>NC_092381.1:60247004-65247004 GCF_030028105.1 Mobula birostris | reverse complement strand
TTTGAATTCCATGATATTCCATGATAGTATGTGTGAAGCGCAGATTCAAATATTGCTGTGATGATTGTGCGTTCCAGTACTAATTGTTTGGCGACAATAAGGTATAAGGTATTCATAAGTATTGGAAGAAGAATAACTTGCTTTATGAGGTTTGTTTTCTCCACTTATATTCTTTTGATAAATGCCATTTCGCATTTCAAGTCTATGCTGGCTCTCAGGTAATTCATTTTTCTTGTAATTTATTCTCATATAGTTCACTGAAGTGTTCATACCTAAGATACATGCTTCAGATAGATGGGTAACCATTAGGAGAGGCAAGAGGAGTAGGATGTTAACACAGGGTTCCCCTGTGGCCATTCCCTTCAGCAATAAGTGTGCCCCTTTGGATACAGGGGTGGGAAGTGGGAAAATGACCTATCAGGCACAGCAGAAGTTAAGTCAATAGATTTGTAGCCAGCTCCAAGGCTCAGCAGGGAAGGGCAAAGTCAGACTGAACATTAATGAATCGAAACTCGCTAGTTAGGAGAACAGAGAGGAGATTCTATGCCTGCCAGAGGCACTAAGATGGTGTGGTTTCTCCCAGGTGCTAAGTCGAATACATGTCAGAATGGCTATAGAATATTCTCAAGGAGAGAGTGAGCTGCCAAAAGTCGTGTTGCATGTTAGCACCACTGACATAAGATAGAATGAGGGAAGAGGTACATCGCAGTAAGTATAGAGAGCTAGGAAAGAGGCTGATAAGCAGGACCTCAAATGTAGTAATCTCAAGATTACACCTGCTGCCATCTGCTAGTCAGGACCGGAATAGAAAGACAGAACAGATGGATGAATGAATGAATGGCTGAGAAACTGGTACAGGGAGCAGGATTTCAGACTCTTGGATTATTTAAGCCTTTTCAGAGGAAGGGATAACCTGCACAAGAGGGATAGGTTGAACCCTAACTGCGGGGGGAACTAATATCCCAGCTGAGTGTTTCACTAGTGCTACATGAGAGGGTTCACACTGGTTTAGTAGAGGGACGGGAACCAGAACACCAGGATTAAGAGGCAGTAAGATATCATGACCAGTAAGATAGGGCAGGAGCAATGTCACAGAGGGCAATGCCACAGCTAAAGTATATGTACTTTAATGCTAGCAGTATTAAAGGTGAGGGTGATGAATATATCAGTATATGGAACTATAACATTATGGCCATAACAGACACAAGGTTGAGAGGGGCACAGAAATGAATGCTTAATATTCTAGTGTTTCAATGTTTCAGAAAAGATAAATGAATCAGAATTAGAATCAGATTTGTTTTCAGACATATTGTGAACAATACAGTGGAATACATAAAATGTTTATAAGTTACAATAAGTACAAATAAGAAGTACAAACATAAAAAAGTATGACAGCAGAATAATGGGGCAGTGTTGATGGACTATTCAGAAATTTGATGGTGGAGGGGAAGAAGCTGTTCCTAAAACATTGAGTATGTGTCTTCAGGGTCCTGTACTTCCTTCCTGAGGATAATGAGAAAAAGACATGTCCTGGATGGTGAGGGTCCTTAATGTTGGATACTGCCTTTAGCCATTGACTTTTGAAGATGTCCTCAGTGGTGGGGAGGCTAGTGCCCATGATAGAGCTAGCTGAGTTTGTAATTTTCTGCAGCTTTTTCTGATCCTTTGTATCGGTTCCTCCATACCAGATGGCGATGCAACCTGTTAGAATGCTGTCCACTGTACATCTGCAGAAATTTGCGAGTCTTATATACCAAATCTCTTCAAACTCCTAATGAAATAACTGCTGGCATGCCTTTTTCCTAATTGCATCAATATGTTGGGCCCAGAATAGACTCCTCGATGAGGACTGGTATATGTTCTGCCAACTTCTCCTTCCTTCAGTCAACAATCATTCCTTGGTCTTACTGACTTTGAGTGTAAGGTTGTTGTGGTGACACCATTCAAGCAGTCAATCTATCTTACTCTTGGACACCTGTTCGTCATCACCTGAGATTCTGCCAACAGCAGTTGTGTCATAAGCAAGTTTATAAATGGTACTTGCTTGGCCACACAATTATGAGCGTAGAGAGCACAGAGCAGAGGGTTAAGCATGCATCTTTTAAGGGAAACCTGCATTGTTTGTCAGCGGAGATGTTATTTTCTATCCGAACTGTCTGTGATCACCGAATGAGAAAGGTAAGGATCTAATTGTAGAGGGAAGTCCAAAGGCCCAGGTTTCAAATCTTGTTGATTAGTATTGACAGAATAATAGTATTGAGCGCTGAGCAGTAATCAATAGACAGTACCCTAATGAAGGTTTGCTAATTTCTAGGTCGTCCAAGGCTGAGTGCAAAGCCAATGAGACTGCATCTGCTGTAGACCTGTTGTGGTGGTAGACAAATTGCAATGGGCTTTGATCCTTACTTAGACAGAAGTTACTTTTAAGCATTACCAACCTCTCAAAGCACTTCATCATAATAGACGTGTGTGCTACTGGCTGGTAGTCATTGAGGCAGCTCACTCTGCTCTTCTTGAGCACTGGTATGATTGATATCCTTCTGAAGCAGATGCGAACCTTCAATTGCAGTGAAAAAATTGAAGACGTCCTTGAACACTCCAACCAGTAAGCTGCATGGTTTTTTGGTTTCTGCCAGGTACGCCATTGGGGCTTTGAGAGCTCATCCTTTTGAAAGGTGCTCTGCCATTGGACTCTGATAACACAGGGTTGCCATGACGCTGCAGGGAACCGCACAGATAGAGTTTTGTTCTCCATCTCAAAGCATGCATATAAAGAGTTCACCTCATCAGGGAGTGAAGCACCCCAGCCATTTATGACGTTAGGTTTCGCCTTGCAGGAACCTAACCATGCTGTAGCTTACAAGCATCCATTTCTATCTCCAACTTCACTTGGAATTGCTTTTTCACTTTTAAGATAACCTTGGCAGTTTCCCTGCCAAAGATCAACAGATTTTTTAAACATTTTAAAACTATGTTGCTTACTGAAGTATCCACAGCTGTGACTGTAGATTTCAGATGTATTAGTCTTAAACAGGAATATTTGATGATTCCCTTTGGAGCTGCACATAAAAGAGTCGCCACTACCTGATGTCATCTTGACAAGGTTGGGGAGGGAAGTAGGACAATATCACAGCCACACTCAGAGTGGACATATGGAGAGGTCATCCACTGAGTCTACACAGGTAAAACTCAAAAATAAGAATGGTGCAATCACTTACATGGGATTATAATATGGAACCTCCAAGAGTGGAGGTTGAGGGGAGATCTGATAGATGATTGTAAGATTATGAGAGGCATAGAGAAGACAGCCAGTATATTTATCCCAGGGTTGTATGAGTAATACCAGAGTGCTTTCATTTAAGGTGAGAAGGGGCAAGTTCAAAGGAGATATGAGAGGCAAGTTTTCTTTTACACAGACAGTGGTGGGTAGCTGGAATACACTGCCAAGCAAAGACTGTTGAAGCTGCAACATTTTGCTCAATGGCAGGCTAACTGTCATTCAGCAACAGTTTTAACTGATTCAGTTCAAGAAAGCCACCACAAAAATAGGCAAAATATGCAAACTAAATTCTAATCCATTTTCACCCAGGTGCCTTGTGTTTCAACATTGCGAGCAGAAACAGATAAATTGGGTGAAACATACTATTCTCAGTCTGGTGAAAATCTCTAAAGTTTTCATATTTTGATAAAAAGAAAATGAGGGGAAAACATTTCAATTATATAAATGCTTGAGTTATTCTTCATAAATTAAGCACATTGTATATTTAGTGGAGGAAAAGGTATTGTGAAAAAGCACACTCAGAATAGATTTTGACAATTCAGCATTTGAATGACAGGTCAACATTGCAAGATAAATGTGCATGCAAACATTTTATATTTATTTGGAATCTGAAAAAGGAATAAAATTTATTAACCAAGTATTTTTGAAGAAATGGCATGAATGTTAGATAATTCGAGTTGGGATAAGGGGACGGAAGATCTGTTTGAAAGTGTGAAAGAACAAGTGGAAACATTTTAAGCATGCTGAATTAAGGGTTGGGTACTCTCAGAAATTTCAGCTCTTTTGTTGCAGTGCTCCAATGAAAAACAATAAATAGACTTGGAATGCACAACTGTTTTCACATATTAAAACTTATTTACAAGGAGGGCTAGAAAATGGCTTGCAGGATAAAGTTGCAACAGCAGATGAAAAGGGGCCTGTTTTGCCTCAAAGAAGTGATGAGCTTGAAGAGTGTTGCTACATGTAGGGATGATAAGTATACAGATTGGGACACCAAGGGTATCACAGTGATGAAGAAATGTAAGTAATAAACTACCCTTTCAGCCTCTACCTCTACCCCTTATTCCAACACACAGGCTTATTACACATCTTTATGATTCTACCGAACTACTATCACTGCTGTGCTTGCCTTTGTGTGTATCATTGTGATTGTAAGAGAAAGGTAGGATAAAGTTTCTCAATTGACCTAATTTCTTACAGAGGATAAAATGAAGTCATAAGTAATCTGTAAAGTGGAGCATCAAATGTGTTACCTAAAAGGTAAAGTGTCAATTAAGGGTTTCATTATTCCAAGACTGAATGGTAACAATATTCTCTTCTGAGTAGGTAGATGTAGTAAATGTCAAAATACACAGATTAATAGTGGGATTACAAATATTGTGATATTTTTGTCAAATTAGTGCAACAATATTTAAATATGTTTGGGTTCCCAATGAAGCTGTTGTGTGACCTGTTTTATTTCCTTAAGATTTGGAGACTTTCCTGTTCTCCAGAGTGCCATTCCAGGATCACGTAGCCATAAGATATAGTATCATTCCCTATTCTTCTCTGAACTTCCAGAACAATAAAACATGGTACTTTATAAGAAATAAGGCTAGTGTTAAATATATTAAGATAGTGAAGATCTAGAGCCCTATTGATCAATTTCCTTCTTTTCTCCCATGAGTGCCAGATTCCCAGTTTGTATTAAAATCAGAATGCCAGCATAGGTAAAGTCAAATTGTTCTACGTGTGAAGCATACTGGAGAATGACCCTCTTAGTGAACTATTGTTTCACATTATGACCTTTTCCAACATAACCCATAAAATCAGAAATACAGCATATATCACTTTATGGGAAGATAGTCTTTAGGTTAAATTTTAAGCCGAACATCAACTTGTATGAAAATAACCACACAGCAGGAAAACAAAACTGCATTTTTCTTCTTGCTATTTTGCAATAACTATAAAAACAATAATTTCCCTTCAGATTACATTTTCCCCCATTAAATACTGGAATGTAAAGAAACTATAAACATATCTCCAATTTCTTATACTTAAATTACATTCATTTTAATTTTACCTTGGACAGGTTCGACCCCCATCTCTTCTACAGATTTTGCATTCAGTATATAGAAAAAAAGAAACAAATATTAGACATCTGGAAATCAAAAAAGAAATAAAAGGACAACAATAAACTAAGATAGTTAAATAATGACATGAGCTTGGGTAATAACAGAACTTTGGCCTGAGAAAGGATGTAAAACAGGATGATCAGCTACAGTCTGTGTTATGTACTCTACCTGATTTTCTTTTCTTAATTTGGAATGCAACAACTAAAGAATCACATACCAGCCATTTTCAGAAGCTAGAAGTTCTGGCGAATATTTTTATTTAAATATTTAAAATATACAAAAATCTCACAGTCCTAGTACAACTATTAAACAAAACAGTTAAAAAATTGTACAATGTACAATGAAAATGAAGAACAATTAACAGTAATTGTTACAGCCCAGGCTATTTCCCAATGTCATTTTCCGATGCTGCCAAGTCAAACATCATCTGTGTTGTGTTTTGAGCCTTTTATGAACCAAACAGTATCCATAAAGCTGTTATGTAATTTCACCGGAGCTAAAATTCCACCATTTTATCACTAGACTTTTAGAAATCAGGGCTAGTACAGGATGCCTCATACATAAGAAGCAGAGTGCAAAACCCATGTTACAGATTAAATTACACATCTTTCTTTGGGCAACATAGGTGTAGAAGTAAAACAACAAAATAAAACAATACTGTTGTTTTTCATCTGCATGAATATTTTGGGATTTGAAGTTGTGTCTGATAATGAATTAAAAATAACACTGATGTTTTAATTTTGTTGGCAGATCCCATTACAGTCACCAATATCCATATAATCATACTGGTCTGAAAATATAGTGGATATGAATGCAACTTATAGAGTCATGGAAAAGTACAGGACAGAAACAGGCACTTCAGCCCATCTAGTCTGTGCAGAACCATTTAATTTGCCTACTTCCATTGACCTGCACCAGAACCACAGCCCACCATACCCTTGCCATCTATGTACCCATTCAAACTTCTCTTAAAATGTTGAAATCAAGCTCACATGCACCACTAATGCTGGCGGCTTTTACCAATCTCACGACACTCTGAGTGAAGAAGTTTCCTCCCATGTTCCTCTTAAACTTTGCACCTTTCACCCTCAACCCATGACCTCTAGTTGTAGTCCCACCCAACCTCAGTGGAAAAAGCCTGCAGTTACCCTATATATACTCCTCATAAAAGAATTTGAGTACATTGATCTAACTGTATATGTAATCGACTCATACAACTTATCATCACTCTTTTAGTTTAACAAACCACAGATATCTTTCTCAATTGCTGTTTTACACTATTTGCTTTATGTATATTTTTTCCTTAAATTGGGATCACAAAGAATTGCATCAGAGGTTTAACAACATTATTTGTGCTGCTGGTTTAATATAATTCACCCTCACTTCATGCAAAATTCAAAACAAGCAACAAAAGCAGAAAACAGTCTTTGCGGTATTTGGTTTAATGTTCATGTTAATAGTGAATGTGGTTTTCAAAATAGAAAGGTCGCTGAACTGAGTCTCAAAAGCAACAACATCAGCATAGGTGGAAATCTGAGACCTGATTACAGACTGGTAATTCATTAAAAGATCAACAAGGAAAGCAACTGATTTAATATTTCCTTGCACTTGACTGGTCATATGCAATTTAAATCATTAACATGTAGCATAATTTAACAGGCTGGTTCAATATGCCAAGACTTTTCAATAGTTTTGTTTTCTTCAGGATTAATATTATATCATGGACTGAGAAAAGTAACATCAATCTCCCAAAGTCTACTGTGAAAGCTACTTGAATGATGGCTGTTAGGTCAAATTTATATGTTTAAGTTCAAGATATGCACTGGGGCCCAGTTATTTAAGCTCCTCATAACAATCACATAGGAAGGAAACTAATCACTAATTTTCTCTTCACTCAGGGTCTTTGGTTGATTTAATTGAGACAATGATCTTTAATTAACATCAATCTGCTGAATTTGACTTTAAGGATACAAATGAAGTGCATGAAAAGCCAATTGTAACAATATGCTTTTTCAAAATGCAATATGTCTGTGATGCAAGTTCTCTGATAATAATTCAGCATTAGGATGAACTGATAACGTGATGCTGACTGGACTTTCATATTCAGATGTCTGTTGCTCACTTGCTGAGGAGTTGCTTGGTACTTTAATTCTAAAGATTTTTTTTAAACTATCAATGGGAATATAGGAAAATGTTTCATCTTCAAATGTGAGAAATTTGAGTCTCATATATTGTAATTGCAATATATTGAAATGCTCAATTTTGTGTCAAGCTAGAAACAGCATAAAAACAATGAATTCACCAGATTGAATGCCCTCTGTCTCAAGAAATTCCTCATCTCTGTTATAAACGGCTGTCCTTCTATTCTGAGGTTGTGCCCTTTGGTCCTGGACTCCCCCACTGTAGAAACATCCTCTCCATGGCCACTCTTTTTAGGCCTTTCAATATTTGATAGGTTTCCATAAGATCCCACCCTACCGTCATTTTTGTAAACTCCAGTGAGTATAGGCACAAAGCCATCAAAGCTCTTCATATGTTAACCCCTTCATTCCCAGAACCATTCTCATGGACCTCCTCAAAAGGATCCTTTCTAATGCTAGCAGATCTTTTCAAAGGGGCCCAAAACTGCTCATTATACTTCAAGTGCAGTCTGTCCAATGCCTTATAAAGCCTCAACATTACATCCTTACTTTTATATTCTAGTCCTCTTGAAATGAATGCTAACATTGCATTTGCATTCCTTAAACACCAACTCAATCTTCAAGTTAACCTTTAGGGAATCCTGCAGGAGACTCTCAAGTCCCTTTACATCTCTAATTTCTGAATATGCTCCCCAATTAGAGGTAGTCTGCGCCCTTATGCCTTCTACCTATGTGCATCATCATACACTTCACTATACTAATCTCCATCTGACAGTTCCTTGTTCATTTGACTAATCTGTCAAAGTCTTTCTGCAGATTCCACGCTTCCTCAACATTACAGTCCCTATAAAAAGTATCTACTTTTTATAGCATCTTTTATAGCATACTTTTTATAGCTTTTAAAGCATCTATTTTTGTATGATCTACAAACTTGGCCACAAAGCCATTCATTCTATCATCTAGATCACTGACATATAACGTGGTTTACACTCACCAACTGATACATTCTTCTAACATCTATGACACTTACCTTCTGAAATCAAAACATAAGAGTTATAATTCTAAACAACTTCCTATTACCCTTATTATTTTGACTGAAGTGAAAATTGTATCATAAAGGCAGTCATGTTCACAATTATTCTTTTTGTAACCAATAAATTACATGTGATACTTTTATTAATTGGAAAATCAACATAAACCTAATTCATATGCGATATGTTCACTCAGAAGATCACAATGCCACTTTCTATGATTAAATGATAGAAACAAGGTTGTTCTAGTTTCTGTAATGCTGTGCAAAAAAATACAGTTCAAAAAGATAAATCAAAGACTTATTAACAAGACCGATCAACACAAGATAGTAACAGACCAAGAAGTTAAAGAATTTCCAGTAGTTTGAAATCACTACTTGAATAAATGAGATTATGTCTCACAGAAACTTACAAAGGCAGGAAAACTTAGCCAAAGGACCAACTCAGCCAAAGGACCAACTCAGTTCAGTTAAAACAATATACACTCATTGGCCACTTTATTAGGTACACTTGCACACCAGCCTGTTAATACAAATATCTAACCAGCCAACCATGTGGCAGCAATTCAATACATAAAAGAAGGCAGACAAGATCAAGAGGTTCAAAGGTTCAGACCAAATGTCAGAATGGGAAAGAAATGTGGCTTTGACCACGGAATGATTGCTAATGCCAGATATGGTGGTTTGAGCATCTCAGAAACTGCTGATCTTCTGGAGTGTTCACGCACAACAGTCTCCAGAATTTACAGAGAATGATATGAAAAACAAAAAAAAAATTCATTGAGCGGTGGGCAGTTCTGTGGGTGTTAATCAGAAAGGTCAGACTGGTTCAAGCTGACAGGAAGGCAACAGTAACTCTAACTACGTGTTACAATGGTGGTGTGCAGAAGCGCATCTCTGAATGCAAAATATGTTGAATTTTAAAGTGGATGGGCTGCAGCAGCAGAAGACCACACTGGTTCAACTCCTGTACCTAATAAAGTGGCCACTGAATGTATGTAGTTCAGACCTAAAGTATAAATAACTATCAGTTTGCTAAAAGCTATCGGTTTCATCAAAAGATCAACTCATGGCTGGACTTTCAATCAGAATGCATCAACGATCTATGACCTGTTTGACAGAAATACAAAACCTGTACAGCAATGGATTTTGGATATCTAAGAAAAAGATCCTTACATATTGTTCCTTTCCAAAATTTACCTCAGTTATTTTGCGAGCGGTTTCTAAATTATCCGACTGTTTTTGCCATCTCTGATAACTGCCATAATTTTTACTGCCTGTCTGCCTTACTTTCTCTGAGCTTATAGATTGCTTTTCTAACCTTTTGCCTTTATCTTGAGAGCTAACTTCCTTAACTTCAATTTCCAGAATAAGCTCCCCATTGGCTGATCATGGTTTACTCTTTCGTTACCTCATCCCCCAAAACAGATGTGGTTCATGAATAGATGCACGTTTTAACATAATTATATAATTACTTCAGGAATGTATGCACTTGGGAAATCATCTCTATTTTTCTTTGCTGCAGTTTTTAACTGACCCTGTGTTTACATTTGATATGGACAATTTGCTAAAAGATGATATACCTCCAACATTTTAACAATGATGTCATTGGATGCACTCATAAAATGACAAATATGCAGCATTGTGCATAAAAATCATCTAATTTACCCAGAGTTGAGTCATTTAATAGTTTCCAGCCCCAATCCAAAACACATTCTCCTTAACTAGCTTCAACTAGTATCTCTGAAAACTTTATGGCAAATTCTTCTGCTAATAACAAATTCAATAGTTAATGTGAATAAAATATGATTCTGATATTAATCAGTCATTTTATTGTTGTTGGTGTCATAATGCTATAATCACAAGTAACTACACTATTATAACTGGAGACCACAATATGCATGCATTGCAGGAAAAAACATTCACAATATAATTGCATAGCTTACCCAACATGATTTCTTCTGTCCTATCCAGTTGTGCTGGGTGCAGATCATAATCCAACAACTCTTTAAAACGATCTTCCAGGTCCTTACTTCCCTCAGTTGAAAAGCCATAATCACAAAAAGCAACACTAGAAGGTAGAACTGAGGCAAACACCCTATGTGGAGCTTTCATGTTTGCAGAATCACCAGCATCTGTTGAAAAATAAAACATGGAATTAATACTTAGATGTGCAGCATTGCCTCACTTCAGAAAAGATTCAAAACAAAAAATTATGTATTTGAAGCTAAATACATAATTTAGTTGTTCCTGTCTGGGATTTCAAAAATTGGACAAGCAGAGGAAATTCACAAGCAGCACTGGAGGAACTTGGCAGGTTGGGCAGCATCTATGGAGGGAAAAGGTCAGTTGCCGTTTCTGTCAAGATCATTTCTATTTTTATGTGGCTCCAAAAGAAGAGGACATTTTATTCTTCCACCAGTATAGATGATCATAATTCAATTGTTTTAAATAAATCTCTGCTAAATTGCTTCAGTTCCATTAGCTCATGCTAATGAAAATCACAAAAACATGTAATCTTACATATAATGATGGCAGTTGGCACCAAAGACACACGGGTGTTCAAGAAAGCGAGTGTGCAGTCTAGCAACAAGAGAATCAGGACAAAACTGCCAGTTCAGTGGAACATACATCCAGGGAGAGGTAAAAGGAATAAGCGACGCTAAAGGAATAAAAGAGGTGGAGCGGAGTAATGATGGCGCTAAACGGCAACTCCTTTGCTTGCATCTTCGGAAACAGCTCTATTTCCATCTTTAATATCTTTCTTTGGAAGACCCTGACCTGGAGTTACACGCTGACTTCGGTTCTTTGTGGGAATGAGACCCGCTCTTAGGGTTTCATAACCGACCATTGAGTCCAGCTCGGATTTGGAAGCCAAGGGTCTCAGGGCTCTGGAGACAGGCAGATCGAGGGTTGGTGTCACTGCAGGAAACCTGTGCGTCGCTGGGATATCTGCTGCGTGCCTGGAGACCTAAAATCTTTGAGATCTTCTGGCACAGAGCTCGAAAAAGGCAATGTAACAGACTTTTAACATCGTAAACCAGCGAGTTGTTTGTTATGTCTCCCTGCTCACTGGGAAAATGGGACACCTCCTTCTCCCTTATTAGGGAGAGAGAGAGCCAGTGGTATGTCGTATACTGGGTGAAAGGCGAAATTTCTGGGGTAAATGCAAGTCTGTGTCTTTGCTATTGCTTTGCTCGTGCTTGAGTGCTTGGTGGCAGGTGCCGATGCTTTTCTTTTTTTTTGCTGGTGGGGGGGGGAGGGGGATTGTTGCTCGCTGCTGCTTACACGCAGGAGGGAGAGGAGCTGGGGGGGATTTTAGGGTTCTAACATTTAACTGTCATTCATTCTTTGGGGCACTCTATTTTCGTGGATGGCTGCAGAAAAAAAAGCATTTCAGGATGTATATTGTATACATTTCTCTGATATTAAATTGGACCTTTGAAACTACAGGAGAAAGGAAAATAAAATGAAAAGTGTGACAATGAGTGGAAAATTAAACAAAAACCATAACCTGTCTGTTATGATTCAGTGCTATATATTTTTTTGTAACCCAAGCTAGGTTATGGACTTCTGCATTTAATCCAGGCTGATACTACAGTGCCAAGCTAAGGAGGTTAGTTAGGAAAATTCAGTCGCTAGGTATACATGGAGAGGTGGTAAATTGGATTAGACATTGGCTCAATGGAAGAAGCCAAAGAGTGGTGGTAGAGAATTGCTCCTCTGAGTTGTGGCCTGTGACTAGTGGTGTGCCACAGGGATCAGTGCTGGGTCCATTGTTATTTGTCATCTATATCAATGATCTGGATGATAATGCGGTAAATTGGATCAGCAAATTTGCTGATGATACAAAGATTGGAGGTGTAGTAGACAGTGAGGAAGGTTTTCAGAGCCTGCAGAGGGACTTGGACCAGCTGGAAAAATGGCAGATGGAGTTTAATACTGACAAGTGTGAGGTATTGCACGTTGGAAGGACAAACCAAGGTAGAACATACAGGGTTAATGGTAAGGCACTGAGGAGTGCAGTAGAACAGAGGGATCTGGGAATACAGATACAAAATTCCCTAAAAGTGGCGTCACAAGTAGATAGAGTCGTAAAGAGAGCTTTTGGTACATTAGCCTTTATTAATCAAAGTATTGAGTAGAAGAGCTGGAATGTTATGATGAGGTTGTATAAGGCATTGGTGAGGCCGAATCTGGAGTATTGTGTTCAGTTTTGGTCACCAAATTACAGGAAGGATATAAATAAGGTTGAAAGAGTGCAGAGAAGGTTTACAAGGATGCTGCCGGGACTTGAGAAACTCAGTTACAGAGAAAGGTTGAATAGGTTAGGACTTTATTCCCTGGAGCGTAGAAGAATGAGGGGAGATTTGATAGAGGTATATAAAATTATGATGGGTATAGATAGAGTGAATGCAAGCAGGCTTTTTCCACTGAGGCAAGGGGAGAAAAAAAACCAGAGGACATGGGTTAAGGGTGAGGGGGGAAAGGTTTTAAGGGAACATTAGGGGGGGCTTCTTCACACAGAGAGTGGTGGGAGTATGGAATGAGCTGCCAGATGAGGTGGTAAATGCGGGTTCTTTTTTAACATTTAAGAATTGGACAGATACATGGATGGGAGGTGTATGGAGGGATATGGTCCGTGTGCAGGTCAGGCAGAAAATGGTTCGGCACAGCCAAGAAGGGCCAAAAGGCCTGTTTCTGTGTTGTAGTTTCTATGGTTCTATGGTAAATGCTGATTGGCCATCTTCGCATGAAGCACTAAACTAAGGAAGCGTAGTAGTTAGCATAACACTTTATAGTACCAGCAGCTCAGGTTCAATTCCCACCGCAGCCTGTTCTCCCTGTGACCATCCCAGTTTCCTCTGGATGCTCCAGTTTCTTCCTACATTCCAAAAACATGTCACTTAGGAGGTTATTTGGTCATTGTGGATTGTCCTGTGATTAGGCTAGGCAGAAATCAGGGGTTGCTGGGCATTGCCGCTTGAGGGGCAAGAAGGGCCTATTCTGCACTGTATATCTATAAATCAATCAATCAACAAATACATAAATAACCACTATCCACCCCTTCAACTCTACCACAATATGTTCAGGTGACTGTCCCAGTGACTTCACATTTAAAACACAGAAAAGTCCAGTACAGGTACAGAACCAGGACTGAGCATGATGCCAAATTAACCTACCCCCTTTTGCCTGACAATTCTAGTTATTTCTACTCTGAGTGGATATGCAGATGTTTCCATTAGTAGGAGAGTTGAGGATCCAAGGGCACAGCCTCAGAATAGAGACAGTCATTTAAAACTGAGATGAGAAGGATTTTCAGAAGGCCTTTGACTAAGTGCCGTACCTGGCTACTTAGCAAGGTAAGTGCCCAAGGTACTGTAGGAAAGATACTAGCATGGTTAGAGTATTGGCTGATTGGCTGGAAGTATAGAGTGCGAATAAAGGAGGCCTTTTCTGGTTGGCCACTGGTGACTCAGTGTTCCACAGGGGTTGGTTCTGGGACTCCTTTTTACGTTGTACGACAATGATTTGGGTGATAGAATATATGGCTTTATGATCAAGTTTATGGATAATACGATGATAGGTGAAAGCGCAGATAGTGTTGAGGAAGCAGGGAGGGTGCAGAAGGACTTGGACAGATTAGAAGGGACAAAGAAGTGGCAGATGAAATACAGTGTTGGGATATGTATGGTCATGCACTTTGGGACAAGGAATAAAAGCATAGACTATTTTCTAAATGGGATGAAAATTCAAAAATCCAAGGTGCAAAGGGACTTGGGAGTCCTCATGCAGGATTCCCTAAAGGTTAACTTGTAGGTCGAGATGGCGGTGATGAAGTCAAATGCAATGTTCACATTTGTTTCAAGAGGTCTAGAATATAAAAAGGATGTAATGCTAAGGCTTTATAAGGTACTGGTGAGGCCTCACTTGGAGCAGTTTTGGGCCCCTTATCTAAAGGATGCGCTGATATTGTACAGCGTTCAAAGGAAGTTCGTGAAAATGATTCCAGGAATGAATGGCTTATCATATGAGGAGCATTTGATGGCTCTGGGCCTGTACTTGCTGGAATTTAGAAGAATGAGGGGAGATCTCCAAGAAAACTATCGAACATTAGAAGATCTCGGAGTGGATGTGGAGATGATGTTTTCTATAGTGGGGGTGGGAGTCTAAGACCAGAGGGCACAACCTCAGAATAGAGGGGCATCTGTTTAGAACAGAGATAAGAAGGAATTTCCTTAATAAGAGGGTGGTGAATCTGTGGGATTCGTTGCCACTGGCAGCTGTGGAGACCTGGTCATTGATAGGTTCTTGATTAGTCGGGACATGAAAGATTACGGGAAAGCAGCAGGAGTATGGGGCTGAAAGGGAAATATATCAGCCATGATCATATGGTAGAGTAGACTCAATGGACCAAATGGCCTAATTCTGCTCCTTTGTCTGAAGCTTTTATGGAGTCTTTCAGCCAGAGGCTGGTAAATCTGCAGAATTTGTTGTCATAGAGGGCTATGGAAGCCAAGTCATTGGATGTACTGTGGATTCCAGTTAATTGAGATACATCGGGACCAGTAAAGTTTGGCTCAATTAGGCAGCTGCCCCAATTAGCCAAAATTTCTTGAAAATAGTTGAAAGAAAAAAAAGGCAAACTACTGTTTAACTGAGTAACATACTATGTATTTAAATGAAGTGCAAATTAGAACACTACCAATACCTCTACAGTACTACAAAACGGTATATTAGTCCCTAATAGTTATTGATGGAGGTATGCATCCACCGTGCTCTTTTGATTGAGTGTAAATAAATAAAATCAGCGGAGGCACTTGGTGCAAATAATGGACAACCTTCTTACAAGGTTTTAGTCAATTGCATCCCCCAAATCTTCATTTTCATTGTAACATTTAAGATGATTCTTGATACCTTCATAATTCCTAACTTGTTGAAGTAGTGAATCATTTCTCTTTCACTCCAGGCTGCTTCTGGCATCTCCAAGCTTGAAAATTGAAACCGCAGGTGAGCGACACAGTTCTCAATCGTCTCCTTGCTTATTTCTCGCCAACGATCAATGACAAAAATCATTGCTTTTTTAACGTGAACATGTGCAACTCACACTATTTAAAAACTGGTTGCAGGGCAGTATGTAATGGCCACACAAATGCACATGACTGTTGCTAGTCAGAAACTGTTCATCAACAGTCTCCTGTCCCAATTAAGTACATTAGCATCACAAATAAATGGAATTCCAGCTATGTTCTCAATTCAGTTTTTGGTCTTTATGAGTTGTCCCAAATAATCAGCTGTCCTTTTAACTGATGGCCCAATTAACTGGAATCCACTACATTTAAAAAAACAGACTCTTGATTGGTCAGAGGATTAAGATTTATGAGGAGAAGGTAAGTAAATGAGGTTGAGGAAAAAGAAGTCACCCTTCACTGAACTGCAAAACAGACTTGATAGGCTGAATAGCCTAATTCTGCTTTTATATAAAATGCTGAACACTGCAGCACAGAAATGGGCTCTTCAGCCCACGATACAATGTCAAGCTAATTAAATAAGTAATTAAATGTCTAACTAAACTACTCCCTTCTACCTACATAATATCCAAATCCCTAAGTACATTACAGCTGCATATCTCTGAGCTGCTTAAGCACTTCTACTGCATTTCAACCTAACTAGAATAGTCAGCTGGTATCTTTTTCCCAACTAGAATAGTCAGCTGGTATCTTTTTCCCAGGATTGAAATGTGTCATATCAGAGGACATGTATTTAAGGTGATAGGCGTAAGCTCAAAGGACAGAAAATGGTGGGTGTTTGGAATCCACTGCTCAGGAGTGGTTGTGCAGCCAAATACTGTATTGAGCAACCTAATTGTTGTGCATCATGCAACCCAAACACACAGAAAGTGATGATGCACAATTTTAAATGCAGTTGTCGGCATTAGTCCTGACGAAGGGTCTCGGCCTGAAACGTCAACTGCACCTCTTCCTAGAGATGCTGCCTGGCCTGCTGCGTTCACCAGCAACTTTTATGTGTGTCGGCATTTAAGTGTACCCTTATTTAATCACTGATCTTCACCCTACCACAGAATCTTTCTCTTCTTCCCTCTCCTCTTTCTCAAAATTTGTTAACTTTCATTGTTTCTATCTCTGATAGAAGGCCTTCAACCCAAAATGTTGCCTATTTTGCTCACAAAGGATTTTGTTTGATCTACATTTCAGTTTTAATTTATATTTTCAACATTTACAATATTCTTCTTAAGTATAGGTACCTCTTATTAGTTAAATACACAAACTATCACTACTGTGACAGTTCCAGATGAATGTGTTGACAAACTTATACAGCTTGACTGAGAAATTAGCTTAAGTGGTGTAGCTTAATTCAATGTAATGCAATTGAATGCACATTTTTCTGCCGTGAAACTACTTCCTGATCATTTCTTACCAGTTTAGATCTTCTGGTATTGGTTATGCATCTATATCATACCTTATTTCTAGATTGCTACCTGTGCCACATGACAGTAAGGGTAGAAACAGGATGATTTGGCAGATAAAAGCATGGCCAAGTAGCTATGCAGGGGGCAGGGCTTCAGGTTCTTGGATCATTAGATTCTCTTCTGGGGCAGGCATGATCTGTACAAAAGCAATGGAGGGTGAACAGCTTTAAGTTCCTCAGCATAAACATCACCGAGGATCTCACGTGGTCTGCACATACTACTGTGTGGTGAAAATGACACAACAGCGCCTTTTCACCTCAGATGGTTAAGGATATTTGGTGTGGGTCCCCAAATCCTAAGAACTTTCTCCTCTAATATATTTTTATTGAAGGAATGACACAATACAGAATACATAATGGATTACATTATCCTCCATTTTGCTTTTATATCTTACCCCTAAACAAACCTCCCCTTACCCGCCCTCCACGAACATAGAAACATAGAAAATAGGTGCAGGAGTAGGCCATTCGGCCCTTCGAGCCTGCACCGCCATTTATTATGATCATGGCTGATCATCCAACTCAGAACCCCGCCCCAGCCTTCCCTCCATACCCCCTGACCCCCGTAGCCACAAGGGCCATATCTAACTCCCTCTTAAATATAGCCAATGAACTGGCCTCAACCGTTTCCTGTGGCAGAGAATTCCACAGATTCACCACTCTCTGTGTGAAGAAGTTTTTCCTAATCTCGGTCCTAAAAGGCTTCCCCTCTATCCTCAAACTGTGGCCCCTCGTACTGGACTTCCCCAACATCGGGAACAATCTTCCTGCATCTAGCCTGTCCAATCCCTTTAGGATTTTATACGTTTCAATCAGATCACCCCTCAATCTTCTAAATTCCAACGAGTACAAGCCCAGTTCATCCAGTCTTTCTTCATATGAAAGTCCTGCCATCCCAGGAAGCAATCTGGTGAACCTTCTTTGCACTCCTTCTATGGCAAGGATGTCTTTCCTCAGATTAGGGGACCAAAACTGCACACAATACTCCAGGTGTGGTCTCACCAAGGCCTTGTACAACTGCAGTAGTACCTCCCTGCTCCTGTACTCAAATCCTCTCGCTATAAATGCCAGCATACCATTCGCCTTTTTCACCGCCTGCTGTACCTGCATGCCCACTTTCAATGACTGGTGTAAAATGACACCCAGGTCTCGTTGCACCTCCCCTTTTCCTAATCGGCCACCATTCAGATAATAATCTGTTTTCCTATTTTTGCCACCAAAGTGGATAACTTCACATTTATTCACATTAAATTGCATCTGCCATGAATTTGCCCACTCACCCAACCTATCCAAGTCACCCCGCATCCTCTTAGCATCCTCTTCACAGCTAACACTGCCACCCAGCTTCGTGTCATCCGCAAACTTGGAGATGCTGCATTTAATTCCCTCATCCAAGTCATTAATATATATTGTAAACAACTGGGGTCCCAGCACTGAGCCTTGCGGTACCCCACTAGTCACCGCCTGCCATTCTGAAAAGGTCCCGTTTATTCCCACTCTTTGCTTCCTGTCTGCTAACCAATTCTCCACCCACACCAATACCTTACCCCCAATACCGTGTGTTTTAAGTTTGCACACTAATCTCCTGTGTGGGACCTTGTCAAAAGCCTTCTGAAAATCCAAATATACCACATCCACTGGTTCTCCCCTATCCACTCTACTAGTTACATCCTCAAAAAATTCTATGAGATTCGTCAGACATGATTTTCCTTTCACAAATCCATGCTGACTTTGTCCGATCATTTCACCGCTTTCCAAATGTGCTGTTATCACATCCTTGATAACTGACTCCAGCAGTTTCCCCACCACCGACGTTAGGCTAACCGGTCTATAATTCCCCGGTTTCTCTCTCCCTCCTTTTTTAAAAAGTGGAGTTACATTAGCCACCCTCCAATCCTCAGGAACTAGTCCAGAATCTAACGAGTTTTGAAAAATTATCACTAATGCATCCACTATTTCTTGGGCTACTTCCTTAAGCACCCTGGGATGCAGACCATCTGGCCCTGGGGATTTATCTGCCTTCAATCCCTTCAATTTACCTAACACCACTTCCCTACTAACATGTATTTCGCTCAGTTCCTCCATCTCACTGGACCCTCTGTCCCCTACTATTTCTGGAAGATTATTTATGTCCTCCTTAGTGAAGACAGAACCAAAGTCATTATTCAATTGGTCTGCCATGTCCTTGCTCCCCATAATCAATTCACCTGTTTCTGTCTGCAGGGGACCTACATTTGTCTTTACCAGTCTTTTCCTTTTTACATATCTATAAAAGCTTTTACAGTCTGTTTTTATGTTCCCTGCCAGTTTTCTCTCATAATCTTTTTTCCCCTTCCTAATTAAGCCCTTTGTTCTCCTCCATGGCAGCTAATGTATTTACAATACAACAATTCACAAATACAAGTAGGGACATTTCACAGCCATATCCCCACACTACTTCAAGACGAAGGCCCACACACATCCACAACGTGTCAGATGGTCCAAAATACACTCATACTACAGTTCATCAACCATCCTGTGAGGTAAACCATATGCGTGTTAAAAGAGAGGCAACTTCCCAAGTACAATCAAATGCCCTCAACTAGTAGGTAATTCCTTAAGACTCCCAAAACATGACAAGAAAGGTCCCCATTTCCAGTACAGCTTTTCACAGACCCCCTCAAAGTGAATTTAATCTTTTCTAATTTCAGAAAAAAACATTACGTCCTCTAACCAAGCAGCAGCAGATGGGGGAGTGGCAGATTTCCAGACCAGCAAGATTCTCCTACGGGCCAATAGCGATGTAAATGCAATGATATCCGACTGGCTTGCATTTAAACCCAACACATCATCTGCCACACCAAATATAGCTATAAGCGGGCAAGGTCTCAGTGTCACCCCCAAAACCTCACTGATAATTTTAAAAACCAGTGCCCAATAGCCATCAAGCTGAGGGCAAGACCAAAATGCATGCACTAAACCAGCCGAAGAGAAGGAACACCTATCACAGCCAGCGTCTGTCCTGGGATATATGTCAGCAAGCCTGGCTTTACTTAAACGTACCCTGTGTAAAACTTTAAATTGTATGAGCCCCAGTCTAGCACATGATGACTAGGAACGAATCCTATTCAATGCTTTTGCCCAATATTCCTTAGCCAGATCCATACCAAGGTCATCCTCCCACCTAGTCTTAGTTTTGTTTAGATCTTGAACTCCCAAAGACATCAGCTGAGAGTATAGTACAGAGATCAGCCCTTTATTATTAAAGTTAAGAGTGAGTTTTTCCCACAACATAGCAGGTGGCAGATCAGGAAAAGAGGGAAATTTTTCCTTGACAAAGTGGCAAATCTGCAGGTATTTAAAAAAATGATTATGCGGAAGGCCATGTTTACTGCACAGGTTATCAAAACTATCAAATATGTTATCAGTGCACAAATCCTTAATACGCATAAGACCGTTCAAACCCCATTGTCTAAAAACTGAATCGAGTGTGGAGGGAAGAAATAGATGGTTTCTATGAATGAGACACAAAACTGAAGCTGGTGTGAATTTACAGTGGCAGCGAAATTGATTAAAAATTTTGAGGGTGGAGAGCACGACCGGGTTAGATGTGAATTGAGAGGATTTCAATGGTAAGGAAGAATACACTAAAGCTGAGAGACAGGAGTGGCAAGACCGTGTCTGAAGCAGGCACCAGTTTGTGTCCTGACGAAGGGTCTCGGCCTGAAACGTCGACTGCACCTCTTCCTAGATGCTGCCTGGCCTGCTGCGTTCACCAGCAACTTTTATGTGTGTTGCTTGAATTTCCAGCATCTGCAGAATTCCTGTTGTTTACCAGTTTATATCTGGCCGGTGGAGCCAAAATAATACCTTTTGAATGTTCAATGCCCAGTAATAATGAATAAAGCTAGGAAGGCCCATTCCACCTACGTCACAACCTCTATGGAGAGTGCGCTTATTAACCCTTGGGAACTTATTTTAGATTAGATTAGATTATGAGGACACTCAGTCCTCGTTTATTGTCATTTAGAAATGCATGCATTCATTAAGAAATGATACAATGTTCCTCCAGAGTGATACCACAAAATAAAACAGGACAGACCAAAGACTAACACTGACAAGACCACATAATTATAGCAGATAGTTACAGCAGTGCAAAGCAATACCACAACTTGATAAAGAGCAGACCATGGGCATGGTTAAAAAAAGTCTCAAAGTTCCGATGGACTGCTGATAGTCCCCGATAGCAAGCAGCAGAAGGGAGAAACTTTCCCTGCCATAAACCTCCAGGCGCTGACAACTGTCGATGCATTGGAAGCACCCGACCACAGCCCACTCTGAGTCCGTCCAAAAACTTCGAGCCTCCGACCAGCCCTTCGACACCAAGCACCATCTCTGCCGAGCGCTTCCACCCTGTCCCGGCTGCCGAGACCCAAATAAAGGAGGTTATAGCTTGGTCGACTGATTTGAAAAATAACTTGGATAAGAAAACTGGCAAGCACTGGAACAAATAAAGAAATATGGGAAGTATAGTCATTTTCACTGATTGAATTCTCCCAGCTATAGTAAGGGGTAAACTACGCCATCTCTCAAAATCAGCCTTCATTTGGCTAACCTGAGGCCTGTAGTTAGCTTCAAACAGAGATGTAAAAGAGCGAATAACGTGTATTCCGAGGTATACAAAACCATCTTGAGATAAAGGAAAAGGCAAAGATTCCTGTTGGATCTGCAGGGCCAAGTTATTAATGGGGAAGCATTTGCTTTTTTGAAAGTTCAGTGTATAGCCAAAGAAGGCTCCAAATTGACCTAATAATGACACAATAGCAGGACTGCTACCTACAGGGTCGCTAACATAAAGTAAGAGGTCATCAGCATATAGGGATACACAGTGTTCTATGTCCCCTCTCCTAACACCTTGAAATAATGTAGTTGACTTAAGTGCAATAGAAAGAGGCTCAATTGCAATTGCAAAAACAAGAGGGGACAATGGGCAGCCTTGGCAAGTGCCACGTGTTAATGGGAAATAGATCAAAAATAATTTGTCTATATACACGCTAAAGGCAAGTGATATAATAGCTTAACCCAGGCTACAAATATTCTGCCAAATCCAAATTTCTCCAAAACACTCAACAAGTATACCCACTCCACTCTATCAAACGCCTTCTCCGCGTCCAAGGAGATAACAACCTCCAGACTCGGAGAAACACTGGGTGGATACACCACATCAGCCAGTTGACAGATATTAAAAAAGAATGGTGATTTTTAATAAAACCTGTTTGATCATCTGAGATTATCTTGGGAAGTGGGTGTTCTAAATGGCACGTAAGCACTTTAGCCAAAATGTTCACATCCACATTCAAAAGTGAGATGGGGGCGATATGGTCCACATTGAGTCAGGTCCTTGTCCTTTTTTAAGAAGTGAAATAGATGCCTGTGAAAGAGTAGGGGGTAAGGAACTGTTCTCCAAAGATTCCTGAAACACTTCTAGAAGGACCAATATGAGCTTATCCTTAAATTTCTTATAAAATTATATCGAATAACCATCAGGACCTGGGGACTTACCACTCTGCATAGCCATAATGGCATTATTAATCTCTTCCTGCCCAAGAGCCCGATCTAAATTCTCCACCTCCTCTGGTTCAAGAGTTGGTATTTCCAAATTATCTAAAAAATGTTCCATATTTGTTATATCTGAGGGAAACTCTGAGGTATACAGAGAGGAATTAAAAGTTGCAAAGATGTTATTAATCTCTTTTGGATTGCTTGTCAAGTTTTGGTGCGTGTCTCTTATCTGGGGAATAAGTCGTGATGCAGCTTAACGCTTCAACTGATGAGCCATAAGCTGGCTCGCCTTGTCACCTTATTCATAATAGAGGCCACGTGTTTTAAGAATTAGTTGTTCTGATAGGTTTGTAGATAGAAGATTAAACTTTGCTTGCAAATCAGCTTGGCTTTTATATAATTCCGCAGTGGGTGCCTCAGAATATTGCCTATCCAGGTCCAAAATAGATTGCAATAACACTTGCATTTCCTTCCTACGCTCTTTATTGGCATGTGAAGTACAAGATATTATTTGACCCCTCAAGTAAGCTTTTAAAGTTTCCCGAAGTAAAGAGTACGATGCCGACACAGTTTTGTTAGTCTCGAAGAATGCGTCAATGTTAGCTGATATGTAACCACAATATTTCTCATTGGAAAGCGAAAGGGGGTTAAGTCTCCACAGAGGCCGTTCTCTAACGTTTAAAGGATAACAGGTCCAGTTTCACGGGCGAGTGATCAGATATAACTATAGCAGTATACTCAATTTGTCTAATCATTGGTATCAAGGAGCTATATATAAAGAAATAGTCTAGCCTGGAATAGGAGTGGTGAACATGAGAAAAGAAAGAGAATTGCCTAACTCATGGATTCAAAAGTCTCCAAGGATCCATATAACCATTTTGTTGCATAAACATCGAGAAGGCCATTGCCATACCATAAAATGTTCCCCTAGAGCTAGACCTATCAAGCAGTGGGTCAATAGCACAGTTCAAATCTCCTGAAAAGATTGGCTGGTGTGTATTCAGGTTAGGTATTAATGACAAAATCTTATTTGCAAAGTGGACGTCATCCCAGTTAGGGGCATAAACATTTACCAAAATGACAGGTATCTGAAAGAGAGATCCAGAGACTATAATAAAGTGACCATTAGGGTCACTGATTACATCAGATGGTGTAAACTGCATTCTTTTGGTGATTAGGATTGCCACCCCCCTGGACCTGCTATTAAATCTGGAATGAAAAACCTGACTAATCCATGCTTTACGAAGTCTATTATGGTCTTCCACTCTTAAATGTGTCTCTTGTAAAAACAGTATATCTGCTTTTAATTGTTTCAGATGAGAGAAAACTTTAGCTCTTTTAACAGGACCATTGAGCTCCTTTACATTCCAAGAAATAAACCTCACAGGGTGGCCGCCATCAGCAACACTCACGTTAACCATATCAAAAGACACACAGGGCCTACAATCCAAAAGAGTGCGAGGGCACAAGTTGCACACAATAACGCACAATGAAAGGAAAGTCTGGCCAATCCGTAACACACAAAAGAATAAGCTGCCATGGTAATCCCCCAAAACGCTCCCCCCACCCCTTTACACAAACAACAAAAAAACCCAATTAACCCCCGAAACCTAGATCTACCTCCCAACTGAGGATGATTGCAGGCATTACCAAACAAAAAACTTCCAAAGCATTCCCCATACAACCAAACTTTCAATCTGATCTAGGGTGGTTCCCCTCCTTAAAATTTATTCCATCACTTATTCTACCTTTAATATATATAGGCTAAAGATGACACAGGCCAAGCATTAAAAACAAAAAAAAAACTAGGAAACTAAACGCCAGAGATACAAATCCCAAATATTTACATTTTGCTGGTTGAAAGTTTTTGTTAATCAGATTCCGCAGCACAGCAGTTCGACCTGATCATGTTCCACAAACTAAACTGGAAAAAATGAACAAAGAAGTGGTTTGTGAAAATTAACAGTTTGTCTCGGCAGGAGGCCCCTTCCATGCTGCATGAATAACCTAAAAAAAGTCATTGCCCTTCTCGTTCTTCTTCTCCCCAGCGCGAATGGTAAAACTCTTTGGCCACCTCTGGTGTATGGAAATAATGCTTTCTACCTTCATGCACGACCCAGAGCTGGGCAGGATACAAGAGGCCAAACCTGAACCCTTTCCCGTAAAGCAGGGATTTCACCTCCTTGAAAGCTGCTCGTTTTCTCCCCACCTCCGCACTAAAATCTTCATGAAAAAACATATGATGTCCACGGAAATACAGCTCCTGCTTCCGTCTATTGATGATGCGTTGCTTATCTTGAAAGAAGTGAAAGAGAACCAGGAATGTTCTTGGTCTCGTTTGCTTGGCTTCAGAGACACTGGATGGTTTAGGCCCGAGTCGGTGAGTACGCGAAAGTACGAGAAGACTTGGGAAGAAATTTGTCCCCAGCACTTCGTCAAAAAAACTTGGTCATAAATTTAACAGGGTCCAAACCTTCCAAATTTTCAGGAATGCCGACCACTCTCAAATTGGATCTCTGTGACCGATTTTTCAGGTCATCTAGCTTTCCCTTCAGAAATGCATTTTCGCTCTGCAATGCTGCAATGGCGGCTTCGGCACTCATCAGTCGGTCACTGCAATCATTCAGGTCATCTTCAACTTCACGAATGCATTTGTCGCACAACATGTAATAAGACATAATTTGTTCCATGGTAGCATTCACTGGTGACAAAGCATCTTCAAGTTCCCTTTTTAGGGCAGAATGCACCGCTTGCGTCATGTCAGTAAGAAGTAGCAAACGAAGCCTTTCCAATTCATTGGGCAGTGCAGGTCCAGGTCCAGCAGTGCGCAACGGCGCCATTACTGTAACATCAGCTTTCTTGCTCGAGGCTTCGCTATCTTGTTCCCCAGTTGTACTTCGAAGGTACATTTTATTTGCCATTTCAGTGCCCAGCAACGTCCCGGGTTGTTCACAATGTTAAATATTCAGTTATCTCGAGCATACGGCAAAGACAAACAGGTAGATTTTCAATAAAAATCGGGAGCCACGCTAACACGCACCCACTCACTCCATGCTCAACCCAGAAGTCCAATCCTAAGAACTTTCTAAAGGGGCACAATTGAGAGCGTCCTGACTGGTATGGGAATTGTACCTCCTTTAATCGTAGGACTCTGCAGAGAGTGGTGCGGACAGCCCAGCAAATCTGTAGATGTAAACTTCCCACTATTCAGGACATTTACAAAGACAGGTATGTATAAAGGGCCAGAAGGATCACTGAGGACCTGAGTCACCCCAACCACAAACTGTTCCAGCTGCTACCATCTGGGAAACGGTACCACAGCATAAAAGCCAGGACCTACAGGCTCTGGGACAGCTTCTTCCACCAGGCCATCAGACTGCTTAACTCATGCTGACATAACTGTATTTCTATGTTATATTGACTATTCTGTTGTACATACTATTATAAATTACTATAAATTGCACATTTAGATAGCAACATAACGTAAAGATTTTTACTCCTCATGTATATGAAGGGTGCAATAAAAATTCGGGCATGTGGCCAAGTGGTTAAGGCATTTGACTAGCGATCTGAAGGTCGTGAGTTCGAGCCCCAGCCAAGGCAGCACGTTGTGTCCTTGAGCAAGGCACTTAATCACACGGTGCTCTGCAACGACACTGGTGCAAGCTGTATGGGTCCTAATGCCCTTCCCTTGGACAACATCGGTGTCGTGGAGAGGGGAGACTTGCAGCATGGGCAACTGCTGGTCTTGCATACAACCTTGCCCAGGCCTGCGCCCTGGAGAGTGAAGATTTTCTAGGTGCAGATCCATGGTCTCGCAAGACTAACGGATGCCTTAAATAAAGTCAATTCAATTAATATTTTTTTTTTATCAGTCTTCACTGTGGAAGACACTAACAGTGTGCCAGATGTTGTAGTGTGTGAAGGAAGAGAAGTGGGTGCAGTTACTATTACAAGGGAGAATGCACTCAAAAAGCAGAAAGACTGAAATGTGCATAGTCACCCAGACCAGAACAACTGCACCCTAGGGTTCTGAAAGAGGTAGCAGTAGAGACTGTGGAGATATTAGCAATGATCTTTCAGGAATCTTTGGACTCTAGTATGGTTCTAGAGGACTGGAAATTATAGACCAGATAGCCTGACCACAGTGGTTGGGAAGATGCCGGAGTCAACTGTTACGGATGAGGTTTTGGAGTATTTGGTGACACAGGACACAATAGGATGAAATCAACATGGTTTCCTTAAGAAAAAAGGAATCCTTTGAGGAGATTACAAGTAGGATAGATAAAGGGAAATGAAGTGGATGTTGTATATTTAGATTTTCAGAAAGCCTTT
The DNA here is from genome assembly GCF_030028105.1 of Mobula birostris. NCBI lineage: Eukaryota > Metazoa > Chordata > Chondrichthyes > Myliobatiformes > Myliobatidae > Mobula > Mobula birostris. Next base: position 65,220,073 of record NC_092381.1, on the reverse strand, counting down.
GACAAGGTGCCACACGAGGCTGCTTACCAAGTATTACAGCATTACAGGAAAGTTACTAGCATGGTTAGAGCATTGGCTGATTGGTAGGAGGCAGTGAATAAAAGGATCCTTTCCTGGTTGGCTGCCAGTGACTAGTGGTGTTCACCAAGGGTTGGTGTTAGGATTGCTTCTTTTTATGTGGTATATCAGTGACTTAGATGATGGATTAGATGGCTTTGTTGCCACATTTGTGATGATACGAAGATTGGGGTGGGGCAGGTAGTGTTGAGGAAACAGGTAGGCTGCAGGAAGACTTGGACAGATTAGGAAAATGGGCAAGAAATTGGCAAATGAAACACAATGTTGGAAAATGAATGGTCATGCACTGTGTTAGAAGAAATAAACGTGCAGAATATTTTCTGAACGGAAAGAAAGTCTAAAAATCTGAGATGTAAAGGGGCTTGGGAGTCTTTGGGCAGATCACCTTAAAGGTTAACTTGCAGGTTTAGTCAGTAGTGAAAAAGGAAAATGTAATGTTAGAATTCATTGCAAGAGGTCTAGAATGTAAGAAGAGGGATGTGACGCTGAGGCTTTATAAGGCACTGGTGAGGCCTGACCTTGAGTACAGTGAACATTTTTGGGCTCCTTATCTGAGAAAAGATGGCATTGGAGATGGTTCAGAGGAGGTTCACATGGATGATTCCAGGAATGAGAGGGTTATCATAGGAGGAACATTTGATGGCTCTGGGCCTGTAATCACTGGAATTTAGAAGGTTGAGGGGTGATCTCATTAAAACCTTTTGAATGTTGAAAGTCCTAGACAGAGTAGAGGTGGAAAGGATGTTTTCCCTGGTGGGGGAGTCTAGGACAAGAGGGCACAGCCTCAGCATAGAGGGGCATCCATTTAAAACAGATGCGGAGAAATTTCTTCTGCCAGAATTTGTGGAATTTATTACTAGAGGCAGCTGTGGAGGCCAGGTCGTTGGGTGTATTTAAGGAGGAGATTGATAGGTTCTTGATTGGGAACGGCATCCAAGGTTACGGGAAGAAGGTTGGTCAGTGGGGCTATGGAAGAAGAAAAAAAGATCAGCCATGGTTGAATGGTGGAGCAGACTTGATGCGCCAAATGGCCTAATTCTGCTCCTATGTCTTATGGTCTAATTTGTATGCCAGACAGAGGTCAAAACATTTCGTTTGTGTTTCATTTGGCAAGCTGCCTGACAAGTCGGAGTCATGAAGCACTGCAGCACAGAATCAAGTCCTTCAACCCATCCAGTCTGTGCCAACTATTATTCTGGCAAGTTAGACCAAGTTGTCCACGGACCATATGCCATTTGGCACTCCAGAACAATGCAGTTTAATGTTACACTTTCCCTGACCCTCCAATCACCTTGTGGACTTAAATCTTTGCTCCTCCTATGGCCCCAAAGCTGATTACTCAATAAACAAATCCTCTAATTACTAAATTCCCACACTCTTGGATGATCCTGTTAACCATCCCACAGAATCTGTCACCCTCATGCTGGCCAAACTAACCTTTTCCCCCATTCCCCAACCCCTGGTTCATCCATTGGTCAACACTCACTCTTTCCTAGAGCCCAGGACCCAATTCACAAGTGCACAATAGGATTCAACTACACAGACTAAGTCTCTATCCTTTGATGGCTAACACACTTCCACCTCTTCATCTCATACTCCATTTCCTTGAAACAGCTTATCTGACAGTCCCTTGACCCAGATTCTCAGGTGCCTAAATTCATTCCAATACTCTGAGTTAGGAGATTTTCCTCTGTAATCTCTTAGATGGGCATTTTAATCTGTCTGCTCCAGAAAGAATAAAGGAAATTGTTCAATTATGGTTCATTGCTGCGCGAGGCCCTTCTTGCATCAGTAGACCACCACTGAAAAACTCATTATCACTGCAAAATAATTTATTATCTATAAAAATGCACCTCAACTTTTAGGATCTGATTGAAGCCAGTAGAAGTAAATTTTGGTAGCAGAGAACAAAGCTTTATTACTACCATAAAGAATGTTTAGCACTTTGAGGTCCTCACCTTCAATAAATAATGGATAAGAGGTTTAAATCTGCAGTCAGCAGCAAGCAAGTGCTAGAAGATCAACAGGACTACAATTCATCAGGAAAAGTAGTGTATATTGCTCTTTAAGTGTCATTATAACTCACTTGTTGACATTAAAATTAAGCAGTTATAATGCAAACAGTAAATTTTTGATCGCTGAACATATGCACGAATATTTGTTTGACACACCCATTAAAGTACATGGATAAAATCTAATACTGCAGTAGGGAGACTGATGTCAAGTATCCCATTAAGCTCTAGGAAACACTGATGTCTAGGAAGAGAGGTTGGGAACCACAGCACAAAGAAGCACGATGAAATGTCACATCATCGACACCTGGTCAGTATAACTGAGACAGCTTTATAGCCCTGTGGACTAACTCACTGTAAAATCCTACTGTGAATTATACAAATGATAGATGAAATAACTGGTTGAAGTAACTGTGAAAAGGGCAATTTGATTAGTTATAAAAAGCACGAACATCCTGATAATTAAGGAACCAAATGGTTGAAGTAATTACCGGATACCACCAGCAGAAATCTGAATATAAGAAACATGAAATTATAGCAGCAAAAATTGGAATAAAGAACTAAGCAATGACTATGCAAAGAAAAGTTTAAAAAGGTTTCCTTATGAGATGAATAGCAAAAGTGTCTCAGGAGATCAATCAATGAAGAAGACCCCTGAGTCAGGGACTCATAGAAGAACTCACCAAGAATGAATCCCAGGTAGTTTATCTAGAATGGGAAATACCTCAACACAAAAGGAATGTGAATCTAAATAAATAATGAGTTATATAGAAGCTATATAATTAACCTTTGAGTTCTATGAATCATTCACAATGAATAGAGAAGTATAATTGTAAGGCAAAGTCATTGTCTGTTATGTATTTTATTGGTAAAATACTTTCATTACTACAGCACAGATGTGTGCAATGGCTAAGCAGTCACTTACCGGTATTTCTGTTTAAAATTTGATCCTCAAATACCATTTCACAGCGAACAAACACAGTGTTCAGTACGTCTCTTTTCAGTGACTGAAGAAAAAATTGCTTTAATTAGTTATTAGTTCGGATGGTACTAAAAATATACAATTTTACATTAATTACATATTATCCTGTGCTTAAACCTAATTAAATGACAAACTTTGTATTACAAATGAACACTTAACTCAGTCTTCCATCTCCAAAGTAATCAATAGTTAAGGATTGGAGACATAAGTACATTAAGTTAACTAGAAATGTGCTTAAAAATAAAGTAATGCAGAAGTTAAGTACCAGGTTTTGCAGTTGAAGTTGGTTGAAAATATTTTGATAATTAAGTGTGAATATTTTGATGCAGTAACTAAAGATTAGGCTACGTCCACACTAGACCGTATAAATCCGTAACCGCAGCTTTTTCTCTTCGTTTTGACCCTCCGTCCACACTGAAACAGCGTATTCCTACCCTGAAAACAGAGCTTTTCTAGAACAGAGTTCTCCAGAGTGTGTAAATCTCAAAACACCGGTTGGGCTGTGTAGTGTGTATGGGGTAACCAGAGCTTTTTAAAAATGCTGTCATGACGTGCCATAACAGATGGTGGCAGCAGGACTGCATTTCATTGTTTCCTTGAACGCAACCTCCAACGCCACAACAACAATGGCCGACGGCTTCATGCATGTATTGTTTACTTTACTGTCTACATTAATAGCTGCTTTTTCCAGCAGAGGTTTTCTTTGGATTCCTTGAAGACATTGTTGAAAACTTATTTTTGCTGTTGTTGTTGGTATTCTAGTTTTTGACCAAAGGAAATAGCACGACACTGCCGCAGAAACAGAAATAGTATACCATTTCCTCTTCGCTTGTTTTCTGTAGACGTGTCCTGCGCATGGAGGAGATTCGCCCAAATACCCATTCTAATGTGGACGGAGGTATTTTCAAAAACGCCTGGTGTGGACGCCTATCATTTTTACGCGAAACTGGCGTTTTCAAAATTATCTGGTCTAGTGTGGACGTAGAATAAAACTAAGAACCAAAGTCAATAAAAACAAACTTTTTGGATACCCACATTTTAAAGGAAGAAATGAAATTCACTGCTGATGTTGAATAATGTCTTAAAAGGTTCATAATCTTTAATATTTTTGCAAGTCCATCTAATGATACCATTGAAATGGTAGACAGTAAATCACTTTCGAGGTTTAGATGCAGATTCCATATCAGATGTTTTAGGATGCAATATTTACACAGGACTTGAGCCAATATAATCCATTCTGCTGATTTCACACCCTTCTATTATATTTATTCCACAAGGAATGTACCTCAGGTCTGTAATCTTACTGGAAAGTAATCTGTGCACCTAACCTGGATTGTCATTCCACTGGTTGTATTTTGAATCGATCCAAGGCCATTAAATTGAAATGAAACTGAATTTGATGACAGAAGAGTTTCACTCTGGTATTTGGGAAAGGGAGAACAACTCATCTGATAAATCAACCCTTTGGGAATAACATCTCTGAATATGCTCCTATGTACTCAGGCATATTCAGAAATTTACAGTGAGGTATTTATCAAAGTACTAACATTTCAAAAACACATCTCATTTAATTCGGAAGAGAACTTAAAAAACTGCCACTGTTAAGCACTGCACTTTACAGGGAAATGTTACAGTGGACACATTTAAAAAGACTTAAGTTTATATCTATTGAAAAATTATCCTCAGCTTTCTCTGTGCAATAAATTACAATTAGATTTTTACAAACCTCAAAACTGTAATTATTCTAGAGTAGGGGTTCCAAATCTTTTTTTATGCCATGGACCAATACCATTAAGCAAGAGGTCTGTGGACCCCCAAGTTGGGAACCTCTGTTCTAGAGACAGAAAGAAAATACATATGGAGCTCAGAATTTGAAGTTCTTCACTGTCTGCCACTCAAAGGAAAAAAATACTTCCCTGTTTATTTTGTATCTTTGTTGGAAGTATTTCAGTTGAGAATGAAAATCTTTTAATCACTTTGCTCAAAATAAAAATCATACCTGGATGGCATCTTTCACTTTTGTTTTATTGCCATGAAGATAAGCTCTACAGTGCACAGTACCCTTCACAGAAAGAGAGCTACCACAGCTTTCTATAATAGCTGAAGTATCTTCTGGAGAGGTAGGAACCTTAAAAGTATAAGATTTAAGGATTTAAAATATAATTTATACACAATGACATAGGTAAACATATTCAAAAGCAATAAATAACCAGGTCAATCAACATGACTATAACCAGGTCAATCAACATGACTAGGAAGAGAAAATATGGACAGTATCATTCATCAAAGATCGTGCAAAAGAAGACGAGAGTAACACTTGGATCGTTCTTCAGTTCAATTGTGCTAGGCTGTCCACTGCTGCTATTACTTTTCATTGTGAGAGATGGGCTTAATACCACAAAGACTTTCTCCTGGCTGCATTCAGGCTGCTATAATATTGTGCAGGTCACGGTAAACTGGGAGGTAGGTAGAAGGGAAAGCAGAAAATCTAAAATGTTTTAAGAGTGAGCCAAGAATTTGAAATTTGGAACTCAAGAGAACCATTCCTGTTCATTGCTATCCCATAAAAACTGTTTCATAGTCTTTTTTTTGGGGTGGGGGGGAAGAATTCTTCCTCCCCACTATTCAAAACAATGCCCATTATTCAAATGTACACAGAATATTTTTATTTATGCATGTATGTTTGTATTTGGCAATAGAGCATGGAGTAGGCCCTTCAAGCCACTCTGCCCCAGCAACCCCAATGTCCTTTAGGGGAGGAATCTTGCCGTCCTTACCTGGTCTGGCCTATATGTCACACCAGACCCACAGCAACGTGGTTGACTCTAAAATGCCCTCTGAAATGGCCTAGCAAGCCATCCAGTTGTATAATAAGGAATGAACCCAGATGGACAAACTGGCATCGACCTAAGCACTGGAAACGACAACAGCAAAATCAGCCATGTTGACCCTACAAAGTCCTCCTTACTTATATCTGGGGACTTATGCCAAAGTTGCCAAGACTAGTCAAGCAACAGTCTGACATAGTTGTACTGAGAGAATCATACCTTACAGTTAACATTCTAGACTCCAGCATCACCATTCCTGGGTATGTACTGTCTCACCGGCAAGACAAACCTAGCAGAGGTGGTGGCACAGTGGTACACAGTAGAGAGGGAGTTGTTCTGGCAACTCTTAACATTGACTCTGGACCCCATGAAGTCTCATGGCTTCAGGTTAAACATGGGCAAGGAAACCTCCTGCATTTACAACGTACTGTCCTCCCTCAGCTGATGAATCAGAGGAAGCATTGAGGGTGGCAAGGGCACAGAATGTACTCTGGATGGAGGACTTCAATGACCATCACCAAGAGAGGCTCAGTAGTACCACCACAGACCGAGCTGTACTGGTCCTACTGGACATACCTACAAGACTGGGACTACAACAGGTGGTGAGGGAACCCACAAGAGGGAAAAACACACTTGACCTCATTCTCACCAACTTGCCTGCCGCGGAAGTATCTGTTGACAGTGACCACCACACAGTATTTGTGGAGACTAAATCCTGTCTCCACATTGAAATGGTACTACTGAGCCTTTTCTGGTGATGGTCATTGAAGTCCCCCATCCAGAGTCCCCTATCCTGTGCCCTTGCCACCCTCCACCGCATTCTGTGGCACTACCACCGTGCTAAATGGGACAGACCGAACAAATCTAAACAGCCCAAGACTAGGCATCTATGAAGCGCTTTTGGCCATCAGTACCAGCAGAATTGTACTCAACTACAAACTGTAACCTCCTGGCCTGGCACATCTCCCACTCTAACATTACCACCAGGCCAGGGTTCAAAGAAGAGTGCACGAGGGCATGCCGAGAACAACACCAGGCATACTTCAATAATGGATCAGATCTAAGCTCTGTACTCCTGCAACATCCAACCGTGAATGGTGGTGAACAATAAAACAACTCACTGGAGGATGAGGTTCCACAAATATACTCATCCTCAATGATAGAGGAACCCAGAACACCTGTGCAAAGGCTGAGGCATTTGCAAAAATCTTCAGTCAGAAGTGCTGAGTAGATGATCCAGCTCGGCCTCCTCCAAAAGACCCCAGCATCCCAGACGTCAATATGCAGCCAATCAGATTCACTCCCCATGATATCAAGAAACCATTGAAAGCACTGCATACTGTGAAGGCTATGGGCCCAGGCAAAATCTTGGCAATAGTCCTAAAGACTTGTGCTCCAGAACTTGCTGCGCCACTTGCCAAGCTGTTCCAGTACAGCTGCAACACCAGCATCTGCCCAGCAATGTGGAAAATTGCCCAGGTATGTCCTGTACACAAGAAACAGGACAATTCCAACCCAGCCAATTACTACACTATCGGCCTACTCTCAATCATCAGCAAGGTAATGGAAGGGGGTCATCAACAGTGCTATCTTGCAGCAGCTACTTGGCAATAACCTGCTTACAGATACCCAGTCTGGGTTCCGTCAGGCCACTCAGCTCCTGAACCTCATCATCTCCTTGGACCAAAGAGCTAGATACCAGAGGTGAGGTGAGAATGATAGCCCTTGACATCAAGGCAGTCTTTGAGTATGGCATCAAGGTGCCCTAGCTAAAATGGAGTCAGTGGGAATTAGGGGGAAAACCCTCTGCTGGTTGGAATCACACCTGACACAACGGAAGATGATTATAGAGGTTGGAGGTCAATCATCTAATCCTCAGGATCTCACTGCAGGAGTTTTTCAGGGAAGTGTCCTCGGACCAACCAACTTCAGTTGCTTCATCAATGATCTTCCTTCCATCATAAGGTCAGATGTGGGGATGTTTGCAGATGACCGCACAACATTCTGCACCATTTGTGACTCCTCAGATAGTGAAGAAGTTCATACCCCAATGCAGCAGGACCTGGACAACATCCAGACTTGGGCTGACAAGTGGCAAGTAACGTTCGAGGTACGCAAGTGGCAGCCAATGACCATCTCCAACAAGAGAGGCTCTAACCATTGTCCCGTGACACTCAGTGGCATCAGCATCACTGAATCCCAGTCCTATCAACATTCGAGGAGTTACCATTGAGAGGAAACTGAAATGGTCTAGCCATATAAACACCATTGCTACCAGGGCAGGTAAAAGGCTAGGAATCCTGCAGCGTGTAACTCACCTTCTGACTCCCCAAAGCCTGTCCACCATCTACAAGGCTCAGGTCAGCAGTGTAATGGAATAGTCGGCACTCGACTAGATGAGTGCAGCTCTATCAACACTCAAGAAGCTTGACACCATCCAGTACAAGGCAGCCCACTCGATTGGTACCCCTTCCATGAGCATCCAAACCCTCCACCACTGACGAACAGTTGCAGCAGTGTGTACTATCTACAAGATGCACTGCAACAACACACCAAAGTTCCTAAAGCAGCACCTTCCAGACCCATGACCACTACCATCTAGGACAGGAACAGCAGATACCTGGGAACACTACATCTTGGAAGTTTCTCTCCAAGTCACTCACCACCTTGATTTGGAAACATATCGCTGTTCCTTCACTGTTGCTGGGTCAAAATCATGGAATTGCCTTCTTAACCGCACTGTTGGTGTACCTACACCTTAGGGATGACAGCAGCTCAAGAAGGCAGCTCATTTCCATCTTCTCAAGGGCAACTAGGGACGGGCAATAAATGCCTAGTTAGCTGGCAATGCTCACATCCCCTGAATTAATAAATTAAAAACTGAACTTTGAACTGCCCTGAGCTATAATAGCATTGTGCCAACCGCTATGCTACCATGGCACTGTACACTCAACTCTTCTGATTAAATCACAGAGTTCTGACCTATATATTATAATAAAACTCCCACCTGGTTAGTCTGGGCCCCAGTAAACATGACAGCAGATTTAAAAACAAAAGGGGAGTAAATCAATAAGAGATATTTCAATTTTGTTAACAATCCATTGCTTGAGTAAGCCAAGATATCCATGTCTTTTTCCGCTCTAAAGGTACTGATTTTCTGGGATTCCAATATTCCAGTATTATTTTATACGTACATGACATGCAGTTCCTTTTTTATTTTTAACTTTGAATTATATCTTTTCACAATTATGCAAAATTAACAATAACATTAACTATACCTGACTTTTTCTATACTTAAAACTTCCATTTCTATCATATCCTAAAAGCCTATGTGTACAATGGGAAGTAATAAAGCACTAAATCTATGTAACGTATTTTTAAAAAGTATAAAAATCAGAGTAAAAGTAATATATGAAAGTGTGATCACATCAACCCAATTTTGATTTAAACATCTCAATTTAGATGTTTAAATCAAAATTGGGTTGATCAACATCTCAAAAAACATCAATATCAATGTTCAAATATTTAAAACATTTTTAAAGAATGGAACTTTAAAAAATTTGTACTCAAGGTACTAACAGGAGCTGACAGGAACTGAACTTCCACAGGTGTTTTCTTTTTCTGTGAAAATAATACAAATATAGATCAGTGTATATTTAAAAATGAGAAATGTGGATGATGTGCAACTTGGACCAATATCTGCACTAACAAGACGCTGGCTAGTGTATCATAAGCATTGTTTGTTTGCTATCGTATGTATCATAATAACTATTTCATATGCTTTTAAAATGCTTAAGTAGATCTGCCATTATTAGTATTATGAATTATAATCTAAAGAAAAACATTGTCATTAATGGAATCCAATTTCAGAAGAAGCATACAATGCTAACATTTTACAGAAAAAGATGGCAGTACTGTGGTCTACTTAATTATGCATGCAGCCAGAAATAACAAAATCAAAAATTATTATTGAACTTTCTTACCAATCCTTCGCTGATTACGCTTTCTGGGTCTTTGTAAAGTCCATTAACCAGGTAGTTGCACTGCATCATGTTTTTTGCCCAAGCCTTGAGACCTTTCTAAGGAAGGATATGATGGAAGATAAAATACCAAATAAATAGAATAACTGCAAAAATATTAAGAAATAAGTTGACATCCATAACAGTTCAAAACTACCAATTGATTTATGTACAACTGCTTTCTTTGTTGGACAATGAAATAAACAGCTTTCTTCATCATTTTTCTCTAACATAGTATTATACATGTCTTCAAATTATATGGCTGGGCCATTTTTGAAAATAAAATGTACTTTCAACAATCTCTATCAGAAAATAATAACTGTGAAAATAGATGTTCCAGAGACAAATATAATCTTCAAATTTGGAGACTTGGATATAAAGAATTATTAATTTTGTTTTGCAAGCATCTAAATTATTTTTCTGATTGGTGTTACTGGAAAAAATTACAAATGAGCATATAGAATAATAGGAAACAGAAAAATCTGATAATACAAGTCGAAGTTACCAATTTTGCTACTTCTTCCTTAGAAATGTTTTACCTTTGATTAGGGATCTTCCCCTTCACAAATCTGAAGGTATTCCCAAGTCAGCAGCATTTCAAGTAAAGGAAACTTGGTAACCAAGAGCCTTTGGTAACACACACAAAATGCTGCAGGAACTCAGCAGGTCAGGCAGCATCTATGGAGATGAATAAACAGTTGACCCTTCACCAATCCCCTTTCATTTCCAGTCCTGATATCTCTTCGCCCAAAATGTCAACTGTTGATTCCTCTCCATATATGCTGCCTGACCTACTGAGTTCTTTCAGCATTTTGTATGTTACTCTGGAGATCCAGCACCTGCAGAATCTTGTGAACTTACAGCCCATTTCACACCTCTTTGATTGACTACAATGCGAAGTCAGGAAGTTACTTACATTAGCTTTCTTTGTTTACTCCCTTACAAAATATGCACTCTGATCAATACAATTTTGTCAAGGGGAAGAAAGTAATAGTTACATCACACTAATGATTCTTTGACTTCAGGTCAAAAATCTCTCATTTGCTGTTTAATTTTTCCATTTTTAAGGAATTACAATACTTTCCTGACATTATGCCTCAATGAATGATGTAACATAAATTTAGAACAAACACAATGGTAAAATCTTATTCTTCTTTGATAGGAAACCTTTGCACAATTTATGGAAATAATACTGTGTATTTCAAGCTTGTTTATTGTCATTCAACAGTACACATGTATAAAGTTAAATGAAACAATATTTTTCAGGGACCAAGGTGCAAGGCACAGTATATATACTGCATCACATACAGCACATAAAATAGTATTAACACAATTATATTCACAGCTGAAAAAAGTATTATGTAGATGTACAACTCGATATAAAGTGCATATCCCATACTGCTAAATAAACAACAGTATTACTGCCACTGACACTGTCATAACTAATATGTACAGAGTGGTAGCAGGGTGTTCAGAAGTCTCACAGCCTGAATTTGTACTTTTCTTCTCCAAACTGAGCATTTCATTTCTCAGTTATTTATTTCTCTGGAATAATTCTCTCTCAACATTGATACTGCCAAGATCCTCGTATCTGTCATCTCAAGGCTTGACCAGTATCTGGCACCGCAACTCTACAAACACAACTTATTTTATTTTATGTTAAAATACTTTAAATTATCCATTCACTTCTGTGGCTGCTGAACCACAGAACCCAAATTTTCCAAAGAAATGCTGCAGGTTTTGCAAATGCAAATTTCATAAACTTTTTGAGAAATGTTCATCAGCAATTTCCCAGCTGCACTCTAATACTGACCCCTGATTGAGTCTTATAGCAGAATGCAAATCTCCAAACGCCCAGCATTTAAGCATCTATATAACTATTTCGCCTTGTAAAGTTATATGTTTTTTCTAGAGAAAAAGAAAACAGAAAAAACCTACAGCACAATACAGGCCCTTCGGCCCACAAAGCTGTGCCGAACACGTCCTTACCTTAGAAATTACCTAGGGTTACCCATAGCCCTCTATTTTTCTAAGCTCCACGTACCTATCCAGGAGTCTTTTAAAAGACCCTATTGTATCCGCCTCCATCACCATCGCTGGCAGCCCATTCCACGCACTCACCACTCTTTGCGTAAAAAACTTACCCCTGACATCTCCTCTGTACCTACTTCTAAGCACCTTAAAACTGTGCCCTCTTGTGCTAACCATTTCAGCCCTCGGAAAATGCCTCTAACTATCCACACGATCAATGCCTCTCATCATCTTATTCACCTCTATCAAGTCACCCCTCATCCTCCGTTGCTCCAAGGAGAAAAGGCTGAGTTCACTCAACCTATTCTCATAAGGCATGCTCCCCAATCCAGGCAACATCCTTGTAAATCCCCTCTGCACCCTTTCTATAGTTTCCATATCCTTCCTGTAATGAGGCGACCAGAACTGAGCATAGTACTCCAAGTGGGATCTGACCAGGGTCCTATATAGCTGCAACATTACCTCTCGGCTCTTATACTCAATCCCATAATTAATGAAGGCCAATGCACCGTATGCCTTCTTAACCACACAGTCAACCTGCGCAGCAGCTTTGAGTGTCCTATGGACTTAGACCCCAAGATCCCTCTGATCTCCCACAATGCCAAGAGTCTTACCATTAATACTATATCCTGCCATCATAGTTGACCTGCCAAAATAAATCACTTCACACTTATCTGGGTTGAACTCCATCTGCCCCTTCTCAGCCCAGTTTTACATCCTATCAATGTCCCGTTGTGACCTCTGACAGCCCTCCAAACTATCCACAACACCCCCAACCTTTGCGTCATCAGCAAATTTACTAACCCATCCCTCCACTTCCTCATGCAAGTTATTAACAAAAATCACGAAGAGTAGAGGTCCCAGAACAGATCCCTGAGGCACACCACTGGTCACTGACCTCCATGCAGAATATGACCAATCTACAACCACGCTTTGCCTTCTGTGGGCAAGCTAGTTCTGGATCCACAAAGCAAGATCCCCTTGGATCCCATGCCTCTTTACTTTCTCAATAGGCCTTGCATGGGGCACCTTATCAAATGCCTTGCTGAAATCCATATACACTACATCTACTGCTTTTCCTTCATCAATGTGTTTAGTCACATCCTCAAAAAATTCAATCAGACTCGAAAGGCACGACCTACCTTAGACAAAGCCATGCTGACTATTCCTAATCATATTCTGCCTCTCCAAATGTTCATAAATCCTGCCTCTCAGGATCTTCTCAATCAGCTTACCAACCACTGAAGTAAGACTCACTGGTCTATAATTTCCTGGGCTATCTCTACTCTCTTTCTTGAATAAGGGAACAACATCCACAACCCTCCAATCCTCCGGAACCTCTACCGTTCCTATTGATGATGCAAAGATATTCGCCAGATGCTCAGCAATCTCCTCCCTCGCCTCCCACAGCAGCTTGGGGTACATCTCATCTGGTCCCAGTGACATATCCAACTTGATGCTTTCCAAAAGCTCCAGCACATCCTCTTTCTTAATATCCATATGCTCAAGCTTTTCAGTCCGCTGTAAGTCATCCCTACAATCGCCAAATCCTTTTCCATAGTGAATACCGAAGCAATGTATTCATTAAGTACCTCTGCTGTCTCCTCCAGTTCCATGCACACTTTCCCACTGTCACACTTCATTGGTCCTATTCTCTCACATCTCATCCTCTTGCTCTTTCTCTCTAAATCTAATTAATTTTGAATTATTTTGAGATATTTAGGAATCTTAAGAGGCTTTTGCAGATATCCAAATTGTTTAGAGGCTTTGATCATGGAGCTTATGGACATAAATTCAAGGGCTTAGCTTGCTTAGGCCTAACCATGTGACCAGAAAGCCACGAGCCGAGCGAAGTCATTTCAGCCATAATGAAGCCATGTTTGGTTTGGTAGTTCAATTAAAAATGCACCATGGGCAAGTACAAGACCTAACAGCCAGGGCCACTTAAAGCTATCAAAAAATTCCAGGCCATGGATTTCAATTGTAAAGCTAATGAGATTCATGTCACTGAGTGGTTGGTTCAAAGATCTTGACCTGTTGATCTTAATAGTTAAATAGCAAAACTTGGACTCAATTTCTCTCTTCTGACTGTTGTTCATCTAAACATGTTCTTCTCCCTGCCCTTGTACTCAATATTCACTTCCATCCTATTCCTCTTTTAACATCAAAAATATTTCTGCTTTAATGACTCTATTCTACATTCATCCATTCAATTCCCACCTGCTTGCTACTCTCCTCAAAATAGGATTCCTTTGCATTGCTTATACCTGAACAAATTACATTTACTATTTCTACCACAAGTTGCAGCATCTGAGGAGCTTTTCACTTTCTTGTCTAATATACCATTGATCCTTCAACAATGTGTTTTACTCAAGCATTACTGTTTCATTCATTATAATTTAAACAGCTGCAAAGGGCTTGCATCAGTACTACATTCTCTCTTAAATTTTGGAAGTCTTCTCTCAAATATTGCATTTTTTGCTTCTTTATATTGGCAAAATACTACAGAGAAATTGGGCGACTATTTTGCTCAATGCCACTGCTTTTCTCCCAAAACTTCCTCAGTTTTCCTTTTAGTATTCAATGAAACGCAGTTACAATTTTTGAAACAACAGAGAAGTTCATTACAAAAGTAGAAATTTTGAGTCAGGAAGTCCTAATCAATACAAAAATAAAAAGCAACTTTAAATAAGTAGCATACCGAAGGACCCTTGTCAAACTGATTCTCTGCTGTTCCGGATATTGGAATACGAATATCGATATTGATGGTAGATTCCACAATTTGCCAGGCTGATGTGAGGGTGCTAGATTTACAATCTAGCAATTTAGTAGGAGTCTTTAAAATACAAGAAAATTAAGATTTGTTAATAAATGTTACTTTCATATGAATTATTATATGACTACTTGGCAAATGCAGTAATAAATATGACATGCTTAAATATTCCTTGCATTCTCTATGAGGTACTCTACCCTTGAGTTTTTAGACCAAAGTATTATAGATTTTTTGCATTAATTGTTATTCTGTTATCTGGATTTATGCCTGATATATTTCATAAACAAAGATGAGTTTAAAAAACTCTGAAAATGTGGATTCACACATATCCAATCACCGAATAGCATATACCATGAGTTCACCCTGTTTTGAAAAGACACAGAAAATTAAGCAAGACCAATAATGAGGTTTTGACAAATGTAATATACACCATCTCCTAAAGTATGGTGCTCAAAAATGAATGTTACTTCAACCACGGCTCAATGTTTTATAAAAGTTATCATATAGAAACATAGAAAATCTACAGCACAATACAGACCCTTTGGCCCACAATGCTGTGCCGAACATGTACTTACTTTAGAAATTACCTAGGGTTACTCATAGCCCTCTATTTTCCTAAGCTCCATGACCAGGAGTCTCTTAAAAGATCCTGTAGTATCTGCCTCCACCACCATTGCCAGCAGCCCATTCCACGCACTCACCACTCTCTGCGTAAAAAACTTACCCCTGACATCTCCTCTGTACCTGCTTCCAAGCACCTTAAAACTGTGCCCTCTCGTGTTAGCCATTTCAGTCCTGGGAAAAAACCTCCACACGATCAATGCCTCTCATCATCTTATACACCTCTATCAGGTCACCTCTCATCCTCCACTGCTCCCAGGAGAAAAGGCCAAGTTCACTCAACCTAGGCAACATCCTTGTAAATCTCCTCTGCACCCTTTCTATAGCTTCCACATCCTTCCTGTAGCGAGGTGACCAGAACTGAGCACAGTACTCCAAATGGGGTCTGACCAGGGTCTTATATAGCTGCAACATTACCACTCAGTTCTTAAACTCAGTCCCACAGTTGATGAAGGCCAATGCACCATATGCTTTCTTAACCACACAGTCAACCTGCACAGCAGCTTTGAGTGCCCTATGGACTCAGACCCCAAGAATTCTCTGATCCTCCATATTGCCAAGAGTCTTATATACTGAATACTATATTCTGCCATCATATTTGACCTACCAAAATGAACCACCTCACAATCACCTGGGTTGGACTGCATCTGCCACTTCTCAGCCCAGTTTTGCATCCTATCAATGTCCCACTGTAACCTCTGACAGCCCTCCACACTATGCAAAACACGCCCAACCTTTGTGTCATCAGCAAATTTACTAAACCATCTCTCTACTTTCTCATCGAGATCATTTATAAAATCGTAAAGAGAAGGGGTCCCAGAACAGATCCCTGAGGCACACCACTGGTCACCAACCTCCATGCAGAATATGACCCATCTACAACCACTCTTTGCCTTCTGTAAGCAAGCCAATTCTGGATCCACAAAGCAATGTCCCCTTGGATCCCATGCCTCCTTACTTTCTCAATAAGCACTGCATGGGGCACCTTATCTAATGCCTTGCTGAAATCCATATACACTACAGCTACAGCTCTACCTTCAAAGCATTTATTCACATCCTCAAAAAATTCAATCAGACTCGTAAGGCACGGCCTGCCTTTGACAAAGCCATGCTGACTATTCCTAATCATATTATGGCCTCTCCAAATGTTCATAAATTCTGCCTCTCAAAATCTTTTCCATCAGCTTACCAACCACTGAAGTAAGGCTCACTGGTCTATAATTTCCTGGGCTATCTCTACTCCCTTTCCTGAATAAGGGAACAAAATCTGCAACCTCCAATCCTCCAGAACCTCTCCCATCTCCATTGATGATGCAAAGAGCATTGCCAGAGGCTCAGCAATCTCCTCCCTCGCCTCCCACAGTAACCTGGGGTACATCTCGTCCTGTTCTGGAGACTTATCCAACTTGATGATTTCCAAAAGCTCCAGCACATCTTCTTTCTTAATGTCTATATGGTCAAGCTTTTCAATCCACTGTAAGTCATCCCTACAATTGCCGCGATCTTTTCCCGTAGTGAATACTGAAGGAAGGTATTTATTAAGTATCGCTGCTACCTCCTCTGGTTCCATACACACTTTTCATTGTCACACATGATAGGTCCTATTCTCTCGTGTCTTATCCTCTTGCTCTTCACATACTTATAGAACACCTTGGGGTTTTCCTTACATTTCTTCCGTACATTTCCATGAGAACATCTCTTCCCAATTTATGCTTCCAAGTTCCTGCATGAGAGCTTTCTATTTCCCCTTACTCCATTTAAACGCTTTCCTAACCTGTCTGTTTTTGCGACATTGAGGGAGAGGTTGCTTTCTTGACACCACTGTGTCAGGGTGATGGCTTCTTCTCTGTAGGCTGCCTCATTATTATTTGAGATTAGGCCAGTGTAGTGTTGTCAGTAAATTTAATTAGCAGATTGGAGCTCTGGGTGGCGACACAGTCATGGTTATACAGAAAGTAAAGGAGTGGGCTTAGTACACAGCCCTGAGGGGTACCTGTGTTGAGGGTCAGAAAGCAGAGGTGAGGGAGCCCACTCTTACCACCTGCCAGGAAGTCCAGGATCCAGCTACACAAGGCAGGGTGAAGGCCGAGGTCTTGGAGCTTTTTGTCGAGCCTGGACGTAATTATGGTGTTGAATGCTGAACTGTAGTCCAAGAACAGCATTCTCACATAAGCATCCTTCTTCTCCAGGTGTATAAGGATGGTGTGTAGAGCTAACGCTATTGCGTCATCTGTCGATCGGTTTCTTAATGCATACGCAGTTGACATAGCTTTGGTTTGTGGAAAATTATCATGCTGACCCATATTCCAGGAACACAGAGTCACCTATACAATATGAATCGAGAATTGAGCTACTCTTACCTGTGGATTGCTTATATCGTAAGTTCGTAGCTTCATTCTGTATGTAAAGAGTTCAGGAAAATATAAACAAGAGATTCTGCAGATGCTCTTCTCCTCACCTGCACATCACCTTCCACTAGTGCCCCTCCTCCTCCTTCCCTTTCTCCTATGATCCACTCTTCTCTCCTATCAAGATTCTTCCTTTTCAGGCCTTTTATCTTTTCCACCTATCACTTCCCAGCTTCTCACTTCATCTACCCTCCCCCACTCACCTCCCTTTTCTTCACCTGGCTTTACCTACCACTTTCCAGACTGTATTCCTTCCTCTCCCACCATCTTATTATTTTGGCTTCTTCCCTCCCCCCTTCCTTTCCCATCCTAATGAAGGGTTTTGGCCTGAAACGTGACTATTTATTCCCCTCACAGATGCTGCCTGACCTGCTGAATTCCTCCAGCATTTGTGTTCCACAAGTTAAGAAAATGTCAGCTTGACATTTTCTCTCAAATTATATAAATATATTTGTCAGATTTAAAACTCCAATTTCTGGTTTTGTAGCAGTTACTTGAAAAGTAAACCAAAACTGCTGAAAGACTGCGTGAGGGATTTGACATTGTATGACGTGCTTCCAAATAACTGAGTTCCAGGTCGAAAGAAATATGTCATACAGTGTCATATCTCTGACTCAGTCTCTCAGCAGTTCTGGTTTGTTTTCAAGTAACCATTACATTTGTCAACAAAAATAAAAAATCTCTACCTCTAACTAAATTAATAAGGACAAAGCTTGAGTAGGTGACTATACTCATTTGCTTCTACCACGCTGCAATCCCCATGTCAAATTACCGTAATTAAAAACGCACAATGCAAAATACAACACAGATGGAAAGAAAATAGATACATGGCCCCTACAGATTTCATTAGAAATATTGACAGCTTTTCAGTTTTTGGTCGAGGCTTAAGAAATTTTGTTTAAAAAGTGCAACTTTAATAGTGGGACATTATGTTTTCGTGAGTGAGTTTCTTCTTGTGGTGTGGAAGGGTTAAGAGAACCTTTTGTCTTGCCTTGTATGTAAACTTCATTTTAATTTTGGATCGTATCAGTTTTGTGCAGACTGATGTAGAAAAATGATTAAAAACTGCATATTAATAAACACATACGAAAGATGTCCAAAGAACAATAACTAAATTAACATTTTTAAAAAGGAAGTTTTTTCTCTAACGTCTATTTCATTGGAAGCTACTACTTACAGTACAGCAGGCTGATTGGTGAATACTGCATTATTTCTTGCTTTGAAATAGACAAATGGATCATACCAAGTTTAAAAAAATAAAATACTGCATTAAAATAACAAGTTAAACTTGTTAACTTAATCAAATTTTGTAAAATTGGAAATAAAAAAAATAAAGATGTAAAACACAGTTTGATAGAAATTTTGTCTTAGTAATGGGGTTGATTGTGCAGGAGTTTGGGAACTTGGAAGTTATTGTGAAAGTAACACTGAAGCTGGCAGGATGGGGAAGATCAAGGAAACTTCCAACCTCCTGGATGATTATACCTGTGAGATCTGTGTCCAGTTCCAATGTCTGATTAACTGCAACAAGCAGCTGTAGCTCCAGCAGGGATCACACAGGAGCATCTGTGACACTGAGGAGCACAGAAAGATGATCACATCTAATGTGCAGAAAAGCAGGTAGTCGAGTGACCACCAGGAAAGATAGAGGAGAGAAACAAAACTGCAAGATTCCCCATGGCCACTCCTCTCATGAAGAAGTTCTCCCTATTACACATGCTATAATAGCAATTTGCCACTCATTCTCTTTCTACCACACACAACTGTTTTCTGTGATTGTATTTTCTTTCTATTGTCTTACAGTAAGAAATATTGACAGTTTTTAAGTTATAAGAACAACCTGCCATCATCTGAAAGGGATATTTTGATTTCAGTTTTGATTGAGGGAATGGCAGCAACTCATCACCTGGATCTCGTCCTCCCTCTTGAAAACTATCAGTATATCAAAAATAAGTTCGCTCAGCATCATTGCACTTATGTTGTAAGAAAGGTCCATTTTACTCCTCAAAATTCAGTACTCCTCTTTTTAACCACTAAAGGATACTTTTTCGAATCAGCATAAATTTGGAGAACAATTCGTTCAGGCGGTTCCTCTTCTGAAAAATTCCAGAGCCTTTCCTTTGCAACAGCAGTCTCAACAGCATTTGTTAACTGCAGTGCAAAAGTTACAGACAATTATACTTAATACTTAAAATGAACATTCAGTTTTTAGCTGAACGGTTTGTTAAGTAATCATCTAAGATCACTAACAGGAAAGCATGGATTAAAGGAACATTAGTGCATTTGCTGATGTGAATAATTTGCTCATTAGTAAGAACGATACTGTTACAATGTAGCACCTTAAATTCCTCCCACAGTACTCTAACAGCAACACGAACTGCATTTCATTGTAATTCACTGGCAGTGAAGTACCTCAGGATATTCTGACAGTGTGATTTTCCTTCAACACTGGTTTGCATGATTGGTTATAGTACATTGTGTGATCAAGCTTAATATAGATAAGACTGTTACAAATTAATGTCCTTGGATGATATATAAAACAATATGCAGAGGCCATCTCCAAAGACTATATTTAATGAGAATATCAGTGTTCACATTATAAAATTGTTGGCTGTATTTTAGCTCAGCCAGCATTGATATTTTTGTTTTCTGAAGGAGAAACAAATGGAACATTTCCTATACTACACAGGTGATAGTCAATTATTATTTCCAACAAAAAATTCCAACTACTTTCCCATGACATCAGTGTTACCATCCATATTCTCCATCATTAAAATCATGGGGATCCAAATAAACCAGAAGCTAAAAATGAAAGAGAGACAGCTGGGCACTAACTCCTGAAACCTTTTCCGTCATCCACAAGGAACAAGTCAGAAAAGTGAGGAAATACTCTAAGCTTGACTGATATTGCATAAACCCAACAACAGTGCATAAGCTTGACATCAAGCAGGACATAATAGGTTATTTTTAGAGTATACTATCTATAATGTGCGCTGCAGAAGTTTTTCAAGAGCACCTCCAAAACATACAAACTACAACCTAGAAGGACACAGGCATGCAAGTACCAATAAATGTAAGTTTCCTCCAAGTCATGCATTATTCTGACATAGAAATATGTTACTATTTGCTTTATTGTTTCTACATCTCAACATTAGAACATCCTACCCAAAGACATTGTAGGAATGCCTTCACCACACGTTGATGAAATTCAAGCAGGTTACCCATTTGTAACTTCATGGACAATTAGGTATAGAAAATAAATGCTGGCCTTGCCTATGACACCTTAAACAATAAAAAGTCCTTCCCCATTACATTTGGTACCTGTCTTGATAATTAGCAGTCAATTATTTAAAATTGTATATCTCTTCAAAAAATAAAAATACTAACACAAGAGATTCTGCAGATGCTGGAAATCCAGACCATCACACAAAATGCTGGAGGAATTCAACATGTCAGGCATCATCTATGAAGGGGAGGAAACAGATCACATTTCAGGCCAAGACCTTTCATCACTCCATAAGACCATAATACAAAGGAGCAGAATTGGGCCATTCAGCCCATCAAGTCTGCTTCCCCATTCCATCATGGCTGATCCCAGATCCCATTCAACTGCATACATCTACTTTCTCGCTATGTCGTTTGGTACCCTGACCGATCAGGAAACTATCAACTTCTGCGTTTAATATACCCATAGACTTGGCCTCCCCTGCAGTCTGTGGCACAGTATTCCACAGATTTCACCACTCTCTGGCTAAAAAAAAAATCCTGTTTATCCCTGTTCTAAAAGGATACCCCTCAATTTTGAGGCTGTGCCCTCTAATTCTGGACACCCCCACCGAGGAAACATCCTTTCCACATCTACCCTATCTAGTCCTTTCAACATTCAGTAGATTTCAATGAAATTCCCCCCATATTCTTCTAAATTCCAGTAAGTACAGGCCCAAAGCTGCCAAATGCTCCTCATATGTTAACCCCATTCATACCCGGAATCATCCTCCTGAACCTTCTCTGACTCCAATGACAACACATTCTTTCTGAGATATGGGGTCCCAAACTGTTGACAATACTTCAAGCGCAGCCTGTCTAGTGTCTTACAAAGC
Source organism: Mobula birostris (assembly GCF_030028105.1). Taxonomy (NCBI): domain Eukaryota; kingdom Metazoa; phylum Chordata; class Chondrichthyes; order Myliobatiformes; family Myliobatidae; genus Mobula; species Mobula birostris. Next base: position 65,198,221 of record NC_092381.1, on the reverse strand, counting down.
CTCAGTATTATCTCCTTGCTTTAATATTCTATTCCCCTTGAAATAAATACCAACATTGCATTTGCTTTCTTTACCACAGACTCAATCTGTAAATTAACCTTCTGGGAGTCTTGCATGAGGACTCCCAAGTCCCTCTGCACCTCTGATGTTTGAATGTTCTCCCCATTTAGATAATAGTCCGCATTACTGTTCCTTTTACCAAAATGCATTATCGTACATTTCCCAACACTGTATTCCATCTGCCGTATTTTTGCCCCTTCTTCCAATTTTGTCTAAGTCCTGCTGCAACTGCATTGTTCCTCAGCACTACATACCTGCGCCCCCCCACCTATCTTAGTATCATCCCAAACTTTGCCACAAAGTCCTGAAGTATCTTGGTTCAAAACATCATGTGGTGTTCCACCCCACCCAATAAAAATACAAATATATGATAAGAAAAATTATATCCTGAGATGCAAAGTAACAATTTTTGTTCACTTTTTATGATATTTCAATGTCCTTTGCTGTTTCTTAGAAGGCTGCACAAATGGTAGCTTTATTATTAAGCTTTCAGCATGGTTGGAAGTCACTAAATGGGTAACCAATACTGTTCTACTCCTCAATGAAACAACTTGCTACCGTAGATCTAATTGGAAGATTTTCTCTGCACACTATGGTAAACATGAGCCCATCATTTCATGCAAAAAAAAAACATTATATAATGTTATTTGCAGTGACCGTGCACAAAGCTGTCAGCATTGTAGCCCTCATTCCCAAGTGGCATGTTGTCATACATTACTGACTCCTGTGTTCATTCAGCAGAATGTAAATAAAAAGCTCCTTAGGTTTCATTTAACTATATACTAACATCAAACTTTTTCTTAAAGTACAGCCCTTGATTAGGACCCTTATGCCACCAAGTCACTTTCGGATACAATTGCCAAATTGCCTTTAATCCTTTAGCCAGCCTCCCACAAAGGTCCTTATCAACATCTTTATGAAAGTCCATGTAGACCATACTGACTGCACACTCCTCAAAAAAAATCAGTCGAATTAGTCAGACATGTTCTCCCCTAAAGAGAATAGATCAATACACACCTCTCACAGATGGTTTTACTGAATTTTTATTACCTGGCTTATCTTTGCTGCCCCCACCCCAGTTCGTGCATGAAGGTACTACGTTTGCTATCCTCCAACTACAGAAGCTGTAGTTTTAGCTTTAGTTATATAATTAACAATTTCAATGTGAATGTACAATTAGGAGGCTCAGAGATGACACAAAAATTGTTTTGTTGTTGATTGCAAGGAGTGTAGTCTTCAACTACATAATGATAAATTCATAAGATGGGCTGAGCAAAGACATTTAAATGCAGAAAGTATAGGTGTTGCATTTTGGAAGGACTAGTAGTAGTACAGTGATCACTCAAGAATAGGAAGGTGTTCTCCTAAATGGTTGTCTATTGGTGGATCCTCAGGTGGCTGTACAGGCCAATCCGGAATACCAGTCTGTTGAATATGGTGGAACAGATCACACAATCATCTGTACAAAAGTCATCCTCGCTGACAAGCAACACTGGTGCACCTCAGGGGTGTGTGCTTAGCCCACTGCTCTACTCTCTGTATATACATAACTGTGTGGCTAGGCATAGCTCAAATACCATCTACAAATTTGCTGACGATACAACCACTGTTGGTAGAATCTCAGGTGGTGACGAGAGGGCGTACAGAAGTGAGATATGCCAACTAGGGGAATGGTGCTGCAACAACAACCTGGTACTCAACGTCAGTAAGACGAAAGAGCTAATACTGGACTTCAGGAAGGGCAAGACGAAGGAACACGTACCAATCCTCACAGAGGGATCAGAAGTGGAGAGAGCGAGCAGATTCAAGTTCTTGGGCGTCAAGATCTCTGAGGATCTAACCTGGTTCCAACATATTGATGTAGTCATAAAGAAGGCAAGACAGCGGCTACACTTATTAGGAGTTTGAAGAGAGTTGACATGTTAACAAATACACTCAAAAACTTCTATAGTTGTACCATGGACAGCATTCTGACAGGCTGCATCACTGTCTGGTATGAAGGGGCTACTGCACGGGACCGAAAGAAGCTGCAGATGGTTGTAAGTCTAGTCAGCTCCATCTTGGGCACTAGCCTACAAAGTACCCAGGCCACCTTTAGGGAGCGGTGTCTCAGAAAGGCAGCATCCATTATTAAGGACCTCTAGCACCCAGGGCATGCCCTTTCCTCACTGTTACCATCAGGTAGGAGATACAGAAGCCTTAAGGCACACACTCAGCGATTCAGGAACAGCTTCTTCCCCTCTGCCATCCGATTCCTAAATGGACATTGAAGCTTTGGACACTACCTCACTTTTTTTTTAAATATACAGTATTTCTGTTTTTGCACATTTAAAAAAAATCTATTCAATATACATAATTGATTTACTTGTTTGTTTTATTTTATTTTTTTTTCTCCCTGCTAGATTATGTATTGCATTAAACTGCTGCTGCTAAGTTAACAAATTTCACGTCACATGCCAGTGATAATAAACCTGATTCTGATCTGTGCCAATCACGACTCTTGTGATAGTCACATCACGGTAGTCCCTAGTCTGGACAGTGACATTGTTAATAAGATGCCACTGTTTAGATTGGGGGAGCTGCCAAGATGCCTTGAATTTGTTTTTTCGGCGAAAGAGTGTGCTTGTGGCGATACGATGGTGCTCACCACATATGGTGAGAAGTAGCATTCCATTTGAGTTGACGTTGCCAATGCCATTGGTCGCTATGGTCCCTACCAACTCTGGCAGTGAAGTCCTGTAACAGAATTATCTTATCCTCCTTGAGAATGCTTGACAGTGTTGTGTCTAGGCAAGCATAGAAGGCCTCTTTTTCGTACTCATTTGAGTCTTAGAGTTGATGCATAAGCTTGGAGATAGAGAAGAACAAAGTAACCTTGGTGTATGTATGCTCATAGATGACTAAAGGCTACACCAGAAGTAGGCATGATCAATAAGAAAATGTATGGATCCTTGACTCCGTTAGCCAGGGCAGAGAATAAAAGATAGAGGAAATGATGGTACAAATAGAGAAAATATTAGTTCTTTTACAGATGGAGTACTGGGCATAGTTCTAGTTGCCACAAAATTGTAAAAATATGATTGTACTGAAAAGGTGCAAAGGAGATCTATCAGGATGTTGCCTGAGATGGAGTAATTAAGCCGAGGAGAGACGGCATAGGCAGGATTTATTTCTTTGGAGTGGATAAAGCTAAGGGATGACCTGATTGAGATATAGAAAACTATGAGGAGACATAGATATGGTAGGTAACATTTTTCCTTGACAGAGCCATCCGTAACCAAAGTGCATAGGTTCAAGGAGTAGGAGATTTAGAAGAGATTTGTGAAAAATCTATTTCACCCAAAGGGTAGTTAAAAGTCTAGAATGCACTGCCGAAAGGATGGTGGAAGCAGATTCTCTCACAACGTCAAAGAAATATTTAACTGAGCAACTGAGATATCATATCAAAGCTGATTATAGGCAGAGAGTTGGAAAGCATGAGTGCAGACAGGTGCTCAATGGCCAGTCTGCACAACAGAAAAAACAGAATCCGTTCTTGTGCTAAAATTACTTAGTGATTCTAAATATAAAGTTAGCATTTACAGTCTTCAATTTTATTTTGCACAAATGAATCAGACATTCAAATAAAACACACCTGCATTACTTACACATGGTTTACTGCTGGATAGAACATTATTGACTTGTGTGCCAGTTTCCAACTGAGATCTGATCTCTGAACAGGTTACTTCATTCCCAGCAGAATTTAATACTTTCTTTCAGCAACACTGATCATATTGAATCTAAATTGCACACTATTAACCATGGTATTTTTGCAGGATTTTGCTTCATAATCACATTGCAAAATATAACTGAACTTATAACTTATTCTTGTTAGACTAACCTAAAAACTGAAAAACTACTAACTCTGAAATACTTTGTTATTGTCAACTTAAACCTGTAGAGAATGTAGTGAAGTTTTAACTTAGGCTACTTCAATTTGTATTTTCCATCAACCATCTGATGTTAACCATTTTACACTACAGTTGATAAAATCATACAGGAATATCTTGCCGGTCAGAAAATCAACATACTTGGAAAGACTGAAACTTAATAATCCCTGCTGAGGATAATGTCTCTGCAGTATTCAGAAGATATTAAAAAGATTTTTTATAATGATATTTTCTGAGCTGTAGTGAAATCTAAGTTACTTTTCCTATATTCCATATGCACGCACATGAAGATAGCTGATACTCACTTTCTGAAAAATATCTTGAGCTGTTTCCTTTGACATTTTTGGTGGTCTGATAAGAAATACCCCAAGTACCAATATTCCACCTGGTAACATCCTGGCAACCTGTAATGTATGAGAAAGAAGACATCCTGTAGATGCTAGAAATCTTGAGCAACACGTACAAAATGCTGGAGAAATTCCACTGATCGGGCAGCATCTATGGAGAGAAGCGAACAGTCGACGTTTCAGCCCAAAAAGCTGGCTGTTCATTTCCCCTCATAGATGCTGCCTGACCTGCTGAGTTACTCCATCATTTTGTGTGTGTATGAGAAAAGATGAAAAATGTTAACATTATCATCTTGCTATAGCAAGAACAATACCTCTCTCTCCCCTCTCCCTCATCAGTGAGAGAAAGGGCCCACTGATATGTCGAGGTGTTGGGATGAACAGTAGTTTTTATGAACTATAGTTCATGGTCTTTGGGGGCATGCTAATGCTTCATGGTGGGTAGTGGTGAAGGGGTGACGCTTTCTGTTGGAACAAGTGGGGGGAGGGGAGGGGGAGCGGGGAGGGTTGATACTTTGCTGCTGCTTGTGCGGTGGGAGGGCAGCTTTGAGGTTCTAACATTTTTCCGCCGTCAATTTGTTGAGCTTTTTTTCTGTTACGTGGATGTCTGCGAAGAGTAAGGATTTCAGGTTGTACACTGCATACATTCTCTGAACCATTGAACCATCATTAACAGAAAACCAACATTAAAAAAAAATGATGAATACCCCATGCCCTAATTTAAATTAACAAGTGAAAGAGATAGTATTCAGCCATGGACAACAGAGAGGGACCATGGAAGCAAAGAGGGAAGAAAACTAGAGTTAACAGGAATGCAATACAAGAAGAGTCAAGTAAATAAATGGACACATGGACACAAACAGAGTTAGCAATATGCTATTTAAAACTGCTAAGGAATAGACGATAGTATTCAAATAATGATGTGGAATGCAGTAATAAGTTATCTATTAAACTCAAGATTTGCATTTGACTGAAAATTCATGCTAATTGCTTGCATGTTACTTGGATGGTGCTTCAATGTTAAAGGAATTATTTTTCCATACACCTTGTATTGTTCATGACAGCAGTGTTTTTTTTAAATCACTGTTTTGCAATCAAGACACATAGTTTCCATTAGTTTGAATGCATTCTGAAAATTCAGTCTGAACTGCTAATGCTCAAAAATTGAAAATAAAATTTGTAATTGAGGAAGCTTACATTTATAATGGCATCATCCATATTAGCTATTAACAGGTTTTTAAAAAAAATTAACTGATGTTTTAACTAGATCCCAGACACTCTCGAAAGTTATAGCTTGGATTGATAAAAAAAAAACATTGACCATAGATAAATTTGGATTACTCAGTGCCTGGTTTCTCCAAATGCAACGCTACAATTCAGTCAGCTGTAGTGATGGAAGAGTCCACTAGTTATTGCTCAAATACTTTTATAAAATGATGCAGAAAACACCATCTGATAAACTTTACAGACCTTCATACTAACACAGTTTTAAAGAGACTGCACTTGTCAGTGAGACCAGTGTGATTCTGCTTTAGTTGTGTGCAATAAGAAAGGTAAGTACTGAATTTATGCAATTGCAGCTGTTCCTGATTTTCAGGCAGCAATTTTACAAGAATTCCTAAAAAACTGATTAAAGTATATGCGAACAAGCAGAAGAGATCATAAATTAAGAGTAGCATGGCCAATCACAGTCCCAGAAAATGAATAATAGTTAAAAGTTTTAACTGCAAAGTAAAAATGACTGTGATCTTAACTTTAAGGCAAAGAAAAGTTTAACAATGGAAGATATGACAGAAACTAGCCAGATACCCATACCCTGCTTTAAAAATTGCACGATTCTTATTTGTTAAAACTACTCACATCTAATTAAACACAATTTTTCTTTTGTTTTAGAGACATAATTTGCAACCATATTATCAGCCTCTCAAATCAATTGCTATCCTTCATCTGCCTTACAGCAGTTGTGTCACTGTTATTCACTAAGCTCCATGCTCTCAATTTTTCTGATATTTTCTGTCCAGTCTACAGTCCATCAGAGGCTATTCAATACAAATTTTACATCAGAGGAATAATGGTTCACTGACTCACATGCCACTTCCCAGGTCCAACACTACACTGCCATCCTAATGTAGTGTTTGTTCTCAATCAGAAGATTTAGAAAGTCTAGGTTTCAACAGATGCACTCTCTTTTCCTCGATTCCAGATATCTACCTTCAACTGGCACTTCTTACATCTTTATTGCATGTGCTCAGTTGATTTTCATTGCACTATGAAGATATCTCCCATTCAAAACTCTCTTCCAATCCTCTTCCGCCTCACACTGCTTTATCTTTCTTCTTAGTTTCTTGCCCATCAGTTATTCCTTTTCCCAATTCTCAACTGTTTTCCTTCCACTCCCTACCATTTACTCATCACAAACTGATCATCAATCTGTCTTGCCTTGATCAATCTAAGATATACCCCATTGTGCAGATCAACTGCATGTAATGTTACTGGATATAAATAATTTTAAATAGAAATGCAAGAACCTTTTACTCTCTCTAAATAAAAAGATTTGTTTTATTATGAGACTGACCTGACGAGCATGCTCAGATACCCACTCTATGTCACTTGCATGCATTTCATTTGGATTATCTGGTGGAAGCTCGACTTGATCTTTAAGTGGGGTTCGAGCAGCAAATATTATGTACGTTTTTGCTGGTGTAATCTGAAAATGAAATGATAAAAAATCAGATCACAGTTTCACAAAAACTACCAAAGTATTGTGAAACATGCTTCACATATTTTTTGTTGTTCCATTATTTACAATCTGACCATCACTGACAATTACCCATTAATTTACAAGTGAAAGCAAAGATTCTGGAAATTCCCATGCATTTAGCCATGACTTGAAGATAATGGTAGCTCCAATGTGTTTGTAGCTCTCATTAGAAATATGCACGGAGTGCTTGTTGTGGATCAGTGGATGTACCGTTCTTCCCTGATGCATGTGCATAATTTGAAAGATTTCACAAAATTATAGAAGGCTAAAAAGTATATAAATACATAATGTCAAGTTATGAAAAGAAACTACAAGTATTGTGGTTTCTTACTAGCTCTTCCTTCAGTTAGTCCTGGCGAAGGGTCTCGGCCTGAAACGTCGACTGTACCTCTTCCTAGAGATGCTGCCTGGCCTGCTGTGTTCACCAGCAACTTTGATGTGTGTTGCACAAGTATTGTAATCTTTTCAAATTAGTTTTGCCTTTCCAGAGATACAAATCTTTCTTGGCCAATGTCATGGAGTCAACGAAATGTACAGCACATACAGGCCCTTCAGTCCATATAGTCCATGCAGAACCATTTAAACTGCCTACTCCCATCGACCTGCATCGGACTATAGCCCTTCATACCTCTACCATCCATGTACCTATCCAAATTTCTCTGAAATGCTGAAATCGAGCTTGCATGCACCACTTGTGCTGGCAGCTAGTTCTACACTCTCACGACCCTCTGAGTGAAGAAGTTTCCTTTCATATTCCCCTTAACCCATGACACCTGCTGCAGTCCCACCCAACCTCAGTGGAAAAGGCACACTTGCATTTACTTTATCTATACCCCTCACGGTTATGCATACCTCTATCAAATCTCCCCTCAAACTTCTAGGTTCCAAGGAATAAAGTCCTAACCTATTCAATCTTTCCTTATAACTCAGGTCCTCCAGACCCATACTTGTAAATTTTCACTGTAATCTTTTCAACTGTGGTGACCCACTTTCCAGCGCACTCAAACCGGCTCACAAAACGGCGCGCACCGGCAGAAAGGCCGGCCCCAAAAAGGGCGCCAGGCCATCTTCACCAGCAGGGGGAAAAACCCGCACACGGGAAGGGTCTGTGAATATGCATTCCCCACAGCAGTCCTGCCCAGGGAGGGCAGGAATGGGAAGGCTTTAAAGGAGGCCGCGAAGTTTGAATAAACCTCTTTTTTCGCAACTATAACTCACTGACTACATGTCGTTATTCTAGTGCTGTGTGTAGCACACCGCTACATTTGGTGACCCCGATGGCCCAAACGATATTTGGACCAGAGATGACCGACGCCGCATCTGTTCATGCAGTTTTGTTAAAACTGCCAAGCTTCTGGACGCTGCGAGCTCGCCTATGGTTCTAACAAGCAGAAGCCCAATTCCACATTCGTCAGATAACCTCAGATTCCACTCGTTACTACTACGTGGTGAGCTCCCTCGACCAGGAGACAGCTGCACAAGTTGAGGAGTTTATACAGTCGCCCCGGGAGGACGGCAAATACACAGCATTCAAAGCCCTGCTCATAAGGCCTTTTGGACTCTCACGGCGCGAGCGAGCTCCCTGCTTACTGCACCTGGATGGTTTGGGAGACAGGCCGCTGTCGGCATTAATGAACGAAATGATGGCCCTGGCTGAAGGACACAAACCCCGCCTCATGTTTGAGCAGGCATTCCTAGAGCAACTGCCCGAGGACATATGCCTACTGCTGTCTGACGCAGATTTCAGCAACCCCCGGAAGGTGGTCGCCTGGGCAGATGTGCTGTGGAATGCCAAGAAGGAGAGAGGGGCACCCGTCGCACAGATCACCAAGCTGCGTGTCCAGACCAGGCCTGGCAGCAGAGCCTACAAAACCCAGCGACGGGAGTGAGGAGCCCAACGAACAATGGTGCTTCTACCACCAGCAGTGGGGCACAGAGGCCCGCCACTGTAGACCGCCCTGCAAATTACTGGGAAACGCCAGGCCGCTGATGGCTACGGCGGCTGGCCATCAGGACAGCCTCCTGTATGTCTGGGACAAGCAGTCGGGACGCCGCTTTTTGGTCGACACCAGAGCGGAGATCAGCATTTTACCTCCCACAAGTTACGACACCCGCAATAGAAAACCGGGACCCACCCTGAGGGCCGCAAATGGCAGCACAATACGAACCTACGGCACCCGCACGGTATGGCTACAGTTCAGCTCCAGCCGGTTCACATGGGACTTCACACTGGCCGCCGTGGCCCAACCACTCCTGGGGGCGGATTTTCTGCGAGCTCACAGCCTGCTGTTCGATTTGCAAGGGAAGAGACTAGTCCACGCCAAGACTTTTCAAATGTTCTCCCTGGGTGAAGCCAAGTTGCCAGTCCCTCACCTGGACTCCATCACGCTATCCAACAACGAATTCACCAGGGTCCTGGTGAATTTCCCATCAATTCTGACACCGCAGTTCACAGCAGCCATGCCCAGACACGGAGTACAGCACTACATCCCGACCCAGGGACCACCCTCCACACCCGTGCTCAAAGGCTTCCCCTGGACAAGCTCCAACTGGCGAAGGAGGAGTTCAAGAAGTTGGAGGAATTGGGGATCATACGACGGTCCAACAGCCCATGGGCTTCCCCCCTGCACATGGTGCCCAAGGCAACAGGGGGCTGGAGACCATGCGGCGACTACCGCAGACTGAACGAGGCTACAACGCCAGACCGCTACCCTGTGCTGCACATTCAAGACTTTGCAACAAACCTACACGGCGCAAGGATCTTTTCCAAGGTAGACCTCATCCAGGGATAGAATCAAATCCCGGTACGTCTGGACGACATCCCCAAAACAACACTCATCACCCCATTCGGCCTTTTCGAATTCCTCTGAATGCCGTTCGGCCTAAAGAATGCCGCACAGACGTTCCAGCGGCTAATGGACGCGACCTGGACTTTGCATTCATCTATTTGGACGACATCCTCATAGCCAGCAGTAGTCGCCAGGAGCATCTGTCCCACCTCCGTCAACTCTATGCCCGACTGAGTGAATTCGGCCTTACAATCAACCTGGCCAAATGCCAGTTCGGACTCGACACCATCGACTTCCTGGGCCACAGGATTACTAAAGATGGGGCAACCCCTCTTCCCGCCAAGGTAGACGCGGTCCGCCACTTCCCCCGACCCAACACAATCAAAGGCCTGCAGGAATTCGTAGGTGAATTTCTATCACCGCTTCCTCCCCTCAGCAGCCCGAATCATGCACCCCCTGTTCACCCTGATGTCGGGTAAGGGCAAGGACATTAAGAGGCCGCAGCCACTTTCGGTAAAACCAAAAAAGCCCTGGCAAACACCGTGATGCTAGTGCACCCCAGAACGGACGTTCCTACTGCCCTCATGGTGGACGCATCCAAAACAGCAGTCGGTGGAGTGCTGGAACAACTCATCGAGGGTCGCTGGCAACCCCTGGCGTTCTTCAGCAAACACCTACAACAATCCGAACTCAAATACAGTGCTTTCAATCGGGAGCTATTGGCACTATACCTGGCAATCCGGCATTTCAGGTACTTCTTAGAAGGTAGGCCCTTCACCGCGTTCACGGACCACAAACCGCTTACCTTTGTGTTCACTAAGGTGTCCGATCCCTGGTCGTGCCACCAGCAGCGACATCTGTCCTACATCTCCGAATACATGACGGACATCCGGCATGGCTCAGGAAAGGACAACATTGTGGCGGACGCACTATCCAGACGTACCATACAGGCCCTGTCCCAGGGGGTGGACTATGCAGCACTAGCGGAGGCACAGCAGGCAGACAATGAGATCCCTAGTTACAGAACTGCGGTCTTCGGTTTGCAGCTCCAAGATTCCCCGTAGGCCCAGGTGACAGGACCCTACTGTGTGACGTAGCTACCAGCCAACCCCACCCCGTCGTCCCGGCAGCCTGGTCGCGACGAGTTTTCGACTCCATTCACAACTTAGCGCACCCCTCCATCAGGACAACCATCTGGCTGGTCTCCAACAAGTTCGTTTGGCATGGGCTTCGTAAACAGGTCAGTGAATGGGCCAAAACGTGCATGCAGTGCCAAACGGCCAAGGTGCAGCGGCACACCAAGGCTCCGACGCAGCAGTTCAAACCCACCCGCCGGAGGTTCGACCACATTCATGTGGATATCGTGGGGCCCCTGCCAGTGTCATGAGGAGCGTGGTACCTCCAAACTATCGTAGACCGGTTCACCAGATGGCCAGAGGTCGTCCCGCTCACCAACACCACCTCCAAATCCTGTGCCCGAGCACTGATCGCAACCTGGGTAGCACGCTTTGGGGTACCAGCCCATATTACCTCCGACAGGGGTGCCCAGTTCACATCCAGTCTGTGGTCAGCTATGGCCAGCCTTTTAGGAACACACCTACACCACACAACTGCCTACCACCCACAGTCGAACGGACTAGTGGAGCGTTTCGACCACCCCCTGAAGTCAGCTCTCATGGCCCGCCTGGAAGGGCCTAAATAGGTGGACGAGCTTCCCTGGGTCCTGCTCGGAATCCGCATGGCGCCCAAAGAGGATCTGCACACCTCATCGGCCGAGCTGGTGTACGGCGCACTCCTGGTAGTCCCAGGAGAATTCATACCGGCCCCAAGGGGGCAAGAGGAGGAACCTGCAGCAGTCCTGGACAGACTACATGAGAGGCTCGGTAACCTGGCCCCCATACCCACTTCACAGCACGGACAGAGCCTGACCTGCGTAACCAAAGATCTGCAGAACTGTAAGTTTCTTTTTGTACAACGGGGCAGACACCAGGCACCGCTACAGCAGCACTATGAGGGGCCGTTTAAGGTGATCAGGAACAACGGGCCCACGTTCGTGCTGGACATTGGGGGGGGTGGGGGAGAGAGGAGGTTTTCACAGTGGACCGACTCAAACCGGCCCATGTGGACTTGGCGCAGCCAGTCCGGGCTCAGGCACCGCGGCACAGAGGCAGACCTCCCAAACAGAGGCCGATCCAGACTGTGGACATTGGGGGATGTATCGCCGGTTCTGGGGGGGGGGGTGTTATGTGGTGACCCACTTTCCAGCGCACTCGTACCAGCTCACAAAACGGCGCGCGCCGGCAAACAGGCCGGCCCCAAAAAGGGCGCCAGGCCATCTTCACCAGCAGGGGGAAAAACCCACACACGGGAAGGATCTGTGAACATGCATTCCCCACAGCAGTCCCGCCCAGGGAGGGCAGGAACGGGAAGGCTTTAAAGGAGGCCGCGAAGTTTGAATAAACCTCTTTTTTCGCAACTATAACTCACTGACTACGTGTCGTTATTCTAGCGCTGTGTAGCACACCGCTACACAACCTTATTTACATCTTTACTGTAGGTAGGTGACCAAATCTGCACACAGTATTCCAAGTTAGGCCTCACCAATGTCTTATACAACTACAACATAACATCCCAACTCCTGTACTCAATACTTTGATTTCTGGAAGTCCAATGTGCCAAAAACTTTCCTTATGACCATATCTACCAGTAATATCACTTTCAACGGATGGTAGCCTGAATTCCGAGATCCCTTTGTCCTACCACACTCCTCGGTGCCCTACCATTCATTGTGTAAGACCTACCCTGGATGGACCAAAGTGCAAGACCTAGCATTTGTCTGCATTAAATTTCATATGCCATTTCTCAGCCCATTTTTCCAGCTAGTCCAGATCCCACTGTAAGCCATGATAGCCTTCCTCACTGACTACTACACCCCTAATTTTGGTGTTATCCGCAAATTTGCTTATCCAGTTAACTGCATTATCATCTAGATCCATTGATATACATAGATGACAAACAACAATGGACCCAGCATTGATCCCTGTGGCACCCCACTGGTCACAAGCTTCCAGTCAGAGGCAACCATCTACTACTACTCTTTGGCTTCTCCCACAAAGCTGATGTCTAATCTAATTTACTACTTCATCTTGAATGCTGAGAGACTGAACCTTTTTGACCAACCTCCTATATGGGACCTTGTCAAATGTCTTACTAAAGTCGACGTAGACAACATTCACTGCCCTGTCTTCATCAACTTTCCCGGTAACTTCCTCGAATATCTCCATGAGAGTAGTTAGACCTGACCTGCATGACCTGTTGACTACCCTTAATCAGTCCATGTTTATCCAAATGTTTATATATCCGATCCCTCAGAATACCTTCCAATAACTTTCCGATGACTGACGTCACACTCAGTCTTATAAATTACTGATTTATTTTTAGAGCTTTTCTTGAACAGCAGAACAAAACTGGCTATCCTCCAATCCTCTGGTATCTCTCCTGTCATTAAGGGTTGTTTACTTATCTCTGCTAGGACCCCAGCATTTCTGCACTTGCTTCTTGTAGGGTCCGAGAGAACACCTTATCAGGCCCTGGGGAGTTATTCACCCTAGGTTGCCTCAAGACAGCAAATACCTCCTCCTCTGTAATCTGTATAGGGTCCACGAAGTTGATGCCGCTTTGCCTCACTTCTATAGACTCTGTGTCATTATCCTGAGTAAATACAGATGCAAAAAATTTATTTAAGATCTTCCCCCATCTCTTTTGGCTCCACACATGGATTACTGTTCTGATCTTTCAGAGGACCAGTTTTGTCCCTTGCAATTTTTTTGCTCTTAACATATCTGTAGAATTCTTTAGGATTTTCTTACACCTTGTCTCCTACACCATGCCTTCTTTTAGCCTTCCTGATTTCCTTCTTAAGTGCTCTCTTGCATTTCTTATACTCCATAAACACTTCAATTGTTCTGCCTATACCTGCTATGCATCTTTTTTTTTAAACTTTAGCAGGGCCTCAATATCTCTTCAAAACCAAAGTTCCCTACATTTGTAATCTTTACCTTTTATTCTAACAGGCACGTACAAGCTTTGTACTCTCAAAATTTTCCTTTTGAAGACCTCCCACTTACCAAGTACACTTTTGCCAGAAAACAGTCTATCCCAATCCACACTTGTTTAGTTTCTGCTATCATTGAAATTGGCATTTTTCACAGACCAGACCAATCTTTACTTTCAAACAAATGACATTGTGATTACTACATGCAAAGTGTTCCCCTACACAAACTACCGTCACCTGCCCTGTCTCCTTCTCCAATAGCAGATCAAGTATTGTGTATTTCGCACTGGAATTTCTACATACTGATTGAGGAAACTTACTTGAACATGTTTGACAAACTCTATCCTTTTTGCAGTATGGAGTCCGAGGCAATATGTGGAAAGTTAAGACAACCTACTATAAGACCTCATGTTTCTTGTAACAGTCTGTGATTTCTCTGCAAAGTTACTCCTCTCAATGTCTTGGACTGTTGGGTGGTCTGTAAAATAGCCCCATTAGCGTCGTTATACCTTTCGTGTTTCTTAGTTCCACCAACAACACCTGTTCTGATGAAGCACTATGATGACATTTTCCAACTATCAACACCACCCCTCCTTTAATCCCTCCTGTTCTGTTGCACCTAAAACAATGGAACCCTGGAATACTGAGCTGCCAGTCCCGCCCCTCTTGCAACCAAGTCTCACCGATGGCTGCAATATCATAACTCCAGGTGTTGATCCATGTCCTAAGCTCACCTGCCTTTCTTACAATGCATCTTACACTGAAATACACGCAGCTCAAGACAATAGTTGCCTCATGCTCAGCGTTTTAGTTCCTGACTTCGCCTGAGATCTTAACAACATGTCTCCACAACCTCGACACTAACTGTTCTGGCACTCTAGTTCCCATCCCCATGCAACAATAGTTTAAACTCACAAACACAAGAAAATCTGCAGATGCTGGAAATCCAAAGCAACAAACACAAAATGCTGGAGGAACTCAGCAGGCCAGGCAGCATATATGGAAGAGAGCAAACAGTCAACATTTCAGACCGAGACTCTTCATCAGGACCAGAAAGGAAGATCTCAGCACAAATTGTTGACTGATAACACTTTTCCATAGATGCTGCCTGGCCTGCTTAGATCCTCCAGCATTTGTGTGTGTTCCTCTAGTTTAAACTCCCCCGTGCAGCAGTAGTAAACCTTCCCACTGAGATATCAGTCCCCTTCCAGTTCAAGTGCAAACCATCACTTCTGTACAGGCCCCAACTTCCCTGGAAGAGCGCCCAATGATCCAAAAATCTTATGCAGCCCCTCCTACACCCACGCCTCAGCCACTTGTTAAACTGCATAATCTTCCTATTTCTGGCCTCACTAGCATATGGCACTATTAGCAATCCTGAGATCACAACCCTGGAGGTCCTGCCCTTTAACTTAGCACCTAACTCCTTGAACTCACTTTGCAACACCTCATCATTCTTCCTACCTATGTTATTGGTACCCATGTGGACCACGACCTCTGCTTGTTCACCCTCTGACTTAAGAATGCTGAGGACTCAACCCGAGACGTCCCGGATCTGGGAGGCAATATACCATCCAGGAATCTCATTCTCATCCTCATCCACAGAACCTCCTTTCTGTTCTCCTAACAAATCCCCTATCACCACAGCTCACCTCTTCTCCCCCACATCCTTAATAGTGCCCCAATATCCCCAATCTATCTTTGTCCAATCCAATGATGACGCTCTGCTTGCCCGTCTTGCTTTAATTTGTTCTTGCCAATCAATCCCAAACGCTGATTGGCTGGTCCTCAAAGCTTCAAACTGCCATAAGTCACTAATTTTTCTACTCAATCGGCGAAACTAAATGAAGTACATCTTCTCAGGCTTCCGATATCTCCAATTAGGCACTGCTCAAATTGTAAGAATGTTACTTTCAATGTACATCACCTCTGACTGTGTTACATGACACTGATTGCCATGTGGTGCATGGCCAGTTAATTTGATCAATTCTACTACCAAACTCGTGGACAAACATCTCATGGTCAATCTGACCAATCTGCTTTATTCACTTGTATAACATTTGATAGCTATGAATTGTTTACATGGTGAATTTTCACAGCCTGATTAGACTTGTATGGTGAACTGTAAACTGAGAAATATCTGACAATTATAGTTTAAGTAGGTTGAAACTCATTGTGATTTACCCCTTTGATGCATGTCTGTACCTATTCACTCTTTGTAGAAGTTTTAATATGTTCAGTTCTGACATTCTAGAAACCCTTGCACATGTTACTTTCAAACACTTTGATTACCAAAATTGAGTATAATCCAAAAATGCCAATTGAAAAACTCAGCTTTACTTTCCTTCACTCAAATTCTCAAGTTTGAAATGCATATGATCAGAAACCAAGCACATATTCATGCACTTAAAATAGTGCTTGTGAATCCTTTCTCTTAAGGCCAGGGAAACTGTTGTCTGGTATCTGTGATATTCATACTCTATGCACTCAGATTTTCATCATGAAGGATTACTGAAAACTCAGCACAAAATGTTCAATTATGTTAATAAGACAATGAATGTGTGACTATGTTACCAGTAATTTATTGAGGGAATGAGGTTGATGGGATTGCTCTGACAGCCAGAGTTGACTGATGGACCAAACAGCCTCCTCTAATATTAAAAGGAAATAAAAAATGTCAGCTCATTTTTATCTATTTTTAAGGAATTCTAGTTTTAAAGCTATTTAATCATTTTTTACATGCAAACAGCATATTGTTGTTCAGCACTTACTTGCCCTAGCAAAATGCCAGTGGTCCCATATCGTTCTTCTGCCTTCAGCTTTTTAAGATACTTCTCACTGTATTCTCCGATGATGTAAGATTTTCCCATGATGAAACGCCCCTGGTGAACTGATCCAATTCTCACACAAAGGAGCCTTCACTCTTCTTTTAGATAAACAAATAATACATTTAGAATACCAAATTGTAACTATAGAAAATTAAGAAATTAAACTCAGAACAATAATCATTATTAACAATTTGTTTTCACAATACTACAACTTTCCTTTAATAGGCAAAACTTGTCCTGTTGTTATTTCTATTTTCCAGCACCTGCAGTATTTACCTTTTGTACCATCACTTGCACTGTTAGGCTGGGCATCAACTTTGTAAGTTTTCAAACTTTCCCAAGGTGTTACTTCTTCCAATTTTTGTAGTTTTCACACAAGTAGGAACTCACAATTCTCTGATATCCCTTCTTGCCCCCAATTCTGACCTGGAATCCAGGTATTAATTGCAACCATACTTTCAACTGCCAAGGTGGAAAAATGCAGAATTCCCAACTCAGATCATTACCTATTTTTCTGTCCATTTCTTCTCCTTTAATTTGTCTATCAAACCTATTTCTTTGATGAAAATTTTGATGAACTACTCTAATTAAAGTTCAAAGTAAAATTTATTTTCAGAGTACTTACATGTCACCACATACAACCCTGAGATTTCTTTTCTGTGGGCATACTTAGCAAATCTACAGAACAGTAACTGCAAACAGGATCTGTAAACTGTAAGCATCAGGAACTGTAAACAAACTGCAAATGCATATATAAATAAATAGCAATAAATAATGAGCGTATCAATATAACAGAGACCTTAAATGAGTGTAGCTATCCCCTTTTGTTCAAGAGGCTGAAGGTTGGACCTGGTGGTGAGTCCTAAGGCACCCATATCTTCTACCTGATGGAAGCAGCAAGAAAAGAGCATGGCCTGGGTGGTGAGGTTCTTTGATGATGGATGCTGCTTTTCTATGGCAACGTTTCATGTAGATATGCTACATGGGAAGGTTTTACTTGTGATGTACTGAACTTAGAAATTTAGAGCACATTACAGGCCTTTTAGCCCACCATGTTGTGCCAGCCATGTAACCCACTCTAGAAACTGCCTAGAATTTCCCCACAGCATTGTCCTCTATTTTTCTAAGCTCCATGTACCTAAGAGGTGCTTAAAAGACCCTATTGTATCTGCTTTGACCACCACCACCGGCACTGCATTCCACGCACCCACCACTCTCTGTGTGAAAAACTTAACTCCTGACATATGGTATGTTGGCATTCATCAACTGCAGGATTGAGTTCAAGATATGTGAGGTGATTAGATTAGATTATGAGGACATGCAGTCCTCTTTTATTGTCATTTAGTAATGCATGCAATTCCCAAGCACCTTAAAACCATGCCCCCTCGTGTTAGCCATTTCAGTCCTGGGGAAAAAGCCTCTGGCTAGCCACATGATCAATGCTCCTTATCATCTTAAACACCTCTATCATGTCACCTCTCATCCTCCATCACTCCAATGAGAAAGGGCCAAGTACACTCAACCTAGTCTCATAAGGTATGCCCTTCAAACCAGGCAACATCCTTGTAAATCTCCTCTGCACTCTCTCTATAGCATCCACATCCTTCCTGCAGCAAGGTGACCAGAACTGAACACAGTACCAAGTGGGGCCTGACCAAGGTCTTATATAGCTGTAATTGGAGGAGGAGAACATGGCGGCGTGACGCAGCGTGCGTAGCCTCTCCGGTGAATTATCGTATTTGTAAGTAGGATGTCGTGCACAATTCTGATTTGATGGAGATAGCCGTGAGAGCACGGAGGAATACCTGAATTAACTTCTGAAATGCCCGGTTTGCTGCCACTGCTACTGTGCAATTGAGAATCTCCAGAGGGAAGGCCCCAAAATCCTCGGCTTTGCTTGCTACTGGCGACCGGGGCTAAGGTCGAAGCGTTCGGCAGAGATGGTGCTCAGTGCTTGGTGTCCGAGGGCTGGTCGGAGCTCGAAGTTTTCGGACGACTCAGAGTCGGACGCTGGTCGGGTATGACAGGGAGAGTTTTCTTCCTTCTCCCGTCTGCATGAGATGTGGGACTTTCGAGAGACTTTGAACTTTTTGCCGTGCTCACAGCTTGTTCTTCATCAAGTTATGATATTGTTTGCATTGTTGTAACTTCATGTTATAATTATGTGGTTTTTGTCAGTTTTTCAGTCTTGGTCTGTCCTGTGTTTCTGTGACATCACACCAGAGGAAAATTGTATCATTTCTTAATGCATGCATTACTAAATGACAATAAAAGAGGACTGCATGTCTTCATACTCTAATCTAATCACCTCATGTATCTTGAACTCAATCCTGCGGTTGATGAATGCCAACATACCATATGTCTTCTTAACACTGTCAACCTGCGCAGCAGCTTTGAGCGTCCTATCGGCATGTATCCCAAGATCTCTCAGACCTCCACACTGCCAAGAGTCTTACCAATTATATTATATTCTGTCTTCAAATTGGACCTACCAAAATGAACCACTTCACACTTATCTGGGTTGAAGTCCATCTGCCACTTCTCAGTCCAGTTCTGTATCCTATCGATGTCCCTCTGTAACCTCTGACAACCCTCCAGACTATCCACAACACCCCCAGTTTTTGTGTCATCAGCAAAATTACTAACCCACCCTTCTACTTCTTCATACAGGTCATTTATAAAAATCACAGAGCAGGGGTCCCAGAACAGATCCCTGTAGAACACCATTGGTCACCGACCTCCATGCAGAATACAAACTACCTACAACCACCCTTTGCCTTCTGTTTTCAAGCCAATTCTCAAAGCAAGATCTCCTTGGATCCCATGTCTCCTTACTTTCTGAAGAAGTCATGCATGGGGGATCTTATCAAATGCCTTACTGAAATCCATACATTCACTGCTCTACTGGGTTGAATCCACTACCTTTAGTAGGATTTTCCATTCAAAGGCTTTAGTGTTCCCATACCAGACCATAATGCAGCCAGTCAGCACACTTTCCACCACACATCTATATAGAAGTTTGCCAAGGTTTTTGATGAGGTGCCGAATCTCCGCAGACTCCTGAGGAAGTAGAGGCGTTATCATGCTTTCTTTGCAATTATATTTATATGATGGGTCCAGGACAGGTCCTCTAAGATAGTGACACTCTGGAATTTAAAGTTACTGACCCTTACCTCCTCTGATCCTCCAATGATCACTGGCTCATGGATCTCTGGTTCCCCTCTCCTGAAACCTACTAACATTTCCTTGGTCTTACTGACATCGAGTTGGAGGTTGTTGTTATTACAACACTCAGCTGAATCAACTCCCTCCTGTATGCTGATTGTTTACCACCTTTGATACAGCCCACAACAGCAGTGTCATCAGCAAATTTATATATGGTGTTGGAGCTGAACTTAGCCATACATTCACAGGTGTAAAGCAGGTAGAGCAGGGGACTAAGTACACATCCCTGCGATACCACTGTGCTGATGGTGATTGTGGAGGAGATGTTTTTGCCAATCCGAACTGATTGGGGTCTACAAGTGAGGAAATCCAGGATCCAATTGCACTAGGGGGTATTGAGGCCCAGGGCTTGGAGTTTACTGATCAGTTTTAGGGGGAAGATGGTGTTAACTACTGAGCTGTAAGCAATAGAGCATCCTGATATATGCATCTTTGCTGTCCACATGTTCCAGGGTTGTGTGAAGAGCCAATGAGATGGCATCTGCTGTAGACCTGTTGCTTCGACAGGCAAACTACAGCGGATGCAAGTCACCACTCAGACAGGAACTGATATACTTCAACACCAGCCTCTCAAAACACTTCATCAGTGTGGATGTAAGGGCAACTGGGCAACAGTCATCTAGACAGGTTACCATGCTCTTCTTCAAGCCTGTTTTAAACAGGTGGGTACAGCACATTGCTGGAGCAAGAGGTTGAATATATTTGTGAATACACCAGCCAGTTGGTCGGCACAGGTCTTCAGTATTTGGCCAGAACTTTATCCGGACTAGATGCTTTTTCTGGATTCACTTTCTTGAAGGCAGCACACACGTCATTTTCAGATACTAAGACCAAAGGATCATTGGAGCATATGGGGGTGCACGATGATTCCTCCCTGTTCTGGTGATTAAAGTGAGCATAGAAGGCATTGAGCTCAAATGGAAGCGAAGTTCTGCCGTTCTCCTATGTTGCAAGATTTAACTTTGCAGGAGGTTATGACATTCACACCTTACCACAGCTGTCAGCTTTGTCTGAAAGATGGCTATCCAGAGATCATACCTGCACATCTTGTAGCATACTTTTATTTTAATTTATTCATTTACGGGATGTGAATGTTGCCAGCTAAGTCAGCATGTATTGCCCATTCCTAGTTGCCCTTAAAAAGGTGGTGATGAGCTGCCTTCTTGAACCGTTGCAGTCTCTGAGGTGTAGGTACACCCACAGAGCTGTTAGGGAGGCAATTCCATGATTTTGACCCAGCGACGATGAAGGAACGGCAGTATGTTTCCAAGTCAGGATGGTGAATGATTTGGAGGTGGATTTCCAAGTGGTGTGTTCCCAGGTATCTGCTGTTCTCATCTTTTTAGATGGTAGCGGTTGTGAGACTGGAAGGTGTTGTCTTAGGAACTTTGGTGTGTTGTTGCAGTGCATCTTGTAGATAGTATACACTGCTGCAACTGTTCGTCGATGGTGGAAGGGGTACCAACTGAGTGGGCTGGTTTGTACTGGAAGGTGTCAAGCTTCTTGAGTGTTGATGCAGCTGCACTCATCTAAGCGAGTGGCAAGTATTCCATTACACTCCTGCAGGATAGTCATGGTAGTCATAGTCAAACTTTATTGATCTCGGGGGAAATTGGTTTTCGTTACAGTTGCATCATAAATAATTAAATAGTAATAAAACCATAAATAATTAAATAGTAATATGTAAATTATGACAGGAAATAAGCCCAGGACCAGCCTATTGGCTCAGGGTGTCTGACCCTCCAAGGGAGGAGTTGTAAAGTTTGATTGCCACTGGCAGGAATGACCTCCTATGACACTCTGTGTTGCATCTCGGTGGAATGAGTCTCTGGCTGAATGTACTCCTGTGCCCAACCAGTACATTATGTAGTGGATGGGAGACATTGTCCAAGATGGCACGCAACTTGGACAGCATCCTCTTTTCAGACACCACCGTCAGAGAGTCCAGTTCCATCCCCACAACATCACTGGCCTTACGAATGAGTTTGTTAATTCTGTTGGCGTCTGCTACCCTCAGCCTGCTGCCCCAGCACACAACAGTAAACTTGATCGCACTGGCCACCACAGACACGTAGAACATCCTCAGCATCGTCCAACAGATGCTAAAGGACCTCAGTCTCCTCAGGAAATAGAGACGGCTCTGACCCTTCTTGTAGACAGCTTCAGTGTTCTTTGATCAGTCCAGTTTATTGTCAATTCCTAGGATTCCTAGCCTTTGACCTGGTCTGGTAGCCACATTGCTTATATGGCTAGACCTGTTCAGTTTCCTGTCCGTGGTAACCCCCAGGATGTTGATAGTAGGGAATTCAGTGATGGTGATTCCACTGATGATGGATAATGGTTAGAGCCTCTCTTACTGGAGATGGTTATTGCCTGGCACTTGCATGGCTCAAACGTTACTGGCCATTTGTCAGCCCAAGCTGGGATATCGTCCAGGTTCTGCTACATTTGGGTATGAACTGTTTCACTATTTGACGAGTCACAAATGGTGCAGAACATCAAGCACCCATCTGAAAACATTCTCACTTCTGACTTTTGACAGAAGGAAGGTCATTGATGAAGCAGCTGAAAATGGTTGGGCAGAGGGCACTTCCCTGTGGAACCTCTGCAGTGATGTCCTGAGGATGAGATGATTGACCTTCAACCACCACAACTATCTTCCTTTGTGTCGGGAACCTTGATGCCATACTCAGTCAAACGCTGCTTGATGTCGAGGGCTATCACTTTCACCTCACCTCTGGTATTTAGCTCATTGGTCCATGTTTGGACCAAGGAGGTGATGAGGTCAGGGCTGAGTGGCCTTGATGGAACCCAAACTGGGCATCCGTAAGTAGGTTATTGCCAAGTAGGTGCTGCATGGTAGCACTGTTGATGACTCCTTCCAGAGTAGGCTGACAGGGCAGTAATTGGCTGGTTTGGACGTCCTGTTTCTTGTGTACAGGACATATGTGGGCAATTTTCCACATTGCCGGCAGATGCCGGTGTTGTAGCTGTACTGGAACAGCTTGGCTAGTGGTGCAGCAAGTTCTGGAGTACAAGTCTTCAGGACTATTGCCAGGATTTTGTCTGGACCCATAACCTTCGCAGTATCCAGTGCTTTCAGCCGTTTCTTGATACTACGTGGATAGAATCAGATTGGCTGCATATTGACATCTGGGATGCTGGGGACTTCTGGAGGAGGCCGAAATGGATCATCCACTCAGCACTTCTGACTGAAGATTGTTGCAAATGCCTTAGCCTTATCTTTTGCACAAGTGTGCTGAGCTTCTCTATCATTGAAGATAGGGATATTTGTGGAGCCTCCTCTTCCAATGAGTTGTCTGATTGTGTACCACTTTTCACAGCTGGATACGGCAGGAGTATAGAGCTTAGGTCTGATCCATTGGTTGTGGGACCACTTAGCTCTGTCTACTATTTGCTGCTTATGTTGTTTGCCATGCAAGTAGTCCTGCATTGTGCATTCACCAGGGTGACGCCTCATGTCGAGGTAATGCCTGGTGTTGTTCACGACATGCTCTCCTGCACCCTTCATTGAACCAGGGTTGATCCCTTGGTCTGGTGGTAATGTTAGAGTGGGGGATGTGCCAGACCATGAGGTTACACACTGTAGTTGAGAACAATTCTGCTGCTGATGCTCCATAGTGCTTCATAAACGCCCAGTCTTGGGCTGCTAGATCTGTTTGAAGTCTATCCGATTTAGCACAGTGTTAGTGCCACAGAACATGGTGGAGGGTTTCTTCAATGTGGAGATGGGATTTATTCTTCACAAGTGCTAAACGGTGGTCACTTCTACCAATGCTGTCATGGATTGTGCTTTCGCAGCAGGCAGGTTAGTGAGAATGAAGTCAAGTGTGTTTTTCCCTTTTGTTGGTTCCCTCACCACCTGCTGTAGTCCCAGTCTAGCAGCTATGTCCAGTAGGACCAGGGCAGCTTGGTCTGTGGTGGTACTATCAAACCACTCTTGGTGAGAGATATTGAAGATTCTGTGCCCTTGCCACCTCCAATGCCTCCTCCAAGTACTGCTCAACATGGAGAAGTACTGATTCATCAGCTGAGGTAGGACTGTATGTGGTAATCAGCAGGAGGTTTCCTTGCTCATGTTTAACCTGGCGCCATGAGACTTCATGCAGTTCAGAGTCGATGTTGAAAGTTGCCAGGGGAACTCCCTCTCTACTGTATACCACCTCCGCTAGATCTGTCCTGCCAGTGAGAAAGTACATACCCAGGAATGGTGGTGCTGGAGTCTGGAATGTTATTTGTAAGGTATGATTCTGTCATTACAACATTGTCAGGCTGTTGCTTGACTAGTCTGTGATACAGATCTCCCAACTTTGATCTTGATCTCCAGATTTGAATGCCTCTGATCTAGCAGATTCTAGATTTTGTTATTTGTCCGGGGCTTTTGATTTCGCAGTTCAGTGTCAAACTCCGTAAATGTTCTGATAAAAAGTGACAGAAGAATTATCATACAACATAGATTGTTGCATCAAAGAGACAAAATGGAATTGGCCTCCCCCACTTATCTAGGAACGCAAATTTAGTGTAAAATAAATGACTTGGCATTGTCAATTGCAGAGGCAAAATGAAGGAAAGAATTGAACTTAAGAGTATGTTTTAAATTAGTATGTACAGATGACAAATATTTTCTCTATTGCTCTACTGAAATTCTTCATTTAAAAATGCTGTTTGATTTGTTTTTTTTTGCTGATACTTGTGATACAAGATTACTAGCTCATATCACTACCTCTGCTCTACTCTCTGTACCCTTATGGCTGTGAGGCCAAGTACAGCTCCAATGCCATATTTAAGTTTGCTGATGGTACCACTATGTAGGCCGAACTAAAGGTGGTGACAAATCAGCATATAGAAGGGAAACTGGAAATCTGGTTGAATGGTGCCTCAACAACAATTTCTCACACAACGTCAGCAAAAACCAAAGACCTCATTATCGACTACAGGAGGAAGAAGCTGAAGATCCTTGAGCCAGTCCTCATTATGGGATCAGAGGTAGAGAATGTCACTAACTTTAAATTCCTTGGCATTTTCATTTCAGAGGATTTGTCCTGGGACCAACGCACAAGTGCCATTACAAAGAAGACATGGCAGCGCCTCTACTTTCTCAGAGGTTTGTGCAGATTTGCCATGTCACCTAAAACAGGGTTCCCCAATCTTTTTTGCACCGCGGACCGGCTTAATATTGACAATATTCTTGCGGACTGGCCGATGGGGTGGGGGTGGGGGGTGTTCAAGTAGGATTGCCAATTTTCTAACTCCCAAATAAGAAATGAGGGACCAAAGTAGCAGTCAAATACAGGACACTTGTGTTTACCCTGAGAAAGACTACCATGACCATGAAGCCCTGTGTGGGCATCTGTGTGCGCATGCGTGACGTGCGTATGTGTGTATATGCCGATTTTTCTTTTCTACAAGTCGGTTTTGTCTTAATCTTCCCGATTCTGTTAAGTGAAACTACACTGTACAGACATTATTTCTACTTTATATAGGCTGTGTATTTATTATATCATTCCTGCTTTTACTATATGTTAGTGTTATTTTCGATTTTGTGTTATTTGGTATGATTTGGTAGGTTATTTCAAGTTCAACAGTGTGTGACAGGGAATGAGGAAAGGTGCAGCTGACTCATATCATTTCATATCGCCAAATCATATCGTTTCCTCGCGGCCCGGTAGCACATGCTTTACCGGTGGTTGGGGACCACTGATCTAAAACATTTGACAAACTTCTATAAATGCACAGTGAAGAGCATCTCGACTGGTTACTTCATAGCTTGGTATATAAAAAACTATAAAAAGTGGTAGTTGCAGCCTAGTCAGCGCAGGGAAAGTCCTCCTCACCATTGAACACATCTGCAAAGAGCACTGCCACATGAAAATAGCATCCATCATCAAGGACCCCCACTATCCAGGTCATGCTCTCTTTTTGCTGTTGCCATGGGGAAGGAGATACAGGAGCAACACCACCAGATTCAGGAACATCTACCAACCGGCTTCTGAATGAGCATGGATAACATCACTTGCCTCAATGCTGAATTGATTCCACAACCTAAGGATTCCATGTCAAAGGCTCTATAACCTGTGGTCTCACTATAATTAATTAATGAATTTTATTTATTTGCAATTTGTTTCTTTTTTCCTTTTTTGTATTTGTAGTTTGTCTTTTGCATATGATTGTTTGTCAGCCTTTCGTGTAGTTTTTCATTGATTCTATTGTATTTCTTTGTTCTACTATGAATGTCTTCAAGAAAATGAATATCAGGGTAGCGTATGGTGACATATACATATTTTAATAATAGATTGAACTTTGTACCTGTCAGTCTTTTTCAAATATTATTTCTTTAAAGTAACTGAAGAGAGCACCCTGGTGTATGATGCACATTATTGTTCCTGTCCTGATGAGTGCTGGCCATAGGCTTCAAAACCATCTTGAAATCATTGCAAGATGGTGCCGATCTGTGATATCCATCAATATTATAGCTCAGACTTAGCTGTTCTTTTTAGGTTCCTAAGGATAGTTTTGGGGACAGTGTGGGGAGTTAGGGGATAGGTGAGAGCTTAGGGGGGAGTTAGAAGAATTAAATGTTCAGTGTTCAGAGTCTGGTTTAGCATTCTTCATGGCTGAAGGTCAGCAATCCCACAGGAATTGAAGGGACCAGTGATCCCCAGGTTAGCAAGTCCCAGGTCCTGAAGATCCCTATGGGTGTCAGGAGGGCCAGTGACCAACGTTCCACTAGATCACTAGGTTCAGAGGTCCTTGCGAATCCAGATGTCAGGACCCAAATGTCAAACCCGTGATCAGTGAGTCCTGGGGTCAATACTCAAATGTTAAAGCATTCAGAGCAAAGTTGATGGTCGCTGTCCAGAGCTCAGCAGAAGCCTGAAAGTCAAAGTCCAGAAGTAGAGGCCTGAAGAAGTCTCCAGTGCTGGTGACTCCAAGGTCACCACAGTTGGAAGTTCATGGGAGCCAAGAAGTCGACATCCGAAAGTCAAATCCATGATCACTGAGTCTTAAGGTAGATACCCAGAGGACAGAGAAGTCTCAAGTTGGATGCCGATGTTTGCAAGCCTGAGACTCCAGGGTCAAAGAATGGAGGGTTGGAAGCCTATCCGTCCTGGGAGTCAGAAGGACTGGTGAGAGGAGGGTGGAGAAGGGTCACTATTTGTTGCTGTTGCTTTTGCTTGTGTTGTTCTGCTGAACATTGAGAGTATGCAATGTTGGCGCTGGAACAGTGAAGTAAAGGGAACTACATAGGCATGAGAGAAGAGCTGGCCAAAGTTGGTTGGAAGTAACAATAGCAGGGATAGCAGCAGAAAAGCAATGGCTGGAGTTTCTGAGAGCATTTGGAAAGGCACAGTATAGATACATCACTAAGAAGTTTTGTAAAGGAAAGATGAGGCAAACATGACTGACAAGAGCAAAACTGATAAAAACAAAAAAGAGGGCAGATAATATAGCAAAAATATTAGTGGGAGGATTGGGAAATGTACAACCAACAGAAGGCAACTAAAAAAGCAATACGGAGAGAAAAGACGAAATATGAAGGCAAGGCAGCCAATAATATGAAAGGGGATATATAAAGAGTAAAAGAAAAGCAAGAGTGAATATCAGACTGCTAGAAAATGATGCTGGAGAAGTAGTAATGGGGGACAAAGAAATGGCAGATGAATACTTATTAAGTATTTAGTGTCAGTCTTCAACGTGGAAGATACCAGCAGTATGCCAGAAATGTGACAGTGTCAGAGGCCAGAAGTGAGTGCAGTTGCTATTATTGAGGAAAAGGTACTTGGGAAGCTGTAAGGTCTGAAGGTAGGTCAGTCACCTGGACCAGATGGACTATACTAGATGGACTATATCCCAGGGTTCTGAAAGAGATGGCTGCAGAGACTACAGAGGCTTTAGTAATGATCTTCCAAGAATCACTAGATACTGCACTGGTTCCAGAGGAAAGCACGCGACAGTGAGAGTAGGAATGCAATGAGGTGGAGGATAAATGCGTGGCTGAGGGATTGGAGCAGGGGGCAGGGATTCAAGTTTTTGGATCATTGGGACTTCTTTTGGCGCAGGCGTGACCTGTACAAAAAGGACGGGTTGCACTTGAATCCTAGGGGGACCAATATCCTGGCAGGGAGATTAGCGGGGGCTACTGAGGTGACTTTAAACTAGAATGGGTGGGGGGGTGGGAATCAAATTAAAGAGGCTAGGCGTGAGGAGGTTAGTTCACTACAGGGGGATGGGAACCAGTGCAGAGAGGCAGAGGGGTGTAAAGTGAGGGTAGAAATAAAAAGTACTATGGAGAAAAGTAAAAGTGGCAGGCTGACAAATCCAGGGCAAGCATTAAAAAGGGCCACTTTTCAGCATAATTATATAAGGGCTAAGAGAGTTGTAAAAGAGCGCCTGAAGGCTTTGTGTGTCAATGCAAGGAGCATTCGTAATAAGGTGGATGAATTGAAAGTGCAGATTGTTATTAATGATTATGATATAGTTGGGATCACAGAGACATGGCTCCAGGGTGACCAGGGATGGGAGCTCAACGTTCAGGGATATTCAATATTCAGGAGGGATAGACATGAAGGAAGGGGAGGTGGGGTGGCGTTGCTGGTCAAAGAAGAGATTAACACAATAGAAAGGAAGGACATAAGCCAGGAAGATGTAGAATCGATATGGGTAGAGCTGCGTAACACTAAGGGGCAGAAGACGCTGGTGGGAGTTGTGTACAGGCCACCTAACAGTAGTAGTGAGGTCGGAGATGGTATTAAACAGGAAATTAGAAATGTGTGCAATAAAGGAACAGCAGTTATAATGGGTGACTTCAATCTACATGTAGATTGGGTGAACCAAATTGGTAAAGGTGCTGAGGAAGAGGATTTCTTGGAATGTATGCGGGATGGTTTTTTGAACCAACATGTCGAGGAACCGACTAGAGAGCAGGCTATTCTGGACTGGGTTTTGAGCAATGAGGAAGGGTTAATTAGCAATCTTGTCGTGAGAGGCCCCTTGGATAAGAGTGACCATAATATGGTGGAATTCTTCATTAAGATGGAGAGTGACATAGTTAATTCAGAAACAAAGGTTCTGAACTTAAAGAGGGGTAACTTTGAAGGTATGAGACGTGAATTAGCTAAGATAGACTGGCAAATGACACTTAAAGGATTGACGGTGGATATGCAATGGCAAGCATTTAAAGGTTGCATGGATGAACTGCAACAAATGTTCATCCCAGTTTGGCAAAAGAATAAATCAAGGAAGGTAGTGCACCCGTGGCTGACAAGAGAAATTAGGGATAGTATCAATTCCAAAGAAGAAGCATACAAATTAGCCAGAGAAAGTGGCTCACCTGAGGACTGGGAGAAATTCAGAGTTCAGCAGAGGAGGACAAAGGGCTTAATTAGGAAGGGGAAAAAAGATTATGAGAGAAAACTGGCAGGTAACATAAAAACTGACTGTAAAAGCTTTTATAGATATGTAAAAAGGAAAAGACTGGTAAAAACAAATGTAGGTCCCCTGCAGACAGAAACAGGTGAATTGATTATGGGGAGCAAGGACATGGCAGACCAATTGAATAATTACTTTGGTTCTGTCTTCACTAAGGAGGACATAAATAATCTTCCAGAAATAGTAGGGGACAGAGGGTCCAGTGAGATGGAGGAACTGAGCGAAATACATGTTAGTAGGGAAGTGGTGTTAGGTAAATTGAAGGGATTGAAGGCAGATAAATCCCCAGGGCCAGATGGTCTGCATCCCAGGGTGCTTAAGGAAGTAGCCCAAGAAATAGTGGATGCATTAGTGATAATTTTTCAAAACTCGTTAGATTCTGGACTAATTCCTGAGGATTGGAGGGTGGCTAATGTAACTCCACTTTTTAAAAAAGGAGGGAGAGAGAAACCGGGGAATTATAGACCGGTTAGCCTAACGTCGGTGGTGGGGAAACTGCTGGAGTCAGTTATCAAGGATGTGATAACAGCACATTTGGAAAGCGGTGAAATGATCGGACAAAGTCAGCATGGATTTGTTTTAAGGAAAATCATGTCTGACGAATCTCATAGAATTTTTTTGAGGATGTAACTAGTAGAGTGGATAGGGGAGAACCAGTGGATGTGGTATATTTGGATTTTCAGAAGGCTTTTGACAAGGTCCCACACAGGAGATTAGTGTGCAAACTTAAAGCACACGGTATTGGGGGTAAGGTATTGGTGTGGGTGGAGAGTTGGTTAGCAGACAGAAAGCAAAGAGTGGGAATAAACGGGACCTTTTCAGAATGGCAGGCGGTGACTAGTGGGGTACCGCAAGGCTCAGTGCTGGGACCCCAGTTGTTTACAATATATATTAATGACTTGGATGAGGGAATTAAATGCAGCATCTCCAAGTTTGTGGATGACACGAAGCTGGGTGGCAGTGTTAGCTGTGAGGAGGATGCTAAGAGGATGCAGAGTGACTTGGATAGGTTGGGTGAGTGGGCAAATTCATGGCAGATGCAACTTAATGTGGATAAATGTGAAGTTATCCACTTTGGTGGCAAAAATAGGAAAACAGATTATTATCTGAATGGTGGCCGATTAGGAAAAGGGGAGGTGCAACGAGACCTGGGTGTCCTTATACACCAGTCATTGAAAGTGGGCATGCAGGTACAGCAGGCAGTGAAAAAGGCGAATGGTATGCTGGCATTTATAGCGAGAGGATTTGAGTACAGGAGCAGGGAGGTACTACTGCAGTTGTACAAGGCCTTGGTGAGACCACACCTGGAGTATTGTGTGCAGTTTTGGTCCCCTAATCTGAGGAAAGACATCCTTGCCATAGAGGGAGTACAGAGAAGTTTCACCAGATTGATTCCTGGGATGGCAGGACTTTCATATGAAGAAAGACTGGATGAACTGGGCTTGTACTCGTTGGAATTTAGAAGATTGAGGGGGGATCTGATTGAAACGTATAAGATCCTAAAGGGATTGGACAGGCTTGATGCAGGAAGATTGTTCCCGATGTTGGGGAAGTCCAGAACGAGGGGTCACAGTTTGAGGATAGAGGGGAAGCCTTTTAGGACCGAGATTAGGAAAAACTTCTTCACACAGAGAGTGGTGAATCTGTGGAATTCTCTGCCACAGGAAACAGTTGAGGCCAGTTCATTGGCTATATTTAAGAGGGAGTTAGATATGGCCCTTGTGGCTACGGGGGTCAGGGGGTATGGAGGGAAGGCTGGGGCGGGGTTCTGAGTTGGATGATCAGCCATGATCATAATAAATGGCGGTGCAGGCTCGAAGGGCCGAATGGCCTACTCCTGCACCTATTTTCTATGTTTCTAAAAAGACAGGAAATTATAGGCTAGCCAGTTAGCTGACTTCAGTAGTTAATAAGTTGTTGGAGTCCATTATTAAGGATGAGAATTAGGTTATTTGGGGGCACATGATAATAGGGCAATGTCAGCATGGTTTACTTAAGGGGCAATCTGGCCTGACAATTCTGTTGGAATTCTTTCAGGAAATAACAGGAAGAAAAGACAAAGAAAAATCAGTAGATGTTGTTTACTTGGATTTTCAGAAGGCCTTTGACAATGTGCTGTGCATAAGGCTGCTAAGCAAGATAAGAGCCCATGGTATAAAAGGTAAGATAATGGCATGGAAAGAAAATTGCCTGACAGGCAAGAGGCAAAAAATGGGAACAACGGATGCATTTTCTGGTTGGCTCCCAGTGACTAGTGGTGCTCCAAGGAAGGTAGGTGTTGCAACTGCTTCCTTTCATGTTTTATGTCAATGATTTGAATGATGAAATTGATGGCTTTCAGGCCAAGTTTTTGGATGATACAAAAATAGGTGGAAGTGCAGGCAGTGTTGAGGAAGCAGGGAGTCTGCAGAAGGACGTAGATAGCTTAGAAGAATGGACAAAGAAATAGCACATGGAATACAGTGTAGGGAAGTGTATGACCATGTACTTTGCTAAATGGAATAAAGCCACAGATTATTTTCTAAAACAACACAAACTAAACTCTGGAGGACTCAGCAGGTCAGGCAGCATCTATGGAAAAGAAAACCCTTCTTCAGGACTGAGAAGGAAGTGGGAAAGTGCCAGAATAAAAAGGTACCGGAGGAGGGGAAAGAGGCTAGCTGGAAGGTGATAGGTGAAGCCAGGTGAGTGGGCGCAAAGGGACTTGGGAGTCCTCGCGCAGGATTCCCTTAAAGTTAAATTTCAGGTTTAAATGGTAGTAAAGAAGGCAAATGCAATGTTAGCATTCAATTCGAGAGATCTAGAATAAAAAAAACAAGGATGCAATACTGAGACTTTATAAGGCACTGGTCAGACCACAGAGTATTGCAAGTAGTTCTAGGCCATTATCTTAGAGATTATGTTGGCACTGGAGCCATCCAGAGGAGGTTCAGGAGCAGACTCAATGAGCGAGATGGCCTAATTCAGCTCCAATATCTTAAGGTTTTATGGTGCCACATGAGGCCGCTTACCAAGTTAAGAGCCCATGGTATTACAGGAAAGTTACACATTAGGGTTAGAGCATTTGCTGATTGGTAAGAGGCAGCAAGTGGAAATAAAAGGATCCTCGTCTGGTTGGCTGCCAGTGACTAGTGGTGCTCCACAGGGGTTTGTGTTGGGACCGCTTCTTCTTATGCTGTATATCAATGATCTAGATGACAGAATAGGTGGCTTTGTTGCCAAGTTTGCAGATGATATGAAGACTGGTGGAGGGGCAGGTAGTGTTGAGGAAACAGGTAGGCTGCAGAAAAGGCAGATTAGGAGAGCGGGCAAGAAAGTGGGAAAATGAAATACAATGTTGGAAAGTGTATGGTCGTGCACTTTAGTCAAAGAAATAAATGTGCAGACTATTTTCTAAATGGGGAGAAGATCCAGAAATCTGAGATGCAAAAGGACTTGGGAGTCCTTGTGTAGAACACCCTACAGGTTAACTTGCAGGTTGAGTCAGTGGTGAGGAAGGCAAATGTAATATTAGCAGTCATTTCAAGAAGTCTTGAATACTAAAGCGAAGGCATGATGCCGAGGCTTTATAAGACACTGGTGTGGCCTCGCCTTAAGTATTATGAACAGTTTTGGGCTCCTCAACTAAGAAAAGATGAGCTAGCATTGTTGAGGATCCAGAGGCAGTTCACAAAGATGATTCCGGGAATGAAAGGTTTATCATACGAGGAACATTTGATAGCTCTGGGTCTGTACTTGATGGAATTTAGAAGGATGGGGGGATCTCACTGAAACCTTCAAACGTTGAAAGGCCCAGACAGAGCAGATGTGAAAAGGATGTTTCTCATGGTGGGGGAGTCTAGGACAAGCAAGCACAGCCTCAGAATAGAGGGGTGTCCATTCAAAATAGGGATGTGGGGAATTTCTTTAGCTAGAGGGTGGTGAGTTTGTGGAATTTGTTACCACAGGCACATGTGGAGGCCAGGTCATTGCGTGTATTTAAGACAGAGACTGATAGGCTCTAGATTGGACACAGCATCAAAGGTTACGGGGAGAAGGCAGGGAAATGGGGTTAAGGTGGGGGGGAAAAAGGATCAGCCATGATTGAATGGCAGAGCAGACGCGATGGGCCAAATGGCCTAGTTCTGTTCCTATGTCTTATGGAATGAGTGCTGATACATGCAGGCTGCCCCCCTCTCCCCAGTGCATCAGTGGGTGTGTTGGTTGTTAACGCAGATGTCATATCTAACTGTATATTTCAATGTACATGTGATCAATTAATCTGAATTTGAATCATATAGTTCATAAGCTATATGAAATATATTTGAATTACTATTCCATAACCCTATAAAAATGCCATTTTCTTACACTTACCAGAATTTTTTCAAAGAACCCCTTGTTACTTTGAGTGGAACTTATCACTGTAGCTACTTTGGAACAGATATTCTATGTAGAACTCCCTTCCTGTGACAACATAATGTTTGACTCCAGTGACATCATGAATTGCGGAATAAAAAGGTTCCCCAAAGGAGATAAACTTCATTAGATTAAAAAACTTGAACCAATACCAAAAATGTTTTCTGAGCTTCAGATTTAAAGTACACAAAATTATATGACTTAAGATATTTTGCATATATCAAAATCTTCTGAACAATTATAATTCCAGATCAAAGGGAGACAAGCTTTGGATTTATTGAACAACCTAACATTATATTAATCCCTCATGAAAATAAAATATTGTGCAACTTGGATAATATAATGCATAAAACCACAAAAAGCATAGCCAATATTCAGCATTAAGCCAGCTTTGTGTAGCTAATATTATCGGAGTTTCCAGTCAAACATTTTATATTAAAATCTAAAGTCTGTATTTACTGGTCATTGACCCAAAACACAAACAATTTCCTTCTCCACAGTTGCTACTTAACTCTTCTGTTCTAATTTAAGTCAAGCATTGCAATATTTTATGAGAATCACAGCAAAATTTTCAGAAGAATGGTGATTATAAATATAGATCAGAGAAAAAGAAATTTAGTTCATTTACCAGGAGGAAGTGACATATGTCTAGAATAATTTGGCAGGCTATGTGATAGAGATGTATCTTCAGGTAAGCTTAAAGCAATGAAAACAAATAAAATTTTAGAGTTTGTTTCTTTTAACTTCAACTTCTATATTTTTTATAATTATTAGAGGAACCCATAACTATGCAGGAAGAACAAACGTTTGCTAAGCTGAGATGCCTATAGTTTCTAGAACATTCAATAAAAATGCCAGAGGTTACCTCAGTACACTGTGTTTGGAACTGTCTATAGAGTCTGATACACTGTACATAAGAGACTCCAAAAATTCCTCAAAATGCACATTCTGTTAAGGTCTGAATGGGAAGTCTAAGGAAGAAACCAAAACAAAATTTAGAACACAAGATAGACTGCATGATACTTATACAACTTCATAGGAGAAATAAACAAAACAAGAACCACAATCGATGAAGAAGGTGTGCCAGCAGCTCGACTTTAAGAAGATTCTGCATGTAATTTAAGACTCTGACAAACTTCTACAGATGTACAGTGCAAAGCATTCTGACTGGTTGCATCACAGTCTACAATGAAAATGCACAGGAATATAGAGGCTACGTGGACCTCTGATTTCCTTCTCCTGAAGGCTGCAATCAATTCCTTGGTCTTGCTGACATTGAGTGAGGTTGTTATTGTGACACTATTCAGACAAATTTTCAATCTCCCTCCTGTATGCTGATTCATCACCACCTTTGATATGGCCCTTAACAGTGGTGTCATCAGCAAACTTGAATATGGTGTTGGAGCTGCACTTAGCCACAGAGTCATAGGTGTAAAGCGAGTAGACAGGGGGATAAGCACACAGCTCTGTGGTGCATCAGTGCTGATGGAGATCAAGGAGATGTTTTTGTCAATCCAAACTGGCTGGGGTCTGCAAGTGAGGAAATCCAGGACCCAATTGCACGAGGAGATATTGAGGCTCAGGTATAGGAGTTTACTGATTAGTTTTGAGCGGATGATGGTATTAAGTGCTGAGCCGTAATGAATAAGAGAACCAATGAGATGGCACCTGCTGTGGACCTGTCGCTCTGGTAGGCAAATTGGAGTGGATCTGAGTTGCCACTCTGATAGGAGCTGATATGCTTCAACACCAGCCTCTCAAAACACTTCATCACTGTGGATGTAAGTGCAACTAGATGATAGTTATTGTGGTAGGTCTTCTTAGGCACCTGTATGATTGAAGCAGGTGGGTATCACACACTGCCAAAGCAAGTTGTTGAAGATAACCGTGAAGACACCAGCCAGTTGGTCAGCACAAGTCTTTAGTACATGTCCAGGTTCCCCAGCTGGACCAGATGCTGTCCTTGGACTCCCCCTCCTTAAGACAGCCCACATCATCTTCAGATACTGAGACCAAAGGCTCATAAGGAGATGTGGGGATTCATGATCGTCCATCCATGTTCTGATGGTCAAAGTGAGCATAGAAGGCATTGTGCTCATCTGGAAGCGAAGCCCTGCTGTCCATCACGTTGCTGCATTTAATTTTGTAGGAGGTTAGAGCATTCAATTCCAGTTTAGTCCAGAATCTCCACTTCGATGGGAGATCAAACCTGCTTTCTTATAGCATTCTAGATCTCCAGTCTTGAATGCCTCTGATCTGGCCCTGAGCAAATTACAAATTTCATGGTTCATCCAGGGCTTCTGATTGCAGAAGACCCTGTAAAATTTAGTGAGTACCTGACTGGCAGACCACTCATCCATCAGCTGTTTTAATGAAGTCTGTTACAACCCCAGTGTCGTCATTCACATCCATAGGTAAGTGCTTGAACATGGCCCAGTCCACTGACTCAAAGCAACCCTGCTATCATTCCTCAGCCTCCCGTGACCACCCCTTAGCTGTCTTAATCTCTGGAGCATTGCTTTTTAGGCTTCGTCTGTATGCAAGTAGTAGAAGAACAGCCAAGTGATCTAAATTACCAAAATGCGGTTTAAGCAAGGAAAGGTAGGCATTCTGTCTTGTAGTGTAGCAGTAGTCTAGTGTGGTTGGGACCTTTGGTGCTACAGGTTATATGCTGGTGATAAATAGGCAGGGTTTTCTTCAAACAGGCCTGCTTGAAGTCTCCAACTATAATTTGAAATGTGTCGGGATGGGCTGATTCTTGTCTACAGATGACATTGTGCAGTGTTGCAAGTGCTTACTTATAGTCTGCCACTGGTGGTATATAAACTGCGGTCAGACTAGGAGTTGAGGATGCCATCATCTACCTGCTGAACCGTGTCTACGCCCACCTGGAGAAGCCAGCGAGCACTGTGAGGGTCATGTTTTTTGACTTCTCCAGTGCATTCAACACCATCCGCCCTGCTCTGCTGGGGGAGAAGCTGACAATGATGCAGGTGGATGCTTTCCTGGTATCATGGATTATTGATTACCTGACTGGCAGACCACAGTACGTGTGTTTGCAACACTGTGTGTCCAACAGAGTGATCAGCAGCACTGGGGCTCCACAGGGGACTGTCTTGTCTCCCTTTCTCTTCACCATTTATACCTCGGACTTCAACTACTGCACAGAGTCTTGCCACCTTCAGTACTTTTCTGATGACTGTGCCATAGTTGGATGCATCAGCAAGGGAGATGAGGCTGAGTACAGGGCTACAGTAGGAAACTTCGTCACATGGTATGAGAATTATCTGCAGCTTAATGTGAAAAAGACTAAGGAGTTGGTGGTGGACCTGAGGAGGGCTAAGGCACCAGTGACCCCTGTTTCCATCCAGGGGGTCAGTGTGGACATGGTGGAAGATTACAAATACCTGGGGATATGAACTGACAATAAACTGGACCGGTCAAAGAACACTGAGGCTGTCTACAAAAAGGGTCAAAGCCGTCTCTATTTCCTGAGGAGACTGAGGTCCTTTAACATGTTGGACGACGCTGAGGATGTTCTACGAGTCTGTGGTGGCCAGTGCTATCATGTTTGCTGTTGTGTGGTGGGGCAGCAGGCTGAGGGTAGCAGACACCAACAGAATCAACAAACTCATTGGTAAGGCCAGTGATGTTGTGGGGATGGAACTGGACTCTCTGATGGTGGTGTCTGAAAAGAGGATGCTGTCCAAGTTGCATGCCATCTTGGACAATGTCTCCCATCCACTACATAATGTACTGGTTGGGCACAGGAGTACATTCAGCCAAAGACTCATTCCACCGAAATGCAACACAGAGCGTCATAGGAAGTCATTCCTGCCTGCGGCCATCAAACTTTACAACTCCTCCCTTGGAGGGCCAGACACCCTGAGCCAATAGGCTGGTCCTGGACTTATTTCCGTCTGGCATAAGTTACATATTATTATTTATTTATGGTTTTATATTGCTATATTTATACTCTATTCTTGGTTGGTGCAACTGTAACGAAACTCAATTTCCCTCGGGATCAATAAAGTATGACTATGAATCACAAATGAGAAGGCCCCGAGGCAAATAGAATGGGCTGTGTTCATTCGGTATGTGTTCCAAGGCAGAGGAAGTATATACTGACTTTGGAGGCAGTGCAGTGGAGGTTCACGAAGTTGAGGGGGTTAGACTATGAGAAGAGATTGAGTCACCTGGGACTGTACTCACTGGAATTCAGAAAGATGAGAGGAGGTCTTACAGAAACATATAAAATTATAAAAGAAATTATAAAATGATGAAAAGTTATGAAAAATAGAGGCAGGAAAGTTGTTTCCACTGGTAGGTGAGACTAGAACTAGGGGACATAACCTCAAGATTTGGGGGAGTAAATTTAGGACAGAGATGAGGAAAAACTCCAAAGAGTGGTGAATCTGTGGAATTCTCCGCCCAATGAAGCTGTGGAAGCTACCTCAGTAAACATATTTTAGACAAGGTTGGATAAATTTTTGCATAGTAGGGGAATTAAGGCTTATGGAAAAAAGGCAGGTAGGTGGAGATGAGTCCATGGTCAGATCAGTCATGATCTTATTGAATGGTGGAGCAAGCTTGATGGACCAGATGGCCTACTCCTGTTCTTATTTCTTATGTTCTTATAGAACATGATTTTGGCAATACTGCCATGTTGGTGCACCAAAGATAAGTGACCAAAAAGCACATGCCACCACCCTTTTCCTTTCCAGAGTTCATGGTCCGATCATGCAAGAATTGATATATTTCATCACCAACCACTCAAAGCAGTTCATCACAGTGGACGTAAGTGCTACTGACTAGAACCCCCATGTTTTGTTTAAAGAGTAGTCTACTACTTTATTGATGTAATTTGCCAGGATACAGGTCCCACCCAGCATGATTCAGGTGAAGCCCACAACAGCAGAACAGCTCTCTCCTTCCCTGGTATCGGATTTCATTTCTACTATGCCACATTATGAGCCATGAAATTACTCCTCTAATCTTATTCATTTTTGGCACGTTACCCAACTAAAGATTGTGGTTCTGATTTTCAATTTTCCCAAGAACTCCTCATAGTTCCTCAAGAGCATCTCCTTTCAAGTACTACCAATGTCATTAGTACCCATGTGGACCATGACCATGACAAGAGAAAAAGGCCAAAGGATAAACGAATCTGGGGATATGATGAGTCCTGCCAAAGGGTTTCAGCCTGAAACATTGACTGTACTTTTTCCATTGATACTGCCTGGCCTGCTGAGTTCCTCCAGCATTTTGTGTGTGTTGCTTGGATTTCCAGCATCTGCAGGTTTTCTCTTGTTTGTGATATAATGATGCCTGATAATTGCAAATGCAAACCATGAATTAATACAAAAGACGGTCACATACTTTGTGGATTAACTGGGCACAATCTGCATACAGACAGGTGGTGGAACGGCTGGCCCTCTGGTGTGGTCAGAGCAATTTGGAGCTAAATACGCTCAAGACTGTGTTGATGACAGTGGACTTCAGGAGGAGCCCCCCAATACTCCCCCCACTCATAATACTCAACAGTATTGTGTCTGCTGTGGAGACC
Source organism: Mobula birostris (assembly GCF_030028105.1). NCBI lineage: Eukaryota > Metazoa > Chordata > Chondrichthyes > Myliobatiformes > Myliobatidae > Mobula > Mobula birostris. Next base: position 65,158,817 of record NC_092381.1, on the reverse strand, counting down.
TTCAGATTTCTGGGTGTCACAATCTCCCAGGACCTGAAGTGGACACCCAACGCAGACACTCTTATCAAAAAGGCTCAGCAGAGGTTGTATTTCCTACGTCAACTCAGGAAGTACAACCTGCCTCAGGAGCTGCTGATTCAATTCTATTCGGGAATAATCTAGTCTGTTCTCTGATTGTCCATCACTGTCTGGTTTGGATCAGCTATCAAACAAGAATAGACTCCAAAGAACCGACAGCGCTGCGGAAAGGATTATTGGTGTGAGGCTGCCCTCGATCCAGGACGTATATGCATCTAGAGTCAGGAAGCCAGCAAGCAGCATCATTGTAGACCCATCACACCCTGGACATCACCTGTTCCAACTCCTTCCTTCTGGTAGGCGCTTTAGATCACTGTATGCCAGGACAAATAGGTACAAGAACAGTTTCTTTCCGTATGCCAGTCTTATGAACACTTGAATTTTAGTCTATTATAAACCGTCCACCTGTACATACACAGGTATACCTCATTGTATATAGTTCACGATTATTTGCACTATTGTTTTGTTTGCTATTGATTCTGTACAGCGAGAGCTCAGGGAAACCAGCATCAAATTCCCTGTATGTGTCCACATACTTGGCAATAATAAAGGATTCTGATTCTGATCTAAGAATTCACATGGGAAAGATCTAATATCTGTTGCATTCAAAAGTGTTCCTTTTATAATTCACCAGTGCCAGTTATATACATTTAAGATGGTCATCATTAAATTGCAATAAATGGCATTAGAACTTTGGAATGCCTGTAAACCAATCTAATGCTGCTCAAACTCTGAAAAGCCAAATTTGCAACCAATATTGAAATTCTGCAGATCAACACACATGCTGGAATATCATTGTCATTAGATCTTTCTTACTACAACTCAATGTTCAACAAAATTATCCCACCAAACTTATCAAGAAGCTTCAGCAAGCAGGTCTCTAGATACTCAACCTCTTCTTCGGCAGATGTCGATCAGTAAGGACTATACTGCATCTTCATTGACCATCAACACAGAAGTTGCAGTGCTTAGCTCCCTACTCTGCTCCCTATAAACAAGACTGGGTGGCTAAGCACCACTGCAAGACATCTTCAAATTCACTGATCACACTGCAGTTGTTGGATGAATCACAGGTGGGAATGAGCCATATTACTGCAATGAGATAGGTCACCTGTTTGAGTCATCCCACAAAATCAACTTCTTGCTCAACATCAGCAAAACTAAAGAGCTGGCTGTTGACTTCAGGAAGGGGAAGGAGCAGAAACATGCACCAGTCTACATTGGAGATTGGTGATAGAGAGAGAGTCAACAGCTTTAAATTTCTTGGCATTAGCCTAAGAGGACCAGCACAGAGATACAATCGTAAGGAAAGCACACTAGTGTTTTTTTTCTTTCTTAGGAGATTCAGCTTGTAATTAAACACTCAAACAAATAAATAAATGAATACATAAATACATACATACATACTGTTGAAAATATCCTGACAGGTTGTACCATGGTCTGGTAGAGAAATTCAAATGTGCAGGATTGCAAGAAGCTGCAGAGAGTAATGGATTCTCGCCAATACATCACAGGCACATTCCTCCGCACCACTGGTAGTATCTATAGGAGGTTATGCCTCAAGAAGGCAACTTCTATTATCAAAAAAATCCCACCATCCGGGCCATGCCATCTTCTTGCAGCTATCATCAAGCAGGAGGTACAGAAGGTACAGGATGTCCAGCACCACCAGGTTCAAGAACAGCTACTTCCCTTCAATGAAGAAGGGTGCCGATGAAGGATCTCACCCCAAAACATCAACGATGTACTCTTTTCCATAGACATTGCATGACCTGCTGAGTTCCTCCAGCATTTTGTGTGTAACGCTTGAATTTATAGCATCTACAGATTTTCTCTTCTTTGTGAGCTACTTCCTTTCAACCATTTGACTACTGAGCCAACAGGCAATACCTAATCGTTACAATTTAGCAACACTTTGCACTAAAATGATCTTACAATATTTGAGCAACACACATCAAAGTTGCTGGTGAACGCAACAGGCCAGGCAGCATCTCTAGAAAGAGGTACAGTCGACGTTTCGGGCTGAGACCCTTCGTCAGGACTAACTGAAGGAAGAGCTAGTAAGAGATTTGAAAGTGGGAGGGGGAGGGGGAGATCCAAAATGATAGGAGAAGACAGGAGGGGGGGAGGGATGGAGCCAAGAGCTAGACAGGTGATTGGCAAAAGTGATATGAGAGAATCATGGGACAGGAGGTCCAGGGAGAAGGAAAAGGGGGAGGGGGGGAAACCCAGAGGATGGGCAAGGGGTATAGTCAGAAGGACAGAGGTAGAAAAGGGAGAGAGAGAAAAAGAATGTGTGTATATAAATAAATAACGGATGGGGTACGAGGGGGAGGTGGGGCATTAGCGGAAGTTAGAGAAGTCAATGTTCATGCCATCAGGTTGGAGGCTACCCAAACGGAATATAAGGTGTTGTTCCTCCAACCTGAGTGTGGCTTCATCTTTACAGTAGAGGAGGCCGTGGATAGACATATCAGAATGGGAATGGGATGTGGAATTAAAATGTATGGCCCCCCCTCCCCCTTTTCCTTCTCCCTGGGCCTCCTGTCCCAGGATCCTCTCATATTCCTTTTGCCAATCACCTGTCCAGCTCTTGGCTCCATCCCTTCCCCTCCTGTCTTCTCGTATCATTTTGGATCTCCCCCTCCCTCTTCCACTTTCAAATCTCTTTCTAGCTCTTCCTTCAGTTAGTCCTGACGAAGGGTCTCGGTCCGAAACGTCAACTGTACCTCTTCCTAGAGACGCTGCCTGGCCTGCTGCGTTCACCAGCAACTTTGATGTGTGTTGCTTGAATTTCCAGCATCTGCAGAATTCCTCGTGTTTACGGTTTCAATGTTTGAATTGTGTTTTCCTGTAAAGATGGTGTATAATTTATAGATTATTTTTCTTATGCCTCTTATCTGATACCACATCCTCTAATACCAGGTCAAGTAAATCCTTCAATGCAACTGTGCACACATGTACTTGAGCATGGAGCAAAAAGAAACTCGACTATGACTTTTAAGTCAAAGAAAAAAGGTCATTTAAGAATTTGGATCAATGTTAATTGCTGACATTTGTTCCAATACTTTATATCCACTATCAAAGTTATGAATTCGTTTTTAATCACAATTGGGGGAAATCACTCTATTGGTTTTTAAAAGGTTATTGACCACTATCGTTGTGGTTGCAAGAAAACAATCTGATGTAGTGCTACTACTTGTAAGGTTAATGTTTCCAATACATTTAAAGACGCTTTCTCCGACCTTTTCAATAAAGTAGACGGGCAGGGGAGGCGAGAGCTCCCACGTCGTATGAGGTCAGGGCAGCATCATGACGCAACAGCGTTCACTGTGATCTCAGAAGCGAGACGTCATCAGAAACAACTACTCAAATAAAATATAACTCATAATAGTAGTCACAGGGAACTCTCTCGGACAATAACTGAGTATAAATATGCCCGCCCTGTGCATGTAGTTGACTGCGCATTCCAGCTGAGCATAAATATTTTCCTCCGAGTGTGTCCGACATGCATTCGGGATGTTTAAGACTGTGAAACAGGATGGCGCCAGCCGCTAATTTACCGAAAACGGTTTGGCCCAGGGCTGAACTAGCTTCCTTCTTACCTCTCTTCCGTTTTCCTCCCACCCTTTCCTCCAGCAAAGTCGTTTCCTGCGGTCAGATTTCACCATAAGCTCCCGCTACGGCTCTCGGCCAATCAACGCAGATGGCCCGCACTGATGACGTGTCACTCGGTAACTGCCGGGCACGTGAGGAGGCGAGGCAACGTGCGGTTAACGCTCAGACGCGCGCAGCGCGTTTCAGTGAAAACACCGCCACCTGCAGGCAAGGAGTCTGAACGGCGCTGCAGTCCGATTGAATCTATGTTGGGCAGTACAACCCAACAGGGCGTCTGTGATCCATTTGGTGCGATTTTATATCGCAATTTCGGCCTTAATGCAATCGATTTGAGTACTGGGATTAACGCTTGTGCAAAACTTTTTACTGAATATGTGACCTTATTAAGAACTTGTAAGTGCATGGAATTTTGGGCAACCCAGGAGAACACAACCAGCTAACAGTATATAGGCTTCTTCAAGTTGGCATCTCCAGGTAGTTGCCTGTCAGCCTGGATTTTTTGTTTAAAGCCTTTAGCATTAGACTAGCAATTTTAAGGGGCAGAACTAAAACATTTAAAGTTCAAAGAAAATTTTATGATCTGATTTCATAAATATCACCACATACAACCCTGAGCTACATTTTCCTGTGGCCATACTCAGCAAATCTACAGAATAGTAATTGATCGATGAAAGATCAACAAAAGTACAGAAGACAACAAACTGTGCAAATGCAAATATAAATACAGTAAATAGCAATAAATAAGAAAAACATAAGATAACAAAATAATCCTTAACAGACAGCCCACCCTGCAAAAACACATTTCAGGGAGGTAGCACCCACCCCCCCACAACACCATATCCCCCCCCCCACTGCCCGTCGACCTCCAAGGGTGTATGTAATACTTTGTTTAGTGATTTTGTTCAATCTGTAAACCAAGTTGGGTATATGCAGCAAATGTGACATTAAAATATATGCTTATATTATCATGTTTACTCTATTACAACTTTAAGCAAGTCTACAGGGAGTTTGGCCTCATCACGTGGGACATCAATACGAAGCTCCTTAGCAGCTAACCAGCTAGTTTAAATAACGTTAGCTATGCTGTAATGACACCTGTTAAACTCACCTATAACATGTCTTTTACATTTTAACCCACCATGGGCAATAGAAAAGTCACTGTTGCAAACAGTGCAGCGAGCAACACTGTCATTATTTTTGAGGTCGACTGTAAAACGCGCCCACAGAGAAAACTGATAGGTCTACTTAGCAAGGGTCCCCAACATGTTTTGCACCGCAGACCGGTTTAATATTGACAATATTCTTGCGGACCGGCCGAGGGGTGGGGGAGACAGCGATACTCGAAGGGGCTTCCTTATGTCCAGTCTATTCCGCAATTTAGTTTTCGTTGCATTCATTGCAGAAAACTCTGCTTCGCAGCGATATGATGTTGGAAATGGAAGCAACGTTTTCAGTGCTTATGTGGCTATCTCAGGATATTTAGCTTTGACTTATATGCAGAATGCCGGCAGAGATGTTATGTCAAACAAACTTTTCAGCCCGTCGTCATTTACAAGCTCGAGGAGTTGATCTGCTTCCGGCGCTGACACGGATGACGCGTGGGTAATGACCTCGCGTGCGTTCAAGTTCAACAGTGCGTGACAGGGAATGAGGAAAGGTGTAAATGACTCATATCGCCAAATCATATTGTTTCCTCACGGCCCGGTGGTTGGGAACCACTCTTAGCACGGAGGGAGACCAATCAGGATGCTCGCTCTCCCTCTCCCTCTCAAAAAAATCTATTTCCGGGATATTGTATATAATTTCCGGGCGTCAGGGAGCCACTATCAATATGCGGGAGACTCCCAGATCTTCCAGGAGAGGTGGGATGTCTGCCTTAAAGTGGGATTAAGGTAGTGGGATTGAGGTTGTGGGAACATCTTAACGGATGGGCAAGTGAGCATCGTTATCCCCCTTTGTTCAGGAGCCTGATTGCTGAAAGGTAGCAACTGTTCTTGAAACTGGTGGTGTGAGTCCTGAGGCTCTTGTACCTTCTACCTGATGGCAACAGTGAGAAAAGAGCATGGTCTGGGTGGTGAGGATCCATGATGATGGATGCTGCTTTCCTGCGACAACATTTCATGTAGATGTGCTTAATGGTTGGGAGGGTTTTCCCCGTGATGTACAGGGCTAAATTCACTACCTTTTGTAGGATTTTCCGTTCAAAGGCATTCATGTTTCCATACCAGGTTGTGATGCAGCCAATCAATACACTTTTCACTACACATCTATAGAGGTTTGTGGAAGTTTTTGATGTCTTGCCGTATCTCTGCAGACTCCTAAGTAGAGACACTGCCATGCTTTCTTCGCAATTGCATTTACAATACATGCTGAGTCCAGGACAGGTCCTCCAAAATGGTAACCCCCAGGAATTTAAAGTTGCTGACCCTCTCCACCTCTGATCCTCCAATTTGGATTGGCTCATGGACCTCTGATTTCCCTCTCCGGAAAGCTACAATCAGTTCCTTGGTCTTGCTGACATTGAGAGGTTGTTGTTATGACCACCCAATCAAATTTTCAATTCTTCACCCCCCCCCCCCCACGTGTGCTGATTGATCACCACATTTCATATGGTCCACAACAGCGGTGTCCTCAGCAAACGGATATGCTGTTGAGTTATAGGTCCAAGGCGAGTAGAGCAGAGGGCTAAGCATACAGCCCTATGGTGCACCTGTGCTGATGGAGGTTGTGGAAAGGTTTTGCCAATCCGAACTGACTGGGGTCTGCAAATGAGGAAGTCCAGGATCCAATTGCACTGGGGGGTATTGAGGCCAAAGTCTTGGTGCTTATTGATTAGTTTTGAGGCAATGATGGTAATAAATGTTGAGCTGTAATCGATAGAGTATCATGATGCATGCTGTTTGCTGTTCACATGTTCCGGGGTTGTGTGAAGAGCTAATGAGGTGGCACCGCTGTGGACCTGTTGCTCTGGTAGGCATATTGGAGGGGATCCAAGTTGCCTCTCAGGAAGCTGTTGTTGGGTTTCATCACCGTGAATGTAAATGCAACTAGACCGATCAGTCTATTCAGTGCAAGTCCAAGTAATTAAACCAACCTCATTTCCCTGTGTTATCACCTTCATTCTGGAAATTAGTTTCTCTCAAATGCATATAAAGTTCATCTTGTGAAGGAACTGATTCTGTTTCCATTATCTTGCTCTTGCAGAGAGTGAATCTGAGATTCTGACTGCATCGAGTTTTTTTTTTAAACAAGATTCTACTTTGTTTTCCAGTTTCAGCCTTTTCCCAGTGTTTAAACAGTGCTCGCTTGTACTTGAACAGTTAAGGGTAAACAGGAGGAAGATATTCCCATATCTAAATCTGAAACCCTCTCGTCCCTTTTCAATTTCCATAGGCTCAGTTTCTCTTGTTTGTGATAAGAATAGACAGTGTTGCCCTTTGCTTATAAAGAGCAGTAAGAACAAACCAGGAAATTATAAGCCAGTTTTTGGAAAAGTTTCTTAGGAACAAAATTTATTTGCATGTTCCTGTTAGGGATAGTCAGCATGGCTTGGTTGAAGGAGGTCCTACCTCATAAATTTTATGTTTTTTAAGGAGACAAATATGATTAATAAGGGTAGGGCAGTTGTATACGTGGACTTCAGTAATGATTTTGACAAGATGTCCACTGGTGGGATGATCCAGAAGATTACATACAAAATTGGCCTAATTGAAGACAGAGTATTGATAGAGGGGTGTTGCAATGATCTGATACCAATGGTGTTCTGCAAGGACATGTGCTTGGACTTCCGAATGAAAATGTAGATGGTCCGATTGACTCAGGCACAAACTTCAGTATAACTCCTTTCTGAGTCACACATATTATTCACAAAGACCACACTTACAAACAAGATAGTCTCTAAAACAAATATAATTGCTTTGACAGAGTACAAGTACAACAGGAAAAAAAACCTAATATGACATAACGAGGCATAATGTATTGCTTTGATCAATGAACAATACCAAAATAAACAAAAAAGGGTTGCACATTACCACATCCAAAGATGTATCAAATTCTAAAATGGGAACAACAGATGGATGTAGAGTTTCTGTACAACATATCTAATTTAGAGTTGTTAGCAGACTAAGCATCAGTTTGCAGTATAGTGCAAATGAAATTATTTTCGATTACAGCTTTACATAATTAACAATGTAAGCTCTTTTAACTCAACATTGTGCATGTGGGAAAGGGATGTCTTAAGGAACCACCTACAAACCAGTCTCACACTAACATGGTAATAAGCATCTGCAAAGTTGTTATTTATTACTATTGTGTCAGAACTACAAAGCACCATGTATTTGATCATCTGGGAGATGCTCATTTATCTCCCTTACAATGATACACTGGTACCAAATATAGATGTGTTACACCAGGAGGTCTGGTCTTGGTGTTTTACTGACATTAACAATACTCTTGTGCTTACTTCTGTCAAAGGAATTATACTGGTTTTAAGCATAATGTCTTGCTTAACTATATTTCTAGATATTGCAATTATTGTATTATCTTTCAGTCTTGACTTTAATTTACTGAAATTTAATGCCTCTTTCAGCTGTCCTTCCTTTTCCTCGAAAACTTGGAATTGTTACTACATATCCTATTCCAAATTTTGTACTGAAAATTTATGTATCAAAGCAGAGGCATCGAGAGTTATTCTTGTTTTCAGATAATGTGTATTTTCTTTTTGCCCCAGCTTTTGGTTTCCCCTTGAGAAACTTTCTCAGCGAACTCAACTCTTCTGGAATTGTTTGACCTCTGAGGTGTCTCAATATGTGTTTTGTGGAGGTGACCAAATACATAGAGGTGAAGGAACCCAAGCTTCCACAGTTCTAGATTGAGCTTCGTATTTTTCAGTACCATATTTGAGATCTACTTCCATCAAACACATCTGCAATATCCTCAGAGAACCTAAAAAGAGTTGACAGCTCCTTAAAATTCTGCACACATTTTGTGTAGAAAGTTTAAACATAGATGGATATGTGCATGGTCACAATTTACAGGCCAAGTTTATGGGATTCATGTGCAAAAAAACTTAATTTGTAGTTAGGTTGTGGAGGCCATTTGCACAACTAAACTATCCATTTGCTACATTAGAAATGCTAAATAACTTGCTCTGGCAATTTTTAGACTAGGATTCCTCTATCGTTAGAAAGGAATTCATATGGTGTGACAAGACCATTTATCTTAATTAGCACAAAGTAAAAAAGACATAACACCATTCTTCCCAGAGTAAAATTGTTCATTGAACTCTTAAGAGTTAGCAGCTGTGGATTGAGACTAAAGGAAGGTCAAGTACTTAGAAAAGACACTGCTGAGATGTTATGGGCAGAACTAGACAGATGTCTTGAGATTTCTCTCCCACAGGGAAGAAACTAAACATTATGATTGCACCCACAAGTAGCCAAGTTATCTTTTGCTTCAGACACAAAGAACAAGAATCTTGCATAGTAAATGAAAATAAAAAGCTGCAGATGCTGTAAGTCTGCTGGGAAGCTTTCCCAATTTTAATGACGGGTCATGCGTCCAGCAAATTGTCTGCTCAGAAACCATAGGATAAAGTTCTACTTCAGAAACATACCTTTGAGAGAAGAATAGTACATACATGATTTTGCCTGCGTTTATTTTAAATTCTCATTTATTAATTTAGTAGGGTTCTATAATGCAAAACAGACAACGGTGCCAAAATTTATTTCAATCCACATTTGGTCAGAGATTGCAGAAATGGCAAAATAAATGGAAACAATCATAATGGATGTGGAACAAAAACAAAAAAATGTAATAACCTACCACTAGACATAATTCATGTTATTTAAAGTTACAAATATGACATTTTTTCAGAAATGATTACACAAAATGCAAACAATTTAAAATACTGCTATTTGTAGTAAACAGCTTTAAAAGTAAAATTGCTATAAAAATTTTTAGAGATCCCATAAATTAAACAGTAAATTTTTAGCTATAGAATTGAAAGATTTAAGACTACAGTTTGTATATCGGAGACTTCGTTCCAGTTACGTTCTTCAGACTAATCCAGTGTTTCAAAAGGATAAAAGCAGAAAGCACATTAAATAATTCAAATACCATTAATATATTGCAGTCAGGACATTCGACTATTACGTATATAATTGTAATTCACATCTCAGCTATGTCACAGTGCAGTACAAACAAAGACCCACAGTACAATACATTTGCAGTTTATGTACAAGGAATGTTACAAAAGCATTAATAAATAACTCTGGCTGAGCTTATCTGGTTCCAAATGGATAAAGGTAAGGATCATCTGGACGGTAACCATAAGCTGTGACTGGACGTCCAGGTAAGTTAACTGGTTGACCAAACCCATCAACTGCCATACTGAAATTGGGGAGGAAAGGTAAAATGAGTAAACCAAAAGAATTTGTATAAAAGCATACATGCATCATAGTTCAGATTCAGCACTTGACTTTTAAAAATACTTGATGCAATTGACATGATACAACAATTTTAAATAATTGAGTTTTAATGAATAGTACAAAAAAGTTATATCTGCAGCCTATGTTATTTTAAAAATCACATTTTCAAGAGCTTCTGAAAATTTATTTCAAATGTGATGAGTCACTTTGAACAAATAAAACTTCCACAAAGCACTGTGATGAATGGCTATATTTGTTCATGATACTGAAAACCAAATATTTCTTGCTTATTTTTAATATTATTTGACATTGATACTGAAATAGGACCACAATTTAATATAGAATTACAGAACTGTTACTGCACAGGAGGCAATCATTTGGCACATCATGCCAGAACAACCTGCTTGTTCTAGCCCTTGGGCCTTTCTGAAAAGCCTTGTAAAATTTTCTTCACCTATTTAGCCAATTTCCTATAAAGCCAACAATAGAATTTGCCTCCAACACATCTGCACGAAGTGAATTCCAAATTCCACACACCCACTGAATAAAGATTTTCTTCCAGTTACTCTTAATTCCCTTCCCTTTGTTTCATATTTGTGACATGTAAGTTCTCAATCCTTCCACCAAAGGGAGCAGCTTCCCACTATTGACTCTGTTCAGGCCTCCGAGCATTTTATAAATATTATTTAAGTTTCCTCTTAACCTTCTATAAAGTCATCACATTCTTTTTAATAATGTGGCAATCAAAATTGAACACAGTATTCCAGTTAGGCCACAGCAGTGTTTCAGAGTTTAGCATGACTTCCTCCCTTTATACCTTTATTGATAAATCCAGGATTATGCATATTGCATTAGTCTTCTCAAACTGCCTTGCTACCTTCAATGATTTGTGCGTATATAATCCTACTCCTGCAAAGTATTCACAGTACCTTATCAATGCCTTCCATAAAAATCTTCATTATAACTATTCCTCCATCTACTAGCCTTTTACCACCTACAGTGGCATGCAAAAGTTTGGGCACCCAAGTCAAAATTTCTGTTACTGTGAATAGCTAAGTGAGTAAAGGATGAACTAATTTCCAAAAGGCACAAAGTTATAGATGACACATTTCTTTAATATTTTAAGCAAGATTACTTTTTTATTTCCATCTTTTCCAGTTTCAAAATAACAAAACATGGCAGTACTTAGTAACATCCCCTTTGGCAAGTATCACAGCTTGTAAATGCTTTTTGTTACCAGTTAAGAGTCTATCAATTCTTGTTTGAGGGATTTTCGCCCATTCTTCCTTGCAGAAGGCTTCTAGTTCTGTGAGATTCTTCAGCCGTCTTGCATGCACTGCTCTTTTGAGGTCTATCCACAGATTCTCGATGATGTTTAGGTCAGGGGACTGTGAAGGCCATGGCAAAACCTTCAGCTTGTGCCTCTTGAGGTAGTCCATTGTGGACTTTGAGGTGTGTTTAGGATCATTATCCTGTTGAAGAAGCCATCCTCTTTTCATCTTCGGCTTTTTAACAGACGGTGTAATGTTTGCTTCCAGAATTTGCTGGTATTTAATTGAATTAATTCTTCCCTCTACCAGTGAAATGTTCCCCGTGCCACTGGCTGCAACACAAGCCCAAAGTATGATCGATTCACCTCCGTACTTAACAGTTGGAGAGGGGTTCTTTTCATGAAATTCTGCACCCTTTTTCTCCAAACATACCTTTGCTCATTGCGGCCAAAAAGTTCTATTTTAACTTCATCAGTCCACAGGACTTGTTTCCAAAATGCACCAGGCTCGCTCAGATGTTCCTTTGAACCTTTTGAATAGAACTTTTTGGCCACAATGAGCAAAGGTATGTTTGGAGAAAAAAGGGTGCAGAATTTCATAAAAAGAACCCCTCTCCAACAGTTAAGCACGGGGTGGATCGATCATGCTTTGGGCTTGTGCTGCAGCCAGTGGCACGGGGAACATTTACTGGTAGAGGGAAGAATGAATTCAATTAAATACCAGCAAATTCTGGAAGCAAACATCACACCGCCTGTAAAAAGCTGAAGATGAAAGGATTGCTTCTACAACAGGATAATGAACCTAAACACACCTCAAAATCCACAACGAACTACCTCAAGAGGCGAAAGCTGAAGGTTTTACCATGGTCCTCACAGTCCCCTGACCTAAACATCATCAAGAATCTGTGGATAGACCTCAAAAGAGCAGTGCATGCAAGACGGCCCAAGAATCTCACAGGACTAGAAGCCTTTTGCAAGGAAGGATAGGCAAAAATCCCTCAAACAAGAATTGAAAGACTTAGCTGGCTACCAAACTTTTGCTTTGGACCCTTTTGGTTTTCTGTTAAACTGTAAAAGATGGAAATAAAAAAAAGTTTTCTTGCTTAAAATATTAAAGAAATGTGTCGTCTTTAACTTTATGCCTTTTGGAAATCAGTTCATCTTTTACTCGCTTAGCTAGTCACAGTAACAGAAATTTTGACCAGGGTGCCCAAACATTTGCATGCCACTGTGTATGCCTAAAGGTTTCATCTTAAGTTGGCAATTTATCTCTTCCCATTTGTTTTCATTTTAATTGTATTTCCCCTGTAATTATTTCATAATTAGGCTGGTTCTCTGTGGTATTTTGCAATCCAATATTTGCTATAAACATCAAAAACAGGAAATGCTGGAAATACTCTGCAGATCAAGCAGCATCTGTGGAACGAGAAACAAAGCTAATGTTTTAAGATGAAGCTCCTTCAGCAGATGTTTTTATTTCAGATTTCAGGCATCTTCAGCTTATTAGTTTCCTCTCATCATATGAAGCTTCTTTATACCTTGTCTTCCCTTGTACATCCTTTTTGCTTTCCCACCTCCCTCACCATTATCCAAGAACCTAAACACACTTTGAAGTCAGGCAAATATTCATTAAAACCGCTTCAACCCCATCTATTACATTTGGTGTTTTTGCTGTAGCCTCTTCAACATTGAGAAGTCCAAGTGCAGATGAGGATTGTTTGTCAGAACACCTGCTCTCTGTGTGCAATGGCCATCTTCAGCTTTCAGTTACATGTCACTTTAACTCTATTTTGTCTGTCCTCGGCCTTCTCCACTGCCAGTATCAGGCTGAATGCAAATTAGAAGAACTTGGTTACCCATGAACTTGGTATGAACACTGAATCTTCCAATTTCAAATAACCCGTGTTCCCTTTCCACTCCCACCGGACAATTTGGGCGCTTTCTTCCTTTGTTCACCTTTCCCAATTCTATCTGCCTATCACCCACACACCATACACATCTGGGTTTGACCCTACCCCAGCATATCCTCGTGTGGAAAAATGCCTCAATTGTACCTGAAGCACTTCATCCTTAAAAGGCAGCTCACTCTAAGTGCTGCACTCCCTTCTCAAAAAATAAATATATTTTTAGTGCAATGTGCCTTGGGTTTGCACTTAAACCCTTTCTAACCCAAAAGGAAGAACATTAATAATTACACAGAGCTAATAGTAGACAGTGTTCTCATTTTCAAGACACATAAGCCACACATATTACTTGGTTTGTACACTTTACACTTACCTTTAGGAGGACCCTCAAAATTTTTAATGAACCAAACTTGTTGTTAAACTCTGGATTATTGATTGTGTTTTAATAACAAGTAAGCCTTTTTTTCTTTGGAAAAGTCACAGATTAGTCAATTTAAGTGAACAAATTACATAATTAAAAAGGTATATATTTTCTAATGACCCACTCCAGTAAAATACAATAAAAGTTTGTTTTTCAAGTTCTGCATTGTACTGCATCTTTAACATACAAACGTTTGCCAGTGATCTGAGCATACTTCTCACACTGTTAAATATTAATTACAGATGGCTTAGTTTTCCATCAATAACCTTTGCTGGTACCTGGGCTCCAATCCTGTACAAGTTCATTAATGCTTTACTCCAATGAATTACTATAGGTGGAAAATATTTAGCATTTTTTGGCCAAATTCACAGCTAAGTGAATAGAGCACTGCAAGACAGTAAAAGTGAGGATGGAATATGTTAGGTTTTGTTAGTGTTAAGTATAGAGAGCAAGTCCTTGCTTTAAGATCTATTTATCTCAAGAGTGCTTCCCCAGTAATTTTTTATTACATTCAAAATATTTAGTGCCATATTGCTAACATATAATTTGTTAAAATGTTTACACAAATGCAACTTAATTTTAAATTTTGAAATACAAGAATCAACAATACCTTACCAATTTTTACCGATGCACCAGAGATAGCATTTTTTCTGACTCAGTAGGGCAACTGCTCTGCATGTGACCATGGGAAACTACAGAGAGTTGTGGACACAGCTCAGTACTTCACAATAACAGCCTCTATGAACTCTGTCTATACTTCTTGCTGTCTCAGTAAATCAGGCAGCATGATTAAAGACCCCACCCACCCCAGATAGTCTCTCTTCCAAAAGATACAAAAGCTTGAAAGCATGTACCACCAGGCTCAAGGACAGCTTCCACTTCACTGTTATAAGACTATTAAATGGAGTCTAGTACAAGGTGGACTCTTGACCTCACAATCTACCTAGTTATGATCTTGTACTTCATTGTTTACCTGCACTGCACTTTCTCCGTAGCTCTAACACTTTATTCTGCATTGTTATTGTTTTACCTCGTTTTACCTCAATGTACAGTGAAATGATCTGATCTGTATGAACAGTATACAAGACAAGCTTTTAATTGTATGCCAGTATATGTGACAATAATAAACCAATTAACATTCAACTTTATTCATCTCAGTAAACTAAGCACATAGCACTCAATCAAAATCAGATTTAGGTCATATCACTGAAATATGAAGTGAAATTTGTTTTGTGGCAGCAGTACATTGCTGACATTGAGTGCAAATTTGTTGCTGCAATGCCTCTCAACCAGTCGGGCTATTCACTTCTATACATCTCCTCAACACCATCTGAGATTCTGCCAACAACAGTGCGGTCATTCGCAAATTTATAGGTGGCATTTGAGCAGTAGATGGCACAAATGCAGCCTTGAAACATGTCTATGATCTTGCAGGAATTAATAGGATAGGTGCCAAAAGGCTGTTTCCTCCAGTTTATATCAATAACTCGAAGGCAATTTTAAAATAGAGTGGCAAGGAAAAGTTTGTGAACACTGCAGTTATCTGGCTTTATTAATACCTCATAAAAAGTGGTCTGATCTTCATCTAAGTCACAATAATAGACAAATGCAATCTGCCTAAACTAATAACACACAAGCAATTGTACTTTTCATGTCTTTATTCACAATCTAGGCTGGAAAAAGTATTCGAACCCTTGTATTTAACAATTGGTAGAATCTCCTTCAGCAGCAATAACCTCCACCAAATGCTTCCTGTAGCCTTGTAGCTGCACAACAGTGAGGAGGAGTTTTACACTATTCCTCCATACAGGACTGTTTCAGTTCATCAGTATTTCTGGGATACCTTGCATGAACAGCCCTGTTCACCTCTCCACAGCATCTCAATTAGGTTAAGGTCTGGATTCTGATTTGGCCATTCCAAAACACAAATTTTCTTCTTTTCAAACCATTCTGTTGTTGTTTTATTCTTGAGTTTTAGTTCATTGTCTTGTTGCATCATTCAACTTCTATTAAGCTTCAGGTGATGGGCCACTACCCTGACATTATCCTGTAAAATGTCTTGATACAATCTTGAATTTATTGTTCCCTCAACGAATGCAAGCTGTCCAAACCAGCATGCTCCTTCCACCATGCTTCACAGTTGGGATGAGGTTTTGGTGTTGGTGTGCAATACCCTTTTTCCTCCAAACACAGTGGTGTGCATTTCCCCCAAAAAGTTTAACTTTTGTCGCATCTGTTCACAGAAAATTGTCTCCAAAACATTGTGGAACATACAAGTAGTCTTTTGCAAACTTGAGGCCTGTAGCAATGGTTTTTTTTTTGGAGAGCAGTAGTTTCCTCCATGATCACCATTCTTATTCAGTGTTTTTATTATCGTGGACATGTGAACAGACACTTTACCAAGTTCTGGAGATTTCTGCAGGTCTTTTGCTGTTGCCCTTGGGTTCTTTTTTTTTACCTCCTTCAACACTGCACATTGTGCTCTTGGTGTGATCTTTGCAGGATGCCCAGTCCTAGAGAAGAGTAGCAACATTACTTCCGGTCAAAATGGTGCATGCGTACAAAGCTCCTTCAGTCGACATCTCCTAGATAGATCTTGAAATCTTATATTTCACTTTTATGTCTTTTACATTTTGTTTTTTGTCCGGGATATGACTCTGGAACTGTTGGAGCCTCTGATTTGCTGTTTGGAGATCATTTAGGTGTTCTAGTGCTCTGCATGCTCAGAGAGGATCCTGGGAGGTGGAGGCAGCGTGTGCAAACTTTAAGGTGGGCAGACTACAAGACGATGTTTGACTCCATTCTGCTGAGTAAAGCTTCCATTGTTCGTCAATTAAAGTGACGAGGGAGATTAAAACATCAAGGTGAATGTGAGAGCTTGGAGATTGTTTGGGTACTTCAGCGCCCTGCACTCTCCAAGAGGATTCCGGGAGACAGAGACAGCGTGTGCAAACTTCGTGAAGGGAAAGCTGCAGGACGGGATGCAAGCCGTTGTTCAACTCCATTTCGCAGAACAAAACTTCCATTGTTCATTGATTAATGTGACAAGGGAGATTAAAGCAACGAGGCCAGTGCAGAGGGTGAGTGGCGCCTGCCTGTCTTTTGATGGTTCTGCTATGGAGAAGGAAAAGTCTGCTGCTGGGCCCAGAGAGTGTTCCCCAGATTTACTGCATTTTGGACATGGACTTGGACTATAGACTTTTTTTTCAGTCATATAGCTTTTTTATATTCTGTATTTCTCTCCCAATCTTTCTTGGTTTTGTGCAGGGAGGGGGATTTGGGGGTGATGTGCCTATTCTATTTTGTTTGTTTTTATGTGCGGGAAGAAGGATTTATGGGTCGATGTACCTGTTCCATTTTGTTCATTTTTAGTGCAGGAGGAGGCATATGGGGGGAAAGGGTCAATGATCCTTCTGCTTTTCTTTTCTTGGTTTCCATGGCTACCCGGAGAACAATTTCAAGTTGTATTTTTTGATAATAAATTAAACTTTTAAGTACTGAATTTCCTCCATTTGTAGACAATATCTCTGATAGTGGACTGGTGAACACTTAGGTCTTTTATAGAGGCCTCCTTTGAACTCACTAAAGCCTTTAACTTGATTTGTACAGAGAGAGACTGTGGAATATGTTCCCCAAATTCAGCTACCCACAGAAATTCATCTCCATCTTACGTTTGCTCCAAAACAGCATGCAGATGTGATACAACCATCTTAAACAAGAACCAGTCATAGTAAAGATCAGTGTCCAACAATGCCTAATCAGTACCCCAATACCTCTCTCAACCTTTCTCTCTGCAATGTTGCATCTCACCATAGAAACTTCCCGTGGAAGTTCCAAATGAATATGAAACTGTACAACCTATGGCAAAAACACTCCAGAGGCTAAGTCACCAAGACCATGCTCCAAAACGTTTAGAACATGTTTACTGAACGATAAAAGAAGATGGGTCTTACAATCAACATTCACTGGATCAAGGTCCTTTATGTGCATACTGTTTGTGACAAGACCTTGGAAAACATGGACTATTTCCCACAGCTACCTCTCAGAGAAGACAGTTATCAATGATGAAATCCACACCACTTTCAAAGCACCAGCACAGCCATTGGTCATTTGAGAAAAGTGCATATGAATATCAAGACCTCAGACTTGCTACAAAACTAATTGTTTACTGGGCAGAAGCAATCCTACACTCATATACAGTGGCAGGCAAAAGTTTGGGCACCCCTGCTCAAAATTTCTGTTACTGTGAATAGCTAAGCAAGTAAAAGATGAACTGATTTCCAAAAGGCACAAAGTTAAAGATGACATATTTCTGTAATATTTTAAGCAAGAAAATTTTTTTTATTTCCATCTTTTACAGTTTCAAAATAACAAAAAAGGAAAAGGGCCCGAAGCAAAAGTTTGGGCACCCTGCATGGAAGTACTTAGTAAACACCCCCTTTGGCAAGTATCACAGCTTGTAAATGCTTTTTGTAGTCAGCTAAGAGTCTTTCAATTCTTGTTTGGGGGATTTTCGCCCATTCTTCCTTGCAAAAGGCTTCTAGTTCTGTGAGATTCTTCAGCCGTCTTGCATGCACTGCTCTTTTGAAGTCTATCCACAGATTCTCGATGATGTTTAGGTCAGGGGACTGTGAAGGCCATGGCAAAACCTTCACCTTGTGTCTCTTGAAGTAGTCCATTGTGGACTTTGAGGTGTGTTTAGGATCATTATCCTGTTGTAGAAGCAATCCTCTTTTCATCTTCAACTTTTTAATAGACGGTGTAATGTTTGCTTCCAGAATTTGCTGGTATTTAATTGAATTAATTCTTCCCTCTACCAGTGAAATGTTCCCCGTGCCACTGGCTGCAACACAAGCCCAAAGCATGATCGATCCACCCCTGTGCTTAACAGTTGGAGAGGGTTTCTTTTCATGAAATTCTGTATCCTTTTTTCTCCAAACATACCTTTGCTCATTGCGGCCAAAAAGTTCTATTCAAAAGGTTCAAAGGAACATCTAAACAAGCCTGATGCATTTTGGAAACAAGTCCTGTGGATTGATGAAATTAAAATAGAACTTTTTGGCTGCAATTTCTTTCGTGTCTCCAGCCTAAAAAATATCCAAATATTCATTAATTTACTTTAGTAAATGAGGATTTATGATGACTCACTTATTTCTCCCCCCCCCCCAAAGTTTAACTGAATGACCTGTAATTATTCAGTTTGTCCCTTTCTTTTCAAACAGGGGTACAGCATTAGCAGTCCTCCAATCCTCTGTCTCTACTTTTGTAACCAGAGAGGACATTAAATATTGGTTGAAGCCTGTATTGTGCTGTAGGTTTTCTATGTTTCTATGCTCTAGGCAATTTCTAAGGTAAGGACATGTTCAGCACAGCTTTGTGGGCCAAAGGGCCTGTATTGTGCTGTAGGTTTTTTATGTTTCTAAGCATCTGCAATTCTCTCCCTTGTTTCTTTTAATTGTATGTTAACAATATTTTACATCCAGGCATCCATATTATTCGTTCAAAACCCATTAACACATCTCTCTTACTATTTCAATACACTTTCTCCTTCATTACAGTATCAGAATTTTGCGAAGAACCCCAATGTAGGGTGGAGCTTAAGAGGATAATGGCACCTAACAGTGATTCCTTTGCTTGTGTCTTTGGAAACAGCTTTATTTCTATCTTTGATATCTCTTTTTTTTTCCCCTTTCAAGGTTCCTTTGAAGACTCTGACCTGGAGTTGCATGCCGACTTCAGAGCTTTGCGGAAACGGGACCCGCTCTCAGGGCCTCACGACTGGCCACTTTTCAATATACCAAGGATGCAGCCTAGAAGAGTAGCTCGCCTTCAGGATGCTGGATTTTCGTGGCTCTGGAGTCAGGCCGATTCAAGGCCAGTGCTGCTGCCTATTGTGTCGTGGGAGTACACAGAAGATCAAAAGCAGCGACACAACAGACTCTTAACCCCATAAATCAGCGAGTTGTTTTGTTATGTCTCCCTTCTCACTGTGAAACTGGGACACCTCTTTTTCCTTTATTAGGGAAAGAGAGAGCCTACCAGGTGAACGAGTAGTCTTTGGGGTACCGGAACTTTGTGTCTTTATTGATGCTTTGCTGCACGCTTGTGTGCTCGGTGGGGGGTGCCGATACTTTTTTGCTGGTGGGGAGGAGTGGTCATTGCTTTGCTGCTACTTATGCTTGGGAGGGGGAGTTGGGGGGGGGGCTTTGGGATTCTAACATTTAACTGTCATTTATTCTTTGGGGCACTCCTCTGTTGTCGTGTATGTTTGCGAAGTAAAAGAATTTCAGGAAGTATATCGTATACATTTCTCTGACATTAATTGTACCTATTGATCGATTGATTGGAGCTTTGCTTAGAAAAGGGCAGTATCTCATATACAAATTTGAATCCTTGCTATTGCAAGGTTTGTCAAAGTTTGAAGTTATTTGATTATAAGACTTGTCCCCATCTTGTGCTTCTATTGTAACTCACACATGTACAGAGCTTGGGAAATTGCTTTATTATTGTCACGTGTACCGAGGTAGAATGAAAAACTTGCTTTGCATACCATCCATACAGATCAATTTAGTACAAAGATACTGTGAGGTAGCACAAGGTAAAACAATAACAATAAAGCGTTAACAGTACACAGGAAGTGCAGAGCAGGTAGACAGTATGGTGCAAGGTAGATTGTGAGGTCATGAGTCAATCTTATTGCACAAGGCAATCATTCAATAGTCGTATAATAGCAGGACAGAAGCTGTCCTTGAGGTTATTGCTACATGCTTTCAGGCTCTTGTATCTCCTGCCTGATGGGAGTGGGGAGAAGAGAGAACGTCCAGGGTGGGTGGGATCTTTGATTATGCTGGCTGCTTTACCAAGGCACTGAGAGTCCATGGAAGGGAGGCTGATGTTCTGATGTGCTGAGCTTTGTCCACAATTCTATACAATTTCATAGCTGCCAAACTAAGCTGTGACTCATATCCTGTTAGGATGTTTTCAATGGTGCACCAATAAAAATTCGTGAGGGTCAAAGGAGACATAACTTCTTTAGCCTCGAGGAAGCAGAGGTGCTTGTGAGCAGATGGATCAGGTGCTGGTGGTGTAGTTGGATCAGGAAAAGCTATTGACATTTATTCCGAAGAATTTGACACTCTACAGCCCACTATGGTGGTATCATCTGCAAACTTGTAGATGAAGTTAGAGTAGAAACTGGCCATGCAATTGTTAGTGTTAAGCATTATTGTGATAAAAATGTTGCTGACTTACTGATTGTGGTCTGTTGGCCAGAAGTCAAGGATCAAATTGATAAGGAAAGAGTCAAGTCCTAGGTTAAGGAGTTTTTGGTGATAATTTGTTCGGAATTATAGTATTGAAGACAGGGCTGTAGTCGAT
Source organism: Mobula birostris (assembly GCF_030028105.1). NCBI lineage: Eukaryota > Metazoa > Chordata > Chondrichthyes > Myliobatiformes > Myliobatidae > Mobula > Mobula birostris. The sequence continues at coordinate 65,137,721 of NC_092381.1, read as the reverse complement.
AAAGAATTGTCTAACATAAGGTGTCTTTACTGTCTAGATGCTCCGAAGATGAGTACAGGGACAAGGAGATGTTGTGCACTTTAGACCTGTTTCAGTGATAAGTCGAATTGCAATGGGTCAAGGATGTTTGAGAGGTTGGTGTCCAAGGTACCACATGATGGTAGATGTCAGAGCCACCACCCAGTAGTCAACTAGACATGTCACACACACAAAATGCTCGCAAAACTTCAGTAAGTCAGGCAGCATCTATGGAAATGAATAAACAGTTGATGTTTGGAGACAAGACCCTTCTTCAGGACTGGAGAAGAAGGGGGAAGACACCAGAATAAAAACACTTTGTTTTTTCTTAAGTACTGGGATGATAGTGGTCTTCTTAAAGCAAGTGTAAACCTCAGATTGAAGCAGGGAGAAGTTAAAAATGTCTGCAAGTACCCCTGCCAACTAATCTACACAGGATCAACTCAATTGTAAACGTTCTACTGAGATCAAAACTGCATTTCTCTGCATGCATGACTTCTACACATTTCAAATGGTTTGTTAGATTGCATATCTTACTTGAAGAAACTCCAGCAAAAAAGTCAAAATTCTAAGAGGGCCAGTCATAGAATTACTGCATATCAATAATCGCACAACTAATTTAATTTTATTTCAATGCTGGAAGACCATGAACTTATGCTAAAATTTTCTTTCAACTGCATAAGATGTTTTACGTTTAAATTTTCAATGTGCAATTTATTCTTTATTGTGAGAAAATCTTTCATTACTGCAAATGTTTGGTTCACAATAGTAATTTCTATTCCATTAGCTTTGAACTTCAACTCTGCATCTGATCTAGGTATTGCTTTCAAATGCTAATCACTCCACTTTGCAATCTTAAACAACTACATAGAGAGCAGGAAAATGTCAACAGTGCTGGAGCCAAATTGTCTTCAGAACTGACTCTGCAATCAGCTATGCATATGCTCTGCAAACAATTACACAAACCTTTTGGCCCCAAACTGTTTCCTATGACATGTCCTTTCACTGTAATGACTGGAAGTAAAATTCTGTCATGATTTGATTCTACCCCCTGGCTAGTTTTTGAAACTATCATTTAAATTCTCCAGTGTTTGTTTATTTCAGTCTTATTCAACAGATTAGCTGACCCAAGGTCACTGAGAAGAGTCCTGTTTGATTAACAAGGTAGAACTATGCATTTTTTGTGAAGCCAGAACCACCAGTGCTCCATCTAGCTCCACAACTGTGCTGTGATCATTCCAAATCTCCAAGTGAGCCAGCTTGGCTTTGGAGCTGCAAAGAATATGCATCAGCTCTGCAAATTGTTAAATATAGTCTAGTGGAAGAGACACAATTTCAATATACATTCAGGTTGACATCTTCAGCAACGCACTATTGGCCAATATTTATCAGCATGATTTTCAGTGAAAGTTGAATTTTTCTCCCATTTCTCTTACTAATGACTAAATAAAGGTAACCATATAATTTAGCAATTAAATACAATTGCAGGATCAAGCATAAAGAAATACTATAATTTAGATTTAATCTTGCCTCCACCCCACCCAGGCAGAAAGCTACATTGCTCATCTTTCAACACACACAAAAAATGCTGGTGAACACAGCAGGCCAGGCAGCATTTATAGGAAGAGGTGCAGTCGACGTTTCGGGCCAGGACCCTTCATCAGGACTAACTGAAACGTCAACTGTAACTCTTCCTATAGATGCTGCCTGGCCTGCTGCGTTCACCAGCTTTTTTGTGTGTGTTGCTTGTATTTCCAGCACCTGCAGATTTCCTCGTGTCTGCATTGCTCATCTTTCATTGTAGTTCCAGAGGAACTAATTTGGAATTCATTCATCAAACGCCTGAGCTAAGAAAAAGTTTGTTTCAGATTATATTAAAACTGCTTGTTCTCATTTCATCTTAGTGAAATAAAATCTTTGCAATATTCATACCACTAATTTGATTCCAATAAATCAATTTTAATAGATTGCGATCTTTGCAAGACAGAACCAACGTATTTTCTCGCTTCCTTTTAACAGACTTAATAAAGGGAAAAAGTAGCACTGATATTGCTATCAGGGAAATTAACACAAAGGGGTGCCCGATTTTTAAACAACTTATATTAATATAATGGCTGAAGCATTTCCAGATTTAAAAATGTCTGATTCCCAAAAGGTGAGAAAAGTCATGGGGCAGTGATATTTGCTACAATGGATGTGCAGGCTTTCAAAGAGTAGTTTATTCAAAAATTATGACAAAACATTGTTAAATGTAGATCCAAGAGTCTTGTTTCAATCTCTTTTTATGCTATTAGCCATGCTTAATCAGTGCAAACAGCAATCAAAGCTAAAAGAATGCTGAACTACAGACAAAAAAAAGTATTTGTCAGAGGCATGATCAAACTTTGCATTAGTTTGCTCTGACTTCATCTTGAATTTTGCAACCAGTTCTGGTGACCATGAAAAATGAGAGGCATTCAAGTTTTCGACAATGTCAGAGGAAGTTGAGATGTGAACCATATGATACTGCAGTTTATTTATTGGCCACTTGATGGCGCTTGCTGTACATGTCATAACACTGCATAATGCATTCAAGAATAAATGTACTGTATGTTTGTATAACACCATGTGTGTTATGGTATTACAAGACTAATGGTCCAGAATTTCCTGGCAGTAACTTTCTCAACACCTGGATCATCTTTCTGTTAGGCTTGTGCATACATTTTGGCACAAGAAAGCTTTTGGCACATTGGTCTTCATAAATCAAAGTACTGAGTACAGGAGATGGGATGTTATGTTGAACGCAAACACGAGGAAATCTGCAGATGCTAGAAATTCAAGCAACACACACAAAAAATGCTGGTGGAATGCAGCAGGCCAGGCAGCATCTATAGGAAGAGGTAGCGTTGACGTTTTGGGCTGAGACCCTTCATCAGGACTGTCCTGACGAAGGGTCTCGGCCCGAAACGTCGACGGTACTTCTTCCTATAGATGCTGCCTGGCCTGCTGCGTTCCACCAGCATTTTTTTTGTGTGATGTTATGTTGAAGTTGTACACGGTGTTGATGAGGCCTAATTTGGAGTATTATGTGTAGTTTTGGTCACCTACCTACAGGAAAGATATAAACAAAGTTGAAAGAGTACAGAGCAAATTTACAAGGATGTTGCTGGGTCAGGAGGACCTGGGCTATAACGAAAGATTGAATAGGTTAGGCCATTATTTCTTAGAATGGAGAAGATAGAGAGGAGATTTGATAGAGGTATACCTAATTATGAGGGGTATAGATAGGGTAAATGCAAGCAGGCTTTTTCCACTGAGGTTGGGTGGGATGACAACCAAAGGGAGAAAGGTAAGAAGTTTAAGGGGATCATGAGGGGAAATTTCTTCACCCAGAGCATCGAGAGAGTGTGGAATGAGCTGTCGGCACAAATGGTGAGTGTGAGCTCGATTTCAAGGCGTAAAGAAAGTTTAGATAGGTGCATGGATGGTATGGTATAGAGGGCTATAGTCCTGGTGCAGGTCGATGGGAGTAGGCAGTTTAAATGGTTTTGACAATGGACGAGACAGGCTGACCTAAAGTGAGGCTTCCTCCATCTCACTTCAACTCTATATTAAGTGCAAAGTCTTTCAGATAAATATCATGTAACAAGGTTATAATAGGCCATTCCCACAGAAATGCTTGAGAAATTTGACAATTATCTGACTCATGCTTAGTCAGCTGTCAAAACTGTTCAAAAGAAAAATGTTTATTACACTTAAGAGCATTCAATACTCAATATATAAAAAAGTCAAAACCTAAATGTTTTAAAACTAAAAAAAATTCAAACAAACTCAAATAATTAAAATACTCAATACTTTCTTAGATAACTCAGGGCCATTCCTCTCCAATTAAAAGAGCAAATTTGCCTGCTCTATTCTACTATCAGGGAATTGCTTGAACTTAGAGCTCCAGTTCTAGATTTTGAGTTGTCAGAGTTGAACATAAATATCAAACCGCTGGTATGAATTTTTTAAGACTTCCATTCTTGTGCATAGTCTAATGGTGGTTCCAAGTCTATTATACTTTAATGGAGAAATACAGAGCTTCCACTCAGAGTGCTAGCATTTCTCTGGAAAACCTGGGCCATTGATTAAGAAATTAATATTGTTTGCTTGAATAATTTAATATAGATGCTCTGTACTAATGTTCATGGTGGACAAATTGTAATTCATAAAATGTAAGTGGTACCTGGAAGTATGGAAATTACAAGATTTGCTGAACAGAATTAAAAGTCCAAACTAATTTTCACACTTCCACCATCATTCCCCAACCTCCACAATCAAAAAATCTTTAATGCAGGGTACCACAATTGTGGTTTATAATTTTAAGAACAATTAACTAAACCAATATGGTAATGGATTAACGAGTTATTCCTCTGACCTAATAATTCAGGTTCAAATCTAACTGAAGAATGGAAACATATTTTCAGATGAATAACATACTCAAGAAAATTATTTTGTTTAAAATAAAGCATTTAAAAAGGCATATATATCTAGTATACCCATTTGTTTCACAGACAATCTATCTAATCCAACTCACTCAATCTCACAGCTAACTTTCCAAGACAAAGATCCACATCATGCTTCTCAACCTTGAAGTGCTCCCACTAATCTTTCAACCCCAAGCCTTTCTGCATTGTGGATGAGTAGCACTTCATATTCTATCAGTGTAACACCCTAGTATTAAGAGTTAATACCTAACCACACTTCTAATAAACATAGTCCAGTCTTGATTAGAAATAAATTTTATCCAGCAATTTTTCATGATATTAAGTATTCACCACAGGATGGTTGGCTCAGTTGATTAATTAAAACATTTCCAGTCAGCTTTTACAAGTATAGCATTTTTCAATGCATAGAATTTCAACTTTTCCAATTGGACTGCCAGCACTTTTGTAATAAATTTCATTTGACATAAATGAAAGCCCTTTGGTTGAATGCAATGGTGAGTGCTCAAGCCTTAGCCCCAAAAAATGACAGCTTTTCTTTAACTTACACTAGATTAGTTAGAAATTATTCAGAAATATTTAAGATTAGATCCTTTCTTAAAAGAAGTGACATTAATTCATTTTGTTGGAAAGCTTTGCCCAAGCAACTATCATCTGTCAAGTCTCAGATCCTGAAACATTATATAGCTACGTTTTTACTTTGCCAACCTCAAAAATCTTGTAGACTTCCTTTAAAATTGACAGCAGTTGTTTTATGATCTTTATAGTTTCAGGTCAAAACTATTAACCCCTAAGGTACAGAGAAAAGTCATTAAAGTGAATGGGTTATTGTGGAAAAGGGCCTGCTAGGAAGAAACAAGCAGTTACATAAAACTATTTTTTGAATGAATCCTCTGGAACTTCAGAACAAAAATATAATATAGATAACATGTTAACTCTTATCAGCAAGTACTACTCTTTACACATCAAAATAATCTGTATTGTTCATATTCTCCTACCTCATGTTTCAGATGATACCTCAGGCATAATTAAATTATCTGCGGTGAGCTGTGGGGTGCCTACTAGTTTAAAACAGCAGGGATACTTTATTCGCCAACAGATTGCTGTTCCTTGCATTTCCACAATTGCCTATAATTCAGCTTACTTGGAAACATGGAGGGCCTGAGGGGTAGGGAGCAAGCTGTCCAGACTGAAGTAAATAATGGCACAGTTTAAGATGCAACTTTACGAGAAATTTGCAACCCAGTGTTAATTCTTAGTCCTGTGTCCAATAAAAAATTATCAATTACTGAGCACGATATCTGACCTTCACATTGAGGTTATTTTAGCAGAGACCTTAGCCATTGGCTGAACGATTGAACTATTCATTGACTTAAAAGTGTTAAATTTCTCCAAGGTTTATCTTAAGTGAATAAAATCAATTTTTACATTGTTTATTTTTGTTTTACACAAGTCTAACACTCATTATTTGTAATACAGTATATCTGTTCAATCGTCATTTTCTTTCTTATTCCTGTTTTCTTCCCTGTCCTGTGTGAAATCTAGTTCCTCATTGTGTAAGTATTCTTTATCAATTAGTTATCACTGTACAAGTTAGAAGACAGAGGGTAGTGGCAGACGAGTGTCCTTCTGGCTGGAAATCCATAACCCGTCTTGTTCCAAAGGGCTTAGTGCTGAGGCCCCATTTTGTGATAGATACGACTCGGAAGAAAATGTAGATGGATGGGTTAAGTAGGTTTGTAGATGACGCAAAGATTGTATGAGTCATGGGCAGTGTAGAGCACAGTCAAAGAACACAGTAAAATATAGATAAGTTACAGATATGGTTAGAGAAACGGCAGATGGAGTTTCATCCAAGCAATTGTGAGATGTTACATTTTGGGAGGTGTAATGCAAGGGGAAACTTTGGAGTAAATGGAAAAAACACTTACAGCATTGAAGTACAGAGGGATCTTGGGGCTCAAGTCTATAGCTAACTGAAAACACCCATGCAAGTAGGTAAGGTGGTAAAAATGAATATGGCTTGGTTCCCTTCACTGGCCCTGCATCAAGGTCGTGTTGTGACTATATAAAACACTGGGTAGGCCATACTTGGGAGTACTGTATCTAATTCTGATAGCCCCATTACAGGAAGGGTGTGACATTCACAGGATGCTGCCTAGATAGACACTATAAACAAAAAGAGAGGCTGGACAAACTTGGATTGTTTCCTCTGGAGTGCAGGACTCAGAAGTGACCAGATATAAACTTTCAAGATTATCAGAGGCATAAGGGAAATCATTATCCCAGAGTAAAAGTGTCAAATATGAGAGAGGACGTGTATTTAATGTGAGGGGAAAGTTTAAAGATGTGCATAGCAAGTTTTATTAGAAAGTAGAAGATGCCAGGAGGAGCGGCAGAAGCAGATATGATAGTGGCTTTTAAGAGTCTGTTAAGAATATGAGGGATAGAGATCATGTACAGGCAGAAAAGATTTCTGCCTGTTGTCCACTTCAATTGCTTGCATGATTTGTATTTTTATCTTTCTCTTGCGCAGAGTGCTGGTCTTTTTTTTTCTTTAATTGGGTTCTTTCAGGTTTCTTGCCTTATGGCTACCTACAAGCAAACAAATCTCAAGGCTGTTAATTTATGCATTCTTCGATTTTAAATGAATATTGAATCTTGAAGATTTAGTTTAATTCAGCATCATGTTCAGCGCAGACAGTGTGAGCTGAAGGGCAAACTCCTGGTACTTCACTGTTCTATTCTAAATGCATGAAATGAGCTGAGCAGACCAATGGACTACCAGATCTCCCATGAGCATACATATGCCATACAGCAGATATTGTGACCACCAAATGCCATCCTTCCCCAGATGTACATTTCAGCATGGCCATTCCATTACAGACTGGGTGCTGTTCTGTGCCCCAATGTCAAAGCAGTTCCTTGATTTATGTCTCAAATAAGATCTCCGAATTTGATGAAAGTCAAAATTTGAATCCTCCAAATACATACAGTTCACCTCTTTGCCTTAAATGACTAAGTCATCAGGACTCTTACACAAGAGCAGTATCCTGCCTGCACTCATTTTCGATTCTGAACATTTTGGAGCTTATAAAAAAAATTCCTAAATTCATCTGTAGTATTTTATTTTTAAATTGTCCTTAAACTTTAAGACATTTGAGGAACAATAAAATATACACAACTCAATTAAATGTTGTTTTACAAATTGAGAATTACAGCTTATATAAACTGTCTCTTTTAGAACGTCTCAAATGAACGATAACAAGGGACTCTGTCTAACCATTTGGGTCAGTCCTGAACCGCAGTTGGACTAATGACTGCATATAAAACAAGACTTTAAGCAAAACTGGGTTTTGCCATAGTAAGTTAGGTTTTCCTTGCAGGAAGTTTCTGGTCCTTTACTCATTCACTAAACCATGCCTTTGATCTCTCTCTCTCTCTCCTGTCACTTCTCAGGTTACAGAGTCTTTTCGAAATGCAGTAAATATCAAGTGGCTAGCTGGTAATTCTATTCAATTTTTTAAAAAATTCCTTTCAAATGATCACATGCTGTTAAGGGTACAACAACTGCCAGCTGTATACTTCCTTTTGAAAAGCAGCTACAATTCCAGAAGACATACTTAGCTTGCAACCTTGTCAGAACACTAACATTTTGTTTTAAGATGATAAAAAAAATGCAAAGGCAAAGTTCAACAGTTTAATATTCTAAAGAAAAACCTTTTCAGTAAACAAAACAACGCAGAACTGGACTTCTGGGCTTGGAGAAATGGTGATTCAAGGGGAATGTGTAGGATTATACATGAGGTTTCTCACGATAGAAAATGGTAGAAGTATAGCGAACAGTCCAAATTTAATTATTACAAATAGAGAATGTTTCTCATTCACCAAGGAAAAAGCTATTATCAAAATTACCTATGCTAATGTGTTACTCTTTTACAAAATATTATATTTATTAACATAATTGTTTCACACAGCTACCTTTACAAAAGCTGCTAAGGGTTTCATCTTCAAAAAATGTTTCAAACACGTAAAATTTTGAATGTGTTTTTTGTTTAATTACATTCTAGTGCAACAGAGATTTTTTGTTTAATTGTAATTAAACAGCAGTTTTAAGATGTCATTGCAGAAAGTCTTTGCCCAACCTAGAAAGAAAATGTGCTTAAAAATAAAAGGTTTATAACTTGATTACACAGAGAACAAGTCTTGCATTTTTGGTTTGCATATCCATTGAAATCAATGGGGCAGCTTATCAGTTAGCATAAGACCACATATACCAGCATGGAGATGAAACTTCTTATCCAGCTTCATTCATTTAATAGATCATGGACAAACTACTTCAGCATGAATTAACCTCCTGCGAACAGCAATGCAAATCTCAAAACTGTTATCTAAAAACATTTCAGATTGAAATTTCTATGATTCAGCCCTGAAATTCCACACAATTTTTTCTTGTTTACCTCTCAGCTAGCATCCTATTCCCAGGAGGACTAGTTATCCTAGCCTTTCATAAATTTAAACAACATAGTGCACTACAATTCCAATTCTATTTAAAATATGTATTTATTTATAACAACAAAGAAATCAAAGTCAGGTATCTCAGCTGCATTAAAAATGGAATGTCCAGTGCTCCATTATTATGAGGCAAATGCACAACTTTTAACTAATTTTAAGGTTGCTGAAATTAACGTACTAGCAATAGGAAGAGATTTTGATAGCATGTTAAGTTCATGAAAACAAGCTGTATTCACTGTTGTTTAAAATTCCCGTTGAGTTATCAAACTGCAGACAAAGCAGGTGAAACCATTATGGATTTTCCCAAGTGGAACCAGTAGTCACTGTCTGCTCATATCTTCATCATTTCAAAACACAGAAAACCTACAGCACAATATAGGCCCTTCGGCCCACAAAGCTATGCCGAACACATCCCTACCTTAGAAATTACCTAGGGTTACCCATAGGTCTCTATTTTTCTGAGCTCCATGTACCTGTCCAGGAGTCTCTTAAAAGACCCTATCGTATCCACCTCCACCACTGTCACTGGCAATCCATCTCATGCATTCACCACTCTCTGCATAAAAAACTTACCCCTGACATCTCCTGTGTACCTACTTCCAAGCACCTTAAAACTGTGCCCTCTCGTGCTAGCTATTTCAGCCCTGGGGAAGAAGCCTCTGACTATCCACACAATCAATGCCTCAACCTGCTCTGAATCTGCTAAGTGCTTCAGGAAGGTTTTCTTGAACAAAAAATTGATGGCCATACTAGGGAGAGGGCAATGCTTGAACTACTCTGGGTAACAAGGTGAGGCAGGTGATAGAGATGACAGTGGGAGAGCAGTTTGGAACCAGTGATTATAGTTCTATTAGTTTTAAAGGTTATGGAAAGGGAGAAACTCACGCTAGACTTAAACTAAGGGGAATGAAACATTCTCTACCCAGCATCTTGCTAGCAAATGTACAATCACTTGAGAATAAGACTGAAGACCTAAGGGCAAGATTGCTGTATCGGAGGGAAATGAAAAATTGCTGCATTCTGTGTTTCACAGAAACATACTGCTGGATACATTGGTAACACCCGAGGGCTTCTCGATACACAGGATGGACCAGACTGCTGATTTGGAGAAGGCAAAGAGTAGGGATCTGTGTTTCATGATAAACTTTTTGTGGTAATCAGACACTGCGGTCTTGTTGCACTCTTGTCCCCCCGATCTAGAACATCTAACGATCAAGAGTCGATGATTCTACTTACCAAGAGAGTTCTCCTCCGTGATTCTGACCACAGTTTACAAATCACCAAAGGCAGATGTTAAACGGACATTCAAAGTATGGAATGTTGCCATCAGCAAACAAGAAACAGACTCCCCCTTTCAGATCATTGTTGGGACTTCAATCAGACTTATTAGAAGAAAACTCTGCCCATTTATCATCAACATATAACCTGCAGCATGAGGGATCCCAACATACTTGACCACTGCAATGCTATGATCAGGAATGCCTACCATTCCATCCCTAGACAGCATTTTGGGAAAACAGATCATTTGGCTGTCCTTGTACCTGCATACAGGCAGAAACTAAATAGCAAAGCTCCAAAGATAAAGACAACAAAGAAGTGGTCGCAGGAGGCAGAGGAGCAGCTATGGGATTGCTTTGAGTCGGTAGATTGGGTTATGTTCAAGGACTTATCAGAGGATGAAAACAAATATGCCACAGTTGTTACAGACTTTATAACAACAGTCAAACATGAGTGTGCCCCTAAAAAATCATTTAGAGTCTTCTCCAAAAAGAAGCCCTAAATGAACCATAAGATTTACAATCTGCAGTGACATTCAGGTCTGGTGATCAAGAAAGATACAAGAGGTCCAAATACTATCTCTAGAAAGTTATCTCAAGTGCGAAGTGGCAATTCCAGACCACGTTGAATCAAAGAAGAATGCTCGATAGTTGTGGCAGGGCTTGAATGCAAACACCTCCTACAAAGTGAAACCAAGTGACATACAGTTGCAAGAAAAATATTCTGAACCCTTTGCAATGACCTTGTTTTCTGCATTAATTACTCAAAATGTGTCTAATCTTCATCTAAGTCGCAATAATAGACGATCACAATCTGCTTAAATTACATACAAAAACTGTACTTTTCACATCTTTATTGAACACATTGTTTAATCATTCACAGTCCATGAGGAAAAATATAAGTGAACCCTTGTATTTAATAACTGGTAGAACCTTCTTTAGTAGCAATAACCTCCACCAAACATTTCCTGCAGCTGCTGATCACACTTGCACAATGACGAGGAGGAATTTTAGACCATTCCTCGATACAAAACTGTTTCAGTTCATTAATATTTCTCGGATACATTGCATGAACAGCTCTCCACAGCATCTCAATTGCGTTAAGGTCAGGGCTCTGATTTGGCCATTCCAAAAGACAAATTTTCTTCTTTTTAAACCATTCTGTTGATGAGTTACTCTTGAATTTCAGATCATTGTCTTGTTGCATCATTCAACTTCTATTAAGTTTCAGGAGACAGACCTCTACCCTGACATTCTCCTGTAAAATATCTTGATATAATTTTAAAATCCATTGTTCCCACAATAACTGCAAGCTGACCAGGTCCTGAGACAGCAAAGCAGCCCTAAACCATGATACTTCTTCCACCGTGCTTCACAGTTGGGATGAAGTTTTAGTTTTAGTGTGCAATGCCCTTTTTCCTTCTAACATAGCAGTGTACATTCTGCCAAAAAGTTCAACTTTTGTCTCATCTGCCCACAGAACATTGTCCTAGAGGCACTGGGGAATTTTCAGGTGGTGTTTTGCAAACTTGAGATGTGCAGCTATGTTTTTTTTTGGAGAGCAATGGTTTCCTTCATGGTAACCTTCCACAAACACCATTCTTGTTCAGTGTTTAACTTATAGTGGACACATGAACAGAGACTTTACTAAGTTCTAGAGATTTCTGCAAGTCTTTTGCTGTTACCCTTGGGTTCTTTTTCACCTCCTTCAGCATTGTACATTGTGCTCTTGATGTGATCTTTGCAGGACGCCCACTCCTAGGGAGAGTAGCAACAGTACTGAATTTCCTCCATTTGTCAACAATTTCTCTTACTGGACTGATGAACCCTCAGGTCTTCAGAAATGCTTCTATAGCCTTACATGCATCTCTACAACTCTTCTTCTAAGGGCCTCTGGAAGTTGTTTTGATTGAGGCATGACGCACAATCAGATCTTTCATGAGAAGAACAGGCTCTATCGGTAACCTGACTTTGTGTGTCTTTTTTATAGGGCAGGGCACCTCTACAACCCACACCTCCAATCTCATCTCATTGATTAGAACACTTGACTCCAATTAGCTTTTGTGGAAGGCATTACTCCAGAGGTTCACATACTTTTTTTGAACCTAAACAGTGATTGTTTAAATGGCATACTCAGTATTGATGAGAAGTAGTATAATTATTTGTATGTTATTGTTGGTAGTTTAGGCTGATTGTGTTTGTCTATTATTCTGACACAGATGAAGATCAGACCACATTTTATGAGTAATTAATGCAGAAAAACAGGTAATTGCAAAGGGTTCTCAATCGATGACCCTGTAATTTCAGTCTGAGGCCAACATGAGAGCATCCTTCAGGAGGGTGAATCCACGGAAACCACCCGGCCCAGACGGGTATCAACTGGTCGGAGTGTTTATTAACATATTTAAACTCTTGCTTTGGCAGTCAGAAGTACTCACCTGCTTCTAGCAGGCTTCAATTATACCGGTGCCTAAGAAGAACATGGTAACCTGCCTCAACGACAATTGTCCAGTAGCATTTGCATCCACTGTAATGAAATGCTTTGAGAGGTTAGTGTTGAAACATATAGTATCAACTCCTGCCTGAGAAGCACCAATTTGCCCACTGTCACAATAGGTCAACAGCAGATGCCATTTCAGTGGCTCTTCACTCAACACTGGAACACCTGGACAGCAAAGGTACATACAACAGGATGTTCTTCTTCACCTACAGCTTGACATTCAATAAAATCATCCCCTCAAAACTAACCAATAAACTTCAAGACCTTGGCCGCAATATCTCCTTGTGTAATTGAATCCTGACTTCCTCACTTCGCCAGTCAGTGGGACTGGCAAAAACACAATCCTTCCTCAATCACCATCAGCATAGGTGCACCACAAGACTATATGTTTAGTCCCCTGCTCTACTCACTTTATACTGTTAACTGTGAGGTGACGTACTGCTCCAATGCCATATTTAAATTTGCTGACAAAGAGTAAGTAAAGCAGCTGGTGAACAGGTATAAGAACAACAACCCAAGTCTGATCGCTATTAGCATATGCTAATTACCAATAATGTAATCCCAATCTTTGTACTAATATTGTTATGTTTATGAATTTGAAAATTAATAAAAAGATTGAAAAAGAAAAAAAAAGAAAGAAAAGACCAAGGAAATGATAGTGGATTTTGGGAAGGTGCAGATGACCATCCCCCTCTGCGCATACATGGCTTCTCCGTAGAAAGAAAGTACCCCAATTTCCTGGGAGTTTACATCACAAATGACCTCAGCTGGTCCCTCAATATCACCTCCCCAAATAAGGCGGCACAACAATGCCTCCATTTCCTGAGGAAATTGAAGCAAGCAAGGCTCTCCTGCCCATCTTAGCTTAATTTTACAGGAGCACCATTCAGAGCAAGCTGCACTTCCATCTCGTATGAGAGCAGCAAAGGACTGTGAAAACCGCCAAGAGGACCATAGGCACCTCCCTACCATCCATCAGGGACATTTATCATGAGCGCTGTGTACGCAGGGCCCTTTGAATAATCAAAGATCTCACCCATCCACCCATGGCCAACCAGTGGTGTAGTGGCATCCACACCAGACTTCGAGGTGAGTGGTCACGGGTTCAAATCTGGCTAGCTCCGTGCACGTTTTTCATCCATGCCACGTTCAGCATCGAACTCGCAATTCGGCCTCATAAGAAACAGACAAAGAAATGGCAAGGTTGCCGCCTGATGCACCATGAGGCACGAAAGGAACAACAACAGCCCATTCATCCCATTTCCTTTTAAGGCATTCTACCATCAGTCAGGAGACTCTGATGCATAAGGACAAGAATAGTCTTCCCCAAGTTATTGTTTGCTATGTGTATGTTCTTTATACTACAGTCGGCCCTCCTTATCTGTGAGGGATTGGTTCCAGGACCCCTCGCGGATACCAAAAAACACGGATGCTCAAGTCCCTTATTCAACCTGTCTCAATGCAGTGGACCTTAGGACCTAGCGGAACCCTGGACCTGATTTAACCTGTCTCAGTGCGGTGGACATTAGGACCCGGCAGCAGAGCTTTGAATCCAAAGTGTTTCTGTTCACGAAAATAATCACTGTCACGATTTAAAATAAAGTGAAAATAATAAAGCGATTGGAAAGAGCTGAAACACCATCGGTCATTGGAAAAGCATTAGGCTAATGTCGGTCAACGATCGGAACAATTTTAAAGGATAAAGTGAGAAAAGCCCTGCCCTGATGAAAGCTACAATTATTACTAAGCAATGCAGTGGTTTAATTATTGGGTTTTGGGTTTTTGATCCTCCACATCAACCCAGCACGGATGGAGAGCAGGCTCAGGAGTGGTCTGTCACTGGATCGAACTTGGGAATTTCCGTTTCTGAGCCCGGCGCTGAAACATACGTTTCTTAAGTGTTCTATATGCATAGAAAGGTAAAATATATACTAAGACAAACGTTTGACTAACTGATGCTAAATAATACCGGATGTACCTGTTCTGACTTACTTAGTAAGAGAACTTCCGTTTTTTTTCCAATCCTGATCCACGATAACCTACACACATCCTCCCATATACTTTAAATCATCTCTAGATTACTTATAATACCTCATACAATGTAAATGCTATGTAAAATATTTGTTATACTGCATTGTTTAGGGAATAATGACAAGAAAAAAAAGTCTGTACATGTTCGAACAACAAGTGCTGGAAGTGTACTTCCGGGTTTTCTCGATTCGCGGTTGGTTGAATTCGCGGATAACGAGGGCCGACTGCACTGCGCTTTACATCCTGGTCTGGAGAAACGTTGTTTTGTTTGGCGATATACATGTGTATAGTTAAGTGACAATGAACTATTGACACCACTGTTGTAGGCCAAAGCAAAGGTGGTGACAAATCAGCATATAGAAGGGAGACTGAAAATCTGGCTGAGTGGTGCCACAACAACAACTTACTCAATGTCAGCAAAAACAAGGAACTAATTATTGACTTCAGGAGGAGGAAAGCAGCGGGCCATGAGCCAGTCTTCATTAAGGGATCAGAGGTGGAGAGAGTCAGCAACTTTAAATTCCTCGGTGCTAACATTTCAGAGGATCTGTCCTGGGTCCAGCTTGCAAATGGCAAAATGAAGAAAGCACGGAAGCGTCCCTACTTCCTTAGAAGTTTGGGGGTACGTGTCCACAGGTCCCTGAAAGTTGCCTCACAGGTAGATTGGGTAGTTAAGAAGGCTTATGGGGTGTTAGCTTTCATAAGTTGAGGGATAGCGTTTAAGAGTCGCAATGTAACGATGCAGCTCTATAAGGCTTTGGTTAGGTCGCACTTGGAGTACTGCATCCAGTTCTGGTCGCCTCACTATAGGAAGGATGTGGAAGCATTGGAAGGGGTACAGAGGAGATTCACCAGGATGCTGCCTGGTTTAGAGAGTACGCATTATGATCAGAGGTTAAGGGAGCTAGGGCTTTACTCTTCGGAGAGAAGGAGGATGAGAGGAGACATGATAGAGGTGTACAAGATATTAAGAGGAATAGACAGAATGGACAGCCAGCGCCTCTTCCCCAGGGCACCACGCTCAATACAAGAGGACATGGCTTTAAGGTAAGGGGTGGGAAGTTCAAGGGGGATATTAGAGGAAGGTTTTTTACTCAGAGAGTGGTTGGTGCGTGGAATGCACTGCCTGAGTCAGTGGTGGAGGCAGATACAATAGTGAAATTTAAGAGACCACTAGACAGGTATATGGAGGAATTTAAGGTGGGGGGTTATATGGGAAGCAGGGTTTGAGGTCGGCACAACATTGTGGGCCGAAGGGCCTGTACTGTGCTGTACTGTTCTATGTTCACTCTGTCTGGCTGAAGCTGAGGTGAGGAAGACCCTGGCCAGAGTCAATCACACAAAGCTGCGGGGCCCAATAATATACCAGGCTGCATTCTGAAAGACTGCACAGCCCAGTGGACACAGGTGCTGATGGATATAGTCAACATCTCACTGTAACAATCCATTGTCACCCTGGTTTTCAAGGCAGAAATCATCATTCCAATGCCAAAGAAGCCAACAGTAACCTCCCTAAATAACTATTGTCCAATAGCATTAACATCAACCATTATGAAATGCTCTGAGCAGCTGGTCATGGAGCATATTAAAGCCTTTCTCCTGACTACACTGGACCCTTTCCACTGATTACACAATAGCTTTTGACCTCCCCTCTGTCCTGTCCCAACTGGAAAATGGGGTCTCATATGCAAGACTGCTGTTTATAGACTTTAGTTCAGCGTTCAACACCATCATACCCCAGAAACTGGTGGGGAAATTGTCCGTGATGGGTCTCAACACCTTCCCCTGCAGTTGGATACTGGACTTCTTAACAGTAAGGCCACAGTCAGTCCATGTGGGCAGCAACATCTCTAGTCCCATAACGCTGAGTACTGGCATCCCCCAAGGCCGTGTACTCAGCCTGCTGCTGTTCACACTGCTTATGCATGACTGCTTCACAGGATCCAACTCAAACCATGCCATCAAGCTTGCAGATGACACAACAGTAGTTGGCCTTATCAAGAACAATGATGAGATGCAGTATAAAGAGGAAGGGGAATGGTTGGTGGATTGGTTTGAGAAGAAAAACCTAAGCCTGAATGTGGAGAAGACAAAGGAAATTATGGACTTCAGGAAGGTGAAGAAAAACATTCCCCTCTGCAAATACATTCCCCTCTTCTTCATAAAGAGAGTTGAGGTAAGTGCACCAAGTTCCTGGGAGTTAAGTCATAGATGACCTCAGCTGGTCCCTTAAACTCACCTCCCTGAACAAGGAGGCACAGCAGCACCTCCACTTCCAAGAAAGATTGAGGCAAGCAAGGCTCCCACCCCCCCCCCCATCTTAACTGTTTTACAGGAGCACCAATGAGAGTGACCTGACAAGGTGCATCTCAATCTGGTATGGGGGCGGTCAAGCATTAGACCGGCAGTCCCTACAAAGGACAGTGAGAAAGCCGAGAGGATCACAGGGGTCTCTCTACCATCCACTAAGGACATTTACCAGGAGCGCTGCATACACAGGGCCCCATCCATCCATCCAACATCCACTTTGACTTTCTACCCTTAGGCAGGAAACTACGAGGCATAAAAACAAGAACAGTTAAGATTAGATAGTTTCTTTCCCCAGGCCATTAGGCTTCTGAGCTCTTGGCCACATCGCATTCAAAGTGTCACTGGTTAATCTGTTCCATACCTTTCAATATTTAAAATGAATGCACTTTAGTTTGCTATTTACATGCGATTCATCTGAAGATTCTATCCTACCTTCATAAGTTATCATGTGTTATGTGTACTACAGTGCTTTACACCCTGGTTCGAAGAAACGTCTCATTTCTATATACAGGTGTCCCCCGCTTTTCAAACGTTCGCTTTACGAAACCTCACTGTTACGAAAGACGTACATTAGTACCATTTTCGCTTTCAGAAGGTGTTTTCACTGTTACGAAAAAAAAAAGCAGCGCACGCCGAGCAGTCGCTCTCCCCCGGATTCGGAACGGCATTGCTTTAACACATGCCTGTGAGCAGCCGTTTGTAAGATGAGTTCTAAGGTATCAGAAAAGCCTGAAAGAGCTCGTAAGGGTGTTATACTTAGCGTAAAACTAGACATAATTAAGCGTTTTGATTGTGGTGAACGAAATAAGGACAACGTGAGTTTGGCTTGTGGAAGCTGACGAACATGATGTTGAAGAGGTTTTGGCATCCCATCACCAAGAACTGACAGATGAAGAGCTGATGCAATTGGAAGAAAAAAGGATATCAATCGAAATCGAATGAGTAATGATAAAGTACAACTTTAATTTTGAAAGGGTACGTCAGTTTAGGAGATATTTGCAGGATGGTTTGAGTCCTTACAAAGATAGATAGATATACTTTATTAATCCCCAGGGAAATTGGGTTTCATTACAGCTGCACCAAGAATAGAGCATAAATATAGCAATACAAAAACCACAAACTATCAACCAACAAAATGCCAACTATTTAAGGCAGAGTACAAAGTTAACGGCACAGTGTGATAGAAAAATGCACAAAGCTCAGCAGTCAAGCAAGCCTTCCCCATCAGCCACAGCAGACGACGAACCTCGACCTTCGACATCGAGGCGAGCAGTCATAGGAGATGATGAGCTGCCTGCCCTGATTGACGATGAGATGACACCCCAGTGTCCCACCACCCCAACCCCCAGGCCCCGGACAGATACTGTACCAATTCGCGGAGAATGCAGCGGTAGCCGGGAGGCACACAGCACATCCTTAAGAAAAAAAGCCAAAATAAGCATGCTAATTAATTAGGTGCCACCGACACGTAATTGTCGGCCCAGATCAGAGACAACGCAATTGGAAATCAGCACTGATCTGGGCCGACAATTACGTGTCGGATGGCACCTAATTAATTAGCATGTTTATTTCGGCTTTTTTCTTAAAGATGTGCTGTGTACCTCCCGGCTCCTGCTGCATTCCTACATGCTTCGTGGCAATGTATCGCTCGGCGGCCTGGAGGGTGGGAGCCACTGCACCATCCCAACCTGCGACGACTCAGTCTAACACACCATCATCAGTGTGCTCGGCAAACTATCTTCCCAATTCCAGTAAGTGATACTACACTGTACATATATTATTTCTACTTTATATATACATGTTATTTGGTATGATTTGGTATGATTTGGCAGCTTCATAGCTTAAAGGTTACTGGAGAGAGTGTTCTTGCCAACAGTGCTTGCGTGAGATTTTCGCTACGGAGAACAGTTCAGGCAATGATTGTGGAAAAGTATTTCTACTTTATATAGGCTGTATATTTATCATATCATTCTTGCTTTTACTATATGTTACTGTTATTTTAGGTTTTATGTGTTACTTGGCATGATTTAGTAGGTTATTTTTGGGTCTGCGAACGCTCACAAAATTTTCCCATATAAATAAATGGTAATTGCTTCTTCGTTTTACGACATTTCGGCTTACGAACCGTTTCATAGGAACCCTCTACCTTCGAATGGCGGGGGAAACCTGTACATTATATGGTTACATATGCTATATGCATGTACAGTGTCTATAAAATGTATTAACCCCCTTTGGAAGTTTTCATGTTTTTATTGTTTTATAACGTTGAATCACAGTGGATTTAATTTGGCTTTTTTTAAAACACCGATCAACAGAAAAAGACTCTTTTGTGCCAAAGTGAAACAGATCTCTACAAAGTAAGTCATTACAAATAAAAACACAAAATAATTGATTGCATAAGTATTCACCCCCTTTATATGACACACCAAATCATTACTAGTGCAGCCAATTAATTTTAGAAGTCACATAATTAGTTAAATGCAGATGACTGTATGCAGTCAAGGTATTTTCAATTGATTGTAGTGTAAGGTCCAAATGCTGGTGAGCCAGTACCCTTCAAAAACTACACCATGAACATAACAGAACACTCCAAGAAACTTCATATAACGGTTATTGAAAAGCATAAGATGGAAACAAAAATAATTTCCAAGTCACTGAATATCGCTTGGAGTACAGTAAAGCCAATCATAGGAAATGCAAAGAACATGGCACAGCTGTAAATCTACCTAGAGCAGACCGTCCTCAAAATCTGAGTGACCGTGAAAGAAGGGGACTAGTGAAGGAAGCCACCAAGAGACCTGTAACAACTCTGAAGGAGTTCCAAGCTTCAGTGGCTGAGATGGGAGAGATTGTGCACACAACAACTGCTGCCTGGGTGCTTCAGCAGTCGCAGCTTTATGGGAGAGTGACAAAGAGAAAGTCAATGTTGGGGGAAAAAAAAACTCACATGAAATCTCAGCTAGAGTTTGCCTGATGGCATGTGGGAGACTGTGAAGTCGGCGGGAAGAAGGTTCTATGGTCTGATGAAACCAAAATTGAACTTTTTGACCATCAGACTAAACACTGTGTTTGACATAGGCCAAACACTGTACATCATCAAAAACACACCATTCTTACTGTGAAACATGGTGGTGGCTACATCATACTGGGGGGACACTTCACTGTAGCAGGCCCTGGAAGGCTTCTGAAGGTAGAGGGTAAAATGAATGCAGCAAAATACAGGGAAATCCTGTAGGAAAACCTGATGCAGTCTGCAAGAGAACTGCAACTGGGAAGATTAGTTTTCCAGCAAGTCAATGACTCCAAGCACAATGCCAAAGCTACATAGGAATGGCTTAAAACCAATAATCTCCTGGAGTGGCCAAGACAGAGTCCAGACCTCAATCCAATTAGAATCTGTTGCTGGACTTGAAAAGAACTGTTCATTCACGATCTCCATGCAATCTGACAGAGGTTGAGCAGTTTTGTAAAGAATGGGAAAAATTGTACTCTCCAGATGTGCAAAGCTGATAGCACCTATCCACACAGACTTAAGGCTGTAATTGCTGCTAAAGGCACATCTACTAAATATTGACCTGAAGGTGAATACTTAAGCAATCAATTATTTTGTTTCTATATTTGTAATTAATTTAGATTTCTTTGTAGAGATCTGTCTTCAGTTTGACACGAAAAAGTCTATTTTCTGTTGATCGGTGTTAAAACAAATTGCCAAATTAAATCCACAGTGATTCGATGTTGTAAAACAATAAAAAATGAAAACTTCTGGGGGGGGGGGGGGAGGGTGGTGGTGCTTATATCTAAATGACAATAAACTTGACTTGACTTCTCGTCAATACTGAATACACCATTTAAACAACCATAGTCTAGATTCAAACAAGTATGTAAACCTCTGGGATAATGCATTCAACAAAAGGTACTTGGAATCAGGTGTTCCAATCAATGAAATGAGCTTCAAGGTGTGGGTTAGAGAAGTGCACTGCCCTATAAAAAAGTCACACAAAAGGCAAGGGTACTGACAGAGACTGCTCTTCTCAAGAAAGATCTGTTTATGGACACCATGCCTTGATCAAAACAACTTAGAGGACCTTAGAATTGTAGAGATGCATGAAGCTGGAAAAGACTACAAAAGCATTTCTAAAGACCTGAAAGTTCAACAGCCACAGTAAGAAAAATTGTCTGCAAATGGAGGAAACTCAGCACTGTTGCTACTCTCCTTAAGAGTGCGTATCCTGCAAAGATCACACCAAGAGTACAATGTGCAATGCTGAAGGAAGTGAAAAAGGATCTAAGAGTAACAGCAAAAGACCTGCAGAAATCTCTAGAACTTGCTGAAATCTTTGCTCATGTGTCCTCTATAACCAAAACACTGCACAAGAATGGTGTTCATGGAAGGACATCATGGAGGAAACCACCACTCTCCAAAAAGACAACATTGCTGCATGTCTCAACTTTGTAAAAGACCACCTTCATGTTCCACAACACTTCTGGGACAATGTTCTGTGGAAAGATGAGACAAAAGTTGAACTTCTTGGCAGAAATGCACACCGCTATGTTTAGAGGGAAAAGGACACTACATACCAATACTAAAACTTCATCCCAACTGTGAAGCATGGTGGAAGGAGAATCATGGTTTGGGGCTGCTTTGCTCCCTCAGACCTGGACAGCTTGCAATCATTGAGGGAACAATGAATTCAAAATTATATCAAGAAATTTTACAAGTTAATGTCAGGGTAGCGGTCTGACATTTGAGACTTAAAAGAAGTTGCAAGAGGCAACAAGACCATGATCCAAAACACAAAGTAAATCAACAGAATGGTTTAAAAAGAAGAAAATCTGTGTTTTGCAATGGCCATATCAGAGTCCAGACCTTAACCCGATTGAAATCCTGTGACATGACCTGAAGAGGGCTGTTCACACAAGTAATCCCAGAAATATTGATGAACTGAAATAGTTTTGTATGGAGGAATGGAATAAAGTTCCTCCTCGCCATTGTGCATCTGATCGGCAGTTGCAGGTAAGTTTTGGTGGAGGTTATTGCTGCTAAAGGAGATTCTACCAGTTATTAAACACAAGGGTTCACATACTTTTTCCAGCCAGGGCTGTGAATGTTCAAGCAATGTGTTCCATAAGACATATAAGGTACAATTGCTTTTGTGTTATTAGTCTAGGCAGATTAGGTTTGTCTATTATTGTGACTTAGATGAAGATCAGACAACATTTTTTGAGTAATTAATGCAGAAAACCAATAATTACAAAGGGTTTACAAACTTCTTGCAACTCTAAGTTACGGGGGTGATTCTTGGGGGCTAAGATATATGTACACCTGAAAAGAATTAGGTCATTCAGCCCATTGTGGAGGCTCTGTCATTTGAACATGACTGATTTATTCTTCCCCCTCCACCCCATTTTTCTGGCTTCTCCCAGTAACCTTTAATGACTTTATTCATCAAAAATCTATCATCCTCAGCTTTAAGTCTACCTAATAACTTGGCTTCCATAATTATCTGTGACAATGATTTCTATACATTCACTACCTCTGGCTATAGAAATTCCTCTTCGTCTTTGTTCTAAAGGATTGTCCTTTCATTCTAGGGCTGCCTTGTCTGGTCCTAGACTCCCACATCCTCTCCACGTCCATATAACCATATAAAAATTACAGCACGGAAACAGGCCATCTCAGCCCTTCTAGTCCGTGCCGAACTCTTACTCTCACCTAGTCCCACCGACCTGCACTCAGCCCATAACCCTCCATTCCTTTCCTGTCTATACAGCTATCCAATTTAACTTTAAATGACAACATCGAATCTGCCTCAACCACTTCTGCTGGAAGCTCATTCCACACAGCTACCACTCTCTGAGTTAAGAAGTTCCCCCTCATGTTACCCGTAAACAGCATATCCATGTCAACTCTATCAATCCCCTTCATAATTCTAAACACTTCTATCACGTCCCCCCTCAACCTTCTACGCTCCAAAGATTAAAAGACCTAACTTGTTCAACCTTTTTCTGTAACTTAGGAGATGAAACCCAGGCAACATTTTAGTCAACCACCTCTGTATTCTCTCAATTTTATTGACACTTTTCCTATAATTCGGTGACCAGAATTGTACACAACACTCCAAATTTGGCCTTACCAATGCCCTAAACAATTTCAACATTACATCCCAACTCCTATACTCAATGCTCTGATTAATAAAGGCCAGCATACCAAAAGCTTTCTTCACCATCCTATCCACATGAGATTCCACCTTCAGGGAACTATGCACCATTATTCCTAGATCCCTCTGTTCTACAGTATTCTTCAATGCCCTACCATTTACCATGTATGTCCTATTTTGATTAGTCCTACCAAAATGTAGCACCTCACATTTTTCAGCATTAAACTCCATCTGCCATCTTTCAGTCCACTCTTCTAACTGTCCTAAATCTCTCTGCAAGCTTTGAAAACCTACCTTATCATCCACAACGCCACCTATCTTAGTATCATCTGCATACTTACTAATCCAATTTACCACCCCATCATCCAGATTAATATATATGACAAACAACAATGGACCCAGTACAGATCCCTGAGGCACATTGCTACAAACCATCCTCCAATCTGACACACAGTTATCCACCACTACTCTCTGGCGTCTCCCATCTAGCCACTGCTGAATCCATTTTACTACTTCAATATTAATGCCTAACGTCCATTAGGCATTTCAAATTACGGTGGGTTTCAACGAGAATCCCCCTCATCCTTCTAAATTCTAGCGAGTACAATCTGAGAGCCAGAGAAAGGCTCATATGTTAAACCTTTCATCCCCAGGATCATTCTCACCACCTCTGGGCCCTTTCCAATGCCAGTACTTGGGTATGAGGGCCAAAACTGCTCACAGTACTCCAATACCTTATAAAGCCTCTTAATACTGTACATCCTTGATTTTTTTTATTCCAGCTCTCTATAAACAAATTTTTAACATGTATTTGCATTCCTCACTAAAAAAAATCAGCCTGCAAGTTAACTTTTAGGGAATCCTGCATTAGGACTTCCAAGTCCCTTTACACTCGATTTCTGAATTCTGCTCACTTAGAATAAATAGTCCACTCCTTTATTCCTTCGACTAAAGTGCATAACTATATACTTCCCTACATTGTATTCAGTATGCCACTTCTTTGCCCATTCTCCTAATCTGTTTAAATTCTTCTGCAGACTCCCTGGTTCCTCAGCACAAAAAAATACACTGACCATTGTGGAACACAACTAGTCACTGGCAGCCAACCAGAAAAGGCCTCCTTTATTCCCACTCTATGCTTTCTGCCAGTCAGCCAAGCTTCTGTCGATGCTAGTATCTTCCTAGTTACACCATGGAATCCTATCTTGTTTAGCAGACTCATTTGCGGCACCTTGTCAAAGGCCTTCTGAAAATCCAAGTAAGCAGCATCCATTGTCCATCCTACCCATCATTTCTCATAGAAATTCCAACAGATTTTTCAGGCAAGATTTTCCTTTAAGGATACCATGTTGACTTCGGCTTCTTTTATCATGTACTTCCAAGTATCCCAAAACTTCATCCTTAATAATGGACTCTTAAAACTTACCAACCACTGAAGTCAAGGTAAACAGCCTATAACTTCCCGTCTTTTGCTTCTCTACCTTTGAAATGATTTCTGATTCTAGAGATTCTTGAAAGATCTCGACTAATAGTTCCACAATTTCTTCAGCTACCTCTTTCAGAACCCTGGGGTGTAGTCCATCCAGTCCATTTGACTTACCACCTTCAGATCCTTCAGCCTCCAATGCACCTTCTTCTTAGTTATACCAACTGCACTCACTTCTGCCCTCTCTAATTTATAGCACCACAGTTAAGACTGACAAAAAAAAACTTACCAAATCCAGATTACCTTTTCCCCTAGAGGGCTTGACCACAAGCTACTCTAAAGAGCCATCTCATATGCTTTGAGGGGTTATTGGGGGGAGTCAATATAGAAAGGATTATCGGCTTCAAGTTGCTGGGTGTTAACATCCTGGGCCCAGTAAATTGATACAATCACAAAGATGACACACCAGCATCTCCACTTCATTAGTCTGAGGAAATCTGGTATGTTGCCAAAGATTGTTGCAAATTTCTACAGGTGCACCATGGAGAGCATTCAGACTGGTTGCATCACAGTTGGTACGGAACCTCAATACACAGAATTGCAAGAGGCTTCAGAGGGTTATAGACTCAGTCAGTTCCATCACAGGTACAAACCTGTTCATCAGAGGACATCTTCAGGAGAAGGTGTCTCATGAAGACAGCATTCATCTTTAAAGGTAAAGGAACCTGAAAACCCACACTCAGTGTTTT
Source organism: Mobula birostris (assembly GCF_030028105.1). NCBI lineage: Eukaryota > Metazoa > Chordata > Chondrichthyes > Myliobatiformes > Myliobatidae > Mobula > Mobula birostris. The sequence continues at coordinate 65,112,271 of NC_092381.1, read as the reverse complement.
AAAATCAAATTTCTCTAAATGGTCCATGAATCCATTAACTCTATCTCACTATTTGTCTTTGGCACTATTTATTTATTTTTGTACCTTATAGTTTTTTGGTATGTCTCGCACATCATGACAGATGTTAATGATAATAAAACTGATTCTGATTTTACAAATTCCTCTCTTGCGATCCAGCACCAACTTGATTTTCCCAGTCTTCCTGCATATTGAAATCCTCCATAATTATTATTAACAGTATCTTTCTTACATGGATTAAAAATCAAAAATACGTTAAAGACATGTATGTAATGTACTACTTAAACTTGGAATGTAATGGAATTCAAAATTAGCCATTATTTTTATTGATGTTTGTACAAACATTGAAAAAATAATGCAATGAGTGAAATGGGTATAATTTTATCATTTCAATTTTTATTCAAAATTTAATCTGTCATCAGCCTAACAGGAACAAGCCACAAATTAAATGCAACTGTTCTACTACAATGTAGAGGATAAAACTCTTCACAATTTTAAAGTTTGCTTGATTTTACTCTCTTTAAATTGTTTCAATTTCTTTAAAAATTGGCTGTTGTATCACACATTCTGTATGAATAGCTCCCTCAGTGATCCCTTGTCCATTCGTCCCTCCCCACTATCTCTCTCCAAGCACTTATCCTAGCAAGTGGCCAAAGTGCTACACCTGTCATTCACCTCCTCCCTCACCTCCCTTCAGGCCCCCAAACAGCCATTCCAGGTACACTCCCAGCACTGCCTCCGCTCCATTTATGAGACCCATCATAAATTGGGGGATGCTTCATCAAGTACCTCCATTCCAAACGCCAACAGCAGAACTTCTTGATGGCTTAATATTTTAATTCCCATTCCCGGACCAACATGTTGGTCCATGGTCTCCTCTTGTGCCACGATGAGGACACCTCAGGGTGGAGAAGCAACACTTTATATTCTGTCTGGATAACCTCCAACCTGATGGCATGAATAATGATTTCTCTTTCCAGTAGTAAAAAACATCCCTCACCCTCCCCTCTTCTTCTATTCCACACTCTAGCTTCTTATCTCTTCTCACTGTCTATCACGTTCCCTGGTGCCCCTCCTCCTTCCCTTTCTCCTATGGTCCACTCTCCTCTCCTATTAGATTCCTTCATCTCCAGTCCTTTACCTTACCCACCCACCTGGCTTCATCTATCACTTAGCAATCCTTCTTCCTCACCCACCCCTCACCATTTTATTCTGGTGTCTTCCCCCTTTCTTTCCAGTCCTGAAGAAGGGTCTCACCCCAAATTGCTGTTTGTTCATTCCACACATTCTCCCTGACCTGCTGAGTTTCTCCAACATGTTGTTTATGTGGCTGTAGTATCAAGTATCCTTAATTTGTCAAAAAAAAAGGCACATCACCATTAATAATATATTGCACATTTCATTAATTGCATAATTTTATACAATTTTAAAAATCTGTTGAATTAATTGTCTGGCTTTGAATTTCATGTCTAATAAGCACTTTACATACCTGTTTTTAAGCTGCATTAGAGCTACAAAAATGCCTTGTTTCTGGAAAAGCATAATTATGCTGTATTGAGATTGAGGGCTTCCATGTTAAGGTACTTCAAAAGTGGAGGAAGCATACAAAAGCGAAATAGAAAGAGCTCAGGGCCAATATGTTCCCACAAGGGAAAAAGCCAGAAGTGCCAAGTTCAAGGAACACAGGACGTCGAAGGTAATTGAGGATACACAGGGGTCCATAGGTGCTACAATCTGGAGAAACATACAAGCTACCAGAGAAGAACTCAGTGGATATGGAGGAAAATGGATAGTCAACAATTCCAGTCAAAATCCTTCATCTAGACTAAATAAAAAAGGGAAGGTGGCCAGTATAGAAAGATGGTAGGAAAGGATGAAGCAAGAGCTGGAATATGACAGGTGGATCTAAGGGGTGGGGGGGGAGGGGAAGATTGACATGCAGATGTGGGAATCGAGAGTGCGAATAACATCAGAAATTGGGAGAAGATAACTGGCAGTGACAAGTAACAAAGGGTTGAAGATGATGTAAACTAAATAGGAGAGGAAGGTGCAGCATAGAGGGGATGGGGAGGGCAGAGTGAGTAGAAGGGGAGGGGAACCAGTGGGAGGAGTGTGTGGGTGAAAGGTAAATGGAAGGGAGCTGGAGAATTCAATGGCCATACTGGCAGGTCCAGGCAGAACATGTCTTGTTATTGTTAATCCAGTACCATTATGTAATTGAAGGCAACTGAAGGTCAGATTAGATGACAAAGGTAAACATATAATGGGTATAAGGAACTAAAGATGATATTGCTGGGGCTTTAATTGGGATATTTAGATTCTTGCTAACTACATGGAAGGTTTCTGCTGACTGGAGGACAACAAATGTGATAACCTTTTCAAGGGAAGCAGGAAAAGTCTGATAATTTTAGACCAATGAGCCTAACATCAGCTGCAGGGAAATTATTGCAGAAAATGCTGAGAGACTAGATTAATGATCATGTGGAACTGAAGGATTTCCTCAGAGACAGCCTATGTAGATTTGTCAATGTCAGATCCTATCTGACCAGTTGGATTGAAATTCTGACAAGTTAATAGAGTGTACGAATGAGGGTACAGCAGTACAAGTGGTTTAAATGGATTTCAGTAAGACATTTGATCAGGCTAAGGTAGATACTCTTCCACCAAGTACATTGGTGAAGCAGATTGAGCGTCTTTTTATTAATATTCAATGGTCAGTCTAACAGTACAAACTTCTCATTCTAAGTTTACTTAATTACTGAAAATTTTAATTTCCAGCTGCTACAATAAGATTAAATTTTGCAGGATGGATGATGATCCAGGTGTCTGGAAATGTGTCCAGAAATTTAGCAATTAATCAGTGACCCAATTTCAATGTTTCTATACTAATTAAGGCTACTTTAAAACAGAAAAAAAAACAAAATATCCATTTTAATGGAAAAGAGTAAAGAAACTATTTCAAGTTATGATTAAATCTACATCATCCAATCACATAACTTTGCACAGGTAGTGCTTAATTCTGATTCAAGACACATAACACCAGTCTTATGCAAATTAACTAATTAACCTTTGCCTTACAGACTCCTTTAAAAATCATATTAGCAGCATTTGGTTAAAATGTTATGCCAATGCTTTTTCATCATTCACACTGCATGGAAACGGGCCTTTCAACACACCAAGTCCATGCTGGCTATTAAATAACCATTCATATTAATTCCTTTTTATTCTCTTTATCTTCCCATCAATTCCCCCCAGATTCAACCAATCACATACACATTAATTGCTATTTACAGTGTCCATGACAAACATTGCTGGATGTGAAAGGAGCTGGAGCAACCAGGAAAACCATGTGCTCACAAGGTGAATGTACAAATTCCACACAGATAGCACCATTCCAAACTCAGTCAATGATCCTGCAACGTAATGAAGATTTCCGAGTGCTGAACTTGCCAGCTGGATGTGAACCATATCGGATCACTTGTGAGAATATAGCAAGTGTGCATGTAGTCAATTGACAGTGTGGTAAATCAATAGCACCTCCTAAGTGCAAAAGGAGCTTTCTTATTGCACAGGCTTTCGAATGCACATCTTCCATCTCTGCAAGGTCATCCAATATCCCACACTGTAGGTTGCCCAGCATGTAGCATTACTAACATGACTCAATCATTATCATGTGCCATGTCGTATGACATGGGTAATCATGGTTTGTTTTTAGCAAGTTTTTCTATAGAAGTAGTTTGCCATTGCCTTTTTCTGGGCAGAGCCTTTACAAGCCAGATAACCTCAGCCACCAACAATTCTCTTCAGAGGCCGTCTGCCTGGCGTCAGCGATTGGATAACCAGGATTTGTGATATGCACAGGCTGCTCATACGACCATCCACCCCCACTCTCATAGCTTCAAGTGACACTGATTGAAGGGAGCTAAGCAGGTGCCACAACTTACCTAAGGGCGACCTGCAGTCTAGCGGAGAAAAGGAGCATCTTACACTCACTTGGTAGAGATACATTTCCACCCCGCCACCCTATGACTCAGTAAAAATGTTTCATAACACTACTCCACTAGTATTGTTAAACTAGGCTTCCAGTGGATACAATGTCACTGGCTCTGCGCGGACTTTAAATCACTTGGACAATAGTTATATCTTAATTAGGCAACTGTTTACTGCTTACAACTCAGCATTCAACACAGTTATACCCCCAGTTCTAATTAACAAACTCCAAAACCTGGGTCTCTGTACTTCCATCTACAACTGGATCTTTGGTTTCCTCACTGGGAGGCCACAGTCTGTGTGGATCGGAAATAACACCTCCTCCTCGCTGGTGCATCTCAAGAGTGCATGCTTAGCCCTCTACTCTACCCTTGCTATACCCACAACTACATGGCATCTATAAGTTTGCCAACGACACAACTACAGTCAGTGGAATTTCAGATGGTGGTGAGGAGGCATGGCGGAGCAAGACAGATCAGCTGGTTGAGTGGTGTCACAACAACAACTTTGCACACAACATCAATCAAATCAAATCAAATCAAAAAACGTTATTGTCATTCTAACCATACATCAGCTCTGCAGAGCAGAATGAGACAGCGTTTCTCAGGAGCAGTGCAATCGTAACATAACAAACGCATCATTAAATAATAAACATAACAATAAATAGTAAAACACAACAGTCACATGTCAGTTAAAATCAAGTTGTAAGTGTCCAGTGCAAGTTAAAAGTGTCCAAAGCAGAGTCAGGTAGAGCAGCTATTTAGCAGTCTGACTGCCTGTGGGAGGAAGCTGTTTAGTAGCCTTGTGGTTTTAGTTCTGATGCTCCTGTAATGTTTGCCTGATGGCAGAAGAACAAACAGTTCATGGAGAGGGTGTGAGGGGTCTTTAATGATGTACCATGTCTTCTGGAGGCATCGACTCTGAAAGAGGTCTTGGACAGAAGGTAGGGAGACCCCAATAACCTTCTCTGCTCCCCTAACCACCCTCTGCAAGGCTTTTCTGTCGACAGCATTGCAGCTGGAGTACCAGGTTGTGAGCAAAAGGTCAGCACACTCTCAACCACGCCTCTGTAGAATGTAGTTAAGATGTTAGTGGGGAGTGATGCTTGTCTAAGCTTCCTCAGAAAGTGCAATCTCTGCTGGGCCCGTTTCACAATCCCAGTGGTGTTCCTGGACCAGGTGAGATTGTCCGAGATCTGCACCCCAAGGAACTTGATGTTTTCCACTCCCTCCACTGGAGCCACTGATGCTGAGGGGTGTGTGCTCAGGCTGAGACCGTCTGAAATCGACGATCATCTCCTTGGTTTTGGTGACATTAAGCATCAAGTTGTTATCCCTGCACCAGCTCTCTAGGTGTTTGACCTCCTCCCTGTACGTTGTTTCATCATTTTTGCTGTTGATCCTGTGCTTCAGGAAGGGTAAGTCAAGGAAACACACACCAAGGGAACAGTCCCCATCAAGTGATCAGCAGTGGAAAGGGTGAACAGTTTCAAATTCCTGAGTATCAACCTCTGAGGATCTGGCCTGGGCCCAATATATTGATGCAATTACAAAGAAGGCATGACAGTGGCTATATATCATTAGGAGTTTGTAGAGACTTGGTATGTTACCAATGACCCTCGCAAATTTCTCTGTATGTACCATGGAAAGCATTTTAACTGCTTGCATCACTGTCTGGTATAGAAGGGCCACTGCACAGGATTGGAAAAAGCTGCAGAAAGTTGTAAGCTCAGCCACCTCCATCATGGGCATTAGCCTCCCCAGCACGAAGGACACCTTCAAAGGGCAATACCTCAAAAAGGTGGCATCCATCATTAAGAAACCCCATCATCCAGGGCATGCCCTCTTCTTACTGCTACCATCAAAGTGGTGGCACAGGAGCCTGAATACATACATTCAACATTTCAGGAATAACTTCTTCCCTTTCGCCATCAGATTTCTGAATGGTCAATGAATCCAGGAACACTACCTCACTATTTTTCCCACGACGTTTAAAATATATATAAATTATAATTTATAGTTTTTTATTCTGTATTGTAATGTACTACTGCCACTAAAAAAAACAAATTTTATGACATATGCCAGAGATATTAAACCTGATTCTGATCCCATTGTCGTTCTTGTTCTATGCATATGTAACAGGAAAACAATTACTGTTATTACAAAAATGTTGTTCAACCTACAGCCATTTGTTCTGACTTAAAATGCCTTGTGGTGCATTGGGCGGGATTTTTGCTGTTCCCGTAGCATTTGACTGTTACTTTATGAGGCCGAGTTTCTAGTTCGGATTCAAACTCCCTCAAAGTCCAGTGCTGATGCCACTATACCACCAAACGGCTATGATCTGATAGTATTTCTCCTTAACTGTTTTCCACAGAACCTTGTCTGAGTTGGTAGCCCAAGTTATCTCAGAGTATTTAATAAATGTAGAAATAATCATCCGGGGATGAAGGACTTTGATATAAAAAAAAACTCAAGACTTTGGTAAGATTACTTTCCCTTGAGATTTCTTTCCATTTTTAATGTGAAGTTATCCCATAAAATTGGCAAACTCCAAAGATTGCTCTGATTTTCGAATTTTCTTAGCTTTCCAGTTGCCCAGTATCAATAAGCACATGCTTTCCAGCAAGGGTTACGATGAAACATTGCATCAGGAATTCTTGCTGAATTGTGCAGGTAGAATAATTGTACCAACATACTGCTCCTGTTAATCACCAGTACTGCCACTTCTACTTCAAAAAGACCAGTTAACTCAGCCCCAGCAGCATTCCTTTAAATATATTTTACTAATAAACCCAGAAACTTTAAAAGGTTATTCTCATGTGGATAGGGTGGCGAAGAAAGCTTTTGGTATGGTGGCCTTTATAAATCACAGCATTGAGTATAGGAGTTGGGATGTAATGTTGAAATTGTACAAGACATTGGTAAGACCAAATTTGGAGTATTGTGTACAGTTCTGGTCACCAAATTATAGGAAAGATGTCAACAAAATTGAGAGAGTACAGAGGAGATTTACTAGAATGTTACCTGGATTTCATCTCCTAAGTTACAGAGAAAGGTTGAACCAGTTGGGTCTTTATTCTTTGGAGTGTAGAAGGTTGAGGGGGGGGACTTGATAGAGGTATTTAAAATTATGAGGGGATAGATAGAGTTAACGTGGATAGGCTTTTTTCCATTGAGAGTAGGGGAGATTCAAACAAGAGGACATGAGTTGAGAGTTAAAGGGCAAAAGTTTAGGGGTATCATGAGGGGGAACTTCTTTACTCAGAGAGTGGTAGCTGTGTGGAACAGGCTTCCAGCAAAAGTGGTTGAGGCAGGTTCGATGTTGTCATTTAAAGTTAAATTGGATAGCCATATGGACAGGAAAGGAATGGAGGGTTATGGGCTGAGTGCAGGTTGGTGGGACTAGGTGAGAGTAAGAGTTCGGCACGGACCAGAAGGGCTGAGATGGCCTGTTTCCATGCTGTAATTGTTATATGGTTATTTGGTTATTCATTTTAGAATCAAAAAATCATGTTACATAACATTTTTTGGACATATTACTGTTGCTGCTGTTCAGCTGGCTGTTATTTTCTGAACCTTGCAATTAAACAGAATATAAAAAATAGCAGAGATAAGCTATTCCATTCCTTGTGCCTGCTCACTATTCAATCGAAACACCGCACATCTTTCACATCAGCATTATTTATCTTTCAATTTACTTTGTCTCAAAAAATTATGTCTGTCTTGAACTGGTTTAGTTTTGATAAGGTAATACATACATTTCCAAAAATCAAAGCATATTTAACTATTAATACTGCATGAGTGAGTACAAAGAGCTATTTAATTAATTAACCATCAGCATTTTAATGCATATTTCTTATTTCTCCAATTCCACAAAAGATTTACTGTCTACAGCAGGGCTGGCCAACCTTTTACATTCCATGCATCAATTTTTTCACTCATGAGTTCAGATGCGCCATACAACTCTTGTACCCCCATTCAATTCTTGTAAAAATATGCTAATATAGAACTCGTGCGTGAAAAAATTGATGCATGGAATGTAAAAGGTTGGCCACCCCTGGTCTACAGCTTAGAACTGAATAAAATTATCAAGGTCAAGTACATCAGTTACATATAATTCTTTAAAATCCCACTGCAGTATGCTCTCATAACAAATCTAATGTATTACCCAAGGCCTGACTATTACACTTGAAATAACATTTTTACATAGATTTAACAAATACCAGTTTTAGGTCATTTACAGAAATAGCAGTCCGATAACTAATTTTATGTATTTTTTTCCCTTTAATCTGCATATTTGGTGAAAGTTAACTAAAGATTTCAACCAAGAAATTTCCCTTTAAATTATGTATAATCCAATTATATAGTTCTAAAGCTAGCTGCTAGAAGCTCCATCTAGCAAACATTGAGAGGAACCAAAAAGAACTGATCTAATTATTTTTTTTCCAAGAAAAGTTGGCATTATTATTAACAAGTTATTTATTAAACAAAACTTGCTTTTCATCATGCTTGAAATAATGCATTATGGTCTCAATGCGATCATATACTGCATACAAATAAAAATTCACCATGCAAATTAGCAATGAAAAATTTTAAAAAGTTAAATCCTGGAAATCTGAATTAAATGCCAAAATAAAAAGGAAAAGTTATGATGACAAACAAAAGAAAACCTGCAGATGCTGGAAATCCGAGCAATACACACAAAATGCTGGAGGAACTCAGTGAACCAGGCAGCATCTATGGAAAAAAGTAGTCGACATTTCGGGCCGAAACACTTTGGCAGGGCTGGGGGGAAAAAAAGCTGAGGAGTTAAAAGGTGGGGTAAAGAAAGAAAGAACCACCAGGTGATAGGTGAAACCTGGAGAGGGAAGGATGGACGTTAACAGCTGGGAAGTTGATTGGTGAAAGAGACAGAAGGCCATAGAAGAAAGAAAAAGGGGGAAGGAGCACCAGAGGTGGGCAAGGAAATGAGGTGGGGAGGGGGGTGGGTTGGGGGCATTACCGGAAGTTAGAGAAATCTCTGTTCATGCCATCAAGTTGGAGGCTACCCAAACAGAATATAAGGTGCTGTTCCTCCAACCTAAGTGTGGCCCCATCACGACATGGATGGGCATATCAAAATGGGAATGGGAAGTGGAATTAAAATTGGTGGCCACTGCGAGATCCCATTTGTTCTAGTGGACGGAACACAGTTGCTTGGAGAAGCGCTCTCCCAATTTATGTCGGGTCTCAACCAATTTACAAGAGGTTACACCGGGAGAACTAAACACAGTAATTTAACCCAACAGACTCACAGGTAAAATGTCACCTCACTTGGAAAGACTGTTTAGGGCCCTGGATGGTAGTGAGGGAGGTAGTGTAGGGGCATGAAACCATGGTATTAAAAATAATCTATCTGAACAAGTTAATGCTTTAAAGAGATCATTATTTGGCAGTAGCCACAGGTAGCTATCTCAGTTAACCTGATCATACCAGCAGACAGATTAACAACAAGGGTTTAGCAATTTTTTCTATTTAGTTTAATTGAGAATGAAGTGATTTTCTGACAGAAGAAAAATGTGAAATCGGCCACAGATGTATCTTGGGGGGAAATCAGAATACGTTTTTCGTTTGCAAAAAATGTTCCTTACACGATAAATTTCACACATAACATCCAATCATACCTGCCATAAGGATGCTGTCCAACAAGGTCACCATTTTGAAACTGGTATTCACCCAAGAAATCTGGACTAATGGTTCCATCAGGTGGTAGAAGTCCATCTGTAAATAGAGTTAACAACAACATAGCACCATTCAGTTGATTTTATTTTATATTTTCACCAGTTGATAATCACGCAGAGATAGCTAGCTACCGAATTATCTTTGCTGATATGATAAATACTAGCTCAGCAGATAATTGAAGCGGCACAGTTTCTTGCAGATAATAACAAATAGAGAAGAAAGTTGGCAATAGACATGACTGCCTTACTTTGTGCTAAGAGTTGTTGTTTTGTTGTCTTTGTTATGGGGTTTTTGGTAGCCCCTCATATGTTCTTCATTCTTATGAATCAGTACAGACTTTTGCAGACTATTAACTGGGAATGGCAATGGAATTGTGTGCGACACACCATCAGGAAGCAAACAAACTGCTTTGTCCTTGCCCAGTTTTACAGAGATAAACCATTGCCAGAGAGGTATCCTGCTGTCTGACAGTGATTTACCTCTGTGATATTGGCTTTTACATGGGTGACTGGAGGAAAGTTTAGGGGAAATGTCAAAAGTAGTTTTTTTTTTAACTCATGGAGAGTGGTGGGTGCCTGGAACAAAGTACTAGGGATGGTGACAATAGACATATTTACAAGGCTCTTACATAGGCACGTGGATGTAGGAAAATGGATGGTGATAGCCAGTGTAGGGTTAGATTTAGGATTTTAATCTGTGGACCAGTCCGATCATTTTCCACAACTATTTTAAAATTAATAGTATTATCCTCACTAGTCCTACAGTCAAGTGCTTCCCCCTCACTAATAGGAGCATCTTGATATGGTTGGAGAAAACTTTACTGGAACCATTTAGCAAATTCCATCTCATCCAAGCCCTTACACAATGACAGTTCCAGTCAATATCAGGGAAGTTGAAACTACCTACTATTATAACCCTATAATCACTGGCATCTGCAACGTCTCTACATATTTATTCCTAGAATTTCCATTGACGATCGGGTAAAGTATAATAAAATCCAATCAAAGTGATCATCTCCTTCTTATTTTTAAGTTCCATCCCTATAGTCTCACAGGTAATCCCCCAAGAATATCTCTTCTAAGGATCATCATGATCATCACCCTAATAAAAATGCAAGTACCTACCCCCTTACCTCCACCTTTATGATGTTTAAGGCGTCTAAATCCAGGAACACTGAGCTGCCAGTCTTGCTCCCTCCTCAACCATGTTTCTCTTGTGGCTGTAATATCCCAGTCCCAAGTACCAATCCATCACTTGAGTTCCTCTGCCTTACCTGTCACTTAATATATTAATTCCCAGTCTTCTCCTTGTCTATCCTGTCTATTGAACTTGATTGATTTAACATTTAAATTTGTCTCTGTGTGCCCAACTGCCACATCCCTGCTTTGGATTAGAAATCACTGCTAGGCTGGTTTCTAATGAGTTCTCCTGCAGATTCCTCTTATAAAGCCTTCAATTCAGAAGAGGCCCCAATAGTCCAAGAACCCAAACCTTCCCTCCTGCAGCAGCTCCACAGCCATGCATTCATCTGCCCTACCCACGCATTCCTACCCTTACTAACATGTGACACAAGAGTCATCCACAGATTACAGACCTTGAGGTCATGCTTTATTTTTCTGTATAACTTCCCATATTCAGCCTGCAGGACTTCATCCTTTGCTGCTGGTACCAATGTGTACAATGACCTGGGGACCCAAAAGGGCAACATACTATCCTGGAGACTCATTTGTGGCCATGTGGATTCCTGTCTATGCTCTTACTTATCAAGTCTCCTATTATTACAGCCAGAATCAGGTTTAATATCACAAGTATTGTCATGAAATTTGTTGTTTTGCAGCAGCGGCACAGTACAATACATAATAAAAAAACTATTATAAGAAAAAATATAATAACAATTAAATAGGGAGCACAAGAAGAGAGCAAATAAAGAAAAAGGAATAGTGACATGATGTACATGGGTTCACTTTGCATCTAGAAACTTAATGAGGGGAAGAAACTATTCCCAAAATATTGAGTGTGTATCTTTGGGTTCCTGTGCCTTTTCGATGAGAGGAGGGCATGTCCTGGATGATGGGGATCCTCAATGATGGATGCAGTCTTTTTGACCTTTTGAAGATGTCCTCAATGCTGGGAAATTAGTGCCCATGATGGAGCTGGCTGAGTTTGAAACTTTTTGGCCGCTTTTTCTGACCCATCAGGCATGACACCTTGTAACGATATCACCCTCTTGAAAGATATTCTGATGTTGGCCTTCGAGACATAAGTCACAGGGTCACCAAATTTCTAACTACACTTAGAATTGTTCTTCTTCATTCTTAAAATAGCCTTATGTAGGTTATACCTGGTCATCTTATATAGCTTAGATAGATAGATAGATATACTTTATTAATCCCGAGGGAAATTTGGTTTCATTACAGCCGCACCAACCAAGAATAGAGCGTAAATATAGCAATACAAAAACCACAAACAATCAAACAACAAAATGCAAACTATGCCAGATGGAAAATAAGTCCAGGATTAATTTAGAGGACTAGATTATAAAAGTAAGAATGTAATGTTGACACTTTAAGCCACTGGTCAGACTACACTTGGAGCTTCGTGAGCAGTTTTGGGCCCATAATCTAAAAAAAACATGCTGGCATTGGAGAGGGTCCAGAGGACGTTCACAAGAATGATTTTGGAAATGAAAGAGGAATGTTTGATGGCTCTGGGTGTGTACTCGCTGGAGTTTCAAAGAATAATGGAGGATCTCAATGAAACCTATTGAATATTGAAATGCCTAGATGAAGAGAATGTTTCCAAGAGTGAGGCTTCTGTGATCAATGGGCACAGCCTCAAAATAGAAGGACATCCATTTAGAACAGAAATGAGAAGGAATTTCTTTAGCCAGAGGGTAGTGAATGTGTGGAATTCATTGCCACAGACGGCCATGGAAGCAAAGTCACCAGGTATATTTAAAGCAGAGGTTGATACATTCGTGATTAGTCAGGGCATCAAAGGTTACGGGGAGGAGGCAAGAGAATGCGTTGAGAGGAATAATAAATCAGCCATGATTGAATGGCATAGCTGACTCGATGGACCAAATGCCTAATTCCGCTCTTAGGTCTTATGATCTTATGAAAATATGGCACCAAAAATCAGAAATTTTATCACCAGCTTTAAACATATTGGAAAATACAAATACAAAGCAATGTATTGTGAGCCAGATAATGCAAACAGAACATAATTTCACACATACATAAACAGTCAAGACAAGTTATTCTTTGGATTGATTACTAGAAGTTTGAACAGGAACCTCACATTTTTTTGTTGTGTAGAGTTAAGCGTTCATTTCCAACTGTTAACATCTGCTTAAATGCTGCCAAGCTTTCTCACCTGCATTGTAGAAAAGATCAGGTCTTTCCAGAATGTCTCCTTCATGAATAAACGTCTCTAACCCATCATCACCATAGACATATGGCTCACTTTCATCCACCTGGCGATTCTCAACCATTTCCAGCCACTGAGAGTTGTGCCAGCGAAACTTCTCACTTTGAATTTTTTTGGCCCACTCTTCATCATATTCCTGCCAAAATTTTAAAATGTGTCATACTGTTTGAGTGATGAGGTGTGACTACTCAATTGTAAGCAAAGACATATACCCTAGAAAAATTCAGATGGGGCAGTGAAAGAGGAAAAGGAGAGTGGGAATTCCTCCGAACAGCCGAAGTAAATATAAACACCACTTAACCCCTTGAACCTTACAGGAATGCAAGAAGCTCATACACCTCCTGGTATTCAAAAACTTTATCCCATTTGGTAGAGTGATGGTTTTGGTTTCCTTTACTCAACATATTTAAAAAGATTTTAAAATACCATTGTTTCTTCTTGCTTTTATTTCAATAGACGTTCGGGGTTTGAAATTCAGCAATAAGCAGAATTCACTCATCACCTTTCTCCTCTCCGCTTCCATAAATGAAAATTACCTTCATCATAATCTTTTCTTTGCAGTTCTAGTGGCCATACACTAACATACAGAAGTATATTTTTTATACAAATACTTTGCAATATCCAATAGCAACATTTATTAAAGGCACTCCAAAACAGGTTATTGTTTATTCTGTATTTAAGGAAACAGCAAACACTTCATAGAAAATGGATTTTCTACATTCTCAACTTCCATCAAGGAACCGATAATACAAAACTTACTGAGCTGTACAGATGTAAAATTAATTAATATTTTCAAAACCAAGAAATAATGAAGATATGGGAAATTATGATTTGGATAATAACAGCTATCAAAATATAGCAAATCAGTAATCTAAAACAGATTTTAAAAATCAGAAACAACAACAGAAAATGCAGGAGATACTCAAATCAAGTAGGGCATTGGCTTTTCATCAAAATGTAGAATCACCAGCATTTTCTTTTTAATTTACTGCAGATTAGTTTTGGTAGGGCAAATTCCACCTTTTGTTCCAAGAAAGGAACAAATTGTCTTTCATTGCCATAAACAGTTAAAGGTCAATAGACCGAACTGTAAATTATTTGAAAATAAATGAAATACTTTTGACTATTTTAAATCTACACAAAGTAACAGGGCTTTCTCTATGACCATTTATTTGTGCAGCATATTAATTGTAAATATTTAGTATTAATATTACTGCAATTGATTGGATTTCCAGAATTAAACAGACAGAAGTGAACCTGATTACTTAAGCTATAGGACCTGCCTTCTTCCATTTCATTTTCTTAAATTCTCTACTTTCCACAGGGAGTAACTCTTGCACCTTATAGACAATAAGTGCAGGAGTAGGCCATCTGGCCCTTCAAGCCAGCACCACCATTCACTGTGATCATGGCTGATCATCCACAATCAGTATCCAGTTCCTGCCTTACCCCCATAACCTTTGATTCCGCTATATTTAAGAGCTCTATCCATCTCTTTCTTGAAAGCATCCAGAGACTTGGCCTCCACAGTCTTCTGGGGCAGAGCATTCCATATATCCACCACTCTCTGGGTGAAAAAGTTTTTCCTCAACTCCGTTCTAAATGGCCTACCCCTTATTCTTAAACTGTGGCCTCTGCTTCTAGACTCACCCATCAGCGGGAACATGCTTCCTGTCTGCACCGTGTCCAATCCCTTAATAATCTTACATATTTCAATAAGATCCCCTCTCAGCCTTCTAAATTCCAGAGTATACAAGCCCAGTCACTCCAATCTTTCGACATATGACAGTCCCGCCATCCCGGGAATTAACCTTGTGAACCTACGCTGCACTCCCTCAATAGCAAGAATGTCCTTCCTCAAATTTGGAGACCAAAACTGCACACAGTACTCCAGGTGTGGTCTCACCAGGGCCCGGTACAGCTGCAGAAAGACCTCTTTGCTCTTATATTCAATTCCCCTTGTTATGAAGGCCAACATGCCTTAGCTTTCTTCACTGCCTGCTGTACTTGCATGCTTGCTTTCAGTGACTGATGTATAAGAACACCTAGATCTCGTTGTACTTCCCCTTTTCCTAACTTGACTCCATTTAGATAATAATCTGCCTTCCTGTTCTTACCACCAAAGTGGATAACCTCACATTTATCCACATTAAACTGCATCTGCCATGCATCTGCCCACTCACCCAGCCTGTCTTCGGTTTGTAATGGCAACTTCCCTGTTGAAATACTGATATGCAAACAACTGTTTTACTAAATTACTTCAGAAGTATCCTGAAAATGCAAGTAGATTGCCAGCAGCCACAATCCATCACTGGAGGAAGGGAGCACCATGACCATTTGCAACATTAAAATAGTCACAAATCTTTTTAAGAAAGTAGAATAAAAAAAGGTGCATTGCACATTTGGTGCTTTCAGGTCGTAGACCTGATGAAGGCTTTAGTAATGGAGATAGGATTTGCCGAAAAAGAGAGTGTAGAGAAGTTGATGTAGTAAAATAAAGTTTACTTACGGGGAGAACTATCCAGTAGCAAAAAAGGCAGCACATTTAAAGCTGAAGTAACATTTTAAATAGATGCTGCTGACACTCTCTTCCACATAATCAGTTAATTTACATTAAGGAGTCTGTTTGCAGTTACAGAAAAATCATCACTCATCAGTATAATTAGAGTAAACCATAAATGAAACACAAGACATGCACAAAAACTTTGCCACATCTGTTATGATAATTGCAAATGTTCTTTTTTTGACTATTTCCTCTCAACACCTCAGTGTTCATGTCACTCACTTGAACCATAACTATCTGATTAACAAACTTGTCAGACAAACAAACTGCTCCCTTCTGCATCTTCTCCATGTTAACTGATGAAAAACAGGTCTTCTTTCACTTACATCAGGAGTTTGATATGCTAGAGGTAAGAGAAATTACATTCCCACGGCAATAAAAACATGTACACTTAACCCAAATTCATTTTTTGTGACTGACAAACTTCTACATAATCATAATTCAAACATATAACCTCACTAAAGTTTGGCACACGTACATATCAAAAGAGCAAATGTTACATGTAAAGTATGTATGGTCACAAAGATTTCTGGATAAACAAGCAGCAGCAATGAAAGATCCCAGACAATGAGCTGAGTCAAGAACTTAGTTGAGCCCACTGAACCAAACATGAAATAAGATCCTTTCTATATAGTAAATACATGAAACTGAATATTACCAGGTACAAAATTTGATTAAAATGGAACAACTAAAATATTAGTTAATGTACTCTCTATTTTTATATTAATTACTGCTAAATCATTTACTTGGTTTATAAAAATATTAATTTAGTTGACAACATGGATATTTTAAAGTCGGTCCCCCGTTTCAGCAAAGGTAAAACTTGCACCCATATATATCTTGGAACAGCTCCATGGACAACAGCAAGAGTCATGACTCCAAGAGGCATAAGGGCTATGGATTCCTGGGAAACAATGCTGTTGGCTGGGAATGCACATATTCTAGCCAGAAGTGTGGTTTCTTTGGAGTCAAGCAACCATAGATTGTTTCTCAGGCTAGGCTTGCACTTCCCACTTCCAAAAAGCACACTCAAGTATCCAGGACCCTTGCTCAGAGGGAATCGATTTCATAGAGTCTATTCTGCAAAGAAAGTTGATCTGTCCCCAAAATATCTAATTAGCAAACCTGCAAGACAAACAAACCATTAATTTACATACAGTACATATATTTTTCCTTTAATTTGTTCCTAACCTTTCCAGCTCTGCTATATCATTGTTATGGCATGTTGAATCTGCATAGACAAATCCCACCTATCCCATTTGCCACAGCTTTTCAAGTCCTTTAAAAAGCCTTGGTTAACTTTATTACAATCACCTTTACAGTGTTTCAAGTTTCAACTCCTATGTGGATCCTCAGATCTCCCACGTAAATTTTGTCCAATATTCAACATCTTGTCTTTAAATTAACTAATAGGAATAGCTTCCCATTATTTGCCATATTCAATCTAGTTATCATCTTGTTCACTCCTTTCAATTATCTTATCAACAGTTTTCACTCCAAGGAAACCAACCCAGTCTTCTCTATTCTAATTTTGTTGCTGAAATCTTGAGGAGCAGTGACTAGAATGGCCTACATTTTATTTAGAATTTATTGTCATTTAGCCTTGATCACCACTGATTACTCATTCTACCACAATGTATCACCTCACATTTCTCTGCATTAAATTTTATTGGTCACTTGTCTGCTATTCTGCCAGCCTATGTCCTCTTGCAGTCTTTTCTTTCCAAACTTTGCTTTCATCCATAAAGAGATAAATCTTACTATATGCATCCATAGCATCAAAACATCAAAAATAAAAGTCCAAGCATGAACACTTTAGGAATACCATTTGTCTACCCATCCTTCAATGTTTTTAAAAATCCATTCATCAGTTTTCTGCTTTGTGCCTTTTAGTCAGTTAATTATTCATGCCCCTTTAATTCCATGGGACTCAATTCACTAACAAGTCTTTTTTTGTGTGGGAACTTCCTCAAGCATACATTATAATTTAATGAGAAATTAACGGACAGCCGGGGAAGCATTATACACAAAAATAAGAGAAATCATTTCAATATTCGTAACACTTTCTGACATTGTCCTACTGTTTTAACCTGTATTAAAATTCGTAAGACATAATTCTCTCATTTTTAATTAATTGAATACTTAAGCAATCAAGATAGCTGTGTTATCCAGTATTCACTGTTGATGTTGTTCCGGATAGCTAGTGATGTGCTCCAGGAACTCAATATGCAAGAAGTAAACATGATTATTGGAAACTCTGGTAACTTCACTAAACACATAACTCAATCACAATCTCTATTTGTTAACATCGTGGTTTTCTTAAGCCTTCAACAAAAAAAGTGAATATAATCATATTTGACAAAACTAAATTATCTATTGGTAATCATGTGAAGTGAGACCAAAGCTGGAATTTTCAGCTGGTTGTCCTGATGGATAAATACTTCCAGCTAAAGTTTACATTCCAAGAAGAAAACAAAGGAGAAATAAAAATGAAATATATTTATGCCATATATTTAAGTAAACAAAATTTGTCAGCCAGACAATGAAATAAATCCTGATGTCTAGTTATAAATTGTGTGGATTACTTTAAATTTAAAAATAATGAGGATGTCTGCACTCATAGACCATCCTTGGATGTTGCCTCACCTGCAAGCTCCTCCAGCACATTGTGTGTGTTGTCTGTTTTCATGTTCGCAATATGGGAATTTCCATTGAGTACATTCCTCGTGGCATGCTTGTTCATTCAAATTTATTATTACAAACAAGGTTATAATGTACTGAACAATCTGATTCACCAATCCAATAATTGTACTGTCAATGGAAATATTGATATCTTCTATTTAGTTTCAGGACACCAATGAACTAAAAATCAGCTACTGGACAAAATGATTAGTGCCATTATGTGCAGAAACAAACAAAAAAAATTTCTTCATATATTTGTTTTTATGCACCAGGAATAACAGTGGTAATGTAAAAATCAAAATATTGCAAGTAAACCCCAAGTTCTTTAAAGAAAGACAATCCTTTCAGATTCAGTGGTTTGGGCATAATTTACTTCACAGTTGCAAACTGTTTATCCAGATACATAATTCCTATTAGAGTCTGAAAGTTCTGCTTCTCTAAATTGTTCATTCTTTTAACAGAGTAGTTAATTGTAACTTTGAAATTTATTATTAAATAACAACTAAATTCAGTGAGGGGGTATCAACTTGATGATGTGAAAAATTGCCCTGTTGTATCTTGTTTTCAAAACCTTTGTCAAATCCAATCCATATACTCATTGTCCAATCAGTCTCATCTCAACTATGAAAGTGATAGACGTATTTTCAACATTACTACCAGGCAGTAAGTACTACATCTCAACCTCACTGCAGCATTGGTACAAACACAGACCGAAAAGCTGAATCCCTGAGGCAATGAAAGTGACTATGATAAAGTGCTTACTTTATCAACAATGACAAAGTCATTGATTTTGAAGTACTTGACTAAGAATGGCATCAAGGAACCTTAATAAACTCAAAGTCAATGGATGTCAGAGGAAACATTCCAATAGTTGGAATCATACCCAACACAAAGGAGGTCGGTTACGGTTGACAGATCAATAATCACAACCCTAGGATTCTCCAGGTAGTACCTATGCCTAACTATCTTAAACTGCTTAATTAATGACCTTCCCTCATCTTAAGGTCAGAACCCCCTACTGAACATGCCAATCCTCTATCACCACTGCCCAGAATCTCAACTAGACTGGCCACTAAATACGGTGGTTACAAGAGGAGATCAAAGGATGCCAATTTCTTTTAACAATCTTCAAGACAATACGTGATGGAATATTCTCCACTTGTTTTCTAAATTCAAGCCAGAGGCTTGATAAGAGTACTTTCCACTTGCCTGAATGAGTATAGCTCCAATACTACTCAAGAAGCTTTACACTATGTGAGAAAAAGAATAGATTGAAATGTGTTAACTTTAATGCAAGGAGTATAAGGAACAAGGGTGATGACCTTGAGCATGGATAGTATATGGAATTACAACACTGTGACCATTACAGAGACAGCTCTCACAGGACAGGAATGACTGCTACGTGTTTCAGGGTGGGAAGCTAAAAAGTGGAGGACTGGCATTGCTAATCAGGGACAGTATCACAGCTGCAGAAAAGGGGGGCATTGGGAAAGGATTGTCTACTGAATCAGTATGGGTGGAAGTCAGGAGCAGTAAGGGAGCAATCACTGCTGGAAGCTTTCTATGGAATCCCTTCCAAGGGGGTAGATGCTGAGGAGCAGATCATAAGGCAGATTTTGCAATGGTGCAAAAATAACAGGATTATAGTCTTCAACTTCTCTAATATTGACTTACACCTCCTTAAGTGCTAAAGCCACAGATGGGGCAGAATTTGATAGGGATATCAAGAATTCTGACAAAACATGTGGACAGGCTGACCAAAGATGAGGCCCTACTGGATCTAGCACTAGGCAATGAATCTAGTCAGGTCACAGATATCTCAGTGGGTGAGCATTTCAGAGACAGTAAGCATAACTCCCTGGCCTTTAGCATAGTCTTAGAAAGGGACAAGAGCAGACAGTATGAAAAAGTATTGATTTGGGGGAAGGACAAATTATGATACTATTTGGCAGGAACTTGTTAGCATAAGTTGGAAACAGATGTATTCACGGAAATGTACAATGGAAATATGGAGGTTGCTTAGGGAGCACTTGCATGGGGTTCTGGATAGGTTTCTCCCACTGAGACGAGAAGAGGATGGTAGGGTGAAGGAACTATGGTTGACAAGAGAGATGGAACTAGAGGAAGAAGGAAGCGTACTTAAAGTTTAGGAAGCAAGGATCAGACTTGAGAATTATAAGGTAGCCAGGAAGGAACTTAAGAAGAGACATAGGAGACTTAAAACAGGTCATGAGAAGGTCACGAGTAGGACTAAAGTAAACCCAAGGCATTCTACACATACGTAAAGAAAAGGAGGATAACTAGACTGATCGGGATAAAGGAGGAGATATGTACCTCACGTTGGAGAAGGTAGGGGAGGTCCATAATGAATAATTTGCTTCAGTATTCACCAGTAGGAGGAAACTTGACGAATGTGAAATCAGTAAAGACAGACTAATATGCTGAAATATGCCAAGTTAAGAAGGAGGTTATGCTAGAACCTTTGTAAAGTATTAAGATAGACAAGTCCCCAGGGCCGGACAGGATATACCTCAAGTTACTACAGGAAGTGAGGGAAGAGATTGCAGTGCTTATCACAATGATCTTTGTGTCTTCACTGCTCATAGGAACACTCTAGAAGACTGGAAGGTGGCAAATGTTATTCTTTTGTTCAAGAAAGGAAATAGGGATAATTCTGGGAATTATACTTACATCAATGGTGGGCAAACTAAGAGGATTCTTAAAGACAGGATTTACAAGCATTTGGAAACACAGAATCATTAGGGATAGTTGGCATAGCTTTGTAAAGGGCAGGTCGTGGCTCAGAAGCCTTACTGAATTCTCAGAGGAAATGACAAAAAAAATGATGAATGTAGGGTGATAGATGTGGTCTATATGGATCTTAATAAGGCATAAAATAAAGTTCCCCATGGTAAACTCATTCAGGAAGTCAAGAGGCATGGAAATTAGAGAAATTTGGCTGTGATTCAACATGGCCTGCCCACAGAAGCCAGAGGGTGGTAGCAGATGAAGCGACTATTGCCTTAAGGTCCATGACGAGTGGTGTTCTGGGACACCAGGGGCGGCGCTAAGGTGGTGCTATAGCACCAGCAGAAATTGCAATAGCGCCACCAAGAAATTAACTGAAATTTGTACACTCTACACTTCTGCTTATTCGTTCGTTGTCAATGTCTTGTCGTTGCTGTCCTCAGATCAGTTAAGCTGATATATGATCACTTAAGGTAGTGATGTCACTCACTCTCACTCACGAGAGAGATTGATAGTATACATCCAGGCGCAGATCCGTGGTCTCCCGAGACTAACGGATGCCACACACACACAAACAGACATTGTGCTTTTACAAGCTAGAATGGGCCTGGCATATGCATTATTTTGGCCGGCTTGAAAAATGGATCGATTTTTAATGAGAAAACGACCTGATTCAGAGGAATCAGTGGTGTCTCAGCCTGAGCCTGTCTTAATTGAAAGTGACATGCAGAAAGAAGTGAGTGGGGATGAGGACGACAGCAGTTCACCGAAGGAGTGTGAGGGCGAAGCAGAGGAACAAGAAATGAGCGGGATTCGGAACAGAACGTGGATGAAGCTGCTCTTAGTGCTAGTGGGAATACTGTTAGCGATGTTAGCCAGCAGCCTGAGGAAGGACCCCGTCGGCCAGCATTGAAAAAGTATCTTTCGCTGCTCGCAACAGTTTGGCAATTAGCAAAGGAGTTTTATTCGTGGCTGGTTTGACTGGCTGGAATATTCGATCACGAAAGATATTACATTCTGCTTCGCATGCAGGCATTTCCTGTGTGGAGGACATGGGTTCCACTCTAAGTCTACCTTCACTGTCACTGGTTACCGCAACTGGTGGAAAGCTACAACAGCTTTCATAATCCACCATGTAAGTGCAGCTTATAAGTTTGCTATGGAGGCATGGGCCGAATTCAGATTGAGAAAACAAGACGGTTCAAGATTGGGAAATATGCTTGACAAAGGACATGCAAAGATTGTCCAAGAAAATCGTGAGTATATGAGAGCAGTGGTTGAGTCTCTACGCTATACTGCGTGCCATGGCATTGCCCAGCGAGGACACCGGGAGAATGATGGATCTGGCAATAAGGGAGACTTTGTTGAGTTGCTCATTGTAATTGGACAGTTTGATAAGACTGTAGCTAAAAAATAGAGGACAATCCTGGAAATGCAAAAAAATACCCATCACGATATCCAAAATGAAATTATGCGTATTATGTCAGATATGGTCAGACGTCAAATAAGTGCAGAAATCAAGGAGGCTGGACATTTTGCCATCATGGTGGATGACAGTAAAGACTTGAGTAAAAAGGAGCAAATATCAGTGGTGGTGCGGTATTTGAATAACGAAACAGTGCTTGAAGAATTCTTGCACTTCACTCCAGCAGAATGGTTGGACACAAAGAGTCGCTTCTCAAAAGCATTGAACAGACACTCACCCAGTGTGTTATTGATAAGAACACGTGTATAGGTCAGTGTTATGACAGGGCGGCAGTGATGTCCGGGTGCAATAACAGGGTACAAGAGAGGTTAAGGAAAGAGATCCCGCAGGCATCATATATGCACTGCCATGTTCACAGACTTAACCTTGTTTTAGTGGATGTTGTGAGCAAGGTACAACAAGTGGGCGGGTGAGTTTTTTGAAACTGTGCAGCTGCTTTACAACTTCTTTTCAAACTCTGTTGCCCACGATCTTTTCATGAAGAAACCAAGAGAACTGGAATCAACTGCACAGCCCATGGAGTTGAAGAAATTGTCAGATACATGCTGGGCATGGCAGTATACAGCTTTGTGGGCTATAAGCAAATCACTCCCTGCCATTCTAGCTACACTGCAGGATATTATGGGTCAACCAAATGCACGGAGGAAAACGAAGGCCAGAGCTGTAAATGGACTGATTGACGAGCAGTTTGCTTTACTTCTTACTGTGTTTGAGGATTTATTCCGAGTCACCAAGTTCATGTCAGACCAGCTACAATTTCCCAGTTTGGGGCTTTCATCCGCGGTGGACTTGGCTCAGTCTATTATCAATGCACTCTCAGCAAAACAGGGAGAGAAATCATGGTGTGAAATTCAGGCAAGAGCTAGGGACCTGTGCGTTAAGACCGGTATACAGAGCAGACCACATGAAAGGAGACAGGCCCAGCCACGCCTACATGATTTTGTTTTTGAAGCCCAAACTGAACGCACACCTGTCATATCCTCTGATGACCTTCGCAAGCACTGTTTCTATCCAGTTATAGACAGACTTCTGACTGAAATGAAAAGACGGTTCTTAATTGAGACTGAGGGTTTTCTGACTGCAGTCTCAGCATTGAGTCACACAAACACAAGTTCTTCCTAGACAAGAATTGTCTGTGGCCAATGACCCAATACTGTGGAGTGTCTGAAGTGAACCTGACTGCAGAGCTACATCAGGTTCGGCATCTGCTGGAAACAAAACAAAAGCAAGGGCAGACAGTGAATGACACAGTGGAATTTCTAGCTCTAATGAGACCTGACCGTGATGCATTTATAGATTTATACAAACTAATCTGCATTATCACTGACTCTACCTGTGACACCTGCCTCATGCAAACCGAGTTTCTCTTGCCTCAGACGTCTCAAAAACTACCTAAGCAATAGCAGCAGCGATGCTCGGAGCAGCAACTTGACCTGGTTGGCCATAAACAGCCGGAGGACCAAGGCACTTGACATCCAGAAAATCATTGATGCTTTCACCACCAATCACAACAACAGATGGATTGTGCCTCTCTGAAGACATGAATGGTGAGTGCAGTTGATGTTTTTTTCTTAAATTTGGGCCCAGAATAATGCTGATTATTATCATTATTTTGTGGTAGATACCCCATAGTCCTTAAGTTTCCTGCAAATCCTAAACTATTACATTTACTGCTATTAAGCCTAGTGGTTTTGCTTAGACTTCTAAGTGGTGATTCTATTGATTTTTGTTTTAAATTCAGTAGCCGAATTAATTGAGGTATTGCATGGTCTGAGTACGATTTGTCCTGGTAAAGCCTTGCATCTGTTGTTTGCCTTATTTGACTTTAATAACAGTGTATCTTTTGGCATTGTCTGTCCATGTAGTGCGAATAGCAGTGGACATTGTGGGTTAGAGTTGTGTTTTTCAGTTGAAAAACACAAATTTGATGCTGATTGCGGGATTGGTGTGTGATTCATGTTGTGCGCTGTGGGTCGGATGCCCTTTTGGTTTGTTTGTTTATGCTCTGTGTAGCCCGGGTTGTCTCCGATGCTGTTGACACTGTCACAGTTCACTTCTATATCATATTTATCAATTGCTGTTGCTTGTGAATCAACAGAGGCATTTATAGGAGGCACATAATGCTTGAAACTGACTTCTGAACGCCACGCGTCTGGCCTTGCGAATACATATTACCATAGGGTACATCCCTCAGCACCATCACCGAATAATTCAGCCCCACTGTAGCACCAGCAAGAAAAAATCTCTGGCGCCGCCACTGTGGGACACCCACACTCTTTGATTCTTATAAACGATTTAGATGAGAAAGTGGAAAGGTGGGTTAGTAAATCTGTAGATGACACAAAGATTGGTGGTGTTGTGGATAACACAGATTATTCTACACTGTAGAAGATTGTTGTAGGTTAAAACAGGACATGGGTTGGATGCAGAGCAGGGCTGAGAAATGCCAGTGGACTTCAATCCGGAAAAGTGTGAAGTGATACGCTTTGGAAGGTTGAACTTGAAAGCAGAGTACAGGGTTAATGGCAGAATATTAACCAAATAGAATTAGAAAGGCACGTAGGTCAGTATGAATGAGTTGGGCTTGTTTCTGTGCTGCTTTAATTTTCAATCTATTAATGTTAATGTACAATTTGTAGTACATTTATCCTTGAACCAGGATTGACATTGAACTTTATAATTAGATGTGGTTCATAAATTCTGTTCATGTCATGTAGTGGGCTGGTCCACAGAAAATTCAGGGTGAAGGCATCTTTAACCTGAAATAATAGGGGATTTGTTTTGTGTGAACGTGTCATTTACCAAAACACTTCCGATTTTATTTGTTTTGCTGTAATGTGGATATGGATGTCAAATGTCAAGCTTATGGTTTAATAATAGATTTTACAGTATCAAAGATCGCTGCTGTTTACGTCACCAAAAGAAATCAAAATTTTCAATTCCTTTTTTTCCCCCTCACAGAACTATTGAGTAGAATAAGGGTATAAAAAAATCACCTCAACACTATAATGCTTGTAAATAAATGCATCGTAGGTTGAAGCACCAAGTCTTTTCTAAAAGGTTTGGAGCTTCATTTCCTGTCCAATTTTGATTAACCGTTATGCAACGATAGGACAATAGATGCGAAGAAAAAAACTGCCCTTAGCAACCTGAATAAAAAAGAGGAGATAAATGCATTCTGTGCTACCATTCCTGACAAACTCCAAAGATCAGCATGCAAGAGCAATGGTGCAAATGAAAAACAAGCTCCTACAAAAGAATGCGAAGTTTGTGTGGGACAACCTTTGTTGTATTTGTCCGGCACGGAAACCACTGATAATATACACTGATCACAACCCATTAGTGTTTTTGGCCACTATGAAGGATAAAAACAAAAGGTTGCTAAGTTGGAGCCTGGTCTTAGAGGAATTTGATATCAAAATAAAACATATAAAAGGAACGAAAAATGTGATTGTTGACTGTTTGTCAAGGTGTTGAAAACTTAAAGTTCTCTGTATTAGCCGAATAGCTGATGACCATGTATATTAGTGTGTATCTAATAATGTATTCATGCCCATAATTTTTACTCCGGTAAAAATCCTTTGAAGGATAGGGGTGTGACGAAAAACCAGGTTATCAGAAGATTGATGCTAATGAGAGAGAGATAAGTGAGACAATGGAGAAACATTCAAAATGCTAATAAGAGAGAAGAGAGAGATTAACGAGAAAGAAACACATTTCAGAATATTGACAGACCGGTTGCTTTGAACCTGAACTGTTTGAAGTTTGATGGACAGGCGATACCCCAGCAGGGGGATAAAAAGAACAGGTTCGCTAAGGCACGACACACACCACGAGATAACGAGACCCTGGAAGAACGGTGTGCCCCCACAAGTTGGTGAAAATTTGGAGGTCTGGTCGTGGGAACCGACCATAGACGCACAGGGTGAAAGGGTACGATCGGCGGGAACCTGGTCTGTGTGTCCGCCCTTGCCTGGGTGCCGGGTTCACTGCGGAAGAACGGTCGTATCCGGAGCGGAGGGGTCACAGTCGGTGACCACAGAAGACATAAAAAAGGGTCCACCCGAAAGCCAACTGCGAAGAACATCAAAGGTCTGCTGAATAAGATTTGCATATCTCTCTCTCTCTCCAACAGCGATTACTGCGAACTGTACTAAGCTGAACTGAACTCTGCGTCACTTGAGACTGATCATTTTACCCCTAGACTGCGATAGAGCTTGGTTGATTCCTATTACCCTAGTTCTGTGTACATGTCTGTTTTATCATTGCTAACCTGCTGCATTTATATCCTTACGATTAGAGTACTGTGTTACTTATTTCTTTAATAAAACTTTATTAGTTTCTGTTAAACCAGACTCCAACTAAGTGGTCCATTTCTGCTGGTTTGGCAACCCAGTTACGGACAGGAATATTAATTGTTCAGCTTTAACGAAAACAATCAGTGAAGTAAATAGCACAGTTTCATGTAAATAGTAAACGATTTGGAGACATATTTTTTGACTGACTACATTATTCAATTGCTTGCAATCAACTTTCAATTCCAAGTCTACAACAATGACCTATATTTATAAATGGCTATTAATAAAGTGTTATATGGCATTTTGTAGGAAAGTCAAAATAATACACAATCACGAGCTAGATAAAGAGTTATTAGGGCTGAAGCATGCTTCCAATTGGCAGAGCAATAAGTATATACAAGAAGCCAAGGGGAGGAGGAACATTGAGATTTTGAAGTATATAGGACTGCATGAGATTGCAGATACATAATGGTGAGGATCCGGAAGCATCAGAAGGCAACAATGAAGATTTTTACAACTGGTGCATTGTTAGGTCAAAACACAATGTAGGAGGACAGCACATGGTTATGTATGAAAGAAACATGGTTTGAATTAGAATAGGAACACAGAGCTTTAAATTTATGGGTAACAATAAAAGCATGAATCCACTGGTAAAGGCAAATACAGAAAGTGGAAAGAGACAACCTTGGTGATGGGTGCAATTATCCGGTCAGAATCTCAGAGAAACTAGGATAAATGCCTTCACCCTTACTGTGGTAAATCTATGGAATTACTACCTATGATAGCACTAGAGAGTCAGCCACTGAATAGACTTAAGACAGAAAAAGATAAAATAATGAGACATTAAAGGAACGAAGGGATATGAAGTTAATGGATAAAAATGAATCTGAGATAAAAAGACATTTTTTGTATCAGAACATACAAAAAACATTTGTATGTTTCTGTCAGAATAAAAGAAGAGAAATAATATGTTTTGGGAACCTTGGTTTTCAAGAGATATTGAGGTCCTGGTTAAGAAGGTGGTGCATATCAGATATAGGTAGCAAGGAACAAATGAGGCAATTTACTCAAGAAATGTAAAAGAACACTTAAGAAGGAAATCAGAAGGGCTAAAAGAAGGCATGTGGTTGCTCTAGCAGACAAGGTGAAGGAGTATCCTGAGGGCTTCTCCAAATATACAGTATTAAGAGCAAAAGGATAGCAAAGGACCAAATTGGTCCTTTTGAAGATCAGCGTGGTTATCTATGCATGGAGTCAAAACAAATGGGGAAGATCTTAAATAGATTTATTGCATCTGTATTACAGGAGAGATGGACACAAAGTCTATAGAAGTGAGACAAAACAGTAGTGAGGTCAGCTGCTATGTAAGAATTACAGTGGAGGACGTGTCTTGAGGCAAATTAGGGTGGATAAACACCAGGGCCTAATAGCTTCCCACAAGGTCCAAGGGAACACTGTAAGCTAGTAAAGAAAGTGCAGGGGCCCTTACAGAGGTATTTAAAACATCCTTAGCCACAAGTGAGATCCCAGAGAATTGGACAATAGCTATTGTTGCTCCATTGCTTAAGAAAGGCTCTAAGAATAAAGCTGGGAAATTATAGACCGGTAAGCATGCTATCAATAGTGGGTGAGTTACTGGAAGGCACTATTTGAAATATATTTAAAATTTGAAATTATTTATAATTTGAATATACAGGAACTGATTAGGGATAGTCAACAAAGCTTCATGCATTGTATGTCCCGTCTAGACAATTTTAGGGTTTTTTGAAGAAGTTACCTAGAACGTTGATGACTGGAAAGGCAGTGGATGTTGCCTACATGGACTTTAGCAAGGTCTTTGACAAGGTCACGCATGGGAGTTGGTCAAGGAGGTTCAGTCACTTGACGTTTAAAATGAGGTAGTAAGTTTGATTAGACATTGACTTCGCAGGGGAAGGCAGCGTGGTAATAAATGGATTCCTCGCCGACTGGAGACCTGTGACCAGTGGTGTAATATATGGATCCATACTGGGTCCGTTGTTGTTTGCCGTTTATAGCAACAATCTGGATGATAATGTGGTAAGCTGGATCAGCAACTATGCAGATGTCACCAAGAATGGGGTGTCGTGGACAATGAGGAAGGCTATCAAAGCTTGTTGTGGGATCTGGACTGGGCTGCAAAACGATAGACAGCAAGAGCAAGCAAGAGAGAGAGAGTAGTTCAGTAGTTAGATTGTGCAGAGACTAAAAGCAACATTTTATTCTTCCCAGTGTTTGCGTGAAAGAAATTTTAATTCTTCTGCTTGGACATATCCTTTACATTGTACTGTAGCAATCCTCCATTTGTACATTTCAATCTCTACTTTGGGTGGCGGTGTGGAGACACTGTACGTCTCAGACAAAGGAAGAGTAAGACACTCCTTCCCTCTACTAGCCTGCAGGTCACCCTTGGGCATGGTGTGGTACCTGCTTAAGAACCCTCCCCCCAAACTGGGTCACATGAAGCCAATGGAGGTGACAGATGGTCGTATGAGCAGCTGGTGCATATCACAAGTCCTGGTTAAGCGACCACAGATTCCAGGCAATCTCTGAAGAGTACTGATAATGGCTGGGGTCCTCTATTTTGTAAAGACACTGCCCAGAAAGCAGCAGCAGCAAACCATTTCTGTGAAAAAATCTGCCAAGAACAATCATGGAAAGACCATGATCCCCACATCATACAACATAGAACATAGAATAGTATAGCAAATTACAGGCCCTTCAGCCCACAATGTTGTGCCAACCCTCAAAACCTGCCTCCCATATAACCCCCACCTTAAATTCCTCCATATACCTGTCTAATAGTCTCTTAAACTTCACGAGTGTATCTGCCTCCACCATTGACTCAGGCAGTGCATTCCATGCACCAACCACTCTCTGAATAAAAAACCTTCCTCCAATATCCCCTTGAACTTCCCACCCCTTACCTTAAAGCCATGTCCTCTTGTATTGAGCAGTGGTGCCCTGGGGAAGAGGCGCTGGCTATCCACTCTATCTATTCCTCCTAATATCTTGTATACCTCTATCATGTCTCCTCTCATCCTCCTTCTCTCCAAAGAGTAAAGCCCTAGCTCCCTTAATCTCTGATCATAATCCATACTCTCTAAACCAGGCAGCATCCCGGTGAATCTCCTCTTTACCCTTTCCAATGCTTCCATATCCTTCCTATAGTGAGGCGACCAGAACTGGACACAGTACTCCAAGTGTGGCCTAACCAGAGTTTTATAGAGCTGCATCATTACATCGCAACTCTTAAACTCTATCCCTCGACTTATGAAAGCTAACACCCCATAAGCTTTCGTAACTACCCTATCCACCTGTGAGGCAACTTTCAGGGATCTGTGGACATGTACCCCCAGATCCCTCTGCTCCTCCACACTACCAAGTATCCTGCCATTTACTTTGTACTCTGCCTTGGAGTTTGTCCTTCCAAAGTGTACCACCTCACACTTTTCCGGGTTGAACTCCATCGAAACTTCTCAGCCCACTTCTGCATCCTATCAATGTCTCTCTGCAATCTTTGACAATCCTCTACACTATCTACGACACCACCAACCTTTGTGTTATCTGCAAACTTGCCAACCCACCCTTCTATCCCCACATCCAGGTCGTTAATAAAAATCACGAAAAGTAGAGGTCCCAGAACAGATCCTTGTGGGACACCACTACTCACAATCCTCCAATCTGAATGTACTCCCTCCACCACAACCCTCTGCCTTCTGCAGGCAAGCCAATTCTGAATCCACCTGGCCAAACATCCCTGGATCCCATGCCTTCTGACTTTCTGAATAAGCCTACCATGTGGAACCTTGTCAAATGCCTTACTAAAATCCATGTAGATCACATCCACTGCACTACCCTCAGCTATATGCCTGGTCACCTCCTCAAAGAACTCTATCAGGCTTGTTAGACACGATCTGCCCTTCCCAAAGCCATGCTGACTGTTCCTGATCAGACCATGATTCTCTAAATGCCCATAGATCCATCTCTAAGAATCTTTTCCAGCAGCTTTCCCACCACAGACGTAAGGCTCACTGGTCTATAATTACCCGGACTATCCCTACTACCTTTTCTGAATAAGGGGACAACATTTGCCTCCCTCCAGTCCTCCGGTACCATTCCTGTGGACAATGAGGACATAAAGATCCTAGCCAGAGGCTCACCAATCTCTTCCCTCGCCTCATGGAGCAGCCTGGGGTATATTCCGTCAGGGCCCGGGGACTTACCCGTCCTAATGTATTTTAACAACTCCAATACCTCCTCTCCCTTAATATCAACAAGCTCCAGAACATCAACCTCACTCATATTGTCCTCACCATCATCAAATTCCCTCTCATTGGTGAATACCAAAGAGAAGTATTCATTGAGGACCTCACTGACTTCCACAGCCTCCAGGCACATCTTCCGACCTTTATCTCTAATCTGTCCTACCTTCACTCCTGTCATCCTTTTGTTCTTCACATAATTGAAGAATGCCTTGGGGTTTTCCTTTACCCTACTCGCCAAGGCCTTCTCATGCCCCCTTCTTGCTCTTCTCAGCCCCTTCTTAAGCTCCTTTCGTGCTTCCCTATATTCCTCAATAGACCCATCTGATCCTTGCTTTCTAAACCTCATGTATGCTGCCTTCTTCCACCTGACTAGATTTTCCACCTCACTTGTCACCCATGGTTCTTTCACCCTACCATTCTTTATCTTCCTCACCGGGGCAAATTTATCCGTAACATCCAGCAAGAGGTCCCTAAACATCGACCACGTGTCCATAGTACATTTCCCTGCAAAAACATCATCCCAATTCACACCTGCAAGTTCTAGCCCTATAGCCTCATAATTTGCCCGTCCCCAATTAAAAATTTTCCTGTCCTCTCTGATTCTATCCTTTTCCATGATAATGCTAAAGGCCAGGGAGCAGTGGTCACTGTCCCCCAGATGCTCACCCGCTGAGAGATCTGTGACCTGACCCGGTTCATTACCTAGTACTAGATCTAGTATGGTATTCCCCCTAGTCGGCCTGTCCACATATTGTGACAGGAATCCATCCTGGACACACTTAACAAACTCTGCCCCATCTAAACCCTTGGAACTAATCAGGTGCCAATCAATATTAGGGAAGTTAAAGTCACCTATGATAACAGCCCTGTTATTTTTGCACCTTTCCAAAATCTGTCTCCCAATCTGCTCCTCTGTTTCTCTGCTGCTACCAGGGGGCCTATAGAATACCCCCAATAGAGTAACTGCTCCCTTCCTGTTCCTGACTTCCACCCATACTGACTCAAAAGAGGATCCTGCTACATTACCCACCCTTTCTGTAGCTGTAATAGTATCCTTGACCAGTAACGCCACCCCTCCTCCCCTTTATCAACCCCCTGCATCCCTTTTAAAGCACTGAAATCCAGGAATATTGAGAATCCATTCCTGTCCTGGTGCCAGCTAAGTCTCTGTAGTGGCCACTACATCATAATTCCATGTATGTATCCAAGCTCTGAATTCATCACCTTTGTTCCCGATGCTTCTTGCATTGAGGTACACACACTTCAGCCCTTCTGCCTTACTACCTTTACACCGTTTATTCTGCTTCTCTCTCCTCAAAGCCTCTCTATATGTTAGATCTGGCTTTACTCCATGCACTTCTCTCACTGCCCTATCGCTCCAGGTCCTATGCAAATTAATTTAAACTCTCCCGAACCATGCTAGCAAACCTACCTGCAAGGATATTGCTCCACCTCGGGTTCAGGTGCAACCCATCCAAATCTGTACAGGTCCCACCTTTCCCAGAAGAGATCCCAATAATCCAAAAATTTAAAACCCTGCTCCCCTGCACCAACTCCTCAGCCACGCATTCAACTGCCATCTCCTCCAATTCTTACCATCACTGTCACGTAGCACCGCAGCAATCCTGAGAACGCCACCCTTGAGGTCCTGTTCTTCAGCCTTCTGCCTATTTCCCGAAACTCACACTTCAGGACCTCATCCCTCTTCCCGCCTATGTCGTTTGTACCAACATGTATCACGACTTCTGGTTGCCTTCCCTCTCGTACCAGGATGTCGTGTACCCAGTCAGAGCCATCCCGGACCCTGGCAGCCGGGAGGCAACAAACTATGCGGGTGTCCTTTTCATGTCCACAAAATCTCCTGTCTGCTCCTCTGACTATAGAGTCCCCAATGACGACAGCTCTCCTCTTCTCCATCCCAACCTTCCTCACCACGGGGTCAGACTCAGTGCCGGAGGCCCTGCCAACATTGCTCACACCTGGACGGTCGCCCCGCCAACAGTATCCAGGACGGTAAACTCATTATTCAGGGAAATGGCTACAGGGGTGCTCTGCACTACCTGTCTGCTCACCTTCGCTTTCCCCCCTCTGACTGTTACCCAACGACCTGCTTCCGACAGCCTCCCTGTAGCTCTCATCTATGACTGCCTCATTCTCCCTTATGAGTCGAAGGTCATCCAGCTGCTGCTCCAGATCTCCCAGCCATATGCACTTCTGGCAGATGTGACTCTGCGGGAGAGGGGCGTTCCCCCAAGACTGCCACATCTCACATGAGAGGCACATCACCGTCTCAGGAGGCATTGTAAAGACTAACTGCGAGCAAGCTTGTCCTCCGCCTCTTCTCGTCGAAGCCTCTCGAGTCAAAGCCTCAAAGCTCCACTCTTTCACTGGCCCACTCACTGTCTGGCCGCTTTCCACATAACATGGCATATAACAAACAAATCTCCATTTAAGTGCTTGAACAAAAGATAAAAATTGTTAAATGAGTGCTACAAAGGATATAATTTTTTCCTTACCGCAATTATGTCCAGTGTGTTGTCACAGACTTTCCGTATCTCTGCATTTTTATCATGCATAAGATCAATCAAATACGCTGGAGCTTCTGGGAACAGATTAAGGAAAAGTACCATGTTGTCAACTTTTTTCCTAATCTATCAGTGAGGTCTGCACATTAATTGCAAATTTCTAATTGCCATTGTGAAAACTGAACTGCTGCAGTCAAATTGAAAGAGGAGTTCTGCAATTTCTGTATCAGCAACAATCAAGGAATAGCTCGTCAAAGTCAGGATGGTGAAACTTTGTGGGAAATTCAAAGGCTTACGACTACTACTACTTTGGGAGTCAGGTCAGGGCCTTACCTTGCTACTGGTACCACGTAGCCCAGTACTACCTGTCTCGGGTCGGGTTGTCGGCCACTCAACCGGCACACCTCCTGGTGCACTTCGGTTAACCAGGGAGGAGGGTATGTAGGCACCCAGCAGGGCTAACAACAAAACCTGTCAAAGGGCGGATGAACTCTTTGTGAGTCAACGGCCACCTACTGTCTGCGTGAGGAGTGGCGCACCACACAGTCTTTCGTTTCACGCCTTGAAAGGCAAGGCAAAGGCTTAAATACTACTTTAATACAGCAATGAATCTTTGAAAGCAAATTGCATAGCTAGCTGAATATAAGTGCAATTGATCTTAAATGAAAAACTGAATTGAAGTACAGGGGATCCCTGTTCATTGGGTCATCGTTTAATTGGAGCAGCCACTTAATTGGGACAACTCTTAAAAAACATCAACACAATTGCTGGATTTCCCTTTGTTTATTTGGGACAATATGTACTTAATTGGAGTAGGATACTGTTGCCAACAGGTTCCAATTAGCATCAGCCACATATACTCGTGTGACGGTTAAGATGTTTCACAATGCTTAGAGTGAAAAGTTATTAAATTGCGTCAGTTGTATGTGTTTCTGTTCAGAAACGCAATGATTTTTGTTACTGATAGCGAGGAATAAGCAATAAGACAATTCAGAACTGTTTTGCTTGCTGCAGTTTCATACATTTGGGCTTGGAGACGCCAGAGCAGGGAACGAAAATAAAAGATGACTTCATTACTTCAGCTGGTTAGGAACCATGAAGAATTTGGAGGTGTCGACAATTGTCTTAAATATTACAGTGCAAATGAAGATTTGGAGGATGTAATCGTTGAAAACATTATTTGAAGACAGACCATTACCTGCACTAGATGTTGTGATGAATTTGTTCACTTACAGTCACTCAAAAAATATGGGAACATCAATAGATTAATCCCTCTGTCAATAACTGTTATGAACTACTACACAGTTCTAAAACAGTTTTATAGTACTATTGGTCATATGTTAATTTGTTCCATGTTTCATTCAAATACACAATTTTTTTCTCAGTTTGTCTTTTTATACCTTAATTTTTAACAGGTAATGATGGAAACAAGATTGAATTTCTAGACATTATATTGAGCCTGGGAGATCTCTGTTCTGTTCAATTATTTGCGGAACATTTTGCTGTTTATAGCAATGAGACATAGTCAGCAAAATTGTAGCCTTCATTTTTGGCTGATTCCTTATTCTGGGCAACCACTGTAGCTGTTTCTGCACTGGATCATCACTAGACTCCTGGGCTGCCCATGGTCATAGAGTGAGTGGTGGATCAGGTCATTAAGTTATAAAACACCTCAATGGCAACCACATTTATTTGATACAGAAGAACACAATTCTACATCCAAATGGCAACCAGATCTGTTCTTAACGCTACCAGATCCCTTTTTAACTGCCTTACTGAATCCTTGTACCTTTGTTTGTTCAGGTAGGGTAAAACTTATAATATTCTTCAAAAAAGAAATACATTCTTCAACTTTTTCAACAAGAGACTCAAAACTAAAACATAATTCTCCACAGAGATAGCATTTCATCCTTATATTAATGATTATGAAAAATACATATTAAACAGAACTATCAGTATTTAGTATCAAATAACCAGTTCAATTTTAACAAGTTATCAAAGAATTTTCAGAATCAGGTGTAATATCAATGGCATATGTTGTGAAATATGTTGCTTTGCAGCAGCAGTACTCTGCAATACATAATTATATACACAAAATGAATTAATTAAGTACAGACCCACAATCCCTTATCCAAAATCCTTGGGGCCAGTTGCATTTCGGATTTCAGAATTCCTCCTTATTGGTTCTGGGACTGCCCCCCCAGACACCAAAAGACACGTATGCTCAAGTCCCTTATTTAACCTGTCTCAGTGCGGTGGACTTTAAAACCTAGCGGAGCTCAGAGCCTATGCACATCCTCCCGTATAGTTTAAATCACCTCTAGCTTACTTATAAACCATAAGACAAAAGAGCAGAAGTTGGCCATTCGGCCCATCGAGTCTGCTCCGCCATTTTATCATGAGCTGATCCATTCTCCCATTTAGTCCCACTCCCCCGTCTTCTCACCATAACCTTTGATGCCCTGGCTACTCAGATACCTATCAATCTCTGCCTTAAATACACCCAATGACTTGGCCTCCACTGCAACCCGTGGCAACAAATTCCATAGATTCACCACCCCCTGACTAAAAAAATTTCTTCGCATTTCTGTTCTGAATGGGCGCCCTTCAATCCTTAAGTCATGCCCTCTAGTACTAGACTTCCCCATCATGGGAAACAACTTTGCCACATCCACTCTGTCCATGCCTTTCAACATTCGAAATGTTTCTATGAGGTCTCCCCTCATTCTTCTAAACTCCAACAAATACAGTCCAAGAGCGGACAAATGTTCCTCATCTCTTAACCCTCTCATTCTCGGAATCAATTCTCGTGAATCTTCTCTGTACCCTCTCCAATGTCAGCACATCCTTTCTTAAATGAGGAGACCAAATCTGCCCACAGTTCTCCAAGTGAGGTCTCACCAGCACCTTATAGAGCCTCAACATCACATCCCTGCTCCTATACTCTATTCCTCTAGAAATGAATGCCAACATTGCATTCGCCTTCTTCACCACCGACTCAACTTGGGGGTTAACCTTAAGGGTATCCTGTACAAGGACTCCCAAGTCCCATTGCATCTAGAACTAGGAATTCATTCCCCATTTAAATAATAGCCTGCCCGTTTATTTCTTCTGCCAAAGTGCATAACCATACACTTTCCAACACTGTATTTCATTTGCCACTTCTTTGCCCATTCTTCCAATCTATCCAAGTCTCTCTGCAGACTCCCCATTTCCTCAGCACTACTGGCCCTTCCACCTATCTTCGTATCATCAGCAAACTTAGCCACAAAGCCATCTATTCCGTAATCCAAATCGTTGATGTACAATGTAAAAAGAAGCGGCCCCAACAAGGACTCCTGTGGAACACCACTGGTAACCGGTAGCCAACCAGAATAGGATCCATTTATTCCCACTCTCTGTTTCCTGCCAATCAGCCAACACTCTATCCACATATGTAACTTTCCCATAATTCCATGGGCTCTTATCTTGTTAAGCAGCCTCATGTGTGGCACCTTGTCAAAGGCCTTCTGAAAATCCAAATCTACAACATCCACTGCATCTCCCCTGTCTAGCCTACTTGTAATTTCCCCAAAAAATTGTAATAGGTTTGTCAGGCAGGATTTTCCTTGAAGGAATCCTTGCTGAGTTCTGCCTATCTTGTCATATGCCTCCAGGTACTCTGTAACCTCATCCTTGACAATCGACTCCAACAACTTCCCATCCACCAATGTCAAGCTAACAGGTCTATAATTTCCTTTTTGCTTCCTTGCCCCCTTCTTAAATAGCGGAGTGACATTTGCAATCTTCCAGTCCTCCGGAACCATGCCAGAATCTACCGACTTTTGAAAGATCATCGCTAATGCCTCCGCAATCTCCACAGCTACTTCCTTCAGAACACACGGGTGCATTCCATCTGGTCCGGGAGATTTATCTACCTTTAGACTATTCAGCTTCCTGAGTACTTTCTCTGTCGTAATTGTGACTGCGCACACTTCTCTTCCCTGCCACCCTTGAGTGTCCAGTATACTGCTGATGTCTTCCTCAGTGAAGACTGATGCAAAATACTCGTTCAGTTCCTCTGCCATCTCCTTATCTCCCATTACAATTTCTCCAGCATCATTTTCTATCGGTCCTATATCTACTCTCACCTGTCTTTTACTCTTCATATACTTGAAAAAGCTTTTAGTATCCTCTTTGATATTATTTGCTAGCTTCCTTTCATAGTTAATCTTTTCCCTCTTAATGACATTCTTAGTTTCCTTTTGTAGGTTTTAAAAACTTCCCAATCCTCTGTCTTCCCACTAATTTTTGCTTCCTTATATGCCCTCTCCTTTGCTTTAACTTTGGCTTTGACTTCTCTTGTCAACCACAGTTGCATCCTTTTTCCATTCAAAAATTTATTTTCTGGAATATACTTGTCTTGCACCTTCCTCACTTCTCGCATAAACTCCAGCCACTGCTGTTCTGCCATCTTTCCCGCCAGTGTCCCTTTCCAGTCAACTTTGGCCAGTTCCTTTCTCATGCCACTGTAATTTCATTTACTCCACTGAAATACCGACACATCAGATTCCAGCTTCTCTTTTTCAAATGTCACAGTGAACTCAATCATGTTATGATCACTGCCTCCTAAGGGTTCCTTCACCTCAATCTCTCTAATCACCCCCGGTTCATTACACAATACCCAATCCAGTACAGCCAATCCCCTAGTGGGCTCAACAGCAAGCTGTTCTAAAAAGCCATCTCGCAGACATTCTACGAATTGTCCCTCTTGAGATCCAGTGCCAACCTGATTTTCCCAATCCACTCGCATGTTAAAATCCCCTACAATTATCATAACACTGCCCTTTTGACAAGCCTTTTCTATTTCCTGTTGTAATTTGTAGTCCACATCACTGCAGCTGTTTGGAGGCCTATAAATAACTGCCATCAGGGTCCTTTACCCCTGCAATTTCTTAGCTCAACCCATAAAGATTCTGCACCTTCCGATCCTATATCACCTCTTTCTAATGACTTAATATCATTTCTTACCAATAAAGCCACGCCTTCCCCTGTCTACCTTCCTATCCTTCCGATACACTGTGTATCCTTGGACGTTCAGCTCCCAGAGACCTGCATCCTTTAGCCACGTCTCAGTGATGGCCACAATATCATACCTGCCAATCTGTAGCTGTACAACAACATCATCCACCTTATTCCTTATGCTGCGTGCATTAAAGTATAACACCTTAAGACCAGTATTTGGTACTTTTCGCTTTGATTTCACTGCAACTTTATTGCACTGCAACTCATCCCAATGGCTACAAATTTGCCCCATCACCTGCCGGTCTTTCCTGACATCTTTACTGCTCATTATCTTAGATTTATTTCTGTTCTCCCCTTCCTCCGCTCTGTCATTCCGGTTCCCATCCCCCTGCCAAATTAGTTTAAACCCTCCCTAACAACTCTATTAAACTTTCCCACCAAGATATTGGTCCCCTTCGGGTTCAGGTGTAACCTGTCCTTTTTGAACAGGTCATACTTCCCCCAGAAGAGATCCCAATTATCCAAGAATCTGAAGCCCTGCCCTGTGCACCAGTCTCTCAGCCACGCATTCATCTGCCTGATCCTACTATTCTTGCCCTCGCTAGCACGTGGCAGAGGTAGCAATCCCGAGATTACTACCCTGGAGGTCCTGCTTCTCAGCTTCCTTCCTAACTCCTGGAAATCTCTCTTCAGGACCTCCTCCTTTGTCCTATCTATGTCATTGGTACCAACATGTACCAAGACAGCTGGCTGCTCACCCTCCCCCTTCAGAATATTCTGGACCCGATCCGAGACATCCCGTACCCTGGCACCTGGGAGGCAACACACCATGCAGGTATCTCTATCAGGCTCACAGAATCTCCTGTCCGTTCCCCTGACTATGGATTATAATACCTAATACAATGTAAATGCTATGTAAATAGTTATATTGTATTGTTTAGGGAATAAAGACAAGAAAAAAACTTTCAATAAAACATAAAAATATACAGCTTCAAACGAACCAAATCAAACACATGGTAAATGACTTATTGGAATAAATGTAGAATATCACTGTCACTATAAAACATTATTAACCTGTCTTTCTGTTTCTTTAAATCATATACAGTGGTAGTTCCGACACCATATTCTTCAGTAAGACGCCGCACAGACACACCACATTAAGCTTCTGCAATAACTCCACTTTCTGTGTTATTGATAATGAGAGATGCTTCCTTCTCTTTTTCTCATTGTTACCCATAGGGATATCTGCAGCTCTTTTTGACATTTTCACAGTGAAATTAAACACAAAGTCAACAGTGAACACAAAATATCAGCGAACAGCAAATGCACGTGTAACCAGTACGAGCGCTGAGCCACAACTGACATCTGGCAGCCTCTGCTAGTGCTGCCACGTCACACTTGAGTGACGTCAGCTGTTGGCGAAAAAAAAACTTCGGTTTTTGGAGCTTTTTTGATTTTAGAATTTCGGATAAGGGATCGTGGACCTGTGGTGCAAAAAGTGAAGGGTAAAATACTGAGGTGTTGCTCATGGGATCATTGTTCATTCAGAATCTGATGGTTCAGGGGAAGAATCTGATGGTTCAGGGTTCAGGGGATGGTTCAGTGTATGTCTTCAGGCTTCTGTACCACCTCCTAGATGGTAGCAATGAGAATTGGCATGGCTCCTCTATTCTGCAGAGTGATGCAGCAAGTTAGAATGGAGAAATTTGAGAGTATGTTTGGTGACATACCAATTAAACTCCCATAGGCATGCCTTCTTTGTAACTGCATCAATATGTTGGACCAAGAATATTGATAGAGATATTGACACCCTGGAATTTGAGACTGCTGACCCTTTCCACTTCTGATCCTTCAATGAGTACTGGTATGTGCTTCCTTGACTACCCCTTCCTTAAGTCCACAATCAATCCCTTGGTCTTACTGATGTTGAGTGCAAGGTTGTTGCTGTGACACCACCCAACCAGTGATCTATCCTGCTCCTGTACGCATCCTCATTACTATCTGAAATTCTGCCAACAATTGTTTGTCATCCACAAATTTATAAATGCTGTTTGATCTGTGCCTAGCTACACAATTGTGGGTGTAGAGAGCAGAGCACTGGGCTAAATACATATCCTTGAGGTGCGTCAGTGTTGACTGTCAGCGAGGAGATGTTATTTTCGATCGTCAGACAGTGGTCTCCCAGTGAGGAAGTCAAGGAAACAGCTGCAGAGGGAGGTACAGAGGCCCAGGTTTTGGATCTTGCTGATTAGAATTGAGGGTATAATTGCGTTAAACACTGAACTGTAGTCAATAAACAGTAGCCTGTCAAAGAAATTACTATTGTCTGGGTGATCCAAGGCCGAGTGGAGAGCCAGTGAGATTGCATTTGTTGTAGACCTATTGTGGTGATGGGCAAATTGCAGCAGGTCCAGGTCCTTGCTTAGGCAGGGGTTGATTTTAGCCATGACAAACCCTTCAAAGCAATTCATCATAGTAGATGTGAGTGTTATAGTAGATATGACAGTCGTAGTGGCAGCTCTCCCTGCTCTTCTTGGGCACTAGTATGATTGTTATCCTTTTGATGCAGGTAGAAACCTCCAAATGCAGCAGTGAGAGATTGAAGAGGTCCTTCAACACGCCCAGCAGTTGGTCGGCACAGGTTTTCAGAGCCTACCGTGTGCATCATCGGGGCCTGGCACCTTGCGAGGGTTCACCCTCTTGAAAGTTGTTTTGACATCAGCCTCCAAGGCAGGGTCACCACATGCTGCAGGGATTCACACAGAGGTAGTTTTATCCTTCCTTTCAAAGTGTACATAAAAAACATTGAGCTCACATGGGAGTGAAGCATCACATCCATTCCTGTTAGGTTTCGCTTTATAATGACCTGCAAACTCAACCAGAGCTGATGAGCTTCCAATTCTGTCTCGAAACTTAATCACTATTACCTTTTTTCCCTCTCTTAAAATATCCTTCCATAGGTTGAATCTGGAATTCTTGTATAGTTGTGGATCACCTGTCTTGAATGCCACAAACCTAACTCAGCAGACTACTTATCTCCTGGTTCATCCACGGCTTTTGGTTTGGGTAACTCCAGGTATGTTCTCAAAGGCACATATTCATCCACACATGTCCAGCGATTACTGTGGTGTATTCATCCTCAAAGATGAATCCTTGAACACTGTCCAGTCTACAGACTCAAAAGCATTCCTGCACATGGTCCTCCACCTCCCATGACCTTAGTGGTCCTCAGCACTGGTTCTACAGTCTTTAGTCTCTGCCTATCTGCTGGGAGTAAAAGTACACTCCAGATGATCAAGCTTTGCAAAATGTGGTGTCGGATGGCACAGTAAGCATTCTTCATGGTGGTGTAAGTGGTCAAATGTATTGGCTCCCCTGGTTCCACAAGTGATATGTTGGTGGGAGTTGTTCAGAGGCTTCTTCAAGCTGGCCTGGTTGAAATCTCTGCAATGACATGGAAGGCATCAGGGTGCACAGTTTCATGTCTTACGATTATGGTGCTCAGCTTCTCCTGTGCCTGCCTTACAGTGGCCTGAAGTAGAATGTACACCGCTACCAGGATGATGGCAGAAAATTAACTCGGCAGATAAATTTGATGACATTTGATTTCAGATGTTCCAGCTCGAGTGAGGACTTAGACAGAACTGCCACGTTTGTGCACCACAACGAGTTAATCATAAAGCATACTCCACCTCCTATCTTTAAAAGATTGAGCTGTCCTGTCTTTGCAGAAAAATGATGAAGCCATTGAAATGATAATGCAGTGCTATGTCCGAAATGGCGGGAAGTATCCATGTTTCCATGAAGCAGAGTACATAGCAGGTCCTGATGTCCATCTGGTACAGCAATCTTGCTCTGAGGTCATCAACTGTATTTTCCAGAGACTGCACATTCACCAACAGGATAGTCAGGAGTGGAAATCTAAGTCCTCTGCATTTCAATCATATCTGTCAACTGGCGTCACATCCCCACTTACATTTTCTTAAAGGAATCTACACTCAAGACTATTATGCCTTTGATAGATATTTTTAAACATCTTAACATGATACTGCTTACTGAAGTACCCATGGCTGTGACTGTGGATTTCAGCTGTTGATGGAAATATTTGATGATTCCCTCCAGAGATGCATGGAAGCAATCTGATATTCATGTGGCACAAATTAAAATAATTATAAAATTAATAAAATATAACTACTTACCTTGCAACTACCCAGACTATGAAACTGCCGTACCGTTTTTTTAAATATAGTATTGACAATCAACAAAAATTTGTTCACTCATTTCTAAATCCAGTATTTGGTCTATTTTAACCAAGTTCACAGACAGCCTATCATTTTTGCTGTATTAATAATCAATTATTCCTAAAATATAAGCTGCTGCAACACATTTTCATCTGTAAAAAAAACTAGTTAAGTTTTGGTCCAAAGAGCCAGGCTTTGGAACAGTACCAAT
Organism: Mobula birostris; assembly: GCF_030028105.1. Classification (NCBI taxonomy): domain Eukaryota; kingdom Metazoa; phylum Chordata; class Chondrichthyes; order Myliobatiformes; family Myliobatidae; genus Mobula; species Mobula birostris. The sequence continues at coordinate 65,069,067 of NC_092381.1, read as the reverse complement.
AACTAACCAAATTTAATGTTTTATATTGTGTCCTTTTCTTCTGGATCAGATTATGACAAGTACTAAATAGAACTGTCAAAAGAAATCTTACTCAGAAAGGATACGTGTTTCTTTTATAATTACATCTCTGGTAGCTTGATGGAAAACCATTTGATAGAAGACATATACAATCTGGCAAACAAATTCATCATCTTCTTGTTTGTCTATTGGAAAGAATAAAACTATACAAGTCAAAGGAGTTTACGATCATAACTTGCACTTATAAAAGTAAAATCTCCCAGAGATCAGTACCTATGGGATTGTTGAAAAGATGTCAACCAAACTTAGATAACCAAAATCTTAGACAAAGAAGCAAAATAGAGAGTCACAAGGGCTTACCAACTAAATTTTAATTGTTAGAGCCAGCATCAGTGTCAATACTGCTGTTCTGTCGGAGTCCATGCTCTCTGTAAAACAATTAGTTCCCTCCCCTTCCTTACTCGATAGGCCTGAAAAATTATTTCCCTCAAGGTTTCCAATGTCCTTTTGAAATCATTGATGATCTCCACGCCTGCCATCTTCCAAATTGCAAGTTGTTACCATTGTTAGCAATAAACGGTTATTTTTCGTATTTGTTCCCCCCCCCTTCAACTGCACACAATTACTTAAACTACAAATCAGTGTCCTTAGCCTTTGTAACATTAGACAATAGGAACAGCCATTCTTTGCCTCTCTTATTTTGTCATTATCTTGAAGGAACCCAGCTAGTCAGTCCGAATTTTGTGAGGGAAATGGGCAGTTGAAGTTTTGGCTTTTGGGTCAAGACCCTTCAGAACTCCATCTTGGGAATCAACCTAGTGAACCTTCTCCTCACTGCCATCAATGCAGCAACCAAGCAGTACTCAGTTACAAAGGTATCAATATTCTGCAAAGTTGTATTAAAATGTCTCTATTCTTATATTACATATCCCTTGCAAAATAAAGTAACATTCCATATGCACTTCCAGCATTCTAGCAGTGTTTCATGCACTGGGACTCAAGATTCCTCCTTTACACTACAACATTTTGTAATCTCACTCGAGTCTTCTTTTGCATTTTTTCTTGCAAGTTATATGATCTCACATTTTTGAAAATAATATTCCATTTGCCAACTTCTTCCCAACTCAGTGAACATATCAAACATTGCCTTGCAAGTTATTTGCGTTCTCATTCTTGCCAAGCAATCTGTCTTTGTATCATCAGAAAATATTGCTACATTACACTTGGTCACTTCATTCAAATTATCAATGTACCTTGTAAATACTTGAGGCCCCAACACAGATTTCTCTGGCATCCTGTTAGTTATTGGTTGCAATCAGAAATAACCCATTTATCTCTACTCATTGTTTATAAACATGGATGTAAACAGAGAAAATGCAACAATGGGCCATACACACAAGAGATTCTGCATACACTGGAAATCTTCCTTCAAGACTGTTCCACTATTCAAAATAATGTTGGCTGCCATTTTCCACCATATTCCTTGATATCTTTTCTATCTATAAATCAGTCTACAAACTTCTTAAATATATTCAAATGCCTTAGTCTCCACTGCTTTCTATAATGGTGAACTTTATATGGCCAATAGACAATAGGTGCAGGAGTAGGCCATTCGGCCCTTTGAGCCAGCACTGCCATTCACTGTGATCATGGCTGATCATCCACAATCAGCACCCTGTTCCTGCCTTCTCCCCATATCCCTTGACTCTGCTATCTTTAAGTGCTCTATCTAATTCTTTCTTCAAAGAATTCAGAGAATTGGCCTCCACTTCCTTCTGAGACAGAGCATTCCACAGATCCACAACCCTCTGTGTGAAAAAGTTTTTCCTCAACTCCATTTTAACCTCTTATTCCTCAACCCCTTATTCTTAAACTGTGGCCTCTGGTTCTGGACTCCCCCAACATCGGGAACATGTTTCCTGTCTGTAGTGTGTCCAATCCCTTAATAATCTTATATGTTTCAATCAGATCCCCTCTCATCTTTCTAAATTCCAGTGTATACAAACCCAGTCACTCCAATCTTTCAACATGTGACATTCCCGCCATCCCTGGAATTTACCCTGTGAACCTATGCTGCACTCCCCCCATTGTAAGAATGTCCTTCCTCAAATTTGGAGACCAAAACTGCACACAATACTCTAGGTGGGGTCTCACGATGGCCTTGTACAACAGCAGAAGACCTCTTTGCTCCTATACTCAACTCCCCTTGTTATGAAGGCCAACATGCCATTAGCTTTCTTCACTGCCTGCTGTACCTGTATGCTTACTTTCAGTGACTGTTGAACAAGGACACCTAGATCTCATTTTACTTCACCTTTTCCTAACTTGACACCATTCAGATAGTAATCTGCCTTCCTGTTCTTGCCACCAAAGTGGATAACCTCACATTTATCCACATTAAACTGCATCTGCCCACTCACCCAACCTGTCCAAGTCATCCTGCATTCTCATAACATCCTCCTCACATTTCACACTGTCACCCAGCTTTGTGTCATCTGGAAATTTGCTAATGTTACTTTTAATCCCTTCATCTAAATCATTAACGTATATTGTAAATAGCTGCGGTCCCAGCACCGAGCCTTGCGGTACCCCACTAGTCACTGCCTGCCATTCTGAAAAGGACCCAATAATCCCTACTCTTTGTTTCCTGTCTGCTAACCAATTTTTTATCCATGTCAGTACCCTACTCCCAATACCATGTGCTCTAATTTTGCCCACTAACCTCCTATGTGGGACCTTATCAAAGGCTTTCTGAAAGTCCAGGTACACTACATCCACTGGCTTTCCCATGTCCATTTTCATAGGTACATCCTCAAAAAATTCCAGAAGATTAGTCAAGCATGATTTCCTCTTCGTAAATCCATGCTAACTCGGACCTATCCTGCTACTGCTATCCAAATATGCAGCTATTTCATCTCTTATAATTGACTCCAGCATCTTCCCCACCACTCACATCAGACTAATTGGTCTATAATTGCCTGTTTTTTCTCTCCCTCCTTTCTTAAAAAGTGGGATAACGTTAGCCACCCTCCAATCCGCAGGAACTGATCCTGAATCTGTAAAACATTGGAAAATGATTACCAATGCGTCCACGATTTCTAGAGCCACCTCCTTAGGTACCCTGGGATGCAGACCATCAGGCCCTGGGGATTTATCAGCCTTCAGTCCCATCATTTTACCCAACACCATTTCCTACTTAATGTGAATTTCCTTCAGTTCCTCCATTACCCTAGGTCCTCTGGCCACTATTACATCTGGGAGATTGTCTGTGTCTTCCCTAGTGAAGACAGATCACCAACCTGAACAAAGAGATTTCTCCACATCGCAGACAATAGTATCTTCCTGTATCCTGAGACTTATGGGGTGCATGGCAGCAATCCAATGAAGCCTATTCCCATCTCCTTATTTCCCTCTAAAGATGCAACTTATAACTTTCTTATCCATGCTCATTGACTCCTCCTTTTTGCTATTAACTTACACCTAACTTAAATTTATAGTAATAACTGAACCAAGCTGTATACTTTTTTGAGTAGGGGGGGGGGAATTCAGACCACTAGAAGGAAATCTATATGTTCATAGAGCAAGTGTTCAAACTCCACACAAAACAGCAGTAGTGTCAGGATGAAACCTTGTTCTCTGGAGCTGTGAGGCAGCAGCTCAGAAACTGCTCCACCATCTTCCCACCCATTATCAATATCTTCTGGAAGTCTAAATACACTACATCTACAAAATTCCTAGCCTGCCATTTACCTTCCTAGTATTGTATGCTTCTTTCTTTAATCCTCATATCAGCTTTAACGTCTATAATTAGCTGTGGATGGTGTATCCATTTAATCAAGCCTTTTCTCCTCTCACATTAATATACCTTTGCTGAAATTTATGAAATAAATAGATGGATAGGCGAGTCTGTGGACACGAAAAAGAAACACGGATGGTAGTTTGCCTCCCAGGTGCCAAGGTCCGTGATGTTTCTGAAAAGGGAGAATGAGCAGCCAGAAGTCGTGGTAGATATTGGGACCAATGACATAGGTAGAAAAAGGGAGCAAGCTCTGAAAACAGAATACAGGGAGTTAGGAAGGAAGTTGAGAAGCAGGACCTCAGGGGTAATAATCTCAGGATTGCTGCCCGTGCCACGTGACAGTGAAGAAAGGAATAGAATAAGGTGGCGGATAAATGCTGATGAATTGGGGCAGGAGGCAGGGATTCAGATTTCTGGATAATTGGGACCTCTTCTGGGACAGGTGCGACCTGTACAAAGGGGAACAGTTGCACTTGAATCCCAGGGAGACCAATTTATCTTGTGGGCAGGTTTACGAGAGCTGTTGGGAGTGGTTTACACTAATATGGCAGGGGGATGGGAACCAGCATGATAGAACTGAGGATAAGCCAGCAGGTTTACAAGTAGATGATAGGTATAACATGAATGTAACAAAGGACAAGCCATTGACTGGGTACAAATGCAGACAGAGCAAAGAGTTGAACTGTACCATACCACAGAGGCAAAATTCATAAAGGGCGAAGAATGCAAGACTGAAGGTGCTGTATTTAAATACACATACCATTCAGAATAAGGTGGACAAATTTGTGGCGCAATTAATAGATTGGTCAGTATGACGTTGTGGGCATCACTGAGTCGTGCTGAAAGTAGGCCATAGTTGGGAGCTTAACATCAAAGAATATACTTTATACTGAAAGGACAGGCAGGAAGGTAGAGGTGGTGGTGTGGCCCTGTTGGTAAGAGATGGAATTACACCTTTAGAAATGAATTACATCTTTAGACATGGGTCAGTGAATGTTGAATCTTTGTGGGTGAAGTCAAGGAACTACAGGGGTGAAAAAAGCATTATGGGATTCATATATAGGCCTCCAAACAGTAGCAAAGATGTGGCGTTGAGATTGCAAAGGGAGCTGGAAAAGGCATGTAATAAGGGTAATGTCACAATTGTAATGGAGGACTTCGATATGCAAAGGGATTGGAAAAATCAGGTTGGTGCTAGATCACAGCAGAGGGATTTTGCTGAATGCCTACAAGACTGCTTTTTAGAACAGCTTATGCTTGAGTCTACTCGGGGAAAGGCTACCTTAGATTAGGTGTTGTGTAATAACCCACATCTTGTTTGGGAGTTTAACATAAAGGAATCCTTAGGAGGCAGATTCATAATATGATTAAATTCATACTGCAATTTGAGAGGGAGAAGCATAAGTCACATTTATCATTATCTCAATGGAATAAACGGGACGACAGAGGCATGAGCGAGGAGCTTGCCCAGGTGGACTGGAGGAGGACACTGGCAGGAATGACGGCAGAGCAGAGACAGCTGAAGTTTCTGGGAATAGTTCACAAGGAGCAGGATAGATATGTTTCACAGAAGTAGCTCTCAAATGGTAAGGGTAGGCAACCATGGGTGACAAGGAAAATTAAGAATAGCATAAAAGACAAGGAAAAAGCATATAAGGTAGCAAGAGTGAGTGGGATGACTGGGAAGCTTTTAAAATCCAACAACAGGCAAAAAATCTATAAGAATGGAAAAGATGAAATATGATGGCAACTAGCCAATAATATAAAACAGGATACTAAAAGGGAGGTGAGAGTTGATATTGGACCACTGGAAAATGATACCGGTAAGGTAGTAATGGGGGCCAAAGACATGGCAGATGAACTTAATAAGTAATTTGCATCAGTCTTCACTGTGGAAGATACTAGCAGCATGCCAGAGGTCCGAGAGCGTCAGATGCAGGAGTGAGCACCATTGCTATTACAAAGGAAAAAGCACAAGGCAAATTCAAAGGTCTTAAGGTGGATAAGTCATCTGGACCACATGAACTACACCCCAGAGTTCTGAGAGAGGTAACTGAAGAGATAACACATGCATTGGTCATGATCTTTCAAGAATCACTTGACTCTGGCATGGTCCCGGAGGAACGAAAGATTGCAAATGTCACTCCACTCTTTAACAAAGGAGGAAGGCAAAAGAAAGGAAATTATAGTCCAGTTAGTCTATAATTTCCTCAGTAGTTGGGGAAGTATTGGAGTCTATTATTAAGAATGAGGTTTCCGGGTACTTGGAGACTAATGATAAAATAAGTCAAAGTCAGCACAGTTTCTGTAAAGGGAAAATCTTGCATGACAAATCTGTTAGAGTTTGTCAAGGAAGTAACAAGGAGAGGCGGTAGATGTCACTTACTTGGATTTTCAGAAGGCATTTGATAAGGTGCCACACATGAGGCTGCTTAACAAGATAAAATCCTATGGCATTACAGGAAAGATACTGGCATGGACAGAGGAATGGCGGACAGGCAGCAGTCAGAGAGTGGGAATAAAGGGGGCCTTTTCTGGTTGGCTGCCAGTGACTAGAGGTGTTCCTCAGGGGTCAGTATTGGGACTGCTACTTTTCACATTGTTTGTCAATGATTTAGATAATGGAATTGATGGCTTTGTGGCAAAGTTAGCAGATGATACAAAGATAGGTGTGGAGGGGTAGGCAGTGCTGAAGAAGCAATGCAATTGTAGGTTGACTTAGACAAATTTGAAGAATGGGCAAAAATGTGGCAGATGGAATACAGGTGTCCCCTGCTTTTCGAACGTTCGCTTTACGAAACCTCACTGTTACGAAAGAGCTCCATTAGTACCCTGCTTGCGCTAAAAGAAGGTTTTTTCACTGTTACGAAAAAAGCAGCACGCAAAAAATGGTGGCATGTGAAAAAAAAAAGCAGTGCTTGCCCCAAGCAGCCAAGCTCCTCCCCCGGAACTGCATTCTAGCCGCCATTGCTGAAACACAAGCGCTATCTCGATTTATTTTGTGCATCCGTTAGCAAGATGAGTTCGAAGGTATCGGAAAAGCCTAAAAGAGCTCGTAAGGGTGTTACACTTAGCGTAAAACTAGACATAATTAAGTATTTCGATCGTGGTGAACGAAGTAAGGACATTGTCCGCACGTTGAACTTGCCTGCATCCACCATCCGCATTATTTATACGCAGAGAGAAAAAATCTTGAAAGCTGCCGATGTTACTGTTGGTTCTGCTCGTAGCAAAGTGGTCTCTTTTAGTCGGCATCCAGTAATGGATAAAATGGAAAGTTTATTGCTTGAGTGGATTGATAGGTGTACAAAACGTGGTGTTCCTTTAAGTTATCTTATACTTAAGGAGAAATCAGTCAGTCTTTTTAATAAGCTGAAACAGAAAGCACTGGCCGATGGTGTTGAAAGTATCGCGAAAGTGGAATTTAAAGGTAGTCACGGGTGGTTTGATCAGTTTCTGAGGCGAGGGCAGCTTTATAGTTTAACGTTTACTGGAGAGAGTGCTTCGGCTGATACTGAAGCTGCTGAAAGGTTCCCAGCAGAACTGAAGAAAATTATAGAAGGTGGTTATTCGTATAAGCAAGTGTTTAACTGTGACGAAACTGCAATTTACTGGGAAAAATTGCCGAGTAAAACATTTATTTCGAAAGAAGAAAAGCAGGCTAAGGGATACAAGGCATCGAAGGACAGGTTTACCCTAATGCCTATTATTAACGCCACTAAGCTTCTACTAGTGTATCATTCAGAAAATCCGAGGGCACTTAAAGGCGTTGATAAGAAAACACTTCCCGTTGTGTTCCGTTCACGTCCAAGCAGTTGGAACACCCAGGTGCTTTTTTCTGAGTACATGAGCAGATACGTTAGTCCTTTTGTTGAAAAATACTGTAGAGAAAATAACCTCGATAATAGGTGTCTTGTGATTGTCGATAATTGTGCTGCTCATCCGCCTGACATTACCAAGTATGGCAGTAACATTCGTGTTGCGTTCTTACCGACGAATACGACATCGTTGCTGCAGCCATGTGACCAAGGCCTAATAGTCACAATTAAGGCTTACTATACGCAAAATGTGATCCGTTTTATTGTGTGCCATTGACAGAGAGGGCAACTCCGAAGCATCTTTGCGAGAGATCTGGAAAGACTACAATGTAAAACTGGCAACCGCCAACATTGGAGATGCTCTCGATAGGCTAACAGTCTCGATGAGAAATGGCATTTGGAGGAAACTATGTCCCGAAGCAGTGAACGATTTTAAAGGCCTCAAACCATCAACAATAAATACGACAATAGTGAGCTTGGCTAAGGAGGCTGGGTTTGTGGAAGTTGATGAAGATGATGTTGAAGAGGTTTTGGCATCCCGTGACCAAGAATTGACAGATGAAGAGCTGATGCAATTGCAAGTGGAATGGATAACAATCGAAACCGAACGCAGTAGCGAAAATGAAGTCGTCCAGGGACTGAACGTGAAGCAGTTGCGTGAGATTTTCGCTGCGAATGACAGCACTGCAATGATTGCAGAAAAGTATGACTTTAATTTTGAAAGGGCACGTAGGTTTAGGGCAGGTTTGCAGGATGTTTTGAGTGCTTACAAAGAACTGTATGATCTAAAAATGCGCGAGGCTCAGCAGTCAAGTATACTGTCATTTTTCAAACCTTGCACATCAGCCACAGCAGACAACGAACCTCGACCTTCGACATCGAGGCAGGCAGACATGGAAGAAGATGACCTGGCTGTCCTATTGGAAATAGACTACGATGAGATGACACCCCAGTCTCCTCTACCTCCCACCACCCCAATTTCCGATGACTCAGCCTAACACACCATCCCAATTCCCATAAGTGAAGCTACACTGTACGTACACTATTTCTACTTCATATAGGTTGTGCATTTTTGTGTTATTTAGTATGATTTGTTATTTGGTACGATTTAGCAGCCTCATAGCTTAAAGGTTACTGGAGAGAGTGCTTCTGCCGACAGCGCCTGCGCCGACAGTGCTTCCGCCGAGAGCGCATGCGTGAGATTTTCGCTGCGCTAGACTGTGCTTCAATGATTGTAAAAAGTATTTCTACTTTACATGGGCTGTGTATTTTTGTGTTATTTAGTATGATTTGTTATTTGGTACGATTTGGCAGCCTCATAGCTTAAAGGTTACTGGAGAGAGTGCTTCTGCCGAGAGCGCATGCGTGAGATTTTCGCTGCGCTAGACAGTACTTCAACCATTGCAAAAAGTATTTCTACTTTATAGGCTGTGTATTTATCATATCATTCCTGCTTTTACTATATGTTACTGTTATTTTAGGTTTTATGTGTTATTTGGCATGATTTGGTAGGTTATATTTTGGGTCTGGAAACGCTCAAAAATTTTTCCCATATTAATAAATGGTAATTGCTTCTTCACTTTATGACATTTCAGCTTACGAACCGTTTCAATGGAACGCTCTACCTTCCGACGGCAGGGGAAACCTGTACAGTGTTGGGAAATTAATAATGTATTTTGGTAAAAGGAACAATGATGCAACCTATTATCTAAGTGGGGGGGAAATTCAAACTGGAGGTGCGGAAGGACTTAAGAATCCTTGTGCAAAACTCATAGAAGGTTAATTTACAGGCTGAGACTGTGGTAAAGATGGCAAATGCAATGTTAGAAGTTATTTCAAGGGGAACAGAATATAAAAGCAAGGAGGTAATGCTGAAGCTTTATAAGATACTAGTCAAGCCACACTTGGGAGTATTGTCAACAGCTTTGGGTCATATATCTCAGAAAGGATGTGTTGTCATTGGAGAGAGTCCAGAGGAGATTCACAAGGATGATTCCGAGAATGAAGGGGTTAACATACGAGGAGTGTTTGGCAGCTTTGGGCCTGTACACACTGAAATTTAGAAGAATGCGGGGGGATCTCATTGAAACTTACTGAATGTTGAAAAGTCTAGGTAAGGTGGATGTGGAGATGATCTTTCCTATGGTGGGGGCATGAGAAACTAGCTGACACAGCCTCAAAATTGAGGGGTGACCTTTTAGAACAGAGGTAAGGAGGAATCTTTTTAGCCAGAGAGTAGTGAATCTGTGGAATGCGCTGCCAAAGACTGCGGTGGAGGCAAAGTCTGTGGGTATACTGGAGCAGAAGTTGATAGTTTCCTGATTGGTCGGGGCATCAAATGATGTAGCAAGAAGGTAGACGTATGGGGTTGAATGGAATCAGGAATCAGCCATGATGGAATGGCAGAGCAGACTTGATGGGCTGAGTGGCCTAATTTTGCTCCTATGTCTTATGGTCTTAGGTCCACAAACATCTGCTTTAGCTGACCTCTCATTTTACCTCTTCATAAATTTTCTTAGTTCACTTTGACCAACACTGTTGTTATGCCACTGCAATTGTCTACATTTAAGTTGAGAACAGAAATTTCAGACCCAAATTTCTCTCCATCAAACTGCATTTGAAATTTCCTTTGGGAATTATTTACAACGAGGCCATCAATTAACTTGGACTCATTACAAATTGCCTATACCCTAGTTTGTCAATGTATTGCACTAAGAAATCATCGTCCTTAAGGCTTCCATTGCCAATTTGTTAGTCCAATCAATAATTTAAAAAAACACAAGCAATACCAGAATATCCCTAAAATGTAGGAGTCCACTACGTTTGAAAACTTACATGGTACTCATGCAAGATTAAATGGCATTGCAACTCATGTTAGAATTAAACCAATGTACTGCATTATACTAATAAATACTGAGGTGAGACCATCATAGGAACTTCTAATGTATGTTTGTGTTTGATGTTTATTTGAATTAGGAAGAGGTCCATTTATCTCTATATTTACCATCTTGATTAGGGTAAAACACATATTCTGTCAAACCTTACCATTTAGAAGTTCAATGAGTGCTGGAATAATCCCAGATTTTGCCAGCATTGCTGCACAAGAATCATCCATGGACACAGTGCCAATCATAATCACCACTTCCAGAACCAGGTCATCTTCTGTTGAACCTGAGAAGTTAGAAATACAAATGCTCTACTGTAATGGATTTACTCATATCTATGCACAGAAGCAGACTGTATTTAATTGATACAGTGAAGTTTTCACCTGTAGCCTCAAACTTCACTGTTACAACTTCCACAACACTCAAAAGACCATATTCATGAATATTACAAGAAGACATACCTTAACTGAAAAGGCTATGTTTCAACCATTTCATCCAGTTCACAATAGGACCCTCATCCCTTTTAAAGATTTCAAGCACTCAGTTCATTGTAACAGTATTGAGTTTTCAAAATACTCCATTTTTATAAGATCACTGAATTTTTACACAGGAAACAAATAAACAATGAAATTGAAGTACAGAATCATGATTTAAATAAACGAGGTCGCAAAGACTTGAGGAAATGAATACCCTCACTCTGTTATTATAATCCCATTTCTGGTTGTGCAACAATGGGCTGCACCACTTATCTGGAAACACTAAAATTTACAAATACAATGTCTATCTATAAATAACCTCCATGGTGGAAGGTTCAAGCAATTTGTTTACTTTGTATTTTCAACATAGTCATACATCTCCTGCCATTAACAGGTGAAAAAGATTCATTTGTCATTGGCAATAAATTTTTAATTGCACATACTCCAGTCAGCTCTTTTCCTCTCCAATCCTCTCCAAAAGAGAAGTTTAGAAGCTTAGACGTGTGAGTATTGGCCTCAAACATTTTCTGTGATTAAATTAGTCTGGAGGCATTCTATTTTAATGTATGGTATCATTTAAATGTTGGACCACAGTATGAAAAAGATCAAGAACATCTTGTAGCACAGCAGCAGGACGGCATAAAATGAAACAAAAATTTATTGTTTCTCTGAGCATGAACTACACATTTCAGTAAATTTTGAGATTAAGACTACTGCAAATTACACAATCACAGTTAATTATTTTTCAACAAAAAGACACTAAAAATTTTTCAAAAATCAAACTGAACTGAAAACTATTTAAAAGAAAGCTGCTTTAAGTTTAATGGCCTGAATTCAGAATATAATGAAACAATTTATTTTCATTTGCTGAAGAAGTTATAATGTCCTTTAGTATCACAGTGATTAAAAGAATTACCTTTGTGCCTAGGTATAAAGTTTTGATTTTCAAATAGTTTTATTCCTACAGCCAGCCAGCACCCTCTTACACAGAGTGACAATGCCTTATTATCGGAGGACATACAACTTAAGGTCAGTAGAAGAAAGTTTATGGGAGATATCAGAGATAGGTTTTTACCCTTTAACCTTTCCTACATCTCCTTTCAGAATGATTGTCTCAGCTGCAGGTCAACAAGCACAAGAATATGTGCTACTGTTTCTTGATGTGAGATTGAATATAGATAGCAAGATGATATACTGAAGATCACAGCAGGTGGAGAATTCGAGTAGAACATTAATTACCGTATTTGAGGTAATTGATGACCAATGGACAAGGATTACAGGATTAGATGAACTGAGCCTAAGGCAGCAGATGAAACCATAGAAACTACAGCACAGAAACAGGCCCTTTGGCCCTTCTTGGCTGTGCCAAACCATTTTCTGCCTAGTCCCACTGACCTACACACTGACCATATCCCTCCATACACCTCCCATCCATGTATCTGTCCAATTTATTCTTAAATATTAAAAAAGAACCCGCATTTACCACCTCGCCTGGCAGCTCATTCCATACTCCCACCACTCTCTGTGTGAAGAAGCCCCCTCTAATGTTCCCTTTAAACTTTCCCCCCCTCACCCTTAACCCATGTCCTCTGGTATTTTTCTCCCCTTGCCTCAGTGGAAAAAGCCTGCTTGCATTCACTCATCTATACCCATCATAATTTTATATACCTCTATCAAATCTCCCCTCATTCTTCTACACTCCAGGGAATAAAGTCCTAACCTATTCAACCTTTCTCTGTAACTGAGTTTCTCAAGTCCCGGCAACAACCTTGTAAACCTTCTCTGCACTCTTTCAACCTTATTTATATCCTTCCTGTAATTTGGTGACCAAAACTGAACACAATACTCCAGATTCGGCCTCACCAATGCCTTATACAACCTCATAACATTCCAGCTCTTATACTCAATACTTCGATTAATAAAGGCCAATGTACCAAAAGCTCTCTTTACGACCCTATCTACCTGTGACGACACTTTTAGGGAATTTTGTATCTGTATTCCCAGATCCCTCTGTTCCACTGAACTCCTCAGTGCCTTACCATTAACCCTGTATGTTCTACGTTGGTTTGTCCTTCCAACGTGCAATACCTCACACTTGTCAGTATTAAACTCCATCTACCATTTTTCAGCCCATTTTTCCAGCTGGTCTAAGTCCCTCTGCAGGCTCTGAAAACCTTCCTCACTGTCTACTACACCTCCAATCTTTGTATCATCAGCAAACTTGCTGATCCAATTTACCACATTATCATCCAGATCATTGATATAGATGACAAATAACAATGGACCCAGCACTGATCCCTGTGGCACACCACTAGTCACAGGCCTCCACTCAGAGAAGCAATTCTCTACCACCACTCTCTGGCTTCTTCCATCGAGCCAATGTCTAATCCAATTTACCACCTCTCCATGTATACCTACCAACTGAATTTTCCTAACTAACCTCCCATGTGGGACCTTGTCAAAGGCCTTACTGAAGTCCATGTAGACAATATCCACTGCCTTCCCTTCATCCACTTTCCTGGTAACCTCCTCGAAAAACTCCAACAGATTGGTCAAACATGACCTACCACGCACAAAGCTATGTTGACTCTCCCTAATAAGCCCCTGTCTATCCAAATGCTTGTAGATTCTGTCTCTTAGTACTCCCTCCAATAATTTACCTACTACCGACGTTAAGCTCACCGGCCTATAATTTCCCGGATTACTTTTCGATCCTTTTTTAAACAACGGAACAACATGAGCCACTCTCCAATCCTCCGGCACTTCACCCGTAGACAGCGACATTTAAAATATTTCTGCCAGGGCCCCCGCAATTTCAACACTAGTCTCCTTCAAGGTCCGAGGGAACACTCTGTCAGGTCCCGGGGATTTATCCACTTTAATTTTCCTCAAGACAGCAAGCACCTCCTCCTTTTCAATCTGTACAGTTTCCATGGTCTCACTACTTGATTCCCTCAATTCCATAGATTTCATGCCAGCTTCCTTAGTAAATACAGACCCAAAAAACCTATTTAAGATCTCCCCCATTTCCTTTGGTTCCGCACAAAGCCGACCACTCTGATCTTCAAGAGGACCAATTTTATCCCTTACAATCCTTTTGCTCTTAATATACTTGTAAAAGCTCTTTGGATTATCCTTCACTTTGACTGCCAAGGCAACCTCATGTCTTCTTTCAGTCCTCCTGATTTCTTTCTTAAGTATTTTCTTGCACTTCTTATACTCCTCAAGCACCTGATTTACCCCCTGTTTCCTATACATTTCATACAACTCCCTCTTCTTCTTTATCAGAGTTGCAATATCCCTTGAGAACCAAGGTTCCTTATTCCTATTCAATTTGCCTTTAATCCTGACAGGAACATACAAATTCTGCACTCTCAAAATTTCCCCTTTGAAGGCTTCCCACCTACCAATCACATCCTTGCCAGAGAACAACCTGTCCCAATCCACGCTTTTTAGATCCTTTCTCATTTCTTCAAATTTGGCCTTCTTCCAGTTCAGAACCTCAACCCTAGGACCAGATCTATCCTTGTCCATGATCAAATTGAAACTAATGGTGTTATGATCACTGGAACCAAAGTGCTCCCCTACACAAACTTCTGTCACTTGCCCTAATTCGTTTCCTAACAGGAGATCCAATATTGCATCCCCTCTAGTTGGTCCCTCTATATACTGATTTAGAAAACTTTCCTGAACACATTTTACAAACTCTAAACCATCTAGACCCCTAACAGTATGGGAATCCCAATCAATGTATGGAAAATTAAAATCCCCTACCACCACAACTTTATGTTTCCTGCAGTTGCCTGCTATCTCTCTGCAGATTTGATCTTCCAAGTCTCGTTGACTATTGGGTGGTCTGTAATACAACCCCACTAATGTGGCCATACCTTTCCTGTTTCTCAACTCCACCCATAAGGACTCAGTAGACAAGCCCTGTAATCTGTCCTGCCTGAGCACTGCTGTAATATTTTCCCTAACAAGCAATGCTACTCCCCCATCTTCCATTCCTCTGCCTCGATCACATCTGAAACATCGGAACCCTGGAATATTAAGCTGCCAGTCCTGCCCCTCCTGTAGCCAAGTTTCACTAATTGCTACAACATCATAATTCCACGTGTCAATCCACGCCCTCAACTCATCTGCCTTCCCCGCAATACTCCTAGCATTGAAAGATATACACCTCAGAAGATTTTTACCACCACTCACAACCCTTCTATCAGCAGATTTGCTTAAACTTTCAATATCATTTATTTTCACCCCAGCCACACTGTCAGCTCTGGCACTCTGGTTCCCATACCCCTGCAAATCTAGTTTAAAGCCTCCCCAATAGCACTAACAAAGATGATGACATAAGTATGCGTTGTTTATTGAAGATATACAGTACACTACTGAATTAAATGTTCACCTCCAACTCAAGAGATTGCTGAGGTTTATAAATCTCCTGGTTCAGCTTAATGCAGCGGTATTAATAGCAGAAGCAGTACTTATTGCAGGGGGAGGGAGGGGAAGGGAGGAAGGGGAATGTCGAACGTCGACTCAGACCATGAGAGTCCTGCGTCGGGCATTTTCATGCCTTACAAGGTGCAGATTGGAAGTCTGTGTGGGGCACCACTCCTCGCACAGACGAGAGCAATGTGTGATTAAGTGCCTTGCTCAAGGACACAAACACACTGCCACAGCTGAGGCTCGAACTAGTGACCTTCAAATCACTAGACGAACGCCTTAACCACTTAGCCATGTGCCCAACACAATACTTATTGCAAGTATGTATGTAAGTAAGTAAGTAAGTATGGTAATATGTGTAACATATAATTAGGGAAGTCGATCCTGTAAACCGAGAAGTGAACAAAGAAAAAAAATCAAGGAGAGGTAGAACAGTGTTTTGAATGTACACATAAAACCTGTCCCTATTTAGTGACATAAGCAAGGAGAAGAAAATAATTAATAGAGGAAGCATTGTTAATTAAGACAAAGTAAATTTATTGTCAGCAGATTAATCTAAGAGATGAAGAGTGTAGCAGATGGAAAAAGCAATTAGAAAACAATGTTGGGAAGTAAGTCAGGCTGTGGCAGATCCTGGAGATGACTTGGTCAAGTGGACAAGAGGTAATGTGGCTGTAATTATTTGTGTTATCAATGAAGTAAATAGTTAATAAGCCACTGTGCTGCTGTTTAAGGTTGATTTATAATTCACACAATACCAAAATTGGGTTTTGCATTTTTTAAACCACAACTAAACTTCACAATCATAATTGGATTATCCTTCATATCATATCCACTACTTTTAACAAACCTGGTTTCAGTTTGTCCTTGAGGAAAGGAACCAAGTTATATTCTTTCAGCACAAGCTCCCAGTCAAGATGTGGAATTGTCAAATTAGCCAACGTTCCAAGAGATTCAATAACAAATTCTTCACTTTCATTGCTATTGATCTGAGCTGCCAGATCCCCGACATAATCCTAAAACACAAAGATACACATATTATATATTATTTTTACCCAAAGATCCAAGGCCATTTTTAAAACAAAAATTTAATTAGGAATCCTGCTTAATTTCAAAGCACATAGTTAAAACTTGTAGGAAATTTAATTATGATGAAAGCTGTATAAATACTGCCCAATGCAAAGTTATCGTTTGCCAGGAAACAACAGAACTTGCTCCGGCAGAAACTTAAAGTGGAAGTATATTTACAGATATTTCAACTTTAACAAGCAATTAATAGGATGAGGACCCATTACTGTTACACCAATCTAAACGTGCACAAAAACATTGGAGCTCATTGCTGAATAGTTGGGTGCTTCACTTTAATTATGGCACGGAACCCATGTCCTGTGTAAAAGACACAAGCCATAGTTCAAACTTCACTTGAAGACTACTACCAACGAACTGGCTAACTCACAAGTATTGGCACTTCTTCCTTGGAACCACTCATCTACACAAAGCACTTGTTACAATGGAGTCTCTCCTTTGGGTGGGATTCTGCAAGCTTCTTCCCTTGTGCTCTGCTCCGCACCTCCTTCTTCCAACACTGTCAACCAAAGCCCAAAACCAACCCACAGTCCCTAGAAATCTGATGCTGCCAAGCTCTCTCGAATGTCCCATGGCATCCCACTGGAGAGAATGTTATCAAGACAAACCCAATTGGCTGACACAACATTCCTAAACTAAGCAAATGACTCATCTGAGCAGAAACCAATATTGGACTGTGAAGCTTAATTAACAGGACACATTGCATTTTACAGAAAAGCTGCTGAAACTAAAAGACTTAACAGTATAACAATAGTAATACAATAAAACATGCTCTTAATCAGGGCTTACATATACTTTGGTGACCCATGGATGACCACATATTACACTCAAGTTCTTAAAGATAAACCATTATAATTTATAAATTAGATTTGTTAAAATCTTTTCATTATAACAACAACATTTATTCTTGTGATCTATCATAAATTCAAACTGATTCAGGCTTAAGGTTACCATTAATCATTTCTAGTAAAATTTATTTTTTGGATGCTTATTTTGTGGTTTTTATCTGTATCTTTTGTCAATGTCTTTAATTTCCAATTAATGAAAATAATACTTGATTTGAAGCTATTAGTGAAACAGGGCTTTGTGATTGCATCAAGAATAATTTATTTGAATAAGCTTTTGAACCTACCCAGGAAAAGGCAATTTTAGGTTTGGTCATGTATGATAAGTCAGAAATAAAAGGAGATCTTGAAGCTTGGACCTTCCAGAGATTTGAATTCTAGATACTATGTGAGGGTGAACAACTTCGATCCAAAACCAGTGTCCTTGGTTTAAATAAGGACAATTACAAAGGAGTGGAGGAAGAACTAGACTGAGGCAAAAGGTTATGGCAAAGATCTGCAATAGTAGCTGATCAAAAGCATCATATCTCTCGGTTATGGGAGCTGTTTAGCGCTGCACTGACAAATGACAAAATGTCGAAATGATCATTTTAAACACCAAAGTTAACTGTTTCACGTTCAATGGACAAACAATATACACATTCTTAAAAGTATTTCAGTGGCTGAGGGAGAGATACTGTTTGTGGATTTGTTTTAAAGAAAACCAATATTGCGCTGTTAACAAGTAAAAGGAGCTGGATAACATTCTATCAGCAATTGATTTCATGATGAAGATTGGAGATGAAAATGCTGGAACATCTATTTTCAGTATGGGGTTCCCAACATCTCTACTAACATCAAAAAAACCTATGACATGGCTATATGCAGCACTGGGGTCCCACAGGGGACTGCACTGGTTCCCTTCCTGTTTATCTTGTATATCTCAGACTTTAGATACTACACTGAGTCATGTCATCTTCAGAAATTCTCTGATGACTCGCTAATAGTTGGGTGTTATAGGGAGGATGTGAGAAAAAATACAGAACTCCAATGATGGACTTTGTCTTACTGATGTTGAGCTGCAGAAGACCAAGCTTGCACTGTTCCCTGTTACTACTGATGGTGAGGACCTTCAAGTACCTGGGGGTGCACCTGAATGACAGACTTAAGTGAAGCGCTAACAAAGAGGCTGTACACAAAAAGGGCCAGAGTCACCTCTACTTTCTGAGAAGACCGACATCCTTTGGAGTATGTAGGCCTCTCCTTCACATATCCTACCAGTCTGTTGTCACCAGTACAATCTTCTATATGGCGGTGTGCTGGGGCAATGGCATCAACACATGTGATGCCAACAGGTTTAATAAACTGATTAGAAAGGCTGGCACTGTTATAGGAGTCAAACTGAACATACTGGAGGACATGGTAAAACAAAAGACCCTATGGAAAATCCTGGGAAATCTGAACAATGTTTCTCACCCTCTGCATGCCACCTTGGCTGAACAGAGGAGTACTTTTAGTAATAGACTAAGACAACTGTGCTGCTCCAAAGAGCGCTATATGAGGTCATTCTTACCTTCAGCCATTAGGCTCTATGAGTCAACCTATAACCAGGTTAAGTATGAACCTCTCCTGTTGGACTGTTTGAATAACTTTTTTTACATATATTTTCTTACTTCTCTTCTAACATTTGTATATTTGTATACATGTGCACTTGTAATGCTAATGTGACACTGCAATTTCCTTTGAGATCAATAAAGTATCTATCCATCTATTTATCTACCTATCTAAACAAATCCCAACCCAAGAAAAGACATTAGAAAAGTAGTTATTAATTCCACCCCTCATCAAAATCAGCTAAAAACAAATTGGTACAAAGTATTTCACTGCTAAATTAGAGATTGTCTGGTCTAATTTTTTCCAGATTTTCACAGGAAGCATTTTTCAGCTATTTCTTTTAATAAGTATTGAATCATTTTGATTTTTAAAATCCAGAAAATTGGTGGATATTTATAAAAAAAACTCCATACATGTAATATCTTATTATACTGTATCCTGATCCAACAGTTGGCAAATATAAGTAAACGTTTATTTTTGCCACTTCTAAACAGCACCAAAACAGAGCATTATAAATTTTTAAAATTAAAATAACAAAATAATAGTTCACCTTAATTATAAATCAATACAAGGTTCTTCAAAGTGCGCAGTAAAACAGTCTGCTGATACATTCAATGATGAATGCAGTGGTATACCAATATCAAATATGCTGAATTCAATGTTAAATACATGGTCGAGCAGAGGTCATATCTGCTGGATTCAATGGTGAGTATAGTGAGGGATCAGGAAGTCAGGTATGCTGAACAATCGAGTCCAGCAATGGAACAAAAGGTCAGATGTGCTGGATTAAATAGTGGCTAAAGTAGAAGGACAAGAGATTGGGTGCAATGGAAATAAGAATATGTTTAATTGTTGCACAAGAGACTGGACACACCAGAATCTGACTTCCCACTTGTTTAAAATGTTCCCAGTTGAATGACAGATACAAATTATGAGAAGAGATGAGCCATAGGACTCAGTCACCTAGCTTCTTCTGGCTCAACAGAAATTAGCTGGCAATCAAAAATGAGAAGTCTCATGAACTTGCCTGTAAATGGATGTAAATCAACAGCATTATGGAAGCAAAAAAGACAATTTAAAAATATAACTGGAAGGAGGCAACAGAACTTAATATAAAATCAATTATTCAATATCTAATCTGAGTCATCCACTCAAGCAGATGTACTCCTGCCAGTTACACACAGGAGCATAACTCTTATGATACCTACTATGAATAACTTTTTGGTATCACCTTCATGTTGGGAAATATTCCTGATCATTTTCATGAGCAGTGAATCCTTGAATTTGAAGGCTCTTTTCATTAGCATTTTCAGGCCAGTTCCTAAAATGTGAAAGTTCAGAGTCTCCATCATAAGTCAATTTTCTCAGTAAAAGACTATGATTAAACATAATCAAACAACAGCTCAACAGACTTAACTGCATTCCACATCAATTATTTTGCTTTGTAAGTAAACAGGAATACCTGTGTCTCAAGTCAAGAGATTAAATACATTAATTCCACTGAATTAAAAATGAATGCTTGGAAAAAATACACTAAATTGGAAACTATTAAAATCTTAAAGCACTAGAAAATCACATTTGTTTGCAACTAAAATTTTATCAGATCAAATCATCAAATATTACAATCACAAGTAGTACATTGTTAAAACTGCATGGGCCTACAGCTAAACTAAGGATATACTAACAAAGCAATTTTCAAATTACCCTCAGATTTCTTGCATTAAGGAATTTATTTCTGAAGTATCTATACCAAAATTGTGCCATGATTTGAAGTGTTTCAGTGTAGCAAATTTAACCAATACAAGTGGCTCCAGCATATAAGAATGAAGAAGATCCAAACCTAAATGTGCTTTGTAAGATTTGCAGGAAGCAAATATTTAAGCTTTGGGAGATGAATATACAAACTGAAAGCAGAACATAACCTTTCAGCTACTCGAGTCTACTCTGCCATTTATTATGATCAAGGTATAAATCTGATTTTAACCTCGAAACTGCCAGTGCTGCTCCAGGTGGTTTAAACTAGTGGTAAGAAGTGCAAGTCAGCAAGTGGGATGGCTATAGGGAAAGAGGATGTTAAACCTACATGCAAAGACAAACACCTAAAGGCTAAGCATGGTGGAACTAATGTTCTGAATTGTGTATATTTTAATACCGGTGTCCCCCACTTTCTGAACGTTCGCTTTACGAAACCTCACTGTTACGAAAGACCTACATTTGTACCCTGTTTTCGCTAACAGAAGGTGTTTTCACTGTTACGAAAAAAGCAGTGCGCGATAAAAGGCAGCGTGCGCCCCGAGCAGCCGCTCTCCCCCGGATTCGGAACAGCATTCTCACCGACATTACTTAAACACGTCTGTGAGCAGCCGTTTGCAAGCTGAGTTCTATGGTATCGGAAAAGCCTGAAAGAGCTCGTAAGGGTGTTACACAGCGTAAAACTAGATATAATTAAGCGTTTTGATCGTGGTGAACGAAGTAAGGTCTAAGTGAGTTTGGCTTGTGGAAGCTGATGTTGAAGAGGTTTTGGCATCCCATGACCAAGAGCTGATAGATGAAGAGCTGATGCAGTTGGAAGAGGAAAGGATAACAATCGAAACCCAATGAGTAATGATAAAGTAGGACTTTAATTTTGAAAGGGTATGTCGGTTTAGGGGATATTTGCAGAATGGTTTGAGTGCTTACAAAGAACTGTATGGTAGAAAAATGCGCAAGGCTCAGCAATCAAACAAGCCTTCCACATCAGCCACAGCACATGACGAACCTCGACCTTCGACATCGAGGCGGGCAGTCATAGGAGAAGATGAGCTGCCTGCTCTAATGGAAACAGACGACAAGATGATACCCCAGTGTCCCACCACCCCAACACCCAGGCCACGGACAGATACCAATTCGCAGAGAATGCATCTGGGCTGACAATTACGTGCCGGGCAGCACCTAATTAATTAGCATGTTTATTTTTGCTTTTTTCTTAAAGGTGTGCTGGATGCGCCCCGGCTACCGCTGTACCACTGCATGCTTCGCGGCAATGTATCGCTCGGCAGCCTGGAGGGTGGGGGCCACTGCACCACCCAAACTCCAACAAGTCTAACACACCACCATCAGTGTGCTCCGTGCTTTCCCAATTCTGGTAAGTGATACTACACTGTACATACATTATTTCCACTTTATATAGGCTGTGTATTTTTAATGTGTTATTTGGTATGATTTGGCAGCTTCATAGCTTAAAGGTTACTGGAGAGCGCTTGCGCCGTGCTTTTGCCAACGGCGCTTGCATGAGATTTTCACTACGGAGAACAGTTCAGGCAATGATTGTGGAAAAGTATTTCTACTTTATATAAACCGTGTATTTATCATATCATTCCTGCTTTTACTATATGTTACTGTTATTTTAGGTTTTATGTGTTATTTGGCATAATTTGGTAGGTTATTTTTGGGTCTGCAAACACTCACAAAATTTTCCCATATAAATAAATGGTAATTGCTTCTTCGCTTTACGACATTCCAGCTTACGAACCGTTTCTCAGGAACGCTCTACCTTCGGATGGCGGGGGAAACCTGTACAAGGAGTATTGTAGGTAAGGTAGGTGAATGTTTGATGGCGCTGGACAATTAGAGCATGGATAAGGATGTGGAATTATGATGTTGCAACCATTAGTGATACTTGGTTGCGGGAGGGCAAGACTAGCAACTCAATGTTCTCGGTTTCTGTTGTTTCAGAGATGATAGGGGAGGTACTAATGGAGGGTTGGCATAACTCATCAGGATTATATGTCATACAGTGACCAGAGAGGACATAGTGGCGCACCCGTCTGCTGAGGCAATATGAGTGAAACGGAGGAATAAGAAAGGAACGACCACGTTTGTTGGGTGTATATTATAGACCTCCCAGTAGTCAACGGGATTTAGAGGAGCAAATTTGTAGAGACAGCAGACAGTTGTAAGAAAAATAAAACTGTGATAGTAGGTGATTTTAACTTCCCACATATCAACTGGGATTCCCATATTGTAAAAGGACTGGATAGGATAAGGTTTGTCAAATGTGTTCAGGAAAATTTCCTTAATTATTACGTATATGTCCCATCTAGAGAGGGCATGATGCAGGATCTCCTCTTAGGGAATGAGACAGAGAAGTAAGAGAAGTGGGTGTAGTGGAAAACTTTGGATCTAGTGATCATTATTCCATTAGTTTCAAGATAATTATAGAGAAGGATAGTTTTCAGCGATTCAGGAACAGCTTCTTCCCCTCTGACATCTGATTCCTAAATGGACATTGAATCCTTTGACACTACCTCACTTTTTTTAATATACAGTATTTCTGTTTTTTTGCATGTTTTTAAAATCTATTTGATATATGCATACTGTAATTGATTTACTTACTTTTCTTTTTTTTTCCTCTTCTATATTATGTATTGCATTGAACTGCTGCTGCTAAGTTAACAAATTTCACATCACATGCCGGTGATAATAAAACTGATTCTGATTTTGGTCCTCCAATTGAGATTCTAAATTGGAGAAAGGACAATTTTGATGGCATCACAGAAGATCTGGCAGGTGTGGATTAGGATAGGTTGTTTTCCAGCAAAGGAATGTTTGATAAATAGGAGGCCTTCAAAAGTAAGATATTGAGAGTACAGATTCTGTATGTTCTTGTTAAAATAAAAGTCAAGGCTAACTGCTTTAGAGAACATTGATTTGACGGATAGTGAGGCCCTGGTTAAAAAACAGGTGGTGCATATTAGTTATTGGCAGTTAGGGTCAAATGAGGTGCTTGAAGAGCATAAGAAATACAAAAGAACACTGAAGGGAGGGGTATAAGAGGATATGAGGTTGCTCTGGCAGACAAGGTGAAAAGAGAACCGCAAGGGCTCCTATAGATAAACTGAATGAATTATTTTGCTTCTGTATTTACTCAGAAGACAGACATAGAGTTTAGAGAGATTAGTCAAAAGAACAGTGATATCATGGACCATATCCAGATTACATAAGAGGTACTTGCCATCTTGAAGCAAATTTGGGAGAATAAATTCCCAGGTTTATCCCAGGTTACTACACAAAATGAGGGAACAGTGTGTGCCTTGGGTGATGATTGCATCCTCACCCACTGGTCACAGTGGTGGAGAAATAGGATTGAAGGATGAGAAATGTTCCTTTGTTCAAGAAAGGTAATAGCCTTGGGAATTATAGACCAGCAAATCTTGCATTAGTGGTGGGCAAATGATTGGAGTGGATTCTTAGAGACAATTTATGAGCATTAGGAGAAGCATCATCTGATTAGGGATAGTCAACATGGCTTTATGAAGGGCAGAGAATGACTCACAAGCCTGATTGAATTCTTTGAGGAACTGACAGAACAAATTAATAAAGGCAGAGCAATGGATGTTGTGTATACAGATTTTAGTAAGACATTTGACAAGGTACCCAATGGTAGGCTCAATCAGAAAATCAGGAGGCACAAGATCTAGGGAAATTTGGCTACTTGGATTTAGAGTTGCTTGCCCACAGAAAATAAAGGGTGGTAGTAGATGAGTGTATTCTGCCCAGAGGTCGGGGACTAGTGGTATCCTACAGAGATCTGTTCTGGGACCCCTGCTCCTCATGATGTCTATAACTGACTTGGATGAGGAAGTGTAGGATAGTATGTTTGGAAATGACACAAAGGTCGGTGGTTGGAGACAGTGCCGGAGGTTGTCATGGATTACAAAGAGATATTAATAAGATACGGAGCTAAGCTGAGAAGAGGCAGATGAGGTTAAATCAGGAAAAGTGTCAAGTGATTCACTCTGGAAATTTGAACTTAAAGACAGAATGCAGGGTTAATGGCAGGATTCTTAACAGTGTGGAGGAACAGAGGGATCTTGGGGTCCATGTCCATAGATCCTTCAAAGTTGCAATGCAAATTGCAAACTTTTTTTGGTACCAGTGTTTAAAGGTGCTCTAAGCTTAACAAGCCAATGACATGAAGTTTGATGTTGTTCTGGATAGTGTAGATTGTTGCAAGGGAACATTGATGGGATCCAGAACTAGGCTGAGAAGTGACAAGTGGAGTTCAATCCAGAAATTTGTGAAGTGATACACTTTGAAAGGTTGAACTTGAAGGTAGAGTGCAAAGTTACTCGCAGATTCTTAGCATTATGAAGAAACAGTGGGATCTTGGGGTCCAGATCCATAGATAATGGACAATAGGTGCAGGAGTAGGCCATTCAGCCCTTCAAGCCAGCACTGCCATTCACTGTGATCATGGCTGATCATCCACAATCAGTACCCTGTTCCTGCCTTCTCCCCATATCCCTTTACTCCATTATCATTAAGAGCTCTACCTAACTCTTTCTTGAAAGTATCAAGAGAATTCGCCTCCACTGCCTTCTGAGACAGAGCATTCCACAGATCCACAACCCTCTGTGTGAAAAAGTTTTCCCTCAACTCCGTTCTAAATGGTCTACCTCTTATTCTTAAACTGTGGCCTCTGGTTCTGGACTCCCCCAACATCGGGAACATGTTTCCTGCCTCTAGCATATCTAATCCCTTAATAATCTTATATGTTTCAATCAGATCCCCTCTCATCTTCCTAAATTCTAGTGTATACAAGCCCACTCGCTCCAATCTTTCAACATATGACATTCCCGCCATCCCTGGAATTAACCCAGTGAACCTACGCTGCACTCCCCCCATAGCAAGAATGTCCTTCCTCAAATTTGGAGACCAAAACTGCACACAGTACTCCAGGTGGGGTCTCACCAGGGCCTTGTACAACTGCAAAAGGACCGCTTTGCTCCTATACCCAACTCCCTTTGTTATGAAGGCCAACATGCCATTAGCTTTCTTCACTGCCTGCTGTACTTATATGCTTACTTTCAGTGACTGGTGAACAAGGACACCTAGATCTCGTTGTACTTCGTTTCCTAACTTGACACCATTCAGATAGCAATCTGCCTTCCTGTTCTTGCACCCAAAGTGGATAACCTCACACTTATCCACATTAAACTGCATCTGCCATGCATCTGCCCACTCACCCGACCTATCCAAGTTATCCTGCATTATCATAACATCCTCCTCACATTTCACACTGCCACCCAGTTTCGTGTCATCTGCAAATTTGCTAATGT
The DNA here is from genome assembly GCF_030028105.1 of Mobula birostris. NCBI lineage: Eukaryota > Metazoa > Chordata > Chondrichthyes > Myliobatiformes > Myliobatidae > Mobula > Mobula birostris. The sequence goes on along the minus strand of NC_092381.1, from coordinate 65,043,004 downwards.
TACTTTTAATCCCTTCATCTAAATCATTAATGTATATTGTAAATAGCTGCGGTCCCAGCACCGAGCCTTGCGGTACCCCACTAGTCACTGCCTGCCATTCTGAAAGGGACCCGTTAATCCCTACTCTTTGTTTCCTGTCTGCCAACCAATTTTCTATCCATGTCAGTACCCTACCCCCAATACCATGTGCTCTAATTTTGCCACTAATCTCCTATGTGGGACCTTATCAAAGGCTTTCTGAAAGTCCAGGTACACTACATCCACTGGCTCTCCCTTGTCTATTTTCATAGTAACATCCTCAAAAAATTCCAGAAGATTAGTCAAGCATGATTTCCCCTTCGTCAATCCATGCTGACTCGGACCTATCCTGTTACTGCTATCCAAATGTGCCACTATTTCATCTTTTATAATTGACTCCAGCATCTTCCCCACCACTGATGTCATGATAACTGGTCTATAATTCCCTGCTTTCTCTCTCTCTCTCTCTCTCTCTCCTTTCTTAAAATGTGGGATAACATTAGCAACCCTCCAGTCCTCAGGAACTGATTGTGAATCTACAGAACATTGGAAAATGATTACCAATGCATCCACGATTTCTGGTGCCACCTCCTTAAGTATCTTGGGGTGCAGACCATCAGGCCCTGGGGATTTATCAGCCTTCAGTCCCATCAGTCTATCCAATACCATTTTCTGCCTAATGTGAATCTCCTTCAGTTCCTCCGTTACCCCAGGTCCTCCGGCCACTAATACATCTGGGATATTGTTTGTGTCTTCCCTAGTGAAGACAGATCCAAAGTACCTGTTCAACTCGTCTGCCATTTCCTTATTACCTATAATAATTTCACCCGTTTCTGTCTTCAAGGGCCCAACTTCAGTCTTAACTAATTTTTTCCTCTTTACATACCTAAAGCTTATATATTCTTGGCTAGTTTACCTTCGTATCTCATCTTTTCTCTCCATATTGCCTTTTTAGTTATCTTCTGTTGCTCTTTAAAAGTTTCCCAATCCTCTGGATTCCCGCTCATCTTTGCTATGTTATGCTTCTCTTTTATTTCTATACTGTCCTTGACTTCCCTTGTCAGCCACAGTCACCCCTTACTCCCCTTAGAATCTTTCTTCCTCTTTGGAATGAACTGATCCTGCATCTTCTGTATTATTCCCAGAAATACCTGCCACTGTTGTTCCACTGTCATCCCTGCTAGGGTATCTTTCCAGTCAACTTCGGCCAGCTCGTCCCTCATGGCTCCATAGTCTCCTTGGTTCAACTGTAATAATGACACTTCCGATTTTCCCTTCTACCTCTCAAATTGTAGATTAAAACATCATATTATGGTCACTGCCTCCTAATGGCTCCTTTACCTTGTGTTGCCTTATCAAATCCGGTTCATTACACAACACTAAATCCAGAATTGCCTTCTCCCTGGTAGGCTCCAGTACAAGCTGCTCTAAGAATCCATCTCTGAGGCACTCCACAAACTCCCATTCTTGGGGTCGAGTACCAACCTGATTTTCCCAGTCTACCTGCATGTTGAAATCCCCCATAACAACGGTAGAATTACCTTTGCGACATGCTAATTTTAACTCTTGATTCAACTTGTACCCATATCCAGGCTACTGTTTGGGGGCCTGTAGATAACTCCCACTAGGGTCTTTTTGCCCTTACAATTTCTCAGTTCTATCCATACTGACTCTACATCTCCTGATTGTTTTTTTTTGTAATTTATTTTTTTATTGAGTTTCATCATCAAACATTTCCATAGGATGTATTTTAGAAACTGTACATATATATCATATAATCATATTTGTCACAAATCTCCACATAATATTTATCTGAAGTACACGCTTATAGAAAGAAGAGGAAAGAAAGAACAATCGAAAGAAGAAAACTATGTACAGAGTAGGGAGTGATTTTTTTTTAACATATTCATTGATTGTGAGAATAAAATCAGGCCCATAAGATGTTATGTAGTTAAACCATTTTTTCCAGTATGAATAAAATTGTTCCAACTTATGATTAACAGATGTTGTTATCTTCTCCATTTTGTAAATGTCCATCGTAATTTCCATCTATACATTTAAAGTTGGGCTCTCCTGAGATAACCATTTCTTGGTAAGGGTCGTTTTACCAGCCACCAGCAGTACATTCATTAAATATTTATATTTATCTCTTTTCAACCATTCTTGAGGTATATACCCAAAATATATGATCTTACTCTCTAAGTGTATTTATCTGTTAGTATATCATTGAAATTTGCAGAATATAACTTAATCGATCTACTCCCTGAACAAAATAAGAACCAAGAAAAGTGAATAATAAAAAGAAAGGTAAGGAAGGTGTGGTTCCAAGGCTGCGGTCTCTACATGACTCTGGGTTGGGCTAGAAGAAAAGTCTAGCCGTGGGGGATAGCCCCTCCTACCTGTGAGTTGAGGGCCCCCGTTGCAGTACCTATAAAAGTAAGTAAAAAAAAACTATATCTATTACACAGAAATGATTTCCCTGTTTATTCCTCCCATGTATATATTCTCATCTAGGTGGGGAAAAAGGAATGAATAAATGATTTTTTAAAAAAAAATTGAGTAATATAAAATCCACATTATAACATGAGATAGGTATATCATCGTCTATTTTTGCTTCCGTTTAGTTTATCAGCACTATGAAAGTTAGCCAAACCTTATGGCTCTTCTGGAGGAGGTGAGGGCTGCCATCCGAGAACTGACTGTCTCTTCCTAAAATCTTTCTCTCGTCCTGTTCCCATCCCCTGCTTTCCAGATTCTCTTACTATTTCCCAAGCAGTTCGGGATAACTGCTCAGCCAGAGTTTCCCTTGGTCTGACCATGCTAATGGGCAGTCCTCTGTTCTTCATGTCTGTAGTTGCCTCTTCCGCCGTCTGATATAGTCGTATCCCTTCTTGGTAAAAGACCCTCAAGTTTAGCAGGGTACGGGCTTTGGAATTTAATCTTTTCTTGCTTTAATATTCGTTTTGCTTTGGAATATTCCTTCCGTTTCTGTAGGACCACCAGGGGGTAATCATGATCGAAGTATATTAACTTCCTGTTCCAAAACACCCTCTTCTTAACCTAGGCCCTTCGTAGAATCTCCGCTTTGCTCTTGAATTGAAGGAATCTAAGTACAATGGAGCACAGTTTACCTTCTCTGTCACCGGGAGACGCTGGACAAGTGAACGGTGCGCCCTTTCAATTTCAATCTCCACAGTCTGAGGAATCTCCAGCGCTTCCCGCAGCAGCTTGTCTACAAAGTCCATCATCAACAATCCCTCTGCTCCTTCGGGAACATTATAAATCCTGATATTTTTCCATCGTGATCTTCCCTCCTGGTCAAGCAATTTACTTTCCTGTTGATTTAATATTTTTATCGTCTTACTTAGTATCTGTTCCACGTTTTGCACGCGATCTTCCATCTTCTCAATTCGAGTCTCTGCCACCGCTATTTTCTCATTGACATTGGTGAGCTCTGACTTTATATCATTGAGTTGCTGCTTTATTTCTTTTTGGACTTCCCTTATCATTTCCAAAATCCTTATCATATTTGCTGTTTCGCCTGCACTAGGCCCAGCGTCAGCCTCGCCACCACGCGCACGTGCAGGACAGCCGCACGCTGTACCTCACTCTTCCATAGGTTCCTCAGTGGTGCTTTTTTTAATCTCTATTCTTTCTCCCCATTCTTGCTCCCCTTATCAATTCAGGCATTTTCGAAAGATCTTATATTTGATGGATTAACTGAGTAAAATATGTGTTTTCCCAGCTATTGATTTAAGCTGCCATTCTGAACGATGACGTCACCGGAACCCCTACAATCCCTGATTCTATGTCGCCCCTCGCAAGGGACTGAATTTCATTCCTCATCAACAGAGCCACCCCACTCCCTCTGCCCATCTGTCTATCCTTTGGATAAGACGTATTTCCCAGCCCCGTTCCCTCAAAGTTGCCATACAAGGTGACAGGGGGGTTAAGATGTGTGGTGGATTGGTCTTAATCAGTTGGAGGATCAATTTCAAGAGCCGCAAGGCAATATTGCAACTCTATAAAACTCTGGTTAGACCACACTTGGAATATGGTGTTCAGTTTGGGTCACCTCATTATAGGAATGATGTAGAAGCTTTAGAGGGGGTGCAGAGAAGATTTACCAGGATGCTGCATGAACTATAGAGAATGTCTCATGAGGATAGGTTGAGCAAACTAGTGCTTTTCTCTTTGGAGTGAAAGAGGATGAGAAGTGACATAATAGAGCTGTATAAGACGATAAGAGGTGCAGATAGAGTTGGTAGCCAGACACACTTTCCCAGAGTAGAAATGGCTAACACAAGGGATCATAACTTTAAGGTACCTGGAAAGAAGCATGGGGGTGAATGTCCAAGGTAGTGTTTTTTTTTTAAAATATATATATATATATATATATATATATATTTTTTTTTTTTTTTTACAAAGAATGTGGTAGTGCATGTGCTTCCACAGATGATGTTAGAGGTAGGTACATTAGGGACATTTAAAAGCCTCTTAGATGGGCGAAAGAGAAATGAAGGGACATGTGGAAGGAAATGATGAGATTAATCTTGTAGTAGGTTAAGGGATCGACACAACATCATGGGCCAAAAGGTCTGCATTGCACTGTGCTGTACTTCTCCATGTTTAAAGTTAAGTCACTTGGCAACCAAGATGAAGGAGTAAACTGAATTCAGCATTGACTTGCAGAAGAGAGTGGTAGTAGATGGCTGTCTCTTTGAATGCAGACCTGAGCGTATTTGGTGATGGGTCAGTTTTTTTTTAATATTAACAATTTAGATGAAAATGGGATAAACAGGACCAGAAGATGACAGCAGAATTAAAGGCACACTGGACAGTAAGGAAGGCAATCAAGGATTGCAGTAGGATCAGGATCAGCTAGAAAAATAAGTTGAAAAATGGCAGATAAAATTTAATACGGACAAGTACAAGGTGTTGCACCAGGGTAGTATTTATACAGTAAATGGTAGGGCACTAAAGTGTGTGGTACAACAAAGGGACCTGGGAATACAGATCCATAATTCTTTGAAAGTGGCTTCACGGGTAGATAGGATCGTAGAGAGCTTTTGGCACATTGGCAGTCATAAATCAGAGTACTAAGTATATTTGAAGTTGTACAAATTTACGGTATTTTGTGCAGTTCTGGTCACCGACCTGCAGGAAATATATCAATAAGCTTGAACGAATGCTGAGAACATTTATAAAGGTGTTGCGGGACTCAAGGACCTGAGTTATAGATAAAGGTTGAATAGGCTAGGACTTTATTCCATGGAGCACAAGAGAATGAGGGTAGATCATGTAGAGACGTACAAAATTGAGGGGTAAAGGTAAGGTAAATATATGGAGGCTTTTTCCCCTGATGCAGGGTGAAACCAGAACTACAGATCATAGGCTTAGGGCAAAAGGAGAAATATTTAAGGGGAATCTTAGGGGGAACATCTTCAGACGATGATGCATGTGGAATGCGCTGCCAGCAGAGGTGGTAGATGTGAATTCAACTGTAACATTTAAGAGAGGTTTGGATAGATACATGAATGGTGGGGTTTGGAGGTCTATGGTCTGGGTGCAGGTAGTTTGGACGAGGCAGAAAATGAGACTGACATGGACAAAATGGGCCAATGGCCTGTTTCTGTGGTGTAGTGCTCCAAGACTGACACTTCTTGATTATTGAGAATCTATGGACTTTAGAAATATTCAAAGGCAATACTTCCACAAGTTGGGGAATGGAATTCCAATTCTTAAAATACATCAAGAAAGATTTGAATTCAGCTGTGTCTTACCTTTTTTTAAAAATGGAAAAATAAAGTGCTTTCCAACAGTGACCTATCATTCTCAATTCATATACTTCAAATTCCTCTTTTCATAACCCCACTGAATCAATCATATCACTTCTCACTCATCTCAACACTACGGGTACTATCTGAGGTTCTGTAAACTTTCTTCTTAAGAGGACCCATTAACTCTGCGAAAATCAGGTTGGTGCGAGATCTCAAGAGGGGAAGTTTCTAGAATGCCTATGAGATGGCTTTTTAGAGCAGCTCAAGGTTGAGCTCACTAGGGGACCAGCTATTCTGGATTGGGTGATATGCAACGAACCAGAAATGATTTGACAGCTTAAGGTAAAATAACTCTGAGGGGAAAAGTGATCATAATATCGAATTCACCCTGAAATTTGAGAAAGAGAAGCTAAATTCAGATGTATCAGTATTATAATCTAGTAAAGGGAATTATAGGCATTAGAGAGGAGGTGGACAAAATTGATTGGAAAAGAACACTGGCAAGGATATTGGCAGAGCAGGTGTAGCTGGAATTTCCAGAAGTAATTCAGAAGGCACAGGATATACACATCCCAAAGAGGAAGAAATATTCTAAAGGCAAGATGACATAACCATGGCTAAGAAGAGAACATAAAAGCCAAACAGAGGGCGTATAATAGAGCAAAAATTGGGGGAAGTTAGAGGATTGGGAAGCTTTTAAAAACCAACAGAAGGCAACTAAAACAGTCACTAAGGAAAAGATGGAATATGACAGCAAGCTAGCCAATAATATTAAAGAGGATACCAAAATTTTTTCAGATAGATAAAGTGTAAAAGAGAGGCGAGAGTGGATATCGGACCACTGGAAAACAATGCTGGAGAGGTAGCAATGGGGGACATGGAAATGGTGGACAAACTAAATAAGTATTTTGCATCAGCCTTCACTGTGGAAGACACTAGCAGTATGCTGGAAGTTCAAGAGTGCCAGGGGTCAGAAGCGTGTGAAGTTGCCATTACTGGGGAGAAGGTTTTCAGGAAACTGAAAGGTCTGAAAGAGGGGTTGAAGAGATTGTGGAGGCATTAGTAATGATCTTTCACGAATCACTAGATTCTGGAATGGTGCCGGAAGACTGGAAAATTACAAATGCCACTCCACTCTTCAAGAAGGGGAGAGAAAGAAGAAAGGAAACTATAGGCTATTACTCTGACCTCAATGGCTCGTAAGATGTTGGAGTCAATTCTTAATGATGTGGTTTTGAGGTTCTTGGAGGTAAATGACAGAATAGGTCTTTATCAGCTTGGTTTCCTCAAGGGAAAATCTTGCCTGATAGAACTGTTGGAATTATTTGTAAAAAATAACAAGCAGGATAGACAAATGAGAATCGGTGGATGTTGGGTACTTGGATTTTCAGAAGGCCTTTGACAAGGTGCCACACATGAGGCTGTTTAACAAGTTAAAAGCTAATGGTATTACAGGAAAGATACCAGCATGGATGAAGCAGTGTCTAATTGGCAGGAGGCAAAACGTGGGAATAAAGACAGCCTTGTCTGGTTAGCTGCTGGTGACCAATGCGTTTCCACAGGGGTCTTTTTCTTGGGATTACTTCTCTTTGCAATATACAATAACAAGAAAAAGTTTGTGAACTCTTTGCAATTACCTGGTTTTCTGCATTAATTACACATAAAATGGGGTCTGATATCCATCTAAATTACAATAATGGACAAACACAATCTGCCTAAACTAGTAACACACAAACAATTGCACTTTTCCTGTCTTTATTGAACTCATTGTTTAATCATTCACAGCAGAGCAGCAGAGGCTGGAAAAGGTATGTGAACGTTTGTATTTAATAACTGGTAGAACCTCCTTTGGCAGCAATACTTCCACCAAATGTTTCTTGTGGATGCTGATCAGACTTGCACAACAGCGAGGAGGAATTTTCGACCATTCCTCCAAACAAAACTGTTTCAGTTCATCAATATTTCTGGGATACTTTGCATGAACTGTCCTCTTCACGTTATGTCACAGCATTTCAATTGGGCTATGGTCGCACTCTGACTTGGCTATTCCAAAATACAAATAATCTTCTTTTTAAACTATTCTGTTGTTGATTTACTCTTCTGTTTTGAGTCATTGCTGCATCATCCAACTTCTATCAAGCTTCAGGTGACAGATCGCTACCACACCTTGATGCAATTCTGAATTTATTGTTCCTTCAACGACTGCAAGCTGTCCAGGCCCTGAGGCAGCAAAGCAACCCCAATACATGATGCTCCTTCCACCATGCTTCAAAGTTGGAATGAGGTTTTGGTATTGGTGTGCAATGCTCTTTTCCCTCCAAACATAGCAGTGGGCCTTTCTGCCAAAAGCTCAACTTCTGTCTCATCTGTCCACAGAACATTGTCTCAGAAGCATTGTGGAACATTCAGGCAGTCCTTTGCAAACTTGAGATATGCAGTAATTTTTTTGGGGGAGAGCAGTGGCTTCCTGCATGTTGCCCTTCTATGAACACCATTCTTGATCAGTGTTTTACTTATAATGGACACATAAATAGAGAAATTACCAAGTTCTAGATGTTTCTGCAGGTCCTTTGCTGTTATCCTTGGGTTCTTTTACACTTCCTGCAGCATTGCACACTGTGCTCTTGATGTGTTCTTGGCAAGATGCGTACTCCTAGGGAGAATAGCAACAGTACTGATTTACCTCTATTTGTAGGTAATTTCTCTTACTGTGGACTGATGAACTCTCAGCTCTTTAGAAATGATTTTGGAGCTTTTTCCAGTTTCATGCATCTCTACAATTCTTCTTGTAAGGTCCTCTGAAAGTTGTTTTGATCAATGCATGGTGCACATAAACAGATCTTTCTTGAGAAGAGCAGGTTCTGTCAGTTACCTGACTTTGTGTGGCTTTTTAATCGGACAGTGCACCTCTACAACCTACACCTCCAATCTCATCTCATTGATTGGAACACCTGACTCCAAATGGCTTTTGCAAAAGACATCACCCCATAGGTTCACATAGTTTTTGAAACTAGCTTGTGATTGTTTAAATGGTGTATAGACGAGAAGTAGTACAATTGTTTGTGTGTTGTTAGCTTAGGCAGGTTGTGTTTGTCTATTATTGTCACTTAGATGAAGATCAGACCACATTTTATGAGTAATTAATGCAGTAAAACAGGAAATAGCAAAGAGTTCACAAACTTTTCTTGGAATCGTATGTCAATGATTTTAGATGACAGAAATGATGGCTTTGTTGCAAAGTTTGCGGATGATATGCAGATAGGTGGACACGCAGGTAGTTTTGAGGAAGTAGAACTTGGTAGAAAAAAATAAAAGGGTAGATTATTTTCCAAATGGAGTGAAAATTCAAAAATCTGAGGCACAAAGGGACTTGGGGAGTCCCTGTACAGGATTCGTTAAAGTTTAATATGCAGGCTGGGTCGATGGTGAGGAAGGCAAACAAAAATCTGAGGCACAAAGGGACTTGGGGGGGGGGTCCCTGTACAGGATTCACTAAAGGTTAATTTGCAGGTTGGGTCGATGGTGAGGAAGGCAAACATGATATTAGCATTCATTTGAAGAGGTCTAGAATAGCAAAGCAAGGATGTAATGTTGAGGCTTTATAAAGCACTGGTGAGGCCTCTCTTGGAAGTATTGTGAGAAGTTTTAGGCCCCTTATCTTTGAAAGGATGTGCTGGCTCTGGAGAGGGTTCAAAGGAGGTTCATGAAACTGATTCCAGGATTAAACAGTTTGTCATATGAAGACTGTTTGCTGGCTCTGGGCCTGTATTCACTAGAATTCAGAAAAATGAGGGGTGACCTAATTGAATGGTGAAGGCCTCGATAGAGTGGATGTGGAGAGGATGTTTCCTATGGTGGGAGAGTCAAGGACCAGAAGACACAACCTCAAAATGGGACATCCTTTTAGGATGAGATGAGGAGGTATTTCTTTAGCCAAAGAGGGGTGAACCTGTGGAATTTGTTGCCACAAGTGGCTGTGGAGGCCAAGTCATTATGTAAATTTAAGGCAGAGGTTGATATATTCTTGATTGGTCAGGGCATGAAGGGGTATAGGAAGAAGGCAGGAGATTGGGGCTGAGAGGGAAAATGGATCAGCCATGATGAAATAGGGAGCAGACTTGATGGCCCAAATGCCCAAATTCTGCTCCTATATTTTATGGTCTTACGGTCTAATTGAATTGACAACAAACCTACTGAGCAGTAAGCCTGCCTGTCACTGTTACTTTGTACACGTCAATTTCAGAGTAAAAAATTGAAATTATAACGGCACCCTCAGTCTATTTGCATCGATAACTATATGATTTTTTAAATAAACAATTACCAAAGTCAGATAAGGAAGTTAAATCTTTCAGATAACCAGATAAATGCTCAGATTTTGCTTCCACTTACATAACTGGTTAGGATAAACTTTACCTTCACAGATTAATTGTGCATTTCTCTTGTTAGATGCAAGGTTAATACAAAAGGATATTAATTCCATGTCAATGTGCTCTTCGGGACATTCAAATAACATCTTCATTAACTGTTAAAAGAATAGCACATAAGTAACACATCATTTATTGGCAATGAAAAAAAATTAAGACAATTTTCTCTCCTGTAAATCTTTATAGTCTAAGAAATAAGTAACATTATCTGCAATTTTACTTTTCTAATGAAACTGTGATTACCAGCTGACTATATGAATCAATAATTATTTATCTAAACCCATCCCAATGGGAAACAAACTTGATTAGATAGGTCACGATTTTCAACCTGTGCGATTGTAAATTCCATCTCTACCACAGGAAGTGAAAGTCAGCCGATGGGTTGATAAAAACTTCCACTTAAAAGCTTCAAAGAACTGAACAATTGAATATGAAAAAAGTAATAAAATCTATTTCTTTAAAAATGTTACTCAAGTTTTCTGGTATCGGCTACATCATCTTCAAAAAGACTACAAGAAATAAAGTCACATGGAAGAACGTGCATTTTCTGTGATATATGATAAAGGCTGTGTCGCAGATTAGGAGTTCTGGTGAGTCCTCTTCTCTGAATCATTCCTACAAACCCAGTGTTCATACTCAGTATGATGCCTGGTTCCAAGCTCAGAAAGTGCCATGTTCAAAACAAAAAAAGGTTGGAATTAGGGGATCTCAGCTACAATCCTGCAGAGTTCTGTAATTTAACTCAGCATTTTTGCATTCCTATAGGTTATTAATACCCAATGAACATTTCTTCCAAGATACCTAAAACACAGTAAAGTGAGGCAAAACTGTTAAGGCAATACTCAATGACTGTACTCATGTGCAGGATACTGGATTGCGGGTGTTCCTCAACAAGAAAAGAGAAAACAAAATCAGGAAGAAGAAAGAGGCACATCATTTTTCATAATAAGAGAAAAGCAAATTTTAAAATTTGAGCAACACACATAAAAGTTGCTGGTGAACGCAGCAGGCCAGGCAGCATCTCTAGGAAGAGGTGCAGTCAACGTTTCAGGCCAAGACCCTTCGTCAGGACTAACTGAAGGAAGAGTGAGTAAGGGATTTGAAAGTTGGAGGGGGAGGGGGAGATCCAAAATGATAGGAGAAGACAGGAGGGGGAGGGATGGAGCCAAGAGCTGGACAGGTGATAGGCAAAAGGGATACGAGAGGATCATGGGACAGGAGGTCCGGGAAGAAAGGGGGGGGGGGGGACCCAGAGGATGGGCAAGGGGTATATTCAGAGGGACAGAGGGAGAAAAAGGAGAGTGAGAGAAAGAATGTGTGTATAAAAATAAGTAACAGATGGGGTACGAGGGGGAGGTGGGGCATTAGCGGAAGTTAGAGAAGTCGATGTTCATGCCATCAGGTTGGAGGCTACCCAGACGGAATATAAGGTGTTGTTCCTCCAACCTGAGTGTGGTTTCATCTTTACAGTAGAGGAGGCCGTGGATAGACATGTCAGAATGGGAATGGGATATGGAATTAAAATGTGTGGCTACTGGGAGATCCTGCTTTCTCTGGCGGACAGAGCGTAGGTGTTCAGCAAAGTGGTCTCCCAGTCTGCGTCAGGTCTCGCCAATATATAAAAGGCCACATCGGGAGCACCAGACGCAGTACATCACCCCAGCCGACTCACAGGTGAAGTGTTGCCTCACCTGGAAGGACTGTTTGGGGCCCTGAATGGTGGTAAGGGAGGAAGTGTAAGGGCATGTGTAGCACTTGTTCCGCTTACACTGATAAAATTTGATAAACTTTTAAACTCCAAACATTTGCAACAATAATAGACTAATTTGTAAAAATTGATTCATACACTTTTTGGCACAGAAAGTCAGATTGCCCAGTCTCATATTTTGCATTCATTCTGAAATTAAATAACGTGGATTAATTCAATCTATAATTAAGATCAAATATAATAATAAAATATTTATATCAAACAAGTAATCGGAATCCAAGCTCACAATCCAGTCTGCAATTGAGTGCAAACATAATTATTCATAAAATCCACAGTTGCAGCCTAGTTACTACAGTAACAAATTTAAGGCTCAAGCAAAACATGCCCCATTTAAATATACTTATTATCACTAGTTACTAACATAACAGCGAAGTATTTGAATGTTGAGGCTATACTGAAGAAGCAGTGATAATTCTTCAAACAATTCCCATATTGAGTATCAGATACCACAGTCCCAGGCTGAAACCACTGTGTCTAGACTCCCTGGCACCTGACTTTACTTATTTACCAGGAATCAGAGGGTTTCTCTACACACAACATTCACACACCTTCCCCTTCAACATCTTTGAATGATTACAGCCAAAAAAAAGACTTTCTACAAGATTCACTGTTCTAGCCAATCACTCTGGACCTTGCTGTCTGTATTGATTATCTTGTGAACTTCAGCAGATAACTTCATGTAAAGGCTGTTCTCGGAAGAAATCTTCAGTATCATTTCAATAATGAAAAAGAAAGAGACAATCAAAGGGAACCATCAGAATAATGGCATTCGTGCTGGTAAAGTCAAACCAGAAGTATGTTACTTAATCAGTTTAAGGCAATCTTTATATTAGTATACAAGCACCCACATGCACTGAATTTGAATAACAATAATTCTGTGGCTTTTTGCACCAAAAATCAAATGAATTTTAGCAGCGTCATAGCAGAAATCAGTTCATTATCCTTGGATCTGAGAATACTTTTCCCCTAATGGCAGCCACTGCGGCCACTCCCCTCCATAATAATGTATACTGCTTTGAATATTGTGGGGAGGGGGGACCTACCGGGGGAAGCTGCAGTGCCTGGGTCTCTGGCACCGAGTCTAGTGTTGTGGTTTTGGAGTTTGTTGATTAGACCTCAGGGTATGATTGTATTAAACACTAAGCTATAATCAATAAACAGTAGCATTACATAGGTATTGCTATTGTCCAGGTGATCCAAGGCACAGTGGAGAGCCAATAAGATTGCATCTACTGTAGTACTATTGTGGTGACAGGCAAATTGCAGCAAGTCTGAGTCCTTGCTTACACAGGCGTTGTTTCTGGCCAAGAACGACCTCTCAAAGGCACTTCATCACAGTAGATGTGAGTGCAACGAGGCAACTGTCATTGAGACAGCTCACCCTGCTCTTCTTAGGCACCAGTATGATTCCCATTAACCATGAATGAACTGGAAACGTCAATCGATGACAGCACATATAAAATCCCAAGGAATGGCTTCCCTATGTTGTACCTGGTTACTTGGGGCCAGTCCAGACTTGTGGAAGTCTACAATACTGTCTGATTCACATTATGTCAGAATGCACGAGGAAGAATATCATTACCCTTGTTTACAAGAAAACGGAAATAAAAGATCTGAAACCTTCACTGTGAAGGATCAAGACCTTATCGACTGTTGAGAATTGAACACAGAACAGTGCAGCATAGGATCAGTCCCTTTGCCCCACAATGTAGTGCCAAACTAATTGAATTTGTAATCTAATGCCCAACTAAAATAATTCCTTCTGCCTGTACAACGTCAATATTCTTCCATTTCCAAGAGGCTCTTAGATAGACATTCATGTATCTAAGAGCCTCTTGGACACTTCTAGTATATTTATTTCCATTGCCACCCATCACTCTGTATAAAAAAAACTTACTGCCTTTCAATTTAAATGCACATCCTCTGGAATTAGACATTTCAACAGTTAGAAAAAGAGACTAGCTATCTACTCTATCTGTGCCTGTCATGATCATACAAGCCTCTATCAGATTTCCCCTCAACCTCCACTGCTCCAGAGAAAAAACACAAGTTTTCCAACTTCTCCTTAGCACATGCCTTCAGATCCAGACAGCAACCCAGCAAACTCCTTCTGCACTCTCTCCAAAGCCTTGACATCCTTCTGATCATAGGAAGACCATAAATGAATGAAGTACTCCAGATGAAGTTTTATAAAGATGCAACTTTCAGTGCCTTGACTAATAAAGGATAGCATGTCCTTGCCTTTTTTACCATTCACTTCCAGTGAGTTATGGACTTAGACCCCAAGATCCCTCCATGGATCAACACTGTGTATCAATGTTGTACTGTCTCTTTACATTTGATCTCCCAATGTGAAACACTTCACACTTGGCTGTGTTAAACTTCATTGCCATTTCTCTGCAACTGATCTATATCCCACTGAATTCATTACCAGTCTTCTAGGCTATCTACACCACCAATCTTTTGTATTGTCTGCAAACTTACGAACCACCCATCTAAGCTTTTATCCACTATCTTCTTCTATGGGCAAGCAATTCTGAATCTAAACAGCACAATTCACAGTGGACCCTAGACACTTAATCTTCTGGATGAGCTGCCTATGAGAGACCTTACTAAAGTCCCATGTAAACAATATCCACTGCTCAACTTTCATCAACCACCAGCGTCACTTCTTCAAAAAGCTCAGTCAAGTTAGTAACCCATGATTTGCCCCGCACAAAGCCACGGTGATTGGTGCTCAATAGGCCATGATTTTCTAAATTAAGCTGAATGTAACAGGCCCTCGATTCCATTTCTCATGTCATTCAAGAACAAAATATACAAAAATTACAGGAAACAAATCTGTACACAAAACCATTCAGTATAATTTTCATTGTATTGAAGAAACTTATACATGTTGTTATATGGAATAAAAAGAGCCAATGATAGAACAGTAACAAAATTGTAAAAAAATATTTACTGGGGTGCATATTTTGCTAAAACAGAAATTAAAATGCCACTCAGGTTATAAAATGGAAGCGAAAAGAAATGGGCAGAACTAGACACTAAAAGTTGTGCTCAGGCGAACAGCCTAGATTTGATTAACCTGCCTCTCTCCCATTCAAATTCTGATAGTTCTGCCCCACGTTACAAGTTAGTTGTAAAGAACATGTAAAAGAAATTCCATGTATTTTTAAAGTCAAAGCTGAACAAATGAGCACCCAGTCAAAAAGTACTCTCCAGCATGTGTCAAAGAGCAAAGCTAGTTGTGTGAAAACGTGGAGTCAGTTAGGTAAATCTAAGTCACAAATCTGTTTGTAACTGATGTAATTAGCAAGGTAGCATTAGACAATAAAAAAGTGCTACAAGTAACTGAAAGAAATACAGGAATCACTCAGATAAAGCTTAAATATCTCTATTAAATCATGTTTTCCAAATTATCCACACATTTTAACATCTTCTCAATTGACCACTATCAAATTTTAGAGATTAATTTACTAGTTTATGCAAATTCTTTTACCTGGGGAATGCAATCAGTGTAGGCAAACATGGATTTGAAGCGATCATCCATGGTGATATGGTACAAAATGCACATCACTATTTGTTTATGGTTTTCAGCCCCTGAAATAAAATGTTAAAATAAGATTTTAAGGATATCACATCAAATTTTCAGGCTTCATCTACCCATGTAAAATAAATAGAAAAATAATGTTCTTAAAAAGTGACTACTGTAAATGGTATTATAATTGAAGGATATTATTCCAAAATTAGCCTGGAAAGCAAACTTCACCTATTTTAACACCATTCTGCTCAAACCTATCTTCCAGTTTCTCCCATACTAACTACCAAATCAAGTGTTCAAAGCTCTCACACTTTTTCCCATAGTCCGAGATAAACCAGGAGGCTGCCTCTACTACATTACTTCTTTACCATTACACACTCAAAGGATCTCCCCAAATTGTAGCTCCAAACTCTTATCTCCCCCAGTTTCCCTTAGCTCTCTCATGAGTGTGGCTTATTTTGTCAACAAGAACAAGGTCCTCCTTCTTTATCCCACTGAGAATTCTGACATAAGAATGTGTACTTCAGGAAGGGGAATTTAGGAGAACACAAACTAGTCTTCATTGAAGGGTCAGCAAGTTCCTGGGTGACAGCATCTAAAAAGCTCAATCCTGGCTCCAACATATTGATCCAATCATGATGAGGGCATACAGGAGCTCTACTTCATTAGGAGTTTGAGGATATTTGGTGCAGTTGCAAGAAGAGGTTTGTGAACCCTTTGTGATTACCTGGTTTTCTATTAATTACTCATGAAATGTGGTCCGATCTTTACCGAAGTCACAATAATAGACAAACACAATCTGTCTGAACTAATAACATACAAAAGTTGTATTTTTCATGTCTGTATTGAACACATTGTTTTATCATTCACAGTCCAGGATGGAAAAAGTATGTGAACTCTTGTATTTAATAACTGGTAGAACCTCTTCTAGCAGCAATAACTTCCTATGGCTGCTGATCAGACTTGTACAATGACGAGGAGGAACTTTGAACCATTCCTCCATATAAAACAGTTTCAGCTCATCAATATTTCTGGGATACACTGCATGAACAGCCCTTTTCGGATCATGCCAGCATCTCATTTGGGTTAAGGACTGGACTCCGACTTGGTCATACCAAAACACAAATTTTCTTTTTTTAAACCATTCTGTTGTTGATTTACTCTTCTGTTTTGAATCATTGTTGCATCATCCAACTTCTGTTAAGCTTCAGGTAATGGACCACTACCCTGACATTTTCCTATAAAATGTCTTGATGCAATTTTGAATTCATTCTTCCCTCAACAATTGCAAGCTGTCCAGGCTCTGAGGCAGCAAAGCAGTCCCAAAATATGATGCTCCTTCCACCATGCTTCACAGCTGGGATGAGGTTTTGGTGTTAATGTGCTTGCCCTTTTCCCTCCAAACATCACAGTGTGCATTTCTGCCAAAAAGTTCAACTTTTGTCTCAACTGTCCACAGAACATTGTCCCAGCAGCACTGTGGAACATCCAGGTGGTCTTTTGTAAACTTGAGATGAGCAGCAATTTTTTTTTTGGAGAGGAGTGGTTTCCTCAGTGGTGTCTACGCTGATTTTGTTCACTTATAGTCCCTCAAAAGAACACAATAGCGTACAGGTACGCTAGATGAATTCCTCCATCAATAACAATTAGCAACTAATACAGTTTTATAGTACAGTAGCAGTATTGATAGTGCTCTAATCTGTTCTGTATTTCATTTAAGTACATAATTTATCACTCAGACAAGTGGTAGTTCATTTTCTTTTAATACATTTTGAACTATTTCCGTGAAACTGCGGCTAATTGCAGCAGCAGTTTAATTTGGCCAAAATGTACTGGTCGCAATCTGTCCCAATTAACAGGAATCCATTGAACTTGTTATTGCAATTTGTAGTTTTTTTGTGATGTATTACACTGCATTGCTTCCATAAAACAACAAATTTCATGACATACACCAGTGATAGCAAACCTGAAGCTGGTTGGTATGGTGGGATATCTGAAATCCGAATATTCAATGTTCATATCAAATACAAATACCCAAGTCAAATACAAGATACTGCTCTTTGGCTTCATCATGGCAACAGAGAAAGGTAGATGACAAGTTGGTGTGGAAATGGGGAAACTGAGTAGAAATTATGCTCAAGACAGCTGTTACAGATTGAGAATGTGTGTTTGGCCAAAACTGTTGACTTGTCAACACTTGGTTTTGTGAATTTAGAGGAAGCCACACAGAACCACCAAATACAGTACTCGAGACATGGTTAAGGATATACAGGTGAATCTCTGCTTCACCTGGAAGCATTGTTTAGATCTCTGGACAAGTATTGCCCCTGCAATAGTTGCAAGGGAAAGTGCTAGGGGAACAGGGAGGGTGGGACAGAGGAATAGAGGGATAAGTAGACCGGGGCTCACAGCGTGGCTCCTGTGGAAAGCTGGAAATGGTCGCAGTATGGAGACGGGGTGGGGGAAGAGAAAGTTGTGGTGGGGTTCTGATGGAACTGCAGGAAATGGCGAAGGATGATATTCCAGATGCAGAGACTAGTGGGATGAACAGCAAGGACCACGGGTCTCTCAACTCGGTATGCGGGAGGGGGTGATAGTGAAATGGAGAAAATTCAAGTAGAATCTCCAGTAAAAAGGAATCAATGGTTTCTGAGAAAGGATAACATTTCAGAAGTCCTGGAATGGAAAGACTCATCTTCCTTCCCCACCCCCCCACCCACCAATTCATTTCCACATTTTACCCACGAACCTCAGCCTCAACTTTCCTTCTGTCCTTCCTGGCTCCATCCATCAATCACCCACAACATAACAGCCCATTTCTCACCCTTCTCTCATTTCTCTTTCCCAAAATGCCAACCACCCCTTTGCAATTTCCTTAAGCTTCAGACACAACACCACCACCAAATACACTATCTCCTTCTCTCCCCTTTCAAATTTTGAAAGGGACTCTTTGCATCTCCCTGGTTTGCTCTTCTATCTCCACCATCACTCCCCAAGGAATGACATTTTACCATGCATTCATTAACACATCTTTCAATCCAACATTCTGCATTCTTGTTCACAATAAACGAAAGGACTCTTTAGAGTGTTATAGAATGGAGATTGTAGAGGTACAAGTACATAATTCCTTGAAAGTGGTAACACAGGTAGAGAGGATGGAGAAGGTGGCCTAGCAATAAGGATGTCATTCAGCTGGAATGGTTGCAGAAAAGATTAACAAGGATGTTGCTGGGACTGAAGAGCTTGAGCTCTGGAAACTGAACATACAGTGGCTTTTTGCCTGGAGTGTTGAAGGCTGACCTTACAGAGTTATTTAAAATCATGTAGCAATAGAGTCTTTTTCCTGGCGTAGGAGTGTCAAAAACCTGAGGGTAAAGATTTAAAGGAGGGAAAATTTAAATTGAACACGAAAGCAACTCTTCCCCCCCCCCCACACCCACACAGAGGATGTAGAGAAGAAGCTGTCAGAAGTAGTAGTAGAGGCATGAACAATAATGATATTTAAAAGGCATTCATAGGTATGTGGATTGGAAAGGTTTGGAGAAATGTGGGTCAAATACAGGCATGCGAGTCTAGTTCAGGTTTGTAATTTGCTCAACATGGATGTTGGTTGTAAGGTATGCCTCCATGCTGTACAATTCTATGGTTCTTTGTGGTTTCTTCACCATCAGAGAGACCAAAAGTAGAACAGTTGACTGCTTTGCAAGGCAGTTGTGTTCAGTCCCCGGAGGCATCCAAACTTTCCCTTGCCTGCCATTTTAATTGCCTATCCCAATTTGATCTATCTGTGACCTCATGCATTGTTATAAATGATGCCTAGCCCACATTTTAGAAACAGCACCTCAGCTTCCAGCTAGGAACATTGCAACTTTCTGAAAACAACATTGAATTCTTCAATTTCAGGTAACTCGCTTTCACTTTTTATCTCAATATTAGCCAGCTACCACCGGAAAGGTTGTACAGAAGCTAGAGCTTCTACAGCACCAACTCCTACCCCCCATCCTCACCACATTCCACACAGGTTGTATTGAGAGCATCCTGAGCAGCTGCTTCACTGCCTGGTTCAGAAATTGCACCATCTCGGATCACAAGACCCTGCAGCGGATAGTGAGGTTACCTGAGAAGATCATCGGGGTCTCTCTTCCCGCCATTACAGACATTTACATTACACGCTGCATCCGTAAAGCAAGCAGCATTATTAAGGACCACACACACCCCTCATACAAGCTCTTCTCCCTCCTGCCATCTAGCAAAAGGCACCAAAGCATTCGGGGTCTCATGACCAGACTATCTAACAGTTTCTTCCCCCAAGCCATCAGACTCAATACCCAGAGCCTGAACTGACACCAACCTACTGTCCTCTACTGTGC
Organism: Mobula birostris; assembly: GCF_030028105.1. NCBI lineage: Eukaryota > Metazoa > Chordata > Chondrichthyes > Myliobatiformes > Myliobatidae > Mobula > Mobula birostris. Next base: position 65,023,103 of record NC_092381.1, on the reverse strand, counting down.
CTATTGTCTTGTTTATTATTTATTGTAATGCCTGCACTGTTTTGTGCACTTTATGCAGTCCTGGGTAGGTCTGTAGTCTAGTGTCGTTTTTGTGTTGTTTTACGTAGTTCAGTGTAGCCTTTGTATTGTTTCATGTAGCACCATGGTCCTGAAGAACGTTGTCTCGTTTTTACTGTGTACTGTACCAGTAGTTATGGTTTAAGTGACAATAAAAAGTGATTTCACTTGACTTGAAGAACAGCTACTTTCCTTCAACTATTCAGTTTTTGAACCAACCAGCAAAACCCTAATCACTAACTTAGCAATACTACAGTGCAACCACTGACTTCCTTGCATTAAAATGGACTTTTTTTGTTAAAGCTGTTCTATGTTTTCTTGTAAAAGTTGCGTATAATTCATGTTTGCTTTCCTTGTGAATGTTGTTTAAAATGTACTATGTGCCTGTGATGCTGCTGCAAGTAGTTTTTCGTTACACCTACAGTATGCAGAAATATACTTGTGCATGTGACAACAATAAACTCGAACTTAACACTGAAACTAAAGTACCAGGTTCACAGGCAAGGTTGTCACTTACTGAATGCTTGTCATTGAGTGACCTTGTAATTCACCAACATACAAAATTACCCAAGATATATTAAAAAAGTTAAAATTCCTGTTTCATAATTCCTCAAGATACAGAAAGATATAAAAGGTCATACAGTCCATCATGTCTATGACAGATTCAGAGTACATAAAATCGGTCCTTTTCCCAATTCCACACAACTAACTTAATTCAAGAATGAAAGAACAACAACTGCTCATGATTAAAAACAATTCAACTACATTACAGCAAATAAAAAAAGTCCATTAGCTTTTCTCCTGGTAGACAGCTTCTCCATTTAATGGGGCTGCTGTATTTGCACTGGGTTTTATCAAACACAGGCTCAGTGGGCAGATTTCCCAGTTGCAGAATTGGGAAATCTGCAGAAATTGATGCTTCCCTGTTGTTCTCCACAAGGAGTCTGCAGAATCAGCATAGGTGGCCTGAGGCCATGGTCTGCTATGTGGAAGGCTGCACTGAAGTATGTGTTCTGTATTGGGGGGTCTAGTTAAGGGCTTATTTGCTTACAGATCTGAGTGGATTTTACTGAATTACAATGAAGGTTGAAATGAAGTCACTCAGTGAAGATAGGATATTTTATAGCACTTGAATAGATGGCAGGGGAAAACTAATTTTAAGTGAGAAGTAAAAGAGATTAAACAAGGAGAAATACTCAAAAGATAAACACTAAAATGAGTGGGAAAACAAACCAAGATATGATGAGATACTAAGGATCACATCACTGCCGCAACATACAAGGTATAGCAATGATAGGCAATTGGGAACATATCATGAACAGCAAACTGACGGTGACCAAGTAATATGAATTTTTGATAAATATTGGCATAACACAGAAAACAATCTGCCAATATGGGATCTCTTACACCAGTCTGGGAATGCATTTATGGCCTCAATCTTATGTCTCATCCAAAAGGAAGCAATTCCTTTAATATTGCACTGGAGCTTTACCCTTGAAGAGACTATGAACCCACAACTATCTGACTCAATAGCAGAAATGAAACCAGCCGGACTATGGTCTGTACAAACAAGGTAACAATAAAACATATTTAAAATATTAGAGAACTCTATTTAAAAAAACACGTAATACAATAACTTATGAAGGCATCCAATTCTCTTCAGATAATAGATTTTGCTGGGTGAAAGACTATATGAAATTGATTTGAATGTGCAGATCTTTGGACAATGATGCTTAAGTTTACAGCTTTTCGCAAGTAATGCACACTTCAAATTTAACAACCTATTTGTAAACTTTATCTTTTTTTAGGAAGTCTGCGCAAGAGACAGAAACTCAGGCAATATTTGCACATAGTCTATTAAAACCATGTGTGTTTTGTCCAACACCAGGAGAAAAAAAAGCATCTCCACTTAATTGAGAAAACAGGAGGAAGCATAAATTTTACTGCCATCAATAACTTCAAGCAATCCTGATACAACTTTACTGCACCCCCACCAGCTGTGGCAGATGGTTTTAGTTAGGGTTTTTGCCACATCTGACCCCTGCTATTACCTCACTTCATTTGTAGAAAAAATGTATGATTGTTTATAAGCTGAATAGTAAAAGATTGGCCCTAAAAATAACAAGCAATGGTCTATTAAATCTAAAGAAGAACTACAGTAGCAATAAGGGCCTCTTTTATAGTAATCTGCAAGATTAATTGTCCCCCAAAGTCTGGTGAGGTAGTTAAGTCAGATACATAGATTTTGGCAGCAGTTATGTTAACTAAAACAGACAAGAAAAGTATATCACACAAACAGCATTATAACATACTTAATATTAACTCTTAAGGGACAAAACAGCACAGAAGAGATACAAATTTTGAAAATAAAAGTGATTAGCTTATTCCTCTGTCAGCTTCTTGGTTCTCCCTTCCTCTGGTGGATACAATGAGATGTTTTCCAGGGTTTATTATAAGTATCACGTCTGCCACTCCATAACAGATATAGAAAACATGAACACGCTAGCATTGAGTGCTCTCTACATTAATTGAACTTTGAGAACAAGTGAATCTTCCTTACAGAGGAATACAAGTGTAAAAGAAACTAGAAGCAAATTTCAAAATCAAGGCGGCTCTATGTTACAGTCTTCCCAGTTTCTCTTCACACTCTCTAACAAAGTCAGCTACAACTTTATTGTAAAATATACAGTGACTTTCTGCCAACTCAATGTAGAAGAGTAATCCTTTGCTTGCACTTAATGAAGCTTTAAGTTAGAAAAAAAAGTCATAATTATTAGTGACTCTATGTTAGCCAAGATGACACATTAAAACAATTTCACTTTAGAAAATTTAGACAGTATTATTTATCCCCTAGCATTGGCAAAATATGTCACCATGAAACAAACTTAAAAGCTAAAGGCTCTTAAATAAGTGCAATCAATTCATACAGTGTATAGTCAGAGTCAGAATTAGGTATATTATCACTGACATACATGTCGTGAAATTTGTTCATAACAACATCAAATCTTATCAAATCTTACCAAGAACAATTACCATTTTACCAAGAATAAGTTGCACAAAGAATAATGTTGTGACTTAACACGACCTGGTGAATAACATTGCAATTGGATGTACATATACTCTTAAGTCAATAACTGATTTTTTAATTTTAATACTAATATTTCAAAAGGTATGATATAGGTGATTAAAGTGCAGTAGATTTCTTGGATAATTACAAAGTAATAAACTGATATGTAGAAACATTAAGATGAGAGATGTGAACACCTAACTGTGAAACAAAATAAGTAAGATGGACTCTACAGTTCTCATTGTTAGTTCAAAAACTATAAATGATGAATACTGTGAGCTCTTTTTATTTGAAACTTCTCAACAGAAGAAAAAAACTTCCACTTCAACTTTTTTTTTGCACTTTATGGTGAAGCTTCCATGTCAAGTAACACCAGGAAATAAGAGGAATAATAATACATGTCCCCTGTACCTAATGCAAGTATTTCACAATGCAGGTACCTACTCCCAAATAAAGCATAAAATCGTCAAAAAGTTGGGGAGGGTGCAGGGGTAACTCCTACATGAAAGCTTGTGCCTCTTTAACAGGAGTGAGAATTTCTGAGACAAACCCCAAGGGAGTAAAGAAAATACCAAGACAGTTTTTCAGGAGTAAAACTAAGCAGTTGATAAGCAGGTACTAATAAATAAGGAAAAGTAGAAACCAATTAACCATAAATATATTAATTCTGTGATTAGAAAAGATTAAAAGATTAACTCATGAACGATATAACTATTAGCTATTTAAGTTGGTTCAATTCAGAAATCAACATAATTTGGAGATAAATTTACATGAAACTAATTCAGAACCTATAAACTGAGTTGCAGCTTTGCTAACATTTCTGCTACAGTTTTGCAGTGCCCTGGTCTGGAAAATGCAAGAAACATCAGCTGGAATTCTACCATCCAATTGCACCTGCAAATTATTCAGATGAGGTAAAGGATTATGGCTCTGTACTGAATAGTGACATTGGAGTAAATTGGTTTCAGTCTCAGAAATAAAAACCTTTAGAAAGCAGTACAAAAACACTTCCTAAATGTCACTTTTTGGGATCTTATTAGTCACAAAATTTTATTAGTCATGAAAGCTCAGCAATTTACAGAGGAATGATTAATATTCACATTGAAGCATGCTTTTTCACTGAATGTAACTGAGCACAAAGAAAGTAATACAAAAAATGATGGAAATCCATAATCAGTATTGCGCAAAAGGGAGGGAACAGCTTTCAGCTGCTACCAACACTGCTAATTTTAAATATTTTTTCTGCTCTTTCAGATTCCAGGAATAATGCTTGTTTCTGGAAAAAAAAAGTACTGCATTAAACACTGAGGCATGAAATTTAGAATTTAAATAGAGAGAATTGTGTGATTTGAAAGGTGCAACAATAGCGATAAGTAAAATGACATAATTATATGCTTTCAGAGGAAGAAAATGGAACAGGCCTGGTATTTCCCACTGTTTGTTTGAAAAGGTATGATTTCATAGAAAACAGAAGCATTGCTGGCTTCCTAATCGTTTCAGTCTATGACTTGGATTCAGCTCCATAATATGAATACAATTATTTGGATGGCTACAAGGCATTGTAGAAATAAATGTTCTCACCCTGTCAACAAATTCCATTTATATACTTTTTAAAAAATTAATCCCATAAGAGGCTGCAAGGGAGAAATTGGAGCCCACCTTGAGCATTGAAGTGATGCAAAAAAATGCTTTTTGAGAAAATCTTTAAAGCTAAAAAGAAGGATCTCTGGGGACAGATAAGAAGTCAGAAACCAATAGGGAAATTGAGAAACAAGGGAATTCATATGGTCCCAACAAGAGAAAATTTGCATATTCTGGAAATCTGAGCAACACACACAAAATGCTGGAGGAACTCAGCTAGCCAGGTAGCATCTATGGAAAAGAGTACAGTGGACGATTCTGACCAAAAACAGCTGGGAAGTTGGTTGGTGAGAGACAGAAGGCTACGGAAGAAAGATAAAGGGGGGAGAAGAACCAGAGGGAGGCACTGGGCAGGCAAGAAGATAAGGTTTGAGAGGGAAAAGGGGATGGGGATATCCCACCACCAAGAAGATCTTCCCCGCCCTACTTCCCCACTTTCTGCTTTCCGCAGGGATTGCTCCCTATGTGACTCCCTTGTCCATTCGTCCCTCCCCCACTGATCTCCCTCCTGGCACTCATCCTTGCAAGGGGACCAAGACTACACCTGCCCCTACATTTTCTCCCTCACTACCATTCAGGGCCCTAAACAGTCCTTCCAGGTGAGGCAACACTTCACCTGTGAGTCTACTGGGGTCACCTACTGTATCTGGTGCTTCTGTGTGGCCGCCTGTATATCGGTAAGACTCAAGGTAGATTGAGAGACCACTTCATCAAACATCTATGCTCTGTCTGCCAGAACAAGCAGGATCTTTCAGTGGCTACCCATTTTAATTACCATTCCAATACATCCATCCATGGCCTCCTCCACTGCTGTGATGTCGTGATGAGGCTAACTTAGGTTAGAAGAAGAACACCTTATATTCCATTTGGGTAGCCTCCGACCTGATGGCATGAACATTGACTTCTCAAACTTTTGGTAATGGCCCCCAACCCCTCCACCCCTCTCCATTTCCCATCCCCTTTTCTCTCTTCCAACTTATCTCAACTGATACTTTTTTCCATAGATACTGCCTCGCCTGCTGAGTTCCTACAGCATCTTTTGTGTGTGTGTTGCTCAAATTCATAGGGTAATTGTGCAAGGTAAAGGGATGTCTAAAGTTACCAAAACTAATGGGAAAGTAAAAGAGATAGAATAGAACAAAGCTATGTGTGGATTTCCAAAAGAGAATGAAGATTCCAGGAAACAGAAAGTAAAAAAAAACTATAAATTAGAATGGTTTAGATAGCTGCAGTTTTTTTGCTTATTTACCTTTATGGTGCATTGAGATTAAAAGATGGGTACACTTCAAGTAATAACATATTGGAATTCATTTCCTCAGGAATAGGTACAAGGCGTAAGTGGATAGCAGAAGGAATCTGAAAAAAAGAGCTTTGAGGCACAGCTCAGATACCAGAAAACAGCCAAGTTAAGCTCAGTCTGATTCAGAAGACCTTGAACAAAATAAATTATATGATTGGTGACAAGAACACAGGGGATTTTTTTCTGGGTGGGGGCTTAAGGAAACACATGGAAGTTCTGAGACAATGAACTGGAGAAACAGGCCAACATTGAATCCTTTCACATCTGAAAGAGAAAGACCAAAGGTTGAAAAAAAGATCCTATCTGAATTCTATACTACCACTGAAAATAAGAAATTTTCTTTCTCTAAAAGCTGTGCATATTCATCTATTTCTCTAGTACAGATCATACCCCAAGTTCTAATCAAAAAGCTCTAAAACCTGGGCCTCTGCACCTCCCTCTACAATTTGATCTTTAAATGCCTCACTGGGAGGCCAGTCTGTGCGGATCGGAAATAATATCTCCTACTCGCTGACAATCAACACTGGTACGCCTCAAGGATGCATGCCTAGCCCACTGCTCTGCTCTCTCTACACCCCAACTGTGTGGCTAGGCACAGCTCAAACGGCATCTATACATTTGCCAATAACACAACCACTATTGGCAGAATTTCAGATGGTGACAAGATGGCGTAGAGGAGTTAGATAGATCAGTTAGTTGAGTAATATAGCAGCAACAACGTTGCACTCACGTCAGTAAGACCGAGGAATTGATTGTGGACCTCAGCAAGGGGAAGTTAAGGGAATACACACCAGTCCTTGTCAAGAGAACAGAAGTGGAAAGAGTGAGTAGTTTCAAGTTCAAAGATGTCAACATCTCTGAGGATACATCTTGGGCCCAACTTATTGATGCAATTACAAAGAAGGTATGACAGCAACCATATTTCATTAGGGATTTGAGGAGAATTTGTATGTCACTGAAGAAACTCCCAAATTTCTATAGATATACTATGGAGAGCATTCTAACTGGTTGCATCACTGTCTGGTATGGAGTGGCCACTGCACAGGATCAGAAAAACCTGCAGAAAGTTGTAAACTTAACCAACTCCATCATAGGCACCATTTTCCCCAGCATCCAGAACACCTTCAAAAGTTGATGCCTCAAAAAGGCGACATCCATCATTAACATCCCCTCCTCACCCAGGACATGCCCTCTTCTCATTACTACCATCAAGGAGGTGACACAGGAGCCTGAAAACACATACTCAAATGTTTCAGAAACAGCTTCTTTCTCTCCATCAGATTTCTGAATGGATAGTGAACCCAGAAACACTACCTCAGTATTTCCCCCATCTCTTTTTGCACTACTTATTTATTATATTTATATATATATGTATAGTAATTTATAGTTTTTATTACTATGAATTGCAATGTACTGCTGCAAAATAACAAATCTCAAGATATATGCAGTGACATTAAACATGATATTGATTCTGATTTAGATGGAGACTGAGCAGAATAGCTACAAAATTCAATCTTTGAAGCCATATGTATGTAATGTATTCTCATTACACACTTAAAGCTTGAAAGGGTGCTCTGACAAAATAGTATCACAAGTCAAAATCCTATACCAGAGATATTTTTGCATAAGTAGATGGCACTAAAGTTTCAACATAGTATTTAAAATGAAATAACATCCATTTGGAAACAATGACTGTGATCATGCCAAATAGAGGCTTTATTGGTGACTGGAAAAATCTCTCTGCCAAAAATGAGCTGAGGTGGAGTTGCTTATTCTTGCATTACATATTAACTGTAATAAATGGGTCATTGTTTTCCAACATGAAGCTCAGTTCTATAACAGAATGTCAAATGCACGTGAAAATATAGCTTGAATATAATATATTGAGCTAATAGTATTTGTACTACCTACTATTTAGCTACTGATACATCAGGTAGTGTTCAAAATAGCATCATTAAGGTTATTATATTTTTAGCTATATTTACATGAATAAAGCTCTAATGGTAATAATAGCTAAGCCTGAAGTTTTAGGGTGCTGAAGAGCAAACCAGTTAATGTATCACAAATCGTATAGCTGTTCTTCAGCAATTGAGTTAATAGCTATTGAAATAATGTGCAAAAATGTTAACCACCAGGGGTCACTGTTGAATCAGTTACCAAACCATAATTGGACAATACTTTATATCTACCACCTTGTTTACCACCATCAATGAAAAATCCTGGAACTATCTTGGCTGTTGAGCTGGTTTCAAGCTAGCTCTCCAACAAAGACAGGTAAGAATCAACTAAACAGAGAGAGAAAAAAATCAGAACTATTACAACACAAGCCACTAGCCAATCACACTTGTGCTCATCCTAATACGCAGGGTCAGTGGTGTAGTGTCATAGAGTTGTACAACAACACAACACTGATCCACAATGTTCATGTTGACCATTAGCACTTATCTATCTTAATGCTTCAGTGAAGATGGTGGCCAAGTCAGATGCCCCCACTCCTGCAAGATTAATCTACCCACTTCAGTTGGGAAATCATTCCACACTAGGACCTAGCAGGAGAACACAGGCTGCCAACATCAAAGAGCACCAGGAAGGCAATGGAAGGGGTCTGAAGGACTTGAAGCATGCTGCAGGCTTTGAGTACAGTGATACTGGGATTGGGCATGGGCAACGGGTAGAGAATTAGTGCATGGGGCCCCCATCCCCACATTAAGTAGGTGAGGCACAGTGGTTAATAGATAGTGTTAATTTTCAAAGTTCAAGATCTATTATCAAAGTCACCCTTCTATATCGCAGACCTTCTAACCCCTTATTCTACTTCCAGGTCCCTCAGGTCAGCTGACTTGGGGGTCCGGGCTGTCCTGCGATCTAAATTTAAGTTCAGGGGTGATCGTGCCTTTGCTGTTGTAGCCCCTAGACTGGGGAACAGCAATCCCCTCCCTATCAGATCTGCCCCCTCCTTGACTCTTTTAAGTCCAGACTCAAAACTTACCTTTATTCACTAGCATTTGAATCTTCCTAATGTGGTTGATTTTTGGCTTGTGCCTAGGCTCATGCGTTGTTTATTTTGTGCCTATAAGCTGTGTGCCTTGTTGTTTGTATCTGTGTTTCTTGTATTTGTGATTTTAGCTACCTGTTATGGTTTGTACAGCACTTTGGTCAACATGGGTTGTTTTTAAATGTGCTTTATAAATAAATTTGACTTGACTTGACCATATACTCTGAGATTCATTTTCTTGAAGGCATTCACAGTGCAAGAAATACAATAGAATCAATGAAAAACTAAACAACCAATGTGGAAAAGATCAATTTTGCAAATACAAAAAAAAATAATAATTATAAGTAAATAAATAATGCTCAGACATGAATTGCAGTGTTCTTAAAAGAGAGTCTAGAAATTGTGAAGTCAGTTTAAAGTTAAGGTGATTGAGGTTATCCACTCCATACCAACAGCAGCACTGTCTCCCGCACCATCCCCAACCTCATCAACTCTGGAGATCACCCAATTCATAGTTCCTTCACCCTGCACTGCTCATTTCTACCTCCTAGCCTAAATGTACAAATCTGACTGTCTGGCTAAGACCACTGTCTGCCTTCCCGACTGAACTCGTGCTCACACACTTCAACATTTTATCACCCTTGGTTTAATCCCTTCCCACCTACATTCACGATACTCCACATGTTCTCAATCTCCTACAACTTTTAATTCCTTGGCCCTGACCAGCTCATTTTCACTATGGATGTCTAATCCCTATATATATCTAATTCCCATATATATCTAATCCCCATCAAGAAGGCCTTAAAGCTCCCTGGGGCTTTCTCAGTCAAAAGAGCCAACCAGTTGCCCTCCAATACCACCCTCCTCCATATTGAAGATCTGATCCTCACCCTCAACAATTTCTCCTTCAGCTCCAACTTTCTCCAAACTCAAGGGGTAGCCCTGGGCACCCACAGCTATGCCTGTCTTTTCATTGTCTATGTGGAACAGTTCAAGTTCCAAATTTTCCCTGGTAATGCTCCCCAACTCTTCCTGTTCTACACTGATGACCGCATTGATGGTGCTTTTATGTATCCAAACAGAGCTCATCAACTTCATCATATTTGCCTTCAACTTACATGCCTTCAAATTCACTTGGCCCATTTCTGACACCTCTCTTCCCTTTCTCGATCTCTATCTTCTCCATCTTTGAAGGCAAACTGTCTACCGACATCTTTTATCAGCCTAAAGATTCCCATATCCATCCTGACTATGCCTGTTCCCACCCTGTCTTCTGTAAAAAAAACTATTCCCTTTTCTCAGTTCCTTCATCTCTGCTGTATCTGTTCCTTGGATGAGGCTTTCCTTTCTAAGACATCAGAGAGGTCCTCCTGCTTCAAAGAATGTGGTTTCTCTTCCTCCACCATTGACACTGCCCCTCACTCACATCTCCATTTCTCGGACATCTGCACACATCCAATCTTCCCGCCGCCTTAACAGGAACAGAGTTCCACTTGTCTTCACCTATCACCCCTTCGTTGCAAATTAAAATATGCTTGTATCAAATATTCCTCATTTCTGATACAAATCACTAACCTGAAACATTACCCGTTTCACAGCAAAGATACTGCCTGACTAGTCAAGTATTCCTAGGATTTTCTACTTCAATTCATGTACATTTTTTTACAGCTGTTATGACACATTTATCTTGATATATCATCAATCATCCACTCCACCTTTTTCCTGAGTACATAATGAGAAATTAGCTGACTGGAAACAATGACTATGCCGGTACTTAGATTGAGATTCATCCCAGAAATTCATGATTCTAGTATTACTTGAATTGCCTTCAATATAACAGTGCAACTTTTTAAGTTAAGAAACAATGATATGCAAATTAGTATTACCTATCAGCGCAGTCAATTTTGGGAGCAGACCCACTTGGACCATCTTGTTCCGAAGCCCAGTGTCAAAGGAAAGGTTCAGCAGCAAGCGCAAGGTAATATTCAGAAGATCCTCATGCTCACAGGGCACCAACTTTGCTAGCTTCTCAATGATATTTAATTCTACCTGCAGATTAGTAGATCAAAAATGATTAATATTGTCCTCTTATTCTTGATGCAATGTTCCAAGTTTTGGTTGAAAAACAGAAAATCCTAAAATATTCAGAAGGTCGGGCAACACGTGTGGAATGAAACAGTTAACATTTCAGAACTGATCATCAAACTTAAACATTAAGTTTCTTCCTGCCAAGCAAAGAATTTCTTGCATTTATTATTTATTTCATTTCAGATTTCCAGCATCCTTAGCATTAAAATTTTTGCTGTCAGGTTTTTGTCAGCACTTGAGGTTCTTCACAGTGCCCAGTTAACAGTACGCGTCAGACTAATTTTTGCTATGATTTGCTAAACCTTCCAAGACTTCAAGGCAGCTTTTAGTCATAGAAACATAAATATTGTTTACTTGGATTATTTCACTAATACAGAAGAACAATAGTACCAAAAGATTGGACAAATTATACACCCTTAATTCTTGTTAATAACCCACTGCAAGGCTGTGGCATCTGAGATGGTGAAGTCAAGAATTCACTTCACAACATCAGCCTCCCACTGATCTTTCACGATAGCCCAGCTAGCAATTAAAATGTTTTTTTTAAAAGAGCTTGTATTTTCTTTTAAAAGAAAATGCAGCATACTTTTATTTTCAGGTTCCAGGATGTACCAATTTTCTGGATACGCCAAGACACAACTTCAATCAAATAAAATGCAGTAGTTATTGTAGTCCTTTTACTCTATTTAATAATGTTTATTCCCATTGTTTAGTGTTATGAAACATCCAACAAAATTCTCTTCAAAGAAAATATATGTAACCTTTTACCATTTCTTGTTGCATACTTAAAAATTTATTTTACTCTGAAGGTACAAGTTTGAGAAAATAATTCCCATGTCATCTGATTCAATAACTCACAAGCATCTAATGTTTCACACTCAAATATCAAATGTTTTGAGGATAGAGGTGACAAAAAAAATGTATGGTTTTAAGGTAATGCGTCAAGTATGCTGGCTGGTGGTGTACTGGCATCCAGGGTTTGGTAAAAATAAAATTAGTTTTCTACAGCATTGAACTCCACAAACAACAAATTATTAAGCATCCCACACTACAACCAATTAATTTTTGAATGTCAGTCAGGAATCTCAAGAATAGGAATCTCCACCCTGCCACCAGAATAAATGTTCTTAATGAGAAATAGCATGTGCTCAATCAATCAAGTAATAACTTAAAGTAAGATATCATTTTATTAAACTGTCATTGTGAATGCTAGACAAGCTTCACTTGCATAGTTATGTCACATCACATCTTAGATTGTTAAAACTGAAATTTGAATAATGATAAGTGGGAACCCTGATTGACACAGCACTTGTCGGTCAAACTGAATGGAAGTTTAACTTCTAAAAAAAATTAACTAAATTTAATTTTTATTATTTAGAATCTACAATCTTGACTACAATGATAATATCTGTACTTCCTTATGTGATTCTTCATTAAATTAAACTACTTCTCTAACAAAAGTTACTACTTAAGTTTTTTTTAAACTGTTTTACTGAGACATAAGCTGGTATAAATTTTCAGTAAAGCAGTTAAAATGGCACAAGTACAACAAAGCATTGTTGTGCCACTAAGTGTTTTATACACCTCTCCATTAAGTTAACCTCTACTATCTATCCAGTCACGATTCCAACAAAATGAAACCATTATTTGATCATCCTATGTTGACACATACCAAGGGTGCAGAATCCCTTGTAATTTAAAGGCTTTGACCGGCAGCCAGAAACTATATATAGTCAGATACATTTTACAGTGGCCATAAAAATTTACACCAAATGTAATTTTTAAATTTGCTGTGTTAGTGTACACTAAGTAGATATTTACTCATCACCAAAAAGGAAGCAAGCAGCAGTTGAATGACTGAATTTGCAATAGCTGTGGATATACTTCATCTTACACTTAATTCAGCTTTACACTCTACAGTATGAAGCGTTATTATCTAAAAAGCTTAAAATGGCCAAATACACTTTCAGCTCTGAGGAAACAATTCCAAGTTAAGTCATCTAGATCTAATGTGAATATCAATTTTCAATGGTATATCTTGTGCCTAGAGCTCTGAATCCATGGATAACTTTGGAAGAGTAAGTAAATTTCTCCTTCTAGGACCAGCTCAATTCTTTTCAGTAGAGGGGCAAATATGCCTATTTCTTTAAGAGAATGGAAATTCTGTTTAACTATATGAACTACCTACATTATGGTAGTTGAATTAGCATTACAGAACTGTAAATGTCTAAAAACCAATAATATACCAAAATTAAATTACTCCTTTGAAATAAAATTGTTCTATTTGATTTTGCCAATAATCTGTTTAAATGGAGGGATATCCATATTAAGAAAAATGATTACTGTATTAATGATTTTACTAAAGAGCAACTTTTCTGCAATGAAGCAACTATTAGATCCAAGCATAATTGTTTTTTTTCCCCCAAATATACAGACAGATTTTCTTTTTTGCTGCTCTAAGAGAAAACTGAGAAGGCAAGGAGACACTGCAGGCTAGAAAGGAGTTTTAAATAAAAGAGAACTTATTTTCTACCAACCAGCTACAATTTTAATACATACAATACCATAGCAGTCAGCTCTCTTCATTGAACACTTTATATATGATCTAATTAAAAGAGCTTTGGTGAGTTGCCCACTCTCAGCAAATTCATACCATGTGTACACAGGTGAGATAAAAAAGAAATCGAGAACTTGTGAGGACACCGCATATATGGGGGTCCATGTACAACTCATCTGGCTGTTAACGTGAAACATCTGCATGTCCAAATCGCTTTTTCTGTAACTCATTTTCATCACCAAACAGTGCTTAATGCCTTTATAGGTTTTTCTTGATGCACAAGCATTAGGATAATGACAAAATGCGCTTAAGAAAAGATGGATTTAATTACAATAAGGTTAAGATTTAGCACATCATTATAAAACGTTTAAAGTCTTCAGACAGTCGCATGCAATCCCATACTAACTTTAAAATTTTAGTACCTCCAGGAAAACAAGTTGGATAACAATCAATTATATGTAATATGCTTGTAATGATAAACCTTACAAATATTTAATAGGAAAAGTACATTTAAGGCCCTTTGGTTAACATGCAATATATAAGATAGAATTGAAATTTACTATATTGGTAAAAAAAAATTAAAATGGATACAAAACTGAATGAAAATCTCTCATTCTGCAATTTGTCTGATACAAGTTCCATTTGGCAGCTGCATTTGGGGTATGACTAATTATATTGCCAGGTGATTAATTAACTTCCAGTAAAAAAAAAATGCAAATGGCCCATTTTCTTTTATTAAAAATTGTACAAAGTCAACTAAGTTTCCTTGATGGTTAAAAATTAAATGTAACAATACTACAACAACAACAAAGGAGATTACAAGTCATGTTTTCAGACAGACAACTGTCTTAATAATTTTCTCAACAATTATTCATTTACGTAAGAATGGCACCATTATTCAACACTAAACAAAACTGCATTCGGAAAGGTAGCAAGATTTGAAACAACTGTTCATGTTGCAGCTTTGATGAATGCCTCTGTTACTCACATCGGAATACTTCCAGGTGTGACTTTTCAAAGACTTCCAAAGCTGATTAACCAGTATGAGAAGCCTGGAAAATTTAGGAGTTACATTAACATGATATTTTCCTCCAAACCCCTACCAAAAAGTCTCATACATACTTATTTAAAATTCAAACAAAAATATAATACATATAAAGTATTTTAGATGGAGGAAAATCTTGTTGATATAACTCAATCCTTTCACTAAAAATTTATGTAGAGCTATAGCTCAATATACTTTGAACAACAGTCCGAGTTTCATTAGCGCAATGCCATAGTGGATCATACACTGCCCAGTGCAGCACATTGTGCAAGATGTACAGCCAGGAAAGTCGCCAATCTGATTGAGAGTTTTGTTAAGCAACTTCTATCTAAAATAAATGAACTGGAATTGGCTTCACCATTTCACTGGGTAAAAACGGACAGACTGGTCATAATCACCATTTGAATGTCTACCAGTGCAAATTGCTATTCGGTTCCACTCAACTTACAGTCGGATGGCACAATCCCTATCCACCATTTTCCACTCACGATCACAAAATCTCACAAAATGAAGTACTAGAGGATTGCAAGCAGCCAGAGATTAATCCCAGCAATTATGGGGTCATGAAGCAAGTTACATCAGGTGTAATAGTGGGATATTATGGTTAAGTAATTGAGCAGTTTGCCTAAGTTCTAAATCACTGATCCAGAGACCCAAATTGAACTCTACCAACTAGGCAAATAAAAAGTAGCTAGTCTCAGCAAACAGTAATCGTGTAAGTACCAAAACTAAGTCCTTTAGGGGGGATAAAATTTCATCTTTTTTGTCCTATATGAGACTCTAATGTACCAGTTGATTCTGAACAAGTAATTAGCAATAGACAACTTAGAAAAATCAGCATTGCCACCTAGTCCCACATTTTTCAAAGGAGTAAATACGATTTTGGAATCATCACCTTTTACAAATTTAAATTTCATATTGTTAAATAAATTCAAAAATCGATCACAATAGCTCCCTGAAAGTGGCAACACCTTGGAAAGGGCAGTAAAGAAGGCATATGCAATGCAGATGTTGATCAGAAACACTATAAAAGTTGAGTAGACATTTTGCAGCTGTATAAAATTTTGGTGACGTCACATTTGGAGTATTACAATTCTGGTCACCATATTACTAAGGCTTTGGAGAGGGGGTAGAAGAGTTTCAAAAATCAAAAACACAAGAAATTCTACAGATGCTGGAAACCTTGACCAACAACAACAGGAACTCAGCAAATCAGGCAGCATCTATGGAGAGGGAAAAAAAAAGTCAAAATTTCAGGCTTAGAGCCTTTATCAGCCCTAAACATCCACCACTTATTCACCTCCATAAATGCTGTGTGACTTGTTGAATTCCTCCAGTATTTTGTCTGTACTGCTGTAGAAGAGTTTCACCAGGATGTTGCCTGAATGAGAAGGTATTAGGTATCAAGAGAGATTTTTTTGAAGCATGGGAGGGTGAAGGGTGATCTGATAAATATATAGTGTAGACAGAGTTTTATTCATGGGTAAAAATATTAACTACTTGCGGGCATAGGTTTAAGACAAGAGAGGGACGTGTTCAAGAAGGCAAGCTTTTTGCACAAAGTAGGTGCCTGGAATAAGCTGCTCGGGGAGAAGGTAGAAGCTAATATAAGAGCAATAGTTAAAAGGCATACAGAGAGACACATGAACAGTTAGGGAATAAAGGGATATCAATTATGTGGAGGCAGCAGCAATTAGTTTAGTTTGGCATCATGGTCCATGCAGATA
Organism: Mobula birostris; assembly: GCF_030028105.1. Taxonomy (NCBI): domain Eukaryota; kingdom Metazoa; phylum Chordata; class Chondrichthyes; order Myliobatiformes; family Myliobatidae; genus Mobula; species Mobula birostris. The sequence continues at coordinate 65,006,626 of NC_092381.1, read as the reverse complement.
TGATGGGCTGAAGGGCCTGTCCCCATGCTATATTGTTCTAACTCTGATAAACAGAAATTAAGATACTAATGCTGCTACCCATAAACATTTCCTTTCCTCATGCACCATCTTCAAAATCAATTAGATATCACTTATTGCATGCCACTTCTATGATTTGATCTCAAACCTGTACCCAGGCAGCATGGGACATCAACATACTTCACATTGCCATAAAACATGCTTAAATATGTGTATGACTTTAAAAAAAAACTTGATTTCTTTTTGCATTTGTCATGGTTCATCTGGTTAAGAGCAAAGTATTTACTCTTTACTTTCCATTGCTTTTAAACTTCCTCTTTATGTTACTTGTCAATGTTTCTTCATATTTTTCTGCTCTGCGTGGTCTAAAATTTAATTTGCTAAATGAACATTCACAAATCTGTTAAAGTCTCATGCTACATAGATTTTTTTTTACTTTGTTTTAAGATTTGTAAATCCGGTGCCATCCTGTACATGAATTTTTAAAATCCTGTAAATCTTGTTTGCTAATGTAATCCAAATGTTCAATAAATTAAAAGCCAATCAGTTCTATTTTGAGAAGGATGTAAAAGCAGAGGGACCTGAAGATTATACTCACATATATTTGAAACTGGCAGATCAAGCTACTAAGACAGTAACAAAAGAATATGGGATAAAATACTTGGCCAACTTGTTTTTTAAATCAAAAACTGGACTATTCTAAGAAAACATTTTGGTATGAGGAGTACCAGTACATACAGTAATTCATTCTCAGTTACAGATGGGGCTAGTGTATGATTAGTGTAAACAGCTACTCCAGAGTCAGTGCAAACTCACTGGGCCTCAGGGCCTGATTCTGACCAACACGACTCAAATAAAATATTGCTGGAAAGGAAGACAGCTTTTGTTCATTACAAAATGCTTGAAAGAATGATTGTCATGTTGAATCCCTTAATCAATCTGGTTTGCATATTTGCACAGTCACAAGGACATGTGAAAATTCTAACTTCAATGTAATCATATACCACTATTGTACTTTTAATTATCTGCTTGGTGTACATAAATATTCTCAGAAAAGTAGCCCACATACCATATCATTTTTGTTCTCTACAAATACACTAAGTTTTTTTAAGAAGGACATCACGAGGATCAGCAACTCAAAGTTTTCTCGATCAAGTGTTTTCACAAGCATGTGGACAATATTCTTGTTCCTCATTTTGAGTTCAGTTCTCGTGTCTTCAGCCAAATTCAACAAAAGGTAGAAGGCAACTAGCAAAGACCATTTAAAAAAAACATTAGTTCAGAAAAACTGCACAAAAAGAATCTAAAGGCGTTGTGTTACTATAAATAATTCGTAAGTTATATAAACCAAATTATACTTGCTAACACATTTTAAAAAGAAATCATGCAAAACTAAAGCAGTAACACTGAACATGAATAAACTCTCTCAAACAAAATTACCTATTAGTACTATTCATCTTAAAGTTAAATATATCAAAAAATATTTTCATTTGCTTAAATGAGAATTATTCAAAGCTCCCCCCAGAAACAGTCAAAAGAATTTCCTTTCTCCCCACAGTACAATCAATCACCCACTTACTACCTTCTCACCTCCCCCAAGCCATCCCCTCCTGGATATCAACATTTGGAGTTACCTCAGTTCATGCTATACCAATTTGCTATTCTTGAGAAAAACATTAAGTGAAAATAAATACTTCAACTATACAATCTGAAATAAATAACACAGCAAATCTCTACCTCTCAGTAGCTGCTCCTGTTTGATAACTAAACCCTGATACTTCTTATATGTTTTCTCATAGTCCTTCTTCAGGACTTGATTATCAGCATCATCTTCGAGTAAGGCTACAGTTAAGGTACATTTAAGTTAAATGATAATTCTTTATGTTTGATAAACTTCAGTAATGCAAAACATTGGACACAACTTTTTTTAAAAAGCTCTCTTTAAGAGGAAGAATGTTCAAGATAAACACTGACATTAAAGAAAAGAATCTCTTTTTACACGTTGTATGAAAAAATATTATTCAATTTCTTTGAACAGAAGCACTGCTACATTTTTTGCAGTAGACAAATGATGGCCACTAGTTGAGAATGAACCGCAACACTGCACAAAACCACAAGGTCACAATTTGACAGGAAGCTGCTAGTCCTAATATGTGCTCCTTTGGCAAGGCAGTTTGTTTCCATAATCATACATTTCTACTCTTCCCTCACTCATCTGCTGCAGAAACCTTTATCCACATCTTTGTTAACTCCAACTTCAACTCTACTCTTTTGGACACATTTCCTCTTTGCTAGCAATATAAACTTCCATTTAAAACTTGGTCAAACATATCCTTACCCACATTTTGTCATTTATCCCCTGACCTGTCTTAGTGACCCTCTACCAGTACTTCAATCTTAAAATTCTCCTTCATACATTTAAAGCCTTCCTATAAAATACCTTCTATCTTTCCTACAGCCAGCAAGCTTGAAAGTTTTTTTTATTTTCTCAGTCTGGCCTTTCATAATACACTACAATGGTTAGGGAACATAGTGGAGCACATAATTTCTGAAAACTTGTGCAAATCACCACAGTTAATTCGGGATAGAATTTTTTTTAGTGAATCTGTTATTTCCTTTAATTAAAAGCAGTGCTAAAGAGTCTATCGGGATATACTGGCAGTAATAGCACACTTCTGTGAGAAGCTCTCACAGATTCTCCTGGTAGAGCAACAGCAGCTGCCAATGGACATGATAGATATGTTGGCAAGTTCAAAAATTATGACCAATTTCAGTCACTTATCCTGATATGCAAGTGGTGGACATGTTCGCAAGGGTAACATTGACTACAGAATTATATTGATGAAAGGAGGAGGAATCCAGAGGTCCTCATTAGGGGATCGGAGGTGGAGGAGGTCAGTAACTTTAAATTCCTTGGCCTTATCATTTTAGTGGATCTTTCCTGGGACAAGTAAGTACAAATGCTATTACAAAGAAAGCATTGCAGCACCTCTACTTTCTCAGAATTTTGCGTAAGTGCAGCTGGAAGTGGCAGCGGAGCCTCCCCCGTCACTCGGCCCGACCCGGAGCGTCCGATGACACAACCCGCTGATCGATCCCCGTGGGGTGCATCCACCAACCTCAAAGAGCTGACAACAACACACTGCATCAATGGAAACCTGGAAAGATGCACTATTTACTGAGGAAGTGTGGGAAAAGAGCTGGGCTGCTGGTCATATTGAAGCTGAGGGGCTTCAGGGTCCCTATGCCCACCATCCTACTAGCTAATGTGCAAGCCAAAGAGAACAAGGTGGATGATCTTAAAGGGAGACTCACCTACTGCAGGGGGATGCAGAACTGCTGTGTATTCTGTTTCACCGAGACCTGGCTCTCCCCTGCCACCCCCGACTGTGCCATCCAAACATGAGGAATTTTTGATCCATTGGATGGACCGCACGGCATCTTCGGGCAAGACGAGGGGAGGTAGTGTCTGCCGACTGATAACACTGCGTGGTGCTCGGACGCAGTGGCAATGACAAGCTCCTGCAGCCCGGACCTGGAAAACCTGTCGGTGAAGTGTCGTCCCTACTATCTACCATGGGAATTCACCTCAGTCACCTCAGTCTACATTCCCTCCCAGGTGGACGTGGAGTGTGCTCTGAACATACTGTATGCCAACATCAGTGAACTTGAGACCAGGTATCCGGAGGCTTTGCTCATTACAGCCAGGGACTTTAACCAAGCCAACCTCAGAAAGTTGCTGCCAAAGTTATACCAACATGTCTCCTGCCCCACTTGAGGCCCGAATATACTTAACCACTACCACACAGCAGTCAAGGATGCCTACTGTTCCGACCCACGACCTCACTTCGGAAAATCGGACCATCAGGCCGCACTTCTCCTCCCGGCTTACAAACAGAAAGTGAAGTGGGAGGTCACGGTGTCAAAAGTAGAGTCGCGTTGGACGGGGGAAACGGATGAGGTCCTCTGAGACTGCTTTGAATCGGTGGACTGGTTAGTATTCAAGGACTCAGCAGCTAACCTTGATGAGTATGCCTCAGCTGTCACAGACTTTATTTGGAAATGCACAGAGGACTGTGTGTCTCGCAAGACAATCCAGGTATTCCCTAACCGGAAACCTTGGACGAATTATGAGGTCAAGTCCCTTTTAAAGGCTAGAGCTGCGGCTTTTAGGCCCAGGGATACCAGTCACTACACGGAATCCAGGCGTGAACTCCGGAAAGCCATTAAGGGCGCCAAGAGGCAATATCGAGCGATACCAGTAGGCTATGGCAGGGTCTAAATGAGATCACTGGGCACAAAGAAAAGACTGGGAATATCAATAACTGTGGCGCTTCTCTTCCTGACGAACCAAACTTATTCTATGCAAGATTCGAACAGAAGAGGAGCATCCCGCTCCCTCCGGATGAACCAGACCTGGTGGCATCGAGATTCATCGTCGCCGAGGAGGACGTTAGAAGGGCCTTCCTGAAGATAAATCAAGGAAGGCGACGGGCCCAGATGGCGTCCCAGGACGGGTTCTCCGGGCCTGTGCAAGTGAGCTAGCTGGAGTGTTCGCTGACATCTACAAAATTTTCCCATATAAATAAATGGTAATTGCTTCTTCGCTTTACGACATTTCAGCTTACGAACTGTTTCATAGGAACGCTCTACCTTCGGATGGCGGGGGAAACCTGTATCACAAATGACCTGACTTGGTCCAACCAAGCAGAGTTCACTGCCAAGAAGGCCCACCAGCGCCTTTAGTTCCTGAGAAAACTAAAGAAATTTGGCCTGTCCCCTAAAACCCTCACTAATTTTTATAGATGCACTGTAGAAAGCATTCTTTTAGGGTGCATCACAACCTGGTATGGAAGTTGTCCTGTCCAAGACCGAAAGAAGCTGCAGAAGATCGTGAACACAGCGCAGCACATCACACAAACCAATCTTCCATCCGTGGACTCACTTTACACCGCACGCTGTTGGAGCAGTGCCACCAAGATAATCAAGGACACGACCCACCCAGCCAACACACTTTTCATCCCTCTTCCCTCCGGGAGAAGGCTGAGGAGCTTGAAGACTCTCACGGCCAGATTTGGGAACAGCTTCTTTCCAACTGTGATAAGACTGCTGAACGGATCCTGACCCGGATCTGGGCCGTACCCTCCAAATATCTGGACCTGCCTTCCGATTTTTTTTGCACTACCTTACTTTCCATTATTCTATTTTCTATTTATGATTTATAATTTAAATTTTTAATATTTACTAATTTTTACTATTTTTAATATTTAATATTTGTAATCCAGGGAGCGGAAAGTGCAGAATCAAATACCGCTGTGACGATTGTATGTTCTAGTATAATTGTTTGGCAATAATAAAGTACAAAGTATAAAGTATGTCATCTAAAATTTCAGCAGACTTTTATAGATACACAGTGGAGATTATACTGACTGGTTGCATTGTGGGCTGGTATGAAAACACCAATGCCCATGAATGAAGAAGCCAAAAAGTAGTGAACATAGCCCAGTCCATCACAGAAAAGGCCCTAACTACCACTGAGCACATTTACAAGGAGTGCTGCCACAAGAAAGCAGTATCCATCACCAAGGGCCTCCACCATCCAGGCCACGCTCTCTTCTTCTGTTGCCTTCAGGAAGGTGGTACAGGAGCCTCAGATCCAACACAACCCAGTTCAGAAACAGTTAATACCCTTCAACTATTAGGCTCCTTAACCAGCTTAGATAGCTTCACTCACCCCGGCACCGAACAACCTGTGCATTCACTTTCAAAGATTTTACAATCCATGTTCTCAATACTTACTATTTTTTGTGCTTGCACAGTTTGCCTTCTTACGCACATTGGTTGTTTGGCCGTCTTTATTTGTGTGTAGTTTTTCATTGATTCTATTCTATTGTGTGTAGTTTTACATTGACTGTATCTACTGTGAATGCCTACAAGTACTTCACAGCCTTGTTAATAAATTTACTTTGAACTTTAACTTTGAAATGATAACATCAAAAGCTCCAAGGAAGGGCAGTAAGAACGGAACAGCACAGCCAAACCTGGAAAGTGTAAGTAAGTATTGCTGCTGGCAATAGACACAGTTGCACATTAAGTATTAATCAATTTATTGGTGCCTCATACCACAAATAAAGTCTCTCTTAGGAACATAGCAAAGAGAGTTTTCAGAGCCAACAACTTCAAAGATTCGAAATACAAGTTTGGAAAAAAACAGCCAGCAAATGTCGTCATACCATTGACACAAGCAATGAGGTGCAATCTTCAGACTGAGTGTTAAGGAATCATTCAGTGCACAGATTCACAAATTATAGATGTGAAGCAAAAATGTTTAAAATGCTGAGCTAAACCATTAATAGACCATGTAGAATAGCCTGTACTGAATCAGAGTGTGGAAACTCCCTTTGTCTAAACTAGTCCTATCAGCAAGCGCCTGGACAATAATTTTCTAATCCTTTCCTATCCATCCACCTGTTCAACTGTATTTTAGAAAAATCTATTGCCTCAGCCATTTCCTCTGGCAACTCATTCCCTAAATACACCCCTCGTGTAAAAAAAAAAGTTGTCCTTCAAGTTCCTATTAAATATTTCCCTTCTCACATTAAATCTAAAGCCTCTAGTTTTTGATTTCTCCATCCCTAGAAAAAGACTGAGTGCATTCATCCTATCCATGTCTCTCATGATTTTATACACCTCTAAGGTCACCTCTCAATCTCCTAAGCTCCAAGGAATAAAGTTCTAGCCTGTCCATTGTTCCTTGTAACTCATCCCCTAAGTCCTGGCAATATCCTTGAAAATCTTGTCTGCACTCTTTCCAGCTTGATAACAGAGTAACCAATATTCAACACAATACTCTAAGTGCGACTTCACTAGCATCTTGTACAACCATACCATGACTTACCAACTTCTATATTCAATGCTCTATGACTCATGAAAGGAAGCACACCAAACATCTTCTTTATCACTCTGTCTACCTGTGACTCCACTTTCAGCTCCTGAACTTAAAGGTACTTGTTCTACAATTCTTCATAGGCCCTATTGTTCACAGTGAAAACCCTGCTGGGTTTGAGTTTCCAAAATAACATCTCGCATTTATCTGAACTAAATTCCATTTAGCAATCCTCAGCCCACATACTCAGTGGATTTTGACAACCTTTCTTCACTGTCCATACCACCCATACATCTTCAAATCAATGAGATGATATTTAAAAATTTGAAGCAGCTTTACCAAAGCACAATTTTTAGAAGTATAAAACAAGTCCTCAGAGTGGTAATAACAACAGTGCTGTCTTTTTCATGTTCACTTGATGCCAGTATTTCAAGTTGGTTTGATGGAAAACCAGTCACAGCGGCAAAGGAAGGGAACAAGATACTTGGGTGCAAAAGCCAAAAAGCTTTCAAATTAGTATGATGGGAATCAGCCAGCCTCTAAATGTGTATTAAGGGTATCCCTGTACTTTATGTCCCAACGTGAAGCACATCGCTAAAAAGTGCAAATTCATAAACAAAATAACTGCCAGCAAAGACAGAACTGCCCACTTGCATTGGACACTAGGGAACAGGGGTTTAGGACAATCCTGACGGTGACTCTGAAATCTAATAACAAGGATATGGAAACAAAAAACATTTATTGAACTCTAAGAATTTAGAAGATAAAATAAAACTTTATTTATCCAGAAGGAAATTATTGTTGCAAGGTTGCTCAGTCAGAAGTATATACTTCAAAAAACAAAATGTAATCATTGAGATATGAAACAGAATACAAAATATGCATCAAAAAGTAATAGTGCGAAATACAGATGTGCAATGAAACCATATACTTATATACTTAAGGAGTAGGAGTTGTAGAGTCTTATAGCCACAGGGAATAAGGATCTCCTGTGGTGTTCAGTGGTGAATCTCGGTGGACTCAGTCTGTTACTAAAGGTACTCCTCTGTTTGCCCAATATGTCATGGAAGGAGTAAAAGGGATTGTCCATAATGCTCCGTAGCTTCTGCAGCATCCTCCTCTCAGACACAGCACCAGAGAATCCAGTTCCACCCCCAGAATAGAACTAGCCTTCCTAAACAGTTTACTGATCTTATTGGCGTCAGCTGCTCTCACCTTGCTGCCCCAGCAGACTACAGTGTAGAATAGAATGCTGGTCACCACTGGGACAGGGAACATTTGCAGCATAGTACTGCAGACATTGAATGACTGGAGCTTCCTCAGGAAGTACAGCTGGCTCTATCCCTTCTTGTACAGAGCCCCTGAATTCTTAGCCCAGTCCAGTTTATTGTCCAGATGAGTTCCCAGGTATTTGTAGTCCCGGACAACTTCCACATCTGTTCCCTTGACGGAAATGGGAATGCAGGGTGGTTTTACCTTCCTGAAGCCCACCAGGAAGCTTTTGGCTTACTGATGTTAAGCTGTAGGCGATTCAGCCCACACCACTCAACAAAGTTGTCCACCACTTTTCTGTACTCAGCCTCTTGACCCTGGCTGATACAGCCCATAACTGCCAAATAGTCCAAAAACTTCACAGGTGGCAGGACTCAGAGTTGTATCTGAAGTCAGAGGTGTAGACAGTGAACAGGAAGGGGAATAGGACAGTCTCCTGAGGTGCCTCGTGCTGCTAACCACAGTATCTGATATACAGCTCTGCAATCTCACAGACAGTGGCCTTCTGGACAGGGTAGTCTGTAATCCAGGACCCCAGTGGAGCATCTATCTACATCTCCGTGAGCTTACTCAAAAAATATGATTCTAAGAGCTGCCTGGCTCATCCAGATGGGTATAAGCTCATTGAAGCAGGAAGATAATGGCATTCTCATGTGGTTGGTAAGCAAACTGCAGGCAGTCCAGTGAAGGAGTTTTGATGGAGGTGTATCAGGACCAATACATACAAGGCCATCACTGTGACTGAGAAAGCACTGAGTCAGTCTGTCACTGGCCACAATGTGCAATGCAATCTCAACCACTTTCACTGAAGCAGTATAGTGCTGGGTTGCAAGGTAGAATCTGAATAAACTACTTGGTAGACATTAGGGACAGGTGGGTTAAATTATTCTGGCCCCACCCCAAAATACCAATATTGCAATGGGCAGAGAGTTCCACACTACAGCTCCAATGAAGGAATAAGGAAAACAAAAGATTGATGGCTCTAATTCCATGAACTGAGACAACTTAAGAAATTACCACCTGGGCTGCGGTAAAGGAAAGGTTAGTAGTTCCCTCTTCAAAGTTGGTGTGTATTATGGTATAGGCATTGAGGCAATTGCAAACAGAATTTGACAAAAGCCCGTCTGAGGAAGAACCTGATTTTAAACACAAACTAAACATATAAAGTCCTCCTAAGATGAGATAAGCTGGAAGTTGGATCAATGCATGTAAAAGTCCATTCTGTCAAAGAAATCAAAAGAAAACATGAAAAGGTGTAGTTGTACAACAAAGAATGGGAATAGGATATCCCCATGAGTGAGATGGTAATGCAAGCTGGTCATATCTAGAAAAAGGTACTTTCTGTGACACGAAACAATATTAAAAGCATTCTTCAAAAGCCAAGGATCTGTAATACTTGAATATCTGACAGCAAGGACCAAGTATTTGTCTGTTTTGATGACTGGTAACTAAAACAAACACTGCACTACAAGTGCAGAGAGAAACTAGAGCAGAGGCAAGCACATTAGTGAAAAGAAGAAGAAGAAGAAAGCCCTGAACTCCTAGTGGAGTCATCGGGACGCCGTCATGACACCGTTTTTTTTAAAGCAGGCTTTCTTATTTTTACGAGGCCGAGTTGCTAGCTCGGCGCTCAACCCAGCACGGATGGAAAGTGTGCAAGGGAGCTGGCTGGATTCGAACTCGGGAGCCTTCGCTCCGAAGTCTGGTGCTGATGCCACTACGCCAGCACATTATTGAAAAATAAGCCCAAAAAGACTAGAGTAGACAAGATAATCTGACCAGGCTGACAGATCCTATAAAGGTCGACAACTTTTTTTCATTTTAGTTACCTAGACTACTCAAAACAAGTAATGCTGATAAATGTCTTTAGTCTGCCTTAATAGCAGGAGACCAGAACACACAAGTTCCAGGATGACGGCGGTGCCTTTACAATATCCAGAAACAAGCAATGGCTGGCACTGACCATCAAACAGAGGCCATCTCATCTGCACAATGATGCACAATTTTTAAGAAGGTACTGAAAGGCTGAGATCAGGGGCTTCCAACCTTTTTTCATGCCATGGACCAATACCATTAAGAAAGGGATCCATGGACCCCAGGTTGGGAACCTCTGGCCTAATTCAAGCAGGGAGCAAACTGGGTGCATTAAGGGAAGACTGAATGACATGTGGAAAGGGTTCAAAGGTTTTGCAGATAACAGAATGGGCATAGATTCACTGATCCACTAGTCTAGACACAATGTATTTTTTTTTATTATTTAGAGAAAATAATAACAAAATATATTTACTGGGACCATAATTTTAAAGGAAAACTGTAGCACAGGAAGTTGGATCAGATGAGACTTAGCTGCAGAGGTAACATACTCTAAGTGGATACTTCATAAACAGATTGATGAATTTTAAAGTTGTGAAGACTAAGGGGCCGACTATTGGTATGTTTACATAAATTCCCAGTGCTGTATGGCCCTCTAATTAACACTGTCATACAAGTATTAATTAATGGCTTCATTTTATGTTAATAATTAACTGATGGCTTACATTTTTTATTACTTTTGTTAATAAGACACGGTGTAGTATTTGTAAGAATTACCTTCTAAAAAAATGAGTGCACCATATGGTATTACTGCAAGTCCATTACTGGACCATCCATATCTATTTGGTGAGACTGACTTCAGTAAAGAATATTTTGTTACCAGCTCTACCTGTTTATTTTAGTTCATAAACCAAAATAATCTAGACACTTAATCTTATTCATTTTGTCACTAATCTTATTCTAATTTTGCCCCTTTCAGCTGTCAGGCTTCTAAGCTGCCTAAATGCCCACTAACTCTCACTGATTATCCATTTCCCTGTCCACTGTTAAGATGCTCCTTAAAATGTACATTATAGCTTGCATATGTCAAGCCTTCCTTTGGATAACATTTTGACATTTTTCAATATAATCAGCACCATAGCACTGCAAGCAGGTGCTAATTCAGATTTTGTTGTCTTTAAATCTCTCGGATTTAAGATAGGTAAAATAGCAGCAACTGACATGGAAAAAGTGGAAATAGTAATAACTCTGGTGGGGAAAAAAAGAAGAGGTCAAAGGCCATTTTATAGTGTTGGAGACAACTGTCTGTAGAGAGGTATCAAACTTTGCTGTGGTAATCAAACATTCTGGAAAGAGATTTAATTTCAAGAGTTGGACTGAAGGAGAACACAGTACAAGTAATTCAAAGCAGAAAGTGCTACAGGAATTTAAGGGAAATTTAAACTTAAGTTATCAAACATGAAAGAGTGCTCAAAATGAAGGTTAAGTAAAAATAGATGTTCAAACTTGGGACTGCGTTTTACAAAAAAGGCAGAGATGAGATTGGCAGGAGAGGGTACCATTTTTTCCAGGCATACAAAATATTAAACAATTTGTAATTATAATTTACTTATAGCTTTATATACAATAGGTTAGTAACAGCACAAAGTAAGAAACTTTTTTTTTAAACTGGCTGATCGCTGAACAGCTAAAAGTAAAATTGGGTGCTCATTTTTTCTTCTGTTTTCTTACTCAACTAAATTCAGCACATTTTTAGTTGTATTGAACTTCATTTCTAAATGGAGAAAAATATTGTAATGTTAGCACTGCTGCTGTGACAATTAGTTAGGAAACTCCAAGTTAAATGTGAAGAAACTGGTATTTGTTGTTAGATCTGGTTACACTGAAAGGATATCTACTTTCTTCTTTTTGTTAAGTTCTTCTTGCCATAGGTCATGCCTCTTCAGTTCATGGTCGATAATGTTCATGCAGAGAGCACCAATTTTATAGTGAGTAATTAGTCCGTGAAATTGAGAAAAACTGGAAGACAGAGTAGAGATTCAAGTCTAATGCAACAATGGTGTGTAATCAAATATAACAAAAATATTAATACAAATAAGCATCAACTGGATTAGTTAAGTTAAAAGGCAGTAAAACCATCTAATTTTCAAAATCTGACCTACCTACTGAAATCCAGTGGCACAGTGAACCTGCTGGTATTGCTGCTGTTTCACAGCTCCAGCAACCAGAGTTTGATTCTGATATCTGGTGCTGTATTTTGTGAAGTTTGCCTTCTCCCTGGGTTTGACCCAGGACTCAGCATATCCTCTCATCTCAAAAACGTGCAAGTTGTTAGGTTATCAGACTACAGTAAATTACCCTTTGGACAGGTGGCAAATGTAAAAATCTATAATGTCTTAATAGGGACATGAGAGAGAATAGATAGGTGAGAGGGAAATAATTTAGTGTGGGGGGGGGGGTGAAATTACTCTAGTTCAGCATAGACTTAATGAGCCAAATGACTTCCCTCACTGCCATCAGGAAATATATTACATACTGCAGTTCCAAACTTTTTCCTTAAACACTGGTGTACAAAACCTCAATAGCAAAATTCATCTGCTGACCTTAACTCAGTATTCATCTGAAGTAACTGACCCATCCATTGTTTGTAAAATGATTTTGACATTTTTTAAAATAAAGTTTTGATAGGCAAATAAGCAACTCTCTATCATAACAGACACTTGGCTGCAAGATGAACATAGCTGGGATCTAAATATTTCAAGTACTTCATACCATTTGTTGATGATAAATAACAGTGCAGTATTGAAAAAGGAGCTTGGCTCATTAGTTCGGGAAAAAATAGCAAGGGTCAGAAAACACTAATGGCAGCATCCTCCTTGTAGCAGCTATGCTGTAGACAGAGTAAAAATGAAGAAAAGGCTCGAAGGTGCTAAGAAATGTTGAGGTTTGGGAGAATTTTAGAAATGATGAAAAATGTTGGCAGAAAGGGGTAAACCTGAGAATAAACTAGCAATGAGGAATTGAAGAAAATTAGTATTGGCAAACTTTCTTCCCTATTGTTAGTTCAAAATCATGGCCTTCCCTTCCGCTACACTTGAAGGTCTGTAATGATTCAAGAAGGTAGCTCACCTTCATCTTTTAAAGGACAATTAAGGATGGACAATTAAATGTTGGCAAGTACAAAACTGAAAAATTTGAGTCAATCTATTTCACTGCACAAAACAGAAAGGTAGAATGTTATTAATGGGAAACTGACCAAGAGAGCAATCTCTGAAAAATCAGCATTTTCCAATCCAACCTCATATACAGGTTACTGAAAGCTAACATTCAAGTTCAACAAGGACAGGGAAGGCAAATAGCCTTCATTACAAAAGGATTTTGTACCAGAATTAAGACATCTAACCCAATTATACTGGTTCCTACCAGCAGATGGTGAATCTTTCTGGATATTAAGGAAATCGGGGTATACAAGAGCAATGCAGTAAAATAGCAGTGAGAATGATCAGCCATGACCTTGATTTACCGCAAACCAGTGTGAAAGGGCTGAATTGACCATACCTGCTCTTAATTTTTTTTAAATTCCTATGCTCTAGTGACAAGTAGCCTCTATGGAAATGTAAATAGAGAAGACAAACAAAAGGGAGAAAAAAAATGCTAAAACTGAGATTAAAACATAATTTTTGAAATTCCTGAATAAAAATATTCTTGAAATATCTTATGGGTTAGGCAGCAACTGTGCAGAGAACAAAACTAAGTTAATGTCACTGATTGATTACCTTCAATCAGAACTCGATAGCTCCAACTGTTTCTACATGGGAGAACCCATACCAGTGTTGATCTACAGAGGGACCCAAAATGACAGTTGCTGAAAGTGGCCACTCAAATTAATGGGGTGGTAAAGAAGGTGTATGGCATTGGGCAACACATTAGTGTAGAGATTAGCATAACACCATCACAGCACCAGCAAACCAGGTTTAATTCTGCCGCTGTCTGTAAGGAGTTTGTATGATGCAAGGGTGCCATTAGGGCAGCGCAGGTCTGTCGGGACAGAAAGGTCAGTTATTATGCTGTATCCCTAAATGAAATAAAATGCTTGCCTTTTATTAGTCGAGGTATTGAGTTCAAGAATTGGAAAATTATCTTGCAGCTTTGTAAAAACTCTTGTTAGGCCCATCTGAAGTATTGCAATTAGTTCTGGTCATTCCATTATAGGAAGGATGTGGAAGCTTTGAAGAAAGTGCAGAAGTAGTTTACCAGACCGCTGCCTAGTTTAGATTAGAGGGCATATGCTAGGTTGGACAAATTAGTGTTGTTTTCTCTTTGGACTGCGGAGACTGAGAGAAGACTTAACAGAAGTTTATAAAATTATGAGAGGTAGAGACAGCTATTATCTTTTTCCCAGGGTTGAACTGTCTAATACTGGAGGGCATGCACTTAAGGTGAAAGGAAAGTTGGTGCTGGGAATGAGCTGCCAGAGATGTAGTTTTGGCGAAAATGATAGAGCTGTTCAAGAGGCTCTTAGATAGGTACATGAATATGCAGCGCAGAAAGGTTATGGACCATGTGGAGGCAGGAAGAGATTAGGTGTCATTAGCTTCATTTGTTAACACAATATCAGGGGCCTGTTCTTGTACTGTTCTATGAGCTTAGGAGAAAAAAAAACAGCTTGGAAGAGCAACTTAAAGAACAGCTCCACTCAAGTCTATGAGATAAGCTAAGTTTCCAGTTGCTGACAGTTTTAACTCCTCAATCAACTCTGACCTTCCTAGTCTCTTATGCTGTTCCATCAAACCTTTATGCGAGCCTGACAGCATTTCATCTTGTGCCTAATCACATAATAATCAACAGAACTCAACTATAAATTCAAATGTAGTAAGCCAATCTTTCCAGTAATTCTGATTAATTCTGAATCAACGACATCAACCTGTAACAGTATATCAGCTTTTTTCTCCAGAGATGCTCCATGACTTGTTAAATATTCCCAGCATCTGCAGTTTTTAATGCAAGAACTTTTACAAAGTAAGACTTCAGAACTAAATATACTGTAAAAACATATATACAGTGGATAACGGCTAATTGGGCCATCAGTTAATTGGGGCAGCTGCATATTTGGGACAACTCTTATTAATTTAAAAACTCTTACTAATTTAAAAAATTAGCCAGGATGCCTTTCCTTTATTTGGGACATTATGCTGCTTATTTAGGACAGGAGACTGTTGCTGAACAGTTTCAAAATAATGCTAGTCGCATGCACTTGTGCAGCCGTTAACACACTACACCGGGTTTAAAGAAAACAGTCTTTAAATAGTGCCAGCTGCATGTGTTTATATTCAAAAAAGTCATTTTTGTCACGGATAGGTGGTGAGAAATAAGCACCACAACATTTCAAAACTGTTTTGCTCACTGTGGCTTCAAGCATTCAGAATTGGAAATGGCAGAAATGGGCGCAAGTGAAAATGAAATGATTTCACTACTTCAACAAGTTAGGAACTATGAAGAATTTGAAGGCATTGACAATCATCTTAAATGTGATCTTTGGTCCCCATGGACACTCAGCTCTCATCTGTGGCTCCAAGTAGTTGTCTGCATGCGACAGCAGCCACAACCCAGTACAATATTCAACAGACAGGCTAAACAAGGCGATGGTAGCCGGCACGTCTTATAAACCAGTGAAATGGGTCACGCCTGTCCGAGCATGCACAGCTCCTGCAATCTGGGCGGCTAAGGTCTATAGTGAAACCCCATGGTCAGGAAAGTGGTTCTGCAACACTATGTGGAGAGCGAAGTGCACGACGAAGCACAGAAGTAGTCATGGCCGTCCACTGCAACCAGGGAAGGCCCCAGTCGTGACATCTACTTGTACAATTGGACCCAGAATTCTGAGGTTGAGAAAGTGGAAGTGCCTCAGTGCTTTTCCACTTTAAGAATTCTCCCGCACAGGTTTACTGTGGTCGGATATGTCAGACAACCACCAGTAGTATTGGTCATGCTCCAATTTGTTCTTTATTTCGTCTAAAGATGTAATTTGTTACTCAGTTAAATGGTAGCTTGTCTTTTCTATACCTTTTTAACTAATCACATGAAACTTTGGTTAATTGGGGCAGCCACTTGATTGGGCCAAAATGTACCAGTTCCAATGCATCCCAATCATTTGGAATCCACTGTATAATTGCTTTCACAATAAGACACCACAGCATACAAGGAATAATAAATAACTTGGGGTAAAAAGAGTCTGAAGAAATTAAAAATAAATCAGAGCAAAAGTACCTACCCAAGAAAAATTCCTTGGATTTAGAGCACGCATTCTAAGATTTTAAAAAGAGATGCCTGCAAAAGCAGATGGTGATTTTCCAAAATCCATACTTTCTAGAATTCTGAAAAGGATCCAATATAAAGGAAAAGTGCAAATGTTTGTACACCTCATATGGAATTAGGGAAAGTATACAGGGAACTCAAAGTATGTAAGCCTTTGCTCAAAACCAGAATTTACAATGAATGAACTGATAACAGAGCATTCGTAAAAGGTTAACGTGATTATATGAAATCAACAGTGTTACAAAGAGAAAATAATATTTAACAAATTCTATAGGGATGAAACTAACTGGGGAAGACATGTTCAAGTCGATAGTGTATTTGCAGAAGTCAGTTGAATACAGAATGTCTGAAAAAAGATTATTAAATATTGGTGGTTACAAAGACAAGGTGTGCTCATACAATTAATTTGAAGCTAACATGCAGATATGTAAAGTATTAATGGAAAGTTGGCCTTGATCGAGTACAAGACCATGGAAGTTTTACTGCAACAGCACAGGAGTTCGGAGACACTCTACCTGCAATACTGCATATAGTTTTGATCTCCCTACTTAAGGACTAATACGTCTGTTCTAAAGCCTGTGAATCTAGGTTCACAAGGTTGAATCATTTAATTAGGAAGTGGTCCAATGAGGAAAGCTTGAGCAGAACAGGACTGTGCTGTCTGGAGATTAGAAAAACACTTAAGGGAAGACACAA
Organism: Mobula birostris; assembly: GCF_030028105.1. Classification (NCBI taxonomy): domain Eukaryota; kingdom Metazoa; phylum Chordata; class Chondrichthyes; order Myliobatiformes; family Myliobatidae; genus Mobula; species Mobula birostris. The sequence continues at coordinate 64,989,627 of NC_092381.1, read as the reverse complement.
AATTATGAAGGAATCCAGAGTGAGGATGTTTCATTGTTAGCAGAATCTAAATCACAAGGGACCATGGAGTCAATCTATGGAGTTAGCTGTTTAAAACACACATAATAAAGAAATACATTTCTCAAAGTACTGAGAATGCTCAAAATTCTGAATCAGAACCCGGTTAATATCACTGCTGTATGTTATGAAATTTGTTATTTCACGGCAGCAGTACATTGCAATACATAATAATAAAACTACAGATTACAATAAGTATATATTAAAAAATAAATGAAGTAATTAGCACAAAAAGACAAAAAAAAATAGCGAGGTAGTGTTCAAGGGTTCACTGTCCAGGAAATCTGATGGCGGATGGGAAGGAGCTGTTCGTGAAATGTTGAGTATGTGTTCAGCCTCCTGTACTCCCTCCTTTATGGTAGCAATGAGAAAAGGGCTAACCCTTCCCGAAGTTCATAATCAATTCCTTTGTCTTAATAATGTTGAGTGCAAGGTTTTCGTTGCAACACTACTTAACCAGCTGTTCTACCTTGTTCCCATGCGCTTCCTCGTCATCATCTGAGATTCTGTCAATAATAGTTGTGTCATCAGACAACTTATAAATGCAGTTTGAGTTGTGCCTAGCCACATAGCCATGGGTATAGAGTAGAGCAGAGCAGTGGGCTAAGCACACATCCTTGAGGTGCAGTAGTGTTGATTGTCAGCAAGATGTTATTTCCGATCTGCACTGACTGTGGTCTCCCAGTGAGGAAGTCAAGGATTCAGTTGCAGGGTGAGATATAGAGACACAGGTTTTGGAGCTTGTTGATTAATACTGAGGATATGATGGTGTTGAACACTAAGGTGTAATAAATAAACAGCAGCCTGATGTAGGTATTGCTATTGTCTAGGTCCAAGACCAACAGAAGAGCTAGTGAGGCTGCATATGTTGTAGACCTATTGTGGCAATAGGCAAATTGCAGTAGGTCCAGGATCTTGCTTTGGAAGGAGTTGATTCTAGCTATGACCAACCTCTCAAAGCATTTCAAATGCAAGGAGGCAATTACTTCTTACAAGACAAAACCTAACATCATAAATGGCTGTGATGCTTCACTCCCAGATGAGCACAATGCTTTTTATGCATACTTGAAAAGAGAGAATAAAACATGTGTGCTGTATCTGGTGACCATGTAATTTCTGATTCAGAGACCAAAATCAAACATCTTTCAAAAGGTTGAACCCTCTTAAAGCATCAGGCCCTGATGGTGTACCTGGTAGGGCATTGAGCTCATCAGGGAGTGAAGCATCACTGCTAGTCATTATGTTAGGTTTCAGCCTGCAAACCCTGCCAGAGCTGGTATGCATCCAGTTCCATCTCTAACTTCAATCGAAATTGTTTTCTCGCTCTTACAATAGCCTTCCATAAGTCATACCTGAACCTCCTCTATAGCTCTGATCACCAGTCTTAAATGCCACAGAGCTAGCTCTCAGCAGACTACACGTCTCCTGGATCATCCACAGCTTTTGGTTGGGTATGTCCAGTATATTCTCGAAGGCACACACTCATCAATACAGGTCTTGAAGAAGTCAGTGACAACTGTCATATATTAATTCACATTCAAAGATGAGATGGAACAGCATGATAAGTGTTCTTGATGGTGGTATAACAGTTTTCAAGTGTGCTGGCTCCTCTAGTTGTTCAGAGACTTCATCAAGCTGGCCTGAAATCTCCCACAATGATAAAGAAGGTATCAGGGTTTTCTGACTGCTGATCATGGTGCTCAGTTTCTCCAGTGCCAGCCAGATGCTGGCCTAAACTGGAATGTACACCGCTACCAGATTTACAGCAGAAAAGACCATAAACAGATAAAACACCATTAGATGTTCCAGGTCGGGGAACTCAGTGGTTAAAGGGTCAGGCAGCATCAGGGCAAATCAACAGTTGACATTACAGGTCGAGACCCTTCAGTGTGCATAAAATAGCAGGAAACGGCCAAAAAAGACTGGTTGGCCTATTCAACAAACCAAATACTCAAAACATGACTGAGAGATTTCACAAATATATCTCCCTGAAAGCGGCTCTACAGGTTGATAGGGTGGTAAAGGGTGGCATTTATTAGTTAAGGAATTGAGTTAAAGATTTGAGAAGTTATGTTGCATCTTTATAAAACTAATTTGCCGCATCTGGAGCATTGCGTTCATTTTGGTTACCCCATTATAGGAAGGATATCAAGACTTTGGAGAGGGTGCAGAAGAGGTTTAACCAAGATGTTACCTGGATTAGAGGGCATATGCTAAAAGGAAAGTATGGATAAACTTGGGTTATTTTCTCTGGAGTGATGGAGGCTGAGATGAGTCTAATAGAATCTTATAAGATGATGAGAGGAAAAGATAAGAGTGGAAAGCCAGCATCTTTTTCCCGAAGGATGAAATGTCTAATACCAGAGATGAGAGAGGGTAAGTTCAAAGGAGATGAGTGGGTCAATGAGTGTGAAACGGAGACACCTCTTTTTCCCTTATTAGGAAGGCGGAGAGGGTGGGGGGGGGAGAAGGGGAGACAGAGAGACAGAGAGAGACAGAGAGAGACAGAGAGAGACAGAGAGAGAGAGAGAGAGAGAGAGAGAGAGAGAGAGAGAGAGAGAGAGAGACAGAGACAGAGACAGAGACAGACAGAAAGAGACAATGAATGAGAATGAATTACCGGGTGAACGAGTAGTCTTTGGGGTACTGCAAGTCTGTGTCTTTATTGATTCTTGGTTGTACGTTTGAGTGCTCAGTGGGGGGTGCTGATGCTTTTTCACTGGTGGGGGAGAGGGATTGTCACTTTGCTGCTGTTTATGTGTGGGAGGGGGAGCTGAGGGAGTGCTTTGGGGTTCTAACATTTAATTGTCATTCATTCTTTGGGGCACTTCTCTGTTTTCATGGATGTTTGCGAAGAAAAAGAATTTCAGGATATATATTGTATACATTTCTCCAACATTAAATGTACCTATTGAAAGCTATTGAATTTTTTTTTTAAATCACTCAAAAGGTTTTAAAAATAGTCATATCATTGCGCAAAAAAACAGAAGGATATGGACATTGTATAGGGAAAAAGAATTAGCTTAGTTGGGCATTTGATCACTAATTTAATTAGTTCAGAATACTGAAATAAGGAAAAGATATCTGCATTTATACTTAAGAGAAAACAGCTTACAAATATTAACACAAATTTAAATATCACCTACCAATAGTGATCCGAAAGAAATCGCATTGCACTTATCATTTTATCTTATCATCTATAAAAACAAAGTCAAATATATACCTCATCCAAATGAGCGCTAAGATCACACCTCTAAAGATGATCCATACTCAACTTTTAATTCAAAATCGGAAATGGAATTTGTTATGCATAAATTTGATTCATCAACAATGCATTAAATGATATTGACCCACGAATCTTATTTGAAACAAGTTCTTAAAGGAGCTAAGTGAAATGAATGATGAAAAAATCTGGAAGAAGAATTCAAGAACATGGGAGTTTGATATCCTTTAAGTTACGGCAGCGAGGATAAAAAGAACAGATGCATAAAGGGTAAGGAATTTAGTGTTCAGAGGAGCAATATCTAGATGTGAGGGTTAGAAGGACATTAATTTACTTATTTATTATGACACAGGAAGCCTTCTGACGAATCCAGTTTATGCCAGCAGAGAAATTCCCCTTCTCTATGTTTACTTGTGGCCCTGCAACTTAATGTCTCTTACATCAACTCCCCTTTTTCATTCTTTTGCCATCTCCCTAAGCAGTAATTTCCAATGGTCAATTAAACTACCAGTGATTAACCCATCATCAGACCCTAGTCCCAAGAGCCAGGAGGCTGCAGCACTAACAGCTGTACATCACTGTGCCATTCTGAAGAATTAAATAAACTTTTTTTAGGTTTATGATGTGATACAATAAGTTCTTAACTGAAGATGATGGCAACAAAAACCATCCACCCTTGGTTGCAAAGATTTTAGGTCAAATGGTTTACAATTGTCAGCATTTTCCAGGGTTTTTAAAATTAAGTGATTTATACTGTATATTGAGATAATTACATTCAAAAGTTCTGAAGTTTATAAGCAATATTTACTGAGTAAAATATTGGTATTGCTCATTCCAGAGTTCACAGATACACTGTAACAATTTCACATGTAATCAATCTCACCTGGAGAAACAGAAAAAGATGTAAATAATATTGGTTGCAAGTTCCACACTTTGCTTCCAGTCCTCTCTCAACACTCGCGCCAATGCTCCCAATGCAGTCTCTGAAAATAGAAATACAACCACTTTAAAATATGAAAATAGGGAAAATTTGTCAAGTGAATTAACTCTTTACAATGTAGACCCAAACTGTCAATCAATGCAGATGCAACTCAATAGGCAAAGTTTGTTAACCCTTTGCAATTACCTAGCTTTCTGCATTAATTACTCATAAAATATGGTTTGATCTTCATCTAAATCACAATTATAGACAAACGCAATCTGCATAAATTCATAACACACTAACAATTGTACTTCTTCTCTTCAATACTGAGTACACCATTTAAACAATCACAGTCTAGGTTCAAAAAAAGTATGTGTGCCTCTGGGGATCTACCGACACTACCAGTCAACAGATGACGCAATAGCCACAACTCTACACATCATCCTTGCACATCTGGAGATGAGGGATGCTTATGTGAGAATGTGTTGTGGGACTACAGTTCAGCATTCAATACCACAATTCCCTCCAGGCTCAACAAGAAGCTCAGAGACCTCGGCCTTCACCCTGCCTCGTGTAGCTAGATCCTAGACTTCCTGTCAGATCACTGGCAGGTGGCAAGAGTGGGCTCCCTCACCTCCACCCCTCTGACTCTCAACTTGGGTGTCCCTCACAGCCGCGTACTAAGCCCCCTCCTTTTCTCTCTGTATACCCATGACTGTGTCACCACCCATAGCTCCAATCTGCTAATTAAATTTGATGACAACACTACACTGATTGGCCTAATCTCAAATAATAATGAAGCAACCTGCAGAGAAGAAGTAATCACCTTTGACACAGTGGTATCAAGAAAACCTCTCCCTCAATGTCACAAAAACAGAGAAGCTGGTCGTGGACTACAGGAGGAACAGAGATAGGTTAGGCCCTATTGACATCAATGGATCTGGAGTTGAGAGGGTGAACAGCTTTAAGTTCCTCGGCATAAACATCACCAAGGATCTCATGTGGTCTGTACATACCAGCTATGTGGTGAAAAATGCACAATAACGCCTCCTTCACCTCAGACGGTTGAAGGAGTTTGGTATGGGCCCCCAATCCTAAGAGCTTTCTACAGGGGCACAATTGAGAGTATCCTGACTGGCTGCATCACTGCCTGGTATGGGAACTGTACTTCCCTCAATCGCAGGACTCTGCAGAGAGTGGTATGGACAGCCCAGCGTATCTGTAGATGTGAACTTCCCACTATTCAGGACATTTACAAAGATAGATGTGTAAAAAGGGCCCAAAGGTTCACTGGGGACCTGAGTCACCCCAATCATAAACTGTTCCAGCTGCTACCATCTGGGAAACAGCACGTAAAAGCCAGGCCCAACAGGCTCCGGGACAGCTTCTTCCACCAGGCCATCAACTGATTAATTCATGCTGATACAATTGTATTTCTACGTTATATTGACTGTCCTGTTGTACATACCATTATAAATTACTATAAATTGCACATATAGATGGAGATGTAACGTAAAGATTTTTACCCAAGTATATGAAAAATGTAAATAAAAAATGTCAATTCAATGTCTTCTACAAAAGCTATCTGGAGGAGTCAGGTGTTCCAATCAATGAGATGAGATTGGAGGTGTAGGTTGTAGAGGTGCACTGTCCGATTAAAAAGCCACACAAAGTCAGGTAACTGACAGAACCTGCTCTTCTCAAGAAAGATCTGTTTATGTGCACCATGCATCGATCAAAACAACTTTCAGAGGACCTTACAAGAAGAATTGTAGAGATGCATGAAACTGGAAAAAGCTCTAAAATCATTTCTAAAGACCTGAGTCATCAGACCACAGTAAGAGAAATTGTCTACAAGTGGAGGAAACTCAGTATTGTTGCTACTCTCCCTAGGAGTGGGCATCCTGCTAAGATCACACCAAGAGCACAATGTGCAATGCTGAAGGAGAAGAAAATGAAACCCAAGAGTAACAGCAAAAGATCTGTAGAAATCTCTAGAACTTGCTAAATTCTCTGTTCAAGTAACCACTCCAAAAAAACACTGCTGCATGTCTCAAGTTTGCAAAAGTCCACCTGGATGTTCCACAACACTTCTGGGACAATGTTCTGTGGACAGATGAGACAAAAGTTGAACTTTCTGGCAGAAATGCACACCACTATGTTTGGAGGAAAGAGGGCTCTGCACATCAACACCAAAACCTCACCCCAATTGTGAAGCTGGTGGAAGGAACATCAAGGTTTGGGGCTGCTTTGTTGCCTCAGGGCCTTGAGAGAATATTGAATTCAAAATTGTATCAAGACATTTTACAGGACAATGTCAGGGAAGCAGTCTGTCACCTGAAGCTTAATAGAAGTTGGATGATGCAACAATGATCCAAAACACAATAGTAAATGAACAGCAGAATGGAATGATTTAAAAAGAAGAAAGTTCAAAATTCATGTTTTGGAATGGCTAGGTCAGAGTCCAGAGCTTAGCCTAATTGAGATGCTGTGGCATGACCTGAAGACGGCTGCTCATGCAAGGTATCACAGAAATATTAATGAACTGAAACAGTTTTGTATAGAGGAATGGTCAAAAATTTCTCCTCACTAGTCTGAGCAGCAGCTACAGAAATTGTTTGGTGGACGTTACTGTTGCAATAGGAGGTCCTACCAATTATTAAATACAAAGGTTCACATACTTTTTCCAGCCTGAGTTGTGAATAATTAAATAATGTGTTCAATAAAGACATGAAAAGTAAAATTGTTTGTGTGTTATTAGTTTAGGCAGGTTGTGTTTGTTTATTATTGTGACTTAGATGAAGATCAGACTATATTTTATGAGTAATAATGCAGCAAAACCACGTAATTCCAAAGGGTTCACAAACTATTTCTTGCAACTATAAATTAATGTCAGAACAGAGAACCAAAAGTACAAATATATATTTAATGGCAATGTGAGGCAATTATAAAATTATGTCTCCAATGAAAGCTGTCTAAGTAATGTTAAGGTCCTCATTACTCATGATTTAACAGGTTGTTAGAATAGACTCCCAGAGTCTGCTGCTCTGCTTTCAGTTTGAGTGAATAGAGTGGAAGAAATTGCTTTTCTGTGGAGTTAAATAAAATGGATAAAGAATAAATATGAAATAGTAACTAGAGAGAGAACCTCAAGTGAGACAGATGAAGCTTTTCGAATTATGAAAGGGAAAGGATAGGGAATGCATAGGGAAGGCATGCAAACAGTAAAAAGCAGATGTTGAAAGCAGAGCACCAACGTTTTGCAATTAAGAGTAGCTTACCATTTTGTAGCAATTCTTCCAAATTATCAGGATTGCGAGCCAACTGAAGAATGAGCGCTGAGCCTCGCACTTTGTCACATACATCCTCATACAATAATTCTATGTAATCTTCTATGTCATTAATATTTGCTATTTCATCGATCTGTGAGTGAAGAATATGCAGTGTTATCAAAGCATTTTCACACCATACATTATCATCAATGTAATGTCTCAGCAACAACATTTTTCCTATAATTAATATACCACACTAAAAGATACGGTAAAAGTTCAGCGTCTTGCGCCCATGATGCTGTGCTGAACTAATGAAATTAACAATCAAACCCCCAACTAAACTAATCATCTTCCTGCACATTCATGTGACGATCTAAGAGCCTCTTGAATGATTCTATTGTACAGGTTTCCCCCGCCATTCGAAGGTAGAGCATTCCTATGAAACGGTTCGTAAGCTGGAATGTTGTAAAGCGAAGAAGCAATTACCCTTTATTTATATGGGAAAATTTTGTGAGCGTTCGCAGACCCAAAAATAACCTACCAAATCATGCCAAATAACACATAAAACCTAAAATAACAGTAACATATAGTAAAAGCAGGAATATGATAAATACATAGCCTATATAAAGTAGAAATACTTTTCCACAATCATTACTGCACTGTTCTCCGTAGCAAAAATCTCACGCAAGCGCCGTCAGCAGAAAATCTCATGCAAGCGCTATTGGCAAAAACACGGTGCAAGCGCTCTCAGTAACCTTTAAGCTATGAAGCTGCCAAATCATACCAAATAACACGTAAAAATACACGGTCTATATAAAGTAGAAATAATGTATGTACAGTGTAGTATCACTTACAGGAATTGGGAAGACACCTTGCCGAGCACACTGATGATGGTGTGTTAGGCTGAGTCATCGCAGGTTGGGGTGGTGCAGTGGCTCCCACCCTCCGGGCCACCAACCGATACCAATCCGTGAAGCACGCAGGGGTGCAGCGGTAGCCGGGAGGCACACAGCGCATCTTTAAGAAAAAAACCGAAACAAACATGCTAATTAATTAGGTGACACCCAGCATATAATTGTCGGGCAGTACCTAATTAATTAGCTTGCTTATTTCGGTTTTTTTCTTAAAGATGTGCTGTGTGCCTCCCGGCTACCACTGCATTCTCCACGAATCGGTATCTGTCTGTGGCCTGGGGGCTGGGGTGTTGGGACACTGGGGTGTCATCTCATCGTCGTCTGTTTCCATTAGGGCAGGCAGGTCATCTTCTATGTCTGCCCACCTCGATGTCGAAGGTCGAGGTTCGTCGTCTGCTGTGGCTGATATGGAAGGCTTGCTTGACTGCTGAGCCTCGCGCATTTTTCTATCATACAGTTCTTTGTAAGGACTCAAACCATCTTGCAAATATCTCCTAAACTTACATACCCTTTCAAACTTAAAGTCGTACTTTATCATTGCAGCGAAAATCTCACGCAGTTGCTTCACATTCAGTTCGCTACTGCATTTGGTTTTGATTGTTATCCTTTCTTCCAATTGCATCAGCTCTTCATCTATCAGATCTTGGTCATGGGATGCCAAAACCTCTTCAACATCATCTTCATCAGCTTCCACAAGCCAAACTCACTTTGTCCTTACTTCGTTCACCACGATCGAAACGCTTAATTATGTCTAGTTTTACGCTAAGTGCAACACCCTTCCCAGTTCCTTTAGGCTTTTCCGATACCATAGAACTCATCTTGCAAGCGACTGCTCACAGGCATGTGTTTAAGCAATGCCAGTGAGAATGCAGTTCCGAATCCGGGGAGAGCGGCTGCTCGGGGCGGGCGCCGCCTTTTATCGCGCGCTGATTTTTTATCGCGCACTGCTTTTTTTTTCGTAACAGTGAAAACACCTTCTGAAAGTAAAAACAGGGTACTAATGTAGGCCTTTTGTAACAGTGAGGTTTCGTAAAGCAAACTTTCGAAAAGCAGGGGACACCTGTATTTGCCTCCATCACTACCACACGAGCAGATTCTAGGAACCCACCACTCTGCAAAAAAACACTCAACTTCCCCTGCACACCTCCTTTGAAATTACCCCCCCACCTTAAATGCATGCCGCCTGCTATTAGACATTTTCAACCCTGGGAAAAAAGAGAGACTGTCTGTCGACTCTATGTATGCCTCTCCTAATCTTGTGTCTATCAAATCTCCCCTCAGCCTCCGCCACTCCAGAGAAAACAATCCAAAACATCCAAGGATCCTTTACCTTTCTATCCATCTCGTTCCTTCTTATTGGAACATACCATACCTATCCTGTACTCTCCAGTTGGTCTTTAAACGCCTCTGTACGTCAGATATGAACTTGCCCAAAAACACCTGTTCCCAACTAACACTCCCTGGTTCCTGACTAAGACTCTCAGAATTTGCCATACTCCAATTTAATATTCTCCCGCAAGGCCCATACATATCGTTATCAACAACCACCTTAAAACATGAGTTCAGACCACTGTTCTCTTACCGAATGATTAGTCACCTGGCCAGTCTCATTAACGAACACTAGGTCCAGCATGGACCTTCCTCTTGTTGAACTACATTATGAATTAAGAATTCTCTCAGATGCATTAAACAAATTCTGCCCGCCTAAAACTCCTGCACTAAGCATGTCCCAGTCTATGTTAAATAAGCTGAAGTCACCCACTAGATTTCTACACCTTTCCCTAATCTGCCTGCATATCTATTCATCATTGTCCTGGTGACTATTGGGGTGGGGTGGGAGGGCTGTAGTATAACCCCACAGTAATTGCACCTTTCTTATATTTGACTTTTACCTGTGTAGACTCAATGGATAGGCCCTCAATGTCCCCTGAGTGCAGTTGCGCTATTGTCCCTGCTTAATAGCACAACTCACCCTACCCTCTTTTACCTCCTTCTCGATCTTTTCTAAAACATCACAATTCTGGAAAATTAAGCATCCATTCCTGTCCTTCTCTCAACTAAATGGCCACAGCATCATTGTTCTATGTAGTAATCCATGTTCTAAGTGCATCATTCTTACCAATAAAACTCCTAACATTAAAATGCACAATTTTCAACCCATCTGTCTCACTGTGTCTATTACCTTGTTCTTACTGGTCATAACTTCTACCTTCCTATCAATCCCTCCACTTTTTGAACTGGAGGTCTGGTTCCCATCCCACTGCGAAATTCATTTAAACTCTCCCAATTAGTACAATGAACCTCCCAGCCAGGAAGCTAGTTTTCTTCCAATTAAAGTGCAATTGTCATTCTTGTACAGGTTACACTACCCAGAAGAAATTCCACCTGCACTCTACACCAGTCCACCAGCCATTCATCTGTTCGTATTCATTCAAGAGCATGTATGAGTTAGTAGCAATTTCATTTCCCACAATGTCGTTGTGCTAGTGGGGTTTTAAAAGAATACACACTTTCACTTCATTCTGATTTATGTTGGAAATTCTAATATAAATTACAATTAAATATTAGCAGCACACAATCCTGACATTTGAATTCTGGCTATTGTTAGAACTGATATTATTGACCAATTAAAATTGTTACAAGCTTTAATACATAATCTGCTCTATCAAACTGTGTATGATATACTTGTAAATAATTTAATGGAATAACAACATTAAGACATTTAAGCTAGAAACTACATCTTCACATGCAAAGCACACTAGACAAGACCAATGCATTGCAAGGTTCTTTATTTTCTCCTCAGGTGCCGGTTGCATAACTGCACTTGTTTTAATTGTTTTTTATTTTAAATTGGATTCAGATTCATCCCATAATGGATCAGCAACAATGGTAATTAAATGTTTTATTATTTAATCCTTAATTTACCTTAAAATGAGTTTCCATAATACAAAGTGCAAAGATGCCACATCACATTAATATTTTCTGTTTCAAATTCAAATTTTTTTGTAACTTACTTCCATTCCTTCAAAAGGAGGTGGGTCCTTCAGCTTGCCGACCTTTTTTTCATGCTTTTCTAAAAAGAACAACAGTTCATATTTTTAGTACCAAAAGCAACATTTGAAATGGTTCAATCTATCAGCAAAAGCAACACTTTAATAAAAAAAGGAAAATGCTGGAAACTCTCAAATCAAACAGACTTTACATTTCAGATCCAAGACCTTTCATCAGAACAGGGAGAAAGGAAAACTAAGTTCAGTTTTCAGCAGCAGGAAACTGAACTGGTTTTCCCTCTTTTGGGGAGGAATGGATAGAACAAAAGGGATTACAAGCTAATGCATGGTAAGGTTCGTATTAAGTGAGTTTATTTTGTAAGTTATCTAACTAAAATTATTAATAACTATTTCAAAAATATGAATAACAAACAATATGAAGAATAAGCCAGATATTTCTAATGCCACATATCTAATTAACACCAACATAATGCCATTTTATCAGTGTGTATTAAGAAGCAGTCTCTCTTCATTCATAGTGGAACACTTTGTGATATGGAGTTCCAAAAGGCAGTGAACAAAGTGCCTTTGAAAATATTCTCACATTCAATTGCACAGTATTAAAACTATTGATCTGGCTTGCAAATAGTCTGAACAGAAGGAGGAAACACAGAGATAATTGGAATGACGGGAGTCCCAGTACAGACTACAGGGAACTGCAACTATTCACCTTATTTGTAAACAATCAGGTTAAATTACAAGTCATATATCCAAATTTACCAACAGCACAAAGAGACATCATAAGCGATGTAGACGGATTACAAAGAGATATTGGTATATTATCAAAGCTGACATATATGGATTGCAATGCATACAAATGTAAGATCAAAGATTTTGGATGCAATAGTGTTAAAAAAAAACAATTTTCTAAACATTGACAAGATAGAAATAAAGATGGTCCAAAGAGACCATCTTATGGCTAACACGAAAGGGCACAGTTTTAAGATGCTTGGAAGTAGGTACAGAGGAGATATCAGGGGTAAGTTTCTTTTTTTTTTACACAGGAAGTTGTGAGTGCGTGGAATGGGCTGCCAGCGACGGTGATGGAGGCCGATAAAATAGGGTATTTTAAGAGACTCCTGGATAGGTACATGGAGCTTAGAAAAATAGAGGGCTATGAGTAAGCCTAAGTAATTTCTAAAGTAAATACATGTTCGGCACAGAATTGTGGACCGAAGGGTCTGTATTGTGCTGTAAGTTTTCTATGGTTCTATGTTTTCTAGATCATGGGACCCATTTACACAAGTCAATAAAATTTCATAGACATTGCAGACAGAGAAAAAAAATCATGGCTGTCAAAGTGAAGGCCTTCTTGACAAAAAAAACATATTTCACTTGAGAAATTATGCTCTAGTAGAAGAAAATTGTGGTTAAACCATACATGGAGCACAGAAAAATATTTTTGATGCCAGGTCATAGGAAGGATGATTGGCCTTCAAAGGAGAACAGGAGAAATATGAACCTCTGAAGGAGAAATTAAAGGAACTAGACCTACGTTCCCCAGAATTCAGAAGGATAATTTCTCTGACTTTCAAGATAATAAGGACGGCTGACAGCATACTGCAAGAGAAACTAATTCTGGAAATCAGACACTGTTCTCACTGATCTGCGCGGGCGTGCGATAACTGACATGCTCCGGTGCATACAGCCTTTGTTGCTGTGCAGCTGGAATTTTCTTTCATATAATGTCTAATTAAAGTGCCACACAGTTTTCAGGCCGTGTAAAAATTTCCTGCTCAGAGCAATGATTGGTTCGAGCAGCTATATAAAAAAATTAAGAGGGAACATTGAGACCAAGACAAGAGGAGATTAAAGCCAGGCCTTTCTAGTATGCTAGGCAAATTGTTAACATCAAACTAGTGACTGATTTTTTTTTGTTACCTAATGTAGAGACACAAGGTAAATTTGGGAAGAATTTAGTTACAGATCACCAACTACTTCAATAAAAAAAATAGAGCAAGCTCTAGGGACTTACGGCCAATTCCTGTTCCAGTATTTACACTCAAATAACTAATGCCAAAGCAACAGTGATGAAGCTAGGACAAAGATTAATGCAGTCCATCAATTTTGCAATGAGTTCTAGCAGGTCAGAAATAGCCAGAATATTTTAAATTGTCCTTTAAAATCAAACAATGAGGGAAAAAAAACAATCCAAAGTTTTTCTTTAGCTAGAATCAAGATGATTTTGAGTAGACACCAACGAATACAAGTCTAGATTGTAATCTATAGCATCATCATATCAGAAACTATTCTAATTGGCTAGGAAGCAACATGAGAAAATCTAAACATACTCAGCTTCTTCAGAAAGGAGGCTTCTCTCAATTTTTTACTCACTCAAAAACCAGCCACTCAAGGAAACAAGTTACAGACATCAATTTGTCAAGGTATCCTAGCCTAAGACCATTAAAGGCACATGATCACAGTACAGCCTACCCTTAAGTTATGGGAGACCTGACATTCTGAGAAAACGGACCCCATCATGATTTTGGATATATAAAGCTGTGCTATCAGCACATGAGTAAAGAAAAAGAATTGTGTTCAGTTACTTTTTATACATAAATCTTATGAGATCATATTTTATTCCGTATCTCAAATGTTTCGGTAGCGATTTGTGAATTCTGTAAGGGTGAATTTCTGTATCATGAACAGCTATAACATAGACCTGCATAGCAACTCAAAATGTTGCTAAAAACAGAAACAAAACAGCAATGAAGTAAGAAGCAACGCACACAAAATGCTGGTGGAATGCAGCAGGCCAGGCAGCATCTATAGGAAGAGGTACAGTCGACGTTTCGGGCTGAGACCCTTTGTCAGGACTAACCGAAAGAAAAGATAGTAAGAGATTTGAAAGTGGGAGGGGGAGGGGGAGGGGGAGGGGGAGATCCAAAATGATAGAAGACAGGAGGGGGAGGGATGGAGCTAAGAGCTGGAAAGTTGATTGGCAAAAGGCATACAAGGCTGGCGAAGGGAGAGGATCATGGGACGGAAGCCTAGGGAGATAGAAACTATGACTATGAAAGGGGGAGGGGAGCCGAGAGGATGAAGAGCAGGCAAGGAGTTATAGTGAGAGGGACAGAGGGAGAAAAAAGAGAGAGGAAAAAAGGAGGAAAAATTTAAAATATTAAGGGGCATTAACGGAAGTTAGAGAAGTCAATGTTCATGCCATCAGGTTGGAGGCTACTCAGACGGCATACAGGTTTCCCCCGCCATCCAAAGGTAGAGCGTTCCTATGAAACAGTTCATAAGCCAGAATGTCGTAAAGTGAAGAAGCAATTACCATTTACTTATATGGAAAAAATTTGTGAGCGTTCACAGACCCAAAAAATAACCTACCAAATCATGCCAAATAACACAAAAGCCTAAAATAACAGTAACATATAGTAAAAGCAGGAATGATAGGATGAATACACAGCCTATATAAAATAGAAATACTTTTCTATATCGTTGCTGCACTGTTCTCCGTAGCAAAAATCTCATGCAAGCGCTCTCGGCAGAAACACTTTCTCCAGTAACCTTTAAACTATGAAGCTGCCAAATCATACCAAATAGCAGATAAAAATACACAGCCTATATAAAGTAGAAATAATGTATGTACAGTGTAGTTTCACTTACTGGGATCAGGCCGAGCACACTGATGATGGTGTGTTAGGCTGAGTCATCGGAGGGTGGAGTGGTGCAGTGGTACCCAACCTCCAGGCGCGAAGAATACAGCGGTACAGCGGAAGCCGGGACGCACCCAGCACATCTTTAAGAAAAAAGCCAAAATAAACAAGCTAATTAATTAGGTGCCACCCGGCACGTAAATGTTGGCCCAGATCAGAGGCGATGCAATCGGCAATCACTTCTGATCTGGGCCGACATTTACGTGCCAGGTAGCACCTAATTAATTAGCTCGTTTATTTCGGCTTTTTTCCCTTAAAGATGTGCTGGGTGCGTCTCGGCTACCACTGCGTTCTCCACGGCAAAGTATCGGTCTACGGCCCAGGGGTTGGGGTGGTGGGACACTGAGGTGTCATCTCATCATCATCTGTTTCCATCAGGACAGGCAGGTCATCTTCTTCTACGTCTGCCTGTCTCGATGTTGAAGGTTGAGGTTCGTTGTCTGCTGTGACTGATGTGGAAGACTTGAAAAACGACAGTATGCTTGACTGCTTAGCCTCCTGCATTTTTCTATCATACAGTTCTTTGTAAGCACTCAAACCATCTTGCAAATATGCCCTAAAACTACGTACCCTTTCAAAATTAAAGTCGTACTTTTCTACAATCATTGCAGAGAAAATCTCATGCAATTGCTTCACGTTCAGATCCTGGATGACTTCACTTTCGGTCCGTTTGCTACTACATTCGGTTTCGATTGTTATCCTTTCCTCTTCCAATTGCATCAGTTCTTCATCTATCAGTTCTCAGTCACGGGATGCCAAAACCTCTTCAACATCATCTTCGTCAACTTTCAAACTCACTTCATCCTTACTTCGTTCACCACGATCAAAATGCTTAATTATGTCTAGTTTTCCGCTAAGTGTAACACCCTTACGAGCTCTTTTAGGCTTTTCCGATACCTTAGAACTCATCTTGCTAACGGCTGCTCACAGGTACGTATTTAAGCAATGCCAGCTAGAATGCAGTTCCGGGGGAGGAGCTTGGCAGCTCAGGGCGCACACTGCCTTTTTTCGTAACAGCGAAAACAGGTAACTAATGTAGGTCTTTCGTAGCAGCAAGGTTTCATAAAGCAAACGTTCGAAAAGCGGACACACACACACACACACACACACACACACACACACACACACACACACACACACACACAACCATCTGTATAAGGTGTTGTTCCTCCAACCTCAGTGTGGCTTCAGCTTGACAGTAGAGGAGGCCGAGGATAAGACATATCAGAATGGGCATCAAAGTTGCTGGTGAACACAGCAGGCCAGGCAGCATCTCTAGGAAGAGGTACAGTCGACGTTTCAGTCCGAGACCGTTCCTCAGGACTTGGACTGACGAAGGGTCTCGGCCTGAAACGTCGACTGTACCTCTTCCTACAGATGCTGCCTGGCCTGCTGCGTTCACCAGCAACTTTGATGTGTGTTGCTTGAATTTCCAGCAGCTACAGAATTCCTGTTGTTTGCATATCAGAATGGGAATAGGACGTGTATTTAAAATGTGTGGCCACTGGGAGATCCTGCTTTCTCTGGCGGACAGAGCGTAGGTGTTCAGCAAAACGGTCTCCCAGCCTGTGTCGGGTCTCGCTAATATACAGGAGGCCATACCGGGAGCACCGGACGTAGTATATCACACCAGCCGACTCACAGGTGAAGTGTCGCCTCACCTGGAAGGACTGTCTGGGGCCCTGAATGGTGGTGAGGGAGGAAGTGTAAGGGCATGTGTAGCACTTGTTCCACTTACAAGGATAAGTGCCAGGAGGGAGATCAGTGGGAAATGATGGGGGGGGGGGGGAGAGAAAGGACAAGGGAAGTTGTGCTTGGTGGTGGGATCCCATTGGAGGTGGCAGAAGTTACAGAGAATTATATGTTGGACCTGGAGGCTGGTGGGGTGGTTGGTGAGTACAAGGGGAACCCTATTCCAAGTGGGGTGGCAGGAAGATGGGGTAAAACCCGCCAATAAGGGGGGTGCTGTTGTAGTCTAGCGTCCTGAGCTCTACTTTGCCAAGGCACAGCGACAACTCGCAGATACCTCCTATTTACCCTTCGATCATGACAGGAGCACCAGGCCATTGTCTCCCACGCCATCACCAACTTTATCAGCTCAGGGGATCTCCCATCCACTGCTACCAACCTTATAGTTCCCACACCCCGCACTTCCCGTTTCTACCTCCTATCCAAGATCCACAAATCTGCCTGCCCAGGTAGACCAATTGTCTCAGCTTGCTCCTGCCCCACTGAACTCATTTCTGCATACCTCGACACAGTTTTATCCACCCTTGTTCAATCCCTTCCCACCTATGTTTGTGACATTTCTCACGCTCTGAATTTTTTCAATGATTTTAAGTTCCCTAGCCCCCACCGCTTTATTTTCACCATGGATGTCCAGTCCCTATATACCTCCATCCCCCACCAGGAAGGTCTCAAAGCTCTCCACTTCTTTTTGGATTCCAGACCTACCCAGTTCCCCTCTACCACCACTCTCCTCCGTCTAGCAGAATTAGTCCTTACTCTTAATAATTTCTCCTTTGGCTCCTCCCACTTCCTCCAAACTAAAGGTGTAGCCATGGGCACCCGTATGGGTCCCAGCTAAGCCTGCCTTTTTGTTGGCTTTGTGGAACAATCCATGTTCCAAGCCTATACCGGTATCTGTCCCCCATTTTTGCTTCACTACATCGACGACTGCATTGGCACTGCTTCTTACACGCATGTTGAGCTCGGTGACTTCATTAACTTTGCCTCCAACTTTCACCCTGCTCTCAAGTTTACCTGATCCATTTCCAACACCTCCCTCCCCTTTCTTGATCTTTCTGGCTCTATCTCTGGAGACAGCTTATCTACTGATGTCTACTATAAGCCTACAGACTCTCACAGCTATCTGGACTATTCCTCTTCCTACCTTGTCTCTTGCAAAAATGCCATCCCCTTCTCGCAATTCCTCCATCTCCGCCGCATCTGCTCTCAGAATGAGGCTTTTCATTCCAGGACGAAGGAGATGTTTTCCTTTTTTAAAGAAAGGGGCTTCCCTTCCTCTACCATCAACTCTGCTCTCAAAGGCATCTCTCCCATTTCACGCACATCTGCTCTCACACCATCCTCCCGCCAGCCCACTAGGAATAGGGTTCCCCTTGTCCTCACCTACCACCCCACCAGCCTCCAGGTCCAACATATAAATCTCTGTAACTTCCGCCACCTCCAACGAGATCCCACCACTAAGCACATCTTTCCCTCTCCCCTCTTCTGCTTTCTGCAGGGATCGCTCCCTACGCGACTCCCTTGTCCATTCGCACCCCCCATCCCTTCCCACCGATCTCCCTCCTGGCACTTATCCTTGTAAGCGGAACAAGTGCTACAACTGCCCTTACACTTCCTCCCTCACCACCGTTCAGGGTCCCAGACAGTCCTGTGAGTCGGCTGGGGTGATATACTGCATCCGGTGCTCCCGGTGCGGCCTTCTATATATTGGCGAGACCCAACGCAGGCTGGGAGACCGTTTCGCTGAACACCTACGCTGTCTGCTAGAGAAAGCAGGATCTCCCAGTGGCCACACATTTTAATTCCACGTCCCATTCCCATTTTGATATGTCTATCCACGGCCTCCTCTACTGCCAAGATGAAGCCACACTCAGGTTGGAGGAACAACACATATTCCATCTGGGTAGCCTCCAACCTGATGGCATGAACATTGACTTCTCTAACTTCCGTTAATGCCCCTCCTCCCCTTTGTACTCCATCCCTTATTTATTTATTTTCCCCCCTTTTTTTCTCTCTCTCTTTGTTCTCCCTCTGTCCTTCTCACTATAACTCCTTGCCTGATCTCCATCCTCTGGGCTCCCCTCCCCCTTTCTTTCTCCCTAAGCTTCCTATCCCTTGATCCTCTCCCTTCTCCAGCCTTGTATGCCTTTTGCCAATCAACTTTCCAGCTCTTAGCTCCATCCCTCCCCCTCCTGTCTTCTCCTATCGTTTCGGATCTCCCCTTCCCACTTTCAAATCTCTTAACATCACTTCTTTCAGTTAGTCCTGACAAAGGGTCTCGGCCCGAAACATCAACTGTACCTCTTCCTATAGATGCTGCCTGGCCTGCTGTGTTCCACTAGCATTTTGTGTGTGTTGCTTGAATTTCCAGCATCTGCAGATCTCCTCTTGTTTGAGCAATGAAATAATGTATTTTGAACAAACTATTTATTTTTCATATTTAGAAAGAAGTTAACCTATATCACGTCAAATCCGCAGACAAGGTCATATCATTAACCTCATTTTGATCTAGTTTGGTGCTTTGATTTACACATTTAAAATTCAAATGCTATTTAACAAAAAGATTTACTGCAAACCACTGCTTTGTGCATTTCTGTGACAAATTTGACCAATCTCAGGATGATTTTCATGTGATTTAGGCTATGCCATATCATGCAAATAAAAAGTTTCCATGCTGCTGCCTATATCTACTCTTGTAATTGAATTTTGCTTATAAATCTGACAGCAACAGAATACTATTGTGGTAATCAGTTCATGGTGGGGAGGGTGTTGCCCTGAAAACAAGTCAGGTGTACAATCAGAGCAGAGTAGACAATATATCCTCACAAACGTATATAACGGCATCAAACTTCCCAAAATGCAATACCTCACATCTATCTGGATTGAAAGCCATATGCAATTCTCAGCCCAAATGCCTAGCTGATCAAGATCCTCCTGTAATTTTTCATATCCTTCTACACTCTCAAGACCACCACCTAATACACTTAAGAGTGAAAAGAAAGATCACTTATGGAGAAGCTGTAAAAATGTCAACAGAACAGAATAGTGCTCCTAATGAACAGGGAGCAATAGGGATGTGAGAGCTGCAACAAAGAACAAATGACAGGATTTATGTAGACAAAAAGGCTCTAGTAACATTCATTGCAGGAGTGATTAATAGTACGGCTGAGGTAAAGTCAAAAAGTGATAAAATTCAGCTGGTGGTCAAAGCAGCAGTGAATGATTTAGGGTTAGTAGGACTGACATGGGAAGACGTGAGGGAGAACCTCACTAATCAGTCAAGCCAGGAAGTGTCATGAGTTGGCTAATACTAATTTTGGTGATTCTTTTGCAATGGAATGCAAGGAGCTTACTGGCCAATAGCCAGGAATTCAAGCACTTTATTAAAGAAATGGTTGTAAAACCGGATGTAGTATGTATTCAGGAAACTTGGTTGAAACCAACTTTAGACTTTGTGGTGTATGGGTACACAGGTGTCCCCCTCTTTTCGAACGTTCGCTTTAGGAAACCTCACTGTTACGAAAGAGCTACATTAGTTCCCTGTTTTCGCTAACAGAAGGTGTTTTCACTGTTACGAAGAAAGGCAGCGTACGAAAAAAATCAGCGTGTGATAAAAGGCAGCGCGCGCCCCAAGCAGCCGCTCCTCTGATTTCCCCTCTGATCTGGGCTGACATTTACATGCCGGGCCGCACCTAATTAATTAGCTTGTTTATTTCGGCTTTGTGCTGTGTGCCTCCCGGCTACCGCTGCATTCTCCGCGGATCGGTATCGTTTCGCTGCCTGGAGGGTGGGGGCCACTGCACCACCCAAACTCCAACGTTCAGTCTAACACACCATCATCAGTGTGCTCGGCAAGCTGTCTTCCCAATTCCCGTAAGTGATACTACACTGTACATACATTATTTCTATATAGGCTGTGTATTTTTATGTGTTATTTGGTATGATTTGGCAGTTTCATAGCTTAAAGGTTACTGGAGAGAGTGTTTTTGCCAACAGCGCTTGCGTGAGATTTTCACTACGGAGAACAGTTCAGGCAAT
The DNA here is from genome assembly GCF_030028105.1 of Mobula birostris. Classification (NCBI taxonomy): domain Eukaryota; kingdom Metazoa; phylum Chordata; class Chondrichthyes; order Myliobatiformes; family Myliobatidae; genus Mobula; species Mobula birostris. The sequence continues at coordinate 64,968,740 of NC_092381.1, read as the reverse complement.
GATTGTGGAAACGTATTTCTACTTTATATAGGCTGCGTATTTATCATATCATTCTTGCTTTTACTATATTTTATTGTTATTTTAGGTTTTATGTGTTATTTGGCATGATTTGGTAGGTTATTTTTGGGTCTGCGAACACTCACAAAATTTTCCCATATAAATAAATCGTAATTGCTTCTTTGCTTTACGACATTCCGGCTTACGAACCGTTTCATAGGAAAGTTCTACCTTCAGATGGCGGGGGAAACCTGTACAATGATAAGGAAAGAGAATTCTAGGGGGAGGAGGGGGTTGTGCAATGTTAATCAAACAAGGTATACCATAGAGGATATTGGAAAAAGGAGATGATCAGGAATACATTGTGGTGGAAGTGTGGGAGAGAGGGGAGGGAGTGATTATAATTAACTACTACAATCCATGTAAAAGGTTGGATTTGCACAGCCTATTAAGGATACAAGGACAAAACAGACATAAAGTAGCATGGTGTGCAGATTTCAATGCTCATAGCACAATATGGGGGGATACGATTACAGATTCAAATGGAAAGGTAATTAAAGATTTGATGGAAGGAAGGGATTTGGTGTGTATGAATGATAGTAGAGGAATAAGGATAAACTTAACAACAGGAACTAAGTCAGTATTAGATATTACATTAGTGTCTAATACGTTGGCTGGCGTTAGTAACTGGGGAGTTTGGACTGTTTAAGCAGTGGGCAGTGATCACTACCCAGTTTTATGTTCAGTGGGTGAAATAATTGAAGTAAGACCAGGTGGTGGAATCCCAAAGTGGGTGCTTGGAAAAGCAGATTGGGCTAAGTTCCAGAAGTTGAGTGAAGAGGCATTGACAGACATTGACATTTCTGGAAATACAGATGAATTAAACAGTCAGGTGACTTCAGCAATTATTATGGCAGCAGAAGGATCTATACCCAGGAATAAAAATAGGATGAATAGAAAACTGGTACCATGGTGGACAGAGGAATGTCAGGCTGTAAAAAACAGAAACAGAGCATTCAGGCTAGTTAAAAGAACCCATAATATGCAGCACTTGCCTTAATATAAGAAGGCACAGGCAGTGGTGAAAAGAACTATACGTCAAGCTAAAAGGGGAAGTTAGAGGAGTTTTTGCAGCAAAATAGGAAGAACAACACCTGTGGGAGAGGTATGGGGAATGATTAAGAGGATGGGGGAAGATAGAAGGGTATGGGAATATCCAGTAATGATATCTGAGGAGGAAACGGCAGTAGGATAAGTAGGCAGTAGGCAGTAGGGTGAGTAGGGATAAGGCTGAGATCATGGCCAAGTCGTTTGTACAGATACACAGTTCAGAAAATTTGTCTGAAGAAGGGAGAAGGAGAAGAGAAAGAACAATGAATCAACACCTAGATGTGTTAAACAGGAGGGAAGAAACAGATGATATAATTAATGATCCATTTACGTTGGCAGAAATGGTGAGAGCAATAAAGAGGTCGAGACCAACCTCCCCAGGGAAAGATCTGATATGCTACGTTAAAAAATCTAGAAGGAGCGCTCTTGAAGTTGCTGCATTTTTATAACAGAGTGTGGCAGGAGGGCAGATTACCAAGTGCATGGAAAGAAGCAGTAGTAATTCCAATAAGGAAACCTGGCAAGGATCCGTCAAAACCCACTGGCTACAGACCGATAGCACTAACATCAAATATATGTAAAATAATGGAAAGGATGATAACAGAAAGGTTATCGTATGAGCTTGAGAAGAGAGGAATGCTGGCAAGTTACCAGAGTGGTTTTAGGAAGGGAAGGAATTCCATGGACTCAGTGATAAGGTTAGAGACTGAAATAAGAAAGGCCCAGTCAAATAAAGAGTCAGTAGTTGCATTGTTTTTTGACATCGAAAACTCTATGGTATGATGTGGAAGGAAGGACTGTTAATTAAACTGCACAAGATGGGGGCTGGTGGGAGAGTTTTTAATTGGATTAAAGATTTTTTGTTTGGTAGAAAAATTCACGTTCGGATTGGATCAGAATTATCAAAACAGTACATAGTGGAAAATGGCACACCTCAAGGTAGTGTGATTAGCCTGTTACTTTTCATCATTATGATCAATGATGTCTTCACAAAGGTACCAGTGGATATAGGTAGGTCACTGTTTGCGGATGATGGGGCCTTGTGGAAAAGAGGCAGGAACATGGAGCATATGGTCAGGAAACTACAAGGAGCAATTGATGAAGTGGTGGAGTGGGGTTATGATCTGGGATATAGATTTTCAGTAGAAAAAACTCAAACCGTATTTTTCACCAGGAAAAGAACTGAGGTAGGGAAGAAGTTAAGGATGTATGGGATTGAATTAGAAAGGGTTGGATCATTTAAATTTCTGGGAGTTATATTTGATTCATGATTAACATGGGCAGACCATATCAGGAAAGTTAAGGAGAAATGTAAAAAAGTAATAAATGTGACAAGATGTTTGACTGGTAGAGAATGGGGAGCAAGTTGTTCAGCGTTGAAGAGAATGTATGTGGCTTTAGTAAGATCTGTGTTGGACTATGGAAATATAGCATATGGATCAGCAGCTAGGTCTCTTATAAGGAAACTGGATGTGATTCAGTCTCAGGCTTTGAGAGTGTGCAGTGGGGCTTTTAAGACATCACCAGAATCAGCCCTACAAGTAGAAATGGGAGTAACGCCTTTGGAACTAAGAACGATGTAATTGACAGCAAACTACTGGGCTAATTTGCAGGGACACAATGATTCTCACCCTGCAAAAGAAGTGTTGCAGGAGTGCTGGGAAAATGGGAGGTTTCAGAGGGATAACTTTAGTCAGGTAAAGAATGATATTGTTACAGAATGTGGAGTGTTTGATCTAAGGATAAGTCCTTCAGTAGTTTATCCGATTGTAGCTCCATGGAAGCTTGTATGGCCTGACATAGACTGGCATTTGTTAAAGGTGAAAAGGAAAGGAAAATATAAAACTGATTTGATGAGTGCATTTAACTGTCATGTGATGGAAAATACAGTGATTATACTCAGATTTATACGGATGGTGCTAAGGAACCTGAAACAGGAGTGACAGGGTTTGGGGTGGCTATACTAGCAAAAGAAATTGGAATCAGCAGAAGAACATCTAATAAATTAGAGGTGTACACAGTGGAGATGCTGGCAGTGTTGGTTGTGTTGCGATCGGTGGAGAAAGCTAGACAAGTCAAAGTTTGATATGCTCAGATTCATCCTCAGTTCTAGCAAGTTTAAGGTCTTTTCACTCAAGCTGTCGGCAAGATGTACTTTATGAAGTCCTTCAGTCAGTCACAAGAATTGCAAATCAGGGAGGTCAGGTAAAATTTTTATGGGTTCCAGCACATGTAGGGGTGAAGGGGAATGACAGGGTGGATGAGTCGGCAAAGAGGGCGTTAGAGAAAGAAAATATAGAAATGCACATTAGTATCAGTAAAGCAGAGGTTAAGTGTGTAATCTGGGGAAAAAATCAACCAAATGTGGCAAGAAAGGTGGGACAGGGAGGGGAAAGGGAGGCATTTATATCAAATACAAAAAAGTGTTGCAAGTACTAGGGTAGGTAGTGGTACAGAAGAGAGGAAACTGTGTGGACTAAGTTAAGGCTGGGGCACTGTACATTAAACAACACATTGAAAATGATAGGGAAACACCAGACAGGATGGTGTGTGTCAGGAAGAGGAGTCAGTAGGACATGTAGTTCTGAGTTGCAGGAAGTTTGGGATACAGAAAGAGATGATGATAAACAATCTAAGGGAATTGGGGGTGCAGGAATTCACATTAAAAGGGTTGCTGGGCATGGGTGAGAGAGCACAGCTCAGGGTATTTTTAGCTTTCTTAAGGGGTACAGGGTTTTTTTTTATAGGATATGACGGATAAGCGGGAATAGGGTACTAGGATGGCCAAAGATAGGAGGATAAAAGGTAGGTTAGGGTATGTGTGTGTGTATGAATGGGTGAAGGAATTTGGAATGTAAGTCTATTGCACACACCGGACGGAGCAGAAGGTGGCAGTAATATACCATTAAGCTGGGTGCCAACCACTATAAAACAGGAAGACCACCACCTATTTTTAGTAATACCCTCAAACTTTCTAACGATATACATACGCGTGTGTGCGCACATATGGAGATGGGTGTGTATATGGATGGGCGCACATGTATGTATATCGTTAGAAAATTTGAGGATATTACTAAATCAGGTGGTGCTCTACAGAGTGTAGAAGGTTATGAAAAACAACAAGAGAATCTTCATCAGTTAGGTATCTGGGCTAAGGATATAAATAATATTTTAATATTAAAGTCTATTGACTACTCTTTATCATATCAGAATATTTTCCTGCTTGCCCTCAGTTGCACTTAATTACATAGTATCCTCACTGACAGATCTGTGGATTCCGATTATTTGGCACACATCCGGACCATTGCATTTTGGCCCAATTAAGCAGCTGCCCCAATTAGCCAAAGTTTCATGGAAATAGTTTAAAAACCAAAAACTGTTTAACTGAGTAACAAATTATGTATTTAAATGAAATACAGAACAAATTGGGGCACTGTCGATATGACTACACTAATATAAAAGTCTATTAGCTCCCAACAGTTATCAACAGAGGAAATGATACAGTGTGTGCTGCCATGTTCTTTTGATTGTAAGTGAATAAAATCAGTGCAGACACCTAGCGCAGATAATAAACTGCCTTCATTGCCTTCCTGCATGAAGTAGTGTCAAAAACCACTGCTTTTTAATTTGTAACTGACAAACATCCGAAACTGATATTATTTAAAAATCTGTTCACACTAGTGCCCAAGACTGAAGCTAATTAGAAACTGTTGCATCCTCCAAACTTAAATTTCCCTTGTAACATTCAAGATAACTGTCGATACCTTCATAATTCCTAACTTGAATTAGTGAAATCATATCATTTTCACTCCCTGTTTCTGCACTGAATGCTTGAAATCACAGCGAGCAAAACAGCTCAGTTTTACTGCCTATTTCTTGCCAACTTACCAGTGACAGAAATCACAACTTTTTGAACACAAACACATGCAACTGATGTTATTTAAAAATTGTTTGCTCTAATCACAGTGTGGTGTCTAATGGCCACACAAGTGTGCACAATTGACACTAGTTACAAACTGCTTGACAACAGTCTCCTGCCCCAATTAAGTGTCATTGTGTCTCAAACAAACAAAGGGAATTCCGGCTATTTTCTCAATTAGCTTTTGTCCTTTAAGAGTATATATGTACATACACATACACAAACAGAGCAAAAGTCTTAAGCACATGTAAAAAAATTCTGTAAAGTGAAGATGCTTTCAAAAATAATGAAATGAAAAGTTTCTAAATATCAAAACAAATACTATGAAGAGGAGTACACAGTAAAAAAAAGTAAATCAGTATTTGGTGTGACTACCCTTTGCTTTTAAAAACTGCATCAATTCTCTTAGGTACACTGTCATGCAGTTTTATAAGAAAACCATACGGTAGACTGTTTCAAGCATCTTGGAGAACTTACTACAGTTCTGCAGATTTTGCCTTTCTCGCTTACTTCTGTTTCTCCAGGTAATCCCAGACAATGATTTTGAGATCAAGCCTCTGTGGAGGCCATAGCATCTGTTGTAGAACTGCTCGTTCTTCTTTTCACTGAACATAGTTCTCTGTGACCTTGGCCATGTGTTTGGGGGTCATTGTCCTGCTGCAGAATGAAGTTGGGGACTGATCAGATGCCTCCCTGATGGTATTGTATGATGGATGAGAACCTGCTTGTATTTTTCAGCATTGAGGATTCAATTAATTCTGGCCAGATCACCTACTCCATTTGCCGGAATGCAGCCCCAAATGGGCAGGGAACCTCCAGTGTACTTCATTGCTGGCCTCAGACACTTACCATGTAGTGCCCTCTAGCACTTCCACGGACAAAATGCCTCCTACTTGAGCCAAAAATTTCGAATTTTAACTTATCAGTCCAGAGCAGTAGCTGCCATAGTTCAGCACCCCAGTCTTGATGTTTTTCTGCATAACTGAGTCTCTTGGTTTTGTTTCCACTTCAGAGCAATGACTTTTTGGCAGCAACTCTTCCACGAAGACTACTTCTGACAAGACTTCTCCAGACTGTTAAAGGGTGTACTTCAGTTCTAATGGTTTTTGAGACTTCAGAGCTGATAGCAGTGATGGGCTTCCGATTTAGAAGAGATGTCAATTTGATGTATCTCAATTTCCGTGGCTGACCACTGCATTTCTGGTCCTCAACTTCGACCGTTTTCTTGTGCTTCTTCAGAAAAGCTTGGACAGCACATCTTGAAACTCCTGTCAGCTGCAAAATTTCTGCTTGTAGAAACCTTACTGGTATAGGATGATCACCTTGAGTCTTGTTGCTATGCTCACTCTTGCCATGGTGTAAGAATTGATGATTTGAAGGTTAAACTGTCACATCTGCCCACACACTCAACTTTTAGGTTGGTTGTCCTTCACCCAGTTTGATTCCTTCTACACACATTTCTGCATCACTTACCAGCTTAGTTCATTCAACTCATTATGTCATTGATTAATAGCACCAGTTTGTTACCTGTGCTTAATTATGCACTAGGCTATATACCTACAAGGTGAACCAGCTTTTATTTGAAAAGTGGTCTCTTACTTAAATATTATCTCTCTCTCTATATATATTTTTTTTTTTCTTTTTTCATATACTATATTATATTTTTTTTTTAATTACAAACAACAACTAGTACTGACCTCTATGGCACACCCCTGGACACAAGCTTCCAGTCCAAGGAACAACTCTCGACCATCACCCTCTACTTCCTACCACTCAGCCAACTAAAAGTCTATTCCTCCATCTCCCCATGGTTCTTATGCAATCCAACCTCCCATTCAAGCCTGCCACGACCTTGCTGAAGTCCATTTAGAAAACATCCACTGCCTGAACCTTTTGGTTACCTCCTTGAAGAAATCCAAGAAATTTCTGCAATTCACCTGCTGTGGCCATAGATGAAGCAAAATTCTCTGCAAGTACCTCTGCAATTTCTTCTCAAGCTTTCCACTAGCGCTGATGAAGCATCATGTTTGGCCCTGGGGATTTATCTACCTTTACACACTTCGAAGTCTCCTGTACCTCCTCCCTGCTAATTTGTATGTAGTCCAAGACAACAGTACTCATTTCACCATTTCCTTCGCATCCATTATTTTCTCCGTAGTAAAACTTAAAGAGAAACATTCATTAAAAATCTGCCCATTTCCTTTGGTTCTATACACAGACATCCATACTATTTTTTAAAGGAACATATTCCCTCATGGCCACTCTTCTACTCTTACCAAACCTACAGAATCTCTTCGGATTTTGCATCACCTTGCCTGCCAGATCTTTCTCATATCCTCTTTTTAACCTCCTTATTTCCCTTTTAAATGCACTCATATGAATCAATAGTTCCATTTAATATCAGAGAGTGCATTCAATATACAACCTGAAATTCTTGGTCTTCGCAGACATCCACAAAAACAGCCATGCCCCAAAGAATGAGTGACAGTAAAAAATGTTAGAACCCCAAAGCCCCTGCATTCCCCCCACGCACAAACAGCAAATAAGCCACCTCCCCTTCCCCACTTACTTCAGCAAAAAGTATCAGCACCCTCCACCCACCAAGCAAACAATAGCAAAGCCCCCAAGAAAGTCATCAAGAGATTCACTAGTTCCCAATTGCTTACATATAGCATATGCCTCCTTTTTCTTCACCAAAGCTTCAAAATCTTTTGTCAACCAGTGTTTCCTGAACCTGCCAGCCTTGCCCTTCACCCTAATAGTTATTTCCCCCAAGCAGTAAACTGATCAACACATCCACCCACTAACCCACCCTTCCACAATCCCCATCACCACTCCTATATCATTTTCTGTCAGAGTTACCTTTTGTACAGACACTCATATACCAAGCATTACATTATGGACATACAATCAACCTATGTATCAAATCTATCTTACGTACTTATATTTATTGTGTTTTTTTTTTAACCATTGTGTTCTCTATGTTGTATTTTTTTTGGGCTGCATCTGATTAACAGTAACTATTATTTCATTCTTCTTTACATTTGTGTATTAGAAATAACATTAAACAATGTTGAAGAGGAACATACCCAAAATGCTGGAGGAAATCAGCAGGCCAGGCAGCATCTATGGAAAAGAGCAAATAGTCGACGCTTCAGGCTGAAACTCTTCATCAAGACTGCATCATAAAAGGTGCTGATGAAGGCTTTCAGCCCGAAATATTGACTGTTTACTTTTTTCCATAGATGCTGCCTGCCTGCTGAGTTCCTCCAGCATTTTATGTGTGTATTGCTTGGATTTCCAGCATCTGCAGATTTTCTTGTCTTTGAAGAGGAACATGCAGGCCATTAATTCTTGACATAAAGCAGATGCTACTTTCCCTACAAAAATCTCACCCAATCAACCACTGCAAAATCCCACCTACTGGCACCAAAATTTGCTCTGCTCCAGTTCAGGACTTTACCCTGTGAACTTGTCATACCACTTCTATAACAATTTTAAAACCAAAAGAAGTGCTCACCACATACCTCATTTCCCAGGAGGTGGTTGTCCAGTCTTGCACCCCCTCAAGTATATTGATAAAGGAAGCTTCCCTGGGCACACATCATAAATTCCACTCTGTCCAAACTTTTCAAACTATGGTTGCCAGTCAGTATTACAGAACTTAAAATCTCCCACCAATCCTACCCTATTGCGTTTAAAACCACAACTGCAATCTCTCTAAATACTCTACCTGTTCCTCCAGTTTCTAATGCCTATTGGGAACATACAATATAATCCCATCAGAGTGATCATCCCCTTCTTATTTCTAAATTCTACCCACATAGTTCACTGGATAATCCCCCAAGAATATCCTAATGACCATTGTTATGTTCTCTTCTATCAGGAAGGCCATTTCTCCTCTTCTCTAGCCTGTTCCTCCTTTGTCAAGCCTGCAGCATCTGTATTGCGGGATACTGAGCTGCCAGTTCCGTCCTTCCCTCAACCATGTTTTTGTCGAGGCTATGATATACCATATCCCAGAACCAATCCACACCAAGTTCATCAGCCTTACTTATCAAGCCTCTTGCATTAAAATAAATGCAGTTTGAACCTCTCATCTTGTCTCTCCCTTTACTGTACTCCTGTCTATCCCAACTAAATTAACCACAGTATTATTCCCAATTTTTCATCAGCCACTCTACTGCTCAGGTACTGCGGTGGGTTAAAACAGCTACTGACTCAAACATTAATCAACAAAATGCAGTTTACCAATTTTAGCAACTGAGCTGAATGAATGACCTTTGGTTAAAGTCTATTCTGTTGGTTCCTTGAATACTTTTGGTTAAACTGAAGAAAAGGCCATGACAGCAGAATTCATGAATTTAACTAACCAAAATCTCTTTGATTTCAATTTGACACATCATTCTTCCCTACTAATTTCCAAGATCACTTGGGCAGCAGTTAAGTAATAATACTTCTGGATGTAAACTAAAAAGGATGTTAATGTGAAATCAAAATGGTTCAGCAACTTTTCATAATAAAAAGTCACAGTATTGAATATCAAAACCCATCCCCAATTGAAAATTCACATCACTTTAACAAGGACTTACAAGGATTTGTGGGGACTCAATCACAGAATGTCAATTAAAGAGATCAAAACATTCCTAAGTTTGTACATTTCGCCACAAATAGCATAACAAGAGACGTCTGCAAATCTTTATGGTTGCTAGTTGTAATTACTTATGTAACAAAGACTAATTCCAAACGGATAACATTGGTAAATTGCTACCTCTTCCTTGAGGACTTTCCCTGCGGTTCTGAAGGTAATAGATCAGCTGTTCAACTTCTGCTAGTCTACTTGGATGAATGAGCTTGCATTCTTCTACTACCTTGCGTGCCAACGATGCAATGTCAGTGTTAGCATTCAGGCTTTTCAGGCGAATACTGAAAGCAACAAGGAGCAAGAAATCAACATCATGAACAACTAATACAATAATATGGAATCAGAAAGTGATGATAAAATACAACAAGTCAATAGTATAGTCCATTACTTATGGGTAAGAGATGAGGAAAATTCAGTTGTAAAGCCAACTTTATTAAATACACAGATCTGAAAATCAATCTTTCACTATTAGCTTTACAAAACTGACACATTCCTAACTTCATGTTTTAAGGCAACATACTGTTTTTGTCCATTAAAAACTAAAACTCTTAATGATGTGCTAGGTTTTGGTCACTGTGATCCATCTTTTTAAACAAAACAAAATCACTTGAGCTGTCACAATAATCATCCCAAAATATTTACTGGAGAGCACTACTGCACAACTATTCCCAGATTCTTGCTGAAAATGAAATTATATAGCGAAATAGTATAAAGTTCGAAATTCATAACAGAGTGCCAAGATGACCAGTTCACTTCAAGTTCAGGTTACTATTTTCAAAGATGTGCTATTGAATGCAGAGTAGTTTGATGGTAATCAGTATGCAAGTGCAAGCCTTTACCTAAATTACAATTTGGAAAAATTGCAGATTGCACAATACTATACCTTCACAACTTTTTAACTTGGCCTGAGTATTGGGTGCCATGTACCATTTATTAATGCAAATAACCCCCCCTGTTCTGCATACGTGTTACAAAAAGGGAAAAGTTGGCACAACAGTGGCACCTGGTGCACGCAGACCGATAAACATACATAAGCATAGGTGAGGAATCAGAGATGGTCGAAAAGTACGACAATAGTGGGTGTGATGCCTTTGGAAGTTTCAGGAAAATCAAACAATTCTACCCATGTGGGATGCATGCTCTCATGATTGAACCACACCATTTATTAAGCGATACCTCCTCCAAGCCAGCAGAATTAAAGCCCACCTACCACTCCAGGCCATTATGCTGATGGCCACCAATTTACTCCATATTCCCTAACGATGAAAAACAGCAGTTGGTTCTCAAGAGGAATAACAACTATTATTTGCAACATATCACCCTTATGCAGTTTAAGTAGTTTCTATTCATCACACTCTCCATCACCCCCTTCCCAATGTTGCCCTGAAACTGCCTACAGACTTTTGCAAATTATTGCTTTGTTTGAACCTGCTATCAAGTTGCGCATAAGTAAATACACATCATGGTTTTCCAGCATATTTTGTAATATATCTCAAAGGATTTGGTTTTTTGTGCAAATAGACGCCAGAGAGAAAAAAAAATGGAAAATATCAGATGTCAGAGAATCTGTGTCACTGTTTTAGCCCAAGACAAATTTTCACTGTTTTAGAAGGAAAGGCAGATCCAATGAAAGCTTGGTATGAAGCCAACTTAAGCTAACTTGGAAAACAATGAACTTCAGTCAAAGGATTTGCTTCTTCACTTCCAATACAGTACATATGGAGCTCCAACATTCAAAGTTTATAATTGCACTTTGTAGGTTAACTGTTAGAATGCAATACCTAAATGCCACAAGACTATTTCTGCCTACTTGCCAAAATTTATCTAAAATGACTCTGTAAAAAGGCAATACTACTAAGCAACTAGCTTATGCAGTACATAAATGCAAACTGGAGGCCTTGATTGCCATACAAGTTATCATGATGATTGTGCACATTTCATAATAAATGGATGACATAACTTTCTTGCCTCCTTTGCAGGTTGCCAAAAATCTAGAATCACCATTTATATGAAATTCAAATAATCCACATTTGAGCACGAAACCCAAAATTCAAGAGGAACCCAAAATTCCAAATTTTGAATGATTCCATGTCAAGAATAAAAATTTATAGATTGTGATTAGTAATTTACATTATTATCCTTCAAGGATAAGCTGATGCTCCCAAAATCACACTGCAAATTAATTAAAGATTCCATGACCTGAATCAACTAGCCTTCTCTATATAAACAAACCAATGGCTTATGTTTTTATTGTTTAATATTTTGCAACTATTAATAATCCTCACTTTTACATTAATACCTGGCAGCAGTCACTAAGTCATGGATGGCAAAATGATTGTTGACCCAAATCTCTTATAAATTAAGAATGTTTGTTTCAATTACCTTAACAATTAAGTATGATAACTAGGATTAGCAGCTTCAAATTTATTGTTGAAGTGTGCAATTGCTTACAATTTATAAGATTCAAATACCGTAAATTCCGGTGCATAAGCCGAGAATGTGGCCCTAAATTTTGGTCCTAAAATTAGAGGGTCGGCTTATACAGAGGGTGCCAACTTTGGAAAAACGAATACACAGAAGACTGTTCTTGAGTCAAATTCGTTCCACTGTCGATGCATGAATTCTTTGAATGGTTTGTTTAAACTCACATCTAGTGGCTGGAGCATGGACATCAAACCACTGGGGATGACTGCAATGTCCATATTTTCAGCTTTAAATGCTGCTTTTGTCTCACCTGACAAGTGCGCTTTGAACATGTCCCAGACAAGTAGTGACTTTTCCTTCCCGAAACCTTCGGGACGTCGATGCCACATCTCTTTAACTCACTTCAAGCAACCCACTTCGTCCATCCAGCAGCGTTTTTGGACGTAAACAACAACACCCCGCGGAATTTTCTGAGCAGTTTTTGTTTTTTGTTTCAACACAAGATCACGTCTATTCATAAATCGGATGCACCAACTTCGTGTAGCTTTGAAATTTTCGCTGACCTCACGGTGTTTTTCGTCCCATTTCAACGCCTGAACTTGAATCATTTCTCTGGTAACAATGTATCCATCCAGACAATTGTTGGTGATTCACCCACTCTAAAACTTTTTCTTCCAGTTCCGGCCACTGGCATGTTTTCCCGCGGTTTGCAAATTTTGCCTTTGGCATTTCCCTCAGCGTGCCCTCTGCCTTTCTCCACTCTCTCACTTGTGTCACATTTACACTAAACTTCTTAGCAGCTGCAGAATTATTCGTTCCTTGAGCAAAATCAACAACCTTCAGCTTGAAGCCAGCATCATATCACATTCATTTTAATCTTTTGTACATGGTGGTTGCAAACTCAATACTGAGTACACGTACTGATCCCGCCACCACGTGTTATGTTTTAATGAGATAACAATAGGCGCTAAATGGTTTCATGGGGGTTACATTTCAGAGGATTCTTTACCATTGGAGACCTAATCCAAAATTTCCCTCCCTGATTTATTTATTAAGAATTCGCTTATAACGCTCTACAATGCGTAGGCCTGTTTTCTTAGCAGGTACTGGTTTACAAAATTTTCAGGTTCTGGATCTGGCAAAGCTGAGTACTGGCATGTGAGATCTTGGGATCTTTTCTGGTTAAATCAAAAACCTCTACAAAAGGGGTTAGCTTATACAAAAGTAACAAGAAAAAAATCACTTTTTTAACTTTGAAAAGGGGGGGGGGGTCGGCTTATACTCTGGGTCAGTTTATACTCCGGAATATATGGTAGCCCAAAAATTTATATTTAGCGGTTGAGAACAGATTTTAAACAACTAAATCTCATTACAAGTACAGTGAATTCCAGTTAAATGGGCCATCGGTTAATCGACAACTAACTTAAAGAACAAAAATGGGCCATGGTAACATAGTAGTTAGCTTGACACTATTACAGTCTGGAATGTAGCAGTTCTGAGTTCAATCAAGGCACTTTCTAAGGAATCTCTGCACATTTTTCCCCTGGAATGAGTGGGTTTTCACCAGGTGCTCCGGTTTCCTCCCATAGTCCAAAGACACACCAGACAGATTGATTGGTCATTGTAAATTGTCCCGTGATTACATGAGGGTTAGATCAGAGTTGTCGGGGATTACTGGGCAGCGCTGCTCGAAGGGCCTATTACATTTCCTACTGCCCACTGTATCTCTAAATAAAATAAACAAAACTAAATGAAACCCAATTAAGAAAATAATCAGGACTCCCTTTGTTTATTTGGGACACTATGCCTTTTAATTAGGACAGGAGGCTGTTGCCAAACAGTTTGCTATCGTGTGGCTTTTGGACACTACACCAAGCATAGAGCTAAAAAGTTTTAAATAGCTTTAGTTGCACGTGCTTGTGTTATGTTATTCATTGGGGTGATGGATGCCGATTCAAAAAGCTGTGGTTTTTATCATTTTGCTTTTTATTTTGACTTTAAAAAATTTCAGATCCTTGCCAAGATGCCAAGAAAAGATCTGACATTATCCAAAAAAATTACTCTACTGTACCAAATTAAAAGCTATCCTCTTTTATCGTGCCGCACCAGATGATTCCTTTTGCTACAAACACACAACACTATCAGGTTCAAAGAAAGCAATGTATCACATAACTGTGTTGTGTTGCTCAAATATGTCAGGAACTGATTAAAAAAAATTGTTAGTTATTGGGAAAAACCTTAAGCCTCAATGCTTTAAGACACTAAGAATGGATATTTCACCAAACAAGCACTATTGGTATAACCTAAATTTATTGTTAAATTACAGCACTACTTCATGCAGTTAGGCAATGAAGGCAGTCCATTATCTGCACTAGGTAGTTGTGCTGATCTTGTTCATTTACAGCCGATCATAGGAACACGGCAGCATACATTGGATGAATTCCTCCGCTGATAACTATTAGAAACTAAACACAATTTTATAGTAGTACTGTAGTGGTAGTCGTGGTATTCTAATTTCTTCTGTATTTACTTTAAATACAATTTGTTTTTCAGTTAAATGGCAGCTTGTCTTTTTTATAACTTTTTAACTATTTTGATGAAGCTTCGGCTAATTGGGGGAGCCACTTAATTGAGCTAAACTGATTTGTGCCAGTTAACAGGAATCCAGAATCCACTGTACTATCAATGCAGACACAATGTAATTATCTGCAGCTGAGAGCAAAGAGACAAAATATCCTGACATGATAAATAGAAGTCAATAGATTTTCTTATTAAAAGAGCAAATCTTTCATAAATTATGATCTAAATTCAAAGTTCAAGCCTCTGCAATATAAATTCCTCTATTTCACAATAATATTTTCTGTCTGGATAGGCTTTCAACACTTCAGATTCATAAGTTAATCTTCAAAACTGATGGAGGCTCATAGATCCAAAGACATTTAAAAAAGAAAAATGAAAAGTTTGGTAATTTTCTTACATTTACAAAAAATGAATATGTTTGCATTAAAATGATTCTACGATTCAAATTAATAACATTGCAGCCAGAAGATTTAACCACCAGCCTAATGTTTTGATAATACTAAGAATGTATACTACCTGAATTAGGTGATAAGCTACTGAAAGATAACAAGAGATTAATGGTGTTACATTAGGTATACTGGACTTGGATTATTAAGATTAATTACCATGACACAGAATATTTCAACAAAGTGTGTAATATACATTTGCAAACAGTTAACTGTGGAAAAAAAATGTGTATTCAACTGTCAGCAAAGAGCTAGCTTTTACTTAAAAGCCACCATGGTTGGTCAAAATTTCATTTCCTTCCAACCCTCTGAAGGTTTTGCCAAGAATTTTTGAATGTTTTTTCTTTGTCCCAAGAGGTCTGCAGACAATGCAATACTACTTTCCACCCAGATAAAGCTCTGTGAAGTAATCAATGAATGATCACCACATACAGTTTCTGGCACTGCACGAGCAGAAAGTTGCTTTTGCAAATGGAATGCTGGAACCTTTTCTTGTACAACAATGAAGTGAATTTGGCAGAGCAAGAAAAATACTTCAAATCCACACCATTACAAATAATACTTGTACCCTTGATTAATCCCCCCACCTCAATATATATGGAAAATTATATACATACTGTCGTCTGCTCCTGGCTTTCCAACCCTCCTCATAACAATAAATCCCATCTTTGCTTTATAGTCATAAAAGGGCTGAGGTGGGCATAGAAGAGGGCAATATTACAAAAGTAGGGAAAAAATTATGAAAATTATGTACCTACATTCCTTACTGGAAGCAATAAAAGGAACTAAAGTTAACAGGGAAAAGCCCTACTCTGACTAGACACCATCTGCCTGTTTTTTTTCCCCCAACGTGGCCCAGGCACACCTTTCTACTGAGAGCTCTGTTCTCACAAAAAAAAAGCATGGCATAGTGCAGCATAGAGGCTGCTTCAGCACAAAAACAGCTGTATGACAAAATGGCTTTGATAGACTTCAAGATCGTGCCCAGAATATCAGTAGCTGTTAAAAGTTCACACTGTTCATTAGAAATTATTTTGGATTCATTAATATTGAAAATCACTTGCAATGAAACAAAATGCTAAATAGCTGAAGATTAAATAAAATTACACATTAAAAGTTTAACTTCATTTAGTAAAAAACTAAAATTCTACTAATCTTTCTCCTTGTAGCCAATTTATCCCATTTACTTCCATAGCACTGCTTTTCAGCCTGTCATTGGGGAAGCTTGCTGAAATACGAGCTGCCGCATTGGATTTCATAACAAATCCATCCAATAATTCATGAGCAAACAGCAGCACGGTCAACCAGCTAGAAAATGCTGCTGACAGTTCTATAAGGCAATGGCAGCATCAAATTTTGGGACTTGTACAGAGAAATGCAAAAAGTTAGCCCCAGGAACTTTGAATCGGCATCCAAAATCAGATATTGACGTCTGGAGGCTCTGAAATTCCTGGTGAAGTGATAAAGAGGTTAAAGCTTTTGACACATTTGTAATACCAGACCTCAAATTTTAAAATATTACAAAGGGGTAACAGGAGATGAGGAAACGGGGGACAAGGAAATAACTTCAGGCAAGCCACTAGCCCAATCTTCCATTATATTATGCCTCAAGAGTTTTATGCATGAGGATTATAGGCTTTCTGGATATGCAGTCTTTCTTAAAAAATATGATGTCAATCGTTAACATTTCAGTTACATAACTCAAGTGCAAAAAAAACCCACTAATAACATTAGAACATAATGCAACAGAGAAACAAGCCTTTTGGCCTACCAACTATGCTGACCATGGTGCTATCTTAAACTGCACATCACCAGCACTTAGTCTATATCACTCTATTCCCTACCTATTCATATGCCCATTTTGTACTTCTTAAACATTGCTGTTATTTCTGCTTCAAACACGAATGAAATGTTGGCATTCATTTCTAGAGGTATAGGATATAACAGCAGGGATGTGATGGTGAGGCTCTATAAGGCACTCGTGAGACCACACTTGAAGTATTGTGTGCAGTTTTGGGCTCCTTATTTTAGGAAGGATGTACTGACATTGGAGAGGGTTCAGAGAAGATTCACGAGAATAATTCCAGGAATAAAAGGGTTACCGTATGAGGAAAGTCTGGCAGCTCTTGGGCTGTATTCCCTGGAGTTCAGGAGAATGAGGGAGGATCTCGATGAAACATGCAGACAGAATGTTAAAAGGCCTGAACAGATTAGTTATGGCAAAGTTATTTCCCATGGTAGGGGATTCTAGGACAAGAGGGCACGACTTCAGGATTGAAGGACATCCTTTTAGAACTGAGATGCGGAGAAATTACTTTAGTCAGAGTTTAGCAAATCTGTGGAATTTGTTGCCACTAGCGGCTGTGGAGGCCAAGTCATTAGGTGTATTTAAGGCAGAGTTAGATAGGTTCTTGATTAGCCAGGGTATCAAATGGTTGGGGTGAAGACAGGGGAACGAGAATGACTGGAAGAATTGGATCAGCCCAGGATTGAATGGCGGAGCAGACTTGATGCACCGAATGGCCTATTTCTGCTCCTATATCTTATGGTCTTTCTTAGCAGCATGTTCCACATATCTTTCACTGTGTAAAATAGGTTTCCCATAAAATCTCATTTAGACTTTTCCTACTCTCAACTAGTGTTTGACACTTTCATCCTCGGGGTAAAAATCTACCCACCCAATCTATGCCTCTTTTTTTTTGTAATTTATTTTTTATTGAATTTCATCATCAAACATTTCCATAAGATGTATTTCAGATACTGTACATATCATATTTGTCACAAATCTCCACATAATATTCATCTGAGGTATACACTTACAGAAAGGAGAGGAAAGAAAGAACAATCGAAAGAATAAAACTATGTACAGAGTAGGGTTACAACATATTCATTGACTTGTGAGAATAAAATCAGGCCTATGAGGTGTTATGTAGTTAAACCATTTTTTCTAGTATGAATCAAATTCTTCTAACTTATGATTAACAGATGCTGTTATCTTCTCCATTTTGTAAATGTCCATTGTAATTTCCATCCATACATTTAAAGTTGGGCTCTCCTGTGATAACCATTTCCTGGTAAGGGTCTTTTTACCAGCCACCAGCAGTACATTCATTAAATATTTATCTCTTTTCAACCATTCTTGAGGTATATACCCAAAATATATGGTCTTACTCTCTAAGGGTATTTCACATTTAAAGATGTCTTGTGGGGCATTATGTATCCCACTCCAATAGTCTTTGATAACGGGGCATTCCCAGAAAATATGATAATGGTTTGCATTTTGATTTCCACAATTTCTCCAGCAAACAGGGAGGTTACTACCATAATGGGATTTCTGAGAGGGTGTAATATCTTATCAAGTTTTTCCACCCAAACTCCCTCCATTTCTGTGAACTGGTACACTTCCACTGATACCTTCATATTATTGTCCAGTCTTCCTCAGATATTATTATCCCTCCTTCCTTCTCCCATTTTGTTTTAATGTATGAAGTCGAATGTGTTTTAAGATTTGACAAGATCCTTATATACGCTTGAAATCATTCTACTACCATTGTCTGAATTACATGCTTTTCTAAATAACTATCAGACATGTACTTGCCTTGGTTACATTTTTAACCGTCCTATTAACATACTGTCGCATCTGTAAATACCAGTAAAAGTCTTGTTTCTCTAATAAGTGTTTCTCTCTGAGCATTTCAATACTGAACAGTGTTCCTTCTTTCATTATATTGCAAATAGCTGTTCCTTTAGCTGTCCAGTCCTTAATTCTAGCATCCAGTTTATTCGGCGTAAAATCCGAGTCATATGCACACCACTTGAGAACTGCAATGTCTCTCTCTAGTTTATATTCTTTTATAATAATTTTCCATATTTTAAGAGCCCATTTTACCCACGGGTTGTCAATATTATTTATGAAACTTTGTAGGTTATCAGCCTGTACGAGGATGGAAAGTATCCTCTCCTCAATGTTTTTCCATTGAGTGTCATATGATAGGTTGCACCAGCATATCACAGCTCTCAACTGTGCTGCAAAATAATAATCTCTAAGAGAAGGTAGGCCCCATCCCCTCTTTTCCTTGGCTAATTGCAAAGTTTTGAGATGAACCCTAGGCCTTTTACCTTGCCATATATATCTTGATAGCATCTTGTTCCATTCTTTGAATGGATTCATCTCTATTGGTAGGGTCTGAAACCAATCTAGAACCAGTGGATGTGGTATATTTGGATTTTCAGAAGGCTTTTGACAAGGTCCCACACAGGAGATTAGTGTGCAAACTTAAAGCACACGGTATTGGGGGTAAGGTATTGGTGTGGGTGGAGAGTTGGTTAGCAGACAGGAAGCAAAGAGTGGGAATAAACGGGACCTTTTCAGAATGGCAGGCGGTGACTAGTGGGGTACCGCAAGGCTCGGTGCTGGGACCCCAGTTGTTTACAATATATATTAATGACTTGGATGAGGGAATTAAATGCAGCATCTCCAAGTTTGCGGATGACACGAAGCTGGGTGGCAGTGTTAGCTGTGAGGAGGATGCTAAGAGGATGCAGAGTGACTTGGATAGGTTGGGTGAGTGGGCAAATTCATGGCAGATGCAATTTAATGTGGATAAATGTGAAGTTATCCACTTTGGTGGCAAAAATAGGAAAACAGATTATTATCTGAATGGTGGCCGATTAGGAAAAGGGGAGGTGCAACGTGACCTGGGTGTCATTATACACCAGTCATTGAAAGTGGGCATGCAGGTACAGCAGGCGGTGAAAAAGGCGAATGGTATGCTGGCATTTATAGCGAGAGGATTTGAGTACAGGAGCAGGGAGGTACTACTGCAGTTGTACAAGGCCTTGGTGAGACCGCACCTGGAGTATTGTGTGCAGTTTTGGTCCCCTAATCCGAGGAAAGACATCCTTGCCATAGAAGGAGTACAGAGAAGGTTCACCAGATTGATTCCTGGGATGGCAGGACTTTCATATGAAGAAAGAATGGATGAACTGGGCTTGTACTCGTTGGAATTCAGAAGATTGAGGGGGGATCTGATTGAAACGTATAAGATCCTAAACGGATTGGACAGGCTAGATGCAGGAAGATTGTTCCCGATGTTGGGGAAGTCCAGAACGAGGGGTCACAGTTTGAGGATAGAGGGGAAGCCTTTTAGGACTGAGATTAGGAAAAACTTCTTCACACAGAGAGTGGTGAATCTGTGGAATTCTCTGCCACAGGAAACAGTTGAGGCCAGTTCATTGGCTATATTTAAGAGGGAGTTAGATATGGCCCTTGTGGCTACGGGGGTCAGGGGGTATGGAGGGAAGGCTGGGGCGGTGTTCTGAGTTGGATGATCAGCCATGATCATAATAAGTGGCGATGCAGGCTCGAAGGGCCGAATGGCCTACTCCTGCACCTATTTTCTATGTTTCTATGTTTCTATGAAAGAGATATAGTAGTCTGGGCAATATATTCATTTTAATAGATTTAATCCTTGAACTGAGACCAACAAAAGGAATTAGGTTCCATGTTGTTATATCTTCCTTAAATTTTTTATATATAGGCTGATAATTGCATTCTGATAATTTTGCCAAATCTTTTGGCATAATGATGCCCAAATATTTGACGGACTCTGTTTGCCATACCCAAGGATATCTACTTTCAATTTCTCTTGGTGGGCTATAGTTATATGAAAGTAGTTGGGTTTTATCTATGTTGATCTTGTATCCTGATAATTGGCCATATTGTTCAAAAGATTGCATCAATTTAGGTAAAGAGTAAACACAAAATAATCTACAGATGCTGGGGTCAAAGCAACACTGACAACACACTGGAGGAACTCAGCAGGTGGGGCAGCACCCATGGAAAAGAACAGTCAACATTTCAGGCCGGAACCCTTCGTCAAGACTGAAAAAGGTAAAGAGTATGTTGGCTGCCCTAGATACATCAAAATGTCATCTGTGTAACAGGCCAAATTATGCTCTGTCCCTTTAATAGTAATTCCCCTGATATCTTCACTATGTCTGATGCACTGAGCTAGTGGTTCCAGATATA
Organism: Mobula birostris; assembly: GCF_030028105.1. Taxonomy (NCBI): domain Eukaryota; kingdom Metazoa; phylum Chordata; class Chondrichthyes; order Myliobatiformes; family Myliobatidae; genus Mobula; species Mobula birostris. Next base: position 64,947,588 of record NC_092381.1, on the reverse strand, counting down.
ATGTGAGGAGTACCGGTGACCATGCACAACCCTGTCTCATGCCCCTTTCTAGGGTAAAACTATTAGATAAATATCCATTGATATTAATCCTGGCAGTAGGATTGTCGTGTAGTGCCTGCATAGTTTTAATAATTGTGTGATGTAGACCATAGCTATGTAAAACTCTGTACAGAAAATTTCAATTAACCGAATCAAATGCCTTTTCAGCGTCCACACTTATCACTATTGCTTCAATTTCATTTTTTTGTATATGATCCATAATGTGAAGTGCCCTTCATATATTGTCCTGTGTTTGGCATTGTTGTATAAAACCTGTCTAATCATTATGTATCAGTGTGAGTAGAAACTCTACTAATCGTTTGGCCATGATGGAGGTAAATATTCTATAATCCACATTAAGAACAGATATTGGTCTAAAAGACCCACATTCCATTTTATCCTTGCCTTCTTTTGGTATAGCTGAGATTATTGCCTTCTTCCAGCTGGATGCCATTTGCGCCTTTCTTAGAGCCCAGTTCAGTGTGGGGAGTAAAACAGGAATTAACTCATTTCTAAGCTCCTTATACCACTCTGCCATATATCCATCTGATCCTGGTGACTTGCTTAATTTAAGCCTACTAATTGCAGTTTTTAGTTCAGCTTCAGTTATGTCAGCAGTCATCGTTCTATTTTGTTCTTTGCTTAAAGTGGATAAATCTAAAGAATTCAGGAAGGTGTCAACTTGGGTTATGCTTCCCCCTGGAACTTCGGAATATAGAGTTTTGTAAAACATTTCGAAAGCTTCTTGAATTTCATTTAGCTTATTTTTTTTAACCACTTTTGTTCTTGGATCCCTAATTTTATGAATTGTATTTTCTGCTATCTTATTTTTCAGTTTCCACACCAGTATTTTCATAGATTTAGATCCACTTTCATAGTGTCTCTGTTTCAGAAACATTAAATTTTTTCTAATTTCTTGTGTAGCCAAACTATTAATTTCATTCCTAATTTTTTTAATTTCCCCTAGTGTATCCTGTGCCAAACTCAATTTGCGTTTTTTTTCTAGTTCCTTCTGCTTATTTTGTAATTCCTCAATGTTTTATTCCTTTTAGTTTCCAAATAGTATTCTTTGGTTGTAGGTCAAAATCAACAGATAAATATATAGGTGCATGGTCACTTACATCTATTGTCCCAATTCCACAGGTGATTATTTTGTCTCTATCTTTTCCAAATGTTATGAAATAGTCTATTCTTGTATATATGGACTGGGGGGAGGGGGGGCAGAATAATGAGTGTAATCCCTTCTGTCGGGGAAAAGGTTCCTCCATTTATCAATTAGACCAACATCCTCAAAAAGAGTGTTAACTTTCTTATGTAAGGAGTTTTTCTATTGGAAGAGTCTAACTTTAGTTGTAATTGTAAATTTAAGTCTCCCCCATATATCAAGAGACCTTCTGTTTCCATTACCATAATATTAGTAATTTTCTGGAAGAAACTAACATCACTTCCTGGGGGTGCGTATATATTCAATAAAGTAACTGGATTTCCGTCTATATCCCCCCTTACCAGAATATATCTGCCTTCCTTATCTCCCATTCCGAATACTTTTTCAAAATTTATCTTACTTGAAATGAGAATAGCAATTCCTCTTCTATGTCCTGATTTATATGAGGAGAAAAACAAATTAGTGAAGCCCATTCTCTTTAATTTTCCATGCTCATTATCACTTAAATGAGTTTCCTGTAAATATACTACATGGGCTTGTTCTTTTTTCATTTTTGATAGAATTTTACTGTGCTTGACTGGATTCAACAGCCCACTGACATTAAAGGAAATGAATTTGATTTTGTCCTTAGCCACGTGTATTTATCTGTTAGTATATCATTGAAATTTGCAGAATATAACTTAATCGATCTACTCCCTGAACAAATAAGAGCCAAGAAACATGAATAATAAAAAAAAAGGTAACAAAGGTGTGATTCCAAGGCTGGGGTCTCTAGATGACCCTGGGTTGAGCTAGAAGAAACGTCTAGCCGTGGGGGATAGCCCCCTTTTACCTGTGAGTTGAGGACCCCCACTGCAGTACCTATAAAAGTAAGTTAAAAAATCTATGTCTATTACACAGAAATAATTTCCCTGTATATTCCTCCCATGTATATATTCTCATTTAGGTGGGGGAAAAAGGAATGAATGAATGAATTTAAAATAATTGAGTTATATAAAATCCACATTATAATACGTATTTCTCAAGATAGGTATATCACTGTTTATTTTTGCTTCAGTTTAGTTTATCAGCACTATTAAAGTTAGCCAAACCTTCTGGCTCTTTTGGAGGAGGCGAGGGCTGTCTTTGGAGAACTCACAGTCTCTTCCTAATATCCTTCTCTTGTCCTGTTCCTGTCCCCTACTTTCTCGGTTCTTACTATTTGCCAAGCAAATCGGGATAACTGCTCAGCCAGACTTTCCCTTGATTTGATCACGCAGTCCTTTGTTCTTCATGTCTGTAGTCGCCTCTTCCACAGTCTGATATAGTCGTATCCCTTCTTGGTAAAATACCCTCAGTTCAGCAGGGTATGGGGTTTGGAATTTAATCTTTTCTTGCTTTAATATTCGTTTTGCTTCGGAATATTCCTTCCGTTTCTGTAGGACCGCCGGAGGGGCGGGGGGGGGGTAATCATGATCGAAGTATATTAACCTCCCATTCCAAAAAACCCTCTTCTTACCCAAGTCCTTCGTAGAATCTCCGCCTTGCTCTTGAATCGAAGGAATCTAAGTACTATTGAGCGCGGTTTACTTTCTCTGTCTCTGGGAGGCCGCGGAACAGCAAACGATGGTCCTCTCAATTTCAATCTCCATAGTTGGGGATCTCTGGCACTTCTCACAGCAGCTTGTCTCCAAAGTCTCTCATCAACAATCCCACCACTCCTTCGGGAACATTATAAATCCTGATATTTTTCCCTCGTGATCTTTCCTCCTGGTCAAGCAACTAACTTTCCTGTCGATCTTCTACCTTCTCAATTGGAGTCTCTGCCACCGCTACTTTTTGATTGAATTTGGCGAGCTCTGACTTTATAACATTGAGTTGCTGTTTTATAAATTTTTGGACTTCCCTTATCTCTTCCAAAATCCTGCACGAAGCCCAGCGTCAGCCTCGCCACCACACGCACGTGCAGGAGAGCCGTGCTGCACCTCTCTCTTCTGTAGGTTCCGCAGTGATGCTTTTTTTTAAATCTCCATTCTTTCTCCCCATTCTTGCCCCCCCTTATCAATTCAGATATTTTCGAAAGATCTTATATTTGATGGATTAACGGGGCAAAATATGCATTTTTCTGGAGCAGCTGTTGATTTAAGCTGTCATTCTGAACGATGATGCCACCAGAACACCCAATTTATGCCTCTTAATGCCCCTCACTTTTTTCTAGCGTACTTCTATCTGATCACCATGCAGTGTCCGACACTCAATCCAATTTGCCCAAACTCTTCTCCTAACAACACTCTCTAATAAAGGAAATACCCTAGTAAGCCTCTTCTGCATGCTTTTCAAAGTCTCCACATCCTTCTTGTAGCTTAGCAATTAGAACTGCACAGGTACTCTAGGTGTACCTTAGCTGAAGTTCCATGCAGCTGAAACGTGACTTCCCAATTCTGTAAGACGTCATCTTCTTCTTCTCCTTCTTCTGGCTTTCAACTCACTAGTAAGCATGTGACCATGTCATTCCCACTTTCCTAGCATCAGTTAACACTTCCCTCCTCTATGTGGACTTGGGCCTACCTCGATTTCGCTTGCCCTGAGGATTCCATGTGAGAGCTTGTCTGGTGATACTATTCGGGAGCTTCCTCAACGTGTGTCCTATCCAGCACCACTCCCTTCTCTTGATCTCTGCCTCAAATGGCGTCTGGTTGGTCCTTTGCCATAATTCTGTATTGTTCACATAATCTGTCCGTTTGCCCCAAAATCTGACGCAAGCACTTGATGAAGGTCTGGATTTTTCTGATTACTTCTGATGTCAGTCTCCAAGTTTCAGAGCCATATAGGCAGACAGATTTGACACTTGATTTGAAGATTCTCAATTTGGTTCTTAACCTTAGTTCTTCTGCCGTCCAAACAGGACGTAGTATTATGAAGGCTCCTCTGGCTTTTTGGATCCTGGTCTTTACATCCTCACCTGTATCTTCTTCCTTGTTGACAATGCTTCCCAGATAGACAAATGACTCAACTTCTTCAAGAGGAGCATTTTTCAGGATAACTGTGTTGTTTCCTGCATTTATTTTTAGTAATTTTGTTTTCCCTATATGGATGTGTAGCCCTATTTTCTGTGATGTGGAGTCTAGAAGATCTGCTTTCTCTTGCATCTGGGCATGGCTGTATGACAGTAGCGCCAAATCATCCGCAAAGTCAAGATCATCTAGCTGTCTGAACAATGTCCACTGTATTCCATTCTTCTTGCCACCTGTTGCTTGCTTCATAATCCAGCCCACTGCTAGCAGGAAGAGAAAAGGGTCCCTGTCATCCCTGTAAGGGTCCCTGTAAGCATCCCTGTCATACCCCAGTGTTAACCTTGAAAGTATCTGACAACTGACCTATATGGATTACACTGCATTCCATATCTTCATAGATCTTCTTTACCAAGTTAGTTAACTTCTCTGGAATCCCAAAATGCCCCATTAGTTTCCACAATGTCTCCCTGTCCAGGCTGTCAAATGCTTTTTCATAATCTACAAAACTAATGCACAGTGATGTGTTCCATTCCAGCCACTGTTCAATGATAATCCTAAGAGTTGTAATCTGATCAGTGCAAGACCTGTTTTGTCGAAATCCTGCTTGTTCATCTCTAAGCTTCTCATCCACTACATTTTTCAATCTCTCTAAAATGATTCTGCTCAGAACTTTCCCTGGCACTGAAAGGAACATTATCCCTCTGTAGTTTTTGCATTCCTGGAGATCTCCTTTCCTAGGGGTTTTAACTAGAAGTCCTGTTCTCCAATCTTTGGGTACTACTTCTACCTCCCAGACCTTTTTTATGATGTTGTGCATCATTTCAATAGGTATGTCCATTCTGCTCTTGAATGCCTCTGGAGGTATACCATCAAGTCCTGCAGCTTTACCATCCTTTACGACCTTGATTGCCATTCTGACCTCTTCTTTAGTAGGAGTGCCACAGTATCTCTAGGTTGTTCTCTGCTTGTGGGACGACAGGTGGCTCTGGTGGTGATGGTCTGTTCAGAAGTTGTTCAAAGTGTTCGGCCCATCTTTTGGTCAGGTCCTCAGCTCCTGTCAGAACTTGTCCTTCTTTATCCTTAATTGGTCTTTCTACTGGTTGAAATTTGCCAGAGAATTTCTTGGTTGTGTCGTACAGTCCTTTCATGTTCCCTTCCTACTCTGCTTCTTTTGCTAGGTCTTCAATATAGTTTCTTTCGTCCATTCTGATGCTTGCTTTAACTTCCTTATTTGCTTCTGCATAGTTTTCCTGTGCAACAGTCTTTGATGCTCCTGTTTTGCTTTTGTTAAGTGCATCCTTTTTTGCTTTTCTTTGCTCTATTTTTCTGAGCATTTCAGCAGAAAACCATGGTTTGTGTTGGTGGTCTGTCTTACCTCGAACTTCTTCACAGGTACCGGTCCAGACATCTTTGGCTTGTTCTCAGATCTCCTCCACACTTGATTCTTCACTTAGGTTCTCCAAAGCTCGAAATCTGTTCTGCAATACTAAGTGGAATTGTTGTCTTTTCTCCTGGTCTTTCAGAAATTGTGTTGCATAGTTTTTCATTTTGCTCGTTGCAGCATAGTTCCATTTAAGTTTGAGCTGAAGCTTATCAATAAAAATAGGCATTCGTTAGTCTCGTGAGACCATGGATGTGTGCCTTGGAAGGTTTCCAGGGCGCAGGTCTGGGCAAGGTTGTAAGGAAGACCAGCAGTTGCCCATGCTGCAAGTCTCCCCTCTCCACGCCACTGATGTTGTCCAAGGGAAGGGCACTAGGGCCAATATAGCTTGGCACTGGTGTCATCGCAGAGCAATGTGTGGTTAAGTGCCTTGTTCAAGGACACAACACGCTGCCTCAGCTGAGGCTCGAACTGGAGATCTTTAGATCACTAAAACGACACCTTAACCACTTGGCAATGCGCCAACAGCTTACCAATAACATGATGATGATCTGATGCCACTTCCGCACCTCTAAGGACTCTGACATCCTGCATGGATTGTCTGAACTTCTTACTAATACAGATATGGTCGATCTGGTTTCCTGTTCGCTGAACTGGTGAAATCCATGTTGCCTTGTGGATCTGCTTGTGAAGGAATATGCTGCCACCAATTACCATTTTGTTGAATGCACAGAAGTCTACAAATAGCTCTCGGTTTTCATTTTTGTCTCCAAGTCCATGCTGCCCCATTATTTCTTCAAATCCTACGTTGTCATTTCCAATTTTGGCATTAAAATCTCCCATGACAATGGTGATGTCTCTTCTTTTCAGCTTCTCCAGGAGTACTTGCAGTCGGTTATAGAAATCTTCCTTGACAATGGTATCCTTGTCATTTGTAGAGGCATAGGTTAACACAGTGTTTAGCTTTATTCTCCTATTACTGGTGCGGAAGGATGCAGACATGATCCTGGGTCCTGATGTTTCCCAAGCCAAAAGTGATCCCTTTGCTTGTTTTGATAACATTAATCCTACTCCCTCAGTGCACGATGCATTCTCTTCCACGTGTTCTGAATAGATGATAGTTTCCCCGGAAGTAAGTTGTACTTGCCCTGAATTTGTCCATCTAGTTTCACAGAGTCCCAAAATATCTAATTTATTGTTCTGAAATTCTTTTGCCACTTGTAGGGTTTTCCCAGCTTCATACATGGTCCTCACATTCCAGATGCCAATTCTAGAGGTCTTCTTGGTTGACAGTAGGTTTTTCGGTAAAGGAGCTTCCTTTCGGCTTTCACTTCTCCACGTCATACAACTCTCCAAAAGAAGCCCTACCTCTCCCAAGACTGGCTGGCTTGGTTTTGATGCCACTGATGTTTCTGTAGCAACAATTATTTTCACAGGATAGGGCTACTAACCCTATACTCAACCCTCCTTAGTCGCCTTTTATGACATGCGTGGCAGGGTACAGTGATTCTATTCTTTTAAAGGACCCGGAAACCGCATGGGTACCGTAAGACATAGGAGCAGAATTAAGCCATCGGCCCATCAAGCCTACTCCACCATTCCATCATGGCTGTTTATTATTCCTCTCAACCCTATTCTCCTGCCTTCACCCTGTAACCTTTGATGCACTTACTAATAAAGGAACCTATCAACCTCCATTTTAAATATTCCTAATGACTTGGCCTCTACAGCCATCTGTGGCAATGAATTCTAAATTCGTTACCCTCTAGCTAAAGAAATTTCTCCTCATCTCTGTTCTATCTTTATATATTTTTGTATTCTTTGGCCGTCTCCTCTGGTCCTAGACCCTACTACTATAGGAAACATTCTCTTCGTGTCCATTCTGTCTAGGCCTCAATGAAGGTAAGCATGCTACTTTTATTTCTGCCTTCAGGGAGCTACGGGCTTCCATCCCAATATCTCATTTACATCTGTGCTCTTAATGATCCTGCTATTTACAGCATACTTTCACTTGCATATGATGTCCTAAAATGCAACTCCTCAGACTTGTCTGAATTAAATTGCATGTGCGATTTTTCCACCCAAATTTCTTATTGTTGTAACAACTTTCGTCACTATCCAAAATCTCAATTTCCATGTCATCTGCCCTTGAATCAGATCACCTACACTTTCATCAAAATCATTTATAGCACAAACACTATGTCCTAGCACTGATCACAGAACTCTAGTCAGAAAAGCATCCATCCTCCACTATCCTCTGACTTCTGTGACCAAACTAATTTTGTTTACAACTTAACTTACCATGAATCCCATGTGACTTAAAACTACTGACAAAATTAGATGCTAAACTTAAAATTTTGGTTTTCCACCAGAGAACATGCCTGCTTCTACTTATCTCCTGGTTACTTTTTCACATCCTTCATTGTTCTGCTCTATTGCACATGTACATACATAAACATGCATGCTCTTTGTTTAGTCACAATCTCTCTGGTATAAACACCTGCAATTTTTGCTTCACTTTATTTGCAAAAATAAATCAGATGCAGGACTCTTAACCAAAATGCATGATTACTTACAAGCATTTATTGGGCATATGAAAGGAGTAGGCATCAATGAAAATAGCACAGCATTTTTAGGAAATGCACGTATCTACTCATCTGACATCATTTCAAGTTATTTGCCTTCCAAGTTGCGCTAGAAACATCGCCATGTCCAAGACAGCAGGGAACTTCACCCTTTTAATTACTTTGGTTTGCTCTTAGAAAAGTGAAACTTCATTTGTGATGCCAAAACTAAACAGCTAATACATTCCCAAGCCCCATTCTCTAACAATGCAAACAAAAGGCTAATTTTCTGACCGTGTTCACCATCTCCCATTAGAAACCATTAATTACAAGCTCTAATAAACACAATTACCTCTACACTATCACAGATAAATACAGTGCAGGTGTCCCTCGCTTTACGAACATTCGCTTTACGCCACTTGCTTTTACGAAAGACCTACATTAGTACCTGTTTTCGCTAACCGAAGGTTTTCGCTTTTACGAAAAAAGGCACGCCCCGAGCAGCGCTGCTAAGCTCCTCCCCCAGGAACTGCACTCAGCATCAAGCCACCATAGCTTAAACACGTGTCTGTGAGCATCTGTGCTTTACAGTACAGTATCACGATTTATTTTGTGCATCCGTTAGCAAGATGAGTTCTAAGTTATCGGAAAAGCCTAAGAGAGCTTGTAAGGGTGTTACGCTTAGCGTAAAAATGAACGTAATTAAGGGTTTCGATCCTGATGATCGAAGTAAGGTCATTGTACGCGCGTTGAACTTGCCTGCGTCCATCATTCGCACTATTTACACACAGAGAGAAAGAATCCCGAAAGCTGCCGATGTTACTATTGGTTCTGCTAGTAGCAAAGTTGTCTCTTTTAGTCAGCATCCAGTAATGGATAAAATGGAAAGTGTATTGCTTGAGTGGATTGATGGGTGTACAAAGCGTGGTGTCCCATAAGTTATCCTATACTTAAGGAGAAATCAGTCAGTCTTTTTAATATGCTGAAACAGAAAGCACTGGACGATGGTGATGAAAGTGCTGCGAAAGAGTCATGGGTAGTTTGATCGGTTTTTGAGGCGAGGGCAGCTTCATAGCTTAACGTTTGCTGGAGAGAGTGCTTCGGCTGATACTGAAGCTGCCAAAAAGTTCCCAGCAAAACTGAAGAAAATAATTACAGAGGGTGGTTATTCCTATAAGCAAGTGTTTAACTGTGACAAAACTGCAATTTATTGGAAAAGATTGCTGAGCAAGACATTTATTTTGATAGAAGAAAAGCAGGCATCGAAGGACAGGTTTACCCTAATGCCTATTATTAACGCCACTGGTGATGCTGTACTTAAGCCTCTACTAGTGTACCATTCAGAAAATCTGAGGGCACTTAAAGACGTTGATAAGAATACACTTCCTGTTGTGTTCCGTTCACATCCAAGCGGTTGGAATACCCAAGTGAATTTTTCTGAGTACATGAGCAGATACGTTAGTCTTCTTGTTGAAAAATACTGTAGAGAAAATAACCTCGATAATAGGTGTCTTGTGATTGTCGGTAATTGTGCTGCTCATCCGCCTGACATTACCAAGTATAGCATTAACATTCGTGTTGCGTTCTTCCGCCGAATACGACGTTATTGCTGCAGCTGTGTGACCAAGGGCTAGCAGCCACAGTTAAGACTTACTATATGCAAAATGTGATGCGTTTTATTGTAAGTGCCATTGACAGAGAGGGCAACTCCGAAGCATCTTTGCGAGAGATCTGTAAAGAGTACAAAATAAAATTAGCAATTGCCAACATTGGAGATGCTCTCCATAGACTAACAGTCTCAATGAGAAATGGCGTTTGGAGGAAACTGTGTCCCGAAGCAGTCAACGATTTTAAAGGCTTCGAACCAACAACAAAAAATACAGCAATAGTGACTTTGCCTAAGGAGGCTGGGTTTCTGGAAGTTGACGAAGATGATGTTGAAGAGGTCTTGGCATCCCATGACCAAGAACTGACAGATGAGGAGCTGATGCAATTGCAAGAAGAACGGATACGAATCGAAACCGAATACAGTAGCAAGCGGCCTGGAAGTGAAATCGTCCAGGAACTGAACGTGAAGCATTTGCATGAGATTTTCGCTATGATTGACAGTGCTGCAATGATTGCAGAAAAGTATGACTTTAATTTTCAAAGGGCACATAGGTTTAGGGCACATTTGCAGGATGCTTTGAGTGCTTACAAAGAACTGTACGATAGAAAAATGCATGAGGCTAAGCAGTAAAGCATACTGTCGTATTTCAAGCCTTCCACATCAGCCACAGCAGACGAACCTCAACCTTCGTCTTTGAGGCAGGCAGACATAGAAGGTGTAGACGTACCTCCCACCACCCCAACCTCCGAGACTCAGCCTAACACACCATCATCTGTGTGCTCGTTGTTTTCCCGATTCCGCTAAGTTGAACTAGACTGTACATACATTATTTCTACTTTATATAGGCTGTGTATTTATCATATCATTCCTGCTTTTACTATATGTCAGTGTTATTTTAAGTTTTGTGTTATTTGGCATGATTTGGTAGGTCATTTTTCAGATCCGGGAATGCTCAAAAATTTTTCCCATATAAAGACATTGTTGCGAAAGTGGAATTTAAAGGTAGTCATGGGTGGTTTGAGCAGTTTTTGAGGCGATGGCAGCTTCATAGCTTAAAGGTCACTGAAGAGAGTGCTTCAGCCGAGAGCACTTCTGCCGAGAGCATTTACGTGAGATTTTCCCTAGGCTTGACAGTGCTGCAATGATTGCAGAAAAGTATTTCTGCTTTATATAGGTTGTGTATTTATATTATTCCTGCTTTTACTAAATGTTAGTGTTATTTTAGGTTTTATGTGTTATTTGGTATGATTTAATAGCTTATTTTTTGGATCTGGGTACATTCCAAAATTTTCCCCATATAAATTAATGGTAATTGCTTCTTCGCTTTACACCATTTCTGCTTACAAAAGGTTTCATAGGAACACTCTACCTTCGGATAGCAGGGGAAACCTGTATTATAATCTGACACTAGAAGAGTGATAAGATTCGACTTTCCAGAATAAGATCTTGTTGAATACTTGATCATGTTGATTCATGCTTACTTGGCTTTTCAAATTGATTTTCAAATAAAAAGGCAAAAATTATTTTAAACTATTTTTAATTGTATTGTTCAATATTTTCATCTTTTAGCTTTCACTTTATTGGCATACAATCAAAGAATATACACTTCTTAATGTGTTCATATTTATCATGCTTTTTATTATAGTGTTCTTAATCTTATTGTTCTTTTTTGTGCTGCAACGGATCTATTCTGCACTTGTGTACAAGAAATGACATTAAACAATATTGATCTTTCTTGCATATTCTTAAGTCTCACAACACCACTAAGATATTTTTAGTTAATTAATGGTGTAGTTTGACATCATTTCATTACAGACTTAGTAGCTTAAATTTCTAGTATGATCAGGTATCAGAATGTTATCAAGTACAAGAAATGATGCATGAAGCATCACACCACCTGCTTTAAAATATGCAAAATTTAATTTTAAGAATGTGAATAGTTACTTTCAGCAAAGAAAGCTAACACCAGGATTGTAAGCAGATGTACTCAATAATTAGGGTCAATGTTAAAACTCATTGCAGTGATTACAAAGCCATGCTTACAAAGCAAAAATAAAAATGCTGACTGTGGTAGTTAAACAGAAAAACACTGGGCACTTTCAGAATCTGATGTAGCTAGCAAAATTAAGCTATTGTTGATATATCTACTTGTTTAAAAAGTGCTCCTTTAATAAATTGATTTTTCTCCACAATGCTAAACAAGTGAGAATTTCAGATTTACTGCTATGTTCAAAATTAACTGAAGTAACTATTGTTCACTTTGCTGCTGGTTGCCAAGTTCTCAGTACCTCTCTGTGCTATATTTTAGCCTAATAATATTGATGATAAATGTGATAGGATAGTGTTCTCTTTATTAACTCACATCCATTCAATTATTATTAAAAGCTTTACAATTTGACGGTCCATAAACATATTCCTATTAAACAATTAACAGAGCCAGCCAACAACTTACAAGCATTTAACAGAAACTGATGTGAACAGACAAAAACAATACATTTGGAAGCTTTTTTCAAAAGCAGAAGTAAGATTTTCTGTACAAGCACAAACAGATTATTCTATTTTGGCACCTTTTAGGGGCAACAGCTATTTTTTTTAAATCACATTTTTATATTTTGCTAAAAAAAACTATAGGAAATAAAATTATTTTGACAACAAGGCTAAAATGTATCTCATACTCAAGAAAAATGATTCAGTGATTCACCAGACATCCTTTTCTATTTTGTGTTCAAACCAAAGCAAAATCATTATTACTGTATTCATTTTAGTTTGATGCAAGGAAAGATTAAGATAATGATAAACAAATTTACTCTCAATTTATTAAAATGAAGTTAAATTTGCAGGTACATAGTTAAGGTTTATAAATCTTCACCGAAAATATTGAAAGTAAATGAAAAATCAACACAACTGCAGATGGAAATCTACGATAAAAATTTTGATTTCAGAAACCTTCATCATAAAAACAATCCTAGATAGCAAAAAAAATGGGAAAATGGTAGGTCTCTAATATGATAGGACTAGAAGATATACTGTGGCATTTATGGAGGAGTTAAAATCAGATTAAGCTTCTGTGTCTTTGACCTGTACTAATTACATACTTCTAAGAAGCATCTGCTCTGTATAGGTTCATTAACGTTTAACACCCGACATCAAACCTGCATTCATTAACAACACATCTTATAACAGACATCCTTCTAAGATGAAAGGAGGGGATAAAAGACCTCATTTCTGAAACAAGCATCATAAACATAAGAATGAAAATCTGGTAAAAGAAGAAAAAGAGGGGAAAAAATCAGTTGATAAATCCTAAATGGCCAATCAACCCTTTTGCAGACAATAACTTCCCATTTTTTCTGCTCAGTGAACTTAAAAGAGCTCTGAAATATATAGATTAAATCAAGGAAAAGGGTCATTGTTTAAAAATTATACTTTAACACTCCCTTTCAATTGTTATTGAAAAATTTTACCCACTTAGCCATTCTTCATTGATAAATTCAAATTGTTAGAGATTTTTAAAATATTTCATAAATCAGTTACAGTGTGAAAAATAATTAGCAGTATTTGTAAAGAAATAATACTCACATTTTCTGACATTCCTTCCGTTCTCCAAGCATGGCATTGCCCATCTCACCCAAAATTGTGGCTTCTACTTCACAGTGAACAACCAAAGCTTTCTCCACTGGGTGGACATCTATATTACCCCCTTTTACTTTCCTAAAGGAAAAGAAAAATTATGAGAGCAACCAAAAGAAATGTGCATTTCCATTAAACTTAAAGAAACATGTTGCTGTAGTAAGTTAATCCCATTGCTTTAAAATGACATTTTTCCAATAGCATTCAAAATTAGTCTGGAGGACTTCAAAAGTTTCTCCAAGTCCTCGAGTTGCCTCCAACACCCTTATTCACTCACCGTCATCCCCTTCCCCTTCCTGGTTCTATCCCCCACTAAATACCACAAGTTCACCCATGGGATCCTCCTCCTAATCTAGTTCCATATACTAATCACCACTCCCCTAAATTTCCATTCTCACCTTCTCATCATAGTTTAGCACTGATACTTTTGTGTTCCTGTTTCTATCCCTCCAGAATCAGAATCAGGTTTCATATCACTGGCAGTAGCAATACAATGCAAAATGTATGAATTACAGTATATATTAAATAGTAGTACAAACAAAGTACAGATGTAGTGTACATTTCAATGTTCATTCAGCAATCTGAAGGCAGAGGGGAAAAAAGCTGTTCCTGAATCACTGAGTGTGTGTCTTCAGGCTCCTGTACCTCATTCCTGATGGTAGCAATGACAAGAAAGTATGCCCTGGGTGGTGGGGGTCCTTAACGGTGGACGCCGCCTTTTTGCACCATTGCTCCTTGAAAATGTCCTGGATGGTACAGAGGCTAGTGCCTTTGATGGAGCTGACTGAGTTCACAATTTTCTGCAGCTTCTTTCAATCCTGTGCAGTAGCCCCTCCCCCACCCCCAACACCGGACAGTGATCAATGATGCAGCTAGTTAGAATGCTCTCCATGGTACATTAGAAGAATCTGAGAATGTCCTTGGTGACATACCTAATCTCCTCAAACTCCTAATGAAATATAGCTGCTGTCGCGCCTTCTTTGTAACTTCATCTATATGTTGGGTCCAGGGTAGATCCTCAGAGATACCGACACCCAAGAACTTGAAATTGCTCACTCTTTTCACTTCTGAAGGACTGATGTGTGCTCCCTCAATTTATCCTTTCTGAAGTTCACAATCAGTTCTTCGGTCTTACTGACATTAAGTGCAAGGATGTTGCTGCCACTCCACTCAACTAGTTGATATATCTCACTCCTGACCATCTTTGCATCACTATCTGAAATTCTGCCAACATTAGTTGTAATAAGCAAATTTATAGATGGCATTTGAGCTGTGCCTAGCCACACATGGGTGTACAGACAGTACAGCAGTGTCTCCAAGCTTCACAATGCCCATCCAATTATCTTGCCCTGTCTCTCCGTCTTTTATATTTTTTTTCTCACTCTTTGTCTGCCTCCATGTATCATTTACTTGACATTGCTTCACAATTGCATCCCTGCTCTCCTATCTGGCATACCTGCTTCTTAGCTTACAGCCCTCTCCAGTCCACCAATCAGTTTGGACTCCTTTCCCACCAGCCCCTTTCTCCACATTGTATTGGCCACCACTCAATCCTGCATCAGGACTTCAACCCAAAATGTTGACAATTCCTTTCCTTCCGCAGATGCTGTTTGACCTACTGAGAACACAATCGTCCAGCAGATTGTTTGTCGATGGAGAAGTGTTCTTTCTGGTGGTCTATCCATACTACAAAGATCCAGAAAAAAAAATTGACCGCTGGCATTGAAGTACTGGATCTTCTTGAAAAAAGGCACCACACTATTTTACTGTATTTCAGAGCATCAGTAGTAGAAGTAGACCAAGATGTTAACATCATAACAGCCACTTTACTAGATGCAACATAAATTATGAGTTCACTGTGAATTTGCAAACTTGTAGGTTAGACATTGAACAGAACAGATTTCTCAAAAGTAAGACAAAACTCTAGCAGAAGGCCAAACTTCATAGATTGTATTTTACATTACTTGCTGCAGAAATTAAATACACAATAACACCTGGAAGCAATTAAATGGGAGTAAGCTAACTAAGGAGTTACTGCCTGTTACACCACTGGCGTTTAGGTCCTCCATCTCTTTCTGTCCTTGGCCAGGTGGTACTCAGGACCTCCTTCATGTGCCAGTAGCTTCCTCGCGGTTTTCACAACCGTCAGTCCTGTAAATCCTGGGTGGATACTCAGGAATACCGTCGCACACAGATATAGGATCCTTCGTTGCTGTCTCCGTAAAAAAATTTTTTTGACAAGACACGGTTATTACTCCTGAGCTGAACCCCTGAACCCGGAGGATCAGTGGACTAGTCTGGCCTACACCCTTTAACCTGACTGGCATGGGTGACCCTGCCAAGAGTCGAAGCACAACTCTCTGACTCCAGCAACATAGCTCTCCGGGTTACTGAGGCACACAAACCTCTAAACCCCACAACAAAGTCGTGATCTTCTTGAAGGAAACCAACTGAAGGATTCCTAAAATATCAGTGAAATAAATTGAAATAAATCACTGGATGGGGATGAGATTGCCATCTTAAAATTCACTGATCTACCAAGGCTCAGTTCATGATTCTCAGTGTTTTGATCAACTGATTCTACCATAGTAAATTTAAAAACCAAGTAACAACTTTGGTTTATAAAAAAACAAAATAACAACTTTGATTAATAGGAAATAAAAACAATATAGCTTAGAAAAATATATAAATAATTTATCTCCATGGCGATGACAGCTCTCCTTAAAAATCTTACTGCCACTTTGCTGTTAGATTACTAAATGTTTTATAATGAAATGGGCATGCATCATCTGAATTCTAAAAAACATTCAGGAATCTGTTTTGATTACCAATTCGCTCTTTTTCAATATAATGCTCAGCCAAAAATTATACCAACACCAAGAATGTTGCATGTGTATCTATTCTGTCATGACATTTTTTTGCACAGTTTATTGCTTGATTGGGGGGGGGGTAGGTAATTTTCATTTAAAAACCATAAAATTGTAGATGTAAATACTTATATAAAAACATTAAATAGAAAAACATAGTCCATTTATTGCAGAAGTGAACATGATGCCATTATATACAACTCAGATGTCTTTCATTCTTTAATACAACTCGTAGAAAATTCTAACAATTTCACATACACTATAGCATATTTAGTCATTTTTGCTCTGATCAAAGTCTCTTAAAATAATATTGTTTTATATTTAATATTAGGGGATGGGAAAAGTCAAGTTTACTGCTTATAAGGAATTTAATAAAGTGAGGAATGATCAGAATGCAAACCTTTTTTCGCCATGCTACCCAATTATATACTTGGGGTTTTAAATACAAATATTAAATAGGCATAGCCAAAGGATATTCTGAAATATCCAAAGGATAAATCTTTTTGATTTTTGCTTTCCACCTCAGTAACTTTAAATGACATCTCAAAAATTATGTTTTCAATCCATAGTTGGCAGGAACCCATTAATACATTTTAACCTTCCATAGTTTTCAATCATTTTAAGTGTCTAAACAATTGCAACTCACGGGCTCCGAAAGATGCACAATTAGAAATCTTGACACCTAATTTATTCTACAGTAACAGGAAAATTAGATGTCATAGTTGAGTTAAAAAAGAAAATGAAGTTGAATACATTTAACAACAAGGTTGTGTGCATACAATTTCTGGAATCCCCATCTGCACTGTTCTCACAGACACATTTATCTTAGGACTGTGGGTGTAAAAGCAAGACCATACTGCACAAGGGCAATCAGGCCTCAAGTGGCAAATCCAAAGGCTCTTCACATTGACCTCCCTTGTGGCCCACCGCTGTCATAGACCTTTCAAATATCCAGCAGTGTGGGAGATTAAATGGGCAAACATCCTACCTCAAGCACATTCCTGACAGTAATTCAACATTCAATACTCAAGCTGCAGAGATTTCTCACCATTCGTATGCTTCATAGATCTATCTATTTTTACAAATGTCATGATGTGATCTGATCATCAACCTTGGTTCACTCATGGAGGGAAGGCTGGAACAGGGTTCTGAGTTGGATGATCAGCCACGATCATACTGAATGGCGGTGCAGGCTCGAATGGCCAAATGGCCTACTCCTGCACCTATTTTCTATGTTTCTATGTTTCTATTCATTGCATCCAATCCAGTAAAAATTATCTGTAGAATTTCAAAACACACTTCGTCTGATTAAAATGTTCACATGTGGACTGCTTAACTTTAAAAATGTAGCCCAGTTAAATATTAAACTACAAGGTTTTTGAGGATATAACTGGTAGAACAGTTCAGGGAAAAACCACTAGATGTGATGTGATGAATTTGTGTACATTATCAGAAGTGATGCACATGTATTATCCAAAAAAACCTTTAATGAAGTCCCATGTGAAAAGTTAGTGAGAGAAATTAAAGTATATGGGTACTTGCATGAATCGAAATGTGGTTAATAGGAAGAATACAGAGATACATGCAATAATATAGCATGGAATTGGGCCTATCTTGTCCATGTCAACCATGGTCCCCACCAAGCTAGCCCCTGCCTACATTTGGCCCACAAACCCCTCCTATCTATGTACTTATCCAAATGCCTTCCCCAAGATAGTCAGCCACCTTCCCAATCAGATCCCACAGGGGTCAGTATTTGACGTTGGCATTATTCACAATATATACCAATGATTTAGATGAGCGAACAAAATGTAATATCTCAAGGTTTGCTAATGACACCAAACTGGGTGTAATTGTGACTTATGAGAAAGATGCAGAAGGGTTTCAAGGCAACTAAAACTGAGTGAGTGGGTATAATAGCTTAGTGAATGCCATATAACTTGCATAAAGTTATACCCCCTCTGGCTATCCATCCAATAGGATGATGATGGTTCCTTTCAGTTAGTGAGGTTTAGGATATCCCACTCCTCAGAAAGGAACAGCGTGTGCGTGAATGGATTTAGGTGAGGAGGGGGTTGCACAGGTCCGGACCCACCCTCACAACATCCCCTCCCAGGTCCAGCGGCATGGTGGGGTCTAAGACGGCTGGAGGTAGTTCTATTGCTGTGAATGGCCAGACCAAGCTTTGATGCAAGGGATGCCCTTTCCACGCTTCACGGCACATGTTTGCTAGATGGCCGTTGACCCTACGGGGGTTCATCCGCCCTTTGACAGGTCTTGTTTTTCGTCCTGCAGGGTGTCTAGCCACCCTCCTCACCAGGCAAGCCTGGTGGGGGGAGCCAGTTTAGTCACCGACCACCTGACTATGCAACAGGTAGGACTGGGTTACATGGTACCAGTAGCACTCAAACAAGTGACCTGACTACTGTACACAATACTGTACTAAAAGGAGAAAGACAAGATTACTATGGCGAGATTGGAAAGGGTTGATATTCACCAGTGACTGAAAACATGCAGGTGTAGTAAACAGTGACGAAGACAAATAGTATGCGAGTTTTCATAGCAAGGATGCAAGAGACAAGAATACCTTGCTCAAATTACACTGGGCCTTGGTGAGACCACACTTGAAGCACTGAATACTGTTTCAGTCTCCTGTCTGAGAAACCATATATGCTATGGACAGTGTGTAACTTTATGAAGCATGACTAAGTCAACGACATTTATAGTCACATAAATTTCAAAAAATATGAGGGGATCCAATTTAAACTGAAAATCCTGACTTGCTTAAAGTAGCTTGATCCAAGGAGCATGTTCACCTGGCAAGGATGCTTAGATTCATGTTACAGGGTAAGAGATTTATGACTGGGCTGAAGAGAAATTTCTTCAGTTAAAGGGTGGTGAACTTATGGAATTCCGTGAGCTGTTGTGGCCACTATCAAATATATTTAAGAAGGACACATTTAAACATCCAGATGTAATATCATCAAAGGTAATGGGGGAGGGAAGGGGAAAGAGAGGAAATATACTTTAAAGCTAATGAACACCCATGCCAGTATTGAATACTGGAGCATAGTTGATTATTTGAAGGGTTGTATGTTCTACTTCCGCTCTTGCTTTTCCTTTTCCAGGTTAAATTCATTAATTCTGATATTTCAGATTTAAAACCTCACATTTAATGTAGTATTCAAAGAATAACAACAGAGTTCGAGTTCTTCTGATGTGCTAACCAACATCTGAGTCTCAACCAATCAATATAGAAATGTATTTGCTCGTGGGATATTGTTATGCACAACTTGACTGCTATTACTCCAGTATTTCTCTTCTAAGATGCCCCTTCCATTATCACTGTGATTACAATCTGAAAGGTACTTCATTATCTGTAGAGCACTTTTCAGCCATTTTCAGAAAAATTGAAAATAAAAAGAGATGTTGCAAATTTGAAATAAAAACAGAAAATGCTGAAAGTATTCAATAGGTCAGGCAGCACCTATGGAAAGATAAACGTTGCTTCAGTCAGATGAAATCACTTGGCATAAAGAGTTAACTCTGTTTCCCTTTCCCTAAAGGTACTATCTGACCTACTGAGTGTTTCCAGTATTTTCTGTTCTTATAAAAGTTACAACACTG
Source organism: Mobula birostris (assembly GCF_030028105.1). Taxonomy (NCBI): domain Eukaryota; kingdom Metazoa; phylum Chordata; class Chondrichthyes; order Myliobatiformes; family Myliobatidae; genus Mobula; species Mobula birostris. The sequence continues at coordinate 64,927,713 of NC_092381.1, read as the reverse complement.
GCAACTACCCTTGATTTCAATGGTATTACCACATCAAGTCTCAAACAAACCCAATAAGCTATATTGAAATGCAACAAATTTGGAATGGGCTTCACATTAGACCAGGATGACCAATAAGTACAACACAGTAAAGACGAGTGGGAAGCCGGAGGATTAGGAAACTTTTAAAGAGCAACAGAAGGTAACTAAAAAGGCAATACGCGGAGAAAAAATGAGGTACGAAGGTAAACAAGCCAAGAATATAAAGGAGGATAGTAAAAGCTTCTTTAGGTATGTGAAAAGGAAAAAAAATAGTTAAGACCAAAATTGGGCCCTTGAAGACAAAAACGGGTGAATTTATTATGGGAAACAAGGAAATAGCAGATGAGTTGAACAGGTACTTTGGATCTGTCTTCACTAGGGAAGACACAAACAATCTCCCAGACATAAGAGTGGTCAAAGGACCTAGGGTAATGGATGAACTGAAGGAAATTTATATTAGGCAGGAAATGGTGTTGGATAGATTGTTGGGTCTGAAGGCTGATAAGTCCCCGGGACCTGATGGTCTGCATCCCAGGGTACTTAAGGAGGTGGCTTTAGAAATCCTGGATGCATTGGTAATCATTTTCCAATGTTCTATAGATTCAGGATCAGCTCCTGTGGATTGGAGGGTGGCTAATGTTGTCCCTCTCTTCAAGAAGGGACGAAGAGAGAAAACAGGGAATTATAGACCGGTTAGCCTGATGTCGGCGGTGGAAAAGATGCTGGAGCCAATTATAAAAGATGAAATAGCGGCACATTTGGATAGCAGTAACAGGATCGGTCCGAGTCAGCATGGATTTACGAAGGGGAAATCGTGCTTCACTAATCTTCTGGAATTTTTTGAGGATGTAACCATGAAAATGGACAACGGAGAGCCAGTGGATTTAGTGTACCTGGACTTTCAGAAAGCCTTTGATAAAGTCCCACATAGGAGATTAGTGGGCAAAATTAGGGCACATGGTATTGGGGGCAGAGTACTGACATGGATTGAAAATTGGCTGGCTGACAGAAAACAAAGAGTAACAATTAACGGGTCCCTTTCGGAATGGCAGGCGGTGACCAGTGGGGTACCGCAGGGTTCAGTGCTGGGATCGCAGCTGTTTACAATATATATTAATGATTTAGATGAGGGAATTAAAAGTAACATTAGCAAATTTGCAGATGACACAAAGCTGGGTGGCAGTGTGAAATCTGAGGAGGATGTTATGAGAACGCAGGGTGACTTGGACAGGCTCGGTGAGCGGGCAGATTCAGTTTAATGTGGATAAATGTGAGGTTATCCACTTTGGTGGTAAGAACAGGAAGGCAGATTATTATCTAAATGGAGTCAAGTTAGGAAAAGGGGAAGTACAATGAGATTGAGGTGTTCTTGTACATCAGTCACTGAAAGCAAGCATGCGAGTACAGCAGGCAGTGAAGAAAGCTAATGGCATGCTGGCCTTCATAACAAGGAGAATTGAGTATAAGAGCAAAGAGGCCCTTCTGCAGTTGTACAGAGTCCTGGTGAGACCACACCTGGAGTACTGTGTGTAGTTTTGGTCTCCAAATTTGAGGAAGGACATTGTTGCTATTGAGGGAGTGCAGCGAGTGCAAGGTTAATTCCCGGGATGGCGGGACTGTCTTATGTCGAAAGACTGGAGCGACCGGGCTTGTATACTCTGGAATTTAGAAGGCTGAGAGGGGATCTTATTGAAACATATAAGATTATTAAGGGATTGGACACGCTGGAGGCAGGAAGCATGTTCCCGCTGATGGGTGAGTCCAGAACCAGAGGTCACAGTTTAAGAATAAGGGGTAGGCCATTTAGAACGGAGTTGAGGAAAAACTTTTTCACACAGAGAGTGGCGGATACATGGAATACTCTTCCTCAGAATGCTGTGGAGGCCAAGTCTCTGGATGCTTTCAAGAAAGAGATGGATAGAGCTCTTAAAGATAGCGGAATCAAAGGTTATGGGGATAAGGCAGGAAATGGATACTGATTGTGGATGATCAGCCATGATCACAGTAAATGGCGGTGCTGGCTCGAAGGGCCGAATGGCCTACTCCTGCATCTATTGTCTATTGAGTTGAATTAGTTTCTTTTTGTGTCTGTCTCAGCTCCTTTGAAGTCTAGCAAATTCAGATATGACAGCAACAAGTATATAAAAAGTTTGAATTATTCTGAATGAAAAACTTCGAAAATGCTTACCTTAATGATTCAAACTTGAGAAATTCTATTTAAATCTTCAACAGAATAAAGCTTTCATGCAGTAAAGGCAATACTGCTAAAAGCATTTTTAATGCAGATAAATTAGCTTCTGATATTTTATCATTCAAAAACAAATATATGCTCATGCATTTTTTTAAATGGCTCTTTTTGCACCTGCCATTAACTTCCTTTGGAAGTCTGTCAAAGAATATGCCAAAGTAATCAAAATTCTTTAAAGCATAAGATTGCCAACGTATGAACCAACAGAAGGCAACTAAAAGTCAGAAGGTAGAGATGGAATATGAAAGTAAGCTAGCTAATAATATTAGAGATTACCAAAAGTTTCTTCAGATACATAAAGTGTAAAAGAGAGGCAAGAGTAGATATCAGACCACCAGAAAATGATGCTGGAGAGGTAGTAATGGCAGACAACGAAACGGCAGATGAACTGAATAAGTATTTTGCATAAGACTTCACTGTGGAAGACATTAGCAGTATGGTGCAAGTTCCAGGGGTCATGAGGTGTGTGAAGTTAACATAACTAGCAAGAAGGTGCTTGGAAAACTGAAAGGTCTGAAGGTAGCTAAGTCACCTAGTCCAGATGGGGTATACCCCAGGGTTCAGAAAGAGGTGGTTGAAGAGATTGTGGAGACATTAGTAATGATCTTTCAAGAATCACTAGATTCTGGAATGGTTCTGGAAGACTAGGAAAATTGCAAATGTCACTCCATTCTTCAAGAAGGGAGAGATGCAAAAGAAAGGAAATTGTGGGCCAGTTAGTCTAACCCATGGTTGGTAAGATGTTGGGAGTCAATTATAAAGGATGAGGTCTCAGGGAACTTGGAGGAACATAGTAAAATAGGCTGTAGTCAGCATAGTTTCCACAAGGAAAAATGTTGCCTGACAAATTTGTTGGGATTCTTTGAAGAAATAACAAGGATAGACAAAGGAAAATCGGTTGATGATATGGACTTGGAATTTCAGAAAGCCTTTAACAAGGTGCCACATGAGGATGCTTAACAAACTACAAGCCCATAGTATTGCAGGAAAGATTCCAGCATGGATAAAACAGTAGCTGATTGGCAGGAGGCAGACTGGAAATAAAGGCAGCCTTTTCTGGTTGGCTGCTGATGACTAGTGGTCTTCCACAGGGGTCTGTGTTGGGACCGATTCTTTTTACGTTATATGTCAATGATTTGGATGATAGAATTAATGGTTCTGTTGCAAAGTTTGCAGACGATATGAAGATAGGTGGAGGGGCAGATAGTTTTGAGGAAGTAGAGAAGCTACAAAAGGGCTTAGACAGACAGATTTGGAGAATTGGCAAAGAAATGGCAAATGAAATGCAGTGTCGGGAAGTGTATGGTCATGCACTTTCGTAGAAGAAATGAAAGGGTTTACTATTTTCTAAATGGAGAGTAAATACAAAAAACTGAGGCACAAGGGTCTTGGGAGTTCTTCGGCATTCTTGGGCAGGATTCCCTAAAAGTTAATTTGCAGGTTGAGTCTGTGGTGACAAAGGCAAATACAACATTAGCATTAATTTTAAGAGGATTAAAATATAAAAGCAAGAATGCAATGTTGAGACTTTATAAAGCACTGGTGAGGCCTCACTTGGAGAACTGAGAGCAGATTTGGGCCCCTTACCTTAGAGAGGATGTGCTGAAACTGAAGATGGTTCAAAGCAGGTTCACAAAAATGATTCCAGGATTGAATGGCTTGTCACATGAAGAGCATTTGGTGGTTCTGAGCCTGTATTCACAAAAATTCAAAAGAATGCAGGGTGACCTCATTGAAACCTATCGAATGGTGAAAGGCCTTGATAGAGTAGATGCGAAGATGATGTTCCCTGCGGTGGGAGAGTCTAAGACCAGAGGAAACAGATTCAGAATAGAGGGGCATCCTTTTAGAACAGAGATGAGGAGGAATTTCTTTGGCCAGGGTGGTGAACCTGTGGAATTCTTTGCCACAGACAGCGGTGGAGGCCAAGTCTTTATGTATATTTAAGGCAGAGATTGTTAGATTCTTAATTGATCAGGACATGAAGTGATACAGGGAGAAGGCAGGCAATTGGGGCTGAGAGAAAAACTGGATCAGCCATGACGAAATAGCAGAGCAGACTTGACGGGCCAAATGGCCTAATTCTGCTCCTATATCTTATGGTCTTGTATCACAAAATTGCAAGACAATTCCTTTATCAAAAAAAAACTTTGACCATAAAATAAAAGTGGAAGAATTTTTACCTTCTCAATACAGTTCAGAATTAAGTTATCATTTTTATCTCCATGTGAGCTGCCTTAATGACTATCACCCAGCAGCACTCACATCAACAGTGATGAAATGCTTTGAGAGGTTGGACATGAACTCCTGCCTCAGCAGGGACCTGAACCCACTGCAATTTGCCTACTGCCACAATAGGTCAATGGCAGACACAATCTCCATGGCTCTCCACACAGCTTTAGACCACCTGGCCAGCACAAGCACCTATGTCAGGATGCTGTTTATCGACTATAGTTCAGCATTTAATACCATCACTCCCACAACCTTGATTGAGAAGTTGCAGAACCTGAGCCTCTGTACCTTCCTCTGCAATTGGATCCTCGACTTCCTAACCGAAAGACCAGAATTGTGCAGATTGGTAATAACATATCCTCCTTGCTATGTGGGCACGTGGCCAAGTGGTTAAGGCATTCGACTAGCGACCTGAAGGTCCTGAGTTCGAGCCCCAGCTGAGGCAGTGTGTTGTGTCCTTGAGCAAGGCACTTAACCACACATTGCTCTGCAATGACACTGGTGCCAAGCTGTATGGGTCCTAATGCCCTTCCCTTGGACAACATCGGTGTCGTGGAGAGGGGAGACTTGCAGCATGGGCAACTGCCAGTCTTCCATACAACCTTGCCCAGGCCTGCGCCCTGGAGAGTGAAGACTTTCCATGGTCTCGCAAGACTAACAGATGCCTTTGTTTATCCTCCTCGCTGATGATTCACACTCAGGGGTGTGTGGTTAGCTCACTGCTCTACTCTCTATATACACATGACTGTGTGGCTAGGCATAGTTCAAATACCATGTATAAATTTGCTGACGATACAACCACTGTTGGCAGAATCTCAGGTGATGACAAGAGGGCGTACAGGAGTGAGATATGCCAACTAGTGGAGTGGGGACCCAGCAACAACCTGGCACTCAACATCAGTAAGACGAAAGAGCTGATTGTGGACTTCAGGAATGGTAAGACGAAGGAACACATACCAATCCTCAGAGGGGGATCAGGTGGAGAGAGTGAGCAGTTTCAAGTTTCTGGGTGTCAAGATCTCTGAAGATCTAACCTGGTCCCAACATACAGATGTAGTTATAAAGGCAGCAAGACAGCAGCCATCCTTCATTAGGAGTTTGAAGAGATATGGTGTGTCAACAAATACACTCAAAAACTTCTATAGATGTACCGTGGAGAGCATTCTGACAGGCTGCATCACCGTCTGGTATGGAGGGGCTACTGCACAGGACTGAAAGAAGCTGCAGAGGGTTGTAAATCTAGTCAACTCCAACTTGGGTACTAGCCTACAAAGTTCCTGGGACATCTTCAGTGAGCTGTGCCTCAGAAAGGAAGCGTCCATTATTAAGGACCTCCAGCACCCAGGGCATGCCCTTTTCTCACTGTTACTATCAGGTAGGAGGTACAGCTGCCTGAAGGCACACACTCAGTGATTCAGGAACAGTTTCGTCCCCTCTCCCATCCGATTCCTAAATGGACATTGAACCCTTGGACACTACCTCACTTTTTAAAATATATATTATTTCTGGTTTTTGCACGATTTTTCATTTATTGAATATATGTATACTATATAAAGAATACTGAATAAGATTTGCTTATTTATTATTTTATATTTTTCTTCTGTTATGTATTGCATTGAATTGCTGCTAAGTTAACAAATTTCACATCACATGCCAGTGATTCTGAAGCCTTTTCACAATACCAATCAACACTAATGTTGTCAGAAAGAGAAAGATTGTTCTTTAGCAATAACCAGTTTTCGAAATTGTAAGTAGAGCTGTGCTAACTAGTGTTGCTTTTTTTTATAGTATTTCTGGTTTTGCACTTTTTTTGAATCTATACAATATATGCATGCTGTAATTGATTTACATATTTATTATTATTTTTTATTTTATTTATTATTTTCTTTAAAATTTTACTTATTTGTTTTCTCTTCTATATTATGTATTGCATTGAACTGCTGCTGCTAAATTAACAAATTTCACGTCACATGCTGGTGATAATAAACCTGATTCTGATTCTAATGTTATAGTAATTACATTTAATCACCAATTTTTAAAGTTATGTTTAAGAGGGTGGAAATTAAATAACTTCAGCCTCATTTTTAATTAAAATTAATAATTTATTATTGTGCCTTTTATTTATTAACTTTCAATTAACCAATGCCTGGGACAAAAGGTGAATATAAGCAAACTTGGAAGACAAAAGGAAGAGACATATACAGTGGTGAGAAAGTTTTTGAATCCTTTAGTATTTTCACTATGTCTGCATAAACAGGACTTAAAATGTGATCAGACCTTCATGCAAGTCCTAAAATTAGATAAAGAGAACCAATTATATAACACAAAAAACATTGTACTTATTTATTTATTAAGAAAACTGATCCAATATTACATGTATTTGTTGGAAAAAGTATGTGAATCTCTAGGATTATTCGATAATTTAAAGGGGAAACTGGACTCAGGACCAGAACAGCTTGGCATCATTGATGGAACTATGAATTCTGAATTGTACCAGCAAATTCTACAGAAAAATGTCATGGTATCCATCCATGAACTGAAACTCAAGAGAAATTGAGTCATGAAGCAAGACTCTGCTCCTTTGTCTTGTGATCTCTGCTCCTTTGTCTTGTGATTTGCTTCTTTGTCTTGTCTTGTCTTGTGAAGCAAGATAACAACCCTAAACATTCAAGTCAGTCTACCAAACAATGGTTAAAGCAGAGGAAATTTCACATTTTAGAATGGCCAAGTCAAAGACCTGACCTTAATCTTATAGAAATGTTGTCGAAGAACCTGAAGCAAGGAGTTCATGCCAGGAAGCCCACCAACACCCCAGAGTTGAAGCAGTTTTGTAAGAAGGAATGGCCTAAAATTCCTCCAAGCCCATGTGCAGAACTGATCAACAGTTACCAGAAACATTTGGTTGAAGTTATTGCTGTACAAGGGGGTCACACCAGTTACTGAAAGCAAAGGTTTACATACTTCTTTCAACAAATACATGTAATATTGGAACATTTTTCTCAATAAATAAAAAGTACAATTTTTGTGTTATTTATTTAAGTCGGTTCTCCTTATTTAGTTTTAGGACTTGCGTGAACATTCGTTCACATTTTAGGTCATATTTATACAGAAATAAAGAAAATTCTAAAGGGTTCACCAACTTTCCAGCACAGCTGTACATTGAAACAGGAACTATCAAAAGGACTTCTCCAAAAATAACAATAAAAACATTGAAATGAAAAGAGCAAAGGCAGCAAGTAAACATAATCTAGTCAAGAGTAGCAAAGGACATATCCTTAACAACTGAAGGCATTTTTTTTGGAGGAGTGGGAGATGGAGGTGGAAGACAGGGAAAATATAGTGGATTCTGGTTAATTGAGACATATTGGGACCAGTACATTTTGGCCCAATTAAGCAGCTGCCCCAATTAGACAAAATTTCATGAAAATAGTTAAAAACATATAAAAAAAGGCAAATTACCACTGAATGAAGGCGAAGCTTAGGAGGGTTAATGGCATCTAACAGCCACTCCTTTGCTTGCATCTTCGGAAACAGCTCTATTTCCATCCTTAATATCTCTATTTCTCCCTTTCAGGCTTCTTTTGAAGACCCTGACCTGGAGTTACATGCTGACTATGGTTCTTTGTGGGAATTGGATCTGCTCTCAGGGTTCCATAACTGGCCGTTGTTCAGCACACGAAAGACTCAGTCTAACAGTCCAGTTCGAATTCAGAAGCCTAGGATCTCGGGGCTCCGGAGACGGGCAGATTGAGGGTCGGTGCCACGACAGGAGACCCGTGTGGGTCATGGGGGGAGTCGGGATATCTGCTGTGTGCCTAGAGACCTGGGATCATTGCGATCTTCAGGCACAGAGCTAAAAAAAAAAAGCGACATAACAGAATTTTAACATCATAAACCAGCGAGTTGTTTGTTATGTCTTCCCGCTAGCTAGGAAAATGGGAGAGATAGAACCTGCAGTTATGTCGAATACCGGATGAAACACTAAGTCTTTGGGGTAACTGCAAGTCTGTGTCTTTGCTATTGCTTTGCTCATGCTTGAGTGCTCGATGGTGGTGCCAATGCTTTTTTTTGTGGATGGGGGGAGGGGGGGATTTCTGCTCACTGCTGTTTACGCACAGGAGGGGGGAACTGGGGGGGGAGACTTTGAGGTTCCAACATTTAACCTTCGTGCATTCTTTGGGGCACTCCTCTGTTTTGGTGGATGGTTGTGAAGAAAAAGCATTTCAGGCTGTATATTGTATACATTTCTCTGACATTAAATTGTACCTTTGAAATTACACATTTAAATGAATAAACAAATTAAAACACTAACAATATTATTACAGTACTATAAAACTGTAGTTCCTAATAGTTATTGATGAAGGAATTATTCCCATGTTCTTTTGATTGACTAAATGAACAAAATCAGCGCAGACACCGAGTGCAGATACTGGACTGCCTTCATACTATGCTTTTGACAAATGTGTCCTCCAATCCTTCATTTTCACTGCAACTTCCAATGTTTGCTGATGGCTTCAAATTCTTCATACTTCTTAATTTGCAGTAGTGAAATTATTTCACTTTCACTCCCAGCCATTTCTAGCATTTCCAAGTCTAAATGCTTACCATAGTAAGCAAAACAGCTCCAAATTGTCTTACTGCTTACTTCTTGCCAACTATCAGTGACAAAAATCACTGCTTTTTGAACACAAACACACATAACTAATGCAATTTAAAAACTGTTCACTCTAAAGCACAGTAGGGTTCAACGGTCATACAACTGCATGCAACTGACACTAGTTAGAAACTTTGTCAAGTCTCCTACCCCAATTAAGTGACTTGGTGTCCCAAATAAATGAAGGGAACCCCAGCTATTTTTTCATTTAGTTTTTGTTCTTTAAGAGTTGTCCCAAATAACAGGCTGCCTCAATTAACTGATGGCCCAATAAATCAGAATTCACTGCAATTTATTGGGAGGCCAAGAAAGAGGACGATGTGGTCAAAATGCCACATTCAGCTCTTTCCACTAATCCATCCTCTTCCCAACTAACAAGGCACAAATTTTGTAAACTATTCCTTTGCTTTGCAGCTCAGATTATGCTCTACATTAATGCTTCTTTGCACATGAGAAATACATTACTAACAAAAAAAAGGCAGATGTTTTAACTGCTGGAATAATGTCAGCAAATTCTAATTTACACATATAAAGACTAATCATTACCCTTGAGCAGGAAGATGCCTATATGGATCCTACACTAAAATATTATGTTAAGGTACCCGAAATAATTGTTTCTCATTGATCATTCATTTAAAGTTTATGAAAGTGACATATTTAGAGAAACAAAATAAGGATCAGGTTGAAAACTGTCTCCAAATTTTGGACTACCTTTTGCACAAATAGAAACCTCATCATTTCACATTACAGTACCACTACTTGATTAAAATTGTGATGTGATCTCCTTGAATGACTGAATACTCTGTAATATTCATCCAAATGTCCCTTCATACTCAAATTGTACACTCCATCTACAGTACAGCAACTTACTGTAAAATGAACAGTTTGAGCAACCCCATGAATTACTACCCAGCACAAAATATGGTGTACACAAGCATTCAATTCTGTGTATTAGAAAAAATAAATATCTTCCAAACCCAAGAGATTACACTATATAGTTACTTTCCATCTGAAACACCTAGTCCTCCAGTCAGGTCCAGCTCTGCTTCTCGGCATTTTTAAAATTCTTACTTGTTCCCGTAACAATTTTTCATTCAGGATTAGATCAAGGGTTAAGTATGCTAAAGAGGAAATACACTGAAGCGAGTTAATGACAAGTTAACACTGGGTTATCCTTGATAAAAAAGATGAACTTTTACAGAACAAGTATGGAGGATACGAATGTGGGGGTGTACACTAACACTACAGCAATGGAAGAAAGGCTCTTTAAAAAATGGTACCTTTCACAATGTGGCTCAGTCCGCCACTGAAAGATTAAATTAGATTATGTACTCAAATTAGACCTGGAAGCACAATTTCCAATGCTAACACCTGAAAATAACCTTTGCTTCTCAATTCCTACATTAATAATGTAATTACCCTCAATACAATTGGTGTCCTCTCTGTCTGCTATTAGAAAGCTGTCACATTAAGTTACCATATTTGGAGATATATTTCAATACTGTATATGAAATGTTTTGCAATTAATTATATTTAATGCTCATATTAATTGTGATATAGGAAAATTAAAAAAGGAAAGCTAATGAATATAGATTGATAATTATGTTAAATTTATTTACTTTTTATTTAGAGATACAGCACAGTAACAAATAGACCCTTCCAGCCCAAGCAGCCAATGTCACCCAAATACACTCAAGTAACCAATTAACCTACTAATCCATATGTCTTTGAAATGTGGGAGGTAACCATAGCACCCAGAGGAAAAAAATGCAGTCACAGGAAGAACATACGAACTCCTGGTGGAAATTGAACCCAGGGCAGTGGCGCTATAAAGTGTTACGCTAACCACTGTGCTACCACGCCATGCCAAACTATTTCTTCGTTAAAAAGCTCCAGTACAGAAAGAGATATTAAAGCAGAAAAAATTAAGGCAAAATTGCTCATCTTTCCTAACCTGAATTCCTGTAAAAGCAGCTTTTCTCAGAACAAGCGTAAACCACAATGAAATTAACACAACTTCTAAGGAATTCATCACAGACTTAATAAAGACTTGTGTGAATGGGTATGTGCCTTTAAGAACACATCAGACATACCCAAACCAGAAGTCGCATATGAACCAGGAGATTTGCAGTCTGCTGAGAGCTAGATCAGTGGAATTCAACAGTGGTGATCCAGAACTCTACAGGAAGTCCAACTACGGCCTGCAAAAAGCTACCATAAGAGTGAAAAAGCAATTCCAAGTGAAGTTATAGATGCAATCAGATGGACGTCAGCTGTGGTACAGTTTGCATGCCACTTCTATCTACAAGTTGAAACCTATCATCATAAATGGTTTTGATGCTCATGCACATCTTGAAAAGGAGAATAATACTACAGCTACGTAAGTCACTATGGCATCTATCTGCCGGACTCTGTGATATCGATCTTGGCAGCCAATGTTAGAACCTCCTTGAAAAGCTGAACCCTCACAAAGTACCAGGCCCCGATAGTGTACCTGGTAGGGCACTCAAAACCTGTGAGAATCGATTGGCTAGAATGTTCAAGAACATCTTCAACCTCTCACTGCTGAGCTGGAAGTTCTCATCTGCTTCAAAAGGGAATCAATCATACCACTGCTGGAAAAAAGCAGGGTGAGCTGCCTCAACAACTATCACCGGGCAGCATTCACTACTAGACCCACTGCAACTTATCTACCACCACAATAGGTCTACCGCAGTTAGAATCTCACTGACTCTCCAAATTACCTTGGACCACCTATACCATAGCAATATCTATGTTAGGCTGCTGTTTATTAATTACAGCTCTCCTTTACTTGTACAATTAGCCAAAATTTCTATTCTAAATATAAATCCTATGATTAAGCAGTCATTACGAATCTGGTACCAGTTTCGTAAGTTTTTTAATCTTAAAAAATTTAACCTTTTTAGTTTAATTTATCGAAACTATTTATTTAAACCTTCACTTAGTCATCCTATCTTTTCTCTTTGGAGGAATAAAGGAACTTTTTCCTTTATGGATTTGTTTCAAGAAGGCCGATTGATGTCCTTTGAGAAATTAGTAACTAAATATTCTCTCCCATATTCACATTTTTTGCAACATCTTCAGGTCAGACATTTCTTACAAGAATATTTAAGTAATTTTCCATATATACAAGATTATGACCAGTTAGACATTATTTTAAAAATGAACCCTTTAGTGAAAGGTTTCATTGGGAAAATTTATGATTTACTATTACAACAGGATAACTATCCTTTACTTAAGATTAAGCAAGATTGGGAAAGAGAGCTTAACATGACCTTGATAACAGAGGATTGGTTGCGAATTTTGAAGTTGGTCAACTCTTCTTCGATTTGTGCCAGTCATTCTCTAATTCAATTTAAAATTGTACATCGTTATTATTTGACAAAGGAGAGATTGTCTAAAATATTTCCTAATGTAAATAGTCAGTGTGATAGATGTAAAACTGAGATAGCTAAATTGACACATATGTTTTGGTCGTGTTCTGTATTGAAACAGTTTTGGAAATCTATTTTTTCTACCACTTCTAAAGCTTTAAAAATCAATTTACAACCTAATAACTTGACAGTTTTGTTTGGTATAATTCCTCAATACATTCACGGCATTTCTATATCAGACCAACACGTAATTGCATTTGTCACATTATTGGCCAGAAGGGCTATTTTACTAAAATGGAAAGACGCCTCTGCTCCCACTTTCATACAATGGTTCTCTCAGGTGATGTTATGTCTTTCTTTCCAAAAAAAGTTTTAGCATTTTGGTTTTTTTTATTATTATTGATATACTGTTCAGTTTGGTTGACAGTTTAACTCTTATTCTACATATGGATATGTTGTCTTGATTATCTTGATGTATTTTTCTTTGTTGTTGATTTTCAATAATAATTAATAAAAAGATTTAAAATGAAAAATGATTAATTACGGCTCAGCATTCAACACCATCATCTCCACAGTACTAATCAATAAGCTTCAAAACATGGGCCATTTACCTCATTTTGCAACCAGATCCTTGACTTCCTCATTGGGAGACCAGTCAGTGCAGATCAGAAATAAGATCTCCTTGCTGACCGTCAACACAGATGAATCTCGAGGATGTGTGCTTAGCCCACTACTCTACTTTCTACACCTATGGCTAGGCACAGTTCAAACACCATTTATAAGTCCATCAATGATGCCACTGTTGCTGGCAGAATCTTAAGATTGTGGCAAAGGGGCATAACGGCAGTGAGAATGATCAGCTTGTTGAGTGGTGTTGCAACAACTCAATGTCAGTAAGACCAAGGAATCGCCTGTGGACCAGGAAGGGGTAATAAGGTCAGCAGTAGAAAGGGTGAGCAGTATCAAGTTCGTAGGTATCAATATCTTAGAATATCTATCCTGGGCCCAACAGTCAATGCAATCACAAAGGTGGCATGCAGCGGCTGTACTTCATTAGGAGTTTGAGGAGATTCGGTATATCACCAAAGACTCTAGCAAATTTCTATCAGTGTACTGTGGAGTGTATTCTGACTGGTTGAATTAATGCCTAGTTTGGAGATCTGATGCACAGATCGTAAAGGCTGCAGAGAGTTGTAGACGCAGCCAGTTCCATCACAGGCAGAAACCTCTGCACCATCGAGAACATCGTTAAAAGACGATGCCTCAAGAAGACAGCATCCTTTATTAAGGACTGTCACCACCATCCAGGACATGCCCTCTTCTCATTACTACTATCAAGGAGGTGGTACAGAAGCCTGAAAACCTTCACTGAATGATTTAGCTTCTTCCCCTCTGCCATTTGATTTCCTTTATACACTATTTGCTCCCTTTATACAGTATTTCTATATTTTTCTGAAAGTAATATTTATATCTTGCTCTTTACTGCTGCTGCCAAACAAATGTCAATGATAATAAGCCTGATTCAGATTCTGAAGAATGAAAATTTATGTTAGTTAAAATTATCCTTTGAGTATGCTCAAATCTTAATAGAAAATCCACGCATATCACATGATCATAATAAGTCAAAAAGCATGGTTTGACTGCACTGGCATACACACAAAAAATGCTGGAGGAATTTAGCAAGTCAGGAAGCATTCATGGGGGGTGGGGGGAAACAGTGAACTTTTCAATACCTTTCATCAGGGCTAGAAAAGGAAGCAAAACCCAGAGTAAGATAGGGGAAGGGGGCAGAGTACAAATTGGCAGGTGATAGGTGAGATCAGGTGAGGGGCAAGGAAGAAATGTGAGTGAGGATAATGTGAGAAGCTGGGAGGTAATAGGTGGAAGATGTTAAAGATCTAAAGGAGGAAGAATCTAATAGGAGAGGACAGTGGACCATGTAACAAATGGAAGGTCGTGAGAAACCCAGATAGTCTGGGGACTTCTCTCTCTGCAACACTAAGGATGTGAGACTGCCTCTGGCTGCTGAGCTTCGTATGTGAACTTTGCAGCGATTTGCCACGCTAATATGATGAACTGATTACCGAGGCTTTGGGCCTACTCGGAGGACTTTGATCTATGGACTCAATTTAGTTCAGAATCCTGCTCTTTGCTTCTGTTCTTTAAATGATTTGTTTTGTGCTTTTTCTCTCTTTGTGGCCACTGGGAGGTTGGTCTTTTTTTTAATTGGTTTCTTTTGGGTTCCTTGCTTTGCAACAGCCTGTAAGCAAACAAATCTCAAGGTTGTATAATGCACTTTGAAACCAGACAGAGGTGATGGGCAGGTCATGAGTGCAAGGGAGGAGAATTGTGTCTGATTTGCATATATCCCTTTGAGCTGCTACACCACTTAAGATCACTGCTGATCTCACTGCAACATCTCCACATTTTCGTCTGGCTACAGTACATTTTCACCTCCTACTGAGCCTTTTCAAGCAATACTAGTGTTCTAATTTAAGCACGAGTCAAGATTTAACCTGCCTTGGGAAAAAAAGATAAAATTAGAATTATAAATAATTTTACACTAATTGGCCTTCCAGTTGGTGGAAGCACAGGTGCACTTGAATGTCAATCTCTATTATATATGGAAAAAGCCCATTACCCCAAATAACTGACGACATTCAACGAAGGACAAAAGGCAACAAAGTGAAAAGTGTTGACTAAATGTAGGGAAAATAGTAGTTCAACAATGGAAAACGAGTGAGATTGTACTACATCTCATCTCCCTAAATGTTCAGCCTGTTCAAAATGTATATCTCATGAGAATGGCTCCAGGTAGGAATCAAAATGGGAGATTAAGAATAAATGGTCAAAATAAATCACCCCGTTAGATGAAGAAATCCTATTTCAATAAAGTCAAAGAAAGTGATATCTAGCCTGCTGAGCAACATTAAGACCACAAGGGTTACGTAAACAGGAACCCTAGAAGAAATCAAAGCCAATGATGTTCAAGCGGAATAAGTGGAAAATCTCGTTTCCCATGGGTGCAGTAGAGCTAAATGAAGGATGAGGTGAAAGAATCAAAAGGATACTGATGTTAGCAAAAACAATGCTAGTTTTAATTCAGGCAAAACAATGCGTACTCTGGAAACCTGAAATAGAAACAGATGATGTTGCAAATATGTACAGGATAGGGCCCAGCAGAAGCAGAAATAATATTTCAGGTCAAGTCTATCGAAATGTCATCAAGAGAAATATGGTCTGGCATTTTCTATTCGTTTGTGCTATTTGTCAGCACCAGGTGTACCTTGATAAAAACTAAACGGTGCCGTGACCCAAATAAAAAGTGTAGTAACGGCAGCCTTAGACTGTAAAGCAGAGTCTTGCCGACAGTCAAGTCAAGTCAGGCCAAGTCAGGCCCGGCCCAGCCCAGCCCAGCCCGTTGACAAGACAACGGACACCGTCGCAGTTCACCACCGGCGGCAGCCAGCCCGCAGACTGCTGCCATACTCGCCGCAGCACCAACCTCTTGAGATAACGAGCATCCTTCGTCTGCATTTTTCTGGCCACTACCGCTCAGCTCTAATTAGAAGCCGTTTCTTTGTTTGCTGATTTTCCCCCACACCGCGACCACCTTCACATCTCCACACGGCGCCTCTAACAAGTGCAAACGTCCCACAACTCCGAGCGGTGGGCAGGGCCGAGCTGGAACGACAGAACAACCGGAGGTGTCACTCCGTCGCTAGCGCCGCCAGCAGGCAAGGAGGGACCATCCGGGCCAAAATTGCATTACGAGTCGGCAGAGGTTAACGAATGCGGTTGTATGTACGTAGATAGCATCACCAGCAAAATGCCGTGAACGTCTCCAAATATGTAATCAGATGAAAATGGATGTCCAGCCACTATGGGAAATATTAAGTACAATAAGTAAAACACAAACAAGTCCAGGCTATTGTACCCTCCAGATTCCGCTATTGCAATGTTGTCTTACCCTGCCTTCGTTTGTTTATACAAATTACCCGGCTCCAGGCACCCAAAACCAAAATAAAATAGATTCCATTTCAATCACAAACGAATTAGTGCTATTACGACAGAGTTTTATGGAACTCATAGGCAGCATAACCGGATTTCTAGGTAGTAATCAACCTCAGATGCTGGGTGGCATGGAAGATCTGATAATAAATATCATTGGGGAGTGTTACAAACCCTGCTGACCATGTGCAAACAATACAGAGCCCTGTTAAAGTATTCAGCCCCCAACCCCTTCTTCACATAAACGAGTATTACAACCAGGGATTTTGATCAAATTAACTGAGAATTTTTATTTGTGAATCACATGTCCTGTTTTCACAACAGTGGCCCCCAAAATAAGGAAAAATTGTAAAACATGAAAAACTAATCAAAAACTGAAATGTCAGCAGTTCAAAAGTATTCTTCCCTCTTTGCTCAGTAATTAGCTGAACCACCCGTCATAGCCATCACAGCCAGTAACAACAGGAATTCTGTAGATGCTGGAAATTCAAGCAACACACATAAAAATTGCTGGTGAATGCAGCAGGCCAGGCAGCATCTCTAGGAAGAGGTGCAGTCTATGTTTCAGGCCGAGACCCTTCGTCAGGACTAACTGAAGGAAGAGTGAGTAAGGGTCTCGGCCTGAAACGTCGACTGCACCTCTTCCTAGAGATGCTGCCTGGCCTGCTGAATTACAGCCAGTAGTCTTTTTGGATAAGTCTCTATTAGCTTTGCTCAACATGGTGGAGCAAGATTTGCCCATTCCTCATTGCAAAATTGCTCAAGCTGTACCAGGTTAGTTGGGAGCCAGACATCCCACCCTGCAAAAACTCATTTCAGGGAGGTAGCACCCCCGCCCCCCCGCAACCCCATATTCCCCTCACCACCCCCCAGTCGACCTCCAAGGGTGTATGTAATACTTTGTTTAGTGATTTTGTCCAATCTGTAAACCAAGTTGGGTATATGCAGAAAATGTGACATTAAATATGTACTTATATTATATTATATTATCATGTTTATTCTATTACATCTTTAGGCAAGTCTACAGGGAGTTTGGCCTCATCACGTAGGACATCAATAGAGTAGCTCCTTAGCAGCTAGCCAGCTAGTTTAAATAATGTTAGCTACGCTAATGAACGAATGACACCTGTTAAACTCATCTCAACATGTGGTTTACATTTTAACCCACCATGGGCAATAGAAAAGTCACTGTTGCAAACAGTGCAGCGAGCAGCTTTGTCATTATTTTTGAGGTCAACTGTAAAGCCTGCCCACAGAGAAAACTGATTGGTCTCTCTACGTGCTAAGCAGACCTATCAGGATGCTCACTCTCACTCTCTCTCTCGCTCTCGCTCTCGCTCTCGCTCTCCCTCTCCCTCAAAAAAATCAATTTCTGGGATATTGTATATAATTTCCGGGCATCAGGGAGCCGCTATCAATATGTGGGAAACTCCCGGAACTTCCCAGAGAGGTGGGATGTCTGGGGAGCAGTCTTGGTGGACAGCAATCTTGAGGTCCTGCCAAAGATGTTTGATTGGGTTAAGGTCAGGACTCTGACTGGGCCACTCAAGGACATCAATTTTCTTCATTTGAAGCCACTCTATTGTTGCTCTGGCAGTGTGCTTTGGGCTGTTGTCCTGCTGAAAGATGAACTTCCTCTCTATTTTCTAACAGAGGCTAGCATATTTTTATCCAGGATCTCTCTGTATCTAGCAGCATTCATCTTCCAACCAGTCCTAACCAGATTTCCAACCCCTGCTGCTGAAAAGCATCCCCATAGCATGATGCTATCTCTACTATACTTTACAGTAGGGATGGTGTTACCTGGCTCATGTACAGTATTAGATTTACACCTCATGTACCGCTTAGTGTTGAGGCCAAAAAGTTTCACTTTAGTCTAATCTAATCACAGGACCTTTGTCCACATCTTTTCGGCATCTTCTAAGTGATGCCTTGCAAAAGCTTTATGGGCAAGGATTTTTTAAGCCAGAGATTCTTCCTTGCTCTCTTCCATAAATACCCTTTTGTGCAAGGCCATAGAGTCTGCGGAGCCATGAACTTCACCTCCAGTTGCAGCCACTAACTGAAGAGTTCTGCAGCTCACTCACAGTATCTGTTGGCATCACACTTTTGTTTTCATTTTGGTTTGGTCTATTGAAAATCTACCATACTGTTGGACCTCACAGAGAGAAGGGGTATTTATTCTATTGAATTCATTGAAAATAGGCAATCCTTCAATTTTCTACATCAACACATTGGTGAGTTGGCAAGGTATTACAGTGTATTGCACCTGAAATGATGAAGTGATGAGGAGGCGTACAGGAGTGAGATCGATCAGCTGGTTGAGTGATGTCGCAACAACAACCTTGCACTCAGTGTCAGTAAGACCAAAAAATTGTTTGTGGGCTTCAGGAATGGAAAGTTGAGGGAAAGTCCTCATCGAGGGATCAGCAGTGGAAAGGGTAATCAGTTTCAAGTTTCTGGGTGCCAACATCTCTGAGAATCTATCCTGGATCCAACAGATTGATGCAATTACAAAAAAAGGCACAACAGCAGCTATATTTCATGAGGAGTTTGAGGAGAATTGGTAAGTCACCAAAGACTTGCAAATCTCTACGGATGTACCACAGAGTCCATTCTAAGCGGTTACATCGCCGTCTAGTATGCAGAACCATTGCACGGGATTATAAAAGGCCGCAGAAAGTTGAAACCGCAGATAGACCCATTACGGTCACTTGCCTTCCCAGCATTGAGGACGTCTTCTAAAGGTGATGCCTCAAAAAAGGCAGCATCCATTATTAAGAACCTGCATCACCCAGGATACACCCCCTTCCCATTGCAACCATCAAGGAGGAGGTAGAGGATCCTGAAGCATTTCAGGAACAGCTTCTTCTCCTCTGCTATCAGGTTTCTGAGTGGACCATGAACCCTAGTTCACGACCTCACTATTTTTAAAATCTTCTAAAATGTTTTTTTGCACTAATTTAATTTAATTTTTTAATTATATATTTCCTGTTGCAATTTACCGATTTTTATTGCAATGTACTGCTGCAACAAAATAACAAATTTCACAATGTATGCCAATGATTTTAAACTTGATTTTGTTTTGATTCTGATTCGATTCAAACTCCTGAACCCATCTTGTGAGAAATTGCCGGCTATGCCCTGCCTTCAAAAATCATAGCAAATCCATTCTGGCTACTTAACATCGTATCCATCCACTGAAAGATGCAAGTTAAGATGTAATACTAAGAAGTGCTTACCAACAATCTGCATATTTAGCTTCCATAATCCAATCAACTCCAGATCTTAGTTTGGTTCAAAATGGGACTAAAGATCTAGATTCTGGAGATCAGCCGAGAAAAAAATGTCCCATTTTGTCAAAGCATCAGTTGACTGAATACAGAAAGGGAATATAGTAAAATTCGATTCAATGTTGTCCTACACTTGGAGGGTGTTAAATTGTCAGGTGATTAACAATAGATTTCTAAAGGATTTAGAAAGGCCAATGGAAAGGAGAGATATATCTGAATAAAATTTGAGTCAAAAATCCAAGTGATTTATGTTGGTAAGAAAAATGTGGAAAGGCACTATAACTCAGTTATAAAAGGAGTGCATAAACAGAGATCTGCATTTAAAAAACATTGAAAATGGAGGGAAAATTTGAAAAAACTACTTCGAAATGCACACATGATCATGACTTTTATAAATAGAAACAGAGCCTACAGAAGCAAACAGGTAACACTGACTCTGTGAAATTCTGGTTTTGTATGATATTGTGATATTCTGATCACACACCATAGGAAAAATGTGCAGAGTCTGGAGAAGATGCAGAACAGATTTAGTGAAATGATCTAGAACAGAAAATTAATTGACATGAATTAAGTCAAGAATCTGCAATTGTTCTCCTTGGAGTAGAAAGTTGTTTCTTGTCATATGTACAAGTACATGTATGTACAGGTGCAGTGAAAAATTTAATTGTGGCAACATCACAGACAGATAGCATCAGATTGTCATGGTCCGGTCTGTTGACTCCTCATTTCAGTTCATTTCCTTTTCCCGTGTTCCACTGGGCTCCTTGTTTAGGGCACCTGATCCTCATTCGAACTGGCAGTATAAAAACTCCAGCTTACATCTACTCTCTGCTGGTTCGTCACCATAGCCAGGGTGGCTATGCTTATCCTGGAGCTGCCGAGAATCGTGGACTCTAAGTTGTTTTGGTGCCTGTGGCTGCTTAGAGGATTCAGTCATTTTCATGTCCAGCTGAGTTGCTGGACGTTTTGCCACTACTCTGAGTCAAGATGTGAATTCTGTCGTTTTCACGTTCGGCTGAGATTTGCTGGCCAGTTGCCACCACTCCGAGCCAAGATACAAAGGGACTGTCATTGTTTGGTTTTTGTCGTCTCGTCTCCAGCCAAGTAGGTCCAGCCGTTTGCTGCTACTCCGAGTTGGGAATCTGTCTCTTCGTGTCCAGCTAAGTGATTGCCGGCTGTTTGCCACTTCATAAGCTTCTCCATGTCAAGATTCGTATTGTCAGTCGTTGGTTGGGTTAGCTATCTCGTTTCCAGCTGATAGGTCTGGCCGTTTGCCACTACTCCGAGTTGGGAATCTGTCTCTTCATGTCCAGCTGAGTGAATGCCGGCCATTTGCAGCTTCATGAGCTACCCTGTGTCAGGGTATGGATTGTCTGTTGTTGTTTGGTTTGGTCGCCTCGTTTCCAGCTGAGTAGGTCTGGCCGTTTGCCACTACTCCGAGTTGGGTATTCTGTCTCTCCGTGTCCGAGTCCAAGTTCAAGTCCAGGCTCGGTGTCCAAGTTCTAGTCCAAGTCCAGGCTCTGTGTCCAAGTCCTAGTCCAAGTCCAGGCTCCGGGTCCAAGTCCGAGTCCAAGTCCAGGCTCTGTGTCCAAGTCCTAGTCCAAGTCCAGGCTCTGTGTCCAAGTCCAGGCTCCATGTCTGAATCCAAGTCCAAGTCCAGGCTCCGTGTCCGAGCTCCTCATGTTTGTTGTCCCGCATCCTCGTCTGTGTAAGCATTCTATCCTCGCTCCCCGGTTTTCCTGGCAACTATTAATAAACACACTTCTGTTAATGCTACGTACGTGTCTGTGTCCTGCTCTTGGGTCCGCTCCCAAACGCTGCCCATGTAACACAGATACATAACATTCACAAGAAAAATATAAATTATGCAAAATTGATGGGCTATTGCAACACTGCTAAAGCTATATGACTTCATGTTAAGGTACCTTTAAATGAATGTACAGGAAATAATTTATGTGGCGCAACCCATATAACACATTGCCAGAGGCCCAGGTTCAATCATGACCTTGGGTGTTGTCTTACTGAGTGGGTTTCCTCCAAATTCTTCCTCCCACAACACAAAGACATGTGAGTTGGTAGAGTATTTGGCCATTGTGAATTCTCCATAGCATTTAGGAGTATGGTAGAATCCAGGGGGAGGTGATGGGAATGTGGGAAAAAAATACAATTAATATACATTTTATGTAAATGGATCAAGGTTTTGGTGGGCTGAAAGGCCAGCTTCAATGCTGCATTTCTCTATGGCCCTGTAATGCATGAAGTTATAATAGCACACCATGACAAACAGGTTCTAAATAGGCTCTATTGGAGGAAGAATCAAAAACGAAACTGCACCAATTTAAGTCAGTGGAAGTATTTAAAATTTTTGCTTTATTTGGGAACTAGATGGACTATGGAGGGAGGAATAAATACCGGCCTGTGGAATAAAAATCCGGCAATGCTTCATCAGCTTGATGGAAAATACTCTTCTTCCATGCAAGGAGGAGTTTCTTTAGCCCGAGGGTGGTAAATCAGTAGAATTCTTTGCCACAGATGGCTGTGGAGACCAAGTCATTGGGTACATTTAAAGCAGAGGTTGATTGGACCTTGATTAGTAAGGAAGTCAAAGGTTATGGAAAGAAGGAAGGAAAGTGGAGTTGAGAAGAAAAAATAAATCGTCCATGATTGAACGGCCTAATTCTGCTACTAGGTCTGGTGATCTTATGCTAAGCAATCTAGGGCTATTATGAAAGGAAAACAATTCCACAAGCTGAAATTACACTGATCACGTAGTGTGGTTGTTGAAGGTTAGTCCTGAGGTATCACCACACTAGTTCCTTAGGTAATGTCCAACAATCTAGAGCAACTTCTCCCATGTGAGGGGGAGGGGGGAACGTTGACTCAGACCATGAGAGGCCTGCGTCAGGCATTTTCATGCCTTACAAGGGCAAGTGTTGGGCACGTGGCCAAGTGGTCAAGGCATTCGTCTAGTTATCTCAAGGTCGCTAGTTTGGGCCTCAGCTGTGGCAGCATGTTTGTGCCCTTGAGTAAGGCACTTAATCACAAATGGCTCTCATCTGTGCGAGGAGTGGCACCCCACATAGACTTCCAACCTGCACCTTGTAAGGCAAGGCTTCTCCCATGACTTTCCTATTACCATGGCAGAAACATTTACTGATGATTGCACAGTGTTCCATTCCATTTGAAACTCTCAAAAATATAACAATTATTGCCTAAATGCAGCAATACTTAGATAGCAACCAAAAATAGAATGATATAGCATGTAACAGCTTGCCACACAAGTGCCAGACTATGATTATATCCAAGGCAGAATCTACACATTTTCCCCTGACGTTTTACAGCATTACCGTTACTGTATGGGACATCACCTTAAGGTCGCCTTTGACTTGAAACTTGACTGGGCCCATTACAGACAGAGTGGGCTGACTAGTAGAAGAAATGACTCATTTCCTAGATATATTCTGAAATGTTAGCTGTTTCTTGTTCTACAAATGCTGCCTGATCTACTGAGTTTTTCCAGCATTTTCTATTTTTATTTCGTATTCCCAGTACCTCCATTTTCTGTTTGAAGCTCATCTCCATACAGACAGAGCATACCAGTTGACTGGCTCCAACTTTATCATCCAAGGCATTCTCACCCTTCACTACCTGGCTGCATTGTGTACCATTTACAAAATAGCATGTACTAAATCACCAAAGTGTCTTCACCAATACCTCCCAAACCTACAACCTCAACCATCCAGAAAGGACAAAGGTAGCAGATCAATAGGAACACTAGCACGTACATGAAAATATATTGTTGGTCTTTCACATTAAATAAATCTAGTTGTTGGAAGCCCAATGCAGCCTTCACCATGACAGTGGTTCAAGTAGGCAGCACCCCATCATTTTCTCAAGGTCAATAAAAGAATAGACAGCAAGTGCTGCCAATGTCATTGTTGTCCAAAGTGTTCCACCACCATCATATTGCTCCTAATTTGCTGTGAATTTTAATAGAATGATTGGTGGGCTCATAGTTTCATTAAAATACATAAGAAGTATATTCATTCTACAGATGGTAATGATTTGGAATAATCTATCAGATGGAATAATTGAAAGGGAAGCATTGGGGTAGTGCGAAATATAATTGGTTACTATGAAGGAGGTATTGGTGTTCTCAAAGATGAAAATTTCTTAGGCTGTAGATCCTTTTGTTTCTTACTTCTCAAGTTATCCTTCTTCTAAATGCTATCTTTACAACAATACAGGCAACCTACAAACTTTGTATATAAGCTGCTTCTTTAAAGCATTTGTGTACTTTCAACCCTACTTGAATACTATTAGTCAATGGCACATGCTTTGTCCTCTATTTCCCAAACCTTCCTCTCACCAGCTTTCCTATTCTCTTCTCTTTGCAAATTTATAATGCAATCATTTCTTGCAAACTACCATTCACCCCGATTCTTTAAGACTTCATGCGTTTTTAAAGCTTTTCTGTTTTCTTCACCTAAACAGCTTCCAGGTTCTGTACCCAAGTGAATCTCAGTTTTACATGAATTCCTTTACGCAGCATGACACTGGCATTCCATAAACAATGATTTTGCTTAATGTTAATAGAAAGCTTGTTGTACAATTCATAATATTTTCCTTTCTGGCCTCTGATTTCCCTTCCTTACATCATCTTGCATTCTTTCTTGATTATGAACCGTACGTTTTCTTTTCCTCTTTCATTATGTTAAACTTACAGTTATTCCTCTTCACGATCACTTCTTCCAATCCTAGGACTTTAAGTATTTGTCTTCAGCTTTCAGGTCCTGTTGCAATCTGCACGAACTTGATATCCACGCTAACCTCTTCGCAAGCATTTGCACACATCGTGGTGGCTCGCTTACTGAGCCAGTGCCACTTTATATGCACAATTGCTCAACGATAATCGAAAAAAAGATGCAAAATCAACCAACAGCCCTTACATTGACTGACAAACTACAGATGCACGATTTTAAGGTGTTTAAAGCGACAACGAGCTATCATTGCAACATTGAGTGTCACTTTCACACAGTAAAATCCTCTTAGAAAACATTTTAACACCAGTATTGAGTCCCTCTCGAGTGTGTCTGCATTAGGTCAGCGTCCAAGCGAAAGGATCCGGTTGGTGAGAAGAGTTATAATTCATGTTGAGCGACGCGTTTTCAGCACCTGCCTGGGGAACAGGGCCTGATCAGTTTCAACAGTACGCCAAATGGTTGAAGCGGGGGCCGAGAACATTCGCACCGAGCTGTCTAAACAACATCGTGGCAGAAGCCACAGTTACTCTGACGGACGAGAGAGCGTCAGTGACCTTCCAGACTTGCAAGAAAATGGGGGAAGAGCTGAAATGGAAAAAAGCCCACGACGCGTTTAAAGTGCGCTGGGACAGAACCGACGACTGTTTGTGCCGCAACAGCATGTCCTTCTTCCTGCACAAAACCATCAGAAGTGACTTCTTTTCCAGCTACCTTTTTCTCTTGGAGGGGCTGCCTCTGGGTGAGTTTGAGTGACGCTGCGGTCTGGTCACCTACAGAGATTCGGCACCGCGGCGAGAATGAAAATATCCGAATGCCTTCCACAGGTGAATTTGAATATGAAAAGAATCTTATATTAAATTGTGTCCAATTGTATTTCGTATTACTAGATAGCGATTTATCATTACAGGTTTGGTTGAAAACCTCATGGGAAGGTTTGCTAGTACTGCACGGGGTGGGGGTGGTTTTAGACTAGAGTTGCGGGGTGGAGAGAGTGCAAGAGCAGATTGTGGAGTGATTGTGGGGAAAGGTGTTGTTAAACCTACACACAAAGTCAGGAACGAAAGGCTGATCATAGTGGGACTAATGAGTTTAGAGCATGGATCAACACGTGGAATTATGATATCGTAGCCATTAGTGAGACTTGGCGGCTAGAGGGGCAGGATTGACAGCTCAATGTTCCGGGGTTCCGCTGTTTAAGACGTGACAGAGCAGGAGGGATTAAAGGAGAAGGGGTGGTGTTACTAGTCAGGGAAAATGTCACGTCAGTGCTCAGTCAGCACAGACTGATGAGATCCTCTATTGAGGGTTATATGGGGAGAACTCAGGACTAAGAAAGGGACGACCACGTTAACGGGATTATATTATAAACCACGGGAGTTAGACAAGCAAATTTGTAGAGAGATGGAAGCTTCGTACTGTAAGAGGGCTGGATGGGATAGAGTTTGTCATATGTGTTCAGGAATGTTTCCTTGATCAGTACGTAGAAGTCCCAACTAGAGAGGGTGTGATACGAGATCTCCCGTTAGGGAACGGGACAGGCAGGTGACAATGGTTTGTATAGGGGAACACTTTGCCTCTAGCGATCATGATGCCATTAGTTTCAAGATAATTATGGAGTTAGATAGGTCTGGTCCTCCAGGCGAGATTCTAAATTGGGGAAAGTCCAATTTTGATAGCATAAGAAAGAATCTAATGAGTGTAGATTGGGACAGGTTGTTTTCTGGCCAAGTTGTACTTGGTAAGTGAGAGGTTTTCAAAAGTGAAATTTTGGGAGTACAGAGTTTGTATGTTCCTGTCGGAATAAAAGGCAAGGATAACAGGTTTAGGGAACCTTGGTTTTCCAGAGATATTGAGGCCCTGGTTAAGAAAAAGAAGGAAGTGCATAGCAGGTCTGGGCAAGTAGGAACAAATGAGGAATTTGAGGGTTATAAGAAACACAACAAAACACTTAAGGATGAAATCAGGAGGGCTAAAAGAAGGCATGGTGTTGCTCTAGCAGACAAGATGAAGCAGAGTCCTAAGGGCTTATAATAACAACAATAATAATAATTAAAATTAATAATAATAAGTACTTTCTTGATACCAAGTGGGAAACACTTTTATTAGAGCAGCAACATTTAAAAACACACTTAGCAGTGTGCAGACTTAACTAAAATTAAATACAGAATAATAATATGCAAAATAATAAAGCAGAGACTATTGTACTATAATGCATGTTCTCCTGTCGCACAGAGATGAACTGTTGTATATACTTATGGCAGTTGGTAGGAAAGATTTTCTGTAATAATCCTTGTGACAGCGGAGCTGAATGACTCTGCTCAAAAGGGTGCTCCGCTGCTTATTCAGGAGGTCATGGAGAAGATGAGCCAGATTGTCCATAATGGATAACAGTTTTCTTTGTGACGTCCTCTCCACCACTAACTCAAATAGCAAGAGTATAATGATAGTCAGGGACAAAATCAGTGTGGTCATCTACGCATGGAGCTGAAAGATTTGGGGGAGATGTTAAATGGATTTTTTGCATTGGTATTTATTTGGGAGACTGACTCAGAGTCTATGGAAGAGAGGCAAAGCAGCAGTGAGATCACGGACCATATACAGATGACAGAGGAGGAGATGCTTGCACCGATTAGGGTGGGAAAACCCCAGGGCCTGACAGGCTGTAACCTTGGCCCTGTGGGAGGCTAGAACAGAAATGGCAGGGGCCCCAGAAGAGAGATTTAAAATGTCCTTAGCCACAGGTGGATTGGAGAATAGCTAATGTTGTTCCATCCGTTAAGAAAGATTCCAAAAATAAGCCAGAAAATCATAGGCTGGTGAGCCTGACATCAGTAGTTGGTAAGTTATAGGAGGGTATTCTAAGGGACCAGATATTTGGATAGACAGGGATTGATTAGGGATAGTCAGTGTGGCTTTGTGTGTGGTAGGTTGTGTCCAACCAATCTTGTAATATGATGTAAACCAATCTTGCTGAACATCTACGCTCTGTCCGCCAGAGAAAACAGGATCTCCCAGTGGCCACACATTTTAATTCCACATCCCATTCCCATTCTGACATGTCTATCCACGCCCTCCTCTACTGTAAAGATGAAGCCACACTCAGGTTGGAGGAACAACACCTTATATTCCGTCTGGGTAGCCTCCAACCTGATGGCATGAACATCGACTTCTCTAACTTCCGCTAAGGCCCCACCTCCCCCTCGTACCCCATCTGTTACTTTTTTTTATGCACACATTCTTTCTCTCACTCTCCTTTTTCTCCCTCTGTCCCTCTGAATATACCTCTTGCCCATCCTCTGGGTCTCCCCCCCCTTGTCTTTCTTCCCGGACTTCCTGTCCCATGATCCTCTCGTATCCCCTTTTGCCTATCACCTGTCCAGCTCTTGGCTCCATCCCTCCCCCTCCTGTCTTCTCCTATCATTTTGGATCTCCCCCTCCCCCTCCAACTTTCAAATCCCTTACTCACTCTTCCTTCAGTTAGTCCTGACGAAGGGTCTCGGCCTGAAACGTCGACTGCACCTCTTCCTACAGATGCTGCTCGGCCTGCTGCATTCACCAGCAACTTTGATGTGTGAATCTTGTAATAGTTTTTTTTTGAGGAAGTTACCAGGAAACTTGATGAAGGCAAGTCAGTGGATGTTGTCTACATGGACTTTAGCAAGGCCTTTGACAACATCTCACATAGGAGGTTGGTCAAGAAGGTTCAGTCGCTTGGCATTCAAGATGAGGTAGTAATTTGGATTAGATATTGGCTTCACAGGAGAAGCCAGAGAGTGGTGGTAGATGGTTGCCTTTCTGAATGGAGGCCTGTGACTAGTGGTGTGCCTCAGGGACTGGTGCTGGTTCCATTGTTGTTTGTCATCTATATCAACGATCTGGATGGTAATGTAGTAAACTGGGTCAGCAAATTTGAGGATGACACCAAGGTTGGATATGTAATGGACTGGGAGGAAAACAATCAAAACTTGCAGAGGTATCTGGACCAGCTGGAAAAAATGGGCTGAAAAATGGCAGATGGAACTTAATGCAGACAAGTCTGAGGTGTTGCACTTTGGGAGGACAAACCAGGGTAGGTCTAGCACAGTGAGTGGTAAGATGCTGAGGAGTGTGGTAAAACAGAGGGATCTGAGCATACAGACCTTTAATTCCTTGAAAGTGGTATTCTGGGTAGATAGGTTTGTAAAGAAAGCTTTTGGCACATTGGACTTCATAAATAAAATTATTGAGTACAGGAGTTAGGATGGTATGTTGAAATTGTATAAAGTATTGATGAGGCCTAATTTGGAGAATTGTGTGCAGTTTTGGTCACCTACCTATAAGAAAGATATCAATTAGATTGAAATAATGCAGAGAAAATTTACAAAGATGTTGCCTGGACTTGAGGACTTGAGTTATCGAGAAACGTTGAATAGATTAAAACTTTATTCCCTGGACAATAAAAACATGTGGGGAGATTTGATAGAGGGATACAGTTACGAGGGGTTAAATGCAAGCAGGCTTTTTTCCACTGAGGTTGGGTGAGAGTAAGGCTGAAAGATGAAATGTTTAAGGGGAACATGAGGAAGAACTTCTTCAATCAGAGTGTGGAACGAGCTGCCAATGGAAGTGGTGGATGTGGGTTCGATTTGATATCTAGGAGAAATTTGCTGAGGTACGTGGGTGGATACCAGTACTAATCAACAAGCTCCAAAACCTGGGCTTTTGTGCTTCCTGCAAATGGATCCTTGACTTCCTCACTGGGAGAACACAGACAGTGAGGATTGGAAATAACATCTCCTCCTCGCTGACAATCAGCCCTGCTACCCCTCAAGGATGCCTGCTTAGCCCACTGCTGTACCCTCTCTGCAACCATAGTTGTGTGGCTAGGCACAGCTTAAATGACATCTTTAAATTTGCCGATGACAGAACTATTGTTTGCAGAGTTACAGACTGTGAAGAGGAAGCATACAGGAGTGAGATAGGTCAGCAAGCTGAATGGTGTAGTAACAACAACCTTGCATTCACAGTCAGTCAGACAAAGGAATTTATTGTGGACTTCAGGATGCGGAATTCAAGGGAACTCATCGAGGGCTCAGTAGTGGGAAAGGGTTAACAGTTTAGAGTTCCTGGGTATCAACATCTTCATGCAATTATTATTACTGTGGCCAACATTTTAATGCAATTATGAAGAGGGCAGGATGATAGCTATGTTTCATTAGGTGTCTGAGGAGACTTGGTACGTTACTAAGACGCTTGCAAATTTCTACAGAGACGCACGGAGAACATTCTACCTGATTGCATCACCATCTGGTACAGAGGGGCAACTGCACAGGATTAGAAAAACTACAGAAAGTTGCCAACTCAGCCAGCTCCATCATGGGCACCAGCCTCCCCAGCATTGAGGATATCTTCAAAAGGTGATGTCTCCAAAATGTGGTATCCATCCTTAAGGACTCCTATCAACCAGGACATGCTCCCTCATTGTTGCTATCAAGACGGAAGTGCAGGAGTCTGAAGACACACACTCTATGTTTTAGGAACAGCTTCTTCCCCTCCACCATCAGATTTCTGAATTGACAATACTTTACCTCACTATTTTTTGCTTTCTTTTTGCATACTTATTTAATTTAAAATTTTTAATATATACAGTAATCCTCATTGTAATAGATAGTTTTAGATTATGTACTGCAATATGCTGCTGCTCCAAAACACCACATTTCACAACATACGCCAATGATATTAAATCTGATCCTGACTGTGATTCTGGGAGGAGTATGGTGGGCTCTGGTCCAGGCAGGTCGACAGCACTAGGCTAATTCATAGTTGGGCATGGATCAAATGGCTGAAGGGCCTGTTTCTGTGCTGTAGTAGTCTATGACTCTATGATTTAGCAATATAGCATATGGTGGAATATGAATTACATCCATCTCTAATCCCAAACAAACAAAGGTTGTAAGATTACCTGGTAATCATGAACTGCATACTTGATAACCAAGTGGGGACCAAAGGTGCACTCAGCTCTCACCTGTGGCTCCCCGTAGCTGTTTGCATGCGACAGCAGCCACACCCCGGGCAACGGCTTCGACAAGCCGGCTAAACCAGGTGAGGGTAGCCGACGGGTCTCAAACCCTTGGTGAGATAGGGAGTTGTCTATCCCAGCATGTGAAGACAGACTCCGGCGGATTGAGTGGATGAGACCAATGGAAGGTCCAACAGTCAAGAAGGCGGTCTCTGCAAGTATCGTGGAACATGTAGAGCAGTACAAGACACAGAAGACGTCCTGGTCATCCACTGCGCCTAGTCCCATCTCCAGCCGTCTAGACTCTGTCTTGCCACTGGATCCAGATGGGAATTGGGAAGAGAGAGTGAGGCTGACATTGCGCAATTCTCCCTCACTTAAATCCAAATCACGTGCTAGTCTTGACACCATCATAATGGTGTCGAGGTCCTCATTGACGTCAACGATGGACAAACAACTTGATAACCACATAACAACAGCTAATTGTTAATTCAATAAAATCTTGCTGAAGGGCCTTACAATTTGTCATAATATGGTTTGGTGGAGCAACATGTAGAGATGTAGAGAACTGACTGATCCTCAGTACAGGAAAGTTTACTGCTACTGGTAGAAAATATGGGATTGATTTAAATATTCAATAACAAGTCTCTTCTGTGGAAAAAAAAGGAGATTAGGTGGTTAAGGGAATTATAGCAGCATACTAATTTTATTGCTTTTACTGTGAATGATCAGTATTTGGTGTGGTTTATGATGTCGGCTGCAAAAGAACAACCACAAAACAAAGCCCAGGGCAACATCATTTGAATTCTCTGATGTATTGTTCTTATGTTGTTTGTGCAAAGATCAAGTATGGATCAGAGCTGGCATTACAGGTGTTCATAATCCATATCAATAATCTGATTGAGGGACGTGTCATCAAAAAGCTGGGTAGAATTATGGGTTGTGAGGAGGAATCAGAGAAGTTTCAAGAGGTAACAGACAATTCAAGTGGATGGGTGAGGACTGGGCTGATGGAATATAATGCAGAAAAGCATAAGATCACCCACTTTGGTGGAGAAAATGGAAATATAATTTATTTTTTAAATAATGAGAATCTGAAGGGTGTAGGTATTTAGAGAGACCTGCATATCCTTGTTCTTGAATCACTGAAAGTTAACATGCAGGTTCAGCATGCAGCTGGAGGGAAAACTGTGTATTTGTCACTTGAGTACATGTTGCAAGACATCTTCAATTATATGGAGCTCTTGTGAGACCACATGTGGAATTTGCATACAGCTTTAATCTTCCCATTTGATGAAGAATATACTTGTGTATAAAGGAACTAAGGCAAGTGTACATCTGATTAATTTGTGGAATGTCAGGTTTGTCCTATGAAAAGAATTTTGGCAGACAAGGCCTGTATTCAGTAGAATTCAAAGAAATGTGATGCAATCTCAATGAAACATATAAAATTATGTACAAACTTGACAAGTGGAGACGCAGAGATGACATTTCCTCTGTTGGTGGAGTCCAGAACCAGAAGTCAGAAACTTAACAGATGGGATTGACAGTTCAGAGCTGGCACGAACTGAAATTCTTTTAAAGGTGGATAGTGAAACTTATAAAATGGAGACTTAGTCACTTGGAATATTCTTAATTTTTTGGATATTAAAGAAACAGGAATATAGTTATTGAATGACTGAGTAGGGGCAAGAGGTCAAATATTTTCCTTTTTCTATTCCATATGTTCTTTGCTCTCTCAAGAGAGAGGATAAATACCTAACCACATCTGATTTACAACCCTTTTGGATATCAATCACACATACAAAATGCTGGAAGAACTCAACAGGCCAGGCAGCACTCGTGTGTTCCCAAGTACGCCTGCCTTTTTGTCAGCTACGTGGAACAGTCTATGTTTGAAGCCTATACTGGTGTCTGTCCCCCACTTTTCCTACACTACATCGATGTCTGCATTGGTGCTGCTTCCTGCTTGTCAACTTCATCAACTTTGCCTTCAACTTCCACCCTGCCCTCAAATTTACCTGGTTCATTTCCAACAGTTTCCTCCCCTTTCTCGATGTTTCAGTCTCTATCTATGAGACAGCTTATCTGCTGATGTCTGTTATAAACCCTCGGACTCTCACAGCTACCTGGACTATACCTCTTCCCACCCTGTTACTTCCCACCCTGAACAGTTTCCTGCACCCTAAAATTGTCCGAAGTTAGACTGTACGTATGTCAGACATCCCACCCTGCAAAAAGTCATTTCAGGGAGGTATCACCACCATATCAGGGAGGTAGCACCCCCACCCCCCACAACCCCATATTCCCCTCCACCCCCATCAACCTCCAAGGGTGTATGTAATACTTTGTTTAGTGATTTTGTCTAATCTGTAAACCAAGTTGGGTATATGCAGAAAATGTGACATTAAAATATGTACTTATATTATCATGTTTTTTCTATTACAACTGTAAGCAAGTCTACAGGGAATTTGGCCTCAGCACGTAGGACATCAATAGCGTAGTTCCTTAGCAGCTAGCCAGCTAGTTTAAATAACATTAGCTATGCTAATGAACGAATGACACCTGTTAAACTCACCTCAACATGTCTTTTACATTTTATCCCACCATGGACAATAGAAAAGTCACTGTTTCAAACAGAGCAGCGAGCAACACTGTCATTATTTTTGAGGACAACTGTAAAGCCCGCCCACAGAAAACTGATAGGTCTACTTAGCAGGGGTCCCCAACATTTTTTGCACTGCATACCAGTTTAATATTGACAACATCCTTGCGGACCGGCCGATCGGGGGGTGCGGGGTAGGTGTTAATCACAACCGGAATATAGGTGATCTGTCAATTATAAGTCAATAGCATTTTAAGTAACGTTTGGATATTAAACACGCAGTGCATATTTCCTCGTACGAACATATAAAATCATTGCAACACACCAATATCGCTGTATCAGTGGGAGCCTTGGGCTTGTTTTCCTGCAACAAGATGGTCCCATCGAGGGGTGATGGGAGACAGCGACACTCGAAGGGGGTTCCTGATGTCCAGTCTATTCTGCAATTTAGTTTTCGTTTCATTCATTGCAGAAAACTCCGCTTAGCAGCAATATGATGTTGGAAATGGAAGCAGCGTTTTCAGTGCTTTCATGGCTATCTCATGATATTTAGCCTTGACTTTGATCCAGAATGCCGGCAGAGATGTTATGTCAAACATACTTTTCAGCCCACCGTCATTTGCAAGCTTGAGGAGTTGATCTCCTTCCTGCGCTGACATGGATAACGCGTGGGTAATGACCTCGCGTGCGTTCAAGCTCAACAGTGCGTGACAGGGAATGAGGAAAGGTGCAGCTGACTCATATCGTTTCATATCGCCAAATCATATCGTTTCCTCGTGGCCCGGTGGATGGGGACCACTCTTAGCACGAAGAGAGACCAATCAGGATGCTCGCTCTCCCTCTCCCTCTCTTTCTCAAAAAAATCTATTTCCGGGATATTGTATATAATTTCCGGGCGTCAGGGAGCCACTATCGATATGCGGGAGACTCCCGGAACTTCCGGGGGAGGTGGGATGTCTGGTATGTGAAGTACTGAATAGTGCGCGGTTCTGGTTATCAAATCTGAGGAGGGGCATTGGGCTTGAGAATACCTTTACTGGAATAATACTTGGATTCCAGGAATTAAATCATGAGGGAAATCATGGAAACTTTGGTACTATTCCCTGAAATTGAGGTGACAGGGTGATCTGATTGAGGAAATGATGAGGATGATGCATAGAGTTAGGGGTAATGTATTAGCATGGATAGAGGTTTGGTTAATTAATAGAAAGCAGAGAGTTGGGATACATGGGTGTTACTCTGGTTGGCAATTAGTGGTGCCGTGGTGTTGGTGCTGGGCCCACAACCGTTCACGATACACATTAACAATCTGGAACAGGGACTAAGTGTAGTGTATCTAAGTTTGCTGATGACACTAAATTGAGTGGAAAAGCAAATTGTCCAGAGGATATAGAGAGTCTGTAGAGAGATATAGATAAGATAAATGAGTGGTCAAGGGTCTGGCAGATGGAGTACAATGTTGGTAAATGCAAGGTCTCCACTTTGGAAGGGAAAATGGAAGATCAGATTATCATTTAAATGGTAAAAGTTTGCAGCATGCTGTTGTGCAGAGGGACTCGGGAGTGTGTGTACATAAATTGCAAAAGATTAGTTTGCAGGTGCAGCAGTCTACCAAGAAAGCAAATAGAATGTTGGCCTTCATTGCTAGAGGGATTGAATTTAAGAACAGGGAGGCTATGCTGCAACTGTATAGGGTACTGATGAGGCCACATCTGGAGTACTGCATGCAAGTCTGGTTTCCTTACTGGAGGAATTATATACTGGCTTTGGAGGCGGTGCAGAGGAGGTTCACCAGGATGATTCCAGAGATACGGGGTTTAGACTGTTACGTACCCCGTAACTGGGTTGCCAAACCAGCAGAAATGGATCACTCAGTTGGAGTCTGGATTACTAGATCTAAGAAAGTTTTATTAAAGGAACAAGCAACACAGTAATCGAAAGGATAATAAATGCAACAGTTCAGCAATGATAAACACACATGTGCACAGAATTAAGATAACAGGATCAATCAAGCTCTATCGTTGTCTAGGGGTAAATGACCAATTTCAAAGTGACACAAAGTCCAGTTCAATTTAGTTCAGTTCGCAGTAATCGTTGCCATGGCGATGGACAATGTGGGGGGAAGGAGAGAGAGAACAAGAACGAATGATCATTCAGAACGGCTTCCACACACAGACCTGCGATATTGCTCACAAGCAGCTTTCGGGCGAGTCCTTTGTGATGTCATCTGAGGTCACCGACTGTGACCCCTCCTCCAGATGCGGTCGATCCTCTGCAGTGAACCTGGCACCCAAGCAAGGGTGGACACACACCGGGTTCCCGCTGATCGTACCTTTCCACCCTGTGCGTCTATGGCTTGGTTCCGCAACCAGCCTTCCAAAACGACTCCTGCCGACTTGCGGGGGGGCACTGCTTCCAGGGTCTTGTTAACTCGGGTGTCATGTGTGTCCTGCCTTAGCGAACCTGTCCCTTTTTATCCCCCTGCTGGGGTATCGCCTGTCCATCACTTCAAACAGTTCAGGGTTCAAAGGGGAAGCCACTCTAGACAGCTCTCTCTCCCGTCCCTTCATTACACATCTCCAAATGCTGCTCCATTGTCTTCCTTATCTCTCTCTCTCCCGAAGACAAGGTGGCAGACCAACTGCTGATCACACAGGACAGCTAACATCTATGTGTATTCTTGTCACAAGACTATGAGGAGAGATTGCGTCACCTGGGACTGTACTCACCGGAATTCAGAAGGATAAGACGAGGTCTTATAGAAACGTATAAAATTGTGAAAGGGATAGATAAGATAGAAGAAGGAAAGTTGTTTCCACTAGCAGGTGAGACTAGAACTAGAGGACATAGCCTTGGGGGAGTAGATTTAGGACGGAGATGAGGGGAAAAACTGCTCTTCCCAGAGAGTAGTGATTCTGTGGAATTCTCTGCCCAATGAAGCAGTGGAGGCTACCTCAGTAAATATATTTAAGACAAAGTTGGATAGATTTTTGAATAATAGGGGAATTAGGGGTTATGGAGGAAAGGCAGGTAGGTGGAGATGTCCATGGCCAGATCAGCCATGATCTTATTGAAAGATGGAGCAGGCTCAATGGGCCAGATGGCCTACTCATGCTCCTATTTCTTATGTTCTTATGTGGTAGCTGGAGCTCTAGGGCAGAGCCTATGAAAACCAGGTCATATAGGAATGAAGCTGGGAAATACTTCTACAAATAGAACTTAGTGGAAATTTGAATCCCTAAGTTATAATTAGCAGAAAATGATTGGTCACTTGTTAAATATTAAATCCAAAGTTGATTGGTTTTTATTTATCAGAAGTATTCAGGGAAGTGAAGCATTGAACAGAATTAGGTTACAGATCAGCTATGATCTTATTGGATTAGGCTCTAAGGTCGAAACATCTTATCCATGTTCTATATTCCAAACTCTCCCAGAAGCTTTCTCACATAATACCACTAAACCTTCTTTTATTTTGTTTCTACACTCACTCATTCACCTTTTCCAAGAGATCTATCTCATGCTTTCTCAGATTGCTTCTTGTGAAACCCCAAGTCACTCAACTTCTCCTTTTAGCCTTCATTCCAATTAGCATTATAAATAGTCTAACTTCTCAGCCAGTCTATATTTTATTTATGGTTACCTGCTTCTAAACAAACCCAACTTTTAATTCATCTACATTTCCAAGGACTTTGTGTCCTTTCATCCCTCACTTTCCGTCTTGAACCACTCTGATCAGCATGGGCCAGTCTTTCTACAGCACTCTATTAGTGCAGATAATCTCTGTGACACTGACCTGCAGTTCTTAGAAAGGTTTCTGGCAGCAGAAACAAAATAAACAGCAGGAGCAGGTGTCAGCTATTCGGCCCTTTTTGTCTGCTCAGCTTGCTCAGATCACAGTTATTTTTCTACTTCAGCAGTGCATTCCTATCGGAGCCTCATATCACTCTATGCCTTAATTTTTGTAATACCAGCCGTAAAGCCTCTCTTCCATTTTGATTTGAACTTATACAGCCAGAGAATCTCCGATAATGATTTATGTTCTAGTGGTCATTTTTGCTTCTCATCCAGATGTAGCTCATTGGTGACACTATCTGCAACACAGGCCCAGTGTTCATTTATGCTTTATACTTTATACTCTATACTTTATTGTCACCAGACAATTGATACTAGAACGTATAATCATCATAGCGATATTTGATTCTGCGCTTCCCACTCCCTGGATTACAAATTAATAGTAAATATTAAAAATTTAAATTATAAATCATAAATAGAAAATATAAAAATGGAAAGCAAGGTAGTGCAAAAAAGCTGAGATGCAGGTCTGGATATTTGGAAGGTACGGCCCAGATCCGTGTCAGGATCCGTTCAGCAGTCTTATCACAGTTGGAAAGAAGCTGTTCCCAAATCTGGCCGTACGAGTCTTCAAGCTCCTGAGCCTTCTCCCGGAGGGAAGGGGGACGAAAAGTGTGTTGGCTGGGTGGGTCGTGTCCTTGATTATCCTGGCAACACTGCTCTGACAGTGTGCGATGTCATTCTCCATATTTATATATAGAGAATGTCTGTTTGTACCTTTTAACTACTTTGCTTATTTTCTCCAACTGTGCCTACTTTCTCATATTGCTTCTCTGATATCCAACATTGAAATATCATTTCCTCCAGCGAACGAATGGAAGGACAAAACATTGCCCCTACCATAAACTTGGTAACAACGACTTCATATTTAACAGTCCATAGCTCCATAGCTTCAGGGTCCAGTTTCGCCTCAAAATGATTCTCATCTGACTCTCCAGCCCTATATAGTGTCCAACATAGGAATAGCTTTCTTCTGTTGCCTTAAATTGTTCACATCTGCCTTTACTTCAGTCAATCTGCATTCGAGGTTTACATCAGCTTGATTGCGTCTTCTAAGTAAGAGGAGTTATAACATGGTACAGTGATGCAGCTTTTGCTGGTCCAGAGACCAGGGTCCAACCTTGACCTTGAGTTCTTTCTGTGTAGAGGTTGCATTTTCTCACTGCAGTCATGTGGTTTTCCACCAGAACGATTCCCCGTCATATCTTATGCAGGTAAATTAATTGGCCAATGAAAGTTACTCCCAGACACCTGTGGTAACATAGAAATATCAGACCATTAAACACGGTAATTGATTGTTCAGTATCTGTAATTCAGGAATCAAGGGCTTCTAAATTTTAATTCTCCTTGGTACCTTTGGCGACAAAAATGACACAGGGTATCTTGAATGCATCTAGAATGATAACTACATTTTTTGAGGGGGAGCATAGTTACATTCTGAATTCATAATGGGAGGAAAGCAAGACTGATTTAAACAGGTCCTGTTTCAGTTTTCACTCTATTCTATCCAATATTTGATGTCAGGTTCAGGGTGACAGTATCCTTGCTCTGCATTCATACCCATGTGTCTAAATACAAAATTGTATGAATAATTATTATACCACCCATAATATTTAAGATGAAAACTGCAAAACAGGTTGAAGCGTGAAAAGAGTGCTGATAGTATTGTGAATTTGGAAAAGGTATGAATAAGTTCATAAAATAAGCATTTAACTTTTTCCTACCAATGAGTAGAAGCTTTAGTTAGAGCCTTCAGCAATTTGGGCATCGAGGGAGAGAGGAAGAGGAGAGCCATCCACAGTACCACCGATGCGGCAGAGAGGGCCTCAAGATGGCTGTGGCTCAAAAGAGGGGAGCCATGGAGTCATAATTAGCTAGCCATCTGGACACAAGCTGGGGTCTGATCTGCCCCGGCTGGGTCACCTGGAGGAAGTTGTATGATGTTGAGGGACCCGAAACACCCGATGATTCCAGGAACATCACTGAAGATGTGTCCAGAAGCATCAATAGATATATGCACACAGCCAATTCTTTTGCATTTATTACAGCCAGTAAATTCCTGGATAACATCAAGTTCAATCTTGTAGCCATATCTAGAGAATTCATCTAGATTTGCTGGTATTACATCTGAACTATTCTTTCCACAAAATTAGTCATTGATTTGCTTCTAACTCTCATAGTATTGAAATAATTTAGCTGAGGGAGCAGTTCAATTTGAGACAAAGACTGAAGAATTTTACTTGGGCAGAGATCAGTTCAGTTTACAAAGATGTAAAAGAGTTATATGAATATATGAAATTTATAATGTGCTGTATAATATTGAATAATTCCCAAAATATATAAAAATCAAAACATTGCTGATGTTGTAAATCTGAAACAAAACAGAAAATGTGGAATGTTGTCTGCTTCTTATTCCACAAATGCTGCCTGTCTTGTATTTCCAGCATTTTCTGCTCTTCATTGCAAAGAATATATATTCTTATATTGGCAATATATACAAATATATTTCTTGCTGAAATGACCCCAGTGTTTGGAGTTTTTATCTGTAATCCAATGTACTCACACTGTTCATCGCAGAGGGTCAGTCCTTGAGGATGGTGAAATGCGGTATAATAATAGCCAACTAAGGTGTTGATCTTTCTGTTCCATCAAAGCAATAAATGATTTCAACAGTTCTAAGTGTCTCTGCCATCAAATGTTTAAAAACATTACTTGTAAAACAAATTATTTTAAAAAGTTAAAAATTTAAATTTAAAATACATAAATCAAAAAATAAATTACAAACATTAAATGGGAGAAAAGTAATTTTAAAAGGACTACTTATTCAGAGATTTACTGAACTCTCAATGGTTAGCAGTCAGTGGCTCATATGGGAACCAATAACTTAAACCAATAAGGTTCATCTTATTCCCTAACTTTGCTAGTGGCCAAGGAAAGCTTGGGTGTATTTCACAATATATAGCATATAATGGAGCTCAAATTCCACTTCCAAATTAAAAATGTCTAGAAAAGGTCCTCAGGACTGTTAAAGTTATAGATAATATTTCTGAGTAATTTTATTGTTAGATTAAATATATTGGCATTATTACTTCTTTAATTCAATTCTGTA
This sequence comes from Mobula birostris, assembly GCF_030028105.1. Taxonomy (NCBI): domain Eukaryota; kingdom Metazoa; phylum Chordata; class Chondrichthyes; order Myliobatiformes; family Myliobatidae; genus Mobula; species Mobula birostris. The sequence goes on along the minus strand of NC_092381.1, from coordinate 64,887,532 downwards.
ACCTGTATATCTTGCGTTTTTGCATGTGCTGATAATATTTTGAGAGTTAACTCTTCTTATTGCTACATAAAAAAGTGATCCTGCCAATGTCTCTATTGGTTTAGCTTATAAAAATATAGATGGTTTGTAATCATGACAACTTTATTACCTACAATCCCCCCACCAAAAGTATAAAAGTGGCAGGAATGCCTTCTGATAATTGCAAATTGCATTAGACTGTGAATACTGTGCATTTACTGTGAATAAAACAAAGATGTCATTATTTTTGGAGAGAGCAGAGATATTATTTGGAGGAACTCTGTATAATTCTTGAGCTCATTTCCAAAATATTTTCTGACATACAATTTTGCAAAATAGTTGATTGTCCTTAATTAGGTCAGTGCTATTAAAGGCAATTTAGATTGACATGTTATAGTGGGGATCTTGAAGGAAAGACAGATAGGGTCCTAAAGCCAGCCTGAGGTCCGCTTAGGTCCTCACAGAACCAGGTTCATAGGCGTTTTGAGAGTCTGCTTCTGCATAAATGGCTGCAAAAGCACAAGTGTTAAGTGTAGGTTCCAAGCTTCTGCTAGATCCCATTCAATGCCTTTGTGCTTCGCCAGTGCTTTAGAGCGCCAGGCATTCATATGACCTGAAACAAAATTGCATAACACATGAAGTACACAATTTTCAGATCTATTTCATTTTACATTTATATTAGATATTTTAATTCACAAAAAAACTACTCAGCTACCATGTATGTCGAGACAGATGTTAGATATCCAAAACCAAATATGTTATTCTTACAGAAAATATTTCACAGATGAAATAGGACGTTCATATGCATTTCAGAAACAGTGATAGGAAGTGCACAGTAACGTTCCATGTGGACATTTTAATTTATACATTCATAAGATCAGAATCAGAGTCATAATCAGGTTTATTATTACTGACATATGTCATGAAATTTGCTATTTTGTGCCAACAATACAGTGCAAGACATAACAATTACTATAAATTACAAAAATAAATCAATAAGTTGTTCAAAAAAAGGAATAGTAAGTTGGTTCATGGACTATTCAGAAATCTAATGGCAGAGGAGAATTCTTATTATGTTAATTGTGGATCTTTAGGCTCCTTGACGGTGAAATGAGAAGAGGGCATGTCCCAGATGGTGAGACTCCTCACTGACGGATATTACCTTCTTAAGGCACCACATTTTGAAGATGTCCATGATGAAGGGGAGACTTGTGCCTGTGATGGAGCTGGCTGAGTCTACAAGACTATGGACCCTCTTTTGATACTGTGCGTTGGAGGACAGTGATGCAACCAGTCAGCAGCCTCTCCACTGTACAATGGTAGAAATCTGCTAGGATCATTGTTGACCTACTAAATCTCCTCAAATTGCTAATGAAATAAAGCCACTGGCACACCTCCTTCATGATTTTATCAACATGTTAGGCCCAGTATAGATGCTCTGAGGTGATCATGCCCAGGAACTTGAAGCTGCTCACCTTTTCCACCGCTGACCCCTCAGTGAGTACTGGTGTATATTCTTCTGACTTCCCTTTCCTGAAGTCCAGAATCAATTCCTTTTTCCAACTGATGTTGAGCAGTAGGCTAAATATGCATCCTTTAGGTGCGCCGATGTTGGTTATCAACGAGGAGGAGATGATGTTACTGATTTGCAGTGACTGATCTTGTTCAAGATGTGGATGTTGCTGGCCATGCCAGCATTTAGTGTCAGTTTCCAAATTCTCCAGAACTGAGAAAGCAAGTAAGGTCAACTACATTGGTGGGCCTGAAATCCCATAGAGCCCAGACTTGATTAGTGAAATCGGTGTTTTTTACAGGAATCCAGACATTTTATGTTTATCATTATTGATACTAACTCTTTACTTCCAGAGTTTAATTATTTAGATTTGAATTCTCTCACTGCTGTAATAGAATTGGAACTCGTTTCCATATCAATGAACTAGCACTCTGGATGCATGTCAGGAGAGTGGACATACAAATTAACTGACCCTATTATACTGGCCTGAAACCACTCATGCATGTTTGCTTATCACCTGTCAACCCCACCTCTAAACCATGCTCCAAAGAACATGAAGTGCCAGTGTCTGAGTTGGAGCTTGTGTCTGGGGTCAAAGCGTCTACTTGTTCTTGGGTTTCTGAAATAAAATATGCCCTTGTTTAAGATCACAGTGAAAAAAAGAGGATAAATAAGAAGTGTTCGACTAAACTCTCCGCACCTTATGAGCTAGAATAAGAAGTGGGACATGTGGAGTAGGATTGGATTACAAACTATTCCAATATTGTCAGCAATTTCCACGTCAGCCTTGCTCGAGGTGTCTCTGGCTCCATCACCAATTCCAATGATAGCCAGCAGTCATGAGTAGCTAGATCAGTTTGCAACATATCCCATGTACAATGGTGGTAGTGTCTCCACAATGTACACTAATCCATCTGAAAATGGTTGGTGTTGGATGAACTGAAACATTAGATAATCAAATCAGGGTATGTTGTTAGCTGTGTCAAACTTTACTGTGGGTTATTCATGCAGCAGACTCTTGCATATCCACTACTATCCAATTGCTTGAATAGTTGCTTATTACAATATTGTAGCATAATTTGGATTCACAGCAATTGTTTTACTCAAGATGGTTCAGAAGCATTTCGTAAAACATTGTATACTCAAACTTTATCCTCAAAATCTCATATTGGAAACATTTATATGGTTTTGAAATTGGATGTATATATACTATTCTTTTGAACAGATTTATTGTTATTAATTGTATATGATGTTTTATTAATATATGACTTTATTGTTAATTGTATCTGATGTTTTTTTTCTCATAATACTCTCAGCCCTCCATTAATATGTATTTTCTCTTTGCACGTTTAATCTTCTTGGCCCAGGCAGTGAACCATTTACTGAGTGATAAGGTAGACAAGGGCAACTCCCAAAGCCTTTGCACATTCTGCTTGTAGTTAGTTTTTACAGCATGTACAAGAACATCTGGTCTTCATTTAGTACATCTAACCTGACAGCATAGTAAAGAGTAGAAATTTGATTGCCTTATAGAGAATTATAGATGCAAATCCCCACTGTGATGAAGCTTACTGCAGAACCACTACCAAACTTTCATCTCACCTATCTCTAACAGCTTTCAGTCTTTCAACTCCAGCTGAAGTGAGACAGAGAAATAGGAAAACACAAGTATATATTCAGTAACTAAGTTTGTTTGGTTCACTTTTAACAGATAAACATTATGTAAGGACAAGAACCCTGGCCGGCACCAACTGGGTAACTGCACGTAGTGTTCCCGTATGAATTACGGGTGCAAATCTGTTTTGATAGCAAATTCCAAATGCTCACACATGGAGATAAAAAACAAAACCTCCAAAAATGAGCTCAAAGGAACACCCTCTTTAGAAAAACAGACGTGTGGAGATGGAGGTGCTGGGTGATAAATCACTGCCAAATAACACGTCAAATGCTAAACTTTTAATATCTTAGGTCCTTAACGTCGGAGACCAAACATTCACCTTTGATTGAAGCTAAGTGGAAAATCGTGCTTTTGATTATTTGTAAATCTGTTTTCCCAGCTATTTTCATTGGAAATAATGCACCATTATTTTTTTTTACTCGTAACAATTGTAATTAAATTTGAATTTGATGTATTAAAAGATCAGGCAATTTTTGTAAACTGTTTGAAATAATATTAAGAAATGATTCTTTGATTGATCCTTTTAAATGAATGTTAAACAATGAAAAAAAGACAGAAAGAAGAGTAAACTGTAAGTTAAGAACATGATAGGTTGATTAATTTCTTCTCATATCAACATTTTTTGTTTTGCTTTTGAATTTTTTTAGTGAAACTGTTCGCATTGACGAGCGAAGTCATTAATGGTGAAATGCAATTCTATGCCAGAGCTAAATGCTTCTATGAAGATGTGCCAGCAACAGAGGAGGGTATGATGGGAGACTACTTGGAACTCAACAGCATAGACATTGAAGCATCCTGTGTGTTCCTTAAGAAGTTTGTTGGAGTAAATTTAGTCCTACATCTACACAGAGTTAAAAGATACAGTAAATAATGCATGACAAACACACTCCTGGATAATCAAATCAATATTATAGTTATTTCTGGGTGAACTTCAAATACAAGTTGGGAGTAGTGTATAATATCTCAATACTTAACTATTTACAGAAAGTGTGCATTAATTCTCATTAAACCAAGGTATGTTTGTATTGGAGAACAGCACCCAAATTTGTAATCACACCAGCAAGGTCCCTGATTCAGTCTCTGTCCAAGTAGTGTTAGCTGCAGGGGAGCTAAAATTCGGCGAGGTTTTCCAATTCACGTTGCAAACCAACAGACCCTTCCATGATATCCTGATTACTGAATGTATTACCATCAGAGGCAGATTTTCAAAGCAGCTTTTAATGTGATAAGGTACCAGTTTACTGACTAGACTAGCAATAGGAGGAGTACTGCTAAAGGTTGTTGACTAAAGACTACATATGTGGAGAGAGGCTGAAAGGATGCATTTGATGGGGGTGGGGAGAGCAGAGCTGAGATGATTGATGGCTCTAGCACTAAAAGTGAAAGGAGGTGTGATCTGAAAATGAGGCCGGCGTCAGTTTTATATGGGCAGTGAAGTTCAGAATAATTTTAAATTGGTGATGGAACGCGAGAGAATATTGAATGTGGTTTAAATAAGCATTTCAGTGGCAATCGGATGAAGTGTGGATTAAGATGGGTGGGTTGCAAAATGCAAAATAAATTGCTTTGCAAGAAAGTGGATTTTGAAACAGAGCCCAGATTAGGTAGTGGGGCTATTGAAAAGTTTAACCCAAAACAGGTTTAGAATAGCTGAAAGCATCCAGAAACATACTCTCAATGGCCACTTTATTCAGCACTTCCTGTACCTAATAAAATGGCCACAGAGTTTATGTTTTCTGCCGCTGCAGCCCATCCACTTCAGGAATGCTCTCCTGGACAACACTGTTGTGACATGTGGTTATTTGAGTTCCTGTTACCTTCCTGTCAGTTTGAACGAGTCAGTCCATTCTCTTCTGACGTCTCTCATTATCAAGGTGTTTTTACCCACAGAACTGCCACTCACGGGATTTAATTTTTTTGTTTTTTGCACCTTGTAAGCTCTGCAAGCTCCAGAGACTGTTGTGTGTGAAAATGCAAGGAGATCAGTAGTTTGTGAGAGACTCAGTCCACCCCGCCTGGCACCAACAAACATTCCACAATCAAAGTCCCTCAGGTCACATTTCATCCCTATTCTAGTGTTATGTCTGAACAACAACTGAACTTCTTTAACATGTCTGCATGCTTTTTTGCATTGAGTTGGTGCCACATGATTGGCTGATTACATATTTATATTTACAAGCAGGTATACAGGTGTATCGAATAGAGTGGTCATGAGAGTATATTTTGGAACTTTCTTAAAGACAAGTAGCATACTGTGTATCATGGCTCCCTTCATGCTCCATTACAGTAGGTGGCAGTCATGCACCTTCCTGATAGGTGTGAGCCACCATTAGCACAAAAGAGCAGTTGTTAAGTTCAAAGAACTAACTGCTTAAGCAGAAAATTATCTCAGCTTATTCATTAATGATGCAGTATTGGCTGAGGAAGCTGGTGAGGAGAGGATGATAGGGACATAGCTGTGGGTTTCCACAGTACATGTGTAAACACTGCCTGTACAACCAGATAAAAGAACACTAAAGGACAGCAGGTAAACAAAGGAGTGAGACATTATCAGTGAAAACTTGGGCTCCCTCAAGGGATGGGAAAATAAGTAAATTGCAGCAAGGAGTGACAGCCCCAAGCTAAGCAAATGCCATAACGAAGGGCAATGCAGATAAAACCACACCTGGTGGTAAATGTTAAGAGAAATTCAGGAAAAAATGGTATATTGTCAAAGATAATAATAGTCACAAAAATGACACTGGTGGTTTGTAGCAACGGACAAAAATGCTGGAGGAACTCAGCAGGTCAGTCAGCTTCTATGGAAATTAGTAAACAGTCAATGTTTCGGACCAAGACTCTTCATCAGTACTGGAAAAGAAGGGGGGAAGAAGGCAGAATAAGGTGAAAGGAGGAGAAGGAGGTGAAGTCAGGTGGGTGTGATATGAGGGAATGAAGTAAAAACAGGGAGGTGATAGGTAGAAAACGTGAAGGAGTCTGATAGAAGAAGAATCAACCAAGAGAGAAAGGGAAGTAGGAAGGATATCAGGGGAGGAGATGGTCAGGGAAGCAGAAGAGAAGAGGTAAGAGGGAGCCACAGTGGAGAATTGAAGAAAAAAGAAGGGGGATGGAGCAAAATTACTGGATGTTAGAGAAATCAATGTTCATATCATCACGATGGAGGCTACACAGACAGAATATGAGGTGTTGCTCCTCCAATCTCATCAAGGCAGCAGAAGGGGCTGTGAACTGACAGGTCAGAATGGGAATGGGGACTGGAATTGAAATGGTTGACCACTGGGAAATCCTGTCTTTTTATAGCAGCTGGAGCAAGGGTGCTTGACAAAGTGGTTTCCCAATCTATGTTGGATCTCAGTGCAGAGGAGGCCACATTGGGAGCACCAGATACATAGATAACCACAACAGATTCACAGGTGAAGTATTGTGCTGAAGTGACTTAGAGCACTCATGGTGCGAAGGGGAAGGAGGAAAAATGTTGTTCTGAGTGAAATGAAGGAAACAGAGGATGGGACGGTGAATAGTAAAAAATATATAAATGCTGCAGCCTTAGCATTTCGCAATTCACACAAATGGCTCAGATAGTCACCAAAATTTGCTAAATCTGACACAAAAGTGTGTTCAAAATTAGATTGTGAACAGGATATAAGGAACATAGATAAGAGTGAGCAGGCAAATGGAGTACAATGTGAAAAGTTGTTAAGTGGTCTATTTTGGCAAGTAAAAAATGAAAGGAGATGCATACACTGTGTATATTCATAGTCTTTGGTTGCTGTAGCCCATCCCCTCAAGGCTCGACTTGTTCTGCATTCAGAGATGCCCTTCTGCACACCACTGTTGCATCCTCCAGCACTTTTGTCTGTTTATTTAAGTTACTGTCACATAGAAACATAGAAACATAGAAAATAGGTGCAGGAGTAGGCCATTCGGCCCTTCGAGCCTGCACCGCCATTTATTATGATCATGGCTGATCATCCAACTCAGAACACCGCCCCAGCCTTCCCTCCATACCCCCTGACCCCCGTAGCCACAAGGGCCATATCTAACTCCCTCTTAAATATAGCCAATGAACTGGCCTCAACTGTTTCCTGTGGCAGAGATGCTGCATTTAATTCCCTCATCCAAGTCATTAATATATATTGTAAACAACTGGGGTCCCAGCACTGAGCCTTGCGGTACCCCACTAGTCACCGCCTGCCATTCTGAAAAGGTCCCGTTTATTCCCACTCTTTGCTTCCTGTCTGCTAACCAACTCTCCACCCACACCAATACCTTACTCCCAATACCGTGTGCTTTAAGTTTGCACACTAATCTCCTGTGTGGGACCTTGTCAAAAGCCTTCTGAAAATCCAAATATACCACATCCACTGGTTCTCCCCTATCCACTCTACTAGTTACATCCTCAAAAAATTCTATGAGATTCGTCGGACATGATTTTCGTTTCACAAATCCATGCTGACTTTGTCCGATCATTTCACCACTTTCCAAATGTGCTGTTATCACATCCTTGATAACTGACTCCAGCAGTTTCCCCACCACCGACGTTAGGCTAACCGGTCTATAATTCCCTGGTTTCTCTCTCCCTCCTTTTTTAAAAAGTGGAGTTACATTAGCCACCCTCCAATCCTCAGGAACTAGTCCAGAATCTAACGAGTTTTGAAAAATTATCACTAATGCATCCACTATTTCTTGGGCTACTTCCTTAAGCACCCTGGGATGCAGACCATCTGGCCCTGGGGATTTATCTGCCTTCAATCCCTTCAATTTACCTAACACCACTTCCCTACTAACATGTATTTCGCTCAGTTCCTCCATCTCACTGGACCCCCTGTCCCCTACTATTTCTGGAAGATTATTTATGTCCTCCTTAGTGAAGACAGAACCAAAGTAATTATTCAATTGGTCTGCCATGTCCTTGCTCCCCATAATCAACTCACCTGTTTCTGCCTGCAGGGGACCTACATTTGTCTTTACCAGTCTTTTCCTTTTTACATATCTATAAAAGCTTTTACAGTCCGTTTTTATGTTGCCTGCCAGTTTTCTCTCATAATCTTTTTTCCCCTTCCTAATTAAGCCCTTTGTCCTCCTCTGCTGAACTCTGAATTTCTCCCAGTCCTCAGGTGAGCCACTTTCTGTGGCTAATTTGTATGCTGCTTCTTTGGAATTGATACTATCCCTAATTTCCCTTGTCAGCCACGGGTGCACTACCTTCCTTGATTTATTCTTTTGCCAAACTGGGATGAACATTTGTTGCAGTTCATCCATGCAACCTTTAAATGCTTGCCATTGCATATCCACCGTCAATCCTTTAAGTGTCATTTGCCAGTCTATCTTAGCTAATTCACGTCTCATACCTTCAAAGTTACCCCTCTTTAAGTTCAGAACCTTTGTTTCTGAATTAACTATGTCACTCTCCATCTTAATGAAGAATTCCACCATATTATGGTCACTCTTACCCAAGGGGCCTCTCACGACAAGATTGCTAATTAACCCTTCCTCATTGCTTAAAACCCAGTCCAGAATAGCCTGCTCTCTAGTCGGTTCCTCGACATGTTGGTTCAAAAAACCATCCCGCGTACATTCCAAGAAATCCTCTTCCTCAGCACCTTTACCAATTTGGTTCACCCAATCTACATGTAGATTGAAGTCACCCATTATAACTGCTGTTCCTTTATTGCACACATTTCTAATTTCCTGTTTAATACCATCTCCGACCTCACTACTACCGTTAGGTGGCCTGTACACAACTCCCACCAGTGTCTTCTGCCCCTTAGTGTTACGCAGCTCTACCCATATCGATTCCACATCTTCCCGGCTTATGTCCTTCCTTTCTATTGCGTTAATCTCTTCTTTAACCAGCAACGCCACCCCACCTCCCCTTCCTTCATGTCTATCCCTCCTGAATATTGAATATCCCTGAACGTTGAGCTCCCATCCCTGGTCACCCTGGAGCCATGTCTCTGTGATCCCAACTATATCATAATCATTAATAACAATCTGCACTTTCAATTCATCCACCTTATTACGAATGCTCCTTGCATTGACACACAAAGCCTTCAGGCGCTCTTTTACAACTCTCTTAGCCCTTATACAATTATGCTGAAAAGTGGCCCTTTTTAATGCTTGCCCTGGATTTGTCGGCCTGCCACTTTTACTTTTCTCCATAGTACTTTTTGTTTCTACCCTCACTTTACACCCCTCTGCCTCTCTGCACTGGTTCCCATCCCCCTGTAGTGAACTAACCTCCTCACGCCTAGCCTCTTAATTTGATTCCCACCCCCCAACCATTCTAGTTTAAAGTTACCTCAGTAGCCCCCGCTAATCTCCCTGCCAGGATATTGGTCCCCCTAGGATTCAAGTGCAACCTGTCCTTTTTGTACAGGTCACGCCTGCACCAAAAGAGGTCCCAATGATCCAAAAACGTGAATCCCTGCCCCCTGCTCCAATCCCTCAGCCACGCATTTATCCTCCACCTCATCGCATTCCTACTCTCACTGTCGTGTGGCACAGGCAGTAATCCCGAGATTACTACCTTTGCGGTCCTTTTTCTCAACTCCCTTCCTAGCTCCCTATATTCTCCTTTCAGGACCTCATCCCTTTTCCTACTTATGTCATTGGTACCTATATGTACCACGACCTCTGGCTCCTCACCCTCCCACTTCAGGATATCTTGGACACGATCAGAAATATCCCGGACCCTGGCACCAGGGAGGCAAACTACCATCCGGGTCTCTGGACTGCGTCCACAGAATCGCCTATCTGACCCCCTTACTATCGAGTCCCCTATCACAACTGCCCTCCTCTTCCTTGCCCTACCCTTCTGAGCTACAGGGCCGGACTCTGTGCCGGAGGCACGGCCACTGTTGCTTCTCCCGGGTAAGCTGTCCCCCCCAACAGTACTCAAACAGGAGTACCTGTTGTTAAGGGGCACAGCCACCGGGGTACTCCCTATTACCTGACCTTTCCCCTTCCTCCTCCTAACCGTGACCCACTTGTCTGCCTCCCGTGGCCCCGGCGTGACCACCTGCCTGCAGCTCCTCTCTATCACCTCCTCACTCTCCCTGACCAGACGAAGGTCATCGAGCTGCAGCTCCAGTTCCGTAACGCGGTCCCTAAGGAGCTGCATCTCAATGCACTTGGCGCAGATGTAGACGTCCGGGAGGCTTGTAGACTCCAGGGCCTCCCACATCCGACACCGAGAACAGCAAACTGCCCTCACACTCATACTGCCCCTCTCCTCAAATAACAACAGAAAATGAATGCCAAACCTCCCTCGCCTCGCCTGTTTCCGCCTAAGCCCGTTGAGTCGAAGCCCTTAAGTCTTCACTCTGCTCCCGGCTCACTCCGCAGCCCGCAAACTCCGCTGCCCGCTCTATGAGGCTCTGTTCCTTTTAAATCTGCCGCGCTGCACTGCCCAACGTCACACGCCTGCGCAGTCCCGCCTCTCAGAACGCCGTTGGAGAAAAAAAATAACGAAAATTTCAAAAATGTCTTTCTCGGCACTCCCACTCAGACTCTCAGACTTCTTCTTCGAATCAAACCCGAAGCAGGATGTCTGCCCTTTTAAATCTGCCGCGCTGCACTGCCCGACGTCACACGCCTGCGCAGTCCCGCCTCTCAGAACGCCGTTGGAGAAATCCACTGACCATTCTTCACTGACCTCCTTCATTAACAAAGCATTTGGTTTCTTGCACCATTCTTTGCAAATTCTAAAGTCTGTTGTGCATGAAAATCCCAGAAAATCAGCAGCTTCTGAGATATTCAAACCACCCCATCTGGCACCAACAATCATTTCACAGTCAAAGATTACATTTTTCCCCATTCTGATGTTTGGTCTGAACCTCTTGACAATGTCTGCATGCTCTTATTCATTGAGTTGCTGCCACAAGACTAACTAATTAGACATTTGCATTAACGAGTAAGTATATTGCTGTACCTAAGTGGCCACTGAGCATATTACGTAAATAGTACGAGATTACAGAGTTCCGAAATGCAGAGGATTTTGGGTGTCCTTTGTGAATCACCTATGAGTAATTCACAAGAGATTTGTACACAGGTGCAACAAGAAATCGGGAAAGTTAAATAAATAAAATTATTACTTATTCCTAGAAAAATTGAATACAAAATCAGGGACTTTGGAGTTCAATTATATGAGGTACTGGTAAGATATTGAATATTGTGTAATGCATTGGTCTTCTTATTAAAAGATGATTGTTAATGAATTGAAAGCAATTCAGAGAACTGATTAATAGAGTATTCAGGTTGTCTTCTGAGGAAAGATTAAACAGGATAGGCTTGTGTCCACTAGAGTATAGAAGGAGTGAAGGGGCATTCAAATGAAACACAAAAAATCCTGAGGGTCTTGTGGTGACGATATTTCTTCCTGTGGGAGAATCTAAAACCATGAGAAAGAATTTTTTTCTTTAGAACTCTCTTTCTCAAAGGGTGGTAGCATAAGAGTCTCTGAATATTTTTAAGCCAGAGCTGGATAGATTCTTCAAAAACAAGTTACAATTAGACTAACCATGGCCTTTTAAATTGCAGAGGGATCTGCTCTTGCTTTTAACTTGTATGTTCATATGTAATATGATTTGAACATAGTATTGAGACTTACCACTGAATTGTGAGCTGTCTTTCACGGTATGTCATGAAAAGTTTTTATTGCTGGCTTTTTATTTGTTTAGTAAAGCATCTGGTAACAATTATTATAACGATGGGATGTCTACAGGAGTGGATTTTTGGAACCAAACCAAATACTTCGAGTAACTTGCTTGAACAGAATCAAATAAAATGAGGGTGCGGGAGAAAATTTTGAGGATGCTGCTAGTGTTGGAGGATTATGGTTTGAGAAATGACTGAGAAAATTGAGATTGTCATTTTGGAGGAGAGATATAACTGAGGTGTACTCAATTATGAAGTCCAGTCAGGACGAACAGAAAGGGCCCAATTCCCTTCACAGAGTAGTGAATAATTAAAAGATGGAGATTTAATATGACTGGTAAAATTAGATTAGAGAGGAAAAAGTTAAAGTCCTCCTGAGAGGACAGTGAGGACAGAACCCCTCATCACATTTTAAACATACCCAAGTGAGAACTTAAAGAGCTGTGAACTGCAAGACTATGCACCAAAAGTTAGAAGTAAGGGGAAGTGACGTAACTCCAATTTTGGAGTGGAACAACACACAATGCACCAAATGCCAAAACCCTGTGCCTTAAATTTTTGAAATGTTATGGTGTTACCGTTCTATGAATCAACATGTTTCACTTCTACATGATGCCCTACTTGTTTGGCTATTAATTTCTTTCCTTAAATGTCATAAATAAATGTACTTTTTCTTTTGGCTTACTAGTAAAAATTAATTGGAACAGAAAAGCAACAACTTTGCATCTCAATACATTTGAATCCACCTTCAATTTTAAAGAATCAGAGAGTTATGTAGCACAGAAGCAAAGCCTTCAATTCACCATGTCAACAAGTTGTTTTCTATTCCATTGAGTGTTTTACTTGAATATTCCAAACTTGATTTTTAACCTTCCTATAATCTTTAATATTATAATTATCTTTTTAGTCAGATCATTTTTTATTTGACTTTCTATTTCCTTTTATACCCAGGTCAACTCGTGCTTAAAAGCCATAGTCATGCAACACAGAAATAGGTCCTTCGACACAACTTGTACACTAACCTCCAACATCTACTTACACGAATCTCACTGTATTGCTTCACCTCCCCTATTCAATTATGCACAAGGGCAACTTGCAGTCACAAATTCACCTCCAAAACACACACATATTTGGAATGCAGGAGGAAACTGAAGGACGCAGTGGAAATCACAGGGAGAATGTGCAAATGCACACAGACTGTATCAGATACCAGGGTTCAACCCAGGCTGCTGGAGCTATGAGGCTGTGGTAGCTCTCCATGAACCACTGTAATGCATATACATCTATGGCACCTACTGTGGTAAGGTGGTTTCATAACACATCTTGCTCATCTGTATATATTATAATCTCTGAGACCTGCAGACTGCAGTTTCAAAGTGACTGTACAGCTAAGAGGCTATGGCAAGAACCCAGGTCATGATAAAATCATTCCAAGCACTTTTGCAATTGAAGCAGGATAAAAGGAATTAGAGGTTAACTATGTAAGTGGCCAGAAGTCAGGCAAAATATAAGGAAGTACCAGGTGCTGCATACAGAAGAGAAAATAAGGTAAGCACATACACTCAGTGTCTACTTTATTATGTAACTCCTGTATCTAATGAAGTGGCCACTGAGTGCATGTTCTTGGTCTTCTGCCACAATAGCCCGTCCACTTCAACGTTTGACATGTTCTTCTGCACACCACTGTCGTAACATAGGGTTACCTGAGTTACTGTCGCTTTCCTGTCAGATTGAACCAGTCTGATCATTCTCCTTTGACCTCTCTCAATAACAAGACGCTCTCACCCACACAGCTGCCACTCACTGGATGTTTTTTGCTTTTTACACCAGTCCTTGTAAACTGCAGAGTGTATTGTACATGAAATCCCCGGGAGATCAGCAGTTTCTGAGATACTTAAACCAGCCTGTTTGGCATCAAACAATTATTCCATGGTCAAAGTCACTTAGATCACATTTCTTCCCCGTTCTGATGTTTGTCTGAATAACAACTGAATCTTTTCTTCTTGTAAAGTTTAATGGTGCTTGGTAGACTAACCGCCACCGCTACCTACTGAAATAGAATATGGTGCAGGAAGGGAACTCGACCCACTAAATTATCCCCCCCCTCAAAAAAACTCAAATAATATAAAAAAGTCTAATGCTTTTCAGAAAGTAAAATACACACTTATATATATTACAATGACAGTGATATCCAAACAAACTTTCCATGTTAAACTGTGTCTGTCCCAAAGATCTTAATTTAGCAAATAGATGTTTCCTTTGCACCTTATAGGAACTGCATTCAAACAATACACAGTATGCTACATCATTTCTTGACAAGTGCACTCCCTACAAATGGCCATATCATTTTGAAGAAAGGATTATTCAACCTTGTATGTCTAATATATAAATGTATAAGTGCAACTTCTTCTCTCCTTTTATACTCATCTCCCAGTTGAAATCACACCATCCTCTGAACTTTATTTAAGTGCCATCCTTTCATTTCCTTATCCCAACTTTATGGCCACAGTGATCTTGAACAGATTTAAAAATTCTGGCTTTCACCTCCCCTCTATGCAAAGGCATCGCTACATTCACATCCTCCTCATTTCCTTCAACCCCAACATGGGTAGGGACCCAAAAACTGAGTGCACAAGCCTAAACCTCAACAGCTGCTGTCCAACTTAACTGAGCCTCTCGACCATGTCTGCAAGCTTTTATGCATTGAGTTGCCACCGTGTAATTGGTCGATTATATAGTTGCATTAACGAGCAAGTGTGCCTAATAGAGTAGTCACTGAGTGAACGTTTTAATATGTTCTACTACAATAGTTGAAACAATAGTTTTTTTTAATGAAGAGATTCAGTTGATTCAGTGTGTTCAACCAATGCACCATCAGCATCACCAATAGAATATTTAGCAATTTATCTAAAACAGTAGAATACAAATCAGGAAAAACTGCTCTGTGTTTCTTCCTCTGGTCAGTAAGGCATAAGCTATAGAAGTAGTCAGAAATTCTTACTTAGAGGGTCTTAGCTCTTAGAGGCTGGAGAAACATTATGCCTAGAATTGGATTTCCCCAATATCTGATATGTTAAACAGCTACTTTCAGAAAGACAGACGACAAAGTGCTGGAGGAACTCAGCTGGTCAGGCAGCACCTATGGAAATGATGAACAGTCGACGTTTTGGGATGAGACCTTTCTTCAAGACTGTGAAGGAAAGGGGAAGACTCCAGAAGAAAAAGGTTGGGGGGGGGTGGTGGAGGAGAAGGAGGATTAGCTGAAGGTGATAGATGAAGCCAAGCAGGTGGGAAAGATGAGAGGCTGGAAAAGAAAGAATCTGATAGGAGAGGGAGTGAACCATGGAAGAAGAAGAGGCACCAGGTGGAGGTGATAGGCAGGTAAGGAGAGGAGGTACTCTTAGAAAGGATAGGCTGAGCAACCTGGGGCTTTTCACTTTGGGGAGAGGGAGGGTGAGGGGTAACTTGATAGAGGTGTACAAAATAATAAGAAACCTAGATCGTGTGCATAGCCAGAGACATTCTCCCAGGGAAGAAATCCAAGGGGTGTAACTCTAAAGTGTTCGTAGTAATGTATAGAGGAGATATCAGAGGTAGGATTTTTACACAGAGAACGGTAAGTGCATGGAATGCACTGCCAAGGAAAATGTAGAGCAGATACATTACAGGCATCTAAAAGATTCTTAGATAGGCACATGGATAAAAAAAAATGGAGGACTTTGTGGGAGGGAAGGGTTAAATTGATATTGTAGTTAAAGAGTCATCACAACATCGTGGGCCAAAGGACCAATACTGCACTGTACTGTTCTATGTTCTGCATTCAGCTCTATGTTGCACTAATGCCATATCAGGATTCACTGAGACATCCTTGCTTTAAGAAATTATTATTGTTGTTTACTTCCTCGGAGGGAATTCAATGCTCGATCTGTACAATTCACAGATGTTCTGCCTGCTGGGTAGGCAGCAGCCAAGTCATTCGTGCCCCTGTCCATGGGAAATGGATCAGTGCTGTTTCCAAGGCAGTCTCAGGCACATGGATCTCCCAAGGAGATCCCAGAGCCTTCGGGTGGACCGGGACAGTTTTCCCTCAGTGTGGTCATAAGCCTTTGCAATTAGTCACATATTGAGGTATCTGTGGACTGCTGCTATCATTTCACAGAACTCTGCATATGCACTATTGGTGGTGAGGTTTTATTGGAATAAAAATTACAGTGGGTGATTTGCAACTTTAAAAGAGATACTTTGGAGATTGGTGGGGGATCCCAAGACACATGTAGTTCACATATGGTGTGATTAATTTTTATAAGTCTGAGAGGCATCCATTCAGACACAATTAGCCTAGACTTCAAATGCTCTCCGAAGCAGACAAATATCCATTCTTTCAGCTCTTTCAAAAGCTCTGAAAACTCTCATGATGAAAATGATACTGTGGCGGCTGGCACTTAAGGATTATTCAAATCTAAGGGGGCCAAGACCACCTGGCATTTTATGGCGTTACCAATTATGAAAAATTTTGCCATGATATTGTTAGCCACTGATTCTACATATAAGTAGTTGGAAAACCAGCTGCCAGCAGAAATATCGAATACTCCCCAGTGAAAAAGATATTTATCTCTGGTTGGAGGGGTGGGGTGGTGGTGAGCAGTGACTACTCTGATGCAATGAGGGATTGACTATTCGGACATGGAGCATAGAAATTTACAGCACCGAGACAGGACCTTCAGCCCACAATGTTGTGCTGAACCAATTCAAGTAGTAACCAAAGGGCCAACTAAGCAAGCTACTTCTGCCAACACAATGTCCATACTTCCCTCACCTTCATACTGTATGCCTATCTAAACATCTCTTAAAAGTCCTTAATATATCTGCCTCTACCACCACCTCAGGCAGTGTATTCCAGGCACCCACAACTCTCTGTGTTTAAAAAAAAACTTGCCCCTCACATCTCCTTTCAACTTATCTCCTCTAACCTTAAGTACATGTCCTCTGATATTAGACATTTCAACCCTGGGAAAAAGATACTGTCTGTCTACTCTATCTATGCTTCTCGTAATCTTATAAACCTTTATCAGATCTCCCCCTAGCCTTTGTCACTCCAAGTTTTTCCAACGTGTTGTTAGAGTACATGCCTTCTAATTCAGGGAGCTGTCATGGTCCGGATTGGGGTCCCTTTAAATTTACCTTGTTTATGTTACGATCCGGACCGTTGATTCCCTGCTTTCCCGTGTCCCTCAGCTTTGGTGATTAGAGGCAATTAACGCTCCGCTGAACTGGTAGTTTATAGTCAACGGCTTTCAGCTGTTCGGCGCGGGAGTGTCTGCAAAGTATGCAAAGTCACGGCGTGCCAATGTCATCTGCCCGAAGCGAGTGCCGGTAATTCGCCTTTCCTCACCGGAGCAACCCTGTCCAGCTACCTCGCCGAATTGAGCCTGCAAAGTTTCCTCATCAAAGTGGGTCCGTCAGTTAACCCGCCAGAGAGAATCAAGAGCCGCTGTCTACTGTTCCTGGGCCGAGTCTAGAGCTCGGCACTACCCAGAGGTCCCAAGCACCACGTCCTGGCTCCGGCGGCATCCAAGTACCATGTCCACGTCCTGGCTCCGGCGGCATCCAAGTACCACGTCCACGTCCTGGCCCTGGTGGCGTTCAAGTACCGTGTCAAGTCCTGGCCCTAGCGGCGTTCAAGTCCTGGCCACGGCGGCGTTCAAGTACTGTGTCAAGTCCTGGTCCTGGCGGCGTTCAAGTACCATGTCAAGTCCTGGCCCTGGTGGCTTCCCAGTTCTGAGTCAAGTCCTGGCCCTGACGGTCTGTGATTCCTGTCCTACCCCCTTGTCTGAATCCCTTCTCTGCCCCTCTGGCCTCTAGCCCTCGTCTGCAGCCCCCGCCTGCACTTCGGTCTAGTTCCATCACCAGAACTAGATAGGTACTGTCTGATGTTCATTCATGTTGGTCTTGTCTTGTCTTGTCCTCGCCTCCATGGGGTAAGTCTGGCTGTCTTGCCGTTGCCCCGCGGGGAGTCATGTCTTGTCCTGTCCTCGCCTCCATGGGGTAAGTCAGGCCGTCTTGCCATTGCCCCGTGAGGAGTCATGTCTTGTCTTGTCCTGTCCTCGCCTCTGTGGGGTAAGTCAGGCCATCTTGCCGTTGCCCCGCGGGGAGTCATGTCTTGTCTTGTCCTGTCCTCGCCTCCGTGGGGTAAGTCAGGCCATCTTGCCGTTGCCCCGCGGGGGGTCATGTCTTGTCGTGTCTCGTCCTCGCCTCCGTGGGGTAAGTCAGGCCATCTTGCTGTTGCTCCCGCAGAGGATCATGAGTCCCGGCCCTATGTCCTGTACCCAAGGAGGGGTCCCAGCTCTCTGTTCTGTGTATGTGTCCATGGTTCCATGTACCTGCTCTCCCGAGACCGAGGCTCTGTTTTCCATGTTCCTCCTCTCCCTAGCCCATGTCATGTCCATGCCTGGTTCTGGGGTCTGAGCCCGAGGCAAGACCCAGGTACTGGGTCCTTGCCCAGTCTCGGGCTCAGAGTCCATACCCTATCCTCTTCATGTCTTCTCTAGTTCTGGGAGTTGATTCTGAGTCCTAGCCCAGACCCTTGGTCCCAACCTAGTCGTAGTCCTCAGTCCTTGTCTAGTTCGCTATCTTCTGCTCCTGCCTTGCTCTCCTCGTATCGAACAATAAACTAAATCTAAGTAACCTCACAAGATGTGTCTTTACATTTAACCTATCAAGGTGCAACACTTCACTTTTGGCTGGGTTAGACTCCAGCTGCTATTTCTCCATCCACATCTGCAACTGATCTATTTCCCATTGTATTGTTTTGCCAGTCTTCTACACAATTCGTAACACCACCAATCTTCATATCATCTGCAAACTTGCTAACCCACCCATCAGGGCATTTATGTACATCACAAATAGCAGAGGTCCCAGTACAGATCCTTACAGAACACTACAAATCACAGACCTCCAGCAAGAATGAGTCCCTTCACCCACTACCCTCTGTCTTCTATGGGCAAGCCAGTTCTGAATCTAAACCAGCCAATTCACTGTGGACCCCATGCATCTTAATATTCTGGATTAGCCTCTTATACCTTCCTAAAATCCATGTAGACAATATCTGCAGCTCTGCCTTCATCAATCACCCTTATCACCTCATCAAAAAATACAATCAAGTTAGTAAGACCTCACTTGTGGCTACGGAGGGCACAAATATATTGATCAAGGTCCTAGCAATCTCATCTCATCTCTCATATCCCTAGGGACTTGTAAACCTTAAAGCTCTTTAAGAGACCCAACACTATCTCTTCCTTTACTTCGCATTAATAAGCTCAACACTGATCTCCCTGTCCTCCATGTCTTTCTCCTTGGTAAATAATGATTTAAGCACTCATTATGGACCTTACCCACATTTTCTGCAACTAAGCAAATGCTCCCTTCTTTATCCTTGAATGGTCCTTCCCTCTCCCTAATTGTCCTCTTGTTCTTGATGTATGTATAGAATGCCCTGAGATTCTCTTTAATCCTACTTGCCAAGGAATATTTATGACCCTTCCTGGCTTTCCTAATTTCCTTCTTGAGTTCTTTTCTAGCTTCTTTATAATCCTCAAGGGCTCTGTTTGACACTAGCTTCCTAAGCTTTACATAATTTTTCTTTTTATTCTTGACTAAATTCATCACCAACCTTGACATACAAGGTTGTCTTACCTTGCCACCCCTGTCATTCCTTTTGACTCTCCTGTATGCTGTGCAGTTGGTCTTTAAACACTCTCCACATATTGGATACGGGCTTGCACAAAAAAACAGATGTTCCCAATTAAATCTCCCTAGTTCCTGCCTAATACTCCCATAATTTGTCCTGATCCGATTTAATACTCTCCCACGAGGTCCGTACAAACCCTTATCTATAGGTATCTTAAAACTTAAGGTGTTGTGGTCACTGTTCCCTATCTGGTCACCCAATGAAAGGTTGGTCACCTGGCTGTTGTGTTTTATAAGTCCAAAAACAAATTGAAAGAAAAAGACAGGAGAGCCAGGGATAACTCAAGTACATTTCATATTTACATTAGTGAAGTGTGCTCTTATATGGTGGCATAATGATATATGCCATTCATGTACTTTTACGTATAACCTGTAATGAATTATGTAAGCAACAAAGAATGCTTAATCAAACAATATATTTACAATATTACTGAAATAAACTCTCCTCCCTGCTTAGCTCTAAACTCCACCTCAATATAGAATGCATTCTGAGTGACGGAAGGACTGTTCGATGTTCTGAGAGTTATGTGATTGGACTGTACTTTATATTGGTCTCCTTCAGTTTCTCGGCATTTTCTTTCTTGTGGCTGACCTGTAAGTTCTTTGTATGTGGGTGGGGGGGGATTTTTTTTAATGCTACTGTTGCTGTTCTTTTTTGTGAGTGAGGAGTTGGTCATTGTTTTTGTCTCTGCCAAGAGGGGTTGGGCATGTATTGTTATTGGTGCTGTCTTTTTCTGTGGGAGGGCAGGGTCATGGATTGTTATTGTTGCTGTTGTTTTTCTGTGGGTGACAGTGTCAGAGATTGTTATTGTTGCTGTTTATTTTCTGCAGATAGTGGGTTGGGGATTCTGGGGTCGGCAAGTTTTGTTTCTTTTACCTTTTCATGGATATTTCATGGCTATCTGGAAAAGCCAAATACCAGAGTTGTATTGTATATGCATACTTTGACAATAAAATGAACCTTTTATATTGATCTTCACGATATACACAGTATAGATACTGTAGATATAATACAGGTGTCCCCCGCTTTTCGAATGTTCGCTTTACGAAACCTCACTGTTACAGAAGACCTGCATTAGTTACCTGTTTTCACTTTCAGAAGGTGTTTTCACCGTTACAGGAAAAAAAAACAGCGCATGATAAAAAATCAGCGCGCGACAAAATTAGCGCACGATAAAAGGCAGCGTGCGCCCCGGACAGCCGCTCTCCCCAGATTTGAAACTGCATTCTCGCCGGCATTGCTTAAACACATGCCTGTGAGCAGTTGTTTGCAAGATGAGTTCTATGGTATCGGAAAAGCCTAAAAGAGCTCATAAGGGTGTTACACTTAGCGTAAAACTAGATATAATTAAGCGTTTCGATCATGGTGAACGAAATAAGGACAAAGTGAGTTTGGCTTGTGGAAGCTGATGAAGATGATGTTGAAGAGGTTTTGGCATCCCATGACCAAGATCTGAAAGATGAAGAGCTGATGCAATTGGAAGAAAAAACGATAACAATAGAAACCGAATGAGTAATGATAAAGTACGACTTTAATTTTGAAAGGGTACGTCAGTTTAGGGGATATTTGCAGGATGGTTTGAGACCTTACAAAGGACTGTATGATAGAAAAATGCGCAAGGCTCAGCAGTCAAGCAAGCCTTCCACATCAGCCACAGCAGATGACGATCCTCGACCTTCGACATCGAGGCGGGCAGAAATAGAAGATGACCTGCCTGCCCTAATGGAAACAGACGATGACGAGATGACACCCCAGTGTCCCACCACCCCAACCCCCAGGCCATGGACAGATACCGATTCGCGGAGAATGCAGCGGTAGCCAGGAGACACACAGCACATCTCTAAGAAAAAAGCCGAAATAAGCATGCTAATTAATTAGGTGCCGCCGACACGTAATTAATTAGCATGTTTATTTCAGCTTTTTTCTTAAAGATGTACTGTGTGCCTCCCGGCTACCACTGCACCCCTGCATGCTTCATGGCAATGTATTGCTCAGCAGCCTAGAAGGTGGGGGCAATTGCACCACCCCAACCTGCGACGACTCAGCCTAACACACCATCATCAGTGTGCTCGGCGCTGTCTTCCCGATTCCGGTAAGTGATGCTACACTGTACACACATTATTTCTACTTTATATAGACTGTGTATTTTTACGTGTTATTTGGTATGATTTGGCAGCTTCATAGCTTAAAGGTTACTGGAGAGTGCTTGCGCCGCGTTTTTGCCAACAGCGCTTGCGTGAGATTTTCTGCCGACGGCGCTTGCGTGAGATTTTTGCTACGGAGAACAGTTCAGTAATGATTGTGGAAAAGTATTTCTACTTTATATAGGCTGTGTATTTATCATATCATTCCTGCTTTTACTATATGCTACTGTTATTTTAGGTTTTATGTGTTATTTGGCATGATTTGGTAGGTTAATTTTGGGTCTGCGAACGCTCACAAAATTTTCCCATATAAATAAATGGTAATTGCTTCTTGGCTTTACGACATTTCGGCTTACGAACTGCTTCATAGGAACGCTCTACCTTTGGATGGCGGGGGAAACCTGTATTTGTTCAGGAAAAAATAGAGGTAACATTTACAATCCTTCAGGTTGAAACTTGACGTGGGCTTGATGTTATACTTCACCAGTACTACAGATGATATTTCAGGCAGAATTTGTACAGAATAATATGGATTATGTGGCTATCCAATATCAATCCATTATAGACTAATACTGTACATTTAATTTTGACAGGGTCCAGGAAAGTCTGATACTGAGTACGCATTGGACTGTGGCTCTGGCATTGGCAGAGTTTCCAGATATGTCCTGCTTCCTGTTTTCTCCTCTGTCGACATGGTGGACATGATGGATAACTTTTTACTTGAAGCTCTTTCCTACATCGGAAAAGATGTAAAAAAAAGTGAAGGATTACTTCTGCTTTCCCTTGCAGGAGTTCACTCCACCTATTAAAAAATACGATGTTATTTGGATTCAGTGGGTGATTGGTGAGTTATGACTAGAAAAGAAGTGTGCAATTTTGATATCAGAACTGCAGCAATGTTGATAATTGTTGAATTATAACTTATTGGTAGTTTTTTTCATCAGTTCAAAATTAATGGATGGTCTTACATCTGTAATACCTCCGTTGGTGGAGCTTTGTTTTAGAAGTTAGCAGACTGAAGAACCACTCCAGGCACTTAAGCACAAGATTTAGACTGACACTGCATTGTAGGATTGAGGAATGTGTCTTTTTTTTGCACTTAATATTAAACCAAGTCTTGAAATTGTTGTGGCATATTTAATATCACAGCAATGACTTAACTTTCAAAACTACTTCATTGACTCTAAGCTACATCTGAACAGTTGAAGGTTATGAGAAATGTTATACAAATTCAAAAATGCAAATCTGTTGTTTCCTGTGTGTAGAGATGCACATTGCCATCACATTTACTAAAATTTGCTTAATATTTTATCTAATAAATTAATTATCAAATTCAAATTCTGATGGAGCAGATAAAAGAATCAAACAATGAAGACAGGACCCCAAAGGAAAATTAAGTTGATAACACTTGATTATTTAAAAACAAACTGAACCATATTCAATCATCCTATTTTGGAGAGATATGACCTTCCTCATGAGGAGTGAAAAAGGATCAGTTATGCCAACTTTGAGCAGCTCACGTAATCTCTTACAGAACAGAGCTTGCAGCAATCAGGGAAAATCATATCTTTCTACTTTCTTGGTTGAAGATGGTGTATTGTTTAAGAAAGTCAGTGCAACAAAATAGAAAAAAAACACACTAAGTGTATTCTGAAACAATTAGGATTTACCTTTGATTTTTCTCCCACTGCAGGACATTTAACTGATAAGGACCTAATGTTATTCTTAATAAGATGCAAGAACAGCCTGAAGGATAATGGAGTTATCATCATTAAAGATAATGTTGGTCGACAAGGATGTATTCTGGACCAAACTGACAGTAGTGTAATCCGGGACATTGATATTTTAAGAAATATCATAGCAAAAACTGATCTGCAGATCATCTGTGCTGAGAAGCAACTAGACATGCCCGAGCAGTTAGTACCTGTGTGGTGCTGGCCTTGAAATAGTAACTTTTCTAGTAAACTTGTTCATCTCAAACAGTCCTTATTTTAGACTTCCTCTTTGGTGAAATTATCCATAAGGTATATAAAAATTAACGTTGGATAATGCTATACCTTGATCTATAAAGTCTGCTTTATACATGATTCAAGTTTAAGGTATTTAATTCTCAGTTATTAGTGTTTTCTTTTAACTTGATTGCAATATGCAAGATTTTTATCAGGTAAAATAGTCGTAGCAGGTAAATGCACTTTCAGTTCACTGTCAATGTGGTTTAAAGAAGTGAAGCCAATGACAGTAAAGTTATTTAAGCACCTATTATTCTGTGCAATGACACTGATCAAAAAATTTCCAGAATGTCAGTTATAGATGGGTCTATAGAAAGCCCAGTTTAGCTAGATATCTTGGAGGTCTCCTCAGTCAGGGGCAGAAAACAGAAAAATTACGGACACATTAAACATGAATTGAAGCAGTCAATTTTTAAATAGAAATGATTTACAGCTATAATTTTTGACTCAAGTAGACCAGAGCCAATCTCCGGATTTTAGAGTTTAGGACCGACGAAGAACCACCCTAATAAAAGTCTTTAACAAACTGCTGCTTAGAAATTCAATTGTGTAGTGTTTTTCTAGAAACTCTACTACCTGATTTTTCAATGTAATTCTTTCGTAATGTGTTTGCACTGAATTTTGCCACTTCTAAATTCGGTTGCACACTCTATAATATGATTCATGCATGTTCTGACAATGAATTTTCTAAAGTGAGCATGCACGTAATGATACACTGCTTGGTAGGAGAAATTAGTTGAAGTGAGTCCATAGTCTTCCTGGTGTTGGGCACTCCTATCCTAACAAAGTTTTAATAATCCCCATAATCTAATGGGAGCATTCCTGAGTTGATCCCAGCACAATATTTTGCTTAGTTTAATTACTTTCTATCTTTCAGACCCCCACCCCGCTTTATTAAACAAACCCTAGACCACCTGCCCAACCCGAGTTCGACACTTGTATATCCTGCATCCGCTGATTCTTTGGTTCCAGGCCCTCATCAATAAACTCCTTCCTTTGCACGTACTCAATCAAGTCCTTCCCCTTTTCAGCCTCAATTTATTGATAATGCCTGACTCATTGAGCTCCATCCCTCTCAGCAATCAGCTCATAATTCACCCAAACTTCTCTTCCTCCACTGTTTGACTGGTGATCGCAAGCCAATCCTACTTTCAAACTCTCATCTCTGCTCTATGATATTGCTCTTCCTGGTCCCACCCAATGCAGTATACTTCTATAAGATTATTTCAGTACCACCCAGAATTTGAAATTCAGGCAATACTGTTCCGCTAAGTGTTGGACTACAACCAAAACAGTTAGTAGCACAATGAGTACAACAGCTTAACTGCAGAAGTAATGAAGTTCTAGGCTCATGTGTTTAAATAGTACCCTTATATTTGCCCTTTTTTTTACACAAATGTACAACTATGAATTTGTTTTAGTGTGCCATCAAGTGTTGGGATTGGGGATGGCTTTCAGGATTTTTGTATAATATTGATTTGGAAAATACAGGCAATAGTTTGGAAATAAAATATTTAGAATCATAGAGAAGTACAGCACAGAAACAGGCCCTTCAGCGCATCTAGTCCATGCCAAAACTATTTAAACTGCCTACTCCCATCAACCTGCACTGGGACCATAGCCCTCCATATCCCTACCATCCTCGTACCTAAACAAACTTTCCCCTCACATTCCCCTTAAACTTCTCACTTTTCACCCTTAACCCATGACCTCTGGTTGTAGTTCCACTTGTTTACTTCTTGGTGTTTTTTATCCCCAAGGTAAAACTACATTGATGGAATGAAATTAATCCTTTTTACATCATTACTAGAGAGTCATTAATAATATGAAGTGAATACCATCCATTGGCAGTATATTGACACATACTGTATACTGTAGTTGTGTCTAGGGTAAACAGCTGTTGATACTTGATGCATTCTTGGCCACTGGTTTCCTCCTTCTCTTGGCATATTCAATGAACAACTTAATCCCACTGCAGTTCCTTCCCCAGCAAAATGGCCAACTCTATCAGCTTTGATAGTTCAATGCAAGCAAAGACTAATGGTTCAGGAGCAAGGTTCATCCAATAGCTCTGCCTGTCATCGATTTAAATGAGCATTGAATGAGAATCCAGCTCAATGAATGAATTAAGCAGCATAATCAGCGTTATGTGAAAGACGGAGTTACTCATAGTTTACTGATTGAAATGTCTCTGTCAAGAGCAATTAGCTAACTCTTGACCTTAGGATGAGTTTGAGGGGCATGTCCAACTAACTACAAATGTTTTCCTCTGATCTGTCATACCTAATGAGACAATGAAATAGTTCATGGCATTTCTCAGTCTTGTATTGGAAAAAGAAATTAGAAATGTTCATGCCACCATAATAGTTTCGAAATTCTTAAGAGGCATAAGAGCGCGGGGGAAATTTGTGCCAATAGTATAATAAAAACACAACAGTTTGAACAATTTTACAACTCCCATTCTGGTAAAACTCCAAAATATTGCAAAGAAACAATTCATGAATGGAAGAAAACGTTTCACGACGCAAATGAAAAACAACTGGAAGAAACTTCCCCTCTGTCATCATCGTTCTCCCTCACTTCTAAAATAAAACTTTAAGTTACAAAACAATATTTCCTGAGGTCGACTGAAATAAAAATCTCAACTGTTTAAAAAGTGCACTTCATCAATCATCGGGTTAGTTTGGAATGGCCAGTGTCAATCTGAGCAAAAGTTTCATCAGATCTTATAGAGATGGGATGAGGAGCTCCAGCTGAGAAGCTCCTCAGTTAATTCAGCATGTGGCTTTGAAGGAGCTTCTTAAGTTTCAACAGCTGCATAACTGCTGAATCTCAGACTCCCTTATGTCATTTAAGAAGACAACTTTGCATCTGATATAATCAGCAAAGTTCAGTCACTAATAACATTACCATTCAATGTTGCAAAGTAAACTTTATTTTGATTCTGTAAAATTTGTCTGATGACCACAGAATTTTTTACATGATGTGAAAATACTGTTCGAACATTTTTTTTGCATTCCTTTCTCTGGCCATAGCAAAATCTCAGGATCTAGCTGACAGCAAGTAAATGCCAATTGGTGTTCACAAGCACCTAATATTGATCATTGTGATTGCTTATAAAGTTGATTCCTGTAAGGAAACTCCTATGATGATTATTTTTATTTGCGAACGTTTTCAGTGAATTTCTACCTCAGCTATTCAACCTCAAGTTATCAAATGAAGTTGGTTGTGTCTAGCGTTGACTCCAAATTACAACATAAAATACACACAATTTGTAAATAAATACACTGTTTCTGGTTTACACATGGCAAATTTTTGAACATCTAAAGCAATAGGACTATCTGGGACCCTGCAAAAAGCACAGTTGGTGTTCTCTCTTCACTTCATGAAGCTATTGCAAGGGGAAGGAGAGAAATCTAAAACCAGAAATGGGAAGAAGCAAATAAAATTAAAATAATAGCGCTTCAATATTCTTAATTAACTGCGTTAATATCAGAAGTTTAAATCCCATTTCAGTAAGTAATCTAGGCCAACAATCATTCCTTTATTGAAATGGTCCTGCGTTGTCAGCAGTCCCATTCCTTGGTCAATTTCCAAAACTGCAGCTGCATCACCAATTACATTTGCAGAAGTGGAAATCAAAGATGCCAAGAGCATTTACTTCTTCCAGTGCCAGACAGCAGTCACCCCTCTTCCAACCTCAGCAGAAGCAGATGAGCTGGTGTATATCACATTACTGTTTACTGGACCCTACTGAGTGCAAAGTGGCTGCTGATTTGAAATCACAATATTAAGAAAGCTGAAATGATTTCTAAAAACACAGTTCTAAAACCGCCCCCCCCCAATCTGTAATGAATGCAGATGTACTTAACTCTTCATCTATGAGGTGGATCCCATAAGTTTCTCTGAAAGTTCGGTCATTGGGGATATATAATGGGTACATATGAGAATCACTTCTCTTAATGTTTAGCTAAAATTGATGTGAGAACAAATGGTCATTCACTAAAACTAAAACAAGTCATTTTTCCACTGAAGTAAAGGATGTGAACAAACCCGAGAAAATCTTCAGATGCTGGAAATCCAAGCACGATTACTACTACTATGTCGATTCAGGCCTAGGGGGCCAGTGTTGGGCGTGATGCCAAGCAACACACACAAAATGCTGGAGAATTATGGAAAGGAGTACAGTCGACATTTTGGGCCGAGACCCTTCATCAGGACAGTTGGTTTGACTACTGTTGCATTGTATGTATTTTTGCTTGTGATTAATGTGATTCTGAGATACATCCTGTGGATGCTCTGGGACTCATCAGAGTGATGTAACCTGGGGTCGTCGGGTGTTTCGGGTCTTTCAACATCATACACCCTCGGCCAGGCGACCCAGCCGGGGTTGATCAGACCCCAGCTTGTGTCCCAGCAGCATTGGCCCACGGGTCACCCCTCCTGATCCATAGCCATCTGGGGGCTCTCTCAGTGGCCTCTGTGATGGTCCTGATCGCTTTCCTCTTGCCAGCCCCAGCGACGCCAGGTAGGGTGTAGACTCTGCAGAGTCAGCAGCCAGCAAAACCCCTGCACTCTACTTCGATGGGCTCGCAGCAAGCCCTCCAGCCTTGCCTCTAGCACTGCTCCAACAGCTCCTGATACCTGGCCCGCTTCCGCTCATTTGCCTCCTCAATGAGGTCCTCCCAGGGAACTGTCAACTCGATGAGGACAACCTGCTTCGAGGACACTGAAGAAAGGACCACATCTGGCCTCAGTAAAGTTGTTGCTGTTTGGTCGGGAAACTTCAGCTGCCTCCCCAGGTCAACTTGAAGCAGCCAGTCTGCTGCGGTGCTAAGCAGGCCTGATGATGATGCTGGTCTGGGCTGACGTAGGGGCTGTGCTCCGGCTCTGACAAAGGAGATGTTCTTCCTCTGACCACTCTGTTTGCTG
Organism: Mobula birostris; assembly: GCF_030028105.1. NCBI lineage: Eukaryota > Metazoa > Chordata > Chondrichthyes > Myliobatiformes > Myliobatidae > Mobula > Mobula birostris. Next base: position 64,858,833 of record NC_092381.1, on the reverse strand, counting down.
GTGGTCATGGCCATCGCAATGCTCTCTGCCACTGGCTTCGGCACCTGGTCATGACGCCACCGGTAGCGACCTTCCCCCAAGGCTTTAGGGCAGCCGCTAAGGATGTGCTCCAGTGATCCTCTTCCTGGACAGAGAGGACAGGCTGATGTATCGCTCTTGCCCCCGCCATGGAGGTTTGCAGGGCTTGGCAAGACATCATAGACAGCCTGGATCATAACTTTAATGCGCTGGGGTTCTGCCTGCCAGATGTCAGACCAGGAGATTTTCCACTCCAGCGCACCTTCCCACCTTGTCCGTGCTCACTGCTGCCGCATGCCCACCACCCTGCTATTCCTCTCCTCTTCAATGCCAGCCCACACTTCCTCCAGGACTCGTTGGCGTCTGTCCTTGCCTTTGGCCTTGTCATAGCGAGGTTGTGAACTGCTCATCCGGGCTGCTGAAGGGAAGTCGCAGCTTATTGCACATTCCATACAGTGCTGTGCCGCTCAGACTACAAGGTAGGCCCAGCCACCTTCGAAGGTAGTTACTGACCTTTCTCTCCAGCAACTCCACAGCTGGCACAGGCACCTTGTGTACCAGTAGCGGAGGATACCCTTTAAGGCCTTTAATACTTTAAGGCTGTCCTCCCTTTCAATATTCCATCATGTGATGAGCTCTTTGCTGGGTTGCAACAAAGTTTTATAGAGTTCCAGTGAGTAAATTGTGAAGAGCCTGTGAATAAATCATATGCATATGTTCCAAGCTTCACGCGCCTTTGTGTAAGCCAGTGCAGTCTGCAGTGGATTTCGTTAAAAGTTAAGAGCTCACAGAACACACATACCTTGCACTGGCTACTAAGACAGTAAAGGATCACGGCCATTAAAAATGAAAGCTTTTGAAGATTTCTAGTGACTGCAACAATAGGATGAGTCTGTGAAGTGCTTGACTAATCACAGCAAGCCTTAGGTGTACTCTTTAGCCAAACTGACATGACAGGCATAGGAATGACAGTGCATAGGAAGCCTCCAATTTATACATCGAATGAGTGGAAACATTATCTCTGATGAATAACATGACCACCGCAGATGGAGAGAAAGAAGGTGTCTGGAATGAGGCCACACCCGTGTACAAGAAGATGATGTAGTTTGTTGAAATCGGGCTGGATACCTGTGCGAAGTTGGCACACCTATACCCTGCAACTCATTTAATGAAGTAATAGAGAAGTTACAAAAGCAATGTGACCCAGCACCATTACATATTGTTAAAAGTTAAAGATCTGCAACCAATAAGTGGAGGTCAGGAAAGATAATTAGCAACTATATAGTTACCCTGAAAGATCTGACCTGGCATTGAAACTTCAGTGCATTTCCAAATCATGTGATGAAATGATGGATTAATAGATAACAACATCCAGTCTAAAGATTGACATCTGAAAGGGTATACAAGGTAACTATATCTATCAAAATGGCCTCCAAAGATAGAAAAGAATTTTTAGCTTCACAAAATGCTAGAGTAAACTCAGCATTGGTCCAACGACAGGAGCTAATAATACAGAAACTCTGGTGTCATGTCCAGGTCAAATTAAGATGATTGATGAAAAAAGCAGGGGGTTGTGGGAAATTCTGCTACTGTTGCAATGGGTATCATTCAGCAACACAAGGTGTTTTCATTGCAGAAAATAAGGATCAATAATCAGGAAAAATTTGAATAAATCTGTAAGATCCAAGATGTGTCTGAAGTGAGTACTTCTGGTCAAGAGGAGTCAATGTATGGTGCTGGCAATCAGGGTTAAATTAAGATCAAATGGCTTTGTCCAGGATGGATTACATGCCAATAATATCTAGCTTGTGTAAAATGTGGAAACTCTGTAAAGTGTGGAATTTGTAAATATGTCCAATCCCTGTGTTGTTTATTATGAATGTTAGTATGTGTTGGCACGTGGCCAAGTGGTTAAGGCGTTCGTCTGGTGATCTGAAGGTCGCTAGTTCGAGCCTCAGCTGAGGCAGCGTGTTGTGTCCTTGAGCAAGGCACTTAACCACACATTGCTCTGCAACAACACCGGTGCCAAGCTGTATGGGTCCTAATGCCCTTCCCTTGGACAACATCGGTGCTGTGGAGAGGGGAGACTTGCAACATGGGTAACTGCCGGTCTTCCACACAACCTTGCCTAGGCCTGTGTCCTGAAAACCTTCCAAGGTGTAAATCCATGGTTTCATGAGACTAACGGATGCCTATAGTATGTGTTAGTACGAATGGCAGCGATGCTTCACTACTAGATGAACTCAATGCCTTCTATGCACGCTTTGAAAGGAAGAACACGACTACAGCTATGAAGATCCCTGCTGCACCTGATGACCCTATAATCTCTGTCTCAGGGGCCAACGTTAGACTGTCTTTAAAGAGAGTTAACCCTCACAAGGCAGAAGGTCCTGATGGAGTACCTGGTAAGGCTCTGAAAACCTGTGCCAACCAACTAGCAGGAATATTCAAGGACATCTTCAGCATCTCACTGTGACTAGACTGAAATCCTGCCTCAGCAAGGACATGGACCCATTGCAATTAGCCTATCGTCACAATAGGTCAATGGCAGATGCAATCTCCATGGCTCTCCACATGGATTTAGACCACCTGGAAAACACAAACACCTACATCAGGATGCTGTCCATTGACTATAGCTCAGCATTTAATACCATAATTCCCACAATCCTGATTGAGAAGTTGCAGAACCTGGGCCTCTGTACCTCCCTCTGTAATTGGATCCTCGACTTCCTATATGGAAGACCACAGTCTGTGTGGTTTGGTGATAACATATCCTCTTCGCTGATGATCAACACTGGCACACCTTAGGGGTGTGTGCTTAGCCCACTGCTCTACTCTCTGTATACTCATAACTGTGTGGCTAGGCACAGCGCAAATACCATATACAAATTTGCTGACGATACAACCATTGTTGGTAGAATCTCAGGTGGTAACGAGAGGATGTTCGGGGAGTGAGATATGCCAACTAGTAGAATGGTGCCACAGCAACAACCTGGCACTCAACGTCAGTAAGACATAAGAGCTGATTGTGGACTTCAGGAAAGGTAAGACGAAGGAACACATACCAATCCCTATAGAGGGATCAGAAGTGGAGAGAGTGAGCAGTTTCAAGTTCCTGGGTGTCAAGATCTCTGAGGATCTAACCTGGTCCCAACATATTGATGTAGTTATAAAGAAGGTAAGACAGCGGCTATACTTTATTAGAAGTTTGAAGAGATTTGACATGTCAACAAATACACTCAAAAACTTCTATAGTTGTACATTGGAGAGCATTCTGACAGGTTGCATTACTGTCTGGTATGGAGGGGCTACGTTACAGGACCGAAAGAAGCTGCAGAAGGTTGTAAATCAAGTCAGCTCCATCTTGGGTACTAGCCTACAAAGTGCCTAGGATATCTTTAGGGAGTGGTGTCTCAGAAACAGAGTGTCCATTATTAAGGACCTCCAGCACCCAGGGCATGCCCTTTTCTCACTCTTACCATCAGGTAGGAGGGACAGAAGCCTGAAGGCACATACTCAGTGATTCAGGAACAGCTTCTCCTCGGCCATGCGATTCCTAAATGGACATTGAAGCTTTGGACACTACCTCATTTCTTTAATATACAGCATTTCTGTTTTTGCACATTATTTAATAATCTATTCAAAACCTCCTCCCAGTGGCTGAAGGACTGCCCCCTAAATTGCCGCGTGGATTCTGAGCATTCAGAGGCCCAATGGGTATGATCTTTGCCACACAACAACTCCATGAAAAATATTAGGAGCAGCACTAAAGACAACAGCTTGGCCTTCACTGGACTCATTCAAACTTTGATTCCTTCAATTGAAAGGTGTAAAGGAGCTTTCTTCTCAAACTTGGCTGCCTACAGAAATTCATCTTCACTTTCTGTCTGCAAATTGTTATCTTAACCAACGCATTCACAACTGAGAAAACCTCAGTGCAGGCTAGTGTCATTGTTCTAAGATCTTTCTCAATGCTTCTTGTTATGGTGATACGCTTCATCTACAAGTGTCACACTCCAGGACAAGTGGGTTAGTGCCCAATAGTTTCCACTCCAGAACTAAGATTATCCCAATTTCAGTCGGTGAGTTGCAGTATCCAGATGATGCTTGCATCTGTCAACATTTGGAGACTGAGCTCCAAGTCACTTAGCATCTGCAAAACAAAGGCCTTCTACCATCCTGCCCCATTGTATTACACTGCAATTCAACAGAAAACCCTGGAAAATATGGAAAATTCGAGGCAGGTATTGATGATACAACTTCCTATCATCTTCAGAGTGCCAGTATATCCTTTCATTGTCTAAGGAAATGGAACAAAGACATCAACCCCAAAGCAAATTCATACTTAACAGGCAGCAGAGTTCCCTGTCCTCCTGAATGGTTCTAACCACAGAATGGAAAAGGGCATAGAAGCTGAATAAGAAAGTATGGTGGGGGGGAGGAGGGGGAGGAGTACAGCTAGCAAGCTAGGTGAGACCAGGTAACCGGTAAGGTGGGTGGGTTGGGGACGGGTGGATGAAGTAAGAAGCTAGGAGGAGCTATGTGGAAGAGGTAAAGGGCGGAAGAAGAAAGAATCCAATAGAGGAGGCCAGTAAAGCATGGAAGAAAGGGAAGGAGGAGGGAAACCAGAGGGAGGTATATTTGTTTGTTTTACTTGGTTTGCAAAATTTAAAAGTTTGTAGAAAATCGAACTAAAGTTTCAATCATTGTAGATACTGGTTTTGCCATGTTTTCAATTAACTGGGAACTAATCCAGTCGTTCTATGTAAATGAATGATTCACTTGCACTTCTTCCAGTCAAGTCTACTGTATTTGGTGTCTTCTATACTGGAGAAACCAAATACTAATTAGATGACTGCTTTGAGGATTTTCTCCAGCGGCAATTCAGAGCTTTCTACTGGCTGACATTTTAATTCTCCAACCACCTCACACTCTGACCCATCTGCCAATGGCCTTTGGAACTGCTTTTAAGAATTCCAGTGTAGACTGAGGAACAGCATATCATCGTTCATCTTCTGGCCATTTACTACTAAATTCTGCAAATTTGCGTAACTTACTATCTCTGTATGACCAGAACAGGTAATTGTTTCCGAAAGTTGTCCACCTATGGTGTTGAGTTGTGGAGTCATACAATAATGAATCATGTCAACAGGTCCTTCAGCCCACGACATCTATGTCAACCATGATCATAGTGCCATTCAGCAATACAGCATGGATACAGGCCCTTCGGCCCAATGAGTCTATGCTGACCACAGTGCTCACCCATCTAGTCCCAATTTCCTGTGTTTGGCTCATATCCCTCTAAGCCCCTCCTCTCCAAGTATATACCCAAGTACATCTTAAATGATACCATTCTGCTTCTTCTAGCAGCTCATTCCATGTACCCACCTTCCTCTGCATGAAAAAGCTATCTCTCAGATCCCTTTCAAATCTTTCCCCTCTCACCCTAATCCTGGATCCTAGATGTCAAGCCTCCCACTTGCCAATCATCCCTTTACTACCAAATAGCCTAACCGATTTGATCTCTGTAAGATCCCACCTAATACCTCCAAGATTAGCCCCGCTCCACTTTAGGACCTTAATCAGAGGATCAGGCTTACCTTTTGTCATAACTATTTTAAAGCTAATAGAGTTATAGTAACTTGACCCAAAATGCATCTCTACTGACACTACAGTCACTTGCCCTAACTCATTCCCTCAAAAGAGGTCGAGTGTTGCTATTCTCCCTAGTAGGGCCCTCAAAGTGTCAGTTAAAGGAAATATTCTTGGACACATTTAACAAATTCCATTCTGTCCAAGCCCCTTGCAGTATGGATGACCCAGTTAATATAAGAGAAGTTAACATATCCCACTAAAACTACACTGTTATTCTTACAACAATATTGAGTCTCTCTACACATCTGCTCCTCTAGTTCCTGTTGACTATTCTGGGCTTATAATACAGCCCAATCAAAGTGACCATCTGCTTGTTGTTTCTAAGTTCTATGCATATGGTGTCAAAACCCCAGGATATCTTCTCTAAGCCCTGTTGTTATGTATGTTCTCTTTAAAAAGGCAACCCCATCTCTTCACGGGTAAAGCCCTCCCAACCATTGAGCACACCTACATGAAGCACTGTTGTAGAAAAACAACATCCATCATCAAAGATCTTCACCACCCAGACCATGCTCTTTCCTTGCTGCTGCCATCAGGTAGAAGGTACAGATGCCTCAGGACTCACATCACCAGGTTCAAGAACAGTTACTACCTCTCAACTATCAGACTCTTGAACAAAAGAGGATAAGTACACTTGTCTATTGAGATGATCCCACGACCAATCATCTCACTTTAAGGAATCTTTTCTTGTTATTTCATGCTCTAGTTATTTGTTGCTATTTATTTATATTTGCATTTGCACAGTTTGTTGTCTTCTATGTTCTTGCTCTTTCATTGATCCTGTTTACAGTTACTGTTCTATAGATTTGCTGAGTATGGCTGCAGGAAAAAGAATATCAGGGTTGTATATGGTGACACGTATGTATGCTGATAATAAATTTTACTTTGTACTTTGTTCTGTGATCCATATCTCTGTCATACCTGTAGTTTGATGTCCTAGAACACTGAGCTGCTGGTCTTGACCTTCACTCAGCTATGCTTCTGTTATAAGACCATAAGCTATAGGAGCTGAAATAGGCCATTTGGCCCATCGAGTCTCCTCTGTCATTCAATCATGGCTGATCCTTTTTTCCCCTCCTCAGCCCCACTTCCCAGCCTTCTCCCCATAATCTTTGATGCCATATCCAATCAAGAACATAAGAACTGGCAATAATATCCTCAGAACCAATCAATGTCCAGAGGTCATCTGCTCTACATTTCAATCCTCTGGCACCTCAGTTGATCAGTCTTACATCAATGGTGAGAAAGTACTGGAAGTCACTCCGGGGGACAGGACCCATTCATGTTTGGAAAGGCTGTGCCGAATGGTTCCCATTCTCCTGATGCTGGATATGTCTGGAAGAAAATCATAGTGAGAGAATCCCGTTCATCTGAGGACCACCATAGTGCTCCAGGCGGTGGACAACAGTGGACAAGAGCTAGAGTTTGGTAGTTGAGGCCTGATGGTTAAAGTCCTGGTGAGGCTGCAGTCAGAAGCCCAGCGACTGCATTAGAGACCCAGAGGTGGTATATCCTGAGGTTGTGAGTCTCCAGTTGGAGGCCCTGCAAGTGCATTGGAGACTGGAGATTAGAGACCCAGAAGTGGTTTATCCTGGGTAGGTGAGGCTGCAGTCGGAGGCCCTACGAGTGCATTGGGGACTGGAGAATGGAGACCTAGAGGTGGCATGTCCTGGGTTGGTAAGCCTGCCATTGGAGGCCCTGCGAGCGCATTGGAGACTGGAGATGGAGACCTTGATGTGGTGAAGTCAACTGAGGTTGCAGAGAGCTGGGTCCCCAACTCAGTAGTGAACCGGGTGACCAGGCGAAGAAAGGGTTGTGAGTGGAGAGCCAAGGCTAACCCAAGATGGGAGGAGTGTGGGGTGAATCAATAAGGAGGACTTGGATGGACGTGGTTCTCAAGTGCACATACTGTGTGTGCACTCTGACTGACCAACCCAGACCCCAAGGGACGTCTGTCATTGGCCGTGATGCTGAAGGGGTGAGAAATAGGCTCAGCAAGGAGCCCCAGTTGCACACACAGAGTCCAGTCCAGGAAGTTGCATGCTGTGCCAGAATCCACCAGAGCTCCCTGTGGGCGTAGAGCCATTGGGGTGTGGAGGAGGACAGCGAGAGTGAGTTGGGCTATTCTGCTGGAATGAGAGGCTGAGGAGAGCTTACCAGATAGAAAGCCCCTTGTTTCCACCTGGTGGTGCCATTTCCAGGTCAGAGCTCGCCCTGTCAACAGAGAGATGACAAGGGCAATGTTGGCTTGGTCTGTTGAAGATAGAGATGGCTGGAGCTCAAAAAGTAAGATGCACTGGAACAGGACATTGCGACTTTGGGTTGTGGATCCGTTGAAATGTTCAGGCACCAGAATCTGGGCTCTGAGGGAGGGGGTTGACTGGTGCAGGGTAGCTGTAGCAAGACAGAGAGTTGATTGAGAGTGGTGAACAATTGGTCAATAGTTTCCTACTGCTTTTGGACAGTGTACTCTTGTCAGCAGATGACCTCCTTTATGCAAGCAAACTCTGATGGGTCAGTTATTGGTTGATCCATTCTTGTCAGGAAATGTGGAGGAGGCTTGATACAAAAGCAAAGCAGCAGAGACAAATCAATGATGAATGGTAACTTTAATAATAGACTCCAAAATAACAAGCCATGTAGGGTCACAAAACAACAGAGAACAGATACTAAACACCATAAGCAACAAGGTACCTGAAGGCTAGGAGCAACTGGTTGAGGCTGGTTGGTTTGATGGGTGAACAAGGACTGTGAATGACAGCTGGGTTTAAATAGGCTGCAGGTGATGAGTTAGAAACAAGTGGCATGTGACCCCTATTATCAGGGTTGAGGCTGGGAGGTGCATGCCTCTTGGAGGTCTGATAAATGTGATTAGCCAGGAGTTACAAATGTGTGCATGCCCCACAGGTGTGGTTGCCAGGGACACCGGAAGTCTCCCTGATTTCCCACATGGGGAGCAAGGACATGGCAGACCAATTGAGTAATTACTTTGGTTCTGTCTTCACTAAGGAGGACATAAATAATCTTCCAGAAATAGTAGGGGACAGAGGGTCCAGTGAGATGGAGGAACTGAGCGAAATACATGTTAGCAGGGAAGTGGTGTTAGGTAAATTGAAGGGATTGAAGGCAGATAAATCCCCAGGGCCAGATGGTCTGCATCCTAGAGTGCTTAAGGAAGTAGCCCAAGAAATAGTGGATGCATTCGTGATAATTTTTCAAAACTCGTTAGATTCTGGACTAGTTCCTGAGGATTGGAGGGTGGCTAATGTAACCCCACTTTTTAAAAAAGGAGGGAGAGAGAAACCGGGGAATTATAGACCAGTTAGCTTAACGTCGGTGGTGGGGAAACTGCTGGAGTCAGTTATCAAAGGTGTGATAACAGCACATTTGGAAAGCGGTGAAATGATCGGACAAAGTCAGCATGGATTTGTGAAAGGAAAATCATGTCTGACGAATCTCATAGAATTTTTTGAGGATGTAACTAGTAGAGTGGATAGGGGAGAACCAGTGGATGTGGTATATTTGGATTTTCAAAAGGCTTTTGACAAGGTCCCACACAGGAGATTAGTGTGCAAACTTAAAGCACACGGTATTGGGGGTAAGGTATTGATGTGGATGGAGAATTGGTTAGCAGACAGGAAGCAAAGAGTGGGAATAAACGGGACCTTTTCAGAATGGCAGGTGGTGACTAGTGGGGTACAGCAAGGCTCAGTGCTGGGACCCCAGTTGTTTACAATATATATTAATGACTTGGATGAGGGAATTAAATGCAGCATCTCCAAGTTTGCGGATGACACGAAGCTGGGTGGCAGTGTTAGCTGTGAGGAGGATGCTAAGAGGATGCAGAATGACTTGGATAGGTTGGGTGAGTGGGCAAATTCATGGCAGATGCAATTTAATGTGGATAAATGTGAAGTTATCCACTTTGGTGGCAAAAATAGGAAAACAGATTATTATCTGAATGGTGGCCGATTAGGAAAAGGGGAGGTGCAACGAGACCTGGGTGTCATTATACACCAGTCATTGAAAGTGGGCATGCAGGTACAGCAGGCGGTGAAAAAGGCGAATGGTATGCTGGCATTTATAGCGAGAAGATTCGAGTACAGGAGCAGGGAGGTACTACTGCAGTTGTACAAGGCCTTGGTGAGACCACACCTGGAGTATTGTGTGCAGTTTTGGTCCCCTAATCTGAGGAAAGACATCCTTGCCATAGAGGGAGTACAAAGAAGGTTCACCAGATTGATTCCTGGGATGGCAGGACTTTCATATGAAGAAAGACTGGATGAACTGGGCTTGTACTCGTTGGAATTTAGAAGATTGAGGGGGAATCTGATTGAAACGTATAAAATGATCCTAAAGGGATTGGACAGGTTAGATGTAGGAAGATTGTTCTTGATGTTGGGGAAGTCCAGAACAAGGGGTCACATTTTGAGGATAAAGGGGAAGCCTTTTAGGACCGAGATTAGAAAAAACTTCTTCACACAGAGAGTGGTGAATCTGTGGAATTTTCTGCCACAGGAAACAGTTGAGGCCAGTTCATTGGCTATATTTAAGAGGGAGTTAGATATGGCCCTTGTGGCTATGGGGATCAGGGGGTATGGAGGGAAGGCTGGGGCGGGGTTCTGAGTTGGATGATCAGCCATGATCATAATAAATGGCGGTGCAGGCTCGAAGGGCCGAATGGCCTACTCCTGCACCTACTTTCTATGTTTTTTTCAAAATGGCACCATGCTGCAGTCTAAGATCATGGCTCAGAGGTGTTTTTTAAAGTTTGTAGTGATGTTTTGGGGACAGGAGATAGAGGGCAGTTTAGGATTTAGGGACAGGGATATGATGGAGTTTGAATTCAGGCCTCCGGCTCTGCTCTCCATGTTCCATGTTCAAAGTGCAGTGACATGTTTGGATGACAAAGGACATCGACAGCCCAGGCCTCCGCTCTGTGTCCAAAGGCCAGCAATCAGGAGTCTGTGTGAGCAGGAGGTGCAACCAGAGTTCGAGCTTGGAGTTTGGGATCGCATCATCAGTTAGTCCACGTGTTGATACCAAAGACTGGAGGCCAAAGTGTGATCATTAGTCCAGAAGATGAAGCCTGTAGACTGGAGGCTGGAGGCTGGAGGCCTCACTGTCTGATTTGTGAGTAGATCAGAGGGAGGAATGGGGCTTGATTTGCAGTTGTTGTTTGTTGTGTTCCGTGTTGTGCTGCTGAGCATTGTGGGTATGCTATGCTGGTGTCAGAATGTGCGGTGACACTTGTGGGCTGCTCCAGCACACCGCTAGTTAACACAAATGATGTACCTTGCTGTGTATTTCGATGTACATGTAATAAGTAAATTTGAACCTTAATCCTGCAGGAGGGACATATCACTAGCCTAATTGTGACCTTAACTGTGCTATATGAAGAATTAATCTAAAGAGACTTTACTGTTCCTTACCTGTACACTTGGTTAGTCTCTTCTCACTGAAGCTTCATAAGTAAAAGCCTTAGCACTTACCACTTCAACACTGGCCACTGTCACAGTGACTACTCTGCTCTACCTTACATTCTTTTTATTTGCTGATACACCTCATCACTTTTCAGTGCTCACTCCAAGGTCAGCTCCCAATGCCTGCCATGACAAAAAATTGACTCTTGGGCTTGGCCTGCCTCAGCATTTTCAATCCTTGCTCTGCTTCCCTTGTTTCATTCTTCATGTTTTTAGTTGTGCTTTTGCACTAATGTCTTGTTTTTTTTTACAGTCTGTTCCTTCATTGTCTTGATGTGTGTTCTCTGAATCTGAATGCTACAAGCAAGATTTTCATTGCCACTGTACCTCACTGTAGTTGATATGACTCAAGATGAGAGCTTTGAGATAGGAGTGGTGGCAGGCTCCACTACCAGATGTGTTGAAAGTATCTGGATGCAGAACAGAACTACACCAAAACAACTGAAAGGAATGTCGCTGGAACCAGATAAGACAAAATGCTGCTCAATTCTAGAACTACTCAACAATGAAGGATGAGGCTTCATTTTTCTGATAGATAGTAAAAACACTGAATGAAATCACTTATGAGGTCGAAGCAGAAAAAGATATGATGACAGCTATTATATGCTCCATCAGTGGGACCTGTATCTTCAGCCAAATACAAAGTGTCCTTGGTAATGAAGAGAACAACCAAATTCCACCCTTCATACATTATAGCTTGATCAACAGATTTTGTATCTTGTGGGTATCAATGATGCAAGGATAGTAAAACAACATGACCTGTTCTAAATAAAAAAGGGAGATGGGATTCAATGGAAGTTTTGGAGGTATCACAGTACTATAGCCGCCTCAGCTGGAAAAGAATAAAGGTCAAGATGTTTATATGAACTTTTAGATCCAAACATCACATCATGTAACATATCAGCAACAATTCCTATCTTGGGACAGCTTACATTGTATGCTGTACTAATGTTTGCTATTTTGACTTTAGAGACCCAGGTGATTCACCCTGGGAGAAAGTCTCCACATCATAGATCCTTTGAGGCAAGTATGCTGTAGTGAGGGAAGCAGCTAAATCCTTGTGTCCTCTAATCCCAAGATAGTTCTGGCCCTGTGGCATGAATGGAAGGCAAATAGAGGGGCATTATGAAGATCTGCTCTTGCATGGCTCCTAATGGTCAGATATGGGAGCAATAATGTGAGACAGTTCACTTTGAGATATTATGCATGAAAAAAAAGGGAAGCCTTACATGAGGCAAAATAATAATCAACATTTAGAATGATCTTGTCAGAAGGGTTTAAAATAAGGAAGCCAAAATAGAATTCCAGTTAATGGTGACACATCAGGACCAGTACATTTTACCCCAATTAGCTGAAGTTTTGTGGAAATAGGTAAAAAGGTATAAAAAAGACCAACTACCGTTTAACTGAGTAACACGTTTTGCAGACACCTAGTACGAATAGTGGACTGCCTCCATACAATGCTAGCAACAACTGCATCCTCCAAATCTTCATTTTCATTGTAACATTCAAGAAGATTGACAATACCTTCAAATTCTTTGTAGTTTCTAACTTGTTAAAGTAGTAAAATTGTTTCATTTTCACTCCTGCCTGTTTCTGGCATCTCCAAGCTGCAGTGAACAAAACAGTTTGGAATTGTCATACTGCTTATTTCTTGATAGCTATCAGTGACACAAATCACTGTTTTTTGAATGCAAATACATTGATGCTATTTAAAAACTGTTTGCTCAAAGCATGCTGTAGCATCTAATGGCCACACAAGTGCATGCAACTGACACTAGTGAGAACTAATTCAGCAAATCTCATGTCCCAATTAAGCAGCATAGTGTCCAAATAAATGAAGGGAATCCTGACTATTTTCTCAATTAGTTGTAGTTCTTTAAGAATTACCTCAAATAGCCCCGATTAACCGATGGCACAATTAACTGGTATTCACTGTATTGATTTTGCACAAACAACTCAAACTTGGATGTCAAAATCAGATCATAATCAGGTTTAATTTCACAAGCATACATTGTGAAATTTGTAATTTTGTGGCACCCGTACATTGCAATACATAGTAATAAAAACTATAAATTACAATAAGAAGCTTATATGTAAAATGTATACATCACCATCATTTTACACATGGAGTGCAAAAAGTCAGAGAATACTTTTAACAAGTAAATTTGAAGTACACACAAAGACAAGCAGATGTGGTATAGGATTACCAGGTGCTCTGTCCTGTTTATTCCACTAATAATAACTTTAACTGTGAGACGCAGCTGCATACGTTTTCATTCTGTCACATAAGATATATTTCATTAGTTATGAAGTAAATGATAAAACTTAGATACGTTCCATAATGGATACTGACATAAAATTTGTCAATCTACAGTATAATGCAGATTTTCATCTTTGATCGTCATAAATCAGTTATCTTAAATATGTTAACTGTTCACTAAATCACTTCCGAACTCTATCAAGCATGATCCTGCAGAAGACTCAGTTCAGAGAAAATATTACAATTTTATCCTAATGCAAAGAGACGCAAACAAGTTAGTCAAATCAACAAGATTTACGTCAGCCCTGTCCCGTCAAAAAATTACAAATGACATTGGCCTGATTAAAAGTAGACAATGAAGCTAATAATTATTAGTACTGTAAATGAAAGTTAATAAAACAGATGATGATATTCCAAAACAAATAAAACAAAAAAATGCAGCGGATCAGGCATCATCTGTGGAAATGGCAACAGATTTATTGTTTCACTTTCGATGCAGGGTCTTTGAACTGAAACTTAAACCCTGTTTCTCTTTTCAAAGTTCAAAGTTCAAAATAAATTTATTATTAAGGTACGTATATGTCACCATATACAACCCTGAGATTAATTTTCTTCCAGGCTTCCAGAGTAAACACAGGAAACACAACAGAACCAATGAAAGACTGCACCCCAGGGGAGCAGGCACTCTGTCTGGCTGAAGCTGAGGTGAGGAAGATCCCGGCCAAAGTCAACCCACACAAGGCTGCGGGGCCCAATAATATACCAGGCCGGGTTCTGAAAGACTGAACACACAGCCCAGCTAACACAAGTGCTGACAGATATATTCAACATCTCTCTCAAGCAATCTACCGTCCGCTTGGTTTTCAAGGCAGCAACCATCATTCCAATACCAAAGAGGGTGACAGTAACCTGCCTAAATGACTATTGTCCGGTGGCATTAACATCAGCCATTATGAAATGCTTTGAACAGCTGGTCATGGAGCACATTAAAGCCTTTCTCCCAGCTACACTGGACATTTTCTCGTTCACTTATCGCTCATATCGATCCACTGACGATGCAATAGCCTCTGCCCTCCACTCTGTCCTGTCCCACCTGGAAAATGGGGTCTCATATGCCAGACTGCTGTTGATAGACTTCATTTCCATCTTCAAGACTATCATGGCCTAGAAGCAAGTGGGGAAACTGTCCTCTCTGGGTCTCAACACCTCCCTCTGCAATTGGATCCTGGACATCTCAACAGAAAGGCCATAGTCCAGTCCATGTGGACAGCAACATCTCTAGTCCTGTTATGCTGAGCACTGGTGTCCCCCAAGGCTGTGTGCTCAGTTGCTGCTGTTCACGCTGCTGACGCATGACTGTGTCGCAGGATCCAGCTCAAACCTTGTCATCAAGTCTGCAGATGACACGACAGTGGTTGACCTCATTGACAACGATGACAAGACAGAGTATAGAAAGGAAGTGGGGCGGTTGGTGGATTGGTGTGAGAAGAACAGCCTAATCCTGAATGTGGAGAAGACAAAGGAAATCATTGTGAACTTCAGGAGGGTGCAGTCAAACCATCCCCCTCTGTGAATGCATGACTCCTCCATAAACATAAAGAGAGTTAAATGCACCAAGTTCCTGGAAGTTCATATCATGGATGACCTCACCTGGTTCCTTAGTATCACCTCCCTGAACAAGAGGGCACAGCAGTGCCTCCACTTCCTAAGAAGGTTGAGGTCATCAAGGCTCCACCACCCCCCCCCACCTTAACTGAGTTTTTCAGGAGCATCATTGAGAGCATCCTGACAAGCTGCGTCCCCATCTGGTATGGGAGCAGCTGAGCATCGGACCAACAGTCCCTACAAAGTACTGCGAGAACAGCTGAGAGGATCATAGGGGTCTCCCTAGCATCCATCGGGGACATTTATCAGAATCACTGCGTACGCATGTCCTTTAGTATTATTAAGGATCCCACCTATCCATCCAGCGTCCCCTTTGACTTTCTACCATCAGGCAGGAGACTCCAATGCAAAAAAACAAGAACGGTCAGGATGAGAAACATTTTCTTCCCCCAGGCCATTAGGCTTCTGAGCTCCCAGTCGCATTGTATTGAAGTGTCACTGGTTAATCTGTTCTGTACCTTACAATATTTAATATCAATGCACTTATATTTGTTATTTATGTGTGATTCATCAGTAGATTTTATTTTGACCTTCATAAATTATCGTGCATCGTGTGTACTACTGTGATTTACACCCTGATTCGAAGAAACATTGTCTTGTTTCTACATACACTATATGGTTATATACGTTATATACATGTATATAGTTAAATGACAATAAACTTGACTTGACAACAGGAGGGACAAGCAACCAATGTACAAACGAGAACAAACTGTGTAAATACAAAAAGAAATCATGATGATGATAATAATAATAAGAATAAATAAGAAATTACTATCGAGAACATGAGATGAAGAGATCTTGAAAGCGAGTCTATAGTTTGTGAGTACAGTTCAGTGATGGGGCAAGTGAATACTGTCTGACCTTCTGGATTTGTAATGTGTCAGATAAATGTTAGCCATTTTGAAAACCAAATGAAAAATTAAATAGCATGTCTTCCGGAGAAAAGAAGTTTGGGAGGGAGGATGTTGCTGCTTTATAAAATACTGTTGCATGTGCAAGTTGGAGCTCACATTGAGCCTTATAGGCACTGCTATACTTTGTATCTTTTGGAATGTCAGCTTACTGAACCATACTGGAACCAATGAACCTGAAGAGCAGAAACTCCTGGATAAGGAAGTCTGGAACTGCCACATTGTGTTGAAAAAAAAATTCTCAAATCATGTCTTAATATTTTAAATCAGTGATTAAAACTCATTCCACCATTAACCTTCTGCTGATTTCATTATTCTCTGAAAGAAGTACTACAATCCCTGTCACCAGATGCAGATCTAACTTCACTCCTTGTGGGTCTATTCCCTAAAGGCCTAACGGCTCAAGTCTTTTCCTGTGTTCATTTTATTGATCGACATTGCTTAACATCTACGACAAATGCTTCTTATTTTCTGCACTAGACAATGTTACCTTACTTTTGCAAAAGGATCTCGTACTTACCGTAAGACCATAAGACACAAGAGCAGAATTAGGCCCTCTGCCCCATTCAATCATGGCTGATCCTTTTTTTTCTCCTCCTTAACCCCCATTCGTGGCCTTCTCCCTGTGACCTTTGATGCCATGTCCAATCAAGAACCTATCAATCTCTGCCTTAAATACACCCATTGACCTGGCCTCCACAACTGCAAGTGGCAACAAATTCCCCAAATTCTCCACCCTTTGGCGAAAGAAATTTCTCCGCATCTCTGTTTTGAAAGGGCGCCCCTCTATCCTGAGGCTGTGCCCTCTTGTCCTAGACTCTCCCACCATGGGAAACATCCTTTCCACATCTACTCTGTCTAGGACTTTCAACATCCAAAAGGTTTCAATGAGATCCACCCCCATCCGTCCAAATTCCAGCGAAGACAGGCCCAGAACCATCAAACATTCCTTGTATGATAACCTTTTCATTCCTGGAACCATCCTTGTGAACTTCCTCTGGACCCTCTCCAATGCCAGCACATCTTTTCTAAGATGAGATGCCCAAAACTTCACAAAACTCAAGGTGAGGCCTCACCAGTGCCTTATAAAGCCTCAGCATCACTTCCCTGCTCTTGACCTATTCTAGACCTCTCAAAATGAATGCCAACGTGGTATTTGCCTTCCTCACCACCGACTTGGCCTGTGAGTTAACCTTTAGGGTATTCTGCACAAAGACTTTGTATCTCATATTTTTGAATTTTCTGCCCGTTTAGCAAACAGACCACACATTTATTTCCACTACCAAAGTGCATCGCCATGCATTTTCCAACATTGTGTTTCATTTGCCTCTTTCTTGCCCATACTCCTAATCTGTCGAAGTTCTTCTGCAGCCTACCTGTTTCCTCAACACTACCTGCCTCTCCACCAGTCTTTGTATCATCTGCAAACTTGGCAACAAAGCCATCTATTCCATCATCTAAATCATTTATATACAGCATAAAAAGAAGTGGTCCCAACACCAACCCCTGCGGAACACCACTAGTCACTGGCACACAACCAGAAAAAGATCCTTTTATTCCTGCTCACTGTCTCCTACCAATCAGCCAATGCTCTAACCATGTTAGTAACTTTCCAGTAATACCAGGGGCTCTTAACTTGGTAAGTAGCCTCATGTGTGGCACCTTGTCAAAGGCCTTCTGAAAGTCGAAATATACAACATCCACTACATCCCCTTTATCTATCCTACTTGTAATCTCCTCAAATAATTCCAACAGGTTCGTCAGGCAAGATTTTCCCCGAAGGAAACCATGCTGATTTCGTCCTATCTTGTCTGGTGTCACCAAGTACTACATCACCTCATCCTTAACAATTGACTCTAACATCTTCCCAACCACAGAGGTCAGGCTAACTGGTCTATAAATTCCCTTCTGCTGCCTTCTTCCTTTCTTAGAGAGTGGCGTACAGGAGGACTTTCCTGGCATATAGGACGAATAAACTTTTCTTGGGCTTCCTGCCAGGTATATTTATTTAGAAAAAGCATTTGGACGTAAGGGCGATGAACTCAGAGCCCTCTGCTCAAAGTCCTGCTGGTAGAAATGAGCAGTATCTGGCAACAAGGGTGATCCAATGGCCACTCTGTCCATTTGCTCATTGTAGTTCCCCCTTATAGAGGAGGTACATCGATGTAAAGGTATGATCAAAAAGGTCAATTGTACCCTTTTCAAACCTTGACTGCAGGAGTCCAAGAAGAGTTTATTTGTTCCCTTACTTTTATCCATGCTGTTATCCATTCTTTTGCCCAGCTGTGAAAGAAATGTGAGAAAGCATAGCTCATGGATAAAAAATCAAATCCAGGTAATACATTGTTGTAATTTACACATCCTCGTTTACCATTTAATGTTTCTGCTTGTTTAGCATTTGCCCTCTGTAACTGGTGCTTCCTTATTTCAGTATCAACCATTTCAAAACACTGAAAGATTGGAAGATCTGTCTGTCCTCATTTCCTGTCTGGATTTAGCTGCTGGATATTCCACCAGCTAATCACTCCATTCTTCCTTCCTTGCCATGTTGAGTCCAGCCAAGGCTGGTGTGTTCTTAACTGGGTATGAGTTTCACCACAGGAGAATGATGTATTCAGATTGTCTAATGGATGTAAAACACGTTAGTCAGCTGTTGGATTAGGGATCATTTTCACAGTTCATAATGAACCTCATGACCTAGCCTGTTCCAGCGGTTAAACTCATAACTCTTCGGTTACTTCTTCCTACTCTAATCTTGACCTTCCTTGTCCCATCCCACACCATCCGCCATCTTTATTTCTGCTTACAATTTGAAGGAAGCCAACAATTAGAAGACAAATAAAAACAAATAAACAGGTAACGTTATCAAGCATCAGCATACTGGTCAATCACATGCTGTGAACTGGCTGAGTAAGGAAATTCATAATTCTTTCCCTGCAGCAAAGATGTTCTAAGCTTTTTTAAATAACTATGCCAAGAACTGCAGAAATTTGTCTCAACTGATATGTATCTGTATATATTTTATCTAGCTGTTAGCTTGCAACTTGCGCCTTTCAACCTTTTCCAAACTCTTAAACAAAATCAACATTTTGAAACATAGCAACACACACAAAATGCTGGTGAAATTCAGCAGGTCAGGCAGCGTCTATGGGAAAAAGTACAGTCGACGTTTTTGGCCTAAATGTTGACTGTACTTTTTTCCATAGAAGCTGCCTGGCCTGCTGTGTTCTTCTAACATTTTGTGTGTGTTGCTCAGATTTCCAGCATCTGCAGACTTCCTCTAGTTTGTAATTTGAAACATAAAGTAACACTGCACCATAACTATGAGAAAATGAAATAATAAATGAATGTTTTAGCTTATTTAAAGATTTGCTCTTTAGAAATTCTCACCAGAAAAACTGGATGCTAGATTTAAGGACTGGACAGCTAAAGGAATAACAGCTATTTGCAATATAATGAAAGAAGGAACACTGTTCAGTTTTGAAATGCTCAAAGAGAAACACATTAGAAAAATAAGACTTTTATCGATATTTACAGATGCGACAGTACGTTAATAGGACAGTTAAAAATGTAACCAAGGCAAGTACATGTTTGATAGAGCTATTTAGAAAAGCATATAATTCAGACAACGGTAGTAGAATAATTTCAAGCATGTATAAGGGTTTGTCAAATCGTAAAACACATTCGACTTCATACATTAAAACAAACTGGGAGAAGGAAGGAGGGATAATAATATCTGAGGAAGAATGGACAATAATATGAAGGTATCAATGGAAGTGTTCCAGTTCACAGAAATGGAGGGAGTTCGGGTGGAAAAACTTGATAAGATATTTTATTACACCCTCTCAGAAATCCCACTATGATAGTAACCTCCCTGTTTGCTGGAGAAATTGTGGAAATCAAAATGCAAATCATTATCATATTTTCTGGGAATGCCCCGTTATCAAAGACTATTGGAGTGGGATACACAATGCCCTACAAGACATCTTTAAATGTGAAATACCCTTAGAAAGTAAGACCATATATTTGGAGTATATACCTCAAGAATGGTTGAAAAGAGATAAATATTTAATGAATATACTGCTGGCGACTGGTAAAAAGACCCTTACCAGGAAATGGTTATCACAGGAGAGCCCAACTTTAAATGTATGGATGGAAATTACAATGGACATTTACAAAATGGAGAAGATAACAGCATCTGTTAATCATAAGTTGGAAGAATTTGATTCATACTGGGAAAAATGGTTTAACTACATGATACCTCATAGGCCTGATTTTATTCTCACAAGTCAATGAATATGTTGTAAAAAAAGATCACTCCCTACTTTGTACATAGTTTTCCTCTTTTGATTATTCTTTCTTTCCTCTCCTTTCTATAAGTGTATACCTCATATAAATATTATGTGGAGATTTGTGACAAATATGACTATATGATATATAATATATCTACAGTATCTGAAATACATCTTATGGAAAGTTTCGTTTGATGATGAACTTCAATAAAAAAAAACTACAAAAAAAAGAAATTCTCACCAGAAAAATCATATAGAATGGAAGGAGAGTCCTTAAGTCCTTAAGTTCAGTTAAGGGAACCGGATAAGTACTTGAAAGGCAAGAATTTGCAGAGCCATCAGGAAAGGACTATTTGGGTTTCTCTTATCCATGGATTGTATGGCTTTCTTTCACAGTGTAATGTTTATGTGATTCTATGTATCCCTAAGAGAATTATCTAAATATCCTGCAGTCACAAAGTAATGATGCATTATAAAGTCACCAAAGAGTCAATATCAGCCTCCTCCAGGTCTATGTTGTTCTATTAACATACTTCATTTCACTGCAAGTAAACTGAGATTGTCAGCAAGGTACTCTGATAATGTTTTACCTATACTAAGCTACATCAGGGTGCACTCCTGCACCTCTATTCTCAAACGTTTTGCTAGGTATCAAATACTCATTAAGACAACATGCATATCCTTGAGTGGGAGTCGTTGGAATAATGGGCTGGGACAAGCTGAGCTCAGACCATGCCTTGTGATCTCGTGCATGTCACATCCCCGGTCCTGGTCCTGCAACTTCACCAAATTTTTTAACTATTTGGCTGCAGGGGATCTGAGATCTTGCTTCTGCGGCTATTCTCCATTGCTGAGTGGGCTGCAAGTGACAACTAGGCTTCAGGTTGGTGCCAACTGAAGGTCTCTCCATGGACCACACCGATGGTTTGCTGACAGGTCAGGCCAGCAAAGGCTTAGAAATTGTCAATAGATAAACTAGTTTAAAAAAAAATGTCACAAGACAATTAACTGACAAAATAAAATATGAATGATAATAAGGTAAAGAGGAAAAGAAATTGTTTACCTTTTTAAAAAAGATCAACAGTTCTATTCATGTCATAGCTGGACCAGATGCACCAGCTGCAGTTGGGACAATGATGAGGGGCAAGATAAGAAATTGACACATGTCCTTGGGCTTACCAGGAATGGGAATCAGATCTGACCCCAGCACACTCTATAATGCTGCACTGCAGTGCATAGGTACATGTCCAGACGGTGTAGAATGGGTTCATGGAATGTAAGGGAGTAAGATGAATGTTGGAGTAGATGAGAAGGCAGCAAACTTTAGAAACATGAGGGGATGCCTGGTTGTGATGAGGGGAGTGAGTGTTGAAATATGTGGCAGTGAGATTGGATTTTATTATTTTTATGTGGAATGGAAATAAAATATGAGATTTCAAGATGTTTGCAGGCATGATATGATATGAGACAGTTGAGATGATAGATGTCTGATTACATGGCTTCTGAGGAAAAAGGCTACTGGTTGAGTATTTGTAGCTCTGTTTTTCAGTAAATTCACCATTCTGTTGCCAACTAACACATTTGCTGGCTGTATGAAGATCTTTAATTCTTATCCTGTTCATACCAGCTGCTTGTTTCCTCTGTCTGAATTATGGTAGCAAAACTTCGACATCAGCATCAGGATCACAAAATGCTTGAATTTCCTCCCCACTTCTGTATGTTTCGTCCACCTCATTTCACTTCTTTCACAATATGTAGAGCAGTCTTGGGCAAATATCTAAACAAATCAGCATCCATGGATATTGGTATCAAGAGGATTTGCCCCACATGCCAGGAATGCAGGAATTTCATGGCCTAAGGATCCAAACAAAACACCATCCAAACTAAATAGTAAAAATCCAAATGTTTATTTTCATAACAGTCTTTGCAAGTTTGTAAGGAATCGTGAACTTACACATATTATTCCATAACACAGAGTTATTTCCATTAATTGCAATACTTTTTCTTCATTATCCTGACAATTCTCAAACAATAGGAACACTTTCACACTTTAGAACGGATGAAGAATTTTTAACAGGATAAATATACACACTATTCAATACAGACATGCATAGTAATGAATCAAATTAATGGTCCTGAAAATAACTACAAATTGAATGAAAAAAACAAGTGACATTGTAGGATATATATTTTGATGGCACACATTATATACAATGATTTTGTTACTCAGCATAAGTAAAAGTGTGATCCTCAACGCTGACAACATTCTTAAGCATAAACTTCATGAATTCCCTCAAAAGGTACAGAATAAAAGAAGCAAATTACAATTGAAAAAGAGGGAGATTTTCAATAAAATTTTTCTTTAACTGAGAAGTCTAGTGTGGTTTCAAATAACTCCACATAACATAATCTCAAGTGACCAGCAGTTCTATTATTGACTGCTGACAAATACTCCATCCTGATATGTGAAATGTGTCAAATTACCACATGAAATTAAAGAAGGAAAAATATACGAAGGTACTGAAAAATGATTGCATAACTTCACTGGCAAGATCAAATAAAAGTAAATTCCAAGTTAACTGCACTCCAGTCTATCCTCACACATTCTCTTTCAATTTTTGACTCCAACTTTTTCTTTGTAACTCTATATCACTGCAACTTCATCTTTCAAATGTTACCTCAATACAGTCATAATGATTGCCAGAAATAATCTGTCTCACATACAGTAAAGTCACTAATACAGATAAAGTTGATCAATGCCACATCAGCTGCATTCTTGCTTATCTCTCCTATGCAAATGGAAATCTGATTGATTCTGGTGCTGTATTTGCTTAAAAAAGTCAAAGATATTCCTAATTGTAGTGGTCATTCAACTTCAAATTCAATGCTATCTCAATCCCACCATTCTTGCAACTGTGCAATATCTGGCTATAGAAACATACTCTGAGTACATTGAGAGGAAATAGAGCTTCCCATATTCCTGGAATAGCAATGGCAAGAACAACATTTACAGAAATGAGAAACATCCTAACGAACAAGAAAATAGCAATTGACATCCGCCTTAGAACTCTCAGTTGCTACATTCTTCCTATCTTGATGTATGGCTGCGATTCGTGGACCATCACAAATGCAATGGAAAAAAGAATCAATGCAGCAGAGATGTACTTCCTCAGAAGAATGCTATGCATATCATATACGGACAGGATAACCAACAAAGAAGTTCTACAGAGAATAAAAACAAAACGTACATTACTTAAAAAAATCAGAAAACAGCTATCAAAATTCTTTGGACATATCATGCGAAGAGAGACATTAGAACATTTAGTTACAACTGGAAAGCTGGAAAGAAAAAGAAGCAGAGCCAGACAGAGAATGAAAATGAAAGATGGAATAACATCATGGTTAGAAACAGGGGAGGCAACAACTACAATTTGGAGGGTCAGGGATCGCGATGGATGGAGAGACATGATCGCCCACGCCAAACGGCAAGGCACCTGAATGAAATGATATTCCTGGTCCTCATTTAGAAAGGCAGAGACTTGATGGAAAGCCAGCAGGAAAAGTAGAAAATCATTTGGAAACTCAACAAATATATTTTGAGGAAGAAAACAAGGGAAACTGGTCTCTAGTCTAGTCTGTCATCCAGTTTAAAACAAGTATCACATTTTACACCAAAGGAACATGAACAATGGTGGGACACTTTGGTACAACCAACTGAGTTTCCAGAGAAGTTTTTCCCACCAACCTCTGAGGGAGCAATTTTTAACTTGGCAGATGATCTTCCACCAAATATAAACCAGTCAAGTTAGACTACACTGTTACACATGGTAATTCCCAGCATATATAGTCCCAGTGTGTCTCATATTTTCTGGCTATGGAACTATTCCTGGAAATGCGGATCTTATGTGTGAGAATCTGGGAAATATAATGGTCCATGATCCCACCAATGGCCAGGTTAATACTTTACCACATAAGAATTTCTGAGTGGACTTTTTTGCAAAAGAAAGTCAACTGATGAAGGGATGGATTTAAATGTCTTAATATCTCCATATTGTCCCTGAAGTATTGCATTTGGAACAAGACATAATATTCTCGTGTGACCGTCAGTATTTTATAAAGTCACGTCATAACTTCCTTGGTCCCATATAAGGCACCTTTTCAAGCAGCCCGGATATATTCATAAACTAAGCACATAAAGATTTATTTTCCTATAATGCTTTAATAATTGCACTTTCTAGTTTATATTGTCAAATTTCATTCTTCCTATCACAATATAGCATGTCATATTAGTCTGCATTAAATTTTTCTTGCCATTTATCTGTCCATTCTACGAGCTTAGCAGAGCAGAGCTGAAGTTTCTACATCCCTGAGAATCAACAATTTAAGACATATAGCACTTCCTCACATTTTGCTAAAAGTACAAAGCTATAGATTTGACTTTGATTTTCAGCAAATTGAGGGAAATGGAGTCAATCCAGAAATTCAATATATTTTTTTTTGATCTAGTTATTTGTAGATCATTAGCTGATGAATATTCGTTGCATTATATCATTCAGAGATATAACCATATAACCATATAACAATTACAGCACAGAAGCAGGCCATCTCGGCCCTTCTAGTCTGTGTCGAACGTTTACTCTTACATAGTCCCACCAACCTGCACTCAGCCCATAGCTCTCCATTACTTTCCTGTCCATATAGCTATCCAATTTTACTTTAAATGACAATATCAAACCTGCTTCAACCACTTCTGCTGGAAGCTCGTTCCACACAGCTACCACTCTCTGAGTAAAGAAGCTCCCCCTCATATTACCCCTAAAGTTTTGCCCTTTAACTCCCAACTCATGTCCTCTTGTTTGAATCTCCTCCACTCTCAATGGAAAAAGCCTATCCACATCAACTCTATCTATCTCCCTCATAATTTTAAATACCTCTATCAAGTCCCCCCTCAACCTTCTACGCTCCAAGAGTAAAGACCCAACTTGTTCAACCTTTCTCTGTAACTTAGGTGATGAAACCCAGGTAACGTTCTAGTAAATCTTCTCTGTACTCTCTCTATTTTGTTGACATCTTTCCTATAATTTGGTGACCAGAACTGTACACAATACTCCAAATCTGGCCTTGTACAATTTTAACATTACATCCCAACTCCTATACTCAATGCTCTGATTTATAAAGGCCAGCATACCAAAAGCTTTCTTCACCACCCTATCCACATGAGATTCCACCTTCAGGGAACTATGCACCATTATTCCCAGATCCCTCTGTTCTACTGCATTCTTCAATGCCCTACCATTTACCATGTATGTCCTATTTTGATTAGTCCTACCAAAATGTAGCACCTCACATTTATCAGCATTAAACTCCATCTGCCATCTTTCAGCCCACTCTTCTACTGGCCTAAATCTCTCTGCAAGCTTTGAAAACCTACGTCATTATCCACAACTCCACCAATCTTAGTATCATCTGCATACTTACTAATCCAATTTACCACCACATCATCCAGATCATTAATGTATATGATTGGACCCAGTACAGATCCCTGAGGCACACTACTAGTCACCGGCCTCCAATCTGACAAACAGTTATCCACCACTACTCTCTGGCGTCTCCCATCCAGCCACTGCTGAATCTATTTTACTATCTAACGATTGAACCTTCCTAACTAACCTTCCGTGTGGAAACTTGTCAAGGCCTTACTGAAGTCCATATAGACAACATCCACTGCTTTACTCTCATCAACTTTCCTAGTAACCTCTTCAAAAAATTCAATAAGATTTGTCAGACATGATCTTCCGCGCACAAATCCATGTTGACTGTTCCTAATCAGACCCTGTCTATCCAGATAATTATATATACCATCTCTAAGAATACTTTCCATCAATTTACCCACTACTGACGTCAAACTCACAGGCTGATAATCGTTAGGTTTACTCTTAGAACCCTTTTTAAACAATGGAACAACATGAGCAATACGCCAATCCTCCAGCACCATCCCTGTTTCTAATGACATTTGAAATATTTCTGTCAGAGCCCCTGCTATTTCCACACTACCTTCCCTCAAGGTCCTAGGGAATATCCTGTCAGGACCCGGAGACTTATCCACTTTTATATTCCTTAAAAGCACCAGTACTTGCTCTTCTTTAATCATCATAGTTTCCATAACTTCCCTATCTGTTTCCCTTACCTTACACAATTCAATATCCTCCTCCTCAGTGAATACCGAAGAAAAGAAATTGTTTAAAATCTCCCCCATCTCTTTTGGCTCCACACATAGCTGTCCACTCTGATTCTCTAAGGGACAAGTTTTATCCCTCACTATCCTTTTGCTATTAATATAACTGTAGAAACCCTTGGGATTTATTTTCACCTTACTTGCCAAAGCAAACTCGTATCTTCTTTTAGCTTTTCTAATTTCTTTCTTAAGATTCTTTTTACATTCTTTATATTCCTTGAGCACCTCATTTACTCCATGCTGCCTGTATTTATAGTAGATACCTGTCTTTTTCCAAACCAAGTTTCCAATATCCCTTGAAAACCATGGCTCTCTCAAACTTTTAACCTTTCCTTTCAACCTAACAAAAACATACAGATTCTGTACCCTCAAGATTTCACCTTTAAATGACCTCCATTTCTCTATTACATTCTTCCCATAAAACAAATTGTCCCAATCCACTCCTTCTAAATCCTTTCACATCTCCTTAAAGTTAGCCTTTCTCCAATCAAAAATCTCAACCCTGGGTCCAGACCTATCCTTCTCCATAATTATATTAAAACTAATGGCGTTGTGATCACTGGACCCGAAGTGCTCCCCAACACAAACCTCTGTCACCAGATCTATCTCATTCCCTAACAGGAGATCCAACACTGCCCCTTCTCTAATTGGTACCTCTATGTATTGCTGCAAAAAACTATCCTGCACACATTTTACAAACTCCAAACCATCCAGCCCTTTTACAGTCTGGGCTTACCAGTCTATGTGCGGAAAATTAAAATCTCCCACAATCACAACCTTGAGCTTACTACAAATATCTGCTATCTCCTTACAAATTTGTTCCTCAAATTCTCGCTCCCCATTTGGTGGTCTATAATATACCCCCATAAGTGTTATTACACCTTTCCCATTCCTCAGTTCCACCCAAATAGCCTCCCTAGACGAGCCCTCTGATCTATCCTGCCAGAGCACCGCTGTAATATTTTCTCTGACAAGCAGTGCAACACCTCCCCCTCTTGTCCCTCCGATTCTATCACACCTGAAGCAATGAAATCCAGGAATATTTAGTTGCCAATCACACCCCTCCTGCAACCATGTTTCACTAATAGCTACAACATCATACTTCCAGGTATCAATCCATGTGTTAAGCTCATCCACCTTTCTTACAATGCTCCACGCATTGAAATAAATGCATTTGAGAAATTTCCCGCCTCTTTCTCTCTGTTTATTACTAACTGTGCAAACAACTTTTACTATATCCTTTTTCTTCCTTCTCCCTTACATCTGATCCTACACTTTGGTTCCCCTCCCCCCTTGTATCTAGTTTATATCCACTGAAGCCTCTCTAGCAAACTTACCTGCAAGAATATTTGTCCCCCTCCAGTTCAGATGTAAACTGTCCTGCCAGAACAGGTCCCACCTTCCCTGGAAAACTGCCCAATTGTCTATAAATATGAAGCCCTCCCTCCTGCACCATGTCTTCAGCCACGTGTTGATCTGCGTTATCTTACTATTTCTAAACCCGCCTGCACGTGGCACTGGTAGGAATCCTGAGATTGTTATCCTGGAGGTCCCGGCACCCCACTAGGAATAGGGTTCCCCTTGTCCTCACCTACCACCCAACCAGCCTCCTGGTCCAACATATAATTCTCCGTAACTTCCACCACTTCCAACGGGATCCCACCACTAAGCACATCTTTCCCTCCTCCCCCCCTCTGCTTTCTGCAAGGATCGCTCCCTACGTGACTCCCTTGTCCATCCGTCCCCCCCCGTCCCTCCCCACCGATCTCCCTCCTGACACTTATCCTTGTAAGCAGAACAAGTGCTACACATGCCCTTACACTTCCTCCCTCACTACCATTCAGGGCCCCAGACAGTCCTTCCAGGTGAGGTGACACTTCACCTGTGAGTCGGCTGGGGTGACTTACTGCGTCCGGTGTTTCCGATGCGGCCTTCTATATATTGGCGAGACCTGACATAGACTGGGAGATTGTTTCGCTGAACACCTACGCTCTGTCCGCCAGAGAAAGCAGGATCTCTCAGTGGCCACATATTTTAATTCCACGTCCCATTCCCATTCTGATATGTCTATTCACGGCCTCCTCTACTGTAAATATGAAGCCACACTCAGGTTGGAGGAACAACACCTTTTACTACATCTGGGTAGCCTCCAACCTGATGGCATGAACATTGACTTCTCAAACTTCCGCTAATGCCCCACCTCCCCCTTGTATCCCTTCAGTTATTTATTTATATACACACATTTTTTTTCTTTCTCTCCTTTTTCTTCCTCTGTCCCTCTCACTATACCCCTTGCTCATCCTCTGGGTTTCCCCCCCACCCCCTTTTCTTTCTCCCTAGGCCTCCTGTCCCATGATCCTCTCATATCCCTTTTGCCAATCAACTGTCCAGCTCTTGGCTCCATCCCTCCCCCTCCCCCTTCCACTTTCAAATCTCTTACTAGCTCTCCTTTCAATTAGTCCTGACAAAGGGTCTCAGCCCAAAACGTCGACTGTACTTCTTCCTATAGATGCTGCCTGGCCTGCTGTGTTCACCAGCAACGTTTATGTGTGTTGCCTGTCTTTTAACTTGGTGCCTAACTCCCTAAACTCACCTTTCAGGACCTCCTCACTCTTCCTACTCACGTCATTGGTCCCGACATGGACCACGACATCTGGCTGCTCACCCTCCCTCTTGAGAATACTGAGAACTCGATCCAAGATATCGCGGACCTTGGCACCAGGGAGACAACACATCATCCGGGATTCTTGTTCTCTTCCACAGAACTTCTTATCTGTCCCCCTAACTATTGAATCCCCTATCACTACTCTCTCCTCTTTTCCCTCCTTCCTTTCTGAGCTGAGGGTCTCGTCTCAGTGCCAGAGACGCAACCACTGCAACTTGTCCCTGGTAGGTCTCTCCCATCAACAGAATCCAAAACGATGTACTTATTATTGGTGGGAACAGCCACAAGGGTGCTCTGCTAATTCTGTCTATTCCCCTTCCCTCTCCTGACAGTCACCCAGCTACCTGTCTCCTGACTCTTAGGGGTGACTATCTCCCTGTAACTCCTGTGTATTTCTGCCTCTGCCTCCTGAATGATCTGAAGTTCATCCAGCTCCAGCTCCAGTTCCCTAACCCGGTTTGTCAGGAGCTGAAGCTGGATACACCTTTTACAGGTGTAGTCATCAGGGACAATTGTGCTCGCCCTGACTTCCCACATACTGCAAACGGAGCACTCAACTGCCCTAACTGATGCCTCCATTACCTACTCTTAAGGTAATTAAATTAATTTAAGGAACTTACCTGGCCTTACCTCACTTGGAGTGAAGCTGGTCCTCAGCCTCTGCTCGCTGAAGCCTCTCGAGCCAAAGCCTTCCTACTCTGTCTCCCTCTACTCCGTCGCCCGCTCCATTAATCTGCTCACTTTTAAACACCCCTGCTGCCTCATGGTCCAACTTACACGCGCTTGCGCAGTCGTGCCCCGTTCAACTGCCGAAGATGTTGCACTTCAAAGCCTGATTAACTCCAGAGTGGCTGGAGAAAACAAAAACTGAAATTGGCTCAAACAAAGGAGACAGAGGAGACTACAGATGCTGGAATCTGGAGCAACGCAAAAAAAAACACTGTGGGAATTCAACAGGACAAGCGGCATATATGGAGGGAAATTAACATCTGGGCTTTTCATATCAAGATCCTTCTTCTGGACGAAAGATGGAGGGGAAATAGTTGGGTTAAAATGACAAAGTTGGAGGAGCAAGAAATAGAAGTCTCTAGGTGGAACCAACTGAGAAAAGGTGATAGACAGAAAGGGTAGGGGAGAATGGGAATAGTGACAGTAGCTGGAAGATGATTGGTCGAAGTGACAAAGGCTGAAGGTGAAGGAATTTGATTAGAGAGGGAGGTGGAGCATGGAATCAAGGGAGGAGAGTTGGAGGGTCAGATGAATGTTGTTGGGGAAGGGAATGATCGGGAATATTGTGATATGCAGATAGAGAAGGTGGAGAGAGGGAAAGAAAAAGGGTGATGGGGGGGTCTAGTAGATCAAGAGGAGAGAGAAAAGGGACAGAGGGAGATGAAGAATTCAACATCAGTGCCACTGGGTTCTAGGTTACCCAAGCGGAATATGAGGTACTGTTCCTCTAGTTTGAGTTTATCTTCATCTTAGCAATAGAGGAAGCTAACGACAGACATGTTGATCTGGGGATGGGGAATTATAATGGCTAGAAGTGGGAAATCCAGAAGGCCACTTGGAAAGTTCCAGACTTTGAAAAATTCCCACTATGTGGGACAGATGATCACTTGCTGGTAACTTTCACTTTGTCGAGATTTTGAATCATGACAAGATTAAGATTGTATTTCTTCTCTCTTCTCAGTAACTGTGACCAGTAATGGTGCTCCCTTAGTCTTCTTTCGCTCTCCTTTTGATCTACCAGGCTGTCCCATTTTGTTTGCTTTTTGTGTGGAAGGAAGGATTTGGAGGTCGATGTGCCTGTTCCATTTTGTTCATTTCTTTGTGTGGGAATGGAGACTGTGAGTCAATGTGCCTGTTCCATCTTTGTTTGTTTGTTTGTGCAGGAGGAGGGATTTGGGGGTCGATGAAACTGCTCCATTTTTGTTTGATTTTTTTGTGTGGGGAGGGGGAATTTTTGGGGGTTGATAATTGTGCTGCCTTTCTTTTCTTTCTTATTTTCATGGCTACCCAGAGAAGAATTTCAGAGTTGTATACTTTGATAATAAATGAACCATGGAACATTATTCAACATTCTTCAACACTTCCAGATGAAGAGTAGAAAGACATTTACAATGCCTTATCATTTGTTGGAACTACTTCCTCTATATGCTTTTCATAAATCAAAAATATATCTTGTCTCTATACTGGCCTTTAGAACATGTGTCCTTACAAGTTCCATACTGTTCACAGTAACTTTGATTAGAATGAAGGCCACTAATAAGAACAAGCTCCAGTTTTAACTTACTAATGAAAGCTAGCATTTCAGAACTACCGCAATGCATATCACTGTTTCCTGATTACGAACAAAGTGCAAAAGGTAGGAATATTAGTGAGACGCAGGCATCACAGATATAATTACAGTGATCATGCACCACAAAATATGGCTGTAACTGCAAAAAAATAAAGCTTGTGATTTTCAGGAGAATGGATCCAGCCAATTAGTTAGAGGAAACGTCTGCTCATTCAGAATTTCAGACAAGTAGTCTGAGTCATTAATCATTTATAAATTAAGAGAAGCCATTTTCACATTGAGCTTGGTGTTAGTGTATGCTTTTAAAAAGTGGGGAGCAGTCTGTAGTTGTGAGGTAAGAAGGGACAAAGAGATGTTGTTGGGCAACACAAGAGACTCCACTGTAGCCAGCTTCCTGGCCACAACTAATAAGTAGTAGCAGAACAAGGTGAATGTCATTACATCAAAGTGGACGATAAAAGAAGTTGTATCTGACTGCAAAATGAAGTGGCAGAAATAGCTGCTGAAAGAATAAAGAAAAATGTTCTATGTTCTATGTTCTATGAACAATGAAGACATACCCAGGTCAATATATAAAAAAAACTGAAGAGCCAATAAGATTTAAAGTTCAATGGACCGACACAAAGCCAATGCTCAAAAAAATTTAATGGGTAAATCCAGATAAACTAGGCATATTTGATTTTAAGCAGGACACCCTTTTCCTTGCATTAGACCTCCACTCCTTCAGTTCAATGCGACAGATTCACATGGCAATATGAGAAGGGCATGAGTCCATGAGGAGCAAGTCTAGGGCCATATGAACCTTTCACTTGGTTTCTATTGGGTGGGTGAAGTTAAAATCTTAATGTAACATATCTGGGTGCATAGGCCATATTCTAAAGAAGCTTGGGACATGGGCCTAACTTCTCCAGCTTTACTGCTGATGTAAAGCTACGTTGGTCTTTTTAAGATGCAAAGGAATGGATTCACAATTCAGTCTCCATTGGTTTAAAATTAATATAGTCCATTGGGAAATGTATAAGTTGAATCAGGAAGTTCAATGTTCACTTGTTTGGTAATGAAACCAGATTTTGATTTGATCTCTTCCCCTGGTATTACTAATGACGATAAGTAAACTGATGAGTAATGTTTTGTCACTTCTGAGTAATATTTTCATCCTCCTGGGGAACAGTGATTAATTGTCAAGATTATTCAAGTATTTTACAACAAACTTATCATTTTCAGTATCACCATTTTCCCATAAGAGATCATTTTGTTACCATGTAAAGTGCAGATCTGCCATCTAATTATTGAAAGGAAATATTTAATTTTGGCGGGGCAATGAATCAAGAAACAACTTGAACTTTTTGACAGTGGTATATACTAAATGGAAATTTAGGGAATTAGGTCGCATCAAAATTGTGCTCAGTCCTGGTCATCACAGTACAGGAAAGAATGTGTAGATTTGTAAAAATGCTAGCACAACTGTACCTGTGGGGATAGGAACATAGAAATGTAGAAAACATACAGCACAATACAGGCCCTTCGGCCCACAAAGCTGTGCCGAACATGTCCCTATCTTCTACCTTCTACTACATCTACAGCTCTACCTTCATCAGTGTGCTTAGTTACATCCTCAAAAAATTCAGTCAGGCTCGTAAGGTATGACCTGCCTTTGACAAAGTCATGCTGACTATTCCTAATCATATTATGTCTCTCCAAATGTTCATAAATCCTGCCCCTCAGGTTCTTCTCCATCAACTTACCAACCACTGAAGTAAGACTCACTGACCTGTAATTTCCTGGGATATCTCTACTCCCTTTCTTGAATAAGGGAACAACATTGGACAACATTAGATTGGATAAACTAGAGTTGTGTTTTTTGGAACAGAGGAGGCACAGGGGAAACTTAACTGAGGTACATAAAATTATGAATGGCAGAAATACAGTACAATAGATATGAAGGACCTATTTCCTTTAGATGAGGGTTAAAGGCCAGGGTGAATAAATTTGAAAAAAAAAACTTCAGGAGGATTAGAGGGGAGAGTGAACAATATTATTCACTCGGTGAGTTGTAGGGGTTTAGAGCTCATTACCTTGAAGGGTGATGGAGGCAGACATCCTCATTATGTTTAAATTCATTTTTTCTATAATCATAGTACTTCTGTTACGGTAGGATTATGTTGGAATGAAGCATTTGTGTTATGTTTGGGGAGTTTCCCATGCAAGTGTTCCACATCTATTGTTTGAACTGTTACTTCATCAGAAGGATTCTGATTTAGCAGAACGAGACACATAACAAATGTATGGATGATATTACTTTAAATGTACCGAACAACATCTGAGAAATGACTGAGGCATACGCCTACAGTTTGTAATTGTGAAAATATTTCCTTCATGATAATCCACAGGGACTAAAAAGCTTCAGGCATTTCCTATAAGTTAGAGTCAAAGTATTGGTGGTTGTGCAATTTTTGCTTTGTTTTGCTGTAAGTCGTGAAGGTAGGTGGTAAAACTGCAGATGAAATGGGCATAAATGTGCAGATTTCAGTGAAAGGTGGAGACTTAACCTTTCTCATCCTATATCAATCCTTTCACAAACACCAAATACATCTGGTAAATGCTGATTCTTCCAGTTGGGCTTGTTGTCACCAATGTTCAAACTGCTTTTAAAGTATAGGCTATCCTTACCACTTTCTCTTACACCCATTCCAGTAATCATTGCTTTAATTACCTGTAAGCAATTTTGATTTTAATAGCTGGGTGCAATGATGCTTTAGTGAAGTCCTATTAATAGACACATGGATAGAAATTCTAGTAGCACATTTACATGACATTAAAACGGCTCTGTAGGTCTCCAAAATACTGCCTGTGAACATTGCATAAAAATCTGATTCTTCAATCGCATGGTTTGCAGAACAGTATTGTGGGCTTCCCTGTAAAATGCTGCATCAAAACTAGTTTCAGTAAAGATTTTTGGTATGGTATTTAGCGCAGTGGGTATAAACTCAAGTCCTCCAAGAGGGTGATCATGTCTCGCAGCACCATAAGGAAATTAGTCAAGATACAGTTGTGAGGCTGTGGTTGAGTTTGCGTGAGGTCAAGCATTTCAGTGACGGCAAAGAATGCGATTAAAACGTTAGCCCTCACTGAGGGTGTGCAGCTAGAAAACTTGACGTGTGTGAATAGCAACTGTGATTCTTAATCCACTCAGAGATGTGCATAAAATTGCTGAACGTCATGTTCAGGCAACTCTCAACTACACAGTCCTTTTTCTAATGTTATGCAAACAGATTCTGAAGCCATAGTTTACTGCTTGACTTATGATTAAATCTTCTCAAACAGTGGCCGTATCATGAATATTAGAATCTTTTTGAAAATGTGTCTGATGGCGTGACATTCAAATTTTAGGTTTTAGATATCACACATTGGTCAAAAATACAGCATTTTTTTCACCTGAAAATGCCCTGCCGAGGTAATTGAAATATACAATTTAGTTTCTGTTTCTTCAAGCCCATCCTGTAAAATGGAAACCTATTTACATTTACACAAGAATGCACACAGAAAGCAGGAGCCATTTTGACATAAAGTAATTTCATAGCAATTATAAAATTTGTGGATTCTTCCTGATTTGGGGGTTCAAAATGCACATTGTGCCACCAGAATCAATACAGATATAGTTGTATGGAATTTTGGCTAACATCTTAATAAAAGATTTATTGGAGGTAATGTTGACTACACAAGGAGTGCATTAAATCTGCAACTGGCAGCCACTTGTGCTAATTTTCATACAAAATAGTCAATGGAGGTAATTATCCAAATGTTTTAAAAATCTTTACAGCATCCCACCTTCTATAATCACAGACCAGTTTGCAAATGAATTCTTGTGCCAACAATCGATAGTTAATTACAACATTATTTTCCTCCCAGCTGGTATATGAAAGATTGAGAGTTAAACGTTACTTCGACTGATTTCCTTTGGGAGAAGTACTGAATCACATGAATGCTGCGTGAGATTTGTGTTTGTGGTGACATTAAGGCCACAACATGAAGAATAAACAATAGTTAAATCATAGATCAAAAATCCATGCCCTGAAGCTTTTATTTCAACCTATCTTAGTGGGCAATGTAGACAAAAAAATTCTGTGGGAAACTTTCCTTCTCTGCTGGAATTCATAATACTTCAAGATGGTAAAAATAATGAGGCATGATGTCTCATTCACATAGTCTGAATTCTGATTCATTACCCACAAAAGCAACATTTTACACTGTTATTAGGAGTTTCCAGATGAATCATGATCTTTGGCAATGTTGGTTCCAGCTATAAAATGGAAGGTTGCAGTGTTTGTGGATGAGTAGTGGATGTACTGTGAAGATTAATCTGGAGAACAAATGAACCAAAAGAAAAGTTCAATGGCAGGTATTTCCTGCCCTTTGATCTATGCATTCAAAAATCAATTTTCTCAGCAGGAAAGAATATACAGCAAGGATTTAGGGCAAAAGCCAATTGTTTGTTTTCCTATTTTTGTACCAGTTTAACAGGAGGGATAAAAAGTTTCTCTTCCACAGTTTGCAGCAAAATGAGCCTTTACTATTTAAACCATAGAATTTGTGGTACAGTTCCCAATGTTGCTAAATTTTTCGTTAGCTGTTATCATCTCAACAAAAGCGAACACCTTACTGGCATTAAAAATACTGAAATGTTGACATGATTTGTGGCTTTAGTTAATTAAATGCAAATATGTAGACAGTGGAAGTTATTGTCATTCAATGAACTCACTGAATAGTTTAAAGACTTTAGAACTCCAAGAGTTGTTACAGGAAAATAGAAAGAATTCAGAAATTGACATATTTTATGCCGGTTTTAATTTTATATATCTTTTGCTTATGCGCCAGATGGAGATGAGGAGAGTTATGATACCAGCATCATGAACTTTTGTTAAAGCTAATCCCTTTGGAGCTTCAACTCTTTTTACTTTATCACACTTGTGTTCAAATCGTCTCATGGCCCGATCAACCCCCACCCCCCAATCAGTAACCTTCTCCTTTTCCACAACCTCTTTCTTTTCCACATCCTGTCTTTGCATATTTCTGATTTTTTTTTCACTGTAGCATTGATGGCTGTACCTCCAGCAGCCTCATTCTAATCTCTGGAAATCCTTTCCATAAACTCCCTGCTCTCTACCTTTTTTACTTCCTTTGACTGTGTTGTGATATTTCAAACTTATGGCCATTGTGCAGCAAGGGCTCGTTGGGTTGGAAGGATCTGTTTTTGTGCTGCACCTCTAAATAAATAAACTTCTGTCAAAATCTCTACAGTAAGGTTTCCTTGTTCACCAGAATACTGAAGCTGAAACAGACAGTTCATGGCACTGGTGTCTTTTTTGACCTCAGGATGAGCTTCACAGCACATATTGGCTTTCTCATTAATTCACCTATTTCTATTTTGTGACACTTTCAGGTAGTGGCCCATAAAAGTGATGACTAAAAGGTTGTTTGTAAGGGCTGACATTGATGCATTATAATCCATAATGTGGCCAATCTCTATGACTCGGGATCCATTTTGTGGCTTTGAGTTGCCTCACTAGTGTTCATACACACATTATATGGCAATCTGCGTATCCTATACGATGCAGGTTTCACTAATGGCATGTGGCATGCCCTTATACTTCTTTCAATATGCAGATGGCTTTCAGGAGGCTATAGCAATGCTTTTATTCTGCACCAGTCCATGCTCTCTAACATCTTCAGATCTTCAAATATGCCTGATGGGGTCTAGAACATAGAACGTAGAAATTTACAGTACATTATAGGCTCTTTGGCCCATAATAAAGTGCCGACCATGTAACATACTCCAGAGACTGCCGAGAATTTCCCTAGCACATAGCCCTCTATTTTTCTAAGCTCCATGTACCTACCTAAGAGGCTCTTAAAAGACCCTATTTATCCGCTTCCAGCAACGCTGCTAGCAATGCATTCCACACACCCACCACTCTGTGTGAAAAACTTACTTCTGACATCCCCTCAGTACCTATTTCCAAGCACCTTAAAACGCTGCCCCCTCGTGTTAGCCATTTCAGGCCTGGGATAAAGCCTCTGGCTATCCACACGATCAATGCCCCTCATCATCTTATACACCTATAAGAAAACAATTTCTGCTTCATAAATGTTGATGACCACCAGTCACATCACTCGCGTAGAAACACAGTTAATGTTTCTACAATGACAGCCAAATCATTACCAGAGTAGTTTACTGAGATGCCCGTAACATGATAATCACACAACATTCCCTTATTCTGAAAAAGGATCTAGCGCTTTCCCAGCATATATGACAAATAAACTCTTCTGGACCTGTACTGGGCTAGAAGCCTGAGAAGAGTTTATTCGTTCTCTCATTCTCATCACACAGTTGCTAGAATTTGAAAGTCCAATCATCTATCCTCAACATTGAATGGGATTAACATGATTAACATAAGGAGCATCATGAACAAAGCGGATGAGCTTAGAGTGTGGATCAGTACTTGGAGCTATAATGTTGTGGCCATTACAGAGACTTGGATAGCTCAGGGGCAGGAATGGCTACTTAAGGCTGACTTATACTTGTGCGTCAACTCGACGCCGTAGGTACTCAACGGCGTTGCTGTGAACTCTATGCAGAGCCTACACGGATCCCTACACCATAGTCCCGACGTGCAACTCTCCCAAAATGTAACTACGCATCGCGGCTTTGCAGACCGCAACAACTGTGATTGGTCCGCTTGGTAGCATCGCATTTCCTCCTACGCTGCAATAGCTTCCCATTGGCTGACTGAAGGGCAGGGAAGGAACTCTGGCTGCAATGCTTTCCATAAAGCTTTACAGACCTCCGAAATTATGGAGGACACATTTCGTTTTTACGAAAAAAGACTCTCGCTTTAAACTTGTTTACCCCGAGAAAGACTACCATGACCATGAAGCCTTGCACGGGCAGGTGTGTGTGCATGCGCAACATGCCCGAATTGCAGAGCGACACAGACACACCAACGCACAAGTATAAATGCTCACAACGCACGTAGGTCATTTGCGTAGGTTACGGCATCTATTTGACACACAAGTATAAATCAGCCTTTAGAGTGCCAGGCCTTAGATGTTTCAGAAAGGTCAGAGAGGGAGACAAAAGAGGTGGGGGCATGGCACTGTTGACTAGAGATAGTATCACGGCTGCAGAAAAAGAGGAAGTCATGGAGGGATTGTCTACTGAGTCTCTGTGGCTGGAAATTAGAAACAGGAAGGGGTCAATAACTCTGCTGGGTGTTTTTTACAGACCACCCAATAGTAACAGGGACATCGAGGAGAAGATAGGGAGACAGATTCTGGAATGGTGCAATAATAACAGGGTTATCATGATGGGAGATTTCAACTTTCCCAATATTGATTGCCATCTCCCTAGAGCAAGGGGTTTAGATGGGGAGGAATTTGTTAGGTGTGTACAGGAAGGATTCCTGACACAATATGTAGATAAGCCTACAAGAGGAGAGGCTGTACTTGATCAGGTATTGGGAAATGAACCTGGACAGGTGTCAGGTCTCTCAGTTGGAGAGCATTTTGGAGACATTGATCATAATTCTCTCTTTTAACATAGCATTGGAGAGGGATAGGAACAGACAAGATAGGAAAGCGTTTAATTGGAGTAAGGGGAAATATGAGGCTATCAGGCAGGAATGGAAGCATAATTTGGGAGCAGATGTTCTCAGAGAAATGTATGGCGGAAATGTGCCAATGTTCAGGGGATATTTGCATAGCATTCTGCATAGGTACGCTCTAATGAGACAGGGAAAGGATGGTAGGGTAGAGGAACCATGGTGTACAAAGGCTGATGAAAATCTAGTCAAAAAGAGAAGAAAGGCTTATGAAAGGTTCAAAAATCTAGGTAATGATGGATAATTTTCCAGGTAATCTAGAAAATTATAAGGCTAGCAGGAAGGAGTTTAAGAATGAAATTAGGAGAGCCAGATGAGGCCATGAGAAGGCCTTGGCGAGCAGGATTAAGGAAAACTCCAAAGCATTCTACAAGTATGTGAAGAGCAAGAGGATAAGACGTGAGCGAATAGGACCAATCAAGTGTGAGAGTGAGAAAGTGTGTATGGAACCAGAGGAGGTAGCGGACGTACTTAATGAATACTATGCTTCAGTATTCACTACGGAAAAGGACCTTAGTGATTGTACGGATGACTTACAGCAGACTGAAAAGCTTGAGCATATAGACATTAAGAAAGAGGATGTGCTGGAGTTTTTGGGAAGGATCAAGATGGATAAGTCACCGGGACCAGATGAGATATACCCCAGGCTATTGTGGGAAGCAAGGGAGGATATTGTTGAGCCTCTGGCAATGATCTTTGCATCATCAATGGGGACGGGAGAGGTTCCGGAGGATTGGAGGATTGCGGATGTTGTTCCATTATTCAAGAAAGGGAGTAGAGATAGCCCAGGAAATTATAGACCAGTGAGTCTTACTTCAGTGATTGGTAAGTTGATGGAGAAGGTCCTGAGAGGAAGGATTTATGAACATTTGGAGAGGCATAATATGATTAGGATAGTCAGCATGGCTTTGTCAAAGGCAGGTCGTGCTTTACAAGCCTGACTGAGTTGTTTGAGGTTGTGACTAAACACATTGATGAAGGAAGAGCAGTAGATGTAGTGTATATGGATTTCAGCAAGGTATTTGATAAGGTACCCCATGCAAGGCTTATTGAGAAAGTAAGGAGGCATGGGATCCAAGGGAACATTGCTTTCTGAATCCAGAATTGGCTTGCTCACAGAAGGCAAAGAGTGGTTGTAGACGAGTCATATTCTGCATGGAGGTCGGTGACCAGTGGTGTGCCTCAGGGATCTGTTCTGGGACCCCTTCTCTTAGTGATTTTTATAAATGACCTGGACGAGGAAGTAGAGGGATGGGTTAGTAAATTTGCTGTTGACACAAAGGTTGGGGGTGTAGTGGATAGTGTGGAGGGCTGTCAGAAGTTACAGCGGGACATTGATAGGATGCAAAACTGGGCTGAGAAGTGGCAGATGGAGTTCAACACAGATAAGTGTGAGGTGATTCATTTTGGTAGGTCAAATATGATGACAGAATATAGTATTAATGGTAATACTCTTGGCAGTGTGGAGGATCAGAGGGATCTTAGGGTCCGAATCCATAGGACACTCAAAGCAGCTGCGCAGGTTGGCTCTGTGGTTAAGAAGGCATATGGTGCATTGACTGTCATCAATTGTGGAATTGAGTTTAGGAGCCGAGAGGTAATGTTGCAGCTATATAGGACCCTGGTCAGACCCCACTTGGAGTACTGTGCTCAGTTCTGGTCGTCTCACTACAGGAAGGATGTGAAATCATAGAAAGGGTGTAGAAGAGATTTATGAGGATGTTGCCTGGAGTGGGGGGCATGCCTTATGAGAATAGGTTGAGTGAACTCGACCTAGTGTTGAGATTGCGGGGGTCCTGGCAGAAATATTTAAAATGTCGCTGTCTACGGGTGAGGTGCCGGAGGATTGGAGAGTGGCTCATGTTGTTCCGTTGTTTAAAAAAGGATCGAAAAGTAATCCGGGAAATTATAGGCCAGTGAGTTTAACGTCGGTAGTAGGTAAGTTATTGGAGGGAGTACTAAGAGACAGAATCTACAAGCATTTGGATAGACAGGGACTTATTAGGGAGAGTCAACATGGCTTTGTGCGTGGTAGGTCATGTTTGACCAATCTATTGGAGTTTTTCGAGGAGGTTACCAGGAAAGTGGATGAAGTGAAGGCAGTGGGTATTGTCTACATGGATTTCAGTAAGGCCTTTGACAAGGTCCCGCCTGGGAGGTTAGTTAGGAAAATTCAGTCGCTAGGTATACATGGAGAGGTGGTAAATTGGATTAGACATTGGCTCAATGGAAGAAGCCAGAGAGTGGTGGTAGCGAATTGCTTCTCTGAGTGGAGGCCTGTGACTAGTGGTGTGCCACAGGAATCAGTGCTGGGTCCATTGTTATTTGTCATCTATATCAATGATCTGCATGATAATGTGGTAAATTGGATCAGCAAATTTGCTGATGATACAAAGGTTGGAGGTGTAGTAGACAGTGAGGAAGGTTTTCAGAGCCTGCAGAGGGACTTGGACCAGCTGGAAAAATGGGCTGAAAAATGGCAAATGAAGCTTAATACAGACAAGTGTGAGGTATTGCATGTTGGAAGGACAAACCAAGGTAGAACATACAGGGTTAATGGTAAGGCACTGAGGAGTGCAGTAGAACAGAGGGATCTGGGAATACAGATACAAAATTCCCTAAAAGTGGCGTCACAAGTAGATAGGGTCGTAAAGAGAGCTTTTGGTACATTGGTCTTTATTAATCAAAGTATTAAGTATAAGAGCTGGAATGTTATGATGAGGCTGTATAAGGCATTGGTGAGGCCGAACCTGGAGTATTGTGTTCAGTTTTGGTCACCAAATTACAGGAAAGATATAAACAAGGTTGAAAGAGTGCAGAGAAGGTTTACAAGGATGTTGCCAGGACTTGAGAAACTCAGTTACAGAGAAAGGTTGAACAGGTTAGGACTTTATTCCCTGGAGCGTAGAAGAATGAGGGGTGATTTGACAGAGGTATATAAAATTATGATGGGTATAGATAGAGTGAATGCAAGCAGGCTTTTTCCACTGAGGCAAGGGGAGAAAAAAACCAGAGGACATGGGTTAAGTGTGAGGGGGGAAAAGTTTAAAGGGAACATTAGGGGGGGCTTCTTCACACAGAGAGTGGTGGGAGTATGGAATGCGCTGCCAGATGAGGTGGTAAATGCGGGTTCTTTTTTAACATTTAAGAATAAATTGGACAGATACATGGATGGGAGGTGTATGGAGGGATATAGTCCGTGTGCAAGTCAGTGGGACTAGGCAGAAAATGGTTCAGCACAGCCAAGGAGGGCCAAAAGGCCTGTTTCTGTGCTGTAGTTTCTATGGTTTCTATGGTTTTCTCCTTGGAGCAATGGAGGATGAGAGGTGTACAAGATAATGAGAGGCATTGATCGTGTGGATAGTCAGAGGCTTTTTCCCAGGGTTGAAATAGCTAGCACAAGAGGGCACAGGTTTAAGGTGCTTGGGAGTAGGTACAGAGGAGATGTCAGGGGTAAGTTTTTTACGTAGAAAGTGGTGAGTGAATGGAATGGGCTCCCGGCGACGGTGGTGGAGGTGGATACGATAGGGTCTTTTCAGAGACTCCTGGATAGGTACATGGAGCTTAGAAAAATAAAGGGCTATAGGTAACCCTAGTTAATTTCTAAAGTAAGTACATGTTCGGTACAGCATTATGGGCCGAAGGTTTTCTGTTTCCTATCCTTCACAATCATACTGAGAATTACAAATACACAGAATCTTAACTCTATCAGCTACATAAATATAATTTATACCATGAACAGGTCTCTGGATCTATTCCAAGCAGCATTTCCCACAGTTTTCAGCTTCACTAAATCGTACTGCATGTAGAGTTCTACCACTGGGCTGATACAGGATGCCTCTCCAGTCTTATTCATTTTGATGCTCTTTGTTATAACTTTTACTCTCTTAAATTCTGGATTCTTAAGACTGAGCAAAACAAAATGGTGCCAGATATTCATGGGCCTTTTTTTGGAGAAGCCAATTATTTTGAGGAGAAGTTGGGGCCGAGGAGACTCGATGCTCGTTCAACTGGCCCGGCCGCGATGTTAGATCAGTCTGGGTGCTGAGCTGATTTTGAAGATCTTGAGAGTGGCTTCAGGCTGGGTAGCAAATTCTGGGCCCTGAGCGAGTTGCTGGGCAGCGTGTTCTAGGTCCCGAGCTCTTCGCAGTAGCCAGGTCCTAGTGTGAGGTATGATCCTCTGTTTAGACAATTTAGACCCCACCCAGGTTAGAGGTGAGAATCGATTTCACTTGCTTTCCG
This sequence comes from Mobula birostris, assembly GCF_030028105.1. Classification (NCBI taxonomy): domain Eukaryota; kingdom Metazoa; phylum Chordata; class Chondrichthyes; order Myliobatiformes; family Myliobatidae; genus Mobula; species Mobula birostris. Next base: position 64,815,444 of record NC_092381.1, on the reverse strand, counting down.
TGATGCTCACTCCTTCTCTTCAGAGCGCCAGAGTTTTTTGTTGTTCTGTTGTTTATTCAATTTAAATGCCGGCCCAAATAGACTGAAAAGGCAGAGATCCAAAGTGAGAACTGATTTTGCTCACTCTCTCTGATGGTCACTCCTCTCTCCATGGCACTGATGCCATGAAAACTACCCCTACTCCTGTCCTCCGTGCCTGATAATATGATGGACTGATAAGCGAGGCTTTGGGCATAAGCCAGGCTGCTCTTGCGTTCAGATCTGAGGACTCAATTTCATTCAGAATGTTGTTGTTCACTTCAGTAGTTTGCATGATTTGTGTTTTTTCCTTTCTCTTGCACGTCAAATCTTTTATTTTTTTTATTTATTTGGGTTCTTTCGGGTTTCTTGCTTTGTGGCTACCTGTAAGCAAACAAATCTCAAGTTTGTATAATTTATACATTCTTTGATAATAAGTGTACTTTGAATCTTTGAATCTATTCCAGAACTCAAATTATTCATAATTCTTGTATTGCAATTGGAAAACTGAACTCTGACCGGAACCAAGCATATACCAGCTTTGGCTTTAAATTGTCACTTTTAATCATTACTATTTGGTTTTGAAATACTTTTTCTTACCATATATTGATTCAGTGAACAGATTAAAGCCAAAAGAATGATAAGTGCAGCTTATCAGAACGTCCTCAAAGTCATTGTCTTCATTTAGAAATAACAAGAAACTATTTTATTTCTTACATCTATTATTGGAAGGTTTTTTGAGTCCTTCAATCCTCAAAAGGGGAAGAAATTCATCTTCTGTTTGTTACAACAAACATACAATCTCATGGCGGCTAAGTATAGTTCAATTCTGTTTGTCAATGAAAGATTGTTATATAACTTCTGGAAATCTGCCTCTTGGTACTGTCATAATCTGGTCAGTGTTGGTCAACAGGTACAGAGGCATTCAGTTAAGCCTTGTTGAAAGGCAGCAGTTAATGATCAATGGGAGGAACTAATTGAACATTTCTCATCCCCTTACTACCTGGTAACTTTCTGGATGCAGAATGGTAATGTTTGCATGACAATCTTTGCAGAAGTAATTGATTGTAAGTGTAAATCTTCCATTCAGAGCATGGTTGGAGGTGGTATAGGCTCAAATATTAAAGTTGAATGTTAACATGCTTTCACCTCTCCACTTGCCCCCTAAAAGACTTATTTAATCAGTTCTACTCCCTTAGACAACCCCATCATCCCGTAATGAGGAATGGGTACAGTCTTGTCAGTCTCAGTAAGACCATAAGCCAGCACTACCCTTTCTAGTGGGCGATGCATAAGCAAACAAATACAACAGTATAGTCTATGCCTAGCACAGTTATATAGAAACATGAGTGTCTCTTTTTACTCATTTCAGCTCTTCTTTTCAAAGTACTGTTGTTATGAGGCATTGATATCTAAAGCAAATAGAAATCATCACAAAATGCAATGCATCGATATCTGGCAAGTATTCTTCTTCTGCACTCCCTGGGATGGAGAATGACTTACTTCCACCCTATTTCTATTGATTGAGGGACTTATGGAGCTTACAGATTTTGCCACAGATAGGGCAAAAATTACTTGACAGAGCAGACAAATAGTTGGGAGCTAGTGCACTTAATCCTCTCTTTATGTGGGACTTCCATGTGCTTCTATTGCTTGGATTCAAAGTTCTCAGCACCATCCAGAATGCATTTTCCTGACTTAGGATGGTCATGTGCCAGGGAGTCCTAAAAATTTCAAAAATTCCTGAAAAAAAATCCTATTTTTTCAAGGAAGCTTTATGACCATTTTTGAGCATTATTGTATGTTCCTCTTGTCCACCCTATTAAATCTTCTGGTGACAGAGCAGGAATAGAGTATCTGTTTCAGAAGTCTGGTGTTGGGCATGTGAATGACATGGCCTGCCCAATGGAACTGACTGAGTGTAATTAAGGTGTCAGAACTGGGAATGTTGGTGTAGGAGAATTTAATGTTGATTTTGTAAAAGCAGCATTAGTGGCATCTCTCCAATGCCTTAAGGAGCCTGCTACAGATATTTCAAGTCTCAGAAGTATACAGGAGGGTTGGGAAGACTGCTGCATACTAGATTTGAGCTTTTGAATTTCAAACATCTTTTTCCTCAGATGGTCAAAAGCAGTGCTGGCACACTGAAGCCAATGGTGCATTTAATTATTGAGACCAACCTGCACCAAGAGCTCACTACCAAAATAAGTGAATTAGTTCATGTATTGTGGACCTTTATTATTGTGGTGCAACAGGACAGAAAATGACCTTGTTCTTCAAATGTCGTATGTAAGGCCCATCTGCTCATATGGTCTAGTGAATGGTTTGATTATAATTTGAAAATTGATCTCTAAATGCATGTAAACACATGCTACCACACTGCATTGAAGTCTGGGGTAACTTTGGTTCTGGGACAGAGATGCCACAGGCTGAACAATATTTCATTTAACAATTTTCATTTCTCCTTTAGATTAGTTCCACTCCAGCTGGGAACTAGAGAAGAAAACAGCAACAGCAGACACATTAACACAGGGAAATCTAGGTTGAGCTCTCAAGGACTCCACAAAGATAGCTCTTCTTAGACAGCATCTCACGGGTAACTTGATGATTCCCAGCCAACATGAGCTGCAGAGGCTGTACAGTGCCTGAACTACTCTGAAGTCCACTGCAATCACTGTTTGTGAAGAGAGTTGGTGTCTCTACTTCAAAAAAAAACAAGAACAGTTTGAGAATGGCCAGGAGAATCAGGAGTTAGCTAAATGCAAACACAAGTTCTTCCTGGACTGGAAGCCCTATCAAGCCTCAAGAGCAAAGGAGAAGGTTCACAGGAATCTGCATGTCTGTGTATTGGAGAAGTACTGTGTTCTAATGAATGGGTTGGAAAGAGCAGAGAGATTGATCAACTTGTTGACCGCCACAGCATGTCCAGATTCTTCTGCAATATAAAGGTCAACATTGGCAGAAGTACTAAAGTCCCTACCCCACTCACAGCCAAGAAAAGAAGAGTTCTTATCAAGTGTGGAGGCAGAGTCAGTACTTACTGGGAGGCATAGTTTGATGAGTACTTGATATGATTGCCATTGATCCATTCTACAACACGTGATCTAGTTTAGCCTTTCCACAAAGCAAAAAGGGCATGTGCAAATTTAACAAGGCCTTGAAAACAGACTGATTCCATGCCAAGATTCTAAACTTGGCAGTGTGAAAAGTTAGTCAGAAACTTAAAAATTTAGGGCTGCCAGAAGGCAGCAGCTGCTAGGAGCAATCTGGTGTCAGATTGGTCTCCGGCATTGTTGTAGTTGCAGACAACACTACAACTTTCTCAAAATGATACCATCTTTCATTTATTACCATGTTTACTATTTATGATAGTTTTGCCACAGAGCAGATCTGCTGTAACATATAATGAACAATCATTCAACTCAATTAGTCCCTCATTTTTGATTCTTGACAATAGACCTACATGAGGCTAATCCATAAAAGACCATAAGAGCATAAGACACAGGAGCAGAATTAGCCCATTTAGACCATTGAGTCTGCTCCGCCATTTGTTCATGACTGATTTATTTTCTCTCTCAACCCCATTGTCCTGTCTTCACACTGTAACTTTTGACATTTTTACTAATCAAGAAGCAATCAACCTCCACTTTAAATATACCCAATAACTTGGTTTCCAGGGCTGCCTATGGCTATGAATTCCATGGATTCACTATCCTAGGCTAAAGAAATGCCTCATCATTTCTGTTCGAAAGGGATTATCTTTATTATGAAGCTGTACACTCTGGTCCTATAACCTCCCACTATTGAAAACATTCTTTCCATATCCACTATATTCAGTCCTTTCCATATTCAATAGGTTTCAATGATTCCCCTCTCATTCTTCTGAACACCAGCAAGTACAGACCTAGAGCCATTAAACACTCCTCATACGTAACTTCTTCATTCCTAGGATCATTCTCATAATCCTCCTCTGGATCGTCTTCAATGCCAGCACATTATTCCTTAGATATGGGACCTCAAACTTCACAATACTCCAAATATCATCTGTCCAATACCTTATTACATCCTTCCTTTTATATTCAAGTCCTCTTGAAATGAATGCAAGCATTGCATTTGCCTCCCATACTATTGACTCAACCTGGAAGTTAATCTTGAGGCAATCCTTCACTGAGATTTCTAAATCCTTTTGCACTTCCAACTTTCTCCCCATTTAGAAAATAATTAATGCCTTTTTTCCATTTAGAAAAATGCATGACCATACACTTCCCTCCGCTGTATTCTAGTTTCCACTTCTTTGCCGATTATCCTAATCTGTCCATGTCCTTTTGCAGACTCCTTGCTTCCTCAATACTATGTGCCCCTCCACCTATAATTGTATCATCCATAAGCTTGGACACAATGGCGTCAATTTCATCAGCCAGTCATTAACATATACAGTAACATGAAAAGTAGTGGATCCAATGCCAACCCCTGCAGAACATCACTTGTCACTGACAATCAACCACAAAAGGATCCCTTATTTAAACTCTCTGCATTCTGCCAGTAAATCCATCTTCTGTCAATGCTAGTGCCTTCCTACAACACTTAAACATCTTTTCAAGTCTTCCATAAGCATTCCAGAATCAATTGATTCTTGAAAGACCACTACCAATGCCTCCACAGTCTCTACAGATACCTCTTTCAGAACGCTGAGGAGTAGTCCATCTGGTCCAAGTGACTTTTCTGCTTCCGAAATATCTTCTCCTTAGTAATAGTGACTACACTCACTTCTTCCCCTGACTTTCTTGAACTTCTGGCATGTTTCTGGTATATCTGATTGTGAATACTGATGTAGAGTACTTATTCAGTATGTCAACCATTTCTTTATTCCACATTACTACTTCTGCAGTGACACTTTTCAGTGGTTGAATGCTGACATTGGTTATTATAATTACATCAAGAAACATAGAAACATAGATACTGGTCCTTTTAAACAAAATGTTCTAAAAATTTGGCTGATAATGTCAACACCCATTTCTTTGACCATTTCCACTTAACCAGCAGAGCGGTCTGATTTTCAGCTCCAGAGGAAGTTCAGAGACTTCCAAAGTATTATATTCTAGGCTGGTAAATAGATTTCCTTCTCTAAGGTATATGTTGAAAAATATTGGGTTTTGAGAGTCAATGTAGAACTTCCTGGCCATACATGTTACTTTGGACAACAAATATTTTGCTTCCTGAATGCTTCTGGGCTGCTGAACATGAAGATCATCATGAAATTTCCCTATCACACCCCATCTTTTAAAAAATAAGCCCATATGTGTTATTTCAATTCTAAACTAAGTCAATTAAAATGTTGCCCACAATGTAAGCTGAAACGTTTCCAGGCAAGCCCGGGTGTGCTTAGGCAGAGCAGAAGCTTCATGGCAGGACAGGTTTTAGAAAGGCTATAAATGTCTATGATGGATTTTGATATTTGAGACAGATGTTTCCCAGGATAACTGATGCCAAGATTAAGGAAGGCATTTTTGTTGGTCCACAAATTAAACAGATCATCAATGGCAGGCAATTCGAAGAACTTCTAGTTCTTTACAATTCAGAAAAAAATCACATGGAAGGCATTCAAGCATGTTGTTGAAAATTTTCTTGGCAGCTACAGAGGTCTAAACTACATGCAGCTGGTTGACAACATGCGTCAAGCATACAAAACCATGAACTACAATATGTCACTAAAGATTCATTTTCTTCATTTGCATTTCGACTACCTCCCTGCAAAGCTTGGTGCTGTCAGTGACTAGCATGATGAAAGGTTTTACCAGGACATTGCTGTCATGGAGAAACTGTATCAGGGCAACTGGAATCCATCAATGCTGGCTGATTATTGTTCGACACTGAAGCGAGAAATCTCAGACAGAGTACAAATGAAAATCATCAACAAAACGTTTTAACTTAGTTGAACTATTGCAAAGCATCAGCAACATTATGCAATTAAATGCATTCTATTAAATAAAAGCTAATTTCTTGTTTCTCTTGTGTACATATATCTATTGATACTTCTGGACACATCTTCAGTGATGTTCCTGGAATCATCGGGTGTTTCAGGTCTTTCAACATCATACAACCTCCTCCAGGTGACCCAGCCAGGGCTGATCAGACCCCAGCTTGTGTCCAGATGGCTAGCTACTTATGACTCCATGGCTCCCCTCTTTTGAGCCACAGCCATCTTGAGGCCCACTTTACCACATCGGTGGTACTGCGGATGGCTCTCCTCTTCCTCTCTCCCTCGATGCCCAAATTGCTGAAGGCTCTAGCTAAGGAACGGGCTGCGAATCCCCTACAACCAACCTCCACTGGGCGGTACTGACAATAATTGCTGTTACGGCTTGCAGCTTCCTATCAACCCCTCCCTTCGCCGTTGCCTCCAGAATTTGGTTAACATCTTCATCAAACTGCCTGCACAGTAAAGTCATGTTAGCTGCAGGCCATTTGATCCACCTCCTGTTAGATGTCATGTTGGAGGGATTAGTTTGCAATACTTGGAGGTTCCGGGCACCATGGGGTGACTCCGGGCCTGGCACCTCTTTCATCTCACCAGGTTGGACACCTGCGCGTTGTGCTGCTGCTGCTCCCGCCAAACACTTCATCCTCGCTTGGTGGATCTTCAAGCCACGATCGTTCTTGCAGATTTTGCCACATGCACACTGCTTCCTCATCATCGTTTGTTCATCGCCTGGGTCTAGTGCCATTATGTCCATCCGACTGGGGTGCTCTTCCTCCCCACCCACCTCTCGGGCGCCCCTGGGGGTACCTTTCTCTTAGATTCATCGTAGCTTTTGTGGGGGGGTCCTCCTCTCAGAGGACACAGATTCCTATGTGATACAAGTAGTCTGAAATTATATTCGTATTCAGCTTCAAGTGGTGTATCATAAACAAAACATCGTGCTGAGGAAGCAACATCTTTGAAAAAAAAATGATCAATGTTATTTTGACTTATGTTTTCTGGATAATTAGTCCTGGCTTTGAATTACAGGGCCATTAATCTAAGCCAGGTGTTCCCTCCCTTTTGTATGTCATGGACCAATACCATTAAGCCAAATTCCATGGACCACAGCTTGGGAACCCCTGGACTAAGCATTGAACTAACATACATAAAATTATTTTTTTCCAGCAATATTGATTTCTTATGTTTGCTCTTCTTTCAGAGAAAATTAAATCACAAAGAATAGACCTCAGAGAAGGAGTGCTGAGTAATTACTGGCCCTTCTTGAGCCATACGCATGTACGTTTTGGCGTAAGTTCTTATTCAATACTTTTAATTGTGGTACTTTCAACACATGCACATAAATATGTAGTAGAATACATAATTGAATGTGTAGATAGTTGTCCCACCCCATGCCAACAAGTGCCATGCTATTTTTGTGGACTTATCCTGTATTTTGTTTTGTTCTATGACAAACACCCATTTGATTAAGATCTGAAAGGACTCCGATGTCATTGATTTTGAAGAAAATCTACTTTCTAAACTCAGCCCCTATGCCTTTATATGTTAAGAAACAGCAAACAGCTCCAAGCACTGAGTTGAGTGAAGTTATGTTTTCAGCCTCCTACTAAATACTTACCAGTTAACATAAACCTAAGTTCCTTCACTTCTAGCCACAATGCGAAGGCAAGTAGGTCCTTACTATTCACCCCGTCAAGTCATCTCATAGCTTTTTGTATTACTGTTAAATCTTCCATCAGACTTCTTTGTTCCAAAGGAAGTCACCCCACATTGACAATGTCTTCTCATAAGTATAATTCAGTGAATCAAGCTGAATCAGAATTGTCAGTGACATACGTCATGAAATTTGTTGTTTTTGTGGCAGCAAGACACACAAAATGACTACAGAACACAGAACAGGAACAGGCCCTTTGGCCCACAATGTTGTTCCGAAAAACATATCAAAAACACCCAAACATTAATCCCTCGTACCTACACAATGTCCATATCCCTCCATCTTCTGCACATTCATGTGCCTATCTAAACATCTCTTAAAGCCCCTAATGTATTTGCCTCCACCACAATACCAGACAGCACTTTCCAGGCATCCACCATTCTCTGAGTAAAAAACTTACCCCTCACATCCCCTTTTAACCTACCCCCTCTCACTTTAAATGTATGCCCTCTGGTATTAGACATTTCAACCCTGGGAAAAAGATACTCCCTATCTACTCTATCCATGCCTCTCATAATATTGGAAATCTCTTTGAGATCTTCCCTCAGCCTCTGCCACTCGAAAGAAAACGACCTGAGTTTATGCAGCCTCTCATGATAACCAGTCAGCACCCTGATCAACCCCTTCTCTACCCTCTCCAAAGCCTCAACATTCTGACTATAGTGGGGCATCCAGAATATCCAATACTCCAGTTGTGGCCTAACAAGAGTTTTATGACTTTTGAAGTCAATGCCTCAATTATTAAAAGAAAGGCATGGAGTTCAAAAGTTATTGTAGCTATGTTACAATAAAAATAGAAGAAACACACAGTGCAACAGAGGCATATTTGCTTTTGAGTTCATGGGCTAAAAAAAGAAGCTGTTCCTAAAATGTCGAGTCTGCATCTTCAGGCTCCTGTATCTCCTCCCTTATGGTAGCAATGAGAAGAAGACATTTCCCAGGTGCTGAGGGTCCTTAATGATGGATGCTATCTTCTTGAAGCACTGCCTTTTGAAGATGTCCTCAATGGTGGGGAGGCTTGTGCCTGTGATGTAGCTGGCTGGGTCTACAGCCCTCTGCAGCTGCTTTCGATCCTATGGATAGCAGGCAGTGATGAAATCAGTTGGAAAGCTCTCCATGGTACATATTTAGAAATTTGCTAGAGTCTTTGGTGACATACCAGATCTCCTCTATATCCCTAATGAAGTATAGCTACTAGCGTGCCTTCTTTGTCATTGCTTCAGTATGTTGGGCCCAGGATAGATAGTCAGGGATGTTGATATCAAGGAACTTGAAGCTGCACACCCTTTCTATTGAGGACTGGCAAGTATTCTCCTGACATCCCCTTCTCCTAGTCCTTCTAATCAGTTCCTTGGTCTTTTAGATATTGGGGGTAGTTTTTTTTTGGTGACACCACTCAATCAACCAATCTACCTCACTCCTGCACACTTTCTGTTGCCAACTGATATTCTGGCTCTGAACAACAGAGGCATCATCAGGGTGGCCGTGCCTAGTCACACAGTCAGGAGTGTAGAGAGAGTGGAGCAGTTGGCTAAGCACACATCCTTGAGGTGTGCCTATGTCACGAGGAGGTGTTATTTCTGATCTACACATACTGTGTTTCCTGATGAGGAAGTTAAGGATCTGGTTGCAGAGGCCCAGGTTTTGAAGCTTTTGACTGGTACTGAGGTGATGACGGCGCTGAACGCCAAGCAGTAATCAATAAACAGCAGCCTGATGTGGGAATCGCTGCTGTTCAGCAAGTCCAAGGCTGAGTGGAGAGCCAGTGAGATTGCATCTGCTGTAGACTGGTTGTGGCAGGTCATTGCTCAGGTAGGAGTTAATTCTAGCCATGACTAACTTCTCAAGGCACTTCATTACAGTAGATGAGAGTACTGCTGCGTGATATTCATCATGGCTGCTCACCCTGCCCCTTTTGCATATCCATATGATTGACGCACTTTAGAAGCAGTTGGGAATCTCCGACTGTACTCAGAAGTCTCTCATCTGTTTTTCTTTTCATTTCTTAGCATCTTGCATGTGTCCTATTGCCTTACTTGCCCTCCACGTATGCTCATGCTGCACTTCTCCAAAATGATTTAGTTACCTTTTTTTTGCATCTAATTAATTAATCCATTAATATCTTCCTCCCATATAGAATGTTCTTCCTCATTAGCAACCAAGACGGCCAATTTGGATATTGTCAGCAAACCTATTCATCATGACCTCTGGATTTCAGTCCAAAACTTTAATACTCGCATCAGAAAAGATTCCGCTTTTGTGTGGAGTTGCATGGAACTCCACTATGTATTGCTTTTGAGTCACTAAAGTTGGCAATGACTATCATGACCTTTTGCTTTAGAGTACGGAATCCATTTTTAATCCAACTTGCTACTTGAGTAATCTGGCATTTTGCTATCTCTGAGGGAGTTAGGTGGGGTTTGGAGCAGAGTATGTGACCTGGAGGTCAAGAAACGTGGAGACGGTTGGGGAGGTGGGGTGCAGGCCCATGATCGACTCCATTTCTTGCTGATCTCGCTGATTAAAACATCGAGTAAGAGTGAAATCAACGAGAAGGTGAGCGGAAGGCCATCAGATGTTCAGTACTGTCTGCCAGCGTGTGATTGATCTCTCTCTCTCTCTCTCTCTCTCTCTCTCTCTCTCTCTCTCTCTCTCTCTCTCTCTCTCTCCCCACCCCCCCTTACTTGCTGCTACTGGAGGAAGGTGCTTGCGTTTAACTAATCTCTCCCTCCCTGTCACTGCCAGAGTCTTGGGTCTTGGGCAAGGTTCGCTCCCGATGTGGCCTTCTATATATTGGTGAGATCCAACCCAGGCTGGGAGACTGTTTTGCTAAACACCTACGCTCTGTCCGCCAGAGAAAGCAGGATCTCCCAGTGGCCACACATTTTAATTCCACGTCCCATTCCCATTCTGACATGTCTATCCACCGCCTCCTCTACTGTCAAGAGGAAGCCACACTCAGATTGGAGGAACAACACCTTATATTCTGTCTGGGTAGCCTCCAACCTGATGGCATGAACATTGACTTCTCTAACTTCCATTAATGCCCCACCTCCCCTTCATACCCCATCTCTTATTTATTTATTTATTCCCCCTGATTTTCTCTCTTTTTTCTCCCTCTGCCCCTCTCACTATAACTCCTTGCCCATCCTCTGGGCTCGCCTCCCCCTTTCTTTCCCACTAGGAGTCCCGTCCTATGATCCTCTCCCTTCTCCAGCCTCATATCCCTTTTGCCAATCAACTTCCCAGCTCTTAGCTCCATCCCTCCCCCTCCTGTCTTCTCCTATCATTTCAGATCTCCTCCTCCCCCTCCCACTTTTAAATCTCTTACTATCTCTTCTTTCAGTCAGTCCTGACGAAGGGTCTCGGCCCAAAACGTTGACTGTAGCTCTTCCTATAGGTGCTACCTGGCCTGCTGCGTTCACCAGCATTTTTTGTGTGTGTTGCATAAACAGATTGGCTGACAAGGAACGTTCAAAAAAGAGAACTAGGCAAATAAAAAGTAATACTGAGAACATGAATTGTAAAGAGCCCTTCTATATGTTGTAAAATCAGTTCGGATAAGTGGTCATAACGGTTCCTGAATCTGGTGCTGTGGAACGAAGGACTCCCTACCTCCTGCCTGACGGTAGTCTTGACAAGAGAGCATGTCGGGGTGGGGGGTTTTGATGATGGGTGCTGCTTTCTTGTGGCAACTCTGCATGTAAATGTACTCAGTGCTGATGATTCAGTAAACCAATCAGAATTATAACTTGACTGACTTCCTGTTAGATTCACCACATTTAATGTTGTGCCCTTATGCTGGAAAATAGGCAATTTTTAAAAAATTGTTAACTTAGCAGCCTTAAAGGTGCCAGAACTACCACAATGCATTGTTTCTTAAATTAGACTGGGATTTCTTCCTTTCATTTGCTGAAGACTTACTTAGAATCCTGATGTGTTTTCTTTTGGAAGGTAAGAAACTAATTCTACTCTATTTTGAACAGACCTTTATCAAGGAACAGTTTGTCCTTCTAGTAAATTTTAACCAGAGCAGCTTCCACGTTTCTTAATTGTGTCCACCAGTGATAGCTCAGGTTTAATTCTCTGGCTGAATATTGTCACGGCCGTAATAAATACTACAGAAATGATAACAAAGCAAGTAAATTGAAAGCATATACCGGGAACACCATTACTAATCATCCACAATGATCCAGCAAGAAAATGCAAATTCACAAATAAGAATTGACTGTCATCTGGAAATCACAGATCAACACTTTATTTAACACTGCACCTGACTTCACTTTCAAATCATCAAAATAAAAATTGCTTTGCTTGTTCAGCCAGTGACCAACCCACTGGTGCCAACTGTACAGCAGATTGAAAGAGTTAACAGGTACAGTACCACTCACACTGGGAGCAGGCGTGGATGGTATTGTCAGAAATGACAATAAAGTCAATGAGGGAGCTTAGAGTTAAAGCAAAGGACTGAAAACTGAAAGGAGAGAGAAGCTAATTAATCAATCTGCAAATATGGTTGAAATCATTACATTAATAAGTGAAGCAATCATTTTATAATTAGTTAAACACATTTTGCAAACTACTTAGGTTTTTATTTAAACAGAATACAAAAAAGTATAACCGTTGGCATGAGACTAACAGGGCACATCACAGAAAGCAGCAACATCTGCAGATTATTTCACACATGAAGGAAGAACATTGGCATTTCCGTGTTACTTGATCTTCTTCACTTGTGAAATTACACATGCAGATTTCCCTGCGTTTTGTGACATTCTATACTTTTGTGTCTGGACATTCAGTCTATAGACAACCCATTATGTTCTATTATTGTGCGATTGAAAAAACAAAGAATGCTTTAGACTGAATTCTAAGCAATCTATTTTTGTTATGTGAACCATGAATCCTGAACTTATTAGTGTAATTATTTCACCCTGCACCTTTTGTAGCATTACTAAGAGAGTGATATGTAGTACAATGGTGAATGTGAGTAACTGGACCTCAGTTGTCATTTAATGAGAAAATTGAGGCTATCATCAGAAGTAACCTATAAAATAGTAGTCTAAGTAACAAGATGTCAAAATAGGAATGGTCTCCAGTGTTAAGGCTGCACTTTAAAAATTTAATAACCTTTCCGCATCTATATTTTTCCACTTATTCCCATAACTGCAGATGCCACTTCATCCGAAAATACAATTTTAAGGGAGTTGTTTTGCAGCAACTTAGCAAAATCGCCACCCTTCATGTGCGATCAACTGTGACAAGCACAGATATTTTTCTAAAATGTTGGCCATCATCACAAAAAGGACGGATTACCAAACAGTGGGGGCTGTTTTAATTTTATAAAATTCTGCAATGACAATGGAAAATATGAAAATATTCAGCAAATCAGATAGCATCTGCAGAGGTTAAGGAAATAAAGAATTCCTTCCTTCCCACCTTTCAGCTCCCCAAACATTATTAAATATGAAACAGACATTTATTTCTTCTGCTTTCAGCGCTTATAAAAATGGTCTCTTCGACAATGAGGAGACCAAATACAAATAAAGTGAGTGCTTTATAGAATCATATAGTTTGCATACGGGACTCTAAGCATTTAATTTTTCCATTCTGGCCTTCAATGTTGTTTCAATTGAGCTTGATGAGGAAGAGATATAATTGGATCTTGGACTCAATACTGATTTCAACAATTTTAGATCATCAATAGTCTAGGATTTTTATTCAGATTTCCGCCATGCCTTCCAAATGTTTTTCAGTAATTTCAGATAATTTTATTCTCTTCAGGTTTTTTTTATTATCTTGCCCGGTCACCCTTCCTGTTGCTTACTCTCTCCTGCCCTTTTCTCTATGAACACACTGCATTTTGTGCTTCTCTCCCCTCTCTCACATGTCTGCAGCTTAGAGTATGTTTATCTCTCGTAACGATTTTCAGGCTCCCTAAGGCAGTGAATTTACATCCTGCATACCTCCTGTATGCCAGAGAGCAGGGTTGCCCATGGCTATTGTGCCTCAGAATAGTAACCCCTGATGCATCTGCTGCACTCAAAGGTGGACAGTCAAGTCTCTGAGCTTCTTTCCAGTCTTCTCCTTGACATGTAATATTTGCCTGCCTTTCCTTTTGTGGAGGTCTTTTATGATACCTGTGTTTCTACCATCTGCATTCCTGAACAGCTATCTCCCTGTTGTCTACATTGATGCTCAGCACTTACAGGGCCTTCCATCTTATAATTGTCCTTGAAGTGCAGGCATCTAGTTGGCGTTTTTTTCCTGAGCTAATTCTCTTTAAGAAGGTCTTTGGGAATGCTCCAGCCATTCCTTTGGTGAATATGCCCAAATCATCAAATACATTCTATGTACTACTTTTCTATATTATTTTTTCCAACTCCAATGAAGGATCATTGGCTCGAAACAATATGCCTGTTTCTGTCTTTGCAGCTGCTGAGCATTCCAGCATTTGTTCTAAATAAGGAGGATGCAAAACAGATCTGACATTTGTATTGGGGCCTCCGTGAGGTATTGTCGACCATCAGCAATAGTGGAAACGTACACGATCCGTAACGTCATTTTGCATTACTATCAAACCTATGGATTAACCTTATTTCAATGAGTGGTACAGAAGGACATGCTTGGAGCAGTGCAAGTTATGCTAAAGAGGTGCCAGCCTAGTGGAAGTGCAACAAAGGGCAACATGTGCACTAACCAGTACAAACAGCGTGGAATGCACAGAACTAGATGATCTCATAATTAACTGGTTGGATTGAAAGTCTGTGGGACCACTATACCTAGTCATGAATGGGCATTTAAACTGCTTGCAGGAGAAGATTCTCAAATAAAATTTGTATTATCAGGGCTCGTCATATGAACGCAAAAGGCAAGAAGGAAACATTCATAATTGTATTCAGCCGGAAGTGTTGAGATGAATTCCTAATTCTTCTCCTGCATCACAGGAGCCAATTCCCTTCTTCTTCTATGAAATGTCAAAAACCATTCAAGAGCAATGACCATGGGACTAGAACCAGCATATCAGAGCTACAGTATCTGTACCTCTAGACAGGCTGTTCCACTACAGTTAAAACTCTGGCATATATCTGACAGTCTGATAAATTGCTCAAATGTGCTCTGTTCACAAATAAGCAGGATAAATTCAATCTGGTTAATACTGCACAATCAATACACTGTGAATCTCTGCAAAATGATGACAGTGTTATGATTTGTATTATCCAGTAGTATTTACTCACTTAATGACCATTGAGTAAAGCCCAGTTTGAGTTTTGACAGAAACACTCAGCTCCAAACTTCAGCACAGCCTTGGTCCAAACGTGGACCAGAGAGCTGAATTCCAGAGAGACTGAGCCTTTGATGTTAAGATAACACTTGACTGAGTACATCTCAACATCTTATATATTTCTATCAGCTCATCCTCCAGCCTCCATATCTCCAGCGAAAACAGTGTAAGTTTGTCCAGTGTTTTCTGTTTGCCAATACATTCCTATCCAGGAAACATCATGGTATACATCTTCTGCACAGGAAGCCTCCACTATGTGGCAACCAGATCTACACACAATACTCCAAAAGTACCCTAACTGAAGTTTTACGTAACATGACCCTGACTTTTATACTCAATGCTTTGACCGGTGAAGACAAACTATCATATAACTTCTTTAGTAGCCAGTGCCCTCACTGATGACAGCAAGCATGCTGTATGTCTCTTTTAAATTACTCTATCCATTTATGCTCCCAGTTTCAGGGAGCTCTGCACTTGCACCCCAACATCCTTTGGTACATTAATGTTCCTCAGGGTCCTGCCATTTATTGTGCATTTTCCTTTGACTTTTGACTTCCCTCTTGTCTGGGTTAAATGGCATCTGCTGAATCGGAGTCCAAATTTTCAACCATTGTATCACTTGATAACCTTCCTCACTTGCCACAAACATTTGCTTACTATTCAGAAGTTCTACATTTTCATCCAGATCATTTGTTCTTATCGCAATTAACAGAGTTCACAGCACTGATCCTTGTGGAACAGGACTGGTCACAGACCTCCACCACTGCAATGTATCTTCTATGACTAAGCCAATTTTGTATCCAACTTATGAACCCACCATGGATCTTATGTGACTTAATCTTCTGGACCAGCCTACCATAATGCATCTTGTCAAATGCTTTCTTAGGTCCAGTAGACAACATCTACTGTCCTATCCTTGTCAATTATCTTCATAACATGCTCAAAAAGTGTGTCCAGGACGGATTCCTGTCACAGTATGTGGACAGGCTGACGAGGGGGAATGCCATACTAGATCTAGTACTAGGTAATGAACCGGGTCAGGTCACAGATCTCTCAGTGGGTGAGCATCTGGGGGACGGGGACCACCGCTCCCTGGCCTTCAGCATTATCATGGAAAAGGATAGAATCAGAGAGGACAGGAAAATTTTTAATTGCGGAAGGGCAAGTTATGAGGCTATAAGGCTAGAACTTGCGGGTGTGAATTGGGATGATGTTTTTGCAGGGAAATGTACTATGGACATGGGTCGAGGTTTAGAGATCTCTTGCAGAATGTTAGGGATAAATTTGTCCCGGTGAGGAAGATAAAGAATGGTAGGGTGAAGGAACCATGGATGACAAGTGAGGTGGAAAATCTAGTCAGGTGGAAGAAGGCAGCATACATGAGGTTTGGGAAGCAAGGATCAGATGGGTCTATTGAAGAATATAGGGAAGCAAGAAAGGAGCTTAAGAAGGGGCTGAGAAGAGCAAGAAGGGGGCATGAGAAGGCCTTGGCGAGTAGGGTAAAGGAAAATCCCAAGGCATTCTTCACTTATGTGAAGAATAAAAGGATGACAGGAGTGAAGGTAGGACCGATTAGAGATAAAGGTGGGAAGATGTGCCTGGAGGCTGTGGAGGTGAGCGAGGTCCTCAATGAATACTTCTCTTCGGTATTCACCAATGAAAGGGAACTTGATGATGGTGAGGACAATATGAGTGAGGTTGATGTTCTGGGGCATGTTGATATTAAGGGAGAGGAGATATTGGAGTTGTTAAAATACATTAGGACGGATAAGTCCCTGAGTCCTGACGGAATATTCCCTAGGCTGCT
Source organism: Mobula birostris (assembly GCF_030028105.1). Lineage (NCBI taxonomy): Eukaryota > Metazoa > Chordata > Chondrichthyes > Myliobatiformes > Myliobatidae > Mobula > Mobula birostris. The sequence goes on along the minus strand of NC_092381.1, from coordinate 64,798,643 downwards.
CCACGAGGTGAAGAGAGAGATTGCTGAGCCTCTGGCTAGGATCTTTATGTCCTCGTTGTCCACGGGAATGGTACCGGAGGATTGGAGGGAGGCGAATGTTGTCCCCTTGTTCAAAAAAGGTAATAGGGATAGTCCGGGTAATTATAGACCAGTGAGCCTTACATCTGTGGTGGGAAAGCTGTTGGAAAAGATTCTTAGAGATAGGATCTCTGGGCATTTAGAGAATCATTGTCTGATCAGGGACAGTCAGCATGGCTTTGGGAAGGGCGGATCGTGTCTAACAAGCCTGATAGAGTTCTTTGAGGAGGTGACCAGGCATATAGATGAGGGTAGTGCAGTGGATGTGATCTATATGGATTTTAGTAAGGCATTTGACAAGGTTCCACATGGTAGGCTTATTCAGAAAGTCAGAAGGCATGGGATCCAGGGAAGTTTGGCCAGGTGGATTCAGAATTGGCTTACCTGCAGAAGGCAGAGGGTCGTGATGGAGAGAGTACATTCAGGTTGGAGGATTGTGACTAGTGGTGTCCCACAAGGGTCTGTTCTGGGACCTCTACTTTTCGTGATTTTTATTAACGACCTGGATGTGGGAGTAGAAGGGTGGGTTGGCAAATTTGCAGACGACACAAAGGTTGGTGGTGTTGTAGATAGTGTAGAGGATTGTCGAAGATTGTAGAGAGACATTGATAGGATGCAGAAGTGGGCTGAGAAGTGGCAGATGGAGTTCAACCCGGAGAAGTGTGAGGTGGTACACTTTGGAAGGACAAACTCCAAGGCAGAGTACAAAGTATATGGCAGGATACTTGGTAGTGTGGAGGAGCAGAGGGATCTGGGGGTACATGTCCACAGATCCCTGAAAGTTGCCTCACAGGTGGATGGGGTAGTTAAGAAAGCTTATGGGGTGTTAGCTTTCATAAGTCGAGAGGTAGAGTTTAAGAGTCGTGATATAATGATGCAGCTCTATAAAACTCTGGTTAGGCCACACTTGGAGTATCGTGCCCAGTTCTGGTCACCTCACTATAGGAAGGATGTGGAAGCATTGGAAAGGGTACAGAGGAGATTTACCAGGATGCTGCCTGGTTTAGAGAGTATGTATTATGATCAGAGATTAAGAGAGCTAGGGCTTTACTCTTTGGAGAGAAGGAGGATGAGAGGAGACATGATAGAGGTGTACAAGATAATAAGAGGAATAGATAGAGTGGATAGCCAGCGCGTCTTCCCCAGGGCACCACTGCTCAATACAAGAGGACATGGCTTTAAGGTAAGGGGTGGGAAGTTCAAGGGGGAAATTAGAGGAAGATTTTTTACTCAGAGAGTGGTTGGTGCATGAAATGCACTGCCTGAGTCAGTGGTGGAGGCAGATACAATAGTGAAGTTTAAGAGACTACTAGATGGGTATATGGAGGAACTTAAGGTGGGGGCTGATATGGGAGGCAGGGTTTGAGGGTCTGCACAACATTATGGGCCGAAGGGCCTGTACTGTGCTGTACTATTCTATGTTCTATGTTCTAAAATTTAAATAAATTTGTGAGACAGTACTTCCCCCACACCAAGTCATGATGACTACCCCTACTTAATCCATGTTTTTCTATATGTGAAAAAATATCTTGTCTTTATGAATCTGCTCCAAAAACTGTATAAGGGGCCAGCTGGAGGTGCAGTGGCATCAGCACTGGACTTTGAAGCGGATGGTCCTAATTTCAAATTCAGCTGGGTCTCAACCTCGGCAGCAGCAGTATCTGCACAGAAGCAAGGCCTGGCAGTCTACTTGCATATCTTGCCACAAAATGAGTCATGAGTCGACGATGACTTGACAGTATTCATCAACAAGATGTAAGTACTACTATTTCGTCAACTCAGGCCTAGGGGGCCGGCATCGGGGACGATGACAGACTCTCCACTTCTTCCTCTCCCTCATCAGTGTGTTCAGTTCATCTACATTAGCCGTGCTACTGTGTTCTCGGAGCGTGTTGACCATAGTCTTGGGAGGGCGCCCAGGGTTCATCCTCCCATGCTTGGGCTCCCATTTGATGACTAGGCTGACAGGTAGCTCGGGGTGGCGTAGACAGTGCCCCGCTAGTTGCAGTCTTCTTGCCTCGATTTTAGTGGTGAGCATCGGTAGGTCATTATAGAGCTCAACGTTTGTCATGTGCTGTTGCCAACTCACGTCAAGAGCCATACGGAGCATTTGTGTATAGCAACCATCTAGAGACTTTCACACAGTCTTGGTGAGTGTCCATGTCTCGCATCCGTACGTGAGAATGGACTCTATGACTGCTCGGAAAATCCTATGATTTAAGGGTTAATAATAATCAGGGTTTGACAATAATTTCTCTGCTATATAATGAACAGATTGTTACTTGCAGTAATCTTCAGGGAAGTGTAGGAATCATGAATGAACTTCATATCTGGAACTATTTGCTGTGATGCCTTACTTCATAGAAATATTAACTCACAGGACCCCAGAACTGGTATTTTTGGGTTTAAGCAAAATGAAAAGGCCCCATTTAAAATTTTGTCAAGATGTTTTGTCTGCTGATATCTCTTGAAAAGAAGATCAAGTTCTTCTGCACAAATTGTCAACTTTTCTCTAGTATAATCCAATTAAATTTAGCTGGAACAAATCAGTTGACAAAACAATAAAGTATTATCTTTACTTACAAATACCAATGAAGAAATCAGTGCTGCAGTTTTTATCAGATGCATTCTAACACTGCTTAGCAGCAATATTTAAGAATCATTTACATATGATGTTGTATACGATGTTGTCATTTAAAGTTAAATTGGATAGATATATGGACAGGAAAGGAATGGAGGGTTATGGGCTGAGTGCAGGTTGGTGGGACTAGGTGAGAGTAAGAGCTCGGCACAGACTAGAAGGGCCGAGATGGCCTGTTTCTGTGCTGTAATTGTTATACGGTTATATAAGAACAGACATGGAATGGAAAGACCTGTGCAGACAGATGGAAATAGTGTGACTCCATGGTTGAAGAGCCTATTCATGCACTCTACTGTTCTATGTTTTATGTCCTTGATCTCCACCAGTCTACAGCTAGATACATGATCTTTCAGTGGTCTTCGGGTTTAAGACATTATTGACATTATTGACTGAAAACCTATATCATAACAATGCCAAATCTTTAAAATATGATTTGAAATCCTGGAAATGGGGTTGCATTATGGAAAGCCAGTACCAAGTTTTCTTATCCTATGAATGAAACATATCATCACTATGCTTGAAACGGTACAGGAAGAATATTAAAATCTACCACTCACTCAAATAACAAAGTATCCCATCAACCCTGGTCCTTCCTTCCTTCTATCCTGCTTTGGAAAAACTGATGGCTGTCATTGAAAATGCTCCAGTTTTTCTGTATACAGTCCAATAAGCACACGCAGAATATCAATGTGAAATTTACCACTCCTTTTCCTGCACTGTGGAATCTTTCCTGGCAGTGTCATGCATTCGAACCCTTTCTCTTGTCTGCCAAACTTTGAAGGAAAGTTAATCATCATTTCTTGACCAGTGGCTGTAAGCCATATGGTGGCATAAAAGGGCAAGAAATTCACAAGTTCTCCATAGATATACAAGGGAACTTTTTACACTAGCTGTAAGTTTCACATACAAGGGTTCCTTGATTTCTCTGTAATACAATTGACCTCTTAGAGTGTGTATCATCAAGTTATGGGGTGTGTGCTTAGCCCACTGCTCTACTGTCTATATACCCATGACTGTGTGGCTAGGCATAGCTCAAATACCATCTATAAATTTGCTGACAATACAACCATTGTGGGTAGAATCTCAGGTTGTGACGAGAGGGCATACAGGAGTGAGGTATGCCAACTAGTGGAGCAACAACCTGGCACTCACCATCTGTAAGACAAAAGAGCTGATTGTGGACTTCTGGAAGGGTAAGACAAAGAAATACATACCATTCCTCATAGAGGGATCAGAAGTGGAGAGAGTGAACAGTTTCAAGTTCCTATGTGTCAAGATCTCTGAGGATCTAACCTGGTCCCAACATATCAATGTAGTTATAAAGAAGGCACGACAGTGGCTATACTTTATTAGGAGTTTGAAGAGATTTGGCATGTCAACAAATACACTCGAAGACTTCTATAGATGTACCGTGGAGAGCATTCTGACAGGCTGCATCACTGTCTGGTATGGAGGGGCTACTGCACAGGACCAAAAGAAGTTATAGAGGGTTGTAAATTTAGTTGGCTCCATCTTGGGTACCAGCCTACAAAAAGTACCCAGGACATCTTCAAGGAGCGGTGTCTCAGAAAGGCAGCATCCATTATTAAGGACCCTCAACATTCAGGGCATGCCCTTTCCTCACTGTTACCATCAGGTAGGAGGTACAGAAGCCTGAAGGCACACACTCAGTGATTCAGGAACAGTTTCTTCCCCTCTGCCATCCGATTCCTAAATGGACATTGAAGCCTTGGGCACTACCTCACTTTTTCTTAAATATATATATATTATTTCTGTTTTTTGCACGAGTTTAATCTATTCAATATATGTATACTGTATAAAGTATATTGAATAAGATTTGCTTATTTATTTATTATTATTATTATTTTATATTTTTCTATATTATGTATTTTATTGAACTGCTGCTGCTAAGTTAACAAATTTCACGTCACATGCTGGTGGTAATGAAGCCTTTTCACAATACCAAACAACACTAATGTTATCAGAAAGAGAAAGAGATTGTTCTTTAGTAATAACCGGTTTTTGAAATTGTGGGCAGAGCTGAGCTAACTAGTGTTACTACTGCTGCTAACAAACAACACTATCCATGACACTAATGGCTGCACTGTATAGGCTTACAGAAAAGATTAGCACAGCACCAACTGAAACAAGTAAGAGTATATGGATATAATTGACTATTGACTCAACTGGCTCTTGGAAATAGACCTCTATCGGTTGTAACAGAACGTTATTCCTGGAAGTGCATTTTTAAGCGGGCCGCAATTATCACGAGCTGTTGTTTGTTTGACGAAAGCAGCGCAAGGTTTAAAAAGAGCTCAGAGCCTTTCGAGACTTTTCGGTGAGCGCAATTGTAACGATCTCTTAGGCACTCGGCTAAGGCCAATCAGAAGAAGTGAGGTGTAAGCGGAGTAGCCATTGTTGGAGTGGACAGTATTTGAGTGGTCAGGCTTGGCCAAGAATAGCCAGGGGCTCTATTTAAGTTTCCAGTAAATTTATTTTCTCTTTCTTTCTTAATTGGTACATAGCTCGTGCAGTGAGAATGTGTCCAGAGTTAGTGGTCTGTTCTTTGTGTGAGATGTGAGAACTTTGGGAGACCGCCAGTCTCGTTCACAGCTACATCGACACAAAGAGCACTGAGCTGCAGCTTGTTAGAGACCATGTTAAGGAACTGGAATTGCAGCTCACTGACCTTTGTCTCAAATGGGGGAGTGAGGAGGTGATGGGAGGTAGTCATCCCTGAGTTGGAGGAGGCAGGTGGCTGAGTGACTGTCAAGAGGGGAAGAGGGAATAGGCAGTCAGGGCAGAGGACTCCTGTGGTCATTACCCTCAATAATAAGCACACCGCTGTGGATACTGCTGGGGAGGACAACCTACCAGGGGAAAGCCACAGTGTCAGGGTCTCTGGCATTAGGTCTGGCTCTGTGGCTCAGAAGGAAAGAGAGAGAGAAGGGGAGTGCGAGTGCAGTAGTGATAGACACCTTCCCGACTGGTATCCCTTGCCATCGATGGCCACAGCTTTCTAGCTGCAGCAATCTTTATTTAAACAGCCCTCCGGAACACATACAACCTGGCCCACATTGGTGGGGGGCAGGAGTTGATGAATGGAAGTCTGTTTTTAACAGCCCCACTGGCCACTATGCGATGCTGTTTGGTGTCATTAATAACCCTGCAGTGCTCAAGGTCCTTATCAATGACGTTCTCCGAGAGATGCTAAATCACTTTGTCAACATGTACCTGGATAATAAACTCATCTTCTCCAAGACCTACCACAAACACATCAAACATGTTCGACGGGTCCTTCAATGTTTACTCCAGAACCAACTAATCATGAAGCTGGAGAACAGTCTCCTTCCTCAGGTTTACTGTCTCTAAGGGGGATCTGTCAAGGGTTCCCAACCTGGAGCCCGCAGACCCATTAGTTAATAGTAAGGGTCTATGGCATAAAATATGTTGTGAACCCGACCAGGACCCAAGCATCAGGGATTAGCCACAACCCACCACAATCAAGCAGCTCCAGCGGTTTCTGGGATTCATAAGTTTTTCCTGGAGATTCTTTCCACTACAATGCCCCTTACTACTCTGACCAAGGGAACCTCTGGCCCATTTCACTAGACCCCAGAAGCTGAGGTAGCTTTCCAGGAATTGAAGCGTAGCTTCACAACAGCTGCTGTCCTCTTTCTCCCTGACACAGAGATGCCATTCAGCATTGAAGTGTACTGGGCAGGGTAGCTCATCACGAGCTGTGCCACAATCTATGGACGTGTCTGCCTTTGAGCGTCAGTTTGGTTATCTCCCCCCTCTATTTCCCGAGCAGGAGTCTGAAGTGGGAGACCCATCTGTTGAACAGCTGGTTTGTCATTGCCGGCAGAAGTGGAAGAAAGCTTGGACAGTTCTGCTGAAGGCCTCTCTGCAGCAACAGTGGTATGCCAACCATCAAAGGCAGCTGGGGCCTTTGTTTCATCATGGTCAAATGGTCTGGCTCCTTATCAAAGATCTTCTACTGCGGGCTGAGTCTCGGAAACTGATGTCATGCTACATTGGACTGTTCAAGTTTCTCTGTCACTTACTGTGTCCAGTTGCCACGCGCCATGTTTATCAACCCAACCATCTATGTCTCCCATTTAAAATTCCTTTGGTGCAGTCCACTGACAACTGTCCCAAGACTGCCTCCAGCTTATCGCATCATTGACGGTCAGCCGGCGTAGACCGGCCGTTGGTGTGGTTGGTGGCTGGCTCCAGTACCTGGTGGAGAGGGAGGGTTACAGCCCAGGGGAAAAGTCGTGGGTTCCCTCCTCTAACATCCTGGTCCCGGTCCACTGTCACCACCTGGACCGTCCTGGGCCCGTCAGGTGCTTGCCGGAGGGCGGAAGGTTGCTGTCATGCTTCTGACCGATCACCAGGGGGCGGGAGAGTCCTCCAGATTCTGATGTTCCTCCTCCCTGATTACTAGTTGATTATTCCTACTTGTGTCTCATTTCAGTTATCAGTGCCCCTGGGCCTTGTTAAGTTTCTCTATTTAAGTTCCCTCTGTGTTGTTTGCCTTTGCTCAGTCTTGTGTTTACCTACACTGTGTGCAGTGATTCTTGAGTTCCCTACAAAGCAATCTGCAAGTGAAGATTCTTTATTCAACTCCATCCTTGTCCCTGGTCTCCTCTGCACCAATATTCCCTCTAATTTGTAATGACCAGTGTGCACGAAAATCTTGTGCTGTGCAATTTTTTGCCCTGTGACAACAATGTGTGTGCACTGAATACTGTCTTCAATAAAAACAGTATAAATAAGCCAGTTCTACAATCTATAGATAGATCATTGCAAACTCCACGTTGTCAACACTATCTGCATCAGAAACCAGAAAAGGAAATGTGATTGTGTACGATCATGAAATATACTTAACATGCCAACGCGGTGGAGAGTGACAACCTTTTGTATGTCGTTTAAATTCCTTTGTCTGCTAGTAGCAAAAGATGCGTGCGCATACACACGTGCACACCTTAGAGGGAACATTGCTCTGCATTTGGGTCTGTTTGGTCTATGTCTCTCACACAGAACACTGGAGGAACTCAGCAGGTCAGGCAGCATCCGTGGAAGAGAGTAAACAGTTGACGTTTTGGACCATGACCCTTCTTCAGGACCGAGGAGGAAGAGGGAAGATGCCAGAACAAAGAGGTGGGGGGGGGGGTGCGGAAGAGACTAGCTGGAAGGTGATAGGTGAAGCCAGGTGGGTGGAAAAGATCAAGGGCATGAGAAGAAAGAATCTGATAAGAAAGGAGAGTGGACAATAGGAGAAAGGGAAGGGGGGGGTCACAGGGGGAAGTAATAAGCAGGTGTGAAGAAGTGGGAGGTCAGAGTGGGGAACAGAAGTGGGGGGGAGTTTGTTTCCCGGAAGGAGAAATTGACACGTATGCCATTAGGTCGGAGGGTCCTTCTGGTAAACAAATTCCACCGCCCCCTGCCCCCCCCACCCGCCGTGGAAGAGCCTCAACTCAAAAGGTCGGCTGTACTTTTTTCCAGAGTAAGGGGTGAGGAATCTACTGAGAGTGATGACATATTCAAAATAAACCATGGCTTTTATGAGTATTTCAAGAAGCAAGCGAACCTACATAATATGCTCCAAGCTGGGTAGAGAGCAAGACAAATAACATGGCAGGAGAAATTTTTCCAACAGACCTAAAATTAATCATTAAGAAAGATGGCCTTTATCCGAAAACATGCCTCTTGAGGATTCAGTGGTGCTGTTTATAAGAAGGTATCCCCACACACAGTCAGCCTGATGGATGAGAAACCTGCATCTGGCCTCAAGACTTTAGGGTAGCTTTACCTTTCTCATGAAAGGCAATGACGTGAGGGACTATACATTATTGGAACTTAACTTATAAGTGTACAGGATGATCTAGTACTTAAAAGAGGTGGTGCATGGAGAATCAGCCAGTATTGCACTGGAGCATGTTGAATCTGCCCGTGACAAGGCAGTGAATAAGAATAGAGAATAAAGTGAATGAGTTTAAAACCCCACCCTGGCAAATTGTGAAATTGGACTCAATAAATCTGACTAATACACAAAATTGACAATGAAAGCTTCCAGATGGACATAAAAACGGAAAACTAGTTTGCTATTTATCTGCAGAGAAGTGGCCTGGCGCTCGACCACACTGGCCTACATTCCTCTCCTATACCATGAACTGATTGTCTTCTGAAGCCAATAGTCCACTCACAACAATTAAAATTAAGATTCATCCCTAATATGGCTTTATGTACTGGATGAACCAAACCCTGCTCAGCCTTTCTCATTAAAACTGGGAACTCTTGCCAATGCCAAAGCTGGAAGAGTTGTCACAGGATGTTGTTAGACAGTCTGTTGTTGATGTCAAGGTGGCATTTGACAGAACGTGGCATCAAGGCATTGTGGTAAAACTGGGTCATCAAGGAGAAAACATTTCAATACCTTGCACTAAAGGGAAATCGTTCCAATTGTTGGAAGTCAGTCATTCCAGCCCCAGGGCATCACAGCAAGAGTTCACTAAGGTGCTATCCTAAGTCCAAATAGGCAGGGCTGTAGCTGAGGCAGCAGAGAAAGGATCAGCATGGGTGTGGATCAAGTATGTCCAGAGGGGCAGAGAGGCAGACAGTGTATACATATCTTGCAAACCCTTCAGTAGTTGCATAGACACCTGAAGAGCAGACTATCTGTTGGATGGAAGTGACCAACAAATCTGATAGAGGCAGATGCCAAGTTTTTAAGCTCACTAGTGGAAGGTGGTGCTTTAGCACTGCTGGCCCACCACCTCGAGGGAGTCTTGATCATAAGCGGGCCGAAACTCCTGAAGACAGGTGGCAGATCAACTGATGGTCCCACTGGTGATAGCACAGGACAGTTAACATCTTAGTCCAAATGTATTTTGTAACTGCTAACATTACGTTTGAATTGGGAATGCCTGACGTGGCAGCACAAAGCTCAGTTCAGTTAATAACCCTTGACATTCAATGGCATTAGCATTGTGGTATTCTCATATCATCAACATCCAGGGAGCCACCATTGACCATAAATTCAACTGGACTTTCGCCATATGCCCCTTAAGGATGAGATCTATATGAAGTGGTCAGAACTGACTATGCTGCAGCATGTGACTGGCTCCCTGACATCGCAGGGAATTTCTGACTTCTGCAAAGCACAAGCCTCGAGGGTGACAGAATATCTTCCACTTTCCAGGGTAAGCGCAGCCCTAACAACTCTCCAGCCGTTCAACACTATCCAGGACGAAGCTGCCTGCTTGATTACCATCTATACACCTCCAGTAACATTCACTGCGTATGTCACTGGTGCAGTTACTCACTCAGGCTATGCAAGCAGTAGCTTCAAATCCGTGACTTCTACCACTAATGACAAGGGTAGCAGGAGCCTGAACACACTAACGCCTGCAGATTTCCTTCCAACTCATACACCATCCTGAACTGGGAATAGAGTATCTCTCTTTCATCATCTTTGAAACTAAATTTGGCAACTCCCTCCCCATCAGCTCTGTAAATGTACCTTCACCAGCAGAACTGCTACAGTTCAAAAAGGTGACTTGGCACCATCTTAGAAGGGGCAATTAGCAATAGGTCTTACCAGCAACACCCAGATCCTGTAAAATCAAAAAATATAAACATCTACTGAATCCCAGCCTAGTATAATTAATATAAAAGGACTATATCTATCAATCAATGTATCAGATTATTCAATTTCTATCTCTGAGTGTTCATTGGTACAACTGACCTGTTACAGGTTGGAACAGAGTTTCCAAAGTTTGGGCACCTTTGAGGTCCTGTTGCTCCTGCAATAAATGATAGGTATGCCTTTGCATCTGGAATTTCAAGGCTTGGCACAATTTTCCAGCCCTATCAAATTATCCTTAAACCAAGGGATAAATCTTGGGTCAATAGGAACTGAAGAAGAACACACCAATGGCATATTGCATACCCTCTATCACATACCATAAGACCATAAGAATTATGAGCAGAATTAGGCTATTTGGCCCATTGAGTCTGCTACGCCATTTCATCATGGTTGATCCAATTTTCCTCTCAGTCCCAATCTCCTGCCTCCTCACCACATCCCTTCATGCCCCGAACAATCAAGAATCTATAAATCTGTAAGACTTAAATATACATAAAGACTTGGCTTCCACAGCTGCCTGTGACAAAGAATTCCACGCTCTCTCTACTCTCTGGCTAAAGAAATTCCTCCTCACCTTCTCAGACCCTCCTACTACTTTCATAATTGTTATCTTTGTACATTGTGGACTCATGTTTCTTAAGAAAAAAATCAAAATTATACGTAAAATTTTATTTTACGGATTCAAAAAAAAGTTGGATGTCATTTATGTATTCATGCACTTATTTAAGCACGAAGACTCTAATAAACACTTTCCTATCTGTCAAATTTACTCCTGGTTGTTACACTTTTGTCAATGGAAGATTGATTGCTTTCTTACAGAATTTTACAACCACAATATGGATCAGTTTTATCACTGTTCAAAAGGCTGCTCTGGAGATGAAATTTTACACGGTTCCCATTTCCCATTTTTCAAATCCAGTTACATTCCTGTAGTTCTTTGGGAATTGTTTAGTCCACAGATAATGCTGTTCTTTGTTCTAATCTTTGTGACTGGTTATTGACTTGCCTCAAATATGATCTCTATACCTTAAATTTATAGACCACAATGCCATAACACAGTCTTGTCCAACTGGGGTTCACAAAATAGAAAAGCAGAGAGAGCATTTGTTTCATCACATAATGGATGTCACCCAAGATGGAATGAATCTTGAGTGAAGATACCAATACTTCGCTGCAGCAGAAAGCAAATAGGCACAAAGTTCACCATTGGTGCCCTCTAATAATTTCCTAGAACTTAATCTTTACCTGGCAGAAACAGTTAAAGAAGGCAATATGTCATAGACACCCTGAATATCCAAGCATACTGCTTTGGTTTCCTCAATGTAGCAACAAGCAAAAAATCCAAACTTAACTACCAGCATCCTGTTATAACTTTTAAGTTTCCATTAGTACAGAGCTGCCCATTAGCATCATTAGATAATTTCTACAGCCTGTGCTTTTCCTTTAGAACATCTGCAACACCTTTAGCCTTCTTGGATCCCAATGGGAAAAGCCATATTTTTCCAGTCTATCCATATAATTGCAAAATCTTTTAAGGCTACATGCATTTTTGAACCACAGGTAAATAAAGGGCAATGGAAATCATGCTGATAAATGGACCTGAGGTCAAAGATCAAATCTGACATGATGCTACTGAATGGAAGACTGGCTACAGGAGCTTCATGGCTCTCTGGTACTCTTTTATGTATGTTTTATATTTAAAGGCTTTACCAACAGAACAGCTGAGGTGCGCTGCTGAGATACCATTGCTGAAGATGTGTAAATAAGTGACCTTGGGTATGAATATGATAAGGATATGAATATGAAATATAGTTTATTTTAGGTTGAAGAATATATCGAGGTAGTAAACTGTCATAGTCGGTCCAAGATAGTGGTCAAAAAGAGGAATGCTAAATGTAACAGAACAAAAATTATGACCACAGCTTTACAACTGATGAAGAAACAATAAAAGAGACCTTATCAATGCATATGAGCACTAAAACAAATTAAAAATGTTAAAATCATAAGGTATAGGAGCAGAAGTAGGCCATTCAGCCCATCGAGTCTGCTCCGCCATTCAATCATGGGCTGATCCAATTCTTTCAGTCATCTCCACTTCCCTGCCTTCTCCCCATACCCTTTGATGCCCTGGCTAATCAAGAATCTATCTAACTCTGCCTTAAATGCGCCCAATGACTTGGCCTCCACAGCCACTCATGGCACCAAATTCCACAGGTTTACCACCCTCTGACTAAAGTAATTTCTCCGCATCTCTGGTCTAAATGGACATCCTTCAATCCTGAAAGTTGCGCCCTCTTGTCCTAGACTCCCCTACCATGGGAAATAACTTTGCCATATCTAATCTGTTCAGGCCTTTTAACATTTGGAATGTTTCTATAAGATGCCTGAACTCCAGGGAATACAGCCCAAGAGTTCCCAGATGTTCCTCATATGGTAACCCTTTGATACCTGGAATCATTCTTGTGAACCTTCTCTGAACCCTCTCCAATATCAGTACATCCTTTCTAAAATAAGGAGCCCAAAACTGCACACAATACTCCAAGTGCAGTGTCACGGATGCCTAAAAGAGCCTCAACATCACATCCCTGCTCTTATATTCTATACCTCTAGGAATGAATGCCAACATTGCATTCGCCTTCTGCACCACCAACTCATCCTGGAGGTTAACCTTTAGGGTATCCTGCACAAGGACTCCCAAGTCCCTTTGCATCTCTGCATTTTGAATTTTCTCCCCATCTAAATAATAGACTGCCCATTTATTTCTTCCACCAAAGTGCATGACCATACACTTTCCAACATTGTATTTCATTTGCCACTTCTTTGCCCATTCCCCTAACTATCTAAGTCTCTCTGTAGGCTCTCTGTTTCCTCAACACTACCCGCTTCTCCACCTATCTTTGTATCATTGGCAAATTTAGCCACAAATCCATTAATCCCATAGTCCAAATCATTGATATGCATCGTAAAAAGCATTGGTCCGAACACCCGACCTCTGTGGAACTCCACTGGTAAACGGCAGCCAGCCAGAATAGGGTCCCTTTATTGCCACTCTCTGTTTTCTGCCGATCAGCCAATGCTCCTCTCCCGCTAGTAACTTCCCCATAATTCCGCAGGCTCTTATCATGCTAAGCAGCCTCATGTGAGGCACCTTGTCAAAGGCTCTCTGAAAATCCAAATACACCACATCTACTGCATCTCATTTGTCTACCCTGTTTGTAATTTCCTCAAAAAATTGCAGTAAATTAGTCAGGCAGGATCTTCCTTTCAGGAAACTGTGCTGGCTTTGGCCTATCTTGTCATGTGCCTCCAGGTGCGCCATAATCTTATCCCTAACAATATTTTACAACAACTTCCCAACCATTGATTACAGGCTAACAGGTCTATAGTTTCCTTTCTGCTGCCTCCACCTTTCTTAAATGGCAGAGTAACATTGGCAATTTTCCAGTCATCTGGTACAAAGCCAGAATTTATCAATTCTTGAAAGATCATTGTTAATGCCTCTGCAATCTCTCCAGCTACTTCCTTCAGAACCCAAGGGTGTATTCCATCAGGTCCAGGAGATTTATCCACTCTCAGACCATTAAGCTTCCTGAGCACCTTCTCAGTTGTAATTTTCACTGCACATACTTCACTTTCCTGACACTCTTGAATATCCGGTATACTGCAGATGTCTTCCACTGTGAAGACTGATGCAAAATACGCACTCAGTTCCTCGGCTATCTCTGTGTCTCTGATTACAACATCTCCAGCGTCATTTTCTATTGGTCCTATATCTACTCTCAACTCTCTTTTACCCTTTTTATACTTAAAAAAGCTTTCGGTATCTTCTTTGATATTAGTTGCCAGCTTCCTTTTATCATTCATCTTTTCCTCCCAATGACCTTCTTAGTTTCCTTCTGCAAGTTTTTAAAAGCTTCCCAATCCTCTATCTTCCCACCAGTTGTGGCTTCCTTGTATGCCCTCGCTTTTGCTTTTACTTTGGCTCTGACTTCACTTGTCAGCCACGGTAGTGTCCTTCTTCCATTCGAAAATTTCTTCTTATTTGGAATATGTCTGTCTTGCACTTCCTCCTTTTTCACAGAAACTCCAGCCATTGCTGCTCTGCTGTCCTTCCTGCCAGTGTCCCTTTCCAGTCAACTTTGGCCAGTTACCCTCTCATGCCATTGTAATTTCCTTTATTCCAGTGAAATACCAACTCACTGGAATTTAGCTTCTCCTTCTCAAATTTCAAAGTGAACTCGATCATATTGTGCTCACTGTTCCCCAAGGATTCTTTAACCGTGAGCGCTCTTATCACCTCCAGATCATTGCACAACACCCAATCCAACACAACCGATCCCCTAGTGGGCTCAACAACAAGCTGATCTAAAAAGCCATCCCTTAGACTTTCTATGAATTCTCTCCCTTGAGGTCCAGTACTGGCCTGGTTTTCCCAATTCACTTTCATGTTAAAATCCCCAATGATTATCATGACATTGCCCTTCTATCTCCTGCAGTAATTTGTAATCCACATCCTGCTGCTGTTTGGAGGCCTTTATACAACTGCCATTGGGGTCCTTTTACCGTTGCCATTTCTTAACTCAACCCATAGAGACTCTACACCTTCCAATCCTATGTCATCCCTTTCTAATGATTTAATATTATTTCTTATATACAGGGCCACATCACCCCCTCTGCCTACTCACCTATCTCTCCAATACACTGTATATCCTTGGAAGTTCAGCTCCCAATGGCAGCCATCCTTTAGCCAAGTTTCAGAGATGGCCACAACGTCATACTTGCCAATTTCAAGATCGCCCATTTTATTTCTTATGCTGTACGCATTCAAATATAACACTTTCAGTCCAGCATTTGTTGCTTTCTATTTTACCTGCACCATGCCTCTCTTGCCCTGTAACTCATTCTACTGGCTGTGATTATGCTTCACCCCCTGCCTGTTCTTTCGATCATCTCTGTTACACACTATCTTTGATTTATTTCTGTTTCCCCCTTCCTCAGCCTGATCACTCCAGTTCCAATCTCCCTACCAAATTAGTTTAGACCCTCCTAAACACTCTATTAAACCTGCCTGCTCAGATATTGGACCACTTTGGGTTCAGGTGTAACCCATCTTTTTTGTACAGGTCGTACCTCCCACAGAAGAGGCCCCAGTGATCCAGGAACCCAAAGCCCTGCCATCTACACCAATCGCTCAGCCACGCATTAATATGCCTGATCATACTATTCATGCTATGATAGGCAGAAAAATATTGCTATCTCATCCAGCTCATCCAGAACATCTGCAACTTGTGGTCTATCACACCATTGAGAAGAAAAAAGATTTGGATGGGGGCATCTGGAAAATTCATCTCCTACTTCAAAATAACTCAACAACTGAACACTATATGAAGCTTAAATACGAGGAAATCTGCAGATGCTGGAATTTCAAGCAACACACATAAAAGTTGCTGGTGAACGCAGCAGGCGAGGCAGCATCTATAGGAAAAGGTACAGTCGACGTTTTGGGCCGAGACCCTTCGTCAGGACTAACTGAAAGAAGAGCTAGTAAGAGATTTGAAATTGGGAGAGGGAGGGGGAGATCTGAAATGATAGGAGAAGACAGGAGGGGGGAGGATGGAGCCAAGAGCTGGACAGTTGATTGGCAAAGGGGATATGAGAGGTTCATGGGACAGGAGGCCTAGGGAGAAAGAAAAGGGGAAAGGGGGGGAAATCCAGAGGATGGGCAAGGGGTATAGTGAGAGGGACAGAGGGAGAAAAAGGAGAGAGAGAAAAAGAATGTGTGTATATAAATAAATAATGGATGGGGTACGAGGGGGAGGTGGGCATTAGCGTAAGTTTGAGAAGTCAATGTTCATGCCATCAGGCTAGAGGCTACCCAGATGGAATATAAGGTATTGTTCCTCCAACCTGAGTGTGGCTTCATCTTTACAGTAGAGGAGGCCGTAGATAGACATATCAGAATGGGAATGGGACGTGGAATTAAAATGTGTGGCCACCGGAAGATCCTGCTTTCTCTGGCGGACAGAGCGTACGTGTTCAGCGAAACGATCTCTCAGTCTGCGTCCCGTCTTGCCAGTATATAGAAGGCCACATCAGGAGCACTGGATGCAGTATATCACCCCAGCCAACTCACAGGTGAAGGACTGTCTGGGGCCCTGAATGGTAACGAGGGAAGAAGTGTAAGGGCATGTGTAGCACTTGTTCCGCTTACAAGGATAAGTGCCAGGAGGGAGATCAGTGGGGGGGACAAATGAACAAGGGAGTCTCGTAGGGAGCGATCCCTGCAGAAAGCAGAGAGAGGGGGGGGGGAAAGATGTGCTTAGTGGTGGGATCCTGTTGGAGGAGGCGGAAGTTACGGAGAATTATATGTTGGACCCGGAGGCTGGTGGGGTGGTAGGTGAGGACAAGGGGAACCCTATTCCTAGCGGGGTGGCAGGAGGATGGAGTGAGAGCAGATGTACGTGAAATGGGGGAGATGCGTTTGAGAGCAGAGTTCTATATGAAGCTGATTGTAAAATGAAGATGAAGCCAATATCAATTCAATTAAACTGTGCAACCAACAATGGCTTGGTTGGGTAAGTCAAATTCTTAGTTATTGCACCATCTCTAAGTCTGTGCCAACATTGCTCCCATCAAATCTCAGATCAACCTTGGTTGCTGGTATGTCTTTCAGCTTGTAGTTCAACATCCACTAGACTCGATGCTTCACAGGCTCCAAAACCTGCTACAATTTGCAAGGATTTCATGTGTAAAGATGCATAAGCTCTCAGTGTACCATGGGCACTGCTCAACTGCATACAGCCTGCAGTTAGTCTTCAGCTGGATCCATTCTGATTCAGATTCATACTTTCACATTGTAGTGGTTTCTTTTGTTCTGATGCCATTCAGATGGATTTTTAATGCAGTATTTGGCAGAATGCAAAGGAATCCCAGTATCAAAATATAGAATGCACCAGGGAAAATGAACCTCACAGCAGTTCTGCCTCCTGGAGAAGGAGCAATGTGGAAATGAGCCACGCAGATGGGGAAGATTGCAGTCCTCAGGGAGGGGGAAATGGGAAAGCCGAGGATCCCCTCCTGCTTGCTATTAAGACTCATGTGGCCTGCGTCACCATTCATTTAAAGGGCCTGCCAATGCTCACATTCTGATTGCTCCCCTGAAAAATGAGCAGTGAGTAGTCAAAAGAGCAGGGTATTGGATGGCAGCTGGCACCTACTGAATCGTACCGCAGCCGGGGTCAGCATTGAGGGAAGAGAACAACTAGTAAGGCAAGAAAGGTAAATGAAAAGGATAAAAAAAAATCATATAGATGTACACATATATATATATAGCTAAATGTAAAAAGGTGTTATATTGGCCAGATATTAAATTTGACAGATATGCAGGGCTTTGATGCCTGCTGTGACAGACTACTAGTAATGAAGGGTTAAGGTGTTTTGCAAAGTCACATGGTATCAGGGAACTGGCTCATGGTACAAACACGAGCCCCCCCCTCCAACAGCCAAGGACGAACATCTTGCATACAGATGTTTCAGGACCGCAAATACTTCAAAGTGCCTCGATCAAACCAGGAGAGAATTCTGGTGCCAAAAGTAAATGTCCTGAACATGCTGAGTGGAAAATGTTAAGCATTCAAAGATGAGTGCGCACACACACACACACACACACACACACACACGCGTAAAGATATGGGTAAAAAGACCAAAAAGACAAAGTTAGATACATACATACCTGCACCATAGCTCACAGATGCACACACACACATACGCACTTACATATAGAAACAAGAACAAAAATGTGCTGTACCTTATACAAAACCAAATATGCACACACAAGCACTTACTTAAGACATTTTAAAGAAATACATCTTAATCAAAAGATGCTGTTTGATAACTGATGGATTTTAAACAGGTTATTCATTTTGAAGTGACTCAACTTTCTACCTTAGTCAACCAGGAATATATTTCTCCTAACACGTAACTTTATATTGCATTCTTGGAACGGCGTGACCCAAGCACATAGTCTGACACAGAGAATTAAAAATGTACAAAACACTGGCAAATTCATTATGTATTCCACATGATTCACTAACCAAAGACACATTTTTATTCCATACAGTATAATCGCATAAAGAAATGAGAGATATTGGACTGGCCGCTGCAGTGTTCCATTAATTTTCATCACCTTTGCTTCTAAGACTAAAATAATGTTGTTCACTTAGTGTGCCATAAACATGTAAATAAATCACCAGTTTTCAGTCATACTTTTATAAAATCCCTGTCTGGTAGCATCTTACTAATTTGGAGAAGTCTGGTCATGCTTCACCAAGCCAAAACAAAGAAAATTATGGAAAGATGGATTATATGAACGAAGTGTGGATGGATAATGAACCATTGTACTGAGATACCATACATGCAATTCTTCAGCAGCCCTATTGCGCTGATACCACAATGGAGTCCATTTTATTTGTTGTGAATGGAGGGATAAAAATGTAGCAGAGGGGAAGACAAAGCTCATGAAAGGGGAAATCAACTGGTAATTTATCATCTTCAAGAATACTTTACTTTCCATTTTTTTCTCATCACCTCCAGCCAACCCCACAGCAAAGAAGACCCAAAACAACACTCCTCAAATTTTTGCAACTATTAGACATTAGATATTTTGCAGTGAATAGATTAAACTCATATTGCTAAATATTGAATATTGTCTGGCAAACATATGACGAAGCTTACCCAGTTGGGAAACTAAACCCATAAGGTCAATAACCCAATTGTATCTTAGATCTGTCATAAATCGGAGTGCATTGTTGCTGAGTGTGGAAAATGCCTTCCCTACATCATGTTAAATTATTAGATGGTCTACAAAGTGTAAAACATCACACCAGGGAGCACAGCTCACTCAGTGATTCACAAATTAAGTCAATTATTTTGAGATGGCTTTCATTTAAACAAATAGGACTGGTATTGTTAAATCATTCTTCATTTCTAAAAATGCTATCTAAATTGAATTTAATATCTCCCACTGACTTACTCATAGTAGTTGGTTACAGATGTCCCATCATTTTTTCTGTAAATATAAATCCGATGTGAATCTTTCAACAGTAGGAATTTATTAGAAGTCAGGAAGGAATCAGAGAATTTTGTAACGAAGTGTAATGGATTAAATTCAGTTACTTTATATTACAAACAGAATAGTCATGAAAATCACCCTTTTGGGGTTCCTGAAACCATTAACTGGATTCTGCACATAGCTGAGCTTTATGGGTTCCAACACACATCAAAGTTGCTGGTGAACGCAGCAGGCCAGGCAGCATCTGTAGGAAGAGGTGCAGTCGACGTTTCAGGCCGAGAACCTTTGTCAGGACTGACGGAGGGCCTCGGCCTGAAACGTCGACTGCACCTCTTCCTACAGATGCTGCCTGGCCTGCTGCGTTCACCAGCAACTTTGATGTGTGTTGCTTGAATTTCCAGCATCTGCAGAATTCCTGTTGTTTATGGGTTCCAATTTCAGTTCTTGTTCTGCACTAAGTAAGCTGACTTTAAATAAGAATTCCTAGAGTTACTGAACCACATTTTTTTTTAAGTGATGTTGCCACTGCTTGCTGTAAGTGTTTATTTGTGGACATTCCAAGATGGAACTGAGCACCATTGGAAAATCTTACCTTTCATTGGTGAAGAAAGCTTTGGTCTCAGTAGCCATTGATGTCAGTGAACAGGATAGACCTGACTTCCATCATTACCAATGGGAAAGAAACAGTCCTGGAAGACTGTTTACTACTTATTCCCATGCACTTACTTCTACCTGTAAAATATGAAACATCAAGTTTAGACAGCTACAAGACGAACTTGAAAAGGGTTTAAAAACGCAAACACGAGGAATTCTGCAGATGCTGGAAATTCAAGCAACACACATCAAGGTTGCTGGTGAACGCAGCAGGCCAGGCAGCATCTCTAGGAAGAGGTACAGTCGACGTTTTGGGCTGAGACCCTTCGTCAGGACTAACTGAAGGAACAGCTAGTAAGACTGTACCTCTTCCTAGAGATGCTGCCTGGCCTGCTGCGTTCACAAGCAACTTTGATGTGTGTTGCTTAAAAAGGGTTTGACTGCTTTTAAAGTTGAACCTTTTTGGTGTATTGTTGAGATGCAGGAGCATTGTTTTCCTAAACTGAGCCTTGCTCCATCAAATGTACAAAATTGTTAGTTTACTTATTTAGCCTTCAATGTCTGCCTACAGTCATTCCTTGAGAATTAATGATTAGAACTTTATCAAAAACACAAGAAGTATCTCTTTCCAAAACATCAATTGTTCAATCATCTTCATAGATGCTGCCTGACCTGTTGAACTCCTCCAGCATTTTGTGCGTGTTGCTCAAGAACTTCATCAGTGTGTTTTATATTTATCTTACAGGCTCAGCTGATTGCAATTTTGAACATGAGGTTGAACATTGAATGTACAGATTGTACTCCAGGGATGTGATGATATAACAGAGACTAAGATATTGATGCTGAAGGAGTCATTTTTCAAAGTGAATGTCAAACTGTACACCCTTATTATGCCTCTCTGGTGAATGCAAAAGATCTATGAAACTATCTGAAAAAAAAAGAAGATTTTTTCCCCCAGTTTGCTGGCCAGTCCTCCATTTTCTTAGTATCACTCTCTTCTCTGGGTATAGTGTTAATGGAGCTTTACTTTTCATTGGTGTAAGTAAGCACTGCCCTGTATGCACCAGCCAAGAAGCCTCACCCACAATGCTTTTGAAAATATTGTTCACAAAGGAATTTATGGTTCTTTTACCATGGAGGTGATGTTAGTATGGTTCAAACGTGTGACATCACTTTGTAGTTGGAGTAATTCTTTATCTCTAACTTTCTCCACTTCCGCTGTCTTTGTTAGTGCTTTAGTCACGGATTTTTTTACTATCCTTTTCTTCTTATCAGGCAGTTTTTCAGCTGCTTTCTGCTTTTAAAATCCTACTGTCATTGGGATTTCTCAGCAATTTCCCATCAGATTACCAACCCTATTTGTACAAACCTCGTCTGAAATTGTTCCATTAAAATCTAACTGTACTTGGCATCACAGTGACACAATTTTGGATTGGATTAACAAATTGTATTAAATAATCCAAATTTTTAATAACTTGATGCAGAGGGCATCATAAATAAAAAACACCCTCTGTGTAGAACTGTAACTCAGAAGCAGATTGCATGAATGGTGCAAAATTGCACATTTGGTGCAGATATTAAAAGATAACATTCTATCTCTCAGGATGGAAGCCTTTTCTAGTTCATTGGAAGTTACCTTATCTTTGAAATTTTCTACTCATGTAAATATGCATTTCACTTTTGAAAGTTAGTATTTAATCTCAATTTTCTGGTTGTGCATTCCAGAGCATTCATGAATAAAATTACCCCTTCATTTTTTTTTGATTCTTTTGCCAATTATCATAAATCTGTCCTATGATTAGTAACAAAATTAGAGTTGAAATAATTTCTCTTTATTTATTTATACAAAATTCTTAATAATTTTGAACACCTCTATTCAATCTCCCTTGAAATGTTCCCACTGTAAGAAGAGAATGCCCAACTCTCCAGTAAATGGCGTCCTTCATCGTTGGTATCATCACTATCAAGTTCTGTAGATCGTAATGACTGAAATATAAATCTGGACACAATACTTCAGCAAGGTCATTACTAGTGATTTAGCATCACTTGATAAAGAACAAATCAATAAACAGGCACAGAGGAATAAGCTGCAAAACATGCAAACGGTATTTACTGAATACACAAAAGACATCACCAATATTATTTCAATTCCTTTTAAATTAACTAACAATAAATATACAGGTGTAAATACCTTCCAGTAAGATGGCAGCACGCTCGGAGGCAGCAGCTTCTACACAGTTAATCAGGTGCTATTTTCTTCTCCCAACATTGTTTACCATTGCAAGACCCTGCTGGACAATAAGAACTAAAAGTACTGCATGTCTACCCCATCAGTGAGTTGCTCGTTGGCGGAGAAACGTCAGTGCACAAAGGAGTTGTGCGGTCTATCTACAAGTGATCGTTTTGGTTGCTTTTCTTGTGATTGCAAAACCCTATTGGACATTGGTGGTGTGGTATGCTGCAAGTCCAATTCATTAGTTTATTGACAAATGGTTGGGGCAGACGGCAGGGAAGCTGTGTGGCCTTGGCCATCGTGAGGATTTGGCCTCAAGCTGCAGTGTCGGCTGTTTGCAGCCACCCATAGGGAAGCATTGGTGTCAGGCGCTCCACCAGAGTGCAAGAGGCAGTGTGGTGAGGCGTCCATGCTGGAGTCCAGTGTTTGTTCAGCAGAAGACAAGCTATATTGTGTTCAACTGCAGACTGCTGCAACATTCATGGACTCAGGGACTTGGACTATATTTTCTCTGTGGCTGTATTTTACTGCTGTTTTATATGTGCTCTATGTGCCCTGTGCTGTGTATAACTTTGGTACTGTGTTTTGCACCTTGACCACAGAGAAATGCTGTTCGTTTGGCAGTATTCATGGGTGTTCATGATTGGTTGAATGACAATTAAACTTGAACTTGTAATAAAAACTCAAAGTACTAGAAATACTCAATGGGTCAGGTAGCATGTATAGAGAATTAATATTTCAGGTAGATGATATTCCATCAAATAAAATTTAAAATAAATGAACATCTACTTGCAAACAAGACCACTTACAGAGTTTGGCCAGACAACAGCTTGAAGCCAACAAAATAACTTATATTAACCAATCGTTATCATTCTGAGAAACAAACATCACAGTGTGTTTAAATAACAATTTCACTCTTTCTCAAATTCCATTGTCAGAGCCCTTTTTAAATTTTATTCTTCTTTTGCTTCAGTTTCAATGGGCTGTCATAACATATTGTTCCTTCCTACTGTATTTCTATTTCCTTTCCTTCCAATCTCCTCGTGTACTAATTATTTTAAGAAAGATATTCCCCAAGGTTTCTGCTGTCCATATACAGCAAATGTGGGAGTGGGGAAGATGCTGGAAGCTCAAGAAAGAACAGTAGAAATAGCACACAGAACCTTCATGGGAATTCTTCTCATAAAGTATTAGCAGTCCATTGTACAAAGTTAAAATTAAATGAAGCTTCAAATACAGGAATGAAATTCCATGATTATGCTGTCTCAGTGTAAAGTATATGATCAGACAAATTTAGTCAGTCACCTCCCACTCATTTTCCACTCATCACCTGCATCAACCTACTTAAACCCATGGAATTCAGGACCCTCACTGCGTAGGGCAGCTAGAATGTGGAGGTGCTGCTGGCCCATTACCATCACATCCTCGCAAAGTGCTTGAAAGACAAGCTGCCTACCCGGAACATGCCCACCGACCTTCAAAGCCTCATCACTCTGGCCCTCTTATGGAATAAGTGTCTTATGGAATGACCCTCCAGATTGTCAGCAAGAATCCCAGTTCTGTCCCCAGAAGCATTTCAGGCTGCAGATGCTCAATGTCCATGCCTCCAGAATCCATGCAGTTAGGGAGAGCTCCCTTAATCCCCCCTCCCATTCAAAAGAGTGTGAGCATTGGTGGAGAAACAACTTGTGCACTTACTGCAGAGCCACTGATCACCCACGCATCGTGCCTATTCCGACCGTCAGGTAGAGACGAGGGGCCTTCTATCTAGCAAGCTCCCTCTGGCCTCTTGTTCCAGCACCATAGATCGACTCAGTCTCTCTGTCCTCCCCCACATCCCGACAGCTCAACGCACAAAAGAGGCTCCGGTGGATTCTGACACAACAAGCAACTTTCTGGACCAGACTCTGTGTGTGCAACTTGGACTCCCCATTGAGCTTATCTCTTCACCCCTTTTGAATCATGGCCATTGACAGATGTCCTTTGGGGTCTGAGGTGGTTAGAACATGCACACAGCTTGTGCACATGAGCATCAGAGAGCACCCCAAGTCCACCCAGCTTCTCCTGACTGACTCACCCAAGACTCCTCTCATCTTGGGTTACTAGATCTTCACCAAACTGGATCTGTGGAATGTGTACATCCTGCTCCACATCTGCCAGGAGGATGAGTGGAAGATGGAGCTTGTCATGCCCACTGGCCACTATGAATACCTGGTGATGCCTTTTGGACTTTCCAACAATCCAGTCATTTGCTAAACCTTCATCAGTGAGTTCCTTAGAGATATGTTACCCAGGTTAGTGTTTGTCTACCTGATCAACATCCTTATCTTCTCCAGGACCCCCAAGACCATGTCTGTCATGTCTGATCAGTCCTTTAGCATTTCCTCAAAAACCAACTGTACTGCAAGTTAGAAGATGACGGTTCCACACCCCTGTCATTTCCTTCTTGGGTTACGTCCTTTCACCCTAAGGCATAACCTTGGGCCTAGAGTAAGTACGTGCCGTTATTGAATGACCCTGACTGTTCTCCCTCAAATAGCTACAGCAATTCTTGGGCTTCACTAACTTCTACCACCTGTTCATCAGGTCAAATCACCACTCCTCTCCTCCCTCACTAAATCACCTACCTCATGGAAAACCTGGTCTTGCTGCCACAGATCACACTTTCAAGAAGCTCAAGCGATTCTTCACCACTGCTCCCATTCTCCACCACACGAACTCCTCAGAACTTTTTGTGGTAGAGGTGGGTGCATCTGACGTGGGTGCTTGGCCATTCTCTTGCAGGGAGGTCCGAATGGAAAGACACATCCTTGTGCTTTCTTTTTGTGCAAGTTCAACTCTAGGTAGCAGTGTTATGGAGTAGGAGACAGAGAGCTACTTGCCACCAAATGGGCCTTGGAGGAAGGCTGATGAGAAACACAAAGCCCTTCCTGATCTGGGCTGACCACCAAAACGTCATATCCATTCAACAGATCTGCCAACTCAACCCATGTCTGACTTTCTGGGACCAATTCTTCGAACAATTCAATTTCACCATCTCCAAGAACCAGCTCCAAGAACTCTAAGGTGGATGCCCTGTCATAATAGTTCAAACCAGTTGAAATGGGGATCAACCCTAAGTTCATCATTCCATCTTCGCAGATCCTTGCCCTGATCTCTGAACAAGAATGTGTCTGTGAACCATGGTGACTTGTTGTGGGCTGCTTATAAAACTTCTAAATATATGCCTTTTGAATTACTCTCACTGTGATCTGCAGCCTGTAATTTCCTTTGAAGCAACGCACTTTTGAACTGCCTTAAAGAAGGACTTGTTGGAATTAACCCCCAAGCATGCAGGTACAGCATCTTTAAGTAGACAAAGGTACATCGCCATGGCATAAGAGAGGTGGAGGGGAGGACTCCAAGCTAGGCTGAGATTCAGAGGAATGAAACTCCATCTAACCAGCATCTTGTTAGCAAATGTACAGTTGTTGGAGAACATGACTGAGGACATAAGCGCAAGATTGGTCTATCGGAGAGAAATGGAGAATTGTTGTGTTCTGCTTTTCATGGAGACATGGCTCACTCTGAACACACCGGCTGCATCAGTAAGACCTGAAGCCTTCTCAATACACAGTTTGGACTGAAATGCTGATTCAGAGAAGGCAAAAGATGAGTGTGTTTGTTTCATGATAAACCCTTTGTGGTGCTTGAATGTGGCGGTTTTGTCGTACTCTCGTTCCCCCGACCTGGAACATCCAATGATTAAGTGCCAACCATTCCACTTACAAAGAGAATTCTCCTCCATGACCCAGACCACAGCTTACGTACCGCCAAAAGACGACATTAATCAGACACTTGAGATATTGAATGCTGCCATCACCGATCAAGAAACAGCCAACCCCAATGCATTTCAAATCAATGTCAGGGACTTCAATAAGGTTTGTTTGAAGAAATTTCTTCACTATTATCATTAACAGATAATATGCAGCACCAGGGGCCCCAACACGCTCAACCACTGCTATACTATGATGAGGAATGCCTTCTGTTCCATGCCTAGACCACATTTCAGGAAATCTGATTACTTAGCTGTCCTCCTACCTGCATACAGGCAGAGGCTAAAGAGCAAGGCTCCAGAGATAAGGACAAAAAAGAGGTGGCCGGGGGAGGCAGAGGAATGGCTACAGGATTGCTTCGAGTCAGTGAAATGGGCCATGTTCAAGGACTCTTTAGAGGATCTGAATGAACACACTAGGGGTTTTCAGTCTTCATAAAAACAGTCGTCAAAGAGTGAATCATTCAGATTCCTCCTCAACCAGAAGCCCAGGATGAATTATGAAATTGGCAATCTGCAGATCAATGGCATTCAGTTCTGGCAACCAAGTCAGATACAAGAGGTCCAGGTACGATCTCCAGAAAGCCATCTCACATGCAAAGTGGCAATTCCAGACCAAACGTGAATTACTGAAAGATAATGAAAGCTGTGGAAGGGCTTGAATGCTATTACAAAGTGAAGCCAAGCGACATCGGTGAAAACCAGGCTTTGCTCCCAGATGAACCTAGTGCCTTCTGTGCTCACTTTGACTCAGAACATGGACATCACAAACACCGACAGTCTCTGATGACCCTGTGATTTCAGTCTCTAAGGCTGATGTGAGAACACACCTCAGGAGGGGGAACACACAGAAAGCATCCAGCCCAGATGGGGTATGTGGTTGAGTACTGAAGACCTATGCTGATCAACTGCCTGGAGTATTCACCAACATTTTAACCTTTTGCTTCAGCAGTCTGAGGTATCCACCTGCTTCAAGCAGGCTTCAGTTATACTGTTGCCCAAGAAGAACTTGGCAACCTGCCTCAATGACTATCATCCAGTACCACTTAATGAAGTCTTTTGAGAAGTTGGATTTGAAACATATCAACTCCTGCCTAAAAAGTAATTTGGATCCATTCCAATTTGCCTACCATCACAATAGGTCAAGATCAGATGCCATTTCAATGGTTCGTTGCTGAACCCTGGGACGTCTGGACAGCAAGGATGCATAAATCAGGATGCTCTTTATCGACTATAGCTCAGCATTCAAAACATCGTCGGCTCAAAACTAATCAATAAGCTTCAAGATCTTGGCGTCAATATCTCCCTGAGAAATTGGATCCTTGCTTTCCTCACTTGCAGACCCCAGTCAGTTCAGATTGGCAATATCTCCTCCACAACCTCCATCAGCACAGGTGCACCACGAGGTGTGCTTATCTCCCTGCTCTATTCACACTATACTTGTGACTGGGAGGCTAAGCACGGCTCCAACACCTTATTGAAGTTTGCCGATGACACCTTGTCAAAGGTGAGAACAAATCAGAATTTAGGAGGGAGATTGAAAATCTGGCTGAGTGGTGCCATAACAACATTTCTCACTTAATGTCAGCAAGACCAATGAGCTGAGCATTGACTTCAGGAGGAGGAAACCAGAGGTCCATGAGCCAGTCCTCATTGGAGGATCAGAGGTGGAGAGGGTCAGCAGCTGTAAATTCCTCGGTGTTATTAATTTGGAGGACCTGTCCTGGGCCCAGCACGCAAGTGCAGTTACAAAGAAAGCACGGCAGAGCCTCTGCTTCCTTAGGAGGTTGCAGAGATTTGGCATGACATCTAAAACTTTGACTAACTTCTATAGATATGTAGTGGAGAATATATTGACTGGCTGCATCACAGCCTGGTATGGAAACACCAAAGCCCTTGAATGGGAAATCTTTCAAAAGTAACAGATATAGCCCAACTCATCACGGGTAAAGCTCTCCCACCATTGAGCACATTTATACAGGGTGCTGTTGCAGGAAAGCAGCATTTATCATCGAGGTCCCTCACCACTCAAGCCATGCTCCCTTTTCACTGCTGCCATCAGGAAGAAGGTACAGGAGCCTCAGGATCCATGTCACCAGGTTCAGGAACAGTTATTACCTCTCAACCATCAGGCTCTTGAACCAGCGGGCACAACGTCACTCGGTGTCACTCACCCCAACACTGAATTGTTCCCACAACCTATGAAGGACTTTTTTCAAGGACTTTTCATCTCATGTTCTTGGTATTTATTGCTTACTTATCTATTATTATTATTTCTTTCTTGTCTTTTGTATTTGCACAGTTTGTTGTCTTTTGCACATTGATTGTTTGTCCATCCTATTTGGATTTCATCATGGCTTTGCCACCTTCCGATGTGGCCACAGTGATCATGACCATGGTGAACCAGTCCTCCATGGCGACCCACTTCATTACTCTTCCCATATTTCTGTTGGCCATTGAGACGGTGGGTCTGGTTCTCCAACATGTACTCCACCTCCACGGCTTCACCCAGGACCTTGTATCAGACTGAAGCCCACAATTCATCTCCCACATCAGGAGAGCCTTCTGCCCCCTTCTCCACACCTCAGTGAGTTTCTCCTCTGACTACCATTGGCAGACCAAAGGTCAATCAAAAAGAACCAATTAACAAATGGAGAAGTTTCTGTGATGCTTCACTTCCTCTAACCCTTCCACATGGAAAAGGTATCTGCTCTGAGACGAACTGTCCCACAATCCAAATATCTCCTCTGCCACAAGTATGGCACCACTTGAAGTGCCTCATGGCTACCAACCCCAGTTGTTCCCCACAGAGGAGCCAACAGTGGAAGTCCTGTCCACCATGGCCCTGATTCACCACAACTGGAATGCAGTGAGCCATCCTAGCTGCCAACCGCACCTGCTGCCTCTAGACCAACCACTGGCCGTGCACAGTCAGACTGCTCCAGCCTGGGGATTATGCCCTGTGCAACAACTCCCGCAAGCTCTCGCCCCAGATCACTGATACCTTTAAGATTACTAATTGCATTATCCAGTCACTTACTGTCTCCATCTGTTAGGATACATCTACCTTTCATGTGTCCTGCCTCAAGCTTTTTGTCCATGGGCTACTCAACCAATCTAGGCCTGCTGCACCTCAGATGGTGGAAGCAACACACATCAAAGTTGCTGGTGAACGCAGCAGGCCAGGCAGCATCTGTAGGAAGAGGTGCAGTCGACGTTTCAGGCCGAGACCCTTCGTCAGGACTAACTGAAAGAAGAGCTAGTAAGAGATTTGAAAGTGGGTTGGGGAGGGGGAGATCCAAAATGATAGGAGAAGACAGGAGGGGGAGGGATGGAGCCAAGAGCTGGACAGGTGATAGGCAAAAGGGATATGAGAGGATCATGGGACAGGAGGTCCGGGAAGAAAGACGGGGGGGGGGACCCAGAGGATGGGCAAGGGGTATATTCAGAGGGACAGAGGGAGAAAAAGGAGAATGAGAGAAAGAATGTGTGTATAAAAATAAGTAACAGATGGAGTACGAGGGGGAGGTGGGGCATTAGCCGGAAGTTTGAGAAGTCAATGTTCATGCCATCAGGTTGGAGGCTACCCAGATAGAATATAAGGTGTTGTTCCTCCAACCTGAGTGTGCTTCATCTTTACAGTAGAGGAGGCCGTGGATAGACATATCAGAATGGGAATGGGACATGGAATTACCGTTTGTAAAATGTGTGGTCATTTTATGGTGGAATGGTGGTCCAGCGTACATGGATTGCCAGTTGATGGATTTTCAGCATCATGAATGGGGTGTGCAGCACCTGGTTGACTTGGAAGAGCACGGACAGGAGGAGAGGTCTTCTGCCATCCCAGTTTCATCTTGGGTCAATTGCTTATTGAGGAGTTGCACTGGACCCATCCACATCATCCTGGGCCATCAGGTGCCAACCGTAGTGGGTGGGGGGGGCTGGGGTGCTGTTAGCCTTGCACAGGCAGGCACTTTCCAGTCTCCACCCAGCTAACAGGAATGACTCATTTCCAACTCATCACCTGCAGCCTATTTAAACTCTGCTCACGCCCCACAGCCTGGTTCACGCATATGAACCAACCAGCCTCAACCAATTCTCTCTGTCTTCAGCTGTCTGTTCTCTCTTTTTTTGTGCCCCACCTTGGCTTGTTACTTTACAGTCTATTATTAAAGCTATCGTTCACAGCTGAATTGTCTCCGTGTTTCATTTAGGTTAAGATCATCAACATTTCTTCGCATATCCAGAATTCTAACCTCATTCACTCCTGTGCGATAGTAATTTTCAAATTAACTCCAAGTTATACATTTGGCATCAGGAATTTTGAGATGGTGTTTTATAACACATCTTAACGTTGAATAAATATTGATTCATTTTCCATGATTTTTATATATGAAAAATTAATTCCAAGGATGCTACACATGTCCAGTGGGGTTGCATAAGAAACGCATAGTTAAACCAAAGCTTGGTAGAGTGAGAAAGAGGTAAAGGCTAGGAAGGAGGAAAAGGATGTGGATAAGGAAACAATTACTCACAGTAAAACAAATAGACCATATCTGGACAAATCGGATGGAATCCAACAGAAAATAATTCTCTCTATGATACTTGAGTCTTGTCATGGTTATCAGGTTTTGGCTAGGTAAAGACCCAATCTCATTTGTAAAATTTTGTAATTTACTTTCTTAGGTGTCTGAGAAGATTCAATATGTCCACCAAGATTCTCTCGAACTTCTACAGATGAGCACTGGAAAGTATTCTGACAGTAGCATCTCAGAATAGACAGCTATGGCAACTACCTTGCTATTGACTGACGGGAACTTCAGAAAATGGTAAAGTCAGCACAGTTCATCACCTTCTCATTCTATTTATTATTACTACCAGGTACACTGTATATACTGTGAGATTTATGTGAACAGAAATTTCATTGCATCCTGGTGTATATGACAATAAACTAATCTGAATCTGAAATGGTGTCTATTAGCATTAAACCCAACCTACTGAACAGTAAACTAACATTACTCACTTTATCATAATGAAGTAACAGCTCTCTGGTTAGTGCTGGATTCTTGTCTAAACTTCAATCTTGTTGGCTTACAGATGAATTGTACTTTCCTAGCCTACCACCAGCTTTTGGTTTCCTTCATTCGTTATTCCTCTTCATTTGTCACCTGCACTGATTTTTTTTAATTGAACCATGGGAACTTCAATCAAATCAAACTGAAATGAAATACGATAGGACAGGAATTAAAAAGTTCCCTGGTAAATATTATAACAGGGAAGTCTTAGTCACAGTTAAAAAGACCATTGAAACAGTAATTCTGGCTCAACAGATGCTAGTTGACCTGCGTATTTCTAACATTTTCTGTTTTTAATCTTTGTTCACAGTTGCAGAGAAGAACCTTCAACCATTAAATTATTTTCTAATATCACAAAATTTCAGTTCCATTCATGAGTGCTGACTGAGATCAAGTGCATGTCTCAGCTACTTCTAAAGACAGTAGAGAAGGGGTTCCCAAACATTTTTAATACCATGGAGTCCTACCATAACTGAGGGGTCCATGGACCCCAGCTTGGAATCCTATGAATCTTATGACAGCTGAGTAGCAATGGCGTGAGTTTCTGGGAAAAATGAGGAAAGTGCAGGATATATGTATTCCAAAAATGAAGAAATACTCAAATGGCAAAACAGTATAAGTAAAGACTACTATTAAAGCACCTGAACATCCTCACTTATGAATCTTACCACTTTGCTCGGACTGCACTGTTAAAAAAAAGTTTAGGTAGAAAGAAGTACTGAAGCATTTCTTTCTGAAGAATTCTTTGCTCAGATAAAATGGTTGAAATTTAAAACATAAGGTTGAGACTAGTGTACCTCTACAAGTATCAGTTGTTTCATGTGTCTTAATCCAATGATAGAGCTATTTAAAACAATGGAAGCAAAATTACCTCTGGTGATATTACCACAGTAATTCTTACCACATGCATCAAATTTCTCTCCCCCAATTTAATAGAAGCACTAATCCATTTATTGTAACCTGGTTAATGGCTTCATTAAAGTAGAGGAGAGGGGAATTTAAGATAAATGTGTTCAATATCCATAAACGACATGAATTTCTGCTCTTTGATAACAATAGTAATTGGATTTGAATACAAGACATTTTTACTCAAAAATATTTACTCTATACATTAGGTTGGTGGAACTTATTGTATTATTTTTCAGTGTAAATTCACAGCAGACAGTATTTTAGTTCTTCTCCTTTCTGCTGTCCAAACTATCTCAAAGTGCTGTAGGTCTTCTTAGGCACAATCATACCATATGTGAACAATCACGTAAACTGCAGCACAATATTACCCTGAAGCTAAGTGGCAAAATGCATTACATACTAGATGAAAAATCAACCACCATTATGCAAATTGAGTGGTGCGGTGCTTTCAAACACAATTCCTTGAGCTCAAGGATCAAGATATGAAGTCGGCTGCGTCTCCTGGATTTTCAGGTGCTTTAATTGTAGTCTTTATTTCCACTTGTGACAGTCATCTCTATGGTACAATCCTCTCTGACTTCCCTTGTCAGCCACGGTTATATTATTTTGCCATTTGAGTATTTCTTCATTTTTGGAATACATATATCCTGCACTTTCCTCATTTTTCCCAGAAACTCAAGCCATTGCTACTCTGCTGTCATTCCTACAAGCATTTCCTTCCAAGTTACTTTGGCCACCATAATTTCCTAGACTCCACTGAAATATTGCTACAACAGAATTTACTTTCTCCCTATCAAATTTCAAGTTGTACTCAATCATATTGTGATCACCGCCTTCTAAAGGTTCTTTCACCTTAAGCTCCCTAACCACCTCCAGTTCATTATGTAACACCCAATCCAGTATAGATGATCCCCTTGTAGGCTCAGTGATGAACTGCTCTAAAAAGCCATCTCGTAGGCATTCAGCAAACTCACTCCCTTGAGATCCATTACCAACCTGAATTTCCCAATCGACCTTCATGTTGGAATCTCCCGTGACTATAATAACATTGCCCTTTTGACACGCCTTTCTATACCCATTGTAATCTGTGGTCCACATTTCAGCTACTGTTGGAAGGCTTGTATATAACTGTCATTAGGGACCTTATACCCTTGCAGTTTCCTAACTCAGCTCACAAGGATTCAACATAAACTGGGCTGAGAAGTGGCAGATGGAATTCAATGCAGGTAAGTGTGAGGTGCTTCACTTTGGTAGGTCAAATATGATGGCAGAATATATAATATTAATGGTAAGATTCCTGACAGTGTGAAGGATCAGAGGGATCTTGGGGTCCATGTCCATAGGACACTCAAAGCTGCAGGTTGACTGTGTGATTAAGAAGGCATATGGTGCATTGGCCTTCATCAACCGTGGGATTGAGTTCAAAAGCTGAGAGGTAATGTTACAGCTATATAGGATCCTGGTCAGACCTCACTTAGAGTGCTGTGCTCAGTTCTGGTTACCTCACTACAGGAAGGACTTGGAAACCATAGAAAGAGTGCAGAGGAGGTTTACAATGATGTTGCCTGGATTGGGGAGCATGCCTTAAGAGAATAGGTTGAGTGAACTTGGCCGTTTCTCCTTGGAGCGACGTATGATGAGAGGTGACCTGATAGAGGTGTATAAGATGATGAGAGGCATTGATCGTGTGGATAGTCCGAGGCTTTTTTCTGAGGGCTGAAATGGCTAGCTCGAGAGGACACAGTTTTAAGGTGCTTGGAAGTAGGTACCGAGGGGATGTCAGGGGTAAGTTTTTTATGAAGAGAGTGGTGAGTGCATGGAATGGGCTGCTGGCGACAGTGGTGGAGGTGGATACAATAGTGCCACATCTTTCTACTGATTTGATGCCATTCTTTACCAGCAGAGCCATGGAACCCCTTCTGCTTACCTTCCTATCCCTCTGATACAATGCGTAACCTTGGACATTCAGCTCCCAACTACAACCATCCTTCAGCCATCATGCAGTTGTCAGATGTTCCAGGGTTGAATGAAGAACCGATGAAATGGCACCTGATATTGACCTGTTGTGAAAGTAGGAAAATTGGAGCAGATCCAAGTCACTCCACAGACAGGAGCGGTTATGTTTCATCACCAACCTGCCAAAGCACTTCATCACAGTGGATGTAAGTACTACTAGACGATAGTCAGTGAGGCAGTTCATCACATTCTTCTTTGGTACGTGTATAATGGAAGCCTGCTGGAAGCAGGTTGATACTTAGGCTGCAGAAGCGAAAGGTTTAAGATATTGGTAAATACTCCAGCCAGTTGATCAGCAGAAGTCTTTAGTGCCTGGCCAAGTACCACATCTGGGCCGGATGCTTTCTGTGGGTTCACTAAACTGGAGGATGTTGTCATGTCGGCCTCAGAGACTAAAATTACAGGCCATTGGGGTCTGAGGGAGTTCGTGAAGGTTCCTCTATGTGTCGACAGTCAAAGCAAATATAGAAGGCATTGTGCTCGTCTGGTTTATAGTGGTAGGTGTAAGACTAGGCCATTAGCTTAGAGTTCAATCTATTGTCAGTTTGTCACAACAGAAAGTGTCAACAGAATTATAAAAATAATAATTAGTACTTGATATTTTCTTAAAGCTCCTCCCATCTTCAAAGCCTGCTTCTTAACCAATCGCAAATAATTGTTCTTCGAGTTTAGAATTTTGAGCAATTGAATTTCATTAATTCAGGTGAAACAGTTGCATATTATACATTCAGTCTGCTTAATTAAAATAACCGCAAGTACTGCTACATGATTATTTTTGCGTACTCTCATGCATAGTTTTTACTAAAGTTAACAAGTAATGGAAAATATTGCCTTAAGTCCTTTGTTGAGGAAATCTTTGGTGGTTTATCTGTTTCTAATTGGCTATATGGTTAACAAGGCTTATTCTGAGGTTTGGCTGTTTCTCACAGGGTAATTAGGAATGATTCTTTATTGGTTCGTCTATTTTTAAGAAATGCTTCAATTAAGATTTTTATATTTATCTGCAGAATAATACGTTGCACACAGAAACAACATATGGAGGAAAATTTGTCAAGATTTGATCTTAAAAGTTACTAGTAAGACAGAAAACTTGCAAATCTTAGACCAGGTTATTAGAATACAAGTCATAGATTATTTTTAATCAAATGTACACTTCAACATGCATAGTTTGTCAAGCAACCTCGCTCCCTGGAAGTAGATTCCACCTCATCATTCATGATGAAACTTTACTGTTGGTACCACATCCAGATTTAGCTCACAACTTCTTACTTTCCTGGTAGAAATTTGCAGCTCCACTTCAAACACCAGCAATTTTGATGGTTTTGCTTCAGAGTTTTTAATTTAATTTTGGGTTGAAAATTTAGTAACATTTCAGTAATGCTGCAAAGAGGAAAAACTCTAGTTTGAAGCAGACCAAATCAGCAAGCCCGCCTATCTGCTTGCCCCTAAATCTAAGAATAAATGAAAAATAGCAGAACAAAGTGGTTGTCAGTGACCAATATGTGTGAGCTTGCATGAGGACTTCCAGCTCCAAGTGCACCAACAAATCAACCGCCACCTTAAATGTACCCAATGAACTGGCCTGCACAGCTGTCCATGGTAATGAGTTCTACAGATTTACTATCCTCTGGCTAAAGAAATTTTCCCAAGCCTCTCTTCTAAATGGACATCCATCAATTTTGATGCTGTGTCATCTGGTCCTAGACTCCTACATTGTAGGAATATCCTCTCCTCATCCACTCTGCCTAGGTTTTTAAGTATTCAATAGGTTTCAATAAGATCCCTCTCTTTCTTCTAAACTCCAGCAAGTACAGGCCCAGAGCCATCAAACACTCCTCATATGTTAACCCTTTCATTTCCCGGAATCATCTTGTAAACTGTTGTATCTGTACAACGACATATCAATTAAATAAAAGCATGCACAAGGAGGTGAGGTTAACTGGCATAGTCACTTTGCAGAGACAAGAACAAGTCAATGTGCATGGGAAGTTATCAGTCAATAAGCCGTGCAAAGGGGAATCATTGCACTGAAAGCAATAGTTCCATACATTACACTTCCACCCCCTTTAGATTAAAACCATAAATGTAACAAAACATTAAATTTCCTTTAACAAACCATATTCAAATAATCATGCTTTCACAATAATAGTCCAGAACTAACTTCACTATATTAAAGATTCAGTCTTTTGGGTGGGGCTGTTTCTTTCAGGATAGCACCTCTGGACCTGTGGAGTGGCATTAGGTTTGACAGGTGTCTTGTCATAGACAACTTTCTCTGTTACAGGTGTCGTGTAGCTGTTAGTGATATGATCATCACTGAGAGGTCAGTCTGGTGGATGAAATGTGTCCCTCTTGTTGGATGCTGTCGACTCAGGTGTGTTCTTCGACTGAGCATCTGGTATCTGATCCACATGACGTCTTCATGTATGATCTCCAACATCCACTGTGTATATCAGTGGTCCGGTTCTTGTAGATATCCTATCGGGTGTCCTCTTGTCTTCTTGCTAATTACATGCTAGGAATCCCTGTTCAACTTCAAAGCTCCTTGCTGATTTAATTGGCAACTGGCTGAATTGTTTATTGTGTACTTCCCTCTGTAGATCTGGTTTCAGGAGGTCTATGTGAGATCTCAGATTCCTGCTCATGAACAGATGTTTGATTTGTCATCGCATGAACCGAGTTCCGATACACAAAAAGGAAGTTGTCCATTTCATGCTGTAGAGAAGAGTCCTCCTTGATCATCACTTTAATGTACTTCTTGAAGATCTGCACAAACCTTGCGGGTAACCCATTGCTTGCTGGGTGGTGAGGTGCTGACTTGAAACGTTTGATGCCATTTTTCTTCGTGAATAGTCTGAACTCTTCTGACATGTATTGTGGTCTGTTGTTACTCACAATTTGTCCAGGTAAGCCATTTCTGGAGAAGATAGTCCTCAGAGAAGAAACAGTCTTTTCTGAGGTGGTTGACTTCATTTGGATGAGCTCTGGCCACTTCGAATGAGCATGCACAGCAATCAGAAACTTGGAGTCCATGAATGGCCCAGCAAAAGTCAATATGCACTCTTTGCCATGGTGAGGATGGCCACTCCCATGGGCGTAATAATGCCTATTGGGGTGCATTTAGAACCCTGTGGCATCCTGAACAGCTTTTAGTCAAGCCCTCAATCTATCTATCTACTCCTGGCCGTCACATGTAGCTCCAGGCAAGATTCTTCATCTTGATTGTACCCAGGTGTCCTTCATGTAGATTTTCTAACACTCTGGAGCACAGTTTCGAGGGAACCACATCATGAGATCTACACATTACGGCTCTTTGACATACAGACAGTTGGTCTCGTCTCACTGAGAACTCTGGAAACATAGGGTTACCATGAGCTGGCCGTCCATGCATGGTGATATCACAGACTTTTGACAATGTTGAGTTATTCCTTGTTTCTCTTTGTATTTCAGAATTTGTTACTAGCAACTGGTCCATCAATGGTGTGTGGAACACCTCTGCTGGGTCACAGAATGAAGACTTCCCTTCTTCAATTGCCAACAGTAGAAGATATGACAAGCCATTAGCATTGCCGGGTTGTTTTGTACCCTTGAACTCTATGTCATAAGAGTGGACTCCTAGGAAAAGTGCCCAACATTGTAACTGGGTAGCAGTTATCACTGGGATTGAAAATGGGCACAAGGGGATGGTGGTCTGCCACTAGAGTAAACTTTTGTCTGTAGAGGTAGTGGTGGAACTTCTTTCCTCCCTGTATTAGACTAAGGGCCTCTCAGTCGAACTGTGCATAGTTGCATTCTGCGGGCATCAGTTGGACTGGTCAGTCAAATGCAAATGGACGTTCACATGCATCTTTCATTGTAGGTGACAAAACAGCATCAATGCCATAAGGGGACGCAGCGCACATCAGTCTGATGAGCAGTGATGGTCGCAGTTCATCTGATGTTAGTAGTCTCTTTGATTCTTTAAATGCTCTTTCACATCTTTCTGAGCATTCCCATTTTGTTCCTGTCTGCAGCAGTGTGTTCAATAGGTGCAGCACTGTAGCAATGTTTGGGAGCAACCAGTTGTCATGGAAGAAAAGCCCAAGTATGATCTGAGTGCTATATTTTCTGGTTTGGGTGCCTATAGCACTGCTTCACTCCTCTCTTGTGACTTGTGTAAGCCATGCTTGTCAATGACATGTCCACAATATGAGATTTCTTTCTTGAAAAACTCACTTTTCTCTCTCTTTGCACGCAGACGATACTCACTCAGCCTGATAAGCACTTTACTGAGATTCTGGAGATGCTCTTCATCATTCTTGCCAGTCATGATGATGTCATCAAAGTAACATAGTGTTCCTGGGATATGTTGGAGCAATTGGTCCATTGCTCTTTGCCAAATTGTTGGAGCTGATGTGACGCCAAAGACAAGACAATTATACTGGAACAGTCCCTTGTCAATGTTGATTATGAGGAACTTCCTGCTTGACTCCTTGATCTCCATTTGCAGTGACAAGTCAATCTTTGAAAACCTCTCCCTACCTGCCAAAGATACAAAAATGTCTTCTATTCGTGGCAGGGGCTACTACACAGTACGCAGCACAGGGTAGACGCTCATTTTGAAGTCCCCCGCATATGCGAATGGCTGCGACCTTCCCTTTCTTGATCACCAGGACAATGGGTGTGGCCCAATCACTCCATTCAACCTTGGAGAGAAAGCCAGACACCTCCAAGCTCTGAAGGATATCATCCACTTCAGGACATAGTGTGTAAGGCACTGACATCGCTTTATAGAATCTTGGTGTTGCTGCTTCATCCAGTTCAATTCTGGCCTTTTGAGTTTACTGATACCCTTCTCAAACACCTTGTCATTAACATTGAGCACTGTGACAGTCCCTGGTTAGTGCTACCATTTGGGCTGCAGTTGCCTGTCGATGGCACATTGAGAGCTTCATCTGAGTGCCAGTCAGTTGGATTTTTCCCAACCATTCACTTCCAAAAAATGCTGACCCTCCACTTTTCAACACATAAAGCTCTAACTGCTATGTTTTCCCTCCATACGTCACCTTTACTTTCAGTTTGCCTTTGGGAGACACTTTTTCACCTGTGTAGGTCTTTAGCATCATCAAGGTCTTCTCTAATGGTAGCTTTGAAGACAGTGTGTGTAGTCAGCCTCTGAAATGATAGACAAAACTGCCCCTGCATCCAGCTCCCTTTTCAGTTTTACACCAGACA
Source organism: Mobula birostris (assembly GCF_030028105.1). Classification (NCBI taxonomy): domain Eukaryota; kingdom Metazoa; phylum Chordata; class Chondrichthyes; order Myliobatiformes; family Myliobatidae; genus Mobula; species Mobula birostris. Next base: position 64,759,345 of record NC_092381.1, on the reverse strand, counting down.
CATCCATTGTGATCCATATGTGTTTGCAATCTGCTTCAGTGATGCTATGCAGTTTTAGGCATGGCAGCTCACCATTGTCAAACTCCATGTTGTCTAATTCAGTTTCACATTCAGTCACTTTATGCATTTGTTTAGTTTTGTGTTTGAAACTTTTCACTCTGTGTGGTTTGTCTCTTTGGTTGTTTTTCTTTTTGTCTGACTTGCACACTCTCTCTATGTGACCTTGTCTGTGACACTTTCCACAAACCTTTTCTTTGAACCAACAGTCATTTGCATCATGGGAGGATTTGCCACATGGATAAAGTTTTTAGCTTTTTGTACCATTCAGGGACATTTTGAGTGTTTCACATTCTGAATCCTTTTTTTGTAGTTCTGACGCAACCTTTTCTGCCGTCTCCAATGATATTGCAATGGTCAATGCACGTTCTAAGGTTAGGTCTCTTTCTGATAGTAGCCTCTTTTGAATGCTTTGACTATGCATGTCACACACAAGCCTGTCCTTTAATGCATCAGAAAGTCACAGTATTGGGAACATTTGTACAGTTCTGCAATGTATTGAGAAATGTTTTCATCCTTTGACTGGTTCCTTTTGTGAAATCTAAATTTCACAGCTATTATTTGCAGTTTAGGGCTCAAGTGATGTTGTATAATTACAATCATTTCGGCGAACATCTTGCTTGCTGGCTTTTCAGAAGTTACTAAGTTGTGTGAAGGCCTGTACATTTTAGCATCCATGAAACTAGGAATTGTGGAGACTTTCTTTTCTTCATCCATGTCATTCACATTACAGTACAGTTCAACCCTTGAAATTTTCGATTCTCAGTCCTCATTAAAATTATCAAATTCATCAACTTTCCTGACTAAGGCCATTGTCATGTTATTTTCACTTTAACATTGCGAGTTGGACATCTTTCACTATTACCCACGCATCACTTTGTTAGCATCCATGACGGCCTTCTCCATACTGATTCACTCTTTCCTCTCACTGACTCTCCCTTCTTCCGAATTCTGTCATCTCATAACTGTTGGTGCAACTGGTGATATCCACTGACGTTCAGTTTCCTACTCATTGCCAATTTGTTGTGTCTGTTCAACTAAATGTCAATCAAATAAAAAGCACACACGCGGAGGTGAGGTTAACTGGTGTGTTCACTTTGCAGAGAGAGAACAACAGATCAATGCACATGGATAAGCTATCAGGCAATAAATAGTGCTAAGGGGAGTCATTGTGCTTTTAAAAAATCCATACATTACATAAACCTCCTCTGAACCCTCTCAAATGCCAACACATAAAGAGACAAAACTGCTCACAATATTTCAAGTGCAGTCTGACCAATGCCTGATAAAGCCTCAGTATTATATCTTTGCTCTTATATTCTAGTCCTCCCTAAATGAATGCTGACATTGCATTTGCCTTGATTAACACTGTCTCAACCTGTAAGTTAACCTTTCAGAAATCCTGCGCAAGGACTCCCAAGTCTCTTTGAGCCTCTGATTCTTGACTTTCCTCCCCCATTTAGAAAATAGTTCATGCCTTTGTTCCTTCTGCCAATGTACGTGACCATGCACTTCCCTACATTATATTCCATCTGCCAATTCTTTGCTCAGAACCCCATTTTGACTAAGTACTTCTGCAGACACCCTGCTTCTTGAACACTACCTGCCTCTTCACCTACCTTCACATCATCCACAAAACCATCAATTCCTTCATCCAAATTATTGACATATGAAAACAAGCGATCCCAACACTAACTCCTGCGACACACCATTAGTCAGCGGCAACCAATCAGAAAAGTCCCTCTTTATACCTACTCTTTGCCTCCTAGCAGTCAGCAAATCCTGTATCCATGTTAGTATCTTTCCTGTAATACAATGGGCTCTTATCTTGCTAAGCGGCCTCATGTGCAGCACCATATCAAAGGCCTTCTGCAACAGGTTTGTCAGGCAAGATTTCCCCATCCTGACTTTGGCATATTTTATCAAGTGCCTCCAAATATCCCGAAACCTCATCCATAATAATAGACTCCAACATCCCTCCAACCACTGAAGTCAGACTAACTTGCCTAAAATTTCCTTTCTTCAGCCTCCCTCCCTCCTTAAAGAGTAGAGTGATATTAGCAATTTTCCAGTCCTCCAGAACCATTCCAAAATCTAGTGAATTCTTGAAAGGTGGGTATTAATACTTCCACAATCTCTTCAGCTACCTCTTTCAGAATCCTGGGTGTAGTCCATCTGGTCCAGGTGATTTATCTACCTTCAAACCTTGTAGCTTCCCAATCACCTTCTCCTTATAATAGCAACTGCACTCACTTCTGCCCCTTGACACCCTTATATTTCTGGCATTCTGTTAGTATCTTCCACAGTGAAGACTGATGCCAAATACTGATTAAGATCATTTCTTTGTCCCCATTTCTATCTCTCTAGCATCATTTGCCAGCAGTTGGATATCCACCCTTGTCTTCCTGTTAATCTTTATATCTGGAAAAACTTGTTGAATCATCTTTTAAATTAATGGCTAGTTTTCCTTCATATTTCATCTTTTCTCTCTTTATAGCCTTTTTAGTTGCCTTTGTTGGTTTTTAAAACCTTCCCAATCCTCTAACTTCCCACTAATTTTTGCTATATTATATGCCCTCTGTTTTGTTTTCATGCTGTCTTTGTCTTTCTTTATCAAACACATTTGCTTCATTTTCTCTTGAGAATACTTCTTCATCTTTGGGATGCATCTTTCCTGTGCCTTCCAAGTGTTCCCCAGAAACACCAACAATTGCTGTTCCTCCATCATTCTTGCTGGTGTCCCCTTCCTATCAGCTTTAGCAGCTCCTCTTTCATGCCTCTGAAATTCCCTTGACTCAACTATAATACATCCAAATTCAGCTTCTCCTTCTCAAATTGTACGGTGAAATCTACTATATTATCATCACTGCCTCCTGAGGGTTCCTTTACCTTAAGCTGCCTAATCAAGTCTGGTTCATTACATCACACCAAATCCAGAATTTCTGTTCCCCTAGCGGTCTCGAGCACAAGCTGCTCTTAAAAGCCATCCTGTAGGCATTCTATAAATTCCCTCTCTTGGGATCCAGCACCAACCTGATTTTCCCAATCTACCTCATATTGAAATATCCCATGAGTACTGGAATATTGCCCTTTTCACATGCCTTTTCTCTCTCCCAATGTATTTTATAGCCCACATCCTGGATACTGTTCGGAGGCCTCTAAATAACTCCCATCAGAGTTTTTTTTACCTTTGCAATTTCTGAACTCTACCCACAACGATTGTACATCTTCCAGTCCTATGTCACCTCTTTCTAAGGATTTGATATCATTTTTTACCAACAGAGCCACCCCATCGTCCCTCCCACTGTCAATCTGCCTGTCTTTTCAATACAATATGTATCCTTAGATACTAAGCTCCCAACTATAATTTTCTTTCAGTCACAACTCAGAAATGCCCACAACATCATACCTGCCAATCTCTAACTGCGCTACAAGATCATCTACCTTATTCCATACACAGTGCACATTCAAATATATCTAACACCTGTATTCATCATCCTTTTCGATTTTGGTCCTCTGTTAAACACATTAATTCATCCTACTGACTACAGTTTTGCCCTGACATCTGCCTGTCCTTCATAACATTCTCACTGCCCCATCCTCAGCCCTATCACTCCAGTTCTCATCCTCCTTCCAAATTAATTTAAACACTTCTCCCACAGCTCTAGCAAACCTGACCATAGGGATATTGGCTCCCCTTCAGGTTCAGATGTCACTCATCCTTTTTGTACAGGTCATACCTTCTCCAGAAGAGATCCCAGTCTTCCAGAAATATGAAACCTTGCCTCCTGTGCCACTTCTCCAGCCATGCATTCATCTCTTTTTCTCCCTTCTTTTCAGAGTCACAGAGCCAGACTCATTGCCAGAAACCCAGTTGCTGCAGCTTCCTTCGGGTTGGTTGTCCCCCTACCCCCAATAGTTATCCAAAGTGGTGTACTTATTATTGAGGGAAAGGGCCACAGAGATACTCTACATTGGCTATCCATTTGCCTTCTGATAGGCACCCATGTACCTGCCTCCTGCAACTTTGGGTTGACTACCTCCCTGTAGTTCCTATCTATCGCCTTCCCAGTTTCATGTATGAACCAAAGTTCATCCATCTGCAGCTCTAATTCTGCAGACTCCTTTGATATTCAAGCTTCTTGGCAATGGAGAATGCTTTGCTGGTTTTGTCTGCTTATAACTTCTTTTTCAAATTGAAAACAATATCCCTTGTGCTTTCTTTAATTTTAACCAAGCACTAGATCAAGAAGTAACTATATAATTAGTGACCTGATCTTCATAATCCATGAATTCATAGTTTAATTCTACTCTAATGACTAATAACGAGCAATGAATCAAGGCAAAGGAAATTAACAACAATTACTGTTGGTGGTTCAAACTTACACATGAGCCACTGCGGACAACCATGTTGAAGACTCAAATAACATTATGTTAATGTACTTCTGTTTTTTGCTGAATCTGCTGTTTAAAGAGCTGTTAGAACAACCAATTATATTGCCTTTCTTTTGTTTTTATTTTCCCCAAGCTCTTGTGTTTAATGCTCAGACATATTTAATTAATTGTAAATGCCTCCAAAGAACTAAAGCACGTTGTTACTTATTTTAGCAGTGCAATCTGTAAGCACCCTCCTGAACGTTCATGGTTGGGATGATATAATTACAAACAGAGACAAGGAGTTGTCTCCCTTCATAAGGAAAGGTTCTCTGAACTAGTATACTACGAATTCCCCATCAACTGGCACTCCCATCATGTGCCAACAATCTGATTATCAACTACATTTTTAATTTGTGATAGGTTTGTGAAATGTGCTGAAAACTGATTGTCAAACATCTGTGTAAATAAAAGCTCGCAATGAATCATAGAATGTGTATATTCTTAAAGCACGTCTGAAATATTGGTAAACAAACTGCGCAATATCTCCCATAAAGTCCAAGTTGGCAGGGGTTGAAAGTGAACAATAAAACATGTTTTATTAGCATGCTTAAGAATGGAATTCCTAGATAAAATTACTGGTGCAGTTCTACAATTTTGAAAGTTTTGTCCTGGCAACCACAAAAAGATATCAAGAATTTGAATGCAATAAAGACTGTTCAGTCAGTGCTGTGCAATTAGAGACATTGTTAAGAAGTAATTGATTGGCAGTGACATGGTCTCTGCAAGTCAATTGCATTAGTGATTCCTGGCATAATATCTAATAGGACAGAATGGATTACCAGAATTACGATGGGAAGGCTTCACATCTCTCCTGTCAAAAGGGACAGAATAAGGTATACAGTATAAAAGTATAATTAAATATGATCTTCTCCTTTGTGCTCTGGTGTGTGTTGCTATCATTCTGAAGGGGCATAGCGGAAAGAGAATACACAAACATTACATTTAGTATTTTAAAAATATGCAATTAATCAAAAAATGGGAATTAGGATTGAAATAAATTGGGGATCTAGAGAGAATAATACTAAGGTCCATAGCATGAAGTCCAATCAGACTGCAAGGATGAAGTACAACGACGAATCATTTAAAGACATTACTCAGAGTTCAGATATAGCTATAAGTTAATTTAATACATTCTCAATTTTCTATTGAAAACAGATGCCAAACACAACATTTAACTTAATGAGAGATGAAATATAAGCATCCATTAAATGTATCAAGCTTAAATGGGTTGCAGGTGTTCTTGTAAGCTTTAGCTAATCGCCTAAAGCTAAATTACCTGTTATGAAAGGCGCAATATATGTAGGTACAGTTTCTGCTCAGTAATAAGCATTCAGTCAAGTTAGGGTTATTGTTATAAAAAATTGTGAAATATGCATCTTCCTACATGTCTGAAGAGATTGAATTTACCAACAGATTCTAGCTTTGTCTATCCTTCTTTGAGTGGATAACTTATTGGAGTTCAGGATTCAGACAGAACAATAAATAAACATACCTATGTCCTGCCTAGTTGTGGTATGACACTTAAGGAAAGATGTAAAAGCTTTATAAAATGTGCAGAAGAGCTTTACTTAAGTGATTCCAGGGATGAGATACTTCAGTTCTGTGGAGACTGTTGAATCTGGGGTTTATTATCCTTGGAACAGAGACGACTGTAAGGAAATTTGATAGCATTATTTAAAATCATTAAAGATATAGGCTAAGTAGACGGGGAGGATTTGTTCCCATTGATGGAGGAGTCAAAAACTGAAGGTAACAATGAAGGCCATTGGCAAAAGGACAAACCAGATGTGAGGGAAAAAAATCACAGGGATTGGTTCAAGTGTGGAAATCAGTGCACTGTCAGGGCTAGTGACAGACAGATTCCATTGCAATATTTAAAAAGGTATTTGATGAGTTTCTGAAAGGAAAGGATCTGCAGGACTATGGAAAGAGTACAAGATGGTTGGACTGATTTAATTGCTTTTTAGAGAGATGATAAAGACAATGGACTAAATTTCCTTGATTCCTGCTTCACTTGTGACGTAAGAGGAGAAACCTGCTTTTAGTCACTCGCATGAAATGTATAGAGGCATAATCATTGCCATTTCTCCTAATCCCTTGAAATTCAGTTCAACTAACTTGCAGCTGGAACAAAATGCAATAAGATAAAGCCAACTTATTCCGTCTAAAAATGATTAAGAAGTCTATCATAAAGGCAATGAATAATCCATGCAGATATTTTGGCTTTCCAAAGATTTAAAGATTTACAATCATACAACATGGAAACTAATCCCTCAGTTTAACTGAGTCAATCAAACACTTTTGCATTGTAATCCTTTACAAATTTTTATCTTCTCATCAGATTCTACCACTTATGCACATGTCAAAACATTGTCCTATAAAACCTCCACCTTTGGAATGGAGGAGGAAACGTCAATATCCAGTGGAATCCCATGCACTTACAGGAGAACATGCAAACCCCACACGTACAGCACCTAAAATTTGTGTTGAACCCGGGTACTAGAGCTTTAAGGCAGCAGCCACTTTGAGGCAAGAAGAGTCAAGCAAACCAAATGCAAGAGAATATTTATTATTTTACAAGCCAAGGATCTTACCATGGATCCTTAATAAATGGGAAATATATATTTGAAATAGGGTCATAATATTATATAAATTAATACCTATTTCAGTCTTTTGAAACATCATCTCAGAAATTAAGGCCCATAAATTATTCCTTTTATGCTAAAGAGTAGTACATATGGTCTGTGTATGAAGAAGAATACTGCAAAAAGCTTTATTATTTCCCAAATTTATTTTCAATGCAACAAATCAATAATGAATTATAACATAAAAAAATGATTCTTCTATTCCTTTTTGGGATTCAGTTATTACAGGCCAGCGTTAATAGCTTACCCCTCTTTACTCTTGAAAGGATGGCAAGGTGCTGCCTTCTTGTGAAGATATTCCCACAATGCTTTTGGGCAAGGAATCCAGGATTTAGCCCTAGTGACACTGAAGGAACATCAACTTACTGGCTATTTATGCCACTGTCTGTCCTTGGCCACTCAGATAGAGAAGGATTCTTCATTGCTGTTTCTGTAACAATTTTTTTTTACCAGTCAGGGTTGTTCACCCTGAGCTGAACCCTCGGACCTGGAGGACTGGCCTCTCTTAGTCTGGCCTCTACCCTTTGACCTGTTTGGTATGGATGACACTACCAAGAGCCAAAGCATAAAACCCTGACGCCAACCAACATTGCTCTTTGGATCATCGAGGCATGCAAGCCTCCAAACTATGACAAGGTTGTGTTCCTCTTGAAGGGAAGGAACATCAATATATTTTCAATTCAGGTTGTGCTCCCATGCAGCTGCCATTCATGTCCATATGTATGAGGTGCTGTCAAAGTAGTCGTGGTGAGTACCTGCAGTGTATTTCATAGGTGTGACACTTTACAGACATGATAAGTTAGTGTTGGAGTGAGTGGACACCAGAATGTTGATGGATGCCAGTGTCTTATCCATGATGGTGCTGAGTTTCTTGACTGCTGATGGAATTGTACTATTCTCAGAAATTAAAGTGGTTTCCATCATGTTCCTGATGTGTGCCTTGTGGAAAAGCTCCCATCTTTTCTTCGTTCAGAAGTACATACTTGGTCTGACTAAATTTCAAGTTAATAGCATCTCACAAGATGCTAATGGAAAGGAAGCTAGCAATGCTATTGCCTTTGAACATCAAGGTGGGAGGTGAGGCATTCTCTGAATGAAGGTGGTCATTGCCTCACAGTTTTGGAGCATGGATGTTACTTATCAGTCACCACCAAATACTGTCTGGCTATTGCTGCATGCTTCAATTATTGAGAAGTTGAGAATGAAATTGAACTGTCTGCAAATATTAGACAAGATCCACGTTTCTTATTTTATGATGGGAGGAAGGTTGTTGAAGAAGGTATAATCGGTTGGGTTGTCACTGCCCTGAAGAACTCTTGTAGTGGTATCTAGGACTTGTATATTCAAGTTCCAACAATCAAAACTATTTCCTTTCTCAAGAAATACTATGTGTTATTCTGCTGATTTCTTGATTATACTCAATCTAAATGGAAAAATCAGTATTGTGACATATAATGTAGCTCCTCTATTTTGGCTGAATAGAAAGAACACTGCTGAGATTTTTCAGAACTTTCAGTCATTGCATAAGCAAATACTAGAGATGACTAATTGCATTACTTTTCATTTACAAAGTGCCTCTGCCTCTTGATGAACAAAAGGATGGAACATGAAAGGTCACTGGAAGGAAAATTGACCAGGATGTATAAGACAGCTACTTTTGTTCACTTTCTACCATAATAAGAGATGCAGTTTTTAATATAGATAGATATTATTGTAGCTGAAGTCTTAGTGCATTCTTGAACCCAAAAAAATGGAATCTTTCATTGCTTAGCCAACTTTTCCTTCAGCCTTATTGTCTTTTACCTTCAGCTGGATGGAGAAGTTGCTTCCTATATTGGGGGACCAGAGGGCACAGCCTCAAAATAGAACATGGATGCAGAGGAATTTCTTTCACCAGAGAGTGGAGAATGTGTGTCATTCATTACCACAGATGGCCGTGGAGGCCAAGGCATTGGGTATATTTAAAATGGAGGTTGATAGATTCTTCATTAGTCAGGGAGTTAAAGGTTACAGGGAGAAGGCAGGAGAATAGAGTTGAAAGAGTTAATAAGTCAGCCATAATGGAATAGCAGAATAAACTTGATGGGCCAAATGACCTAACTATGCTCCCATGTCTTTTATGGTCTCATGGTCTAACTGTGTGCAGTTCTAGTCAGCACAATTTTGGAGGAATATGACTGTTGTTCTATAGGCAGAGGGCAGACTCGATTGCACATAGAACATAGAACATAGAATAGTACAGCTCAGTACAGGGCCTTCAGCCCACAATGTTGTGCTGACCCTTAAACCCTGCCTCCCATATTACCCCCCACCTTAAATTCCTCCATATACCTGTCTAGTAGTCTCTTAAATATCACTAGTGTATCTGCCTCCACCACTGACTCAGGCTGTGCATTCCACGCACCAACCACTCTCTGAGTAAAAAACCTTCCTCTAATATCCACTTTGAACTTCCCACCCCTTACCTTAAAGCCATGTCCTCTTGTATTGAGCAGTGGTGCCCTGGGGAAGAGGCGCTGGCTGTCCACTCTATCTATTCCTCTTAATCTCTTGTATACCTCTATTATGTCTCCTCTCATTCTCCTTCTCTCCAGAAAATAAAGCCCTAGCTCCCTTAATCTCTGATCATAATGCATACTCTCTAAACCAGGCAGCATCCTGGTAAATCTCCTCTGTACCCTTTCCAATACTTCCACATCCTTCCTATAGAGAGGCGACCAGAAATGGACACAGTGTGGCCTAACCAGAGTTTTATAGAGCTGCATATTACTTCGTGACTCTTAAACTCTATCCCTCGACTTATGAAAGCTAACACCCCATAAGCTTTCTTAACTAACCTATCTACCTGTGAGGCAACTTTCAGGGATCTGAGGACATGTACCTCCAGATCGCTCTGCTCCTCCTCACTACCAAGTATCCTGCCATTTACTTTATACTCTGCCTTGGAGTTTGTCCTTCCAAAGTGCACCACCTCACACTTCTCCAGGTTGAACTCCATCTGCCACTTCTCAGCCCACTTCTGCATCCTATCAATGTCTCTCTGCAATCTTTGACAATCCTCTGCACAATCCACAACACCACCAACCTTTGTGTCATCTGAAAACTTGCCAACCCACCTTTCTACCCCCACATCCAGGTCGTTAATAAAAATCACGAAAAGTAGAGGTCCCCAGAACCGATCCTTGTGGGACACCACTAGTTACAACCCTCCAATCTGAATGTATTCCCTCCACCACGACCCTCTGCTTTCTGTAGGCAAGCCAATTCTGAATCCACCTGGCCAAATTTCCCAGGATCCCATGCCTTCTGACTTTCTGAGTAAGCCTACTGTGCGGAACCTTGTCAAATGTCTTACTAAAATCCATGTAGGCCACATCCACTGCACTACCTTCATCTATATGCCTGGTCACCTCCTCAAAGAACTCTATCAGGCTTGTTAGGCACGATCCACTTCACAAAGCCATGCTGACTGTCCTTGATCAGACCATGATTCTCTAAATGCCCATAGATCCAACAACTTTCCTACCACAGATGTAAGGCTCACTGGTCTATAATTACCCGGACTATTCCTACTACCTTTTTTGAACAAGGGGACAATATTCGCTTCCCTCCAATCCTCCGGTACCATTCCAGTGGACAACAAGGACATAAAGATCCTAGCCAGAGGCTCAGCAATCTCTTCCCTCACCTCGTGGAGCAGCCTGGGGAATATTCCGTCAGGTCCCGGGGACTTATCCATCCTAATGTATTTTAACAACTCCAACACCTCCTCTCCCTTAATATCAACATGCTCCAGAACATCAACCTCACTCATATTGTCCTCACCATCATCAACCTATACGGGGGGGGGGGGGGCTATCAGGAAAGGTAAGAAACTTTTCCTCATGTCAGAAGTGTCACAAACCAGTGAACATTGTTTTAGGATGAGTGGAAAGAAATCTAGAGAGGATCTGAGAAAGATTTTGTTCTTCACTTGGAATCCACAACCCAATGCCTGAATAGGTAATGGAAGACAACACTCTCACAACATTTGATGAAATAGTCAGACAAGCACTTGACTTATCAAATCATGGATCACTACCAACCAAATACTGGTAAATGAGATTAGTGTAGGTGAGTGGCATAGAGACAATAGATCAAAGCCTGTTTCTATGCTGTTTGACTTTCAGCACAGTAGTGTAGTGGGAAGCTCCACTCTAGTGTGTTGGTTAGTGTGACACTGTACAGACTGGGGTGTCGGAGATTAGAGTTCAATTCTGACGCTGTTTGCACGTTCTCCCCATGACTACTTGGTGTCCTCCGGCTACTCCAGTCTCCTCCCATGTTCCAAAGACGTACCAGTTAGTAGGTTAATTAGTCATTGTAAATTATCCTGTGATTGGGCTGTGGTTAAATGGGTAGTTTGCTGCATGGTGCAGCTTATTAGGCTGGGAGGGTTTGTTCTGTGCTGTATCTCTAAATAAATAAATAGATAGGCAGATAGATAAAAGACAGACAGACAAACTTAACTCCTGTTATGTCCAGGGAGAACAAACCCACTTTCATCAAAGGTGGCAATAAGTGTCATCTTTTTTGATGGTTGGTATTGGTATGCATCTGTTTCTATATTCAATGCCTCTGTGAGCCTATGATGTCTAAAAGGCAGTTTAGAGCTGATGCAGAGAAATGAAGCAAAGAGAATGTTGGAGTTAACCACAAGTGAGGCAATGCAAGTGGAAAGACAAATGCTGAGTAAGTATGACAAAAGCATAACCTTGCAGCATAATTGGGCGATTCTGATAAGTTACATGAAAACTTGATATTGAATTACCGAAGGCTGTGAAGTACCCAGAAGGAAGGCAAGGTGCTGTTCCACAAGCTTACACTGAGCCTCATTGAAATGGTGCAAGTGCGATAGACAAATGGGTTAGTCTAGAAGTGGTTCAGACATCTGGAAGTTCAGCATCACTCCTTGGAAATGAACAAAGGTGCTCCACAAAGCAGTTATAGTTTCTGTTTGGTTTCTTCAACACAGGAGAACACCCAAATATGTGCACCAAAATTAATAGACAAGATTTAAATAAGTACAAATGAATTCCAGCTTCACTTGGAAGGATAGATTGGGTCCCTGGGTGGTATGAGGTGAAACAGCAGGTGTTGCATGTCCTGTGCTCATATAAGAAAACAGTTTCCAGAATGGGAGTTATTAGTGGAAATGAAAGAGCAGACCGGGAGAGTTGTGAAGGAAATGCTCCCTTCATAACACCAAAAGAGGAGAGAAAGCCATTGACTGTTCCTTAATCCTGCTTCCTCTTTGCACTCCCTGTGCTCTTTTCAACCACAACAACTGTGCTCAAATTTGACTACTGAACTGGACTCCTCTGACATCATAACTATACTGCCCTCTCTACACTGTGAGGCCTGTCTCCTGTAATTTTGCTCAACATCATTCACAGCAAGTTATAAGAAAGCTGCAGACTTAATCTTAAATTTGGCTTCCAAATTCCTGGCACTGTCTAAACATCCAGATAACATTTCTGCACTGGATTACACTGGATGCAGGGCTCAGCACCAGTCTCTTTTCTGTTACTTGGTCACTTAAATTCAAAAAACTTAACTTTGATTGAATTACAGCCATTATATCATCATAGTTTTGACTGTGACTCACTTATTGCTTCCACTCGTCCATTTATCCATGTTCTTGAGCCAGCTTGGCTGCTGTTCGGTGGAGTGACCTCTTTCTGTGTCATAATATGTAACTGATCAACAATATCGGACTTCACAGTTTCCATTCATTCATGACTTTATGGTGTCTTTCACGCAGATGCTGCTGCTGCCCAGGTTGGGACCCAGCTGGGTTTGAACTCAGGACCATCTGCCTTGAAGTCTAGTGCTGATGCCGTTACACCACTAGCCAGCCCAAGCAGCATGTGTTTAGTTTTTTGCAACCAATGATGTAGTTCTGTTGTTCCTGCGGAAACACCTCCATCAATATGTTTTACAATTACATATTTTGCAAGTTGCTCATCATAACTGTCCACTCAATGCTTCATCCAGCCTCTACACTGTAAACATCAATACAGACTCATCATGAAGCTCTAAAATTATCTGGATATCTTCCTACTGTCTCCTCTCTTTTTCCGATTTACTCCAAGAAAAGTGTACTTCAATATTTCCCCATTGTACATAGAAATCAATCCTTTCATATCATAAACCATTCAGTTTGAAAAGGAAAAATATAATTAAACCTGATCATTATCTGCAAAGGTACATATTCCCAGTAATACCTCTAACTCTGGATGAACAATAAGTTTTGGCATTACCATTGTATGGACTTAGTCAAAAAGCACACTTGTCCAAAACTTCCCATCAACATCTGGTCTGAAAACTGTGGGAATGAAAGAAGGATGTGAGAATATAGTATCTGCAGTACTGCTAATGGTGTGCAGATGTGTACGAGGGTGGTTCTAACTGGGGGAAACCCTTCGCTGAATTTTCATAAAATCGGTTGCAAATTTCATTTTTTGCATCTGTTTTATGCTTTGATATTATTGTAAATGAATACTAAAGATTAGAACCAACCACATTCTGAGTTGCCCATTAATGCTGAAATGCTTTACTAATAACAGAGCTAAAGAGTAACATATTAGAAACATGTGGGAAAACAGCAACATGAGAATCACATGTCATTTCATCAGGAATTTTAATATAAATCAGAGTGTTCAAATTCTCATTCAATAGTGTAAGGTCACAGGTTAATATAATAAGTCTTCAATAATCACTTCTTAAATCTAAAAGCAAATAGTTAAACCATATTGCAAGTTAGGCCTACTTGCCTTTAAAAGAATTACCCTTAAGCAATATTTGAACTGAGCAAAAGTATAAAAGAACACTGAAATATACAATGCTGAATGGATTTATTTGTATTTGTATTTCCACATACATAAAATCATACAGAGGGCTTGATGCTGGACTTGATTTACCAGTACTTGCCTTTCTATAGTATAATAGATTATATGGGTTAGTAGTCAACAGAGGCTACCAACAATAAGTTGATTTATATGAGTAAAATATAAGTAGTTAAAAGTTTAGCTGTAAGGTTTCAGAGTAAATAAAAGAATTTTTTTTAATTTTGTTAAAATACAGTGTCACATAAAAACAAAGATTTTGACTTTTTGTGGTAATTGGAACTTTCAACAAGGATGAAATTGCAGCAAAATAATGTATCAAGATGAATAAAGGCTTGAAATATTTTTGAAATAAATATTCCCTTTAAGAATATCTAGACCAATGTAACATGCCAATGAGCTATATGTTTGCCTTTTGGCCAAAACGGACCTAAATTAATTAACAGCACTAAATAAGCCTGATGCACAACATCCAGAATATGTCACCAGCTTTCCGTTGTTGTGTATTTAATATTTCAGTAATATTTGACTAATCTTGTATATATATCACTTGATTAAGCATTCTTGTTCATTTAAAAAACTAATTATGAGCTCTATGTATAAATACGTGAATTTCATACATCATCACGCTACTATGTGATACGTGTGCACCTTGCTTAAAGTATACTTGAAGTTAGACTCACATTTTCAGACTCCTGTTTCTTCCTTTGAATTAGTTTAATGTTTTGAAGTTACAAAATATAATATTGGTGATCAGGTATATTTAAAAAGAAGCTATTAACCTGTTGAAGCATAGTAAGACATACAAACTAAAAAAAATACAGTGAAGAATGGTGAGTGAAAAAAACACATCCCAGCATGCGCAAAAATGGCTGACTTTTTTTTAGAAAAAAAGGCAGTAAATGGAAGAATTCATGGGTTCATAAAGAGTGAATACTGTGTGAAAATAATCAAAAAAAGAGCAGAAATAGCTGGCTACATTGGAAAGACAGATGTTTGATCACATAACAGATAACTAGATTTTATATATTGAGCAAATTGAACAGTATCTTGAAACAAATTAAATAGCTAATAGGAAAGGAGTATCAATTTTGCTGCTTGCATGGGGTTTAAAAACATACAGTTTGTTTCAAAGTTTGACTGCTCCAACTAAACCATCACCATTGTTAAAGTAATGCGGGAAAATTTAAAACTAAAGTATTTGTTGATTACAGAATGCTTTAGATTTTATTTCAGAGAATGTGACATTTTGAAGAAGTTGGCTGAGCATTGTCAGTTCAGTAATGGGCTTAACAATGCCCTGAGAGATCATTTAGTTTGTGGAATCTTACAAGAAAACATTCAAAAACAGTTCCTAATTGAAGCACAGCTCACATTTGAAAGAACTGTTGAAATTGCTGTTTCAATGGAAACAGCAGCCAGAGATGAAATTGAGTTGCAGTCAGGACTGAAAGTGAGCATGAATAAAATTGCAATGTCTGACCAGAAACCTGTCTGGTTGAACAAATTGTGTTACTATTGGTTCAGGGGCTCACATACACCAATGTAAGTTTAAGTGCAAAACTTGCTGAAAATGCAACAAAGTATGACACTTACAAAGAGAATGTTGGGCAAGCAAAAATAAATGGACTGCACAGGGAATAGAAAAAGCTAAAAACTCAAGTTGTAGTTTCAGAAAGAATAATAATTTACATGCTGTTGATGAAAAATCTGGTAATGATGAGCAGGTTGTGTAGCCTTGATATTTACAGTGGGCGAAAATTAAAAATTGACAAGCAGTATAGTTTACAACAAAAGTGAATGTCAAATTAATTAAAATGGAATCAGACACTGATTCAGCTGTTTCAGACATTCCACAAAATGAGCTTGAGAGGCATTTCAAAGACACTAAACTGAAGCTTGCAGATATCCAACTAAGAAGTTATACTGGAGAAAAAAAATAGCTCCTGTGGGAATTGTAACAGTGAAATACAACAACCAACAAGTCACATTGGGCTTGCATGTGGTAAAAATGGAAGGACCAGCTTTGTGAGGATGTGATTGGCTGAAACCACTACAAATTGATTGAAGATGCATACACAATTTGCATGCCACATCCTCTGCAGTGAAGCCAACTGAAAGCAGTTAAGAAAGGAATTGGATGGTGCCACAACTGTCTCCATGCTGTACACCATGAACCGCTCCCCGACAGAGTGCAAACAAGCATTGATGCCAACTTCTGTGCCTCTGGTTGGAAAGCATATTGGACCAAGGAAGTGTGCGGTGAGGGAACATGAAAGTGATAAAAGCAGTGGTCTGACTACATTAGCTTTTGAACCGCTTCCTGCGGTCTCAGAGTCAACTCCTACAACCACCACGAAGGAGGCCCCAGAACCTGAGATTGTTTCACAGCCACAAGTCTCACTTACCAAACAGAGTGATTCTCCCTTATCAAGAAAGATGTTATCCCACAAGAAATCCTCCACAGTGATTAAATCTTTAGGCCCAAATGGGACAATTTAAAATTTACTGTGCTGTGGATGTCTGTATAGTTGTATTTTATAGTACACTGTGTGTATAGTTGGGATGCATGCTATATTGATTTGGGGTTTATAGCTAAGCAAGGAAGAGTGTTGGGTATTTAATATTTTAATAATATTTGAGTAATCTTGTATGTATATATATAATTTGATATAGTGTTCTCTTTTGTTTAAATAACTCATTTTGAGTTTCCTTGTTAGCTGTGTAATAACCATGTTTTACGAGTGGTAGGATCTGCCTTCAGATCTAGGGATAAGATGGCTCTCAGGTCAGCAAGAGCTGTGCTTTCCCATGCCATCAGGAGGGAAAAATCAGATTATTCACAGAGAATATACAGGCAGAGAAACAGGAGTCATATGTGGCAGCACATCCAGATCATAATGGAATACAAGTCCACTCTGTGCATCAACAATAGTGATGCTTCTCTTCTTGATAGGCTGAATGTCCTTTACGCATGGTTTGATGCGCAGGACAATGTGCCAGTGAGGAAGGCTCTCACCTCCCCTCCTCCCAAGGAATAGACTCTCTGTCTGGCTGTAGCTGATAGGAGGAAGATCCTAGCCATGTAAAGCTGTGGGTCCTGATAACATACCTGGATGAGTGCTAAAGAACTGTGCAGCCTAGTTAACAGAGGTTCTAACAGACATCTTCAAAATCTCTCTGTCCACAGTCCCCATAGGCTTCAAGACAACCAATGTCATCCTGGTGCCCAAGAGGATGACAGTAACCTGCCTTAATGAAAACTGTCTGGCAGCACTGACCTCAGCAACAATGAGGTGCTTTGAACAGCTGGTTATGGACCTCATTAAGTCCCATTTTCCTGCAACTTATTGCTCAAATCGATCCACTGGTGATGCCATAGCTTCTGCCCTCGACTCCGTCTCGTCCTACCTGGAAAATGGTGCCACAAACTCCAGGGTGCTCTTTATTGACTTCAGCACAGATTTTAATAAATCATCCCTCATAAGCTGGTAGATATACTGTCCTCGTTGGGTCTCAACGCCTCTCTCTGTAATTATATCTTGCATTTCTTGACAGCAACATCTCTAGCTCCATCGCACTGAGCCCCGGTGCCTCCCAGGGCTACATGCTCACCCTGCAGCTGATACACAACTGTACTGCTATATCCAGTTCCAACTAAGTCATCACATTCGTGGATGATCCAATTGTGGCTGTCCTTGTCAATAACAACGCTGAGACAGTGTAGAGAGGGGAAGTAGAGTGGCTGGTAGAGTGGTCCAAGCACAACTTGAGTCTCAATGTGGAGAAGACTAAAGAACTGATTGTGGACTTTAGGAAGGTGCAGGCTGATCACTCCTCACTGCACATAAAGGGTTCCTCCATTGAGAAAGTTAGGAGCACCAAGATTCTGGTAGTGAACAGAATGGACGATCTCACCTGGTCCCTCAACACCACCTCCTTCATTAAGAAAGCACCGCAGCATCTCCACTTCCGGAGGAGATTTTTCAGGTGCGCCATTGAGAGTGTCTTGACCAGCTGCATCACCAGCTGGTACGAGAATTGCAAGGCATCTGACCGCAAAATCCTACAAAGGGTTGTGAGGACTGCTGAGAGGATCATCAGGGTCGCTCTACCAGCCAGCCAAGATACTTATCAGGAGCACTGCGTATGCAGGGCCCTTTGCATTGTCAGTGATTCCTCTCATCTGAACAAAAATCTCTTTGACCCCCTACCATTAAGCAGAAGGTACCATGGCATTAGCACAAGGACTTAGGATGGGAAACAACTTTCTCCCCCAGGCCGTGAGACTGTTGAACTCCCTGCCACCCAGGTTTCACCATGTAAGTATAAAGCGCTAGTAGAATTATACTATTTACTTCTTCACTTGTGATGTAAATGTACCTTATTGTTTGTGGTCTGGAGGAATGTTGTTTCGTTTGGCTGTACACTTCTGTTCAGTTGGAATGACAATAAACTTGAACTTGAATGTGAAGGAAAGAAAACATAGAGCAGCTACTGATGTGACTTTCTCCCTGCAGCCAATTTCATTTTCTGCCATGTATCAAATTTACAAAACCATTTTTGTTTGGGTATTTTCCATCAAAAGGCAAACTACACCTAGGAAAAATTTTACATTCTATCCCACTGGAAAAATTCCACTCTGAATCACAGTGCAAGTTGAATTAACTGATTTCACACAGGACTAACAGAGGGGATTTGTAAATGGCCTTAGAGACCAGAATTAGGAGAAAAGTTTCCTCTATTTTTTTTACAGCTACACTGATAAACCATTGCTTTGAGCAGAAAAATTTTACATGGCCTGAAAACTGCGTGGTACATTATCTGAATAAAATTCCCGCTGCACAGCAACAAAGGCTACGTGCATGGAAGCATTTCAGTTATTGCACGGCTGGATACCCGTGCAGCTTAGAGGGGACAGTGGTTAGGATAGGATCTCAGTCAGGTATCTTACAAAAGATTACAATTTAGTGATCACTGCTGAAACAGCAGTAAATCTATCCTCATGATCTTCCTCCATTCTTGAATATGATGTTAATGCTCTACTTCTCATCTTGAGACATAAATATACCGTATTCTGTGTTAATTGATCTGTGGTATTATTACTTTAGGTGTTGTGTGTGAGTTATATGTACTGTGTTGTGCACCTTTGTCTGGAGGAATGTTGTTTCATTTGGTGGTATACATGTGTATGGTTGATTGACGATAAATTTGAACTTCAACTTGAAGAAAAGAAAACATGAACCTTCCTGCCGATAGCTAATTTCATTTTCTGCCATAAATTCAGCTTACAAAACCATTTACTTCTTAATCACTTCAAATAATTAACTGGACACCACACCCAGCAGCCAATTTTGGTATTTTTCACTCATCCAGGGAAAATCCACCATTTACCTTGCTTTAATATTTTTGTCCAAGCTCTAAATTTCCCTAAAACCTTGGTCAGAAGAATAAGTTATAATTATATTTTCCTCTCTCATGTTGTGCTGCACAGAAGTAGTAATCTTAGCAGACTTTGCATGCAGTTCTCATTGAAGAACTTCGATTTTGTCTTAAAAATTGTTAAGCCCTCTGTTTTTTTCTATTGAACAGTAGCCCCATCACTGATCTTTATGATTGGCATATAATCTCAATGATTTACTTATCAGTCTTCCTAATTTAGCAAAAGAAACAGTCTTAGATTCACTCTGGACAAGGGGTGAGATAGATAATCTGCTCAGGTAATATATAGAGTATTATATAATCTGCTCATTGGAACAATATCACAACAGCCCAGCATGTGCTTGCTGTTTTTCTTTACTTAGAGATACAGCTTGGTAACAGGCCTGTCCAGCCCAATGAACCCGCACTGCCCAATTATACCATGTAACCAATTAGCCTACTAACCTGAATGTCTTTGGAATAATCAAATTCAGAACATGCAGTCACCATGAGATTATCCCACAGCTTGCATTTTGATTTCTTGTTGTTGGATCTGATGGGGAAGTGGAGAGGTTGAGAAGAAAAATGTAGGCCCTTACACAGGCATACAAAGAGTAAAGCCAACTTGTGATGAAATGACGGCTAAGAAGAATATCAGTTATGAAATGGACATTTTGGAGCAGGAGGCTTTCTCCGTTATGAATGATTGTAAACTTGGAATATAATCTCATTCTATACTGGGTGCAGTGGCTGGACAGCAAGGTATTGTGGAGGATGAGGGATGGGAGAATGGTCAGGTGTGATGACATGAGAAATTATGTGTGATCACAGAAGTGAAAATCTATTTATCCTGTTTTTTTTCTTGTTTGCTTAATTTAAAATTTTCTTCAATCAATGATCAATTGTGAAATACAAAATAATAATAGATTAATTATAGCACGTCATTTGAAATGTAAAGATTCAAGATTTTTCAACATTTACTTTCCCTCTTCAATACTTTAAGCAGTTGATACATATTCTAATGGAGAACCGCTGAATTTGAGACAACAAGATTTATAATTAGTCACTATAATGTTGTCAACTTTTTAAAAACATACACTTTCTGATTTAAACCTTAACAACCAGTTGTTGATAAATTTTCAACTCATTTTGTTTTTAATTCATTCCCAGAGTGTGGAAATCACAGACTGTCAGCACTCAATGCTTATCAATAAATGTCATTGAGAAGACAATGTCAAGCTGCCCTGTTGTTATTGTCAAACTATTCCTATAGTGCTAATTGGTAGTAATTTCAGGTATTCTAACCTACTGATTATGAAGATTGTGCATTCCTATGTCACAACCATGTTTGACTAAGAGAGGAACTCACAGGTGATAGGATTCCTATTTACCCGCCACCCATGTCCATCAGTTTGTGAGCTGCCATCGAAGAAGACTTGGCAAGCTGCAGCGGTGCCCTTTTGGGTGGCACACATTATAGTTACATTGCACCAGTGGTGAGTGAGTAGATATTTAGGCAATCACACTCGCTGTTTAGTGACATCTATGTGGAATTTCATTTGCTGTGGAATAAATTTGGGCACCATGAAGAAAGAAGAGAAATTGACATGATCAAGGAAAAGAAGCCCTCTCCTTACCACCAAAGTGAACTGTTTTATTTGTTGTCTGGATGAGAGGCTAAGACCATTGAACAAAGACTTTAGCTAGGTTGTGAAAAGGCCGGATAAGTAATTAGAGAGTGAAAAGTTGTGTTCTGTTCAGTTATGTTCAATTGAACCAAATGAGCAAAGTAAGTAAAATAGCAGCCAAAATCTGTTATATTTTATACAGATAGAGAATCATACACTTTAAAAATGAAGGAAAGACAAGAAAGGTTGAAATGAAGACATTTTGGAGAATTTTGATACCGAAGGATTAGTGGACAAGAATGTGAAAACTGAAGAAATGACTACAGCTGGATCGTCTCATCTTCCCTGACTGAGGTGCAGAGTGTGGTGTCGATTGTGGAATTAGCACCACTCCTGTTACCTCATTGCTCTAACTTCAGTTGTGAACAAATACAAAAAATATTATCAAAGACTTTGCAAGGAACATGATGTCATTCTGAGATGTCTGCAAAGGCTTAAGGCAATTTCAAATTATGCACTATAAAATAGAGGATTTCTTCCCAAAACAAAGTTGCTTTGTGTGAAGTATTTACAAGACTGACAGTTAAATCTCACATCTGACTGCAATCAGTTAGCAGCATACTGCTGACAAGTAATTAAAAGTTGTTAAAATGTTCACTTTGCTGACAGGGCACTCTCAAATCAACACCATGCATTGCTAAACTTCTTATAGGAGCTCTTCCGAAGTGTAAGATTAAAGTCAGCTACAATAACAGAAGGAGCTAATGTGTTTGAATATGAAAAGTTAGATTATTTAGGCAAAACCCAAGTTACTTGTTTTCTCAAATGATCTCAGTGGAGGCCACTTGATAAAACTGATTCCAATGATGATCAGGAGATGGGACGAACAAAAGAATGGAAAGAAGAAGTTCAAGCAAAGTGGACTGAAAATGGGAAAAGTAAGTTTTGGCAGCAAACAAGAAACGCAATAGTACTGACAGATTTATGCCACAGAAAAGAAAGATAAGAATGCACTGAGGAACATAAAAAAGGAAATGTTTTAAGATGTATTTCAATGAATTCTTGAGGGAATTACATAGCTGGGAAAACAAAATAATGCTGGCCAGGAAACAAGATGACTTGAAAAGCAAGATTGCTAAATTTTTAGAACTGCCAGAATGAAAATACTGTGTCCTATTTCAAAGACATTGAAAAAGTAAATGCCATTGTGTCCTTGCACTTTGGACAATAGCAAGCTACAAGTCAAACTATTGTTTATTGACTATAGCTCAGACTTCAAGACCATAATTTCAAGCAAATTGATCTCAAGATACCCAGACTTGGGACTCCACACCTTCCTTAGCAACTGGATCCTTGACTTTCTTATCAACAAACTGCCATCTATAAGGATAGCCAACAAGTCCCCACAAGGCTGTGTTCTCAGCCCCCAACTCTACTCCCTATACACTCTTGACTGTGTGGCCAGGTTCTGCTCTGACTCCATCTACTAGTTTGCAGATGACACCGCTGTCATAGTTCGAAGCTCAAATAATGATGAGGTGGAGTACTGGAAGGAGAAAAAGAGCCCAGTGGTGTGGTATCATGACAGCAACCTTTCCCTCAATGTTGGCAAACCAAAGAACTGGTCATAAATTCAAAGAATAGACGGGGTAAGGGAGTGGTGCACGTGATGCTATTAACATCAACAGAGCAAAAGTCTGGAGAGTTGAGAGCTTCAAGTTCCCAGGAGTGAACATTATCAATAGCCTTGTTGGTCCAAACACATGGACTCCAAGGCCAAGAAATCACAGCAGTGCTTCTATTTCCTCAGGAGGCTAAAGAAATTTGGCATGATCCTGTTAATCCTCACTGATTTTTACAGATACACAATAGAAAGCATCCTATCCAGACTATCACAGCATGGTATGGCAACTGCTGTGCCCAAGACCACAACTCTGCAGAGAGATGTGGACGCAGCTCAGCACATCATGTGAACTCTACCATGGATTCTTGTCTACACTTCTCAATGCCTCAGTAAAGCAGCCAATGTAATCATGAAGCCCACCCATTTCAGACATTCAGTCTCTCCTGTCAGGTAAAAATATATAAAAGCCTGGAAGTATGTACCTATCAGCTCAAGGACAGCTTTGGTCCTGCTATTATAACAGTGATCCCTTTGTACAAAAGGACGGATTCGTGACCTCACGGACTACCTTGTCATGGTTTTCTTCCTTATTGTCTACATCCACTGCACTTTCTCTGTAACAGGGCGCTTTATTCAGCTTTCTGTTATTGATTTTCCCTTATCCTACCTCAAAGCACTGATGTGATGAAATACTCTGTATGATTATAAGGTGAAAATGTGAAAAACAAAAATAAATTAACCAATTTACCAATTTAAAACTATTTACGCTAGTCAGACATCATTATAAAAATAATCAAACACGTGGGCTGATCACAAAATTAAAAGTTACAATGTTATAAAGGTAGAGATTATATGTAAGCATTTAAAGATCCAAACAGGCTAAAAACTAAAAAAAAACAAATAGAGTAACTGTTGTGATAGATTGATTGATCCTAGTAAAACTCACATAACTTCTCCATTTGATGTATTTGATAAGCAAGAACGTTAGTTTCAACGTAAGTGAGAAAGGTGGTCGCAATACAATAACAGTGCTCTGAGCAAACTAGATCCCTGGGATAAAGGTACCTTTGTGTTACGGATATCTGTTAAGTAAGCGGTGTTCCAAGAAAGCAACATCCAACCTCCCAGTAACATGTGGGTTGCATCTAGTGGCTCTTAAAAGTGGTGTGAAATTTTGTCCCCCTCCCCATAAAAAATTGTCTTTGACTTCATGGGGAACAAGGCCTCAGTCCTAGACTTAAGGTTGATCTAACTCATATTCTGTATACAATAACAGAATTTCATCTCAATTACATAAATGTAGAATAGCAACCACGTCAACATAGTAACATGGGTTTAGAAGAAGAAAAGTAGTTTGAGTTAATCTCCTTAATTGCAATGAGGAGGTGACAATTGATAGGAGGCCTTAACATGTTTTTGATGAAGTTCAAAATAATTGAGTGCTAAATAAACTCAAAACATTGGTTCAAAGTATATTTATTATCAAATTACTACACTGTATGGTACGATATGCTACCTTGAGGTTCATTTACTTGCAGGCATTTACTGGAAAAGTAAAGAAATACAATACAAATTATGGAAAACTACACATAAGCGAAGACTGACAAACAACTAAGGTGCAAATGAAGACAAAATATGCAAATAAAAAACCCGAGAACTTGAGTTTTATAAAGGGTCCTTGAAAATGATTCTATCGGTCATAGAATCAGTTTAGGGTTGTGATGGGTGAAGTTATCCATGCCGGTTCAGGAGCTGATGGCTGTCGGGTAATAAGTGTTCCTGAACCTAATGGTGAGGGACCTGAGGCTTCTGTACCTCATGCCCAGTGGTAGTGGCAATAACAGAGCATGGCCTGGATGGTGCGGGTCTTGAATGCTGCTTTCTTGTGGCAGCACTCCATGTAAATGTACTGAATTGTACGGAGGGCTTCGCTTTTGATGGAGTTTGCTGTATCCACCACCTTCTGTAGTGCTTTCTGTTCCTGGGCATTGGTGTTTCCATACCAGGCCATGGTGCAACCAGTTCAGGTACTCTCCACCTTGCACCTATAGAAGATTGTCAAAGTTTTGGTGACGCACCAAATCTATGCAAACTTCTAAGAAAGTAGAGGCGCTCTTGTGCCTTTTGTGTGATGGCAGCAATGTGCTGGTCCCAGGACAGATACGACCACTGACCCTCTCCACTTCTGACCCCCTAATTAGGACTGGCTGATGGACCTCCAGCTTTTCTCTACTGTTGTTGATCATCAGCTCTTTGTTCTGCAGAATTTGAGTGAGAAGTTGTTATACTGGCCCCACTTAATCTGATTTTCAGTTTTGCTCCCATATACCAATTCATCACCACCTTTGATTCAGCCACAACAATGCTGTCAAAACAACAATTTAAATATGACATTGGAGCTGCATATGGCCTCACAGAATGTATAAAGTGAGTAAAGCAGAGGGCAGGGAACCCAACCTTGTTGTGCACCTGTGCTGATTTTTGCCAGTCAGTACTTACTGGGGTCTGCCAGTGAGGAAATCAAGTATCTGGTTACACAGGGAGATGATAGTATTGAATGCTGTAATCAACGAAGCTATAGTCCTAATGTGTGCATCATCATCATCCAGGTGTACCAGAGCTGAGTGAAGGGCCAATGAAATGGCATCTACTGTTGACCTGCTGTGACGCTAAACAAGTTGGAGCGGATCCAGGTCACTCCTCAAGCAGGAGTTGATATGCTTTATGACAACCTCTCAAAGCACTTCATCACAGTGGATATAACTGCAACAGGATGATAGTCATTGAGGCAGGTTACTCCATTCTTCTTGGACAGCAGCTCTGTTCCCTCTAAGCTGTGCGCGTGTGCGCGTGCACACACGTTTTTCAACCAGCACAGTAAGGAAATTAATGTGTGCACAAAAGGTTAGTTACCTAAAATAATGTAGTAATTAATAATTATACTTATTGAAAATAATCTTTTAGCTAAATGTTTCTGTTAACTAGTTAGTGGGTTTTTCAAATACCACAATGAACATCACTAACTTACATCACCTCATCTTTCCTGTTCCGTTTTGTACAGCTGCATCACGGCAGCAGCCATCTTTGGCGGATAGTGTTCCTATCGTAAAGTTTACAAAGATCTGTTTCAAATCCTGTAGATAGCTTACTAAGTTTTCATTGAAAAAAATCAGTCAAATGACCCCGTGGCTAAATACTGTCACAAGAAATTGATAAACATCACATACAAAGTAGCTTTACAGGCTTTAAGTCATATCTTTGATGAACTGGCTGCACTGCGCAAGATTCTGAAAAAGAGAGGCCTGACACTGATTGATTCACTTCATTTTGCGCGAGACAAAATTAACAAGATAAGAAAGCAGTATCTGGGAGACTATGTTTCATGAAGTGACAAAGTTAAAGTTTTGCTAAGCCAACAACGTGAAGAAAACATCACAGTAGATACAAGTTTGCTGTTGACTTTTATAAATAGTCTTTGTGTTCATTTAGAAGAAAGGTTTCCTGAAGATGAGGTACAAGAATGGTCAGTTTTTGATTTCTCCACAATTGCAGATTGTGACTTCACATTTGGCGATGAAGAAGTTAATGCCTTATGTCTAAAATATCATGATTTTCTAGCTGAAAATACTGTAATAGTTAGACAGTTTAATGATCTCAAATTTTCCGTGCAAGAAAAAATTAAATCCAAACTGATTTCAAACTTTGCTCAAATGGTGGCATTTGTACTTCAAAATGAACAGTTTTGCAACCTTGCACAGTTGATGGACATTGGGGGAGCCTTTCTTGCGTCTAGTGCGGACTGTGAATGAGGTTTTAGCTTAATGAATCAACTTAAAAACAAGCTGAGAAACCATTTAGGTGAATGTCATTTGGATATGTCATGTGGCGGGAGGAGAAGATGGCAGTGCGACGCAGCGCACGCAGCCCTCCGGTGAAATGATATCGGTATTTGTAAGTAGGACGTGCACAATTGTGCACAATTCTGATTTGATGGAGACAGACGTGAGAAGCAGAGGAACATCTGGAGAAATTTCTGAAATGCCCGGTTCATTGCCGCTGCTACTGTGCGATCGAGAATCTCCGGAGGGAAGGCCCCAAAGTCACCGGCTTTGCCTGCTGCTGGCGACCGCTGAGGTCGAAGCATTCGGCAGAGATGGTGCTCGGTACTCGGTGTCGGAGGGCTGATCGGAACTCGAAGTTTTCGGACGACTCAGAGTCAGACTGTGGTCGGGCATGGCAGGGAGAGTTTTCTTCCTTCTCCTGTCTGCGTGAGATGTGGGATTTTCGAGAGATTTTGAACTTTTTTACTGTGCCATGGCCTATTCTTCATCAAGTTATGGTATTGTTGCATTGTTGTAAGTATATGTTATAATTATATGGTTTTTGTTAGTTTTTCAGTCTTGGTCTGTCCTGTGTTTCTGTGATATCACACCGGAGGAATATTGTATCATTTCTTAATGCATGCATTACTAAATGACAATGAAAGAGGACTGCATGTCCTCATAATCTAATCTAATCTAATATGTTAATGAAAATCAAAAGCTATCAATTGGATGGAAGTTCTATTAGTCTAGATAAGAGTTTACAAAGAATGGTAAATGCCAAAGACAGGAGAGAGAGCAAATAACTGATTGACTTAAATAAGTATGTTATTTTGTTGTTATTCTGTGGTTTTATGTCAAATATTTTGTAAACCTACATAAATTTGTCATGTGTGCATTCAGTGCGCACATACTTTTGTCACAGGAAAAAAATTTGCACATAAGATTTTTGCGCACACCAACTACTAAAAATTAGAGGGAACATTGGACAGCAGTATGACTGAAGCCTGCTGGAAGCAGGTGGGTGCCTCAGACTGCCGAAGTGGGAGATTGAAGATGTCCATAAACAATCCAGCCAATTGATTAGCACAGGTCTTCAGGTAGGCCATCTCGGCCAGAACCTTTCTGTGGATTCTTGCAGATCAGCCTCAGAGACTGAGATCATAGGGTCATCGCATGGTTCAAGAAGGCGTCTCCATGTTCTATCAATCCAGGCAAGGATAAAAGACATTGAGCTCACCTAGGAATGAAATCTTGTTGTCATTTATGGTGTTTGGTTTTACTTTATAGGAGCTGATGGCATTCAACTCTTGCCACAGTGTTGAGCATCTCTCTGTAATTCCAGTTTAGTCTGTAATTTCCACCTTTGCATGTGAGATGGCCTTCCAGAGGTCATACATGGATCTCTTGTGCTTTTCTTGACAACAGGTCCTGAATGCTACTGCTTCTATCATCAGCAGATTTGGAATCTCTTGGTTCATCCAGGACTTCTGGTTGGGAAAGACTCTGAATGATTTTCTGAGGACACACTTGTCTGCAAGCATCTTTATGAAGTGACAACCGTGGCATATTCATTCAGGTCCTCTGATGAGTACTTGAACACAGACCATTCCATTGACTTGAGGCAGTCCCATAGCTGCTTCTCTAACTCCTGTGACCACCTCTATGTTTCCCTTATCTCTGGCGCCTTGCTGTTTAGTCTCTGCCTATATGGAGGACACCTAGACGGTCAGATTTCCCAAAATACGCTCAAGGGGTGACATGGTAGGTATTCTTGATGGTAGTGTAGCAGTGGTTTAGTGTGTTAGGTCCTTTGGTGCTGTAGGCAATGTGCTGATGGTAATTGGGCAGAAATTTCTTCAAGCTAGCCTGATTGAAGCTTTCAACAAGGATGTGTAGGCCATTGCTTGTATGTTAGTCATAGCACTCAATACATCGAGTGCAAGCATGACATCCGTCTTCGGCTGTACTGGACGGAAACTGTAGTCAGCATCACAGTGGGGAAATTTCTTGGTATGTAGAATGGCCAGCACTTAATAATTTGATGCTCCAAGTTTATCATCATCAGGTTAATCATTAGATGTTCAGAGTAAATCTAGGGATCAAAAACTAGCATGGAGAAAAGGAAGAAATCAATAAATACTCAAAGGAGGAATTATAGGTGTAGAGTACCCAAGAGGGAAAAAATTAGCAATTCAAATATACAAATTGCTTTTCTGTGTATTTCCTAATAGTAATACTATGTTGGAACATTAAACTTCTGCCTCATAAATGCTAGGCATAACTTTCCATATAATCATAGCACATTAAATCCAATTTACATTTATGTTGAATTTTTATAACTAAATGTATATCTGAAAATTCTCATGAGAGCTTTGCCAGAATACTAATGATATTAGTATTAACTTAAATGTATTAATATTAACTGGATGCACTAAGCTTTAATATACAGTATATTGAGCCTTTGCTTACTGTCACTGAGCAATTAGAATAAAATTCAATTGAGCCCTTTGCCTACCTAATGACCTGTACAGGAATATGCAATTATGGACCTGAATAGGAACAACTTCTGGCTTGACATAGACACAGTCCTCTCTATGCCTCCTTAGCACCCCTTCCTCTGTCACTCTGCTAGAGCTCTCATTTAAAGAATTTTATAACTCTTACCACAATATTTACCTAATGAGAGGGACAATATGCCAAAAATAGCTATCTGGACCACAGGTCTTAATTTTGACCACTATTAAACTGGATTTGTTTGGGCAAATCTCAAATGTTCAAAAGTTATGTTACTCTCAGATTTTCACAAAAATATAGCCCAACATCAAAATTATGCCTCTGAGTTCAGAAAAAGAGAGAAGAAATGTGGAGGAGTATTACACTGCAGATTGATTCTTTACAAGCCTTCAGCACTGAAAAAGCTGACACCTTTAACACATGGCACTGTCAAGTCTCAATAATAAAGAAAACAGGGAAAAGAAAAGTAATCGTGTTAAGTGTATAAATAAATGACTTCAGTTTCTGTCAGCCCCCTTCATATTACAAATGCTGACAACGAAAGAGTTATTTTATCCCCTGTCATCAAAGTGCCATAGATATACAAGAAAAACACAGTTGTTAAGTGCAAATGTGAAAGCTATGTAGTTCCCTAACCTTGATGGGAATCAGGTTCATAACTACCGTTAAGAATGAAACATTTAAAACAAACAGAATAAATTCAAAACTGCGACAAAGTTCTTGTTTTTTTTAATATCCTATCAGCACATAAATATGAAATATCTATGGACATAAAATATATAGAGTATTAAATTGTGGAAAGAAGTTATTTATTTTCTTTGGTAACCACCCAGTTCTCTCAAAGTCAAATATGGTGCTGCAAATGGCCCAAGTCATTTGATCATAAATAAATCTATTCAGAGTATGTGCTGATTCTGGCAACATAACTCCAACGTCAGTAATGAATTTGCTGTGGAAAAACTGAATTTATTTCTATAATCTCTCAACACCACAAAACCAGATTTGTCTTTGATCTCTGGTGCTCTATGTCATGATATTCCTTTATGAAAATTGACTTTTCTTTTTGTTTATGAAATACTCTGTACTTAGAAATAGTTCACTGGATCTAAAATCTGGAGTACACAGAGGGCATGTGAAGTTGCTGCAATAATGCAAACTCCAAATTTGCAGGGGACACAAAGGTAGAAAGTGTGGGCAGGTAGTGTTGAGCAATTGGGGGCACAGGGATTTGACAAACACAAGAAAATCTGCAGATGCTGGAAATCCAATGTAACGCATACAAAATGCTGGAGGAGCTCAGTAGGCCAGGCAGGATCTCAGGAAAAGAGGAAATGGTCGACATTTTGGGCCAAGGCCCGTTTTCAGGGCCCGATGAAAGGTCTCAGCCCAAAACGACGACTGTTTATTCTTTTCCATTCAAATATAACACCTTCAGTCCTGTATTAATCACCCTTTTCAATTTTTCCCCCATGTACACTTCATCTCATCTCAATGATTACAATTTTGCCCTATCATCTGCCCGTCCTTTCTCATAGTCTCATTACACACTGCACATATTTGTATAGTAAATGCCCCATTCTCAGCCCTGTCACTCCAGTTCAGATACCTCTGACAATTTAGTTTAACCCCTCCAACAGCCCTGTCCCCTGCACCAATTCCTCAGCCACACATGCATCTGCCAAACCATCCTATTCTTATTCTCAACAGCACATTGCACAGGCAGCAATCCAGTGGTTACTACCTGGTGGTCCTGCTTTTCAGCTTTCTACCGAACTCCCTGCAGTCTCTCTTCAGGGCCTCCTCCCTTTTGCTACCTATGTTGTTGGTACCAATATGTGCCACAACTTCCAGCTGCTCACTCGCCCCCTTTAGAATGTCGTAGAGCCAACCTGAGACATCCCTGACCCTAGCACCTGGGAGCCAATCTGAGATGTCCCTGACTCTTGAACCTGAGAGCCAATCTGAGACATCCCTGACCCTAGCACCTGGGAGCCAATCTGAGACATCCCTGGCCCTAGCACCTGGGAGCCAATCTGAGACGTCCCTGACCCTAGCACCTTGGAGCCAATCTGAGACATCCCTGATTCTAGCACCTGGGAGGAAACGTACGTCTCATTGACATCCACAATATCCACTTTCTATTCCTCTAGCTATGGAATCCACTCTCACTACTGCAGTCCTCTTCTTCCTCTTCCCTTCTGAGCCTCAGAGGCAACAGCACCAGAGACCCGATCGCTGCAACTTCCTGCTGGTGGGTCACCCCCGCAACAGTATCCAAAGTGATAGACCTATTATTGAAGGGAATGACTACATACAGTAAGTACTCAGCACTGTCAGCCTCTTCCCTTTCCATCTCCTGACAGTCACCCAGGAGCTTTCCTCCTGCAATTCAGTCAGGGCCGGATTAACCTAGTAGCAAAAGTAGCATATGCTATGGCCCCGCCCTAAATGCTTGCAAACTGCATTCTGGTGAAATCGGCATCTCACCGTATTCTCATGACGATCTGGCAACACTGTTGTTTTCATGTCGGGGGAGCTGCATGGTATGTGTGTGTAGGCATGTGTTGGCTCCTTGCTGTGTCATGGTGACCTTTGTGCAATCTCCCACGCTCTCAAGCTGCTGCAGCGTGCGCTGTTACGCCGCTGGAGGGCGCACCGCTGACTTTGACTGTGCGCTATGTTTTGCCGTCTGGACCAGTTGAAAGATTTGTGAAGTTTTTGGATATGGAAGGTCATAGCGCTGAACAGCTTGCTCAAAGATAACTTGACTTTTTAAAGGAAAATGACATTGATAAAAAAGACTGCCGTGGTCAAAGTTATGACAATGCCAGCAACATGAGTGGCAAGTATAGTGGCTTACAAGCACGAATTAAAGAGCTGAATGAGTTTGCTGATTACATTCCATGTTTTGCACATTCACTAAATTTGGTCGGAAAATGTGCTGCAGAATGTTGTCAAGAAGCATTAATTTTCTTTCAATTTGTAGAAAGCCTGTACACATTTTTTTCTGCTTCGACTTATTGGTGGGATCTCCTTTCTGCTGCATTATCTGATGGTGGTGGTCATTTGCCCATTGTGAAAAGAATGTCAGATACCAGGTGGTCAGCTCTTGCAGATGCAACAAAAGCACTTTTACAAAGTTTTTCTGAAATAAAACAAGTCTGGGATGACATTTCAAATAACAATGATCAGAAGGCAGAGGGTTGACAACAGGCTCGTGGACTACTTTCAACCATGATGAAGTTGGAAACAGGAATAATGGGCATATTGTGGGATCAAGTATTACAGCATTTTCAAATGACCAGTGCTTCTTTGTAATCTTCTGCCCAAGACTTGAACACAGCTTGTGCACTCTATGAATCCTTGCATGGATATATTCAAGCTATGTGGTCTACTTTTTCAGACATTGAGCAAAAAGCCAAGGATCTGACTAAGTGTGAAGATTATCAACAGCAAACTCGAAGAAAACACAAGCAAAATCACACATATGATGATTTCAGTGGTTCCAGCACTCTTGATACACTTGTTGAATCTCAAATGCCTTCTCAGAAGTTTAAAAGCCAAACATTTCTTGCCAATATTGACAGCTTGCTTTCTGCCCTGTCAAAAAGGCAGCAAGCTTATCTAAAGGTGAATGGTGTTTTTGGATTCCTTCATCAGTTACAGACTTTTACATCTGAAGATATTGTAAAGAGATAATCAAGTGCTATTAAATCATATCCAGAAGAAAGTGTTGATGAAGAGTTTGTGCAGTTTACTGAGCTGTTGAAAACTGATCTTGTTTCTCATATTGGCACCAAACAAGACCTTGTAGAGTTACAGTTGTACCGTTTGATAACTGACAATTCTTTGGAGTCATGTTTTTCAAATGTAGAAAATGCCTTCTGCATCTATTTGTCACTCATGATTACCAACTGCAGTGGAGAACGCTCATTTTCAAAACCGAAAAGGATTAAAAATGAACTAAGGATCACCATGGGTCAAAACAGATTGAACAATCTCACTAATGAGCAACTGTAACGAAAACCAATTTCCCCTGGGATCAATAAAGTATGACTATGACTATGAACATGAACTTCTGCGTGAAATAGACTTTTCAGGTAGCATCAACAAACTTGCTTATGCTGAATGTCGAAAATGTAACTTTTAGATTGTAGTTTTGTTATTTCTGACATTTGAAACTGATACCTACATGTAAGTAATACTATTACTGAAGTGTCAGACATTTGTCGTATCATCTGGCTGTATAGCAAATGAAAAAATTGAATTACTTTAATATGCAAGTAAATAATTTATGTTTTAATACTTGTGTGCATTTTTTTAAAATTTAGGGCCCCTTTATAACATATGCTACAGGCCCCGCACTGGCTTAATCTGGCCCTGAATTCAGTACTGAAAACCTGTGCTAATCTCAGCACAATGATGTAGCATTCTGATAACCCCCAAGTTATGTTCTAATGAGTCATTAGAACATAAATTGGAGGTTATCAGAACGCCACATCACTGAGCTGAGAATGTGCCCACCAAAATTACAGCTAAAGACAAGGAGCACAAATATTTGAGAGAAGCCTTGAACGCTTGTGGCTACCCTGAATTGGACTTTAATCAAGACAGCAACAAAAACCAGCAGAGACATCAGCCCCAACAGACAGAGGTCTGTTGCAAAGCAGACGGAAAAACATAGTCATCCCATATGTAGTTGAAGTTTCAGAGAAACTCAGTAGGATTTTCAACAAACAGCAAATCCCTGTGTTTTTCAAGCCTACAAACACACTCAGACAGAAACTCGTCCACCCAAAGGATCCTACACCCAAACATAAACAGAGCAATATTGCATATGCTATCCAGTTCAATGTGAACTGCACAGATCTGTATATCAGAGAGACGAAACAACCACTTCACAAATGGATTGCCCAGCATAGGAGGGCTAACACATGGCTGGCTGTATATCGACCCCGAAAGGACAAGGGACAGTCCCGTGATGATAACAATGTGCACATTTTGGAGAGCGATAACAGATGGTCTGAAAGAGGAGTTAAAAAGCCATCTTTGTCAAACTGGAAAACTCATCCCTGAGCAGAGGGGATGGTGACAACACCACGCATCAGCTATTTACAATGCAGTCCTAACACCTCTACCCTGGCGTCTCCACGACAGTTCACACCTCCATTCATGCAAAGATAACACCAATGACCCTCTCATTACCTCTACAACTCTTAATGATCTCATATGACTGCTATACCTTTAAACAACTCACAGAGTTTATAAACTGGAAAACTACCCACCATGGATTAGAATTGAAGAAGCTCTCAGATAAGTGGTGAAACATCTCCTGGACCACACAGCAAGTCCAGTTGCCTCGATTTCCTACTGCTTGATATCTATCAGCTCCTCATGCCTCTATGTGAATGTTGTGTTGTATGTGGCAATAACAACATCAGTTGGACTGAGCCGGGACTGCTGATGAGGGATTATGGAGCAAAATTGAAAGACTGACGGTGAAAATTACTGGATTATTACCTGAGCCAATTACAAATTGGCAAATGGTGAGAGAATTAGAGAGGTGAATTAGAGTGAGTGGTGGAAATGGACTCTGTACCAGGAACAGAGGGAGCTGCATTATTTGAGACTTAAATCCGCAAACACAAGGAAATCTACAGATGCTGGAAATTCAAGCAACACACACAAAAAATGCAAAAGGGTCACACACAAAAGGGTCTTGACGAAGGGTCTCGGCCCAAAACGTCGACTGTACCTCTTCCTATAGATGCTGCCTGGCCTGCTGCGTTCACCGGCGTTTCTTGTGTGCGTTGCTTGAGACTTAAATCCGAATATAGATTTGATTAGCTAAACTGGCAAGGATACAGTAGAAGAAACATTTGTAAAGCGTGTTAAGGATTTCTTTTTAGAACAGTGTGTCACAGAAATTACCTGGAAGCGGGCTTTTGTAGGTTTGGTTATGAGTAATGAAGAAAGATTGATCAGAGACCTTGAGGTTAAAGGTCCCCTAGGAGGCAGTGACTACAATATATCAGAATTTCAAATGCAGCTTGATGGTAAACCATTGGACTAAAACCACTGTCTACAACTTAAATAAAGGCAATTACAGTGGTATGAAGGTGGTGTGACTAAAGTGGACGGGGCAGATCAACTAAGAAGTAGGTCAGTAGATGAACAGAGGCAGACATTCAGACAGCTGGTCCGTAACATTCAGCAGGAATTTATCCTAATTAGAATGAGGGATTCTATGAGAAAGAGACACAATTTGCAGTTAACAAAATAGATCAAAGATAATGTCATATTTTTTTAAAATAGGGCTTACGAAGTAGAAAGAGGCAGTTGCAGGCCAGATGACCTTTTCAGATATGGCAGTCTAAAACAAATAAGCTTATCAGAATGGAGAGAATTTATTTTGAGAGAAAACAAACAGCAGGAGTTTCTATGGATGTATAAATAGGAAGAAACCAGCTAAGGTAAGAGTGGGACCTTTAGAGAATGAGGCCAGTAAATTCATGAAAGGAAACAAAAATGCAGATATGTTAATCACAGACACGAGAAAGGCTGCAGACGCTGGAAATTTAAAGCACTGGGGAAACACAGCCGATCAGGCCGCATTCTTGGAAAAGAGTAAACAGTCGACATTTCAAGCCAAGACCCTTCAATTACTTCCCCCGGGACCCATATTCCTTCCCTTTCTCTTGTTGTCCACTCTCCTCTCCTATCAGATCCTTTCTTCGACAACCCTTGACCTTTCCCATCCACTTCACCTATCACCTTCCAGCTGGCTTCTTACCCCTCGCCCCACCTGTTTATTCTGGTATCTGCCCCCTTTCTTTCTCAGTCCTGAAGAAAGGTCTTGGCTCAAAATGCCAGCGGTAAGATTCCAAACATAACAGATACAATATTAGTGAAACTCACCAAGACTAAAGTAGATAAATCATCAAGACCTCATGGCCTGCACCCAAGGGCTTTAAAGGAGGTTGCTGCAAAGATAGAGAAACCAATGGTGAGAATTTTTCAAACATCATTAAATTCCAGGACAGTGACAGATGCTTGAAAAACAATCAATGTGACTCTATTGTAGAAAAGGAAAAAAGACAGAAGTTGTGGAGCTCTTGGCCAATTAGTTAAGCATGAAGTCATAGAGAAGTACAGCACAGGAACAGGCCCTTCAGCCCATCTAGTCCATGCCGAAACCATTTAACTGCCTACTCCCATTGACCTGCATCGGGACCATAGCCCTCCACATCCCTACCATCCAAACTTCTCTTAAAAGTTGAAATCAGGTTCACATGGACCATTTATGCTGGCAGCTTATTCCACACTCTCATGTCCCTCTGAATGAAAAAGTTTCCCCTCATGTTCCCCTTAAACTTCTCACCTTTCACCCTTAAGCAATGACCTCTGGTTGTAGTCCCACTCAACCTCAGTGGAAAAAGCCTGTTTGCATTTACCCTACCTATACCTCTCATAATTTTGTGTACCTCTATCAAATCTCCCCTCAATGTTCTACGCTATAAAAAAGTACAGTCCTAACCTTTCCTTATAACACAGATCCTCCAGACCCGGCAACATCCTCATAAATTTTCTCTGCACTCTTTCAAACTTGTTTACATCTTTCCTATGGGTAGGTGACCAGAACTGCACACAATAGTCCAAATTAGGCCTCACTAACATCTTATACAACTTCAACATAAATCCCATCTCCTGTACTCAATACATTGATTTATGAAGGCCAGTGTGCCAACCCTCCATATCTGTCATGCCACTTTCAATGAATTATGGAACTGTATTCCCAGATCCCTTTGTTCCACCACACTCCTCAAGGCCCTACCATTCACTGTGTAAGACCTACACTGGTCGGTCCTACCAAAGTGCAAAACCACACACCTGTCTGCATTAAATTCCATCTGCCATTTTTCCAGCTGATGCAGATTCCCCTGCAAGCCATGATAGACTTCATCACTGTCCACTACACCACTCCTATTGGTGTCATCCGCAAAATCGCTGATCCAGTTAACATGGAAACATAGAAAATAGGTGCAGGTGTAGGCCATTCAGCCCTTCGAGCCTGCACCGCCATTCAGTATGATCATGGCTGATCATCCAACTCAGAACCCTGTACCTGCCTTCCCTCCATACCCCCTGATTCCTTTAGCCACAAGGGCCATATCTAACTCCCTCTTAAATATAGCCAATGAACTGGCCTCAACTGTTTCCTGTGGCAGAGAATTCCACAGATTCACCACTCTCTGTGTGAAGAAGTTTTTCCTAATCTCAGTCCTAAAAGGCTTCCCCTTTTGGATTTTATACGTTTCAATAAGATCCCCCCTCAATCTTCTAAATTCCAACGAGTATAAGCCTAGTCGATCCACTCTTTCATCATATGAAACTCCTGCCATCCCAGGAATCAATCTGGTGAACTTTCTTTGTACTCCCTCTATGGCAAGAATGTCTTTCCTCAGATTAGGGGACCAAACCTGCACAAAATACTCCAGGTGTGGTCTCACCAAGGCCTTGTACAACTGCAGTAGTACCTCCCTGCTCCTGTACTCGAATCCTCTTGCTATGAATGCCAGCATACCATTCGCCTTTTTCACCGCCTGCTGTACCTGCATGCCCACTTTCAATGACTGGTGTATAATGACACCCAGGTCTCGTTGCACCTCCCCTTTTCCTAATCGGCCACCATTCAGATAATAATCTGTTTTCCTGTTTTTGCCACCAAAGTGGATAACCTCACATTTATCCACATTAAATTGCATCTGCCATGAATTTGCCCACTCACCTAACCTATCCAAGTCACCCTGCATCCTCTTAGCATCCTCCTCACAGCTAACACTGCCACCCAGCTTCGTGTCATCCGCAAACTTGGAGATGCTGCATTTAATTCCCTCATCCAAGTCATTAATATATATTGTAAACAACTGGGGTCCCAGCACTGAGCCTTGCTGTACCCCACTAGTCACTGCCTGCCATTCTGTACAGGTCCCATTTATTCCCACTCTTTGCTTCCTGTCTGCCAACCAATTCTCTATCCACATCAATACCTTATCCCCAATACCGTGTGCTTTAAGTTTGCACACTAATCTCCTGTGTGGGACCTTGTCAAAAGCCTTTTGAAAATCCAAATATACCACATCCACTGGTTCTCCCCTATCCACTCTACTAGTTACATCCTCAAAAAATTCTATGAGATTCGTCAAACATGATTTTCCTTTCAGAAATCCATGCTGGCTTTGTCCGATGATTTCACCGCTTTCCAAATGTGCTGTTATCACATCATTGATAACTGACTCTAGCATTTTCCCCACCACCGGTGTTAGGCTAACCGGTCTATAATTCCCCGGTTTCTCTCTCCCTCCTTTTTAAAAAGCGGGGTTACATTAGCCACCCTCCAATCCTCAGGAACTAGTCCAGAATCGAAAGAGTTTTGAAAAACTATCACTAATGCATCCACTATTTCTTGGGCTACTTCCTTAAGCACTCTGGGATGCAGACCATCTGGCCCTGGGGATTTATCTGCCTTTAATCCCTTCAATTTAGCTAACACCACTTCCCTACTAACATGTATTTCTCTCAGTTCCTCCATCTCACTAGACTCTCTGTCCCCTACTATTTCTGGAAGATTATTTATGTCCTCCTTAGTGAAGACAGAACCAAAGTAGTTATTCAATTGGTCTGCCATGTCCTTGTTCCCCATAATCAATTCACCTGTTTCTGTCTGTAGGGGACCTACATTTGTCTTAACCAATCTTTTTCTTTTCACTTATCTATAAAAGCTTTTACAGTCAATTTTTATGTTCCCTGCCAGTTTTCTCTCATAATCTTGTTTCCCTTTCCTAATTAAGCCCTTTGTCCTCCTCTGCTGGACTCTGAATTTCTCCCAGTCCTCAGGTGAGCCACTTTCTCTGGCTAATTTGTATGCTGCTTCTTTGGAATTGATACTATCCCTAATTTCCCTTGTCAGCCATGGGTGCTCTACCTTCCCTGATTTATTCTTTTGTCAAACTGGGATGAATAATTGTTGTAGTTCATCCACGCGATCTTTAAATGCTTGCCATTGCATATCCACCGTCAACCCTTTAAGTATCATTTGGCAGTCTATCTTAGCTAATTCACGTCTCGTACCTTCAAAGTTACCCTTCTTTAAGTTCAGAACCTTTGTTTCTGAATTAACTATGTCACTCTCCATCTTAATGAAGAATTCCACCATATTATGGTCACTCTTACCCAAGGGGCCTCTCACGACAAGATTGCTAATTAACCCTTCCTCATTGCTCAAAACCCAGTCCAGAATAGCCTGCTCTCTAGTTGGTTCCTCGACATGCTGGTTCAAAAAACCATCCCGCATACATTCCAAGAAATCCTCTTCCTCAGCACCCTTACCAATTTGGTTCACCCAATCTACATGTAGATTGAAGTCACCCATTATAACTGCCGTTCCTTTATTGCACGCATTTCTAATTTCCTGTTTAATGCCATCCCCAACTCACTACTACTGTTTGGTGGCCTGTACACAACTCCCACCAGCGTTTTCTGCACCTTAGTGTTATGCAGCTCTACCCGTGTCGATTCCACATCCTCCCGGCTAATGTCCTTCCTTTCTATTGTGTTAATCTCCTCTCTAACCAGCAATGCTACCCCACCTCCTTTTCTTTCATGTCTATCCCTCCTGAATATTGAATATCCCTGAATGTTGAGCTCCCATCCTTGGTCACCCTGGAGCCATGTCTCTGTAATCCCAACTATATCATATTCATTAATAACAATCTGCACTTTTAATTCATCCACCTTGTTACGAATGCTCCTTGCATTGACACAAAAAGCCTTCAGGCTCGCTTTTACAACACTCTTAGCCCTTATACAATTACGTTGAAAAGTGGCCCTTTTTGATTTTTACCCTGGATTTGCCGGCCTGCCACTTTTACTTTTCACCTTACTACTTTTTGCTTCTACCCTCATTTTACACCCCTCTGTCTCTCTGCACTTGTTCCCATCCCCCTGTTGTGAACTAACCTCCTCTCTCCTAGTCTCTTTAATTTGATTCCCACCCCCCCAACCATTCTAGTTTAAAGTCACCTCAGCAGCCCTCGCAAATCTCCCTGCCAGGATATTGGTCCCCCCTAGGATTCAAGTGTAACCCGTCCTTTTCGTATAGGTCACACCTGTGCCAAAAGAGGTCCCAGTGATCCAAAAACTTGAATACCTGCCCCCTGCTCCAATCCCTCAACCACGCATTTATCCTCCACCTCATCGCATTCCTACTCTCACTGTCGCGTGGCACAGGCAGTAATCCCGAGATTACTACCTTTGCGGTCCTTTTTCTCAACTCCCTTCCTAACTCCCTATATTCTCCTTTCAGGACCTCTTCCCTTTTCCTACCTATGTCATTGGTACCTATATGTACCATGACCTCAGGCTCCTCACCCTCCCACTTCAGGATATCTTGGACGCGATCAGAAATATCCCGGACCCTGGCACCAGGGAGGCAAACTACCATCCGGGTCTCTGGACTGCGTCCACAGAATTGCCTATCTGACCCCCTTACTATCGAGTCCCCTATTACTACTGCCCTCCTCTTCCTTTCCCTACCCTTCTGAGCTGCAGGGCCGGACTCTGTGCCGGAGGCATGGCCACTGTCACTTCCCCCAGGTAAGCTGTCCCCCCCCGCAACAGTACTCAAACAGGAGTACCTATTATCAACGGGCATAGCCACCGGGGTACTCTCTATTACCTGACTCTTCCCCTTCCCCCTCTTAACCGTGACCCACTT
Source organism: Mobula birostris (assembly GCF_030028105.1). Lineage (NCBI taxonomy): Eukaryota > Metazoa > Chordata > Chondrichthyes > Myliobatiformes > Myliobatidae > Mobula > Mobula birostris. The sequence goes on along the minus strand of NC_092381.1, from coordinate 64,718,532 downwards.
GTCTGCCTCCCGTGGCCCCTGTGTGACCACCTGCCTGTAACTCCTCTCTATCAACTCCTCACTCTCCCTGACCAGACAAAGGTCATCGAGCTGTAGCTCCAGTTCCCTAAAGCGGTCCCTTAGGAGCTGCATCTCTACACACCTGGCGCAGATGTGGACGTCCGGGAGGCTTGGAGATTCCAGGGCCTCCCACATCCGGCACCGAGAACAACAAGCTGCCCTCACATACTGCCCCTCTCCTCAAATAACAACAAAAAATGAATACCAAACCTTCCTCGCCTCGCCCGTTTCCGCCTAAGCCTGTTGAGCCGAAGCCCTTAAGCCTTCACTCTGCTCCCGGCTCATTCCACTGCCCGCTGTATAAGGCTCTGTTCCTTTTAAATCTCCGTGCTTCACTGCCTGACGTCACAAGCCTGCGCAGTCCCACCTCTCTGAACGCCGATGGAAAAAAAAACGAAAAATTCAAAAATGGCTTCCTCCGCACTCCCACTCCAATTCTCAGACTTCCTTCTCCAAATATTGTCAAACATATTGTCAACCAGATCATTGATATAGATGACTAACAACAATAGATCCAGCACCGATTGGCATACCACTGGTCACAGGCCTCCAGTCAGAGAGGCAACCCTCCACTACCACTCTCTCACTTCTCCCACAAAGCCAATGTCAAATCCAATTTACTACCTCATTGTGAATGCTGAGCAACTATCCTTCTTGTCCAGCCTCCCATGTGGGACCTTGTCAAATGCCTTACTAAAGTTTATGCAGCCAATATTCACTGCCTTGTTTTCATCCACTTTCCTGGTAACTTCTTCGAAAAACTCTATAAAATTGGTTAGGCATGACTGACCACACACAAAGCCATGTTGACTATCCTTAATCAGTCCATGTCTATCCAAATACTTATATATCTGGTCCCTTGGAATACCTTCCAATAGCTTTCTCACAGCTGATGTCAGACTCACTGGCCTGTAATTACCTGGTTTCTGTTATTGGCAGGATGCTTGAGTTAATGATAAGAATAAATAATAAATGATTTTGGAATGATGAATTTAATCACTTAGTTAACATGGTTACTCATATTTCGCATTTTTTCTCAAATTGTTTGGTGAGATGACACACAAAGTTGATAGAAGGGAATCTGTTTATGTAGAGTATTTAAAATTTTAAAGGTATTTAACAAGATGCCGCCTAAGAGGCTAATGCATAAACTGAGCCCAAGAAAGAATGGATTGAAAATTGACTTGAAAAACACTGGAAAACCAGAGTTGAAATAAACAGAGAGCCTCTTTAGACCAGAGGAATGTAACTGGTAGAATAGGCCACAGGGGTCACTTCTTAGCCCTCAGTTATTTCCTATTTCCATTAATGATCTGCAAAAAAAGGATATTGATTCATTGAGTGATTGGGTTAAAACCTGGCAAATAAAAAAGTCTGAGATAGCGCAGTCTGGGAGGAGGGTGAGTTTAAACTAGTCAGTCAGGGAGTTGTTCTACACTAACCTTATAGTCATCAAGTTCACTCTACCTGGTGGACACTGAAGCAAAGTATTCATTAAGACTTTCCCAATCTCCTCTGCCTCCAGGCATGTTTCCCCCTTTATGCCTGTGTGGTCCTACACTCACTCTAGTTATCCTCCTGTTCTTCACATATAAGTAGAGGGCCTTGGGGATTTCCTTAATCCTACTCAGCAAAGCCTTCTCATGTCCCCTTCAAGCTCTCCTAAGTCTCTTCTTAAGCTCCTTTGGGACTACCTTATAATTCTTAAGGGCCCTACCTCAATTTGTTTTCTAAATATTAAGCATGTTTCTTTCTTCTTCTTGAGAAAATGGGCCACTTCTTTTGCTAACCTTTACCATTTTTTCCCTGTCCAGAACATCCTGCAAGTGATCCATAAACAATCTCCACATTTCTGCTTTATATTTCCCTGAGAACATCTGCTCTAGTTCTATCTTTAATATCTCTATTTTTCCCTTCCAGGGTTCTTTTGAAGACCCTGACCTGGAGTTACACGCTGACTTCAGTTCTTAGCGAAAATGGGACCCCTCCCAGGGTCTCACGACTGGCCACTATTTGATATACGAAGGATGCGGCCTAGAAGACTGGCGCACCTTCGTGGTTATGGGATTCCGTGGCTTTGCAGGTGGGCAGGCTCCAGGTCGGTGCCTCCGCAGGAACCTGGTGTGTTGTGGGAGTACATGGAAGATTGAAAGCAACTAACAGGCTGCTGGCTGTGTGCCCAGAGACCCGAGTTCTTTTTGCACAGAGCTTGAAAAAAACGACGCAACAGATTTTTAACATTGTAAATCAGCAAATTGTTTTGTTATGTCTCCATTCTCGCTGTGAAATGGGGACACCTCTTTTTCCCTTATTAGGGAGAGAGAGAGCCTGTGTAATGTCGAATTACCGGGTGAATGAGTAGTCTTTGGGGTATTGCAAGTGTGTGTCTTTATTGATGCTTTGCTGCATGCTTGAGTACCCGGTGGGGTGGCGCCAATGCTTTTTTGTTGGTGGGGGAGGGGGGATAATTGCTTTGATGCCACATGCGTGGGAGGGGGAGCTGGGGGAGACTTTGGGTTTCTAACGTTTAACTGTCATTCATTCTTTGGGGCACTTCTCTGTTTTGGTGGATGGTTGTGAAGAAAAAGAATTTCAGGATGTATATTGTATACATTTCTCTGACATTTAATGTACCATTGAACCAATTTATACTCCCAAGTTCCTGCCTAATACCATCATAATTAGTCATCCCCCAATTAAATTCTTTCCCATAGCATCTGCTCTTATCCTTGCCCACAGCCAAGGTTTGGAGCAAGGAAATGTCAGGGAGTTACAGTCACTATCTCTGAAAAGCTTGCCTACTGAGAGGTCTGTCAACTGACCAGGTTCATTGCCTAGTATGAGATCCAGTATGTCATCTCCTCGTCAACTAGCAAATTCTGTCCCTTTTGAGTTCAAGTGTAAATTGTTCCTTCTGTGCTTCCTCTAGAAAAGATCCCAATGATCCATAAATCTGAAACCCTGCCGGCTGCATGAACTTTTCAGCCATGCTTTTGTTGTGAATTTTCTTATTCTTACCCTCACTGGTACGTGGCACAGGCAGTTGAAGTCCTGATTTTTAGACTCCTTCCTATCTCCTTACATTCATTCTTCAGAACCTCACCCCTTGCTATGTGGATTAGAGGTCATATGCTATAACAGGACAGTGGACAAACTTAGCTTGTTTTCCTTGGAGCAGCAGAGACTGAGAAGAGACGATTATCTTGTCAGATTATAAGAGGGATAGTCAGAGTAGGCAGCCAGTACCTCTTTCCCACAGTTGAAATGTCCAATATTAGAGAGTACGTATTTAAGGTGAGAGGGGATAAGATATGTAGGGCAAATTTTGTTTTATACAGAGAATGCTGGATGCCTGAAATGCATTCTCAGGTGTGGTAGTGATGGTAAATAGAATTAAGGCTCTAAGTGTGAAGATATTTGCTTCCTCGTTCTTGGTTTTTTGCTGATCTCAGCTTTCTAAATGCAGCATCTGCCACTTGGAGATGAAAAATAGGTGTAAGTAAACTTCCAACTAACAGTTTGTTTAGTTTCTGATTGTAAAAGGAAATCAGTTTTCTGTTCTTAAAGTGTAAATGGAATCAGTTTGAATTTAAAACAAACTATTGTCTATGGAGCAGCTTAAAAGATGGTCTGTCTGTAAAATCAGATGCTAGCTCACTACACCTGCGTTATTGTTTCTCAGATGCAGTTTTAAGACATTGGGTTGCTTAATTTGAGCTGTTTAAAACAGACAAACTGACTCTTAAGTTGATTATTTTAAGGAAGCTTGCAGAACAGATGGATAACATTATTTAGCACATCAATAACTAATATGTTTTGTAAGTTGAAGTTTTATGTACTGAGAAGTTAACTTTACAGCAATAAATGTGAACTATGAACATTAAGATGAGATCTATGTCTTCAAGATGCTTTTAAACTATTTGTATTGAAACCATATCTGAGGAAATATCATAAGCGTGCAAAATCACCCAAGTGGGAAGAAAGGGATAAAAATGTAGAGAGCAGTTCAGGCTTATTAGGAATGGAGTAAAGAACACTTGGAAACCCGGAAAAAAACACAGAGTGAACTAGAATCTATTCCTCTTGCTTTGGATTCTGTGATAGATGATCCATTTGTCTTTTTTGTAGTACACCTTTTTAGTTTATAAGAATTGTATCTGCCCTTTGTCCCTTATGTTTTATAAATGCTTTGTGCTTTATGTGAAAAAATTGCTTTATGTTTCAGAAATCAGAATCAGGTTTAATATCACTGGCATGTCATGAAATCTGTTAACTTTCTTGCAGCAGTGCAAAAAATACATAATAAATAAATATAGAGAAAAAACTGAATTACAATAAGCATATATATGTCTATTAAATAGTTAAGTTGAAATCGGGACCCTTCAAAAAGATGAGAAGTCAGAATAAGAAGGTGAGAAGGGGAGGAAGAAATACAAGGTTGTAGGTGATAGGAGAAGCCGGAAGGAGGGAGGGGTGAAGTGAAGAGCTGGGAAGTGCATTGGTGAAAGAGATACAGGGCTGGAGAAGGAGGAATCTGATAGGAGAGGACAGAAGGCCATGGAAGAAAGGGAAAGGGGGAGGAGCACCAGAGGGAGGTGATAGGCAGCTACAGAGATAAGGTGAGAGAGGGAAATGGGAATGGGGAATGGTGAAGGGGGGTGGCATTACCAGAAGTTCGAGCAATCAGTCTTCAAGCCATCAGGTTGGAGGCTACGCAGACTGAATGTAAGGTGTTGTGCCTCCAACCTGAGTGTGGCCTCTTTGAAGAATTAGAGGAGGCATGGACTGACATGTCGTAAAGCCAATGGGAAGTAGAATTAAAATGGCTACTCTGCTTCACCATTCCCCATTCCCATTTCCCTCTCTCATCTTATCTCTCTACCTGCCCATCACCTCCCTCTGGTGCTCCTCACCCTTTCCCTTTCTTCCATGGCCTTCTGTCCTCTCTTATCAGATTCCCCCTTCTCCAGCCCTTTATCTCTTTCACCAATCGACTTCCCGCGTCTTTACCTCACCCCTCCCCTCGCCCAATTTCTCCTGTCACCTACTACCTGGTATTTCTTCCTCCCCTCCCCTCCCTTCACCTTCTTACTCCGACTTCTCATCTTTTTGAAGGGTCCTGATGAAGTGTCTCGGCCTGAAACTCCGACTGTTTACTCTTTTCCATAGATGCCACCTGGCCTGCTGAGTTCATCCAGCATTTTATGTGTGTTGCAAATTTTCTCTTGTTTGATATGTACTGCCTCTAATTATGTCAGGAATGCAGTAGAAATAGATCTTCCCATCTGGTCAGCTACCAGATGGAGAACACACAGAGGTAAACTGCTTCCACATTTGTCCACATGGAAAAAATAGTAAGGAATTATTATTGACTAGGTTATTAGTACAGGTGTTATACATCCCAGGAGATAACAGAAATAAACTAGCTGACAAACTAAATAATAAACAAGCAAAACAAGCTGTTAGGATGGACCTTACCTTAGTAAGGGATGCCATGGTTTTGGCAGTAACTAAGTAACAAATAATGATGATGTACTCAGGATGATGTTTGAAGAATTCCCCTAGATACTAAAGAAACTAGTTCTAAAGGTCTTCTAATATGGTACAAATATGAAGCTGATGGCAAAGGTAAGGTTTGATTATGCCACCTTAAAATAATAAGAAGCAAATACAGCAACACTCACAACACACTGGAGGAACTCAGCAGGACGGGCAGCATCCGTGGAAACGATGAGTCGACGTTTCGGGCCGGAACCCTTCGTCAGGACCAGTCCGAAACGTCAACTCATCGTTTCCACGGACACTGCCCAACCTGCTGAGTTCCTCCAGCGTGTTGTGAGTGTTGCTTTGACCCCAGCATCTGCAGAGTATTTTGTGCTTAAGAAGCAAATACACCCTGCCCCAGGTGGGAAGCACTGATTCAAGAAACCCACCAATGATTTGGATACATTCATAGTGGCAGACAAACCACTGATGCAATATTAGCCATATTATACCAGTAGTCTTACATGTTGAGTGCTTGTAAGCAATTTGTTGTAAATAGTTCCATTATTATAGGCCAGACAATTGTTTACGTATATCCTGTGCAAAGAGCAATGATCACAGTTGTATACTTATTAAGTTTCCAATAAGGTGGCCTGCCATTGGATGCCAGAAATAGGCCTATATAATCAATTTGCCAACCTGCATTGTTGCAGTTGTTTTTGTTTGTCTTGTAGGAGGTGGTCTTGATGAAGATGGTGGCGTTGTCATCGAAACGTCAGTTATAATTGATACCTGTACCTGGCTGGAAGCCCAAGGAAAGTTCATTCATCATATACACCTGGAAAGCACTAAATATTTTTTTCAAAATGCCAGAAGTTTTTTCAGATATATAAAGAGTAAAAGAGAGAAGAGGGTAGATAGTGGACGTGATGCTGCAGGGGTAGTAATGGGGGGACAAAGAAATGGCAGATGAACTGAATAAGTTGTTTACAGCTGTCTTCACTGTGGAAAACACTAGCAGTACAATGAATGTTCGAGAATGTCAGGGGGCAGATGTGAGTGCCATTGCCATTTCAAGGGAGAAGGTGCTTGGGAAGCTGAAAAGTCTGAAGGTAGATAAGTCACTTGGACCAGATGGACTATACCCCAGGGTTCTGAAAGAAGTATAGCTGCAGAGATTGTGGAGGCATTAGTAATAATCTTTCAAGAATCACTAAATTTTAGATTTAGATTTACAAACCCCATTTCCAGAAAAGTTGGGATATTTTCCAAAATGCAATAAAAACAAAAATCTGTGATATGTTAATTCACGTGAACCTTTATTTAACTGACAAAAGTACAAAGAAAAGATTTTCAATAGTTTTACTGACCAACTTAATTGTATTTTGTAAACATACACAAATTTAGAATTTGATGGCTGCAACACACTCAACAAAAGTTGGGACAGAGCTAAAATAAGATTGAAAAGTGCACAGAATATTCAAGTAACACCAGTTTGGAAGACTCCACATTAAGCAGGCTAATTGGTAGCAGGTGATTTATCATGACTGGGTATAAAAGTAGCGTCTATCAAAGGCTCAGTCTTTGCAAGCAAGGATGGGTCGTGGCTCACCCCTTTGTGCCAAAATTCCTGAGAGAATTGTTAGTCAGTTCAAAAGGAACATTTCTCAACGCAAGATTGCAGAGAATTTAGGTCTTTCAACATCTACAGTACATAATATTGTGAAAAGATTCAGAGACATCTCAGTGCGTAAAGGGCAAGGTCGGAAACCACTGTTGAATGCGCGTGATCTTCGAGCCCTCAGGCGGCACTGCCTAAGAAACCGTCATGCTACTGTGTCAATTATAGCCACCTGGGCTCGGGAGTACTTCGGAAAACCATCGTCACTCAACACAGTCCATCACTGCATCCAGAAATGCAACTTGAAACCGTATTATGCAAGGAGGAAGCCATACATCAACTCTATGCAGAAATGCTGGCAAGTTCTCTGGGCCCGAGCTCATCTCAGATGGACCGAAAGACTGTGGAACCGTGTGCTGTGGTCAGGTGAGTCCATATTTCAGCTAGTTTTCGGAAAAAATGGGCGTAGAGTTCTCCGTGCCAAAGATGAAAACAACCATCCAGATTGTTATCAGCGAAAGGTGCAAAAGCCAGCATCTGTGATGGTATGGGGGTGCATCAGTGCGCACGGCATGGGTGAGTTGCATGTATGTGAAGGTACCATTGACTCTGAGGCGTATATTAGGATTTTAGAGAGACGTATGTTGCCATCAAGGCGACGTCTCTTCCCAGGACATCCATGCTTATTTCTGCAGGACAATGCCAGACCACATTCTGCACAGGCTACAGCAGCGTGGCTTTGTAGACACAGAGTGCGTGTGCTTGACTGGCCTGCTGCCAGTCCAGATCTATCTCCTATTGAAAATGTATGGCGCATCATGAAGAGGAGAATCAGACAACAGAGACCACGGACTGTTGAGCAGCTGAAGTCTTATATCAAACAAGAATGGACAAAATTTCCAATTGCAAATCTACTACAATTAGTATCCTCAGTTCCAAAACGATTAAAAAGTGTTATTAAAAGGAAAGATGATGTAACACAATGGTAAACATGCCTCTGTCCCAACTTTTGTTGAGTGTGTTGCAGCCATCAAATTCTAAATTTGTGTATGTTTACAAAATACAATTAAGTTGGTCAGTAAAACTATTGAAAATCTTTTCTTTGTACTTTTGTCAGTTAAATAAAGGTTCACGTGAATTAACGTCACAGATTTTTGTTTTTATTGCATTTTGGAAAATATCCCAACTTTTCTGGAAACAGGGTTTGTAGATTATGAGGACACGCAGTCCTCTTTTATTGTCATTTAGTAATTCATGCATTAAGAAATGATATAATTTTTTCCTCCAGAATGATATCACAGAAACACAAGACAAACCAAGACTGAAAAAACTGACAAAAACCACATAATTATAACATATAGTTACAACAGTGCAAAGCAATCCATAAGTTGATGAAGAACAGACCATGGGCACAGTAAAAAAAAGTCTCAAAGTCCCTCAAAAGTCCCTCCATCTCACGCAGATGGTTGAAGGGAGAAACTCTCCCTGCCATGAGCTTCCAGCACTGCAAACTTGCCGATGCAGCATCCTGGAAGCACCTGACCCCAGCAACAGGCAATAGGCAAAGCCGAGGATTTAGAGCCTTCCCCTCCAGAGATTTTCGATCACATAGTAGCAGTGGCAACGAAGCAGGCATTTCTGAAGTTTCTGCAGATGTTCCTCCGTGCTTCTCATGTCCGTCTCCATCAAATCAGGATTGTGCACAGCCCCTATTTAACAAATATGATATCAATTCGGAGCCGCCACACACGCTGAGTCGCGTCGCCATCTTCTCCCCCCCTCCTGTTCTTCATGGTTCTGAAGGATTGGAAATTTGCAAATGTCACTCACCCTTCAAGATGGGAAGGAGGCAGAAGAAAGGAAATTATAGACTAGTTAGCCTGACCTCAGTGGTTGGGAAGATGTTGGAGACAATAGTTAAGGATGAGGTTTCAGCGTACTAGGAGGCACATGTTGAAATGGGCCAAGGTCAGCATGGTTTTCTTAAGGGAAAATCTTGCCTGACAAATCTGATAGAATTAACAAGCAGGATAGACAAAGGAGAATTGATGGGTGTTGTGACCTTGGAGTTTCAGAACGTCTTTGACAAGGTGCCATACATAAGGCTACTTAACAAGATAAGAGCACATGGTATTACAGGAAAGGTATTAGCATGGATAGAACATTGGCTGACTGGCAGGAGGAAAAGAGTGGAAATAAAGAGAGACTTTTATGATTGTCTGCCAGTGACTAGTGGTGTTCTGAAGGTATCGGTATTGGGACTGCATCATTTTATGTACACCAATGATTTGGATGATGGAATTTATGGCTTTATGGCCAAGATTGCAGACAATACGAAGATAGTGGGAGGGGCAGGTAGTGTTGAAGAAGACAGGAGGCTGCAAAAGGACTTGGACAGATTAAGAGATGGGCAAAGAAGTAGCAGATGGAATACTGTGTCAGGAAATGTATGGTTATGCACTTTAGTAGAGGGAATAAAAGTATAGACTATTTTCTAAATGGAGAGAAAATACACAAATCTGAGGTGCAAAGGGACTTGGGAGTCCACATGCAGGATCCCCTAAAGATTAACTTACAGATTGATTTGGTGGTGAGGAAAGCACTCATTTAGAGTGGACTGGAATATAAAAACAAGGATGTAATGCTAAGGCTTTATAAGGCCCTAGTGAGGCATCATTTGAAGTATCATGAGCCGCTTTGGGTGCTTTATCTAACAAAGGATTTGATGACATTGGAAAGGGTTCAAAGGAGTCTCATGAAAATGATTCCATGATGGAAAGGCTTAACATATGAGGAGCATTTGATGGCTCTGGGCCTGTACTTGCTGGAAGACATGAGGGAGAATCTCATTGAAACCTATCAAATGTTGAAAGGACTAGGTAGAGTGGATGTGGAGAGAAGGTTTCCTATAGTGGGGAAGTCTAGGACCAGAGGCATAACCTCAGAATTGAGGGACATCCATTTAGAACAGAGATGAGGGGGAATCTCTTTAGCCAGAGGATGGTGAATCTGTGGAATTAGTTGTCACAGGCTGCTGTAGCAGCCAGATCATTGAATGTATTATTTTTGGTAAGTCAAGACATGGACAATCATGAGGAGAAAGCAGAAGAATGGGGTTGAAAGGGAAATGGATCAACCATGATCAAATGGCGAGGCAGACTCGATGGATTGAATGGCCTAATTCTGCTCCAATGTCATATGATCTTATAGTCTTACGGAAATGACTTTTGGAGTGACTTAATGATTTATTCTATGTTGTGATTCTCAAGATAAAAACGCCAATCAAGTCCAAGGAATGATTTATGATGAGTGCAACAGGAAAATCCTAGAAAGACTTGATATTCATCAATAATGACTAGAAGAATCTATAGCAGTCAAATTAAAAGAACATCTCTCTGTGTATTACGAGAGTAACTGACTGTCACAATCAGATGAGTGAGGCACTTCTTTCACAAGTTTTCTTTGCAGACTCATGCAATGCACACCCTGATTAGCTTAACATTCTAGCTGAAACTGTAGCTAAGGCCTTTCCATCTGTTGCAAATTTAGTTTCCGCAGCAGCGAATACAGTTTCTGGGTGGATTGGCATTACTTTAAATTGGGTTACAGATTTCTTTATATGGTTTTCCAATGGACAATTCCTATAGGCATGGGAATGATTGTTTTTGTATTGCTCTTTGTGCTGAAATGTCGAAGCCTGCAAGGTTGGAAGCTTGATGATTTCTGCTTTTTGTATAATGGCTTCACTCTTAAGATTCTGAACTCCCATATCTGATCTGCACTACCATGGGTTACCTCTCGGATGACTGCTTTGCTATCCCCTGCCTCATACTCACCTTTTTACCGATTCCTCTGATTCAACTTCAGTGCTTGAAGAGTTAAGAACAGGGACTGTCCTCATCATGTTATCCTTGCTCTTTTCCTAGTCTGGATCATCAACGATGCGTACAGAGATACCTGTTTCTCACTTCATCTTGAGAGGGGTTGGGATGTGTCTGTTGCAAAATAATTGGTCTAATAACACCATCCCACAGAAAGATGAGACAACAAACACTATTTTTCTCTTTTTTACTGGTCCTCACTTTCAATAATTCCTCCTTCACCTCCTCCCACTTCCTGCAAACAAAAGGTATAGCCGTGGGCTCTCACATGGGTCCCAGTTATGCCCGCCTTTTTTGTCAGCTACGTGGAACAGTCCATGTTCCAAGCCTACACCGGTATCCGTACCTAACTTTTACTAAGCTACATCGATGACAGCATTGGTGCTGCTTCCTGCACCAATGCTGAACTCATCAACTTCATCAACTTTGCCTCCAACTTGCACTCTGCCCTCAAGTTTACCATTTCCGAAACCTCCCTCCCTTTTCTCAATTGCTCTGGAGTCAGCTAATCTACTGATATCTTTTATGAACCCACTGATTCTCACGGCTACCTGGACCATACCTCCTCCTACCCTGTTACTTGTAAAAGTACCATCCACTTCTCTCAATTCCTCTGTCTCTGGTGCATTTGCTCTCAGGATAAGGCTTTTCATTTCAGAACTAAGGAGAGGTCCTCCTTCTTCAAAGAAAGGGGCTTCCCTTCCTCCACCATTGACGCTGCCCTCACTCGTATCTCTTCCATTTCACACACGTCTGCCCTCACCCCATCCTCCCACCACCCCACCAGGGATAGGGTTCCACTTGTCCTCACCTATCACCCCACTAGCCTTCACGTCCAGCACATAATTCTCCGTAACTTCCACCATCTCCAACAGGATCCCACCACCAAGCACAACTTTCCCTACCCCCCCCCACCCCATTTTCCACTCGCTTTCAGCAGGGACGGCTCCCTATGCTAGTCCCTTATTCATCTATCCCTCCCCACTGATCTCCCTCCTGTTACTTATCCTTGCAGTGGAACAAGTGCTATACCTGCCCCTACACCTCCTCCCTCACCACCATTCAGGACCCCAAACAGTCCTTTCAGGTGAAGTGACACTTCGCCTGTGAGCCTTTTGGGGTCATCTAATGTATCTGATGCTCCCAGTGTGGCCTCCTGTATATCAGTCAGACCCGATGTAGATTGGGAGACCGCTTTGCAGAGCACCTATGCTCTGTCTGCCAGAAAAAGCAGGATCTCCCAATGGCCACACATTTTAATTCTTCTTCCCATTCCCATCCTGATATGTCAGTCCATGGCCTCCTCTACTGCCATGATGAGGCCACACTCAGGTTGGAAGAGAACACCTTATATTCCGTCTGGGTAGCCACCAATCTGATGGTATTAACATTGATTTCTCAAACTTCCGGTAATGGTCCACACCCACCCCCACCCTCCTTCACCATTCCCCATTCCCATTTCTCTCTCACCTTATCTCCTTACCGGCCCATCACTTCCCTCTGGTGCTCCTCCCCCTTCCCTTTCTCCCATGGCCTTCTGTCCTCTCCAATTAGATTCCCCCTTCTCCAGCCCTTTGTCTCTCTCACTAATCAACTTCCCAGCTCTTCACCCTCACCTTCTTACTCTGACTTCTCATCTTTTTTCTTCAGTCCTGATGAAGAGTCTCGGCCTGAAACATCGACTGTTTACTCTTTTCTATAGATGTTGCCTGGCCTACTGAGTTCCTCCAGCAACTCATGTGTGTTGCTCAGATTTGCAGCACCTGCAGAATTTCTCTTGTTGATTACTTTTTACTTACCTAGTTGGATGTTACTTACTTACTGTTTAATATGGACATTCCTCTATATATAGTTCTTAAGTTTTATAATGTCTTTTGCAAAGGTGTTGTTTATGGCTAATGATGGCATTTTACTATTATGGTTGACTTGTTTGACTTTTAAAACCATCTATCTTACTGTATTTCATTATAGCACACAAGATGTATCAGGAGGAGAAAGATAGCCACCTCTGAGGAATGCTAGACTCCTGATAACTGACAATAAGTAGGGAGATTATGTGTACAACTTTCTTAGTTAGAGAAATGCTTAATCTAAGACAATAAGATGGAAAATATAAACAGCATTCTTTAAAAAAGTATAAATGTATCTTTTTCAGAATGGTGTAAATTATTGCCCTTTTAGTTTACTTATGAATGCACTCACATGAACTTTGAGTAATGCAGTGTATTAAAGAAGGGGCTAAGTTTCAGTAAAAGGTGGCTTACATAACCTGTATTATATTTTCTACTTCCTCTATCATTTATTTAATATAATTAAACTGAAAGGCACCAGCACTGTGCCACGTGCAAGAATCAGAACAAGATATGGGAGATCAAAACCATACATCCATGAGCTATGATGAACAATGTGCAACAGTAAAAATGCATCCTAAAACAGAAAAACAAGTTTGTTGTGTTTCACTAGGAACATTTAATAACAATAACTTCATTTATAGAAACCATAGAAACCATACAAACTACAGCACAGAAACAGGCCTTTTGGCCCTTCTTGGCTGTGCCGAACCATTTTCTGCCTAGTCCCACTGACCTGCACATAGACCATATCCCTCCATACACCTCCCTTCCATGTATCTGTCCAATTTATTCTTAAATGTTAAAAAAGAACCCACACTTACCACCTCGTCTGGCAGCTCATTCCATACTCCCACCACTCTCTGTGTGAAGAAGCCCCCGCTAATGTTCCCTCTAAACTTTTCCCCACTCACCCTTAACCCATATCCTCTGGTTTTTTTCTCCCCTTGCCTCAGTGGAAAAAGCCTGCTTGCATTCACTCTATCTATACACATCATAATTTTATATACCTCTATCAAATCTCCCCTCATTCTTCTACGCTCCAGGGAATAAAGTCCTAACCTATTCAACTTTTCTCTGTAACTGAGTTTCTCAAGTCCTGGCAACATCCTTATAAACCTACTCTGCACTCTTTCAACCTTATTTATATCCTTCCTGTAATTTGGTGACCAAAACTGAACACAATACTCCAGAATCGGCCTCATCAAATGCCTTATACAACCTCATCATAACATTCCAGCTCTTATACTCAATACTTTGATTAATAAAGGCCAATGTACCAAAAGCTCTTTTTACGAACCTATCTACCTGTGACGCCACTTTTAGGGAATTATAGAGCACTCTCCATGCAGATGTTGTAGTTCAAAGTGTTTTACATTGGGATAAAAGCACGAACATGAAAATAAAATTAAAATTAAAAATTAAAATAACCATGTAGCCCCCTGGTAAGCCTCAGGCTCACTCAGCTCGCTTTCGTCTAGGGGGAACAGCCTTTGGCCCCGCTAAACTGGGTAACCAAGTTTGTGTAAATGCTGTGTGATGTACCCCACCACGCCAAATAACAGACAGTACACCATATGCGATTAAATGATTACACTTTATAGATCTTACTGAAACTATGTAATTAATAGAGATACGATACAATACAAAAGGAAAATAAAAGGCCCCAAACTTATCAGAGTTCAGCCACTTGGTGCACAACTGTTGGAGCTCAATGAACGGGTTTTTTTTCCACCATGCGATCTCCTCCAACCCCCTCGACCCGCCGCCTGGGACCAACCATGGTGGTCGACCACAGCGCGTCCAGCACGTCCTTCCTCTTTGGTTCTCCTCCCGAAAACCCTGGGCCTCAGACTCCCGCTCGGGGTCCATTCCATCGGCCAGCTTACAGCATCGCATCTCCTCTCTCTGTCCCCATCCGCCTTCTCCCCCAAAGCCCATGAAAACAATAGCTTACAGACACACAAGAAAGAATAACATCTATCCCCATTGGTTAGCAAATGAATACAATCACAAGGAATTCTGCAGATGCTGGAAATTCAAGCAACACACATCAAAGTTGCTGGTGAACGCAGCAGACCAGGCAGCATCTCTAGGAGTACCCTTCTCAGCCCGAAACGTTGACTGTACCTCTTCCTAGAGATGCTGCCTGGCCTGCTGTGTTCACCAGCAACTTTGATGTGTGTTAAATGAATACAATTCTCGTTATCAGTAATTATAACCCAAACTAACTGCTATAGAGAACCACTGTCTCAGCAGTTAACAGTACAGAGAAGCCATTTTATTTTAACATAACAAAGAAGCCATTTTATTCACCTGAGCAGTAACATAAAAGAAGAGACCCCTTACAAATATGAAAATAAAAGATGAGAAGAGTCAGTTAAAAAGCAAGTTTAAATAAATAGTTTTGAGCTGGTGTTTAAAAGTGTCAACGGAGTCTGCATCCCTTACGGTATTAGGTATTGAATTCCAGTTTAGGAGCTTAGTTCAGAAAAGCTGACCTGCCAATTATTTTTTGAGGGAGATTGTTTCAGGTGCACCATTACGGCCGGACATCTTGCAAGGGTTCACCACCTCGAAAGATGTTCTGATGTCAGCCTCCGAGAGGGAGATCACAGGATCACCAGATGCTGCAGGGATTCACACAGTTGTAGTTCTATTCTCCCTTTCAAAGAGCACATAAAAGGCATTGTGCTCATCTGGGAGTGAAGCATCACAGCCATTCATGATGTGAGGTTTTGCTTTGTAGGAAGTAATAGCCTGCAAACCCTGCCAGAGCTGATGTGCATTCAATTCCATCCATAACCTCAACTGGAATTGTTTTTTCACACTTAATATCGCAGCTATGAATTAAAGTAGGTTGTAGCTGGACTTCTTGTAGAGTTCTGGATCACCACTCTTGAATCCCACAGATCTAGCTCACAGCAGACTATGAATCTCCTGACTCATCTATGGTATTTGGTTTGGGTGTGTCCAGTATGTTCTCAAAGGCACACACTCATCCACACAGGTCTTGATGAAGTCACTGACAACCGTGGCGTATTCATTCAGATTAGAAGATGAATCCCTGAATATTGTCCAGTCCACCAAATGAAAGCAGTCCCTCAGGTGCTGCTCTGCTTCCCTCTTCGGATACAAAATATTTTTCAGATATATAAAGATCTAAATATTATTTAAGTGTTATTTATTTGCATTCATTGTTTGTATAATTTGTTTTTTTCTCTCTCTGCACATTGGGTGTTTGTTGGGGTTTTTATGGGTCCTTTGGGGTTCCTTGTTTTGCAACTTCCTGTAAAAAGGCGGATCTCAAGGTTGTATAATGCATACATACTTTGATAATAAATGTACTTTAAACTTTGAAAAGTAAAGGAGAGACCGGAGTGGATATCGGTTTGCCGGAAAATTCTGGACAATTCTGATTTGATGGAGATAGATGTGAAAGCACAGAGGAACATCTGGAGAAATTTCTGAAACGCCAGTTCACTGCTGTTGTTACTGCGCGATCGGGAATCTTTCGGAGGGAAGGCCTCAATATCCCCGGCTTTGCCTGCTGTTGGCGACTGAGGTTGAGTTCGAATTGTTCAGATAGAGATGGCGCTCAGTACTCGGTGTTGGAGAGCTGATCGGAGGCTCGAAGGTTTCGGACTGTGGTCAGGCATGGCAGGGAGAGTTTTTCTTCCTTCTCCCGTCTGCATGAGATGTGGGACATTTGAGAGACTTCGAACTTTTTACTGTGCTCATGGACTTCTTCATCAAGTTATGGTATTGTTGCACTGTTGTAACTATATGTTATAATTATGTGGTTTTGTTAGTTTTTTTCAGAATTGGTCTGTCCTGTGTTTTGTGATATCACACCGGAGGAAATATTGTATCATTTCTTAATGCATGCATTACTAATTGACAATAAAAGAGGACTGCATGTCTTTATAATCTAAATGACACTGGAGAGATAGTAATGGGGAACAAAGAAATGACAGACGATCTTAATAAGTATTTTGCGTCAGTCATGACTGTGAAAGGTAGTAACAGAATGCCAGAAATGCAAGGGTGACGATGGGGGGTGGTGTGGAGGAGTAGTGAGTGTCATTGCTTTTACTAAGGAGAAGTGTTTAGGAAGCTGAAAGGTCTGAAGGTTAGTAAGTCGCCTGGACCAGATGACTACACCACAGGGTTCTGAAAGAGGTATTAGTTGAAGAGAATTGTGGAGCCATTGGTACTGATCTTTCAAGAATCACTAGATTCTTGAGGGTCCTGAAGACTGGAAAATTGCAAATGTCTCTCCATTCTTTAAAAAGTGAGGGAGGCAGAAGAAAGGAAATTATAGGCCAATTAGGCTGACCTCAGTGGTTGGAAAGATGTTGCAGTCCATCCTTAAGGATGAGATTTCAGTGTACTTAGAGGTAAATGATAAAAAAAAGGCCAAAGTCAGCATGGGTTTCTAAAGAGTAAATCTTGCCTGACAAATCTGTTGGAATTCTTTGAGGAAATAATAGGCAGGATAGACAAAAGGTTATCGGCGGATGTTGTTTACTTGGATTTTAAGACAAACTTTGACAAGGTGCTGCACATGAGGCTGCTTAACTAGTTAAGCAGGAAAGGTACTAGCATGGCTGACTAGCAGGAAGCAAAGAGTGGGTATAAAGGGAGTTTTTTCTGGATAGTTGCCAGTGACTAGTGGTGTGTCACGGGAGTTGGTGTTGGGAAAACTTTTTTTCTTGTCATATGTCAATGATTTGGATGAAGGAACTGGTGGCTTTGTGACTTAGTTTGTAGATGATACGCAAGTAGGTGGACGGGAAAGTAGTGTTGAGGAAGCAGGGTATCTGATGTTATGTTTTGTAACTTCAAAACATGAAACTAAGTTAAGAGAAAACATGGAGTCCAAAGTGTGAGTCTAATTTTGGGTTTACTTCAAGTGAGGCAACATATATCACACGGTAACGTGATGACATATGGAGTTCATGTATTTACACATATAACCCGTAATGAATGATTAAAGCAAACAAGAATGCTTAATCAAACAATATATTTACAAAATTACTCAAATATTACTGAAATATTAAATACACAATACTCCTCCTTGCTTAGCTATAAGTGCCAACTCAATAGTGAACGCATCCCAATTATATACACAGTATACTATATGATACAACTACTACATACAGACATTCACAGCACCGTGAATTTTAAACTGTCTCATTCAGGCCAAAAAGATTTCATCGCTGTGGAGGGTTTCTTACTCTTGTGGGATAATGTCCTTCCTGACAAGGGGGGATCAGTCTGCTTGGCTGTGAAACAATCTCGGGTTATGGAGCCTCCTCCATGGCGGTTGTAGTAGTTGACTCTGAGACTGCAGGAAATGGCTCGGACAGTGGTAGCCATCTTTCTTCTTCATCCTTTTTCTTCTTCAGGTTTGTGCATCTTGATCTTGGCAAGGTCCATTTAGTTCACTGGAATGTTCTCTTACTAGTCCTTCTATTGCTCCCTTTAAGATCTGACCTCTCTTCTTATTTTCCTCCCACAACATCATCTGATGAATTCTCTGTTTTCATATCTCCATTGACTTCTTTCATTCCATTCATTCAGCTGGGCTTTGGTCTTTGCATTTAGTTTTACAAGCAGCTTTTTGTCTCCCACTTGAAGTTCATGCAATAACCTTAATGCAAGCAGAGTAGATTCTGGTTCTTTATACTCACAAAAATTGAATGCTTGCAACTTTTCTGAAGCTCCTTGAATTCTCTCCCAGCTTAAAACTAAGCCATATTTCACAAATAATTGCTTGATTAACATATCAGAAGCTTTCTCAGGTGTGTAGCCTAAAAAAAACTGTTGTAGTCAGACAACACACACAAAAAGTGCAGGTGAACACAGCAGGCCAGGCAGCATCTATAGGAAGAGGTACAGTCGACATTTCAGGCTGAGACCCTTCATCAGGACTAACGGAAAGAAGAGATAGTAAGAGATTTGAAAGTGGGAGGGGAAAGGGGAGATCCAAAATGATAGAAGACAGGAGGGGGAGGGATGGAGCCAAGAGCTAGAAAGTTGATTGGCAAAAGGGTTACGAAGCTGGAGAAGGGAGAGGATCATGGGACAGGAGGCCTAGGGAGAAAGAAAGGGGGAGGGGGAAGCCCAAAAGATGGGCAAGGAGTATACTGAGAGGGACAAAGGGAGAAAAAGGAGAGAGAGAAAAAAAATTTTTTTTTAAATTAATAGTAATTAATAAGTAACGGATGGGGTACGAAGGGGTTGCTTTCGTCACTTTCATAATTCTTCTGAGCAGCATGGTCCTTTCTTGATCCAATATGTTTTCCAACCAGAGGCACAGAGGCTGTCACCAACAAATGTTTGCCCTCTGTTGGGGAACAGTTCATGGTGTATGGTCTTGTAGTTATTTCCAATCCCTCTAAACAGCTTCTGTTACCCTGCTCCGATGGTAGTAATGTGAACAGTGCATGTTCAAGATGGAGAAGGTCTTTCATGATGGATGAGGCACCGCTTGTTGAAGGTGTTCTCAACAGTGGGGAGAGTTGTATCCATAATGAACTGGCTGTCTACAACCGAAGGGGATCTTAATCAACCAGGTAAATCGGCTGAGGATTAACAAATGGCTTTCAGTTTGGATAAATGCAAGGTATTGCATTTTGGGATGTCAAATCAGTGTAGGACTTATACATGAAAGGTTTGGGAAGAATGATGAAACACTGAGACCTAAGGGTACATGTTCATGGATCACTGAAAACAGAGTCACATCTGGACTGGTTGGTGAAGAAGGTGTTTGGCAAGTTGGGAAATAAGTATAGTAGGTGAGCTATATTTTGCAGTTGTACAAGGCACTGGAGAGTCCACACTTGGAGTATTGCATGCCGTTTTAGGTGCTCTGCTATAGAAAAGGCATCATTAAGTTGGAATGAATGCAGAGTGGAATCACGAGGGTTATGGCAGGGCTTGAGGGCTTGAGTCTTTGGGAATGCTGGGTAGACTAGGACTTTATTCCTTGAAGAGTAGGAGATTGAGGGGTGAACTCATGTAAAAACAAGAGGGAGATAGATAGGGTTAATATACATCATCTTTTTTTCCTAGGACAAAGAACTAAAAACTAGGTTAAGGAGAGAGGTGAAAGACTTAAAAGGGACCTATAGGGAAATTTATTCACTCGGAGGGTTGTGAGTTTACAGAATGGGCTGCCAGAAAAAGTGGTTGTATAATAACAACATTCAAAAGACATTGGGAAGAATTCACACAGATGAAGGGCTAAGTGTGAAGAAATGGGGACTAGTTTGACAGGCAACATAGTTGGCATGGATCGTTGGGACAAAGGGTCTGTTTAAGCTGTGTTATTCTATGATTCTATAAGTTCAAGAGACAGCATCTCTTCATCTGACTAGCAAATGAACCAAAGGCAACATGAGGAAAAACATTTTGTTCAAACACATGACTAGCATCTGGAATGCATTGCCTAAAAAGGTGGAATTGATTCAATCATGCCTTTCAAACTAGAACTAGATCTGTACTTGAAAGAAAGAATTGCAGGTCTACAGGGAAAGGGCAGTGGAGTGGGACCAGCTGCATTGTGCTTTAAGAGAATTGACATGGACTTGAAATGCTAAGCCTTATGAGGTGCTTTGATTCCAGGCACATTACAGCTTTACAGACTCAACAAATTCAAATAACTCTTTGGTTATTCACTTTTACACCTCGTCTAAGCTCATTGTTTCCCATAACCACCTTATTTCCCTGCATCACCATACCTCCAATCACTAGCCTTTACTGCTTTCCACCCTTCCACAAATATTTCATCCTGTTCTTTCCATTTCTTTCTCTTCAACTGTAACTTTTAATAGTTCTGATAAAAGACTAATTGCTTGAAACCATAAATATTCTTCTTTGTATGAATGTATCACAAGCTGCTGAGTACTTCCATATATTTTCTGTTTACAGATTTCCTTTTGTTACAGCTTTTGTGTTTAATTTATCATTAGTTAAAAGGATGTGATCATCAACTAAAAATGGTAAAGCTTTTGTGGATGTTTTATAAGTCCAAACCTCCGACAAGTCAAAGTTATGCCAGTGATATGCTGTGGTATTCTCTATAACATTCTGGTCAACAACTCATTCACTTTATCAGAAGATAAAGAATTTTGTCTGAGACATCATTGCTTTCAACAATCTACTGGCAATTGTGAACAACAGAATGAAGAATGAAGAGAATGGCACCAGCAAACAACATGATCAAGGGCGACATCCTCCAGACGGTTCATGAAATTGCTTCTTCCACTTCTTTTACATCATCTTTTTCTTGCAGATGTGGTTCTGTTGCTGTTGAAGCCTGTGATCTACATTTGGTTGGTGTGCTTTGGGGGCGATTGAATGATCAGGCACTTTGCTGTCTCCAAGTGTGTTCAATGAGTTATCAAGCGAAGCATGGGGCCTGGAGGCCAAGAAGCCTGAAGGCAGGGTGCAAGTCCATGATTGATGCCATTTCTTGCCGATCTTGCCAATCACATTGAGGAAGACTGAAACCAACAAGGGCAAGAGCAGAAGATGCCAACTACCTGCAGGTGACTGGTCCCTCTTCCCCTCTCACTCACTGTAGCCAGATGAAGGTGTCTGCATGTGACCGGTCTCTTTTTCCCTCTCGCCGCTGCTCCTGGAGGAAGGTGTCTGTGTACAAACGCGCTCTCTCTCTCTCCCCCCCCCTCGCTCAATGCTGGCGGAGTCCTTGTTCTTGGGCAAGATTTAGTCAACACGATTTGTGTTTGGGTCGCTGTAGTTCATGTAGTGATGTGTTTTTGATTGCTCCTTTATTTGTTGCTATTTTTGTGTGATTTTGATCAGGCAGACTGAACCTATGGCCTGCAGGTAACGAAGACACAGTACTGGGTTAGGATGGATTGAAAATGCTTGGACTTTTTTGATAACTTTGTAGTTTGGTGTTCTGTATTCTGTGCTTTCCGCTCTTTTTTGCTGTTTGCATGATTTGTTCTTTTTTGTGTGCTGGGAGTTTGATGTTTTTCTTTGAACGGGTTTCATGGGTTTTCTGGGTTTCATGGGTTTTCTTGGTTTCATGGCTATCTGTGGGAAGACGAATCTCAGGGGTGCATACTCTATACATACTTTGATAATAAATGTACTTTGAATCTTTGATATCACTCATAACATGCTCGCAAGAATCCTTTATAAACAGGTAGTGGAGTTTTCCTAATTATTTAGTATAATCTTCATTACAATTAAACACAGATAGACATTCTCAAGATTCAGAGATTAATACCAATTTACGTGTTATGAAAATGATCTGTCTTATGCATGAATAATAAAAACTTTCATCTCAGATATTAATGGCTGTCCAGTGGTCACTTTTACAGTCCCCGGGTTGATAGCTAACTGCCAATCTCTCAGATACAGTAGATTTCCTCTATGTTTGAATACATAACCATTCAATAAAACAAAAAACTAAGTGAAATCCCATGCAGTTTTCTATACACAATTGTTTTTATGCATTAATTAAAAATGACTTGCTTACTGTTATATAGCTTTTTCAAAAACATAAACATATGTTTTAATTCCTACAATAACAAATTACTACAGGCAATATGGAGAGGAAAATAAGAAACTATAAAAAAACTTCAAATACAGCAAAATAATTATTCATTTCTATATTGTGAAATTAATGCAATTTAGGACTCTCATAACACTATTCTTCTATTGAGGACTTCACTCAGTATTGAACTTCAGTACTATAGTGTATGCAAAGTGGTCAGCTCCTGTACCAACAATTTTCAGCAAAGGCCTTGGTGTAATTTAAATGTTGATAGCCCACTAATGCCTTTGGTGAAACTGAATAGCATTCCAGACTTTTTAAACTATTATACAGTGCAGATCCAGGCCTTTGGTCCATCAAGTCTATGCTCATCATCAGCTATCCATTCAGACTAATCCTACACTAATCCCATTCTCTCCCACATTCCCATCTCCTTCCCAGATCCTACCGCTCACCAGCACACTAGGACAAATTTACTGAGGTTAATTAAATTACCAAGCTGCACATTTTTTTTGTGTGTTGTGGTAGGAAAACAGAGAATACGGTGGAGTATCCCATGGACACAGGAGAATGTGATATCCTCAGAGGTCAGGATGGAACATGGGTCATAGGAAATGCCAGGCTTCAGTTCTACCCAGATGAATCACTGTGCCTCTGCAAAGATAGATATATTTTGGATCATCTTTGCTGTAAGAAACATTCCCCATCAAATTGCTGTAAGTATTGCTATGTCTATTTCCAACTATTTTATGTTTTTTCAGGTTAACATTCATTAGCCTGTTCAGTTGTTTCAGGAATAAATTTATTAAGCAAGTCTTGTATCTGGATCCCATTTGTGCCTATTTCAACAAGCACAGTTAATACGTTCTGCATACGCAAGGTCCATGTCTATCTTTGTGTGATTGCAGGTTCTGAAAGTAGGAGGTACCACTAGAAATCACCCAAGACCTGGCCTTAGATCACAGTCTGCATCAGAAGAATTGAAAGAACATCAGAAGTTTAAAGAAGGTTCCATGTGCATCAAGTAGAACATTTACTAAAGAGCAGCCTGTAGATCCACACAGATTTAAGTTCTGCCCTTCCTGATAGGTGCTCTCAGAAAGTTTCAAAACTGCACATCATCTGGCTGGTATGACAACCAAATGTGCTATCAATAACTTCAGCAATGTCGCTGTCATCTGCAAACATACTGATCACCCGCCTACATTTTTGTCCAGATGAGATCCTAAAACAGAGGAACAGCATTAGCCATGTTCCAGTCCTCCGGGATCTTGCCTGTGGCTAAAGAGAATGCGGAGATCTTTATCAAGGTCCCAGCAAACCCCTTTCCTGCCTCTCAGTAACCTGGATGAATCCCATCAGGCCCTGGTGAATAAACTACATTAATATTCTTCAAGAAACCCAACACCACTTCCCCCTCAATATCAACATACTGTTTGATATCAGCATTCCCCTCCACAATCTCAGTACCCTTCAAATCCTTCTCCATGTTGAATACCAATGAAAGTAATTCTTTTCCTCATTTCCTCTAGCTTCAGGCATAAATTCTCTTCTTTGTCCCTGACTACACTTTCCCTAAT
The DNA here is from genome assembly GCF_030028105.1 of Mobula birostris. NCBI lineage: Eukaryota > Metazoa > Chordata > Chondrichthyes > Myliobatiformes > Myliobatidae > Mobula > Mobula birostris. Next base: position 64,694,518 of record NC_092381.1, on the reverse strand, counting down.
TACTCACTTGTTATTAATGTATGTAAAAATATGTTAGTCCTATTTGCCAAGAACATTTCACAGCCTTAGTCCTGCTGACTCTTTGTTTACGTTCTCTCTTTTTCCTTTTATATTTCTCTAGGAGCAGACTAATTATAGTTTTCTAAACTTCATGTTTTCTTCTTTCCTTTTGACTAGATTTGCAGTATCTTTTGCCATCTTGTGTTCTCAAAACTTGCCATCCTTGACTTTCTTTCTCATGGGAACATGTTGGTCTTAAATTCTGATCAGCTAGCCCTAAAGAAGCTGTAGTTTGCTATCTGCTCTGGTTAATGTACATTAGCAGCCTTGGATTGTATCTGCTGTCCTCGCATACTTTTCTATAGTGCTCAATTAGTGAGAATTTGAAGACTCCAGAATTTGTAATTCATGCACCTGAGAAGCTAACCAAAAGGTATGATACAGTGAATGTAATTACCTCAGATTAATGCTTGATATTATTGGAGCTGATTATTGATTTCATGAGGAGGAAACTGGAGTCCATGAGCCATTCTTCTTCAGGGGACCAGAGGTGGAGAGGTCAGCAACTTAAATTCCTCTCTTATCATTTGTCAGCGCAGCAATAGTGTAATTACGAAGAAAGCACAGCAGCACCTCTACGTTCTTAGAAGTTTGTGAAGATCTAAAACTTTGACAAATGTCTATAGATATGAGGTGGAGAGTATATTGACTGGTTGCATCACAACCTGGTACAGAAACACCAATGCCCTTGAACGGAAAATCCTAACAAAAAGTAGTATTGCAGGTAGAGCGCTCCCCATCATTGAACACATCTACATGGACCACTGTCACAGCAAACCTGCATCCATCGTCAATGACCCCCTCCCCACCCCCCACCCCCACCATGACAACCACCACCATCCAGGCATGCCCCATTCTTGCTACTGCCATCTGGAAGAAGGTAAAGGAGCCTCAGGACCCACAACACCAGGTTCAGGAACAGTTACTATCCGTAGCCATCAGGCTCTTGAACCAGTGGGGTAACTTCACTCAACATCACTCACCCCTTCACTGAACTGTTCCCACAGCCTATGGATACTTTCAAGGACTCTTCATCTCATGGTCTCGGTATTTATTGCTTATGAAACACCCCAGTTTCCTTGGCGGCGTAAGTCTAAGGAAGACAATCTCCAGTCAAGCCAAACTCGTGAGATTGAGATGTGCTTGATCCCACCCCAAACCTCAGTTTGTGTGGATGTAGTGTAATTTGCTACCCTGTTACAAATTAGTGCCACAAAGTAACAGAGAGTACACTGCATACAATTAAAGGAATTATATTTATGAATCTTTACTGAAGGGTTAGTAAAGAATAACAAAAGGAAAAGGGCCCATTCTAATTAAAGTCAAATGTGCACAAGTTGGAGCTCATCTTGAACTTCTCTGTCACTCACGCACTGGGCCCTCAGTCAACGTGAAAATACACACCACCTTCCGAACATCGCTCGCAATCCATCTCAAACAAACAGGTCTCCCACCGATCATTTGCTACAACTGGTTCTCCCCAGCATCTTCTCTCTTCATCTCCTCTCAAACAAAAGAAAACCTCAAGCCCAACCTTATTGTCCCTCACTAAGAAAACCTCCCGCTAACTGGATGGCACACATTCCACATCCCTTATCTTCAACAATAACACAAACGGGTTGAAAGTAGAACAGGAGCTCTTACAGAACTGCTAAATGAAATAGTTACAGCATAATGGTAAAGATGTGAACCAGGGCATTACACTTACTTATTTATTTTTGCTTTTATATTTGCACAGTTTGTTGTCTTTTGCACGTTGGTTGTTTGTCCGCAGTATTGGGCGCGGTCTTCCATTGATTCTATTATATATCTTCGATTTACTAAGTCTGCCAGCATGAAGACAAATCTCATGGTTGTATATGGTGACATATATGTACTCTGATAATAAAATTACCTTGAACTTTGACTAATCTGTGAACAGTTCTATCAGTTTAAACAGGTATCCCTAGATATTAGTGAGGAGTTTCCAGATTTGACTGACCTGGAGTATACTTTTGCTATACCTGAACCTGCTGCCAAGGTCCAGAGCCAATGTCTTTTATTGGCCAAAGCTTTGTGGGTTGTGACAAACTATTCACACTAAGCAATGAGCTATAAAAATGGTTGTATTTGTCTTGTGTGATCACTCAGAGGGAATTTGCTGAAAAAGCAAACCTGATCCTCAGTAGCAAGACACTGCCAAGTGATAGTAGCTTCCAAGATATCAAAAAGCCAGAACAAGCCACAGGAGTGTGAAAAACATGTAATGCTGCAGGCAGAAGTATTTTACTTTCACAGCTCTAAACAGGCTGTTTGTTTGAACAGATTCCCCAGTAGAGCTATGAGTTTCAGAATTATACTCCCATGACGGATTCTGAAAAGAATTTAATGCCTGAGCACAGTGGTGAAAAACTGATCAGCTGAAAACAGCATTTAGGAAAGCTCAGTTGCTCTCTGTTACATGGGAAATAGTGGCAGTTACAAAAGAAACAGCTCAAACATCACTGCAAAATCTAGCTTATGGTGTTTTAATTTCGCAGCAATAATGAATAGTCCATTTCAGAGAGTAATTAAGAGTCAACTATATTGGTTTCAGCCTGAGCATATACAAAGTTCAGTTTGGATAAGAACAACAGATTGCTTTCCTTAAAAGGGAATAATGAACTAGATGAGTTTATTTCATTCCAAAAGTTTCATAGTCATCACTATTACTGATGCTAATCTGCAATTTTAAATTATTTAATTAAATGAATTTACTTTCCCTAGCTGTTGATTCTAGATTTGAACCCTGCCTACAGACCTAAGCCTCTGCAATCATTCCTCACATGAAACTCATTAACAGGCTTCCTGCAGTTCCCTGTGCTGACTGATGCCTGTGACTATAGAATTAGATGGTACAAGATTTTGTGAGATGCAAAATATTCTGATGCTGTCACAACAACAATTTTTGACCAAATAAAACATATTCTATTAATCCCGTGTTTATAAATGCTGGAGTAGCTGAGCTGATTCAGGTGAATAATCCCGCACAATATAGTTATCCTGCACTGGTAACCATTGAATATTTATTTTTGGCCGGAGTGAACTTCTGGTTACTGCTGATCTGCAGAATGTTGATGATGGAGAGGATTTTGTGCCAGTTATGTCAGTGCAAGTCAAAAGGAAGTCAGTGGACATTCTTTTTATTGGAGGTGGTCATCGACTGGCAATTATGTAATGCAAATATTGTTTTCCAGCTATCAAACTAGACCTAGATGTTTTCCAGTTCTTGGTGCATGTGGCCATGTTGTGAAGAATTACAAATGGAGATAAATGTCCAGCAATCATGACACAACTTGGGCTCTTACAAATTTCTATAGATATACCATGGAGAGCATTCTGATTAGTTCCATCACAGCCTGCTATTGATCCTCAAATGCACAGGACAGCAAGAAGCTGCAGAGGGCTATAGACTCAGACAACTTAATCATGGATACAAATCTTGCATCAAGGACATCTTCAAGAGGCAGTGCCTCAGAAAGGTGGCATCTGTCATTGAGGACTCTCATCATCTAGGACACACCCTCTTTTCATTGCTGTCATCAGGGAGGATTTACAGGAGCCTGGAGACCCATATTCAATGATTTTGTAATAGCTTCTTCCACGATCGGATTTCTGAACACTCCACAAACCTGTGATTGTAACCTCTTTATTCCTATTTTGCACTATTTATAGATTTTTATAGATTTTTGTTGCTCTGCAAAAACAACAAATTTCATGTCATGATAATCTGACTGATTCTCACCATGTGGTTGACAGTAGGTGTTTGATGAATGAGGGTAAATCTTGGATTGGGATACAGAATTCTAATTTTTTGCAGTTGAATTTCTTATGCCTTGGATTTCAAGCATCTTCAGACTTTTGCGTGTTTAAATTTCTTATGTTTGTATTTTTATATCATTATCTACATACATGTAATTTTTCAGTGAGCTTTCTAGTGGTTGCACTTGTCACTGTATTTTTCTGGAAACTTTGATTTCAGTGGTAGGTGTCATATTACATAAATCTGGCTATCTCATTGGTCAACTGTTACCAATGGTATTTTCTGTTATCAGTAGTCTGATATGACAAGACCACACTAGGTTTTTTTAGCCTTCTGCTGTTTCCTTTGTTCTCTCTCACCATGCTTCTTAGTTTTCATTGTTTTTGTATCAATTAATAAAGTGATTGTAAGCAAGAAGTTTCATGCCTCATTCTTGACTTCCAAAGAATCTTTGGATCTGAAAAGCCTAAAATTCCAATAATCCTTTCAGTTTATGGTAAAGCAGACACAAAGACTTTTTAATAGGAATTTAACTTACCCAAATAACTTACTGCAGTTTTGACGAGATTTTGGTGAGTCAAAGGCTTTGCAAGTGGCTAGTTTTAATGTGCAGATTTTAATAAATGACTCACCGTAGCATTGACTGGGTTCAATAAAATTTGCCACAATAACACTGGATGGAGTGTATCTAGTTTCTTTGAAGGTAGAGACATATGAAAGAACCATTAGGAATTACGATCTTTCAAAATTTGGTTCAAAATATTGATATAATTTCCAAACTCAACTTTTTCATGCATTAGGCCCGGTTGACATTGTGGATAGTCATGCAGCTCTCTTTTCTTAGCTTTTTGGTTGTTTGATTGTTGCCAAGATTTTCTGATGTGAAATAGCAATGATACTGTAATTAAGGAGCACATAAATATATTGCAGAATGAGGATTGGACAACTGAAATTACAATCAGTTTTATCAGCCTGATCATAAGTTCCTCTCTGGTGCCTCTGGAAATAGTTTTCTTTCTTTCCCGAAGGAATAAACTGTTAAAACTATTGAACTCCACACAAAATGTCACTGAAGAACTGATTGAAATGTGCTCCGTTGAACATAGCTCCCACTTTATAACAATAGGTTCAATTCAATAATATGAAAAACTTGACTTTGTTCCAAAATATTTTCCTTCAAGCCCATGTGTGCTTTGTGATTTGCAAGTTTTATTTGATCATATCAGTAAGAGTCTTTTTCCATCAATGTACTTACATTAATGGTTACCAATGCAACTCTCATTGTAGTACAGTCCTGGCTGATGAAGTGGTTCTCCTAAATGTACTCCAGCTCCAACTATATCTTCACTTCCCCTTTATCCTCTATAGCTCAGAGCAAAACTCTCTCCCCTCCAGCGATTCAAAAGAAACTAAATGTTGCAATTCACTGTAAATTTGGAAGAGAGATTTATAAAATCACATTAAGTAGTTTCAACATAAAGTGATGTGAAAAGATTTTCTTGATATAAATTGAACACTTCTTTATATTTTACTATAATTCCATTAAAAAGGCTGATGGAACATCACAATATGTTGCTGAAAGGCCCATCAGGGCCTGTACTGTTCTGCACCCTAATAGCACATGAGGAAGTTGTGGGTGCAGAGACCATAATCTTTCAATGCTCTTTGTACCTCAAGATGGTAGCAAAGTAGAGAATGGCCAATATTACACCCGTGCTTAAAAAGGGAATAGAAATAAAGCTTTCAATACAATTTAATCTCAGAGGTAGGAAAGGCTTTTTAAATCATTGATCTAGGATAGAACTAATAAATAACCTGGATGAAAATGGATTAAGCAAGGCAAACCAGCACAGATTTGTTAAACACATATTGTGCTAAAAAAATTGATTAATGTTTTAATGAAGAAAAATTGATGATAGTTATGTGGTGTACCTGGAGCAAAAAGCCCTTGATAGCATGGATGCAAAATTGTCTGAGTAACAGATGACAAAGGTCGTGGTGAACAGTTGTTTTGAGGACTGGATGAAGATGAAAAATGATATTGTCCAAGGATCACTGTTAAAGCCATTGCTCTAGGTTAATGACTTATACTTGGGGTGGGTGGAACCAACAATTACCAAAACTTGGCAATGTGTAAACTGAGAAGGATGTAGTAATAAATTGCAGCAAGATATGATAGACTGGTAGAATGGGCAGATGTATGGCAGATGAAGTTTAATCTGGAAACATGTGGTGACACTTTTTGATATTAAGAATGAGAAGACACAATACAGAATAAAATATGGTGTTCTGCAAAGCAGAGGAACTTGTGAGTGTAAATGTACAACTTATTCAATGTAGTAGAGGAAATTAAGAGAATGTTTAATAAACTATACAAGCCATCTTCAGGCAACTAATGGATACTGCTATTTTAAATTTTTTTTATTTAGAAACGCAACACGTTACCAAGCCATTCCAGCTCGAATAGCCCGCGCCGCCCAGCTATTTAACCAAATTCCATTTACAGCCATGTGACCAACTAACATACTCACTTAACTTTGGAAAATGGAAGGAAACCAGAACACTTGGAGGAAACACACGAGGTCACAGGGCGAACGTACAACCTCCTTACAGAGAGCAGTGCAATTGAACCCGAGTCACTGGCGCGGTAACAGCATTATGCTGTCGCTACGTTACTGCGCCGCCCTGATTCCATAGGTGCCCTTAAGTTGATCTTGTCCATTGGTCAGAAGTTACTTGATACAGGGTTTTGAAATGAATGGCATCAAAAGAAACAAAGACTGATAAGGAAGAGCAATTACTAACAGTGGAAAGAGAGGAAAGCAGTTCTGCTAGTTTTTGGAACAAACATATGAATGTACATTGAACTTGTAGATTTAATAATATTCTGGGAGCTCATTCATATGTTGGAGTGCCCATAAGTCAATGTCCATAACCCAGTAACATCTTGTACACATTTCTGGGCATTATCAACAGAGGCACAGAGTATAAAAGCAGGGAACTCATGCTGAACCTTTACAAAATGGGATAGGATTTCTCTTGTCCTCACCTACCACCCCACTAGCCTCCACTCCAGCATAACTTCTGTCCGTAACACGAGTAATTTTTCCGTAACTTCTGTCATCTCCAATGGGATCCCACCACCAAGCTCATCTATTCGTCCCCCCCACCTCCACTTTCCACAGGGACCCCTCCCTATGCAAATCCCTTGTCCGCTTGTCCCTCCTGGTACTTATCCTTGCAAGCGGAACAAGTGCCACACCAGCCCCTACACCTCATCCCTCACTACCATTCAGGATCCTAAACAATCCTTCCGGGTGAGACGACACTTCACCTGTGAGTCTGCTGGGGTCATCTACAGTATCCGGTACGCCCGGTGTGACCTTCTGTATATCGGTGAGACGTGATGTAGATTCGGAGACTGCTTCGCTGAGCTCCTATGCTCCATCCACCAGAAAAAGCAGGATCTCCCAGTAGCCACCCATTTCAATTCTACTTCCCGTTCCAGCAAGTCAGTCCACGGTCTCCTCTACTGCCGTGATGAGGCCACACTCAGGTCGGAGGAGCAACACCTTATATTCCACCTGGATAGCCTCCAACCTGATGGAATGAACATTGATTTCTCAAACTTATGATGATTGCCCCCCCCACCTCTCCTTCACCATTCCCATTTCCCTCTCTCACCTTATCTCCTTACCTGCCCATCACCCCTCTGGTGATCATCTTCCTTCCCTTTCTTCCATGGTCTTCTATCCTCTCCTATCAGATTCCCCCTTCTCCAGTCCTTTATCTCTTTCACCAGTCAATTTCCCAGCTCTTTACCCCTCCCCATCTCCTGGTTTCACCTATCACCTTGTATTTCTTCCCTCCCCTCCTCCACCCACTTTCTTATGCTGACTTCTCCTCTTTTTCCTGTCCTGATAAAGGGTTGTGGTTCCACAGATGCTGCCTGGTCTGCTGCGTTCTTCCAGCATTTTGTGTGTGTTTCTCTGGCAGAGAACTGCCAAAGACACATAGAACTGAACACCCTCCTGTGCAACACCAATTTCTATAATTCCTTCTGTCTTTTTACCTCCCAAAATAGTAAAAAGTAATCATGGATGTGCAAAAAATTGATTTACAAAGTGAATGCAGAGGAGACCTGAATTAATAAGGGATAGGATTCCATGTTCAGCTTCTCTTTTGGGCCCTAAACTGCCCAGAAGTTGGTTGAAAAACCAAAATGTTGGTTCTTGTCCACATCTTGCAAAGAATGGATGTGGCAGATGTGTTGAGGACCTGAAAGGGAATGAGAAGTCATAGTTATTTACTACATGTGTAGCACAGCTGAAAATGTTTGACAAGTTAATACATATAGTCAAGATCTCATTGTGAGCAGAGAACAGGGCAGCATCTGAGAAATAAAGCATAGAGAGGACAAGTCACTTTTTCCATGGAAGTAAGTGTAGGGACCGGACTAATGTGTGGTTCGGGACATCAGATGAGAGAAGTAAATAAATGCAAAGTTATCAAGAGAGGAGAGTCAGATGTTGATCAATGTACATAATGGGAGGATGCACATGTGGGACTGAGCGTTGTAGTGGAATTGCATGATGACATTCAGAAAGCAATGCTGCCCGATACGATCATGTACTGCAAGTTGGGAATTGTAATGAAGAATATTCAAAGTCATGGAGTCAGAAAGCACACAGAAACAGGCCCTTCAGCCCTCTGGTCCATGCCTACATGTTTTTCTGCCTTGTCCCATTTACCCACACTCAGCCCATACCCCTCTCATCCATGTACTTATGAAAACTTCTCTTAAATGTTGGAATTGAACCCCCATCTACCTCCTCCGCTGGCAGCTCATGCCATATTCTCATCACCCTCTGAGTGAAGTTAGTTCCCCCTCAGGTTCACCCAAACATTTCCCTGCGGTTGAGTAAGAATAGAATCTCTAGTTCTAGTCTCACCCAAGCTCAGGGGGAAAGGCCTGCAATATAGTTACCCTATCTTTCCCCTTCATAATTTTGTATTAGTTCTATCAAACCTCTCCTCACACTCCTGTGCTCCAGGGAATAATGTCCTAAACTATTCAACTCACGTCGTCAAGTGCTGGCAACATCCTTGTAAAGGGTCTCTGTACTCTTTCAAGTTTATTGATATCTTTCCTGCAGGTAGGTGAACAGAACTGTACACATAATTCCAATTCCACTAACCATACATTGTACATTCTGATCCAAATCATTGATACAGATTACAAACAACAATGGGCCCAGCACAGAGCCTTGAGGCACACCACTAGTCACAGGCCTTCATTCCAAAGCCTACCTTCTACCATCACACTCTTATGGGGTAATTACAGGTTGCGGGGAGCCTGGGGTTTACAGGGATAGAATGACCCAATATGTGAAAGACCTTTGTAACCAACTTAAAGTGTTGAAGGACCGAGCAAAACAACAGCAGCGAATCGCTGATCAGAGAGAGCCAGAGGGAAAGGGGATAGTTCTTCCACAGCCCGGCGACCAGGTTATGGTGAAAGTGCTGCCAGAAAGGCCTGGGTTTGCCCCCAGGTGGATAGGACCACAGACGGTACTCTTAACCAATGATACGTGTGTCTGTGTACAGACTCGGCGAGGCAGCCAGCGGAAACACTGGACTCAGGTTAAAGTATACGACTCACCCTCTTGTTGTTCCCACAGACAGAGTGGGGAACCAAGTGTACCCAGTAACCATGTAATTACAGAGAACCTAAGAGAGGAACACCAGCCGGCCATGCCAGACCCGACCACAGCTGATGAAAACATACCCGGAGAAAATGCTAAGGCAGAAAACGCCGAGAGCGTGGCAGGGGACACTGAGAACGTGTTGGAAAACCATGAATAGCCTGCTAAAGTGTGATGACGATGGTACTCTGTAAAGAAAGCTGGTTGCTGAAGGTAGATGATTAATTTTATAGCATAGTATAGAAATTTATTGGGAAATAGACAGGGAGGAATTTCTGAGTTAAAGCAGAGACGGCAAGTTCCACCACTTCGATAGCATTTCAGACCGCACATGGCATCTGAAAGCAGTCACCCCGAGTCTGAGGAGCTGGGCCCTTTTCAGCAGTTGAGCCAGTGATTGACCGGACAGTTCGGAAGGGGGTGCCACCGGGGAGAGGTCCTTGCAGACGTTTACATAGAGGCCACCCCAACCCCTTCCTGTACATCGATGAGAGAGCCTGTGAGCGCTCCTGGAAGGAGAGTTTCAGCGACCAGAGGATAAAGGGCTGAAACAAAGGAATGTGATTAAGATGCAGTCAGCCTGCAGGCACATGAAAGGAGCTGCATTCCTAAAGACTTGGAACAGCCTCTCTGCTTCACATTTGGTAGGTAGCGGTTAGGGAATGCTAGGATAGATATCGAGGTACATAAAATTGGGGGGGATTTTGAGACAGGACATTTTTGCTGCCTTATTTGAGCAGATCTCCTAGGCTGGCCTTTCCTGACACAAATTTAATTTTTGTCCAGGAGGGCCAAGAGGAAGAACTGTCAGAGTGAGTTTCTTTGGGTAGATGATTTGTTTACACTTAAATGACTTTGGCCACCAGACTTCTATTTGACAAAGGACTGTGGATTGAGTCCACAACAATGCGCTTCCTAAAAAGGTGTGAATACCAGATGCTTCTGGCGCCGTAGTTTGACCTGATGCTGTAGTTTCAAAGACAGCATTATCTATACATTATAAATATTAATTGTCTTCTATGTTAGCATGGGAAATGCCAAATAAATGTATGGTAGACTTAACTTGCATTCCTAAGGGCTGTAGATACCAACCCAGACACGTTGGCGTCGGAAGGAAAGGATGGTGTGAGATTTTGTATGTAGCTTCAATAGGAAGCATTGTCTATAACTTTTTAAGTAGTGATTGCTTTTGTGTTTAGCATGTAAATATCGAGCCCATGTTGAGCTAGCAGAACTTTCTGTGGAAAGCATCTCCGTCCGTAAATGCCTGCTGTACCTTGTTGTGTCGAATAAAGAAGCTGCTTTGTATCTACCAGTGACTCTGTCTCTCCGGTAATTTCATCCACGTTACAACAGGCTCCCTATATTCAGTCCACATGACCTCATTCCTTTCTCTCCTTTTGTACTATATGACAATATAGATACTGAAAGCTGTTCACCCTCTCTCTTGAGAAAGTCCTGTGGCTGCCCCATGGCATCCTGGACCTTGGCACCAGGAAGGTCACACCATTCCACAGTCCCTTTTCCAGTCACAGTATTTCCTGTCCACTCCCCCCACCCCACCAACTATCAAATACCCAATCATCAAATTGCTTGCTTCACCCCACTCTGCTGAGCCTCAAGGCCAGTCCAGATGCCACAGACCTGGCTACAGCTGCCTTTTCCGATAGGGCATTCCCCCCCCAACCATATCCAAAATAGTATACTTATTTTCCAGTGGAATGGCCACAGGTGAATCCAGCACCATCTGCCTACTCCCTTCTCCTCTCCTAGTGGTTGCCCAACTGCATTCTCCATGTACCTTAGGTGTGCCTACCTCACTAAACTCATATCTGTGATACTCTCAGCATCTCAGATGATCCTGAGTGTGCCCAGCTCCTACTCCATTTGTAGCTGGACACCCTTCCCACAGGTGTCGTCCTCAAGGACACTGAAAGTAACCCAGATCTCTCACGTCCTGCAGGGTGAGCATGCAGTTGCCATAAAGGCCAACTGAATGCTCCAATACTAAAAAGGAAATTCAAGGAACTTTACCTGTACCCCTGCTCATTGAAGCTTCATGAGCTAAAGCCTCTTAATATCCACTCAAACACTGGTTCACTCTCACAATGGTCTCTTCACAACAGTCATTCTACAATATCTATGAGTTTTCTGTGTTCATGAAGCTAATAGATGGTCTGAACTAGGACCAGGCTAAGATAGAAGCCTTGAGGGACTACCACATTGCTACATGCAGGTAATTTTAAAGAGTCTTAATGATCCCACAGATGCTTATACCTTGAACCTACATGAACAGATGGATCAATACATTTTAACCAAGGCGAGGCTAGAGGATCAGAATAATGATAGCCAAGTTACATGCAATGAAAACCGTCCAGGGACATGAGGTCCAAGTCACAAAGGGTCATCTGCGGTACAAAGGGAGTTATGATGTCAAGGTCTGTATGTGCAGGCGTATGCGTGTGTAAGGCAAGAAAATGAGAACCATTAAGAAAATGTTTACTTGAAATTACTCGTATTGGGTTTGTGATTCTTGGAAATATTTTGCAGATTATAAATGTAATTAGTATGGCAACAGAATTATAGTTCATGTTAAGTTTGTAAATTACAATTAATGTGGAGAAACTGTATTAGTGGCCGTGCTTAATTAAATTAACTCATTAGTACAAGATGTGAGATTTGCCTTATGTGGTGTATTACAGGAGCCATTTATTGAGTTTATTGGCTTCAGAGGTACTCCCTGTTGAATCGTTAAGCCTAGTTTATATTGTCACGGTATAGGTTATGTTTAGCTAAATTTGTAGTTGTAAATAATTACTTAAATAATTTTATATGCATTTACTGTAAGTAGTTAGAAATTAAGCAGCAAGTGTCATGAGCTTAATTTTTACGGGAATATGCAGTATTATACTGTATATATTGTAGGTATATCCTGTTAATAATTGTATTTGCCAGCTGGTATGATGTCTCATACATTGTTACATCAATCATTGCAGTAAGCTTTGGAAGCTATTCATCATCAATAAAAGGTGCATGGCTGCAAGTTCTATCTTCATTATTTCCTTTGTAAACATCAAATAGAGAAGAAGCTATAGATTCTACCATCTCAATCATTTTTGCTCACCTAACAAAGAGAACTGAAACATTGGGGCATACAGGAACAATTTGAAGATACCCCGCAAGCCTGTGCTTGAACTCAGGTAATCACATTGCTGTGTTTACTATATCCCAGCTAGAATGATGAAACTTGTCAACACAATATGCCTATTGTGTTCGGCAAGCAAATTGGAAGATAATTCAAAAATTTAGAGTCCATATCAAGTTAATCAAAAATGACTAAGAAACTCTCTTTGCAGAATATTTGTTTTGTTAGTTCTTTTCAGACATCATATCATTGGCTAATGCTTATCTTGTCAGGTTTAAGTTATACAGTGCAAGCTATCTTTTATTTATTGTGAGGCTTAATCCTATATCAATTCTCAAATGGATACAATAAAAATATATTAATTTGAAATGATAATATTTCATTTCACTTTTCCCAGCCCATTCAATTGGAAAGAAGAAAATTCTAAACTCATCAGTTTAGAGACAGTGTGTTTCATTAAAAGTAGTCAACATTCGATTTCTCAGCCAGCCTAAAAAGGCAATGCTGATTAGTCTTCTGCCCAAGAAGGGCTTGATAGAATTTTATCTTTACATGTAATGGGCTATTTGCTCAGCAAAGACTTAGATAGTGGTTGCCCAACACCGCTAAAGCCCAGGCATGTTATAAATGTTCACCACTTTTACTGGCATCTGGAATTCATGTACAAAACTGCCTAAAAATGCTACAAGATTTATGTCCCAATGAAGAATTCAGCAGTTGAACTGAGAATAATTGGATCCCATATGGGAACAAGATGGACAGATTCCCTTTTTATATTTAGCAATGATTGCCTGTTCCAGTAGATTAAAGAACATTAAAAAAAAACTAGATCCATAAAGGGTGGGATATTTCTGGCATACAGGTTTTGAAAAATTATGTGCCGTTTTTTTAACGTGCCAGATAAGAATGCTTCATCACCAAAATTATTTTGTGCATACCTTGAATGCAAGCAAACCATTCCATAAAAAGTTACCTAAGAAATTTCAAAGTTAAGGCCCTTGGGGGTTATGCTGTATCTACATAACATTGGTCTTGAATTTCCTTTTGTCTTTTTTTGCACAAGACTATTTGAATTATCCCAAAGGAGGTAAATACATTAATGCCCTGCAGAATTCCAAATTACATCTCTTGATCTGTTGCCTTAAACTTTCCTTCACTGTGTAACTAAATCCATGATTCTGTAATCATTTTGGGATTTTATTACTGGGTTAACAGTTGTCAGAGAACAAGACAAAAAAATAAAACCTAATGAATAGCAGAAGCAGGAATGCTGGAAAATGCTGACTGTCAATCCACATTTGAAGTAAATTAGATTAGCATGCCGTGTGTAACTTCATTAGAAATAATTCCCAACATTGAATAATAGAAAATATGGATAGAGAAAAAAAGTGATGGCTTTAAGCTAAAAAGTGAATTTCTTTTGATGACTAATATCATAGGGAAGCAGAAGAAATAAGACGTACAACGGATAAATGTTGCAGGGAGATGGGAACAGAAGTGATAGGTCAGATGATGAAGCATTTGGTTTAATGGTAGATGCAATGTGTAGAGACAGTAAGGAAGGATGAGCAGTGGTCAGAGCATGATTGTGGTCAGTTGGATGGGTTGAAATATGTTTACTTTTATGCGAGAAGAATGAAGAACAAGGGTGATGAACTTAGAGCATGGAACAGTATATTGCACTATGATGTTTACAGGAATGTGGCAGGAACAGCTGCTGGATTCTCCATGGGTTAGATGTTTCAAAAGGGACAGAGAGAGATGTAAAAGAGGTGAGGGAGTGACATTGCTAATCAGAGATAGTATCACAGCTGACATCTGGAACTCATGTAAAAAACTGCCTAAAAATGCTACAAGATTTATGTCCCACTGAAGAATTCAGCAGTTGAACTGAGTCCCGGATCCCATATGGGAAATGAGTGGACAGATTCCCCTTTTATATTTAGCATTGATTGGCTGTTCCAGTGAATCAAACAACATAGAAAAAGTAGATCCATAAAGGGTGGGATATCTCCAGTATAATGGAGGACCTCATGGAGGAATCACCTACTGAGTCAGTATGGGTAGAAGCCAGAAACAGAAAGAGAAATCACTCTATTGAAAGTATTCTATAGACTCCCCAGTAGCAACAGGGATATTAAGGAGCTTAATGGTAGACAGAATTAACAGGGTTGTTGTCAGGGGTGACTTCAACTTCCCTAATATTGATTGGCACCTCCTCAGTGCAAGAGGTTCAGATGGGGCATAATTTGTTAGATGTGTCCAAGAAGGAAGTCTGATCCAATATGTGAACAGGCTGACTAGAAAAGAGTCCATACTGGATCTAGTACTAGGCAATGAACCTGGGGAGGTGACATTTCTCTTGGTGTGTGATCATTTCAGAGATAGTGACCACAAATCCCTGACCTTTAAGATGGCTTTGAACAGGGTTAGGAGCAGAGTGTATGGGAAAGTATTTAATTATGTAAAGTTAATTATGGTGCTATTAGGCAATAACTTGGGAACATAAACTGGGAACAGATGTTCTCATGGAAATGCACAACATAAATGTGGAAGTTGCTTAGGGATCACTTGCATGGGGTTTTGTTAGGTTTGTCCAATTGAGGCAGGGAAGGGATGGTAGGGTGAAGGAATCATGGTGGACAAGATAAGTGGAACTTTTAGTTAAGAGGATGAAGGAAGCATACTTATCATTTCAGAAGCAAAGATTAGTTGGGGCTGTTTAGAGGCAGCCATGAAGGAGCTTAAAAAGGTACTTGGGCAAGTATGATTAAAGAAAACGTAAGCTATTCTACACATACATAAAGAACAGGAGAATGACTAGAGTGAGGGTCAGACTGATCAGTGATAAAAGAGAAAACATGTGCCTGGAGTCGTAGGGCACAGGGGATGTCCTTATTGAATTCTTTGCTTCAGTATTCATCACTGGGGAACATGAGCTCAGTGTAGAACAAACTGAAGTGCTGGACATGTCAAGGTTAAGAAAGAGGATGTGTTGGAACTTCTGAAAAGTGTAAAGATAGATAAATACCCCACGCCGGACTGGATATACTCATATTTAGCACAAAGCGAGGAAAGAGATTGCCTTGCCATTGGCAATGATCTTTACATCCTCACTGACAATAGGAGTAGTACCAGAAGAATAGAGAATGCAACATGTTACTCCTTTATTCAAGAAGGTAATCAGGTTAATCCTGGGAATTATAGACCAATGGGTCTTACATCAGTGGTGGGAAAACTATTGGAGAGGATTCATGAACATTTGGAGAAGCGCAGTCTGATTAGGGATAGTTTGCATGTCTTTTATGAGGGGTAAGCCATGCCTCACAAGCCTGGTTGACTTCTTCAAGGAACTGTCAAGACAAATTGATGAAGGTAGAGTAATGAATGTGCTGTATATGGGTTTTAATAAGGTGTTCGAAAACCTTCTCTATGGTAGGCTCATTCAGAAAGTCAGGAGGCATAGGATCCAGGGAAACTTGGCTGCATGGATTCAGAGTTGGCTTACACAAAGATGGCAGAGGATGATAGGAAATGGAGAATATTCTGCCTGGAGGTCTGTGACTAGTGGTGTTTCGCAAGGATCTGTTCTGGGACCTCTGTTCTTTGTGATGTTTATAAATGACTTGGAGAGGAAGTGAAAGGTGGGTTAGTATGTTTGCAGATGACATGAAGGGTTGGTAAAGTTATGGATAGTGTGGAGGGTTATCATAAGTAGCAAAGGGACATTGACCGGTTACTGAGTTGAACTGAGAAGCGGCAGATGGTGTTCAATCCAAAAAAGTATGAAGTGATACACTTCGGAAGATTGAACTTGACAGCAGAGTGCAAAGTTAATGGCAAGATTCCATTGATCCCTCAAAGTTGCTGTGCAAGTTGGTAGGGTAGTTAAGAAGACATATGGTGTGTGGCCTTCATTAGTTGAGGGTTTGAGTTCAAGGGCCATGAGGTAATTTTGCAGCTCTCCAAGACCCAAATAAGGCCATACTTAGACTATGACGTTCACTTTTGTTTGCTTCCTTACAGAAAGGATATGGAAGTTTTAGAGAGAGTGCAGGGGAGTTTTACCAGGCTACAGACTAAATTAGAGAATATGTCTTATGAGAGAAGTAGCAACCTAGTGCTTTTCGCTTTGAAGCAAAGGAGGATGAGCGGCGACTTTCTAGAGGTGTATAAAATGATAAGAGGCATAGATAGGAGTGGACAGCCAACACCTTTTTACCAGGGAAATAATGGCTAATACAAGAGGACATATTTTAAAGATGGTTGGAAGAAGGTATCAGAGGTAGGGGGTGGTGAAATAGATAGAATCATTAGGGAGATTTACAAGACTCTTAGGTTGGTACATGGATGAAATAAAAATGGAGAGCTATGTGGGAGAGAAGGGTTAGATTCATCTCGGAATGGGTTAAAAGTCGGAACAACATTGTGGGCCTAAGGGCATGTACTATGCTGTATTGTTCCATGTTTTCAAAATGTAAATAGACCTCTACAACGTAGACAAATCTTGCTGCCAACTTGTTGAGGCCTAGGCCCCAGACTCAACCTTGCTCTATTCTTCTATAGTTGAATAGTTGGACCATGCCTTTTTAAAAATCTATTGAAGGTTTACCGATGTTGTAATGTTCCAAGTTTATCTTTTGCAAATATTTAATCTGTTTTATGTCTTAATCTCTTCTCTATTTTGATATGTTATCATACGTCATCAAAAAAGACACCATAAGGGCTGTTTTCCTCGAAAATCATCCGTCCTGCAATTTCCGTAACACCAATCCTTTCTTACTCCCATTGAATCCCATGTTATAAATGGAGATATGTTCCTGCAGGAAGTTTGACACTTGACAGTAATGTCACAATGGATTCACAGTCTATGAGCAAATGAATTTTGATTGTCTTGTGGGTAGAAGCCTAAGAGCTGTTATTGTAATTAATTAGAGATGGACATTACATGTTTGACCAAATTATACAAATATCAACAGAAAAGTTGCCTTGTCAAAAAAGGTAGCGAAAACAACACTCAAAGTGTATATTGCAATGCATGGAGTATAAGAAATAAGATGGATGATCTGTTACACTATTACAGATTGTCAGGTATGAAGTTGTGGCCATCAGTAAATCATGGCTGAAGGATGATTGTAGTTGGGAGCCATAAGTCCAAGGTTATGTGTTGTATTGGAGGGATAGGAAGGTCAACAGAGGGGGTGGTGTGGCTCTGCTGGTAAAGAATGGCATCAAATCAGTGGAAAGATGTGACAGGATTGGAAGATGTTGAATCCTTGTGGGTTGAGTTAAGAAACTGCAAGGGCAGTGGCGGCGCCAGAGATCTTTTCTTGCTGGTACTACAGTGGGGCTGAGTTATTCAGTGATGGTGCTGAGGGATGTACCCTGTGGTAATATGTATTCGCAAGGCCAGACGCGTGGCATTCAAAAATCAGTTTCAAGCATTATGTACCTACTATAAATGCCTCTGTTGATTCACAAGCAACAGCAATTGATAAATATAATATAGAAGTGAACTGTGACAGTGTCAACAGCATCGGAGACAACCCGGGCTACACAGAGCATAAACAAACAAACCAACAGAGCATCCGACCCACAGCGCACAACATGAATCACGCACCAATCCCGCAATCAGCGTCAAATTTGTGCTTTTCAACTGAAAAACACAACACTAACCCACAATGTCCACTGCTATTCGCACTACATGGACAGACAATGCCAAAAGATACACCGTTATTAAAGTCAAATAAGGCAAACAACAGATGCAAGGCTTTACCAGGAGTTGGACAAATTGTACTCTGACCATGCAATACCTCAATTAATTCAGTTACTGAATTTAAAACAAAAATCAACAGAATCACCGCTTGGAAGTCTAAGCAAAACCAGTAGGCTTAATAGCAGTAAATGTAATAGTATAGGATTTGCAGGAAACATAAGGACTATGGGGCATCCACCAGAAAATAATAATAATAATCAGCATTAATCTTGGCCAAATTTTAAAAAAATCAACTGCACTCACCATTGATGTTTTCAGAGAGGCACAATCCATCTGTTGTTGTGATTGGTGGCGAAAGCATCAATAATTTTCTGGATGTCAAGTGCTTTGGTCCTCTGGCTGTTTATGGCCACCAGGGCCAAGTTGCTGTTCCGAGCATCGCCGCTGCTATTCCTTAGGTAGTTTTTGAGGCGTCTGAGGCAAGAGAAACTCGGTTTGCATGAGGCAGATGTCACAGGTAGAGTCAGTGATATGCAGATTAGTCTGTATAAATCTATAAATGCATCGCGGTAGGGTCTCATTAGAGCTAGAAATTCCACTGTGTCATTCACTGTCCTTGCTAGAGACTCAGCTACTGCTCTCATATACTCACGATTTTCTTGGACAATCTTTGCATTTGTCAAGCATATTTCCCAATCTTGAACCGTCTTGTTTTCTCAATCTGAATTCGGCCTGTGCCTCCATATCAAACTTATGAGCTACACTTACATGGTGGGTTTTGAAAGCTGTTGTAGCTTTCCGCCAGTTGCGGTAACCGGTGATAGTGAAGGTAGGCTCAGAATGGAACCCATGTCCTCCACACAGGAAATGTCTGCATGTGAAGCAGAACGTAATATCTTTTGTGATCGAATATTCCAGCCAGTCAAACCAACCACGAATAAAACTCCTTTGCTGATTGCCAAACTGTTGCGAGCAGCGAAGGGTACTTTCTCAATGCTGGCCGACAGGGTCCTTCCTCAGGCTGCTGGCTAACATCTCTAACAGTATTCCCAGTAGCACTAAGAGCAGCTTCATCCACGTCCCCTTCCGAATCCCGCTCCATTTCTTGTTCCTCTACTTCACCCTCACACTCCTTCAATGAACTGCTGTCGTCCTCATCCCCACTTACTTTTTTCTGCATGTCACTTTCAATTAAGACAGGCTCAGGCTGAGACACCACTGATTCCTCTGGATGTTATTTTCTCACTAAAAATCGATCCGTTTTTCACGCCGGCCAGAATAATGCACGTGCCAGGCCCACTCTAGCTTGTAAAAGCGCAGTGTGTGTGTGTGTGTGTGTGTGTGTGTGTGTGTGTGTGTGTGTGGCATCCGTTAGTCTTGCAAGGCCACAGATCTGCGCCTGGATGTATACTATCAATCTCTCGCATGAGTGAGAGTGAGTGACATCACCACCTTAAGTGATCTTAGATCAGCTTAACTGATCTGTAGGACAGCAATGGCAAGACATTGACAACGAATGAAGTGTAGAGAGGATCTGACAGAGTTTATAATCTTATTGCTGCGTGGGTGCTATGGTAATTGGGGGCGCTGTTTCACTAGATCAACTGGAGAAACAAGCTGCATTCAAAACTATACAGAGAAAGCAAAGCAGCTGCAATTTGTATGTGAAATTTCAGTTAATTTTTTGGTGGTGCTACGCTGATGCTATTGCAATTTCTGCTGGGGCTATAGCACCAGCTAGCATCACCTTAGCACCGCCCCTGTGCAAGGGTAAAAGGACCCTGACAGCAGTTATATACAGGCCTCCCAAGTGGACCACAGATTACAACAGGAAATAGAAAAGGCATGTGAAAAGGGCAATGTTATGATAGTCATACGAGATCTTAACATGTAGGTTGATTGGGAAAATTAGGCTGGTAATGGATCTCAAGAGGGTGAGTTTGCTAAATGCCTATGAGATGTCTTTTCAGAGGAGTATGTCGTTGCACTTACTAGAGGATCAGCTATATTTGATTGGGAGCTATGTAATAAACCAGAGGTGATTAGGGAGCTTAAGGTAAAAGAGCCCTTAAGAGCCAGTGATCATAATATGATTGAGTTCAACTTGAAATTTGACAGGGAGAAAGTAAAGTCTGATGTAGCAGTATTTCAGTTGAGTCAAGGAAATTACAATAGTATGAGAGAGGAGTTGGCCAAAGTAAATTAGAGGGAGCTGCTGGCTGGGATGACAGCAGAGGAGCAATGGCATGACTTTCTGGGAAAAACGAGAAAGGTGCAGGACAGATGTATTCCAAAAATGAAGAAATACTCAAATGGCAAAATCGTACAACCATGGCAGACAAGAAAAGTCAAATCTAATGTAAAAACAAAAGAGAGGGCATACAACAAAGCAAAAATTAGCGGGAAGATAGAGGATTGGGAAGCTTTTAAAAACCTACAAAGAGCAACTAATAGAATCGTTAGAAGGGAAAAGATGAAATGTGAAAACAAGCTGGTAAACAATATGAAAGTGAATTGTAAAGCCTTTTTCAAATAGATATATAAAAAAAGAAAGATGAGAGTGGATATAGGACCACTAGAAAATGAGGTCGGAGAAATAATAATGGGGGAACAAGGTGATGGCAGATGAACTAAACGAGTATATTGCATCATGGAAGACACTACAGATGTTGTAGTATGTGTAGTCAGTTGTTGTAGTATGTGAAGGAAGAGAAGTGAATGCAGTTACCATTACAGGGGAGAAAGTGCTCAAAAGACCTAAGGGTACTCAAGTCATCCAGACCAAATGAACTGCACCCTAGGGTGCTGAATGGGGTTGTGTTAGAGATTGTGGAGGCATTAGAAATGATCTTTCAAAAATCTTTGGTCTCTGGCATGGTGCCAGAGGACTGGAAAATTGTATATGTCACTCCACTCTTTAAGAAAGGAGGGAGACAACAGAAAGGAAATTATAGACAAGTTAGCTTGACTTCAGTGATGGGGAGGATGTTGGAGTCAATTATCAAGGATGAGGTTCTGGAATACTTGGTGACACAGGGCAAGATAGGACAAGGTCAGATGGTTTCCTTAAGGGAAAATCTTGCCTGACGAACCTATTGAAATTCTTTGAGGAGATTATAAGCAGGATAGATAAAGGGGATGCAGTGGATGTTGTGTATTTGGATTTTCAGAAGGCGTTTAACAAGGTGCCACACAGGAGGCTGATTACCAAGTTAAGAGACCATGATATTACAGGAAAGTTTTAACATGGTTAGAGCAAGAAAGTGCAATGTTGGAAAATGCATGGACATACTTTGGAAGAAGAAAGAAATAAGAAACTATTTTCTAAACAGGGAGAAAATCCAAAAATCTGAAATGCAAAGGGACTTGGGAGTCCTTGAGCAGAACACTCTAAAGGTTAACTTGCAGGTTGAGTCGGCGGTGAGGAAGGCAAATGCAGTGTTAGCATTCATTTCAAGAGGTCTAGAACATAAGAGCAGGGATGTAATGCTGAGGATTTAAAGACACTGGTGAGGCCTCAGCTTGAGTACTCTGAACAGTTTTGGACTCCTCATCTAAGAAGAGATGTGCTGGCATTGGAGAGGGTCCAGAGGCAGTTCACTAGGATGATTCCAGGAATGAAAGGGTTATCATACGAGGAACATTGGAATGCACTGGGTCTGTATTTGCTGGAATTTAGAAGGATGAAGGGGGATCTCATTGAAACCATTTGAATGTTGAAAGGCCTAGACAAAGTAGATGTGGAAAGGATGTTTCCCATGGTGGGAGAGTCTAGGACAAGAAGGCACAGCCTCAGGATAGAGAGGTGTCCATTTAAAACAGAGATGTGGAGAAATTTCTTTAGCCAGAGAATGGTGAATTTGTGGAATTTGTTACTAGAGGCAGCTGTGGAGGCCAGGTTTTTGGGTGTATTTAAGGCAGAGATTGATAGGTTCTTGATTGGACACAACATCAAAGGTTGCAGGGAAAATGCCGGGAAATGGGGTTGAGGAGGGGAAAAAAGGATCAGCCATGATTGAATGGTGGAGCAGATTCGATGTGCCAAATGGCCTAATTCTGCACCTACGTCTTATTTTGTGTGTGTTACTTAAACATAAATATTGCTGATTTTAGGCAAATTTCTTCTTGAACAGTACGTACAGTGTTTAAACTCAGTTCTGAATAAAGTGGAAATAATTCAAAATCAGTGGGGTGATTTCATGGGACTGTGAAGTCTTGTGGTTAGATAGATCAGTGGTCCCCAACCTCAGGCCGTGAAGCATGCAGAGGTGCAGTGGTAGCCGATGCACACCCAGCACATCTTTAAGAAAAAAGCCGAAATAAACAAGCTAATTAATTCGGTGCTGCCCAGCACGTAAATGTCGGACCAGATCAGAGGCAATTGCTGATTTCACTTGCTCTACACGATGTTCACTCCTCTTTCCAGGGCGCTGGAGCCTGTAGCTGTTCCATTGTTTGGTCAATTTAAACGCCAGCCCAGACAGTCTGAGAAGACAGGGCTGTCAGGATCGAGGTGACATGTTGAATCTACACAAACTTCTAATAAAGTATAGGTGCTGCCATGCTTTCTTTGTAATGACAGTAACGTGCTGGTCCCAGGACAGATCCTCTGACACTTTCCAGAGAGAGAAACATCGATCCTTAATGCCGAAGAATTTAAAGTTGTTGACCATCTCCACCTCAGTTCCTCTAATGAAGTCTGGCTTCTGGGTGGCACCTAATTAATTAGCTTGTTTATTTCAGCTTATTTCTTAAAGATGTGTTGGGTGCGCTCCGGCTACCGCTGCACCCCTGCATACTTCGCGGCCCTGTATTGGTCCGCGCCTGGAGGTTGAGGACCACTGAGATAGATTTAGATTATGAGGACACACAGTCCTCTTTTATTGTCATTTAGTAATGCATGCATCAGGAAATGATACAATATTCCTCCAGTGTGATATCACAAAACACAGGACAGACCAAGACTGAAAAAACTAACAAAACCACATAATTATAACATATAGTTACAACGTGCAACAATACCATAACTTGATGAAGAACAGTCCATGGCACAGTAAAAGAGTTCAAAGTTTCTTGGAAGTCCCACATCTCACACAAATGGGAGAAGGAAGAAAACTCTCCCTGCCATGCCCGACCACAGTCCGACTCTGAGTTGTTCAAAAACTTCAAGCCTCCGATCAGCCCTCCGACACCGAGTACCGAGCACCATCTCTATCCGAACGATTTGACCTCAGTCTCGGTCCCCAGCAGCAGGCAAAGCCAGGGATTTTGAGGCCTTCCCTCCGGAAGATTCTCAATCACGCAGTAACAACAGCAGTGAACCCGTGTTTCAGAAATTTCTCCAGATGTTCCTCTGTGCTTTCACGTCTGTCTCCATCAAATCAGAATTGTCCACAGCCCCTATTTAATGGATACGATATCATTTTCACTGGAGAGCTGCGCATGCACGGTGTGCTACTGTCTTCTCCTCCCGCCAGATGTGCTGGGTGCGCTCTGGCTACCCCTGCACGCTTCGCGGCCTGGTATCGGTCCTATCAAATGGCTTCCACTTACTGTTTTGCCATTACATTGTGATGAGAAAAGTATTTGACATTGTTAGAGTGATTTGGGGTTTCCACATTTACGTTTAGCAAATGCCTTCTCAGCTGCCAATCTGCAAATCTGAATGTAAATTGTAGATTTAATGTAAATGAGCACTAGGTTCCTAAAAGCTGTGAATCACAGACCAGACCATGCTGATTAAAATTCATTTAGATGTCTGTGGTGTGGGTGTGAATTGGGAGGTGTGAAGTTTGTGTGTAGTCTTAAAGAAATCATGTAGGTACACTGTAAATATGGAATTGTCCTTTGATGTTCAGCACATAAAATATTGAGCCCCCACATTGTGCCAGCCAGATCTTTCAACAGAAAACATCTCCATATGATGTACCTTGTGTTGTCAAATAAAAAAGCTGCTTCATATCTACCAGCACTTTTCTCCAGTGAATTCATTCACACAACAACATGATCTGGCTTGTCTTGAGTAACATATCTTCTACTCCTGAAGGCAGATTGCATTTGTGGAGTTAAACTTTATCTCAGGTTGATATATTTAACTTGCCATATTCCACCTTTAACATTTCAAAAATTACCTGCATCAGATTTCCACTGCTTAGTGAAAATTCATTGTGGGTGCAGACTAAATGTCAGCTAAACAATTAATTAATACTAACTGAAATATCACTTAAACTCAATTTGCTATTTCCTGGCACTCCCAGCCTGCATATGCTGGCACCTCCCAGTCTCCACCCTGGTAATTGGATTCACCTTGTTCACTCATCAGACCAGCTAGTTGCTCCTATCTTTCACTCTCCATCCTCAAGTTCACCTTGTTGCCTGCTGTGTTTCATTTCCACTCTCTCATTCTGTGGCCCCCTGTGGTTTGTTATTCTGCATTTTATTATGGAAGTTTTCATTCTCCACTGAGTTCTCTGAACTGCCCTGCTTCTGGGCCAAGCTTCCTCTACATTTCCTGACAGGATGAGTGAACCAACAACTGACGCAGAAGAGTATGCTCATCTAAAGGAAGTCATCCGCTGATATAAGCACACGATCCAGAAGCAGCAGGAAAGCATTGACCATCTGTCCACCACTCTCATCCAGCTCTCTGCCTAGGTGTAACCACCCTGTGGCAGCTAACCTTCTCCCTCTGAGCCCTTGATTCCTGTGCCCGAATGCTTTGATGAACCTCCAACCTGAAGCTGCAACTTCCTATTCCTGTGCATCTTCTGTCGAATCATAGAAACGTACAGCACAGAAACAGGCCCTTCAGTCCATCTAGTCTGCACTGAACCGTCTAAACTGTCTCGTCCCATCGACCTGCACTGGGACCATACTCTCCATGCCCCTTCCGTCCATGTACCTATACAAACTTCTCTTAAACATTAAAATCAGCTTGCATGCACCCACCACTTGCACTGGCAGCTCATGCCACACTCTCACAACCCTCTGACTAAAGAAGTTACCCCTCATGTTCCTCATAAACATTTCATCTTTCACCCTTAATCCATGACCTCTAGTTGTAGTCGTTGCCCCCCAAACTCAGTGGGAAAAGCCTGCATGCATTCACCCTATAATTACCCTTCATAATTTTGTTTACCTCAATCAAAGCTCCCCTCAATCTTCTACATTCCAAGTGTAAGGGGTTTCTTCTTTTATGTTACTGCGTAGGCTAATTAAAATGGCTTCTTTGTTATGTTAACTGCTGAGAAAGTTCTCTCGCTAGCAGCTTGTTTGGGTTATAGAGTGAGTTGTATTCAGTTGCTAACCAATTGGGATAGATGTTATTCTTTCTAGTGTCTGTAAGCTATTGTGATGCGCGGGTTTTGGGCAGGAGGCACAATGGGGAGAGAGAGAGTGGACGCGATGCTGTGAACTGGCCAACAGGGCGGACCATGAGCCAAACTCTGAGGTCCAGGGTCTTTGGCGAGGAGAGAAGACGAAGACAGACTCATGTGGAGCGTCTGGTCGACCACCGTGGTTGGTCCCAGGCGGCGGGTCGAGGTGGTCAGAGGGGATCGAATGTTGAGAAGAGGACCGTTACTAGAGCTCCAACTGTTTGTGCATGAAAAGGTTGAACTTTGATAAGTTTGGTGCCTTTTACTTTCCTTTTATATTTTATCTCTATTAATTATGTAGTTCCAGTGATATCTATAAATTGTAATCATTTAATCATATATGGTGTATTGTCTGTTATTTGCTGGGGTGGGGTACATCATACAGCATCCACACAAACTTAATTATCCAGTATGGCAGGGCCGAATGCTGCTTCCCCTAGATGACAGCGAGCTGAGCGACCTTGAGGCTTACCCGGGGGCTACACACAGAATTGTAATGCCCTGGTTCATACTTTTACTGTTATGCTGTATATATTTCATTTTGGCAGTTCTGTAAGAGCAGTTTGTTTTCAGCTTGTTTGGGTTATTGTTGAAGATGGGAGATGAAGAGAGAAGATGCAGGAGAGAAGAGGTTGCAGAATTTGACCCGGAGTGGGACCATGATTTGATGAAGCCTGGGGTGAGATCAGTGACTTGGAGAAACTGAGCTCCAACTTGTGCACATTAGACTGTTTGATTAAAATGAGCCATTTTCTTTTTTTCTTCTTTTCTGTACTAATCCTTTAGTCAAACTAAGAATCATAACGAAAATCTTTTAATTGTATGCAGTGTACTGTCTGTTATTCTGTGGCACTAATTTGTAACAGGGAAGTAAATTACACAGCAGCCACACAAACAGGGGTTTGGGTGGGAACATGCCTCTATCTCATGAGTTTGTTGGGGCCGGAGGTTGTCTTCCCTAGACTTACACAACCAAGGAAACCGGGGGTTTCAGAATAAAGTCCTAAGCTATTCAATCCTTCCTAATAACTCTGATCTTCCAGACATCCTCGTAAATTTTTTCTGTATTCTTTCAACCTTATTTGGGTAGGTGACCAAAACTGCACACAAGACTCCAAATTAGGTCTCACCAATGTCTTACACAACTTCAACATAACATCCTATCTCCTGTACTTAATACATTGATTTATGAAGGAAAATGTGCCAAAAGCTTCCTCTACAAGCCTGTGACACCACTTTCAATGATTATGGACCTGTATTCCCAGATCTTTTTGTTCTACCACACTCCTCAGTGCCCTCCTGTTCAATGTGTAAAACCTATCCTGGTTGGTCCTACATCTCACACTTGTCTGCACTAAATCTCATCTGCCATTTTGCCAGCTGATCCAGATCTCACTGCAAGCTCTGCTAGTCTTCTTCGCTGTCCACTATACCCCCAATCTCGGTGCCATCTGCATACTTACTGATCCATCCACATTATCCTCCAGATCTTGACAAACAACAACGGACTCAGCACTGATCCCTGTGGCACTCCACTAGTCACAGGCCTCCAGTCAGAGAGGCAATCATCTACTACCACTCTGGCTTCTCCCACAAAGCCAATGTCTAATTTAACTTACCACCTCATCTTGATGCCAAGCAACTGAACTTTCTTGACCAACCTCTCATAGTGGACCTTGTCAAAGTCCTAGCTAAAGTCTTATGTAGACAACATCCACTGCCTTGTCTTCATCAATTTACCTGGTAACTTCCTCAAAAATCTCTATAAGATTAGTTAGGTACGATGTAACGCACACAAAGCCACACTGACTATCCATAATCAGTCCCTGTCTATCCAAATACCTATCTATACAATCCCCCAGGACCCTCGCGGCAGATTGTGGCCGGAATCCAGAAGCGCTGGTAGCCCATTACCATCGTGTTCTCTCAGAGCACTTGAAAGCTGAACTGTGTACCAACCTTCCAGATGGATTCTGGCACAGAAGACAATTTTTTTGGATAATACTCTATTTTTACAGATTGGAATCCCTAACAAACCTCTTTCTCACCCCTTCAACATCACAGCCCTTGGCAAATGTCCCTTGTGGTTTGGGATAGTCAAGGCCTGTGCACAAGAGTGTCAGAGAGCACCGCGAATACACCCAATTCCTCCTGACTGACTTACTCAACACTCATCCTAGATTATTCCTGGCTCTCTTTGCGCAACCCTTACTTTACCTCGTCATCCAGTATACTGCTAAGTTGGGGACACAACTGCCGGACCTCCTACCTGAAACCCCAGATGATTTCACCCCATAAATCCATGGAGACCAAGGAAGCCCTTGACCTTACCGGACTCCCACAGGAATATCACGACTTAGACATCGCCTTCAGTAAAAGGAAGCCAGCACCCTGAAACCTCAGAGACCGCAGGACTATGCGAATGACTCCCTGCGGGGAACCACAGCCTGTTCTCCCTCTCTCCTCCAAAGACCCACGCCATGAATGACTAATCACTGAAGCATTGCACACTGTTTCATTCATCCAACCCAGTCCCCAGCTGGTGCAGGATTCTTTTTTGTCAAGGTAGATGGGGGTCTCCATCCATTTAGTCAATGAAATCACCATTAAGAACAGCTATCCTCTCTCCTTGATGGATAGCACATTTGAAACACTCCGCAGGGCTCAGATGTTCACTGAAATAGATCTACGGAGCACATACAACCTGATCCGCTTCTGCCAGGGGGATGAGTGGAAGACAGTGTTCATAACACCCACCGGTCACCATGAATACTTGATGACACTTTTCAGACTCTCAAATAGTTCAGCCATCTTCTAAGCCTACATTAACAAGCTCCTCCGAGACAGGCACACGGGTATGTGTTTGCCCACTTCAATGACTTTCTTATCTTCTCCAAGAACCCCCAAGACCATATCTGTCACGTCAGTTCAGTCCTCAGCACCTCTTCAAAAAGCAACTGTACTGCAAGTTAGAAAAATGCCAGTTCCAAACCCCAGTTGTCTCCTTCCTGGGTTACGTCCTTTCACCCCACGGCATCACCATGGACCCAGAGAAAATGCACACCGTTATTGGAATAGCCCCGATTTCACATCCTCAAACAGCTACAGTGTTTCTTAGGCTTCAACTTCTTCCGCTGTTTCAAAAAAAAACTACAGCCATATCGCTGCTCTTTCACCTCCTTCACCTCCTTCACCAAGTCATCTACCTCATGGATAACTTGGTTTGCTGTCGAGGAACTCAAGAGATGCTTCATCACCGTTCCTATTCTCCACCATCTGAACCGCACCAGACCTTCTGTGATAGAGGTGGACACATCTGACTTGGGTGCCTGGGGTCATCCTCTCCCAGCAAGGGGTGGATGGGAAGACACACCCTTATGCCTTCTTCTCACACATATTCAACACTGCACTGCACAAATATGGAGGAGGAGACAGGGAGCTACTCACTATTAAATGGGCCTTGGAGGAATGGAGACATTAGCTGATGGGAAACATTGAGCCCTTCCTGATCTGGACTGACCACCAGAACCTCACATCCAGACAACAGACCCACCAACTCAACCCAGGTTAGGCTCCCTGAGCCCTGTTCTTCAAATGATTCAACTTCACAATCTTCTACTGACCCAGTTCCAAGAACTCAAAGGCTGATGCCCTGTCACAACAGTTCAACACAGCTGAAGGGAAGATCAACTCTCAACCTCACAGATCCTCACAGACCCTCGCCCTGATTGTCTGGAACCTTGAAAGCCAGATCTGCCAGGCCCCACATCACAAGGCTGCCTCAGCCAGTGAGCGCTCCAGTGGACCCACTCCTCACTCCTCCCTGGTCACCCAAGTGCACGACGGACTCTGGATTTTCTGTGACGCCAGTTCTGGTGGCCCTCCGTGATCACAGATATACATCAGATTGCCACTGCTTGCCCATTCCAATTTGTCCAACTAGTGGCCCTCTTGGCTGCTGGGGCCCCTATCGGTCCCTCAATGCCTGTGGTCCTGCATCATCATGAATTTCTTCACAGGTTTGTCATTTTCTGAAGAAGCCACGGTGATTATGGCAGCCGTAGACCGCTTCTAAGGTGGCCCATTTCATTGCCTTCCCCAAGCTTCTGGCAGATCTGATTCTCCAACATTTGGTTCTCCTCCATGGCTTCCCTTCAGGACATTGTATCAGACCGGGGCCCACAATTCGTATTCTGCTTCTGGTGATCCTTCTGCTCCCTCCAGCGGACCTCAGTGAGTCTGTCCTCTGGTTATCATCTGTGGAGAAGCTTCTGCGATGCTTTGCTGCCTGTGACACTTCCACGTGGAAGAAGTATCTGCTCTAGGCCAAGCTGACCCACAGTCTACACACCTCCACTGATATGGGTACTTCAGCCTTTGAAGTGCTTCATGGCTACCAACCCCCGTTGTTCCCCACAGAGGATCCCACAGTGGAAGTCCTGTTGCCAGGGCCCTGATTCACCACTTCCGTAATGCTAGAAGGAGGGCATGGAGGACCATCTTAACTGCCAACCATTCCCACTCCTGCCAGACCAACTGCCGTCAGTGCCCTGCCAGACTACTCTGGCCTGGGGACCATATCAGGCTGCACACCCGAGACCTGGCACGGCACACTGCCTCCCACAAGCTCTCATCCTAGTTCATTGATCCCTTTAAGATTACCCATCACATCAAACAAGTCACACACCATCTCCAGCGACCACCATCCCTCAGGATCACAACTACCTTCCACGTGTCCTGCCTGAAGCCAATTGTCCATGGACAACTCAACCTACCTTAGCCTGCACCTCTGGAACCCAGGATGGTGGTAGGTGGTCCAGTGTACACGGTTCACCAGCCAATGGATTTACATCATCGTGAATGGGATGTGCCAAGTGCCAAGTGGTCCTGATCGACCAAGAAGGGCTCAGCCCAGAGGAGGGATCTTGGGTGCCGTCCAGTTACATCTTGGATCCATCGCTCATCGGGGAGCCCCACTAGACCCATCCAGGTCATCCTATGTTATTGGGCACTGGCTGTAGGCTGGGATGATGTCCGGTCAGGCCTGCTCCCATTAACACCTCCTCTGCACATGCAGGCACCTCCCAGTCTCCAACCAGTGAGTAGGATTCACCTACTGCTCATCCCAGACTCTTCACCTATTAAACCCCAGTTCCTATCCACAGTCCTCTTTCACTCTTCAAACCAACCAGCCTCAACCAAATGCTCCCGGCATAAATTCACTTATTACCTGTTGTGTTTGGTTTCTGATCTCTTTTGCTTTGTGGTCCCACTGAGTCATCTCCACTGCTCTGCTTTTGGGTCAAGCTTCCTCTGCATTTCTTGACAATCCTTCCAGCACTGAAACTTTAAACCCAATTTATGAATACCACACTCCTATAAATAAATATTGATGAATTTAGAAGATAATACATTTGTATGAAATTATTCTGACAATTGTCTGAAAACAGTTTAATTGAACCAAAACCCTGATAAAACTGTGGATGTAAGAAAAGATAAGCAATTATTCTTATAAAATTAAGTATGCATTCTCTAAAATTAACAGCGTCAATGTCTCACTATGATATTTCAAAATCTATTATGTGTCTGCACCATTATCAATACCTGACTTAGCATAATCAGCCTTCATCTGTTTCTCATCTATATGTTGTACGTTGGGAATGTCATTAGAAATCATACTATCAGGTTTCACGGGTCTTCTAGCACGCCCTCTCTTCACCTTTCAACTGTTAAAATGACCAAAATGTAGAATTGGTTGGGCAATAACTTACACTGAATGGCAAAGCAGACTTGATGGGCCGAATGGCCTTCTTCTGCTCCTGTATCTTATGGTCTAAATATTAGGAAGGTTAAAATCATTATCTTTTGTCTGCACCATATATTTCGTTCTCTATTCACAGACATAATTCCTTGATAGATAATAGAAACTAAGTTTGGGTTCGGTTTGATTTGAACACAAGCTTTCATTGACTATCATGGGACTATGCAAACTACTATTTACACTCTCAAACAATATTTAATTCCACATGACAAAAGAGACTGCCATTGCTGGAATCTAGAGCATAAAGAGCTGGAGAACTCAGCCTATCAGTAGCATTTGTAGAGGAAAACTCCACCTCTGCTTCAGGTGATTTATTACTCAAACAGCTATCCATGATTTTTGCATTTAAAAATTTAAGGCTTTGACATATTGAGAGACAATGAAATTATGTAGATTCATAAGTTAAAGAGTTAGATGACCTGTGGTGTGGAATTGCATATTGGGCAGCAGAGGTTTAGCAGTTAGTCTATAAGATGACATCAGCCATAAAACCACACTGTTTAAATAGCAGACTTTTGAAATCAAGGCTTGTACTGATGTTTTTTGATTCCCTGAGTGGACTCCTTGAATCAAGTCAATCCATCTCCACTTAAACAGACAGAAATTCAGGTAAATTATCTTAATGGCTGAGTTTCCTTTATTAATGCATGTTTTTCTACTTGTAATTCCTCAAACTGATACCTATTGTCAGTTATAGCTTTCAGAAAAGCCACCAGATCAGTGAACCGAGACTGTTCTCGTTGTTCATTGTTGAATGGTATTACTAATGCTCCAATGTTGACTTTCAAGCACTTGCCTAATTCTGGATACTCTCTTGTTATAATGTGTATTTACACATTCTATTAATTTCATCTGACTTACTTATCTTATAGGCAAGAAATCACAGTTACAGAATTGCAGAGGAAAGAAGATAACATTGTTTTAGTGTAGAACTGGTAACTCTGTGCTCTGAGGTATAAATATTTCAGACATGACAGAGGGAGGTGCAAAAAGGTGTATGATGTTACACCGTGTATCATGGCGAGAATTATGGCAGTACTCAGAGATATTCTGGAGAATGCAGCCAATGAGGCTATATCATAGAACCTAGCAATAAGACCGGGGCAACCACTTTAATGGAATCATACCATAGAGTTCCCAATAGTCAGTGGGCAGTGGAGAAACAGACTTATTTAGCGATACAGCACAGAGTTGTCCCTTCCAGGCCTTTGAGTACTGCCACCCCAGCTACCCCAACTTAACTCAATTCTAATCACAGGACAATTTACAATGACCAGATTACAAACTCAGCACCCGAGTGCTCTCATTACCATCTCGGGTGACTTCAACCATGTTACCATGGCTAGAACACTGCCCAACTTCACGCAGTATGTGAGCTGTACAACCAGAGGGGAGAGGACTCTGGATTTGATGTACGCTAATGTTAAGGATGCATACAGCTCCTCTCCCCTCCCCCCATTGGGAAGGTCAGATCACAACCTGGTGCATCTAAAACCCTGCTACGTGCCTCCGGTGAAGAGTAAACCTGCAACCTCGAGGACAGTGAGGAAATGGTCGGAGGAGGCTTATGAGGCGCACCAGGGTTGTTTTGAGGTGACAGAATGGCAGGCACTCTGTGAGCCACATGGAGAGGATATTGATGGGCTGACAGAGTGCATCACCGATTACGTCAACTTCTGTGTGGACTGCAATGTTCTGACAAGAACTGTCCTTTGTTATTCAAATAACAAGCCATGGGTAACAAAGGACATTAAGGACATCCTGAACGCTAAAAAGAGGGCGTTTAGAGATGGAAATAGGGAGGAGCTGAGGGCAATACAGAGAGACCTGAAAGCCAGGATCAGGGAGGCTAAAGACAGGTACGGGAAGAAGCTTGAGTGGAAACTCCAGCAGAACAACATGAGAGAGGTCTGGAGGGGGATGAGGACCATCACTGGGTTCCGGCAAACTAGCAACAGAGGAGCTGAAGGCAGTGTGGACAGGGCCAATGAACTTAACCTGTTCTTGAACAGATGTGACATTGTGGACCCTGCCCATCCCCCATATGAGTCATCTGTTGTCGGCCCCCAACCAACACATATTCCACTCTCCCCTCCTACCCCTCCTCACCGTCCCCCACTCTGCTCTCATGACTATACCCCTTCCCCACATGAAACCACCACGGTGGGCTTCACAGCTGAACAGGGGAGAAGACAGCTGAAATGTCTCAACCCAAGCAAGGCTGCAGGACCGGATGGTGTCAGTACCAGGGTGCTCAAAGCCTGTGCCCCTCAGCTATGTGGAGTACTTCGCCATGTCTTCAACCTGAGCCTGAGGCTCTGGAGGGTTCCTGTGCTGTGGAAGATGTCCTGCCTCATCCCTGTGCCGAAGACGCCGCGCCCCAGCGGCCTCCATGACTACAGACTGGTGGCATTGACCTCCCACATCATGAAGACCCTGGAGAGACTAGTTCTGGAGCTGCTCCGGCCTATGGTCAGGCCACACTTAGATCCCCTCCAGTTCGCCTACCAGCCCCGACTAGGGGTTGAGGATGCCATCACCTACCTGCTGAGCCGTGTCTATGCCCACCTGGACAAGCCAGCGAGCACTGTGAGGGTCATGTTTTTTGACTTCTCCAGTGCGTTCAACACCATCTGCCCTGCTCTGCTGGGGGAGAAGCTGACAGCGATGCAGGTGGATGCTTTCCTGGTGTCATGGATTCTTGATTACCTGACTGACAGACCACAGTACATGTGCTTGCAACACTGTGTGTCCGACAGAGTGATCAGCAGCACCGGGGCTCCACAGGGGACTGTCTTGTCTCCCTTTCTCTTCACCATTTACACCTCGGACTTCAACTACTGCACAGAGTCTTGTCATCTTCAGAAGTTTTCTGATGACTCTGCCATAGCTGGATGCATCAGCAAGGGAGATGAGGCTGACTACAGGGCTACGGTAGGAAACTTCGTCACATGGTGTGAGCAGAATTATCTGCAGCTTAATGTGAAAAAGACTAAGGAGCTGGTGGTAGACCTGAGGAGAGCTAAGGTACTGGTGACCCCCGTTTCCATCCAGGGGGTCAGTGTGGACATGGTGGAGGAGTACAAATACCTGGGGATACGAATTGACAATAAACTGGACTGGTCAAAGAACACTGAGGCTGTCTACAAGAAAGGTCAGAGCCGTCTCTATTTCCTGAGGAGACTGAGGTCCTTTAACATCTGCCGGACGATGCTGAGAAGGTACTACGAGTCTGCAGTGGTCAGTGCAATCGTGTTTTCTGTTGTGTGCTGGGGCAGCAGGCTGAGGGTAGCAGACACCAACAGAATCAACAAACTCATTCGTAAGGCTAGTGATGTTGTGGGGATGGAATTGGACTCTCTGACAGTGGTGTCTGAAAAGAGGATGCTGTCCAAGTTGCATGCCATCTTGGGCAATGTCTCCCATCCACTACATAATGTACTGGTTAGGCACAGGAGCACATTCAGCCAGAGACTCATTCCACCGAAATGCAACACAGAGCGTCATAGGAAGTCATTCCTGCCTGTGGCCATCAAACTTTACAACTCCTCCCTTGGAGGGTCAGATACCCTGAGTCCATCCTGACCTTATTTCCTAGCATAATTAACGTATTACTATTTAACTATTTATGGTTTTATTACTATTTAATTATTTATGGTGCAACTGCAACGAAAACCAATTTCCCCCGGGATCAATAAAGTATGATTATGACTAACCTACCCGGAATGTCTTTGCACTGTGGGAGATGTATAGGCAGATTGCAGAAGTGTGTGAAAGCAGTAGGATTATAGTAATAGGGGATATTAACTTTTCCAATATTGTCTGGGGTTGCCTTTGTGCAAAGTTGGAATTCGTAAAAGAAAATTTTTGAAGCAACGTTGGAATCTTATTTAAGGATGAAGCTGTACTAAACCTTTAAGTGTTATAGGGAATTTTGGAAATGAAGTTAAGAAGGCAAAAGGGTGCCATGAAATAACCTTGGCTTGTAAAATTAAGGAGAATTCGAAAACCTTTTGTAGGTATGTTAGAAGAAGGAGGGTTGCTAAGAAAAGAGAGTGACTGAAGAAACAATATGTGTGGAGCATATGGGGTGTCAGGGAGGGGTAGCACCTCTAGTTGGGGAACATGTCGCGTCCTTTTCAGGGCAGTTTGTCCACCTTTGGTCCCCACCTGGAACTCAGCTCTCACCTGTGGCTCCCTGTAGCTGTTTACATGCGACAGAGGCCACACCCCAGGCAACGGCTTTGACAAGCCGTCTAAACCAGGTGAGGGGAGCCGATGGGTCTCAAACCCTCGGTGTGATAGGGAGTTGTCTATCCCAGCATGTGAAGACAGACTCCGGCAGATTGAGCGGACGAGACCCATGGAAGGTCCAACAGTCAAGAAGGCGGTCTCTGCAAGCGTCGTGAAACACGCAGAGCACGACAAGGCACAGAAGATGTCCTGGTCATCCACTGCACCTAGTCCCATCTCCAGCCATCTCGACTCTTGTCTTGCCACTGGATCCAGATGGGAATTGGGAAGAGAGAGTGAGGCTGATGCTGCGCAACTCCCCCTCACTTAAATCCAAATCACGCGCTAGTCTCAACACCATCATAGCCGGCTGGTAGCGCAGTGACATCAGCGCTGGACTTTAGGGCAAAGGTTCCCGAGTTCGAATCCAGTTGAGCCGCTCCCAGGCACGCATTCCATCCGTGCCGGGTTGAGTATTGAGCTAGCAACTCGACCTCATAAAAAGTACTAATGGTGTCGAGGTCTTCATTGATGATGATGGATGAATCTTATATGTGTGGAGTGAGGTCCTAAGTTAATACTTCTCAGTGTTCACCATGGAGAAGGATCTGGAGGGTAAAGCCTTATGAGAGGAGTATACTGATATTCTAGCTGGCTGGTGGTATAGTGGCATCAGCACCGGACTTCAGAGCAGAGGCTCCCAAGTTCAAATCTTTCTATCCGTGCTGGTTTGAGTATCGAGCTAGCAACTCGGCCTCGTAAAAATAAGAAAGTCTGCTTTAAAAAAAAACGCTGTCATGATGGCGTCCCGATGACTCCACTCGAAGTTAAGGGTTTTCTATCTATCTGGAGCAAGTATGTATTAGGAAGGAGTAAGTGTTTGGAATAATGATGTTCATTATTGAAAAAGCAGTAGAAGAAATAAAACTGGAAGCTAGAAGGTGGCATATATTACATCAGAGAAATTGTTGAGGAAAATTCAAAGGGCAGGATCTAATTTCACTTGGAAAGGCAGATAGGAGAAATAAACATGGTTTAGTGCAGGCAGATATCATTGTATGTATCAGATTTGGGCTTTTATTCCCCCCCACCCCCCCCCGCCAGAGTTAACTCAGGAAAATAATGAAGGCAGAGTAGTACATGTAGCTTATGTGGACTTTATTAACAGGTCCTGCAGTATAGGCTTGTCTAGGAGGTTAAGGCACAAAGAATACAAGGTGTGTTGGCAAAGTGAATGCAAAATTGACTTGATGATGGGATGCAGAGGATAATGGTGAATAGGCAATTTTCTGAGCGAAAAATCTGTAAGTGGTGTCCTGCAAGAATTGGTGCTGAGACATTGGTTATTTGTTTTAAATAAACTACTTGGATGAGAATGTAGGAGGCCTGATTAGTAAATTTGTAGAAGACATGAAAATTGGTGGAGGCATAGATAGTGAAGTTGGTTGTCTAAGGATATAGCTGGAGAGAGATCAGCTGGAAAGTTGGGCAGGATGTGACAAATGGAATTTAATCCATACAAGTGTGAGATAATGCACTTTGGGAAGTTAAATTCTGGTAGGATATATGGAATGAATGACAAGGACCTTTGGAGCATTGACTGAGAGGGGTCTTGTGGTACAAGTCCATAGCTCACTGAGAGCTGGAGATAGAGTAATAAAGAAGGCATTTGATGTGCTTGCCTTTATGTGCTGAGGCATTGAGTACAGAGTTGGGACATATTGTTATTATTGTACAAAATACTGATTACACTGCACTCAGAATACTGTTTACAGTTCTACATAAGAACATAAGAAATAGGAGCAGGAGTAAGCCATCTGGCCCGTCGAACTTGCTCTGCCATTCAATAAGATCATGGTTGATCTGGCCATGGACTCATCTCCACCTACCTGCCTTTTCCCCATAACCCACAATTCCCCCACTATGCAAAAATCTATGCAACCTTGTCTTAAATATATTTACTAAGATAGCCTCCACTGCTTCATTGGGTAGAGAATTCCACAGATTCACCACTCTCGGGGAAAAGCAGTTCCTTCTCATCTCCATCTTAACTCTACTCCCCCGAATTTTGAGGCTATGTCCCCTAGTTATAATCTCATCTACCAGTGGAAACAACTTTCCTGCCTCTATCGTATCTACCCCTTTCTATAAGATCTCCTCTCATCCTTCTGATTGCCATTCTGCAAGATGCGGCAGTAATAGAGAAAGTGCAGAAAAGATTCATCAGGATGTTTCCTGGAATAGAGGACTGTATTATAACAAGAGCAGATAAAATGTTTTTATTTTTACTGGAAAGCAGAGGGCAGAAGGGTGGCCTTATAGAAATTAATAAAATTATGAATGGTATAGATAGGATAGTTTGTCAGAATCTTTTTCCCCAGGTTAGGGAAGTCTATAATTAGGGGACACATGATTAAGGGTGAGGGAGAGAAACTTCAAGGAGAATGGAGGAGCAGAATCTTTTTCACACACAGAATTATGGATACCTGGAGCAAGCTTTTGGAGGAGGAAGTGGAAGCAGACACAATTACAATGTTTGAGAAGCTCTTGGGCAGGTACTTCGATGTAGGCAAATGAGGCATCATGGTTGGCATGGCTGAGGCAGCTGGGCGTGTCTGTTTCTGTGCCGTACAATCCTATGATTCTATAAAACATTAACTCATTCACTTGGCTTTTTACAGCACCACGCTCACAGTCAAGTTGTCACAGGTAGCCTCACACAGGTATGGGACTGAGAGATTTAAAGGAAGGAGCTCTCACAGGATTTTGGCTTTCATCAGCAGCACAGTCATGAATCATTAGCAGGACAAGTGGAGTGACCATTGTTGGAGTTGTCCAGAGTCTGTCATAAGGTGGTGGCTGGGAACAGACCCATGTGCAAGACACAGACACAGACATTGAAGTACTAGGGACAGGACTAGGATACAGGGTGAGGGCTAGGACATGGACACGAAAACCGGGAACCCAGAATAGGACACAAGAGAGCTAGGAGCCCAGGCTTGGACTCCGAGCCAGAGGCTGGACAAGGACCCAGAACCTAGGTCTTGCCTCTGGCTCAGACCCTAGAACTAGGCAAGGACGTGACTTGTCTGGCAGGCAGGACAAGGCTGGGGTCTTCAGACTTAAGGCAAGGCTGGAGACCAGAGACTTGAGGCAAGGCTTAAGGCTTGGGGTCTTGAAGCTTGGCTTGGGGCGAGGCTCAGCTAGAGACTTGAGGCGAGGTGAGGTTAGGGGCTTGGGGTCTTGAAGCTCCTCCTGGGCAGGACGCGGATCTTCACCCGACGGAGGCAAGGGACAGGAAGGGACAGAACCAACCGTAGGTAACAGCAAGACGGCCTGGCTTACCCGACGGAGGCAAGGAACAGGAAGGGACAGAACCAACCATAGGTAATGGCAATACGGCTTGGCTTACCCAATGGAGGCAAGGGACAGGAAGGGACAGAACCAACCGTAGGGTAACAGCAAGACGGCCCAGCTTACCCGACGGAGGCAAGGGGCAGGAAGGGAGCTAGGTACAGGGTGGCTCCAAGACAAGACTTCAGGCAAGGTGAGGCAAGAGTTACCGGCAAGACAAGGCAAGGCTTCAGGCAATGCAAGGCGAGACAAGAACTTCAGACGAGGCGAGAGTTACCGGCAAGACAAGCCAAGGCTTCAGGCGAGGAAACAGAAGGCAGGGGAAGGGATACAAGGAGTAAGGACAAGAACAATCCAGCCGCCACGCCCTGGTCTCTGGAGGTATTTATGCAGCCAGCCCCAACCAGAATCAGCTGCCTCAATTAGTGCTCAACAGGAATAGAAACAGGGTAGACCGGAAAACCTGGAGCAAGGGTCAATGGACCGGACGGTGAACCAGAATGCGGACTTCACGGACCGGACCATGACAGAGTCAGAGAAGGAAGGCTTTAGATCATCAAGCTTCAGTGAGAACAGGGTTGAGTGAGGTAAGTAGCTGGTAAGTTTCTTCTTCATCATCTGTTAGTTCATAGTTAGATCAGTGAGAATGGCTCCAGAGGATGTGTTGAGTTCTTTGTGTGAGACATGGGAATTCTGGGAGACCTCCAGCCTCCCAAATAACCACATCAGCACCAGGTGCACCAAGCTGCACATCCTCAGAGAACGTTTCAATGACTGGGACTGCAGCTTGATGACCTTCGGCTCATATGTGAAACTGAGGAGGTGATAGACAGGAGTTACAGGGAGGTAGTCATCCCTAAGTTGCAGGAGGCAGGTACCTGGGTGACTGTCAGGGAGGGAAGGAAAATGGCAGCCATTCCCCTCAATAGTAAGTATACCATTTTACATGCTGTTGAGGAGGATGACCTACTCGTTGGTGGGGGAGCGGGGGAGGGAGCTGCAGTGACCAGGTCTCTGGCACTGAGTCTGACTCTATGGTTCAGAAGGGAAGGGGAGAAGAGGACTGCAAAAGTGATAAGGGGATTCCATAGTTAGAGGACTGGACATGAGATCCTATGGATGCGATAGAGACAACCGGATAGTATATTGCCTATCAGGTGCCAGGGTCAGGGACGTCTCAGGTCCCTCCACTACATTCTAAAGGGGGAAAATTTGTGGCCAGAAGTCTTGGTACATATTGGTACCAATGACATAGATAGGAAAAGCGAGGAGCTGATAATAAGAGTATATAGGGAGATAGGTAGGAAGCTGAAGAGCAGGATCTCCTGGACTGCTGCCTGTACCACACACCAGCGAGGGTAAGAATGGGATGATTTAGGAGATGAATGTGTGGCTGAGAAATTGGTGCAGGACATAGGATCTCAGATTTCAGGATCACTGGGACCTGTTCTGGGAAAGTATGACCTGTATGAAATCGACAGATTACAGCTACACCCGAGGAGGACCAACATCCTTATAGGCAGGTTTGCTAGAGCTGTTGGGGGGGCGGGGTAAACTAATATGGGAACCGGAGTGTTAGAGCAGAGGCAGAGTGTAGTGAGACTGTTAGGAAGGACAAGCAGGCGACAGGGCAAACTTGTAGTCAGTAGGATGAGTTGCAGTGTAAGAGGGGTCAGAATTGAATTGGGTGATGGATGCAGGCCTGAAGGTGTTACGTTTGAGTGCACACAGTATTCAAAATAAAGTAGATGAACTTGTAGTGCAGTTAGAGATTGGCATGTACAAACTTTGTGGGCATCACTGAGTCGTGGCTGGAAGAAGATTATAATTGGGCGTTTAACATTGAATGATACAAGTTGTATCGAAGTACAGGCAGGTCGGCAGAGGGGGTCGCGTTCCTCTTTTGGTAAAAAATGAAATCAGATCACTAAAAAGAGGTGGCATAGGGTCGGAAGATGTAGAATCCTTGTGGGTAGAGTTAAGAAACCAAAAGGGTAAAAAGATGCTGATGAGAGTTATATACAGGCCTCTGAACAATAGCCAGGATGTGGGCTACAAAGTTACAACAGGTGATAGAAAATGTATGTAAAAAGGACAACATTATGGGAGTCATGGGGGATTTCAATAAGCAGGTCGATTGGGAAAATCAAGTTGGTGCTGGATCCCAAGAGAGAGAATTTGTAGAATGCCGACAGGATGGTTTTTTAGAGCAGTTTGTGGTTGAGTCACTAGGGGATCAGCTATTCTGGATTGGGTGTTGTGTAATGAACCAGATTTGATTAGGGAGCTTAAGATAAAGGAACCCTTAGGAGACAGTGCTCATAATATGATAGCTTTCACCCTGCAGTTCAAGACGGAGAAGCTAAAGTCAGATGTACCAGCAGAGCAAAGGGAATTCAAGTTCAAAGTGCATTTATTATCAAAGTTTGTATACATTATACAACCTTGAGATCCGTCTCCTTACAGGCAGCCACAAAATAAAGAAACCCAAAAGAATCCATTAAAAAAATGAGGACCATCAAACACCCAATGTGCAAGAAAATAAAACAAATCATGCAAGCAATAGACACAAGAAAACATCATTCTGAACTGAAGTCCACAAAGGAGAGTCTGTCCACAGACCCTTAGTATAGCACAGAACAGAGGAGCCCCATCACTCAGACCTTTTCAATCTGGCCTTGAGCCTAAATTGTCATCCAAACTTTGGATTCAGTAATTTCAATATGTTCTGGGGCCTGGATTCCGCCATCTCGATTTGGCATGAACTCGACTTTTTCAATTCAGCCAGGCACTTAAATCAATTGAACCTCAGGTCTTTCTCACTCTGGGTGATGGGCCTGCTGCCTTGCCTCGGCTCAGCCACATCAAATTGCCTCCAAGTTCAGAGAAAAGTTACAGGTTGTTGATTGCAATGATCATTTACCAGAAAAAAAGTGATTGAAGAAGTTGTTTTCTTTGTTTAATTGACCACCAGCCAGAAGTTGCTGAGATTCACCAGTGCCATCTCAAACCAGAGAAACTGGCCAAAGTTGATTAGAAGGGATGATGCCAGTAGAACAATGACTTGAGTTTCTGGGAGAAATTTGGGAAGTGCAGGATACATGCATCCCGAAGAAGTACTGTAGTAGTATTCTGAAGGCAGAATGACACAACCATGGCTGACAAGGAATGTCAAAGCCAACATAAAAGCAAAAATAGAGCAAAAATTAGTGTGAAGTTAGAGGATTGAGAAACTTTTAAAAACCAACTGAAGACATCTAAAAGAGTCTCGGGGGGTGGGGGGGGAGGAGATGAAATATGAAAGTAAGCTAGCCAACAATATCAAAGAGGATACCAAAAGTGTTTTCAGATATATGAAGTGTAAAAGAGAGGTGACATTAGCTATTGGTCAACTGGAAAATGACACTGGAGGGGTAGTAATGGGGGACAAGAAAATGACAGATGAAATGAATAAATATTTTGCATCAGTCTTCACTGTGGAAGTCACTAACAGTATGCCAGAAATTTCAGAGTCTCAGGTTGCAGAAGAGAGTGCAGTTGCTATTATTAAGGAAAAGGTGCTTGGGAAACCAAAAGGTCTGAAGGTGGCTAAGTCACCTGGACCAGAGGGACCACACCCTAGGGTTCTGAAAGAGATAACTGAGAGATTGTGGAGGCATTATTAATTATCTTTCAAGAATCACTAGATCCTGGAATGGTTCCAGAGGACTGGAGAATTTCAAATGTCACTCCACTCTTCAAGAAGGGAGGGTGACAGAAGAAAGGAAATTATAAGCCAGTTACTCAGACGTCAGTGTTAGGGAAGATGTTGGAGTCAACCAGAAAGGATGTGATTTCAGGGTACTTGCAAGTACATGATAAAATAGGTCAAAGTCAGCATAGTTTCTCTAAAGGAAAATCTTGCTTGACAAATCTGTTAGAATTCTTTGAGGAAATAACAAGCAGGATAAACAAAGAAGAATTGGTGAATGTTGTGTTCTTGGATTTTCAGGCCTTTGACAAGGTGCTGCGTATAAGGATGCTTAACAAGGTAAGAGCCCATGGTATTACAGGAAATATACTAGCATGGATAGAGCATTGGCTGATTGTCAGGAGGCAAAGTGAGGGAATGAAGGGAGCCAGTTCTGGCTGGCTGCCAGTGGCTAGTGGTGTTTGCAGGGGTCAATGTTGGGAACACTTCTTTTTACGTTGTATGCCAGTGATTTGGATTACAGAATTGATGGCTTTGTAGCCAAGTTTGCAGATGCTACAAAGATAGGTGGAGGGGCAGGTAGTGTTGAGGAAGCAGGGAGTCTTCAGAAGGACTTGGACAGATTAGGAGAATGGGCAAAGAAGTGTCAGGAAGTGTATGGCTTTGCACTTTGGTAGAAGAAATAAAAGCATAGACTAGTTTCTAGATGGGGAGAAAATTCAAAAATTTGAACTTGTAAGGGACTTGGGAGTCCTTGTGCAGGATTCCCTAAAGGTTAATTTGCAGGTTGAGACAGTGGTGAGGAAGGCAAATGGAACATTAGTATTCATTTCAAGAGGACTAGAATATAAAAGCAAGAGTGTAATGATGAGGCTTTATAAGGCATCGGTGAGGCATCACTTGGAGTATTGGGACCAAGAAAGGATGTACTTGACATTGGAGAGGAGGCTCATGAGAATGATTCCAGAATGAAAGGCTTATCATTTGAGGAGCAATTGATGGCCCTGGGCCTTTACATGCTGGAATTTAGAAGAATACGGGGGTGGTGAGGATCACATTGAAACCTATCGGATGTTGAAAGGCCCAGATAGAGTGGATGTGGAGAGGATGCTTCCTGTAGTTAGTGAGTCTCGGACCAGAGTAGAGGGATGTCTATTTAGAACAGAGATGAGGAAGAATTCCTTTAGGCAGAGGGTGGTGAATCTGAGGAATTTGTTGCTGCAGGTGGCTGTGGAGGCCAGGTCAATGTGTGTGTTTATGGCAGAGATTGTTAGGTTCTTAATTAGATAGGGCATGAAAAGTTACAGGAAGAAGGTCAAGGTTGGGGTTGAAAGAGAAATAGATCAGCCATGATGAAATGGCAGAGCAGACTTCATGGGTTGAATGGCCTAATTCAGCTCCTATGTCTTGTTATTGATGCTAAACTGACCTACTGGTACTCTGTTTGATTCAAAAGACTATATGTCTGAAATGTTCCGGTAGGTGAAATAAACATTAATTTAGCAGATTATCTCCCAGATGATCATTAGTTTCTACCCCCTATCTCCTGGACTCCTGGCACACAATTCCACTTGCTTTCTTCCTTACATAATCACTGGAGCCAAACTGGTCTTTGCCCATGTGCAAAATGGGCATGAATAAATTAGCAACATGTTTCACATACCGTTTCATTTTTGTCTCTTTGATAATGGAGACTTGGGCACATGCAAAATGAGTTGCCACATCATTATTACTTGTTTTGTGCAAAGTCCAAAAAATAATCTTATCCCCAGTTCGAATTACACTTTCCTTTTGGAAGAACTTCTTGCCTTTTCATAAACGTTATATACAATACTGTAATATAATATTCAAGCTTATAAGTCAATTTTAGATCATTAAGTATTCTTCGTTAAAGAGCTAATATTTTAAGATGCTTAAAGCACC
This sequence comes from Mobula birostris, assembly GCF_030028105.1. Taxonomy (NCBI): domain Eukaryota; kingdom Metazoa; phylum Chordata; class Chondrichthyes; order Myliobatiformes; family Myliobatidae; genus Mobula; species Mobula birostris. The sequence continues at coordinate 64,649,713 of NC_092381.1, read as the reverse complement.
TTCCTGAGGCAATCTGGTCACATAAATTGCTGAACATTTGACTCCAAAATTAGTGATTGAGAATCAGAATCCCAAGGCCGTCCATCACTGAGAAATGTTTACTTCATTAGAGTTAGTTCAAAGAACTGAGGCACCGAAACAAAATGTTAATGTTTTGAAGTGAAAGAAGGAAGAACAGCTGCTGTGGTCCAACTCAACATGATTGAATTGCACCACCCAATTAGATGATCACAAAGCAGTGGATATGTTCATGGAGACATCCGCAGCTCAGACTACTCCCCACCCTCCAGGCTAAGCAATAAGTATGAAGGACAGGCAAAAATCAAAAATGAAAACATGTCTATTTTAATAACACTCTTCCATTGGTGTTGTTGGAAATACTAAATAGTGATGCAACCCTTCAAGCATTTCTGACTCCTCTCCCATTTTGTGCGGTTTCATATATGGGTATGAATATGCAATGGGCTTTCTTGACATTTACATCAAACTTCATTCACACAAGATGACATTTATACAAAGTCTGCTACCAGGAAAGTTACCTGGTCTGCAAAAACTCCACATTGGAAATTCTGGCATAAACTCTCTGTAATTTTCCACTTTCCATTTGTTGCCACTTCAAACATACGTATGCTCTCAGCAAGAAACGTAGTGCCAGGTCATAAAATCGAGGCTAATGAGACTTACGACATAGTTGTCTTCAGTGGTAGTGTTCTGCATGGGTTCTGTCATACTCTGCAGACAAGCAGAAAGACAGCCAGAAGTAGCAAAAGAGAAATGTCACTGGCTTGATTGGCTGTTGTTTCGCATAAATTTTGGAAACATTTGAGGAGAGAAGATTAAATTTACAAATAAAGAAAAGGATGTATATTCATGAACATATGTGAACTATAATAAATTTCTTCTTAAATTAGTAATATTTAATTAAGTTTGTTGGTAGGTTGAACTCATTCATGGAGACTTAATCACAGTGCACAATTGTGATAGTTACCAAATATTATTGCAGTGAAATTCTAAAGGTTAGGTCACTAAAGTTCAATGGCTTTAATTGTTTATTTCTTCTTAAATTTGTGTACATTGGGTTCTTACTGTTTTGTATGAAGAGAATTTTTCAATACTCCCCTAAAACTCAGCACAAGACATATGGGGCTAGAAATCCAATAGTCCAGAATTGATGAAATAGGACTATAAAGATTATCTGTACTAATTTGTCCCAGTGTCACTAAGATGAATTTCCTTACATGCACGTCTATGAGGACTTGGGCGAACAGAAGCAATTTTCCTATTAACATGCATCATGTGACTTATTTCAGTCATCCTAAGCGCCTGTTGAATTTAACTGATGCTGATTTATGTCATGCCTACACCTTTTAAAGAGGTGACTAATGGAATGAACCACTGCTGAAAGTCAATGGAATACACTGGTAATAACAAGTGCAGGAGAAGGCACTCCATTTCATTGATCTCCTTTCCTCCCCAGAGCACGAGGTCAGGCACCAATCCTACCCAAGAATTTTCAGAAACTATCTAGGATGGGAGAATCACAAGATGGAGACGAATGAGCATACACATGAAGATGCTTGGGTAATGTTTACCTCACCCAAGTAGCTGCCTGGGCTGTGAAGGAGCATGACAGAGTCCAGACCTTACTTTACACAAGCTTTGGATTGAGCTGGGAGCTTATTCCTTCCACATAGAAGCAGTACTCAATGAAAATCCAGCTCTGATTTGGCATCTGATGGTTGAGGTCACAGTTCCCACTGCAGCAGAATGAAATTCCATCTCATGTATGAGTTCTGCACTGGAAGCTCCAACCTTGCATTATGCCTCTGGATGGTGGGAGACTTTGGGCATGTCACCACATCTCAGTCCTATCCATCAGTTAGTCCTCCAGCAGATTACTTGGTGACAGTGTGCAGAATAATCTACTGGGGCTCCCACCATTACTTCCCAATTGTTGCTGTTGTTGGGTTAATGCAAAACAATATATTTTCTCCTTGCTCCTCTCATATCCCTTTTGCCAATCACCTGTCCAGCTCTTGGCTCCATCCCTCCCCCTGCTGTCTTCTCCCATCATTTTGGATCTCCCCCTCCCATTTTCAAATCTCTTACCAGCTCTTCCTTCAGTTAGTCCTGACGAAGGGTCTCGGCTTGAAATGTCGACTGTACCTCTTCCTAGAGATGCTGCCTGGCCTGCTGCGTTCACCAGCAACTTTGATGGGTGTTGCTTGAATTTCCAGCATCTGCAGAATTCCTTGTGTTTATATTTTCTCCTTGGTTTGGTTCACTGTCAACATTATCTGTACTGTCAGTACTAGCTCAGGAGGAAACATCCTACTTTATATCTGTGCTGTTGAACCTTCTAAGAGTAATGTACATTTCAATGAAAACAGCACTTGTTCCTCTAGATTCTGGAGAAAAAAAAGGCCTAGCCTACATGATCTCTCCTCAGCCGATGATCAATCATCCCTGGAATCATTGTTGCACTCCCCCTCCAGTAAGTACATCATTCTTTTCAGGTTCACAAAAATTATTCCAGTTTTGAATGGCTTGTCATATGAAGAGCGTTTGTTGGCTCTGGGCCTGTATTCACTGGAATTCAGAAGAATAAGGGGTGACCTCATTGAAATCTACTGAAGGGTGAAAAACCTTGATAGAGTGGATATGGAAAGGATTTTTATTATATGGTGGTAGAGTCCAAGACCAGAGGACACAGCCTCAGAATAGAGAGGCACTCTTTTAGAATAGAGATGAGGAGGAGTTTCTTTAGCCAGAGAGTGGTGAATCTGGGGAATTCATTGCCACAGGCAGCTGTGGAGGCCAAGTCATTGGGTATATTTAAGGCAGAGGTTGATAAGATTCTTGATTGGTCAGGGCATGAGGGGATATGGGGAGAAGGCAGAGACTGGGTCTGAGAGAAAAATTGGATCAGCCATGATGAAATGGCAGAAGAGACTCAATGGGCCAGATGGCCTAATTCAGCTCCTGTATCTTATGTATTATTCTTTTGTTAACAGTCTGAATTCAATATTACAAACATAGTCTCACCAAGGTCTTACAGAACTGTAGAAAGGCAACTTTGCTCTTGTACTTAAATGAAAACCAACATATTATTTACCTTCCCAAATGCCTGTTGCCTCTACCCATTGGCTTTCAGTGCTTTACAAACTAAGACACTGAAGTCCCTTTATATATCAACATTTCTCTGTCTCTTATAATTTAAAAGTATTAGCATTTGTTTACTCCAACAAAGTGGAGAATCTCACCTTTATAAATCATATTGCACTCCAAATTCCATTGTTTTGCCAAACATTGTGGGATGGCCTTGATGGCACCAGAATGTGTGACGACCCTTGCACTCTGCCCCCAGCACATTGTTACGTTGTGCTGGGTGTTAACACATTTCTTTGTATGTTATGATGTACGTGCGATCAATAAATGGTTCCAAAATTGAATCTGCAAATTAGGAATTGTATCTGATCCAGCAGTCTTCTGGCTGCACATTCCAGATATCATCCACTCTCTGTGTAAAAGCTTACTCCTCTGATATCCTTTCGATTTCCTGTCTTTCACACTAGAGCCACGCTCCTTTGTTTTCAATACCTAATCATGGGAGAAATACTGTATGCCGACCATCTTCACATTCATCAACACATAATCTTATATACTTTATTATACTTTGCTTCAAGGAAAATAAACCTAGCCTGTTCAATCCCTCCCCACAATTGAAATTGTCTGGCTCGGGCGACAACCCGATTAATGGCTTTTGTACCCTGTCCAGCACATTCACATTCATCCTATAATGTGGTGACCAAAACTGCACACAATATTCCGTGCAGCCTATCAAAACTAATGTTTTGATAATTTGCAGCATAATGTTCCAACTCATATGTTTTCTACCCTAAATTATGAAGACAAGCATGTCATCTGCCTTCTGTGACACTCAAGGTCATAATTCACAGCAGCAGAATTAGGCCTTTGAGCTCATCAGGTCTGCTCTCCCATTCAGTCAGGTTTGATTTATTTTCCCTCCCGATCTGAGGTTGTGCCCTCTGGTCTTAGACTTTCCCCACTGTTGAAAACATCCTCTCCATGTCCACTCTTTCCAGACCTTTCAATACTTGGTAGATTTCATTTGTAAAAGCTTCCCAGTCCTCTAGCTTCCCACTATTTTTTGCTATATTGTATGCACCCTTCTTTGCTTTGTCACCTTCTTGACTTGAGCATCGACTTTCAGGGAATAATGGTCTTCGACCCATTGATCTCTACTCATCAACATTCCTTAGTGCCTTGCCTTTTATTACTTTTGTTCTATGCTATTTGTTTTCCCAAAATGCAACACTTCACACTTGTTGAGATTAAATTCCGTTTGCCAACACTCTGCCCAATTTTCAACTGATTTATATCTTGCTGAGGGCTTAGACAACCTTCCTCCCTATCCACATCACCACCAATTTCCTTGTCATCCACATACTGATCATACCTTCTACAGTTGCATCCAAGTTATCAATGTTTATCACAAACAAGTCCCAGCACCAATCCCTCTACTACACTATTATTCATAAATCTCCAACCACAAAAACATCTTTCCACCACTGCTCTCTACCTCCTATTAACATGCCAATTTGCCACCTCACCTTGGACCCTATGTGTCTTAATTTTCTTAACCAGCTTATCAAATGCCTTATTAAAGTGGAAATCCAAAGCATTACTCTTCTTAGTTATCTCCTAAAGAAACTCCATCAAATTGGTGAGCTTGGATTTCACTTTCACAAAACCACATGGACTATCCTTGCCTCTGCCTTCCCAAATGTACATAATTCTGTCCTTTATGATTTTTCCCAGTAATTTACTTATCACTGACTTTGGGCTCACCGGCTTATAGTTTCCTGTCTTCCTTCTTTTTAAATAAGGGACGACATTAGCTGTCCGCCAGCCTTTTGGTACCTCACCCATGGCTAACAAAGGTGCATTAACCTCCAAGAGTGCTCCAGAAATATTTGCCATAATGGTTTTGGATAGATCTCAATCCAGTCTTAGGCATTATAAGAATCCAACACCCCAACTTCTTAATACCTGTATAATCCAAACAACCAATAAATCCCTCCAAAAGTTCACTATCCTCCACATCCTCCTCCTTTGTAAATATAAACAAGAAATGTTCGTTTAGAATCTCACCCACTTCCCAAAGCTCCACGTCTGGAATATGCCTTTTGGGCCATTGTTTCCCTTGCTTCTCTCTTGCTCATATGACAGGATACTCTTTAATCTTACCTGCCATGACTGTGGTCATATTTCATAACTTGTTTTTGTCCTCCCAATTTCCTCCTTAAGTGCTCTCCTTTATCGTCTATATTCCTCAAGGAATTCCCTTGATTTTAGTTGCCTATATTTGTTGCATGGTCCTTATTTTTTTCTCATCAAACCTTCAGTATCTTTTGTCATTCACAGATCCCTACTCTTTGCCTTTCACATCCACCAGAATATACTGACCCGGAATTCTTAGCAACTCTCTTCTAAAATACTCCAAGCAACACACATAAAAGTTGCTGGTGAACGCAGCAGGCCAGGCAGCATCTCTAGGAAGAGGTGCAGTCGACGTTTCAGGCCGAGACCCTTCGTCAGGACTAACTGAAGGAAGTGAGTAAGGGATTTGAAAGTTGGAGGGGGAGGGGGAGATCCAAAATGATAGGAGAAGACAGGAGGGGGAGGGATGGAGCCAAGAGCTGGACAGGTGATAGGCAAAAGGGATATGAGAGGATCATGGGACAGGAGGTCCGGAAAGAAAGACGGGGGGGGGGGGGGGACCCAGAGGATGGGCAAGGGGTATATACAGAGGGACAGAGGGAGAAAAAGGAGAGTGAGAGAAAGAATGTGTGTATAAAAATAAGTAACAGATGGGGTACGAGGGGGAGGTGGGGCATTAGCGGAAGTTAGAAAAGTCGATGTTCATGCCATCAGGTTGGAGGCTACCCAGACGGAATATAAGGTGTTGCTCCTCCAACCTGAGTGTGGCTTCATCTTTACAGTAGAGGAGGCCGTGGATAGACATGTCAGAATGAGAATGGGATGTGGAATTAAAATGTGTCGCCACTGGGTGATCCTGCTTTCTCCGGCGGACAGAGCGTAGATGTTCAGCAAAGCGGTCTCCCAGCCTGCGTCGGGTCTCGCCAATATATAAAAGGCCACATCGGGAGCACCGGACGCAGTATATCACCCCAGTCGACTCACAGGTGAAGTGTTGCCTCACCTGGAAGGACTGTTTGGGGCCCTGAATGGTGGTAAGGGAGGAAGTGTAAGGGCATGTGTAACACTTGTTCCGCTTACACAGATAAGCCTGTCAGATGTTATTCAACCCACAAGCACCTGCTATCAACTTACTTTTACCTCTTCGTCTCTTGGGCCTTCTCTCATTTAGGGTCTTAACGTGAGAAGCAACCTCATTGCTTTCCCCATCTATCTTGACACCTGCAGAAACTTAGGCACTGTTTCTGAAGTGTTTCCCAATCAACAGTTCCACGTCCTGCCATTCCTAAGATGAAATCAACTACGGCCCTTTCTCTGGTAGGACTATCTACCCATCATCTTAGTAAAAAAAAAAACCACCTTGGATGCACTCAACAAAACCTGCACCATCCAGACACTTAAACTCAGGCAATCCCAGTCAACATGAGGAAAGTTTAAAATCCTACCCTTCCAGAACCCTGCTGCTTTTACATGTTCTATAGTTTGCTTTTATATCTGTTCCTCTAATTCTAATTGATTACTGGGAGGCCCATAGTATAACCACTGCAATAGTGATCACCCCTCTCAAAGTTTAAACTAAAAAATATTATCAGAGTACATACATGTCACCACATATAACCCTGAGATTGTTTTTCTGCAGGCATATTTAGCAAATCTATAGAACAGTAACTGTAAACAGAATCAATGAACAACAAATTGTGCAAATGCAAATACAAATAGTTGGCAATAAATAACAAGAACATGAAATAACAAGATAAAGAGTCCTTAAAATGAGTCCATCAGATGTGGAGACACCAGAAATAGAATGAGTGTAGCTATCCCTATTACTCAAGAGCCTGATGGTTGAGAGGTAGTAACTGTCCTTGAACTTGGTGGTGTGAGTCCTGAGGCACTTGTACCTTCTACCTGATGACAGCAGCGAAAAAAAGAGCATGGCCTGGGTGGTGAGGATTTTTGATGATGGATGCTGCTTTTCTACAGCAATGTTTCACATAGCAAAATTCTGATGTTCCATTCAAATGGCTTCATTGAACAATACCTCCACTATTTCCTCTACATATTGCTCTGATGGTCTTCAGTCATAAGCAAAGTCACTCCCCTCTTCTTCTGCATTTCCCTCAGTATATCCCAGAATTCTTTTCACTCAGCCTGTCCAGATCATCTTGGAGTCTATTTTTCATCCACTTCACTACTGAAATTCCCACCTGGTTTCATGCTATTAACAAATTTGGAAATATATTTGATTCATTAATTCTTCCTCACTTTCTCTGCAATATCTCTTCAATGGAAGAAATCTAAGTCAATCCTTTTCAATCACATTATTATTTTCTGGAAACAACAGGAATTCTGCAGATGCTGGAAATTCAAGTAACACACATTAAAGTTGCTGGTGAACGCAGCAGGCCAGGCAGCATCTCTAGGAAGAGGTATTTGACGTTTCAGGCCAAGACCCTTCGTCAGGACTAACACTGACGAAGGGTCTCGGGCTGAAACGTCGACTGTACCTTTTCCTAGAGATTATTTTCTGGACATCACATTCATTATCATAGATTTTTATAATTTCCCCAAATTATAAATGCAGAACAACAAGTCAGCAATTCATGTTTTTTTCTTTTCCCCCTTTATTAAATTGAGGGTCTTAGTTGCTACCCTCTGGTGTGGTAGGCATTCATTCCAGAATCCAGATTTCTGAAAAATAGCTGGAGCATCAACCAAGTCCACAGCCACCTCCTTATAAAACTCTGAGATGTATAACATTTGTCCTTGTGATTTGTCTGGTTCATAAACTTCACCAGCCTCTTCATTCATAGAAATGGGGATATTGCGAAGGTCAGTAAACCTCTTCGAACTGAAAATTAACGTACAGTATTGCATTATGTCCATTTGAAAAGAATTTTTACTTCTAACAGTACTAGGTCAGAACTAATGACTTTTCCAACTAATGCACAAGCCAAGAGAACATCATCTGAGTTCCGCAGTGTTGGCACCAATACCATTTTCAAATGGCCTCAACTGATGCAGTAGTTTGTACTGTAGAGTAGCTTGCAACACCTTCATCCTGAAAGTGTTGGCTCAAGATGGAGCAGGAACAGCATCAAGTACTTCAGCCAATTTTGATTTGTGGAAGTCTGAGAACAGAACATCAGTAAGCTTGTTTTATTATCCTTGGGAGGAAGGAATCTGGATCTGATCCACAAAAAAAAGCTCCTTGCAAAATGGAAGTGGAGTTCATTTGATGGTAAGCATGCATGGAAACCCTGACGAGTTCCATCATGTATTTAGCCTGTGACCAAGTATAGGCCTTCACCAAATTCACAGAATAAGTAGGAAAGCAAACATCAAAATTTCTGTCACACTGAGCAAAGCATTTACTCTTCAAAGGATCCGAGAATCTTAAAATATTACGAGTTTCTTGTTTAAATATGCAGTGCAGCATCAGTTATTCCTCACAAAGAAAAGAAAATCATACATGCAAGCATTCATAAAGTTGGTTCAATAGGGGAAAAGATTAACCTTGCTTGTCAAAATCAATTGCTGGTTTTTAAGATCACTTACTTTTTTCAACATATAATTTTTTTCAATGATCAAAAAATGGCCTTTGATTTTGTGAGTAGATCGATAGATCTCGGTGGTGTTGCAGCTGTCACAGATCAGACTGAAAGCTGTGACAGCATTTGATGCAGCTGAAAGGAAGGGTTCGGACTAATGGCCTTTCATAAATACAGTTCCACTCTTACTTCTGGAAATGTTACGAAACTTAAATAAGCCTGACTTCTCAAACCAAAAGTAGAGAAAAAATTCATGTCATGTGCCATGTACCTCCAGCAGATTAATTGCCCCAACAGTAGGCGCCTTGGTTTTGATTTTGCACTTCCCTGAAGGCACAGTCTGGGCTGCTCTGTTCAAACCACTACTTCAACTTTTCTTATTAATGTCTTAGCTGTCCCCTCCCCCAGACTTTCCCTTCCCCCAAGTGATGCTAGCCATTGAACAACTTTTCAAGTATAAATTACACTACCTCTCCATTTCAGTCATCATATTAAATCAACATTTTATGGAACTACAAAGCACGATGAAAAGATTAAAAATCTGTTGGCAATTGTTTCATTAAGTCCATAGATGCGAATAGAATGAGTATTAAAAACAGTTCCCAATCCCTTTCGGTAAAATACAGCTTTCATTTAGAAAGCAATCAAGTGATTACAATTAAACTTTTCCATAAATCACACTGACATTCCTTCTTCACTTCTCAATATTTCACCTTGCTTTGAGTAATCCAACCCAATTTTAGTTCCAGTGACTGAGAGGTCAAATTTCAGTATGAAAAGCTTGATGTGTTCATGCTAAAACAGGGAACTTCTTTTATTTAAAGAAATGTACATTTAACAGGATTTACTCACGTTTGATGAATTTTGTTGATTAAAATAAGTACAGTATATGGTAATAATAGAGGTATTAATAATTGCATGGCTACCAATACAAAAGGAAGCCATTTATATTTGGAAAAATATCGATGGGAGCATTGTTTAAATATTAACAGTAAGCTGTGGAAGTTGTTACACTGCAACTATTAACAAAGAAATACTTAAAAAATTATTCCCTACTCTAAATGATTCAAGATTCAAAGATTCAAAAACCTTTATTGTCATTCTAACTGTACACAGCTCTGCAGGGCAGATTGAGACAGCGTTTCTAAGGAGCAGTGAAATCAAAACATAACAAATGCAACACTAAATAATAAACATAACAATAAATAGTAAAACACAACAGCCACATGTCAGTTAAAATCAGTTATAAGGGTCCAGTGCAAGTTATAAGTGTCCAAAGCAGAGTCAGGTGGAGCAGCTATTTAGCAGTCTGACTGCCTGTGGGAGGAAGCTGTTTAGTAGCCTTGTGGTTTTGGTTTTGATGCTCCTGTAACATTTGCCTGATGGCAGAAGAACAAACAGTTCATGGAGAGGGTGTGAGGGTCTTTAATGATGTACCGTGTCTTCTGGAGGCATCGACTCTGAAAGAGGTCTTGGACAGAAGGTAGGGAGATCCCAATAACCTTCTCTGCTCCCCTGACCACCCTCTGCAAGGCTTTTTTGTTGACAGCACTGCAGCTGGAGTGCCAGGTTGTGCTGCAAAAGGTCAGCACACTCTCAACCACACCTCTGTAGAATGTAGTTAAGATGTTAGTGGGGAGTGATGCTTGTTTAAGCTTCCTCAGAAAGTGCAACCTCTGCTGGGCCCGTTTCACAATCCCAGTGGTGTTCCTGGACCAGGTGAGATTGTCCGAGATCTGCACCCCAAGGAACTTGATGTTTTCCACTCTCTCCGCTGTGGAGCTGCTGGTGCTGAGGGGTGTGTGTGCTCAGGCTGAGACCGTTTGAAATCGATGATCATCTCCTTGGTTTTGGTGACATTAAGCATCAAGTTGCACCAGCTCCCTAGGTGTTTGACCTCCTCCCTGTACATAGTTTCATCATTTTTGCTGATGAGCCCCACCACTGTGGTATCATCTGCAAATTTAATGATCAGGTTCTCCTTGAATCTGGCTGCACAGTCATGTGTTAGCAGTATAAACAGCAATGGGCTAAGCACACAGCCTTGTGCGGATCCAGTGCTCAGTGTGATGGAGTCAGAGATGTTCCTGCCAACACGGACTGACTGTGGTCTCTCTGTCAAGAAATCCAGAATCCAGCGACACATGGCAGTGCTAAGGCCAAGCAGCGACAGCTGATGATCATGACAGTATGATGATCATCATAAGCAGTTTTTCCTTATAACTGTCTAGTCAAGTGCCTTGTGCAAGTTATTATTTTGTTTAAATAAAGAGATGTTTATGCTGCCCTAAGGATATATTGAGTTCATAGTGCAGCAGTCCAGTCTCACTGAGCTCTTCACATCTCAAAACAAATTTACCGCTGGTTCCTCGAAGAAAGAAGTTATCCATTGAGAGCATGGCTGAAGACGACCTGGAGATACCAGAGGAATATGACCCCTTGGAGTGGAAATAATGAATGCATATAAATAGCAGATGTATAAATGAGCCACCCATTTTCATTCTGGAAATGACTTAAGGTGTTTGCACTGATATTGAGATAACCTTGAGAATGCATCGATCATCAAAAAGAACTGGCAAGATGGAAGTGTGGAATGCAAAGAAATAATATTTATGTGCCTCAGATATATTTTATCAACTTGTATTCTAACAATTTGCTCATTACAGTAGGGAGGGAAGCCAGAAATACACAAGGGACTTCAGATGCTGGAATCGACCTGATGGAGGAACTCAATGGGTCAGGCAGCATCTGCAGTGGGAAATGGACACTTAATGGTTCAGCTAGAGACCCATCATCTTGACTGAAGGAAGAGAAGGAAGCCACATAGCTGATCAGGTCTATGCCTTTATACGGTAGGAAACCAGCACACCTGTCACCCTCACATCGGTCAAACCTCGTTCCCGGCAACTGTGAGGCAGCACAATAGTACAGCTAGTTGAGCTGCTGCCTTGCAGTGCCAGGAACGCAGATTCAATCCCGACCTGAGGTTTTGACTGTGTGGAGTTTGCACATTCTCCTTGTAATAGCATAGGTTTCCTCCAGGTAAACTGGTTTCATCCCACATTCCAAAGACCTGAAGGTTGGTAGGTTAATTGGTTAATTGGCCACTGGGAGTTGCCTCCAGTGTGCAGGTGAGTGGCAGCACCTGGGCGAATTGATGAATCATTTTTTCAATATTTTTCTTAGTTTCTACACAGAAGAATATAGAGTAGATTAGATTATGAGAACACTCAGTCCTCTTTCATTGTCATTTAGAAATGCATACATGCATTAAGAAATGATACAATGTTTCTCCGGAGTGATATCACAGAAAACAGGACAAACCAAAGACTAACACTGACAGAACCACATAATTATAACATATAGTTACAGCAGTGCAAAGCAATACCATAATTTGATAAAGAACAGACCATGGGCACAGTAAAAAAAAGTCTCAAAGTCCCGAGTCAATCGACTCTCAAGTCCCCGATAGCAGGCAGCAAAAGGGAGAAACTCCCTGCCATAAACCTCCAGGCACTGTCAACTTGCTGATACCTTGGAAGCAGCCGACCCCAGACGACCCTGAGTCTATCCATCCGAAAACTCCAAGCTTCCGAGCAGCCTCTCCGATACCTCCTCCCGAGCGCCATCCTCTGCCGAGCGCCTTCGACCTCTCCCTGGCTGCTGAAGCACGCAAAGCCAAGGATTTCGGGGCCTTCAGCTCTGGAGATTCCGGTTTCCACACAGTAGCAGCGGCAGCAAAGCGGCATTTCAGAAGTTTTCCAGAGGTTCCGCTGTGCTCTCACATCTGTCTCTATCAAATCAGGATTGTTCATGGTCTCCTACTTGACAGATAACAGGTATTCATCACCGAAGTGGCCGCGCGCACTGCCGTTGGATACAAGACAGAACATAGAATGGTACAGCACAGTACAGGCCCTTCGGCCCACAATGTTGTGCCAACCCTTAAACCCTGCCTCCTATATAAGCACCCACCTTAAATTCCTCCATATACCTGTCTAGTAATCTCTTAAACTGCACTAGTGAATCTGCCTCCACCACTGACTCAGGCAGTACATTTCACGCACCAACCACTCTCTGAGTAAAAAAAACCTTCCTCTAATATCCCCCTTGAACGTCCCACCCCTTACCTTAAAGCCACGTCCTCTTGTCTTGAGCAGTGGTGCCCTGGGGAAGAGGTGCTGGCTATCCACTCTATCTATTCCTCTTATTATCTTGTACACCTCTATCATGTCTCCTCTCATCCTCCTTCTCTCCAAAGAGTAAAGCCCTAGCTCCCTTAATCTCTGATCATAATGCATACTTTCTAAACCAGGCAGCATCCTGGTAAATCTCCTCTGTACCCTTTCCAATGTTTCCACATCCTTCCTATAGTGAGGTGACCAGAACAGGACACAGTACAAAGTATATATAAAAGGTCAAAAAAGATTTTTAAAAACTACCAGCAACACACATCAAAGTTGCTGGTGAACGCAGCAGGCCAGGCAGCATCTGTAGGAAGAGGTGCAGTCGACGTTTCAGGCCGAGACCCTTCGTCAGGACTAACCAATTAAAAACTACCAATTACATTATATCTATTCATAATAACAATCTCATTACCCCATATCCATGTAAGTTAATCAATAGGTATACTGAAATATACTAATTTATTACAAAATAAGGAGTCTAACCCCCACCAAGACCGAAGCTGTTTATTAAGAAGGAAAGGTAAAATACCTTCTCATATAATAAAAATTACTAATAGCCAACATCTGAACTTAAATAACAAATTGAAGGTTTTGAAAGTTTTGAAAATAATCCAGAAAAGGTCCCCACAATGTTTGAAAGTCTTGACAAGATTTAGAAATTGAACAACGAATCTTCTCTAAATCTAAGCATGACATAATGTCGCATAACCATTGAGTGGGAGGAAAAACATCCTTCCATTTAAACAAAAGCACCCTCCTAGCTATAAGAGAGCTAAAGGCCAAAATATGTAAATCTGATGTCTTCAGCTTGATATCTTGTCCTGCAACAATACCAAATAGGGCAGTCAGAGGATTAGGCTTAAAGCTGACTTTGAAAAGTAAAGAAAAAGTTTGAAAATCTTCCTTCCAATATTTTTCAAGACTACGAGTCATAAGTGATACGGAATGGAAACAGGCCCCTTCGACCAATTCGTCCATGCCAACCATGCTGCCAATTAAGCTAGTCCCATATACCTCTAAATTGCTCCTATTCATGTATTTATACAAATGCCTTTCAATCGTGTTAGGTAATCTGTCAAACGACTTTTATTCTTCTAAACATTGGAGAACATAGGCTCAAGCTCTCCTCATTCACCATCCCAGTCATTCCAAATATCAAGTGAGTGAAAGTTTGTTCCATCTCCTGAAAACCAAGTATATCTCTCCATAGGTATTGAGACAAAAACAAGAGACAGGTTGCACCAAAGCTTTTAGAATACTTCACTGATCACAAAATCTGTCTTTGTATGGCTTTGCTGAACATCTACAGTCTGTCCGCCAGAGAAAGCAGGATCTCCCAGTGGCCACACATTTTAATTCCACATCCCATTCTGACATGTCTATCCACGGCCTCCTCTACTGTAAAGATGAAGCCACACTCAGGTTGGAGGAACAACACCTTATATTCCGTCTGGGTAGCCTTCAACCTGATGGTATGAACATCGACTTCCCTAACTTCCGCTAGGCCCCACCTCCCCCTCGTACCCCATCTGTTACTTATTTTTATGAACACATTCTTTCTCTCACTCTCCTTTTTCTCCCTCTGTCCCTCTGTATATACCCCTTGCCCATCCTCTGGGTCCCCCCCCTTGTCTTTCTTCCTGGACCTCCTGTCCCATGATCCTCTCGTATCCCCTTTTGCCTATCACCTGTCCAGCTCTTGGCTCTATCCCTCCCCCTCCTGTCTTCTCCTATCATTTTGGATCTCCCCCTCCAACTTTCAAATCCCTTACTCACTCTTCCTTCAGTTAGTCCTGACGAAGGGTCTCGGTCTGAAACGTCGACTGCACCTCTTCCTACAGATGCTGCCTGGCCTGCTGCATTCACCAGCAACTTTGATGTGTGTTGCTTGAATTTCCAGCATCTGCAGAATTCCTGTTGTTTGCATTTAAATTCACTACTGCAAAGCCTCTTCTGGTGATGCCTACACCGAAGAAGTTTAGATCCTCTCTTCGACGGGAGTTCAGTGAAACCATCTCTCACTGCTCCTCATCTGTAACTTCTTCAGCTCTTCAACTTTTTGACCACACTTTGACTCAGACTCGCTATCACAGCAATATATCCTTTCTTGGAACGTGCCTCCGTCGCCAACTTACTCCAGTTGGCTTTAGGATTCGTTTCCAAGCCTCTCAATTTGGACCTTCTGAGCATCCCAGGTACTCACATTTTATTGACTCTGCCTCTCGCCGCTTCTCCCGTCAAGCTCTGAAGGCGACTATCTCCGCCATGAGGAGGTACTTGGTGTCCCTATCCCAGACCCTCCACACCTTCGGGACACTTTCTTCGCCTTCTGTTATGGTCCTACCCGTTATTTCATCCTCCGTCGGATTCACGCCTACAATCGCTGTTTTTTTTGACTTTGTCATGTTAGGCAAAGATCGCAAGATCCTACATCTACGGACTCCAGAGCCTGCCGGCCCCGACGCTAGCAGGCATGAACTTCAGATTGCCTCTGCCATTGATCTCGCCGGCTCCAACACCTCAGGGCATATTCAAAACCCGGACTCCAGCAACGACCATGGACACCTTCACAGCGATTGCGCAACCACCAACTGCGACTCCAGCCTTGAACTCCAGTCCGGGTCTTTATGTGCTGCTGTTGTGACTCCCGTCTCCCCTTCCCCCACCACCACTCTGCAATCCCATCTCTTTCAGATCCCATCGTCAACTCCTGGGTCCTCAGAGGCTCCATCTTCCTCTCACCCCAACCCTCCCCTCTCCATTGACACCCCCAGCCTCCCCCCTCCCCCCTCTGATCCCAGCTCTCATCCGTGCCGGGTCTTTACCATCCCCTCCAACCTTCAACTGTCGGAGGCAGAACGCTCTGTTCTCAGTAAGGGCCTCACGTTTGTCCCCCTTCGCCCACACCTCAGCGAGTTCCGTGTTCGCCACGATGCAGAACTTTTCTTCCGCCGTCTCTGTCTCCGAGCCTACTTCTTCGGCAAGGACTCTTCCACCCCCACCGATGACCCCTTCTCCCGTCTTCAACCCTCCTCTTCTTCATGGACACCCCGCTCTGGTCTTCTGCCTGCTCTGGACCTCTTTATCGCTAATTGCCGACGGGACATCAACCGTCTCCACTTCACCGCACCTTGTCCCCATTCCAACCTCACTCCTTCGGAACGCTCTGCTGTCCACTCCCTCCGCACTAATCCTAACCTTATTATTAAACCCACCGATAAGGGGGGTGCTGTTGTAGTCTGACGTACTGACCTCTACCTTGCCGAGGCACAGCGACAACTCGCGGATACCTCCTCTTATTTACCCCTCGATCGTGACCCCACTAAGGAGCACCAGGCCATTGTCTCCCACACCATCACCGACTTTATCCGCTCAGGGGATCTCCCATCCACTGCTACCAACCTTATAGTTTCCACACCCCGCACTTCCCGTTTCTACCTCCTACCCAAGATCCACAAACCTGCCTGTCCTGGCCGACCTATTGTCTCAGCTTGCTCCTGCCCCACCGAACTCGTTTCTGCATACCTCAACACGGTTTTATCCCCCCCTTGTTCAATCCCTTCCGACCTATGTTCGTGACACTTCTCACGTTCTTAAACTTTTCGATGATTTTAAGTTCCCTGGCCCCCACCGCTTTATTTTCACCATGGATGTCCAGTCCTTATATACTTCCATCCCCCATCAGGAAGGTCTCAAAGCTCTACGCTTCTTTTTGGATTCCAGACCTAATCAGTTCCCCTCTACCACCACTCTGCTCCGTCTAGCGGAATTAGTCCTTACTCTTAATAATTTCTCCTTTGGCTCCTCCCACTTCCTCCAAACTAAAGGTGTAGCTATGGGCACCCATATGGGTCCTAGCTATGCCTGCCTTTTTGTTGGGTTTGTGGAACAATCTATGATCCGTGCCTATTCTGGTATCTGTTCCCCACTTTTCCTTCACTACATCGACGACTGCATTGGCACTGCTTCCTGCACGCATGCAGAACTCGTTGACTTTATTAACTTTGCCTTCAACTTTCACTCTGCCCTCAAGTTTACCTGGTCCATTTCCGACACTTCCCTCCCCTTTCTAGATCTTTCTGTCTCTGTCTCTGGAGACAGCTTATCCACTGATGTCTACTATAAGCCTACTGACTCTCACAGCTATCTGGACTATACCTCTTCTCACCCTGTCTCTTGCAAAAACGCCACCCCCTTCTCGCAATTCCTCCGTCTCCGCCGCATCTGCTCTCAGGATGAGGCTTTTCATTCTAGGACGAGGGAGATGTCTTCCTTTTTTAAAGAAAGGGGCTTCCCTTCCTCCACTGTCAACTCTGCTCTTAAACGCATCTCCCCCATTTCACATACATCTGCTCTCACTCCATCCTCCCGCCACCCCACTAGGAATAGGGTTCGCCTGGTCCTCACCTACCACCCCACCAGCCTCCGGGTCCAACAGATTATTCTCCGTAACTTCTGCCACCTCCAACGGGATCCCACCACTAAGCACATCTTTCCCTCCCCGCCTCTCTCTGCATTCCGCAGGGATCGCTCCCTATGCAACTCCCTTGTCCATTCGTCCCCCCCATCCTTCCCCACTGATCTCCCTCCTGGCACTTATCCGTGTAAGCGGAACAAGTGCTACACATGCCCTTACACTTCCTCCCTTACCACCATTCAGGGCCCCAAACAGTCCTTCCAGGTGAGGCAACACTTCACCTGTGAGTCGACTGGGATGATATACTGCATCTGGTGCTCCCGATGTGGCCTTTTATATATTGGCGAGACCCGACGCAGACTGGGAGACCGCTTTGCTGAACATCTACGCTCTGTCCGCCAGAGAAAGCAGGATCTCCCAGTGGGCACACATTTTAATTCCACATCCCATTCCCATTCTGACATGTCTATCCACGGCCTCCTCTACTGTAAAGATGAAGCCACACTCAGGTTGGAGGAACAACGTCTGGGTAGCCTCCAACCTGATGGTATGAACATCGACTTCTCTAACTTCCGCTAAGGCCCCACCTCCGCCTCGTACCCCATCTGTTACTTATTTTTATACACACATTCTTTCTCTCACTCTCCTTTTTCTCCCTCTGTCCCTCTGAATATACCTCTTGCCCATCCTCTAGGTCCCCCCCCCCCTCCTTGTCTTTCTTCCCGGACCTCCTGTCCCATGATCCTCTCGTATCCCCTTTTGCCTATCACCTGTCCAGCTCTTGGCTCTATCCCTCCCCCTCCTGTCTTCTCCTATCATTTTGGATCTCCCCCTCCCCCTCCAACTTTCAAATCCCTTACTCAGTCTTCCTTCAGTTAGTCCTGACGAAGGGTCTCGGTCTGAAACGTCGACTGCACCTCTTCCTACAGATGCTGCCTGGCCTGCTGCGTTCACCAGCAACTTTGATGTGTGTTGCTTGAATTTCCAGCATCTGCAGAATTCCTGTTGTTTGTATGGCCATTGTTTGGTCAATAATGGAGGCAAGTAAGTGCCAAAGTAAGAGCCATAAGAACCACACTGTTGTTACACTGGTGCCACATTTTGCTTTTCACCTGAGTTCCCCACCATTATGGAGTTGGTCCTCAACCAAGTTGATTCACTCCAGATAATATCAAGCAATCGCTGGGAGCACTGGACAAGCAGGGATGATGATACCTACCAACATTTTTGCCACCATACACAAGCTGTCCCAGTACAGTTACAAAACTGGATCCACCCAACTGCATGGGAAATTACATACAGCGCAACGTTCAATACAATCATACCCTCAGTTCCAATCAAAAAACATTAACATGGAGCCATGGACATGTACAGCATAGAGGGAGACCATTTGTCCCATCCTGTCATTGCTAATGGACTTGAGCTTCAGGAGACAGAAGTTATATGGGGGGAAAATGAGAAAAAAAATCAAGTCCGTTTTTCACTGATTTTTTTTTAATGTTGTGTGTCCTCACCTTCTGATGTATGTATGGGCACGTATCCAATTTCTCCACTACACAAGTAACCAGCAGGAAATATATTCTATTGCAAAATTTTCCTTACTTCACAGATTAGGTAGTTAATCAAGATTCTGACTGATGAAGATTATCCTGTTGCTTTTTAACAAGTTCAAAGCGAAGCCTTCAGTAACCTTCTCCAAACAGAATCATCAGAAAAGATTACCTCGTTAATTGTGAGATCTGCAGACTCGTTACATTGAATTACATCATAATAATGACTGTGAACCATCAGAAACCATAGCTCATAACACTCCCTCCAAGCTTCAAGGCAGCCACCGTCATTCCAGTGCCCAAGAGAGTAACGGTAACTGGCCTAAACAATTAGCGCTCAGTGGCACTGATGTCGACAATCATAAAGTGCTTTCAGCAGCTGGTAATGGATAACACAGAATGTCACCTTCCAGCTACATTGGATCTTTCCAGTTTGCTTAATACTCAAAATGGTCCACTGATGATGCACTAGCCTTGGCCCTCCACTCTGTCCTGTCCCACCTAGAAAACAATGCCTCATACACCAGGATGCTGTTCATCGGCTTCAGGCCAATGTTGAACATGATCATCCCTCTGAGGCAGGTGAGTAAACTGTCCTCATGGGACACAACACCCCTCTCTGCATCTGGATTTTGCACTTCTTAACGGAATGACCCCATCGGTCCCTGTTGGCAGCAACATCTCAAGCAAGCTCCAGCACACTGAGCACTAGTGATCTCTGGAGCCTTGTGCTCAGCCTGCTGTTGGTCATGCTGATGATTCACAACTGTACTGCCAGATTCAGCTCAAATCACATCATCAAGTTCGCTGATAATACCACAGCAGTTGCCCTCATCGGCAACGATGATGAATCATACAGAGAGGAGGTTGACAAGCTTGTCAAATGGTGCAAGAACAACAACCTGAGACAAAAGAGATGTTTGTAGCCTTCAGGAAGACACAGGTCGACCACTCCCCATTGCACATCAATGGCTCTGCTGTGGAGAGAGTGATGAGCGCAAAGTTCCTTGGTGTGCACATAACAGATGATCCAACCTGGACCCACAATTTTTCCTCACTAGTCCAAAGGCACAGCAGCATCTACATTTTGGGGAGATTGAGGCATGCAAGCCTTTCTGTCACTATTTTACCAACTTTCTACCGGAGCGCCACTGAGTGTCCCTTGTCTGGCCACATCATTATTCTGCACGCCTGCAAGGCGTCAACAGGAAGACCCCACGGTGGATAGTTAAAACCACCAAAAGGATCACCAGGGCCTGCCCCCCACCATTTTTGTGACATTTACTGGGAGCATTGCAGACGATGGGCTCAAAGCATTGTTGAAGTTCCCCACCACCCATCCCACAATCTCTCTGACCCACTACCACCAAGAAGGAAGAATCAGGACTAGGACAGCCAAACTGTGTTACAGCATCGTTCTTCTGGACATTGCAAGTTTTCCCCATTGAATGGATTGAGGTCTGGACTCTGACCTGCTCCCTCCAGGACAATAACTTTGTTGTTTTTAAGCCATTCCTGTGTAGCTTTGACTTTACATTTGGGATCATTGTCTTACTGGAAAAGACATCTCCCAAATCGCTGTTCTCTTGCAGATTGCATGAGATTTTCCTCCAGGATTTCCCTGTATTTTGCTACATTTATTGTACCCTCTACCTTCACAAGCCTTCCATGGTGTGCTACAGTGAAACATCCCCACAGCACGATGCAGCCACAACCATGTTTCACATTAGGGATGTTGTAGTTTTGATAATGTGCGGTGTTTGGCTTACGTGGTTAGTCTGATGGCCAAAAAGCTCAATTTTTGTTTCATCAGACCATAGAACCTTCTTCCAGTTGACTTCAGAGTCTCCCACATCCCTTTTGGCAAACACTAGCTGAGATTTCATGTGAGTTTTTTTCAACAGTGGCTTTCTCTTTGCCACTTTCCCATAAAGCTGCGACTGGTGCACCCAAGAAGCAGTTGTTGTATGCGCAGTCTCTCCCATCTCAGCCACTGAAGCTTGTAACTCCTCCAGATTTGTCATAGGTCTCTTGGTGGCCTCCCTCACTAATCCTCTTCTTGCATGATCACTCAATTTTTGAGGACAGCCTGCTCTAGGCAGATTTACTGTTGGGCTATATTCTTTACATTTCTTGATGATTGACTTTAGTGTACCCCAAGGGATATTCAGTGACTGGGAAATTTTCTTGTATCCATCTCCTGACTTGTACTTTTCAATAACCTTTTTCACAGAATTGCTTAGAGTGTTCTTCTGTCTTCATGGTGTAGTTTTTTCCAGGATACTGACTCACCAGTAGTTGGACCTTCCAGATACAGGTGCATTTTTACCACAATCAATTGAAACACTTTGACTGCACACAGGTGATCTCCATTTAACTAATTATGTGACTTCTAAAACCAATTAAACTAAAACAATTGGCTGCACCAGTGATGATTTGGTGTGTCATATTAAAGGGGGCGAATACTTTATGGAATCAATTATTTTGTATTTTATATTTGTAATTAATTTAGATCTCTTTGTAGAGATTTGTTTTCTGTTGATCAGTGTCAAAAAGAAGCCAAATTAACTCCAGTGTGATTCAGTGTTATAAAACAATAAAATATGAAAACTTCCAAGTGGGTGAATACTTTTTATAGGCACTGTATGTACAGTCAGATGGCAATAAACTTGAACTTTCAGATTTGATGTGATTAGCAAAAGATTTCACACAGATCAGTTATTGCATTCTTGACTGTACTATCTGAAACAGTGGTAGAAGCAATTTCAATCATTACATTCAAAAAAGAATTGGATAATTAATTGAAAGGTAAAAATTCATTGAGCTACAGAGAAACAACAGGCCAGTGGTATAAAATGAATCACTGCTACACATCATAAGGGATTGATGATTCTATGACACATTCAGAAGTCA
The DNA here is from genome assembly GCF_030028105.1 of Mobula birostris. NCBI lineage: Eukaryota > Metazoa > Chordata > Chondrichthyes > Myliobatiformes > Myliobatidae > Mobula > Mobula birostris. The sequence continues at coordinate 64,627,854 of NC_092381.1, read as the reverse complement.
TGAAAGATGCTATGTATAAACCTTTCTCCAACTAGGTGCATTAGGCACAATTATTTTGCAATATTAATTGTACAATGTCTGTTCCGTCACATATCCTATTTGCATTGCATGAATTAAGTTTTATAAAATATTACAAACTGTTCCCAGTCGGACTTAACATCTTATTTCATTCAGATACTCTTGCAGACTTGCAGATCTTTGTTTGAAAGATTATCCCTAATCACAACATCTTTAAGTCGATAATCACTCAATTCTCTGCCGTCGTTCCTCCGCAACCTGCTGGCATTTTAAAGCCAGATTACAGAGCTATAGCAGTATTAGTGAGAGCTTTAGAAAATGTCTACTTTAACTGAAATGCTGTCACCAGTAAATCAACAGGATCAATTTATACTTCAGATTTTTCAATTAAAGATATGTTAGCATCACACCACAATTAATGCTGAGTTGATTCTTATTCCAAATGGTCTCCCTTACAAATTATAGCAGCCAATCAAATCAGTTAATCAATTCTTCCAAGTAACAGCAGCACATGAACAAGACAGTATTTTCACACAGGTGGAAGAATACAAAGACAAAATAAAAGAGGAGCAAGTGTAGCCCCCTGGACCCTGAATCTTGTCCTGCCATTCTATATAATCATGGCTGATCTACCCTGGACCTCAACCCCACACATCATACAATCATACTTCCAACACGATCATTCCCTCTGTTCTAATCACAGGCTCCAAAACCTATGTCTCTGTACCTCCCTTTTCTTCTGGATTCTAGACATCCTCACTGGGAGACCACATTCTGTGCGGATCAGAAATAACATCTTCTCTTCTCCAACAATCAACACTGCCACTTCTCAAGGATGCATGCTTGGCCCACTACTCTACTTTCTCTACACCCACAATTGTGCAGCTAGACACAACTCAAATGCCATCTATAAATTTCTGGGTGACATAACTATTGGCAGCAGAATTTCAGTAGGTGACGAGGAGGTGTACAGGAGTGTGATAAATCAGCTGGTTGAGTGGTTTCATAGCAATAATGTCGTACTCAATGTCAGTAAGATCAAGGAATTGAGTGAGGACTTCAGGAAGGGGAAGTTGAGTGAACACACACCAGTCCTTATCGAGGGACCAGCAGTTTCAAGTTCCTGAGTATCAGCATCTTTGACAATCTATTCTGGGCCCAACACATTGAGGCAATTCCAAAGAAGACACAACAGCGACTATACTTCATTAGGAGTTTGAGGAGAACTGGTATGTCGCCAAAGACACACTCATATTCCTACAGGTGTACCACTGAGAGCATTCTAACAGGTTGCATCACCATCAGGTAGGAGGGACAGAAACCTAAAGGCACACACTCAGTGATTCAGGAACAGCTTCTTCCCCTCTGAGATCCAATTCCTAAATGGACATTGAAGCCTTGAACACTACCTCACATTTTTTATATATATTATTTCTGGTTTTTGCACGATTTTTATATGTATACTGTAATTGATTTACTTATTCTTTTCCTTCTAGACTATGTATTGCATTGAACTGCTGCTGCTAAGTTAACAAATTTCATGACACATGCCGGTGATAATAAACCTGATTCTGATTCTGATCCTGATCCTGGTATGGATGAGCCAGTGTACAGGATTGGAAAAAGCTACAGAAAGTTGCAAACTCAGCCAGCTCCATCATGGGCGCCAGCCTCCCCAGCATCAAGGACTCTTCAAAAGGCGATGCCTCAAGAAGGTGGCACCCATCATTAAGAACCCCCATTACCCAGGTCTCATTACTACCATCAGGGGGGAGGTACAGGAGCCTGAAGACACACATTCAACACTTCAGGAACAGTTTCTTCCCCTCCGCCAGCAGATTTTTCTGAATGGACAGTGAACCCATGAACACTATCAGTACTTTTTCTTTTTTCTCTTTTTTTGCACTACTTATTTAATTTTACATGCATATATATAGTTCTAATTGTAATTTAAGGTTTTCATTATTATGTATTGCAATGTACTACTTTTGCAAAACAACAAATTTCACAATTTACTGTATTGCAGCAATATTAAACCTGATTCTGAGATTGTCCAGGTATACCAGATTAAATACCCAATGTTCCAACTGGCACTTGCCAGAAACCTGCTCACTGGTGTCTAATTTGGAGATCAGCATGATTTGGCTCCATGGACCAAAGAACTAATTTCAGAAGTGATGTGAGAGTTTCTGAATGAGTCTCACATCAGGAAGAGTTGGTAAAACAGAAATCAATGAATATCCAGGAGAAAACACCCCGATGATTGTAGTCATACTTTTTACTTGGAAAGGTGAGGATTGCAGGAGGGTAATCTTCTCTGCCCAGATCATTGCTGCATGAGGTCCTCAGACAGCATCCCAGGCTCAACCATTTCCATTTGTTTCATCAATAGCTGTCCTTTCAATAAATGATGGAAGTGTATTATTCAATTCTATTCACAACTTCTCAGAGTTAAATAAAACTGAAACACGGGATAACAAATGTGAAGTGACATTCAAGACATACATGTATCGGGAAATGTCCAACTCCAATAAGACAATGTCTAACCACTACTCTTAAAATCAATGGCATTACTATAGCTGAGTCCCCACCATCAACCACTCGGAGGTCATCATTGATCAGAACTTAACTGAAGAAACCACATACATGATATGACTATAAAAGGAGTTAGAAGCTCAACAGCCTACTGTGAATTACCCAGCTCCTGATATCCCAAAGCTTTTCTACTATTTACAAGACAGGATGCAATAAACACCACTTCCTTAAATGAGTGCAATTCCAATGACGATGAAAGAAACTCATCCATGTATCCATGACAAAAGACCCATATGTTCTGCCCAAAACATTCATTCCCTTCACCATTTTTGCACTATGGTTGTAGTGTTTTCCAGTGACAAAATCCACTGGAGTTTATTTATCAAGGGTATGAAGACACCACCTCCTGTTGGATTTGACTGTTTCATTGTTATTTTCTTTGCAACTTAACAAATAATTACCTGCTGGTATTTTTTATAATTGCTTAAATACATGCAACTGCTTATTCTGTTTCCTAGTGGCCACTATATGTATATGCAGCAGTTTAATGTGTCCCCTGGTGGTTACATTTGTGTGATTCTGGAAAGCTCCAGAAGCTTCTCTTGGTATTGCATTAGTTGAATAGAGGCTATCTGATTGGTTGACTCTAACCTGTAAACTAGAATGGAATGTTTCTTATCTTTGGAGTGTAAAATGAACTGTCCATGCGGTGATGCCATTTTCCTTTTGATTCTATCTCTCTCCCTTCACTTACTGGACCTCTATCACTGTCTGTTTTAAATTTTTTTTGCTTCTATTAAAGCTTCATAAAATTATATTGAAGCATCAAGTTTTGTGTCTCTTTTCTCACTTCTGAAACAACCTTGTATCAAAAACATCAGAATCCAACAACCCAAACCAATAACTTCAGCACCAAGAAGCACAAGGACTGCAGGCACATGGAAACTCTACTACACACAGGTTTCACTCCGAGTCACGTGGAAACTCTACCACACACAGGTTTCCCTCCGAGACACATGAGAACTCTACCACACACAGGTTTCCCTCCAAGTCACATGGGAACTCTACCACACACAGGTTTCCCTCCAAGTCACATGGGAACTCTACCACGCAAAGGTTTCCCTCCGAGTCACATGAGAACTCTACCACACACAGGTTTCCCTCCGAGTCAGATGGGAACTCTACCACACACAGGTTTCCCACTGAGTCACATGGGAACTCTACCACACACAGGTTTCCCTCATAGTCACATGGGAACTCTACCACACACAGGTTTCCCTCCAAGTCACATGGGAACTCGACCACACACAGGTTTCCCTCCAAGGACTGCAGGCACACGGGAACTCTACCACACACAGGTTTCCGTCCGAGTCACGTGGGAACTCTACCACACACAGGTTTCCCTCCAAGGACTGCAAGCACATGGGAACTCTACCACACACAGGTTTCCCTCCAAGGACTGCAAGCACATGGGAACTCTACCACACACAGGTTTTCCTCCGAGTCACATGGGAACTCTACCACACACAGGTTTCTCTCCCAGTCACATAGGGACTCTACCACACACAGGTTTCCCTCTGAGTCACGTGAGAACTCAACCACACACAGGTTTCCCTCCAAGGACTGCAGGCACATGGGAACTCTACCACACACAGGTTTCCCTCCAAGGACTGCAGGCACATGGGAACTCTACCACACACAGCTTTCCCTGAGTCACGTGGGAACTCTACCACACACAGGTTTCCCTCCGAGTCACATGGGAACTCTACCACACACAGGTTTCCCTCCGAGTCACGTGGGAACTCTACCACACACAGGTTTCCCTCCGAGTCACATGGTAACTCTACCACACACAGGTTTCCCTCCGAGTCACATGGGAACTCTACCACGCACTGGTTTCCCTCCAAGGACTGCAGGCACATGGGAACTCTACGACACACAGGTTTCCCTCCAAGTCACGTGGGAACTCTACCACACACAGGTTTCCCTCTGAGTCACATGGGAACTCTACCACACACAGGTTTCCCTCCCAGTCACATGGGAACTCTACAACACACAGGTTTCCCTCCGAGTCACATGGGAACTCTACCACACACAGGTTTCCCTCCGAGTCACATGGGAACTCTACCACACACAGGTTTCCCTCGAAGTCAAATGCGAACTCTACCACACACAGATTTCCCTCCGAGTCACGTGGGAACTCTACCACACACAGGTTTCCTTTCAAGGACTGCAGGCACATGGGAACTCTACTACACACAGGTTTCCCTCCAAGTCACGTGGAAACTCTACCACACACAGGTTTCCCTCCGAGTCACATGAGAACTCTCCCACACACAGGTTTCCCTCCAAGTTACATGGGAACTCTACCACACACAGGTTTCCCTCTAAGTCACATGGGAACTCTACCACACACAGGTTTCCCTCCAACTCACATGGGAACTCTACCATGCACAGGTTTCCCTCTGAGTCACATGGGAACTCTACCACACACAGGTTTCCCTCCGAGTCACGTGGGAACTCTACCACACACAGGTTTCCCTCCGAGTCACGTGGGAACTCTACCACACACAGGTTTCCCTCCGAGTCACAGGGGAACTCTACCACACACAGGTTTCCCTCCGAGGACTGCAGGCACATGGGAATTCTACCACACACAGGTTTCTCTCCAAATCACATGGGAACTCTACCACAGACAGGATTCCCTCCGAGTCACGTGGGAACTCTACAACACACAGGTTTCCCTCTAAGGACTGCAGGCACATGGGAACTCTACCACACACAGGTTTTCCTCCGAGTCACATGGGAACTCTACCACACACAGGTTTCCCTCCAAGTCACAGGGAAACTCTACCACACACAGGTTTCCCTCCAAGGACTGCAGGCACATGGTAACTCTACCACACACAGGTTTTCCTTCGAGTCACATGGGAACTCTACCACACACAGGTTTCCCTCCGAGTCACATGGGAACTCTACCATACACAGGTTTCCCTCAGAGTCACATGGGAACTCTACCACACACTGGTTTCCCTCCAAGGACTGCAGGCACATGGGAACTCTACCACACACAGGTTTCCCTCCGAGTCACATGGGAACTCTATCACACACAGGTTTCCCTCCAAGGACTGCAGGCACATGGGAACTCTACCACACACAGGTTTCTCTCCCAGTCACATGGGAACTCAACCACACACAGGTTTCCCTCCCAGTCACGTGGGAACTCTACCACACACAGGTTTCCCTCCGAGTCACATGGGAACTCTACCACACACAGGTTTCCCTCCGAGTCACGTGGGAACTCTACCACACACAGGTTTCCCTCCGAGTCACATGGTAACTCTACCACACACAGGTTTCCCTCCGAGTCACATGGGAACTCTACCACGCACTGGTTTCCCTCCAAGGACTGCAGGCACATGGGAACTCTACGACACACAGGTTTCCCTCCAAGTCACGTGGGAACTCTACCACACACAGGTTTCCCTCTGAGTCACATGGGAACTCTACCACACACAGGTTTCCCTCCCAGTCACATGGGAACTCTACAACACACAGGTTTCCCTCCGAGTCACATGGGAACTCTACCACACACAGGTTTCCCTCCGAGTCACATGGGAACTCTACCACACACAGGTTTCCGTCGAAGTCAAATGCGAACTCTACCACACACAGATTTCCCTCCGAGTCACGTGGGAACTCTACCACACACAGGTTTCCTTTCAAGGACTGCAGGCACATGGGAACTCTACTACACACAGGTTTCCCTCCAAGTCACGTGGAAACTCTACCACACACAGGTTTCCCTCCGAGTCACATGAGAACTCTCCCACACACAGGTTTCCCTCCAAGTTACATGGGAACTCTACCACACACAGGTTTCTCTCTAAGTCACATGGGAACTCTACCACACACAGGTTTCCCTCCAACTCACATGGGAACTCTACCATGCACAGGTTTCCCTCTGAGTCACATGGGAACTCTACCACACACAGGTTTCCCTCCGAGTCACGTGGGAACTCTACCACACACAGGTTTCCCTCCGAGTCACATGGGAACTCTACCACACACAGGTTTCCCTCCGAGTCACAGGGGAACTCTACCACACACAGGTTTCCCTCCAAGGACTGCAGGCACATGGGAATTCTACCACACACAGGTTTCTCTCCAAATCACATGGGAACTCTACCACAGACAGGATTCCCTCCGAGTCACGTGGGAACTCTACAACACACAGGTTTCCCTCTAAGGACTGCAGGCACATGGGAACTCTACCACACACAGGTTTTCCTCCGAGTCACATGGGAACTCTACCACACACAGGTTACCCTCCAAGTCACAGGGAAACTCTACCACACACAGGTTTCCCTCCAAGGACTGCAGGCACATGGTAACTCTACCACACACAGGTTTTCCTTCGAGTCACATGGGAACTCTACCACACACAGGTTTCCCTCCGAGTCACATGGGAACTCTACCATACACAGGTGTCCCTCAGAGTCACATGGGAACTCTACCACACACTGGTTTCCCTCCAAGGACTGCAGGCACATGGGAACTCTACCACACACAGGTTTCCCTCCGAGTCACATGGGAACTCTATCACACACAGGTTTCCCTCCAAGGACTGCAGGCACATGGGAACTCTACCACACACAGGTTTCTCTCCCAGTCACATGGGAACTCAACCACACACAGGTTTCCCTCCCAGTCACATGGGAACTCAACCACACACAGGTTTCCCTCCGAGTCACGTGGGAACTCTACCATACTCAGGTTTCCCTCTGAGTCACATAGGAACTCTACCATGCACAGGTTTCCCTCCGAGTCACATGGGAACTCTACCACACACAGGTTTCCCTGCGAGTCACATGGGAACTCTACCACACACAGGTTTCCCTCCAAGGACTGCAGGCACATGGGAACTCTACCACACACAGGTTTCCCTCGGAGTCACATGGGAACTCTACCACGCACAGGTTTCCCTCCGAGTCACATGGGCACTCTACCACACACTGGTTTCCCTCCAAGGACTGCAGGCACATGGGAACTCTACCACACACAGGTTTCCCTCCAAGTCACGTGGGAACTCTACCACACACAGGTCTCCCTCCGAGTCACATGGGAACTCTACCACACACAGGTTTCCCTCCGAGTCACATGGGAACTCTACCACACACAGGTTTCCCTCGAAGTCATATGCGAACTCTACCACACACAGGTTTCCCTCCGAGTCACATGGGAACTTTAACAAACACAGGTTTCCCTCAGAGTCACGTGGGAACTCTACCACACACAGGTTTCCCTTCAAGGACTGCAGGCACATGGGAACTCTACTGCACACAGGTTTCCCTCCGAGTCACGTGGAAACTCTACCAACACAGGTTTCCCTCCGAGTCACATGAGAACTCTCCCACACACAGGTTTCGCTCCAAGTTACATGGGAACTCTACCACACACAGGTTTCCCTCCAACTCACATGGGAACTCTACCATGCACAGGTTTCCCTCCGAGTCACATGAGAACTCTACCACACACAGGTTTCCCTCCTAGTCACATGGGATCTCTACCACACACAGGTTTCCCTCCGAGTCACATGGGAACTCTACCACACACAGGTTTCCCTCCTAGTCACATGGGATCTCTACCACACACAGGTTTCCCTCCAAGGACTGCAGGCAAATGGGAACTCTACTACACACAGGTTTTCCTCCCAGTCACATGGGAACTCTACCACACACAAGTTTCCCTCCAAGGACTGCAGGCACATGGGAATTCTACCACACACAGGTTTCTCTGCCAGTCACATGGGAACTCTACCACACACAGGTTTCCCTCCGAGTCACATGGGAACTCTACCATACACAGGTTTCCCTCAGAGTCACATGGGAACTCTACCACACACAGGTTTCCCTCCCAGGACTGCAGGCACATGGGGACTCTGCCACACACAGGTTTCACTCCCAGTAACATGGGAACTCTACCACACACAGGTTTCCCTCCAAGTCACATGGGAACTCTACCACACACAGGTTTCCCTCCAAGTCACATGGGAACTCTACCACACACAGGTTTCCCTCCAAGTCACATGGGAACTCTACCACGCAAAGGTTTCCCTCCGAGTCACATGAGAACTCTACCACACACAGGTTTCCCTCCGAGTCAGATGGGAACTCTACCACACACAGGTTTCCCACTGAGTCACATGGGAACTCTACCACACACAGGTTTCCCTCATAGTCACATGGGAACTCTACCACACACAGGTTTCCCTCCAAGTCACATGGGAACTCGACCACACACAGGTTTCCCTCCAAGGACTGCAGGCACACGGGAACTCTACCACACACAGGTTTCCCTCCGAGTCACGTGGGAACTCTACCACACACAGGTTTCCCTCCAAGGACTGCAAGCACATGGGAACTCTACCACACACAGGTTTCCCTCCAAGGACTGCAAGCACATGGGAACTGTACCACACACAGGTTTCCCTCCAAGGACTGCAAGCACATGGGAACTCTACCACACACAGGTTTTCCTCCGAGTCACATGGGAACTCTACCACACACAGGTTTCTCTCCCAGTCACATAGGGACTCTACCACACACAGGTTTCCCTCTGAGTCACGTGAGAACTCAACCACACACAGGTTTCCCTCCAAGGACTGCAGGCACATGGGAACTCTACCACACACAGGTTTCTCTCCCAGTCACATGGGAACTCAACCACACACAGGTTTCCCTCCCAGTCACGTGGGAACTCTACCACACACAGGTTTCCCTCCGAGTCACATGGGAACTCTACCACACACAGGTTTCCCTCCGAGTCACGTGGGAACTCTACCACACACAGGTTTCCCTCCGAGTCACATGGTAACTCTACCACACACAGGTTTCCCTCCGAGTCACATGGGAACTCTACCACGCACTGGTTTCCCTCCAAGGACTGCAGGCACATGGGAACTCTACGACACACAGGTTTCCCTCCAAGTCACGTGGGAACTCTACCACACACAGGTTTCCCTCTGAGTCACATGGGAACTCTACCACACACAGGTTTCCCTCCCAGTCACATGGGAACTCTACAACACACAGGTTTCCCTCCGAGTCACATGGGAACTCTACCACACACAGGTTTCCCTCCGAGTCACATGGGAACTCTACCACACACAGGTTTCCCTCGAAGTCAAATGCGAACTCTACCACACACAGATTTCCCTCCGAGTCACGTGGGAACTCTACCACACACAGGTTTCCTTTCAAGGACTGCAGGCACATGGGAAATCTACTACACACAGGTTTCCCTCCAAGTCACGTGGAAACTCTACCACACACAGGTTTCCCTCCGAGTCACATGAGAACTCTCCCACACACAGGTTTCCCTCCAAGTTACATGGGAACTCTACCACACACAGGTTTCCCTCTAAGTCACATGGGAACTCTACCACACACAGGTTTCCCTCCAACTCACATGGGAACTCTACCATGCACAGGTTTCCCTCTGAGTCACATGGGAACTCTACCACACACAGGTTTCCCTCCGAGTCACGTGGGAACTCTACCACACACAGGTTTCCCTCCGAGTCACATGGGAACTCTACCACACACAGGTTTCCCTCCGAGTCACAGGGGAACTCTACCACACACAGGTTTCCCTCCAAGGACTGCAGGCACATGGGAATTCTACCACACACAGGTTTCTCTCCAAATCACATGGGAACTCTACCACAAACAGGATTCCCTCCGAGTCACGTGGGAACTCTACAACACACAGGTTTCCCTCTAAGGACTGCAGGCACATGGGAACTCTACCACACACAGGTTTTCCTCCGAGTCACATGGGAACTCTACCACACACAGGTTTCCCTCCAAGTCACAGGGAAACTCTACCACACACAGGTTTCCCTCCAAGGACTGCAGGCACATGGTAACTCTACCACACACAGGCTTTCCTTCGAGTCACAGGGGAACTCTACCACACACAGGTTTCCCTCCGAGTCACATGGGAACTCTACCATACACAGGTTTCCCTCAGAGTCACATGGGAACTCTACCACACACTGGTTTCCCTCCAAGGACTGCAGGCACATGGGAACTCTACCACACACAGGTTTCCCTCCGAGTCACATGGGAACTCTATCACACACAGGTTTCCCTCCAAGGACTGCAGGCACATGGGAACTCTACCACACACAGGTTTCTCTCCCAGTCACATGGGAACTCAACCACACACAGGTTTCCCTCCCAGTCACGTGGGAACTCTACCACACACAGGTTTCCCTCCGAGTCACATGGGAAGTCTACCACACACAGGTTTCCCTCCGAGTCACGTGGGAACTCTACCACACACAGGATTCCCTCCGAGTCACATGGTAACTCTACCACACACAGGTTTCCCGCCGAGTCACATGGGAACTCTACCACGCACTGGTTTCCCTCCAAGGACTGCAGGCACATGGGAACTCTACGACACACAGGTTTCCCTCCAAGTCACGTGGGAACTCTACCACACACAGGTTTCCCTCTGAGTCACATGGGAACTCTACCACACACAGGTTTCCCTCCCAGTCACATGGGAACTCTACAACACACAGGTTTCCCTCCGAGTCACATGGGAACTCTACCACACACAGGTTTCCCTCCGAGTCACATGGGAACTCTACCACACGCAGGTTTCCCTCGAAGTCAAATGCGAACTCTACCACACACAGATTTCCCTCCGAGTCACGTGGGAACTCTACCACACACAGGTTTCCTTTCAAGGACTGCAGGCACATGGGAACTCTACTACACACAGGTTTCCCTCCAAGTCACGTGGAAACTCTACCACACACAGGTTTCCCTCCGAGTCACATGAGAACTCTCCCACACACAGGTTTCCCTCCAAGTTACATGGGAACTCTACCACACACAGGTTTCCCTCTAAGTCACTTGGGAACTCTACCACACACAGGTTTCCCTCCAACTCACATGGGAACTCTACCATGCACAGGTTTCCCTCTGAGTCACATGGGAACTCTACCACACACAGGTTTCCCTCCGAGTCACGTGGGAACTCTACCACACACAGGTTTCCCTCCGAGTCACATGGGAACTCTACCACACACAGGATTCCCTCCGAGTCACGTGGGAACTCTACAACACACAGGTTTCCCTCTAAGGACTGCAGGCACATGGGAACTCTACCACACACAGGTTTCCCTCCGAGTCACGTGGGAACTCTACCACACACAGGTTTCCCTCAAGGACTGCAGGCACATGGGAACTCTACTACACAGAGGTTTCCCTCCGAGTCACGTGGAAACTCTACCACACACAGGTTTCCCTCCGAGTCACATGAGAACTCTCCCACACACAGGTTTCCCTCCAAGTTACATGGGAACTCTACCACACACAGGTTTCCCTCTAAGTCACTTGGGAACTCTACCACACACAGGTTTCCCTCCAACTCACATGGGAACTCTACCATGCACAGGTTTCCCTCCGAGTCATGTGGGAACTCTACCACACACAGGTTTCCCTCTGAGTCACATGGGAACTCCACCACACACAGGTTTCCCTGCGAGTCACGTGGGAACTCTACCACACACAGGTTTCCCTTCAAGGACTGCAGGCACATGGGAACTCTACTACACACAGGTTTCCCTCCGAGTCACATGGGAACTCTACCACACACAGGTTTCCCTCCAACTCACATGGGAACTCTACCACACACAGGTTTCCCTGCGAATCACATGGCAACTCTACCACACACAGGTTTCCCTCCAAGTCACATGGGAAATCTACCACACACAGGTTTCCCTCCAACGACTGCAGGCACGTGGGAACTCTACCACACACAGGTTTCCCTCGAAGTCAAATGCGAACTCTACCACACACAGGTTTCTCTCCCAGTCACATGGGAACTCTACCACACACAGATTTCCCTCCGAGTCACATGGGAACTCTACCACACACAGGTTTCCCTCCGAGTCACGTGGGAACTCTACCACACACAGGTTTCCCTTCAAGGACTGCAGGCACATGGGAACTCTACTACACACAGGTTTCCCTCCGAGTCACGTGGAAACTCTACCAACACAGGTTTCCCTCCGAGTCACATGAGAGCTCTCCCACACACAGGTTTCGCTCCAAGTTACATGGGAACTCTAACACACACAGGTTTCCCTACAACTCACATGGGAACTCTACCATGCACAGGTTTCCCTCCGAGTCACATGAGAACTCTACCACACACAGCTTTCCCTCCGAGTCACATGGGAACTCTACCACACACAGGTTTCCCTCCGAGTCACAGGGGAACTCTATCACACACAGGTTTCCCTCCAAGGACTGCAGGCACATGGGAATTCTACCACACACAGGTTTCTCTCCAAATCACATGGGAACTCTACCACAGACAGGTTTCCCTCCGAGTCACGTGGGAACTCTACAACACACAGGTTTCCCTCTAAGGACTGCAGGCACATGGGAACTCTACCACACACAGGTTTTCCTCCGAGTCACATGGGAACTCTACCACACACAGGTTTCCCTCCAAGTCACAGGGAAACTCTACCACACACAGGTTTCCCTCCAAGGACTGCAGGCACATGGTAACTCTACCACACACAGGTTTTCCTTCGAGTCACATGGGAACTCTACCACACCAGGTTTCCCTCCGAGTCACATGGGAACTCTACCATACACAGGTTTCCCTCAGAGTCACATGGGAACTCTACCACACACTGGTTTCCCTCCAAGGACTGCAGGCACATGGGAACTCTACCACACACAGGTTTCCCTCCGAGTCACATGGGAACTCTATCACACACAGGTTTCCCTCCAAGGACTGCAGGCACATGGGAACTCTACCACACACAGGTTTCTCTCCCAGTCACATGGGAACTCAACCACACACAGGTTTCCCTCGCAGTCACATGGGAACTCAACCACACACAGGTTTCCCTCCGAGTCACGTGGGAACTCTACCATACTCAGGTTTCCCTCTGAGTCACATAGGAACTCTACCACGCACAGGTTTCCCTCCGAGTCACATGGGAACTCTACCACACACAGGTTTCCCTGCGAGTCACATGGGAACTCTACCACACACAGGTTTCCCTCCAAGGACTGCAGGCACATGGGAACTCTACCACACACAGGTTTCCCTCGGAGTCACATGGGAACTCTACCACGCACAGGTTTCCCTCCGAGTCACATGGGCACTCTACCACACACTGGTTTCCCTCCAAGGACTGCAGGCACATGGGAACTCTACCACACACAGGTTTCCCTCCAAGTCACGTGGGAACTCTACCACACACAGGTCTCCCTCCGAGTCACATGGGAACTCTACCACACACAGGTTTCCCTCCGAGTCACGTGGGAACTCTACCACACACAGGTTTCCCTCTGAGTCACATGGGAACTCCACCACACACAGGTTTCCCTGCGAGTCACGTGGGAACTCTACCACACACAGGTTTCCCTTCAAGGACTGCAGGCACATGGGAACTCTACTACACACAGGTTTCCCTCCGAGTCACATGGGAACTCTACCACACACAGGTTTCCCTCCAACTCACATGGGAACTCTACCACACACAGGTTTCCCTGCGAATCACGTGGCAACTCTACCACACACAGGTTTCCCTCCAAGTCACATGGGAAATCTACCACACACAGGTTTCCCTCCAACGACTGCAGGCACGTGGGAACTCTACCACACACAGGTTTCCCTCCGAGTCACATGGGAACTCTACCACACACAGGTTTCCCTCCGAGTCACGTGGGAATTCTACAACACACAGGTTTCCCTCTAAGGACTGCAGGCACATGGGAACTCTACCACGCACAGGTTTCCCTCCGAGTCACATGGGAACTCTACCACACACAGGTTTCCCTCCGAGTCACAGGGGAACTCTATCACACACAGGTTTCCCTCCAAGGACTGCAGGCACATGGGAATTCTACCACACACAGGTTTCTCTCCAAATCACATGGGAACTCTACCACAGACAGGTTTCCCTCCGAGTCACGTGGGAACTCTACAACACACAGGTTTCCCTCTAAGGACTGCAGGCACATGGGAACTCTACCACACACAGGTTTTCCTCCGAGTCACATGGGAACTCTACCACACACAGGTTTCCCTCCAAGTCACAGGGAAACTCTACCACACACAGGTTTCCCTCCAAGGACTGCAGGCACATGGTAACTCTACCACACACAGGTTTTCCTTCGAGTCACATGGGAACTCTACCACACCAGGTTTCCCTCCGAGTCACATGGGAACTCTACCATACACAGGTTTCCCTCAGAGTCACATGGGAACTCTACCACACACTGGTTTCCCTCCAAGGACTGCAGGCACATGGGAACTCTACCACACACAGGTTTCCCTCCGAGTCACATGGGAACTCTATCACACACAGGTTTCCCTCCAAGGACTGCAGGCACATGGGAACTCTACCACACACAGGTTTCCCTCGGAGTCACATGGGAACTCTACCACGCACAGGTTTCCCTCCGAGTCACATGGGCACTCTACCACACACTGGTTTCCCTCCAAGGACTGCAGGCACGTGGGAACTCTACCACACACAGGTCTCCCTCCGAGTCACATGGGAACTCCACCACACACAGGTTTCCCTCCGAGTCACATGGGAACTCAACCACACACAGGTTTCCCTCCGAGTCACGTGGGAACTCTACCATACTCAGGTTTCCCTCTGAGTCACATAGGAACTCTACCACGCACAGGTTTCCCTCCGAGTCACATGGGAACTCTACCACACACAGGTTTCCCTGCGAGTCACATGGGAACTCTACCACACACAGGTTTCCCTCCAAGGACTGCAGGCACATGGGAACTCTACCACACACAGGTTTCCCTCGGAGTCACATGGGAACTCTACCACGCACAGGTTTCCCTCCGAGTCAAATGGGCACTCTACCACACACTGGTTTCCCTCCAAGGACTGCAGGCACGTGGGAACTCTACCACACACAGGTCTCCCTCCGAGTCACATGGGAACTCCACCACACACAGGTTTCCCTCCGAGTCACGTGGGAACTCTACCACACACAGGTTTCCCTCTGAGTCACATGGGAACTCCACCACACACAGGTTTCCCTGCGAGTCACGTGGGAACTCTACCACACACAGGTTTCCCTTCAAGGACTGCAGGCACATGGGAACTCTACTACACACAGGTTTCCCTCCGAGTCACATGGGAACTCTACCACACACAGGTTTCCCTCCAACTCACATGGGAACTCTACCACACACAGGTTTCCCTGCGAATCACATGGCAACTCTACCACACACAGGTTTCCCTCCAAGTCACATGGGAAATCTACCACACACAGGTTTCCCTCCAACGACTGCAGGCACGTGGGAACTCTACCACACACAGGTTTCCCTCCGAGTCACATGGGAACTCTACCACACACAGGTTTCCCTCTAAGGACTGCACGTACATGGGAACTCTACTACACACAGGTTTCCCTCGAAGTCAAATGCGAACTCTACCACACACAGGTTTCTCTCCCAGTCACATGGGAACTCTACCACACACAGATTTCCCTCCGAGTCACATGGGAACTCTACCACACACAGGTTTCCCTCCGAGTCACGTGGGAACTCTACCACACACAGGTTTCCCTCAAGGACTGCAGGCACATGGGAACTCTACTACACAGAGGTTTCCCTCCGAGTCACATGAGAACTCTCCCACACACAGGTTTCCCTCCGAGTCACAGGAGAACTCTACCACACACAGGCTTCCCTCCGAGTCACATGGGAACTTTACCACACACAGGTTTCCCTCCGAGTCACAGGGGAACTCTACCACACACAGGTTTCCCTCCAAGGACTGCAGGCACATGGGAATTCTACCACACACAGGTTTCTCTCCAAATCACATGGGAACTCTACCACAGACAGGTTTCCCTCCGAGTCACGTGGGAACTCTACAACACACAGGTTTCCCTCTAAGGACTGCAGGCACATGGGAACTCTACCACACACAGGTTTTCCTCCGAGTCACATGGGAACTCTACCACACACAGGTTTCCCTCCAAGTCACAGGGAAACTCTACCACACACAGGTTTCCCTCCAAGGACTGCAGGCACATGGCAACTCTACCACACACAGGTTTTCCTTCGAGTCACATGGGAACTCTACCACACACAGGTTTCCCTCCGAGTCACATGGGAACTCTACCACACTCTGGTTTCCCTCCAAGGACTGCAGGCACATGGGAACTCTACCACACACAGGTTTCCCTCCGAGTCACATGGGAACTCTATCACACACAGGTTTCCCTCCAAGGACTGCAGGCACATGGGAACTCTACCACACACAGGTTTCTCTCCCAGTCACATGGGAACTCTACCACACACAGGTTTCCCTCCCAGTCACATGGGAACTCAACCACACACAGGTTTCCCTCCGAGTCACGTGGGAACTCTACCATACTCAGGTTTCCCTCTGAGTCACATAGGAACTCTACCACGCACAGGTTTCCCTCCGAGTCACATGGGAACTCTACCACACACAGGTTTCCCTGCGAGTCACATGGGAACTCTACCACACACAGGTTTCCCTCCAAGGACTGCAGGCACATGGGAACTCTACCACACACAGGTTTCCCTCCAAGTCACGTGGGAACTCTACCACACACAGGTCTCCCTCCGAGTCACATGGGAACTCTACCACACACAGGTTTCCCTCCGAGTCACATGGGAACTCTACCACACACAGGTTTCCCTCGAAGTCATATGCGAACTCTACCACACACAGGTTTCTCTCCCAGTCACATGGGAACTCTACCACACACAGGTTTCCCTCCGAGTCACATGGGAACTTTACCACACACAGGTTTCCCTCAGAGTCACGTGGGAACTCTACCAACACAGGTTTCCCTCCGAGTCACATGAGAACTCTCCCACACACAGGTTTCGCTCCAAGTTACATGGGAACTCTACCACACACAGGTTTCCCTCCAACTCACATGGGAACTCTACCATGCAAAGGTTTCCCACCGAGTCACATGAGAACTCTACCACACACAGGTTTCCCTCCGAGTCACATGGGAACTCTACCACACACAGGTTTCCCTGCGAGTCACATGGGAACTCTACCACACACAGGTTTCCCTCCAAGGACTGCAGGCACATGGGAACTCTACCACACACAGGTTTCCCTCCGAGTCACATGAGAACTCTACCACACACTGGTTTCCCTCCAAGGACTGCAGGCACATGGGAACTCTACCACACACAGGTTTCTCTCCCAGTCACATGGGAACTCAACCACACACATGCTACCCTCAGAGTCACTTGGGAACTCTACCACACACAAGTTTCCCTCTGAGTCACATAGGAACTCTACCACACACAGGTTTCCCTGCGAGTCACATGGGAACTCTACCACACACAGGTTTCCCTCCAAGGACTGCAGGCACATGGGAACTCTACCACACACAGGTTTCCCTGCGAGTCACGTGGGAACTCTACAACACACAGGTTTCCCTCTAAGGACTGCAGGCACATGGGAACTCTACCACGCACAGGTTTCCCTCCGAGTCACATGGGAACTCTACCACACACAGGTTTCCCTCCGAGTCACAGGGGAACTCTATCACACACAGGTTTCCCTCCAAGGACTGCAGGCACATGGGAATTCTACCACACACAGGTTTCTCTCCAAATCACATGGGAACTCTACCACAGACAGGTTTCCCTCCGAGTCACGTGGGAACTCTACAACACACAGGTTTCCCTCTAAGGACTGCAGGCACATGGGAACTCTACCACACACAGGTTTTCCTCCGAGTCACATGGGAACTCTACCACACACAGGTTTCCCTCCAAGTCACAGGGAAACTCTACCACACACAGGTTTCCCTCCAAGGACTGCAGGCACATGGTAACTCTACCACACACAGGTTTTCCTTCGAGTCACATGGGAACTCTACCATACACAGGTTTCCCTCAGAGTCACATGGGAACTCTACCACACACTGGTTTCCCTCCAAGGACTGCAGGCACATGGGAACTCTACCACACACAGGTTTCCCTCCGAGTCACATGGGAACTCTATCACACACAGGTTTCCCTCCAAGGACTGCAGGCACATGGGAACTCTACCACACACAGGTTTCCCTCGGAGTCACATGGGAACTCTACCACGCACAGGTTTCCCTCCGAGTCACATGGGCACTCTACCACACACTGGTTTCCCTCCAAGGACTGCAGGCACGTGGGAACTCTACCACACACAGGTCTCCCTCCGAGTCACATGGGAACTCCACCACACACAGGTTTCCCTCCGAGTCACATGGGAACTCAACCACACACAGGTTTCCCTCCGAGTCACGTGGGAACTCTACCATACTCAGGTTTCCCTCTGAGTCACATAGGAACTCTACCACGCACAGGTTTCCCTCCGAGTCACATGGGAACTCTACCACACACAGGTTTCCCTGCGAGTCACATGGGAACTCTACCACACACAGGTTTCCCTCCAAGGACTGCAGGCACATGGGAACTCTACCACACACAGGTTTCCCTCGGAGTCACATGGGAACTCTACCACGCACAGGTTTCCCTCCGAGTCACATGGGCACTCTACCACACACTGGTTTCCCTCCAAGGACTGCAGGCACGTGGGAACTCTACCACACACAGGTCTCCCTCCGAGTCACATGGGAACTCCACCACACACAGGTTTCCCTCCGAGTCACGTGGGAACTCTACCACACACAGGTTTCCCTCTGAGTCACATGGGAACTCCACCACACACAGGTTTCCCTGCGAGTCACGTGGGAACTCTACCACACACAGGTTTCCCTTCAAGGACTGCAGGCACATGGGAACTCTACTACACACAGGTTTCCCTCCGAGTCACATGGGAACTCTACCACACACAGGTTTCCCTCCAACTCACATGGGAACTCTACCACACACAGGTTTCCCTGCGAATCACATGGCAACTCTACCACACACAGGTTTCCCTCCAAGTCACATGGGAAATCTACCACACACAGGTTTCCCTCCAACGACTGCAGGCACGTGGGAACTCTACCACACACAGGTTTCCCTCCGAGTCACATGGGAACTCTACCACACACAGGTTTCCCTCTAAGGACTGCAGGTACATGGGAACTCTACTACACACAGGTTTCCCTCGAAGTCAAATGCGAACTCTACCACACACAGGTTTCTCTCCCAGTCACATGGGAACTCTACCACACACAGATTTCCCTCCGAGTCACATGGGAACTCTACCACACACAGGTTTCCCTCCGAGTCACGTGGGAACTCTACCACACACAGGTTTCCCTCAAGGACTGCAGGCACATGGGAACTCTACTACACAGAGGTTTCCCTCCGAGTCACATGAGAACTCTCCCACACACAGGTTTCCCTCCGAGTCACAGGAGAACTCTACCACACCCAGGCTTCCCTCCGAGTCACATGGGAACTTTACCACACACAGGTTTCCCTCCGAGTCACAGGGGAACTCTACCACACACAGGTTTCCCTCCAAGGACTGCAGGCACATGGGAATTCTACCACACACAGGTTTCTCTCCAAATCACATGGGAACTCTACCACAGACAGGTTTCCCTCCGAGTCACGTGGGAACTCTACAACACACAGGTTTCCCTCTAAGGACTGCAGGCACATGGGAACTCTACCACACACAGGTTTTCCTCCGAGTCACATGGGAACTCTACCACACACAGGTTTCCCTCCAACTCACATGGGAACTCTACCACACACAGGTTTCCCTGCGAATCACATGGCAACTCTACCACACACAGGTTTCCCTCCAAGTCACATGGGAAATCTACCACACACAGGTTTCCCTCCAACGACTGCAGGCACGTGGGAACTCTACCACACACAGGTTTCCCTCCGAGTCACATGGGAACTCTACCACACACAGGTTTCCCTCTAAGGACTGCAGGTACATGGGAACTCTACTACACACAGGTTTCCCTCGAAGTCAAATGCGAACTCTACCACACACAGGTTTCTCTCCCAGTCACATGGGAACTCTACCACACACAGATTTCCCTCCGAGTCACATGGGAACTCTACCACACACAGGTTTCCCTCCGAGTCACGTGGGAACTCTACCACACACAGGTTTCCCTCAAGGACTGCAGGCACATGGGAACTCTACTACACAGAGGTTTCCCTCCGAGTCACATGAGAACTCTCCCACACACAGGTTTCCCTCCGAGTCACAGGAGAACTCTACCACACACAGGCTTCCCTCCGAGTCACATGGGAACTTTACCACACACAGGTTTCCCTCCGAGTCACAGGGGAACTCTACCACACACAGGTTTCCCTCCAAGGACTGCAGGCACATGGGAATTCTACCACACACAGGTTTCTCTCCAAATCACATGGGAACTCTACCACAGACAGGTTTCCCTCCGAGTCACGTGGGAACTCTACAACACACAGGTTTCCCTCTAAGGACTGCAGGCACATGGGAACTCTACCACACACAGGTTTTCCTCCGAGTCACATGGGAACTCTACCACACACAGGTTTCCCTCCAAGTCACAGGGAAACTCTACCACACACAGGTTTCCCTCCAAGGACTGCAGGCACATGGTAACTCTACCACACACAGGTTTTCCTTCGAGTCACATGGGAACTCTACCACACCAGGTTTCCCTCCGAGTCACATGGGAACTCTACCATACACAGGTTTCCCTCAGAGTCACATGGGAACTCTACCACACACTGGTTTCCCTCCAAGGACTGCAGGCACATGGGAACTCTACCACACACAGGTTTCCCTCCGAGTCACATGGGAACTCTATCACACACAGGTTTCCCTCCAAGGACTGCAGGCACATGGGAACTCTACCACACACAGGTTTCCCTCGGAGTCACATGGGAACTCTACCACGCACAGGTTTCCCTCCGAGTCACATGGGCACTCTACCACACACTGGTTTCCCTCCAAGGACTGCAGGCACGTGGGAACTCTACCACACACAGGTCTCCCTCCGAGTCACATGGGAACTCCACCACACACAGGTTTCCCTCCGAGTCACATGGGAACTCAACCACACACAGGTTTCCCTCCGAGTCACGTGGGAACTCTACCATACTCAGGTTTCCCTCTGAGTCACATAGGAACTCTACCACGCACAGGTTTCCCTCCGAGTCACATGGGAACTCTACCACACACAGGTTTCCCTGCGAGTCACATGGGAACTCTACCACACACAGGTTTCCCTCCAAGGACTGCAGGCACATGGGAACTCTACCACACACAGGTTTCCCTCGGAGTCACATGGGAACTCTACCACGCACAGGTTTCCCTCCGAGTCACATGGGCACTCTACCACACACTGGTTTCCCTCCAAGGACTGCAGGCACGTGGGAACTCTACCACAAACAGGTCTCCCTCCGAGTCACATGGGAACTCCACCACACACAGGTTTCCCTCCGAGTCACGTGGGAACTCTACCACACACAGGTTTCCCTCTGAGTCACATGGGAACTCCACCACACACAGGTTTCCCTGCGAGTCACGTGGGAACTCTACCACACACAGGTTTCCCTTCAAGGACTGCAGGCACATGGGAACTCTACTACACACAGGTTTCCCTCCGAGTCACATGGGAACTCTACCACACACAGGTTTCCCTCCAACTCACATGGGAACTCTACCACACACAGGTTTCCCTGCGAATCACATGGCAACTCTACCACACACAGGTTTCCCTCCAAGTCACATGGGAAATCTACCACACACAGGTTTCCCTCCAACGACTGCAGGCACGTGGGAACTCTACCACACACAGGTTTCCCTCCGAGTCACATGGGAACTCTACCACACACAGGTTTCCCTCTAAGGACTGCAGGTACATGGGAACTCTACTACACACAGGTTTCCCTCGAAGTCAAATGCGAACTCTACCACACACAGGTTTCTCTCCCAGTCACATGGGAACTCTACCACACACAGATTTCCCTCCGAGTCACATGGGAACTCTACCACACACAGGTTTCCCTCCGAGTCACGTGGGAACTCTACCACACACAGGTTTCCCTCAAGGACTGCAGGCACATGGGAACTCTACTACACAGAGGTTTCCCTCCGAGTCACATGAGAACTCTCCCACACACAGGTTTCCCTCCGAGTCACAGGAGAACTCTACCACACACAGGCTTCCCTCCGAGTCACATGGGAACTTTACCACACACAGGTTTCCCTCCGAGTCACAGGGGAACTCTACCACACACAGGTTTCCCTCCAAGGACTGCAGGCACATGGGAATTCTACCACACACAGGTTTCTCTCCAAATCACATGGGAACTCTACCACAGACAGGTTTCCCTCCGAGTCACGTGGGAACTCTACAACACACAGGTTTCCCTCTAAGGACTGCAGGCACATGGGAACTCTACCACACACAGGTTTTCCTCCGAGTCACATGGGAACTCTACCACACACAGGTTTCCCTCCAAGTCACAGGGAAACTCTACCACACACAGGTTTCCCTCCAAGGACTGCAGGCATATGGTAACTCTACCACACACAGGTTTTCCTTCGAGTCACATGGGAACTCTACCACACACAGGTTTCCCTCCGAGTCACATGGGAACTCTACCACACTCTGGTTTCCCTCCAAGGACTGCAGGCACATGGGAACTCTACCACACACAGGTTTCCCTCCGAGTCACATGGGAACTCTATCACACACAGGTTTCCCTCCAAGGACTGCAGGCACATGGGAACTCTACCACACACAGGTTTCTCTCCCAGTCACATGGGAACTCTACCACACACAGGTTTCCCTCCCAGTCACATGGGAACTCAACCACACACAGGTTTCCCTCCGAGTCACGTGGGAACTCTACCATACTCAGGTTTCCCTCTGAGTCACATAGGAACTCTACCACGCACAGGTTTCCCTCCGAGTCACATGGGAACTCTACCACACACAGGTTTCCCTGCGAGTCACATGGGAACTCTACCACACACAGGTTTCCCTCCAAGGACTGCAGGCACATGGGAACTCTAACACACACAGGTTTCCCTCGGAGTCACATGGGAACTCTACCACGCACAGGTTTCCCTCCGAGTCACATGGGCACTCTACCACACACTGGTTTCCCTCCAAGGACTGCAGGCACATGGGAACTCTACCACACACAGGTTTCCCTCCAAGTCACGTGGGAACTCTACCACACACAGGTCTCCCTCCGAGTCACATGGGAACTCTACCACACACAGGTTTCCCTCCGAGTCACATGGGAACTCTACCACACACAGGTTTCCCTCGAAGTCATATGCGAACTCTACCACACACAGGTTTCTCTCCCAGTCACATGGGAACTCTACCACACACAGGTTTCCCTCCGAGTCACATGGGAACTTTACCACACACAGGTTTCCCTCAGAGTCACGTGGGAACTCTACCACACACAGGTTTCCCTTCAAGGACTGCAGGCACATGGGAACTCTACTGCACACAGGTTTCCCTCCGAGTCACGTGGAAACTCTACCAACACAGGTTTCCCTCCGAGTCACATGAGAACTCTCCCACACACAGGTTTCGCTCCAAGTTACATGGGAACTCTACCACACACAGGTTTCCCTCCAACTCACATGGGAACTCTACCACACACAGGTTTCCCTGCGAGTCACATGGGAACTCTACCACACACAGGTTTCCCTCCAAGGACTGCAGGCACATGGGAACTCTACCACACACAGGTTTCCCTCCGAGTCACATGAGAACTCTACCACACACTGGTTTCCCTCCAAGGACTGCAGGCACATGGGAACTCTACCACACACAGGTTTCTCTCCCAGTCACATGGAAACTCAACCACACACATGCTACCCTCAGAGTCACTTGGGAACTCTACCACACACAAGTTTCCCTCTGAGTCACATAGGAACTCTACCACACACAGGTTTCCCTGCGAGTCACATGGGAACTCTACCACACACAGGTTTCCCTCCAAGGACTGCAGGCACATGGGAACTCTACCACACACAGGTTTCTCTCCCAGTCACATGGGAACTCAACCACACACAGGCTACCCTCAGAGTCACTTGGGAACTCTACCACACACACAGGTTTCCCTCCGAGTCACATGGGAACTCTACCACACACAGGTTTCCCTCCGAGTCACGTGGGAACTCTACCACACACAGGTTTCCCTTCAAGGACTGCAGGCACATGGGAACTGTACTACACACAGGTTTCCCTCCGAGTCACGTGGAAACTCTACCACACACAGGTTTCCCTCTAAGTCATATGGGAACTCTACCACACATAGGTTTCCCTCCAACTCACATGGGAACTCTACCATGCACAGGTTTCCCTCCGAGTCACATGGGAACTCTACCACACACAGGTTTCCCTCCGAGTCACATGGGAACTCTACCATACACAGGTTTCCCTCAGAGTCACATGGGAACTCTACCACACACTGGTTTCCCTCCAAGGACTGCAGGCACATGGGAACTCTACCACACACAGGTTTCCCTCCGAGTCACATGGGAACTCTATCACACACAGGTTTCCCTCCAAGGACTGCAGGCACATGGGAACTCTACCACACACAGGTTTCTCTCCCAGTCACATGGGAACTCAACCACACACAGGTTTCCCTCCCAGTCACATGGGAACTCAACCACACACAGGTTTCCCTCCGAGTCACGTGGGAACTCTACCATACTCAGGTTTCCCTCTGAGTCACATAGGAACTCTACCACGCACAGGTTTCCCTCCGAGTCACATGGGAACTCTACCACACACAGGTTTCCCTGCGAGTCACATGGGAACTCTACCACACACAGGTTTCCCTCCAAGGACTGCAGGCACATGGGAACTCTACCACACACAGGTTTCCCTCGGAGTCACATGGGAACTCTACCACGCACAGGTTTCCCTCCGAGTCACATGGGCACTCTACCACACACTGGTTTCCCTCCAAGGACTGCAGGCACATGGGAACTCTACCACACACAGGTTTCCCTCCAAGTCACGTGGGAACTCTACCACACACAGGTCTCCCTCCGAGTCACATGGGAACTCTACCACACACAGGTTTCCCTCCGAGTCACATGGGAACTCTACCACACACAGGTTTCCCTCGAAGTCATATGCGAACTCTACCACACACAGGTTTCTCTCCCAGTCACATGGGAACTCTACCACACACAGGTTTCCCTCCGAGTCACATGGGAACTTTACCACACACAGGTTTCCCTCAGAGTCACGTGGGAACTCTACCACACACAGGTTTCCCTTCAAGGACTGCAGGCACATGGGAACTCTACTACACACAGGTTTTCCTCCCAGTCACATGGGAACTCTACCACACACAAGTTTCCCTCCAAGGACTGCAGGCACATGGGAATTCTACCACACACAGGTTTCTCTGCCAGTCACATGGGAAATCTACCACACACAGGTTTCCCTCCGAGTCACATGGGAACTCTACCATACACAGGTTTCCCTCAGAGTCACATGGGAACTCTACCACACACTGGTTTCCCTCCAAGGACTGCAGGCACATGGGAACTCTACCACACACAGGTTTCCCTCGGAGTCACATGGGAACTCTACCACGCACAGGTTTCCCTCCGAGTCACATGGGAACTCTACCACACACAGGTTTCCCTCCGAGTCACATGGGAACTCCACCACACACAGGTTTCCCTCGAAGTCAAATGCGAACTCCACCACACACAGGTTTCTCTCCCAGTCACATGGGAACTCTACCACACACGGGTTTCCCTCTGAGTCACATGGGAACTCCACCACACACAGGTTTCCCTGCGAGTCACGTGGGAACTCTACCACACACAGGTTTCCCTTCAAGGACTGCAGGCACATGGGAACTCTACTACACACAGGTTTCCCTCCGAGTCACATGGGAACTCTACCACACACAGGTTTCCCTGCGAGTCACATGGCAACTCTACCACACACAGGTTTCCCTCCAAGTCACATGGGAAATCTACCACACACAGGTTTCCCTCCAACGACTGCAGGCACGTGGGAACTCTACCACACACAGGTTTCCCTCCGAGTCACATGGGAACTCTACCACACACAGGTTTCCCTCTAAGGACTGCAGGTACATGGGAACTCTACCACACACAGGTTTCCGTCGAAGTCAAATGCGAACTCTACCACACACAGGTTTCTCTCCCAGTCACATGGGAACTCTACCACACACAGATTTCCCTCCGAGTCACATGGGAACTCTACCACACACAGGTTTCCCTCCGAGTCACGTGGGAACTCTACCACACACACGTTTCCCTCCGAGTCACAGGGGAACTCTACCACACACAGGTTTCCCTCCAAGGACTGCAGGCACATGGGAATTCTACCACACACAGGTTTCTCTCCAAATCACATGGGAACTCTACCACAGACAGGTTTCCCTCCGAGTCACGTGGGAACTCTACAACACACAGGTTTCCCTCTAAGGACTGCAGGCACATGGGAACTCTACCACACACAGGTTTTCCTCCGAGTCACATGGGAACTCTACCACACACAGGTTTCCCTCCAAGTCACAGGGAAACTCTACCACACACAGGTTTCCCTCCAAGGACTGCAGGCACATGGTAACTCTACCACACACAGGTTTTCCTTCGAGTCACATGGGAACTCTACCACACACAGGTTTCCCTCCGAGTCACATGGGAACTCTACCACACACTGGTTTCCCTCCAAGGACTGCAGGCACATGGGAACTCTACCACACACAGGTTTCCCTCCGAGTCACATGGGAACTCTATCACACACAGGTTTCCCTCCAAGGACTGCAGGCACATGGGAACTCTACCACACACAGGTTTCTCTCCCAGTCACATGGGAACTCTACCACACACAGGTTTCCCTCCCAGTCACATGGGAACTCAACCACACACAGGTTTCCCTCCGAGTCACGTGGGAACTCTACCATACTCAGGTTTCCCTCTGAGTCACATAGGAACTCTACCACGCACAGGTTTCCCTCCGAGTCACATGGGAACTCTACCACACACAGGTTTCCCTGCGAGTCACATGGGAACTCTACCACACACAGGTTTCCCTCCAAGGACTGCAGGCACATGGGAACTCTACCACACACAGGTTTCCCTCGGAGTCACATGGGAACTCTACCACGCA
This sequence comes from Mobula birostris, assembly GCF_030028105.1. Classification (NCBI taxonomy): domain Eukaryota; kingdom Metazoa; phylum Chordata; class Chondrichthyes; order Myliobatiformes; family Myliobatidae; genus Mobula; species Mobula birostris. Next base: position 64,600,126 of record NC_092381.1, on the reverse strand, counting down.
CAGGTTTCCCTCCGAGTCACATGGGCACTCTACCACACACTGGTTTCCCTCCAAGGACTGCAGGCACATGGGAACTCTACCACACACAGGTTTCCCTCCAAGTCACGTGGGAACTCTACCACACACAGGTCTCCCTCCGAGTCACATGGGAACTCTACCACACACAGGTTTCCCTCCGAGTCTCATGGGAACTCTACCACACACAGGTTTCCCTCGAAGTCATATGCGAACTCTACCACACACAGGTTTCTCTCCCAGTCACATGGGAACTCTACCACACACAGGTTTCCCTCCGAGTCACATGGGAACTTTACCACACACAGGTTTCCCTCAGAGTCACGTGGGAACTCTACCACACACAGGTTTCCCTTCAAGGACTGCAGGCACATGGGAACTCTACTGCACACAGGTTTCCCTCCGAGTCACGTGGAAACTCTACCAACACAGGTTTCCCTCCGAGTCACATGAGAACTCTCCCACACACAGGTTTCGCTCCAAGTTACATGGGAACTCTACCACACACAGGTTTCCCTCCAACTCACATGGGAACTCTACCATGCAAAGGTTTCCCACCGAGTCACATGAGAACTCTACCACACACAGGTTTCCCTCCGAGTCACATGGGAACTCTACCACACACAGGTTTCCCTGCGAGTCACATGGGAACTCTACCACACACAGGTTTCCCTCCAAGGACTGCAGGCACATGGGAACTCTACCACACACAGGTTTCCCTCCGAGTCACATGAGAACTCTACCACACACTGGTTTCCCTCCAAGGACTGCAGGCACATGGGAACTCTACCACACACAGGTTTCTCTCCCAGTCACATGGGAACTCAACCACACACATGCTACCCTCAGAGTCACTTGGGAACTCTACCACACACAAGTTTCCCTCTGAGTCACATAGGAACTCTACCACACACAGGTTTCCCTGCGAGTCACATGGGAACTCTACCACACAGAGGTTTCCCTCCAAGGACTGCAGGCACATGGGAACTCTACCACACACAGGTTTCTCTCCCAGTCACATGGGAACTCAACCACACACAGGCTACCCTCAGAGTCACTTGGGAACTCTACCACACACACAGGTTTCCCTCCGAGTCACATGGGAACTCTACCACACACAGGTTTCCCTCCGAGTCACGTGGGAACTCTACCACACACAGGTTTCCCTTCAAGGACTGCAGGCACATGGGAACTGTACTACACACAGGTTTCCCTCCGAGTCACGTGGAAACTCTACCACACACAGGTTTCCCTCTAAGTCATATGGGAACTCTACCACACATAGGTTTCCCTCCAACTCACATGGGAACTCTACCATGCACAGGTTTCCCTCCGAGTCACATGGGAACTCTACCACACACAGGTTTCCCTCCGAGTCACATGGGAACTCTACCATACACAGGTTTCCCTCAGAGTCACATGGGAACTCTACCACACACTGGTTTCCCTCCAAGGACTGCAGGCACATGGGAACTCTACAACACACAGGTTTCCCTCCGAGTCACATGGGAACTCTATCACACACAGGTTTCCCTCCAAGGACTGCAGGCACATGGGAACTCTACCACACACAGGTTTCTCTCCCAGTCACATGGGAACTCAACCACACACAGGTTTCCCTCCCAGTCACATGGGAACTCAACCACACACAGGTTTCCCTCCGAGTCACGTGGGAACTCTACCATACTCAGGTTTCTCTCTGAGTCACATAGGAACTCTACCACGCACAGGTTTCCCTCCGAGTCACATGGGAACTCTACCACACACAGGTTTCCCTGCGAGTCACATGGGAACTCTACCACACACAGGTTTCCCTCCAAGGACTGCAGGCACATGGGAACTCTACCACACACAGGTTTCCCTCGGAGTCACATGGGAACTCTACCACGCACAGGTTTCCCTCCGAGTCACATGGGCACTCTACCACACACTGGTTTCCCTCCAAGGACTGCAGGCACATGGGAACTCTACCACACACAGGTTTCCCTCCAAGTCACATGGGAACTCTACCACACAGAGGTTTCCCTCCAAGGACTGCAGGCACATGGGAACTCTACCACACACAGGTTTCTCTCCCAGTCACATGGGAACTCAACCACACACAGGCTACCCTCAGAGTCACTTGGGAACTCTACCACACACACAGGTTTCCCTCCGAGTCACATGGGAACTCTACCACACACAGGTTTCCCTCCGAGTCACGTGGGAACTCTACCACACACAGGTTTCCCTTCAAGGACTGCAGGCACATGGGAACTGTACTACACACAGGTTTCCCTCCGAGTCACGTGGAAACTCTACCACACACAGGTTTCCCTCTAAGTCATATGGGAACTCTACCACACATAGGTTTCCCTCCAACTCACATGGGAACTCTACCACACACAGGTTTCCCTCCGAGTCACATGGGAACTCTACCATACACAGGTTTCCCTCAGAGTCACATGGGAACTCTACCACACACTGGTTTCCCTCCAAGGACTGCAGGCACATGGGAACTCTACAACACACAGGTTTCCCTCCGAGTCACATGGGAACTCTATCACACACAGGTTTCCCTCCAAGGACTGCAGGCACATGGGAACTCTACCACACACAGGTTTCTCTCCCAGTCACATGGGAACTCAACCACACACAGGTTTCCCTCCCAGTCACATGGGAACTCAACCACACACAGGTTTCCCTCCGAGTCACGTGGGAACTCTACCATACTCAGGTTTCTCTCTGAGTCACATAGGAACTCTACCACGCACAGGTTTCCCTCCGAGTCACATGGGAACTCTACCACACACAGGTTTCCCTGCGAGTCACATGGGAACTCTACCACACACAGGTTTCCCTCCAAGGACTGCAGGCACATGGGAACTCTACCACACACAGGTTTCCCTCGGAGTCACATGGGAACTCTACCACGCACAGGTTTCCCTCCGAGTCACATGGGCACTCTACCACACACTGGTTTCCCTCCAAGGACTGCAGGCACATGGGAACTCTACCACACACAGGTTTCCCTCCAAGTCACGTGGGAACTCTACCACACACAGGTCTCCCTCCGAGTCACATGGGAACTCTACCACACACAGGTTTCCCTCCGAGTCACATGGGAACTCTACCACACACAGGTTTCCCTCGAAGTCATATGCGAACTCTACCACACACAGGTTTCTCTCCCAGTCACATGGGAACTCTACCACACACAGGTTTCCCTCCGAGTCACATGGGAACTTTACCACACACAGGTTTCCCTCAGAGTCACGTGGGAACTCTACCACACACAGGTTTCCCTTCAAGGACTGCAGGCACATGGGAACTCTACTACACACAGGTTTTCCTCCCAGTCACATGGGAACTCTACCACACACAAGTTTCCCTCCAAGGACTGCAGGCACATGGGAATTCTACCACACACAGGTTTCTCTGCCAGTCACATGGGAAATCTACCACACACAGGTTTCCCTCCGAGTCACATGGGAACTCTACCATACACAGGTTTCCCTCAGAGTCACATGGGAACTCTACCACACACTGGTTTCCCTCCAAGGACTGCAGGCACATGGGAACTCTACCACACACAGGTTTCCCTCGGAGTCACATGGGAACTCTACCACGCACAGGTTTCCCTCCGAGTCACATGGGAACTCTACCACACACAGGTTTCCCTCCGAGTCACATGGGAACTCTACCACACACAGGTTTCCCTGCGAGTCACATGGGAACTCTACCACACACAGGTTTCCCTCCAAGGACTGCAGGCACATGGGAACTCTACCACACACAGGTTTCCCTCGGAGTCACATGGGAACTCTACCACGCACAGGTTTCCCTCCGAGTCACATGGGAACTCTACCACACACAGGTTTCCCTCCGAGTCACATGGGAACTCTACCACACACAGGTTTCCCTGCGAGTCACATGGGAACTCTACCACACACAGGTTTCCCTCCAAGGACTGCAGGCACATGGGAACTCTATCACACACAGGTTTCCCTCCAAGGACTGCAGGCACATGGGAACTCTACCACACACAGGTTTCTCTCCCAGTCACATGGGAACTCAACCACACACAGGTTTCCCTCCCAGTCACATGGGAACTCAACCACACACAGGTTTCCCTCCGAGTCACGTGGGAACTCTACCATACTCAGGTTTCTCTCTGAGTCACATAGGAACTCTACCACGCACAGGTTTCCCTCCGAGTCACATGGGAACTCTACCACACACAGGTTTCCCTGCGAGTCACATGGGAACTCTACCACACACAGGTTTCCCTCCAAGGACTGCAGGCACATGGGAACTCTACCACACACAGGTTTCCCTCGGAGTCACATGGGAACTCTACCACGCACAGGTTTCCCTCCGAGTCACATGGGCACTCTACCACACACTGGTTTCCCTCCAAGGACTGCAGGCACATGGGAACTCTACCACACACAGGTTTCCCTCCAAGTCACGTGGGAACTCTACCACACACAGGTCTCCCTCCGAGTCACATGGGAACTCTACCACACACAGGTTTCCCTCCGAGTCACATGGGAACTCTACCACACACAGGTTTCCCTCGAAGTCATATGCGAACTCTACCACACACAGGTTTCTCTCCCAGTCACATGGGAACTCTACCACACACAGGTTTCCCTCCGAGTCACATGGGAACTTTACCACACACAGGTTTCCCTCAGAGTCACGTGGGAACTCTACCACACACAGGTTTCCCTTCAAGGACTGCAGGCACATGGGAACTCTACTACACACAGGTTTTCCTCCCAGTCACATGGGAACTCTACCACACACAAGTTTCCCTCCAAGGACTGCAGGCACATGGGAATTCTACCACACACAGGTTTCTCTGCCAGTCACATGGGAAATCTACCACACACAGGTTTCCCTCCGAGTCACATGGGAACTCTACCATACACAGGTTTCCCTCAGAGTCACATGGGAACTCTACCACACACTGGTTTCCCTCCAAGGACTGCAGGCACATGGGAACTCTACCACACACAGGTTTCCCTCGGAGTCACATGGGAACTCTACCACGCACAGGTTTCCCTCCGAGTCACATGGGAACTCTACCACACACAGGTTTCCCTCCGAGTCACATGGGAACTCCACCACACACAGGTTTCCCTCGAAGTCAAATGCGAACTCTACCACACACAGGTTTCTCTCCCAGTCACATGGGAACTCTACCACACACAGGTTTCCCTCTGAGTCACATGGGAACTCCACCACACACAGGTTTCCCTTCAAGGACTGCAGGCACATGGGAACTCTACTACACACAGGTTTCCCTCCGAGTCACATGGGAACTCTACCACACACAGGTTTCCCTGCGAGTCACATGGCAACTCTACCACACACAGGTTTCCCTCCAAGTCACATGGGAAATCTACCACACACAGGTTTCCCTCCAACGACTGCAGGCACGTGGGAACTCTACCACACACAGGTTTCCCTCCGAGTCACATGGGAACTCTACCACACACAGGTTTCCCTCTAAGGACTGCAGGTACATGGGAACTCTACCACACACAGGTTTCCCTCGAAGTCAAATGCGAACTCTACCACACACAGGTTTCTCTCCCAGTCACATGGGAACTCTACCACACACAGATTTCCCTCCGAGTCACATGGGAACTCTACCACACACAGGTTTCCCTCCGAGTCACGTGGGAACTCTACCACACACAGGTTTCCCTCAAGGACTGCAGGCACATGGGAACTCTACTACACAGAGGTTTCCCTCCGAGTCACGTGGAAACTCTACCACACACAGGTTTCCCTCCGAGTCACATGAGAACTCTCCCACACACAGGTTTCCCTCCAAGTTACATGGGAACTCTACCACACACAGGTTTCCCTCTAAGTCACTTGGGAACTCTACCACACACAGGTTTCCCTCCAACTCACATGGGAACTCTACCATGCACAGGTTTCCCTCCGAGTCACAGGAGAACTCTACCACACACAGGCTTCCCTCCGAGTCACATGGGAACTTTACCACACACAGGTTTCCCTCAGAGTCACGTGGGAACTCTACCACACACAGGTTTCCCTTCAAGGACTGCAGGCACATGGGAACTCTACTACACACAGGTTTCCCTCCGAGTCACGTGGAAACTCTACCAACACAGGTTTCCCTCCGAGTCACATGAGAGCTCTCCCACACACAGGTTTCGCTCCAAGTTACATGGGAACTCTACCACACACAGGTTTCCCTACAACTCACATGGGAACTCTACCATGCACAGGTTTCCCTCCGAGTCACATGAGAACTCTACCACACACAGGTTTCCCTCCGAGTCACATGGGAACTCTACCACACACAGGTTTCCCTCCGAGTCACAGGGGAACTCTATCACACACAGGTTTCCCTCCAAGGACTGCAGGCACATGGGAATTCTACCACACACAGGTTTCTCTCCAAATCACATGGGAACTCTACCACAGACAGGTTTCAATCCGAGTCACGTGGGAACTCTACAACACACAGGTTTCCCTCTAAGGACTGCAGGCACATGGGAACTCTACCACACACAGGTTTTCCTCCGAGTCACATGGGAACTCTACCACACACAGGTTTCCCTCCAAGTCACAGGGAAACTCTACCACACACAGGTTTCCCTCCAAGGACTGCAGGCACATGGTAACTCTACCACACACAGGTTTTCCTTCGAGTCACATGGGAACTCTACCACACCAGGTTTCCCTCCGAGTCACATGGGAACTCTACCATACACAGGTTTCCCTCAGAGTCACATGGGAACTCTACCACACACTGGTTTCCCTCCAAGGACTGCAGGCACATGGGAACTCTACCACACACAGGTTTCCCTCCGAGTCACATGGGAACTCTATCACACACAGGTTTCCCTCCAAGGACTGCAGGCACATGGGAACTCTACCACACACAGGTTTCTCTCCCAGTCACATGGGAACTCAACCACACACAGGTTTCCCTCGCAGTCACATGGGAACTCAACCACACACAGGTTTCCCTCCGAGTCACGTGGGAACTCTACCATACTCAGGTTTCCATCTGAGTCATATAGGAACTCTACCACGCACAGGTTTCCCTCTGAGTCACATGGGAACTCTACCACACACAGGTTTCCCTGCGAGTCACATGGGAACTCTACCACACACAGGTTTCCCTCCAAGGACTGCAGGCACATGGGAACTCTACCACACACAGGTTTCCCTCGGAGTCACATGGGAACTCTACCACGCACAGGTTTCCCTCCGAGTCACATGGGCACTCTACCACACACTGGTTTCCCTCCAAGGACTGCAGGCACATGGGAACTCTACCACACACAGGTTTCCCTCCAAGTCACGTGGGAACTCTACCACACACAGGTCTCCCTCCGAGTCACATGGGAACTCTACCACACACAGGTTTCGCTCCGAGTCACGTGGGAACTCTACCACACACAGGTTTCCCTCTGAGTCACATGGGAACTCCACCACACACAGGTTTCCCTGCGAGTCACGTGGGAACTCTACCACACACAGGTTTCCCTTCAAGGACTGCAGGCACATGGGAACTCTACTACACACAGGTTTCCCTCCGAGTCACATGGGAACTCTACCACACACAGGTTTCCCTCCAACTCACATGGGAACTCTACCACACACAGGTTTCCCTGCGAATCACATGGCAACTCTACCACACACAGGTTTCCCTCCAAGTCACATGGGAAATCTACCACACACAGGTTTCCCTCCAACGACTGCAGGCACGTGGGAACTCTACCACACACAGGTTTCCCTCCGAGTCACATGGGAACTCTACCACACACAGGTTTCCCTCCGAGTCACGTGGGAGCTCTACAACACACAGGTTTCCCTCTAAGGACTGCAGGCACATGGGAACTCTACCACACACAGGTTTCCCTCCGAGTCACATGGGAACTCTACCACACACAGGTTTCCCTCCGAGTCACAGGGGAACTCTATCACACACAGGTTTCCCTCCAAGGACTGCAGGCACATGGGAATTCTACCACACACAGGTTTCTCTCCAAATCACATGGGAACTCTACCACAGACAGGTTTCCCTCCGAGTCACGTGGGAACTCTACAACACACAGGTTTCCCTGTAAGGACTGCAGGCACATGGGAACTCTACCACACACAGGTTTTCCTCCGAGTCACATGGGAACTCTACCACACACAGGTTTCCCTCCAAGTCACAGGGAAACTCTACCACACACAGGTTTTCCTTCGAGTCACATGGGAACTCTACCACACCAGGTTTCCCTCCGAGTCACATGGGAACTCTACCATACACAGGTTTCCCTCAGAGTCACATGGGAACTCTACCACACACTGGTTTCCCTCCAAGGACTGCAGGCACATGGGAACTCTACCACACACAGGTTTCCCTCCGAGTCACATGGGAACTCTATCACACACAGGTTTCCCTCCAAGGACTGCAGGCACATGGGAACTCTACCACACACAGGTTTCTCTCCCAGTCACATGGGAACTCAACCACACACAGGTTTCCCTCCCAGTCACATGGGAACTCAACCACACACAGGTTTCCCTCCGAGTCACGTGGGAACTCTACCATACTCAGGTTTCCCTCTGAGTCACATAGGAACTCTACCACGCACAGGTTTCCCTCCGAGTCACATGGGAACTCTACCACACACAGGTTTCCCTGCGAGTCACATGGGAACTCTACCACACACAGGTTTCCCTCCAAGGACTGCAGGCACATGGGAACTCTACCACACACAGGTTTCCCTCGGAGTCACATGGGAACTCTACCACGCACAGGTTTCCCTCCGAGTCACATGGGCACTCTACCACACACTGGTTTCCCTCCAAGGACTGCAGGCACATGGGAACTCTACCACACACAGGTTTCCCTCCAAGTCACGTGGGAACTCTACCACACACAGGTCTCCCTCTGAGTCACATGGGAACTCTACCACACACAGGTTTCCCTCCGAGTCACGTGGGAACTCTACCACACACAGGTTTCCCTCTGAGTCACATGGGAACTCCACCACACACAGGTTTCCCTGCGAGTCACGTGGGAACTCTACCACACACAGGTTTCCCTTCAAGGACTGCAGGCACATGGGAACTCTACTACACACAGGTTTCCCTCCGAGTCACATGGGAACTCTACCACACACAGGTTTCCCTCCAACTCACATGGGAACTCTACCACACACAGGTTTCCCTGCGAATCACATGGCAACTCTACCACACACAGGTTTCCCTCCAAGTCACATGGGAAATCTACCACACACAGGTTTCCCTCCAACGACTGCAGGCACGTGGGAACTCTACCACACACAGGTTTCCCTCCGAGTCACATGGGAACTCTACCACACACAGGTTTCCCTCCAAGGACTGCAGGCACATGGGAACTCTACCACACACAGGTTTCCCTCGGAGTCACATGGGAACTCCACCACGCACAGGTTTCCCTCCGAGTCACATGGGCACTCTACCACACACTGGTTTCCCTCCAAGGACTGCAGGCACATGGGAACTCTACCACACACAGGTTTCCCTCCAAGTCACGTGGGAACTCTACCACACACAGGTCTCCCTCCAAGTCACATGGGAACTCTACCACACACAGGTTTCCCTCCGAGTCACATGGGAACTCCACCACACACAGGTTTCCCTCGAAGTCATATGCGAACTCTACCACACACAGGTTTCTCTCCCAGTCACATGGGAACTCTACCACACACAGGTTTCCCTCCGAGTCACATGGGAACTTTACCACACACAGGTTTCCCTCAGAGTCACGTGGGAACTCTACCACACACAGGTTTGCCTTCAAGGACTGCAGGCACATGGGAACTCTACTGCACACAGGTTTCCCTCCGAGTCACGTGGAAACTCTACCAACACAGGTTTCCCTCCGAGTCACATGAGAACTCTCCCACACACAGGTTTCGCTCCAAGTTACATGGCAACTCTACCACACACAGGTTTCCCTCCAACTCACATGGGAACTCTACCATGCAAAGGTTTCCCACCGAGTCACATGAGAACTCTACCACACACAGGTTTCCCTCCGAGTCACATGGGAACTCTACCACACACAGGTTTCCCTGCGAGTCACATGGGAACTCTACCACACACAGGTTTCCCTCCAAGGACTGCAGGCACATGGGAACTCTACCACACACAGGTTTCCCTCCGAGTCACATGAGAACTCTACCACACACTGGTTTCCCTCCAAGGACTGCAGGCACATGGGAACTCTACCACACACAGGTTTCTCTCCCAGTCACATGGGAACTCAACCACACACATGCTACCCTCAGAGTCACTTGGGAACTCTACCACACACAAGTTTCCCTCTGAGTCACATAGGAACTCTACCACACACAGGTTTCCCTCCGAGTCACATGGGAACTCTACCACACACAGGTTTCCCTCCAAGGACTGCAGGCACATGGGAACTCTACCACACACAGGTTTCTCTCCCAGTCACATGGGAACTCAACCACACACAGGCTACCCTCAGAGTCACTTGGGAACTCTACCACACACACAGGTTTCCCTCCGAGTCACATGGGAACTCTACCACACACAGGTTTCCCTCCGAGTCACGTGGGAACTCTACCACACACAGGTTTCCCTTCAAGGACTGCAGGCACATGGGAACTGTACTACACACAGGTTTCCCTCCGAGTCACGTGGAAACTCTACCACACACAGGTTTCCCTCTAAGTCATATGGGAACTCTACCACACATAGGTTTCCCTCCAACTCACATGGGAACTCTACCATGCACAGGTTTCCCTCCGAGTCACATGAGAACTCTACCACACACAGGTTTCCCTCGGAGTCACATGGGAACTCTACCACACACAGGTTTCCCTCCTAGTCACATGGGATCTCTACCACACACAGGTTTCCCTCCGAGTCGCATGGGAACTCTACCACACACAGGTTTCCCTCCAAGGACTGCAGGCACATGGGAACTCTACTCCACACAGGTTTTCCTCCGAGTCACATGGGAACTCTACCACACACAGGTTTCCCTCTAAGGACTGCAGGCACATGGGAATTCTACCACACACAGGTTTCTCTCCCAGTCACATGGGAACTCTACCACAGACAGGTTTTCCTCCGAGTCACATGGGAGCTGTACCACACACAGGTGTCCCTCCGAGTCACATGGGAACTCTACCATACACAGGTTTCCCTCAGAGTCACATGGGAACTCTACCACACACTGGTTTCCCTCCAAGGACTGCAGGCACATGGGAACTCTACCACACACAGGTTTCCCTCCAAGGACTGCAGGCACATGGGAACTCTACCACACACAGGTTTCTCTCCCAGTCACATGGGAACTCTACCACACACAGGTTTCCCTCCGAGTCACATGGGAACTCTACCACACACAGGTTTCGCTCCAAGGACTGCAGGCACATGGGAACTCTACCTCACACAGGTTTCTCTCCCAGTCACATGGGAACTCTACCACACACAGGCTTCCCTCCGAGTCACATGGGAACTCTACCACACACAGGTTTCCCTCCGAGTCACGTGGGAACTCTACCACACACAGGTTTCCCTTCAAGGATTGCAGGCACATGGGAACTGTACTACACACAGGTTTCCCTCCAAGTCACGTGGAAACTCTACCACACACAGGTTTCCCTCCGAGTCACATGAGAACTCTCCCACACACAGGTTTCCCTCCAAGTTACATGGGAACTCTACCACACACAGGTTTCCCTCCGAGTCACATGAGAACTCTACCACACACAGGTTTCCCTCCGAGTCACATGGGAACTCTACCACACACAGGTTTCCCTCCAACTCACATGGGAACTCTACCATGCACAGGTTTCCCTCCCAGTCACATGAGAACTCTACCACACACAGGTTTCCCTCCGAGTCACGTGGGAACTCTACCACACACAGCTTTCCCTGAGTCACGTGGAACTCTACCACACACAGGTTTCCCTCTGAGTCACATAGGAACTCTACCACACACAGGTTTCCCTCCGAGTCACATGGGAACTCTACCACACACTGGTTTCCCTCCAAGCACTGCAGGCACATGGGAACTCTATCACACACAGGTTTCCCTCCCAGTCACATGGGAACTCTACCACACACAGGTTTCCCTCCGAGTCACATGGGAACTCTACCACACACAGGTTTCCCTGCGAGTCACATGGGAACTCTACCACACACAGGTTTCCCTCCAAGGACTGCAGGCACATGGGAACTCTACCACACACAGGTTTCCCTCCGAGTCACATGAGAACTCTACCACACACTGGTTTCCCTCCAAGGACTGCAGGCACATGGGAACTCTACCACACACAGGTTTCTCTCCCAGTCACATGGGAACTCAACCACACACATGCTACCCTCAGAGTCACTTGGGAACTCTACCACACACAAGTTTCCCTCTGAGTCACATAGGAACTCTACCACACACAGGTTTCCCTGCGAGTCACATGGGAACTCTACCACACACAGGTTTCCCTCCAAGGACTGCAGGCACATGGGAACTCTACCACACACAGGTTTCTCTCCCAGTCACATGGGAACTCAACCACACACAGGCTACCCTCAGAGTCACTTGGGAACTCTACCACACACACAGGTTTCCCTCCGAGTCACATGGGAACTCTACCACACACAGGTTTCCCTCCGAGTCACGTGGGAACTCTACCACACACAGGTTTCCCTTCAAGGACTGCAGGCACATGGGAACTGTACTACACACAGGTTTCCCTCCGAGTCACGTGGAAACTCTACCACACACAGGTTTCCCTCTAAGTCATATGGGAACTCTACCACACATAGGTTTCCCTCCAACTCACATGGGAACTCTACCATGCACAGGTTTCCCTCCGAGTCACATGAGAACTCTACCACACACAGGCTTCCCTCGGAGTCACATGGGAACTCTACCACACACAGGTTTCCCTCCTAGTCACATGGGATCTCTACCACACACAGGTTTCCCTCCGAGTCGCATGGGAACTCTACCACACACTGGTTTCCCTCCAAGGACTGCAGGCACATGGGAACTCTACTCCACACAGGTTTTCCTCCGAGTCACATGGGCACTCTACCACACACTGGTTTCCCTCCAAGGACTGCAGGCACATGGGAACTCTACCACACACAGGTTTCCCTCCAAGTCACGTGGGAACTCTACCACACACAGGTCTCCCTCCGAGTCACATGGGAACTCTACCACACACAGGTTTCCCTCCGAGTCACGTGGGAACTCTACCACACACAGGTTTCCCTCTGAGTCACATGGGAACTCCACCACACACAGGTTTCCCTGCGAGTCACGTGGGAACTCTACCACACACAGGTTTCCCTTCAAGGACTGCAGGCACATGGGAACTCTACTACACACAGGTTTCCCTCCGAGTCACATGGGAACTCTACCACACACAGGTTTCCCTCCAACTCACATGGGAACTCTACCACACACAGGTTTCCCTGCGAATCACATGGCAACTCTACCACACACAGGTTTCCCTCCAAGTCACATGGGAAATCTACCACACACAGGTTTCCCTCCAACGACTGCAGGCACGTGGGAACTCTACCACACACAGGTTTCCCTCCGAGTCACATGGGAACTCTACCACACACAGGTTTCCCTGCGAGTCACATGGGAACTCTACCACACACAGGTTTCCCTCCAAGGACTGCAGGCACATGGGAACTCTACCACACACAGGTTTCCCTCGGAGTCACATGGGAACTCCACCACGCACAGGTTTCCCTCCGAGTCACATGGGCACTCTACCACACACTGGTTTCCCTCCAAGGACTGCAGGCACATGGGAACTCTACCACACACAGGTTTCCCTCCAAGTCACGTGGGAACTCTACCACACACAGGTCTCCCTCCGAGTCACATGGGAACTCTACCACACACAGGTTTCCCTCCGAGTCACATGGGAACTCCACCACACACAGGTTTCCCTCGAAGTCATATGCGAACTCTACCACACACAGGTTTCTCTCCCAGTCACATGGGAACTCTACCACACACAGGTTTCCCTCCGAGTCACATTGGAACTTTACCACACACAGGTTTCCCTCAGAGTCACGTGGGAACTCTACCACACACAGGTTTGCCTTCAAGGACTGCAGGCACATGGGAACTCTACTGCACACAGGTTTCCCTCCGAGTCACGTGGAAACTCTACCAACACAGGTTTCCCTCCGAGTCACATGAGAACTCTCCCACACACAGGTTTCGCTCCAAGTTACATGGGAACTCTACCACACACAGGTTTCCCTCCAACTCACATGGGAACTCTACCATGCAAAGGTTTCCCACCGAGTCACATGAGAACTCTACCACACACAGGTTTCCCTCCGAGTCACATGGGAACTCTACCACACACAGGTTTCCCTGCGAGTCACATGGGAACTCTACCACACACAGGTTTCCCTCCAAGGACTGCAGGCACATGGGAACTCTACCACACACAGGTTTCCCTCCGAGTCACATGAGAACTCTACCACACACTGGTTTCCCTCCAAGGACTGCAGGCACATGGGAACTCTACCACACACAGGTTTCTCTCCCAGTCACATGGGAACTCAACCACACACATGCTACCCTCAGAGTCACTTGGGAACTCTACCACACACAAGTTTCCCTCTGAGTCACATAGGAACTCTACCACACACAGGTTTCCCTGCGAGTCACATGGGAACTCTACCACACACAGGTTTCCCTCCAAGGACTGCAGGCACATGGGAACTCTACCACACACAGGTTTCTCTCCCAGTCACATGGGAACTCAACCACACACAGGCTACCCTCAGAGTCACTTGGGAACTCTACCACACACACAGGTTTCCCTCCGAGTCACATGGGAACTCTACCACACACAGGTTTCCCTCCGAGTCACGTGGGAACTCTACCACACACAGGTTTCCCTTCAAGGACTGCAGGCACATGGGAACTGTACTACACACAGGTTTCCCTCCGAGTCACGTGGAAACTCTACCACACACAGGTTTCCCTCTAAGTCATATGGGAACTCTACCACACATAGGTTTCCCTCCAACTCACATGGGAACTCTACCATGCACAGGTTTCCCTCCGAGTCACATGAGAACTCTACCACACACAGGTTTCCCTCGGAGTCACATGGGAACTCTACCACACACAGGTTTCCCTCCTAGTCACATGGGATCTCTACCACACACAGGTTTCCCTCCGAGTCGCATGGGAACTCTACCACACACAGGTTTCCCTCCAAGGACTGCAGGCACATGGGAACTCTACTCCACACAGGTTTTCCTCCGAGTCACATGGGAACTCTACCACACACAGGTTTCCCTCTAAGGACTGCAGGCACATGGGAATTCTACCACACACAGGTTTCTCTCCCAGTCACATGGGAACTCTACCACAGACAGGTTTTCCTCCGAGTCACATGGGAGCTGTACCACACACAGGTGTCCCTCCGAGTCACATGGGAACTCTACCATACACAGGTTTCCCTCAGAGTCACATGGGAACTCTACCACACACTGGTTTCCCTCCAAGGACTGCAGGCACATGGGAACTCTACCACACACAGGTTTCCCTCCATGGACTGCAGGCACATGGGAACTCTACCACACACAGGTTTCTCTCCCAGTCACATGGGAACTCTACCACACACAGGTTTCCCTCCGAGTCACATGGGAACTCTACCACACACAGGTTTCGCTCCAAGGACTGCAGGCACATGGGAACTCTACCTCACACAGGTTTCTCTCCCAGTCACATGGGAACTCTACCACACACAGGCTTCCCTCCGAGTCACATGGGAACTCTACCACACACAGGTTTCCCTCCGAGTCACGTGGGAACTCTACCACACACAGGTTTCCCTTCAAGGATTGCAGGCACATGGGAACTGTACTACACACAGGTTTCCCTCCAAGTCACGTGGAAACTCTACCACACACAGGTTTCCCTCCGAGTCACATGAGAACTCTCCCACACACAGGTTTCCCTCCAAGTTACATGGGAACTCTACCACACACAGGTTTCCCTCCGAGTCACATGAGAACTCTACCACACACAGGTTTCCCTCCGAGTCACATGGGAACTCTACCACACACAGGTTTCCCTCCAACTCACATGGGAACTCTACCATGCACAGGTTTCCCTCCCAGTCACATGAGAACTCTACCACACACAGGTTTCCCTCCGAGTCACGTGGGAACTCTACCACACACAGCTTTCCCTGAGTCACGTGGAACTCTACCACACACAGGTTTCCCTCTGAGTCACATAGGAACTCTACCACACACAGGTTTCCCTCCGAGTCACATGGGAACTCTACCACACACTGGTTTCCCTCCAAGCACTGCAGGCACATGGGAACTCTATCACACACAGGTTTCCCTCCCAGTCACATGGGAACTCAACCACACACAGGTTTTCCTCCGAGTCACATGGGAACTCTACCACACACAGGTTTCCCTCCGAGTCACATGGGAACTCTACCACACACAGGTTTCCCTGCGAGTCACATGGGAACTCTACCACACACAGGTTTCCCTCCAAGGACTGCAGGCACATGGGAACTCTACCACACACAGGTTTCCCTCCGAGTCACATGAGAACTCTACCACACACTGGTTTCCCTCCAAGGACTGCAGGCACATGGGAACTCTACCACACACAGGTTTCTCTCCCAGTCACATGGGAACTCAACCACACACATGCTACCCTCAGAGTCACTTGGGAACTCTACCACACACAAGTTTCACTCTGAGTCACATAGGAACTCTACCACACACAGGTTTCCCTGCGAGTCACATGGGAACTCTACCACACACAGGTTTCCCTCCAAGGACTGCAGGCACATGGGAACTCTACCACACACAGCTTTCTCTCCCAGTCACATGGGAACTCAACCACACACAGGCTACCCTCAGAGTCACTTGGGAACTCTACCACACACACAGGTTTCCCTCCGAGTCACATGGGAACTCTACCACACACAGGTTTCCCTCCGAGTCACGTGGGAACTCTACCACACACAGGTTTCCCTTCAAGGACTGCAGGCACATGGGAACTGTACTACATACAGGTTTCCCTCCGAGTCACGTGGAAACTCTACCACACACAGGTTTCCCTCTAAGTCATATGGGAACTCTACCACACATAGGTTTCCCTCCAACTCACATGGGAACTCTACCATGCACAGGTTTCCCTCCGAGTCACATGAGAACTCTACCACACACAGGCTTCCCTCGGAGTCACATGGGAACTCTACCACACACAGGTTTCCCTCCTAGTCACATGGGATCTCTACCACACACAGGTTTCCCTCCGAGTCGCATGGGAACTCTACCACACACTGGTTTCCCTCCAAGGACTGCAGGCACATGGGAACTCTACTCCACACAGGTTTTCCTCCGAGTCACATGGGAACTCTACCACACACAGGTTTCCCTCTAAGGACTGCAGGCACATGGGAATTCTACCACACACAGGTTTCTCTCCCAGTCACATGGGAACTCTACCACAGACAGGTTTCCCTCCGAGTCACGTGGAAACTCTACCACACACAGGTTTCCCTCCAAGGATTGCAGGCACATGGTAACTCTACCACACACAGGTTTTCCTCCGAGTCACATGGGAACTGTACCACACACAGGTGTCCCTCCGAGTCACTTGGGAACTCTACCATACACAGGTTTCCCTCAGAGTCACATGGGAACTCTACCACACACTGGTTTCCCTCCAAGGACTGCAGGCACATGGGAACTCTACCACACACAGGTTTCCCTCCAAGGACTGCAGGCACATGGGAACTCTACCACACACAGGTTTCACTCCCAGTAACATGGGAACTCTACCACACACAGGCTTCCCTCCGAGTCACGTGGAACTCTACCACACACAGGTTTCCCTCCAAGGACTGCAGGCACATGGGAACTCTACCACACACAGGTTTCTCTCCCAGTCACATGGGAACTCAACCACACACAGGCTACCCTCAGAGTCACTTGGGAACTCTACCACACACACAGGTTTCCCTCCGAGTCACATGGGAACTCTACCACACACAGGTTTCCCTCCGAGTCACGTGGGAACTCTACCACACACAGGTTTCCCTTCAAGGACTGCAGGCACATGGGAACTCTACTACACACAGGTTTCCCTCCGAGTCACGTGGAAACTCTACCACACACAGGTTTCCCTCCGAGTCACATGAGAACTCTCCCACACACAGGTTTCCCTCTAAGTCATATGGGAACTCTACCACACACAGGTTTCCCTCCGAGTCACGTGGAACTCTACCACACACAGGTTTCCCTCCGAGTCACATGGGAACTCTACCACACACAGGTTTCCCTCCAAGGACTGCAGGCACATGGGAACTCTACCACACACAGGTTTCTCTCCCAGTCACATGGGAACTCAACCACACACAGGTTTCCCTCCCAGTCACATGGGAACTCAACCACACACAGGTTTCCCTCCGAGTCACGTGGGAACTCTACCACACACAGGTTTCCCTCCGAGTCACGTGGGAACTCCACCACACACAGGTTTCCCTCCGAGTCACATGGGAACTCTACCACACACAGGTTACCCTCCGAGTCACGTTGGAACTCTACCACACACAGGTTTCCCTCCAAGGACTGCAGTCACATGGGAACTCTACCACACACTGGTTTCTCTCCCAGTCTCATGCCGTCCTCAGTTGGATTTACACTTGGTGCTGAGATTTCACCCTGACTGCTCACTTTCTCCTGCATATATTCCCTCTCTTGGTCCTTGCCTCAGTCCACTTCCTTCAAGGTGACCTAGAATTGAAAAATTAATGACAAGTTGTAAGAACTGTTGAGGCTACAATGCCCCCACCTCCACTTTTTGATAAAAGTAACATATTTCCTATCGGGAAAGAAAAGTTTGTATTGTAAGTTAAATATCATACTGTGACTAAATTTGGTATTATGCTTATTTATGTTTTAGTTGAACTCCACAAGATATTTATTTTATTCAATATATTTCTGAGAACTCCCCATCTTCTATCAAAACTCTCCATACCTCTGACATACAACTTGCTCTGACCTCCACTTCTATAAGTATGACTATGTCCCTCAAACTACCTCACTTGTGTGTGTTAAACCAAGATAAGGACTTGAAGGAAAAGGAGATCGTAAACTGGGGTGACTAAAGTATGGAATTCCAAATTATTTATGCAATGGTAGTGAATGGGGGTGTCTGTAACTCATAAAGGCATGCTCAAGGGTTTTAGCTGTGGATGTGTCAGGGTAGGGTACGGCAAATCATCAACAAAGTCAATTTATGTTACAATTTCAGGATATTTCACAAACTCATCAGATAAAAATTGACATTATCATGAAAGGTAACTTAGGATATCTAACCAAAAGCTCAGACAAAGAATTAGATTCTAAAGTGCATTGAAAGAAAGAATGGCTTTGGATCCAATTTCAGAGCTTGAGGAATAGATAGCCTATGATATTCTCACTAGTAATAGTACAAAAGACATGACTGATGGACAGTTGGGAGAATACTGAACTGTTGGAAGATTGTAAGGATAAAGGAAGTCACAGAGATATAGAAGAGCAATATCATAGATTTAAACATAAGAAAATCAATATTAAAATTGAGGATTTATTGAAACATTCACCAATACAAATTAAAAGCAGGGATAATGGGAGAACAGTATAACTACCATCTGTCTGGGTGAGTCTTAGACATGCTGATATTGTCGCAGTTGGACTGCAGAAGATGGTCAAGTTAGCATTGAAATAAACAACTAAAGGGACAAAGCAATTAAATTCGTCTTCAACAATCTGTGATAGAGGCACCTGTCCATAGTAGTATTTGAAGAAGTGATTACTGCACTTCAGGAGAAGGAACAGCAGAGGGGAGAGATACAGAGTCAATGTTTATTGCCAGGGGCCTTTTGTTAGAACCGGACAGAGAGGAAGCAAGCACATTTTAAGTTGCAGAAAGTGGGAGTAGAGAACTATTGGAATGTTTGTGATTGGGAGCAGAACAAAGATGGAAAGATAACAATTATGTTAAGAACAAATAGTTAGAAATGGAAGAAAAAGAAAAACAAATTTAAAGGAAAGGGCATAGCCATATCATGACCGGTGCATTGTAGCTTAACCTAATTGTGTTCTGCCTATAAAATGTGCTGCAGTTCTTTCCTGAGGTGCTTTGACAAAGCCTCCCAAACCCATGGCTTCTCCTACCAACAAGGACAAGGTAACACTACTACCATGTTTCTCTCCATTTCACACACCATCCTCACTTAAAAGTATATTGTTATTCTTTCATCGCTACTGTTCTGAATTCTGGAACTTATCCCACAACATTGTAGTAGGGGTACATTCAGTTAAAGGAGACAACTTCTCAGGAACAATTAGAGATGGGAATAAATGTTGGTTTTATCAATGATGCATAGAGTTTTTGCAATTTTTTAGAAATAGTTACTTTTTTAATTGTATTATCCTTAAAATTGTTAATGTTCTGCTGGAATAAACATAGAGTATTTTGAATTTTCCCATTTTTCTAATTTTATCACCATGCATTCTCAGCTTCAAGAAACACTTGCTCATGGTGCTGAGGACATGCTAGCATGTGACTGGCAATACCCCACTGCATAAATCAAGGCTACACTAGGCTCTAACAGCAATTATTAATCAAGATGTCAAGTTTCTCCCTGCATCAAGCCAAGAAATATAGTCTCTGTATTCTCCCAAAATAGAGTAGTTCATACTTTCCTGGGTTAAATTTCATTTTGCTATCTGTTCATCCATTTTACCAGCCTGTCAATCAATGCTTTCTATTTCTCAGTATTGTGAATCACAATAAGTTTTCTCATCTTCATGTTCCTTCTCAAGCTTTCCTCACCGTGAAACACAACTCAAACATGTGAAAGGCATAATGTTTGTAGGCTGCCACAATAGATTCACATTAAAAATGCCAGAAAAAGTTGAAACATCTCCATTCAATTGTGAGTTTTACATTTCACAGCAAGTTTTGATAAATAATCTTGCCGACTGGAGATGTACATTTTTCAGATTTCAACAAACATTAAAATAAAAAATTCCTTACTTCTTTCACAAACGAGAGAAAATCTGCAGATGCTAGAAATCCAAGCAACACACACAAAATGCTGAAGGAATTCAGCAGACCAGGTAGCATCTATGGAAAAGAGTACAGCTAACGTTTCAGGCCAAGGCCCTTCAGTGTTTTTCAGTCTGTTTTATTTCATTTTATTTCTATCTTTTTTTCTTTTCATTTCATAGAGACAATTTTATTCAGAATTAAACATCTGAACTTCCACTTCTTGATTTAGATTTTGTGTGCCTCAATAAGGGTTCTTCAGTCTTAATGATTTGGGAAGCTAGCCCATGTTGGCTTTGTTCTGGGTTCCCTGTAGAGGGCGCGACGGCACTTCGATTTTCTAATAATTGCAAATTGCAATGTTAAAGCTACTTTAAAGAAAGGCAGAAAGGGGTACAGAGAGAGGGCTGGAATTATGGTATTGAGATGGAGGACTGCCTATGATCGCACTGAATAGCAGAGCAGGCTCAAGGCGCTGATGGCTTTGCCCTGCTCTTCGATGGTATACCTGTCTCCTTAAGTCAAAGAATATAAAAGTTGGGATATTACATTACAACACTACAAAAGACTGGTTACATCACACTTGCAGTATTATGTGCAGTTCCAGTTGCCACACTCTCAGAAGGGGTATCAAAAGCAAGAGGGCATAGGTTTAAAATAAGAGGAAGGAGATTTAAAGGGGATCTTGGAGGGGGGGGGGGAGGAATTTTTTTAAACACAGAGTGTGATCGATATGTGGAACTTGCTGCCAGAAGAGGTGGTAGAATCATATACAATCACCACATTGAAGAGACATTTAGACATGCGCTCAAATAGGCAAGGGATAGAAAGATACAGAAATAATGCTGGCCAATGGGATTAGAGTAGACAGATTAAAAAGCTCAGCATTGCGTAATGGGCCAAAAGACCTATTTCTGTGTTAAGTGGCAGAGCAGTTCGATTCGGATTGGATTTTCTGCCAGAGATATCATGGAATGATTTCCAGCTGTGTTGTAAATGCCAATTGTTCAGTTAAATCTTTCAGCAGTTGCAATGCTAACTCTGAATCTAACTCATTCAAGGCAAGTAACTTGAGAACCTTCGAACCACTTAGAGAATTCTTCCACTGATAAATAGCCACTTTCTTTAAATTGTATGACTTTTATATTAATGAAATTGTTATTTCTTTCATTAACATTAGGGTGCAGGTCATCAAACAAGCACCATAACAGCAGGGATTCTTTTGTGCTTTTTAATTGCTTCAGCCATATGACTGGACTTTATCAAGAATCCAGATAATGCAATGGTAATTATTGCACACTGACAAATGAATGTAATTTGACATCCTCTGCAATCTCAAAAAGAAGTCAATAAAGTTTCTGAAAAGCTTTAAGTTCTGAGAGATTCATGCACCAGGCTGTCATAATAAACCAGGAAAGTCACAATAATTGTTAATTCTCTTGTCAAATTAGAGTCCTCTGCTGCTTTGAAGAAACTTCTTTTTCCTTCAGGTTAAGAGAAATGAAAAACTGAAAATGATCTCAGCACCTTTCCCTGCAGTTGACGTACTGGAAGGAAAATTGGAAAGACATTAAATATTATTAACATGAGATACTGAAAAAAATCAATGCTGGAAATACAATGATCAAAGCAGATTATCAAAAGTATGAGATTCACCATAGCATGTAATAAACAGTAGCCAGCAGTTTATATACTTTACAAGTCAACCCCTAGCTTCCTGGAGGCATAACAGACTGCAGATGCTGGAATCTGAAGTAAAAACAAACTGCTGCAGGAACTCAGTGGGTCGGGCAGTATCTGTGGAGGTAAAGGGATAGTTAATATTCCTCATCCTGCTGCAGGTTTTCAACCCGAACAATCAATCTGCTGCCTTTGACACAATTGACTACAATATTCTCCTAGATCACCTTAAGAACTAGGTTGGCCTCTTTGGCAGTGCCCTTAAATATTTCTTTCCCATGTATCTTAAAGAGAATTTGTTTTGTCTGTCTTGGAGACCAATTTTATAAGCAATATGATGTACCATTTGGTGTTACTCAGGGAAGCTGTCTTGGTCCCCTACTCTTCTCCTTATACGTGTTCCCCTTAGGAGACATTATCAGAGAGCATAAACTTGATTTCCGTAGTTAAGCAGATGACACACAATTGGATATCTCAATGGAACCTGATGATGATAACACCCAATCTTCTCTGAATTCTAGTATGTTTGCAGTAAACAAATGGATGAGCAATAATATCCTGAAACTATATGAAGAAAAAACTGAAATACTTCTGGTTGATCCCAAAGACAAAAGAGATAATCTGGATAAATTTGGGAATTTGTCTGTCCTTGTAAAATCTGAAGTAACAAACCTAGGTGTTATCCTAAATTCAGATTTGAATTTTAAATCCCATGTAAAGAAAGTGACCAGAGCAGCATTTCTACTCTTAAGAAGCATTACAAAGGCACATCTTTTTTTCTGTCATGTAAAGATGCTGTAAAACTAATTCATGCCTTTATATTGAATAGATTAGATTACTGCAATGCACTTTTTACTGGCCTTCCAAAGTAATCTATTGACAAACTACAACTCATTCAGAACTCTGCTGCTAGACTTTGAATTAACACCAGAATGATGGAGCATATCACTCCCATCCGAGCTACTCTGCATTGACTTCCTGTATCTTTTACTTGTTTTTAAAGCTCTCAGTGGTCTGGGACCAGAGTAAATCACAGAATCGTTTTTGATTTATAATTCTGCTCGAGCTCTCAGGTCTTCTTTCACTGGTCTCTTAAATTTAAACATCTCCCTCAAAAGAAAATAGGCAGGTCAGCTTTTATGAACTATGCTCCTAAAATGTGGAGATCAATACCTAAAACTATAAGGGATACAGACTCCATTGACACTTTTAAACATCAGCTCAAAACCGATTTACTTAACCTTCCTTTTATCTAACATCTTTTTTGCCTTTTACTTTCAGGTTTGCACTTTATCCTATCATAAAGCACTTTGAACTAAAAGTGGTTGATAAATAAGTTATTGTTATTAACTATCCCTTTGCTGATGCAAGAATAGTCAGATAGCTTAAGGATTCTAATAACATTAATCAAAGTACATAGCTAATGGCACTGAATACATACTGAGAGCAAAGCAGTAGAGGAAATCAAAGCTGTTATTTAGAAGAGTGAATATTTTACCAGTTGTCTTGTACCTGATCCTGTGGCTGCATCTCTGGTTGCCAGGACCCAATATCTGCCCGCACAGTATAAGCAATTCCCTGATACCCTGAAAGAGACAGCCATTTAAAGAGTGCAGAAGAAATCTGGCCTTATCAAGAAAGATGTGGTAAATGACATCATTGGAAACTATATTCTGTATATTATGCTATCAGAGCTATCATTTAATAAAATTCAAGAATAAAAATGAGCGAAGTTGCATTCAATTAAAAAAATATCTGTAGAAGCATTAATACACCATTAAATTGCAGACAGAGCGTAATATTTGATAAGAGAATTTGATATGGAGTTCAACCAACTCTAGTAAAATAGTTAACAATGTGTTTTCTAAGATCAGAATATGTGTATAAATTTTCTCAGCACCAGAAAATTTTTCATTTTGTTTTTGAATATATTGTATTTATTGTATTTCCTCACAACATAGGGTTGGAAATAATGGTGGAAAGAATGAGCAGCTCCAAATTTCTAGGTGTGAGCATCGCAGAGGATCTGTCTTGAACCTAACACATTGGTGCAATCATGAAGAAAGCACACTAGTGGCTCTGCTTCATTAAGATTTTGCATGTCACCAAAGGCTCTTGCAAATGTCTGCGGGAGTACGCTGGAGAGCATTCTGACTGGTTGCATCACAGCCTGGTATGGAGCTTCCAAAGCAAGAGGCTGCAGAGGGTTGTAGACTTAGCCAGTTCCATCATGGACACAACCCTGCCTGCCATCAAGAACATCTTCAACAGCCAGATCTTCAAGAAGGTAATATCCATCACTGAAGACTCTCATCATCCAATACATTACCATCATCGGAGAGGAGGTACAGGAGACTGAAGACCCATACTCAATATTTTATGAACAGCTTTTTCTCCTCCACCATCAGATTTATGAACAGTTCATGAACCTGTAAAAACTATTTTTCACTTTGTCTTCTGCATTATTAATTACAGCAGTAACAATAGTTATTACTGTAACTCATATTAATCTTTTTTCTCTTGTACTGTGCTGCCGCGCAAAACAGAAATTTCACAATATATGCAACACACATCAAAGTTGTTGGTGAATGCAGCAGGCCAGGCAGCATCTCTAGGAAGAGGTACAGTCGACGTTTCAGGCCGAGACCCTTCATCAGGACTAACTGAAAAAAGAGCTAGTAAGAGATTTGAAAAGGGGAGGGGGAGGGGGAGATCCAAAATGATAGGAGAAGACAGGAGGGGGAGGGATGGAGCCAAGAGTTGGACAGGTGATTGGCAAAAGGGATATGAGTGGATCATGGGACAGGAGGCCTAGGGAGAAAGAAAAGGGGGAGGAGGGGATAAACCAGAGGATGGGCAAGGGGTATAGTGAGAGGGACAGAGGGAGAAAAAGGAGGGAGAGAGAAAAAGAATGTGTGTATATAAATAAATAATGGATGGGGTACAAGGGGGAGGTGGGGCATTAGCAGAAGTTTGAGTAGTCAATGTTCATGCCATCAGGTTGGAGGCTACCCAGACGGAATATAAGGTGTTGTTCCTCCAACCTGAGTGTGGCTTCATCTTTACAGTAGAGGAGGCCGTGGACAGACATATCAGAATGGGAATGGGACATGGAATTAAAACGTGTGGCCACTTTGATGTGTGTTGCTTGAATTTCCAGAATCTGCAGATTTCCTCGTGTTTGCATTTCACAATATATGTCAGTGGGAATAAACCCGATTCTGGTTTATTCAGCTCACTGAGTCAGTAGTAAATCTCAGAGAAATCCCATTCCCTCACTTATATCTAGTAACCTATTCTTTCTCACTATGCCTTTCAACTATTCATCTACCACCCAACTACATCGTCAGAGCGAGAATGTGCAGATTCCACAAGAAAGCACCAGAGGTCAGGATCGCGCCTCATTTGCTGGAGCTGTAAGGCGGCAACACTACCTGCTACACAACTAACAACAGGAATTCTGCAGATGCTGGAAATTCAAGCAACACACATCAATGTTGCTGGTGAACGCAGCAGGCCAGGCAGCATCTCTAGGAAGAGGTGCAGTCGACGTTTCAGGCCGAGACCCTTCGTCAGGACCTGACAAAGGGTCTCGGCCTGAAACGTCGACTGCACTTCTTCCTAGAGATGCTGCCTGGCCTGCTGCATTCACCAGCAACTTTGATGTGTGCTGCTACACAACTAGATCGCCAACTTGAAGCAATTTCTGAAAATGTAAATATTAGGTTGCACATTACTGGCCACACTAACAATACTTCAATTCAAAATCATGTACTCTCCACCTACGTACCCTTAATTTAGCAACATTACCTTTTTGCAAGCAAAGGGTCAGCTTCATCTCAGGTAGTACAATGCTAAATACTGAGATTCCACTGTTCCCCTTGTTTTCTTCTTGTAGCACTTGTTCCAGGTAATGCATGAAAATTTTTTAAATGATTATGGTCAGATAAAGTAAGTAGATAGTTCTTATTACATGGACTTGTAATGCTACTTATATCGCAACTTTATGCAGTGAGAGAATGGCATTAACTAAAATGTTGGATTCTCTGTAAATTCAAAATTAATGTGTAGGAGTCAAGAATCTCAAATGTCAGTCTACAGCATTCTGATTGCACTGGGATCACCAATAAGCTTCAATATTAATTCTACTGCAATCTACAGAGTCAAGCACTCAGTTGCTTGGTATTGGAGGTGACCTTCACACAACAGGCTCATCACGTACATGTGTCTATTCCAGCAACTTGGCATTAAAAATTGAAGGGGCTGGAGTCATGATGGAAAAACTGTTATTGTATACTGCTAAGGATGCAAACCATGGAACTTTGGTAGAAAACGCTAATTAACACAAACGTGGGCCACAACAGTTAATTGGGAGAGCAACTAGAAAAATTCCTGTTTGTTAAAGAAAACTACAATTCTATCAGTTTTTTTGTACATAATACTTCTAGAATTCCCTCTAAAAGCTACAACTTAAATATATCATGAGCATCTGTTAACACGCATGTATTTTTTGTTCAGGAACAGTTATTACCCTACAAACTTCTGAATCAGCATAGATAACTTCACTCACTTCAATCTGGAACTGAGTCCACAGCCCATCATTTGTAAGGACACTACAACTCATGCTCTCAGTATTATTTATTTAATTTTTATTTGCTTATTGGCACAATTTGTCCTCTTTTACACATTGCATGTTTGTCAGTCCTGTATTTTCCTGTAAATGCCTGCAACAAAATGAATCTCAAGGTGTGTGTGTGTGTGTGTGTGTGTGTGTGTGTGTGTATGTGACCAGCCTCCGGCAGTCGTGGTCAACCATGGGTACTGCGCCTCTGGTAGTCACTGGTTTGTCGAGCAGCGTCGACTGTGGCTATTGAGGCCGATACTGGAACGGCAGGCTCTGCCACAGTTGCCGTATGTGTAGGGTGTGGTGGAATTGTTGTCCGCTGTCTGCTGTACTCTCCGTTTAGCTCTCCGCTCCTCAAACTGACTCAGGATCACTCTTTCGCCTTGCTCTAGGTGCTGCTGAAGAGTACCTTGCCATTAGTTGTGGTCATCTGCTGTATCCTCTCAGCACTCTGTGTTGATTTTTAAGGCTGTTGATCTGCTGTATCTCAAGGTAGTATATGGTGATATATACTATTTTGATAATGAATTTACTTTGAACTGTACCAGCAATTAGTAAAGGAAACATTATATTCCATCAGCCAATTCACTGTTATTGTGTCAATCTCATTTATTTCCAGTGTTGATGTCCAGCATCCTGCTCAATAGCAATAGTGTGGAACAAAAGATGCTGGAAATACTTGGCAAGTTATGCAACATCAGAACTGCCAAAGTGAGAATACATTTTTGTGGGAAATTGAGAAAACAAACTAAATTATTTAGGTTTATTTCACTTTTACACATATGCTGTCTGATCTATTGAGTGTTTCCAGCTTTTTCTGCTTTCATTTCTAAGTTTCAGTTTTGTTTTGATGTTCACAGAATTCTATAAATGAGAATTTAATGATAAATTGCAAATATTAATGTTTTAGTGATTTAAAAAAACTTACCAGACAGCCCAAAAAAATAGTCACCATTTTCTTCCAAAAACATAAAAGCTACTATACATTACAAAAACAAATAGTGCAAAACACAAATAATGAGGTGGTGTTCATGGGTTCATGGACCATTCAGAAATTTGATGGCAGAGGGAAAGAAGCTGTTCCTAAAAGGTTCAGTGTGGGTCTTCAGACTCCTGTACCTTTGCCCCAATGGCAGTAATGAGAAGAGTGGATGTACCAGATGGTGACGTCTCTTAATGATGGATGAAGCACTGCCCTTAGAAGATATCCTTGGTGGTGGGGAGACTTGTAGTCATGATGGAACTGGTTGAATCTACAACTCTTTGCAGCCTCTTCTGATCCTGTGCATTGGAGCTTCCATATATAATCAGTCAGAACGCTCTCCACCATACATCTGTAAAACTTTGCAAAAGCCTTTGGTAACAGACCAAATCTCAGCACATGTGACAATAATAAATCAATAAAACAAGATAAGGTATTAATTATGGAGACCAAAACACTTTCAATTTTGTGTATTCAGCATTATCATCATCTGTACAGTTAGGGCAAATATAAAATTTTTTACTTATGACATTCTCTTACCTTTCCTAGTTTGGTGCCAATTTTAGCTTCAGGTTTTAAACTACTCGAACTAAATTAGAGTTGCCAAACCCATTCACCCATGAGTTAAAATACGAAGAGGATTATGAACCAAGATTAAACACTATTGTGAAACAAACTACACCTTCCAATCTTTCCACTGAACACAGTTCTACTCCATAGGTTACTTCAAATGAGCTCTGTGCCTGTGAGCGGGGTAGGTAGCACGATCCAAGAGGCAGTGCTGAAGGACCCTCAGTTTTCCCAACAGGTCTGAAATAGTTGCTGTCTGTGATGTTGAGAGTGGAGCTGTAGGAAGGATAAGCAACCAAACCATGGTACTGTGGTTCAGGGAATCATCCAAGAGAGTGGAGAGAAAAGAAATATAGTTGTAACTAGCATAGCAGGGGAGTAGACACAATTCTCTGTTGCAAGAGTTGAGGCTCCCGAAGGAAATGCTGTTTGCCTGGTGCCGGGTTCAGGGCATCTCATCTGACCTGAAGAAGAATTTGGAGTGGGAGGGGAAAGAGCCAGTTGTGGTGGTCCATATGGGTACCAACAATGTGAGAAGAACCAAGAAAGAGGCTCTGCTAAGTGAACTCGAGCAGCAAGGGACTAAATTAAAAGACAAAACCAAAAAGGTCACAATTTCTGGATTGTTGCTTGAGCCACGTGCAAATTGATACAGGGTTCTTTAGATCAAGGAGCTGAAAATCAGAATCAGGTTTAATATCACTGACATACGTCAGAAAATTTGTTGATTTGCAGCAGTATTACAGTGCAATAGATAAAAATATCATACAATAAGAAATATATTCAGTATATGTAAAATTAAACTAAATTAGTAGTGTGAAATGAGAGAAAAAATAGTGAGGTAGTGTTCATGAATTAGTTCATTGTCCATTCGGAAATCTGATGTTGGAGAGGAAGAAGCTGTTCATAAAATGTTGAGTGTGTGTCTTCAGGCTTCTGTACTCCATCTTTGATGGGAGTAATAAGATGAGAGTATGTCTTGAGTGATGGGGTCTTTAATTGTGGATTCTGTCTTTTTAAGACATTGATTTTTGAAGATATTGTCTATGCTGGGGAGGCTAGTGCCCATGATAGAGCTGGATAAGTTGGCAACACTCTGCACCTTTTTCCAATCCTGTGCAGTTGCCCCTCCATACCAGACAGTGATGCAACCAGTCAGAAAATTAAATGTGTGGTTCAAAGATTGACGTGAAAGATGTGGGTTTGATCTTGTGCGACATTGGCACTATTGGGAAGGAGGGAGCGGTTCTGATGGGATGGGCTCTCCCTGTACCATGCTGGGACCAGGATCCTGGTGAACTGCATAACTAAGGTTGTGGATAGTAGTGGGGGTGGACTCAACAGCTTGGAAAAGTAGTAGTTGGCAGCTGTCAATCCCAGGGGATCACGGGTTTGCACCTCTGGTGGACTGTGTCCTCTCCAGGGCGCAAGCCTGGGCAGGAAGATTTGAAGGACCGGCTGTTGCCCATGCAGCTGGTTCCCTCTCTCCACGTCACTGATGTAGTCCAAGGGAAGGGCAAGCACTGATACAGCTTGGTACCAGTGTCATCGCAGAGATTGCCAGAGTGAAGCTGTAAACAAAATCAAACTGCCTTAGGGACCCCGGCTTCAGATTTCTTCCTCGGGGTTTACTCCCGAGGCCTTCCCATGGGCAGGTATGGCCGCAAGGCAGCAGAGATTTAAAATCAGAGTTTTCCTTCTCCAAGGTGGCCTGCCGTCCAAGGCTGACAAGCCCCACCTGCCCGAATTGGAGACGTATAAATAAAGTAAAAGGGAAGAAGAGTGCAGGAGAGGTCACTGAACTAGAATAAAGAATGAGACAAAAAGTTTAGAAAGCGATAGGAATTTAACTTCAGGCAACATGGAGACAAAATTGAAAAGAAAAATGGTGAAATAATGTGAATGAGCTTGTATTGCACTTAGAAATTATCAGACTGACATTGTGGACATCAGAGTCATAGTTGACAGAAGATCACAGTTGGGAACTACACATCCAAGGAAACACATCATATCATATATGGTGGGCAAAGGGGATTGGGTGGTGTTTTTGGTTAAAAAATCAAATCCTAAGTCAAGAAGATGTAGAAACCTTGTGGGCAAAGTTAAGAAACAGCAAGTGGAAAAAAGACCCTGATGGGAGTTATATACAGGCCTCCAAACAGCAGCTAGAATGTGGGGGACAAATTACAAATTGAGAAAATCAGGCCGGTGCTGCATCCCAAGACAAGGGATTTGTAGAATGACTACAAGATGGCTCTTTAGAGCAGCTTGTAGTTGAGCCAACTAGGGAAAAGTCACTTCTGGTTTGAACTAGATGTAATGTAAAGGAATCCTTAGGAGACAAGGATCATAATAGATCATAATATGATATAATCACCCTACAGTGTGAGAGGGAGAAGCTAAAATCAGATAAATAGAATCAGTATTTTGTGTTGGTCTTTGCTGTAAAAGACAACAACAGCAGGCGAGTAAGTGTCAGGAAACTAAGTGAGCATAGTCACTATTATTAAGGAGAAGGTGTTTGGTAAACTGAAAGGGTTGAAGGCTGAGAAGTCACTTGGACCAGATGGACTACATCCCAGGGTTCTGAAAGAGATAGCTGAAGAGATTGTGGAGGCATTAGTAGAGATCTTCAAGAATCAGATGATTCAGAATGGCTCTGGAAGATGGGAATATATCAAATGTCACTCCACTCTTTAACAAGGGAGGTAGGCAAAAGGAAATTATAGGCCAGTTAGCCTGAAGTCAGAGATTGGCAAGATATCACAGGATGTTAAAGGTGAGGTTTTGGCATACTTGGAGACACATGATAAAATAAATTGAAGTCAGCATAGTTTCCTTAAGGAGAAATCTTGCCTGATAATCTTTTGGAATTCTTTGAGGAAGTAACAGGCAGGATAGACAAAAAGGAAAACAGCAGATGTTAACTTGGATTTTCAGAAGACTTTTGACAAAGTGCCACACATGAGGCTGCTAAACACAATGAGAGGCC
The DNA here is from genome assembly GCF_030028105.1 of Mobula birostris. Lineage (NCBI taxonomy): Eukaryota > Metazoa > Chordata > Chondrichthyes > Myliobatiformes > Myliobatidae > Mobula > Mobula birostris. The sequence goes on along the minus strand of NC_092381.1, from coordinate 64,568,148 downwards.
ATGGTATTATAGGAAAGATACTAGCAAGGACAAAAGATTGACTGACTAGCAGAAGGCAGAGAGTAGGAATAACGGGGACCTTTTCTGGTTGGTTGTCAGTAAATAGTGGTGTTCTGCAGGGGTCGCTGTTGCATCTGCTACTTTTCATATTATATGTTAATTATCTAGATGATGCCACTGATGTTAATGATTAGAACTGATAGAATTTTGGAATAGTTTGAAAATGATACAAAGATAGGTGGAGAGGCAGGTGGTGCTGATAAAGCCAGGAGTCTGAAGAAGGTTAGGAGAATGGGGAAAGAAGTGACAGATAGAATACAGTGTAAGGAAGTACATGGTCATGCACTTTGGTAGACGCAATCATGGCATAAACTATTTATTCTAAGCAGAGAGCAAATTCAGAAATCGGAGGTGCAAAGAGACTTAGGGAATCTTGTGCAAGGTTCCCTAAAAGTTAACTTGGAGGTTGAGTTGTTAGTAAGGAGGACAAATGCAATGTTAGCATTCATTTCAAGAGGACTGGAATATAAAAGCAAGGATGTAATGCTGCGGCTTTAGGAGGCATTAGTCGGACCATATTTAGAGTATTGTGAGCAGCTTTGGGCTCAATATCTAAGAAAGGATGTGTTAACATTGAAGACGATCCAGCAGAGGTTTACGAGAATGATCCTGGGAATTAAAGGGTTAACATGTGATGGGCTTTTGAAGCCTCTGGGCCTGTACTTACTGGATTTAAGAAGGAGGAGGTGGCATATTATTGAAACCTGCCAAATATAGAAAAGGCCTAAACAGAGTGGACGTTGAGAGGACATTCCTGAGAGAGTCTATGACTAGAGGTAACTGCCTCAAAATACAACTATGTCCCTTTTGAACAGAGATGAAGAGCAATTTCTTTAGCCAGAGGGTGGTGTATCTGTAGAATTCATTGCCACAGACAGCTTGGAGATGAAGTCATTGGCTATATTTAATGCAAGGTTGATAGGATCTTGATTAGTAAGGGTGTCAAAGATTATGGGGAGAAGGTAGGAGAATAGGTTTGAAAGGGAAAATAAATCAGCGGTGATCAAATGGGGGAGCAAACTAGATCGGTTGAACGACCTAAATCTGCTCCTATATATTATGGTCGTACGTCACCATTCAAAGGAATTAGTTTACATTGGACTGAAGCGATAGGATTGTGGTTACATGCTTTCCTTACTGTATTGTTATAATTCATATTATTTTGTCTGATAACACACAGTCAAGAAAGCTCACCCATGCCTCTACTTTCAGAGAAGGCTGAAGAGAGCTGGGCTTTACACATCCATACTCCTGTCATTCAGCTGATGTGCAGTAGAGAGTATCCTGACAGGCTGCATCACTGCATGATGCAGCCACTGCACTGTGGCAGACAGAAAAGCTGTACGATAGATAGTCAAAGCTGCCCAAACCATCACTGGCACCAACCTACCCACCATCAAGGATGTAAATACAGAAAAATGCCAGAAAAGGGCCAGTAACATCATGAAAGATCCCACACTTCCTGCTGTTTGTCCCACTCCCGTCAGTGAGGAGGCTATGTAACATCCATGCCAGGACCACCATTCTCAAAAACAACTTCCCAAAGAGCAGTAAGTCTGATCAACACCTCCACTCACTAACTCCACCACTACTTTATTATTTCCCATCAATCTCCTTATGTACAGGTCAGTGTCACTTTACAGACATGCAATTAATCTATGTATATACACTATCTTATGTATTTATATACGTTCAGCAATTATTGTGCTCTTTATGTGGGTTTTTTTTGTGCTGCATTGGATCCGGAGTAACATTTGTTTCATTCTCCTTACACTTGTGTGCAGGGAATGACATTAAACTATCTTCAATCTTGAATGCAGTTACTTCCATTGTTGTTTACTCAGATCACCTTCAATTACAAGACTTAGCACAATCACAAAGTCACATTATTAATTCTTAAATGCATTATAATTTGTAAAAATGTTGACAAATTTGGAGAGGGCAGTGCAATATTCATCATGAAAAGAGCTGGAAAATTTGTGAAATAGATAAACACACACAAATATTCCACATGTTGCCCTCAAGCCTTCAACTACTGAGGAAACTATCTTGGAAAAAACATTTCATTATCTTTTTCTGGGAATCCAACAACAAATTGAATAAACCACTTAACCTTTTCTTTAAAATATTTTAAATATTAGAATTAGAAATCAACCCCTTTCTTAAGAAAATAAACCTTGCACCATTCTAACATGGTATATGCAATCCTGTGGGAATAACAAAAAACGATAACAGTTATTACATTGCTACCAGGTTTAACACCTGACCTTTGACCTTAAGGCTGCACAGATCAGGGGTTAATGTAAGACGAAGGCTGGAGCCAGAAAGAACAGTTATCCCTGAGGGAGTCTGAGAATGTGATAAAAATGGGCTATTTTGATTGATTGCTTGAAACAAGAAGTATTAAAAATAAAGAAAAGCAAAGGATATCAAACCTGTACTTAATGGCAATAGAACAATGCACGCACGTCTTTCATTAGTTTATTTGTACTAAAATATTGTCTAGACAAGCTGTGCCAGTTTTCCTTACTAGGAGGCATGAGATTTAGTGAAAAGAAAAGTTGCTTATGAATTTAAAGCTTTCAACTTCATCTTGAGCAATATTTTTGATTTTACTCCATGTACGACCTTCCAAAAACAGGAGTTTATCTCCACAGACAACAGGCTAGAAATTTCACCATGTCACAAAGGACAAGTTACAGTTGGGGCCACAGGAGAGTACACATTGTGTACAGCACTGCATGAGCAAAAAGTGAGATTCCTAGCCCTTTGATGTTATTATGCACAATAATTCTCAATAATTTAAGAGTTCCCAGTGCCAGAAAAGATGGGACAGCCGTCAGCATGAGCATCTTTCTTCTCTGATACTCAGTTAGATGTCATGCAAGCCGGGACAAGGATCTGAGCTTTCAGCACAATCCCCAATATTCCCCACACTCTCAAGTAAAGTAGAAGACTTATTTAAAGAAATCTGAGAAGCTAATGCATTGAAAATGCCACTGTCGCCTTTGTGGTAGACTCCAAAAGAAAAGTTCAGATGTCCTGTTCCTTTAAGCAGTGGTCTTCCTGTGTGTCAAGTGCCTAGCAACTTCACAATTTTATATTAATCTCTGATGTTATAAATGCAATGTAAAACATGCCATGTTTTCTATGGAGACATTATTACTTTTTCTCCAGGCCTTCAGTATGAAGGCCTATCAATTGCTGGGAAAGGATAAATTCAATTTCTTATACAGTACAAAAATGAACTGCTGGGTCACCTAGTCCTAATATTTTCAATGCAAATTGCAATATAATTTTCACTTTACAAATGAGATCATTTTTCAATTATTCAAAACTTTATACAATTATCAGAATTACTTAATTCTTAATTCATATTCAGAAAATTGATGATTGATTTATTCCTTCAGAAGAACTGGCCATAGTTAAACTGGCAGTACTCTTGCCATCGAACCTTAAGCAACATTCTCATGATTACAGGTGTCCCCTGCTTTTCAAACGTTCGCTTTACGAAACCTCACTGTTACGAAAGACCTACATTAGTACCCTATTTTCACTTTCAGAAGGTGTTTTCACTGTTACGAAAAAGCTGCCGTTTGCAAGATGAGTTCTATGGTATCAGAAAAGCCTGAAAGAGCTCGTAAGGGTGTTACACTTACGGTAAAACTAGACATAATTAAGTGTTTCGATCGTGGTGAACGAAGTAAGGACAAAGTGAGTTTGGCTTGTGGAAGCTGACGAACATGATGTTGAAGAGGTTTTGGCATCCCATCACCAAGAACTGACAGATGAAGAGCTGATGCAATTGGAAGAAAAAAGGATAGCAATCGAAACCGAATGAGTAATGATAAAGTACTACTTTAATTTTGAAAGGGTACGTCGGTTTAGGGGATATTTGCAGGATGGTTTGAGTCCTTATTAAAGAACGGTGTGATAGAAAAATGCGCGAGGCTCAGCAGTCAAGCAAGCCTTCCACATCAGCCACAGCAGACGACGAACCTCGACCTTCGACATCGAGGTGGGCAGAGCTAGAAGAAGATGAGCTACCTGCTCTAATGGAAGCAGGCGACGAGATGACACCCCAGTGTCCCACCACCCCAACCCCCAGGCCACAGACAGATACCGATTCGCGGAGAATGCAAAGGTAGCTGGGAGGCATACAGCACATCTTTAAGAAAAAAGCCGAAATAAACATGCTGATTAATTAGGTGCCGCCGACACATAATTGTCGGCCCAGATCAGAGACGACGCAATCGGAAATTGGCACAGACCTGGGCCGACAATTACGGGCGGCATCTAATTAATTAGCATGTTTGTTTCGGCTTTTTTCTTAAAGATGTGCTGTGTACCTCCCAGCTACTGCTGGACTCTTGCGTTCTTTGCGGCAATGTATCGCTCAGCGGCCTGGAGGGTGGGGGGCTACTGCACCACCCAAACTCCGACGGCTCAGTGTGCTCGGCGCTGTCCCGATTCCCGTAAGTGATACTGCACTGTACATACATTATTTCTGCTTTATATAGGTTGTGTATTTTTACAGGTTATTTGGTATGATTTGGCAGCTTCATAGCTTAAAGGTTACTGGAGAGCGCTTGCGCCGTGTTTTTGCCAACAGCTCTTGAGTGAGATTTTTTGCCGACGGTGCTTGCGTGAGATTTTTGCCACGAAGAACAGTTCAGTAATGATTGTGAAAAAGTATTTCTACTTTATATAGGCTGTGTATTTATCATATCATTCCTGCTTTTACTATATGTTACTGTTATTTTAGGTTTTATGTGTTATTTGGCATGATTTGGTAGGTTATTTTTGGGTCTGTGAACGCTCACAAAATTTTCCCATATAAATAAATGGTAATGACTTCTTCGCTTTACGACATTTAGGCTTACAAACCGTTTCATAGGAACGCTCTACCTTCGGATGGCGGGGGAAACCCGTATCACGTTCCAATTTGTCCGATCTAGCTATGTGCAACGAGATGATAATATTAATTCAAAATTCAAAATCAATTTATTATCAAAGTACTTATACGTTGCCAGATGTTACCATGTTTCACTTTTTTGTGGGCATTTACAGGAAAAAAAGAAATACAATAGAATTTTATGAAAAACAGACAAAGTCTGTGAAACAACAAATGTGCAAAAGAAGACAAACTATAAATCAGAATAATACTGAGAACATGAGTTGCAAAGAACCCTTCAGTGAGTCTACAAGTCATCGAATTATTTCAAAGCAGTAGGTTCAGGAGCCTGATAGTTGTAGGGTAATAACTATTTCAGAGCATGGTGGTGAGGGACCTAAGGCCTAGTCATGGGCACTATGTTGAAGTCATAGTTGTTGCTGATAATAAAATAACTAAAATAACTGGGCCGAGAACACATACACCAGCGGTCCCCAACCACCGGGCTGCGAGGAAACGTTATGAGTCAGCTGCACCTTTCCTCATTCCCGGTCACGCGCACTGTTGAGCTTGAACACACACGAGGTCATTACGCACGCGTTATCCATGTCAGCGCGGGAAGGAGATCAACTCCTTAAGCTTGCAAATGACGGCGGGCTGAAAAGTATGTTTGACATAACATCTCTGCTGGCATTCTGGATCAAAGTCAAAGCTAAATATCCTGAGATAGCCACGAAAGCACTGAAAACATTGCTTCCATATCCAATATCATATCTCTGCGAAGCGGAGTTTCCTGCAATGAATGCAATGAAAACTAAATTGCAGAATAGACTAGACATAAGGAACCCCCTTCGAGTATCACTGTCTCCCATCACCCCTCGATAGGATTGTGTTGTTGCAAGGAAACAAGCCCAAGGCTTCCACTGATTCAGTGATATTGGTGTGTTGCAATGATTTTATATGTTCATACGGGGAAAATATGTGCTGTGTGTTTAATAACCAAACGTTACATAAAATGTTATGATGCTATTGACTTATATAACCATATAACAATTACTGCATGGAAACAGGCCATCTCGGCCCTTCTAGTCCATGCCGAACGCTACCCTCACCTAGTCCCACCGACCTGCACTCAGCCCACAACCCTCCATTCCTTTCCTGTCCATAAACCTATCCAATTTTTCTTTAAATGATAATATCGAACCTGCTTCTGCCACTTCTACTGGAAGTTCGGTCAACACTTACTTCAAGCTCCCAGTCCTCCCCTGATAATTGACTTATCACTATATTCATGCGAGGAAAATATGCGCTGTGTTTAATATTAAATTCGTTAGATAAACCCTTTTAGAAACGAAATTGAGTGTGTTAGCCACTTATCACCTATATTCTGGTCGTGATTAACACCATCCCCCCGAACAGAATTGCCAAAAACGAATTGTAGAAAAAAATCGGCAGGTAAACGCATGCACAGGTCACGTGTGCGCAATGGTGCCAGCGCAAGGCTTCATGGTCATTGTAGTCTTTCTCTGGGTAAACACAACGTATTTGATTGCTACTCTTGTCCGTTGGCAACCCTCCCCACCAACCCCCCAGGTCAACCGGCCCGCAGTGCAAAAAGGTTGGGGACCCCTGACATACACTCTTATGGCTCAAACAATCCTTTTATCTTACTGGTGCACAAGGAGACAACATGGGGCCATGTCACCCAAATTGTTCTGAAGTCATAGATTCATAGAGTCATGGAACATTACAGCAAAGAAGTGGGTCCTTCGGCCCATCTAGTCAATGCTGAACCATTAGTCCCATTGATCTGCACCTAGATGAGAACCCTCCATATCCCTCCCATCTATCTACCTATCCAAGTTTCTCTTAAATGTTGAAATGGGCCCACATTCACCACTTGCTCTGGCAGCTCATTACATACTCTTACCACCCTCTGAGTGAAAAGGTTTCCTCTCATGCTTCCCTTAAACATTTCACCTTTCACCTTTAACCCATGACCTCTTGTAGTTTCACCCAACCCCAGTGGAAAAAGCCTGCATTTACCCTACCTATACTCCTCATAATTTAGTATAGCTCAGTCAAATCTCCCCTCAATCTTCTTAATTCTTGGGAATAAAGTTCTAACTTGTTCAACCTTTCCCTAGAACTCAGGCCCTCAAGTCTCAGCAACATCTTTGTAAATTCCAAATATATATCCGGTCCGTTAGGTACCTTCCAATAACTTTCCCACTGCTGATATCAGGTTCAGTGGCTTACGATTTCCTGGCTTATTTTTGGAGCCTTTCATAAACAACAGAGCAACGTTAGCGATCCTTCAGTCCTCCGACACCTTACCCGAGGCTAAAGACATTTTAAATATCTCTGCTACTTCCCTGCAATTTCTGCACTAGCCTCCCACAGGGCCCAAGGGATTACCCTGTCAGGCCCCAGGAATTTATCTACCCCAATTTGCCACAAGACTGCAAATATCTCCCTCTCCATAATCTGTATAGGATTCGTAAGCTTGCAGCTGCATTGATTCAGATCTATAGACTATGCATCCATGTCCCAAGTAAATACAGATGCAAAAAATCCATTTAAGATCTTCCACATCTCTTTAGGCTCTATGCATTGACTACCACTCGGATCTTCCATAGGACAAGTTTTGTCACTTGCTATCCTTTTCTTCTCATTATACCTGTAGAAGGCCTTACTATTCTCCTTCACTTTGTCCGCTACAGCAACCTCATGTCTTCTTTCAGCCCTCCTGATTTTCTTATCTTCTTGCATTTCTTATACTCCTCAAGTATTTCAGTTGTCCCCGCCTGTATCTGCTGTACACCTCCTTCTTTTTCTTAACAAGGGCTTCAATATCTCTCAAAAACCAAGGTGCCATAAACCTGTTCTCCTTGCCTTTTATTCTGAAATGAACATACAACCACTGTGCTCCTAACTTTCACTTTTGAAGGCCTCTCACATACCAAATACACCTTTGCCAGGAAACAACCTGCCCCAATCCACACTTGTCAAATCTGATACATCAAAATAATTTAGTTTCTCAACCTGAGGACCTTAGAAACCATAGAAAAACTACAGCACAGAAACAGGCCTTTTGGCCTTTCTTGGCTGTGCCGAACCATTTTCTGCCTAGCCGCACAGACCTGCACATGGACCATATCCCTCCATACACCTCCCATCCATGTATCTGTCCAATTTACTCTTAAGTGTTAAAAAAGAACTCGCATTTACCACCTCGTCTGGCAGCTCATTCCACACTCCCACCACTCTCTGCGTGAAGAAGCCCCCCCTAATGTTCCCTTTAAACTTTTCCCCCCTCACCCCTAACCCATGTCCTGTGGTTTTTTTCTCCCCTTGCCTCAGTGGAAAAAGCCTGCTTGCATTCACTCTATCTATACCCATCATAATTTTATATACCTCTATCAAATCTCCCCTCAGTCTTCTATGCTCCAGATCTATCCTTTTCCATAATTACTTTGAAACTAAAGGCATTGTGATTCCAAGGTGTTCTCCTACACAAACCTCTCTTACCTGTCCTGACACCTTCCCTCATATGAGATCTAATATTTCTGATCACCTTGTCATCAGAAAGTTGTTATTAAACTGGAAAAAGAGCACAGAAAAGGTTTACAAGGATCTTGCCAGAAATCATGAGTTATAGGAAGACGCTGGACAAGCTAGGACTATTTCCTTGGTGTGTTTTAAACTGAAAGGTGATCTTACAGAGGTATATAAAATCATGAAGGCACTCAATCATTTTTCCATATTGAGGAATGAAGAACTAGAGGGGATAGGTTTAAGGTGAGAAGGTAAAGACTTAATAAGCACCTGAGGTGTAGCTTTTCTTTTTACACAGGGAATGGTGTGTATTTATGTGGAATGAGCTGTCAGAGGAAGTATTGAGGTAAGTACAATAGCAACTTTTAAAAGACAACTGGTCAGAAACATGGAAAACGTAAAGATTCTGAGCTAAATGCTAGAAAATGAGAGGTAGTGGGAGAGGTTCCGGAGGATTGGATGATTGCAGATGTTGTTCTCTTATTCAAGAAATGGAGTAGAGATAGCCCAGGAAATTATAGACCAGTAAGTCTTACTTCAATGGTTGGTAACTTGATGGAGAAGATCCTGAGAGACAGGATTTATGAACATTTGGAGAGACATAATATGATTAGGAATAGTCAACATGGCTTTGTCAAAGGCAGGTCGTGCCTTACGAGCCTGATTGAATTTTTTGAGGTTGTGACTAAACACATTGATGAAGGTAGAGCAGTAGATGTAGTGCATATGGATTTCAGCAAGGCATTTGATAATGTACCGCATGGTTTATTCAGAAAGTAAAGAGGCATGGGATCCAAGGAGACTTTGATTTCTAGATCCAGTATTGGCTTGCCCACGGAAGGCAAAGAGTGGTTGTAGACAGATCATATTCTGCATGGAGGTCGGTGACCAGTGGTGTGTTTCAGGGATCTGTAAGGGACTCAGGGATGAGTTAATAAATTTGCTGATGACACAAAGGTTGGGGGTGTTGTGGATAGTGTGGGCTGTCAGAGGTTACAGTGGGACATCGATGGAATGCAAAACTGGGCTGAGAAGTGACAGATGGAGTTCAACCAAGATAAGTGTGAGGTGGTTCATTTTGGTAGTTCAAATATGATGGCAGAATATAGTATTAATGGTAAGACTCTTGGCAGTGTGGTGATATAAGGGGGGGGGGCGCTGGGAGCGGACCCAAATGCAAGACACAGACACTGAAGTACTAGGAACAGGACTTGACTAGAGAGCAGGGACAAGAACTCAGACTTGGGCTAGGATATTGGCTAGGCAAGCAGGACCAGGACAAGGAACTGGGAACTAGGAGCCTGGGCTTGAACTCTGAGCTGGAGACTGGACAAGGACCCAGAGTCTTGACTTGGACTCGGACCCGGAACTAGGTGAGGACAGGGCTCGAGTACTTCGAAGTCTTGACTTGGACAGGACGAGGTTCTTGGACGTGGCTAGGACAGCACGAGGTTATAGGTCGGAACGAGAGAGTCCTGGGCAGGATGAGGGAACTCCAGTACAGGACGAAGCACATGGACAGGACAAGGCACATGGTGAGGACGAGAACATGAAGCCTTGAATTGGTACTCAGGAACAGCTGAGACTTCGACTTGGGACGGCAGAAACCTTGGAACCTTGGACTCGGGACGACAGGAACACAGAGCCTTGGTCTTGGGGAGGACAGGAACACAGAACCTTGGTCTAGAGCACGGGAACATGGAGCCTTGGACTTGAGAGACAGGAACACAGGGATATGGAACACAGAGCCAGGACCCATCCTTGGGAACAGGACTTAGGGCCGGGACTTGTACATGGAACACAGAGCCAGGACCCCTCCTTGGGAACAGGACTTGGGACCAGGGCCCTACACAGAAAGCTGAACATGACGAGACGGCTCCCAACACTAGGTAGCGGCAAATGCCCAGACCTACCTAGCGAAGGCATGAACACAGAGACAGTTCCAACTCAACGATATACAGTTCCTTATCTTGACACAGCAAGGCTCCAGTCTCGCTCTTGTGGTAGAACTTAACAAGGTTGCAGGGCAAGGCTCCAGAAGGAAGGGGAAGGGAAGGGAACAGTCCAGCCTCAGGGTAACAGCAAAGACAGCCTGGCTTACCCAACGGAGGCAAGGACGGGAAGGGACAGATCCAACCACAGGGTAATGGCAAAGACAGCCTGACTTACCTCACAAAGACAAGGACAGAATACCGACAAGACGAATCAGCCACCACACTCAAACCCAGGGCCACTCAGATTCCCAGCCCCAAGACGAGCATCAGGTGCCTATGATTAAGCCCAACTGAAACAAGGGACAGCCGGAAGATCCGGAGTCCGGAGTCCATGGACTGGACCACGAACTGGAACACGGACTTTGTGGACTGGACCATGACATGTGGAGGATCAGAAGGATTTTGGGGTCCAAGTCCATAGGACACTCAAAGCTGCTGCGCAGGTTGACTGTGTGGCTAAGAAGGCGTATGGTATATTGGCCTTCATCAACCATGGGATTTAGGTCAAGAGCTGAGAGGTAATGTTACAGCTATATCAGACCCTGAGTACTGTGCTCAGTTCTTCTCACTTCACCACAGGAAAGATGTGGAAGCTATAAAAAGGATGCAGAGGAGATTTACAAGGATGTTGCCTGGATTGGGGAGCATGCCTTATGAGAATAGGTTGAGTGAACTTGGCCTTTTCTCCTTGGAGTGACGGAGGATGAGAGGTGACCTGGTAGAAGTGTATAAGATGATGAGAGTTGATCATGTGGATAGTCAGAGGCTTTTTCCTAGGGCTGAAATGGCTAACACAAGAAGGCACAGTTTTAAGGTGCTTGGAAGTAGGTACAGAGGAGATGTCAGGGGTAAGTTTTTTATGCAGAAGGTGGTGAGTGTGTGGAATGGGCTGCCGGCAACGGTGGTGGAGGTGGATACAATAGGGTCTTTTATGAGGAACTTGGATAGATAGCTACATGGAGCTGAGAAAAATAGAGGGTTATGGGTAACCCTAGGTCATTTCTAAAGTAAGTACATGTTCGGCACAGCATTGTGGGCCGAAGGGCCTGTATTGTGCTGTAGGTTTTCTATGTTTTAAGTTTCTATGTTTCAAATGAAACTAGGTTGGTCAGCATGGACAAGTTGGGCTGAAGAGCTTGTTTCTTCGCTGTTTGACTCTATGTACCAAAAATGGTCCATGAAATTTGCAGCCTTATATCCAATGCATTTCAATTTATTAGTATACGTATTTAGTATATGGGGTGGATGGGGTGTCAGAGCGGGGTAGCACCTCTGGTGGGGGAACATGTCACATCCTTTTCAAGGCAGTTTGTCTACCTTTGCTCCCCACTCAGCTCTCAGCTCTCACCTGTGGCTCCTCATAGCTGTTTGCATGCGACAGTGGCCACACCCCGGGCAACAGCTTCAACAAGCCGGCTAAACCAGGTGAGGGTAGCCGATGGGTCTCAAGCCCTCGGTGAGATAGGGAGATGTCTATCCCAGCATGTGAAGACAGACTCTGGCGGATTGAGCGGATGAGACCAATGGAAGGTCCAACGGTCAAGAAGGCGGTCTCTGCAAGCGTCGTGGAACGTGTAGAGCACGACAAGACACAGAAGACCTCCTGGTCATCCACTGCGCCTAGTCCCATCTCCAGCCGTCTAGACTCTGTCTTGCCACTGGATCCAGATGGGAATTAGGAAGAGAGAGTGAGGCCGACGCTGCGCAACTCTCCCTCACTTAAATCCAAATTACGTGCTAGTCTCAACACTATCAAAAGCTGGCTGGCGGCATAGTGGCATCAGCGCTGGACTTTGGGGCAAGAGGTCCCCAGTTCGAATCCGGCCAGCTCCCTTTCACGCTCTCCATCCGTGCTGGGTTGAGCATTGAGCTAGCAACTCGATCTCGTAAAAAAAAGTACTAATGGTGTTGAGGTCTTCACTGGATGAACTGTATATGCATTTACATAAAAGTCTTGTGTAACTGTGGTAACATCTTTTAGAAGTTACAATATCAATCCAATGAATGCAATTGCATTCAGGAAATAGGCATTTCTTGAGTTTTCTTTGGATTGAGTTAATAGAAAAAGTATTAAGGAAACAAATTCTACAACAATGTCTTTAGGCACTGCCAATGTTCTAGGGATGGTCTTGGAAAGAATGAATTGTTGGAACTTGCTGATCTGTTATTTTTTATATAAAAAGGGAAAATGTTATTTTAAATGTTGTCCCTTCTTTAAACTATATATACATATCCAATAATAGAACCATGTTTTCCTTATTGCCTGGGAATATACAGTACATGCATTTATAACATGCATTTGTTCATACATCCTTTGGAATCGAAGAAAATTGAAGCGATTCCTCTGGGTCTATTCACTGAAAATGAGTTCTATTCATGGCTATAGATAAAATGCTACAAGTTCAGTGTAAATAGCCTCAAAGGTGTCAATTGTTGAAGTTGGATGAGCACATCATGTTTATCACAAATACACTCTTTGTCACTTTGAAGATGGGAGATTGAAGAAATTAATATAGTGGCATTAGTTACTGTTACAGTAGATTTCTTTTTGAGTAGATGATTTGGTTACGCTTAAATGACTTTGGCCACCAGACTTCTATTTTAACTGTTTGACAAAGGACTGTGGATTGAGTCCACCACAATGGGCTTCCTAAAAGGTGTAAATACCAGATGCTTCTGGTGCCTGATGCTGTAGTTTCGAAGACAGTATTATCTATACATTTTAAATATTAATTATCTTCTATGTTAGCACATAAAATGCCCAATAGATGTATTGTGGATTGAACTAAAGGCTGTGGATACCAACCCAGACATGTTGGCATCAGAAGGAAAGGATGAAATCTGAAGGTGTGATGTTTGTATGTAACTTCAAAAGGAAGCATTGTCTATGCATTGTCTGTAACTTTTTAAGTAGAGACTGCCTTTGTGTTTAGCATATAAATATCAAGCCCACATTGAGCTAACAGACCTTTCTGTGGAAAGCGTCTCCGTCGGTAGATGCCTGCTTGTTGTGTCGAATAAAGAAGCTGCTTTGTATCTACCAGTGACTCTGTCTCTCCGGTAATTTCATCCACGCTACAACATTTGGTATCAGGAGTGGGATACTTTTGTGACCCGTTGTGTGGCCAGCGTTCCTAGCAGTTTTAAGTTGGTGAGTATTTTTCTAAAATAACACTCACACTTGGATCTGTTCGGTCGGTGATGCACGGATCACGAGGTACACGAACGTGGAGAGCCGAACTGGTAGATATTAGTGTGTGCATGTGTTCAAGTCATTGAGGAATCTTTGCATGTTAACTTGGTGAAATCTGGACCACCTGTTGCGAAAGGTGGTAACCCACGGTACGGTTCGAGACGCCAGCTTAGGGGCGTGTATACTCGTTCGGGGAGTTGCATTTTAGTGTATGCGTGTGCAAGTGTGATGCAAGAGAATACAGTAGTGTCATGGTCCGGATCGGGGTCCCTTTAAATTTAGCTTGTTTATGTTACAATCCGGATCGTTGATTCCCTGTTTTCCCATGTCCCTCGACTTTGGTGTTTAGAGGCAATTAACACTCGACTGAACCAGTAGTTTATAGTCTCCGGCTTTCAGCCATTCGGTGCGGGAGCGTCTGTAAAGTCATCAAATGTACGGTGTGCCGATGTCACCTGGCCGGAGCAAGCCTAGTCCCTGCCGAAGCGAGTGCCGGTAATTCGCCTTTCCTCACCGGAGCAACCTTGTCCAGTTACCTCGCCAGAGCGATCCTGCAAAGTTTCCTCACCGAGGTGGGTCTGTCAGTTAACCCGCCGGAGGGAATCAAGAACCACTGTCTACTGTTCATGGGCCGAGTCGAGAGCTCGCCACTACCTGGAGGCTCCAAGGCAAGTCCTGGCCCTGGTGGCATTCTAGCACCAAGTCAAGTCCTGGGCCTAGCGGCATTCTAGCACCAAGTCAAGTCTTGGGCCTGGCGGCTTTCTAGCACAAGTCAAGTCCTGGGCCTGGCAGCATTCTAGCACCAAGTCAAGTCCTGGCCCTGGTGGCTTCCCAGTTCTGAGTCAAGTCCTGGCCCTGGTGGTCTGTGATTCCTGTTCTACCCCCTTGTCTGAATCCGTTCTCTGCCCCCTTGCCTCTAGCCTTTGTCTGCAGCCCCTGCCTGCACTTTGGTCTAGTAACATCACTGGAGCTAGATAGGTACTGTCTGGTGTTCATTTGTTTTGGTCTTGTCTTGTTTTGTCCTCGCCACTGTGGGGTAAGTCAGGCCGTCTTGCTGTTGTTCTGCGGGGGTCATGTCTTGTCTTGTCCTGTCCTCTGTGGGGTAAGTCTTGCTGTTGCCCTGTGGAGGGTCATGAGTCCCAGCCCTATGTCCTGTACCCAGGGAGGGGTCCCGGCTCTCTGTTCTGTGTGTGAGTCCTGGCCCTATGTCCTGTACCCAAGGAGGGGTCCCAACTCTGTGTTCTGTATATGTGTCTATGGTTCCATGTACCTGCTCTCCTGAGACCGAGGCTCTGTTTTCCATGTTCCTCCTCTCCCTAGCCCATGTCATGTCCATGCCTGGTTCTGGGGTCTGAGCCCGAGGCAAGACCCAGGTACTGGGTCCTTGCCCAGTCTCGGCTGGGAGTCCATACCCTAGCCTCTTCATGTCTCCTCTAGATCTGGGAGCCGATTCCGAGTCCGAGTCCAAGCCCAGACCCTTGATACCAGCCTAGTCGTTGTCCTCAGTCCTTGTTCAGTTCGCTATTCCTACTCCTGCCTCGCTCTCCTGGTTTCGAACAATAAACTAAATTTAAGTAACCTCACTAGATGTGCCTTGCATTTGGGTCCACCCTTGCTCCCTATGCCCCTGCCATTGTGACAAGTAGGCATCATGAGTTCAGGTACCCAAAGGTGGCAGATTGTTGAATACATGCTCTGTGGTTTTAAGTATGTACTGTTTAACTGCTACCTGTCTATGATATTTTGCGTAGTTTAGGAATTAGTGCGGAGATATCTTAGGGAGAGGTTTCACCCGGAGAGATCAAACAGAATGGCACCTACTGAGGTCAGGGAACATCAGGTTGAGAACCCTGATGATCTGAGCCAGCCCTTGACATTAATTATGACTATTCATAAGCCCTTCACCCCCGGGGAGAAACAAAGCATCTTGTCTGAGTTGCCCTCACTTAAAGTTGCCTGTGGGAATTCAGAATTCTGGTGCAAACTCGAGGAAGTAGCTGAAGTTCACCAGGTGCACCCTAAAGATATACATGTGTTAGTGAAAGCGAAGTGCCCGAGGAATATGTGGGACAGGATGGCCCAGGGGGTGCGGGATGGTACATGGGCAATTACTGGGAGCGCCAGTAATGAAGAAAGATATCGCTCTTTTAAAGGGGAAGTGAGGCAGCGGCTGGGGGGAGGAGAGTAGCTGGGGAATGATAATGGCAGTGATTCAAAAAGCTGACGAGACAGACATGGATTATGCAGAACGTAAATACCGAGTGTATGAGGAGTATTCAGGGTTGGATAATCCAGGGAGGGACGACCCAGTCTTCCTAAAAATGCTGAAGGAAGGCCTGAGCTCAGCCCACCAAGAAGTTTTAGATTAGGCATAACGGTAAGGTCCAACTACTCTGAGATAGTTTCATGGGTCAGTGAGATAGACCAAAGAAAAGGCAAGAGAAATCGTAAAGTGGGTATAGTGGATGCAGCTGCTGTGATGTCCCGGAGGGCTTGCTTTGCTTGCCAGCAGCCAGGGCACTTTGCAAAGGACTGCCGGACCAGGTATAAGACAGTGAAGGAGTTGATATGCTACAGCTGTGGCCTATCGGGACATGGCTGGAGACAGTGTCCAAACGAGAGGGGGAAAACCCAGGCGAAGGTCACGGCAGGCACCTGCTCACTTACCCCATCAGCACTCAGACTGTCGATCAGATCAAAGAGCTAGTGACAGTGCCTCTTACGGCAGAAAAGGATGTGGCAGCGGGCTGCACGGGCTGCTCTGTTGACTCACGGATGTACATTACGGCATTGTTAGGGGAACGGCAATGTAATATGTTAGTGGACACAGGGGCATCAGTATCGATAACAGACTCACCCTTACCAATAACAGGACAAGCCAGTTACATCAGGGGTGTAGGAGGGAAAACAGTAAAAGCAGAAAGAAGCGAGAAGCAAATACTAGAAATCGGGGAGTGCAACTTCCAGTATATTTCTGGGTATGTCCAAATAATGAGGGCACGATCCTTGGAATAGACATCCTCAGGGAAGCAGGAGCTGTTATAGATTTGGGAAAGGGAGAAATAATATGGACGAGTCAGGGGCAGCGAACGCGCACAACCAACAGAATACACGGCCTGGCTAGCATAGGCGCAGCTGCCCTGATTATTAGAGACTGGAGCCAGGATGGTGTCTATGGGTCACCTTGTCAGCAGTTCCCAGCTGTGTGGACTAGAGACAAGCAAGATTGTGGGCAGGTGAAGATAAACCCAGTTAAAATAGAGGATGGTCTGTATAAACCCCCTAAGCAGGACCCTATAGAAACTGACACACTGACTGCTGTTCAGGGTATAGCGAAGGAACAAAAACACCAGGGGATACTCAAAGACTGAGGCCACTCCAGAACATAAAGTTTTCCCAGTTCCTCCGAGGGCAGACATTACTGCAAATAAGGAAGCAGGGGAACAAGAGGCAATTGAGATTGCAAGTGTGCAGGAGGAAACGACAGAAGCCAGCTTAGTAAAATTATATGAAGAGGTAGAGACAGAAGAGAAGGAAAAATGGAGGAGAAAAGGAGGGACCAGATGGGTGCTGGACTCATGGGGAGGAAGGGGTCGCGGTGGCCCCACCCTGTATTAGACAGATACTACTAAAGTTTTATCATGGGGTGATGCATCAGGGAAGGCAGAGCATGATCACAACCCTCCGGCAGGACTGGTGTGGCCTGGGATGGGCGGGGATGTTGAGAAATTCTGCTGCCGATGTATCAGTTGTGAACGGCATAACCCTGGTAAGGGCAGAAAGCTACAGCTGGCAAATCAGCCTGGGTGGAGGGGACCCTGGGAAAACATCCAGACAGACTGCACAGGGCCCCTGCCATAAAGCAGGGGGAAAAGTTACTGTTAAAGGACCGAGTGAAACAACTGCAAATCGCTGATCAGAAAGAGCCAGAGGGAAAGGGGATAGTTCTTCCACAGCCCGGCAACCAAGTTATGGTGAAAGTGCTGCCAGAAAGGCCTGGGTTTGCCCCCAGGTGGATAGGACCACAGACGATACTCTTAACCAATGATACGTGTGTTTTTGACAGACTCGGCAAGGCAGCCAGTGGAAACACTGGACCCAGATTAAAGAATATGACACCCTCTTGTTGCTCCCACAGAGTGGGGAACCAAGTGTACCCAGTAACCATATAATCACAGAGAACCTAAGAGAGGAACACCAGCCGGCCATGGCAAACCTGACCACAGCTGATGAAAACATACCCGGAGAAAACGCAAAGGCAGAAAACACCAAGAGCGTGGCAGAAGACACTGAGAGCATGTTGGAAAACCATGAATAGCCTGCTAAAGTGTGATGATGATGGTACTCTGTAAAGAAAGCTGGTTGCTGAAGGTAGATGGCTGATTTTATAGTATAGAAATTTATTGGGAAATAGATGGGGAGGGATTTTTGAGTTAAAGCAGAGACGACAAGTTCCACCACTTCGATGGCATTTCAGACCGCACATGGCATCTGAAAGCAGTCACCCCGAGTCTGAGGAGCTGGGCCCTTTTCAGCAGTTGAGCCAGTGATCGACCAGATAGTTCGGAAGTGGGTGCCACCGGGGAGAGGTCCTTGCAGACGTTTACATAGAGGCCACCCCAACCCCTTCCTGTACATTGATGAGAGAGCCTTTGGGTGCTCCTGGAAGGAGAGTTTCAGCGACCAGAGGATAAAGGGCTGAAGACAAAGGAATGTGATTAAGATGCAGTCAGCCTGCAGGCACACAAAAGGAGCTGCATTCCTAAAGACTTGGAACAGCCTCTCTGCTTCACATTAGGTAATGCTAGGATAGATATCGAGGTACATAAAATTGGGGGGGGGGAGTTTTGAGACAGGGCATTTTTGCTGCCCTATTTCAGCAGATCCTCCTTTCTTTTGAAATCTTTTTATTAATTTTCAAAATTATAAACTCAACAAATTTGGTACAAAGAAATTGGAATAATGTTAATCAGCATACATAAAAAGAATTTTAAGTAACATAGATATAGAAGACTTCCAAACTCATAATGAAATTAGTCTTTAAAAAAGAAAAAAATATATAAACAAAAAAACCGCAAAAAGAGGGAAAAAAACCCCAAAAAAAGGCAAAACAGGGCTAGACCAATAGCTTGTATCAGACGCGCTCAGTAATGTCGTTAACTCCGCTCCTCTAATCAAATAATTTAAGTTTTAAAACAAAGATTCGGAAAGGTCAGATTACTTCATATGAAAATGTTGCATAAAAGGTTTCCAAGTTTCTTCAAATTTAACCAAAGGGTCAAAAATATCACTTCTAATTTTTTCTAAATTTAAACTTAATATAGTTTGAGAAAATCATTGGAATGTAGTTGGAGGATTAGTTTCCTTCCAGTTCAACAAAATAGATCTTCTCGCCATTAAAGTAACAAATGCTATCATCCGACAGGCTGAAGAAGACAAAGGTCTATGTTCTACCATTGGCAATACGAAATTTGCTGTAATAGGATGGGGCTTTAAGTCAAAGCATAGAACTGTTGAAATAATATCAAAAATATCTTTCCAATATTTTTCCAAAAGAGGACAAGACCAAAACATATGAGTTAAAGAGGCCACTTCAGAGTGACATCTATCACAAACAGGATTTATATGGGAATGAAAATGAGCTAATTTATCTTTGGACATATGGGCTCTGTGTACTACTTTAAATTGTAATAGTGTGTGTTTAGCACATATAGAAGAAGTACTAACTAATTGAGAAATTTTTTTCCCATTTCTCTCTAGGTAAACAAAGTTGAAGTTCCCTCTCCCATTCATTTTTAATTTTATCAGATAACCTGGCTGTCATTTCATAATTATATCATAAATAATTGCTATTAATCCCTTCTACAAAGGATTTAAGCCTAAAATTTTATCAATAATGCTAGTAGGATTTGAAGTCAGAAAGATAGGCAACGTAGTATTTATAAAAAATAAAAAATAAAAATAAAAAATTATTTGTAAGTATCTTTTTTTAAAAAAAGTGGGATCTGGGCAAATCAAATTTCTCAGATAACTGCTCAAAAGACATAAACCAGTTATCCAAAAATAAATCACGAAAACATATATCTTTCGTTTTCCATATCAAAAAGGCTTGGTCTATTACAGAGGGTTGAAAAAGAAATTAGATATAATAGGACTTGGTAACATGAATTCGTTCAAACCAAAAAAATTACGAAACTGAAACCATATTCGCAATGTATGTTTAACTGTAGGGTTAAACATTTGTTTATTCAATTTAGATAGAACAAAAGGCAGTGAAGTTCCTAAAATGGAAGCTAAAGAAAACCCCTGTACAGAGTGGCCTTCAAGGTTTACCCAATATGGGCTTGGAGTTATATTCCAATCTTGCGTCCAAAATATTAAATATCAAATGTTAATTGCCCAATAATAAAATCTTCGGTTAGGCAATGCCAAACCACCCTCTTTCTTAGATTTCTGAGTATTTTTTACTTAATCTGTGATTTTTATTTTGCCATATACAAGAGGAGATTTTGGAATCAATAGTATCAAAAAAAGATTTAGGAATAAAAATTGGTATCGTTTGAAATAAGTATAAAAATTTAGGTAAAATAATCACTTTAATAGCATTAATTCAGCCAATCAATGATAGAGACAATGGGGACCACTTAGTAATCAGTTGTTTAACCTGATTAATTAATGGTAAAAAATTAAAATTGGATAGATCCTTATGTCCCTTAGTAATTTTAACTCCTAAGTAAGTAAAATAGTCAGTAGTCACTCTAAATGGAGAATTTCTATAAGTGGGAACCTGCATATTTAATGAAAAAGTTCACTCTTACCTAGGATCAGTTTATAACCAGAAAAACTACTAAACTGGGCAAGCAAAGTTAATACTGCCGGTATAGATTTCCCTGGGTTAGAAATATATAATAGTAGATCATCTGCATATAGTGATAATTTATGAATCTCATTTCCACGGGTGATGCCAAATATATTAGGGGAGTCATGAATGGCAATAGCTAGCGGTTCCAAAGCAATATCAAATAGTAGTGGACTGAGAGGACAGCCCTGCCTAGTACCACGGAATAGATGAAAAAGAGGGGATTTTTGATTATTAATAAATGTCGAAGCCAAAGGGGCAAGATATATCAGTTTAATCCAAGATATAAATATTGAACTAAAATTAAATTTTTCAAAGGTGTTAAATAAATATGTCCATTCAACTCTGTCAAAAGCTTTCTAGACATCCAATGAAATAACACATTCTGGAATTTTAGGTGAAGGTGTATAAATAATATTCATTAATCCCCTAATATTGAAAAAAGAGTAATGATTTTTAATAAATCCAGTCTGATCAGCAGAAATAATTTGAGGTAATACATTCTCTAATCTCATTGCCAGTATTTTAGAAAAAAATCTTAGAATCCACATTCAACCAAGATATAGGCGTATAAGATGCACATTCAGTAGGACCTTATCTTTTTTAAGAATTAGGGAAATAGAAGCTCGATAAAAAGATTGTGGTAATTTACCTATAGATACTGCATCCCTAAAAATTCTATATAGCCAAGGAGTCAGTGTAGTAGAGAAACATTTAAAAAAATTCTACTGTAAATCCATCTGGGCCAGGTGCTTTACCTGAGTTCATTGAAAAAATAGCATTCTTTATTTCCTCTGCTGTAATAGGTACATCTAGTTTTGAACGATCATTAGATGATCATTTTGGAATATTCAATTTCTTTAAAAATTCATGCATTATAGTTGAGTCGTCAGGAAATTCTGTTTGATATAAGGAGGTATAAAATTCTTGAAAGGATTTATTAATCTCGTCATGGTCAACTGTCAAAGTGCCGTCTTGTTTACGAATCTTAAGAATCTGTCGTTTAACCCAGGCCGATTTCAATTGATTAGCTAAAAGTTTTCCAGTTTTATCACCATGTATATAAAATTGACTCTTAGTTTTGATTAATTGACTTTCAATCGAAGATGATAATAAGAGATTATGTTCCGTTTGAAGTTCAATGTTGTTTATAAAGTTCCTGATTAGGAGCTATAGAATATTTCTTATCAACTTCTTTAATCTTGTCAACCAGTTTAAGTATTTCCTTATTAGTTCGCTTTTTTTAGTCCAGCAGTATATGAAATAATTTGTCCACGAATATATGCTTTAAAAGTATCTCAGAGTCCCACTGGAAATATTGTCTGTAGAATTCATTGTAAAGAAAAACTTAATCTGTTCCTCAATAAACCTAACAAAATCTGGATCTTGAAGCAAAGTGGTAGTAAATCGCCATTGTCTAGAATTAGTAAATGTATCCCTTAGGTTAATAAATAATTTCAATGGTGCATGGTCAGAAACAGCAATAGAATCATATTTGCAACCAGTAACAAGAGGAATTAATCGAGAGTCAATTAAAAAAATAGTCAATTCTTGAATAGTGCTGATATACATGTGGGGGGGGGGGGGAAGAGAACTTTCTCATTCGGATGTAAGAATCCCCAAATTTCAGAGATTCCTGAGTCGGTCATAAAAGAGTTAATAAGGGTAGCCGATTTATTGAGAAGTACTTGATTAAACTTGGATATATCCATCAAAGGATTTAAACAACAATTGAAATCTCCACCCATAATCAGCATATATTCATTTAAGTGAGGAAGAGAAGTAAAGAGATTCTTAAAAAAAAATCAGGACAGTCAACATTTGGGGCATAAACATTGAGCATAGTAACGTTTTTGTTGAATAACAAGCCAGTAATCAACAAAAATCTGCCATTAGAATCTGAAATCGTCTCATAGTGCCAAAATCAAATTGACGGATCTATAAAAATAGAAACGCCTTTTACTTTAGCCTGTGAATTCGAGTGGTACTGTTGGTCCTTCCAGAATCTAAAAAAGTGCTGATTATCCTCTTTCCAGACATGAGTTTCTTGTACAAAAATAATATGAGCATTCATCCTATGGAATACTTTTAAAAAATTTTCTTCGGTTTAATTGGGTGGTTTAAGCCATTTGTATTCCAAGGAACCAAATTGATAGTCTTATCCATCGTAATGAGCTTGAGTATAAGGTACGTAAAGGGTTAACCAGAGTATAGACTCATGACCCCGGAAGAGGGAAAAAGGTCCAAGGAGGAACCGGAAGTTACGACATTTCAGACATTTTGTACTTTCAGGTCAGCCCGTTTAAGAAGTAAAATAAAAATAGGAACGAAAATACCATCCACCTCCCATAAAAACCCCGAAAAAAGTGGCCAATGCTAAATCTAAAGCTAATCCTACCCCCATCTTTCCAGAAGGTGACCCAAAAGAAATACGTTTATCAAAAAAGATACCACTCAAGTTTTAAAAAAAAGTAAAAAAAAACTAGCTATATCAGTAGAAAACATCTTACAGCGATTATAAGCATCGAATAGTTCCTTCCTACTCATATTTTGGAGAACATCAAATGTTAAATAATATTACTATATTAATTTTTCATATATAAATGATAGGAAGAGTTGTTAGAGACAGAGGATTCTGGGGAGAAGAAGAAAACAATCCACCATTTTAAAATGTAATATTCCAGTAACATTTCAGAAAAAACACGTGCATTAAAATTGTAACTAAATAACTTTCAAAAGGTATTAAGAGTAAGATATACAAGATCACTAACAGAAAAGCATAATATCATTTAGCAGTATAAAGCGAACCCTTGAACTATACAAATCAAAGATGAGAAAGAAAACAAAACGATACATTAATTAATCCTCTGCAGAGGGAGGCAGATTATCGAGAAAACTTTGGGCGTCCATCGGGTTTTTAAACAGGTTACGTAAGTTGTCCGGCATAACCACTCTCAGATGGGCTGGAAACAGTGATGCAATTTTATAGCCCTGGCGATAAAGTTCTGCCATCTGTGGTTTAAAAGCCATGCTTTTTTTCAGTACGTCCTGGCTGTAGTCTTCAACAATTCTGAACTTGAATTCTCAAAATTGGATCATACCTTTCTTCCGAGCAACTCGAATCACTCATTCCTTATCATGGACATAATGAAACCGAATAATGATCTGTCTCGGTCTGGCCAAATTCTCCAGATTAAAACGAAATGAACGATGAGCACGATCTAATAATGGGGTCTCCTCAAATAAATCGGAGCCAAACACACCCATCGGCAATTTAGAAAAATACTTGGTAGGATCTCCTGTCTCAGCATCTTCAGAAAATCTGATTATTTGCAAATTCTGTCATCGGGAGTGATTTTCAAGATCGATAGTCTTAGCTTGATAATGTTCCAATTGCTGAGTTACCGAGGTTAAACTTTTTTTCAAGAGCTTCAACTTTTTTTAATCTCTTTTGCGGCCATCTTCATCCAGTTCCGAGATTCTGACTTGATGTTGATTGATTTCACGTCTGAATATTCTTGATTCTTCTTTCATCGACTTCAACACTTCTTCAATTGCAGTAAGTCTTCGATTAACTGTATCTTCTGGAAGTTTCTTCATTAGTTCCATAGTTATTGGAACTTCCCTCAATGTTCCAGGATCACCATTTTTTTTCCCGTTCCCGCCGGAACCTTTGCTTCTTTAACTTCTCGTGCTCTGGTATTCATTTTCAGTAAGTAAAGGTCGTAGTTCAATAATATAAATGTGATATAAATCGTTTAGTGTAGGTTTAGGTAAAGTGAATAAGAGTGGTTACATGTAAGAGAGTAAAGGGTACGGAGCAACGCCAAAATACAGCTCACTCCATGAGCCCCTGCCGGAAAGTCCCTCAGCAGATCTGCCTAGGTTGGCCTTTCCTGATACAAATTTAATTTGTCCAGGAGGGCCAAGAGGAGGGACTGTTAGAGTGGATTTCTTTTTGAGTAGATGATTTGTTTACACTTAAATGACTTTGGTCACTAGACTTCTATTTTAACTGTTTGACAAAGGACTGTGGATTGAGTCCACCACAATGGGCTTCCTAAAAGGTGTAAATACCAGATGCTTCTGGTGTCTGATGCTGTAGTTTTGAAGACAGTATTATCTATACATTATAAACATTAATTTTCTTCTATGTTAGCACGTAAAATGCCCAATAAATGTATTGTGGATTGAACTAAAGGCTGTGGATACCAACCCAGACATGTTGGTGTCAGAAGGAAAGGGTGAAATCTGAAGGTGTGATGTTTGTATGTAGCTTCAATAGGAAGCATTGTCTATGCATTGTTCTGTAACTTTTTAAGTAGCGACTGCCTTTGTGTTTAGCATATAAATATCGAGCCCACATTGAGCTAACAGACCTCTCTGTGGAAAGCGTCTCCGTTGGTATGATGCCTGCTTGTTGGGTCGAATAAAGAAGCTGCTTTGTATCTACCAGTGACTCTGTCTCTCCGGTAATTTCATCCACGCTACAACAGTTACTACTTCAAAACTTTGCATTATTTTATCATTTCTTATGATTGCTACATACATATACAATGACATTAATCTATTAACATTGAAGATTTTATCACTAAGTTCTGTGACTAAAATAATAACAAACCATTGCTTGTGTGCTGAGAAAATTGTAGTAAGCAGAGGGCAAAAGAGAAAACAGGAAAGGGCCATACTGCTCTTGTTGGTTGTGCTATTCAGTAACGTTGTGAAGTAGCAAGATCCTGCTGTTTCATCATTGGTTAGAATTAATTAACTCTAACCAGCATGGAACTGAAGGTAGATTAATGGGTATCACCTCTTTCCTGTTAACACCTGGTATGTTGCCCAGTGAGAGATGAGTACTAAAGAATTTACATATCTGAGTGGGACACAAAAAAACATATGCAGGAGTAGGCTACCAGGCCCCTCCATCCTGCCTCATCATTCAATACATGACTGATCTACATTGACCTTAATTCCTCATCTGTGAAAATAGCCTATAACCCTCTTTGTCTGGTATGATATACCCATTACACTATTATAGGCTCCTATAATGGAATTATACCTCAGATGTCCTGAGGTGAACTCAGAGAAGACAGAAACCTGGTGTATAACTGTGGGACATACACTCACTTGATTTTTGGAATAAAATTGAAAATGTTCATTCAAAGTCCAACCTTTAAGTAGAAGGTAGATGGAAACCATGACCTCTGTGTCAACATTGATCAAAGTACATGCATAATTATTCAACACATGTATTGACCTAACAGCAGGATTTGAACAAATCAGTACTTCCAACTTCCATTATGTCATAACACTTTCAATCCAGTTAATTTGTTATTTTCAGAAAAAAAGCTAAGAAGTTTAATAGTTTCCCTTTTAGTCCAGGTTCCCCAACATTTGTTGTGTTTTTTCAAAATAAGGTTGACCATTAGTCAATGCTTAATAAACATTTCCTTCATTTTAAAAGGCATGGAAGTGGAACTAATTGTAAATGCCTCAGTTTAGTGTAGTGATTAGCGCACAGCTCAGGACATCAAAGTTCAGAGTTTAATTCCGACATCCTCTGTAAGGAGTTTGTACATCCTCACTGTGGAATGCGTGATGTTTTTCTGGGTCCCCGGGTTTCCTCCCACACTCCGGAGCCGTAGCGGGTAGGTTAACTGGTCATTGTAAATGATCCTATGATTAGGAAAGAGTTAGATCAGGGTTATGGGGGGTTGCTGGGCAGTGTGGCTCAAAGGGCCAGAAGGGCCTATTACATGCTGTATTTTTGAATAAACAAAGAGATTTAGCATTTATTTTTAAATATAGAGACTAGATCAGCCTATTTTGAAGAATAGTCTCTCTCTCACACATTATTATTGCCAGTGCCTCAGAAATTTCCTCATTTGTTTCTTTTACACACTGATATTAAAGACCATCAATTTCATGGTAATTTGTTGAGGTCAAACCAATTTTTTGTTTGCTTCAGACATCCATCTCACTGAAAACAAAGAACATGTAAAAGAGGAGAGGCCATTGGTCATTTGCACCTAATCCACTACTCAACAGATTTGCAGCTGAACTTCACATTTTCCTGCAAGGTCCCAATACCCCTTAATTCTAATACTGTATCTTGTTCTGCTTTGAATGAAGTTAATGACTGAGCCTTCACTGTGGTTCAGAATACACAATCTTCATCAAACTGAATGAAAAAAATTAATTTCAACCCTAAATCGCCTATCCCTTATTTTAAGATCAAGGTTCCTTCACCAGAAAAAATATTTGCACCGATGAGCCCACTTGGCCTTCTAAACACTAAAGCAGAGTCTGGCCTAATCAATCTCTGCTCAACAAAGATCAACTAGCCCAGAAACCAGTCTGGTGAATCTTTACAGCACTACCTCAATAGGAACTATATCCTTCCTTTGACAAAGAAATCAAAATAATGCAGATGTGGTCTCTGGAGTAAATCCACTTGCAATAAATTCAAACATATCATTTGCTTTCCTAATGGCCTGATGCACTTATGTACAGTATTAGCTTTTATTGACATGTACAAGGTCATTCAGGTCCTATCGAACATCAGCTTTTCTCAATTTCTGCTTTTTTTTCTACTGAGGTGGATGACACAGTGTCTACATTGTTCTCTGTTATGGTTCAATCATTCAGTCATTGCCTATCCTACTGAAGTCTTTCCATATTTTCATTTGCTCGTCACAGTGTACTTCAAAAGCTAGAAAACCTTCCTTCATCAGCCTAACACTCCAGAGTGAGAAGAGAATGCAGCCCTGGTATACTCTTCAAAAATTTGTAGCCACTAAAACAAAAACATTAATGCTGATCAGGACCAGCAGGGGGTTTCAGCAGTTAGGTGGGACTCCAGATTTTTTCTGGTCAGATTTATTTAATTAACTAAATTTAAATTCCCATGCTGCGGTAGTGGGATTTGAACTCTCATCTCTGGATCACTAGTTAGTAAAAACCACTGTGTTACCATACTCCTAATTATCCACATCTGTAATATAATGCAAAAAAACTTTTCTCATGACTCATGGCAGAGAGCCAGGTTCCTGAAGACATCTCTGAAACTCCCACCCACAATGGCACACATGAGGAAGCTTCAAACGTAGCTTGAAAATCCCTCCTCCTGCTGCACCAGTCTGCCTGAAGGTTATGATCTCTGCTAACCAGGGATGAGTGTTCTGTCAAGTCAATTTCATACCATTCTGTATGTTTTGTAAGAAAGAATAAATTGAGAATTAATCGGGTTACATGGCATGGAAGGATGATGTAGTGAAATTGTGAACATAGGAATATGGTTTTTTAGTGACAAAGAGACTGCAGAAGCTGGAATCCCTTATCCCTCATCCTCTCCTCTCTCCTTCAAGTCCTCCTCTTCCCACTACCTCACCTCCCCTGAGCCCTCCAACACCCTTCTCTAACCACATGCTTGACTTCGGCTCCAACCCATGCCATCGCCTCTGACGTCCCCCTCTACGTCCTCTCTACCAACCCACCAGTCCACAAAGCCAATACATCATTTTTCCATTCCCGTCTACAATGGGATCCCACCACCAGGTACATTACTCCACCTCCCTCTCTTTGTGTCTCCCTTAGCTGTTCATCCCTTCCCAACCAAGCACTCTCCATTTAACCACAAAAAAATGTTATATCTGCCTCACCACTATCCAAGGCCTTAAAAGTCCTTTCAGGTGAGACAAACCTTCATATGCGAATCCCAAAGTGTTATTTATTGCATCTGGCGTTCCCACTGCAGCCTCTCAACCAGAAGCAGATTGGGGGGGGGAAGGGGACGATCGCCTCATCGAGCACATTTGATCTACCTGTCATGGTAAGCAGGATCTTCCGGTGGCTTGCCATTTTAATTCCACTCCCCAGTTCCACTTTGGCATGTCTGTGCTTGGCCTCCTCCCCTACAAAGTCAAGGTTAAACGTGATTCAGGGGAACAGCACTTCATTTTCAGAATGTCTTTGACAAGGTGCCACTTGTGAGGCTGTAAACATGATATGGTTTACAGGCAGAAGAGATTTGCTTTCAGTTGGTGTCATTTTCTGAGCCGATGTCATGGGCCAAAGGACCTGTTCCTGTTCTGTACAGCTCCATGTTCTAAATGTTGTGGGCACGTGGCCAAGTGGTTAAGGCATTGGACTAGCGACCTGAAGGTTGTGAGTTCGAGCCCCAGCCGAGGCAACGTGTCGAGCAAGGCACTTAATCACACTTTGCTCTGCAACGACACTAGTGCCAAGCCATATGAGTCCTAATGCCCTTCCCTTGGACAACATTGGTGTCGTAGAGAGTAAAGACTTCCCAGGCGCAGATCCATGGTTGCGCAAGACTAACGTATGCCATGTTCTAAATCAGTAATGCTAAATGAAGCCACAAAATTAACTTGATGAGTAGGATTAAAGTGAGTCCTAAGGTACTTATACCTAACATTAAAATAATGACAGCGAGGGAGAGGGTGGGACAACTCAAGAACTAAATAAGGAATTTACATGGAGTGAGATAACTAGGTAAGGGACTGATGACTACTTTGCATTCATATTTACTAAGAACAAGGACATGGAAGATAGTGAGATCATTGTGGGGATGACTAATATTCTTGTGTATGGTACTATAAAGGAGGAGATGGTGTTGGGTCTAGTTAAGAAGATTAAGGATGATGAGTCCCCGTGACTCCAGGGGATCTACCACAGTTTATTGAGAGAAGCAAGAAAGGAGATTGCTGAGATCTTTGTATTCTCTTTGACCATAGGTGAGCTCCCAGAGCGCAGGTGAAGTTGTTCCTCTGGTTAAGTAAAAGAGGGAGGTATACACTGCACATAAGCACTTAAGAAAGAAATTAGGAGGGCAAAAGAAGATGAGAAGGATCTGGCATGCAAAGTGAGGCAAAATCCCAAGAGATTCTATCAGTATATAAAGAATAAAATGGTGGCTGGGGAGAGAATAAGTCTTCTTAAAGAACAGCCTGTCCACGTATGTGCGGCACCAAAGGATATGGATGAGATTTTTAATGAATATCTCTCTTCAATTTTTACTGTGGAGAAAATGATGGAAGCTAAGGAAATGTGGGAAATGGATGGTTTTGTCTTGGACCACATGTGAATTAACAAGAAAAGGGTACTGGACACTTTAAAGTGCTTGCAGATGGATAAATTCTCAGGGCTAGACCTGATATATTTTCTGACCTTGTGGGAGACTAGAGAAAAATTACAGAAATTTTTGCTCTATCTCTGGTCAGGGGTGAGATTGTGGTCGATTGGAGAATGGCTATTTTGCTACCATTGTTTAGAAAGGGTAGCTAAAACAAGCCAGGAAACTATAAAAAAGTGAGTCTGACGTCAGTGGTAGGTAACTTGCTGGAGAGGTTTCTGAGGGGCAGGATCTACCAGCATTTGGAGATAGAGTCAGCATGGCTTTGCATGTGGAAAGATATCTTGCAAATCTCTGTGTGCTTCAGGAAGGTACTTGAGGTTGGGGCAAAAGTTATTATCTATATGGATGTTGGCAAGGCCTTTGAAAAGGTCCCTCATGACAGGCTAGTCTGGAAGATTAAATCATATAGGACAGAGGTCCCCAACCACCGGGCCGCGGACCGGTACCGGGCCACAGAGCATGTGCTACCGGGCCGCAAGGAAACGATATGATTTGGCGATATGAGTCAGCTGCACCTTTCCTCATTCCCTGTCACGCCCTGTTGAACTTGAACGCACGCGAGGTCATTACCCACGCATCACCCATGTCAGCGCGGGAAGGAGACCAACTCCTCCAACTTGCAAATGACGATGGGCTGAAAAGTATGTTTGACATAACATCTCTGCCGGCATTCTGGATCAAAGTCAAGGCTGAATATCCTGAGATAGCCACGAAAGCACTGAAAACGTTTCTTCCATTTCCAACATATCTCTGCAATGAATGCAACGAAAATTAAATTGCGGAATAGAGTGGACATAAGGAACCCCATTCGAGTATCGCTGTCTCCCATCACCCCTCGCTAGGACCATGTTGTTGCAGAGAAACAAGCCCAGGGCTTCCACTGATTCAGTGATATTGGTGTGTTGCAATGATTTTATATGTTCATATGGGGAAAATATGTGGTGTATGTTTAATATCCAAACGTTACTTAAATGCTATGATCCTATTGACTTACTTATATAACCATATAACAATTACAGCATGGAAACAGGCGATCTCGCCCCTTCTAGTCCGTGCCGAATGCTACTCTCACCTAGTCCCACCGACCTGCACTCAGCCCATAACCCTCCATTCCTTTCCTGTCCATATACCTTTCCAATTTTTCTTTAAATGATAATATCGAACCTGCCTCTACCACTTCTACTGGAAGTTCGTTCAATACTTACTTCAAGCTCCCCTGATAATTGACTTATCACTATATTCATGCGAGGAAAATATGCGCTGTGTGTTTAATATTAAATTCGTTAGATAAAACCTTTTAGAAATGAAATTGAGTGTATTAGCCACTTAATCACCTCTATTCCAGTCGTGATTAATACTCCCCCCCCGAACAGAATCGCCAAAAACTATTTGTAGAGAGAAATCGGCAGGGACATGCGCAAGTCAACGCATGCGCGCTAGTGCCCGAGCAAGGCTTCATGGTCATTGTAGTCTTTCTCGGGGTAAACAATTTGACTGCTACTGTTGTCTGTTGGCAACCCTACCCCTACTACCACCCCCCCCAACCCCGGGTCGGCCGGTGCGCAAGAATATTGTCAATATTAAACCGGTCCGCAATGCAAAAAAGGTTGGGGATCCCTGGTATAGGATCCAGCAGAGGGTATTCATAATTTATGATATATGATTCATTATTAGCTCAGTGGTAGGAAGAAGAGGGTGACGGTTGAGGGATGTTTTGCAGTATAGAAACTTGGGTATGCCATAGGTCTGGTACTGAGATATGTGTTTATATAAACTACAAACAACAATTTGGATGTACGTAGAAGGCATGGTTAGTTTGTTTGCAGATGACACTAAAATAGGAAGTGTAGAAAGTTATGAAAAATTACAGGGGGATCTTGGTCAGCTTGGTATGCAGGGTGAGGGTTGACAAATTGCTTCCATCCAGATAAATTTGATATATTACATTTTGGGATATCAAACCAGGATAAGACACTCAGGAAATGATTAGGTCCTGGTGGATGTTATGGAACCGAGAGACTATGAGTGCAAGTACTGAACGTTTGCTGAAAGCAGTGTCAAAGAAAGATAGGATGGTGAAGAAAGCATTCGGCATACTGGTCTTTATATCTGCCAGGGCATTGAATATTGGAGTTGGCTGTGTACATACATCTATTGATGCTTCTGGACACATCTTCAGTGATGTTCCTGGAATCATCGGGTGTTTTGGGTCTTTCAACATCATACAACCTCCTCCAGGTGACCCAGCCGGGGCTGATCAGACCCCAGCTTATATCCAGATGACTAGCTACTTATGACTCCATGGCTCCCCTCTTTTGAGCCACAGCCATCTTGAGGCCCTCTCTGCCACATCGGTGGTACTGCGAATGGCTCTCCTCTTCCTCTCTCCCTCGACGCCCAAAATGCTGAAGGCTCTAACTAAAGAATGGGCTACGAATCCCCTATAACCAACCTCCACTGGGAGACACCTCGCTCTCCACCCAGCCTGCTGACAGTTGCTGACCAGCCCTGCGTACTTGGAGAGCTTCCTTTCAAAGGCCTCCTCCAAGCTATCTTCCCATGGGACTGTCAGCTCCAGCAGCACCACTTGCTTAGTAGACTCAGACACTAGGACAATGTCTGGTCGCAGGGTGGTGGCTGCGATATGGCTGGGGAACTTCAGCTGCCGTTCGAGGTCCACCAACAGCTGCCAGTCCCTTGCAGAGTTCAGGATGCCTGCAGATGTTCTTTTGGCAGGTATTGGCTGCTCCCCAGCTCTGACAAAGGCAATGGTCTGCTTGGAGGGTCGGGACCGCTTTGCCCACTCAACTCCTGCGCTGACGGCTTCAGCGATGGTCTTCAGGACCTGATCATGCCTCCACTTGTAACGTCCCTCACCAAGTGCCCTTGCACAGCCGCTGAGGATGTGCTCCAGGGTTCCTCGCTTGGAGCACAGTGGGCACGCAGATGACTCTGCCTTGCCCCATGTGTGCAGGTTTGATGGGCTTGGAAGCACATCGTACACTGCCCGGACAAGAAATTGGATGCGGTGTGGTTCGGCTTTCCAAAGATCAGCCCAGGTCACTTTCCTCTCAACCGTATTCTCCCATCTTGTCCAAGCTCCCTGTTGCTTCATTCTCACCGCCTTGCAGGCTCTCATCTCCTCCACTACTGCTCTCACCTCCTCCTGAACTAGACGACACCTTTCCTTCCCTCTGGCGTCCATTTGGGGAGTTGGAAAGGATCCTAGCCCAGCTCAGCCTTGTGTGACCACTCCCACCAGCCTCCTGTGACGCAGCCTCGCCTCTGCCTCCTGAACAGCTTCCTCTGCCCTCCACTTCCTGCCAGTACTTACTTGGATCCCTGCTCTAGCCACCTTCGGGTCACTTGAGTCCCTATACTGTAGCACTTCTCTGGCTCTTGTTACCTTGAATTCTTCCTCCAAGGATTTGAAGGGCAGTTGCAGTTTGTTGTGGTGTCCATAGAGTGCGATGCTGCTCAGGCTCTTTGGCAGCCCCAGCCATCTCCTGAGGTGGTTGCTAACCCTCCTCTCTAAGGTTTCGACTGTCGAGATCGGAACTGCATAGACAAGGTGGGGCCACGGGATTCTGGGAAGAATGCTATGCCGATACACCCAGGCTTTAAACTTCCCAGGTAGGCCAGACTTGTCCACAGATTTCAGCCAGCCATCCAACTTGGTGCAGGTTGCCTGAATGGATGTTGAGTCCCTTAAAGAGCTGTCAAAAGCTTTGCCTAAGCTCTTGACTGGCTTTTCTGTGATGGTTGGGATGGCTGTGCCTGCGATGCTGAACCAGAACTTGTTCTCCACCTTCCCTTTCCTCAGCACCATCGACCTTGATTTGGCAGGTTTGAAACGCTTCCGGGTCCACTCCACTAGCTTCTCGAGCCCTTGCAGAATCCTCCGGCAGCCTGGGACTGATTCTGTGGTGACTGTGAGGTCATCCATGAATGCCCTGATAGGTGGTTGCCATTGAGCGGAATTCATTCTGGGCCCTCTGGACTCTGGTTCAGCAGACTTAGTGAGCATATTCATGGCTAGGGAGAACAGTGTCACTGAGATAGTGCACCCTGTGATGATGCCGACCTCCACCTTGTGCCAGGTTGATGTAATTGCTCCTGAAGAGACCCTCATCCTGAAGTTGCTGTAATAATCAGCGATAAGGTCTCTGATTCTGCTGGGGACGTGATATTTGGTCATGTGAGCTGCACCAGCTTGTGCGGAATGGAGCCATATGCATTTGCCAGGTCAAGCCACAACACTGACAGGTTGCCCTTGTTCTCTCTGGCCTCCCTGATGAGCTGTGTCACCACACCGATGTGCTCCAGACAGCCCGGCATCCCTGAAATGCCACTCTTCTGGACTGATGTATCAATAGAGGTGTTCTTTGCTAGGTAGGTGCACAACCGGTTGGAAACGGCACTGAAGAAGATCTTCGCCTCGACACACAGCAGGGAGATGATGCGAGACTGATCCATCTGGGTGGCATTTTCCTCCTTCGGGATCCACACCCCTTCAGTCACTCTCCACTATTCTGGGATCTTCCCCCTTCTCCAGAAGATTCTCAGGATCTTCCACGGACGCAGCAGGAGTTTGGGGCAGTTCTTGTACACTTTGTACGAGGTGTTGCTTGGTCCTGGAGCCGAGCTTGCCCTTGCTTTGCGGACGACCTCTCTGACTTCCTTTAGTTGCAGCTCTGACATGTTGAACTGCACATCCGGTTCAGGTGGGTCTATTAGGATGTCGCACTCTCCCAACTCCTGCTCTCTTTCAGGATCATTATATATCTTCTTCAGATGTTGGTCTCTGTCTTCCTGCGAACAGGCCAGTTTCCCACTGCGCTTCTCCCCCAGCAACTCCTTGGTGAACTTGAAGGGGTTGGCGATAAAGGCAGCATGTTTTTGAGCCATTTCACGACGCCGCCTCCGTTGCCACTCTGCCCGGCGGAGGACCCTGATCTTCTTTCGTAGTATGCACATCAGCTGGGCCAAGCCAATGCGCTCCTCTTCTCCTGCCTCCTTGTATTGGGACTTCAGCGCTTTCATCTCCTGCCTGATGTTGTGGATCCTCAATGCTCTTTGGTTCTTCGAGTAAGATGTTTTGGAGCCTTCCTTCTCCTCTTCTCCGAACCGTTCAGCTGCGATACTATCAATAATTGTTGTCATGGCTTGCAGCTTCCTATCAACCCCTCCCTTCGCCGTTGCCTCCAGAATTTGGTTAACATCGTCATCAAACTGCTTCCACAGTGAAGTCATGTTAGCTGCAGGCCGTTTGATCCGCCTCCTGTTAGACTTCATGTTCGAGGGATTAGTTTGCAATACTTGGAGGTTCCGGGCACCATGGGGTGACTCTGGGCCTGGCCCCTCCTTCGTCTCGCCAGGTTGGACACCTGCGCGTTGTGCTGCTCCTGCTCCCACCAAACACTTCATCCTCGCTTGGTGGATCTTCAAGCTGTGATCGTTCTTGCAGATTTTGCCACATGCACACTGCTTCCTCATCGTCGTTTGTTCATTGCCTAGGCCTGATGTCGTTGTGTCCATCCCACTGGGGTACTCATCCTCCCCACCTCTCGGGCACCCCTGCGGGTATCTTTTTCTTAGATTCTTTGTGGCTTTTGTGGGGGTCCTCCTCTCAGAGGACACAGATTGGGTTGCCAACCCGTTCTGCCCTGGTTGCTGTCTCTCCGGGCTGTCACTGACTCTCCAGTCGTCACCACCCTTTTCCTGGTTGTCACTGATGAACTCAGGGTGTAAGCTGTGTACATACATCTATTGATGCTTCAGGACACATCTTCAGTGATGTTCCTGGAATCATCGGGTGTTTCAGAAGTTTTGTTGCAGATGTTAGTAAGGCTGCACTTGAAATACTGTGTATTGCTTTGGTCACCCTGTTGTAAGAAATAAGTAATTAAACTAGAAATAGTGCATAAAATAGTTACCAGGATGTTTTCTAGATTTGGAGTCTTGAGTTACAAGTTGAAGTTGCAGAGACTACGACTCCATCCCTGGAAGGTAGCAGATTGAGAGATGACTTGGTAGGGATAGATAAGATCATGAAGGGTGTAGATAAGGTGAAAGTGCATAGTCTTTTTCCATGGAGGGGGTGCTAAAACCAAGGAGGCATAGGTTTAAGACTGGAGGTGAAAAAGTTAAAAGGGATATCAGGGGCAGCCTCTTCATGCAAAGTGTCACACACATTTCAAATGAACTGTCAGAAATAGGGGTTGAAGTGGGCACATTGGCAACATTTCAAATCCATCTAAATGAGTACATGGATGGGAGGGGTTTAAAGGGCTATGGGTCAAACATGGACAGAGGGGACTCGCTTGCTAGGCAACACAGTCAGCATGGACAAGTTGGGTCATTTCGATACTGTGTAGCATTATGACTCTTTGTTTAAGAAGTGTATGGGGAATAATCGGATAAGTTATTGGCCAGAGAGCTGAGCAGTAGGGAAGATATTGGAGGATGTTCCTAGGAATAAGATATACTCACATTTGCTTGTTGAGAGTAGTCACATGGCTTTGTGCAACATATGTCACAATATGATTTTGAGGATCTGTCAAAGATGACTGATGAAGGTAGGGCCGTGGAGGATGTCTACATGGACCTTGGTAAAACACTTGAATAGGTCTCTCATGGTGGGCTAATGTTGAAGATGATAACACACGTGAAGGCTACCATCCACAGTGATGGTAGACTGGATTCAAATTTGTTTGGTCATAGAAGAAAGAAAGTAGTGGTGGAGGGGTGTTCCTCTGACTGGAAGTTGTGAGCAGGGATCAGCCTTGGGACCTCTGTGTTTGTACATATAAATGTAGATGGGCTGATTAGTAACTTTGCAGATGACGTGAACATTGAAGAGTGAAGAAGGCTAACAAAGGTTATGGATCAGAAAGAGATACAGGCAGAGAAATAGCAGATGGAACTTAATCCAAACAAGTATAAGGAGCTTTGCTTTAAGAGGTCAAATGTAAGGGGAATAAGTGCAATACATGATAGAACTCTTGGGAACATTTAGGTGCAAGCCCAGAGCTCCATAAAGTGTCAACACAAGTCGAAAGGGGAGTAAAGGTGGTGTATGACATGCTTGTTTTAATCGGTTGGGACAGTAAATATAAGTCAGGATACAGATATATAAAATTTTGTTTAGGCCACATTTAGAGTGTTGTATGCATTTATGGTCAAAGCATTACAGGAAAGATGTGAAAGCTTTAGAGTGTGCCAAGGAGGTTCAGCAGGATGTTGCCTGGATTAAAGAGCATTAACTATAAGAAAAAGTTGGACGTACTTGGATCATGTTCTCTGAAGCACCAGGAGTTGGGGGAAGACCTGACAGAAATTTATAAAATTAGGAGAAGCACAGAAAACTATGAAGTTCTTTCATTGATTCCTACTTTTCCCAACTCCACCCCACCACTGCATTAACTTACTTCCCACAATGTATATCTAAAGTACGTTATCTGGGTGGATACTATTCCATTATATTCCTTGAAACTAAGTACCAGGATTGAGATTAATCAATAACATGAAGCATTTTTCTGAAGGCCAGGTTCCTGGCTACATGTACTTTCAGCAGATGGTACTGAACCATGAAGAAGCTCGGAAAACTTGACTTTCCTTTTCCCTGCTCATTGTTTGGAAATCTCAACAATTTAGCATCTGGCCTACTGAGACCCATACATTGCTCAAATACTGTGCCTCATTCCCACATTTCATGTAAACTCACCAGCAGTCTTGTTCCAATGCTCCCTTTAATACAACAGGGCCCCATTTCTCACACTCTCTTTAAACTCACTAGTTCCCTTGCTCCCTTTAAATTCACTAGAGCTTCATTCTCATGGTCTGCTTAAATATACTGGGACCATACTACCAAATGCCTGTTAAATTTAACAATACCATGTTTCCTACCCTCCCTTTAAACTCCCCTAGTCCAGCGGAAAATTTAATATATATTGGAAAACTTAAGTAAAATTTAAAATAAAGGTGAATTAAAATTAGATTAATTTCAAATTGTCCAGAATGTGCCAGTCAACATAACCAAAATCCCAAGTGTTGTAGATTATTGGACTTCTACAGATTCATATATTTAAAATGGTATTTAATTGCTCTCTATTTTATCCAGAAATGAATGATGGATTGAACGAAAAATAATTTCCAGGTAACAATAATTTTCAGAATAACTTCCTTTTAATGACATTAAAATAAAAGAAATATATAACTTGGCTTAGAGAGGAATAATGTTCTCCAAAGTATATTTGCATTTTGAAATATATTGGTTGGTTAGGATAATTACGTTAATATATTGAAAGGCAGAGGTCTTTAAAACAGTCTCTGGAAAATAAAATTAAAGATTTCAGAGCAAGATTGCAGCACCAGAGGGACATAAGGTTTTGCTGTCTACTCTGCTTCATAGAAACATGGCTCTATATGCCATTTCAGACACAGTGCTACAGCCCAATGACTTTATCGTTCTCTGTAAAGACAGGTATAGGAAGTGGAGTGTGTTTTAAAATAGAAGAAGTGGAGTTTACTTTATGATTAACTCATCATGATGCTGTCTCAGACCTGCTCATTCAACCTGGAACATCTAGCAGTCACATTTCGTCATTTTTATTTGTCAAGGAAGTTTTCTGCCATCGTTCTGGTACATTCCACCTCAGGCCAACATCAGGCAGCCATTGGAGGAGTTGAACACTGTGATCAGCCTTCACAAAAACAGTACCTCCTGATGCCTTCCCTATCATTGCAAGGGATTTCAACCAGGCCAACTTGAAGTCTCTCAACAACTACCAGCAACATATCACCTGTGGAACCAAAGGAGCCAACACACTTTACCACTGCTATACCACGATCAAAAATGCTTACTGTGCCATCCCATGCCCAAACTTTGGAAAGTTGAATCACCTGGCTGTACCTCTATTCCTGACGTGTAGGCAGAGACTAAAGATGGTAGCAGCATTGGTGAGGACCAAGATGGTCAAGGGAAGCGAAGGAGCACCTACAGCATTGTTTTGAGTTGATGGACAATATTCGGGGACTCAGCCTCGAATCTGAATGAATATTCCACAGTTGTTACAGATTTCATCAGTACCTGTGTAGATGAATGTGTGCCTTTGAGAACATACCCGACATACCCAAAGCAAAAAACTGGATGAACCAGGAGCTTCAGAGTCTGCTGAGGGCTAGATCTATGGCATTCAAGACTAGTAATCCAGAACTATACAAGAATTCCAGGTACAACCTACAGAAAGGCATTTCAAGGGCAAAAAAACAATTCTGATTGAAGTCAGAGATGGAATCAGATGCAAGTCAGCTCTGATAGTTTCTTCAGGCCATTACTTCCTACAATGTGAAACCCAACATCATGAATGGCTGTGATGATCACACCCTGATGAGCTCAATGCCTTTTATGCCCTCTTGTAAAGGGAGAATAAAACTACACCTGCACAAATCCCTGCAGCATCTGGTACCCTTGCAATCTCTGTCTTGAAGGCCAACATTAGAACATCTTTTAAGAGGGTGAACCCTCACAAGGTGTCAGGCCCTGCTGGTGTACCTGGTAAGGCATTGAAAACCTGTACCAACCAAATGGCAGGTATGTTCAAGGACATCTTCAATCTCTCATAGCTATAGCCGGAGGTTCCCACCCGTTTTTAAAGGGTGACAATACACCAGTGCCCGGGAAGAGCAGGGTGAGCTGCCTGAATGACTATCACCCAGTGGCACTCTCACCTGTTGTGAAGAAGTGCTTTGAGAGGTTGGTCATGGCCGGAAACAACTCCTGCCTAAGTAAGGACTTGGACCTGCTGCAATTTGCCCATCACCACAATAGGTTTACAGCAAATGCAATCTCACTGGTTCTCCACTCAACCTTGGATTACCTGGACATTCACAGTACCTATATCAGGCTGCTGCTTGTTGATTACAGTTCAGCATTCAACATAATCATACCCTCTGTTCCTGATCAGCAAGCTCCAAAACCTGGGCCTCTGTACCTCCCTCTGCAATTGGATCATTGACTTCCTCACTGGGAGACCACAGTCAGTGTGGATCAGGAATAACATCCCCTCACTGACAATCAAACTTGGCGCACCTCAAGGATGCGTGGCTTAGCCCAGTATTCTGCTCTTTCAATAC
This sequence comes from Mobula birostris, assembly GCF_030028105.1. NCBI lineage: Eukaryota > Metazoa > Chordata > Chondrichthyes > Myliobatiformes > Myliobatidae > Mobula > Mobula birostris. The sequence continues at coordinate 64,528,296 of NC_092381.1, read as the reverse complement.
CCACGTCCGTGTGGCTAGGCACAGCTCAATAAATTTGCCAATGACACAACTAATGTTGGCAAAATTTCAGAGGGTGACAAGGAGGTATACAGGAGTGAGATAGATCAGTTGGCTGAGTGGTATCGTAAACAACAACCTTCCACTCAACATCAGTAAGACCAAGGAACTGATTGTGGACTTCAGAAAGGGGACATCAAGGAAACACACAGCAGTCCTCATCGAGGGATCTGCAGTGAAAAGGGTCAGCAGCTTCAAGATCCTGGTTGTCAACATCTCAGAAGATCTAGCCTGGATCCAACATATTTATGTAATTCCAAATAAGGCATGACAGTGGCTATATTTCATTAGGAGATTTAGTATGTCACCAAAGACGCTCACAAATTTCTTCCGATGTACCGTGTAGAACATTCTAACTGGTTGCATCACCATCTGGTATGGAGGGACCATTGTACAGGGTCAGAAAAAGCTGCAAAAAGTAAACTCAGCCAGCTCCATCGTAGGCACAAGCCTAGTCAGCATTGAGGACACCTTCTAAAGGAGATGCCTCAAGAAGGCAGCATCCATCATTAAGGACCCCATCACCCTGGAGGAGAAGAATTTCAGAGTTATATACTTGGATAATAAGTGAACCTTTGACCCAGGACATGCTTGCTACTGATCAAGGAGGAGGTACTGGAGCCTGAAGACACAAACTCAATTTTAAGGAACAAGTTCTTCCCTTCTGCCATCAGGTTTCTGAGTGGACAATGATGAACCTATGGACGCCATGAGACGATTTTTGCACTATATATTTAATTTTTAATATATATTCTGATTGTAATTTATAGTTTTTTATTATTATGTATTGCATTGAACTGCTGCTGCAAAACAACAAATTTCATGGCAGATGCCAGTGATATTAAACCTGAAAAAAAATGAGATGATAATCTTCGACAGATGATCATACTCTTTAATCAGCTAAATATTTAACATCAAACTGAACTGAACTTGCAAATGGGTAATCACTCCCATGATATTCCTGTTATTGATACATTTATGCTTTGTTTTGTCTTGACTTCCTTTGATTTTCTCTCTTTCTCCCCAATTCTCATAAATTTATTCTTTGTTTATAAAGCAGCCAGTATGCCAAATGTTTCAATGGAAACAGCATTTTACTGTCAGTATACTATTTTTGTTGGAAATAATGTTGTTCCATGGTGCCTATGTATATATTCGTAATAAAGCTTACTCCCTGCTTCCAACTCCAAGTGTAGTGGGAAATGTTCAGAAACAGTTATAGGTATGGAGGCTAATAAAGTCTATCAAATCCAATTTACGTGCCTCTTCTGCTAATTGACCTTTAGTTTTACCACACATGCTTTGGATTATAATGTAATAAGGACAGAAAATGCTCGAAACAATCATCATATTAGGCAGCATCTGTGTGAAGTGAAAAAGAAAACAATTCAGGTCAAAGACCCTGCCTCAGAACCCTTCTCTCTGGTACAGTGGTAAGGCTAGTAGTGTTGCAGCCTCACAGTTCCAGTGACCTTGGTTAAATCTTGATCCGCAGTACTATTTTAGTAAGATTTCCATGTTCTCCCTGTGATCTCATGCAGACATCACAACATCTTGTAGGTCAGTAGCTTAACTGGCCACTGTAAATTGCCCTTAGTATGTGAACAAGTGGCAAAGTTTGCAAACACGAATACAAAAAAATGGTGTTAGAACGGTATTAAATGGGTGTTTAATAATTGACACAGTAGGAAAAATGGCATGCCTCTATGTTGCATCTCACTATAAGGGGAAGGGAGAGAAGGCAAGTTAGCTTCAAGTTGCAGAGAAGGTGGAAGAGGGATGAAGAGGACAAAGGAATATCTTGATAAGGTGAGGTCAGGGTTGTCATTATGTGAAAGTTTTGTAAGTTATCTGGTCATGGGGCAGTTAGAGAGAGGAAAAAGCTTGAAGCAAAAGCTGGAGAAGAGGGAAGCTGATAGGTTGGAAAAAAACCAGAAAAATGAAAAGATGGAAAATTCAAATCTATCAGATGTTCTCAGCATGCCAGGGTGTGTTATAGAGAGGGAGAGAATCTCAGCCAATATCACATTTGGATAACTTATAACAGAAATGACCCATTCAGATAAATAGATACATTATGAAATTTTACATTTTGAGTTTATCCAGAAGACTGCAATGTGCCCACGTGGAATGTGAGGTGCTATTGCGTAGGGGGCCATATAGTTATGCCAGTGGAGAAGGTATTAAACTAATTAGCAACAGGGAGCTCCAAATCCTGTGGACTGTGGACAAGAGAGAGAAAGGCAGTGGGTGGAGGCAGGGAAGAAAGGAATGGGGGTGAGGTAGAAGAGATAAATGGAAAGAGAGGAAAGGAAAAAACATTGCAGCTTAGTTCTAAATTTACAGCAGGGGAAAATAGTTTTAAGATGAGACCATGAAATAGTTAGTCCTGGGGTCAATCCCGAAGATTGAAGACCAAAGTCGGTAAGTTTTGAAGTTGAGGCCCGATGGTTGAAGCCCCTGGGTTGGCATGTCCAGGCTTTGGAGTCTCAATGTCTGTGAGTCCAGGCCAGGGATGACCCTCCCAAGATGTCGAGTACCAGTGTCCAAGATCCATGTCTGGAGTGAGGTCAGAGTCTGGAGTTCAAAGTCCCAGGTGAGTCCTGGGGTCGTTGCCAAAACATCGAAGCCTAAAGGCTTCAAATCAGTGAGTCCATAAGTGGAATTCCAATGATTGAAGCCCCTGGGATGGCAAATCCAGAAGTCAGAAGATCAACGTCTGTAAGACCAAGCCAGGAACCGGAGACTGGAGACCTGGAGGCAATATGTCCTGTGGATGGAGGCCAGTCTTATGTGTGTGAGAAGGACAAAAGTGGTTTGCCTTGCTGTTGTTGTTTTGTCTTGTTGCAAATGTGTGTTACCTTTGCTGCTTGAGTAACTCTGCTGACCAATGTGAGCATGCTATGTTGGGGATGGTGATAGTTGTGAGCTGCAGTCAGCACATCCTTTGGAGGTGTTGGTTGGTAACACAAAAAGACACATTTCACTGTATGTTTCAATGTACATGTGATAAATAAATGAATCTGAATCTGAATTATTCTTCCCAACAACATCATGTTGTGAATTATTTGTTGTTCTTTAACAACATTAACTGTAATAATGTTCTGAATATTTATACTAAACAAAATGTCTACACTAATAATTATCACTTTTAAACACTAATTAAAGCAGCAACAGTGAGTTGAATATTGTTTATTTTATTTTTCAATAAAAATCATTCCTCAAGCGTTTTAGAAAGGCAAAATTCTAATCAAGTCAAGTTATGATCTTTAGCTCAGCTGGCTTCAATATTCTCAATAGTAAAGGACACAATTGTCCTTCAAGGTTTTACTTGAAAGGAAATGTGTAAGGCAGTAGTTGTAGGTTAGAGAACTTAAAAACAGGAATAAGAAAAGGCCAGCAAAACCTCATTTAATCTATTATTCTTTGAAATCATAGCCATTCTAACCTTGGCATCCACATTACTCTACTATTCATTCTTCAGACTCCTTGGCTTTCCTGTAATTCAAACTTCTGTCAATTTCCACCTTGAATATAATGGAAAGCCTTCACAACCCTGGAGTGCAGAGTTTCAAATTGTTATGTCTCTGATTGAAGAAATTCTTCCTGTGTCCTTCTGAAATTAGTGTACAGTATCTTTATTCTGAAACCACCCCCACCAGGGGAAACATCTTCTCTGCATCCACCCTGTAAACCCTCTCAGAAACTTATTTGTATCAATAAGATTCTTTTATTCTTCTATATCCCTCTAAGTATTCACTCAACTTTTCTTTATTTTAGAATTAAACTTGTGAACCTTTTCTGCACTACCTCCAAAGCAAGCAAATGACTCCTCAAATATGGGAAACAAAATTGTATGATCTCAATATCAACATGCAAAATTGTATGTGAAAATGTTATAAATAAAGTTCTCTAGTTTTGACAAAAAGTTGCCGACACAAACTGTTGATTGTTATTCTTTCCACAGATGCTGCCTGATTTGCTGAGTTTTTTCCAGTATTATTTCAAACATCTGAAGTTTTGTTCATTTTTATTCCTTGATGTTACATTTGAAAGTGTTTTCAATAAATGCAATATTCCATTATTAACTCTAATTAGTTCATGTACCTGCAAAGTAACTTTGTGTTTCACATACAAGAATTGCCAGGTTTTCTTTTACTGACATTCTATAGCTTTACTTAACTTAAATACAATTTGTTCTTTCATTCTTCCTCCAAAAAGTGGATAACCTCACATTTTGTTCCATCGCCCAGTCCCTAATCTATTTTAAGTACCCTGGCTGGTTCCTTGTGCTGTCCTCGTAATTTATTAACCTATCTATTCCATATCATTAGTAAATTTGCCTAGAGTACACTTGGTACCTTCATTCAAGTCATGAATTGTAAATAGCCAAGATTCCATCACTGATCCCTCTGGCATCTCTAGCAAGTCGTTGTCAATATATAAATGACCCATTTATTCCAATGTTCTGTTTTCTGTCAGTTAGGCAATCCTCAATCCCTGAATTACATCCAACCCTTATTTTGTGTGATACCCTTTTAAATAGCATCTTATTGAATTATCTACTGTAAATTCAGCTGGTTCCCCTTAATCCATTATGCTCATTACATCTTAATAAAAACTTTGGCAAATTTGCCAGACACAATTTACCTTTCATAAACCTTGTTGACTATGATTGATTCTCTTCTGATTTTCTAAATGCTATGCTGTTACTTCCTTAATAATGGATTCAATATTTTCTCAATATCAGCTGTTAGGCTAATTGGTCTATAACTTCTTGCTTTCTGACTCCCTCCTTTCTTGAATAAGGGTGGTACATTTTGAATTTTCCAGCCTGCTGGGAACTTTGCTGAACCCAGGAAAATAGCTTATTACAGTTTCCACTTTTCCTGTAGCAACAGCCTAGGATGTAGGTCATCAGGTCAGGGGCACTAGTCAGCCTTCATTCCCCAGAATTTGCCTGGAAATTTATTCTGGCAATAGTTTTAAATTTCTCTCTATTGCCTCTTAAGGATCTATTATTATTGGGCGTTATCACTGTCTACTGCTGTAAAGATTGATCCAAAATAATTATTCAGAATCTCTGCCATTTCTTCATTTTTCCATTATTGAATTCCCACTCTCATCCTCTGGGCAGCCAATATTTATTCTGTCAATTTTTATTAAATATAGCTGTAGAAGCTCTTAATGTTTTACTTGGTAGCTTACTATCCTCTCTGTGAATTTAATTAATAATCTTATGGTGAATTCCAAAAGTTTCCCAATCCTGTGACCTCTAAGTGTTCTTCATCACCCTTTCTTCAATTTGATACAATCTTTAATTTCCTTAGTTAATTGTGGATGATTTATTCTTCTTGTTGAGTCTTTTTCCTCAATGAAATATACCTTTGCTGAAATTTATGAAATATTTACTTGGGTATCTGCCACTCCCGATCTACTGCTTTACAATTTAACCTGTTTTCCCAGTGCACTTTTGTCTTCATACCATTGTAATTGTCTTTATTTAAATTTAGTGCTCTAATTTCAGATACAAGATTCGTGTCATTAAACAGAATTTGAAAATCTATATTTTAATCACTGTATCTTCAGGAATTTTTCACTATGAAATTAATAGCTTATTCTACCAAAAGGGCTTGTGCTCTCATTTACACAATGTTTTACGAATTTGTCATCAGGGCTACCTTGTCAATTTGTCATATCTACATGATTATAATTTATTTATCTCTAAGTAAATAAAATAATTTGCCTTGAGAATTATTGTGTGCTTTCACATTAAAGAAATGCAAACAATAGCTGACTCACAGTGCTCTTTCTTAAGAATAGGTATAAGCTTTGGGACCTGGAAGTATCCTTTTAGCCATTACAATCCGTGGGTTGATATTGGTTTACATTTGCAGTTATAACAAATGATAGTGAGGATCTGGTTTTACAATCAGTGCACCTCTAACTGTCTGGTTTCTGCATTTTAGACCAGAGCCTAAACCATCATTGAAATTTTTTAAAAGAAAACTGGGACATAAAATCACTCTCCAGGAACAGGAATATTTTTTTAATGGACAAGAAATGTGCTTTTCATATCCTAACCTAAAATCTGGCAGCTTCATTTTTTCTGATAAACAAAACTGAACGAATAAAGGTCATCTAACAAATTGCTAGTGGTTAAATCACAGCATTAGCCGCTCAGTCCTAACAAGTCAGCCTCAGGCATAACGCTCTTTTAAACAATAGTTAATTTTTTAAGAGATTACCTCATTTCATTGGATCTTAGACCAGTAGTTTGGGCGAAACATAAACACTCTTATGTCAGCCTGTCAAGACAGATCATTTTATAATTTAGTGGAGAACAACAGCTCAAGGTTTCACATCAGTTGACTTATGATTACTGTGTTATTATATTTATTCAATGGTTCTGTATTGACATATATAGCATGATGCATAGATAATTATGAATATGAATTAATTTAGATCAGCTGTTCATGAAAGCATTTCATTTGGCAGTAATTGCAATGTAGTAAATATTTGGCATTCCAGTTTAAAGTGAACTTTGAGTCTGATTAAGCTGTTATATTTCTGCTAGTTTTAACAACAAACATTAGTAATAGGAAAACTTTAAAGTGGTGGCCAATTATAAAAAGCACAGACTTAGTTCAAACAGTAAAACAGCATTTTTATGTGGGAAATATTAATGAACTGCTAATAAACTGTTGGACTACATAAAAGAAGAAAGTTCTGAGTTCACACTATACTCACTCAGTGTGTTAAGTAATGCAATTGCTGTCAATGCCATGCCAAAACTGACCTCAAGTGCCATGGACCTGCCAGCCTTATCAACAGGCTCAATAGGAAGTGCATAGTCAACAGGAAAATCACGCTCAGCAGTGGCAACTTCCCAACATGAACAATTAAAACTTATTGAAAAAATGGCACTTAAACATGATACTGTGTATAATCACATAAGTATTACTCACAAGGAGTGGAACTTCAGAACGTGAAGCACTGTATTCTTAAATTGTGGTTTTTATTGTTATTTATTTTTACTTAATGACTTCAGTGCAGTTGGAAGTTCCTGTGTGTTTGAGGAAGTGAAAATTTCTGGGAATAAATGTAAGATTTATTATTGCTTTAGTCATATGGTAAAACTGTCACAGAAGACAAATTTCGGCTCATCTGGGCACATTTCCACAATAGTTTCCAACCGATTATCAAGGTAATGAGAGAAATCACTCCTACTGCTTACTTCTTCAGAAACATACAACTCTCGATCACCAGAACAGACTGACAGAGAGGTGGCATTTGACTGTTCTACCAAATCTGAGATGAAAGGAAATGCCCTAAATATTCAATCATAGTGGGAAAATGAAATGCTTATTTGAGACCATACATTATATCCAAATACAGCATCCCAAGCCCTACCTTTTCCAATAGACTTTTCTTTAATAAGGGAAGACTTCTGAGTTTCACTGACACAACCATCATTGTGGGCCAAAGGGCCTGTACTGTGCTGTACTGTTCTATTCTATCATCTTAAGAGTTAAATTTTAATTAGGAACTGTGGTCTCATCTGTGGATTTTCAGAATCTATGTTCTTTATGATGTGGTACATTTCATGGCTCCTCAAAGTCTCTCCTCTGCATATAATCTTCATTGGATCCATGGTAGAGTATTCATCTTTCACGTGATTGGAACCAGCTAAGAGATCCAGAATCACAGAACTACAACATGGAAGGATGCACTTTGAGCTCTAAAGTGCATACTAGATCTATATCAGACAAACTGACAAGTCCCACCTCCCTATAGCTCTACAAATTCTTTACTTTCAGATGCTCATCCATGCTCTTTTGAGTGCTACAGTTGAATCTGCCCCTAATGTATTCCAGACCCAACCATTCATTCAGCAAAAAAGCTTCTCATCATGTAACTATAACCATGGCTTTTATGATAAAAACCACAAGAGCCATTATATCATGGAAACATAATTATCGGCAAGTAACATACCTATCCAATTGGACATACTTTACCACCTTTTCATTATCAGTAAGTAAAAAAGAAGGAAATTCCAATGAAACACATGATGAGAACATCTCCACTGTAAAAACTGCTATGTGCAGGGGAGTCTATTGCTCCAGCTAATATGATTTGCATCCTTAGGACAGTGTATAACTTTTTTTGAAAAAACAACATACATTTAAGGAATTTTTCCACTGATCACAGTGCTTTTACCTTTGGGCAGCTGAAGCTATTTAGGACATGTGAATGAGGAGATATCTATCAATTAATTCAGCAGTTATGTAAGTAAATGTGCTTCAAAATAAAATTCTAAAGTGATCCCTGTTAGAACAATTTTTGAGTTTAGCGCATTTACATATAGCAAATGTCTTTGGCAACCAGTCTTCACATCTGAATATGGATCGTGGATTTAATTTGGAGTGCATCTCTGAACAACGGGTTCCTAAAAGCAGTGAATCCAAGACCAGACAATGCTGATTAAAATTCATTTGGATGTCTCTGGTGGTGTGAACCAGGAGATGTAAAATTTGTGTGTCATTTCAAAGAAAGCATTGTCAATACTTCGTAAATATGGAATTGTCCTTTGACAGTTAGCTCATAAAGTATCAAGCCCCACGTTGGGCCAGTCAGACCTTTCAACCAAAAGCATCTCCATATGATGCTTGCTTTACATTGTTTTGCAAATTAAAAAGCTGCTTCATATCTACCAGTACTTTTCTCTAGCGACCTCACTCACACAACTACCCCCCCCACTTAATTTATGAAATCATCCATGAACCCTAGTGTAGCAGTTTTTTTCCAACTACATTGCATTGTTTGTATGAGAAATAGTATTTTTTTAAACCATTCCTAAGTTTATGTTACTTGTCAAAGCATCCATTTCCTTGGTCTGTTGCCATGTTTTAAGTGAAAGTAGACCTCAAGTGCTAAAACTGGTGATTCAGAGCTAATATTGGAATGTGATGCAGGGAAAGTGAAATGGAATGAGAGTGGACCTGCATTGTGCATAATATGTTATGATTCACGGAGGTTCTAATCAGAAGAAATTTATTTTGAAGTGGTGGTTTGTGCAAGGTGGTGTTTTGTCTAAAGAAAACATAATATCCTCTTTAGTCTACCATACGAGTAATGCACACTAATGTACATCAGCAATGATATCTGTAATCATTTGCTGCAACTGACAGAACTTGAGCTCAGAGTCATTAAGACAGCTTAATTAATCCAGGAGGAAATCATATCTTTCAAAATCAAGAAGTGATCTGCATTTGGACAGTGCCTAGAATCACAAGTATATCATTCGAAGACAGTACAGTATAGCATGTACAGAAACTCAGCCAGTGATGGAGAAACCTCAACCTTTGACCTCGCCCAACAAACTCAAGTTTTGACTGCTTGTGTAGAAGTGAATAAAGACTGCGGAAGACAGTCATCAGAATGCTAGAAATGCTGTAAGATATATTTCATTCCATTCTTGGAAGATCAAACAGCAATCCAATAACTAAAGAGGAATTCCTTTTGGTCACATTAAGAATTAATATTGAGATATTATCTTATTTCAGCCAAGGGACACTGAATATGCCATTCATTTCATGTGTATACCCAGACATTAATCCTCTGATTCTTTTTCTGAAGGAGAGCACCATTATTTTTCTTCAAGATTAAAGTGAATACTAAACTCAGTTTTCTGATGTTAGGATCATCGTTATGGTTTTTCTCTCCAGTTTCTAGGGCTTTGAAGTGTCCACCCTACACCAACCCTACCTTTGTAGTAAAATATTAACACAACCACAATATGCAGGCTGAAAAGAATATAAAATCCCAGCATGTTAAAATGAGGCTTGAATTCTACTAACTTAGTAATGTGGCTCAGAGTTAATTAAAAATGAAAGAGAAGCTGATAATGCCATAAGATGGATTGGTCTGTTTCCTTTCTCGTTGCTCAAGTCTGTCCATCTCCCCAGTTTTGGCAGAAAGAAACCCCAATAAAAAAGAATATTGCCCAAATAGACAAATGTAAACTCCAATATGAAAGTCAATATACACACAATCAGAATGTGGTTCCATATCTCACACAAGTCATAAGACCATAAGATATGGGAGCAGAATCAGGCCATTTGGCCCATTTTTCATCATGGCTGATCCAATTTTCCTCTCAGCCCCAATCTCTTTCCTTCTCCCCATATCCTGACCTTGCCTGACCAATCAAGAATCTATCAACCAATGCCTTAAATATACGTTAAGACTTGGTCACCACAGCTGCATGGGGAAATGAATTCCACAGATTCACCATTCTCTGGCTAAAGAAATTCCTCCTCATCTCCATTCTAAAAGGGCGCCCTGCTATTCTGAGGCTGTGTCCTCTGGTCTTAGACTCACCCATCATAGGAAACATCCTCTCCACATCCACTCTATCAAGGTCTTTCACCATGGAATAGGTTTCAATGATATCATCCCCCATCCTTCTGAATTCTAGTGAATACAGGCCCAAAGCCATCACTCTTCATATGGCAAGCCATTCAATCCTAGAATCATTTTTGTGAACCTCCTTTGAAGCTTCTCCAGTTTCAGCACATCCTTTCTAAGATAAGGAGACCACAACTGCTCACAATAATCCAAGTGAGGCCTCGCCAGTGCTTACTAAAGTCTCAACATTACATCCTTGCCTTTATACCCAAGTCCTCTTGAAATGAATGTTTACATCACATTTGCCTTCCTCACCACAGAGTCAACCTGCAAATTAACCTGTAGGGAATCCTGCATAAGCATTCCCAAGTCCCTTTGTGCCTCTGTTTTTTGTATTTTCTTACCATTTAGAAAATAGTCAACCCTTTCATTTCTTCTGCCTCTGCTTTATTCATGCTAGCATCTTTCCTGTAATATCATGGGCTTGTAGCTTGTTAAGCAGCCTCCTGTGTGGCACTTTGTCAAAGACCTTCTGAAAATCCAAGTACACATCAACCAATTCTCCTTTGTCTATCCTACTTGTTATTTCTTCAAAGAATTCCAATAGTTTTGTCATGCAGAATTTTACCTCGAAGAAACAATGCTAAGGCCTACTTTATCATGTACCTCCAAGTACCCTGAGACCTCATCCTTAATAATCAACTGCAACATCTTCCCAACCACTGAGGTCAGAATAACTGGCCTACAGTTTCCTTTCTTCTGCCTCTCTCCCTTCTTGAAGCGTGCAGTGACATTTGCAATTTTCCAGACATCCAGAACCATTCCATTATCTCGTGTTTCTTGAAAGATCATTACTAGTGCCTGCACAATCTCTTCAGCTATCTCTTTCAGAATGCTAGGGTGTACACCATCTGCCTGAGGTGACTTATCTACTTCCAGATCTTTCAGTTTCTCAAGAACCTTCTCTCTAGTAATGGTAACTTCATACACATCATGATCCCTGACACCTGGAACTTCCAGCATACTGCTAGTGTCTTCCACATTGAAGACTGATGCAAAACTCTTATTCAGTTTGTCTGCCATTTCTTCGCCCCCCTTTACTACCTCTCCAGAATCATTTTCCAGCAGTCCGATATCCACTCTTACCTCTCTTTTACACTTTATGGGTCTGAAGAAACTTTTGGTTTCCTCTTTAATGATACTGGCTAGCTTCCTTTTGTATACCATCTTTATCCTCTTAATGACTTTTTAGTTGCCTTCTGTTGGATTTTAAAAGCTTCCTATTCCTCTAACTTTCCACTAATTTTTGCTCTATTATATGCCCTCTCTTGGCTTTTATGTAGGCTTTCATGTAACCTAGAAACTCTTCAGAAAGAAGGAGACTTATGATGCAAAGTTATGAATTTTTTCTACATTATTAACACAAATTTTATTTGCTCTGGTGCAATATATAATTCAGATCCAAAGGCTGTCTCCTCAGATGAATCCTTGGAAATTTTGCCTCTCAATACCATGACAGATTAGATGGTGATATTAATGGAAAGAAAATACAATTGACTAATTCTTTAGTTGACTAAAGTAAAGCAAGAGGATTTTATAGAGGAACAGATAATCCATCAGTTTCTTTCCCTTTCATCCAAAAATGTGTTGACTTCAACTCAGGAATTCAAAGATTCTGAACAGGATCTTGATTGCATGATAACGAACACAAACCATCAGTCATCTGTCACCCAGGCCACACTACAGGCCGCACTATAGCATCTCACACAAGAAAAACACCAACAGTAGCAGTGTCTGAGAAATGTCAGAATGCTAAATATATTGTTGGCTTTTGTAGCATTTCTGGTTTACAATAATTGCCTTACTATCAGTGACAATTTGTAAACAATACAGTCTTTCATGTAGCAAACCAAGTGAGGACGAACTTTTCATATTTGTGAACTTTATCAAAAAATCTATTAAAATGTCAATAAAAATAACATTTTAAACTGACGTTAATACATTCTTATCAAATCATAAGCTTCCCTAGGCTATTAATTATGCAGGAGGTGAAAAGGAACTGTGAATGCTATACTAATCGGAGATTCCAACAATGTAAGCACTTTGTACATAAAAATATGTCACTGCACAATGAGGTCTTGGCCTGAAACGTCGACTGTACCTCTTCCTAGAGATGCTGCCTGGCCTGCTGCGTTCACCAGCAACTTTGATGTGTGTTGAGGAAAAAAAGGTTTGTTTCCACTAAGATATTGTCAGTTCCAGCTCTAAACTAACCTTTTCTGCAGTACAATTCTCAACTCTACCCACGTTTTTTTCAAAGCTCAACTTCTTATGACCAACTTCTGTGTTCCTAAGTCCTATTTCACTGAATATTTGACAACAATACCTCTTTTGCTGAAGATATGTTAACTGATAGCTCTTTCTCTCTTTCTACAGTCATACCCTACCGAAAAACCAGTTGTGATCATCTCTGTTCCTTGCAAACTGCCACATCATTCCAACTCCTCTTTCTGCTTTCAAGTCTTGTAAGCCTATCTTTCCTGGAGCTCTTGGCACAAAACCCTCCAACCAGGTTATTAGCTTTTCCTCTTTTTCAAAACAACTACCACCAAAGTCATGAATGACATCTAAAGTGATTGCAGTGAATGTTTTCCATCCCAATTTGTCATCCCCAGTTTGCATACTTAGCCATAACTGACCACTTGATCCTTCTCCAATAACTCTTCACATCATCTGGCCATGTACAACTATAATCATCTGTTATATTTTATTATTTCTACCCATGTCTATAATAATAACTCTCGTCACTTCCCGAGGATTTATTCATGTACCCATTTCTCATCTGTGTGCTGCTTCTCGAAGCATCATTCAAACAACACAAAACCAGTCCATGCCTGCATGCAGCTTGACCCTGATGACTTCAGAACATCTGGAGCAGTTCAAGAAGACAGTTCACAAACACTTTCCTGACCATGCACAGATCCTGAAAATGAACTTTAAACAAAGCTATATGACATACAATAATGACACCTAGTTCTGTTTTAACTCTCCTGACCTGTGTCCTTAAATTGCCAACCTGCTTGTTGAGTAAATGTGTTGGATGAGCAGAAATTTCCTTCTACCAAAGATAAGAGACATTGTCATTAACCCCATTGGAAACTTAATTTTTCAGACACCTAATCCATTCCTTCTCTGTGCATTGGTCCAAACCAGACCAATTGCAGCCTTGATTTCATGTACAATCCAAAGACATCTTCAAGTCAGACTCACGTCTGCTCTAAGATCACATACTTGCACCAAGCACAGCGTTCGCTCCTTCCTTGTCCATGTTGTTGCCAAAACACAGGTGCTTTTCTAGATCAAATCTTTATAATCCTACTCGTATTCTTAGTTAATCTTCTATCTCACAAAAATGTATCCTTCAAAGCATTGCTGCCTACATCCAAAGTTCCATCGAGATCTACTCACTCATCACCTTTTTGTTTATTGATCTACATCAGTCCCCAGATAACATTGTATGAACTTTAAATTTCTCACCCTTGTTTTTAAACATCCTCATGGTCTCTTTTTTTTCTCATCTTCATCCACAAGATTATTCTTGCTAAATTGTTTACTGAAATAACAGGTTTGGCTTCTTTTTCTTATCTGGAATTTGTTCAGAATATATATCATGCATATTTCCACACTTTCAAATTAACTTTTACTAATTTTCAACTTAGATTTTCACTTCTTTGAATAAACATTATTTGGGTTTTACATCTTTAAGTAATATTCTGCGTTCACCTTATCCACATAAATGTATACATAAATATAACTTTGTAAAATTTCCTGCATCTTACATCTCTTATGAATTCACATTAATTTCCTACATTTTAAAAAAATTACCTATCACCTTTATAATTGTGATCACATCTGCACCTCCATATTTTAATCTATACATTTGACATTTGGCTGTCTGCATTAATATAAAGCATATTAAAATTTGAACAGAACACTTTCATGCCACATAAAAGTTATATTCTATTGGTATGGTTGCGTTAAATATACATTCCACCGTTTGGTTTATGCTTTCAATTAATTCTCTGAGAAAAAGGACCATAAACCGGCAGGGGATAGGTGCAACCAGGTACACAGTAAAGTTGGTGGGTGAGAGGGAATGAAGTAAGAAGCTGAGAGGTGATAGTTGGGAGAGGTATAGGGCAGAAGAGGGAGGAATCTCATCAAGGAGGACCGGGAACCATGGGAGAAAAGAGAAGGAGGATGGGCATCGGAGGGAGGTGATCAACAGGTGAGGAGAAGAGAAGAACCAGAATAAGGAATGGAAAAAGAGAGAAAGGGAAGGGAGAAATAATTACTGAAAGTTAGAGAAAATGATGTTGGAATCTAACCAGATGCAATATGAGATACTGCTCCTCCTACTTGAGTTTGGCCTCGTCGCAGCAGTAGAAGATGCCATGGCCGGACCTGTCAGAATGGGAATGGGAAGTTGAACTGACGTGGGTAGCCATTGGGAGATTCTTCCTTCTATGGTGGACAAAGCGAAGGTGCTTAATGAAGCAGTCCCTCAATCTGTGTCGGGTCTCACCAATGTAAAAGAGGCCTCACCAGGAGCACCAGATACAATAAACGACTCCAACAGACTGACAGGTGATGTGTTGCCTCTCCTGGAAGGATAGCTTGTGGTCCTGAACGGTGGTGAGTGAGGGGGTGTAAGGGCAGGTGTACACTTGTCATGTTTGCAGAGATGAGTAGACAAAGAAATCCCATGGAGAGTGATCCTTATGGAAATCAGAGAGTTGGGGGGAGGGTTAAGGGATAGATGTGCTTAGTGATAGGAGCCCACAAACGTTACAGAGAATTCTGTACTTGATACAGAGGTTCATGATGTGGACAAGGGGAATCCAATCCCTGTTATGATGGCAGGAGTTTGGGGTGAGGGCAGGTGCGTAGGAAATGGAGGAGATGTGGGTGAAAGCGACATTAGTGGTGGTAGAAGGGAAACCAGCTTACTTGAATAAAAAGACATCTAAGATGTTCTAGAATGGAAAGCCTAATGCTAAGAACAGATGCAACAGAAACAAAAGAATTGAGAGAAGGGAATAGCAGTTTTACAAGTGACAGGGAGAGAAAAAGTATAGTCAAGGTAACTGTGAGAGTCAGCATGAAGATGGAGAGATTGAGAAAGGGGAGAGAAGTGTAAATAGGTTTGAAGGGAGGGTGGAAGTTGGAGGCAAGGTTGATTAAACTGATAAGTTCAGCTTTGGTGCAGGAAGCATCACCAATGCAGTTGTCAATGTAGCAGAGAAATATTTGGGAAGCTTTACAAGTGAAGGCTCGGAACATGGACTGTTCCACATAGCTGACAAGAAGGCAGGTACAGCTGGGTTCATGTGAGCTTGCATGGCTACAGCTTTGTTTTGGAAAAGGTGGTATGACCAAAAGAGAAATTTTTGAGAGTGAGGACCAGTTCTGCCAGACGGAGGAGTGTGATGGTGGAGATCTGCTGTCCAGAAAGACACAGAGATATTTAAGCCCTTTCTGATGGGGGATGAAAATGTCTAGGGACTGAGCATCCATAGTGAAAATAAGGTGATCAGGACCACGGAACTGAAAGGGATTGAGGTGACAATGGGCATGTAAAGTATCACAGATGTAGGTAGGAAGGGATTAAGGCAATGAAGACAAAATGGAGTCAAGGTATGCCTCCATGAGTTCGGTAAGACAAGAGCAGGCAGAAACAATGGGCCAACCAGGATAAATAAGTTTGTGGGTCTTGGTTAGGAGGTAGGAAGGAGCAGTGCGGGGTATGGAAACTATGAGGTTAGTGACTGTGGAAGGGAGGTCTCCAGAGTCGATGATGTTGATGATAGTGCTGGAGACAATTGCTTCTTAGTCATGTCATGTTCAAGGAGTTAGTAAGGGGAGGTGTCTGAGAGCTGCCATCTAGGCCCAGCAAAGTAGAGGTTGGACAACCAGATTATATCAGCTGCCTTCTCCTTACCTGGTCTCACATATCACTTGCCAGCTTGTATTCCTTCCCTCCCACCACCTTCTGCTTCCTTTCTTTCCTGTTCTGACGAAGAGCCTCAGCCCAAAACGTTCACTATTTATTTCTTTTCATAAATGATTTTCTGATTTTCCCCAGCATTTCATGTGTGTTAATAGCACATGCTAATATTGTGTTAATGGCACACATGTTAATGGCTCAGTCAGATATGGAAGATAAGGCAGTAAAATCTGCTCATGTAAATTGATATTTAGGAGTCACTTAATCACCAACCATATCGATGGAATCGGATGCACGTCAGCTCTGACAGGGTTTGCAGGTCATTACGGCTTACATCATGAATGGCTGTTAAGTTTCACTCCCACATGAGCTCAACACCTTTTATGCTCGCTTTGAAAAGGAGAGTAAAACAACATCTATGCATCTTGTGACCAAGATCTCTGTCTTGGTCGCTGACATCATAACGTCTTTCAAGAGCCTCACCAGCATTCAGGAAACCTTCAAAAGGCAATATTTCAAAAAGATGGTATCCATCACTAAGGACCCCCATCACCAAGGATATGCCCTCTTCTCATTGTTACCGTCAAGGAGGAGGTACAGGAGCATGAAGACACACTCAATGTTTCTTCCCATCCACCATCAGACTTCTGAATGGACAATGAACCCATGAACACTTCCTTAGTATTTATTCCCTCTTTTTGCACTACTTAGTTAGGTTTTTTTTAATATAAACTTCTTACTGTAATTTATAGTTTTATATTATTATGTATTGCAATATACTGCTGCCACAAAACAACAAATTTCACAATATATGCCCGTGATATTGACCTGATTCTGATGTTTTTGGCACTTAAGGATCCATCTAGGAAATGATTTAGTAGATTAATGTAGGTTACTATATGGTATAGTAGCTACTCATTTCTGGTAAAAGATTTGAAGGCAGGGTTTGGGGAGTTGAGAAAACAATAACAATGCTTGCTTAATAGCTACTTAATAGCACAGAAAAACAATGACACACTATCTGGAAACCTTTTCATGGAGAATGAATTCACATTATCTTTCGAGAGAGAAACAAAAGTTCAAATCGTCAGCAAGTATAAACGATTTAATAAAAAGGTCCATAGACTGTGTATCAGGTGGTTTCTTTCACTAGCAAAACAACTTCATAATCACCAGTGAAATACTTTTTACAGGAATATGATGTATGAAACTTCTAGTCCAATTTTGCATCACTGACATTGCAAACAGCTCCAAAGGAGCTATTGTCCCTGCTTCCTTTGCAAAATGTTAGAGGCATCCATTAGTCTTGCGAGACCATGGATCTGCGCCTGGAAAGTCTTCACTCTCCAGGGCGCAGGCCTGGGCAAGGTTGTACGGAAGACCAGCCATTGCTCATGCTGCAAGTCTCCCCTCTCCAGGACACCAATGTTGTCCAAGGGAAGGGCAAGGGCTGATACAGCTTGGCACCAGTGTCATTGCAGAGCACCGTGTGGTTAAGTGCCTTGCTCAACACGTTGCCTCGGCTGGGACTCGAACTCACGATCTTCAGATCACTAGTCGAATGCCTTAACCATTTGACCACTTGGATACACTTTATTATTTAAGAACTCTGTCATATTAGGAATAGATATTATTTATTCCATCTGAATAAGCATTCTGAATAATCCAAATCTGCAATCTTCATCAAATCTCATTTTAATCTTCTTTGTTACAAGGAGAACAATCCAATATCAACCTCAAATTATCCCCAGAACTCTTTGCAATATCGATCTATTCCTACTCTTCTTCAATGTTCAATATGTAAAGAAATGCATCCTGTCATCAGTCCTCAACTATACATTAACTAAACAGAAAATGAAAGTCAATGAGACAATGGGATTTAAATGGGTTGAAAATGAAATATTTTGAATACATATTTTGTCAGAGGCACTATCTGTAATACAGGTTCATCACACATATGTACCGATGCAGCCATTCAGCATGTTAGATTTTCATCAGCAATGATCAGGGCAAACTCATCAATGAATTTCTCTGCAGCTTTGTGTTCAGCAGAAACTTTACCACCACAAACCTTTAAAAATTTAATGCCATACCTTTCTTTTAATTTCTGCAACCAACCTGTTGAATATTCTCAATATTCACAATGGATATCCCTTTATCCGAAATTCCAAAATCCGAAAAACTCCAAATTTGATATTTTTTTGAGTGCTGAAATGACATCATAAATAGTTAATTCCACAAGGTACTGGGAAAATTCTCAGGTGATGTGTGGGTCTCTACACACCACAGACACTGCTGAGAAGTGACCTCATGTAGGTAATAAACAGGTTAATGAAAATTTTTTAAAACACTGCATGAAGTGAAAATGAAGAACTTGATCGTGTATTGAAAGTTTAGATTTGTCAGCGTCAGAGTGAGCATTTGATGCTTAACGGTGTGATGATCATGAAGCAAGCAAAAATCTACCACAATGAACTGAAATTGAAGGTAATTGTGAATGTTCAGTAGGCTGTTGCTGAAATTTAAGAAAAGGCACGGCATTAAATTTTTAAAGATTTGCAGTATAAAGTGTCTGCTAATCATGAAGCAGTAGAGAAATTCACTGATGGATTTGCCAAGATCATTGCTGATGAAAAACTAACACATTGAATGACAGCATCAGTATAGATGTGTGTGATGAACAAGTATAAGACAAAGACTGCTTATCCGTTGCATATAAATTCAGTCAGGAATGATGACGATCCCAAACTATCTCATTATATTTTCCAACATCCTAAAGGATCTGAAATCCAAACATTTCCAGCCCCAAGCATTTCGAATAGGGTATACTCAACCTATATTTGCATCCCACATATTTCAGGAAAGATTAAGTGGGCATAAAGTAGATGGAATTGGTTTTAGAGAGATCAAAGAGTGCGTAACAAATCCCCAAATGTCAGATGTCAGAGCTCTGGGAATAGCGAGGGCAGCAAAAACTGTAAAACCAGTATGGCATTTTGTGGTTAACAGGCTAATGTCACATTGTTAAAAGAACTGTGATAACAGAATGCATAACAGACCTATCTTATTTTGGAAAAAACATAAAAGCAACAGCAAGGTGTATTCCTCAGACTTCCTTAAACACTTACAGAAGGAACAATGTGACTTGGTTGTAGTTCTAATCTGGCTACAGTAACACCGTTACATTTAAGGTTAGATTAGATTCAACTTTATTGTCTTTGTGCCAAGTACAGATACAAAGCCAATGAAATGCAGTTAGCATCTGACCAGAAATGCAAAGAATAGTGTTATTTACAAAATAACTGCAAATAAAAAGTGCTATAGCACACAAATATAAAAGTACTGAGACAGTACAATATAGGTGCAATACTGCTTAGCGCTGTGATGTGAGGTTCAGCAGGGTCACAACCTCAGTGAAGAAGCTCTTCTTGTGCCTGCTGGTGTGGGAGCGGAGGCTCCTGTAGCATCTACCGGATGGGAGGAGAGTAAAAAGTCCATGTTTAGGGTGAGATGCATCCTTGATAATGCTTTTCGCCCTGCCCAGGCAGCACTTATGGTAGATGTTCTCAATGGTGGGCAATTGGGTGCCAATAATCCATTGGGCAGTTTTCACCACATCGTGGAGTGCTTTGCAGTGCAATACAGGACAATTGCCATACCACACTGAGATGCAGCTGGTGAGTATGCTCTCAATGGTACAGCGGTAAAAGTCCATCAGAGATGAGCTTTCTTGATGCTCTGCAGGAAATAAGGGCACTGTTGCGCCTTTTTGACCAGGATGCAGGAGCTCAGGGACCAGATGAGATCCTCGGAAATATGGACACCAGGGAATTTGAAGCTTGATACACACTCTACTACAGTTCCGTTGATGTAGATGGGGATGTGAGTGTGGCTCCTAGCATGCCTGAAGTCCACAATGATCTCCTTGGTCTTCTGGGTGTTAAGGGCCAGATTGTTGTCGGCACACCACGCGGCCAGGTGCTGGACCTCATCCCTGTAGGCTGTAGGTTATAAAGCAGGTAAGTTATCACACAAAAATCTTCAGCTTAAGCATGTCTATAAATTCTAAATATTTACCCAATTCACAGCATTTTGGGAGGCACTTTTTTCCCTGCCCTGTTCATTGGCATTGACACAAATACACAATCTGAATAAATTATTTGAGGCGAAGCAGTTTCAATTTCCCTTTCTGATAAAATCCATTCAAAGTTGAGGCTGGCAGCACATTCCTCTCTGCTTACGTGTCTGTTGTCAATGCAGGTGTCAAACACAATGTGCCTTGTCATGTTAACATTTGGAGCGTGCAGGCGTAGTCAAACTAGGGAGGGTTGTGGTTGGAGCAAACGACTGAGCCTGCTGTTGGGAGTTGCTCTCAGGCCGGAAGAGTGGCTGAGATGGCAAGAAGCAGCAGAGAAGATGGAGATAACGAATAGGAGGTGGTATTGAATGATAGTTGTATGGAGGAAGAAGAATGGCTGGTTTCTGGGAAACAGAACAATAAGCAGCTGATTAGGGTTTTGTTGAGATTTGAATTTGGACCTGTTTCTGATATCAATGCAATTATACTAACAAAGGATTCGAGGAAATCATTAGGAGCTATTGTGGATGCAAAACCTTTAAGAGATTGGGCACTCTTAGTATTTTATAAAGATCGTAAGCAAAGTGAGAAAGTTTTGGGGTTAAAATCTGTGAGAGGAATAAAGGAATTATATTGAATGACAGCTGCTTAGCCTTGAAAAGTTTATTCAGATTGTGTATTTGTATCAATGCCAATGAACAGTGCGGAATAAAAAGTGCCTCCCAGGATGCTGTGAATTGGATAAATTGGGGAGTAATCTCTGGAGTGTCTCTAGAGGTATCCATGGACCAAGTTATAAATAATTTAGCCAGCGTTGATTAAATCTGATGGAAAAAAAATTTGCCAGAGAAGGTTAGTTTAGGTTATATGAGTTATATGGTTTAAATATATGTTTTACTCCCTCTGAGATGTTTTCAATGCCAAAAGTTTGGCCTTGTAGCAGTTGTGTGTAAGCATAGAAAGAGGTGTGGTAGATGTGGGGAAGAATATGATTTTGACAATTGTGGAGAAGTCATTAGGTTAAAATATAACAAGTGTGGAGGAAACATAGCTCTGCTTATGCAGGGTGTCCTGTATGTAAGAAAGCTGTGGAAGTGCAGCGTGGGGGGAAATGGGCATGTCATATGCAGAGGCTCAGCAGAAAGTGAAGGCAGTGTCAATGGGACCTATTAATATCCAGAATAAAATATATATTAAAGGCACTGTATAAAGTGCATGATTGTATTAAAAAAGGTTTTGTTGATTGTTGATAAATGCAAGTTTGTCAATTTCATGGCAGATGTGGTAAGTTGAACAGCAGAAATTAAAAGTAGGACAGAAAAAATAAAATTATATTAAAACTGCAGAAAAACATCTAGAGATAAGAGATTTAACTCTAGAAGCTACTAACAATGCCTTACAAGGAGGAGAAAATAATGCTCAGACTCTAAGGTGGGGGGGGGGTTGTTAATTTTTTTCGAATCCTACAATGGAATGCTGGAAGCCTGTTAGCTAATGATCAAGAATTTAAGAAACTTATTGAAGATTTACCAAATAAACCAGATGTTATATGTGTGCAGGATACCTGATTGAAATAGTATCTAAGCTTTAAGATACAAGGTTATGTTGATATAAGACGCAATTGGAAAATGAGTAATATAGGGGGAGTGGCTACCTTTGTCAAAAATAGAATAGTACATGGAGTTATGGAAATTGCACTTTTTTATGAGTTAATTGTGGTTGAAATTTGGGGAAAGGATAGTAAAGTATAGACAATAATATTTTTAACCCTTGTGAAAGGCTAACTTCTGAGATATTGGAAAGAGTGGGTGGAAATGAGAAAGATAAGGTTATATGGTGTGGGGATTTTAATGCTCATAGTACTATATGGGGTTGTAGTGATGCAAATGTCAGTGGGGTGGCAGTGAAGACTTCCTGGTAGAAAAGAGTTTGATGTGTTTGAATGATGCTAGGAGTACAAAGATAAATCTATTTAACAACACTGTTTCTGCTGCAGGCCTTACATTGCTATCCAAAGATATAGCAAGGGTGTCTAACTGGGAAGTGTATAATGATACAACAGTGGGAAATGATCATTTCCTCATTATCTGCACAATGGGAACAGATGTGTATCAGAGGCAAGGTTCTCATATCTCTAGATGGAATATTAAAATGAAAAATTGGGATGTATCTGATGATTTATGTGAAAGTAGACTTCTGATCACTTGGTTTTGGAGGATATCGAGTTGAGTAGTAATACCTTGTGCTCTGTACTCCACTCAATAGCTAAGGAATCAATTCCCAGATCATTGGGAGATAATGAAAGAAAAGCTGGTCCCTGGTGAACAGATGAAGTAAATGAACTGTGAAGGAGTGGAATAAATCTTTTAGGAAAGCTAGGCAGTGTCATACTTCTTCATCTTTCATACAATATGAAAGAGCTCAAGCTATAGTTAGAAAAGTAGTGAGAAGGGCAAAGACACTGTATTGGAGAACATATTGTCATAGCTTTGGGAAAGAGATCCAGGTAGGGGAAGTTTGGGGTATGATACAAAAAATGAAGGCAATTATTAAACTTAATACAATACTGGTTTTGTATAGTGGGAAGAAGGTTGCAGTACTGACTGAAGAAACTACTAGCAAAATATATGTCAGTGTACATAGTTTGGTCAATTTAAGTAGAGAGGTCTTATGGCATAGCGGTTTTGACCAGCAATCCTCAGATTGCTGAGGAAAGAGAATGTTCCAGTTTCTGCTTGGATGCTGAATTTACATTGTCTGAACTTAAAAGTGTGATTAATAGTGGTGGTCAAACATCACATGGGAAAGTTGATACTTGCTATAACATGTTTATACAGTTACTGGTTTCAAAATTCTTGAATACAATATGGGTTGAAGGGCGATTTCCTGCTTACTGGAAATTAGTGGTTGTTATCCCTATATTGAAATATGGTAAGGATCAATCAGGTCCTTATAGTTATAGACCTATTTCGTTAACTACACATGCCTGTAAGATAGTGGAATGAACGATTATAGCAAGGTTTTTTTTTATTTTGTGGAAGTAGTGGAAAATTAGCTGTATACCAATCTGGATCTCATAAAGGGAAAATGAACATGGACTCAGTGTTAAGTTGGCAATCTGATATTGGTAAGGCCCAAGTTAAAGCAATTTTCTTTGATGCAGAGAAAGCTTATGATATGTTATGGACACAAGGGTTGTTGCTTAAACTGAAAAACAATGGGAATAGGCTGTAGAATGTTCAATTAGATTCAATATTTTTAATGTGATAGGAAGAATCAAGTTAGCATAGGAAGAATATTTTTAAAGACATGTGAGATAGAGAAGGGGACTCCACAGGGAGGGCCTGAATTTCAGCATTACTGGTAGAAACGGGTGAAGTACTTTTACATTTACACAAGTTGCAGTTAGCAACATTTTATTGGGTTAGCATAAGAGGACATAAAGCTGGTCATCCAATATTGGCAACATTAGTAGAGTGCTGAGAGCAGTGTATCTGGAAGGTCTTCAGTTTAGGGTGGATGGGAAATGAATGTGAACCCCTTTGTGTTGTTTCATAGTTTTTCCCTTTGTCTACGGTAGATTTGGGCATTCAGGTAAAGATCAAGATGAGGAGCGATTGTATATCAGTGGCACAGCAAGTTCAGTAATATATGCCAGGCAGATGAGGTTTTTTATATATCTACACAGATGGTTCATAAGATCCAGTGACAGGTCATTCAGGAGTTTCTGTTTATGTTCCAAAGTTTCGGGTGACTATTAAGAAAAAATTATTGGATGAAGTCTCAGTATTCACATCTGAGATGGTTGCTATCACTTTGGCCTTGGATTGGCTCGAAGAAGTACGCCCTGATTACGTACTTCTGTGCTCAGATTCGCTCTCGGTTTTAACATCTATTAAAACAGGTCAGCCATTCTTCTTGAGATTGTACAACATTTGTTGAGACTGCAGGGTCTAGGCCTGTGAATACATTTCCTATGGGTCTCTGTCCATGTTGGTGTTGAAGGAAATGAGGTGGCAGACATTCTAGCCAATACTTTATTATGTAACTTCAAAACATTAAATTAATTCAAAGGAATTCACAGGAGTCCAAAAAGAGTGAGTGTAACTTCATCTTTACTTTAAGCAAGGTGCACCTGTATCACGTAGTTGCAAGATGATGTATGCAATTAATGTATTTTATACATAATCCATAAATAATTATTTAAATGAAAAATGCTTAAACTATATATATAAGATTACTCAAATATTATTCGTATTAAATACACAATACTCCTTCCTGCTTAGCTATAAACAACTTAATATAGCATGCATCTCAACTATATACACAGTATACTATATAATACAACTACTATATACAGACATCCACAGCACAATCAATTTTAAATTGTCCCATTTAGGCCAAAAGGTTTAATCGCTGTGGAGGCTTTCTTACTCTGGTGGGATAACATCCTTCCTGACAAGGAGGTCACTCTGCTTGGCAGGTGAGACTTGTGGCTGTGGAACAACTTTAGGTTCTAGGGTCTCCTCCGTGGTGATTGTAGGAATTGAATCTGAGACCGCAGGTAGTGGTTCTGACAGCTCTGGATGCCTTTCTTCTCTTTTTCCTCCTAGTTTGCGCATCTTAATCTTGGGATGATCCATATAGTTCACTGGAATATTCTCTTATTAATCCTTCTATTGCTCCCTTTACAACCTGATCTCTCCTTGTGGTTTCCTCGACCACAACATCATCTGACGAACCCTCTGTTTTCAAATCTCCATTGACTCCTTTCTTTTAGCCCTTCCATTCATCCAGATGGGCTTTGTTTTTTGCATCTACTTTTACAAGCAGCCTTTTGTCTCCCACTTGAAGTTCAAGTAATAACCTCAATACACACAAAGTAGATTTTGATTCTTTATACTCACAAAAGCGGAATGCTTGCAAATTTTCTGAAGTTCCTTGAACTACCTTCCAGCTTAAAACTAAGCCGCATTTTGTAAGTAACTGTCTGATTATCATATCAGAGGCTTTCTCAGAAATGCTGTCTACAAAAACTGTTGTAGCTGGACCACTGCTTTCGTCAATTTCATGCTTCTTCTAAGCAGCATGATCCTTTTTTTGGTCCAATATCCATTACCCCACAGAGGACAAATAGGTGCTGGTACCAAGCTCTGTGCCTCTGGGTTGGAAAGCTTATTGGACAAATAACCTATAATTAATTATTTAAATGAACAAGAAGGCTTAGTCAAGATATATATATATATATATATATCTTAAATATTATTGAAATATTAAATAGACAACATGACAACATACATAATTACATAGTTGATCATTAAGGATATACATGTAGTGGTGAATTTGCATAAAGGGGAGGTGAAAACCATAATTAAAATGTCTGTTCCATCACTGTGACCACAAAGTTAGGATAAGGAAGGGAATGGATATCATTGACATAAAATGCAGAGGATAATGGGAACTCAACTGGGAGATGGGTATAAAAGGGAAGAAGTTACACTCAAACATTTACATATTTGGTACACCAGGTTGAATAATTCCTTGTTCAGAATTATTATGCATGATGCGGGCATTTGTTGAGAGTGCACTTGACAATGTCGCATATATTGTTTGAATGCAGTTCCTATGAGGTGCAAAGGAAACCTCTAATTGCTGAATTAATATCTTTGGGAGAGATACAGTTTAACATGGAAAGTTCGTTAATATATCATTGCCATTGTAATATATTTAAGTATTTGACTTTCTGAAAAGCAGTAGAGTTTCTGAAATGTTCTGAGATTTTTTGGGAGGTGTGAATTTAGTGGGTATACTTCCCGTCTCTTTGCTCCGAACTCCAACTCAGTAGGTGGCGATAATGCACCTTACGTTGTTCTCCCAAAAGCTATGAAACTTTACAAGAAGAAATAGTCGAGCAAGTGCCACGCACTCGTCCCTCTGTACGCATGTGTATTGCTTCGACTCTGAGCGATTAGGCCTTGGTAGTATACTGTGTGCCTGCGGCGGCAGTTTTCCTCTTTGGGTTTATTGTGTAGAAGATATGGCTGGTTGGGCAGGATTTTCTGACGAAGAGGTGACGCGAATAAAGCAGTTGAAAGGTAAAAATGTGCACTTTAACGTGTGAGTTTGCTGATTTGTTAAAGAACACTCCTGAAGTCGCTATCAGTTCTGAATGTTTTATCCATGGACTTTTCCTATTACTGCATCTTTTTGGGCCTGTGTAGCTACACTGCTTGGAGGGCAAATCCTAAAGAGGCAATACGTTTTGAGCTATCTTGTCTTTTATTTAGCAAAAATAAATTATACCTATATATAATCATCGGTGCTGAAGTTCTGATGGTCCGGCTCAGCGATTTGTACCAAGAGTGGAGGGCCTAATTGTCTGATATTAGAAAGGATAATTACACTTGTGCTGTTCTTTCAGTGTAGCCCATACCATAACAGTGAGCTCGTATAATGGAGGAGAAGGTCTCAGAATAATGTAAGCACATCTTACAACACATTTAAAGGCCGTCAAGTATTTGCAAATGTATAGCTTGATTATTAAACTCGATCATACTTAAAAGTTGTTTCCAGTGGTACCCTTTTCTATGTACTCTAGAATTCTGATTCTTTTGTCTGGTCAAATTCGCACGTTTTGTTTAAAGCGCAATTGGAAACGCTTACGGTACAGTATGACAGTTGGTTACCAAGCTTGTTTGCAAATAAGCGTGTGGGGTTTCGTCCCCTGTGCTCTTCGTATTCCTACTGTAGCGTCTGGAAACTGGGTTAGGAGTTGCTTTGGAAATGTGGGTATTTTTACACGGTCTTTAAAATGAAGAACAGTCCAACTCAAGAACAGAGCCTTCAGACCATGATGATGTGCTGAACTAATTAAACACCGAATACTTTCTGCCTTTATAATCTCCATTTTCTGCATATCCACGTGCATGTTTAATGATCGTTAAACCCCTCTTTCATATTGCCCTCCACGACAGCCACCACTCTAGGGGAAAAAGCTTGCTCCGCACTGTTGCCCTTCTCACTTTAAATATGTGCCCTCCAGTATTAGATGTTAACCCTTGGAGAAAGATGCAGGCTGTTTATTCTATGTATCATAAACTTGAACTTCTGTCTGGTCATCCCTAAGTCCCAACAGTTCCACAACCTCTCCTTATAATCCAGGCAGCATTCAGGTAAACCTCTTCTGCACCCTTTCCTAAGCCACAACGTGTCTTTTATAATCAGGCAAGCAGAAATTAATGTTGTACTCTAGATGCGGCCTAAACAAAGTTTTATGAAGCTGCAACATGACATCCTGACCTCCTGACTAATGAAGACAAGCGTGACATGCATCATTTTTATCATCCTATCAATCTGTGCAGCCTCTTTCAGGGGGCCGTGGAGGTGAATCCCGAGATCTGTCTTTACATTTAACAGTATTCAAAGTTCTGCCTTTAACTGTTACTTTATATTTGATCTCTCAAAGTGCATTACCTCAACAAACTCGATCTGTCAGTTATTTGCCGATCTATATCCCACTGCATCCTTTGGCAACCTTCTATCAGGCCACCGATCCTTGTATCATCTGTGAATTTACTAAACCACCTATCCACATTTTCGTCTGTTAATTATATGCATCACAAATAGAGGTCCCTGTAAGAATCCCTGTGGAGCACCGCAAATCACAGATTTCCAGCCAGAACAAGTCTCCTCGACCACCGCCCTTTATTTTCTATGGCAAGCCAGTTCCATGGCAAAGTCACCGTGGATCTTCTGTATCTTAATCTTCTAGATGAGCCTACTGTGAGGGACCTTAACAAACACACAACTAAAATCCACAGACAACTTCTACAGTTCAACCTTCCTCAGTCACCTTTTTTTAAAAAAATCTCTCAGGAAGGCAAGATTTGTCCCACACAAAGCCATGCTGACTGTTCCTAATTATGCCATGATTTTCCAAATGCTCATAAATCCTATCCTTCAAACTCCTCTCCACTAGCTTTCACTGACATGAAACGCGCCAGTCTATGGTTTTCACTATTTTCCCAAATTTCCCCTCTGAGCAACATTAATTACTTGTCAGTCCTCTGGGATCTTTACTGTGAGTAGGGAGAATGAAAAGATCTTTGTGAAGGTCCTAACAGTCTTGTCTCTTGCCTCGTTAAATATCGTGGCATATTATCAGGCCCTGGGGACCTATCCACTTCACCGTTCTTCAAGAGACCCAAGACTACCACTTTCTTTATCTAAAAATGTCCTAGAGTATCAGTACACTCCACACTGATCTCATTACCCTCTACATCCTTGTCTTGGTAAATACCTATGAAAAGCACTACCCATCAAGAACATATTCCCTTATCCTTGTGGTACAACACTCTCCCTACTTATCCTCTTGCTCTTGATGTATACATAGAATGCCTTGGGATTCTCTTTAATCCTGCTTGCTAAAGGACTTTACATGGCCCACTTTGGCTTTCTTAGTTCCCTTCTTTGCAATCCTCAAGGGTTCTGCTCGATTTTACCTTCCTGAACCTTGTATTTGCTTTTTTCTTCTTGACTAAATTCTACAGTGCTCTCATAATCCAATGTTCTATTACCTCCCAACTTTATCCAAACATCCTTACTGAAACATACCTGACCTGTACTCCTTGCAACTCATCTTTATATTTAAGAGGGAGTTAGATATGGCCCTTATGGCTAAAGGGATTGGGGGTATGGAGGGAATGCTGGTACAGGATTCTGAGTTGGATGATCAGCCATGATCATACTGAGTGGCACTGCAGGCTCGAAGGGCCGAATGGCCTACTCCTGCACCTATTTTCTATGTTTCTATGTTTAAACACTCTCCACTGTGTGATGTGGACTTGCCCAAGATCATTTGTTCCCAATTAATTCAACTTGTTCCTGCCTAATGCACTCATCAGTTGCTGCCCCAAGTTAATACACTCCTGCAAGATCCAAACTTATCCTTATTTGTAGCTTTCTTAAAACTTAAGGAGCTGTATTCACTGTTTCTTAAACGTGCAGGCTGATCGAGTGAATTCGGCTGCAGTTTGGCAAGGTTGGCACTTGTAATATTTAGATGCATTAGTTTTCATATTGATATGGCAAAGGGGTCATTTAGCAAATTTTCCTTCTCTTGCCCTATCCAATTTAATCTTTCTCACAGAATCAGATGTCTTTACACGTAATCCTTGAACCATCAACTTCTCTCTCTACCCTCGCTACCAAGGTGAAGAACCCGGCTTCTCCAGTCTAACCTTGTGACTGCATCTCTTGTAATTAGCACCATACCAGTTAATTCCAGTGAAATTTTGAAAATCAAAAAGTGTATCCTTCCTAAAACTGCATCTCATGGTAAAACAAACTTGGTAATTCAAGGTATGTAGTCATGAGCTGACATATCTTAAATATCTCCTCTTATAACCAATACAAACAATAGGTTTATTTTAGTAATGCTGGAGAAACTCAGCAGTCCAGGCAGCACCTAGTGAAAAGAGTAAACAGTTAACTTTCAGCTGAGACCCTTCATCAGGACTGGAAAAATGAGATGGAAGTCATGAGTAAGAAGGTGGGGGGAGGGGAGGAAGAAGTACAAGGTAGTAGGTGATGGGTGAATTTCTAAATGACAATAAAAGAGGACTGAGTGTTCCCATAATAAAAAAAATGGGGGAGGGGTAAAGTAAAGAGCTGGGAAGTCAATTCGTGAAAGAGATGAAGGGTTGGAGGTGGGGGAATCTGATACAAGAGAACAAAAAACCATGGAAGAAAAGGAAGAGGGAGGAGCACCAGAAGGAGATGATGGGCAGGTAAGGAGATAAAGTGAGAGATGGGAATGGTGAAGAGGAAGGGGGCATTACCGGAAGTTTGAGAAATCAATGTTCATGCCCTCAGGTTGAAGGCTACCCGGATGAATGCGAGGTGTTGTCTCATCATGACAGTGGAGGAGGTCATGGACTGCCAAATCAGAATGGGAAATAAAACTGAAATGGGTAGCCACCGGGAGATTCTGCTTTTCCTGGCGGATGGGAGTGTAGGTGCTTGACCAAGCGGCCTCCCATCTATATCGTGTCTCATTGCTATACAGGATGCCACACTGGGAACACCGGATACAGTAGATGTCTCCAAAAGACTCTCAGGTGACGTGTCGCCTCACTTGGAAGGACTGTTTGGGGCTCTGATTGATAGTGAGGTAGGAGGTGTAGGGGCAGGTGTAGCACTTGTTCTGCTTGCAAGGATAAGTAACAGGAGGGAGATCAGTAGGAGGGATGGATGGATAAGGGAGTCACGCAGAGAGCGATCCCTGTGGAAAGCAGAAAGTGGGGGAAGGGAAAGATGTGCTTCATGGTGGGATCCCATCCTCGCATTTATTTTCCTTGAAACAAAGCCTAGGAAACTATATTGTGATGGTTGAGGGAGGAGTATGTTGAGAATAACACTCCTTGCTCCTGAAGTGTTGTGAATTTGTTAATTTAGCAGGAACATATGTTATTTGATGTCTTATTAAACTTGCAGATTTTGAAGCTTGTCTTTGAGACAGCGGGTAGATAAATTTAATGCAACTGAAAGATTACAAAGTACTTTCATGTTCCACTTATGCAGTCCAAATGGAATAATTTTGTTTGTATAACTGCTTTGTCCGTTGTATAGCCCAGCTTGCCACTGGTTTCCTGAAGGGGAAATCTTACCTGGCAAATCTGTTGGAATCCTTTCAGAAAATAACAGGCAGGATAGACCAAGGAAAATCAGTGGATGTTGCTTACTTCGATTTTCAGAAGGCCTTTAACGGAGTGCTGCACATGAGGCTGTTGAACAAGATAAGAGCCTATGGTACTAGCCCATTTACAGGAAAGGTACCAGCATGGATAGAACGCAAACCCGAGGAAATCTGCAAGGAATTTCAAGCAACACACATAAAAAATGCTGGTGAATGCAGCAGGCCAGGCAGCATCTGTAGGAAGAGGTACAGTCAACGTTTCGGGCCGAGACCCTTCGTCAGGACAGGGTCTTGGCCCGAAACGTTGACTGTACCTCTTCCTATAGATGCTGCCTGGCATGCTGCATTCACCAGCATTTTTTATGTGTGTAGCATGGATAGAAGATTGTCTGACCGGCAGGAGGCAAAGAGTGGGGATAAGCAGAGCCTTTTCTGGTTGGCTGTTGGTGACTTGTGGTACTCTGCAGGGATCAGTGTTGAGGCTACTTCTTTTCACATTGTGTCAGTGATGTTGGGTGATAGAATTGATGGTTTTGTGGCCAAGTTTACAGACTGCATGAAGATACATGGAGGGGTAGGTAGTGTTGAGGAAGCAGAGAGTCTGCAGAAGGACTTAGACAGAATAGGAGAATGGCCAAAGAAGTGGCAGGCAGAATATAGTGTAGGGAAGAGTGTGGTCATGCACTTTGGTAGAAAGAATAAAGGCATAGATTATGGGGGAAAAATTCAAATATCAGAGTTGCAAAGATATTTGGCATCCTTGTGCAGAGTTTTCTAAAGATTAACTTAGAGGTTGGTAAGGAAAGCAACTGTCATGTTGGCATTCATTTCAGGAGGGCTAGAATGTTAAGAGTAAGAATGGAATGCTGAGGCTTTATAAGGCATTGGTCAGACCTGGAGTATTGTAAGTAGTTTTGTGCCCCTCAAATCCAATGGCGATGGAGAAAAGATCCGATGGCGTTTGAGAGGTTCAAAGGAGTTGCAGGGGACTGATTCCAAAATGAAGGGGTATGAGGTGAGTTTGATTGCACTGGATCTGTTCTTGCTGGAATGAAGTGGTGGGGGGGAAGGGCAGATCTTATTGAAATCTATTGAATATTGAAAGGCTGTGACAGAGTGGGTATGGAGAGGATGTTTCTATAGTTGGTGACTCGAGGACCAGAGGGCACAGCCTCAGAATAGAGAGATGTCTGTTTAGAAGAGATGAGGAGGAATTTCTAGATAAAGGGTGGTGAATCGGTGGAGTTCATTGCCCCAGACAGCTGTGGAGGCCAAGTTACTGAGCGTATTTAAAGCAGAGGTTGATAGATTCTTATTTAGTCAGGGTGTTAAAGGTTACCGGAGGAGGCAGATGGATGGGGTTGAGAGGGATAATAAGTCAGCCATGGTGGTAGAATCGTGATGGGACGATTGCTGAGTACTGCTGCTATGTCTTATGGTCGAATCAGTTTTGTGTACCATTGGCTGAGGAAGAATAGTGAACCAGAACAATAGCCCTATTATGGAGTTTCCTTTAACTTAAATGAGCAATTATAATTTCATCTTAATGACAATATGGCCATTTTTTTGAGAACAGCACTGAAATGTCAGTATTGAATATACTGCTGGAAAGATACATTCATTCATAATCTTGTAGTTCTGAAGTGAGAATAATCATTCTAATTTATTTATAGGATTTTAATGAAGTGAAAGATGTTGCCTGGTATAACTGTCTTTCATGTGTGGGGCTGTGTGTACTGAAGAAGAGTGGCTGTTTCAGGAAAAATAAACCACCTTATTTGTTGATTTATTTTAGAGCTGTTAATTTGAATCTCATTTTCCTGGAGTATATGCAGCGCTTTAGGGAGTCAGTATGATTCAGAATTGCAGGGAATTACTTCAATACTCAATACATTATACGTAGCACTGATTGTAGTAGTAGCATATAGGCATCCGTTAGTCTCATGAGATCATGGATTTGCACCTTGGAAGGTTTCTAGGGCACTGGCCTGGGCAAGGTTGTATGGAAGACCAGCAGTTGCCCATGCTGCAAGTCTCCTCTCTCCACGCCACCAATGTTGCCCAAGGGAAGGGCATTAGGACCCATACAGCTTGGCACCAGTGTCGTCGCAGAGCAATGTGTGGTAAAGTGCCTTGCTCAAGGACACACACACTGCCTCAGCCAAGGCTCGAACTAGCGACCTTTGAATCACTAGATGAACGCCTTAACCACTTGGCCACACGCCAACACAGTAGCAGCATACTGGAGGAAAAATAGTAACAACCAGAAACTTAGTTAGCTTCAACTGAAGAAAATCTCTGCAAATTTTATGTTCTTTCATGCCCATGTGAGAGAAATTCATTGGTTTCTAAAATGTTGTCTTGCTCCATCTGTTAGTCTTGCGAGACCATGGATCTGCGCCTGGAAAGTCTTCACTCTCCAGGGTGCAGGCCTGGGCAAAGTTGTATGGAAGACTGGCAATTGCCCATGCTGCAAGTCTCCCCTCTCCACGACACCAGTGTTGTCCAAGGGAAGGGCATTGGGGCCCATACAGCTTGGCACCAGTGTCATCGTAGAGCACTGTGTGATTAAGTGCCTTGCTCAAGGACACAACACGCTGCCTTCAGATCGCTAGTCGAACGCCTTAACCACTTGGCCACGTGTTCCAGAGTGGTAACACATTTATGCTTTTGTGAGGATTAATGGTGGTGGCATTGGGGGTGTGGGGTTGCTGGTAAGGAAATAGGTACCAGTCTGTCTGTCTCCCAGTTTGCTAGCAGAGTCACAATTTAAGGTCTTAGTGATATTAAGGCTCCACTGTATAATGTATAGTGGAAAGCTGATGAAGCAAGATCAAGGACATTAAATATCAGCCACTGCTTGTCTCAATACAAGCAGATTTTCAATGATGACAGATTAAACATTAACATCATTCACTTAAGTTTAAAGTTCAGAGTAAGTTTTATTATCAAAGTACATGTATGTCACCATATACAACCTTGAGGCCCATTTTCCTGTGGTCGTACTCAGCAAATCTATAGAAAAGTAACTGACAGGATCAATGGAAGATCAAACAGAGTGCTGAAGACAACAAACTGTGCTTATCCAGATATAAATAAATAGCAATAAATAACGGGAACATGAGATAAAAAGTCCCTAAAGTGGATCATTATACAAGTATATTTTCAAAGGGGCCACTGGGTTTGTGTATATTTCAAAAGTGCTTCAATTACAAAATAGGAAGGAAGCATCCATTCATTTTAGAAGATACTAAGTTGTGCATGCACTTCATTGAAAGTGACTGGGAAACAAAAGGTTACTGCTCCTGAATCAGGTTTATTATCACTGATATATGTGGTGAGAAGTGTTATTTTATGGTAGCTATGCATTGCAAGACATGAAAATCACTATTAGTTACAATAATGTAAGAATAAACTTTTAGTAAGAAATTATGAATATTTAATGCAACTATAATTAGTCTTTATTGAATAACTGGACTGAATAGTGTAAACAAAAAAATCTGAAATGGCACAGTAAATTATTTCATTTTGCAGCTTTTCAGAACAAAAATCAGCTTTGTTTTTTTTTTCTTTTTGTAAAGCTTTGGGTCCCTGGCAAGTGGAAAGAGAAGAAATAATGGGACAGGTATAACACCTTTGGTTGTATGGGAAAGTACCACTTGGCAGGCTGGTGACAGAAGAGCAAACTAAGGAATCACAAAAGGAGCAATTCTTTTGAAATGCTTGTTCCTATTGGTAGAATCTTGTTAGAGCTGGCATAATTTGCAAAGAGTGCCAGTGTTGTAACTAAACTGGAACAGTTGATGTGTTGATAACCTTGCATTTTTCTTTAATTCTGATTTTCAGCATCTGTATTTCTGTATCTAAAATTCATATTGCCATTGTAAAGTAATTATAAGATGCCTTTTCTTACTAATGGCAGACTATATATGAGGTCACGCTCACATCATTGGGTCAAATTTATTTTTAAGTTCTTGGTTTAGTCTGGTTGCAATTTGAAACTGATTACTTAATTCCAAGTGGCTCTCAGGATCTGGAAATTGTGAAAAGAGGTGTTAAATTTTACCTAAATTACTTTTTGGGGAATATTTCCCTTTGTTGAATTTGATACGAGTCAGTGCTCCTTAGCCCACTTTTCTCCTGGCATCTGTTCATATGATGTAAAGATTAATTTCAACTCCTATTCTGACTGCTTTGTTGACAGAACTCTTTCCAACTCCTTTCTTCTGTTTTTCTTCCACAAATTTGTGGCTTTCAGAATACAATAGTGAGGTTGCCTGTTCGCTTTAATGTTTTTTTTATCTTTGGTATTTTAGATTAACTTCTTGACTTGGAAGGTAATTCCCTGGGCAAATTACTTAGAGTAAAAGTAAATGCATTTGATAGTGCACTTTTGCTAAATTTTGGCCAGTCTGGAGTTCTCATATATTAAGAATACTTCGCTGGTTTTTTTTCTTGTTGAATTTTGATAACTTGCCAATAAGAAATGAAAATTCTAATTTCTAATCCCGTGGGAAAGCCTGGGGAAGGAAAGAACTTCCAGTGTAGCTCAAGAGATGAAGTTCAGGGAAATGAATAAATATGCAGGGTTTTGGCAAATAATTACCAACAGGAGTAAAGGCATAGAGGTGAGATTAAGGATGTGCAAATTATACATTTAAGTACAAAAACAATCCCTTAGGGCAATCCCATTCATCAGATGACCTATAGGCAGATGACCATTTTTTTGCATATCATCCTTGGTGGATTTGCATACATTTCTTCCATCCGCTGCCCCACTTGCAATCATTTCAATGGTGATTTTCAAACCCACAGTATTTTACAAGTATTGCTGCTGATATACTGATGGTAAGCAAAGCTGAATAAATTGACGTTTATCTGACATTGGGAGAGATCAATCAGTGGTCTACTCTGAGTATGTTTCCTGTGAATATACACAAAATTGAAACTACTAATCCATTGAACGGGGAAGTGAGATGATTAGTAATGGAAACACAACTGTATAATGGAATTACTGAAATAAGGGTTAGACCATAAGACATAGAGCAGAATCAGACCATTCAGCTCATCACGTCTGGTCCACCATTTGACCATGTCTGATTTATTTTTCATCTCAACCCCATTTTCCTGCCTCTATCAACCTCCACTTTAAGTATACCCAATGGCAAGGTTTCAACAGGAATCTGACAGTGAATTGCATAAATTGACCAACCCCTGGCTGAGAGAATTCTTCATAATCTCTGTTCTAGAGGAACATCTTTCTATTCTGATATTATGCCTTCTGGTCCTAGACTGTCCTTCTACTGGAAACGTCCTCTCCATATCCACTCTATCAAGGCCTTTCAATATTCGATAGGTTTCAATGAGATTTCTTCCCCCCCCCCCCACCAATTCTTCTAAATTCCAGTGTGTAAAGCTTCAGAGCCATCAAGCCCTCTTCATATGTTAACCCTTTCATTCCTGGGATCATTCTTGTAAACCACCTCTGGACCTCTCCAATGCTAGCTCTTAGATATGCAACCCAAAATTGCTCACAATACTCCAAATGTGGTCTGATTGATGCTTTATAAAGCCTCAGCATTATATCCTTGCTTTTATATTCTACTTCTTTCAAGATGAATGTTAACATTGCATTTTTACTACCTATGCAACCTGGGGAATCCTGCACTTGGACTCCCATTGCCACTCCTTTGCCCATTCTCCTAATGTGTTCCAAGTCCTGCTGCAGACTCCCCGCTTCTCAACATTATACGGCCCTTCACCTACCTTTGTATCATCCGCAAGCCTGGCCACAAAGCCATCAGCTGCATCATCCAGATCATTAACATATAACGTGACAAGTAGCAGACGCAACACAAACTCCTCCAGAACACCTCTAGCCACTGACAGCCAACCAGAAAGGACTCCTTTTTTTCCCACTCTGTGCCTCCTGACAGTCGGCCAATATTCAGTTCATGCTAGTATCTTTTCTGTAGTACCATGGGCTCTGACCTTATTTAGCAGCCTCATGTGCAGCATCTTGTGAAAGGCCTTCTGAAAATCAAAGTAAACATCATCCACTGACTCCTTTTGTATCCAGCCCGTTACTTCCTCAGAGTTCCAACAGATTTGTCAGGCAAGATTGCCCCTCAAGGAAACCGTGCTGATTTTTGTCCTATTTAACCGTGTGCTTCCAGGTAGCCCTAAACCTTATCCTTAATAATGGATTCCATCTTCCCAGCCACTGAGTCAGCCTAACTGGCCTATTAATTTCCTTTCTTCTGTCTCCTTCCCTTATTAAAGAGTGGAGTGACATTTCAATTTTCCAGTCCTCCGGAACCATTCCAGATTCTAGTGATTCTTGAAAGATCACTACTAATGCCTTCATAATTTCTTCAGCTGTCTCTTTCAGAAACCTGGGGTGTAGCCTATCCTGTCCAAGTGACTTATTTACCTTCAGACTTTTCAGCTGCTCAAGCAGCTTCTCCTTAGTGATAGCAACTACACTCACTTTTCTCCCCTGACACACTTTTGAATTTCTGGCATACTTACGGAGACTGACACAAAATACTTACTAAGTTTATCCGCCATTTCTTTGTCCCCAATTAACACCTCTCCATTGTCATTTTCCAGTAGGCTTCTGACCATACTTGTCTCTGTTTTACTTTGGAAACATCTGAAAAATTTTTTGGTCTTCTGCAACAGACGAGAGTGGGGGACAAACAGCTCACTGGTTTCAGTGTTACAATCTGCAGCATCGCTTATTTGAATTCTCCTGACCTGAGGACCCTCAGACTCGCTCACCATAGATAGGTAGATAGAGGGAGAGAGAGATCAAGTGCAGAGACCTTCTTTTGACAGCAGCATGTACCGCCTTCCTGCTCACTCGATGTTTCAATCTCCCATGATGCTTCAGTCAGCAACATTGGCGAGGAATCTTCGCCTGCAGGACCTTGGCACACGGCCTCCAGGCTGCACCTGGAGATATTGAATCGCCAGTCTGCTTGGCAAGTTCAGAGAGCGAGAACTCACAGCTTGGGAAGAACGTAGTTTGACTGCAACTGTGAATCACGGACCCCGACAGGATTCCAGCCATCTTGAAAAGGAAAAGAGACATGAGAAGAGAAGAAATTTAACTGTTTCACGGACAAACTGGAAAAAATTCCCCTGGTCCACAAAAACCTCTGGCACCATCTTTAGCTCCTCCCACTTTAGCACCTGCTCTTGAGTTTTAAAAGATTCCCACTAATTGTTGTGGGCACATGGCCAAGTGGTTGAGGCATTGGACTAGCTACCTGAAGGTCGTGAGTTCGAGCCCCAGCCGAGGGAACGTATTGTGTCCTTGAGTAAGGCACTTAATCACACAGTGCTCTGCGACGACACTGGTGCCAAGCTGTATGGGTCCTAATGCCCTTTCCTTGGACAACATTGGTGTCGTGGAGAGGGGAGACTTGCAGCGTGGGCAACTGTTGGTCTTCCATACAACCTTGCCCAGGCCTGCGCCCTGGAGAGTGAAGACTTTCCAGGCACAGATCCATGGTCTCGCAAGACTAACGGATGCCCGCTAATTGTTGCTTTATTGTATGCTCTCTCTTTTGCTTTTATGTTATCTTTGACTTCCTTTGTCAGCCATGGTTGCCCCATCCTCCCTTTAGAATGCTGCTTCTTTGGGATAAATTGATCTTCTCTTCCAACTTACTTACAGAAACTCTGGCCATTGCTGTTCTACCATCATCCTTGCTAGTGTCCTCTTACAGTCATCTGTGGCCAGTTCTTCTCTTGTGTCTCTGTTGTTCCCTTTTGACTGTAATACTGATACATTATTTTTGCCCCTCTCCCCAGTGATTTCTATCATATTATGATCACTGACTCTTAAGGGTTCCTTTACCTTAGGCTCCCTAATCAAATCTGGTCCATTACACAACACCCAGTCTACAATTGCCATTTCCCTAGTGTTCCTAAAAAGCCATTTCATATGCATTCTACAAATTTCTTCTCTTGTAATGCAGCACCAACCTGATTTGCGCAATCAACCTGCATATTGAAATCCCCCATGACTATTGTAACATTGTCCTTTTTACATGCCTTTTCTATCTCCTGTTATATTTCATACCCTACAACCTGGCTATGGTTCAGAGGTCTGTATGTAATTCCCAACAGGGTCTTTTTACCCCTGCTGTTTCTTGATTCTATCCACAAGGAATCTACATTTTCTGGTTCCATGTCACTTCTTTATAAGGATTTGATTTCATTTATTTTACTAACAAAGTCACTCCATCCCCCCTGCCCACCTGCCTGTCCTTTTGATATCATGTGTATTCTTGGACGTTAAGGTCCCAGCTGTGATCTTCTTTCAATCAATCATGACTCTGATGCCCATAATATCATAGCTGCACTACAAGATCATCTACCTTGTCTCGTATACTGCATGCATTCAAATATAACACCTTCAGTCCTGTATTCACCACCTTTTTTTTCAATTTTGTTTCCATGTTGCCTGAAGTTAAATTCTTATCCCTTCCTAAATTTTTAGTTTTTTTTTTATTCTGGTGACTTTAGTAACCTCCCCTACACTCTCCTTCCCTTTTGCTTTATCCATACTTTCCCGACCCGTTGAACCCATGCTACTATTTAAAGCCCTATCCACAGCCCTAGTTGTGATTCACCTGGTTCCAGCATGGTTTAGGAGGACACGTCCCCTTGTAACAGCTCCTTCCTTCCCCAATACTGAGACAAAGGTCCCACAAATTTAAAACCAGTTCTTCCACACCAGTCTTTCAGCCACACATTTATCTCTCCGAAACTATTAACCCTGTGCCAATTTGCACATGGCCCAAATATACGACTTGAAAAGTAGGTTCTTAATTCTTTCTGGGATCTTAGACAGTTATCCCTTATTTTCTAATCCATTACACCCAAAGAATATATCTGATTACAAATGTTCCCACTTAGTAACAACACGTTACTACTTTACTCTTATTTTTATTTTTGTAAATTTGTAAAGTTCTATCACAAATTATTGTGTAAACATTAATTCTTCCTATTTCCTCTGGCAGTGATAGTCCTTAAATGGACTTTTGCATCTCAGCTCTGGAGCTAGAGAAAGTTTTGTGTTAGTGAATTTTACCTTTCAGAGATTTAAGAGATGATGATTAATTTTATTTGTTGCATGTACATCGAAACATACAGTGAAATGTGTTGTTTGCATCAATTGAAGTTGGTGGGGATTGTGTGTGGCAACCGGCAAGTGTCGCCTGTTTCTGGTGCCAACATAGCTTGTCCCCAACTCACCAACCTTGACTGTGCGTCTTTGGAATGTGGGAGGAAACCGGAGCACCCGTATGAAACCCAGGTGGCCCCAGGGAGAACGTACAATCTCTTACAGACCACAGTGGGAATCGAACCCCTATCTCATAGCTCGCGCCTCTCTTTCCCAAATAGCTGTAAAATAAGGGTAAAACTGCATATCTTTAGGTAACAAATGAGGCATAAGGTAAAATGGGTGGTCCTTGAGCTCCTTTGCAAAATACCTGAATTTCTGTATCATGAAGTACATACAAGTGTTCATCTAATCCTGGCCCTGATGTTGAGAATTGCCCATCAAGCCTTAATATGTATTTTTCAAGAAGTCTACGTTTTCTGCTTTTGCTTGCCCCAGGAATGTAAACAAATAAATTAACAAACGAAATCGAACTTTATTAAATTCGTTTTGACTTTCCGTGTTCCCTTTTTTTTTAAAAAAAAAGGTAACCACGGAATCTGTAAGACTGGTGATGTTTGCTGTAATTATTCTCTGAGGACCTCAGGTCAAACTTGTAGATTTGAAAAGCACGTGCATAGAAGTCTCCCCACAGCAATAACCAAATAACCATAAGTAACTTAAAATGGAACGGATGCCTGTTAGGTTCCCATCTGAACAAATCGTACGTATGCATGTACTTGAATAAGTAGCTTAATTCCTCCCTCAAGCAGGCTTCCGGAAGACCAAACTATTTAATTGTAGAAAGATTGTGCTGGGTTGTGACCTCTAAGCAAGGCTGACTTTGATTTATAAGTAATCATAGCAAAGGAGCCAATATCAAGCAACACACATCAAAGTTGCTGGTGAACGCAGCAGGCCAGGCAGCATCTGTAGGAAGAGGTGCAGTCGACGTTTCAGGCTGAGACCCTTCGTCAGGACTTCGGCCTGAAACATCGACTGCACCTCTTCGTACAGATGCTGCCTGGCCTGCTGCGTTCACCAGCAACTTTGATGTGTGTTGCTTGAATTTCCAGCATCTGCAGAATTCCTGTTGTTTGAGCCAATATCAAGCTAGGCCTTAAATAAAAATACTTCTAGTCACAAATATCTTAGCCTGTTTTACTGAAGTCAGATGTGTCCATGAACGAATATGGAACGTTAAAACACCGTCAACAAACTTTATACTTGGATATGTTTTTAGAGAGATTCTTAACAATAAGGATCAGTATGGGCAAATTTTACACCATATCAATGAGTAATTTGAACAATTTGCTCAGTATTGTTATTGAATAGGCATCTTCATTAATTTTAATTAGTCCTATTTTTAGCAAGTACTTTATATTTTCAGTGTTTCAAATAATGGAACAATTATTTATCCAGCAAGAGTTTGCTTTGCTTCCTCTATAATCATTCCTGTTTGGAAGTAATCACTTCAGTAGAGATCTTGTGCATAGATAAAATAAAATAGCCTTATTCTCTTTGCGTAGTACTACATTTGAGTTGGATTCTGATTGAAGGATTTAAGATTAGCTTAGATTTTGAAAACTTATGCTCGCCTGTGTGAAGATTTATGCTTGGAACTTAAATGGTCTGTATTGAAGAACGATATCCTATTCATTTTCTCGAATCAAATTACATTTGTAATAGAATTACTATTATTCACATTAAATAAAAAAGGAAATTGAATATCTTACAAACTTCATTGAGTAAGATAATTTTGTATTTCCCTACATTTTAGTTGGGCAGTTCTCTAAGCTACATTTGCTGTGTGTCCATCTGCAATGACATCTTTGTCCTATTATTGATGGGCAGTTTTGTTTCAACCACCAGATGTCAGCAGTTGGCTTAGTTGAGATGATATAAATAATATCCTGGAGAATGGAGAAGTTAGATGCACTCTCAGTAAGGAAAGGTACGTCACATCCGGAGTTTCTCCGGTTAGCAGACGATTTCCCTCCACACCTCTCTGACATAGTGGGGATTCGCGTACGTGGCATGTTACAGCAGTGGTTTGCCATTGCCTTCTGCCAGGTAAGTTTTCAAAGAGATCACCAGCTCGTAACCCTGCACAGATGGAAAGCGTGCAGAGGAGCCAGCTGGCTGGATTCAAACCTGGGACCTTTCGTCCCAAAGTCCGACGCTGATGCCACTATGCCCCCAGCCGGGTCGCACTCTTAGTATTCGATTGAATATACATATTTATGGGAATTGATAGCTAAAGTAAAGTAATTGCCTTATCTACATTCAGAAAACTAGGTTAATGTTTGTTTGGTTCAAAAGATGTCTGATCTTCAGTCCTTTCCTGCATTTTGTAAGGAAAAGTGCAAGTACCAAATTTCAGATCATTCTTATCCACCATTTGGTAAGCGACTCAGCACAATTATTCCAGGGTAGCCTCGTAACTATTATTTGCCAACTGCATCTGACATCTATGTCAAACAGGAAAAAATGCCTCTGGAAGGGCAAACTTTGTGTAGATGCTATATTATCTTGCTTCTCTACACCCTTGCATGCAGAATTGACTGGTAGCAATATGTCAGTGACTAACTTGGTCTTCTTCCTATCCAAGTCCCACTATGTCGGTGGAAGTATGGACTTGCATATTAAGCATGTGCTGTTTGATGTGGTAGACTAGCATTCATTTCAGGAATGGCAACTTCATTTTTGTTACTATGTTCATGATAAAAATATATACTAGCCATAACCAGTCAGGCAAATGAAAACAATTAGAATTCCAAACACACAATTATAAGATAATTGAAATTGATGAGGAATTCTCAACTTTCAATTACACTGTGAAAGCAAAGCACCTTACTTAGGGTAGGCATGTACTGAGTTCATCTTTTCAGATAGATGTTAAACCCAATTGTGCAATGTACATCTAATCCTGTAGATCCCTTTAGTAGCTGTTGATAGATTTTTATATTTTTCATTATTTATATTTCCTGATCAAAAGTTTCCTAATTAACCTTAACAAGTTTATATTGACTGCAGTCTCTTTACTATCAGTTCACCATATACTGTATTTCCATAAATCCTCTTCTCTCTTGTGCCCATTATAATAAATTCCTGCATTTCCCTCCCCCGCCAAACTATCCCCTACCATCCCAGGGGCAACTTGTAGAAGCCAGTTTGCCGAACAACTAGTGCATTTTTGGAATGTGGGTAGAAACCAAGTACTCAGAGGAAACTCACTTAGTCACAGGGAGAACAGAGAAACTCTTCACAGCAGCAGTGGTTAGAAACCAGGACACCTGAGCTATGAGACATTTGCATGACCTGTAGCATCACTATGCCATCCGATCAATGCATAATGCAACTAGCTGAAACAAAAAAAAGTTGTTGTACGTGAGGCACCTGAAAAGTAAAGTAACAATAGGTAATACAGATATTAGAAAAAAGAGTTACAGGGAATTATAACAGTTTATTATCACCGGCATGTGTCGTGATTGTTAACTTAGCAGCAGCAGTTCAATGAAATATGAAAGAAAAAATATATATAAATAGATCAATTATAATAAGGATATAAATGTATATTGAATACATTAAAATGTGCAAAAGCAGAAATAATATATATTAAAAAAGTGAAGACATGTTCATAAGATCAATGTCCGTTTAGGAATCGTTTGGCAGAGGGGAAGAAGCTGTTCCTGAATCGCTGAATGTGTGCCTTCAGGCTTTGATACCTCCTATCTGGCAGTAACAATGAGAAGAGGGTGTGCCCTGGAAGGTAGGGATCCTTAATAATGGACGCTGCCTT
Organism: Mobula birostris; assembly: GCF_030028105.1. Lineage (NCBI taxonomy): Eukaryota > Metazoa > Chordata > Chondrichthyes > Myliobatiformes > Myliobatidae > Mobula > Mobula birostris. Next base: position 64,484,068 of record NC_092381.1, on the reverse strand, counting down.
TCTGAGGCACCACTCCTTGAAGATGTCTTGGGTACTACGGAGGCTAGTACACAAGATGGAGCCGACTATTTTTACTACTTTCTGCAGCTGCTTTGGGTCCTGTGCAGTAGAACCCCCGCCCCCCCATACCAGACAGTGATACGGCTTGTCAGAATGCTGTCCATGGTACATATGTAGAAGTTTTGGAGTGTTTTAGTTAACAAACCAAATCTCTTCAAACTCATAATGATCTATAGCTGCTGTCTTTCCTCTTTTATAGCTGCATTGATATGTTGGGCCTGTGATAGATCCTCAGAGATATTGACACCCATGAACTTGAAATTGCTCACTCTGTCCACTTCAACGAGGATTGGTTTGTGTTCCCTTGTCTTGCCGTTCCTGAAGTCCACAATCAGTTTTTCATCTTAAGAATATTAGAGTGGCTCATATGAGAATATGCAAAAAGTCTTTATAAAGACATAGTATTTTGCCTCCCACGTGCCAGAATTTGACTATTGCAATAGGTTCTGGAAGGTGAACAGACAAAGCTCAAGATCTGCATTGGTAATAATCTCTTGTTCATATGAAGGAATCTTAGGAAGTTAGGAAAGTGATTGAGCAAGAGCTACAATGGTGATAATTCCATATTGCTCTGTGTATAAGCCTCAGGAAGGGTAGAAATAGGGTACCTCAGCCTTGTACAGTATTGTGCAAAAATTATACATATATAGCTAGTTTGTAAATCTGGGGGAAGCAACGGATGCTGGGAATGGCGAAGGTGGAGCGCCATGGGAAAGGTGGCAGAAAAGGAGTGCTGGGGTGGGAGGTGGTGCAGATGCAGACACACCCAGCCCTGAGATACCAGGCAAAGTAATTTGAATCCAAGCAAATGGTTTATTGGTCATTACAGAATGCCTCTCTGGTGCTTCCCACTTCCCTTCCCCGCCCCCTTCCCACTCCGAACACAATAGAGACTAATATCAGAATCATCTCTCACGTTTGTCGTGATATTTTTTGCAACAGCAGCTGTGCAGTGTAATATATAAAATTACTATAGTACTGTGCAAAAAGTCTTGGGCACCCTAGCTATATGTATGTGCCTCAGACTTGTGCACAGTACGGTGTGCAGCTGAAAATATGGTACAGACAGTGGGGCTTTAGAGCCGAAGGTTATTGGAACCAGTTCTGGGTAGGGCAGATCATGTACAGACCAGACATATTTCACTCAGTACAATGTCTCTGCCTGGAGGTTTGCAGGTGTTGTGGGATCAAATATGGCAGAGTATAGGTGCAATAATTACATGAGTTGCATCAAAGGGGGAAAAGGTCCAACTGGAATTGGCAAAAAGGAATAGCACCAAAGTAGACAGAACTAGAATTGGAGTATAAGGAAAGCAAAGACTTGAGTTTTAAAAAAAATAGGGAGACTGAAAATTAGTATGAGAGACGGGGACCACATGATAAAATATAAGTTGTCTCAAAAGTGTTTTTATGGGCAGATACAAGTAGTGAAAGTGTAGAGGAGCATACACTGTTCAATAAGGTGGAGTATGAATAACTCCAGCAATTACACACCAGCTGGTCAAACCTTGGTATCAACAAATGTTTAGAAATATCAGTCTGGCACAGAAACAACAGTCACCTGGAAGAAAATCAACTAAGACAAGCCAGTATGCATTTGTTGAGGATAAATGAAATAGTATTTTTGAAATGGTAATGAATAGAATTGATGAGGGGAATACAGTCAAAGTGGTTTACATGGACATCATGAAGAGTTTTGATAAGATGTTTCATAACAGTCTTTAACAACAAAATAAAATAATCTTCCATAAAGGGGCATGGATACAGAGTAATAGACTGGAAAGTGATGGTTGTTTTACAGATTGGAGAAAGGTAAATAGTGGCTATTTAAGAACTCAGACTGGAGGTCTCGGGCGTTTTCTTTGTGTGTCACTCCTCACTGCACATACACGGCTTCTCTGGAGAGAGTGAGGAGCACTGAGTTTCTGGGAGTGCACGTACAGACTATCTCACCTGGTTCCTCAATGTCACTCCTTTGGTCAAGAAAACAGCAGCTTCTCCATTTCCAGAGGAGGTTGAGGCGAGTGAGGCTCCTCCCCTCCCCATTTTAACCAGGTTTTATAGGAGCACCATTAGGAGTGTCCCAATCAGCTGTTTCGCCACCTGGTATGGGAAGTGTAAGACATCTGACTGTAAGCCCCTATATAGGCTGGTGAGGACTGCTGAGAAGATCATTGGAGTCTCTCTTCCACCCATCAGAGGTATTTATCAGATAGGAGGCACTACAGCATTAGGACAAGAACTGTTGGGATGGGAAATAGCTTCTTTCCCCAGGCCACAAGACTACTGAAGTCCCTGTAACCACTCAGGTGTCATCGTGCAGTAAGCACCAGTAGTGTTATACTGTTTACTTTTTAACTTGTGAAATAAATGCACCTTATTATTTGTTAATATACTTTGTTATGTGTGTGAGTTATATGTATTGTGTTGTGCACCTTGATCCGGAAGATGTTGTTTTGTTTGGTGGTATACATGTGTACAGTTAAATGGCAATAAACTGCACTTGAATTTGATTTGCCTCCAGATTGTCACTGATCTAGTTAAGATCTCGGGAGATCTTCCCAACACAGCATCTGGACCTATGATCCTCAACTCTCCATACTATGCATCTGCTTCCCCTTCAAAATGTGCTTGCAGGACTACCTGGACAACATTGCTGTTGTCTCACCAAATAGATTCAATAGGATTCAATCGGTACATTTAATATCAGCGAAATGTATACAATACACATTCTGAAATTCTTTTTATTCATTCCTACCTTGTTTAGTTCCCACCTTGACTCTGCCCTTTTTTCCACTGGTTTGATTCTTTCTCTCTTAGTATTTGACAGTTTCTTCTTCTGAACCATCTTCACCATAGACCTTCAGTCCCTCTATATCTCTCCCATTCTAGAATGATATAAAGGCCCTGTATTTCACTGAATACAAGTCCAACCAGTACTCTTCCACTAGCAATCTCATTTACCAGGCTGAACGCGTTCTTTAACTCCACTCGCACTCTCCAGATCAAAGGTGTAGCCACGGAAACTGGTATTGGCCCACGCTATGCCTGTCCCTTTGTGGGATATGAGGACCAATCTTGGTTTTACTTTAGTCCCTCAACTCCTTTTCCAGTAAAGAGTTTCAAAAATGCATTACATTGCTGCCAATTTCCACTCTCCTCTCACTTTCAGCAATGATCCTTCCCCTTCCGGATTTCTCTCTCAGCGGAGTTCGTGGCAAGATACACTACAAACCTCACAACATATCTTGGTTATACTTCCTTCAATCCTACTTCCTGTAAGAACTCTATTGCATTCTCAGCATACTTCCATCTGTTGTATATGCCTTTGTGATTAGAGTTCCCACACAGTGAATGGATTTAAATATTCATGAACTCTAGGTGTGCAGAAGAGGGGTGGAAACCAGTAAAATAGCTAGGGTGTTGGCAGTGAATATGCTGGAATGGTCAAGGACCATCTTTTTATCTTGCTAACTGCACTTAGTCGAGATGAAGTCCCTTCTTTTTATTTGAAGGAAGTGAGGGAATAAGTTTTGGCAGCTCTGGCCATAATCTTTGAATCGTTTTCAGAATCGGGTATCTGAGGACTGAAAAATTACTAAAACTAAGTGACAGAGGGATAATAAGAAAAATGAGGTTAGAGGTGTGACCAAGTGCCAGGTGATTGAAGACATGGAAAAGAAGTGGGTGCTGCAGTGTGGATAGAAAATTAGCTAAGTAGAGTAGGTATGATTTTAGCTTGGTTTGGAGAGAAGTATACTGTGGAATTTCCTGAAGTTGATACCCAGAACTGCTGCTTTTCTTGAATTTTGGAATGGACCATATAATTTCCAAATTTGCAGATGAAACAAAACCAAGGCCTAGTGAAATGTGAGGACCAAAGTACTACATTTGAATGTATTGACAGACTGATAAAGTGGGTGACTAGATGATATGAATCTCTTGCTGAGATGTGTTAATGCTAAATTTTAATATGGGGACTGAGAAGTGGAAATACATACTCGAGAGCAGAACATTAAAAGCTTCAGAAGAACTGATGTGTTGATATGTACATGGGTCATTTAAAGTGGTAGAGCGGATGCGGGGGGGGAAGCATAGTGAGTCCTAAGCTTTGTAACTAAAGGCATGGATAATGATTAAAAAGTCATACGTAATAACATTCCATTAACATTTTATAAACTAAACTGATTTGGCCACAACTGAAATATTGAAGCCTTTCTAGGTGGCACACTTTGTAGCTTTTGCATCTTTCCTGAGAATGTGGAAAAACATTTGAAATGATAGCACAAAATGCTGGAGGAACTCAGCAGGCCAGGCAGCATCTATGGAAAAGAATAGTCAATGTCTTGGGCCAAGACCCTTCCAGGGATGTGTAATAATGATTTTTTTTTAGACAGGTAACTTAACTCTAGAGTGTACAACTAGAAGTAGTAATGGAGACAGATTCGGTTGTATCATTCCAAGAAATGGATAAATAGCAAAAGGGAAGGAATTTCCTGGGCTGAACAGAGGGGTAAGGAAGTGGGACCAGCTGACTTGCTCTTGCAAAAGCCAGTGCAGGTACATAAACAGAACTTGAATACCCATCTTTAAAAGTGGTGGAATTAATTTGAAATACGATTTATGGAAAAACTACAAGATCTGTGGTTATAAAATATTAGAGGCAAGGAATTTATCCTTTTAAATCACTAATCTGTGTGCTGGTGTGTTTCTTGGGCTAGAGGAGAATTGATGGGACAGTAGAGTTGTGAAGGCTTTCAATCAAGTAGCTAAGGAGGAGAATCATTAACGTGGCATAAGCTCTGAAACCAGATGGAACAGACTTGAGATGTTTGGCAAAATTGGTAGGAAATATTCTTTGAGTGCAGAATATTGTAATCTGGAATGCAAAGCTCAAGACTGCCGGAGAGCAAGCTAAGTAATTGTTTATAAAAAGAAATTGGATATGTAATGAAGGCAAAATAGCTGCGAACCAGTTTTAAAAATTAGAAAGTATATCAGGTTGAGTGTTCATATCATAGACCTTGGCACATGCATGATGGGCTTATCATATGATCTGTGAAGCCCATAAAAATTGTATTGCAAGGCCTGTGGTGTTTAGACTATATGTTCTTTATAAGGCTCGCAACCACTACTGCCCGATTGTGTTCCAGTCCACAATGTAGAGCAAATACAAGCACGTATTTTCTGAGTCTTTGTCCTCCATTCAGAAGTCCCATGTGGGAGACTATTCCAGACACCTCATGGTGCAGAAAGTTCTTCATTGCTGTTTGTCTGTTTGCAATCTTGTTCACGTTTAATCAAAAATTAAGAAATGTGGGTTTCTCTGGTTTTTTGTTTTTAATTGTTTATATTGACATAAAATTAAAATGTAGAATTTGTGGGAATGGCTTGTAAGTACCCTCATCTCTCTACCTGGCTACAAAGCTCTCCCCCTAGCCCAGAGAAATCCTGGCAGTAACAAACTCAATGCTGATAACTGGCTATTGAGCTTGATACCACAGGGAAATACCCAAGCATCAGCATCTCCACAGCAATCTGTAGAGCAAATCTTTGCTTTGAGAGAGCAGTGGGAGGCAGGAATTGACTGTGGTGAGGGCAAGACTCTGTGCCAGGGTCTCAACATGGCAGCATTCAGCCCCCCCTCCCCCTCTCTTGGTGCTGATTTCTTTGCTGCTTTCATTCCAGAGGACCTAGAAGTCAGCGAAGTACCAATGTTGGGTGAATTCAGAATGGAACTAAGATGCAGTTAAACAAAATAATATAGCACATTGTGGTAACTATAGATATTAATCTGCTAATAAACATTCACTATACATAAAGTTAGGGTGTGCCTTGTAAACTTATAAATGGCCAAGAGTCTAAACAAGAATGTGTTTTTCTTTTACCATATCAGTGCTGTGTTCTCCAAGATATTTCCTGTATTTCTTAATATTATGACCAAATTGTGTAATAAAGGCTTAATGTGCAATGTCTGGGAAGCATAAAACTACACAACACATTAATTTGTTCTGTTAAATTAAGGGTAACTATTAATAGAAATGAGTTGTCCTTGTATTTGGTTGATTATTTCAATAGGCATGTGAGTATATCTATTTTTGATTGTACTTTGGGCATGGAGTTAAATTTTTTTTTAAATATTTAATTTTTCAGATCCTTTGATTGTTGAAAAGCCAGAAAAATTTGGAGGAGCACCATCAAAAAACAAAAGTCGTCAGCAACTCCAGAGGGAAAGAGCATTGAACCAGCATTGTCGCAAAGCAAATGGGCACAAGGAAGTTTCTCTCATCCTTCCAGAACAACAACTGGCCAAAGCAAAGATGAATCCTCCACAAGCCATGGAGTCCCCTGCACCTGAGCTGGGACCGAAGCCAATTGTAAAAGCAGCTGATAGACAATTGACTGCACCTGAAGAAAGCTGTCAAAAAGAAATGGAAGAATCTAGTGCCAAAGCATCATGTACATTGCAGGAACCCTCTGTTAAAGAGCTATCAGCAGAACAGATCAAAGGGGTGGAATTGTTAGTAAGTCCAGAAATAATTATTAGAAATAGTGCTTAAATACTCTTGTTGTATCTTGGTAATGTCAAGGTTCAATCCAGCTCTCCACCCCCCCCCCCCACCTCAGAAAAGTCAGAAGAAACATTCGACAATGAGGTTTATATTATGTCTCTTTCTAATGTAGATACAGGAGAAAACATTCCATGCCTTTGTTACTGTCCACTTGGATCATAGCTGATCACTGTCTTGGTTTTGTTTAAAATGCCTTTGTTTCATAAACCTTGCACAAATCCATACAATCTCAGTTTTGGAATTGTGAATTAATCTAGCCTGAAATAAGCCCATTCTACGCCTCTTGCTGTAAAGAACAGTTTCTCATTTTGTCTTCAGCAACCTACATCTAAAATGAAGGTTATCCCTCTTGTTCTGGGCTTCCAGCAGAGGATCTGTCTGGCCAAACATGTATTTACCCATAGCTGCCTCATTTGGATTGCCCATAAGCTGTAGTTTGCTGGCAAATGCATAGCAGATGTATCTATACTTGATGTATGCAATCTGTTTGATTCTCATTTGAATATTTTTACTGGATAGTGGTGTAATCTGCTAAAGCAGTGGTTAACCAGTTTTCAGTGAAATTAAAAGTGTTCCTAATTATAGATAACATCTGTGAAGGAAAAAGGGTAGGCAGCTGAATTTTACCTGCACTTAAGAACATTCCTATTGTATTTTGTGTGATTCTGTTACTAGTTTGAACTACAAGCTGTGACATATTGTATATTATAGGTACTGAGTTTGACCTGTAAAGTTCCTTCAATATGGTTGTTTCTCTGCAGGCGCGAGAGATCACGGCTAGAACAGCTGCAGCTAGAGCAGCGATTAATGGAAGAGAAGAATAAACGCAAGAAGGCGCTTTTGTCGAAAGCCATTGCAGAAAGGTGTGCAATATTGATGAAGAATAAATTGACTTCCTCAGCCCCCAGAGCTTTTCGGACTACTCGGGGAGTTTGAGCTAGTATGAAAACTGGATTTTTAAAACTTAATTAGTATAGTTTGTTGAAATCTCAGGTAACAAAGGTAAACTATTTGGCCACCATCCACAAGGCTTGGTTATATAGGTAGTCTTGCAATTCTTGAAGTGAAAGATTCCATAAAGAATGAGGACTTGCCTATAGTACAGATTAACAAATGTTTCCATATTCCCCTCTGAGTGAAATGTATACTGATTTAGTTAAAGTATACATTAAATGATGAATATAATTTGTGTAACAGTTAATTTTTCCTTGGCTACATTTAGTTTCTTAAGTTAAATGTAAATATAATCTTTTCAAAGGATGTTGTGACTTATATATACTGTGCCTTCCTGACCAATTATCTTCCTCCTAGGTCGAAGCAAACCATGGCAGAAACTATGAAACTAAAGCATATCCAAAAAGAGCTTCAGAGTTTGGATAACTTGTTATCGAATGGTGTTAATGTCCTCCGGAATCGGATTGAACAGTCCAGTTTGGAATATTATCAGGCTAAGTAAGAATTTTTTTTTAAGGGACAGCCTGCAATTAGTTCGATATCTAGGTAATAGTGATGCTGACCACATCAGGTAATTAATTGTTGGTGTTATATCAATAGTTTTTATTCAATTTCTGAATACAGTTCTATTCTTGGCTAATATCAGCTAACTGCATTTCCCACTGAACCATCTGCAATTATTTTTTCGTTTTGCAATGCAGTGGATCCCGGTTAATTGGGGCACATCGGACCAGCACATGTTGGCCCAATTAAGCGGCTGCCCCAATTATCCAAAGTTTCATGGAAATAGAACATAGAGCATAGAAATCTACAGCATATTACAAGCATCTCAGCCCACATTGTTGTGCCGACCATGTAACCTATTCTAGAAACTACCTAGAATTTCCCTACCATGTAGCCCTCTGTTTTTCTGAGCCCCATCTATGAGTCTCTTAAAAGACTATTATAATTAAAAAGGTGTAATAAAGACAAACTACCATTTAATTGAGTAGCACATTAAGTTTTTTAAATGAGATGCAGAAAGAATTAGAACATTACCAATACTACTACAGTACTACAGAAGTGTCTAATAGTTCCTAATAGCTATCGACAGAGGAATTCATCTAGTTAACGTTGCCATGTTCTTGTGCTTGACTGTAAATGAACAAAATCAGCGCAGAAACCTAGTGCAGATAATGGCTGCTTTCATACAATGCTTTCCATGATTGCATTCTCCAAATCTTCATTTTCATTGTAACATTCAAGATGATTGCTGATAACCTTCAAATTCTTCATAGTTCCTAACTTGTTGAGGAAATGATTTCATTTTCATTCCCAGCCAATTTTGGTATTTCCAAGCCTGAATGCTTGAAGCGGTAGTGTGTAAAACCGTTCTGAATTGTCCAACTGCTTATTTCTCACCAACAAATTGCTGCTTTTTGAATACATGCAACTGGTGCTATTTAGAAACTGTTCACTTTAGGCTTGGTATAGTGTCTAACGGCGACACAGGTGCACACAACTGACGCTCGTTACAAACTGTTCAGCAACAGTCTCCTGTCCCAATTAAGTGGCATGGTGTCCCAAATAAACAAAGGGAATCCCAGCTATTTTCTTGATTTGTTTTTATTCTTTAAGAGTTGTCACAGATAAGTAGCTGTCCCGATAAACCAACGGCCCAATTTACTGGAATCCATTGTATTTAAAAGGACTGAGTAGCTTTCAACTATTGATGGATTTTGATCTTAGCAATATGTCAGGAAATTTCTATATTTTTCAGATTGTTGAGTCAAAGTTAACCTGAATATAGCCAAAATAAATATTTCACCATGCAATTATTACAGTTATTAAAATGGATTGCTGTCTTAGGTGGACATTTGCTAAACTTTTTTTAAGGCTACTTAAAAAAAAATTACATTTAGATTAGAAATGTAATAGAAAGGAAATATTCTATTGAAATTTTACACTTGGAACAGTTATGACTTGTTATAAAAGTATCATGTTGGTCCTGCAACACAACTCTTGACGACCTTTACAATAAAAACACATGCTAGTTTACATACAAGTATGTGCTTATATGTATATATATTTCAGTATATTTTTAAAAAACTCGTGCCTATTTTGTTTTCCAGATTTAAATATGAACTTGGACAAGACCAGAATGATAAACTGAGTCCAAGCAATATCAGTTATTTAGATCAAATGAGACTTTGTTTAACTACTTGTCACTAATCACCATTATTTTCTTAAAAAAAATCAGTTATGAATTTGCCAATGCTAGTTCCATTGAGCAGATCTTGAGAAATAAAACTCTTTACCAAAAGAGATGCATTATGCAATGAATCCTATTGTCAGCAGTTCATATGGTCACCCTTTGCCTTACCAGGCAATTAAATCAGGAAAAACCTGTCCCCATTGTTTTCCCCTCGGTTAATAAAGAGAATATGACAGAGTACAAGATGACATTACAGATTTGTCAAATTGATGTTTAAAAGACAATTATTTTCAAGGTAGCTAAATTTCAAGTAGTGCATTTTGATGGGAAGAATCAGATGGCATGTTGCTTGGATCATCTAGGTGGCAGAGTAAACCATCTAGTAGTGTAACTATATAGTATGTATTGCCAATATTTTCTTTTATTTCATTGCTTTAACTCGGATCAGGCAACATTTGTAAGAGAGAAACAGTTTGTATTTTGGGCCATTCAGAACTGGAAATAAACTGTTTAAAGGTGAAGATCAGGAAGAAGGAGAACAGAAAGGGAAATATGAAAGGTGTAATAAAGGTTAATGACAAAAGAGATAGTAATACAGATTTTGATGAAGTGAATTAAAAGTAAGTATATGGCAGTTGCCGGAGGGCTTGAAAGGTGAGAGGGTTTTTGAGAGAGTAGAAAGTGTACGGTGTTATTTAAATTGGTGGAGTGATTTGCGGGACCTCAGAACATCTTTGGCAGACAAGATTGAGGAAAATTGAAGTATTTTGTAAGTATATCGAGGGCAAGAGGATAATCAGGGAAAGATCCGGATCTATTAGGGAACAAATGGTAATCAGAGGATATGGGTGACATCTCAAATAAATTGTTGTCAATTGAGAAGCATGTCATTGTAGTTGGAAAAGTCAGAAGGAAGTATCAAAGATCTTAATGGGCTTTCCAGTGGAGAAATCACTAAGACCTTGTATCCCAGGCTGCTACGTAAGTTAGGAAAGGAAATTGCTGCAGTCCTGGTAGATCTTTAAATCTTTGGCCGCTAGTGAGGTGCCAAATGCTGAAAGACCGCAAATATGGTCCCCATACTCGAGAAGAGTAGCAGGGGAATAAGCCAGGTAACTGCAGGCTCTTGAGTCCAATGTCAATAGTAAGTTATTGGAACAAATTGAAGGAGAGTATTATTCTGAAATTGGAAAGGCAGAGATTAATGAAAAATAGCATGATTTTGTTGTGGATTATCCTGTGAATTTCTCAGAGGTAACAAACTGTATTGATAGGGGCAATGTCATTGATGTAGGCTACCTGGACTTCACTTAGGCCTTTGTCAGGGGCCCACACGTCCCTCGTGACAGGGAAGACTAGTTCAAAGGTTGTACCTCACGAAATACGGAGCAAATTGGATCCAAAATGGGAAGAACAGGGTGATAAGTAGAGCACTTTGTTTGTAATTAGAATCCTGTGATTAGTGGTGTACCACAAGGAACACTGCTGGGATTCCTACACACTAACAATTCAATTATGAACGTAGGGGGTTTAACGAGTTTGTAGATGACACAAAAGTTAGTAATGTTGTTAATGAGGATAATTGCTGACTGCAGAATAATATTGATCAGTTGGTATTAAGAATAGATCAGTAACAGATGGAATTTAATCCTGATAAGTATGAGGTGATGGAGCATATTACAATAAGAAGCAGCAGAGGTTAATAGCAAGGAGGGAAAACTATATTCAGCACACCAGAAGGATAGGATGAAGAGGGTGAGAGCAGACTTACTGGGATATAAATGGTAGCCAAGGACAGATATACAAAATATGTTTCTTTGTTGTAACTTGATGAAACTCACTGCAGGTCTATTCACAATTTTAAAAATAATTTTAAATTAAGCACCATTATATTTACTATCAGTACAATATTGCACATAATGTATTTATGAGTCAGCAATCCTGCAATTTGAAGACGGGATTGAGAGATTAATTTGTTTAACAAGATACTGTTCTTGCGTTAGTGTTGCCGTTAATCTCTATTATCACATTTTTAAATAATCAAAGATCACGTTCATTGGATGGATTTTCAAGAACACAAATGTTGTCCTATTATATATTGTTGTCACAAACAATTCTATGCTGATACTGAGTTTAAGACTCTACTGTATGACTAGAGAGTGCAGAAGAATTCATTTGAAAGATGGTCATTGTTACCACCCCTGTATGCAGCACATGATGGACAAACTTTGGTGCACCAGCTAATGAGGCAATCGCTATCCCATGTTGATTTACTACAGGCTCATACTGGCCTGCTGGTGAACTCCCATGCTGGTTCCCCACCAATTAGCTTGATTTTTGCTATAAACTGCAGAGGAAGATCTGTTAGGGCTCCTTGCAAAAGAATATTCATGGCCCCTGTGCATTTTGTTGCAACTGTTTTAATGGCTTTAGATGATTTTTCCACAGTATTGCCTTAACAGAGAATAACATGCATCTTGCTCATTGTGTGTCCTTTCCTGGCCCTCAGGAAGAGGTATGATAAAGCAGAAGTGGAATATGTTGCAGCTAAGCTAGATCTACACAAGAAGATTGAACTGAAGGAGCAGCTGACTGAACATTTGTGTGCCATAATCCAGCAGAATGAATTACGCAAAGCTAAGAAGCTGGAGGAGCTGATGCAGCAGCTAGAAATGGAGGCAGATGAGGAGCAACTAGAGTTAGAGATTGAAGTGGAAAACATCTTGCAAAAGGAAGAACTACCCAAGGCATCTGATCAGACCAATACAGGAAGTGAAGAAGCAGCACACCAGACAATTCAAGAGGAGGGCAGCCAGAGTCATACATTTAAAAAGCAGATTGAAAATGAAGTGGAGAGCACTGCTACTTGCAACACAGGCAGGGGTAATTTAAAGGACCCATTTCAAATTCAAGAAACTGAGAAATTGAATCCTCAAGCTCCAGAGAAAATCCAAACAGTTGCTAGAACTTGAATATGTGTTAAGGTGTTCCATAAATAAATATAGGTAAAATTATTGCCAACTTCCATAATATTGTCAATGTGCAGAAACTCAACTCAACTTATTTATTTTTAAGTATGGCTAAATGTTCCTTTTGATTGTAATTTCCTATATTTTACCACCAGTTCAATCTTTAGAACAAAATTTGAATTTTGGATGAAAAATAAATAATATTCAATATATGGGCTAGAAAGGTGACCTGAAGCATGAGACACTACAAGTTTTCTTCACTTGATTAATTACTTGATCCCACATTTTGGTAAACTATAATATGTGCAATATTGTTCTTCCAAACACTGTTTATCAAATGTAACCAGACAAATTTTTGAGACTGGCTTGAGGACCTCTCAATTTTATAAAAGTTTCTTTTAAAGAAAGCATAAATATACTATTGTCATTTATCTCTTGAAATATATTGTCATCTGTCATCAATTTATAACAATACTTCCATTTTTCTTTAAATACTTTCACATAATGGCTTATAGAATTTATCAAAGATCGCAACACCGTATGTAATTCTTGATGAATTGATTACTGACCTTCCATCCTTTTTTAAAATGTAATTATTCATTTGCTTAAAAGCTTTATTACAGTAGTAGATTACTGCAGAATTTACATGAATACACTAAGACTTTATTTTTACTGTAAATATATTTTTATATAATGTTCAATTACGCACCTTAACCAAATCAGAAAGGAGAACAATGAACTGGGTATTTGGAAGCAAGTTATTTTATTGATCTTAAAAATATCAATTCAGTCAATTAGATTCTACTAAAATGAACAAAATCTTGTCTGTGATGTTTATTTAAAGCCTTTGCATTTGGTAACTCGACAATTTTTGATTTTGCATTATCATCAATCATCTTCCTCTAATACATGTTATTCATATCACTATTTGTTGTGACAGGTTGCTGTATACTAATTTGTGTATTTATTCCTAAACCTGCTTAATTGGTTTGTTCCTGGGATTTAAATGGAAGACAAAGAAGGTTGAAGAATATGTACATGATATGTTGCATTTGTACTTGTTCTGAGCTTGCTCACTTAGAACTTGTTTTACTCTATTGGTGCATTGATTCAGAATTGACCTGTAATTACAGATTAGTGGTTCTGCAATCCTTGTAGCTAAAAATGAAAATTTCTTTTTGATCCTGAAGTACGATTTTGTTTGTTTTATTTGTCCACAAATATTATTTTCAGATTGACTTAATTTATAACTTCCACACATGCAAGTATCCATTAGATACTTTACACAATTGTACCTTGGTATTGTCAGAGCTCAAACTAAAGCTGAAACTTGGTTTCATCAGATGTACACATGTAAGTACATCTTTCAATTTTAATATGAATTAGTGGCCTGACGAGTTGTTGTCTCATCCTAAATCACCATTTTCTTGATGTTAAAAAAAGAACTCCCTAAATTCTGTGCAAATTATTGTTTTGCAGCAGGAGTTGGTGTGTGAAATTTAGAAAAATCACTTGATTTGACTTCTAACAATATCTTTCCAAATTTGAGGTTAAGTCAAGTGCACAGCTACTTCGATTTGTGACCTGTTGGTCTTATTCCTCACTCCATACACTTTACACAAAAATTTTTTTGTGAACTAACCCTCTATGTCTAAATTGTCATTTCTGCCTTAATGAATGAAAGCTTGCATTCTATCTATCTCTTTTCCTGACATTTGGATGCTCGTACTTTGAAGCACCCCAGGGAATACGAACCAAGCAAGTACCAAACTAAATAGTTGTATTTTAAACATGCATCTAGAATGAGTTAAATGTACAATTGGATAATTTGGGGATTTTGAGTTTCTTTAGATTTTCTTTTAGATGAGGCAGCTTAAGGTAAAGGAACATTTAGGAGGCAGTGATCATAATATGATAGAATTCACCATGCAATTTGAAAGGGAGAAGCTAAACTCAAATGTATCAGTGTTACAGTGGAGTGAACAGAATGATGAGACGTGAGAGAAGACCTGGCCAAAATTAATTGGAAAGGTACACTATTAAGGATGATGGCAGAGCAGCAATGGCTGGAGTTTATGCGAGCAATTCAGAAGGCACAGGATAGATGGATTCATACCAAAGAAGTAGAAGAATTCTAAAGGTGGGGTGATGCAGCCAAGGCTGACAAAGGAAGACTAAGCCAACGTCAAAACAAAAGAGAGGGCGTATAATAATTAGTGGGAAGATAGAGGATAGGAAAGCCTTTAAAAGTCAATAGAAAGCAACTTAAAAAGCCAAAAGGAGGGAAAATATGAAATATGGAGGTAAACTAGCCAATAATATCAAAGATACCAGATGTTTTTTCATATATATAAAGAGTAAAAAAATTGAGAGTAGATAGCGGACTGCTGGAAAATTAAGTTAGAGAGATAGTATTGGAGGACAAGGAAATGGCAGATGGACTGAATAATTATTTGCATCAGTCATGTGGAAGACATTAGCAGTATGCAAGAAGTTTAAAAGTGTAAGGGGGCAAATGTGAGTGTGACTGCTATTACCAGGGAGAAAGTGCTTGGGAAATTGAAAGGTCTGAAGGAGATAAATCTCCTGGACCAGGTGGACTACACCACAAAATTTCGAAAGATGTAGCTTTAGTAAAGGTCTTTCAAGAATCACTGGATCATGGATCTGGAGGACTGGAAAATTGCAAATGTCACTCCATTCTTCAAGAAGGGAAAGAGGCAGAAGAAAGGAAATTATAAGACAGTTGTCTTGGCCTCAGTGATTGGGAAGATGTTGGAGTCTATTGTTAAGGATGAGGTTTTGAGGTACTTGGAGGCACATGATAAAATAGGCTGAAGTCAGGATGGTTTCCTTAAGGGGAAATCTTGCCTGACAAAATCTGTTGGAATTCTTTGAAGAAATAACAAGCAAGACAGACAAAGGAAAATCGGTGAATGTTGTCTACTTGGATTTTCAGATGGCCCTTGACAAGGTGCTGCACGTGAGGCTGCTTAGCAAGATGAGAGCCCATGGTTTTACATAGTCATAGGCATACTTTATTGATCCCGAGGGAAATTGGGTTTTGTTACAGTTGCACCAACCAAGAATAGAGTAAAAATATAGCAATATAAAACCATAAATAATTAAATAATATGTAAATTATGCCAGGAAGTAAGTCCTGAAGTAAGGAAATAAGTCCTTTACAAGAAAGATACTAGCATGGATAGGGCATTGGTTGATTGGCAAGAGGCAAAGAGTGGGAATAAAGGGAGCCTTTTCTGATTGCCTGCTGGTGACTAGTGATGTTTTGCGTGGGGGGGAGGGAGGAGCAGGTGTTGGGATTGCTTTTTACATTGTAAGTCAATGATTTGGGTGAGGGAATTGATGACTTTGTGGCCAACTTTGCAGATAATACAAAGACAGATGGAAGGGCTGGTAGTGTTGAAGCAGGGAGGTTGCACAAGGACGGACAGATTAGGAGAATGGGCAAAGAAGTGGCAAATGCAATACAGTGTTGGGAAGTGTATGATAATGCACTTTGGTAGAAGGATAAAAGTGTAGATTAGTTTCTAAATGCGAAAATTCAGAAGTCAGGTACTAGGGAGTCCTCATGAGGATTCCCTAAAAGTTAACTTACAGGTTGAGTTGGTGGTGAGGAAGCCAAATGCAATGTTAGCATTCATTTCGAGAGGGCTAGGATATAAAACCGGAGATCTTGGTACTGGTGAGGCCTGACAGAGTATTGTGAGCAATTTAGTGCTTTTTAGCTAAGAAAGGATGTGCTGATGTTAGACAGGGTTCAAAGGAGGTCCACGAAAATGATTCAGGGAAGGAAAGGGTTAAATGAAGAGTGTTTGATGGCTCTGGGCCTGTACTTGTTGGGATTTAGAAGAATGAGGGGGGAATCTCATTGAGACCTATCAAACGTTGAAAGGCCTAGATAGAGTGGATGGGGAGAAGATGTTTCCTATAGTTGGAGGAGTCTAGAACCAGGGGCACAACCTCAGAATAGAGAGGCATCCACTTAGAATCCAGATGAGGAGAAATTTCTTTAGCCAGAGGGTGATGAATCTGGAATCCATTGCCACAGGTGGCTGTAGGGCGCCAGGTCATTGAGTGTCTTTAAGGCAGAGGTTGATAGATTCTTGATGTCACGGCATGAAAGTTTACAAGGAGAAGGCAGGAAAATGGGGTTGAGAGGGAAATGGATCAGCCATAATCAAATAGCAGAGTGGACTCAATGGGCTGAATAGCCTAATTGTCTTATGTCTTGTGATCTTATTGTGTTCCTTGCCTGTCGTGTGATTGGTAAACATTATTTTTGTTTGGGTTGGGGAATCAAGAAATAGAGGAGATTTAATTGGGCAGTCCAATGTGACCAGAGAGTAGTCAGTAAATGAAATGTTGCCAGAGGAAGTGGTTGAGGCAGGTACATTAATAACATTTAAAAGGCACTTGGATGGGTACATGGCTCAGAAAGGTTTAGAGGGATATGAGCCAAATGCAGGGCAGGTGGGACTGGGGTCGATAGAAATCTTGGTCCGCGTGAACTAGTTAAGCCAAAGAGCCTGATTCCATGCTCTATGACCGAGACATTCCTGAGCATTCGATATGGAGTACTTTCACCAAAGGTCCTACAGTAGCTCAGGAAGACTGTTGACTACTACCACCACCTTGAATGCCTATAAGAATGGGCACTACTGAATACTGACTTCACCAGTGATGTCCATGTGCCAGTGAAGAAATGTAAAAATATGATACTTTCTGATCCAGAAGTTGTCACTTCTCGGATCTCTGCCCTTCAATATAATGTTACAACATTCCAGGATCTCAATGATTCAAGTATCTCACATGATAACTATCCTCTAGTACTTTAAATCTAAACCCTAGGATAACACTTTTGCTTTTAATTAGTTTGTCCGTGCTCATGTTCCAATTTTCCCTTTTATCTCTCTGCTCCAGGCATAGAATTCTCAGAGGACTGTTTAAAGCAACTTTTCAATTATCAAGATAGGATTCAGATTATTGATTGTTTAGTCCCTAGGGAATGGCTTTATTTAGCATATGTAGCCAAATCTCCTTTTAAAAAAGCATTAAAATCTAACCACAAGATTTTTTAAGTCCTGAAATCTATGGAGCTGCTTGTTTTCCTCACACTTTGCTTGTTTTTAATAATGTAATGTTTGAATGTATTTTTAAATGTTCCAGTTGAATTCAGAGCAGGAATTTTTAAAAATATGGGATATCTAATATCTTGCTTTCCCCTCCTTTTCTCTAACTTTGTCTTCAGATCAATGATTCCCTTCAGAGATCTGGAATGAAGCTTTCTTAGCTCTGTTAACTTTTCAAATTAGTCCGTCCCATACCAATTGGAGTAGGAGCAAGAGTATGCTCAGACCTCTAAATCTGCTATGCATTTCAGAATGGCTGATTGGATTGTAATCTCAAATTCACATTGGTGTCTATCCATAGTAAGCCGTCCCCCACTTGTTTATCAAGGACCTTTTTATCTCTACTTTAAAAATATTCAAAGATTCTGATTTGGAAGAGAGTACTAAAGACTTACAACCATCTGAAGAAAAAAAAAACTCATCTATCTTAAATGGTCAACTCCTTACATTGAGAACTAAAAACACTACAAGAAAGGAAAAGATGAAATATGAGGGCAAGCTAACTAATAATATAAAGCAGGAAAATAACTTTTTTTCAGTAAAGAATAAAAGGGAGTTAAGAGTTAATATTGGACCTCTGGAAAATTATGCTGGTGAGGTAGTAATGGGGGACAAAGAAATGGCAGATGAATTTAATAAGTACTTTGCATCAGTCTTCACTGCGGAAGACACTAGGAGTGTGCCAGAGGTCTGAGAGTGTCAGGGAGCAGGAGTGAGTGCCATTGCTATTACAAAGGAAAAAGCTCAAGGCCAACTCAAAAATCTTAAGGTGGATAAATCACCTGGATCAGATGGACTACATCCCAGAGTCCTGAAAGAGATTTCTGAAAAGATAACGAATGCATTGGTCATGATCTTTCAAGAATAACTTGATTCTGGCATGGTCCTGAAGGACTGGAAAATTGTAAATGTCGACTGTTAAGAAGGCAGGAAGGCATTTCCTTTTAAGAAAGGCAATTATACGCCAGTTAGCCTTAACCTCAGTGATTGGGAAAGTGTTGGAGTATATTATTAAGTATGAGGTTTCGGGGTATTTGGAGACTAATGATAAAATAAGTCAAAGTCAGCATGGTTTCTGTAAAGGGAAATCTTGCCTGACAAATCTGTTAGAGCTCTTTGAGGAAGTAACAAGCAATAACAATGGAGAGGCAGTGGATGTCATTTATTTTGATTTTCTGAAGGCATTTGATAAAGTGCCACACATGAGGCTGCTTAAGATAAAATCCTATGGCTTTACAGGAAAGATACTGACATGGATAGAGGAATGGCTGACAGGCAGGAGTGAGCAAAATGGATAAAGGGGGCCTTTTCTGATTGGCTGCCAGTGACTACTGGTGTTCCTCAGGGATCAGTATTGGGACCACTACTTTTCATATTGTTTGTCAGTGATTTAGATAATGGAATCGATGGCTTTGTGGCAAAGTTTGTAGATGCGAAGATAGGTGGAGGGGTAGGTAGTGCTGAGGAAGCAATGCAATTTCAGCAGGAGTTAGGCAAATTGGAAGAATGGGCAAAAAAGTGGCAGATGGAATACTGTTGGGAAATGTATGATAATGTATTTTGGTAAAAGGAACAATACAGCAGACTATTATCTAAATGGGAAGAAAATTCAAACATCAGTGATGCAGAGGGACTTGGGAGACCTTGTGCAAGACTCCCAGAAGTTTAATTTACGGGTTGAGTCTGTGGTAAAGAAGGTAAATTAGCATTTGTTTCAAGGGGGATAGAATATAAAAGGAAGAAGATAATGCTGAGCCTTTATAAGATACTAGTCAGGCCACACTTGTCATCAAAGGACATGGCAAGAAGGCAGTTGCATGGGGTTGAGTGGGATCCGGGGTCAGCCATGATAGAATGGTGGAGCAGACTTGATGGGCTGAATGGCTGAAATTCTGCTCTGATGTCTTCTGGTTTTATTTACAATGTAAACTTGTCTTGTGTCTCTGGGAGGAATAATCATCACCATGTGCCCACAGGCAACTGCACAACATTTTCTGTTTCAGTCAAATCCCCGGCTGTTCTTCTAAGCTCCAGCAAGTATAAATCTAACCTCTCTAGCCTTAAAGACAACCTTCCTATTTCTGATATTAATCCAGTAAACTTCTCTAAACTATTTCCAAGGCATTAACATTATTAAATAAGGACAATACCATACACAATACTCCAACCATGGCACTCTCATGGGTCAGGTATAGATAATATCCCATTTCTTTTTCAAGTTTACTCCATTTACCACAGAACATTCAACTTACATGTGGCCCTTTTCTTTCTTTTTAAAACTTTTTATTAATTTTCAGAATTATAAACAATGATGATACAAAGAGATTGGAATAATCTTAATAAACATACAAAAAAGATTTTAAGTAACAGGTATAATAGACTTCCAAACTCGTAATGAAATTGGTCATAAACAGAAAAAAGAAATAAAAAATATATAAACAAAGAAAACCCCCCAAAAGAAAAAGAAAAATAAACTAAATACTAAACCCAGAAAAAAGCAAACAGAACAAAACAGGGCTAGAGCAATATCTTGAATCAGACACGTTCAGTAATGTCGTCAACTCCGCTCCTCTATTCGTACATTTTAAGTTAATAAAGAAGGTTCAGAAAGGTCAAATTACATCATATGAAAATGTTGCATGAAAGGTTTCCAAGTTTCTTCAAATTTAACCAAAGGATCAAAAATATCACTTCTAATTTTTTCGAAGTTTAAACTTAATATAGTTTGAGAAAACCACTGGAATGTAGTAGGAGGATTGGTTTCCTTCCAGTTCAATAAAATAGATCTTCTGGCCATTAAAGTAAGAAATGCTATCATCTGACAGGCTGAAGAAGACAAAGATCTATGTTCTACCATTGGCAATCCAAAAATTGCCATAATAGGATGGGGTTGTAAATCAAAACATAGAACTGTTGAAATAATATCATAAATATCTTTCCAATATTTTTCCAAAAGAGGACAGGACCAAAACATATGAGTTAAAGAAGCCACCTCAGAGTGACATCTATCACAAATAGGGTTTATATGGAAATAAAAGTGGGCTAATTTATCTTTAGACATATGGGCTCTATGCACTACTTTATATTGTATTAATGTATGTTTAGCACATATAGAAAAAGTACTAACTAATTGAAAACTTTTATCCCATTTCTCTATAGGTAGACAAAGTTGAAGTTCCCTTTCCCGTTCATTTTTAATTTTATCAGATATACCTGGCTGTAATTTCATAATTATATCATAGATAACTGCTATTAATCCCTTCCGAAAAGGATTTAAACCTAAAATTTTATCAATTACATCAGTAGGATATGAAGTTGGAAAGGTAGGCAACATAGTATGTAAAAAAATTTATTTGTAAGTATCTAAAAAAGATGGGATCTAGGCAAATTGAATTTCGTAGATAACTACTCAAAAGGCATAAAACAGTTATCCAGAAATAAGTCATAAAAACATGTTATACCTTTTGTTTTCCATATCAAAAAGGCTTGGTCCATAACCGGGTGTTGAAAAAAGAAATTAGATATAATAGGACTTGATAACATAAAATCATTCAGGCCAAAAGATTTACAAAACTTAAACCATATTCACAATGTATGTTTAACTATAGGATTAAACATTTGTTTATTCAATTTAGATAGTACAAAAGGCAGTGAAGTTCCTAAAATGGAAGCTAAAGAAAACCCCCGTACAGAGTGGCCTTCAAGGTTTACCCAATGTGGGCTTGGAGTTATATTCCAATCTCGTGTCCAAAATATCAAATATCGAAGATTAATTGCCCAATAATAAAATCTTAGGTTAGGCAATGCCAAACCACCATCTTTCTTGGATTTCTGTAAATATTTTTTACTTAATCTGGGATTTTTGTTTTGCCATATATAGGAGGAAATTTTGGAATCAATAATATCAAAAAAGGATTTAGGAATAAAAATTGGTATCGTTTGAAATAAACATAAAAACTTAGGTAAAATAATCATTTTAATAGCATTGATTTGGCCAATCAATGATAGAGACAATGGGGACCACTTAGTAATCAGTTGTTTGACCTGATTAATTAATGGTAAAAGGTTAAAATTGAATAGATCCTTGTGTCTCTTAGTAATTTTAACTCCTAAATAAGTAAAATAGTCAGTAGTCACTCTAATTGGAGAATTTCTATAAATGGGAACCTGCATATTTAATGGAAAAGTTCACTCTTACCTAGGTCTGGTTTATAACCAGAAAAACTACTAAACTGAGCAAGCAAAGTTAATACTGCCGGAATAGATTTTCCTGGGTTAGAAATATATAATAGTAGATTATCTGCATATAGTGATAATTTATGAGTCTCATTTCCACGGGTGATGCCAAATATATTAGGGGAGTCATGAATGGCAATAGCTAGCGGTTCCAAAGCAATAGCAAATAGTAATGGACTAAGAGGACAGCCCTGCCTAGTACCACGGAATAGATGAAAAAAAGGGGATCTTTGATTATTAATAAATACGAAGCCAATTGGGTGAGATATATCAGTTTAATCCAAGATATAAATATCAAACTAAAATTAAATTTCTCAAGGGTGTTAAATCAGTGTGTCCATTCAACTCTGTCAAAAGCTTTCTCAGCGTCCTATATGGCCCTTTTATAGCCTCTTTATGTCCTCTTCACCACTTGCTTTCCAAACTATCTTTGCATTACAGGAAATTTGGTAATTATGCATTCCAGATTGTTTGACTGTCCTGTATGCTATTTGTAACTTCTTGTCACTCAATAAAAGGTGTATTTATGTCTACTGTTTCCATGTTAGTTGGCCAGTCTTCTATCTATACCAGAATGGCAGCCGTCGCATTATGAAGTCATCTGCAATAATCTTTGATGTAATATTTCATCAAATATCTTATGACAAACTTAGTACTTCCACCAGTTCCACTTTACCAACCCTGCAGGTTACTTCAATGGACTCCAATAATTTGATCAAATGTGATTTCCCTTTCACAAAACCATATTATCTGACAGTGCCAGATTATCTTGCACTAGTTGAAATTTATTATGCTGTCCTTGGGTTAAATCCTTGTTCTTGCTCCCCTTATGGCCTCACCAAATTTATTCTTCCCATTTCCCATTTTATATTTCCCATTTCTACCACTAAGTGCTAGCCATGCTGATTCCATGTTAAAATCAGCAGCAGTTCCTCAGACTGCACAGCGGTGCCACATGGCTCCATTAATGTGGGTTAAATACTGATTATATGAGAAGAGTTTGCATGTACCTCAGTACTCTGGTTTAGTCCCACATGTCAAACATAGAGTTTATCGGTCATGTACTTTGGAAGAGGAATAAAGGCGTAGATTTTTTTCTATGCAGGGAGGGAATTCAGAAATCAGAAGTGCAAAGGAATATTAAAGTCCTAGTGCAGGATTCCCCAAACATTAACTTACAGGTTAGGTCTGTAGTGAGGAAGGCAAATGCCATGTTAGCATTCACTTTGAGAAGAGTGCCATGTAAAAGCAAGGATGCAATGCTGAGGTTTTATTGATGTGGTCAGACCACACCTGGAGTACTGTATTGTGAGCAGTTTTGAGACCCATATCTATGAAAGGATGTGTTAGCATTTGAGAGGGTCTAGACGAGGTTTACAAAAGTTATCCTGGGAATTAAAGGGTTAACATATGAGGAGCATTTTTTTTGGCTCTAGGCTTGTACTGGCTGCAGTTTAGAAGCAGGTGTGATCTCATTGAAACTTAACATAATGAAAAGCCTAGATATAATGGATATGTTTATGAAAGTAGGAGAGTCTAGGACCAGAGGGTGGTGAATCTGTGCAATTCATTGCTACAGACAGTTGTAGAGGCCAATTCATTAGGTATATTTAAGGTGGAGGGTAATAGGTTCTTGGTTAGTAAGGGTGTTAAATGTTACATGGAGAAGGCAGGAGAATGAAGGAAAATAAAACAGCGAAGCAGACTCGATGGGCTGGGGTGCCTAGTTCTATCCATAAGTGCATGAAGACTGCTTACTTTTACTTCTGAAATGATTGATTCAGTTCCTGTCGTTGAAACTATCATTTCCATTCTAAAGTACTCTTTACTTCTTTCAATAATCTTGAAGTCATCCAAAATGCTACTGCCCATTTCTACTGTGCATCAAGTTACAGTTTCTCATCTTTTCTTTGCTGACTAATCTACAAACTTTGTAGGTTGATTGCCTATTAGGCAGATACATGAAATTATCACTTACTTTCAAATATTTCTATGGTTTTGCTCCTCCTGCATAATCTGCTCCAACCCTAAAACCTCTCCAAGATGTCCAAGCCCTTCTAACTCCAGTTTTGTAATCACTGAATTTGTTGCAGCATTGGCAGTCGTGCTGTCAATTGCCTTCTCGAAATCAGATAGTACTGCCACAGGCACCACTAAGATCACTGGTGGATGTGCCTGTCACTGGCGATGCCGGAGTCTTTCTGGTTTTCCCATTTGTTTCTAAACTGAAGAGTCAGCAATCTAAACTGGCTTGTAATACTGGCATTGGTTAGTAATAGTAAATATTTAGCAACCAGAAGTTAGAACTGAAAATGATTCGAGATATCTTTTACAATAATCTCTGCTATCCAGCAGTTTTGTAATGAAATTATCACAGTTCTGATTTGGAGGTACTTATAATCTTGTCTAAAAAGGAAATATTGAGCCAAATTGTCCGTGGGAAAACTAACATCTGGCAAACTTAGCTGGCTGTGGGACAACCACTATAAATATTCCCCACCCCTAAAAAAGAAATGTTTATCTTTAAATTTACTCCCCCTTGATGAAAGTAGAACAGTGGATGCGGTGTCTATGGATTTCATTAAGGCATTTGATAAGGTTCCCCATGTGAGATTCATTCAAAAGGTAATGAGGCATGGGATCCAAGGAGATTGTGCTTTGTGAATCCAGTATTGCTTTGCCCTCAGAAGGCAAAGTGTGGTTGTGGATGGTTCATAGTTTGCATGGAGGCCGGTGACCTATGGTGTTCCGCAGGGATCCATTCTGCGACCCCACCTCTTTGTGAGTTTTATAAATGACCTAGATGAGGAAGTAGAAGGGTGAGTTAGTAAGTTTGCTGATGATACAGAAGTTGGAGGGTTGTCAGAGTTTACAGCGGGACATCGATAGGATGTAGAACTGGGCTGAGAAGTGGTAGATGGAGTTCTACCCAGGTAAGTGAAATAGTTCATTTTGGTTGGTCAAATTTGAAGACAGAATATAATATTAATGGTAAGACCATTGGCAGTGTGGAGGATCTGCGAGATCTTGGGGTCCATGTCCATAGGTCACTCAAAGCTGTCACGCAGGATGACAGTGTTGTTAAGAATGCGTATGGTGTGTTGGCCTTCATCAACAGTGCGATTGAATTCAAGAGCCATGAGATAATGTTACAGATATATAAGAACTTAGTTGGACCCCACTTGGAGTATTGTTCAGTTCTGGTCACCTCACTACAGGAAGGATGTGGATGCTATAGAGAGAATGCAGAGGACATTTACAAGGATATTGCCTGGATTGGAGAGCATGCCTTATGAGAATAGGTTGAGTGAATGTGGTCTTTTCTCCTTGGAGCAACGGAGGATGAGGGGTGACCTGATAGAGGTGTATAAGATGATGAGAGGCATTGATCGTGTGGATAGTCAGAGGCTTTTTTCCAGGGCTGAAATGGCTAACATGAGGGGGCATAATTTTAAGGTGCTTGGAAGTAGGTACAAGGGAGATGTCAGGGGTAAGTTTTTCACACAGGGAGTGGTGAGTACCTGGAATGCACTGCCAGCGAAGGTGGTAGAGGTGGATACAATAGGGTCTTTTAAGAGATCCTTAGATTGGTAAATGGAGCTTAGAAAACAAGAGGGCTATGCGGTAGGGAAATTCTAGGCAGCTTCTAGAGTAGGTTACGTGGTCAGTACATTGTTGTCCAAAGGGCCTGTAATGTGCTGTCGGATTTTTTATTTCCTATGTTCTCTTGCAGCGTTAATTGTAGCAAGACTTAAGTCATCAAAAGCGCTATCTTATTCATGTTATTTGTACCTTACTGTATGTGAATGGAAGTTCATGTCAGTGATTCTCTACTACTTTAGTCAGTACTGTTGAAAAGAGGCTGCATTGGCCACCCAGCATATCGTTCAGTTAGGGAAAAGCACATTAGGTATTAAAATGATGAGACAATCATTTTGAAAGAGTGTACCAACCAAATCAATTCACTAATGGTATAATGAAGGATAAAATTAAACTTGTTTGCTGCTAGAGAGAATGCCCATTACTGAAAAGAAGCATGTTTGCTCTCACCCCTCCAAAAAAAAGGCAGTTGTGGTAACAGTTTTAAAGTGCAGGGTGGTTTTATAATTATCACATTGCAGTTAAAAATATGGTGTTGGTGCAACATTTTAGTCAGTTTTAATCTGGACTAGATTAAGGACATCAGAGAAGCAGTAAAGAGTTGATGTCAATTTAACTGCTTGATATCACTCTTACAAATATCACCTTTTTTACCTTTTAGCTGTTTAAAGCCAATTATCAAATTGTCATGTTGTGATTTGAACTCATTTCCTGGTTTATTAGTCCAGGCCAACTGATTGCTATTCCATTAACATAGTCATTATATCACTTCATCCAACCGTTAGAACTAAAGAATATCAATCAGCCATAGCTTGTTTCCTGTTGTAAGACCATAGCTAATTGTACCACAGATCCATTCAGTGACTTGTGTCCCATTGTTGATCTGATATCAGTAACATTTTTTGGGTTAGGTGTTCCAGATGTCTACTCTGTGTGAGTGGGAAAAGGATTTATTGATCTCGCTCTGTGATGGCCTAGCTCTGGACTGAGTAGCTTCAAGACTTTGTATTAATTTTAAAAAGTATGATGGAATTAACTTGTTTTCTTACTTGCTAATTCACTGAGAGCTTACAAGTAGCATAGCAGAGGAATGACCCCTTTTCATTTTGGTAGTCAGTAATTATTTTAAGCATAATTTAAGCACTCCCTGGGTGAAAAGACATAATGTACTTCATCTTCTGAACCATTTGAGAACCATGCCTTAACTAACAGACTCAAAAGAACACCCCCTACTGTACTTCCATTTCACACAACATCCATCCTCCCGGCCTCTCTACACGAGGTCGTCCAATTATGCCAGTGATTTAGGAATTATGTAAGGTTTATTGCAATGGGTTTCAACGCCGCAATGATTGATATTGATCCGACCCAGATTAGGATGCTTAAACTCTGATTTGATTAATATTTAATATCCATCGGAGAGGAACCATCTAGCCAGCGCCAAATTGGATTTAAACTCGGGTACTGCGTTTGAGATTACAACATTTTGGCAGGTTGAAATAAAATACTTATCTGTGGAATTATGTGAAAAGAAAATAGGAACACAACCTTAAAAGGACTTGTTCTTTGCAGCCTACCCCTAAATAGGGTGAATTCACGGTTACATAGATCTGCATCATCTGCAGAGAGAAAGTAGCTCTTTCGCTCGGCTGACAATTTAAATTACGCCATAAGAATTTGATCAGTATTAGCCCCGAAATCGGTGCGTTTAAGGCACGATATTTAACAAGTACTCCATTTAATCAGAATTAGAGTTTAAACATTTTTTAAAAATATCAATGACAGCGCGGCATTTGAAAATTACAGTTAATATATCCCACCTCAGCAATGTGTAATGAAATGAATTTGCCAAATGCGTAATCTGGACGACAGATTGTACACTGCGCTTTTACGGGGATTGTTGTCCGGTATTATTTTTTAGTGTATAGCTAAATTATGCGCGCATTGTTCTAAAAGAGTTAACAAAGCCCATGTTGCACCTTGTAACCTGGACACCTCGAATTAATAGGAATACAATATCTGATACACTGAAACACATAATTGGAGACGAGTAGTTTTCTTTGCCTTGGTTATTCTTAAACTAACAATATCAAAGTGAAATGTGTTTTAGGCTGAAGAAACAGTTGATCCAAGCATGTGTTAATTTCCAGTAAACACATTATACTGCAGAATGTAAAATTGGGATTTTCAAATTAAGCGGTTGTTGTCACTAGTTATAGAAGCAAAAATTGGTTTCAAATAGTTTTGAAGAAGCGGGACTTCGCAGTAGTTGCAGGGATAGTGCTGTTTAGAACTATACAGCCCCGGATTACTCAGTTAAACTTGATTTATCAAATCTTTCTCTAAAACCGTGTTTATTTCCGCCTATTTAAGATACCGGCCGAAATTTGTATTTCAGAGTTACTCTCACTGCTGGCTAATTTAGTATTCAACTTGAAATAGGCGAGTATATTCGCCGAAGCATGAAATTGCATGTATATTTGCACAAAATAATGTATAAAGATAATTGTTCCATTCTTTATACTACAGGATGACAATGGCAGTTGTGATTCTATGGAGTACCATTTACTGATTTGTCTAAAATGAACAATATGGAATTAAAATACAACAATGGCGGCTTGATTCAAATGATGGAATATTATGCTTATCTTATTCGCCACTTAGGAGTGATAATTATAAAATGGTCGGATTGTGCGATCGATTCCGATCATAATAAGGATCTGAGTTTTTCCAAATATTGTGTAGCAGTATGAGTAAAAGATGGTGTGTACGAATGCTGAACATATACCAAAGCATTGCTACAGAATACCGAATTATGCTGTCAGGATCTCTGTTCCAATGATGCTTTTACTTCGGCCCGAATGGCCTGTGGAGAGTGAACGAGTTTACAGTACAGGTTGTCGATGTCAGACTGGTCTTGGTAAGTATTCCAAGGTGTCTCAGATTGCTGTATTCTTCATGAACTGAGACTTAGTTACTGTACTTTAGAGCAACACACAAAATGCTGGAGACAGCATCTATGAGCGTGAATCAACAGTCGACGCTGCGGGCTGAGTTCCTCCTTCTGTACTGGAAAGCAAGGGTGGGGGGGGGGCGACGACGCCAGAATAATACTGTACTTTAAATGTTTCTAACGTCCAGACTGGCGCCCCCAAAATACTTAAAAATATAGCACTCCGATGGAAGATCTGCGCGCAGATTGAGTGAACTCAGCCCGCTATTCTGAAGACTGTGTTGACAGCGCGACAATAAAATTAGGTTCTTTCAAGTCAAAATCAGTTCTGGATCAGTAAGGATCGCAGATTCTTGTGCGCAGTATAAATATAACTAAGAAATGGAGACGGGGGCGATCAACCTCTTGTGTCTAGAACGGCATTTTTAACCTAATAATCCCCGGTTCACTGTTCTCCGGGGCCCCCATTGTAACAGTGTACGCCAATACCACTGGGTAACCATGGTTAAATAAATCAAATGCATGCACTCTTCAAGCAAAGATCTCTAAAAGGGTCAAACAATCAGATTTAATCTAAACGGGTTGCTTCAAACACGTGGGAGAGACGATGAACATAAGCAATGTTGGTCTTAAATTTCTATTCATAACCCGCAGGTCCTTTTCCATAATGAACAACATACAGTGATGCTTAACACAGCGAGAGTAAATTAGCTGAATAGTTTTCCCCAACAAAAGAAAACTTTTTTGCTAGTACTGTAGACGATTCCCGTTAAAGTCCTTCTGATTTTTGTAGAGACAGTCTTCCCAGACATGTTGGAACGGATTATGTAATCTGAGAAGTGGCTGGACAGTGAATTCAACCTTTCTTCTGGAAACGTTGCCTCTGGCAGTGCAATCGCATTTTGTTTTTTTTTAACTATTGTGTGCATGTATTTAATATTAAGCAGCATTAAATCTTGTAGCTATTTTTAGGAAGAGTTGTGCATTGCAACAAATTCATAGAGTATTAATCTCTTACATTTGGCGTTAATTATCTTCAGTGTTTCCCTTATTTAACCTGGTAGTAAATTACATGGTTACCTTTTAAATTTTGTGTTTAGAAAAGTTCAGGGCGGAGCGCGGAGGGTCGTAAATCGCCTTACATTAAACGGATTCCCCCAAATCCTGGTTCTTACCAAGATATCGTCAGATAACTGTGAAAAAAAATCGCTGTCGTTCTGCTGGTAAAAAAAAATATGCGATTGACACACTGCAGTTTGTTTCATCCCGTGTCCTCGGGTTTTTCAATTTGATGAAATATTTGTAGCTTTACTGCATAAATCATTTTAAGTGGATGACGTTATCAAAGTCAAACAATTACGCATATTTTTAAAATGACAATATTGATAGAGAACGATGGAGACAAAACAATCTGTCTTCAGGTTAAATAATTCGTGAAATGTGTTGCTATCAAGATTTACAATCGGGTAAAGAAACATTCAAAATTGTAACACCAGAGACAATTGCAGGTGTTTGTTTTCTGATCTGATAACCCTTGAGTTTTTTTTATATAAAAAAGGAAGCCATAAGAAATATATCTTCATTCAATAATCGACTTAATGTATTTATTTATTTTCCTCGTTTGCTATAAAAATTTCTAAATTTATAATGAAAATTAACTATTATCGCCCAAAGAGAATATTTGTCAAGCAAAACACTCTTCCATGTGGCATCTTTAAGCGCAGGACTGGTTAATTGCGTATTTATCAACAAATGTTGATCTATATTATGATGATATTTACTAATTGATGCGGACAATCATAAATGCGACCTAACTTTAAAACAAATCAACCTTTGTTCTGAACATCGAAGAAAAAAATGTTGGAATTGCAAATAAAATAAAATAATCTCATTCAGGTATATTTGTTATTCTGGGGTTCTCGAAAGTCTCGGCATGCTTAAAATCAAATTGGTTAATTATGTACCAGCAGAGAGAACCTTGGGTACGATATCAGAGTAATAGTTTTTAGACGACCTAACCACCATCATATCAAATGTATAGACAATTTGAAAATCACCATTACCGCTTTGTTTTATGCGTGCATTTTGTGCAGTATGTAGAGTAATGTATGCATAGATGTCCTTGCTTCTGCGAGTGACTAATGACAATAACTTCATTAACCCAGTTTGTGTGCACTGTAGATATCTAATGCCAGGTTATTTGAAACTTTATCACCTCAGTTAGGAATGGAGAAATAACAACGTGTGAAATGGCTAGCTGCTGCATTATATTCGCTAAACACAGCGCATGTATTGATCTGACGGCAGGGCTGGCCACGTGAGCTCCCCTTTATTAATACCTGTTCGGCCTTTCTGATAAGAAAGTATCTTTTGTACGATTGGCATAGTTTCTTTAAAAATATTTGGAACATGCTTTCTAATGCCCTGGCGTTCAATGTGGGCTGGTTGGTGTATGTGGGAATTTACAAATATGCACACAGAAGTGTACGTCAATGTGCAGATATAAGTACTATATGTGAATGTTATCCCTATACTTAGCAATTATACAGTATACACAGTTCGGACAATTGCAGAAAGATTTAGCGATTCACCTAACTGTCTTCTGATTTACAACTCTTCGAATCCAGCACTATACTAACAATTTTACAGAAATCTCTTCCACAAACATATCACAAAGAAATGAGTAAGCCTAGTTTTGGAGAGGTGTGAAGTAATCTATTTAGTCTCCATCTCTCACTATGAATGCTGTGATGATAACGAGACCTGCAGCAACACTGGCCATTTCATACATTCAGACAGCTTCGCTAGAATAGGGGTTGAAAAATGCCTAGCAGTATACTGTAGATAATCGTCTACTCGTGGTCTTCAGCTAGAATATAAAATGCGATGTTAACAGAAGTGAAAAGGGGGGATGTTTTCATTAACGGGGTATAGTTCTGACGTGCGAGGGGATCATGTCCAAAAATATAGAATGCACAGTGATGTTATAATCAGTTTTGTTAACAGTTAGACTGAACAGGATTTATCAAGGATGTGTGCTATCTTATCTGCTTGTCACCAGCGAATCTAGATTTCAACCTGATTATTGAGTTTAAACAGCCTCGTTGAAGGTATGTCATTGATGAACGGAATTTTAAAAGATGCAAGAGACTATTTCTGATTCTAGTAAATTCCACTCAACTCACCCAGCAGACGATCTTCTGGGAATTGGAGAACTCGGAGAATTCCTGGTCTAATTGCAGCATCGAGCTTATCTTTCATTCCAATTGTTTTAATGATGACGATTAAAGTGTTTATGTCGTGTGTCAATTGTAAACGAGAAATACTGTACACCGACTGCTTTAGATTCATGGTATTTGATACTTCTGGCAGTTTAGATAGCAAATCTTCATATTAACAACACCTTCACTAAAGCAAAGAACTGGGTATTAAGAAGTAATTGGGACAAGCCAAAGGCGTTTTAATAAATTCAAATTCATTCCCATTTCCCAAATTAACTTCCGGAAATACACCTGATTAATTCTGTTATTTCAATGTATTTTGTGGTAACGCTGTCACGAATCACGACAAAGAGAATACGAGTTAGGCAGCAGTCCTGGTTTGAAGGTAATTTGGTTTCTGTGAAGGACATTATCTGTGATACTATTTAACCACCTGAAAAAAAGGAATCTCGGATTTGCCATTTATCCAGTTGCTATTTAACGTTATGCAGAGTGTCATTAAAACTTAACTTGGTTTTACTTAAATTATTACAGCAACAGCATCTGTTTCAGTTTCGCAAATACAAATCCACCTTTTTCCGAACCATTTCTTTAATTGGCCCGTGTTGTTAATTAAAGAAGTCACGTAAAACATCGGCTTTTTAAAAAAATTATTGCCTGTTCGGTTGACTTAAAGATTCTATTTCAAATATCATTTGGAAACCAAACAGTTCAATCTGTCAGTTCCATTCCTGCGTACCTTTTCATATTTCACAGGAATATATGAACAGTGAAGGTGGGAAAATCAAGGTCAAGGTGCTGTTGAGCACCGGGCGCATTTGAAAATGTATTCTCAGTGCAAACCGAGAGGGAAAGTGATTTTTACTCAACACAATCAACCCTAAGGAGGGCATAAACTAATGGAGTCAATCATCTTTCAAAGGCGAATGTCCATTCTCTGGAACAGAAACACCACCATTTATTTTTAAAGATTAATCACTAATTTTACTCAGTGTCAGATCAAATATTCACTTCTTTTATTGGCACGGACTTGTTTCACAAATGGGCTCTTTGAACACTTCTGAAACAAACCAATATTTTGCAGATGTGAAATTGTGCTGACCATAATTTCATTTCAGGACCAGTGGTGCCAAACCGTCTGCCGCAAGGCTGACTTTTCAACAAAGGGTTTTGGGGTGAATCAAATCGTGGGAATTCACGCCTCCGCTGCCCCTTTGGGAGAAAACGCTGATATCTACCCAGAGTCCAGATTGGAGCCAACCTTATAGATTTATGAATAAAATTATTGGCTGCGTTTCCAGTAGATGCTTGAGGTTTCGTTTGGTAAATGTATAGCAGTTTATGTACCAAAATTGTACTAGTTTGGGTTTTTCTTTGCAATAATACGTATTGCACCAACCGTTGACCTGAAATCGTTTTATTTTGCAGGAGCTGACACGCACACTTGGAGCAAAGTTTCTGTTGAAGTGCTGGGCAGTGCCCTCTTGTGATTATTAAAGAGCCGCCTGACCACCACTCTTTTCTGTTGCCATCATTTATAATAAAATATGGTTTTGGTGGCACTTTATTCGTACCACTTATCTTAATTAGAGTTTGGACCGCGCTGGGCTTTTACTAGTATTGTGAGGGCGGGGTGGTGCAGCAGAGGCACACAGATAAGGGATACAGTATGTGTGTGAAGGATTTGTGTGGGATTGAATGGTACACTGCAAGCAATAAAGGGTGCAAAAATAAGACATGGTTACACGGTTAACATACTGTAGCTTGCAGTTTATCGATTAAAATAGAATTCAATTCGGATGTTTTGTTTTAAAACATTTTAAACTTAGACTCCCGGTTAATTCCAGATGTATTGCCTTTAGAGAAGGAATTTTTCGGCTTCTGATCTTTTATCTTTTATCATCCGAAACAGATAACACACATTGCAGAGCAAAGAACTGCTTGTAAACTGTACGGCCAAGAATTTGTCAGAGGTTCCGACGAAGGCGGTCAAACCGGGAGCTTTAATTTCACGTTTCTCTGTAGATAGTGACACGCCTTCTGTCGTTTCCAGCATTATTCTTTTCAAGTTTTCCCATTTTAAAAACTTGTATTCTGCCGTATCTTAGCGCCACCATTCAACAGATTCAGCCACAAAAGTGTTATGGCTAATAGAAATAATGGATCACCGTGACTAATTTCTATCAAGATAAATATAAACATTCATGGACAGAATTACATTTAAGAATACTTGTGCATTTCAACTTGTTTTATTAATAAGATTATAAAGGAATGCTGAGTTGATAACAAGTTCAATTTGACTCCAAATGCAATGTATTTGTGTCCCAGACTGGAAGAAACGTGGTAGATTGTGAAGTAGCGTTCTTTGCAGTATACCCTTTTTACCGAATATTTGCTATGGGACCTGCATCACTAAATTCGACAGTATTCGATGACCATGTGAATTTCATTCATGTTCCAGATTTGACACTAAAAGAGCTTTGCAACAAATTGCATTGAATCAACCCATTTCCATTAGGCAATGCGTTAAATTGTAAACTATAGTAAGGCTGGGGTTTCAACCAATGGGCGCTAAAATCAACCATACTTTAAAACCAAATCAGAATGTAGTTTCATTTCACATGCCTGCATCCATGTTTTACTTGAGTTTATTTGGATAATTTTTATTATAAGCACTCAAACACCCTTTACATTTGCGCACTTACGAGGCCGTCTGTAACCGAAACACGAACGTTAGTGGATGTTTTTCATTCCCAGGAGAAATAATGTAAAATACCAAAACAAATTAGGGGAAGAGACTTTGTTTATGTTTTAAACATAATACATTAACCATTTGTTCTAAAATATTCTCTGCATTTTGGCGAAGCCAATTAGATTAATTTTCGTCTTTCAACTGTAAACAGAAAGAAACTTGCAACAATGTGGGAATTGCTGAGTTCCTCCAGCGTTTTGTGCGTGTGTTTCTTGAAACGATCGAGATAGTTTCCGTGTTACTCTGCTTCATCAATGTGAATTTTGAAATTATTACATTTTTGTCGATATTTTGCTGAACGATATCTGCAAAATTACTTGAGGGTCTCAGAAATAAATATGATAATTATTTTTCATGCTTTTAAAAGACCACGTCGACAAGACTCAGGGGGCACATTATCTTTACAGGCTTTTGATGAACACAAGATGTGAGCGCGCCTGGTGACTAAATAGATAAGCTAATTGCCATTAAAAAAACCTCAATTGAAATAATATATACAGGGGTTAACCCATAGAATGCAGTTGTCCATCAATGAATAGTTAATAACACATAATCTTCACATTATTTGTTATATTAAACAATTTTAATAAATAAAGAATAAGGTTAAATATTAACGATTCCAGTATGGAAGTATCCCGGAATGAAACCATATATATAATAGTGCATTCCCAATATCTGCTTTTCCTTTTTGGAGGGAGGGCGGTTAAACTAACCCTTTGTATCATAATCCTCAAAGCGACACTTTGCAACATTCCACTGCCGTCCTTCCAGTTGACGGGACACCTTAGCAAGACAACTACTAATATTAGTGAACCGACCAGCTTGTTTTGACTGCCTGTGATTTCTGATTTGATTCCACATATAAAGTGATTCCGGAATTGAAGCCCGGTGTCTCCTTGCTTATACAGACACTTGAATATCTGAAACGAAGAAGCGATCTAAGGAATTCAATCATATAAAGATATTTTATGAAGAATTTCCTCTCGTTTCCAGTATCTGCGTTTTCTTCTTATTTCATTCAAGTTCTGTAGTCAAAAGCATTTGAAAATAAAAATGGAACAAAATGCCTAAGACCAGTAAAAATTTAAATCTTTGGTTGCTTAGACTGGTTTGTATCATGTGCATTTTCATGGTCGCTTTATCAGCGTTTAAAGTAAAAGTCAGAGATACCTGTATTCAGTGTAGTGGGAAAGTCTACCAAGGCAAATTTGACATGAATCTTGTTAGGCGGAGCATATCAGACCGTATCCCAACAGATCCCGCCAATGATTAATCAAATCCATTCTCAAAAGTGCGGAATTACACTTAAGGTTATTAGTAAGAAAGCTAGTTATTACATACCGAGCGTGTTAAATGCTATTCCATTTTATAAAATACTATATTAACTTTGAATTAAAATAGTGTCACTGACTTTAAATCTGTTCATTTCATCAATGCGAAGTGCGTGTTTTCAGGAGGGAAGGGGTGATTTCTGTGGTACCACCGATGTACCCACGCCTATAGTTCGAGTACTAAGGCGTTTTGACATCTGGTAAATTTCTTCAAAATAAAGGTTATAACGCGATTTGAAAAATAAACACGCACGTCGGTTGGAGAAGCAATTAGAAACCGTACAATATCAGGTTAATAAACTTCCTGGCGAGTTCATTTGACGTTTCCTTCCGCGTCTATCAGTCCGACTTTAACAAATAATGGGGAGAGGAGGAAAAGAAGGGGGGAAGGGTGCGTTTTCTCCAAACAGATGTTGACAGAAGTCTCAATTCAATGATATTTGTAGATGAAAAAGACAGACATATTGCACTGGCACCGAACTGGCCGCCCAAATCTAGGAAAATGGTCTGGAGGGAAACTAATGATGAAAAAAAACGTCTACTCCGTCTCAGTTGCCTTAATTAAATGCATGGAAAGAACCGAGAGGCTCACATCTGGTTTCAATATGGTTCTCTTTGATGGCATCAAGTGTTCTTTTCCCATATCAGGCCGCTGCAAGTAATAGGACGTCAATTGCAGCTCGGAGCCCAGACTCCTGCCATTTCCACACATGGGCTCCCCTTCAATCCTGTTGAGTTCTTTTTCTGAAATCTCACGCAATCTGCGAAATGAAAGCAGGATATTTGGATTGTGTGGTGTGTGTGGGGGGGGGGTTGAGATGACCACTTCGCCTCTACTATCGCATATATTTGCAAAACATTTAATAAAATCGAAAAGGGAACTGAATCTTTATGTGCCCCCACATCCCAATAATGCATTTAAAAGCACAGCGAGGATCGCCAACTCAAAACAAAAATTCAGAAAATGCCTATCTGTGAAAACTTTGGGGTTTTCCCTCCCCCATCTGATCCGTGTGGTTCTGATCGCTGCTGCACAAGTGAAACAAAAGCTAAATGCTCCCAGGGCCAGTTACATACAGACTCGAGCACTGGCTGTGCGTCGCACGGACTCGGAGCGCCCCCGCCACTACCGCGAGGCGCAGCAGTCTCGCACACGCAACGGGCACAGTTTCTGTATCTACATGTAGATTTAAAGTATAAGTTAGCGCCGTCGGATTAGTCTTGCTACAAAGTTTTCTTGGCGCAGCTTGTGTAGGTGAGTACA
This sequence comes from Mobula birostris, assembly GCF_030028105.1. Classification (NCBI taxonomy): domain Eukaryota; kingdom Metazoa; phylum Chordata; class Chondrichthyes; order Myliobatiformes; family Myliobatidae; genus Mobula; species Mobula birostris. The sequence goes on along the minus strand of NC_092381.1, from coordinate 64,446,809 downwards.
TGGCCCTTGTAATATTTTCTTTTGCCTGAAGCAAGGAACTATTTATGACCGAATGCAAAGGAAAAGCGGATTCTTTTTTGAAGGGAAGGGGGAGGGGAAGGTGCCCAACGAGTGGTATAAAACATGCAAATTAGTTCTTTAACCGCAATGCAAAACAAGTCTGGGCGAGTTGACGGGATACATAAACAAGTTGACTCTTTGAAGTATTTTCCTGGCTGTCAGTTTCTCTCTTTTTTATATGTTTTTCAGATGATAATTACATCTTCTAATGAATTACAAAGGGATCCGAGGCCAGATTACAAGAGAGCAAAGGTTTCATTTGCCCGCTCTAATCAAAGTGGTGGGAGTGCTGTGATGGAGAGAGGTCTGTAGAACGTCAGAGGCACAGAACACAGGGGCTCTGCCACGTAATTACAGGCCTGTACTAGCAGAATCTCGTCTCCCTGGGGTCGCCAATTTTAATTTATTCGGCGCAAAACAATCCCTGGACGGCACTCTGCTGGCTTTTGAAGTGCCAGAAAGGCCTTTTTTCTACAAGCAGAAGTATTGCACACTTCAGAGTTCCCCCGCCTAGAATCTTCCAACCAAAAACTATTTTACCCTCCTGTGTGTGTGTCTCTCTCTCTTAAACTAGAGTAAGTTGAGAAACCTCATTCGTACATCTGCAAAACATCATTCTTTCTAAACTGATGTCACCTATGTGAGTCAAGAAGGAAGGACAACTTTTCTTCAAGTTCCTTACTATGTACTGCTGTTGCTTGGGCGCCGGAGAAGCTATCAACTGTAAGGAAAGCTTGCTCATTTTTTTACTTTTTTAACGTTTTGATTTTCCGGCGTGGGGTTCAAGTGTGTGGAGACCTATTCTGAGTATTAGCCTAAACTGGAGACGAAAGGTGCCGAGGTGCAGAAGATTGATAGAATTTGTATATACAAATTTTGTTTTTAAAAGAATTAGTACCTAAGCCATGACCTCGAGTTATCCCCACGTTATGGACAGGCAAGCGTCTTCTGTACCCACTCGCTTGGAGAACACTATCACAGCCAGTATGGACAATTTACAGTCTAAAAAGAATTTCACGGTGAGTCACCTGCTGGATCTGGAAGAAGTGGGGGAGATGAACCTTCAGCAGGCCGACGAGGGTGTCAGTGAGGCGGGCAGGAAACTGCTCGAGTCTCCAGTGGTGACCAGCGGCAGTGACACTCCCCAACAAGAAAGTAAGTGTGAACAAAACATAAATAAAATGGGGGACAAGGGTTTACTAACGGGATTATCACTGTGGCTCAAAGAGTGATCATCGCATTAACACGTACGTGTAAATGTCGTGGAGCCGTTTGTTATTACGGAAGCGTGGAGATGTCGCTTGGCACAGTCCCGAGGCGCCTTTTATGAGGCAGATGGAGGTAAATGTTTGGGGGGGGGGGGTGTTGTAAGAAAAACGGAACTCTTTAAAGTTGATGATGCAGCATTACTTGTACATTCTCGCTTTCCGTTTTGAATGCGTCCCAAATGCAAACACATTAAAAACTAACAATTTATAGTCTGCGTCGGGAGTACCAGTACCTTCATGCAGTAGAGTCTCCAATGAGAGTATTGGAGAGACATTGTATGGAGATGTAGAAGATGCGTGGAGATTGTATCGTAGAATTGTTAGGCTCAGATGGTTCACATTATCCCACTGGAGAATATTTCAAGGTCGTGTCTATATGGATAATAACATTAAATACAATTCATTTGGCATAAAGGGGAGTGTTGTAAGTTTAGAGTTAATTATACGAAGAAGAATACGCCGTTCAGCTATTTAGCAGCGCGTCGCCCCCATTAGCAGAACCATGTTGCTTTTGATCGCTCATTGTCTGAGAACATGTGTAGCCATTACAAGTGGACGTATTGAATTTGACAAAAGTGCTTTAAGTGTCCCCACAGACAACAACACTGGTAATGACAGCTAATCTGATTAGTTTGATAAATTGATTGGTCATGCATCAACGATAAAAGACGACAACTTTGTTTTCAATGAATCATGCCTAGCATGTAAAGTTAAGGAAACATTTACTTCTAATTATCCACGGCAATACTCTGGCCAAAACTCACTCGCTCCCCGTGCACAAAATAACTCTGATTTTTATCACTTTTGGAGTCAAATAATTTCAATCTCCAGTAAAACTTGATTTTTTTATATTTCCTGTAAGCTTCGAATATGAAGGAAATTGTGCTCAGCCATGGAAATTATTTATATATATCTCTACCTTATTATACGTTATATAGACAGAGGCCCGCGTGAATAAAACGGTATTAGTTCGCAAATGATTTGATTGGGGACAGTCCGTTTTATATCAGAAAAATTACTGGCCCCCTTAAAAAAAGTTTAATTTCATTCTCTTCCAGGTCTGGCACCAGTTCGCTAATAAAAGATAAGGGGAAAGCGTGTAAATTCTTAGCTTCTTTCATCCTCGAGCAGTTAAGATAAAAATTGTTAGAAGTTTTCCGCCTGTCCCTGGATCAGAGTGAGTCCGATGCTGGCTGATTGATGTGTAGTGTTCAGAATGTCCCCCTCTCTCATTCTCTCTCTGTCTTTCTCTCTCCTTGCCTCCAGAGACCCCTACTGACTATTAGATACGGCTTATTGAGCCGGCCTGGCCTAAATTCATCAGCCCCCTCCCCTTTACATTTCTCTGACAGCACAGCAGATGTGGATCGGCGCCGGCAATGTGCCCCTGACCGGAGATCTGCCTTGATCCCCTGGTCTGAGAATCTGCCCCAAGCAACACAGCCAGCCTGACATTCTGAGAAGGCCCCGGGAAACGATCGCGAACGTTTTACAGTTTATAGTTCTTCCACTACGTTTTAACAATCCAATTATGAAACACGTTGCTGGTTGAGAACATTCTGTAGCTGTAATGAGTTTCTTAATACCAGCTATTAAGCCAAAAGAATATTGAAAGAGAGGGAAAGAATTTCGTGCCATCAAGATAATGCATGCTTTGAAATGGAGATCCATCCTTCCCAATAAAGAATTTAAGATTAAGTAGACTGTATTAAACGCTGGCCTCCAAGAGAGTCAACACCTTTTAACAAAACTAGCAGGTTATTGAAAGATAGTTCCCTGAGAGGGTCATTGTGATTTCAGTCTATTCAGCTGAGCAACTAGTGTCACTTTAGACACCGTGCGGAGAGATTTCGGGTGGTTTCACATAAACTCAGGAGATGAGCAGTACAGTTTTGCACACTTCATGCATTTGAACACTTGCGGCATTGACGCCAGCCAGGGTCGGACCGACTCGGTGGTATAAACAGTAATAGCGCAGAGAATTTATACAATTAAATCAACGTTTCTAGAGGTGTTGGAACATGGCTTGCTTCCTCTTTGAACTAATGACGAACTGGAGTTTTACCTGCACGGTGAACATTAAGGGTTCTCAGTAGTTGAGGTCGTAACACAATAATGACTCAGAACTGAAAAGCTGTTACATAATCTTTCACCAGTTCATTTTCTCCGGTAGAATGAAAGGCAAGCATTCCAGAAACACGGTGATTATAATATGTTTCTATCAATAAAGTTGTTACTTATTAATCTGATTCGCAGTTTTAAACTTTGGTTGCAGCTGTAAGTAATTATTTAATATTTGACAATAAGATGTTTTTAATAGAGGTCTCCAGTGGATTTATTCGGTGATTATAATTTGTTGAAGTCTTGCTCTGAGGTACTTTCCAACTGAATCAATGCATCCAATAACGGCCGTTCTATGCAGCCGCCAAGGAAATCACAAAATACATAATGCCTTGTGCAAGATTGCAAACCAATTAACGTACCCTTATATAACAGTACTGGAATGTAGGTTCCAAGCAGGAGGAAGGGGTGGAATGCAAAGCCTATACCTCAACAGAAATCAATTGTCTAAAAATTCCGTCCATCCAGCCCGCTGGTACTTCAGGCATTATATAGCTATGTCTTCAATTAATGTGCGAATCAGGGACAATAATTATACCAAGCACTTTAACTGGTTCAGGCAAGTGGCTTTATTTTTAAAACAGCATGCACAGCATCCACTGTAATAAAGTTGTGCTGCCTTCAAAACCATGCATTTCCCCCACTAATTTACATATATTCCCACATATTCACTATGAGTGGGTGGTAATTTCTTAGTGCAATATGATACGCAGTCTATTATGACATAGAGTTACTTCTTACAATATGTAACTCACATATATCATATAAAAATATTGATCATCAAGATATAATGTCAGGCCATGGATAAATCAGGTAGAAAAAACTGGAATTGCCGAGATACTCCTACGAGAAATATACTTTTTAGTATGTGGAAGATGGTCATTTCATTATAGTTTTAGTCAGTGAAAGAATAGCCCTTTAGTGGACAAAAGAAAACATTCACTTAAAATTTCTCTATCCTCACGTAATTTCCCTGTGCTAAGAAGTTCCCTCTCGTGGTTTCAATTTCAGTTGCAGCTAGCGAAACCTGTACGATATTGACGCTCAGAACGCTAATCCTCTCATCAATCAAAGCATAGGCCAGGTTTTTGGAAACGGGAATTACAGATAAAAGAAACGGAGGTTTCTTCAAGTGGCGTATACAGCCCTAGGCATTCAGGGCAGAAATAATGTTGGAAGAATATGGAACACATAGACCCTGCTTTATGACCCATTTGATTCATAAACAAATACCATTGCGAAGGGACTCGAAAAGCAACGGGATATATTCATCAGATAAAGTAATATCAAATACCGGGGACATAAAACTCACAGACACGTATGGTTAACATACTACATCTAGGATCAGCAGGCCGTTTCGACTGGAAATTTACCCCTCACATTGAGCAGACTATGCCAAGTATGGATGTCGAAACAATTTTATTTTCGTAGACTATGGATTTTCCTTCTCAATTTAAGCATTAGAGTAACACTAATACAATGATAGCGATTGATCTTCGGGGGTAAGTTGCTGACGGATAAGCGCAGTAGTGAGATAGAAAGACGGGCTTAGCACAATTGCTGCGGTGTATGTTCTGAAGGTCCCTTGTACTTCAAGTAGAGATTTTTTTCCCTCTCTTTAATTCTGCAAGTGCTAACTGATTAAACAGTGCGTGTAATTGTTTTTATGGAGTGTAGGTGATAAAATAAACACAGAGCAGAAGAAGAAGCGGAAGCAGCGGAGGAACAGGACCACATTCAACAGCAGCCAACTGCAGGCTCTGGAGAGGGTTTTTGAGAGGACGCACTACCCCGACGCATTTGTACGCGAGGATCTGGCCAGACGAGTCAACCTCACTGAAGCCAGGGTCCAGGTAGCTTTTTATTCCGTTTTATATTTAGAACAATTGACTTTTCGGTGCACTTTACTCGTTTGTACATTAAAAAATTAGAGAAAGCGATAGAGAGGAAGGAAGTTACTTTGACAAGTTACTTACTCAGTGTTGCTACCCACATTATTACCAGTGCGGTTTTTTTGCCCTCTACTAAAGAGTGACTGAATACTAAATTAACCTCCCTCCAAATTATTTGCTCACAGTTAAATAAATCACACAATAAAGCGATATTGCCACAGACTGATTGGATTCGGCGCGGACTTATTACTGCATTATTTCATGTGCAGTGAGTATAATATTTATCACTTTATGTGCGCAATACCCAAAAATGTGCGTGATAAGAAGGACTTATCAACAACGTTAATTTTGTCTCTGTACTTTGTTTACTCTCTAATTTTCCAACATTGCACAATCTCGATCGGATTCCAATGTTCGGTACATCTTCTGGCGACTTTAACACATCAAATGTTAAACGATGTCCATAATTAGTGGCTGATGTTGCGGCGAGCCTTTATGTTCTGAAGACTGATAGCATATATGAAGTGAAATTCTGAATGAGAGTGACTGGAAATGGCCGCTTAGTGACCTGGCTATCAGGTACTATTTTCATTTCAGAAGTAAATACAAATCCCGGAGTAAACTGTAAGAATGGCAACAGCGAATCTCAAAGGCAGGGAACGAACAGGAACGAATACACACATGTACAGGCAGTCAAACAGACAACACAACGTTGGCCAGTTTTGTTTTGCTCAAACATTATTCCTCTGTGCTGGAGATCTAGTGTGTCAAACACTACAGTCGAAATAATTGTGCCTTGGTGTTACATTTAAAGCTGCTTTTCAATTTATATACCGAACATTTAAAAATTTCATGTGAATTTACTTGCGCGCAGCCTAAATGGTATCAATTGTCCGTTCTTAAAATTAATTATTTTGCACTTGGATATAGATTCATGATAAAATAGTTGAAAAAGTATACTGGTGCCACACAATGTGGTACCGTGGATAAACAACATTTGTAAAAAAAAAGTGAAACAGAGCAACACACCATGATACATCCATTGTAAAAGATGCATTTTAAACTGTGAACAAGAGAAAATCTGCAGATGCTGAAAATCCGAGCAACACACACACAATGTTGGAGGAACTCAGCAGGCCAGGCAGCATCTATGGAAAAAAGTACAGTCGACGCTTTGGTCGCAACCCTTCGGCAGAACTATACTGCTGCAAGTTTATGAACGAAACCTGAAGGGCAGAATTATTCTCTAAATTAATTTTAACTGAATTTTTCTTCCTGAGTAGAGTCAGTGTAACACACCAACAGAGTACATAGGAAGTACATCGCAAATTGTTGAATATTTATAGTATGGCAAAGCAGAATACATTTTGCCTGGCAAATAAAGCAATATATGTAGGTTGGTGTGACCACCTGCTCCAGTCCAATGAAATCTGCCACGTACTAACACCTTGTAGGAATTCCCAGACTGCAACTGATCCCAATACGTATAAGAAAACAGCAAGGGGAGCTTTAGACCTGATGCAATGGGTACCTACAGACTGACAACCAAATCTACCTATCACATACCTCTGGATCAAGTGTACATAAAGCGGGTTAAAACCTTTCTACTGGTGGAATATTATCCAATCCTCCCACCCTCCAATGCAGATCCAATGTGCCATGCTCATTGGGAGATTTCATTGGACTAGAGCAAGTGATCATTTCAAATCACCTACATTGCATTATTAGTTATGGTACAGTATCCACAATCCCTGAAGTGTGCCACTAGGATTTGCTTCCTGGCATTTTGAGAAAATGCCAGATCAGATGGTCTGGGTGGAAGTCAGGGAGCACTGATGCTGTGTCACACAGAGGAGAGAAGAAGTTATGTTCTCTTGCATTGGACCTACATTAGATATCCCTCTATTTTCAGGCTTAGCAGGAAAATTATACACCTCATTTCCCACTGTCCACCATCACTACCATGGTATAGATCAGATATAGGTCAGATTTCCAGTCAAGCTCTTCCAGATGTGAGCCAATTCAGAAGATAGCCTCTGCATCCAAGCCATACCAATGAACATTATTCAGTGGTTTAGTTCTTTCCTTAATTTCGTTTATTCCTGTCACAGAAAGGCAAAATCAATCGGTTGAGCAGTTAAGAGATAGAGTTGTGGGCTTTTTTTTTAAAAGGTCAGGAAAGTCACCCAAAATGGATAGCCAACTTTGCCAATATCTAAATGGACTTCTCTGAATCTGTAATTCTTCCTAAGTTTGCCTCCAATCATTTGCCAAAATATTTTATATTTTGAAAAATAAATCCCCAGCAGAGTGACTTAACTAGCACTGATTAGATTCCCATTTACGAATTTTTTATTCCGAACAAAGAAAAAATACCATAATTAAAATGAAAATGTGCTATGTGGATTCAACACCCCATAAGCAAGACAGTGTTGTGTCATTTTGTTCTAATTGGACCTAATGAGAACCATCCTCTGTATTCCAGTTTTCAGGGAAGATGTCAAGAAAGTGAGTTATGTCAGTAGTGAGCATTTTTAAAAAATTCTTTACAGTACAACATTGCTGTACGGTATTAATGGTACTGCCCATTAATGTAATATTCCAATACGTCTTATTGCCAGTAAAACAAAATGCTCATGCTCTTGATTAGAATTACAATTTACATTGCAAATTTGCAGTACTGTTACAATTATATACCTTTGAGACCTGAGGGACATTGTTTCTTAAGATTTATATAGCTGACTTTCAGTCCCCATGAACACCAAAAGCTGTAAATTACAGCCCTTTCAGGTGCCAGCCTGAAAGGATCTTCACTGGAACAAGTTTTGATGTATGCATCCTCAACTCTTTTACATCGTCAGCTTCAAAATAATCAACTTATAGAAAATACTCCAATAGTTGAACTATCAGATGAGCTTAAAATATGAGTTTAAATTTAAATATATCGACTTGCGAAACCAGATTCGATGGAATGTTTACACTCAGAATGTATTAGAGTCAGTTTGCTGGCTTGGGAAATGTATCAATAGTGGACTCGTTCCACCTAGACAAGATCACGTTCAAGGTTATTGTCATCTGACTGTTCATATATACAACCAAATGAAACAACAATCCTCCAGCCCATGGTGCACCCACAGTACATATAACACACACCGCACATACAGCAAAATATTGTCACAACTAACTTAATAAAATATAATTAAAATGCATGTGAAGTGTGCAGCGCAGGTAAACAGCTCACTGTCCTAGTGACAATACCTCAGTGGTGGCAGAGTATTCATTAGTCTTACAGCCTGAGGAAGAAGCTGTTACCCAGTCTGGCAGTCCTAGTCCTTATGTTTCTGTAACTCCTTCTTGATGGTAGTGGTTCAAAGAGATTGTGGGATGGGTGATACGGATGCTTCATGCCCTTTGTACACAATGCTCTTGGTAAAATCAGTTTGGAATTTTTGAAGATGGTTCAGCAACCTGTCTGTTCTTTTTCTTGTGCACTGCACCATTCCAGTACCATTGTTCCAAATCAAAGTAAAATTACAAGATACAATTCAATGTTGTGCTCTGAAATGCCTCCTCAGAGATTGCATCTTCAAAGCCTTTTTCTCCCTATCATATGACGATTATTAAGATGAATCCCTAAAACCTTTTACTCGGTTCATGCCTTATTACAGAAATTCATGAATGGTGTATCTTTGGCCTGGCAAGAAAATGAGCCAAGAAGTTTAAGGCAGAGTTGGAATGGGAAATGATGTTTAAGTGCACAGGATTTATTGTTTTATTCTCTCCTTTCAGGTTTGGTTTCAAAACAGAAGAGCGAAATTCCGCCGAAATGAGAGAGCTTTGCTGGCCAGTAAAAATGCATCCATTCTCAAATCATTCAGTGGAGAGGCAGTGGAGCAGCCCATGGCACCCCGCCCTGCACCCAGAGCCCAGGATTACCTGTCCTGGGGAACGACATCTCCATATGGGTAATCTCTTATTGGTAATATATATATGTAATAACCACATTGCCCAGAAATTGCCATGATATAGTACTGCCAGTCTCTTGTGAACGTAGCCTTCAAAGTTCAGAATTGACCCCCCCAATATGGTACTCTACATAATATTGTCAATAAGCTTATTAAACTTGATGTTGTATCCACAATTCCATATCATGCAGCCTAGTAGTAACTCCGCACTGTGAGCAATATGAATTTGATCAACAATTTCATTCTAAGCACAGCTAAAATTTGATATCCAGAACCCAAGAACACTTAGTATAGTCTTATGGTTAATAGATAGTACGAATGTAATATGTAAGTTACCTAAATGCAATAATATATGGAAAAAGGTGTATACAGAATAATAGACAGCATCATTAGATTTGTCAGGGTGACTGTATTTCAGCTACCTTGGCTGCCAAGCTTATTGAATATCTCCATAAAATGGAAGGTGTTGTAGAAATTAGAATGCGTGAAATGCCTATTTTTATAACAACAATTGGTAAAATCACAAAGACAAGGCAATTCAATGGAATTACAAAATTAAATACCTACATGCCAGGGACTGATGATGTCACTGCAGTGTGTGCTCGTTCTCATTATTGTAGAGAATTTGTTGTGCTTTGTAAATCCAGACTGAGAAATATTTCTGAACATTTTCACATTCTAGAGAAAACCTGACAGAAAGTTTGAATTAAATTCAGTGTAGACCCAAATGGGAAACTTCCTTATCCTCAGTAATGGCCCTAAATGGCCTAAGAAAAGTGCACCGGTGCTACTTGCTGTTTTTCTTCTGAAAGTTGTCAGGACATAGCCTGTATTCTTTGCTTCAACTAATCAGGAGCCAAAGCAATAAGCATGTCAGTAGGCATATTTCTTGGCAAGCAAGAAATCAATATCCCCACAGCAATTTATGATGGCAGGAAAACAAAGCCATCATTTTGGCAGCAGACATTGCTGTGGTAACAGGAACTGAGTTATACATGGACTTAGTTCCCATTTGGAACTGTACAATAGACCAAGTATGGTGTATAAAGCTCGAAAATATTTTGTATCAATTATCAAATTATTGATAATGATAATAAGTTAATGCTAGAGAATTATTCAACTCTCTGGCATTAACTCATCTCCAGAATATCATTTTACAGTTCTTGAAATTAAAATTGTCTGCTCCATACATACATATTTATTAAGATAAATTAAAAAGAGATAAGGAGAATATTGAAAGTCCATCTGCTTTCTGAAAGTCCTCTGATTTCTGAATTTTTTCCCCGTTTAGAAAATAGTCTATCCTTTATTCATTCTGCCAAAGTACCTGATTATACATTTCCCTATACTATATTCCACCTGCCTTTTCATTGTCCATTTTCCTAATATGTCCAAGACTTTCTGCAGAGTCCCTCATCCAGATTATTAACAGATAACATGAAATATAGTGGACCCAATACCAATCACAGCAGAATACCATTAGCTACCCGCAGCCAACCAGAAAAGACCCCTTTATTCCCATTCTTTCCTCTTGCCAGTCAGCCAGTCTTCTATCAAAGCTTTCTTGTAATATCATGGGCTGTTATCATGTTTAACAGCCTTAGGCGTGACACCTTATGAAAGGTCTTTTGAAAATCCAAGTAAACAACATCCGCTGACTTCTTCCGTTACTTCCTCAAAGAATTCCAATAGATTTGTCAGGCAAAATTTCCCATGAAGGAAACCATGCTGATCACCCAATTTTATCCTGCACCTCCAAGAATCCTGAAGCCTATTCCTTAATAATGGAATCTAACATCTTACTGAAGTGTGGCTAACTGGCCTATAATTTGCTGTTTTTTGCCTCCCTCACTTCTTAAAGGATGAATCAGAATCATGTTTAATATCATTGATATATGTCGTGAAATTTGTTGTTTTGCAAACAGCACTACAGTGCAAGACACTATAATACTACAAATTACAATAAGAAATATACATTTAAAATTAATTAAATAAATAGCGCAGAAAGAGAGCAGAAGTAATTAGGTAGTGTTCATGGGTTGGTTCATTGTCTGTTCAGAAATATGACGGTGGAGGGAAAAAGTGGAGCAACATATGCAATTTTCTGGAATCATTCCGAAATCTAGTGATTTTTAAAAGTTCACTACTAGTGTCTCCACAATTTCTTCAGCTACCCTTTTCAAAACCCTGACATGTAGTCCAAGTGGTACAGTGATTTTATCTATCCTCAGACCCTAGAGCTTCTCAAGCATCTTCTCCTTAGTAATAGCAACTACCCTCAACTGTGCCTTCTGACACTCTCTGGAGTCTTCCACAGTGAAAACTGGCGCAACGTATTTATTAAGTTTGTTCACCATTTCTCTCCAGCATCATTTTCCAGCACTCCTATGTCCATACTTAGCTCTGTTTTACTCTATATATCTGAAATATCTTTTGGTATCCTCTTTTATGTTATTGACTAGATTACCTTCATCTATTCTCTCCTTATTGCTTTCTTAGTTGCCTTCTGTTGGTTTTTAAAAGCTTCTCAATCCTCTAGCTTCCCACTAATTTTTGCTATATTATATGCTCTCTCTTTTACTTTTATGCTGTCTTTGACTGCCCTTGTCAGCTACGGTTGCCTCATTCTCCCTTTAGAATACTTCCTCTTTGGGATGTATTTATTCTGCACCTTCCAAATCACTCCCAGAAACTCCAGGCATTGCTGTCCTTCTGTCATTCTTGCTAATGTCCCCTTCCAATCAATTTTGGCCAACTTCTCTCTCATACCTCTGTAATTCTCTTTAATCTTCTGAGGTTTAATTGCACTTTTCTATAATTTCCAATTACTATGCCGTACACAAGCTGGATTTAATGTCATATTTATAACTAGACTGAGAAATTTTGCAATGCATTGAATACATTCAAGAGACGGCATTTAAAATTATAGCTACTAGCTATTAATTATACACCCAGATTTTTAGATGTTTTTTCTTTTAATAGGAATCTATAATATGGTGATTAACTTTTTGATGGTTCATCTCATACTTGTCAGGAACCAGCTGTAACTTGTTAAATTTGTTTGCTCAGGTTAATTAATGAATTCAGGAAAGAGATCATACCATTCTGCGTTTCTCGTGACAATCATAGTTATGGATTTCAACTTGGTAGTTATAAATAAAAAGCAACCGAAGTATTGTATAACGGTATGATTATATTCAGTGGATAAATTTTACCTGATATGTTTAATATCATGGTAGTTTAAATGCATTTTATTGACTGAATTTACATTGCTGCCAGTTTCATGATTTAAGACTAAATGAAGTAATTCTTTTAAAGGGGAAATGTGAGTTAATTGCAGATATTATTGCTAAGAAATACAGTCTCTCACATCCCTTGTCTTTGCTTTGTTTTATATTTTAAAGCTGTCACTAATTGGAGGCATAAGGACAATTATTTAGATTACAAGATATCATGAAACTATAGATTAGTGATTTCATCAGAATAGAGGGCTGGATACAGCCACACTTTTTTCTAACAACCATTTAATGTAAGTGGACATGATATTTCATAGATAAACTATTCAAATGTATATCCTAGATTGTCTCTGCTAACAAACAGCAAATTAGATAAGCAGCATAATTCTTTGTAAAAATGCTATTCCCTTTTCTCAGTTCCTTTGACTCCACCGCATCTATTTTTAGGATGAGGCTTTCCTTTCTAGGACACCAGAGACATCCTCCTTCTTCAAAGAACAGCGTTTCCCTTCCTCCTCCATTGATGCTGCTCTCACCCACATCTCCTCCATTTCCCAGACATCTGCTCTCATCCCATCTTCCTGCCGCCTTAACGGTGATAAGAGTTCCTCTTGTCCTCACCAACCATCCCATGAGATTCTGCATCCAACACATCACTCTCCACAATGTCCATCATCTCCAAAGGGATCCTACCACCAAACACATTATCACTTCTCCCTACTCTCCACAGGGATCACTTCCTCCATGATTCGTTGTCTATTCATCATTCCCCACTAATCTCCCTCCCAGCACTTATTCCAGCAAGTGGCCAAAGTGCTACACCTGCCCATTCGCCTCCTCCCTCACCTCTGTTCAGGGCCCCAAACAGTCCTTCCAGATGAGGTAACACTTTCACTGTGAATCTGCTGGGGTCACCTGTTGTATCTGGTGATCCACAAGCGATCTCCTTTACACTGGTGAGGCCCAACATAAAATGGGGGACCTCCTCATTGAGTACCTCCACTCCATCCACCAAAAGAAGATCATCCCAATGGCCCAACATTTTAATTCCAATTCCCATTCCTGTTCTGACATGTGTTTCATGGCCTCCTCTTGTGCCACGATGGGGCATCCTTGGGGTGGAAGAGCAACACCTTATATTCTGCATAGGTAGACTCCAACCCGATGGCATGAATATCGATTTCTCCTCCTCTCTTCTATTCCTCACTCTGGCCTTTTACCTGTTCTCGCCAGCTTATCACCTCCCCGGTGCCCCTCCTCCTTCCCTTTCTTCAAATATCAACTCTCCTGTCCTATCAGATTTCTTTATCTCCAGCTCTTTAACTTTCCCACCCACCTGGCTTCACCTATTACCTTTTAGCAATTCTCCTTCCCCTCCCTCTTCCTTTTTAATCCAGCATCTTCACCCTTCATTTCCAGTCCTGAAGATGAGTTTCAGCCTGTAACATTGACTGTTGTCTATTTACTTGGATGCTGAATTTTTGTGTGTGTCACTTTGGATTTCCAGCATCTAGTGAATTTCTTGAATAAATAAGAAGGTGCTAGCGAGATAAGCGATGCTTTACAGGCTGGAAAACAAAACTCTATTGTTATATTAACAAACAACACAAACAACAACACACATCAAAGTTGCTGGTGAACGCAGCAGGCCAGGCAGCATCTCTAGGAAGAGGTACAGTCGACGTTTCAGGCCGAGACCCTTCGTCAGGACTAACTGAAGGAAGAGTGAGTAAGAGATTTGAAAGTGGGAGGGGGAGGGGGAGATCCAAAATTGTTATATTAACTGCACTTTTTCTGGACTGCAATCACTGCAATCCACAGCCTGTAATTTCTCTTTCGGAGTTTTGCTTTTGAACCATCTGTACGACCTGCCATTTTTGTGGTATCTTGAAGGATTCAGCAAAATGGAATCTCGAGAATGCAGGTATGGCCACGGTAGCCACTGCTGGAGCAGACGTGGACTGGATTGAAGTGACGTGACCCCAGCCCAAGAGCAAGAATGGAATCAATGTCTGGCCATCGCTGGAGCAAACCTGGACCCTGATTAAAGCAGCGGCGCCTGGGCTCGAGAGTGAAAAATGAACTGATGTTTGGCCATTACTGGACCAGCGGTGCCTGGACTTCAAGAGTGAAAAATGAACTGATGTTTGGCCATTACTGGACCAGCGGTGCCTGGACTTCAAGAGTGAAAAATGAACTGATGTTTGGCCATTACTGAAACAAACTTGGGGCCGGATTGAAGCAGTGGGGCCTGGGTTCAAGAGTGAAAAATGAACCGATGTTTGGCTGATTTAAGTGCTGAGCTGGATGACAAAGGTCAGGGTGTCAAGGTTGAGGGTGAAGACCAAACCGTGTTCCACTCACTACTCCGGGAGGTTTAGTTAGTGCTGATCTGACTCCATGGCTGTGACCTGCAGTCATCAGACTCCCAGACTGGGCTTCTCTTGCCTCAGCGTTGAAGGGGCTCCGTGGCTGTGGCCTGCAGCAATCAGGCTGCTGATAGGCTCCGTGGCTGTGGACTCACTTTCAGGGACTCTGCAGTTCATGTTCTGTGTGTTATTTGTTCACTTTTTGGTGTTTGCATGATTTGTTCTTTTATTTTCACACTATGGGTGTTTGACCGTCTTTGTTATGTGGGGTTTTTTTAATGCATCTATTGTGACTCTTTGTTTTGTAGCTGCCTGCAAGTAGATGAATCTCAAGTTGCATATAGTATACTTACTTTGATAATGTACTTTGAACTTGTTATTTAGAGCAACACACATGAAATGCTGGAGGAGCTCAGCAGGTCAGGCAGCATCTGTGGAAATGAATAAACAGTTCTCTTTGTTATTTATATTTGTGATAATTCAGCATTTAGTTTTTGAAATGGATATTTACCAATTTTTTAATGCAAAATGCTATGTTGAAAATTCCATGGAGTTGAATCAGAATCAGAATCAGGTTTATTATCACCGGCATGCGATGTGAAATTTGTTAACTTAGCAGCAGCAGTTCAATGCAATACATAATCTAGCAGAGAGAGAAATAAAATAAAATAATAATAAATAAATAAACAAGTAAATCAATTACAGATTTTTGTTTAACACTCAAACAATATAGATTAAAGCTGACAGCTAAGCGAATAAGAAACTGGGTTGAGGTAGTGTGTGAGAAAGTTAATTTAACTTGCAACCATACTGGAAGCTGATAGCTTATTCACCTTTTGTACATATTGCAAAATCCATCCGAATTGCTTAAATATTGGGTACAAAGTGGTTAAAATATTACAGAGCTGAACTTGTTCATACTTCTGAATGTTTGCTCCCACTTTTCAAAAAGTAACAAAAGAAATCATTACTGGCACAAATGTTACTAATATTACTCCATGATCTTTTTCATTGCGGTCGATATCTTTGTAGACCAAGGTTCAAAGGTACATTTAATGTCAGAGAAATGTATTGAATATACATCCTGAAATGCTTTTTCTTTGCAACCATCCACCAAAACAGAGGAGAGCCCCCAAAGAATGAATGACAGTCAAATGTTGGAACCCCAAAGTCTCCCCAGCTCCCCTCCGTCCCGCGCATAAGTGGTAGTAAGCAACAAATCCCCCTCCCCCCACCGGCAAAAAAAGCATCGGCACCTGCCACCGAACACTCAAGCGAGAGCAAAGCAACAACAAAGACACAGACTTGCAGTTACCCCAAAGACTACTTGTTCACCGGTATTCAACATAACACAGGCTCTCTCTCTCCCTAATAAGGGAGAGAGAGGTGTCTCCGTTTCACAGTGAGAGGGTAGACATAACAAACAACTCACTGGTTTATTATGTTAAAAGTCCATTGCATCGCTTTTTCCAAGCTCTGTGCCCAAAGATCTCGGGTCTCTGGGTGCACAGCCAAAGATCTTCCATCTCCCAGGACACACTGATCTCCTGCCCGGACACCAACCTCCGATACCACACCACCACACCCCCCCCACCCCCCCCCCCCCCGGTCTCCAGAGCCACGAAATCTCGGTTCTCCAAAGGTGAGTGAAGCTCTTAGGCCAAGCCTTTGGCGGCCGAATAACGGCCATTCATGAAACCCCAAGAGCAGGTCCCATTCCAGCAAGGAACCATAGTTAGCATCTAACTCCAGGTCAGGGTCTTCAAAAGAACCCTGAAGGGGTAAAATAGAGATATTAAAGATGGAAATAGAACTGTTTCCAAAGATGCAAACAAAGGAGTCACCATTAGGTGCCATTAACCCTCCTAAACTCCTCCCCTTGGCTGCCCAACTAATGAATAGAATGGAAAATCAACCTATTTATATATACTAGAATAACCAGTAATCTGAGAACCCAGTTAATCTTATTTAAGATGACTGGATTTTGTATTTTAACTGTTTCTCTGAAAACTAATGATTCCAAACTCAAATGAAAATAATGTTTAGCATTAGGAAATCAATACTGTTAACAGGATTGTCAAAGAAAATAAGTACACTTGGTGACCACTTTATTTTTACTTGTAGATTGGAGTTCCTCATAACTATTTTCCACTATAGCCTTGTGCTATGCCATATTTAATTCTGAGTTACCTAGAGCTAAGCTCTTAGGCCACATCCTTGGCACGTCAGATAACGGCCAGTCGTGAAACCCTGAGAGCAGGTCCTATTCCTGCAAAGAACCTAAGTCAGCCTGTAACACCAGGTCAGGGTCTTCAAAAGTACCCTGAAAGGGAAAAATAGAGTTATTAAAGATGGAAATAGAGCTGTTTCCGAATACGCAAGCAAAGGAGTCGCCGTTTAGCGCCATCATAACTAAGCTCCGCCCTCTTCTTTATATTAGTCTGTTAACATTGTCCTGCAGTATACAGCTTTGTTTTTTCAGTATCAACCATAAACCAAATTTGGTGTCTTCTACAAATATCCCCTATTTTAAAGGGTAAACCAGACACTGCTTTCTATCACTGCGGCACTTAGGATCTAACTTTTCACTTTCTCTTCTATTCTCTTATATCTTTATTTTTGTGGACAACTTGATAAGATCCACAGATCTCTTTCCTACACATCTAGCCCTGCAGCATTGAAACTGGCTGGAGAATGGTTTAGAAGCTTGGCTTGTCGATTGGCTTCCTCCCTTTGTGCAGTAATAGATCCCACTCTCAGTAAAGTCAGATGATTATAAGGATATCTCTCCATGACCCTTACACATTTTAGATTATGTTTCAGAGCAAAAGATTAATCCCTGAAAAGTTACTTAATAAAATATGAGAACATCTTGCATTAATGTAACACCTTTAATAGCAAAACATATTCTGAGAAAGTTTGAAAAATGGTTATGACGAAATGAAGTTCAGATAATTATTTAGTTGTATTTCATATAAAAACTGTCTATATTCTAGTTCGGTTTTCCTTAATCTATGTATCCATGTTAGGTTGAAGTCCCATGTTCCTATTCCTGACCAGCTTCTATCCTGTGGAACAATACATTATTGTGCATAATCAGTAATAACATATGATCTTTGAAATAATAGTAGATTACGATTTACAATATTTATCATCGCTATATCATCTATTGTTACTGTTAAAAGTGCTTAAGGCACATATACATATTCCTAACCCATATATGCTAAGAATTTAACATAAGGAAATTGTTCCTTTCTTTGGTCTTTTCTTCATACATGCACTATTCTTTAAAGCTTGATATTACATAATCACTATTTTTGGATTTACCTCCTCATTTCAGTTAGTTGACCGGGAATATGAGCCAATGGACCATCTTCATTGTGCATTTTATATGAGTGGCACAAAGCCAAATAATTTAGATTTAACAATGTTGATTAGCAACTCTAAATATGAAAGGGAAAAGGGCATGTTTAAAGACTTAATTTGCCTTATAATCAAAATGTAGTACTTTATTATATGAAAATCCTATCCAGAGTTATTTTATTTTAATAAATTACTACTTCATCAGCTCATTCATTTCTACAAATGAAGTTCATCTCATTTTCACAGTTAAGATAAAATTCCTACTGACAACAATTTTACCAATAGGGTCAATAAATACAAATTGGGATAAAGAAGAAATTTCACACTGATAATTGCTTAATCCAATGTTGTTTTGCAACAAAGTTCCATCAGTTTTGCTGGAGCTGGTAGCAACTCAGGAGTAAATCGGCCATTCTCTCAGCTAATCCAATATGGTAGACAGGGTCCTTGTAACCCGCAAAGCATAACACGAAAGTAAATGTTTCAGTACTTTGCATCCGACTTACTCATATGACTTCATCACGTGGACTCACGAACCATTGTTCATCAAAACATACTGGAATGTTAGGTCTGACACAGGGTCTCATCAGCCTGCTTTCTAATGAATCAGTGAATAGTCTGACATTTCTTTTCTCCCCTAATAAACAAAGGTATTGGCTTCCATTCAGGCTTTCCTTACTGGTGTGACTAAAATTTATTGAGTGCCATTCCACAAGATCCAACAATGCATTTTGTTTGAATTAATTATTTTTATTTTCAATTTGAATTTTAGTCCCTGTTTGTGTTCACTGTTTTCTTTTTAATCTCCTTTCTTCAAACAGTGCCACCAACCCTTTAGTATTCAACACAAGTGATCATTTTCTTGTATGAACCTGGGTTGTGAATGGTAACGTCAAATTTGACAGTGTCACAGCCTAGTCAGATCCTTTTCTTAAACATTTACAGAGGCAGAATCAGGATCAGCTTTAATAACATCAGCATATGTCATGAATTGCATTAACTTTATGTCAACAATACTATGAAATACATGATAAATAAATATAAAGAAACAACAATTACAGTAAGTATATGTATGTCTAGTAAATAGTTATGTTAGAATAAGTTGTGCAAAAAAACCCAGAAATAATAAATTAGTGAGGTAGAGTCCATGGGTTCACTGTCCATTTAGAAATCAGATGGCAGAGGGAAAGAAGCCTTTCCTGTAACAGGAATCACCAAATACCAATGATGCCTTATCCTAGCATAGCTGCAGTGATTAGAATGTGTAAGTTACGTTAAGTTTTTTGAAACTTTGCAACTTGTATCCCATATCAGTTAATTATATTCAGGCTGGGGATAGCCTGCAACAGCCTGATTTTTATTGTTTGATATTACAACAGACATTGTGTTTATCACTAAGAGGCAGCAAAGTCTTGAAAATGTTAATGTTCCTACAATGACCAGTTAGTGTGGGAAATAGTGAAGACATACATCAAAAACTGCCTCCAAGCCATTCTCAGCACACTCATTACAATATGTTCAATTCATATCAACAAAGAATAATTTGCAAAATAATACTTGTTAACTATTGCCACAGGGTCTGTCTTAACTTTGCTATTTATGTGGCCCAGAACTTCTGATTTTAATGGCAAAGATCCTATTCTTCCAGCATGTACAGACTGTATTACTAATTATCACGTGCCGGTTTATTTTCCCTTGTATTTTCTAACCAAAGAAACATAAAGGCATTGGAGTCTCCATTATCTTGAGGGAATTTGCTGTGGATATAATTATGCCCAAAATTATTTAGGACTTAAATTCTAAGTATTTCAGATAATAGCAATTTCCTAAATTTCTAGCCAATTGTGTAGATTAGGCATAAAATGCTTAAGGACATGCAAACCTGGAAATGTTCCAAGTTTTAATATGTCATAAAATATGTTTAACATAAGATATGGTCCATAATGTAGCAAGGATTTTTACTTAAATTTCTTTAAAATCTCAATAAAATAACTGCCAGTGGAAAATGTTATAAAATGTTATTAAAGTCATTATAGCAGGAAACACAGAAAATTGTCAGGCAATCAAGCAAATTCACCATGGTTTGTGAAAGGGAAATTGTGTTTGACCAATTTATTGAATTTCTATTTAGAAGTGAATGGAAAACCAGTCGATATATTGCACTTAGATTTCCAGAAGACACTTTGATAAGGTGCCGCATTAAAGTTATTGCAGAAAATGCAAGTTTGTGTTTTGGGAGGTAACTGAATGGGTAAATGATAGGAACCAGGCACTCTAACAAGAAACAAAAGTAGGCAAAAATGTTTTTATTTTCCTGGTTGGCAACATGTGGTGACCAGGATATAAACTGTGAAGAAGACATTAGGAGGTTATAAGGATATATTAGCAGGTTAGCTGAGTGAGAAAAATAGGACAAGTAGTGTATATTTGGCTAAATGTATTATTATTCATTTTGGCAAGAAATAAAAAACATTATCTACATGATAAGACATTGGGATATGTATCAAGATTCCTTGCGCAAGTTTTGCAAAAGGCTACAATGTAGGTTCTGTAAGTAATTAACAACGTTAATAGAACATCACACTTTAATACTAGTGGAATTGTATTTATCCTTATACAGGGACATTAATAAGACTAAATCTGAATTACTGTTTACTTACATTAGTAACAATATATGTATATTGGAAGCAGTTCAGAAACGTTTGTTAGAATGATGCCTTGAATGGGTAGGTTATCTTGTGAGAACGGGTTAGGTCTGTATTTGCAGGAGAGGTAGCTTGTTTAAATATATGAGTTTCTGAAGGATTTTGCAACTTAGAGAGAGTACTTCTTGTGGGAGAATATAGAACTAAAGGTCTCTATTTGAAAAAAAGGGCTCACCCATTTCAGGCAGGATGAGGCCGAAGTTTTTCTCTTAGAAATTATAGGAGTTTTTGTTACTTTCTGTCATTTGTCTTCAAATATTTTAAGGCATAACATAATAGATGCTTGATAAGCAAGTGGGTGGAAATTTACTAGAGGAAGGTGGAAGTATGGAGTTGAGGTTCCAATCAGATAGGCAATGATTTTACAGAATGCCAGAGTCCAGGAAAGTATAGACCAATGAGTCTTACTTCAGTGGTTGGTAAGTTGATGGAGAAGATCCTGAGAGGCAGGATTTATGAACATTTAGAGAGGCATAATATGATTAGGAATAGTCAGCATGGCTTTGTCAAAGGCAGGTCGTGCCTTACGAGCCTGACTGAATGTTTTGAGGATGTGACTAAACACATTGATGAAGGTAGAGCAGTAGATGTAGTGTATATGGATTCAGCAAGGCATTTGATAAGGTACCCCTATCAAGGCTTATTGAGAAAGTAAGGAGGCATGGGATCCAAGGGGATATTGCTTTCTGGATTCAGAGCTAGCTTGCCCACAGAAAGCAAAGAGTGGTTGTAGACGGGTCATATTCTGCATGGAGGTCAGTGACCAGTGGTGTGACTCAGGGAAGTGTTCTACTCTTCGTGATTTTTATAAATGACCTGGATGAGGAAGTGGAGGGATGGGTTAGTAAATTTGCTGATGACACAAAGGTTGGAGGTGTTGTGGATAGTGTGGAAGGCTGTCAGAGGTTACAGCGGGACATTGATAGGATGCAAAACAGGGCTGAGAAGTGGCAGATGGAGTTCAACCCAGATTAGTGTGAGGTGGTTCATTTTGGTAGGTCAAATATGATGGCAGAATATAGTATTAATGGTAAGATTCTTGGCAGTGTGGAGAATCAGAGGGATCTTGGGGTCCGAGTCCATAGGACACTCAAAGCTGCTGCATAGGTTGACTCTGTGGTTAAGAAGGCATACGGTGCATTGGCCTTCATCAATCATGAGGTTGAGTTTTGGAGCCGAGAGGTAATGTTGCAGCTATATAGGACCCTGGTCAGACCCCACTTGGAGTACTGTGCTCATTTCAGGTCGCCTCACTACAGGAAGGATGTTGCCTGGATTATAGAGCATGTCTTATGAGAATAATGCCTTTTCTCCTTGGAGTGATGGAGGATGAGAGGTGACCTGATAGAGGTATATAAGATGATGAGAGGTATTGATCGTGTGGATAGTCAGAGGCTTTTTCCCAGGGCTGAAATGGCTAGCACGAGAGGGCACAGTTTTAAGGTGCTTGGAAGTAGGTACAGAGGAGATGTCAGGGGTAAGTTTTTTTTTTAAAACGCAGAGAGTGGTGAGTGTATGGAATGGGCCACTGGCGATGGTGGTGGAGTCGGATACGATAGGGTCTTTTAAGGGACTCCTAGATAGGTACATGGAGCTTAGAAAAATAGAGGGCTATGGGTAACCCTAGGTAACTTCTAAGGTAAGGACATGTTCGGCTCAGTATGGAGGGCCGAAGGGTCCATATTGTGCTGTAGGTTTTTTATGTTTCTCATGTGTATGTTCATGTTCAACGTTGAAAACTTAAAAGTTCAAAGTAATTTCATTAAGTACATATATCTCACCAGATACTGCCCTGAGATTCATTTTCTTGTGGACATTTGGAGTAAGTACAAGAAACACAATAGAATCAATGAAAGACCACACCCAACAGGGTGGACAAACAGCCAAATGTGCAAAAGACAACAAACTGTGCAAATGAAAAAGAGACAAATAATATTTATTATTTAAGAACATGAGATAAACAGTCCTTGAAAGTGAGTCCATAGGCTATAGGAACAGTTCAGTGATGGGGCAGGTAAAATTGAATCAAGTTATCTCCTCTGGTTCAACAGCCTAATGGTTGAGCGGTAATAACTGATCCTGAACCTGGTGGTGTGGGTCCTGAGGCTCCTGTACCTTCTTTCTGATGGCAGCAGTGAGAAGAGAGCATGGCCTGGATGGTGAGAGTCCTTGATAATGGATATTGCTCTCCTGCAATAGTATTCCATATAGATGTGCTCAACGGTGGGGAGGGCTTTACCTGTGATGGACTAAGCTGTATCCACTACTTTTTGTAGACTTTTCTGTTCAGTGGCATTGGTGTTTCCATACTAGGCTGGGATGCAACCAGTCAACATACTCTCCACCACACGTCTCTAGAAGCTTGTCAAAATTTTAGATGACATACCAAATCTTTGCAAACTTCTAACGAAGTAGAGGCATTGCCGTGCTTTCTTCATAATTGCACTTATATGGCAGGCCCAGCACAGGTCCTCTGACATAATAACACCAAGAAATTTAAGGTCACTGACCCTCTTCACCTCTGATCGTTCAATGACTAGCTGACGCTCCTCCAGTTTCCTGCTCCTGAGGTCAATAATCAGCACTTTGCTTTTGTTGACATTGAGTGAGAGGTTGTTATTGTGGCACCACTCAGCCAGAGTTTCAATCTCCATCCTATATGCTGATTTGTCACAACCTTTTGTTCAGCAAATTTAAACATGGCATTGGAGCTGCACTTTGCCTCACAGTGATAAGCATACAGCAAGTAGAGCAGGGGGCTAAGCACACCGCCTTGTGGTGCACCTGAGCTGATGGAGATTGTGCAGGAGATGTTTCTGTCAATTGGAACTGACAGGAGTCCGCAAGTGAGGAAATTGAGCATCCAGTTGCACGAGCGGGTATTGAAGCTTATTGATTAGCTTTGTGGGCATGATAGAATTGAATGCTGAGCTGTTGTCGATGAAGGGCATCCTGATGTATGCATCAACATTGTCCAGTTGTTACAGGGTACAGTCAAGAGCCAATGAAATGGCACCTGCTGTTGACATGTTGCTCCGGTAGACAAATGGGAGAAATTCCAGGTCACTTCTCAGGTGGGAGTTGATATGTTTCATCACCATCCTCTCAAAGCACTACATCACAGTGGAAGTAAGTGCTGCTGGATGATAATCATTTAGGCAGATTACCACATTCTCCTTAGGCACCGGTAAAATTGAAGCGTACTTGAAGTGGGGACTGGTATTTCAGACTGCTGAAGTGAGATTTAAATATATTGGTAAACACTCCAGCCAGATGATCAACACAAGTCTTTAGTACTCAGTCAGGTACCCCATATGGGCTGGATGTTTCAGTGGGTTCACCCACCTGAAGGATGCTCTCACGTCAGCCTCAGACACTGAAATCACAGGGTCATCAGGGGCTGTGGGAGTTTGCAAAAGTGCCTCCAAGTGAGCATAAAAGGCATTGAGCATATCTAGCAGCAAAGCCTTGTTGTCATCTATATCAATTGGTTTCACTTTGTAAGAGGGGATAACATTCAAACCCTCTCATAGGTGTCAATCATCCTTCAGTAATTCCAATTTGGCCTGGAATGCCATTTCACATGTGAGATGGCTTTCTGGAAATCTGATCTGGCCCTCAGCAGACTGCAGATCTCATGGTTCATCCAGGGCTCGTTGCTGGGTGGCATGACTCATTGGGCTGGAAGGGCCTGTTCTGCACTGTATCTCTAAATAAAATAAAATTAATTTCAAGAAAATGGACTTGGGTGTCAGAAGCAATGTTTGAAGATGTTACAAAGCTTATGAAGATGGCTGTTCACCTCTGGATAATGTAAATTGTGGTGAAATGCCCAATAGCTTTGTAGAAGAAACTTAATGAGTGAAGAGCGGCAAAGGAATTTTTGGGATGAATAATATGGGGAGACAGTAAGTTATAAATGGTATGATTTGGGTGAAAAGAGTTCCATAGGCACATATTCTTAAAGGAAATAGCATAAGTTAACATATTTCAAAAGCTTATGGGTGGTTTTGTTTTTAATATAAAAGCATAGATTATTAAATCCAAGAGTTCAAAGCTTAATAAGTTTTTAACATAGAAACATAGAAAACCTACAGCACAGTACAGGCACTTTGGCCCACAATGCTGTGCCGAATACAGTATGTACTTACTTTAGAAATTACCTAGGGTTACCCATAGCCCTCTACTTTTCTAAGCTCCATTTACCTATCCAGGAGTCTTTTAAAAGACCCTATCTTATCTGCCTCCAGCACCGTTGCCGGCAGCCCATTCCACACACTCACCACTCTCTGCTTAAAAAACTTACCCCTGACATCTCCTCTGTACCTACTCCCAAGCACCTTAAAACTGTGCCCTCTCGTGTTAGCCATTTCAGCCCTGGGAAAAGGCCTCCGACTACCCACATGATAAATGTCTCTCATCATCTTACACACCTCTGTCAGGTCACCTCTCATCCTCTGTCGTTCCAAGGAAAAAAGACCAAGTTCATTCAGTCTATTCTCATAAGATATGCTCCCCAATCCAGGTAACATCCTTGTAAATCTCTTCTGCACCCTTTCTATAGTTTCCACATCCTTCCTGTGGTGAGGTGAGCGGAACTGAGCATAATACTCTACAAGTGGGGTCTGACCAGGGTTCTATATAGCGGGAACATTATCTTTCGGCTCTTGAACTCAATCCTACAGTTGATAAAGATCAATACACCGTATGCCTTCTAAACCACATAGTTAACCTGTGCAGCAGCTTTGGGTGCCCTATGGACTTGGACCCCAAGATCCTCTTGATCCCCCACACTGCCAAGAGTCTTACACCAGCAACCTAAGGATTTAGTTAGATTGGGACACTATGGACAGTTCCGGATAGCATACACTTCAGGAAAGATATAACAGATGTAGAAGGGGTACAAGGGAAGTTTATTGAGATGTTACCAAGGATGAGGGACTTCAATTATAAGAAAAATCTAAAAAAAATTGTTTTGTATTCGAGAAGGTTCGGATTTGACTTCACTGTGGCTTTTCAAGTGATGCAACGTTTTTGCATGATAAACTAATCTCTGCTGAATGAGCCAGTCTCCAAAGGCTATGGGTTTAAACTGCTTTGCAGAAGGAAAAGGGAGATAAGGAGATTTATTTTTCATTAGCTTTTAAGATCTGGGATACTCAGCCTAAAAAAGGAAGTTGATTCAGTGAGTGATTTTAAGCAGGTTGATCAATTTCTTAAGAATAAGAAACTGTGGGCTTACAACAAAAAGAAAGATATGAGAACAAATATGACTGCTATTTCAAAGAGCTAACACAACAAGATGGGCCAAATATCTTCCTTCTTTGTTGTAAGTGTCCATGATTCTCTGCAGTAGTATAATCTCAGTATCCTGAAAGAGAATAAAAGTTCTCTATTTAAATTTAGACTCTATGGTTTCAATTAAAATCTTGTTCATGTTTAGAATAATTACTGGTGCTGATAATCATAACATTGATGCACCCACACATAGACAAACACAGACACAGCAACACGTGTAAATGATTCTAATTCTAGTGCTGTGCTATGCAATCTGAAATGTATTTATTCAACTGAGACTAAAGTTATTAATTTGCCTTGTCAATTATCTGATGTCAATAGAACATTATACCAGTACATCAAGGGTAATTTCCACATTTTCTGTGCACAACCTTTCTAAACAGACTGTATACACTTGAGGATCAACCTTACCCTTCAGCTAGTCTCTTTGGCCGTACATCCTATTGGACTCCATAAATCCATTCCACAATTCCTCTGTACACAATAGGTATGTATCAAATCAATCACATTAATATACATCGTACCCATAATACCTTGATGTAAACACCATTAATCAGTAACACTCAAGCAATGTACATTGGTTACTTTACAGGAGGCATGTAACAACAGGCATCATTTCATATCCATCTATGATTTCCATAGATGCTGCCTGACCTGCTGAGTTCCTCCAGCATTTTGTGTGTGTACTTTGGATTTCCAGCATCTGCAGACTTTCTGGTGATTATCATTTCATATCTATCTGCATAACCTGTGTCCTCCTGCCTTCTTTCTGTCTTAGAAACACCCACATAATTATACACAAAATACATCTGTATTATTCCCCTCTTCTTGAATGTTTGTTACCTATCATTGTTCCTTAAGAAAATAAAGCAAATGTTTATTCAACTGAAATAAGTTACAATTGAGAAAATAAGAATGTTATTCTAAAAGTAAAAGACACAGAGGTAATATCATAGCATCTAAGCAATTTTAATGTCTTTCATAATTATTTTTATGCCAATGATGAAATTATGTGTATTCATGATTAATTAACTACATTGAGCAAATATAATCATTGCTATCCAGTGTGACAACCTGTCACAATGGCAAACTTTATTGTTTAAGAACTGTGTTGGAAGTTATGGAAAGTAAGTGAAACAGATTTAGCATAGTGTTTCAAGTGAAAAGTAAAGAATATATGCAAAGACAATGTTTTGGAGAACACAGATCTATCAAGTAGAATCCTTGCATTAAGTTAAGAACCAAGCTTGTGGTTGATATTTCATGTTGATGGCATTGATTGATTGCTGGATGAAATATGCCCTCTTGGGGCCATTTAGTTTCAGTGCCGATGAGATCATAAGTAGGTAAGACATACCGTATGTGTAGGACTAGGCCATTTGGTTCTTTAAATATGCTTTACTAATGATCAAGATCATGGTTATGCTCTATCGCAGTGCTATTTTCTTGCATTTTCCTGCACTATGCCCTTGACCCCTCCCTGCCAAGAAACAAACTACAATCAGTCTCTTGTTTGAATAAACTCAGCAACTAGAGCTATCACAATCTTCTGGAAGAGAGAATTTCAAAGATTCATTTCCATTGTGTATGAAGAAGTCAACTCTGACTTATTGTATGTTTTCCTTCAATTCAGTATGACTGGCATGCCCTTTATTCTGAGACTGTGACCCCTAGTTTTATTTATTTACCTATTGGGATACAGAGTAGAATAGGCCCTTCCGACCCTTCGAGCCACGCCGTCCAGCAACACCCAATTTAATCTTAACCTTATCATGGGACAGTTTACAATGACCAATTAACCTACCAACCATCTTTGGACTGTGGAAGGAAACTGGAGCACCTGGAGGAAACCCACATGAAAACGGGGAGAACATGTAACAGTGGGAATTGAACCCGGGTCGCTTGTATTGTAAATTGTTGTGCTAACCTCTTCACTACCATGCCAGTTCTTGACTCCTTAGCCAAGGGAAACATCCTTCCTGCATCCACAGTTTTACCCTGTATGAATTTAGTAAATATCAATGAGATCACTTCTTATTCTTCTAAATTCTGGAGCAAACAATGTCTTTCGAGAATGCTTAGTATCTTTTCAAATATTAAAGAGACCATCACATGCACCATTTTATTGAATTTTCACTGCAATTCCTCTATGGAAAATGTACCTTTTTTAGGTAAAGAAACCAAAATTGTACACAATGGACTGGGTGAAGTCTCAGCAATGTTCTATATTATTGTAATAAGAGTTCTTTTCTCCTTTACTTAAATCCTCTCTCCAAAAGAGCCAGCGTACCATATACCTTCCCAGCTGCTTTTTCCCATTTCATATTCCATCTGATATGTTCTTGTCCACTCAGTTAGCTTGTCTATATCCTCTTATTTAATAAAAGATCTTTGTGATCCATGTTAAATTAATGTTAGTTACAGGGCAATCAGTTATTTATTAAGTTAAACAGCTTTACTCAGTCTGATAGTAGTGAGTCCCCAACGTGCAATGTGCATGAGTACAAGTTTCTGCTTTACTTAAGCATGATTCTGGCAAAGGCTGAATTATAGCTTAGTATAACTAAACCAAAAAACTGTCAAACCAAAGGAACATTGAAACAGATCATCCAATTTAAAGTATCAGCCTTGCTTTGCTCCCCAAGGAAATCAGCATGGACAATGTCTCCTGAAGAACCAAGGTGTTTCTAGTTTCTGTTATTCTCATCACATAAGTATTGATCTCAGAAGGAGTGGAAGGGGAGTATATAAAAGACACTGGATACTGAACAATGAAGTACTGGATAGATTGATTTAATGGGTAGGATTTACTGTAAGTGAATTTTAATGTGAAATTAATGAATAAATAGTTGAAGATTTGAAAATACAGGTGAAGGTATAACATGTGGCAATTATTGCTTAGGTGAGAATATTTAAGATTCCCATTTTTTAGACATCCTAGGCGTTGACTCATCAGGTTCATCAGCTCCTGTGTGTACTTTTGCATTGACTGGATTTTGTCTGCAGGACTCCTATTGTTCAACAAAACTGAAATTTTGAAAATGCATGGAAAAACTATTTCACAATCATGTATTCTCCTCTTTGGCAGGCCACTACATCTATTTGCTGTGCTAGAATTCCACCATCTCTCTTGTGCGTGTCTTTTCTTTCCTCAATTGATGATAAACTTAATTCTCCCATTCTGTTTGTGTCTAATTGTGATCTAATTGAACATCTGAAATTTTTACATTAAAGTGAGTTGCTGTTCCCCCGCTCCACAGCAGTAGTAAAAAGCTCAAACCTGCTGCAGAGTGCATTCTAGATTTCACATTTCAACAATTCTCTGGTTCATTTGTTATTTCAGCTTTATGCAGACATTGCATCACATATAGCCACATTGAAGTCTGTTTATTCATGTGAAATGTTTCAGACCAATATTTTATGAGCAGGATCAAAAAGTATTGAATTGCAAAAGAGCTATTCAGACTGCAAGGTGATAGCATTTGTTCAGTCAGTAAGAGAATATGAATGTAATAGAATCTCCATTTTCCACAATAGAGGTTTTTCTTGAAATAGATCCTGATCATATCATATGCCAAGTTTAATTTACCTCTAAAACTTTGGAAATTACCATGGTAACAAAGAAAATGTGTATATAGGTATTATTTAAAGGCATGATTTTTGTTGCTCGCTAGCCAACATTGTATGTTTGTGTGTCCCATAGTGCAATGGCCAGCTACTCCTCCACCTGTGCTGCCACTAGCCCGACTCAAGGAATGAATATGGCCAACAGTATTGCCAACCTTCGCCTCAAAGCCAAAGAGTACAGCTTACAAAGAAATCAAGTGCCCACCGTGAACTGAGTACCCCTCATGGACTATAGCAACCATGGGTCCATATATTCTCTGCAAACAGACATCATCAGAAACAGGTCTTAATGAAGGGAAAAGAATGAAAAACTACATACAACAACATAATCCCAGTGCAACAGGCTAATTAAATACACCGACGCACACAAATACTTGACCTGTATAGAGCCAGAATTGCTGACACGTTTCATCCCTGTGGATTTTTAAGTAAAAGCAAGAGTAAGTATATATTCCAGTTTTGTCAAATAAATGTTTTCCAACCCAGAATTAATATACTGGGACACAATTTTTCAAACTTTGGCTAGACCAATTACAAGATTTTTTTTGGTATACGTTTAAAGGGACTTTTATTGGGTCTCCAACTGAGTGTTGTATTAAAGTTATATTGTATTGTTTCTATACAGATTTTACATTTTGTATCCATGACAAGGTTATTGTTAGCAATGCATTTTTTTCTATAGGGAAGCTTGGTAAGGCTATTTTTTGTTGACCAAACATTTTCTTTCAAGATAAGACAAATCTGATTTCCTGTTCTCTCCATGTCTGTAACAATCTTGACCAATTCTGAAAGGGAAAATGGTTCTTTTGTACACAATAAACAAGCACTCAAAGACGTGGGATTATATCTGACCAGAAATACATCAATAAATTATTATGAAAATATTGCTGTTGACAAATGGGTCTTTTTCAAAATTACTTTGCTAAATATTTTGTTGCAATGATGTACTATGCACATAAGTCACAGATGCAATAGGCACTAGTGCCTATTAGGTAGATTCATGCATATTCTAGACAAAAGCTGTTAACTGTTTAGTAGCTGGTTTGCTAAGTTTCAGTTGTGAATATCAGAGAATTAGTGAACAAAAATGAGCAGGATCCTTCCATCCCATAATTCAACCTTCCCAAGGCACTTTCCTCAATATCCTACACCATTTCACACCTCACTTTTCCACTTTTAAATATGCCATTAGCCACTATAAATGTTCCTGACTTAGTCTACAATGAATGATTTGTTTAAAGATTTAAATGTTGTCCAGAAACTGTAAATTTATACAGTATCTCAAGGATATATATCCAGATAGAAAATAGAACAGTATTTAGGATTTGTTAACAAATAATTGACAATATTTGAATATTATGGTACTCTCCTAAGAAAGATAGAAAAACTAAAACACCCCTGGTTTCACTCCTGTCCAGAAAATTTAAAATAGGCCTTTATGTTCACCATCAGTAACTGCTCTATGTGAGGATTCCTTTTTCTAAAATTAATGCAAATTCATTCGTTTTGGATGTTTATTCATTTTCCTTTTGAACACAACAGTTAACTCTAGCTTCACTATTGCCCTCCGGGCAGTGCATTCCTGACTCCAACCACTCACTGTGTAAAAATATTTTTCATTATGATATTTCCATTAATGTCTATGGCAAATTATTGTCATTCAGTATATGTTGAGATAAATTGATCCACTGGCCATTTATAGCAAAGAAACACAACACGGGGTTCATCCTCTCTGTTAATTTATGTTTTTTTCTAGATTTCACTTTGATTTCTATGGCATTCACTTTAATTATTTCCTGCATTTTAACCAACGTCTAGACAACGAAGATTTTAGTTTGCTTTTGTTGTAAGGCTGAAAGGTAATGAGTAGCAAGTGGTCCCAGGGAAGAAAGGAAGAAGTTGGACTAGTTAAGTCATGGTGAAAGAATGAGCTGAGGATACTGGTCTGGGGATACATTTTCCTGATAAAAGTAGTGCATGTGTGGAGAAGCTTCTGAAGTCATATCAGTTGCGTAGGGTAGATTTTCAGGAACACTGCTCTAATATACAAATAGCATATTAGTAGAAGTGCAGACACCATTCTATGTAACTCAAACAGCTCTTGGACTTTCTTGAAGTGTTTGATTTCTAAATGAATTTGATTTAGGTGCACTGGAATTTTAAAAAGTGTAAAGCCATCGTCTCTCCAATGTGATGGAATGAAATTACCTTATCTCACCCAACCCACTGTTTGAGGCAAACTCTGTTTAACTGTTAAAGTAAGAACAGAAAATGAGCCATCTTAAGAATCAGTTTAGCTGCAATAAAAAAGGAACATTTTCAATTCCTTGGCCTTTTGCAAAGGTCCCTCAATAACATTTTAAGAATTAGAAATTGTAGAAAATGAACACTGACCCTTCAGTTTTAATCTTACCTGGGTCAGGGTTCAATGCTGAAGATTATCTTCTTTGTGCATTGACTTATCACTTTTGTAATTTGTAGCTCCTGCCATTTACTCATCTGCTCATCATAGTTCCATCCTGGTGAAAAGATGGCTTTAGAATGAATTTCTTCCAAAGCTCTGGTCCTTTCCCCATTCACAGAAAGTACCATTCAATCATCACCCTTGTGTCTTGGCTGAAAAAGAAAATTTTTTAAATCTGTTTTAACTCTGTCTGTTCCCTTGCTCTTCTCTATCTCTGTGACTTCTTTCATCCTCTGCATCTGCATCTCCAGCTCTGGCATCTTGCACATACTGTAATTACTCCATCTGAAGCCATGCTTTTGGTTGCATGCCTTATGCTCTGGAATGGTCTTCCTAATTGTTTCCACTTCCCTTGTCTTTCTTCCTTAAAGACAGCCCTTTAAGGATTATGTATTTGACCAGGCTTTTGCATATCTATCTTAATAGTTCCTTATAGGGCTTACTTTGTTTGATAGCATCTCTTGCCACATTTTCCATTTAAATTGTTATTGTCATAATCTCTGAAAACAAGATAATAAATTATCAGAGCCAGATAGCAACAGCTGATTGTATGCATGCAATGTGTTAGGACTACATGAGCAACTGCAGCAGCATTCTCTTCAGTGTACAATTAAAGTCAGATCAATGGGAAGCCATGCAGATGTGGAACATCTGAAATATGTAGGGACAGAAATGAGCAGTTCTCTTTCCACCATGGTGGTGACACTTTTGAGACCCACTGCTGATAACCCGTTTGTTGAACTATACAGACACAGTTTTGCATTTTCAGCAAAAGGCTTCCACAACATCCCAGCAGTAGAAATAATAATACAAGTTTTGCAGAGTTCTGCAAGATGGGTCATATGTTGATTAGCTTTGCTCCCATCATCTACTTATAACATTTAATATCTTTCTGATTTGTTTTAAGCCTCTTTTTCTGTTTGTCCATCTCTCTTTCTGTCTTTATAGACTTTCTTCCTATTCTAATCTATTATTTTCCTGTCCATTTGAACTCTCCTTTTTAATACTTTGGAGATTAAGTTCGTAGTAACACCTTTATCTGTTAATCAGAAGGCCAAATGTTCAAACTGCATCTTGATGACCTGAGCACATGGTCTCAGTTGATATTCCAGTGCTTTACTGAGTGTGTGCTGTGCTAACTATTGATGGGACAATAAACAGAAGATTTGCCTGTTTTTTTCAAATGGATAACTAGATTCTGTTTCAGTGGAATAGAAACAGAAAATAATGTAAAGTGTTACAAATCAGGCAGCATCTGTACAGAAACACAGTTAACATTTCAGATTAATGACTATCAAATCTGAAAATATGTGAAAACAAGTGTGTTTTATGTTGAAGAGTGGGTGAGAACTTTGAAATGTGCCTTTGATTGGGCAGATGTCAATGCTGTCCAGGTGACAACTGCTTTTGCTACTGTGTAGTTAAGTAGGTGAATGAGAAAGAAAAATGTGCTGGAACTTGAGAAGCAGAATGCAACAGCTGCTGGAAATCTGAAACACAAGTAAATATCAGAAATACCCATGGACTGTCACCATAAGTGGAGAGAGAAACCTGAGCTGATATTACAAGTGGATAACCCAGCGTCAGAAATAGCCAATTCTAACATGCAGTAAACTAGAAAGGCTGGTTATCTGCATTTGTTGAATTCAGTACTGAATGCTGAGAGCTAGAAGAATTATTTGAGTCCCAAGACAGTGGAAAGGGATAAGGGAAGATCCATTCAGATGAAGCAGTTATTGACTTGCATTTTTTCCTAATGTATTGCATTTAGTATTCATGATGTGGTTTCCCTCTAAAATACTTTTCAGAACACCTTCAATTCAGCCTTTGAGACCAACCTTGACTTGTGTAGCTTTTTAATGTCTTAATTTTCCCTGTTTTCTTGATCAAAATGCATCTGCATCAACATCAACAAAATAGGTTATGTGGTTACCATCTTGTTGCAGATTATGACATCTTGTTATATGCAATATGATTGTTGTGCTTAAAGCATTATTACAGGTATTATCCTCCCTCTCTCCTCTCTTTCCTGCTCCCTGACACTAATTCTATCTTGGCCTCTATTAATCTCTGCATCTCTGCCTCACTTTCCCTTTCCCTTGCTTCTATCCAACTCACTTATTGTCCTTTGCTCCCTTGTCTCACTCTCTCTACTTAAGTACATACATATAATCTCTCTGTATCTAACTATTTCCTTGTATTTTAAATATTTTCTGCTATTTTATTCTCTCCATCTTTTCCTTGCCTTGAAAGCTTCCATAGCACAATTCCTCGGCTGTCTCTCTGCCTTTAAGCCCCATCCTTCTGAGCCTTTCAA
Organism: Mobula birostris; assembly: GCF_030028105.1. NCBI lineage: Eukaryota > Metazoa > Chordata > Chondrichthyes > Myliobatiformes > Myliobatidae > Mobula > Mobula birostris. The sequence goes on along the minus strand of NC_092381.1, from coordinate 64,412,124 downwards.
GGAAGTGCACATTACTGCTTAAAGTGGGGAGGAGTTTTGTGAGCTGCTAGCCTTGGGAACGGCACAGCTACAGAATTATACTACTTCTATGTTATCTCACATTGGATAGAAACAAAAACTTTATTTGGTATTAACTGTGGATGATTCTTTTCACCAAATGGAAACAAGAGTCTTCAGAACAGAATGAGTAACATGAACAATGTGGAGAACAGATTACCGTAACAGCACTGGAGAGGTCAGTCCAACAGTGAGTGCAAGGAGGATTTAGTGGCAACATGGTGTGTTGAATGTGGCTGCAGATGATGGTATGACCTAGAATTTGGGAAAAGTTACTCTGGAGTTTATGCATCCCATATGTAAGTCGCAACCAAAAAATTCCCAGAAAATCCTCTTGTCCATGCAAGATGTCATCTTGGTTAAGAGGTAATACTTCTACTTCTGAGTCAGAAGACTGCAGTTTGAAGTACAGTCCAGGGTGGCACTTCAGAGCAGTACCGTATAAGTGTTAGGCCTCTCATGGAAAGCTCATTTAAGATTAAATCCAAGGCATACTGCAAGTTTAAAAAAATGGAGAGTTTTCCAGAAGTCGTGGCTTATACTTAACCTTTGAATAGTATTACTGTGGTAGACATCTAGTTTTATCACAGATTTTTTTGTGAGATCTTGCTGTGAGCAAATTAGCAACATATTTCCTTATATTACCATGATAACAATTCTAAACAAATACATACTGGATGAAACATCTTCTGCAACATCTTGAGGCTATTAATTGATTTATTAGTGGGATGCGGATATATCTGCAAAGGCCGAATTTATATTCCAACCCTAAATGCCCATTGAAATTAGTTTAGAATTTATAGTCCAGCCCTAAATGCCCATTGAAATTAGCTTAGAATTTATAGTCCAGCCCTAAATGCCCATTGAAATTAGTTTAGAATTTTTTAGTTGATGAATTCAATTAAGAATCAATCACATGCGGAGGTGTGTGGTTGTGGTCTGGATCACAAATAGGACTAAACAGGTAATGACAACAGATCTCTTTCTATGAAGGACAATAACAAACACATTGAGCTTTACAACAATCCACAACTGCTAATATTCTTTTTTTAAATTCCTAAATGATTTAATAACGAAAACATTTATCAGATGCCAGGTTGGGATAGGAACTCAGTTCTGGATGAATCATCAAAGATTCTGGATACAAGCACAGTAACTTAACCACCAGATTCTCAAACCCAATTCTTTTGCAAGTAGAGCTTGCATTTCTGGATTTTGAAAATTAGGTTTTTAAAATTTGTATTATATCCAACAAAATCTGTTAATTTTAATTATTAAAAGGCGACATCAATGAGATGCATAAATTGTCAGTCTGACGTTTAAGTTTAATTAAGTTGGAATAACATGTCGATATTAAAATTCACATTTTATTAAAGTGTATTTGATTCTTTACCTGTGCCTTGATAATTTTCTTCCATAAATGTTTCTCCTAAAGTAACAAGTAATTAATATAAATGATAATAAATCATTTAAATATATATACATCCAACTGTAAATATGAAGACCAGAGATGAAGCGAGGGTGTCCACATTTAACATTAAGAAAATCCAGAAAAAAATACTTTGGTAAGTCATGGCAGACATTATTAAAGAGACATTGATGACTTCTTTACACTCATTGATGGCACTGAGGGGCAATACTTCATGTTTACACAAGCTGTGGCCACTGCTGCAGTATGTGGCTTTAAGGTGGATAGATCAGCCAAGCACGGAGATGTTTATGGAGGGCCATCCAAATGCTTCTAAAGGCTATTCACATTATTTGTACCGTTCATAAGTAGATGACATTTTTAGTCATGTTTAAAGATACAAGTGCTACAGTGCTCTCAGCATTTTCCTGCTGTCCTACTACTGCCTCTTGCTGCTTCATTCACTATTGCATCACTGAGTCTCTCATTGTCCTCTATACGGTCAGCTCCCATGTCTGCTGTGGTCCCCTATCTTGTCTGAACTAAGCCCTTCAGCACTGTACCCATTGTACAGTCATGGAGTAAAATGTCATAGATAAGCCTGGCATACCTGGAACCCAGAAGGTTAAACCAGGATGCAAAAGTGTCTCAGGTTCTCTCTCTGATCCCTGTAAGCCTATTCCCAGGCTTAGACATTCCTGGACACAGCTCAATTTTGTTCTTTGTCTCCAGGACACTAAAGTTCCATGCTGGGAAGACTCCAAGATGTTACATCAGGAGGGCCCTGAGGTCAAATTAGGAGGGGGTGGGGTTGGACCTGATGAGTGCATCAGAAGTCTCCAGGAATAGAGAAACTGGGCCAGATGTGGCCTGAGGGCCAGAGGTTCATCTATCCTGGGGTTAAAGTAAGCATGCATTCCTTTAACTGATTCCACAGAAGCTTTTGATCTTCTTCCCACATGTTGTTGCCATCAGTCTAATTCCCCTGGCTTTATTCCTCCACAGCCCTGCAACTGATACGACTATCAACTAGCCTTTTTTGCACTAACATCAATTTATAGTAACCAATTATCTTACTAGCACACCTTTCGAATTAGGGAGCAAACCAGAGGACTCAGAGGTAAACTATGCAATCATCAGCAGAGCATGTAACCAGTACACAGGAATGCCCTAAGTTCTGAATAGGACCTGGTCCTTGAAGCTATGAGACAACAGCTCCAACTGTGATGGCACTGTGCTACCCACAGGGACATCTGTTCAACACCAAAGGCTGAGACTGGATTTTTACATTTTACATGGCTTATATGGCAATGGATGCTCTAAAATCTGACAGGTTGCTTTTTCCAATAACCACACCTCTGCAAGTCTTCCTTTAATTATATCTCTGGCAAAATCTTCACTGTCTTTTATGACTATGCATTTCTTTGATATCTTGCCCATGATTTTGTTTTCTTATTTGGTTTCCTCCATCTCGCCAGAGAGCAATCATTCCCAGGATAAATGGCATTAGTCATCAGTTTATTTTTACTTAGAGATACAGCACAAACAGGCCCTTCTGGCCCAACGAGCTTCTGCTGCACAGTTTTCTACCCATGTGACCAATTGACCTAACCAATACATCCTTGGAATGTGGGAGGAAAACAGAGCACCTGGATAAAACCTACATGGTCACTGGGAGAACGTACAAGCTTCTTACAGATAACGGCGGAACTGAATTGGGGTCGCTGGTGCTGTGATTGCATTACACTAACCACACTGCCACCGTGCAGCCCATGTGTGGTTTTATGCAATGTGCATTTTAAAAGCCATATGTAAAAGTCTGAAAACAAACTAAATTCTGTATCGCTCCCATTTTTTGCCAGATTTAATCACTGGGGGAGAAATCCCCACTTTTCTAATTAGGCCTTAGGGTTTTTTGTTTTTGTTAGTTAAAACCTTTTTTAAAAAGTATCATTTTATTTAAAAGAACGTTTATTATAACAATTTTGATATGGTATCCTGTTATTCCACTGCCTTATGCATTTTTTGCCTTCTTTCCAAAGGCTTTTATGTTTAATTATTGAAATAGTTTATAACAGCAATGTTACCTTTTCAATCACATGGTATGAAGGAGACAGCAAAAGGAAACAGCTCTAGTACAATATGATATCAAAAGTTATAAGGTGTTAGTGACTGGCTAACTTTGTTCTTAATTAAAACAGCACTACTCACTAAACAAGCTCCAAACCCAATAGCTGCATGACCTTGCCTCACTGTTCTCTTTATTTGCTAAATTGTTGCTTCATCGTTTCAAGGAATTTCTCAGTACTTTTCTTCTCTACACTGCCACCAACTAAAGCTCCCTCCCGTTCCTCCCCAAGCAACCAAATGCTGATTCTTGCCAATCTAACAATCAAAAAGAATTTGAACCATAGAACCATAGAACATTACAGCACAGAAACAGGCCTTTTGGCCCCTCTCGGCTGTGCTGAACCATTTTTCTGCCTAGTCCCACTGACATGCTCCTGGACCATATCCTTCCATACACCCCTCATCTATGTACCTGTCCAAGTTTTTCTTAAATGTTAAAAGTGAACCCGCATTTACCACTTCATCTGGCAGCTCATTCCACACTCCCACCACTCCCTGTGTGAAGAAGCACCCCCCCAATGTTCCCTTTAAACTTTTCCCCCTTCACCTTTAACCCATGTCCTCTAGTTTTTTTTCTCCCCTTGCCTCAGTGGAGAAAGCCTGCTTGCATTCACTCTATCTATACCCATCATAATTTTATATACCTCTATCAAATCTCCCCTCATTCTTCTACGCCGCAGGGAATAAAGTCCTAACCTATTCAACCTTCCTCTAACTCACTTTCTCAAGTCCCGGCAACATCCTTGTAAACCTTCTTTGCACCCTTTCAATCTTATTAATATCCTTCCTGCAATTTGGTGACCAAATCGGCACACAATACTCCAAATTCAGCCTCACCAATGCCTTATACAACCTCACCATAACATTCCAACTCTTAAACTCAGTACTTTGATTTATAAAGGCCAATGTACCAAAAGCTCTCTTTACGGCCCTATCTACCTGTGACACCACTCTTAGGGAATTTTGTGTCTGTATTTCCAGATCCCTCTGTTCTACTGCACTCCTCAGTGCCTTACCATTTACCCTGTATGTTCCACCTTGGTTTGTCCTTCCAAAGTGCAATACCTCACACTTGTCTGTATTAAACTCCATCTGCCATTTTGCAGCCTATTTTTCCAGCTGGTCCAAATCCTTCTGCAAGCTTTGAAAACCTTCCTCACTGTCCACTACACCTCCAGTCTTTGTATCATCAGCAAATTTGCTGATCCAACTTGTTGTAATGTGAGTGTAATTAAAAGTAAGTTAATACTAATTAGGATATCGGGGGGGGAGGGGGGTAGTCTACTTCAGTTTTTGTTCTTCCGGTGGCCCTTGGTACCTAGAGTCCCCGCCATGCTGTACGTGCTGTGAAACCTCCTGTATATACGTAACGTTTTGAAGTTCGAGATAAAGTTGTTTCTTTGGCATGAAGTTGTCGGGTGTGCCTTTTTCAAAGTAGAAGATACCACATTATCATCCAGATCATTGATATAGATGACAAATAAAATGGACCCAGCACTGATCCCTGTGGCACACCACTAGTCACAGGCCTCCACTCAGAGAAGCAATCCTCCACTACCAATCTCTGGCTTCTTCCATTGAGCCAATGTCTAATCCAATTTACTACCTCTCCATGTATACCTAGCGACTGAATCTTCCTAACTAACCTCCCATGCTGGACCTTGTCAAAGGCCTTACTGACGTCCATGTAAACAACATCCACTGCCTTCCCTTCATCCACTTTCCTGGTAGCCTCCTCGAAAAACTCTAATAGATTTGTTAAACATGACCTACCACGCACAAAGCCATGTTGACTCTCCCTAATAAGTCCCTGTCTATCCAAATACTTGTAGATCTTATCTCTTAGTACTCCTTCCAATAATTTACTTATTACTGACATCAAACTTACCGGCCTATAATTTCGCGGAATACTTTTAGAGCCTTTTTTAAACAACGGAACAACATGAGCTACCCTCCAATCCTCCGGTACCTCACCTGTAGATACCGACATTTTAAATATATCTGCCAGGGCCCCTGCAATTTCAACACTAGTCTCCTTCAAGGTCCAAGGGAATACCCTGTCAGGTCCTGGGAATTTATCTACTCTGATTTGCCTCAAGATATCAAGCACCTCCTCCTCTTCAATCTGTATAAGTTCCATGACCTCACTAATTGTTTACCTTATTTCCATAGACTCCATGCCAGTTTCCTTAGTAAATACAGACACAAAAAAACCATTTAAGATCTCCACCATTTCTTTTGGTTCCATATATTACCGACCACTCTGATCTTCAAGAGGACCAATTTTATCCCTTACTGTCCTTTTGCTCTTAATATACCTGTAGAAGCTCTTTGGATTATCCTTTACCTTGACCGCTAAAGCAACCTCATGTCTTCTTTTAGCCCTCCTGATTTCTTTCTTAAGTATTTTTTTTGCACTTTTTATACTCCTCAAACACCTTATTTGCTCCCTGTTTCCTATACATGTCATACATCTCTCTTTTCTTCTTTATCAGAGTTCCAATATCTCTTGAGAACCAAGGTTCCTTATTCCTATTCACTTTGCCTTTCATCCTGACAAGAACATACAAACTCTGCACTCTCAAAATTTCTCTTTTGAAGGCCTCCCATTTACCAATCATCTCCTTGCCAGAGAACAACTTGTCCCAATCCACGCCTTTTAGATCCTTCCTTATTTCTTCAAATTTGGCCTTTTTCCAGTTTAGAACCTCAACCCGAGGACCAGATCTATCTTTATCCATGATCAAGTTGAAACTAATGGTTTTATGATCACTGGAACAAAAGTGTTCCCCTACACACACTTCCGTCACCTGTCCTAACTCGTTTCCTAATAGGAGATCTAATATTGCATCCTCTCCAGTTGGTGCTTCTATATATTGATTTAGAAAACTTTCCTGAATACATTTTACAAACTTTAACCCATCTAGATATGTAAAAAGGAAAAGACTGGTAAAGACAAATGTAGGTCCCCTACAGACAGAAACAGGTGAATTGATTATGGGGAGCAAGGACATGGCAGACCAATTGAATAATTACTTTGGTTCTGTCTTCACTAAGGAGGACATAAATAATCTTCCAGAAATAGTAGGGGACAGAGGGTCCAGTGAGATGGAGGAACTGAGCGAAATATTTGTTAGTAGGGAAGTGGTGTTAGGTAAATTGAAGGGATTGAAGGCAGATAAATCCCCAGGGCCAGATGGTCTGCATCCCAGAGTGCTTAAGGAAGTAGCCCATGAAATAGTGGATGCATTGGTGATAATTTTTCAAAACTCGTTAGATTCTGGACTAGTTCCTGAGGATTGGAGGGTGGCTAATGTAACCCCACTTTTTAAAAAAGGAGGGAGAGAGAAACCGGGGAATTATAGACCGGTTAGCCTAACCTTGGTGGTGGGGAAACTGCTGGAGTCAGTTATCAAAGATGTGATAACAGCACATTTGGAAAGCGGTGAAATCATCGGACAAAGTCAGCATGGATTTGTGAAAGGAAAATCATGTCTGATGAATCTCATAGAATTTTTTGAGGATGTAACTAGTAGAGTGGATAGGGGAGAGCCAGTGGATGTGGTATATTTGGATTTTCAAAAGGCTTTTGACAAGGTCCCACACAGGAGATTAGTGTGCAAACTTAAAGCACACGGTATTGGGGGTAAGGTATTGAGGTGGATAGAGAATTGGTTAGCAGACAGGAAGCAAAGAGTGGGAATAAACGGGACCTTTTCAGAATGGCAGGCGGTGACTAGTGGGGTACCGCAAGGCTCAGTGCTGGGACCCCAGTTGTTTACAATATATGTTAATGACTTGGATGAGGGAATTAAATGCAGCATCTCCAAGTTTGCGGATGACACGAAGCTGGGTGGCAGTGTTAGCTGTGAGGAGGATGCTAAGAGGATGCAGAGTGACTTGGATAGGTTGGGTGAGTGGGCAAATTCATGGCAGATGCAATTTAATGTGGATAAATGTGAAGTTATCCACTTTGGTGGCAAAAATAGGAAAACAGATTATTATCTGAATGGTGGCCGATTAGGAAAAGGGGAGGTGCAACGAGACCTGGGTGTCATTATACACCAGTCATTGAAAGTGGGCATGCAGGTACAGCAGGCGGTGAAAAAGGCGAATGGTATGCTGGCATTTATAGCGAGAGGATTCAAGTACAGGAGCAGGGAGGTATTACTGCAGTTGTACAAGGCTTTGGTGAGACCACACCTGGAGTACTGTGTGCAGTTTTGGTCCCCTAATCTGAGGAAAGACATCCTTGCCATAGAGAGAGTACAAAGAAGGTTCACCAGATTGATTCCTGGGATGGCAGGACTTTCATATGAAGAAAGACTGGATGAACTGGGCTTGTACTCGTTGGAATTTAGAAGATTGAGGGGGGATCTGATTGAAACGTATAAAATCCTAAAGGGATTGGACAGGCTAGATGCAGGAAGATTGTTCCCGATGTTGGGGAAGTCCAGAACGAGGAGTCACAGTTTGAGGATAAAGCGGAAGCCTTTTAGGACCGAGATTAGGAAAAACTTCTTCACACAGAGAGTGGTGAATCTGTGGAATTCTCTGCCACAGGAAACAGTTGAGGCCAGTTCATTGGCTATATTTAAGAGGGAGTTAGATATGGCCCTTGTGGCTACGGGGATCAGGGGGTATGGAGGGAAGGCTGGGGCAGGGTTCTGAGTTGGATGATCAGCCATGATCATAATAAATGGCGGTGCAGGCTCAAAGGGCCAAATGGCCTACTCCTGCACCTATTTTCTATGTTTCTAGACCTTTAACAGTATGGGAATCCCAATCAATATGTGGAAATTTGCTTAGTGATTTTTTTCATTTGTTGACTTGGACAGTAAATACTGGCTGGCTACTATGACGATGTACAGTAGCACACGCCGAGATCTCATCTAAAACCCTTCAACGTACCTTTCATGAGGATACCAATTGGGAATTGTGGGATTCAGAGTTATAAAGTTATGGAATAATACAGCACGGAAACAGACCCTCCATCCCATCTTGTCATGCCAGCTACAGCATCCACAGTTGCCTGTTTTCAGCCCATAACTCTCTATGTACCTATCTAAATGCCTCTTAAATGTTGCATTTGTATCTAACTCAACAACTTCCTCTGGAAGCTCAGTCCAGGTACTCATTACCCTATGTGTAAAGAAATTACCTCTCAGGTCTTTACAAAATCTCTCCCTTCTTGTATCTGTGCCCTCTCGTTTTGGACTCACCAACCTTGGAGAAAAAGCTATGACAGTCCACCTTATTCATGCCCTTCATGAATTTATTAACATTCTGTGAGGTCACTCCTCATTTGCCTGTAAAGATACAGCATGGCCAACCTCTCCCTGTAACTCAAGCCCTCTGGTCCATCCACCATCCCCATTAATCTCTTCTGCGCCCTCTCCAGCTTGACAATTTCAGACATTTTCAGCAGACTGTACTTGTACTCCCTGGTCCCTCTGTTCCACTACATTTGACAGTGCCCTGCCATTTACTATATATGTCTTACCCTAGTTTGACAAGAATCAGCATTTATGAAAGTTGAAATCAATTTGCCATTCCTCAGACTCTCTCATTAACTGATCAGGATTTCATTGTAAATTGTAAGATGCTGAAAATCTTGAGCAACACATACAAAATGCTGGAGGAACTCAGCAAGTTAGGCAGCAACTATGGAGAGGCATAAACAGGTCCACTACATGGTCCACTAACACCACAACAATAGTTAAGAAAGCACAGCAATGTTTGTTTTTCCTTAGGATGCTGAAGAAAGCTGGTCTACCTGAACAGATGCTGGTGACCTTTTACCGCTGCACCATAGAGAGCATCTTAACATACTGCATCTCTGTGTGGTATCTCAGTTGTACAGCAGCTGATAGGAAAGCACTTCAGCGGGTCATCTCTAGCGCACAGAAGATTATCGGGACACAGCTCCCAGCCCTGAAGGACACTTAAAGCTCACGCTGCCTAAGGAAAGCTACAAGCATCTGTAAGGACAATACACACTCATGCAATCACCTGTTTGAACTTCTTCCATCTGGCAGACGTTATAAGATTTTCTATGCCTGCACTTCCAGACTGAAAAATAGCTTTTTCCCCTAGAGCTATAATTGCTCTGAATCAATGGATCAAGCATCATCCATAAATTTGTTGTATTGCTACTTTAATACTGATTTTTTGGCTGTCATGCATCTGAGTTGCACTTTTGTACTGCTGGACATTGCTTGTACTGGCTGGTTACTTGATTTTATTTATTGTTTATTTATTTTATTTGTTGTTTTATAGCATTGAGTACAAGAGTTGCAAACTCGTTTTCACTGTATTGGTGCATGACAAATTGTACTATGCAATGACAATAAAGATATTTCATTTCAAAACAGTCAATGTTTTAGGTCAAGCCCCTTCATCGGGACTTGATGTATGCTTCCTTCTTTTTCCTTACCAGAGGCTTGATATCCCTGGCAGCCAGAGTTCCCTGAACTTGGTATGTCTGCTTTTCAACCTAAAAGGAACACGCTGCCCTGGATCCTTGAGGTGATCCTTTTAAAAACGTCCCACCTGCCAATTATCCATTGGCTTTTAAATAGAGTCACCCTGTTGAACACAGCTAGGTCCTGCCTAATGCCTTCAAAATCGGCTCTGCTCCATTTCAGGACTTTAACCTGTGGATTTGTTCTGTCTTTCACCATAACCCAATGTTTTTCCCAACTGACACTCTAGTTATTTGGCCCATCTCATTACCTAAGAGGAGGTCCAGTATTGCTCAGTTCTGGATAGATTATCTATGTATGCAAAATAAAACTGTCTTGGATGCACTGCACAAATTTTGCCTCATTTAAGTCCTTCACACTCTGTGCGGCTCAGTCGATATTGGAGAAATTCAAATCTCTCACTAGCACTAGCCTACCATTCTCACAACTGTGTGCAATTTCTCAACACATCTGCTCCTCACCTGCTCTTCCTTTTGAACCTCTTTTGTAGAAGCATCCTGATCTACTTATTACAAGCAGTTACGTATCAGCTGAATATTTTTATCTTGCTCTTTACTGGAACTGGCTTCCTTGATATGATTTACGTATCATAGAGTGATCCCACATAATCAAGAAGGGGATCATTCTTGTTATTTTTTATATGGTGTGAAATTGTACTTTAAAATTTTTAAGCTGCTGTTGAATTTCGGACAATGCATCTACTCACTTTTTCTGTTTACATACCTCTAGACTATTTACGTATTCTACTTTTGTCCGTGCTTACCAATGCCTTGATCCTTTGCTGAATTTTGAAACTCTCTCAAACCTTAAGCTTCCTGATATTTTTGGAAACACATGTATATCTTTTGATCCAATACTATCTTTAAAATCTCTAGACTAAGAATAAACCTAAAAGAGGGAGAGAAACTTTAAATCAGTAAGCCTGACGTTAATAGAAAGGAATCATAGAATGGTTATAGAATTGAAGTAAGCCACGAGATCCATTGTGTCCATGTAGGTTCTTGACCAGAGCAAATCAATAGTTCCGCCCCTGACTCTCTCTGTAGCCTTGCAAAACCTTCTCCAGTATCTATTTATCCAGCTCCCTTTTGAAGGCTAAAATGGAACCTGCTTCCATCACTGTAAGCAATGTGTTCTGGACTCCAAACATATGCTGCAATGAAAAGATTTTCTTCACCTGATTCTCATTTCTTTTATCCTTCATTTTTTCCTGTAACCTTCAAGACTCAAGTCCTCCACGGACAGACTCCCACTATTCACTCTGTCCAGGCCCTTCATTATTTTATATATAGCTATCTGGTCACTCCTCAGCCATCTTTAAAGAAAACAATACCAGCTCTCTAATTTGGATTTATAACTGTGGACCCTCATCGAAGGAAACATTTATATGAATCTTTTCCAAACTCTTCCTAATGCCTTCATTCCTTTAATGAAATAACCAAAATTAAAGAGAATACTCCAGATGAGACCAGAATATTTTAATAGATATTCATTATGGCTTTGCTACTTTTATACTTTGTGCCTCACTTGATAAACTTAATTTGTGCTTGACTTATTAACTGCTTTCTCAACTTATCCTGCCGCTTTCAATAATTTGTGAACCATATCCTCAGATTCTTTCACTCCATACCTCTTATAATATTCAATAATTTTCCTACCAAAATCATCACCTTGCATTTCTTCATACTAACTTTCTTCTACCATTTCTCTGCTTCTTCCACATGTTTGTATCTTGCTGCAGCTTATCACATCCTCTTTGCTGATCATAATACTTTCAAGTTAATGCCATCCACTAATTTAGCAACTGTGGCTTGCACCACCAAGTTTAGGGCATTAATAGAGATCAAAACAAGCACTGATGCCCTTGAAGAACTTCAATTCACTGCCTTTGAATCCAATAAACAACCATTCACCATGATCCTTGATTGTCCATTACTTAGGCAACTTTGTGTCCATGGTATCTATGAACACTTTATGCTATGTGCTTCTGGATGTCAATATACACATGTCAACTACATTGATAAAGAATAGAATTGATGAAAGCAAAGAAATTCTCTCAAATTGGTTAAACACAATTTTGCCTTTAACAAATTCATGCTAGTTCACCTTATTTAACCCACTATCCTCCAGACTATTAATCCTCCCCTCGATCAAGGTTTCTAAAACCTTTCCTACTATTAGGTTAAACTGGTTGAACTTTTTTGGAGCACATACTAATTCTTTAGCACCATTGCATTTGAAAGATTATTGGTAATTTGCTCACAATTTTTTTTCATAACTTTCTTCAAAATCCCATCCTGTCTTTCTGATGTACCTACTATATATTGAACCAAGTTTTCTAATATCTTCATGCTATCACTTTCTAGAATGGATAAGCCAGGTAATTTCAAGGATGAGTCCAACATCAGTGGAAGGGAAGTTAGAAGTTAGAAGAAGGGTTAACTTACACGTAGAAAGGGAGGAATTAAGCAAAGATTATAACTATGGCTTTGATAGAGAGATACAGTCTGACTGATTTAATAGAATTATTTCAGAGGTGACTAAGTATATCGATGAGGAAAGTGATTCTGTTGTAATCTACATGGATTTCAGTAAAGCCTCTGACAAGGGTCCACATGGGAGAATGATCCAGAAAGTTTGCACCCATGGGATCTACAGCAAGTTGGAAAACTGGGTTTGAAATTAACTTGGTAATAGGAAGCAGTGTGAGATAGTGGAACATTGTTTTTATATGGGACGCTTGCTGTTCATCATTTACATTAATATCCAGAACATGATCAGTAAGAAGGAAGGTTAGGTTACAGTGCAATATTGGTAAAATGGTCAGAGAAAGACAGAGCAACACACAAAATGCTGGTGGAATGCAGCAGGCCAGGCAGCATCTACTGGAAGAGGTACAGTCAACATTTTGGGCTGAGACCTTTCATTGGGACTAACTGAAAGAGATAGCAAGAGATTTGAAAGTGGGAGGGGGAGGGGGAGATCTGAAATGATAGGAGAAGACAGGAGGGGGAGGGATAGAGCTAAGAGCTCGAAAGTTGATTGGCAAAAGGGATACAAGGCTGGAAAAGGGAGAGGATCATGGGATGGGAGGCCTCGGGAGAAAGAAAGGGGGAGAGGAGCACCAGAGGAAGATGGAGAGCAGGCGAAGAGTTATTGTGAGAGGGACAGAGAGAGAAAAGAGAGAGAGAGAGAGAGAGAGAAAAGGGGGGGGGGGAGGAGAATAATAAATAAATAAATAAATGGATAAGAAGGGGAGGAGGGGCATTAATGGAAGTTAGAGAAGGCAAAGTTCATGCCATCAGGTTGGAGGCTACCCAGATGGAATATAAGGTGTTGTTCCTCCAACCTGAGTGTGGCTTCATCTTGACAGTAGAGGAGGCCGTGGATAGACATATCAGAATGGGAACGGGACGTGGAATTAAAATGTGTGGCCACTGGGAGATCCTGCTTTCTCTGGCGGACAGAGCGTAGGTGTTCAGCGAAACGGTCTCCCAGTCTGCGTCGGGTCTCGCCGATATATAGAAGTCCTCACCTAGAGCACCGGATGCAGTATATCACACCAGCTGACTCACAGGTGAAGTATCACCTCACCTGGAAGGACTGTCTGGGGCCCTGAATGGTGGTGAGGGAGGAAGTGTAAGGGTATGTGTAGCACTTGTCCCGCTTACAAGGATAAGTGCCGGGAGGGAGATCGGTGGGAAGGGATGGGGGAGACAAATGGACAAAGGAGTCACGTAGGTAGCGATTCCTGCGGAAAGCAGAAACAGCGGGGAGGGAAAGATGTGCTTGGTGGTGGGATCCTGTTGGAGGTGGTGGAAGTTGTGGAGAATTATATGTCAGACCTGGAGGCTGGTGGGGTGGCAGGTGAGGACAAGGGAAACCCTATTCATATATAACCATATAACAATTACAGCACGGAAACAGGCCATCTCAGCCCTTCTAGTCCGTGCCGAACTCTTACCCTATCCTACTCCCACCGATCTGCACTCAGCCCATAACCCTCCATTCCTTTCCTGACCATATATCTATCCAATTTAACTTTAAACAACAACATAGAACCTGCCTCAACCACTTCTGCTGGAAGCTCGATCTACACAGCTACCACTCTCTGAGTAAAGAAGTTCCCCCTCATGTTACCCCTAATTTTGTCCTCTAATTCTCAACCCATCCCCTCTTGTTTGAATCTTCCCCACTCTCAATGGAAAAAGTCTAACCACGTCAACTCTAATAATCCCCCTCATAATTTTAAACACCTCTATCAAGTCTCCCCTCAACCTTCTACGCTCCAAAGAATAAAGACCTAACTTAGAAACATAGAAAATAGGTGCAGGAGTAGGCCATTCGGCCCTTCGAGCCTGCACCGCCATTTATTATGACCATGGCTGATCATCCAACTCAGAACCCCGCCCCAGCCTTCCCTCCATACCCCCTGATCCCCGTAGCCACAAGGGCCATATCTAACTCCCTCTTAAATATAGCCAATGTACTGGCCTCAACTGCTTCCTGTGACAGAGAATTCCACAGATTCACCACTCTCTGAGTGAAGAAGTTTTTCCTAATCTCGGTCCTAAAAGGCTTCCCCTTTATCCTCAAACTGTGACCCCTTGTTCTGGACTTACCCAACATCGGGAACAATCTTCCTGCATCTAGCCTGTCCAATCCCTTTAGGATTTTATACGTTTCAATCAGATCACCCCTCAATCTTCTAAATTCCAACGAGTACAAGCCCAGTTCATCCAGTCTTTCTTCATATGAAAGTCCTGCCATCCCAGGAATCAATCTGGTGAACCTTCTTTGTACTCCCTCTATGGCAAGGATGTCTTTCCTCAGATTAGGGGACCAAAACTGCACACAATACTCCAGGTGTGGTCTCACCAAAGCCTTGTACAACTGCAATAGTACCTCCCTGCTCCTGTACTCAAATCCTCTTGCTATAAATGCCAGCATACCATTCGCCTTTTTCACCGCCTGCTGTACCTGCATGCCCACTTTCAATGACTGGTGTATAATGACACCCAGGTCTCGTTGCACCTCCCCTTTTCCTAATCGGCCACCATTCAGATAATAATCTGTTTTCCTATTTTTGCTACCAAAGTGGATAACTTCACATTTATCCACATTAAATTGCATCTGCCATGAATTTGCCCACTCACCCAACCTATCCAAGTCACTCTGCATCCTCTTAGCATCCTCCTCACAGCTAACACTGCCACCCAGCTTCGTGTCATCCGCAAACTTGGAGATGCTGCATTTAATTCCCTCATTCAAGTCATTAATATATATTGTAAACAACTGGGGTCCCAGCACTGAGCCTTGCGGTACCCCACTAGTCACTGCCTGCCATTCTGAAAAGGTCCCGTTTATTCCCACTCTTTGCTTCCTGTCTGCTAACCAATTCTCCATCCACATCAATACCTTACCCCCAATACCATGTGCTTTAAGTTTGCACACTAATCTCCTGTGTGGGACCTTGTCAAAAGCCTTTTGAAAATCCAAATATACCACATCCACTGGTTCCCCCCTATCCACTCTACTAGTTACATCCTCAAAAAATTCAATGAGATTCGTCAGACATGATTTTCCCTTCACAAATCCATGTTGACTTTGTCCGATGATTTCACCGCTTTCCAAATGTGCTGTTATCACATCTTTGATAACTGACTCCAGCAGTTTCCCCACCACCGAGGTTAGGCTAACCGGTCTATAATTCCCCGGTTTCTCTCTCCCTCCTTTTTTAAAAAGTGGGGTTACATTAGCCACCCTCCAATCCTCAGGAACTAGTCCAGAATCTAATGAGTTTTGAAAAATTATCACTAATGCATCCACTATTTCTTGGGCTACTTCCTTAAGCACTCTAGGATGCAGACCATCTGGCCCTGGGGATTTATCTGCCTTCAATCCCTTCAATTTACCTAACACCACTTCCCTACTAACAAGTATTTCGCTCAGTTCCTCCATCTCACTGGACCCTCTGTCCCCTACTATTTCTGGAAGATTATTTATGTCCTCCTTAGTGAAGACAGAACCAAAGTAATTATTCAATTGGTCTGCCATGTCCTTGCTCCCCATAATCAATTCACCTGTTTCTGTCTGTAGGGGACCTACATTTGTCTTTACCAGTCTTTTCCTTTTTACATACCTATAAAAGCTTTTACAGTCATTTTTAATGTTCCCTGCCAGTTTTCTCTCATAATCTTTTTTCCCCTTCCTAATTAAGCCCTTTGTCCTCCTCTGCTGAACTCTGAATTTCTCCCAGTCCTCAGGTGAGCCACTTTCTCTGGCTTGTTCAACCTTTCTCTGTAACTTTGGAGATTAAACCCAGGCAACATTTTAGTAAACCTCTTCTGTACTCTCTCAATTTTATTGACATCTTTCCTATAATTCGGTGACCAGAACTGTACACAATACTCCAGATTTGGCCTTACCAATGCCTTATACAATTTCAACATTATATCCCAACTCCTATACTCAATGTTCTGATTAATAAAGGCCAGCAAACCAAAAGTATTCTTCACCACCCTATCCACATGAGATTCCATCTTCAGGGAACTATGCACCATTATCTCTAGATCCCTCTGTTCGAAAGCATTCTTTAATGCCCTACCATTTACCATGTATGCCCTATTTTGATTAGTTCTATCAAAATGTAGCACCTCACATTTTTCAGCATTAAACTCCATCTGCCATCTTTCAGCCCACTCTTCTAACTGTCCTAAATCTCTCTGCAAGTTTTGAAAACCTACCTCATCATCCACAGCACCACCTATCTTAGTATCATCTGCATAATTACTAATCCAATTTACCACCCCATCATCCAGATCATTAATATATATTACAAACAACATTGGACCCAGTACAGATCCCTGAGGCACACTGCTACACACCGTCCTCCAATCTGACACACAGTTATCCACCGCTACTCTCTGGTGTCTCCCATCTAGTCACTGCTGAATCCATTTTACTACTTCCATATTAATGCCTAATTAACCAATTAATTCTTAATCAATTATTAATTAACTAATTAATTATTCCTAGTGGGGTGGCGGTAGGATGGGGTAAGAGCAGATGTGTGTGAAATGGGAGATGCATTTGAGAGTAGTGTTGATGGTGGAGGAAGGGAAGTCCCTTTCTTTAAAAAAGGAAGACATCCCCTTCGTCCTGGAATGAAAAGCCTCATCCTGAGGGCAGATGCGGTGGAGACAGAGGAATTGCAAGAAGGGGATGGCATTTTTGCAAGAGACAGGGTGGGAAGAGGAATAGTCCAGGTAGCTGTGAGAGTCCATAGGCTTATAGTAGACATCAGTAGATAAGCTGTCTCCAGAAATAGAGACAGAAAGATCAAGAAAGGGGAGGGAGGTGTCGGAAATGGACCAGGTAAATTTAAAGGCAGGAGTTGTTTAATCCTGATAAGTATGAAATGATGCACTTTAAGAGGACTAATTGAGCTAGGACACGTATAATCAGTATCAGTATTGAGGAACAAATGGACCTTGAGATATATGTCCTAAGATCACAGAACTTTGCAGCACAGGTAGATATAGCTATGAAGGTAAATGGATAATTACCTTCATTAAATAGAGCAAAGAACATCAAAACAGAGGTGCTATAGTACAAGTGTATAAACCATAAGCGTGTCCTATCTGGGCTACTGTGTTGAGTTCTGATCTTCACCCGACAGGGGAGTGTGCAGAGTAGGTTCATTGGGATGTTGAACGGGATGGAGGATTTTATTTATGAGGAGACACCAGATAGTCTAACTTTGTTTTTCTTGGAGTGGAGGAAGCTAAAGAGATAGCTAATTAATATGTAGAAATTTAGGAGGGACATAGATAGGGTATGTAATACGTAACATTTCTCCATAGCACAGATGTACAAAACCAGAAAGCATAGGTTTAAGATCTGGATCTACAGGTGATCTGAGGAAGAACCTCTTATCTAGAAAGTAGTTGGAATCAAGAATGCTCTGCCCAACAGGGTGGTGCAGATAAGGTCTCATAATATGAATTGCCAAGAAATAGAAGACTAAGTGATGGAAAATGGGTGAGGATAGAGAATGCTCAATGGTCAGCATGGATGTGATGTGCTGAATATCCTCTTAACAACACAGATAAAATGGAGGAACTCAGCAGGCCTGGCAGCGGCTATGAAAGATCGCAGCCTAAAACATCAACTGTTTACTCTTTTCTATAGGCCTGCTGAGTTCCTCCAGCATTTTGATGTGTTGCTTGGATTTCCAGCAACTGCAGATTTTCCCATGTTTGTGAATGTCCTCTTTCTGTGCTATCTAATGTTATGACTCTGGAAGATTTGAGGACAGGAGTATAGAGGTCTTATTGTAATTATTTATTTACCATGGAGGCAGTGCAGTAACGGTTTGCTGAACTGCTTACTGGAAATGGTGGGGTTGCTGAACGAGGCAAGATCGAGTAAACCAAGCTCGTATTCTCTAAATTTTGGAAGAATGGAAGGATATCTCATCAAAAATTACAGCATTCTAACAGGGCTCAACAGAATGGGTTCAGAGAGGGTGTCTTTTTTTGTTGAGAAGTCTAAAACTAGGATCACAGACTGAAAGTGGTGAACCATTTTGGACTGAGATGCATTTGGAATAAGTTCTAAAAATTACAGAAAAGAGATTAGCCAAATACTTTGTAAATCCTTAACAGTAGGATAATACACATTCCCATTGAAGCAGACTCGATGGGCCGAACAACCTAATTCTGCTCCTGTCTTAATAATACATGCCTTCACTGGTATGTCATACTTCTTTTAAACTAATGAGTACCTATTAAAATTAGAAAGAATCCACATTACTGCCATGGATCATTTACCTGATCCAACAAAAAATTTAAACCCAAGGTTAGAATTCTGGGAATGGGCATCACAGCCCATTGTCTAGAATTCCTTTTCCAAGCATAACATTGTAAAAATTCTGTTCCAAATGTGTAATACTCCCTTATTATCGGAGATCTTCTGCTATGCGTATTAAATTACACAATTCATTGCCAAACAAGTCTTACATTTTGAACTTTGACCAATTCATATGAAAATGGCCTCTTTACTTTTTTGGTGAAGTCATTAACCCATTTATTTTAAAACAGTTTAGTTCCTTGTGAAAATAAGAGTACCCAACATTTTGGTTCCACCATTCTCCGAAGACTTGTCAAAGTTTACTGAGTGCTCCTGTCAGTATGCTTATTAACAGACTTCTAGTTAACAGTGCAATTCCCATCCTTGTTTTCCAATCACTTCCTTTCATTGCCCCTCCTCATCTCACTAATCTCCCCAACCACCCTTAAATGTCTGCCCTTCTCTGGTTTTGGCAAACTATATATCCCTGTTTATTATTATTACTCCACCATTAGCAATTCCGATTCACATGCTTTGAACCTGATGCATGACAGCATAGAATGCGTGCTGTTGGTGTTTCAAATGAAAAATAATCATGAAACTTCCATTAACAGTGAGGAACAATCTCAACAACAACATCCTGAACAAAGACTTCATGAGTAACCCTTTGCATCCAGTACTTCAATTTGATCTTTCACACACATATGGACAATCCTATGCTGTATATAAAATTGGTCAAAGATGACGTGGCCATCTTTTACATTGATTTAGGCACAAATCATATTCTGGTTCTAACACATATACAATCAAAATCCAAACTTATTATTAAAGTTCAAATTTCAAAGTAAATTTATTATTAAAGTACATATATGTTACCATAGTACGCCATAAGATCCTGAAGCAGAAATAAGCCATCTGGCCCATCAAGTCTGCTTCGCCATTTCATTTTGGCTGATCCAATTTTCCTCTCAGCCCCAATCTCCTGTCTTCTCCACATATCCTTTCATGCCCTGACCAATCAGGAATCAGGAATCTATCAACCTCTGCCTTAAATATACATAAAGACTTGGCCTCCACAGCTGCCTGTGGCAAAGAATTCCACAGATTCACCAACCTCTGGCTGAAGAAATTCCTCCTCATCTCCATTCTAAAAGGACACCCACTATTCTAAGGCTGTGTCCTCTGGTGTTAAGCTCTCCCGCCATAGGAAACATCCTCTCCACATCCACTCTATCAAGGCCTTTCACCATCTGATAGGTTTCAATGATGACACCGCTCATTCTTCTGAATTCTACTGAATACAGCCTCAGAGCCTTCAAACGCTCTTCACATGACAAGCCATTCAATCCTGGAATCATTTTCATGAATCTCCTTTGAATCTTCAGTTTCAGCACATTCTTTCTAAGATAAGGGGTCAAAACCTGCTCACAATACTTCAAGTGAGGTCTCACCAGTGCTTTATAAAGATTCAACATTATATCCTTGCTTTTATACTCTAGTCCTCTTGAAAGGAATACTAACATCGCATTTGCCTTCCTCACCACTGACTCAACCTGCAAATTAACCTTTAGGGAATCCTGCACAAGGATTCCCAAGTCCCTTTGCACCTCAGTTATATTGTATTTTCTCTCTACTTAGAAAATAGTCAACCCTTTCATTTCTTCTACCAAAGTGCATGATCATACACTTCCCATCACTGTATTCCATCTAACACTTCTTTGCCCATTCTCTTAATCTGTCTAAGTCCTTCTGTGGCCTCTCTACTTACTCAAAACTACCTGCTCTGCCACCTGTCTTCACATCGTCTACAAACTTTTCAACAAAGCTATCAATTCCATCATCGAAATGATTGACATATAATGTTGTCAAGAGGCGGTTGGCTCACAAATAGAGAAAGCTTGGAGACAGTGTGTGAGGAAGGATAGGCAGGTGATAGAGAAGGGACACGCTCAGACTGATGGCTTGAGATGTGTCTACTGTAATGCAAGGAGTATTATGAATAAAACGGATGAGCTAAGAGCGTGGATCAGTACTTGGAGCTATGATGTTGTGGCCATTACAGAGTCTTGGATGGTGCAGGGGCAGGTATGGTTACTTTGAGTGCCAGGCTTTAGATGTTTCAGAAAGGACAGGAAGGGAGGCAAAAGAGGTGGGAGCGTGGCACTGTTGATCAGAGATGGTGTCACAGCTGCAGAAAAGGAGGAAGACATGGAGGGATTGTCTACGGAGTCTCTGTGGGTGGAAGTTAGGAACAGGTAAGGGTCAATAACTCTAGTGGGTGTTTTTTATAGACCATCCAATAGTAACAGGGACACTGAGAAGCAGATAGGGAGACAGATTCTGGAAAGGTGTAATAATAACAGGGTTGTCATGGTGGGAGATTTTAATTTCCCAAATATCGATTGGCATGTCCCTGGAGCGAAGGGTTTAGATGGGGTGGAGTTTGTTAAGTGTGTTCAAAAAGGTTTCTTGACATAATATGTAGATAAGCCTACAAGAGGAGGGCTGTACTTGATCTGGTATTGAGAAATGAACCTGGTCAGGTGTCAGATCTCTCAGTGGGAGAGCATTTTGGAGATAGTGATCACAATTCTATCTCCTTTACCACAGCATTGGAGAGGGGTAGGAACAGACAAGTTAGCAAAGCGTTTAATTGGAGTAAAGGGAAATATGAGGCTATCAGGCAGGAACTTGGAAGCATAAATTGGGAACAGATGTTCTCAGGGAAATGTACGGAAGAAGTGTTGCAAATGTTCAGGGGATATTTGCATGGAGTTCTGCATAGGTATGTTCCAATGAGACAGGGAAAGGATGGTAGGGTACAGGAACCATGGTGTACAAAGGCTGTTGTAAATCTAGTCAAGAAGAAAAGAAGGCTTATGAAAGGACTAGATAATGACAGAGATCCAGAAGATTATAAGGCTAGCAGGAAGGAGCCTAAGAAGGAAATTAGGAGAGCCAGAAGGGGCCATGAGAAGGCCTTGGTGGACAGGATTAAGGAAAATCCCAAGGCATTCTGCAAGTATGTGAAGAGCAAAAGGATAAGATGTGAGAGAATAGGACCAATCAAGTCTGACAGTGGAAAAGTATGTATGGAACCAGAGGAGACAGTAGAGGTACTTAATGAGTATATTGCTTCAGTATTCATTACGGAAAAGAATCTTGGTGATTATAGGGATGACTTAAAGCAGACTGAAAAGCTTGAGCTTGTAGATATTAAGAAAGAGGATGTGCTGGAGCTTTTGGAAAGCATCAAGTTGGATAAGTCACTCGAACTGGGTGAGATGTACCCCGGTCTACTGTAGGAGGTGAGGGAGGAGACTGCTGAGCCTCTGGCGATGATCTTTGCATCATCAATTGGGGACGGGAGAGGTTCCAGAGGATTGGAGTGTTGCATATGTTGTTCCATTATTCAAGAAAGGGAGTAGAGATGGCTCAGGAAATTATAGACCAGTGAGTCTTACTTCAGTGGTTGGTAAGTTGATGGAGAAGATCCTGAGAGGCAGGATTTATGAACAGTTGGAGAGGGATAATATGATTAGGAATAGTCAGCATGGCTTTGTCAAAGGCAGGTCATGCCTTATGAGCCTGATTCAATTTTCTAAGGATGTGACTAAACACATGATGAAGGTAGAGCAGTAGACATAGTGTATAATGGATTTCAGTAAGGCATTTGAAAAGGTACCCCACGCAAGGCTTATTGAGAAAGTAAGGAGGCATGGGATCCAAGTGGACATTGCTTCGTGGATCCGGAACTGGCTTGCCCACAGAAGGCAAAGAGTGGTTGTAGATGGATCATATTCTGCATGGAGGTCAGTCACCAGTGGTGTGCCTCAGATACCTGTACTGAGACCCCTACTCTTTGCGATTTTTATAAATGACCCAGGTGAAGAAGTGGAGGGATGGCTTAGTAATTTTGCTGATGACACAAAGGTGGGAGGTGTTGTGGATAGTATGGAGGGCTGTCAGAGGTTACAGCAGGACATTGATAGGATGCAAAATTGGGCTGAGAAGTGGTAGATGGAGTTCAACCCAGAAAAGTATGAGGTGGTTCATTTTGGTAGATCAAATACGATGACAGAATATAGTATTAATGGTAAGACTCTTGGTAGTGTGGAGGATCAGAGGGATCTTGGGGTCCGAGTCCACAGGACACTCAAAGTTGCTACACAGGTTGACTCTGGTTAAGAAAGCATACAGTGCATTGGCCTTCATCAATCATGGGGTTGAGGTTTGGAGCCGAGAGGTAATGTTGCAGCTATATAGGACAGCAGTGAGACCCCACTTGGAGTACTGTGCACAGTTCTGGTCGCCTCACTATAGGAAGGGTGCAGAGGAAATTTACAAGGATGTTTCTTGGATTGGGGAGCATGCCTCATGAAAATAGATTGAGTGTACTCGGCTTTTTTTCCTTGGAGCGACGGAGGATGAGAGGTGACCTGATAGAGCTGTATAAGATGATGAGAGGCATTGATCATGTGGATAGTCAGAGGTTTTCTCCCCAGGGTGAAGTAGCTAGAATGAGAGGGTGCAGTTTTAAGGTGCTTGGAAGTAGGTACAGAGGAGATGTCAGGGGTAAGTAGTTTTTTTCCCCACGCAGAGAGTGGTGAGTGCGTGGAATGGGCTGCCGGCGACAGTGGTGGAGGGAGATACGATAAGGTCTTTAAAGAGACTCCTGGATAGGTACATGGAGATCAGAAAACTAGAGGGCTATGGGTAACCCTAGGTAATTTCTAAGGTAAGGACTTGTTCAGCATAGCTTTGTGGGCCGAAGGGCCTGTTTTTTGCTGTGGGTTTTCTATGTTTGTAACGTAAAAAGAATCAGTCCCAATACATATCCCTGTGCAACACAACTAACCACTGGCAGCCGGCCAGAAAAGGCTTCCTTTATTCCCACTCATTGCCTCCTGCCAATCAGCCACTGATTTATCCATCCTGATGTACTACCTTTGAGTTTTATTTTATTGCTGACAATTACGGGGAAAAAACACAATCGAGATTACAAAAAAAATACATAAACAGACACGACTGATAAACAACCAATGTACAAAAGACAAACAAAATAAAACAAGAATAATAACGAGAAACATGAGTTTTAAGGATTCATTGAAAGTGAGTCTGTAGGTCATAGAATCAGCTCCAAGTAGTGGTGTTTCAAGTTATCCATTGAATCAGTCGAAGCAAGCAGCTGAGAAGAAGGGAGTGAAGAAATCGGGTACAAGAAGTCTTTTTTTTAAAAAACCTGCTCGGGGAGAAGGGTCTGCACTGCGCAGGCGCGTGATGTAGCGTGCCAAGGTTTAAAAAGAGAAATTTTCAACGGTTCTTGTTTCCATGTCCCCTGTGGCCATTCCCCTCAACAAGTATACCGCATTGGATACTGTTGGGGGGGAGGACTTACCTGGGACAAGCTGCAGCAGCCAGATCTCTGGCACTGAGTCTGGTTCTGCAGTGCAGAAGGGAGGGGGGAAAAAGAGGAGAGCGGTAGTGATAGGGGACTCGATAGTTAGAGGTACAGATAGGAGGTTCTGTGGTCGTGACAGAGAATCCAGGATGGTTTGTTGCCTCCCGGGTGCCAGGGTCAAGAATGTCTCTGATCGATTGCATGACATTCTGAAGTGGGAGGGTGATCAGCCAGATGTCGTGGTGCATATCGGTACCAATGACATAGCAAGGAAGAGTGAGGAGGTCCTGGACAGTGAGTATAGAGAGCTTGGTAGGAAGTTGAAAAGCAGGACCTTGAGGGTGGTAATCTCAGGATTGCTACCTGTGCTATGTACCAGTGACGGTAAGAATAGGATGCTCTGGAGGATGAACAAGTGGCTGAGGAACTGGTGTAGGGGGCAGGGTTTCAGATTTCAGGATCATTGGGACCTCTTCTGGGGCAGGTGGGACCTGTACAAGAGAGATGGGTTACACTTGAACTACAAGGGGACCAATATCCTTGCAGGGAGGTTTGTTAGTGCTATTGGAGAGGCTTTAAACTAGATTTGCAGGGGGATGGGAACCAGAGTGCCAGAGCTGACAGTGTGGCTGAGGTGAAAATAAATGATGTTAAAAGTTCAAGCAAATCCGCTAATAGAAAGGTTGTGAGTGGTGGTAAATTCTTCTGAGGTGTATATATTTCAATGCTAGGAGTATTGCGGGGAAGGCAGACAAGTTGAGGGCATGGATTGACACGTGGAATTATGACGTTATAGCAATTAGTGAAACTTGGCTACGGGAGGGGCAGGACTGGCAGCTTAATATTCCAGGGAGACCACTTTGCTGAACACCTACGCTCTGTCCGCCAGAGAAAGCAGGATCTCTCAGTGGCCACACATTTTAATTCCACATCCCATTCCCATTCTGACATGTCAATCCACGGCCTCCTCTACTGTAAAGATGAAGCCACACTCAGGTTGGAGGAACAACACCTTATATTCCATCTGGGTAGCCTCCAACCTGATGGCATGAACATCGACTTCTCTAACTTCCACTAATGCCCCACCTCCCCCTCGTACCCCATCCGTTATTTATTTTTATACACACATTCTTTCTCTCACTCTCCTTTTTCTCCCTCTGTCCCTCTGACTATACCCCTTACCCATCCTCTGGTTCCCCCCCCACCCCCTGTCTTTCTCCCTGGGCCTCCTGTCCCATGATCCTCTCATATCCCCTTTGCCAATCACCCATTCAGCTCTTGGCTCCATCCCTCCCCCTCCTGTCTTCTCCTACTTTCAAATCTCTTACTAGCTCTTCCTTCAGTTAGTCCTGACGAAGGGTCTCGGCCTGAAACGTCGCCTATACCTCTTCCTAGAGATGCTGCCTGGCCTGCTGCGTTCACCAGCAACTTTGATGTGTGTTGCTTGTATTTCCAGCATCTGCAGAATTCCTGTTGTTTGTGTTCTCTGGCAAGGATGTGATTGGTAAGTGGGAAGCCTTCAAAGGAGAAATTTTGAGTGTGCAGAGCTTGTATGTTCCTGTCAGGATTAAAAGCAACGTGAATAGGAATAAGGAACCTTGGTTCTCAAGGGATATTGCAACTCTGATAATGAAGAAAAGAGAGTTGTATGACATGTACAGGAAACAGGGAGCAAATAAGGTGCTTGAGGAGTATAAAAAGTGCAAGAAAATACATAAGGAAATCAAGAGGGCTAAAAGAAGATGTGAGGTTGCCTTGGCAGTCAAAGTGAAGGATAATCCAAAGAGCTTTTACAGGTATATTAAGAGTAAAAGGATTGTAAGGGATAAAATTGGTCCTCTTGAAGATCAGAGTGGTCGGCTATGTGTTGAACCAAAAGAAATGGGGGAGATCTTAAATAGGTTTTTTGCAACTGTATTTACTAAGGAAACTGGCATTAAGTCTATGGAATTAAGGGAAACAAGTAGTGAGATCATGGAAACTGTACAGATTGAAAAGGAGGAGGTGCTTGCTATCTTGAGGCAAATTAAAGTGGATAAATCCCCAGGACCTGACAGGGTATTCCCTCGGACCTTGAAGGAGACTAGTGTTGAAATTGCAGGGGCCCTGGCAGATATATTTAAAATGTCGGTGTCTACAGGTGAGGTGCCAGAGGATTGGAGAATGACTCACGTTGTTCCGTTGTTTAAAAAAGGATCAAAAAGTAATTTGGGAAATTATAGGACGGTAAGTTTGACGTTGGTAGTGGGTAAGTTATTGGCGGGAGTACTAAGAGACAGAATCTACAAGCATTTGGATAGACAGGGACTTATTAGGCAGAGTCAACATGGCTTTGTGTGTGGTAGGTCATGTTTGACCAATCTATTGGAGTTTTTCGAGGAGGTTACCAAGAAAGTGGATGAAGGAAAGGCAGTGGATGTTGTCTACATGGACTCCGGTAAGGCCTTTGACAAGGTCCCGCATGGGAGGTTAGTTAGGAAAATTCAGTCACTAGGTATACATGGAGAGGTAGTAAATTGGATTAGACATTGGCTCAATGGAAGAAGCCAAAGAGTGGTAGTAGAGAATTGCTTCTCAGAGTTGTGGCCTGTGACTAGTGGTGTGCCACAGGGATCAGTGCTGGGTCCATTGTTATTTGTCATCTATATCAATGATCTGGATGATAATGTGGTAAATTGGATCAGCAAATTTGCTGATGATACAAAGATTAGAAGTGTTGTGGACAGTGAGGAAGGTTTTCAAAGCTTGCAGAGGGATTTGGACCAGCTGGAAAAATGGGCTAAGAAATGGCAGATGGAGTTTAATACAGACAAGTGTGAGGTATTGCACTTTGGAAGGACAAACCAAGGTAGAACATACAGGGTAAATGGTAAGGCACTGAGGAGTGCAGTAGAACAGAGGGATCTGGGAATACAGATACAAAATTCCCTAAAAGTGGCGTCACAGGTAGATAGGGTCGTAAAGAGAGCTTTTGGTACATTGGCCTTTATTAATCAAAGTATTGAGTATAAGAGCTGGAGTGTTATGATGAGCTTGTATAAGGCATTGGTGAGGCCGAATCTGGAGTATTGTGTTCAGTTTTGGTCACCAAATTACAGGAAGGATATTAATACGGTTGAAAGAGTGCAGAGAAGGTTTACAAGGATGTTGCTAGGACTTGAGAAACTCAGTTACAGAGAAAGGTTGAATAGTTTAGGACTTTATTCCCTGGAGTGTAGAAGAACTAAGGGAGATTTGATAGAGGTATATAAAATTATGATGGGTATAGATAGAGTGAATGCAAGCAGGCTTTTTCCACTGAGGCAAGGGGAGAAAAAAAACCAGAGGACATGGGTTAAGGATGAGGGGGGGGAAGTTTAAAGGGAACATTGTGGGGGGCTTCTTCACACAGAGAGTGGTGGGAGTTTGGAATGAGCTGCCAGACGAGGTCGTAAATGCGGGTTCTTTTTTAACATTTAAGAATAAATTGGATAGATACATGGATGGGAGGTGTATGGAGGGATATGGTCAGTGTGCAGGTCAGTGGGACTAGGCAGAAAATGGTTCGGCACAGCCAGGAAGGTCAAAAAGGCCTGTTTCTGTGCTGTAGTTTTTCTATGGTTTCTATGGTTTTCTAATCCATTATAATACATTATATTAGTTGTAATAAGTTGATGGTCATGCCTTTACAGAGATGGCACTTACCAAAATTGTCAGTAGCCTTAGGCTCAGCACTGATGCCAACAGGATCTCAGTTCTAATTCTCCTAGATTTAATTGTTAATTGACCACAACATTTTTCTAGATCATCTTGAGAACTGGGTTGGCCTCTCTGGTAGTGCCCAGAATTGGTTTCACTCATACAGTATATCTTAGAAAGGAATTTTTTTGTCTTTTTTGGAGACCAGTTTTCTGAGAGATACGATGTACCTTGGTATTGCTTGGGGTAGCTGTCTTTGTCCCCTGCTCTTCTTATAGATGCTCCAAATTATTAGATAGTATAAACCTGATTTTCACAGTTTTGCCGATGACACAAAACTGTACATCTCCGTTGAGCCTGAAGATAACACCCTATCTTCTCTGACTTCTGGTATGGCAGCAATATGCAAATGAATGAGCAATAATTTCCTAAAATTAAATGAAGATAAAACTGAAATAAACTTAGCTGGTGCCAAAGACAAAAGAGATAAACTTGGGATCTTGGCTGTCCTTGTAAAATCTGACATAACAAACCAGGTCTTATCCTAGATCCAGATTTGAATTTTTAATCCCACAAAGAAAGTGACTGGAGCAGCAATTCTACACTTACAAAATATTGCAAAGGCACATCTGTTTCTTTCATGTAATGATGCTGAAAAACTAATTCATGCCTTTATATTGAATAGACTACATTACTGCAATGCACTTTTTACTAGCCTTCCAAAGCAATCTACTGACAAATGTCAACTCATTCAGAACGCCGCTGCTTGACATTTAACTAAAACAAAGATGAGGGAACATATCACTCCTGTCCTAGCTACTCTGCATTGACTTCTGTATTTTTTACAATTGATTTTAAAGTTCTCTTACTTACTTTTAAAGCCTTCAATGGTCTGGGACTGGAATACACCACAGAATCATGGAACCCCTTTCATTTTATAATCCTGCTCAAGCTCTCAGGTCTTCTTCCATCGGTCTCTTAAATTTAAGCAATCTCCCTCAAAAAGCAATTGGCAGGTCAGCTTTTTTGAAATACATTTCTGCTTTCTTCCCTCTCCTCCTTCCTGATTTAGCGCTCCAAGAGGACTTTGTCCTGCAACACCCTGATTCACTATTCCATCTTCGCCAGCACCCAGCACCTTCCTGTGATCTGCAGGAAATGCAACACTTGCTCTTTTACCTCATTCCTTCCTACCAGCCAGAGAGTCAAAACATTCCTTTGAGATGATGCAGACAATTTATGGTATTCCATTTGGTATTCACAGTGCGGTGACCTCTAATTTGGAGAAACCAAACACAGATTGGAAGACCACTCTGAAGAACACCTCTGTTCAGTTCACAAGAATAACTCTGAGCTTCAAATTGACTGACATCAATTCTTTACCTCACTCTTTATTGTTGCACACTGTTCCAAAAAAAGACTGGAGAATATAAACTTCCAAAAGTGAGAAACTGCATCTCATCCTCTGACTAAGCATGCTACAGCCTCAGTATTCAACAGCAACCTCAATCCAGTTTGTACCAGAAATGGACGATTTTGATGAAAGGTCATCAACTTGTTATGCCAATTTGATTTGTTTCTGCAGAAAAAAGGCTGACTGACCTGCTGGGTATTTCCAGCATTCTCTTCTATTGAAAATTTGCAGAGACTGTAATGTATTAGCTCTCTCCCAGTATTGTTCATGTTTTTCCCTTTCTTCTGTACTCATTTATCTACTTTTCTTTACAACTCCCTCTTGCTTCAACAACCATGCAATAAGCTTGACATCATCCAGGACCATGCAGCCTGCTTGATTGACACCCCAAAAGAACATTAGGAAAACAAGCAGGAGCAGGTCAATTGCCACTTAGCACCACCAACCGAGTCCACATCCCTTCTTCACCATTCAATAAGATCATACCTGATTCAGTGACATCTTCCAGCACTAATTCCAAATCCCTTGATTCTGTCAAAATTTAAAAATATATTAACCTCTCCATGAATATATTCAATAACCAAGTCTCCACAACCCTCTTGGGTGAATAATCCTAAAGCTTCATCATGCTTTGTTTGAAAACAATTCTCTTTGTCATTGTCCTGAATAGCAGATCCTCAATTTTGTAAAATTGTGACTGCTAGTTCTAGACATCACAGCTGGGGAGCATGAATTCTGCATGTACCCTGTCAAGCTTCTAAGACTTTAGTTTGTTTCAAGGGGATCACTTCTCATTCACTTAAATTTGAGAGCGTACAATCCAGTCTGCTTAATTTCCTTGGGAGGACAAACTCAGAATCCCAGGAAACAAGCTGACGAACATTCTCTGTATGGTAAAAACTTCCATTCTCTCCAAGGCTGCAGTAGGTGCTGTCCACAAAATATACTACACTTACATGCCTAAGCCACTGCAGAAGTATGTCTCAAAGCTGCAACACATGGAAACACCACCTGCTTCAGAATCAGAATGAGAATCAGAATAAGGTTTAATATCACTGGCATATGTCATGAAATTTGTTGCTTTGCGGCAGCAATACCCTGCAATACATTATAAAAAACTATAAATGACGATAAAAAGTATATAAAAAATAAAATTAAATTAGTGATGCCGAAAGAGAGGGAGAGAAAAAGTAGTGGCATAGTGTTCATAGTCCGTTCAGAAATTTATTTATGCATTTATTGAGACACAGTGTGAAGAAGGACCTTCCAGCCCTTCAAGCTATGCTGCTCATCAACTCACCAATTTCACGCTAGCCTCATCACAAAACAATTTACAACGGGCAATTAATCTGTCAACTGGTACAAGGAAACACTTGGTCACAGGAAGAACACTTGGTCACAGGAAGAACATACAAACTCCTTACAGTCAGCGTCAGGAACTGAACCTGGGTCACCAGTACTGTAAAGCGTTCTGCTAAACACTATGCTGCTGTGTCACCCTGATGGCGGAAGGGAAGAAGCTGTTCCTGAAATACTGACTGAGTATGTTCAAGCTTTTGCACCACTTCCCCAGTGGCAGCTATGAGAAGAGGGCATGTCCTAGGCGATGGAGGTCCTTGATAATGGAGGCCACCTTTTTGAAGCATCGCATTTTGAAGGTGTCCTTTATGCTGGGGAGGCTAGTGACCGTGATGGAGCTGGATGAGTTTTTGATTTTCTGCAGCCTTTTCCAATCCAGTCAGTGATCCCTTTATAGCACAGTGATACAGTGAGTTAGAATGCTCTCCACAGTACATCTGTGGAAAGTTGTGAAAGTCTTTGGTGACATATCAGTCTCCTCAAACTCCTAATAAAACATAGCTGCTGTCATGTCTTCTTTATAATTGCATCAATATGTTGAGCCCAGGATAGATCTTCAGAGATGCTGATATACAGGAGCTTGAAACTATTCACTCTTTCCACTGCGAATCCCTTGATGAGAACAAGTGTGTATTCCCTCAATAAGAACTAGTGTGTTCCTTCAACTTACCCTTTCTGAGGTCCACAATTAATTGCTTGACCTTACTGACACTGAGTGCAAGGTTGTTGCTGTAACACCAATCAACCAACTGATGTATCTCACTTCTGTATGCTTCCTCATCGTTATCTGAAATTCTGCCAACAACAGTTGTGTTATCAACAAATTTATTGTTGGGGTTTGAACTCTGCCTAGCCACACAGTTGTGGGTGTAGAGAGAACAGAACAGGGGGCTAAGCACACATCCTTGAGGTGTGCCATGTTGATTGTCAGTGAGGAGTAGATGTTATTTCCTATCCACCCAGACTCCTGTGAGGAAGTCAATGGTCCAGTTACAGAGGGAGGTACAAAGGTTTTGGAGCTTGTTGATTGGAACAAAGAGTATGATTGCGTTTAACGCTGAGCTTTAATTAATAAAGCATTCCTCTGCTTCCCTTGACCATATCTTCTTGGTCCTCACCACTGGTGCTGTGGTCTTTAGTCTCTGCCAAAACACCAGGTGTAGAAGTACAGCCAAGTGATCAGATTTTCCAATGTGTAGGCTTGGGATGGTGCAATAAGCATTCATGATGGTGGTATAAAAGTGGTCAAGTGTGCTGGCTCCTCTGGTGGTAGTTGTTCAAAGGCTTCTTCAAACTGGCCTGGCTGAAATCCCCAGCAATGAAAGGGAAGGCATAAGGGTGTGCTGTTTCATGACAGCTCTTCCAGTGCCTGCCTGACGTTGCCCTGGGGTGGAATGTGCACTGCTACCAGGATGATGGTGGAAAACTCTCTTGGCAGATAAAATGGACAACATTTGACTGCTAGATGTCACAGGTCAGGTGGGCAGGATTAGCATTAGATGAGTTACTCATAGAGCACACTTCACTTCCTCTGTCTTTTCAGACTTTGGTAAAGCCATCTGGCTGCAGTGCTGAGTCTAAAGTGGCAAGTGCACCCTATCCTCGTTATATGCGGGGGATATGTTCCTCACAGTTGACGCATAGGATGGAAAACGCATAATGTGAATAATTATTTAAATGGAGAAAATAGGGATGTGTTCTGGGGGGCTTACTAGATATGTTTTATCTGTAGTTTATTCACATTTTCATACCAATACGACACAAAAGCAGTACCACAAGGCAACATTCGTATTATATTTAATCAATCTAAGGTAATATTCAACATAATACATCATAGAAAGTTAACATACTAGGGTATACAGTACTCACCAACAGTGGCAGGTGTGTTGGCTCCAGGAGATGAATGGATGTGCAGTTGTGTCAAGCAGCTTTACATGGATGAGGCAGATGGTTGTGGGTCATCAGGATCATCAAGGACAGCAAGGGGTAAAGGAAGACTCACAGAGCTGCCGGCAGCAGGAGATGACACTGGTTTGAAGAAGTGGTGAGGGTTGTTTGCTTGGCAGCTGCCCAGTGGACAGGAAGCATATTCTTACTCAAACTCTTAAGAGCACTGGGGTTTAGTGAATGCTAAACTAAGAGGCTTTATTTTACAGTCTCTTTCGGCATTAGAACACATAAGCAGAGTCAACCTATCCTTTGCTGCCTTGAAACCTGACACAGGTTTTTCCATCCTTACTTATGTAAGTGCATTTCAGCATACGCATCCAAAAAAGCCCGTTCTCATCTGCATTAAACACCCGCTTTGGCATGATGCCTAACTCAGCTATCATAGCCCGCAACTGCAAAGAGTAGCGTTCAGCAGCTTTGTGGTCAGCACTAGCTTGCTCACCACGCACAGCTAAGTTGTGAAGCCTGTGACGATTAACAAACTTAGAAAACCATCCCCTACTTGCATTAAAGTTAACAATATCACTTGACACTTCCTCAGTAGCCTCTGAACAAAGGCAACCATAAATTTCCAAAGCTTTCACACGAAGATGATCGGAATTGAGTGTTGTTTTTTTCTTTATTTCATGCTCAATGTACAAACTCAACATTTTCTCCATTTTTGTCATAATCAGCTTATGCACTTTGGTAACAATCTTCAAAGACACTTGTGATGAATCAATCACTGCACTTTTTATTTTCTCAGCATTTTCTTTATGTTTCTGATCATGGACTCACCCAGGCCGAAGTAGCATCCCAGAGCTGTGTTATCTTCACTTGACACAGCTCCGTTTATAATTTCCAACTTTTTTTCAAGTGTTAAAGCAGTTATCTGCCAGAAGGGACAGAACCAACCACAGGGTAACAGCAATCGGCCAGGCTTACCTGATGGAGGCAAGGGACAGGAAGGGACAGAACCAACTGCAGTGTAACGGCAATTACAGCCTGGCTTACCCAACAGAGGCAAGGACAGGAAAGGAGCTCAATCTGGGGCGACTCTGAGTCTCAGGGCAGCCAGCAACCATAGCTGGCTACAGAAATGGCCAAATCCATACCATGATGTCTGCTCCAACGAGTGGCAACAAGGATCCATGAAGCAGTGGTCCTCCAACCAGGCCTAGAGATCACGAGTAGTTTCACTAGCCTTCCATCAGCAGGTTGCTCCAAGGGAGACTGATAAGACAAACCAGCAGCACACACTCAACCCTGAGGCTACATATATTCCAAGCCCAAAGATGGGAATCAGGTGTCTATGATTAGCTCAATCAAACGAGGGACAGCTGGAAGACCCGGAGTCCTGAGTCCACGGACCAGACCGTGAACTGGAATGCGGACTTCACAGACCGGACCATGACAGAGGCGTGCGCACGTGATTTGTATTGGCGAGAAGCGGTGTTTCTCGTCCCAACAGCCTCACATAACTGTGAGTTTTGGATATACATAAGGAGAAGTTAGTAGAAATAGGTTCAACACATAACTGTGAATCTGCATTGTCTGAAGACGCATATAACGAGGATAGGGTGTGTTAGCCATCTTTCTGTGAAGAAAATTACACAACAGTTCCTGATGTCCCTCTGGTACTGAAATCTTGCTCTGAGGTCATCACTCATCAGTTTTATTTTCCAGAGACTGTACATTCACCAGCAGGATATCCTACTGCAGCTTCCCCTCCAGTTTGACTATCCTGAGTTGTACGTAATTATATCACAAGTCCTTCATGATTGCTGAGCTCAAATCCTGGAACTCTGTATTTGCAATCATTCCATATTACCCTAATCTCCAACCTCTTGCTCAAGCCAGTGGCAATTTAAACTGATTAACCTAACATCTTCAAAAGGCAGTGCCTCAAGAAGACAACACCCATCACTAAGGACCTTCACTATCTGGGACATGCACTCTTCTTATTACTACCATCAGGGAGGAGATACAGGACCCTGAATGCTTGCACTCAAGTAATCACAAACAGCTTCTTCCTCCCTGCCATCAAATTTCTGAATGGCATATGAACCCATAACTCCACCACGGATGGTCCCAAGCCTGGTTGCAAAAGGAGGAGGTTTGGGCATGAGGTTAGCATCCCATTCCTGTAAAATCCCAGTGCTATAGAAACACCAACAGAGGTTCCCATGACCTCATCCCTGGAAGAGGAAGGAAGAAGATGGGCTACACCTGGGGACAATGTGAAAGACTGGTCTAGGGCAGAGGACTCCGGTGAGCTGCTGTCAGAAGCCTATGCCCCAATAGTCACGATGGGTAATAAGTCAGTAACTAATATGAAACCATGACCACAAGCTCATTATTCCTTTTGTACACTAATTAGTTTTGTACTTGAGAATGATTTTATGTCTTTGCTCTGTGAAAAGCAGAAGCAGGTCAATTGCCACTCAATACCCCAACCATACAGGCGAGAATGGGGGTCAGAACTGTATCTGAACCACTGAAGCCATGAGATAGCTGGCATACTGCGCCATTCTGACAGCTTCTGAGAGTCAGCTATGCATAGATCAATGTAAGAGCAGAACTCCAGCTCGCAGTTGTGTGTGATTTTATTCTTCATAGGTTTTTTTCTCTGGTGCCCCCTTTCCCTCTCACATCA
Organism: Mobula birostris; assembly: GCF_030028105.1. Classification (NCBI taxonomy): domain Eukaryota; kingdom Metazoa; phylum Chordata; class Chondrichthyes; order Myliobatiformes; family Myliobatidae; genus Mobula; species Mobula birostris. The sequence continues at coordinate 64,376,754 of NC_092381.1, read as the reverse complement.
CAATGGCATAATAGTGGTACAGAATCAGAATCATATTTACTACCATTGACTTAGATGATGTGAAATTTGTTTTGTGAGAAGAGGGTTTCGAGGCCCAGTTGCTGAAGATATTCATGGAGTGATGTTACTTTTCATGTCTGCAGACATTTAACTTTCTGAACCGATGTTTAGTCCAGTGCCAAATAACAAATTGTGTCAGCTAACTCAACAAAGATGGTATTCTTTTCAGCTAAGTTCTTTCAAGCCTCTGCTTGGCTACTATGAACACCAGTCATAGAAACTATACTGATGCCTAGATCCTGCACAGAAGAAAAAAAACATGTAGAAACTTTATTCTGGTGCCAAAAGCACCTATAAGTCACTCACAACAGCATGCCAGATTTGAGTGGGGGCAATGAGTAGATGGGTGTTCCATAATGGGAGAAAAGCGTGATCTGCAAAGAAATTACATTCAAGATTTCTGAAGTGACAATGTTTCAAGATTCTGTCCACTCACTTGCATAAAACATGTAAAATTGTTATGAACAATTTTTATCAAGAGCATTTTCAGCCATTTTGTTATCTTCCCATGCACTAACAGTATTGTGATGTTTTGTAGAGGGGGATCTGGTACGAATTTAATTACAGTTCATAGTGCACTAATCAGCTCCTTGGTAAATTAAATATTTTATTAATTTTTCAACATTTTTAAAAGGTGGCAATTGATGTCCTTGCACCTAATAAATAAAGTTATATTAATGGCCTCCTTGAAAGGCCCCAGTTGAGCATAATTAGTGACAACTTATAACTTGATAGAACATAGCCAAATTTATGAGTGAGGCCTGCTTCAGTCACATTGGTTTTAAACAAGCAAATACATGATGGGCACTGGATATAAATTGCACTTGAAGTTCATGGGATTGGAACTCAGTTACAGATCACCAGTCCAGTCTGCTGGATTCTTTGTCCATGATGACAACTGCAGAGTTAGTATAATCCGTACAGAACAAAAATGAGTAATTCTGTGATCTTTCTATGATTGGTTGTTATCTTCTGGATGAAACCATAAGAAATCTGTCCTGAAAATAAGTCTTAGACAAGGTGAGCTCTGACCTTTGAATATTTGCCCCTATTGTTTGATTTACTACAAAGCTGTTTTCTTGATGCTCATGTTTCCGCAAGCCACTAAGCCAAACCAATTAAATCATTAAAATTCAAGAGCTAGTAATGAGAGGTTTCTGCAATCACTGTCCCCTACCCAATCCGTCACCACTGAAGACAGTGATCACTGCAATGGTGCTATACCGCTAAGCTTCAGCTCTCTAGTATGTGTGCCTTGTGTCTATTTTCAAGCGAGATTCTTCATAGAGATAATGACTAACTTATGTATCCTTACAGGATCTTAGTTCAGAGGCAGACTTTTCTGCTGTCACCAATGGATATTCATGTGTTTGAGAACAGTTCTTCACATGTCTGTTACTGACCTAAAGAAGTGATGGCACCAAAGTGGGACCCTTCTGACTTGCATGCCAAAATAAATGCCCGCTGTAAAATTTTGTATGTAATATAAATCAACCACTAAACAATAATTAAAACATTTATATAATGTGTAGCATAATGGCATTTCAATTTTATGCCTTGAATTTCTGTTGATTTTTGCCATATTATGACTGCAGAAAAAAACTATTATTTTTTGTTTCCCATCTCCCATTTTGAAACAATTTTTTAATATTGTGTCTGTCCTTTATCCTATTCCCAAGATTCCTTGATTACAATGGAGTAATTTCAGTCGTGACTGATTCAAAATTGGATACAAATGTTGAAATTAAAGCCAATATTGTTCTTCCTTACTCTGCTGCAGTGCCATTGAACTGAACTATTGTTTCTGTGGCTCCAGGAACCAAGAGATTCAAGAACCACCCCTTGTCTTGTTTTTGCTCTTTTTGGCTAGAAATAAATATTTCATCAAAAATGCACAAACATTGAATTTAAGATATAAATTTCAATGAACCTTTTAGTTAATTTGTGCAGTCACAAATTTACTAATGCACATATTAAAAGGACAACTGGATAATGTGAAGAATTACTGACATTGATTCTCATCGCCATTCTCAATGCAGCCTGAATTACTGATGGATTTCTCTCTCTACCTGTCATACAACAACAAAAACTTGTATTCAGATAGAGCTTTTAATGATAAACATCTTGAGGTATTTCACAAATATGCTATCAAATTTCTCACAAGCCAGCTAAGATAATTGGTGTATGACCAAAATCTTGGATTCTACAGACCATCTTAATGGAGAGAAAAGAATTAGAAAAGTTTAGCGAAGGAACATCAGACTTTAGAGATTCAGCAGCTAAAGGCACAGGTACAATTAACATAAGAAACTAAATTAAGGAATGTTCTTGAGCCAGAATTGGAGGAGTGCAGTTATCTTTGTGTGAGTATAGGGCTAGAGAAATGGAGATACAAATTATAGAATGGAATAATTTGTTTTAACATCCATCAGTCACTCACATTTTTGTAATATTCAGGAGTTAGTAGTCAAATATAATTTGTCACCAGGCAATCTATAGTTGTTAAGACAAACACTCAAAAGCCTAGTCAGAAAAAAAAAATACTTTTTTCTTAAGAGAAAATGTAGATCAGAGAGGAATAGGGGAAGTACCTCCATAGTTGGACAAGCCATTCATTATCACCATGTGAGGTCTTATTTGAAAGTTTTAAAGATTTGAGGGAAGAACTCCAGAATTTAGGCTTGGCTCAGTTGAAAATGGCCTAAGCCTGTCCCTGAGGCACTTCCTGTCTGATATCAATGGCATTTTTAAGAATGTTTCCCATCTCCCATTTTAACCTTTTGTTTTATATTTATGTCTGTCCTTTACTACACTCCAGAGGTTATAGTTAAGATACAGAAAAATGAATCCACATCCTTGGTTATCCTTGTAACCTGTTTCTACCTGAGGCATAAAGCACTATCCATGATGTTTCAGCCACCTAAAGTTTACAAATGTACAATTAAATTACAAGCATATCTTTTTAAATATCCTGATGTATAATTTCAGGAAATAAAATAGGCCTCACCAAGTAGACAGTGACAGTTATTTTATAAAATAGCCCTAAAACTGTAATATTGAACAAAAAATAAATTGACATCTGAAAGATTTCATAATATTATGACATAAGTTCATTGAAATAAAGGTGGTATAAAGATTTTCATCACCAAATACTTTGTTAATATCATGAATAACTTTAATAGCTGTAAACAGATAGCTGTTACAAATATAAACTGAACAGAGCTTGTGGGGATGCTCTTCTTAATATCATGCTTAGGAACTTTACATTACATACAAGTAGGCCTGATGACAGGCTTTTGAAATGCAAGGTCCTGACTGTTTTTGGAATGGTCTATTCAATAGCAGTGATTATAGAAACAGACAGAATGAGTCCACTGAGGATTTATTCAAAGTTCTGCTTCAAATGGATGTGACAGCAGGAAATCCAAACGGGACACAATTATTACATTGATAGGAAAGGTTTCTTTTTCCAGTGATAGGACCAGCTGAATTTGTGAACTCTGTCCAGGAAGGACCAACTTTGTACTGGTGACAATAATCAACAAATTTTGACTGAAAACATCACTGTTATGGTTAAAATTGTATAAAACATTATTTTTCTGCAAATTTTACAGTGTCTCCCTCAAATGAGTCCAGGATTCTCATATCCAATATACTGGCTGGAAATCTATTCATTGCATTTATTACTCTGTGTGAAGAAAATATTCGAGATGTCTTAAATATGCCACCTTCTAGTTCGTACTCTTGTTCTAGACTCTCAGTTTAATGTAAAGTAATCATGTTAAGATATAACGTTGTAAATCTACTCCCATCTCAAACATATTTCAGGGCTCAGATTAACTTTGTAGTTCACTCTATATGTACATTCGTGGCTTTCCAACAGGCACAAAACAAAGCAGAAGTACATTGTACATTTCCTCAAGCCTGATTAAGCCTTTGTATACAACCATTTTTGAGTGAATATCTAATTGAAATTAAGTCTATTTTTACCTGTAAGAGAATATCTAGAATTACGTAATTTTTCTGCACCCAGCATCCAAGTCCTCTTTATCACTTACTTCACTGTGGTATTGTTTTCTGGATATCAGCTCCATTCAGAAAGATGCTTGGAATTACTAAGAACTGTTGATTTAGGACGAACTGATCCAACAATGTGCAAATCCACTTGAATTCATTACAGTTACACATTTAGTTTCATAAAAACAATCCATTAGTTATAATGTTCTTTGAGTTATCCTGTGGATATGTAGTGCTATATACAGTTATGCAATTTGTTTCTTTCCACTTATAACCCCTTATGTGGAATAGTTTGCCAATAGTCAAATGAAGGCATGCTGGCAGGATGTTGTTGGGAATATCAGATTTTGATTGCAGCCAGACCAGTTGAATTAAAATGAAATAGAAGCTGCAGAGCTGTGTCCAAATAACCAGTTGCCAGACTTAAAGATTATTTCACATTTCATAGTTCACAATAATAATTTTCTTTGGATGGAAATGGCTTAAATTAATTGCCAAGATGATTGCAAAGAGCAGATTATATTCTTCTCATGAACCTGGTTTAGTGCTTAATGGCCACATTTCTTGTTTTTGTAATAAAAACAGCTTATTTTTGTAAACACATAGAGATCAATAAACAAATTGGGTTGATAAGAAAGTAAACTCTTTGCAGCACTTCCTTGATAACTTGCATTCTATTTCTATTATGATTTATTTGAAAGATAACTGAAAGGAAAGCAGTGTTTAGGAATCCACAACATGATCTCAAGAACAATTACAACTCAGAATCCCATGAAAATAAAATTTGATTTATTTAGTGAAAGGAACCCCCTGGCTCTAATTACAGCAGAGAGAAATGAAGAAAGTAATACTTAAAAGCTTGAAGCATATTCCTTGCAACATGAGACGTGTACTTCCGGATTTAAGCCACTTACCCTCGGTACAGCCCAACTACAGGCATGGGTCTGTACTGAGCAATGTGTCAGGAAATAAAACACTTGAATTATGGAAATGGTCACAGAATACAAGAGTAAAGAAACAATAAACAATCTATTGCAAATGCAGATTCAGCCACTCTTGGAATACGGGGTGCAGCTTTGGGCACTTCCATAGGACCAACAAATCATAGAAAATATATGAGCTGAGATAGGCCATTCAGCCCATTGTGTTGGTGTCAGTTGAAAGAGTACTTAGCCTGCCTGATCCTATCTTCTAGCAATTGCACAGTACCCTTGGTCACAGGTCCTCAGGTACTCTTCCAAGTACATTTAAGTGTGTTGAGAGCTTTTGCCTCATTTGGACAGCAAGTTCCAGACTTCTGTTATTTGAAGTAAATTGAAACTGAGTATAAAGATTCTCCGGGATGATGCTACATAGTCATAGTCATAGTCATACTTTATTGATCCCGGGGGAAATTGGTTTTCGTTACAGTTGCACCATAAATAATAGTAATAAAACCATAAATAGTTAAATAGTAATATATAAATTATGTCAGTAAATTATGAAATGTCCAGGACCAGCCTATTGGCTCAGGGTGTCTGACTCTCCAAGGGAGGAGTTGTAAAGTTTGATGGCCACAGGCAGGAATGACTTCCTATGATGCTCTGTGTTGCATCTCGGTGGAATAAGTCTCTGGCTGAATGTACTCCTGTGCCCAACCAGTACATTATGTAGTGGATGGGAGACATTGTCCAAGATGGCATGCAACTTAGACAGCATCCTCTTTTCCGACACCACCGTGAGAGAGTCCAATTTCTCCTTGTCATATTCCATAAATAAAAAGTCAAAATTTACTGAGGTCATTGTTTCTCAGTGAAACATACTCACCTGCCCCAGACTTTTTATTCCGCAGCACCATGTCCAGCACTGTACTCTGTCTCATTGTTAAACATATTGATCAAAAACATCCCATTGTATTCATTTCAGAAAGTGATCACCCTCTTTTCAACTTCTAAAATCAAATTTCCCGTTATCCCCATTCTCAAGTCTTTGCTTCATTCAGCAATCTGTCTGAAAGCACCTCACACTTTTCTCTGTTTGAACACCTCTAATTATGGCTCCTCTTTTCTTTTTCAATTCTGACCAAATAGAATATGTTCTTAAACCAAAGTTCATTACCCCATTGACTTAGTTCATTATCCCTTCTAGTTTGTGTGATCTTTAATTAATACCATCACCATCTTCACTTTTCTTTCTTCCATCTTTTCTAAATATATTGTAGCCAATAATATAAAGTGCCTATTTTTTCCTTTATTTGAGTTGGATTTTCATTATTGCACTCTATCATAATATTATGTGGCTATTTTTGTCTGCAGTTCACCAAGTTTACTTACCATGTGCTATAAATTTACACGTGTATTCTAATATCTTAGTCAGTATCATATTTTGTGGCTTGTTGATCTGGGCTCAGAGGCCATGGTGTTATTGAAAGGAAAATTAAATACTTGAACTTCATACAGAAAGCAGGAAAGCGACATTAGTCTTGATCTGCACCAGGAAAGAGCTGACATTGGCACAATTTAAGGCATTTCAAAAATATAGTACGTGGGAAACAATTGACTCAGAACCAAGAAGTAATAGTTTCCCCATAGGTCCTCTTAAGTTTAATTGAAATACAAAATAATTTCAAAATGTACTCACTTGATAGCAGCCAATACACAGGTTGTCTGCCTGAGGGGCAGAAAAGCAGCTGGAGAGCAGTTATCTAGTAAGCCAGACAAGGCAAGATTGGGGTGATGGAAGACGAGAAGCATCACAGGCGTGACGTGTGGTCAGCATTGTGGGAAACAGTGGCTGGAGAGGGATACTATTCACGGAAAAGTCAATCATTCAGTCATAGTGGGCATAGCCGAATGGCCAGATGAAATACCATAGGTTACTCATGGATTGTTTGAAAAGGAATTTGAGGATGAGGAGGTGACCTACTGTATGCATCTCCTCCTGCTTCATAAGCTCTACAATGATGGTGTTGACTCTCCTCTCCTTTCATCTGACTCAACTACCAGCAGTGTCGGCTAATTTCAATTTATAAATAAAGCTTTAGCTTAAGTGAAAACATGAACCATCAGAATATTTTAGGAACCCGAGGATGCCCATGACCCAACTTCCAATAAATCAGAAGGTTGAGGGTTGATGTCAGGCTTCTCTTTTTTATTTAAACGCCAACCATTTGACCACTATTTCCAACGACCATTTTTAAATCCATCCTCACATCCTTCCAAAAGGAGGCCTTTGGCCGGTGGTGTAAGGGCATCCACACTGGACGTCTAGGTGAGTGGTCCTGGGTTTGAATCCAGCCAGCTTTTTACAAGCTTTCAATCCGTGCTGGGTTGAGCATCAAGCTTGCAACTCAGCCTCGTCAAAAACTAACAAGCATGCAAAAGAAATGGCAAGGAGTACCACCCGATATGCCACAAGGCGCAGAAAGGAACAATAACAAAGGGTGGCTGTAAAGACACACAATCAAATTTCAGAAGTAGCACATTACAATGCAGGGTTCTGATGCAGCTTGACCCTCTGAGATCCTCCAGCAGTTTGTTTTTTTCCCCCAAATTCCAGCATCTTGAGTCTCTTGTGTCCAATTATAATATAATGTGTGTTAAGTATTTCAATGTAAATTGCATTCAGCAGAACTTACCTTATGCTGTATTCCCATTGACAGGGGAGGACTAGAAAATTCCAAGTCGCCTTGCAGTATTATAGAACATAGAAATCTACAGTACATACAGGACCTTCGGCCCACAATGTTGTGCCGACCATGTAACTTACTTTAGAAACTGCCTAGAATTTCCCTAGTGCAGAGCCCTCTATTTTACTAAGCTCCAACCATTTAAAAGGCCCTAGGCTTTTAAAAGACCCTATTGTATCTGCTTCCATCACTGCCACCAGCAGTGCACTCCACACACCCACCACTCTCTGTCTGAAAAACTTACCCCTGACATCCTCTCGGTACATATTTCCAAGCACCTTAAAACTATGCCCCCTCATGTTAGCTCTGGGAAAAAGCCTCTGGCTATCCACACGATCAATGCCTCTCATCATCTTATAATGCCCCTTATCATCTATTCTGTGCTGTATCGCTTTAGATATATAGACAGAAATACAGACCAACCAGATTCAATCCTGGCCTCATGTGCCTTCCATGCAGAGTTTGCACATTTGCCCTGTGACAGTACAGGTTTCTTCTGTGTACAGGTTAGTACTATAAACTGCCCTTAATCTGTGGGTGAGTGGTAGAATTTGTGACAAATTGATGAAAATATGGGGAGAATAAAATCTGGGATTAATGCAGGATTGGTGCAAGTGGATAGTAGATGGTCAGTGCAATTTGATGCGGCGAAGTGACTGCTACTGTGCAAATTGCCCATGAACTAAAAAGGTAGTTGAGTGTCATTCATACCGGGAATTGGGTTATTTATGGGTCAGTACAGGCAAGGACAGTGCACATTTTTCCCTTGAAGATCTTTAGTAAACCACAGGGATGTTTCTTTTCATAACTCCAAAAATGTTCAATACATTAAATAAATTGAATGTAAACTCCCAAGGTGATGTGATGATGTTTGCATTTATGTATCTGCATCACCAATCCAAATCTCAAGCTGCTAGTTTTGCAGCTCCACAGCTAGGATCCAAATAAAAGTGACAAAATTGATGGAGCTAGGACTGAGGTTCTGCAAAGAGGGACTGAGGGACTGAGGAACCAGGGTCAAACACAGATCCCAATGGTAAGCATCACAATTTCAGCCTCTGTTTTGGTCAAAGAGGTCAGAGTGTGGCTGAAAGTGTGGTTAGGATGAGAGGATTTCCAGTTACTAGGACTTCCTGCCATTCTGGGGAAAGGGGTCTGTTATGGTGGAATGTGCTCTATCCAAACTAGATACTCTAATCCAACTCTGTCATGGGAAAAGGTAAAGATCCAATGAAGTCCTCAAAGAAGCTATAAAGGCAAACAGTGCATTTGCCTTTATTTCAAGAGGATTTGAATACAAGTGTCTTGAGCCAAACATACAGAATACAGGGTAGATGGCATCAATGCCTTTTTGCTTCCTCCAAGCCTCCTCAAAGAACTGCAACATGCCCACTGCCTGCTGAGAATCCCTGGCTGTTGTTATGATCGAGAAAGACAATAACCCAAAGGCACTGGAATATTGTTAACTTTTAAGCATAGTAAGTATTAATTGGGATCATGATCAAATCAAGATCCCACACAAAAGGAATATGACTGGAATTGCCTGTTGGAATATTATACTTGGAGTGATGACGTGTTTATCTGGGCTCCACTGTTACTCAGCTCACCATTTGTTTTACACATTGAAAGGAGATACCAGGATTCTCTGAAAACTTTTCCTGTTCACATGCTCCTGGCAAGCTGGTCAGAAAAATTGAAACCCCACAGGATCCAAGAGGGAGTGCTTCCAATTTGGAAATTTTGGTTTAATAGCAGGAAGCAAAGGGTGAATGTTGATAGGTGTCTTTGTGACAAGAATGCTGCTATCAGTGAGTTTCCACAATGCTCATAACTCATTTCCCTACTTTTGTCGTATAATGACAGATTTAAATGTAGGTGACATGATAAAGAAATTTGCAGATGATACAAAAACTGACTAACTCATGGCCTGAAAGGATGTAAGGGGCTTTGTATTATAAAGTTTTTGGTTGTGTGGCTGAAGGGACATGACACGCAGACCTTCCGAATAAACAATGAAGGATACAATTAGGTTGGCTAGTTCTTTTTTGATTGAAACTCCTGTGATGGGTTGAATTTTTTTCTCTATCTCTTAAGTTTTCTGTGATTATAAGGCATATTTTTCACATTTGACTTTAAACATGGAAGTGAGACAAGTTGTTTTATGTGAAAAAAATCATACGTGCTTTCCTCAGAGTACTCTATTTTACTAGTCAATAAACAGTTTAAGTTAAACAATCAATAACAGTGTGGAAAAAGACACAAAGGATTTATATAGATATAATTAATGCTGCAAGAATGAAAATTAAGCTGCAAGAACAATATTTGACACTTACAGTGTCATAGAACACTACAGCACAGAAATAGGCCCTTCAGTCCATCAAGTCAGTGCCGAACTACTAATCAGCCTATTGGCATTGACCTGCACCCAGATTATAGTCCTTGACACCCTTCCCATCCTTGTACCTATCCAAATTTCTCTTAAATACTGAAATCAAACTTGAATCTACCAGTTCCGTTAGCAACTCGTTCCGCACTCTCACAATCCTCCAAGTGAAGAAGTTCCCTCTAATCCTTACTACAAAATACTCTGCAGATGCTGGGGTCAAAGCAACACTCACAACCCGCTGGAGGAACTCAGCAGGTTGGGCAGCATCCGTGGAAATGATGAGTCGATGTTTCGGGCCAGAACCCTTCATCAGGACTGTAGAGGGAAGGGGCAGAGGCTCTATAAAGAAGGTGGGGGGAGGGTGGGAAGGAGAAGGCTGGTAGGTTCCAGGTGAAAAACCAGTAAGGGGAAAGATAAAGGGGTGGGGGAGGGGAAGCAGGGAGGTGATAGGCAGGAAAGGCGAAGAAGGAATAGGGGAAAACACAATGGGTAGTAGAAGGAGGCGGAACAATGAGGGAGGTAATAGGCAGCTGGGGGAGGGGGCAGAGTGAAATAGGGATAGAGGAAGGGAGGGGGAGGGAATTACCGGAAGTTGGAGAATTCTATGTTCCTACCAAGGGGCTGGAGACTACCTAGATGGTATATGAGGTGTTGCTCCTCCATCCTGAGTTTAGCCTCATCATGGCAGTAGCGGAGACCATGTATGAACATATCTGAATGGGAATGGGAAGCAGAGTTGAAGTGGGTGGCAACTGGGAGATCCTGTCTGTTGTTGCGGACGGAGCAGAGGTGCTCAACGAAGCGGTCCCCCAATCTGTTTCACCGATGTAGAGGTGGCCTTACCGGGAGCACCAGATGCAATAGATAACCCCAACAGACTCACAAGTGAAGTGTTGCCTCACCTGAAAGGACTGTTTGGGGCCCTGAATGGTGGCAAGAGAGGAGGTGTAGGGACTGGCGTAGCACTTACACTTACAGGGATAAGTGCCGGGTGGGAGGTCCGTGGGGAGGGATGTGTGGATCAGGGAGTTGCAGAGGGACCAATCTCTGCGGAAAGCGGCGAGGGGTGGAGAGGGAAAGATGTGCTTAGTGGTGGGGTCCTGTTGAAGGTGGCAGAAGCTGCGGAGGATAATGTGCAGGATCCGGAGGCTGGTGGGGTGGTAGGTGAGGACAAGGGGAACTTTGTCCCTGTTGTGGTGGAAGGAGGATGGGGTGAGAGCCCTTCTGCCATCATCAATGATGTCCTCACCCACATCTCCTCCACTTCCCGCACTTCGGCACCTCTAGCTCTAGTCCACCCAACTTCAGTGGAAAAAACTTGCTTGCATTTACCCTATTATACCCCTCAGAATTTTGTATACTTCTATCAAATCTCACCTCATTCTCCTACGCTTGAAGGAATAAAGTCCCAACCTATTCAACCTTTCTATATAACTCAGGTCCTCAAGTCCTGACAATATCCTTGTAAATTTTCTCTACACTCTTTCAATCTTATTTACATCTTTCTTGTAGGTAGGTGACCAGAACTGCACAAAATACTCCAAATTAGGCCTCACCAATGTCTTGTACAACAACGTAACATCTCAATTCCTGTACGCAATAATTTGATTTATGAAGGTCAATGTGCCAACAGCTCTCTTTAGGACCCTATCTACTTGTGACTGCACTTTCAAGGAATTATGTATCTGTATTCCCAGATTCATCTGTTCTACTGCATTGATCAGTGCCCTGCTGCTTACCATGTAAGCCCTATCCTGGTCTGTCCTCCCAAAGTGTAACATCTCACACTTGTCTACATTAAATTATATCTGCCATTTTTCAAGCAACACACATAAAAGTTGCTGGTGAACGCAGCAGGCCAGGCAGCATCTCTAGGAAGAGGTGCAGTCGACGTTTTAGGCTGAGACCCTTCGTCAGGACTAACTGAAGGAAGAGTGAGTAAGGGATTTGAAAGTTGGAGGGGGAGGGGGTGATCCAAAATGATAGGAGAAGACAGGAGGGGGAGGGATGGAGCCAAGAGCTGGACAGGTGATAGGCAAAAGGGATACGAGAGGATCATGGGACAGGAGGTCCGGGAAGAAAGACAAGGAGGTGAGGGGGGGGGACCCAGAGGATGGGCAAGGGGTATATTCAGAGGGACAGAGGGAGAAAAAGGAGAGTGAGAGAAAGTGTGTATAAAAATAAGTAACAGATGGGGTACGAGGGGGAGGTGGGGCATTAGCGGAAGTTAGAGAAGTCGGAGGCTACCCAGACGGAATATAAGGTGTTGTTCCTCCAACCTGAGTGTGGCTTCATCTTTACAGTAGAGGAGGCCGTGGATAGACATGTCAGAATGGGAATGGGATGTGGAATTAAAATGTGTGGCCACTGGGAGATCCTGCTTATATTCCGTCTGGGTAGCCTCCAACCTGATGGCATGAACATCAACTTCTCTAACTTCCGCTAATGCCCCACCTCCCCCTCGTACCCCATCTGTTACTTATTTTTATACACATATGCTTTCTCTCACTCTCCTTTTTCTCCCTCTGTCCCTCTGAATATACCCCTTGCCCATCCTCTGGGTCCCCCCCCCTCACCTCCTTGTCTTTCTTCCCGGACCTCCTGTCCCACGATCCTCTTGTATCCCTTTTGCCTATCACCTGTCCAGCTCTTGGCTCCATCCCTCCCCCTCCTGTCTTCTCCTATCATTTTGGATCTCCGCCCCCCCCCCCCAACTTTCAAATCCCTTACTCACTCTTCCTTCAGTTAGTCCTGACGAAGGGTCTCTGCCTGAAACGTCGACTGCACCTCTTCCTAGAGATGCTGCCTGGCCTGCTGCGTTCACCAGCAACTTTTATGTGTGTTGCTTGAAAAATGGCAGATATAATTTAATGTAGACAAGTGTGAGATGTTACACTTTGGGAGGACAGACCAGGATAGGGCTTACATGGTAAGCAGCAGGGCACTGATCAATGCAGTAGAACAGATGGATCTGGGATCTGATATTTTGCAGTACGGATTTGTAACTGGGCAACACATCACGCAGCATCCACACAAACAAGATTTCTCAGTTTGGCGGGGCCAGAAGTTGTTTTTTCCCTAGATGAACACATGCTGGCCAAGTCTAAGGGTTACACATGCATAGATAACAACTCTGATATTGAAGAGGACCAATTTTGTCCCTCGCTTTTAATATATCTGTAGAAGCCCTTGGGTCCTTCACTTTTTCTGCTAGAGCAACCTCATGCCTTCTTTTATCCCTTCTGAACTGTTGTCTTGCATTTCTCATTTCATTTTAAAATCATTTTTATTAATTATTATTGAAAATCAACAAAAAATACATTAAAGTAATCAAGTCAATATGCCAATACGTACAATAAGAATTAAATGATCACATAACTGATTAACAAAGCTAAAGAATATATCAATAATAATAAGAAAAAAATAAAACGTTAAAACTTTTTTTTTGGAAAAAAGAATCCCTACTAACTAAAACAAAAAAAACCCCCTACTAACAAAAAAAACCCATTGGGAGCACAACCCCGGAGCTATATACCGTACAAGCTTCCATAAAAGAGAAACATCAATCCGCCAACTCAAATCCATTTATACAAGAATCAGAAGGGGACCATCTTAATTAACTCAAATCAAATGATAGTAGCGGGCAAAAGAACCCCATCTTTTCTCAAAGTCAAATCGAGGATCAAAAGTTCGACTTCTGATTTTCTTCAAACTAAGACATAACATCACCTGAGAGAACTATTGTATCAAAGTGGGAGCAGAGGCAGATTTCCATTTCAATAAAATAGCCCTTCTGGCCAGTAATGTGACAAATGCAATTACATGTTGGTCTGATATAGAAATACCATGAATATATTGAGGGATTATACCGAACAAAACTGTCAATTTATTAGGTTGTAAATTAATTTTTGAAGCTTTAGAAATTGTAGAGAAAATAGATTTCCAAAACTGTTTCAATACAGAACACAACCAAAACATATGTGTCAATGTAGCTGTCTCAGTTTTGCATCTATCACACTACCTATCAACATTAGGAAATATTTTAGACAGTCTCTCCTTTGTCAAATAGTAATGATGTACAATTTTAAATTGATTTAAAGAGTGACTGACACAAATCAAAGAAGAGTTAACCAACTTCAAAATTCGCAATCAATCCTTTGTTATCAAGGTCATGTTAAGCTCTCTTTCCCAATCTTGCTTAATCTTAAGTAAAGGATAATTGTAGTGTTGTAATAGTAAATTATAAATTTTCCCAATAAAACCTTTCACTAACAGATTCATTTTTAAAATACTGTCTAACAGGTCAGAATCTTTTATATATGGAAAATTACTTAAATATTCTTGTAAGAAATGTCTGACCTGAAGATATTGCAAGAAATATGAGTACATCTTGCATTTCTCATACTCCTCAAATACCTCATGTGGTTCTTCATGCTTATACCTGCTATACACTTCTTTCTTCTCAATATCTCTCGAAAACCAAGGTTCCCTAAATCTCTTATTCTTGCCTTTTATTCTGACAGGAACATACAAACTCTGTACTCTCAAAATTTCACTTTTGAAGTCCTCCCACTTGCCAAACACATTTTTGGCTGTAAACAACCTGTCCCAGTCCACACTTGCCAAATCATTTCTGATACCATCAAAAATGGCCTTTTCCCAATTTAGAATCTCAGCCTGAGGACCAGAACTATACTTCTTCATAATTATATTGAAACTAATGACATTATGATCACTATATGCAAAGTGTTCCCCTACACAAACTTCTGTCACCTGCCCTGTCTCATTCCCTAATGGGGGATCAAGTATCACACTCCCTCTGGTTGAAACCTCTATGTTTAGATTAAGGAAACTTTCCTGAACACATTTGACAAACTCTTTCCCATCCAGCCCTTTTCTAGTATGGGAGTCCCAGTCAATATGAGGAAAATTAATATTACCTACTATCACAGCCTTATGTTTCTTGGAAGAGTCTGCAATCTCTCTACAAATTTGCTCCTCTAAATCATGTGGACTGTTGGGTGGTCTATAATATAATCCCATTACTGTGGTTATCTCTTTCTTATTCTTCAGTTCCGTCCATATAGCCTCAGTAGACCAGCTCTCCAGCCTGTCCTGTCTGAGCACTGCTGTAACATTTTCCCTGATTAGTAATGCCACCCATCCCCTTTTAAACCTTCTCACTCTATTACATCTAAAACAATGGGCTGCCAGTCCTGCCCCACCTGCAACCAAGTCTCACTCGTGACTACAATGTCATAATTCCATGTGCCCCTAGCTCATCTGCCTTTTGTATAATACTTAAGAATTACATCTTTGGCATGTTAAAATAGTCCCCTAAAAAAGTGCCAAAGAGGATCAGGAATATCTTGGAGGAAAACTGAATTCTGTCATCCCATCAGATTGGGCACTTTGATTGTTTTATCCTTCTTCATTAGTGAGATCACCCCAAATGCTCCCTAGCATGATTAATCCACTGAAGGCAACCTAATAGGGAACCTGATGTGGAAGTTCACCAAAATGAGCAAAGGGAGGTCACAGGCGGCAACTGCAAAATTTTGAGGATGGTGTACACTGGAAACAAAATGTACAAGCAGTCTTACAATATAAGTTTGTTTACAAATGTACCACATATTTTGCAAGTTCTGGGGGAACTTGTATGTTAAATTTTAAATGTTGTATGGGTGATTAATGTTTACATGAATTTGTCATTCTGAACTTCAATTGCAGCTTCTCATCATTCAATTAGAGGGAGAATATCAAACACAAATGCACCCTGAGATCCATAGGCAAATAAATGAGATTTATTGTAAAAGTTCAGTGAGAATTTTTTTGTGTGAAACAGTCAAATTAATTAATAAATGGAATTCAGCTTTAAATTAGCAGAATAATCGAGAAGAGTGGCGAGTGAGTGAGAAAGAAACTGCAAAACAATGAAATGTAAGGGGATCTATACACCTAATTCAAATTACTGTACATCAGCTCCCACACCACCCCCACTGACTCCAGTGGTAATTTCCTGAGATCTTTAACCTCTCACTTCACCAGTCTGGAGTACCCACAGGCTTCAATTATATCAGTGCCTAACAAGAACGTGGTGACCTTCCTCAATGACCGTCACCCAGTAGCACTTACATCCACAGTGATGAAGTATTTTGAGAGGTTGGTGATGAAACATATCAAGTCCTGCCTGAGAAGAAACTTAGATTTGCTCCAATTTGCCTACTGGAGCAGCAGGTCCACCACAAATGCCATCTCATTAGCTGTTCACTCAACCCTGGAACATCTGGACAGCAAAGATGCATACAACAGGATGCTCTATATTGACTACAGCTCAGAATTCAATACCATCATCTCTGCAAAACTAATCAATAAGCTCCAAGACCTCAGTCTGAATTCCTCCTGGTGCTATTGGATCCTTGATTTCCTCACTTGCAGATCCCAGTCAGTTCGGATTGACAACAACATCTCTCCACGATCTCCATCAGCACAGGTGCGCCAAAAGGCTGTGTGCTTGGTCCCCTGCTCTACTCACTTTACACTTATGACTGTGTGGCTAAGCACTGCTCCAATACCATATTCTTTTGCTGATAACTGTCACAATGGCGGGGGCATTGGGAGCAAGGGTGGACCCAAATGCAAGACACATCTTGTGAGGTTACTTAAATTTAGTTTATTGTTCGAAACCAGGAGAGCAAGGCAGGAGTAGGAATAGCAAACTGGACAAGGACTGAGGACTATGACTAGGCTGGAATTAAGGGTTTGGGCTTGGACTCGGAATCAGCTCCCAGAACTAGAGGAGACATGGGGAGGCTAGGGTATGGACTCCGAGCCCGAGACTGGGCAAGGACCCAGTACCTGGGTCTTGCCTCAGGCTCGGACCCCAGAACCAGGCATGGACATGACATGGGCTAGGGAGAGGAGGAACATGGGAACACAGAGCCTCAGTCTCGGGAGAGCAGGTACATGGAACCATGGACACATACACAGAACACAGAGTCGGGACCCCTCCTTGGGTACAGGACATAGGGCCGGAACTCGCACACAGAACAGAGAACCGGGACCCCTCCTTGGGTACAGGACATAGGCCCGGGACTCACACACAGAACAGAGAGCCAGGACCCCTCCTTGGGTACAGGACATAGGGCCGGGACTCATGACCCTCCGGGGGACAATGGCAAGACGGCCTGACTTACCCCACGGAGGCCAGGACAAGACACGACAAGACATGACCCCCCGCAGGGCAACGGCAAGACTGCCTGACTTACCCCACAGAGGCAGGGACAAGACAAGACAAGACACAACTCCCCGCGAAGCAACGGCAAGACAGCCTGACTTACCCAGACACGACTCCCCGTGGGGCAACGGCAAGATGGCCAGACTTACCCCACGGAAGCGAGGACAAGACAAGACCAACACGAATGAACACCAGACAGTACCTATCTAGCTCCGGTGATGGAACTAGACCAAAGTGCAGGTGGAGGCTGCAGACGAGGGCTAGAGGCGAGAGGGGCAGAGAAGGGATTCAGACAAGGTGGTAGGACAGGAATCACAGACTGCCAGGGCCAGGACTAGACTCAGAACTGGGAAGCCGCCAGGGCCAGGACTTGACATGGCACTTGAACGCCACCAGGGAAAGGACTTGACATGGTACTTGAACGCCGCCAGGGCCAGGACTTGACATGGTACTTGAACGCTGCCAGGGACAGGACGTGGACGTAGTACTTGGATGCCACCAGAGCCAAGATGTGGACGTGGTACTTGGATGCCACCGGAGCCAGGACGTGGACGTGGTACTTGGATGCTGCTGAAGCCAGGACGTGGACGTGGTACTTGGATGCCGCCAGAGCCAGGACGTGGACGTGGTACTTGGACGCCGCAGGAGCCAGGACATGGTGCTTGGAATGTCCAGGTAGTGCCAAGTTCTTGACTCGGCCTGGGAACAGTAGACAGCGGCTCTTGATTCTCTCTGGCGAGTTAACTGACGGACCTACCTTGATGAGGAAACTTTGCAGGCTCGCTTCGGCGAGGTAACTGGACAGGGTTGCTCCGGTGAGGAAAGGTGAATTACCAGCACTCGCTTTGGGCGGAACAAGGCTTGCTCCGGCCAGATGACATTGGCACACCGTGACTTTGCAGACTTTGCAGACGCTCCCGCCCCGAATGGCTGAAAGCCGGAGATTATAAACTACCGGTTCAGCCGAGTGTTAATTGCCTCTAATCACCAAAGTCGAGGAACACAGGAAAACAGGGAATCAACAGTCCGGATCGTAACATAAACAAGCTAAATTTAAAGGGACCCCGATCCGGATCATGACAATAACACCATCGTCATAGGCTGAACCAAAGGTGGTGATGAATCAGCACATGGGGGGAGATGGGGGGATCAAGCTGTTACTCGATGTCAGTAAGACCAAGGAGCTGATTATAGACTTCAGGAGAAGAAAACCAGAGGTCCATGAGCCATTCCTTATTGGAGAAACCAGAGGTGGAGAGGATTAGCAACTTCAAATCCCAAGGTATTATTATTTTGGAGAACCTGTCCTGAGCCCAGCCATGAACTGAAGAAAGCACCACAGCGTCTTTACTTCCTTAGAAGTTTACAGAGATTCAGCATGACATCTAAAACACTGACAAACTTCTATAGGTGTGTAATGGACAGTACATTGACTGGCTGCATTATATCCTAGTGTGGAAACAGCAGCGCCCTTAAATGGAAAATCCTACAAAAAAAAAGTGGATACGGCCCAGTCCATCACAGGTAAAAGCCCTCTCCACCATTGAGCACATCTACATGAAGTGCTGTCATAGGAAAGCAGCATCCAAAGTCAGGGACCCCATCTCCCAGGGCATGTTCTCTTCCAGCTGCTGCCATCAGGAAGAAACTACAGGAGCCTCAGGTCTCACACCATCCGGTTCAGAAACAGTTATTGCCCCTCAACTATGAGGCTCTTGAACCAGAGGGGATAACTTCACTCATCTTCAATTGCCCCATCACTGAAATGTTTCGAGAACCAATGGACTCATTCTTAAAGGATTCTTCATTTCATGTTCTCAATATTTATTTCTTATTTATTATTATTGCTACTTATTATATTTGCCCAGTTTGTTGTCTTCTGCACTCTGGTTGGACGCCCCAGTTGGACAGTCTTTCATTGATTCTGTATGGTTATTATTCTATAGATTTATTGAGTATGTCCACAAGAAAATGAATCTCAGGGTTGTATATGGTGACATACAGTGGTATGGAAAAGTTTGGGCACCCCTGGTCAAAACTTCTGTTATTGTGATTAGCTAAGCGAGTAAAAGATGAACTGATTTCCAAAAGGCATAAAGTTAAAGATGACACATTTCTTTAATATTTTAAGCAAGATTACTTTTTTATTTCCATCTTTTACAGTTCAAAATAACAAAAAAGGAAAAGGGCTTGAAGCAAAAGTTTGGGCACCCTGCATGGTCAGTACTTAGTAACAACCCCTTTGGCAAGTATCACAGCTTGTAAACGTTTTCTGTAGCCAGCTAAGAGTCTTTCAATTATTGCTTGGGGTATATTTTCCCATTCTTCCTTACAAAAGGCTTCTAGTTCTGTGAGATTTTTGGGCAGTCTTGCATGCACTGCTCTTTTGAGGCCTATCCACAGATTTTCGATGATGTTCAGGTCAGGGGACTGTGAGGGCCATGGCAAAACCTTCAGCTTGCGCCTCTTGAGGTAGTCCATTGTGGATTTTGAGGTGTGTTTAGGATCATTATCCTGTTGTAGAAGCCATCCTCTTTTCATCTTCAGCTTTCTTACAGATGGTGTGATGTTTGCTTCTGGAATTTGCTGGTATTTAATTGAATTCATTCTACCCTCTAACAGTGAAAAGTTCCCTTTGCCATTGGATGCAACAGAAGCCCAAAGCATGATCGATCCACCCCCATACTTAACAATTGGAGAGGTGTTCTTTTCATGAAATTCTGCACCCTTTTTTCTCCAAACATACCTTTGCTTATTGTGGCCAAAAAGTTTTATTTTAACGTCAGTCCACAGAACTTGTTTCCAAAATGCATCAGGCTTGTTTAGATGTTCCTTTGCAAACTTCTGACACTGAATTTTTTGGTGAGGACGCAGGAAAGCTTTTTTTCTGATGACTCTTCCATGAAGGTCATATTTGTGCAGGTGTCACTGTACACTAGAACAGTGCACCACCACTCCAGAGTCTGCTAAATCTTCCTGAAGGTCCTTTGCAGTCAAACGAGAGTTTCGATTTGCCTTTCTAGCAATCCTATGAGCAATTCTCTTGGAAAGTTTTCTTGGTCTTCCAGACCTCAACTTGACCTCCACCGTTCCTGCTAACTGCCATTTCTTCATTACATTACAAACTGAGGAAATGGCTACCTGAAAACCCTTTGCTATCTTCTAATAGCCTTCTCCTGCTTTGTGGGCATCATTTATTTTAATTTTCAAAGTGCTAGGCAGCTGCTTAGAGGAGCCCATGGCTGCTGGTTGTTGGGACAAGGTTTGAGGAGTCAGGGTATTTATAAAGCTTTGAAATTTGCAACACCTGGCCTTTCCTAACAATTGTGAACAAGCCATAGCCCTAACAAGCTAATTAAGGTCTAAGATCTTGGTAAAAATTATCTAACAGCTCAAATCTCTTGGGGTGCCCAAACTTTTGCCTGTTGCTCCGTTCCTTTTTTTCACTCTAAAATTGAACGAAACAAAAATAACACACTGAACTCGCTTAAAATGTTGAAAAGAATGTTTCATCTTTAACTTTATGACTTTTGGAGATCAGTTCATCTTCTACTCACTTAACTATTCACAGTAACAGAAATTTTGACCAGGGGTGCCTAAACTTTTGCATGCCTCTGTATATGTACTTTGATAATAACTTTACTTTGAACTTTGAACTGAACTAAATCTCAGTATCTTCAAGGCATTACTGGACTTCTATCAACGTACCTCACAGTAATACATGAACAGTGTATTTCTGCACATGACAATTCTAATAGCAGAGGCATTTCAGATTTACCTACTTCCACCAACCACAATTAGTTCATCAACTCTGATCAGTTGCATTAACACCATTAGGACCAAACACAATGAACTGCAGAGAGTTCCATTTAAGGTGATCCAAGTATAACTCTGCCCATGTCAGTAATTTTGTCCACATCAGATGTGTTTGACTTGTTGGTCAGAAGAAACTACAGTTAAATCAAGGACAGGAAGCATCCCAGACAAGTCAGTTGTCTTTGTTTCCCCCTTTCATGGACTCTATTCTTGCTCTTGGATAATCTAATCAGCAACTGAATGTGGACAAAGGAAGCTTCAGGTAATGATCTGCTAAACCTGAGACTATTCTCAAACAAGTAGCCATTTGTTATGTAAAGAGAATGGACTCTATACTGATTCTTGACTCTGGGACAATTTAATCGGAGCAATCCTCAGAGACCATTCTCAGAGGAGTAGCTACTTATTATGTAAAATGCCAGACCTACCAAAGCAGCTATCTGTAATGTCATTAGATTCTGTCTGGGTTGCCTCATTTCACTGGTTTGGACCAGTCAGAGTGTAAAGACACAAATACACAAGGCTGGGGTGGGCAGAACCATGAAACAATGTTGGTTGTAGACCTGTACAATGACCAGTAAGAAGGCGACCCAAGTAGTTCAGCTGACCTTGAGCCAATGGGATGGAGATCCAATGGTTCAATTGATGACGAACAGTATAATACTCAGGAGCTCCATACATGCAGGGGTGATAACTCTCCAGGAGGCAGAGACCAACCATTGTGGACAAGAAAGACCTCACGGACACGTGGAGATTGGGACCATGAGGAATGCCTGGCCAGCATAGACTCCTTTCCCGTGTAATACCTTTTCTTTTCATTGACTGTTCATGGAGTGTCAGGGAATTCTAGTAGGGAGCGCACAGGTAGATAAGAGTGTGAACTTACATGTTTTTTAGTTGAAGTAATAAAGTTACTTGTTGGCAAATACAGATTCTCTGCGCCTCACTGATCACTATTACAAGGGGTGATTCTTGTAACAGACTGGACAAAATACGACAATGGTACTATGCAAGCTGTTTGGAAGGCACATCCATTAAAAAAACATTTGCCTCTGCTTGACTGCCTTTGGTTGCTGCCACGTTGCTCACTATTCCTCCTCTAGGTTGCATTCATATTTGGCTCATTGGAACAGGAATTAGTCTTTTGTCCTTTAAGGCTGCTGTACTATTTTGGATTTCCATTTTGTAACCAGGTCTGTTGCATTAATGCTTCTCAATGTGTCTCCAAATTTTACTCCATTGACTTCAATGCGAATAATAGGACAAGAAACTGCATTTTGCATTTTGTGCTATGAACTTGGAATGCAGTTCTCAGCAAGTGTTTGAAATGTTAATTGAAGTATAAGCATCGGACAGGAGAAAATTCTTCCCTGAAAAAAAATCAAAGTGCAGTTGTGAGGAGGCTTCAGTTTCTGCTCAATTCCTGGAGAGGGAATGGAACACAAACAGAGAGCCACCCAAAAATTTGAACCTTTACTATAGTGAAGTTAGTTATGGACTATTATTGTGAAAGCATGTTTATTTGAACATGGTTAGTTGAATGTTTTGTTACATATACAGTTTTATGTACATGAATCTAAAGGGGGATGAATGTGAGAGTCTATTTCTTTTAGTGCACTGATTCCCCTAAGTACCTCTTATTGACTGATAACTTATCCATGTTCATTGATCTGTTGTTCTCTCTCTGCAAAGTGAATATACCAGTTAACCTCACCTCTGCTTTTTATTTAATATGTAGTTGTACAGACATCAATAGTTCCTCATACTCAGACCTAGGCCCGGGCCATGCCAACTCAACTCTGCCTTGCCTTGGTTCTGCCACATCAAATCGCCTCCAAGTCTGCTCAAGCAATGGCCAAGCATTGGCTCATTCCCCGCTCTCAGGCCTGGGACCTGCCACCTCAATTCGGACCATACCCGCCACGCTGTAACTGCCTTGCTCCTTCGAGACCGCAAAAATGCCAGGTTCAAAAGATCAACTCCCAAAGGCAAGTTAAAGTCTATTGATATCAGTGATCGCATCTGAGAAAAGGTGTGATTGATACAGTAATTTATAGTTTTGTTTTGATTGCTACCAGCAAGCCACCCCTGTGCTTCACCAGCACCATCTTGTGCAAATGGATCCTCAATTTCCTCACTCACCGACCCCAGTCAGTTCAGATTGGCAACTACATCTTCTCCACAATCACCATCAACACAGGGGTATCACTGGGCTGTGTGCTTAGCCCCCTGCTCCACTGGCTTTAAACTTATGACTGTGAGGCTAAGCACAGCTCCAATGCCATTTTTCAGTTTCCTGATGACACCACTGTTGTAGGCCTAATCAAAGATGGCAACAAATCAGCATTTAGGAGGGAGATTGAAAATCTGACTGAGTGGTTCCATAACAGCAACCCCTTACTCAATGTCAGCAAGATCAAGGAGCTGATTATTGCAAATAGGAGGAAGAAACCAGAGGTCTATGAGCCAACCAGTCCTCACCAGGGATCAGAGGTAGAGAGGATCAGCAACTTTAAATTCCTTGGTGTTATCATTTCAGAGAATCTATCCTGGGTCCAGCATGTAAGTGCCATTATGAAGGATGCATGGCAGTGTGTCTACTATTTTTATAAGATTGCATAGATCCATCATGTCATCTAAAACTTTGTCAGACTTCTATAGATATGCGGTAGAGAGTATACTTACTGGTTGCTTCACAGCCTGGTATGAAAACACCAATGCCCTTGAACAGTAAAACCTACAAAAAGTAGTGGATACAGCTCAGTGCATCGCATGTATAGCCCTCTCCACCAATGAGCACATCTACATGGAGCACCGTTGCAGGAAAGCAACATCCATCATCAAGGGCTTCCACCATCTAGGCTATGCTTTCTCCTTGCTGCTGCCATCAGGAAGGAGGTACAGGAGCCACAGGATCCATTCCACCAGGTTCAGAAATTATTCCTTAGCCAGAGGGGATGAATTCATGCAATTTCATTCACCCCAACACCGAACCTTTCCCACAACCTATGGACTCACTTTCAAGGACTCTTCATCTTAGGTTCTCAATACCTATTGTTTATTTATTTATCATTATTATTAGTGGGTGCCGTGGTAGTGTTGCAGTTAGTTCAATGTTCATGGCATCCTGGAGTTCGGAGTTCATTCCAGTGACATTATGTAAGGAGTATGTCCGTCCTCCCCGAGGAATGCATGGGTTTTCCCCAAGTGATCCGGTTTCCTCCCATAGTCCAAAGACATATCGCGTTGGTTAATTGCCCATTGTAAGTTGTCCTGTGATTAGGTTAAGGTTAATCAGGTTTGTCGGAGGTTGCACAGTGTGGGAAGGGCTGGAAGGACCTTTGTTGCACTGTATCTCTAAATAAAATAAAATAAATAAATTATTACTTTGACATTTTCTTTTTGCATAATTTGCTGTCTTTCGCACATTGGTTGTTCGTTCACCTTATTGTGTGTGATCTTTCACTGATTCCATTGTGTTTCTTTGGACTTACTGTGAAAAATGAATCTCTGGGTTATGATTGGTGACATATACGTTCTTTGATAATAACTTCGCTTTGAACTTTGGAAAGATGGGCTGATTGTGGATAGTAGTATTGGAAATCCTGTCTTACAAACTGTATTGATTGTTTTGATGAGATAACCAAGAAAGTTAATGAATGCAGGGCAGGAGACAGCTTATATGAACTTCAATGGTGGCTGTCCATTGTGTCCGATGATGACAGGAAACTTGTGTGGGGGAGTTTGTAAAGTGGAAAAGCCATTACACTGGGGCAGTTCCACTCTGTTGGCCTCAGAGATATGGGTCCAGTGGTATGAACAAGTGTCACAAACTAGGTTCTTCCTTGGTTAAAGTGGATTAGCATAATGCCCTGTCATACCCTTCACTCTCCACGGAGTGTTGTAGTACTGCCTTCCAGCCCATTGGAACTCACTGTAGATCTCATCTGCCTAGTCTCTCATAGCTAATTTTGCATGCTAGGACAGGCTTGAACTTCAGTAAGGCCTTGGATAAGGTTCCATATGGCAGGCTTCTCTGGAAGTTTAGATTGCATGGAATCCGGGAGAGCTGGTTAATTGGATTTACAATTGGTTTGATGGGACGAAGCAAAAGTGATTGTAGAAGGTTGTTTCTCAAACTGGGGACCAGTGACTAGAGTTGTGCTTCAGAGATCAGTGCTGGGCTCACTTTTGTTTCTCATCCATTATCAATACTTTGGAAAAGATATGGTAGTGAGGTTACAGATGACTCTAAAATAACAGAAATAGCAGATAATGAAGACATTATAGGGGGAATCTTCATCAGCTGAGTAATTGGGCCAAGGAATGAACAATGGAATTTAATTCGGATAAATGTGAGGTGTTGCATTTTGGAAAGTCAAATCCAGGTAGGACTTTCAAGGTGAATAGCAGGAACCTGTTAAGTGGTGTAGAACAGAGGGAGCTTGGAGTACTAATATATGGTTCACTGAAAGTGGAGCCATAGGTGGGGTAGTGAAGGCGGCTTTTAAAAGCTGGTCTTCATAAGTCAGGCCAACTTTGTACGTTACATATTAATGATCTGGATGATGGAATTGATGGCTTTGTGGCTAAGTTTGTGAATGAAAGAAAGATAGGTGGAGGGGCAGGTAATGTTGAGGAAGCAGGTAGTCTGGAGAAGGACTTGGACAGATTAGGAGAATGGGCAAAGAACTGTCAGATGGAGATTAGAATAGGGAAATGTATGATGATGCACATAGGTAGAAGGGATAAGGGTGTAGAATAGTTTCAAAATAAAGAGGGAATTCAGAAATTAGAGCTGCAAAGGGACTTTGAAGTCATGGTACAGGATTGATAGTGTTAGGTTTAGGGTTAGGGTTAGTGAAGGTTGATAGGTTCTTGCTTGGTAAGGTTATCAAATATTAGATGTGCTGAATAGTCTAATTCTGTTCCTATATCTTATCATGTATAAAAGTTAGGGGGGTCATGGTACAGCTGTACAGGGTGCTGGTGAGGCTGCACTTGGAGAATTGTGTTCAGTTTTGGTCACCTGCTGTACGAACAGTGTTTTAAATGAGAAAGAGGGCAGAAAAGATGTGATCCTACAGAAGCGTATAAAATCATGAGGGATAGATAGGGTGAATGCAGAGTCTTTTTAGAGTTGGGATGTCAAAAAATAGAGGGCATGTATTTTAGCTGAAAGTGGAAAGATTTAAGAGAAATTTGAAGGGCAACTTTTCTTTTAAATAAAAAGGGTGGTATCTCTGTGGAATAAGCTGCCAGAGAAAGTGATTGAGGCAAATAGAAAAACAACTTTCAGAAGACAGTTGGACACGTACATGGAGTGGAAAGATTTAGAAGGTTATGAGCCAAATGCTGGCAAAGGGGACTAGCTTGGTTAGCATGGATAAGTTGGGCTGAAGGGCTTGTTTCTGTGCTGTATGAACTTACGATTCTCTACGTTGGGAATGTGGCCATGCAGCGAGTTTCCAGGTGGCAGAAGATGCCTGCAGCCCTGCAGCAGTCAACAAATCCATCTCACCGGTCTCTCAAATGCTGGTTCAAATGTATGGATTGAATACAAGTTAGGCATTTGTAAACTGGGAAGGATCTGTACTTACAAGCTATGCAGAAGTTTCTGTGGACACCAACTCACCATACAGTAATGATGAACCAGCTCATGAATCCTTGATTAGAGTCAGGAGCAGTGGTACCCAGAAAGATTACCCCAGCATTCATTTTTATAGAGCAGTCTAATTTGATGAAGAGGTCCATAATTCATTGCCTTAACGTTGTCTGCAAATTTGGATATATTCCCCCATACTGTGGGTACCACAGTAGCGTAGTTGTTAGTGCAACGCTATTACAGCATAGGACATCAAAGTTTGGAATCCAATTCTGATATCATCTGTAAGGAGTGTGTATACACCACCCCCTCCCCCGCCCCCCGGAATGCTTGGGTTTTCTCTAGATGCTTTGGTTTTCTCCCACAATCCAAAGATGTGCCAGTTAGTAATGATTCAAAAAAAGGTTCAAAGACTCAAAAGTTCATTTATTAAAGTATTATACTGTATACAACTTTGAGATTCTTCTTCTCCAGATAGCCATGGAACAAAGAAAAACCATGGAAGTCAGTTCAGAGAGAAACAGCAAGCCCACACTTCTGCACGAAAAAGAATGGCAACATGATCATCAACTCCCAAAGCCCTTCCCCTCACATGAAATGCAACAAGAATATCAGCCTCAAAATCCCCCTCTATCTGCACAAAAAAACTAACAAATAAACACAAGAACATCAACCGCAGAACCCCCAGCACAAAATGCCAGAAAAACATTAGCCCCAAATCCCCCTCCACTACACAAAAAGAACAAGGAACGAGCAAAAACACAGAATATAAAAACTATAGACTGAAGAAAAGTCCATTGTCCAAATCCATAAACGCAGAAAGCTTCAGTAATATTCTCCAAAATCATCACAAGAGAGATTCCCAGAGGCCTACCCTCCAGGCACAGCAATAGGCCACACAGGCTACCTGTGTTGGTTAATTGGGTATTGTAAACTGTCCTGTGATTAGGCTTGGGTTAACTCAAGGACTGTTGGGCAGCCTGACTCGAAGGGCCAAAAGGGCCTAACCATATTATATCTCAATCAATAAATAAATATTCTCAAGGTGACTTAATAGCAAAGAAGATGATAAGTGAAGGATACAACCTTAACAAAGTCCAGGTTCTTATGAATAAATCCCCATGAAAGGCATGTTAAGACACTGATCACACAAATTCACTTAAACAAAGTCACTCCTTATAGATTCACAAATAAATGTATGATTTGCGTACACATTTTGCAGTTCCCATGAATCCACCCACATAGAACACAAAGTTCACATTTTAATTTAAATCTTAAGATCCTCCTGCAGTGGACTAGTAGAGGGGCAACATAAGTGGCAAAATAATTATAGGGCCTACTGACTGAGCTGGACACTCAGAAGCAATACCAAGACTCCAGAAAAGAATTACTGAAATCAGGGTCAGACATTTCACACACTACATGAAGTACATATGCATTCCATTTACCCACACACATACCAGTTCCAGTGGTATTCATCTCTGTCAAACAATAGAAATTTGACATCTTTTCCACATTTTAGTGCTATATTAAGTGTTCTTTACTGTATCCAATAAACTAAATCCAAGATCAGAGGATCTTGCAAGTGTGGAAAGGAACAGTGGAACTTCACTGAAAAATTAGAATACTCCATCTTGAAAGCAGTATTGCAGCCACCCTCATCTGCTGCACTAAAAGGGTGGAGATTCAAAAGGCAAAGAAGTCACAACAAATTCTGTAAAACAAGCTCGTTCTCTAAAAATATATAATGGCTCCCATATGCATCGGATTTTTAAATTACTACATTGATGTGATACTGATTCATACATACCAGAAAGGTGCTAGGTTGAATTGTATGTCAGCTGGTGAATTTTCTAGTGTCCTCAGGCTAAAGAGATGGGAGAGTCAGGAAGAAATTCCACACTCAGGATACCCTGCTGGAAACCTTCTTGCCTGGACCCATATGAGGACAGGAATAAGCCCAGCAGTAATGGCTTCCAATGTCAAATAATCTGCTGATGCAAACAGTACAATATAAAGAACCATAAGTTGGATTAGATATCATAAGTATGATGGCACTAGTGAAACTATAGTTTGGAAGGGGCTGGAATACAGAAGGTGGAAAAGGCACAAAATATACAGAAAGATAAAAGAGAAGAAAGATCTGCAAGAGTTTCATTTTCAATGAAACTTTGAAATTCAAGCACATGAGATTCTACAGACTTTACCCATTTGGCGAGAATATTAGACCAATGGCATTTTGACAAACACATAAAAGTCCAGTAAGACACAGAACATCATTTATATGATTAACTGTGCTGGTAGCTGGCTCTCTCGCAAATAAAACACTGCACAGTTTGTTCAAAACTAAAAAAGCTCACTTCCTACAGAACTCCAGCACTTCAATATTGTGATATGCAATGTATCTGAGTACTGATGGTGATCCTCAGAGGGGCCAAGAGGAATGCGATGCATTTCCCTTTGTGCACTCACTGCCAGCCAGGCTCCAGTTGCTCCATGTGACTTATTCCCACAGGAGTTTCCTGAGAAATCTGTATTGGGTAATTAACCAAATATGGCAAAACATTAACAGACAGCTGAGAAGAATGGAATTAGCCAAATTTGTACTGATACCAATATACTCATACATTTAAATATTAAATCCACCAACAAATAAGGACAGATGTCAGTCCTATCTGAGAATATTTGAATGTGATTGGCTAAATCACAGATAGATGGAAGAAAAGGGATCAAATATGCATACATAGACCATAAGATACAGGAGCAGAATTAACCATTTCGCCCATCGAGTCTGCTCTGCCATTCATCATAGCTAATCCAATTTTCCTTTCAGCCCCAATCTCCTGCCTTCTCCCCACATCCCTTCATGCCCTGACCAGTCAAGAATCTATCAACCTTTGTCTTAATTATACTGTACATAAAGACTTGGCCTCCACTGCCGCTGGTGGCAAAGAATTCCATAGATTCACCACTCTCCAGCTAAAGAAATCTTCCTCATCTCCATTCTAAAAGGATGCCCCTCTATTCTGAGGCTGTGTCCTCTGGTCTTAGACTTGTCCACCATAGGAAACATCCTCTCCACATCCACTATCTCAAGGTCTTTTGCCATTCGATAGGTTTCACTGAGGTCACCCCTCATTCTTCTGAATTCTAGTGAATATAGACCCGGAACCATCAAACACTCTTCATATGACAAGCTGTTCAATCCTGGAATCATTTTTGTAATCTCCTTTGAACCCTCTCCAGTTTCAGCACATCCTTTCTATGATAAGGGGCCAAAAATGCTCACAATACTCCAAGTAAAGCCTCACCAGTGTTTTATAGAGTTTCAGCATTATGTCCTTAATAACATTACTACATACCCTGTAGGGTAAATTATTTAGCATATCCTGTAAATCTCCAAATGGTTTAAAAAGAGATAGACTTTAATACTAATAAGTTTTACTTGATAATCACACAGATTACATTTACAGATTCTATATCCTCAAAGGTTAATGCATTAATCATGATTTTAATTCTGCATACATCAGACGTGACTATTCCATTATTATAGTTCTTTTCCATTATCATAGTTCTTCATTTTCCTAAATTGTGCATTTGAGTTTCGGCATTAGAATCTTCTTTGCATCTTGACATTTAACATAGTCTTCAAGCACTTCCAATGCAAGTGTCAGGAAATGTAGAGGAGGCTTGACCCAAAAGCTGAGGAGAGCAGATGACTTAGCAGAAAATTATATTTTACTAATAAACCGCAAAATAACAAGTCACAAGGAGCCACAAAACAAGAGAGAACAGATACTTACCATAACAAGGTGACAAGGTAACAGAAGGCTTGGAGCATCTGATTGATGCTTGCTGATTTGATGAGTGAAGAAAGGACTGAATGAGAGCTGGGTTTAAATAGGCTGCAGGTGATGAGTTGGAAACGAGTGGCAAATGACTCCTGTTAGCTGTGTGGAGATAGGAAGGTGCCTGCCTGTGCAGGCCTGACAGCAAGTATGTCATTTTTAAATGCTGAGCTCTGGCAAAATCCCCTTTCCTACTCTAGTCTGTTCAGATTGCCAATTAGGAATATATCAGGGTGTCCCAGTACAGAAGACAAATGATTCATTTATTCTATTACTCTGAGCTATATTTCAAACTTGTGTTTGGAAACTTATATTTTGTTCACCAGTCTTTATGGAAGCTCCTCCAATAACTAGTTGGGAAGTATGCATTCTCCAATCAAAGACATGTAGCTGTTGCATCAAGCTGGCCAAAAAGGGAGCCTGATTCAAATCAGTACTTGCAGAAGTGTATGACAGAATGATAAAGAATGAAGGATGCAAGGCACAGCTTAGAGCCGTCCATGGATCTTTGATATAAATCAAACTGCAACAACAAAGGGAGTTTCTCACAGTTTCATGGCTACGACTTCATGAGAGTCAACTAATGAGGAAAGTCTCTATCTATATACTGAATCTCCACTGATGTTCCCTGATTGATCTAATTTCCCTCTTCTGCTGCTCCCCTTCCTCTAATAAACTGATCAGGTAAAGTGGGACTTCAACTGCAAAGTCCATTGTACAGATGTCAGACTTGCGTACTAACCTCAGGAGTCCCTCAGAGTATCAGATGACAGCTAGTGTGGAACCTTTCACAATTCTATATATTTATTTTACTGTTCAGAATTTTTCTTCCATTTTACTTCATTATTGATTAATCTAAATCTTGAAATTCCCTATGTGGCAATATATGGGTAAACATTTGTTACATGGACTATCATAGTTCAAGACCACCACTAGAACCTCATGCCATAAACCTCACTTTTGCTGGCAACGCACAGAAACCAGGATTAAAAAAGCGATGCTGGAAAATGTTTCTGAATGAAGGCATTTCTTCACTCTGGTGATTTGATCCTGTTAAACTGTGATTTTTAACAATAGTACACAGACAGATGGCAAATCACTTGCTTTATGTGATGTCATCATATTCTAACTCTTTCCATTTGAATAAAGATCCTTGTCTAGTTACTGATCTTACATGGTGTATTTATATCCTAATTCTCAACAATTTTGCATAAAGGAACTCAGCATAGCCAGCTGTTAGCATATGCTGTGTAATGAATTGGTAGAAATAACAAAACATACCCAAGGTTGAAATGCTGATCTCAGGAGGCCATATATAACAGAGTAGAGGTGGTGCTGGCTTCAGCAGACCATATGAAAAAAGCATTGTCCAGTGGCAAGGTCTGCTTCCACATAAAAGAGGGAAATACCCAGGATTCAATATAAGTTGTTCTCTGACAGCTCCAAGAGGCAGCAATTAATTTTTGACAGCTGGGTAATGATCCAGTTGAGTCAGGTGTTCAGAAGACTGTTACATGACTTTGACCTCCAAGCCTCCTTTAATTTGGTTAGCAAACTGAGAGGTATAGTTTGAGCAACCAGATAAAGTCTCAAATTTGGGGCTGGTAGATTGATCAACAAATTGGGTTCTATGGTGGCATAGTGGTTAACATTATACTATGCACCTATTTTCTATGTTTCTATATTACAGCTTGGGACACTGGAGTTCAGAGTTCAATACCGATGTTATCTGTAAGGAGTCTATACGTCCTCCCTGTGGAATACATCGGTTTTCACCTGGCCCTCCAGTTACTTCCCACAGTCCAAAGATGTTCTGGTTGAAAGGAAAATCGGTCATTGTAACTTCTCCGGTGATCAGCCTAGGGTTAAATCGGGGGCTGCTGGGCTCTGTGGCTCGAAGGGTTGGAAGGTTCCATTCCCTGCTGTGTTTCCAAATAAAATAAAAATTAAGTCTGGTCAGCAGGAAAAAGGAAGTATCAAAATTACTTCAGTAAATTCTGGGACATCAACACAACTATTTCAACATGAAACTTTAATTGGGTATTTGATTCCATTATCTCTGAAAATGATTAGAAGCTAAAGTCCTTGAAACAGAAGTGGTTTTTTGACACATTGTAATGATGATTGAGGAGGCTGCATCACTATAGTTAAAGGATTTGTAAGGCTTCTAACCCATATTTGAGGCTCTGTGTATAATTAAAATTAAGTCAAGGCAGTAAAAATTTACCTCAAAGCTTTCTTAGTCCTCCAAATACTGTCTGCAAAGATTCCTGATTAAAATTTGTTATAGTATTCCACATATTTCTTTAAATTCTAGTTTAGCTCACTTTACTCAGAAAATTCAAGTAGAAGTTAAAAGGAATGAGCTCCACCTGGTTCAAAACATGACCTTTCTCTTATTTTGGAATTTATACTAATTCTTGACATAGATTACATGATATAATGAATGGATATTTACTTAGAAAGTAAATACCACAATTGCAATCTTTCATACACTTTTAAGTTTGTGTTTATGTTTGACAGCATGTAAAAAATTGCTCAGGTCACATAGTAATGATTTAAGTAAAAGACAAATCTGGAATGAGTTGAAGACCCTCTCTACATATTGTGCACAGTGTGAGGTTCTCTGGAACTGGAAACTTGGGGGTGGGTATGAGATTTTTTTTGTATAACGTCAGTTGACATAGCACTAATGTGAAGATCCTTTCTTAAAAAAATACAAATTCAAACTCTTGGCAGCACAAGATGAGTCTGCAGTCAGATAATTGACTCTTTAGGGTTGTCTGCACTGCAAAAGATGGAAAGCTCCACCCTGTGGTCAGTCTAGGAACAGAGCAATCTCATGGCAATAACAGCCAGAAAGTTCCAGCTTCATATTCCAAACAGTAGGGAGCTGATGATGAATCTAGTGCCCTTATCATTCCATCATTGGCTAAGCTCTTTGACAGTCCAAAATACATCAAATTTACATTGAAAACTACCTCTTTTCATGACTCATTAACTACGTTATTGACCAGTCTATAGAAAAGTACTGTAAATAAAAATTACACAGGTAACCACGGAACTTCCATGTTTGAAAAAAAACTTTATAAAGCTGACTAAGGTTATATTTGACTGTGAACTATAAAGTTGTTAGCAGTGTGAGAAGTTACCTGATGCAATTCAAAACGATCAAAGAAAATATTTGCTGAAATCTTCAGCCTCATTAGGGATGTTATGAGGATAACCATGACAAATTAGTTATACTTGTACACAAACTGTGCCCTCTATATCTTTCCTCTAATGCAGGAGAATCTCCTACTATTTCCTCTAATGCAAAAAGTATCTGTCCAATCAGCATTTAACAGTAGAAAATCTCCCTGTATGATTATTCTGCAACACAGAGAAAACCTGTATAGTTAAACTGTAATGAAAAGAGATTCTCTACATTCAGGACATAATACAGAGGTCATGGTATATCCAACTTGTAATATCACCAGGGCTCTTTGAATAAGATAATGCTTTTAATATAAAATAAAAGATTACAGCACTTCATAGTAGCATACAGTAATAAGACCTAAGTTGACATTAGGCCAAAGGAAAAATTAGGAAGGGTAACTAAAAGTCCCAGTCAAAGAAATGGATTTATGGAAAGATTTTTAGGGAATTTTCATAATAAAGATGACTAAAGGTGTAATCCCTCAGAGTGAAGTGTCCTGGAGTTAAGAGATGGGTAGAGTCAGAGGAACAGGCTGTTCAAAAGGTGAATGTTTGTCAGTGTAGGTGATAATTGAGAAAGGGAGGATAAAATAATGAAGAGATTAAATAGAGAGGTACAGTATTTTGAAATGTAGGTGCTTTGAGTGACTGTGAACCAGGAAAACTTTACACTGCATTACTGTGCTCCAAAGAGTGACTTGCACATTTATCACATGACACATATAATCTACATATTCCAAAAGATATTTTACCAGTAATTTTGGAACAGCAAACTTCCTGATGTGATAATATTACAGCAAACTGCTCATTGCTCTTGATTCAGCCTAAACTGCGGAATGTAAAGGAATAACCTACTGTGCAATCCATGGAACTGTATGTAAATACAAATAGTGAGAGGAACCATCTTGAAGATTCCATCACTCCTGGACAAAGCTAAATCAAGTTCAAGTCCATGAACCTATGAAGACTACCTTACTATTCCTCTTCTACGCTATTTATTTATTCATTTATATGTAGCTTATAATAATTTTTATATCTTGCGCTGTACTGCTGCTGCAAAACAACAAATTTCATGACATATGTCAGTGATAACTTGATTCTGATTCTGAGGGCTCCCTAAGTCCACAGTGGGGAGAAGCTTACAATCTTTAAGTGTGCGATAGGGCTCTTACTCATTCCAGGTGTCCCAGAGAAGGGAGATGTATCATGTTTTAGGATATTTTGATAATTTTCCATGGGCCATTAGGAGAAAAGAATTGGTGTAAGTTGTAAGCTTACAAGCAAAGTGCATTTGCAGAAGTTAAAATAGAGATACAGAGACTAACTATAGTTGAATATTAATGTTAATACTTTATTAAACCATAATCACCTTACATCCACCATCATTGGTCCTTAATAGCTGTGAACAGGGAATGACTTTTAAAGAAAGAAAAGGCAAGCAGCCAAATTCAGCAAAGGCTGCCAAATTAAATGTTTTAAAAGCTAAATGATTCATATATGGTTTTGACTTGTTAGTTTTTGAAGAGATTAAAGAAATATACATGCAAAAAAGAAGAATTATAAAATCAGGTTATAGAGGAAATACCATTCATACATCTGGATAGATTGTACAGTTTAACACTAAAATATCTTGGGTGAACATACGATTTTCAGACCATATTCACAGGTGATATGACTGTACCTCAGAGAATACTTAAGGCCAAGCCATCCTCAGGCAATACTTAAGGTGCAAAAAGACAGCTGGATTGTCTGCTCTCAAACAGAGCATGCTGTGATCCCTAGACACAAGTCCTTACACTTCAGGATCATTTTTAAAAGCAGGATTTACTGGTGGCCAACTATTTTAATTCAAATCTGCATTCCTATTCTGACACGCCGGTCCAGGACTTCCTCTTCTGCCCTGGTGAGGCCACGCTCAGGTTGGAGAAGCAACACCTCATGTTCCATCTAGGTAGCCTCCAACCTCCAGTAATGTTTCCCCCCTCCCCCTT
Organism: Mobula birostris; assembly: GCF_030028105.1. Classification (NCBI taxonomy): domain Eukaryota; kingdom Metazoa; phylum Chordata; class Chondrichthyes; order Myliobatiformes; family Myliobatidae; genus Mobula; species Mobula birostris. The sequence goes on along the minus strand of NC_092381.1, from coordinate 64,340,929 downwards.
CCCTCTTCTTCAATTCCCCACTTTGGCCTCTTCTTCTTGAAGTATTCTGAAGTGACAACAATGTTATTTTTTTCCAATGCCTTCTGATGCCAGCTGTATATAGTCCAAGGCATATAGCTGAGCAGATGGCTCCTGCCCAAAAGATCATGTGTTTTGTGCCTGAGGTCTTGATCTTCAAGTTCCATATTCTACTTCTCCTCAGCAGTCTATCACCTCCCTCGGTGCCCTCCTTTCTCACATGATCCACTCTCTTCTCCAATCAGATTCCTTCTTCACCAGCCCTTTACCTTTTCAAACTATCACCTCATAGCTTCTTACTTCATCCACCCTCCCCAATCCACCTGGCTTCACCGATCACCTTGTACTCCTTCCCCACCCCAACCTTCTTATTCTGGCATCTACCCTTTCCTTCACAGTCCCGAAGAAGAGGGTCGGCCAGTAATGTCGACTGCTTATTAATTTCCATAGATGCTGCCTGACCTGCTGAGTTCTTCCAGCATTTTGTGTGTGTTGCTCTGGCTATCCAGCATCTGCACAATCTCTTGTGTTTAGGATGATTTTTAAATTGCCCCCACAGTTCTGAAGGAGACAATATTAATTTGAAGAGTTTCACTTCCAAGAGTTCTATAATAAACATAAATCATCTGGTAAAATTTCAAAAGATCTCAGACAAAAAATGCTGAGTTATCAAACTGTGATATTTTAATGACCATATGCTTTTCTAATCCTGAACTAACTTTACAGCTATGCAGGTGCCCTTTCCTAGTACAGCACATAATTTGTTTGTGTAATGGTTGAAACCTATAGAGTAAATAATAATTCAGAGCTGGTCTTCAGTATTTCCCTTCAGGCATTGATCGAAAATAATCCATTCTATCTCTCCTCATCTGGTGACCCATAAGATCCTGATATAAATGCTGAGATGCATTACTCTTACACTGTTCGGTTTGCTAAAGATTATTGAGAGCAGATGATTCCTCACTCACATTGTTGGTGGTTGATGTCTAGTCACAGGGAGAGCACATGTGAGAGCACCTAGAGACATCAGAAAATCTGGAGCAATTTGACATCTTGAAAGAGGAATGAGATTCCCCAATGAATCCCCCATTTTTTGTTTAGGGCAGCAAAGGGAATAGATGACACTATGGAGAAAAGATATAATTGAAGTGTTCTATAACGAGGAAATATTGTTGGCCAATGCAAACCATAATACTAATCGACCACTACTGAACTCAATGTCAAACAAAGCTGTTTCACTGCCCAATACTTTCTGCAATTTTTCTTGCTGCAATGTTGCACCTCACTTCCAACCAAGTTTCATCATTAGTGTGAAACCGTTCAAACTACAGCAACTACACTCCAAAACTACAGTTACCTGAACACTAGCAGATGCCTGCAGTAAAACGATTATGTTTACTCAGAGTCTAGTTTCTAAACCATTTCAGACTCAGGTTTAGGTTCTAAAACATCATCCACTCAACAACTGAAGCAATGGAGAAGATAGCCTTATATTTAACATCCAAGTTGCCACTCTACCAGCCTGACCCTGACCTCCAAGATAAAAGATCAATGGAAGAAAAGGGAATGTGAAAACCAAGACCTCAGGCACAAAATACATGATCAATTGGGCAGGAGACATCTGCTCACCTATACGCCTTGAACTACATACAGCTGGCATCTGAAGGCACTGAAAAAAGTACCATTATTGTCACTTCAGAGTGCTCCAAATAAGGATAAAGTTCAAAGTAAATTTATTATCAAAGTGCACATAGTATATGTCACCATATTCAACCCTGAGATTTATTTTCTTGTGGACATAATAAATCCATAATAGAATCATTATGGATTAAGTAAACCAACTTTGGTGTGCTCTACCTGGGTAACATCCTCAGTTCTGAGGGCTTAGTTATACCCTGTCAGCTATGTTGAGCTGATCACATAACTTGCATACTCATCAGACTCCTGAAATATTGTGTTCCAAGCTCTGTCGTGGGACAAGTGGATGGAGAAAAAGATTCAAGAACGTGCTCAAAGATTCCTCGAAGAAATGCAACATCTCCATTGATTCCTTAGAACTTCGGGCCCATGACAGCTCCAGGTTGAGAAGGATCATTCGTATTGGTATGGAGAACCTTGAGCGATGTAGTGGAAATACGTGGCAGCCCTGAATAAGAAATAGAGTACCCCACCCCACAAAGCACTGTACCTCTCCACTTGTGCAGCAACTGTCAGTTCCACCTGTGGAAGATTCTGCAGTTCCTACCTTGGCCTCCATGGCTACTTCAGAACTTACAAAACAGAATGGAAGCATGTCAACCATGATCCCCTGGGAATGGTTCCAAGTAAGATGTGGAAATGGGACCATGTGAGCTTGGACATAAGCAGCATCACACACAAAATGCTGAAGGAACTCAGCAGGCTAGGCAGCAGGAAGAAGAAAAGAGTAGCATGGAAAAGGGTATAGTCGACATTCCAGGGTGAGACCTTCAGCAGGACTCTTTTCCATAGATGCTGCTTGGCCTGCTGAGTTCCTCCAGCATTTTAGAAAACCTACAGCACAATACAGGCCATTCAGCCCACAATACTATGCCAAATATGCACTTATTTTAGAAATTACCTAGGGTTACCCATAGCCCTCTATTTTTCTAAGTTCCATGAACCTATCCAGGAGTCTCATAAAAGACCCTATCATATCCGCCTCCACCACCATCACCGGCAGCACATTCAACACACCCACCACTCTCTGCATAAAAAACGTAACCCTGACATCTCCTCTGTACCTACTTCCAAGCACCTTAAAGCTGTGCCATCTAGTCCTGACGAAGGGTCTCGGCCTGAAACGTCGACTGTACCTCTTCCTAGAGATGCTGCCTGGCCTGCTGCGTTCACCAGCAACTTTGATGTGTGTTGCCATCTTGTGTTAGCCGTTTCAGCCCTGGGAGATAGCCTGACTATCCACAGGATCAATGCCTCTCATCATCTTATACACCTCTATCAGGTCACCTCTCATCCTCCGCCGCTCCAAAGAGAAAAGACCGAGTTCACTCAACCTGTTTTCATAATGCATGCTCCCCAATCCAGGCAACATCCTTGTAAATCTCCTCTGCATCCTTTCTATAGTTTCCACATCCTTCCTGTAGTGAGGTGACCAGAACTGAGCACAGTACTCCAAGTGGGGTCTGACTAGGGTTCTACCTCCTGTGTGTGTTGCTTGGATTTCCAGGATCTGCAGATTTTCTCTTATATGGAGAGAACTGTATTATTTTGAATGGCCTCAAGACTACTGAGAATAAAATGAGGGAACAGGCTCTTCTACATGAAATATTGAATCCATGTTCCCCCCATAGGCATTACTTGATTTGCTGAGTATTTCGAGCAAGTAATTGTTGGGGATTAAGAAGCTTGGTCTGATAATTGACATGATAATTGAGACTTCAGGCAAAATGCAGCAACAAACTATAGGCGCACATTTGATATAGAAAACTTCAGTACTCAGCTTGTAATGTAACAACGAGTGCATAAACATTCAAATCAGAAAGGAAGGAAAATAGTATGGGGGTGAGTGGGTAAGTAGGAAAAGCTGCCAATGCTCTGTTGTTGATGGTGGATGATGATTGGTTTGGATGCAGCCATCAATAAGCATGAGTAGAATGACTAGAAGAGGCCTGTCTTTTAAACACAGCATAAGGGAAACAGTTCTGCACCTTACAATTCCACATTTATGGAAGATTATTTTAAAAATAGGCATCTTTCATGAACCTCCTGAAGTTCTTCGTCACAAGCTGTATTTATTATGTCCACAGGGCGGCAGCATAAATGCATGAAGTAACCCCGATCATCTGTGAACGTTTGTGTAAGAGTTGCTAATGTAGCATATGAGTTTTCATTATCAACAATGAAACCATAGGGCTCCTACACACAAGGCATGCTTACACCCCTCCCCCTCACTTTCCTGCCACTTACTGCACTCTCTAAATTCAGTATGTCGGCATGATAAAAACTTTATTTTTTTCTAGTTGGTTCAGATCTGTTTCTTTCTTTCTACATTTATCTGTTCAAAATACTATTCTATTCTACTCACGTATTGTTTCACTCATTTCTGTCAGAAACCAGCTGGCCTCCATCCATAATCCTCCCATGGAAGTGCTCTGGAAAATGGGATGTTAAAATGGATTTAATTTAGATCTTCCAGCAACATAACATAAAATTACTTATTTTTATACACACATTCTTTCTCTCACTCTCCTTTTTCTCCCTCTGTCCCTCTGAATATACCCCTTGCCCATCCTCTGAGTTCCCCCCCCTTGTCTTTCTTCCCAGACCTCCTGTCCCATGATCCTCTCGTATCCCTTTTGCCAATCACCTGTCCAGCTCTTGGCTCTATCCCTCCCCCTCCTGTCTTCTCCTATCATTTTGGATCTCCCCCTCCCCCTCCCACTTTCAAATCTCTTACTCACTCTTCCTTCAGTTAGTCCTGACGAAGGGTCTCGGCCTGAAACGTCGACTGCACATCTTCCTAGAGATGCTGCCTGGCCTGCTGCGTTCACCAGCAATTTTGATGTGTGTTGTAACATAGAGTATATTTATTTTGATCAAAACTTTATAAGTTTAGATGTCCAATTATTTAGTACAGATAATAAACTAATATGCACATTGCTGGCACTGGTAACCAGGCAAAGACAAGGATGATCAAAGACTTAAGTTGAAAGGATTTCTAAGGTTGGAAATATTCCAAGGCAGAGGAGCTGAGCTACCTTCAGTTTTAAAAAATGTTTTTACGATGTGACAGTTTTGTGAGATCACAATCCTAATTTTCCTATGAAATCATTCTTCAAGCTCTGTTATCTTGTATTGATGATGTATTGAGGACATCCTTAGCCAAGAATTATTTCCAGCCATGGATGTTGGCTAAACATCGGGTTGTAAACCATGATTAATTTTTCCTTTCCATAACTGAGGTACTCTCAGACTAGTTACAGAATTGTACTTTGACAAAAATCAGCTAACTCATTACCTAAGGGAATTAAAATGGTTTACGACTTAACAATTAAAGAGTGAACCTATCATCTAGGTGCAAGGGCTGTTATAATCTTGATTTTTGGCCAGTGGAGAAAATGTTACAATCAAATTTCCAAAATCCTGAGAAACACATTCTCTCTTTAAGATTCTGAAGTTCAATTAACTGCTAAAATAACAGAAAATATGACCCAGGTGTAGTAGATAGTGCATTTTGATTCAAGTTCCATCCTGACCTCCAGTGCTGCCTACATGGTGATTTCATGATTTCCCTGGTTGATCCAGTTTCCTCAATCATTCAAAACACATGATGTTTGGTAAGTTAATTGGTCACTGCAAATTGACTCTTGCATATGTCGGTGGTGGAATCTGAAGGGAGATGATGGGTGAATGTGGAGAATAACATGGGATTAGTGCAAATGGTAGTCAGGTGTGGACTCGGTTTTCTGAAGGGCTTATTTCTATGTTTTATGACTGTAACTATCTTCTCTTCAGATGGTATTAGATGATAAAGCTTCAGAATTGCACAATAAGGAGCTTGTGACCATTCACTTGTGCAATTGGAATTGTATTAAAAGGAGGTTTTTGAGCAACTTCCTTTAATAATGTTTGTGCATGCCTTCCAATTTGCAAGGAAGCAACAACACAGGTCTCAACACACTTGACTTTAAATATCAGGTGGATAAGAAGTGTGAACTATTCACTTGGGAGTTGCAGAAGATGAACTCAACTAATTCTAATGGTTATGCTTCATTTGAATGGTGCCTGCCGAGCTCCCTGTTGAGATGGCTGAGGCATCAATTGGAAGTGACTGATGGTCATTATAAATGGATATAATGAGATAGAACAGACTCAATGAAATGGTACCCAGCATAATCTCCAGGTGAGGAATCCCTGTAAGGAGCTTCAGGTGGAAAATCCAGGTCATTCGGGATACTGTACAAGGTTTGTTTGTCGGAGGTGGAGAAGTATTTCTGCTCCTTTTGATACAGAGTGAATCAAAACAATGTTTTGCTAGCATAGCCTGCCAGGAAAGCCATTACAGTACTGGCATTTTAATCAAACTGCCAGTTAGAAAAACAAGTTGAGGCTGAGAAACAACACCATTAGTTTACAATCTTGTACCTAAAAGTTACCAGTGAACCTAGGGTGTGCATTCTTCTCAAGTACAAGTGGATTATGACATTGAGTTAGCTCTTTATAGTCCTCCATCCTATGAAATCAGTCTCCCTTCTCTCAGCAGTAGGCATGTAAATTATGAGTCAAGTTCCTCTGAATGAGTATGTATGAAGTGGCTATTCAATAACTCCTATACACAATTTCTAAGTAGTTGGAGATGGAAATAATCAAAATACTCTGATAAGGAACCTTTCATACATGGAGACCATATTCTAGATGTTGGGTTATGTGTTCTGGATTATTTGGGAAATTCACCTTCTTCCAGTTGGAATGAATCACTTATAAAATTACAGGTCATGAAAATTAATGCCACTGATGGAAATTATTTGCCTACTGTGTCTTACTAGGTGAAACCTAATTTTATTTCCCATTTCTCAATCTACTGGTTTGTAGGATATGGCACAAGTACTTAATCACACATTTTTAAATTCAATGAGACATTCCGTCTATTCTTCTACTCTTTCACCCGATGAGTTCCAGACTCTTTCTGTATCCTTAACACACGAGATTCTGCAGATGATGGAAATCCAGAGCAACACACATAAAATGCCGAAGGAACTTGGGAAGTGAGGCAGCATCTACGAAAATAAATAATGCGTCGACATTTCTGGCCGAGACCATTCATGAGGTCTGGAAAGGAAGGGAGAAGATGCCAGAATAAAAAGATGGAGGGAGCAGAAGGAGGACTTGCTAGAAGGTGATAGGTGAAGTTAGGTGGGTAGGTGAGTGGGAAAGGTAAGAGGTAAAGAAGAAGGAATCTGATAATAGTGGAAAGTGGAATCTCCAGAAAGGAAGAAAGGGAAGAAGGAGGGGCAACATGGGGAGATGAAAGGCAGGTGAAGAGAAGAGGTAAGAGGTCAGAGTGGGGTATAGAGGAAGGGGGAGGGGAAAATTACCAGAAGGAGAAATCAATGTTCATGTCATCAGGTTGGAGGTTATCTATTGCTCCTCCACCCTGAGATTGGTCTCAACATGGCAGAAAAGAAGGCCATGGACTGACTTGTTGGAACAGGAATGGAGATAGAAATTAAAATGGTTGGCCATTGGGAAATTCCACTTTTGTGGATGGAGCAGAGGTGCTCTACAAAGCAGCCACCAAATTTATGTTGAGTGTCCCCAGTGTAGAGGAGGCTGCATTGGGAGCACTGGATTTGCAGGTGAAGTGTTGCCTCAATTGGAAGGACTGTTTGGGGCTCTGAATGGAGGTAAGGGAGGAGGTGAATGGACAGGTGTAGTATTTCTCTCACTTGCGGGGATACATGCTAGGAGGGAGATTAGTAGGGAGGGATGAATGGACAAGGGAATCATGGAGGGAATGTCTCCTGTGGAAAGTGGAGAGCAGAGGGATAGTAAAGGTGAGTATTGGTGGTAGGATCCCATTGAAGATGGTGGAAGTTGTGGAGAATGATGTGTTGGATATGGAGGCTCATGGCATGGTAGATTTGACAAGAGGGGCTCCACCTCTGTTAAGGCGGTGGGAAGAAGGTGAGATCATGGACATCCAGGAATTGGAGGAAATTCAGGTGTAGGCTGCATCAGTGGTGGAGGAAGGGAAACTCCATTCTTTGAAGGAGGTATCTGTCTTGCTTCTGCTACACCTAGCATGAAACAAAGATTCTGACTATCTCCCCCTCTCTATGCTACTCATAATCGAGCAGAGCATCCTTGAGCTAGGAATCCAATCATTTAAGGATCTTATAATTCTTTAAAGTCATTAATCATTTGAGCAAATAAACCACAGAATGCCAATCTTAAGCAAAAAAAAGTAACGGTAATGGTGAAAAGAATCAGGAACATTGAATGTGACAATTTTAAGATTATAAGTGCTGAATAGACTTTTCACTCCCAGGTCTTTCTCTCTTACTTGATCTTCCCCACTCATTTCCTCTCCATACTCATTTTTTGTCCTTTTGCACTAACTCTTTTCACCCACTTCATGGCTTCACCCATACTCTATCCATACCGTCAATTTATCTACCTCTCATGCAACCTATTCTCTTGGTCCTTATATCTCTTGACATTTCTCCCTTCTTTCTCTTTCTCTCTCCCTCCAATCCACATTCTCTTTAAAACAGCCACAACCCGCTAAACTAGCATGTCCACCCTCTCTCATTTATTCTGCTGACTTGCATTCCTATCCCATTTGTCTTCCTTTGTTTGCTTGCCCATCTTTAAGCCAGTTAACCTTACCTTGCACTCTCTCTCTTGCTTGCTCCCCACTTTCCTCCCCCGGATTGTTACATTCTTTTTTTTTTATCCTTTTCTCATTTTCTCCCACCATTTTCTCTCTTTTACTCTGTGTTCCTCATCTTCCCTCTACCTTGCTACCCCCCCTAAATCTTTATCTAGCTCTCTTGCCAACCCCTCACAGATGTACACACTCAATTCTCTCTTCCTCTTGCATGCATTCTCAGGATCTCAATGCTTGTGCACCTGTAACATGGTTTCCACCTTACAACGTTCCAACATTCTTCTTGTTTACTCTCCATCAGCACCCCTTTCTCTGTTTTTCCCTCCCATTCTATCTTCAACTGAAATCTAATCTTTGAAGAAAGTCAATTCAGCCGCAATCAAGTTGATGAATTCAAAATGCACTCATTATTAAGGGTGACAATACAGTTCAGATCATTCGGGTTTGCGTCAGATCCATGACTAATAAATAATGTTTTAATATCTTTGAATTTTTAAATGAAAAGGGAGTCAGCTTGAATATTGATCATTGCCACCATCAAATAGGGGATTTCAGAGGTTCAAATTGAATAGGTGTTGTGGCACTTGCCAAAGTTGAATGGTCCATTAACATACAGAACAGAATGGAATTTGAGACAAATCTCTTAAGAGGATCTCACTACCCGGCAGATCTGAACAAAATAAAGATCACGGTAAGGATGTTCTCAGATCAACAGCTGACTTACATTGCTGGACATCATCTGTAGTCTACCTCCTTCAATACTGTACTGATATTCAGCACAAAGTCCTCAATGTAAGATTTAATACTAAATGCCATTATTTCCATGGAAAACCACAATTAGCCTATTTTTTTCTTTATGAATATTGACAAGAAGGATTAACTTTATCCAAAATCTGGACTGAAATATTTGAATTTAATATGTTTTCCCTCAGGCTCCTTGCTGCCATTTTTTTCTTTTTTACTTATGATTAGACAATTCATTCTCTGAATTAAAATGATTGCATAGAAATTGGCTTGTGAGAAACTATGACCACATCCATCTTTGGCTAGAGTTGTTCAGTATTGGAATACCAATAGACATGTGAACAATGATGCATTCAAAGAATCACCTCATGTATTAATAAGGGTTACAAATCCTTTGCAGCAGTCAGCTCGAAGTAGTTGAGCCACTAATTAATGGTGAGAATGAGAGAAGCAGAGGAGTACCTTTTCCCCAGTGGATGCAGAAATGTCAAAGCTTTCTGTCATCATAAACTACTTGGCTGTATACTTAAGAATCTCTTGGGTCACACATGTTTAAGTCAACCTTCTTGCTAAGTTGCCTGTATCACACATGTTTATGAGAGAATAGTTTAAAGTTTGGTCTTTATCCGTCATTAAGAAAGCTGTACTTAAATAGACCTTCCAAGCTGATACATAATTTAAATGGAGCAAATCCAAAATAATAAATAGAAACATGAATAGAATTTTATGCCTTGGCCTTAATGAAACGCTTTATGTCAGCCATCCATCCATTTGTAAGACTTGATAGTTCAATGAAGCAGTGCTGCTCTCTGTGAAAATCAATGTGGATAGTTGCAAATATAATTCTGAATCAGCAATAGGGAATTCTGTGGTAACAAAAGCTATTAATCACTTTCAGGCATTGTTGACAAAACCTGCATGAATTGCTGAACTCTAATTACTATTTAAGGAGTTGATGGCGAGAGGTTTCCTTTATTTACTGCTGTCTGGTTTACTGTGAAGGCACACTGCTAATGACTAGAAATGGAATGGCAAGAAGGTAATTGGACAGACCATGTTTTGTGGACTGTATATAGCCAGACAATTATATACAGTACATTGAAGGGCAGATGCTGCACTGCTGTATCTGCACTGGAACACGTGGATAGATACAAGGCTAGGTTTGCAGCATGTCTTCACCTCGATCGTGACCCCACGAAGGAGCACCAGGCCATTGTCTCCCACACCATCACCAACTTTATCCGCTCAGGGGATCTCCCATCCACTGCTACCAACCTTATAGTTCCCATACCCTACACTTCCCGTTTCTACCTCCTACCCAAGATCCACAAACCTACCTGTCTCGATAGACCTATTGTCTCAGCTTGCTCCAGCACCACCGAACTCATTTCTGCATACCTCGACACGATTTTATCCCCCCTTGTTCAATCCCTTCCTACCTATGTTCGTGACACTTCTCACGCTCTTAAACTTTTTGATGATTTTAAGTTCCATGGCCCCCACCGCTTTATTTTCACCATGGATGTCCAGTCCCTACATACTTCCATCCCCCATCAGGAAGGTCTCAAAGTTCTCCACTTCTTTTTGGATTCTAGACCTAACCAGTTCCCCTCTACCACCACTCTGCTCCGTCTAGTGGAATCAGTCCTTACTCTCAATAATTTCTCCTTTGGCTCCTCCCACTTCCTCCAAACTAAAGGTGTAGCTATGAGCACCCCTATGGGTCCTAGCTATACCTGCCTTTTTGTTCGCTTTGTGGAACAATCTATGTTCCAAACTTATTCTGGTATCTGTCCCCCACTTTTCCTTCGCTACATCGACGACTGCATTGGCACTGCTTCCTGCATGCATGCTGAGCTCGTTGACTTCATTAACTTTGCCTCCAACTTTCACCCTGCCCTCAAGTTTACCTGGTCCATTTCTGACACCTCCCTCCTCTTTCTAGATCTTTCTGTCTCTATCTCTGGAGACAGCTTGTCTACTGATGTCTACTATAAGCCTACTGACTCTCACAGCTATCTGGACTATTCCTCTTCTCACCCTGTCTCTTGCAAAAATGTCATCTCCTTCTCACAATTCCTCCGTCTCCACCGCATCTGCTCTCAGGATGAGGCTTTTCATTCCAGGATGAGGGAGATGTCCTTCTTTTTTTAAAGAAAGGGGCTCCGCTTCCTCCACCATCAACTCTGCTCTCAAATGCATCTCCCCCATTTCACACACATCTGTTCTCACTCCATCCTCCCACCACCCCACTAGGAATAGGGTTCCCCTTGTCCTCACCTACCACCCCACCAGCCTCCGGGTCCAACATATTATTCTCCGTAACTTCCGCCACCTCCAACAGGATCCCACCACTAAGCACATCTTTCCCTCCCTCCCCCCCGCTTTCTGCAGGGATTGCTCCCTACGCGACTCCCTTGTCCATTCATCCCCCCCATCCCTCCCCACCGATCTCCCTACTGGCACTTCTCCTTGTAAGTGGAACAAGTGCTACACATGCCCTTACACTTTCTCCCTCGCCACAATTCAGGGCCCCAGACAGTCCTTCCAGGTGAGGCAACACTTCACCTATGAATCAGTTGGGGTGATATACTGTGTCCGGTGCTCCCAATGTGGCCATCTATATATTGGCGAGACCCGATGCAGACTGGGAGATCATTTCGCTGAACACCTACACTCTTTGTGCCAGAGAAAGCAGGATCTCCCAGTGGCCACACATTTTAATTCCATGTCCCATTCCCATTCTGATGTGCCTATCCACGGCCTCCTCTACTGTAAAGATGAAGCCACACTCAGGTTGGAGGAACAACACCTTATATTCCGTCTGGGTAGCCTCCAACCTGATGGCATGAACATTGACTTCTCAAACTTCCGCTAATGCCCCACCTCCCCCTCGTACCCCATCCGTTATTTATTTACGTACACTCATTCTTTTCCTCTCTCTCCTTTATCTCCCTCTGTCCCTCTCACTATACCCCTTGCCCATCCTCTGGGCTTTTTTTCCCCCCTCCCCCTTTTCTTTCTCCCTAGGCCTCCTGTCCCATGATCCTCTCATATCCCTTTTGCCAATCACCTGTCCAGCTCTTGGCTCCATCCCTCCCTCTCCTGCCTTCTCCTATCATTTCAGATCTCCCCCTCCCCCTCCCAATTTCAAATCTCTTACTAGTTCTTCTTTCAGTTAGTCCTGACGAAGGGTCTCGGCCTGAAACGTCGACTGTACCTCTTCCTAGAGATGCTGCCTGGCCTGCTGCGTTCACCAGCAACTTTTATGTGTGTTGCTTCCAGTAGGATAGTGTCATGTTCCCTTGCCATTGCATTAACTGGCATAAACAGCTTTTTCCTCAGCTGTTACCTGGACATCCATGCACACCCCATCGACCCACTGCCTTAATAAGGATAGAGTTCTTCTCATCTGCACCTACCACCCATGAGCCTCTGCATTCAACATTTTGTGGGTGTTAAAACTGGGAATAGATATTCTTAGAGAAACATACAGCAGAAATGTGTTTTTTTTTTATGGACCACTTGCACAGGGTTCTGGACAGATTTGTCCCACTGAGCCAAATCTCAGTGTCTTGCTTACCATCTAAGAAAGGATGGTACGGTATGGTTGACATGAGAGGTGGAACTTTTAATTGAGGAAAAAGGAAGCATACGTAAGGTGTAGTAAGGAAAAATCAGGCAAGGCTTTTGAGACACAGGAAGGAGCATAAGATAGGACTTAGAGAGCTAGAAGGGGACATGAGAAGGCCTTGGCAAATAGGATTAAGGGAAATCCCAAAGCCTTTACACATCTGTGAAAAACCGGAGAATGAGGTTAAAACCACTCAAGGATAAACGGGAAACATTACCTAGAAGTGGAGGTGGTAGGGACGATCCTTAATGAATACTTTGCTTCAATGATCACCAGTGAGAGTGATAATGATGAATGGGAGTTTAGCGTAGAACAGGCTAATATGGTGGAAAATGCTGAGGTTAAGAAAGAGGTTGAGTTGGGAGAGGTAGAGCTGAAAAACATTAGAATAGACAAGACCCCAGGGCCGGGCAGGATATACCCCATGTTACTATGAGAAATTGGGCATTGTTCAGATTGTTGGGAATTGAGAATGATCTTTGTGAATCCCTGGCCATAGAAGAGTGGTATCAGAGGATTAAAGGATGGTACTGTAATTGTCCTGTTGTTTAATAAAGGTAATAGGATAATCTAGGGAATTATAAATTTGTATTTGAAAACCTATCACAAAGCATTTGTAGATTGGTTTCCAAATTCCATGACTTCCTTTATCAGAAGAAAGGTAATGGGGATAATCCAGGGAATTATAGACCAGTGAATTTTACATCAGTGATGGGCAAACTATTGGAGAGGATCCTTAGGGACCAGGATCTATAAGCATTTGGAAAAGGATAGTCTTATTAGGGACAGTCACCATGGCTTTGTGGAGAGTAGGTCATGCCTCACAACCCTAACTGAGTTCTTTGAAAAGGTGACAAAACAAATTGATGAAGGTGGAGCAGTGGATGTGGCGTACATGGATTTTACATCAGGCATTTGACAAGGTTCTCCATAGTAGGCTCATCCAGAAAGTAATGACGCATGGGATCCATGGAAAGTCAGCTGCATGGATTCAGAACTGGTTGCCCACAGAAGACGTATGGAGCATATTCCACCTGGAAGACAGTGACTAGTGATGATCTGCAGGGAACTGTTCTAGGACACTTTCACTGTGATTCTTAAAATGGATTAGACGAGGAAATAGATCTGGGTTAGTAAGTTCGCAATCAGAATAAGGTTTCATATCACTGGCATATATCACGAAATTTGTTGTTTTGCGGCAACAGTACAAGGCAATACATAATAATAATGAAACTATAAATTACAATAAGAACTATTTTTAAAATTAAATTAAATTAGTAGTGCAAAAAGACAGCAAAAATATTGAAGCAGAGGTGTTCCGTTCATTTGTTTTTGTGCACGAGGAGGGATTTGGGGGTTGATGTGCCTGTTCCATTTTTGTTTGTTTTTGTTGTGCAGGGAGGGGAAATTTGGTGGGGGGGAGTTGATGATCATGCTGCCTTTCTTTTCCTTCTTGGTCTCATGGCTATCCAGAGAAGAAGAATTTCAGAGTTGTTCACTTTGATAATAAATGAACCTTAGAACCTTTGTTCCTAAAACATTGAGTGTGTGTCTTCAGGTTCCTGTACCTCCTTCTTGATGGTAGCAATGAGAAGAGGGTTTGTCCTGGGTGATGAGGGTTCTTAATGATGTAAACCACTTTTCTGAGGCATTGCCATTTGAAGATGTCCTGCATGCAGGGGAGGCTAATGCCCATGATGGAGCTGGTTGAGTTCACAACTTTCTACAGCTTTTTCCGATCCTGTGCAGTCACCCCTCCATACCAGAGGGTGACGCAACCAGTTAAAATGCTCTCCATGGTACATCTGTAGAAATTTGTGAGAGTCTTTGCTGTTATACCAAGTCTCTTCAAACCCCTGATGAAATATGGCTGCTATCATGCCTTTTTTCTAATCGTATCAACATGTTGGACCCAGGATAGATCTTCAGAGATGTTCATACACAGGAACTTGCTCACCATTTCCACTGCTGATCACTCAATGAGGACTGGCGTGTGTTCCCTTGACTTCCCCTTCCTGAAGTCTGCAGTCAATTCCTTGATCTTATTGACGTTGAGTGCACAGTTGTTGTTATGACGCCACTCAACCAGTTGATCTTTCTCACTCCTATATGCCTCCTTGTCACCATATGAAATTCTGCCAACAATAGTTGTATCATTGGCAAATTTATAGATGGTGCTTGAGCTGTGCCTAGCCACACATTTGTGGACGTAGAGAGAGAAGGGCAGTGGGCTAAGCATGCATCTTTGAGGTGTATCAGTGTTGATTGTTAGTGAGATGTTATTTCTGATCTGAACTGACTATGGTCTCCCAGTGAGGAAGCCAAGCACCAGGAGGTACAGAGGCCCAGACACTTTGGATCTGTTGATTAGTACCGAGGGTGTCATGGTGTTGAATGCTGAGCTGTAATCAATAAACAGCCGCCTGACATAGATATTGCTATTGTCCAGGTGATCTAACAAAAGTGGAGCGTCAGTAAGATTGCATTCACTGAAGACCTATTGTGGCGATGGGTAAGTTGCAGCATGTCCAGGTCCTTGCTTAGGCAGGAGTTGATTCTGGCCATGACGAACCTCTTAACACACTTCATCACAGTAAATGTGTGTGCCACTGGGCAACTGTCATTGAGGCAGCTCACCCTGCTCTTGTTGGACACTGGTATGATTGTTGCCCGTTTAAAGCAGGTGGGAACCTCTGACTGCAGCAGTGAGGGGTTAAAAACTTGAACATTTCCACCAGTAAGTTGGCACAGGTTTTCACTACCCTACCAGGAATACCATCAGGGACTGACACCTTATGAGGGCTCAACCTCTCAAAAGATGTTCTGACATTGGTCACCAAGACAGAGATCACAGGGTCACCAGATGCTGCAGGGATTTGTATAGGTATTGTTTTATTCCCCCTTTCAAAACATGCATAGGTGTTGAGCTCATCTGGGAGTGAGGCATCACAGCCATTCATGATGTTAGGTTCCACCTTCATCTCTAACCTCAATCAGAATTGTTTTCTCACTTTTAAAGTAGCCTTCTTTAGGTCATATCTCGACTTCTTGTATAGTTCTGGATTATCTGTCTTGATACAGATCTAGCCCTTACCAGATTATAAATCTCCTGGTTCATCCACAGCTTCTGGTTTGGGTATGTCCGGCATGTTTTCAAAGGCACACACAGGTCTTGACAACTGTGGCATATTCATTCAGATTCAAAGATGGGTCCCCAAATATCGTCCAGTCCACCAACTCAAAGCAGTCCTGTAAGCACTCCTCTATCTCGCTTGACCATTGGTGGTATGGTCTTTAGACTCTGCCTGTATGCTGTGTTTCTCCATTGTCGACGTCAATGAGGACCTCAACGCCATTATGATGGTGTTGAGACTAGCGCATGATTTGGATTTAAGTGAGGGAGATTTGTGCAGCATCAGCCTCACTCTCTCTTCCCAATTCCCATCTGGATCCAGTGGCAAGACAGAGTCCAGACGGCTAGAGGTGGGACTAGGCGCTGTGGATGACGAAGATGTCTTCTGTGTCTTGTCCTGCTCTACACATTCCACGACGCTTGCAGAGACTGCCTTCTTGACCGTTCGACCTTCCATTGGTCTCATCCGCTCAATCTGCCGGAGTCTGTCTTCATATGCTGGGATAGACAACTCCCTATCTCACCGAGGGTTTGAGACCCATCGGCTACCCTCACCTGGTTTAGCCGGCTTGTCAAAGCCATTGCCCGGGGTATGGCCACTGTCGCATGCAAACAGCTACGGGGAGCCACAGGGGAGAGCTGAGTGCCAGGTCGGGACCAAAGGTGGACTACCTTGAAAAGGACGCGACATGTTCCCCCACCAGAGGTGCTATCCCTCCCTAACACCCTATACACCCCAAATGCTAGGAGTAGAAGTATAGCCAGGTGATACAACCTTCCAAAGCACCAGCATGAAATGGCATGGTAGCATTCCTGATCATGGGATAACGATGGTCTAGCATGTTGGGTCCTCTTGTTCTACAGGTGATATTTTGGTGGTAGTTGTTCAAAAACTTCTTCAAATTAGGTTGGTTTAAATACAACATAATGGTTGGGAAGGTATCAGGGTGCATTATTTTGTGACAGCTGATCACAGTGCTCAGCTCCTCCAATGCCTGTCTGATGATGGCCAAGGGTGGAATGTACATCACTACCAGATATTAGCAGAAAAGTCCTGTGGCAGATAAAATGGACAGCATTTGACCACTAATTGTTCCAGGTTGGGTGAGCAGGGTTGAGACAGAACTGTCATGCCTGCCCACTATGATGAGGTAACCATGAATCATACTCCACCTTCTTTAACTTTAAAACAGTCAGTTGTCCTGTCTTTTCAGTGGATGGTAAAGCCTTTGGGCTGCAGCACTGCATCTACATTGGTAGGGGTTAGGCGTGTTTCCATGAAGCAAAGTGCACTGGAGTCCCTGAAGTTCCTCTAGTACTGCAATCTTTCAATGAGGTCTTCAATTTTACTTTCCAGAGTGTGTGCATTTGCCAGCAGGGTAGTCAGGAGTGGGAGTCTAAGGTCTCTGCATTTCAAACGTACCTACAGGCCAGCCCGCTTTCCATGCTTCCATTTTCTTAAAGGAGAACTGCACTCTTAACCCGAGTCTGCCAATTTTGAGGATCAATATATTTTTAAAGATCTTAAAATCATGTTGCTTACTGTAGTACCCAAAGCTGTGTCTGTGCATTTCAGATGTACTAGTGCTAAATAGAAATGGTTGATTCCCATTGGAGCTGTACGCAAAGTGTCGTTTCTTATCGGTGTCATCTTAATCTCATTTTAAGTTTGCAGATGACACAGAAATTGAAGGTGTTGTGAATAGTGTGGAAGGTTGTCGTAGGTTACAATGGGGTATAAATATGATGCCGTGTTAGGTGGAGAAGTGGCAGATGGAGTTCAACCCGGGAAATTGTTAAGTGATATACTTTGAAAGTTGAAATTGAAGTCCGAGTACAAGGCGAATGGCAAGATTCTTAGCAATGTGGAGAAACTGGGGGAGCTTGAGGTCCATGTCCATAGATTGCTCAAAATTTCCATGCCAGTGGATAGAAGGCTTATGTTGTGATGGTCTTCATTAGTTGGGGTATTGAGTTCAAGAGCTGCGAAGTAATGTTGAAGATCTATAAAATTTTGGTTAGACCACATTTATTTCTGGTCACTTCATTTTAGGAAAGATGTGGAAGCTTTAGAGAAGGTTCAGAGGAAACTTAACAGGAAGCTGCCTGAATTAGAGAACATGTCTTTTGAGGACAGACTGAGCAAGTTAGGTTTTTTCTCTTTTGACCAAAGGGGGGTGAGGAAAGGCGACTTGATAGAGGCATATAAAATTATGAGGGACATGCAAGAGATTGGATAGCCAGCACATCTTTTTGAGGGCAGCAATGGCCAATACCAGAGGATATCTGTTTAAGGTGATTGGAGGTAAATTTTGGGGAGCTGACAGGTTTAGGCTTTTACACAGAGAATGGCATGTGTCTGGAACACACTGCTGGGGGTGGAAATAGAGGTCGATATACTAGGGACATTTGAAAGAATTAGGTAGGCACATGGATATAGAAATTTATTTATTTAGTGATACTGTGTGGAGTAGGCCCTTTCGGCCCTTTGAGCCACACTGCCCTGGCAACCCCCAACAAACCCAATTAACCCTAGCCTAATCACGGGACAATTTACAATGACTAATTATCCTGGTACATCTTTGGACTCTGGGAGGAAACTGGAATCTCCAAGGAAAACCCTTGCAGTTCCAAGGGGAGGATGTACAGACTCCTTACAGATGGTGCCAGAATTGAACTCCGCACTCCAAATGCCCTGAGCTGTAATAGCGTTGCACTAACCACTGTGCTACCATGAAATATGGAGGTTTATGTGGCATGTAGGAGTAAAGGGTTAGATTGATCATGAAGTAGATTTACATAATTTTAAAAATATATATATTACTTCTGTTTTTGCACCATTATTAATTTACTTAATATATATATATATATATACCTACTATAATTGATTCACTTATTTATTTTTTTCTTTCTATATTATCATGTATTGCATTGTACTGCTGCAGCTAAGTTAACAAATTTCACGACACATGCTGGTGATAATAAACTTGATTCTGATTCTGGACCAGCAAAACATTGTGGGTCAAAGGGCCCGTGCTGTGCTGTATTTTTCTATGTTCTATTACACCATTTATGTAATATCTAACAAAAGAAAGTGTATTAGAAGAGTGTTCGAGAGCCTAGGGAATCTATTGGATTAGCACCACCAAAGCCATGAGGGATCCACATTAGCTTAGTTTTATGGAAGAATATTTTTGGATGACTCCCAAAACAATTAGGAACACACTGTATTTCTTGGATGCTTTTTATTAATGTTTAAAGAGACACTGCTGACATTGGGAGATGAGAGGGTGGTTATATAAGTCAGCAAGTAAGGGAGCTAGCAGATGGAATGTAATGTGTGAAAATGTGAAATTATCCACTTTGGAAGAAGAATGAAATATTATATAACTGCCGTAATACAAACGGTGTTGAGGAATCCATAGTATAAAATAAGTGGTTAGCATGCAGGTACAGCAAGCATTAAGAATACTAACGTAATGTCGCTTTTTACTGAAAGGATATAGAGTATAATTATAAAAGTTGCAAAGTTCTGATGCATCTTTACAGGATATTGATAAACATGTACTTGGAGAATTGTGTTCAGTTTTGTTCTCCATATTTAAGGAAGGATATTCCTACATTGGAAGTAGTGAGAGATTTCAGTATAATGATTCCTAGGATAAATGTTTGATGTATAAAAAGAGACTGAGCAAGCTGGCCTGTACTCACTGGACTTTAGAAGAATGGGAAGTGATCGTATGGAAACATACCGTACAAGAATCTGTGGGGGATTGACAGGAAGGCTGCTGAGATGTTTTCTCAACTGGGTACAACTAAAATCAGGAATCACAGTTTCAAAATATGGGGCCAGCCATTTAAGAAGTAGAGGAGAATGAATTTCTTCTGACTCTTTAGAATTCTCTAACCCAGAAAGCTGCACAGCAGAAGTCACGGAAAATATTTAAACTGGAGATTGACAGACATCTGAACAAGGGGAGAGAGTGGGGAAATAGATGCTAAGTCATGATCTTATTGAATGGTGGAGCAGACTGAAGGAACCTAGTGCCCTACTCCTGCTCATATTTCTTATGTTTCTGTTGACTATCAAAGTTCTAACTAACCGCAAGTTGATCAGATATATTCCTCAGTTTAAAACTAACAGTGAATGCTTTCTCCAGCATTTGACTGTTAATGTATTTATTCATTGTGTGCCTCAGTAATGCCTTCCTCTTAGGCAGTCCATTGAGATTGAGAATGACTTACTTTCACTCCCGTTTTATTGGTTCTGAAGTGACTAATGAGGCCAATGTGGGAACTTCAGACTCTTCCACAGATGGGAGACGTGCAGATTGGTGGGTAGTTTGTGAGATGATCCTCTCCTTCAGACACTTATGCAGAGTTTATGTAATCTGTTGCATCTGTTGCATAGACCTGGGCTCTCAATACCATTTCAAATGTACCTTCTCCATCTGAAGCAATCATGGATCGCAGATTTGGTTTCTCACCGGGGGTGTTGCAAGTCTTCTTAGAGGCTTTCAACACATTTTTGATTTTTTTTCTTCTGTTGTTAAACCCCTCCCAAGACAGGGCTTGGAATAAAGTGATTTTTTTTTCGGTAATCTGGTACTGATATGGCCTGCCCAACATAGTCGATGGATTACTCATGAAGTTGGGCACTATGTTGCAATAAGAGGACACTAACATTGGGTTCACATGCTCTTCCAATGAATTTGAAGGACCTTGTGGAAAAACTATTGGTATTTTTCCAGAGTCTTGTAATACCTATTGTGGGTAATTGAGATCTCAGAAGCAGATCTCAGAAGGCAAGGATCACTACTGCCTGGCATATCATTAACTTTCAAGCTAAACCATCAATTTTGATTTTCAAAAAGAGATTACAGTCTATGCTTGCACATTGAAGGTAGTGTTGAACTTCATCACTGATGACTGCCTTTACTGGGAGATAGGTCCAGAGATACGGGAAGTGGTCCCCACATGTTCCAATATCTCGTTGTTGGAGGGAATCTGATGCTGTAGAGGTATGTTGACAGAGGATCTTTATTTTACACATACTGAGTAGGAGGCCTATCATCCTGTATGCTTCAGTAAAGTGCCAGCAATGGCCTGGAGATCAGCCTCTAAGCATGTGTAAACTCAGTAAGTACCTGGAAATTGACTGCTGAGGATTGAGTAACCTTAGTCTGGAGCTGAACTGCTTCCCATTATAGGAAGTTTGTTGGAAGTGAAGAACAACATTTGGACAATCTGACAAAAGAATTGAGGCAACAATTCAGGTTTGTTTGACAGAGGTCTTCACTGGGAATAAACCCATCGGGTAAGACACTTTTGGCAGCAGTCCATTACTACTGTTTTTGGATGAAGAATAACAGGATTTATAGTAGATGCCACAATAGTGCCACTTTTCACTTTGAAGAATATGATCTACCCTAAATAATATGTTTGAACAGTGTTGGTGTCCAAATAGTTTTTAAACAACAAAAAACATCAAATCCTAGCAAAATCATGAATTATAACATTTTTGTGTGAACCTTTAATTTCTTCTAGTTTTATTGTTTTATTAGGTTTTGAAACCTCTGTGTCTGTGGTCTGGGTGCTTAAAAATCACCCTTCCTTTCGAGTCTACACAGATGTCCTTAATGCCCAATGAGACACTCTTGTCCAAGATGAGCTGATGTTAGACTGCAACCCAGGGCCAAATGAAGGACTGGTCTGGAATTTCTAGCTGCACAGCATAGTTCAACATGTTGCCTTAAGAGGCCTTGATGGGAAATAATTTGGTGGTCTTGTGATGGGGTGATCAGTGCCCTGAATCAGCAAACAAAGCAACTTCTTAAGGTCTGGGCATGCAGTTGGTCAACAATCTGCTGACATTTAATCTCCTGCACCTTTGTCTCAATTTCCAAACTTGGAGGTGAACTGACAATGAACTTGAAACAATGCTCTTCTAATCTCATTCTTTTCCTCAGCTCTCTTTGCATTCTGATTTGAAACCTGTTCATTCCGAAGAAAGGTATGAGTTGTTGTGGAGTGAGGGATTGACATATTAGTCTCTGCATATCTCAGCCTCTTTCTGCTCATCGTGGCATCTATGGGAGCATGCAAGACAGCAATCTGCTAACATGCAACTTCTCCCTGTCATGAAAGACAGGTAATTCCATATTTGCAATGTGGCTTTGCTCTTGGAGAATTGTTAACACCTCTTGGGCTGTGCCCATGCCACTTAAGAAAGCAACCTTCTCCACTTATGGCATCTTACTACTCAATGATCAGTGATCTCTTCAGGAGTGGCTCCTCCTTGACCAAAGAGGATATCAAACTGCTCCCTGATGTCACAGTGCTGTTCTATCCTGCATACTGTCTTAAAAAGCATTTACTGTATGTATGTGGACAAAGTTTAAAGAACTGCTCATACTCTGGACCCCTGCTTTAGCCGCACATCCCTCCTGCACTCTGGAAAAACATCACACTCACAATCTGAAGAAATGCAAGAGCCAGATGCCAAACCATCAGGATTCTCTAACAATCTGATACTGTTTAATTTGAACTGAACAATGTAAAATTTGAAGTATTACTTATCAAACCTGTGGGAAAGAAAAGACCTGCAATAACTTGTTACTTAATTTTGTGCTACAAAAGAATGAGAGAATCTGCTCAGATATTATGGTGGTGAGTTCAGACTAGATTATAGTCATAGTCATACTTTATTGATCCCGGGGGAAATTGGTTTGCAAATATAGTGGGTGGATCTCCATAGTTCCTGGAGAAATTGGTGATGTTCTCATTCAGTGCATGTACCAAAGGATTTGATGCATTTTCTATCCACACAAAATCATTGTGAGTTTTGAAATTATTTTAATAACAATCATAGAATTATCTATCTTTCCAAGACAGGGCTTGATAGATACTCAAGGCACAAATTGTAAAACATCCTGTGCTTTAGTACAGAGCATAATTTTATTACATCAGAGTGACTCATTCTTATGTGCTTGACCCAACTTGCAGTGTGAATTAAGAATTGACAATAGCTGCATTAATCTGCTTGTTATAGTATAAAATTGTACTTCTTTATCCTCAAACCAACCTGTGTCTGTACTAATACTTGAATGAAATCAGCCAAAATTAAATGTTAGTAAGAATGTAGAAATCACTATCCCATTTGAATAACTTGAACTTCAGATGATACTGTAAAACATTGGACTGGATGGACATTCTACACCACTCCCAATTTTCCTATACTTTGAAAATCAGTCTGTTCCTCCCAGCAATTTAATAGTACTTCAGCTAAGATTTCCTTTGGTAATTTTCGTTTAGTAACTGTTCCACATATATAATTAGATAAATACATGAAACCAGATAGATTATTTTATATTTATGTTGATGATATGTATTGTCCACATATATAAATGCATAAATGTTGGCACAGGTAATGTGATATCAAGTTCAACAATAGCTTACATTTAAGTTATACCTTTAATAACATCCACTATCCCAAGAAGTTTCACACAATGTTGATTAGACACCAACTAGGAAAAGTATGCTCAAGACCAGAATATCTTTTCAAAGACTAAAAATGCATTGTTTTGAAAAGAGATTTACAGCTTACATTTCACAACTGAAAGCACTCCCTCCATGGTCATATGAAAAGTTAGAAGTCTAAAAACCAGTTGTTGTGGAAGTGGAGAATAGAGAAAAAAAATAATTTATCAATATTAACGTTTAACATAAGAGGTAAAATTCACAACTTTGTTAAAATAACATGCATTCATATATATATATATATAGTAATGAATTAATTAATATTGATCTTTCCTATATTTTAAACTGTGTAAATTATTTTTATTCTTTTAAACATGGTCCAGAAAAAATGAAGCTACTTCAAACATCAGCTATTTGCTTCCAAAAATAACTTAGACTTTAGGAAACAGTCTCCAGTTGAAACTAAATCACTGACTTGGATTGTGCTGTATTTGTTTACTTTCAGAGCTTTCAGTCAACCATATGGGCATGATGGAAACCACAGACTCCAAACCTGACTGACTTGTAGCCACCAACACATCCTCTTGGCCACTTGTAATTATGTGGAATCCAATGCCAGAATATCACAACTTGGATCAAGCAATAAATTGCTTACTGTAATGTAGAGGAAGTTTCCAAATAGCAACGTTTTACAGACATATACTTTTTTAATCTATGGAATCTGGGAATACTTTTTTCAGGTTTCCAAATTTATTATTAATGAATATAAGGATACTAAAATTGCATGGTCCTGCACTTCAGCTGTATGATGATTTTCTTGAATATTTCTTTAGATAACTTCTCCCCCCACCGTATAAAACTGCATAAATGGTGTGCTGTTAAACTACTGGGGGGGGGAGAGAGACTGGTGCTATCTCTGAAGATGAAATGTTTACGCAGTTTCCACACAAGGAAGAAATAGTTTATACAAATGAAAACAAAATGATCAGATTTCTCCATCAAACTCAGCCTCCAAAGAAGTCTGGATTGCTTATTTGGTTTCAATATTTTACAAGTGGCTGCTTCATATTGCAAATCAAGGAACAATGCCTCCTGGGGAAATCCAAAAAATTAAGAAGGTCTAAGTACCATACCAATTTTGGATAAATAACCAGATGGTCAGCTGTTGGAAATGTGTCCCATGAGTCACTTAATACTTGAAGCAGTTTAGACTGGCAGATGAGTTCAAGATGCAGTATTGCTTTTCTTCCTGATTCACTTGTCTTCATTACAGGCTTCCCTCTGTTCCTTTTCTTTCCATTTCTCCAGGCATTGATTGAAATATGAAATTCTGTAGCTGATAACCATTATCCAATATTTCACCAGCAGACGTTCCTTATCTTTCACAAGGGTGGACAACTGTCTCAATAGCTATGTAGAGCATGGTAGTGAAGTTTCTTTCTCCTCTCTCACACATGCACACAATGAATTGGATCCAAGTAACTGCCTGATTAACATATCGGAAGCTTTCTCAGATATGTTGCCTATAGAAACTGATGCTGTTGGACCACTGCTATCATCTCTTCCACGCTTCCTCTGAGCACTGTGATCCTTTCTTGATCCAATATGCTTTCTAAACAGAGGCACAGAGGTTGGCACCAACACCTGTTTACCTTGTGTTGGGCAATGGTTCATGGTGTACAGCATAGAGACAGTTGTGGCATCATCCAGTACCTTTCGTAATTTGCTTTTGGTTGGGTCTGTTACAGAGGATGTGGCATGCAAATGGTGGATCGATCTCTAATCAAGTTGTAGTTGTCTTCGCAACAGGCACTCCCACAAAGCTGGCCCTATTTTTACTGTATACAGACCCAATATGGCTTGTTGGTTGTTGTATTTCACTGCTACGAATGTCATTCCCACAGGAGCTATCTTTTCTCCAGTATATGTACTTAATTGGATATCTGCAGGCTTCATTTTAGTATCTTTGCAATACTGTTCAAACTCATTTTGTGGAATGACTGCAACAGTTGAGCCAGTGTCCAACGTAAAATTCCATTTTAATTATTTGTCATTTACTTTCGTTGTAAGCCATATTGTTAGTTTTCACAATACAAATCACAATGCTACTCAGTCCTATGTAATTCTCATAATTATCAGTTTATTCATCAGGAGCATGCAGATTAGTGTTCTTTTTCAAACTGCAACTTGACTTTTTATCCTTTTCCCTACCCTGTGTAGTTCATTTATTTTTGTCTGCCTACATGCTCTTTGTATAGTCCTACTTTGTTGCATTTCCTGCAAATTTCACCTTTAAACCTGCTTGGTCTGATATATGTGAGCCGCTGCCACAATTATAACACAATTTGTTTCGCCAGGCACACTTCTGTTTAGATGTTGCAATTTTGTTCACACTCACTTTCATTCCTGACTGCAACTCAATTATGTCTGACTACTGTTTCCATTGATACAGCAATTTTAACTGATCTTTAAATCTAAGTTGTTCTTCAGTTAGAAGCCATTTTGAATACTTTCTTGTAAGATTCCACAAACTAAATGATCTCTCAGTGCACCATTAAGTCCATTACTGAACTGACAATGCTCAGACAACTTCATCAATTCTGCCACGTACATTGAAATATTCTCCCCTCCCTTTTGATTCCACTAAAGCGTTCTGCAATCAACAGTAGTTTTGGTTCTAAATGTTCCTGCGTTACTTTCATGATAGCAGAAAAGGTAATTTGAGCTTGTTTGGTTGGAGCAGTTAAGATTCTAAGCAAATTTTCTGACTTTAAATAAAATGCACTCAGCAAAACTGGTACTTGTTTCTCATTGCCTATTCCATATGCTTTAAAATACTGTTCAATTAGATCAATATAAATGAGCCAGTTATCTGTTGAGCAATTGATCGTGTCTATCTTTCTGATATAGCCAGCCATTTCAGTTTTTTTTCGTTAATGATTATTATCACCCGGTACACACTGTTTTTGAACCCATGAATTCTTCTGTTTTCTGCCTTTTGTTTTACTCGATCATCCTTCCTTTTGCAAAGAAAATGTTCTGTGATTTTTTTTCAAAACTTGAACATCTCACTGCACTTTTTTTAAAACTTGAACTTCTTGCTGCGCTTCAACAAGTAGGTAGTCATCTCGGATTCATTTAAAAATACCTCGTTATCTCTTGTAACTCAAAACAAAAACTAAATGAAAGGAAATCAAGGCAGCTGGGACGAAAGTCCTGTATATTCGTTTTTACATTAAGTGAGGTGTGTACATAAACAATACATTTACAATATTACTCAAATCCCACTGAAATATTAAATATACAACAGTACATTTCATCCGGGAAAATAGGTTGAAAGTTGCAGCTTTAGGAGTTAAGGAAAAAAAGGTTATTGGGAATGAAAACTAATAAAGATTAATTTCTAGAGTGAAGGAATTGAAAATTTGGGATTTTATGCTGAACTGTATCTAATCTTAATTGGACCACTTTGGAACACTCTGCAATTCTGCTTGCTATATGACAAAATGCGATTGAGAGGATGGAAAGGTGCAGAGAAGATTTCAAAGGTGACATCAGATATATGAGGGTATAAATCAGGAAGCAATGAACAGACTAGATTTCTTTACTCTTGAGAAAGGGAAGCTGAAGGGTACCTTACAGAGTTCTTTAAAAGTCTGAAAGCTTTCAATAGAATGGAAACAGAAAGAAAAGCATCATTTGAGCCATCAATGTAAGATAGTAACATAGAGATCTGGTATGGAATTCATCTTTTGTTTTGTGAAGCTGTGAAACTTGCTGCCAAGGAGAAAGACTGAACTAAATGCACTGATGCCTGAAAAGAATATGAAGGTGAAGGGAACAAAGGATCATGCTAACAGATTTGGATGAGGATAGATTTGGAGAAGATAGGTCAAGTGACTATTGTTATGTATTATGTCAAAGTTAAAGTCTGTCCCGAGCCTTGTGGCCCATCAGGCTGGTGCTTATGCCGGTTTCTGTGGCATGAAGTGACTGAGAGTACGAGAGTATGTACTTAATGTTACTCGGATTCATCAAAACTTCCACATTTCTTATTGCACGTTTGAATCTTTAGTTGAATGTGCTGCTTGAATTTATCATTAACAATCATTCCAGCAAGCAGATTATTTGAAACTTTGGCTCCAATGTAACATATTGTATTTTCAGAAATAGAGCAGAATTTAATATTGACATAAGAAAAGGTAAAACCACAAGGAATCAAAAATCTAACCAAGATGAAAGTGATTCATTTGCAGGGTGCTTTGACATATCAGCCGCTCTCCCCCTGTCTACATTAACTACGGTACCTTATTTCAGAAATCAGGTTATTAAGGTATTAGTTACAATAGCCAGGTGCAGCATGTGAAAAGCCTGTGCAGGAGTAAGCTGAATGTCAAACAGTACAATGATAATAATGGGGCATAGTCACCATGGCTAGTGTGAAGGTTTTAAAGCAAACTTGGGGATCCAAGTGTAGGATCTAATACTGCTTCTGAATAATAATTGTTACATCAAGACTTTTAAGAATTGTGTTGGGTGACTAACTGTTCCGTGGGCTGCAACATAGACACTCTGAAGGGCCTTAGGATAGACGACATATTTGGAGTTTCTTATGTCTCAGGAGAAGATTATACACTCTGCAATAGATTTTATTGGAAGGTAAGAACCATTAGCTTTATAAATGCATTAACCCTCACTGTTAATAAGCCAAAATAGTTCAAATAAATACCTGCTCATGATCTGTTATCTACTTTGAGATTTTATGTTCAACAAGGGCATTTTAATAGCAAGTCAGGTTTTATTAGAAACGGAAACAAAGAACAAGCTGCACTCAAAGATTTTCTGAACAAGGTGTGAGTGAAATAGAACACATTAGCATTTAGTGTACTTCTTGATAATTGAAGATATGAAGGAAATGGGGATAAAGGTTCACTTAGTGACCAGAAGTCCAAATAAGTGGTTAACCACGATAGAAAAAATGACAGAGGGTTGATAGATTATTCAGACATCCCACCTCTCCCGGAACTTCTGGGAGTCTCCCGCATGTTAATAGTGCCTCCCTGATGCCTGCAAATTATATACAATGTCCCGGAAATTGATTTTTTTGAGAGCGAGCAAGAGAACAGCAAGATAGAGTGCGAGAGCGACCACGAGAGAGAGCGCGCGTGTGAGAGAGAAAGCAAGCGAGAGCGCAAGTGAGAAAGTGAGAGAGAGCGAGCGAGAGCGAAAGCAAGCGAGAGCGCGCGAGTGACCACGAGAGAGAGAGAGCGTGCGCGAGCGAGAGTGCACCATTGTAGAGTGTTCCAAAAAAAATATAAAACGTACATCACCCCAGACTACACTAAAGTGTACCCCTGCCTAATAGGGGTCAAAATAATGACAGTGTTGCTCACTGCACTGTTTGCAACAGTGACTTTTCTATTGCCCATGGTGGGTTAAGACCGTAAAAGACATGTTGAGGTGAGTTTAACAGGTGTCATTCATTCATTAGCATAGCTAATGTTATTTAAACTAGCTGCTAAGGAGCTACTCTATTGCAGACATCCCACCTCTCCCGGAAGTCTCCCGCAAATTGATAGTGCTACCTCCCTGAAATTAGTTTTTGCAGGGTGGGATGTCTGGGTTATTTGGCAATTATAAATTGCCCTTATTTTGAAATGGAGTGGTAGAATATCCGGAGTGGAGGCTAGCAAGTGGTGGGGGTGTGGGGGCCTTGGTAGTGAGAGCAGAGAGTATGTAGGGAAAATAAATTGATTAGTGTAGTATTAGTGTAATTGGTTGATTTTTGATGGGCCTATTTTTTTGTGCCTATTCTATGTAAGGAATTCATAATCAAACTTCTTTGTTCAGAATCATGAATAATCTTTGTCAAGACTAAATTTAGAAAGTGAATCAATCAAATCTTCCTCTGAAGCTCCTATGAACTGGTTAAGAGCAACAGACATGGTGATCTGTAAACAGTTCACCAACCAATCAAAGGTTAGGGAGGAAGATCTGTAAGTGTGCCACTAAACACAAATCTGCAGTAGTAAAAGACACTATTAAAAAGGTTTGGATTAATTTTTAGCAGGACCATTAAAGACCCACAACTAAAACAAAATGGTGTCAAATTTGAGCTATCTTACTAAACTTGATAACACATAGTTACATTTTCATTCAAGGAAATTATGCATAATATATTAATGTGTCATCTCCCCAACCATGAGTGTAACACAGAATAATATTCAACGAAGTACAGCTATGCATCCATATCTGATGATCCTAGGAAGTCAGCTATATCTTTTAATATAAAAAATACTGTTCTCCAGCACAGGCCCTCCTAAACTGGGGTAGGGAGGGACATTCCACAAATGTTAATGAGCATTTAAAAATTGATATTGAAGAGAAACTATAATACTAAGATGCTTCCCCTGAACTGACTGTAACCACAACCTCAGCTGCCCTGGTAACTATTCAAAATCAAAGTAAATTTATTATCGAAGTCCATATATGTTACCATATACTACCTCAAAATTCACTTTATTGCAAGTATTACAGGAAAATAAAGAAATACATTAGAATTTATGAAAAACTATACATAAACAAAGACTGACAACTAACACAATTGATGTGAATGAGATGATAAGGGGCATTGATCGTGTGGATAGCCAGAGGCTTTTTCCAAGGGCTGATATGGCTAACACGAGGGGGCATCATTTTTAGGTGCTTGGAAATAGGTACTGAGGGGATGTCAGGGATAAGTTTTTCACACAGAGTGGTAGGTGCGTGGAATGTATTGCCAGTGGTGGTGGTGGAAGCGAATATTATAGGGTCCTTTAAGATACTCTTAGATAGGTACATGGAGCTTGAAAAATAGAGGGCTATGCGCTAGAGCAATTCTACGCAGTTTCTAGAGTAGGTTACATGGTTGGCACATTGTGGGCCAAAGGGCCTGTAATGTGCTGTAGATTTCAATGTTCTATCTTCTTAACATGGAACAAAGACAAATTATGCAAATTTTTTAAAAATGCCAAGAATACAAGTCAAAGAGTCCTTGAAAGGGAGTCTATAGGTTGAGGAATCAGTTCAGAGTTGTGGTGAGTGAAGTTATCCATACCAGTTTAGGAACCTGATAGGGGTAGGGTAATATCTGTTTCTGAACTTAGTGTGTGAGATTTGAGGTTCCAATACCTCCTTTGTGATGGCAGCAGTGAGAAGAGAGCACGGCCTATATGGCAGGGATCCTTGATGCTGGGTGTTGTCTGTTTGTGGCAACATTCCTTGTAGATATGCTCAATAGTAGAGAGGGCTCTGCCTGTGATGGACTGATTTGTATCCATCAATTTTTGTGGGCCTTTGCATTCTTGGGCTTTGGTGTTTCCATACCATGCCATGATGCAACCAGTTAGAGTACTCTCCACTGTACATTTATAGAATGTTGTCAAAATTTTAGACAACATGACAAACTCACATAAACTTCTGCCCTCTCCCGGCAACTTTGATACCCTTACTAAACAAGAATAAATCAACCCCTACTTTAAATATACCCAGTTACTTGGCCTCCACAGCTGTCTTGTCTGTGGCAATGAATTCTACAGATTCACCAAATTCAGGTTAAAAAAATTCCTAAAGCAGGTGTTTCCAACCTGGGGTCCACAGACCATTTGGTTAATGAAAGGCTCCATGGCATAAAAAAGGTTGGGAACCCCTTTTCTAAAGGGATATCCTTGTATTCTGAGGCAGTGCCCTCTGTCCACCACTATTGGAAATATCCTCCTCATGTCCACTCTATCTAGGCCTTTCAATATTTGATTGACTTCAATGAGATCCCCTCAGTCTTCTATACTCCTGCGAGTACAGGCCCAGTGCTATCAAACACTCCTTATATGTTAATCCTTTCACAGGCTAACCTTCGGGGAATCCTACACTAGACCTGCCGATTCCCTTTGCACCTCTGATTTCTGAATTTGTTTTCTGATTAGAAAATAGTCTATGCCTTCATTCCTTCTAACTCCATCATGGACAGTCACAATCCTGGCTGTGGTTGGAAGAGGTTGGACATGGGGCTAGCAAGCCCATTCCGCAAAATCCCAGAGCTATAGAAATGCCGACAGAAGCTTCAAGAACTTCAATCCTGTGTGAGGAAGGATACACCTAAAAGATTGCTAAATCTAGAAACAACTTGAAAAACTGGCCAAGTACAGAGCATTCTGGGGAGCTGCTGTTGGCAGCCTATGCCCTAGTAGGGATGATGGGCTTCGGTAAGTAAGTTTATTCCTTCTACCAAAATTCATGACCAAATACCTCTCTACACTGTATTCCACCTGCCACTTCTTTTTCAGTTCTCCTCATCTGTCCAAGTCTTTCTGCAGACTCAATGCTTCTTCAGCACTGACTGCTCCTCCATCTACCTTTGTATTGTCTGCAAATCTGGCCTCAAAGACAGAAATTAGGTCTATTTTCGTTCAAAAGATCTCGGTTTTGTAGTTCCCTACCCGAGGAGGGCTGTGAGAAGATAGTACGGGTGAGGAGTCGTCATTGAAAATACTGAAGCAGAGGTCTACAGACATTTGAAGTACAACACAATCAGGGCATATGGAATAGGGACAGCGCAGGAATGTGGCGTTGAAATCAAGATCGAATTATCCGGGACTTTATTGAAAGGCCGCTGGCTCGAGGGGCAGATTGGCCTACTCCATTTTTTTTGTTTCTTCGGTTGTCCACAGCGCCGACGGCATATGCGCGTTTTTAAAGGAAGCGGTTTAATTGAGCGAGAGGCGGGAACGAGACTGCACAACATCTTCAAATAAGCTCCATTTGAAAGTTCAAGGGTCAAATAAAAAGTCATGTTCGTCGCTGCTATGATTAAAGGTGTTCTGTTGCTGCAGCACGTTTTAGGACACTTTGTAAAGTAATTAGTTTATATATTCTGATTGTTTTTTTTGGCAAGGCAGCCTCTAGGTTACTAATAGCCAGATAGACAGTGGGGACATTTTGTTGCCTACCTGGCAGCAACATTGTGAGGTGATGAAATAACTGCAGTCGCCAGGCTGGCGCACGGAAGCGGGCAGAGCGAGGCGAGCCCCGGGCGTGTGCGTGTGTGCGCGCGCGCCTTTCTCATCAACCGCTCTGACAGCTGCACACGCGCCGTGCCCGCAGCCCCCTCCACCAGTTCCCAGTCATGTACTTTCCTCATTGCAGCCTCCACCAATGGTACCAGATGGATTAACACACCTCCATTCTCTGGATACCACAAGAAAACATTCCACGCAGGCAATCCGGGGAATGGACTGGGGTTGGAAAAACGATGAAACTTGGATACACAGTGCAGGAAGGTAAGTACGTTTCAAAAAATACAATGACGGAGAAGTCGGATTGTTTGGCATGAATTGTACGGCTTTGGACGCTGCCTCCATCCATTTCCCGATGATTGATAGTCATTGGAATGATGACCACGTTCCTTGTGGTTCGCGATTCCAGATTGTGATTTCGGCAGCAGTCCAGGCGCTTTGCTGCAGTCTCTGGCTGTTCATTCCTGTGGTAGATTTTTTTTCCCCTTTTCTCTTTCTCTCTGGGAGGTTGCATGTGGTAGCTTGTCTCCAGATAGACTTGTTTTTGATTATCCTGCGTCTTAACGCCTCCGGACAATTTTTTAAAGCAATAAATAAGTACATGGTGCAACTCCTTAGGTAACCCTGCCGGACTGTTCATTATACATGTCAAACCAGACCGTTTAAGACTACATATGCTTTCACTCATTAGAATTT
Source organism: Mobula birostris (assembly GCF_030028105.1). Classification (NCBI taxonomy): domain Eukaryota; kingdom Metazoa; phylum Chordata; class Chondrichthyes; order Myliobatiformes; family Myliobatidae; genus Mobula; species Mobula birostris. Next base: position 64,307,807 of record NC_092381.1, on the reverse strand, counting down.
CATAGAGGCGCTAGAAAGAATAATAATTGCTTTATAATGAAATGTTATTACAGGTCAATTCGAAGTTGAACATTTGAAACAGTTGGCAAATCATCTCAATAAGTAATGTTTTTAATATTTATTACAATTGCCGACATCGAAGTAATAATCAGGCCTTTTAAAGGAGAGTCACTTCTGTGAAGGGCTTGAGTGATTGTTTATATCAGGATTAAAATGTGGAGGAGCATTTCCTGCGGAGATATTTTTTACTTCAGTTCTTCCCCAAGGACCATACACAAAGTAGAACAAGTTCTGTATTTTGTTTAAAATTTCATATTGTTTGAAAGATAAATAAGTTAAGACTATAACCACACATTGGTGATTTGTAGTCTACCTTAACACATGACTTGAATGTGTACATTGAACTTATTAGGAAATTCAAGTAAAAATCCAATTTCTATGTTGAATTTCTATGTAACATGCTACAAGTATACTCTCCTTTATTTTCAGTAATTCAGGAGGTATAATACATGACTAAATAAGGAAAGACAGAATAATGTAGGAAAAGGATCATACAAGGTTAATATCATGGGAATAGCAGTCTGGAAGATGAGACTACATAATGGGCCTTGATTTTAACAGAAATGCGAAAATGAGGTAAGATAGCAGATGTTCTTCTTGCCCTTTGACTGAAGTTGATACTTGATAAGTTAGACCAAAGACAAGTATGTTTACTATGGTGGGATTTGATTTGAGTGAGCTGGTTAGTTCAGTCAGTGCATTGCTGCATTTATTTTGATTTTGTATTGCTCCTACATTTTTCCATGGATGATGCTCACTCTCCTGTATATTTTATCTTTACTTGAATATCTTAGGTATACTGGGAGAAAAATAAACTTGTTACTTGCAGAAGTGATTTGGTGTCATTGCAGCCATAATATGCCATCCAGAAGATGGGCCATTTGGCTAAATTCTTTAATTAATCACTTCAGTGATTGACGTTATCTTAGACATCTTACTATATAACTGATACTGAGCATTTCTGTGGTATCTGCAAAAAACATAGTGGAGATTCTGAATATATCAAAAGAATTGCAGGAAAATAGATGCAAGTTGTATATAATTAAAACTATTTTATGCATTCTTTGTTAGGTTTTCTACATAAAGGAGCCATTCTGTTAATTAAGTGATTCAATCCCCAAATGGCTTACTGATTCAACAAGAGTTTGAAGTAATATTTCACATTGAAACTTCAAAGAAGTTCGTCCTCACACAGTCATTGGAGGCAATCTATCTGTACCCTGGCATTAAAGTTTTAAAAAGATAACTTTTTGAGTTCACCCCCTCAAGAGTTTTTGAAATTTTCTGGGTTGAAAATTTCAGCCAAGGAAGAGCATTGGCGTGGATTTTCAAACTGAATCCGTCTGAACACTGGCAATTTGGGGTGTGTGTGTGTGTGTCTATTATACACACCTGTCAGTTTTCATTTCTATTGGGGTGAATAGAATGACATAGAAGTTATGGTACAGAAATGGTATATTCAGCACAACTAGTTCAAGCTGGTGTTTCTTTTCCAAATGAACAGAATCCTATTAGCCGCCTTCTTTCAATGCTCAGCTATTAATGCTATTTGAGCCTCATATCCCAATCAGGTTTCAAATAATTTGAAAGCAGGGCAGAAAATGGAAAATAAAATGCAAAAGTATTCTCAGTATAAAAGAGCTTGCACTCTACAAGCATGATGCCGTGGATACTTATAGCACATAATTATGTTTGCAGTTTAAATCTGTCTTTTCAAAGTTTATACATTCCTATCATTTTGCTCAAATACTTATAATGTGATTTCTTTGACTGTTTCATCTTTTTGCAACTTTATCCTCCTAATTAGTTACTTTATCATAAGTATATTTGGCCATAACTCATTCTAGTTCTCCCTCTAAATGACTGATAGTTAATAGAATCACTTACACAACACAACCCTAAGGTTCTTTGTATTTCATATGTAACCATCATGATAATTTGCCAGTAACTCATACTCCCTAATTCTTCACATAGCCCAGGCCCAGTGTCTCTGCTGAGCATGATGCCAAATTAAACTGGCTTCTTCTGCCTGTAATTGATCCATTTACCCCCATTTGCCCTATACTCATGTCTGTTTAACAGCTTCTTAAGCACCACTATCTTATTTGTTTCCATTACCCCTGGTAGCCTGTTCTAGCTACCTACCGCACTTGTTAGGAAAAAAAACTTGCCCAGCACATCTTCTTTAAACTTTTCCCCCTCACCATAAATGTATCTCCTCTAATACTTGGCATTTCTACTCTGTGAAAATAATTCTGACCTTTAACGAACCCTCAGTCCTTCCTGTAATGGCGCAATCAGTACATGCGTTGCCATAGCTGCAACATAACTTCCTAAATTGTATATTCACTGTCCTGACCAATGGAGGTAAGCATACCATATACTTTATTTATCACCCTAGCTACTTTTCTGGCTACTTTCAGGGAGCTATGGAGTTTGCCTCCAAGATCCCTCTGTACACTAAAGTTGGCCTTCATCAACCATGGGATTGAGTTTAGGAGCCGAGAGGTAATGCCATGGCTATATAGGACCCTGGTCAGACCCCACTTGGAGTACTGTGCTCAGTTCTGGTCACCTCACTGCAGGAAGGATGTGGAAACCATAGAAAGGATGCAGAGGAGATTTACAAGAATGTTGCCTGGATTGGGGAGGCCTTACGAGAATAGGTTGAGTGAACTTTGCCTTTTCTCCTTGGAGCAACGAAGGATGAGAGGTGACCTGACAGAGGTGTATAGGATGATGAGAGCCATTGATCGTGTGGATAGTCAGAGGCTTTTTCCCAGGGCTGAAATGGTTATCATGAGAGGGCTCAGTTTTAAGGTGCTTGGAAGCAGGTACAGAGGAGATGTTGGGGTAAATTTTTTAAGCAGAAGGTGGTGAGTGTGTGAAATGGGCTGCCGGTGATGATGGTGGAGGCGGATACGATAGGGTCTTTTAAGAGACTCCTGGATAGGTACATGGAGCTTAGAAAAATAGAGGGCTGTGGGTAACCCTAGGTAATTTCTAAAGTAACTACATGTTTCGCACAGCATTGTAGGTGAAAGGGTCTGTATTGTGCTGTAGTTTTTCTATGTTTACATTATGCTATTAAGGATCCTGCTATTGACTTTATAGTTTCACCTTACATTTAAATTTTTGTCTATTCATTGTAGTTTTACAAGGTCTTTTCTTCTAATGTAGTGAAATTGCCCCAGCTGTAAGATCTGTTATGAACTAAAAGAACATATCTTTGTGAAAATAATTTTTTCCTTTCTGAATTTGTGTGAGTTTTAGATAAATTTATGCAACCCTATATTTTTACACTTTGAGGCCTAATTTTATTTTTGGGAAGTCATGTCACTGCAATTCCTGCAGAGCAATGTTTCTTGAGTAAAAGCAGTGAACAACTCAGAAGGTCATGCAGCAACTGAAAAGGGAGAAACAGAATTAACTTTTCAGATCAATTACTTACTATCAGCTCCGGTATTTTAAACAAAGCATCATTTTTGAAATATAGATCCCCAAAAAATGAAAGCTTATATTAGCCTTGGATTAATTTGTCTATCTGAACTAAAGCTTCCAGTGATTTATGCACATAGATGCCCAAATCTGCAGTTAAAATTTTTTCCATGAAGGAAATATTCCAAATTATCCTTGTCAGATTTTTATCTTTCTCAGATCAAACCATGGGTGACCTTATGGTTTCACAACATTGAATTCCATCTGCTGTTTTGTCCTGTCTGTCAGCCTCTCTTGCAACTTTTATTCACTAGCTACTAAACATTTTCTTGATGTGGTATCATCTGAAAGTTGGGGAATGCAGTTGTGATTTGTTTGATATAAATTAGTGCTATACACTACATGGTAAGAATTTGATATCCCAATACTGATCTGTATCACTGAGTAAGATCAATTACAGATATTGGAGAAAGAGATGACCTTCACTATGAAGGGTACCAGTTGTTAATTCATATTCAGTTTCTTTTTCTTATGCATGATGGTGATAAGAGAGTGTACTGGAGAGAGGTATATCAGCTAGTTGAGTGGTGTCGCAGCAATAACTTTGCACTCAATATCAGTAAGACTGAAGAACTGATTGTGGACTTTAAAAGGGGTAAGAGGAAGGTACACACACCAGTCCTCATTGAGGGATCAGAAGTGGAAAGAGTGAGCAATTTCAAGTTCCTGTGTGTTGATATCTCTGAAGATTTAACCTAGACTCAACATATCGGTGTAGCTACAAAGAAGACACAACAGTGGCTGTCTTTCATTAGGTGTTTGAGAAGATTTGGTATGTCACCAAAAACACATGAAAATTTCTACAGATGTACTGTGGAGAGCATTCTAACTGGCTGCATCACCATCTGGGGGGTTTACCGCATAGGATCAAAGCAGAGTAAACTGAGTCACCTCCAAGCAACACACATCAAAGTTGCTGGTGAATGCAGCAGGCCAGGCAGCATCTCTAGGAAGAGGTACAGTCAACGTTCGTCCTGACGAAGGGTCTCGGCCCGAAACGTCGACTGTACCTCTTCCTAGAGATGCTGCCTGGCCTGCTGCGTTCACCAGCAACTTTGATGTGTGTTGCTTGAATTTCCAGCATCTGCGGAATTCCTTGTGTTTGAGTCATCTTCATCAAGGGCTCTAGCCTCCGTAGTTTCCAGGACTTCTTCAAGGAGCAATACCATAGAAAGGCAGCATTTATCATTAAGGACCCCCATCATCCAGGCCATGCATTGTTCTCATTGTTACCATTAGCAACGAGGTACAGAAGTGTGAAGGCTGTAATTCACAGTTTTTTCACTATTATTTTGTACCGCTGCTGCAAAGTCAACAAACTTCACAACGTATCATCATCATCATCAGGCGCCGTGCCCAGTTTGAGCTCTCACTGCCATTGCCCACACATTCCTGTTTCGGGTCAAGTGGATCAATTCATTGTATTCATTTCCAATTCTCTGGCTGCTGTCTCCATTATTATTTGTCCTTGTCTTCCTCTTGCTTTCTTCCCTTCAATCTTTCCCATAATTACCGTGTATTCTAACTCCTCTTTCCTAATCACATGTGCAATGAAGTTACTTTGCCTTTTCATGCTCTCATACATCATTTCTCCTTTTGTGTTTGCTCTGTTCATGACATCCTCATTAGATATTAGTTTTGTTCATGATATTCTTTGCATCCTCCTCAAAAAAACAACATATGCCTGTGATATTAAACCTGATTCTGAATCTGACTATCTACTCAAGGTCTATCCTTTGCCTGCAATTTGCTCTGGTTCTGAAGGACACATGTTCCACTTTACCATTCTTAATGTATTTCCAAATACCTTTATTTTTACCTTTAGTATTCCTTGTAATTTTATTTTGAATTTCTCCACTGTATTCTACCTGGAGCATTTCCAATTTTCTTTGCATTTGTATAAGCCTTCTCTTCACTTACTGTATTTGTTGAGTCTAGTTTCTCATTTTTTGGGCAATGGAATAGTTTACAGTGGATTCTGGTTAATGGTGACACATCGAGACTAGTGCCTTTTGGCCCAATTAGGCAGCTGGCCCAATTAGCCAAAGTTTCATGGAAATTATTACGAAGGTATAAAAAAAGACAAACTACAGTTGAACTGAGTAATAAATATTAAGTGAAATGCAGAATAGATTAGAACAATGACAATACTACTACAGTACTGTAGAAGTGTATATTAGTGCCTAATGACTATTGATGGAGGAATTCATCCAGTGTATGCCACTGAGTTCTTTAGATTGACTGTAAATGAACAAAATCAGCATGGACACCTAGGGCAGATAATGGACTGTCTTCGTAAAATGCTTTGCATTCTCCAAATCTCCATTTTCATTGTAACATTCAATATAACTGTCATTGCCATCAAATTCTTCATAGTTTCTAATTTGTTGAAGGGATGCGATTGTTTTATTTTCACTTCCAGCTGTTTCTGGCATTTCTAAGCCTCAAAGCTTGAAACCACAGTGAGCAAAACTGTTCTGAATTGTCTTTCTTGCCAACTATCAGTGACAAAAATAACTGCTTTTTGAACAGAAACACACACAGTTGTTGCTATTTAAAAACTGTTCACTCTTAGCATGGTGTAGTGCCTAATGACCACACAAATGCAAGTGACTGGCACTAATTAGAAATTGGTCAGCAACAGTCTCCTGTCCCAAATGAGCAGCATAGTGTCCCAAATAAATGAAGGGAACCTCGGCTATTTTCTTGATTACTTTTTGTTCTTTAAGAGTTATCCTAAATATGTAGCTCCCTAATTAACCAGTGGCCCAACTAACTGGAATCCATTGTATTCGATTTAGTACAATATCAATTATTTATTTGAATACTCCCTGCTATTGATACACATTACAGTTCAGTCTTATACACCATGTGATCAATTTATATCTTGTTCAAAGTAAACGTGTTATCAAAGTACATGTATGTCACCATATACAACCCTAAGAATCGTTTCCTTGTGGGCATGCTCAATAAATCTAATAACAGTAATAGAATCAATGAAAGACTACACCTAACAGATGGATAACCAACGTGCAAAAGACAAAAAATGTACAAAAGATTAAAAAAAGAAATGATAATAAATGAGCAATAAATATCAAACATGAAATGGAAAGTCCCTGAAAGTGAGTCCATAAGGTATGGGAACCGTTCAGTGATGTGGCAAGTGAAGTTGAGTAAAGTTAATCCTCTCTGGTTCAGCAGCCTGATGGTTGAGAGCTAATAACTGTTCCTGAACTTTGTGGTGCATCCTGACACTCCTACACCACCACCTTGATGGCAGCAGTGAAAAGAGACCATGACCTGGATGATGGGTGTCCCTGATGATGGATGCTGTTTTTCTCTGACAATGCTCAATGTAGATGTGCTCACTGGTGTGGAGGGCTTTACCTGTGATGGGCTGGGCTATATCCATTACTTTTTGTAAGATTTTCCATTCAAGGGCATTGGCGTTTCCATACACCAAAGCCCTGTGATGCAACCAGACAATATACTCACCACCACACATCTTTTGAATTTAGTCAACGTTCTAGATGTCACGCTGAATCTTTGCAAACTTCTGAGGAAGTAGAAGCACTGCCATGTTTTCTCCATGATTGCACTTAAGTGCTGGGCCCAAGACGGGTTCTCCGAAATGATAACGCTAGGGAATTTAATGTCACTGACCCACTGCACGTCTGATCCCCTGATGGGCCCTGGCTCATGGACCTCTGGTTTCCTATGCCTGAAATCAATAATCACTTCCGTGGTCTTGCTGACAGTGAGTAAGATGTTGTTGTTAAGGCACCACTCAGCCAGGTTTTCAATCTTCCTTCTATATGCTGATTCATCACCACATTTGATTCAACCTCCAACAGTGGTGTCGTCATCAAACTTCAGTATGGCATTAGAGCTATGCTTAGTCACACTGTCATAGGTGTGACGTGAGTAGAGCAGGGGGCCAAGCACATAGCCTTGTGATGCACCTGTGCTGATGGTGACTGTGGAGGAGATGTTGTTGCCAATGGTATTAAGGCCAAAGTCTTGAAGTTTATTGATTAGTTTTAAGGGGATGATAGTATTGAATGCCGATAAAGAGCATCCTGATGTATGCACCTTTGTTGTCCAGATGTTCCAGGATTGAACGAGGAGTCAATGAAATGTTGTGTTGGTAGGTAAATTGGACTGAACCCAAGCGGCTTCTCGGCTAGAAGTTGATATGTTTCATCACCAACCTCTCAAAGCACTTTGTCACAATGAATGTAAGTGCTACTGGACAATACTGATTGAGGCAGGTTACCACATTCTTCTTGGGCATCAATATAATTGAAGCCTGCTTGAAGCAGGTAGTTACCTCAGACTGCTAAGGTACGAGGTTAAAGATCTTCGTGAACACTCCAGCCAGTTGATCAGCACTGGTTTTTAAACAAAAGGTTGGAGGAACTCAGCAGGTTGGTCAGCATCTATGGAAATGAATAAACAGTTGATACTGGAAATAAAGATGAGAAGTCAGAGCAAGAAGGTGGGGGGAGCAGAGGAAAAAGTACAAGGTGGCAGGTGATGGGTGAAACTGTGGGGGGGGGTGGCTAAATGAAGAGCTGGGAAGTTGATTGGTGAAAGAGATAAAGTGCTAGAGGAGGGGAATCTGATGAGAGAGGGTAGAAGATTCCAGCACCTGCAGATTTTCTCATGTTTGCCCCGGCCAAGAATCCCATCTGGGCCGGATGCTTTCTGTGGTTTCACTCTCCAGTGCTGTCACATCAGCCTCAGAGGCTGAAATCACAGAGTCATCAGGGGGTGTGAGAGTTCTTGGTGGTTCCTCCTTGCAAGCATAGGAGGCATTGAGCTCATCTGGAAGCAAAGCCCTGTTGTCACCTATGTCACTTTATTTCACTTTGTAAGACTTCTCTGTGGATTGTCACCTTGTTGTGGTGGAGAAGCTTGTCTGGTCCTGTGATCCCGAGAGCAATACCGTCTGGAGCTATGCTCCTGGTAGGGTCACCCATGGCAGTAAGGTCGAGGGTGAGGTCCCTGACAAAGAACAATCCAACCGAGACCTCAACGGTGGAACAGGCGGACGAAGTTACTTCGAACTCAACAACTGTGAAGGCGGATGAAGGCTGCAACAAATCCATCAGCTCCAATCGTCGTGGTTTCCATGCCATTGGAATCAGTTGGTTGATTTGTGAAGTATCGTGTGCTTCTTGGAGTGCAACATGAAGTACACGTTAAACAAATATACGCACAGGCGTCTTTGCTCTATGGGCCACTTCTTCAGAATGAAGACCATCATCCTCGACCTCGAGGGATGGCCACGACGACAACTTTGTAAGAGGTGAAAGCATCCAAATCCTGCTATATCTGTTGAACATCCTTCTGAATCAGCAGTTTGGTCCATCCTACGTATTGAGAAGCCTTCAGGTCTGCCTGCCATATCTGGTGTACTCTGAGTAAACCATGCCTCGGTAAAACAGAGAATACAGTTCCTCATTTCCATATGATACAGCAGTCTTGCCCTTGGGTCCTCAATTTTGTAATTTTGTTCTCCAGTGACTGCATATTTCCTAGTAAGATGCTGGGTAGAGGGGGTTTCATCTCTCTGCATTTCAGTCTAGCTTGGAGTAAACCCCCGCCTCGCTTTCAGCCATAGTGAAGAACCTTCATCCACTTAAAGGTGCTGGATCTGCTTATCTGATTGCTTAAAGGTTAAGTCTGCTGAATCCTTCAGAAGATCGTGAAGTCTGTAGTTCATTAAGTCGGTTTAAAAATATGTAAGGAAAAAGTAAAGGGAAATTACATCCTGCAGATTGCATTGAGAGCAACTCAAAAGAAGTATATTTAGAAGTTTTGTATGTAGCCCACAGAATGTCGCTGTGGTTCACCGGTGTCATCTTGCTCCAAAAATTGTCTTACTTTAAATCGTTTCTCTGAACTCCTCTTTCTCCCTTATACTGTGGAGATGGTGGAGAGGGTGCAGAGGAGGGTATGAGCTACAGGGAAATGTTGAACACACTTAGATTGTTCTCCTGTGAATGTTGGAGGTTGAAGGAAGACCAGATGGAGGCTTTTAAAATTATGAGAAGCATTGATACGGCAGACAGTCAGAATATTGGGGTAAAAATGTCAAATAACAGAGTACATGCTTTTAAGATGGGGCAGGGTGGAAGTTTAAGGAGCGAGTTTCTTTATGCAGAGTGTGGTGGGGTAGTAGTGGAAGCAAGCAGTTTGGAGTTCAAGAGGCTCTGAGAGAACCATGACTGTGAAGGGAATGGAAGGCTATACATGATGCACAGGAAGTTAACATTTCATATCAATTAGAATGAAGATCAACATAAAATTGTGGGCAAATGGCCTGTTCAGTGCTGCACTATTCTATTTCTATTTTCAAAGATCTGTCTTCAGGTTGTTAACCAATTCTGGTTTTTTATTTATCAACAAATTCAGCAAGATCTGATCTCTTGCTGGTGGTAAAACATATGGCTCTAGAAAAATGCCTCTTCTCCCTTTTTTATAAATTGTACTGCTTCTCTCAGTGTATATATAGAAATATAAATCTTGTATTAAATGAACAATACTTCCTTGATCTCCGTTTCCCCATCACTGATCAATGACAACAGATGGTCAGTAAATAACTCATAAAAATATTACAGCATTTTCCCAGTCAATTTAATCATCATTTACTAAGTTTCAGTAAAGGTTTTGGAATAATGCCATATTGTACTTTGAAAAACAATAGGTGTATGTATGCTGAAAAACCAGTTCCCAGTTATATGTCACAACTGTGGTATTGTAGTCAGATACATTTACCTTTGTCATTCAAAAAAACACTATTCATCATTTAATAGAATGATGTAGGGAGAAATATCAATTCAACCAACACACAATAAATGTTGGAGGAACTCAGCAGGCCAGTCAGCATCTATGGAAAAGGGTACAATTGATGTTGCGAGCTCAGACCCTTCTGAAGAGTCTCAGTCTGAAACATCGACTGTACTCTTTTCCATAGATGCTGCCTGGCCTGCTGAATTCCTCCAGCATTTTGCGTGTGTTGCTTAGATTTCTAGCATCTGCATATTTTCTCTTGTTTGTGAGAGATATCAATTGTTAGCTTTGGAAGTTGCTCAATTGTATCACTAAATTAAGTCATTCTATTGCATATTAATAGACCTTTTCTATCATGTTGAGAATAGTGGAGGTGTGAGAGTGAAGGTTTGGCATTGAACATATCAGGTCTTCTTGGTGTATTCATTATTTACATAGTAATTTGCAGTAATTACAATGGATGGGCTGACATTGCTAGATCTGCTTTAATCACTAATAATCGCTTAAAATCTGAAAAGGGAGTTTATTCAAAAATGTTGACACATTCTGACATTTCAGGTGCAAGTAAGTGTTCTGTAATATACGTACATATTACTGTAATGATCTGCAATCTATAGGTAGGCTGGATGATGTGTCGTAACAAATTATTTTGATTTAAAAATTGATCTCACAAGCAAAAGGTGTGTCTTCACTGCTTCTATATTTCATGCAGCAACAAATCAGTGACTCACTTGCATGTCTTAGCAAGCTTTCACATTTTAATAGATATCATATTAAACAAAGTAGAGGGTCAGCAGTGTATTCTGCCAGAGAAGGAAAATAGATTTTTTTATGGTTTGAGTTACCATTGAAGGTGCTTCTGAATGACTTTGACAGAAAGGCAGTTGAGTTTTTAGCACTGTAAGTGAGAAATCAATTTGTGACTCTTACCAGGTTAAACGCAAACTATTGAGAGGTCTAAGAAGAGAATGAAGACAAATAATTCAAAGATTAGATTAAGCAGCTTCCAGGGTTTTTTCAAAGTTTCGTGGAAGTGGCCATTCACCAACTGGGCCGTTTACCATGTACAAGTAAGTATTTCCAAGAAATTTAGCCATGGATAGCATTGATTTTGAGCATTCATCTTATTGTTCAATAATTTTTTTCCATTGATGGTGGGGGTGGGGGGAAGTATCCATTGGAATGTTCTTTGAAGCCCTGAACAATCTTTATCCACTCTCTATCCCAATGTACTGGTCATTACTAGTGCTCTCACTATTACCTAACTTGAAATCAAATTAACATTGTTGGAAGATAGAACTTGTGATCTCCTCAACTGTACGTGTTCAATATCAGAGTGCCATGCCTGTCCAAACTAATTCCTTAAGGGAATATCCTTGTACTTTCTTTTTGTACCATGGCTGGAATGAAATGTTTGATTTGTGATCCATTGATTTTCTGTATCGTGATTTTTGTTAAAGAATATACCACCTGTAATAGAGTATGGAGCATCTATTTCTGCACTGTAACACTTGAGCCCCCCTACTCACTGATCATTCTTTGTATTCTATCACTTGCAAACAGCATTACAGCACGCACTTGTTTAGATTTTCATTACAATCGTGAATCGCAAATCTCAGTCAGAGATGTTTATAACTGAGTCTGATTGCTCAGTGCCACATGACCAGCAACAATGAATATAGAATTGAGTCAGGTTTTAAAAACAAACGTGAACATTTATTAAACTCTGCTCAACAATAGCGAAAAGTATTCAAATTACTAACTTAACTGGAAGTTAACTGCTACGGCAACTCTGGAACAGTTCTTAAAAGTGGTAAATTTGAACACAGTCTTGAAATGGTAAATTCGAAAGTCCAAGTGGATTTACACAGTCAATAAGGAGAGACTTCTCTGGAAATGGTTTTCTTCAAAGACGTGACGTTACTGCTGATTCTGTCCAAAGGATTCACGACGAAGGAAATAAAACGGCTTAAAGGAACTGGCGAATGAACACTGCACAAACCTTTCTGATCTTACAGGGGTTATCTCAGATGCAGGCCACTATTCCTGAATGAAGATTCAATAAGGTCGATCCTTCATTAAACCGCCGAACGACACCAACTTTACTCAATCCTTCAGGTTCCCGTACTTTAGTAAGGTCTTCACTCTCCAATACTAGACTTACAATAGAAAATAAAACTCCACTTTAAAATGAAACTGCGTCTTGAGACGAATATGCGGCATAACGGAGTAACTGACGAATTAAACAACGAATCAACTGCGTAACTACAGGAATTTACCGTTATATACCTGTGAGAACGTCATCACGTGACCTCACACTAGCGGGAAAATTACACCACCCCACATCACAAGGCCATTACATCATGCTCACAAGATACTCAATTACATCATGGTCATAAGACAGTCACAAGAGACCCATGAGGTATTTAACACCTCCCTCTAAAAAAAAGGAAAATTTTGGTCTTTTATGAGCAAAATTTTAACAACTATTTACAAAAAAATACAAGTGTATAAAATCTACAACATACACAATGTACGCAGTATTATCATACAGCACTTTGCAAGCTAATATACAGTAGGAGTGTTACAAATGTTAAAATACCACTTGTCACGTACCCCATGATGGGTTAAAGAACCAGCAGAAATGGAAAACACCTTGGAGTCTGGTATTGCTGTTAACTAGTGCTCATTTATTAGTAACTACGCAATACAGTAATATAAAATCAGATAAACCAAACAGGTTAGCAAAGTTCATGCATATATAAGTGTGGAAATATAAAAACCAAGCTTCTTCAAGCCTAGGGGGTTAAATGGATACAGTCTCACGAAGATGGATAAATGAAATCAGTTCAGTTTGTGGTATTGAGTTGAGTAGTGATGGAGAGAGAGAGGTGTTGTAGTTGTCCAAGTAAGCTGATGCCGTCGACTATTCCGGTTGTCCTCTGAAACTTCCAAGTTAGCCAAACTTGACCAACTTAAGAGCACCATCTTCAAGTGATAGTCCACCAACCCAGGCAAAGGTTAGACACACGGGTAGACTCCACAGGGTCGCTCTTTCACGCACTAATAATCACAGATCGATCCCTCACAATCGATCCTCAGTCCCATAATTGTGGGCACCTGAACAATAGTGGTAACTTCACCACACCTTAGTGCGTCTGCGTGTCCTGTGAAACAAGCAATTACCCTGGTTTAGATACTGTTGTGCTGAACACCAGCTGTCCATCAAGTAGCTTCTCTCTCTCTCTCCCTCTGTCTCTATCTCTGTCTCTGTCTCTGTCTCTGTCTCTGTCTCTATCTCTATCTCTATCTCTATCTCTATCTCTATCTCTATCTCTATCTCTATCTCTATCTCTATCTCTATCTCTATCTCTATCTCTATCTCTATCTCTATCTCTATCTCTATCTCTATCTCTATCTCTACTCAGAAGCTGGCAGTGTCCTTGCAGAAATCCCAAACAAACTGTGAGCAGTCTCCGTCTCTCCCTGTCCCTCTCCCTCGTTGTTTGTGCTGTACAGCTGCATGCTCTCTCTCTCTTTTTAAAAGCACAGTCCATAATGAATAACTCAGGATATAGTCACACACTCCATTAAAAAAAATTACATTGTCTATCTAGATGTTGAATGTACAGTCAGCAATCACATTATCTTTACCTTTAATATGAGTTATCAAAATATTATACTCCTGTAACATCAAACTTTGTTGCTGAATTGGAGTTTGATTTATTTCCATAACCATTTTCCTTAACCAAGCCCGGACCAACAACATAACCAAGGTAAGTCACAGTGGCATGACCAAATTCACTTTTAGCTAAGTTAATAGTTAAGTTAGCTTTTGAAAGCCTTTCCAATAGCTTTGCCACTGCAGTAATATGTGCTTCCCAAGTATCATTTCCTGTAACTAAATAATCAATATAGGCATCTGTATCTCTTAACCCATGAATCACAGAATTCATCATCTGCTGGAAAGTACCTGGTACATTCTTCATCCCAAAAGGAAGAACATTATATTCATATAACCCAGATGGGATTACAAATGCAGAAATCTCTCTACCGCTATCTGTCAATGGAACACACCAATAACCTTTTAACAAATCAATCTTTGTAAGGAACTTTGCTTTTCCCACTTTATCCACACAATGATCCACTCTAGGGATTGGATATGCATCAGTTTTTGTTACAGCATTCACCTTCCTGTAATCTGTACAAAACCAAATACTACTGTCTGGCTTAGACTCCATAACACACGGTGAACTCCAATTTGAATTAGAAGGTCTAATAATATTATTCTCTAAAATATACTTAATTTCTTGTTCAGCAGGTTCACATTTTTCCATGTTCATCCGATATGGATGTTGCTTTATGGGTTTGGTATCTCTAACATCTACATCATGTGAAGCCACTGTGGTTCTTTTAGAAACCTCTGGAAATAAATCCCTATATTTAAAAATTAACTGCTTCATCTGCTGCCTCTGCTCTGGCTGCGAATGAGCTAATTTCTCTTCAATATTTTCCAGAATTGTTGAGTTTGGTAGCCTGGCAGAAATAATGTTGGGTTTAAAATGAGTTTCAGATGAATCATCCATTAAGTTCCTAGTGGGATCAGACTCATTATTATTGACCACAACAGTCATAGTAGCAGACTGTTTCTCATAATATGGTTTTATCATACTTATATGACAAAGCTGTGTTGGTCTACTTTGATTTGGTGTTTTTATCACATAATCCACATCATACCTTCACAGTTTATCATAATGTTCTCATCAGCACTTTTGTTGCTCTTGCAGCTCATGGACCCTCTTTTTCTTCCCCCCTCTGTACATTCAATATACTATCACCCAAGTTGCTGGCATATTCTCTTCAATAGACCCAAGTCCATACTGTCAGTCAAAAATGCCTTAAGTACTATTCAGTTCTGATGCTGCTGACTTACTGATGATACCTGGAAAAATAATTCTTTCTATAAATTTTGTTTACACTAAGCATAATCTTGACTGACTCTTTGGGTTTAATTATGCAGTTGCAGAAAACTGCTCTTGTTCTTAATTCATTTAGTGAACTTCATATTGCATCTCAGAAATATCTCAAATCTTTTCATATAAAAAAGATAAACTTTGAGATTCAGTAACATTTTGATAAAAGGTTGTTGACCTGAAATCTTATTTTTGTTACCCTATCGTCAGATGTTACCTCATCTACAGGGTATTTGTCAGTAATCTGTATTTGATTATTGATTGATGAAAATTTTATACCCCTCTATTAAGAAAGTCTGTCTTGATGAATGGTCTTGGCCCAAAACATCAACTGTTTTCATTTCTAAAGATGCTGTGTAATCGACTGAGTTTTATTTAGAGATACAGTGCAGAACAGGCCTTCAAGCCACACCACCCCGTAACTCACATATTTAACCCTAGCTTAATCACAAGACAATTTACAATGCCCAATTAATATACTAACTGTTAGTCTTTAGACTGTGGGAGGAAACTGGAGCACATGGAGGAAACTCATGTTGTCATGGGGAGAAGGTACAAAATCCTTAAAGTCAGCTGCCAGCATTGTACTCTGAACTCCAATACCCCAAGCTGTAATAGTGTTGTGCAAACATCCTCCAGCATTTTGTGTGAGTTACTCTGGGTTTCCAGCATTTTCAGAATCTTTTGTGTTTTTAAACTCTGGAGGAGTTTTTACCACAGATTTTTCACCACTTTATACCTCATTTTGTTTGTTAAAATTAGCAAATACAGTGGATCTGATTAATAGGGACACATTGGGATCAGTATGTTTTGGCCCAATTAAGCAGCTACCCAATTAGCTGAAGTTTCATGGAAATAGTTAAAAAAAGGTATATTAAAAAAAGACAAACTACTGTTTAACTGAGTAGCAAATATGTATTTAAATGAAATACAGAACAAATTACACCACTACAATACTATAAAACTGTGTAATTCTTCCTAATGGCTACCATCAGAGAAATTTGAGTGTACACTGCTGTGTTCTTTTGATTGACTCTAAATGAACAAAATCAGTGCAGATACCTAGTGCAGATAATAGACAGCCTTCATAAAATGCTTTTGACGATTGTATCCTCCAAATCTTAATTTTCATTGTAGCATTCAAGATGATTGTGGATACCTTCAAATTCTTTGTAGTTCCTAACTTGTTTAAGTGGTAAAATTGTTTCATTTTTGCTCCTGACCATTTCGGGAAACCCAAGCTTGAATGCTTGAAACTGTGGTGTGCAAAATGGTCCTGAATTGTCTTGCTGCTTATTTCTCACCAGCTACCACTGACTGTGAAAGGTTAACCCTTGCACTCAGTTATTCAGCTGTTGAAGAAGATGCAAGTAGATTTTCTTTGTTGCTTTGAGAATGTGGTACACCAAATTTCCATGATACAATGTCTTTCTTTTTAATGATTCCCATATCCATTGGCTGCACCAAGGATATTGTATTGGCATGCAGAAATTCCATCTGTGCGTTCCTCAAACACTCTACATTGGGGTGTGCTGCACAATTGTCAGCAAGCAGAAGAACTTTGCTTGGTTTCTGCTGTAGCTCCATATCTGAATTCATCAATCAGCCACTTCTTAAAGATTTCAGAAGTCTTCCATGCGTTTTATTAGCATAATACTCGATTGATAAACTATCCATTCTTCTCCCCTTAGAGCATCAAGGTTTAACGCTTTTCCCAAAAACAACAATTTCCTTTCATCAGTTCCTGATGTATTTGAACAACACAGCACAGTTATGTGATCAGTTGCTTTCTTTGAACCCGATAGTGTTACATGTTTGTAGCAAAGGGAACAATTTAGTACAGTGTGATTTTTAAAAAAGGCCTATTTCATTGACATTGTGAATATCATCTGCACAAAATTTTTGAAACAAGTTGGGGAGTTTGTAGATCTCTGTGTTTTTGTACTTACAACATCAGCACTACCTTTCTCAGTATGTGCTTTCTTGAATTTAATATGATGCCTATTGAGAAAACCAGCCATCTGTTGCTTTAAAATCTTTGTGACCCAGCTTCTTAGCTAGCTATTCTTGTTTGTTTTTTTTTAACATTGGTCCATTGACATGCACACCTTGTCCAGTTACAATGGAAAGCTATTGATTGAGAGCCTCTTCAACATGTGGACCCCCTTAACTTTACATTTTAATTTTTGGGATGTTCCCTGTTGTCCCTCTCATAATGTGCATTCTTCTTGCAGTTTATCTTGCTGATGTATCAAGCTTGCAATTGTAGATTTCGGCACTCCAGTTATATTTTCTAGCTGATGATGGCGAATAACTTTTAATTTGGTCCAGTCAGGTTATTTTTTCAGCTAGTGTCAAATCTTTTCATGGCACCTCGGCAAGAGTCTCAAAAATTTTTTTTTGATGTCAAAATAAAATAGATGTCAAAAATCACTGCTTTTTGAATCGGCGTTCATTGGCCCAAATAGCTAATGTAACACAAGCAAACACGACTGTTCGCTCTAAGCTCGGTGCAGTGTCTAACAACCACACAAGTGCATGTGACTGACCATCTCCTGCCCCAATTAAGCGGCATATTTCCCAAATAAAAGAAGGGAATCCTGGCTATTTTTGCAATTTGTTTTTGATCTTTAAGAGTTCTCTCAAATAGCCAGCTGCTTTGATTACTTGATAGCCCAATTAACCAGAATTCACTGCAAAGGAATGTTAAACCAGGGGCCTTTTTTAGCACCGCGGACCGGTTTAATATTGACAGTATTCTTGCGGACTGACCGGTGGGTGGGGGCTGGTGTGCAAGTAGTGTTAAACTCAGCTCAACATATCTTTTACAGTTAGAGTTGCCAACTTTCTCACTGCCAAATAAGGGACAAAAGTAGCAGTCAAATACGGGACACTTGTGTTTACCCTGAGAAAGACTACCATGACCATGAAGCCTTGCGCGGGCACCTGTGTGCTCATGCGTGACGTGCGCGTATGTGACATGTGCAGGCGCATACGTGCCGATTTTTTTTTTCCCCACAAATCGGTTTTGGCTTAATCTTCCGGACTACACTGTACATACATTATTTCTGCTTTATATAGGCTGTGTCTTTATCATATCATTCCTGCTTTTACTACAAACCCCATTGCCAGAAAAGTTGGGATATTTTCCAAAATGCCATAAAAACAAAAATCTGTGATATGTTAATTCACGTGAACCTTTATTTAACTGACAAAAGTACAAAGAAAAGATTTTCAATAGTTTTACTGACCAACTTAATTGTATTTTGTAAATATACACAAATTTAGAATCTGATGGCTAAAACACACTCAACAAAAGTTGGGACAGAGTTAAAATAAAATTGAAAAGTGCACAGAAAAGTCATGCTAATGTGACAATTATAGCCACCTGGGCTCGGGAGTACTTCGGAAAACCATTGTCACTCAACACAGTCCGTCGCTGCATCCAGAAATGCAACTTGAAACTGTATTACACAAGGAGGAAGCCATACATCAACTCTATGCAGAAACGCTGGCGAGTTCTCTGGGCCCGAGCTCATCTCAGATGGACTGAAAGACTGTGCAACCGTGTGCTGTGGTCAGATGAGTCCACATTTCAGCTTGTTTTTGGAAAAAACGGGCGTTGAGTTCTCTGTGCCAAAGATGAAAACAACAATCCAGATTGTTATCAGCGAAAGGTGCAAAAGCCAGCATCTGTGATGGTATGGGGGTGCATCAGTGCGCACGGCATGGGTGAATTGCATGTATGTGAAGGTACCATTGACTCTGAGGCGTATATTAGGATTTTAGAGAGACATATGTTGCCATCAAGGCGACGTCTCTTCCTGGGACGTCCATGCTTATTTCAGCAGGACAATGCCAGACCACATTCTTCACGGGCTACAACAGCGTGGCTTTGTAGACACAGAGTGTGTGTGCTTGACTGGCCTGCTGCCAGTCCAGATCTATCTCCTATTGAAAGTGTATGGCGCATCATGAAGAGGAGACTCAGACAACAGAGACCACGGACCGTTAAGCAGCTGAAGTCTTATATCAAGCAAGAATGGACAAAATTTCCAATTGCAAATCTACAATTAGTATCCTCAGTTCCAAAACGATTAAAATGTGTTATTAAAAGGAAAGGTGATGTAACACAATGGTAAACATGCCTCTGTCCCAACTTTTGTTGAGTGTGTTGCAGCCATCAAATTCTAAATTTGTGTATGTTTACAAAATACAATTAAGTTGGTCAGTAAAACTACTAAAAATCTTTTCTTTGTACTTTTGTCAGTTAAATAAAGATTCATGTGAATTAACATATCACAGGTTTTTGTTTTTATTGCATTTTGGAAAATATCTCAACTTTTCTGGAAATCGGGTTTGGTATATGTTAGTGTTATTTTAGGTTTTATGTGTTATTTGGTATGATTTGGTAGGTTATTTTTTGGGTCTGGGAATGCTCAAAAATGTTTCCCATATAAATTAATGGTAATTGCTTCTTCGCTTTACGCCATTTCCGCACGAATAGTTTCATAGGAAAGCTGTACCTTAGCAGCGGAAATACTGGACAAGGGTGGTCCTGTATGGGACAAATCAATTTAGCCCAATATACGGGATGTCCTGGCAAATACAGGACAGTTGGCAACCCTATGTTCAAGTTCAACAGTGTGTGACAGGGAATGAGGAAAGGTGCAGCTGACTCATATCGTTTCCTCACGGCCCGGTAGCACATGCTTTGTGTCCGGTACCAGTCCGTAGCCCAGTGGTTCAGGACTGCTGTGTTGAAGTATGCCACATTTAAAGAGGATTTTATTGTAAAACATGTACTTGAATGATTATGTGTATTGCCTTTAGCAGAATAGAAAAATATAATTTCTGTTAACTCTTAGTAGGTTACGTGGAAAGACAATTTGAATGTTTCTTTAGATTGTGATCTTCATGTTTTGCAAAACCATCCCTGCTGAAACATTGATGTGTCTGATCCTTCCCTGGATTTTGCTTAACCTGATGAGTATCTGCCTGTGTATTTTTCAGTTTCTTTAGTTTTCCAGTATCTCAGTTTTTGCTTCACATATATTATACTGCCATTTCTTATTGGTCTTTATTGTTCTTTGCATAGATTATATCCCCATGTTCTGCAAAAACACTAGTAGAAAAATATAAAAAAAGCAAGCAGATTCTCAATAAACAGAATTAAAGTAATATTATTGTAGTCAGTTTAACTTTTACTGAGCAGGGTGTCTGAAGAGGATAAAGGGGAATATTGATATTTATTAATGACTCCAGAAGCACTTCAGTCATGAGATAAAAATGGAAAAAAACTGATATTGATGTGAGTACAGACTTACTAAGTCAGGAGAAAGTGATACTGCTTTTTCTGATCCTCCTAACTCCCAATGGCATTTCTTATATCTTTCTGTAATCAATGACATCATTACCAAGGGGACACTCAAGTAAAAGGCTTCTGGAAAAGCTTTGCAAAAATGTGCACATAGAGGAAATAATTCCTATCTTGCAAAAATGCCTCATGCATTCTATGCAGTGATGATCTATAGAATTTGTTTGCCTATGTGCCTTAGTCCATATACTCATCTTGATCAGAAAGGTGGTTTACCTCGACAAGAAGGTAAGTATTCTTCTAATGCTGATTTTGATGTCTGTGGCAGAAACCTTAGACCAAGTATGCCTGCCCAGGGATGAGCCCCTGAGAGGCAGTAGCTGCTTGATTATTAGATTAATGTGCCTGTGTGTATCAGTTACACAATATGCTCAGATCATTGTGAAAAGATGCTGAATAATTGATGGAGATGGAGCTGCAAACATTACTTTCAAAATTTTCTTTCTGAGTGATCCTGACTTCTGACTTATTCTTCCTTTGTTCCTTTTTAAATGTTACTCACTTGGGACTAGGCATATGATACACACCAGTAAAGAATGCTCAGCAAGCCATTTCCTGCTGTGATTTTGTTCTGGATCACATGCCCTTCCAAGAATGGTTCTTGATGTTAAATTTTGTAGTTATAAAATGTCAAGTGTTTTTTGGCTTGTGAAAAGTAATGGGTAATTAATAGCCAATTGGAAAATAAAAGCAGTCATTAGTCCATTCCAGAACTCCCCATACAAACAAGAATTTCATTTGGTAGCAATCCATGCAACTGATGGGGACTGTCTTGTGCTGTGAACACAGGCTGAAATGCTGTGAGACAAAATATGCTGTAATCACAGTTAATATGATGATGGTACTGTACTCATGTACAACAGTTTCTGTTGTCAGCCAGGCAGGGCTGCACACTTGAGCTCTACAGAAGTAGCAGAATCAGAAAGATTTATCAATAGCAGTCTTAGTAGAAAGGGCTAAATCGGCCATTTCATTTATGCAGCTTATCTCCAGGAGAAGAATGCGAATGCTGCAAGTGACTTTCTGAAACTGACTAGAGCAGAGAATAGATCTTGACGGGAAGGGAAGGCTTGCTAGTCAACATATATTCAGCACTGGGCAAAAACTGCTCTCAGCACAATCTTCAACAGCTTTTTAACAGCTGTATGATTCAAGGACATTTTTTTACAAACAGTACAGGGGGCAAAGTGTCACTGCTGAACAAACAAATTAAGACTGGTTCCAATTAGATAATTTTGAGGGCAATTTAGGTTTTCTGCTGGTGGTTGGCAAGTTCCACAATGGTGTGATATAGCCCGAGTAACTAATAATTGAGAGCAATTGATGTTCTCATCCAGGCAGTATGTACTTTACATAATCAAAGCTTCTGCAAAGAAAGCATAAAGCTAATAAATGTGATTTGCTATTATTGCAAAAGTTTAAAATTTGTGTAAGGTAAGCATTTAAAATATGCCTTAGTCTTTTTTTTTGGGGGGGGGCAATGATTATGACCAGTTCTGAGTTCTGATTCTTTGATCTGTTGCAGCAATTTTGAGAACCCACTAAATCTACATGTGAAATTTTACTTATATTATGCCTCTCAGTACATGAAGTCACAGTTGTAATTATTTTTTGAAAGGGGTGTATGTAAGCCAATTAATCAGAAAAGATCTTTAGTATATCTTTGATTAAAATAGTTTTAAAACTTGGACTTAAATTTACGATGTGCCCTTTTTGAATCTGAGTTTTGAATTTCAGGACTGAGGTAAAACTCATAAGAAAATATTGCAGCACACAAAAGTTGCTGGTGAACGCAGCAGGGCAGGCAGCATCTCTAGGAAGAGGTGCAGTCGACGTTTCACGTTGACGTCAGATGAAGGGTCTCGGCCTGAAACGTCGACTGCACCTCTTCCTAGAGATGCTGCCTGGCCTGCTGCGTTCACCAGCAACTTTTATGTGTGTTGCTTGAGTTTCCAGCATCTGCAGAAGTCCTGTTGTTTGCGTAAGAAAATATTGCAATACTGTATCTCCCACGTTTCAAGAGGTTGTTATGAAAGACATTAAGGTAGCATTTGAGAGGCAAAGAAGGGAAATCCAGAACTTAAGGGCTTTGGCATTTGAAGGTACGACCATCAGATATGCAACAATTATATCTGGAATGACTAGGGGTTTAGAATTTAAGATATGTTGGAATCTCAGAGGCTTACGGAGCTGATGAAATTACAAAGATGAGGCTGGAGAGACCATGGAAAGATTTGAAAGCAGGGATAAGAAATATAAAATTGTGATACGGCTTATGTAAGGCCCTGTATGGATTAGCAAACAAGAATTATGGTAAATCCGGGGACTTATTTTCAGTTATGACAGAAACTACGAACATTTCAATGACTTAAAGTTTATGGTGAGTAGAATGGAGCAGGGCAAACAGTTGGAATAATTGAGACAGTGAAAATACCATGCAGTTCTTGATCCTCCTAATAGTTTGTGTCTCAGAGTTAGATTCTTGCTACACAGTATCTTAATCCTCCTTCCTCACCTTCTCGATCATGTATCACCCTCAGAGTAAAGTTTTTTTTTATAAGTTTAAAAATAGTTTTCACTTGAAATTTGCCGTGTTTAGTAAGTAATATTCCATACTCAGTCTGCCTATAAGATTTAAGACTTTATGTACTGCAATGAGCTCACTTCCCTTTCAGTAATCCATCATCTGCCTGTATATTTTGCCATCCAGGCATCAGATTTGAGCCCTTTTTATGGAGATCTGCCAAACCTATTATAAATTTCTCTTTGAGGAATTTAAGTGCATTCTAGTGATGGAGACAGCTCTAAAGTTTGATGCTTTCTGTTCTTGCTTTAAACATCAGTCCTTTCTTGCCAGTAAAAATACTTCTCAGGACCTATTCTTAGTCCTGACTGCAGACATAAATCAAAAACAAAATAAAACTGCCCTTTTATTCAACACACTGAATTATGATTTGGTTTCATTAAAGTCAATTTAAGAAAGATTTTAAACTTGGCTAGGAATTAAAATATTACACAAGTGCAAAGCAGGACAGAGAACTTGTGTTCTGCTCCTAGTTTGGACCACTCTTTTATTTGTAGGAAATATTTAAAAGGTCTATAGGAAGTCTTGCCTGGGGACAACACAACAGACTGGAAACCCAGGAAAACAGAGTCTACATTTAATGGATCATTCACTTTAATGGTTGGAATATTGTAGGCAATACCTCAGAAATGCTAATTCAAACATATTCCCGTTCCAAGGAACTTCAATGAACACATATGTAAATGTGCACTAAAAATAAAAAAAAGTGACTTTTGGATTCTACCAATGCAAACCCTAATCTAATTTACCAGAGATAATTCAATAACCTGAAAATGAACTGGCATTCATCATGCTTTGTAATATTGCAATAATGAACTACATTAAATTGCATTTAAACTTTTTATTATATTTTGGCTTTCCTGGCCAGAAGCAATGTGAGCACTTTATCTAATTGCTTCCTGTGCCTGATGACTGGAAGGCACACTGCAGTTTTACAGAGGCCAAGGGAGAATTAAGAGCTGCATTACCAGACATTTAAACTGGTGCATATATCTTGGTTAATACAATCGTTTAAAAAAACGTTCTTTGTTTCCAAGTAGACTGTATGGCAAGTTCCTTTGTTTGAAGAATATTAGTGAACTAAGAACTGTCTGAAGAGATCTGACTACTTCCATATTTTTTTTCAGAGCCATTTGCAACTAGCTATTTGAATTCCTAAACATTGAGTGTCTAATCGAACATAATTGCTAGGATACCATGTCAAACAAAATAACACTGATTCTACTTCAGAAGTAATTTATTCACTGACAATTATTTCAGAGAAAACCATCTAATAAAATAGCAACCTAATAATCAGCAAAACATATGTCAGGCTGTTTTTTATCAATTACAGCTCGGCTTTCAACACCATTATCCCCTCACAGCTAACCAACAAGCTTCAAAAGCTGGGTCTCTGTACCTCCAGCAACTGCATTCTTGACTTCCTTATTGGGAGACCACAGTCTGTGCAGATCGGTAGTAACATCTCCTTGCTGACAATTGCCATAGGCACACCTGAAGTATGTGCACTGTGCTGGTTGCTCTACGCCTGTGTGGCTAGACACAGCTCAAGCAACATCTACCAGTTCATTGATGGTACTACTCTTGTTGACAGAATTTTATGAGGTTATGAGGAGGTGTACGTTAGTGAGATAGATTGATTGGTTGAGTGGTATTGCAACAGCAACCTGGCAATCAAGACCAAGGAATTGATTGTAGACTGAAGGGAGTGAAATCTGAGCAGCACACACCAGTCCTCATTGAGGGATCAGCAGTGGAATGGGTGAGAAGCTTCAAGTTCCTGGGTGTCATCATCTCAGGTGATCGACTGTATCCTGGGCCCAACACATTAATGTATTCATGAAGACTCTATTAGGAATTTGGGGAGATTTGGGGTGTCAACAAAAACTCTTGCATATTCATACAGTGGAGAGCACTTTGACTGGTTATATCACAGCCTGGTATGGAGTCTCCCATGCACAGCATCGCAAAAGACTGCAGAGCACAGTCTTCCCCACCTTTTGAAGACACTTTCAAGAAGGCACCATCCATCATTAAAGGCTCTCACTATCCAGGACATTCTCTCATCATGTTACTACCATAGGGAAGGAAGTACAGGAACCTGAAAACGCACATTCAATGTTTTAAGAAGAACTTGTTCTCTGCCAACAGATTCCTGAACGGTCCATGAACACTACCTTGTTAATTGTCTCTTGCACTCTTTATTTATTGTAAAAAGGTAATTTTTATATCCTGCACTGTACTGCTGCTGCAAAACAATACATTTCACTGACATATGCAAGGGTTAATACACCTGATTCTGGTTTTGATATTCTTTCTACAAAAGTTACATATGCCCATAGGCAAGTGATTCTTGGTTTGTACTTGAGTTAACTAAATCTGAGTTGTAATGTAGTAAGGTTCTACGTTTGGATCTACGTTTGGATCTAAAGACTACTGAAATATTGAGGGTGGAATCTATTTTCTAAGTCCCATCCAATGACTTGCTGGAAAATATTTATTTCGGGATAGCGAGTGAGGCCTAGAATAAGTAGTTCTCCGCTGTCAAAAAGCTTGATGTTTCTCAGCATCCAGATTCACAGTTAGCCAACTTGCTAGATAGTGGTTGGGAGATAGGTGATAAGTGTCCAATTTATTTCACCAACTCTAATGTCAGGTTAGCCCTTTAGGAAGGGAATGGTCTAAACAGGGAATAGAACATAATAGTGTGTGCCTTTTGGACCATAGTGTTGTGCCAGCCTTTTAACCTAGTCCAAGATCATTCTAAGCCTTCCTTCATTTCTCTCTTATCCATTTGCTTATCTAAGAGTATCTTAAATGACTAATGTATACTGTCTGCCTCTACCACCACCCCAGCAGCGATTTCCATGCACCCAGCGCTTTTAACCTACCTCTCACAACCCTCCTATACTTACTTCCAATCACCTTAAAATTATGACCTTTAGAATTAGTCATTGCTGTCCTCAGAAAACAGTGATTATTTTTTGTAAAATTGAACTTGTGCTGACTCAGTTTGCCAACATGCTTCAACATTTAATCCTCTACACATTCAGCATAATAAACCCATCTCACTGGCTGTTTTTGGAAAAATATTATTGTGCTGTTTCTCATTGTTTTGATTGAAGTGGTGGAACTAAATATGTCTCCTGAGTGTAACTTGTCTTTTAGAATTTAAAATAATTCCCTTGTATTATTGCTGCCAAATGCAGTACAGAATTATTGTTAATCTTCATATCTCTCTAACATCTGTGTGATGTCACAATAGCCGTGCACTCAACATGCGACATTAATGATAATAAAGCTGATTCTCTATTCTGTATTATGTTCAGTGAAATATTTTGACCCTGAAGATTATATGACGTTGCTTATGCCACCAAAGTTAGTACACACTGAGAAACACCTTGCAATTGCTCTCTTTTGTTCTTCAACCACTGTTATGGTAAAGGGAAACATCCAAGATGCTGGAAAGTTTGTGCCTGATTGTAATGGATGACTAAACCTTGCCCATTTGACGTGTTGAATGACGCATGCACAGTTCTTCCTCTAACCTCATTATGAGGTCTTTACAGTCTAGTGAATAACAACCACATTGTTGGAGGTCTGGTGTATGTTTAGGGGTAATGGCTGTGTGAGTATGTGGCATCATTTGAAGAACTGATTTAAGCCGTTTCAGTATCTATTAAAGGAGGTGCTTGGTGCCTGATGTGGGTCATGAAAAGTCTTGTGAGATTACTGGAGGCCATGGAAGATCACATTGAGAAGTGGGGATGCAGATTTAAAAATTATCCTGAGGGAATTATTTTCAGTGTCATGGAGTATAACTATAATGGCTTAGAAACATAGTCATGGAATTGAGAAGATAACATACTGTACAAAGTTATGCCACGAGTGCTGTCCCAAATGTGGGACAACTTGCAAAAAAATGTATTCGTTTCCCATTTGTCATCTAAGTCAGTGAATATTTACGTCACACTTTTCAGTAACAACTTCTTTGCAGTCCCACAGGATCAAAGATGATTTGTTTCACTATTGTGTGGGTGTTCTGGCTTGGCTAATGACATCATTGTGAGAACCCATAGACTCTTCTACAGATGGGGCAGGAGTTACCTGAACAGATGGATCAGGTAGTCTTTGTGAAAGATGTTGTGCTCTTTTTTGGCCACTGACGCAGGCCTCAATATGTTCCTGATACATGGACTTGAAATTCTCAATACCAACCTGAGAATGCGATCTCTACCATGAGCAGCCATGGGAGCCAATGACGATTGTGAATTTCTCTGAGGGAGCATTGAATGTGTCCTTGAATCCTTTCCACCTTCCACCTGGAACCTGACAGCTCAGAGGAGTGGGTCTGGTTTGGGAGTCTGGTGTCAAGCATCTGTTCAGTGTGGTCTGCCCAAAGTAGACAACTAAGTGTAAACCATGCCTCAGTCCTGAGGGTGCTGGCCAAGGAGATTTACTCATCCTTCCATTGAGCTTAAAGAATCTTGGCTGGAGCATGTTTCAGTATCTATCAACAATCTAGCAATTAAGAAAGGAAAAAGCAGTTAATGTTTTGGGGCGACATCCTTCATCAAAACTGGAAAGGAAGGGGGAAGAATCCAGAATAAGAAGGTGGGGAGTGGAATGAGTACAAGCTGGCAGGTGACAAGTGAGACTGGGTGAATAGAAAGATGGGTCAGTGGGGGAGGGCAATGAAGTAAGCAACTAGGAAGTGATGGGTGGAAGAGCTCAAGGGTTAAAGAAGAAGGAATCTGACAGGAGAGGATAGTGGACCATAGGAGAAAGGGAAGGAGGAAGGGCACTAGAATGAGCTAATGCTTCAGTCCTTCAGAGAATAAAAGATGAGGAATGAAGGCGAATGTCCAGGTACATGCTAATGGAGCCATGTCTTCTGCTTTGCCTTTAAAGCCAAAGGGTCTCTTTCTCTTGCAGAGCCTTTAAACGCAAAGGCCCTGTATACTCTCACGGTCATTAAACTTTGGGTCTGACAATGTCCCTTTTCCCTGGGTTGAAGGAGATATGAGGCTACCCTGCAGATTTCATCTGCTGCAAGAAAATTCAAGCATAATCTTAATAAGTCAGTGCTGTTTTTGGAAGAATAGTGGATGAATGGATAAAACAGGTATAGAAGCATTCTTGAGTCATTGAAATTCGCTGTGCGACCAGCCAAGTGTAAGAGTAGGTGAAAGAGATTTTGGATAAAACTGGCCCTTGCCTGTTGTTCAGCTTATGCAGATGTCCATAATTGGTCTTGTGGCTCTGTGGTTTCCCCATTTCCTGCCATGGTAGCAATTGTGTCAGTTTCACAAAGTGGAGAGATCCTGTGAGAGGAAGCTTGGCCACAGTGGTGGAACTAATATTTGTTGAGAGACAACACATATTCTGAAAGGCTTTTGCCACACTTCAATTTGACATCTGGAAGAAAGTAAAGTGCTTTTTAAAAAATCATTTAGATAGAATGTCACATGCCAATAGTGTTTATGTGGGCCAATTGGCGAGATCCTATGCAATTACTAAGTCAAGTCATAGCTGATATCCTCCATCCACTGAAGAATTTTGAAGAGAATCAACAGAATCAAAGATATTCACAAGATAGGACTTTTCCAATGTCTATGCTCAATTGGAAATCATCAAAATAATCAGCAGCACCTCGTTATCAGAAAGAGCTCTAGTCATACACTCAGTGGCCACTTTATTAGGTGCACCTGCTCTTTAATGCAGATATCTAATCAGCCAATCATGTAGCAGCAACTCAATGCAGAAATGCATGCAGATGGGGTCAAGAGGTTCAGTTGATGTTCGGATCAGATGTGAGAATGGGAATGATTGTTGGTGTCAGACAGGGCGGTTTGAGTATTTTAGAAACTACTGATCTGGGATTTCCACACACAACATTTTCTAGAGTTTACAGAGAATCATACGAAAGAACAAAATAAAACAGCCAGAGAGTGGCAGTTCTGTGGGTTAGAACACCTTGTTAATGCAGGAGGTCAGAGGAGAATGGCCAGACTGGTCCAAGTTGCCAGGAATGTGACAGTAACTCAGATAAACATGCATTACAAAAGTGGTGTATAGAAGAGCATCTCTGAAGGCACGACATGTTGAACCTTGAAGTTTATGGACTACAGCAACAAAAGACCACAAACACCCCGAAGTACAAAATTAGGGGATTATATAAGGTAGGTAGTTGAAAACTTTTTTCCCTGTAACAGCTAGAGGGCAGAAGTTTAGTGCAAGGAGTAAGAGGTTCAGAAGGGATCTGAAAAAAGTTTTTCACTAATAGGATGGCTGCAATATGGAATGTACTGCCATATTAGTATACTCTGAAGTTTAATGAGTAACTAGATGAGCAGAAGAAAGGACTGAATATTGGTAGGTATTTGATGGTCCAAAGGCCTGCTTCTGTGCTGTACAAGCCTATGATTCTATAGCTCTATGAGCGTTTGTGGAGACATTACAATTTCCAGTCAATGTTTCATTCTCTGCTGAAAGAAATTGATTTTAAACTAGACTTCATTAGTCCCACAATAAGCTGCAACACATTCATTCTGCATGGCTGTTTGAGGAAGTGTGAGATTGAAATGGTGACCATATTTGTTCTCATTACCATTCCATTGAGGGAGTGCCATCACCACAAGAGCTGCAGCAGTTTAGGAAGGACCACCATCTGCTTAGGGTAGGGGTTTGGCATTAAATGTAGATTTGCAGGGGTCACTTGCTTCCTATGAAAAATTTAAAAAATGTCGCTCTGCACCAGTTACCTCATTGCATGACCATTTCACTCACTCAACCGTTCACCCATCATGAACTGCTCCAGTTCACTCCTCCTTAATTCATATCAGGTTTGAGTCCGGCTTTATTTGTAGCCATGATTCCATTACTAACAATCTGCAGGATTTAAGACTTTTTAATTTGCTGTTTCTAGTTGTAATTAATTGAAAGCAGCATTCTGATGTTGTTTTAAACCATAAGAACAAATCCCAAATGGTTTACTAATCTCTTCTGGGCACAAAGTTTAAACTACAAATTTTTACATCTTTCCAGTAGTACTTTACTCTGCATAATATACCACATACACTGCAGCTTTCAGGTTGATTCTTTAAATGCTTTACTCTTGATTTCCCCGATGGGTAGCAGAACAATGCAGTAATTTAATTGTAATGACCAAGAAAGCCTATGTTCACTTCTGGTCCATGCTGGGTTAGGTGATTTGACTTTGGGGGGAATTTTTAACTTCACTAAAATGAGAAGAGTAAAAGTAACCGGAGTTTAAAAAGAACTGGGAGCAGGTGTAAACCATTCAGCCCCCTGAGCCTTCTCTGCCATTCATAAAGAAAATGACTAATTTGTCTTACTTCAGTGCTATTTTTCTTCATAACATTTGATTTTGTTAATATCCAAAAATCTATTGATCTCCATTCTGAAGGAACTCAAAGACTAATCATTCCAGAGCCCTCTAGGGCAGAGAATTCGAAGATTGACCACCAAATGAGTGAAGAAGCTTCTTTTCCTGTCAGTCCTACATGGTTTATCCCTGGTTATTGATCGCTTAGCTCAGGAAATATCCTCGCCATATCCGACATTGAGTCTTCTAAAATATTATTTTTAATGAGATCATTTCTCATTCTTCTGAAGAAAATGAGATAATACATGCCTAATATGCTAATTCTTTCCTCATAAGGCCACTCCATGAATCTTTTCAGTGAAACTTCACTGCACTCTCTCAATGGCAAATATTCCTCTGTTTTTAGGTACGGAGCTATAAACTGTACAATATACATTCGGTGCAATTTCACCAAGGCCCTATATAATTTTAACAAATTTGCTTGAAATCTGTAGTCAAATTCCCACACAGTATATGTCAACATGCCTTTCTACTTGCTTGCAGCACCTGCATATTGGCTTTCAGTGGCTCAAGTACAAAGGCACCCAGGTCCATTTGAACATCAATGTTCTCAGTCTAATGCTGTTTAAATAATACTCTGCTGTTCTCCTGTGTATCTGAGTGGGTAACCCTACAGTTTTCTGTTTTTCTACTTGGTATCTTCTTGTCCAGTCATTTAGCTAGTTTGTAGGGCATTGAAGCCCTTTCACATCCTAGTCACTGTTCATAATCCCACCTAGTATTATATCGTCAGAATAATGGCAAATATAGCTTTTGGTCCACTCAGCTACAGTAACTACAGTTCTTAAATAGCTGGACCCAAGTATCAATACCCATCGTACCCCATCGTCAAAGTCTGCTAGTCTCCAGGTTATGGTTTGCTGATTTCTTCTAGAATACAAGCATCCAGTGAAGTCTTTTTGTGTCAGGATTGGGATTGGTCTTGATGATATGTGTTGTATATTTAATGCTTCAGTAATATTTGAGTAACATTGTAAATATATTTGATTAAGCATTCTTTGTTTACATAATTCATTACAGGTTATATGTAAAAGTGCATGAATGCCATACGTCATTATGCCACTATGACATAAGTGCGTGCCTCACTAAAGCAAAAACAAAGCATACATGAGGTGTTTTTCTTTCAATTAGTTTTGTGTCTTGGAGTTTCAAAACATAACAGTGGTGACAAGTAAGTTTTAAAACAAACCTGAGACAACTTCCTATCTTTGAAGCATAGATTACTTGTATTGCCATTTAAGAGTGAATCTGGGTGCTCTAGGGAAAGCCTGGTAGGAACACTTTGCAAGATTATGGAAGGGACTTTATTAATCAATATTGGTTATTGTTAGCAACCAGCTTGCATTTTGGGAAGTTAAACCAGGGCAAGATATACAGAGTTAAATGTCAGAGCCTTAGAGAGTATTGTCGAAAAGGGAGACGAAAGGGTGCAAGTACATAGTTACTTGAATATGACAACACAGGTAGACATGGTGATGTAGAGACCTTTCCACAGTTGCCTTCATCAGTTAAGATATTGTGTTTGAAGAGCTTGGATATCATGTTATAGCCATATAGGACATTGGTGAGACTTGGAGTATTGTGTGCAGTTATGGTCACCTAGCTACGATGCTATGATTGATGTCATTGAAGTGCATAGAGTGCAGTAAAGAATAGCACCAGAACTGGAGTGCTTGAATTACAAGGAGAGACTGGATAGACTGAGACAATTTTTTCCCCTGGAGGCAGAGGGAGCTAAAGGTTGACCTTATAAAGGTATAAAAAATCATGAGGGGCATGGATAAGTGGATGATCAGTTTTCCTAAGGTAAGGGAGTATAAAGCTAGATGACATAGGTTGAAGATGAAAGGAGAAAGACTAAAAGGGGACTTGAGCATATGAAATGTGCTGCCAGAAGAGATGGTAGAGATGGGCATAATTACAACATTTAAAAGACATTTAGACAGATGCATGGATAGGAAATGTTTAGAAGGACATGGGCCAGACTAGGAGAGTTGGACTAGCTCAGGTAGGCAACTTAGTTGGCATGGACAGATTGGGTCAAAGGGCCTATTTCAGTGCTGCATAATTCTATAAATCTATTAAAGTATACAAAGAATCCTTTGTATATTAAAGTATACAAGAATCCCTTGCAGATTAATCCCTTGTATATTAAAGTATACAAGAATCCCATGTAGATTAAGGTATACAAGAATCCCTTGTAATTAATCCCTTGTAGATTAAAGTATACAAGAATCCCTTGCAGATTAATCCCTTTGTATATTAAAGTATACAAGAATCCCATGTAGATTAAAGTATACAAGAATCCCTTGTAATTAATCCCTTGTAGATTAAAGTATACAAGAATCCCTTGCAGATTAATCCCTTGTATATTAAAGTATACAAGAATCCCTTGCAGATTAATCCCTTGTATATTAAAGTATACAAGAATCCCTTGCAGGTTAATCCCTTGCATATTAAAGCAGGGGTCCCCAACTTTTTTTGCACTGTGGACTGGTTTAATATTGACAATATCCTTGCAGACCGGCTGACCCGGGGCGGGGCGGGGGGTAGGATTGCCAATGGACAAGAGTAGCAGTCAAATACGTTGTTTACCCAGAGGAAGACTACAATGACCATGAAGCCTTGTGCGGGCGTCAGTGCACATGCGTGACCTGCGCATGCATGTACCTGCTGATTTTTTTTTTTTCTTCTTCTTCTTCAAATCATTCTTGGGGATTCTGTTCGGAAGGGGGTGTTAATCACGACTGGAATATAGGCGATAAGTGGCTAATATACTCAATTTTGTTTCTAAAAGGGTTTATCTAACAAATTTAATATTAAACACAGCACACATTTTCCTCGCATGAATATAGTGATAAGTCACTTATCAGGGGAGCTTGAAGTAAGTGTTGAACGAACTTCCAGTAGAAGTGGTAGAGGCAGGTTCGATATTATCATTTAAAGAAAAATTGGATAGGTATATAGACAGGAAAGGAATGGAGGGTTATGGGCCGAGTAGGTGAGAGTAGCATTCAGCACAGACCAGAAGGGCCGAGATGGTCTGTTTCCGTGCTGTAATTGTTATATGGTTATAAAGTAAGTCAATAGCATCATAACATTTTAAGTATTGTTTGGATATTAAACACACAGCACATATTTTCCTCGTATGAACATATGAAATCATTGCAACACACCAATATCGCTGAATCAGTGGGAGCCCTGGGCTTGTTTCCCTGCAACGAGATGGTCCTATCGAGGGGTGATGGGAGACAGCGATACTCGAATGGGGTTCCTTATGTCCATTCTATTCCGCAATTTAGTTTTCGTTGCATTCATTGCAGAAAACTCCGCCTTGCAGAAAAATGTTGGAAATGGAAGCAACGTTTTCAGTGCTTTCGTGGCTATCTCAGGATATTTAGCCTTGAGTTTGATCCAGAATACCGGCAGAGATGTTATGTCAAACATACCTTTCAGCCCGCCATCATTTGCAAGCTTAAGGAGTTGATCTCCTTCCCACGCTGACACGGATGACGCGCTGGTAATGACCTCGCATGCGTAATGGCACGACAGGGAATGAGGAAAGGTGCAGCTGACTCATATTGCCAAATCATATCGTTTCCTCGCAGCCTGGTAGCTCATGCTTCGCGGCCCGGTGGTTGGGGACCGCTGTATTAAAGTATACAAGAATCCCTTGCAGATTAATCCCTTGTATATTAAAGTATACAAGAATCCCTTACAGAAGATGGCTCTGTTCAAACCTGCAGTTCACCTGCCATTCTTTCAAACATTAACTTCTCCCTTTATCCATCAGATTCTCTTTATATCAAGTGTTCCCAACCTGGGGTCCATTGACTTCTTGCTTAATGGTATTGCTCCATGGCATAAAAAAGGTTAGGACCCCTGTTTTAAGTGAATTCTATTTGAGTAAGATAAATGATAGAAGCAAAGATAATAGGAAATAGGAGCAGGAGTAGGCCATTGGGGCCTGTCCATTTATCATGGCGGAATATTCATTTTAGTCCCGTTTTCTCTTATTTAGCATATCCCTTGATTTATTTTATACCTACCTCCCTTTATGAGTGTATTTTATGACAGCTTTTACTGCTTTCTGCAGAAGAGAATTCCACCAGTTCACCAACTTCAGAATGAAAAAATGTCTCATAATTTTGCTTCTAAATAGCATACTCCATACCTAGAGGCTATGACTCCTGGTTCTGAACACCTAGCCATCTGAAACATTCTCCCTTCATCTGTTCTTTCTTGTTCTGTTAAAACTTAGTAGAATTCAGTGAGAGCCCCGCCCATCTGTCTCTACTCCAGTGAGTATAGGCCAAATCGAAATAATCTCTGCTTGTATGCAGTTCCTTACGTTCCCAGGAATCAGTCTAATAAATTGCTGTTGATCTGCTTTCCTCAGATAACAAGACCAAAACAGCATATATAATTCTACTTAGGGTCTCATCAATGCCATGCACAGTTGCATCAAGGCATTCTTGCTCCTATACTCAATCCTCTTGCAACGAAAGCCAAGACCTTTCTTAACTGCTTTCTGAACCTGAATGTTTACTTTCACATTCACTGATTCTCCCTTGTCAATTCAACTATTGCGTCTTCCAATAGTTTTGTAAAATATAATTTTTCTTTCTTCTACCCACCCTGGATTTATCCAATCCTGTTAATGCTTTCAAGTGTCCTGCTAGTGTATATTTATAATGGACTACACTATTTCCCACTTCCAATGGTAAGCAAACTGGTCTATAATTCTCTGTTTTTCCCTTTCTTTTAAGTAGTCAGATTACATTTGTCACTTCCCCATTTGTGGGAATCAGTAGAAAATAACCTGCAATTTTCTGCTGCTTGCCTCCAGAGTTTAGGATTGGAAACTTAGGTATGATTTCTTAACTATGTACTCTTACTTGTGGAGGAAATCAGACAGCAAATCCCAACACAAACAAAATGCTGGAGGAACTCAACGGGTCAGGTAGGATTGATGGAAAAGAGTAAACAGATGAAGTTTCTGGCCAAGACCCTTCAACAGGACTGGAAAGAAAGGGGAGAAGTCAGTGTAAAGAAGTGGGGGGGGGGGGAGAGGAAGAAGTACAAGGTGGTAGATAGGTGAAACTCGGGGGGTGAAGTAAAGAGCTGGGAAGCTGATTACTGAGAGAGATAAAGGTTCTGGAGAAGGGGGAATCTAATAGGAAAGGACAGAAGACGATGGAACAAAGGGAAAGGGGAGGAGCAAATTCAAAACTCCAACTGTAAAGAGCTAAACAATGAAGTTGAGTAGCCACAGCCAGATCTGCTTGGTATCTGTGCCTCAGCCATAAGACACCTTGTAGATGTGAAGTTGAGAAATATAACCATTAAACTTGCCAGAAAAGATGAATGAATGTCTCTTACTGTATAAGTGAAATTTACAGCATGATGAATAATTTCTACTAAACCTCCCAGGCACTTAAAATTTGCGATGTAGGTATAAAACATCACACTTTAGATTTTAAGTACATCTTGTTGAAAATATTAATTTATTTTCTTAAACTTTATTTTTAATATTTCTTGTAATCTTCCAGTTTTTTTCTTTCCTCTTTTTATGTGAAATGCTGTATATAATTTTATAGAAATATTTTAACACAGTTCCTGTTTTTAGGCTCAGCATCCCAGTAAGGACATGCTGCTGAATTCTGCTCCCATAGTCCAGGATGCCTTTTAAAGCTCCCACTCAGAATTATATTTCTAATAATCTGAGGTTTCTGTCATAGTATGCCCACAGAGTTTTGAAATATTTGGATAGTGTGCTACAATTCTTGAGTGTTGTTTGTTTACTAGGCACCACAAAAGCCGCCTTCAGTTCCATAATTTGACATGATATGTCCTAAATACCAGAAGGTTACTAACCAAAATTGTACTGTGCATGACATGGTTTGTTGTTAGAATAATTGACTTGAATACAATGAAACCTTCTTGATGCTGCTAAGTCACAAGTTTTTGATCCAGATCTTAATCACTCTGTGAAATAGGAATAAACTCAATATTTACAATACAGTGTGGAGTAGGCTCTTCCAGCTATGCCGGCCCAGCAACCCCACAACCCCGATTAACCCTAATCATGGGACAATTTACAATGACCAATTAACCTACCTGGTACGTCTTCAGACTGTGGGAGGAAAGCGGAGCACTCGGGGAAAATCCACACATTCTACAAGGAGGACATACAGTGGCTCTGTACAGAATGGCACCAAAATTGAACTCCAGAATTCCCCGAACTGTAATAGTGTCATGCTAACCAGTATGCTACCATGGTGCCCATTTTTGGAAGCAAAATATAAAGGATGTCTGAAATCAGAAAAACAAAGGATGTTTGCAATACCCAGCAGGCCAGACATTACTTGTGCAGCTTGTACATTAATTCCATTACTCTCTCAGGTGCTGAATATTCCTCACATTCCTCAGAGTATTCTTCTAATGATTTGGAGCAGCATTACTGTGTTTAAATGTGTGTGAATTTAACTCATAGAATTTTGTAAACCCTCTTTCCAGAATGCTGAATTGTCTATATGCTCTCAGCTATACAAGTGATTCATGTCTACCTAGCACAATATTGAACAGCTGAATGCAAGTTTGCAGTTATCAAGTACAGAAGGTAACCCTCTCCCTATAGCAGCCAAGGGCTCACTCTTTTCAAGAGAACTGGGGGAGAAGTAACCTATGCCTTTTGAACTAATTGCCTCCAGGACACCATTAACCTAGATTTGGAACTGTGTTGTTGCTATCAGATTTTGCATTTGCTTTGTGAGCGCACAGAAAACAGATGTCTAGAAAATGATCACGACACAATTGCACAGTAATAATTTACTTAAAAACTATAATGACATATTTGCCTTGTAAATATACATTACATAATGTATATGGACCAGAATAGATCTCAAATTTTATATCTGGCCAAGCCGAGTTAGCAGATTTCAACTGGGGTAGTATTTAAGGTAATATTGTGTACAACAAAATGGGGGAATTGTCACCCAAATTTCAGTTATTGATGGGGAAAAAAACTGAGTAGGTTAAAAAGTACTTAATGAAACAAATACATTTCAAATACTGTTCAAAATTAAGGTCTCAGTAATAATTTCCCTTCATACATATTAAACTTTACAACCTGATCAAACCTGTAGACTATCCAAGTATAAAATGGAAGTGATGAAACATTTAACCCACATTTTTTCTCCCAAGCCTAGCCCCAGTTTCAGAAACAGCCCATGGAGCAATGGTGAATTACTTGCAACAGTTTCTGGATATCTCCATTGGTGTGTTCACATGGTGAAATTTCTTTCGATTACCCATTCTCCTTGACCTCTCATTAGCAAGTGTAGACCTGCTGCTCACTGGTAGGTTTTTGTTTCTCTGTAAACTCTAGAGACTCTGTGTGTGAAAATTCTAGGAGCTCAGCAGTTTCTGAAATACACATACCACCCCATCTGGCACCAACAATCCTTTCACGGCCAGAGTCACTTGGATCACCTTTCTTCCCCATTCTGATGTTTGGTCTGAACAACAACTGAACCTCTTGACCATGTCTGCATGCTTTTATGCACTGAGTTGCAGCCACATGGTTGGCTGATTAGATATCTGCATTACAAGCAGGTGTAGTTCTGTACCTAATAAAGTGGCTACTGAGTGTATTTGCTCAAACCACAGAGTTATTGGTCAAAAGAGAAAGTAGAGAATTTTATGTGTGTTAGTGAAACTATGCTTGATCTGTTGCGCATTTCCAGCATTCTTCCGGTTTTGGGTCTTTGCAAAAGCTCTGATCTGTAATTCAAAGCCCTCATGTTGTTCCTTTCTTTGTGTTTTTGCTCTAACAGCTCTTATTAATCTGTCAACCAGGCAGTGAATAACCATAGTAATCCCAGCCTAATCCTATCAAGGATATTCCATTCTTCTCTCTATCTTTCACTCACCTGATCTGCAACTTAAACCTAACATTTTCTCATTGTTACATTCTGATGAATAGTCTTGATCTGAAATCTAAAGCCTATTTTTTATGTATCACAGATTCAGCTTGACCTACTGAATGTTTCCATAATTTTATGTATTTACTTCAGTCAGCTATGGGTAGTAGTTAACAAACACAGGTTTCAAAGTGGTGAAAACAAGATGGTGGAGGAACCCAGCTGGTCAGGCAGCATCTGTGGAGGGAAATGGACAGTGGTTGTTGTGGGTGAAGACCCTTCATCTGGATTCATAAAGAGCTTACAAGAACAACATTGTAAGAAGATAAAACTGCTTTGTTAGGACATGCATGGTATTTAGAATATAATGCAAGAAGAGAATGATAACTGTAGAATGAATGTAAGTGACATGGAATTTTATTATACTGGAACACTAATGAGTTTACAATAGACCAATTGGTTCATGCATTTTTAAGTAAAACCCAGTTCACCTGCTTAAAGAATGGACAATAAAGCTACTAATACTTTCTTTATATTGCAGGGACTACCTCAATGAAGACAGTGGCATACCTACCAAAGGTCCTGTGAC
This sequence comes from Mobula birostris, assembly GCF_030028105.1. NCBI lineage: Eukaryota > Metazoa > Chordata > Chondrichthyes > Myliobatiformes > Myliobatidae > Mobula > Mobula birostris. The sequence continues at coordinate 64,268,595 of NC_092381.1, read as the reverse complement.
AAGTAAGTAGATACAGCTTGTGTTTTAAGTCAGGTTTCATCAGTGGGATACTGCCTCTTAACAAACTATTTGAACTAGTGAAAGTCAGCCAATATTGCCAGTCTGAGGTTAAATATTCGATTGTATGTTCTGAGCTTGGAACCTCATCAACTGGACGCATAAGAAACAAATCCATCCAGGGTGTAAATCTGCAATTCTATTTCTCATTATTTAGTACAACCATATAAAGTTAGAGAGAGATCCCCATTACATGAACATATACTCTATTAATAAAAGTGCAATATCTTACATCTTACTATCTATTGGTATCCGGTGCAAGGATCAACCATCATGTGGGGAAGATTGATGATAAACCAAGTATATCTCCAAATATATAAAATATCAAAATAATTGATTGCAAGAAATAAAATGCAACAGTTAATTTGTTTTCATAATGTTCCAGTGCACACTGCATGCTGCACACATAGCAGCAAATCACACAGCTCTGTCTGTGGGAAGATCAAGAACAGCAGTGACATGGAGGGAATAATGTCCTATTATAATTGCCTGCTGATCACTGCCAACAGTTATGCGGAGAGTCCTGGTGAAGCCCCGTTGGAAGTTTCTTAGCAGTATCCCTCTATTCACCCCACAGACTCAACCAAAGAAACTGAATCTAGAGGCCAGAGCTGCCCCCTTCAGCCTCATTGTTTATGCTGATCTTGTCCTGGTTGGCAGCATGCATCCAGTTTTGTGTAGAGAATCCCAGACAGCACAGGGAAATTGAAGTTCTAATTTTTGGGGTTTGGGTATTGCTGGAGACTGTGCATTTATCACCTGTCTCTAATTAAATGTGGGAAGTGGTGGTGAGCTATTGCAAATTTACAAAACTTGTTGGCGCATGATTTGAAAGGGAACAAGGAGATATTAAAGCCCTTGTTTTTTTTAGGCCTATTACCTCACAATGTCACCTGGGAACTAAGTGTATTCCATGTACAGCAAAGAGGAAATAAAGGATGTTGGTCACCTGAAAAAGTGTGGTTTAAATGCATGAATCCACAGGAACTACAGTATGATTCAGAGTCAAATGTTGTACACAAATAAGTATACGCACAGATGTAATGACAAACTTACTTTCAGCTGTATCAGGCTCTTAGGATGATACAAGTAACATTGACAATAAATAAATGAGGTAAGCATAAATTATGAACAATTTTTACAAGAAGGAACACAATTAGAATTTTTTAAAAATGGTCCACTCCCGTGCAAAGTAGTCAAAATAGTCATAGTGTTATAAGCTGTAGTGATTAGCATTTTGCTAGTTGGTTCAGGAACTGAATGATTGAAGGGAAGTTCTTGAATCTGGTGGTGTGGGACTTCAGGCTTCTGTACTTCCTGCCTGATGGTAGCTGTGAAAAGATGACATGGCCCAGAGGGTGGGAACTTTAATGGCGTGTGTGACCTTTACCTTCTGATGATCAAATCTAAAAGAAATAAGCGATTCTGATCTTTGGTAAAATCAGAATAAATGTCTCAAAAGGCAGTGATTGTAGAGTTGAAATATCTTAAAATGGTATTTATTTAAAAAAATTAGGGTAATGGCAGATATGGAGAAATGTAGAGAGAGTGAATTTAAACGATTGTTATACCTGATGGAGCAGGTTGAATGCTCTTTGCTTGTCCTAGTATATTTGCATGCACAAAGGAAGATGGAAAATTATTGAAAGGAAAATATTTTAATAAAGCTGTGAGTTGTACAATCTGATACAATTTTAATAAAATAGGTTTATAAAATATTATAATGTTTGCAATTTAAATAAAGCTGGTAAATTTGTCATATGGGGATATCAAATATTTTATATTGCTTATTTTAGTGAGCCCTGGAGAGTGCATGCATTAAAAAAATATAAATATCTGATATTAACCAGATTGAGCATTGAAACTTGCATGCCACATACTATGATTTTTTTAAGGGGTAATTATTTTCACAATTTTGGTCTTGTGTCACGTTAAGTATATTTTGTCTACTTCTGCATTATCACATTATAGCAGTTGTGACGTGTGAAGTTCCATTGTAATAATAGGCGACCTTCGTACAATATATTGAAATGAAAGTGACTGCTAAACAGTTTAATTATCTTATGACTCCAGTTCTTGAATTAACTCATTTGATTAAACATGGGTGCCATTAGTAGATGTTTCTTTTAATGAGTATTTCCAGTTTTTTTTGGCTAAGAAAACATAGTACACCAAGTTTGGCACATTTCCCTTTCATTTGTGAGATGTAGCTTGAACTCCTGTTCTGAGATATGACAGCCAAAAATGAATAAACTGCAGATGCTGGAAATCCAGAAAAACTCGCACCAGATGCCAGAGAAACTCAGGTCACGTAGCAGCTGTGGAAATTAACAAACAGTTGACGTTTCGGACCAAAACCCTTCATCAGGACTGGAAAAGAAGGGGGAAGATGTCAGAATATGAAATTGGGGAAAGGGAAGGAGGACAAGCTAGAAGGTGATGATGGGTGAAGCCAGGTGGGTGGCAGAGCAGGAATGAAATGAGAAGCTGAGAGGTGATAGGTGGGAATAGTAAAGGACTGGAAAAGAAGGAATCTGATTGGAGAGGAGAGTGGACTATGGGAGAAAGGGAAGAAGGAGAGGCACCCAGCTTCCTACTTCCTTGGCTCCTCCCCCCCCCCACCTGGCTTCAACTGTCACCTTCTATATTGGTCTCCTTCCCCTCACCCCCCACCTTCTTAGACTGGAATCTCCCCCCTTCCTTTCCAGTCCTGATGAAAGGTCTTGACCTGATACATTGACTGTTTTTTCATGTTCAAAACTGCTGTCTGACCAGCTGAGTTCCTCCAGCATTTTGTGTGTGTTGAGCCGGAACTGAAGTTATTTTCAGCATTCTCAACCTACTTCCTAGTGAATGTGATGCCAATGCGTGTTGCTCCAAGACTTTGATATACATCTGCAACTCTTCCTCTCATCATCTCACACACCTTGAGACATGCTAGAAACTCTTTCAGACATCAATGCTGAGTAGAGGAGCTTTTAAAGCATATATTTTGAGGAGTCTTTTCTCATTCATATTTGTCCAGCTTACATGATTGCTTTCATGAGTCTAGATGAGAGGAACTCCTTGCATTTGGTCCAAGTTCCCTTTTTCAACATTGTAGGATTTGTCACAAGCAGCACTTAAACTAGATGCTTGGAAAATTAGAAACTTGCTATTTCAAGGCAAATATGGTACTTAAATCCCAATGTCAACAGAAACCCAGAACAAATTATATTAAATGATGGTGGAAGCTCCTGTTCTCTTGATAACTACAAACCCCATTTCCAGAAAAGTTGGGATATTTTCCAAAATGCAATAAAACCAAAAATCTGTGATATGTTAATTTACGTGAACCTTTATTTAACTGACAAAAGTAGAAAGAAAAGATTTTCAATAGTTTTACTGACCAACTTAATTGTATTTTGTAAATATACACAAATTTAGAATTTGATGGCTGCAACACACTCAACAAAAGTTGAGACAGAGTTAAAATAAGATTGAAAAGTGCAGGCTAATTGGTAGCAGCTGAGGTATCATGACTGGGTGTAAAAGTAGCGTCCATCAAAGGCTCAGTCTTTGCAAGCAAGGATGGGTTGTGGCTCACCCCTTTGTGCCAAAATTCGTGAGAGAATTGTTGGTCAGTTCAAAAGGAACATTTCTCAATGCAAGATTGCAGAGAATTTGGGTCTTTCAACATCTACAGTACATGATATTGTGAAAAGATTCAGAGAATTCAGAGACATCTCAGTGCATAAAGGGCAAGGTCAGAAACCACTGTTGAATGCGCGTGATCTACGAGCCCTCAGGCGGCACTGCCTAAGAAACCGTCATGCTACTGTGACAATTATAGCCACCTGGGCTCGGGAGTACTTCGGAAAACCATTGTCACTCAACACAGTCCATCGCTGCATCCAGAAATGCAACTTAAAACTGTATTATGCAAGGAGGAAGCCATACATCAACTCTATGCAGAAACGCCAGCGAGTTCTCTGGGCCCGAGCTCATCTCAGATGGACCGAAAGACTGTGGAACTGTGTGCTGTGGTCAGGTGAGTCCACATTTCAACTAGTTTTCAGAAAAAACAGGCATCGAGTTCTCCGTGCCAAAGATGAAAACGACCATCCAGATTGTTATCAGCGAAAGGTGCAAAAGCCAGCATCTGTGATGGTATGGGGGTGCATCAGTGCCCACAGCATGGGTGAGTTGCATGTATGTGAAGGTACCATTGACTCTGAGGTGTATATTAGGATTTTAGAGAGACGTATGTTGCCATCAAGGCGACATCTCTTCCTGGGACGTCCATGCTTATTTCAGCAGGACAATGCCAGACCACATTCTTCACGGGCTACAACAGCATGGCTTTGTAGACACAGAGTGCGTGTGTTTGACTGGCCTGCTGCCAGTCCAGATCTATCTCCTATTGAAAATGTATGGCGCATCATGAAGAGGAGAATCAGACAACGGAGACCACAGACTGTTGAGCAGCTGAAGTCTTATATCAAGCAAGAATGGACAAAATTTCCAATTGCAAATCGACGACAATGAGTATCCTCAGTTCCAAAACGATTATAAAGTGTTATTAAAAGGAAATGTGGTGTAACACAATGGTAAACATGCCTCTGTCCTAACTTTTGTTGAGTGTGTTGCAGCCATCAAATTCTAAATTTGTGTATGTTTACAAAATACAGTTAAGTTGGTCAGTAAAACTATTGAAAATCTTTTTTTTGTACCTTTGTCAGTTAAATAAAGATTCACGTGAATTAACATATCATAGATTTTTGTTTTTATTGCATTTTGGAAAATATCCCAACTTTTCTGGAAATGGGGTTTGTACACTAACCTGATCCTGATGATATCATGGCAAGATGTGATATCCTTATCCAGCTCTCCTACTAACTTTGCTCTCCAGGAACATCTGAATTTTAACATCTCATATTGTACATAACATTACCTGTGAAATGTAAACTGTTACAAGGCAGGAGCTGGGGAGAGTAGATTGGGAGCAGTTGTTAATGATAAAGACAACATCTGATGTGGGAGTCATTTAAAGATAGTTGGTCAGATTTCAGGACTAACATGTTCCTATAAGGAAGGAAAGCAAAGGTGGCAAGATTTGGGAATTATGTATGATGAGAGATGTTGCAAATTTAGTCAAAAACAAAAAGTATATGTTAGGTTAAGGTACTTGAATAGGACAGAAACCTGGAGAAGTGCAAAAGAAGCAGGAAAGAAACTAAACAGAGAATCAGGAAGGCTACATGGGGTTGTGAAATGACATTGTTGTGTAAGATTAAAGAGAATCCCAAGACATTTTATACATACTAAAAGCAGGGGGTAAACTGTACTTAACATAAGTATTCACCAAAGAGGGCATGGAGGATAATAGGATGGGGGGGGGGGGGGACAATGCTGATGTTCTAGGGCATGTTGATACCAAGGAGCACACATCAAAGTTGCTGGTGAATGCAGCAGGCCAAGCACCTCTTCCTACAGATGCTGCCTGGCCTGCTGCATTCACCAGCAACTTTGATGTGTGTTGCTTGAATTTCCAGCATCTGCAGAATTCCTGTTGTTTGATACCAAGGAGAGGAGGTTTTGGATCTCTTGAAGAACATTAAGGTGGGTAACTTTCTATGGCTTGATGGGATCTATCACGGGTTATCAAGAGAAACGAGAGGAGATTACTGGGACCTTGACAGCAATCTTTGTTTTCACTTCAGCACTGGTGATGTTCCAAAGGATTGGAAAATAGCCAATATTGTTTCTCTATTTTAATACGAGCAATGGAAGCAAACTTGGAAATCATAGGTAATGGCAATCTGGAGCTCTTGTTTGCAAGCCATTTTAATTTCCCACCCCATTTCCACACTGAACTGTCAGTCCTCAATGTACACTGCCAGACTATGAGGCTAAACACAAACTGAGGAACAGCACTCATATTCCACCTGGGTTGCCTATAAACCATGGGCTTAAATGTGAATTCTCCAATTTCAGTGTAACTTGCTCTCCCTCAGTCCCTTTTCCCTCTCCTCATCTACCCAGTTCTTCCTACAAACACACAAACTCTCCCCAGCCATGATTACCCTGTTTCTTACTCTTCCTTCACATACTACTGCCCATCACCCACCAACTCCTCTCACTGCTATTTTGTCTGAATGGATGGTGAAATGTTGATGCATTGTTGCTTTTTTAGGCGGTCCTGCGGGTTTGAGGATGGCTTTGTTCCATTCCAGTTCTTTGGCTGCTGAGCTGACAAATGATGCGAATGTTTAACCGCCTGTGGGGAAGGAAGGGCTTAATGAGTGGAGCACTCAATAAACACTTGGTTTTTGAGATATTCTGGTGAAGGGACTTAGGTTAACAGTACCACTCCAAATGCTGCTTCTCCAATTTGAATAGTCATGGGTCAGGGATAAGCATGAGTCAGTAAAAATATTACACCTTTTCAAGGAGGTGTAGAGCAGTGGTCCCCAACCACCGGGCCACAAAGCATGTGCTACCGGGCCGCAAGGAAACGATACAATTTAGCAATATGAAATGTTATGAGTCAGCTGCACCTTTCCTCATTCCCTGTCACACCCACTATTGAACTTGAACGCACGCGAGGTCATCGGTGACTCAAGACGCAGATTAGATTAGATTAGATTATGAGGACACGCAGTCCCCTTTTATTGTCATTTAGTAATGCATGCATTAAGAAATGATACAATATTCCTCTGGTGTGATATCACAGAAACACAGGACAGACCAAGACTGAAAAACTAACAAAAACCACATAATTATAACATATAGTTACAACAGTGCAACAATACCATAACTTAATGAAGAACAGGCCATGGGCACAGTAAAAAAAAAAGTCCAAAGTCTCTCGAAAGTCCCACATCTCACGCATACAGGAGAAGGAAGAAAACTCTCCCTGCCATGCCCGACCACAGTCCGACTCTAAGTCGTCGGAAAACTTTGAGCTCTGGTCAGCCCTCCGACACCAAGTACCGAGCACCATCTCTGCCGAACGCTTCGACCCCAGCCTCGCTCACCAGCAGCAGGCAAAACTGGGGATTTTGGGGCCTTCCCTCCGAAGATTCTCGATCGTACAGTAGCAGCGGCAGCGAACCGGGCACTTCAGAAATTTCTCCAGATGTTCCTCTGTGCTTCTCACGTCTGTCTCCATGAAATCAGAATTGTGCACAGTGTCCTACTTACAAATACGATATCATTTCACCGGAGAGCTGCGCGCATTGCGTTGTGCTGCCATCTTCTCCTCCACCCATCTACATTTTCACCTAAATCATTGAGATATATCACTAACATATGGTCGGCAGCATATGTTGGCCTTTTTCTCCAGCTAACATAAGGTCCACAGATCCCATCCGAAGACAAATTCTTACCGCAGGATTCTGAAATGTCTGTTATTTTATTTGTTTTGTGTAATCTGTTTGATGAACATGTAATAAACTGATCAATGTGATGATTGAGTTATTGTATCTACTAAGATATATACTGTGTTTTAGATGCTGCTTTGGAATGTAACAAATCTGTTAAGCCATACTCATTTGTAAAGATTCGAAGTACATTTATTATCAAAGTACATATGCAGCGTACAACCCTGAAATTTGTCTTCTCAACAGACTGTCATGACACAAAGAACAACCATGGAATCAACCCATTGAAAGAAAAATATCAAACATCAAGCCCCACTCCCCCCTGCACGCAAAAAGATTGTGTAAACAGCAACAAAAAAGTAAGCCAAAAAGCAAAATACAAAATCAAAAGGCACATTTCAGTTCTGTTCAATTCAGCTCAGTGTTCAAATGCTCAGTGCTCAGACCACCCTGATTCAAATATCGACCAACAGTCGTAACAAAAAAAAGTGACCAGAACTAGAAATAGAAACATCATAAAAACTACAGTCCACCTCGATTAAACCTTGCTCCATCGCAGCACCATCCGCCGACAGCTTAGAGGGCAAGAGAGATCACTCGAACACAAGGATCATCAGCAAACTTTGATGTGTGTTATAAGGATCATCCCTCAGGAGCAGCAGGAGAGAGAGCGAGAGTGCTGTTCAGGATTATTGAATTTGCTTTATAAATATAACATTTTTCAGTATGTATTGTTCTGTCACGAGCACTGGATATAAAAAATCATTTTGAACCTATGTAACCTCTGGCTAAAAGAATAATTGGGATTGAATAGGAATTTTTGAAGTGAAGTAAACTGTCTTCAGCAGTTAGCTAAGACAGGCTCGCTACCAGTTCTCCTTGGTTTGCAGAGAGACATTGGGAGTTTGATAACATTGTACGTTGTACCCTCGTTTGAGTTGGAGAAGGACTTGCCAATAAGGACAGGAATGAATATCCATCTGTAATTAAGTCAGGGCCTAGCAAAGGGAATAACTGATAAGGACTGGAAAGTACATCCATCTGTAATTAAACCTTGATTTAGCAGACTTTCTAATCTAAGTAATTAAGTTTTGCACCAACAGACTTGGTGGACGTACCAGTTCTAATAACATCTTGCAACAGTAATATATGGGGCTTATGTATATGTATAAATATACAGCTGTAACCTGACTAAGTGGGCCCACTTGTCAGATGGTGGCAGTACTTACGTGCCTTCCCTTCGACAACTGGGTCTCAAACTCCTGCAGGATGGTGCACAATAAACTGTTGTGACTATGAGAAGCTGGTCTCCCGAGTTTTATTCAGATTGGACTTTAAAGGTACTTTTGTTAGAAGTTGCCAGTTTAAAGCTGATCAAAAAAACCAATGAATTTGAACTCAATTAATCTGTTAAGTGTGCTATGCTTATAAAAACTGTTGTATCATGCAAAGCCCCTATTTTTCACCATTGCCTATCAGACACTTCATATGGTTTAACATTGATGTCATTTTGGCACTTTACAGGACGATTCAGCCTGACTACCTTAACGACAACTAGAGGTAGATCATAAAAGTGGCCTTTTCAGGATTACCCACATCCCATGGGGGGAAAAAACTATCCCCTAAGGTCACCTAACTAGCATAAAGTGCTGAGCCATGACACAAAACTAACAGTCGACACACACAATGCTGGAGGAGCTCAGCAGGCCAGGCAGCATCTATAGAAAAGAATGAACAGTTGAGGTCTTGACCTGAAACATCAACTATTTACTCTTTTCCATAGATGCTGCCTGGCCTGCTAAGTTCCTCCAGCGTTTCGTGTATGTTGCTTGGATTTCCAGCATCTGCAGATTTTTCAAGTTTGTGTCACAGAACTAACAGTGATACAGTGCTGATGAAAAGTATTCACCTCCCTTGCAAGTTTTCATGTTTTGTTTTACAACATTAAATCACAGTGCATTTAATTTGGCTTTTTTGACACTGATCAACAGAAAAATACTCTTTCGTGTCAAAGTGAAAGCAGATCTCTACAAAGTGATTCTAAATTAATTAGAAATATAAAACACAAAACAATTGATTGCATACGTATTCACCCCCTTCAAGTCAGTACTTAGTAGATGCACCTTTGGCAGCAATTACAGCCTTGAGTCTCTTACCAGCTTTGCACATCTGGACACTGCAATTTTTCCCCCTTTTTTTTTATGAAACTGCTCAAGCTCTGTCAGATTGTATGGGGGATCATGAGTGGACAGTCCTTTTCAAGTCCAGCCACAGATTCTCAATTGAATTGAGGTCTGGACTCTAACTTGGCTACTCCAAGACATTAATTCTGTTGTTTTTAAGCCGTTCCCGTTTAGCTTTGGCTTTAAGCTTGGGTCATTGTCTTGCTGGCAAACAAATCTCCTCCCAAGTTGCAGTTCTCTTGCAGATTGCATCAAGTTTTCCTCCAGGATTGCCCCCTATTTTGTTGCATTCCTTTTACTCTCTACCTTCACGAGCCTTCCAGTGAAGCATCCTCATGGCCTGATGCAGCCACCACCATGCTTCACGGTAGGGATGGTGTGGTTTTGATGATGTATGGTGTTTGGCTTACACCAAACATAGTGTTTAGTCTGATGGCCAAAAAGCTCAATTTTGGTTTCATCAGACCATAGAACCTTCTTCCAGATGACTTCAGAGTCTCCCACATGCCTTCTGGTAAACTCTAGCTGAGATTTCATGTGAGTTTTTTTTCAACAGTGGCTTTCTCTTTTCCACTCTCCCATAAAGCTGCAACTGGTGAAGCACCCAGGCAACAGTTGTATGCTCAATCTCTCCCGTCTCAGCCACTGAAGCTTGTAACTCCTCCAGAGCTGTCATACATCTCTTGGTGGCCTCCCTTACTATTCCCCTTCTTGCACGGTCACTCAGTTTTTGAGGATGGCCTGTTCTAGGCATATATACAGCTGTACCATCGTCTTTTCTATTTCTTGATGATAGACTTAACTGGACTCCAAGCGACATTGTGACTTGCAAATTTTCTTGTATCCATCTTGTGACTTGTACTTTTCAATAACCTTTTCATGGATATTCTTGGAGTGCCCTTTTGTCTTCATGGTGTAGTTTTTGCCAGGATACTAACTCACCAGATACAGATGTACTTTTATTACTTTCAATTGATATACCTTGACTGCACATGGTAATCTCCATTTAACTAGTTATGTGACTTCTAAAACCAATTGACTGCACTGGTGATGATTTTGTGTGTCATATTAAAGGGGGTGAGTACTTATGCAATCAATTATTTTGTGTCTTATATTTGTAATTAATTTAGATCACTTTTTAGAGATCCATTTCCACTTTGACATGGAAGTCTTTTTCTGTTGACCAGTGTCAAAAAGAAAGCCAAATTAAATTCACAGTGATTCAATGTTGTAAAGCAATAAAACATGAAAACTTCTGGGGGGGGGTGCGGTGGTGCCTGGTGAATTAATACTTTTTATAGGCACTGTATGTTGATATCCATAAAAGAAACCCCTGGTTTTTTGTTCCCATTGTGGAATTGCAAGTTTATCTCCACCCCTTGCTGAGCAGTAAGTTGAAAGTGAGAATGTAATTCAGTACTAACATAACTTTACATGCATCAGAGTTTTAGTTTTAGATAGCATTTCAGGTTATTGCAGAATTTCTGTTTAAATAATATACATTTTGCATCCATGTGATTCTTGTAACACTAGTATTGTTTCAATATTTAGTTTCATATTTTAGCATGTTTTTATAATTTAAAAACAATTTTATAATTTTATTTCTATAATTTATAATTTTACAAGGTTTTTATAATATAATATGTTTCAATATTTTGAATTATGGAACATTTCAGTTTCAAATACAAGTCCCTTGTGCTTTCTCCTCTCAGCTGTTCTGAGAAACACGAAGGAGACTGGACTTCCATTGCAGACACACACACTAAGAGAATTTGGAAAGGTAGGTTATCTCCATCATTTATCAGTAATATAGGAAGGTCATTTCTTGTGCTGGCTTGATATCCTTTTACAAAAAATGTTTATTTCTTTCAACATGTTGTCAAAGTCTGTTTTAAATCATTCTGGATTGTTCATTTTTATTTAAGTGAGAGAGTAAGTACTCCCTGATATTCACCTTAAATTAATCCGTCACCATTTTCTACTGAGATGCAGCATTTTAAATTAATTGTTGAATATGGAAATACGGCCATACATTACATGAATCTTTACTTCTAATTCAGGAAGTGGTAAGTATTCAGAGACCACCTAAACAAGAGATGCTAAAAAAACAACAAATTCCCAAATGACTGTTGAGAGGAAAACTGTCTGTTAAAGTATTGCAGTCATCTGTAATCCTTAATTTCCACATATATATCGTAATTGGAGGTGACCCCTGTTTTGTGTGTGGGGGGGGCAGGGTGGTGGTATTTGGTGGGTTGGTTGGTTGCATTTCTAGAAAATGGTTCATATCATAATTTTCTGTTACAAGAGGCCTATCGTTTGCATATGCATCAACAAACAGGAGCTGAAAATAATTTGTGTTTACTTGGATTTTTTTCACATAAATTGTGTGAGAGTAAATTCTATTCTGCACTTCAAATTTCTGTGTAGTGCTTTGTGAATTCTTCAGAGATATATTTGTGTATTTCTAAATGTCTGTACAAGGGATGACTTATACAGTTTTCCTGCTGCATAAGAATTAGTTAATTCTCTAAAAGGAAGGGAAAGATAGGTCATCGTTGTTAGCTTGTTTGATGTGAATATCTCATTGTGCCATAAAGATAACTCCTCTTAGCCCTTACTATCCATGTGACCTACTTTGAACTGTGTGGCTCTGTTATAAGCAGAATTGCATTGTCTTTGGATACAGTTTGGCACCTTCCAGTGTTATTAGTAAAAACTGCTTTGATCTGAGAGGGTTGACAGAAGAAATGGGCTTTCAGAAACAAAATTATTAGTTCTTGCAGTCATTGGTGTTTTCTGTTGGCAAGGGATTTTCTTCATAAATATCTAAAATTTTATTTAAAAATTCTATTCATTGTTTTCATTGTATTTCTCCAATGTAAAATTATTCTTCTGGAGTTCTTTATAGGTAATTAAGAAAGCAGGAAAATTTCAATGGTCATTAGGGGAAAAAGAATAATAAAATAATCAACAAAGTGAGGTAACTAGTGGTGCATAGTTAGAGAAACAGCAGGCGAGGTCATTGGAGTAGAGCAGTCCATAGGTTATATGCTATTACTGGGACCCCTAGAGATAATTCTGGCATTTGCAAAGCTCTAAGCCCCTCATTTATAAGTTTTAGAAGTAGTATATCTTTCACTAACTTCATCCATAGCTTGCATTTTTAGAGAAACTCATGCTAGAATTTAGAGATGCACCATCTCTACTACAGACTTTCAGAATCAGGTTTATTATCACCAGTATGTGTCGTGAAATTTGTTAACTTCACAGTAGCAGTTCAATGCAACATAATGTAGAAGAAAAAAAAGTAAAAAATAAGTAAATCAATTACAGTAAATGTATATTGAATAGATTAGGAATTGTGTAAAAACAGAAATAATATATATTAAAACAGTGAGGTAGTGTTCATGGGTTCAATGTCCATTTAGGAACCGAATGACTTTGAGGTTCCTTTTAGCCAATAAGTGAAGATCTTTAAACAGTGCAGTGAAGCTATTAATATTTTATATAATGAAGTTGAGAAAATTGGTTGTATTTCTGGGTATAATTTTAATTCCAGGTTCTAGTTTAACATGGATAATTTGAATCTACTTAACTTGTCATTGGATATAATACCCACTCTGCTCCATTCCTCAATGTTCTTCGCAAACCACCTCTTCCTCTACATTCCCATGGCCTCTGCTTACTGAACTAAACAGAAAAATGCTGGAAGCACTCAGCAGGTCAGGCAGCACTTGTGGATATTGCAGTTTGAAGACGTTTGTCAGAACAGACTCACTAATTGTTGCTAACTGAAACCTTCTCTCCCCTCACTGCTGTCTTTGCTTCTCACCCAATTGTGCTCCTTGCTCACATTCCAAAAGAATAGTGAGCCTTCCTAAAATTCAACAAAGGGATGTCAGTTCCTCTCAGTGCTAATTTTAATGGAAATGAAAGATAACTGCTACTGTTGGAACTCTGAATCAAAGGGAACACTGAGCCAGTCAGTCAGCATCTGTGGAGGGAGAAACAGAATTAACTTTTTAGGTCAGTGTCTCTTCATCAGAACTGGAAAAGTGTGATTCATGTTGGGGGAGATGGTGGAGAAAACAAGGAAAATGTTTGTCATAGGATGAAGGGTAAGTTTGTCCAGGAGGTGTAATTGTTAGTACATGGCAGAGAAAAATTAAGAGAGAAAGGGAACTAAAGAATATATTTGAACTATGAGATGCTGTTACTGGAAATCTGAACCAAAAGGGAATGTTAGAGATGCCTAGAAGATCAGACAATACCCATGGGGTGGGGGGGGGGGGAGAGAGAGAGAGAGGGGTAGAAAGAACTCAAGTTATCATCATCACTGGATGGTTTTATGCCAGAACTGGCCAGTTCTGATGCAGTTAGGAAAGGCTGGATAGCTGTAATTTAACATTGAATCCCAAGGGCTACGATATCCAAGGTGAAATATGAGATGCTGTTCCTCCAAAGTGTACTGGCATTACTCAGACAATGTAAAGGGTCAAAAACAGAGAGGTCTGAACAGAAGTACAATGGAAGCTTGCGCTCACCATTGTGGACTAAGCATAAGTTCATTGCCAATCCATGTGCGGCTTTTCCAGTATAGAGGTGACCACATTGTTAGCACAAGATGCAGTGTTTCAAATCTGAAGGAGTGCAACATTGCTACATTATCTAGAAGGCCTATGATGATCTTGTGAGAAACTGTGTGGTTGGTGGAGATGGAAGAGTGAACCAGGTCCCTTTGGAAAATTTCAGAACTGAAAGGGGAGGAGAGGGAATGATGTGGCTGGTGTTGTAATCTTGTTGAAGATGATGCATTGTCAGAGGAGGTAGGGAGGTGGAATGTGAGGGCAAGGGTAACTCCATCTTCAGGACCGGCAATCAAAGGAAGTACAAGAGGTACTTTCAAGGAATGGTTTATTTGTCAATAGAACTCCAAAGGAATTTCTGTTGACAAATTTCTACTAATGCACAGGGGAGAGCATCCACAGTATGGCCTGGTATAGAGACACGAATGCCCAGGAACAGAAAAGACTACAGAAAGTGATGCATACAGCCCAGTCCATCACAGGCAAAGCCCTCCCTACCATTAAGTAAATTTACATAGAGTGCTGCCTCAAGAAAGCTACTACAATTGGGCAGGATTACAGAAGTCTTTGGTCCCACATCACCAGGTTCATGGACAGTTATTTCTCTACAACCATCAGGCTCCTGGACCAGTATGGATAACTTAATTCACTACAACTCTGAACTGATTCTACAATCTACAGGCTCATTTTCAAGGACTTTTTGCAATTCGTGTTCTTCAAAATTTTGCACATCGTTTTTTTTGACAGTTTTGCTTATGATGAGAGCCCTGTCAATTATGTTATAAGGGAGGCCATGGTTAGTTAAAAGGGAAGACATCTCAAAAGCACAAGTGTGCAAAATCTTCTCATTGGGAAACACATCTGTGATGAACAAACTCAGAACATGTAATGGAGTCCTTACAGGAAGCAGGATGAATGGAGATGATGTTGAAATAGCTGTAGGAACTTGTGGGCCTATAATGGCATGTATTAGATATTGTTTGCAAACCTATGCCCTGAGATGAAGTCAGGCATAAACCGTGTGGAGAGTGTGTGAAAATTGACAGAAAAAGGTAATGAAATCATTTGCTTACTACATTCCTGTTAAATTCCCATTGGCAATAATTTAACTGTCATTAATCCATTGAAACTGCACAGAGTTTAACAAGTGCGATTTAATATATTCACTAAAGTTTAGTGCACAAAGGAAATTAAATCACAAAGAATGTTCCATATAATTGATAGCTATTTGTAGTCCTTCTCATACTGGAGACCATAGTTTGTTCAAAGGTTTGAACAGTGTGCATTTACTGCCATCTCTGTTAAATTCAGTAACAACAAAAGATAGAAACTGTTGAGAATTCTGGAAGTTTGAAATGTGCTTTGGTGGACTACCAAATGTAACTGTTTCTTGAAAAGCAGATCTACAGATCTTTTTAACCTGTGTATTCAAGTTAATGTTTCCAGTCCATCTACCGTGGAACCTCAGGGTAAATGCCTTATTGGTAGATTATAGAGCATTTAAATTATGATAAAAATGTTGTATGTGCCAGCATAGTAACTTTTTTTTTGTTTTAAACACAGTGCAACTATATCTGAGGAATGATGGTAGTAGAACATGTGGGAATGATTTACTAGAATGATACTAGG
The DNA here is from genome assembly GCF_030028105.1 of Mobula birostris. Lineage (NCBI taxonomy): Eukaryota > Metazoa > Chordata > Chondrichthyes > Myliobatiformes > Myliobatidae > Mobula > Mobula birostris. The sequence continues at coordinate 64,252,773 of NC_092381.1, read as the reverse complement.
CATGAGTGTATGTTGTAATGTGAAGGGATGGAACCTGGTATTCCTCTTGTAGGATCAGAGGAAATTCAAGCACGATTTAAGATAGAGCATTGGTACAGTACAGCTGGGGAAACATCGCCCTGGCAAGAATATTGCTAGCCGGAGGGCATAATTTGCTAAATGGTGAATGAATAAGGGGTTTTGCTGGAGGATTGTTTTAAAGCAGCAAGTTGTTACGAGAGAGTATGCATTGCTTGGAGAGGTGTTGGCACAGATTCAACAACAATAATAACAACCCTATCTTCTGTTTATACAGCAAAATAGCAAAGGACATTTCTATGCACTTCACATAATAATCAAAGGACAAATGCTTCATGTCAGGCCATTCAAAGAAATATTAGATGATCAAAAATTAAGTCAAAGGGATAGATTTTAAATAACTTGAAGAAGAAAAAGATGTGTGGAATTTTAAAACTAGGCATCTTGGGATTAGAAGGTAGGCAGCCAAAGTTAGAGTGATTAAATTTTGGGACAACTATAGGTTCAGAATGCAGAGACCTCAGATATTTACAGGCAAGGAAATTAGAGATGAGGGAGAAGGAAGACTTTGGAAAGGTATGAAAAACAGGGTAGAAATTTTAATTTCTTTTAAAAGCAAAGGAAAATAATATTGCAAGGTAATAGAAAACAAGCATGGAGTGCTATTAATCAGATTGGTTTTTCAGAAACTGGCACAGATGTATAGTACTAATGACTTCCTTTTGTGCTGTGTTGTTCAGAGTCTTTTCTCTCTCAATCCTTCATGTTATTTTTTTTAAACTTCTCACAGCATGTCATCACACTGTAGCTATAATGGATAAGGTAACAAACTGACCAATTAAAAAACTGGGGATTTGGGAGTAGTGAGAATGTGGAAATTGCTACAGCAATGACTGGTTAAACTGAGTAGTATAGATGCATTTAAGGGAAATTCAGATATGAATGTTAAGGAGAAAGATGTTTGAGTCAGGTGAAGGAAGTTGACAGACGTATGTGGAGCATGAATGCCAGTATACAGCTGTTGGGTTTGGTGGTCTGTTTCCCTCCAGTAAATACTCTGCAACCTTTTAAATGTGTAGTTTTCTAATTGTCCTCAGGCTCTCATATATATTTTGTTATATAGGCTTACAGTGAATGCTTTCTTAAAGAAAATAAAAGGCAATGGAACCTACTTGAGGACTTTGAACACAGAAGACTGTTGTAATTTGGAATGATGGTGAATTATATAAAACAGATGTCCAAACATTTGAGCAAAAGTACATAGATGCTGAGAGTTCTATTAATAACTACTTTCTTTCAAAATACACAAAAATAATGTTCTCCAACATTGGGCTCAGAGTAGTAGAAAAGAAAGTAAAAGCATGGGATATAATTGGTCCTGCTCGTGAGAAGAACATAGAACACAGAACAGTATAGCACAGTGCAGGCCCAGCACAGTACAATGTTGTGCCAACTTACATAAATCTCTTTCACCATCAATCTAACCCTCCCCTCATCACAGCCCATAATCCTCCATATTTTTAGCACTATGTGCCGATCTAAGAGTCATTTAAATGTCCATATTCTATTTGCCTGTATATCAACCCTGGCAGTGCTTTCCAGCACCTACCATGCTGTGTGGGGGGAGGGGGTGGGAATTACCTCTGACACCTCCCTTACATTTTCCTCCACTTACCTTACATGGATGTCCTCTGTTACTGGCCATTGCTGCCTTGGGAGAGAATTGCTGCCTGAATACTATCTGTGCCTCTCATAACACACCTCCATCATGTTGCCTCTCATCCTCTGTCAGTACAAAGAGAAATTCCCTAGCTCACTTAACCTTTCCTCCGAGGGCATGTTGTCTAATCCAGGCAGCATTCTGGCAAAGCTCCTCTGCATTCTCTCTAAAATTTGCATGCACTTCCTATAATGAAGCAACCAGAGCAGAACACAAAACTCCAAGAGTTTTATAGAGTGCAAAATTACCTCACAACTTTTGAAATCAATCCCCCAACAAGTTAAAGCCAAGACACCATGCACCCTCTTAACCACTCTATTGGCTTTGAGGGATTTATGGAGGTGGACCCCAAGATCCCTCTGTTCCTCTACACTGCAATGAATTCTGCCATTAATCTTGTACCCTGCCTTCAAGTTCAACCTTCCAAAGTGTATAATTTCACACTTTTCCAGATTGAACTCCATCTGCCACTTCTCAGCCCAGCTCTGCATCCTAACCATGTACCATTGTAACCTATGAAAACCTTCCACACTATCCACAACACTGCCAACTTTTGTGTCATTAGCAAACTTACTAAGTCATTTCCTTATCTAATTTATTTATATAAATCACAAAGAGCAGGGGTCCTAGAACTGATCCCTGTGGAACATCACTGGTCACTAACCTTCAGGCAGAATATGCACCATTATTATCACTCTCTGCCTTCTGTGCACAAGCCAATTCAGTTCCATGCAACCAGGTTCCCCTCGATCATATACTTCATAACATTCTGAATGAACCTTGTCAAAAGCCTTACTAAAATACATATGCACCACTCTACCTTCATCGTTTTTTTCCACTTCCTCAAAGAATTCAATCAGGCCCATGGAGCACAACCTGTCCCTCACAAAGCCATGATTATCCCTAATCGGACAATGCTCCTACTAATGCTCATAATTCCTGTCTCTAAAAATCTTCTTCAGCAGTTTTCCACCACTGATATAAGGCTCATTGGTCAATAATTCCCAGGATTATCCTGTTACCTTTTTTGAACAAGTGTATCAAATTTGTCATTCTCCAATCATCTGGTACGATTCCCATGGCCAGTGAGGATGCAACGATTACCACCAAAATCATAGCAATCTTTTCTCTCGCTTCCTGTATTAACTTGGGGCATATCACAAATAATCTTGGGGACTTACCTATCCCAAACTTTTTCAAAAGTTCCAGCACATCCTCTTTCTTAACCTTGACATGTTCCCAGTATATTAATCTGTTCTACATCTACTTTTACATTTGTCAAGGTCTCGGTCTCTCTCTCTCTCTCTCTCTCTCTCTCTCTCTCTCTCTCTCTCTCTCTCTCTCTCTCTCTCTCTCTCATGAATACTGAAGCAAAATATTCATTAAGGGCCACCAATCTCCTCCATCTCTAAGCATATTTCCTCTTCTCTCCCTGGCTGGTCAAGCCTTGCTCTCATCATCCTTCTGTTCTTTATGTGTGTGTGTAGAACACTTCGGGGTTTTCGTTAATCCTACTCACCAAAGCCTTCTCATGTCCCCTAATTCCCTTCTTAAGCTACTTTCAGCTATCTTGTAACTTTCTGAAGCCCCATCTGATTCTTGTTTCCTCAACCTTAAATAAACTTCCTTCTTCCTGTTGACTAGATATTCTGCTTCTCTTGTCAACTATGGTTCCTTCACCCTACCATCCTTTCCCTTCCTCAATGGAGTAAACCTATCCAGACATCCATGCAAGTGCTCCCTAAATAACCTCCACATTTCTGTGTGTGCATTTTCCCCACATACATCCGTTCCCAGTTTACACTCCGAAGTTCCTGCCGAATAGCATCATAATTTGCCGTCCTCCAATTAGATACTTTCCTATACCATCTGCTCCTATCCCTGACAACAGATACTGTGTGGTCACTGTCTTTGAAATGCTCAACCACTGAGAGATCTAACACCTGACCAGGTTCATTGCCTGGCACTAGATGTAGTATGTTTTTCCTTCTAGCTGGTTTATCCTCATATTCTGTAAGGAATCTTTCCTGGAGACACCAAACAAAGTCTTCTCCATCTAAGCCTTTTGCACTAAAGAGATGCCAATCAATATTAGGGACGTTGAAGTAATCTATGACAATAACCCTGTTATTTTTGTACCTTTCCATAGTCTACTTTCTGATCTGTTCCAAAGTGTATAGAATACTCCCAATGGTGTGTTTGCTCTCTATTTCAGACTTCCACCAAGTTTGGCTCAGTAGGCAGGAGATTTCAACATGCAGATTGATTGGGGAAAATCAGGTTGGAAATGGATCTCAAGAGAGTGAGTTTGTTGAATGCCTACGAGATGGCTTTTTAGAGCAGTTTGTCATTGAGCCTAGTAGGGGATCAGCTGTACTGGATTGGGTGTTATGTAATGAACCAGAGGCAACTGGGGAGCTTAAGGTAAAAGAACCATTAGGAGACAGTGATCATAATATGATTGAGTTCAACTTGAAATTTGACAGGGAGAAAGTAAAGTCTGATGTAGCAGTATTTCAGTGGAGAAACAGAAATTAGTGGTATAAGATGAGTTGGCCAAAGTAAATTGAAAGGAGATGCTGACAGGGATGACAGCAGAGCAGCAGTGTCTTGAGTTTCTGAGGAAAGTGCATGATGGATGATTTCCAAAAACAAAGAAATACTCAAATGGCAAAATAGTACAACCGTGGTTGACAAGGGAAGTTAAAGCTAATGTAAAAGTAAAAAAAGAGGGCATACAACAAAGTAAAAATTAGCAGGAAGATAGCGGATTAGGAAGCTTTTTTTTTTAAAAGAAAACCTACAAAAAGCAAGTAAAAGAATCAATAGGAGGGAAAAGATGAAATATGAAAGCCAGCAAACAATATCAAAGTGGATAGTAAAAGCTTCCAAGTATGTAAAAATAAATAAATAAATAAATAAAATAGATGAGACTGGATATAGGACCTCTAGAAAATGAGGCAGGAGAAATAATAACGGGGACAAGGAGATGGCAGATGAACTTAAGTATTTTGCATTGTTCTTCACTGTGGAAGACACTAGCAGTGTGCCAGATGTTGTAGTGTGTGAAGGAAGAGGTATGTGCAGGTACTCCTATAAGGGAGAAGGTGCTCAAGAAGCTGGAAGACCTTCATAAGTCACCCAGACCAGATGAACTGCACCCTAGGGTCCTGAAAGAGGTAATGGTAGAGATTGTGGAGGCATTAGTAATGACCTTTCAAAAAAATCATTGGACTCTGGCATGGTGCCAGAGGACTGGAAAATTGTAAATGTCATTCCACTCTTTAAGAAAGGAGGGAGGCAGCAGAAAAGTAATTATAGACCAGTTAGCCTGACCTCAGTGGTTGGGAAGAGGTTGGAGTCAATTGTTAAGGATGAGGTTATGGAGTACTTGGTGACACAAGTTAATATAGACAAAGGACAAGTTCCTTAAGGGGAAATCTTGTCTGATGAACCTGTTGGAATTCTTTGAGGTGATTACAAGTTGGATAGATAATGGGGATGCAGTAGATATTCAGAAAGCATTTGACAAGGTGCCACATATGAAACTGCTTACAAAATTGAGAGCCCATGGTATTACGGAAAAGTCACCAGCATGGTTAGAGCATTGGCTGATTGGTAGGAGGCAGTGAGTGGGAATAAAAGGATCCTTTTCTGGTTGGCTGCCTGTGACTAGTGCTGTTCCATAGGAGTTGGTATTTGGACCGCTTCTTGGTTTTATGCTGAATATCAATTATTTAGATGATGGAATAGATAGCTTTGTTGCCAAGTTTGCAGATGTTACCAAGATTGGTGGAGGGGCATGTAGTGTTGAGGAAACAGGTAGGCTGCAGAAAGGACCTAGACAGATTAGGAGAATAGGTAAAAGTGGCAAATAAAATACAATGTTGGAAAACGCATGTTCATGTACTTAGGTAGTAGAAATAAATGTGCAGACTATTTTCTAAATGGGGAGAAAATAAAAAAATCTGAGGTACAAAGGGACTTGGGAGTCCTTGAACAGGACACCCTAAAAGTTAACTTGCAGGTTGATTGGGTGGTGAGGAAGGTAAATGCAATGTTGGCATTCATTTCGAGAGGTTTAGAGTACAAGAGCAGGGATGTGATGGTCTGGCTTTATAAGGCACTGGTGAAGCCTCACCTTGAGTATTGTGAACAGTTTTAGGCTCCTCATTTAATATGAGTTGGCATTGGACAGAGTTCAGAGGAGGTTCACAAGAATGATTCCGGAACTTAAAGGGTTATCATACGAGGAACTTTGGGTCGGTACTCGCTGGAGTTTAGAAGGATGACAAGGGATCTCATTGAAACCTTTTGAATGTTGAAAGGCCTAGACAGAGTAGATGTGGAAAGGGTGTTTCCCATGGTGAGGGAGTCTTAAGACAAGAGGGCACAGCCTCAGGATAGAGGGACATCCATTTAAAACAGATGCAGAGACATTTCTTTAGCCAGAGGGTGACAAAATTGTGAAATTTGTGACCATTGCTGTGGAGGCCAGGTCATTAGGTTTATTTAAGGCAGAGATTGACAGGTTCTTGATTGGACATGGCATTAAAGGTTAATGGGAGAAGGCTGGGGAGTGGGGCTGAGGTGGGGACAAAAGTATTCAGCCATGATTGAATGGCAGAACAGACTCAATGGGCCAAATGGCCTAATTCTGCTCCTATGTCTTAGGGTCTCAAACAATATATTTTCAATATTATTCAAATATTATTGAAATATTAAATAAACAACACTCCTCCCTGCTTAGCTATAAATTCCAACTTAACATTGAATGTATCTCAGCACATATACACATATAAATTACTGAGCCCTCAATTTTTCTCAGCTGTTTGTCCTGCATACTCCTTTTGAGATTGGGTTTGAAGAGATCCAAGCGTGAGCACAAGGTACAACCCAGGAACAGCATAGCTGGGGGGTTGTTGATTGTGGAGTGTGCTGCATTATGATATGTAAGAAGGAAATTGGTGAGTTTCTGATTTGATGTCAGTGTAGTATGTTCCGATGACAATTCACATCAAATCAAATCAACTTTAGTTATCATTCCACAATACGTAGATACAGCTGATTGAGACACCATTCCTCTGGGGCCAAGGTGCAAAACATTCAAAATAGGAAACAAACTTCAAATTAGTGAGTAACACTCAAAATAGCGAGCAAAGAATCACTTGGAAAATAAAACATGTCGCTCAGGGTCTTGGACCATATACAATATCCAGTAATCAGTGGTACAGTCTCCCAGCAGTGTGCAGATGCATGCAATCCAACCTGTCATTCTACAACTCAAACAAAGCACTGACGGGGGAGTCCAGGCCCTAGCCGAATGCAGACACCATACCGTGATGCTTCTGGGTCTCTCGCCTGGTCTGCAGTAGCAGGGAAGCCCAAGGCTTGAGGCCTAGTCCTCACTTCAGCTGAGGCTACATAGCTCCCATGTCATCTGTCCCTCCACCAGACAAGGGTAACAGGCTTCCGGCAACTTATATTATCATTGTCCAACAGAGTCTTGCTATCGCAAGTGAAAAGACCGAGATAATTTCCCATGGTTATACTGCCGCAACTTTGATGCTTTCAAGTAGTGGGCAGCAACGTGGCCTCTGAACCCAAACCGGCTCCTCTGATATCCTGACCGTCTCCTTCTCCAACATCCCAGCCTTCTCCAGTTACTAACAGTGTGTTCCTTAGACTCTGGACAAACCTTTCCACCAACCCATTTGTAACTCAGTGCTGTGAGGCAGATGTAATATATCTTATTCCATTCATTTTCAGGAATGGCTGAAACTGTTTAGCAACAAACCGTGATCCATTGCCGCTGACTAACTGTTCTGGAACACCAGTCCTGGGAAGAGGCTTCTCAACACATTAACAGTGTGTGGAGCTGTAGTGGGGGTTATTGGGAACACATATGGCCACATTGTAGCTGTATGTAATACTACCAAGAAATCTGTGCTCATGAATGATCTGGCAAAATCCACATGAATCCCTTGCCAGGGCAATGTTGGCCTTTCCTAGAAATGGAGAGGCACTTCTCATGGCATCTTCTAGACATGTTGGCATCCAGAACAGTACATGGCAAGCTGCTCGAACTGTTGATCTGTCCTCGGTCACCAAACAAAGCTTTGAGCCAGTGCTTCCATTGTGACCACACTTGGATGTAGCTCCTCCTGTACTTTCATGAATCCAGCAAAGCTTATTTTGGCTGGTTTGGTTGGAGCAGTCAAACTTCTAAGGAAACCGTATGGTCTTCCACTTATTACACTCAGTAACACTGGCACTTGCGTTCCATTAGCCATTTCATGTGCTTCAAAATACTGCTCAATTCATTCAGTATACACAAATCACTTATCTGTTGTGCCATTGAATGCATCTGTCTTTCTGCTGTAGCCAGCTATTTCTGCTTGCTTTATTTTATTTATTATTATTGTGATCACTGTTTATGAACCTGCGTATTTCAAATGTTTTCTTCCTCTTTTTGTTTATAAATTCAAATGTCTCTTCCCTTCCGAAGGGGGAAAGAAAAAGACGCACTTCAATGACAAGCAGTCATCTCAGGTTCATTATAAAACTTGCTTATTGCCACTTATGTTTTGTAACTCCATAAACTAATTGTAAGAAAAAATACTGGAGCCCAGGGATAAATGTATCTACTTTGTTTTTACCATAGTAAGTCATGCACTTCTGATGTGGTGGCATAATGACATATGCCATTCACATTCTTTTATGTATAACCCATAATGAATTATTTAAATAGAGAATACTGAATCAAACTATATATTTACAATATTGTTAAAATATTAAATGCACAACAGCAATCCAAGAGGCCCAATGATTGCAGTTGGCTGTAACGTTTGTAGACTGAGTGTATGTGCAAGAGAATTTCCTTCAATATATAAATGATTGATTTAAAGATTTTGTTTTTAATTTTTAAAAATTATTTTATTTTTAAAGTTCTTTCCTTTATAAGAGCTCTTGAATTATTTTTGATATTCATACATGTTCAATCTTTGTATTAGCTGAGTTGGAGTTAAATTGATTCTGAAAGCACTTTTAGGGTGGAGTTTCCATTGATAGGAAAGTCCTTAAGCTTTTGAGGAGGATCTTCAAGATAAAATATGTGCATTTTAATATAAAACTGATAGATTTTCCATGTTTGATCAGTTTTGCAGTTTGTCAAACATGTCCAAGACTGCCACCCAGTGGGAAGACCCTGCTACTTCATACAGTCCCAATTCAAATATTTTTAAGACGGGAATTCTAAGGAATGACATGGGTTTTTTAAGTGGTAATATTAACACAGGCCCCAGTTTGCTAAATGAAATAATTATATTGCAATTCCACCTGCTATGTTTTTTTTGCAAGTGACAGGACAAAATGTATATAGAGCTTGTATTCTGAGCATGACTATTTAAAATTAATTTTTAACGAAGGGATTTATATAAAAGGAACAAACCATGGAAATGTGCAGCATTTTCATCACAATTAGCATTGCAGAAATTAATAAAACTAATATTTGGGTGTTTGGAAGTTTGGTTGATCGCTGAGCTTGGCAAAATATTTGCAGACATTTTGGCTGCAGTCGAGAAGCCATCATCAGTGCGCAGTTGGAGGGTGTTGTCTCCTCAAGAATGCCGGCTTATATACTCCTCCAGAGTCCGAATGGATATTGATTAGACATCGTGATCAGGTTGGCTGGTTCAAAATACTGTGAACAATTTAGCAGTAGAAGGTTCTAACTGGCTAGCTTTGGGAGAGGTCTGTCAGAATTGTTTGCTCACTGTCCAGATCCTGAGATTACTGGTAATTCATTGAAAATAAGTTTTTATTTTTAATTTTATGTAAGCTTCATCCTGTGATTTGCAGAAATGTTTCAAATCACTTCTATGCAGCACATTGCATTGAAATCCAATATTTATTATGTAGACATAGAAACAACCTAAACTGGCATGGTTGTAGCCTGGAATATATGTTGGACACCAGGACTCCTGACCTTTCTTTACCTCCCCCCCCCCCCCATCTGAATGAATAGAATAGGTGGTTGATTTTCACAATAGGACAGCAGCAGTGACTCCCAACATTGCATTAACATTTTATATCTATGACAAAGGACTCGGCTGTACTGCCTCTGCTGGAACTTTTTTTTGTGACTGAGATGTGCATTGCAAAATTTGATGCCTGGGCAGCGAAGTACCCCCTAAAGCCAATTTGTTCTTTTAAAAATTGGATGTAACAAGATGGCACTGACAATGCAGTAGTCCTTCAGCATATATATTATACCCCCTGTGTTACGGCTTTTAAGGTAATGGAAGTTTGTTCCTATGAAAGTCACCAGTCATGACTAAAAAAATTCAGTTATGGAACTAGATTTGTACTAACAGAATTTATATGAGGAAAAAGTGCCAAAATAGGCACCAAAACACAAAATAACACAGATGATGTCAATTCTTGTCATTAGTTTGCGTTACGGGAAATCACAGTTTGAACATTTTTCTAGGAAATCAATCCCTCCACAATGCAGAGGTGTGCTGCAGTTAGAATTTCAAGCCTGGGGTATTATCTAGAGGTTTGAGGCATTGGAAGTGAAAAAATGTTTAAAAGTGAATTGCATTATCAGCAGCCACATTTACCTACATGAGTGAAATTTTCCAATGGTATCCTTAACAAAGAGGATGGATATCTGTAGAACCACAAAAGGGATGTTAAGAATGACAGTCAAAAAAAGCGTGGTCACAATTGTTGAGATGAAGATTTTCAAGAGAATGCTGTTTCGGGTCTATATGATAGTGGACATTAACAAAGAGAGGATGAATAAAAACAGTAAGAACATAAAGGTAAGCATAAATAGGTCATTTGGCCTATCATGGTTAGTTTATGGTTTACAAAACCATGCTATTTTCTTCCCCACTGAGCTTTATTCCACTCGTGCCATATATCTTGATTCCCATTATCTTTTGATTTCTGACTAGAAAGTACTCTGTGACTGAACTTCCACAGGCTTCTTGAGTAGACGATTCTAAAAATTCACCATCCTCTTCTTCTCAACTCCATCCTGGCACCATTTCCCCCCACTCTGAGACTATGATCCCTGGTTCTAGATACACTGGCCAGGGAAAACTTCAATTTGATTTCTATCCTATCAAGCCAATTAAGGATTTTTGTATGTTTCAATGAGATTCCCTCACGTTCTTAAAATATGTACATGAGTGTATCGGCCAAGTCTGCTTGATTGCACCTCGTTTGACAAACTCACCTAGGAATCATTCTCATATCCTCACCCAAATGTGGTGTATCTTTAGCTAGGGAAAATGGATTGGTACACAATAATCCAAATGAAGTCTTACTGAATCTCTGTAGAAATGGAGCAGGAGGCCTATCATACTCATTTTTCACATATTAAAGGCCAACACGTTGTTAACTTCCCTAATTACTTGGTATTCGGAGATTTATGAACACTGAGGCAAGGGGCTATGGATCAGAAGTGTTGTAGGGCTCTAGGGCATGTCAGAGAAAGGTTGGATTGAGGCCATGGATCCACAAGGGTGGAAATGAGCAATTTGAATTTAATAAACCACAGAATTGGCAGCAGTATAGATCAGTAAACAAGCAGAACCACATGCAAGATAAGATAGTTGTAGCAGAGTTTAAGGTATCTTGGGTTTATGCAAGGTAGAGAGGTTAGTTGCAAAGCTCTGAGCATGGTGGTCGGATATCATTATGCGGTAGGTATAAAGGTTTACATACAAGGGGGTGGGGAGCTGAGATTTGAAGCTTATGGAAATAACAGTAACTAACTTGGTGATACATTTTTTTTAATAATCAGTTCAAGATTGAATATCATGAAATAGGCCAGATGGTGGCCAGGGAGGGATGGAGATAATTACAAAGAGCAGAGATGTTTTCAATAATATGACTGTTAAGATAGGAGGAAGTTATGACTTGATGCCAGACAATCATTCACAAAGCTTTGAGGCAGCTGATAGTTTATGTTTAATCAATGTGCAAGTGAAATTTGACCATTGTCAAAATGAACCTTGTATTCCGAGAAGGTACAGTTTTAGATGCATGGAATATGATCAGTTGTCTGAGTTTACTTTATGCCTCAGCACTACTGGGTGGTAAAATTCCTGCTGCTCATTGATTGAAAAGTTGAGGAGAATAGAAGGTGAAGTGGAATTGATGGCAAGGTGAGGAGAATGAAATGGGTTAGTATCGGATTAGTATAAATGGATATTTGATTGGTTTTCCATCAACTCCCCCTCACCTTTCCAACAGTGAGCAGCAGTCAAAGGGCCACGTTTCCATGTTGTATGGTGTTATGACTCAGTTTTAAACATTGCATATTCCTACATCATGCTTCATCTGCCATCTTCTTGGCACCCACTTAATCTGTCTACTTTGTGTACTCTTTGCAACCTATGCACAGTTGGATTAATTATTATTTTCTTTGCATTAACAAATTACCTGCTAGTACTTTGTATAACTACTTGTATACATGTAACTGTTTAGTATGTTTCCTAGTGGTCACAGTGTATATGCAGTTGTTCAGAGTGCCCCTTAGAGGTTATATTTTTATGTTTCTGGAAGATTCTCTTGGCATTGCATTATCTGAATAGGGGTTAGTGGTTTAGTTGACTCTTATCTACAAATTAGAATGAATTTTTTCTAATCTGTGGGGTATAAAAAGAGCTGACCATGAGGCTCTGCCATGTTTGCCATATGACCCTTCAGGCCAATTTTTATGGATGGCCTGAAATAAGATGTTACCAAGTGGCAACGCTGACAAAACTGAATTGGAGCAAAAAGGCTGTTACACACAGTGAGCAAGTGCAAGCCACCAAACAAATGGAACGAGATTTTGAAATTGACCAAAATCATTACTGGTGGGCCAGTTACCTGTTGATCAACAGCACAGCTGCTGCAGGTAAGCTAACAGCCAATATTTTCACCATATGTATCACAGCAATCTCAGGTTGAGTCACATTTCTAAAGCCAACTCCCTAGAACACAGTGTCACTTCTGTGGTAAGGGCGGACATTGGGCTAAAAGTTGTTAGCATAGAAAACAAGATGGACAACAGAGACAAGTTCAACAGCAAGATGAATCCCCTGCTTTGCAAAGTTTGGACGATTCTAGTCTAATGGCACAGTTTCAACAAACAATAGTGGATATAATGAATGCATTGTTCTGGTTTAAAAAAAAGTGACTAGGCCCTTCCCTGCAACTTTTGCGTTTCATGATAGAAAAAAAAGATAGCTTGTGTGTTAACTTATTGATTGGTTAATGAATGTGCTGAATTCTTATTGGATTCAGAAGCTGAGCTAGCATGTATTGCCAAATCTATTGTCCAAAGGTACAAAAAAGTTTTGACTGATATCCGTAAATGTACATATGATGCAGGAGGGCAGAGAGTTACATTACTGAAAAGCAAACTATTCGAGGTACAACTTTGTCCTCACCTATGGGAAATACATTTCTGGGTAGGAGATGTCTTGCAACCTCTTCTTGGAATGGTATCTTGTTAATTTTAAATTCCACTCGAGTTTGTAGAGGATAAAGTCATTTGGAATCTCATGTGGTTGGCCAAATCTGAACAACCATTCAACTCATATGGTTGAAAGATAAAAAGGATTGTGACCTGCTGGAAATAAATCCTGTTGGATTTTCTGGTAAGATGTCACCTTGTACTAAACAATATCCTGTGAACAGAACATCTATCAAAGGTATTTTTACCTATTATCAACCAGTTAGAGGAGTGAGGGATTCTTGTTGAAACTCACAACCTGTTGAATAGCCCAGTCTGGCCTGTTGTAGAAAGTGAATGGTACCTGGAGACTGACAGTAGATTGCTAGGTTGCTAATCAATGTATTGCCCCTCTTGTAGCAGATCCGTCAACTCTTTTCAATGACTCAAAGCCATCGTGCAAGTGGTTTACAGTTATTGATATGGCCATTGGATAATAATCGTTACCATTGGCACCTGAATGTCACTTGTGGTAGGCTTTCACAGTTAATACTAAACAATACCAGTAGATAAAGCTACCACAAGGGCTCCACAACGGTCCCTCTGTCTATCACATGGCTTTGAGACAACATCTTAGGGACTATTGATTTGACTATTGCATTCGAAGCTGCAGACCTGCAGGAACATGATATGCTTTAATTTGTCAATTATGTGTCCTCCAAAAGTCACTAAGCAAATCTAGAAAAGGCACAATTGCAACAAGAGGAAGTAAATTACTTGGGACAGAAAATTTCCCAAGGTAAAAGGGAAATCACTGAGGATCGTACAAAAGTGGTTAAGTCAGCAAAGCCTCCTACAACAGTTCAGCAACTCTGGTCATTTCTGGGTTTGTGCAACTACAGCAGAGCCTGGGTCAGTTCATATGCTGAAATTGCTCAACCACTCAACAATCTGCTGAATTAATCAGACAACCTTTGTGATTCTTAATGAAGAACGATTGCAGCATTTCAGACTTTTGGAGGTGGTATTGTGTACTGCATCTGCATTAGCAATCTCCGATACAGGTAAACTTTTTATCCTGTATGTCAACGAGAAACATGGCTACATCTCAAGAACATGGAGACTGACAATGTCCTGTTGGTTATTACTCTGGACAATGTAATATTAAAATGTGGTCAGTGCATTTCAATTCTACTTCCCATTCCCATTCCAACATGTCAGTCCATGGCCAGCTGTACCGCCACAGTATTCCATCTCGGTACCCTCCAACCTGATTGCATAAATATTGATTTCTCATATTTCTGGTAATGCCCCCCCCCTCCACTTCACCATTCCCATTCCCGTTTTCCTCTCTCTCTTTATGTCCTGACCTGCCCGTCATCTCCCTCTGATGCTTTCCCCTCCTACCTCCCTTTCTTCTATGGCCTTCTGTCCTCTCCCGCTATCAGATTTCCCCCATCTCCAGCCCTTTATCTCTTTCATCCATCAGCTTTCCAGCTCTTTACTTCACCCCTCCCCATTTTCTGCTTTCACCTATCACCTACCATCTTGTACTTCTTCCTCCCCCGCCCCCCCCACTCCAACCTCCTTGCTCTAACTTCTCATCTTTTTTCCCCCCAGTCCTGATGAAGGGTCTCAGCGCGAAACATCAACTGTTTACTCTTTTCCATAGATGCTGCTTGGCTTGCTGAGTTCCTCCAGCATTTTGTGTGTATTGCTTCGATGTTTCAGGAACCACTTTTTTCCCCTCCATCATCAGATTTCTGAATGGACAATGAACCCATGAACACTTCCTTAGTACTTTTTCCTTCTCTTTTTGCACTGCTTATTTAATGTAATTTTTAAAATATATACTTTATTTTATAGTTTTTATTATTGTGTGTTGCAATGCACCGTTGCCACTAAACATCAAATTTCACAACTTGTGCCTGTGATATTAAATCTGATTCTGCTTCCACTTGTTCTCCCAAGATGTAACCTTTATCCACCCTTATCTATGCTGATATTTAAAAATAGACAATAAAGAGAGATCTGTCAACCATACTTTTCTCTTTTTGCAGAAATCTATTAAGTCTGGTTAATTATGAGGATTTTCCTTGTGCTGAGTGCTGGTTTGCAGTCACCTCATTGTAAAGTGTGTCATGAATGAAGATAGAATTCTACTTTGCTGTGATGATTTCTCCATTGTAATCTGAACAAAGTTCCCTTGCACATATTACTGAAAATTAGGGCTGGTGTGAAATAGATCTCAATACAATCTAGTGTATTCTAGACTTGTAACCTCTGTAGTATAAAAGGTATTTCATAGGAAATTTGACGGACTTTTCCTTTGGGAGTCTGAAGGGTTAAGTTCCATTTCCCAAAGGTTTGCTGACTTGGATCCATCAGCTATTATAGTTAGGGCGGTGTTGCCCTTTAAAGTCTGAATGCCTTAGTAAAATGACTAATAATTCCCTGCAAAAAAAAAACAGATGTTTCAAAAATGCTTCTAAATATCATAATGGATGAGACTTTGCCTGTCTCTACCATCTCTTTATTTTCATTTGATTCCTCTACCTCAAATAGTAACTAATTGCAGTCTGTTGTGTGTTGAGCCGTGAGCTCATTTGTGTGGTTGCATAAGGCACAAGCTACTTGCTGAATCTGATGCCCAAATGCACCACGGGGAGCATTATTCAGCGGGTAGCTGGAAATCAGAGGGTAATAAGAGCTTACACAGACAATCTGACTGTTACTTTGGCTTTGAAGCTGGGGTTCAGGAGGTAATTTCAAAGACAGAGATTCACTGTCAAAACAAAATGTGTGACAGTAATGTTACATTATGTGCAATTGTTTTTGTGAGAGGAACCACAGAACTGTTGGAATGTTC
This sequence comes from Mobula birostris, assembly GCF_030028105.1. Taxonomy (NCBI): domain Eukaryota; kingdom Metazoa; phylum Chordata; class Chondrichthyes; order Myliobatiformes; family Myliobatidae; genus Mobula; species Mobula birostris. Next base: position 64,236,708 of record NC_092381.1, on the reverse strand, counting down.
GTGCAGAATATTGCCTCTCTACATAGTCCACATCTGTGCAATGATTTCATTGTGGGAATTCTACCCTCATGACAGAAGATGACCCAAGGCCGTAACATCAGTTTGCTTCTGCTCCCATCATTGATGTTCCTGAACATTGTTTATCAATTACAGTGGATTCCAATTAATTAGGGCATATCATATCGAGACCAGTGCATCTTGGCCCAATTAAACGGCTGCCCCAATTAGCTGAAGTTTCATGGGAATAGTTAAAAGATTTAACAAAAACAAACTGCTTTGAACTGAGTAACACATTATACATTTAGATGAAATATGGACAAGTTGGAACACCACCAATACTACTCCAGTATAATAAAATTGTATTAGTTCCTAATAGTTATCAACAGAAGAATTTATCGCTGCCATGTTCTTTTGATTAAATGAAGAAAAATCAGTGCAAACACCTAGTGCAGATAATAGACTGCCTTCAATACCTTCCTGCAACATAAAAAAAAACCCAAAATGATCAAAAATTACTGCTCTTTTTAGTTGCTCCCATCAGCCCAAATGGATAACTGAACACAAACACAGATGACGCTATTTTTTAAAAAACTGTTCGCTCCATAATGTTTAACGGCCATTTCTGGCATCTCCAATCCGAATGCTTGAAACCACAGTGAGCAAAACAGTTCTGAGTTGGCTTACTGTTCATTTCCTGCCAACTATCAGTGACAAAATCACTGTTTTTTTGAACACAAACACACGCGACTAACACTATTTTTTAAAACTGTTATCTAAGCGCGGTGTACAGTCTAACGGCCACACGAATGCACACGACTAATGCTCATTAGAAACTGTTCAACAACAGTCTCTTGTCCCATTTAAGCAGCATAGTGTCCCAAATGGCGGGAGGAGAGAAAGCAGCGCGCTGGGCATGCACAGCCCTCTGGTGAAAAATGATATCGTATCTGTTAAATAGGGGCTGTGGACAATTCTGATTGATGGAGATGGACATGAAAGCACAGAGGAACATCTGGAAAAATTTCTGAAACGCTAGTTCGCTGCTGTGGTTACTGCATGGTCGGGAAACTTTCGGTGGGAAGGCCTCAAAATCCCCGGCTTTGCCTGCTGTTGGCGACTGAGATGGAGGTCGAATCGCTCGGATAGAGATGGCGCTCAGTACTCTGTGTCAGAGAGCTGATCAGAGCTTGAAGTTTTCGGATGACTCAGAGTCGGACCGTGGTCGGGTATGGCAGGGAGAGTTTTTCCTCCTCCCGTCTGCGTGAGATGTGGGACATTTCAGAGACTTTGAACTTTTACTGTGCTCATGGACTTCTTCATCAAGTTATGGTATTGTTGTACTGTTGTAACTACATGTTATAATTATGTGGTTTTGTTAGTTTTTTCAGTCTTGGTCTGTCCTGTGTTTCTGTGATATCACACCGGAGGAAAATTGTATCATTTCTTAATGCATGCATTACTAAATGACAATAAAAGAGGACTTTGTGTCTTCATACTCTAATAATAAATGAAGGAAATCTCAACTAGTCTTGTAAAGACTTTTTGTTGTTTTAACAGTTATCCCAAACGAGTGGCTGCCCTGAATAACTAAAGGCCCAATTTACCAGCATCTACTGTATCTAGATCTAATTTTCTGTCATCCCTGAAGGTGATGGCTCAGCTTTGAACATGCTCTGAAACTTGTCAGAGTATAAATTCTTAATGTGCAGATTTGATTATAGATATTCGACAGATGTTCCATCATGGTTTATCTCGCCTCTGGCTGAGAGATGATAGGTGAGACTAAGTGAGGGGAGGAAGGTAGATGAGGTGGGGGAAGGGGGATGAAGTAAGACCTGGGAGGGCATGGATGAAGAGGTAAATGGCTGAAGAAGAAGGAATCTGATAGGAGAGAACAGTGGACCATGGAAGAAAGGGAATGAAGATGGAAAACAGTGGATGCTGATAGGTGGGTGAAGAGAAGAAAACGGGCGAGAGGGGAACCAAAAAATGGAATGAAAAAAGAGAAAAGGAGGGAAGTAAGAGAAATTAATAACCATACCGTAAGGTTGGAGGCTACCTAGCCAGAATATGAGGTGTTACTTCTCCAATCTGAGTTTAACCTCATCATGGTAGTAAAAGAGGCCTTGGACTGACACATTGGAATGAGAAAGGGAAATTAAATTGAAATGGATGGCCATTAGGATATCCCACCTTGCGTGGCGGATGGAGTGAACATATTCCAAGGGGAGATCTGATAGAGGTTTATAAGATTATGAGAGGCAGGGAGTATCTTTTTCCCAGGGTTGAAATGTCTAATACCAGAGGACATGCATCTAAGGTGAGAGGGGGCAATTTCAAAGAAGATGTGAAGGGCAATTTTTTTTTTTTTTTTTTTTTTATACACAGAGTGGTGGGTTCCTGGAAAGTGCTGCCGGGGGTGGTGATAGAGGCAGATACATTAGGGACTTTTAGGCACATGAATGTGAGGAAAATGGAGGAATATTTACATTGCACAGGCAGAAGAAATTAGTTTAGTTGGCTATCTGAATACTAATTTAATTGGTTCAGCACAGCATTGAAAGCCAAAGGGCCTGTTCCTGTGCTGTACTGGTCTATGTTCTAAAGGTAGAAATATTGTATGGAAAAGATGCATCCAAATTAGGGGACTTCATTTGGTGCTTCCAAGTATTTCTGAAGATCTTGGCTAAGGAAGATAGCATCATAGAATTGTACAGCATAGAAGTAGGCCCTTCGACCCATAATCTCTATGCCAACCATTATGCCAATCGATACTAATCCCACTTGCTTGCATCAGTTCCATGTTCTGCTCATTCGAGTATTTATCTAGATGGGTTCAATGTTGTTACGACTCCTGCTCCATGACCTCCACTGGCAGCTCATTCCAGATACCAATTACTTGTTCTGTGAAAAGAATAATTACCCCTCGGCTTTTTAATACTCTCCACCTTAAACCTATGCCCTCTAGTTTTAGGTATCCCTCCTGAAGGGAAATAGAATCTGGCTGTCTAATCTCTCTTTGCCTCTTATAATTTTATATAATTCAGTCATGTCTCAGCCTTCTTTGCTTCAGGGAAAACAGACCTAGCCTATCCAATTTCTCCTCATAATTCAAGCTAACTAATCTAGTTTTTCATGGAGCTTTTAATAAGAGTTTCAAATTATATATGGACTCATCAAAGTTGAGTATGAATATCAAGTTTCTGGTACCCTGGGTGTGACCACCTCAGTAAAAGTTTCATCTATGGGTGGTCCTGTGTATATGTAGCTGCAATTCCTTGACTTTGTCAGGCAGGAGCTGAAGTTGGGTGGACTTTCCAAAGTCGGGGAAACTGTTAGGTATCGTGTAATTGCACATCTTACAGGAGAAGCATTCCTCTGCCTTAACCACCATCATGCCTACACTGAATTAAGGACTAAGGATATCCAGGCAACAAAAAAAAGCTCACCTGTTCTTACCTGTACCTTCTCTCTGACACCTTTGAGTTTTGCCCTCACATGGGTCACTTACTCAGCGGCTTCTCGCTGAGCTTGTTATAACATTGAATCTAACTTCTCAAGCCTAAATTCTGCTATCAAAATAAACGATTACAAATGTTTCATCACCTTTAGCCACTGCCTCTTCTTGCTGAAGCCTGTTGAGCCAAAGCCTCCCACTCTAACACTTCCATTTATTTGCATAGTTGATCCCTGATTGCAAAGCAATGGAGCTTAGGTTGCCTTCAACATACCTCAGCACAAGTCCCAGGAAATTGTAAGAAACATTGATGCAGGCCATTGTTTCTCAAACCTTTCTTTCACAGCTCTTCTGTCAAACTGATCTCCTGCTTCTAATGTTACTCTTCACAGAAGAAGCACCTGGGAAGAGAAGATACAGGAATGATCAGTAATATTTGTTTTTTTTTAAATTTTTGCTCTCGACTGTTATTTGGCAACATTTTATATTTCAGCATTCGAGGAAGACTGGTGAGAATAGATCACCTTGTCTCTGAGCCCTAAATCTCCTTTAATTTAAAGAGTGGAAGTTCATGTTTGGGGATTGGCTTCACTTTTACTGGTGGCTGCCGATCTGACTGGGAGGTAGATCCTGATGCTAATTTCATTACTGCTGTTTTATCTCTTTATGCAAGAAGGGTCCAAGATAAAACTTTACCATTGCTTTTCAAGTAAAACCCATCTGATTTTTCGTGATTTTTCCACATTGGCATGTGGAAATATATCAAATGTATAATGTAAAACAGTGTATGAAATTACGTTATTAATGCAAAACATTGGATTTCTTTTTCATACTTTCCTATAGTATTTTCTAAATCAGAATTTGGAGCAGAGTAAATAAATGGCACACAAATAGATAGGCACCTCATTTGGAGTTTTGCAGCAAATTGACTCTTGCTGTCTGCTGCTATGCCATTGAATGAATACACTTCCTATGTCATTACTCCCTTTGTCATTAAAATGCTCATTATCTGGAAATGTTTTACCGTATCTGCAGCTTCCCTCGGGAGAACAAAGGAGTTCATCACTGATTAGAGTAACAGTTTATTCTGTTCTCAGGAGAGCCAGGGCAGAGCAGGTCAGGTAACAGATTCCTGGGTAAGCTATTAGCAGGCTGCTGTGTTTCCTCCCCAACATACACTGTCTCCCACTCCATATTGTTATCTATTGATTTATTTCTTCGTAAGTCATTAAAGGAGACATTAGTTTCTACAATTCATCTTCACAACATTACTGGGATTTTGGTTCAAAACTTTTGTTTTTGTCAGTTTATTTAATTATTTAGAATAATTAAAGCTATATATAATTTTTAAAGTACACTACACTGCCTTCAGTTTCAATTGGTTTCTATCTTTATTGATGTACAACATCATTTGTACTGGGATCAAATTGCCTTCTATTCCCAAAACCAAAATAAGGTAGATACTTATAATAAATTGAAGTGCAAAATGCTGGAATAATTCGGGCATTATCTCTGCAAGGGTTAATATTTTGAGTCAGAACTCTTTTGTTAGAACTGTCAAGAAGCTAGGTATTACATTTATAAGCAACACACACAAAAAAATGCTGGTGAACACAGCAGGCCAGGCAGCATCTATAGTTATTCCTGATGAAGGGTCCCGGCCCGAAACATCGACTATACCTCTTCCTATAGGTGCTCCCTGGCCTGCTGCGTTCACCAGCATTTTTTGTGTGTGTTGCTTGAATTTCCAGCATCTGCAGATTTCCTCGTGTCTGAATTTTTGTATTACATTTATAAGCAAGTATTAAGACAGGAAAAAGTGCAGCGATGGAGTCAGAGGAGTTAGGAGTGGTGTACAATGAAAGGGAAAGTCTCTGATAGCTGGAAAACTATAAATATGAACAGGATAATGGTAGTAATCAGACAATAGGAAGCAAAAGGTGAATCAGAGGGAACTTCAAATGATACCAAGTGGACTCATTGCCAAAAACTGTTGCTGAAAAAGTTAGTTACAAAGTTGCTTCTGGAGACTTGTAAGTACAGAAACTAATCTAGAAAACTATGGTTAGAGAGTGTGAAGCAGGGCATTAAAATAAAATAGCAATTGATAGAAGTATAGCAATTGATAGCAAGTTCAGGTTCAAAATCAAAGTTGTTAATTGAAATATACACAAGTACATGTATGTACAGGTGCAATAAGCTTGCAGCATCACAGGCACGTTACATCATATAAGCAGCATTCGCAGGAAAAACAAATTAATCATAAATTTTTTTTGCAAGAAAGCATAATTTGAACATTTTAGTGTAAGACTGTCAATGTGATCATAATGTTGCTTAAATCTAGTGACTGGGCTTTTGCTATTTGGGTCAGGAATCAAAGGGTTGAAGGGAAGTTATCTGTTCTTGAACCTTGTGCTGTGGGACTTTAGGCTTCTCTACCTCCTGATGCTACCCTTGAAAAGATGGCATAGCCCAGGTGATGGGAATATTTGACATAGCCCATAGATGGCATAGCCCAGGTGATGGGAATATTGGACATAGCCCATAGATGGCATAGCCCAGGTGATGGGAATATTTGACATAGCCCATAGATGCCAAAGCCCAGATGATGGGAATATTTGATGATGGATGTTGCCTTCTTGAGGCAGTGCCTGCTGCAAATACTACCACTAGTGGAGAGGAATAGTCTACCTAGACTACAGAGTCTATCACTTTCTGCAGCTTGTAGCATTGCGGCACATTTGAATTGCCGTACCAGGTTATGATAAATCAATCAGGATAGTTTCAACTGTACATCTGTAGGAGTACACCAGAATGTTTGATGACAAGCCTCACTGTTGACTTAGTGTTTAATTTCACTGTGAAAATGTCAAAAAGAGCTACAGATACCTCTATGGGTAACAATGAGAAAAAGAGAAGGAATCTTCTCTATCAATAACACAGAAAGTGGAGTTATTGCAGAAGCTTGATCGAGGTGTGTCTGTATGGCGTCTTACTGAAGAAAATAGTGTCGGAACCACCAGTGTATATGATTTAAATAAACAGACAAGTTACCGAAGTTTTATAGTGACAGTGACGTCCTACATTTATTCGAATAAGTCATTTACCATGTGTTTGATTTGGTTCATTTGAAGCTGTATATTTTTGTTTTATTGAATGTTTTTGTTGGAAATAAAATTTCTTCTAGTCATTGTTCCCTAAAAAATACAATATAACAATTATTAACATAGCATTTACATTGTATTAGGTATTATAAGTAATCTAGAGATGATTTAAAGTATACGGACGGATGGGCGTATGTTTGGTGTGGCACTGGGTCCTAAAGTCCATCACACTAAGACCGGTGAAATAAGGGACTTGAGCATATGTGTTTTTTGGTGTCGGGGGGGGCGGGGGGCGCAGTCTGAAATCTGAAAAATTCTAAATTCCAAAATGCAACTGGCCCCAAGGATTTCGGATAAGGGATTGTGGACCTGTATTATGCCTTTGGAAGCTCATGCTTACCTCATTCACTACCTTTCCCTGATGGACCATCTCTGTTCTTTCACCAAATTATTAGTGAGGCACAATTTGCCTCTGAAACAGAGAAATATTCACAAATTCTTATTAAAAATTACATTCTGAAAATTGTGACAGTTTTTTTAAAGATAAAAAAGTAAACTGCATCCAATAAAAACAAACTAATTTCTGTTCAGATGAATATTTTTAAAAAGCCATAAATTATCTAATAATCCCACACGTCAGAATTCATCAGCTGCAACCAGACATCAGTTTCGTGAAAAGATTCCTTGGCTTCTGTGGGTGGTGGATAGTTGTTTCAATTTCATACTCTGCTGCTGGACTCTATCATAAGTCCCTTCTTAGAGTACATTCAGGAATTGTCAATGAAGAGCAGTCAGCACTTCCAGGACTTAAACATTTGTGTGCATGTGATCATCTCATTCCTAGAAGCAGCTCCCAAATGAATTGATTGCAAAATCCAGGTCAAGTAAAACCCAGGTTGCAGAAATCTATCTGTAAATTGGAGCAAACTTTCTCCCTTTTGTGGATAAACACAGAAATTGTAAAGCTTCTCATTCAACTATTGAAGTTAGTGACTGCATCAAGAATCAAGCAATTCAGTATTGAAGTAAAGAAAAACAGTTGAAGTCAATAAATGTAATAAGCATACATAACTTTGTGGATCCTAGTTCTGCTCCTTGTCCTGTATCTGTACTGGGTGTTTATTAATAAATTGATAATGCTGTACACTTAGTGTCGTACTTTGTTGCTGATATCATCAGCTTTGAGATAATTTTTCTTCTAATGATATGGCTGATTCTCTACAGATTTGTTGTTTTATCTGATCCACATACTCATTGAGCCTAAAATCTATCAGTACATAAGGAAAGAGTTAAATTTGACTCTTCCTTTGTGCATGTTAAAATCTGTAAGACAAAATGGTACCTGTTTGGACTGTGGCAATGACCTGCCTTCCTGCTTACTTGATCAATGGTTTGTCTTTATTCTGAATGCACTTTGTTAAGATTAGATGCTGTTGATGAATATTTTCCTCATTACACACTTGCTGTCATTATTTTTAAGTTGTGTATGTCTGTGCTGAAGGCTGTGAAATATATAAAGGGGTCTTGACAGATTAAATGGGGGCAATTTCTTTGTGTAAGTGGAGAATCTTCTCTTAGGCTTGATTGTGATTGGTGCTAAAATCTATAGATAGAGACAAGGACATCACAAAAGAGAGAGTCTCGAAAGGCTGTAGATCATTTGTGGTTCCCTCCAGCAGTATATTGTGCAGTGTGGATGAGTATTATCTTGTTTCTTTTGCTATATGAAGTTAATAAAGTACTTTTAAACACATTTTCAGTGCATCCTTTGTTTGCTAATACCTATTGCAGCAGAATCAGAAAATTACTAGGAATGAAACTTTAAATACTTTTTGTTACAAAGCCGTAGTGCCGAATACACTGTGTATTTCCAAGTTAATAAGTAATAGATTCTGATGATGTACAAGCCTAATAGTGAAGAGATTTCTCTTTAACTCACTCCTAAATGGTCAATCCCTTTTGAGACTGCATACCCCAAGTTTAGACTGTACGGGCAAAGGATATAGCCTTCCAGCATCTACCCTGTCAAATTACCTGGAAACTTATGTTTCATTTTCTCCTCTCATTCATCTAAACATCAGAAAATAAAGGCCTCTTCTACTCAACTCTTGTATAGAAAGAATCCCGTCATGGGGAACAACATAATGAATCTATGCTGGACTGCCCTCAAACAAGTAAATCTTTCCTTGGATAATGGAGAACTAAACAGTAGAGTATTTCGGATGTGGTCTCATCAAACTCCTGTGGAGTTAAGGCAAGTTGCCTTATGGCAGTGGAAGGCAAAATACAATTTTTCTTCCTATCTTCATTTTAACTTGGCTTTTTTACCTTCATATTATATTGAATAATTTTCAATTCCCAGACCATTTCAATAGGCTTAAATAGGTACATTTAATGTCAGAGAAATGTATACAATATACATCCTGAAATTCTTTTTCTTCGCAAACATCATGAAAACAGAGGAGTGCCCCAAAGAATGAATGACATTTAAATGTCAGAATCCCAAAGCCTCCCCAACTCCCTCCCCCCCACACACATAAACAGCAGGAAAGCAACACCCCCCCCCAGCAAAAAGCATCAGCAAACCCACCGACACTCAAGTGTGCAGCAAAGCATCAATAAAGATACAGACTTGCAGTACCCCAAAGACTACTCGTTCACCAGGTATTTGACACACCACAGGCTCTCTTTCTCTCCCTAATAAGGGGAAAAGAAGTGTCCCTGTTTCACAACAAAAGGGGAGATATAACAAAACAATTCGCTGATTTATGGTGTTAAAGATCTGTTGCGTCGCTTTTTCCAAGCTCTGTGCCCAAAGAACTCAGGTCCCTGGGCACACAGCCAGCAGTCAGCTTGCTGCTTTCGATCTTCCGTGTACTCCCACGACACATCAGGTGGCAGCATCGGCCTCAAATCAGCACGTCTGCAGAGCCATGAAAATCTGGCACCCTGAAGGTGTGCTAGTCTTCTAGGCTGTGTCCTTGGCATATCAAAATGCGGCCGGTCATGAAGCCCTGAGAGCAGGTCCCATTTCCGCAAAGAACCAAAGTCAGCTTGTACCTCCAGGAAGAACCCTGAAAGGGGAAAAAAGAGATATCAAATAAGGCTGTTCCTTTATTGTAAGCAAAAGAGTGCCTGTTAGGCGCCATTGTCCTCCTAAGCTCCACGAACTTGCCTATTCATTAAATTTACCTATACCAATTTGCATCATCCTAACAATCTATTGTGTACTTAATATCTTTATGATCAAAATTAGGTCTTGCTGCTTAAACCAAAAATACAAAGTATAAATAGCTGAGACCCTAGCACTCATATATCCTTATGGCACTCCACTACAAACAGTAAGCTAATCTGAAAATGACATGTCAGATTCTTACTGTATTTTTCCCTTAACCTATGCTGTATCCTTGCTCATGTATTACTCTATATATCCTCATTTTGTAAGGCAACTTTTCACTCATCTTTCTGTACCTTTTGAGAATCCAAATGTATAATATCGTTGTTAACTCACCCCTCACCCTTATCATGCCAATCACATCCTAAAATCTTCATTACAGTTTCCTTTCAATAAACCTTGTTGACCCTAGCGTGTCTAATTCTGATTTTTGCATGTCTTACTATCATTTCTTTGATAACAGATTTCATTCATTTCTCGCAAATTAGTATCAGGCTAACCAATATGTTATTCATCAATTTCATTAGAATTTTATATATATTACTAATCTGCTGGTACCATTTCAGAAACTAAGCCTCCTTTATAACCCAAGAAATTTAGACTGGGGAATTGGTTAGCTTTTGGTTACTTAACTTACTCCAGTACATTTTTTTAACCAATATTTATTAATTTCAGTTCCACACTTTCACACTTTCATTCAGCCTTTTGTTCATTACTACTGTATGTGTTTCTACTGAGAAAATTCTTAGAATACCTCAGTTATTTGCTTATTCACAGTTTGCAATAAATGACTTGGATGAACAGGCAACGTAATATTTGCTGATAGCAGAGTGAGCTGTGAGGAAGATACATTGGGTCACAGAGGGACACCAAGAGCTTTGGCAAATGGACAAAAAGAAGCCAGATGGGGTATAATGTGAGGGGGTAAATAAAGTGATGTGCAGTTTAGTACAAAGAACAGGAAATCTGAATAAGTTTTAAATGCTGAGAACTGGTAAACTTCTGAAGGGGAGTGCACAAAGATTGGACAGTAGACGCAGAAAGTAAGCAAGCAGGCTCAGGAAGCCAAATTGGGTGCCACGGTACACCAATGATTAGTGCAATGCTATTACAGCTCGGGGCGTTCCAGAGTCAAATTCCGGTGCCATTCTATAAAGAGTCTCTCTATGTCCTCCCCGTGGAATGCGTGGACTTGACCTGGGTGCTCTGGTTTTCTCCCACAGTCCAGAGATGTACTGGGTAGGTTAATTGGTCACTGTAAATTGTCTTGTGATTCGGTTAGGATAAAGTTTGGGTTGTGGGGTTGCTAGGGTGGTGTGGTCAAAGGGACAGAAGAGCCTACTGGGTGCTGTATCAGTAAGTAAATAAATAATTTACCTTTATTAAAATAAATTGGAATACCAACATAATGTAGTTTTGCTGAGGTTCTGCAGGGTCTTTTGAAACTGCTTTTGAGAAAAATATTTGGAATAATAAACTGGCCTTGAAGTAAGTGTGGTGTAGATTTACAATTTTTTTTGGGAGAGGGAATTGTACTTGTTTATGATTTTTTTTCCCTGCTAGCACTTTTTTCCTGAAAATTTCTTTGGCTTGCTGGTATTGTTGGATTTAGTCAGATTCCTTTATTCGATTTTCAGGATTCCCAAATTAGGATTCATAACAGAAGCAAAAATTTAGGACATGAATTATTTTTGAATATTCTCTGGCAAAATTATAATGCAGTGGATGCTTTTACTTAATACATCATGAGCATGTTGAGGTACCATTTTAAAGATGGACCAGCCAATTCAATTCTAATGTCTTTGACATTTCAACTGAACTCCATGGTCTCGTGCCAAATGTCGCAGGGAATCTTCATTATAAGCCTAGATCTCTGTCAAGTAAACTTTAAAATTATGGAATTCCTGAATGCTTTTATTAATATAAAGCTGTTCTGTTAGATGGTGGCAAATGTAATCCCATTGTTTAATAAATAAGAGGGAAAGAAAACAAGGAAATGCAAACTGGTTTGCCTAGGAATAAAAATACAATACATTCAGAAAACATCAATGGAATTAGTCTAAATATTAATTTATGTAAGGAAATTATGTACAGGTAAGGAAGAAGCCATGCATGTAATACACAGTATTTTGATGAAGTCCACTGAATTGTAAGACTGTGGTTAATACATTGACATGGATTAAAAATTGGCAGATAAGCAAGAAATACAAGGATATTCTCAGAGTGGTAGACAGTGAAAAGTGGACTACTCTAGGGATCAGTGCTTAGGTCCCAGCTATTCCAAATGTACAACAATGATTAGGTTAACGGAACATAATTTCCTTTTTATAAATCAATATTGACTTTGTCTAATGCTATTGCTATTGTTGAATTGTCCTAGTATCACTTTCTTTATGATAGACAATAGCATTTTATAATATTTCTAAATTTGTTGATGATGTAAAGCTGGCTGTGTTTGTAAGAACGACATTAAGGAGCCTCAAGACGACTTAGATATATTGAGCAAATGGGTAAATCCATGACAGATGCAGTATAAAGTGCATGTGGGAAGCTATCCACCTCAACAGGAGAAATAGAAAGGCAGAGTACTATTTAAATAGAGCTTAATCAGGCAAAACATATGTTGGCCTTCGTTGAAAGATTACCAAAGGATTTGAATGTAGGAACAACAGTGTTTTTCTACAATAATCAAGGGGTCTTGGCAAGACTACATTTCAATCATTGTGTTCAATTTGGATTCTTTATCTAAGAAAGTATGAACTTACTGTAGAGAGTTATCAGACAGATTTTTGGGTCAACTGGACTGTGTAATAAAAAGAGATTGAGTTGACTAGATCTGTATTCACAAGGGCTTTAAAGAAAAGGGGTGATGTTGTTGAAACATTCAAAACCACATTCAAACTGGGTACAGAGAATATTTCTCTTGATTAAAGGGTCTGGAACAAGGGGTCATTGTATAAGGACATGGGGGTAGACATTTCAAACTGACTTGAGGAAAAAATGTCTTCACTCAAAGGGTAGGTGAACTTGTGGAATTCTCCGCCACGAAGGCTGCGATGGACAAGTTGCTAAATATATTTAGGAGGCAAGTAGATAGATAGCTATCTCAAAAAGCATCAAGGATGGTATGGGGAGAGTAGTAAAGTAGTATCTTGGCAGAAGATCAGTTATGATTATATTGGATGGCACAGGCTCAAAGCAACAAACAGCTGTCTCCTACTCCCATTTTCTATTTTTCTGTTGGGAACATATATTTACAGAGACTCTTATTAACATTCTTCCTTTACTCTTCTATTTTCAAAACTGACCTTCATTCAAAAAAAAATTGTGCAAGAAATACAAAACAGTACATTTATTCATTTTACAGTCATGGCACTGTTCAGTCTAAGCATCTGCACTGTCAACTTCATACCCTTATTTTTAATCTCTTGAGTGCACTGACTCCAAGCTATGATTCTGTTCTACAGTTCTTTATGTAAAGAGACAAATTTTTAAGTACAGTATACAGTCATCCCACCTCTCCCGGAACTTCCGGGAGTCTTCCGCATATTAATAGTGGCTCCCTGATGCCCGCAAGTTATATACAATATCACGGAAATCAATTTTTTTGACAGTGAGCGAGAGAAAAGCAAGAGAGAGCGCGTGAGCGAGAGAGAGAGAGAGAGAGAACAAGCGAGATCAAGCGAGATCGCGCCACGGCAGAGTGTTTCAAAAAAATATAAAACATATGTCACCCCAGACTACACTAAAGTGTACCCCTGCCTAATAGGGGTCAAAATAATGACAGTGTTGCTCGCTGCGCTGTTTGCAACAGTGACTTTTCTATTGCCCATGGTGGGTTAAGACTGTAAAAGACATGTTGAGGTAAGTTTAACAGGTGTCATTCGTTCATTAGCATAGCTAACGTTATTTAAACTAGCTGGCCAGCTGCTAAGGAGCTACTCTATTGCAGACATCCCACCTCTCCTGGAAGTCTCCTGCAAATTGATGGTGCTACCTCCTTGAAATGAGTTTTTGCAGGGTGGGATGTCTGAGTTTATTAAATAGTATATTAATTATAGAAGACAGTAGAGATGCTTATCCTTGGAGCAGAGGTCAGTAGTAGTTAGGAATGGACCCCAGGTTGAGTTTCTCTTCTGTAGTGCATACTAACACTTTGCCAAAAGTTAACTAAACACTGTATACTGTACCTTGAGACCTAAGCAATGGATTTTTTTACAAAAATAAAATAAAATTCAGCTCTAGTGAATTAATTTTAAAAGTTCAAAGTAGAATTTCTTATCAGAGTACATAGATGTCACCACGTACAACCCTGAGAATCTTTTTCTGTGAGCACACTTAGCAAATTTATAGAACAGTAACTGTAAATGATAAACAACAGGAATTATAAACTGTAAACATAGTGCAAATGCAGATATAAATAAATAACAATAAATAATGAGCATGAAATAAACAATATAGGTGTCCTTAAGTGAGTGTAGCTATCTCCTTTTATTCAAGAGCCTGATGGTTGAAGGGTGGTAACTGTTCTTGAACCTGGTGGTGTGAGTCCTGAGTCACTTGTACCTTCTACCTGATGGCAACAGCGAGAAAACAGTATGACCTGGGTGGTGAGGATCTTTGATGATGGATGCTGCTTTTTTATGGCAGTGTTTCATGTAGATGTGCTCGATAGTTGGGAGGGCTTTACCTGTCATGTACTGGGCCAAATCCATTATCTTTTGTAGATTGTCCGCTCTATAATAGCTAATTGTGATACAAAAGAGTATAATGTACCTTTTCAATGTTACAAAATACATATAGCAGAAACACATAAAATGGCCCTTTAGCCCCACAGATCCTAGTAACGTTAATGTTTCGCACAAGCCTTCTCTGGTGTACTTCATCTAACTTGGTCAACATTCCTATTTCTTCTCATTCCCATGAGCTGTTCACCCCAACCACTACTTGCATTCTACCTATACTTTGAGAATGTTGTTTCTCCCAAATTGCCTTTTAGATGAATCAATGACTCTCATATTTATGGCTTCTAATTATGGTGTCTCCCATAAGTGAAAATATTTCTTGATATTTAGATGATCAAAATGTTTTCATAATCTTAAAGGCCCCTGTCATGTCATTCCTCAATCTTCTCTAGAGAATAGATTCCCAGCTCCTATGTTGAATCTCTTACGAAAACATAACCAAGTTTGTGATGAGTTTCAGTCGAAAATGACAGCAAGACTGCTATATATGACAGTGGTTACATTCTGAACAAGGAACTCAGCTAAACTTTGAAATAAAATCCATTACAAGCCACGTGACAATGTATGAATTAATCTATGGTATATGAAAAGGCTCTGACTAATTCAGAATAATTGTGAAATATGCCTAACCAGAATTGGACCTTAATAAAAAAAAAATCAAACTGAAGGGATTACAATGAAATAAATGTCACTTTAATGGTATTATTCTGAAAATTTGATACTCAGATTCATATCTGGAGAATTTTGTTATTCAAACCTGGCAGCAGTGAATGGAAAACTTCCTTGGCAGGCTGCTGGCAGCCTGCAGAGACGGCCCCATGCCGGTGCCTTCATGTAATTGGTACCATAGCAAACACATCTGGAAACAATTGAGTAAGGGTTTTGCTAGCAGAATAATGCAGATGCATGGCTCAGCCCCAGAGCACAGAGCCCAGTTTGTTTGTGTAAAAAAAGAACACAAGCCATGGGATTCCAATAATTAACCATAAATTTTTACTTTCAACTTTTGACTGACATTCACCATTTTCTGTCCAATTATTACCTAGGCAAAGGCAGTTCTTGTCTCTGAATCTGTGAGAAGTATGTGAAACACATATAGGGTGGTTTTAACTTTGAGGGGAGTCAGAGAGAATTAGATGGGCTCAGAGAGGGGTCTGAGTGGAACTTTATCTAAATGAGTGAAATGGATTCTGAGTCATTTCAAACTCAGCTTTCCAGAATCTGGAATCAGATCAGTGTTAGCAAAATGGAAAATTACTGAGAGAAGGGAAATAGGTAATGGGGTAAAGGGACAACAAAACCAGTGATCTACTTTTGGTTTAGTTTGACTTGCTTGGTTTATTCATTACCTGTATAAAAGTAGATACATTCATGGATATAAAGCTGACCATCACAAAACCTAATGGTATGAGCATTTTGAGAAACTTGAGAATCTGATGTTTTACTTCTAGAGGTGAATACTGATATTGGTTGCTCTGCTCACAAATTCAATTAGTGTGTTAATATGTGGAGCACAAATATCCCCAGATTGTCTTAGTGCATACAGTGCCTATAAAAAGAATTCACCCCCCTTAGAAGTTTTCATGTTTTATTGTTTTACAACATGGAATCACAGTGGATTTAATTTGGATTTTTTGACACTGATCAACAGAAAAAGACTCTCTTGTGTCGAAGTGAAAACAGATCTCTACAAAGTGATCTAAATTAATTACAAATATAAAATACAAAATAATTGATTGCATCAGTACTCATGCCCTTTAATATGATACACCAATCATCACTGATGAAGCCAATTGGTTTTAGAATTCACATAATTAGGTCACCGTGCGCAGTCAAGGTGTTTCAATTCATTGTAGTAAAAATGCACGTATATCTGGAAGGTCCAACTGATGGTGAGTCAGTATCCTGGTAAAAGCTATACTATGAAGACAAAAGAACTCTCCAAGCACTCTGCAGAAATGTTATTGAAAAGCACAAGTCAAGAGATGGATACAAGAAAATCTCCAAGTCACTGAATATGGAGTACAGTTAAGTCAATCATCAAGAAATGGAAAGAATATGGCACAGCTGTAAATCTGCCTGGAGCAGGCCGCCCTCAAAAAACTGAGAGACAGCGCAAGAAGCGGACTAGCGAGGGAGAGACCTGTGACAGCTCTGGAGGAGTTACAAGCTTCAGTGGTTGAGATGGGAAGAGACTACATGCAACAACTGTTGCCCGGGTACTTCACCAGTCATAGCTTTATGGGAGAATGGCAAAGAGAAAGTCACTGTTTAAAAAAAAAAGGCATGCATGAAATCTCGGCTAGAGTTTGCCAGATGGCATGTGGGAGACTCTGAAGTCAGCTGGAAGAAGGTTCTATGATCTGATGAAACCAAAATTGAGCTTTTTGGCCATCAGACTAAATGTTATGTTTGGCATAAGCCAAACACTGCACATCATCAAAAAGGCCCTGGAAGGCTTGTGAAGGTAGAGGGTAAAATGAGTGCAGCAAAATACAAGGAAATCCTGGAGGAAAACCTGATGCAGTATGCAAGAGAACTGCGAATTGGGAGAAGATTTGTTTTCCAGCAAGGCAGTGACCCCAAACATAAAGCCAAAGCTACCCAGGAATGGTTTAAAAACAACAAAGTTGATCTCCTCGAGTGGGCAAGTCAGAGGCCAGACCACAATCTGATTAAGAATTTATGGCTGGACTTGAAAAGAGCTGTTCACTCATGATCCCCATATGACCTGACAGAGCTTGAGCAGTTTTGTAAAGGAGAATGGGGAAGAACTGCATTGTCCAGATGTGCAAAGCTGATAAAGACCTATCCAAACAGACTCCAGGCTATAATTGCTGCCAAAGGCACATCTACTAAATACTGGCTTGAAGGGGGTGAATACTTATATTTGTAATTAGTTTAGATCTCTTTGTAGAAATCTGTTTTCACTTTGACTCAAAGAGTCTTTTTCTGTTGATCAGTGTCAAAAATTCAAATTAAATCCACTGTGATTCAATGTTGTATAACAATAAAACATGAGAACTTCCAAGGGGGTTGCATACTTTGTATAGACATTTAACTTCTTGTCCTTTAATTCTGAGAATATAACTCAGATCAAATCATTTTTGGAAAAGGAGTAAATCTTTTTTCAGATAAAAGCAGTGTTTCTAATCAGCTTAAATGATGATACATGGAAAAGTGAAAATAAATAATAAGTATCTCTTCCAAAAGTTTGTAATTATAAAAAGGTCAGTTGCATGTTTAATCACTCTTCAACAAATGTTAGAGAACTGTTATTGTGAAATAATTACAACATACCTTCTTTGAATACTGCAGTGTCAAATAATTTAACCAGCTGGTGAATAATGGGAAAAGCTGAGCAGTTTTCAAGAGCTGAACGTTTCAGTCACTCAACATACAGGCTGTCTTTGCCTGTTGCTGAAATCACAGAATATCATAGGTTTTTGTAAACTGGATACACATAGTTCAAAGAAACATCTATTGGGGAAAAAGATCTTGCAATATAGTTTAAAGTGGGAGTGAAAATCTGGCGAGATCCTCTAAATTCTGGGTTCAAGCCCAGACAGGAATATCACCAGTGGGATCTCAAGATTGACGTCCATACTTTCAGTCACGTTCGGGATGGGCAAGGGCTAACAATTCAGCTGGGCACAAATTGGCCCTGAACTGACGACCTTCATCTGAAGGTGTCTGATGAAATGGACAGAAATAGAAACAATCACTCTGGTCTGATAGTCATGCTTTTCTGAGGCTGTTAAGTATTGTGAAAGATTCAGTTAGTGAGTTGTAATCTGCCTGTAACTTGCACTTTCCTCTATGTTGCTTTTTGTGATATTGTAGAGAGGGATGTTCCAGTTTCATCTGTGTCAGTAGTGAGTCATTGACAAACCTTATTGATAGAGAGGCATAATTACTATACTGAGGCACCATAGGGATCTGAGCTGGAGCCTCCATTATTCATGGTTCATATTAACAACTTGGGGAGGCTGAGTCTGCTGACACTGCAAGGGTAGAAGGGAAAATTAGTTGTGAGCAGAATGCAAAAGTCTGCAAGGGCATCACACTGGCTGATGTTTAGAATATGAGATTATCTCTGTGAGACTTGTAAACACTGGTGTTCAGAAAGATTGGCATATCCTCATTGAAGAAACAGAGCATCAATATGCAAACATAGCAAATGCTTTGGATAGCAAATAGAATATTGCCAAGAGGGATAGAATATAAAATAGGAATGCCTTTCTGCAGTCGCTCTAAGATTTGTTGAGACCACCCTGAAGAACTATGTACCATTTTATATATACCTGGAGCCAACATGGAGAAAGTTTTCTCGATTTATTCCCAGATTGAAAGGGAAAGATGGAATTGAATGAGCCTCTACCTTCTGGAATTCAGAAGAATGAGTTGTGACCAAATGAAACATATGAGATGGTAGGGGGTTGACAGGTTAGATGCTGTGAGGATAATTCCTTGGTGGAGGACTGGAAAACTGAGGGATATAGTCTTGGTGGAAGGAGTTACCCATTGAAAGTTTGAGATTAATAGGCATTTTTCACTCATAGTTGTGATTTGTTTATATAATTCTTTACAGCAGGAAACTGTGAATATTAAATAATTTAATACATTCATAGATAGACTTTAGGACTATAGGTTTGTGGTTTGGGGATCAGGCAGAAACAGGCAAGTGCTGAAACCAGTGCAAGTTCAACATACAGCCTACATCCATTTCTCTTGTTCTTATGTTGAAACATAATACTTTGTGATTTGGTGCAATAGATCTTATCGATTCTTTGCTTGTCCACAAGCACAAAATAGAAGCGTTCCCGTTATCCACACATTGAATTTAAAATGTCCATGAAATTATTCGCCATGGAGCTGATGTTACTGCTATTCTTACTTTGGCATCTCAGGACATGGAGTTTTAGGCAGAATTTTTCTAGAAATATGGAAGAAGCTTATTTTGGACAATTCTATCACATGTTCAACAAAGTTAGGGTGGTGGAGTGTGAAAAAATAATGGACTAAATAAATATAGTAGGGCTTGGTAGTCTTTTGCTGGACCCATAGAAGAGCTCATTAGGTAAAGTTACTATTTTGTACACAATGTAGTCTAATATATAGCTAGCTAAAATATGTGTGTGGGGGGCAACCGTGGCATTCCAAGGAAGTTCAAATCATTTTGAAGGATTTTGAGCCTGGTTTGTAGCCGTCATCGATGGAATATTCTGACCACAACTCAGATTATATTTTTCACAGGATTTCTCAGAAAGTTGATGATTACACCGTTGCAAAGGTGGCATGTGTAAACCCTGTTGTCCAGTAATTTCAGATTTAAGCTCTTATGCTCAACTGGCAAACTTGAGCAATACAAAGGGAAGGTTTTTCCAGGACTGTTTTGACAAGTTCTGTTAGGGTTATGCAAGTATCCCTTTCACAACTGCTTTTGGCAGAATATGCATTTCCTTATCCTTAAAAAGTGGGGACATGCATTTACTGATACTTCAAGGGGACTAGAATTTTAGAACAAGGATGTAATGCTGAGTCTTTATAAAGTATTCGTCAGACTATATTTGGAATATTGTGATCAATTTTGGGCCCAATATCTAGTGAAGGATGTGCTGGCATTGGAAAAGGTCCAAAGGAGGTTTACAAGAATGATCCTGAAGATGAAATGGAGTGTTTAATGGCTCTTGTCCTGTACTCACTGGAGTTCAGGAAAATGAGGGGAGATCTCATTGAAACCTACTGAATTTTGAAAAGCCTAGATAGAGTAGATGAGGAGAGGATTTTTCCAAGTGGAAGAGCCTAGACCAGTGGACACGGCCTCAGAATAAAAGGTCATCCCTTTGGTACAGGTGAGGATTGCCCCCTTCACCATTCCCCATCCACTTTTCCCTCTCTCACCCTATTTCCTTTCCTACCCGTCACTTCCCTCTGCTGCTCCCCTCCCCCTTTTCTTTCTTTCATGGCCTTCTGTCCTCTCCTATCAGACTCCCCCCTTTCTCTAGCCCTGTATCCCTTTCATCAATCAACTTCTCAGCTCTTTAGTTCATCCCTCCCCCTCCCGGTTTCACATATCACCTTGTGTTTTTCTCTCTCTCCTCCCCCCTCCCACCTTTTAAATCTACTCCTTCTCTTTTTTCTCTCCAGTCTTGCCAAAGGGTCTTGGTTCAAAACATTGACTCTACACTTTTCCATAGATGCTGCCTGGCCTGCTGAGTTCCTCCAGCATTTTATGTGTAGTCCTGAACAGGTAGGGTTGAGGAAACAATAGTGGGTTAGCTGAGGCAGGGGTATGGGTATTGCTATGGAGGCTGAGTTAGTCATTTGTGAAGTACTGGTGTTCAAATAAAACATTTTTTTTTGTTAACTAATTCCAATTTTCTTTCTATTAAAAAGACTACCTGGTTGGATTTTGTTTCAAATGAAGTTATATCTGTATTTTTTTAAAAAACACATAACTTATTATATGTGAATTTTTAAGGAACTAAGTGTAAAAATGGTATACTTTGTTTGAATGTTACAAATGATCAGTAACACATCTATAAGTGCAACAACTATCATTAGTAAATATGCGTAGGAATAAAACAACATGGTTGAATCAATGTTTCTGTCTTTAATCCCTTTCAATCTAATATGAAACTCTGAAAAGCTAAACAGAAATCTGGAAGTCTCCAGTTTCAGAATCCTGCATCCAACCATGTTGGCAGTGTCACCATATGACTGATGTTTCTCAGTAAAATATAAATTGATATCTGTATAGCCAAAATACCAGTAAGTTTCTTTGGATGGTAATTTAAACTGAGACCAAAATTCTGCTTTCATTAAATTCAGTGCACACATTCAAGAGTTAGTATCTACAAATCAAAAAAAGTCTGGTCAGAGACCAGTTAACATCTGTTGCTTCACACAAACAAGTTATTGGGGTCGGCACTGAGGAAGGGAATGTGTTTCTCATAAAATCAGGAGAAAAAGTAGAACCCCAAATTGACATTTACCTTGCACTCTTGCTACATCTGTAAACCCTACATTGTCCTCTCAGTCTGAATGAGTTCATAATTTTAAGGGAAATTACTTAAAATGGGAGCAGCCTTGTGTTAAAAATATATTATAAACATCAATTAAAATTAAGATGACAATTACAATAAACATTTATTATTTGTATAACATTGAGTTTACTGTTGTAGGTATGACATGCCAATGCACAAAATAAATTTCTTTCATTTTGGCACATCATTATCCATCATAGCTTCAAATCTGAAATATGCATCACATCACTTTGGCAAATTTTCCATCTCTCACATCTGTTATCCTTTGTCTACCAGACAGTTACCATTTCGGGGCTGAATTTAGATTAGCGTTGTTGCTTGTGAGAGCTGGGTTAAGAATACTAAAGCCATATCATTTAGAACCCTTGCAGCCTAAAAGAAAAATCTTTGATTGCATCATTGTGGCTGAACCTGTATCCAGAATCTAAAGGTGAAAGAGCAGTAACTAAACCCATTGTGCCACTCAATCCCTTATAGAGAGAGGAGTGGGGTAAATTTGAAACATATGGTGTAGCTTTCTTTTAACATATTTGTAAATTTCAGACTTGGTTGTGTATTTATTACTGTGGAATTAAGGATTTGAAAAGTAGCCCATTCCATTCCAGATTCAATCTACCTATTGCAAGTTTTAAATAGATTTTGGCAAACTGCTAACCAATGTGAGTATGGTTATTTCAATGTAAAGACTGCATTCTGCAATTGCTTTATGTCCAGAATCTTTTAATCTTTGTTGCTGGCTTGTATGCCACTCTGTAGTGGCTGCCTTTCACATTTACAGATCCATGTTCTCTCTGTGCATTTGGTGCTGGTCACCCTGCTTTGAATGCCTTTTTTGAAAGGGTAATTCATGATGATGCTCGAATAGAACAATTATAAAAAGTAAAGTAAAAGATACCAAATTCTCAAATAGAAAGTAATTTTCACAAAGTTGAGGATATGTATTTTTCTTACTTAAAAATGCAGTCTCCAAGTACATTGTAGATTAGGGTCAGAGTCATGAAGTATGGAAATGGGCTCTTCAGCCAGCTACATCCGTGCTGGCATTGTATCAGTCTGTACTCTTCATATGTCCAAGTATTTGAACCATAACCTTCCATACCATCTAATTTCAAGTGCTCATTCAAGTACTTAATGAGTGTTGTTATAGTGTCTGCTTCTACCACTTGCTCAGGTAGTATGTTCCAGATTTCTACCACCTGTGTGTGTGTGTGTGTGTGTGTGTGTGTAAAAATCTTCTGCAAATTTACTTTTAAATTGCCACCGCGCGCTCACACAGACACACACACACACACACACACACACAGACACACACTTCCAAGCTATGCCCCGATGCCTCCAATTACAAGTGCCTCTGCCAAGGGAAATACGTTTTTCTGTAACTATCCTATCTATGCCCTCATAATTTTGTACACCTCAACTTTCTCTGTTCCAATATAAACAAACCTGCTGTTGCAAAGGACACAATAACTGGTTCAGACCTAGTTATGATGTCTAAATATTTGGGATAGCTTGGTGATCTTTACTTTCTGGAGTCACACATGGAAATGGCACAAAATGTTTATATAAGTAGTCTCCATTAGGATATGCGTATTGCTTTCAAAGTTCAATATTGTTATCATAGTATGTACTGTATACAACCTTGATATTCGTCTTCATACAGGCAGCCACAAAACAGAGAAACACCATAAAACCCCTTTAGAGAAAAACCCCATATAACAAGACCATCAAACACATGAAAAAAAGAACAAATCGCGTCAAAAACAAGAAGTGAACATTAAACATCAAACCGTAGAGTCTCCAAAAGTGAGCCCACTGCCACAAGCTGCCAAGACAAGGGAAGCCTGTTCAGGAGCCAATGGCCGCAGCTACAGCCAATAGGTCAGTCAGTTCACTCCGTATCATTGGCTGCAGGTCCATTTCCGCACCAAAGCACCTTGATCAAATTGCACAAGTACTAAAGCACATTCAGCGCTGAGAACATCAAATATCAAACTGCAACTGAGAGGCGACAGCCACGAGCCACTGAGGCGATTGAACCTTGCAGCATGTGACTCAAGATTGTTGTGTCTTCCGCCAGTAGCAGTGAGAGGGAGACTGGTCAAGTGCAGGCAGACAGCACTGAAAGCCATTCTGCTCTCATCCTCATCGATTTTAATCTTGCTCAATGCTTTAATCGGCACAGAGGAATGGAGTCGACCACAGGTTCATTTCTGCCATTAGGAATCGACACAGCATACATCCCCGGTGACAGCCATAGCTGCCAAATCCCCCAGGAGATGGCAGAATTGGCAGATCATTCAGTCAGCCCAAAAATACATTCATAAATGGGAAATTACAGGCTGTAATTGATCACAGTCCAGAAGAAGAGTATCCAGTAGTTTTGCAAGCAACCTGCAAGGTATTGCTGTTGGCCACTGGGGCCATCTTGCCCTAAAGTTCTTGCATTTAATGCTACAAGTACATGATAAGGTACAGCATTAGCTCAGGCTCTGCATTCTCCTGCCTTCTCACCATGTTTTCATCCTCAAAAGAAGGAGTAAGCAATACACAAATTAAGCTCAACAACTACTCATCTGGACTGTTGTACTGAACTAATGAAGTTATTCAGCCTAGCACAAGAATAATAGAGATCTGCTGGTGAAAATACTTGCTGTTTCTCTGGAAAAGAACAGCAAGGAGATGATAATCAGATAAAAGAACTAGAATTAAGAGAAGACCCATTGTAGTAGGATGTCTGATAAAATGCCAGAACTTAATTCCAGTCCAGACAGATATAGGAAAGTAGTATGACCCTTAATAAATTGACTTGGTTCCACAGGCTTTCAGATGAAAGTCAAATGCAGAAAAGTGCAACCCATTGATCACCGGTTACAATAATTCATGACCTTGTCTTTTTCTAGAGGTAGCATGTTAATTCCGACCAGTTTAAATGTCTTTTCTGTATTTGATATATTTATACGGATTGTAAAATAATCACACCCTGCTGTTTATGTTTAATGGTCATCTGTGTTTCTAAGTGCACTTGACAACATAACAGTAATTGAAAATAAAGACTAATAAAAGTGTGGGTGTTTAAATCCAGGCAGTGCTACTGTTTTCACAAATCGACTCCACATCTAGCCAGTTTGCGGAAAATTAAATACAGTCATATTAACATGGACAATTAGACTTCTATGGTTGTCATTTTAATATCTGCATTTAACTCTCATTAACGACTGATTCCTTTCTCCCACAGATTGTTAAAACACATTCCAGCAAATAACTGCTCTGTTCTTAGACATGGATCAAAATTACATTTGGGCCAGCAGGAGACAGCTGGAAATTAGTGAGTCACTGTTAGGAATCAAAGCATTCTGAATTTAGCTGGGCAGCAAGATGGAGAAGTAATGTTTGGGTTCATTTCCATAATGCTTCATAGCTGTACCACTTCATACAGGTCTCTGAGAATTACTAGACAACAATAATGTAAGTGGACATGTTTTTGGAAATATATTGCCATTTCACATCTGCTACCCAATGACATTCAAGCTGTGATCCTATACAGTGGCTCACCACAGAGACCAATTCCAGTGCAGACTGGAATGAAGCATCATAGCATTAAATAGCACAGAAATGGGCCCTTTGGCCCATCTCATCCTAACTAACCAGGCTTCCTACCTGAGCTGGTCCAATTTGCCTCTGTACCTTTCTTATACATGTACCTCAGCGGTCCCCAACCACCGGGCCGCAAAGCACGTGCTACCAGGCCGCGAGGAAACCCTTCCTCATTCCCTGTCACGCACTGTTGAGCCATTACGCGTGCGAGGTCATTAACTGCGCGTCATCTATGTCAGCGCGGGAAGGAGATCAACTCCCCGAGCTTGCAAATGATGGCGGGCTAAAAAGTATGTTTGACATAACATCTCTGCCGACATTCTGGATCAAAGTATCCTGAGAGAGCCACGAAAGCACTGAAAACATTGCTTCCATTTCCAAAATATCTCTGCGAAGTGGACTTTTCTGCAATGAATGCAACGAAAACTAAATTGCGGAATAGACTGGACATAAGGAACCCCTTCGAGTATTGCGGTCTCCCATCACCCCTCGACAGGACCATCTTGTTGCAGGGAAACAAGCCCAGGGCTCCCACTGATTCACCGATATTGGTGTGTTGCAATGATTTTATATGTTCATACGGGGAAAATATGTGCCGTGTGTTTAATATCCAAACGTTACTTAAAATGTTATGATGCTATTGACTTATATAACCATATAACAAATACAGCATGGAAACAGGCCATCTCTGCCCTTCTAGTCCGCTCTGAACGCTACTCTCATCTAGCCCCACCGATCTGCACTCAACCCACAACCCTCCATTCCTTTCCTGCCCATATACCCATCCAATTTTTCTTTAAATGATAATATCGAACCTGCCTCTACCACTTCTACAGGAAGTTCGTTCAACACTTACTTCAAGCTCCCCTGTCCTCCCCTGATAATTGACTTATCACTATGTTCATGCGAGAAAAATATGCGCTGTGTGTTTAATATTAAATTCGTTAGATAAACCCCTTTTAGAAAGGAAATTGAGTGTATTAGCCACTTATTACCGATATTCCAGTTGTGATTAACACCCCCCCCGCCCCCCCGAACAGAATGGCCAAAAACAATTTGTAGGGGAAAAAAATCGGCACGTAAACGCATGTGCACTGGTGCCCACGCAAGGCTTCATGGTCGTTGAAGTCTTTCTCGGGGTAAACACAATGTATTTGACTGCTACTCTTGTCCGTTGGCAACCCTACCCCCCCCGGTCGGCCAGTCCACAAAAATATTGTCAATATTGAACCGATCCGCAGTGCAAAAAAGGTTGGAGACTCCTGATGTACCTGACCAAATGCCTTTAAAACAATGGAATCATTCGTGCTTTGACCATTTTCTCAGGCAGCTCGTTCCATATATCCACCATCCCATGTGTGGAAAAACTTGCACCTTGAAAAACCTTTCTGTCTCATGTTAAACGTATGCCCTCTAGTTTAAACTCCCCTACCATGTGAAGAAGACTATAACTATTCACCTTATCTATGCCCCTTATGGTTATACATGCCTCTATAATGTCCACCCAGCCTCTACACTCAGGAGAATAAAGTCTGGTAAGCCTCAGGCTCGCTGAACTCGCTGTCGTCCAGGGGGAGCAGCCTTCGGCCCCGCCAAACTGGGTAATTAAGTTTGTGTGGATGCTGTGTGATGTACTTCACCCTGCCAAATAGCAGACAATACACCATATGCGATTAAATGATTATAATTTATAGATATTACTGGAACTATGTCATTAATAGAGATAAAATATAAAAGAGTAAAAGGTGCCAAACGTATCAAAGTTCAACCACTTCGTGTACAACGGTTAGAGCTCAAGTAACGGGGTCCTCTTTCCACCATTTGATCCCCTCCGACCACCTTGACCCGCTGCCTGGGACCAACCACGGTGGTCGACCAGACGCTCCACATGAGTCTGAATTCGTCTCCTCTCCTCGCCGAAGACCCCGGGGCTTAGACTCCTGCTCGGGGTCCGCCCCGTTGGCCAGCTTACAGCATCACGTCACCTCTCTCTGTCTCCATCGCGCCTTCTGCCTCAAAGCCCACGAAAACAATAGCTTACAGACACACAAGAAAGAATAACATCTATCCCAGTTGGTTAGCAAATGAATACAATTCTCTTTATAACCCAAACAAGCTGCTAGAGAGAGAACTTTCTCAGCAGTTAACAAAACGAAGAAGCCATTTTGATTAGCCTATGCAGTAACATAAAAGAAGAAACCCCTTACACTCTCCCCCCACCAAATAAAGTCATGTCCTCATGACTTCTAAATAACTCGCCCACTCTTCCTGCAGACACAAAAACCCAATCCAGGTACAAACAGTCACATGGCTCCCCAAACAGTAGACCTTATGCCCTGTTCCACAGGCGCTACGTAGGCTACCCTATCTGGGAGTTTCCTAATCCTCCGAGACCGCTGTACCCCCTCACCTAAACCCTGAAGGCTCGGACACTAGGGATACTTCGGGTCTGCTTGCCAACTCCTCTCTCTATCTCTCACTCATGCCCCCATTGCAACTCGGAGGCTCTTGTCCCGTGTCCGGGGCCCTGCTTCTTTTCCTTCCGGGTCCTGCTGTAACCCCGGCTGCCCACAGCTAGCCCTCCCCACTACACCTGACTCACTGGAAGAAGGGCCAAGTCTCTTCCTCAATCAAGGGGAAGTTAGCGAAAGGTAGCATGTACCACACATCCCGCACATCATCCTTTGAATCCGTATTCTTCCTCATTCCCACGATCGGTAGCTGCTGTTTGATTTTCTCCAAACTGAAGCACTTAGCCTGGGCTGCCTCTGCAGCCTCTTCAGCCTCCTGCAATCGAGACGTCAGCTTCTCCCCTGACTCCTCCAACTCTCACTCCAGTCTCAACAGATCTGACCCACGCTTCATGTCCATGTCCATCTCCATCTGGGACGCAGTTACACTAGCAGCTTCTTCCAATCTGTTCTGGATCGATTTCTTGAGTTTCTGCTGATCCTTTCGAACGTTAGTCAGTCATTGTTTCGTCTCTCTGAATTAATTCATCAGTACGTGACCGCAGTTTTGGCTCGGAATTTTGTTTCTCCGTCTCCACTTTGACGAGTGTGAACTCCAAGTCTTCAGTGGTTGTCCCGGGTTCCGGCACTCGCCTCACATCATCGTCCCCCAAGGCGAATCCAAACCCTAGGTGATCATCCACATACGCCAAAACTTCAAACACCTCCACATCCCCCATGGTCTTCCTCATGCCCTGCGGGAAGATTGCAGGGGCTCCAGATATGCACTGTGGCATCTTTTCAGATCGGAAGAATCCTAGGAAGCCTATAACGGCCGTCTTCTCCTTGTCGGCCTCACTGATCGGGATCTGGCAACATCCACTCCTCAGATCCAGCACATTAAACCACATCGCACCATACAAACAGACCATCGCATCTTCGGCCCTCAGGGCCATACTCTGGTCAATGACAGTGCGCCTGTTCAGAGTCCTATAATCCACACACACGCTGCCTACATCTTCCACGGCTACAGGGTCCAGTCACTGCGACCTCTCTCTCACCGAGGTGTCTTCAGCGGTCAACTCCCCTCCCTCATGGTAGTTCAGAGCGTCTACTAAGAGGGTCTCACCCTCAGATACTTCCCCCAGGCCGTACCACAATCAGCTCTCGTTTAAATTCGGTACCGGCCCAAGACTGCTACATGCGTCCTCACAAGCAGCTCGAAACGCTGGGTGCACAGACAATGCCCCCAAGAACACCAGTTTCACTGACCAATAATTGTCTTCTGGATAATCACTGGCAGCGGTACCCCAAATCTCCAGTGCCCTTAATGTTGTCAAGGGTAAATGCTTCAGACACCGGTTGTAAAACGAACTGTACAACAACTTGACCTGTGCCCCAGTGTCGAGGATGGCTTTAGCATAGCTTCCATCTATCCGTAATGACACACGGGGGCGTGGTCCCTCTATGCCTTCAGGAATAGGGTCTTTTCCTTTCAGAAGTTCCTTGGTACATTGCTGGGAACGTGCTCCCCCAGAGACCCCAAGCCGTTCCCCCACTGGGCCTCCACTAAATTTCCCAACACCTCTCTGATCAGCTGAACAACTGAGGGAGGGGCTGATCCTCGGAAATGATCCCCCTGGCACTGCAAGCAATTTAGCTGCCTTCCTAGCCAGAGAAGATACACTGAAAGCTTTTCCTCAATCTCCTGACACAGGTATGGAAAGCCCCCCAGGCACTGCATTTTACTTCCAGTCGAACCAGACGCATTTTCCCCCGCTTTCAGATAACTGGCAGCTGTCACTACGGGGTAATTGAACCTGACAGTTCTGACAACGTCAACAGCCTGCCTACTCAAACTTTCAACCAATCCCTGTCACTCTCCCTCAACCGAGCACTGCCACTCATCTAACAACTGAGAGATCCGCTCCGTCCACGTCTTGTATGCCTCCACCCCTTTAGAGATGGACAATATCCCAAAACCCAGGCTGAGCCTGCCATAGCTGGAACATTTATTCGCAGACAGTACCTCTGAATCGGACCACTCTTTCCTGTCTCTCCTATCAGTATGGACAGCCCATGGTCCCGCCTCACCCGAGGCACCAGTAAACACTGGCAGTCCCACCACCAGCTCGTCAGCGCTAGTCTGAACTCGAACAAAGACCCCACCCAACACGCATGCAGTAATAACCAGCAATCCCAGAGACACACATTACTAACCGCAATCCCACAGAGACACAGCAGCACTGATTTAAACAGGGCAATCACACAGCACACTACTGAATCCAATTTCAGACAAAGCCCCCAAATGTAGCCCCCTGGTAAGCCTCAGGCTCACTCAACTCGCTGTCGTCTAGGGGGAGCAGCCTTCGGCCCTGCCAAACTGGGTAATCAAGTTTGTGTGGATGCTGTGTGATGTACTCCACCCTGCCAAATAACAGACAATATACCATATGCGATTACACTTTATAGATATTACTGGAACTATGTAATTAATAGAGATAAAATATAAAAGGAGAGTAAAAGGTGCCAAACTTATCAAAGTTCAACCACCAAGTGCACAACAGTTGGAGCTCAAGTAACGGGGTCCTCTTTCCACCATTTGATCCCCTCTGAGCACCTTGACCTGCCGCCTGGGACCAATCACGATGGTCAGTCAGAGGCTCCACATGAGTCTGTATTCGTCTCCTCTCCTCTCAGAAGACCCTGGGCCTTGGACTCCAGCTCGGGGTCCGTCTCATTGGCCAGCTTACAGCATCACGTCATCTCTCTCTGTCCCCATCGCGCCTTCTGCACCAAAGCCCGCGTAACACAATAGCTTACAGACACACAAGAAAGAATAACATCTATCCCAATTGGTTAGCAAATGAATGCAATTCTCTTTATAACCCAAACAAGCTGCTAGAAAGAGAACTTTCTCAGCAGTTAACATAACAAAGAAGCCATTTTGATTAGCCTACACGGTAACATAAAAGAAGAAACCCCTTACATGGAGAAGTAATGTTTGGGTTCATTTCCATAATGCTTCATGGCTGTACCACTTCATACAGGTCTCTGAGAATTACTAGACTACAATA
The DNA here is from genome assembly GCF_030028105.1 of Mobula birostris. Classification (NCBI taxonomy): domain Eukaryota; kingdom Metazoa; phylum Chordata; class Chondrichthyes; order Myliobatiformes; family Myliobatidae; genus Mobula; species Mobula birostris. The sequence goes on along the minus strand of NC_092381.1, from coordinate 64,206,057 downwards.
ATGTAAGTGGACATGTTTTTGGAAACATATTGCCATTTCACATCTGCTACCCAATGGCATTCAAGCTGTGATCCTAGACAGTGGTTCATCACGGACCAATTCCGGTGCAGACTGGAATGGAGCATCATAGCATTAAATAGCACAGAAATGGGCTCTTTGGTCCAACTCATCCAAACTAACCAGGCTTCTTACCTGAGCTGGTCCAGTTTGCCTCTATACCTTTCCTATACATGTACCTGGCCAAGTGCCTCTAAAACAATGGAATCGTACTTACTTGGACCATTTTTTCAGGCGGGTCGTTCCATATATCCACCATCCCATGTGTGGAAAAACTTGCACCTTGAAGAACCTTTCTGTCTCACATTAAACGTATGCCCTCTAGTTTAAACTCCCCTACCATGGGAAGAAGACTGTAACTATTCACCTTATCTATGCCCCTCATGGTTATACATGCCTCTATAACGTCCACCCCAGCCTCTACACTCAGGAGAATAAAGCTCCAGGTTGTCCAGACTCTTCATAACTCAAGCCTTCCTGTCCTGGTAACATTGTTGTTTGTCTTTTATGCACTCTTTCCAAGTTAATTCATTGAACACAACTGCACACAATAGTCCAAGAGTTGTCTCTCCAATTTCTTCTATAGCTGAACATGGTGGCCCAACTCTTGTGCACAATGCCTGGACTGTTGAAGGTCAGTGTGTCAGTGTGCCATCTTTACCACCCTGTCGCCACTTTCAGGAAGCTTTGTATTCGTACTACTCAGTCTCTCTGTTGTATAATACTGTCCCAGCCTCTGCCATTTACTGTGCAAATCTTATTTTGGTTTAATTTCTCAAAATGCAACATATCACACTTGTCTAATTTAAATTCCATCTTCCACTCCTTGGCCTATTTCTCACTTAATCTTGATGCTGCTCTAATCTTAGATAGCCTACTTCACTGTACACTATGCAACAAATTTTGATGTAGTTTGCAAAATGCTATCTACATTTTTATCTGAATTGTTAATATAGATGAGAAACAAAAGGGTACCCAGCACAGATCCCTGCAGAACACCATTAAAAACAAACATCCACCACTACCCTCTGATTCACCATGTCAATTTTGTACCCAATTAGCTTGACTACCCTGGATCCAGTGTGCTCTAAACTTCCAGACCAGCCCTCAAGGTGAACCTTGGCAAAGGGTTTGCTGAAGTCTGTGTATCCAATGTCTACCAACCATGCACTCGACAATTCTTTTTGTCAATCAAATTTGTGAGATGTAATTTCCTATGCAAAATGCCATGCTGATTCTTAATCCTTTCCAAATGCAAGTAAATCAATTCTTTCAAAATCCCTTCCGGTAACTTTCCCACTGTTCCAAATAATTTTACTAACTTTCCTCCCTGCAATATGCCTCCAATGAACTTCGAACCGCAGTGAAGTTGATGGACAGGATGAGTGGGGAAACTGTTCATGCATTATCATTTCCACTGCAAAATTAAGGTCAGCAGAGGAATTAGAGTATACAGGCACCATTTGCAGACTTGGAGATGAAGCTCCAAGTCATTATTGACTTGGAGTCAAAGTTGTCCTTGATCCTTCACCAACCAGTGCAACACCAACTCGCAATATTAAAGAAGCACAGTGAGACCATGCAAAATTTAGATTATTTTGGGAACCACCTCTTAATAACAAAGTTCCCAACTGTCTCTAGAACAACACTGACTTTAAAAAAAATGACATTCAAGGAGGAGTCCTCAAATCTTGCATAAAGTCATGATCTGAACAACAACAATCACTGCTCTCATATGATTCATTTGGAGTCACGGATAACCTACAATAGACTCTTCAAAGCAGTGGGAAACACTACCAAAACATTCTCCACAAAATGAAATAATTAATTGAAAGATAGGCAAATTAAATACTAGCCACCTCCCCCAGTTCGTCAACCCCAGCTTCAAGGCTTTGTCCACTAGTTCCAGTGTGCATTCTCCAATGTCTGCATACCTAGTATCGGATACCTGAAATAAGCAATCTTCTTCAAAATTCCTCAGGGAGATAAAAATTGCCAGGAGGACAGAGATAATACTTCAGGGACTTCTCAAAGTCTCCATGCAAAGAAATTACACACTCACAAAATGCTGGTGGAATGCAGCAGGCCAGGCAGCATCTATAGGAAGAGGTACAGTCGACATTTCGGGCCGAGACCCTTCGTCAGGGCTAACTGAAAGAAGAGATAGTAAGAGATTTGAAAGTGGGAGGGGGAAAGTGTTTGTGTTTTTAAATTCCCCCTCCCACTTTCAAATCTCTTACTATCTCTTCTTTCAGTTAGCCCTGATGAAGGGTCTCGGCCCGAAATGTCGACTGTACCTCTTCCTATAGATGCTGCCTGGCCTGCTGCATTCCACCGGCATTTTGTGTGTGTTGCTTGAATTTCCAGCATCTACAGATTTCCTCGTGTTTGCGTTTTTAAATTAAACACTCACCGATTTATGAGAACTTCTGGCCCGTGGCTGCTCAAAATGGAGGAGCAGACTCTTCAAGTACCATGACAGGAATGCATACAATTAGCAGAAGGAAAGTCCACCATTCCCAGCTACCCATTCATCTCTCTTCCAAACACCACCTATGGCAGTAGAAATATTTTCTGTACAGGACTGTTCAGCTACCACAGAACTGGAGTAGAGGCAAGTAATCTTTTAACCCCAAGTGACAACCTAAGAAGTGTTTGTTGTCTGGTCCACCACAAGCAGGGTCAACTAGACTTTAGGGGAGTGTAAGAAATGCATTGAGCACTTTAAGCCAGGATCAAAATCATTAACCAAGTCTTCTTTAGCATTTAGATATCAGTCTGAGATATCTTAGTGTTATGACATTTATAAAAATAAAATTTTTAAATGTTTTACTGATTTAACTAAGCACTTCAGAAATACTTTGAGTATATGCTGTGCCATCCAAGTTGGATTTTGTTGCTTTGTCTTATACTTTTAGAACTATTTAATCAGGAGAACAAGTTGAGAAGGAATCCATGTTACAGAGGATTGTTTGTGGAAGAAGTGGCATTAGTGTCTTCAGAGAATCAGTGGCCTAAAAATTGTGTCATGTAATGCAGTGATGATTTGTACTATGTCATCTGTTTCCTAAGAAATTTAATCTGTAATTAATGCTGGGAGCTTATTGTTCAGAGAATGAAATTTGTGATTCCTATCAATTTTCTCTGTGTATCCCAGTCCCAAATATATTAGAATTAGAATTTTTTTTTGCTTACATCCATCTCACAAAATGAGGGAGTAAAAATCTTTATGTTGCATCTCTGTTGCTATGTACAAGCAATAAGGGAGGGAAATGTGGGAGGATATTGCCCAAACACTAAGAGTTTATACATAATTGTTTTGTATACATGTATGGACAGTCAGATACAATGTACAGTGTGAAATGCAATCAGATCAATCTGTATTGATAAATTGATGGCTGGTGAAAGAAGCTGTCTCGTAGCCTGATGATCCTGGCTTTAATGGAATGACCAATTAACCTACCCAATACGTCTTCGACAAGTACATAGACTACAACTAGCAAAGGCTACAAATGCAGTGGCAGGCCTTCCTGTGAACTGCGCAACCAGCTTCAGCATAGTTAAAAGGAACATGCATGAACCTGTGGATTCCAATGCTGAGAACTCGTTCTATGTAAGGCACATCTGAATAGAACAAAATAAAACTTGTACCAGCTCTTCTAGAGTCTCCAAATCACCTACTGTGCCCATGTTTATGACTGCATGCCCTCTTTTGTTCATCTCCTCCATCTGATCCCCATGGATCCCAGCTATCCCCACAACAAACCAGATATGTGACCCTTCTTGTTTTTTTTAGCTTGGTCTGACATTGCATAGTAAAAGCGAGTTTAGCATGCAGGACTTAATCTAGTGTGCATCATGGACCTTGTTTAGCACACCTTTACAAATGCTGAAGAACATCCAGGCCAGAGTTCCAATGAAATGAATGAACTTATTATTTCTGAGTCTGGACAAGCCTGGTGCAAACTTGCAATCCAAACACAAATGCTGAGCATTTTGAGTATATTGCGTCTGTCACTGGATTCCATAATCAAAGTCCGCAAATAACAATTCAGACAACATCTGTGGAAAGAGAAACAGATAAATATTTAAGGTCAGTGACTGACAAAGTGTCATTGACCTGAAATGGTGAATCTGTTTCTCTTTTCACAAATGCTGCCTGACTTCCTGTGCATTCCAGGATTTTCTCCTTTTATTTTACATAAATGGACAGTGTAAATTCCAATGTATTAAATCACTTGTGATCTTCTCAGCATCTTGAATGCTTAATATTTCAAATGTTCATTGTAAACAAAGCCAGTAAAATCATATTTATTCGTACCTGATCTCTATCTCAACCATCTGCAATAAAATCAATTTGACGATAACTCTTCTGAAAGTTTTGTAGGTTTCTTATTTTGACGCCTGTGATCAAAGTTGCCATTTATTTTATTTGTTTCCAGTCAATGAGCTTACCCTAGCATATGTTTAAAATGTCAGGTCCTTAATTATATTTTTTATACGTTTTGATTCCTAAACTTCGTAATAATAGTATTCTTTGTGGAGAAGGTGCTCCAACAAACTCTTCAACTATAAAATGGCGGAGGTATTTTCTAATGAATGGAATGTGGAAGCATGTAGACCTTTGTTAGGTTTAGGATATTAACTCCTGAATACTGAGGGCTATTTACAGCTTTCACTCTGCACAGATGTTTGCCATCAGGGAACAGCTGGGAAAATAAATCTGTATAAATTGGTTACTGTAAACAGAGGAGAGTATAGCAGGTCAGAGCATTCCTAAGATGGGCGTTCATTTAACTATTACTGCTACATGTGTTTCCTCATATGCTAAAATGACAAAAACAAAAGGCACCACTGGTATTTGGCCAAGAGACTGAAATTCCTGAGGTTGAGGATGCTGCAGTGTTGTTGAGTTGCTTTGGGATTCAGCACAGGAAATTCTGCATGGCGGAACAAGCAATTCTTCAATGCAAGACAAACATCTGGAGCACATCTGAAGGAATTCTTCAGCTATCCTGGACTTTCACCCTATTAAAACTTACAATATGCTCTATTCAAGACCAAGCTGAATGCTGTGGGTAAATGTAATTGAATTCACTCTCTGCCTCTACAGTGGTGGCTTTTGAACACCAAAAGGCAAGCTTTAAATATAGTGGACATGTTCCTCTTCAACTTTCATTAGGGCACCCATCCCTAGGGCGGCATGACTCAGCTTAATTTTTTTTCATTTACTGATAGTCTTTGAGATACAGGATATCTTCTCAAGCATTTTTTTAAACTTCAGTGCTACAATGTGGTATGAGATCGATAACAGAATCTGAGGGTAATTGACTATGACTATGAATAAATGCTGAGCTACTAAATTTCTGCTGGTAGATTTGGGACATAAGGGATTTCATCCCCCAAAGCCGAAAAAGAAGGAAGATGCTTGTAACCTCAAGACATTCAACAAATTCAGCGAAACAACTTCGCAGTATCACAAATATTATAGGTAAAACTGGAAACGATGTCTTACGGAAATACATAAATTATCACTTATTGTGCTTTTAGTTAAGCATAAATATTGGTTATGACATTAGAAACCAAATGTGTTTTTGGGATTGTTTACAGTTAATCCAGTTTAACAAATTTTCGACAACTCAGCACCTTCACTAAGCACTGAAATGCTCAGTGTAAATTATAAACATAAAACCTGTGGAGTGGAGCTGGAGTTTTAATCATCTGAATCAGTGTTAAGGCAATATTAATCACTGGACAAATGTATTAATAATCTGAGCTAGATCTTTATCCTTGTTCGGTGCTTAGGTTGCAGAGGTATTGATAGCAAGTGCTCTAGTTCATCTTGATCTTTCTGTGTTGAAAATGTGAAATAGACACATCCTACTTACCCTTGACAAGATACTAGCCATCAGTCTTCGTGAACTGCCACAGTCCACGTGGTTAAAGTTTGCTTGCGGTACAATTAGGTGGACTGTTTCAAAATATTAGTTCAGGTGTCTGCCTTATTTGGAGATTATGGTGTTCCCATGTGCCTGTTACCTTTATCTTGGGGTGTAAGATCAAGAGTTGGGGAGAAGCTGATGAAGACCCTTCAGTGAGATGCTGTAATGGATCTTGCATACTTCAGGTTTAATAGAACTATGGTAGAGCGAGCGAGTGTTTAGGATGGTGATTAGGTTGTTGATAAGCAGGCCTCTTTGACTTTAATCATACAGAAATTCTTGGGTATGTTTGGAGCTGAACTCTTCCAGGCCTTTGGGGATATTCTCCACAGACTTCATATGTGCCTGCTGAGTGTGCAAAGTCTTTGGAGAATCAGTTGATGAGTTACTCACTGCAGAATATGCAGTCTTTGGCCTCCTTTTACTTGAGTTTTGGACCATACAATGATGCATCCTCTCCTAGGATGTTGATGGTGGAGGATTTAATGATGGCAAACCCATTGAATGTCAAGGAGTGGTTATGAAGCTTTCTCTGCTTTTAGGGCAGCTTAATCATGACATCTCAGTCCGAGCTTGTTCGCACTTGCTGCCGATGAATGGAAGTACAACATGGTACAGTCATCAGCAAAGATCAGAACTCTGCTCTTAGGGCTGAAAGAAGATCAATGGTAAGAACACAGAGTCAGAGAGTCATAGAACACCACATCAGAGAAACGGGCCTTTTGGCCGATCTAGTCCATGCTGAGTCATTAGTCCCATCGACCTGCCCCCAGCCCATAGCTCTCTATACCCCTCCCATCCATGTATATATCCAGATTTCCCTTAAGTGTTGAAATCAAACCCACATCCACCACTTGCTCTGGCAGCTCATTCCACACTTTTACCACCTTCTGGATTAAGAAGTGCCTCATCTTGTTCCCATTAAACATTTCACCTTTCGCTCTTAACCCATGACCTATAGTTGTAGTCTCGTCCAATCTTGGGGAGAAAAGCTGCTTGCATTTATTCTATCTATACCCCTCATAATTTTGTATACCTCTATCAAATCTCCCCTCAATCTTCTACGTTTTTGGGAATAACGTCCTAACCTATTCAACCTTTCCCTATAACTCGGGTCCTCAAGACACAGCAACATCCTTGTAAATTTTCTCTGCACTCTTTCAATCTTGTTTACAACTTTCCTGTTGGTAGGTGACTAAAATTGCACACAATACTCCAAATTATGCCTCACCAATGTTGTACATAATTTCAACATTACATCACAACTCCTGTATGCAATAAATTGATTCATGAAGGCCAATATCCCAAAAGCTTTGTTTATGACTCTGTCAACCTGTGATGCCACTTTCAAGGAATTATGGATCTGTATTCCCAGATCCTTTTGTTCTACCGCACTCAGTGCCGCTCACCGTGTGAGAACTACCCTGGTTGGTCCTCCTGAGTTGCAACACCTCACACTTTTCTGCATTAAATTCCATCTACCATTTTGAAGCCTATTTATTCAAGCTACAAGCTTTGATAGTCTTCCTCACTGTCCACTACACCCCCAATTTTGGTGTAATCCACAAATTTACTAATCCAGTTTACCACCTTATAATCCAAATTGTTGATGTAGATGACAACTAACAATGGACCCAGCACCGATCCCTGTGGCACATTACTAGTTACAGGCCTCCAGTCAGAGGAGCCACCATCTACTTCCACTCCCCGGCTTCTCCTGCGAAGCCAATGTCTGATCCAATTTACTACCTCATCCTCAGTGCCAAGTGACAGAACCTTCTTGGTCAACCTCCCATGCGGGACCTTGTCAAAGGCCTTGCTGAAGTCCATGTAAAGGACAATGGAACACCATTTGCTATCCTCCAATTCTCCAGCGCGTCGCCCATGGCTAAAAAAAAGCTTTAAATATCTCTACTAGGGTGCCTGCAATTTCTACACTTGCCTCTCCCATAGGGTCTGAGGGAACACTTTGTCAAGCGCAGGGGATTTATCCAGCCTAATTTGCCTCAAGGCAGCAAACACCTCCTCCTCCTCTATAATCTGTATAGGGTCCATAGCCTCATTGTTGTTTATCTCACTTCTATAGAGTCTGTGTTCATTTCCCAAGGAAATACAGATGCAAAATAAAACATTTAAGATCTCGCTCATCTCTTTCAGCTCCACACATAGATTAGCACTCTGATCTTCCAGAAGACCAATTTTGTCCCTTGCTATCATTTTGCTCTTAACATATCTGTAGAAGGCCTTGGGATTTTCCTTCACCATGCCTTCTTTTAGCCCTTCTGATTTCCTTCTTAAGTGTTCTCTTGCATTTCTTATACTCCTCAAGTACCTTATTTGTTCCTATCTGCCAATATCTGCTATGCACCTCCTCCTTTTCTTAACCTGAGCCTCAATATCTTGTGAAAACGTAGGTTCCCTAAACCTGTTATCCTTGCCTTTTAGTCTTACAGGAACATCATGGCTCTGTACTCTGTATGCCAGAGATCTCTGTTATTATTAGTTGCTGTTTAGACATATGAGATAGTCTGCTGACATCATGCTGGAGTACAGTAAGTCATGTGAAGTTCAAGTGATTTACAAGAGTGCAAGTTTCAACACTTGCTTTTTGACCACTGTTCCCTTTAAGCTGCATGGGTGCGCTGCCCCATAGTAACTAAAATGTTCCCGCGCATGTGACCTTTGTTGCCATGCAGCTAGAATTTTCTTTTATGGTGTATAATGTTAATATAATTATAAAATTATGTGAATATAGTTTTTGAATCTGTTAATATAATTATGAAATACCTAGTAATTAACTATGTATTAATGAATATAATCCATAAAATTTTAAAATAATAAATGTACCACAACCTTTACTTTGAAAATTTTAGAGCTTTAATGTATTTACATTGTAAGTGTTTCAAGTTACAATCTGTTACAAATTGTAAAAACAATCACAGAATGGAAGTCAGTAGCACATTGTTAATTAACTGCCAGCCCACTGAATGCCGACACTGTAATATGCTTATTACAAAAAAAGGTCAGGTAGCATCAGTGAAAGAAGAAATAGGGTTAATATTTCAGATCTGAAATTCTTTGTCAAGTCTGGGAAAGCAAGGAAAACAAGTTAGTTTCAGTTGTTGAACTGATAATACAAAAGAATAGTACAATAATCCCTTGATATCTCCAGATGAAGTGAATTATCTAAAGTTGTGGAAGTTGGTACTGTCTGAAAGGCTGTAGTGCTGCTGGAGGGAAGATGAGGTGCTGTTCCTCAAGCTTGCTTCATTTTAACGTTAGCCTTCACCGTATTGATGGTGATGATAATATCATTGAATGACAGTAAAGGGTAGTTAAACACGCTCTTATTGGATATGGTCATCAAATAGTATCTTTTGTGATGTAAATGTTATTTGATGTTTATCAGCTCATGCTTGAATGCTTACTATGGGTTTGAAGAGCTGTTATTGGAATTTAACATAACGTAATCATCAAAGAGCATCTTCACATCTGAATTTCTGATGGAAAGAAGAGAATAGACAAAGCGACTGAAAAGGGTTGGGCTTGAGATACCGTTCATAGTAATTACTGCAGTAGCCCTCTTGGCATGGCATGATTGACCTTTAACAGCCACAGTCCTCTTTTTTTTGTATGGGGTATGAAAATTACTATTAGAATGTTTTCCTTTATTGCATATTGACTTCAATTTTACTGGGACACTTTGATACCACACTGGACGAAATGCTGGCAGTAACTCTGAAATTTAGCTCTTTCATGTACTAAAGCTTTTGAGAAATTTGCAGGGTTCTTCTGAATCTCAGACTAGTGAGAGATGTGGGAATAAGGCATGAAAATAATGTTGAAGTTACCCTAGCTAAGATTAGTGATAATTTATTAAACCTGTAACTCCTTTGTGGAACTTTTTGAATAAGTATCTGCAGTGGCTACACAGGTAATTCAAGAAATACCTGTGACCTGAGTCACCTCCATTGGTTCTGTTAGGTTTGACCAAGAGTCTAAACTTAAAATACATTTGAAGTTCCTTGTATAACATTTAATTATTTCATTTCAAGCTTTTGCTCAGTAAAATTAAACATCAGTGTAACGCAAAGGACTTGAGTGGAACTATCACATTAAAGTATCAGTTAATAATATTGAAATGAATAAAATGGCAATTTATAGCAAATTTGTCATTTACTGCTTGGTGGTAACAGATCAATGTCGCATAATTTTCACAATGTATTAATGGAAGAGCAACTAGAATCATGCAGCACATAAAACATTATTGCTACAATTAAAATTGCACACCTTCTACTCTTTGAGGATAGTAGCACTTATTAAGCAACTTCATAAGTCACAGTTCAAGCCTGACTTGTATTCTTGTTGGTTTTATCTCAGGTTAACTGAGGTTATTTCATTAAGTTGAACTGGGAGGAAAATGAGATTGAACATTCCTTTCCACAGATTATGCTGGACTTAATCTTCAATTGTGGCAGTATATGAATTTGCAGTGCTGCCCAGTACCTGAGTATTTGAGCAACAATTAACCTGTTTGTTGTCTGTGTTTGGTTTCAAGCAATTTTTGGGATGCATTTTTATGATTACATACAGATTTCACCACTGCTTACATTTTGAGTAGATGAGTTATAATCAATGTGATTTAATAAGTAAAAATGAAGCCAGTGTTCAAGTATCTTACTTAACTGACCAATTCAGAGAATATTATGGCTTATACATACTTTGCCATCGAACAAAACTCTAAGGAATATTATTTGATTCACTGAAATATAACTCAATTTGCAGGCTGTAGTTTTTGTATTTGGAAGGAGAGGTTCCAAAACACTAGTTTGCCTACCAGAAATTTACATTGCAAAGAAAAAAGATTCAGAAGATTTTCAGTAAAAGCTACCACTGTTTACTTATCAAATGGTAAAGAAATATTACAACTAATACAACATAGAAACCACCTGAAAACCATTTCCTTTTTGTCTTGTCTTGGTGGAATCAAGTTGCAAGAAGACAGAGATACGTAGTAATGTTCACCTCTTCCTGAGTTATTCAACAAACAATAAACAATAAACAATAAAGACACTTGAAAATTATAAATCTGTATCAAAGTAAAATAAGTCAATATAATTTGAATTAATACAGCTGAATAACAGTTATCGTGATGCTATACAGCTTGGGTGTCAGAGTTCAGAGTTAATTTCCGATGCTGTTTGTAAGGAGTCTGTATGTATTCCTCGTGCAATACATGGGATTTCTCTGGGTGCATTGTTTCCTCCCACAATCCAAAGACAGTTAGTAGGTAAATTTGTCATTGTAAAAAATTGTCCTGTGATAAGGCTAGCATCAGTCGGGGATTGCTGGGCCAAGCTACTCAAAGGGCCTGAGGTGCCTTTTCTGTGCTGTATCTTAATAAATAAATAATCTATTGCATAAAAAGAAAGAACTGGAATTTCTACAGAGCATTTTAAGGTCACTGTACAATGCAACATACTTTGACATACATTTTGAAATATGGTAAAAGTTGTAATACAGTAAACATGATGGCCAGTGTTCACACCCCATAGTCCATCAAGCAGCTACTTAAAAAAAAAATAAGATTATTTAATTTAGCTGCTGTTTGAGGGATAAATCTTTGGCTAGGGCATCAAATGAACTAACAATAAATAATGATTTTTTAAAAAATATCTACCTGAAACTGCGGATGGAAATGTAGATTGAAATAAGAAAGTTGTTGACACTGTAGTATAGTGTCACTACTGCACTAAATATTTCCAACACTCATTCCTGTACTTGTATTTACTTGAGTAGTTGTAGAGGAATTCTTTGCCTCATTGAGGAGAAAACCAAATAAGTAACCTGAAGTAGTCATTTATACAGTACACATAGGTTTAAATAGAAAGGTGTACTGATAGAGATATGGGAAAGGCATTTGTTAAGGTAATGACACATTCAAAATTTTTGAGGGTGAAACTAAGAAACTCATATTGGAAATAATGAACGCAAACACGAGAAAATCTGCAGATGCTGGAATTTCATGAACTTTTATGTGTGTTGTTTGGAAATAATGAAGAAATTGCAAGGGCAGAAGTTTAAAAGCAGGATTTTAAAGTGAAGTGGTTTTGAAAGTTGTTCAGCACATCTGCTCCTCTGAGTTTTCCCCATCTCACCTTAAATCCATGCCTTGCATATTAGACATTTAGATACTGGCTATCTACTCTATCTTTTAAACTACTAACAGATCTTCCCTCAGTCTCCACTGTTAAAGGAAAACAATCCATGTTAGTTGAATCTCTCCTTGCCCTAGTCGGCATCCTGATAAATCTCATCTGTGCCCTCTCCAAAGCCTTGACATCTTTCCTATAATGAGGCATTCAGAACTGAATACAACACACCAGGTGTGACCTAACTGGAGTTTTTGTTAAAGTGGCAACAAAACTTCCTGATTCTTGAACTTAGTGCCTTGACTAATAAAGGAAAGTATGTCGTATGCCTTCTTTACCATCCTGTCAACCTGTGCAGTCACTTTCAGGGAACTATGGATTTGGACTCCAAGATCCTCCTGTTTTTCCAGTAACAGTATACCGTCTATTATATTTGATCTCCCAAAGAGCAACACTTCATATTTGACTGGATTAAACATCTGCCATTTCTTGCATATATCTGCAACTGATCTTAGAGCCACTCTATCCTTTGGCAGTCTCTGCAACACCATCAATTTTTGTAACGTTTGTGAACTTAACTTAACCACCTACATTGTCATCCAGATCTTTCATATACTGAATATCACAAACAGCAAAAGTCCCTTTACTGATCCTTTTGGAACACCAGTAGCCACAGTCCTCCAGCCAGAATAAATCCCATTGTTTACGATCCTCTGCTTCTATGGGCAAGCAAATTCTGAATCCAAAAGTCACCTTGGCTCTCATGCAACTTAATCTTCATGAGGGTCCTTGTTAAACGCCTTAATAAAATCCATACGGACAACATCCACAGCTCTACCTTCAACAATCACCTTTGTCACTTCCTCTCTAAATTTAATCGAGTTAGTAAGACATGACTTGTCCCTAAATTGGCCATGATTTTCCAAATACTCATTAATCTTGTACCTAAGAATCTTCCCTAGGAGCTAGGACAGTACAGTAGAAGAACAATGTTGCCAAACCAATTAAAGTAGTACTCAAATGGTTAACTAAACTAATCTCTTCTGCCTACACCTACCCATATTCTTCCATTTCCCTCATCTAAACATCTGTTAAAAGTCTTTAATATTTCTGCCTCTATTACCACCCCTGACAGCACATTCCAGGCAACCACCACTGTGTGTTTAAAAAAAAATTGCTCCTCACATCTCCTTTGGAATTATTCCTTCTCACCTTAAATGCATGCCCACAGGTATAAGACATTTCATCCTTGGAAAAAAATTCAGTCTTTCTACTCTATCTATGCCTCTCATAATCTAATAAACCTCTGTCAGATCTCCAATCAGCCTCTGCCACTCCAGAGGAAATGTTTCTGGGATTATCTCTATTTCCCTCTTTGAATAGTGAAACAACATCTGCAAATCACCAAACCTGTGGATAGGGAGGACTTGAAGATCTTGGTAAAGGCCCCAGCAATCTCATGTCTTGTCTCTCTCAGTAATCTGGGGTATATCCCATCAGGCCTCCTAGGGATTTTTCCACTTTAATGTTTATTAAGAGACCTAAAATAGCTCCCTTATCTCAAATGCTTTGGAGCATTATTGCACTCCACGCTCATTTCTCTATCCTTAATGCGCCATACATCCTCCTTGGTAAGTACTGATGCAGAGTACTCATTTAGTATCTCTCCCACATTCTCTGCCTCCCACATTCTCTGCCTCCCACATTCTCCTGTTCCCTTCTTTATCCCTGAGTGGTTCTACCCTCTCCCTCCCAAGTTGTTCTCTTGCTATTGCTGTTGCTGGTTATTAGTCACAGTTTTGGATTGTTGCTGCAATAATTTTATGTTGATAGTTCCGCTTTATTTATATTCACAAATGCCATTATGGTCCAGAGTTACCTGGATTTGGCCAAATTCGTCACCATCAACAAGTGGTGAGACACCTGTGACTTTTGGTTCTCTCCTTACTACTTCTTTGTACTAGTTACTACTTTTAAAATAAAGTTCATTTCGTTATGTCATTTAATATGTAGATTTTGCAAAGGAAGAGTAACGATGGGAGCCATGGTAAACACAATGCAAGATGGCTTTTAAACATTATTCACTGAGAAAGGTGAATGTGTTTATGTAGCAGTGGAGAGAAAGGTCACATATTACACTTTAGGGGGTGACTATGAGCCTTTAATTTTTAGGGAAAAAGCAGTATAAAATCAGCATACTTGCCAAGTTTCAATCTTTTTTGAGTGAGGCCTGCTGTTTTTAATTAATACTTGTAACCTCTGTTAACCTGTATCCGATTTTAAATATCAGTGTGATTATGCATACAATGAAACTGTTTTTCTTTCACTTCCTGGAAGCAATGACTCATGCTGGGGCACTTTCTATATGCTCCATCAATGCTTCAGTGCCTCACTCTTGAGGCCATCTTACATTTTGAGTCTATCCAGTGTGCTGACAGCCCATTTGACCACAGGGAGCATCATTGCTGATCCGAAACCTGCCCATGACCATCACTTCCTTGCACATAAATTTCATCAGAACTTATTGGCTTTGCTTTCAACATTAGACCAACGTCCCCTGTGAAGTAATTCCAATTGTAAGTCATATACCTGAGTAAACCTGCACCAAAATCATAATTAAAATTGGCAAGATGCATTTTTTTCATTTAGAACCCACGATATGGCTAGATTGCTTCATTAAATTCTTCCCTACATCCAGCTCATTTTTATGCATGTTTTATCTCTTTATGTTTCTCTCTGTCATCATGTTCCATTTCATGGAATATTTAAATTGCACTTGGTTTCACTCCTTAATAATTGAACACAAAGGAGATTCTTACATCTGTAAGGCATCGATCCTGATTCAACAGGACTAGACATTACTTTCTTACACAGGTGGCTTTTCTATAATTTTCTGTCTTTGTAGCAGGAAGCAGCCCTTTATGCACAGTCTTGTATGAGCATATACATTAAACATATGCAGAATTATATTTTTAAAAATGGAAGCTAAAATGAACTAATTTAGCATTGGCCTTGGACTGAATTTAAGAGTATTTCAATTTTAGTTTTGCAGCTAACCAGTAATTTATCTTGCATGCAAGGAAATTTCCTCTTCATTCAAAACTATGCCAAATTTGTTTTTAAAGTTTATATATATATATATAAAATAAAATTTAAATATGCATAAGTAAATGAATATACATATAAAATAAAATTATATGTTAATATATTGGTGTAACATCCCCAGTGACACATGGTAACCCCTAGCAGGAATATGTGAGGTGGCATTGAAAAGCTTGAATCTATTCAACAGGATGGCAGCAGAATGCAGCCCCAAATTGCCCACCCACCAATGCCATCAAGTACCTTCTCTCCCACTGATTACTGAGCTGCAGCTTCTGCAATGGCCTCATCAGCCACTCAGAACCCACAGAATCAGTGTGGAAGAAAGTCATCTTCTTTTCTGATATTACTTATTCACAGTATATACTTATCAAAAAATATTTATTTTCATTGTATTGGAGAGTCTCTATTGTACACCATAAAATGCAGTAGCTCATCTTCAGATGCTCTATTATTCCAGGAGCAAGTTAGTGATTCTGCATTTCAGCATCAGTCCATTTTCTCAGTTCCCAATTCCTTCACCAACCTCTGGATTGGGTTCTGAGCTCCATTGTGGAAAAAGGATCTTAAGTCGCTGCTATTGACTGAATTGTTTGACATTTTACTACCTTCTGACAGCTGAAGAACACAGTCGTTGATCTGTCTCATCATGTCACAAGAGTGCCTTACTTCTCTCTTTCATCATTGCATGATAATATACAGAGGCTTGTCCTACAGGCACGATTAGGTTCACTTTGCATAACCTTGTTTATATATGAGATGTAGTTAAGACAACATTTTTAAAGGCTCTCCTTGGCCAGGTGTCAAAGTGTTAGACATCAGCAGAATGACTGTTACTCTAATGGCTGTACAGCAGTTTTGGTCTGTAGATTAAATGCCCATGAGTAATCACAGTTTATGCTCTGTAGTGTTCTCATCAAGACCCAAGTTAAAAGTTAATTACTTTCATATGTTGTACTTGCCATATCCTCTGGTGTATGACGGAAAGTGAAAACGCTTAAATTAATAAATAAACTGTTTTGGTATTTGGGATAGAAATCGCGTGTTTGGGCAAATGACTGGCAGGGTGCCAGGGGTCAGAGATGGGATTTCAGGTCAAGCATTTGCTTTTCTTGTACACTTAAATTGTTATTCTGCATGTCTAGCTCAAAGTCTGAGCAAAATATTTCCAAGCACATTTCCTGCCAAAACTCTGGAGTTTGATAGAGATAAAGTTTTATGATTTTGCTATTTATTTTTTCCCCTTCCTTTAGGAGCTGATAGTCCTGCTGTCACCACCTGATTTCTATTTCCTCCAATAAAAGCCATACCCCTATAAACCCTCCCCCCTCAATATTTGCAACAATTTCTCCCCTACTCCTTTCTATTTCAGAGGCCTCGTTGACAACCACACTTCAGCAATCATGGCCTCGTCACCAATCCTATGTTCAGACCACTTACTCACATTGCCTCAGCCTTGATCTAGTGACTTTGCATTCCAGTACCAGTCCCACATCTCAACCCTCGCTTCCTTCACCAACCCCTTGGCAGCTTTGCAATCCTCAATGAAAGAAAGGAAGCTGGAATTAATTAACGCTACAAGTTAGATATTATAAAAAATAAAAAAGTTATAAAAAGTATCACTTTAAAAATATCCAGTCTATATGAGAGTATAGAGGTTACACATTCTGATGAATTTCAATATGTATAATTGTCTTCAACTCCAGCTATATCTACAGTTGAAAAACAAATATATATCAGCAGGGATTCTATTTATGCATTGATCTGAGATATTAGCTAATGTCATGTAAACTAATATTTCGTTTAGCTCTCTATTCAGATAAACCTGCCAAATTTTAGTATGTTATGCTGAATCTATGTATTCTTTTAGTGTTGTGATTGGAGAGAATTGCTGCTTGTCAACTTTTCAGCCACTGGAGGCCAAGGACTGATCAGGAACACAGCATGGCTTTGCTCATGGGAAATCATCTCTCACAAATGTAATTGAGATTTTATACGAGGTGACCGAGAGAATTGACAGGAACAGGGTAGATGTTGCCTGCATGGACTTCAGCAAATCTTTTAACAAGGTTCCACATGGTAGACTGTGTTAGGAAGTATTCTGGAGTTATGTGGGTAGAGCAGATATTAATTCAAACAGGAACCAATCTTCAGTTCTTATTATAAATGTAAATTAAATTCAGAACAGTTGCAATTAGCCTTCAGTCCTTATTATAAATTGCAAGCAGTAAATTGAAGACTACAGACTAAGAGATTGCACGTGCAACAGCTGAAATTTAAAGCAATGGGATTGTATTAAACCAGGCAACATGGCTAAATTGTTTGCACCATTGTGACTTGAGTTCAAGCTGGCAGACCAGACAGATGTTGTCACTTAACATATCAAACATAGTCACAGGTCACAGGTGCAAACAATAGGTATAGGCAATTGATAGTTTTTGTGTACTTAGCAGAGTTGTGTGCTCAGAGACAGCCCTGACAATATTACTTTTGGGTGCCTGGCACTTTGTCATCAGATGTTTCTTAGAATGTTTGTGTTAATTAGAAACACCTTCAGAGGTGTCTTATTTTGAATTTGTGAGCCTCCACTGAGTGTCTCCAGAATGATGCCTGCTTGTTGTGATGAATACAGACTTCTGTACCACCAGCTTCTGTGTCTCTCAGTGACTTTGATCACAGTCACAACAGGCTGGTCCAGAGGTTGAATTATGTGAGATCCAAGGTGAGCAGACCAGTGGATACATATTTGGCTTCGTGGTTGAAGTCAGAGGCTGGTACTGAAGAGTTGCTTCTCAGGTTAGAAGCCTGAGACCAGTGTTGTGCTGCAGGTCTCTGAGTTTGGTCCACTGTTATTTGGCATATACAAATAATTGGTATGAAACCGTATGTGGCATGATCAGTAAGTCTGCAGATGGCACCAAAATTGCCGCTGTGATGGACATTGCGGAATGTTGTCTAAGGCTAAAACAGGATTGAAGTCAACTGGGAAAGTTGCCAAATAAATGGTAGTTGGAATTTACCTTGGAAAAGTGCAAGGTGATATATTTTGGGAACTTGAACTAGGGCAGGAGTGACACAGAAAATGACGGGGCTCTGTGGAGTGGTGTATAACAGAGAGACCTAGGGTTAAAAGTACATAGCTCTCCAAAAGTGCTAACACAGGTAGGCAAAGTGGCGAATGGTATGCTTTCTTTGGGACGGGGAACAAGAGTTGGGATGTTACGTTACAGCAGTATTGGACATTGGTGAGACCACACCCAGAATATTGTGTGCAGTTCTGGATGCCATATTACAGGAAGGATGCGAGTATGATAGAGAGGCTGTAGAAAGGATGGAAATGGAGGTCTTGAGTTATGGTGAGAGACTGTTTTCTCTGGAGTGAATGAGGTTAAGGGATGACAGAGGTTTATAAAATCATAAATGGCATAGATAATGTGGATGTCAGTCTTTTTCCGAGGGTCGTCGTCATCATCTTTATGTGCCGTGTTATGTGACATAGGCGATTCTGCTCCAATGACCGTGATTGCTCTTGGCAAGTTTGTCTATAGAAGTGGTTTGCATTGTCACCTTCTGGGCAGTGTTTCTACAAAACAGGTGACCTCAACCATTACCAGTACTGTTCAGAGATTATCTGCCTGGCATCAATGGTCACATACTTGTGATATGCACCAGTTGCTCATATAACCATCCACTGCCTGCTCCCGTAGCTTCATATGACCCTGTTCAGGAGTGGGGGGGGGCTAAGAAGATGCTACACCTTGCCCAAGAGTGACCTGCAGGCTAGCAGAGGGAAGGAGCACTTTACACCCTTTTTAGTAGAGATATATCTTCACCCCACCATCCCATTTCCAAGTGTAGGGCATTCTAAGACCAGAGGGCATAGATTTATGTGATAGGGGAAAGATTTAAAGGTGACCTGAGGGGCAAGATTTTCTACACACAGAGTGGTGGGTCTATAGAAAAAGCTGCCAGAGGAAGTGGTTTAGTTAGAACACTTAAAAGACATTTGGGCAGGTTGTGTGACAGGAAAGGTTTAGAGGATAAGTGAGTCTAGCTCAAGAAGACACCTTGATCAGCATGGATGAGTGGAGCTGAAGGGCCTTATTTGTACTCTATGGGTCTGTAAACAAATATCACACATAGTGAATCTCACTGCTTCAGATTTTTAATCATTGTAGGAGTGATAAATATTAAAATTTAGAAAAATCGTTATTTACTCTTTCTATTTCTCTTGGTCTTAATCTAACCTTTCATTCCTACCCTTCCTATCTTGATGTGGCATTGAATTCATTTACTGCAAGTTTGATTTTCTTGTTGAGACTTTGTCCTGAATTCAAATTCCTCCTTGTATGTTACAGTCCATGTAATAGCGGGGTAAAAGAAATTACTGACATCAAAATATTTGAACATGTGAATACACCCCAGAAACATCCAAAGTACCTGAAGGAACTGATGTCAGGATGTTATTGAATGTTTCTTTTGAAGGACCTCATCATTGTATGATGATTGGGGATGTGCGAAAACAGACTGCAAATAAATAGAAACTGACACGATAAGATCAATGAAAATTGCTCTCATTAGATATTTCAGTATTGTTTCCATTGCAATATCTTCCATTACACTCACAATCAAAAGATCTGCAAAGATGAGCAATGATAAAATGTTCTGAAATTCTGAAGATGCTGGTTCATTGCATCCATTGAAGGATGTGATCATGACAATGACTGACTGGTATTTGAAGAAAGGCTTGCATACATACAAAATATATATTCCTTTAAGCACACCATAAAAAGTGTTTTCTTTGTGACTTACAAGAGAAGTTGCAGATAGTATCAAATCCCAGAGACTCGTAATTTATTAGACTCACAAATTATTAGAAATAGCAGCAGCCTCAGGAATGGCAGTATTTTAGAAAAAGAAAGACATAGAAATTGATACAGAAAAGACTAGATTAAAATTCAGAACAGCCCTGGCAAGAACCACAAAAGCAAATTGTAAAAGGTTCCATCATCGAATTGAAAAGAAAAGAATAGTAAGGGCAAGACTAGGTTCCTTAGGGACAGAAATGGGAGAATTTATTATGGGAAGTAAGGAAACAGTAAAGGAATTAAACAGTTACATTGTATCTGTCTTCACAGAAGAGGGCATACAAATTTTGTCAGATATGTGAGAAAATCAAAGATCTAGTGAGAATGAGGAATTAGTAGAAAGAAGCATTGATGAAATATTAGCACTAGAGAAACCGATTTATCAGCTTGAAAGCCAATAAATCCCAAAGACTTGATGAACTACATCCTGATGTTTTGAAAGAAGTAACTTGAGAGAGAGTACTTATTGTGGTTATGATCTTCCTAAATTCCATTCTGGATTGAAGGATAACAAATGTGACCCCGCAGTTTAAAAAAAAGACGGAGGAGTTAAAATAGAGAACTATTAACCTCTTAATCTAACATTAGTGGATGTGAAAATGCTAGAATTTATAATGTAAATTCTAAATTCATTAGGCGAGCTGCAGCTCCTAAGGGACCGTGTTAGGGAATTGGAGCTGCAGCTCGATGAACTTCGTCTGGTCAGGGAGAGTGAGGAGTTGATAGAGAGGAGTTACAGGCAGGTGGTCACACTGGGGCCACGGGAGGCAGACAAATGGGTCACGGTTAGGAGGGGGAAGGGGAAGAGTCAGGTACTAGAGAGTACCCAAGTGGCTGTACCCCTTGACAGTAAGTACTCCTGTTTGAGTGCTGTTGAGGGGGACAGCCTACCTGGGGGAAGCAACAGTGGTCGTGCCTCCAGCACAGAGTCCTGCCCTGTAGCTCAGAAAGGTAGGGAAAGGAAGAGGAGGGCAGCAGTAATAGGGGACTTGATAGTTAGGGGGTCAGATAGGCGATTCTGTGGATGCAGTCAGGAGACCCAGATGGTAGTTTGCCTCCCTGGTGCCAGGGTCCAGGATGTTTCTGATCACGTCCAAGATATCCTGAAGTGAGAGGGTGAGTAGCCAGAGGTTGTGGTACATATAGGTACCAATGACATAGGTAGGAAAAGGGAAGAGGTCCTGAAAGGAGAATATAGGGAGTTAGGAAGGGAGTTGAGAAGAAGGACCACAAAGGTAGTAATCTCGGGATTACTGCCTGTGCCACACAAAAGTGAGAGTAGGAATGGAGTGAGGTGGAGGATAAATGAGTGGCTGAAAGATTGGAGTAGGGGGCAGGGATTCAAGTTTCTGGATCATTGGGACCTCTTTTGGAACAGGTGTGACCTGTACAAAAAGGACAGGTTGCACTTGAATCCTAAGAAGACCAATATCCTGGCGGGGAGATTTGCGAAGGCTACTGGGGAGACTTTAAACTAGAATGGTTGGGGGGTGGGAATCAAATTGAAGAGACTAGGAGAGAGGAGGTTAGTTCACATATAGAGAAAGCTAGTAGACTGTGTGAGGGAGGATAGGCAGGTGACAGAGAAGGGGAGTGCTTAGACCAAAGATGTAGGGGAGAAGGAAGAAAAAAATAATAAAGTTGTTTGCACCATTGAGGATAAACAGAGAGTAAGAGGTGGAGGGTTTCTTAAATGCATCTATTTTAATGCTAGGAGCATTGTAAGAAAGGAGGATGAGCTTAGAGCATGGATTGATACCTGGAAATGTGATGTTGTAGCTATTAGTGAAACATGGTTGCAGGAGGGGTGTGATTGGCAACTAAATATTCCTGGATTTCGTTGCTTCAGGTGTGATAGAATCAGAGGGGCAAGAGGGGGAGGTGGTGCATTGCTTGTCAGGGAAAATATTACAGCGGTGCTTTGGCAGGATAGATTAGAGGGCTCATCTAGGGAGGCTATTTGGGTGGAATTGAGGAATGGGAAAGGTGTAGTAACACTTCTAGGGGTGTATTATAGGCCACCTAATGGGGAGCGAGAATTGGAGGAGTAAATTTGTAAGGAGATAGCAGATATTTGTAGTAAGCACAAAGTTGTGATTGTGGGAGATTTTAATTTTCCACACATAGACTGGGAAGCCTATTCTGTAAAAGGGATGGATGGTTTGGAGTTTGTAAAATGGGTGCAGGATAGTTTTTTGCAGCAATACATAGAGGTACCAACTAGAGAAGGGGCAGTGTTGGATCTTCTGTTAGGGAGTGAGATAGGTCAGGTGACGGAGGTATGTGTTGGGGAGCACTTCGGGTTCAGTGATCACAATGCCATTAGTTTCAATATAATTATGGAGAAGGATAGGACTGGACCCGGGGTTGAGATTTTTGATTGGAGAAAGGCTAACTTTGAGGAGGTGCAAAAGAATTTAGAAGGAGTGGATTGGGACAATTTGTTTTATGGGACGGATGTAATAAAGAAATGGAGGTCATTTAAAGGTGAAATTTTGAGGGTACGGAATATTTATGTTCCTGTTAGGTTGAAAGGAAAGGTTAAAAGTTTGAGAGAGCCATGGTTTTCAAGGGATATTGGAAACTTGGCTCGGAAAAAGAGAGAGATCTACAATAAATATAGGAAACGGAGTAAATGAGGTGCTCGAGGAATATAAAGAAGGTAAAAAGAATCTTAAGAAAGAAATTAGAAAAGCTAAAAGAAGATATGAGGTTGCTTTGGCAACTAAGGTGAAAATAAATCCAAAAGGTTTCTACAGCTGTATTAATAGCAAAAGGATAGTGAGGGATAAAATTGGTCCCTTAGAGAATCAGAGTGGACAGCTATGTGCGGAGCCAAAAGAGATGGGGGAGATTTTGAACAATTTCTTTTCTTCAGTATTCACTAAGGAGAAGGATATTGAATTGTGTAAGGTAAGGGAAACAAGTAGGGTAGTTATGGAAACTATGATGATTAAAGAAGAGGAAGTACTAGCGCTTTTAAGGAATATAAAAGTGGATAAGTCTCCAGGTCCTGACAGGATATTCCCATGGACCTTGAGGGAAGTTGGTGTAGAAATAACAGGGGCTCTGACAGAAATATTTCAAAATGTCATTAGAAATGGGGATAATGCTGGAGGATTGGAGTATTGCTCATGTGGTTCCATTATTTAAAAAGGGTTCTAAGAGTAAACCTAGCAATTATTGGCCTGTAAGTTTGACATCAGTGGTGGATAAATTAATGGAAAGTATTCTTAGAGATGGTATGTATAATTATCTGGATAGACAGGGTCTGATTACGAACAGTCAACATAGACTTGTATGTGGAAGGTCATGTTTGACAAGTCTTATTGAATTTTTTGAAGAGGTTACTAGGAAAATTGATGAGGGTAAAGCGGTGGATGTTGTCTATATGGACTTCAGTAAGGCCTTTGACAAGGTTCCACATGGAAGGTTAGTTAGGAAGGTTCAGTCGTTAGGTATTAATATTGGGAGATGCCAGAGAGTAGTGGTGGATAACTGTTTGTCAGGTTGGAGGCCGGTGACTAGTGGTGTGCCTCAGGGATCTGTACTGGGTTCAATGTTGTTTGTCATATACATTAATGATCTAGATGATGGAGTGGTAAATTGGATTAGTAAGTATGCAGATGATACTAAGATAGGTGGTGTGGATAATGAAGTAGGTTTTCAAAGCTTGCAGAGAGATTTGGGCCAGTTAGAAGAGTGGGCTGAAAGATGGCAGATGGAGTTTAATGCTGAAAAATGTGAAGTGCTACATTTTGGTAGGACTAATCAAAATAGGACATACATGGTAAATGGTAGGGCATTGAAGAATGCAGTAGAACAGAGGGACCTAGGAATAATGGTGCATAGTTCCCTGAAGGTGGAATCTCATGTGGATAGGGTGGTGAAGAAAGCTTTTGGTGTGCTGGCCTTTATAAATCAGAGCATTGAGTATAGGAGTTGGGATGTAAGGTTAAAGCTGTACAAGGCATTGGTGAGGCCAAATTTGGAGTATTGTGTACAGTTCTGGTCACCGAATTATAGGGAAGATGTCAACAAAATAGAGAGAGTACAGAGGAGATTTACTAGAATGTTACCTGGGTTTCATCACCTAAGTTACCGAGAAAGGTTGAACAAATTAGGTCTTTATTCTTTGGAGCGTAGAAGGTTGAGGGGGGACTTGATCGAGGTATTTAAAATTATGAGGGGGATAGATAGAGTTAACGTGGATAGGCTTTTTCCATTGAGAGTAGGGGAGATTCAAACAAGAGGACATGAGTTGAGAGTTAAGGTGCAAAGATTTAGGGGTAACACGAGGGGGAATTTAGGGGTAACACGAGGGGGAACTTCTTTACTCAGAGAGTGGTAGCTGTGTGGAATGAGCTTCTAGTAGAAGTGGTAGAGGCAGGTTCGATTTTGTCATTAAAAAAAAAATTGGATAGGTATATGGACAGGAAAGGAATGGAGGGTTATGGGCTGAGTGCAGGTAGATGGGACTAGGTGAGAGTAAGCGTTCGGCACGGACTAGAAGGGCCGAGATGGCCTGTTTCTGTGCTGTAATTGTTATATGGTTATATGGTTAATGTAGGATGTATTAGCAGAAGTACTTGAAAAGGAGAATAGGATTAAGCAGAGTCAACATGGATTTGGTTTTCAGATAGAAAGCAAAGACTGAATAATGAGTCATTCTAAGGTTGGCGGCTTGTGACTAGTTGTGTGCTCATAGATTCACCATCTATATCAACAGTTTGGTTGAGGGCCAGGTGTCATATTTCTAACTTTGCTGACAACACTAAATTAGGAAGATTGGTAGTTTGGAGAGGGATATAAAGGGAATATGGACATGCTGAGGGAGTGGGTGAGAATATGGGAGATGGCGTATAATGTGCAACATGTGAGGGTCCACAAAACAGAAAAACAATATTTTTTATATTGTGAGACTGTGTGGTGTTATGTTTGAAGGGACCTCGGTGTTAATACACAAGGCCAACATGTAGTAAGGTGATTAGGAGGGTAACCTTCAGCCCTTTCCATGAGAGGATTTGAGTACAGAAGTAAATTGTACAGTACATGGCTTTGATGGGACTACACCTGAAGAATTTTTGTATGTACGGTTTTGGTCTTGTTACCTAAGTAAGAATTGACTTGTCATAGAGGGAGTGCAGTAAATATTCACTGGACTATTTCTAGGAATGGCAGGTGTGCTGTATGGTGAAAGAACAAGGAGAACAGAACTGTGATCCCTAAATTCAGAAAAACTAGAGATTTCATTGAAACTGAAAATCATTGAAGGGCTTGAAAGGTGAGATACAAATAGGATGATTCATCTGACTAATGAGTCCAGGAGCAAGGAGATAATTTGAAATAAGATACGGTTATATATGACTGAGCTGCCAAGTAATATCCTCATTCAGAGAGTAGTAAGCTTTTGGAACTCTCTACTCCAGAGTGCTGTCGAGGCTCAGTTGCAGTGTTCACTCACAACAGAATTCAGTCAATTTACAGAAACTAAAGGAAAAGGGGGTTAAGGACATGGTGTGGGGAAATGAATGAAGAACCAGAAGAACTGTCAGGCAGCACACATCAAAGTTGCTGGTGAACGCAACAGGCCAGGCAGCATTTCTAGGAAGAGGTACAGTCGACGTTTCAGGCCAAGAAGACCTGTCTTATTGACTGGTAGAACAGTCAAGGGATTGGGTGGCCTATTCCTGTTCCTATTTATTACGCTCTTATGTAATAGGTGATGAATGATAAGTTGGCCAAAGTACAGCAGTGTTGTGCATCAAAAAGTTAATGTGATACACTTAGAACGTTTCTGAGAGATGTGTTAAGGCCCTTAATAAATGTCGATCTTTCTTTAGCTGTTCTTAAGTTGTACAAAGTGTGCGTGGATAATAAATATAAATGGGCTTCTTGACAAATTATTTTAGGGTTGCTGCTGACTGATGTAGAGCCATTGGTAGCTATCACAATTAATTTGCTTTAAGCACTAGTTCCACTGGTTCTCTGTTCATTTATTTTTCTTTTCGGTTTGTGTTATTTTCAGATACTCTAGCTGTGAAAGAGTTAAATCAAAACACTTTGTGTAATTCCACAACTAAATGAAATCAAAAAAATCCAATGATATCTGTGTGTGTGAGTGTGAGAGAGTGTGAGGGAGGCAGAGAAATGGGTGGAGGGGGATATAGGGAGAGGGGGAGGGGCGGAGGGAGAGAGTGAAAGAAAGGGAGGGATATAGGGAGAGGAGGAGGGGAGGGGGCAGAGGAAGAGAAGGAGAGGGAGAAAAAGAAATAAATGGTTGTGGTCAAGAATAGCAAATGCTATTCCATGCTTTTTGCACATCATCACCATTGTGTTCTAAGGTCTGTCCCCAGAGTAATTTTACTAGATGGTTAGAGGAAAAATGAACCTTTGAGGGGAACAGCAACTGACATATCAAAAGTATATAATAGATTAGCGTAAACTCTCCCTGTTGGTATTTAATATTTTAGTAATATTTGAATATTGTAAATGTATTGTTTGATTAAGTATTCTTTGTTGTTTACATTATTCATTTTTGGCTTTATGTAAAAATACATAAATATACCCTGCTATATGCCAATGGACGTACACAAGCTATCTTCTGGCTGTGTGCTTTTGCTTTCAATTAGTTTCATGTTTTGGAGTTACAAAACATTACAGTGGTGAAGAGGAAGTTTTAAACGAACCCGAGATGACTACCCACCTGTTGAAGCACAGCCTAGATGTTCGAGTTTTTAAAAAAAGCGCAGCAAGAAATGGTTGAGTAAAAACAAAACAGCATAGCACATTTTCTTCATAAGGGAAGACACCATCAAGATTTTAAAAAGGGAGAAAATGGAAGAATTCGCGGGTTAATAAACTGAGTACCAGGTGATAAAAAATAAATAAAAGAGCAGAAATGGCTAGCTACATCGGAAAGATAGATATGTTAGATTGCACAAAAGATAAATGGAATATGTATACTGAGCTAATTGAGCAGTATTTTGAAGCAAATGGAATAGCCAATGAGAAATAAGTACCAGTTTTGTTGAGTCCGTTGGATTTAATGACATACATAGTAGTTTGACTGCTCCAACCAAACCAGTTGAAATGAACTTTGTTGACATTGAGAAAGTAATGCAAGAACATTTGTTGATAGCAGAACACTTTAGGTTTCATAAGCAGAATCAAAAGGCTGAATTGAAGAGATTGTCTGAGCATTGTCAGTTCTGTGATGGGCTTAATGATGCACTTGAGAGATCACTTAGTTTGTGGAATCTTACAAGGAAGTATTTAAAAACAGCTCTTAGCAGTAATATTGAGTAATATTGTAAATATATTTGATTAAGTATTCTTTATATAATGTATTGCAGGTTATATGTAAAAGTACATAAATGGCATACATCATTACGCCACCACATGATAAGCACACGTCTTGCTTAAAGTAAAAACAAATGTACACACATTATCTCCCGGTTCTGTGTTTTTGCTTTCAATTAGTTTCATGTTCTGGAGTTACAAAACATAATGTCACCCTCCAAAAAAAACCTTTAAGCAGATCTAACAGTTTAAAGGACCGGTCACTCATATCTATTTGGATACAATAGGCTCTTTGATAGGTACATGGAGCTTAGGAAAAATAGAGGGCTATGCTCTAGGGAAATTCCAGGCCGTCTCTAGAGTGGGTTACATGGTCGGCACAACATTGTGGGCCGAAGAGAATGTAATGTGCTGTAAGTTTCTATGTTCTATCTCAAATTTGTTTTCATATCATTTCAAAAAATAAACCACAGCAGCTAGTTTATTGTATAAATGGTTGCACCCACACTTTATGCAGATATGTGTTGTGTGGAAATGAAGCCCAGCTTTTGCCTTCTAGTAAATTTTTTGTTACTGGGTGTATGCCACGGCAAATGGGCCCATGAACTTATTGTACAATTTTATCTAGATTTGTAGACAAATTACACGGCTATATAGCTAGCACTGTAGGACAATGCCAAAGTCTGTTCTAACAGCCCTGCAACCCTTTTGCCTCTTTCATTTGTTGACCCCAGCTGCAACAGCAATTTGAACAATTTCTCTCAAAATAATTGGTGTTCTACTTACATTGAGATTAAATTAGTGAATATTGTCGTTTTTATCTATATAATAAAATAAGGGAAACTTGGTGCCATTTCCTGAAAATATTAAAATCTTTGCGATGTCAGCTGAAAAACTATTTTTGTTTTTACTGTTCTGGTACTTGTGTATGCTTCTAAGGTGGGAGGTCTTCCTGTGGTCTCTGCTGATATTCCAAAGCAAAAAAGTGCAAATGCTAAAAATCTGAAATACAGTGGATTCCAGTTAATTAGGACACATCGGGACCAGTACATTTTAGCCCGATTAGGTGGTTGTCCCATTTAGTCAAAGATTCATGGAAATAGTTAAAAAGATATAAAAAGGACAAACCACCATTTAACTGAGTGACAAATTATGTATTTAAATGAAATACAAAACTAATTCGAACACTACCAATGCTACTATAGTACTGTAAAACTGTGTATTAGTCCCGGTTAGTTATCGATGGAGAAATTCATCCCTTGTAAGCTGCTATGTATGGGGTGTCCAGGGAAGGGTAGCATCTTTGGTGAAAGGGCTTGCTGTGCCCATTCTGGGGGCAGCTCACTCACCTTTGGTTTCCACTGGAGAGACAGCCCTCAACTGTGGCCTCAATTAGCTGTTTATATGTGACAACGGCCACACCCCAGTATACTGCTTCAACAGGTGGGCTGAACCAGATGAGGATAGCTGGCAGGACTCATATCCCGATGAAGTAGGGCCATGCCTGTCGTAGCATGTGAAGTCAGCTCCAGCAGACTGGCTGATGAGATCATCAGTAAGATCCAGTGGCCAAGAAAGCGGTTCTACAACCCTTCGAGGAGAGCAAAGTCATAATAAGGCACAGAAATCATGGGTTATCCACTGTAACTAAGGAAGATCCCAGTTTGTGATGACTACACATGTCACTGGAACCAGATTTTCCGAGGTCGAGAGAGTAGAATCTCTCAGTGCTAGGGCTCTTCCATTTTAGAAGTCTCCTGCACAGGTTTCACTCTCTTTTGATGGTAAATGTTCAAAATCAGTTCAAAATTACCTACTGCAGATAATGGATTGCCTTCATATTGTGCTCTCAATGATTGCATCCTCCAAAACTTCATTTTTATTGTTACGTACAATATGATTGTCAACACCTTCAAATTCTTTGTAGTTTCTAACTTGTTGAAGTAGTGAAATTGTTTCATTTACACACTGTTTCTAGCATCTCCAAGCTTGAATGCTTGAAACTGCAGTGAGCAAAACAATTCTAAATAGTCTTAGTGCTTATTTCTCACCAACTATCAGTGACAAAAATCACTGTTATTTTGAACGCAATCACTTGCAAATGATGCTATTTAAAAATTATTCTCTGTAAGCATGGTGTTTTGTATAATGACCACACAGGTTTACACAACAGACACTAGTTGGAAACTATTCAACAACAGTCTCCTGGCATACTGTCCCAAATTAATTAAGGGAATCACAGCTATTTTCTCAAACAGCTTTCGTTCTTTAAGAGTTGTCCCAAATAAATGGCTGCCCTGAATAACTGATGGACCAATTAACTAGAATCCACTGTATTCTGAATGGGAGTCTTGTTCTTGTTTTGTCTTGGAGGAGAGGTACCGAGAGCAATGGTTTGGGAAATAGAGGTATTGTGACTGACTGCCCTGTCGACCATAATTCAGGGGAATCCACATTTAGGGTAAAAAAGGAATTCATCACAGAAACACTGGTATGGAAAGTTTTGCCATTGGAATATTTTGCTGTGATAATTCTGGAGATATAAATACAGAATATACTGTACTGGGTGAACATGGGTTTACTGTACTAAAAATGTAGGACTTGTACTGTGTGGGGAGGTCAGAATAACATTATTCTCCTTGGAATAGAAGGGCAGAGGAGATTCAGTAGAGATGTTTAAAATCGTAAAGTATTTTGATAAAATAAATAAATACAAAGTGTCTCTCATGGCAGATTGGTCAGTAGCCAAAAGATTTTATTTAAAGCAATTGACAAAGGAAACACAAGGCAAAGATAATTCCTTTCATTCAGTTGATAGGGTGGTGCAAGCAAATTTAATATGAACTGTCCAAAGGGAATCAGATAAATGAAGGAGAAGTAATTGAGTGGCTAGGGAGGAAGTACAAGGGATTAGGAGTAAATGATCAGAGACTCCACAGTTAACTGTCACCCTGTGTTCTATTCCATGAACCTGACATTCTCTGACCACTTAAAAATGATTCTTTGAAGCTTTGTGCTTTCTGGACCATGCAGTTTGCTCTTTTTTATATTGATCAATGGAGTCCATTGATAAAAGGAATAAAACCGCAAGAATGTTTCCATATATCTGCAGTGCGAACTCTTCCACCAATCTGTTGGAGCTTCCTGAGCTTGTTAAGGTTACAGAGAGTCAAAGGAAAAGTTAATCACGCTTGTGCCCACCTCCAGAAGTAGAAAGTTAACCCTTTCTTTGGTGACAATGCTATCATTTGCTGCATACTATCCTTGGAGCGGCCCTCACAGTCACTTTTATATTACATACCTGTTTGTCAAGTGGGAGGTTTTGTTTGTAAATGTTGGTACTTTGGGGTAATGAATCTGAGTAAAGCATAGATGAAGTGTTTATTCCTTCTCTAATAATTGTGTAATATGATCTTTCAGATTTATAAGGGAAAAGGTTAGACTCATTGGTCAGTCCAACTTCTTTCCTCAGCTATTCACTGTGGCCTGACAGCAGCTCAAATATTTTCAAGGGAAAGTCTAATGAACAAGTGATAGAAACAGAATTAACTCAGGAATGAAAGAAAAGCAGATTTTAAAAAAAGAGGCAAGAGATTGATATAAATAGGCTGCAGACTGGAAGCACAATCTCAAAATGATATGAACCATACTGAAATACCATAAATTAATTAATCCTGAAGGCAAGGATATATGTTGTGTCATTAAGAAAGTGCGATGATTAGTTCAGAAATCAAGGTTTTAGAAATGCTAAATTAGCATTTTACAGCCAATGGTTAATGAGCCAAAGAAGCAGATATCCTGACATGCTAGTGCGTTATATAGCCAATATTACTTTCATATTGCAATGAACAGCTAGCCTGGTTCAGAAGTATACATGTATATTCAAGACATATCAGCTGTGCTTTGTAGAGTTTCTTCTGGCAAAGAAATATTAATAAAGCTTCCTTCTGAAAAAGACAGGACACAAAATATAGGAATGCACATAAAATAGTTTGGTGATTTAGAATTGGTTCTCTCAATTTAGTTAAATTGAGTGAATACTTTTATCAAATACTTCCTTCTACAAGTGGTGTTTATTCCATATTAATCTGACCAGAATTTCAAAGTCTAAATCATAAATCTGTTTTAATTTAAAATCAAATGAGTAGTAAACCACAGATCTAAAATAGTCACTGATTTTTCCCTTTTGAAATTTGAGCCATATTCAGTGAACCTAAGAATGGCAAAGCTGCATCATTCATAAAGGAAAAATGCTTTATGGTGACAGTAAATTGATGAACTACTTTTACTGAGTCGAGTTGGGACCAAATTTTTGGCACAGCTTTTTGCTTCATGTTCATTTAGGAAAGACTGAAAGTCTAGAATTCTCGTATTCACATCTAATGTCCAATTTATCTGTTAGTGAAATGGTCGTATGCAATCCACTGTGAAACAGGAAAGAAACTTT
Organism: Mobula birostris; assembly: GCF_030028105.1. NCBI lineage: Eukaryota > Metazoa > Chordata > Chondrichthyes > Myliobatiformes > Myliobatidae > Mobula > Mobula birostris. The sequence continues at coordinate 64,174,187 of NC_092381.1, read as the reverse complement.
GGATTTGGTAAGGCACATGTCATTTGGGACTGAACTCATCTGGGAAATCAACTCATTTGGTAACTCATTTCAGCTCTGGTGACCCATGCATAATCAGCAACCTGGTATTAATGTCACCATGCATTTTGATAGCTTTGATGAATATTATTTTCAGTTAACTTCTGCTCACTAGGCTTAAAATCCTTGAAGCAGCACAATCAGGCAGTGTTTTAGAGTATAACTTTTTAATGACGTTTTGTTTGTTTTTGTAGCAGAAAAAGACCCTATTTCACAGTGATTATATATGACTGCTGAATATTCCCAATGACATATTGACATTTTGTGCCTTCCAAGTTTTCCAGTCATCCAAGTTTATGTTGGACAGTTGCAATAATATCTGAAACTTGACTTCATATGTCCACTTTATGTTGCAAGGATCCTAAAGCACATTGTTATATTTTTTCACCAAATATCAAAACCAGAGAAGAAGATACAGGTGCAGGTAACCAAAAGCAGGGTCATAGAGGTTCAAAAGGGAGTTTTCGGAAAGGAAAAGTAAAATGATTTAGAAAAGAACCTGCAGGTTAAACCTGATCAACTGAAGGCTCAACCCGGGGAATATCAAATGGAATGTACAAAGTTTGCGCAAAAATCTCAAAAAGTTCTGGGACATGGGCGGGCTGAAGTGATATAAACTGGAAAGGCTGTAGTGCTTTTGAGCTCAGTCGTGAGAATTATGCTGATGCCGAGGCATCCAGATGGAGAACCAATATAGTAAGAAACAATGGTGAGTAAACTTAGTTCAACTTAAAATGCCAAATTATGTTTGTATTATGCCATTATGACCCTTCATAAAATATTGTTAACACTTGCAACTCTGTCAGATTTTAAAGGGAATACTTCAGAATAATAAATAAATATTGTGTTTATTTTGCTACTTGATTTGAGGAGTGGCCTCACTGCTCCGGAGAACTGTGATTAACCCTTTTCCTTTCAACCTTTCTCACCTCTGGCATCAGCCATGGGCAATAAAGCAAACAGCCCCTCGTGAAGCATCATGCCTGTGAAGGTGTTTGCTTAAATTATTAGCAAAGGCCAATTTCTGGAGTTCCCATGTGCCCACCATCAGCTGTGTTCCAGAAACTAGGCCATAGTGAACTTAAATTATGTAATTCTGCCCAGCTGAGTCATGCTTCAGGGTATTTTTAAATAATAATGAATTAGAATAGTGACACATTTGATTTATAACTCATGATGTAATTTTGTTTTATCCTGCAATATAACTCTACTGTATTTAGAAACATGGGGAAAAGTTCACAAGGCTCTTACCTATATGTTGTTCCCAAAATGAACAGGATCCATAGAATTCAAAGACTAGTACTGAAAACAAAATTAACAAGTTGCAGTTTATATTTTTGTAAAAGTAAGGATCTGCTTATATTTGCCTCACAAAAGCTGGGAGAGGAGGGAGGAATTTCACACTCATTTACAGTTATGAAGAGACCTTCTGCCCTAGCTGTCAGTCACAGCTAATGAAGTATGGCATTTCATAACACATCTGACACAGTCAGAGCAATAATGTCGACCTGGCTAAATTATCATTGACAGAGATCATACTTAAGAATTATATGGCAAGGAGAAACAAAATATCACTGGAAAGTAAAATTCTAAGTTTTGGCAAAGAATTTTATGCGTGTTAATATGCATTACTGATATTTCAAGTTGGTTATGTTAGGAATGATATAACTTGGATTTTTTTTTGTTTATTTTGCTTTGATTGTAAAAATGTAACTTGAATGGTGTAATAATTTTAGTTATTCATTTAGGAAATATAGGGGTGTGCTATTTCATGGAGTGAATCTGGTCCAAGTTCAAAGCCTTGAAATGCAACTCTGAATCCTCATCCATGGGCTGTACTTCATTCACTGTTCTTGGTGAATACATAATAGCCATTGAACTCCCTGTGGTTAACAGAGGTGATCTGATTTGGAGAGATGCATTTGAAATGTTGGAAATTGACACAGCTGTAAGATCTCAGCTCTATATTTGGGAAGGAATGAGAAACCTATTGTATATGGTGTCTGGTTTTAATAAGCACAAGCTATGCTGTGATCATTGGGGTGTATGTTTAAGTGGGAGTTTGTAACCAAGAATTTTGTTTAACTTGTCTTTTGCACAGTTGCATTAAAAATTGTTCCAAAATGAACTGTACTTTAAGAAGAGAAAGGACCATATACTATTGATACTATGTTGTACCGGACACTCCTGTTTAGTTAAGAGTTGCTATATTCAATACAGGATGTTCGATTTATGGCTGTAGGTTGGTTTATTTGCCTATGGAAGCAGTCACTTACAAGCTGTACATTAATAAAAGGATATAATTAGTTGGAATAGATTACAGTCATCTTTTCTGAAGAAAAGAGAGAATTATGCTGTCAAAGCAAAGCAGCAGTAATGGCAGGCATTGGGTCTTTCAAGCATGTTGGAGAAATTCAGAGATACAAGCAGACCCAACCTTTCAGCCTATTTAGAGATGTAGTGGAAATTTCTCTGAGGATGAACATTGTTATTGAGGTCCCAGGGAGGGCACAGAACAGAGAATTACAGCAGTACGTGAGAATACGAAGGCAATTTTGATGCTGGTGGTAGGATGAGATGCAAATAAAATGCTACATATGTTTAATCAAATTCACTGGCACCAGTTTACCCACCATCAAGTTCGTTCGGTATATAGAGAAAAGTGCCAGACGAAGGCCAACAATATCATGGAGGATCCCACCACTCTATTTATGAGCTGTCTGTTCCCTTCCCATCAGGGAAGAGGCTACGCAGCATCCATGCCAGGACCACGAGACTCAAAAACTGGCACTTCCCCCAAGTCATCAGGCTGAATCACAGAAGGGTGCTTGATAGCTGTGACAGGGCTTAAATGCTGTCATCTCTTACACAGTGAAACTGAGTGACATAGGTGACAATGATGCTTCATTCCTAGATGGGCTCACTTTGAACAAGAAAACATGGAGGCACCATCACAAACCCCCAGAGCCCCCGACAACCTTGTGATTTCAGTCTCTAAGGCCAATGTGAGAGAACCCTTAAAAGAAGAGTGAACCCATGGGAAGCATCTGGCACAGATGGGATACCTGGCTGAGCATTGAAGACCTGTGTTATACAACTAGCTGGATTGTTCACTGATATTTTTAAATGTTCGCTTTGGCAGTATGCACTACCCACCTGTTTCAAGCAGGCCTCAATTAAATCGGTGCCCAAAAAAATGTGACAACTTTCAATGACGATCATCCATGTTGTGTATTTAATATTTGAGTAATCTTGTATATATACATTGTTTTATCAAGTGTTCTTTGTTTAAGTAATTAATTATGGGTTATAGGTATAAATACGTGAATTACATATGTCGTCATGCTACAACATGATACGTGCATGCCTCACTTAAAGTAAACACGAAGTTAGACCCTCATTTCGGACTCCCGTGTCTTCTTGTGTTTAATGTTTTGAAGTTAGAAAACACAACATTGGTGATGAGGTATTTTTACAACAAACCCAATACAGATATTGACCTGTTAAATCACAGCAAGATATTTGAACTTAAAAAAAAATGCAGCAAGGAACGTCAAGTAAAAAACACAGCTCAGCGTATGCAAAGACTGTTGAGTTTAAAAAAAGGCAGAAATGGAAGAATTCATGGGTTTCATAAGGAGTGAGTACCAGATGATAATCATAAAAAAGCAGAAATGGCTGGCTACATCAAAAAGATAAACACATTTGATTACAGAAAATATAACTGGATTTTTATATACAGAGCAAATCGAAAAGTATTTTGAAGCAAATTAAATAGCCAATAAGAAATGAGTACCAACTTTGCTGAGTCCATTGGGTTTAAAGACAGACAGTTTTCTTCGAAGTTTGACTGTTCCAACCAAACCAGCAGAAATGAACTTTGCGGATATATTCAAAGTAATGGAGGAACATTTAGAACTGAACCCATTGTTGATTGGAGAATGTTTTAGGTTTCATAAGCAGAAACAAAAGGAAAGAGAATCCATTTCAGTGTACACAGGTGAAATTAAGTGATTGAGTACTGTCAGTTTGGTAATGGGCTTAAAGAAACACTAAAGGATTGTTTAGTTTGAGGACTCTTATAAGAAAGCATTCAACAATGGCTCCTAACTGAAGCATAACTTACATTTAAAACAGCAGTTGAAATTGCTGTTTCAATGGAACTCAATGCAATTGAGTTGCAGTCAGGAGATAAAAAAAAAAGGATCAGCCGTGATTGAATGGCAGAGCAGACTCGATGGGCCAGATGGCCTAATTCTGCTCCTATGGTCTTATGGAATGAAAATGAGCGTGAGCAAAATTGCAGTGTCTAAACAGAAACCGGCCTAGCCAAACACACAGTGTCACTGTTGTGGCAGGGGCTGACACACAGCAGAACAATACAGGCTTAAGTGCAAAACTTGCAGAAAATGCAACAAAGTAGGACACATACAAAGAGCATGCCAGGCAGACAAAAATAAATGGACCGCACATAGATGAGAAAAAGATTAAAAAGTTGCAATTTCAAAAAGAGCACTAACCTGCATGCTATGGATGAAAAATCTGATAATGAGAAAATAATGGAATTAGACACTGTTTCAACTGTTTCAGTCATTCCACAAAATGAGTTTGAGAGGCATTTCAAAGGTACTAAACTGAAGCCTGCAGATATCTAACTGAGAACTTATACTGGAGAAAGATAACTCCTGTGAGAATGACGTCCATAACAGTGAAGTACAACAATTCAGCAATATTGAGGTTGTATGTGGTAAAAACAGAAGCACCAGCATTTTGGGACATGATTGGCTGAGACAACTACAACTTAATTTGACATCCATCCACCATTTGCATGCCACATCCCCTGCAATGAAGCCAAATGAAAGTGAATTAAGAATGGTACTGGATGATGCCACAACTGTCTCCAGTTCATCAGGCAGTTACTTGTGAACTGTGGCTTGGTTTTACGCTGGAAAAGAATTCAAGGAGTTTCTGGAAAGTTGCAAGCATTTGGCTTTTGTGAGTATATAAAACCAGAATCTATTCGGCATACAGTAAGGTTATTGCATGAACTTCAAGTGAGAGACAAAAAGCTGCTTGTAAATGTAGATACAAAGATCAAAGCCCAGCTGGATGAATGGAAGACCAAAAAGAAAGGAGTCAATGGAGATACGAAAACAGAGGATTTGTCAGATGATGTTGTGGATGAGGAAACCAAGAAGAGAGATCAGATTGTAAAGAGAGCAATGGAAAGATTAATAAAAGAATACTCCAGAGAACTAAATGCACCTTCCCAAGATCAGGATGCACAAACTAGAAGAAGAAAAAGGAAGATGAAGGAAGCTGGCTGAGACTATCAGAATCAACTCCGATAACCACCAAGGTGGCGGCCCCAGAACCTGAGATTATTTTCAGAGCCGCATGTCTCACCTGCCAACTGGAGTGACCTCCCTTGTCAAGAAAAACGTTATCCTACAGGAGTAAGTAATCCTCCATAGCGACTAAATCCTTAGACCTGAACGGAACAATTTAAAATTTACTATGCTGTGTATGCCTGTGTATAGTAATTGCTTTATATAGTGTACTGTGTATATGGTTGAGATGCTTTATCTATTGAGTTGCTAGCTAAACAGGGAGGAGTGTTGTGTATTTAATATTTCAGTAATATTTGAGTAATCTTGTGTATATATATTGTTTGATTAAACATTTGTGTTCATTTAAATAATTCATTACAGGTTATATGTATAAATACATGAATTACATATGTGATCATGCTATGATGCGATACATGCAGCCTCGCTTAAAGTAAACAGGAAGTTAGACCTACATTTCGGACTCCTGTGTCTTTGTTTGAATTATTTTAATATTTTGAAGTTACAAAACATATGAATCCAGTAACACTTACATCCGCAGTAATGAAGTGTATTGAGAGGTTGCTGATGAAGCACATAAACTCCTGCCTGCGGAGCAACTTGGATCTGCTTCAATTTGCTTACTGTCACAAGAGGTCAACAGCAGATGCTATTTCATTGGCTCTTCAATCAAAGCTAGAACATCTGGGCAGTGGAGATGCATAAGTCTGGATGCCCTTCATTGACTACAATCCTGCATTCAATACCATCATCTCCTCAAAACTAACCAATAAGCTCCAAGAGTCAGGCCTCAATATCTCCTTGTGGAACTGGATCTTTGATTTCTTCACCTGAAGACCCCAGTCAGTTTGGATTTGTAACAACATCTCTTCCACAATCTCCATCAGCACAGGCTGTGTTCTTAGCCCTCTGTTCTACTCACTTTATACTTATGACTGTGAGGCTCATCACAGCTCCAATGCCATATTTAAGTTGCTGATGACACCAGTGCTGTGGGCCGAATCAAAGATGGTGACGAATCAGCATATAAGAGAGAGATTGAAAATCTGGCTGAATGGCGCCTCAACAGCAAACTCTCACAGTGTCAACAAGACCAAAAGAGCTGATTATTGGCTGTAGGAGTAGGAAACCAGAGGTCCATGAGCCAGACCTTATCAGGGTATCAGGTAGAGAGGGTCAACTTTAAATTCCTTTAATTTATTTCAGGGGAACTGTCCTGTGTCCAGCATGCAAGTGCATTTCAAAGAATGCACAACGGCGCCTCTACTTTCTGAGAAGATTGCGCCAGTTCAGCATGGCATCTGAAATTTTGACTGACGACTTCAGATGCGCAGTGGAGAGTATCCTGATGTTGCATCATGGCCTGGTATGGGAACACGAATGCCCTTGAGTGCAATAACGTACAAAAAGTTGTGGATCCAGCCCAGTCCATCACAGGTAAAGCCACTACTATCCAAGCCATGCTCTCTTTTCACTGCTGCCATCAGGAAGGAGGTACAGAAGCTTCAAACCCTACACCATCAGGGTCAGGATCAGTTATTAACCCTCAACCATTAGGCTCTTGAAATAGAGGGAATAACTGCACTCATCCAACACAAAAACTGATTCAACAACCTACGGAAACAACAGGAATTCTGCAGATGCTGGAAATTCAAGCCACACACATCAAAGTTGCTGGTGAACGCAGCAGGCATCTCTAGGAAGAGGTACAGTCGACGTTTCAGGCTGAGACCCTTCGTCAGGACTAACTGAAGGAAGAGTTAGTAAGAGATTTGAGAGGGGGAGGGGGAGATCCAAAATGATAGGAGAAGACAGGAGGGGGAGGGATGGAGCTAAGAGCTGGACAGGTGATTGGCAAAGGGGATATGAGAGGATCATGGGACAGGAGGCCCAGGGAGAAAGACAAGGTGGGGGGGGACCCAGAGGATGGGCAAGGGGTATATTCAGAGGGACAGAGGGAGAAAAAGGAGAGTGAGAGAAAGAATGCGTGTATAAACATAAATAACGGATGGGGTACGAGGGGGAGGTGGGGCATTAGCGGAAGTTAGAGAAGTCAATGTTCGTGCCATCAGATTGGAGGCTACCCAGATGGAATATAAGGTGTTGTTTCTTCCAACCTGAGTGTGGCTTCATCTTTACAGTGGAGGAGGCCGTGGATAGACATGTCAGAATGGGAATGGGATGTGGAATTAAAATGTGTGGTCACTGGGAGATCCTGCTTTGTACCCCATCCGTTATTTATTTTTATACACACATTCTTTCTCTCACTCTCCTTTTTCTCCCTCTGTCCCTCTGACTATACCTCTTGCCCATCCTCTGGTTCCTCCCCCCCCCCCCCCCCTGTCTTTCTCCCTGGGCCTCCTGTCCCATGATCCTCTCATATCTCCTTTGCCAATCACCTGTCCAGCTCTTGGCTCCATCCCTCCCCCTCCAGTCTTCTCCTATCATTTTGGATCTCTCCCTCCTCCTCCCACTTTCAAATCTCTTACTAACTCTTCCTTCAGTTAGTCCTGACGAAGGGTCTCGGCCTGAAACGTCGACTGTACCTCTTCCTAGAGATGCTGCCTGGCCTGCTGCGTTCACCAGCAACTTTGGTGTGTGTGGCCTCAACAACCTACGGATTCACTTTTAAGGACTCGACAACTTGTGTTCTTGATATTTATTGCTTATTTATTTGTTATGATGTTTTTTCCTTTGTTGTTTTGTATTTGCACAGATGGTTGTTTTTCTATCTTTGTCGTGTGAGGTTTTTCCATTGATTCTATTGTGTTTCTTTGTATTTACTGTGAATGCCTACAAGAAAATGAAACCGAGGGTCGTATATGGTGACATGTAAGTTCTTTGGCAATAAATTTCCTTTGAATTATGAACTTTGATCAATACCTCTATTCATTAAACCACCCCACCACAACTACACACACATCACCTAGTATCACTTTATGTACAGACAATCAGTCCATATATACACACACACACACCAGTTACTTGCACATTGTGTTCTATATGATTGCTTTTATATTTATTGCATTTTTCTGAATGTGTTCTTTATGTTTTTATGCTGTATCAGATCTGGAGTAGCAATCATTTTGTTCTCCTTTACACTCATGTACTAAAGAATGACAATAAACAGTCTTGAATCTTAAAATTAGGAGAAGTAGGCCTCATTGCCCTTGAGGCTGCTCAGCCATTCAATAGTCATGTTGATCAGACAGTTATATCATCTCTGCATTCCTGCTTAACCCCAGTAAGATCTCACCCCTTGTTTACTATAACTGACTTTACTCCAGCCCTAAAAATGTTCAAATACTGTACTTCTCCCTCCCTTTGAGTAAGAGTGCTCCAAATATTCACAATGCTGAGAGAAAACATTTTACCTTCTCTCCATCTTAAATGAGTACCTATTATTTCTAAACATTATCATTTGTTCTAGTTTCTCTGACAAGGGGAGATATTCTCTCCACCATCACTGTCATAAATCCTCAGGAACTAAGATGTTTCATTCAAGTCCTCTGTCCCTCTTGTAAACTTCAACAGGTATATCTATTCCACCCAACTATCATAAAACAACCTGACCATAAAGAAAATCTATTTTGCGGTATAAGCAGAGAACCAGCTAACAAAGATGCTAGTGGCAGTTTTGTTTTCCTTGTGGATGAGTTGTGTGAATTCAGCAGAAAACCAGTCTCATAATTTCAAAACACTGCAGTCCTTAAGGTGTTACAGAAATAAAAGGCAAGGGGCTTTGCCATGGTTGTTATAAGAGATATCCAGCCTGAGGACACTCTTTTAAGTTGGCACCATGCTGTATTTTTTTTAATGATTCATTTTTTTTTAAGGGTCTGAGTATTGTTGCCCAGGCCAGAATTCAGTTTCCATTCTTAATTACTGTTGTGAAGATTTTTACCACTGTCTTGAACCATTGCAGCTCTTCTGGTGAAGCTATACACAGTGCTGTTGATAGGAAATTTCAGTACTAGACCTAGCTACAATGAAGAACAAGCAGTACGTTTCCCAATCAGGAATGGGGTGCAGCTTAAAGGAGTATTCCAAAGTGGCAGCTGCCCTTGTCCATCTTTGTGGTAGATTACAGGTTGAGAGGTACTGTTGGAGTAACTAGTGACAAGTCCTGCAAGGCTTTTTGCAAAGTGGTGGTTGAACTGCCAATGAGCTGCTTTTTCCTCTGATGTCAAACTTCTTGAGAGTTGTTGCAGATGGACTTCTCCAGTGAAGTGGAGAATATTCCATGACAGACAGCCAAAAATATCAATGTAATTAGAAAGAGTCAATATAGATTTATGAAAAAAAAATGTGATTTGAAAATAAATGCTCTCAATACTGTACTCTCATTGGTAAACAGACTTAGCAAGAAAGATACTTAATCACCTTTGCATTGAGCAACTCTCATTAGGATCACATTATAGAACAACAGAATCCAATAGATTTCCTTTCATTATATTGTCTGAGTGCACTGAGTGCGTCAGAATTATTCTTATCTTGGAAGAAATTCAGAAAATATAGACATTTTCAGCTGGTCTGGCAAGAGTTTGTGGAGAGAGAAACAGACCTTGTCAGATCTATGACCTTTAATAAAAAAAATAGAATAAGATTTAAAGCAAGGAAAAAGGAAGAATAAAAGGGAAAAGCCAATGATAGGATATAATGTATGAGACATGGACTGACAAAAGTGGTGGTGGGGCCAGGTAACGCAGATTGGTAAAGGCATTAGTGAATGAAAAAATGTAGATCTAGAGAAGGAGTAAATAAGGAGATGATAAATAAAATCTTAAATTACTGGGAGTCTTTTGCCAGTTGTGTATTTCCATTTTATATTTTTAATCTGGAATCCCAGAACACCCATTGTGTTTTGCTTTTAGATATTCTGCATGGGAATCTTTACATTAGACATGTGAAAAAAAGTTGTTCAAAGTGCAAGTAGGCTAAACCCTGAAAACAGATTTAAAAATATGATAGAGGGCTAAGTACTTAACCTTCAGAACATTGCCCAATTCAATACTACTGAGACAAATTTGATTTATTTTCATTCTGGCCACATGATTGTCGTTTTGTTCCGTTTTATACAATTTCCACTCACTTCAGACCCACTCTGGTGATTTTTCTTTTTCATTTCACAGTCCTGTGCAGAATTTAAGTGAACTCAAGATAAATCCTGGTAAACATCTAATTTGCTTCCAAGTAACAACATTCTTCAATTAATTTTGCTAAAAATCATGGGTTTAGAATTTCCATTTCGGTCACAGCATGAATGGGGAGGTCACTTCACATAATCTACTTGTTGTGGTTCCTTATTTATCCATGCAATAGCTCAGATAATGCCTCAGCAATAAAAAGTAGCAATAACATAAATCACCATTTCAGAGCAACAATTAGCCTTGCATCATGCTCCTCTAGTTGATTTGAGGCAATGAATTGGTTCTGTTTAGAATTTTTAATAATGTAAGCGATAATTTGAAATACTTAAAGTAATAACTGTATCTTGTTTCTGTGCAAAACACTTGATATGGAAATTTGGTCAAGCAGGACAGTGATCAGACAGAGTGATCAGCAGCACTGGGGCTCCACAGGGGACTGTCTTGTCTTCCTTTCGCTTCACCATTTACACCTTGGACTTCAACTACTGCACAGAGTCTTGTCATCTTCAGAAGTTTTTGAATGACTCTGTCATAGTTGGATGCATCAGCAAGGGAGATGAGGCTGAGTACAGGGCTACGGTAGGAAACTTTGTCACATGGTGTGAGCAGAATTATCTGCAGCTTAATGTGAAAAAGACTAAGGAGCTGGTGGTAGACCTGAGGAGAGCTAAGGTACCGGTGACCCCTGTTTCCTTCCAGGGGGTCAGTGTGGACATGGTGGAGGATTACAAATACCTGGGGATATGAATTGACAATAAACTGGACTGGTTAAAGAACACTGAGGCTGTCTACAAGAAGGGTCAGAGCCGTCTCTATTTCCTGAGGAGGCTGAGGTCCTTTAACATCTGCCGGACGATGCTGAGGATGTTGTACGAGTCTGTGGTGACCAGTGCTATCATGTTTGCTGTTGTGTGCTGGGGCAGCAGGCTGAGGGTAGCAGACACCAACAGAATCAACAAACTCATTCGTAAGGCCAGTGATGTTGTGGGGATGGAACTGGACTCTCTCACGGTGGTGACTGAAAAGAGGATGCTGTCTAAGTTGCATGTCATCTTGGTCAATGTCTCCCATCCACTACATAATGTACTGGGTGGGCACAGGGAGTACATTCAGCCAGAGACTCATTTCACCGAGATGTAGCACAGAGCATCATAGGAAGTCATTCCTGCCTGAGGACTTTACAACTCCTCCCTTGGAGGGTCAGACACCCTGAGCCAACAGGCTGCTCCTGGACTTATTTCATAATTTACTGGCATAATTTACATATTACTATTTAACTATTTATGGTTCTATTATTATTTATGGTGCAACTGTAAACAAAACCAATTGAATTTTGATTTCCATCCCCCTCCCCCCCCCACAATATATGGTTACTACAAAAAAAATCTGTCCATTTCCAAGAGAGATTACAGATGCTGGAAAACTGAAGAACTAAGTGCTGGAGCAATTTAGCAAGTCAGATGGTGTCTATGGAGGGAAATGGGCAGTTAATGTTTCAGTCGAGACCCTTCATCAGGACTGGGATAAAAGATCTTGACCCAAAATGTTGATTGTCCACTTCTCTCCAAAGATGGTGGCTGGCCCACTGAGTTATTCCATGTGCACTGGATCATGTTTACAGAATAAATTAATGCATAGTGATTCAGTATTGGCATTTATAGTGATATTCATGCCATGACTGAAATGGAAATATTTGTGTTTCAACATTAACTTAAACATTATGTGCTGCCTACTGAAGCTACCAATGTGGGGATTGCAACCCTTATCTATAACTTTGCTGAGTTCCTTTTTCCATCTCATCAAAACCAATTTCTTTTTCTGAGCCAATGTGCATAAACTTGATTTTTTTAAACTGCATCTGTATTGCATGACAGGACAGGGATGCAGTTAAACAAATTTCAAGATTTAACATTAGACAGACTCCTCCTGGAAATCAAGAGGGAGCTCATAGGAAGTGTACTGTTACCTTTCTCTAGAGGAAACTTCATATTGATAGCATTACGCAGAATTGATTAAGGACATTTTTGTGGTAGAGAGAAATTAAAACTGCCTGTTCATGTTTAATCAAGGCATAATGCTATGTTGTGTTTAAAGAATTCCCCCACGTTGATTACGATTTAATCCAGAAAAGTATCAGATTAAAGAATGTAAGTCCGCCAGTGTTTTTGTCAATTCCCCAAGAGCTTCATTCATGGTTTTGATTTAATTTCTCTCAATAGGAAACAGGTTGAGGAAATGCCTGTCTTCATAATGTTCATGTTTTTGACGTTTAATTTGCACTAATCGGCATGCAGTTTTAATGTGTGCTTGTGTTATTTGATGAGCTCAACTGTGCACTGTTCTGCCCAAAGTGGCCACAAAAACAAGTGCCTTCGTTAGCTTCATTTTCTGTACTTGGCTAAATTCTTCCAAATGAATATACAAGTAGTTTAATTTTGATTGGATTTCACCCATATACAAGTGAGCTATTTCAACTTCATTTACATTTTAAGAAAAATCATATATTTGAATCTTCCTTGAAGTGACCAAAAGCATGGGCCAGATTCTTTAATTCTGATGAAATTCAGAGCTTGAACTTAAAACAAAATCAATTTTCTAATTGTTGTTGTTACTGCTTTCTTCCTGAAGTTACTTCATCATAATAACTGATAGGTCAAGTGTCTGCACTATGTTAGATTACCAAAATTTTAATTGACATTTCCCCAAGATTTGAAACTAAATGCAATAATTGTAAAATCAAAGTTCCTGGTTTTCCAAAGCTTGGCAGCAAAATGAAACAAAATTGGAAAATGACTCTTTAAGCAATACAATACATAAACCATGTGGATGAGAGTCTGCTTCACACTTAGCTGTTGATAAATCAATATCAGTGCCTCATCGCTGACTCAAATCTATGTATTGTATGATTAAAATTTTAAGTTAGTCAGCACATGGAACTGTGATGTTGTAGCCATTACTGAAAATTGGTTGAGAGAGGGACAGGAATGGGTGATTAATGTACCACGTTTTCAAAGATTTAGAAAAGATAAGGAGGGAGTAAAATGTGGTGGTGGGGAGTGGGGGGTAGTTTCACTACTAACCAGGGTCAATCGCACAGCCGCACTCAGAGGAGACTAATGGAGGGGTCAGACACTGAATACATTTGGGTGAAACTCAGCAATCACACTGATGGAATTATACTACAAACCCTCTAATAACCACCGGAACATAGAGGAACAGTATATAATCAGATTATGGAAATGTGTAAAAATAATTGGGTTTTTGTCACGGGGGATTTCAACTTCCCTAATATAAACTGGGACCTTAATATAAAGGGTTTAGATGGGGCAGAATTTGTTAAGTGTTTCCAGGAAGTTTTTTGAAATCAATATGTGGACGGTCCAATGAAAGGAGGGGCCATACTGGACCTTGTGTTGGGTAAGGAGCCTTGCCAGGGGACTGACCTTTCAGTGGGAGACCCTTCCATATGCTATCACAAGAGGCTGGATAAACTTGGGTTGTTTTCTGTGGAGTACCAGAGGCTGAGGGGAGATCTGATGGAGGTTTACAAGATTAAGAGAGGCAGAGATAGAGTGGACAGACAGTATCCGACTCCAGGGTTGAAATATCTTATACCAGAGAGCATGTACTGAAGATGAGAGGGGGTAGGTTCAAGGGGGATGTGAGGGTTAAGTTTTTTTTTTACTCGTGGATTCGTGGATGCCTGGAATGTGCTGCCTAGTTTGGTGATAAAGGCAAATGTATTAGAGGTTTTAAGAGATGTTTGGATAGGCATATGGATGTAAGGAAGATGGAGGGATATGGACATGGTGTAGGTAGGAGGGATAAGTGTTTGGGTGTTTTTGATTGGGTGCTGTACTCTTCTATGTTCTATGTTCTAATTACTAAGTTATTATGTTACAGAATACTGAGACTTTAAAATGTAATATCTTCATTCTCAGATGTTGTCAGTACCAGAACTCCAGAATGTTGTTCGATTTGAGAATGGTCACTCAGCACAGAAGTAGGCTCTTCAACACAACATGATCATGCCAACCATCGCGTACCCGTCTAAACTCAAGACATTTTATCAGCATTTGGTCCATAGCTTCCATGTTTTAGGTGATTCAAGTGCTTATATCAATGGTTCTTAAATTTTGTGAGAATTCCTGCCTTCACTGCCTTCTCAGGCAGTGCTTTCCAGATTCCTGCCAAACTCTGGGTGAAAAAGTTCTTCCTCAGGTTCCTCCAAACATCTTACCCTCATCCTAAGCTTATACTTTCTAATCTTAGATACCATACCACTACCACAGAAGAAAGTCTATCTTCTCGATCTATGTCTGTCATAATTTTATCTTCCACCACCAGGTCCATCTGTGCCTCCTTTGCTGCAAGGTAAACAAACTCAACCAATATTGCCTCTCCTCATAATTGAAGCAGTCCTTCTCAGGCAGGACCCAATTTTAATCCTCTGTCAAGGTCGGAGTATCGTCCATTCTCTTGGCTGGTAGATTTTTCAACCAAGTTTGTCTCATTCAAAACTTCCACCAATGAGAAGTGACAAAGCATTTGTTCATGACAGCAACTCACTACCACCTTCCTGAAAGGAGTTGAAAATGGGTAAAAATTGCTGGGCTTCCCAGTGATTTCAGTATCCCAGAAATGAATGAAAAGATGAAAAACAAAGAGACTCTTCTTTAAAGCCTCATCTTAGCTCGAGGACAGTTTTTGCTTAATGCAAGGTTTGAAAACTATGTTATGGATACACAATAAATCTGTAGGAGTATGCAGACAATATTGTGCAGTGATCCATTTGCAAAACTATGGGTGGAAGAAGTTGGAGAGAAGGTCGGGGGGGGGTTAGTCAGAGATATGCTTAGTAGATGTGTTGGGCAATTGAAGGGGACTGCTACATTGAATTAGGCAATTATGGGACTTTTGGTGATTAAAATATAAACACGAACTGGTAGCTGATAAATCTGGAAGTGGATTCACATTGAAGGAACGTTTGGAAGCCTCTATTCCAGTGCCTTCTCGGATTGAATAACTGGAATCTATACAGTCTGGAAACTTGTGCATTACCACTAGTTCATTGCGTCTGTATCCTCTCTCTGTGTTTATGTGCCTGTGTGTTTATTTGTGTATGCACCATTTAGTTTCTTATTGTCATGGTTACTACTTTTTTCCATTCACTTTTTCCATACGTATAATGGAAAAAACCCTTATAAATCTCATTAAAAATAATCTGAGAATTACATTTCAGAAATACCATTTGTACCATTTTCTGGAAATGCTTACTCTGTGCAAAGTAAGTGGGTATGTTCCATATCACAATAACATGACTACATGTATCAGTGGAATGTGTTGTAATGATATTGCTAATACAGCTAAACGAAGACCTTCCTGTCTCGTCAAATCTCGGCCTTAAGCATGGATTTTTGTGACCAGAATGATGACACTACGGGAAATAAGTGTCAAAGTGGAGGAGGAGCATTGTCTCTCTTTGGAAGCCGAAGATCCATATAATGCACTTATAGGCACTGTAGCTCTACAGATAGGTACGTGTTTATATACAACATGTAAGAGACTGTTTAAATCACATCCTGTGCCATGTTCTGAGATCAATTGCAATCTTGAAGTACAAGTGGGGAGAGTTTGCAGTGAAGCCATGAATAGCAAGAAATGAATGGCTTATCTCAAAGTTCAAAATAAATATATTATTGAAGTACATATATATCACTAAGTACTACCCTGACATTCATAGCCTTAGAGGCATTCACAATAGAACAGAGAAATACAATAGAATCGATGAAAATTTACACACAAAGACTGGAAAACAGCCAATGTGCAAAAGAAGATTAACTGTGCAAACGCAAAAAGAAAACAAATAACAATAATAATAAATTAATAAGTAAAGAAATAATACCGAGAACATGGGTTGCAGAATCCCTGAAAGTGAATTTAGAGGTCGTGGAATCAGTTCAGTGTTGAGGTGAGTGAAGTTATCCACAATGATTCAAGAGCCTGATGGTTGAAGGGTAATAACTAGTCCCAGACCTGGTGGTGTGGGACCTAAGGCTCCTGTACCTCCTTCCCGATGGCAGTGGCAAGAGAACATGGCCTGGGTGATGAGGGTGCATGATGATGGATGCTGCTTTCCTGTGGCAGTGTTCTTCATGTGTCGATGGTAGAGAGGGCTTTTCCTGTGATGGACTGGGCTGCAGCCTCCACTTTTTGTAGGCTTTTCTGTTCTTGGGCATTGGTGTTTCCCTACCAGGCTGTGATGCAACCAGACAGGATACTCTGCATGGTATCTCTATAGAAGTCTGTCAGAGTTTTAGATGATGTGCTGAATCCACAAACTTCTAAGTAGAGGCACTGATGTGCCTTCTTTGAAATGGCACTTCTGGGCTGTCAAATGGTTAAGCTATTCACTGGCTATTGAAAACATCTGGCTTTCTGGAGTCAGCAGCAGCAGCATTAATATGATGTAGGAAAAAGAATGAGAAATGAATAGTCAGTAAAGCAGAAGAGGGAGAAGAGTCAGAAACTGATTAGATTATGAGGTTCTTCACCACAAGCTAGAACTGGCATGGAAGCTAATATCTAACATGAAAGGAAAGGGTTTAAGCAGTTGTAAAATAAAATTATCTGAGCGTTATAGCAGAGACCACCGGTATTTGGCAGCAAAAGCCTTTTATGCTGCACTTTCTCAGTATCTCTGCTCTACTTGCTCAGGGTTGGCCTCTTGATTCTGGAGATATTTTGTACAGCAGAATATTTTTGCTACTGAGGAGAATTCCAGACTGGCAAGAAAATGGGAAACCTAACAAACAGAAATAGAGAGAAAGCAGATAATGCTGGAAATACTTACTAGGTCAACAGAAAATAAAACTGAAATCATATTTCCCAGCTCCAGTATTTGGCATTATACAAGGTGAGAGAGAAATTAAATGCTGTGGAAAGTATAGGCACTCCTGGGATAGTTGGCCCAACTGGTTGACTGTACGTTCCATGATCACTGTGCAAACAAGCACATTAGTGAACAAAGAGCACCTGAAACAAGTCACTCAGATGTCCTGAATTCACGTTTCAATTTCTAACTATATTGCTGCCCATTAGTTCAGAAGTGATAACAGAATAAATAATGATAGCTGTAAAACATGGTTTTAGCCCTTTAATATAGACTTTGATGCTAATATTCACAAGCCCCTCAAACCTTGCTCTCATAGAGCTCAGCTTCATCAAAGCCGATCATTTGAAACAACATTTTAGAGCTTTACCCAAAATATATATTAATTTAATTATCATCACAGGATTTCACCAGAGGTCGTGTTATAACATTAATATTTTTTTAAATTTCAGAGCTTTAGGATGAAAAGAAAATGGAATAGCTAATGTTTGTGGGTGGTATTGTCAACAACCTCTAAAGCAAAATATCAGATTCTGTATGAGGAAATGATAAATACTACTTGTTCCTCTGAGTATGGATAATCCAGTAACTCAAAGGAAAATTAGAAATTCATCTTTGCAAGTGATAATATAAACCATATTTCCTGATTATCCATGAAATATGCTTTTTGCACCACATATGAAAATATAAACTTGTAAGGAATGCCTTGAAATTCAACTTCGCAGTTAGGATTTAATTGTAAAAATCTTCAAAGTTAAACTCTGGAGAAGCTAAATGATACTTTCATAATCTGAGCTGATCATCCATACATAGCACTCTGGAATTCTGTATCCCAGAGACGTGTGAAAGTGAGACCATTGCACATATGACAGTAACTGGCAGATATTTAAACTGCAGTAGACTGGGGGAGGGGGAGAAATAGATATAGATTAAGGACAAGACTGCATTAGCCTTGATCTTACAGAATGATGGAGTAGACTCAAGGGGCTGACTAGTATACTCCTGCTCCAATATATTGTGCTCTCTTGTTCAATATGAAACTATTGGTACAACAGAATTTGTTGTGATTATTACAAAAGAACCCTTCTATGGACACAATAAACCGTATGTTCCAAAAAAATAGTTAAAAATTTACTGGAAGTATGGTGCTGATTAGAGTGCCTTGGGCTATGGCTGACTGCCATGCAAGAAGATTTGTTAGCCAAAGCCATGGACTCCTAAATGATCCATGCTCTGACAAATCTGCACATTTAAGATACTGATGGTTTACTTACATATAATTCAAGTGTTTTACTTAATGGAAAACATTATTCACATGATGTACACACCATGGCAACTAGGCTACAGTCCAATCTTAATCCACCCTCTATGGAGAAAAGAAATGCCTTAATATGGAAGAATGGAAAACAGACAGAAAGTAACCACTGAAAAATAAATCCATTGTGAGCAGCAGATCTTTGTAAGATAAAATCTGGTGAGGATGACAGATATTTAAAAAAAAGATGAAGCATAATTAGTGTGCAGGATAGACCCGAGATTGGCCAGATGAGAAAGAAATTAAAAATGAAAAAGAAATTCCAAAAGAAATTGAAGCATTGGAAATATATTTAAATACATAGGTGATCATGGAAAGTATCTGAAGGCTGTAAAAATCATTGAAAAATAATTTTATCTGGGAAGAGACGTAAAAGCTGAGGAACATAAATTATGAAAATAATTTGATAATGAAGATCATATTTTTGACAGGTGATCTTCCATATTAATCAAGTAATAATGGCTACCAAAAATAGTTTCCTCACAATTTTTTTCTAAACTTATAAATATTTAGTAGTTACTTCCAGGCATTCTTAAGTAATGTACTGTCAGTTTAACTAGTTTATTTCTGAGGTTCCTACTTTTCACAGCTTCAACAGTTACCCTGAATAAATAACATCAATGTCAATGTCCTTAATCTTCCAAAACATATCGAGACTTTCAAATCGCTGACTCACAGTTTTAAAAATAATTGTACGCAATTGTAGGAAACAGAGTATTTTAAAACCGCATATTTAAACAGAGAGTTCACATTAAAAAAACAATTCTCCAAGTTGTGCTACATTGATAGTTGCACTTCATTTTAATGGTCTTCCAAACCATACTTGGAGTTACTTGCAGAAGAGATCCAATATTGGATATAACTTCAGTCTGAACCATTTATAGTATTCTTTTAATATGCTTGAGTTCTTTTGTTACTGATTTCATTCTAAACTGTATGTATCAGCTGGTATATCCCAAGAGATGAGAAACTTGAAAACCTCCATCCTCAAAGCAGATGAACTTGAAACTTGCCAAAAGTATGTATGCTTCTCGGATAGAGAGGGGAAAAACAACCAGCACCCAATTATGCTCATGGTCTTGATCTTAATAGTGATAGGTCTCACATCTGGGTTTTTCCAGAACAAACCATTAAATTTGGTGTATTTCCACACCTCCTCCTCACTCGCTATCTAGCATTGTCGTGCATGGTCCCAAATTCTGTACCTCTGAGTGAGAAAGTACAGCCTAGAGACCATAGCATCCACGATTACTTTATTAAACTATTCTGTGATTGAGAAAGTGGCACGCTAGTGTGCTATTTCTGTGCTCTCCGATGGAAATTTTCCCCAAGGAGTCAAACTTTTAGAAACAACTTTTTTTTCCTGCATGAAATGCTATAGAGAAATATATATGTATGTGTATATGTGTGTGTGTGTGTGTGTGTATGAAGGAAGCTGACAAAATGGCACAAAACACTTGCATTCAGGTTTGACAACTTATTCAAATGGAATGTACCTCTGAAGCAAAGGGGATAACTTCATTCAACTTCTCTTACACCATCATTGAAATGTTCCCCCAGCCAATTGACTCACTTATAAAGACTCATCATCTTGTGTTCTTGATATTTATAACCATATAACAATTACAGCACGGAAACAGGCCATCTTGGCTCTTCTAGCCCATGCCAAACTCTTACTCTCACCTAGTCCCACTGACCTGGCTGCACTCAGCCCATAACCCTCCATTCCTTTCCTGTCCATATAGCTATCCAATTTAATTTTAAATAACAACATCGAACCTGCCTCAACCACTTCTGCCGGAAGCTCATTCCACACAGCTACCACTCTCTGAGTAAAGAAGTTCCCCCTCATGTTACCCCTAAACTTTTTCCCTTTAACTCTCAACTCATGTCCTCTTGTTTGAACCTCCCCCACTGTCAAAGGAAAAAACCTACCCACGTCAACTCTATCGATCCCCCTCATAATTTTATATACTTGTTATTGCTTATTTATTTATAATTATTATTTCTCTTTCTTTGTATTTGCACAGTTTGTTGTCTTTTGCACACTGGTTGAACACCCAAGTTGGCGTGTGGTCTTTCATTGACTCTGTTATGATTACTATTCTATTATAGATTTAATGAGTATGCTTGTAAGAAAATGAATCACAGGTACATATCTGTACTTTGATAATGTGGTAAACCATATATATGTTGTAACTGGGTTAGCTGTCTGGACACGCCCCTCTGCTGACTGCCCCTGTGGCTGCTCCCACAGATTACTGTATAAAGGTGATTCTGCCTTGCCCCTCCCCCTCAGTCCAGGAGCAGACACTCAGCATGGAGGTCGTATTGTTGTACAGCAAATAAAAGCCTTTCGGTATTTTACCCAACCTCAGTCTTTTGGAGTTATTGAAGGTGCTTCAATTTTATTCGCTGTACATTTTAAAGCATGGAATACGCACTGAGACCCGACAAATTAGACCTTGATCCGCAAATGCCTGATGCCGGAAACGCTTTCGAACTCCGGCTGGCCTGCTTCGAAGCGTACCTAGAGGAGATCAAAGCGACCGACCCCGTAGCGAAGCACAGAGTTCTACTCTCCAGGGTCAGTCCACGGGTCTATTAGCTGAGCAGAGACCAGCCAAGCTATGACAGCGCCATGAGTGCCCTCAAAGGACAATACCTGCGGCCGATAAACAGCGTCTACGCGCGACATCGCTTAGCGACACGGCAACAACGGCCCGGGGAATCAAGTGCTGAGTTCGTCCAGGCCCTACGGATGCTCGTGCGAGCCTGCAATTGCCAGGAGCTGACGGCGGCGCAGCATGCAGAACTCCTAGTGAGAGACGCCTTCGTCATGGGGACCAGGTCAGTGTATGTGCGCCAGTGGCTGTTGGAAAAAGCCAATCTTACCTTAAGTTCAGCGATCAAACTGGCCGACACTCTGGAGGCCGCTCTGCACAACTCTGAGGCTCTCCAGGCACGCGATCCCCCGATGGCCTCGTGGGCGCTGCAGACCCCGCAACCCGCCGGTGAATCGACCTCGGCTGCTGCCAGTCGCGAGTCTGCGAAGTGCTACTTCTGCGGAGTCGAGAAGCACCCCCGGAAACGCTGCCCGGCCCGAGAAGCTACCTGCTCCAGCTGCAGAAAGAAGGGCCACTTCACCAAGACCTGTAAGTCCAAACCGCGAGCGGGATTGAGCAGCGCCGCGTGCGAAGCATGGGGGTCGCCATCTTCCCTGCACGCCACCACCACGTGCGAGACATGGGGGCCGCCATCTTCCCTGCACGCCGCCACCATGTGCGAGACATGGGGGCGGCCATCTTGGTCAGCGCCACCTCCCACCGCCTACGACCAACGGGTGCTCACAGGGCGCCCCACCACGCCGGACCGAGACAGCGACCCAACCCTGGCTTCCGTGACCCTCGACCAAAGCGCTCCCCACCAGCTCGCAAGGTCAATGATAGACATCCTGGTGGAGGGGCGCAGGTCAAGCTACCTGTTTGACACAGGAAGCACGGAGAGTTTTATCCACCCGGACACGGTGCAGCATTGCGGACTTGTGATACGGCCGGTAAGTCAGAGGGTCACCATGGCTTCCGGGTCGCATACAACAGACATCCGGGGGGGTTGTGTAGTGACGCTAGTGGTGCAGGGCACAGAATATCAAGACTTTACGTTACTGGTCATGCCTCAACTGTGTGCCCCTGTGCTATTGGGGCTCGACTTCCAGAACCACCTGAAAAGCGTGAAAATGGAGTATGATGGGCCCCTCCCACCAATTACTGTCGTAAATCCCCAGTTTTGTAGGGATACGTCACATACCCCGCTACTGACCACACACACACACCGACCTGCACATCCCACCCAACACCATGCCAACTTCCGCACCACCAACGCCACTTGCAGCCTCTCCACCCTCAAGACCCCTCCCCCACCGCTGTTCGCCAACCTGACTCCAACTGTAAACCTGTGGCAACTAAAAGCAGGAGGTATAGCGCGGGGGACAGAGCCTTCATTAAATCGGAGGTGCAGCAGCTGCTCAGGGAGGGGGTCATTGAGGCAAGCACAAGTCCTTGGAGGGCGCAGGTGATCTTTGTTCGGAATAGGGAGAAGAATAGGATGGTCGTGGACTACAGCCAGACCATCAATAGGTTCACGCAGCTTGACGCGTACCCTCCACCCCGCATTGTGGATATGGTCAATCAGATAGCACAGTACAAGGTGTACTCGACCATAGACCTAAAATTCGCTTACCATCAGCTCCCCATCCGCCGGGAGGACCGCCTTTATCAATTCCTGCGCGTCCCCTTCGGTGTCACGAATGGTGTATCTGTCTTCCAGAGGGCAATGGACCGGGCAGTGCCAACTGAAGGCCACGTTCCCATATCTGGATAACATCACCATCTGCGGTCACAACCAGCAGGATCACAACAACCACCTCCAAAAATTTCTCCAAGCAGCCAAATCTTTCAACCTCACCTATAACAAAGACAAGTGTGTATTCGGGACCACCCAACTTGCTATCCTTGGGTGTGTCGTGGGGAATGGAGTCATTGGCCCTGACCCCGACCGTATGCGCCCCCTGTTGGAACTCCCTCTTCCCAATACCCTCAGAGCCTCAAAAGGTGCCTGGGCTTCTTTTCATATTATGCCCAATGGGTCTCTAACTATGCAGACAAGGTCCGCCCCCTGGTCAAGTCCACCACATTCCCCCTCACAGCCAAGGCCCGCGCGGCCTTCAACCGCATAAAAGGGGACATTGCCAAAGCAGCAATGCATGCGGTGGTCGAGACCACTCCCTTCCAAGTAGAGAGTGACACCTCCGACATTGCACTGGCTGCTACCCTCAACCAGGCGGGAAGACCAGTGGCGTTCTTCTCCCATACCCTTCAAGGCCCTGAAATTTGGCACTCTGCGGTAGAGAAAGAGGCCCAGGCCATAGTGGAAGCTATTAGGCACTGGAGACACTATCTTGCCGGCAAAAGGTTCACCCTGCTAACTGACCAGCGCTCAGTCACATTCATGTTTAATAACCAACAGCGGGGCAAAATCAAAAACGATAAAATTCTGAGGTGGAGAATTGAACTCTCCACCTACAACTATGACATCATGTACAGGCCTGGGAAGCTCAACGAGCCCTCCGACGCCCTATCCCGGGGAACATGCGCCAGTGCGCAGATGGACCGGCTATATGCCCTACATGTAGATCTTTGCCACCTGGGGGGGGGTCACCCGGCTTTTCCACTTCGTGAAAGCCCGGAACCTACCTTACTCGCTTGAGGAGATCAGGATGATGACCAGGGACTGCCAAGTCTGCGCTGAGTGCAAACCACACTTCTATCGACCCAAAAAGGCACAACTCATCAAGGCCACCCGCCCTTTTGAGCGACTGAATGTTGACTTTACGGGCTCCCTTCCCTCCACCGACCGCAATGTGTACTTTCTTAACGTTATCGACGAGTACTCGCGGTTCCCTTTCGCCATCCCCTGCCCCGACACCACTACCACATCAGTTATAAAAGCCCTGCGCAAGCTCTTCACTCTGTTCGGATACCCATGCTATATCCACAGTGACAGAGGGTCCTCGTTTATGAGTGACGAGCTGCGCCAATACCTACTGGCTAGGGGAATTGCAACCAGTAGGACCACGAGCTATAATCCCCAGGGCAGTGGACAGGTGGAGAAGGAGGATGGCACGGTATGGAAAGCCACACTCTTAGCCCTCAGGTCAAAGGGACTGCCGGTCTCCCACTGGCAGGAGGTCCTTCCCGAGGCACTCCAGTCCATCCGCTCCCTGTTATGCACGGTCACCAATGCCACCCCTCATGAGCGGCTCTTTTCTTTTCCCAGAAAGTCGACCACTGGAACCACCCTACCAACTTGGCTGACGTCCCCGGGGCCAGTGCTGCTTCGGAAACATGCGAGGAGCAATAAATACTCCCCGATGGTCGAGAGGGTTCACTTACTTCATGCGAACCCCCAGTATGCCTATGTGGTTTTACCTGATGGGCGGGAGGACACGGTCTCCATCCGCAACCTGGCGCTCGCAGGAGCACCGAGCCCCTACCCTGAACGCTCCGTGGTAACTATTGACCCCGTACCCACCGATATACGTACCCACGAGACACCGCGCACTCCAAGCCCTACATAGACACCACACGACACTCCCATACTGGGTGCGACACACACGCACGAGGGATTACCAACGCCTAACGTGCTGGCACCTCAAGTCAGGCCGGAGCCAGCACAACCGCCGTCGCCGGTGCTACATAGATCACGACAGACTTGACCGCCTGATAGACTTGACCTGTAAATATACTTGTTTTAAATATTGTCAGTCACTTCACCCCGCGGGACTCTTTTTTAAAAAAAGGAGTGAATGTGGTAAACCATATATATGTTGTAACTAGATTAACTGGACACGCCCCTCTGCTGACTGCCCCTGTGGCTCCTCCCACAGATTCCTGTATAAAGGTGATTCTGCCTTGCCCCTCCCCCTCAGTCCAAGGGCAAACACTCAGCATGGAGGTCGTATTGTTGTACAGCGAATAAAAGCCTTTCGGTATTTTACCCAACTTCAGTCTTTTGGAGTTATTGAAGGTGCTTCAGATAATAAATTTACTTTACTTTGAACTTTGAACTGGGTTAATTAGCCTTGATTTGCTCATTTTTCTAACAAATCAGTGGTGGTGATTTTTGTCAGAGAAGCCAGGCATTCCTTCCTACCAACTAAATAATGCTAAACTTAAAGGCAGACTTAAAGGAGAACCCTGTAAATCGAACCTTGAGACTTTCAACGTTGTTAATCTTACCGCAGCATTTCTGTTGTCTCCGTTGATGCGTACAGCTCTGAAAATGGCAGGTCTGGTTTGCTGGTGATGGGTCTAACAATTATTGGCACCTGTCATGGCATGATTGATGTGTGCATCCTTGCAGGTCCTTGTTAGGATGACGACATAGTCTAATTATCTCATTGACTGGATTAAGAGTGCAGCCTTTAAATCTTGTGCTTGTTACTCTAATGAAAGAACAAGCTGGTTATGATAATGCTATAAGGGGAGGACTTCATTGGAGCTAGCTTTCCCTATTCTTTCCTTGCCAATGACACCTGGCTGGGAGTATGTCCTTATTAGTCCGTGAGCCAGGACCCCAAATTTGGGCCACCGGTACCAGCTGGGGGGAATAATTCTTATAGTGATTTTTGGCAAGGTATACACCCATAGTGCTAGAAAATATGTGATAGCATTGCAGCGGTGGTAGCTTGCATGGCAACCTCCATGCTATAAGAACCATGAACCTTGGTGCTTTGCCTATGATAAGATGAATTATGCCAGGTACCTGTCCCCTTACTTTGCTCAGATGAAGAACCTCCCAGAGGAGAATCCTTCTGTGTATGAGGCCTTCAAGACAGGCCAATTCTCAGTGCAGCTGTCAAGTAGCAACCCCCTTGAGCAGATCCCTGTGGACCAGGCTATTGAAGCCACAGTGAACAAAGACACACAGACTCCTGGAGGCACATCACAGTTCAGCCTGAATGCTGGAGCTATCAAGCGTTACTACATAACAGCTGAGCACCGCAGTGCATTCCTGGGACAGTTAAGGGAGATGGTGCAAGACAACAAATCAGAACTTTGTCATGCAGAGCTACAGTGGCCAAGAATCCAGAAAGATGAAGAAGCAGTTTCAGCAGTGGGTAGCCTCATACATGAATGGGTCAACCCATTTGCAGAGAAGCGGGACCTCATTAGCATCTCTACGGCAAAGGCAGCCCCCAAAGACATTGCCTTCAACCTGATGAAGGCATATGACATTGGTGAGCAATGCTATGCAACCTTCAAGGATGAGAGACTAGAGGAAGACCCACCAGCAAAGAAATTCCATGACCCAATGAAAACCAACAAGCTGAAAACATTCAGTGATATGCGTAAGAAGAGAGAAGTGAAATCAAATGGGAGGGCGATCATCTTGAAAGCAGACAGGTCTTTGTTTGGAAGCATCATAGTGACGGCACAAGGGCGCAGTGTACATATGGAGGATATCCGTTCTCATCCCCTTGGACCATTGCCCTGGGCCCTGTCCATACCAGAAGGATTGCTGAGAAAGACAAATAAAGCTGCTTTACAGGATGTGACACTGTAAGCGCTCTTGCAGACAAAGGGAAGACAAGCCCTAAAACTTCTGACCAGCAACAGGAAAACTCAGGACACATTCTTAGAGTTGGGTCAGGAATGGGACCTCTCCCCAGAACTGATGGACAAACTGGAGGCATTTACATGTCTCCTGTATGCCCCAAAAGCATCAACCACCAAGGTCAATGAGCTCAGGTATCACCTTTTCTGTGCCAAAAAAGGTGAAATTGAAAGTCATCAACTCCCACCATGCAAGGACTGCTTAACAAAACATACACAGCGAGCCAACTACCAGGCTGGTATATGGAGAAGATGTTTGGAGAAGGACCCACAAGTGCCAAGCCCTGTTGGCAGAGGGTGGAAGATGGAGAGAGAAGAGGAAGCTGAACAGTTGGTGGTGCACTGGATGGAAGGCCAGGCAGCACCCAATGCTGTCCTGGATCTACTAGCCTGTAACTGTCCAAAAAAAGTGTTCACTCACAAGATGTACATGTGTTGCAAATGGCCTCGGGTGTATTGACATATGTAGACTGGCAGACTGTGAGAACCAGGCATCCACCTCAGAGAGTGTGGAAAGTTCAGATGAAGATGTGGAAGACGTAGAAGACTTGGAAAATTATTATGATTATTAATAGGTTATGAAAGTATGGAAAGCAGTCTTTGATTAAATATGTTCATTTTACAACTAAATGGGGCCTAGGTTATTGGCCGTGTGGAACCGCTTTGAATTATTGTTCTGTAATTCTATATGCTATGACAAAAGCTTAAGGTTGTTTTGATTTGATACAACAATATGGAAAATATCATGATATTGATAAAACTCCAAAAATCTCTCCAAATGAGGTTTTTTACCTTTTGGGGGGTGGGGTAACATTTTCTGCTGTACTGATGTTAATATGGAATATATACAAAAAGTGATTACTTATTTGAAGTAATAAAGCTACCACTGGTGCAATGCTATCACATATTTTCTAACTCTAGAGATGTATACCTTGCCAAAAATCACTATGAGCATTATCCCCCTCAGACAGTACCGACTAACCCTACTGACTCACGGACTATATTGATCCTGGTATTAAAACTGCCCAGGTAGGTCAATTTTCTCTCCCTGTAATTCAGGTGAGGCATTGTCCAAAATTAACCTTTCATGTAGCTTCCAGGTTTGCAGCATATTCACTGCTTTGTTTCTGGATTCAGCAAATTATCAGATCATATGATGTTTTCTTATCCTGCATTTGAGTTGTTGAGATGCCTGACTTGTTCATTTTCTGTAGTGAAACCCACCATATCAAGTTGGCATTCCTCTTCCAGAAGAACGAGAAACCTACCCACTTGTTATTCATAGCAACACACACAAAATGCTGGAGGAACTCAGCAGGTCAGGAAGCATTAATGGAAATGATTAAACAGTTGCAATTTTGGGCCGAGTCCCTTGTTCAGTCCTGCCGAAGAGTTTTGGCCCAAAACGTCAACTGTACTTTTTTCCATAGGTGCTGCCTGGCCTGCTGAGTTCCTCAAGTATTTTGTATGTCTTACCCTTCTTCAGGATTGGAAAGGAAGGTGGAAGATGGCAGAATAAAAAGGTGGGGGGAGGGGAAGGACATAGCTCAAATACCATCTATGAATTTGCTGATGATACAACCATTGTTGGTAGAATCTCAGGTGGTGACGAGAGGGCGTACAGGAGTGAGATATGCCAACTAATGGAGTGGTGCTGCAGCAACAACCTAGCACTCAACTTCAGTAAGACAAAAGAGCTGATTGTGGACATCAGGAAGGGTAAGACGAAGGAACACGTACCAATCCTTGTAGAAGGATCAGAATTGGAGAGAGTGAGCAGCTTCAAGTTCCTGGGTGTCAAGATCTCTGAGAATCTAACCTGGTCCCAAAATATCAATGTAGTTATAAAGAAGGCAAGACAGCGGCTATACTTTATTAGGAGTTTGAAGAGATATGGCATGTCAACAAATACACTCAAAAACTTCTATAGTTGTACCATGGAGAGCATTCTGCCAGGCTGCATCACTGTCTGGTATGGAGGGACTACTGCACAGGACCGAAAGAAGTTGCTAAAGGTTGCTGTCCAAGTTGCATGCTATCTTGGACAATGTCTCTCATCTACTACATAATGGACTGGTTGGGCACAGGAGTACATTCAGCCAGAGACTCATTCCACCGAGATACAACACTGAGCATCATAGGAAGTCATTCCTGCCTGTGGCCATCAAACTTTACAACTCCTCCTTTGGAGGGTCAGACACCCTGAGCCAATAGGCTGGTCCTGGACTTATTTTCTGGCATAATTTACATATTACTATTTAATTATTTATGGTGCAACTGTAACGAAAACCAATTTCCCTTGGGATCAATAAAGTATGACTATGACTATAAATCTAGTCAGCTTCATCTTGGGCACTAGCCTACAAAGTACCCAGGTCATCATTAGGGAGTGGTGTCTCAGAAAGGTAGTGTCCATTATTAAGGACCTCCAGCACCCAGAGCCCTTTTCTCACTGTTACCATCAGGTAGGAGGTACCAGAAGCTTGAAGGCACACACTCAGTGATTCAGGAGCAACTTCTCCCCCTCTGTCATCTGATTCCTAAATGGACATTGAATCTTTGGACACTACCTCACTATTTTAATATACAGTATTTCTGTTTTTGTACTTTTTTAACCTATTCAATATATGTAATTGATTTACTTGTTTATTTATTACTATTTTTATTTTATTATTATTAATATTTTTTCTTTGCTACATTATGTATTGCATTGAACTGCTGCTGCTAACTTAACAAATTTCATGCCACATGCTGGTGATAATAAACCTGATTCTGATAGATGAAACCAGGTACATATAAAAAGTAATGGGCTGGAGAGAAAGGAATCTGATAGGAGACAAGAGTGGCCATAGGAAACAGGAAGGGGGGATCTCGGGGAGGTGATAGGCAGGTAGAATGCCAAAGTGGGGAATAGAAGAAGAGTGGAGGGGGAGAGAAATTTTACTCATGGAAATTTTATTCAAGGAGAAATTGATATTCATGCCATCAGGTTGAAGGCTACCTAGGCTTAATTTAAGGTGTTGCTCCTCCACCCTAAGGGTATCCTCATCATGGCACAAGAGGAGGTCATGGACTGACATATGGGAATGGGGACTGGAATTAAAATGTTTAGCAACTGTGAATTCCACATTTTGGCGGATGGAGCAGAGGTGCTCAATGGAGCGGTCCCCCAATTTATGACATCTCACCAATGTAGAGGAGGCTGCATTGGGAGCACAGGAGGCAAAAGACAACTGCAGCAGATTCACAGGTGAAGTGTTGCCTCACCTGGAAGGGCTGAATGTAGGTGAGGGAAGAAATGAATGGGTAGGTATGGCACTTTGGTTGCTTGCAGGAATAAGTGCTGGAAGGGAGATGAGTGGGGATGGACAAATATACAAGGGAATCATGGAGGGAGTGATCCCTGAGGAAGAGCGGAGAGAGGGAGAAAGTAATGCTTGATGGTAGGATCGCTTTGGAGATGCTGGAAGTTGCAAAGAATGATGTGTTGTATGTAGAGTCTCATATGGTGATAGGTAAGGACAAGAGGAACTCTATCACTGATAAGGCGGCGGGAAGACGAAGCCAGCGCAGATGTCTGGGAAATGAAAGGGGTGCTGGTGAGGGTGGCATAAATAGTGGAGAAAGGAAAGTAAGATGTTTTGAAGGAGGAGGACATCTCTGACGTCCTGGAGAGGAAAGCCGCATGCTGGGAGCAGATGTGGTGGAGTCAAAGGAACTGAGAAAAGGGAGTAGCATGTTTACAGGAGACATGGTGGGGAAGTGACCGTGGAGATAACATAAACATTGTTAGGTTCCCATGGTTATTGAGCTGGTCAGTTTTGTGCCAACTCTGTCTCACTCAGGGTCGCAATATCAGTGTCAAAGGATCTAAACTTATGTGCTAAGATAGGAGACTAACATTCATCTATCTCTGTTGGAGACTCCACAAGAATCCTGGCATTCAGTGGATGGTGGCATTTCATTTTTACTGTGAAGAAATAATACACATCTCAGCCATGATAAGAAATAAAACACTTACACACTGTGCCTCATCACTTGGAGTAAATTATTCTCATAGGTTTAAAAGTTCTACCAAATTTCTACCGGCAGTAATTTAGCAGCAGATTATAGTGAAAGTGAAAAAAGAAAGTCAAATTATTGCCACTCCTATTTATAAATTGAAACTATTTTGAGTCTTAGGTATGTATTCTTTTAAAAGAAATACAATTTATAATTTAACAAGTGCAGACAAGAGTTTAAGCATGTATATTTGTTGTAGGGGATGTAAGGGTTTTGTGAAAATCAAAAGAACTGCTAATGTTAGAAATCTTTTATATAAAAAAAAACAAAACACTGGAAATACTCAGCAGATTAGGCTGATCTGAGAGAAATAGTCAGGGTCTTCAACCTGAAACGTTTTGTCAGAACTGGTCTTTGACTTGCAACATCATCTCTTTTTCTCTTCCCACAAGTGTGGCCTCATTCGCCATGTTTTTCCAGCATTTTTGTTTTAAATTTAGGGCCTCTGTGACACCATTTTGTCATTCATTGCTTCTTAGTGTTGCTTGCTACAAAGGGTAATCTTAGCCCCCAAAGAATGTATTAAAATTAATGTGAAATTATAAACACTGTACTCTTGTGGAAGATTTTTATAAAGATACTTTCGATATTTTTCAATATGATTGGATGTTTATTTGTAAATTTGTAAAATGTATTTGTAAAATGTAAATAATGATAGGTGCATTGATATATCATTCACAATTTATTGCTGATAATATGTTAGCTTAGGAATTTCTAGAATTTTGTATATATGTAGTTGATTTTGTTATTCATCTGCTTCATAACAGTGTGTATATAATTTGCTCTGTAAAATATCGATATTTAAAGTGTAAGGTTCTATTTGCCTGGCCTTTATCTGCTTTTTCCATCTTATTCTTGGGCACTTTGTTACAGGCCGGGGCTGCCTTGCTTCCACTCCAATTCCGAAAAGTGCTGACTGTGGGAGAATTGTAGTGGGGTGAACATTGCACAACAGTACAATATATGTAACAGAATGAGACCTTGATCCAGTGGCAAGAGGTTCCAAGGCTTAGCTCTGGGATGAAAGGTCATGTCGATGTAATGATGCATAACGTGTCATACCTGCCTCTTTGCAATACACATTTGAAGATGTGGTCGTAGTAATGATTTCCTTTTAGAGCATTTTCAGATTTTGTGTGCACATTTATCAATAGGTAAATCTAGAGCTGTGTAAAAACAGCCCAGGTGAAGAAACTTGCTGAACAGACAATATTTCTTTGTGCTCTGAGCTAAATTTAATTACTAAAGTCTGCTTCATTTTTGGTGGTTAACCACAGCAGAAAACTCAGAAGTAGCTGGGCCATGATTGTCTGCAACTCTACAGCTTTTACAGCATTCAAGGCTTGTGAACACTGAGCTCCCAGACTCTTGCCAAAAACCATCTCTCTTTACATTACTGTATAAGAAATCCAGATGTCATAATAGTTAAAGAGACCCACACAATAAAAAAAGTAATTTCAGAATATTCTGCAGAAATTGATTGCTTTTGTATTTGGTTTTCACCACGTTAGCATATCAGAAGCTTTGCCTTTGTTTTGTTCACAACTTGTTTTATTTGCCAACCCATATTCCCTCTATCTCTAATACACATTTTTCACTTCCATAATATCATCTATACCTTAATCCTTTTCTGCTGAACTTGTCAACTTTACTCCTTTTGTCTCAAGACTCCACTATTTTACTATTTTCATGGAAGATCTATGACTTCCTCACTTTAGCTGATTCAGATATCTGTTGTTCAAACTCACCCAAGTTTTCCCCATGTTCACTAAGGTTCTACATAGGATCGAAGTGATTTCATTCTTGTGTTGAAATTTCTGGATGGTTTTATCCTTCTGTCTCTGCAATCTCAACTATTTCAGACAACTCTGTGTTTCTCCATTTCTGCCACTTCCCCTAACCCCCTCGCTTCCCCTCCATCTAAAAGGATGGCTGGACCATAAGATGTTTAGGCATTACCAAACTCTGGAATACCCACCTCTGCAGCTATTGTTTATCCTTTAAGACCCTCAATTAGAACCTTTGTCACCTGTCTTTTCTGCATGATGCCCAAACAATAAATAAAATTTATGACTTATAAATCATAAGACTTAAGAGATTTTTTGTGATTGTATGTGCTGTCGTAATGTTATGTGCTATGTGTGACTGTATATACTGTGTTTTCCATCTTAGCCTCGAAGGAACGCTGTTTCATTTAGCTGTATACATGTTGTATGGTTGATTGACAATTAAGTTTGAACTTGTAAATCCAAAGACTCACAGTACATCTGTAAAAGTATTCTGTCTGAAATAGTTCCATTCTACAGAACTGCAGTTGCATGGAAGAGAAGAAATGCTTTGGATTATAGACTTGACTGAACAACACAGAGAAGAAGCACTTGACACTAATAATTATGTACTTCATTTTCATGGGCAGTAGAAACACTCCTGTACCTCCATACATTCTTTACAAGTAAACCTGAAGACAGACTGTCCAATGATATCAACAAAAGACTTTTAAAGCACTTCCTGTCCAAAAGAACATGCAGCTTGTGGGAAATGGCATTTTAAAAGCTGCTCAAAGAAACCATTTTATAACTTGTTCTTTTATAAGCCTACTGTTTACTACTAATTTACTGTTTTTTCCTCTGTTTCTTTCATTTTTGGATTTCAGCTCATATGTAAATGAAATCTTGCTGAAGTTGGCACATCCACATTAGTCTAAAACTAGAAGCAATGAGGCAACACTTCCTATTCAGGACAATCATATTAATGAACTTGTAAAAATCAATTACTCATTTGTAAAAGAAGAGTAATGTGCATCACCCTTGAAGAACGTTTTTTTAAAGTTATTCATCTTACATCATGAATGCATCCCATTCAATGTGCCGTATTTATTAGCTCATTTGCTCATCATGAACTTTTCTAACGCATTCTGTGTGGTGTTACAGTTGGTAGTGTAGAAAACTTTCCTCTACTTTTCTCTGATAAGTTTGTTTTTTTGGAATAAAACATGATGTCCTACATTGCTGTGGTTCCATCAAAATTCTCTACCACAGAGTTGTCTAAATCTTGTCACCTTGCAAAGGCCAAGTGGCTTATTTCTACTTAATGCAGTGTTAAGTTAGCGTAAATTTCAGATATTCAGATATTTTAATTTCCCTTTCACTGGAAGGTTTCTAATTGCCTTTCCTAAAGATGTTAACTCCTCTAAACTTCTATTGATGCTTCCTGGCATCATCTTCCACCCATATATGTACAAGATGATAGATTTTTTTTAAAAGATTTTTTTTGGGGAGGAGTGGTTATGGAAATCCTAGATGTAGAGAATAGTGATATATGAGACCACAGAGGTATTGAAAATATGGAAATTTTAAATTTGTAGCATTAATTAACTACAATCCACTGTAGAACAATAATTTTGGAGCAATGGATGAGGAGGACTAAACATTAATTTGGACAAGGTTGGCAAAGACTATTAGAGAGGTTGGTGGCCTAGAGTTCATTAGCATAATCAGATGTTGAGGAAACAAGGACATGCATGAGAAGTGAACAGTTAGAAAAAGGCAGGGGCAGTGGAGGCTGATGTTACAGAAGTGGGAATGGCCAGCTGTTGTAATGTTATAGGTTTGCTTTATCTTGGAGATACCCTGTCATGACAATCTACGTGGGCTTGTTCCCTTCTTGCACATGAAATTGCGCCTCAGTCCCAATTACTAACAACAATCTCACCTTTCTCTTCTCTAATTCACTGCATTTTTCCAACGTTCCCTAAAGCTCAATGATAAAGTTTGCCTTTCAGGATATTTGCATTTGTCCAGATACAAGTCAAACGACTGAGTCCATGCATTACCTTTCTGACTCCCCAGCACATTCAGTGTTTCTTCTGGCTGCCATGAACACTACTGTACTGAATCGATGTTTAACTTTTTTCTGTTTTCCCTGTGAATTACTGCACTCCAGCAGGAAACTCGGCCAAGGTGAAATGTAGGATTATAGTGAGAATGATTGAACAGTGTTGGAATCATCACATTACCTTGCTTGACACTAGCCTGCACTGAGAATGGACCTGTGTAGACCAGTTGATTTAGATAAGGCTTGTATGCCATCATTTACTGATATAAGGTTGATACTTTCTGGAAGACTGCTCTTACATCCACAATGGTGACCATGGGTTCAAGTGCGTAAGTGTGGGTGGTGGCATTCCTGGCAATGGCTTATACAGGAGGGCATAATTTAAAGGTGATTGGAGGATACTGTAAGGTGTATATCAGAGGTAGGTGTTTTACACAGAGAGTGGCAAGTACATGGAATGCACTGCAGGGGGTAATGATAGATGTTGATATATTCAGGACATTTAAGAGATTCTTAGATTGGCACGTGGATGAAAGAAAAACCGAGAGCCACGTGAGAGGAAAGAGCTTGACTTGGAGTAGGTTAAAAGGTTAGGACAACATTGCAAGGCGAAAAGCCTGTACAGTTTAATGCTCCATTCTCAAGTTCAAAATATGCTTAGAATGAGACAAACTCATTGGGAAGGAATGCACTATTGTTAGTGACACTGCCCAAATTCTCTTTGCAGCCTGTTACAGCACATGAGCCCTGTTGCAACTGGCGGCTGGTCTGAGACTTGATTTTGGTCTTGTATTGCCCCTTGGCATCCATGATAGCTTTATAGTATCTGATCTTTTTATGCCTTGTATCAGGCATGCTCGAATTCAATACAGATGTTCAATCTTCTTGATAGCTATGATAATCAATAAGTTTGGGGAGATTTGGTTCTCAAACCAATTCTGCAGGGTGAGTTCTGCTAGTGATTGGAAGGGTCTGCATTGCAAGGGGCCTTGTCAATCAACTGGCAGTTGGCTTCCTGCAGCAGCATTGCCCCGTGGATGAGCTTCAAGACAGGCCAGATTTTAAGATCTGATTTATCCAAGAGTTGGCTGACAGATTATCTGAGAACTTGATGGGAAGTGCAAGATTGGGATCGATGAAACAAGATTGAATAACACAAAATTATATTAACTTGTGTTCCAAATTCCTCTGCCATTAAACTTGCTGATGTTCACAATTGTCTTCACATGGTTATTTGGGGTCTGGACTAGCTCCAGCTGCTTTCAGCCTTGCTGAAGTTTAAGATCAGGTTCTAGTGAGCCAGTGACCTCACTGGTATATTGTGCAAGTATTTTATTACTAATTTGTGTTCAGCAGGGAGTGGACTTCAACTTGTTGATTAACAATGACTACCATGAACCAGAACACTCTTTCAGCCATGGCGATCAGCAATGAGTATCACGTGGGCAAAATGAGAAAAGCTTGACAGGAAGAACAAAAGCTGATATTTGACTTTTCAATATGTTGGTTGCTTTGCACGTGTTGTCTGAAGGTCCAAGAGTCACCATGATTAATTTTTTGACAGCTCCTGCTCTGTTTTGTAGAAGAAATAGAAATGTGCGTGGGTTAAGAATGGAGCTTGCCTGCCCTGAGGTCAAAGGAAAAATGAGTCGTGATTTCCAGTCACTGAGGATTTAGGGAAAAGAACCAATGAGATATGATGCGGTAAACTCAATGACAGCTAAACCAGTGCAGAGATTAATGAGTCAGGAGCATGCATTTAGACTTGAATCACAAGGGGTCAACATGCACAACTTACAGCCTGTGATAAACCACTTATATTGCACATTTTTTTTCTACTTTACTTTTGAGGGAAAACTTAAGAGGTCATTAATTGCATTTGTCATTCTCCACACCTAAATTTCCAACATGCAACCTGCTTTTAAAAAGTGGCAAAAAAGTTATCCCCGTATCACAGTATAGTGATTTAACAAAAGTTTAATGAGTTAACAGAGCAAACCTTTGGCCTTGGCCCATTGATATAAAAAGCACCAAAAGTATTCAGAAATAAATCTGTTTACTTTTGAACAGGAAGAGTTATATACTTTTGTTGGAAAGAATGATGGAACAAGTGCTGACCATTGAGTCTCTGTCTCTAATTATCACGCAAGCTAATTTAAGAATATGCCTCTTGGCTCATGTTCACTGTACTACCACCACTGGATCAAATGATGGGATCAGTATCACGTTGCAATAGCTTTGGAAATTCCACTGCGTCTGCAGCAGAGAGAGTGATCTGCAGGGACCAATTTCTGCACACATTTTCCTTTTGGTGCATAACTAGATTGAAGATTCAAGTACGTTTATTATCAAAGATTGTACGAATTATACACCTTAAGATTTGTTTACTTGCAGGCAGCCATAAAGTAAGAAACCCGAAAAACCCAATTAATAAGAAAACAATAAAAGAGGAAAAAAACACACACACATCATGCGAACAATAGAAGCAAACAACAGCATTCAGTACCAGATTGAGTTCTTAGGTGCTCTCCCTGGAGCAGCCAGAGTAGGCCCAAGCCTATTCATAGTAGCCATCTCAGTTCATCATACTAGTGGGACAAAATCTCACGGAGATGATAGCCGCAAGAGAGAGGGATGAACATCAAG
The DNA here is from genome assembly GCF_030028105.1 of Mobula birostris. NCBI lineage: Eukaryota > Metazoa > Chordata > Chondrichthyes > Myliobatiformes > Myliobatidae > Mobula > Mobula birostris. The sequence goes on along the minus strand of NC_092381.1, from coordinate 64,136,709 downwards.
GGAGAACAAGTGAAACCTACCCAACCCTGGATTAGGTGGATGAGCATCGAAACTCTTCCGCATCGTCGCCTCTTCAAATCAGTCATTTCCACAGCGACAGTCATACAAACTCTGTCTGTGACTCCATCTTGAGCACATTGCCCTCGGCTTTGTGATGCACCCACATGATGCATCCTTCAAATCATCTTCACTCCACTTGCTTTTTCATTGTTTGCAGTGATAGTTGACCACAATTTACTTAGAAAAGGGGTTATTAGTAATGTTTTAGTTGTATTTCTTGCCATCTAAACTACCAGTAAGCTGGCATCTTTCTCCTTCCTTTTCAATCCTGAAGAAGGGTCTCAGCCCGAAACATCAACTGTTTATTCATTTCCATAGATGCTGCCTCACCTGCGGAGTTCCTCCAGCATTTTGTGTGTGTTGCTTTGGATCTCCAGCATCTGCAGACTTTCTTATGTTTTTGATATCAATCCTTGTGCCTTTTGTAGAATTAAAATGAAAATGGTTCTTTTTAAAGCTTCAGTTAATGGAGATTTTGAAGAAGTATTTGCATTACATTTAAAAAATGCATGTTTATTAATAATAGTTTTGACTATTATGTTCCATTTTCCACAGTCAGCATTTGTCAACTTAACTTACCAAATATTCAGTTTGAAATTAAAGTGGAAAGTACTGCTCCACAGTTTAATTGCCATTTATACTGCTGGAGTTTTTTTTTAACTTTCTCATTATAAATGTAGTCAAATTGTGAAGACTAGATCATGCCCAGTAGCATCAGATTTTATGACTTTATGCTCTCTATTTATGTTCTCTCTACAACTTCCTCCATCTCCAACAGGATGCCATCACTAGGTGCATCTTCTGTCTGCTCAGCTTCTGCAGGAATCACTCTCTTCATGTCTCCCTTGTCCATTTATCTCTTCCCACTAATCTACCTCTAGGCTCTTATCCCTGCAACCATACTAAGTGTCACTCCAGCCTCTACATGTCTTCCCTTACTACCATTCTGGGCCATAAACAGTCCTTCACATGCATTCTAGCATCAACTTGGCAATAAAGGAGGCCCTGGACAGACTGTGTCAATGTGGCAGTGGTAAGTGGAATTAAAATGGGCGGCTATTTATTACATCCAATGCTTCCAGTATGACCACCTCTACGTGAGTGAGACCCAATGCAGATTGGTCATGGAACAGCTTTGCTCTATCTTCCACAATGACCAAGATCTCCCAGTAGCTACCCATTTTAATTTCACTTCCCATTCTCACACTGACACTATCTATCCATGGCATCCTCTACTGCCAGGTTGAGGCTAGATGCATATTATAAAAGCAGCCCTTCACATTCCACCTGGGAAGTCTAGAGTCTAATGGCATGAACATCAATTTCTCTAAATTGATAACCACTGCCATCTGTCCCCTTTGTTTTTCCCTATCCCACTGGCACTAGCACTGTCAATCCTTTCCCCTTCCTATCCTCTCCGTATGCCCATCACCCACACGTTACTTCTTCCAGTTCTTCTCATCTCCTTCTCTTCATTCCATTGTCCACTGTTGTCTTCAATAAAATTCCATCTTCTTCAGCCGTTTATCATTTCCACCTATCACCTCTCAGCTTTTTACATTCTCACTCTCCCTTCCCCCAGATGTCTATCATCTCCCTCTCACATGGATTCACCTGTCACCTGACAGCCTTGCTCCATCTCTCTTCCCCCCCCCCCCCCCATTTCTATACTAGCAATTTTCCTGAAATATTATGTGAAAAAGCCAACTCAGATTCCTAGGACACATCATGCAGAAAGATGAACTAGAAAAATTCATCTCTCTGGAAAGATCAAGGGGAGCAAGCCTAGAGGAAGACCTCGGCTTATGTACATCAAAAGCCTGGCCAGGTGGCTACACATGGAGGAAATGGAAGTCATCCCAAGAATGAGGGATAGATCTATATGGAAAACCATGGTCACCAACGTCCGCATCGGATATGGTACCTAGACAGACAGACAGATTATGTGTCCATTTTCCTCCATAGATGTTGCCTGATCTGCTGAGTTTGTCCATCATCTTGTGCATTGCTCCAGATAGGGGCAGGTCTATAATTTTCAACATTGTCCAATTGTCACAATAATATTCCATGTAGATGATACACAAAAGAAAGAAATACAAAGAAATTTTATTAGATTGCTTTTCTCTTCCAGTGATTAGTTATGAAGTGCTACTGTTAATGCTGTATCTGAGATGAACCAGTGTATGAGGAATAAACTCTTCTCAGGCTTCCAGCAGGTTCAGGTCTCAGTTTTAAGCTGATGTTTCAATGACAAACTCTGCCATTTTCATCAGGGATGATGCCTATGGCATGTCTAGTCTGGTGATATGTATACCCCCACTGTCCGTCCCTCCTGATTGGTTAGTCCTCATCTAATCAGGTTTCTGCTGTCCCACCTTGTTTACAATTGAATTCCAGTTCTTACTTTGAGCGTGTTCTTAGTCTTTGATAAAATTCTTTTCCTCTATTAATATTTCAATGGCTTCCCTCACCAGGTGGTCCCAAAAGCCATTGGCACAACACAGTAGCTTTGTGCCATTGAAATCAATCCTATGGCCATTGCGAATGCAGTGTTCTGCTACCATTGATTTCTCTGGGTAACCCAAATGGATACATCTCCTGTGCTCCTTTGTGTGGGTTTCCACTTGCTGATATACACTGTGCTGTGCTGTGCCAATGGCTTTTTGGACTGCCTGGTGAAGGAAGCCAGTGAAATAAAACTAGAGAAAAAGAATTTTAACAAAGATGACAGTCTCACTCTAAGTAAGAACTGGAATTTGATTGTAAACAAGGTATACATACCACCAGAATAGACATGCCTAGACATCATCCCTGATGAAGATAGCAGAGTTTGTCAATGAAATGTCGGTTAAAATCAATGCCTGTACGGCTGGAAGCCCAGGAAGAGTTTTTCGTCATATACACCGGGAAAGCACTAGATCCTTTTTCAACCTTTTTGGAATATAATTAGCAGATGGAAATAAATTTAAGTCATTTAATTTAACTTATAACTTTTCAGCTTTCTTTGTATTAATTCTCTTCATGACGGTCTGTTTTTTCCTTTCATACCATTTCTAAGAGAATGTTCAGACAGATCTAGGCAAAAGAGCATTGCATTTCTAGGAAGAATTTCTACTTATATATATAGTACACACTGTGTGTGTGTGTGTGTGTGTGTTTTATGTATGTTGTGACGTTCTGGGTGGGGGTGTAGTTGTCAGCCTGCCCCTGCATTTCTAATGACCAGCACTGTTCACTGTCCTTGTGTTAAAATGCTTTTGTGGGATTATTGTGGGAAGTTCCAGTTCATTTATTGTTACATTTTAGCTTGGGTTATACAGTTATTTGCTTGTGTATTTGTGGGTCACCCTAACTGTAACCAGGGTGTGTGATGGTCACCTCCCCCCGTTGGTGTGAGACTGGTTGGGTTCACTCACCGGATCATGATGCCTGGTCTGTTTGTGTCTATCACAATAAAATTTGAGTTGAGTTAAAGAGCTTCCTCGTCTGTCATTATGGACCAAATGCTCGCCACAATATGTTATTGTTTTACATCTTTTATGTAAATGTATATGTTATTTAAAACATATAATTTCAAAGTTATAATTCAATTAAATATGTTTAAGTGCTAAGGATAATTGAAAACATTAAGATCAAAATAATAACAAAACCGCTTACCTGCATGAGCCTTTTCAATCAAGATCAGTAACCCCATTCAAATGGATGGGATTGTCCTAATGCATCAGCTTCCCCTGGCATGAAGCAAAGTGCATCAACTCCCTCAGCTCAAGATATTGTTGCACCAGATTCTGATGCCCAGTTGCTGCCTGACCTGCTGAGTTCCTTCAACATTTTGTGTGTTGCTCTGGTTTTCCAGCATCTGTGGAATCTCTTCTGTTCCTGACATCTGTGTCACAATTCGTGGACCTGGAAAGCAGGAATAACCTGACCCATACATTGCGGCAAGCAACAGGTTCTGCATGGAACCCACAGCTAAAGAACAGCAAAATCCAGCTCATACTTCCTGTATTGATCTTTCACAATTCACCTTCAGATCTAATTACTCTTTTCTCCATTCTTTGTTTTGCTATACAATACACGATACTCTTTTTGTAGAATAGCAATTGTCTAAAGTGATTATAGAATTTGTAGTTAGAGGAAAGGTCTTTGACATAAGAACCATAGTATGGGGAAAGCACAGTAAGACAATTTAGCTTAGCTTGTCTTCTTTCAGGATTCATTTCTACAGTGTCACCTCCTTTCTGCTTTCTCACCCATGTGGTGTTTGACAAATATCAATGATTGTGTAGCTAAGAACAAATGTAATAGTTTCCTAATTTGCTGACAATGCTAAACTTTGGAACTCTATACAGGGGGGATATAAAAAGGTTTTAAGGGGATATGGCAAGATGAACATATGTGTAAGAACACTTATTATATGGAAGATGTAATGTTATTAATTTTGAATCACAGCTCAGAAAAGGTACGAGTTTTTTTTAAATAGTGAAAGAATCACAAGAATTAATATTCAAAACTAGATGTAGATGTGCTTGTATACAAATTAATGAAGGTCAACTTACACTTGGGAAGGAAATGACATGCCAACCTTTTATGAAAGGGGTTGGTTACAGGAGGAATTATTGCAATTGTTTTGATCCATAGTAAGATTTTATCTGGATCACTGAGAATAGCACTCACACTATAGTAAAAACATATCTTAGAAAGGATTTATTTGCCATAGTTAAAGTAAAGATTTACCAGACTAGTTCCAGAGAGAATTTGAGTCAGACAGCTTCTGCAGAAAAAAAAATCTGCTTGAGTTCTGACATAGGGTCTGTGACCTAAAATATTAACTATTTCTCTTTCCACAGGTGCTGCCTGGCCTGTTGAGTGATTACCACATTTTTTTAATTTTTCTTTCAGATGCTCAGCGTCTGCAGTTTTTTTGATTTTCACGGGCTAGACTAGAACTGCATTCCCCAGTGTGTAGAAGAATGAAAGGAGATTTCAGCAAAACTTTAGAAAATTATTAAAAAGGTTTGATAGGTTAGATACAAGGCAGATGTTGCCCTAGCTGGTGGAATCTAATATAAGGAGCACCATTCGACAATGAAAGGTAGCCTGGTCAGGAGTAAGTTGAAGAAAAATTTCTTTACTCTGCACAATGAACTTTTGGAATTCTTTGTCCTGGAGGGCTTTAGAGATTCAGTTGTTGAAGTCCTTCCAAGCAGAGATTGACAGATTTCTGGATATCAAGGGATATAACAACAGTGCTGGAAAATGGAACTGATGAAGAAGATCACCCATGATCTTGATGGATGGTGGGGCAGGCTCCAAGGACCAGATGACCTACTCCTCTAATTTCTTCTATTATGTAATCACAATGGTATTTCCATGTTTGGATTGCATTACAAATACTTGGATAAACCCGGGTAATGAGATGTTTTTGTACTGTATTAAAAAGTGATATATATTATATCTGCCGAGAATTCCCACAGGGATTCTCTAGCAGGAGTGACTTAACTCATGGAGATCCTGCCAATTTTTGAAACACCACTTTGGTGTGTGAATAAAAATGGTACTGGCTGACAACAGGTACAAATAGTATGATTAAATATCTCTGGGGTATTAAATGGAATATTTTACTGCTGACCCATGTCCTGGTGAATTGTATTTTAGGCTCTTCGGGTGGTATTTTGTTTTGATCTAGTGAAAGTAGGATCTTGAGCTTCAGTCTCTGTCGATGTAGCTATAGCACATCACAGAAGTAGAAGTTGGAGGCAGAAGACTGATACAATGTTATGGACAAGATAGAAAACTTAAACCTTTCCAACAGGTATACTTTGTTTAAATTTTTAAAAACTAAAGTCATTGGGGTTCAGAAAACTATCTACAAGTCCTTTCCTTGTGCAGAAGGATTTGATGTCGTCTTGGAAGCCAGTCATCTCACTCAGTTCATATCTGCATGAGCTCTTCAGGATCCTAATGCGCAAGATCCACGTGAAAATATGTAACTGTCGGACAATAACTCTGACCACCAACAGAGTCTAAACCAGCATTTCTCAACCTTTTTGCCCTAGAAGAAATCCTTTGAAATTATTTTCAGGACTCAGGAAACCCCTGTGTAAAAATTATTATATCTACAGCCCAGGGCACGTTAACATGATTAGTATGTTATGGGTATAATAATCCAAAAATAATTGTCAATTGTTCTTTTGAGTAGAGAATGAATTTTTAGCCAACCCTTCCTGAAAAAAGGTAGTTAAGCTTAGCTTACCTTTTTTGAAATTCATCTCTTTCTTTCTCTTTCATAAATTTTAAAAAGCCATACAGTAAACATAATAAATATCTGTTAAGTAACTGCCTTAAGCCAAAATAGGATTTAATTTTTCTAAAGGTAGGCTCAGAAGATTTAATTTAAATAAAGGTTGTACATTGATTTTAATTAATGCTATTTACAACATGAAAATTTATTGACAATGTTGAATAGTAGAGTCACTAAAAACTGTGAGCCAAAGCAATATGAATAGAAATATAGCCTAAGCTACAATTTTATATAAGACTTTGAAAAAGCATTTTCTTACTAAGTGACATGATTAGGCTCAAATATAGGCCTAGCATGTGAAGCCACTGGTTTTTGCAGCACAAGTACTCAATTCTGGGTCAAACTTGAGATAATCACTCACAGATTTCACCTTCAATTGAAATGAGTTGGTTTCTATCCTTCTTCTTGATACTTGTTAAACAAGAAAAAGCTTGCTCAGACATGTAAGAAGTTGAAAACTGCAGCAAAATGTTCATTGCTTTCCTACGAATGGCAGGATACTCGTCTTTCACAGAAATCTAGAATGTGTCCAGGGGCAAGTCAGTAAATCTTATCTTTAGTGCATGATCAGAGAGCAGCTCACAAAGTTTTTCCTCTTCTCTCAAAGTCAAATTCTCAGGCTGAGCAGTAGATTCAGAGAAAGGGTTCTTCACCCAGTTATACACTTACGTTGAAAGGGAGGAAAAATGCTGTTCAATTTTGTTCTGCAGTTCTTCAAGGTGGTTTTCAATAAGACTCGAGATTTTCTGACCCTTTCTCACTCTCAAGCACAAGCAGTGGTAGAATCATTTTAAGATTTCCTTTTGCAACATGATTTTTCCAAAGATTCAGTTTCTTTTTAAATCCAAGAATTTTGTCACTTGAAGTCAGAACATTTTCTCCAAGGCCTTGCAGGGATGTGTTCAACTGGTTTATATGATGAAAAATGTCTAGTAGACTAGTAGACTAATGTCTGTAGACTAGTTTCTGCAGTCATTCTTCATCTTCAAAGCACTCAACAAAATCTGGCCTACAATTTTCTTGAAAGTATTCCTGCAATTCACCCTTCAGCACCCTGTTGAAAACTCTGCAAAGCTACTGGATTTCTGAACGTATCAGGAGACTGGTGTGCTCTTTGTCCAGGTTTTCACAATCTTTTAAATGTTCTCTAGTGAACTGGTCTTTGTTTAATAAAGTTAACAATTTTTGTAGCATCATCCAGAACTTTTTTCATTTCATCTCCAAGAGTTTTTGGCATCAGCACCTCTCTGTGAAGAAAGCAGTGTGTTGTGACAACATCAGGATTTTCTTTTTTTTTTACAAGAGAAACAGAACCTCTCATGGAGCCAACCATTGATGAGGCACCATCAGTACAGATGTCAACACAGTTCCTCCAAGACAGGCCTTTTGTTTCCAGATATGAAGACAAAACATTAAATATATCTTGGCCTTTGCTTGTCTTGGGCAGCCCTTTGCAACAGAAAAAGTCTTCTTGAATTTCACCATCATTTACAAATCTTACAAATGCTACAACATGATATTTATCGGTGAAATCTGTTGACACATCAACCTCGATAGAGAAGTTGTTGTTTTTCAGTTTTATCACACAAAACCTCTTCAGCATCATGTAACGTGTCATCAATATGTCGACTTATCATACTGTTTGAGAGTGGCCGCCATCTTACCTGAACAAGAACTGTGCACGAGCCCACAACTGTGACCTTCTCACGCACATAGAGGACACTATACAGGCTGCAGTCACTCAGTTCACCGAGGCTGTTGGGCTCTCGGGTTAATGGTCAGTCTAAAGAAAACAATGATCCTCCATCAGAAGCCCCCTCATGGCATTTACAACCCACCTTGGTTCACCATTAGTGACCAACCTCTCACCACAGTTGAGCAGTTCACCTATCTGGGCAGCATAATCTGTAACGATGCTATGGTGGTAAGGGATGTTGACAATAGACCCGCCAGAGCTAGCAGTGCCCTCAGCCCCACCCCCCAGAAACGTGTATGGAAGAACCATCAGCTGCGTCTGTCCACAAAAATCCAGGTGTACAGAGCTGCTGTCACCACATCACTGCGATATGGCTTTGAAGCCTGGGTCTTGTACCACAAGCAAATCTCTTTATTCAGATGCTTCCATCAGCACTGCGCCCACTCCTTCATGGGAATCAGCTGGCAGGATTGTGTCTCCAACAGCAAGTCCTGGAGAAGGCTCAGCTTCCAAGCGTTGAAGCCACTTTGCTGCTCAGGCAGCTCTGTTGGCCAAGCCACGTGTCTCACATGGACAACTCCAGGTTACCGAAAGCAGTACTTTACGGAGAACTCTCTCAGGGCAAGAGAGATCATGGTGCCCCGTGTAAGAGATACAAAGACCAACTTAAGCAGCGGCTCTCTCAGGCAAATATCAAGGTCGACGAGTGACAGCGGTTGGCTTGTGACAGAGACTGCTGGAGAATGCTGATCCACGGTGCAGCCAAGAATTTTGAGGAAACCATTGCCAGACTACTGAAGAGAAGAGGAGACACAGGAAGGATCCTACTACTCAATTGTCCGCATCCCAGCTGTTCCTGTGTCCCTACTGCTCCAGAGTCTGCAGATCCAGAATTGGCCTCTACAGTCACCAACGATCGTGCCGTCGCTCATGAAGACTCTTCTTCCCTCTTGATCTTCATAAGCAAAGAACCAGCCATCATCATCACTGAGCGTGAAACCTTTTCAATTTCTCATGCTGCATCTTGTCTTAGCATTTTACCCAATACAATTTTACATGCTGACATTATTAGGTTCTCACCAACTGTGTGACCTTTCCTTTTCTGGGTAATAAGTTCTGCTACTAAATAACCTCCTGTAGTTTTTTTACTGACTGTGACTTTATTAACAAAAGCTTTAATCTGTTTGTTTTGAGATTCCAATACCCATTTAAAATAATCAGCACTTTTATGCACCATATGGCTGTGACTTGTAGTAAGCATCTTTTCAATTTTTCTGGAGCCATTGCTGCAATTGTTTGCCATAGACTAGGCACAATGGAATAGGACAAATTAGATCACCAGTCCATAGAAACATAGAAAATAGGTGCAGGAGTAGGCCATTCGGCCCTTCGAGCCTGCACCGCCATTTATTATGATCATGGCTGATCATCCAACTCAGAACCCCGCCCCAGCCTTCCCTCCATACCCCCTGACCCCCGTAGCCACAAGGGCCATATCTAACTCCCTCTTAAATATAGCCAATGAACTGGCCTCAACTGTTTCCTGTGGCAGAGAATTCCACAGATTCACCACTCTCTGTGTGAAGAAGTTTTTCCTAATCTCGGTCCTAAAAGGCTTCCCCTCTATCCTCAAACTGTGACCCCTCGTTCTGGACTTCCCCAACATCGGGAACAATCTTCCTGCATCTAGCTTGTCCAATCCCTTTAGGATCTTATACATTTCAATCAGATCCCCCCTCAATCTTCTAAATTCCAACGAGTACAAGCCCAGTTCATCCAGTCTTTCTTCATATGAAAGTCCTGCCATCCCAGGAATCAATCTGGTGAACCTTCTCTGTACTCCCTCTATGGCAAGGATGTCTTTCCTCAGATTAGGGGACCAAAACTGCACACAATACTCCATGTAAAACTCACTGATAAAGTAGCTTTCATTATAAAGACGAACTTTTTTGTGTCTATTATTGCACGAGTGCAGTGAAGTGACTCTAAAGGTTGTAATTCAAAGATTGCCGCATTGATCCATCAGACTTGTACATAGAATGCAGGGGTTATTAAAATATAAAAATGATGTTCGGAAAACGCACCATGCTCCTCATTAGCCTACCGTCCTCCCTTACATATAATACAGTGCTCACCAATTATCAACGGCCTCCCCTATCTCACGTCAAAAATCGAATAAATACGGTCGTACTGTGCGGTGGGCTGAGAGACCCCTAGCGAGCCTGCTCGGGCACTGCCCAATTGAGAAACACATACCTTCTATATGCAGTAACATTAACTTTATCAGAGTTCCCTCCACCAAAATCTAGCGATTTAACCATTGCCAGAAGATTAGCTTGACCGGTTATATAATTTATGGATTCCTAAATATATTTCAGAGGCTAAGTACCCTAAAGAAATGATTCGCCAATAACTAGGCATATTGGAGTCTCCAAGGACTCAGGATAGGATAGATGGTAAAAAAGTAAAGATAGCATGCAGTCGGACTGTCAGGAAAGGCGGGCAAGTGATGGGACTTAGTTGCAGCCAACAGGGTGAGTATCAAATCATTAGGGATGCAGAATCAGAAATGATATCAAATACAGTACTCAAGGTGTTGCATCTAAATGCACGTATTATAAGAAATAAGGTGGATGATCTTGTTGCAATATAACAGATTGCCAGGAATGATGTTGTGGCCATCACTGAATCATGGCTGAAGGATGGTTGTAGTTGGGAGCTGAATGTCCAAGGTTTCACATTATATCGGCGGGATAGGAAGGTAGGCAGAGGGGGTGGTGTGGCTTGACTAGTAAAGAATGGCGTCAAATCAGTAGAAAGATGTGACATAGGATCGGAAGATGTTAAATCCTTGTTGGTTGAGTTAAGAAACTGCAAGGGTAAAAGGACGTTGGTGGCAGTTATGTACAGGCCTCCCAACAGTGGCTGGGATGTGGACTACAGGTTACAACAGGAAATAGAAAAGATGAGTCAAAAGGGCAATGTTATGGTAGTCATGGGAGAATTTAACATGCAAATCAATTAGGAAAATCAGGTTGGTAATGGATCTCAAGAGAGTGAGTTTGTTGAATGTCCAAGAGATAGCTTTTTAGAGCAGTTTGTTGTTGAGCCAACTGGGGGATCAGCTATACTGGATTGGGTGCTATGTAATGAACTGGAGGTGATTAGGGAGCTTAAGGTAAAAGAACCCTTAGGAGACAATGATCACGATATGATTGAGTTCAACTTGAGATTTGATAGAGAGAAAGTAAAGTCTGATGTAGCAGTATTTCATTGGAGTAAGGGAGAGTATAGTGGTATGAGAGAAGAGTTGGCCAAACTAAATTGGAAGGAGCTGCTGGCAGGGATGTCAGCAGAGCAGCAATGACATGTATTTCTGGGAAAAATGAGGAAGGAGCAGGACACATGTATTCCAAAAATAAAGAAATAATCAAATGATAGAATAGTACAACAATGGCTGACAAGGGAAGTCAAAGGCATTGTAACAGTGAAAGAAAGGGCATATGACAAAGCAAAAATTAGTGGAAAGCTAGAGGATTAGGAAGTTTTTAAACACCTACAGACAGCAACTAAAAACACTAGTAGAAGGGAAAAGATGAAATACGAAAGCAAGCTAGCAAATAATATCAAAGTGGATAGTAAACATTTTTTCAAGTACGTTAAAAATAAAAGAGAAATGAGAGTGGATATAGGTCGGTAGAAAATGAGGCAGCAGAAATAATAATGGGGACAAGGAGATGGCTGATGAAATGAATGAGTATTTTGCATCAGTCTTCACTGTGCAGTATGCCTGATGTTGTAGTGTGTGAAGGAAGAGAAGTGGGTGCAGATACTGTTACAAGTTGCTCAAAAAGCTGAAAGACCTAAAGGTGCTAAGTCACCCGGACCAGATGATCTGCATCCTATGGTTCTAAAAGAGGTACAGTAGTGTTAGAGATTTTGGTGGCATTAGAAATGATCTTTCAAAAATCATTGGACTCTGGCGTAGTGCCAGAGGACTGGAAAATTGCAAATGTCACTCCACTCTTTAAGAAAGAAGGAAGGCAGCAGAAAAGAAATTATAGACCAGTTAGCCTGACCACGGTGGTTGGGAAGATGTTAGAGTCAATTGTTAAGGATGTGGTGATGGAGTACTTGGTGACACAGGACAAGATAGTACAAAGTCAGCATGGTTTTCTTCAGGGAACATCCTACCTGACGAACCTGTTGAAATTCTTTGAAGGGATTACAAGAAGGATAGCTAAAGGGATGCAGTGAATGTTGTATATTTGGATTTTCATAAGACCTTTGACAAGGTGCCACACATGAGGCTGCTTACCAAGTTAAGAGCTCATGGTATTACAGGAAAGTTAGAGCATTGGCTGATTGGTAGGAGGCAGCAAGTGGGAGTAAAAAGATTCTTTTCTGGTTGGCTGCCAGTGACTCGTGGTGTTCCGCAGGGGTCGGTGTTGGGACCGTTTCTTTTTATGCTGTATATAAATGTTTTAGATGATGGAATAGGTGGCTTTGTTGCCAACTTTGCAGATGATACGAAGATTGGTGGAGGGGCAGGTAGTGTTGACAAAACAGGTAGGATGCAGAAGGACTTAGACAGATTAGGAGAATGGGCAAGAAAGTGGCAAATTAAATACAGTGTTGGAAAATGCATGGTTATGCACTTTGGTAGGAGAAATAAATGTGTGGACTATTTTCTAAACGGGGAGAAAATCCAGGAATCTGAGATTCAGAGGGACTTGGGAGTGCTTGTGCAGAACACCCTGAAGGTTAACTTGCAGGTTGAGTCTGTGATGAGGAAGGCAAATGCCATGTTAGCATTCATTTCAAGAGATCCTAGAATACAAGAGCAAGGATGTGATGCTGAGACTCTATAAGGCACTGGTGAGGCCTTACCTTGAGTATTGTGAACAGTTTTGGGCCCCTCATCTTAGAAAAGATGTGCTGGCATTGTTGAAGGTCCAGAGAAGGTTCACAAAGATGATTCCAGGAATGAAAGGGTTATCATGCAAGGAACATTTGATGAGTCTGGGTCTGTACTCACTGGAATTCAGAAGGATGAGGGGGGATCTCATTGAAACTTTTCAAATGTTAAAAGGCCTAGACAGAGTAGATGTGGAAAGGATGTTTTCCATGGTGGGAAAGTCAAGTCAAGAGGGCAGTGCCTCAGGATAGAGGGGCGTCCTTTCAAAACAGAGAAATTTCTTTAGCCAAAGGGTGGTGAATTTCATAGTCATAGTCATACTTTATTGATCCTGGGGGAAATTGGTTTTCGTTACAGTTGCACCATAAATAATAAATAGTAATAAAACCATAAATAGTTAAATAGTAATATGTAAATTATGCCAGGAAATAAGTCCAGGACCAGCCTATTGGCTCAGGGTGTCTGACCCTCCAAGGGAGGAGTTGTAAAGTTTGATGGCCACAGGCAGGAATGACTTCCTATGACGCTCTGTGTTGCATCTCGGTGGAATGAGTCTCTGGCTGAATGTACTCCTGTGCCCACCCAGTACATTATGTAGTGGATGGGAGACATTGTCCAAGATGGCATGCAACTTGGACAGCATCCTCTTTTCAGACACCACCGTCAGAGAGTCCAGTTCCATCCCCACAACGTCACTGGCCTTACGAATGAGTTTGTTGATTCTGTTGGTGTCTGCTACCCTCAGCCTGTTGCCCCAGCACACAACAGCAAACATGATCGCACTGGCCACCACAGACCCGTAGAACATCCTCAGCATCATCCAGCAGTTGTTAAAGGACCTCAGTCTCCTCAAGAAATAGAGACGGCTCTGACCCTTCTTGTAGACAGCCTCAATGTTCTTTAACCAGTCCAGTTTATTGTCAATTCGTATCTCCAGGTATCTGTAATCCTCCACCATGTCCACACTGATCCCCTGGATGGAAGCAGGGGTCACCGGTACCTTAGCTCTCCTCAGGTCTACCACCAGCTCCTTAGTCTTTTTCACATTAAGCTGCAGATGATCCCGCTCACACCATGTGACAAAGTTTCCTACCATAGCCCTGTACTCAGCCTCATCTCCCTTGCTGATGCATTTGTGGAATTTGTTGCCACATGCAGCTGTGGAGGCCAGGTTATTGGGTGTATTTAAGGCAGAGATGGATAAATTCTTGACTGGCAATGGAATCAAGGTTACAGGGAGAAGACTGGGAACTGGGGTTGAGGAGGAGAGGAAAAAAAAGATCAACCATGATTGAATGGTGGAGCAGACTTGATGGGCCAGATGTCCTAATTCTGCTCCTATGTCTTATGGTCTTATGATTTTCTCCACTTCCCTTTACAGACTAAATAGCAAAGACCTGTTCCTGTTTCTTAAAGCTGAGGTGCTGCCCTACACCAGTCGCTACAACACCTTGCTATTTGCACTCTGCTGGCTTTTATATATAGATTGTTGTATGTAAGGAATAACTAAATCATTGAAGCATCCTGTTATCAACTGTATCTTTGTAAATATTAATTTATCTCTTTAATAGGTCAGACTCAACAATATCTCCGTGCACATATCAGTAGTATTACCAGAAGATGTGTTCAATGAGCATATGAATTGGGATTATGAATAGGGTCTTCAGCCCTTTAAGCCTGTACTGCATTTGAAGAATTGTGGTTGATCTGATTATAATATTCCGGCCTGTTCTGGTAAACCTTAACCACTGCTTATCAGTAATCTACCTACTTCTGTCTTAAAATATTCAAGGGCTCTGCTTCTATTGCCCTTTGAGAAAGAAGATACTAAGCGTGTTCTGAGGAGAAAAAATATATTGCTTCATCTTTATTTTAAATGGGTGACTCTCTAGGTCTAGATTCTCCCATGTGACGCATTGTCACATTTATCAAGGATGATTTAATTCTTAACGCCAGTATGCAGCATGTCAACAAAATAGAGCATGAAACTGGCAGATAGATATGATACATATGTGAAGTACATTGTCCTGGTGTAATACAGGAATGTTTAGAGGAAGAAAGTAACATTAGGAACAGGATTTGTGAACTAAACATTGATTTAATAATAAATGGATGATAGTAAAGGTATCCCAGTGTTGTCATCATTTGTATGCAAATTATATAATTTGTGGTTACATTCAGCAGCTTTAATTTCAATCCTATAATTTGGGAATAGTTGCCATTTGTTCCACTTGAATATATTTGAAAATTTGTTGTACATACTGTCTGTTTAAATACATTAATTTTTAAAAAAGCATTCTAACTGAATTATAATTTTTTAACAATGGATTTGAAGTAAAGCAACCATTTGTTTATAAATAGGATCTGTACTAAATGTTGGACGTGAAGGTAAAGTTCATTAATAAATTATTATTAGGGGTTGCTGCATTCTGTGTTTCACGGGGATGTGATTCACTCAAGGCACAGTGGATATGGTGGTCCAGCCTGAGGGATTCTCGAACTACTGGATGGATCGATATGCAGAACTTTTGGGAAAGGCAAGAGATCTGGGTGTGCGTTTCATGGTTTACTCTTCATGGTGCTCAGACATAGCAGTCTTGTCACACTCTTGTTCTCCTGACCTGAAACACCTAATGATCAAATGCTGTCTATTCTACGTGCAAAGAGAGTTCTCCAGGATCCTCACCACAGTTTACATACCGCCAAAAGCCAATGTTAAGCAAGCACTCAAGGTATTGAGTGTCATGATTGGCAAACATGAAACATCCTACCCCCAGAGTCTTTCAGATCATTGTTGGGGGCTTCAATCAGGCTTGTTTGAAGAAATCTCTGCCCATTTGTGACGGAGAGCACTCTGTAAGCAGTCCTTGCACAAGCGCATTCATTCACATACAAACATTTCCTTGTTCTGCTGTCAGTGTATGCACTTCAATGTCTTCCCTGATATATTCTCATAATTAACCCACCGTTTTCTCTCTGCATTGCTACATATATTCAGAGTCAGACACCAAAGTTTAGTTTACTTTTATTCTTTGGACTTAATTGTAAGTGTGCGATTGTGTTGAGTGTTCTGCTATTTCATATGGATGTGTCTGGTGTAAACCTGAAAATGGAACTGGACACAGGGGCAGCTTTGTCTATAATTTCAGAGGCTGACTACAACAGAGTTTTCAAAACAACCATTAGAGAAGACCTCAGTGATGCTAAAGACTTACACAGGCGAAAGAGTATCTCCCAAAGTCAAACCAAAAGTAAATGTGACATGTGGAGGCCAAACACAGCAGTTAGAGTTTTATTTCCTGAAAAGTGAAGGGCCAGCACTTTTCGGATGTGAATGGTTGAGAAAAATCCAACTAGACTGGCACCCAATCAAAGCTCTCAATGTGTCATCCAGAGGTATCTGCAACCCAAATGGTGGCATGAACTAGAGACTGTCACAGCTGCTTAATGCTAATGAGAAAGTGTTTGATAAGTGTATTGGTAAACTCAAAGGCATAAAAGCCAGAATTGAATTGAATGAAGCAACAATATCAAGATTCCATAAAGCACATCAATTGCCTTATGCACTACGTCTTAAAATGGATGCTGAACTTCAGAGCTTGGAGACATCTGGAATTCTCTCCAAGGTTGAGTAGAGCAATTGGGCCACACCCATTATTCCGGGGATCAAGAAAGAGAAGGCTGGAGCCGTTTGTATGTGTGGGGATTTCAAAGCATGCATCAACCCAGTGCTGTGTACTATGCAGTTTCCCCGCCAGGAATAGAAGACATTTTTGCATCCTTGGCAGGCAGGGAGAGATTTTCAAAGATTGACTTGTCACAAGCCTATCTGGAAATGGAGATTGAGGAGTTAAGCAGGAAGTTACTCACAATCAACACACACAAGGAACTGTTCCAGGAAAATTGTCTCAGCTTTGGTGTCACATCAGCTCCAGAAATTTAGCAAAGAGCAATGGACCAAGTGCTCCAAGATATCCCAGAAACACAATGTTGTCTTGATGACATCATTGTCACTGGCAAGAATGATGAAGAGCACCTCCAGAACCTTGGTAAAGTGCCTACTAGGCTGTGTGAGTATAATCTGAGCAGAAAAAAAGAGAAATTTCATATTGTGGACGTGTCATTGACAAGCATGGCTTACATAAGTCACGAGAGGTTGAAGCAGTGCTACAGGCACCCAAACTGGAAAATGTGTCATAATTCATGTCATACTTGGGCCTTGTAAACTACTACCACTGGTTCCTCCCAAACATTGCTACAGTGCTGCATCCATTGAATGCACTGCTGCAGACAGGAGCCAAGTGGGAATGCTCAGAAAGATGTGAAAGAGCATTCAAGGAAACAAAGGGACTAATAACATTCAATGAACTGCTCACCTATCATGACCCATCCCTGCTCATCAGACTGGTGTGCGATATATTCCCTTATGGCATTGGGGCCATTTTGTCATCCACCATGAAAGATGCATCTGAATGTCCGATTACGCTTGCTTCAAGATCTCTGACGAGTGCAGAACACATCTCTGCACAGATTGACTAAGATACCCTAGTCTAGTATGGGGAATAAAGAAGTTCCACCACTAACTCTACGGACACAAGTTTACGCTAGTGACAAATTACCAACCCCTTGTGTCCATTTTCAATCCCAGGAAGGGAATTCCGGTGATGTCTGCTACCCAGTTACAATGTTGGGCACTATTCTTAGGAGTCCACTCTTATGACATAGACTTTAAGGGTACCAAAAAACACAACAACACTAATGGCTTGTCACGTCTTCCACTGTTGCCAACTGAAGAAGAAGTCTTCAGACTGTAACCCAGCAGAAGTGTTCCACACAGCATTGGCGGACCAATTGCTGGTAACAAATTCAGAAATACAAAGAGAAACAATGAATGACCCAACATTGTCAAAAGTCTACGAAATCACCATGCAAGGATGGTCAGTTCATGGTAACTCTATGTTTCCATAGTTCTCAGTAAGATGAGACCAACTGTCGATATGGCAAAGAACCCTGATGTGTGGATCTTGTGTTGTGGTTCACTCTAAACTGAGCACCAGAGTGTTAGAAAATTGGCATGAAGGACATGTGGGTACAGTCAAAATGAAGAGTCTCGCACGGAGCTACGTGTGGTGGCCAGGAAAAGATAAACAGATTGAAAACTTGCCCAAAAGCTGTTGGGATGCCAAAAAGTTCAAAAGGCACCCCCACAGGCACCATTACACCCATGAGAGTGCCTGTCATCACCTTGGCAAAGAATACATATTGACTTTGCTGGGCTATTCATGGACTCCATGTTTCTGATTGCTGTGGATGCTCATTCAAAGTGGCTGGATGTCATACCAATGAAGTCAATCACATGAGCAAAGACTGTCTTCACTCTGAGGACTATCTTCGCCAGAAATGGCTTGCCTGAACAAATTGTGAATGACAATGGACCACAATACACGTCAGAGGAGTCCAGACTAACCATGAAGAAAAATGGCATCAAACATTTCAAGTCAGCTGTTCATCACCCAGCAACAAATGAGACATTTATCCAAACATTCAAGGAGTCTATTAAAGCTATGCACAAGAAGGTCATTCTCTACAGCACCAGATGGACAACTACTTTTTGTGTGTCAGAACTCTGCTCATGCGACAAGAAATCAAACATCTGCGATGCTGTTCATGAGCAGGAATCTGAGATCTCACATAGACCTCCTGAAACCAGAACTCTGGAGGGAAGTGCAGAATAAACAGTTCAGCCAGTTGCCAAGTGAATCAGCAAGGAACCTTGAGATTGGACAGGAAGTCCTAGTGCATGATTACTGAGAGGACAAGTGGGCACCCGGTAGGATACCTACAAGAACTGGACCACTGATGTACACAGTGGATGTTGGAGATCTGACATGGAAATGCCATGTGGACCAGATACTGGATGCTCAACCAAAGAACACGCCTGAGTCAATTGCATCCAACAAAATGAACACGTTACAGCCAGTGGACTTGCCTCTCAATGATGATCACGTCACTAACAGCAACGTGACACCAGCAACCGAGAATGTTGCCTTAGACAAGACACCTACCAAAGCTGATCCACAGGTACAGAGGCGCGATGAGAACGTTATTGTTGACAAGACACCTGCCAAACCTGATGCTACTCCACTGGTCCAGAGGCACTATCCTGAAAGAAACAGACCACCACCCAAAAGACTGAATCCTTCGTATAGTTAAAGTTAGTTATGGGCTATTATTGTGAAAGCATGCTTATTTGAACATAGTTTGTGAAAGGGAAATTGAATGTTTTGTACATATTCAGTCCTATGTTAAATTAATCTAAAGGGGAGGAAGTGTAATGTTTGGATTACTTATTTCAGAACAATGACTCCCCTTAGCACTAGCTATGGACTGTCTTCCCCCTCCCCCTCTCTCTTTAATTGATATGCAGTTGCAAAGACACAACACCAGGAATTCATAGTGGACAAGAATAAGTACAGAGCTATCATTGTGTTTTCCAGTAGATATCATTTTGTAAATATTGGCATTTTACTTTTCACTAACTTTTGTCACTTGTTTTTGGTACTGCGCCCGCAACTGTTCACAATATACATTAACAATCTGGAAGAGGGGGGCCGAGTGTAGTGTATCTAAGTTTGCTGATGACACTAAATTGAGTGGAAAAGCAAATTGTGCAGAAGATACAGAGAGTCTGCAGAGAGACATAGATAGGTTAAGTGAGTGGGCAAGGGTCTGGCAGATAGAGTACAATGGTGGTAAATATGAGGTCATCCACTTTTGAAGGAAAAATTAAAGAGCAGATTATTATTTAACTGGTAAAAAATTGCAGCATGCTGCTGTGCAGACAGACTTGGGAGTGCTTGTGCAGGTGCAGCAGGCTATCAAGAAGGCAAATAGAATGTTGGCCTTCATTGCTAGAGGGATTGAATTTAAGAGCAGGGAGGTTATGCTGTAACAGTACAGGGTACTGGTGAGACCACACCTGGAGTACTGGCATGCAGTTCTGGTCTCCTTACTTGAGGAAGGATATACTGGCTTTGGAGGCGGTGCAGAGGAGGTTCACCAGGTTGATTCCAGAGATGAGGGAGTTAGAATATGAGGAGAGATTGAGTCGCCTGGAACTGTACTCACTAGAATTCAGAAGAATAAGAGGAGAATCATATAAAATTATGAAAGGGATAGATAAGATAGAGGTAGGAAAGTTGTTTCCACTGGTAATTGAGACTAGAACTAGGGGACATAGCCTCAAGATTCGGGGGAGTAGATTTAGGATGGAGATGAGAAGGAACTGCTTTTCCCAGAGAGTGGTGAATCTGTGGAATTCTTTGCCCAGTGAAGCAGTGGCGGCTACCTCAGTAAGTATACTTAAGACAAGCTTGGATAGATTTTTGCATAGTAGTGGAATTAAGAGTTATGGGAAAAAGGCAAGTAGGTGGAGATGTGTCCATGGCCAGATCAACCATGATCTTATTGAATGGCGGAGCAGGCTCGATGGGCCAGATGGCCTACTCCTGCTCCTATTTCTTATGTTCTTGTGTTCTTATGTAACTTTGATTTTTGACATACCTAATAAACACCCTTGCAGTAAAGTGCTAAGCGACCCCAGCTGTTTTTTTCTTTGGTCATAACCCACATATCTAATACCATTTATCATCAACATATCACCAGCAGCACCAGGGGTCCCAACACACTTGATTACAGTTGTACTACAATTAGGAATACCTACCATTTGATCCCTAGACCATATTTTGAGAAATCTAGCTGTTCTCCTCCTACCTGCATACACGCAGAGGCTAAAGAACAGGCTCCAAAGGTAAGGACAAAAAAGAGGTGGATGTGTGAGACAGACGAGTGGCTATAGGACTGCTTTGAGTCAGTAGACTAGGCCATGTTCAAAGTCTCATCAGAGGATCTGCACAACTATGCCACGGTTGTCATGGACTTTATAAAGAAAGTCATAGATGAGTATGCCCCCACAAAATCATTCAGAGTGTTCCCCAACCAGAAATCCCAGATAAACAAAGAAATCTGTAATCTGCTGAAGGCTAGGTCAGTGGCATTCAGGTCTGGCGATTAAGCAGAATACAGGAGGTCCAGCTACGATCTCCAGAAAGCCATCTCACTTGTGAAGTGGCATTTCCAGACCAAATTTAAATCACTTCTCAATAGCTGTGGCGGGGCTTGAATACCATCACCTCCTACAAAGTGACATAGGTGACAATAAGGTTTCACTCTCAGATGAGCTGAATGCCTTTTATGCCCAATTTGACCGTCAAAACATGCAGGCACCTTCACTAAGGCTCACAGTCTCAGATGATCCTGTGATTTCAGTCTGTGAGACCGATGTGAAAGCATCCTTCAGGAGGGCGAACACGCTGAAAGCATCTGACCCAGATGAGTACCTGATCAAGTACTGAGAACCTGTGCTATTTAATCGGCTGGATTGTTCACTGATATCTTTAACGTCTCGCTTCGGCAGTCTGAGGTTCCCACCTACCTGAAGTAGACTTCAATTATACCAGTGCCCAAGAAGACCATGGTAACATGCCTCAATGACTGTCCTCCAGTAGCGCTTACATCAACAGCGATGAAGTGCTGGTGATGCAACATATCACTCCTGCCTGAGGAGTGACTTGGATCTGCTCCAATTTGCCAGCCATCACAACAGGTCAATATCAGATGCCATTTCACTTGCTCTTCATTCAGCTCTGGACAGTGAAGATGCATATATCAGGATGCTCTTTATCAACTTCAGCTCAAGCATTCAATACTATCATACTCTCAAAACAAATCAATAAGCTCCAA
Source organism: Mobula birostris (assembly GCF_030028105.1). Lineage (NCBI taxonomy): Eukaryota > Metazoa > Chordata > Chondrichthyes > Myliobatiformes > Myliobatidae > Mobula > Mobula birostris. The sequence continues at coordinate 64,114,929 of NC_092381.1, read as the reverse complement.
GACCTAGTTCTCAATACCTCTTTGTGCAATTGGATCTTTAACTTCCTCTCTTGAAGACCCCAGTTAGTTCAGATTGGCAACAACATCTCCTCTACAAACACCATCAGCACAGGTGCACCATAAGGTTGTGTGCTTGTTCCCCTGCTCTGCTCACTATATATTATTATGGACTTGAGGCCAAGTAAAGTTCCAATGCCATATTTAAATTTGCTGATAACACAACTGTTGTTGGCTGAATCAAAGGTGGTGATAAATCAGCAAATAGGAGGGAGATTGCACATTTGGCTGAATGGTGCCACAACAAAAGCTCTCACTCAATGTCAGCAAAGAGCTAATTATTGGCTACAGGAGGAGGAAACCGGAAGTCCATGAGCCAATCTTCATCAGGGGATCAGAGGTGGAGAGAAACTGCAACTTTAAATTCTTCAGTGTGTTATTATTTCAGAGGATCTGACCTGGGTCCAGAATGTAACTGCCATTACAAAGAGGGCAGCACCTCTACTTTGAGAATCAGAATCAGATTTATTATCACTGGCATGTGTCATGAAATTTGTTAACTTAGCAGCAGCGGTTCAATGCAATACATAATATAGAAGAAGAGAAAAAGTAATAAAATAATAAGTAAATCAGTTACAGTATATGTATATGGAATAGATTAAAATTGTGCAAAAAACAGAAATAATATACATATAAAAAGTGTAGTAGTGTTCATGGGTTCAATGTCCATTTAGGAATCAAGGGCAGAGGGGAAGAAGCTGTACCTGAATCGCTGAGTTTGTGCCTTCAGACTTCTGTACCTCCTACCTGATGGTAACAGTGAGAAAAGGGCATGCCCTGGGTGCTGGAGGTCCTTAATAATGGATGCTGCCTTTCTGAGACACCGCTCCTTGAAGATGTCCTGGGTACTTTGTAGGTTAGTACCCAAGATGGAGCCAACTAAATTTACAACCCTCTGCAGCTTCTTTCGGTCCCGTGCAGTAGCCCCCCCCCCCCATACCAAACAGTGATGCAGCCTGTCAGAATGCTCTCCACAGTACAGCTTTCGAAGTTTTTGAGTGTATTTGTTGACATGCCAAACCTCTTTAAACTCCTAATGAAGTATAGTCGTTGTCTTGCCTTCCTTTATAACTGCATTGATATGTTGGGACCAGGTTAGATCCTCAGAGATTTTGACACCCAGGAACTTGAAACTGCTCACCCTCCCCTTCTGATCCCTCTATGAGGGTTGGTATGTGTTCCTTCGTCTTACCCTTCCTGGAGCCCACAATCAGCTTTCAACTTACTGACATTGAGTGCAAGGCTGCGACACCACTCCACTAGTTGGCACATCTCACTCTTGTACACCCTCTCGTCTCCATCTGAGATTCTACCAGCAATAGTTGTATCATCAGCAAATTTATAGATGTATTTGAGCTATGCCTAGCCACACAGCCATGGGTATAGAGAGAGTAGAGCAGTGGGCTAAGCACACACCCCTGAGGTACACCAGTTTTGATTGATCGTCAGCGAGGAGGAGATATTATCACCAATCCGCACAGATTGTGGTCTTCCGGTTAGGAAGTCGAGGATCCAATTGCAGATGGAGGTACAGAGGCCCAGGTTCTGTAACTTCTCAATCAGGATTTTAAGAAGTTTGTGTAGATTGAGCGTGTTATCTAAAATTTTGACAGACTTTTATAGATGTGCATTGGGGAATATATTGATTGGATGCATCATTGCCTGGTATGGAAACACCAATCCCTTGTACAGGAAAGTCTACAAAAAGTAGTAGATATAGCCCAGTCCATCACGGGTAAAGCCCTTCCCACCACTGAGTACATTTATAAGGAGCGTTGTCACAGGAAAGCAGAATCCATTATCAGGGATTCCCACCATTCAGGCCATGCGCTCTTCTTGCTGCTGCCATCAGGAAGAAGGCACAGGAGCCTCAGGACCCACACCACCAGGTTCAGGAACAGTCAGAACCAGTGGGGATAACTTCACTCACCCCAACACTGAACTGATTCCACGACCTATGGACTCACTTTAATGGACTCTACAACTCGTATTCTCGATATTCATTGTTTATTTATTATTCTTATTATTTTATTTTTGTGTTTGCAGTTTGATGTCATTTGCAACTTGGCTGTTTGTCTGTCCCTGTCATGTGTGATAGTTCATTGTGTTTCTTTCTGTTCACTATGAGTGCCTGTAAGAAAATTAATCTCAGAGTAACATATAATAACATAATAAATTTACTTTGAACTTAAATATTTATTTATTGGAATGGTTTAATCCTAAAATATGCTCAGCAATTGTTGAGGCACATTGTTGAGATTGAAGAAGAACACTAGCAGGCACCCACCAATATGTAAGTAATAAGGTGTTGTGAAGCTAGTAGGGTTTCTCACTAGCAATGAGATCAATTTACATCACTTGTGCCACTTGTCATGCAGCATGCTGGTCTGTTCAAGATTCCTAACATTCCTCTTTGAGATAAAAAAAGACTTTCAGCTTTACCGTACACGAACACGAGCTGTGATGGCACACTAACTGTGTGTTAAGTTGGTCTCTACAACTTTGCCGATGATTCAATGGTTTTACCTCTAATAGATGATTTTGAAATGTTACTGCACTGAGTGAGGTGGGGGGGCTTTTGCCCCCTGCTGAGTCACCTGCCATGTCTAACGGTTATCGTACTCTTTCCCAGCATCTAAATGACTTGAAGAAAGAAAATTTCAGCCTCAAGCTCCGGATCTATTTCCTGGAGGAGAGAATACAGCAAAAATATGATGACAGCAATGAGGATATCTACAAAAGGGTAAGAGACTTCCCTGCTTATACTGTTTTGACAAAATATTGAAAATAAATTCTCTGCAAAATCTCAAAAATACAATATTTCTTACCTAATATGTTGGAAAATGAACAAGCAGTGCTGGAGAGATACATGTTTATGTTCACCCTTTTATTAATTTCCCCATATCAACTGCTCTAACACAAAAACATAAGACACTCCACACCTTTACCCAGGGTCATTTAGTCCTAATTAATGTGCAATGTATCGACCAAATACAGTGTGAAGATTACAGAGAAATTTGTGAAGCTCACCTTCCTAAAGTAGTACATGAAAGTTTAGGAGAGATAAAGCAAAAAATAAAATTGTGGATTTAAGAGTCATTGTTATAGCAATGAATTATTAATGCTGAAAGGTATACCCACATCAGGCTATGATACAGTTCAAATTTGACAATAAATTTGCTTTAAATTGTAATTAGCTCCCCCAGCAAACTGCAATTCCAACCCTACAGTTTGAAGACAATTATCAAAATACAGTGTATGACCTCAATTATCTGCAATAACCTTTTTATGAATTAGGGTAAATGTTTGCATAAAGTAACCAGGAATCAATGCAGGGGCTTTAGTTATTTTTTAACCTCCTCTTGGTCATTAATCAAAAGGAGAGTGTTGTTACCTGGAAGCCTGCACCTGATACAATTTTATATTAAGCTTAATTCACACCTGAAAGAATTTAAGATTTTAATTCCTGACAGATGTTCATTATTTTGCTGTATTTGAATTCTCAGTACCTTTTAAGAACATCTCAGTTCGGAAAATAAAATAGTCTCTATTTGCACATCTTGACAACTTGATTAGATAATGTTATTAACAATCATTAGCATAGAAATACCTTTGGTTAATTATAGTCTTGTCTACAGAAACTGACAGTGAATAGGTGAACAAATAGATATTTACCCAGTCAGAGGCAAACTGAAAAGGGACTATGCTAATGCCACAAACACAAGGGGGAACGTTTAAAGATCTGGTCAAATAGGTGGACTTTCAGTGGTTGTTTAATGACAAAAGGGCGTTTTGTCAGGATTTAGGAAGGAACTCTTGATTGGTTCGATCAGAATCACTGATTTTGTCACTGACGTTAATTGTGAAATGTACTATGTTGTGGCAATAGTATAGTGCAGGAAAAACAAATTATTGTAAGTTAAAGTATATATTAAGAAGTGCAAAAGAGGAATAGCGAAGTAGTGTTCATGGGTCATGTACCGTTGAGAAATCTGATGGTGGAGGGGAAGAAGCTATTCCTAAGATGTTAAGTGTAGGTGTTCGAACTCCCGTACCTCCTCCCTGATGGTAGTAATGAGAAGCGGGCATGTCCCGGATGGTGAGGGTCCTTACTGAGTGATCCTGCCTTGAGGAACCGCCCTTTGAAGATGACCTCGATGTTGGGGAGGGTTGTGCCCATGATGGAGTTGATTGAGTCTGCAATCCTATGAAGCCTCTTACAACCCTGTGCTTTGGTGCCTCCCTACCAGGCAGTGATGAAACCAGTCAGAATGCTCTCCGCCGTCTATCTGTACATCTAGAAATTTGCTAGAGTCTTTGGTGACATACCGAATCTCCCCAAGCTACTAATGAAGTAAAGCCACTGGTGTGCCTTCATTGTGATACATCAATATGATGTGCCTGAAGTGTTTACACCCAGGAATTTGAAGTTGCTCGCCCTTTCCACTGCTGACCCCTCAGTGAGGATTGGTGCGTGTTCTTCCGATTTTCCCCTTCCTGAAGTCTGTATTTACCAAATGAGCCAATTCATGGAGGATTGAAGATATATTTTAAAAGCTGCAGAAATAATGTGTAATAAGAGAGGGTCAACAACAGAGACCTGTAACTACTCAAAAAGCATTTTGTCGATCGTCATTAACAAAGTAAAAAAAGCTCTTAATATGTAAATTTTCAGAAGCATCGTAACTACAAGTAAGGGAGAGGTTTAAGGAGTAAATTCCAAGTTCATGTTCTATATATTTTAAGTCATAAAGGATGAAAAGAATTAAGCAGTGAAAACATCAGACTTATTCTTCCTTATTTACAGTGTAGCATAGGGAATCTTATTTTTCTGAATGTATTAGACAGAGGCTTATTATAAATATGATGCTTTTCATGGTTATGAGAGATTTTTAAACCTAGAATCAATTTTTATGTTGAGTTCAACTATTTCCCAATTTTTAAGTGGTCCGGTGACCAGATTTTCAGCTTATTAGTTTACTGCTGTTGGTGTAATCATTTATCAGCTAGCTAGTTAACTTTCATGTTTCATATAAGTGGGCAAACATGTAATCACTTGCTAAGATGCAGATTGTACCAAATTCATTACAATCTGTGGAAATTTCAGAGGGATTTTGATGTCATTGAGTAGGTGAGCAGTTAAAATGGGCTGCACTAATTAATGTCTGTGGCTACTAACTGTAGGTCTCATCATGATTGATTTTAGTCTACTGTAAAAGACTCCCTAGCCTACTGTAAAACCACCCAACTAAAACCAGCAGGATATAACTAGCATGTTCAAATTAGGGATTCGATCCATTGCTGTCAATATTTTAACATCCATGAGCAGGCTGAAGCATCTGTGGAAGAAAACCTGATAAAGAGAACCTGGTAAATTATTTACTTTTCTTATAAGGGTAGAACCCTATTCTGTTTTCTGCTTTTCCTGCTATACAATTTCCTGCAAAAAAATCATTTTTGAGACCCCTCTCTCATACTTCCCCCATCCCATTTCTGCCACTGCCTGTCTAGACTGGGCAGAAAGCGTAAAAAGAAGCAAAGTATTGTTTCACATTAAACAAGGAAAGGGTTAACAATAGGGCAATATATTAAGTGATGAGGATGGAGGGTAAGGTGTGTTGAAGGAAAGCTACAATATTTACACTGTCTTGTAAATCCACTGTCATATTAGGAGTCATAAAATTGTCACAACTGGTTTTGATATATTGTTTTAATTTGTCATTTCATCTATTGATGTTGTAAGCAAACAGTTCATATTTTGTTAGAAATATTTCAAATGAAGGTAAAAGTCCATTACAATTTATTTTTTAAAATTGTGCCCTGAATGCTGTGAAACCAAGTTGGTGCATTTTTATGAGGTATACAACAAACACTTTGTCCATCTTCCTCACCATTACTTTTAGAGGAAAGTGAATGAGTTCTAGGATGGATGTGAACACATGTGATGTATAGGCATGCTTGGGTAGCTAGGTCAGTGAGTGTTTGAACTATATTTGCCCCATATTTACACACTGACACAATGTTTTAATGAGGAGTTAAACCAAGGTTCTACTTGTATTCTGGATGCCTGCAAGTAAAGGAAGCAAACATAAACAGTTTATTGCAGCATGATACCTCTGTTATCTTCTTATACTTACAGGCTGAATGCCTTCCTTCTATGTAATTATGAGGTTCATGTCTGCTCCAAGGGCAGCAATTCCATGAGGCCAAATTCACCTTTTCCCTATTGCCCTGTCGCATTGCAACTTATTTCTTTCACACATACCAATCAACTCTCCCTTGATTCTTTTTGCTATTAACCTACACTGAGTGATAATTTAAAATAGCCAATCTTGAAGAGATTGGGATATGGGAATATGCAATGTGGGAAGAACTCCCCCAATCACCTACCTTCCCCGTTGCCTAACTTCGCCTTTCACCTTCTAGCTTGTACTCTTTACCATCCCCCCACCTTCTTATTCTGGCTTCTTCCCACTTCCTTTCTAGTCCTGATAAAGGGTCTCAGCCTGAAACGTAGACACTTTATTCCTTTCCATGGATGCTGCTTGACCTGCTGAGTTCCTCCAGCATTTTACGCGTGGCACTTCTGCATTAACTTCTCTCTTGATGTGCAATCACTGTTACCATAAGAGCAGACATGCAAGCCAAATTCATATATTATTATATCATGGTCCCACATTATTCCCAAGGACCATTTAAGCTAAGATATATACAGTGGTGATTGAACCCCAGAAAGCATTGTGGAACCATTGTACATGTTCAAAATCCCAGATGCCAGTAGTGCAGGTGGATAAAGTAGTTAGGATACTAAAAGGAATACCTGCCTTCATTTGCTGTGGTGTAGAATGTAATAGTAACTGTGATGGAACTATATAAAGCTTATATAGTAGGGCATAGTTGGAATACTGCATGCAGTTTGATTGCCACAGTACAAGAAGAATGTGATTGCACCTGGTGTAAAGGATATTCACTAGAATGGTAACCAGGGTAGAGCATTTCAACTATGAGGAAAGACTGGGTAGGCTGGATTTGCTTTCCCTGGAATAGCAACCCAATTGAGGGATACAGAATTAAGAGGGGAGTAGATAGGGTAAATAGAGAGTGTCATGACCAGAAGGTATAGGTTTAATGGGTAGGAGACTTAGAAGGGGTTTGAGAGAAAATTTATTTTTCAGCCAGAAGGCAGTTGAAATATTTAAGAAGTATTTAGATGAGCATTAGAAAACACTATGGTCTAGAAGGCTTCGAGCCAAGAGCAGGGAAGTGGATTAGTATAATGTACTTGAAGACTGGCACAGCTGTGGTGGGCCGATGGCAGATTTTTGTGCCTCTATGACAGTCTGCTAATGCTGTGGTAGGTTGAGTATATTTGGAGGCCAGCACCTCGGTGCAACTAATATGCATGCATCTTTTGAGAAAATTGACTGGATGGAATAAAAATAGTGTATCCTACACAAGTTCTTTTCTCTTACTAGTCTTTAACCTCTTTCCACATCCTCATCTCCCAACTCTATATTTTCTTTCTGCCCTGCCAGTGCCCCTGTTTATCTTCATCAAGCACAGAGAGGCATTTAGGTTACATGAGCAGTGTGACACCATTACCAGTAATTTTTAATGTGCCCAGGTAGTCACTCAGGCAAAGGGTTCTCAAATCACCATCTTCCTCTTCTTTGGGCAGATTTCTGGGTGGTGCATATGCAGCATGCTCAAATTATGATTAATTAGAAGTAACTGTCTAAAATTGTAGTTTATTTTGGATAGACTGCTGTTTAAAACTCTCTTCAAAATTACAAAGGAATCTTGTAAACATATGAAAAAATAAGATTTGAAGGGAGAATCATGTTGATTATCAGCTGGATTCATGCTTGAGTATTACTCTGATCCAACAGCCAAGCTGGGAAAAATCAGGTTGGCAAATTTGTATGTCAGCTGTGTTTCTGGAGGTTTTGGTTAGAATTGAAAGGCTATTTTGAGACATAATTTTTACTTGCATTTGAACATTGCACTCTTGTGACAAAAAGGGGTCAAATTGTATTCTTAATCCACTGCTGCAGTCACCTAAAGCTTGAGTTCTGCATTTTACATAACATATCTTTAAATCAGTCCTGCAGTTCAGTCAGCAGATCACTCCTTAATTTAGTACTGAGTTGTACTGAGAACAGCTCTAAATCTGATTACCAGTTTTTGCTGAGTTTACTGATCTATGATAGGACTCAGTGTCCTGAATTTGGGAGGAACAAAAATCCTTGTGAGACATCAGTTCTCAGTAAAAAAAAACTGTTGACAAAAAGATAAAAATGCCAGGTTAGAGCAACATTGATCATTGACATTATGCCTTCCACTGTAAGATAGCCTATCAACGTTTTTATGTCTGGATTAATCAATATGCGTGTCAGTTCTTGTCTTTTACTTATAATAACATGGAGCTGGGAGCTAATTAACCTAGTAAATCCATGCAGCTTTACCTTTCTTCTTATTTACCTGTCACTTACTTTCTCTCACACACATCCATTTTTGATTTTATCAAAGGTTCCCCTTTGATTTTATTTTTGCCGTTAACCTATAATCAAGAGATAACCTGTAGTTTTTACTTAAACTGCATAATGCATGGTTTGGAGTGTGGGAACAAATTAGAGCACTCTGAGGAGACCCATACAGTTACAGAGAGAAGACACAAACTGCATAGACAGTACCTGAGGTCTCCAGTGATGACCTTAGTAGGGCGCTAAACATGGCAGGCTTCAATAAAATCGAATTTCTGTTTAAGGCTGTGATTTTCAAACTGAGATGGAAAAGAGAAGAAAAAAAGTCTAGGTGGCTAGAATTCTACATTATAAAAGGGGCTAACATCAAAGGAATATCATTAGGCATGAGGTATTCCCTCTTCCACAGAGTATTCCCTGTTGCACACTCCCTAGGTGGATGGTAAATATGACAAATGTGGTAACAGATCTATTACTGACCTGCCACAAAATCTGCCTCAAGTACTTGAGAGCTACCAGCCAATGGGAGTGTTCTGCATCTTACTTATCCCAGGTTGGGTTTATTCTTAGAGTTGTTGCTGAGGAGACAACAAATCTAAATATAGAAGCTTTTGCTAACGTCAAATCCTGCAACCTATGATGGTTTAATTGTAAAATGTAACTGAATGCTAGTCACTCTTTAGAAAGAATTAAAAAGGAGGGTATTAATAAATTCAGGGGTTACATAGGAGCATTCATTGAATTTAGAGTCTACCTCTACCTTTTAAATGCAAAACTGAATTATCCAGTAATCTGATTTTGCCGCTGGAATTATAACAGCAACATTAAAAATTTTTAAACAGAAAGTACAGATACCAGAATTGAAAGTAACTGACTTTGAAGAGCAATGCATTTATTTTATATTCTGCATTTAAATGATATTGAACATTACCCTCCCTTATTTCTACTTACTTGATAGAGAGTTAACATGCGGCATGCTGTCCTAATCTGAAAAGCAGTTGGAACCGGAGAGTGGTAGTTTACACCACCCAGTATCTTTATTGGGCAGTAGCCAGTGGTTTGAATGTCAAAGGCATAAAGCTTTCCCACATGGTTAGTGTTAAATATACTGTTTATCTTGATTAAAAAATATTCTAATTAACAAATAAATTCAATTAGTGGTTTCCCTAAAAAGCCATTGAGTCCAGTGAGTGTCCATGTGGGTGGTGAATGAATAAAGTGATTGAAACAGGGATGGCAAGGACAATTTTCAGTGGGTTTGCAAAAGATCTTTTAATCCTCCACATCAGTCAAAGTATAAAGGATTTGTGTTGAGTAATATCAGGCACCTAAAATTCCTGAAAGCTGATTTCTGCAGAAAACCCATTGGCCTATGACATGAGAACGTCTGTTTTGGGAGAGGTGTGATCCTTGTGCACCTGGAAAGGAAAATGACAGTTGAAAGTACTGCCAAACCACTTACACTAACCTGAAAAATATTTGGTTTATCTTCCGTAAATGCTATCACTGGGTGTCAGTTCTGCAGTATTCTCACTGTGATTCCCTAGTCTGCCCCTTCCATCCCACTCACCTCTCCCTGTCCTTTTGTACTGTCCTCTTCAAACATAGAGAAGATGCTACACTTGTTCCAAATCCTCCCTCCCTACCATCGAGGGACCTCAGCAGCTCTTGAAGGTGAGGTAGAGGTTCACATGCACTTCCTCCAATCAGATCATCCTCAGGTGATCCATCTGCTGCATTCAATGCTTGTATTGTGGCCTCCTTTACCAAGTGAGACAATGTGTAGAATAAATAGCCGTTTGGCAGAGCACCTATATTCTGCCTTTAGTGGCTACCTTGAGCTTTCATTTGCAGGTCATTTCAACTCCCCTTTCCATACAAACCTGTCTGTTCTTGGCCTACTCTACTGCCAGTGTAAGGCCAAATACTAACCAGAAGAACAGCAGCTCATATTCTACTTAGATAGCCTAAAGCTCAAATACATGAACAGCCAGTTTTAGAATATCAGGTAATCCAATTCCCATTCCCACTAGTGCTTCCAGGCTCTTTATCAACCCTTTCCATCATGTCCCACCCCTTGTTACCTTGGCTCATCATTCTCCTCCACCCACTGTTCCATCTGCCCATTATCCCACCTACACCTTTCTCTCTACTGCTTGTAATGCCACTGGTGTTTAGGGCAGCGATGAAGGTCTTCCATCTCTGGTGATGTTCAGGGCTTCCTTCATCATGTCATTAGCTCGGATTTCACTATTGTCAGTCATGCAAGTTCTGTGCGGAGACTCAGGAGTACCATCACACACAGATGTAGAGGGATTCTCCATTGCTGTTTCCACAACAATTTTGTTTTACCAGTCAGGGTTGTTGGCCTTGAGTTGAACCCCTGAACCTGGAGGACCAGCCTCTACCCTTTGACCTGTTTGGCATGGGTGACGCTACCAAGAGCCAAAGCACAAAGCCCTGACTCCAGCCAACATAGCTCTCCAGGTCATTGAGGCACACAAGTTCCAAACCACAACAAGGTTGTAGTGGTCTTGGATGACCTATCACCTATGGTTCCACCTATCACCTTCTAGCCTCTGTCTTTACCCTTCCCCCTCTCCTACCCCCCCCCCCAACCTGGGCTTCACCTACCTACTTTTTTCTTATGTTTTTATCAATCACGCAATGGTATCTATCTCAACACTTTCCTGCACCCCCACACGCCCACCTGGCTCATCTGCACATCATCCCTGCCTCACCTGGTACCACCTATCGCCTTCCAGCCTCTCTCACCTTCACACTTCTATATACTGGCTATCTTCATTCTACACACTCATTCCTGATAAAAGGTCTTGACCTGAAATGCCAACCATCCCTTTGCCTCCACAGATACTGTTTGACCTGCTAAGTTCTTTCAGCAATTTGTCTTTTACTATCATATTGGAAGTTACAATTTGCCAAACTCAACATCATCTTTATTTAATTTCAGTGTAAATTTCCCTGACTATTGATAAAGTTTCCAGTTGTTGAGATGGAAGGCTTGTTTCAGTTCCCAACTTTCACTGATGTTTGAACACTTGATGCCACCCTCTCCCCCCACCACCCACCCACTCCTCCAGCACCACAACTTAATTCAAGAGGGCTGGATGTAAAGATAAGGGTGATGAAAATGCTCTAGTCATACTCAGATATGCTTTCTTTGATCAGCACATTATGTAGCTTAATGTTTAAAGCAACAATGAACAAATGAGACAAAGAATTTAACTTCAAAAGAGCACTTAGAAAATGCATTGTGTGTAAGCCCTAACATATGGAGGGGAAAGCAAGGATAAAATTGATGGAACACACAGGCCATCCCTAGATTAAGAATGCTTGGCCTATAGACAACCCTAATGTAAGAACACTCTCGCATAGTATTTTTAAATTTTAAAATCCTACATATAATACTGTATATATTATTTTATATACAGATTTGTTATAGATTTGTTCCTGCAAATCGCAGAACTATTTTACTCTTTCTTATCTCCATTCTTTCTTATCAGTTTTATATGCTTATGATGCTATTCATTACAATACTATGGAGTTTTCTGTATATTTTGACATGGACAAAATCAACTTAATGTACCTCTGTAAAAACAGAACCTTTCATTACCTGAGGATAGCCTGTATTTGAAATTTCTAAGGGTTTCTCCCAATTGTCCGCTCTAACACTAGGAAAACATCAAGGAGAGCTATAACCAATTTCTTCAAACTTGAATCTTGCACCAAAATTAAAGTCAGGAGACCCAAAAGACCCCAAAACACTAAAACTTGGATATTCTATGATGTTGCCTTTCAAGTGTGATTAAACCAAAGTGTTGTTTGCCCTCTTGGATCCTTTAGTATTATTTGAAGAATCGTGTGGGTGTTTATCCAAAGATTGAATCACAACATTTGCTGCATAGAAGAAGACTCTTAAGACCTGCTGTGCTTGTGTCTTGTTAAAGCAGATGTACAATTTACGGCCATACCTCAGGTTTTACCCTAAATCTGCAAGTTTTTCTTTGCATTTCTAAGTATATTTCTTAAGGGTTTTATTGTATCTAACTTTTTTATTTGTTCAAGGAGTGTGTTCAGATGTTGACAATTCCAGTGTGAAGAAATTTTATCTCCGGTTCTTGAGTCAATTATTTTAAACTTTCAGCTTTGGACAACCCCAGTGAACGAATGTGTTTCTCACTACATCATATATCTTTATTTGCTTCATAACTTTCTGTGCGCCAATGAGAACAATCCATATTTCCACAAACTATAAAACATCTGTGCACAACCTGAAATCTTTCTTTTTCATTAAGGAATTCAATCAAGCATGATTTGCTTCCAATCACTTTGTTTTGATTCCAATTAACATGTGCTTCTCCAAGTCAGAATTAATTTTGTCTTGGAAATATAATCGGTCACAGTTTTCTCACCAAGGTTTATCCCTTAAACAACATGACCAATGATAAATAACCTTGGGATTCATCACTGCTTTTTTGGGACAAATTGACTGCCAAATTTTCAAAATTATTACAATGTTAATATGTTGAAAGTACATACATGATTGTGAAGCACTTTGGGACACCTTGAGATCATAAAAGATGTAAGATAAATGTGAATCCTTTTGTCTTTCTTCAATTACCAAAGCTCATCAAATCATTTACTTTTCAGAACATCGAGCTGAAAGTTGAAGTGGAGAGCCTGAAACGAGAATTGAACGTAAAAGCAGGGCAACTTGAGAAAGCCACGTAAGTCACAAATATTGTTTGCACATGATTCATTATGCCTGTCATAAAGTATGCCGTTACTGAAGAGTAATTCTATCATGATGTCCTTTAGGGTTATATTTGTTTGGAACTGGCTAGCTGCTCCGTATGAAAGACTGGAGGAACAAATTGCAATATTGTTTTCTTTGTTAATAAAAATCCTCCATAGTATACAAATTAAATACTATTATTGATATGAATAATGAACCTACAGTATGTTACCATGCACCAAGTAACCATCTAAATCTGTCCTTCAGAGTCCGTGTGCCCAGAAATTCTAGTGTGCCTCATCAGGTGTATTAGGTTGTTGAAGCAGGGCACACCAGTAACTCACCATCATGTGGTTGAAAACATCTATATACTCTGAGGCCACTGTACAGGCATTATTCCTTTTTACCATTCACCTAGAGGTGATGGTGGAGAGGAACCTGCAGTCACATTACTAATCTATTGACTGGCAGGGGGAAGAGAAGGATGATTATTGTGTTTTTAATGGAGTTCATGGACTCTATGTAAATTATGAAGACTGGGGTGAATCAGAAGGTGTGCATTTGAAGCTGAAGTTGGATTTGTGGATGGGGAAGAGGTTTGAAGTTCACAAGTGGGAAGGTTAGTGCCGAGTGATTAGTGGGTGGGTAGAGGATCTCGGCATACAGCAATTGTCTTTGAGTTGCCTTCTTGAAAGGGCCAGCAATATATTTCCGGATTAGATAGTGTGCAAGTTGACGAGAACCAGCAGTTAGTGGTGTTTCCGAGCACCCACTGCCCCTTTCCTACTTAGGAATAATGGCCATGGGGTTGGGAGAGACGGTCAGAGTTGCCTGGGCAAATAACTACAGTAAATTTTATAGATGATGCATACTGCAGCCATTGTATGCCAACAAAAAAGGGATATTAGGACTGGTTCACTAATTAAAATAGTTGCTTTATCTAGTTTCTGTCATTGTTGAATCTGCACTCATCCAGACTAGTGGAGAGTAATTCTTTCTTTCTTAATCTTTTTTATTAAGTTTTGAATTGATAAACATAACAATGATAATGATACAAAGAGATCGGGATTACATTAATAATGGTTAACGTATACAGACACAAACTCTGAGTAACATATGTAATTTAAGCCTCCCAATCTCTTAATAACTGAACATGAAAAGGATTCAAAAAATTTTATACAAAGAAAAAGACCCTCTACACTTTAAAAAAAAGCAAAAAAAAACCAAAACAAAACAAAGGCTGGGCTGCCATGTTTCATCGGTTAAAATCATTATTTGTCATTAACTCCGCTCCTCTATACACAAACAAAAAGTTATTGAAAAGGATTCGGAAAAGGTCAGCTTACATCATATGAAAATGTTGAATAAGTGGCCTCCAAGTTTCTTCAAATTTAACCAAAGGCTTGATACCACTCCTAATTTTTTCCAAGTTTAAACATGTTATAGTTTGGGAAAACCATTGAAATGTAGTAAGGGGATTGAAAAGACATTTTTGATATTATTTCCATAGTTCTGCGTATTGATTTACAACCTCATCCTATTACTGCAATTTTTGGATTACCAGTGATAGATTCTTGTCATTTATCCCTTTCAGCTTGCCGTTTGATTGCATTTGTTACATTAATAGCAAGAAGATCCATTTTATTTAAATAGAGAGTAATTCATCCCATTTCTGATTTGTTCTATGTAGACATTTGAATGTCTTTCAACAGTGATATAATGTAAATATGGGAGTAATTACATGGAATCTACGTTTGGATCTTCCGTATAAAATCACAATGTCTGAGGGAGTACCAAAAATGTCTTTTTGCACAATACTTAAAAGAAGCATTCAACTTGATCTACATCTGATGTGGTAACTACGAGTTGTGCAAGTGCAGCCCATGGTACTTACAACTCCTGGAGTGATAAGTAATGAATGAAGCAGAAAAGATGGTTGTCAAGTTTCTCTCTGTGGTGAATATATTTTCAGTCATGGGCACACCAGTAAACAAACTAATATATTTCCCCAGCGATAGAAAACCATATAAAGATTGTGAGGTTTCTGAAGTACCACATAAATAGTTTCATTGCACTTTATAATTGCCTTTTCTCTATTTCTCTGAAAGTACCAAAAAAGTTATCGTGGTTCCAGGTCATCCTTCCAATGAACTATAGCAGGTTACATGCCTTCTTTGTAATTGCTTCAACATGTTGGGCCTGAGAAAGATCTTCAAAGATGTTGACACCCAAGAAATTGAAACTGTTCTCCCTTTCCACTGGTGAACCCTCGATAAGTACTGGTGTGTGTTCCTTTGACTTCCCTTCTTGAAGTCCACAGTCAATTCTTTGGTCTTACTAATGTTAAGTGCGAAGTTGTTGTTGTGACACCACTCAACCAACTGATCTGTGTCACTGCGATACGTTTTCTTGTTACCGTGTGCGATTCTGCCAACAACAGTTGTGTCACTTGCAGATTTATAGATGTTGTTTGAGCTGTGCCTAGCCACACAGTTATGGTTGTAGAGAGAGTAGTAACCAGTGAGGGGAAGGGATGGGCCAAAAGCTGGTAAACAATAGGCAGATCCAGGTGTGGAGCAGTTGATTGGACGATGGAGGCAAGCAACCGAGGCTGGACATGGTGGAATCTGGTTGAAAGTGAGAGAGGAACGTGAATTTAAAAAACGGAGGTTGGGTGGGCAAATGGTACCAGTGGGGAAGGGGACTCAGAGTGAAGGACTGTGTGGGTGATTGTCAGATGGAATAAGAAGAGGATGGGAAAGAAATTGGGTGATAGGGGAGCTGCGGAGAATGGATTTGGAAAGAAGAATATATGTGACAGGGCATGGTTAGATGAGACGATCAGAGCGGAATGTGAGCTGCTGTTGCTTTAGTTTGCACTTGACCTCAACCTAGCAGTGAAGAAGGCCAAGGATAGACAGGCTGGTGTGGGAGTTGGGTGGGGAATTAAAATAGGTTGCAACCAGAAGCTCCAGATGGACATGGAGAACAACAAGTGTTTGGCATTGCGGTTGCCTCATCTGTGCGTGGTCTTACTGATAGAAGAGGGTGCCACATTGAGAGTAGACAAGGTTGAAGGAGGTACATGTGAATACCTACCTCAACTGGGCTGTTTAGGTCCTTGGATGGTGGTGAAGGAGGAGGTACAAAGACAAATGTCACACCTCCCATGGTTGTAGGGGGAAGTGTCTGGGGAGGGGGAGAGCTGAGTGAACTAAGGACTCATACAGACCGTAGTCCCTATGAAAGCAGTCAGGGGTGGGTGGGGAAATACATGCTGTGATCAGATCATGTTTTAGCTGGTGGAAATATCACAGAATGATTTGCTGGATGTGGAGGCTGGTAGAGTGAAAAGTAAGGACCAAGGGAACTCTGTCCCTGTTCTGTCTGAGAGAAAGTGGGGTGAGAGCAGGTATGGAAATGGAAGAGATGTAGGGAAGAGCTCCATTGACCACAGTGAGGAGAAGGACATTTCCTGAAAAAGGAATGGAATGGAAGTCCTCATCTTGATAACAGATACAGTGGAGATGAGAAAGGAGGGTGAGTGGAGATTCACTCAGAATAGCTGTTGCAATCTGTGAGTTTGAGGATAATCTGGAGAAAGTCAATATAAAGAAGCAGGAAATGTTAGATGTCATGAGATGTATAAAGATTGATAAAGCTCTAAGACTGGATGAGATCTAGTCTAGGTTACTATTGGAAGCAAGAAAGGAGATCTTTAAATCTTTGTTAGCCACAGGTAAGATGTCAGAAGACTGGAGGATAGCTAATGTTGTTCCATTATTTGCATGGGGCAACTGGTTGCTACAGTAAATTTTACATAAGTGATAGGGAAATTATTAGAGAAAATCTTAAGGGATCAGATTTTTATACATTTGAAAGGGCAAAGAATGATCAAGGAAATTTGGTATGGCTTTCTGCAGGACATATCCTGCCTTAAAATTTGACTGATGAGGCAACTAAGAAGATTAATGTTGACAGGCAATAGACAAGACTTGTAACAAGATTGCACATGGTAGGCTGCTCCAGAAGGTTAATGCACATGGGAGCCAAGGCTAATTGGATTCAAAACTGGTTTGTTGATAGGAGGCAGAGGGTAGAAGTGTTAGGGTCGGGGTTCTCTAATTGGAAGTCTATGATCAGTATTGTACCATAAGGATCAGTGCTGGGACCTCTGTTTGTGTTATACAGTATATTAACAATTTGGGTGTAAAAGTAAGTTGGCAGGTGACACAAAGGTTGCTGGTGTTATAAATATTGAGGAAGATTGTCTAAAGCTACAGCAGGATATATGATGATGGCTGGAGCATTGGCAGATGACAAATGCATGGTGGTGCATTTTAGAAAGTCATGTACAGGTAGGGTATATACACTAAATGGTCAGGTGCAAAGGAGTGTTGATGCACAGAGGGACCTTGGAATTCAAGTCCATAGTTTCTTGGAAATAGCAACACAGGTAGATAGGGTAGTGATGAAAATATATGGCATGCTTGCCATCATTGATCAGGGCACAGACTTTAAAAGTTGGGATGTTATGCTGCAATTTTACAAAACACTGGTTAAACCACCTGGAGTGTGGTTCTGCTGGAGAGAGTGTAGCAAAGTTCACAGGATGTTGCCTGGCATTAATCATGGGAGAACTTTGATCCGTAGGGTTTGTTTTCCTGAGATGTGTTTGATAGAGCTATATGAGATTATAAGAGGCATATTCAGGATACATAATCAGAATCTTTTTGCCTTGGTAGGAGTATAAAAGTGAAAAGGACATAGGTTTAAGGTATGCAGGAGGAATCTTAAAGGAATTTCTCTAGGAACTGGCTGCAAAGGCTGCTAGTGGAGGCAGATATGATAGGTACATTTAAAAGACTCTTAGGTCGGCATATGAATATTCAGATGATGGCGGGGTGTGGACCACGTGGAATTAGGTGTTACTAACTTAATTAGCTCAGCGTGACATCATGGACCAAAGATGATTTGAGGAAATTACAAGCAGGGTAGACAAGGGAGATGCAGTAGACATGGTGTACTTGGATTTTCAGAAGGCCTTTGACAAGGTGCCGCATATGAGGCTACTTAGCAAGATAAAAGCCCATGGAATTACAGGGAAGTTACTAGCGTGGGTGGAGCATTGGCTGGTCGGCAGAAAACAGAGAGTGGGAATAAAGGGATCCTATTCTGGCTGACTGCCGGTCACCAGTGGAGTTCCACAGCGGTTGGTGCTGGGACAGCTGCTTTTTACGATGTATGTCAATGATTTGGACTACGGTATTAAAGGATTTGTGGCTAAATTTGCTGATGATACAAAGATAGGTGGAGAAGCTGGTAGTGATGAGGAAACAGAGAGCCTGCAGAGAGACTTAGATAGTTTAGGGGAATGGGCAAAGAAGTAGCAAATGAAATACAATGTTAGAAAGTGTATGGTCATGCACTTTGGTGGGAGAAATAAGCGGGCATACTATTATTTAGATGGGGAGAGAATTCAAAATGCAGAGATGCAAAGAGACTTAGGAGTCCTTGTGCAAGCTACCTTAAAAGTTAACCTCCAGGTTGAGTCAGTTGTGAAGAAGGCAAATGCAATGTTGGCATTCATTTCTAGAGGTATAGAATATAAGAGCAGGGATGTGATATTGTGGCTCTATAAGGCACTTGTGAGACCACACTTGGAGTATTGTGTGCAGAGTTGAGCTCCTTATTTTAGAAAGGATATACTGACATTGGAGAGGGTTCAGAGAAGATTCACAAGAATGATTCCAGGAATGAATAGCTTACCATATGAGGAGTGACTGGCAGCTCTTGGGCTGTATTCCTGAACAGATTAGATATGGCAAGATTATTTCCCATGGTAGTGGGTTCTAGGACAAGAGGGCATGACTTCAGGATTGAAGGATATCTTTTTAGAACTGAGATGTGGAGAAATTACTTTAGTCAGAGGGTGGTAAATCTGTGGAATTTATTACCATGAGTGGCTGTGGAGGCCAAGTCATTGGGTGTATTTAAGGCAGAGATAGATAGGTTCTTGATTAGCCAGGGCATTAAAGGGTAAGGGGTGAAAGCAGGGGACTGAGGATGACTGGAAGAAGTAGATCAGCCCATGATTGAATGGTGGAGCAGACTCGATGGGCCGAATGGCCTACTTCTCCTATATCTTATGGTCTTATGATAACAAAGTACTCACTATATCTACAGCCACTTCTTTCAAAACTTTGGGATCTAAATCACTGAGTCATTGGGATTTATGATGTGCAGTGTCACCATGTTCTCTGGCATTTTTTAAAAAATAATGTTTAGTTCCTTTAATTTCTCATTATCACAAGACCCTTTGTTCTCTGGAATCCAAAGCAGAATTCTTTGTGTCCTCTGTTAAGACAGGCACAAAGGATTGTTTAATTGTTTAATTCCTTTGCTATATTGTTTCTCCTTTTCCCCATTCATTTGCAGTCCTGATGAAGCATGTCAGCCCTAGATGTTGACTGTTTATTCCTCTCCATTGGTGCTACCTGACTTGCAGAGTTCATCCAGCATTTTGTGTGCATTGCTGTGGATTTCCAGCATCTGCAGAATCTCCTGTGTTTATAGATTCTCCTGTCTCTGTTTGAAAGGGATCCACAATTTCTCTTGTTGGTCTTTTCATTTATTTTGTGTCTTACGTCCTATTTTAACATCCTATTTTTTTCTCCAATCTACATTTATACTCTGTTTTCTTAATTGCACTATGAATGCCCTTCTGCATTTTGAGTGTTTATGACACAAGGGGGCTCTGATAACATCCTTGACCTGCTTACTGTGTTCTCCTGGTAATATATTGCTGTGAATAGCCTAGAATAGAATGCCTGTTTTGGGAGACTGCTGTCAAACTTGTAAATCATATGGCTTATCCGTCAGGGCCAGATGAGTGTAATTGGAGCCTCAATGCTGGAAAGGATGCTGACATTGGCTCATTTATCCTCCCAGTAGATCTGGCAGAGTTTGAGGTGATTTTGCCTGCAATAGGAAGTCAGTGTCTCAGAAACTTACAGGAGGAAGGGATCACTGCTGCTCAAAAGCCAATAAGCTTTGAGCTGATTTAAAGGTATTGATCTGCATATGCTCTTCTTTAAATTGCCACCAGCTAGGCTGGAGCACCGATGTCGGTGATGAATTTCATTGCTTTCACTCAGAGGTAGCTCTCAGGATATGGGAAAGTGACTCATGCTTTCCAGAGGCTTTCCATTGTTGTTGGAGAGTTGTGTTATGCAGCAGGAACAAATTGGTAAAAGGCCTTTGTTTTGCTGGTTTAAGTGGAAGGCCAGTTCTCTTGTTTACTTTGCAAACTAATTGACAATCATTTGCTATCTTGCAATATGGTAAACTATGAAGACCTTATTTGTGTGCAATGGTTTGTTGACTGAGATTGGAGTGAGCTTCTTTCGGGAGAGGAAGAAGGATAGGTGCAAATTTTTCCATTAGTCCTGTAGGTTGGCTCCACTGCAGCAGGAGGCTTGTTCAATCTATGTCTCTGAAGAATTCTACTAACCATTTAGTTGGTGAGATCAAAATCTTACTCTGATCCATCTGGGTTTTATTTCTCTTGGAAGCATTCTTTTAAGACGGCTATCTCCTGATTTTCTCACCTCCAGTCAGAATTTACCATACACAGTGTGCAACTGACATTTGGTTACATGATGGAATTCAGTGGGTGCTGCAATTGTTTAAATATTACTGCAATGGATCTGCTTGCTCATTCCAAGAGTGTTCAGCTGTCCTATTACTCATCTGAACTGCAGATACCTGCTTGAGACAGATATTCTTAATATTAGTTCCAGTTCATTTAGCTAAGGATACTGTTGTCCAGCTGAGCGCAACTCCTTCTATGAAACACCATATTTTAAACTTCATGTGAGTATGCATGAGTATCTAGATTTTGCGTCACAGGTCTTTTTCTCTTTTCCCAAACACTAGGCTAGAGTACAGCTCTAGACTCATACCAATGCAAGATGAAACACAACTGGCATGAAACGTCTTGCTTCCTTCCAAGCACAGATTCCAGAACCATATTTGCAGCTTTACTTCAGGCAAGGGAGAAAAGCTCAGATTGTAATTTTTATGAATTAATTTGCTGGTGCAGCAAGATTGTGCAGAGACCAGTTTCAATTACATACCAGGCTTCATACTGAGAAAACTTAGTTTGGCAGCAAGTACAAACAATGGACAGAAAGTTTAAATTCTATTTCTAGTACTCTGTAACATTCGCATGCTGTATATATGCTCAGAACTCTCATGGGCTATGGAATCATACTCAAATAAATAATGAGTGATAGATCTATAATCTACATTTTGAAATATCCGAACATAGGTGACATATTGTTCTTGAAAATGTCTGGCACCATCTGGTGGATTGGACGTACAGTAATAATGCTTATTACTGGTTCTGACACTCTTTACGATTCATTACTGTGGAAATAATGGTCTATATTCTGCAGTAAGAAAAATTGTAAGGCTTTCAGCATGAAGGCTGTTACTATATTTAGTCACTTATTACCCATCACACAAGGCCATAAAATGTTAGGCTTGTCCTTTTAAGTGACAGTGAATAATTCACAGCCTGGTGAATCTTAAATACAATGAAAACATTTTTCTGGCACTGACACCTCCTTTTATCAGTGTTGTATTCTTGTTTCTTCAGCTTGTAATTATTGGAGGTTATTTTAAAAGATTCTGATTGATTTTTTCCCACTATTTTACCTCTCTCTTTTTATCCTGTCTTTCTTTGCATTTGTTTATTTCTCTCTTTGGAAATTAAAGAAAAGATTTTAACCTGTGGTTTTTCATTTGGGCTCTGCATATGTCAGAAAGCATTCTTCGTTCAATTTTGTTGAAGAAACATTTTGTTAGTTCACTTGTTCATGCAGCCTTTTGCTGAAAATGTCACAATATAATTGCCCTTAGTTGTCATAATAAACTTCATAGTCTGACAATGGTCAGGAAATAGCTAATTGCAAAACCTTGTCACTATCATGTATTTGATGTTGAAATTAATCTTTTAAACTCAGTCAGCTTTCTCACGTTCTGTGTTTCCAGTTCTAACTTTGAAACTTAAGTTTTTTTAGAATTTTGTGTAAAAGCACATTGGTCAGCTGAATGACAAATGCACAGAAACACTGCACCAAGCTCAAGAGTCTGACCAAATTCAAATGTACCTTACTGAGGCAGCAAATAAGCATATCAATCATAAGAAGTCTAACTCACCCCTCATCTGGCCTATCTACTTAGAACTAGGTTAAATTACTGAGTGGAAATTATCTTATTTTTAAAGGTCACCTCAGGATCAGGAGTTTAGTTCACGTTTCGATCAGTGTTTCATCTTTAAAAAAAACTGTATGGAAAAAAATCATCTCATAACTTCGACACCATACTGAATGTATATGGTTTTTGCACCCTCTTGTGGAACTATTATGTGCAGCACAGTTCAGAATTATTTCTCTCTCATGTGGATGGAGGATTTACAGAAATATATATTTTAAACTATGGCCTAAGTTACAAAATCAGATGAATAGTACAGATAATTCCTATGCTGGAACCTATTAAACATATTACTTCATTTTTATTGCATCTTCTTATCAATACAGATTTTAGATAGTCATCTTCATTATCCATAATACTTTTTCACTGTGTCTTGTAATGTTCTAATCAATAAACTTTTAAGGATTTAGGCGAAAGGGATACTGCTATGGTCTGAACCCCTGTCAACAATTCCCGGGAATTCAAGGGTGCACATGCCTTTGAGGTTTGTACTAATATCTTTTACTGTGGGGAGAGGCCAGAACATAAGCGGAGGTATAATGGGCCTTCAAAGCCTACTTCCACATTCAGTAAACAGATAACTGATATGCTCTTAGGCCTCAACTCTGGATTCCTGCCTGATCCATGAAAATTTTGTCCAAAAAAGATACCTGTAGCAGCTAGTTGAGAATTTCAAAGATTCACAACTCCCAGAAAGAAGAAATTCCATCTAAGCTCAATCAATCCCTTATTCCAAATTTACTCCCTCATCCTAACTTACCATGCTGGGGAAAACTTGCTCACACCATTCACCCTCTCATGAAATCACTCTTATTCCTCAAAGCACTAGGGAGTGAAGACCCAGTCTTTTCATTATTTCCTTTTAAAGTAACCTGTATCTTGGCAGTCAATGTCATGAACTTTGCTTTATCAGCACCAAGGTAAAATATATTTTCCTTTAAGGTGCAGACCAAAATTGTGAACACAATTTCAATTTCACCTATGAAAGTGGAGTAAATTGAGTAAATATTTGAGTAAATATATGTTTCATGTCAATCAATAAGCTTTTGTTATTGATACAATTATAAAACTAGATACTGTATTCTCCCAAATTTTTCTACTCCATGAAACAGCTGACTCCAGGTTGGTTTCTGTGTCATGAACTCCATTGACAAACATGATCGTGCTTTAATTCAGCGCACATACTATAACAACACTGCAGCTAATATCAGCTAACAAAGCATAGATTGTGTAATGAACTTTTGCTGGTCTGGACTATGCATTTACTCCCTAATTACTTGACTGAAGCCCCCAAGTTGATTTTACTTTTAGAAGTAAAGTTGATTGAAAGGAGATGTCAAGTTAATTATGGAGCAGGGAATTAATTTGAGATTGTGTTTTTGTTTATAAAATCTGAACTCTGATATTAACATGTAGTATCATTTAACATTGGTGGACCACATGGCAGACGTAGCTTTCTCCTTTCACAGATAAATATCATTCATTTAGCTCAGGCGTACTTGCTTAAAAGACGTTTCAAATACTGTAATTATACCATATTATTCTGTATTCCTGGCAATAAGTTGTGGAACCATGTTGACAAAACATTGCCTGAGTCTGCAACAATACATTCTGGTGATTTCGCTATTATTTAGCTGTGTTAAATGTCAATAAAAGAAATATTCAGTGGATTTTGGTTAATTGGGACATTGGTTAATCAGGGTAGCTGATTCTTTGGGACATCTCTTAAAGAACAAAAACTAATCAAGAAAATAGTCAGGATCCCCTTTGTTTATTTGGGACGCTATGCCACTTAACTGGGACAGGACACTGTTGCCAAACAGTTTCTACCTAGCATCAATTGCATGAACTTGTGTTGCCCTTAGACACTACACCATGCTTAGAGTGAACAGTTTTTAAATAGAGTCACTTGCATGTATTTATGTTCAAAAAGTAGTGATTTTTGTCACTGATAGTTGGCAAGAAGTAAGCGCTAAGACCATATAGAATTGCTTTGCTCATTGCGTTTTCAAGCTTTCAGGCTTGGTGAAGCCAGAAACAGCTGGAAGTGAAAATTGAACAATTTCACTATTTTAACAAGTTAGGACAATGAAAATGGAGGATGCAATTGTCAAAAGCATTGTATAAAGACAACTCATTATCTACATTAGGTGCCTGCACTGATTTTGCTCATTTACTGTCAATCAAAAGAACACGACAGTGTGTTGGTTGTCTGTCATATCTGACAATGGCAGTGAAACTTGTGCGGACGAGTTTTAAAGGTGGAAATGCTGTTGCACTGGGACAGTTCCATTCACTCAACCTTTGAAGTCTGGGTCCATTGGTATGAATAGTGGTCAGAAACTGGGGTCTTCCCTGGTTACAATGGATAACCATGACTACTACTGTGCATTATCATGCCTTCACTCTTCTCATAATATTGCAGAACTGCCTTCTTGGCCATTGGATCTCATTGTTGATCTCATCTACCCAGTCCGCTGCTAGAACAGGCACATCCTCTATTTCACTAGAGTATGAGGCCCACCAGCTAACCTCACCTGGTTTATTCTGCCTTTTGAAGTGGCTTTCCAGGTGTGGTCACTATCACATACAAACAACTACTTGGAGCCACAGGTGAGAGCTGAATGTCCAGCGGGGACCAAAGGTGAGTGAACTGCCCCAGAATGGACACGATAAGCCCCTTCACCAGAGGTGCTACCCTCCCTGGAGACCCCATACAGCGTACACTAGATGATAATTAATTAGGAACTAATACACATTTTTATAGCACTGTAGTAACATTGGTAGTATTCTAATTAGTTATTTTATTTAAATGCATAATTTGCTACTCAGTAAATTATGATATTAATTTTAAAGATATTAAAAATGGTGGTATTTTTAAAAATATCTTTTTAATTACTTCCATAATACTTAAGGTAATTGGGGCAGTCACTTACTTGGACCAAAATGTACTGGCCCCAATGTGTCCCAATTAACTGGAATCCACTGTACTTTGCCCCTAACAGGAGGAAATAAATGTTGAAGGCACAGGTTTGAAGCTGTGACATTGTGATACATTGCACAAGTTACAAGAACTTCACTGGAACAGCTTTTCCAGGTGTGGCAGTGATTCACTTGCTGCCATCAAGAAAACTGCATTTTATATTCACAAAGTGGCCTTCTGTACATTAGAGAAACCAAACATGCATTGTGTGAGTGCTTTGCAAAAACACTTACGTTCAGACCATAGGAGTGATATTGAGTTTCTGGTGGCCTGCTGTTTTAATTCATCATGCCCTGTCCATTCTGACCTCTCTGAGTGTGGCCACCAGCACTGTTACAATGTGGTCCAACGTGAGTTCAGGGGACAACACCTCATATTTTGTCTCAGAACCAGATTTATTACCACTGAGGTTTGTTGTTTTGCGGTAGCATTGCAGTGCAAAGACATAACAATCTACGAATTACAATCGTAAATAACAGTGCAGACAGATGGAGTTACGAAGCAGTGTTCATGGACTATCCAAAACTCTGATGGTAAAGGGGAAGAAGCTGTCCTAAATAGTTGAGTCTTCAGACTCTTGTACCTCCTCTCTGATGGTAGTAACGAGAAGAGGGTGTGTCCCAGATGGTAAGGGTCCTTAATGATGGATGCCACCTTCTTGAATCACCATCTCTTGAGGATGTCCTTGTGGTGGGGAGGTTTGTGCCCCTGATGGAGCTGGCTGAGTTATGATCCTCTTCATCTTCTTGCAATCCAGTGTATTAGAGGCTCCATACCAGGCTGTGACACAACCAGTCAGAATGCTCTCCACTGTACAACTATAGAAATTTGTAAGGGCCTTTGGTGACATACCAAATCTCCTCAAGCTCCAAGTGAATTAGAATCATTGGCTTGGCTTCTTTGTGACTGCATCAATGTGTTGGGCTCAGAATGTTGAGATGTTGACGTCCAGGAACTTGAAGCTGCTCAACCTTTTCACCACTGACTCCTCAAAGAGGACTTGTGTGTTCTCCCGACTTTCTCTTCCTGAAGTCCACAATCAGTTCCTTAGTCTTGCTGACACTGAGTGAAAGTTTATACTTTGTAGCTTGCAGGAGCCAATATTAAATTCAGCAATTTCAGATAACCTGCTCTTTCCTTCTGTATTAGGACTGGCCAATTTGTTACTTGTGTGTATTTGGGTCCCTCGCCCTCTCTCCTCCCCCTTCACCACCTCTTCTCCACCTCTTCTCACCCTCTTCTCCCCCCTTCCCCTCTTCTCCCCCCTTCCCCTCTTCTCCCCCCTTCCCCTCTCTTCTCCCTTCCCCCATCTCTCTCTCTCTCTCTCTCTCTCTCTCTCTCTCTCTCTCTCTCTCTCTCTCTCTCTCTCTCTCTCTCTCTCCCCCTCTCTCCCTCTCTCCCTCTCTCCCTCTCTCCCTCTCTCCATCCAGCAGTACAATAAAGGCTTGGTTGCTATCTAGCATAACTATTTATTCAGATTTACCAGCTACAACCTCAAAAAGTATCAAGTGAACTTTTGAACAGCATAAGTGAAATTGTCATATAAGTTGAAAATAATTGAAAATCTCAGCAGGTAAGGCAACATCCATGGAAAGAGAAACAGTGAACTTTTAATAAGACCTGAGAGAGAAAGCAAGTTAGTGTAAGTAGCAAAGAAGGGAGGGAGGACAGTGGGTGGAGAAAGGGAGTGTTTGAAAGAGGCTGTAATGATGTAGCGATTAAATAGACAGTTCAACTCAATTTAGACCATAAGACATAGGAACAGAATTATGCTATTCGGCCCATTGAGTCTGCTCCACCATTCAATCATGGCTGATTTATTTTCCCTATCAACTCCATTCTCCTGTGTTCTCCCCTAAACTTTGAAACTCGTATTAATCAAGAATCTATCAACCACACCACTCTGTGGCAAAGAACTCCACAGATTCACCACCCTCTGGCGAAAGAAATTGCTCCTCATCTCTGTTCTAAAGGGATGTCCTTGTATTCTGAGGCTGTGCCCCCTGGTCCTAGACTTTCCAACTATTAGAAAATACTCTCCATATCCACTCTTTCTAGGCTCTCAATTCAATAGGTTTCAGTGAGATCCCCTCTCATTCCAATGAATACAGGCCCAGAGCCATCAAATACTCCTCATAAATCAACCATTTCATTCTCAGGAGCATTCTCATTAACCTTCTCTGGACTACCTCCAATGCCAGCACATCCTTTCTTAGATACAGAGCCCAAAACTGCTCTTAATCTCACAGATGTGATCTGCCCAACACCTTAGAAAGCCTCATCATTACATCTTAACTTTTATATTCTAGTTTTCTCAAAATGAATGCTAATATTTCATTTGCTTTCCTTACTACCCTCTGAATCTGCAAGTTAACATCTATCCAAGCCCCTTTGCTCCTCTGATTTGGAAATTTTCTTCCATTTAGAAACTAGACTATGCCTTTATTCTTTCAACCAAAGTTCATGATTATGCGTGTAATTTTTGTTTTCTATCTGCTCCTTCTTTGTCCAAGTTCTTCTGCAGAATCCCTGCTCCCCAACACTTCCACCTTTCTTTGTAATGTCTGCAAATTTGGTCACAAAACCACCATTTCATCATCCAGGTTATTAACTTAGGAAGCAGTTCCTTATGCTCACCCAAGAGAAGCAAAGAATCATTTGATATTTTCTTAATGGAGTGAAACGTATTATTGCCATTTTGTAGATTTGAGTTTGCTCGTTATAAATTGAACTATTTGTGGAATCTGGGAGTCCAGGCTGAGGGAACAGTTATTATGTGATATAAAGCTAACTCTAGAAAAGTGTTCACAGACATGCAAAGCTGGCTGGCCAGCACAAGGGGTGAGAACAGTGTAGACAAAGTACGGCCAGGGTTATTTACGTTTGTAGATGTTGCAGAGATTGAGAGAGCAACATGAAAAAGAAACTGTTTAGTTTGAGATGAAAGGAAACATCTACTAGTAAATACCAAGGATTATTTTAGTCTCCCTCAAGGAGAAAATTTAAGATGATTCGGAAGGACAAACTGAGGGGGCAATAATAACCCCATTAAACATGTGTACCCAGTGGGTATCCAGATTGGTATCAAATGAAGTGACATGCTGAGAATTTTCAAATAACCAAAACACTTAGGAAATAAGGGCAAAAGAAATAAAAGAGTAATTAGCTATTGGGTTTGCTCTGCCATTCAGTAAAATGACTTCTGATTTTATAGCACCCCATTAGGTTCCCATATTAATTCCACGTTCCCTCAATCTCCTTAATTACCAAAAGTATATCAAACTAGCCATGAATATACTCAATCAAGCCTCCAAAGCCTTCTTCAGTAAAGGGTTACAAAGATTCACTTTTCTCTGGGTGAAGAAAATGTTTTCTAATCCCAGTCCAGAATGAATAATCCCTTATACAGAAGTCTGTGACTCCAGATCTAGATATTTCAACCAGGGGATGACTGGAGGAGGTTTAATTCCTATACCTCCTCCTTCCCCACCTTGCAGGGACACACCCTTCCACACAAAATTTCACGCACACTTCCTCCACCATGATACACTGCTTGTGGTACTCTCAATGTGACTTCCTCTGCTTTTGTAATATCAAGTGTGAACCAGGTGACCGGTTTGTAGAGCTTTGCGCTTTGACCGCATTGGCCACCCCAAAATCCCAGTTACATGCTGTAACAGCTGCTTGAAACACAAACCAAAACTGCTGAGAGACTGAGTGAGGGAATTAACACTGTGCAACACATTTCTAAATAACTGAGTTCCAAGTCAAAAGAAGTACATTCGATCCTTTATTACAAAACCAGCAAAAACAAGCAGAAAAGAGCAACGATCAAAATTAGTGATAAAAACAAATGAAACTAACGTAGTAATAGCAAAATTAAATCCATTCCCTGGCTCACCTGCTCTCTAACTAAATTAACTGCACAAAGGGTGAATACGTAATATACTTGTTTACTTCTACCGCACCAAACCCATGTGACAAATTAACATAACCCATAATAAAAATGCACAACAAAAAATACAATACAGGCAGACGGAAAATAGATACATGGCCCCTACATGTCATTTTCAACTTCCTTTCCGATTTCCACACCAACCTGTCTATTCTAGGCTTTTTTCCACTGCCAGACTCAGCTGAAACCCATTGCAAACTAGAATTTACCTGGGTAATCTGCAATCCAGTTGTATGGACATTGAGGTTTCCAATTTCAGGTAACTCTCCCTCTCTTTTCTCCTTCCTCCTCTAATCCACCACTGCTCCTCACATTTCTATTTCCTTCCACAAAACGCCTCCTAAACCCATCATCTTTTTTTGACTCCCTCCCCCTCCTGGTTTCATCCATCCACTACCCACACATTTCACCCACTTTCCCCTCCCCATCTGGTTTCAACTGCCTACTTCTCCCTTAACAGTTCTCATTATGACCTCCCTTACCTATTAGATTCTAGTACTTGTAGCTTTTGCATTCCTGCTTGTTACCCTCCAGTCTACACCTCCATCTGCTTTTTTTCTTCCTTGTCTGCTTCAACCCATCACTCACTTGCCATCTTGTCTCCCAACTCCACCAATCCCCCTTCCCCACCTGGTTCCCTTCTGCTCATTATCCTTATCACTTCCTTGGTCTACTGTTCACAAATTGGGCTTTATTCCCCCCCCCCCCCGATGCAGGCTGTCTTCTCTCTTCCCTCTTCACTTTTCACTCTCAGTCCTGATGCAGAATCTTGACACAAGACATTGATAATTCAATGCTAGATGC
Source organism: Mobula birostris (assembly GCF_030028105.1). Lineage (NCBI taxonomy): Eukaryota > Metazoa > Chordata > Chondrichthyes > Myliobatiformes > Myliobatidae > Mobula > Mobula birostris. The sequence continues at coordinate 64,084,612 of NC_092381.1, read as the reverse complement.
TACTCGGCCCTCTAAGTTCCACCAGCAGTTTGTTTTTTGCTTCAGATTCCAACGTCTACAGTTTCTTGTGCTTCCATCTTTATGCTTGTGTTTAATAACAGAAGCAATACAGGCGAACACACTGTTACTTCCCTAATCTGCCTGCTGTTCATGTATATTAACTTGGAGTGTTTTATGTACAAGAATACCCAAGTTCCTCTGAATACTAATAAGTTGGAATTTCCCACCATTTCAAAAGGGTGCAGATTCTGCAAATATGAAATTAAACTTAAAATAATGTAGATACTTGACATCTATTGAGGAAGAAACAGAATTAATGTTTTAAGTCAGTGACCTTTCAAAAGAATTGGCAAAGTGTGAAAAATAACATGTTTTATGTTGCAGACCATGGTTTTGTCCATGAGAGCTCATTTCATGAGTTAGATTGAGCTATTTGAGGAAGTGACAAAGATGATTGATGAGGGTAGGACAGTGGATGTTGTCTAAATCGACTTATGTAAAGTACTTGACAAGAACCCTCATTGTACGCTGGTCCAGAGGATTAAGTCATATGGAATCCACAGTGAATTTGATACAAAATTAGTTTGGTCACTACCACTACCTGAACAACTGTAACATAACATCTGAACTTCTATACTCAGAGCTATGACTAATGAAGGTCAGTGTGCCAAAGGTGGCCTTCGCCTGTCTGTTTTCATGCAAAACCACTTCCAGGGAACTGTGTACTTGAACTCGAGGTCCCTCTGTTTAATCCAAACAAGTGTGAGGTGTTGCATTTTGAGAGTTCAAATGCAAGAATAAAGTATACAGTAAATGGCAGGACTCTTATTCTCATCGATATACAGAGGAATATTAGGCTGCAAAGTCAGAGCTCCCTGAAAGTTGTAACAAGGGATAGGGTGATAAAGAAGGCATATGGCACACTTGCCTCCATCATTCAGGGTGCTGAGTATAAAAGTTGGAAAGTCATGTTGCAGCTGCATTTAACATTTAATGTATTATATACAGTTCTAATTGCTACACTGTTAGAAAGATGTGGAGGCTTTGGAGAAGATGTACGAGACGTCGTCTGAAGTGGCAAGTTTTAACTATGAGAGAAGTTTATCAAACTTAGATTGGTTTCACTGGGGGTAAAATGAAACAAATTTATAAGATTATGAGAGGCATAGATAGGGTAGATCAGTTGCAAATTTCTTTTGTAAACAGTGAGTTGTAGGTGCCTGGAACTTGCCAGTTGAGGTCATAGAAGCAAACATAATCGTGGTGTTTATGTGGCACTTGGACTAACTCATGAAGTGGCAGAAAGTAGAGGGATATGGACCATGTGTGGATAGACAGGATTTGTATAAACTGGTATCGTAGTTGGCACAGACGTGGTAGGCCAAAGAGCCTGCTCCTGCACTGTACTGCTTCTATATTCCTGTGTAGTTGAGTTTAATGGGTTTGGGGAAAGTGAACTAAGAACAATTTTTTGACAGAGTAGAGACCAAGTTAAGTGACAGAAGTGCAGTTGGTGACATCTGAGAGAAGATGATGAATGTTTGTAAATCATTATTGGTCTTATTGGAGTTGTGTAAATAGCGAGAGTTGAGTGAGTGCATTAGAAAGAATTTAAAAAAATACTGGAGCTGTGAGATGCTGTGCACAGTAGTTACTGAAAATCTGAAATTTAAAAAAATTCTGGAATTTCTCATCAGATCGGGTAGCATTTCTGTGGCAGTGCTGACAGCATTTATATCATCTCATAAATCTTGTCTTTGCCATCACCAATATTCCCATCATTCTCTCCAATCCTCCCTTCCCTGTAAGCTAAGACTGTAAAAGTGAAAAAAGAAATATGCATTTTAGTGTAGCACATTCCAGAGATAGTCAGTGTGGAAGAAAGGCACAGTACCACTGCTTTACATATTTATCACTTTCTGTAATAAAGCATCATTGCTGGTTGTTTGAATGATTGACTTTTTTTTTCCCATTGCCTGTGAGAATGAATAAGGGACAAGAAAGACACTATGACAAAACTAACTTCAGTACAAGTTTAATAATGTTTATGGTCAGGTTGTTCTGTCATGTAGTGTGCTTCTTAGAACTGAGTTTAATGCTCTTTCCTGTATTTTATTCTTCATTTTTTAAACTTTTAATATTCCTAGTATAGTCTGTCATATAAATATAATTATTTACAAGACATTTTTATATAATTTTCCACCTGTCTAGTCTTTGTCATTTGAAGGTTTTTGCTTCTTTATCTACAGGTGTCAGGACTATTGATTGATCTACTGAAGGGGCCCTTCACATATTAGGTTTAACTAAGTTCTAAATTACTGAGTTGTTTACTTTGGGACTGCAATAAAATGACTCAATGTGCGCTGTCCTTGAAAGAACAGTAACACTTCGCTGTTCAGCTGCAAGGTTATTGCAGCTGAGTAGGATCGTGCTCTTCCCCAATTTCCACTTCCAGTAGTCCAAAGAAAATAAACCTTCCATTTTCCATTTAACATACTTCTGATGTCATCAAGCACTCTTCATGCTTGCCGCTGTAGTCTCCAAGGGCAGTAATATCCTAACTTCAAGGTGGCCTGAAATGTATACTCACATCATTAATTCACACTTTCACTAAACAGATTAATCTGTGGATTTGCTAAACCATATGCTATTAGAACTTAACACCTGAAAAAATAATTTCAATGAATTCCAAATGTTTAAAAGAACATCCGAATCATTTAAAAAAGAACATTCTAAAATTATATGTAAACCTTACATCAACTAAAACAGTAATCAGAACTAAACATAAAACATTCTTATCTAGAAACTCCTTATCTAGAAACTCTGTAAAAAAAAATCTTGATGTTGCAAGCTTAACTGGAATACAGCAATATTGCAACATTTCTGGGAAGCTTGGTGTCTTTCTGGGAAATGTCACCCCAGACTTTTCAGTGGGAACTTCATTTGTGCTGGCTCCTATTTTCCAGCATAAGGCTCTCACAATGACATCAACACTAATGCAGAAGTTTCTGCAGAATGATTTTCAGCTTCACAGATAGATCTGAAAAATGACATGTCATTTACTCTCAGGACAGCCAGCCTTCATTAAACCTGTTTGTCCTGAAGCAAAAGCTATTTAAGAGTGCTGTTACTGAGAACTCCATACAGGCTAATGTATATGCCTCGACTACATTGTTTGTGGAGCTCATGTTTACAGTCCCACTCAGCTTCCTGGCCTCAGAATCATTCCCAGCTGCTGCTGTCCATTTCTGCCACACTTTAGAATCTTTTCACTCATTCATGCGTTAGGAAACTCACCTAAACTTCACAGTTAAGGGAAGAAATCATTCAAATGCTTTTAGTTCAGCCTAAAACAGCAAGCAGAAAGTTTAAGGGACTTTCCTGACTTGGAGACTTCCACAAATTACAGGTATTCATAAAGTACAGTCACACAGTATTTTTCTTGCAGTAGTGCTTGCCTGCAGACCCAGAATGTCACTGTGGCCCCATGTATGGAATGCCTCCTCAGAATCAGAATCAGGTTTAATATCACTGGCAGATGTCATGAAATTTGTTGTTTTGCCGTAGCAATATATTGCAATATATAATTTAAAAACTATAAATTACAATATATAGTTCCTATAAAAAGTATTCACCTCCCTTGGAAATATTCATGTTTTATTGTTTACAACATTGAATCACAATGGATTTATTTTGACTTTTTTGACACTGATCAACACAAAAATACTCTTTCGTGTCAAAGTGGAAACAGATCTCTACAAAGTGATCTAAATTAATTACAAATATAGAACACAAAATAATTGATTGCATAAGCGTTCACCCCCTTCAAGTAAGTATTTAGTAGATTCATCTTTCGCAGCAATTACAGCCTTGAGTCTGTGTGGATAGTTCTCTATCCATTTTGCACATCTGGACACTGCAATTTTTCCCCATTCTCCTTTACAAAACTGCTCAAGCTCTGTCAGATTGCATGGGGATCATGAGTGAACAGCACTTTTCAAGTCCATCCACAAATTCTCAATTGGATTGAGGTCTGGACTTTGACTTGGCCACTCCAGGACATTAACCTTGTTGTTTTTAAACCATTCCTGTGTAGCTTTGGCTTTATGCTTGGGGTCATTGTCTTGCTGGAAAACAAATGTTCTCCCAAGTTGCAATTCTCTTGCACACTGCATCATTTTCCTCCAGGATTTCTCTGTATTTTGCTGCATTCATTTTACCCTCTACCTTCACAAGCCTTCCAGGGCCTGCTGCAGTGAAGCAGCCCCACAGCATGATGCAGCCACCACCATGCTTCACGGTAAAGATGGTGTGTTTTTGATGATGTGTGGTGTTTGGATTATGCCAAATATAGCATTTGTTATGATGGCCAAAAAGCTCAATTTTGGTTTCTTCAGACCATAGAACCTTCTTCCAGCTGACTTTAGAGTGTCCCAAGTGCATTCTGGTAAACTCTTGCTAGGGTTTCATGTGAGTTTTTTCAGCAGTGGTTTTCTTTTTGCCACTCTCCAATAAAGCTACGAATGGTGAAGCACCCGGGCAACAGTTGTTGTATGTTCAGTCTCTCCCATCTAAGCCACTGAAGCTTGTAACCCTTCCAGAGCTGTCATAGGTATGTTGGTGGCCTTCCTCACTAGTGCCGTTCTCGCACGGTCACTCAGTTTTTGAGGACTGCCTGCTCTAGGCAAATTTACAGCTGTGTCATATTCTTTCCATTTCTTAATGTACTCCAAGGGATATTCAGTGACTTGGAAATTCTCTTGTATCCATCTCTTGACTTGTGCTTTTCAATAATCTTTTTGCAGAGTTGGTTAGAGTGTTCTTTTGTCTTCATGGTGTAGCTTTTGCCAGGATGTTAACTCACTATCAGTTGGACCTTCCAGATACAGGTGTATTTTTATTATAAACAGTTAAAATACCTTGACTGCACATGGTGATCTCTATTTAACTAATTATGTGAATTCTACAATTAATTGGCTGCACCAGTCCTGATTTGGTGTATCACACTAAAGGTGGTGAATACTTATGCAATCAATTATTTTGTGATTTATATTTGTAGTTAATTAAAATCACTTTGTAGAGATCGGTTTTTATTTTGACATGAAAGAGTATTTGTCTGTTGACCAGTGTCAAAAAAGCCAAACTAAATCCACTGTGTTTCAGTGTTATAAAACAATAAACCATGAAGGCTTCCAAAGTGGGGTGGGGGGTCATGGATTCATTGTCCATTCAGAAATCTAATGGCAGTGAGGAAGAAGCTGCCATTAGAAACATTGAGTATGTGCCTTCAGGCTCCTGTGCCTCCTCCTTGATGGTAGCAATGAGAAGAGGACATGTCTTGGATGATGGGGTCCTTAATGATGGATGCTGCCTTTTTGAAGTATCGCCTTTTGAGAATGCTGGGAGGCTAGTGCCCATGATATAGCTGACTGAGTTTCTGCAGTTTTTTTCCAATCCTATGTAGTGGTACCTGCATACCAGATGGTGTTGCAACAATCTCCGTGGTGTATCAATAGAAATTTGTGAGTATCATTGGTGACATACCAAGTCTCCTCAAACTCATAATGAAATACAGTCGCTGTTGTGCCTTCTTTGTAATTGCGTCAATATGTTGGGACCAGGATAGACCTTCAGGGTAGATGTTGAAACATAGTAACTTGAAACTGCTGCCCCTTTCCATTGCAGATTCCTCGATGAGGTCAGGTGTGTGTTTCTTTCCTGAGTTCCACAATCAATTCCTTGGTCTTACTGATATTGAGTACAAGGCTTTTGAAACACCACACTACCAGCTGAACTGGTGCTGCAGCCTTTAGTCTAGGAATAGAAGTACAACCAGGTGATTAGACTTTTCAAAGTGTGGATGTGGGATAGCACGGTAAGCACTCTTGATGATGATGTATCAGTGGTCAAGTGCGTTGGCTCCTCTAGTTCCACAAGTGATATGTTGGTTGTAGTTGTTCAGGGACTTCTTCAAGCTGGCCTGATTGAAATCACCTGCAATGATAGGGAAGGCAACAGGGTATACTGTTTTGTGACTGCTGATCATGATACTCAGCTTCCCTAGTGCCTGCCTGATGTTGGCCTGGGGTGGAATGTACATTGCTACCAGAATGGTAGCAGAAAACTCCCTTGGCAGATAAAAAGGATGACATTTGACCGCTAGATCTTCCAGGTCAGGTGAGCAGGACTGAGGCAATTGTCATGTCTGTGTACAAAGATGAGTTAATCATAAAGCACACTCCACCTTCTCTACCATTGAAAGATGGAGCTGACCTGTATTTGCAGAGAATGGTGAAGCCATCGGGCTGCTGTGTTGCTTCTAAAATGGTGGGTGATAGCCATATTTCCATGTAGCAGAGTACATAGCAGTCCCTGATGCCTCTCTGGTCCAACAATCTTGCTCGGAGGTCTTCAATTTTGTTTACAGAGACTGTACATTCACCAGTAGGATAGTTGGGAGTGGGGAGGGGAGGGGCAGAGGTAGTTTGAAGCCCCTGGCATTTCAATCATATGTAGACCAGCGCTTCTATTTTCTTAAAGGGGAACTGCACTTGCGACTAATTTCTAGTTTCCAAGGTTCGTCGATTTTGAGTATTGATAGATTTTTTAAACGTCTTAAAGCAATGCTGATTACTGAAGTATGCATATCTGTGACTGTGGAATTCAGCTAGGCCTAAATGGGAATATTTGATTATTCCCATTGGAACTGCATGCAAAGAGTCACCATTTGTCAGTGCCCTCTTGGTGTGCTCTTAATCTTGTGTACTGTTAATCTCTAACCTATCCAGAACCTGTGGCCTAATTCGTCACAACTTCCATCATTGCAGCATTTATCCTGAGCTCTAGGATGAGAAGAAATTACTGAGTAGATAGAGAAAATTATTAAATTCTGTGCAACATCCCCACCAACTCCTAGGAATCTCTGACTCAACATCAAGAAGGGGAATTTGGGATGCTGCTGAGCACCTCAAGACAATCCATCTGGAGAACATGAAGCCATGCATAAGTGGTAGAAGGAGCACACTACTTCCCAATCTCCCACTTCATTTGTGGACAGATCTGCAGTTCCCACCTCAGAACAGAAAAACTAGAATGAAAGCAAGGCATTCTTGATCCTGAGGGGTTACCCAAGAAGAAGACATTCTGCAAACAATATTCCTCCCACCTGCTAGAAGGGTATTTTTATCGTGTTGAGTCTCCTTAGCAGTTGGCTGCTGAGGTCACAAAGGCAAGAAGAGGAGTCAACAGCTGTGTGAAGTTGTAGTTGATTAGTCGAACAGTGAACTGAACGTGACACAGTGCATTCTTACGACCTGACTAACCCTGACAACACTATACTAAAAATTTTGTAATAAAAGATCATAATCTTCATCTGACTTTTGAAAATATCAGGGTGATGCACAAAGTAATTTTAACACCATAAAATGAAGTAAAGCTATTTCTAGGCCTCCTATGATTCTTGGTGTGTGGCCAAGTGGTTAAGGCATTTGTCTAGTGATTTGAAGGTCGCTAGCTCGAGCCTTGGCTGAGGCAGCGTGTGTGTCCTTGAGCAAGGCACTTAACCACACATTGCTCTGCGACGACACCAGTGCCAGGCTGTATGGGTCCTAATGTCCTTCCCTTGGGCAACATCAGTGGCGTGAAGAGGGGAGACTTGTAGCATGGGCAACTGCTGGTTTTCCATACAACCTTGCCCAGGCCTGCGCCCTGGAAACCTTCCAAGGTGCAAATCCCTGATCTCATGAGACTAACGGTTGCCTATATGTAATTCTTACAATGTCCATAAAAGACCTAATAGGTTAAATTTCATTTTACTATTTATTCACTTTTTTTAAGATCAGACACACATAATGTCAGCATTTATTGCCCATCTTTAATTGCCCTTAAGCGGAGTCCCCTGTTAAGCTGTTTGAGATGACATTTAATCAACAGAACAGGTGCTAACATTGAGTATAGGGATTACAATGTATAATTAACTCAAGACCATTGAGTCCAATCCAGCCAACATGCACACAGGATACTGACTACTAACGTACCTACTAATAGACAACATTACCTGATTACACTTCCTTCAATCTTGCCTTCCGTAAGAATTCCATTTCACTTTTCCAGTTTCTGTCTACCATACTTTTTATCAACAATTTTATTTTCCATACCAGCACTTCCAATATATATTTCTAACTCCTCAACTGTCACTTCACACCACTGTTGTTGACATGACTCTCAACTGATTCAAGATTTTTCAAGATTCAAAGATTCAAAAAACTTTATTGTCATTCTAACCGTACATCAGCTCTGCAGGGCAGAATGAGACAACGTTTCTCAGGAGCATAACATAACAAACGCAACACTAAATAATAAACATAACAATAAATAGTAAAACACAACAGCCACATGTCAGTTAAAATCAAGTTATAAGTGTCCAGTGCAAGTTAAAAGTGTCCAAAGCAGAGTCAGGTACAGCAGCTATTTAGCAGTCTGACTGCCTGTGGGAGGAAGCTGTTTAGAAGCCTTGTGGTTTTAGTTTTGATGCTCCTGTAATGTTTGCCTGATGGCAAGAGAACAAACAGTTCATGGAGAGGGTGTGAGGGGTCTTTAATGATGTACCGTGTCTTCTGGAGGCATCGACTCTGTAAAAGGTCTTGGACAGAAGGTAGGGAGATCCCAATAACCTTCTCTGCTCCCCTAACCACCCTCTGCAAGGCTTTTTTGTTGACAACATTGCAGCTGGAGTGCGAGGTTGCGATGCAAAAGGTCAGCACACTCTCAACCACGCCTCTGTAGAATGTAGTTAAGATGTTAGTGGGGAGTGATGCTTGTTTAAGCTTCCTCAGAAAGTGTAATCTCTGCTGGGCCCTTTTCACAATCCCAGTGGTGTTCCTGGACCAGGTGAGATTGTCCGAGATCTGCACCCCAAGGAACTTGATGTTTTCCACTCTCTCCACTGTGGAGCCGCTGATGCTGAGGGGTGTGTGCTCAGACTGAGACCGTCTGAAATCGACGATCATCTCCTTGGTTTTGGTGACATTAAGCATCAAATTGTTATCCCTGCACCAGCTCTCTAGGTGTTTGACCTCCTCCCTGTACATTGTTTCATCATTTTATTTTCTATTCCATTTCCAGAACTTCTGCACTCATCCTCATTCCTATCACCCAGAAAATAAGGATGGTTCTTCTTCTATTACAAGTTTGCTCCTTCAACAGATAAGTCATTTGTGACACCTTCAAACTGATGCCAGCATCAAGCATACCATCTCCTGCCCTTCCAGCATTGTTTCTATAACATGCTGAGCCCACTCTTTTCCCTCCACCAATACCTACTCCCTTTCTCATGGCACATCACCATATGCAGTAGCTATAAGAGATGCAACCCCTACTATTTTACCTTCTGTCATCCTGTCCAAGCACCAAAGGTTCCTTCCAGATAAACCTACAATTTACTTGTATTTCTTCCTCTTTACTGCATTTGGTGCTTATGATGTGATCTCTTCTGCATTAGGAAAACCAAATGCAAATTGTGTAATCATTTTTGCAGAACACTGCCTTTTGACTGCAAGGGTAACCGTGTGCTTCCTGTTGCCAGTCACTCTGATTCCTCATTCCACTTCCACTTTGACCTCTCTGACTTTGTCCTCCTATAATGGTCCAAGTTCAAGGAACAGGCCCTTATATTTGGACATGATACAATACAGCCTTCAGGATGTGACATGAAGTTTAACAGTTTCAGATAATTAGCCATTTCAGTCTTGGATTTCAGAGTTCTTTAACCTCTACCCCTCAAAGGTTCAGATTTCATTCACCTCATCCTCATTGTACTTTCACCTTCCTTTACATGTCCCAATGCCACCACTGCCTGATCTCCAGCCTACCATAGATCTTCTCTTTTACTTTTTTCACTCCCCCCACATCTCTCTGGAATTGAAAATGTGTTTTGATTCTGTCTTTTCCTTGTTGCCATGAAAGTCAATCAACTTGAAACACTAATACTGCATCTATCTCCACAGATGCTGTCTGATCATTTGAGTATTTTCACCAGTTTTTTGTTTCTACTTTAGAAAGAGTCCAAATTCTGTGTTTGGTTTGAGCTAAGTTACAGAACTCAACCAGGCAGATATTGTTTAAGAAAGCACTTACTTCTAATAATATCTCTCTATCATTTTAGGGTTTGACTCCTGATTGGCATCCACTGGGAAGGGGAGATCAGATGAGAACACACCCATTTACCTTGGCCACACAACCACAAATGGGGCCATTCACACAATTTCCCTCCCTCATTGGAACATACCAGCCTGAAAATCTAAAACTCCTTCTTTTAATCAGTACAAGTGAAATTTCTTGGTATGAAGAGTCCTTGATCTTGAACCCTTTTGCATCAATGAGCATGTTCAGTGTAGGCATGCTAAGGCACAGCTCCATAATAAGGGCACTGTGAACTCCAATGCCAGGCTAAGGCCCAAGGTTTCTGCATCCTTGTGGGGTTTGTATCCATTTCATCTGAATTGTCACACTTGTCAGCCAGAATCACTGAACAATTTCAAAGATTGTGACCTTCTGCCATATATAACACTTAGCCATGCCAACAAAGACCCATTTGTTAAATATTTATTTTCATAGTTCAGGATTCCAATTTTTGAAGTCATTTGGAATTCCTGTTAGTTTAGCAAGTTCCTAATATTTTTAATACACAAATTGTGCAGATAGACGCAGATTGTTTTTGATTTCCAATGCAAGTAAAGCCAGGCAGTTATCATCACCAATAAATATTACTGGACCCTGAAATTGTGTTTGTTTCTCTTAACAGCTGCTTTACTAGGAAGACTGAACAGTACATTGTCGCCACTATAAATCCCCTCTAGCAAATTACTCCATTCTGAACTCCTGATGTGTGTTTCTATATATAGTCCAGTATAGAGCTAGATTATATTATACAGATTCCAGGCAAATGCAACCTGATATAACCAGCTGTTTCCCCACTAAAACCAATGTCAAATGATAGAACAGTCTTAATACTTTTTTCAGAAGGCTTAAAGTGCAATGAAAACCTTCTTTACAATTTTCATAAACTATTCATCTTCCATTATCATACTTACAGCAGTCTCGTCTTATTTCTTTGTTACAGAATACAGGGAGCCATGTACCACCGTCAACTTGGATTTAAGATTTCCCCTTTTAAGTGGAATACAGCTTTTCCTAATAATGCCTTAATTTTCTCCTTTCTTTTCTTAAAAACAGATGTGATTGTTTTCTGTTCCTGAATGCGAGGCATTCATCAGGAACAGCATTCAAATCTGATCTGGGTTTATTCCCTGAAGTCAGAGTGGATACGTTCCACCACAGTCACTAGATAGCAATAAGGAACAGGCATCCTGGCTGATATTTCCTTTCCCTAAGGCAAGTGGTGCTAAGGCCATCTGTAATAAACTGAGGTCAACTGACATGCCAGTGAGTTGGGATTAGGAACATAGAAACAGCATTATGCCAGTTAGCCCTCAGGCTTAATCGGCCTTTCACTGAGATCTGCCTTGTCTAGTTAAAATCCATCCATCTAGTCTTATTAATTGAGATTAAATCTACTTTAAGAACTAAATTGTTTTGAAGCTGTTGAAAGACTAACAAAGATTATGACGATTTATACTGGTCATAAAGTGCCTCAGCTCAGTAACAGGTACTTCGGCCCATCTAGTCCATGCCTAACTGTTATTCTGCCTAGTCTCAATGACCCACACCTGCCCACCATACACCTACCATCCATGTACTTATCCAGACTTCTCTTAAATATTGCAGTGGAACCAGCATCCACCACTTCTGCTGGCAGCTCATTCTACACTTGCACCACCCACTGAGTGAAAAAGATCCCCCTCGGGTTCCCTGTAAATATTTTACCTTTGACCCTTAAACTATGACCCTAGTTCTATGTCACCCAATCTCAATGTAGAAAGCCTGCTGAAACCGATCCATACCTCTCATTTTGTATGCCTGTATCAAATCTCCCCTCATTCTCCAATGCTCCAGGGAATATAGTCCTAACCTATTCTATCCTTCCCTATAACTCACAAGTCCCAGCAACATTCTTGTAAACTTTCTTTATGCTTTTTTAATCTTATTAATACCTTTCCTATAGGGTGGTGACCAGAACTACACATAATACTCCAAATTTGGCCTCACCAATGTCTTATACAACTTCAATATAATATTCCAACTCCCGTACTCAATACATTGATTTATGAAGGCCAATGTGCCAACAGCTTCCTTTATGACACTATCTACAGTACCTGTGATAGCACTTTCAATCTATATTCCCAGATCCTTTTGTTTGGCCATACTCCTCGGTGCCCTACAGTTCACTATGTAAGGTCCAAATGATTGGAATATGATGTTAAAATCCAAGTTCTGTTTCTGCTTTGTTAGACAACTGTATCTTTTTTCTGATTCACACTCATTTGGAGAGAATGCCTTTTGCAGATGTCATAGAATAGAGACCATCTGTGGGCTGTTTGAAGAATGTTTTGGATAATGGAAGACTGACTTGGGAAATCAACTGGATCAAATACAGACAATCAGCAGAATGCATTTAAGTATAATCCCCATGCTGGTGACACTATGAATACTGTATACTGGTTATTCTCTTTTGATTAATTACTTTTAGCAACATCCTGGGTGTGTCAGGGATGAGCAGATAAGATAGTCAACCCTCTTCCTTTGACTATATTGTCAGTATTCGGTATATGACATCTGTGTTCCATTGCAATTCTCATTATTTCTAAGGGAAGGAAAGAATATGTTCAGGGTATATGCCTCACAGACATTCCTCCAGAGTTTTTACAGAGCTTTTTTAGTGAGTTGAAATCTCTCTCAATATTGACTCTGATCAGAAGACATGCACATTTATGTCTGGGGTGACTGACCTTTAGAGGTGTGGCTATACCCACCTCCTGAAAATAATGTAGGAAAACATCACTTTCAAGACAGTGATCGGAAACAGCCATTGTCAGTAGTCTTTAAAGGAACCAAATGAATCTGGGACAGTGCCAGAGATTTAAAGATTAGATTTATTTGTCTCATGTACGACACATTGAAATATTAAAACATGCAGTGAAATGCATCTTTTATGTCAACAATCAGCACATTCCAAGGATGTGCTTGGGGCAGCCTGTAAGTGTCGTAAGTGGCCACAATTTACTGACCTTAATCCATACACCTTTGGAATGTGGGAGGAAACGGGAGCACACGGGAGAATCCCACAAGGTCACAGGGAGGACGTACAAACTCCTTACAGAGTACGGTGGGAATTGAACCCCAATCTTCCATTTGCTGCTGCTATAAAGAGTTATGCTAACCACTACGCTATTGTGCCTTTAGTCAAATTGGCTGACTGTGGGAAGGGCAGCAGGGAGAAAACAAGGTTTGTTGTGAGAGTTCAGTGAGGGGTGGGGTAGGGAAGCAGATAAAAATGAGAGTGAATAGAAAGCGAAATGTAGACAATGTTAGGAGATAAAACAGCATGGGTTGGAGGTAGAAGCATGAAGAATTGGAGGCAGAAAAGGGACAGAAGGAAAAGCATAATTGGCATTTGGGAAAAGGGAAATTGAAGAGAACAGAAAGTGGCAACAAAGTAGGAAAAAACACAAGGGACAGTAAGAAACAGCAAGGTAAACAGAATAGAAGCAGGTAGAGACCACATTGCTTTACTAAATGCCTCTGGAGAATAACTGATAATTGTGTACTGCTCATTTAACTTCTGAATTAACTAATGTATATACCACTTTCTTTAGATGGCCAAGGCATGACAAAGTGGGATTATTTTGTCCTTGCCTGTGTTATTTTTGCTTTGCTGGTGCCTTATAATTCAATCTACTTTATTCATCTTTACAAGTATCTTTCACATCTTTTGATCATGGAGTCAGCTGGTAACACAGCTGCACAGGGTACGTGATACTATAAATGGTTCTGGCACAGAATGTTCCTGTGGGTGATTATACAAACTCCCATCGGCTGACACACCTGCTTTCCACTTCACCCTGCTGATTACCAAGTAACCTGAGCTCCAATAGTCCTGCCACAGCAAGGCTTCAATGAATTACTTTAAAATTTAGGACACATTGAATTTTGAGCTTTCTTCTTGTATTCGCAGAGGCTTTTTTTTTGTTGCAGTTTTATGCCACTTGTTTCTCTTTCCATCAATATTACCTGGTCAACTGAAACTTCCCAGCATTTCCTTGTTTCAGATTTTCAATTTCTGAAGTTTTCTTCCCCATGAGTATTTTCAACTTTTTCAGTGTGACAATTTACTACTTACTGTTGTCAATTGTGATTCTCCTCGGACATTTGTAATTACATGCTGCTGTACATATTCTAGTCACATTTATTTTATTTTGTTTGGAGATACAGTGTGGAACAGGCCCTTCCTGCACACCGAGCCACTGTTCAAACCCTAGCCTAATCACAGGACAATTTAACCTATTAACCAGCACGTCTTTTGGACTGTGGGAGTATACTGCAGCACCCAGAGGAAACCCATGCACACATAGGAAAAACGTACAAGATTTCTTATGTAGGACGCTGGAATTGAACTCTGAACTCCAATGCCCTAAGCTGTAATAATGTCGTTCTAACCACTATGCTACCATGGTGCCCCACATCATGGATAGCTGCAGAGATAATCTACCTCTGGTTTTCTTATCTGTGTAATCCTGTGGCAGTGTAATGAGCTGTGACAGCTTGTACGAAAATGCAATTTGTAACATGGCATTAACTTTAAATAAAGTGGTTACAGTCCAAACCATCACAGACAAAGCCCTCCCCACCACTGAGCACATTTAAATGGAGCACTGCCACAAGAAAATAGCATCCATCATCACTCACTACAGCTCTGAACTGATTCCACAATCCACAGACTCACTTTCAACGACTCTACAACTCACGTTCTCAGTATTTTTTATGTGCACAATTTATCTTCTTTCGCACGTTGGTTGTTTGTCAGTCTTTATTTATGTGTAGTTTTTCGCAAATTCTATTGTATTTCTTTATTTTCCTGTAAATGCCTACAAGAAAATTAATCTCAAGGTAATGAATGGCAAAATGCATTTACTTTGATAATAAATTTATTTTGACTTTGACTCTGCACCACCCCTGCAACACTCAAGGCAAGTGGTGACAGAATGTAAATATCATGCATGCTTAGTTGTAGCATCCCCTGAGTGTTGTATTGTCAAAAGTACATCTGCTATTTCTAAACTGCAATTTCAGGCACTCTAAAGTGAATGTAAGTGATAGATGTAAGTGGTATTGAGGAAAGAGATGAGTGATTTTCCAATGCACTTTCTCATCCAAGGTGAAAAGTGCAGTTCCCTAAGTGTATTGTATAACACCAAACCAAGTTATGTTATTTGGATTAGTCTTATAAGAGCTGTTAGAGTTATAGAGTGATAGAGCTTGGAAACAAGCCTCTTTGGCCCAACTCGTTCATGCTGACCAAGTTGTTTACCTGAGCTAATTCCATTTGTCTGCACTTGTCCATATCCTTCCAAACCTCTATCAAAATGTATTTTAAACTTTGTAATTGTACCTGCCTCAATAGCATCCTCAGGCAGTGCATTCCATGTATCCATCATCCTCTGTGTTTTAAAAAAAAGTCACTGCTCAGGTCCCTTTTAAATCCTCCCCCTCTCACTTTAAACCTATGGCCTTCAGGCTCACAGCCTCCCCCTACTCCATCCAAAATTTGGAGAAGGATTGTCATGAGTTTGTATACCTCTATAATGTTACCCTTTAACTTCCAATACTCCAGAGAAAACAGTACCAGTCTACACACCTCTCCTTATAACATAGTTGATATCATCTGCAAATTTACTATCCATGTTAACCACATTGCCACCCAGATTGTTAATGTAGATTACAAAACAACAGTGGACCCACCAGATATCCCAGTGCTACACCGCTGGTCACTAGGCTCCAATCTGGAAAAAAAAACATCTTCACTATCATCCTTAGACTCCTTCCAGCAAGCTAATTTTTCATCCAATTGAAAACCTTGCTAACCTTGGTTCCTATGGGATCTAATCTTCCCACTAGTATACCATGCAGGACCTTATCAAAAGCTTTGTTAAAGTCCATGTAGACATCTACCAGCCTACCCTCATTAATTCTCTTGTCACCTCTTCACATATCTCAATCAAATTTGTGAGAAGCAATTTTTCATGCCCAAAGCCATATTAACTAACCCTTGCCTTCCCAATGGCAGATAGATCCTGTCCCTCAGAATCACCTCCAGTAACTTTTCACCACTGATCTCAGACTCACTGGCTCAGGTTTGTCCTTGTAGCCTTTTTAAATAAATGCACAACATTCGATTGCTACCTTTCAGTCTTCTGGTACCTCACCCATGGATAAAGGTGACGCCACTTCCCCTGCAGTTTCTTCCCTACCTTTCCAACATGTCCCAGGATACACTTGGTCAGGTCTCAAGGAATTATTCATATTAATATGCTTTAAGATGATTAGTACATCCTCTTTTGTATATGGATAATTCCAAGACATCCTCATTCAATTTCCATTAATTTCTTAGCTCTTTCTAGACAGATTTAACTAATTTCACCCCATCTAAGCCCTTGTCATTATGGCAGTTTCAGTTGATGTAAAGATGGAATTTTAAGGATTTTTTTAAATGAACTTAATTATCAACAACTCAGAAGTCTGTAATACATAACATGCAAGTCAATGTTTTCAAATCGAATAGTGTTATCTCTATTACTTAAGAATAGACTGTCATCATATATCATTTAGCTTTATCTTAAACAGAAATAGTTAATAGGGTTTTAGAGTCCTGGTGATGGGTCTCAGCCTGAAATGTCTTTTCCATGGATGCTGCCTGGCCTGCTGAGTTCCTCCAGCATTTTGTGTATGCTGCTTGGATTTCCAGCATCTGAAGGTTTTCTTGTAATAGAGTTTTATCACAGATTTCAACTAATTTAAACGGTTTCGTAACTTCTTGTCAATCTCATGCTTACTGCTGCTAGCAACCAAAAGAAGGTTACTAGTGGCATGGTTTTTGCCTGAAGTGATCCAAAGTTATTTATTTTCTGAATACTTCCAGTATTATCCTACAATGTCTGTGTTTTTTTTCAGTACTTATGTTGAGAAAACAATGAGAATGTAAATTCGAAAAATATTTATGTACATGAAGTCCTGAAATTCATCAATCACCTACAAAGTGAACACTGAAAAAGATATGCCTATTTCAGAGGATTGCTTTAAACTAAGACTTCCTGATTTTTCATGACATGTTTTAGCATGTCCACGAAGAATCCTTAAAATCTTGCAGTCTGTTTAGCCAGTTTTTTCATTTCTCTTGACAAATTTATTGGCCATGACCTGCACATGACTAATATAGAACATCTGCATGGCTGTAACACCAATAGATCTAAAAGTTTTAATTCTGTGAGAAATATTTACACATATGGTGAATTTGAATGTCCTTTCCATTTCCATTATATCTTGGAAGTGGAAGAAAACCATGCAGCACTAAATTACGATATATTTGTCTTTCTAATTTCTTCTGAACCGAAATATAATAAATGTTTAGTTAGCTGAAAAGTTGCTCTAATCCTGGATCATTAGGAGTGAGCCAATTTAATGAAATCAGCATTTTATCTGACTATCCTTATGTGGGAGTCAGTTAAACTTCTACTGTGTGTTATTTAATACTTCCAGGGAACTGAATGATCAATGTTTCATATAATTTCTTGATAAATGGAACGCAAAACATTATAGATTGTAAATGGTGCAGTAAGTGCAATTTCAACATATGTACAACCACACAAATTCCAAGTAATTAACAATAAGCAATGGGCTGGACTTCCCTCTAAAATGCCAGCAATTTTCTTTGAAACTGTTGACATCTTCCTACATACCACAAATTTTAATCCTTTGATGCAAGCATGTGCAGACATGGAAGTGCTGAACTTCCAAATGGGCATTTCCTGAGATTGTGCTGTCGACACTCCATCTCTTCATTTTTCATGGATTCAAGCAATGTAGTACTAACTTCCTACCTTTCTATAATGTTTGCACTGGAAAATCTGTCCACCAAACTTGTGTGCTAGGTTAAACTTTCCTCAGACTGTTTCAGGGTTTTTGGCCCCACTTGCATAGTATGAAGCACTCTAAGGAATCTTTGAACAAGCAGTGCACCACTGCCAGAAAATTCTGAGCCAAAATGGTGAAGAGCTGCAAATGTAAAAAGTAAGGACAATTATGTTGTCAGGTTCTTCACAGAAAAGTTAATTCACATCTGTACTGATTGTCCATGCAAATTTGATGAAGGCATACCCCAAAATAGCATTACATTAAATGGTGCATACAGTGAGAGAGATCAAACTGGTTTGCAGAAGTTACTAAAAATTCATGTTTGTGAAAGTGCAGTCAGCTTCTCTTTCATTTGATATTATAATTAATTTTAATAATTGAATTATTTACAATGGCTACAAATTTAAAGTGGCAACTTGATTTTTGTTAAATGTTTGAACGGATAAGTAAATCATAGAATTCTAAGACTCAAGAACACAAGATTGCAGAATCCTTCCAGAAGAATTGAAGTTTTAAATTGGACAATGAGATTTCAAAAGACAGAAGGAAAGACTATGTAATTAAGTACAGTAAGTGGCTCATATAGTGGCTTTGTAGGAAGCATGTTCTTGCTTTTGTGGTGCGGAAAAGGAGCTCATTGTACAATCACGGCTTCAGATGTATCCAAAATTTCCGAAGACAAAAACATATCACCAAAATGCTTTCAAGCAATATGTCAAACTGTAAGCTTAATACAGTGAAAATTCAAGGACATAAATGTAAAAGGGAAAGGTCAAGAGTAAGAAAGGAAATCAGTAAGAAAACTTTTACACCTAAGTAATGAAGCTCAGGGATAAGTCACCAGATAGACAATTGAACTGGACTCAAAGTTGACAGAAAAGGAGACAAATATCATTGTTCATAGAGAAAATGTAAGCATCAAATTGGATGTAGTTATGATCTTACAACCCAGAAAAAAGGGGGAAATTTTCTGTGATGTATTTATATATTTATAACTGATTGAGGGCCAGTTAAATGTTAAAAAAAGTAAAGGGTTAATCTTTAAGGTCAGAGAACCAGATCAGAAACATTTACTCTGTTTCTCTTTCTCTAGATGCTGTCTGATCTGTGGCGTGTTTCTAGCATGTTGTCCAGACAAAATATCTGTTTTTAAGTTTTTATTCATTCAAGGACTATATAGTTTGTCAGCAGGTCAGACAACATCTACAGAAAGAAATAATGAGTCAACGATTTGGGGCCAGACCAATTGTCACTGGGACATTGGGATAGGAAATGGATACAAGTAGTTGTGTTGACAGAGATGGCAGATCTGTTGAGGAGTGGAAGTTTCAAAGTTTTGAAGTTTGTATTGAGATGAAAATATGTTGAAAATATTTACTTGTTACAGTTGTGTTATGTGAATGAGTTCAAGCCTGTGTGACCTTCAAAACACAACATAGTGTTGCCCAGTTTCAGATTTTGCTTCAACAAGTTATGTATGACTAACCCTAAAATGTTGCCAACAACGTTGAGCATCTGTAGATAGAAGCAAGGTCAGCTAGAATATTGGAAAAAGGCCATTCATAAACAGCTCAAGATTGTTTGCAGCATTCTGAATTGCTAATGTAATCTATCAACAAACCATGTGTAACTGGGGCAGAAGGAATGTTGGAAACTGACTAAGAGTTTGTACTTCAGTACTGCCTCCACGGACATACTCTCCTCTGCTCCCATCACAGCATATTAATAGCTAATGACAGCTGTGAACTCCATTGAGGCTACAGCAGGAACCTGTCAACAGACCTAACTGCATTTGCAGCTAAACATGACATTCTTATTGGTGCAGGCATATTGGAACATGGAAAGAGGTGTATGTGGTGGAGGAAATTCTGCATGAAGTGTTTTTCAGGCACTGGGTCCATCTTCTAAAAATGCACAATCAGTTTACTTAAATATTTTTGATATTTCTGCCACAATTCATGTTGGCAGACTGTGAACACAGAACAGTTCAGATACTACCACTTATTATTAATGGCCTACTATGCATTGCTTTTGATCCTTATAGCCCATTAGTGAATTCACATAATCACATGTAAAATCAGTCTTCAACATGTTCCCTAAGAGTAACTTTCCATTTCTCCCTTTTTTTTTATCTTGGAGAAGTTAAAATCAGTTGAACGAGAATATTTATCAACTAATTTTCAAAAGACATCAGTCTATCTTCTTTAAATAAATCCAAAAAAGAATTAATACCTTTATTTTTCCAAAGTAAAAAAATTGGGTCACTCGAAGAAGGCTTAAAAAAGTAATTTCGATAAATTAAACTACAAAGTTTAATTTTTTTAAGATTAAAAAAATTGCAGAACTGGAGCCAAGTTTGTAAAGAATGCTTAATCACAGGGTTTAAGTTTAAATTAGCAACTTTAGCTAACTGTATAGGTAAAGCAGCTCCCAATAATGAGGTTAATAAAACTGTTTCACAGCTTTCAATTCCAAGTCTACCCAAATTGGCCGATCGTTCTTGTCAACCCAATATAACCAAAAGGACATGTATCGCACATTAACAGCCCAGTAATACATTCTTAAATTAGGCAAAGCAATTAGCTGATAAATATTCTCTTTCATACTCACACTTTTTACAATACCTTCAAGTTAGACATTTCTTACAAAAATATTTAAGTAATTTTCCTTACATATTGGATGCTGACCTGTTAGATACTATTATGAATATGAACCCTTCAATGAAGGGTTCCATTAGAAGAATTTATAATTTACTATTACAATGGGATAAGCGTCCTTTATTTAAGATTAAACAAGATTGGAAAAAGGAACTCAATTTGACTTTTATGACAGAGGATTGGACACAGATTCTGAAGCTGGTTAACTCTTCTTCGATCTGTGCTAGTCATTCACTGATTAATTTTAAAATTGTATATTGTTACCATTTGAAGAAGGAGAGATTGTCTAAAATATTCCCTAATGTTGGTAGTTATTGTGATAGATGTAAAACTGAGACAGCTACACTGACACACATGTTTTGATCTTGTTCTATACTGAAACAGTTCTGGAAGTCAGTTTTATCGACAATTTCTAAAATATTTAAAGTTAATTTACAACCTAACAAATTAACTGTGCTTTTTGGAATAATTCCTCAAAATATCCATGGTATCTCTGTGTCTGACCAACATGTTATTGCATTTGTTACATTGGTAGCTAGGAGGGCCATTTTGTTGAAGTGGAAGGATACATCAGCTTCCACTTTGTCACAATGGTTCTCTCAAGTGATGCTATGTCTTAGTTTGGAGAAAATTAGTTGAACCTTTGAGCCTATGTTTGATTTTGAGAAAAGATGGGGTTCATTTGCTCATTGTTACCATTTGAGTTAATTGACAGATTTCCTCCACGATCTAATTGTAAATTTTTGGTACTTTTTTTTTTCTTGCTGGCGGTTTGATGTTTTCCTTTAGAAGCTTTTTGTGTGACACATGGCTCCAGGGTTGAACACCTAATGGGGTTTTTTCCCACTTTTTCTTGCTTAGTAGGTTTTTTTTAATCACAAAAATTTTTTCAGTCTTTAAATTAATGCTTTTTTTCTTGAGACATTGTAAGTGTTCCTTACTTTGATGTACGCTTGTTAATTTTGGATAATAATAATAAAAAGATTTGAAAAGAACAAAGTAAAAAAATAAAATAAAATCAGTTGAAGAGTGGTTATCCTGGAACACGAGGCATGTCATCTGAAAAGAAAACACTGAAGAATAGCTGGTGTTTTGACTATTCTTCAGTCAGACACCTTTTGTTGATATAAAGCACATATAACTGCTTTGTGTCTAATATTAAAAACATATAAACTGTTGCATCTTTGTAAAGGTGACTATGTTGCTGTATCTTCCCTTGTCTATAATTAATATTAGCATTTATCAGAATTGAAGGGAAGGCAATGCAAATTGTAGACTAATACATAAATATAGATTTGCACATTGAAAAAAAGGGAAATTTCCACTTCCCATTGTACTAAGGATGCTCTCTAAGAATAGTGTGAATCCGAATGAGTCGGAATCCCAGAAAGAGGCTACAGCGTAAATTTGTGAACAAGGTTTAAAACAGTGTAATTGACCATTATATTAATTTTGTTGACCCAACAAAATAGTAACAATTTAAATAACAAACCAATCATTGATGGGCTATACTGATGTTCCTTTCCTACAAAAATTCTGATAAGGAGGAAGACAGGGAACATACATGCTCTGAATGGCAATTACATTTATCTATTTCCAACATTGTTTTATGAGATGGTCCACTTATAATTATTTTTTGATATGTGAATAAATGGTAATTTTCCTCTTGTTCTGTGCCTCTCAGGAAAGCAGTAGAAGAACTGAGTAACCAAAATGAGGCTGACATCCACCAGAAATATGAAGAGAGGCAGCAGGAGACTGAGCATGTGCAAGCTATCTTGCACAATAAAATCCAGCTTCTGCAAGAGGTAGGTAAAGGAAGCATCGCAGCCTCAGTTGATGATTTCCTTTATTGTTACAACTATTTGGAGTAGATCATTATATCAGAACACAATGTAAATTTAGTTAATCAATCAAATCCTGCACATAGGATTTAATTTCATTCCTCTCATTTTCACAAGTAGTTCCAATTACCAAGCCACCTATCTTTTTAGAAGATGTACTTTTATGATCATGATTGTTTAACATCATCACCAAGTCAAAAGGTTGCAGTCTCAGTACTCTGCTTTGTTATTTTGCCTCAGCAAAAAGTAAACAAAACTCACATGGAAATTAAAACCATTAGTTTTATACTTGGCTTTGGTCCACAGTTAAATGTTACTACATTTCTAAAGTAGACTGTGACCAGTCTGAGGGCAGAAGTGGAGATAAGTCATGGTTGTCATTGTGTCATAATGTGAACAATAAATAGACCTGGTCAACAACATTCCCCTCTTCATACGTCAAAAATGGTAGCACTTGTTTTAATTTACATATTCAGCAGTAAAGCAACCCAAGCTAATCCTTCACAGTATAATTAGACAAATATGGACACAAGACAGTATTAAGATAGGTAATCAAAGGTTTGGCTAAAGGGGACCATCTTAAAGGAAATGAGAGAGATGAAGTGATGGAATTCCATCATTTAGATTCATGAAGGCTCAAAGCTTGACCATTAAACAGATATATTCTGTATTTATCTTTGCAATTGTGTGGCAAATATACTTGTAAGACAAGTATATAATTACATTTGAATCTCTGGACTTGCCTTGTGTTTTTCGGCCCCCAATGGATTGAATCTGCTACTCCAACAAAAGGTCCACTGACCTCCTCCAACCATCTGATTTCTCAATTACTGTAGCTCCCAGCACACACAATCTGCCAGTCCCTTTCCAATGGTCTCATTCTCCAGTCCACCGAATCCCTAACCCTAAGTTGATGGTGAGATCCTAATATTGCATGAATTCTCTATCATCTATCACACCTTTCTCTGCCACCAACTCCTGGTGATGATCCTTCTGACAAACTACCTTCACAATCCCTATCATTTAGTTAGAGCCATCTCTTGGCAACGATATAGCAGTCATGTTCCTCCAGCCACTAACCTTACCGGCCGACTTGACCCACAAGCCTCAAACCTTTAATTGAGGTAGCTGGCCCTCTCTAACCCCACAGTCAACCAATTCTCCAGTCTTAGCATCAGTTCCAAAGGCCACATTTTACAGTGCAGGAAAGTAGTATCAGATACAAGAGCCTTTAGGTCATCTCAGCAATACCCATTGAACAGAGCCATTTGGATGCGAGAGAAAAAAATATGCATGAATATAAGACTCTTCAATCTTTTATTTCAATTGCTTATGTTGGATATACAGTACCTTCTTCAAACTATTGATTTGACTGTAGACAGTTTAATCAGGGAATTGTGTTGGGACACACACGCACACGCACACGTTGACACCATCTTTTAAGGAAATGCCACTCACTTTCCAGGAAATGAAATATTCATCACAATATCTTTTTGTGAAGGTAGCAACCAAATTATTAAAGATTTTACCAGACTGAGGCAAACATGGATTTATAACTGATACTTGTAAATTCAAAAATAGAAAAAAGAAAGCTAAAATTGCTATCTCTGTTGTTCAAAACAGGAATCCAGATTGGCCAAGAACGAAGTGGAAAAAATGACTGCTATTTTGCAGACTGAGAAATTACGATCTCTTGAATTGGAGAAGAAACTGAATGATTGCAATTGGGAAAACCAAGAGAATATAAAATTGTGGGAAACTAATGAAAAGGCTTTAATGGAAAAGGACAGGTAATGCATGAAACCTGTACAGTGGATTTCGGTTAATTGGCAATTGGTTCATCAGGGCAACCACTTATTTGGGACAACTCTTAAAGAACAAAAACAAATTGAGAAAATAGCTAGGATTCCCTTCATTTATTTCAGACACTGTGCCATTTAATTGGGGCTGGGGACTATTGCCTAGCAGTTTTTAGCTAGTGACAGGTTCATACACTTTTGTGGCAGTTAGACACTGCACTGCCCTTAGAAGGAACAGTTTTTCTATTACGTCAGTTGCATATGCTTGTGCTCAAAAACTGATAGTTGGCAAGAAATAAGCAGTAAAAGAATTCAGAACTGTTTTGCTTACTGAGGTTTCAGGCATTCAGGCTTGGAGATGTCTGAAATGGCCATGAGTAAATATGAAACGATTTCACTACTAAAACAAATCAAGAACTATGAAGAATTTGAAGGTATCAACAATCATCTTGAATGTTGCAATGAAAATGAAGATTTGGAGTATGCGATCATTGATAGCATTGTATGGAGGCAGTCCATTATCCACATTAGGTGTCTATGCTGATTTTGTTCCTTTACAGTCAAATCAAAAGAATGCAGCAGCAGACAGGTACGCTGGATGAATTCCTCTGTCGATAACTATCAGAAATTAATACTCAGTTTTATGGTATTGTAATAGTATTCATTTTTTGTGTTCTATTTTGTGATAGTGTTCTATTTTGTTCTGTATTTCATTTCAATATTTAATTTGTTACTCAGTTAAATAGTAGTTTGTCTTTTTTATACCCTTTTAAATATTTCCATGAAACTTAGCTAATTGGGGTAGCCACTTAATTGGGCCAAAATATACTTGTCCTGATGTGTCCCAGTTAACTGGAATCCACTGTACTGAAATAATGTTTTAGAAATAAAAGCACTGGTTTGAAGAGAGAAGATTGATTGTGAGAAAGGGCCTCAGTTACTAATGTTTCTCTGCAAGGATTTTGATTTGACTATTTCTGAAAAAATAATTCAGGATTTCCTTTCTGATTATTATTTTCAAAAATTTTATTGTGATCTAAGTGCACAATTATACCGGCTGGTAGTGTAATGGCATCAACAGTGGACACGGAGGTTAATGGTCCCAGGTTCGAATACAACTGGCCCCTTGCACACTTTCTATCCGTTCTGGGTTGAGCATCAAACTAGCAACCTCGGCCTTGTACAAAGCAGACAAATGCTAAGGAAACAGTAAAAAAATGCTGCCCAATGCACCACAAGGTATGAACAGAAACAACAAGTGAATAATTAAATGCTAACTTTTCTGGGTGGAATTGAGTTGTTAAATGTTCTAGCAAATCTCAAGGATCCAAAGCATTATTTAAAGAAGATCAGGGTGTTATTCTATAATCATTAACAATATTTCCATCTTTATAAATAAATGTGTAAAAACTAATATATGGTTATTCAGTTCATGGAATTTTCAAGGAGTTTGGTAGTTTAAAGGAGATATTAAACTGGCCCCACAAAAGCAATAACTGTAATTCAGATGTATTTCAGTTTGTTAAATGTTAAAAAAAACAATGTGGTAAAGCTGTACATAAATTCAAGTATTATTTTTAGTAGATTCAAATAAATTCCTGATATTTTTATCATACACTGCTCAGCAAAAAATAGCCAATATCATTAACTACAGCTATAATATTTATAATATCCTGAAAATCTTAAGTCAAACCATTATTTCTTGTATATATTGACTAAGTAATCTTAATGGTCCATTGCAATGCTTTTAAGGTTAAGTATTGAAACATTAACAGTTGCTTGTTTTTCTTAGAGTTATTGAAATTTTATTATTCTGGTACAAAATCTTCCCATCAATAATGCATCTCTGTGGTGCTGCATATTTTGGACTATTGGATCCACTATTCATAGTGCAACTATATTTTCCTTCTTTGACCTGCAAAGGATTTTAATGTCAATTTAATACAACACAAGAGTGCAGTATTCCTGCACAGAAAACAACAAGATTCCCTCAGGGTGTATAAACCTATCGTTATAAACTTAGATTTTCATTCAGTATTTTCAAACTGAACACATTTTTACTTTCATGCAGAATTATAAATCAGCTGACCCAAGAACTAAGGAACAAAGTTACCCAGATAGCTCTTTTACGTGATGAAAGTCACAAAGTGGTGGATCATCATATTGAAGATTTAGATTTTGAAGAACTGATTGACAGTCCATATCAGAAAGGAAATGAAGATGAAGTAAGTGTTTGTTTTACAGCTAACATAAAAGCCAGTGAGATAATTCCATCAACATGCCCAAGTCTAACTGATATCACAGATATGATGATTACTGTTGAAAACTGGACTTTTAGTTTAAACACTTGTACTCTCACCACCTAATTTTCATTAGTTGCTGCTTACATAGAGTAAATTTTATAATTTATTTCTCATAGCAGCAGATTGTGGAATAGAAGTGAATATCAAAAAAATCTGGTAAGCAGACTGATGTAACGAGTTCACAGTCTAGGTTAATTTAATTGACAGATAATCTTACAGTCCATGACTTGAGAGCTCTGACCTCAGTGCCTGAATTCTTAATAGCACAGAAAATTATGCCAGCTACAAATAGCACAATGTTTCTTACATGGGACACCGTTTCAGAGGATGGAATGCTGGGGATTGTAAGAAGTCTGGATCTAAGACAGGGATACAATATTTAAGATATAGTGTATAAAAGGCATTTTAAAACATCAACACTGGTTGCAACTTAGAGACTTTATATAAAAGTGATGACCTAAATTGACTTTAATTAAGAATGACTCCCAGGTGTAAAAATAAAAAGTTGCAAAACTATTCATTTGAAGAAAAGAATAATTTGTTTTACAGGATAACGTCTAAGAAAGGATTAGAGGTGAAATTCCCCTTACACCAAATCCCAATTCAGGCAGATTTTGGATCTCTCTAAAATCCCCAGTTGAATCGAGATCTAACGATTTATATCCATTTATATGCAAATTAAAGGGTGACCATTGAATATTTCTAGAGGCTCCATACACCGTTGTAACTAATGGGTTGCGACTTCAATAACAATTTGAAGATATTTGGCAAAGAAAATAGTAAGCATGAATAACTACTGCTTTGGTAGTCATATCCGCCGTCACAAAGTGTTTCCGGAGGCTGAATATGACACACATTAACTCCAGACTCCCAAGCAGCCTCAACCCACTGCAATTCACCTACTGCTGAAACAGGTCTATAGCAGACAGGCAGACATCATCCCCCTAGTCCTACACTCATCTCTGGAGCATCAGTAAAGGCACCCACTCAAGGTAAGTTTTTCTGATATATCTCTTTTTATGGTGGTTGGCATTGGTCTGTCTTGAAGGACAATGGGAGATGATGATCATCATCACAAGCCTGGGTGGAGGGTATGGAGATCCTGAGATGCCCAGTTGTCAATTCAATTGAATTGACTTTATTTCTTACATCCTTCACATACACAAGGAGTAAAAATCTTTACGTTATGTCTCCGTCTGAATGTGCAATACAGTAATTTGTAATAAATAGTATGCAGAGTAAGATGTACAACAGAACAGTCAATATAGCTTAGAAATACAACAGCGTTAATTAATCAGTCCGATGGCCTGGTGGAAGAAGCTGTCCTGGAGCCTGTTGGTCCTGGCTTTAATGCTGCAGTAATGTTTCCTGGATGGTAGCAGCTGAAACAGTTTGTGGTTGGGGTGACTCAGGTCCCTAATGATCCTTCGGGCCCTTTTTATGCACCTATCACTGCAAATGTCCTGAATAGTGGGAACTTCACATCCACAGATGTGCTTGGGCTGTCCACACAACTCTCTGCAGAGTCCTGCGATTGAGGGAAGTACAGCTCTCTACCAGGCAGTGATACAGCCATTTAGGATGCTCTCAATTGTGCCCCTGTAGAAGGTCCTTAGGATTTGGGGCCAGACTCATTCCATAACTTCTTCAACCTTCTGAGGTGAAAGAGGCGCTGTGCTTTTTTCATCACACATCTGGTATGTATAGACTAAGTGAGGTCCTTGGTGATGTGGATACCGAGGAACTTGAAGCTGTTCACCCTCTCAACCCCAGATCCACTGATGTCAATAGGGGTGAGCCTGTCTCCGTTCCTCCTGTAGTCCACAACAGCTGCTTTGTTTTTTGCGACAAGCCTGGAGGGAGTTCTGGTGTTGAACTGTAGTCCAAGCCTCGCACCTAAGCATCCCTCTTCTCCAGATGTGCAAGGACGTTGTGTAGAGCTGTAGCTATTGTGTCATCTGTCGATTGGTTGTATCAGTAGGTGAATTGTAGGGGGTCCAGTGTGGGTGGTAGCATGCTTCAGATGTAGTCCTTGACCAGACTCTCAAAGCATTTGCAAAGATCCCTCTGTTAGCCTCACCAGTGCAGTCCAAAGGAAAGCTTATACAGTTTGGCACCAGTTTGGCTGCAGGAGCTGCCGGAAGGATGTTTAATGATATCCAGCCACCTTAATGGCTCCACTCTAGATTTACTGTCTGGGTTTAACTCCCGTAGCCTTCATCTCTCCCGAGGCTGTCCACAAGGCTGTGAGGCTATTTACCCATAGCTGAGGATCTGGTTACAGCACCACATCCACACACCAGTGGGCCTACATGCTACATGTGCAGGGGCCAGACCTCCTCCCCATCTTCTGTAGTTCAGCATGAGTCCAAAAGAAGTTCAGTTTCTGTGTGAACACGAGGAATTCTGCAGATGCTGGAAATTCAAGCAACACACATCAAAGTTGCTGGTGAATGCAGCAGGCCAGGCAGCATCTCTAGGAAGAGGTACAGTCGATGTTTCAGGCCGAGACCCTTCGTCAGGACTAACTGAAGAAAGAGCTAGTAAGAGCTAGAAAGTGGGAGGGGGAGGGGGAGATCCAAAGTGATAGGAGAAGACAGGAGGGGGAGAGATGGAGCCAAGAACTGGACAGGTGATTGGCAAAAGGGGCATGAGAGGATCATGGGACAGGAGGCCCAGGGAGAAGGAAAAGGGGCGGGGGGGAACCCAGAGGATGGGCAAGGGGTATAGTCAGAGGGACAGAGGGAGAAAAAGGAGAGTGAGAGAAAGAATGTGTGTATATAAATAACGGATGGGGTATGAGGGGGAGGTGGGGTATTAGCGGAAGTTAGAGAAGTCAATGTTCATGCCATCAGGCTGGAGGCTACCCAGATGGACTGTAAGGTGTTGCTCCTCCAACCTGAGTGTGGCTTCATCTTTACAGTAGAGGAGGCCGTGGATAGACATGTCAGAATGGGAATGGGATGTGGAATTAAAACGTGTGGCCACTGGGAGATCCTGCTTTCTCTGACGGACAGAGCGTAGGTGTCCAGCTCTCGGCTCCAGTCTGCGTCGGGTCTCGCCAATATATAGAAGGCCACATCGGGAGCACCGGACACAGTATATCACCCCAGTCGACTCACAGGTGAAGTGTCGTCTCACCTGGAAGGACTGCCTGGGGCCCTGAATGGTGGTAAGGGAGGAAGTGTAAGGGCATGTGTAGCACTTGTTCCTCTTACAAGGATAAGTGCTAGGAGGGAGATCAGTGGGGAGGGATGGGGGGGGGGGACGAATGGACAAGGGAGTCGTGTAGGGGGCGATCCTTGCGGAAAGCGGGGGAGGGGGAGGGAAAGATGTGCTTAATGGTGGGATCCTGTTGGAGGTGGCGGAAGTTACGGAGAATAATATGTTGGACCTGGAGGCTGGTGGGGTGGTAAGGTGAGGACCAGGGGAACCCTATTCTTAGTGGGTGGAGTGAGATCAGATGTGCGTGAAATGGGGGAGATGCGTTTGAGAGCAGAGTTGATGGTGGAGGAAGGGAAGCCCTTTCTTTAAAAAAGGAGGACATCTCCCTGGTCCTGGAATGAAAAGCCTCATCCTGAGAGCAGATGCGGCGGAGACAGAGGAATTGTGAGAAGGGGATGGCATTTTTGCAAGAGACAGGGTGAGAAGAGGAATAGTCCAGATAGCTGTGAGAGTCAGTAGGCTTATAGTAGACATCAGTAGATAAGCTGTCTCCAGAGATAGAGACAGAAAGATCTAGGAGGGGGAGGGAGGTGTCGGAAATGGACCAGGTAAACTTGAGGGCAGGGTAAAAGTTGGAGGCAAAGTTAATAAAGTCAACGAGCTCAGCATGCATGCAGGAAGCAGCGCCAATGCAGTCGTCAATGTAGCAAAGGAAAAGTGGGGGACAGATACCAGAATAGGTTCGGAACATAGATTGTTCCACAAAGCCAAGAAAAAGGCAGGCTTAGCTCGGACCCATGCGGGTGCCCATAGCTACACCTTTAGTTTGGAGGAAGTGGGAGGAGCCAAAGGAGAAACTATTAAGAGTAAGGACTAATTCCGCTAGACGGAGCAGAGTGGTGGTAGAGGGGAACTGATTAGGTCTGGAATCCAAAAAGAAGCGGAGAGCTTTGAGACCTTCCTGATGGGGGATGGAAGTATATAGGGACTGGACATCGATGGTGAAAATAAAGCGGTGGGAGCCAGGGAACTTAAAATCATCGAAAAGTTTAAGAGCGTGAGAAGTGTCACAAACATAGGTTGGAAGGGATTGAACAAGGGGGGATAAAACCGTATTGAGGTATGCAGAAACGAGTTCGGTGGGGCAGGAGCAAGGTGAGACAATAGGTCTGCCAGGACAGGCAGGCTTGTGGATCTTGGGTAGGAGGTAGAAACGGGAAGTGCGAGTTGTGGGAACTATAAGGTTGGTAGCAGTGGATGGGAGATCCCCTGAGCGGATAAAGTCAGTGATTGTGTGGGAGACAACGGCCTGGTGCTCCTTAGTGGGGTCATGATCGAGGGGTAGATAAGAGGAGGTATCCGCGAGTTGTCGCTGTGCCTCGGCAAGGTAGAGGTCAGCGCGCCAGACTACAACAGCACCCCCCTTATCGGCGGCTTTAATAATAAGGTTAGGATTAGTGCAGAGGGAGTGGAGAGCAGAGCGTTCGGAAGGAGTAAGGTTGGAATGGGAACAAGGTGTGGTGAAGTCGAGACAGTTGATGTCCCGTCGGCAGTTAGCAATAAAGAGAACCAGAGCAGGCAGAAGACCAGAGCGGGGTGTCCATGAAGAGGAGGAGGGTTGAAGATGGGAGAAGGGGTCATCGGTGGGGGTGGAAGGGTCCTTGCTGAACACAGTTTCTGCATGTCTCACCACATAAGACTTGCTGTTGGAGAGGCTGCATACTGGCAGGGAGAAACTGACACATTCAGCTCTCTTTTTCGCAAGACTGCTAGCCAGCGCTGGGAAGCTGAAAGTGAGAGCGACAAGCACTACTCAGTACACTATCACTCTAGACATATCACAACAACGATTTTAACATCTCTGTATATATGACAATAATAAATGAATTTACCTTGCTATCATGCATTATGTTTGCAATGTGAAATGTTCCTCAGACCTTTGTAGGATATTCTTTCTTCAATCTCAAGTGACTACCCTTGAATTTCGAAATGTTACTGGCTGGCATTTTCAGGATTCCCTGTGAATGTAGAGCAGTGTAAATTGGCCAGATGGGACACGTAGTGGAATCCTGCATCAAGGAGCACAGGAGGTGTATCTGTTTGGGTTACCCAGAGAAATCAGTGGTAGCAGAACATTGCATTCACAATGGCCATAGGATTGACTTTGACTGCACAAAACTGTGTTGTACCAGTGGCTTTTGGGACCGCATGGTGAAGGAAGCCATTGAAATAAAACTAGAGGAAAAGAATTTTAACAAAGATGAAGGTTTCACTCTAAGTAAGAACTGGAGTTCGATTGTGAAAAAGGTGAAACAGTGGAAACCTGATTGGATGTGGACTAACCAATCAGGAGGGATGGGGGTATAAATACCACCGGACTAGATATGCCCAGACATCATTCCTGATGAAGATGGCAGCGTTTGACATCAAAACGTCAGTTAAAATCGATACCTGTACCCAGCTGGTAGCCCAAGAAGAGCTTAGTCATCATAAATGCCGGGAATACACAAGATCTTTTTTCAATTTGAAGGTTGTCCTAACGCAGGCAAATGGGATTATTGCAGATGGGCAAGAAGGTCAGCATAGACATAGTGGGCCAAGGGCCCCATTTCCATGCTGTCCTACTTGAATCTATAATCTATAATCAGCTTAATCCTGCATGACATTAAACCGTTGGTTTTCTGTATGTTGCTAGGAATTGCAAAGTGAAGTGGTCAGAGAGAAGTTGCGGACACAACAAGAAATGCAGGTAGGAGTAAATTCCTTTATTTAATGAACTGTATGAACGTAAACTGTATTTTCTCCACATTGCCACGAGGTTCACTATTCAGGTTGAGTACCCTTCAACCGAAATTCCAAAATCCAAAAACCTCTGAAATTCAAATTCTTCTTGAGCATTGACAGGACATCACAAATGGAAATTTCCACGAGGTACTGGGAAAGTTCCCAGGTGATGCGCAGGTCTGTGTGCACCACAGACAGGTCTGAGAAGTGACCTCACATTGTAATAAAAAGAAGTTAATGTAAAATAGAAAAAATACTGCATAAAGTGAAAAATGAAGATCTCAAATGTGTATTGAATGAGTGGCTTCGACAGTGTCAGAGAGAATATCTGCCACTTAATGGTATGCTGATCATGAAAAAAGCAAAGGTCTATCACATTGAACTGAAAATTGAAATTGTAATCATGAATATTCAGCAGGTTGGATGCAGAAATTTAAGAAAAAACAGGGCATTAATTTTTAAAGATTTATGGTGATGAAGCGTCTGCTGATCACAAAATTTATTGATGAGTTTGCCAAGGTCATCGCTGATGAAAATCTAACATGCATCAGTACGTATGTGTGATGAACAAATGCAAGATAATGACTGCTTACCGGTAGCACATAAATTTAGAGCTGGAAATGATGGCGATCCTACGCTATCTCATTATATATTACAAGATCCGAAAAAATCTGAAATCCGAAACACTTCCGGCCCTGTGCGTTTTGGATAAGGGGTGCTCAACCTGTACTTATGCTGGTACTAGATTTGATTGGCATTGGTGTTGCCCTATTTATGCAACATTTGCAAATTTATTGACACTAAATTAATTGAATCTACTCTTTTTTTTAACAACCAAGATCATTCAGGTTCTGAAATGAAAGCACATTAAGCTGGAAGCACTAGGCAGCATCTATAAAAGAAACAGATTTAATACTTAAAGTCAAAACCTTTTGATAAGAACTGGGAAAGTGAGGAAACAAGTTCTAGGTTGCAGAGAGTGTGGGGTAGGGATACCTAGGGCAAAATGAATATCTATGATAGGATGAGGCCAGGCTTCCCCAGATTCTTCCATGTTAGTAAAGCCATCTTGTGGATAGATTATTGATGGCAGTTCAAGAAAGAGGAAACTCAGGATACATCCACACTAGACTGGATAATTTTGAAAACGCCGGTTTCGTGTAAAAACGATAGGCGTCCACACCAGGCGTTTTTGAAAATACCTCCGTCCACATTAAAACGGGTATTTGGGCGAATCTCCTCCTACTGGGCATGCGCAGGACACATCTACAGAAAACAAGCAAAGAGGAAACGATATACTTGGTCACGTTTGTCCAGTTACAGACTAGAAAAACTTAAAAGGAAATTACCAAACGACGGACAGCTGTTGGCTCTCGCGCAGGAGGACTTAAAACTGAAAAAGCAAATACCAGAGTGTATGGAGGCAACCGACAGAGAGTTCACAGACAGTATGACCTGGCTGATGACGAACATTGAAAAACTGACTAACTCTGTTGCAGAGAGATTTGCAATGATGAGGAATATGATGGCTCTCCCCCACCCCATGTACTTTTCACTGCCACAATACCAGCCTCACTGCCACTACAATAGCTTCACATATGGACACACAGACCCCTGGGTGGCCTCACCAACATCTTCCCCACTCCCACAGAGGGATCACCCTGGAAACATTTCCTACAGCCATAGTCTCTTCACTGATGAAAGGGACGACAGCTACAACTAAATGCAATAAGGCTTGTTACTAGGCAAAAGTGAAATTTGCTGTTACCTCATTTGTTTGCCTTTACTTTTGCCATGTCTTTCTGTATTATTTTGTTGTATTTAACATGTGCAATAAAATGAGTTACTGGGCAAAAGTGATTTTATTTTTACCTGAGTAAAAGTGAAACTTACAATTTTCCTTTTTTGGCCTTAACATTTTTCACGTCTATGCCAAACATAAGCTACTACTTAAAAATGACATTTTGGAAGTAGTGACAATTGCATCTATTGAATGTTTGCACAAGCAATACATTAATAAAGCACCTTGTTAAATGTATAAAACAGGTCTGCATCAGTGTTATCTTGTATTTCCATACAATGTTACATTAGGTGGTTACACATCTATTGTCAGATATTGTTGTTGTGGTGTTGGGGGTTGCGCTCAAGAAAACAATGAAATGCCGCGTTGCCGCCACCATCTGTTCCGGCACGTCATGACAGTGTTTTTTAAAACCTTCGGTTACCCCATATACACTACAACGCCCAACCAGCATTTTCAGATTTAAACACTCTGGAGAGTGTTTTAGAAAAGCTCTGTTTTCGGGGGAGGAAAATGCCGTTTCAGTATGGACGGAAGGTCAAAACGAAGAGATAAAGCTTCGGTTACGGATTTATCTGGTCTAGTGTGGACGTAGCCTAAGTGACACAGAGACCTGAAAGATTTAGCAGTGATTCACATGCACATCTTCCAATCAAATAATTATATTCGTTGTTCACACTGTGGTCTCCTCTGCACTGGAGTGCAGATTTGGTGGCAATTTTGCAGGCACTTCTGTACAGTAAGCTCAGGCAACACTGAGTTTCCAGCTGCATGCGACTTTAATTCTCCATCCCACTCCCACTCTGATCAACTTGTCTGTGGCTGTCCAAACTGTTAATACAGGGCCCAACATAAACTTGTGGAACAGAACCTTATTTTCCAGCTGAGTTTGTTTTTCCTCCTTCTGCTTGTAGTAGAATGGCTAATTCTGCTGTGAGGTTATCTATCTGTGAGGTTAACACAGCTTTTCTCTGCTGATGTGCTGGGCATTTCCGCTGTTGTCTTTTTGTTTTCATTTCAGCCACAGCTCTGAGCAGTACTTTACAATTTTTGCATGTCCTTCTGTTAGTTTCCTCTTTCCCTTTCTAACTGCCCTCAATAACAACTCAAACAGATGGCTCCATAAATATTGGAATTTCCTGGGAAACCCTGTCCTCAGCCAATCAGAAATCTTCCCTGGCTATCTTTTTCCCCTCCTTCTCTGCAAGTAAGTCACTTTCACACTTCCACAATTCTGGTGAAAGGCCTTTGGTCAGAAGTGTTAGCTCTGTTACTCTTTCCACTGTCTAATCTCCTGGCGTATATCCAGTATTTTCTGTTTTTATTTCAGAATTCCAGTAGCTGCACTTTTTTCTCATTTTCAATCATCCAGCCATCTCCTTGGCATTTGTGTAAGCTGATTTTTCAATTAAGGTTGTTATAGTTGGTGGGTTGGTAATGGGGACAAGCTCCCGCTACCTATTACATGATGTGCACTTCAAATAACCTCTGACAACCAAGTCCACCTCCTGGCCTTCACATGTGGCTTAGCTGCTAAGCCTGGTGGAACTGTTTCTACTGACAGGAAAATGGTAAAAGGTGGGTTACTGATGTCTTAAAGCCAGCTGTTTTGGGCAGATGGGGCTCATTAGCCATGGTTAGCAGCTAATCTAGGAGAAGGAAAACTTTGATCTCAAACCTCCACTACCTTGCGACTATACCCAAGCATGAGGTAGGCTTCGGGAGTAAACCCCGAGGGAAAACTCCGGAGCTGGAGTCTCTAAGGCAGTGGGATGAGTGGGTTTGATGTTTTTCTTTTGTACGGGTTCCATGGTTTTATTTTTTTTGTGTGGCTGTCTGTGGGGAAGACAAATCCCAGGGTTGTAATTTTGCATGCATACTTTGATAATAAATGTACTTTGAATCTGAGTTGCAATTATTTTATCAAATTAATTCTTGGCATGGCAAAGCGCTTATATCTTTTACTGTACTTTGAGGAGGAAAATAAGTTTAATTTTGATTAACTTGTTAACAATAGAGAATTAAAGGATTCACTTTATTTATCAATAAATCATAAAAAAATTATGCAAAGCCAACTCAGTGGTAGTTTTCTCACTTTTCAGTTGAAACTTACTGAGCACACAGTCTCCAGACTGATGTCTCAGAAAAACAGTGAAGAGTGTTTCATTATTGATAGATAATTTATTTCAGAAGACATCTTGTGATCTTTTCCACATGAATGCAAGAGATTTCATTGCACTATTTCAAAGAGTGCTTGGGAATTCTCCCAGTGCTTTGACCACATTTTTCAAATAAGATTACACAAAGATTAAAGGAAAACAGACTAACCAGTTAGTTGTCTCATGCATAAATGCCAGCAATGATGTCTAGGATAAAATCAGAGTAAACATTCAGAAAAAAATGATCATTCAGAACCTATGGCATCTTAATCACATGAGTTATTCATTATAAATATACAAACGTTTGTATTTAATGTACTTTGTTCATTCCACATAGATGTGGGTATGTGTGTTTGTATCTGTGCAGACTATTAGTTACTAATGCACATCTTTTAAATAACTGACAAATGAGTAGAGAATTCAATTGACCAGATGTTGGTCATAAGGTAAATATTGCCCAGGCCATGAAGAGAAGTCCTTGGTGTAATAACTTTCCCTAAAATTAGCATCTTTGACAATGTGGTACTCCTTCAATATTGCACTGAAGTATAGGCATAAATTTTATGTGCGGTAAGTATCAGACTTACACAGGCAGGCACCTCCTGGTCTCCACCTAGCTACAGGAACCATCAGCCACTCATCTCCTGCAGCCTATTTAAACACTGCTCTCATCCACTGTCCATGTTCACTCTTCGAAACAGCCAGCCTCAACCTTCAATTACTTTGTTGCCTTATTGTGTTAAGTATCTGTTCTCACTTGTTTTGTGGCCCATCGTGGCTTGTTATTTGGCAGGTTGTCATTAAAGTCATCATTCATCGCTGAATCTTCTCCACTGCTCTGTGCTTGGGTCAAGCCTCCTCTACATTTCCTGACAGGTGCCGTTAACTGGGACAATAAAACCCTTATCTGCAACCAATATGAAGATTTTGCCACTGAGAAATGCCCGATTTCTGACCGTCCAGGAAGTGGAAAGGAGGTAGTGGATCGGATACTTCTCCAGCATACAGGCTCATATGCAGTGGAATTCAGGACCCTCATGGTGGAATATGGCTAGAATATGGAAGCACTGCTGGCCCGTTACCATCACGGCCTTTCAGAGTGCTTGAAAGATGAGCTATTCACCTGGGAGATGTCTCCAACCTCAAAAGCCTCATCACTCTGGCCCTCCGAATTGACAAACGCCTTAAGGAACAACCCTCCAGATCATCAGCCAGATCCCCCAGTTCCGTTCCCAGAACTACTTCAGGCTGCAGCCCCTTATCATCAACCTCTCAGAACTTACTCAGTTAGGGAGAACTCTCTTAAACCCCCCCCCAACCCGAAGAGTGTGAGCATCAGTGGAGCAACAACTTGTGTACTTAATGCAGACTGCCGATCACCCATGTATCAAATGTCCACTGCATCAGGAAAATAGCACCACCAGGTAGAAACGAGGGGCCTTCTATCTAATAAGCTCCCTCTGGCCTATTGTTCCAGCACTGTAGCCCAACTCACTTGCTCTGTCCTCTCCTACGCCCCAATTACTCTACTCTCGCAGGAGATCCTGGTGTATTCCGGTGCATAGGCAGCTTTCTGGACTGGACTCTGTGCAGCTTTTACCAAGGCTATCTCTCACCCCTTCTGTATCACGGCAATTGATGCTGTCCCTTGGGGGTCTGGAATGGTCAGAGCATGCTTACGTCCTGTGCACCTGAACATCGGAGAGCACCACAGGTCCATCCAGTTCCTCCTTATCAACTTACCCCATACTCTTGTCATCTTGGGCTACCCCTAGCTCTACATTCACAACCCTCACTTTGCCTGGTCATCAAGTTCACTGCTGAGTTGGGGACCCACCTTACAAACCGTCTGCCTTCAGTTTCAGCTGACTACACCCCGTAAATCCGTGGTGGTGGAGGACAACTTCAAACTCACCAAACTCCCACAGAAATACCACAACTTAGTCATTGCCTTCAATACAAGAGAGGCCAGCACCCTGCCACCCCATAGACCACACAACTGTGCAATCAACCTCCTCCTGGGCACCACCCCTCCCCATGGTCATCTGTTCTCCCCTCCCCGCCTGAGACCCAAGCCATGAATGACCAAAGCGCTACAGCACAGATTCATTCAACCATTCCAGTCCCCAGTCAGTGCAGGATTCTTCTTTGTCAGAATGAAATATGAGAGACTTTGTCCTTGCGTCGACGAGCGTGGACTGAACAAAATCACTATTAAGAACCGCTACCCTATCCCCTTGATGGGATAACACATTTAAAACACTCCGTGGAGTCCATATTCTTCACCAGACTGGATCTACGGACCACATACAACCTGATTCACATCCACCAAGGGGATGAGTAGAAGACAACGTTCATGACACCTACAGAACACTACAAATACTTGGTGATGCCTTTCAGACTCTCCAACAGTCGAGCCATTTTTAAGCCTTCATTAACAAGATACTCTGAGACATGCTACACAGGTATGTGTTCATCTACCTCAACGACATCCTCATCTTCTCCAAGGACCCTCAAGACCATGTCTGTCACATCTGTTCAGTCCTTCCGCATTTCCTTGAAAATCAGATGTGCTGCAGATTAGAAAAGTGCAGGTTCCACAACTCATTCATTTTCTTCCTGGGTTACAGCCTTTCTTCCCAAAGCATAACAATGGACCCATAGCATGCAGTTGTTGAATGGTCCCGACCACGATTCCTCAAACAGCTGCAGCCCTTCTTGGGCTTCTCCAACTTCTGTTGCCATTTCATCAGGAACCACTGCCAAATCACCATTTCTCTCACCTCCTTCTCTAAATCAACTACCTCATGAATAACCTGGTTTGCTACTGTGGACCATGCATTCAAGAAGCTCAAGAGATGCTTCACCACCGATCCCATTCTCTGCCATCTGAACCCTTCCAGACCTTTTGTGGTAGAGGTGGACACATCTGACGTGGGTGCTGGGTCTATGCTCTCCCTGTGAGGACCAGGTGGGAAGACACACCCTTGTGCCTTCTCGCGCAAGTTCATTTCTACACATAGCCTGAAGATTCAGGGGAGTAGGTTTAGGATGGAGATGAGGAGGAACTGCTTTTCCCAGAGGGTGGCGAATCTGTGGAATTCTCTGCCTGATGAAGCAGTGGAGGCTACCTCAGTAAATATGTTTAAGACAAGGTTGGATAGATTTTTGCATAGTAGGGGAATTAAGGGTTATGGGCAAAAGGCAGATATGTGGAGATGAGTCCATGGCCAGATCAGCCATGACCTTATTGAGTGGCAGAGCAGGCTCGATGGGCAAGTTGGCCTACTCCTACTCCTATTTCTTATGTTCTTTACACAGTGTCACTATGGAATAGGAGACAGGAAGCTACTTGCCATTAACTGGGCCTTGGAGGAATGGAGAGATTAATTAATGGAGACACCAGGCCCTTCCTGATCTGGACTGACCAACGAACCCCTATATTTATTCAATAGGCCCGCCAACTCAGCCAATGTCAGGCTCGCTGGGCCCTCTTTGAGCAATCCAACCTCTCCAGCTCCTGTTGACCCAGCTCCAAGCACACTAAAGTGGATACCTTGTCATGACAGTTCAACCCAGTTGAAACTGAGATCGA
Organism: Mobula birostris; assembly: GCF_030028105.1. Taxonomy (NCBI): domain Eukaryota; kingdom Metazoa; phylum Chordata; class Chondrichthyes; order Myliobatiformes; family Myliobatidae; genus Mobula; species Mobula birostris. Next base: position 64,044,421 of record NC_092381.1, on the reverse strand, counting down.
CCCTCAGCCCATCATTCCATCCTCCCAAATCCTCACCCTGATCATCTGGGACCTTGAGAAGCTGAGCTGCCAGGCCCTATGGCACAAGCCTGCTCCAGCTGACAACTGCATGTACATGCCGGCAGCTGTCCACTCTGAGGCACTCCAGTGGGCGCACTACAGACTCGGAATTTTCTATGATGCTGGTTCTTGTGGCCCACCATGATTGCAGATTTATGTCAGTTCATGGCTGCCTGCCCTCAAAATGCCCAGTCCAATTCCTCCAACCAGCAGCCCTCTAGGCTTCTGCAGCCCCTGCTGGTCCTTCAACATCAGTGGTCCCACATCACCATGGATTTCATCACAGGTTTGCCATCTTCCATCGGGGTATGGTGAACATGACAATGGTGGACTGATTCTCTAAGGTGACCCACTGTATTGCCCTCCCCAAGCTTTCATCAGCCGCAGAAATGGCAGACCTGCTTCTTCAACATGTGGTTCACCTCCACAGCTTTCCCCAGAACATTGTGTCAGACCAGAGCCCACAATTCATCTTCCGTTTCTGGTGAGCCTCCTGCTCCCTTCTCTGCATCATAATGAGTTTGTCCTCTGGCTGTCATCTGTAGACTAACAGTCAGTCAGAAAGAGCCAATGAGCAAGTGCAGAAGTTCCTGTGATGCTTCCCCACCTCTAACCCTTCCACATGGAAGAAGTATCTGCTCTGGGTCAAACTGTCCCACAATTTACCCACCTCCTCTGCCACGGGTACATCACCCTTTGAGGTGCTTCATGGCTACCAACTCCTGCTGTTACCCATGAAGGAGCCAATGGCTTTGGTCTCGTCTGCCAGGACCCTGGTTCGCAGATGTCAGAATGCTTGGGAAAGGGCACAGAGGGCCATCCTAGCTGCCAGCCATGCCTGCTGCTGTCAGGCCACCTGCCACTGGCTCCCAGCCAGACTACTCCAGCCTGGAGACCATGTCTGGCTGTCCACCTGAGATCTGTCCCTGTGAACTGACTCCCACAAACTCTCATTCTGGTTCATTAGTTCCTGTAAGATTACCCATCACATCAACCCAGTCACTCACCATCTCCAGCTGCCACCAACCCTCAGGATCACACCTACCTGTTGCCCATGGATCACTCCACCCAGCTGAGGGGGCAGTTCTGCAACCTAGGATGGTGGACGTTGGTGCAATGTACACGGTTCACTGTTTCATGGATTCATGTCTTTGTGAACGAGTTGTGCATTACCTGGTTGGCTGGGAAGGGTGAGGCCTGATGGAGAGGTCCAGTCCAGTTAGATCCACTGCTTATCAAGGAGTTTCACTGGACCCATCTGGATTTTCGTGGGCCGTCAGGTGCTGGGAGGGTCCTGTCAGGCCTACACAGGCAGGCTCCTTCCAGTCGCCACCCAGCTAACTCGTTTCTAGTTCATCACCTGGAGTCTATTTAAACCTAGCTCACATCCACAATCCATGTTCACTCATTGGACCAGCCAGCCTCAGCCAGTTGCTCCTAGTCTTCAGCTACCTTGTTGCCTGTGAGTTTCGTATCTGTTCTGTGTTGTTTTGTAGCCCCTCGTAGCTTGTATTTTGCAGTTTTTTTAAATTAAAGTTATTATTGTTCACTATGAATCATCTCCACTGCTCTGTATTTGGGTCAAACCTCCTCCACATTTCCTGACAATAAGGCAAACTAAAACATCATGTCTGAATGTGCACATATTAAGTTCATTTGTTCCCACAAAATATGAATACGTAATAACATGTTGGGACTTTGTATTTTATCTGAGAAGGGTATACTGACTATACTACCTATTCTTTTTGTGAAACACCCTAATGGAAGCTTGAACAGAAAAAGTGTATGAGAAGGACATCTAATGTAAGTACATGTAATGTTCTTTTGAGGTCAAGACTGTTGTTAATATTGGAAACTTCCAAAGGTTTTGGTGCTGATCAGTGTTAGTGATTTCTGATGAGAATGATGCTTCACTGTTCAAGGAACTGCATGTATTCTATTTAAACAAAAAAGAAAACAATTTTTTTGAAAAATTACTTTACAAATATTTCTTGCCTATCTAAATTTAGATATGAAATTCTATCTGGTATATATTTAGGTGCCAAGGAAGCAAAGTGGTTAGCACGTTATCCATCTATCCATCCTCTTCCAGTCCTTCAAGCTACACTGCCCCAGCAACCCTAAAACTACAATTAACCCTAACCTAATCACGGGATAATTTACAATGATCAATTAACATACCTGGTACGTCTTTGGATCGTGGGAGGAAACCGGAGCGCTTGGAGAAAACCCATGTATTTCACAGGGAGGACGTACAGAGACTGCTTACAAAATGGTGCTGGAATTGAACTCCAGAATGCCCTGAGCTGTAATAGCATCGTGCTAACCACTACACCACTGTGGTGACCGTAAGTAATATATCATCCTTTAAGACGTAAACTTACAATTGGTCAAACTAGTTCTGATAAAATAAATAAAACATAATATCATCAAATTAAAAAGCTTTTCAGATAACCAAATAAAAGTAGTGAGTATAAGGACTGGGAAGATTTTAGAATTTGGCAAAGGGGGATAAAGGAAAGCAGAATATGAGTGTAGAAGAGTAACAACCCAAAAAAGAGCTTGAATATAAAAAAAGTAAAAGTTAATGTTTCTGTCTTGGAGACTGATACAATGAAGTTATGTTGTCAAAAAAGGAAATGGCAGGGAAATTTAAAGAAAAAGCATGACACTAAAAATCTGGAAATAGAGGTGAACTGCAGGTTTAGATTAGATGAAAAGCTCATAGAAATCAGCATTAATTGAAAATAAATATTAGAAGAAATAAGTGCTAAATGTGGATCATTTTCCAAATCTGAAAATGTGCATCTTTTAGTTTTGTAGATGGTGATAATGGAAGTATTGGATGCAGTGATTGTCATATTTCGAAATTTCATTAATCTCAGAACAGTTCCTACAGATTAGGAGATGACAAATTCAATTGCACTATTTAAGAACAGAAAGAGAGAGAAAACTGGAAACTATGGAGCACTTTGGGTGATCTTAGTAAAAGGGAAAATAATAGGATCTGTTGGTAAGGAAGAGGTAATGGGGCCCTTTGAAAGTAACAATTGTTTAAGCACTGACAACATTGAATTATGAAAAAGAAATTATGTTTTACAAATTAGTTGGCATTATCTGAAATGAATACTGATTTTCTGCTTTCCTTTTCCTTTTTAATGCCTTGCTCCTCCTTTGCTGAATAGATAAGGATGAAGCAGTTGATGTGGTACATTTGGACTTTCAAAAGGGCTTTGACTTATCACATGATATTATTAAAGAAAGCTAGTGTAGAAGTAGTCCTTCAAGCCTGTTCCATGATTCAACACAATCATGGTTTATCCTTTAAGTTGGAAGCCATAGAAAAGGTGCAGAGGAGATTTACAAGGATGTTGCCTGGATTGGGGAGCATGCCTTATGAGAATAGGTTGGGTGAACTCAGCCTTTTCTCCTTGGAGGAGGAGTGGTGACCTGATAGAGGTGTATAAGATGATGAGAGGCATTGATCGTGTGGATAGTCAGAGACTTCTTCCCAGGACTGAAATGGCTAGCACGAAAGGGCGCAGTTTTAAGGTGCTTAGGTACAGAGGAGGTGTAAGTGGTAAGTTTTTTACACAGAGAATAATGAGTGTGTGGAATGGGCTGCCGGCAATGGTGGTGGAGGCATATATGATAGGGTCTTTTAAGAGACTCCTGGATAGGTACATGGAGGTTAGAAAAATAGAGGGCTATGGGTAACCCTAGGTAATTTCTAAGGTAAGGACATGTTCGGCACAGCTTTGTAGGCCAAAGGGCCTGTATTGTGCTGTAGGTTTTCTATGTTTCTATGTAACTTAAAACCATATTCCTGCTCTCTTACCATACCCCTTCATGCAATTTTGTCAAGGATTCTGCCATTCTCCTTCCTAAATATATTCAGCAACTTAGTCTCTACAGCCCTCAACAATGAAGAAGTTTCTCCTCACCTCAATCTTAAGTGTGTTAATTATGTTGTCCACTCATTTTAGATATCCTAGATAGGAGAAACGTCTCCGTTGCATCCAGTCTGTCTAGCCCCATAAGAATTTTGTAAGTTCCTATTAGATCTCACCTCAGTCCTAAACTCTAATGAATACATTCCTGATCCACATAATTTTTCCTCCTAAAACAGTCTTGTCATTCCAGAAATGATGACCCTACACTGCACTCTCTTAATGCCATTTTGTGTTGCTTTGGAATTCCAGCATCTGCAGTATTTCATGTCTTGTACAGACCCTGTACAATTGCTCCCGTTCTCTGTCCTCTTGTTATGAAGGCCAACATACCATCTGATTTCTTATCTCACAACACACTGGAGGAACTCAGCAGGTCAGGCAGCATCTGTGGAAAAGATCGGTCGACGTTTCGGGCCGGAACCCTTCATCAGGACTGTAGGGGGAAGGGGCAGAGGCCCTATAAAGGAGGGTGGGAGGAGAAGGCTGGTAGGTTCCAGGTGAAAAACCAGTAAGCGGAAAGTCAAAGGGGTAGGGGAGGGGAGGCAGGGAGGTGATAGGCAGGGAAGGTGAAGAAAGAATAGGGGAAAACACAATGGGTAGTAGAAGGAGGCGGAACCATGTGGGGGGTGATAGGCAGCTGGGAGAGGGGGCAGAGTGACATAGGGATAGGGGAAGGGAGGGGGAGGGAATTATTGGAAGTTGGAGAATTCTATATTCATACCAAGGGGCTGGAAACTACCTAGACGGTATATGAGGTGTTGCTCCTCCAACCTGAGTTTACATACCAAAGGGCTGGAGACTACCTAGACGGTATTTCTTATCTGATGTCTGCATTTGCATGTTTGCTTTCTATGGCAACAGAAGAGATGACAGATGCTGGAATCTGGAGCAGCAATCTGCTGGAGGAACTCAACAGGGTTGAGCAGCATCTGTGTCCTGATCATTGTTTTTAACCTAAAGCATTGACAGTTCCTTTGCTTTCAATGACCAGAGTACATACACGGGCACTCACATCTCTTTGTAAATCATCTCTTACCAACCTAACACAATTTAAATATCAAAGAGACTAACTTAGTATTTAATCAAATTATGCTGGATCTCCCGTGCTTTTGCCCAATTGCTCAATTTATCTAAGTTGCCTGAAAGTGTCTTTACATCCATTTCACAGTTCATGATCTCACCTAGTTTGGTGCTGCAGATATATTCAAATATTCAATTTTGTTTTTTGTCCAAGTTATTGATATATAGTGTGAATAGCTAAACTCCATTCATTGATCAGTGTCTTACTTAACTGGCTATTACTTGCTGCCCTGAGAAAGCTCCACACCCCCCGCCACCTTATTCTTGTTTCCGCCCTCCCTTTTCAGTCCTGATAAAGATCTTGCCCTGAAACAGTGACTTTTTATTCTCCTGCATAACTGCTGCCTGACCTGCTGAGTTCTTCCGGCATTTTGTGTATATTTTATTCTCCTCTTTGTATTCTGTCTGTCAACAAACTTTAATCCATGCTAATAGTTTGCCCCCAAAACCACGTACCTTAATTTTTAAAAGGCACACAAAAATTCCAAGCAACCACATCCACTATTTCCCCCGTTCTATGTTACGTTCCTAAAAGCTCCAGTAGTTTTTCCAAACTCTGTTTTCCTTCCAGAAATACTTTGATATTTTCCATCTGGTCTGTAATTTCATCCTTTTTAACAGCCTCGAGAATGTTCACCATTTCATATGTTAAACTAACACAGTCTGTATTTCTGTGTTTTCTTGCTCCCTCCCTTGTTTAAACAGGGGAGTTGCATTTACCACCCAACAATCTATGGAATTCAGGAAAACTGTAACCGATGCATCCACTATTTCCACAGCTATGTGCTCTGATACTCTGAGATGCAAATTAGTCTGTAGGAATTTATCAGCTTTCAATGCCATTACACTATTTCCCACTGCATCAGTCCTGATGCAGTTTCAACTCTAAATGTCAACAATGGTTTTCTTCCCACAGATGCTGCTCCACCCACTGAGTTCCTCCAGCAGTTTGTTTGTTGCTCCCACTAATACTATTCTTTTCCTGACCTTCATTACATTTTTGATTCCCTAACATTTTAGAACTCTGTATGCCTCTCATCCATGAAGATACATCTAAAATATTTGTTTTATTGCTCTGCCATTTTCCCAGCCCCCATTATGAATACCTCCTTAGGTAAACAAATTAACTTAAATGCTGTTGTTCTCTGAGCAGATATAGAAAATCATGATGCATTTTTGTGTTTGGACTGCTTCTTTTTATGCTGTATATCAGTGATTTAGATGATGGAACAGGTGGCTTTGTTGCCAAGTTTGCAGATGATACGAAGATTGGTGGAGGGGCAGGTAGTGCTGAGGAAACAGGTAGGATACAGAAGGACAGATTGGGAGAATGGGCAAGAAAGTGGGACAATGAAATTCAATGTTGGAAAGTGCATGATCATGCACTTTGGTAGTAGAAATGTGTGCAGGCTATTTTCTAAACGGGAAGAAAATCCAAAAAATCTCAGGTGCAAAGGGACTTGGGAGTCCTTGTGCAGAACACCTTAAAGGTTAACTTGCAGGTAGAGTTGATGGTGAGGAAGGCAAATGCAATGTTAGCATTCATTTCAGAGATGTGATGTTGGGGGTTTATAAAGCACTGGTAAGGCCTCACCTTGAGTATTGTGAACAGTTTTGGGCTCCTCGTTTAAGAAAAGATGTGCTGACATTGGAGAGGGTTCAGAGGATGTTCAGAAGGATGATTCTGAGGATTAAAGGATTATCATAAAAGGAATGTTTGATAGCTCTGGGTCTGTACTCGCTGGAATTTAGAAGGATGGGGGTGGGGACCTCTTTGAAACCTTTCCAATGTTGAAAGGCCTAGACAGAGCAGATGTGGAAAGGATGTTCCCCATGGTGGGGGAGTCTAGGACAAGAGGGTACAGCCTCAGGATAGAGAGGCACCATTTAAAACAGAGGTGCGGAGAAATTTCTTCAGCCAGAGGCTGGTGAATTTGTGGAATTTGTTACCACAGGCAGCTGTGGAGGCCAGATCATTGGGTTATTTAAGGCAGAGATTGATTGGTTCTTGATTGGACACGGCATCAAAGATTATGAGGAAAAGGCCAGGAAGTGGGGTTGAGGAGGGGGAGAAAGGATCAGCCATGATTCAATGGTGGAGCAGATTTGATGGGCCAAATGGCCTAATTCTGCTCCTATGTCTTATGGAAAAAGAGAAATACCTTCCAATAGTTCAAAAGTCCATTTCTGATGGTTGGTCATAGCAAGGTACAAAGATTTAACCTTTGTACATTGTAACAAGTAACAATATTTGTTCAGTGAGTTATTATCTTGAATCGTTTCACTGAAAGAGTAGTGAAAGCAGAGGAAAATAAAACTACAGCTATGAGGATCCCTGCAACGCCTGGTGAGCCTGTGATCTCTGTCTTGGACACTGAAGTCAGATTGTCTTTCAAGAGGATGAATTCTTACAAGGTGACAGGCCCCAGTGGAGTACCTGTTAGGGCTCTGAAAACCTGTACAACCAACTGGCAGCTGTGTTAAGGACATTTTGAATCTCTCATTACTATAGTCAGAAATTCCCATCTGTTTCAAAAGGGAAGTGATCATACCAGTGCCCTAGAAGAGAAGGATTAGCTGCCTTAATAACTATTGTCCAGTAGCACTCACATCTACAATGATGAAGTGCTTAGAGAGCTTGGTTATGGCCAGAATTAACTCCTGGCTCAGTAAGGACCTAGACCCACTGCAATTTTCCCATTGCCACAATAGGTCTACATACAGCAGGATGCAATTTCTTTGGCTGTTTACGTGGCCTTGGATCACCTGGACAATATTAATACTTAGTTTATTGATTACAGCTCAGCGTTTAACACAATCATTCCTGCAATTCTATTTAAAAAGTCCAAAACCTGGGCCTTTGTACCTCCCTCTGCAACTAGATCCTTGACTTCCTCACTGGAGGATCACAGTCTGTGCTGATCGGAAATAACATCTCCACCTCACTGACCATCAACACTGCCGCACGTCAGGGATATGTGCTTAGTCCAATGCTAAACTCTGTCTACACCCATGACTATGTGACTGGGCACAGCTCAAATGCCATCTATAAATTTGCTGACAACACAACTATAGTTGGCAGAATTTCAGATGATGACAAGAAGGTGAATAGGAGCGAGGTAGATCAGCTAGCTGGGTGATGTTGCAGCAACAACTGTGCACAGGACATTAGTAAGTCCAAAGAACTGATTGTGGACTTCAGAAAAGGAAGATGAGAGAATACGCAACAGTCCTCATAGACGAATCAGAAATGGAAAGAGTGAACAATTTCAAGTTCCTGGGTGTCAACATCTCTGAGGATCTATCCTGGGCTCAACATTTCAATGCAGTTACAAAGAAGGAATGACAGCAGCTATATTTCATTAGGAGTTTGAGGAGATTTGGTATATCGTCAAAGACACTCACAAATTTCTACAGCGGTACCGTGCAGGACATTCTAACTGGCTGCACCACCATCTGGTATGGCGGTGGGGTGCAACCGCACATGATCGAAAGAGGCTGCAGAAAGTTGTGGACTCATTGAGCTCCATCATGGGCAGTAGCCTCCGTAGCATCCAGGACATCTTCAATGAGTGATGCCTCAAAAAGGTGGCATCTGTCATTAAGAACCCCCATCACCCAGGACATGCTACCATCTTCTCATTGCTACGATCAGGAAGGAGGTACGGGGGCCTGAAGGCACACATTCAATGATTCAGGAAGTCTCTTCCCCTCAGATTTCTGAATGGACAGTGAATGCATGAATCTTACCTCACTGCAATACATATTATGTATTGCATTGTACTGCTGCTGTAAAAACAACAAATTTCACAACGTATGCTAGTGATATTAAACCTGATCTGACGCTGGTACTTTGCATCAACAAATAATTCAAAGCTGTGATTTTTCATTTAGTCACTGTGACTATTATAGTATCACTTTTGTGGTAGCTGTTTCCTCTTGTCCCGCGGTAGTTTCACACATAGTTCACACCTCACTATAATGTGTTTACTTATCCACTTTTAGGATTTGCTAAAGCCACTTTTTTTAGATTAGATTAGATTAGATTATGAGGACATGCAGTCCCCTTATATTGTCATTTAGTAATGCATGCATTAAGAAATGATACGTTTCTCCAGAATGATATCACAGAAACACAAGACAAACTGACTGAAAAACTGACAAAAACAAATAATTATGACATATAGTTACAACAGTGCAAAGCAATACCATAATTTGATAAAGCACAGACCATGGGCACGGTAAAAAGTCTCAAAGTCGCTCGAAAGTCCCATCACCTCACACAGATGGTGAACCTCCAGCGCCGCAAACTTGCCGATGCAGCATCCTGGAAGCACCCAACCACAGTCTGACTCCGAGTCCATCCAAAAACTCCAAGCCTCCGACCAGCTCTCCAACACCGAGCACTGAGCACCATCCCTGCCGAGCGCTTCGACCCCAGCCCCGGCAACAAGCAATAGGCAAGGCAGAGGATTTGCGGCCTTCCCCTCCGGAGATTCTTGATCGCACAGTAACAGCAGCAGCGAAGCAGGCATTTCAGAAGTTTCTCCAGGTGTTCCTCCATGCTTCTCACGGCTGTCTCCATCAAATCAGGATTGTGCACAGTCCCTAGTTAACACATACAATATCATTCGGAATGGCCGCGTGCGCTGTGTCGCACTGCCATCTTCTCCTCCCTCCTCCTTTATTGCCCATCATTCAATTCCATTGAAACAGTGGTGGCAGGCTGCCTTGTTGAACTTGTACTCAGTGGCAATTTTATGAGATACCTCCTGTACCTAATAAAATGGCCATTGAGTGTATGTTCATGGTCTTCTGCTGCTGTAGCCCATCCACTTTAAGGTTCAAAGTGTTGTGCATTCAGAGATGCTCTTCTGCAAACCACTGTTGTGACATGTGGTCATTTGAGTTACTGACGCCTTACTGTTAGCTTGGAACTGTCTGGCCATTCTCCTCTAACCTCTCTCATTAACAAGGCATTTTTGCCCACAGAACTACCACTTACTGGATGATTTTTGCACCATTCTCTGTAAACTCTAGAGATTGTTGTGCATGAAAATCCCAGAAGATCAGCAGTTTCTGAGAAACTCAAACTACCCCACCTGGCTCAACAATAATTCCACAGTCAATCACTTAGACCACATTTCTTCCCCATTCTAATGTTTGGTCTGAACAAGAACTGAACCTCTTGACCATGTCTGCATGCTTTATGCATTGAGATGCTGCCACATGATTGGCTGATTAAATATTTGCATTAACAAGCAGGTATACCTAATAACTAAGCAAACTATGTTCCTCCAGACCAAGATGCACAACACAGTACATATGCCTCATACACAACACATAATGTAACACATAATGTAAATTAATGAATAATAAAGTATATTCCAGAAGACTGACATTGAGTAAAGGGTGTATTTATGACACGTTTAAAAGTAAACAGTATAACGCTATTGGTGCCTCATATGTGATAAGACCTGGGTGGTGGCAGGGAGTTCAGTAATCTCACAGCCTGGAGAAAGAAACTGTGTCCCAGCCTAACAGACATTGTTCTAATGCTGTGATACCTCCTTCCTGATGGTCAGGGTCAAAGAGCTTGTTGGACAGATGGGAGGGATCCATGACAATGCTAAGCGCCATGATCCTGAATTTGGATGGATGGAAGAGAGACCCTGATGATCCTCTCAACAGTTCATGCAATCCTTTGTAGGACCTTGCGGTCAGATGCCTTGCAATTCCTGTACCAGACAGTGATGCAACTGCTCAGGAGATTCTCACTGGTATTCCTATAAAATTGGATTAGAAGTGGGGGGTGTATTTGATTCAAGGTTCACAGCCTCCGATCTACTTTTGCTAGGTGCCATGGTATTTTTTGTCATCGATTTAAACTTTTGGTCCCCTGGATATTGATAGTGGGTGACTCGGCAGTGGTAATGCTATTGAATGTATTGCACTATTGAGGGTTATTGCAATATTGGCTGGGAACCTGGTGATATTGATCATAGCTATAAGTCCATTTGCAACACCTTCTTGGAAGTTTACTTTCATTCTCTAAAATATAAGCATACTGCATTATAAAGACCGTAAGACCATAAGACATAGGAGCAGAATTAGGCCATCTGGCCCATCAAGTCTGCTCTGCCATTCAATAATGGCTGATCCTTTTTTCTTCTACTCCTCAACCCCAAATCCTGGCCTTCTCCCCGTAACCTTTGATACTATGTCCAATCAAGAACCTATCAATCTCTGCCTTAAGTACTCCAAACAACCTGGCCTCCATATATACATGTGGCAACAAATTTCACTATTCACCATCCTTTGGCTAAAGAAATTTCTCCACATATCTGTTTTGAAAGGGCGCCCCTCTATGATGAGGGTGTGCCCTCTTATCCTAGACTCTCTCACCATGGGAAACATCCTTTCCACATATACTCTGTCTAGGCCTTTCAACATTCAAAAGATTTCAATGAGATCCCCCTTCATCCTTCTGAATTCCAGTGAATACAGACACGGAGCCATCAAACTTGCCTTGTATGATAACCCTTTCATTCCTGGAATCATCTATGTGAACCTTCTCTGGACCCTCAACAATGCCAGCACATCTTTTCTAAGATGAGGGGCCCAAAACTGTTCACAATACTCAAGGTGAGGCCTCACCAGTGCCTTATAGAGCCTCAGTATCACATCCTTGCTCTTGTATTCTGGGATCTCTTGAAATGAATGCTAACATGGCATTTGCCTTCCTCACCACCGACTCAACCTGCAAGTTAACCTTCAGGGTGTTCTGCACAAGGACGCCCAAGTCCTTTTGCATCTCAGATTTTTGGATTTTCTCCCTATTTAGAAAATAGTCCACACATTTATTTCTACTACCAAAGTACATGATCCTACATTTTCTGACATCGTATTTCTTTTGCCACTTTCTTGCCCATTCTCCTTATTTAAGTTCTTCTGCAGCCTACCTGTTTCCTCAACACTACCTGCCCCTCCACCAATCTTCGTATCATCTGCAAACTTGGCAAGAAGGCCATCTATTCCATCATCTAAATCATTTATACAGTGTAAAAAACAAGTGGTCCCAACACCAACCCCACAGAAAAGCACTAGTTACTGGCAGCCAATCAGAAAAGGATCCTTTTATTCCCACTCGCTACCTCCTACCAATCAGCCAATGCTCTAGCCATGTTAGTAACTTTTCTGTAATACCATGGGCTCTTAACTTGATAAGCAGCCTTATGTGTGGCACCTTGTCAAAGGTCTTCTGAAAGTCCAAATATACAACATTCACTGCATCCCCTTTATCTATCCTACTTGTAATCTCCTCAAAGAATTCCAACAGGTTCGTCAGGCGGGATGTACCCTGAAGAAAACCATGCTGACTTTGTCTTATCTTGTCCTATGTCACCAAGTACTTCATCACCTCATCCTTAACAATTGACTTTTAACATCATCCCAACCACTGAAGCCAGGCTAACTGGTCTATAATTTCCTTTCTGCTGTCTTTCTCCTTTGGCACCATGCCAGAGTCCATTGATTTCTGAAAGATTATTTCTAATGCCACCATAATCTACCTCTTTCAGAACCCTAGAATGCAGTTTTTGATCACGTTCTCTCTTGTAATGGTAACTGCACCCACTTCTCTTCCTTCACACATTACAACATCAGGCATATTGCTAGTGTTTTTCCACAGTGAAGACTGATGCAAAATACTCATTTAGTTCATCAGCCATCTCCTTGTCCCCCATTATTATTTCTCCTGCCTCATTTTCTAGCAGTCCTATATCCACTCTCATTTCTCTTTAATTTGTAACATACTTGAAAAGAATTTTAATGATGAATTCCCCCCCTCCCATTTTTGAAATGAACAGAGATGCATACTGGTATCCACTCCTCTTCTTAACAATGGATTAGTTTACACTTTAGTGACGTGATAACTGATATGTCATTAAATTGCTTTATTTTGAAGCCTTCAAATAAATAAGCACGATTCCAGTAGGAGGAGCTGTCAAGTACTCCCATCTCACTTTCAGTTGAATCACAGTGATGCATCATTCATCTCTGATTGAGAAGTTCGTGGGTTAAGCACCACAAAAGATTTGAACGCAAAATATCCAGATTGACACCCCGTGTACTACTGAGGAGATGCTACATTGCTGGTGGTACTGTCACTCAATCAAAACAGACATTTTTTTCTCTGATACAGGGTTTTGACCCGAAACAGCTCCAATCTCTTGGCTAACAGACGTTGCTCTACCTACTGAGTTCCTCCAGCAGATGGTTTGTTGGTCCAGATATTTTGTCCCTTCTGAAACCTGATCAGCTATTTAATGCAAAGGAAATTTCTAATGAAAGGAAATTACCTTTCCTTAGTAGTTAAACGATGGAGTATACATCTATCAATTAAAACAGCTCTTCACCTTGAACACCCATTAGCACCATCAGGCGAGATGATCGTTCTGATCATCTGCCATTGCATTGGACTCCACACAATAGAAAGAACATTAAGTTTTTAGAGTGGGTAGTGGCTGATTCACAAGATGTTTAGTAGAAATAGAGAAAAAAAAATTTTAAAAGTGGGCATTTGAAAGTACTTTTCAAAAGAGTCTTACAGTGGCATGGAATATGTGTCAATATAACAGATGTGTTTAAGTTAATGAGGGATGGACAGGATAAATGGGAAACGGCATTTTAAAATAATTACACCATGGCACAATAACGCAGCAGTTAGTATAATGGCAGTACAGTGCCAGCGACAACTCCAGCGGTGTCTCTAAAGAGTTTGTACGTTTTCCCTACAACTGCAAGGGTTTCCTCTGGGCGCTGTGGTTTTTACCCACATTCCAAAGACATACGGGTTAGTAGTTTAATTGATCATATGGATATAATTGGGCAGTAAAGGCTCACTGGACTGGTTGAGCCTGTTACTGTGCTGTATCTCTAAAAAAAAGTAAAAATAATTGTAGTAAATCAAAATAAAATCATTCCTTTGCTCATCCCTGCTGTAAAGGTACGAATGGGACTGGCATCATGCTCTTTGTTTTTATACCATAGCCAACTTTTGTCAGACAATCCAAGTTTGACGAAGTCATTAATAATCACAAGTGGAACTATTGCAGAGCATGGTGGTTTAATCTCTCCAGAGGTGTTGGCATGGTCAGGGATTTGTCCCATTCCAGCTTTCCACAGTGCCCCAATTACAACTTAATATTGCTCTGATACCACCTGTATGGAGTAGGTGACCACTTGGGTTTCTTTTCACATGTGGGTTGGTAAGTTAATTGGCACGACAAATTACCCTAAGCCTGTATGTGTGTTAGAATCAAGAAAAAGCTGCTTAGATGCATTTTTCTCTTGCTGAGCCTTATCAGTTCAGTACACTATAATATTTGTAACTGCCAAAGGTACCTATCAGATTCTAGCTCAGTATTATTCTGGTATAATTATTTAATGTAGGTTTGGCGTTCCATGCATTACTCTCAGTTGTTAACGCCTTTCAGTTATATTTTTAAAATATTTGCAGTGTGTAGGGGGTTTCCTACAATATACGCCACCGATGTCAACGAAACTCGAAACTAGAATGTTACTGGGCCATCTTGTGGGATGAATGGCTTAATTCGCGATATAGTAACGGATTCCTGTACAGAGTACTTATGTTTCGCGTGTAAGGTCCTGTTCGAGGAACGGTATGGCAAAGTGCTGTATCAATGCTCGGCCAGTGAAACGCATCGACAACCAGGTCATTGTTAGTCGTGGTGGTGCCGCTGCTGGGAAGAGGGCCGTACCACGGTACAGACGGGTGTCAAACAAGGTGACTGGTTCTCTTAACGAGGATTTCTTTATTCTTAACGTTGTTAGAAACCACCGATAATTAGATGCGGGAAATATTTAAAGACCTTGTATTTGGCAACAAATGTATGACGCTGCGTCGAGTTTACAGCGAAAAGAGTGAGACAGATTCTCCCCTGCCAGTACATGGTTAGTTCCAGATCTCTGAAACCCTGAGTCCGTTTCAGCTACATTGTTGCCACATCACTGCCGGGTTAAAGGGTTGCGAGCTGAAGTTTCCCCTTTTGAAGACATTGTGCCCAGGAAATTCATTTTACGGGGTGTAATTTAATCCAGTCTTGGCATGGACAATCTCTTTCAGTCCGTTCCGTTACTCGGCGGCGGCCGCTTTGTTGAGACGCGAGGGGCGGTGCCTCTGCTCTGATAGTCAATTGCTCTGCCTCCATCTCTGCCAGGAGCGGTGAAGACGAGGAGTATGATGGTGTGATGATTTGTTCTCCGTCGGGTTGTGACATGGCCGAAGTTACGGCGGCAAGAGAAGACCTGTTCTCACAACTTCTCCAGTGTCTCTACGGGCAAGAGGATTCCCCCGAATAACGCGGACCACAGCGCATTTGGCGGCCCCGTTTTATTTTTCCCTTCGTTGATTGGAATGGCATGAGCTGATCTGAATCCTGAATATTCCCAACATTCAGATACCTGGAGGGTTGGAGAGAAAACCAATATGTGGAAATGCGCAAAGCACAGCTTTTCGATTTGCCGGAATTAGATTTTATTTATTAGGAATCGCTTGACTGAGAATATAAATATGTATTAGGAACTTATAAAAGGAGCTGGTTTATAATTAATATTTTATTGTAGAGTATTTATGTTTAATGGAAATATTTCAAAGCCGTGATGTTTATATGGATGTGAGAGGGCGCCTTCATATACCCGGAGATGGTTCCAGATAGCGCCCACACTGCGATTTATCTGAACTGGTGCCAGGAGAAAAACCATTTATCAAATTGAACTGCAAAGAAAAACTAAAAAAGCGGTATTTGTACGTTGATTTCCTCCTGACATTATTTGAGACTTCTAAAGGATAAATTTATTGTTAATAGAAACTAGTTAACTTCGTAACTATTATTGAGAAACATGGACAAATGGTGAAACCTTGCTGTGGAGACTAAGGTTGTGACTTTTCAATTTAAATTTTAACCTCATTGTCTAGTTGACTGTGTAATCAACTCTACTTTGGGCACCAGAATGAAGGAAGTTTGCAGGATTTGTGCCCGTGAGCTGTATGGTAACCAGCGACGATGGATCTTTCACACGGCTTCCAAGCTAAACCTACAGGTCATTCTATCCCATGTACTGGGCAAAGAGATATCCCGAGACGGGAAGCCAGAGTTTGCCTGCAGCAAGTGTGCTTTCATGTTGGACCGAATCTACAGATTTGATACAGTCATTGCAAGGATTGAGGCACTCTCCATTGAGCGTCTGCAGAAGTTGCTGGTAGAGAAAGACCGGATCAAACACTGCATTGCCAGCCTTTATCGTAAAACCAATGAAGAACCAAGTATCGACGCCAAGGGAGAGGACATTGCAGCAGACATTCCAAACCTACCTGATGTCCGATACCATGCTTTACTGCAGGATGATTTCGTCTACTCTGGGTATGAGTCATGGACAGAACATGGGGAGGAAGCTGTAGATACTCACAGCTGCCAGACTTCAGAGAGCACAACCTTCAAATCCCGGAAGTGTCGTAGCTGCTCAGCCCTGCGTGTGACCGATGCAGACTATGAGGCAGTTTGTAGGGTCCCTCGGAAGCTGGCAAAGACTGGTGATCTCTCTGCCAAGTGTGGAAGTGTTACGGTAGGCAGTATAACTGCTGAGGAGGGACTCTCAATGCCAGTCATTCATGAAACTATGTCTATGGGACCAAGTGAATCTAGGACTTCCACCTATGCTGACTCTCTGGACAAAATATCACCAGCTTCTTCTGTGGAATCTCTTGGAACAGCAGTAGAATCCTGTCCTGCACCCAGTAGTGATGTGACACAAGGAGAAAAAAGTGTGAAAGATGACAAAAGTCCTAAATCAGACTTTTCTGATGGTCCAGCACCAAGTCCTGCTATGCACCCCCATAAACTGGACTTGGTACTAAGTTTAGTGAATAATGTCGAATACAGACCAGTGCAAAGTCCGAAAGGCAGCAAGTTACCAATTCATGTTAGGGCAACACCATTGGGCTCTCAATCAAGTGGTAGTTTGTGCGAAGGGATTTTCAGATCTCACCTGCAAAGCGGTAGCTATGAATTAATCAGTAAATACTTGGAGACTCCTAGAATGAATTTGAGCTTTGATGATATGGCAGATCTTGAGGACCTCCTGCAGGATGTGCTTGATGAATATATTCCCATTTGCACACAGGTACTTGAAGAATGACTGTTAAGATTGATTTTTCCCTCATCTCAGTGTTCTGTAAACTATTTTGCAGCAGTCAATAGAAGCTGACCCTACCCTTGCAGACAACTTTTTTCAATAACATTGTCGTGCAGATTTTTGATAACTGTAATCTGAGCTTTTCTCCTCTCCATCTTTCCCACTGAGATCCACTCCAAAAACAATTGTGAATGTGAAACAAATTGGGTGTTCAGTTGCACCAATTTTGTGGGCAAATTGTTTCTGTGCTGTTGTAATAAGTTTCTTCCATGAAAAAACAATACAGTTGATCCACTGAAAGATCAACACAGTTAAATCACAGAATGGTACTGTGTAAGCAAGTTTGCAAAGTATTATAAAAATCTCTAACTGTAGTTTTAGTTGTTTCACTGCATTGCAATCTTCCTTTGTGTGTTTGGACTTCATGTGGAGCCTCAGAATATTGGAGGGAATGCATCATAATAGTGTAGGCGTTTGTGCAAATGAAGTGTCCTGGATGTTTTCTAATCCTAGTGACTGAGGATTTGGCACAGTTTAAAATACTGTATATAATTGATGCTCAGTATTTACACTCTGCAGCCACTTGATTAGGTACACAGGTTGCTTGTTAATGCAAATGTCCAATCATGTGGCAGCAACTCAGTGCATCAAAAGGTTCGGTTGTTGTTCAGACCAAATGGCAGAATAGGAAGGAAATGTGATCTAAGTGACTTTGACTGTGGAATGATTGTTAGTGCCAGGGGGGTGGTTTGAGTATCTCGGAAACTGCTGATCTCCAAGGGTTTTCACGCACAGCACTCTCTAGAGTTTACAGAGAATGGTGTGAGAAACAAAAAAAAACATTCAGCGAGTGGCAGTTCTGTGGGCAAAAACATCTTGTTAATAAGAGAGGTCGGAGGAGAATGGTCAGATTGTTTCAAGTTGACAAGAAGGTGCCAGTAACTCAAATAACCACACATTACGACAGTGATGTGCAGAAGGGCATCTCTGAATGCACAACACTTGGAACCTTGAAATGGATGGGCTACAGCAGCAGAAGACCATGAACATACACTCAGTGATCTCTTCATTAGGCACCTAATGAAGTGGCCACTGAGGATAGTTTGCCGTAAATAAACAAAATTGTACTTGAGTCATGTTGGTACTGGAGAATTGAACTCTGGCTGCAGTGCTATTTATTTTTCTTTTACTCTGTGTAAATGCAGTAAGGCATGTAGAGTTGGTGCTATCAGCTGGGAGACTTTCTAAACAAGAGTTCTGAAGTTCATGAGGCCTGAGCTGGAAATCTGGCCCCTGCCATCTGAAACCTCCATACAGCATGGTGTAACTTCCTGTGCCTATTGCTCACTAGTGCCAGTTTTCTTGAGGACCTTGCCCTTTTGGAAATGGATTTGGATGGTTCAAGCTCATTTCGTGCAAGGGAAAACCCAAATTCACTGTTAGGTGATTTCTGTGGACATGTGACATGTTAAGTATTTCTATAGTGAATTAGATCAAATCTGTGGAATTCCAAGAGCTATATGGTTCAAAACACGGCAGCCTGTATTGTTAGTCCAAGTCACCAAGGGAGTTCTGGCTGTTTTTTTTTAAGTTCTTTGACATGTTGGGCATTTCCAGCCATTTATAAAAATGAAAAAGATAAGAACACTAAATGAAGCTGCTTTTATAACCGCAGCACAGATGAATGACAGTTGTCATTTTCTGCTGTTTGGTAGAAGGGTCTCCGTTGCACTTGCTGCTTAAGGAGAAAATGACAGGCTGTGAGCACCTTAACAGATTAAACATAATCTAGTTCCAATAACCTGCTTTTAACCTATTTTCCCACACGTCCATTTATTAGAGGGCATAATGTATAATTTGGGAGCTTGTAATGACATGGCTGGACCCAGGCTAGGCAGACGAATGGTATAACATTCAAGAATATTTGATTTTGAAATTATTACGCTGATATTTTTATCCCTTTTACCTTTTTTCAGTCAATGCTCCTTCAGAATAGAGAGGAGTTCCAAGTATACACCAAATCTGACCAATCAGCACTGAATGCCTGTGGATTAACTGATGGTTAAGTGGGGTGGACAGGAGGTTGGGTTGAAAGAAAAAAAATTGATATAAATGCAAAACCTTTCTTGCATCTGAGAGAGTTGCTGATGAGGTTTTTGTAAGTAGAAACTGAAATTAACAACTTCTAGTGCACCTTTTGAACACTTTCTGTTTATAACTCTTTTCACAATAGGGCCAGCACAGTAGCGTGGTGGTTAGTGTAACGCTGAAACAGCGCCAGTGACCCAGGTTCAATTCTGCCACTGTCTGTACGGAGTGTGAACATTCTCCCCATTACTGCGTGGGTTTCCTCCGGGTGCTCCAGTTTTCTTTCACATGCCAAGGATGTAGGGGTTAGTAGGTTAATTACACATGGGCATAATTGGGTGGTACAGGCTTGCTGGGCCAGAAGGGCCTGTTACTGAGCTGTATCTCTGAATAATTACACATCTTTTCACCAAGCCTCTGGTGCAAATTTTGTCAGATAAACAATGTATTGATGAGAACAGAGCTCAGTATTAGATAATTCAAATCATTTGTTGCATTTTAAAATGGTATCTGGTGCAGTGACGTTTATGAAGCAATTGCTGCTGGTGGTGCCCTTCAGCCTATTGTAAATTTTCAGTCTGAACCTACTGTTTACAGGACAGAGATAAATATCATGCTGGCACACATAACTGCAATAGGATAGGAATAATTAGGGTTTTTAATGGTGGTCTATTCAATAGATTTGGCGCAGTCTAATTTGTTGCCTGTTCTTTAGTGTGCAAGAAAGGGAAATATGAAGCTGCTTGATTGAAAACAACCCAGTACTCACAAACAGGTTGGCATCTTCCTGTTATTCCAATAGTAAAGGCCCACTGAGGCTATGGTTCTCACCTGCTGAGCACACAGATATGTATTTTTTTTTGTGTACTCGCATCCTGATGACACCCCCAGTCCACCATTTACTGTGTCCTTCACTCTACAAATTATCTACTGAAAATGTCATTGATGCTGAAGAACTCTTTATGTTTCAAGAGGACTCAGCTGTGGGGGAAAAATTCTACACCTCAACCATAGAAAATATTGTGAATGTTCAGCAGATTAGAAACATAGAAAATAGGTGCAGGAGTAGGCCATTCGGCCCTTCGAGCCTGCACCGCCATTCATTATGATCATGGCTGATCATCCAACTCAGAACCCCGCCCCAGCCTTCTCTCTACACCCCCTGACCCCCGTAGCCACAAGGGCCATATCTAACTCCCTCTTAAATATAGCCAATGAACTGGCCTCAACTGTTTCCTGTGGCAGAGAATTCCACAGATTCACCACTCTCTGTGTGAGGAAGTTTTTCCTAATCTCGGTCCTAAAAGGCTTCCCCTCTATCCTCAAACTGTGGCCCCTCGTTCTGGACTTCCCCAACATCGGGAATAATCTTCCTGCATCTAGCCTGTCCAATCCCTTTAGGATCTTATACGTTTCAATCAGATCCCCCCTCAATCTTCTAAATTCCAACGAGTACAAGCCCAGTTCATCCAGTCTTTCTTCATATGAAAGTCCTGCCATCCCAGGAATCAATCTGGTGAACCTTCTTTGTACTCCCTCTATGGCAAGGATGTCTTTCCTCAGATTAGGGGACCAAAACTGCACACAATACTCCAGGTGTGGTCTCACCAAGGCCTTGTACAACTGCGGTAGTACCTCCCTGCTCCTGTACTCGAATCCTCTCGTTATAAATGCCAGCATACCATTCGCCTTTTTCACCGCCTGCTGTACCTGCATGCCCACTTTCAATGACTGGTGTATAATGACACCCAGGTCTCGTTGCACCTCTCCTTTTCCTAATCGGCCACCATTTAGATAATAATCTGTTTTCCTATTTTTGCCACCAAAGTGGATAACTTCACATTTATCCACATTAAATTGCATCTGCCATGAACTTGCCCACTCACCCAACCTATCCAAGTCACCCTGCATCCTCTTAGCATCCTCCTGACAGCTAACACTGCCACCCAGCTTCGTGTCATCCGCAAACTTGGAGATGCTGCATTTAATTCCCTCATCCAAGTCATTAATATATATTGTAAACAACTGGGGTCCCAGCACTGAGCTACATTTGTGAAGATATCTGTGCAGAACCAGTGATGTCAAATTTCAGACTCTGGATTATCGGTCACTTGAATTTGTGGTTGGAATGAACCAATGGTCTTTCGGCAGCACTGCTACAAAAGTGGTGTATATTGTTTAGTTTAAACCACGTTCTATTCTTGTGGGTAATACTGTTTTGGGTTGTTCTTCCACTGTGACTGTAACTGTATGAATCGTGAAGCAAGTGGTTAGAATGTGGGCAACGGGTCAGCTCTGTCTATTACGCTGATCCTCACCATTCTAACTAACATAGCATGTAACACCTCAGCTGTTGGGATATTTTGTGTTGTTGTGAGCTTAAAAATAATGCTGATAATTTTATTTAATCAGAATTAGATTTATTGTCATTGAGGTGTGGTGAAATTTGCTGTTTTGTGTTGGCAGTACAATGCAAAACAAAAAGGATTATAATTTACAATAATAAAATAAACAACACAAGAGAGGAATAGTGAGATAGTGTTTATGGTCTGATAAATCATCTGGCTTGCAGTCCCTGTTTACACATTAATATTACTTGATAGTAATGTTAAAGCCACACATGCTTTATGTTCCTTAACATAAATGACATTGCATTGCCCAGCACCTTATACATTTTTAATGCTCGCTTATTCATCAGCTAGTCTGCTATATTAATTTGAGATGATGTGCTGTCACGTTTGATCAGCTCCATTGCCTCAAGTGACATTAAACCATTTGGGCTGATTTGGACCCATGATCCATTGTGTTTTCCTGCACCATTAAACATAGTCTGTGACACAGTGATGTATAAATGAGCAAATTTCAAAGTAGTTCCAGTGATTCATGAGGATGGGACTTCCTGTCAATAGTTTAATGTATTTAATGCTAGATTTGAAGAATTAAAACACTACCCATTTCTGTGCTATATTTAAGATGTTATCCCCATCATTAGTGCCCATACCGGATAAAAAACTAGATTGTTGGATCCAAGTCCGTGTTTTGGGCACAGGTTTTTTTGAATTTACCAATCTATTCTGGAGATAAAAAAAAGTGGTTGTTGTGAAATAGTGAAAACGTTTATTACCAAATAGAACTTTGTATTGAATTGGGCTAACTGAACACTTTGCTTTACCTTGTTGTATGGTGCTGAGGTATTTGACGAACTAAATCTTTGATCATTTGTTTTCCAGAATCTAATTGAGGAGCAGCAGCAGCAGTTGAACCAGTATGAGTCAGCAGCTGGTCAGTGTGTCGCCGAATTACAGAAAGCTCAGGTCCAAATATGTGGATTGCAGGACAGAATTCAAGAGTTGGAATCTGCTAATAAGGTGAGCTGACATCTTATAACTGATGGATGTTATGATGTGAGTGGCACGTGGGTACAAATTTTTCATTCTAAAAATCCATTACTATCTTTCATGTTTTGTGGCAGTAGCAAGGTCATTAACATTTCCTCTTCCTGCGAAGAGCAGAAGTAGCTTATGTAGTTCAGATAATCAAACAGTTTTTGAACAACTTTCTAGTACCTTTTTTTGTGGTTAATCCCATTTCTCCATTCTCCCAGATGCTGCAGGCGAATCTAAATGAAATGGAAAGTGAATTGAAGGCAATGCGTTATGCAGCACAGAAGCAAGAACATGCTCAGCTGGGGCTGAACGAGGCTTTGAAAAACAAAGACAAGGAGGTAAATAGAGACACAGGTGGCAAGTATCGCCCACGGAAGCAAAAGGATGTATCTAATAATTTACAGGAATTATAGTGTAAATTACTCTGGTTCGAGTGCACATAAAATGCTCTTTGAAAATACCTAATGGAATCTGCTTCCTCCATCCTGTCACCCGATAGTTGCAGATTGTAACAACCCCTCCTTGGGTGCAGTTTGGAAAGTAACTCCCCACTTGACTCCTTGTTTGCTAATTATTTTCAATCTGTGTTCTCTGACCAGTTAAAATAAACTACAACTATATCATTATCCATTTATTAGGTGTCCACTTAACTTTTTCTGCTCTGGTAATTTTGCATTTGACAGGCAATGTTGCCACTAAGAAGTAATGTGTAAAATGTAGGTGCCAATGCAGTCTTTGTTAATTGTGACTACAATATAATAGTATAACTATTTTCAGGTTTGATCACCAATCCATCCATCTAACATTGTTGACTGATAGTGAACGGTGCTCCCTTTGCTTAATAGAAATAGATGAATCAGAAATATCCATTCATTAATAAGAGCAACAAATGGAATAAAAGCATAAACAAAATTACAGATGTCTTCAGAAGATTTTCCACCTTTTCTACTTCTAGGAGGAGCCACTGTTGTATTCTTATGCTAGAAATATTAGTCAGTGGAAGCTATACCTGACAATGACAAAAAATAACAGCCTATGTTATATGGATGCTTTTATTAGTAGAAATAGTTCCAGTGATTTTTGTGATCTTGAAAGTCAAATCTCTCACCTTTGTTTTTCTCTCAGATCGAAGAACTTTATCGTGCAATTGATGGCCAGAATGAGACACAGGCCAAGCTGAGGGAGATGCTTCACAGAAGCCAACTTGAAAATCTGAAGGTAGAGAACAAGTAAAATAATAACATAAATAATAATATTGAATTGTACTGAAACATCTTATTTTTGTTTTTATTATTCCTACTTGTGCCCTATCAGCTCCAAAATGACTTTCAAATTCCAAATTCAAGAATTAGCCAAGATAATAATTGATACTATCTTTGTTAATTCTCACAGCCCTTCGCTAGATTTGAAGGTCACTAGTTCGAGCCTCAGCTGTGGCAACGTGTTTGTGTCCTTGAGCAAGGCACTTAATCACACATTGCTCTAGTCTGTGTGAGGAGTGGCGCCCCACACAGACTTCCAATCTGCGCCTTGTAAGGCATGAAAATGCCCGACACAGGCCTCTCATGGTCTGAGTCGACGTTCCCTTCCTCCCCTTTACTAATATGCTAAAGTAGAGATACAGAACACTATATTTTATTCAAATTCATTTTTTCCACAAAAATTGAAAACCATGGAGCTGTTCGTTATGCTGTTAAATGTCATAACCTATAGTCCATCTACTTTGAAAATCAAAATTATTTTGTCACTAGTGTACTTTATTTTCTATTCTAAAAATTTTAGTAGATGTAAAAAGAGCTACAACAGTTCAGTGGGTCAATGCACTGCTTAATATATTCCTGAGTCTCATAGACTGGAATGAATATCCTCACTTGAAGTCTTGAATTAATTAATCTGACTGGGAATTTCCAGTTACCTGGTGTCAGTGGTAGTTCTAAATGAGCTAATGTCAGTTAGGCATGCAAGTTTGTTGATATCAGTAGAGGAGGTCAGGTAACTTAGTTCTAAGATAAAAATAATGTAGCACAATTGGTTGTAAGCTAGAGTGTGTGTGGGGGGGGTAGGGTAGTATAATTATCAAGATCCTGTTTCTTGTTTGTTTCCTGTTGATTCTTGCTGATGCTCATTCTCTACATTTCTGCATCATTCCCCAGTTTAATGTATTATAGAAGTTTTTTTAAATTCATATTTTGGAGATCTAGGTATCAATAGCAAGGACAGCAATTGTTAGCCTTTCTGAATTTTCAGTGGGACGATGGCGATGAGCGACCTTTCCAGCCCACTGCAGTCTTTCTGGTAAAGGTATTCCCTTAGTGCTAATGAAGAGAAACTTGATCATGATGGCATCTATGGACAGAGAAACAGTGTTTCAAGTCAGAGACCCTTTATCAGAACATGGAATAGACACAAGGAGTTAGTTCAAAGTTTACGGAGAGGGTGAGGGAGGGACAAGAGAAATATCTCTGTGATATGGTGAGGCCATTGCTGTTGGACCTAAGTTGTTGATGGAGTAATAGAGTTACTAAGTTGATGAGGGCAGTTAGAGATAGTATGATAAAAGAAATGCAAAAACTTTCGGTGGGGGGGTGGAACAGAGGATAAATTAAAACAAACATAGCAGTTACAAAATGCAATGCTATAGATATACCTGGAAGGCCAGGCTCTACAAATGGAGAGAATGAAAGTATAAAAGTGCTCCAGTATTGTAAATGGGTGACATGCAGCAGAACATGTTTATTCTGATTCAAGCAGAGAAAGCACATACTGTGCTTGCAATTATAAAACTACAGTGTACTCAGACAGAAGATGAGGCGCTTTTCCCAAGCCGGCTTCCCCACTCTCCATTGACTCCCTTTTTTCAACTTGTGCGTAGAACTCCCTAAGTTCTTGATTGTTTTCCAGCATTTTCTATTTTTATTACGCATTTCTAGCATCAGCAGTTGTTTTTTATTTGACTTTCATTTCCCAAGAGTTGCTGTATTTTGACCCAGTAATGAAAGAATAGTTCCAAGCTGGACGATAATGTAGATCTTGATATTCCTATCCATGTGCTGCCCTTGCTCTTCTTGGTGCTTGGAAATGTTGTTACGGTAGCCTGGGAAATAATTACTAAGCATGTGGTAGGTGGTTAAAGCTGTAGCCACTGAGCACTACTAGCAGACAAGCCATGAATCAATTGCTGGAGCTCTAGTCATCCAGCAATAGGAAAATATTTCTTTGTAATTCCATTCTGTGCCCAGTAGATAATGGAAAGGCTTTTGATTGTGAGGAGATGAATCACTTGCTGCAGGATATCCAGCCTCTTGCATGCTCTTAAAGCCTTTGTCATTTGTGGTCATAACACAATTATTCAAAGCGAATTTTGTTTCCAGTGACTGAATAATCAATTTAAGTGGTCCTTATTTATAGGGAAGTATATGATAGTACAGTAAGCATGTCATTTCTACTGATCCTAAGTCATTTCAACTATTTGTTTGGAGCAGCCTTTCTTGATCTTTTTGCCCTGGAGGAACCTTGAAATAATTTTCAGATCTCAGAATCCCTGCTTAAAAATTATTATATCTGCAGCTCACAGTACATGTAGTGTGATCAGTAAGTTGCAGATATAATAATCCAAAAATAATTGTCAATGCTGTTTTGAGTAGAGAATGAATTTTTAGCCAACCTTTCTTGGAAAAAAAACACAACAGGTTGTTAAGCTTAATTTACCTTTCTTGAAATTAATCTGTTTCTTCCCTTCTCACAAATTTTTAAAAACTCATAAGGCAAACATAATAAATTTCTGATAAATAACTGGCTTAATCCAAAATGGGATTTAATTTTTCTAAAGGTAGGCTCGGTAGATTTAATTTAACTAAAGGTTATAAATTGATTTTAATTAATGCCATATATAACATGAAAATTTATTGACAATGTTGAATAGTAGAGTTAATGAAGAACATAAGCAAAGCAATATGAATAAAAATACAGTCTAACACGCAATTTTATACAAGACTTTAAAAAAGCATTTTCTTACTAAGTGACATGATCAGTTCAAGTATAGGTAGGCCTAGCATGTGAAACCTTAACTTGCTTTTTGCTGAACAGGTACTCAATTCTGAGTCGAACTTGAGATAAGCACACATGGATTTCACCTTCATCTGAAATGAGACAATTTCTGTCCTTGCTCTTGCTCTTATTAAAGTTAGCTGGCACATGTGAAAACTGCAGCAAAATGTTCATTGTTTTCTTATGAATGGCAGGATACTCTTCTTTCACAGAAATTGAAAACTTATCCAGGGTCAGGTCAGTAAATTTCATCTTGAGTGCATGATTAGACCGCAACTCACAAAGTTCTTCCTCTTCTCTCAAAGTCAAGTTCTCAGGCTGAGCAGAAGATTCAGAGAAAGGGTCCCTCATCCAGACATACACTTGTGTTGAAAGGGAGGAAAAATACTGTTTAGTTTTGTTCGACAGTTCTCCCAGGTGGTTTTCAATGAGACTTTCTGATATCCTTCCTCACTCTCAAGCCCAAGCAGCAGTGAAAACATTTCAAGCTTTCCTTTTCCAAAGATTCATTTTCCTTTTAAATACAAGAATCTTGTAACTTGAAGTCAATACATTTTCTCCAGGGCCTTGTGGAGATTTGTTAACTGGTTCATATGATGAAAAATATTTGCTAAGTAGGTGAGTTTCTGCAGCCGTTCTTCATCTTCGTACTCAGCAAAATCTGGCCTACTGTTTTCTTGAAAGAACTCCTGCAATACACCTTTCAGCTCAAACACCCTGTTGAGAACTCTTCCTCTATTCTCAGAATTTTCCATAGGCTTAGAAACCTCCTCTTCAAAAATCACCATATTGGACTGGCAGACATGTCTTTAAAACACAGGTTAATAAAAGGAGAAGTTGGGAAGCGTGGAGGGGGGAAGTTGGGGGGAGGTAATTTGGGTCGTAAGGGCTGATGTCACAGCCCAAGTTGGGCGAGTCCAATCAATGCTCAGAAAACTCACCTCATGCTCCTCATCAGTCTACTGTCATCCCCTCTGTGCAATAAAGTGCTCACCAATTATCAACAGCCTCTCCTATCTCCTAGTCAAAAACTGAGAATGGATTCAACCAGATAAACACGGTCATACTGCGCAGTGCCATACTGGACTGAGAGATCTCTAACGAGATTGTTAATGGGGCTGCTTGGTCACTGCCCACCACCGCAAGTGCTACCGTCGCACATTGCGCAAAGTTGAAAAATGCAATGTTTATTTTTCTTAATCACAATCTCTCACGGAAGCCTGCTTGAGAAACCCTGGTTTAGAGTTATAGAACACTACAGAAACAGTAACCACAAGAGATCTGCAGGTGCTAGGAATCAACCCTACAACTTACCTTGTCCATGCCGAGCTATTATTCTGCTTAGTCCCATCGAGCCCTCAATACTCCTCCCATCCATGTACCTATCCAAACTTTTCTTAAGTGTTGCAATTGAACCTGCTTCCACTGGCAGCTTGTTCCACATTCACACTGCACTCTGAGTGAAGAAGTTCCCCTTAAATAGCTCACCTTTCACCCTTAACTTATGACCTCTGGTTCAAGTCGGCCCTATAAAATTTCCTGCTTTATTCTTAGAGCCCTTTTTGAACAACGGAACAATATTAGCTATCCTCTAATCCTCTGGCACCTCACTTGTCACTGAGGCTGTTGTAATTACCTCTGTAAGGGGCCCCTGCAATTCCTGCACTGGCCTCCCACAAAGAAAGGAGAGACTTCTTGTCAGGCAGTGGGAGCTTAACCACTCTAATTTGCCTCAAGACTGCAAACACCACCTCTTCTGAAATCCAGATATGGTCCGTGATCTCGTTACTGTTTTGCCTCAGTTCTGTACACTCTGTGTCCATCTCTCCAGTAAATATAGATGCCAAAAAAAAATCTATTTAAGATCTCCTCCTCCTCCTTCGGCTCCATGCATAGATGAACACACTGATTTTTCAAGTGGACCAATTTTGTTCCTTGATATATTCTTGCTCTTCATATATCTGTAGAAGTCCTTGAGATTCCCCCTCGCCCTGTCTGCTATAGCAACCTCATGCCTTCTTTTAGCCCTCCTGATTTCCCTCTTAAGTGGCATTTACTACATTCTTCAAGTGCTTTGTTTCCCCCCTGCTGCCTGTATCTGTTATTCTTCTCAACCAGGACCTCAATATCCCTCAAAAACCAATGTTCCCTTAACCTGTTAACATTGCCTATTATTCTAACAGGAACATACAAACTCTGGACTTTCAATATTTTGCTTTTCAAGGACTCTCACCTACCAAGCATCCCTTTGTCAGAAAGCAACCTATCCCAATCCATATTTGGTGAATCCTTTCTGGTGCCCTCAAACTTGTCCTTTCTCCAATTTAGAATCTCAATCCAAGGGACCAGTTCTGATGTTATCTATCTTGAAACCAATAGAATTATGATCACTACATCCAAAGTGTTCCCCTAGACACATTTCTGTCACCTGCCCTGTCCTGTCTTGTTCCCTATTAGGAGATCCAGTATTGTGCTCTTTCTAGCTGGGACCTCTCTGTATTTGTTAAGGAAACTTTCATGAACACATTGCTCATCTAAATCCCGCTAACTAATAGGAGGTACTAGTTAGTGGGGGTCTATATCAGATTTAACATAGTCTTCCCTTTCTTATTCCTCAGTTCCACCCAGATAGCCTCAGTAGACAAGCCCTTGTGCCTGCTCTATCAGACGTTTTCCCTGATGAGTAATGCCACCCCTCCCCCTTCAATCCCTCCCATTCTATCATGTCTAAAACATTGGACCATTGACAGCAGAAATTCTGCAAATGCTGGAAATCCAGAGCAACCCACAGAATGCTAGAGGAAATCAGGTCGCACAGCATCCGTGGAAATGAGCATTTCAGGTTGAGACCCTCGCTCAGGGCTCGAAGGAGGGTCTCAGCCTGAAATGTCGACTGTTTGTTCATTTCTGTGGATGCTGCCTGACCTACTGAGTCCCTCTGCATTTTGTGTATTTTGCACTGGAACATTACGTTGCAGTTCTGCCCCTCCTGCAACCAAGTCTCACTAAAGGATACAATATCATAATTCCACGTGTTGATCCATGGTCTAGCCCATCTGCCTTTCCCTGCAATGCTCCTTACACTGAAATAGGTACAATTCAGAACATTAGTCCCAACATGTTCAACCTTTCATGTCCTGCCTTGACATCTACTTTCCCCACAACTGTTCCACCAGCTGCCTGGCACTCTGGTTCACATCCCCCGCAACACTAATTTAAACCCCCTGGAGCAGTGCTAGCCTTCTAAACCTTCCCAAAAGGATATTGGTCCCCTTCCGGATTAGGTGCAAACGGTTCTGTCTCTGCAGGTCCCCCCTCCACTGGAAGAAAGTCCAATGATCCAAAAATCTGAAGCCCTCCGTATTGCACCATCTCTTTAGCCACATGTTAAACTATATTATATTCCTGTTTCCAGCCTTACCAGCACATGTCAATCCTAAGATCACTAGCTTGGAGGTCCTGTCTTTCACTTAGCACATAATTCCCTGAACCCACTTTGCAGGACCCCATCACCCTTCTTGCCTATGTCATTGTTAACAATGTGGACAATAACCTCAGGCTGCTTACCTTCTCCCTTAAGAATGCTATAGACCCCATCTGAGATGTCCCTGACCCAGGCACCTGGGAGGCAACATACCATCCAGAAATCTCATTCTCATTCTCATTCTCAGAATGCTCTGGCTGTTCCCCTAACCAATGAATCACCTCTTCCCACTACTGCTCTGTTCACTTCTTCTCCCCACTTCCCTTCTGAGTCAGAGCCAGACTCAGTGCCAGTGTACTGACTGCTGCGGCTGTCCACTGCTAATTTGTTCCCAACATTATCCAAAACAATATAGTTGTTATTGAAGGGAACAGCCACAGGGGTACCCTGCACTGGCTGACTGTCCCTTTTTCTCTTTTGTTACCTAGGTCCTATACCTTGCATATAACTACCTCCCTGTTTCTCCTGTCAATCACCCGTTCATCTACCGAATGATCCAAAGGTCATCCAGGTCCAGCTCCCTTATGGAGTCCATAAGAGGCTACAGCTGGATGCACTTCTTGCAGGTGTAGTCATCAGGAATACCGAAGGGCTCCCTGACTTCCAACATCACACAAGAGGAGCACTGCCATCCCGACTGTCATTCCCACTGCTCTAACTGTGCAGTAAAAAAGAAAGAAACTTACCTGAGCTTAGCCTCTTCTCACTGAAACATCTTGAGCCAAAACCTCAGCTCACCACTCTGACCCTGGCCTACTGATGCTATGGCCTCTCCCACAATGGCCACTCCACTTAAACCCAATTTATTTTTATTGGCCCTTGCCAAGTGCCTTGTAGTCCAAAGGATGTCAAGCTCCACAGAATATCTCAACAGGCTGTAATTGCTTTTTAAATCTGGTGCTAAAGCTTTTGGCGCAGTCTCAAGCTCAGCTTTTTGCCGGGGATTCTGATTATCCTATTAAGTATGAGGCTTCATATAGAAAAGAATTACGAATTTGTACTTGCATAACTTCCTCACAACATTGGTATGCTTCACAGCATACTTCTGAGTGCTTCACAATCAGTTAAATACTTCTGCCATACAAGTATTGTTCTAAAATGCAAAATTAATGCTTAGTAAAATCCCACAAACAGAAAATGACCAGTTAATTTGATGTGGCGCAGAGAATAATGCCGTCCAGGATAGTTAGTTTCTACATTCTTCTGCAAAGGGTTAGAAGGAGAGAATCAGAACATTATTATCTCATCTCAAAGGATTGATTTCCAAAAGTGCAGCACTTTTTTTATTTGCATTGAGGTGTAATCTGAATGAAAAGGCCACTATCAGAGAGCCTAGGTTCATGGAAACAGAAAGTGAGATGGAGGGCCATTGGTCTGATCTCTTTGACATGATAGTGGAAGGAATAAGTGAAGAGTGAGAGTATGCAAGTTTCAGGGAAGAATACAACAGAATATTTTGAAACAAGAAAGAGTAATGTAAAATCCCGTGGAAGATGTAAAATCTATTTTACGTTTGTGTGTGTTCTCTCTTCCTTATTACGATTTGTTCCAAATGTGTTCGTCTTTGCTCGGGGCTGCAGCGTTGCTCATCCTGTCAGAGCAAGGATGGACAGTTGACATCATCACATACCCAGCAGGCTGAATTGCTGGAAATGCAAAGTACTTCCTTTTCCAATCAGCTGGAACTACAGCGAAACGCAAGGCTGATTCGTCAGAAGGAGTATGAATTGGCTGACATCAAGTGGAGGAAAGAACTGATGGAAACTGAAGTACAGGAACTTTATCAGCAGAAGGAGGATGCCGTCAAACACAATAAAGTGAGTGCTTGGGTGTTCACTGCCATGAGCTCATGGTTTTTCCAAGGGTGCATTTTTTCTAGCATATAACACGGTGACACAGACTTTTGAGGCCTGGTTTGGTTTTGTCTCATTTTTCACCAAGTTATAGCAGGTCTGTATTTTGGATTGAAGGCACCTGGTCAAGAGTAAGCATTACCAGATCAGAAATTGCAGTACACAAGTTTCACGAATAGGGGAAGTGTATTCTGCCTCATCCTCAACTGGAGAAGAGAATCTTTGTATTCACCACTGTAACTTTTTCCATCAACTTTGCCAAAGCCTCAGGCTGACTGAGGTTGTTTGTTTCTGCCAAGTATGGGTGGCAAAAAAAAACTTGGACTGTCTGCAGGAAACAAAAAAAGACTTTTCACGTCATTGACTTGGCTGGATTTGAGATTAGAGTTTTGAGCTGAAAACTTAATTTATTAACTTGCAATGTTCTCTCCAATTTCTTACACTGACTCATTAAAATTTGTTGCTGATACAGATAGTCTACTGCAATTTTTTCCAGATCAATTACACTGTAGAGGTGTTAATACTGCATCATATAAAATGAGTTAGGTGGTACTATTTGTTTGGCAGCGGATGCAGGGAATCATTCTGTTGCAAGGTAACGGTGTTTTTTTAATGGTTTGTTTCAGGAGCTGTGCAGCACACTGCAGCAGGTCCGACAGGAGCTGCTAGAGAAGGACCAGGGCTATCGAGCCTTGGAGGGAGAGCATCAGCGTGAAATCCACATCCAAGAGGAGAACATCCTCTGCCTGAGGGAGAGGTTGCATGATAAAGAGCACTTCCTGCAGGTAGAAAGAGTTGCCATTCTACATGCTACTATTAAATATTCACGTAGCTGAATGAGATGTATATTGATGGAGGTCCTGCAGTTTTAGTCAGATTGTGTTTATATAGGAGCACTATTAATTGCCAATTGTTTTGTCATTTGGTCAATACCACACTGAATCTTCACCCTATTTTACATCTTTATGCCTTATTGAAAACGTAATGGAGGGTAAAGTTTCATGGTGATGGGGATTCTAAATGACTGGACATATTTAGTTGAGTTTGACTGGAAAAGAATACATCCAAATTTATAAATGTGATTTGGGGGTTCTCTTGCATTCAGACCAAATTCACAAATCAGCTTCATTGTGGATTTTATTTGGGGAAATACCTTCTCCCCTAACCACCCCTTTTTTTAAAAAAAGGTGTTGAAAAATGGAAGCAATTTATTGTAAGTGTAGTGTTTTGGGATGTTTCTGACAGATTTATTAAAGTAGAGAATAAGTATTCCTTTCACTAAGTGTAGGCCAAAAAGGTGTGATTTTCTGCTTATAAAGCATAGGCATAATAGTTTTAATAATCGGGTAACAAACCGATTTTGTTATTGAAGTACTCATCCAAAAACACAAAAAATGTTAATTTTTCAGCATCTGAACATCTGTGGAAAAGTTAGTATTTGTTATCTTTGAAAAGGTGGTAGTGAGTCAACACATTGAACAGCTGAAGTTCTTCTGGTTAAGTTCCCTTGTAAGTCTGTTGAATAAAGAATTCCAGGGTTACACCCATTAACAAAGAGGGAACTACAATATATTTCCAAGTTGGGATGAATTGGAGGAACATGTGCCATATTCCTGAAACACCATCCTCTTTTATGCTTAAGCTCGTGGGTTTGGGAGATGGTATTGTAGCCTAAGCCAGTAACTGCATTACATTTTGTAAATGGTACATGCGGTAGCCACGGTGTATCGGTTGCAGAGGGAGTGAATGTTGAGGGTGATGGGTGGGATGTAAGTCAAGTGGGCTGCCTTGTCCTGGATGGTGTCAGTTTTGTTGAAGCTGCAGTCATCCAGGCTGGTGGTGACTGTTCCCTTGTATTTTAGAGATAGTTGAGTCGAATGAACCCCTCAAAGCAGGCTACCCTGCCTCTATCTAACCTGCTCTTATATAGTATTTAAGTGACTAATCCAGCTGAATTTTTGGTCAACTCTAACCTTGGGATTGGTGACACTTGGCCATTTAATCTTACCTGAAGCAGATTAACTGGAGAAGAAGAGATGTATTTTCTGTTTCCAGAACCATTACTAGTGGTCTGAATAAGATTTTTAAATTAGTAAGGAGATACTGAAGCTTACTATGCAACGTCATGTTGGGTCAGGCTTTGATTAGTGCAGGTTCACTCAATTACCACAAATCATTTACCCAACCACAGATTTACTCCACAGTGGCTTGGATTTGAAATCAGCCAGGTGCTTAAGATGAAGGAGAACTGCAACAAAACAATATTTGTTCCATATATTTCTCTTTGTATATTCACAGCAATATATTGAACTTTTTGAATGCCAGCAGAATGAGGAGCAAAGTGGACAAGAGAAAGATGTACTGGTAGATAAACTCTGGGAGTGTATCAAAGAGAGAGATAAAGCTTCAGAGGTACTTCACTGAGTCTTGGTTCCTATTCACTTCAGCTTATTGTAGAAATGATCATATTGTGCATGTTTTAATTGTGTCAACAGAAAATGATTGTTCCATTAAGCATATTAACGGTGAAGTTAAGACAATGTTTGAAAGGATTACTAGGAAATGGAATAGTTTTGATGAAATGCCTCTCTGATTTTGTTTGTTGGAGAAATTCATGAGAAAATTGTTAAGTTTTGTGTTGGTGGGGCAGGAAATAAGCTTGATTGGTGGGTTAGGTTTTTTTTAATGTTTTAACTGATCCTGTTTCAAAATGTTTGGGCAAACTACAAGATTCCACACAGTCATTTACTAGAAGAATACAAATAGATTCTGAAGGGACCCATCAAGCAGCAACTGTGGAGAGAGAAAAGTCCAGATCCCAGGGTTCAAGGTTTATACAACTTTAAAACTTCACAAGAATTAGGAGAGCTTGTGCATCTTTAAGGACTGCGGTCTCATTTCTGCTGTTTATTCCAGCGAGCCCTTGAGGAGAAATTTCGTTCCTTGGAGGAAAAGGAGAGTGAAATCCAACAACTGAATCTAACTGTACGTGAAAAAGAAAGGGATCTAGAGCGATTCCGTCACATCTTCTCCAGTAATGAAGAAACTATCAATGTAAGTGAATGGTTTGTGATGTACAGATATTCATATGCGAGAAGCATGTGTGCAACAAGAGTATTTGGAGGAAGTATAGCTTTTTTATAATTATATTTCAATGCATTATTTCATCTAGAATTGACCTGTTTTACCTTCAGTATTACAATCCTTTATTGAACTTAAGTATCGTAGTATATTTTCAGGACTATTTGAAGCTTTGTTATCTGCTTACTGAAATGATTAAATTTCTTAAAAAAAGTGTTAAGAACCTTGCACCCAACCATACATAAATATACCCTTCTATTTCAGTACTTTAAAAAAAAACGGTTTTAGAGTGTTCTGCTGTGTTAATTATTTAATAAGTTTTATAGCCAGAAATAACAAGCTATGTCGAAGACTGTAATTAAATCAGTTGTAAGAAATGGCTGGGAGAATTGGGTATCGTGTCTTTAGAAAAATAAAAGGTTTTGCACATATATGGAACATTCCACTATCTTGGAGCAACCGTGTGGATTTTCTTGAGATGTACTTACCAAGAGGTAAAGGATGATTTAATGTTTGATTGGAAATTCTGAATCTTTGGTGCAGTACTTCCTTAGTGTGCTATATGTACATACTATATCAGCCTAGATTTGTGCTAAAGCCTTGGAATGAAGTTTAAATCCTTAAACAGTTGACTCAAAGCCAAGTGTGTTTGCCAGTGAGGCTATGCTGAAAGTATTTGTTTTGAGTCCTGGTGAATTTTTAAAAAACTTGCATTTTAAGCTAAGGAAATGGAATTGAGTGGTCTTTGTATTAAGTAGTGGATTTTGGAGAGTCCTTTAAAATTTAGAATAACAATTTTTCTGCCCTACTGAGCACTTGGGAAGAATGTGTCAGCTGCATGTGAAAATGGATGTTCGATCCTAAATCAAGCATCCTGGATCCCACAAGATGGCTTTTGAAGTGATTGATCATGTAGATATTGCTCATCATTTCAAAATAACTTGTAAAGAGAGGGGAAAAAAAGCAATCTGTTTGAAGTAGAAAGGATGTAAATTTTTCCTCTTGACTACAAAGTGAGGATGGATGAAAAGTAGAACTTATAAGAGCAATGCTCATTTAACAATATAATTTTAAGAAATTGTTTCAAAATTTGATTATTTGTAAAAACAAGAATTCCCTAAGTAGGTGGAGACCTGTTTTTGTTCTTGATTACAGAATATGTATTGGTTTATGGATAATGAAATTTAAAAATTGTATGTCCTTCAACTGAGTTGCTAATTCCTCTCCTACTCTCCTCCCCTCGTATCTTCAGAGTCTGGATAGCCTTGTGAAAGAGAAAGACTTGGAGTTGGAGCAACTAGGTACAGCATACAAAAGCCTGCAATGGCAAAAGCAGGAGGTAGAAGAGAAGCTTGGCTTTTCCCTGAAAGAAAAAGATGCCATGAACAACCAGCTCCAGAGAGCACTGCAGGATCACAATAAGGAGTTAGAGGTAGGAAATCTGCAAGGGCCTTGCCGAGGAAAAGTCAGTTTGACAAAAATCCTGTTCATGGAGGTTCATAAATCGGTAGGAAACAAAAAAGGGGTTGTACAATTTTGCAAATTTCAAACACTTTTCATGTTCCTAAATATTATACATTAGAAAAATGCTATTTTCTTAAGACTGGAGTCGATGCTTCAGAGGTTTCCTGTGCACTGTCATCCATAGGAGAGTAGATCCTTCATGTGGCTTTAGTGACCAGACCACCTTTCAGTGTGAAGTTCAGAACTGTTCTCTTCCACTACCACCACCTTCATCTCCCACATTGCATAGATCACCTCAGTCATTTGATGTCTATAGATAAAGTAAGATAGTTCTTATGATCTATTTTTGTAAATATTCACCTCTCTCAACATGCTTCTTGGCATTACCATTTCTTTTGGGATAGTAACCACCTCACTTTTTAAAATATTTTTCACCACTTTTATAATTTAACTATTTTATATATACTCACTGTAATTCAGTTTTTTTCTCTCTAATTATTGCATGGTACTGTTGCCTGAAAGACAAATTTCATGACATACGCCAGTAATATTAAATCTGATTCTGATCTGATAATAACAACTGCTCACTGATGTTTGTAGCATGGAGCTCAGGGGAGGGCCTTTGGGATTGGTAATTAATGTTTATGCATATTTGATGCAGTAGACTATTTTCAAATCAACCAGATAATAAACATGTGAAAATAACGTGCATGAAATATCACTGAACCTTGCTTACTTATGGCTAGTGAGGTAGATGAAACCTTTCCTTTGTGGCAATGCAGACATCCATCAAGCTACAGTATAGAGTATTGGTACACATTTTTGAGAATGATTCTCACAGGTGGGATCACTCAGGGTTGTGTCTCTAAGCAGGTCTTCCTCCAGTGCTACACTTTTGGTCTAAAATCTTGTTGACAGATCCTGACTGCAACGTTGGTGAACAAGGTTTGCTGTGGACCCAGTGAGGTGATGGAGCAGCTAAGGCTGCAACTGCAGCTGAAGGAGCAAATGCTGCAGAAGGTGTTCGCCGACAGGAGCAAGCTGGCCGCTGATCATGAGCAAGAAGTAACACAGTTGCTGCAGTCTATCAGCTCCCGTGAGCAGCAGATGAAGGTAATGAACAACCTTTGATGCATTATTCCTGTGAGGCTAATTCACTAACAGCAGAAGATCTGTAGCATCTGATTTGCATGCATCACAATTTAGTAAGCTAGCATATTACCTTGGGTTCCATTGTTTTTCAGGAACAAATCAGGACTGTCTTCCTCATTCTTTCCCCTCACCTCATTCAATTTTGTTTGCATTTCCTAATTTTGATGGCTCTCTTGCCTCTTCTGACCTGCCCTCGTGTCAGTCCATCACTTCCCTTGGTTCCCTACCTCCTTTGCTTTATTCCACTGTCCTCTCCTATCATGTTCCTTCTGTAGCCCTTTACCTCTTCCAGCTGTTATGTCCCAGCAATTTGCCTCTCCCCCCCCGCCCCCCCCCCCCCCCCAGCATGTACTCTTTCCTCGCCTCCCACCTCCTTATTCTGGCTTCTGCCTCTTTTCTAGTGCTGTTGAAGAATCTTGGCCCAAAAACATCACCCATTTATTTCCCCCCATTGATTGTGTCTGACCTTTAACATTTTGTGTGTGTTGTTGAAGCAACCTCATTGGATTTTTTT
Source organism: Mobula birostris (assembly GCF_030028105.1). Classification (NCBI taxonomy): domain Eukaryota; kingdom Metazoa; phylum Chordata; class Chondrichthyes; order Myliobatiformes; family Myliobatidae; genus Mobula; species Mobula birostris. The sequence goes on along the minus strand of NC_092381.1, from coordinate 64,006,043 downwards.
TTTTTTTTTTTTTTTTTTTTTGAAAGGTCATTCCAGCAAATAAGGTTAACCTGATCCACCAAGCAGAGTCTCACACAATGCAGCTGCCCTTCAGTACTGCAGTCAGTTTAGATTGAGTAGAATCATGTGGGGCTCAAACTTTCAGCACAATGAATGCTGGCATGTGTGTGAAGTTTGATTTGCCATTGTCTTTACAAAATTTCATTTCCAGTATGCTTCTCTTCAATTATTCAGGGTGCAGCAGAGAGGTTAACTCGTGCTCTTGCAGAGAAAAAGCATGAACTTCAAGCATTGCGTCAGCACTTGGTGGAGAAGGATCGGGAAATAGCAAATTTAATCAAGCAGAATACTTCAGCAACAGAACTGCCAATGGAAATAGCCCACCTCAAAGAACAACTTACGGAAAAGAATCGGTTAATTGAAGTAAGTTTTTAAAGTTTGATGTTGGCCAACAGCATGTTGAATTTGAAAACCCTGCTTAATAGAATTCCTTTTCTCCATGTCTCATAGTCATAAAATATACAAATTTATGCCATTAAAAGCATAGAGTATGCCTGCATCATAAGGTAAGTGACCCAATACGAACCATATTAACTGTAACTACAGGAATAAGTCTTTACAAGTTTTTTGTGTGTGTGTGATGTGGGCAAGGCCAATATCTATCTGCCTGTGAAGATGGTGTTGAGGCACATTCCGGAACTGTCACAATTTTGTTAAGTAGGGATTTCCATAATGTATACCCGGTGACAATGAAGAAACTACAATCCAGCTGTTAATTAGGAATTTCCAAAATGTGTACCTGGTGACAATGAAGAAACTACAATCCATTCTGAAGTCAGAATACTGCATAGCTTGTTGGGCAACAGCAGATGGGGGATTTCATCTGGCGTACTTCCTTGTCCTTCGCTAAGGATGGTTGAACCTAGGATGATGTCCTAGGGGCTATCTGCAACAAATTATTCCAACAGGTATACCTTGCAGAGGGGTTGGAAGATTTGCCAACTGCCACATCCTCTAAACGAGCTACGACTGTTGGAATATTAACCCCTTCATGCCCATTGACTTCAGTTAGTTGGAGTGAGTCAGTAACTTTTCAATGAAATGTAAACCAGCGGTACTCCTACTGTTGTTTGAGCCTTGGCCCCAGTGCCGTCCCTCATTGCAGACAATAGAAGCCCTCATTGCGAAATATTTGCATCCAGTTAGTTCATTTTTCAATTGCTGTCATAATATACAATTATTGATTAAAATAGCAGAAATGAAATATTCCTTGAGCTATTAAGGAAATTTGTTTAGTAATATCAATCCTAAAGTCATGTGTTGTCTGTTTCACTAATGCTTTGCATTGCACTGTTGGTGGGAGTTTAGAAAACGTTCTTTTGATGATCTTCATTCACAAAAGAAAAAGTATTGAAGCCTTGTTCCCATTTTACTTGTAATCCAACAATATCTACTATCCCTGTTTGGTGGAAATGTGGGAAGCATACGTATGGCTCGGGGGTAAAGAGAGGATTCAGTTTGGTTTTAACATCTAACTATTCCCGCACATACGAGAAAATAGAATCACACAAACATAGAGCATACAAATAGGCCCTTTCACCCTACCTCTTCATGCCAATCATGTTGCTTATCTACATTAATTCTGTTTCCTCACAGGAGGCCCATAACAATCTGCTTTTCCTATTGGAGTTTCTTCTACTGCCTCCGTTTCAGATATTCATGTCCCTCTATGTAGAAAAACTTGCACCTTTGATTTCTGTTAAATTTCTCCCCTGTCACCTTAAAACTGTGCCCTCTAGTTCTGGACTTCCCTCTCCTGGGGAAAAGTTGTGACTCTCCCTATTGCATCTGTGCCCCTCGTAACTTTGCAAGCCTCTGGGTCCACCTCTTGACCTTGAATGTTCCTGTGAGAATAAACCCAGCTTATCCAGTCCCTCACAACTACAGCCTCCTGTACAGGGGACATCCTGGTCAGTTTCTTCTGCGCTCACTCACTTCCCTCATGTACAGTGACCGCCATAACTGGAGACAATACTCTTAAGTGAGGTTGAGGCTGCAACATACCAACAATTACTATTTAGGCTGACTCAGAAAGTCATGCAGGCTGGATTAGGTGCTGAAATCAAGTAAAATCAAAAAAAATCAAGTAAAAGTATCCATTGAAAATTAGTGATGCTTCCATAAAGGCTAATTAGGTTAAAACATGTTAAGCTTGTTCCATATGTGATATTTGTTGTAGGAATCTGCTGTACAATCTTGAACAATGATAAGATGAATGTTGTTTATGACACCAAAAATCTCACTACACTTCCCAAATGGTGTTATATTGGAAGTAAGATCAGTCAGTGGATCCATATAGGACAAAATTTTTAAAAATCAAAAGACCCCATTACACCATTATTCAAGGGATGGCAAATTTTTTAAACCACCTGATCTGAGCCTTTTCTTTGACCTGCTCAGGAATTGGTGCAGGATGGTCACAGCAAGAATGAGCTCTCACCCCAGTCTGAGAAGATGGAAGCTTCTGAATCCATTGATGCCCAACAGAATACAAATGAAAGGGAAGGTATGTAAAATTAAGCCACCATCTTCACTGAAAAGTCTCACTCAGATTTCCAGGATTTTGTTTGTTGTGTTTGTGTATTGACTGGTAGCAACATACAAAGAAAATCCATACCAAGATTCTAGCTGAGTCCAAAATTCAGTTTGTGGAAATGGAAATTACATTAAAAGTAGTGGAATTAATGAAGCACAGTTCCCTGTGAGACTTCCATAAGCGACAAAAGTGGAAATATGGGAACTAAACACAAGGAAATCTGCAGATGCTGGAATATCAAGCAACACACATAAAAGTTGCTGGTGAACGCAGCAGGCCAGGCAGCATCTCTAGGAAGAGGTACAGTCGATGTTTCGGGCCAAGACCCTTCGTCTGGACTAACTGAAAGAAGAGCTAGTAAGAGATTTGAAAGTGGGAGGGAGAGGGGGAGATCCAAAATGATAGGAGAAGACAGGAGGGGGAGGGATGGAGCCAAGAGCTGGACAGTTGATTGGCAAAAGGGATATGAGAGGATCATGGGACAAGAGGCCTAGGGAGAAAGAAAAGGGGGGGGGGAAGAAGCCCAGAGGATGGGCAAGGGGTATAGTGAGAGGGACAGAGGGAGAAAAAAAAGAGAGAGAAAAAGAATGTGTGTATGTAAATAAATAACGGATGGGGTACGAGGGGGAGGTGGAGTATTAGTGGAAGTTAGAGAAGTCAATGTTCATGCCATCAGGTTGAAGGCTACCCAGACGGAATATAAGGTGTTGTTCCTCCAACCTGAGTGTGGCTTCATCTTTACAGTAGAGGAGACCGTGGATAGACATATCAGAATGGGAATGGGACATGGATTAAAATGTGTGGCCACTGGAAGATCCTGCTTTCTCTGGCGGACAGAGCATAGGTGTTCAGCGAATCGATCTCCCAGTCTGCGCCGGGTCTCGCCAATATATAGAAGGCCACATCGGGAGCACCGGACGCAGTATATCACCCCTGTCGACTCACAGGTGAAGTGTCGCCTCACCCGGAAGGACTGTCTGGGGCCCTGAATGGTGGTAAGGGAGGAAGTGTAAGGGCATGTGTAGCACTTGTTCCGCTTACAAGGATAAGTGCCAGGAGGGAGATCAGTGGGGAGGGAATGGGGGGGGGGAACGAATGGACAAGGGAGTCGCGTAGGGAGCGATCCCTGTGGAAAGCAGAGAGGGGCGGGGAGGGAAAGATGTGCTTAGTGGTGGGATCCCGTTGGAGGTGGAGGAAGTTACGGAAAATTATATATTGGAGCCGGAGGCTCCTTCCGATGTGGCCTTCTATATATTGGCGAGACCTGACGCAGACTGGGAGATCGTTTCACTGAACACCTACGCTCTGTCCACCGGAGTAAGCAGGATCTTCCAGTGGCCTCAGATTTTAATTCCATGTCCCATTCCCATTCTGATATGTCTATCCATGGCCTCCTCTACTGTAAAGATGAAGCGACACTCAGGTTGGAGGAACAACACCTTATATTCCGTCTGGGTAGCCTCCAACCTGATGGCATGAACATTGACTTCTCAAACTTCCGCTAATGCCCCACCTCCCCCTAGTACCCCATCCGTTATTTATTTATGTACACACATTCTTTTTCTCTCTCTCTTTCTCCCTCTGTCCATCTTGCTATACCCCTTGCCCATCCTCTGGTTTCCCCCCTCCCCCTTTTCTTTCTCCCTAGGCCTCCTGTCCCATGATCCTCTCATACCCCTTTTGCTAATCAACTGTCCAGCTCTTGGCTCCATCCCTCCCCCTCCGGTCTTTTCCTATTATTTCGGATCTCCCCCTCCCCCCTCAAATCTCTTACTAGCTCTTCTTTCAGTTAGTCCTGACGAAGGGTCTCGGCCAGAAACGTCGACTGTACCGCTTCCTAGAGATACTGCCTGGCCTGCTGCGTTCACCAGCAACTTTAATATGGGAACTATCTCACTGATGCAAGTAAGATCTGAGCTGCTTGACTTTTTTGAGATTTGATTTATAAGATCTTGCACTTGTTGGCACATTGAGAAAAGTGTATACCGGATCAGGCGAACTAAAGGGCATTGTTTCTAGCATGGTGAGAGTACAATTACTGGAGGAAACTACAAGTATTAAAATTTTCTCCAGCTCCCAGTATACAACCAGCTAGAACTTGTGTCATGTTGTATCACTCAGCTGTAAAACAACTTTCCTAATGCAGAAAGTAGGTGTAATGCTTCAGAAGATTAATTGTGTACAGTAATAATTCTTTACTCTGTCAGAAGGTTTGCAGACAGCCTTGGATGGAGATGAAGCAATGGTTGAATCAGACCATGAAGACAGCATGCGGACTGAGCTAGATCTAATGAAAGAGGAACTTCAGCTTGCCTTAAGAAAAGAGAAAGAGAGCAGGGTGAGTTTTAAAACTGCTATTAATGGATAGGACAGAATAGTCTGAATATAACCGTCATCTCCAGATCTGTGATTTAAAAATTTCATTAGTGGGTCACAGTTTCAGGTTTACTGAGGTATACACTCAATAGTTAGTGGGTCACTTAGTTTCAGGTTTACTGAGGTATACACTCAGTAGTTAGTGGGTCACTTCATTAGTGGGTCACAGTTTCAGGTTTACTGAGGTATACACTCAGTAGTTAGTGGGTCACAGTTTCAGGTTTACTGAGGTATACATTCAGTAGCCAGTATACTAGGTACACCTGGTGTGACTCCAAATAGCTTAATAGCTAATCATGTTGCAGCAACTTAACATGTAAAAGCATGCTGACATAGTCAGGAGATTCAATTGTTGTTCAGACAAACATCAGAATGGGGAGAAATGTGATCTAAGTGACTTTGACCATAGAATGATTATTGGTGCCAGACAGGGTGGTTAGAGTATCTCAGAATCTGCTGATTTCCTGGGATTTTCATGCACAACAGTCTCAAGAATTTAGAGAGAATAGTATGGGAAAACAAAAACAAATCCAGTGAGCGTGAGTTCTGTGTGTAAAAATGCCTTGTTTGTGAGAGAGGTCAGAGGAAAATGGTCAAACTGGTTCAAGCTGACAAGAAGGCAACAGTAACTCAAATAACCATGCATTACAACAGAAGAGCATCTCTGAATGCACAACATATCAAACCTTGAAGTGGATGGGCTACAGCAAAGAAAGCCGTGAGCTTATACTCAATGATCACTTTATTAGGTACCTCCTTTTTCCTCATATTCATTGAGTGTTTGTGATAGTGTAGGGGAATTTGAGAAGGGAATGCAAACATTGCAGAGACATGTTGGAGAAGTAGGTTTTTGTTGTTATGGAGAGGGAAGCTACAGTTAATCTCAGTGCTATCATGCAAGGACTGTGGAAATCATGAACTACTCCCACTAGAGCTGGCTATTCAGTAATTTGGCAAAATGTGTGGCAGCATTCGATGAGACTCCAAAGTTTCTGTAATAAAGTGCTCAGCCAGCACTTGATTTTACTGTAACTGAAAGATGGTCAGTTTCATGAAGAAATTTAGGGGAAAATGTGGGGTTCACATGGGGAAAATATAACTTCTTTAATTATCGGCGAGATGGAACTCACAGCACACAAGTTGAAGACTAAGGCAAAGTCTGACAGTTATTGAGATGAATGGACAGCTAAGATAACTAACAAAGAAATTCAGCTCAGGAAGTGAGGTTCCAGGCTGCCACAAAACAATAAATTTCATGACATTATCAATGATAATAAAGCTGATTGTTTCCTTGAAACTTGGAAGTGACTAATTGTAAAGTTGCAGAAAAAAGGACCCCTTAAAACAACAACTGGATAGAATAGATGAGCCTTGAATAAAGATCTTTGGGGGAAAAGTCACATAAGATATCACTGAATTCCTGACTAGCATATCCTGAAAAGCACATCAAACTCTTAAGTTCTTCGGTGTATTGAAATCAAGACTGAATTAACCATAAGGAGCTATAATTTATCCTTTTCAAGACTTACAGAATCTCGTTAGACTTCAAGTCATAAATTTTTGATTTATTGTGGCTTTTATCCTGCTCTTTTTAATTCTGTCTCTTTGCAGCATTGATGTGAATGGATCTGCTGCATGGATTTATGACTATAACATATAAGTTGAATTGAGTCATACGTGTTGGCAATTTGCTGATGACTCTCTGTGTTATTGGGGAACATGCTTTGAGTTATTTTGAAAATGATGCTCCATTAGATTGTTGAATGACTCTATTATGTAATTGATCTAAGGTTAAGTATCTAAATATGGGTTATATTTTTCTCTTTTCGGCTTGAACTGGCAATGCTGCAGTCTGCCCTTTTTGACCAGCAGCGAGAGCTCCAATGTCAGGCAGTGGAGATTGAAACACTCTCAAACAACATTCGTGACAAGGAAGAACACATTATGGTGAGTTTTAATTTAATCAGCAGTTGAATTGTTGTGGTTGTTTTGTTGTGATTTGAAGATCAGCTTGAAAGAAAAGTCTATATTTTCTGATTGGTGGGCTCTGTGGAGTTCCTGCTATGTGCAGGAAGGTTAAGGAAGGTTTTGTGTGTTCAATAGGATGTGGAACCAAAAGATCTTGCTGAATGATAGTCCAGGTAAATGAGAAATTTTAGAGCAACAGAGCAAGGTGTGACTTTTTATAATAGTAACAAAATATTAATGTAAAAAAGATTGCATTATTGATTACAGATGTAAAAAAAAACAGAATTGGTGTTGCTTTAGATTTGCCAGCTGAATGGTTTTGGTTCTTAATGATCTTGTTGCACTACAGGATCTGCAGAGGCAGCTGGAACAGCCAAGGGAATCTCCAGAGGTGGAAAAGCTTACACAAGAGCTCCTGAAATTGAAGGAGCAAGTGGCAACCATGAAATTATCTGTACAGAAAAGTGTAGGGAAAAAGTATGATCAGGTGTGTAATTTTTCTCCTTTTCATAAGCGTGCATCAATCTAGTACTTACACATTTCAATCAAGTTAGGCTTAAGCATGCTGAACTCCAGCAATTTATAAACCTTGTTGCAGTAAATAATAGTCCCCTTAAGGTTATTTAAGTAGTAATTTGATCAGATCAAATTCATTAGTGAGTCAAGAGGTTGAAAGCAGTAAATAGTAGATGGATGGGATGACCTATGGGCTAACTGATTTGTGTAGCACAAGTACATTAAATTGTGATCCTATTAGAAAGACACAGGTAAATTTAAAATTCATTTATAAATTAATAAGACTACTGTCCTAGTTTATTAATGGTACCATATGGAAAGAAGGTTGAAAAAAATTAGAGCAATGAAAAAAAAAGAAAACATGAATCGAATTGTGTTTAAGAAAGCTGCAGTTTTCAAAAGGTCAAAAAATGAGCTCAAATTAAATGATTGTGTTCTACTTAGAGCCAATGGGAATTGATTGTTTTTTTTTCTTCCTAAAAGTACTCCCCAATTTCTTCTCTACTGAAATCATTCACTTTTTTAATGCATACTCTGTGCATTAAATATCTTCTGGTAGCTGTGCCAATTGATTATCATTCATGTACTTCGAATGTATGGGGTGTCAGGGAAGGGTAGCACCTCTGGTGGGGGAACATGTTGCGTCCTTTTCAGGGCGGTTAGTCCACCTTTGGTCCCCACCTGGCACTCAGCTCTCACCTGTGGCTCCCCGTAGCTGTTTGCATGCGACAGCGGCCACACCCCGGGCAACGGCTTCGACAAGCCAGCTAAACCAGGTGAGGGTAGCCGACGGGTCTCAAACCCTCGGTGAGATAGGGAGTTGTCTATCCCAGCATGTGAAGACAGACTCCGGCGGATTGAGCGGACGAGACCAATGGAAGTTCCAACAGTCAAGAAGGCGGTCTCTGCAAGCTTCGTGGAACATGTAGAGCAGGACAAGACACAGAAGACGTCCTGGTCATCCACTGCGCCTAGTCCCATCTCCAGCCGTCTAGACTCTGTCTTGCCACTGGAACCAGATGGGAATTGGGAAGAGAGAGTGAGGCTGACGCTGCGCAACTCTCCCTCACTTAAATCCAAATGACGCGCTAGTCTCGACACCATGATAATGGTGTCGAGGTCCTCATCGACGTCAATGATGGACGAACAACAACAACTTTGAATGTCCTCAGGTTATTCAAATATCCAGTGAATAGAAATCATAACTAAGCCTTATTATTTTCATTAGTTTCCATTATCTATACCTGTCGTGATGACTTCTCAGTAGTGACAGTGAACAGGTAAATATTTCCCTTTCCAACCTTAATTTAAAGACAAGGCGGATGATGTTTTCATTTGGGATGGCAGGAGAAATTATGTGTCTCTAAGCGAACAGAAAGGCCATTTCCCTCAAATAACAAGGTATTTCATTTCTTACTGTTACCAATTTTTATTGGCAGCTGATCTGTGCTCTTGAAGAACAGTTATTGGAGCAGTCTCACCTAAACGAAGCACTTCGAGCTGAAAGACAACTCTATATTAGCCTCGTTAAATTCCATAATCAAACTGACAGGTAAGACAAAGTCCTGAATTGGTGTAGATTTTTGAAGTCAGTGTGAGTATATAGAATGTGTTCTCTTTTGTTAGTATTTGATTCAAACTGCTCACCGCTTTTAAAAGGAATATCAGTTTTCTCTGTGATATTTCCACATATGTTTCTATATACTTTACCAGATATTATAAAAGTGTAATGATTAAAATAACTAAAATTGAAGGTTATTCGTTAGTAACATGTATGCCATCAGAATAGAAGGGACCCCCGTTACAATTTTGTCTCCTTTCCAAAGTTAAGTAATCTTACTTATTTCAAATATAATTATGAAATGGTAAGCCTGTTGGATGAAGAAATTTGCGTGGAATAATTTTTTACAGATTCACATCAAAAGATTAAGATTGCTTGACATGAAGATTGAGAATAGTTGTATAACACTGTATTAACATCAATGCTGGCACATACACCAGCAAGGAATCTAGTTATTAATATTACTGGCTGGATCATTGTGCAAGATGAAAGTTATAGCCTTGTATGGCAATAAATACATACAAGGGAACTATGAATCATTACTTGTTCAATTTGATACCACTTGATGTTTTCATCTTCTATTGTTCAAAATACTTTCTCTGAATTTTCCAACCTAGATATTGATTTATATTTTCATTAACTATAAACAGTATCTCTTACAGCTGGGTCTCAAAATTTGTCCTGTTTAATTGATAATCTCATCTATGCCCACTAGTTAATGTTCAGTCTATTTTAATGTCTCCAAATTCAAAACCATCTTTTCATCCACTTCCTTCCTCCAGATAAGTTTCTGTGGTAACTCTTTAAGCCTGTAAGGCTGTTTTGTTAAAAGGTATATCTCTTGTAAGTGGTTTGGGAAATTGAAGTGCTCAACCATGGTCACTGTAGCAATGTTCTGTGGTTCTCGTAGACCATATGCATCTGTTGTTAGTTCATTGGATACTGTCTTCAGTAGATTGATTTAGCTCATTTTTGTCTCTAAATTCACATTTCCACTTAGCACCAGCAGAGAAAAGATGCTCCAGACTGAACTCATGGCTGTACAGGCACTCCGTGGACATCTGGAAGAGGCCCTCAGGAGAACCCAGGAGCAGATTGGCAGGCTGGAGAAGGAGCCTGAGATCTCAGCAGATTCTGGAGGTGGGGGAATGGGGAGGCTGGCAAGTCTGCAAGAGCATGTGGCCTGCTCTACTGAGGTGTCTCGCAGCCAAACTACATAGCGTGCAGTGGAATATGGGCTTGTGGTTAGCCGAAAAATCTTGCTAACAGGAAATGCCTGCTTAATGCCAATGGGGTTTTACTGTTTACTAACTAATTGTGTGCAATGTTAACTGACCTGGATTCAGAAAATCATGATTGTACCATATATGTTAATAGTTTTCCTTGTCATATAGAATTCATGACTCAGGATGTATTACATGTTATCATGAGAAGAAAAAGATCATTCTATTTTAAGTTATTGCATTTTCCCTGTTTATGTTGATGAAATAAAAATTTCATTTCAATTTTCTCATTTTGCCTATGCACATTTTCCATTTTGAATGCATGAACCATCTTTCCTCCAGCAAAGCCTTCCCACCATATCCTACCTGTCTTCTTTCCCTTCGTCCCTCAAAATTCAGTAATCAATTTGCTAAGCAAATTTATTTGACCTTACTGAATGTCTGGAGTAAATAAGCAATTTTGCAATTAAGTTATAATAACATATACATATAGTTAATATGTATATATTTAATAGCTTGATTGAAGATTTTTTTAAAAGTTGCTCCTAAATTGGGTTGAACTGTTTGTGTAGATATTCATTTATTAGTAATATTACTACTTCTAAAAGCATGATATCAGCTGTATGTATTGTGGACCATACTGGTCCCAAATGTTTTTCCAAGATACCCCTTGGTTACAGTGGCAGTAAGTATCTCTATTTTATCACTTCTTGCTATCTAATTCAGGAAAGAATGAAACTTTGTGCTGGATATTAATCTTGACCACCAAAGGCTGCAAATTTGCCATATGGAAAGCACAGAAATCAAACACACTCCTGACCACAAGTGACTTGAGATTTTGTATATAAAAGTCTGAACTAATTTCTAAACAAATTAGTTTGCTAATATCTTTAAGAAGCTGTTTCAGTGATGGATATTGGGCATGGATAAGTTCTAAACTTCGTAACTATTTTCAAATTGCATAGCATCCCCAGTTTATTATCTAACTTGTACAGTTGACAGTTTTGAGAATAGAACAATCCATTTAGAAATTTTAGATCAATGATAATAATATACTCAGCATTGCTGGAAATTCATAACCAGCTTATTGTTTACCAGTATTTTCATTTCTAAATGGTAGTTTCCTTCATATCTTCGTCATTTCTACATTACAGTGTCCTTGCTCATCAGATATTATGTGATGGTTCATACGTTTCCTGAATTTGTTATCTGAGGGTTAATTCATTTTTGTCTTTTTATTATGCTTCTAAACAGATATAGTTTCCATATTTACAGGGACATCTGTGTTGGTGATTGAAAACCCTTTTTGATACTCTATAAGCAATTAATGAAAACTTTGTGCATAATAACAATGTTATGTCTCTGCAAATAATGACCTGAGATATATTAGTTTACATTGAATCCAAAACAAAAATAAATGATGAATTATTCTGGTTTATTCCACTTCTTGACCAGTGTCAGCTATCAGGGGTTGATTCCACTAATGTTTACAACTTCCAAAAATTCACCCAGGTAGTCCTCATTGATATGTTAATAGTGAATGTTGACAGGCTTTTCGACTACACAATCTCCTCATGTGGCATTCATAGTGATTGAATGACAATCAGGTATGGGAATCCAGCCATTCTAACCCCGTTAATCAAAAGAAGATGATTTGTATCCTGCTTTATCTTCTGATGGTATATGTAGTCTGTTACTTTCTGGTATTTAATTTCTCTCGTTTTCTCCAACCACTATATGAAAAATCAAATAGGGGCTGCTACTCCCATAATTCATGGCAACAGTAAGAATCCATTCTTGAATCAAGAGGCCCATTATTCAATGGAGACTGTTTGTTATTTCTTTGAATGCCAAGATTTCCAGGAATAATAAACGACAGCACTTGTATTCACACAGCTGGACCGATGTAAAGAAAGAATGCAGATGCCACATATTAGCCTTTCACAAAGGGCACTGATTGTTAGCCACTTTGTAAAGAAATATTAGAACATAAAATAGTACAACACAAAGCAGCCCTTTAGCCCACAATGTTGTACCGAACCAAATAAATAATCAAATGGCCAACTAAATTAATTCCTTCTGCCTACACAATGTCCGTATTTCTTCTTTTTCCTCACATTCATGTACCTCTCTAAACGTCTGGAATGTATCTGCCTCAACCACTACGCTAGTAGCATATTTCAGGTACTCACCACTCTGTGTTATATAATGAAACTTGTGCCTCACATACCCAGTCTCAGCTTAAATGAATGCCCTTTGGTACTAGACATTTCAATTCTGGGAAAAAAACACTGTCTGTTTGCCTACTCTTTATGCCTCTCATATCTTCTAAATCACTACCAGATCTCCTCTCAGCCTCTACCACTCCAGAGAAAACAACCCCGGGTTTGTCCAACCTCTCATGCCCCTTAATGCAGGCAGAATCCTGGTAAACCTGTAAACTTCTTCTGTACCCTCTCCAAAGCCTCATCCCTCCTGTAATGGCCACTTTCAGAGAGACATGAATTTGGAACCCAAGATCCTTCTACTCATCAACACTATTAAGGGTTTTGTCATAAACAGTGTACTGCCTCTGTATTTGACCTGCCAAAGTACACTTCACATTTGGCTGGAATAAACTTCATCTGCTATTTCTCCACACATATCTACAACTGATCTGTATCCCACTGTATTATTTGCCAGTATATACATCATTCACAACATCACCGACCTTTGTATCATCTACAATGTTGGTATCAAATTGATTATGCAGGTACCAAATAAAAAGGAAGGTGCAAGAAATTGGAGTGGAAAAAAAACTGTTGGAAGAACTCTGTGGTCAGCAGCATCTGTGGAAGCAGAGCGATGATAGACATATTAAGTCAAAATCCTGCATCAGAACGGAGTGCTGAGGGAAGATGGTCAGCATATAGAAATGAGAGGGAGGGGTGAGAAAAGGCTGATAGATAGGTGGAAGAATATGAGGTGGTGGGGTTGATTGCCGGGTGGGGTAGGTGCTGAGTGGAAATGTAAGGGGGGAGAAAAAGGCAGGGAAGGAAGAAAGGTAGAGTCGGAGGTCGGTAGGTGATGGGTGAATCAGATAAGGGAGGAACCAAGTGGAGGAAGTGATAAAGGTGAACCAGGATATATAGGTACGTGGGTGATGGGCGGAGAGAGCTAGACTTCAAGCAAAAAAAGTTACTCTTTATTCAAATTGGCACGGTAAAACATGAAGAGTTTCGTATGATCATTGTTAAAGAGTAGATTGCGATTGAAATGGAAATCCCACTTCAAATTAAGGTATACATTTCTCAAAGTAGATATAATCTTGTTGATTTCGTGGGCCACAATTTCCAATATTACTGTGTTACTGAAATTTTGAGCCTTGCAAAAAAAGTTCATTTTTTTCTTGTGCTTTGGACAATACCAAGCATGGGAAAAATGGAAAGATGACTGTACAGGTTAATTAATAATTTTAAAATGCCAAATGTATATACAGTAGATAAAAAACAGAAAATGCTGGAAGTTCTCAGCAGTTCATCCACACTGTCAGAAGACAAGCTAACCCTATGGCTGATCTATTATTACAGCTGTATGGCCACGACTATCATGATAATGGAATTCATGGCATTGAATTTCCAAACATAAACACACAGAGGCAGGGTTTAGAACCTGTTTCATTGGTTCTGATCAAAGGAATGTAAGCTCGATTTCTCTTCCCGCAGTTGCAATTTGATCACTTGGTATTTCCTGCATTTTCTGTTTTTACAGAATTCCAGCTTTATTTTCTGATTTTCATGAAATGTCGGAACTATTGGCCAATGTATATGGTTATTTTGAAAAGTGAACTGGGCGAGCGTTCTGTTTACCTGCAAACTAAACACGTGAAGTTCTAGTACATAGCATGTTAGAAGCAAATTCCTGTTTTTTGATATAAATCTCTTTAATCTGATAAAGGAAAAGTTGCTCTCATTTTTAAAAAATCACTCAGAAAGCAATTTAAGAAATAGTAGTCTACAGTAATTACCTGCTTCCACCTACCCAAATATTCCAAAAGAAATAAGAATGGACTAAACGCAAAATGTTCACTTGTAGCAGCTAAATTGTACCACTGAACTAATTTACATTTGAGATTTCAGATGATAAAGGATAATATTACTTAATAGTGAATATTTTCTGATGGAAAGATCACTTTAGTGAACTATTGATATTCTGTACTGATTTAGTTGGATTGTTGTGTGGTCAGAGAACCACAAGTAGTTGTGTCATATTAGAGCTGTGCGTGGGCAGTGGCATGTGCACAAACAGGATGAACTGGTGACTACTCAAGAGTTTTCATTGGCAGAAACATGTACCGGATTACCTTAATGCTTTCTCTGTTTCTTTTACTAATTGTGAAGTTTAAACTTTTTTGAATTATTAACTACATGTGTACAGAAAATATTATTTGTCTTTGTGGAATATAATGCTGTGGCCTGTGTGGAAGTTATCTCCACAAAAAAGAACAGATTACACAAGTATGTTTTGGGAATGTTCATATGAACTTCCAGTTTCTGCATTCCAGTACTGATGATTCTGCAGTACTATGTATGTAAAACTTCCCCTGAGCTTCACTCTAATTGTATCCTGCTTTGATAAGCAATGCATATCATTAGATAATTGAAGCAATTATTCTGAGAATACAATTAATCTCAATAATTCCAAGGAGGAGAGGGCTTGTTAATCCCACCTTCATGTATGCCTCCAGATATTTCTTGAACAGTAACCCTTTTGTGAAATTCAACTTGGCAATTACTGTGATAATTTCTTTTTTCTTTCCAAGCACCAGTTATTACGCCAGTTTTGGCTGTGCTGTATTTCACATAACACGAACTAAATAGCACCGGGATTGCCACCACTGATACAAAATTGGAATTCACAGGATTGGTTTTTCAAAGTAGAAAACTACTCAAAGCAAGTAATGGGACAAGGTTTAAATCCTCACTTAAAAGTTAACTCTTCCGTTTTGAGATCATTTTTTATTTCTGATCTCCCATGTACTTCAATGATGGATTTGTAAATTGTAGTCATCTTGTAAGATCTCTGGCATTGACCCTTAAATGTGATGAAGACCAGTTTATCAAAGTTGCATGTTGAAGCATTTTCTGAAAAGAACTATTTATGCATAGGGATCTTGATTGCATTTCAAATATTTTCAGACATTTTATCCTTCTAGGAACAGGATAATAAACTTTGTTTCTTTAAGTAAGTTGAGGGTTTAAGAGAGATTCTAAGAAAACATTTTCATATTTCTTTTAAGCAAAGTATTGCAGCCACTTTCAAGAAACTGAATTCAATTAAATTTTGTATCATTTTCTATTAACCTAAGAAAAACTGCTATAATCCACAATCAAATTTGTCATTATTTGGTGCCAAGCTTAGTGGATTGTTCCTGGAAAAGTTGTAAATTTGTTAAATAAAATCCAATAAACAGTAATAAATTACACTGTAATTTTCAAAGTTTAAGAATAGGAGCCTAGAATGTGTTCTGAAGCTTTAGACATGCCTCTATGTTTTATTGCAAAGGCATCAACCACAGCTGCATCTCTTCAAAAGCCATTAAGTGCATGCTGAATGCATTGTGGACTTTTAAACTGTGTCCAGCTATAATTAAATGTTATCAAGAATTTTAAAAAGCATGATTGAGTTAAGGTCATTTGAGCCGCCTCCTTCCATACATACAAGTTTTTTATATATTCATTCAAAATTTATAAGTCTGCACAATTAAGTGTAAAAATGGAAATGTGCATCCTGGGGCAATATATATAAAAAAAAAAGTTTGGGGGAGATATTTCCAGCTGTCTAATCTTGTACTTTTGTTAAGATTATAACAGACATACTATCTGATGACTTGGAGAGATACTTGGCACCATTTATGTGTTCTAGTGCTTTCGACTCACAGAAAGTAATTGATACAGGGTAATCAACCTCTCTAAATGTTAGCTTTACTCTTCAATTGAAATTATAATCTTTTGATTATTTCCAATTCCATAATAGTCACCATTTTGTATAGCTTTTTTAGGCTTTGCTGCCACAGTTATTAAACATTTTGGAAAGCATAAATGTGTAAAGACACAAACTTCCTTTTTAATGGACATGTACTTCAGCAAAAGTCACCAACACAGAACAAGAATGCACAAAGAGCTTTTGACTGTCTTAGCAGTAAATGATCTCATTGCTTTTACCAGCTATGCAACAGGCAGAGTAATGTTGTAGATACGTTTTATTGATCTAATCAAGTTTATGCTTTGACAAAGAATGAACTGGTACAAATGATGAAAATATGCAGGACCTTTTCAGTCCATGGTAATGAAAAATGGCTGGTTTATTACATTAACATACTGATGTTATATGCCTTTGTTCCATGTAAATCAGACATTGAAGTTGGCTATCAGTTACAAAGTTAAAAGTATTGTGGGAGTGAATAGACTTAATTTAGATCATTTTAAATAGGATTTCAGCCAAGACTTGAGTGTTTATTCAGACCAGGAAAGCCTCAGATTTGTTTTGCTGAGAATTGACTTCGGGTAATCTTACCTCAACACCTCTGGTTTGACCAGAATATTTAGTGAAGGGACAACCAGTAATTTCTGACCTTGGCTGGAAGCCTGTAAGTGTGAATTTTGACCAAAAATAATCAGGGCTGATTGTGCTAACCCATTAATACTTAGTGCCCTGCCTACAGCTACTTATTGGAAGGGAATCAGAGCCTTTGGTGGGTGATGCTGTCAGTGAAAGGAGGTTGGCACCTGACCACTCTGTTCTCCAGAATGTAATATACAAAGTATAAATCAACCTGGTTTCTTTTCTTGCTGGCATTTTGTTAAAGAATACATTGCGAGAGACTGAGGAGTAGGGAAATAATTGGCCTGACCACCCTCCTGATTTGAGAATGGTATCTACTCTGCTGAAGTAAATGGAACAATGTCCAGCCTTGCTTTCCTTGTTCTGCATGTTGTCCAGATATGCATGAAGACCATTAGTAATTATTGAGTTGACCAGCATTTTAAACTGGCATGTAATGTGGAAAAAGATGGACAATTGCTAAATTGGATTGTGTGCAATAAGCAAGTGTTTTCTTTTTGTTGCAGATTCATTCTTTGTTTGCATGTACTATCAGATTGTGATGATAGAGAAATTCTAGTCTCTCTGTTCTGATGCATTTTGTCCACAATAAAAATTGTCTTAAAGTATTTTCCAAACTAACTTCATCTATGTGCACCAGAAATGAAATTTGATCCCAGGTTGAGGAAATGTCATTAAGTTAATAGGTACTCAAAGCTCATCTGCTTAGTGTCAAACTGGAAACTCATGGATTCTGTTCTTAGTTCCTACTGCTAGCTAATCATTCTTGATAGAGCTGCCAATTTCAATGCACCTGGATGAATGTAGGTGGGAGTGGGAAAATTCAGTGGTACTGGGAAAGAAATGGCTAGGTTTGCTGATGATTCTCCAATGGTCTCTACTGGAAAATGCTCACACGAAGTGTTGAGTAAAATAAGTTTACACATATTTCAATCTCCCTTTGCTCTAAACAGCTTGCAAAGACTAGCATTCCCAATTGATGGTTCAAGAGTAGCTGTTAGTGAGTATGTTCTTTCCAGATAACAAAGGGAGCATTTGATGTGCTTCTGGCAGGACCCACAATGCAAAATCCTGGATTTTGTGACAGAACAAAAAAAGAAGAAACTTTGCAGAATGATCTAGTGATCTCTGTAATGCAGATTACTTCTTTCTCAACATTGGTGCTATCAGACCTTGATTCTAGGGGATCTATGGCATTTAATGACAATGGCATCAGGGAGTTGCGCAGTTAATAATACTTGTGTGTTCTCATAAATGGAAAACCTGGTGGTAAAAGGGATTTTAAATGCCTTACAGAATCCAAAATAATATCTGCTTCATACTCAAGATTAAGATCAAAGCTGAAATATTTTAAAGAAATAAAATCAACTTTGGAACTTTGAAAGACTTGAGGAAATGCTTATCCACAGATCTAAAATTTATAGGTCCAGAGATGTTGTTGAATTGCAATTGTAGCTATTAAAATCTCACTTGCAGCATTATGTTGGAGTAGTTTGCAAAAAAAAACCTGACCAAAGATAGAACAAGGAACCACTCTCACAAATTTCCTGATTCCTCTGTTAATCTCCAAAATTTGCTAACAACAGGAATTCTGCAGATGCTGGAAATTCAAGCAACACACATAAAAGTTGCTGGTGAACGCAGCAGGCCAGGCAGCATCTCTAAGAAGAGGTGCAGGCGACGTTTCAGGCCGAGACCCCTAACCCTAACCCTCGCATTAGTCCTGACGAAGGGTCTCGGCCTGAAACGTCGACTGCACCTCTTCTTAGAGATGCTGCCTGGCCTGCTGCGTTCACCAGCAACTTTTATGTGTGTTCCAAAATTTGCTGTCAGTTTTGTGGTATAATAATAGTGAGATCTGATCATTGGGTGATTAGGGGGGGTACATTTGCCTACATTTTGCTTGTGAAATCTGACCCAGCATTGTGGGCATCCTAAAAGAAGTGTGGCTTTGAATTGTTAAGTGGTGTGGACGTGTCGTGCATAGCATTGCAATGCACATGAACGGAGGACTTTCAGAGCAAGAGGCACAGTAATCTAATGTGTGATTATTGCAAAGAACAGTACCTCTCCAGTCACCCAATGGTCCTTCATGCTGTGTGAGACCATCATTATACACCATAAATTAAAACACGCCTTATTCCTCGTAAATTCCATGTTCAACTTCAAAATTAATTTGTGTTGGGGACTAAAATCCTGCTATTCAGATTTAGAAGATGTAAGTTATGACAGAAACCTGTCTCCTCCATCATGGTGAGAAACAAACTATTCGAATGATAGCAAGTCACTAAAGTTAAATTACCATAGAAATAATCTAATAATCTGGCTGTCCAGATTATTCATTCAGTTAATGATTAGAAGGTGGGACAATAGCTGAACCTTGTAATGAGTCTAACAAAAACTACCAGATTGGGTTCAATAATGTCCAATTTATGACTCCACATGGTTGACTTAACAAACCATTCAGTTGTAGATGCTTTAACACCATATTCTCAATGAGCAATTAAGGATGGACAGTAATTGCTAATCTTGTCAATGCTGCCCAGAAATAAGTGAATAAAACTGCATAAGTAGTATCATAATCAGCATTCCCAGTTGGAGACACCATGCAAAGAGAACATATTTGGAAATATATATTTAAGTAAGCAGCTGTCCTCCTCTTAAAGTCTTCAACTAGTTATACATAAAATATTAACTGCTACAGCTGGAACTTTAATCCCTTTCCTCTTCAATTTCTTTCCTTTTATTAAAACCAGAGTTGTGCAGGGAACATCTGTTATCTGGCTAAATTCCCTGCATAACCAGGCCAAGGTTAAGGTTGTCAACTCTCCAGGATTGCCCTGGAATCCACAGAAATTGGAGATGAATCTGAGCAACTTTCTCGGAAACCTGGACGACAGAATAAGACTGGGGAAAAATATCATGAAAATAGAAATGTACTATTTTGGTTCATGTGTTACTTTCATTATCAGTTCTTAAAATATTGGAGAAGGGATTAAAAAAAAAGGTTGTTCAAATGACAGTAAGTAAAAAGGCAGTTGGATAACACTTCATGTGGGAAGATAGTGCAGTGGATTATAGACCAATGTGTGAAAGGTGACCTTAGGCAGATGTTTGGAACAGTGAGGTTTGGAGACAAAAGATCTTGTAATGAAATCAACTATTGTAAAGCCATTACTGTCATCATTTTATTAATTTGTACATTCAGATATTGCCAATGGTAATAGGACAGTGAAGAGGATAATGAATCTTTCCAAATCAGAAACCAAATTCCAAATGGTACTATTGCCCAACGTCCACTGCGCTGTTTCTCTTGGTAGTAGTACAGCCAGTCCATGAGATTAATTATGAATTGTTGACTAATTATTTAGTATATTTTATGGATTATACCACAGTGTTTGCTGTAAAATATTGATTGTCAGGCTATTGCACATCCAGGTTTTGAGAAAGATTAGGGAAAGGCCAGATGTCGGGGTTTTAATTCTTATGTTCTGGTATTGTGGTTTTGTTTAGTTAAGTGGTTTTATTAGCTGTATTAAAGGACAATTAACAGTCAATCAATAATGCCACAATGAGAAAAAGTGGATTAACTTGTGTGGTCATCGTTACAGATACCAGAATACTTTAAACTACAAATTTATTTAATAAACTCAAATTTCTTGGCTAGTATGGTGTGAGTTAGACTGGTTTCTTTGGGTCTCTACTAGTCCAGTAATTTAACCACAATGGTATTATGCCTGAGTAAATCAGGTCCACATTGAATAAAATTACAAATCCTGAACCTGTGTATCAAAAACACTAAAACCTTTGATAATTGATTTCCTTTTATAATCCAAGGAATATGCAAATAGGTGAGAAATACATTTATACCCAATTACATTGTAAATCCTTGGTACATACATTTAGAATTGCAGTAATTTTGTGGGTGATGTTGTAATTGTGAAAATGCACTCACTTCTGGTAAAATAATTAAAATCGTAAAGTGAGAAACTGCTGTGCTGATGTTTTTCAGAATGCCTCTGCTTTGCTTTGCTGAATATTTTCTTGTTACATTAACCTTTAAAAGCTCAGCATCACCACCATGCTTTATTGCCATCCACAGATTGTTGGGTGACATTGTGTGCAGTGATAGATTTGAAATTGTTGTGCTCCAGCAACTGTTACTCACTTTTTAACAAACTACATGAAAAATATAACTTCTATCATCTTTCTGCTGTTGTACATTCACCTGATATTTCTCTATTTAATGAGTAATACCCTATTTTAAAATATGTTTTGGGTTCACATTGGCATTTAAAACACATTCATATACTGTTTGATGAACAAATTAAGGGAAAAGTGGGAAGTGGTCAATCACTGATGCTTAACCTGAATCGTTTGCTCAGAGCATTTGCTTTGAATGTATTAGAGGTTCAGCAATTTAACCATAGCAACTTGAGCTTGTTAATGTACAGGAAATGGTTAACCCAACTGACAGATCATTTGCCTCTGAATAAAGCAGCAAGAAGAAGTTTGTTATTCATGGATGTAGGCTGGTAGTTTTCAATCAACAGCATGCAAAATGGAAAATGAGCAGAACATTATTTTTATTTAAATCTCCAGGGAAGGCTAAATCTACCATTTCAGCACACCTTGTAAAAATTGAATAAATATGCATGTATTCTTGGTAGCAATCAAGATATTTTTTAAAAGTAATTAACAATTTTATTGATGTGTGATTGTTATTTATTATTTGAAGTGAGTAGTGGCCATTGGCATCCTTTTACATGTTCTTGACAAGTATCTGTTTTTCACTTTCTTTCAGAGTACCATTGTGAGAGAGCTGAGGATGATGAGGGCACTCAGTTTAAAGATTCATTGAATGAGCATCCAACAAATGTGGAGCACAACCAGCAGGTAACATCAAAAGCTGCAGTGGAATTTGTTTTAAGTACAATTTGGAGAGAGGCAGAACATTTAATTAATGCCCTAATTTGTGAAGTGTTCAAAAGAATAAAAACCTGCAGATGCAGATCAGCAGGAATCTGAAATAAAATCAAAGAATGCAGGAAATACTTGGCAGATCAAACAGCATCTGTGGAGAGGGAAAAAGCTAATGGTTTAGGTAATAATCTTTCACCATAAGCTATTGAATGTGCTTCTGATGTAAAGCCACATTGGAAACCGATTATTTCTCCAGCGATGATATGCCTGATGTGTTGTGTTTGTCTAGCATTTGTTGTTTTCAATGCAAAAGAAATAATGTATGCCCAGAAATGGAAGTGTCTCATTATAATTCAAATGGCTTGGTGTTCTGCCATTGGGGAAATGGACAGCATGAATTAGAATCCCATGGAGAGTGGAGATCTTATCACTTCCATTCTTGTCCATGTGGCTTGAATGGGTTGGATGACTGAGCAAAGAGGTGGCAGCTGGAATAAGGTGTGGGGAAG
The DNA here is from genome assembly GCF_030028105.1 of Mobula birostris. Taxonomy (NCBI): domain Eukaryota; kingdom Metazoa; phylum Chordata; class Chondrichthyes; order Myliobatiformes; family Myliobatidae; genus Mobula; species Mobula birostris. The sequence goes on along the minus strand of NC_092381.1, from coordinate 63,983,768 downwards.
TGTACAGTAAAGCATTTTGGTAGAAGCAAAAAAAGGTACAGACTATTTCTCTACAGGTAGAGAATTCTCTTCTAACTGGGGAGACAATTCAGAAATCAAAGGTGCAAAGGGACTTGCAAGTCCTCATGCAGGATTTCCTAAGTTAGGGTTCTGGCCTGAAACGTTGACTAATTGTTTCCACGGATGCTGCCCGACCTGCTGAGTTCCTCCAGTGTGTTGTGAGTGTTGCTTTGACCCCAGCATCTGCAGAGTATTTTGTGTTTCCTAAGTTAACTTGCAGGTTGAGTCAGGGTTGAGGAAGGCAAATGCAATGTTAGTATTCATTTTGAGAGGACTAGAAAACAAAAGCATGATAATAATGCTTTTTTAAGGTGTTGGTCAGAAAACATTTGGAGTATTGTTAGCTGTTTTTGGCTCCATATCTAATGAAAGATGTGACGGGATTGTTGAGGGTGTACAGGAGATGTATGAGAATTATCCCAGGGGTGAGATAGTTACTGTATGGGGAACATCTGATGGCCCTGGAATTTAAAAGGATGAAAAGGGATGTCATTGAAATCTACTGAATACTGAAATGACTGGATAGAATGGATATGGTATCTAAAACCAGAAAACACAGCCTCAGAACAAAAGGACATCACTTTAGAATGTAGATGAGGAGGAATTTCTTTAGCCAGGGTTCAAGGTTCAAAATAAAATTATTATCAAGGTACTTGTATGTCACCATTTTTGTATGTCAAGATTCATTTTCTTCTAGATATTCACAGTAACACAATAGAATCAATGAAAAACTTTAGATTCATTCTCTGTACGTACGTGGGGATTCATTGCACTTCTGCACATCTACGAAATTCACTGCCACAGGTGACTAAGTCATTGGGTGATTTAAAATGGAGTTTGATAGCTTCTTGATCAGTAAGGTTGTCAATGGTTGCAGGCAGAAGGCAGAGAACGGGGTTGAGAGAGGAAAATAAATCAGACATGATCGAATGGTGGAGCAGAATCAAGGGGCTGAATAGTCTGATTCTGCATCTACAGCATAGTCACTGAGTACATGAATAAATTTGGGTGAAGAATTGTAAATTGAAATTCCATGTCTTTGTATTCAGGCTTTTAATACATTCATATCGATGTTATGTTATATTTTACATTACATTGTTCACATTATTGGCAATTCTTTGCCAATTAAGTTTGAAGATGCTGTACAGTGCCAACTCAATGATTAAGTAATGTTGATCACATGGCACTCAATATTTTTAGTGTATTTAATTCAATACTTTTAGTGCATTCATATAGATGTTAGTTTGTTTTACACTGTTTACATTGTTAATGAAGGTGTACAGTGCGAACTCGATTAAATAATGTTGATCACATGACACTCGGTATTTTCCCAATGTTTCTTGTCTCTCCTCCTTTCCTACATAGCAATTAATTTCACACATGCATATTTCCATTGTTGCATTGCATTAATATGCTTTTCTCTGTGTGGGTGAGTGTTGACAACCTATTGTAGTTGACTGTGAAAGATTCACAATTGAACTGCAAGTTGTAACATACAATGTTCACGATTGTAGAATTCCAGTGAATGTAACTGAGTAGTGATGAGGAACACAAATCTTAGGAAATTTTCTTTCTCTAACCATGGAGTAGTGTGACATCTTTGCAGCATACATACATAAAATTAGAATTGTTGCCATCCATCTTCATCAACAGAGGGGAGAAAAGGAGTTGCTTGTGTTAACAACAAAAAGGTTTATTTTTCGGATCCATCCATTTTCATTTGTCTCAAATTGCAATTAAATCTTTTAGTCTTTACAGAAAGGCTCAAATGATTCTGGATTTAAAAGTTGTATTGAAGAAACTGACTCCAGCATCTTGTTTCACAATTCAATGGCCATGAGAACAGAGGCACTGGACAATTTCCAGCAGATGAAACTCGAAATGCAGAGTCCGACTGAGGAAAATAAACTGATGGAAAACAAACAGATGGAGCTGAGGACACAGACTGAGAAATCAGTACCTCAAATGGAGTAAGTATTTTATTTATTAAATTTAGATGCCTTGGTCAATTTGTTTTAGCTTAACATTTATAAGACTGAGAATATTAAATGTGCTGGGCACAGATTCAACCACATTTCAAATCAAGTATATGTGTGGATCCTTTCCCTTCTCTACCAAATTCTCAGCTTCACTTTGTCCCCTGTTTATCGTGGCACTTTACTACCCTGCTGTCGAAAATTTGTCTATCTCAGTTGATCAATACATATGGTAGCAGACTGACCGGGTACAATATTAGACCTTGCCAGCTGATGAGGCATGAGTTTCAGCATTTTGTATTTTCAGAAAAGGACAATTGTGTTTAGCAGTCACTGCTAATTTTAAGATGAGATTAATGATAGAAAATGTTAGAAGATCTAGAATGGGATGTTAATTACAAGTACTTTCTGCAGTTTTTATCTGATTTCAATGTACTGAACAATATTAACCCATAGCAAGGTCCAGCTGACCATGTTAGCAATTTGAAAGGTGGCACCTGCACTTAGATTAAATGATGTTTGATAATGTATTGCAAAACTATGATGTAGTCATTAAGGAAGAAATTTATTAACCACCTTTCATATTGACAGGACTCTTCAAGGCGTTTCACGGTCAGTTCATTGGTGTGAGAAGGGAACACTGTTGGCCCATCTCAGATATTTGGAAAAAAAACTGGGTTTGCCTTTTTACAATCCTCCCAGCAGACAAGCAGCTTGGAAACTTTCAAGTTTCTTGGGACAGTGATGGGGTCTCTGGGGCAGCTGAACCAAGCTCCATTCAAAGTAAAGAGAAAAGATTTTGATAGCTGTCTAACTTGTGCTCCCAGACAGTCTAACCACTAAAACATACTTAATGCTTCTGAAAGTTTGAGGTAGTCAGAAATATACAAAAATATTTTAAAACTTAGAAACACGTAACACTGTATGTTGAAAGAATAAAATGTGAAAGATGCTAAAACACTAAAGCAATTTATCAGAACATATTAAGTTGGAGTAGCTCATCAAGTCCTGATTCATTATTCACAAGATCATGGCTGATCTTCTACCTCAGTGACATCTTCCTGCACTACACTATATCTCTTGATTCCCAGATATATTTTGATATCTCTTTTGAATTAATATAATACCAGTCATTATCACCATCTGAGGTAGAGAGTTTTAAAGTTCGTCAATGTCTGACTGAAGGGGTTTCACTTCCTCTTAGTCATAGTATTTTATTCTGAGATGGTAAACCTTGGTTCTCAATACCTCAGCCAGTGGAAACATCCTCTTTGCATCCAAACTGCCAAGCACATCTTTGAACACCAACATTTCCAAAGCTCCAACATTAAAAAATACCCTGCTTTTCTTTTTTGTTCACCAACATGGATCACGCATTATATGATGTTACTTATTCAGCCCTGGTAGTATTACCAAGAAGATTCTTTACATCTTTACATACTTCTAAACATCAGTATCTCATTAAAATTTATCAAAAAATCTAAATGAAAAACCCTTCCAAAATTAAAATTTTAACAAGTGTATTTTTAAACTAAAAATCCTCTGATGTTTACATTGAGGATATTTTCTGAAGACTCTTTCAGTCGTTGCTTTCCATTCAATGCAAGGGGAACAGGCCAATTGTTCCTTCACTTACCTGGCAGAGAATGCTTCAGTAAATCTGGAATCAAGTAGCAAAGTCCTGCCCCTGAGGGGCTCCATCAGATTTCCAGAGTTAGAGTGTAGTTAGCTGCCAGCATCCACACGTGTGGAAGTCTGGAAATTGTTCCAAATAACATGCAGTAATATTGATATACACTGGCATTTTTTAATTAAATTTACCGAGAAACATAGGTTATTGTTGAGTGAACTATTGTATTGTCGGTTGAGGGAATATAGTAAATGTTCTATATCATGGAACATTAATACATAAGATGCTTAGAACTCAAAACCAAAACTCCTCCTTTGTTACAGGCATGCTTCTCATTTCCCTCACTAATAACGTTAATGATTCATCTAGTTCTTTAATTAAATTAACTGGCCTGAGCCAATTATTTTACAAGGAGGTGGTGTGGGGGAGGGGTTTGTTGTGTAACTTATCTAAAAACAACAGGTCAACTGATCAAATTAAGTAAACTAGATATACAGTAGTTTATGGTAAGCACAGAAATTTGTGAGTGCTTTCAACTAATCATTCAGCCATTGTGGAGAAGCTTTCTGAAAACAATTTTTCAGCACACAGTATGGTGGTGGTAAGTTGTGGGGTGTCTCTGTGAATCATTATTGCATTTCAGTGCACTGAGCAAATATTAACTCATAGCAAGGTCCAGCTGACCACCAAATGATTTTTGAATTTTCATGGTGTGTTGGGGGAAGCAAATCGAGCTCCTTCTCAAGCATAGTGACTGCATAGGAGGTAGGAACATAGTTTATGAATTGTCAGACTGATGCTGAGGAAACCTTTGAATGTAGGAAGTGTTGATTTTCTGAAATACCAGTATTTTCAAAGGAAGGGGTTTTAATATTCTTGATAACCTTAGTTTTTAATCTATTTTTACATAAATATAAAATATTGAACATATGTATTTTATACCCCATATTGACATTCAGTTTTATTCATATTCATTCCTTGAAGCCCATTACAAAATCAGACTTTGGAGAATGTTGAGCAGAAGAGAATTGTGGAAGCGGATCTGACAGGGCCGGGGTGGAGCACAGAAGCAAAGGTCAGCCTTGATGTTTGGGACCTCAGGGAGGAGATTATAAAGTTAACTGTGAAATTACAGAGCTCAGAAACCATCATCAGCCTCCTGAAGGAACAGCTGGAGCTCAACTCTTCCCAGACCGGAGAAAAACGTTTCAATCCAGAGCTCATTGTAAATATGGCCAAAGAAATTGAGCGACTAAAATCAGAGCTTAGCCATTCTCGGGTGCAATGCTCAAAAGCAGACATGCAACAATGTGACAGAAGGACTAAGCAGGCCAGACCCTATTCACTGGACCTTGGGATTCTCTTATCACAGAGTAATAAAGAGGCCCCATATTTGACTGATGCTGTTCAGCAGGTTAGTATGAATACACTATAGTTATTTTTAAAAAATAACATCTAATAATATTTTAATTTTCATCTGTGTGTTACCAAGCCATTGTTCATTTTGATTACTTGGTGTTCACTGGAAGATGCTTAATTCAACTCAATGCCTGTGTTCATGGTAAAAATAATGAAAAGCTTGAGGTTGCTTTTGTTTTTTATGTAAGCATTTTACTTTTTTAGACATCTTTTCTCTAAACCTCTACACTGTATATGTTTTACTGAGAAATGAGTGGCAAACAGGAACCAGTTTAAATAAATAAGAACAATTGATAAACAGAGTGCAGTTGCACAAGACTTTGGTAGCTGTGGAAGACATTGGTGAGGCAACACTTAGATTATTGTGTCTAGTTTTTGTTACCTTGTTATAAGAAAAAATGCCATTAATCTGGACAAAGTGCAGAAATGATTTATGTGAATATTGTCAGGACTCGGGCTTGAAACTTAAGGAGAGGTTGAGCAGACATGGACTTTATTCCTAGGAATGGAGGAGACTGAGTGGTGACCTTATAAAGGTGAATAAGATCATAAGGGGCAAAAGAATAATGTAAATGCACAGTCTTTTTCTCAGGGAGAGGGAATCAAAACTCTAGGGCATATATTTGTGAGAGGGAAAATTTTAAAAGGGGCGTGAGGCAAACTTCTTCACATAGAGGTTGTTGCATATGTGGAATGAGCTGTTCCAAATCTGCACAAGTGGTTGAGGCAGGTGTAACAACATTTGAAGCTATTTGGACAGGTAGATGAATAGGAGAGGTTGAAAGAAACATGGGCAAATGGGACGAGCTTAGGCGGACATTTTATTTATTATGGACAAGTTAGGTCAAAGGGACTATTTCAGTGCTGTATTACTCTGATTAGATCACAGTTACAGAAAACAACATCCTCTTTATATGATGCATACAGTCTCAACAAATTTTCCTTTTTCATTTGAGCTTCTTCATCTTTGAAGTTAGTGAAAATCAGGTCACATATCCAATGGTGTGGTATGAAGTGTTACTAGAGAAATGGTCTTCTCCAGCATGAAGTGATTAGTGCTGGGAGGGCGGAGTGAGGCCAGAAAGGTTAGAGTTTGAAAATCAGGAAAAAAGATCTGTTGATGCTGGTAGTCTGAAATGAAAATGGAAAATGCCACAAAAACAGCAGGTCAGACTTAGAAAGAAACAGTTAACATTTCAGCTCTGCCACCATTCTCTTTCAGGGAAAGAAGGAGATGCTATTTAGCTTTGAATTGAAGGCAGGGGAAGGGATATATAGAACAAAGGGAATATTTGTGTAAAGGGTATCAGCACACTAAGCTTCTTGGTCTTTGTATGTGTTAATGATGGGGTTATGGGATCTGCCCAGCAGGCAAGTTGTACAAACAGGATGGGTTTATGGGACCCTATATCAGACCTGAGAAAGAGAGAATTAAGTTAGTATAAGTAGCAGCAAAGATGAGGCAGGGTGATGGACTAGGGTGCTGTTAAATTTATTTGCATTTTTGATGTATTACCGATATTACTGTCTAGAAGCTACACAGTGTTCTGTAATATATGCAACACAAGCAATTCAATTCAAGATGCATGGCTTGTGAAATATTGTACCATAGGATTAAGATTTGATGGAAAATTGATATTTTGAGCTTGTGTTTCGTGTGAATGATTTTTAATTTCTGTATGCTGAAGTTTCTTGAACTCCTATGCTATGACATAGACACGGTTGGTTTTCAGTCAGACTCTTCCAATATGTGAGGGCACTTTCATATCCTGACACCCATTAGTTACTTTCCTCTCTCCATATTGTTCTGTACCCCTGCAGCTTATTCTTTCTCATGTTTGTCCATTGATTCCTTTTGCCATTAACCTATATTAAAGAGTAATTTACAGTGTTTTAAACTATTAGCACCTTTGGGATGTGGAAAAAAACTATAGCAGCTAGGGAAAGCCACATGGTCTCAGAAAAGAAAGGTCAACTCCACACAGGTGGCACCCACACCAGAACTGAACCAGCGACCTTGGATATCTGAGGCTATGAGGTGCCAACTTCTGTGCTTCCCAAACCAATCAAGCACAAGCTTTCTTTAATGATCATTCCCAGTGTCAAATGGCCATCAGTCACAAGGCTGTGAGGAAATGAAGTAGAATCTGGAGCTCCATTATTAGTGGAAGTTATTTAATTTCTATCTAACACCTCATTTTCAATCTGCTGTGATTAAAGAGGGTAATATCAAATGGCTCATATAAATGTTACTTTCCTTGCATATGGTGAATGCATTTCTTCTCCTTTCAGTGTGGAACTGTGCTTTCCAGACCAGACAGGGTCTTGTAGTCTATCCTGAATCTGCGCAGAGTTAGCTGATCTCCCTGACAGCGATGGTGGTTCAGTTTGGCTATTAAGCTTTATGGCTTGGATGTTGGGAGAGGGCAGCCATGTTTTCAGGCCATCTTATCACAGTTAAATGTGTCTGGCTATTAGCTAACTGTTGGATCAGGCTCAGCTCAATGGTCATTGTGATTACACATACGGGGGGGTGATACTGATACAATATTACTAGGTCTAGGTACTGAAGCATGTCAAAGCAATCATTAGAACCTTCAAAAAGGGATTGAAGAAAATTGGATAAATGATTTTACTGTGACCCTGCAATGTATTTTACCTACACTTATGTGATACTTACTGGTCATTATTAAAGTTATTTAAATAACTTCTCTGCAATTTCTGTTTAACTTTTTGATTTTTGTGTTACTATCCAGGTTGGAAGTATCAGCCCATGGCATCATGGGCAATTTGGACAACAATCCAAACAGTTTCAAAGCGAGCTAGCTGAGTACAGACAACAGAATAAGGAATTACAGGAGAAGCTTGTAGTGACCGAGGCTACTGTAAAGGCCCAGGACAACCAGTTGCAGCAGTACAAAGACCTACTCAGTATGTATCATGTTCAGCCTGTAAAGACTCTGAACAAAGTCCTCTGTAATGTACTAATATATTTATCTTCCACTGACGTTTTGTTAAGTTGAGTATTTACAAACTGGCCTAAAGAAACATATGCAACCTTAATATAATGGCCCAGTGGTTTCTCAGAAGGAAATGAAGGAGTGGGGCAAGAGGAACAAAGAAGTAAATTTTCCTGTATCATCTCACTGTAGCATTTGTGAATCTTTGGGCCTAATGAAGGAATGCATTCATTTTCAATGCTTGTTCAGTTTTCCTTTTTATAGTGATTGCTGTCAACTTCCTTGATGAAGTGTTTCAATCTGAAGTGTTGACTATCCATTTTCCTCCACAGATGCTGCCTGAGATGCTTAGTTCCTTTAGCAGTTTGCTTTCCTGCTCCAAAACAAAACATTTGTACTTTGCATAACTTCTCTGACTACTTTTCTTCCAGCTCAGAATCTGAACCAGGTTTAGGATCACTGACAAACATCATGAAATTTGTTTAGCAGTACAGTACAGTACAATGTAAAGCATAATCATAGGACTATAAAGATAAGAGCAGAATTAGGCCATTTGGCCCTTCGAGTCTGCTCTGCTATTTCATCATGGCTGATCCAATTTTCCTCTCAGTCCTAGTTTCCTGCCTTCTACCCATATCCCTTCATGCCCTGACCAATCAAGAATCTGTCAACCTTTGCTTTAAATATACATAAAGATTTGGACTCCACAGTTGCCTGTGGCAACAAACTTCACAGATTCACCACACTCTGTCTAAAGAAATTCCTTCTCATCTCTCTTCTAAAAGGACACCTCTCTATTCTGAGCCTGTGTCCTTTGGTCCTAGATTCTTCCACCAGAGGAAACATCACAAAACCACATTTCATACTTGCTTTTATCTTCCAGTCCTTTTGAAATGACTGCGAACATTGCGTGTGCCTTCCTCACCTGCAAATTAACCTTCAGGGACTCCTGCACAAAGACTCCCAATTCTCTTTGTGCCTCAATTTATTGTATTTTCTCTCCTTTTAGAAAATATTCTATTTCTTCTACCAAAGTGCATGGCCATACACTTCCTGACACTGTATTCCATCTCCCACTTCTTTGCCCATTCTTCTAATCTGTCTTAAGTCCTTCTATAGCTCTTTACTTCTTCAAAACCACCTGCCCCTCCACCTAACTTTGCAACAAAGTCATCAATTCCATTATCCAAGTCATTGACATATAACGTAAAAAGAAGTGTCCCAAAACAGACCGCTGTGGAACACCACTAGTCACCAACAGCCAATGACAAAAGGCTCCCTTTGTCTCCTGGCAATCAGCCACTGCTTTATCAATGCTAGAATCTTTCCTGTAATACCATGGGCTCTTAACTTGTTAAGTAGCCTCATACATGGCAGCTTGCCAAAGGCCTTCTGAAAATCTAAGTACACGTCAACAGATTGTCTATCCTACATGTTATTTCTTCAAAGAATTCCAACAGATTTGTTGGGCAAGATTTTCCCTCGAGGAGACCATGCTGATTGTGGCCTTTTTTATCATGTGCCTCCAAGTACCCTGAGACCTCATCCTTAATAATCGACTCCAACTTCCCAGCCACTGAGGTCAGGCTAACAGGTGTGTAGTTACCTTCCTTCTGCCTCTCTTCCTTCTTGACGAGTGGAGTGACATTTGCAATTTTCCAGTCCTCTGGAACCATTCCAGAATCTAGTCATTCTTGAAAGGTCATTACCAATGCCTCCACAATCTCTTCGGCCACCTCTATCAGAACCCTTGGTGTACACCATCTGTTCCAGGTAACATCTACCTTCTGACCTTTCAGTTTCCCAAGAACCTTCTCCTTAGTAATGCCAACTTCACACACTTCTGACCCCTGACAAACTGGAATTACAATAGCAATTACTATAAGTTCCTAAGCCAAACAAATTGAGCAAAAGGGGAATTACAAGATAGTGTTCAAAGACTGTTTAGCAATCTGATAGTGGAGGGGAAGAAGCTGTTGCTAAAATACTGAGTGTGGGTCTTCAGGCCCTTGTACCTCCTTTCTGATGGTAGTAATAAGAAAAGAGCATGACTATGAGGGTCCATAATGACAGGTGCTGCCTTCTTGAGGCACTGCCTCTTGAAGATGTTGGGGAGGGTTGTACCCATGATGGAGCTGGCTGAATCTTCAACTCTCTGCAGCCTCCTGTGCTTCTGTGCATTAGAACCTCCTTACCAACCTGTGATGTAACCAGTCAGAATGTTCTCCACCGTACATCTCTTGACATTCACTAGGGTCTTTGGTGGCAGACCAGATCTCCTTAAAGTCCTGTTGAAATGGAGCTGCTGTCATGCTGCCTTCATGATCGTGTCAATGTGTGGGCCCAAAATATATCCTCCATGATGCTGATGTCCAGGAACTTGAAGCTGCTTTCCCTTTCCACCACAGAACCCTCACTGAGGACTGATGTGTGCTCTCCCGACTTGCCCTTCCTGAAATCCACAATCAATTCTTCAGTCTCACTGATATTTAGTGTGAGGTTGTTGCAACACGACTCAACCAGCTGATGTATCCCACTCTTATATCCGTCCTTGCTGCCATCTGAGTTGAACTTTCTCAACCCTCTGGTTATCCAGGATGCCACTTCCTCCTTATGCAGTGCTAACATTCAACACTACCAAAGCTGATGAATCTTGGTTTCCTCCTTTCATGTGTTTAGTTCATCTGTCCATTTGTGGGCATGTTATGGGTCACATCCAAAAATTATGGTACTTGTGGGTTGTATCCCAAACTCCTCACCTCAGCACTTTTGAGGCCAAGCTAACAAATTTTCCTTCATCAAAGTTGCTGGTGAACGCAGCAGGCTAGGCAGCATCTCTAGGAAGAGGTACAGTCAATGTTTCAGGCCGAGACCCTTCGTCAGGACTAACTGAAGGAAGAGTTAGTAAGAGATTTGAAAGTGGGAGGGAGAGGGGGAGATCCAAAATGATAGGAGAAGACCAGGAGAGGGAGGGATGGAGCCAAGAGCTGGACAGGTGATTGGCAAAGGAGATATGAGAGGATCATGGGACAAGAGGCCTGGGGAGAAAGACAAGGGGGTGGGGGAAACCCAGAGGATGGGCAAGGGGTATAGTCAGAGGGACAGAGGGAGAAAAAGGAGAGTGAGAGAAAGAATGTGTGTATAAAAATAAATAACGGATGGAGTACAAGGGGGAGGTGGGGCATTAGCAGAAGTTAGAGAAGTCAGTGTTCATGCCATCAGGTTGGAGGCTACCCAGACGGAATATAAGGTGTTGTTCCTCCAACCTGAGTGTGGCTTCATCTTTACAGTAGAGGAGGTTGTGGATAGAGTCTCTCTGACTATACCCCGTGCCCATCCTCTGGGTTCCCCCCCACCCTGTCTTTCTCCCCGGGCCTCCTGTCCCATGATCCTCTCATATCCCCTTTGCCAATCACCTGTCCAGCTCTTGGCTCCATCCCTCCCCCTCCTGTCTTCTCCTATCATTTTGGATCTCCCCCTCCCCCTCCCACTTTCAAATCTCTTACTCACTCTTCCTTCAGTTAGTCCTGACGAAGGGTCTCGGCCCGAAACGTCGACTGCACCTCTTCCTAGAGATGCTGCCTGGCCTGCTGCATTCACCAGCAACTTTGATGTGTGTGGCTTGAATTTCCAGCATCTGCAGAATTCCTGTTATTTAAATTTTCCTTCATCATGTTATCTCCTCAACAGAAACTACACTAACAACACCCCCTTAGCATCTGATTCCCTCATTCTAAAACATCCATTCTTGATTGTAAAAACAAAAGGTGATTTATCACAAAACATGAGCAACCAAAGTTTTAAAATATCTTTGAAACCACAAAAGCCAAGGTGGGAAACATAGCATTCTGTTTCATGTTCAGTGACTAATGGTGTACCGCAGTGGTTGGTGTTGGGACTGCTTTTCATGTTATATGTCACTGATCTGGGTGAATAAATTGATGGCTTTGGGGCCAAGTTTGTGGACAATATGAAAGATAGGTGGAGGGGCAGGTAGTGTTGAGGAAGCAGGGAGACTGCAGAAGGACTTAGACAGATTGGAAAGTTGTGAGCGTTGCTTTGACCCCAGCATCTGCAGATTATTTTGTGTTAGACAGATTGGAAAAATGGGCAAAGAGTGGCAGATGGAATACAGTGTAGGGAAGTGTATGGTCATGCACTTTGGCAGAAGGAATAAAAGTGTAGGCTATTTTCTAAACAGGCCGAAAATTCAAAAATGAGAGTTTCAAAGGGACTTGAGAGTCCTTGTGCAGGATTGCGTAAAGGTTAACTTGCAGGTTAGTTTGGTGGTGAGGAAGGCAAATGCAACATTAGCATTCATTTTGAGAGGATTAGAATATTAAAGCGAAGATGTAATGCTGAGGCTTTAGAAGGCACTGTTGAGGTCTCACTTGGAGTATTGTGAACAGTTTTGGGCCTCTAATCAAAGAAAAGATGTACTGACCTTGGAGAGGGTTCAGAGGAGGTTGACAAGAATGATTCCAGTAATGAAAGGGTTATTGTATGAGGAGCATTTGATGGCTCTGGGCCTATACCCGATGGAATTTAGAAGAATAGGGTGGGAGGGGAATCTCATTGAAACCTATTGAATGTTTAAAGGCCTAGATAATATAGATGTAGGGAGGATGTTTCCTTTAGTGAGTGAGGCTAGGACCAGAGGGCAGAGTCTCAGAATAGAGGAATGTCCATTTAGAACAGAGATGAGGAGGAATTTCTTTAGCCAGAGAGTGGTAAATCTGTGGAGTTTTTTGCTACAGACAGCTGTGGAGGGCAGGTCACTGGGTGTGTTTAAGGCAGATGTTGATAGGTTCTTGATTAGTCAGGGCATGGAAGGTTATGGGGAGAAGACAGGAGAATGGGGCTGAGAGGGAAAATGGATCAGCCATGATGAAATGGTGGAGCAAACTCTTTGAGACGAATGGCCTAATTCTGCTCCTATCTCTTAAGGTCTAATCAGCATGTATTTATAAAGATCAGTGCACATGACTTTTATTATTTTGAATAATAGCATGATATTTATATGGAATCTCAGCACACATTTGATAGTGTCACATAAGGAGCCTCTTACAGTAAATGAAACACATTAATGAACTATCCAAATGAAAAGGAAGGCGGTCGTGGAAGCAGATGGCGAAGTATCTGTTTAGTTGATGCCATGAGTAATATTGGTAGCATATATTAAATGCATTAATCTGCATTTCTTGCAAATAACTGACTAAATAAAAACCGAGATCTGAAGTTCACTGAAGAATAATATTTGTTATTCCTTACTATAGTTTATTTGAAATTTAGTGTACTGCACCAATGTGAAAACCTACAGTAACATTCAACTTTGGTGCTCGGGGGAAATGATGTGTCCTAATTTTGACTCTGACTAAGTGTGTTTCGCTCTTCCCTCTGACTGTAATGTCTGTACTTTCCCCAGCGGAATCATCAGTGGAGCAGGACAATAAACAGGTGCAAGTGGACTTGCAAGACCTTGGTTACGAAACTTGTGGAAGAAGTGAAAATGAAGCTGAAAGAGAAGAGGCCAGTAGCCCAGGTAAAGACAGGGGTACCTATGTGAAACAGACTATATTTTACCTGAGTGAATGTGGTATGATGCTAAGAAGTTCCAAAGTGAGACACCATTACAAAGGCAGACCTGGAATCTTAGTAGGACATCCTCCCTAACTATCTCCTGTATACTGTGGTACCTAGAAGAGTGGAAACTAGATTGTACAATTACTGAACCTATATTGTGCTTCTTCCTTGGATAGGGAGAATAAAGCACTACAGGTTATTTCGGATGCAGATAGTTTCAGTAAAACATATTTACAATTTGTGCTCCAATACTCTTGAAATTAGTATTAATATGCTGCCAACTGGATTTATTTCATTCTTCACTATCAAGGTTCCTTCTCTTTTTCCATTCTGTCTATGTCTTCTAAAGTTAAGCTCACTTTGCAAGCACGTATCATGGAAAATAGAACAGCACAGTATAGTTGTGCCAAACTAATGAAAGCTAGTAATTAGATGCCTAAGTAATCTAATCCCCTATCCCTGAATTCTCTGCATATTCACGTGCCTGTCCAATGCCCCCATCATACTTGGATCCATTACCAACCCTGGCAGAGCATTCCAAGCACCCACTCTGTTTTTTGCCCCACACATCTCCTTCAAACTTATCATATTTGTTATGGCTATTAGATTGCAGCTACTTACTCATCTTTATACCCTTGTTATACTCTATTAAAAATATGTGCATTCACATAAAGAACACACAGTTCTATTTTTAAATGCTTTCCCCTATTCAAAGATCAAATTGAATTTATCAAAGTACTTATATGTCACCCTATACAACCCTGAGATTTGTTTTTTAGTGGATATACTCAGTAGATACAAGAACCATAATAGAATCAATGACAGACTGCACCCAACAGGGTGGACAAACACCAAAAAACAATATACTGTGCAAATACAAAAGAAAAAATAATAAATAAATAATAAGTATTAATAACAGAGATGAAGAGTCCTTGAAATTGAGTCCATAGATTGTGGGAACAGTTCAGTGATGGGGCAAGTGAAGTTATGCCCTATGGTTCAAGAGCCTGATGGCTGAGAAGTAATAACTGTTCCTGAACCTGGTGGTGTGAGTCCTTGGGCTCCTGTACCACCTTCTTGATGGCAGCAATGAAAAGAGGGCATAACCTGGGTGGTAGGGATCCCTGAAGATGGATGCTACTTTCCTGCGACAGCGCTCTGTGTAGGTGTGCTCATACTGGTGTAGAAGTGCTCAGTAGTGGGGAGGGATTTACCTGTGATGGACTGGGCCGTATCCACTACATTTTGTAGGATTTTCCATTCAAGGGCATTGGTGTTTCCACACCAGGCAGTGATGCAGCCAGTCAGTATACTCTCCACCACACACCTATAGAAGATTGTCAAAGTTTTAGATGTCATGCTGAATCTTCACAAACTTCTAAGAAAGTAAAGGGACGGCAGTACTTTCTTTGTTATTGCACTAATGTGCTGGGCTCAGGACAGTTCCTCAGAAATGATAACACCGAGGAATTTAAGGTTGCTGACCCTCTCCACCTCTGATGCCCTGATAAGGACTGGCTCATGGACTTCCAGTTTCCTCCTCCTGGAGTCAATCATCAGCTCCTTGGTCTTGCTGCCATTGAGTGAGGGGTGGTGGTTGTGGCACCACTCGGCCAGATTTTCAATCTCCCATTAGATTCATCACCTACAACAGTAATGTCATCAGCAAACTTAAGTATGCCGTTGGAGCTGTGCTTAGCCACACAATCATACATTTAAAGCAAGTAGAGCAGGGGGCTAAGCACACAGTGTTGTGGTGCTGATGGAGATCGTAGAGGAGATTTTGTTGCCAATCCAAGCTGGGGTCTGCAAGTGAGAAAATCGAGGATCCACTTACACAAGGAGGTATTGAGGCCAAGGTCTTGAAGCTTATTGATTTGTTCTGAGGAGGTGATAGTATTGAATGCCAAACTGTAGTCAATAAAGGGCATCCTGATGTATATATCTTTGCTGTCCAGATGTTCCAGGGTTGAGTGAAAAACCAGTGAAATAGCATCTGCTGTGTAACTGCTGTGCTGGTAGGCAAAATGGATCAGATCCAAGTCACTTCTCAGGCAGGAGTTGATATGTTTCATCACCACTCTCTCAAAGCACTTCAGCACAGTGGATGTAATTGTCACTGAATGATAGTTATTGAAGCAGGTCATCACTTTCTTCTTGGGCACTAATATAACTGAAGCCTGCTTGAAGCAGGTGGGTACCTCATACTGCTGAAGTGAGAGGTTAAAAATATCTAAAAACACTCCAGCCAGTTGGTTAACACAGGTCTTTAGTACTCAGCCGGTTATCCCACCTAGGCTGGAAGTTTTCCATGGGTTCACCCTCTGAAGGATGCTCTCACGTTGGTGTCAGAGACTGAGTCACAGGGTCATTAGGGGCTGTGGGAGTTTGTGAAGATTCCTCTATGTTTTGATGGTCAAAGTGAGCATAGAAGGCATTGAGCTCATCCTGAAGCAAAGCCCTGTTGTCACCTATGTCACTTAGTTTCTCTCTGTAAGGGGTGATAGCATTCAGACCCTTCCATGGCTGTGGAGCATCCTTCATTGATTCAAGTTTAGTCCAGAATTGCCACTTCGCCCGTGAGGAGGTACTTTCGGAGAACATACCTGGACCTCTAGTATCTTTCTTGGTCACCAGACCTGAATTCCTCTGATCTGGCCATCAGCAGATTGTGGATCTGATGGTTCATCATGACATTAGTTACAAGCATGCTAGTATTTATGCATTCTATTCTTTTCTAGCACACTCTGGTTATTGGTTCTCATTTTGCTGCCTGCACTATTGCCTTGACTTTTCTGTTTAGTTTCCTACATTTTATTGACCTATGCCAATTTGTATATTGTTCAAGTAATACCTTTAAATGATTATCCTCATCACTAACTCTAACTTCTGATAGCTTTTTAATTTGGACCCCAGCCACTCATACTTCTTCAGCAGAACCTTCTTTTTAGTCCTACCTGTGTTCTGCGTTCCCACAAGGATAACAGATCGACCTTTCCCTTTCCGCTCCAAGTTCCTCTGCAGCCGGAAGAGATGTCCTTAAGCCTGGCAGGCCACACGTTGTTTACAACATGTACTCATGCTTCAGAGAACAATATCTATTCCTCCCAACTATGCTGTCCCTTATCACTACTATAGGTCTCGAAAGGGTCATCATCCTTTCTGCAGTCGTTGATACTGTTCACAGAAAATGGAAAGGATTTCATTTCTGTTTGAGACGTACAAGGCTAAAGCTCCTCTTACTCTCACTTATGATTGCTGCTTCCCTTCTGTTTCTTGTGACTGACAGGACAGGTAGCACATAATCTGAGGGGAGTGAATGCCTCTTGAAACAGATGACTGTAACATCAGTCAACTAGTTCTATCTGGTTACCCGATAACTGGGAGACAGGCAGTCTACATGCTTGCCACTCTTTGCAACTTATTTACCACAGTGAATGAAAAATGCAAGGTTAAGAATTCCTAATAGAAAAACTAAACCAATACTTAAGATGAAGTCACATAGAAATTTCAGGGTACTTGTGTTCCACCACTGAACCTAATTATGGGTCACTATGGTTTGGAGAACCTTACATGTGAACATACAGAAAAGGAACAGGCCCTTTGGCTCACAGTGTTGTGCCAGACTATAACAAAAAACTGTGGGTCAATTGTTTAAGAAAAATAACAAGATGGCTTGAGTCACAAAACTAGATTGATGTGCTTTTTTCTACCTCAAAACAAGACAAAAACTGGAAAAAAAAACTATATTTATAGCTACCCTCAGACTAAACACAAAAGAAAACTAACCCCGAAGCCTTGGTAACCTGAAGCTTATAACTGCTAAGCCCCTCCCCCTAGACCAACCAAAAGCTAATTAACTCAATTATCCAATTAAAGATGGTATCCTCCACCATCAGCACAGCTGTGCAGGTTCTGCTGCCTCCATGAGATAGCTCCATGCAGCAGCTCTGGTTCAGACCCAGTCACTATTACTGCTGCGGATGAGTGTTTTACTGAGTACGCCATCTGCCGTCCGTAATCAGTGACGAGCCTTCGTCACATTACCACCCTCCTCTCCTGCAGCGGCAATGCTTGGCAGTCTTGACAGGAAGTCCGCTGTGATGTTCTCCTTGCCTGCTTTGTGCCGCACACAGAACCTGAAAGGTTGAAGTTCCAGGTACCACCTCGTCACCCTGGCATTCCGGTCCTTTATTGTCTGGATCCAGGTCAGGGCTCTGTGGTCCGTCTGGAGGTCAAACTCCCTCCCAAGAAGGTAGTACCTGAGGCTGTGCAACGCTCACTTGATTGCTAGACACTCCTTCTCAATTGTGGAGTACCGGGTTTCATGGGGCAGAAGTTTCCTGCTGAGATATAACACAGGACGTTCCTCACAACCTTGCAGCACTCTGTCCATAAGCCTCTGGAATGTGGCTGGGGCACCATGTAAGCCAAAGGGCATCACTGTGAACTAAAAGAGGCCTAGAGGGGTCCTGAATGCAGTGAGGGGCGAGGACTGGCTCTCCAGGGGGACCGGCCAATACTCCTTGCAGAGGTCCAAGGTGGTGATGTAGTTAGCAAATCAAATGCCCAACTAAACCAATCCCTTCAGCTTACAGTGTCCATATCCTTCTGTTTCTTACACGTTCATGTACTTAACAGCCCCTATTGTATTTGCCTCCATGACACACATTCCAGCCACCCACTATTCCATTTTCTGCACATCTCCTTTGGACCTGCCCCCTCTCACCTTAAACACATACCCAATGGTATTGGGCATTTCAACCCTGGGATAAAGATACTGGTTATCCATCAATACCTCTCATAATCTCATAATAGTAAGATTGAAAGAGTGCAGAGAAGATTAACTAGAATGTTGCTGGGTCTTCAGGAGTTGAGTTACAGGGAAAGATTGAACAGGTTAGGACTTTATTCCTTGGAGCGTAGAAGAATGAAGGGAGATTTGATAGAGGTTTACAAAATTATGAGGGGTATAGACAGTAAATGTGAATAGGCTCTTTCCACTCAGATTAGGAGAGATAATTACGCGAGGACATGGCTTTAGGGTGAAAGGGGAAAGGTTTAGAACATAGAACATAGGATAGTACAGCACAGTACAGGCCCTTCGGCCCACAATGTTGTGCCAACCCTTAAATCCTGCCTCCCATATAACCCCTCCCCTAACATAAATTCCTCCATATACCCATATAGTATAGTAGTCTCTTAAATTTCACTAGTGTATCTGCCTCCACCACTGACTTAGGCAGTGCATTCCACACACCAACCACTCTCTGAGTAAAAAAACCTTCCTCTCATATCCCCCTTGAACTTCCCACCCCTTACCTTAAAGCCATGTCCTCTTGTATTGAGCAGTGGTGCCCTGGGGAAGAGGCGCTGGCTGTCCACTCTATCTATTCC
Source organism: Mobula birostris (assembly GCF_030028105.1). Classification (NCBI taxonomy): domain Eukaryota; kingdom Metazoa; phylum Chordata; class Chondrichthyes; order Myliobatiformes; family Myliobatidae; genus Mobula; species Mobula birostris. The sequence continues at coordinate 63,964,743 of NC_092381.1, read as the reverse complement.
TCATAATATCTTGTATACCTCTATTATGTCTCCTCTCATCCTCCTCCTCTCCAAAGAGTAAAGCCCTAGCTCCTATAATCTCTGATCATAATGCATACTCTCTAAACCAGGCAGCATCCTGGTAAATCTCCTCTGTACCTTTTCCAATGCTTCCTTCCTATAGTGAGGCGACCAGAACTGGACACAGTACTCCAAGTGTGGCCTAACCAGAGTTTTATAGAGCTGCATCATTACCTCGCGACTCTTAAACTCTGTCCCTCGACTTATGAAAGCTAACACCCCATAAGCTTTCTTGACTACCCTATCTACCTATGAGGCAACTTTCAGGGATCTGTGGACATGTACCCCCAGATCCCTCTGCTCCTCACACTACCAAGTATCCTGCCATTTACTTTGTACTCTGCCTTGGAGTTTGTCCTTCCAAAGTGTACCACCTCACACTTCTCCGGGTTGAACTCCATCTGCCACTTCTCAGCCCACTTCTGCATCCTATCAATGTCTCTCTGCAATCTTTGACAATCCTCTACACTATCCAAAACACCACCAACCTTTGTGTCGTCTGCAAACTTGCCAACCCACCCTTCTACCCCGACATCCAAGTTGTTAATAAAAATCACGAAAAGTAGAGGTCCCAGAACCGATCTTTGTGGGACACCACTAGTCACAACCCTTCAATCTGAATGTACTCCCTCCACCATGACCCTCTGCTTTCTTCAGGCAAGCCAATTCTGAATCCACCTGGCCAAATTTCCCTGGATCCCATGCCTTCTGACTTACTGAATAAGTCTACCGTGTGGAACCTTGTCAAATGCCTTACTAAAATCCATGTAGATCACATCCACTGCACTACCCTCATCTATATGCCTGGTTACCTCCTCAAAGAACTCTATCAGGCTTGTTAGACATGATCTGCCCTTCACAAAGCCATGCTGACTGTCCCTGATCAGATCATTATTCTCTGAATGCCCATAGATCCTATCTCTAAGAATCTTTTCCAACAGCTTTCCCACCACAGATGTGAGGGTCACTGGTCTATAATTACCTGGACTATCCTTAGTACTTTTTTTGAACAAGGGGACGACACTTGCCTTCCTCCAATCCTCCAGTACTATTCCTGTGGACAACGAGGACATAAAGATCCTAGCCAGAGGCTCAGCAATCTCTTCCCTCACCTCGTGGAGCAGCCTGGGGAATATTCCGTCAGGCCCCGGGGACTTATCCGTCCTAATGTATTTTAACAACTCCAACACCTCCTCTCCCTTAATATCAACATGCTCCAGAACATCAACCTCACTCATATTGTCCTCACCGTCATCAAGTTCCCTCTCATTGATGAACACCGAAGAGAAGTATTCATTGAGGACCTCGCTAACTTCCACAGCCTCCAGGAACATCTTCCCACCTTTATCTCTAATTGGTCCTACCTTCACTCCTGTCATCCTTTTGTTCTTCGCATAATTGAAGAATGCCTTGGGGTTTTCCTTTACCCTACTCGCCAAGGCCTTCTCATGCCCCCTTCTTGCTCTCCTCAGCCCCTTCTTAAGCTCCTTTCTTGAAAACCTATATTCCTCAATAGACGCACCTGATCCTTGCTTCCTAAACCTCATGTATGCTGCTATCTTCCACCTGACTAGATTTTCCACCTCACTTGTCACCCATAGTTCCTTCACCCTACCATTCTTCCTCTTCCTCACTGGGACAAATTTATCCCTAACATCCTTGAAGAGATCCCTAAACATCAACCACATGTCCATAGTACATTTCCCTACAAAAACATCATCCCAATTCACACCCACAAGTTCTAGCCTTATAACCTCATAATTTGCCCTTCCCCATTTAAAAATTTTCCTGTCCTCTCTGATTCTATCCTTTTCTATGATAATGCTAAAGGGCAGGGAGCAGTGGTCACTGTCCCCCAGATGCTCACCCACCGAGAGATCTGTGATCTGACCCGGTTCGTTACCTAATACTAGATCTAGTATGACATTCCCCCTTGTCGGCCTGTCAACATACTGTGACAAGAATCTGTCCTGGACACACTTAACAAACTCTGCCCCATCTAAACCATTGGAACTAATCAGGTGCCAATCAATATTAGGGGGAACTTCTTCACTCAGAGAGTGGTGGGAGTGTGGAACGAGCTGCCATCTGACGTGGTAAATGCAGACTCACTCTTAAGTTTTAAGAATAAATTGGATAGGTACATGGATGGGAAAGGTCTGGAGGGTTATGGACTGGATGTAGGTCAATGAGACTAGCGGAATAATGTTTCAGCACAGACGAGAAGGGCCGAATGGCCTGTTTTCTGTGCCGTAGTGTTCTATGGTTCTAATCTTTTGACCGTATATCAGATCTGCCCTCAGCCTCCGCTGCTCCAAAAAAAAACAACCCAAGTTATCCTTATAGCATCTGCCCTCCCAATCAGAAAGCATTATGGTAAACCTCAACGTCTATCTCATAATGGGATGACCTAGAAATAAATCAATACTCCAGATGTGACCTAACCAGAGTTTTATAAAGCTGCAACATTACTTCTCAACTTTTAACTCAATTCCTCATCTAAGAAAGGCAAGCATACAATTTACCTTCTTTGCCAGCATATCGACCTGCATAGCTATCAGAGGCACCTTGAACATTACCCCAAGATCCCTCTATCCGTTGTGCCTTGCCATTATAGTGTAGTTGATCTGAGAAGTATGTGGGGAATGATGGGATTGCTTTGAGAGCTGGGATAGATTCTATGTTGATTGGCCTCAAATGTAAGGAAATACAAATATTACTTGGACAAGCAAGTTAAGGTTATAGTGGGTTAAATGTCTGTGAAAAGAGAAATAGAATTAACAGGATGTATTTTTACAGGGAGATGAGGAGAGTGGAGTAGTGTAGAAAGGTCTTGAATTCAGAGATCTTGCGGAATCTAACAACAGCACTTCAGCAGAAATGGCAAATAAATGTTTTAAGTTGTAATATCTAACCTTGGGTCATTCCACGACATCATCCCTACCACAATCAATCCTTTGTGACATGATCTTGCTCCTCTGTTATCAGAAGACAAACAACAGGGAAAATTTCAGTTGTGGCATATTTTAAAAATTGCAAAATTTGGTATTTTAAATATTAATTTTGTAAACTTTGCTAAAAAGTTTTAGTCCTGAGAAGTACAAATAGCCATACTCTGCACTGAATACAACACTCTGATGTGGTCTACGAATGCAGTCTGCAGAGAACGTTCTGAGTAATTTGCAATGCATAATCCAATTGACTAATGAATAGATGCTTTCTTTTTATTAACATGATGCTTCATGAAGGTAAGAAATGCTCTTGTTACATTCTTTTGAGGAATTGGATTAAAAGTAATAAGCCAGGCTTGATTGGATGGAGCTTCTTGATATCCTCGGTGTCACTTAGAGGCCACTGAGGTGTGGATGAGGGAAAAAATAGCCTAGGTTCCCAATAAACACAGGAGACAAATATTCTGGTAACCAGGGCAGGATTTTCATTTTGTTTTGTAGTCATCCACTGGCAAAATAGACAGCCTGCCAAAGGCAGCAGAAAAGAAGATTAGGAAGAAAGCAAGACACAGTTAGGAGAGAGCCCGTGTTGAGGTGTGTGGTGAATGGGGAAACTGAAAGCTTTCTCAAAGGACTGAAAAAGGAACATCATACTTTTCTGCTGTGGACACACACTTGTTGCTATTTCTAGATTCAGGATACTTAAATCAAGCAAATATCCTGCTTCAGAGAGATTGGATACTTTATTAACAAGTTTAAATCAGTCTAATAGTGCATTTTGAATTCTGAATTAAATTTATCTGAAACAACCCAACGAGACATGGTCTGAAGTCCACCTAACAGTTTAATCAATGGCCATTGAGCATTTTCAAAGATCTCTTCTTGGAGCCTTTTGGCACTGATCTTCTTGCCAGCCAGCCTATGAATTCAGATAGCATTTAGCCAACAAATTTCCTCTATATTTCCATTCTTCCCACTGGAAGTATTGGGCTTACCTCATTATATAAACAGAAGTGACCATGTAAAGGATTGTAAGTCAAAGAACTGTGAATGTCTTGCCCAATTATAAATGCCATCTGAGGCCTGACAAAAGAAAATAAAACTATCGTATTGAAGACTACTGTAGTGATTTGTTCATTTCAAAGTGTGAAACCAATAAATAAATAATCCACATACCTTCTGTGAATGGCTGAATACTGGCTCATTTAATGCTGCTCTTTCTCACTTGTTTATGACAAATAGACTCCTATTTCTTTCATCAACCACAATATAAACTTGTTGAATTTAGTGAAATAGTAAGGAAAACTCTATTTTTGTTGCATCGCCCCTGTAAGTACCTTATAAAAATGAACACAAGATGACTCTCAATGACAATGAAGGTCCATCGTCAGACCATTTTTTCTTTACACAATTTTGTATTAAATGATAAACTATAACAATTTTTGAGATCCCAACACTGGTGTATTTTTGGCACATACATCAAATATTTTGCACAGTCTGTTTTAATAAAACTGGAAAAGTCAGTGGTTGTTACAACATACAGTATGTGGCGGCGCAAGGTTAAGTTTGTGGCGATGTAACATACTTTTACATGAATTAGAGTTCAGTGGCTGACAAATTGAGAAAGGGCATAATTAAACTTGGGTGTGCTGTGTGTTATGTTCAGACAACCCCACAGCTATCCAGGCACACACACGACCCAAGGTTTCATGGGTAAAATAATAAGGGATAACCAAGAGCTGAATTATTAACACTCAGCAGTTCGAGGAAGAGTAAATTAAACTCGAGACAAACTGTATCTAATCTCAAAGAGAAATGATCTGTATGCAAGAAAGAAATTAATTTAATTTGTTTTTCTTTACCAAATGCAGAGTATGGTGAAGTTGATTTACAAGAACACTCATACCCATCCTCCATGAAGAAAATGACCCAGCGACACTTTACCCAAGGGAAACCACGCTCCTCAGCCTCCCATCCTGTCTTTTCACTTCCACTTTCAATCAAGTCTTGCCTGAGGAGGGAGCTTACTTTTGAAAATGACGGGAAACCTGATGAAATTGCCACCCTCCATCAACATATCAATGACCTCAAAGCCCAACTGATTAAATCTGACAAGGTCATCCGCAGCTTGCAGTCTCGGATCTGCTCCTTCTCGATGACCAGTGATTATGCCTCCAGTCTGGAGAAAGCACAGGCCCAAGGTGATGTATTTGAAGCATTGCAGCTTGATGAGCTGGAAGATGATGAAGATACTTGGCAGTCTGATGGAGGTGACCAGTACCCACCAATGACACAGTCCAACATGGAAATAAAGAAGCTCATTCACAGGGTTACCACTCTAGAATCACAGCTAAAGCATGCAAAAATGGAAAATACATCAGATAAAATTGCTTCCTGGTCAGGGTAAATATTATCAAAACATTCTTTTATTAACTACTATTGTTTTTACTTTCATCTTACAATGTTGCTCCTCACTTGAAAGCAGTTACATATGTTGAATATAATTCTTTCTACCTAAGCAGCTGTCCAGTATCTTGTCAAAGAGGCCATTATAGGTGCTGTTTTGATCAGTGGGCTTCATCATTATGGAGCTTCATCTTGCCTTGCCTCTGGAGATCAACACTCTGGTCAATGGGTTTTAGGTGGTACTGAGTGTGAACCTAACTGATTTCTCCTTAACACATTGAATATTAAGTCTGCTGTAGAAATCTAGCAATATAAATTGACAAATGTTATCCTTGGTTAATTTTATAGAATGAATATTTAACTATTTAAAATTGGAGTTTGTAGTGTTTGTATCCCACTGTTTTTTTAATAGGTTCTTTTGGGTTCTTGTTTTGTGGCTGCCTGAAAGGAGATGAATCTCAGGGTTGTATATTGTATACATACTTCGATAATAAATGTACTTTCAACTTTGAACCACTAATTCTGCTTGCATATGGATTTCATTCTCATTCAGTTGTCACTGTGTTGTATTCTGAATTCCATGTAAGAGTGATTTCACTACAGGAAAGCCAGAGAGGTCTTTAATTAAATGCATTATCCTAAACTGGATACTTTTTCCTTACATTCTGTTCCACGTATTAAGAACTTGTCTCATCATAAATATAATTTGAGACAATGATGCCATCTTTGGAAGTCTCCATTCATTTTCACATAGAAGAATAAAAGGAATTATTTGCCTCATCATTACTGAATTTTAGACACCTTTGAAGTAATTTTACAGTCAACAAGATTATAGTAATTACATTGAACTGAATAATCAGATATTTTTTTCTGGTGACATTGTTTGAGGGAGGAAGATCATTCAGAATACTGGAAGAAATCCCAACCAAGCCTTGAATTTTGTAACATGGATCTTTGATGCCTTTCAGACCAGAAATTTAGTTTTAAGATACAATTGAAAGTTGTGACACTCTACAATACAGTACTTTCTTGGTATTGCACTAAACATTAGCATAGATTTGAAATGAATTGATTCCACAACCTTAGGACATCATCATGTCTGTACCTTACTTTCCATCCGATCTTTTACCCTACCTCTTTCTCATATTCAATTCTGCTTTGCACTCCAGGAAATACAACTGTTTGATCCAGATCCAAGCTCGAGAGCTCTCCCACCTCCGTCAGAAGATGCGTGAGGGCAGAGGTGTCTGTCACATTCTGAAACAACACCTAGGCGATACCACAAAGTCCTTTGAGGAGTTGCTAAGAGCAAATGATATTGATTACTATATGGGACAGAGCTTCCGAGATCAGTTAGCACAAGGAAGCCAACTGGCAGAGAGGATCACTCATAAGCTGGCTGGTCGTAAGTTGTTTTTCTATTTTCCTTGAACTGGCATTTTTAATGGCATCGTTATATGATGTACTGTTACATACTTGTCGTGTCCAATTCGGACAGAAAATTGCTATGAGCTCTTCACTCAAGTCCCAAGCAATTCCAATGGCTAAACAATTAAACAGATTGCACGGTCATGCCATTTTGCAATGAAACCCAATCTCCTATCCACATTCAGACTGACATTAACTAATCTCAACCAAAGTAGCAACAAAGCAATCATGAAAAAGAAGTGATTGCATTAGATTGCATTCTTCAGATCTCATGACAGTTCAAGGCATTTCGGAGTGAGCAGTATAAAATTGTTGAGTAGACTCTAGCAGAATCTCACCCATCAAAACAAACAACCAAGTAATGTATTTTGGTTATTGTTTAAAGGATATGTGTTGGTAAAGGTATTAGGAGGAACTCTTAGCTCTTGAGATTTTTCATGTCCACTTGAATAGAAACTTGGTGTATCAGTCTCATTCAAAATATGACAGGTCCATAATCACAGACTTCCTTCAGTTTTGGGCTGAAATGTGGGCTAAGAATATTAGATTAGATTAGGTTCAACTTTATTGTCATTGTGCCGAGTACAGATACAAAGCCAATGAAATGCAATTAGCATCTGACCAGAAGTGCAAAGAATAGTATTATTTACAAAATAACTGCGAAGAAAAAGTAAGTGCTACAGCATACAAATATACAATGGACAACCTGCAGACCCAGAGGCAGGTGCCTTCACTGAGTTTCTTTTTTGGATAAGTGATATATCCTTGTTCTTTAATTTGTGACAGCTAACAATGTTTTGTCTGTACATTTGGCTTAATTGGTCATTGAAATAGATTTAGTAATTTACTAATGTTTTGCTGTAATTGCTTACATACATTGCAGGAGTTCCTTTGGATAGCAAAAGTGACCAGGAGCTATTTATTGCCAGGTAAGGCACTGATGCTTAGAGACATGAGCAAGGCTCACTAAGTGGTCTGATGACTTTAGTGTATGAATACTGTGATTGTAATATTCAGATGTTAAATTTCTTCTGGGTTCTCTTTGCACAATTGTAGTTAATCTTGGCAGGGAGATGAATATAAGACAAACCTGTGCTATGTGAGGTTTATTGCATTTGTAAAGAAATTATTGTCAGCTGAAGAAACTTGATAATAATCTTGACACCCTTTTTGTGCACTCCAGTTTGTGATTGTACCTGATTATGCAACAACAAAGGAAGTATAAATGGAGGAAAAAATTTAAGATGCACTGGAGTGACTGGACTCAGTTACTGTCTCTCTTATACATTTACATTGGAATCCACACCTCTGTGGATTCAGCCCTAGAGAACACCCTCAAGCATGAATTATCTGTGCAATACTGGCTGGAATTTCAGAATAAATGTGTGTAGTGATAACATTTTTAGACAACATCATTTGAAGAAATTGGAGTGAAGTAGGTTTAATTTATGTGTAACTTGAGAAGGCACTGGATATGGAGTTTTTCTTTTGGTTTGTTAGAAAACTGTACGCATTCTGTGTAAAAGGACTTGCAAAAGCAAAAACGTTGAATTCATTGGTATTTCTCAATAGTACGATTAGAAGTGTACTGTACATTTTGCAACAGAAGTGCAACAAGCCCATTTTCTTTAGAGCTGCTACAGGTCATGCACTGAAATCATTATGACATCTATAATTCACTGATAAGGAACTTCTAATTCCAGTACTGCACCTCTTTTCAGATTTGAAATGTGAATGACTGCAGTCTGCAAAATGTGGTGATGAAATATGGTACAAAAGTGGAATCACAGATAGCAAAGATTGTGAAAAGATACAGAGGAATATAAATTAGTGGGAAGGTTGGGTGGAACATCTGGAATTTAATCCAGATAAGTGTGAGGCGATGTGATTTGGGAAGTCAGTTGTTAAAAGGACATACACAGTAACTGGCAAAAGCCTGGGGTATGTTGATATACCGAGGTACATTGGAGCGTGAGTCCATAGCTCTCTGAAAATGGTGACACGGGGTGAATAAGAATAATGCTAAGGCATTGAGTATAAGAAGTGGGATGTCACAATGTAGCTTTACAAAATATTAGTCAGGACACATTAGGAGTATTGTGTATATTTCTGGTCGCCACACTTTGGGAAGGATGTGATACAGTTAGAAAGAATACAGAAGAGATTCATTAGGATTTTACCTGGAATGTAGAACTTATAAATGGAGGCTTATTCTCACTGGGATGTAGAGGGCTGAGTGAATGATCTCCTGAAGGTTTATAAAATTGTAAGGAACATAAACTGGTTAAATAATCAGTCTTTTTTTCCTCAGGTGAGGGAGTCTAAAACTTGAGGATATATTTTTAAGGTGAGAGGGGAGAAATTTAAAGGTGATCTGAGGGGCACGTTTTTCACACAGCAGTTGATGATTATATGGAATGAACTGCCAGAGGAAGTGGTAAAGGGAGATAAATTGGAATGTTTAAAGTGCATTTGGACAGGTACTTGGATAGGAACGAAGCAGAGTGATGCAGTGCTAAAGGAATTATGTAGAGGCATCACATTCAGCATTGGTGAGATGGACAAATGACCCAGTTCTGTGCTGTACAAATCTATGACCAAGCAAACAGATCAGCAGTCCTTAAAGACATCATCTGAGGCTGGCAAAAACTTGACTTAAGTTTTTGGTGTGATATACTGCATCCGGTGCTCCTGGTGCGGCCTTCTATATATTGGTGAGACCCAACGCAGACTGGGAGACCGTTTCGCTGAACACCTACGCTCTGTCCACCAGAGAAAGCAGGACCTCCCAGTGGCCACACATTTTAATTCCACATCCCATTCCCATTCTGACATGTCTATCCATGGCCCCCTCTACTGTAAAGATGAAGCCACACTCGGGTTGGAGGAACAACACCTTATATTCCGTCTGGGTAGCCGCCAACCTGATGGCATGAACGTTGATTTCTCTAACTTCCCTTAATGCCCCTCATCCCCTTCTTACCCCATCCCTTGTTTATCTATTTATTTATTTATTTCCCCCTTTATTTCTCTCTCTCTGTCCCTCTCACAATAACTCCTTGCCTGCTCTCCATCTTTCTCTGGTGCTCCTCTCCTCCCATCCCATGATCCTCTCCTCCCGTCCCATGATCCTCCCCCTTCTCCAGCTCTGTATCCCTTTTGCCAATTTTCCAGCTCTTACCTCCATCCCTCCCCCTCCTGTCTTCTCCTATCATTTTGGATCTCCCCCTCCCCAACCCACTTTCAAATCTCTTACTATCTCTTCTTTCAGTTAGTCCTGACGAAGGGTCTCAGCCCAAAATGTCGACTGTGCTTCTTCCTATGGATACCGTCTGGCCTGCTGCATTCCACCAGCATTTTGTGTGTGTTGCTTGAATTTCCAGCATCTGCAGATTTCCTCGTGTTTAAGTTTATTCTATTTATTAGGTTTCAAATTAAAACTGCAGTCTGAAGCAAAAGGCTTTTTACCATTAAGTAGTGATACTGATAATTGAATAAATCTCCATATTCGGCAGAGGATTACACCCGTCAAGCACCCTTTTACACTAATCCTGTTTTTTATTTTCCCCACATTCCCATCAAGCTTCCCCTGCCCCCCACCTCAACCACCTCTCTCCCCCCCCCCCCCCAAATTCCTGATTCTATTACATGTATAAATACAAGTTACAGTGGCCAGTTAACCATCAAACCCAGTGTTTTTTGGGTTGGGGGTTAGGGGAAAGCTGGAGCACCTGGAGGAAGCCTCTGGTCACAGGGACAGCATTAAGTCTACACCCGAGGCCAGGATTGAACCTTGGTGGCCAAAGCTGTGAGGCAGTAGCTTCACTCACTGTGTCCCTGTACCCTCTTCTAACTGTGCCTGGGTAATGCCACCATGGACTGATGAGTGGGAAATTACATTTGCCAAATCATTTGGGGTATTTTGAGGTTGTAACTATCAGAATATACAGTATAGGATAAATTAGTTAATATGGTGTAGTTAGACTTACAGATCCCTTTCAATGAAGTGCAACTCCAGAAATATTAAACAAAATAGAGTGTGTCTTATTTTCAGTAATAGACTGGCATGGACTGAGGATTAGTTAACAGACTGATGATAAAAGGATCATTTTTGCACTAAGCAGCTATTTGGATGCGGGGAAGAGGGATATTATGTTGAAGTTTGTTGATGATTCTAAGTTCGGCCACGATATGGACTGTGAAGAGGATGCAGAGAGGTTTTAAAGGGATTCAGAGAGGCTGAGTAAATGGCAGAAGTGTGTCAAATGACATGGCTGAATGTGACATCATCAACTACTGCAGAAAAATAGAAAGAATGGATATGTTTTTAAATAAGAGAAAGTGCAGGTTCAGCAAGCTATTAGGAAAGCACATAGTACATTGACCTTTACTGCAAACAGTTTTGAGTACAAGAATTGGGATTATTGCTACAATGTCAGCAAGGCCAAGGAGCTGATTATTGACCTCAGGAGGAGGAAACCAAAGGTCCATGAGCCAGTGCTCATGGGGGTTCAGCGGTGGAACGGGACAACAACTCTAAATTCCTCGGTGCTATAATTTCAGAGGATCTGGTCTAGGTCCACATCAGTACCATTAGAAAGAAAGCATGGCAGTGCCTCTACATCCGTAGAGGTTTGCGAAGATTCGGCGTGTTATCTAAAACTTTGGCAAAGTTCTATAGATGTGTGGTGGAGAGTATACTGACTGGCTGCAGACTGGTATGGAAACACCAATGCCCTTGAATGGAAAGCCCTACAAAACGTGGTGGATACGGTCCTGTCCATCACAAGTAAAGCCCTCCCCACCATTCTGTTTCTTGTATTTACTAGGAATGCCCACAAGAAATTAATTTCAGAGTTGTATATGGTGATATATATGTACTTTGATAATAAATTTATTTTATACTTTGAACTTCGAACTTTGAATTATATTGAGCCTATTTGATATCACAGGTAGACAGGGTCATAAAGAAATCTTTTGGCACATTGACCTTCATAAGTCAATGGTCTAAGTTGGAGCTCTGTATGCAGTTTTGGTCACCTCCCTATAGGAAAGATGTAAGTAAGATTGAAAGAGTGCAGAGAAAATTTACAAGATTTTGCCGAGACATGAGGACATGATTTATAGGCCAAGGTTAAGGTTAGGACTTTATTCCCTAGAACGTAGAAGAATGAGAGGAGATTTGAAAGAGGTTTACAAAATTGTGCCGGGTATAGTTAGGGTAAATGCAAGTAGGCTTTTCCGCTGAGGTTGGATGAGACTGCAACCAGAGGTCGTGGGTCAAGGGTGAAAGGGGAAACATGAGGGGAACTAATTCACTCAGAGGGTGGTGACATTGTGGAACAAGCTGCCTGCGTAAGTGGTGGATGCAAGGTCAATTTCAACATTTAAGAGAATTTTGGATAGGTACATGGATGAAAGGGGTGTGGAGGGCTCTGGGTGTGGCTGGATGGGACTAGGCAGATTAATGGGTCAGCATGGACTAGATGGGCCGAGGAGCCAGTTTCTGTACTTTAGTACTCTATGGCTGAATCCAGAATGTTGTGTTCAGGTCTTGTGTTCCAGAACTGAACATATGCAGTCAATATTAGGGACGTGGCATGGTCCAAATGTTCATAAATCATGTTATCTTTTTCAAGATGACATGTATCAAGATATTTTATATTTAAACTGAATATGTACCATTGCAATAAATATGAACCACTCCTGTGTGCTTTACCAGAAACTGTTTGATACTGTCTGTGTGTTTATTACACCAAGTATGTTTCACTTTGTTTTAATTGCCAATTGCCCAGAAAGTCAGTATGAGCAGGTTCTTTTCTACCTGGTCTTACAGACTTTTTGAAAAGAACAATACAGAAAGTGTAAGGAGAAAGATCGCCCAAACTGACAGATCTCAGAGAGAGGAGGAAAGGGGGAGGGAGAGAACCTTTGGAGATATCAACAGAAATCACTGAACTGTGAAAATAATGAACCTGTAACCAGGTATTTAGAGTCAGAATTTGGTTTCAAAGTTTGAAAAGGGAGAGAGCATTGAGATAAGAATTAAAAACAGAAAATGTAGGAAATGCTGTGCATGTCAAAGCATCCATTGAATGAGAAACAAGGTTAATATTTCCTGTCAAAGACCCTTCACAAGAATTGTCCAGGTTTCAGGTTCCCAGCATATGCTATTTATTTTCCTTTACAGAGGCAAGAATAGTGTGTGCAGATATAAATACTGACTTGCCTGCTGTTCCTTTTTATGAAGTACATCAATCCATGTGGCTAGAGCAATTCCCAAAGTAAAGAGGGGTCCTCTTGGGGAAAATATGTTTCAATACTATTGATAGGAAATACCACTAATGTATTGAAAGCAGTTCAAAGGTGGTTTACAATGCCAGCACATAGAATGAAATAATTGTTTTATGAGGTAAGACTGTATAGGATACGCTTGGAGTTTTGAAGAGTGAAAGGCGATCTCATTGAAATGTATAAGATCCTGAGGGGCCTTGACAGGGAAAATGTGGATTTGATGGGAATGCTTCCTCCTATGGGAGAATCTAAGACATAGAGTTGATTTCTTTTAATTGAAATAAGATGCTGTTTACGTAATGTAGAGATGAGATGATTTCTTTTCTCTCTCAGATGGTTGGAGGTCTTTGGAATTCTTTTCCTCATTCGAACAGTCTGGAATTGTCTTTGTGTATTTTTAAGGTAAACATAGACAGACAGAGCTATTTGATAGGCAAAGGTTATAAAGGTATACTGTGGGTAAGCAAGAATGCAGAGTTGAGGTTGAAACCAGGTCAGGAATAATCTCATTAAATGAAAAGTACTATTTTCAATATCCTTTAAAAAATATTTCACTCTACCATCAGGTGTGCCGTATGTTTTTATTGAAGTTGCTTGTGCTTTGAGCATTAAAGGTTTCCACAATTATTGTTCTCACTTCTATCAGTTATAAAAAAAATTGGGCTGCTTCTCTGATGTGTTATATCTTTCCTCCTCGCCCTCTACTTTAAGGTATCACTGCGCACAATTCAAATTTATTTGATAACCTGAACTCTCAGCTCCAACTCAACAACGTGTGTGTGTGTGTGTGTGTGTGTGTGTGTGTGTGTGTGTGTGTGTGAAAAAAATACTCAGACATCTAGATAGACATGGATGCTTGAAGGATGAAAAAATCCTCCTAGCATCCAGGAGAAGACATAATAGAAACAGAAATATGGACCAGACTGAAACCAAGTGGAAATAGGCATACACGTGGAAGGCTTCAACATAGGAAAGAAAAGAAGATGAAAAACAATAATGCTGTCCCACTTGCTCCATTAAAAGGATAACTTGTAATAAGGATTGCAAACTGGCCTCTTCAGTGTCTGCATTTTCCTAAATGTAGAATCAATTCCAACAAGGATCAATATTTTAGAGATAATTGAAGTAGGTTTGGTCCAATCAGGAGAGCAGGTGTTGTGCTAATGGCAGAGAATGCAACTTGAATTTAAAGCTGCTCATACTGTTTAGTTAAAGGGACAGTATACTGTATAGTAATGTTGCAAATAGTCTCACTAGTTTCAGGAGTTTTCAGTGCAGTGTAAACATCAGTATGGTACAACACAGCTGGAATTGATTATTGAGCCTTTATAGCACTATAGAAATCCATAAGACCATAAGGCATAGGAGCAGAATTAGGCCATTTGGCCCATTGAGCCTGTTCCGCCATTCCAACATGGCTGATCTATTATCCCTCTCAACCCCATTCTCCTGCCTTCTCCCTGTAACATTTGACACCCTGTTTACTCAAGAACCTATCAGCCTCTGCTTTAAATATATGGAATAACTTGGCCTGCACAGCTGTACGTGTGAATTCTACAGAATCACCCCGCTCAGAGGCTAAAAAAACTTTGCCTGTCTGTTCTAAATTGACATCCCTCAATTCTGAGAATATGCACTTTGATCCTAGACTCCCCCATCATAGGAAAATCTTCTCCACATCCACTCTATCTAGGCCTGTCAATATTCAATAGGTTTCAATGAGATCCTCCACTCCATTCTTCTAAACTCCAGCAAGGTTAGGCCCAGAGCCACCAAATGCTCCTCATATTTCATTTCTTGGATCATTCTTGTGAATCTCTTCTGGAGCTCCAATGTCAGCTTATTTTTCTTAGATAAGGGACCCAAAACTGCTCAGGATATTCCATATGCAGTCTGACCAATGCCTTATAAAGCCTCAGCATTATATCCTTGTTTTTATATTCTAGCCCTCTCTAAATGAATGCTAACTTTGCATTTGCCTACCTTACCACCAACTCAACCTGCAAGTTAACTTTTAGGGGATCTGCACAAGGATTCCCAGGTCTCTCTGCATCTTTGAGTTTTGAATTTTATCTCCATTTAGAAAATAGTCCATGCCTTTATTCCTTCCACAACATGTATGACTATGCGCTTCCTTACACTATATTCCATCTGCCACTTCTTTGCCCAATCCTCCAATCTGTCAGAATCCTTCCACAGGAACCCTTCTTCCTCAACATTATCTGCCTCTCCACCTATCTTTTGTATTGTCCACAAACTTGGCCACAAAGCCATCAATTCATTCATCCAAATCATTGACCAATGACATGAAAAGAATCAGTTCCAACACTGACCACTGAGGCACACCACTAGTCACCGGCAGCTAACCAGAAAAAGCCCATTTATACCCACTCTTTACTCCCTGCAAGTCAACCAGTCTTCTATCCATGCTAGTACTTTTCCTATAATAACATAGGCTTTTATCTTCAGCCTCATGTGCGGCATCTTGTCAAAGGCCTTCTGAAAATCCAAATAAACAATATCTATTGACACTCTGTTCTGCTTTAGAAACCCATGCTTACTTTGGCCTATTTTATCCTGGACCTCCAAGTATCCCGAAACCTCATCCTTAATAATAAACTCCAACATCTTTCCAACCACTGAAGTTGGACTAACTGGCCTATAATTGTTTTTTCCTGCCTCCCTCCTTTCCTGAAGAGTGAAGTGACACTTGCAATTTTCCAGTCCTCCAGAACCATTCCAGAATCTAGTGATTCTTCAATTATCATTACTCATGCCTCCGCAATCTCTTCAGCTACCTCCTTCAGAACCCTGGGGTATAGTCCATCTTTATTCAGGTGGCTTACCTACTTTCAGACTTTGCAGCTTCCCAAGCACTTCCTCCTTGGTAATAGCAACAACACTCATTTCTGCCCCCTGATACTTTTGCATTTCTGGCATTCTGCTCATGTCTTCTGCAGTGAAGGCTGAAGCAAAATACTTAATTAGTTCCTCTGCTATTTCTTTGTCTCCTACTACTACCTCCGCAGCATCATTTTCCAGTGAACATAGAACATAGACATCTACAGCACATTACAGGTCCTTCAACCCACAATGTTGTGCTGACTATGTAACCTATTCTAGAAGCTGCCTGGAATTTCCCAACCACAAAGCCCTCTATCTTTCTAAGTTCCATGTAGCTATCTAAGAGTCTCTTAAAAGACCCTGTTGTATCCGCCTCCACCACCGTCACTGGCAGTGCATTTCACGCACCCACCACTCTCTGTGTGGAAAATCTTACCTCTGACATCCCCTTTGTACCTTCTTCCAAGCACCTTAAAACTATGCCCACTCGTGTTAGCCACTTCAGCCCTGGGAAAAAGCCTCAGGCTATCCACACGATCAATGCCTCACATCATCTTATACACATCTATCAGGTTGCCTCTCATCCTCCATCGCTCCAAGGAGAAAAGACCAAGTTCACGCAACCTATTCGCATAAGACATGCTCTCCAATCCATGCAACATCCTCGTAAATCTTCTTTACACTCTCTCTATAGTATCCACATCCTTCCTATAGTGAGGTGACCAAAACTGAACACAGTACTCCAAGTGGGGTCTGACTAAGGATTGATACCCACTCTGATCCTCTCTTTCACCCTTTATATGTCTGAAAAAGCTTTCTGTATCCTCTTTTATATTATTGGCTAGCTTACATCATATTTAATTTTTTCTCTCTTTATGGTTTTTTTTTAGTTGCTTTCTGCTGGTTATTAAAGCTTCCCAATTCTCTATCTTCCGACTAATTTTTCCAATACTTTATGCCTTCTCTTTGGCTTTTTTGTTGTCTTTGACTTCTCTTGTCAGTCATGGTGTTGTGTATTTAATATTTCAGTAATATTTGAGTAATATTGTAAATGTATTGTTTGAAAGACTGTGTAGCCCAGCTGACGGAAGTACTGACAGATATATTCAACATCTCTCTGGAACAATCCATTATCTCCTTAGTTTTCAAGGCAGCTACCATCATTCCAATGCCAAAGAGGGCGACAGTAACCTGCCTAAATGACTATCATCCAGTAGCATTAACATCAACCATTATGAAATGCTTTGAGCAGCTGGTCATGGAGCACATTAAAGCCTTTCTCCCGGCTACACTGGACACATTTCCCGTTCACTTATCGCTCATATCGATCCACTGACGATGCAATAACCTCTGCCCTCCACTCTGTCCTGTCCCACCTGGAAAATGGGGTCTCATATGCCAGACTGCTGGTTATGGACTTCAGTTCAGCATTTAACACCATCATACTCCAGAAACTGTTCAGGAAACTGGGTCTCAACACCTGCCTCTGCAATTGCATACTGGACTTCTTAACAGTAAGGCCACGGTCAGTCGGTGTGGGCAATGATGTCTCTAGTCCCATTACACTGAGCACTGGTGCTCCCCAAGGCTGTGTACTCAGCCTGCTGCCATTCCCACTGCTGACACATGACTGTGACGCTGGATCCAGCTCAAATCGTGTATCAAGTTTACGGATGACACTGCAGTGGTTGGCCTTATCAAGAACGATGACGAGATGGAGTATAGAGAGGAAAGGGAACGGCTGGTTGTTTGGTGTGAGAAGAACAAACTAAGCCTGAGCATGGAGAAGACAAAGGAAATCATTGTGGACTTCAGGAAGGTGCAGACAAACCATCCCCTCTGCAAGTACATGATTCCTCTGTAGAGAGAGTTAAGTGCACCAAGTTCCTGGGAATTCATATCATGGATGACCTCACCTGGTCCCTAATATCACCTCCCTGAACAAGAGGGCACAGCAGCGCCTCCACTTCCTAAGAAGATTGAGAAGCAAGGTTCCCCCAGCGCACCCCCCCCCCATCTTAACTGCATTTTACAGGAGAACCATTGAGAGCATCCTGACAAGTTGCATCTCCATCTGGTACGGGAGTAGTCAAATATTGGACCAGAAATCGCTACAAAGGGCTTTGAGAACAGCTAAGAGGTTCATAGGGGTCTCCTTACTGTCCATCAGACATTTATCAGAAGCGCTGCATATGCAGGGCCCTTAGTATTATTAAAGATCCCACCCATCCATCCAACATCCTCTTTGACTTTCTACCATCAGGCAGGAGACTACGATGCATAAAAACAAGAACAGTCAGGATGAGAAACAGTTTCTTCTCCCAGTCTTTAATCTGTTCTGTACAATATTTAATATTAATGCACTTTAGTTTGTTATTTATGTGTGATTCATCTGTAAGTTTTATCCTTACCTTCATAAGTTATCGTGTGTTGTGTGTACTACTGTGCTTTACACCCTGGTTCAGAGAAATATTGTCTCCTTTCTATATATTATATGGTTATATAGAATATATACATGTATATAGTTAAATGACAATAAACTAGATTAAGAATTCTTTGTTTAAGTAATCCATTACAGGTTAGATGTAAAAGCAATATATGTAAATAGCATACATTATTATGCCACCATATCATAAATGCATGCCTTGCTAAAAGTAAAAGCTAAGTAGACACATATCTCCTGGTCTCCCATGTTTTTCATTTGATTAGGTTTATGTTTTTGAGTTTCAAAACATAACAGTAGCAATGAATTAGTTTTAAAATAAACCCGAGACCTGTTAAAGCGCAGTGAGATGTTCCAGTTTTTAAAAAATTGCAGCACAGTGTTTTTTTTCTTCAGAAAGGGACAGAGAAGGTAGAGTTTTAGAAAAAAGACAGAAAATGGATGAAATGCATGGGTACCAGATGATAATAAATTTTAAAAAACAGAAATGGCTGGAAAGGTAGACACGATTGATTGCACATGTGATAACTGTATATTGTATTCTGAGCAGATAGAGCAGTATTTTGAAGCAAATGAAAAAGCCAGTGAAAAGCGAATGCCAGTTTTGCTGAGTGCATTGGGTGGAAAGGCATGCAGTTTGCTTAGAAGTTTGACTCTCTAACCAAACCAGCTAAAATGATCTGTGCTAATATCGTGAAAGTAATGGAGGAAGATTTAGAACTGAAACCATGTTGATTGAAGAAGGCTTTCGCTTTCATTAGTGGAATCAAAAAGAAGGGAAGTCCATTTTAATGTACATGGCTGAATTGAAGAGATTGAGCATTCTCAGTTCAATGACGGGTTTAATGATGCACTGACATATCATTTAGTTTGTGCAATCTTACAAGAAAGCGATTAAAACAGCAGACAGACAAAATTGGGTGGCAGTCAGGAATGAAAGTGAGCGTGAACAAAATTGCAGTGTATAGACAGAAACCAGCCTGGCCAAACCTGTTGTATTACTGTTGTAGCAGGGGCTTACATCACCTGACCAATGTAAGTTTAAAGGCAAAACTTGTGGAAAATGCAAAAAAGTAGGACTCGTACAAAGAGCACGTCAGGCAGACAAAAATAAATGGACTGCACAGAGTAAATGATAAAAAGTCGAGTCCAGTTTCAAAAAAAGCACAAATGACATTGGTACAACAACCGACAAGCCACATTGGGCTTGTATGTGGTGAAAACAGGAGAGCCAGCATTGCGGGGACATAATTGTCTGAGGCAGCTACAACTTGATTGAAGATCCATCACTATTTGCATGCCACATCCTCTGCAAGAGACACTAAAGGCGAATTAAGAAAGGTACCAGATGATGCCACAGTAGAGTTCAATGGTGGCATTGGAAACCTCAAACGTATCAAGGGTACAACAGTGTTAAATGAAACTGCCATGTACAAGCTTTGCAAAGCCTGTCTAGTTCCTTACCGCATCTGTGATAAAGCAGCCATTTGGCTAGATCACATGGAGGCTGAAAGAATTCTTTCCAAAATTGGAAGGAGTCCATGGACAACACCAGTGGTCCCAGTAGCCAAGAAGAATAGGTCTGTCAGGATTTGTTGTTGATTTTAAGGGCACTATTAACACTGTACTGAAAGTAGACCCTCTGCCCAGTATAGAGGATATCTTTCAAAACCTTTGGGACGGATACACTTTAGCAAATTGGACTTAGCTGAAGTCTACCTACAGATGGAAGTGGAAGAAGGGTCCAAAGTGTTTCTCACCATAGACACTTGCAATGGGCTTTATTGCTACACATTTGTTGGAGTAGCATCTGCACCTGGACCCTGGCAGAAAGGGATGGACCAGGTGCTGCAAGGCTGCCCAGGCACTCAGTGTTAGCTGGATGGTGTCATTGTTTCTGAAAAGAATAACAAGGAACATCTCCAAAATATCAAGACAATGTTAAAAAGATTAGAAAATTATGGGCTCAGAGTACAGCACAACATGTGAATTCTTTAAATCAAGCATCACTTACTGTGGTCACACTATTGATGCACTAGGATTACACAAGGGTGCTAAGAAAATTTAAGTGGTGATGGGTGTTCCAAGACCAAAGGATTTGTCACAGTTGTGGTCCTTTCCTGGATACGTCAATTACTATAACAGGTTCCTGCCAAACCTGGCTACTGTGCTCCACCCCTTAAACTCATTACTGCAGATTGGGAAGAAATGAATGTGAGGTGACTTTCAAGAAGGGAAAAGAAACATAGAAAATAGGTGCAGGAGTAGGCCATTCAGCCATTCGAGCCTGCACCGCTATTCAGTATGATCATGGCTGATCATCCAACTCAGAACCCTATACCTGCCTTCTCTCCATACTCCCCGATCCCTTTAGCCATAAATGGTGATGTCAGACACTGTACTACACATTATGATCTATATTGTCCAGTGAAGTTTGCCTGTGATGCCACGCCTTGTATAGGTGCAGTCATGTCATATGAGTGATGGAAATAAACACCCCATAGATCTTGCATTATGTTCCTTTACTGTAGCAGACAAAAATTATGCACAGATTTAGAGAGGTGACTTGAGTCTGGTTTGGGGTGTAACTCATTTCAGCCAGTACTTGTATGCAGAGAGTTTACCCTCATTACTAATTATTTGATGAGGGCCTTTATCAACATAATGAGACAAGATAGTTCAGAGGATGGCTATTATATTGTGGTTCACTAATTTCAGAATTCCCCAAAAACTGACTGGGGTCAGATGCAAAATTCACCCAAGTGGCTGTGATGAAAACTAATTTGGTAAGTGCAGAATCAGGCATTAATTCTGCCACCACTGCAAAGTTCTTTTTCTCACAAGTAATGCATCATTATACTATTAAAAATTAAAACACAAAATAGTCTGTAAAGGGATCTTGTTATCTCTGCCTTAATGCTGTGACTTAACCAAGATGTCAGGGCAAAGTGCTCATCTCAAAGTGTACAGTGGAAAATGGAGGACTGAATTATTTTACCTCGGTGGCATGGGAAGGATTTCTTCAAATGTGAACTCTGGTGAAAACATAAAAATATTCTCCAAGAATACGTCTATAATTTTATTAAACAATACGAGTATAAAGATTTAAATCATGATTTTAATCTAGGACAAAAACATTACACCTTGGCTTCTCAATGTGAAATAACTATTTCATTGTTTGGACGGAGTCATTTTAACCGGTCGTTTTCCCACCAAAGTTTACATTTGGACGCATTTCTATTTTGTTTTAAGTTTCTTGGGTAGTGGACTCAAGAATCAAGGCCCTGGGGAGTGTTTTAGAACAGAAACCTCGGGGTAAAAATAGATTGTTCCCTGAAAATGATTTAAATTTTTTAAAAGGTGGGCCGCTGAGTACAAGAGTTGGAACACCATGTTACAGCTGCACATGATGTTGCTTGTACCATACCTGGAGTATTGTGCGCATTTCTTCTTCTTGACTTGGGGCCCTTAGCTCCTAGTGAAACATAGGCTATTGATGATCTCCCGTCTCCATCGTTCAAAGTTGATGGTATGGTTGATGTTTATCAATATTTCTGTAATCCATTGTATAGAGAACTGGCCTATACAACTTCACAGTGTTAGCTAGCCTTCCCCATTTCCACCTCTCATGACAGGCACGTAGGGTTGGACTTTGAGAAGGTTGTGCATTTCTAGTAATTTATTATTTTTATTGAGATAGAGTTTGGAATAGGTCCTTCCAGCACTTCAAGCCATGCCGCCCAGCAATCCCCCGATTTAATCCTAGCCTAGTCATGGGACAATGACCAATTAACCTACCAAATGATTCAGAATCAGGTTTATTATCACCGGCATATGACGTGAAATTTGTTAACTTAGCAGCAGCAGTTCAATGCAATACATAATCTAGCGGAGAGAGAAAAAAATAAATAAAATTTAAAAAAATAAATAAACAAGTAAATAAATAAACAAGTAAATCAACTACCACTTTTTCAAAAAGGATATAGGCAAAAGTCGGGCAACTATAGGCCAGTTAGCTTAACAGCTGTAGTCGGGAAAATGCCTACTTAATGCTGTCATTAAGGAAGAAATTGCGAGACGTTTAGAAAGGAGTGGTTCTATTAGACAGACGCAGCATGGATTCAGAAAGGGCAGGTCCTGTTTGACAAACTTACTGGAGTTCTTTGAGGACGTAATGAGTGCAGTGGATAGAGGGGAACAGGTAGATGTCATATACTTGAATTTCCAGAAGGCGTTTGATAGGGTGCTGCACAAGAGACTTATAAATAAGATACGGATTCATGAAGTTGGAGGAAGTGTATTGGCATGGATAGTGGATTGGTTAACCAATAAAAGGCAGAGAGTTGGTATAAATGGGTGTTTCTCCGGTTGGCAGTGAGTGGGGTGCCGCAGGGGTTGGTGCTGGGCCCACAGCTGTTTACCATTTACATTGATGATTTGGAAGAGGGGACTGAGTGTAGCGTAGCAAAATTTGCTGATGACACTAAACTGAGTGCAAAAGCAGATTATACAGAGGATGTGGAGAGTCTGCGGAGGGATATAGATAGGTTAAGTGAGTGGGCCAAGGTCTGGCAGATGAAATACAACTTTGGTAAATGTGGAATTATCCACTTTGGAAGGAATAATATAAGAGCAGATTATTATTTAAATGGTGAAAGATTGCAGCATGCTGTTGTGCAGAGGGACTTGGGAGTGCTTGTGCATGAATTGCAAAAAGTTGGTTTGCAGATACAACAGGTTATTAAGAAGGCAAATGGAATGTGGGCCTTCATTGCTGGAGGGATTGAATTCAAGAGCAGGGAGGTCATGCTGCAACTATACAGAGTACTGGTGAGACTGCACCTGGAATACTGTGTGCAGTTCTGGTTTCCATACTTGAGGAAGGATATACTGGGTTTGGAGGCAGTGCAGAGGAGGTTCACCAGATTGATTCCAGGAATGAAGGGGTTAACTTATGAGGAGAGATTGAGTCGCCTGGGACTGTACTCTCTGGAGTTCAGAAGAATGAGAGGGGATCTTATCGAAACATACAAAATTTTGAAAGGGATAGATAAGATAGAAGTAGGAAAGTTGTTTCCATTGGTAGGTGAGACTAGAACTAGGGGACAATGCCTCAAGATTCAGGGGAGAAGATTTAGGATGGAGATGAGGAGAAACTTTTTCCCAGAGAGTGGTGAATCTATGGAATTCTTTGCCCAGGGAAGCAGTTGGGGCTTCCTCAGTAAACATATTTAAGAAACAGTTAGATAGGTTTTTACATAGTAAGGGAATTAAGGGTTATGGAGAAAAGGCAGGTAGATGGAGCTGAGTTTATGGACAAATCAGCCATGATCTTATTGAATAGTGGGCAGGCTCGATGGGCCGGATGGCCTACTCCTGCTCCTACTTCTTATGTTCCTATGTATATTGAATAGATTTTTAAAAAGTGCAAAAACAGAAATACTGTATATTTTTTTAAAAAGTCAGGTAGTGTCCAAAGATTCAATGTCCATTTAGGAATCAGATGGCTGAGGGGAAGAAGCTGTTCCTGAATCACTGAGTGTGTGCCTTCAGGCTCCTGTACCTCCTACCTGATGGTAACAGTGAGAAAAGGGCATGCCCTTGTTGCTGGAGGTCCTTAATAATAGACGCTGCCTTTCTGAGACACCACTCCCTAAAGATGTCCTGGGTACTTTGTAGGCTAGTACCCAAGATGGAGCTGACTAGATTTACAACCTTCTGCAGCTTCTTTCAGTCCTGTGCAGTAGCACCCTCCATACCAGACAGTGATGCAGCCTGTCAGGATACTCTCCACTGTACAACTAGAGAAGTTTTTGTGTGTATTTGTTGACATGCCAAATCTCTTCAAACTCCTAATAAAGTATAGCTGCTGTCTTGTCTTCTTTATAACTACATCGATATGTTGGGACCAGGTTAGGTTCTCAGAGATCTTGGCAGCCAGGAACTTGAAGCTGCTCACTCTCTCCACTTCTGATCCCTCTATGAGGATTGGTGTGCGTTCCTTCATCTTACCCTTCCTGAAGTCCACAATCAGTTCTTTCGTCTTACTGACGCTAAGTGCCAGGTTGTTGCTGTGGCACCACTCCACTAGTTGGCATACCTCACTCCTGTACGCCCTCTTGTCACCACCTGAGATTCTACCAACAATGGTTCTATCGTCAGCAAATTTATAGATGGTATTTGAGCTGTGTCTAGCCACACAGTCATGTGTATATAGAGAGTAGAGCAGTGGGCTAAGCACACACCCCTGAGGTGCACCACTGTTGATCGTCAGTGAGGAGAATATGTTATCTCCAAACCACACAGACTGTGGTCTTCCAGTTGGGAAGTCGAGGATCCAATTGCAGAGGGAGGTACAGAGCCCCAGGTTCTGCAACTTCTCAATCACGATTGTGGAAATGGTGGTATTGAATGCTAAGCTGTAGTCAATGAACAGCATCTTGACATAAGTGTTTGTGTTGTCCAGGTTGTCTGAAGCCGCGTGAAGAGCCATTGAGATTGCATCTGCCATTGACCTATTGTGGTGATAGGCAAATTGGAATGGGTCCAGGTCCTTGCTGAGGCAGGAGTTCAGTCTAGTCATGACCAACCTCCCAAAGCATTTCATCACTGTCGATGTGAGTGCTCATTAAGGCAGCCCACATTATTCTTCTTAGGCACTGGTGTAATTTATGGATTCATCTTTGGATTGTGGGAGGAAACCAGAGCACCCGGAAGAAATGCACATAGTCATGGGGAGTATGTACAAACTCCTTACAGGCAAGGGCAGGAACTGAACACAGATTGCCTGTACTGTAAAGTGTTGTGCTAACAGCTACGCTACCGTGCTGCCCAGAATGGTTGCTATACTGTAGGAAAGATATGATTAAACTAAAGGTGGTGCAGAAAAGATTTACAGGGGTTTCGCCAGGACTGAAGGACCTATGTTGGAAGGAGAGACTGCATAAACTGGGACTGTTTTCCTTGGAGTGAAGGAGTCTGAAGATAAGGTAGATGGTCAGAGTCTTTTGCCACAGTCCACTTTAAACCTTTCCTATGAGCCAAATGCAAGCAAATAGGGTTGGTTCAGGAAAGCCCCTTGGTAGACATGGAGAAGCTGGGCCAAGGGGCATTTTTGCATGCTGTTTGTGGCTTTAAACTTAAAACAGCAGATTTAATAAAACCTTTAGAAAACTTCCAAATCTTTAAGGTAATCTGCTGGTTATTACAAGCATATTATTAAAAATAATGCATTTATTTTTGTAATGAAAAAAGAGGTTAGCTGCCAGCTTTATAAAGCTCCAAGCTGGTCTATTCACAATGGTTGACTTCTGACATTTCTGTTTGGTGATATAAACTTTTACCAGTACAACCAGTGAGGTGGGGGGGGGGGTAAAAAGTCAGAAAATTTTCTTTCAAGTTGGGAATGGACCGGCTGGCCTTTCTGATTGGTTTAGTCAGAGTAATATTTGACCAATGAATCTACAGTGACCATCAAGCACCCATTTACACTAATCCTACATTAATCCTATTTTCATTCCCCCCCCCCATTTCCATTAACTCTTCAAATTTTAAAACTCACCTATACACCAGGTTTAATTTACAATGGCCGAGTTACCTGCCTGTCTTTGGGATGTGGAAGGGAACCCTGAATAAATAAGTCCGTGTGAACACAGGAAGGACATGCAAATTCCAAGCAAACAGCACCAGAGGTCAGAATTGAACATGGGTCACTGGAGCTGTGAAGCTGCAGCTCTACGATGCCATCCTTTTTGACAGAAAATGAATTAAGTTAAAAACAAAATGCTGGTAACTTAGCAGGTCTGGCAGCTCTGTGTAAAGAGAAGCAGAACAATATTTAAGGTCTAAGACACTCTCATTCCAATAATGGGCCTTCGACCTGAAACCTCTTTCCAAAGATGCTGTCTACCCTGCTGAGAGTTTCCAGCATGTTCAGTTTTATTTTAGACTTCCAATATCTGGAATTTTCTCAGAATCAGGTTTATTATACTTGTCATAAAATTTATTGTTTTGTGGCAGCAATACCGTATGAGACATAAAATAATCACAATGTTATAATAGATAGAAAGTGATAAATAATGTGACAGAGCAATGATGAGTTAGTGTTCATTGGTTCATGGACCATTTGGAAATCTGATGGCAGAGGAGAAGAAGCTGTTCCTAGTTCTTTCAGTGTGGGTCTTCAGACTCCTGTACCTTCTCCCTGAGTATAATGAGAAGAGAGTGTCCTTAATGATAGGTGCCTCCTTCTTGAGTCAATGCCTTTTGAAGTTGTCTGTAATGGTGGGGAGACTTAATGGAGCTAGCTGAGTCAATAACCCTTCACAGCTTATTTCAATCCTGTGCATCGGGGTCTCCATACCAGGTGGTGATGCCACCAGTTAGAATCCTCTCCATGGGACATCTGTAGAAATTCGTAAGAACTTTTGGTGACATACCAAATCTCAGACTCTGAATGAAGTATACCTTCTGCCATGCATTCTTTGTGATTACATCAATGTGGTGGGCCCAGGATGGATAGGTGGTACCCAGGAACTTGAAGCTGCTAATCCTTTCCACCGCAGACCCTTTATATTATTTTCACTGAATTAAATTTGTTGTTGGATATGTTGTCAATGTAACTATTTCAAACTGCAGGTAAGGTATTTCTTATTCTTGATTTAATGCTCTCCAGTGCCACTTGGGACTTGTGCTAACTGAGACAGGACTGTTCACTGACTGTATTTCAGGCTTCCATTAATAATGCTGGAAGTTATTTGAAGTATTATAGGGATATTGAAGGGAGGAGAAGATGGCGGCGCGACACAGTGCACCTGGCTACTCCGAAATGATATTGTATTTGTGAAGTAGGGGCTGTGCACAATCCTGATTTGATGGAGACAGCCATGAGAAGCACGGAGGAACATCTGGAGAAACTTTTGAAATGCCAGCTTCACTGCTGCTGCTACTGTGCGATCAAGAATCTCTAGAGGGGAAGGCCCCAAATCCTCGACTTTGCCTATTGCCTGTTGCCGGGGCTGGGGTCGAAGCGCTTGGCAGACATGGTGCTCGGTGTCGGAGAGCTGGTCGGAGGCTCGAAGTTTTCAGACGGACTCAAGTCAGCTGTGGTCGGGTGCTTCCAAGGTGCTGCATCGGCAAGTTTGCAGCACTAGAAGCTCATGGCAGGGAGAGTTTTTTTTCTTCCTTCTACTGTCTGCGTGAGATCATGGGACTTTTGAGAGACTTTGAGACTTTTTTTTACTGTGCCCATGGTCTGTTCTTTATCAAATTACGGTATTGCTTTGCACTGTTGTAAGTATATGTTATAATTATGTGTTTTTTGTCAGTTTTTCAGTCTTGGTTTGTCTTGTGTTTCTGTGGTATCATTCTGGAGGAACATTGTATCATTTCTTAATGTATGCATTACTAAATGACAATAAAAGAGGACTGCGTGTCCTCATAATCTAATTTAATCTAATATTTTTTCATCAGGTTTTGAAGTAGATCATACCATTGTAACACATCTTCCTGCACCAAATTCTTCCTCCTGGTTAATATTACAGGATTCTTCTGACACTGGAGTCTCGCTTCTTCACATGTTATTTTTGTTAATTGTTGTTTCTTTCTCTCTGTATTCCATTTTCCCTTTTCACTTAACATTCAGTATATGTGTTGACATTGAATTCAACTAATTTACACATTTCAAACACCTTTGATTAGATTAGTAAAAGCAATGTCTCATCAAGGAGATGCATAATTGCCTGTTCTGTTCACTCATGTCACAGTTGCTTTCCTTTGCTGTGTCATTACTGGATCCTATTTCAGTAAATTGTTGTTTGCAAAATTATTCATCCTAAGAATTACAAGGACGTATTTAACCAATGGCAGGCACATTTAGATGATTAGTACAGAAAATTATGCTCCATGGATAACTTTTCTGCATTAAACTCACTGTTATTTCCACAAGTGAGTCACAGAGGAAACATAAACCAACTGAATGAGCTGATTCCTGATTGATGCAGTGTCTGTAGCTGTGAGCAGTCTCCTCCAGTCATTTAAGCTTATGAAATTTAAAGAGTCTAAATTGAGCAATATCTAAATCAACTTTGTGAATAACCATGTGAGTAAACCCACAGTGGCCCTTTGATGGGTTTACAGTATGTTTCCCTTGCAAGGCTTATAAATGGTATTGCTTCCTGAGTGCACAATAACATTAGTAGTGTCACAACCACAGATTCAGCTGCGCAGCAGATTTGGCAATTGCACTCCTGAATATGCACGTGTCAGCTAATTATAATTTCATTGTGATAGTATTTAACTCCATTTGCTCCATCGTAGTACTTGTCAAAACTTGAACCCAGGACTGGACACAGAAACTCTTCGCTGCCTGCATTCTGCCTTGCCTGAGAAACTGGACTCTTGAGTCAACTGAATCTGAATTCGTTTAACTCTTAGTTGTTCTTTTCAGCCGTGGTGTAGGCTTCATTTTCCATTTGAGTGTTTGGCTGAGCGTTTATTGTTTTCTTTCCCTTTAATATTGTTCGCATTAAAGTCTGTGACCTATCGACCTGCTGTAGTGTCTCTTACTCTGCTATTGGGCCATGTCTGAACCACATTGACAAGTATGATATGAAGAAGAGGGAATCTGGCAGGAGATGACAGTGGGCCATGGTATGATTACCAAGGATGTGCTGGCAAATTATTGTTTTATGATCTTTTAGTTGAATGTCACAAACCGGTCCATTGTGGGATTTAACTGTATTGGAATGCCTGGTTTCTAGCAGCTCATTTATGTAAATTACATTTTAAAAGTTCTTTGACTATTTCAGTAAATTTAAATAACTAATATTCAGTGAGTAATTCTCATTTAAACACAATTTAAGCCTTTTCCCATCAAGAGGCTTGAATGACTAGCTTAACTGTGTTCACAGAACTTGATGATAATTGTTTGCACATTTACCCACCTGAACAATCGTTTTGTGAAACGTACTGCACCATATGCTAAGAAATAAATTAAGAGAAACAGGATTTTAATCAGTAAATTGCTCAGTAGCTAATTTCTGAAACCTCCATATATGCTCAATGTGAGCCAGTTGTTAACTGCATAAAAAAACACTAATGTTCTATGTGGAAAATAATTGTAGTCATGATAAGGCTTGTGCTTATGATGTTTGCAATGGATGGTTATTTACATTTTACCAGTTTTTAAACTCAGAAGTATTTTGACATTTTTATTCTTATGCATCAAAATGCTGTTTCTTTTTATACATCACACTCATTATAGTCACAAAGGGCAATGGACTATGGGAGTGGATCTTTGACATAAAATTAGTGGTACTTAGAAATGGCCAAAATAAAAGGCTCCTAAACATAAGACTTTCTCCTCTCGCCTGCCTTTCCCCAATTAGCATCCCTACGAGTCTTGTGTTCTCTGTGCCTTCGTTCTGTCTGTACCCATTTACATTACCTGGGGGACATTGCAAGTTGAGCAGTGTCCTGATTCTTTTCTCTTTTACTCTACATATGGATTATAGAGCAACTTTTATTTGTTTTTGTATAGCCCATCTCATTAGTGATGAGTAATGGCTAATCCCAACATCCCAGTTATATAAGGAAAATTTCGGTTGTCTATTTTTAAGAACTGAGTACATTATTACTTCTTCTAAAACTGTCTAGAAATTCGTACCTTCAGGCGTTGAACTGTAGGGCTTTCCAACTTTGTTTTCAGACCAAAAAAAAAACTCCAGTCACTTGTGTTCAATTCTGTTAGAAATGATGGAATATATTCCCTCAAGATTTGCTGCAGACATCTTTTTGTGATGTACACGTGAAATGCTTTCCGTTGGCCCTTTTAACCTTCACATGACAAAAAAGATTTTAGTCTTTACTAATCAGCCAGGAATCCGTCAGAGTTGATCGTCAGTCATTTGTAGAACCAACATGATTAATAGGTCCAATCAGTTAATGTTGTGACCAGTATTGTTGTCACTGATAATAAAACAAAATAAGAAAATTAAAATAACCTGGCTCAGAACACACACACTTACCACTCGAGCATTATTTTTATTTTACTTGTGCACATGGAGACCAGCATGGCCCCTGTCCCCAGGGTTCCCTCTAAGGTGTGCATGCACACATCTTTAGCTGCTAGTGCACAAAGGAATTTAAGCTGTACAGAAAGTTGTCACCCCCTACTTCATTTAGTACATTAAGTATATATCACAATAGTACACAGTCGCATTTTCTTTTCCAGTTTCTGATAAGGACGGTGTTGACAATGTGGAGTTTGGGATGATTTGTCTGCAAATTTTAGCACTGGCTTAATTATACTGTTTTTATTGAAAAAGTTATTTCGTTCGCACATGTTGTTGCCATTGGGCAAAAATTTGCACAGTACAAGATTTTTGCACACACTGGTCATTACAAATTAGAGGGAACATCAGAACCCACACCGTTCTGAAGCCAGGACAGAAAACTGTTATTTTTATACAGAATTGGCCTATCAATTACGGATATTGACCATTTGGTAAATTGTACATATATGCTTGAATTCCTTACTTGCAAGATCAATTACCATTCACAATAGAGGTGTTAAAACTCAATCAAAACTTCAAGCTGACAACTGATAATACAGTATATTGAAGTTAGTAAAGCAATTGTCCCTTAGTTGTTGGATGTATTTCACACCCTTCTGTTACTCCTACCTTGTCTTTCTCCGGTTCCCCCTGTTGTGTAAAGAAACACTATGTTTTAGGAAAACCTTTCTAGAAAAGTCTCACTATGGAGGCCCTATTCATCTGGCTTCAGTACATACTGCCACAGTCACCCCAGCCTATCTTATCTGTAGTGAGCAGTCGTGTCTCCGGCAGTCTCACTTCACCATAACTGCCCCAGGCTATCCTTGCCACAACTTACACGGTATCACCAAGGTTTGTAGGAGAATGAGGAAAACCAGTCAGCTTTTTAACTTCTACTGATGATCCTAATCAGCCTCCTTAATCTGTTCTGAATAGTGAGTGTATGTGGGGCAAAGCACAGTGTATTGTCCCCAGTAATATTAAATTTATTGGTGTTCCATTCATCCTTGGACCTTTTGACCTTCCAGAGCTCTGCAAAGAAGATAATCCTGTGAACAGATGCCTTGGTGATGGCAAAAGCAGAAATGCTACCTGCCACAGAATTGACCCCTCTAAAAACTGCAGAAAAAGATGAAGAAATTTGCAGGAAATGAGCCTCTGCCAGAGCAATCACAGAGAAGAGCCGGGGTCTTAAACGGAGCACAAAGGCTCTGCAATGTGCACCAATTCCTGTATACTCTACTGCTTGTTATCCAACCACAGAATCTTTTCAAGTTCTCATTAATATCTTGAAGAGATTTGCTATAATCTCTTGAGGCAATTTAAAATTTGAAGTTCAGATATGATTCAAGTAAATATGCACTGCACATCCTTCTCAATTCTGACGCACTGAACTTAATGTGGAACTGACAGGTGTGGTCTAAACAAGACTGTATAGTCAAAAACTGCTGATTCTTGAATTCAAGAGCCTTACATATAAATGATCACTGTGTTACCGTGGGATCACAGTACTTTCATTTATCCTGCTTTAGCTTCTCACCTTTGTCCGTATTGAAATTCTTCTGTCACAGTTTTGACCAATCACTTAATCTATTGATATCTCTGTAATTTTATTTTTTCTTCAATATATTGCTTATAGTGCTGCCCATCTTTGTCATCCACCATCCTGGATATGTAGTTCTGTTTCCTATCAACTTCATTTCATTTATTATCCAAGCACGCATCCACATACAACTTGAAATTTGCCAAATTGCCACGAAAACAAGAAAGAATATGAAAGTCATTCAGAGAGAAACATCAAGCTGACCTCCTTGTACAAAAATGAACGACATCTGATCATCAACCCCCCCCCCCACCCACAAAACAGAACAGGAGCATCAACACCCAAAAAACAACCACTCTTCCGCACAAAAAACTAACGGTACCCAACAGAACATCAACCCCCAAACAACAAAACAGAAAAGCAACAGGCAGTTAAAAAAAGCACAATATAAAAACCATAAGTCTGAGAAGTCCACAGTCCATAAATGCAATAGTCAAACCATAAACACAGAACCACGATACCATCCTATGAGATTACCATCATTCATCGAAAGAGAAGAGAAGGACACCACACAAGGCAGAGTGGCCTACATGGCTGCCACCACAAACCACACAGCGATTGGCTGCTCATAGGATCCTTCTCCGACAGAGATCAAAGGCAGGCAGTCGGCGCTGTAACTCTCATTTGCTTCCGCACTCACCTCGATGTCTCAATCTGCCTCAGTGCTTTAATCAGCGATTAATGGATGCTTTCAACTTTAATGAAGTAATCAATAAATACAATGAATCCTTTTGGGTTCTTACACAGATCTTAGTAGGATCGAAGTGACTACCTCCAGCCAATACAGTAGCTGGCCAAAATCCATCATCTGTCCTGGACTGTTCAGCTAATTTCCTACACACATCATAATTTTGCCACATTTCTGAAAGTGTCACCATGAGCTACCACACTTAGGAGTGATTTTTATCAAACACCTGAAATTGGTAAATACTTCTCTACCAACAACTCTAATTGCCTCTTCAGAAAATTCAGCCAGGTTCATTGGCATGATCCGCCCTTTAAACATCTATGGTGATTCACTGATCAGCTTTAAATTTTCACTGTTTTCAATCACTGTATTGTCAATTATGGACTTTTCATGCCTTCATGTCTCATTTATTTGTAATTTAGCATTGCGAGATATTCCAGAATTGAGAGAACATTGGGAGATTGTGATTGGGTTAGATAAAATAATCTCATTTGTGTCCTTTGAAACTTTGGAATGGTAATACCATAATCCTGCTGATTTGTCACATTTCAATGTATTTATGTTTTGTTGGTGTTAATTAACTCACACAATTTTTGGTGGATTCTGCCCAGCTGGCTATAATCGTATTCCTCACTAGGCACCAGTATCATCTTGACCAATTTTTTTTTAAATCAAACTGTGTCTAAATTATTATTACATATTATAAAACGGGAGTGACTGTACTATGGAACTTCACTGATGATAGCTTTCCAGTCACAAGAGTATGACAAACCATTATCTTTTGCTTCCTGCCGCTGAGCCTATTTTAGGTTCAATTTGCCACTCTCCCTTGGAGTCTGTGATCTTCTACTTTTAATCTTGCGCTTTCTTAATGAAGGCTTAGAGAATGGATTCTACAATTGAAGTTTAATTGCCTTGTAATTACTTGGTTTATCGTCTTCTCCCTTTTAATCACCAATATGAGGCTAGCAATCCTCCAATCTTCTGGCACCATTCCTGGAGCCTGAGAGGATTGAAACACTGAAGTCAGAAACTGCAATTTCCTCCTTTACTTCTTTTAATAACTTGATATACATTTCTCTGGGACTATTTATATAACTATTCTCAAAGATGCTCTCTCCCTTAATAATCCCTCTATTACTGTCTTTATCCCATTCAGTATTTTGCCTTAACTGCAACATTTAATTCACCCATCCTTTTTGTAAAAGCAGTGACAAAAAAAATCATGAATAACTGTACCTACGTCCTCTACCTTCATACATAGGTTACCCTTTTGGTACCTGTTAGGGTGTGCTCCTTCCTGGTTACCTTATCCTCTTGTTCATTATGCATTTTATGCTGTTACAAAACATTATTGGATTTCTTTGTATTTCCTTGCCATTTTTCATACAATCTCTTAATTTTTGCTTTAATTTCACTCCTACACTTTTTATACTCCTCTAAGCCACTGGAAAGTTAAGCTAATGGTGCCGGATATATACTTTTTTTTTTGTTTACTCTCTATGCATATTGTCACTTACCAAACTCTACATTAGCTGATCTACCTTTCTTCTTTGAAGGAATATATTTTTCCTGAACCCCTTTCTTAAATTCTTCCTGTTGTTATAGATCAAGTAGCAGTTTCCGTCCACTTTTGCTAAATCACTTAACAATCTAGTAAAAATGATTTTAACATGTAGATTTTTTGCATTTTTATCATCTTTGTTCTATTTCACAGAAACATTGAAGCTATCTGATTTATAATGACTTCTTCAACTATGTTAGTCGAACATAGAATAGTACAGCACATTACAGGACCTTCGGCCCACAATGTTGTGCTGACCCTCAAACCCTGCCTCCCATATAACCCCCCACCTTAAATTCCTCCTGTCCAGTAGTCTCTTACACTTCACTAGTGTATCTGGCTCCACCACTGACTCAGGCAGTGCATTCCACGCACCAACCACTCTCTGAGTAAAAAACCTTCCTCTAATATACCCCTTGAACTTCCCATCCCTTACCTTAAAGCCATGTCCTCTTGTATTGAGCAGTGGTGCCCTGGGGAAGAGGTGCTGGCTATCCACTCTATCTATTCCTCTTATTATCTTGTACACATCTATCATGTCTCCTGCAATCCTCCTTCTCTCCAAAGAGTAAAGCCCTAGCTCCCTTAATCTCTGATCATAATGCATACTCTCTAAACCAGGCAGCATCCTGGTAAATCTCCTCCGTACCCTTTCCAATGCTTCCATATCCTTCCTATAGTGAGGCGACCAGAACTGGACACAGTACTCCAAGTGTGGCCTAACCAGAGTTTTATAGAGCTGCATCATTACATCGCGACTCTTAAACTCTATCCCTCGACTTACGAAAGCTAACACTCCATAAGCTTTCTTAACTACCCTATCTACCTGTGAGGCAACTTTCAGGGATCTGTGGACATGTACCCCCAGATCCCTCTGCTCCTCCACACTACCAAGTATCCTGCCATTTACTTTGTACTCTGCCTTGGAGTTTGTCCTTCCAAAGTGTACCACCTCACACTTCTCCGGGTTGAACTCCATCTGCCACTTCTCAGCCCACTTCTGCATCCTATCTGCAATCTTCGACAGTCCTCTACACTATCTGCAACACCACCAGTCTTTGTGTCGTCTGCAAACTTGCCAACCCACCCTTCTACCCCCACATCCAGGTCATTAATAAAAATCACGAAAAGTAGAGGTCTCAGAACAGATCCTTGTGGGACACCACTAGTCACAATCCTCCAATCCCAATCTACTCCCTCCACCACGACCCTCTGCCTTCTGCAGGCAAGCCAATTCTGAATCCACCTGGCCAAACTTCCCTGGATCCCATGCCTTCTGACTTTCTGAATAAGCCTACTGTGTGGAACCTTGTCAAATGCCTTACTAAAATCCATGTAGGTCACATCCACTGCACTACCCTCATCTATATGCCTGGTCACCTCCTCAAAGAATTCTATCAGGCTTGTTAGACATGATCTGCCCTTCATGAAGCCATGCTGACTATCCCTGATCAGACCATGATTCTCTAAGTGCCCATAGATCCTATCTCTAAGAACCTTTTCCAACAGCTTTCCCACCACAGATGCAAGGCTCACTGGTCTATAATTACCCGGACTATCCCTACTACCTTCTTTGAACAAGGGGACAACATTCGCCTCCCTCCAATCCTCCGGTACCATTCCCGTGGACAACAAGGACATAAAGATCCTAGCCAGAGGCTCAGCAATCTCTTCCCTCACCTCGTGGAGCAGCCTGGGGAATATTTCATCAGGCCCTGGGGACTTATCTGTCCTAATGTATTTTAACAACTCCAACACCTCCTCTCCCTTAATATCAACATGCTCCAGAACATCAACCTCACTCCTGTTGTCCTCACCATCATCAAGTTCCCTCTCATTGGTGAATACCGAAGAGAAGTATTCATTGAGGACCTCGCTCACTTCCACAGCCAGCAGGCACATCTTCCCAACTTTATCTCTAATCAGTCCTACCTTCATTCCTGTCATCCTTTTGTTCTTCACATAATTGAAGAATGCCTTGGGGTTTTCCTTTACCCTACTCACCAAGGCCCTCTCATTGCTCCTTCTTGCTCTTCTCAGCCCCTTCTTAAGCTCCTTTCTTGCTTCCCTATATTCCTCAATAGACCCATCTGATCCTTGCTTCCTAAACCTCATGTATGCTGCCTTCTTCCACCTGACTAGATTTTCCACGTCACTTGTCACCCATGGTTCCTTCACCCTACCATTCTTTCTCTTCCTCATCGGGACAAATTTATCCCTAACATCCTGTAAGAAATCTCTAAACATCATCCACATGTCCATAGTACATTTCCCTTTAAAAACATCATCCCAATTCACACCCGCAAGTTCTAGCCTTATAGCCTCATAGCCTCATAGTTTGCCCTTCCCCAATTAAAAATTTTCCTGTCCTCTCTGATTCTATCCTTTTCCATGATAATGCTAAAGGCCAGGGAGCGGTGGTCACTGTCCCCCAGATGCACACCCACTGAGAGATCTGTGACCTGACCCGGTTTGTTACCAAGTACTAGATCTAGTATGGCATTCCCCCTAGTCGGCCTGTCCACATACTGTGACAGGAATCCATCCTGGACACACTTAACAAACTCTGCCCCATCTAAACCCTTGGAACTAATCAGGTGCCAATCAATATTAGGGAAGTTAAAGTCACCCATGATAACAACCCTGTTATCTTTGTACCCTTCCAAAATCTGCCTCCCAATCTGCTCCTCGGTATCTCTGCTGCTACCAGGGGGCCTATGGAATACCCCCAATAGAGTAACTGCTCCCTTCCTGTTCCTGACTTCCACCCATACTGACTCAAAAGAGGATCCTGCTACATTACCCACCCTTTCTGTAGCTGTAATAGTATCCCTGACCAGTAATGCCACCCCTCCTCCCCTTCCGCCCCCCCCCCATCCCTTTTAAAGCACTGAAATCCAGGAATATTGAGAATCCATTCCTGCCCTGGTGCTAGCCAAGTCTCTGTAATGGCTACTACATCATAATTCCATGTAGGTATCCAAGCTCTCAGTTCATCACCTTTGTTTCTGATGCTTCTTGCATTGAGGTACACACACTTCAGCCCTTTTGCCTTACTACCTTTACACTGTTTATTCTGCTTCTCTTACCTCAAAGCCTCTCTATATGTTAGATCTGGCTTTACTCCATGCACTTCTTTCACTGCTCTATTGCTCCGGGTCCCATCCCCCTTGCAAATTAGTTTAAACCCTGCCGAACCATGCTCGCAAACCTACCTGCAAGGATATTGCTCCCTCTGGAGTTCAGGTGCAATCCATCCAATTTGTACAGGTCCCACCTTCCCCAGAGGAGATCCCAATGATCCAAAAATCTAAAACCCTGTTCCCTGCACCAACTCCTCAGCCATGCATTCAACTGCCATCTCCTCCAATTCTTACCATCACTATCATGTAGCACTGGCAGTAATCCTGAGAACGCCACCATTGAGGTCCTGTTCTTCGGCCTTCTGCCTAGT
Organism: Mobula birostris; assembly: GCF_030028105.1. Classification (NCBI taxonomy): domain Eukaryota; kingdom Metazoa; phylum Chordata; class Chondrichthyes; order Myliobatiformes; family Myliobatidae; genus Mobula; species Mobula birostris. The sequence goes on along the minus strand of NC_092381.1, from coordinate 63,926,952 downwards.
TCCCGAAACTCACACTTCAGGACCTCATCCCTCTTCCTGCCTATGTCATTGGTCCCAACACGTAACACGACTTCTGGTTGCTTTCCCTCTCGTGCCAGGATGTTGTGCACCCGGTCAGAGACGTCTCGGACCCTGGCACCCAGGAGGCAACAAACCATGCGAGTGTCCTTCTCACGTCCACAAAATCTCCTGTCTGCTCCCCTGACTATAGAGTCTCCAATGATGACAGCTCTTCTCTTCTCCGTCCCATCCTTCTGCACCACCAGGTCAGACTCAGTGCCGGAGGCCCTGCCACCGTGGCTCACACCTGGTTGATTGTCCCCGCCAACAGTATCCAGGACGGTAAACTTATTATTCAGGGGAATGGCTACAGGGATGCTCTGCACTACCTGTCTGCTCACCTTCGCTTTCCCCCCTCTGACTGTCACCCAACGACCTGCTTCCCACAGTCTAGGTGTGACTAACTCTCTGTAGCTCTCATCTATGACTGCCTCATTCTCCCTTATGAGTCGAAGGTCATCCAGCTGCTGCTCCAGATTCCTTACATGGTCTTCCAGAAGTGCATCTGCGGTATGCACTTCTGGCAGATGTGACTCTGTGGGAGAGGGGCATTCCCCCAAGACTGCCACATCTCACATGAAAGGCACATCACCGTCTCAGGAGACATTGTAAAGACTAACTGCGAGCAAGCTTGTCTTCTGCCTCTTCTCATTGAAGCCTTTCGAATCAAAGCCGCAAAGCTCCACTCCTTCATTGGCCCACTCACTCACGGGCCACTCCACTTGAACTACCCCTCTATTTATCTGTTTGAGCCTTTCAAAATGCTTGATCACCTGACCTCGATTGCCCAATCAGCTGCTTTCTGCTGAGTCTGAGCTATTCAATTCTTGATTGACTTGATTGCACAGACCAACTGCCAAAACTGCCAGAATCTCTCGAGACAAAGCCTCAAAGCTCCACTCCTTCACTGGCTCACTCACTCATTGGCTGCTTTCCACTAATATTCCTTTCACATATATTATTTATATATATATATATATATATATATATAGCTCTCTTAAACGTAGTATGTAGCAGTTGGAATTCTGTATCCTCCATACCTTTTACACTGACTGTACCCCTGTTAATATTAGGGCAGTTGGAATCTCCCAATTTTATTTTATTCATCCTTGTTTTTTTCAAAATCAGAAATTATATTCTTCAAGCTGTCTCTTCCTTTTTTTATGGTTTTATAAGAGCATTTGATATGCTGAACTATACTAACCTCCCTTCTGCCTCTTTTCAATCAAACAGCTTTATAAGATCATACCATCATACCAGCACCATGGTAGGTCCCATTCTAATCAACCTGAATACAGGTCATATTTCTCCAGAAAAAGTTCATCTTCTATCTGCCATAAAACCAGCTTTCCTCTGCGAGCAGATTTTACTTATCTCATTAGTTCACTGCCTCATTTGACCCTGTGACCCTCTCTGTATTATGAGATGATCTTCTGGCATGAAGCCATGGATGAGCCATGACTTCTCCAAATGACCACAAATAAGACTGACATCATCATTTCTAGACCTTACAGTTTTTTCCATATTGCCACCAATTCCACCAAATTCATTGTCCACCCTCCCTCGTCACTCGTTCTGTGACCTAATATCCATTCTCTTTCCGGTCCTAATTACTTTCTGCCATTATAATGCACGTTGCTGCATTTTCTTTGTTAATATGTTAGTTGTTATTACAGTTGCACAATAATTGTAGGAAAAGAGGAATGAAACTAAAAGTTACAGTATAGAATTATTTTTGTAGAGTTCCATTTATTTCCTGTCAACCACTAAACAGTAAACTTGAGCTAAAAACAAACACAAACTAGAGGTTTGAAGACTGATGAGTGGCTAACGTAACGGTGTCTTTCACAACAATTATCGCAGGCAGTAGTGCTGCTGTCACTCGTACTCTGAAGTGACTTCTATTTTTCCCCGAGTTTCCTTGGGACTGGATCTAGTAATTAAGTTTGAGGCAGACCTTTTGATTTTTTTTTATCATTGCCTTCAAGGAAATAACTACAATTGTCAGAGGATTGAATTATTTTCAATAATTTTTGTGCTTGAATGGATTATCCTGTGAGGAGCAGGGATTTTGTCTTTTGAGAGTCTAACCCTCTGAGGTACATCTGTACTTCATTAAATTGACAGTGTAGCTGTTAACTAGTAACTGTGAAGTTTTGTCTTCATTCAGTTGATTTTCTTTGACAAAAGATCTAGTTATGGATCATTAGCAAAGGTGTTTCAACATGTTCCAGAATTTTTATTGGGCAAAACAGTTGCCCTTTAACCTCTTTCTTGGAAGAGTTCCAACGTGCTTTGACGTTAAATTACTGGGAAGGGAGGAGTAAAGATATTCTAGCAGTTTATTCTGGACACAGGCTGAGAAGAGAGAGCAGCAGGAGAAGGCTGGATGGGAAGCATATGCTAATTAGTTGAGCTTGGAGAACATAATCAGTGCAGTTTACTCTGTAAAACTATCACCATTGCCTGGTCCACTCTCACTATTGCTCCCAGGTATGAGTGACAGTGATCGCTGCTAACCAGTTGATTAATTACTACTCTTTCTTCCTGGATCTTGATTTCCTGCACTTTCCTTAAAGTAGTGGAAGTCCTCACTGCACTGATCATTGATGGTGGCATTTAGGTTCTCTTGGCTGGGGAAATGGCTCCTCTGTGGCTCTCCATGCTGTCAAAGAACAGCCCTCTCTATCGAGGATCCCTCTTTTCCTTCTCCTTGTGCAGTGCCCGTAACCTGGAGAGGGAAGTGATCTTTCTTCGCAAACAGATGGAGAAGGAGCGAAGCCTGCTACATGGGCAGCTGAGAAATTTAATGCAGCAGCAACAGATCCTGGCTGCAAGTTCCAAGGAGGAACTAGACAAGTAAGAGCTCACTCTAGGTCTAACTTAATGAATGAAAAAATGAAGGACCCCAGTTTAGAGAAATCTTTATTTTCAGGAATTGTCGATGAGCTTATACCTAAGCCTAAATGTGCAGCAATGTAAGTGTGAGTTAACTTATGAGAAGCTGAAAGAAGGGTATAAACAGGTATAACACTGTCAGAGTGAGATTTGGCTAATTAATGAAAATGCCTTCAAACTTCATTGTTTGCTAGAAAGAATGTTGGAGTTTATTATAATTTTTAGGGACTGAGGATCATTGTCAAATTTGTGGGTTGCTTTTCATTGCTCTTATAATACCTTGGGACCATTTGAAACACTGTGGCACAAGGTTTACACGGTTATTAATAAAATATAAGATTAATATAATACAAACTACGTAAATATAAGTAGTTCTGTCTCTAGGCTATTATAAACTATATGTAGTTTAAACAACTGTTTAGTGATATGTTCATTATTGTATATACAGTTTGCTAAACTCACTGTATACAGAACAATATAGCCTCTATAGAGGTTGACAATATTGTCAGTATAAATAAGTTAGAGCTTCTGTGTATTCATGATTGACATCATCTGAATATCCACAATATGAGTTCTATATTTCCAATGTAATGCTCTAATATGTACAATTATTGATATGCTTCATGTATTAAGGATTTGTGCCTGGCTATATGTACTGCTTCTCACATTTTCAGGATACATTGTGTATAGAAATTATTAGAATTTCATTATGTATGGAGTAATCATGATCAATACATGCAAGCTACCATAGCATAATACAGTCATTCTAGATTTATGCAGCCTCTTCACTGGTTTAAAGTACTCCCTGTAACTAGAAATGACTCCAATGTCTGTACGGACCAGGATGGTTCAGGTACAGTCATTCTTTACTGAGTTCTTTAGCACAAATTGGTACAACTGTTTCTTTTATAAATGACTTTACTCAAATGGTGAATATAATTGGTTTAATATAATGTACTGTATATGCAAGGCAAATAAATCTACTGTATACGCAGAAGCTGATACTGTCGCTATATAAAGATCATGTGTACACAGGATGTAGCAGTCACTGTATACTTGTTAGATTGTTAGTTTAGTTGGTGAATGTCGAGGTCAGGTTAATGCAGTCAGTGTTTGTTCAAGTCAATACTACCATAATTCTTGTTCAAAGAAATTAACTATATTACAGAATTCAGTTAATATGTTTAACTTGTTCAGATTACTGTGCATTTCTCTGTGTGTACATGTCACTGCGGTAGGATTGATGGGTTAATGTGTCTCTGGGCTGGATTTTGTAAATAGAGATGGTAGTTCCAGTAGATGGAAGTTTGAGACTGTTGTGTGCAGATAGATGTCTCACCTTCTTGTCAGATGTTCGATGGTCACAGGACACCTGCATAGTGCTACTGGATTCATCATGGGAGTCCAACAAGAAGGCAAAAGGTTCCTCAAATTTCATGCAACCGAGTTTGGGAAATCTATCCATTGAGTCTGTGCCAGAACAGTAGCCCATGTCAACGACAGATTTGACAGCTGACAAGTTTGACGGGGTGGGGAAGGGGTGGGAGGTGAACCATACAGCTATCAAGGCAATCCAAGGTGGATAGATTGGCAGAGTAAAGCTTTACACCACACTGACTAAATGGGAGTTGCCTTGCCAAGAAAGAGCAGACTTCAAAGGCTGGCAAATAATGGGATTGGCAGCTTACCAGTCAGCAGAATTTCTGGTTTAATGGGGTTCAGATTTATGGATCATTGGAATCTCCTCTGGGCCAGTACTCACTGAAATTTAGAAGAATGCACGAGGATCTCATCAAAACCTACCAAGTGTTGAAAAGGTGGATGTGGAGAAGATGTCTCCTCTGGTAGGGGTATCCAGAACTAGAGAGCACAGCCTCAAAATTGAAGGGTGACTTTTTAGAATAGATGTAAGGAGGGATTTTTTTAGCCAGGGAGCAGTGAATCCTTGGAAAGCTTTGCCACAGACTGTGGTGGAGGTCAAGTCTGTGGGTATATTTAAGGCAGACGTTGATTGTTTCCTGATTGGACAGGGCATCAAAGGATACAGTGAGAAGGCAGGTGTATGGAGTTGAGTGGGATCTGGGATTACCCATAATGGAATACTGGAGCAGATTCGATGGGCTAAATGGCCTAATTCTACTCCTATGTCCTATGGTCTAATGTTGATGCTTATAAGATCACTCTACGTATAGAACAATACAGAATGTGTGTATGCAAAGTGTTGTATTCAGTGTTGGACAATCGATGTCAGGGAGTGTATAAAAAGAGCTCGCTTTCAACCAGAACAACAGGATTTTAAAGGCAGAGCTTCGTGGCAGTGTCTCTGAGTTGAGGAGCAACCAATCAGCAGGAGGCAGTGCATAAAAAGAGAATGAGAAAGAGAGAGGCAGGAGCTATAGGGAGGTAGTCCCCCCCAGATCACGGGAGACAGGAACTGGGTGACTGTCAGGAGGAAAAGGGGAAATGCACAGGCAGTGCAGAGCACCCCAGTGGCCATTCCCCTCCATAATAAGTATACAACTTTAGATACTATTGAGAGGGGACAACCTACCGGGGGAGCCACAGTGACTGGGTCCCTGACACTGAGCCTGGTGCTGTGGCTCAGAAGCACAGAGAGGTGAAGAGGACTGCAGTGTTGATAGGAGCTTCTCTAATCAGAGGAACAGAGCCAAGGTTCTATGGATGCGATAGAGACAACCGGATGGTATGTTGCCTCCCTGGTGCCAGGATCAGGGATGTCTCAGATCATGTCCACGGCATTCTCAAGGGCGAGGGTAGGCAGCCAGAAGTCTTGCTACATATTGGCACCAATGACATAGGTAGACAAGGTGAGGACGTCCTGAAGAGAGATGTTAGGGAGCAAGGTAGAAAGCTGAGAAACAGGACTTCCAGGGCAGTAATCTCTGGACTGTTGCCTGTGCCATGTCCCAGTGAGGGTAAGAACAGGATGATTTGGCAGGTGAATGCATAGCTGAGGAACTGGTGTAGAGAGCAGGGTTCAGATTTATGGATCATTGGGATCTCCTCAGGGGAAGGTATGACCTGTACAGAAGGAATGGGTTATACCTGAACCCTGAGGGGGTCAAATATCCTTGCAGGCAGTTTGGCTAGAGTTGTTTGGGGAGGGTTAAACTGATTTGGCAGGGGTATGGTGTGGTAAACCATATATATGTTGTAACTGGGTTAACTGGACATGCCCCTCTGCTGACTGCCCCTGTGGCTCCTCCCACAGAGTCCTGTATAAAGGTGTTTCACCTTGCCGCTCCCCCTCAGTCCGGGGGCAGACACTCACTGTGGAGGTCGTATTGTACAGCGAATAAAAGCCTTTCAGTATTTACCCTACTGCAGTCTTTTGGAGTTACTGAAGGTGTTTCGGATGGGTACCAGAGTGATAGTGCTGAAGATCAGGTAACTGGTTTACAAACAGAGGTAATTTGTAGTGAACAGAGGCTGTTGATGTGGCAAAATTGTAGTCAACAGGATGAGTTTCAATGTAAAAGGTGGATGAAATCGAAAAGGGTGATTACAGGGCTGAAGGTGTTATATTTGAATGTGCACAAAATATGGAATAACTCAATAATAAGTATACAACTTCAGATACTGTTGAGGGGAACAACCTACTGGGTGAGCCACGGTGACTGGGTCTCTAGCACTGAATCTGGTGCTGTGGCTCAAAAGCACAGAGCTGAATACAGAATAATTCGGTTGAACTTGTAGCACAGTTACAGATTGCCATGTATGATGTTGTAGGCGTCACTGAATCATGGCCAGGAGCTTAATGTCCAAGGGTACACATATTATCAAAAGAACAGACAGGTAGGCAGAGGGGATGGCATTGCTATGTTTGTAAAAATGAATTCAAATCGTTAGAAAGAAGTGAGATAGGGTTGGAAGGTGTTGAATCATTGTGGATAGAGCTAAGAAACTGCAAGGGTAAAAAGACCCTGACGGGAGTTGTATACAGACCCCCAAACACTAGTAAGGATGTCTCTTTGTCTGAAGCCTCCGTCAGTCAGAGCTGACCATGGATATTGTGTCCTAGCTGTCTAGGTACACGAGCCTGGGCAGTACGATATGGAGAGCAAGCTGGTGCCCATGTAGCAAGCTCCCTCTCTCCATGCATCTGATGAACCCAAAGGAACAGCAGAAACCGATACAGTTTGGTACCAGCAGTGTCACAGGAGTTGCCAGTCAGCATTGAACTCAATATAGGACTGCCTTAAGGATTCCAGCTCCGGTTTTCTCCCTTGGGGTTTACTCCCAAAGGAGTGGGTGTAGCCAGAAGACAGAGGAGATTTGAGATCAGAGTTTTTCTACTCTTATGTGAGCTGCCAACCACAGCTGATGAGCCCTATCTGCCAGAAACAACTGGTTTTAAGGCACCAGTAACCCACCTTTGCCCCTTCTCTTGTCAGTAGAAATGGTTCTGCCCAGTTCAGTAGCTAACCACACGTGAAAGCCAGGAGCTGGACTTGGCTGTCAGAGGCCATTTGAGGCACATGCCGTCGGGAGCATTTAATAGTTAGTGGGAGCTTGTTCCCATTACCACCCTCGGCTATAACAAACTTAAGGAACCAAGGATGTGGTCTACAAATTACAATGGGAGATAGAAAATGCATGCCAAAAGAGCATTGTTACAATAGCCATGAGGGATTTCGATATACAGGTAGATTGGGAAAATCAGGTTGGTGCTGGATTACAGGAAGGGGAATTTCTAGAGTACCAAGGAATTGGCATTGAGCAGCTCGTAGTTGAGCCCATTAGAGGATCAGCTATTCTGGATTGGGTATTATGCAATAAACCAGAGTTGATTAGAGAGCTTAAAGTAAAACATCCCTTGGGGGCAAGTGATCATAATATAATCAAATTCACCCTGAAATTTGAGAAGGAGAAGCTGAAGTCAGATGCAGCCGTATTACAGTGGAGTAAAGGGAATTACAAATGCATGAGAGAGGAGTTAGCCAGAATTGATTGAAAAAGAACACTGGAAGGGATGATGGCAGAACAGTAATGACTGGAATTTCTGGAAGCAATTTGAAAGGCACAGGATTATACATCCCAGAAGAAAGAAGAATTCTAAAGGTAAGAAGATGGAACTGTGTCTAACAAGAGAAGTCAAAACCAACATAAAAGCCAAAGAGAGGCCATATAATAGAGCAAATAGTAGTGGGAAGTTAGAGGATTGGGAAGCTTTTAAAAACCAACAGAAGGCAACTAAACAGTTAATTAAGAAAGTAAAGATGGAATACAAAAGTAAGCCTGTAAATAATATTAAAGATGATACCAAAAGTTTCTTCAGACACATAAAGTGTAAAAGAGAGGCAAGAGTGGAAATCGGACCACCGGAAAATGATGTTGTAGTAATGAGGGACAAGGAAATGGAGGACGAACTGAATAACTATTATGCATCAGTCTTCACTGTGGAAGACACTAGCAGTATGGTGGAAGTTCCAGGTGTCAGAGGTCCTGAAGTTACCATAACTGGGGAGAAGATTCTTGAGAAACTGAAAGGTCTGAAGATAGATAAGTCACCTGGACTAGGTGGCATACATCCCAGGGTTCTGAAAGATGTTGCTGAAGAAATTGTGGAGGCATTAGTAATGATCCTTCAAGAATCACTAGATTCTGGAATGGTTCCAGAAGACTGGAAATTTGCAAATGTCACTCCAGTCTCAAGAAGGGAGAGAAGCAGAATAAAGAAAACTATAGGCCAGTTCGTCTGATTTCAGTGGTTGGGAAGATGTTAGAGTCGATTATTAAGGATGAGGGTACTTGGAGACACATGATAAAGTAGCCATAGTCAGCATGGTTTCCTCAAGGGAAAATCTTGTCTGACAAATCTGTTGGAATTCTTTGAAGAAATACCAAGCAGGATAGACAAAGGAGAATCTGTTGATGTGGTGTACATGGATTTTCAGAAGGCCTTTGACAAGGTGCCACACATGAGGCTGCTTAAAAAGCTACAACCCCATGGTATTACAGGAAATATTCTAGCATGGATAGAGCAATGGCTATTTGGCAGAACGGAAAGAGAGGGAATAAAGGGAATCTTTTCTGGTTGGCTGCCGGTGACTGTTGGGACCGATTCTTTTTATGTTATATGTCAATGATTTGGAAGATGGAATTGATGGCTTTGTTGCAAACTTTGCAGACAATACAAAGATAGGTGGAGGGGCAGGTAGTTTTGAGGAATCAGAGAGGCTACAGAAGGACTTAGATTAGGAGAAGGGCAAAGAAGTGGCGGATGGAATATAGTGTCGGGAAGTGTACGGTCATCCACTTTAATGGAAGAAATGAAAGGGTTGAATATTTTCTAAATGGGGAGAAAATACAAAAAACCTGAGGCACAAAGGGACTTGGGAGTCCTTGTGCAGGAGTCCCTAAAGGTTAATTTGCAGGTTGAGTCTGTGGTGAGGAAGGCAAATGCGATGTTAGCATTCATTTCAAGAGGACTACAAAACAAAAACAAGGAAGACACACACATGCTGGAGGAACTCAGCAGGCCAGGCAGCATCTATGGAAAAGGGTACAGTCGACATTTTGGGCCGAGGCCCATCCGCAGGACTGGAGAAAAGAAAAGATGAGGAGTAGATTTAAAAAGTGGGGCAGGGGAGTTATTTTGGTCTCAAAACTGGAGATATTCACTTGGGAGAGGACATTGATAATGGTCTATTTATCCTGTCAACAGATTTGGAGGATTTGTGCTGTGTACATACATCTGCTGATGCCTCTGGACACATCTTCAGTGATGTTCCTGGAATCATCGGGTGTTTCGGGTCTTTAAACATGATACACCCCCCCTCCAGTTGACCCAGCCGGGGCTGATCAGACCCCAGCTTGTGTCCAGATGGCTAGCTACTTATTTCTCCATGGCTCCCCTCTTTTGAGCCACAGCCATATTGAGGCCCTCTCTGCCGCATCAGTGGTACTGCGGATGGCTCTCCTCTTCCTTTCTCCCTTGATGCAAATATATTGGCATCTCTCCATTCCAACTATTTAACAAATTGACATAGAAAATTCTTGTATTTTTGCTGATGAAATATATTTTTCCATTGGCTCTTGTGCATTGTTTCTAATTGCAGGTTTGTGTTTTGTTCAACAGTAAATACCAGGACCACTATAAAAATTGCTAGCATGGTAAAAGAGAAACTAAGCATAACTTTAGGCCTACAAGACAAACTTGAGAATTTTTCTTTTAGTGACTGCTTCAGAGACTTAAAGACAAAACACACCACCTTTTCATTTTTTTTCAGTCCTAAAGGATCTCGGCCCAAGACATTGACTGTTCTTTTTTCCATAGATGCTGCCTGGCCTGCTGCATTCCTCCAGCATTTTGTGTGTGTTGCTCGGATTTCCAGCATCTGTAGATTTTCTCTTGTCAATAAGAGCAAGGGTGTAATTTTGATACGTATAAATCTTCAGTGAGGCCTCAATTGAAGTATTTGCATAGTTGGTTGTTTTTTGCACATTATTTCCTTGTCCATCCTATTGGTTGCAATCTTTCATTGATTCTGTTATGTATTTACTGTGAATGCCGCAAGAAAATGAGCATTCTATATGGTGACATATGTGTACTCTGATAATAAATTTGCTTTGAACTTTAAATACATTCAATGACACATTGTTAATTGGTATCTGCACATCCTAAAAAAATACTGAAAATTACATTGTATGGCTTCAGGATAAGAGCCTACTATTTTAGTGTGAATATTCTATGTAATTGGATCTCCTGGAGGTTTATTCTGAATTTGTCTGTGTTTATGATTATCTGAAAGTAGTTGAGGCAAGATTCCTGATATGAAAAATTACTTTATATTTTTGTGCTGATACCTTAAAGACCGGACAATATACCAAAAGATAAAACGTGAGGAATAGAATGCGTTAACTTGTTCCAGATTCACAGTAAGCAACAGAAGATTACTTCTATCTCAAGCGGACTACTAGAAATGGAAATGGAATCAGAATCAATAATAGTATTTAAATATCATTCAGGGAAATTAATTCAAATACTTGTTTTATAAAGCCTGTACTTACATGATGGGGCAGGTGACTGACTGTGCATTAAAATTAATTGTAAATAAAAAGTCATTTTCCCTTTGTTTATAAATCACAGAAATGTAATAGCACAGAGGAGGCCCTTTGTTCCATTGTGTTCATGCTGGCCCAATGCAAGAGTAACCCGGCTAGTTCCTCTCTCCCACTATCTCCCCATAGCTCTCCACACTTTTTCCTTTTCCATACTATGACTGAATCTACCTCGGTTACTCATTGTTGCAATGGACACCACTTGATGGGAGCATATTATTTTCATCTATTCTGTGTAAACCCTTCATAGTTTTAAATGTATCTATCAGCTCTCTGCTCAACTTCCACTGTTCCAAGAAGAACAATCCCTGTTTCTCCAATCTAGAGTCCACATTCTTGTATTCATTCCAGGACCTCTCGTCTGCATACTTTCTAAAGCCTTTGCGCTGTGTAATTGAAGAGCGCTGACCAATACTGGATTTAATATTCTTGTTGCAATCAAAGCAGTATTTTATAAATATTTAATGTGACATCCTTGCCCTTTTACTCAATGCCCCGGGTCCCTATATTTTTTTACTACTTCCTTAATGCCTACTTAGCCTCAACGCTTTCCATTGCTGTAACTAGCTTAAGATTGATTGTGCTATGTATTATTTAAATCCTTGTTTTTGTATGAAAATGTAACTTTTTACCGTGTTGTGTTAAATTTCATCAGCCTTCTCTTAGCTTTTGGTAGCTCTTCCCTCATTATGTGTTAAAAAAAAATTACCAGCAGCTAATGTTTATAGATCATATGAAGAATATTGGCTACAAAATCTCTGACAAGATGGTAATTTAATTGAAGCATTAACTTTATTCGCAGATTGAATAAAGAGCTCGAGCAGAAAAATGAGCTCATTGAATCCCTGAGCTGCAAACTGCAGAACCGGGCAGACACTCCATCCAATAGCCATATTCCCTCAGACTCTGAACAGTCTGACAGAGCATCATTTACATCGGATGGGCAAGAGTCAACCAATGATGACCTGGATGCTTATCGTTACGAAGTTGACTTGAGCAGTGAGTACTCACATGATGATCAGCAGAGTACAGAGCTGGAAGCACATGCTGTTGCAGGTAAGCTTACATTTAAAACTCCACTAGAGTTAAGCAAAGGAAGAGCAAAGGAGAATAATTACATATATCAAAATGAAATTGGAGTCCTGGTTGTAGCAGCAATATTTATGTAGGAATATTAGCAGTAACATTGAACTAAAATATTAATAAAATACTGCAGTTGTGGAATGAGATAGAACACTTTCTGGAAAGTAACATCATTTCCTGAAGTTGCTATCACTGGTAAACGGTAAAACACTTCTGGCACACTTGCCTTACCAGTCAGGGCATTGAGTATAGAAGTTGGATATAATGTTGCAATTTTACAAGATGTTGGTGAGGCCCTATTTGGAATGTTGTGTTCAGTTTTCATCAGCTATAGGAGTTATAAGAAAGATGATATTTATCTGAAGGGGGTGCAGAGGAGATTTACAAACATGATTCTAGGAATTAAGGGACTGAGTTAAGGAGGGAAGTTGAGAGGACTGGAACTTTATTTATTGGAGTGTAGGAGAATCAAGGGTGATATCGTAGAGGCATATAAAATTATGAGGAGCATAGAACCCCTCTTTTTTCCTCGATTTGGGAAATGAAGAATTAGAGGACGTAAGTTTAGGGTGAGTGGGGAGAAATTTACTAGGAACCTTGGGGAAATTCTTTTCTCCTAGAGGGTGGTCAGTATATGGAATGAGTTGGTGGAGGAATTGGATGAGTCAGATACATGAGCAGCATTTATAAGACACTTAGATAGGCTTATGGATGGAAAGAATTAGAGTGATGTGGGCAAACATGGGGCAAATCTTGGTTGGCATGGATTTATTGGGTCAAAGGCCCTGCTCTCTGATGATTCTATGACTTTGACTCTAATTGGATACCTTATATCTTTCATGTGAACAAATTTGGATCCAGCCTCACTCAAATGAAACGGTCTTTGGCAGTCTTCTGTGAAGTATTTCCAATTGGGGTTTAGTGTGCAATGGCAAACTAGCCTTAATGAAGGTAACTCCACGAAAAGACAGAAAGGATGAGAAATGTGGAAGAGAATGGGCATGTTCAGACAGTTCGTGTGAATGTGAAAGATACCAGGACTGGGAAAACTTCCTGTATATCTTGGTAATATTTGTCCTTTAGTCAGCACCATGCTGGGTTTTTGTCAAATTCTGTTGATGTATGAGGTAAAGCACACTTCACAAATAATTTTGCAGTGTCTGTTTCAGCGAAGTATATCGATGTCTATTTGACCAACTTATAAATTAGCCTCATTTGTGTGAATAAAACTTCTGTCACAAAGCAGGTTATAAAGAACAGTTTCTACTAACCAATGAGCAAGCCTGAAGAACTTATTGAAGTTACTTAGTTGGTCTCGTTCAGCTACCATGTTATTCTTGCTAGCTACTATATCCTGTGTGCATTGCTCATTCTGCATACATTGTTCATTCTGTCCTTCAATCATCACAGAATGTCCTTGTGATATCACAGGATGAGAAAATGACACAATAGTGATCTCGCAACATCATCATCATCTTCATTAATCTTAAATGTCACAATTCATTTTATCTGGTTCATTGAATAGAAGTATGCTGATACATATTACTGTTTTATTCACTCATCCAGTTATTACAGTCCACAAGAGCACCTAGAATATATTGACAGCGGTACTTCCAAAGACCATTGTTTCTTTCTTTATTCACTCCATATGCAATATGAAAAAGGGGCCCCAAGTCAGAATACCACCTTTGAAGAACTCCCAGAATGATGACCATTTAATCTAATTATGTTATACAGGTTTCCCCTGCCATCCGAAGGTAGAGCATTCCTATGAAATGGTTCGTAAGCCAAAATGTCGTAAAGCGAAGAAGCAATTACCATTTATTTATATGGGAAAAATTTGTGAGCGTTCGCAGACCCAAAAATAACCTACCAAATCATGCCAAATAACACATAAAACATAAAATAACAGTAACATACCGTAAAAGCAGGAATTATATGATAAATACACAGCCTATATAAAGTAGAAATACTTTCCCACAATCATTACTGCACTGTTCTCCGTAGCGAAAATCTCATGCAAGCACCGTTGGCAGAAAATCTCACGCAAGCGCTGTTGGCAAAAACAGGGCGCAAGCGCTCTCCAGTAACCTTTAAGCTATGAAGCTGCTAAATCATACCAAATAACACGTAAAAATACACAGCCTATATAAAGTAGAAATAATGTATGTACAGTGTAGTATCACTTACCGGAATCAGGAAAGCGCAGAGCACACTGATGACGATGTGTTAGACTGAGTCGAAATTTGGGTGGTGCAGTGGCCCCCACCCTCCAGGCCGCCGACAGATACCGAACCGCGAAGCATGCAGGGGTGCAGCGGTAGCTGGGAGGCATCCTGCACATCTTTAAGAAAAAAGTCGAAATAAACATGCTAATTAATTACATGTCGGGCGGCACCTAATTAATTAGCATGTTTATTTCGGCTTTTTTCTTAAAGATGTGCTGTGTGCCTCCCGGCTACCGCTGCATTCCCCGCAAATCGCGGGGTGGTGGGACACTGGGGTGTCATCTCGTCGTCTGTTTCCATTAGAGCAGGCAGCTCATCTTCTCCTAAGACTGCCTGCCTCAATGTCGAAGGTCGAGGTTCGTCGTCTGCTGTGGGGCTGATGTGGAAGGCTTGCTTCACTGCTGAGCCTCGCGCATTTTTCTATCATACAGGTTTTTGTAAGGACTCAAACCATCCTGCAAATATCCCCTAAACCGACGTACCCTTTCAAAATTAAAGTCATACTTTATCATTACTCATTCGGTTTCGATTGTTATCCTTTCCTCTTCCAATTGCATCAGCTCTTCATCTATCAGTTCTTGGTCGTGGGATGCCAAAACCTCTTTAACATCATGTTCGTCAGCTTCCACAAGCCAAACTTACTTTGTTCACCATGATCGAAACGCTTAATTATGTCTAGTTTTACGCTAAGTGTAACATCCTTACGAGCTCTTTTAGGCTTTTCCAATACCTTAGAACTCATCTTGCAAACAGCTGCTCACAGGCACGTGTTAAAGCAATGCTGGCTAGAATGCAGTTCCGAATCCACGGAGAGCGGCTGCTCAGGGCGCACGCGGATTTTCCCCACGTGCTTTTTTTTTGTAACAGCGAAAACAGGGTACTAATGTAGGTCTTTCGTAAAGCGAGCGTTCGAAAAGCGGGGGGACACCTGGTATATCAAACATTTTATTGAAGTATGTGCTTGGGGATGGAGGAATGGGGGCTTGACTCATGTAGTCCTTTGACAAAGCAATCCATGCTCCAATACTATAAGATAGAGCATTGGAATCAGGCCAGTTGGCCCATCAAGTCAGCTCCACCATTTCATCATGGCTAATCCAATTTTCCTCTCAGCCCCAGTCTCCTGCATTCCAACCCCTCTCCTTCCTGGATCCCTTCATGCCCTGACCAGTCAAGAATCTATCAACCTCTGCCTTAAATATACATAAAGACTTGGCTTCCACAGCTGCCCGTAGCCAAGAATTCCATAGATTCAGCACTCACTGATTAAATAAATTCCTCCTCATCTCTGTTCTAAAATGATGCCCCTCTATTCTGAGGCTGTGTCCTCTGGTCTTAGACTCTCACATCACAGGAAACATCTTCTCCACATCCACTCTATCAAGGCCTTTCACCTTTTGATAGGTTTTAATTAGGTCACCCTTCATCGTTCTAAATTCTAGTGGATACAGGCACAGAGCCATCAAATACTCTTCATATGACAAGCCATTCAATCCTGAAATCATTTTCGTGAACCTCCTTTGAACCTTCTTCAGTTTCAGCACATTTCTAAGTGAAAGGGCCCAAAACTCACAATACTCCAAGCGAGGCCTCAGCAGTGCTTTATAAATACTTAACGTCACATCCTTGCTTTTATATTCTGGTCTTCTTTAAATAAATGCTAACTTCGCACTCGCCTTTCTCACTACAGACTAAACCTGCAAATTAATCTTGGGGAATCCTGCACAAGGACTCCCAACTCCCTTTGTGCGCCAGTTTTTTGTATTTTCTCTCCATTTAGAAGATAATCAGCCATTTCTTTTCTTCTACCAAAGTGCATGACCATACAATTCCCAACACTTTGTACCACCTGCCACTTCTTTGCCCATTCTCCTAATCTGTCTGTCTTCCTGTAGCCTCTCTACTTCTTCAAAGCTACCAGGCACTCCACCTATCTTCATATTGTTTACAAACTTTGCATCAAAGCCTTCAGTTCCATCATCCAAATCATTGACATATAATGTAAAAAGAATCAGTCCCAATACAGACTCCTGTGGAAAACCTTTAGTCACAGGCAGCCAAGTAGAAAAGGCTCCCTTTATTCCCACTCTTTCCCTCCTGCCAATCAGCCACTGCTTTATCCCTGCTAGAATCTTTCATGTAATATCGTGGGCTTGTAGCTTGTTAAGCAGCCTCATGTGAGGCACCTTGTCAAAGGCCTTCTGAAAATCCAAATACACAGCATCAATCAATTTTTCTTTGTATATCGTGCTTGTTGTTTCTTCAAAGAATTCCAATAGATTGGTCAGGCAAGGTTTTCCTTTGAGGAAACCATGCTGACTACAGCCTATTTTATCATGTGCTTTCAAGTACCCTGAGAACTCATCCTTAACAATCGACTCTAACATCTTCCCAACCACTGACGTCAGACTAACTGGCCTATAATTCCCTTTCTTCTGTTTCTCTCCCTACTTGAAATGTTGGGTGACATTTGCAATTTTCCAGTCTTCTGGGAGCATTCCAGAATCCAGTGATTCTTGGAAGATAATTAGTAATGCCTCCACAATCTCTTCAGCTTAATGTTCAAGTAACTTTGCTCACAATCCTGAGTTTGTTAGCTATGGGTCAGTCAGTAAACCAGACGGAACTTTGTTTGAGCACAAAAATTTTAGGCTGACACTTCAGTGTAGCATTGAAGAAGTTGAGTGTTGTTGGTCTTGGCTAAGATGTTAACACGGGCCCTATCTGCTTTGTAAGGTGGACTTTAAAGATCTCATGGTGCTTCGAAAAAGAACAGGAAAATTATTCCCAGTATTCCTTGTGTTACCGAAACAGATTTTCAGGGCGTTATCATAGCGTTCTCTGCAAACTGACAATTGTGTTAAATTCAGTCACTACATATCTGATGTACTTCATTAGTACTAAAGTCCCTTGAGACACCATGAGTGAGATGATTATATTTGAAAGATTGGCTGTATTTGTCAAGTGCACATGGAAGCATCAAAACATGCGTTGAAATGTGTTGTTTGCATCTAATCAAATAAACGAGGATTGCGCTGGGGCAGCCCACAAGTATCGCCATTCTTACCCCACCAACGTAGCATAGCCACAATTTTATGTTGATGGTCCCATGTCACTCTCCTTTCAACCAGAAAAGCCATATTGAAACCCTTAATATTTTAAAAACATCCATGAAATTATGTTTCTCTTTGCATCAGTTTAAGTTTGGTGCAAATAGATTCACAGTAAAATACATCAAGAAACAGCTCATTCACATTTGGTAATCAGGAGGCACCATCCTGACCAGATGATGGTGAGTTGTCTCGAACTGCTATAGCTTGTCTGGTAAAAGTAACCTCACATTGCTTTTGGACAGGGTGTTTATGAATTTGCACTGTCTTTAGTTTGTTTTAGTTTCATGCCAGAAAAATATTTGTACAAGTTTGTGACTTTTTGACATCTCATTACATTAGCATTTACTTTTGTCAGATGATCAAAATCATAGCGAGCACCCATCCCAACATTCATCCCTTGCATCCGCTTCTTCATGTGAAAATCGACCAAAGGACAGTGCCAGCATCTCACCCTCACAGCAACCCTGTGACACTGTTAAATCACAAAAAGGTATGGTTAGAAACTGATCGATGCATGGTGCTTTATTTGGAATCTTAAATTGAGTGTGGAGGTTCTAACAAGATAGATTGAGAGTGACGTTTTGTTTTTCCTCTATTAAATGTAGGCAGTGATTTAGTTTCCCAGATTCTGACTGTACTTAGTATCATGCTGGGTTAACTCACTGCTACTAATTGATACCATTTGTTTGCTCAGGATATTGACTGGAAGCATTCAAATACCATGAGTAGCAGTGTGAAGCAGAAGACAGGAAATGGGTACAGTGTTATGTTCCATACACTGAGTTTCGATCCTTATCACACTGGACATTAGAAAATGATACCTTAAGGAAAAACATTTCTGTGGAGGCTCTCTAAGTTATTAACCTAAAGTAAAGTTTATGAAAATACCAGGGGAAGTATGTAAACAGAGTTCAATTTATACCGGATAATAGTGGGAGCATTGTAGAAACTTATGGCATTAATGTATTTCCCACAAAGAGAAGGATACTAGACAAGTAGACATTGTTGTTATGCATCATCTAGCACAGTGGTGCCTAAATGTTTGGAACCATTTAGCAGTTTTCAGTGTGCCCAGACCTTTATGGTTGGAGGGCTATGTCCAACAATGAACAATAGACTGTAAGCCAAATTGTTTGCTGTTACCTGCGCAATATTCAGCTGATCATATAAAACTTGGGAGAACAGTGAAGCAGGTCTTAACAAGAGAAGTGAAGCCTGCTTAGATATTAAATAAAAGGCTCTATCCTACGTGGGCCACACCAAGAGCACAAGGCATCCCTCTCCCTTCAGTTAGATTGTGCCTGTGTCTTTCTACTGCTTCTGATTATTTTCACCTCTCTGAATTAGTGTTCACTTGAGACCCATCATTAATATTGCAGACACAATACATTCAACTTTGCTAATATTTCACAACTTCGTGGAATATGCTCAAGAGCAGATCGACAGAGAATTGAATGCACTTATTACATTCAAGGGGGCTATATGGATCCAGGAACAGATGATTTGCTTTCCATCTTAAATCACTTTGACACTTGCAATGTAGTTAGCCCAGTGCACCCATCCAAAGTGAACCAAAAACACATCAGGGAAAGGAAGGGGTAAAGGTCTATAATGAGTAAGCCAAGATTATTGTCTTTGCTTAGTGTTTGTGCTAAGGAGGAGAAAATCTAGTCAGGCATTCCATTCTAGTAACTCCTGCTATAATAGGATTTCATATGGAATTTGGTGAATTAACAGTCATTAACATTCACAACCTTCATCACAAACAAGAGCAAGCAAATGAGTTACACATCAAAGAACTGAGAATATACCAATTATACTTTAGCAACAGTCAGATCCCTCAAGACTTGAAGCGGCAGAAATAATTAAATCACAAATTTGCCAATTCCAAATTTGACCATACTTATACGCAGTAGGAATAGGGCTGTTAAGTATCTCCAGATTTACTGTGTTTATGTTGAAGCGTATGTTTATTTCTATAAAATACTTCATTTTATTTCTATTTTGATTCTGCTGTCCATCTTTAGGTTTGTATTCCAGCAGTGTGCCATCAAGTCTTAATGCCTGTCAGGCTTCATATTGTGCTGACTTCCCTTCTCAGTTTGGAAGCATGCCCTTTGGGCCAGCTTACCTGACACCATCAACATTTTCTCTGGCCGAGGTCCAACAAGAACTTCACATGTTACAAAGACAGCTGGGAGAAAGTGAGAATTTTACCTGATTCTGCTTGGATATCACCAATATAACAGAGCATGTGCAAAACAGCATGATGTGGAATGGTGGGGGTTTAATTGGGGCACTAAAATATTAATGAGCTTTGTCTGCCTATTCAACTTATTTTGCTTTCTTTAAACCTCATAAACTATTATTAATTTTCCATTCTCAACAATGTTTAACTTCAAAGTCTCTGTCACCAGTCTGTGCAAAGCTAGCTTACACCTGAATTGGTGTAAATGATACAAAGATCGGGCTGAACACCAAAGTCTGCTTCATGCAACTTATGTTGCGAAGCTTATTCGATAACAATTGTCTTTCTTTACAAATTTGGCTGAATGAGATTCAAGCTTATACTGAAATTTCTGTTCCCATTAATATTTCTGCAGATGAGTATTTTTCTGGAGTGCAATATTATTCCATTGCTTTTTGATAATGTTCAGTCACCTTCCATGACCTATTTCTTTGATGCCTTCTTTACATTCAAAGGGACCTTTCCACATTCCCATTTGAAAATGGGTGATACAGAGAAATTAAATTGTATCGTATTCCATTGTTCTTTATAAATTGTTCATGCTCGTCTAAACTAGGACCAGTGTCTAATTATACTTCCTCAAAGTGGTGTGTGGCAAAGGTTCCTCTATGATGAATTTTGTGTTGATTCCTGGTCCCATATCAATTAGCTCTTTGAATGGCTATTGATAAATACAATAAGACATTGTATCCTTTTTTTTCCCCAATACTTTCTACGGATCCAATAAAATCATGTTGTAGGCCATTTCCACACTTGCAGGCATGCTTTGGGAGATGTGTTTGCCAGTCCTGTCTATCTTTGACAACACCAGGTCAACAGAAAAAGCCTTCATATTCACTAAAGACAAATTTTCTGTATGGAGATTGTCATTAATTTTCCTTTGGAGTTCCTTCAGTATTGTTTCTCTATCACTATTTGGTAGACAGTTCAAAGTATCTGCAATAGGATAATTTCTTCATTCAGACCTATGTCTGTTCTATTCATCCACACAATATCTGTCATGCCCTTGCCTCAAAAGTCAGCTCTTACATAAACCTAGATTTTCCACTCCTGGGCCAGATAAGTCATCTGCTTCAGCCAGTACATTATGAATTTTGTTTAAAGTAAGACAGATACTGTAAACAGGCATCCACCATATCGCATTGTTTAAATGCTCTGTGTGGCACTGTTGTAATGAGGCAGTAGGACAGCCCCACCTTTCTATTCTTAACATGCTCATCATGGGACAAGCAGACTTTGGTCCCAGAAAGACCAACACAACTTTGTTATCAATAACTACTGTGAATGGCCTTCCCAGCTAGAATTGGTGAAATTCTAAATCCAAGTATCATTGCCACTGTTCAAGCTTAATTCATTTTTCACTTTCGGCCAGTGTATGTAATTGAAAAGGCAATAGACTTACAATGATATGGTGAGTCACTACCTTAACTCCATTGCTGGAAATATTGAAACCAAGTTGCAATACAAAGTTAGTATTTTAATGTTTTAAGGACTTGTTGATCAAGCTTTTGCACAGATAAAGTGCTTTAGCTGATCTTTTCCCCACCACTAAGATTCAATCCCCTTTACTAACTGATGAAGTGGAGTCAACACTGTGCAATGTCTGGTAAAAATCAAGTGTCATATTAGGTCACATCTAGAAATTTCCAGAGCTCAATGACTTTTCAGTGTTTTCAGTTCAAGGTTGATTTGATATTCTCTTTAAATGGCAGCAGGCAATTTTCATCTGTTAGTGAATGTACATAAATTATTACTATCTGCACAAAGGCATATTTGTTTTTTTCATGCTTGCCATTATATTGATGAAGTTTTCTGAATAATTCCTCAAGTAAATATTACTGAAGATTTTCCTCCTCTGTGGTGATTGCAATTATATATCATCCTAATTGTGCATGCAGTTCTGGACCTTTGCGTCAGCTTATTCCCGAATATTCTTTGCGATGATTTTACCCTATATGGGAGGTTTGTATATAAATTCAACTCCTTGTGAGTCATCAGTTGGTCTACAAAGAATGTGCAGAGTTGTAAGGATAATAGGGTTGCCATGGAAGGGGATTTTAACTTCACTAACAGCCATAATGTACACTTTGGTACAAACAACATAGGCAGAACAAGGGATGAGGACCTGCAGAATGATTATAGGAAATTAGGTAAGAAATTAAAATGCAGGACCTCAAGGGTAGTGATCCATGGATCACTCCCAGTGCCACATGCTAGTGAGTCTAGGAACTGTAAGATAGACCAGATGAACGCATGACTGAAGAGGTGGTACAGGGAACAAGAATTTAGGTGCTTGGATGGTTGAAATCTCTTCTGTGTACAGGTGAGCTGTATAAGAGGAGCGGGTTGCACTTGAACAAGAAGGGGACCAATATCCTAGTGGGGAAATTTGCTCTTGTCAGCAGGAAGTGTTTAAACTAGATTGGCAGGGGGTGGGGCTTGAGAGTGAAGTCAGTGAGTACAGAAGGATATGTACAGCTACCAAAGTATGTAAGCCTAGCAATCAGGATAGCCATGTTTACAGTAAATGGCCAGATAAGTTCACTAGTTTAAACTGCATCTATTGCAATGCACGTACACAGCTTAACAGGTAAAGTAGATGAACTGAGGGTATAACTTGCCTCTAGAGACTCAGTTATCATGGCCATAACAGAAAAGTGGCCGGGAGAAGGCAGAGCTGGCAGCTTAATGTTCAGGGATTCTGGAATATTGCGAGCTTTATTACTTTTTTTTTCCAATGAAGTTTGTCAACTTTTAAATATCTAGACCTTTACCTACTAACAAACTCATTGTTCTCCATTTAATGTAGATCACTTCAAAAGCTTCTACCTTGTCCGCAATTTTGGTCATTCACCGTAAAAAAAAAAAAATCCCATTTGTTTCATACACTAATTGTGGAGGGTTCTGCTTTTATTCAAGGCTTCCAATGTAATCAGTCTAGGAAGTGTGGATTGTAAGTTTGTACTGTTGATGGTTGCTGGGCTTGTTATTAGCAACAAATTTTCAAGACACTTTCTATTCAAGTCTGTACCTCAGGCTCGTGGTATTTAATCTCAAGCTTTTCTTGCTCTCCAACCAACATACTGCTTTAGTTACTTGACATCTTTGATGACTTTGCCACTTTTGATGCCTCTACTTTGAGCACCTTGGTAGCTTAGCAGTTAATGCGACACTATTACAGCTCGGGGCATTGGATTCAGAATTCAGTCTCGGCATCCTCTGTAAGGATTCTGTACATCCTCCCTGTGGGATACGTGAGTTTTTCTCGGGTGCTCTGGTTTCCCCACCCCACAGTCCAACAATGTACCGGATAGGCTAATTGGTCATTGTAAATTGTCCCATGTTTAGGTTAGGGTTGAATTAGAATTGTTGTGGGTTGCTGGGGCGGCATTGCTTGAAGGGGCAGACGGACCTACTCCGTGCTATATCACTAAATAAATAAAATAAAAACTTCCTTGTTATCCCACTGTCCTCACTGTTGTAGAGTATTCAGTGTGCTTGTAACTTCTAATGACATTGATTGCGGAGTGTACAGATATATACTTGTGAAGTGTGCGTGAACAGGGTGTTCTTCAACTTTTTACCCACCCTATGCACAGGATTACATATGGTGTAACGCATCATAAGCAATGTTCATTTTTACTGCATCCTTGAGAGTCAAAAATCTGCTGATATCAGTAAGGTACCCAGAACAGCCAGTGTCCCCTAACCTTATTATCATAACTTGCAGCAATCAGGAGGGAAGGTTAAATCTTCCTCTAAAAAATATCATGGTAAATTGATCAACCCATAGGCTCAGTGGAGAGCCACAGGCAAAATAAGAGCAGCTTTGAGAAGTCACTATAATGTTACTTTCAGAATGTCTTTGTCATGAAGATGGCAATTTAAGTCAAAATTTCAAGGTCTGCAATAGATTTTAAATTTTGTTAGGGCTTCCAAACCAATTCCATGATTGGCAGCATGATCAAAGAGGATTTATTAATCCAAAGAATCCTAGGTATAGTGAAAGAGGGAACTATACATGTCATTTCAACCTTCTGTGGTCTAAATATTAATAGTACTAACTTGTAGCAGAAAATGAAGTAATTGTGTACAACCACAAAAAGGCGTTCTTTAATCTACAGTGATTAAGAGTTCAGTGAGAGTAAGAGTTCGGCACGGACTAGAAGGGCCGAGATGGCCTGTTTCCGTGTTGTAATTGTTATATGATGTGATTCTATTCAACATAACATGCTTTAATGTTGGAGATGCAATGCACCCCTTCTTATCCTTCACTGCATGCTTTGAATGCTCCATTTGACTCTAAAAGCTCAGTATGATATACTGTAAACCTAATGTTTTTAACACCAACTGGTTAATCAATGCTGCTTGCTTGCACAATTAAATTACCTAAACGCCTTTGGCATTTCTTAACAGCTTAACACTATTGAGAAAGTGATCCGTTAATGTTCTGCAATTCAGCATAAGTGAACAACAGTAGGATGGGTAATTAATTACAGAGTATTGCATGATTTTGCAGAATGTATTTGTGAAAAGGCCATCATTGCTGCCCATGAAGGTGGGTGAAGAGCACACCAAGATTGATGATTATAACATTAGAATGAAATAAGCTGTTTCTTGAAGAGGTGAATGAATCTCAACTTCATAGAAATCCTTCTCCTTGACTCTTCTACTGTTTAATCCTTATTGTACTGACACCAAAGTTATAAACTGGGTCCTCAAATAATTTCAATATTGAATATTGAAAAACTGCATATTCTGCATCGTCAATGCAACTTGGTTGTTTCCAACTGTCTTTGCCCTTAAGTGGTCCTCTGTGTCTCATTAAATGTAAGCTAAGTAATTGCTGTTTCTTTTTTTCCTTGCAAAACTGAAATTTCTTCCACTGATAACCACCCCTATGTAGACATGACCTTTTCTGGATCTAGCCCTGACATGTCTTCACGTGTACAACAAGGTGGCTCTTCATCACAATCACAGAATGCACTTCGGCGGCAGCTGAGTGGTGCCAATAATCTGCAGACCCTGATAGCCTCCAATGGTGCCAGCACTGCACTCTGGGGTGCAACTGATCAACAAGTGAGAATGAATACACTTGGAGATGTCTCCTCTGGATCATCAGGATACCAGTCAGGGACAAACATGGCAGGTAAGAAACATTTTTGGCTCTGGCCATTGATCAGAAGCTACATATGCTTAAAGATTACTGTTGACAGCATGAAAATGATCAAAGGAAGATCTGTACTAAGGATCAAAGTTGAATCAATTGCTGCTTTTTAAAATTGCATTAATTCCTCTGTATGGTTATGTTGGAAGTGGCTTCTCTGCACTGTGGGAAGGGGGGAAAAAAAAGAAACAAGCCAGAATCAAAACAAAATGACTCTGATAGATATGTTTGCGTGTACTTGTATGAGCAATGCTGGAGTAATGAATGATTTTGGTTCTCTGGTTCACATACCTCTTGTCCAGCTGTGCAGAGATATTTTAAGGTAGTAGGACAAGTTGTGTGGGTAGTCTGGAAAAACAAGGTTTGTGGTCCTTCAGCAGGGAAGGCCAAGAGAAGAATGGTTAGAAGAATCTAAAAACATTAAGAGTTTCAATAGAGGAAATAAACAGACATTTCCAGTGGCTGTTCGTTTAAAAACCTTGGTTAAAGTAACTGCTAATAGAACCAGGGGAGACTAGAGGAAAATATTAATATGCAATAAGTTATTAAGATTTTAACATTGTCTTGTAGAACAATCAATATAGACTGCATCAAAGGAGAACTGAATATGTAGGGGATTTTTCTTGAACAGGACTGCATGGACACAGTGGGATGAGTGGCATTTATCTGTGTTGTATCATTCTATAATTGATTCATTTCTAGAATTGATAGACTGGTTGCTATAATTAATCAAAAATCTAATTATTAATGTACCCAGCATAATGGTTGAGCACCAATCAGATGAATGTTAATCTATCTTCAGTAATTTTTAATGTTGTCTGATACCAGCCTTTTGTGGTCCTTTTCAGCTTTCTGTGAAAAAAGGCAATACCAAAATATATTATTCCTTTGGTTAAGACCATTGTGTTCCATATCAAGACAGGCTACTGGTGTTTGAGTGAAACTTGTCTAACTGTTCTGTTAAATATATTCCTGGTCGGGTTTCCATGTAGTCAATCCCATGTTCTATCCCTTCTAATATGCCTGGCTCTTGTAAAGAAGAACTGGAGATGACAAATTCTATCAGCAATGTTGGGACCTGCCTTAATCAGAGCTCCTGATGTTCACAGTATGTTCCATCATGGCAATCCCTACCCATGCTCACTTCAACAGCATTGCCTTTGATTTTAACTCAAATTATGTGGCTGTGAGAAGCAAGCATATTTTATATAATAAAAATGTTCATAAGTAACACTTGCTAAAATTATACATGAATGTCCTTCAATTTGATGTTGTTTTTCATTTGCAATCTCAATGTAATCAGAGTTGTCCTCTCTCACCTTTACCATTGCAGTTTCTAAACTGTAGTTCATGTGGCATGAACCCTAAACCCCAGCCACTGTGAGAAAGAATTGCAGATTTATTGAAGAGACTTCCCTCCTCCACAACTGAGATGTTCTCCTCCTTTAAAGAAAGGGGCTTCCCTTCCTCCACCATCAACACTGCCCTCACCTTCATCTCTTCCATTTCACACACATCTGCTCTCACCCCATCCTGCCGCCACCACACCAGAGATAGAATGGCTCTTGACCTCACCTACCACCCCTCTAGCCTCTGCTTCCAGCACATAATTCTCCGTAACTTCCACTATCTTCAATGGGATCCCAGCACCAAGAACATCTATCTCTCCCCGCACCCCCCCCACTTCCCACTTTCCGCAGGGATCACTCCCGACATGACTCCTTTGTCTATTCATCCCTCCCCACTGATTTCCCTCCTGGTATACTTATCCTTGCAAGTGGAACAAGTGCTACACCTGCCCCTACATCTCCTCCCTTACCACCATTCAGGGACCTTCCAGGTGAGGCAACACTTCACCTAAGAAGCTGTTGAGGTCATCTATTGTATTCGGTGCTCCCAGTGTAGCCTTCTGTATATTGGTGAGACCCATCGTAGATTGGGAGACTGGTTTGCTGAGCACCTTCCTCAGTCTGCAAACAAAAAGCAGGATCTCCCGGTGGCCTTCTATTTCAATTCTACTTCCCATTCCCATTTTGACCTGCTGAGTTCCTCTAACATTTTGTGTGTGTTACTGAAGATTTATGGTTTTATTTCTCACTTGCTGCTCTGTAGGTTTGGAAAAGCTACTTTGTTTGAAATGTTAATTGGTGAACATTCCTAATTGGAACTTCAATTCATTTCTCTAATATAAGAGACTTAAAACACAAAGGGAACATTTTGTAATTCCCTAGCTTCCATTGTTTCAACCACCAATAAAAAATGGTACTCGTAATCACTGTCTACAGGAGATTTTGCTGAGCCTGATAATAAGTCTGTGGCATAAAAACAGCATGTTTTTTTAATGTAGTGATAATGTAAGAGAAACTGAATTATGTGGGATAATTCTCTCCTCCATTACTTTACTCATCTGTTTCCCTTGTCAACCCTAACACACCCAACTACCACATTGTCCTGCTACATTGCAACTAAAGTAAAAGCAGAATTTTATCCTGGATTAATGTTACCTATGTGTTTAATGCAAAAGATCACAAATCACATTTTGAAGATAAAGAAAGGACATTTTATCAGCCCATACTCATAATATTAATCCTCTTGCCAACAGTAATAAATAAGACAATAATTTATTAATAACTTGTAGGGCCACATTACGCCAAATTGACTTAGTGCTTTTGTGGTAATGACTTTTAAGTGCTATTTCATTCTCTATTTTTCTGGTATATATAGTGATATCTACAGCTTAAGTTTATAAACATCAGGTTTGATATTGATTTTATTCCACCGTCTACTTAATAAGTCTTTGAATGGCCTAGAGTGCAAAAAAGTTTCTATTTTGCTTCTGAATCTAATATCTTATATCAATGTAAACCGGTGCAACATTGTATAAAGTTACTGGATAGCTACATGTGCTATAACTACACTTCTGTTTCCAAATAGGTGACTTTCTAGAATTCATTAAGTATTCTCCTCCCATTTACATCTCTCCTAAATGTCCATTATTGTTACAGTCATAAGTAATAAATTATTAAATACAGTTTTGAACAGGAAACTGGTGACTGTCCCTCAATATACAAATGTTTGTACATCAAAGCCTTCAGAAGATATGAAGAAACAAATTATTAAAATTAAGTTTTTGATAAAATTGCAAATACTCATTACGATTACTTTATCTGTTTTTCATGAAGGTGCAGAGTTATTGGAAGAACACTTTCGGGAAATTCGTGTGATGCGTCAGCGTCTAGAAGAATCTATCCACACAAATGATCAACTCAGGGAGCAGCTTGAAATGCGCCTGGCTACTGCAGCCAAACAAAACAGTAAGACACTCCCAGACACCTTACTTCTGTTGGCTGTGATTATGATGTCAAGTGGAAATTCTGAAATATAGCGATAGGATGGATATATCATGTGATCCAGCAGTACTGCTCCTCGAAGGGTGTTGCAATGATTCCTTTTTTTAATCTATCCTATTCTGAGAAGAGGTATCTATCCTTTACATAATATTTGCACATTAGTATAACTAACATGGGAGATATACTGTAGCAGAGCGGGGAACTGAACAAGAGTTATGTGTACATGCCCTTTAACTGTAACCAAAGCAACCACAGAGAGGGAAAGCTGGAATACATGAACTGTAATGCTGATATTTTCAGATTCCTCCAGAATATAAGTTCATTGATTTTGTCCAAGAATAACAAAACAAGTAAGTGAAAGGAGAAGTTAAAGTTAGTTTGCACACTGGATGTCTTTTGTTTAATCTTCAGTCTTAGATAAACTGTTGGTCCGTATAGAGAAATATTGGGAAGAGTAAAACTACCACAAGACTCTAAGCACTGTCCAACTCCTTTAGGCCAAACTAGGGTGCGTGTAACTGGTTCTCAGTTCATCCCTGAACTTGTATTTTTATCTGCTTCACCTTTTGTTACTTCACTTATTTCTGCCTCTTTTTCATAACCCACTTTGCTATGGTCTTCCAGGTAGATTTCCAAATTTCATTAGTCTGATAAAATCCTGAATGAGGTTGCAGTCAATCTGTCATCCAATCCCCTTTTATCTGCATTTTACCTTCTGGTTACCAATCCCTTAAATTTTTAATTTTCATTTCATTTTCATATTTAAGGCCTTATTTAGCTTCACTCTTATCCCTGTAACTTTCACTGTACCTGAACTTTCTTCCCCACCTACCCCCCCAACTCATCATTTTTATTTGCCAACTACCCAGACTCCCGGCTCTGGGATTCCTTACATGTCTCCCCCTTCATCCCCTTTTCCTTCTTTTATATATATGCAGAGCTGGGCTGAGAAGGGGCAAATGGAGTTCAATCCAGAAAAGTGTGACATGATACACTTTGGAATGTCAAACTTGAAGACAGAGGTCAAGACAGCATTAAGTCCTCTTCACTTTAAATATGTTGATAATCATTTTTAAATGAGTGTTTATTTCAGATGCTGATGAATTGGAATCCTTGATAAAGATTTTACACTCTTGACATTATAATGTCTGACCTATTTCTTTTTGTTTTCTTGTAGCTGTTGCACCCACTAACATCTATATCCAAGGACTAGAAATAATGACTCAGTTGTCGGATGAAAACCGAACATTGAGGGATGAGATCCAAACTCTCCAGGGCCGGCTTACTCAGGTTTCCAAAGGTAACGCCCTGACCAGAGACTGAAGACCTTCTTTAAATGAAGAGTTACTGATTATAAAAAGAGTTATCCCTCACTAAGTTAAAACATACCTTCTATGTCATAGTCATAGTCATACTTTATTGATCCCGGGGGAAATTGGTTTTCGTTACAGTTGCACCATAAATAATTAAATAGTAATAAAACCATAAATAGTTAAATAGTAATATGTAAATTATGCCAGGAAATAAGTCCAGGACCAGCCTATTGGCTCAGGGTGTCTGACCCTCCAAGGGAGGAGTTGTAAAGTTTGATGGCCACAGGCAGGAATGACTTCCTATGACGCTCTGTGTTGCATCTCGGTGGAATGAGTCTCTGGCTGAATGTACTCCTGTACCCAACCAGTACATTATGTAGTGGATGGGAGACATTGTACAAGATGGCATGCAACTTGGACAGCATCCTCTTTTCAGACACCACCGTCAGAGAGTCCAGTTCCATCCCCACAACATCACTGGCCTTACAAATGAGTTTGTTGATTCTGTTGGTGTCTGCTACCTTCAGCCTGCTGCCCCAGCACACAACAGCAAACATGATCGCACTGGCCACCACAGACTCGTAGAACATCCTCAGCATCATCCGGCAGATGTTAAAGGACCTCAATCTCCTCAGGAAATAGAGACGGCTCTGACCCTTCTTATAGACAGCCTCAGTGTTCTTTGACCAGTCCAGTTTATTGTCAATTCGTATCCCCAGGTATTTGTAATCCTCCACCATGTCCACACTGACCCCCTGGATGCAAACAGGGGTCACCGGAACCCTAGCTCTCCTCAGGTCTACCACCAGCTCCTTAGTCTTTTTCACATTAAGCTGCAGATAATTCTGCTCACACCATGTGACAAAGTTTCCTACCGTAGCCCTGTAGTCAGCTTCATCTCCCTTGCTGATGCATCCAACTATGGCAGAGTCATCAGAAAACTTCTGAAGATGACAAGACTCTGTGCAGTAGTTGAAGTCCGAGGTGCAAATGGTGAAGAGAAAGGGAGACAAGACAGTCCCCTGTGGAGCCCCAGTGCTGCTGATCACTCTGTCGGACACACAGTGTTGCAAGCACACATACCGTGGTCTGCCAGTCAGGTAATCAAGAATCCATGACACCAGGAAAGCATCCTTGGTTTTAGCATTCAAAGAAGAAAGAGTCAAGATTCCCAGTTTAACAGATCAATGAAGGACACAAGTTTGGTGTTTTATGAAGCAGGGAGAGGGTGGTGGTCAGCTTACGTCCTAAATAATGTGGCCTGGGTGATGGGCAATGGTTTCTTAATAATCTTTCCCTTCAGACAACCAGGCTTGCAGTCATACTACTATTTTCATACTACTATTTATTCCTAGATTGAATTTAATGATTATTCTGTGTTTCTGTACTTCAAGCAATTTTAAGGAAGTAGAACAGAAAATGCTGAAAACATTTGTTGAAAGAGAAACAGTTAATAATTCAGACCAGGCAACTTTCAGAATCTGAGTCAGATTTAATATCACTGATGTATGTTGTGAAATTTGTTTATTCTTTGCAGCAACGGGACAGTGCAATACACATGAATTACTATATGTTGCAATAGGAAATTAAGAAAAATAGTGCAAAAAGGGAATAAAAAGTGAGGTAGTGTTCATGGGTTCACGGCCCTTTCAGAAATCTGATGTCAAGGGAAAGAAACTGTTCCTAAAACATTGAGTGTATGTCTTTAGACTCCTGTACTTCCTCCTTGATGGTAGCAATGAGAAGGGGGCATGTCTTGGATGATGGGGGTCTTTAATGATGGATGTTGCTTTTTCGAGACATCATCTTTTGAAGGTGTCCACGATGCTGGGGCGGCTAGTGCCCATGATGGAGGTGACTGAATTTACAACCTTTTGCAGTTTTGTCTGATCCTGTGCAGTGTCCCCTCCATACCAGACAGTGATGAAACAAGTTACAATGCTTTCCATGGTACATCTGTAGTAATTTGTGAGAGTCTTTGCTAACATAGCAAGTCTCCTCAAACTTCAAATGAAATATAGCTAATGTTGTGCCTTCTTTGTAATTGCATCAATGTGTTGGACACAGGATAGAGCTTCAGGGATGTTGACATTCAGGAACTTGAAGCTGCTCATCCCTCAATTTATCCTTGGCTTGAGCTGTGCCTAGCCGCTAGTCGTGTTTGTAGAGAGAGTAGAGCAGTAGGCTGAGCGCACATCTTTGAGGTGTGTTAGTGTAGATTATAAGCAAGGAGGAGGTGTTATTTCTGATACACACTGACTATGGTCTCCCAGTGACTTATTATGGCAATAGGCAAATAGCAGTGGGTCTAGGTCCTTGCTTAGGCAGCAGATGATTCTGGCCATGACCAACCACTCAAAGCACTTCTTCACAGTAGATGTGAGCGCTGCTGGGCGATAGTCATTGAGGCACCTCACCTTGCTCTTCATGAGCACTAGTATGATTGATGCCCTTTTCCAACTACAGCAGTGATAGATTGAAGGTGTCCTTGAACACTCCAGCCAGGTGGTTCATCTAACCTGCCAAATGTTTCCAGCATCTTGTTTTAATTTCAGATTTCCAGAATCTGTAGTTAAAAAAAAATCAGTATTGTTGCCTGATCTCCTGGCCCTTCGGGAATCTAGATAACTTCAGATTTGTCGTACCTGGTTCTACAGGGGAGCTTGAGAACTTGAGCAGCTTCATCTCAAGAGCTTAAAGCATCCCTTAGTATGAACACTGTTCAGATAATTTGAATTATCAAACCAATATTGTCCATGTTTTTGTGAATTATCAAATTAATCTGTATATTAGGATAATATATATTATTACAGCTTTCAACAAAATTATTTTCCTTTACGGCACTCTAAAGCCTATCATATTTGCCAATCAGTTGCTCACACCTCCAAATCTGTTTTTGTTTTGAGTGGTATATATTTTTCTTGTTGCAAAACCATAAACTTCAAAAGCTAGAAATCTAAAATTAAAAAAAAGAAAATGCTAGAAATACTCAGCAATGGGGCAAAATCTATAGTAAGAGAAACAGATTGACCCTCAGCATTAACTTGGTTCCCTCTCCACAAATGTTGCCAGACTTATATTTCCAGATTATCTGTTTTTATTTTTCTTTTCTTAAGGCTTATGAAGCTTGTTGGAATGTTGTTCCTACCTATTGTCAATCAATAAAAGTTATTTTTATTTAATGATAATAATACTTGTTTTAACTAAAAAATTGACTAAATTGAAGTTTAGCAACTAAAGAAAATTATACTTGTTCTGAAATTTGTTTTATTTTGCCTCTATAGAACAGATTAAGGAAGTGGAACAAATGAAGGGGACCCTTTTAACAACCAGGGCCAGATACAAACTCCTGGAGACGGAGCTACATCACTGGAAGGAAGAGAACAAGAGGTTGCAAATAGAAGTCAGGGTTAGCCAGCAGAAAGCACAACAACTGAGAGAGGAGCAACAATACAGCCAAACCAAAAATAATAGGTGCTGAGACTGATGTTGTTTTCTGTTTTTACCTGGTTTAGTGGCAGTTTATGACTGACTAATTCATATGTCAAATGTATGCAGTTAGATGCCACAGTTTATCCAGGGAAAATAAACTTAATATCCACTGTGATGAGTGTCAATCCTCTTGCAACAAATTCTCAGTTCTATTGAATTGACTGAGTCCACCGTGAATGCAAACCCAACATACAGAATTCATACTGTTAGTAAATTAATTCAAAGATGACAATAATTAGTATGTAGAATACAGATGCAACTTAAGGTTTCAAAGGTTGAAATTGAAGGATGTTGATGGGGAAAGCACGACATTTTGTTTCTCTTCCAACAGTTGCCTATCTTGGAATATTAAATTCTCAATCTTGATCGCTGTGTAAACAGTTTCCTGCCATGATTATTCAATCATACATTTACTCTATTTCAGTAAGCAGGGCTTATTACTTTTGTGTTTCTGCTCTTACCTTGAATGTTTGGTGTTTGTATTCTTTGAACAAAATCCCCTTCATTGTCCTATCAATACTCTAGTCTCTACTGCCTTGACTGGAGCCTTTCACTACTGACTGTGATGAAAAAAAAAGCAGGGAATGGTTACATTTTAGATTTAATACACACCACAAAATGATATTCCAAGATGGGATACATCATATAAATCAAAATGGTAGTAAGACAGTGTATAATTAAAGCATCTGTAACTGGTATTTTAATGTTATTTACTCCACTGACAATTTGAGGTCATCAGTGTTTTGAAACATAAAGAGCCTGATGTCACAGGCTAAATCTGCAATTGATTTAGACACAAAAGGAAAACATTCCTTTTTTTGCTTTTCATACAAACCAATAAACTGGTTTATTAATAGTGTTACTGCAGAGAAGCAAAAAAATTTCTAAACTGTGAAACTTAATGTTTGTATTCCTTGTTCTTACATGTTTGATTTCTCCATCCGCCCAGGCTATTACAGGAGATGACCACGTTACAACAGCAGCTCAAAGAAAGCCACCAGCTTACTCATTCCCTGGAATCAGAAATTAAAGTGTATGAGAGGATGTATGGAAGAAAGAGAAGTTTCTCTGGTAGGAACTGATCAATTTTAAATGTCATCAAATAAATTTTTCTTTTTTTTTTAAATGCTACCTATACTGTCCTAAGTATTATAGTGGACAATTGTGAATTCCTCCACACAATTTTTTTTAAATGTCAGTAGTTTATTTTGACAAATAATATTAATCTGGCCATGTGACTATGGCCACTTATTTACCATATTGCCTGATAATTAACTCTGTTGATGTCAATGGAATAAAATATCAGGTAGGAAGTATTGATAGGACACCATGCTGCTGTCCAATGCATATTTCTGTATCTGTGCTGTGTAACCACTACATTTATTTAGTATGTTCACATAGAAAATTAGCATAATCAAACTGATCTATTCTTGTGTCTTGCCAAACATTAATAAGTTCTTAGTGTACAACGTACTTGATTATGATCAATTTGGGAATACATAATGTATTTGGATTATGGTGATTATTAGCAGCAGCATTTTCTTTTGGGAAGCCATTTTAGTACATTGTTAGTATTCTAGTCCAAAATTATATTTCGCAAATTGAACCAAAGAAATATCTGAAAATCTAAGGACAGGAAAACACCCAACTAATTTATCAAGACCAATATTTGTATAGAGTTTACATATTTTCTCCATCACTTCATAGGTTCCCTTTGGATTCTTTGGCCTTTTCCCCCATCCCAAAGCCATGATGGTAGGCTAAATGCCTTTTAATGTTCGTTAATGGCAAAAAGAATCGTAGTGAAGTTGATGGCCATGTATGTGCAGAAAGTAGGTTACAAAATTACAGGAAAATAAGAGGAGGGTGAAGGAAAAACTTGGGATTGCACCCTGGGTACTAACATGAAACTGGGCTGAGCAGTCTCCTCTGTCACAGTAAGGATAAGACTTTGTCTTAAATTTAAAGATAAAAACAATCTGTCATATACAGATGTAAGCACACTTAAATCAACTCCATGAATATTTTCACTGGTACATTATGCTCTCAAAACAATATTTGGATTGTATACAGTCCTGATTCAGTACAGCTACTCGGATTTCAACCATTGAAACAAGTGAACGTAAAATGTAGAGAAAACTGCCAAAGTTTTTCACATCTCATTACTGAAGACATGCCTTCCATAATCATGTTTTTCTCAAAAGCCCAGTGCACAAGTTAAAGTATTTTTATCACCCTTAATGGCTAAGTTATTAGAAAAAGTTCACTGGCTTTCTTGAATTGTCAATTATATCAGATGCTGGATACAACCCATTCAAAACTCACACCTGGAAGGCCACTACACCATTCTTTGATACTACAGAGGTTAGCAGTCCATTGAAAATCAACAAATGTCACATAAACAGGAAAGAATCTCTGTCACGATCATGTTACATTTTTAGTCAGAATGACTAGATTGATAATAAGTCAAAAGCTATGTTAATCTTTATTGCAAGAGCATTTAAGTACAATTGTAGAGATATTTAAGCACCTTTGGTGAGTCTTCATCTGGGAGATTGTATCTAAGATTTGCCTCTCTACTTGCAGGACAAAGGCAGTGAACAAGGTTCATTCCTAGAACGACAAGTTTCTTGTATGAGAAGTTGGTCAATCTGGGCTATACTTTTTGGAGTTTTTATAAGGGAGGTGATTGAATCATACAAAGTACTTAAGGCAGTTATAGTGTAAATGCAAGGAAGTTTCCTTTGCCTTGGGTATTTAGAACTTTAAGTCACAGGAAGTGGGCATTTGGGACAAGGATTAAAAGAAATTTCTTTATCGCAAAGGTAATGAATCTTTGGAATTCTCTAAGAGGGTCATGGAAGTGCAGTTAGTCCATGTATTTTTAAGATACTGAGGGAGTTGAGGGAAATTGAATTAGCAGAGAAAAGTGCTGCTTGGATAAAAGATGAACTATGATCTTACTGAATAGCAGTGCAGCCTTGAGGAGACCAAAAGATCACCTCTCACTTTTATGTTCTTAATCCACTTCACATAATACTATGAATCAAGCTAGCGTTTTTTTTAGGTTTGACTAGGATATAAAAGGGTGCCATCTGGCCATCTCTAAGAGCATTCCCATCTATCCCCTTCCCCTACTTATTCCCCTGTAACCTACAATCCCTCACATGCCCATTAATTTAGTACCTCAGTATTTAAGACAAAATTGGATAGATTTTTGCATAGTAGGGGAATTCAGGGTTATAAGGAAAAGGTAGGTAGGTGGAGATGAATCCACTGTCAGATCAGTCATGATCTTATTAAATGGCGGAACAGGCTCGACAGACCAGATGGCCTACTCTTGCTCGCATTTTCTTATGTTCTTAATTTTCTCTGATTCTTCTACCACTTGTTGAGACTGAGGCTACTTTATAGCAACTAATTTATCAAGCTCCAGTTCCACTGACAAAGTGACAGTGCACTAGTTTATGGGCTATTTGGTTATTGTAAATTAAGTGATGTTAGGTGGGGGAAGAAATAAATGGGATAACGGTTTTGATGGTATTGCTCTGAGAGACCGTGTAGATTCAATGGGCTGAATGGTTTACTTCTATTACAAATATGAGCTGGTGTATCCTCTTCTGAGTCCTTTTCTGAGCCATTCTATTGGAGTCTGGCTGGAGGTATTATGGAGGCCTTGCTGAATGACAGATGAAGCTTAGTCCCAAGAAGCCCACAGATTTTGAAACTACAGGTGCAAATAAATGTTTATGAAAAAAATAAATTGTGAGATAAAGAGAATGGAGCAGAAGATCTCTGTTTCACCATTCAGTAAAATCTTCACAGGTCTAATCTTAGCTGTTGTCTGTTCTTTATAACCTTTTCTTTCAACTGACGCCATCTTTAACTTCAGTTCACTGCAGATGGATCAGCTTTCTCACGGTCTATTTTGCAATGCAATTTTAGGAAAATTGTGAAATATAATCTTCAATGGGTGTAACTGTTTATCTATGCTCTTGCCTTTTCGTCTATGTTACATCAGCCAATTCTGCTTAATACCTTTGTACAATGGCGTTTAAGATACAAATGTCAGACCCAAGTTTCTCCTTCTCTAAACCAAATGTAAAATGCTTTCCATTTTGATCATTCTTCCCATTACACAGTGATCATTAATTCTTTATAAAAAATCAGTCAAGTGTATTATCACCATCTAATATATGAAATTTGTTGAGTTGTAGCAGCATTACATTGCAAAGACATAAAATTCCTATAAATTACAAAATAAAGCAATAATGAGGTATTGTTCACAGGTCCATGGACTGTTCAGAAATATGAAGACAGAAGGGAAGAAGTTGTTCCTACATCTTTGAGTGTGGGTTTTCAAGCTTCTGTACCTCCTCCCTGATAATAATAACGAGGAGAGGGCATGTCCTGGGTGATGGGGATCTTTACTGATGACTGCTACCCTCTTGAATATGCCCTCAATGGTGGGGAGCGTTGCATTCATGACAGAAGTTTGTGAATCTACATCCTTCTTGTAATCCTGTGCCTTGGAGCTTTGATACCAGTCAGAATATTCTCCAGCATATATTTATAGAAATTGCAAGGGTCTTTGGTGACATACCAAATCTTCTCAAACTTCTAATGAAATAGAGCCACTGGCTTGCCTTTTTCATAATTGCATCAATGCTTTGGGCCCAGGACAGATTCTTGGAGATGTTGACACCCTTTCCACCGCTGTCACCTCAAGGATGAATGTTGCATGTTCTCCTGATTTCCCCTCTTGAAATCTATAATCAATTCCTTGGTCTTGCTGATGCTGAGTGAAGTGGCCAGGTTGAAAACAGTCTATTTCGAAACAATAATTTTTCAACAAGTTCTATTTCAAATACACACTTGAACTAATTCTGAAGAGTCAGGTTAACAGCATCTATGGAAAGAGAAGCAGACTTAATATTTCAAGTCAAAGAAACTTCACCAGAAAAAATATGGCAATGAGAGAAAATAAGGCAGTTTTAAATTGAGGTAGGATGGGAGAGGATATGATTTTGAGATCTGGAATAAAATTTACTGTTACAGAATTGGTGAAAATAATACTTTTTTCAACTTGTGCTTCTTAATGCATGCAGCCCTGTATTACAGAAAATCACAAACTAAACTGCAGTTGGAAAAATATGGTCTGCTGTAATTTCTTAAGAGAGAACATCATTATTTGATGTATGAAACATGGATAGGAAACTTTAGCAGGATATGGATCAAATAGCGACAGATGGAACCAGTTTAGATGGGGATCTTGCTCAACATGAAAGAATTGGGCCAAAGGGCCTATTACAGTGCTGTATGACTCTATGGCATTTAGCTACACTTGCAAGTGGCAATTCAATCCAGATGAGAGACAAAGAAAGCACTGTGAGAGAACAGAAATAGAAAATTCAATGCAAATACGTGAAAAATAGATATTAATCTACAGCATTTCAATTTAGTTAGAGAAAAAATAGCAAAACTATTCTTAGAAAAAATAGTCCATTTGAAAAAGGCAATTTAGCATTCGTATTAGAAATAAATGGGCCTAGAAATTCCTTTGCATAACTCAAAGATAAATGGTGAAAATCAGCTCAACCTGGATTGAAGTATTATTTTGCCTATTTCTGGGTCTCACCACTTGGGAAATTTGTTTCCTGACTTTTGTCTGATCTTTTTAAGTGGTTTTCCCAAATAACTTGTACTGTTGTGCAATTTGCAAAATTTGTTTCTACTGTGATTTTTTCCCCAACATCACTGCCATGAAAAACAATTACTGTTCACTCACACAACAACAGGATTTTAACTCAGCTTCCTTTCAAACTATTTTAAAGGGCCAACACTCAAATTGTATTGTTTGTCCAGTTACCTGAAAACAGATGTAATCTCAAATTCAGTGTGCACCTTGACTCCTTTGACCATGGTACTCCTAGCTTTCCAACCTGAAGATTATTCCTCCATCCATTGGAGTTTCTTGCCCTCTGCTGCATTAAAGCTATCACCCAAGCTCCATCTTAAGGATAGTAGGCTTTTCCCACAGTGCACAAAGGCAGGTCTTGTAAATGCTTCCCCAGTCTGTGGGCTTTTATAGACAATGCTAATATCTTTACAAGGATGTCAGTGATACTCCTGCCAGATCCACCTTGCTGAAGCTTCAAAGGTATCTGTGCCTCCTGCACAACACGTAATGTTTAGAGCCTGATCTTCTCCTTACCATTATTGTGGTATCTATCCATTCAGCAGCAGCACTACTTAGTAGCTGTACGAATGTTGCTTCAGTGATGGGTTTTAAAAACTGGCTGAAGAAACAATATCTGAAATCTTAAATGCCAGCACCTGTGACAACTGTTAATACATCAGATGGACAATATTGACATGTGGTATTATACTGTTCCTTTCATTTCAAGATCTTACTTTTTATAAACAGTATTGTGACCTGCTCTAGGTCAAGAATTAGAGGAATAAATAAAGAGTAAATTCATGATTTTAAAATATATCTATTTCCCCTCTCAGTTTATTCTGGAGGTGTTCAACATCATGCTGGTGGGCACCACGCCTTTGACATCAGCGACTTCCTGATGGAAATCAGAAGCCTTCGGATTCAGCTGGAGCACAGTATTCACACCAATGGCTGCCTGCAGAAGCAGCTGAAGGAACAGATGGATGAACGTCGACCAGCCAGTCTCAATACCAATCATTTGACCTCATCAGCCAATGAACATATGATCAATAAACAGCTATTCCAGGGTGAGGCCAGTGGATAGATAGAAAGACCTTCCATTTCCCTCCAAAAATAACTTTACTTGGAGTTTACCAAGTTTTGGGAATTTTAGACAAGAAATTTATCAAATCTTTCCCCTTTAATTGGTGTTAGTCTGATCATTTTTTACATTTATATTTACAATAGATCACAGCAACAATCAGAAATATAAAATACTAGTGTGTTCTTAACACCATTGCATTCTAAGCAACTTTAGGCCTAATGCCAGGCTTCCTTGGAGAATATCTCAAAAAAATGCACCTTTTTAATTCACCTGGTTACATATTGTGAACCTTAATTTACTTGCATATGGTGAGAAATGCAAGTTGTATTTTTTAATGGTAAATCTAAAGAACAAAATTTACCATAGTTCATCATTTTTATAATTCTTGGATCTAAATTACTTCTCTCACACAACAATTTAATGCTTGTTATGTAAGAGTTGGAAGTAGAAACTTTTTGCCAATGAACAAACTTCCTCCTTGATCCAGAAATGTTCTGAGGTTATTTTTGAGCATGGAAAGCAGATGTGACTACAAGGAACCAGGCAGAAATAAATAATTTAATTTAATTTAAAATCTCTTTCCCTTTATAGCTATGGTATTGCTTTGACTTAGCTGTAATCAGTGTGATCTTAAGGCATGCAGGTATCCTAAGTAAATAATATCTTTTCCCTTAGATCTATTATTCAAAAGCCTGCTACTGAGTAGAAATTGCCTGGAAATATTGCAAAAACTCTGACACTCTAGATTGCAACAATTTACATTAATTAAATGATTTTTTTTATTTCTGAGATTCCAATCAAGTCACCATGGGTTGACACCCTTCAATTGGAGATAGCAGTATATCTCATAACACATTACTGATCTTAATATAGGTTAGGGTTAGCATTACTAGAGGAGCTCTTAGCTTGCCTCATACCAACTGGGCAGAGAGAAACTTGGATAGAAAGATCAAAAACCTGGCCTTCCGGTCTTAAGCAATTAATATGGAGTCAGATGCTCAGGTAAAATGGTTAGAGATCTTATGATCTGATACTTTATCTGCATCATTGTTTTAAAATAATTATTAAGGTTTCTTGTTATGTCAGTTAATAAATAATATTATTGCTGATCCTATTCTGACAAAAATATATTCACTTGTTTTCTGATGTTTTGTGTTGTTTGTGAACTGTGTAGATTGTGTGCCCTCACCACCTGTTCGAGACACTGGTACGTTTTCGTCTTTTCAAATGCACTCCAAGGCAGCTTCCTCTGTGGTAGATTTTAATGTGGAAGACACATCACAGCAGAATGGTAAGTTTATATCCTCTGATATCCTTTAACATGTCTGTTTCCTCGTCTGTTATTTGCCTGACACCTTGCCTATCAACTATCAGTTTACCTGTTGCATTTTGTCTTTGTCCAATATATGTATCTGTTGTCTCTCTCTCTCTCTCTCTCACCTCTGTTTAACTCCTGTCCTGCCTGCTTAGAACTTTATAGTGATCTATGTGTGCTGTGAGTGTGTCACTTTAGATTTTGATGCTACATTCTTTGTAAACTATCCCACTGATTTTAACTTTACTTGGATTATTTGGTAAATAATTTGTTGCCATGATTTTAAAATCATTCAAATAAGGATACAAGAGAAAAAGTTTTAAGGAATGAATCTGGTTGAGTGGAAAGGGTATCATTGTGAGGACATTATGGAAGCAACGATCCTAATTCAGTTAAATTTACCATAATTGTGGGAAACAAGACAAGGATAGTGCAGGAGTAACTCTTCTAAACTGGGCTAAGATGAGGTGTACTGGGGCAAAAGTTAATGATTTAGCAAAAGTCAACTAGAAATTGTACCAACACAAAATGCTGAAGGAAATCAGGTCAGAGAGCACCTATGGAGAGGAATGAATAAACAACATAAAAAGAAAGAAAAGAAGGAGAGTATACCTTCTGCTCCTTCCCCTCCCTGCATCTTCTTATTCTGGCTTCTTCCCACTTCCCTTCCAATTCTGATGGAGGGTCTCAGCCCAAAATATCAATTGTTTACTCCCTTCCATAGGTGCTACCTAACCCTGGAACCCACTGCCAGGGGACGTGCTGGAAGCAGGTATAACAGCAATAATTGTGCAAGTTGAGAGAAAGCAAAGAATTAAAGCAAGGTTAATAACTTGCACTTCCATGGAAGCAAATATGACAGCAATAATTAAGAGGCATTTTGACACGACACATGAACAGGTAGGAAATGGAGGAATAAAAAAACCATGTGCAGTTTAAAATGGTGTAATGGATGACACTGACATTTTGGGCTGAAGATCCTACTCCTGTGTTATACTGTTCTAATCTGGACTTAAATGTAGACTGCAGTTAATAAGTTTGATATTGATACCAAAATTGCTAGGGTAGTTGATAATGGGAAAGAAAATTCAGTTATTAGTGGACTAATAGGGTGAGCACAAAGGAAGCAAGTGGAAATTCAAATAAAGAAGATAGTGTATTTCAGAAGGCAAAACAATGCAAGGGCAAATAGCAGAGGAGTGATGTGCAGAGGTGATCTTAAGGATGTTACCACCACTTTCTGATGTGCACCTCCACTTTTAGCCTCTGTTTCACAATTGCTAATTGTGACTTCAGCTGCTTAGCTCCATGTTCTGAAATTCATCTAAAGTCATCAACCTTCTTTACACTACTCAAACTACCTATTTTGGCCAAACCCTTCCTAATATCTCTTCCCCTATGTACAACTACCTTTATCTTGCAATGTTTTCCTTTGTTAGAGATGCACTGTGCATTAAAACTCTGGTACCTTTTTCATTTTAGATGTTTATCTCAGTGATTCCTTGAGCCACATCTCCTGTTCCCTAATAGATGACAAGCTTCCTCATGGTTCCTTTGCCAAGAAAAATGGATCTCATGTGATTGGGCACATTGATGACTACAATGCCCTCCAGCAACAGATTATGGAGGGCAGAATGCTGGTTCAAAGGATGGAGTCTATTGTCCAATCCTGTGTCAATGCTGCCTTTTTGGAAATTGATGGATTCAAGGTAACTGGAAAAACAAGAAATTGCTTATCACATTGTTATCCAATACATTGAATTTCTAAGTCATCATTATAATTGCGCATTGAGCACATTTGAGCTGTGTGCTAAAATAGTTAAGTTTAGGCGAAGATGATTTGATACTTCTCAGAGAACAATGGTTCCATAAAGAAAGAAGAACATCAAATCTATGCCTAATGAGTTTATACAACTCAGTTGTTGATTATTAATATTCCTTCTAATTTTAAGAGCTCTAAATATATAAAGTCTGGCTGTAAATTAGGACAAGAGTTTTGTGTGTAGGGAAAGATAATCTCAAAATTTTATCTTTTATTTGCAAATTTACCTGTGCAGCATTTGGATCATCAGACAGTCAAGCAGCTCTTCTCCAATACCAATACACTGCATCAGATCTTGAATGAAACGTGTTCATTGCTAAAAATGTTTTGGAGAACTACTCTGCCAAATCCAGACAGTGATGTACAAAATCAAAAGGTAAGTCTCTCAGACGAGCTTAATATGAACATTATACAATTATAGTTATACAGTTGTTATGCAGTGGAACTGAAGATTGCTTTATTCCTCTATCATGCATGTAACCTCTTTCTAAAAATGTTCTTTTTTGTCCTTTCCTCAAATGGGATTCCACAATAGACCATTCCTTTAAGTAGGTGAGAAGACTAATTTACAATAATTAATCTGAATTGTGTATCAGTGTTCTTCATCCTCCATTTTCAGATGTATTATACTGTTAAAAATATTAGCACTGCTCATTTCTGGAAAATTCTGGAATTTATCGAGCTTGTTTTTGCAATAGTCATTTCATTATTGTATTGTTCTCAATGTTTCACTACACTATATCATTCAGAGCAGCATTCAAATGTTAGCATCATAACTGAATAAAGCACTGCAGCACCCCTATTCTGTTACAACTTTCTAGCAGAGACTAATCTCCAAAACAATGATGAATCCTAAGGTCAAAACATCTGGTAGTCTTCTTTGAAGTGGATATTGCATTTCTTCCCAAGGTCTCAGCCTTTTTCCAGTGTAATTCAGTGTTACAATGATTTATATAGTGTAACAGTGCCGCTCATGGTCAGAAGTGTGGTCGTTTACTGAATGATCTTCCTGTAATGAGACTCGCTGGTACTTAAATCTATCAATGTTACTCGTGTCGGAAGCACTAATCCTGATCAATTGATTGTTGGAGGGCAATTCAAAAGTGATCCATGTTCAGATCCTCATTCAAAATCGTCAAGATTAAATCATGGACACAAGAGGTACTACAAGTGCTGGACATCTAGAGCAATATGCACAATATGCTGGAGGAGCTCAGCAGCTCAGGCAACATCTGTGAATGGGAAAAACAGTCGACTCTTCAGGTCCAGACCCTTCA
Organism: Mobula birostris; assembly: GCF_030028105.1. Classification (NCBI taxonomy): domain Eukaryota; kingdom Metazoa; phylum Chordata; class Chondrichthyes; order Myliobatiformes; family Myliobatidae; genus Mobula; species Mobula birostris. The sequence goes on along the minus strand of NC_092381.1, from coordinate 63,882,737 downwards.
TCAGGACTAGAAAGGAAGGGGGAAGAAGTCAGAATAAGAATTAGGGGGAGGGGAGGAAGTAGTACAGGTGGCAGATGACAGGTGAAACTAGGAAATTGGGAGGGGGAATCTGATAGGAGAGGACAGAAGACCATGGAAGAAAGGGAAGCGGGAAGAGCACCTGAGGAAGCTGATGGGCAAGTAAGAAGAGAAGGTGTGAAAGGGAAACAAGAATGAGGAATGGTGGAGGAGAGGATGGGGGCGGGGGGCAGTAACCAGAAGGTCCAGAAATTGATGTTCACATCATCAGGTTAGAGGCTACTCAGACGGAATACAAGGTGTTACTCCTCCAACCTGAATGTGGCCTCATCATGGCAGTAGAAGAGGCCATGGACTGACATGTCAGAATGGGAAGTAGAATTGAAATGGGTGGCCACCAGGAAATCCTGCTTTTTGTGGCGGATGGAGCAAAGGTGCTTGACGAAGTGGTCTTCCAATCTATGTTGGGTCTCACCAATATACAGGAGGCTTAAGATTAAATCATATCAATGAAAATGGGTGGCAAGAGAAACAGGGAGGAATACTTCTATCTTACAGTAGGATTTATTTGTTCCATACTCAAAAAGCATTGTTAATCATTCACAGGATGCCAGAAAGGTCCTAAGCAGAACAGAAACTTTAAGGACCAATTTGTATGTACATTAAATACCGTTAGCTCCATGCTGGCACTCTCACTTTTTGAGGCAAAAGGACATTGATACAGGTCCTCCTCCAGAGCACAAAATATAGCTTGATGATCTGTATGGAATTAAGCAAGAGCTACATTCCCAATGGGATTCTTCTTTCATATCACTTTGCAACAGTCCACAGTCCCTGCAAGCTTCAAGGCTGTCATCATTGTCCCAGTGCCCAAGAGAGCAACAGTGACTGACCAAGACAATTGCTGTTTATCTGTGCTGCACACTACATGTACTTTGAATTAGGTTGTATTAACTTATTTGTGGTAATCCTTTGTTTTATGTGCTTTGTGTGATACATGTTTTGTGGGTGCACCACGGCCCAGAGGAATGTTATTTCGTTTGGCTAAGCATATATACAGATGGCAGTAAATTTGAACTTGAACTACATACCAAGTCAAAGCTGTCTACTGTTTCTGGTGGGCATAAAAGTTCCAACACAAACCTTGACAGATCAGTTCCAAACTAAAATAACTAAACCAAATGAACTGATCATTATCACATTATTTTTAAAAGGGATTTTTTGTGCAAATTGTCTTGTTTCCTACAATTACCACAGTAACCACTACATTTCAGAAGTACTTAATTGGTTGTAAATGCATTGGTATATCATGAGACCTCTTAAAGATAGCATCTAAAAGCAATTCTTTTAATTACAAGGAGAATTCAGCCTGTCATACAATTTGTGTTGAAGTATTTGCATATTATAACATTCATGCAGATTCCATTCCTGGGGTAAATATCTTGTGGTTATTGCAGGATCAGGAAGAGATTTGCAGACTGAGGAATAAAATAACAGAGCAAGAAAATCTATTGCAGAATGCAATCAGTCGCCTAAAGGCTACTAACCAAGTGAAAGAAGGAATGGAACAGTTCATTGTCAGCCAACGTATGTTGAATCAATACCTAACAACACATCATATTTTGATTCCTAATTGAAAAAGAATGCCTGTCATTCAAAAGTGTTATTTAATCTTGTTAGTATGTCTGTTTGCCACTTTGCTGCTAAGGCAGATTGGACTGTGAACATATGTTAAATAATCCTTTCTTTGAATTTGTGTGAAATACTAAATTGACTGTGTAATTGAGAAAGATTGCAGTAAATTTAACCCCCCTTATTGCACTGGACTTTTAGCTTAACAAATGTGGGATCAATTGCAGGTGACAAATCTATTCTCAGGAGGCAAGCCATGCCTATTTTTTGTGCATTTTCTGTAAAATAAAACTATTGATGAGTATTCTAATGCATTAGAAGAAGACTGGATCTATCTGTAAGGTGCTATTACATACTCCTTTGAGACCAAGCGATGCCACACTTCCTTCAGATACAGCAGACTTTCCTGTAAACTTAACCCCACCTTCATAAACTTATTTAAACATTCACCATCACTAAACCAAGATCTCCTTCGTGTTCTCCAATTTCTCACGAAATATGCATTACTCCTCCTGCTCTTTCCTCTTCATTACTGACCACCCACCCCCATCACTTCTACTTTAGCTATCCACAAAACTTACATAATCATTAGCTGTACTCTTTAATGGTCCAACTATTCTTATACAGAGGCTGACTTCCATGTGTGGAACCTCTCTAGAATTTTAACTCCATACCATTTATGCAAAGCAACCTGACTACTGCACACCTCTTCCACAGCACCACACAATCACCACTCATTTACACTACTTTACCCTGGGATCTAGGGCTCAATTTCAGTAAAGTTGCTGCCTTATGACCTGAATACATTGGATCAGAAAGTGCTTCACTATTATCAACCAAGGAAGAATTTTATTGAAAGTCATCCACCATATATTGTTCATTAAACCCTTGCATAGGCCTTCAAAATTATAAAAGCATTATCCTATTTAACATTAACTCATATAGACGAAGCCTTATTTACTACTGAAGTGACTGCCACTCTTTGCTGAGGAAACTAATATAAATTAGGACAGCAAAATATACTTCTCCTTTTCTAATCACCACCTTGAGTGTGTATACCACCTTGCATATAAACCAGTCTCTGCCCTGATCTGTAACCAGTGATTCCTGCTGGAAGGTGACAATATGCAGAAGTTTTTTGTTACAATGTTTTCTGACATGCTAGATCAATGAAAATACTGCATCTGATAACAACAAAACTTATGTTTTTCAGTTACAAGGACACATGATGTTTTGAAAAAAGCAAGAAGTAATTTGGAGGTAAGCTTTGTTGAAAACTGTGTGAATTTATTAATAATTAACATATAAATACAAGTATGTTTACTTTTACTGATGTACTTCGCCAAGCATCAGCCAGGGCACAAACCCTTTTATAGACTATGCAAAATCTTAGACTCGAGTATTATTAGCAAAATGGTGCATTGTAATCTAATAACTTTGAAGCATTCTTTTCATCCAGAAGTGAAGCAGCAGTACATTCCCATCTGGTGACAGTGGAGACACAGTGGTTATAACTAGGTACCAACAGGGGAAGATTAATGAATCAGAGAGCAGAGTTCAAATCCCAACTATAGAATTTAACCGTTGTTAATTATTTGGGAATTTTAAAATTATAAACTAGTAATATTGGTATTAATGACCACGAGACCACTGAGTTGCCATTAAAGCTTATCAGGTTCACTAATGTCATTAAGGCCACCACTCTTATCTACTCTGGTTACACAGAACTCCAGATAATCAGCAAAGTGTAGCATCTTCCGCTGACCTGTCGTGCTTTGCCTCCCCAAAATGACCCTGCATTTACCTTCCATAATATATGATAAAAAAATGAGAGCAGTTCACTTACATGGGCCAATCATAGGAAAATCAGAATGCTACAAAGACATTTCAGTTTAAAGTGAAGAACTGAACCTCACACCTTTAAACTGCATGCCAGGTACGTACAGCCAATGGCAGGAGAAGGAATTATTATTTAATAATTGTGACTCTACAGAGTTTTTGCTCAGGTCATTTTCTTTATTTCTAATGGAAAAAGGACTCAGAGCTTGTTATCCATTGCGAGGCTCTGTATTTAAATGATCTAGTGTGTTTTTCAAGTGTTAGTGTATTGTTCTTTAATCAAAATCATTCACTGCTCTGATGTCTGCTACACTGAAGGATGGTGGGCTATATATCCTCAACCACTGAACCACAAAGAGGGAATTCAATTCGAATACCCACTGTTCATTGCTATTCAGTGATATGTTGACTATATGTAGAGGTGCAAAGGCCTCTCCAACTGAGCATTAACAAATTTTAAGAATAGATCTTTGGGTGAAGCATCAAAGGGCTACAAAGAATATTACCCCAGCATAAATCACAAAGAGCTTTTGTAAGGATAGGAAATTGAAGGGGGTGATGTCCTTGCTCAGACAGGATGGAGATAGATGAGCATTTAAAGTTATTGTTTCTCCTTTCTGACCTTCTCTTCCCTATGTGCCTTTGTCTCTTTTGTGAGTCCGTTCAGATGAATGATTGCACTATTTCTGATGCTAAAACCTCCCCAAATGACAACAAAGGTTGGTAATAATGTATTATTATTAGCATGTGCTATGAGAGATCAGATAGCCTTTGTCTCTTTGCTGACTGCTAACACTGCTACCAGTAAAATTGTTGCATGTTTTAGGTCTGTTGCCTGCAACTGTCTCATTTACATCTAACAGTTTTCATGCTCCTCCATACAAAGATGTAAGATGCTTATCAACAACATAAAATGTTTTCTTTATGGCTAATATCAAGAAATTATTATAAACAGATAATTGGGTGACACAGGTTAAACATGAGGTTTTTTTAGGTCGGCCAGAATACCAAACACTATTATATACATACAGTCTATCGCAGATGCTATATTATCATTGGGCTATAGGTGGAAACCTAAGGACATATTAGGACAGTGTTTGCTGAATATTAGTGTAAAAAAATGGTAGAGCGTGTTCAGCCATTTAAAATTATAGAACAGCACAGAATCCTCTTTGGTCAATCCATCAATGCAATCACTGTACCCAGCACGGCTCATAGATTACGAAGTCTTGGCATTCAAGATGCAATGCAAGTTCATCTAGATACTTCCTAAATGTTGTGAGAGTATGTGCCTCTAACACCCTTCTCACTGTATTCCAGATTCCAACCACCCTTTGGGTGGAAAACAAATTTCCTACTCCTTTGCTCAAACCTATTCCCTCTATTTTTAGACATCTCTGGTATTGGGAAAAGTTTCCTACAATCTACCCTATCTCTGTCCTTCATAATTTTCTATACTTTTGTTTGGGGTCATATCAGCCTTCTCAACACCAAGGAAAACTAACCAGTCTACCCTTGACACTCAAACACTACATTACAGGCCAGTATACTCTTCAATGCAATCATGTCTTTCTTATAGTTTGTCAATTTAAGTTGTACCTAACCAAAGTTCCATGACATTGTACTGTAATATCCTGTGCCCCTGCTAATCATGGCAAGTAACCAACTTCCTTCTTCACTACCTTATCTACCACTAGTGAATTCTTAGACTTGAAGGTCCCTCAGTCCCTCAACATTCTTTATGTATGTTGTACCCTTGTTAGTCCATCTCTTATTAAGACTGAATTGCATCTGCTGCTGCTCTGCTCAATTTATCAGCATATCAAAATCATCCCATAACGTAACCCACTTTTTTCTTCACTATCTATGCTCCACTGATTTGCATGTCATCTGTGAACTTGCTAATCATACCACCTATAATCAGATCCAAATAATTAATTTATACAAATTGGTGAGCATCAAACTGAATACAGGCTTCCAATCTCTAAAAACGCCTACTTCCCTTGGAATCTTTACTCCTACTAAAAACTCCATTACCAAAACAATTTTAGAACCAATTTTCCCAGCTTTACCTTAGATCCTATGGGGTCTAAACCTTTGGACCAGTTTCCCCACATGAAACCTTGTCAAATGTCAATTTGAAGTCCAGATTATAGTAAACTGTATTTTCCTCATGAGTATATTTGTAACCTCTTCAAAACGCAAAATCAAATTGATCACATGGAATCTGCCCCTAACAAAAACATGCTGACTATCTTTGAATAATTCAAATCTTATCAAGTCTAGATCAATCTGTCCTTCAAAAAATTTTCCATCTATATCCCTACCACTGATAATAAATCTATGAGCCTGAAATTACCAGGCTTTTCCCTTCTGTCCTTCTGAATGAAGATATCAGATCAGCTATTTTCCATTCATGCTTAAATATGAATAAGTATCTATGTCTTATACCCTCTTGTAATTATTAATAGGTTCTAGAACTTCTGTATTTCCCCTGCCTGAATTCTTCCACTACAATGTCTTTCTCCTTTATGAATAGAGATCAGAAGTATTGTTTGAAGCCCCAGATTGCCCTTTTAGTATCTGTTGGTCCTTGCAGATATCCCAGTTATCCGCTGGGCCTTAATTGTACTTAATAAAATGTCACATGCCTAATACCTTTCATTGCTGATATTTTATGTCCCTTTGTTCCACTTTTTCTAAATACTTCCCTCAATCCATACACATTTTTTGTGCTCCTGTTGGAGTTCCTCCAGTTTCAATTTTCTATACTTGCCATATGCTTTTTTTTTTGAGCCAACTCTCATTATCCAAAGTTCCTTTTTCTTGCTGACCTTGCCTTTCATGTTTAGGGAGCAATTTCACTTCAAACATTGACTGTTATAGTTATATAAGTCTTCAATTAGTTGTACCTGCAAGCTACTGCTCCCAGTTTACTTTTGCCAGGTCCTATCTTATGATATTAAAATCACCTTTCCCCAATTCCAGATTTAAGATTCTGGATCACTTCAATAATGCATTTCAATAATTATTTTGAAACTTAGAATTGCAGTCACTATCTCAGAAATGCTCTTACACTGACATCCCAATCACTTATCCATCTTTACTTCCTAAGATCAAGTCCACTGCTACCCTTTTTCTAGCAGGACCATCTATGTACTGACTCATAAACCTCTCTTAGGTGCAATTTTAAAATTCCATCCCCTCTACGCATTTCACACTTAATATTGGAGAAACTGAAACTCTAAAGTTTCAAACCTACATATCATGAGAACAGACCATCATTATCTTACCTTTTTATGATCCAGTCAAATTCAATGCTTTTGCCAGGTTTGGAAAGACTGAATTTCTATTTATATTTTCACTTTCTACTGCAGTCTTCCATTGATGATGAAATGCAATATCAACCAGCACTGAGGGTTGAGTATCCTCAAAGGAGCAGTGGTAGATAAGAGTGTTGATAATAGAGGAAAGATTGTTGTGAGGCAGGCAGGAATTTGTTGAACTTACAATCAGATCAGTCATGACCTTGTTAAACAGCAGAGCAGGCTGAAGTAACCAAATTCCTAATTTGTTCCTGCTGTGTTGGTTATGCTCAATAGTTAATGTTTCTTCTGCTATTTAAGCTTCCTAGAAATAGTGAAATAGCAATTTATTATTTATGTTATCACTGGACAGCAACCAAAGTAGATCCATAATCTGAAAATAGATTTGAGTTAAAGGTTACAGGACTAAATTTTAGTTAAGATTGTTCTTTACTTATCATAAATACATTTTTCAAAATCTGAGATTGCCTATGATAATCGTACATCTTAGTTTTCAGTGCTGTCAATGCAGTAACAAATCCCAAAGCTATCCACAAGAGATTATCAAACTGAGTTTAACATTGCACATTAGGACAGGTGACAGGCTTTAAGCACTTTCTTAATAGAAGAATGATTGCAAAATAATTTAGGGGAGGAATACCAAATATCATTTAGCTTATGCCTTCTTTATGAGCAATCCAATTAGGGTTACTTCCCTTCTCAATCCACAGCTTTTTAAAATACTTATCCAACTACCTTCTAAAAGTCTACACGCCACCCTCCATGTACACCAAATCTTAGCAACTCAAAACCACGACAAAGAAATATTTTCTCTTCTCAGCCCTGGGGCTTTTGCCAGTTTCCTAAATCTGTTTAGTGATTACTCATATGACAACAAGTTCTTTTTTTAAATCTCTCTTGGAATTTTCCTTTTCCAAGGAGTACAAGTGTAGCTTCATAGGCTTCTTAACAGAAGTTCTTCGTTTTAGATATTATTTCAGTGAATCTCTTTTGCACTCTCTACCAGATATAGATATCCTCAAAAAGAGCCATCCAAAATTATAGACACATTTCCGGCTAGTCTTTCTTTAACCTGAGAGCTAGCTCAAGCTGCCTCTAATTGCTGATGTTGTTTTGAGACCGAAGCTTTCTCTAGACTGAATACTAAGTTTGCAATGATTGAATCTGGTTTAACGGACTGCCCAAACAGCCACTATTGCTATTTTTGTACAGAAGAATGCTTATGCTTACAATTGGATCATTAGGCATTACATTTTATACAAAGGGGAACAAAAATTCATTGTTATTCATCTGGTTGGCAAGTATTTACTATTTTAAGCTAATTAAAAACTGTAGCACTCAATTTTCCTCTATTCTGTATAGTTATATTTTTGAAATGTAGAGACCCTACAAGAGAACATTGAACTGTTAAACTTAGAAAGTTGTCTTTTCAAAATCACTCATTATACCAGTACAATATTCATTACATCCCTGATTTATCTGTTTGCATTTTCATGTTTTACTTTACTTTCCACATTTTATGTTAATTATGTTTTCATACCTGATTAATTTTTTCAGCAGAAATCTCAAAACTGGGTTACATCCATCCCAGAGGCTGGAACTTCATGAATCCAATTTATCCTGAAGCTAAAGCAAGAAGCGTGGATCAAAATTCACTGCCTGGAAAGATTACAAGAAATGGTCCAACCTGGCTCCAGTAGGAATCATTGCAAACTACTGAAGCAGTACTTTTCTTTCCACCTCAAAAACAAAACTAAACAATGATATTTCAATTTTGTTCTACAAAAATAATTTAGGACAACATCTGAAAACAAATTTCACCTTTTGTGTATCCAGAGGAAACTCTTCTGCATAACCCAAATCTGATGATCCTATATAAAACAACGAATGTTGACAGATTTTTTGTTTTATGTATAAATCTGAAGCAGGAAATCTTATTTATTTTGGGTCAAACATGTTTACCAAAAGATGCTAATGTTTATGGCCCTAGCAATTGTATAGACTTGTTTAAGATGCATATGAAAAAGTGCTCAGTGTGAGGGATTGCATGTTATATTTAATCATGCTGTCTCCACACCCAAAGAAGAAACTCTTTAAATGTCAAGAGCTACATTGAGTTGGTATATAAGAATATAAATATGTTTATGACGAAGAAAAATCAAACACCACTTCCAGAAATGTTTTGAGTCCAATGATAGCTTTGGTGAACAGTGTCCTGCTATTTGAATTGTGCAATTTATAACAGAAAGATGTATCCTGGCCATAACTGGAAAAAACAGAGCCTTACAACATTCAGGGCAGATTAGAATGTTCACAGAGCAAAGACAAATAATGGGTACGTGCAATAAATTTGCCATTGAGGCCAAAGCTGTAACATTATTTTTGCTAAACACTGGAATAAGATGAAAATCAGACTTTTAAATCTCAAAACACATTGCCTAGCATCATGACATTACTTCAGAGTTTTATTCAAAATTGCAATATGGTGGGTGAGAGTACGGTACAGTAAGACAATGCTGGTGACTCTGTATTTACTATTGTACACTTATTAGAAATAGTGGGTAAGTTTAGTAGCACTAGCATTGTTTTTTGTCTGAGCTGTGTATATAGCATGATGGCAAATATATAGTGTAACTGTGAGTTGCATTTTGTATAAAATTGTTGCTGCTGCCTGTTACATATACATTTAGAGCAAGTACATGCAAATAAGGATGTTCCCCAGTGAACTCAAGCATTTTCCCTATTAGCATTCATAATTGAAAACTGTTCACTGAATCAAGTTCTTATATTTATCATAATTGATTTAATGAGAACTCAGATTCATAATATATTACCAAAGCTTTGAGTGGCATTTGCTTTTCATTAGTTTTGCAATGGTCAGTACACGATAAAGAAACTTTAAAAAGCCAGGGATTAAAAAAGTGAGAGTGACCTTTTATTCAGTAATTTCACTTGGTAAAGGGTAGGAATTCTTTTTATGGTTTGAAAAGAAAGACAATTACTGATCCCTGATGTTTGGTACAAACCAGAGGATTCCTGTGTTGAAGCATGTTTGTAGCCTGCAAACATTTAACATAAGAGGTTACTAAAAACCATATGATACAGCAGGTACCTTTATGGCATTGTTGTACACTGTATAAAGCGTATATACTGATAAATATTTAGTGTTTGTCCTACAGGTGTACATATTCTTCCTAGTGTACATATATATATATATATTCCATTCTATGTTGGATTATTGCATGCATGTATGGTTCAGTCCTGAGAAGTAAAGATTACGATTCTTGGATTGTCTTAAAAAAGCTATTCTGCAAAAACATGGAGTTGTTTAACATTTGAAAGAAGAGTTTGCTTTCTTTGTCCAAAAATAAAAATAAAAGACATGAGATACTCAATGCCTATTTAACTTCTATTCTATCTAGACTGATTTTGTGGGCCTCTAAACTGACACTCCTGTAATTTGGTAACTAAAAAGGAATTGAGTAACAGACAAAATGCTGGAGGAACTCAGCAGGTCATGCTGTATCTATGAAGAGGAATAAAGAGTTGAGGTTTCAGGCCGCGGTCTGGACTGGAAAGCAAAGAGAAAGAAGCCATAATAGAAAGGTGGGTAAAGAGGAAGGAGTACAAGCTGGAAGGTGATAGGTGGAAAGGTAAAGGGCTGAAGAAGAAGAAATCTGATATCTGATGGGAGATGAGAATGGGCCTTGGGAGAAAGTATTCCAGTGCAATTCCTCTGTCCGAGTTAACTATCAAGTGGTATTGTAAATAAAGCTAAGAAGCAAAGTACTGATAATTTTGAATTGTTCTTATGTTCAGATTATACAATTAGCCTTAACCCTGTAAGCTCCTCCCACTTAACCTCAAATCCCTATATTTTTTCCATTTCCAGCTCCTTGTGCCTCCATGGCTTTGTGCATGGAAAATCAGTTCTCACAAAGTTGAATTTTTTTGAAAAGAAAGATTGACCTAGAAGGTTGACAAAGTTAAGGCAATAAGATTATCCATGAGAAGTTTAGTAAGGACATTGACAAGGTCCCAGTTGTAAGCTGGTCCCAAAGGTTAGAACACACAAGATCCAGGCTGATATAAACTAGATATAAAATTAGGTTGGTGGTAGGAGGCAAAGGGCAGTAATGTATGGTTGTTTTTCAGATTGAAGGCCTATGACCAGTGATGTGCCACAAGGATCAATGCTGGATCCTCTGTCGATACCCTATTAACACTAATGATTAGGATAGTATGTAGCATGTTTGTAGATTTAACCAAAACTGGTGGCATAGTGGACAGTGAAAAAGTTGTTCCAAGATTACAAAAGGATATTTATCATCTGGGAAATAGGAAAGGAATGGCAGGGAAATTAACTCAAGACACATGTGATGTGATGTATTTGGTTAAGTTAAACCAGGGCAGGACAATGAACCAGGACTGGGGAATGTTATTGATTAGCGAGATCTAGGGTAGAAGAGTTCCCTGAAAGTGAGCAGAGGTAGAATGAGTTATTAAAGAAGGCTTCAGTATTTTGTTGGTTGACATATTGAGTACAAGGGTTAGGATGTCACGATACAGTTGTACAAAACTTCAGGTAGGCCTTGGAATATTTCATACAGTTCTGGTTGCCTAACTGCTGAAAAAAGAATTCACAACGATGTTGCCTGGATTGGAAGGCTTGAGTTATAAGGAGAGATTAGATATGTTGCCTGGAATAGATAAATTGGATCTGTTTTCTCTGGAGCAGAAGAGGCAAAAAAGCAACACGAGAGACAGGGTAGATAACCAGAGGCCGTTTCCCATGACTGGGGAATCTGAAAGTAGAGGGCAAAGGTTCAGAATGAGAGGAAGAAAGTTTAAAGGGGATTTGAGAGGTTTTATTTACATATAAAGAGTAATTGGAAACTGGAGTGAGTTACCAGAAGGGGTGGTGGAGGCAGGAACATTAAGGTCATTTAAGAGACATTGAGACAATTATTTGAATGAGTAAAGCATGTAAGGATATAGAATTAATGCAGCCAAGTGGGATTCATATACATGGGCACAATGATCATAAAAAACATCAAAGACTCAGTTCCTATACTGTACAACTCTGACCCTAATTTACTTCATGCCATCACTGATGACTGTTATAGAACGTACATCAGTGCAGCATAGGAACAAATCTCTCAGTCCACAGTATATTTGCTGACTACAAAGCTAATTGAAACTAATCCCATCGGCCTATTATGTCCCTCAATAGTTGGCTATTCATATGTCTAAGTGCTTTTTAAATGTTGCTATTACACCTACTTCAATATTTACCTTGGTAATGAATTAAAGCCACTTACTACAAACACCATGTACAGAAAATTTCCTTTAACATTTCCCCCTCTCAATTTAAAGCCTCCATATATCCTCTAGTACTTAATATTTCCACCCTGGGATAGTCTATCTACGCTTTTGTGCCCCTTGTAATTTTATATACTTTGACTGGGTTGTCCTCAACCTCCGACAAACACTGCACAGAAAACTTCTCCTTACAGTTAATACACTTTCGTCCAAGCAACATCTCGGTGAAATTCTTCTACATCTCCACCCTTCTTGTAATGTGGCAACCAGAATCACATAATACTCAAATGTTGTCCAACCAAAGCTTTATGCAGCTGCAATATGACTTCCTAAATTCTAAATACAGCATCCCAACTGATGAAGGCAAGCACCCAAGTGCCTTCTATAGCACTCTATCTAGCTGCCTTGCCATTTAAGGGAGTCATTGATGACTGATGAAGGGTCTCGGCTCAAAATATTGACTGTTTACTCTTTCCTATAGGTGCTGACTGGCCTGCTGAATTCCTCCAGCATTTTGTGTGTATTACCATTTACCAAGCTCCTCAGAATTCATTTAATTTCAAATAAAGGGCTTAAACACTTATACTTCTGACAGGGAAAGTAGCAATAAATGCATCCAAGATTGAAATAATCTAACATTAGTGGGACAGAGCAGACTTATTCCAAAGATGATATTAAAAACATATGGCATTTTTTATACATTTTCACTTAACCCTGGGCTAAGGTACCATTTGAAAATCCTGCAAGTTCATTATATACTTCCTTAGTGATGCCCAGAATGCCTCAAAGTTCTCCAGTTGCTTAACTGGGATTTTCTCTCACCTTTGTACAGTTGTGGCAGAACTTTTATCCATTTAAATATTTCCAAAAGCCAACATATTGTCTATGTTATTTTACTAATCTATGAACCTTCTTCCTCACCCCAAATATCTTCTGCATCTCCTGTTTAGAAAGTTCATATTAGTAACATCCATTATTGTTGCCTTGTGAAAAGAAAATAACTAGCTTTGTCAATCCTAACCTTTACAAATACACTTTGGCTGACTGATCAGTTCAAAATTTGCAAGGCGTTTAGTTAGTCTATCCTTATTTATAGATCCTAGTTGTTTTCTGATAGCAGATGCTAATGAACTAGTTGGTAATGCCCTAATCTCCCTCCTTACCATGCCCAATTTTCAATCTGAAAGAAATGTTCCCAAATCAGGAATCTGAAGATAACAGCAAATGTCCAATGTCTCAGGACTATCAGGTTGACCCCTACCTTCAAGCAGGTGGGAAAATTTGCAACATCCTTGCAGATTTACGTGAACTGCGAGTATAGTGGACACCATCATAAATATAGCTCACTGGTTTTGTGTATATGCTGGGGGAAAAGAGAAGAGATCAGCTGGTATGGTAAATGCACTATGATACCCATTTTTCAGTCAGCTGTGATATTTTATTTGTGTTAAGATCTTACAGCACACACAAATATATATACACCGGTACATTAAAATTTTCACACTTCAGTAGTCTCTGTAAAAGATTAAATATTCATGCTTTTTCACAAACCTAAAAACTTTACTGCAGGGACTAACAGAGAGAAAACATCTGGCATCCAATCATAAAATTGTGCATATCATCAACGTAAGGCTTCTTAATTACTCAAACTATTCACACAGGCCTCAGAAAATCTTTTACTCTTTGTGTTCCCTGGAATGCTACTTTAAAGCAATAAGGAAACTACTATCAAAAAAGAGATAGATGCAGGATGATTTTTTTTCAGACATAATGTGTCATAAAGTATCAAATGCAAAATCCTGCTTTGTATTTTACTATCATGGTGCTCCATTTGTTCTATCAGAATATGCCAGCAAATTATAGAAATACTTGCGTATTGGTTGTCACTGAGTACTTCTTAAAATCTTCAGTTACTGAAGAAGAGCATCAAATTCTGATCCCAAAATTTACAACATTCAAACAAGTTCTTTCAGATCTGTCCATTTAGACTTTAGTTTAAACGTTAATGAAAATTAACATTAAATATCTTAGAACAGCATCTGCATTCTAAATAGCCTTTATACAAAGGTAATTTAGAATTACCACCTGTGTTGTTATTTGTGGAGAACACCATCAATATCTAATCATTTTATCCCAAAAAATTTTGGAAAATTATTTCTTATGCTCCTCATTCAAGAATTCAAAAACATTCTGTAGATATGATGCTCATCTATTCCTTTAACTCTTCTTTCAAACCTCAAAATCAGATCACACAAAAGTGGAAAGCAACCTTTGATAAATAATAATGACACTTCTGCATTACAGACATTGCACATTATGAAGCCATTCAGAATATCACTCCCTGCCTGCTTTTTGAGAGAGCTATCCAATTACTTAAAGTGCTGACCATCTTCCTCTTACACATTCAATTTATTCACTTCAATATTTATCCATTTCCCTTTTGAAAATTCTGGTTGAATCTGCTTCAATCACAACTGTTTGGTAAAAACTGTTTCCTAACATCACTTCAACTTTGTTTTATTGCCTTAAATACATGCTCCATGGCTACTAAACTATCTGCCACGGAAACCAGATTCTCCTGTACTTTATTAAATCTGTTCACCATTTTACATATTTACTTCAAAACTCTTCCTGATCTTCTCTGCTCTGGGTGACTGCCAGATTTTTCATTATTTTAATGTTACATTCACTGGTAACATTGATAAACTCCTTCCATACCTCCCCAAAGCGATGACAGTATTCCTGAAGAGTGCTGCTCAGAACTGAACACCCTTCTATGGCTGAGTCTGTACCAGTTTCTTTAGCATAATAATTTATTTGTATTTCAAGTGTATGCCTTCTTTACAAATATCAAGTATCCCATACCCATTTTTTAATAAAAACTCTCATAGCTTCTTTTATCTTAAAAGATTTATGTACAAAACCAGATCTGCCCTTTCACACTCTTAAAAATGTATAATTTGTTTTCCATTGTCTCTCCTATCAAGATGCATTACTTCTGTGTTAAATTTCAGTTGCCACATGTCTGCCCATTTTTCAAGAATCTGCCCTCTTAGTCTGTAACTATTATCCTTAATTAGCTACAAAATAAATCTTGTACTTTGTGCCTCAGCTGTGTGTAAATAAGTAGATCTGCATAACTTTTAATATTTTGTCAAACATCGTGAACATTAAATGTTTGCATTTTTTAGTTTATTATCAATATTGTAAATATATTTTCCATCTACGATCTATTACCTAAAGTACTTCACGTCTTGCAAATTAGTACAATGAATAACATGTCCCATTTGGAAACACTCGAATTTGTACATCAAGAACAAATGAGCAGGCACACAGATACAAAGCAGAATCTGTGTACAGTATTAAATAGGGACATTGCTGAAAGCAGGAATTACAAAACATTAAGAGCTCTCAATCCAAAACAATTAGGTTTATTAAAATAGGTTGGGTCACATCTCCAAGAAAAATGCAATACTTAATAAATACTAAATAAGCTATTTAAAGGTGTTTAAATATAAAATCTAAACTCCAACTGTAAACTTTTCCTAGTGTAACCGCTCATCATGACTAAGATTGTCTCTTGTTTTACAAATGCTTGTCACATTTCCAATCCATATCAACAAACTGTATTCTCATTGCTGATGCTATAAAATTCAATATTGAACTTGTACCTCAATCTGGGAAAGTGTTTGTAGCGATTATGTAGAAGGCAACCAACACAACTGCTAAAATCCTAATGAAGCTCCATCACTGAACAGCCAACTAACATGGGCATTCATTTACCATTTTGGCATGCTGGCTACAGGGATAACAGATCAGATTGGTTTATACAGTAAAGTAGTAACATATTTCTTCTTGTACCGATGTGTAGCACTGAGAACCATCACTCCATCCTAGAACAGAAAAATAAGGTGAAAAATGATTTATAGGTTAGTCGTTATTTACCAAAGTAAATAATGCTTTGTTATAAATACATTGAAACAGTAAATTGATTAAAATTTTAAAAGCTAGTAAAATTTCTTAACATTCTAAGTTTATTTTACTCATTTGGACTCTGGAAGAATTAAAACCCGCAGGAATATTAATGCAAAGGTCAAGTAGTTTAGGAGACTAATAGATCTACAGGTGAGTTTGTGATGCTGTGGTATATTTTTAGACATTCTTACAATCATTACAAAGCATTATGAGTCCTGGAACTAGAAAGGGAAAGTGTAGTAAGAAGTCATTAATATCCTGGAAAAAAACAGAATGCTTCTGTAAGAGATGGTAAAATCATATTCAATTCTTTTCCACACGAAGGACTTGTTCAATTGTACATCAAGTCTCAAAGTAATGCCATCAATCCCATTCTCCCATTTATTTCACTATAACACATTCTGTTTGATATGCCATTAACTCAGTTTTGATTCTTCTACAGCTCACCATATTAGAGGCAACTTAGTGGCCAATGAATCTACCAACCAGCACATATTTGAGATGTGGGAAGAAACTAAAATGCTTGGAGAAATCATCTATGTTTTGCATGGTGGCACTCTTGCCAAGCGAGAAAACCACTCCAGATTACAGCACAAAAGTTTTGACTGACCAATTTTTTTTTACAGTGTGGTAGGAATGCTCACTCTCTAAGGTTCTGTCTTTCAGATGAGATGTAAAACTAAAACCAGCATTTTCAGATGAGGATGCAAAATATTCTAAGGCATTATTTTGAAAAGAGGGAGGAAATTACCTCCAAGTTCCAATCTTCACAGCATCTGAAAGCAGATAGTCTGCTGATTATCTTTTATAGGAACATCTGAGCATCTTGAATGCCATTTTCCTGCAAGTGCCCCACCACAAAAAGCGGTTCATTGGATGTAAAGCATTTTTAGTTTCCAAGATCATGAAAGTTAGTACTTAAATTCAATTATTTTTTCCAAGCACGAGGTTGAAATAGAAAAAAGCTAAAAATAGCCACTTTTAACTCAGCTCTGAATCTCAGACTGAGGTATGCATGTGATAACATTTTTTAGAGGGTGACAAAATACCATGATGAGTATGTGCAGAAGTCAAGAATACAGTTGTAAACCAAAGTTGTATGATTCCATTTGTGCAGTCATCCTGGTCTTGACAGACAAGGTGATCAAAGGCTCTGGAATTTTGATACCAAAAGACAGAACTCTTTGATCAAGTTTGCTTTTGCCAATACCTGGAATCTCCCCATACCCTAAATGAGAGATTAGTCATCAAAAAATGCACAACACAATCTGCAGTTAAATTCATCATTCCCTAAGCATTGCAGCTATTCAGATGTATCACCTTGTCATTGGGTACTCAAGAGATGAAGGCAACTCAAGCCACTGAAATCCCTTCCAGATTGATACAGATTTCTAAGATGACCTAGGATCATTTGGATCCATAAGGGGATCTAATAATTATATTTCAAAGCTTCTATGCTGCATGGCACCGTGCACGCCAGTGGGATTTATAAAACAATACAACCTTCCATTAGTGGATTATACTATTAATACAATAAAATATTTTGAGAAACATCACCTTAGTAAAATAATTAACCTTCATTATTAGTTTATAATAATTAAGTATCATGGCTTAAGATCTCTCCCCTTTATATTGCACTCCATACACAGTGGTGAATAACTTGCGATGCATTTCAACCAGCTGATAACAAAAAAAAAATGGGGAAATTGCACATTTCCACACAGGTCACATTTCATTCAGAATAATATTTAAGGAGTTGGCAAACTTACTTTTATAGAAAGTGCATATAGGTGATTCAGCATCACATGATTTGGTTCAGGTAGTAAAGCAGGATCACACTAGATAAGTGAGATGGAGAAGTGAGTTAGACATTTTTATTGCTTCAACAAGCCAAGTATGGAACTGATTTACACATATTTCAGAAGACTGCACATACAATAGCAAATTACAAAATTCCTAATTGAATTTTTTATATCTCAAAGCGGCTTGTATAGCTTTAAGTGTAGTAAAGCAACAGAAGTTTTTATCATGAGTGCTTTTAAGAAAAACTTTTCACCACACTACATATGATTGGAAAGTGGTAGGTTTTAAAGATTATTTGAATATTAGAGGCATATAAAGGTTTAGGAAAGGAATGCCAAAATCTAGGTTTTGACAGGTGAAGTGAAAGTCTCTAATGGTAGTATGATTATTTTGTTTAACTATGCAAAAGAACAGAACTGAAGGAGTGTCGAAACTCAAAGACTCTAAGGCTGATGGATCACAGAAACAGGCAAAGATTTAGAAACAGGGATAAATGTTTAAAATCATGGTATTACTTAACTGGGGGCAGCCATTTCTGACTTCAGTTGAATAGTCAAGGAATGGAACCAGGTCAGTGTAATCCATCTGGACACCAGTAGTAAAAATGGTAGATAGAATTTTCAATGATGTCAACAACCCCATTCAGGGCAAGAAGGCATTGTTTCTCTTGAAATTGTTATATCTACCATCAATTGAGATTTTGGCAAGGGACTTCTAGAAACAATAAAGGAGGATTTGGGAAGCAACAATGGATTCAAAGATTTTGAAGAAAAGGGTCGACTGCAAAAACATTGATGTTTCATTGAGCATATTGACAGCAGATTTGAAGGAGTGCGAATGTTACTGTAGGAGAGACTACATCAGCTTTCATGAGAACCAAAAATTAAGCTAGCTATGCAGCAGTTTAATGGGAATAGGTCTAAACTGTAGAAGGTGATTCTCAAGGATAAGAAAAGAGGGAAATTAGGAAAAAATTACCCTTTCCAGATGAAGGCAGGAAGGTACAACATAGAAAGCAGCTAGCTCAGTTGAGTGAATAAAGCTTCATGATAAAGTTGTTCATGATTTCTTTACACTTTGTTGCAGGAGGTGAACGTGAGGCAGTAGCCTTGAAACATTCACAGATCAAATATTGACGCAATAAACAAAAATGAAATTGTAGGAAAGAAAATATAAGAGAACCAGAAAATGACTGATAAAGAACAGAGGTGCAAACAATGCAACATGCATGAACATTTTTTGTTGTTGTAATACTGAAAGAAAGTAGTAATTTATAACAAGAGGAAAAACATTAGTGGCCTTCTAGTACTGCAAACCAACCTTCGAAGATATCCTAAAGATATTGTGACATACTGTATGGTTTTATCTAAGGAAAAGCTAAGACTAACAAACCTTAGACTACATCTAAACCTAAGACTCCCTGGCCAGGTGTGATTTGTGCTAGGATGAAGGACTGTTGAAAAAAATAATATGGACTTATTACATTTAAGAGTTAAAAAACCACTGACTACTTAAGTAGTTCTAGAGTTAAGAATCAAATGTTGCATGTTTTTAACAATGAGACAAATATAGTCAAAACAATGACAGCATTGTCCAAAGGGCCTGCACTGTGCTATGCTTAATGTTCATTGTGTCATATACTAAAATGACAAAACATTTTTAAATTGCAGATTGAGATAAGTATATATCTAATCGTCAGTCAACAATATTTAAGTAGGGAAATGTACTTGCTGACTTGCTCCTACATACATTTTTATTCAATTACAATGCATGGTAACTCAGAGAATGATGAAGAACATAGTTCCCTAACCCCACCTCAAGAACTACTGAGCCAGATTGGGAACTAGTATTAAGTTCAGCACTACATGTGTATGTACATTTCACATCTAATTGCTCCATCACAAAACTAATTGGCTCAAACAATAAACATTGGCTTCAACAGGAAACAGAAAATTATGCTGGATGGTTAAAATAGGAATAGGCCTAAACCATAGAAGGCAATTATCATTATAGTGTTCTCGTGCAGTGTGTTGAAACTCTGACTAAACACCAAGTTAAACTGGAGTCAATGAAGACAGAGTCGTAGTAAGGTTAACCATTTACTGTTCACTCTTCCATACATTAACATCGTATGGTGAAAAGGCGTTGCTTCTATAATGTTTCTTTGTGGGTAGACACGGAGCTCTTCACGATCATGCTGCACGCACGGCACCCACCTTCACACCTTCTCTGAACTGGAGGTTACACATAAGATGCGGCGAAACCGGAGGTGACGTCATCACATGCCGCGATATACCATAGACAATGGATTTACCTTTGTTATACCGTAACTTAATTATCAACCTTTAACTAGAAAATAGTTACAAGCAAATCATTTAAAACGTAGACCCAACGAAGTCAAATAAATGCCTTAAGGGCAACACACTCCCTGTCTGACCTTTGTAAAGTCACTATAAACATGGTATAAAACTAGTCCCTTGATCAGTCTATAGGTAGAAGTAGAACAACCTCTGTAACTGGTCTCAGGTTTCCTTCTCAGGGTTCGTTGTAAAGATGCGAACCAGTTGACTGCCTGCTCTTCGTTGTTTGGCAAGCGCTGGCGCAGTACTCTGAATGGTAGTGGGGCGACCCAGTTGTTCGCTTCGTCCCCAAAAACCTTTGTGTTCATTATTTTTAAGGAGATGGCGTTTTCCACAGATGGAGCAAGTTTATTATCATGCTTAGTTTGAGCGAAGACTGACTGTCCCAGTGTCTTCGCAGTTACTTTACTATGCTCATGCCTTTGTTGTGCTTCCTTGATACACATAACACTTGTGGAGGGCTGAGAAATGGAATGGCAGCCACTCTCTAGCACGTTAGTCTTGAGCGTGTTAACTGTCTGTTTGTGTACGTTGCCAGAGCACACCTCTCCTATAACCACCCAGCCCAGATCCAGACGTTGGGTGAAGGGGGCGTTGTGTGGTCCATTGACCTGCTGCCTGACTTTGTGCACCCTAAGAACGTCTCTTCCGAGTAGCAGGAGTATTTCTGCTTCCGGATCCAGTTCTGGGATGTGCTTGGCAATGTGGTGGAGATGGGGCTGGTGTAGCACTGTGCTTGGCGCCAGAATTCGGATCGGTTATTTAAGATCTCATTGCACTCTAAGAGTGGAGGGAGACTGATGACGACTTTGCCATCCAGCGACTCCAGCTGGAAGCCTTCTTCCTTCCTGCCATGTTTCTGCGATGCCAGAGCAAGTTCTGAGGTAGTATGGGAATGGATTACCCTTTACGCTGAACAACTTGAAGAACTCTGGTCTCACTAGTGGGCGGTCACTCTGGTCATCCAGAATTACATAGGCTTTGATGGCCTTGTCTCTGGCTCCCTTAGGGTATACCTTAGTGAGCCAGATCTCTGAGCATGAACGGCACGACTGACCTGGACTGCAAACTTCTGTGCAGCTCGAGCTGACAATAGTTGTATCAGAGTGATCCTCTCCCTTCCCGGCATCCTCTTGAGGGAGTGGAGGAGCCTTGGCAGTTTGCGGTGACAGACCAGGATGCATGGCTCCATCGTGATTAGGGCTGCTGTTACATTCCGAGCACTTTACGGGGAACGTATACTCTTTAGCGAGGTAGGAGGTAGAGGAACAGCACTTATAACATATTCTTTCTTCCTTGAGAAGGGCCTTTCTTTCGTCAAAGGGTTTGTTTCAAAACATTCTGCATTTTTTGAGGGGATGGGGTTTGTTGTGCAATGGACAATTCTTGCTAGGGTCATCGTTGATTGTGGAGACTTCGGTTTTATGCACTGAGACGGGTTTATTGATGACAAAATTGTTCGAAATGGGTTTGACTGGGCTGGTGTGAGTTGTGGTGCTGCCTTGATTCATGAAGCTAGGGTTGCTTCGCCTCTTCGCCTTCTTGCACACAAACCTACTAAAATATTCAAAGGGAGGGAATTGACCACCATTCTCTTCATTGTACTCTGAGCCAATAGACACCCATCTTTCCTGCAGCCCAAATGGAAGTTTGTCCACAATTGGTCCAACTCCGCGTGAAGTATCCAAATACGAAAGGCCAGTTAAATAGCCGTCTTCCTTAGCACCTTGAATCTCCATGAGTAAATCTCTGAGTTCTCGTAATTCAGTGTGGTCCTTGGCTGACACCCTAGGAAAATTGTCCAGGCGTTGAAATAGCGCCCTCTCAATAATTTCAGGGGCCGCATAGCACTTCTGAAGTCTCTCCCATGCTTTGTGTAAGGCTAGCTTGGGGTTGTTGACGTACATTGAGCGTATGTGTTTCACCTGTTCACTTGATTCTATTCCCAGCTATTTAGTCATAAGGTCCAACTCTTGGATTGCTGTGAGCTGGACTCCGCCGGTGGCACTGGTGAATGAGGAGTATCACGCACGGTAATTTTCAGGCTTATCGTCAAACTGGCACAGTCCTGAATTGACGAGGTCTCGTCGCGCTAAATACTGTGCCAAGGGTTCTGCTGGAGGTGGCGTGCTAGCTGGGGGAATATGTTGGGGGACATATGACTGAGCGTGTACGTTCATGATGGGATTTGATGTTCTGACTTCGGCCTTTGTCTCTGATCTCACCGGATCTGGTAAGTTTGGTGTTGGGAAGTATTCGTAGTCAGCACTTTCATACTTGAATTTGTGGCAAGGTTGCAATTGTGAGTTGTCTTCCCCAGGTGGATGCGATGCAATGAAGCTTCCCTGTGATTTCACATGAGATGGGAGAATGAATCTGCAGGTCAATTTGAGATTGGACATATTTGCTGGTGCGTTCCAGTTTGGCCCTTTCCAACATAGATTCTCCTGTTTTGTCTAGAACATGCATTTCTTCACCGTTTTCCAACACTTGTGCTTCCACCACGGCCGCATCAGCTTCTCATTGTAGCATCAGCACTTCTAACTGTATCTATCCTTGCCTTTTCCAACTGGTTTTCCGCTTCTCTGGCAGCCTTTTCCATTTTCAGTTTTGCTTCTTGGTTAGCGTATGACGCTCGCACCTTGGCGGCTTCTGCTTTAGCTCTTGTGAGGTCAGCCACACTTGTCGACGTCCTACTGCTCTTGGCGCTGAGTGCAAGCCACTTGATGCTTGATCGCAAAGCCATCGTACCACTTGTCAAAACATCTAATTGATTATGCCTTTTCACTATAGTGTTCTCGTGCAGTGTGTTGAAACTCTGACTAAACACCAAGTTAAACCGGAGCTAATGAAGACAGAGTCGTAGTAAGGTTAACCGTTTACTGTTCACTCTTCCACATTAACATCATATGGTGAAAAGGCATTGCTTCTATAATGTTTCTTTGTGGGTAAACACGGAGCTCTTCACGATCATGCTGCACACATGGCACCCACCTTCACACCTTCTCTGAACTGGAGGTTACACATAAGACACTGTGAAACCGGAGGTGACGTCATCACATGCCGCAATATACCATAGACAATGGATTTACCTTTGTTATACTGTAACTTAATTATCAACCTTTAACTTCAACTAGAAAATAGTTACAAACAAATCATTTAAAACATAGACCCAACAAAGTCAAATAAATGCCTTAAGGGCAACACAATCATGGACAAAGGAAGTAAGGCGAGAAACCATACAAGGTTGCTAAATTTGTGGTAGACACAAAAGTTGGGACAGCTATCAACAAAGGATACAGAAATAGATAACAAAAGCAATGCTTGATCAATCAACTTAAAGGATAATATATTTAATGGCAACACTGAAGGTTGGAGAAAAACTACCATGATAGCACAAAAATAATTTAAATTAGCTCCTTTCACATCCTTTGATTATGACAAGCAATAAAACTCCACAATCTGAGTGTTCAAATATCCTGATGGTTTAGCATTTGGCTCACCAGGCAATGTTTCCCAAGCTCTTTTTAAACTCACTATGGTCCCATTTCCCCAAGTTCAAGTCAAGTAAAGTGAAGTTTACTGTTATTTAACTCTGTGTGTGTGTGTGTGTGTGTGTGTGTGTGTGTGTGTGTGTGTGTGTGTGTATTTATTATGTATACAATGTATATAGAGATGAGACAACATTTCTTCAAACCAGGGTGTAAAACACATACACAGATAACACATGATAACTTACGAAGGCAAGGATAAAATCTACAGATGAATCACACATAAATAACAAACTAAAGTGCATTAAATTTAAATATTGAAAGGTACAGAACAGATTAGCCAGTGACACTTTGAATACAATGCGTCTGGGAGTTCAGAAGCCTAATGGCCTGGGGGATAAAACTGTTCCTCATCCTTACCGTTCTTGCTTTTATGCATTGTAGTCTCCTGCCTGATGGTAGAAAGTCAAAGAGAATGTTGGATGAATGAGTGGGATCCTTAATAATACTAAGGAACATGCACATGCAGCACTCCTGATAAATGTCCCCAGTGGATGGTAGGCAGACCCCTACGATCCTCTCAGCTGTTCTGACAGTCCTTTGTAGGGACTTCAGGTCCAATGCTTGACTGCTCCCATACCATATGGAGATGCAACTTCTCAGGACGCTCTCATTGGTTCTCCCGTAAAACACAGTTAAGATGGCGGGGGGGGGGTGCCTTGCTTGCCTCAATATTCTTAAAAAGTGGAGGCACTGCTGTGCCTT
Organism: Mobula birostris; assembly: GCF_030028105.1. Lineage (NCBI taxonomy): Eukaryota > Metazoa > Chordata > Chondrichthyes > Myliobatiformes > Myliobatidae > Mobula > Mobula birostris. Next base: position 63,858,206 of record NC_092381.1, on the reverse strand, counting down.
CTTGTTCAAGGAGATGATAGAAGGGACCAGGTGAGGTCATTTGTGATATGAACTCCCAGGAACTTGGTACACTTAACTCTCTCTATGGAGGACTCGTATTCACAGAGGGGGATGGTTTGTCTGCACCTTCCTGAAGTCCATAATGATTTCCTTTGTCTTCTCCACATTCAGGCTGTGCTTCTCACACCAATCCACCAGCCACTCCACTACTCTGTATACTTCGCCTTGTCATCATTTTTGATAAGGCCAACCACTGTTGTGTCAAACTTGATGACATGGTTTGAGCTGGATCCTGTGACACAATTATACATCAGCAGTGTGAAAAGCAGCCGGCTGAGCACACATATTTAGGGAGTGCCAGTGCTCAGAGTAATAGGATGAGAGATGTTGCTGCCCATGTGGACTGACTGTGGCCTTACTATTAAGAAGTCCAGTATCTAGCAAGGACAGCTTCTGGAGTATGATGGTGTTGAACGCTGAACTGAAGTCTATAAACAGCTATCTGGCATATGAGACCCCATTTTCCAAGTTCCCAAGTTCCCTTTCAACTCAACAGGCTCCCAAACCCTTGTTAAATTCACGAGAGCCTCTTTTCCCACACTTCCTTTAAGTTGAACTGGGCCCCATTTTCAGCTTTCCTGTGCCTTTTGTGCTCTCTTTAAACTCACCTGGTTCACTGAAAAGATGATTACAAAAAATCGTAACGTTTGAAAGTTGATTGCTATTGAGTTGGTAATATAACATCTAAAAGTCTGGAAAATTTTCCAGTCAGCGAAGTTCTGAGGGAACCAGAGTATTTAAGAAGTTCTACTCTTTGTACTTTTGTCTGCAGGGAATTAAGGAGACAAAATACACACTGCAAGGCCCCCAAAACCAGGTAAAGTGTAGAATATATTTAACTTACTTTTAATGATAAAATCCACCTTTGGTGATTCATTAGAAATAGATTTTTTGGAGAAAAACTATATGCTCTTTTTTCCATCTGAACTTCTGACAAAATCTAACAAATTCTTGCCTCAATCTTAAGTGTATCATTAAAGATCTTGAAGATTGAAAATAAAGATTTTAGATGAATTTTGATCATTTCAATAATTTGGAGTGTCAAAAAATGACAATTTTAATTAAATTTATTTTAATAAACTTACCGAAATGTGTGTATCCTTGTTCAGAATGACTTGGAGCAGATGAGGAGGTAAAATTGGTGGTGCCTTAAAGCGCTCTTCAGGCCTTAAAACATACATCTCCTGATGGTATGGTCCTGGAGGAGAGCTTGACAAATCTAAAACAAATACTATATTCTATCAATAGAATGTAAACAATCCAAGAATTTTTTTTAAGAAACTAAGCTCACAACTGATCCTGCAGATCAAAAAGGGGTCATTTCCAGCATTCAATTCCAGATGAATCCAATTCTATTCTGCAAATCCTTAGTTACATCTGTCCCACCAACTAGATAGATTCAGCAGTGCAGTGGCATAAAGGCAGAAAGGAGTAAACTTAGGCGATCTCATCACTGATTCTACATCCCATAAAATTTTATGCAATCAGATCAAACATGAGCAAAGAAAGCATAATGTCCTTTCTTAAATGATGAACCAATGTCCCTAGACATTGAACAAAAATTGGAAGTAATGGTGAAAGTAGTAGGACATATAAGGTACTCTGGGTATGGGGCAGCAGTGTTCATCAAGAAGAAAGGCTTCACAGCACCATCACTGAGTAAGCTGGATCACCCTGAAGATCACAGCTGCCAAACAGGGTTTCAGCAAGAAGTGAGCTAACCAATATGAGGGATAAACCTATTTAGTCCCATTCTCAAACACCAAGCAGTGAGAGATGCATTTATTCAGAGTAGAAGTGACTAAAGCATAGTATATACTCAGCTGGTTCCACCATGGGCACAATCTTCCCTACCAGAGGACATCTTCAAGAGGCAGTGCCTCAGGAAGTCAGCATCCATCATTAAGGACACTTCCCATCTAGGAGATGCCCTCCTCTCACTACCACCATTGGGGAGGAGACAAGGAGCCTGAAGATCCAGGCTCAATTATTCAGTAACAGCTTTTTCCCCTCTGTTATCAGATTTCTGAACAGTCCATAAATACTACCTCATTATTCCTCCTTCAGCACTATTTATTTTTATATTTAAAGTCATGCTTTTATGTCTTTGCACTGTAATGCGCAGCAAAACAACAAATGTCATGTCATATACAGTGATAATAAAACCTGACTCTGATTTCTTATGGAGCCAATGTCATGCCTTAAATTGAGAATAGCCCCCATCGTAACATGTGGCATTAAAGTTCTGCTAAACAAGATAGACTCAAATCTGGCAGACCAAAGTTAAGCATCCATAAGAAACAGTGAACCATCAATTGAAGCAGAAATTACAATACCAAAACCTGAACCCCTGTTGGACTTCAGCTTCCTAAACCTTGCATATGTTTCCTTTTTCTTTCTAATCAAATTTCCAACATCTCCTGTCATCCTTGTCTTTCTTCCTCATGGGAACATGTTGGTCTTGAATACTGACCAGCTAGCCTTTAAATGACTCAGGTGACAGATGTGGACTTATCCAATGACATTCACACCCTATCTATTCTATACAATCACAAGACTCTGCTGGACATTAAGAACAAAGTTCAAGCAACACACATCAAAGTTGCTGGTGAACGCAGCAGGCCAGGCAGCATCTCTAGGAAGAGGTATAGTTGACGTTTCGGGCCAAGACCTTTGTCCAGCATCTGCAGAATTCCTCGTGTTTACATTTTTAAAAGAACAAAGTTCTGCAGGTCTACCCCATCAGCGAGTTGCTCATTGGCGGAGAAACTGAAGGAGCTGTACTCAGTGTGGATCATGCTGCTGCCTGCATCAGAGAGGCATCGGTGCACAAAGGAGGTGTGCATTCTAACAGCGAGTGATTGTTTTAGTCACTTTTCTTATAATCGCAAGACCTTGTTGGACATCGTTCATGAGGAATGCTGCAAGTCTGATTCACTGATTTATTGGTGGACAGCAGGGCAGATGGCTGGGGAGCTGCATGGCCTTGGTAGTAGTGAGGACCAGGCATCAAGCCGCAGTGTCGCCTGTTTACAGCCGCACAGGAAAGAGGTGTCAAGAGTCGGTGCGCTCCACGGGAGGCAGTGTGGTATGGCATCCAAGCTAGAGTCAGTGCTAAGCTCCAGTGTTTGCTTGGCAGAAATCCAGCTGTATTGTGTTCAACTACAGATTTCTGCGACATTCAAGGACTCAGCACAGAAACATAGAAAACCTGCAGCACAATACAGGCCCTTTGGCCCAGCATGTTGGGCTTTTTCTTGTGTGACTGTATTTTACTGATATCTTATGTGTGCTATCTTTTATGGGCTGTATGTGCTTTGTACTATCTGTGGCTGTCAGTACCCTGCTTTGCACCTTGGCCCGAAGTAATGCTGTTTCATTTGGCTGTATTCAGGGGTATTCACATATGGTTAAATAACAATTAAACTTGAACTATTCTTTCCAGCTCCTACCTATTACTGTTGTAATTAGCCTTTCTGCAATTTATCCCAATTTAGCACCTGAAGTCCAGTCTTTTCCTCATCAATAACTATCTGAAGTTTTACAGTTTTGATCACTATTTCCAAAATGCTCTCTGATTAAAACTCTGATCACCTACCAATACAGGGTTCAGGATGGCCCCCTCCCTAGATGAACTGTCTACATACAGTGTCGAAAAAGGATCTCTTGGATGCACCTAACAAATTCTACTTCATCTAATACTCTTACATTAAGAGAGTACCAGTCCATAATGGGAAAGTTAAAATCATCTCCAATAAAAAAACGTATTGCTGTTACATCTTGCCATAATCTGTCTACATATTTGTTCTTTTATCTCCTGTTGACTATTGGGAGATCTACAGTACAACCCCATCATAGTGACTGCACCATTGTTATTCGTGAGTTCTACCAACATTGCTTCACAGAATGAGCCCATGCATGTCCTCTCTAAGTGTCACTGGCACATACCCGTTGATCAGCAGTGCAACTCCCTCATCTATTTTACAATCTCTCTCTAATATGTCTAAACCTTCTAAGAAGTTGTTTCCCCCAGAATGAAAGTTAGTTCAATTCAAAGTAAATTTAATATCAAAGTATGAATATGTTGCCATATTCATTTTCTTGCAGGCATTTTGCAGGAAAATAAAGAAATAGAATAGAATTTATGAAAAACTGTTGGTGAGTTGTGGATATGTTATTTTGTCACTGGAAGCATGGTGCACTTGAGGGCTACCCAGTACAATCCTCACTGTTTTGATTTGACACAAATGGTGCATTTTGCTGTTCACCTCAATCTTCCCATCACAGAAAGTCAAGATCATCTATTCAATTAAATATTGAAAGAGAAACTGGCATTCAAGGTTGAGCTAAAGGCAGTTTTTCTTCACTAATATTCTTACAACCTCCTCCTAAAGGGACTTCCTTGGCATCAGTCCTTTTTGCAGCGGGGTTCCCAGCTTGAGCCACCATGAACTGATTGGTTTACATCCAGTTAAATTTTTTAGTACATTCCACAGCACAGACCTCTTTAAAATCAAGGACTTAACTTTAGTATTCTACAGGCCACTTCAAAATCAGGCATCCGTTCAAACTCAGAAGTAGTACCTCAATGAACTGGGTGCCCAAAAATGCTGCTATGCTTTATACATAATATGTCAGTCATGGTAACACTCATACTTTTTATGAATCTCTATGATTCAAGTCCCGTTTTAGTGATTTGAATACAAGTTTCTCTATTGACACTTCAGCACTAACTGAGGAAAAGTGCATGTTCAGATACCGTCTTTCTGATGAGATGTTTTAACAACTTACCCCTCAAGAAGAGCAGGAAAGTTTGCATTGCTTCCTCATCAATGCTTATTTCTTAAATTGCAGTAAAATAGCTTGTCCAATTATTATCTCATTGGGATAATATTTTGCTGAGATCCACATAGATATATCAGGAAATATGCCCTTGATGAGGCTATTCCAGAATGATGGTTTTAATGTAAATTATGGGGCATCTGCATTGCACATGTGGACCAAGATCCACTTCCACAAATTTCCCAGTTCTCATGTACCTATGACCCTATTGGAATGAATGAAGAAATCAGCTGACTGAAAGGCCTGTAAAACACCTTAGTCTTACTTTCATTATTTTAAACAGCTCCTGAGTAAACTTAAATGTTTTTTGATGTTTAAAAGCAATCACAATATTAAAATGAAACAGTGGCAAGCCTGTGGGCAAGGACTCTCAAAATGTCAAAACCAATCTGTCAGTGCAGTCAGTCACTTGCACTTGACGATGTCTCACACTACCCTTAACATTGAAATGCTGGAAGCTAGAATTCTCAGAGGAAGATCATGCCTCGAACCACCCTAGAAGAATAAAACAGCATAGTAGAGAATCAGAGCTTTTGCTGTTCTTTCCAACTGTTGGATCTGACTGATTAATTCTTAGATTACACTCTTTAATTCTTATTTTCTTTGCAGATTAACAATTAATTCTGCGCTTTATTTTAAGAAGTCCTAATATTTTTGTTGTTCAGTTAAGTCAAGTCCGACTCTTCGTGGCTTCATGGTCTCCTGCACACCAAGCTTTCTTGTTGGAAACTGCCTCTCTAAGATCTCCCAAGGTCTGAGTAATATTATCTATCCATCATAGCCTCTGACGTCCTCTCCTTCTTTTACCTTCTGTTTTACCTAACATGAGAGTCTTCTCCAAGGAATCCTGTCTTCTCATGATGTGGGCAAAATATTTGAGACTTTGTCTCATAATCAAGCTTCCTAGTGAGCAGTCTGGCTGAATTTCTTCAAGCATTGACTTGTTGGATCTTCTTGCTGTCCAACGAACTCCAGCATCCAAGTTCAAAGGCGTCAATTTTTTTTTATATTCAGCCTTACTAATAGTCCAGCTCTCAGCCATACATCACAACTGGAAATACCATAGTCTTGACTATACAGATATCCGTAGACGATGTTATGTCTCTGCTCTTCAGTATTTTATCTAAATTTGCCATTGCTGCTTTCCCCAGAAGTAAGCACTGTTCAATTTCATGGCTGCAATTACCATTTATAGAAATCTTTGAACTGAGGAAGACAAAATCCATCACTGCTTCCATTTATTACCATGGAGTTTATAGGGCTGGTCAACATAATCTTGGTTTTCTTAATGCTGAACAACAAGTCAGCTTTTGCACTTTCTTCTTTCACTTTGATTAGAAGCTTTCTCAGATCCTTTTCACTTTCAGCCATTAGAGTAGTATCATCTGCATATCTGAGGTTGTTAATATTTCATCTGGAAATTTTGATTCCAACATTTGAGTCCTCTCGACCAGCATTCCTCGTTACGTGTTCAGCATATAGATTAAATATGTAGCGTGACTGTATGCAGCCTCGTCATACTACTTTCCCAATTTTGAACCAGTTTGTTGTTCTGTGTTCAGTTCTAACTGTTGCTTCTTGATCTTCATAAAGCTTCTCATATGGCAGATCAGATGTCCAGGTATCCCTATTTCTTTAAGGATTTGCCACAGTTTATTATGAAGGGTGATTGATAAGTTCGTGGCCTAAGGTAGAAGGAGATGAATTATTAACTTCAAACTTTCTGCATAATCACTCAAAGAGTTGACCTGCATGTGCATGTAATGAGAGCTGTACAGCTCATCTCCTTCTACCTTAGGCCAAGAACTTATCAATCACCCCTGCAGTGGACACTTTCTGGAGGTCCAAGATCCGTATGCTCCACAACCGCTGAACGAAGTGTGTAAATGTAGGAGGGGACTATGTTGAAAAATAAATGTGCTAGGTTTTCTAAAATTGACTCCTTCTACCTTAGGCCATGAACTTATCAATCACTCCTCGTATGGTCCACACTTGTCGAAGTCTCTAGAGCAGTCAATAAAACATAGATAAATACTTCTCTGGAATTCCCTCGATTTCTCCATTATCCAACGTAGGTTAGCAATCTGGTCCCTGGTGCCTCTGCCTCTTCTAAAACCAGTTTGTACATTTGCCAGTTCTCATTCTCATTGCTAGAGCTTTGCTTGCATGATCTTTAGCATTACCTTGCTAGCATGTGAAATTAGTGAAATTGTTCGGTAATTTGAATATTCCTTTACATTTCACCTCTTGGGAATTGAGATATAAACTGATATTTTCCAGTCTAAAAGCCATTGTTGGGTTTTCCAGATCTGTTGGCAAATTGCATGCAACACTTTTACATCATCACCTTTTAGAGCTTTAAACTATTCAACTGGAATCCTGTCACATCCTGCAGCCTTATTGTTGGCAATGTTTTCTATCGTCCATTCAACTTCACTTTCCACAATGTCCAGCGTTAGATTGATCAGAGTCATTGCAGGTGTCTTTGCTGTTGGGGGATCTTTCCTGTACAATTCTTCTGTGTATTCCTGCCATCTCTTTTTGATGTCTTCTGCTTTTATAAGAGCCTTCTCTTCTTTGTCTTTTATAATACTCATTTTTGCATGAAATGTTCCTTTGATTTCTCTCATCTTCCTGAATAGATTTCTTGTTTTTCCAATTCTGGTGGCTTCTTCCACTTCTTTGCAGTGCTCCTTTCTAATATACATATAACAGTTTAATATGTCTAGTGGTTATACAAATTATAATTCTAGAAAGCTCTGGAAGCTTCCTTGTTCTACATTATTTGAATAAGTGCTTTCTCATTGGTTGACAATTATCTAAAAATTTGAATGGCGTTTTCCTTATCTGTGGGTATAAAAATAGCTGTTCTATGCTCGTCGTCATCTTGGTTCCTCTCTCTCTTTGCTTAGTAGACCTCTGTCACTGTCTGTTCAATTTTCCTTTGTTTTATCAACACTTAATAAAATGATCGTGAAGCAACAAGTTTTGTGCCTCTACTTACAAATTCTACAAAAACCTTGGATGAAAACATCAGAATCCAACCAAACTTAACAATAATGACTATATTCAAATTTGCTCTAGTACAACCCAAGGTAATAAATTGCTTTACATTGATACACTTCTCTCTTGATTAAAAAGAATGAATATTAATTTAACTGGCAGGTTTAAGTTCAATTTTGCCCCCTTGTCCCATAGTTAAATATGCTTCTTTACATTTTTAGTAAGTCAATTTGTGATTTTCATATTGATTAATTATACTAACTACTGCTATACGCACCTTACCTGAGTTATCTGAACACTCCAGTGAATCCAATTTAAGGGCATCAAACACCTCAAAATCAGATTTCTTCACCTGAATAACATTATTGATTGTCCCAAGTTGGCTGGTTGTCACTGGCTGTGAAGTAAATAATTAGAGAGAGGCAATTTTTAAGTTTTATAATTGAAATACATTTTCATGCATAGGGGTTCTGAAAGCATTTCATAAATATTATCTTTTATTATAACTTTTCCGTTGAATATCATTTGTACAAGGTTTTCATCCACATATTTCCAAGACAATTTATATATTGTTTAAGTAAAAAAAATCAACATAAGAGGCCAATTTAGCCCATCATACTTACACTATCAACTTCCTTGCATGTTTACATATTTCGTATCTCAAAATATTTAGCTAATTCTTTTTCAAATGTTACTTGTATATATTCCACTTTAACATAATGCTATTGTAAAGACTTTTATCCTAAGTATCTGCGATGGAGAGCACTCAGTAAACACACTCTTTACACACGAACATACACACACACACACACGAACATTGCCTTGTCATTGTGCTGTCATGGTGGTGAGTGTATGCACTTCAATGTCTTCCCCAGTACATTCTCATAAGTAGCTCACTGTTTCTCCCTGCATTACCACAAACATTCAGAGTCAGACACCAAAGTTTAGATAAATTTCGTTTACTTGTCTTTAACTGTAAGTGTATGATTGTGCTGAGCGTTCTGCTGTTTCATGCTGTCCTCTCCCGGCAGTTCTGTGGTGCCCGCTGTGTGCTAAATCGAGCTAAGGTTGGCTTTATTTTGCCTTTCCTGCCATACACAGCGGAATATTCCATTTCTTTAGTAATGGGGATATGTAAATGTGAATGTTATTTGTATACAGTATTTAATATAGATCAAAAAATGTAGATTAAACGAGGTTGGAGGCGACATCGGATGTACGACAACTCGGGCAGAGTTTGCAAGACATTACTTCCTACAAAGTGAAACCCAACAGCACGAATAGCAGTGATGCTTTATTAGATGAACTCAATGACTTCTATGCCCGCTTTGAAAAGGAGAATATAACCACAGCTGTGAAAATCCCTGCTGCACCTGATGACCCTGAGTCTCATTCCTCATTCAGCCAGAGACTCATTCCTCCGAGGTGCAGCACAGAGCGTCATAGGAAGTCATTCCTGCCTGTGGCCATCAAACTTTACAACTCCTCCCTTGGAGGGTCAGACACCCTGAGCCAATAGGCTGGTACTGGACTTATTTCATAATTTACTGGCATAATTTACATATTACTATTTAACTATTTATGGTTCTATTACTATTTATGGTTCTATTACTATTTATTATTTATGGTGCAACTGTAACGAAAACCAATTTCTCCCGGGATCAATAAAGTATGACTATGACTGTGTTTCAAGAGGCCAATGTTAGGCTGTCTTTAAAGAGGGTGAACCCTCACAAGGCAGAAGGTCCCGGTGGAGTACCTGGTACGGCTCTGAAAACCTGTGCCAACCAACTGGCAGGAGAATTCAAAGACATTTTCAACCTCTCACTGCTACAGGCGAAAGTTCTCACTTGCTTCAAAAATGGCAACAATTATACCAGTGCCTAAGAAGAATAATGTGAGCTGTCTTAATGACTAATGCCCGGTAGCACTCACATCGACAGTGATGAAATGCTTTGAGAGGTTGGTCATGACTAGACTTAACTCCTGCCTCAGCAAGGACCTGTATCAATTGCAATTTGCCTATCACCACAATAGGTCAACAACAGATGCAATCTCAATGACTCTTCACACGACTTTAGACCACCTGGACATCACAAACACCTATGTCAGGATGCTGTTCATCAATGTAGCTCAGCATTTAATACCATCGTTTCCACAATCCTGACTGAGAAGTTGCAGAACCTGGGTCTCTGTACCTCCCTCTGCAATTGGATCCTCGACTTCCTCGACTTGTGACTTCACCATATTTTGTGTGGCTAGGCATAGCTCAAATACCATCTATAAATTTGTTGATGATACAACCATTGTTGGTAGAATCTCAGATGGAGATGAGCGGGTGTATAGATGCGAGATATGCCAACTAGTGAAGTGGTGTCGCAGCAACAAGCTTGCACTCAACATCAGTTATGACGAAAGAGCTGACTGTGGACTTCAAGAAGAGTAAGACGAAGGAACACATACCAATCCTCAGAGAGGGATCAGAAGTGGAAAGAGTGAGCAGTCTCAAGTTCCTGGGTGTCAAGATCTCCGAGGACCTAACCTGGTCCCAACATATCGATGCAGTTATAAAGAGGGCAAGACAGTGACTATACTTCATTAGGAGTTTGAAGAGATTTGATATGTCAACAAATGCACTCAAAAACTTCTATAGATACACCGTGTAGAGCATTCTGACAGGCTGCATCACCTCTGCTATGGTGGGGGGGAGGGCTACTGCACAGGACCGAAAGAAGCTGCAGAGGGTTGTAAATTTAGTCAGCTCCACCTTGGGTACTAGTCTTCAAAGTACACAGGACATCTTCAAGAAGCGACGTCTCTGAAAGGTAGCGCCCATTATTAAGGACCTCCAGCACCCAGAGCATGCCCATTTCTCACTGTTGCCATCAAGTAGCAGGTACAGAAAAGCCTGAAGGCACATACTCAACAATTCAGGAACAGCTTCTTGCCCTCTGCCATCTGATTCCTAAATGGACATTGAACCCGTGAACACTACCTCACTTTTCTTAATATATATTATTTCTGTTTTTTGCATGATTTTTAATCTATTCAATGTATGTATGCTGTAATTGATTTACTTATTTAGTTATTCTTCTTCTATACTATGTATTGCATTGAACTGCTACTGCTAAGTTAACAAATTTCATGACACATGCCGTTGATAATAAACCTGATTCTGATATTTCATTTAATTTGTAATATGATTGTAATGACATTGTGGGGAGTTTCATATTCTAATTCATGTGTTCATTTAAGTTACCTTTGTTGGCAATTAAAGATGGTATGCCCTAGTGCTGAATTAAAGGAGTTCATTGCCCTCAGTATGAGAGAGAAATATAGGGACTGCCACTTCACATTAGACAAGAATAAGTACAGAGCTATTGTGTTTCTTGTAGGTATCTTTTTGTACATATTGGCAATTTTTTCACTATTTTCACTAATTTTTGTAAGATTAATATTCTTTGCACCTAATAAACATCCTTGCACTACAGTGCTAAGCGACTCAAGCCATTTTTTCTTTGGTAAAATTAAAGGTCGTAACCCACATTTTTAACAGGGCCTTCATTCCGTTTATAATAATTCCAGAGGAAACCCAATATATAAATTTGTTAACCAGTGCAAATACAGTTTACCATTCCCAAACTTTATTAATCCTTTCCCCCACCTAACCTCCCAATGGCAAAGGTCATTATTGAAATCATTCTGTAATTAGCAAGAAATTATCCCACTTTGTAATGTAGATACAACACAATATATTTTCTCTATTTTCATTTTCTCCTAACCATATCATAGATTTTTTAAAATCTAAGTGTATTAAAAATTAAATGAGCACATACCTCTGATGGATCATGAGCCCACTGTCCATCTACAAAGAACTTGTATTGGTGCTCTCCTTCAGGCAGATCAAGGATAGCAACAAAGTCATTGTGGCTGTTAAAAGTTAGAAAGGCTACACTGTATTATTAAAAACTTTATGATCAAACAAAACTAACATATTTTTGCAATATCTTTTCAATTTTCTCATTTTCCCTCTTGTGGAAAAAAAACTCTGTAACCCTGAAGACTTTATTATGTATTTGTAACGTTTGTAAACTGTAATGTAATAAAATGGGGTCTATGAAATCCTAAGGTGCTTTGCTAGTTTGGGTGAGAAAACTTACAAGTGTGTTTGCATTGTATGAGAACAAATTATTTTCTTTGATGACAGGCAATTGTTTTCTGGCCTGGGGGATGTTTGACAAGAAAAACAGGATGAAACTTCAAAACATCAAAACATCAAATGTGTGAACGAAATAAGGAAGATAACAGAGGAATGAATGTAATGTTATGGAATGGAGCAATCTAATCACTGTTTAAAAAAAAAACTAGGTATAAAAGTATTTTGATTTAAACAGAAGAACAGAGCTATATTTCCAGATGAAACTTGGCTAGAAGTATATCTCCCCTTGCAAGTAAAATAATAAATGTGTTAACAATGTGATCCACTGTGAATTTGTTATAGGTTGGTCCTGACTCATATGTGACTTCTGTCTCGGTCCTGCTCGCCTACATTGGAAGACCTAGCTGAATGGTACCTGACACCCTTCTGACTATCTCTGTGCAGTTCAGTCCATTCAGGATCCAGTTAGAAGCTACTGGGAAGCTAAATGGCTCAGAATGTCTAATATTCATCAAGTTTTACATCCACACTATATATGGAAATGCAGAGCAGGTTTATTACCAAAACTCCTTATGTGAGGCTGTGCTAAACCAAAAAGAAGCTGGAAATTGGCAACTCTTTACATGCAGGTCCAAAGGGAATCATCAAATATTCCCGCTTAGGACGAATACAGATAAAACCACAGTCATGGCCAAGGGTACTTCAGTAAACATAATTTTAGGACATGTAAAAATCTCTTGGTCCTCTAAAACTGGTGGACGCCAGACTGCAGACTCTCATTGTGGGTGTAGTTTTCCTTTAAGAAAAAGAAAACGAGGAAAGTGTGCTGGTCTGCAAGTAATAAAACTGAAAATACAGAGCCCTTACTCCCCGACTTCCTATTATCCTGCTGACAAATGTACGGTCTCTGGAAAATAAAACTGAAGACCTCAGAGCAAGTTTGCACTACCAGAAGGAAATCAGGAACTGCTGTGTACTTTGCTTTATGGAAACATGGCTCAATTCCACCATTTTGAATGCAGCACTGCAGCCCGAGAGCATCACCTTCATTGTAAAGAGAGAACAGCTGAATCTCTTAGACAAAGAGGAGGTGGAGTATGTTTCATGATTAACTCATTATGCTGCAAAGATGTGGCTTCTCTGCCTCAGTCCTGCTCACCCAACCTGGAATATCTTGAGGTCAAGTTTCGTCCATTTTATCTGCTGAAAAAGCTTTCTGCTTCATCCTGATTGTGATGTACATTCCACCCCTGGCCAACATCAAGGCGGCACTGGAGGAGCTCAGCACTGATTAGCAATCACAAACTAGTACACCCTGATGCCTTTTTGATTATTGCAGGGGATTTTTAACAAGCCAGCTTGAAGAAGTCTCTGAACAAGTACCACCAACATATCACCTCTTGAAACAGAGGAGCCAACACACTTCACCACAGTTATACCACCACCAAGAACACTTTCCATATCATCCCAAGCACATACCTTGGAATGTCTGATTACCTGGCTGCACTTCTACACCCGGGGTACAAACAGAGACTGAGGACTGCAGCACCAATGGTGAGGCCCACGAAGGTATTGTTAAGGGAGGTGGAGGAGCACTTACAGGATTGCCTTGAATCAGTGGACTGGACAACATTCAGGGATTCATCTTCAAATCTTAATGAATGTGCCACAGTTGTCACCGACTTCATCAAGACCTGTGTGGCTGCATGGATGTCTTCAAGAACATACCAGATAAACCCAAGTGAAAAGCCATGGATGAACCAGGAGTTTCATGGGCTGCTGAGGGATAGATCTGTGGCATTCAAACCTGGTGATCCAAAACTACGCAAGAAGTCCAGGTTTGACGTATGGAAGGCTAGTCTAAGAGTGAAAGAACAATTCTGATAGAAGTTCAAGACACCTGTCAGCTCTGGCAGGGTTTACAGACCATTACTTCCTAAAGGAAAAACCAGACATCATGAATGGCTGTGATGCTTCAGTCCCCATGTGCTCGATCTCTTTTATGCATGCTTTGAAGGAAGAATAAAACTAAGCCTGTGCAAATCTCTGCAACATCTGTTGACCTTGTGATCTCGGTTTCAGAGGCTAATGTCAGAACATCCTTCAGGAGGGTGAACCCTCTGAAGGCATCAGTCCCTGATGGTGTACTTGTTAGGGCACTAAAATCCTGTAAACACAAAATGATCTGCAGATGCTGTTGTCAAAGGAACACTCAATGCGCTGGAGGAACTCAGCAGGTCAGTCAGCATCAGTTGAAAAAATTAGTCGACGTTTCGGGCTGAAACCCTTCGTCAGGACTGAAGGAAGAACTTTGGGGAGGGTTTGAAGAATGCTGGTAGTTGAAAAAAACAGTAACTTGAAAGACAAAGGGGTGGGGGAGGAGAAGCAGGGAGGTGTTTGGCAGGAGAACAATGCGCAGTAGTAGAAGGAGGCGGAACTATGAGGGAGGTGATGTGAAATAGGGATAGAGGAAGGGAGGGGGAGGGAATTACCGGAAGTTGGAGAATTCTATGTTCATACCAAGGGGCTGGAGACTACCTAGATGGTACATAAGGTGTTGCTCCTCCAACCTGAGTTTAGCCTCATCATGGCAGTAGAGGAGGCCATGTATGGACATATCTGAATGGGAATGGGAAGCAGAGTTAAAGTGGGTGGCTACCGGGAGATCCTGTCTGTTGTGGCGGATGGAGTGGAGGTGCTCGACGAAGCAGTCCCCCAATCTGCGTCAGGTTTCACCGATGTAGAGGAGGCCGCACCGGGAGCACCGGATACAATAGATGACCCCAACAGATTCACAAGTGAAGTGTTGCCTCACCTGGAAGGACTGTTTGGGGCCCTGAATGGTGGCAAGAGAGGAGGTGTAGAAACAGGTGTAGCACTTACGCTTACAGGGATAAGTGCCGGGTGGGAGATCCGTGGGGATGGATGTGCAGATAAGTGAGTCGCGGAGGGATCGATCCCTGTGGAAAGCGGAGAGGGATGGAGAGGGAAAGATGTGCTTAGTGGTGGGGTCCTGTTGAAGGTGGCAGAAGTTGCGGAGGATAAAAACTTGTACCAACCAATCGGCGACAGTGTTCAATGACATCTTCAATCTCTCACTGCTGCAATCAGAGGTTCTCAGCTGCTTCAAAAGGGCAATAATTATACAAATGCCTAAGATGAGCAGGGTGAGTTGCTTCTACGACAAGTAATAAAGTGCTTTAAGAGGTTAGTCATAGCCAGAACTAACTCTTGCCTAAGCAAGAGCCTGGATCTGCTGCAGTTGCCTATCACCACAATAGGTCTACAGCAATTCAATCTCAGTGGCTTTGCACTCAACCTTAGATCACCTGGACAATATCAATACCTCTGTCGGGCTGCTGATAATTGATTACAGCTCAGTATTCAACACCATCATACCCTCAGTACTAATTTGCAAACTCCAAAACCTGGGTCCTTATACCTCCCTCTGCAACTGGATCCTTGACTTCCTTATTGGGGTCCACAGTCAGTTATCACAAATAACTTCTCCTCCTCACTGACAATCAACTCTGGCATACCTCAAGGATGCGTGCTTAACCTACTGCTCTACTCTCTCTTCACCTGCAACTGTGTGGCTAGGCACAACTCATGTGCAATCTATAAATTTGCTGATGACACAACTATTGTTGACAGAATTTTAAATGATGGCAATGGTATAGGAGTGAGATAAGTCAGCTGGTTGAATGGTGTTGCAACGACAACCTTGCACTCTACGTCAGTAAGACCAAGGAAGTGATTGTGGATTTCAGGAAGGGGAAGTCGAGGGAACATACACCAGTCCCGATCAAAAGTTCAGCAGTGGAAAGGGTGAGCAGCTTCATGTTCCTGAGTGTCAACATCTTTAAGGATCTATCCTCAGTCCAATATATTGATTCAATTATAGAGTAGGCACAATAGCGGCCACACTTCAATGTGAATTTGACAAGATTTGGTATATTACCAAAAACTCCAGCGATTTCTACAGATGTACCATGCAGAGCATTCTAACTAGTTGTATCATCACCTGGTATGGAGGGGCCACCCAAAAGGATCAGAAAAAGCTGAAAAATTGTAAGCTTAGTCAGCCCCATTATGGGCACTAGCCTCCCCAGCACCAAGGACATCTTCGAAAAGCGATAGCTGAAGAAGGCTGCATGCATCGTTGAGGACTTCCCTCCTCCCCCAGTACATACCGTCTTCTCATCGCTACCATCAAGGACATGGTACAGGAGCCTGAAGACACACACTCAGCATTTCGGGACAGCTCTCCCATCCGTTAACAGATTTCTGAACGGACAATTAATCCATTAACACTACCTCACCATGGCCGGCTGGTGGCATAATGGCATCAGCGCCGGACTTTGGAGCGAAGGCTCCTGAGTTTGAATCCAGCTGGCTCCTTTGCACGCTTTCCATCCGTGCTGGGTTGAGTGTTGAGCTAGCAACTCAGCCTCATAAAAATAAGAAAGCCTGCTAAAGAAACATCGCCGTGACGGCGTCCCGATGACTCCACTCGGAGATAAGGGCTTTCTTCTTCTTCTTCTTCTTCTTCTACTACTATACTACCTCACCATATTTTCTCTTTTTGTACTACTTAATTTTTTTAAATTTCTTTTTGTAATTTATTGTATTTTATTATGTATTGCACTGTACTTCTGCATAATACAACAAATTTCATGACATATGCCAGTGATATTAAACCAGATTCTGAATTATTTAGACAGTAATAACAAACCCAACTGCACAATGACACCAAATGTCTTTTTTCCAAGTGCTGTTTATTCATTCTAAATAAGAGATGTTAAGTTCCAGATACATCCATACTTTCTAGTAATTAAAATTGATTGCTCTGCAGTTAACTAAAATAGTATGCCAGTGGAGGAATAAGGCAGACATATGATGGAGCATACATTGGAAATAATAAAGTTTGTTTAACATATCAAACAACTTTTCCTAATCAATAGGAAGGAATATATGTTGCAGAGGATTAATCTTTGGGCTTGTCAAGTGTCTCACCGCCATAGCGTTGAGTGTACAGGGACTGGCTGCAGGAGCTTTGATTACTTCTATGGGAATAAAACCATGAGAATGCAATAGTATCATGGGAACATGAAAGTTATGTGAATACAGGGCATGTGTTGACTGGTTCTGATTGGAAGTTGTGTCTTTCTACCTATTTGAACCAGTCTGAGAACCCTTGGTTGTAACATAACAAAGGAACGTACAGGTGGTCCAAATAAGCTGAAAAAAAGGCATTCAACTAATAAATACACAGTAGATATTGGGAACCAGGGTACAAAATCATGCAATTCTGACTGATATACTAAATAGAACCAACTATTTTAAGTGTTTTAGATTTCTCACATTCCAGTATTATCTTGTTTAGTTACAATTATATTATAGGTTTATATGTAAAAATGATACCTTGACTGCAACATGAATGAAAGCTATTAATTCTTAAAGTAACACAATTGCTAGGTGTTTCTATACTTTTTCTCAATTTGTGTTACTTCTGTTGTCAATCATAGTGTAATAATTATTTACAAAAATAAGATTTCACATAGACTTTAACAGCAAACAATATAAGCAAAGGTGCTTCAAAATACAATCGTTAGTGAGACACCCTTTGAAGGCACAAGAATTGCAGGTGTCAAGATGCGAAGTAGGAAGCTGATATAGTGATTTTAAAAAAAAAGCAATCTAGATTTGTCCTGGAGAATGACAACGAGCAATTTATTGAGGAATATATGCATGTTACTCTGTAAATGCCGGTAAAGGGAAATATTGTCACTCATCATGCCACTGCAAAGCTATATTTTGGCACCCACACACACAAACAAACACATATAGATAGCACAATAGTCTATGTAATAATTTTTGATTATCCAACGTACTCCTAAAAAAAAGGCTGAAACTAGTTGAATAAGTAGCAATGTTACTAAAGCTCAACACTAAATAGGCTATTTAAGTATCATACTTTAGCAGAGATTCTATGAAGACTTTGGATGACTTAAGCTTTAGACTTAGATAACAGGGTGTATTCTTTTAGGATAAAATAAAAGTATTCTGAAAATTGAAACTCAGCATATGAGATTTTCTGAAGGCCAATCTGGCTTACCAAAATTATACTGAAATGCAAAGATATGGAAACATCCCCTTCTGTAGAATATGATAGTATGCTTTTGTAATACCAAATGGATCTTAAGCTACTTGTAAATTACACACATGTACCTTTTTATAAGTGGAATCTTGGCTTGCCAATTGTTGAAGGATCCAGAAATGAATACTTCTTTTCCTCCACCATTCCAGCGGATGACAGTGGGACGAGCTTGTTGAGAAAACTTCACAGACTCATCCACATCAGCGTGCCAGGGTGCAAATTCCTTATCAGTGAGAGGCTAAAATATCAAAACACAAGTGAAAAGGTAAAACTGGAGAACACATAAAATAGGAACAGAAGTAGACAACTTGACCCCTCAAGCTTTAATAATACCCTAGATGATTTGACTATAACCTCAACTCCACATTTCTATCCTCTTACTTATCAAATACAAATCTACTACAGAGCCTTTGAGCAAGGATTCCAAAGACATTTAGCTATTTGAAAAAAATGTTCCCACACTTGTCTTAAATGGGTGTTGCCTTATTTTAAATAGTGACCCTCAGTTCTAGTGTTTTTCCCCCCACAGGAGGAACCTTGCTTTCCACATCCATCCTATACAAGATCCAAGACCTCTCTTGTTCTTCTAAGCTCCAAAGGATACAGACCCAAATAACAAGAATACAAAAACTTAAATAACAGGAGCAGGAATAGCTTACTGGCCCCTCAAGCCTGTTCAATCATTCAGTAAAATCACCGATGATTTTCTGTTGTTTCCCTTCCCTTTCTCTACATCATCTGTTTCCTCTAATGTCTGGAAATCTACTGATCTCACTTTTGAACATGACCAACATCCAAGCCTCCATAACCCTTCAGGATAAAGAATCTCAAAGATTCACCATTCCCTGAGTGAAGAAATTTCTCATTTCAGTCCTTACATGGCCTGGTGTTTAATTTGATATTTTGACGACTTGGTTCAGGAGCCTCAGAAAGCACCTGTCCCACCAAGTCCTCCCAGAATGGTAAATTGTTGTAATAATAGAATTTCTGTATTGCAAATGCTGTAGTATTGATTTGAATTGTGTTCTTTGAGAGTCAAGATAGACTATTGACAATCAAAGTGAACCCTAGTGTCATTAAGAGGGAAGATTTTCTAATTACTTTTAGTATGTAACAAACCTATACAATCAAGATAATAACATTTGATGGCATATAATCTGCAAGCAGAACATAATACAGCACAAACACACACACACACAACCCCCCCAAATAGCCAACCATCTCGGCATATTAATCTTCCTCAATCACAATTGGAAATTCTGACAGAGGAGACCAATTTACTACCCCCCCCCCACCGACAAACATTCCTTGCAACATCCTGTAGCAGAGCCAATTATAGCATTTGCCTTTTCTCCTGCACTATTTTTCTTCTTCACATGTGTATCTAATTCCAACTGAAGCATATCTTGGATTCAAAACACATGAATTCAAATTTACACTGTTTGGTTCCTAACTTCAACTCTCCTTTCTAGGCAATACCTAGATGTGTGCACAAAGGCTTATCATTGAGAAAGATGGATATTAGAAAAATGACTTTTTTGCCAATTAGAAATACTACTACAAAACAAGCAGCACTAAAAAGGGTACTTCCAATTGGATGGGTCAGCATTCATGGTTCACTCAGATTCTTGGCACTTCTTGGATTCTTGACAACTAATGCTGTCAACATACTCTTCTGTTCCTTTCTCCCCAGTGTTTTATGTAACGACCCATGGAATGCTTCCATGCCATTCATTTCAATTATTTCCAGTGAATGCTGCCGGTGGTGTCATGGCACCCACACCAGACTTCAAGGCGAGTGGTTCCAGGTTTGAATCTAGCTGGCTCCTTGCATGCTTTCCATCTGCGCTGGGCTGAGCGTCAAGCTAGCAACTCAGCCTCATAAAAACCAGACAAATGCTAAAGAAATGGCAAAGTTGCCACCCAATGCACAAGGCGTGGAAAGGAACAACAAGACTCCTTGTGGTGGTTCAACATTTTCTGCGTTCCGGTACAGGTTTAAAATTGAATTCCATTTTGAATTTATTAGTAGCTATTTGATGTGTATGGCCCTTGGTTTACAGCTCATCCATATGGCACCAAATCAAAATAGTGCTTTTATAAAGGTCATCAAGATTGCACTATATAAATTTATATTTCTTTATAGAAAGTAGGAAAAAAAAGTTAACAGGATCCTACCACACCCCTGAGAACACTTAAGTCTTAACTGAAGGCATTTACTCAATGCTATGGGCAATCATAAAATATCTCAATTAAGTATTTGTGAAATATCTAACGGAGAAAATAAACATATTTTGCATGTGGTAAGGACCCATAAACAACAATCAGTTTTACTGGTTATGGATAGGGGATAAATAAATATGCCAGTAGAATATTCTGCAAACAAAAAACAAAAATACCATGGGGCCTTTTCTGTTTCCAGAAGAGGGCAGATAGAAATAAAACATCATGGATAATGATTGGCAGGCCAATGGCAACCAATGCAGTGGTCTGTTGAAAATTGCATTACACTCAATTTCTTCCAGAACCTCCCTCTAACGTGGCAATATACACAAAATATTTTGAGGATTGGGATGATTTTGAGAGTAAATTGCACAGGAGAAGAGAGTGCTAGGGGTAGTTCTGAGAAAGCATAAATAAAGAGGGCGGAGGAGAGATAGGCTGGTGACTAGCAGAATGGAGGGGGACATCAGGAATGTCAGCTAATCGGGAGACATGGGGATGGGACAGTACAAAGAAGTGATTGCAAAGGATACAAAAGCATGAATAGGACTATCACAGATAAAATAAATGCCTTCGATTTTCCATTATCAACACAGGTAAAGCAGAGAAGTGACATATGCCTCACTCCTCCATTTCCTGTGGTAATTTCATACATCTTGGAGATACAGTAGAATTTTGTGCAAGTGATGTCAAATGAACATAGTGCTCTATTCAGCACCCCTACAAGTATTAGTATTAGGATGTCAAGGGTGCTGAAGTGCCAAAATCAACGTGGGCCAGTCTCCTCTTCTAACATGCAAAACCGCCTTCCATGCTTACAGTGTGGAAAGGATAATGGAATATTTAGAGTGTTACCATCAAGTTCTAGATAGAGTAGATATGGAGTGGATGTTTCTTTAGCGGGCAAGTCTAGGACCACAGGGCACATCCTCAGAATAAAGGGATATCTCTTTAGTCAGGGCATCAAAGATTACACGGAGAACGCAGGAGAATGGGTTCAGAGGAACAATAAATCAGCCATGGAATGATGGAATGGTGGGGCAGACTCAAAGGGCTGAATTGCCTAATTCTGCTCCTATGTCCTCAAAGTTCAAAGTAAAATTTATTTTCAGAGTACATACATGTCACCACATACAGCCCTGAGATTCTTTTCCTGTGGGCATACTTAGCAAATCTATAGAACAGTAACTGTAAACAGAATCTGTAAACTGTAAAAAAATGTGCAAATGATAATAAATACAAAAATAACAAGTATGAAATAACAAGATGAAGAGTCCTAAAATGAGTATAGGCATTCCCTTTTCTTCAAGAGCCTGGTAGTTGAGGGGTAGCAATTGTTCTTGAACCTGGTGGTGCGAGTCCTGAGGCTCTTTTACCTTCTACCTGATGGTAGCAGTGAGAAAAGAGCGTGGCGTGGGTGATGAGGAGCTTTGATGATGAATGCTACTTTTCTTGGGCAATGTTTTATGTAAATGTGCTCAATGGTTGGGAGGATTTCACCCATGATGTACTATCTTTTATAGGATTTTATGGTCTTGTCAAGTTTGGGGGTCTTTAAAAAGTCACAAGCTGAATCTTGGTGATACACAGCAGTAAATTTAGAAACTATCCTGCCAGTAGAATAGTTAACAAACAATTTGTTCTTAAATGGAGTAAATATTAAGCTAGAAACAAGCAGTATAAATTCACACTGCACCTTTGAGTCTTGCGTATGAAAGATGTTGGGATCATCAGAGCTATCCACCATAATCTTATGACGTTCATTCTCCTTTGATGATTGAGAAATTCCCATGTTGTCAGCACGCTGAGACTTGTGGCCTCCATGGCGATCTGCTCCCATGCGATCACTACTGGTGTTCCCCATTGCATTAATAGTCCTGATGCTATTGCTCCTATATTAGAGTAACAGTTCCACAAGCAGGTTGCTGTATGGATAAAACAAATTTTAAAAATAGCTGTTTGTTAAAAGGATAACAATCCACTCTTGCCCATGAACAACACTAAACACCCAAACTGTAGAAAAAGACACGTGTAACTAGCGCAGGGGTTTCCAAACGGGGGTCCATGGACCCTTCAATTAATGATAAGGGTCCATGGCATAAAGAAGGTTGGGAACCCCTGATCTAGCAAATGTAGTACTCAATATTATGATGCAGACTTTATCTCTTGTATTATATTTACAATTTGGGTTTTAAAATGTTAGAAAGACTTTACAATGTACAAATAGCTGGAGGAGAATAATTTGTGCAAGTATTTAGGCTTCTCTGATGATGATTTAGTGTTCAAATGTACTGTTTAGTGGAATTGAATTGTTCAAAATTTTGTAGTGTTTTTCTACAAGATTAGTTATCTGCTGATAGGCCAACAGGCCATGATACTTCATGATGTGTTACACAACAATACTGAATGAGACATTCACAATTTTCCTTTCAGTTTAGCACATTTGTAAAGGAAATGAATGTATGTAACAGTAAATAAATGAAAAATAACCATTCTAAATGGTGCCTGGCATGAGTACTTGGGTCTAAACTGATTAGGCAAATATTATATACAGTGGATTCCAGTTAATTGGGACATCAGTTACTCAAGGCAGCCACTTATTTGGGACAACTCTTAAAGAACAAAAACTACTCAAGAAAATAGCCGGGATTCCCTTTGTTTATTTGGGACACTGTGCCGTTTAATTGGGACAGGTGACTATTGCCAAACAGTTCTTAACTAGCATCAGTCATGTGAACTTGTGTGTCCGTTTGACACAACACCATGCTTAGAATGAAGTTTCTTTAATAGTATCAGCCGGTGTGTTTGTGTTCAAAAAGCAGTTATTTTTGTCACTAATAATTGGTGCGAAATAAGCAGCAAGGCAATTTAGAACTGTTTTGCTCACTGCTGTTTCAAACTTTCAAGCTTAGAGATGCCAGGAATGACCTGGAGTGAAAATAAAATGGTTTTACTCCTTCAACAAGTTATGAATTATTAAAACTTTGAAGGTATCAACAATAATCTTGAATGTTACAATGAAAATGAAGATTTGGAGGATGCAATCATCAAAGGCAGTCAATTTTTTTGTGCTGATTTTGTTCATTTACATAAATTAAAAAACAGCAGTGTACACTGGATGAATGCTTCCATCGATAACTATTAGGAATTAATACATAGTACTGTAATAACATTAATGTTCTAATTTGTTCTGTATTTACAACCTGATAAAAAGATTTTAAGTTCAGAGTTCCATTGCACTATATATTTGCAAAATAACTCATTGCTCACGAAGCTTAAATACTTGGACATATTTTTTTCCTGTGACCCTCTAACCATAGGCTCATAATGAGTTAGCTAGTACTGTGAATGCAAATTAACAGTAACATAACTCTACAATGCATGAGAATAACAATGAAAAGATCATTTCCAATAAATAAACACATCTAGAGTAAATATGATTCTGATGAACATAAAACAAATGTTTGAATTTTCCTTTAAGGGAAAGTAAGACTGTTACTTGTATAAATACTAACACACCCATACAAATTTACTGTTCGCCTGGAAGCGATAACTTAACTCATACCAGTATAGGTTTAGATTAAAGTTGTATTGACAAAATATTTTAAACCATAACAAACATAATAAAGAAAAGAGCCCACTACACATATACTAATTAGCCTATAGTGTGCACATAACTGTTGGAGCTCATTTTTGTGTAATCAATCTGGTTTGCTTCACTTAATTTACTCACGGTACAGGTGTCCCCCGCTTTTCCAACGTTCGCTTTACGAAACCTCACTGTTACGAAAGACCTACATTAGTACCCTGTTTTCGCTTTCAGAAGGTGTTTTCACTGTTACGAAAAAAAAGCTGGCGAAAAAATCAGCACACGCCCTGAGCAGCCGCTCTCCCCGGATTCGGAATGGCATTCTAGCCGGCATTGCTTAAACACATGCTTGTGAGCAGCCATTTGCAAGATAAGTTCTAAGGTATCAGAAAGGCCTGAAAGAGCTCATAAGGGTGTTACACTTAGTGTAAAACTAGACATAATTAAGCATTTCGATCGTGGTGAACGAAGTAAGGACTAAGTGAGTTTGGCTTGTGGAAGCTGATGAAGAGATGTTGAAGAGGTTTTGGCATCACATGACCAAGAACTGATAGATGAATAGCTGATGCAATTGGAAGAGGAAAGGATAACAATCGAAACCAAATGCAGTAGCGAACTGAAAGTGAAGGAACTGCGTGAGATCTTCGCTGCAATAATAAAGTACAACTTTAATTTTGAAAAGGTACGTCGGTTTAGGGAATATTTGCAAGATGGTTTGAGTGCTTACAAAGAACTGTATGATAGAAAAATGCGCGAGGCTCAGCAGTCAAGCAAGCCTTCCACATCAGCCACAGCAGACGACGAACCTCGACCTTCGACATTGAGGCAGGCAGACATAGGAGAAGATGAGCTGCCTGCCCTAATGGAAACAGACGATGAGATGACACCCCAGTGTCCCACCACCCCAACACCCAGGCCACGGACAGATACCGATTCGTGCAGAACGCAGCAGTAGCCAGGAGACACACAGCACATCTTTAAGGAAAAAAGCCAAAATAAACATGCTAATTAATTAGGTGCCACCCGACACATAATTGTCGGCCCAGATCAGAGGCAATGCAATCGGCACTGATCTGGGCCGACAATTATGTGCCGGGCAGCACCTAATCAATTAGCATGTTTATTTCGGCTTTTTTCTTAAAGATGTGCTGTGTGCCTCCCGGCTACCGCTGGACCCCTGCGTGCTTCGCGGCAATATATCGGTCGGCGGCCTGGAGGGTGGGGGCCACTGCACCACCCCAACCTGCGACAACTCAGCCTAACACACCATCAGTGTGCTCGGTGCTGTTCTCCCAATTCCGGTAAGTGATACTACACTGTACATACATTATTTCTACTTTATATAGGCTGTGTATTTTTACGTGTTATTTGGTATGATTTGGCAGCTTCATAGCTTAAAGGTTACGGGAGAGAGTGTATTTGCCAACAGCACTTGCGTGAGATTTTCTGCCTATGGCGCTTGTGCGAGATTTTCACTACAGAGAACAGTGTAGCAATGATTGTGGAAAAGTATTTCTACTTTATATAGGCTGTGTATTTATCATGTCATTCCTGCTTTTATATATGTTACTGTTACTTTATGTTTTATGTGTTATTTGGCATGATTTGGTCGGTTATTTTTGGGTCTGCGAACGCTCACAATATTTTCCCATATAAATAAATGGTAATTGCTTCTTCGCTTTACGACATTCCAGCTTACGAACCGTTTCATAGGAATGCTCTACCTTCGGATGGCGGGGGAAACCTGTACCAAACAATTCTGTCTGAAAACACAGTCCAAGTGAATCATAAATAAATTTCCACATAACATCTAAGGACAAAGCGTCGAACTGTCTCCAAGGTCGTGTGAAAACTAGCTATCTAAAACTTATCTGCACAATAACTGCGAGACCATGATCTGCATGAGAATTTTCCGACACCAGTATCTGTCCTTCCAAATCAACTCATGTTCTTCTGCTACGTTTGTTGTCTGTTTCTATTTTCCTTCTTTCTTCTTCTTCCTCCAAAACTCCTGCACTCTCTCCAGAAAATGGTTATACTTGATACCTCTAGAGTGTTGTGGGGCATCTTATTTGCAAGACAAATCCGATTGGCTAATTCAACGCCAAATTTATCAATCAACTGAATTACTTGATCATATAACGTAATTAAAGGAACACAATGCATTTTGAGAAAATCTGCAGAAAAATACCCTACAGCATAACTGCATTAATAAAATGAAGCATGGTCTTAAACCAGGGTATTACATTCCTCTGATGCCTGAAAATTGAAAAACATTTCTAACAATTAAAACTGTAAAAGATTGACTAATAGAGGTTCAGATTTTCTTAAAAACAATAGCTGAAAGATTCATCTCTGTGGAATTACCAATAGTTAATAGTCATGCAACAGGAAATAATCAAGACTTCCTTCCTGTTGCAATTGAACCAGCAGTCTAAACTTGACTTGACACAAAACAGAAGCAGGAATAATATACATAGCGGGCCTGACATTATACCTGGCAAGGTACTGAGAACCTGTGCCTACTAACCGGTTGGATTTTTCAATATCTTCAACCTATCACTGCTGCATTCTGAGGTTCATGAATAAAATTGACTGAACAGAACAGAATGAGTAGGATGATTGGCAGGAGGCAAGAGTGGAAATAAAAGGGGGTTTTCTGGTTGACTGTTGGTGACTAGTGGTGTTCCGCAAGGGTCTTTGTTGGGACCACTTGTTTTCACGTCATATATCAATGGTTTCAATGACGGCTTCGTGCCCAAGTTTACGGATAATCCAAAGATAGGTGGAGATAGTGCTGAGGAAGCAGGGAATTCGCAGAAGGACTCAGAAAGATTAGGAGAATGGGCAAAGAAGTGGCAGATGGAATACAGTGTAGAGAAGTGTATGGTCATGCACTTTGGTAGAAGAAATAAAGGCATAGACTATTTTCAAAAAGGGCAGCAAATTCAGAAAACAGAGATGCAAAGGGTCTTGGGTGTCCTTGTGCAGGATTCCCTAAAGGTTAACTTGCAGAGTGAGTCGGTGGTAAGGAAGGCAAATGCAATATAAGCATTCATTTTGAGAGGACAAGAATATAAAAGCAAGAATGTAATGCTGAGGCTTTGTAAGGCATTGGGCAGACCACACGGAGTACTGTGAACAGTTTCAGCCCCTTTTCTAAGAAAGGATATGCTGGCATTGGAGAGGGTCCAAGGTGAAGATATGAAAAGCGTTTGATGGCTCTGACCCTGTGCTCCATGGAGTTTAGAAAAAGGAGGGGCACCCCATAGAAATCTATTGAATATTGAAAAGTCTAGATATAGTGGACACAGAAGTGATGTTCCCTTTCGTGGCGGAGCCTAGGAACAGAAGGCACAGCCTTAGTATACAAGGGTATCCCTTTAAAACAGAGTTAAGGAGGAATTTCTGTAGCCAAAGGGTAATGAATCTGTGTAATCTATTGCAATATACAGCAGTGGAGGCCAAGTATTTGGGTATATTTAAAGCAGAGGTTGATAGGTTCTTGATTAGTAAGGGTGTCAAGGGTTACAGGGAGGAGGGAGGAGAATAGGGTTGAGAGTGATAATAAATTAGCCATAATAGAATAGTGACGCAGACCCAACAGACCAGATGGCCTAGTTGTGCTCCTATGTCTTATGGTCTTACAAAATTTGTTGTTTTGTAGTGGCAGTGCAGTGCAATACAATACATTAAAAAGTGCAAGAGAGCAAAATACTCATGTTCATAGGTTCATGGACTATTCAGAAATCTGATGATGAAGAAGCTGCTCCTAAAACATTGAGTGTGTGTCTTCAGACTCCTGTATCTCCTCCCTGATAGTACTAATAAGAAGGGGGCATGTCCTGAGTGGGAGGGGGTTCTTAATACCTCTTTGAGGCATCACCTTTTAAAGATGTTCTTGATGGTGGGGAGGCTAGTACTCATGATAGAGCTAGCTGAATTTACAGCTCTCTGCAGCTCTTTCTGAACTTATACATTAGTGCCTTACTACCAGACTCTGATTGAAACCTGTTAGAATGCTCTCCACAGAACATCTGTAGTAATTTGCTTGAATCTTTGGTGACATACCAAATCTCCCACCTCCTTCAAAAAGGACACCAATTGTACTGATGTCCAAGGAGAATAGAGTGAGCTTCCTCAATACTAACCAGCAGCACTCATATCAACCATAATGAAGTGCTTTGAGAGGTTATGGATAGAATTAACTCGCCTCAGAAAGGACCTACATCTGCTCCAATTCACCTACTACACATTAGGTCTACAGTAGATGCAATCTCATTTGCTCTCCATTGGAGAACCTGGACTACAGCAAAACATATGTCAGGCTGCTGTTTATCAATTACAGCTCAGCATTCAACACCATCATCCCCTCAGTACTAATCAACAAATTTCAAATCCTGGCCTTTTTATCTCATTCTACTTAACTTCCTTATCAGGAGATCACAGTCAGTGTGGATCATAAATAACATCTCCTCCTCACTGACGATCAACGCAGGTGTACTTCAAAGATGCATGCTTAGCCAACTGCTCTATTCTCTTTACACTCATGACTGTGTGGCTAATCACAGTTTAAATACCATTTATAAATTCATAGATGATATCTTATTTGTTGTTAAAATCTCAAATGGCAACAGGAGGCATACAGGAGTGAGACAGGCCAACTGATTGGGTAGTGTCTCAACAACAACCTTGCACTCAATGTCAGCAAGACCAAGGAACTGATTGTGGGCTCCAGGAAGGGAAAGCCAAGAGAACACATACCAGTCCTCACTGAAGTTCAGTGGTGGAAAGTGTCAGCAGCTTCAAGTTCCTGGGCATCAATAGCTCAAAGATGACCTATCCTAGGTTTAACACTGATCCAATCATGAAGAAGGCATGCCAGTAGCTATACTTCATTAGGAATTTGAGAAGATTTGGTATGTCACCAAAGCCCCATGCAAATTTCCGCAGATATATGGTGGAGAGCATGCTGACTGGTTGCATCAAAGCTGGTATGGAGGCTTCACTGCACAGAATCACAAGAGACTGTAGAG
The DNA here is from genome assembly GCF_030028105.1 of Mobula birostris. Classification (NCBI taxonomy): domain Eukaryota; kingdom Metazoa; phylum Chordata; class Chondrichthyes; order Myliobatiformes; family Myliobatidae; genus Mobula; species Mobula birostris. The sequence goes on along the minus strand of NC_092381.1, from coordinate 63,829,134 downwards.
TGTTGTGGACTCAGTCATTTCCATCCTGAGCACAACCCTGTGCTTCAGGAATGCTGTATCCTCCAGTAAAAACTTCCACTCTTGGGACATGCCCTTTTCTCATTACTACCATCAGGGAAGAGGTACAGGAGCCTGAATAAATCAGGAACAGCTCCATCATCAGATTTCTGAACGGTCCGTGAACCAATAAACACTACCTCATTATTTCTTTTGTTTCTCACTATTTATTTTGTAGTATTTTTATATCTTTGTACAGTACTGCTACTGCAAAACAACAAATTTTACTTCATAAAAGACAATGAAAATAAACCTGATTCTGAAAAATGTCACAGCAGAATCATAAGGATTGCTTCAACGTAAATAATATTTGTCATGCAAGTTAAGGATGAATATCCAGATGCTGTTTACAAAACAAGTAAATTTGAAGTTTGTAAAAGAACAAATGGACCCACCAAAAGAAGATTGGCACACGTCTGTAACAGAGGTGACAAATATGCTACAACTAATACTACACAAACTTCACATGCCAGATAATGTGATAATTGAGAAAGGCATCTATATCAAAGAAAAAAGGCATATGTCCAGATATAGAGAAAAGTCCATTACCCAAGTATTTGCTAAATGACACAAGGGGGTGCACAGCTATAGATCCTGGTTTTCTCATTATTGAAGGAGGAATGTAACATACACTCAGTAGCCACTTTACTAAGTACACCTGTTCATTAATGCAAATATCTAATCAGCCAATCGTGTGGCAGCAACTCAATGCATAAAAGTATGCAGGCATGGCCAAGAGGTTCAGTTGTTCAGACCAAACATCAGAATGGGAAAGAAAAGTAACCTAAGTGACTTTGACCGTGGAATGATTGTTGGTGCCAGACAAGGTTGTTTGATCCCTGGGATTTTCATGCACAACAGTTTCTAGAATTTACAGAGCATGGTGCGAAAAACAAAGAAAAAACATCCAGTGAGTGGCAGTTTGATGGGTGAAAGCACCTCGTTAATGAGAGAGGTTAGAAGAGAATGGCCAGATTTGTTCAAGATGACAAGAAGGTGACAGCAACTTAAATAATCATGTGTTACAACAATGTTGTGCAGTGAGCACCACTGAATGTACAACACATCAAATCTTCAGGTGGATGGTCTACAGCAGCAGAAGACCATACTGGGTCCCACTCCTGTACCTAATAAAGCAGCCACTCAGCGTACTGAATGTAATATTAGTTGATTCAGCTAATGTTAGGAAATGCAGCATGCCACCAACTGTTTCACTTAAAGAGGCTATTTCTATAAATAAAGCTACTATCTATATAAAAAATGTGGTTTTTCATAATATGACTTATTTAATATACAGATTGAGCATCCCTTATCCAAAATGTTTGGGGCCAGAAGTATTTTGGATTTTTCGGATTTTGGAATATTTGCATCTTTAGAAGATATCTTGGGGATGGGACCCAAGTCTAAACACAAATTCCATTTACATTACATACACAGCTTCTGCATATACCCTGACAGTAGTTTTATATAATATTTTTAATAACTTTGATCATGAAACAATAATGAGTACATTGAACCATCAGAAAGGTAAGCTATCACTACATCGGCCACCCAGCTGAACAGTCAGTGGCTGTTCAGCAGTGCCATCATTCTTGACTCTGAACTGATATGCTACCGGTTAGCAGTCTGTCTTACATTTGTTCATCACACATATGTACTAATACAGGTGTTCAGCATATTAAATTTTCTTCAGCAACATTCTTGGCAAACTCATTAATGAATTTCTCTGCTGCTTCATGATCAGTAGGTGCTTCATCCCCACAAATCTTTGAAAACCTAAAGCCCTGCCTTTTCTTAAATTTCTGCAACCAGCCAGCTGAAAATTCACAATCACCTTCAATTTTCAGTTCATTGTGATAGATCTTTGCTTGTTTCAAGATCAACATACTGTTATAAGTGGCACTGACACTGACGAATCCACTCTTTCAATACATATTTGAGATCTTCATTTTTTTTGCTTTATGCAGTGTTTTTCTGTTTTCATTAACTTTTGTTCATTACATATGTGAGGTCACATCTCAGAACTGTCTGTAGTGTGCAAGACCTGTGCAGCTTCTGAAAACACAAAATAATCTGCAGATACTGTGATCAAAACAACACTTTCAGTACACTGGATGAACTCAACAGGTCGGGCAGCATCAGTTAGAAACGATGAGTCGACGTTTCGGGCCAGAACCCTTCGTCAGAACTGAAGAATGAAAGATGGGGAAGGATTTGAAGAATGCTTGTAGCTTCAGTTGAAAAACCAGTAATTTGAAAGACAAAGGGGTGGGGGAGGGGGAGCATTGACATCATAGCCCTGAAAACAATGGGTGGTAGAAGAAGGAGGCAGAACCATGAGGGAGCTGGGGAAGGGAGTAGAGTGAAACAGGGATAGAGGAAGGGAGGGGGAGGGAATTACCGGAAGTTGGAGAATTCTATGTTCATACCAAGGGGCTGGAGACTACCTAGATGGTATATGAGTTTAGCCTCATCATGGCAGTAGAGGAGGCCACGTATGGACATATCTGAACGGGAATGGGAAGTAGAGTTGAAGTGGGTGGCTACCGGGAGATCCTGTCTGTTTTGGCGGACGGAGTGGAGGTGTTCGACGAAGCGGTCCCCCAATCTGCGTCGGGTTTCACCGATGCAGAGGAGGCTGCACCGGGAGCACCGGATGCAATAGATGACCCCAACAGACTCACAAGTGAAGTGTTGTCTCACCTAGAAGGACTGTTTGGGGCCCTGAATGGTTGCAAGAGATGAGGTGTAGGGACAGGTGTAGCACTTACACTTACAGGGATAAGTGCCGGGTGGGAGATCAGTGGGGATGGACGTGCGGATAAGGGAGTCGCGGAGGGACCGATCCCTGCGGAAAGCGGAGAGGGGTGGAGAAGGAAAGATGTGCTTAGTGGTGGGGTCCTGTTGAAAGTGGCGGAAGTTGTGGAGGATAATGTGCTGGATCCGGAGGCTGATGGGATGGTAGGTAAGGACAAGGGGAACTCTGTCCCTGTTGTGGTTGCGGGAGGATGGGGTGAGGGCCGAAGTGCGGGAAATGGAGGAGATGCGGGTGAGGGCATCATTGATGACGGTAGAAGGGAAACCACGATCCTTAAAGAAAGCGGACATTTGAGATGTCCTGGAATGGAAAGCCTCATCCTCAGAGCAGATGCGGCGGAGACGGAAGAACTGGGAATAGGGAATGGCATTTTTGCATGTGGTAGGGTGGGAAGAGGTATAGTCGAGGTAGTTATGAGAGTCAGTGGGCTTGTAGAAGATGTCAGTGGACAGTCTGTCTCCAGAGGTGGAGACCAAGACATCGAGAAAGGGGAGAGAAATGTCCGAGATACAGCAAGTGAACTTGAGGGCTGGGTGGAAGTTTGAAGTAAAGTCGATGAAATTGACGAGCTCAGCATGGGTGCAGGAAGCAGCACCAACGTAGTCATCAATGTACCGAAGGAAAAGTTGGGGAGCAGTACCAGAATAGGTTTGGAGCACAGACTGTTCCACATAACCAACGAAGAGGCAGGCATAGCTGGGTCCTGTGCAAGTTCCCATAGCTACACCCTTAGTCTGAAGAAAGTGGGAAGAGCCAAAAGAGAAGTTATTAAGTGTGAGAACCAGTTCCGCCAACCGGAAGAGGGTAGTGGTGGTGGGGAACTAGTGAGGTCTATTACTTACCACTGGAACAGGACCCTACCAAAAAACATCAAACCATTGTCTCCCGCACCATCATCACCCCTATCAGCTTCGGAGACCTTCCACCCTCAGCCGCTAAACTCATTATTCCCACACCCCATACTGCTCAGTTTTACCTCCTCCCAAAGATATGTCCCGGTAGACCCATAGTTTCTGCCTGCTCCTGTCCCACCAAACTTGTATCTGCCTACCTGGACTCCATTTTGTCACCCATAGTTCAGTGTCTCCCCACCTACATCCAGGATACATCCCATGCCCTCCACCTCTTCAATAACTTCCAATTCCCCGGTCCCAACTGCTACATTTTTACTATGGATGTCCAATCCTTATACACCTCCATTCCCCATCAAGAAGGCCTCAAAGCCCTCCGCTACTTCCTGGATAATAGACCTCACCAGTTCTGGATAAGGGGTACTCAACATGCATAAAGTATGTTTGTTCATGTGTTTATGTTACCACTTTCTACATGAATGAGCGAGAAAATAATGAAACATTTCCTCCTAACTCACTTTTCATCAGTAAACTTAGATTCATTACTGTTTTATTATATTGCACCCAGTGAAATCATAATTTTAATTTTTTAAAAATCTTGTATGCTTCATTTCCTTATACTGATTATGCCAGTTAATATGCTGTGTGATTCAGTATTAAAGCATTATGGTCTTTTCCAAAAGCACGTATTAGAGATTTCTCTCCATGGTAGCTCACTGCAAGGGTCAAAGTTTTTGTCCTTATCTGAACTGTGGCAAGAGCATCTATTGTACTGTGCAAAAGACTTAGGCACATGTAAAAAAAAATTCTGTAAAGCAAAGATACTTTCAAAAATAATGAGGTTATAAGTTTCTAAATATCAAAACAATTACTATAAAGAGCAGTAAACAGTAAAAAAAAACACTAAATTGAATCAGTATTTGATGTGAGCAACCTCCCTCTGCCTTTAAAACTGCATCAATTCTCTTAGGTACACTGTTGTGCAGTTTTATCAGAAAATCGGCTGGGAAGTTGTTCCAAGCATCTTGGAGAACTTGCCACAGTTATTCTGCAGACTTGGGCTGTCTCACTTGCTTCTGTTTCTCCAGGTAATCCCAGATAGCTTCAATGATGCTGAGATCCAGGCGAAGTAGAGGCCATAGCATCTATTGCAGATCTCTTTGTTCATCTTTTTGCTGAAGGTAGTTCTTTATGATCTTGGCCATGTGTTTGGGGGTCATTGTGCTGCTGCAGAGTGAAGTTGGGACTGATCAGATGCCTCCCTGATGGTATTGTGTGATGGATGAGAATCTGCTTGAATTTTTCAGCATTGAGGATTCAATTAATTCTGACTAGTTCACCAACTCCATTTGCAGAAATGCAATCCCAAATCTGCAGGGAACCTTCGCCGTGCTTCACTGTTGGCTCCAGACACTCATCATGTAGCACTCTCCAGCTCTTCTATAGACAAACTACCTCCTGTTTGAGCTAGAAATTTACAATTTTGACTCATCAGTCCAGACCACTTGCTTACATTATTCAGTACCCCAGTCCTTGTGTTTTTGTGCACAGTTGAGACTCTTGGCTTTGTTTCCACTTCAGAAGAATGGCTTTTTGCAGCAACTTTTCCATGAAGACCACTTCTGACCAGACTTCTTCAGACTAAAGAGGGATGTGCTTGGGTTCCAGTGGTTTCTGTGAGTTCAGAGCTGATAGCAGTTCTGGAGGTCTTTCAGTTTAGAAGGGACATCAGCTTGTTGTATCTCTGATCTGTTGCACAGTGTTTCTTCAGAAGAGCTTGGACAGCACATCTTGAAACTGCTGTATACTGTAAAATTTATGCTTGGGAGAGACCTTGCTGAGGCCGGATGACCATCTTGTGTCCTGTTGCTATACTCACTCTTGTTATGGGACAAGAATTGATGATTTGAAGGTTAAATTGTCACATCTATCAAACCCTCATTTTTTAGTTTGGTTGTCCATTGCCCAATTTTATTCCTTTTACCACCTGTTTCTGTTTTAGTCAATCAATTCAGTTCAGTCAACTCATTATGTCATTGATTAATAGCACCTGTTTATTATCTTTGTTTAATCACGCACTGGACAAAGATATAGCTACAAAGTTATCAGGTTTTTATTATTACTTAATATGTTACTTCCTATAACAAAATACAAAAATGACAGTGTTACATTTTTTGAAAAATATTTACTACCTGTTATGCCACTGGCATTTAGGGCAACAATGAAGGTCCCCCATCTGTCTGTCTGTCCTTGGCCACTTTCTCTATTGTGCCCCAGGTGCATCAGGGTCCTCAGTTTTGTCTCTACAGTACAGTGCCAAGTTGCCTTTGATCTCCCATGTTTCCTCCACCCTTCAGGGGTCCAATGAAGTGCTGCCTTGATGATGCCCTCTCTTCTCATCATGCGCCCAATCTATTTCCAACGTTTCCTCATGATGATTGTGGACATGTTGTCTTGATGACACTGGAGGAGTAGAGCATGGTGGAGATCTTTCTCAGCCAGCAAATAAGACCATATGACCGGAAGATAGAGGAACAGAATTAGGCCATTTGGCCCATCGTGTCTGCACTGCCATTTCATCATGGCTGATCCAATTTTCCTCTCAGCTCAAATCTCCTGCCTTCGCCTTCTCCCTGTATCACTTCATGCCCTGACCAATCAAGAATCTATCAACCTCTGCCTTAAACATAGAGACTTAGTCTCCACAGCTGCCTGTGGCAATAAATTTCACAGATTCACCACTTTCTGGCTAAATAAATTCCTGTTAATCTCTGTTCTAAAAGGACACCCCTCTATCCTGAGGCTGTGTCCTCTGGTCTTAGATTCTTACACCACAGGAAACATCCTCTCCACATCCACGCTAACAAGGCCTTTCACCATTCGATAAGTTTCAATGCAGTCACCCTCATTCTTCTAAATTCTAGTGAATACCGGCCCAGAGCCATCAAATGCTTTTACTATGACAATTCATTCAATCCTCGAATCATTTTCGTGAACCTCCTTTGAACCTTCTCCAGTTTCAGCACACCCTTTCTAAGATGAGGTGCCCAAGTCTGCTTACAATCCTCCAAGTGAGGCTTCAACATTACACCCTTGCTTTTATATTCTAGGTCTCTTGAAATGAATGCTAACATTGCATTTGCCTTCCTCAGCACAGACTCAACCTGCAAATTAACCTTTTGGGAATCATGCACATGTACCTTTGTACATGTACCTTTGCGCCTCCATTTTTTTAATATTTGCTCTCCATGTAGAAAATAGTCAACCCTTTCACTTCATCAGCCAAAGTGCATGACCAAACACTTTCTGATACCGTTTTCCATCTGCCATTTCTTTTCCCATTCTCCCAATCTAAGTCCTTCTGTAGCCTCTCTACTTCCTCAAGACTACCTGCCCTTCCACCTATCTTCATAGTCTACAACCTTTGCAACTGAACCATCAATTCCATCATCCAATCATTGACATATAACATAAAAAGAATTGGTCCCAACACGGACCACTGTGGAACATCATTAGTCACTGGCAACCAATCAGAAAAGGCTCTCTTTATTCCCACTCTTTCCCCCCTGCCAATCAACCACTGTTTTATCCATGCTAGAATCTCTTATGTAATACCACGGGCTTGTAGCTTGTTAAGTAGCCTCATGAGTGGCACCTTGTCAAAGGCCTTCTAAAAATCCAAGTACACAACATCAACCAATTCTCCTTTGTCTATCCTGCTTGTTATTTCTTCAAAAGATTCCAAAAGATTTGTCAGGCAAGGTTTACCCTTGAGGAAACCATGCTGACTATGGCCTATTTTATTATATACCTCCAAGTACCCTGAAACCTCACTCTTAATAATCAATGCCAACATCTTTCCAACAACTGAGGTCAGACTAACTGGCCCATAGTTTCCTTTCTTCTGCCTCTCTCCCTTCTTGAAGAATGGAGTGACATTTGCAATTTTCCAGTCTTCTGGTACTATTCCAGAATCTTCTGATTCTTGGAAGGCCAATACTAATGCCTCTACAATCTCTTCAGCCATCTATTTCAGAACGCTGGGGTGTACACCGTCTGGTCCAGGTGACTTATCTACCTTCAGACCTTTTAGTTTCCCTTCTTTCTAGTCACGGTAACTTCACACATTTTATGACCCTCTGACACCTGGAAGTTCCGTCTTACTGCTAGTGTCTTCCACAATGAAGACTGATGCAAAGACTTATTCAGTTCATCTGCCATTTCCTTGTCTCCCATTACTACATCTCCAGCATTTTTTTCTAGCAGTCACCTCTCTTTTATGTTTTATGCATCTCAAGAAACTTTTTGTATCATCTTTAATATTATTGGCTAGCTTACTTTCATTTTCCATCTTTACCTTAATGAGTATTTTAGTTGTCCACTGTTGGATTTTGAACGATTCCCAATCCTCTGACTTCCCACTAATTTTTGCTCCATTATATACCCTCTCTTTGGCTTGTATGTTGGCTTTGACTTCTCTTGTTAGCCACGGTCATGTCATCTTGCCTTAGAATACCTTTTCCTCTTTGGGATGTAAATATCCTGTGTCTTCTGAATTGTTTCCAGAAATTCCAGCCAATGCTGCTCAGCCATCATCCCTGCCTGTGTTCTTTTCCAATTAATTCTGGCCAACTCCCCTTTCATGACTCTGTAATTCCCTTTACTCCACTATAATACTGATATATATGACCTTAGCTTCTCCTTCTCAAATTTCAGGATGAACTTGATCATATTATGATCACTTTCTCCCATGAGTTCTGTTACCTGAAGCTCGCTAATCAGTTCTGGTTCATTGTACAACACCCAATCCAAAATAGCCAATCCACCAGTGAACTCAACCAATTCACAGGCACTCTAGAAATTCCCCCTCCTGTAATCCAGCACCAACCTGATTTTCCCAATCTATCTACATATTGAAATCCCGCCCATTACTATCGTAACATTGCCCTTTTGGCATGCATTCTCTAAAAAAAAAAAAAAAAAAGGATTTTCCCAAGGTTCTTGGTGTGGAATGATGACAGCTTGGCAAGGTTGTTCTCTGTCATGTGCCAGCATTCTGACCCATACAAGAATGTGACCAGAACACAGCTCTGGTACAACTTCACCTTGGTGTGGACACTGTACTAGGTTGATCTCCATATGTTGTTCATTGATCTGAAGATGTTTCTCGCTTTGCTATGTCGGCACTGGATGTTGTCCTTGGTCCCACCATCCTGCCAAATGATGCTGCACACGTTGATGAATTTGTTGGTTCTGGGTAAGTTGATGTCATATGCCTTGGTGGGAGAAGGAGACTCTACATTGAGAGTCATGGTCTAAGTCTTTCTCTGGATGACTCTGAGTCCAATCTGTCCACCAAAGGTACACAGGCACTGAGTTTCCTCTTGCACGTGCTGGTACATATGTGATAGTAACACGAGACCATCCACAAAGTCAAGGTCTTCTAAAGTGGAGAATAGAGTACACCTGCTGCCTCTCTGTTTATCTTTCTTTCTTTGCCTCATAGCCCAGTCAATTACCAAGTTAAATAGTATCACTGACATCACAAAGCCTTGCCTGATTCATGTCTTGACTTAGCACTCCTTTCTTGGGGATCCTCACAATAACTCCCCTTCTCTAGTTCTTGGGTACTGGTCCCCAGTCCCAGTTTATGGTAAACAGTGGTTGCAGAGTGGCCGTTGCAGCTTTTGGTTCAGCTTTGAACAGTTCAGCATTCAAATTCTCACGTCCTGGAGCTTTGTTCTTCATATGGTATTTGTCTATTCAGTAATTCTCTGAAATACACTGTCCATTGTGCTTCTTGCTCCTTCTAGTTGTCAAAAGCAGATTGTTCTTATCTCTCATGGGATTATTCGATCTGGCCTGGAAATTTTTGCTTATCAATTTTGAAATCTTGTATACATTTCCCAGATTTCCTCGATTGGCTGCTACTTCAGCCTCCTTGGCAAGTTCTTCCATGTAGACTCGCTTATCCTTTCTTACAAGTGCCTTCACTTTCTTGTTAGCTTCAGTGTATGCTAGCTAAAGGTTCACCTTAAGTCATGTTGACTTTGCATCTAACAGTGTCTTAATTTTCTGTCTTTCTTCTAAGGCTGCCTATGTTTCCATTCTTTGCTCTTCTTTCCAGCTCTGTATTCTAGACAAGCCTCGTTGCACTCCTTGAAGACTGGGGCAATCAATTCCCACATTGTGTCGATCTTGTCTACTGACACATCCTCGTCAAGGTCTTGCAAGGCCTGGAATCTGTTCTTAAGGTGAATGATGAATGCAGATCTCACACTGGTTTCCTTGAGCTTTTCAACATCAAAACGTCTTTGTACATGTGTTCTGGTCGCAGTGCTTCTCAGCTTGAGTTTCATCATTGCTACAACAAGGTGGTGATCACTTCCTGTATATGCTCCTCTCTTCACTTTTACATCCTATAATGATAGTCTCCATGTATCATTGTTCATTAAATAGTCACTCTGGTTCTGTTGACTCTACCTCCGATTGCAGCTGTTCAAAGAAGACATCATTTTCTTCAATGTCATTATCGTTAGTTGGAGCACAGCACTGACTTCCTTTTCAGCGTGACTCTCCTCAGCCTACTGTCGCTACATCGATTTTTGTGGAGCAATCTATGTTCCGTGCCTATTCTGGTATCTGTCCCCCACTTTTCCTTCGCTACATCCACTTTTGTGGAACAATCTATGTTCCGTGCCTATTCTGGTATCTGTCCCCCACTTTTCCTTCGCTACATCGACAACTGCATTGGTGCTGCTTCCTGCACGCATGCAGAGCTCGTTGACTTTATTAACTTTGCCTCCAACTTTCACCCTGCCCTCAAGTTTACCTGGTCCATTTCCGACACCTCCCTCCCCTTTCTAGATCTTTCTGTCTCTGTCTCTGGAGACAGCTTATCCACTGATGTCTACTATAAGCCTACTGACTCTCACAGCTATCTGGACTATTCCTCTTCTCACCCTGTCTCTTGCAAAAACGCCATCCCCTTCTCGCAATTCCTCCGTCTCCGCCGCATCTGCTCTCAGGATGAGGCTTTTCATTCTAGGACGAGGGAGATGTCTTCCTTTTTTAAAGAAAGGGGCTTCCCTTCCTCCACTATCAACTCTGCTCTTAAACGCATCTCCCCCATTTCACGTACATCTGCTCCCACTCCATCCTCCCGCCACCCCACTAGGAATAGGGTTCCCCTGGTCCTCACCTACCACCCCACCAGCCTCCGGGTCCAACATATTATTCGCCGTAACTTCCGCCACCTCCAACGGGATCCCACCACTAAGCACATCTTTCCCTCCCCCGCCTCTCTGCATTCCGCAGGGATCGCTCCCTACGCGACTCCCTTGTCCATTCGTTCCCCCCCATCCCTCCCCACTGATCTCCCTCCTGGCACTTATCCATGTAAGCGGAACAAGTGCTACATATGCCCTTACACTTCCTCCCTTACTACCATTCAGGGCCCCCAAACAGTCCTTCCAGGTGAGGCAACACTTCACCTGTGAGTCGGCTGGGGTGATATACTGCGTCCGGTGCTCCCGATGTGGCCTTTTATATATTGGCGAGACCCGACGCAGACTGGGAGACCACTTTACTGAACACCTACGCTCTGTCCGCCAGAGAAAGCAGGATCTCCCAGTGGCCACACATTTTAATTCCACATCCCATTCCCATTCTGACATGTCTATCCACGGCCTCCTCTACTGTAAAGATGAAGCCACACTCAGGTTGGAGGAACAACACCTTATATTCCGTCTGGGTAGCCTCCAACCTGACGGCATGAACATCGACTTCTCTAACTTCCGCTAATGCCCCACCTCCCCCTCGTACCCCATCTGTTACTTATTTTTATACACACATTCTTTCTTTCACTCTCCTTTTTCTCCCCCTGTCCCTCTGAATATACCCTTTGCCCATCCTCTGGGTCCCCCCCACCCGTCTTTCTTCCTGGACCTCCTGTCCCATGATCCTCTCGTATCCCTTTTGCCTATCACTTGTCCAGTTCTTGGCTCCATCCCTCCCCCTCCTGTCTTCTCCTATCATTTTGGATCTCCCCCTCCCCCTCCCCCTCTCACTTTCAAATCCCTTACTCACTCTTCCTTCAGTTAGTCCTGACGAAGGGTCTCGGCCTGAAACGTTGACTGCACCTCTTCCTAGAGATGCTGCCTGCTGCGTTCACCAGCAACTTTTATGTGTGTTGCTTGAATTTCCAGCATCTGCAGAATTCCTGTTGTCAGCCTACTGTTAATTGGTTTCCACTTCTCAAGGCCTTTCTTCAAAATGACAGCTACACCATCATGACGCTGACTATTTTCATTTCCTGAGTATAAAACTGTTTCACTAGTTGCTGTTTTTAGTCTGCAGAATTTGTCCATCTGCTTTCATAGACACTCAGTACATGCAGGCTGGAATGATGCATTTCTGCAGTTATTTGTGCTAGCTTGCCGGTGTTGTACATTCCAGAAACCGACTTTGGTCTTGATCTTGGTGGTGTTCAGGGTTTTCTTCATTATGCCAGTAGCTTCCTCTTGGCGTTCACCACTGTCAGTCACGTAAATCCCAGTTAGAGACTCAGGAATACCTACACAGGTATAGAAGGATTCTTCATTGCTGTTTCCGTAACAATTTATTTTTTGACCAGTCAGGGTTGTTAGCCCTGAGCTGAACTGAACCTGGAGGACAGGCCTCTTAGTCTGGCCTCTACCCACTGATCTGTTTGGCATGGGTGACCCTACCAAGAGTCAAAGCACAAGACCCTGACTCCAGCCAACGTAGCTCTCCAGATCATTGAGCCATGCAAGTCTCGAAACCCTATGACAAGGTTGTGGTCATCTTGCGGGTTTTTGAAAAATTAATGTTTGGAAATCTAAAATTTGCTCTTTCCTACTGACATACTAATGCAGAAGACAAAAAAAAATTATTAAAAAATCTCAGGTGCCTCAGATTTTTGCACAGTACTGTATGAAGAGGGTGCTTTCTAGAGTCTAGGCTACCTTAATTGATTCAGTGATTTTTCCCCTTAGCTCCAGCAAGTGGACTGATTTGTCCAGACACAAATTATGATTAAAACCATGGCAGCGAGCAGACCTGAATGACATTCAGACTTGAATTCAAGTCTGGACTAACGTCACAGGTAATATTTACTCCATTAAATGACATGCACTAATCAAATACATGTCCTCCTAATCTCTTTGTCTCACATCTTGGAGATCCCCATTGACTAACGATATCAAAACCAAAAATTAACATGGCTTGAAAATCCAAGTCAGAAGCTGGATACATAATGGCATGTGAGTCAAAATAGCATTCCACAAACCACTTCACAAGTGTGGCTGACTATTTTTCACTTGTCTAAATTATCGTAGCTCCACATAATCCAAAATAAAACAGCTCTTGCGAGGCTGCAGCTGCCCTGAAGAACAAACTCTAGCAGTATGGACTGCAGATTCTCATTACAACCAGCAGCAGTCTGGACCAGCCAACGGCATTAACACGCTACAATGAAGCAACCACTGTGGGATTAAAGGTAATAGTGGAATCATAAATGAGCAAAAACAGAAGTCAGTGCCATTCCCTCCTGGCTAATGCTTCACCAATCCTATTAATTTGTTACAGAATGGATTACTGGAGTGCTATAAATATGGTATTCAGAACAAACAAGACTGCAGTCTGTATATACATGCTGTTAAATTGAGCTTTCTCAGGAAACATTCAGACATTGTGCTTCCACAGCACTTCAGTGACTTGCTGGCTTCTCCTTGTGCTCCTTAGGTAGACAGCGCATCGGGTGCTACATGATGGCAATTGCATTCCGCCATTTCTATACTGGAAAGTAGAGATTTTAGGGTCCATGCAAAGACAAGCAAGATTAGAACTGAACTGAACTAAATTCATTCATTGTTGCGGTAGGAGAAGTGTGCTGGAAGGAAGCAAGAAAACAGCTAAAAGGAAGTGACAAGACAATGCAAGAAGTAATCCAAAGACTGTGAATTTTAAGCTCTAGCTGTCATGTACTTGAAACTTTTGTAAGTGAGCAAAGGCAGGTAATTGGAGATTATGACTGCATCATGATTGGCATTAAGTTCCAGCATTCTGGAAGAGTTAATGATGGGAAAAGCTGGTGTCATCTCAAATTAATAGTAGAAAATTATGACACATCCACTATGAGATATTATATATGTAAAATATTAGCTTTCTTATTGATGAAGGAACCAGATAGTACAGCTGTCTCCCGCCTTTCCAACGTTTGCTTTACGAAACCTCACTGTTACGAAAGACCTACATTAGTACCGTTTTCGTTTTCAGAAGGTGTTTTCACTGTTACGAAAAAAAATCAGCACGCCCCGCGCAGCCACTCTCCCCCGAATTCGGAACTGCATTCTCGCCGGCATTGCTTAAACACGTGCCTGTGAGCAGTCGTTAGCAAGATGAGTTCTATGGTATCGGAAACTTAGCGTAAAACTAGACATAATTAAGCGTTTCGATAGTGGTGAACAAAGCAAGGACAAAATGAGTTTGGCTTGTGGAAGTTGACGAACATGATGTTGAATAGGTTTTGGCATCCCATGACCAAGATCTGATAGATGAAGAGCTGATGCAATTGGAAGAAAAAAGGATAACAAGCGAAACCAAATGCAGTACTGAACTGAACGTGAAGCAACTGCATGAGATTTTCGCTGCAATAATAAAGTACGACTTTAATTTTGAAAGGGTACGTAGGTTTAGGGGATATTTGCAGGATGGTTTGAGTTCTTACAAAGAACTGTGTGATAGAAAAATGCACGAGGCTCAGCAGTCAAGCAAGCCTTCCACATCAGCCATAGCAGACGACGAACCTCGATCTTCGACATCGAGGCAGGCAGAGATAGAAGATGACCTGCTTGCCCTAATGGAAACAGATGATGACGAGATGACACCCCAGTGTCCCACCACCCCAACCCCCAGGCCATGGGCAGATACCGATTCGCAGAGAATGCAGCGGTAGCCAGGAGGCACACAGTATATTTTTAAGAAAAAAGCTGAAGTAAACATGCTAATTAACTAGGTGCCACCTGGCACGTAATTGTCGGCCCAGATCAGAGACGACGCAATCGGAAATCGGCACTGATCTGGGCCGACAATTACGTGCCGGGTGGCACCTAATTAATTAGAATGTTTATTTTGGCTTTTTTCTTAAAGATATGCTGTGTACCTCCTGGCCACCGCTGCACCCCTGCATGCTTCACGGATTGGTATCGGTCGGTGGCCCAGAGGGTAGGGGCCACTGCACCACCCAACCTGCAACAAATTAGCCTAACACACCATCATCAGTGTGCTCGGCGCTGTCCCGATTCCTGTAAGTGATACTACACTGTACATACATTATTTCTACTTTATATAGGCTGTGTATTTTTACGTGATATTTGGTATGATTTGGCAGCTTCATAGCTTAAAGGTTACTGGAGAGCACTTGCACCGTGTTTTTGCCAATTGTGCTTGCATGAGATTTTCTGCCGACGGTGCTTGCATGAGATTTTCGCTACGGAGAACAGTGCAGTAATGATTGTGGAAAAGTATTTCTACCTTATATAGGCTGTGTATTTATCATATCATTCCCGCTTTTACGATATGTTACTGTTATTTTAGGTTTTATGTGTTATTTGGCATGATTTGGTAGGTTATTTTTGGGTCTGCGAACGCTCACAAAATTTTCCCACATAAATAAATGGTAATTGCTTCTTCGCTTTACGACATTTTGGCTTACGAACCGTTTCATAGGAACACTCTACCTTCGGATGGCGGGGGAGACCTGTACATCCTGTTTGAAGATAAGGTAGTTCCAGTTACTGCCAGAGTTTGTAACTTTTCTTGCAAGTATGATTAAACAAAATGCAGCAAAATCACAGCTGAAAAAAGCTAGCAATTCAAAATTCAAAGTAAATTTATTATCAAAGTACATATATGTCACCATATACGACCTTGAGATTCATCTTCTTGCTAGCATTCACAGTAAAACAAAACAAATGAACTACCACCCAGAGCTGCCAGTTTCTGCCTTTGTAACTACAATGAAGTTCAGGTCTCCAATACAGAAGTCCCAAAATGACCAGCACTGTCATTTCAACTGCACACTGACACTGGCCACAAACAGTTTGAGTTATTTTAGCTGAATCTGGCTGCTGAACCTGAGCTGTGTCAGACATGGCTATAAGTAGCACTGGGGCCCCACAGGGGATTGTATTGGCTCCCTTCTTGTTTACCCTGTATACCTCGGACTTTAGATACAACACTGAGTCATGTCATCTGCAGAAATTCTCTGATGACTCAGCAATAGCTAGGTATATAAAGGGAGGACGGGAAGATGAATACAGGGCCTTGGTAGAGGACTTTGTCAAATGGTGCAAGCTGGATCATCTGCAGCTCAACATCAGTAAGACAAAGGAGATGGTGATGGACTTTAGGAAGACTAAGCCTGCACTGCTCCCTGTTACTATTGATGGTGAGGACATGGATGTGGTGAGGTCCTACAAGTACCTGGGGTGCACCTAGATGACAGACTTGAGTGGAGCACCAACACAGAGGCTGTGGACAAGAAGGGCCAGAGTCTCCTCAACTTCCTGAGGAGACAGAGGTCCTTCAGAGTATGCAGGCCTCTCCTTCACATGTTCTACTAGTCTATTGTTGCCAGTACAATCTTCTATGCAGTGCTGTGCTGGGTCAATGGCATCAACACAGGTGATACCAACAGGCTCAATAAACTGATTAGAAAGGTTGGCTGTCTTATAGGAGTCAAACTGGACACACTGGAGGCTGTGGTAGAATACAGGACCCTTTAGAAAGTCCTGGCAATTCTGGACAATGCTTCTCACCTTCTGCATGCCACCTTGGCTGAACAGAGGAGTACCTTTAGTAATAGACCAAGACAACTGTGCTGCTCCAAAGAGCGCTATATGAGGTCATTCTTACCTTCGGCCATTAGGCTCCATTATGAGTCAACCTATAGCCGGGGAACTGATAACCCTCTCCTGTTAGACTGTTTGAGGTAACTTATTTTTTATTCTTTCTTACTTCTCTTCTAATATTTGTATATTTGTGCACGTGTAATGCTACTGTGACACTGTAATTTCTTTCGGGATCAATAAAGTATCTAGCTATTGCTCAAGGAATGAACAATTAAGTGGCCACTGACTTCACTGAGAAAGCTTGAATTAAGTTTGCTCAAGGTTAGTGGAGATTTAGCAGGGAGGTACTGGAAATTCAAAGCTTACATCTATTTTACATCACTGAATTGTCACAAATGAATATTGATAAAGGACATTTTGGAATGATAAACTTCAGTTACTTTATGTACATTGTCCCCCACAAAGTTTAGCATATATTCTGTTCTAGTTAATTTTTCATTCTTCCCCTTTGGAAATTTAAATATAATTCATCGCCTGTTTATATCTCTCTCCACAGACTTATCTTTACCACACTCATTCAGCCAGCAATCACCCCTAGCGATACTCAATTTCTCACAGTATGAACCTCATCATAAACTGATCTGTCTGTTATGTTCGCCCCCTCCCCACCTTCAGCAACTTTAAATTTACTATGTCCATGCTTTTCTCAATGAAAGGTCATTTGCCTGAAACATTAACTGTTCTTCTCTTCATAAAAGTTACTTTAATTACTGAGTATTTCGTTTTTATTTCGAATAAAAATCTTGTTTTTTTTCAGGCCGATTTGAATAAAAGGGATCAAGGTCATAGAAAGGTTTGAGTCATGTTCTAATGCATCAACGATATTCAGACAGACCACAAGCTACTATAAAATTTCACAACATTACAATTCCATAGTTAAAATTTACAAAATACATAAATAACATTTTGGTACAAAACCATGCGGATAAATAATCGTTAACGTCAGGTGCAGCTGCACTGGCAATGGCCTGGCTTACCATTCGAGTGCAAGATCACCGGCTCGCCACTTCATTTATAGTGCCAAGAACGTTAACAAACCCGAAGCGAGGCCTCACCAAAGCCACAACTAAATTTAGGTCCACCAATCACCACCGCCACCGTCCCCCGCCCCTTTTGGATCAAAACAGTAATGGCACATACGCACAATGACACCAAGTTGCACGCATGGCCTCCGGCTGGATTTTACCGGTGATAGGTGCTGTTACCTGCAGTCTGGGAGGCTGACCTGTTGCTTGTCACATTCCACTTCGCTCCCCACAAACGGAAACGCACCGCGCGCGCCCGTCGCCAGTTCGCCGGAGCGCGCACGCGCGCGCGCGAGACCTCGCAGCGGCTCATCCTCTCCCTGCGCTCCACGCAGACCCAGGGTCGCCTCCTGCAGACACAAGCCAATCAACCCTAGTAGAGGTCCTGACATGATTACGGGGAACACAGTGCTGCCTGAAATTTAAAACAAAAACAAACAATAAAAAGCTAGAAATTTTGTGTAGCATCAGTCAAGAGTGAATAAAAGAGTTAATGTCGTTGAGTGATGTCCTTTCAATAGAAGATCTGTTAAATATTTCCAATATTTTCCGTTTTGACTTCGGACTCACAGAATTGCAGTGTTGTACATTTGAAATGCAAATTAGTATTTCCAGTTTACACTTCCTTTTGTCATATCTGTTCTCTGTTCTACTACTATCCCTTTTAGATTGCACCACCATCACTTTCAACGTTTAATTCCTCTTATCTTCCACTTATTACTATTACACTACATTGTTCTTCTTTCTCCAATGTACTGTGCACTTCCATTTATCCCTAATTTCTGATGTAGTATTGAACTGAAACATCTTTTTGCTCCACTTGTGCAGCTTTTACTGCCTTTTCTAGAGAGTTCCAAATGCAGCAGTATTTAACCTTAGTCAAGTACAGCTTCTGATGTTACTTTGACAGAAGTGTAAAATAAACCTCCAGAGGAAGTTGAGATGTTCAACATGTCAATAGCATGATGGATGTCAAGTACTTACTCTTATTTAATGTCTTAATAATCATTATAAAAGGCAGCATTCATTTCATTTAGTTGAAGCCTTCTTTAAACTCAAAATCTAATGACAGCATCCAATCTATATCCTAACAAGGAGCCTTTATGTAGCATCACACCGTTAGATAATAACCTTGATATAGAGAAGCTATCCCTGTAAATAAGCCTCTTTTTAATAATTACTTCAAGAGCAATTCATCCTTTATGTCATCGCCTGTTATTTGGAAGAACAGCTGAGACATTCAGTTATTTATATCCTGCCTGACTCCTTAAGACTAATGTCAAAATTGATAAATCTAGATTTTATATATATATATCCATTTACTCTGACCCAGCATTAATATATTTTCAGATTGTTTATCTTTCTTTATTTCTAAATATTTATTTTCATTGGTAGCAAGTGTGACCTTTCTATACAAGCACAGTTGAAGCTGAGTCATTAAATTTTATTTTGTGTCATGTTGCATGTAGTGTATTTTAGTTAATCTACTTTGCTAATTAAAAATATGAAAATGATGTTTGGCCTGTTATTTGTTGACATTACTTCTAGTTTCTAAAAACTCCATATACTGTATTAAAATTATAAAATTAATTGTTAAATTAAAAATTTAGAACTATCCTAGAATTAAACACTTATGCATCAATGAGAAAGTTACTATAATTGACAGTGTATTGACAAGATTCATTTTTAGATTTTTTAGTTAGATTACTTATCTGTCAACTGTACATGAGCAGAGTTATTAAACTTTTTTTTATAGCCATGGTTCAAATGATGCTTAAAATTAACAGAAAATTTTAATTTATTAACTGTTCTTTGCAAAATTTCCCATTGGAATTTAAGAAAAAGAGTTTTCCAAAAGTCCTACGGTTCAGAAAATTACTAGATAAAGGAAAGAAGTATTTCAGAATGATTTTAAACCTTTTTTATTGTGCCTTAAATTTCATAATTCCATATGAAGTTCCAACATTGTGATGGATTTTCACCAGAACTTTTGTCATTATGTTGAATTATGTAGGATTTTTACTATTTTTTATTCCAAATATTGAGTATTTTAATATCTTTCCAAATTTAGGATACCTCTGACTTGTCCTGTAAAATAAATGTCAGCAGTATTCTCGTGCAATGAACAGATGTGCAAAATTACTTTGTCAAGCTTACCTTCACAAAGCAATTATTGACGAATAGAACCAGATCCAACACCATAATGTGTACAACAGGACTCTTGGCATGTATCTGAGAAATGACAGTACTTTTTCTTGTTATTTCTTTATTGGTCTCAGGTTACAGACCTATAGTATTTAACCTCCGTCCTCTAAATTCCAAATGTATTATTTGAATGTTCGTTACTCACCCACATCCTTAAGGATTGAAATTGTCCTTTTGGACATTCCCTTTTCCTTTTTTCATATTATTTATGATGTTTTCAATTGTATCCCTAATTGCTACAAATTGTTCTCATATTACTTTGAAAGACAGTTGATGAAGATGCATACACATCTCTGCTTTAGTAATGCAATTAGTAGAGCTCTGCAACTCATTTTCTCAGTACTCATTGCTTATTTATTCATCTTTTTTGGGTTTTTTCTTGTTTTGTCTTTGCAGTTTGTTGTCTTTTGGTTGTAATCTGTCCTATTGGGGGCAATCCTTCATTCATTCATTCAAGAACATACAACATAGAAATCCATAGCACATTACAGGCCCTTCAGCCCACAATGTTGTGCTGACCATGTAACCTATTCTAGAAGCTGCCTAGAATTTCCCTACCACATAGCCCTCTATTTTTCTAAGCTCCATGTACCTATCTACAAGTCTCTTAAAAGACCCTGTTGTAACCGCCTCGACCACCATTGTTGGCAGTGCATTCCACTCTGTGTGAAAAACTTAGCCCCGACATCCCCTCTGTACCTACTTCCCAACACCTCCCTCGTGTTAGCCCTGAAAAAAAAGTCTCTGGCTATCCACACGATCGATGCCTCTCATCATCTTATACACCCCTATCGGGTTACCTCTCATCCTCCATCACTCCAAGGGGAAAAGACCAAGTTCACTCAACCTGTTCTCATAAGGCACACTCTCCTTGTAAATCACCTCTGCACTCTATTTATAGTATCCACATCCTCCCTGTAGTGAGGTGACCGGAACTGAACACAGTACTCCAAGTGAGGCCTGACCAAGGTCTTATATAGCTGTAACATTCCCTCACGGCTCTTGAACACAATCCCATGGTTGATGAATGCCAACATCGTGTGGATAGCCAGAGGCTTTTTCCCAGGGCTGAAATAGCTAACATGAGGGAGCATAGTTTTAAGGTACTTAGAAGTATGTACAAGGGGGATGTCAGAGGTAAGTCTTTCACCCAGAGAGTGGTGGATGCATGGAATGCACTGCCAGCGATGCTTGTGGAGGCAGATACAACTGGGTCTTCTAAGAGATTCGTAGGTAGGTAGATGGAGCTTAGAAAAATAGAGGGCTACGCGGTAGGGAAAATTTTGGCAGTTTCTAGAGTGGGTTACATGATTGGCACGACATTGTGGGTCGAAGGGTCTGTAATGTGCTGTAGATTTCTATGTTCTATGTTCTAGCACACCATACGCCTTCTTAACAACACTGTCAACCTGCGCAGCAGCTTTGAGTGAACACAGACACCAAGATCTCTCTGATCCTCCACACTACCAAGAACCTTACCATTAATACTATATTCTGTCTTCAAATTTGACCTACCAAAATCAACAACTTCACATATATCTGGGTTGAACTCCACCTGCCACTTCTCAGCCCAGTTCTGCACCCTATCGACGCCCCGATGTAACCTCTGACAAGCCTCCAGACTATCCACAACACCCCTGACCTTTGTATCATCAGCAAACTTACTAACCCACACTTCCACTTTTTCATCCAGAACATTTATAAAAAAATCACAAAGAGGAGGGGTCCCAGAACAGATCCCTGAGGCACACCACTGGTCACTGACCTCCATGCAGAATATGACCCATCTAAAACCATTCTTTGCCTTCAGTGGCAAGTCAATTCTGGATCCACAAAGCAAGGTCTCTTTGGATCCCATGCCTCCTTACTTTCTGAATGAGCCTTACATGAGGAACCTTATCAAATGCCTTACTGAAATCCATATGCACTACATCCACTGCTCCACCATCATCAATGTGTTTTGTTACATTCTCAAAGAATTCAACCAGGCTCGTAAGGCATGACCTGCCCTTGACGAAGCCATGCTGACTATCCCTAATCAGATTATGTCTCTCCAAATGCTCGTAGATCCTGCCTCTCAGGATCTTCAACAACTTGCCCACCAGTGAAGTCAGACTCACTAGTCTATAATTTCCTGGGTTATCTCTACTCTCTCTCTTGAACAAGGGAACAACATTTCCAACCCTCCAATCTTCTGGTACTTCTATCACTATTGATGATGCAAAGATCATTGCCAGAGGCTCAGCAATCTCCTTCCTCACTTCCCACAGCAGCCTGGGGTGTATCTTGTCCAGACTCAGTGACTTATCTAACTTAATGCTTTTCCAAAGCTCCAGCACAGCCTCTTTCTTAATATCTATTTTGTTTCTTGTATTTACTGTGAATGTCCACAGGAAAACTAATCTCAGGGTTGTATATGGTGACATATATGTAGTTTAATAATACATTTACCTTGAACTTTGACCAATAATTTAGGCTATATGAGTTATATGGTTCAAGTTTATGTGCTGTCCCCCTGAAATGTTTTCAGAACCAGAAGTTCAGCCATGTAGCAGCTATGTAGGGGTAAAAAGCAGTGTGGTAGATGTCATGGAGAACATGATTATGTAATTGTGGAGAAGGCATTAGGACAAAATGTCACAATTGTGGTGAGTGTTTATGCTGGTTGTCCTGTACATAAGAAAGCTGTGGTAGTGCAGTGTGTTTGGGTGGAAATGGGTATACTGTATACCAGGCTCCCAACAGGCTCCGGGGCAGCTTCTTCCACCAGGCCATCAGACTAATGAACTCATGCTGACTTGAGTATACTCTGTATTACATTAACTATTCTATTTATTATATAAATTACTACAATTGCACATTTAGATGGCGAAGTAACGTAAAGATTTTTACTCCTCATGTATGTGAAGGATGTAAGAAATAAAGTCAATATCAAATGCCGAGGCTCTTCAGAAAGCACAGTGGGCTGTGTCAATAGTACCTATTATTATCCGGAATACTGTACATAAAGATTAAAGTCAGTGTGTAAAGTGCAAGATTTTATAACCAACCATTTGTTGATTGATGATAAATTCAAATTTATTACTTTCATGGCTGATGTGGTAAATGCTTCAGCACAAACTAAAAGTGGGACTGAAAAAAATAAAAATTATATTAAAGGCTGCAGAAAAAAACATTTAGAGATTAAAGACCTAACCCTAGAGGTTATTAATTATGCCTTTCAAGGAGAGGTAAATAATATACAGACTTCAGAGAAGGGCTGACAATGTTCTCTTTAATTTTTTTGTTTTTTTTTAAATCCTACAATGGAATGCTAGAAGTTATTAGCTATTAGTCAGGGTATTTTCACCCTCATAGCACCATGTAGGACTGTAGTGACACAAATGTGAACCTTTCTGGAAGAAAAGTACTGTATTTAGTACGCTTGAATTATGCTCAATAGGCGGCGGTACTGCACCTCATGTTGGTCTGCCAATCGCCATTAAACATTACTAGCCATTATCTTTGACTACCAGTCAGTTTGGGACACCGGTGCTCCGTGAGAGAGCTGGAAGTCCGCCCTTGCCCAGTCCACTGCCCACCAACAGCACTCTCAAATCTTCCGAAGACCCAAAGTTTGCACTGCGCATGCTTCTCTGTGGCACTGGGATTGATCGCCGACCGAGTGCTGCATGTGGTTCCGGGTCAGCCGGATGTATGCCGTTGGTGGTTTGGTGTCTAGGGTAGAGAAGGGTTAGAGGGAGACTGGCATCTTATTCCCTGACCTAGTGGCGGGCTGCCTATCTGGCTCTCCGGCCAGCGGCCATGGGAGCGGAGAGCAGTGTGGCGAGGTCCCCCCGTCTGGAAGAGCCGCCGGTAACCTTGCCTGGTGGTCTCAGCGTATACCGAGCGACGCTGGACGAAGAACAGCTGGCATCCGTGTTCGTCTATCAGCGGGGTAATGAGGACACTGTCAACAAGGCCGCAAAGGTGAGCAACGCCAAGGCAGGTGCAGCTTGAATTGCATCCTCTTCAAAGATCTGACACTTCATATAGTGATGAATGCAGTCATTCATTTGATTTATTTTATTTTTTGTTAGCCTTGAGAGTTACAACTATGGTGTTTGTGGTGCGCTGTAATTTTTTTTTTTGCTTGAGCATTTCCTCATTCAGCTGCTGCTACGGTCACCATTCCCTGTGGACACCAGAAGGCTGAGGGTGCACTGTAGTTCAGATTGCCCAAGTAAGTGTGGCTTCATGTGAAAATAGTGAAGAATTTTAATGACACATTTGCGAAGGTTGAAGGCATGCTTGTCAAAGTACGACTAAAATCATGACTGATTGAAGGTGGGGGAAGATCAAATTTGAAAATGAGAAATACAAATGGAAACAAAACAAAACCTGCAGGTAATTGTTTTCATAACTTTCTGATCAGTCAGCTTCTGTGGAAGGAGAAAGAGTGTTGAAAGTTTAAGGTTGGAGACCTGGGAATTAATTGTTACTTCATTGGTAGCAAATGTACTGTGAATTAGTGAACATATAGAAACTTGGTATGATACGGCCACAGAGCTTTGAGTTTGAGTTTTCAGGTGGTAGATCCAAGGAGGCCAGGCAGGAGTGCATTGGATTAGTTAACTCCTGAGATAACATAATGCAACTTTGCCATTTAATGAGGGCAATTCATCCTTCCTCCTAAGTAGGGAGAGGAAAGTCTGATTCACAATATAACCATCAAGTACTTCTTGTTGAAAGTACTAAAAACCTGTGCTGATCAACCGGCTGAAGTGTTCACTGAGATATTTAACCTCTTGCTTTGGCAATCTGAGGTACCCAATTGATTCAAGCAGACTTCAATTATAGTGGTGCTTAAGAAGAAAGTGGTAACTTGCCTCAATGACTGTCGTCCAGGGGCACTTACATCCACAGTGATGCAGTGTTTTGAGAGGTTGGTGATGAAGCATATCAACTCCTGCCTGAGAAGCGATTTGGATCAGTTCCAATATGCTGACCAGAGCAATAGGTCCACAGCAGATGCCATCTCATTGGCTCGTCACTCAACCCTAGAACGTCTGAACAGCAAAGGTGCATACATCAGGATACTCTTTATTGACAACAGCTTAACATTTATTACTATCATCACCTCAAAACTAAACAATAAACTCCAAGACCTTGGCCTCAATACCTCCTTATGCTATTGGATCCTTGATTTCCTCACTTGAAGACCCCAGTCAATTCAGATTGGCGACATCTCCATGATCTCCATCAGCACAGGTGCGCCGCAAGGCTATGTGCTTAGCCCTCTGCTCTACTTGCTTTCCACTTGTGACTGTATGGCTAAGCACAGCTCAGATACCATATTCAGGTTTGCTGAACTTGACTTCACTGTCATAGGCCGCATCAAAAGTGGTGATGAGTCAACATATGGAAGGGAGATTGAAAATCTGGCTGAGTGGTTCCATAACAACAATCTTTGACTGAATATCAGCAAGACCAAGAAGGAAACCAGAGGTCCGTGAGCCAGTCTTTATTGGAGGATCAGAGGTGGAGAGGGTCAGCAACTTTAAATTCCTCAGTGTTATTATTTCAGTAGACCTGTCCTGGGCCCAGCATGTGTGCAATTACGAAGAAAGCACGGCAGTACTTCTGCTTTCTTCAGAATTTACGAAGTTTCGGCATGACGTTTAAAACTTTGACAAACTTATATAGGTGTGTAGTGGAGAGTATATTGACTGGCCCTCCATCACAACCAATGTCTTCAAACAGAAAATCCATCCTGGCCCACTCCATCATGGATAAAGCCTACCACTGAGCACATTTGCCTGGAGCATTGTTGCAGAAAAGCAGCATCCAGCGTCAGGAACCTCCACCATCCAGGACATGCTCCCTTCTTGCTGTTGCCATCAGAAAGAAGGTACAAGAGCCTCAGGACTCACACCACCAGGTTCAGGAACAGTTACTACCTCTCAACCATCAGGCTTTTAAACTAGAGGGGAAAACTTCACTCAACTCCACTTTCCCCATCACTGAAATGTTCTCACAACCTATGGATTCACATACAAGGACTCTTCATCTCATGTTCTCATTATTTATTTGTTTGTTTGTTCTTTTTGTATTTGCACAGTTTTTTGTCTTTTGCACACTGGTTGAATGTCCAAGTTAGTGTGGTCTTTATTTGATTCTATTATGGTTATTGTTGAATTATGGATTTATTGAGTATGCCTGCAAGAAAATGAATCTCAGGGTTGTATATGGTAATGTGTATATACTTTGATAATAAATTTACTTTGAACTTTGAACTGTACACCACTTCTGTACCAAAAGGGTGGAGTCCTGTTTACCAGCACTATTCCTGCAGTAGAAATCTATGTTTGTGATATTATTTTGTTCCTTTCCTGAAGTAAATGTTATATCGTTTATCAAAAGATTTTGTTTGATCAGTTAGGTAAAGAATCGTGGCTGTGAAGATTTGCCTTCTGTATCTTACTGCCAATTTCACAAAAATATAATTCTTTGTATTGAAGCTTTATAATCTACTTTTACTTTATAATCTAACTTTACATTTCCCAGTACAATGAAAAAAACTGTAAAGTTATTGAGAAAACTTAACCTAGTAATTTATCAAGCCATTGCTTATTTCCTTGCATTGCATTGAACTTGGCAATTAATAGGAAATAGGTTTTGAAAATAGTATTGATGCTACCCTACATGGTGTTGCCTTTAGATTTTGACTTCTCTGACAGGAAGCTCCATGTTGCATCTTAATGTACCTTTAAAAGTTTGGAAAGCAATTAATTACTTTGTGTTTCAGCTATGGATATTTTGATAAATTGAGCAGCTAATCCATATATTTCTTTAAGCATTCATGGTGTGTGTATTTAAATTTGAATAATTTGCTAATATACTTTGGGTGAATTTCTTACATTTGAAATATGGAGAATGCTGAATATATTTCATTTTTAAACTATCCTATTTGAATAGCTAGCAGAAACCTATGTTTAAATATAAAGTATTGCAAATAAAAAATAGTGATTGTTTAAGCTGTGTTTATCAAATAGGAAATTTTTTGATGTTTTGGATCAATTCTATTAAAGGATGTTGCATTTCTTCACAGCTTACTCTCCCACCTATCTTTTGAGCCTCAGCACAGTATCCATACTTTTGTTCAATATCTCAGAAGATGTAATCCGGGCCCAAGACACTGATGCGGTCACAAAGCAGGCATGCCAAGGGCTCTGTTAGATGTACAGTGCAGAGCATTCTGGCTGGTTGCATCTCAGCCTGGTATGGAGGCTACAATGCAAAAGAACGCAAGGAGCTACAGAGGGTTATAGAGTTGGTTATCTCCATCATGGATACTATCCTTTACTGCTGAGAATATCTTCAAGAAGTGGTGCCTCAGGGAAGTGCCATTCAGAAGAATCAGGTTTATTATCACTGGCACATGACATGAACTTTGTTAACAGCAGCAGCAGTTCAATGCAATACATAATATAGCAGAGAAAAAAATAATAAATATAATTAAAAAATAAATAAACAAGTAAATCAATTACGTATATTGAATAGATTTTAAAAAAGGGCACAAACAGAAATACTACATTTTTTTTTAAAAAGGGTAGCATCCAAAGATTCAATGTCCATTTAGGAATTGGATGGCAGATGAATCGCTGAGTGTGTGCCTTCAGGCTTCTGTACCACCTACCTGATGGTAACAGAAAAGGGCATGCCCTGGGTGCTGGAGGGTCCTTAATAATGGACACTGCCTTTCTGAGACACTGCTCCCTAAAGATGTCCTGGGTACTTTGTAGGCTATTACCCAAGATGGAGCTGACTAGATTTGCAACCTTCTGCAGCTTCTTTCGGTCCTGTACCCCTCCATACCACACAGTGATGCAGCCTGACAGGATGCTCTCCATGGTACAACTGTAGAAGTTTTTGAGTGTATTTGTTGACATGCCAAATCTCTTCAAACTCCTAATAAGGTATAGCCACTGTCTTGCCTTCTTTATAACTACATCGATATGTTGGGACCAGGTCAGATCCTCAGAGATCTTGACACCCAGGAACTTGAAGCTGCTCACTCTCTCCACTTCTGATCCTTCTGTGAGGATTGGTATGTATTCCTTCGTCTTACCCTTCCTGAAGGCCACAGTCAGCTCTTTCATCTTACTGATGTTGAGTGCCAGGTTGTTGCTGCGGCACCAGTTGGCATATCTCACTCCTGTACACCCCCTCTTCACAACCTGAGATTCTGCCAACAATGGTTGTATCATCAGCAAATTTATAGATGGTATTTGAGCTATGCCTAGCCACACAGTCATGGGTATAGAAAGACTAGAGCAGTGGGCTAAGCACACACCCCTGAGATGCGCCAGTGTTGATCGTCGGCGAGGAGGAGATGTTATCACCAATCCACACTATTGTGGATTCCAGTTAGGAAGTCGAAGATCCAATTGCAGAGGGAGGTAACGAGGCCCAGGTTCTGCAACTTCTCAATCAGGATTGTGGGAATGATGGTATTAAATGCTGAGCTATAATTGATGAACAGCATCCTGACGTATTCGTTTATGTTGTCGAGGTGGTCTAAAGCCATGTGAGAGCCATTGAGATTGTGTCTGCCTTTGACCTATTGTGGTGATAGGCAAATTGCAATGAGTCCAGGTCCTTGCTGAGGCAGGAGTTCAGTCTAGTCATGACCAACCTCTCAAAGCATTTCATCACTGTCGATGTGAGTGCGACCGGGCGACAGTCATTAAGGCAGCCCACATTATTCTTCTTAGGCACTGGTATAACCGTTACCTTTTTGAAGCAAGTAGGAACTTCCGCCTGTAGCAGTAAGAGGTTGAAAATGTCCTTGAATACTCCCATTAGTTGGTTGGCACAGGTTTTCAGATCCTTACTAGGTACTCTATCAGGACCTTCTGCCTTGCGAGGGTTCACTCTCGTTAAGTACAGTCTAACATCTAAGACGTAGATCACAGGATCATCAGGTGCAGCAGGAATCTTCACAGCTGTAGTGTTCTTCCTTTCAAAGCGTGCATAGAAGGCGTTGAGTTCATCTGGTAATGAAGCATCGTTGCCATTCATGCTATTGGGTTTCGCTTTGTAGGAATTATTGTCTTGCAGACCCTGCCAGAGTTGCCGTGCATCTGATGTCGCCTGAAACCTCGTTCGAAATTGTCTCTTCGCCGTTGAAATAGCCCTCCGCAAATCATACCTGCTACCAAAATGACCCCAGAGAACTCCCGTAGTAGGTAAGAAGGACGGCACTTTACTGCTAGATATTCATCAGTCTGTTTTACTGCTAGGTGTTCATCAGTCAGGACTCTTCTGGGACATACCCTCTTATCATTACTACCATTGGAGAGGAGGTACAGGAGCCTGAAGACCCACTCTTAAATGGTGGGAGGAGAAGATGGCAGCGTGACGCAGCGCGCGCAGCTCTCCGGTGAAATGATATCGTATTTGTAAGTAGGATGCCGCACACAATTCTGATTTGATGGAGACAGACATGAGAAGCGCCGAGGAACATCTGGAGAAAACTTCTGAAATGCCCGGTTCGCTACCACTGTTACTGTGCGATCAAGAATCTCCAGAGGGAAGGCCCCAAAATCCCCGGCTTTGCCTGCTGCTGGTGACGGAGGCTGGGGTCGAAGCGTTCGGCAGAGATGGTGCTCGGTACTCAGTGTCAGAGGGCTGATCGGAGGCTCAAAGTTTTCAGACGACTCAGAATCGGACTGTGGTCGGGCATGGCAGGGAGAGTTTTTCTTCTTTCTCCCGTCTGCATGAGATGTGGGACTTTCGAGAGACTTTGAACTTTTTTACTGTGACCATGGCCTGTTCTTCATCAAGTTATGGTATTGTTGCACTGTTGTATGTTATAATTATGTGGTTTTGTTAGTTGTTCAGTCTTGGTCTGTCCTGTGCTTCTGTGATAGCACACCGGAGGAATATTGTATCATTTCTTAATGCATGCATTACTAAATGACAATAAAAGAGGACTGCGTGTCCTCATAATCTAATCTAATCTAATGATTCAGGAACAGCTTAGTCCGCTCCATGAATACACACAGCCTCATTTTTTTTGCACTATTTATTTATTTTTGTTATGTAATTTTATGTCTTCATGCTGTACTTCTGCCACAAAACAACAGTAATAATAAATATGATTATGTTTACATCCCAGTCATTCATATTCATTGAATGAATCTTCATTCACTGATCGTTTGGCTCACTACTCTTTGCATCTTGTTTTCTGGACAACAGGCCAGAAGTAATTCTTGAAGATAAAATGCTTTTGAGGTATCATAGGCTAATAGAAAGCGATGTTCGAAAGATAGGTACACCATCTTGACATCTTGATTTGTTTTAAAGGTCTGGCTTGCAAAAGCGCCATTAGGAATGACGTTGCAATCAACATGCTGTGCTTGGGGTGCCTGCTATATTGGCCCATATGGGGCTTCCCTTGAGTTGAGCAATTTAAAGTAGTCAATCACTGATAAGAAAGCTTTGTTTTGTAGTAGTAATTTTATAATGCTTAACATAGCTGGTTGGAGAGATGTTTTCCTGCAATTCTTCTAATACTAACAGGGAAGTATATTTCTTTTGTTTACTAGCTCCTGATTTATTTTTCGTCATGGTTGTTTCAGTTTCAAAAGTGGAAACTGTCTATGCTATATTGATTAAAACATCACAATAATACTCTTTCAAACTCATTGGTTTTCTTACTTTTTGCAAACATTTTTCTCTTTTCCAATTTGTGAATTCTCCTTGCGGCCACCAGCAAAGTTTTAGCCAAGTTACTTCACCTACGTGTGGAGCTGCAGGGCTTGGTCAAAGTCCTCAATGAACATATCTTCTGTTTTACCATGGAGAAAGATGTGAAAGGTTTGAATCTTCGGAAAATTTATTGGGATGTCTTGGGGATAGGTTACAATACATTTGAGGAGGAGCAGAATATCTGAAAAGATATTTAGATCTCCAGGGTATCATCTAAGATCATTGTGAGAAGCTAGAGAATAAACTGCTTGAGACCTTGCTGAGGTATTTACATCACCATTATCCTTGGGTGAACTGTCAGAAGACTGGAGGATGGTGAATGTTGTGCCTTTATTTAAGAAGGGGAGCAAAGAAATAGCCCAAAAAGTATAGACCGATAAGTCTTACATCTGTGGTACATAAATTACTGGAGAAGATTCTGAGGAATTACATATATATGCATCTGGAAAGACAGGTATGTTAAAGGTAGCTTAGAGCATGCAAAATCATATCTTATTATTGAGTTTGTTTGGTGAGGTAACCAAGAGGGTTGATGAGGGCAAAGCAGTAGATGTGGTCTATATGGACTTCAGTTAAAGCCTTTAATAAGGTTCCACATGATGGGCTGCTCTGGAAGGTTAGATTGCATGGAATCCAGAGGGTGCTGGCTCAGTTGGATTGATGGTGGAAGGTTGTTTCTTGGACTGGAAGCCTGTGATTAGTGGTGGGCCTTGGGTTATTGCTATTTTTATTTGTTTTCTATGTCAGTGATTTGGATGAGAATGTATAAGGTGTGGTCAGAAGGTTGCAAATGACACTAAAATAGGATGTATCAATGACAGTGAAGAAGGTCAGCAAAAATTACACTTGAAATGCTGGGTAAGTAAGCTGAGAAATGGCAAATGGAGTATAATTTGGATGCATATGAGTGTTGCATTTTGGAAAGTCAAATTAAGGCAGGGTTTTCTCAGTATACAGGAGGGTGGTGCATAACAAAGACCTTTGGTTCCATTACACATTTCCCTAAAAATTGCATTACATTTAGACCAGATCGTTAAAAGGGCTTTTGGCAAGTTGGCCTTCATCAGTCAGGACACTGACTATAGAAGTTGAGAGGTTATGCTGCAGTTGCACAAGATGTTGATGAAGAAGCACATGAAGTATTGTGTTAGTTTTGGTCATCCTGCTGTTAGGAAATGTATTATTAGACTGGAGACCGTACAGAAAAGGTTTATGAGGATGTTGCTAGAACTTGAGGGACTAACTTATAGGGAGAGTTTGAGCAGGCTAGGACGTTTTGTCTTTAAAGAATAGGAAACTGAGAGGTAATCTTATAGAACTGTATGAGCAAAATCATCATGACTGGCATAAACAGGGTGGACACACTAGTTCTTTTTTGCAGGGTTGGGGAATCAAGAACTAGAGGACATGAATTTAAGGTGAGAGGGAAAAGCTTTAATGGGAACTTGAGGGGCAACTTTTTTTTAGGAGTATGATATGTCTACGGAATGAGCTACTGCAGTAAGTTATTGCAGTAGGTGCAATAACAATTTTTAAAGAATGATGTGCAGGTACATGGATTGAGAAGGTTTAGGAGTGTGCAGGCCAAACATTGGTAAATGGGATTGGCTTACATGGGCACCTTGGTTGGCATGGATCCGTTGGGTTGAATTGCCTGTTTCTGTACTCTGTGAATCAGCTGACTATTGATCAACTTTGACTATTAAGATATATCTTAAATATAAAATGCTTCGGGATGAATCTTCCTGATCTTTGGACATATCAAGCCTTCGTCTGATACTTAATTGAAAAGAGCTCAGTAACTGTGAATTCCAGCTTTGTCATTCCATGGGTAGATGTGTTGGAAATCCAACATTGTACTAACGTAATTCCCATTTTCATGGTTTTATTTGTATTGGAAGGTTCTCTTGCTGTATACATATGAATTCATCATAGCTGTTCCAACATGACTAATTTTCTCCAAACTTCAGCTTTCTTAATATTTGTATTTCCAATGCATTTAGCCATTTTACTGACATGAGGGCCCTACAAGTTTCTACTGTTTTTACTTGATACAAACTGCAAATTGCAAGCCAGAATAAAATTTAAATAGTCAGTTACAGGTGATATTGAATGATTTTGTGGTTTCCTTGATTTTAGGAGTTGGGACATTATATTGTAAGTTGTATAAGTTGAGGCCTAATTTAGAGTACTATGTGTATTGCGAGTCACCTGCCTACAGAAAATATCAATAAGATTGAAAGGGCACAGAGAAAATGTACAAGGATGTTGCCAGGACTTGAGTCATGGGGAAAGGTTGAATAGGTTAGGACTTGATTCCCGAAGCACAGAAGAATTGAGGGGGAAATTTGATAGAGGTATACAAAATTATGAGGATATAGTTCTGGGAAATGCAAGCAGGCTTCTTCCACTGAGTTTAGGTGACCTGAGGGGTGACTTCTTCACTCAAATGGTAGTGTGAGATGAGCTGCCTGAGGAAGTGCTAGATGCAGGTCTTATTTCAACATTTAAGGGAAATTTGGATAAGCGCATGGATGGGAGGGGCATGGAGAGCTATGGTCTAGGTGCAGGTTGATGGGACTAGACAGGGTAACAGTTTGGCATGGATTAGATGGGCTGAAGGGTCTATCTATACTGTAGTGTTCTATGACGCTTTTTAATCTTTGCAAGGAGCTACTTGTCCCAGTTCATTTATTAGGTCTGAAAGTAATAGGTATGCAGAACAAATGACCTCCTTGTGATTAGAGAATAAATTCTAAGCTGACTTGATTTCATTTAACATATTTCCTGTTCCTGAACTAATAACTTTCTGTTTGTTCTGATTTTGCACATGGTCCTGGAAGTTGTCTGCTTTTTTTTTAAAAAAAGCATTTTTAATCTAGAAAACTGAAGTAACGGTTCTTGAGATAGTAATGATCCTTTCTTCATATATTGTTTTAGCATCTGAAAACCTTGCGTCACCCATGCCTGCTGAGGTTCTTATCGAGCACAGTTGAAGCTGATGGCATCCACTTGGTTACTGAGCGAGTGCAGCCCCTGCATATGGTGCTGGAAGATGTCTCTGCAGATGAGATCTGTGCTGGAACTTACGACATCCTTCAAGCACTTATCTTCCTCCATGACAGGGTAAGAATGAGAATGGCTGGTTGTAAGTCGTTGTTGCTTTTGGTAAGGGTGATGCATTAATATTTGTATGAAAACTTCATTAATTATAATGTAGAGTGGTGTTGACTAATCATGTAGGTCAGGATGTAGAATCAATTTGTGTGAAGCCAAGTAAAAGCAACTGACAAAAACAACTAGAAGTAGTTTATAGGCTCCCTAATAGCAGTTGTAACATTGGAAAGCATGATCAAGCAACTTCTACAAAAATAGAACATAGAACAGTACAGCACAGGAATGTGCCTTTTGTCCCACAATGTTGTGCTGAACCAATTAAATTAGTAAACACATAGCCAACTAAACTAATCCCTTCTGTCTACACAATGTCCATATCCTTCCATTTCCCTCATATTTATCTAAATGTCTCTTAAAACATCACTTTACACCCATGACTGTGTGGCTAAGTACAACTCCAAACACCATATACAAGTTTGCTGATGACACCGCTGTTGTGGGCCGTATCAGAGGTGGTGATGAGTCAGCGTACAGGTGGGAGACTAAATTTGGCTGAGTGGCTGAGAAGCACGGAAGAACTGAGGGGGAAATTTGATAGAGGTATACAAAATTGTGAGGATTTAGTTCGGGTAAATGCAAGCAAGGTCTCACTCAATGTCAATAAGACCAAGGAACTGATTGTAGACTTAAGGAAGGGAAACCAGAGGTCAATGAGCTAGTACTCATTGGAGTATTGGGGTGGAGAGGGTCAGTAATTTTAAATTCATGGGTGTCACTATCCCAGAGGACCTATCCTGGACTCATCACGTAAATATAATTGTAAAGAAAGCACAACAGCACCTCTACTTCCTCAGGAGTCTGCGGAGATACAGCATGTCATCAAAAACCTTGAACAAAGTGGGTAACTACACTCATTCTATTTCTGGTGTTCCCACAACTGACAGTCTCACTTTAAGGACTTTTTATTTTGCTATTTCATGCTGTCATTATGTATTGCTATTTATTTATATTTGCATTTGCACAGCTTGTTGTTCATTGATCCTGTTTACAGTTACTGTTCTAGCTAGGTTTAACCACAGGAAAGAGAATCTCAGGGTTGTACGTACTCTGATAATGAATTTTACTTTGAACTTTAGAAGTCCCTAATGTATCTGCCTTTATCAATACCCTGGGCAGTGCATTCTAGACATGCACCATTCTCTGTGTTAAAAAAGCTTGCCCCCCACTGAACTTGCCCCATCTCACCTTAAATGCATGCCCTCAGGTATTAGACATTGCAACCCTGGGAAAAAGATACTGTTCCTCTTCTCTATCTCTTGCTCTCATAACCTTATAAACCTCCAGCAGATCTCCCTTCAGCCTCTGCCACTCCAGTGAAGACAACCCAAGATTGTCCAACCTCTTTAAAGCACATGTCCTCTAATCCAGGCAGCATCGTGGTAAACCTCTTCTTTACCCACTCCAAAGTTATCAATGATCATGGTGGAGTTTGCTTGTAATCATAACAGTCAACTGGACATATTGTCTTCACTTGAATTCCAGTGGTTCACCACCTAAGTAACTCTGAAGGCCTTGGCTTGCGTTGTACACTCAGTGGCCACTTTATCAGGTACTCATGCTCATCCATGCAACTGTCTAATCAGCCGATCATGTGGCAGCAACTCAGTGCATAAGAGCATGCAGACATGGTCAAGAGTTTCAGTTGTTGCGCAGACCAAACATCAGAATGGGGAAGAAAAGTGATCAAAGTGATTTTCAGATGGCCTTTGACAAGGTGCCACACATAAGGCTGCTTAGCAAGCTATGAGCCCATGGTATTACAGTTAAGATTCTAGCATGAATACAACAGTGGCTAATTGACAGGAGGGAAAGAGTGGAAATAACCTTTTCTGGTTGGCTGCCGGTGACTAGTGGTGTTCCACAGGGGTCTGTGTTTATGTTATATGTTAATGATTTGGATGATGGAATTGATGGCTTTGTAGCAAAGTTTGCAGGTGATATGAAGATAGTTGGAGCAGATAGTGTTCAGGAAATAGAGAGGCTACAGAAGGACCTAGACAGATGAGGAGAATGGGCAAAGAAATGGTAGATGGAATACGGTGTTGGGAAGTGTACAGTCATGCACTTTGAAGAAATGAAAGGGTTGACTATTTTTTAACTGGCGAGAAAATGCAAAATTCTGAAGTACAAAGAGATTTGGGAGTCTATGTCCATGATTCCCTAAAGGTTAATTTGCAGGTTGAGTCTGTGATGAGGAAGGCAAATGCAATGTTAGCATTCATTTCAAAAAGACTAGAATATTAAAGTGTTAGACTTTATAAGGCATTGGTGAAGCCTCACTTGAAGTATTGTGAGCAGTTTTGGGCCCCTTATCTTAGAAAGGATGTGCTGAAACTGGAGAGGGTTCAAAGAAGGTTCACGAAAATGATTCCAGGATTAAATGGCTTGTCATATGAAGACCATTTGATGGCTCTGGGCCTGTATTCACTGGAATTCCGAAGAATGAGGGGTGACCTCATTGAAACCTACCAAATGGTGAAAGGCACTGATGTGGAGAGGATGTTTCCGATGTTGGGAGCGTCTAAGACCAGAGGACACAGCCACAGAATAGAAGGGGATCTTTTCAGAACAGAGGTGAGGAGGAATTTGTTTATCCAGAGGGTAGTGAATCTGTTAAATTTGTTGCCACAGGCAGCTGTGGAGGCCAAGTCTTTATGTATATTTAAGGCAGAGATTGATAGATTCTTGATTGGTCATGGCATGAAGGGATATGGGGGGAAGGCAGGAGATTGGAGCTGAAAGGGAAAATTGGATCAGCCATGATGAAATGACTGAGCAGACTCAATGGAACAAATAGTCTAATTCTGCTCTTGTATCTTATTGTCTTACAGGAGGTAACTAATAAAGTGGCCACTGGGTGTATATGATGTAATTTTGATTCTTCCTAGTGACAGACATATTGACAGTAATTTGTTTATTACAGCAAACTTACTGCTGCAGTTTGTGCTTCTAGATTGGTTATTCTCGTCATCCCACTGGCTAGTATGTAGATACTGGTCAATATTCTACTTTCTAAGATTTTTTTCTGTGTACGCTACCCCATGATTTTTCTATGCTCTTTACTCTTTGTTAAATGAGTGCTACTTTCATGGCTTTTTTTAGCTAACTGCAGCCCTGTACAATGTGCCCTTTCTTGTCAATTGAAGCACCAGGGATCCAGAAATACTTATAAAATGTGAACCTAGTGCTCCACATTTTTGTTTTGCCTATTTTGATGTTTAGTTGTTGCTGCTTCTAAGATTTTTGATTTTGAGAGCTTTAATAATGCCTGATGTGTAAATCTCTTCATTGCCACATTACCCGTCCTGCTTCATTTTGAATTTGCTCAAAAACAGCAATTTGTGAATTGGAGGGGTGTATAGAAGTATGAATGTCAGACTGATAAATGCAACTTTTGTCATTTATTGTACGCACAGTAACTAAAAGCTTCTGCAGCGATCTTTGCAACAAACATTTCTGTCAGTAGTTAAAATGTCATGCAAATGCTTTGTTATTTCGTATCACAGGGGAAACTGAGCCACAATAATATATGTATTTCATCTGTGTTTGTGAGTGAGGATGGTCACTGGAAGCTGGGAGGAATGGAGACAATGTGTCATTTCTCTCAAGCATCTCCTGAGGTGAGTTTTTCTTGGTCCTAATTTCTGCTTTGTAAAATTTCCATTTGTCTTATGCAAAATCTTTGTCTAGTGGAATGAATTCTAATTTGCACAGTTCTTCTAAGTTCTTATTGATTTTGAGATTAAAAGAACATCTGTTTTCTTTTGTAATTCCTGATTTTTGAGATTAAAAGAAAATTGTTTTCTCTTGTAGTTCCTGTCCAGTATCAAGTCATTGAGAGATTTGAGTGGAATAGCTCCAGAGGAACAGGTGTGTCCACAGTATGGAATAAAATTATGATGGGTTTAAAAACAGAAAATGCTGGGAACACTCCGCAGGATAGACATCATCAGTAAAAAGGGAAACATCTTGTGTTTCAGATTGAAGAGTGCTTCCTGCATTTCTTGTTTGGGAGTTGTTTTCACAGATATTACAATACTTTTCTTTAAAGTTTCAGTTTAAATTCGGTAGCTGTTCTACTTAGATTCAAGGTATAATTACGATCAGTAGCTAGGATGCTGGATACTTGTTTAGTAACTTAATCACTATTTTGCTGGATTCAGAAAGTTAAAAACAAAACACAAGCAGAAAATTTTGGATGTTGGGAAGTTGGGCAGCATTGATATAGGAAACACTAATTAACTTTTCAGCTTGGGACCTACTTTGTCATCGTTCAATTGGTTTTCTGCAACACAGTGTTGCAAATGTTTGTTATCTAAGATTCCTCAGGATTAGTTCCTTGGGGTTTCACAAAAGGCAAGTGGTGTATTTATTCCGTATTGCTATATGAAGTACTTAAATGATGTTGGTCTGACTTCTTGTCATTTCTGGCAATAGAGACAATATATGAAGAAGCCCTAGAATAAGGCCTATTGCAAGCTGACTTTATCGAATTTAGTCCTCAGGTTTTCAGATTCTTCCTGAATCGCATGGACATGCCCGAGATGCTTACTCATTTGGGATGATGGTTGCAAAACTCCTACCTTTGCTTAATGATATGGGTAAGGTTAATATTTCAGTGACCAATGTTTGTGGTTACTGTCAACTACCTGTCAGGGAAGCACATGTTAACTGATCAGTACAAGCATTTGATTGATTTTTTGTATATCATTTTTTTTTTTCTAAATGTCTGTGTACTAGCGTACTAGAGCTAAAGTTCAGTAGACTGTACAGAATATTCAGGACAGTGGCTGTGATTTAACAAAAAGTCTCTAATACCAGTGTAGTGCCATTCATGAGATGGTTTCAGATCAACTTACTAGAAACCATAGGTCAGGAAGTTAAATATTAAATGTGGTTAACTTGCAGTGAAATCAAAAGGCTTCCTTGATAAAGAAATGGTAAACTGATTTAGAGAAGGCATCCCAAAGGACATTAACTTGTCACCCAGATTTTAAAAAAACCTTCAGCTAGGATTGGGATGTCTGGCTGAAGAAAATCATTTCTACACAGGGGTTTCTTGCTTAGCATTCAGGATGCATTGCTAGAAGCCATGCATAACCGCGCACAGCCACAGTGAATATCTTATTTTATGCTATGATATTTACCTGTAAATGTTATGACTCCAGCAGCAGTAGTGTTATAAAAAAAATGTATTCTGCAGAGTATTGTTAAATGGGGATTCAGTGTATCAGGTGAATTATGACTTGTGAAAGATTAAAGAATTTGAGAATTTGTCTCCCTATTGGTTGAAAAGGAAAGGAATGTTTTACTCAAAAGAGAGTGATGTGGACATGGCAAGACATTAGCTTTTTCAAGGGGATGATACTGAAATAATAAACTGGCACTTGTACTGGAACATTAATGATTTATAATTTAACAGAAAATTCTTGATCAATTGTGCAAGGAACATTAAAGATTTGGATGAAGAATTGCTTCATTATTTTCTCTGGAAAATTTCACAGTTTCTGTATGTCTGAACCAAAATGAAGTACTTTTGAAATGTATTTAGTATTGCAAAGTTAGATGTGTCACCACTAATGTAAGTTCAAGAAAGGGATGATATGAGTATGTTTAGTCTAATGTTATAGAATAAGTATTAAGTAACATTAATAGATTGTGGCATTGCGTGCTGACGTTACAGAATTGGATGGCACGTGATTATAAATAGGTCATGTAGTATTGAAATGGTTTTTCCACCAAAAATCCAAAGACGTTAGTGCTATTTTAAAACAAGTTATTGAATAGCATATACTTGACCTGAAAATGTAAAACCTGAGTTGCGAATTGGGTACTGTTGTTCTTTAGTACAAAACATCCCTTTATGATAACTCACTAATATCCCTGCAGTACAGGACATTACTGATTACTGAATTCTGATGGTTCAGGGTTAATTTGTTTATTCTCAAGTTGCAGAACATTTGCTAGCAAAATTCCAGGAAACTTTAAATGCCACTCTTCTTAACCCAGACCCAATGCAACGGCTGTGTTTACGTAGTTTATTGTCTCATGCATTTTTCAGGTAAGTATTTTTGCACAGCACTCCTTTTAATTTATTTGTTAATTAAAGCAGAAAATAATTAGAAAATAAGTTAAATTCATGTACTATTTAAAATCAAAGTGGAAAGTTGATTCATAAATATATGAGTTGTCTACTGTGCTTGTCCAGTAGATTAGTCAGGATTACTGCCATACATTTTGCAACGGCGGGGGGGGGGGAGGGGGGGGAAGAAAGCAGAATATGTGCAAATAGTGCAAACTTTAATAAAATCACATAAATTTATTGGTTGTACAAAGGCAAAATACGATTGTGTTCATTATAATCCAGATGGTGTATTTTAACTGCATTATCTTGAAAAGAACAAAGTAAACCATGTCAAAATAATTCATAAAGCTTACAATGATTACACTGGATAGCAAATTTTTTCAGAAGTTTTGCTTCCTCAGAAATATTTTGTGGTTATGATACACCACTTGAAGCTGAACACAAATTTAATTTCAGACTACATGTAGGAATTTGGAGAAACAAGAAATTAACTTTTATTGAATATCTCTCTTCATGTGCCTTGCGCATTACACGCTTGGGCGATCATGGCTTTCCACATCGAACGATCCCACGCAGCATCAATGATATCTCGCACACTTAGATCTTTTAGTTCTTTCACAGTGTCCACATATTTTGTTCTTTGCCTTCCTCTTCTGCATTTCCCAGGCATACTATTTCTCCCTTTCTGATGACATGGCCCAGGAATTTAAGTTTCCTCTCATTTAATGTTCTCATTAAAGATCTTTTTGTATGGGCAGGTTGGGGTACTGTCTCATTAGTTACCCTATCTCTATATATTTTCAGCATTCTTCTAAGAAACCATATTCCTGTTGCTTCTAAGTTTCTTTGGAGTTCTGGTGTTATAGTCCATGTTTCGGAAGCATACAGCAAGATTGACCAGATGTAACGTTTTAGTAGCCTAACCTTGTCATAGAAGTGTGTCTGTTGGTAAAAATGGGTTTCATTTTTTGAAAGTTAGTTTTGGCAATGGCAATTCTTTTTTTTTAATTTCTACTTTACTTCTAGCATCTTGTGATATAAAGCTACCAAGGTAATTAAGCTGATCTTTTGTTCAGTCTCTTGGTTACCAATGTACAATTGGCAGTTGGGAGTATCCTGCTGTTTTGATGTTACCATGCATTTGGTTTTTTTGCAGTTGACGGTTAGACCAAAATCTGCACTTGTTTGTATTACTTTGTCTAGGAGGATTTCTAGGTCTTCTGCAGCACTTGC
This sequence comes from Mobula birostris, assembly GCF_030028105.1. Lineage (NCBI taxonomy): Eukaryota > Metazoa > Chordata > Chondrichthyes > Myliobatiformes > Myliobatidae > Mobula > Mobula birostris. The sequence goes on along the minus strand of NC_092381.1, from coordinate 63,787,993 downwards.
TATTAGGGTGGTATGGTCTGCATATTTATCCCATTTAGGTCTTCTATTTCTCTGAGAATCGTTTCACTATAGATATTAAATAATTCCGGTGAGGCAACGCATTCCTGTCTAACTCCTCTTTGAATTTTAGCCCAACTGCTTATATTATCATCAATTTTTACCACTGCCGTTTGGTTCCAATATAAATTTTGAAGCAGTTGTTTGTCCTTTCCATCAATGTTTAGTTTAGTGAGAATTTGAAATAATTTTTCATGTTGCATTTTGTCAAATGCTTTAGTGAAATCAATAAAACATAAAAAGACATCATTTTGATATTCAGTTGCCCTTTCTGAAAATATTCGTAGTGTGAAAATTGCGTTCCTAGTTCCTCTATCCTCAATAAACCCATATTGCAGTTTAGAAGTTTCTGGCCTTAACTTGTTTTTAATTCGACTCAGAACAACTTTCAACAAAACCTTTATTATGTGACTCATAAGACTGATTGTTCTATAGTTTTCACAGTCAATAGTTACAGGAATCATAAGCAGGCCGAGACTCCTGAAGACTGGTGGCAGATCAACTGATGATCCCACTGGTGGTATCACAGGACAGTTAACATCTTAGTCCAAATGTATTTTCAATTCTTTAGCTCTGGACACCAGTGACTAACAGGAATAGTCTGGTTGGCAACTGGAAGTAGTCCAGTGACAGCGTGGAGAGACAGTGGACAGCCAGGAAAGACTGGCACTGGGGGTGTCAGGATTGGCAGTCCGGGCCCCAGCTCAGAAGAGCACCAACCCCTTGAAGCTTCTAGTTTACACGGAGAAACATACCCTCAGGGTCCTCCAAGAGGGAGGGAGAATGATGGACCCAATCGGACAGATACAGTTAATTACAGGGAACGACTACGAACAAGAGCTAGGGTAAGAGGCTCTGAATGTCCAATGTGTTGGTGTGGGAGAGCGTTTTCCAGCATTAAAGGTTTGCGAGTCCACCAAGCAAAATTGAAGTGCCATTCCACCCCAGTGGATGAAGATGAAATTACTTCACCAAGCACAGATGATGTGATCTTTTCAACCACTGATTCACAAACCACAGCGATTCGCTCTGGAGAGAGTCATCGTACTCCAGCTCAGGCGAGAGATAACCCAGGTCAGGTTTCAGACCACAGTACCCAGGTAGATTCTTCGCATGATGGCGGTGGTGAGGAGGTAGAGAAGAAGAGGAAGGTCAAGTGGCCAACAATGACTGATGAGAAGGCTTGGCGTGTGTTTGATGAGGATATCAGTATGATGTTGGAGAACACTCGTGGGAACATCAAAGAGAAAGTTGGAAGGGATGGGTGATATGATTTACGATGTTGGAAAGTACCAGTTTGGTTTGGTTGAGTTGAAGAAAGCATAGCCTACACAAACACCAAGCAGGCGCCAGAAGGAGACTAGTAGGTTGAGGAGAGAGCTTAGATCATTGAGACAGAGGTGGAAGGTAGCAAGTGAGGGTGACAAGCCAGGGCTTACCGATCTCCGAGAGCATTTCCTGCATCACTCTGTCATGCAGAGTCACAACGTAAAAAGAGAAAGAAGGCAAGAAAGTCGTTCTTTGAGAACCCTCAACAGTTCACAAAGAAATTGTTTGAACAAAGTAAGAGCGGGCAGCTTAACATCTCTCAACAAGAACTTGAGGATCACCTGGCAAGCACTTACTCTAACGAACAGCAGGAGGCTCCTTTGCTTGACATTTCAGGGCTTGTGAAGCCTACCAAGCCAGGAGTGAAGCTCCATCTGTTAGAACCCAAACTGGCAGAAGTCGAACGGTTCATCAGAAAGGCAAGGTCAGGTTCAGTGCCAGGACTTAATGGAGTGCCATATAAGGTGTTCAAGAAGTGTGAGGAGCTGAGGAAATACTTGTGGAGATTGTTAAAGGTGGTGTGGAGACAAGGTGTTGTTCCTTTGTCATGGAGTAAGGCTGAAGGAGTATACATCCCGAAGGAAGAGAATTCTACTACATTGAATCAATTCTGACCAATTTCATTCCTGAATGTAGGGGGGGAGATTATGTTTGGCATTCTAGCAGAAAGAATATCTTCATTTGTGATAGAGAATGATTTGGTAAATAGATCTGTGCAGAAGGCAAGAATACCAGGCTTCCCAGGATGCCTTGAACATACTAGTATGATAGGGCATACCATCCAGCAGTCGAAAAGGTTGAGAAGAAATCTGGCTGTAGTTTGGTTTGATCTTGCAAATGCATATGGTTCTGTTCCCCATGCCCTGATTGAGTTTGCGATGGAATTCCTATGGATTCCTGCTAATGTGAGGAACTTTGTTATGCAGTACTACAATGATTTCCGGATGAGGTTTTCCACTGAGCAGTTTACAACTAGGTGGCAGAGCTTGGATATTGGCATCCCAAGGGGATGTGCGATTTCACTCATCCTTTTTGTGTTAGCCATGGAAGTCATTGTGAGGGCTGCAGAATCAGTGGGACCAGATGTCGGAGGGGAGTTACCACCAATACGAGTATTCATGGACGATCTCACCCTTTTGGGTCCTAGCAAGGAGGTAGTAGAAAGTGTACTATCTAGACTCGAGGAGGTAATGGACTGGGGAAGAATGAAGTTCAAGACCAAGAAGTCAAGGAGCCTTGTTCTTAGGAGAGGAAAGTGGTTGACTTTCATTTCGCCTTTTGTGAAGAGGAGATTCCATCCATTCAGGACCAACCAGTTAAGAGCCTCGGGCGATGGTACACAGAGGAGCTGAGAGACACCAAGAGGGTTCAAGAGACAGGAGAACAGATCAGAAGAGGTCTGATGTCTGTTGACAAGTGTGGCTTGCCTAGCAAGTTGAAGTTGTGGTGCTTGCAGTACGGACTGATGCCACAGATAATGTGGCCACTAACTGTCTATGAAGTGGCAATGTCCCATGTTGAGGCAATGGAACGGAAGATAACAAGTATGTGAAGAAGTGGCTTGGAGTACCGAGCAGCCTCACCAATGTTGCTATCCACAGTAGCCAGGCAAAGCTTACCATCCCGGTGCAATCCCTTGTTGAAGAGGTCAAGGTAGCCAAGGTAAGATCATTCTTGATGCTTCGAGACTCAAAAGACCCTGTCATCAAGAACACCCAGCCGGATGTGAGATCAGGCAGGAAGTGGTCAGCTCACGTAGCAGTTGATGAGGCAGAGTCTAGACTGAAGCACAAGGAGACGGTTGGGGCTACCCAGCTAGGCCACCAGGGACTTGGATGGACAACCCACAAGTGGTGGTCATCAGCTGAGCAGAGAATACTGCAGCACAACTTAACTCATGCCCCATGTTGCACAGAACATCGCATATCATTTGTGAAAAAAGGCTCCAAGTCAAGGGTGTACAGCGCAAGCCCACGATCAAGCATACTTTCTTCAGCCAATGATTGGTGTGTCAAGGCTGACCTGGATAGCAAAGGCAGTTTCCCGGAGCAAATAGCTTTCACCACATTGTGCCCAGATATAATCGTATGGTCTGACACCAGTAGAGAAGTGGTTATTGGTGAACTCACAGTCCCTGGGAAGACAACATCGATGAAGCCCATGAGCGCAAGTTAACCAAGTATGCAGAATTAAGATCAGAGTGCAGAGACAGAGGGTGGAAGGTCTCATGCTATCCATTCAAAGTAGGTTGCCACGGATTTATTGCGTTCACTTTCCAGAAGTGGCTGCGTGACCTTGACTTCACTAGAAGAGAGATCAAGTCAACCAGCAGGGCTGTAGCTGAGGCAGCAGAGACAGGATCATCGTGGGTGTGGACCAAGTATGTCCAGAGGGGCAGATGGTCAGACAGTGTATCCATCTTTTGCGAACCCTTCAGTAGTTGCATACACACCTGAAGAGTAGACCTGAAGTGATCAACAACTCTGATAGAGGCAGATGCCAAGTTTTTAAGCTCACCAGTGGGAGGTGGTGCTTTAGCACTGCTGGCCCACCACCTCGAGGGAGTCTTGATCATAAGTGGACCGAAACTCCTGAAGACAGGTGGCAGATCAACTGATGATACCACTGGTGTTAGAACAGGACAGTTAACAACTTAGTCCAAGTGTATTTTCAATTCTGCAGTTGACCTCCAGAGTACATTATCAGAGAACTATTCTTAGTGAATTTGCCACTGTCGGTCCATCTAATTTCTGACAGGCCTAAGATATCAACTTCCAACCTTTTCATTTCATTTAATGTGTTGTCCAACTTTCCTTTCTGGTAAAGTGTACGTATGTTCTATGTTGCTACCCTTAGCCTTTCATTATTGCTTACAGTCTCTGGATGATGGTCTGGTGTCACCTGCAGCACATGACTACTCCTGAGCGAGGTGTTGTTCTGTTGATTGGAATTAACCCCATTCACGCTGTTGTCTGGCTTCCTTCTTTTGTTTCTTTCCATGACTGACTAGGCGTGCTCATCTAACTAGAGCATTTGACCTCTATTGGTGTTCCCAATTGGGAATCATAAGCTAGATGTCGCCCAGCCTTTGCTGTTGTTGTACAAAGACAATCCTCCACCAAAGCTTGGAATCCATCTCCCTGCTGCTGGAGACTTCAGTGATTTTAGGTGACATCACCACCATTGGTCTGGTTATTTTTCTGGCACCAAACACTTGCCATAGGCAGAGCTCCTTCAGCGAGACAATGTGCACCCAGACCTAAGAGCTACGTGAAGGTAGGGTTGTCTTGGGTGGTAGAAGCTATATAATCATTATTGGCATTTCCTGATATTTAGTCAGGATCCAACCACCCCATACACCCTTTATTGAATATAATGTGTTTAATTGCATAATGATGCTGACACTTTGCAATATTTCAACCAAGCTAAAAATGTTTTGTTGATAATTTTCATTTGTACTCAGTGTCTGAGACGACTTGCTTAAGTGACCAACAATAATCAGCTAGCATTGATGGATTCCATTTGCCCTGAGTCTGTTTCTCCTTGGCTGCAGTGTCCTGGTGAAACCTTTCACCATGCTCGTCACTGATAGCGCCAAGATTTGCAGGGAAGAAGTCTAAATGAGAAAGCAGAAATTAATTTTTAGTGACATGTTGCCACTTCATGGTTTTGTATGCTTGAAGCATGTTGTCAACCAGCTGCACGTAGTTTGGTGCTCTGTAGTTGCCAAGAAAATTTTCAGCAATATCCTTGAAAGCCTTCCATGCGATTTTCTCCAATCCCACTGGAATTTCTCTGAGTTGACTGCCATTGATGACCAGTTTGATTTGTGGACCAGCAAGAATGTCTTCTTTAATTTTGGCATCAGTTATTCTGGGAAACAACTGTCTCAAATATTGATATTCTTCACAGAAATTATGTGCCTGGTGACAGCTGATTCCATCCTTGCACTCTTGAACCCAGTAATTCTGCTTTTGCCTTTGACAACCCAAGTCTCTGACCAGGTCATTTAACTCCAGTTATCAGATGAGGCTCACTCGACATAAAGGGTTCAAAATCTGTATCAGTGTTGTTTTCCATTCCTGGTTCATGCATCATGGCAGCGTCATCTGCCTCCTCTAGACTCCATATCTCTGATGGCTTTTGTACTGGAAGACTGTTGTCATGTGGCACAGATCTCATGGCTGAAGCGAGATTGGGGGTTGTCAATGGATTTGTTGTATTTAGCAGAGAAGCCGGACACACTGGTCGGACAGAAGTATGCTGTCGCATGATCCTTCTGCTCTCTCCATGTCATCAGGACAACAATCAGCATCGAACAGAGATCCGAGTACCTCTGTGCCAAGCTCTAAGATTGACCATACATGTTGCACAACAAGTATGAGGAGCCCAAGCTTTGTCTTGGTTGCCACTTTTACACCCAAAGTTAAGCTCATAGGCTTAGTAAGAGGAGTCATGCTCCGTCTTAGAGATTTAAGTGCATACATGACGCAAATATAACAGAAGGCATTGCAGCTGTTGAAACATTGGCGAGACATTTTGCTATTGCAAGTACTCCTGAAAATACTTATAAGTATACACAGTGTGCTGTGCGCGTAGAGCAAGTGCATCAATGTGATTGCAAACCGATATATATGTAAAGGCAATGCATAGAATGGTGTGTGTGTGATACTTTTATAGCCTTTCTAAAACCTGTCCTGCCACACAGCATCCACTCTGCCTAAGTCTGTCCAGGCAAGCCTGGACAAAATAGAAAACTTTTCAGCTTACATTGTGGGCAACGGTTTAATTGACATGAATTATAAATTAAAATAACAAATATAGGTGATTTCAAATAAATAATGCATGATAGTGAAATTTCAAAATCCATAAGATACATCCAAAACTATTCAGGAAGCAAAATCTTTGTTGTCCAGTGTTATTGAAGTCCATACATAGTAGCTTCATGGAAATACAATTTTCATTTGTTCAGCATCACAAATATATTATTGATCTACTGTCAATATTTAGATATGTCACTGGAGGAAACTTAATGTGTAATGGGAATATGCATGCTGCTCATGACTAAATGAATGACATTTTGATTTCTATCACTTTGAAGTAATACTGTACTTGATTGTTGCTCCCAGTAGATTGGAAAATTTCCTATTCATATTAAGACAAATCTTTGTAATGATTATGATCTGAGGTGTGACTGAATATATCCAAAATACACTTTCGAATCAGTCCACCAACATGGACCAATTAATGAAATTAGATTATTATTGCAAATGAATCCACCACTAATTTGACTTTGTAAAATGAGGAGAAAGTTTGTTTTCAGTACCATTATATTTGATAAGATGTATTTAATATGATGCCATCTTTTAAAATTGGACTCAAAGTTAATTGCACTTAATATAGCTTAAAGTGACAATGCAGATGGAAAAAAAAAGTTTCTTCTTTCTTCTATGCTATCAATTAAAAATTTGGATATTTAATACTTAGTATTTGTGATTCTATTATTTGGCTAATGTTGTCCCTCATATATTCAGCAGGAATGAATTCTTGGAAATTGTAAATTTCTTACAAAGTTTGACACTAAAAACTGAAGAAGAAAAGAATGAGTTTTTCAAGTAGGTATTCCATTAATGTCATGAATACTGTTAGAAAATGGAATTGAACTTAAAAATAATAACTACAGTGGATTCTGGTTAATTGGGCCATTGGTTAATTGAGACTGCTGCTTATTTGGGGCAACTTGTAAAGAGCAAAAACTAATTGAGAAAATAGCTGGGGTTCCCTTCATTTATTTGGAATATTGTGGAAGAAGATGGCGCCTGCGAGCAACACAACCAAGGGCAACATCCTTCAGATGGTTCACGAAAATAATTTCACTTCTTTTACATCTTTTTCTTTCAAATGTTTTTCTGCGACTGTTGGAGCCTGGGGCCCACATTTTGGTGGTGTTTTTTCAGGCCAATTGAGTGATCTGGCACTTTGCTGTCTCCGAGGGGATTCGGTGAGGTTTCAGGCAAACCGTGCAGCTTCGAGTTCAAGAAGTCTGGAGACTGGGTGCGAGCTGATGATCGATTACATTTCTTACTGATTTCGCTGATTAAAGCATTGAGGAAGATTGAAATCTTCGAGGTGAGCTGGTGTTCAGCGCCATCTGTCAGCCTCTTGCTCACTACTGCCAGAAGACAATGCTGTAGTCTTGGGCGAGGTTTACTCGATGCAGTTTGTGGATTGGATTCTGTAGTTCACATTATGATGTGTTTCTGTTTGCTACTATTTTGTGCGATTTTGATAGGGCAGCCTGCAGATAGCGAACGACACAGATTGAACTGAATGTGCCTTGGACTTTCTGGGTTGGTGTTTTATATTGTGTGTTTTTCGCTCATTTTTTATTTCTTGCCTATTGTGGGATTTGGGGTTTTTTTGCGCGTGGGGAGATGGTTTGTTGACTGTCTTTAAATGGATTCCATGGTTTTCTTTGTTTTTGGCTGTCTGTGGGAAGACGAATTTCAGGGCTGTATACTGCATTCATACTTTGATAATAAATGTACTTTGAATCTTGAATTTTTGACACTAATTCAGTTAATTAGGACAGTAGACTGTTGCCAAACAGTTTCTAACTTGTGTCATGAAAAGATTTAACAATAGCTGAAAAAATGACCCTAGGTGTTTGCATCGATTTTGTTCATTTACAGTCAATCAAAAGAACATAGTGTACATTGAATGAATTTCACTGTCGATAACTATGATGAACACATTTTTATAGTACTGTAGTAGTATTGGTGTTGTAATTTCTGAATTTCATTTAAGCAATGAATTGGGCCAAAATGTACTGGTCCCGCTGTGTCCTAGTTAACCAGAATCCACTGTATTTCTCATTTCTGTTCTTGCTTAGCAGTTCTGTTAGACAACAGGCAGGAGTGGGAATCTTGATTTAACGAAAAAGTCTGAAATTAATTGCACTATTCAAACAGTGGCTCTAACCCTTCACTGACCAAAGTGCAAACCAAAGCATTCATGATCTGAACACAACTGCCAGAGCATTTAGAACATAGAACATAGAATAGTACAGCACAGTACAGGCCCTTCGGCCCACAATGTTGTGCCGACCCTTAAACCCTGCCTCCCATATAACCCCCCATCATAAATTCCTCCATATACCTGTCTAGTAGTCTTTTAAATTTCATTAATGTATCTGCCTCCTCCACTGACTCAGGCAGTGCATTCCACGCACCAATCACTCTGAGTAAAAAACCTTCCTCTGATATCTCCCTTGAACTTTCCAACCCTTACCTTAAAGCCATGTCCTCTTGTATTGAGCAGTGGTGCCCTGGGGAAGAGGCACTGGCTGTCCACTCTATCTATTCCTCGTAATATCTTGTATACCTCTATCATGTCTCCCCTCCAAAGAGTAAAGCCCTAGCTCCCTTTATCTCTGATCATAATGCATACTCTGTAAACCAGGCGGCATCCTGGTAAATCTCCTCTGTACCCTTTCCAATGCTTCCACATCCTTCCTATAGTGAAGCGACCAGAACTGGACAGAGTGCTCCAAGTGTGGCCTAACCAGAGTTTTATAGAGCTCTTAAACTCTATCCCTCGACTTATGAAAGCTAACACCTTATAAGCGTTTGCAAACTTACCAACCCACCCTTCTACCCCCACATCCAGGTCGTTAATAAAAATCACGAAAAGTAGAGGTCCCAGAATCGATCCTTGTGGGACACCACTAGTCACAACCCTCCAATCTGAATGTACTCCCTCCACCATGACCCTCTGCTTTCTGCAGGCAAGCCAATTCTGAATCCACCTGGCCAAACTTCCCTGGATCCCATGCCTTCTGACTTTCTGAATAAGCCTACTGTGTGGAACCTTGTCAAATGCCTTACTAAAATCCATGTAGGTCACATCCACTGCACTACCCTCATCTATATGCCTGGTCACCTCCTCAAAGAAATCTATCAAGCTTGTTAGATATGATCTGCCCTTTACAAAGCCATGCTGACTGTCCCTGATCAGACCATGATCCTCTAAATGTCCATAGATCCTATCTCTAAGAATCTTTTCCAATAGCTTTCCAACCACAGATGTAAGGCTCACTGGTCTGTAATTACCCGGACTATCCCTACTACCTTTTTTGAACAAGGGGACAACATTCGCTTCCCTCCAATCCTCTGGTACCATTCCTGTGGACAACGAGGACATAAAGATCCTAGCCAGAGGCTCAGCAATCTCTTCCCTTGCCTCGTGGAGCAGCCTGGGGAATATTCCGTCAGGCCCCAGGGAGTTATCCTTCCTAATGTATTTTAACAACTCCAACACCTCCTCTCCCTTAATATCAACATGCTCCAGAACATCAACCTCACTCATATTGTCCTCACCGTCATCAAGTTCCCTCTCATTGGTGAATACCAAAGAGAAGTATTCATTGAGGACCTCGATCACTTCCACAGCCTCCAGGCAGATCTTCCCACCTTTATCTCTAATTGGTCCTACCTTCACTCCTGTCATTCTTTTGTTCTTCACATAATTGAAGAATGCCTTGGGGTTTTCCTTTACCCTACTTGACAAGGCCTTCTCATGCCCCCTTCTTGCTCTCCTCAGCCCCTTCTTAAGCTCCTTTCTTGCTTCCCTATATTCCTCAATAGACCCATTTGATCCTTGCTTCCTAAACCTAAACCTCATGTATGCTGCCTTCTTCCACCTGACTAGATTTTCCACTTCACTTGTCACCCATGGTTCCTTCACCCTACCATTCTTTATCTTCCTCACCGGGACAAATTTATCCCTAACATCCTGCGAGAGATCTCTAAACATCGACCACATGTCCATAGTACATTTCCCTGCCGAAACATCATCCCAATTCACACCCACAAGTTCTAGCCTTATAGCCTCATAATTTGCCCTTCTCCAATTAAAAATGTTCCTGTCCTCTCTGATTCTATCCTTTTCCATAATAATGCTAAAGGCCAGGGAACGGTGGTCACTGTCCCCCAGATGCTCACCCACTGAGAGATCTGTGACCTGACCTGGTTCGTTACGGAGGCATTAGCGGAGGCATTGTGGAGGCATTAGCGATGATCTTTCAAAAGTCGATAGATTCTGGCATGGTTCCGGAAGACTGGAAGATTGCAAATGTCACTCCGCTATTTAAGAAGGGGACAAGGAAGCAAAAAGGAAATTATAGACCTGTTAGCTTGACATCGGTGGTTGGGAAGTTGTTTGAGTCGATTGTCAAGGATGAGGTTACAGAGTACCTGGAAGCATATGACAAGATAGGCAGAACTCAGCATGGATTCCTTAAAGGAAAATCCTGCCTGACAAACCTATTACAATTTTTTGAGGAAATTACCAGTAGGCTAGACAAGGGAGATGCAGCGGATGTTGTACATTTGGATTTTCAGAAGGCCTTTGACAAGGTGCCACACATGAGGCTACTTAACAAGATAAGAGCCCATGGAATTACGGGAAAGTTACATACGTGGATAGAGCGTTGGCTGATTGGCAGGAAACAGAGAGTGGGAATAAAGGGATCCTATTCTGGTTGGCTGCCGGTTACCAGTAGTGTTCCACAGGGATCAGTGTTGGGGCCGCTTCTTTTTACATTGTACATCAACGATTTGGATTATGGAATAGATGGCTTTGTGGCTAAGTTTGCTGACGATACGAAGATAGGTGGAGGGGCCGGTAGTGCTGAGGAAACGGAGAGTCTGCAGAGAGACTTGGATAGATTGGAAGAATGGGCAGAGAAGTGGCAAATGAAGTACAATGTTGGAAAGTGTATGGTTATGCACAGCAGAAAAAATAAACAGGCAGACTATTATTTAAATGGGGAAAGAATTCAAAGTTCTGAGATGCAACGGGACTTGGGAGTCCTGGTACAGGATACCCTTAAAGTTAACCTCCAGGTTGAGTCAGTAGTGAAGAAGGCGAATGCAATGTTGGCATTCATTTCTAGAGGAATAGAGTATAGGAGCAGGGATGTGATGTTGAGGGTCTATAAGGCGCTGGTGAGACCTCACTTGGAGTACTGTGGGCAGTTTTGGTCTCCTTATTTAAGAAAGGATGTGCTGACGTTGGAGAGGGTACAGAGAAGATTCACTAGAATGATTCCGGGAATGAGAGGGTTAACATATAAGGAACGTTTGTCCACTGTTGGACTGTATTCCTTGGAGTTTAGAAGAATGAGGGGAGACCTCATAGAAACATTTCAAATGTTAAAAGGCATGGACAGAGTGGATGTGGCAAAGTTGTTTCCCATGATGGGGGAGTCTAGTACGAGAGGGCGTGACTTAAGGATTGAAGGACGCCCTTTCAGAACAGAAATGCGAAGAAATTTTTTTAGTCAGAGGGTGGTGAATCTATGGAATTTGTTGCCACGGGCAGCAGTGGAGGCCAAGTCATTGGATGTATTTAAGGCAGAGATTGATAGGTATCTGAGTTGCCAGGGCATCAAAGGTTATGGTGAGAAGGTGGGGGAGTGGGACTAAATGGAAGAATGGATCAGCTCATGATAAAATGGCAGAGCAGCCTCGATGGGCCAAATGGCCTACTTCTGCTCCTTTGTCTTATGGTTACTTAATACTAGATCTAGTATGGCATTCCCCCTTGTCGGCCTGTCAACATACTGTGACAGGAATCTGTCCTGGACCCACTTAACAAACTCTGCCCCATCTAAACCATTGGAACTAATCAGGTGCCAATCAATATTAGGGAAGTTAAAGTCACCCATGATAACAACCCTTTTATTTTTGCACCTTTCCAAAATCTGCCTCCCAATCTACTCGGTATCTCTGCTGCTACCAGGAGGCCTATAGAATACTCCGAATAGAGTAATTGCTCCCTTCCTGTTCCTGACTTCCACCCATACTGACGCAAAAGAGGATCCTGCTACATTACTCACCCTTTCTGTAGCTGTAATAGTATCCCTGACCAGTAATGCCACCCCTCCTCCCCTCCCCCCCCCATCCCTTTTAAAGCACTGAAATCCAGGAATATTGAGAATCCATTCCTGCCCTGGTGTCAGCCAAGTCTCTGTAATGGCCACTACATCATAATTCCATGTATGTATCCAAGCTCTCAGTTCATCACCTTTGTTCCTGATGCTTCTTGCATTGAAGTACACACACTTTAGCCCTTCTACCTTTACGCCCTTTATTCTGCTTCTCTTTCCTCAAAGCCTCTTTATATGTTAGATCTGGCTTTACTCTATGCACTTCTAACACTGCTCTATCGCTCTGGGTCCCATCCCCCTTGTAAATTAGTTTAAACCCTCCTGAACCATGCTAGCAAACCTACCTGCAAGGATATTGCTTCCCCTCGAGTTCAGGTGTAACCCATCCAATCTGTACAGGTCCCACCTTCCCCAGAAGAGATCCCAATGATCCAAAAACCTAAAACCCTGCTCCCTGCACCAACTCCTCAGCCACGCATTCAACTGCCATCTCCTCCAATTCTTACCATCACTGTCACATTGCACTGGCAGCAATCCTGAGAACACCACCCTTGAGGTCCTGTTCTTCAGCTTTCTGCCTAGTTCCCGAAACTCACACTTCAGGACCTCTTCCCTCTTCCTGCCTATGTCGTTGGTACCAACATGTATCACGACTTCTGGTTGCTTTCCCTCTCGTACCAGGATGTTGTGCACCCGGTCAGAGACATCCTGGACCCTGGCACCCAGGAGGCAACAAACTATGCGGGTGTCCTTCAGGCTCCAGGACGGTATACTTATTATTCATGGGAATGGCTACAGGAGTGCTCTGCACTACCTGTCTACTCACCTTTGCCTCCCCCCCCCCCCCCCCCCCAGCCGACTGTCACCCAACAACCCGCTTCCGGCATCCTAGGCATGACTACCTCCCTGTAGCTCTCATCTATGACTGCCTCGTTCTCCCTTATGAGTCAAAGGTCAACCAGCTGCTGCTCCAGATTCCTTACACGGTCTTCCATATCGTCCAGCCGCATGCACTTCTGGCGGATGTGACTCTGCAGGAGAGGGGAGTTCCCCCAAGACTGCCACATCTCACATGAGAGGCACGTCACCGTCTCAGGAGGCATTGTAAAGCCTAACTGGGAGCAAGCTTGTCCTCCACCTCTTCTCTTCAAAGCCTTTCGAATCAAAGCCGCAAAGCTCCACTTGTTCACTGGCCCACTCACTCACTGGCCACTTCACTTGAGCTACCCCTCTATTTATTTGTTTGAGCTTTTCAAACTGCTGTGATGCATTCAATCCTCAAGGAAGTTTTTAAAAATCAATTATAGCCTGTTGCTATTTCATTTGTGAGAATATTGATATCTTGTGATGAATATCAAAATTGTTTCACTGATGAAATATTTTTTTCTTATCTGAAATTGGGGGCAGGATGTGTGGTGTTAGTTTGGTGGAGTTCATTTGATTTTTAAAGCTGGGCATCTGAGCAAGCCTTGAATTTAGAAAGGATTTTTTTTCCACGAAGTCATCCTGTGGTCAGGTACAGGTTGTGTGGAGTCTATTAACTTAGAAAAAAATCATGAGTGCTCCAAGTGTTTCTTTATTGCATATGATTATCATGCAGAATTAACCATGACATTAGAAAATCCTTACTCCATGATTGACAGAAATTTTGATAACACAAATTGAACATAGATTGTATTTTTGCTTTTTACCTTCTTTCTCACTGCCTGCGTTTGGATTTTTCATATATCATTTTTCTGAGAGTGTTGACAAACATTTGGTTTAATAAAATGATTATGAAAGGGACACCTAAAATTAAAATGATTCTTTGTTGTTCATAACAGATTTCTGTTGGATCGAGTCCAGGCCTTGCCTGAAAGTCTTATGGCTTCTCGTCTGGTGCCACAATTGCTAACTCCACTGGTCTTTGCAGAACCAGTGGCAATCAAAAGCTTTCTTCCTCACCTACTCAGGCCAAAGACAGGTACGTTCAGTGCTTATCTTCTGGGGTGAAGCTGCATAATCACACAGCCCATATTAGATGTTGCATTTATTTAGGTATCCTTAAGTATTGTGAATAAATGAATTGTTACATTTAGAAAATAAACACTAATGCTAATCTTATTAATTTTATCTGCATTTGTGTGGAAATTTATCAGTACTGTGTTTTAAAGGACCAATATTATGGTCACATTATGATGGAATAACATATGGAGAAGAAATCCTTTTTTAATACTTGACTATAGAACGTGTTCAATTTTATTTTCAGTTGCTAATTTGACTGTGTATTTTCTACGTTTGCATATTTTCTTCCTGCTTTGTTTTTTTAAACATATTAATAATGTACCAGTGTAGTCAAATTGTATGTTCTCAGAAAGCATGAAATTAATTGCTTTAAGAAATAAGTGTACTTTTAGAAGTCAGTAAGAGGTTGGTACATAGAAACAGAAAACCTACAGCACGATACAGGCCCTTCGGCCCACATGTATGTTAGATGAGAATTGGAGTATGTGCAGTAATAAATTTAAGTTGGAAAGTCTGGTTGCTGATATTGGATCGCCAAGGTGAAAAAAAATTATCATATATCATGTATCCAAGCACAATTTTGTTTTGTTGTATGTATTAGTTCTGGTAATGATGACCTAAGTAATGTTAATCTGTTTGATGTGATCTACAGATGTGATGGAAAATGAGTGGTAAATGTCTGAATGATGTTAGAATATTCGTACCTCTAACCGAACATAGATTTGAATCAAAACTAATCGTATTGTTGGGGAGGCAAAGTGTATTTTGTCAAGTGTAAAATGTAGACTGGTTTAAAAGTGCAGCTGTGCAACAAATAAATTACTTGAATTACATTACTGTAGATGCATCTGGTGATGAATTCAGTTGCCTCCTGTCACCCAATGCCTTTCGAGAGCATGTGATCCCTGTTCTGTTGAAACTCTTTAGCGTGCGGGAGGAGCATGTACGAATGGTGCTCTTGGCTCACCTAGACACTTATGCAGATCTTTTCTCACTTGAAGACCTACAAGAAATTATTCTTCCACAGGTAAGTAAAAGTGGAAGTATTCATTTGTACTGGAAAGAAATAAGTAGTTGATATTTGATTAGTGACATTTTTTGGTTAATCAGTTAGGCATTTTCTCATTATAGATTTCCTTCTGCATCTTAATGACACTTTTAATACAGTAGAACATGAATGAAAATTCTTTTGTAAAGAATATTTAGATAATTGCAAAGACATTTCTTGTCCTTATGAATCTTCAGGTATAATGCCTGTATATTTATGTGAATGAGGTTTTTTTGTTTCCCTTGAGAGCCAATTGCACCACATCCACTGGTTTCTCCTCATCTACTCTATCACATGTCTTCTGCCAAATATGATTTTTCCTCTCATCTATGCATGTTGACTCTTAATCATATTGTTTTCTCAGTGTCTTAATATTACAATATTTAATACAGATTCTGGTCTTTTCTCATCTGCCAAAAAATGACTGAAAATTCCCTGTGTGTTTTTTTAAACATTCCTTCCTGTCTTAAGTAATGATGTCACATTTGTTACCATCCATTCTTAAGAACCTTTGGAATTTTGTTGTGAATCTATGAAATTGTATCTTGAGCATCCATCACCCCTAGCTTCAAGATTCTTAGTCATCAGTCCCCCAACATCCCACACAGTACAGGATGTCACACAGTTGAGATATCCTGCTATGCCTTTGCTAATGTAGTACAAATTTGTTAGAAAGTACTCACCAATTTCTTGCTATATGACAACCTGCCTTCCCCTGATGTAACAATCTCAAGCCACTTTGCATTGAGTCACTCCAGCTACTCACGTGTTCACCCTTGCAGTCTGCTCACTAAAGTCCAGAATGCTGTGCTCAAATCATCACCTGTAACCTACTCTGCACTTTCCTCATCCAACAACTGTACAAGGTGTTCCAAATTCCCCCAGCTCTTATTTTCCTTGTCCTACACTTATCCCTCCCAGTTCACTCATTCTGGAAACGTGGGTGAGTTGTTGCTGATTCAGGGCCATAATTCTGTGCATGGTCATGTGGTCAGTTTGAAGTGAGGAATGTGCAGTGTGCCAGCAGGAGTCTGCATCTTCAATCTGATTTGAGTAATACACAATTGCTTGCTCTGGCACTACTTTGTCCCACTGAGAGTATTTTGTCCCCATGTGCAAATACAGTTAGTTATCAACTAGTGCTATTCATTGCTTGCAGAAAAATGTGGCCCAATACCTAATTGATTCTGCCATTTTCAAAATAGCCAAAAACAGATGGGTCCTGTATTTAATGCATCATCGGAAAGTGACAACACTAATGTTATATTATCTCAGTACTGCATGGGAGAATCGGTGCAGAATTTGTGCTCCAATCTCTGGTGTGGGACTTGAATCTATAATTCCTAGTTCAAAGATGAGTCTGACCTTAGACAAATGATAATGGAGACTTCAATAGGCCAGTTTTAGTAATTATCAGTTACAATGAAGTAATATAAGCTGGAATTTTTGTTATGCACTACCTTATTTCACCAAGAACTGAAATTTGACTTGCTATAGTAAAGTACGGAATCCATTTTTTTTTTAAAGATATTGCTAGGACTGAGAGATACTAGCAACACGCTGGTATCAGGAACACTTTCCAGCCTTGCAGTATTGGTGCCACTTCTTGGAGCTGAGGTGGTAGTTGGAGGTGAAAGAGCAAAGATCTTCAAACGTGCCACACCCAACTTCAAATCAACTGAAATAACCCCTGAAGGTGAGGTAGAAAAAAATTGCTGTCTGCTACCTTGAAACTCTTAATTTGTAAGAAAATAATTTTCAAGTTTTGAGGTTACACATGCCTTACATATTAGAGTTTCAATATATAACCTGAAGACTTCGAAATTATTTCCCTGATATAGCAATAAATACAGGAAAAGGCTGGAAACAGTCAGCAGACCAGGCAGTATTTATGGAGGGTATAGTAGATAGTATCAGGTCTCGGATAGGAAAAGAAGCTTATATCTCAAACATTAGCTGTTTCTTTCTGAAGACGCTGTTTAACCTGCTGTATCCAGTATTATCTGTTTTTACTTTAGATTTCCAGCATTTTTTGATTTTCATTTTCTGCTAAATTATATTAAGATTGCAGTGATAAGAATGTTTTTATTGGGATATATTTTAAATGGTTTAAATAGTTAATTTGCTTATGCTGTTATTGTGATAATTGAGATGCAATTATTCTTGCTTGGAGAGAAATATGTAATCTTGTTTTTTTTTCTGTTTAAGGTTCCCCTACACATGTCATCAACAGTAATGAGCATCTTAGTCTACTGGCTTTAAGCAATTCTGTCAAACCATCTTCAAAGAAGTCTGAATTGGAGAAGAAGTGTACAAGCGGGAGAGAGAAAGTCCGAGCAAACTCCACTGAAAATTCCCAGCCTGTGAAGTTTCAGCTATTGACAACACAAGGTAAACTTTTGGATGGTTTTGCAAAAATGAGTTTATTGGACACAAAACAAATTAATTTATTTGTTCACACATTGCCAGTGTTTATTGCCCATCATTAATTGCCTGTAAATGAAGGATGCAATTGAAAATCAACTTAAGGTAGGTCTGGAACCTCTTGGAGGCCAAATTTGAGTTAGGACTGTTGAAGGGTATTTGTAAACCAGGTGGCTTGTTACAAAAATGCATCACTGAGATGAGTTTTTTTAGATTGCATTTAATTACTTGTATTTAAATTCCCCCCGCAGCTGCTATTTTGACATTTTAACAAGTCTTGCTTTGCCTATGACCTATTCCCCCTTAAAAACCTATCATCTGGTTCTTTTGCACAGACATAATTTGAATTATTTGGGTGAGGGTGGGAAAGTGAAGGAGAGTCCATGTGGTCACAAGGAGGTGGTGCAAATTGTGTACCTACAATTGGGATTAGGCTATGTAGTAACAGTTCCATGTGCCATACTATTGTGCCACCCCTGGGTCATTCCATCTTGTCCTGGCTGGTAGTCTCGTAACTTGATTCCATAACTATCATATTTTAAATGGATGTGATCGTCGCCTGGTTGAGAGCATCATTTTTCTGTTTTAACATTTTTATTCAATATTTGTTAAATTGGGGATTTATCGGTTAACACATAATTGAGACATTAGGAGTAACTTAAAATGAAAATATGTGCTTGTTAATGAAAAGTTACAAGAATGGCTTTTGTTCTAAATTATAAACTTTGAAATATACTTTAAGATTTTCATTTACTGTAAATGTATTTTCTAAATCCTAGCTAAGTGGCATAAAGGAAATGTGGGAATGCTATTTTCATAAAGATATGCATTAAGTATAAATAAATAATTCCCCAAGTAGCATGTTGATATTAAAGTTTCTTCCCAGTTTACCGTCCAAACATTCTGATGGTATGAACATTCATGTTATATTATCCATTTGACCTCGTACCTGCCTATAAAGCAAATATTTGATAGTAACTTTAATTTTTACTTTCTTTATGAACTTTGTAGCCCAGTATAAAGAACAAACAGCCATAACATCCATTATTGGTATTCGTGGGAATGAAATTTTGGGTGTTGATAGTGCACAAAGCTCAATGCACACCCACAACTGTGCAGAAGATTGGCCGGACTGGAGCAAGCCGAACAATGAAATACTGCTTGAGCCTAAAAAAGATTGCATTCTGGCAGGAAACAGTTTTGGGAATATTACAGTTGATGACAAACCATGGGATGACTTTGAAACTGAAGATGGTCAATCTAATGCAATAACAGAGGAACAGGCAGTTAATCCACATATATCTAATTTATCTCCTTTTGAGAATAAATCTCAGTCCAAGGCCATGAAACTTTCTTCAGCACTGAAAATCCATTCAGAAATGCCTGGTGAGAGTTGGAAGAATAACTGTAAAGAGCAGAAAGTTTTGGTAGAGGAAAAGAGAAAAACAAATTCTATTGCACAGATACCCTCCAGGCAGAGGACCACAATGAAGAAAGCATCTTTGAATGATGAGCTGGGAGAGGAATTCACCATTAGTGTCAAGAAAAGGCCAGAGAGAGACCCTGAACTAGATCTCTTTGCTGATATGATACCAGATATTAAATTGTCTTCCACTGGCTTGTTAGTGCCAACACAGGGATCAGAGTTGGCTGGTTCTGCCAAAGAAACTGAAGTAGCTTCAAGAGGCACAGAGATGTTGACAGAAAGAGACAATTCACAAACTTTAGCACTTGCATCAAAGTTTGCTGCAACAGACACAGTTGAGGTGAGTTGCCAATTATCAAATCCACTGGTATGCTAGCAAGAGCTAGTATTTTTTATGATGATACAATATTTTGTAGTAGTTGAGACGAAGTGTAGGTTTGTTCTCATACATATTATGGTGTGATTGAACATCTGTGGAATATTCAGATTGGAGTGTGGGATCTTGAGTTGCTTTGCCACAGAAGCCAAAAGCAACTGTATGTTTACAGAACGCCACAATGAGACACTTACCTTTTCTGGTTAAAGCATAATATGTAAAAGCAAGGATTTCATGTTAAAGTTATAAATGCTAATCTGGCTGTACAGTACTGCCTATAGTCTGGTCACCACATGACAGGAAGAATGTGATAACACTATGTAGAAAGTAATTGGAAGCCAGAATAAAGATGTTTTTTTTCCACCCAAAGAATCAGAATCAGGTTTAACATCACCAGCATATGTCATGAAATTTGTTAACTTAGTGGCAGCAGTACAATGCAATACATGTTAATATAGAAAAAAAGTAAATCAATTACAGTATGTATGTTAAACAGTTAAATTAAAAATGGTGCAAAACAAATAATATAAAAAAGTGACATAGTGTTCATGGGTTCAATGTCCATTTAGAATGATACTCAGCCTTAGAGTAGTGAAGACAAAAAACGTTCAACACAGAGCTTTTGGATTAATATTTGAGCTGCTGCAGCCTAGAGCCTGAGGCTTGGGAAACAGAATTGGCCCAAATAGTACTTTAGCCATGGGCACAATGAGTTGAGCCTACACTGTGAATTTCTTAATAGCTCGCGATTTTATTTGTCATAATATTTTAGCCCTTGCCTTCCATGTTCCGAAGATATGGAAAATTGATTCCATTTTTTGAGATTACTTAAAATTGTTTTGCCTCATAATTTGTTTACAATTGTTTAATCTTTAATTCATAATTAAAGGTTCCACACGGTAGGCTTCTTCAGAAAGTCAGAAGGCATGGGATCCAGGGAAGTTTGGCCAGGTGGATTCAGAATTGGCTTGCCTGCAGAAGGCAGAGGGTCGTGGTGGAGGGAGTAGATTGGGATTGTTGGGTTGTGACTAGTGGTGTCCCACAAGGATCTGTTCTGGGACCTCTACTTTTCGTGATTTTTATTAACGACCTGGATGTGGGGGTAGAAGGGTGGGTTGGCAAGTTTGCAGATGACACAAAAGTTGGTGGTGTTATAGATAGTGGAGAGGATTGTCAAAGTTTGCAGAGAGACATTGATAGGATGCAGAAGTGGGCTGAGAAGTGGCAGATGATGTTCAACCTGGAGAAGTGTGAGGTGGCACACTTTGGAAGGATAAACTCCAAGGCAGAGTACAAAGTAAATGGCAGGATATGGCAGTGTGGAGGAGCAGAGGGATCTGGGGGTACATGTCCACAGATCCCTGAAAGTTGCCTCACAGGTGGATAGGGTAGTTAAGAAAGCTTATGGGGTGTTAGCTTTCATAAGTCGAGGGATAGAGTTTAAGAGTCGCGATGTAATGATGCAGCTCTATAAAACTCTGGTTAGGCCACACTTGGAGTACTGTGTCCAGTTCTGTTCGCCTCACTATAGGAAGGATGTGGAAGTATTGGAAAGGGTACAGAGGAGATTTACCAGGATGCTGCCTGGTTTAGAGAGTATGCATTATGATCAGAGATTAAGGGAGCTAGGGCTTTACTCTTTGGAGAGGAGGAGGATGAGAGGAGACATGATAGAGGTGTACAAGATAATAAGAGGAATAGATAGAGTGGATAGCCAGCACCTCTTCCCCAGGGCACCACTGCTCAATACAAGAGGACATGGCTTTAAGGTAAGGGATGGGAAGTTCAAGGGGTATATTAGAGGAAGGTTTTTTTACTCAGAGAGTGGTTGGTGCGTGGAATGCACTGCCTGAGTCAGTGGTGGAGGCAGATACGCTAGTGAAGTGTAAGAGACTACTAGACAGGTATATGGAGGAATTTAAGGTGGGGGCTTATATGGGAGGTAGGGTTTGAGGGTCGGCACAACATTGTGGGCTGGAAGGGCCTGTACTGTGCTGTACTTTCCTATGTTCTATAATTCAAGGTTAGATGAGTACTGCATATCTGGGTTTAAAGATAGATTGAGGGGAAAAATATGCAAGTAAGCTTGGCGGGTATATAAAAACTGACTAAGCACTTGTGGAAATATGTGGAGAGGAGAACCTAGGTAAGAACAAATGTTGGCCCCTGAGTGTTAATAAAGGATGAAATTATAATTGTTCTCCCATTTTTGTTTCTAATTGAGCACTTTATTTTGTTCTACAATGAAGGGCACAAGAAACCTTCCAGATAGGTTGGGGAACCATGGGAGAAACTGAAGGAAATAATTATTAATAATAAACAGTTCTGGTAAAATTATTGGGGCTAAGGGCTGATAAATCCCCAGGGTCTGGTAATCTACACCTCGGTGTACTGAAATTGACTTGATCAGGGAATGTAGTTGCAGTAGTGGTAATATTGCAAAATTCTTCAGATGCTGAAGTTCCTGCACCTTCAGAGGTGGTAAATATTTTTAAAAATGGAATTGCAGTTTAGTAAGCCCAAAATAAGTAGTGTAGAAAATGCTAGCATCTAATATAAAAATACTTGAAAAGAATTAACAGTGTTAGACAAAGTTAGCATGTTTTTCTGAAATGCAATCATGTTAACCAACCTACTGGAGATTTTTTTTTGAGAATGTAACTGGAATAGATGAGAGTATCAGCAGATATGGGTTTATTTGGACATTCAGAGAAACCTTTGATAAGGTCAAAATGAATGTTTTCCTTCATTAACAGTTGTCAGACCTGCCCATGGAATGGGAGGTTTCAGAATCTGGACAGGAAGTACAGCAATTCAGAGTAAGAGATGCACAAACTTTATTTCTCATGGCAGTTGATTATAACATCACGAGCTAGCAGAAACTGCAGCCTGCCAGAAGGAGCTATAGAACCCTCAGTAAACCAACAAGACCTTTTTTGATATTCCATTATTAATAAATTGTTTCTTATATTTAATGAGCTTTGTACCAACTGTATAAAATATATAATTAATTTTGTAATACCATACATTATCTAGTGGTGCTTAATTGTTCCTCCATTTTTGTTCCCCACTTGTAAATTTCTCAATTTTTGTAGCCTTTTTCCTGTAAAGCAGATTCTCCTGAACAATGCAAGAGATTATAGTAACTATTGTGCATTCTTTTACAGATGGAAACCGAAGGCTGGGATGATGATCTGAATTGGGAGGATAATACTTGGTAGAAAACATTTACCAAGCAAAGATTTATTTAGATACTTAAATTTCCTTCCCCTCTAATATCTTTGACCACACTTTTAAGGCCATTGCCAAGCAGCTAGGCTTTTGTTCTGTGCAGTAAATATCCAATATAGCTAGCTGGAATAAAGAATGGAGTCTGAAGTACCTAGAGAGCAATGAGGAACTACCCAGCAGCATCAGCTGTATGCTTGTTAGTGTTTACTGTAAGTTATTTTAGAGATGTCTGTTAACTCTTGTGAAGATGTTTTATTCAAATATTATATGGGGGGGTGGGGAAAAGAAAGATACACTGGTGGTTTCAGTCTGGCCTATATTTCCATCTGTGGAAAGTTCTAAACAATTGATCCAATGCAAAAAAAAAGTCTAGTTCTGATTTTGGTGTTAAGTACTGAGAATTACAACTTACAGTTATGAATTTACAGTTCACCTTAAATACAGTTTAAAGCTGGAACTCATCTCACTTGATATGGGAATAATGGTTTCCTGGAGTTCATCTGATTCAGAAGTCACACTGGTTAGAGTTGGTGTGAAAATGAAGCCACTAATGATAGATACTAAATCTGGAGGTCTATCTTTTCAACAGCCTTAACAACGTATTGACTAACTTGGAGCAAAATCTTGCAACTATTTACAGTAACCCTTATTGAAATGTATTTCCTATTTAATGAGTTTTATGTAGCAACATGAGCACCTAAAGACTCAAGGTACAGAAGGGAAAGTCAAAAGGTGGAAGAAAAAAAGGTAAATTTTCAAGCCCAGTATTGCAGCAAGGTTAAAACTTCCTCCAATAAACATCAGTAACATAGTTGTCATCGTGGCTATCCTTCGAGGTCGAGCATGATGGTCTTCGTTCCATTGATCTACTTATGGGCTCTCAAGTGGCTTATGAGTCCAATCTTGGCTTTGAAAGTTCTTCCGCATTCAGGACAGGTAGTTCCAGATGGCAGATCGGGCTTTGGTTGTTGCTGCATTTCTTTCCGTTTTCTTCTCTTCTAATTCTGCACATCTGTTGGCTTCGAAAGTTGCTGTTCCTTCTCGGATGATGGCTTGGCAGAGTTTCCTGTCTTTGGCATTGGTTTCCCAATTGTTGATGTCGATGTTACATTTCTTCATGTTGGCTTTTAAGATGTCTTTGAATCTCTTCTGTTGTCTGCCTCTTTTACGTTTGCCGCCTTTAAGCTGGGAGTAGAAAATTTGTTTCGGCAGACGTTCGTCTTTCATCCGAACAACATGACCACTCCATCTTCGTTGGTTCTTCTATCTTCCCAGCTGATATTTAAGATAAACACAAAATATTCTGCAGATGCTGGGGTCAAAGCAACACTCACAACAAGCTCGAGGAACTCAGCAGGTTGGGCAGCATCCGTGGAAACGATCAGTCAACATTCCGGCCTGAAACGCTGACTGATTGTTTCCACGGATGCTGCCTGACCTGCTGAGTTCCTCCATCTTGTTGTGAGTGTTGCTGATATTTAAGATGTTTTGAAGACAGCGTTGATGGAACTTTCAAGTGCCTTCAGATGTCGTCGGTATGTTGTCCAGGTTTCTGATGCATACAGGAGTGTTGGGATCACCACTGCTTTCTACACTAACATTTTGGTGTCTGTTCGAATGTCATGATCATGAAAGACTCTTGTATGGAGACGTCCAAAAGCTGCTCCAGCGCATTTAAGACTATGTTGGATCTCGTCATTAAGGTCGACATTGGAGGAGAGGGTGACTTCCAAGATACGGAAAGTGGTCCACGTTTTCCAGGTAGTTTTGCCAAGTTGAATTGATGGTTCTATCCGATTTGTCTCAGTTGGTGACGGTTGATAGGTGATCTGAGTCTTCTTGGAATTTATGGTAAGTCCAAGTTTAGTGTATGCACGGTTGTAGGTGGTTTTCTGAGAGAGCTGCAACACTGTTGTCATCTGCGTATTGGAACTCGATGAGGAAACTTGTGCATATCTTGTTTCTGGACTTGAGATAGGCAAGATTGAAAAGTCTGCCATCTGTTCTGTACACAATTTCAATTCCTGGGGGTAGGTCGTCCTTGATGATGTAACATAGTACTCAAATCTTGTGGTATTATGATCCGGAATCAAAATTATAACTATAAAAGTGTGTCATTCTGGCCACTACTTTTCAGGACATTGCCAGATAACCACATATTTTAAAATGTTTACTTAAGGCCCCTTTACATACTTGAATGCCAAATAGAAAACTTAAATCAAGGGCTTG
Organism: Mobula birostris; assembly: GCF_030028105.1. NCBI lineage: Eukaryota > Metazoa > Chordata > Chondrichthyes > Myliobatiformes > Myliobatidae > Mobula > Mobula birostris. The sequence continues at coordinate 63,762,918 of NC_092381.1, read as the reverse complement.
ATCTGTTTCACACTCTTCAAAGGTGAGGGACATTAGAGATCTTAATTACATTTTGTTTTATAATTGTGGTTATTTAGTTTTGTTGATTTACATTGAGAAAATAAATTCTTCTAAACGAAGATTTGGGTGTATTTTCTGAATGTGGATACTGAAAGGAGAAATTGATCACTGAAATTAAGGTTAACAATTAGCTTTCTCAAAGAAAAAAAACTGCATACTAGAAAGGGATTCTTTTTTCAGTAGCTATACAAGCCTGCTTTCATGGAAGTTTGACCCAACCACCTTCACTATCTGGTTGCTGAACTTTGGAATCTTGTACTTGGGCCAAAGAGATGGGAATTGAAGTAATCTGGTAATGGCCCCATAACAAAATTTAATGGAACAAGGTAAAACATTGGCCTTGCATTATTATGGTACAACTTTAAATTGTGTTAGATTGAAACTTCTTGATGGGTGGATATCAAATAAAGGTGAATGGACTTAACCTGAAAACTGCTCAAATTTCATAAGTAATGCTAATAAGAAACTAAGTGATAATGAGAGAAGTATGGAGGGAAAAGATTTGCCTCTTCTATGATACTATGAGCTAAAAATTAGAATCATTTTATGCCTTAAATGTTGGGTTGAGATTTCCAGAAAACCAAAGAGTACTTTTACTATTTCTTAATGGGGAAATACTGAATAAAGACCTTGTTTTGAGTTCAAGGAATTAAAACTGTAACGCAAAATGCTCAAGATAGAGCACTATTTATTTACTTATTTAAACACAACTGTTTATAATTTGAAATTCTACACACAATTTATGAAAATATCATACATGAAACTAATTTCATGCTTATTGGCAATACTAACCAAAATGGCCATCAAATACAGAGCTGGGAACTGATTCAGTAGAAAATTGAAAGTGAATATTGATATCCTAATTCTGTTCCTGAAAATACTGGGAAGAGTAACTGTAATTTTGCTTCCATTTCTTACTTTGCTTATCCTTCTGTTTATTTGATGTTTGAATCAGCAGTTGTGTACTTTGCAATATTACTTTGGCCTGATTGCACTACATTAAGTACGTAACCATTTCTATTACATTCTAATGACACAGGCTGTTTATGTTACAGCATGGCTATGTTGCCAACCATTGCCTGAGGATGTAGTGACAAAATACCATTTGACTTATTTAAATATATGCGTGTGAGCCAGATTGTTAACACCAAAGGTTAATATACTAAGTACACTGAATGAAACACTTTCATGAAGCAGCAAAGTAGGAAATATTTTGCTGGGTGATCTGATTCTTTAAATGTAATTGATCCTCAGTACCCTGGCTGTTGATATTAATGTCTAATACTGATCATTTGCAAAACCAGAATTTCTCACACCAAATGGTCTTTGAATTTATTTAATGTATTGAGGCACTGGACACAATTAGTAATTAGTTAAAAGCAGAAGTAATTTGCATGTATTTGGAGAGGTATCGATCCTTCTCTTGTAATATACCAAATTAGACTAATTTCAGTTTAAAGTCAACTGATTCTTTCTCTAATTGTAGAAAGTTGAACCCCAGGCTGAAATTGCTGTTATAAAAGATGATTTTGTAAAAATTAGTATGTTCAAATGTATATTTTTGTACAATTAAAGATCATTTTATAAAAGATACTTAACAGTCTAAACACTGATAGTTTTCTACTCATTATAATAGTAAGAATATTCAACACTCTTCAGTTTTACATGTCTTTAATAATGGAATATTTTTACCCAAAGGTGAGAATATAAGAAGAAATAGTGCATCCTTTTATCTCCTCACTGATTTACCTCCAAAAGAATACACTGAGAAGCAATGGCTGTGATTCTTAGAGATTAATGTCAGTGGCTGATATAACCTTCTGATCAACATGATCAAACAGTCACTTGGGCAATTGAGTTCATTTGTGATTCATGATCCAACTTATCTGTTCCCTTTGTAACTGGGAGGTTGTCTTGATTACATTACTGGAAAAAGATGAAGCTATTGTCCAGTACTTATCAACTTAAAACAAATACGACCATAAAGGAGGAGTTTTGCTCTATGATTTAGTTTCCTTCAAATTATTGTTGTAGAAAGGCAAATCAAAAATATCTTGTTACAATAAGTAAGTTTATTAGTATTGTGGGTATGCTGCAAATTATTCCTCCACCTAATTTTTATGCAATTAAACCCTATAGGATTTACAGACAGTATTGTGCTCTTTCAAAGTTGTTTCAAAATAAAACACAAGTTATCTTGTATTAAGAAAACTAGCCTGTAGCATACATTCCTCCTATGGTGAAGGTATGTAACAATTCATTCAAATTTTAGACAGGTTCTTGCCTGCGATTCAAAGCAAGGATTGTTTCTTGCAAGGCTTGTAAACGGACTGTTACCCAGTCTGGTGGCACTTGCTGCTTTACCAAAGTCTGCAATATTTTAAAAGCATTCTCTGCTGTTTGCAAGGCTGTCTCGTACTGCTCCTCCTTACATGATTCCTGCCGGGCACGCTTGGCAGATGGCTGAAAAAGTTATAAAAACAGCTTTAGAGTTGTGGAGTAGTTTAGTAGGTGACAGTTCTCTCTGCTTCTACAGATTGGGAATGAACACTTGAACCTCTGCACACTGAGCAGTCTATGGTTGCTCTCTGATAGCAGTAGAACATGTTATCTTACAGTTTGAATTTTGTGGTCATCACTGCCTATACACGATTAACTCATCTTTTAATGGATTTTGCCTTGAGCTTGTTTCCACTATTCTCAATCTACTTATGTCACAGTCCCAGAAACGAACATTCCCTAGCACTTGTGCTGATTAGTCACTGATAGAGCTACTATTATACATGTATATACAATTACCACTGATAATTACAGGTGCTCTTTAGTGCCAAATAGTATTAATTTTATTAAGGACAGCAAAAGCAGTTTTAATTTAAAAGCTGAAAGACATCAAGGTCTGTACTCCTGAAGCCTATCTGCAAATCCTCTGGAAATATGCAGTGAATTTGTTGAGAAAGATTCATCTATGAACATGTTCATTATCAAGGTCTACACTCAACCACTTGAACATGGTCTTAACACAAAGCCTTGACCAGAATCAACACCGTCAAAAGGGAGACAAAACTTGGACTTATGATTTGAAACTATACCTGCACTATAGTAGGATCACTCATGGTACATTGGCTTAGGATATTGAAATGTGCCTCTAGAACAATATTTTCTTGTTTCAACCTCTCCATTCGTAGTTCCTTGGACTCAACTGTCGTGATTGCCTGCAGGGGAAGAACACATTATTGCTGCAGTACCCTTTTTAGGACCAGGTACTTTTTTTTGTTTCTCTCAAGAGCTGATAATAGGATACACCACCCAATCTTGACATTCAGGAAATTACCTCTGGTTTGACTCCTATTACTTTGTGTATGGTCTTGCATTGACTCCTATTACTTTGTGTATGGTCTTGCATTTTGTCCCAATCTTTGTATAAATTAATTAAAACAGGATCAATACTTAACAATGCTCTTTGAAACCTAAATACTACCTTACAACCTTGGCTAGAATATTGCCTTAGATTCCAAAAATGTTAGTTTATTTAAAGTATGAACTCATTAGTTGGCTATTATACATATTCAAAAGAACCTTGATAACCTAGTAAACAAAAATTAGGAGATCACTGATCTGAACTGAAGCAATATTTGCTTACAGCACAGCCAGTTCTGTGATCCTAAATTCCTGAACAAAAGCTGTAAAATTATTGCTATTTTTATAATAAAATCAGGAACAGCTTTAGCTATTGTTTGGCAGTGAATAGGCTCAGGACATTTCTGCCAGTTCAAAATTAGGCACCAGCAACAGAATGGACATATGTTTGACATATTTCTTAAGCTAGCTTTACAACCAAGATAGAGAATCAACTGAGTGACACCAAACATTAATTAACTAGATTGTTTTTGTCCTGTTTTTATGCTTGACCTTATCCAAGCAATTTTCCACATTACTGGGCAGCTTCCCTTGTAGTTGTATTAGAATAGCAATTGCACTGAAGATGCAGTCAGTCTGTTGTCTTGTTCCACGGCTCTCAACTGATTGAGATCAGGAAAGAAGCAGGGTCCCCTGCAACAATTGACTTGCCTCTTAACACTCTAGGCCCTTCTACCTTCTACCCATGCAATCAGGAGCCTGATGAAATATTCATGCTTCATGAGTGCATGTCCAAAATCTCTGCACTATTCAGCCCTGATGCAGGATTTTGACCGGAAATGTTGATAATCAAGTTTCTTCCCTCACAGATGCTGCATGTCCCGCTGAGTTACTCCAGCACCTTGCTTGTTGCACCAGGTTCCAGTATTTGCAATTTTGTGTCTCAAAAAAACTCTCAATAAGCTAAACTGCATTTAATAGATTCAATAATTCCATTTAATATCAGAAATATATAAAATGTTCTTCGTAGACATCCAAAAAATCAGAAGTGCCCCAAAGAATGAGTGACAGTAAAAACATTAGAACCCCAAAGCTCCCTCTCCCATGCACAAGCAAAAGCGAAGCAACACCCCTCCCCCTCCCCACTTCAATAAATGGACAGAGAGGTGTCACCCTTTCAAAGCAAGAGGGAGACTTTAAACAGCTTGTTGATTTACGATGGTAAAGTCTGCCAAGTTGCTAATTGTAGAAAGTTCTCCGACTCGAGAACCAGCAAACTCTCCCTCACCAATGAGTGAGAGAGAGTGAGCACACGCGATTCACCGAGTACAGAACCGACAGCCAATCTGCTTTGTTTAGAACAAAGAATTCCACTTGACTGGCACCCCTTTGATTACCCTAAAAATTCATTCACTTTACCAATAGCATAACATGGCTACGGTGTATATGGAATGTAGTTACTTCCCTAGGCTATTCAAAGAAACCTATGACCTCTTCCACTAAGGAAGACAAGGTTCAACTTTATTTGCTATTTACATGTATTAGGAATTTGCTGTGGTGTGTGGCCGTGACATGAAACGACTGTATTAAAATACTAGTCTTCAGGTTTCCTTTTGGATCACACTTCATCCTGAACTAGAACTACAGCAGCTGTCCCTTCAACACTGCTGGGTCTAAATCTTGGAACCCTTTCTGCGATAGTATTACACATATACCTTCACCATAAAGACCGCAGTAGCTTAAAGATTGCTTACTGTCACTTTCAAATGCAACTCAGATGGGCAATAATTGCTGGCCTTGTAAGTGCTGAATCAACTGAAGTACCTCATCACCGATTTAAATTATTGCTTCTCCCAGTAAAGTACCTTTTAATGAAGCAACCTTAAAATTAAAAAATAAGGCCATTTTCTCTACCATCAACTCTAATTTATTGTACCTTGTTCAAGAAGCTTACAACTTTGGTCTTTGTACTGCTCGACTCCAGACTCTGTGGGACTATTTCCTCATGGCAGGTCTCCTGAAAAAAATGCTTGTTACTCATTCTTCACCATTGCTTAAGGTTTAAAAACATGGCAAAATATTACAAAATAAACCATACATTTGTTTATATTTATCTAATTTATAATTAGGCAGTAAGTTCTGAAAGAATTGGTTTTGTGGATTGACAAGAGTTTGACTCTATTAAGCAATAGGGACCTCTTTGGTCCAAATCTTAGGTTACCTCTAATTTAATTTGTTGTTTATTAGAAATAATTTTAAGATCTTTATTCACTTACATCAAAGATGGACAATGGAATTGGTTCAAATTTCTAAATTCCTGTTGGTCAGGTACTTCCATTTTACAAATAAAATTAATAAATGATTTATTGACCTTTGTAATTTATAAAATGACTAGGCTCCTAGATTATGACAGAATAAATTCAATAATAGGTGAGTTTCCTACCTACTCAACTGAAAATCTGCTCAACTTTTTCAAAGATACAAAAAAAATCCAAAGATGCAGGAAAAACAGTGATATACACTTAAGATAAGCAATCTGATATTATCCCCGTAATACAAGCTGAAATGTGTATTATATTCTTAATAAGTTTGTAAATTACCTTGTCAGGCTGCATAACTATATTAAGTATTAATTATATTAGTCTCAATTGTTACCTCAGCAAATTGTGTAAATCCTTGAAGTGCTTGCTGAAGAATTAGCCAAGACTGGTCAGCCAGAAGGAAAGCAAAGAGACAAGGTAGCTTTGGAAGGACCATACCCTGCAATGGAAATAAAACCTGTTCTAAGATCTTTCTTATTTAATATCTGAACATAACAAAAAGCCTTTTCCTGGAGAGAACTGGTTTATTCAATTAGACTTTCACTTCAAATCCAGACTGACACTACAAATCCCATAATGCTCAATGATCTTGATTTACTATGGAGAACCAAAGGGCCTACTGAGGTTGCAAAATATGCCAGATACAAGTATTTCGTTCATGCTAAACAGTAATCCTGAACTCCTGTAAGAAAGCTACACAGTAAGTTTATACAAGTTCAATCAAGATCTGCCCAGTTGGTGCTTGTGGACACCTGGGCTTCACAAGACGATGTGAGCAGCAAAGGGCTGGAGGATGGATGGTTTGACATGGCTACAGAAATATGGCTGGAGGAATGGTGAAGGCAGTGAACTCAAGAACACTGAGCACAACCTGGCCCAAAGGTATAGCTTTCATCCAGGGTGTCACCTCAGACCAGTTCTGGTTGCAGTTGCCCTTAGAATACCCGAAGTTTGAACTGGGAAACAAAAGGTTATCTATTTTCTAGTAATTACATTTTTCATCCTGTGGAACCAAAATGGCATTAAAATTTACAAAGCAAATTACTTTTAATTACACATACAACATGTTGGAAGAAATCAGCAGGCCAGGCAGCATCTATGGAAAAGAGTAAACAGTCAACGTTTAGGGTAGGGTACTGACATGGATAGAAAATTGGTTGGCAGACAGGCAACAAAGAGTAGGGACTAATGGGTCCTTTTTTTAATGGCTGTTAGTGACTAGTGGGGTACTGCAAGGCTCGGTGCTGGGACCACAGCTATTTACAATATACATTAATGATTTAGATGAAGGGATTAAAAATAACATTAGCAAATTTGCAGATGACACAAAGCTGGGTGACAGTGTGAAATGTGAGGAGGATGTTATGAGAACGCAGGGTGACTTGGACAGGTTGGGTGAGTGGGCAGATGCAGTTTAATGTGGATAAATGTGAGGTTATCCACTTTGGTGGCAAGAACAGGAAGGCAGATTACTATCTGAATGATGTCAAATTAGGAAAAGGGGAAGTACAACGAGATTTAGGAGTCCTTATTCATCAGTCACTGAAAGTAAGCATACAGGTACAGCAGGCAGTGAAGAAAGCTAATGGCATGTTGGCCTTCATAACAAGGGGAGTATAGGAGCAAAGAGGTCCTTCTGTAGTTGTACAAGGCCCTGGTGAGACCACACATGGAGTATCGTGTGCAGTTTTGGTCTCCAAATTTGAGGAAGGACATTCTTGCTATGGAGGGAGTGCAGCGTAGATTCACTGGTTTAATTCCAGGGATGGCAGGAATGTCATATGTTGAAAGGTTGGAGCAACTGGGCTTGTATACACTGGAATTTAGAAGGATGAGAGGGGATCTGATTGAAACATACAAGATTATTAAGGGATTGGACACGCTAGAGGCAGGAAACATGTCCCTGATGTTGGGGGAATCCAGAACCAGAGGCCACAGTTTAAGAATAAGGGATAGACCATTTAAAACGGAGTTGAGGAAAAACTTTTTCCACATAGTGGGTTGTGGATCTGTGGAATGCTCTACCTCAGAAGGCAGTGGAGGCCATTTCGCTGGATTCTTTCAAGAGAGAGATAGAGCTCTTAAAGATAGCGGAGTCAAGGCATATGGGGAGAAGGCAGGAACAGGGTACTGATTGTGGATGATCAGCAATGATCACAGTGAATGGCGGTGCCGGCTTAAAGGATCAAATGGCCTACTCCTGCACCTATTGTCTATTGACGTTGCGGGCTGACACCCTTCTTCAAGACCGACGAATAGTATATTTTATTAAAATAAGCTTTTTTTTTCTTTGAAGAGAGAGTAGAAGTGAAAGTACCTGAACATCTGGTGATATAGCAATCTTTCCCAGGGATCCCAGAAAGTCCAATGCAGCAAGACGAACATGATCAGGAGGATTTAAAGGTAGAAGAAAACTGAGAAATAATACCACCTATTGCATAAATAAGATTAATCATTACATTAAGGAAATCATTCAGCAGTTTCTGCAGAACAGATCAGGAAACCAACAAATCCTATCTGCTTAAGACCAAGTGTTGCATCCATTTTCAATTATTCACTACAATCATTTCCTAATTGCATCAGTCTGTATTTTAAAGGAGAGCTTATGGAATGTTGTGGACTTGCAGTGATCAATGTTTTTATTCAGCTAGCTAAACAGCAAGTTGACAATTTCCAATATTTATCTATCTTGATTCTCTTTATCATTATCACAGAAGGATCCCCTGCAGTCTTTGAACCAAATAATCTCCAACACTCAATTTTATCACCATCACCCTTCACCCACAGAAAATAAAACTAGGTCCTTCATTTGGGCAGACCCATTGGGCAACTAACCCAAATATTGGTTAGGTCACACTTTGGGTTATTGTGCTTAAGTTATGGTTACCACACTATATGAAAGATGTGATTAAGCTACAGAATGTTCATGAGAATATTGCTGGGTTTGAAGACCTTGAGTTAAAAGGAGAAATTGGATGAGCTGGGTCTAGATTCCCTGGAGGCTGAGGGGTGGCATGATACCACCAAACAGATAAAAAGCCATTGTCTGTTTCCAATGATAGTGGTGTCCAAAACCTCAGGGCATGAGCTTAAGGTGAGAGAGGAGATTTAAGTGGGATCTAAGCAGTAATTATTTTTACACAAAGAGTAGTTGGTATCTGGAATGAGCTGCCAGAGAAGATGGAGGCAGAAACAGTAGCTACATTTGCACTGGTACTTGCAAGTGCAAGGCATAGAGATATGGCATATTGCAGGCAAGTGGGAGTAGTATAGAGAGTCTGTTTTGAACAGTTTTGGGCCCTTTGAACCCTCAAATGTCAGCAAATCCTTTCTTAAATAGGCCTTTACTTGCTGGAATTTAGAAGAATGAGGTGGGATCTTATTGAAGCCTATCGAGTGTTGAAAGGCCTAGATAGAGTGGATGTGGAGAAGATGTTTCCTATAATGGGAGAATATAGGACCAAAGGGCACAGCCTCAGAACAGAGTGATGCTCATTTAGAACAATGATGAAGAGGAATTTCTTTAGCCAGAGGGTGGTGAATCTGTGGAATTTGTTGCCACAGGTGACAGCAGAGGCCAGGTCAATGGGCGTACTTAAGGCCAAGGTTTGTAGGTTCTTGAAAAGTCAGAGCGTGAAAGGTTCCAGGGAGAAGGCAGGAGAATGGAGTTGAGAAGGAAGTGGATCAGCCATGATGAAATGGTGGAGCAAACTCAATGGGCCAAGAGGTCTAATTCTGCTCTTATGCCTTATGGAGCAACATGATAATCAGCATAAACAATATGCACCATGTTACTATGCTATATATCCCCACAGCACCGTTGACAACATGTTCCAAATGACCAACACCCTCTGAAAAAAATTACCCCTTATACCTTCTTTAAACTTTATCCCTTCTCACTTAAATCTGTTCCCTCTAGTTCCAGACACCCCTTCCCTGGAAAAACACTTATTAGCCATCCTTTATAACCACACAATTGTCTAAACTGCTATAAGACCATCCCTCAGCCTCCCATGTTCCAGTCAGTATAGACTCAGCCTTTCCAATCTCTTATAATAACAACAACAGCTGCCATAGTTGTGATTTCAACATGAATTCTTATGTGACTTCATAAGCCACATTCTGCTAGCTTGACTATTTGCCCTTTTATCCATAGTCTATCTCCTTTTGTTCAGACAATTTCCAATTGGCCCAACAAACTAGTAAATTCAATTAAATTGGTTATGGGGAGGAGGGACAGAATGGAGTTGAGGGGGGAATGGATCAGCCATGATGAAATAGCAGAGCAGACTCAATGGGCTGAATGACCTGATTTTGATCCAATGCCTTATGGCCTTAAATAAAGTCTTGAAAACCATGAACCTGAGGGACTTTATCAAAAACAGTCAAAAATCTATGTAAACTACATCTATATACACTCACTTGTATCTTTTCAAAATGTTAGGCATAATATATACAAATTCATGTTAGCCGACTCTCACTCTATCCACAATTACAGGCAGTTTCTTCTACCTTCCCAGATCATTAACATTTTTAAAACAAGAAAATCTTGTCTCCTCTCCAAACATTATTACAAAAGTACCACTTTCAATGTAATAAAACTTAACCAGTGTGTTCACAAATGAAAGAAGCAAAGTGAATTTTGTCTTAGAAGGGTACATTTAGAGGAGTCATCAAAAGTTGATCAAATGGTGAATCCTAAAGGGAGTTGTAGGAGAAAGAGATGGCTACCAAAAAGATAAGTGAGACACACACACACACAAGAGACTTGAATCAAAGGAAGTAAAAGTTCCAAGGAGGAAAGTTCTTCAGAGGAATTCACAAAGATAATAAAGCTTCCAGAATTTCCATCATCCCTATCCTTTGGACAGACCTGTCACCTTCTAAACACTTTATTACATTACCAAATAAAAACATGTTCAACTCTTTCAAACCATTATTAAGAATAAATTGAATTCCCACCATTTCAAAGTTCTGAAGCACATGCATTTTTCATAAATTTCTCCAATACAAGCATATTGAGACCAAAACTTAAAAATTAGTTTCTAAGACACAAATAAAAGTGATATCCTACATGACTGGAACTATGATTTGAAGCTGCCTATTAACTTCCTCAGTCTTTCCACTATCATCAACACTGTACACTTCTTCGAAAGAAAGATATTTGGTTCTTGCAAATACCTTGCGTATTCAGGCTTACTGAACATCCTTCATTCACATTTGAATCACTTCAAAGCTATTTTCTTTCTCTGTATTCACCTAATAACCAATATTCTTATCAATTTATGGCTGGACCTCAAGATCATCCCTACTTATAATTTCATAGAAAGCTACATCAATAAAAATGCTGTGGCCCATGTTGAAACTACATTAAGAATCCTCGTAGTGACCTCAAAAGTTTATATTTAGTGTCCTGTGTCCCACAAACCAAAGTACCTAGTATCTCTTAAATTCATTCTACCTAATTTCCATGTTCTCCTTCATCCTTCAATAGCTGCATGTAGCCAGTAGCACAAACTAAGTTCTAAATTTCTAGCAATGAAGTTAAGTTCACCCATAATCAGCATTACCTGAGCAATCAATGTAGCACCTAAAACATGAATCAGGCTTGCGGTGAGAGAAAGGAGCAGGGTAACTGTCTGCTGAACACAGCACTGGCTCAACACCTGTATGAGCAACAGAAAAAAACTATTAAAATGAAAACAAACTATTAAGTATATAAACAGAAAATAGTAAACAAATTGAGCTGGCTTATAGCTAGCAGTTTCAAAGGGAACTGCTGGCTATCAGCCACTTGTTAAGTTAGGAACTCTTGGGCTTGAGTATCTGCATGGTCAAAAATGTCTGAGTGGTATATGTATGTGATGGCCTCCTCTTTTTCTGGATTAAAGATAATTTGGTGGAAAAGTTAACCTGACCCTCAGTTCATGCCAGGGAGGACTAGTATAAGAATGGTAATCTCCATTCATTTGAATTAAATTAATGAAGTGTAGGGAAAAAATGCTTTATCTGTTTAACTTTACTTTAATGTTTTTAATTACTGGGGCATGTTTAATGCTTTTCATTAAATTTAATATATTTTTTAAAGTCCTGCCTTACACATTGAAAAACTATTAGAATAGTTGCTTCTAACAAAATGGTGCACATTCCACCTCGACAGGTAGTTGTCTTGCAGGGACTCCTGAAATGTTCTGACCAGGGAGATACTACAGAAACTACAGTATATTTGGGAGTGGCCAGTAGGGCAGTGTCAGAAGCATTTGTGGATTAAGTAGCAAGTGAGAGAGCAGAAGGTCATCTGGAAGATATGGAGCAGGCATACACTTCACTGTAAAGTTCCAGATGAGATTTGTGAAGTACAATTGGGATATCTGTTTAAGTTTTACTTATTCTAGGTGATTAAAAACAAATGCTTGTATTTTGGATTACTTGTAGCATTTTCAAAGGTTTAGTTATGCAAGTATATTTGCAGCAAACACAATTAAAGCATTAAGACACTCTAGTTCAATCATGGAAAGGATTCATATTGAAGCAAAGGAGTAGAATTCTGTGGTTGATGACAGTACTTGGCTCTGATTGTTTCTACACTGTCCTGATCACTTAATTGAAGTAATACACTGTTGTTTGTATAATAGCAATGCTTATAGGTTGAGTCTCAGGACCATTTTATTTATTTTGCTCACCTGTTCCACAGTGAGGAATGGCCATATCTGGCACAGAGTTTCTGTGACTACCAGCTGTAGCTCTGAAGTCAAGCCTTCCCCATTGGCATTACACACAGCCAACAAAGCAGCAAGGGCAACATTCTGATAAAAACAAAAATGCCTGTGAGGTATGAATTCTCAAAGGTGAACACTCAAAGGTGATGTTTTAATTAAAGAATTACTATCAAATGATCATATAACACAGAAACAGACCCCTAAGCCCACAGTAGCCATGCTGACCAGCAAACACCTATCCCATATTTCCATCAGCTCTTTCTTTCTTGCCCCTAATTCTACTGCCATCCTTTACAAGTGAGATGATTTATGTAAGACTTTGGTACATTGAAAAAAAACTGGAGCACCTGGGGAAAACCCAGGAGTCACATGGAGAACATACAAACTCCATATGGACATGACTGAACCCAGGCATCTGGAGTTCTGACGCTGCAATGCTAATGGCATTATTTAGCATGGTTTTAATGAATTAATTTTTAACACCAAGAATCATATGCTAGTAATGAAAGAAACAAAGAAAATGCAACACAGAAACAAGAGCAGGAATGTAGGGTGATGATGGATTGTTCATTACCATTGGTCTTAAGTTGGGGGATATTCCAAACTTTGTCTCAAATGATAATTTCAAATAAGATTCCTTTAGCCCCCCCCCCCCCCACTGTAATCCCTGTGCTTCGTCACTCACAATAGAGAATTAGCAAAAGAACCTTGCCCCAAGACCTCTGGTCCCTTTTGCCTAGTCCACATTGTTCTGTTCCATGTGTTCCAAGACACAATCCTCCCAACAGAAAATACAGCATTCTGAAGTAAAGGCCATTTTAACTCAATCAGCTGACTGTGCTCAAAGGATATGACAGCTGGTTGCCTTAACACATCATGAATACTTCTGAGTGTGAAAAAATGTACGAATATATATATATTGTGATTAAAAGTTAAAACAAAGATTTAAAATAATCAAAAGCTCTATCTACCTTTCTCACAGCAGTCCGTTTTCCCCAAGGTAAAAATGGGATCTCAGGAATGGAAAGGCTACAGAAAGTGATAGATACAACCCAGTCCATCACAGGCAAAGTCCTCTGTACAACTGGGTACACTGACATGAGAAAGTAGCATCAATCATCAAGGATCCCCACCATCCAGGCCATACCGTCTTCTCACTACTATCATCAGGCAGGATGTATGGCAGCCTTTAGCCCCACATCACTAAGTTCTGGAACTGTTATTATCCTACAACCATTGCCCCTGTACTGGTGTGGACAACTTCAATCACCACAATTCTGATGTTATTGCACTTTCAAAGATTCTACTACTCATGTTCTCAGTATTATTTAATTTTTATTTTCATAATTTGTCTTCTTTTGCACATTGGTTGTTTGTTGATCTTTATGTAGTTTTTCATAAATTCTATTATATTTCTTTACTTTCCTGTAAGTGCCTGCAGGAAAATGGATCACAGGGTGGTAAACGGTAACATAAATATACTTTTTTTTTGGCGTGTGCGTGTGCGATGTTGGCGGGACGATGTCTTTTTCATGCCTTTACAAGGCGCGGAACGAGAGAGAGAGAGAGAGAGAGAGAGAGACTGTGTGGCACGCCACTCCTCACACAGACATTTTGGAGTATTTTTCCCTTTTTTAAAATTTTACGAGGTCAAGTTGCGATCTCGACACTCAACCCGGCATGGATGGAAGGTGTACTCGGGAGCGGCTCCAACTGGGTTCGAACCCGGGAACCTCCATTCCAGAGTCCGGCGCTGATGTCACTGCGCCACCAGCCAGCCCCACATAAACATATTTTCATACTAAATTTACTTTGACTTTAACTTGGAAGGTTAAAGGAGATGGTGTGGCACAAAATTGATGCTGTCAAGAGAACATGTGATGGAATGGGTAGACTGCCAAGAGAGTACTCCAATATGTTCTTTCATCTTTCTTTTGTCAAAATAAAATAATCATGATGGCGTGTGGCACTGCTGATCAGAGATAGTGTCACGGCTGCAGAAAAGGAGGAAGTCATGAAGGGATTGTCTTCTGAGTCTCTGTGGGTGGAAGTTAGGAATAGGAAGAGGTCAATAACTCTACTGGGTATTTTTTCTCGACCACCCAATAGTGACAGGGACTTCCAGGAGCAGATAGGGAGACAGATTCTGGAAAGATGCAATAATAACAGGGTTGTTGTGGTGGGAGATTTTAATTTCCCCAATATTGGTTGGCATCTCCCAGAGCAAGGGGGTTAGATGGGGTGGACACGAGGAATTCTGCAGATGCTGGAAATTCAAGCAACACACATCAAAGTTGCTGGTGAACGCAGCAGGCCAGGCAGCATCTCTAGGAAGAGGTACAGTTGACGTTTCGGGCCGAGACCCTTTGTCAGGACTAACTGAAGGAAGAGCTAGTAAGAGATTTGAAAGTGGGAGGGGGAGATCCAAAATGATAGGAGAAGACAGGAGGGGGAGGGATGGAGCCAAGAGCTGGACAGGTGATTGGCAAAAAGGATATGAGAGGATCACAGGACAGGAGGCCCAGGGAGAAGGAAAAGGGGGAGGAGGAAAAAACCCAGAGGATGGGCAAGGGGTATAGTCAGAGGGACAGAGGGAGAAAAAGCAGAGAGAGAGAGAAAGGATGTGTGTATATAAATAAATAACCGATGGGGTACAAGGGAGAGGTGGGGCATTAGCGGAAGTTAGAGAAGTCAATGTTCATGCCATCAGGTTGAAGGCTACCCAGATGGAATATAAGGTGTTGTTCCTCCAACCTGAGTGTGGATTCATCTTTACAGTAGAGGAGGCCGTGGATAGATATATCAGAATGGGAATGGAATGTGGAATTAAAATGTGTGGCCACTGGGGGATCCTGCTACTGGGAGATGGGGTGGAGTTTGTTAGGTATGTTCAGGAAGGTTTCCTGACACAATACGTAGATAAGCCTACAAGAGGAGAGGCTGTACTTGATCTGGTATTGGGAAATGAACCTGGTCAGGTGTCAGGTCTCCCAGTGGGAGAGCATTTTGGAGATAGTGATCACAACTCTATCTTCTTTACCATAGCATTGGAGAGGGACAGGAAGAGACAAGTTAGTGAAGTGTTTCATTGCAGTAAGGGGAAATATGAAGCTATCAGGCAGGAACTTGGAAGCATAAATTGGGAACAGATGTTCTCAGGGAAATGTACGGCAGAAATGTGACAAATGTTCAGGGGATACTTGCGTGGTGTTCTGCATAGGTACATCCCAATGAGACAGGGAAAGGATGGTAGGGTACAGGAACCATTGTGTACAAAGGCTGTTGAAAATCTAGGCAAGAAGAAAGCTTACAAAAGGTTCAAAAAGCTAGGTAATGATAGCAATCTAGAAGATTATAAGGCTAGCAGGAAGGAGCTCAAGAATGAAATTAGGAGAGCCAGAAGGGGCCATGAGAAAGCTTTGGTGAGCAGGATTAAGGAAAAGTCCAAAGCTACAAGTATGTGAAGAGCAAGAGGATAAAACATGAGAGAATAGGACCAATAAGTACAACAGTGGAGAAGTGTGTATGGAACCAGTGGAGATAGCGGAGGTACTTAATGAATACTTTGCCTCAGTATTCAGTACGAAAAAGGACCTTGGCGATTGTAGGGAGGACTTACAGCGAACCGAAAAGCTTGCGCATCTAAACATTAAGAAAGCGGATGTGCTGGAGCTTTTGGAAAGCATCAAGTTGTATAAGTCACTGGGACTGGATGAGATATACCCCAGGCTACTGTGGGAGGTGGGGGAGGAGATTGCTGAGCGTCTGGCAACGATCTTTGCATCATCAATGGGGACAGGAGAGGTTCCAGAGGATTGGAAGGTTTGAAAATGTTGTCCCCTTATTCAAGAAAGGGAGTAGAGATAGCCCAGGAAATTGTAAACCAGTGAGTCTTACTTCAGTGATTGGTAAGTTGATGGTGAAGATTCCTGAGAGACAGGATTTATGAATATTTGGAAAGGCATAATATGATTAGGAATAGTCAGCATGGCTTTGTCAAAGGCAGGTTGTGCCTTACAAGCCTGATTGAATTTTTTGAGGATATGACTAAAAACATTGATGAAGGTAGAGCGGTAGATGTAGTGTATATGGATTTCAGCAAGGCATTTGATAAGGTACCCCATGCAAGGCTTATTGAGAAAGTAAGGAAGCATGGGATCCAGGGAGACCTTGCTTTGTGGATCCACAATTGGCTTGCCCACAGAAACATAGAAACAGAGAAAATATGTGCACTTGCACCGCCATTCAGTACGATCATAGCTGATCATCCAACTCAGAACCCTGTACCTGTCTTCTCTCCATGCCCACTGATCCCTTTAGCCACAAGGACCATATCCAACTCCCTCTTAGATATAGCCAATGAACTGGCCTCAACTGTTTCCTGCGGCAGAGAATTCGACAGATTCAGCACTCTCTGTGTGAAGAAGTTTTTCCTCATCTCGGTCCTAAAAGGCTTCCCCTTTATCCTCAAACTGTGACCCCTCGTTCTGGACTTCCCCAACATCGGGAACAATCTTCCTACATCTAGCCTGTCCAATCCCTTTAGAACCTTATACGTTTCATTAAGATTCCCCCCCCCCCCGGTCAATCTTCCAAATTCCAGAGAGTATAAGCCTAGCCGATCCAGTCTTTCATCATATGAAAGTCCTGCCATCCCAGGAATCAATCTGGTGAACCTTCTTTGTACTCCCTCTATGGCAAGAATGTCTTTCCTCAGATTAGGGGACCATAACTGCACACAATACTCTAGGTGTGATCTCACCAAGGCCTTGTACAACTGCAGTAGTACCTCCCTGCTCCTGTTCTCGAATCCTCTTGCTATGAGTGTCAGCATACCATTTGCCTTTTTCACCACCTGCTGTACCTGCATGGCCACTTTCAATGACTGGTGTACAATAACACTCAGGTCTCGTTGCACCTCCCCTTTTCCTAATCGGCCACCATTCAGATAATAATGTTTTCCTGTTCTTGCCATCAAAGTGGATAACCTCACATTTATCCACATTAAATTGCATCTGCCATGAATTTGCCCACTCACCTAACCTATCCAAGTCACCCTGCATCCTCTTAGCATCCTCCTCACAGCTAACACTGCCGCCCAGCTTTGTGTCATCCGCAAACTTGGAGATGCTGCATTTAATTCTCTCGCCTAAGTCATTAATATATATTGTAAACAACTGGGGTCCCAGCACTGAGCCTTGCGATACCCCACTTGTCACTGCCAGCCATTCTGAAAAGGTCCCATTTATTCCCACTCTTTACTTCCTGTCTGCCAACCAATTCTCTATCCACATCAATACCACACCCCCAATACTGTGTGCTTTAAGTTTACACACTAATCTCCTGTGTGGGACCTTGTCAAAAGCCTTTTGAAAACCCAAATATACCACATCCACTGGTTCTTCCCTATCCACACTACTAGTTATATCCTCAAAAAATTCTATGAGATTTGTCAGACATGATTTTCCTTTCACAAATCCATGCTGACTTCGTCTGATGATTTCACCGCTTTCCAAATGTGCTGGAAGGGAAGGATTGTAGATGGGTCATATTCTGCATAGAGATTGGTGATCAGTGGTGTGCCTCAGGGATCTGTTCTGGGACCCCTCCTCTTCATGATTTTTATAAATGACCTGGATGAGGAAGTGGAGGGATGGGTTAGTAAATTTGCTGGTGACACAAAGGTTGGGGGTGTTGTGGATAGTGTGGAGGGCTGTCAGAGATTAGAGCAGGACATCGATAGGACGCAAAACTGGGCTGAGAAGTGGCAGATGGAATTCAACCCAGATAAGTGTGAGCTGGTTCATTTTGGTAGGTCAAATATGATGGTAGAATATAATATTAATGGTAATGCTCTTGGCAGTGTGGAGGATCAGGGGGATCTTGGGGTCCGAGTCCATAGGACACTCAAAGCTGCTGCGCAGGTTGACTCTGTGGTTGCATTGGCCTTCATCAACCGTGGGATTGAATTCAAGAGCCGAGAGGTAATGTTACAGCTATTTAGGACCCTGGTCAGACCCCACTTGGAGTACTGTGCTCAGTTCTGGTCACCTCAGTACAGGTGGATACTATAGAAAGGCTGCAGAGGAGATTTACAAGGATGTTGCCTGGATTGGGGAGCATGCCTTATGAGAATAGGTTGAGTGAACTCGGCCTTTTCTCTTTGGAGCGACAGAAGATAAGTGACCTGATAGAGGTGTACAAGATGATGAGAGTTGATCACTGTTGAGATGTTGAGAGTTATGCAGAGAGTGGTGAGTGCGTGGAATAGGCTGCTGGCAATGGTGGTGGAGGCGGATACGATTGGGTCTTTTAAGAGACTCCTGGAGAGGTACATGGATCTTAGAAAAATAGAGGGCTATGGGTAACCCTAGGTAATTTCCAAAGTTAGTACATGTTTGGCACAGCATTGTGGATCAAAGGGCCTGTATTGTGCTGTAGGTTTTCTATGTTTCTATGATCTTGAAAAGCTGAAGAATGAATAACTGAATAATGAAATTTGTTCCCTTTTCATAGACTTCTGTAAAAATTGGATATTTCATCTTACCACTTGATCCAGTTCACCCAAGGAGTGTTTGCTATTTTGCCATCTTTTGCATTGGTCAGTTGCTGTCCTGGTAACATCAGAAGTAACAGATTTTTGAAGTTCAAGAGTCAGAGCTTTAATATCAACTTGACGCCATAGCAATAAATTGCTTGCCTCTTTGGGAGTAAACCTTTTCACAAATATAACCTGTAGGCAGCGAAATGAAGATAATAATTCAAAATGAAAATGCATTTCCACTACAGCCCAAACGTTTCCTTCTGCAAGCTCTTTGAGATGTTGCAAATGATGATAGTCATGGGATATTAAGCCACCATCACAGGGTCATCATTTCAAATTTAAGAGATGAAAATAACATGAAGAAACATTGCAGATTGAATGTACATTTTGACAAAAATATAAAAATTATTTTTTAATTTCCTCCTCCATGCGTCATACATTATATCTTTACAAATCCATTTGTTCTCCATTATAACTACTACTCACAGCAGAGTTTCCAGGATGCCAATCAAAAGAACAGTTAATCCTAACAACATCACAATTAAGCAATGTCTGCATATTTACAAGACTATGTAGGGTAAAGACAAAAAGAGTACAGTACTTCTCTGGTGGAGTCCAGAATAAGATAGAATAATCTTAATATCAGAATTGGGTCACTTATGAGTGAAACCAATTGTCACTTTTTCCTCTCAACAATTGATGGAAATGTGTGATTAAAAACTCCAAAAAAGTTGTGGATACTAAGCAATTAAAATGTTGAGAGACAAGACCAGTAGTTTTTTTGTCAAGCAAGCATATCAAAACACATCAAAGAAAGGTCTCTATGCAGAGTTGACTGCAAGCTTGAAGATCTTGACCCTCTTGACCTCAGCACAGGGGTCCCCAACCTTTTTGCACCGCAGACCAGCCGATGGGGGGTGGGGAGGGGGTTAGTCAACAGTGGGCGTGACAGGGAATGAGGAAAGGTGCAGCTGACTCATATCGCCAAATCATATCATTTCCTCGCAGCACAGTAGCACATGCTTTGCAGCCCGGTGGTTGGGGACCACTGCCTCAGCGCTGTTGATGTAAACAGGAGCATTAGCATCACCCCGCTCTTCTGTTTTGATGACATTGAGGAAAAGGAGCATTCAAAGCGACTCCATCTGCACACCTAGGACAATCAGACCACACCTCCCTCACACTGACCCCACCTTACAGACCACAGATCTGCAGAGTTAAACCAACTATCAAGACATGTGTGGTCTGAGGAAGCCACCTCAATGCTACAGGACTGTCTTGACAACAGAGATTGGGGCTTGTTTGCAAAGGGAGCAGACCTGGAGGAATATGCTGGTTCAGTCCTAAGATATATTAAGTTTTGCACAGAAAATGTAATAACACAAAAGACAATTAAGGTGTTTCCCAATCAGAAGCCACGGATTAACAGCAATGTGAGGGCACTACTCAGGGAGCGCGATGCAGCCTTCAGGTCAGGAGACAAACAAGCCTACAGTGAAGTACGGGGGAATCTCCGCAGGGGCATCAGGGATGCAAAGCGCAAATACAAATTGCGCATTGAAAATCAGTTTGATAACAACAACCCCCGCAGTATGTGGAAAGGCATCAAGGCGCTGACAGACTACAAATCCAATAATCTGCTGCCAGATGATGACACCACACTGCCTGATGTCCTAAACCAGTTCTTTGCCCACTTTGGTACTCAGAGGGAGGAGGCTGCTCCACTCATCAACCCACCTGATGACAAGTCCACACTGGTCCTTAAGCAACATCAGGTGAGATCCACCCTGAGGAAAGTGAATGCGAGTAAGGCAGCTGACCCAGGCGGAGTGCCCGGCCAGGTACTGGAAGCATGTGCCGACCAGCTTGCTGAGGTGTTTACAAGTATATTTAACCTATCACTGCAACAAGCTGTTGTTCCATCACGCCTTAAAACCTCCACCATCATCCCAGTGCCCAAAAAATCAGCTGTGAAGTGCCTGAATGACTATCGCCCTGTAGCGCTGACACCCATAGCCATGAAGTGCTTTGAGAGACTTGTGCTCTCACACATTAAGGCTATAATCCCACTCGATCTGGACAAACACCAGATTGCCTATCGGGCAAACTGCTCCACAGAGGATGCAATCACAACAGCCCTCCATATTGCTCTGACTCACTTAGAGGAACCGAACACTTATGTGAGGATGTTATTTGTGGACTTCAGTTCTGCATTTAACACAGTCTTCCCCCAAAAACTGGTCAGCAAACGGAACACTCTTGGCCTTGGTTCCTCCTTGTGCTCATGGGTCATGGACTTTCTCACAGACCAACCACAGCAAGTCAGAATTGGTAAGCACACCTCCACCACCCTCATCTTAAAAATAGGCACCCCGCAGGGCTGTGTGCTGAGCCCTATGCTCTATACACTCTTCACACATGACTGCACCCCCCTCTACACCTCCAACTCCGTAATTAAATTTGCGGAGGATACCACAGTGGTTGGCCTGATCTCGGACGAGGATGAAACAGCCTACAGGCTTGAGGTGGATCATCTGACGGAGTGGTGTAAGGACAACGACCTGGTCCTTAACACTTCTAAAACAAAAGAGATGATCATTAACTTCAGGAGATCAAAGGACAAAGTACCCCCCCCCCTCCATATACATGGAGAGGTAGTGTGGAAAACCTAAAGTTCCTTGGAGTTATGTTGTCAAAACAGCTGACATGGACCACCAACACCTCGCTGCTTGTAAAGAAGGCACAACAAAGACTCTTCTTCCTTAGAAATCTGAACAAGGCCAAACTCCCACAAAACCTGTTGCTTAACTTCTACAGAAGCACAATTGAAACCATCCTGACCACAGTGTGGTATGCCAGTTGCACAGCCGCTGAGCAACAAGACCTGCATCGCGTGGTGAAGGCGGCCCAGTGAATTGTCAGGATGGAGCTCCCAGGACTGAACACCATCTATTCCAGCAGACTCAGGAGGAAAGCAATCAGAATAACCAGAGACTCCACACACCCCGGACACTCCGTTTGACCTGCTGCCGTCCAGCAGAAGGTTCAGGACACTAACTATGGTGCTATGAGGGAGGAGCTGGCCAAAGTTCAATGGAACAATACCCTAGCAGGGATGACAGTGGAACAGCAATGGCAAGTGTTTCTGGGAAAAATGCGGAAGGTGCAGGATCAGTTCATTCCAAAGAGGAAGAAAGATCCTAAGGGGAGTAAGGGGAGGCTGTGGCTGACAAGGGAAGTAATGGACAGTATAAAAATAAAAGAGAAGTATAATATAGCAAAGACGAGTGGGAAGCTGGAGGACTGGGAAACTTTTAAAGAGCAACAGAAGGTAACTAAAAATACACGGAGAAAAAATGAGGTACGAAGGTAAACAAGCCAAGAATATAAAGGAGGATAGTAAAAGCTTCTTTAGGTATGTGAAAAGGAAAAAAATAATTAAGACCAAAATTGGGCTCTTGAAGACGGAAACGGGTGAATGTATTATGGGGAACAAGGAAATGGCAGACGAGTTGAACAGGTACTTTGGATCTGTCTTCACTAGGGAAGACACAAACAATCTCCCAGATATAATAGTGGCCAAAATAGTGGTCTCTCTGTATTGCCCTCAGCTCCTCCCTATTTCCATCTCTAAACGCCCTCTTTTTAGCGTTCAGGATGTCCTTAATATCCTTCGTCACCCATGGCTTGTTATTTGAATAACAAATGACAGTCCTTGTCAGAACATTGCAGTCCACACAGAAGTTGATGTAATCAGTGATGCACTCTGTGAGCCCATCAGTATCCTCTCCATGTGGCTCACAGAGTGCCTGCCAGTCTGTCACCTCAAAACAACCCTGGAGCGCCTCATAAGCCTCCTCCGACCATTTTCTCACTGTCCTCAAGGTTGCAGGTTTACTCTTCACCAGAGGCACGTAGCAGGGTTTTAGATGCACCAGGTTGTGATCTGACCTTCCCGGGGGGGGGGGGGGGAGGGGGGAGGGGAAAGGAGCTGTATGCATCCTTAATGTTAGCGTACATCAAATCCAGAGTCCTCTCCCCTCTGGTTGTACAGCTCACATACTGCGTGAAGTTGGGCAGTGTTCTAACCATGGTAACATGGTTGAAGTCACCCGAGATGGTAATGAGGGCACTCGGGTGCTGGGTTTGTAATCTGGCTATGACAGTGTAAATGATGTTACACGCCGACGTCGGGTTGGCAGAGGGAGGGACGTATACAACAACCACAATTGCATGCGAGATTTCCCTTGGCAAATAATATGGCAAGAAGTTCAATATCCGGGCTACAAACACGTTCCTTGATTGTAATATGCTCAGGATTGCACCATCTGTTGTTTACCAGAACCTCAAGCCCCTCTCCTTTACGCTTACCGCTCTCAGTGCAATTCCGGTCAGCTCGAACGGTCTGGAAGCCCTCTGTGGAAACGCTTTCATCGGGTATGTCCTTGTGCAGCCACGCCTCAGTAAAACACATGATACTGCTCTCCCGAAATGTTCTCTGACTCCTGACAAGCGCCGTCAATTCATTCATTTTATTCCCCAGTGATCTCACATTTCCCATGACGAGAGAGGGGAGACACGGCTTATAACTTCTCTTCTCCATAAGCCTCTGTTGTCTCAATCCAGTCCCCTTCCCTCGCCTTTTTGATCCCCCTCTGCATCCTCTGTGTGTTTTCCTCCAGATTTCAGCCGGGATGTCCGCTGCTCTATTCACTAAGCCAGCCGGCATGAGCGCAACCAGCTGATCCCTGGAATAGACAATGCGGCCATCCTGCTGCCACGCTAACGAGACGTGTCTGAATGTAACTATTTCCAGCGCTAAAAAAACAAGTAAAACTCTCTCCACCAGCATGTTAGAGAGGGTGCAGCTTCAACGTGTTACCATGAGAAAAAAAATACAACAAATAACCTAAGTTAAAAAGTTTAAAAGTAAGAAACTAAACGGAACAACTGTAACAGGCTGCATGCACGACTGGCGCATGCGCACTATTGTCTATTGTCTAAAAGCCAGAACAAATAGACTGAGGAACAGCTTCTATCCCAGAGCTGTGGCCTCCATCACACCACTCCCACAGAACAATGACTGAAACTGTGAGCACACACATGCACACACAAGGACTCAAATACTTGCACTAATGGCACTTTGTGCAGTACTGTGATATTCTGGTGCGCTGCAACATATTTTCTGCTACTTATCTATTTAATACTGTTTTTCTACTACTGTCGTTTTTATCTACCGCTTTATTTAATTGCCCGAGAGGAAGCCAAATGAGCTTCATTGTACCTATGTATAATGACAATAAAGATGATTCAATTCAAGGTTGTTGTCATGACACCATGCCAAAAGGCTCTCTATCTTGTTCCTGTACTCTGACTCATCATTATTTGTGATACAGCCTACCACAGTGGTGTCATCTGCAAACCTGTAGATGGAATTAGAGCAAAACCTAGCCATGCAATTGTGAATGCATATGAAGTAAAGTAAGGGCCAGAAGGCCATTTGGGGTGCCCTAGTTGAGGATAATCTGGAAGTGTTGCTATCTATCTTTTCTGATTGGAGTCTGTTTATCAGAAAGTCAAGGATTCAGTTGCAAAGGGAGGTTTTGAGTTAGAAGTCTTTTTAAAGATTAAAGTCTGTCACAAGCCTTGTGGCCCATCAGGCTGGTGCTTATGTTGGTTTCTATGGCATGAAGCAACTGAAAGTACAAGACTACCACCCCCCCACCCCCACCCCGGATAGGACGCCAGTCTATCGTGAGGTTAACCCCCAGCATTTTTGCCGGTATCCATTCTCAGCTGGGTAGACTGAAGCATTGTGTGGTTAAGTGCCTTGCTCAAGGACACACAAGCTGCCTCGGCCAAGGCCATGACCTTCAGATCGCTAGTCCAACGCCCTAACCACTTGGTCACGCGCCACACTAGGAGAAGTCTTTGTTCCTCTTTAAATAGTGCTGATCAGCCTTGAATGTCTACTTGAGAATACAGCCTCAGAAAGGGTAAGACGAGGGAAAATATACCAGTCCTCATAGATGGATCAGCGGTGGAAAGAGTGAGCAATTTCAATTTCCTGGGTGTCAATACCTCTCAGGATCTATCCTGGGCCCAACATATCGATCCAGTTACAAAGAAGGCACAACAGCAGCTATATTTCATTAGGAACTTGAGGAGTTTTGGATATCCCCAAAGACACTCACAAATTTCTACAGATGTACTGTGGAGCATTCTAATTGGCTGCATCGCTGTCCAGTATGCAGGGGGGCGGGGAGGGAGCTACTGCACAGGATCAAAACGAGCTGCAGAAGAGTTGTAAACTTAGCTCCATCATAAGCACTAGCCTCCATACTATTCACAACACTTTCAAGGGGTAATGCTTCAAAAAGGCACCATCCATCATTAAGGACCCCTAACACCCAGGACATGCCCTGTTCTCATTGCTACCATCAGAAAGGAGGTACAGGAGTCTGAAGACATACACTCAACAATTCAGGGACAGCTTCTTCCCCTCTGCCAATGGACATTGAACTCATGCACACTACCTCACTACTTTTTTATTTCTATTTTTGCACTACTTATTTTTATTTTTTATATATAAAGCAAAGCTATATAATCGGATGATCTTGAACACGATTCGCACCGCCATTGGCCCTAAGCTAAGATTCAATCAGAATGGTTTTCGGCAGAAGCGCACAACAGTAATGCAAATACTTGCTGTCCGTAGAATCATTGAGGAAGTCAAGAAGAACAACATACCAGCCGTGCTTACTTTCATTGATTTTCGCAAAGCTTTTGACTTCATTCACCAAGGTAAAATGTTGAAGATCCTGAAAGCTTACAGAGTGCCAGACCGTCTACTGACAGCAATAGTGTCCAGCTATACCAAAACCATGGCGAAAGTTGTATCACCAGATGGAGAAACAGCAGTGTTTGAGCTCCTAGCTGGTGTGCTGCAAGGAGACACTCTGGCACCCTACGTCTTTATAATCGTCCTTGATTACACTCTACGTCAAGCTATATGGGGTGTCAGGGAGGGGTAGCACCTCTGGTGGGGGAACATGTCGCGTCCTTTTCCGGGCGGTTAGTCCACCTTTGGTCCCCACCTGGCACTCAGCTCTCACCTGTGGCTCCCCGTAGCTGTTTGCATGCGACAGCGGCCACACCCCGAGCAACAGCTTCGACAAGCCGGCTAAACCAGGTGAGGGTAGCCGACGGGTCTCAAACCCTCGGTGAGATAGGGAGTTGTCTATCCCAGCATGTGAAGACAGACTCCGGCGGATTGAGCGGACGAGACCAATGGAAGGTCCAATGGTCAAGAAGGCGGTCTCTGCAAGCGTCATGGAACGTGTCGAGCAGGACAAGACACAGAAGACGTCCTGGTCATCCACTGTGCCTAGTCCCATCTCCAGCCGTCTAGACTCTGTCTTGCCACTGGACCCAGATGGGAATTGGGAAGAGAGAGTGAGGCTGACGCTGCACAACTCTCCCTCACTTAAATCCAAATCACGCGCTAGTCTCGACACCATCATTATGGTGTCGAGGTCCTCATCGACGTCAACGATGGACGAACAACAACAACAACAACAACGTCAAGCTACCAAAGATCATGACAAACTTGGTTTTACCATAAAACCAGGACGAACCAAAAGGGTCAGACCAGTTATGCTCACAGATCTCGATTTTGCAGATGACATAGTCCTGCTCTCTGACCAGATGGAGGAAGCACAGCAGCTACTGACAAAAGTGGAAATTGAGTGCAATAAAGTTGGACTTCACCTAAACGCTAAAAAGACAGAGTACATGGTGTTTAACTGCAACGAAGGTAGTCTCAAGACCGTAAAGAATGATACCATTAAGAAAGTCTTTGACTTCAAGTACCTCAGGTCAAGAATGATCAGTTCAGAGAAGGACATAAAGATACGGAAGGCGCTGGCATGGGGGGCTATGAACAACATGAAGGAAATCTGGAAGTCAAACCTGACAAGAGGGCTTAAAAAGAGGATCTTCATAGCAGTCGGAGTCCATTCTCATGTACGGATGCAAGATGTGGACACTCACCAAGACTACGTGAAAGTCTCTAGATGGTTGCTGTA
Organism: Mobula birostris; assembly: GCF_030028105.1. Lineage (NCBI taxonomy): Eukaryota > Metazoa > Chordata > Chondrichthyes > Myliobatiformes > Myliobatidae > Mobula > Mobula birostris. Next base: position 63,735,830 of record NC_092381.1, on the reverse strand, counting down.
CACGAATGCTCCAGTTGGCTCTTGACGTGAGTTGGCAACAGCACATGACGAACGTCAAGCTCTATGACGACCTACCAATGCACACCACTAAAATCGAGTCAAGAAGACTGCAACTAGTGGGGCACTGTCTACGCCACCCCGAGCTACCTGCCAGCCTAGTCATCATACGGGAGCCCAGGCATGGGAGGATGAACCCTGGGTGCCCTCCCAAGACTATGGTCAACACACTCCTAGAAGCCAGCGGCACGGCTAATGTAGATGAACTGAACACACTGATGAGGGAGAGGGAGAAGTGGAGAGTCCGTCACCGTGCCTGACGCTGGCCCCCTAAGCCTGAGTCAATGTAGTAGTAGTATATAAAATATATAAATAAATACATACATTATATCTTTACACATATACACACACACACACACTTAACTGTAATACAGTTTTTCTCTTATTATTATGTATTGCATTGTACTGCTGCCGCAAAGACAACAGATTTCAAAATTTATGCCAGTGATATTAAATCTGATTCTGACTTCTAATAGAAAAACTTCCAATAATACAACATGCTATATATTTCACTGGACAAATTCACACAAAAGTCCATGAGCCAAAGCAGAATAAATTCATAAATGAAGCCATGCACCTGTGTACTTTGATTTGGCATTATCCAGGAATTTTATATTGATATTTTTATTCAGAAAATGGACTACAGTTACTCATCCATTAAAATCTTTGATGGCAATAATTCTTGCAGATGAAAGTGCCATAGAAAACAAATGTAAATTGGGTCAATGTTTGCTGAGCACTTCCATTTAAAGAAATCCAGTCACCTGAATCTTTAATTCTTCACCCCCGCTCTTTCGTCCCCTACATGTTCAAAAAAAATCCAATGCAAACTCAAGGAATAGAACTTCCATCTTCTCTCTGGGTACATTGAAACCTTCAGGACTTCCTTTCCCTCCACAGATGTAATGGTGTCTCTTAGTTTCAATTATTTTTCCTTGCATATTTCTAATGGTGCTTTGATTTAAAGTAACTGTTACTTGAGAATTTTGGTCCACCCCTAACCTAGAGATTCCCTCTGGTGACAAAAGAGACTGCAGATACTGGAAAAGCTCCACCTCTCCTCCTCTCTGCATCTCTGTAGAACAAAGGACCCAACAGAAAATCCTGGCAATTCTGGACAATGTTTCTCACCCTCTGCATGCCACCTTGGCTGAACAGAGGAGCACTTTTAGTAACAGACAAAGACAACTGTGCTGCTCCAAAGAGCACTATAACAATTACCTTCAGCCATTAGGCTCTATAATGAGCCAACCTATAGCCGGGGAAGTGGTGACCACCGCCTGTTTGACTGAGGTAACTTATTTTTTTAATTCTTTCTTTCTAATATTTGTAGATCTGTGTTCCTGTAATGGTATTGTAACACTGTAAACACCTTTGGGATTAATAAAGTATCTAACTTTCTATCTATCTTAATATGCTTGTTTTCTCTATTTTTTCAGTGTAGGTAAGGATCCTTGATGCCAGCTCTGTTCCTGCACTTGGTGATCTTATGAACTGATGAGTGTTACAACAGTTTGTTTTTGTTATCATAACTACTGCCTGTCACTTCTAGTATTCAGATTATTCAAAACCTGTTTAGCTATATGAATGTTATGTTGATACATCTGTCAAAGTTATTGCTTGATGTCAAATGGCAGTTTTGATGAAACTAATTATACCCTCCACATTTCACAACACAACTACTTTGAAAAAAAGAGAGTAACAGGATATAAAAACAAGGGCGGAATGCTGAGACATTATAAGAGACTGGTGAGGCTTCACTGGTGAATATTGTGAGCAATTCTGAGCCCCATAACTAAGAAAGGAAGTGCTGACATTGGAGAGGGCTCAAGGGAAGTTCACGAAAATGATTCCGGTAATGAACGGCTTATCATATGAGGAACATCTGATGACTCTGCACCCTTACTCGCAGGAATTTAGAAGAATGAAGGGGGATCTCACTGAAACCTATTGAATGTTGAAAAGTCTAGACAGAGTGTAAGTGGAGAGGATGTTTTCTATAGTGGGGGAGTCAAGAATCAGAGGGCACAACCTTAGAATAGAGGGACATCTATTTAAAACGGAGATTAGAATGAATTTCTTTAGCCAGAAGGTGCTGAATCCGTGGAATTCATTGCCACAGGGAGCTGGGTGTATTTAAGATGGAGGGTGACAGATTCTTGATAAGTCGGGGTATGAAAGGTTATGGGAAAAAGGCAGGAGAATGAGGTTGAGAGCGAAAAGTATCAACCATGATGAAATGGTGGAGCAGACTCGAAGGGCCAAATGGCCTATTTCTGGTAACATACATCAAAGTTGCTGGTGAACGCAGCAGGCCAGGCAGCATCTCTAGGAAGAGGGACTGTACCTCTTCCTGGAGATGCTGCCTGGCCTGCTGCATTCACCAGCAACTTTGATGTGCGTTGCTTGAATTTCCAGCATCTGCAGAATTTCTCGTGTTGGCCTATTTCTGGTCCTACATCTTATGGACTCCAACAGAGTGAGAGTAGTAAGCTTAAAAGAGACAGAGCTTAAAAGTTGATCTCGGGACCTGCTTGCGAGTATATAGGAATTTAAAAGAGGAAGGTTTGCTAACTGTTAGTTAATAGTTAATGGCTTATTAGCTAATTAATAACAACAAATAAAAAGGTAAGGTCAAGGAGAAGGCCGGAGTAGGAGTGCGGAGCTGAAGCTCAAGGAGCTTCCGTGTGAAGAGGCTGAGTAAGTGGCCCAAGTGTTGGGAATGGGAGAGGATCTTTAAAAAGGCTTTGGTGAGGAGGCACAGGTAAGGTTTTATTTTGCTGTTAATCCTCACTGCTTGATTTCAGTGTCGGCTGGGGACCAACAGCCTTGCAGGGAAATTTGCTAGTGCTACACAGAAGGGTTTAAAGTAGGTTGTCAGGGGGAGTGGAAATCTGAGCAGGAGCAAGTCATGGGATAAACCAGCAAAAACAACTTCAGTAATCAAGATAGCCAGGGCCACACAAAGTCTGATTGGAAGTAGTCAGGACAGCTTTATGCTTTGAAAACCATGCTTGATGAACTTTCAGGGTTGTGTGGCCCTTGTTTTTTGAAATAACCAAAAAGGTAGATGAGGGTAGGGTAATGGATTTTAGCAAGGCTTTCAACAAGGTAGGCTGACCTGGAAGGTTACGTCCCATGGAATCCAGAGAAAGCTAACTTGGTGGATTCAACCCTGGCTTGGAGGGAGGTTGCAGAAAGGTGGTAGCTGAAGGTCACTTTTCAGAATGGAAGTCAGTGATGAATGGTATGGCATGGCAAAGGAGTTGGGAGTTGGGATCCTTGGTTTTAGTATTTATACAAATGATTTGGATGCAAGTACACAAGGCTTGATAAGTATACTTGTAGATGACACAAAATTAGGAGGTGTTGATAGTGAAGGTTACTGTACAGGAGGCTTTTATCAGTGAGGAAAGAGGGCTGAGGAATAGCAAATGAATTTCAATACAAGGAGATATGAGATGAAGCAGTTTGTAAAGTCAAACCAGTGCAGGATTTTTACTATGAATGAGAGGGCACCAGGAACAAAAGAACCTAGGAGTACTAGTGCACAGTTCATTGAGAGTGGTACCACAAGGTTGGCAGGGTGGTCAAAAGCACATTTAGCATGCTGGCCTTCATCTGTCACAGGAATGAGTATAGGAGCCTGGACAGTGTTGCAGTTGTCTAAGTTGTTGACGCCGCACTTGGAGGACTGTTTCAGTTGTACTGTTATAGGAAAGATGTGGTTAACTTGAAAAGAGTGCAGAAAAGATTTGAGGATGTTGCATAGACTAGAGGAGGTAAGTTGTAGAATGAGGTCGGCTAGGCTAGGTTTTTATTCCTTGGAACATAAGAAAATGAGGGGCGACTTTCAGAGCTTTATAAAATTAAGGGCATAGGTAAGGTGAATGGTAGCAGTCTTGTCACCAGGGTAGGGAGTCCAGAACTAAGGAGCACAGATATGGGTAAGAGGGAAAGATCTAAAAGGGATATGAGGGCCAATATTTTCACACAGGGAGGTGAGTATAAGGAATGAGCTACCAGAGGAAGTGGTTGAGGTGATTACAGTAATATTATTTAAGAAGCACTTGGGTAGGTACATGGAGGAGCATGGACTGAACGCAGGAAACTTGGGACTAGCTGGATGGGCATTGTGGTCAGCAAGGACTCATTGGGCTGAAGAGACTGGCTCTGTCGTGTATTGCTTTGACTCCAATGATCTAATAGTATATGACCCATCTGAAACTACATCACTGAAGGACTCTTCCACAGCTTCATTAATGAAATGCTGTCTCCTGAAAAGGCAATGTGATAGGTGTCAAATGTCATTGGATCTATACATTTTGGTGTATGGGTAATGAGAGAATAGTCTGAGTCATTTATGGTACTGGGTAATTAACCTGGCTTTACTTCAACTCCCCTTCTACTCTTTTTCTATGTGTATTATCCAAACTGGATTTCCGATCATGAGGCCAATTCTGCAGCTTTCATTTATTATCTTAGTGACTCTCTTTCGTTACAGCACATTCCAAAAGATACTGTAGAATATAAAGCAGAACAGAAAACTTTCTTACGACCACAACATCAAAGTGGTCAGATGCCCCTACAAGCAATCTCAGTGCAGCAGAGACATCAAATTCACTTCAGCCAAGTACGTCCAGTGTGATAACCAGGAAACAATTTAAATAATAGAGGATGAAAAGGCAGCTAATAACATTGCATCATTATTCCCTGATTACAAATAACTTGTCAATTAGGATATGTGAAGATTTTTTTTCTATTCTAAAATGCAACACTTCTCTTGCTGGACTATTTCCAAATTAAAATCCTGGCATATGCTAAAACTGTTACAAACCTTGGTAGGATATTTCCATTCTCCTTAAAATTAACAATTTCAAATTCAGCATTTGAACAGTATTGCAATTTTTGTACTCACAATAAAAATGTACAAACTTGGTGATGCTGCAGTGCTGAAACCATGAAATCTACATGGATTTTGAGTGGTCATTCAGTCATCTTTTCAGTATTAACCATACTCTGCTAGGACATTTACTTGATGCTAAAAGCAACCCCTTCTCTCTTAATAGTTACCTAATTTTTATCTGTGTATTGGATTGCCATAGTTAGTATGATGACTGTTCAAAGCTCATGTTTATTTTTCAGTTTAAAGTGCCACTAAAAATCAATAAAGACTGTCACCTTTGCTCAACTCCTGGAGTTTATTTATGTAAAACATCTGAAAGACTAACCTGATGCTCTGCTGCCATAAGGAAAAGCAAACGTCGCAGGAGTAAAGATAAATGGGACAGCTGGTAACAATCTCCACAACAAGACTTCACCTGAAAATAAGATACAACATTAATAAATCAAAAATGTACTAAACCAGAATGGGACTCTTCAAAAGTAATACAATTTTTCAATACCAATTAATACTTGGCTGAAACCTAAAACATAAATAGCAATCCAATATTGATTAATGAAAGCCATTAAAACTTCAAATTCCCCTCTTGATGAGAATGGCTCCATGGCATATACAGTATACAATATTTCTGAGAGTGTGTCAATAAGTCTTTAATCATAGATGAGATCATCAAATGACTCCATACAAAGAAACCGGGTAGCATGGATTTCAAAGGCAATGAATGATGTTGGTTGAAAAGTGGACATGGATGACAAGAAATACTGTAGTTATTTCCTCACAGGACTGATCCAGTGAAAAAGCTCAAATTTATTTGCCTCTTGATTATTGCATGAATCAACAATAATGTTAGTTAATTGTTACAAACAACTGCAATTAATCTATAACAAACATATGAATCCTAAGATATTTGTTTCAGAAGAAAATTTAAGCCGTGATTTACTGCAATTAACACTTCGTATTTGCATGATTTCTCTGGGATATTTGTTCAAAAGATTTACCATATTCTCAAAGTAGTTCTACAGATTTGTTTACTTAAATCTGTACTTCAAGATTTTTTGGTTTAAATCTTGTCAAGTAAATGACAGTGTGGCTCGGCTGGCCAAATGGTTTGACACTAAATTGTAATCTACATGTTTTCAGGAAATTCCTGAGAAACAAACAAATAGTGCAAATGAAAATCTGTCAGCATTTCAGGCTGTAGTCAGAATTTGTAAAATGGACTTTTTTAAAACAAAGAATGCCCTTTAATGTGACTAGTATAAAAGTAAAGTATCGCACATGCTGGAAATCGAAAAAATAAAAATGAAAAAACAGTCAGGCAACAGCGGAAGAGACAGAAATGTAATCATAGGAATTAAATTCCTACACTCGGAAGAAGATATGACATATTTTAAGCGGGTACTACTGTGTCTAAGTGAGTGCCTTTCAGTTTTTATAAACCTCTCTCTTAGCCCTTATGCAATATAGCTATCTCACAGCTATCTGGACTATTCCTCTTCTCACCCTGTCTCTTGCAAAAACGCCATCCCCTTCTCGCAATTCCTCCATCTCCGCCGCATCTGCTCTCAGGATGAGGCTTTTCATTCTAGGACGAGGGAGATGTCTTCCTTTTTTAAAGAAAGGGGCTTCCCTTCCTCCACTTATCAACTCTGCTCTTAAACGCATCTCCCCCATTTCACGTACATCTGCTCTCACTCCATCCTCCTGCCACCCCACTAGGAATAGGGTTCCCCTGGTCCTCACCTACCACCCCACCAGCCTCCGGGTCCAACATATTATTCTCCGTAACTTCCACCACCTCCAACGGGATCCCACCACTAAGCACATCTTTTCCTCCCCCCCCCTGCTTTCCGCAGGGATCGCTCCCTACGCAACTCCCTTGTCCATTCGTCTCCCCCATCCCTCCCCACTGATCTCCCTCCTGGCACTTATCCGTGTAAGCGGAACAAGTGCTACACATGCCCTTACACTTCCTCCCTTACCACCATTCAGGGCCCCAAACAGTCCTTCCAGGTGAGGCAACACTTCACCTGTGAGTCGGCTGGGGTGATATACTGCGTCTGGTGCTCCCGATGTGGCCTTTTATATATTGGCGAGACCCGACGCAGACTGGGAGACCACTTTGCTGAACACCTACGCTCTGTCTGCCAGAGAAAGCAGGATCTCCCAGTGGCCACACAGTTTAATTCCACATCCCATTCCCATTCTGACATGTCTATCCACGGCCTCCTCTACTGTAAAGATGAAGCCACACTCAGGTTGGAGGAACAACACCTTATATTCTGTCTGGGTAGCCTCCAACCTGATGGCATGAACATCGACTTCTCTAACTTCCGCTAATGCCCCACCTCCCCCTCGTACCCCATCTGTTACTTATTTTTATACACACATTCTTTCTCTCACTCTCCTTTTTCTCCCTCTGTCCCTCTGAATATACCCCTTGCCCATCCTCTGGGTCCCCCCGCCCCCCTTGTCTTTCTTCCCGGACCTCCTGTCCCATGATCCTCTCGTATCCCTTTTGCCTATCACCTGTCCAGCTCTTGGCTCCCTCCCTCCCCCTCATGTCTTCTCCTATCATTTTGGATCTCCCCCTCCTCCTCCAACTTTCAAATCCCTTACTCACTCTTCCTTCAGTTAGTCCTGGCGAAGGGTCTCAGCCTGAAACGTCGACTGCACCTCTTCCTAGAGATGCTGCCTGGCCTGCTGCGTTCACCAGCAACTTTTATGTGTGTTGCTTGAATTTCCAGCATCTGCAGAATTCCTGTTGTTAGCTATCTCAAAACCTCATTTGGTTTAAATTGCCAGGCAATTACCAGGAGACCAACTAGCCTAAGTGGAGGATCACTCACATGGATTGTTCATACCATCTCAACCAAATAAAGGTATGCTAATATATACAATTAAAATCTATCTTGGCTACAGTTAATCTGAATCTGATTGAAGCATTTATAATTTTCTTTATCCAATCATTGTCTTAAATTTGAGAATGTCACACATGCTGTTAATCTGTTTAAAGATAAAATGTAAAATGTTGATTAATAACAGTGGAAAGATTCAGTAACACTAAGCCGATCACTAACCTGGACAGTACTGAATAAAGGTGACATGGCAAGCCCAATCCCCATTATTCTATCATAATTAACATTCAACCTATTCAAACCCAATATAGTCAGGCCCTATACCCAAGTAATATTTTTACTAACTGAGCAAAATTGTAAACAACTTCTTCTACCTTTGAGTCCAAAACAGCACCAAACCCTCATTTATTTAAGGTATATATTTCACTGCAGCAATTTCAGAAAATCAAAATAGAAACAAATTTTGGCTACTGACTGTATTTATGGCTTTTGGGAGTGGAGGAAATTCGAAGGAAATGAAAACAAATTTTGAAATATTTCAATGTTTCATGCATAAAATAGCAATTCCCCTATTTTTCCATTCATCATTTCAATGTTTCAATCAAATAAATAAAAAAATGAGGCAGTTCGATTTTTTTTTGGGTTCTGGGCATTTCTAGCAAGTATAGCATTTATTGTTCATTCGTAAATGCTCTCTAGAAGAAGCTGGTGAGTCACCTTCTGAATTGCTGCTGGTCTTCTGGTGGAGGTTCTGAATAATAGGCAAAGTGTCATTAGGAAGGGAAGCCAGGATGAAGCGTCAGTGATATTTTCCAAGTCTGGTAGGTGTGCAATTGGGGGTACAACCTGCAGGTGGTATTATCTGCTGCCCTTGTCCTTCTTGGTGGTGGAGATCCCAGATTTTGAAGGTGCTATTGTGGTAACCTAAGCAAGTTGCTGGGCTGCATTTTGTAGATGATATGCACTGCATCTACTGTGACACCAGTGATAGAGTGAATGAATGTTTAGAATGGTGGATGGAGTTCCACTAAAGCGGTCTGCTTTAGTCTGAAGGTTGTCCAGATCTCACTGCATCATTTACTACAGATATGAGAATGAAATTCAGTGAAAATCCCAACTCAGTTGTAAAATACATTTTGCAAACTGCATACCAAGTCACATCACTTCACACACTATCTTAATATGGTTTTGTTTGCTTACCAGGTCAGCTACGAGGTAGACGTGATGAGCACAAAGATCAGCACTTCCATACCTGTAAGTGAAAAAATATTACAGACTAGGAATCTACCACTAACAAATACTGCTCCAATTCATTAATTTTTCCAACAAATTCCATGTCCCATGACAGTTAAATGGAACTATCTAACCTCCACTTAATGCTCTGAGAACTCAAATTTATTACAGTATGTCTAGAAGAATTTTTTTAATATGTTAAAAGGAGCAGATTGAAAGGATTTGTGTAAATTACCAATCTGGTTATAATTTCATTTGCAGTACCTACCGTGCAAGAAAGCACCAAGTATCTGAAGCCAACAAAGCAGTTAATATATGAGGACCAAGTACGCCATCTAATAAAGAGCATTCCTGAAACAAAAATAAATTAGTAGTATACTGACTTCAGTTTTAAAAATAAGTTCAAGCAATGGAAATTTATAGCAATCTCAGAGTATCCTAATGTGCTTTACGTCCAAAAATGTACTTTAAGTATAGTCACTCTCATAATTCCAACTAATGCAACTACCAATTGGCACATGGGTCTCAAGGAGAGCAGTCAAAATAATGACCAAACTCCTTTTTGTGAGGTTGGTTGAGGTATGAATATTGGTCAGGAAGTTCTCACATTTGTTTCCTTTAAACTGTGCCATGAGATCTTTTATGCTTGCACCCCAAGGGTATATGGGGCTTTTTTTTATCCCCACGCCCCAAAAGTACTTCTAACAGATCAACCTCCTTCCACGTAGGAAAATGTCATTCTAGAATACATGTTCGATTTTGTAGAGTATGAAACTCTTTTATTCAAGGATAATAGTGTTAGCTGTGAATTAAGGCATTCAATTAAACCAAAGTACTGAGGAATAGAGCTGGAAATCACGTCTGCAATCTGTCAATGAATGGATGATCGCAAATGTAAACGTATATTATACCCCACATTCAGTTCAAGTGCACCCTCTCAAAGCAAAATGATGCAATAAAACATGCCATTTAAAATACAGGAATAATGTGAAAGATGTGCCAGGACAAGTATGTTTTTAGTAAAATATTGCCAGTGTAATGTTTACACATCAGTTTGGACAAGTGACTCAGCATTACGTGACATCAAAAATTGTGATCCTAGACCACAGGTTCCCAACCTTTTTTATGCCATGGACACCTCTTAGGACAAATAGAGATAACACTCAAAATGACTTCAGTAAAAATTAAGAACCATTCAAAACAAATCTGGAATACTAGATAATTTTCCAATTACAATGATATAACAATGACATAAAATTAAAACAATTAAGTACATTTAAACCAAATGAATGATCAAGCAATTAAGAGTTATGAGGGACTGGCATCGAAGAGGAGCAGAGGCCAGTATAACCAGCAAATCTATAATGAATAGTGGGGCAGACTTGGGTGGGGGGAGGGTCTGGTGACCAAGGACAGCATAAGGTTGGTCACTAGCAAAAGTGATAGAGTGATAGAGATATCACTGATAATTAAAGTGATAGAGTATCACTGATAATTAATGCCTGCAGCTACAATGGTTTAAGTCACCTGCAAAGGAATGGACAAACCTGACAGATGTGCAAGCACATAGGTAGAAAATCTGTCCCAGTAAGTTACCAGTCCTTCCCAGGTAATGAACACTTGATTTATGGACAGCAAGTACATATGAACTAGCATTTAGGAGGTCATTGGAACGGATGGGGATGGATTTCCTGGCCATTGCCAGGTAGAAACAGGGCACTTTTACACCACCTCCCAAGCCACAACAATTGGGGACTTGTTGAGCCAAACAAAGCTGACAATCACCCTTCCTGTGCCTGCTCGCTCTTTCATCACAGCTATTTCTGCAATCCACTCCCACACCCAGTTTTTGTTCACTTCTGACTTACAAACAGTTTAATTTCAAAACAGTTCTCAGGAATGGAAATCTGTCATAAATTGTGTACTGCCTGGATTATTGATTCATATTTACTAATTCATTTTTAAGGATGTAAGAATTATAGGCAGAAGGAGCTTTGTTACCCATTCCAAGCTGCCTTTAGGATGGTGGTAGCAAGTCACCTTCTCAACTACAATTATAAAGACAGTTGTACCTTGAACTGCTATCTAAGTGTCTTACTAGAACATGAAAGACTGCATTTAAAATTCTAAAGATTTGGAGTCACAATGGTCCAGAACAGGCAAGGGTGGCGAATTTCCCCTCCTGATAGACATTCCTAAAAATACAGCTAGTTCACTAAAATCTACTAATGTTGTGATCATCATTATTAAACTTACTTTTAAAAACAAAATTAATTCAGGATTTTTAAACAGAAATTAAATTTCACAGCTGCCATTGGGATTTGAATTGCATCCATGCAAATGTTGTGCAGTGTTGTCCTTTGTGTGGCCTCCGTCGGTCGTGGTCAACCATGGGTACTGCGCCTCTGGTAGTCACTGGTTTGTCAAGCAGCGTCAACTGTGGCTATTGAGGCCGATCTTGGAACGGCAGGCTCTGCCACAGCTGCTGCATGTGTAGGGCGTCGTGGAATTGTTGTCTGCTGTCCGCTGTGCCCTCCGTTTAGCTCGCTGCTCCTCAAACTGACTCAGGATCACTCTTTCGCCTTGCTCTAGGTGCTGCTGAAGAGTACCTCGCCATTAGTTGCGGTCATCTGCTGTATCCTCTCAGCACTCTGTGTTGATTTTTAAGGCTTTCATGTCGCGCTTGCAGAGGTCCTTGAAGCAAAGCTGGGGTCTACCAACGTTCCTCTTGCCTGTTCTCCATAGAGGGTGTCCTTTGGCAGTCTACCATCCTTCATACGACGGACGTGGCCCAGCCAGCGCAGTCTGCGTTGTCTTAAAAGTGTGAACATTGAGGGAAGTCCAGCACAGGAGAGGACTTCAGAGTTTGGGACTTCGTCAATATATCAATGTATCAACAACAATTTTTTTTGCAGGGACAAGAAACGAGAAAAAAAAACTATAACAAATAAAAGTGATTTAACTCGATAAACTGTGAAATTTTTCATTTGTCTCAGAACTCAGTACGAGTCTTCAAGAAAAATACTGTGAATACTTAAGATACATTTTAAAGAAATGTTGATGCGAGTATTACTTTTAATTATCACTACTCTCTGATAAATTTTGTAAAATATAGTACCTGCATCATAAATTAGCAATATATCAATTAAACATGAACATTCATGTTCATTCATGGCTTTGAAGACAATATCAATTTCTTTGGAGGGGCAAAATGCAAGGAAAGAAAGCTCCTTTTCAAAACAGTTCAAACACTGGAACATGCATTTTAAGTAAAAACTTACTCACCAGCTCTGGAAAATAAGTCGACGGAATGGATGTGATAAAAGAGCATAAGTGAGTGCATACATATTCATACAAACTGACACTTTGTTGAGCCTGCCCCTTACTCATCACACCTGGCAGCAGGACTGGCACAGAAAGTTCCGCATGACACCTCTGTAAGTTACGAAACAATGCATGGAACAAAGGTAGACTGAAATCAAAGGAAAAGATAAGAGATTAGGTTCTAATATAGAGAACATTTCTAACCCTTAACCTTGTCCATTACGTGTCATGTTAGCATATTGCTGCTGAAAACAGTTATTAATATTGCTCAAAGTCATGTAATTCTCACAGAATATCAGAAGAGTACAATACTAAAATCATTTCATATTCGGTTAATTACAGTCCTGGAATTACAGTTGTCTGACACATAATTCAGACAAAGTGGTGGTAATTCAATCTATGGTTTTCTATTTCAGTGAAGGTTGTTTTTTTTATATAAAGGTTTGAGAATAATGTCCTCCAAGTTGCTATTGACTGTGAGAGATATATGGATCAGGAGACAGCAAAACTAACAAAATTCCTGGGTACCAAAGCAGTTTAAACAGAGTTTAATGATAGCTCAGTTTCCTACCATTCCTGCATGAAAATTACATGTCACAGGTATGCCATATGGAAAGAACAAGATGATCTATAGTTCTATATTATACTCTGAAGAACCGGTTCACAGTACTGTTTGTGATTTTTACACCAATGTTTATTGCTGTATCTTAATTTTTAATTACATACAGTATTATACAAATGAGTTACAAGAACCTTAAACAATCTCATACAAAACTCTTAATGGTAACTCAAGCTCAGCTCAAATTATTTTAAGATTGATTTTCAAAATCTTTTGCAATATTCTTGCATGTTTTAATCTAACCATTAAAATAAAAATGGTAGATGTTAAGGATTTTAATTGAATACTTCTCATTTGTATTTATCATGGAGAAGGACATGAAAGTTCATAAGTTCTGAGAAGAAAACAACATTATCCTGAAACACAGGCATTTTGAAAGAAGAGGTGTTGGTAGTCATAAATCGCACAGGTGGACAAGCAGAGAAGACAGGAGAATAGTTAATGTTGTGCTTTTAGGATCCAGTGCTTTCCTGACGTACATGATTAATAAACTCTTCTCGGGCTTCCAGACGGGTACAGGTATCAATTTTAACCGGCATTTCGATAACAAACTTTGCCACCTTCATCAGGGAGGATGCCGAGGCATGTCTAGTCCGGTGGTATATATACCCCTGTCGTCCATCCCTCTGGATTGGTTAAACCTCATTTAATCCAGATTCCGCTGTCCCACCTCCCACCTTGTTTACAATCGAATTCCAGTTCTTTCTTACAGCGAGATCTTTGTCCTTGTTAAAATTCTTTTCCTCTGGTTTTATTTCAATAGCTTTCTTCACCAGGCAGTTCCAAAAACCATTGTCGTGGCACAGTAGTTTTGTGCCATCGAAGTCAATCCTATGGCCATTGCAGATGGCTACCATCGTTTTCTCTGGGTAACCCAAACGGAAACATCTCCTATGCTCCGTGATGCAGGTTTCCACCATGCACCCCGTCTGGCCGATATATGCTGCTCCACATTCACAGGGAGTCCTGTAAATGCCAGCCATCCTGAGTCCCAGGTCACTTCTGATCTGCACAAACTGTACCCGGCTAGAAGCCCAAGGAAAATTTATTCATTGCATTTTAGTTAATAAGAGCTGCAAACCAAGTCAGGAACTATGGAGCCTTAGTGGTGGAAACATGGGAATTCTCAGATACAAGATTAATTTGCATTTAGAAAGACAAGGACTGAATAGGGATAACTAGCCTGACTTTATTTGTGGGAAATCACATCTCAAAACTTAATGAATTATTAAGAAAAGGTGACTAAGAGGACAGGTGAGGGCAGGGTGGTAGATGTTGTCTAAATGGACTTTAACAAGGCCTTTGACAAACCTGCAATCCAGGGTGAGTTAGCCAACTGAATACAAAATTACCTTGTTGGTAGGAGGTAGAGTATGGTAGTGGAAGAGAGCTTTTTAGATTTAAGGCCTGTGACCAGAGGGGCGCCACAGGGATTAGTGCTAGTTCCACCATTCTTTGCCATAAATAAGATTTGGATGAGAATGCAGGTGGCATCATTAGTAAGTTTACAGACAACATCAGAATTGGTGGTAAGTGGACAGTGAGGAGTGTTTTCTCACATTATAGTGGGATATTAATCAACTGAGGGTAAAGGAACGGCAGATGCAATCTAACTTAATTAAACATTTTGGGAAGTTAAGCTCGAGCAGGACAAACACAGTAAATGGCAGGGCCATCGGGAGTATTTGCTGAACAGAGCAACGTATAGGTACAAATACTTAGTTCCCCAAAAGTGGTGACAGAGGTACTGACACACTTGTCTTCAGCAGATGGGGATGGGACATTGATACAGTAAAATAAAATGTTGTTTAGACCTCAGATGGAATATCGTGTACACTTCTGGTTGCCACACTGTAGAAAATGTATGATTAAGACAAGATTCACAAAGATTTTGTGGAGACTGAGGTTTTTTGTTATAGGATGGGATTGGATTAGATGGCACTGTTTTCCCTGAAGCAAATGAGGCTGAGAGGTGATTTTATGGAGGAATATAAAATCATGTGGGGCATAGATAGAGTAGATAGCTACAGTCCTTCTCCAACATGAGAGGGCAAATATTTAAATGGGATTTGAGGGGCACCTTTTTCCCCCCACACAGAAGGAAGTGGGTACAAGAAATAAGCTGCCTGGGGAAGTGGTAGATGTTGTTACAATTACAATGTTTAGACAGGTACATCGATAAGAGAGGGTTTGATGGATATAGGTCAAATGTATAAGCTCAGGTTGGCATCTTGGTTGTGCCAGTGGGCCTGTTTCCCTGCTGTAATCCTTAATGACTTTAAGTAAATGCTCACCAATATCATTCTATTTAGCACTGTTGACTGCATGTCAGTAGCCTTCCTTTACTGGAAATGTCTAAGCTCAGAAGAGGTCACCAACTAATCAACGGCCAATCAATTTTACAGTTAATAGGTTTTTCGTTCAGCAGCATGGCTTCAATTCAGGATCAAATCTTAAATATTAGCAAACAGAGCAGATGTTCTGAAGATCAGAAGATATAATAGCCAGCACATCATATATAATTCAATATCATCTGTATTCCCTGCAATATCATGTCATTAACACATTCATCCACTGAGTTAAAGTATGTTCAGTCCACTGAAGAAATTAAACAACAGCTAATATGTTGTTCAATGTATGTATTAATGAAGCATTATCCAAAGGTATGCAGATGCTCTTTATGATTGCCTGCATTTCTTAGTACAACTAAACTGCCAGCTTTGGTTCTGTTTTCTATTATTGGTAGAGTAGCAGACCTCACCTTGGCTTTTCATCTGAAAACTGGCTACCAGAACACCAGAGGCTTTGAACTTCCTCAGACTGTGAAGGAAGCTTGTCCATGATGTTAATCAATAGTAAACATTGTGGAAAGACCAGCTCAGAACAGGATTCTTAACATGAAAGAAAGCACACACTTAGCAAAATATCATTAGCAAAATAATAAGTGGCTGAAGCAAATTCAACAAGCTTTAACACAAAATTATGCAGTTTTCCCAGTACCTGTGCCAGCTTGACATAGTGAAACTGCAGTAGACCCACTGATCTCAAAAGCGAAGAAACGTGGCAAACAGAAGGACAATATCCATTTTATTTAATATAAAATTAATTTAAATGTAATTGTTTTTAATTACTTCTCACTTTTCTAATCTCTTAAAAATAATTTGACATATAGATAACAGTTACTCTTAATGACAACTTTTATAGTTGTGGGTAAGGCCTCATCTGCTAGTCTGGCAATCCAGAGATGCCAAGATCGTTAGACATGCTCAGAGGCTTTGTGCTATCCTTTGAGCCATGCAAATCAGCTGAAGGCAGATTACCTATGGAAGACTGAGCCCAAAGACCTACAACAAGGTTAACAGAAGACCTGGCCCATTATTTTAATTGTGTCACTTAAAGTACATACTACAATCAAAATGCATAGTGACAACAAAGTAAAATGTTTTCAATTTATAGATTAATGAAATACAATAGACAAATGGCACAAGTGATGGAATCCACTGTTATTGCACAACTGTCAGGACTTTCACTACCTCCTTCTCATCCATACTAAGGTACCTTTGACTCAACAGAATCGGAAACCCAATGACCGTAAACTCTAAACAAAGACTCAAAAAGTGAAAATGAACCATTAATTTTATAAACCAAGGACTTCAGAATTATTCAAATTTGAATGCCTCTTGCAATTATGTACATTTTTAAAATCATAGTGTTTGAAATCATCTGTACCATCGGGAAGGAGGTACAGAAGCCTGAAAGCACACACACAGCAATTCAGGAACAGCCTCTTCCCCTCTGACATCTGATTTCTGAATGGACATTGAACCTATGAACACTACTTCACTACTTTTTTATTTGTTTTTGCATTACTTATTTAACTATTTAAAAGACATATATATACTTAACGTAATTCAGTTTTTCCCCCCTCTATATTTATTTATCATGTATTTCATTGTACTGCTGCCGTAAAGTTACCAAATTTCACGACATGCTGGTGATATTAAACCTGATTTTGATGGGCTCAGGGCCAAGACCAATTATCCTGAAAAATACAAGTAAGCTGTATAGCTGATCTGTATTATCTCAGAAAATTACATTTTCCCTATCCTCATTGGTAGGCGAAGATTGTTGATATGTTTCAGTAATATTTTCATCAGTAGCTCCTGTTTTCCAACTGTGATGAAGGCTTCTCTTCATTAAAGGAAAAGTTGTTTTGCAAATCATATACATTTCTATTCGCAAGTTTAAATGAAAACTGTAAAATGCTGATTCAACTCAATATTTAGCCTAACCCAGACTATTTATTTGAAAGAGATTAAATCCATGCTAGACCAAAACTCTTTGGACTCACCCAGATTATCTAGTAACACTCTCTCCACAAAGGGCCTGTAGGACATCAGCTGCGAGACAAGAGCATCCAGTGCAACTGGGACAATGCAGGCAATCTGGTCATAAGATCCATTGGGCAAAATAGGTGCATATAAACTTGGAGGTAATTTACTGCAGAAAAAAATAGCTAAATTATTACAATACAAATTAGTTGTATTAATTACAGGAAGGCTATAAATAAGGTTGAAAGAGTGCAGAGAAGGTTTACAAGGATGTTGCCGAGACTTGAGAAACTCAGTTACAGAGAAAGGTTGAATAGGTTAGGACTTTATTCACTGGAGTGTAGAAGAATGAGGGGAGATTTGATAGAGGTATATAAAATTATGATGGTTATTGATAGAGTGAATGCAAGCAGGCTTTTTCCACTGAGGCAAGGGGAGAAAAAAACCAGAGGACATGGGTTAAGGGTGAGGGGGGAAAAGTTTAAAGGGAACATTAGGGGGGGCTTCTTCACACAGAGAGTGGTGGGAGTATGGAATGAGCTGCCAGACGAGGTGGTAAATGCGGGTTCTTTTTTAACATTTAAGAATAAATTGGACAGATACATGGATGGGAGGTGTATGGAGGGATATGGTCCGTGTGCAGGTCTGTGGGACTAGGCAGAAAATGGTTCGGCACAGCCAAGAAGGGCCAAAAGGCCTGTTTCTGTGCTGTAGTTTCTATGGTTCTATAGTTACCACATCTCCAATTTATATTTTCACTTTTCTTTCATTTAAAATAGTTATTTTCTTGCATTCTCACAGCTCCAGTCCACAAACAAGTGTTGGAAAAAAGGTTTGTTCCCAGATTATTTTAGTTCAATGAAACTACTACTGGAAAATGTGCAAAAAGTCGCTGGAAAAATTTTTGTGTTTTCTTTCAGATGTCTAGTATCGGCAACTTAAAACTAAGAGAATCACCAGAATGTAATACCAGAGTTCCTGGTGTTATAACGTTCACTATAACAACATTTATTATTATTTACACAATGCAACTGTATGCAAAGAAAGATAATGTGAAGATTCAGTTCCATTTCCCTCCTACATTCAATAATCATGCATCTGCACTGCCAACAGACATCAACAGTAAAAGGAAAACAGAAAACAAAGATCAAATGCAAGGGAAAAGCATACAGTTAATGGCATGACCCTAAACAGCACTGATGTAAGGAAGATTTTGGGATACAAATCCATACTTCCCTATAAGTGGCCACACAAATAGTGATAAAGAAGGCAATTGGCAAACTTGCCTTCATTGCTAGGGAGCTAGAGTACAAAAGTCAGGAGATCAAGTTACAGTTATATAAGATTTTGGTTAGGCCACACTGGGAGTATAACATGCAGATCTGGTTACCCCATCACAGGAATGATGTGGAGGCTTTGCAAAGGGTTCAGAAGAAGTTTACCAGAATGCTGTCTAAACAGTATAAAGAGATTAGACAAATGTGGCTTATTTTCTCAGAGCATCAGAAGCCGAGAGGAGACCTGACAGTAGTTTATAAAATTGGGAGAGGTTTAGATAGGGTACAGAACCAGAATCTTTATCGCAGAGTAGAAATATTGAAGACAAGTAGGCATACCCTTAAGGTAAGAGGGGCAAGTATTTTTTTTTCCCAAAAGAGAGTGGCAGATGCCTGGAATTCACAGCCAGCAGAGGCAAGGGAAGCAGATACAACAGTGGCATTCAAGATGCTTTCAGATAGGCACATGCATATGCAAGGAATGAGGGGTATGGATCATGTGCTGGCAGAAGACTTTAATTTTCTATCGTGCTTGGCACAGTCATCATTGGCTGAAGGGTTATTTCTATGTCGTAATGTTTTAAGTTGTTCTATGATCTAAAGGAATAAATAAATAAAAACAATCTATCCCATTCCATATTCAAACAAATCATTCTCAGAAGCAAGACAATTGTATTAGCTAATTAACATAAATCACAATTTATAATTATTATAAAGTTAGATAAAATGAATTTTTCATATTTTGATTTACTGCTGCTCAACATGCAGTCTTACCTGTACAGCTGAAGGTAAAGGTGGTGTAATAAGCGACAAGATGTTGAAAGGAAATCATTAAATTCCTAAATTTAAGAATAAATCAGAAATCAGAATTTAAGATTTGTGCCATTTTCATAATATAATCAAAAACATGAGTTATCAAGTTGGTTTAACGGAACAGATGATATACATTTTACCTTAACTATTATGCAAGCAATTTGTTTACATAAAGGTTGATTAAAACTGTTAAATAAAAATGTGATTTTTAGTTAATAGTTTTCTGAGCGAGATACTTGTATATCTGAACATAATTGCAGAAAATACCAAACAGCACTAGTTACAGTATATCATCATAAATGACTTGTTATTAAAGGTATGTGCTGTTTTACATAAGACTGAGCTAAACCCAATGTAAAAGAAATATTATTTGTTACTGGCAAAAGGCAGTGAATGAAGACAGTATGATCTTCAACAATAATGTCCTGCATCTTTCAAATACAATGCCACCAAAGACTTTATGAAGAGGAATGGGAGAGAATGGCGGGTGTAGAATCCCTTCGATAAAACTTGTTGTATTAGTCAAGCCCCCTAGCAAAGCCACCAAAACTTGGGAGGTTTCTCAAAATTTGAATACTAATGAACGTTTGAAGTTCTGAAGTGACAATGGTGCAATATATTCACAAAATTCTACAGCACCTGATAATAATAGGTTATGTTACCTTTACATAGTGCACGAGTGTATTGGTGAAAAAACGGCACAGCTTCATTGTCTTTTGGAAGAGTTTACAATCGGTACTGTTGCCATTTTCCTTGAAAAAAGCAAATGTCCAGTAATACATGAACCTTAATACTTTCAGATCAAATGTTAAGGCTATTTATTACAAACCTGTGAACAGTAACTCAAATTAAAGAGTATTCCATTAGCAATTTACCAACACAACATTCTTTAACTGATTTCTTGGAATGTAAAGATTTTAAGAACAAACTTGGAGCGCTGAATGAAACAATATAAAAATTTCAAAACAGCATACATTCAGGGAACATGAGATACAGAGACAGAGAGCTGTACAACACAGAAACATGTCCTTTGGCCCAATTTATCCAGACCAACCTAGGTGCCTTCCCCAGTTAACTGGCCCATATTCCTCTAAGCCCTTCCAATCCATGTACCTATCAGAATGTCTTTTAAACATTGTAGTTGTGTCTGCTTCTACCACTTCCTCTGGCAACTTGTTCCATGTACCCAACACTATCTGTGTGGAAAAAAGTGTCTTCAGGTCCCCTTAAAGTCTATCCCCTCTAACCTGAAACAAATGCCTCTAGGTTTAGACTTCCCTAACATGCAAATAAAAGACTTTTACCATCCAACCAACCTACAATTTTCATGATTTTATAAACTTGTACGAAGGCAGTCTCAGCCACCTTCCCAACCCAACCAGTCTCTTCTTATAACTCAAGCCCTCCAATCCCAGCAACAACTTTGCAAATTGTTTCTGCACCCTCCGAATCTTAAGCACATCCTTCCAAGAGTACCTAGTACAGCACAGGAATGCACCCTTCAGTTCATGATGTTGTGCTGAACTGCACACTTTGTAAAGGGTAGATATATATAGCCAAAGTGCCTAAGACTTTTGCACAGTATTGTAGTATTTTGATGTAATGCTCTGTATTGCTGCCGCAGAAAAAAAGATCATGACATGTGAGTGATGATAAACCTGATTCTGAAATAGGTCTCTATTGTGGACTGAGAGTGGGAAGGGGACAGGGAGAGGGGAATCATGGTTGGCAAAAGGGGAAGGGAGAGGGTAAAGAGTGGGATGCACCAGAGACATTCTATAATGATCAATAAACCAATTGTTTAGAATCAAATTACCTTGCTTGGTGTCACAGGGCTGGGTGTGCAACCGTGCAACACCTCCCTCCCCCCCCCCAACCTTGGCACTCCTTCTCTGCCACCTGTCCCACATCCCTCCTGTGGCACTCTACCCTAACCACTCCCAACTTCCTTTGCTCCTGCCAGATTTACAAACTCGCTCTCTGCACCAATTTGACAAATACAGTACTGTGTAAAAGCCTTAAGCACCCTAGCCTTTTACATGCGCCTAAGCCTTTTGCACAGTACGTAAATAAATGCTCAACTAAACTAAGTTGGTCTCTTTTTATCCCCCAGTCTAAGACAGGAGGTATTGCATTTAAAGTGAGATGGGCTAGATGCAAAGATGTCTGAGATATCTATTACCTCAGTTACTGCACTACATTGAAATCACTTTTTTAAACCTCTCTTTATAATGCTCTTTACATTGTAAATACATGTTGGTATTTATGTATGTTCTATTCCATATCCATACTTTAACCTTTCAGTTTATTTTTTATATAATTCTTTACTCTTATAATTGAATAAATGTTTTTTTGTTGCATGGCAAGCCAGCACACCACAGCAAATTCCTAATACATGTGAATGTATATGGCAAATACAGTTGATCCTTCATTCTCAAGACCTCTTAGATAGGCATATTAATGTGCAGAGAGTGTAGGGATATGCAGAAAGGATACAAATGACACATTGTCCAAAGTTAGGAAGTACAATAAATCCAGATCATCTACGTAGCAGGGGTATATGGGGTGTCAGGGAGGGGTAGCACCTCTGGTGGGGGAACATGTCGCGTCCTTTTCAGGGCGGTTAGTCCACCTTTGGTCCCCACCTGGCACTCAGCTCTCACCTGTGGCTCCCCGTAGCTGTTTGCATGCGACAGCGGCCACACCCCGGGCAACGGCTTCGTCAAGCCGGCTAAACCAGGTGAGGATAGCCGACGGGTCTCAAACCTTCGGTGAGATAGGGAGTTGTCTATCCCAGCATGTGAAGACAGACTCGGGCGGATTGAGCGGACGAGACCAATGGAAGGTCCAACGGTCAAGAAGGCGGTGTTTGCAAGCGTCGTGGAACGTGTAGAGCAGGACAAGACACAGAAGATGTCCTGGTCATCCACTGCGCCTAGTCCCATCTCCAGCCGTCTGGACTCTGTCTTGCCACTGGATCCAGATGGGAATTGGGAAGAGAGAGTGAGGCTGACGCTGCGCAACTCTCCCTCACTTAAATCCAAATCATGCGCTAGTCTCGACACCATCATTATGGTGTCAAGGTCCTCATCAACGTCAACGATGGACGAACAACAACAACACGTAACAGGCTGCTAGAAAATGGCAGTGGTAAAAGAAGTTTTAATCAAAATATGAAAAAAATATGAAGAAAGAAGAAAGATTTCCTAGGTTGACACCTCTAGGAAGTATGCACACAGAGATAATATTGGCTTTGTGCAAAGCTGTCCCAAAAGCAAATAATTTTTAATTTGAGTTTATATATGTAAATACACATACATACTCACACACACATTAGAACATAATTTCAGAAGACACAAAAGATAGCACTTGCACTTTCACTTCCTAAATCATCTTAAAAGACTTGTCCTTTAAGGTATGTGGTGATAATAATATGCTCTGCCAAATACCGGACACATATAAGCTTTTTAAAAAAAAGATGGAATTAATAATTACCACTGCTGTAGGCTGGTTCATTTGTTCAGCTAAATGCAAGCATGAGTTGAAGGAATAGAGAATATCCTCACAAAGACCAGCAACAAGTCCATCATGTGGCAGCTTACTCTCCAGCAATGCCCGGTGCTTCACACTTATTCTGAAACAGAATGCCGAACTATTAAAACAGAATCTGATTTACAGCTATGGTGTAAAACCATTTTCTCTAATAATCAACTGAATGAAAGCATTTCTGAAATTTTCATGAAAGGCTGCTACAATTTTATTTTTATAGAGCCCCCTACTGGGACAGTTGTGCTGCCACTCAGTACATAATCCTAACAGCAGTATAACTTCCACATCTTTTTCCTGCCCAATCACTAATTGTCTAAATAGCCAAAAATTAAATCAATACAATCATTTCTGGAAACAGTGCTAAAATTGAATGACAAAATAATTATTTTCATACACTAACTTTAATTTCCTGTTAGCACAGAAAATTAAGAACAGACAAAAATATATTCATTAATATAATTTGTACTTACTTAATAAGAAACTTCCATGTATTAGCATGTAGAGCATGGTCCATCTTAGAAATGATTGAACATATTTCCAAAATACTGTGAACCACTTGAAAATGGGAGAATTTCAAAATAAGTTGTTATGGAATAAATTATGGAAACCTTGCAGAAATAACAGACATTAAACTCAAAACAGAATATTCTGAACTGACCTGTCACCATAGATGCAATATCTTCAGTAGTGCTCGTTGCCAATTCCAGAACTATCCTATCCAACAATTCCATGAACTGTTTTTGAAGGGAATATGCCTCCTTAAATAAGGACTGCAATATGTCTGCAACCAAATGCAATCGACCACTGTACAAGGTCTCACTCTCCTAAGTACAGATTTTAAAAAGTTATCATCAACAAAGTGAACTATCTCTGGGCAAGAAAGTAGTTTATCAACTTACTGGCATATTATTAGTACAAATTTAGTATGCTTGGTAGAAACTCAGATTTGATTATGGTCTGGATTGTTTTAGAAGTCAGTTATTTACACACCTGACAAGTTACGTTGAACAGCTGTAGAAATACTCCAAAGGAACTTTGTCTCCCTTTTACTAATTCTGCAAAATAATTATGCTGATCTGAGAAAGGAATGAAACTAAACATAACGTGGAGAGGAATGTTTCTTTGAGGAACAAGTGAATCAGGCAACCTTTTAAAGAGTAAGATGTATTTGCATTGTACCAAATGTGCCTAATTGCCACCTCCACTTTGAAGGAATACAGGATGGATGATAATATCAGTAAAGTTTATATTCCATGCACAAATAGAATAAAAACAAGTGCAAGCCTTGCTTTACAGCTATTTTTTCAATAAAGATGGATGAAATTTGCCACTATCTTTTAATATTATTTAGATCTTCAGCATCTGCATTACTATACTTATTGTAAAACAAAATCCCCTCTCTCTAACCCCCCTTCTAAAAAAGGAAAACAAAAAGAAACACAACAGGGATGTTACTGCTGTCAGTACAAGAACCCCAAAGATTGCCTTCTTAAAAAAGGATCAGGACATGACTGTAAGTGAAACACTTAAAAAATTAAACAGGGAAATTTTTTTAAAAATCTGCCTCACCTTGCAGTGACAAAAGATATTCTTGAGGACATGAAAAACCGCCAAGGATAGTGAATGGATGTTTTCCAAAGCTAAAGCTTCCTCAAATTTGCACATATGATGTACAAAGCTCATCAGAATCTCCAGAATCTCGATCTGGGACTGTATAAAAAGTAACAAAAATCATATAAACAAGTTTGCAGAAGATAATGGACATATGCTGATCAATCACATAACTTCTAAAGAAACGAGTATGGCCTCAAAATGTGGTTTCAAATAACAGTCAGAGCATATCCAGAGCAGGCAGATCATAATGTTATAGTGCAACCCTGATTTGATGCTGGTATTGCTAAACTCATGCTCACCACTGTAGCAGATGTCCTATATTGCAATTATACAACTCAATACATCTTCAGTAGCAGGAAGGAAGCCTCAGCAACTCCCTTCTCCTTGCTGCCCAAACTATTTGTGGGATCATTAATTAAGGATATGCTCAAGTACAAGCTAACCTGCCACTGCCCACTGAGCCAAAGTACTTGTAATCTTTTTCTTCAACATCATTGCCAATACAGTCTCTACCATGCTATTGATCTAAGTGAGAATGAAACACCTATCACTGATCAAAAAAAGTATGCAATCGGTAAATATTAAGCAATTCTTCTTGACCTGGATTACCCTGGCATAGCCTGAATGTCTTGTCAGAACATACACACAACACATCGTCAAATCTTGTCAGGCATGTGGTTGGATAACCAGATTGATCATTGGGTCCATTCAGGTTAGTTGCCAATTGACTATTACTGACTGTTACTATAATTGTACACGTATTTTGTCATTTTGTTCTGGAAAAAAAAAAGAGTTCTTGTAAAACCTGCAGAGAATGATATACCAGGCACTGAAGAGCTTGTTCTGAACTGGTTGCATCACCATCGGTATGGAGGGGTGACTGCACAGGATCGGAGAAAGCTGCAGAATGTTGTGGACTCTGCCAGCTCCATCGTGGGCACTAGTCTCCTAGCATCCAGGACACCTTCTAAAGGTGTCATCCATCATTAAGGACCCGCATCACCCAGGGCATGTCTGCTTTTCATCGCTACCATCAAGGAGGAGGTACAGAGCCTTAAGACACACGCTCAACCCTTCAGGAGCAGCTATTTCTCCTCCGCCATCAGATTTCTGAATGGACAAGTATCCACAAACAACGCCTCAGTATTCCCCCCTCTCTTTTTGCACTACTTACTCAAGTTAATTTTCTTTTTTTATATCTACTTCTTATTGTTATTTATGTTTTTCTTTATTATATATTGCACTGTAGTGCTGCCGCAAAGCAACAAAATTCACAACATATGCCAGATATATTATCTGAATTTGATAATTCAGAAGGAATTGAAAATAAAACAAAGGCCTTGAGTTGAACACAGTCAGATAATGGTTGATGTGTTGTGACAATGCCACTTACAATCTGAGTATTAAATTAAACTATTAGAAGAGGATTAATAATAAAATAAGAACAGTTTAGACTTGAAAGATCCTACCTGTATAGTGTTCCGCAGTGCTGTCTGCAGGCCCGTGTTCTGACTGGACAACTGTCTTATGTGTTGCAATAACTCATTTGCAAGTTCATCAAACAATGTCATTACCTAGCACAAAGTAAACCACTCTGAGCTTTCAACTGGGAAATTATTTATGGTTTGTTAAAGCAAAAGAGTTATTAAGACATCAAAAACCATGCAAGGATGACACTAGCACCCTGCTGATTCATTTCAACACTTGGCCCTCCAGGCCAAACACTCACAGATCTGTACCCTGCAAGTAATGTCTGGTCTGCTGAGTGTTACAAGCACCCTTTGTTTATCAGCTTTCTGACATCTTTCATATTTTGCTGTCATGTTGGTTGCCACGGTAGTGTAGCGGTTAGCGCAATGCTATTACAACGCAGGGTGTTCTGGAGTTCGGAGTTCAATTCTGGTGTTATTCTGAAAGGAGTCTCTGTACGTCCTCACTGTGCAGTGCAAGGGTTTTCCCCAGGTCCTCCAGTTTTCTCCCACTCTCCAAAGATATACCAGGTAGGTTAGTTGATCTTTGTAAATTGTCCCATGATTAAGTTAGTGTTAATCGGGTTTGACGGGGCTTGCTGGGGTGGTGGAATGGAAGTGCCTACTCTGTACTGTATCGCCACATAAATAAATAAATAAACAAACAAACAAATATCTACGTGGGCTTGCACTATGAGTACCAAACTCTGGTGTGAACTTCTACCTTCCACATTAGCGCACCAGGACACCAGGAGATGAAAAACTGGCACAAACTGTCTGCCTCCCTATTGCTGCTTGGTACACCACGAGAGGTCTGCTGCAAATCCCTGCCCTCCCCTCCCTTAGCATTCAGTAAGCCATGAACTGCACATGGCTCAGTGTGGAGATACCGCTTGTGAAGGATGTGTTTATGGGCTGGGGCAAGCAGCGAAGCTTCTCAGCACCAATTTGCAAGTCTCAGGCTGGTCAGGTCAACCACCCAGCTGGAAAAGTAACAGAATACACGGGGAAGAGGCAAGTTTCCAAGTTTGTAGTATTTAATTGGACAAAAAATACAGGGCAAAGTTGAAAATTTACATACCTTGGGCAATACATGAGAGGAAAAGGTCTGTTCTATCTCAGAAAGCGTGATGTGGGGCAAGAACTTCTCTGTGAGAATCTTCAATGTTCCTTTAAAGAATTATAAAATGACTTAGAACCACAGATTCTTAGTTTACGAGTCTGTTTTACTTCATAGGAGAGTACTCTACATGTCAAGATTGTTTAATAGCATTTTCTGTATTCTGAAAAGAAGAATGAAATACTTGTTACTCTGGATATGCTGCAGCACAAACAAATACGAAATATAGGAATGTACTAACAATTTTTTAAAAACACAATAAATATAATACATAAGACTTCTTATATAAATAGATTGATTGTATGTCCGTAAAGTGATACTGGGCTGTACATAAGTGACTGACAGGAAATAATAAAGTAGTGGTGGAGATGTTGATCAGTCCTACTGCTTGGGGAAAGTAACTGTTTTTGAGTCCAGTGGTCCTGGTGTGGATGGGACGTAGCGTCCTCCCCGATGGGAGTGGGACAAACAGTCCCTGAGCAGGTTGGGTGGGATCCTTCATGATGTTACTGGCCTTTTTCTATATATACATATGTCCTTCTTGGAGGGTAGCTGGTGTCAGTGGTGCATTGGGCAATTTTGACTACTCATTGTAGAACCTTCCTGTCCATTGCAGTGCAGTTTCCATACCAAGCAGTGATGCAGCTTGTCAGGATACTCTCTACTGTGCATCTATAGCAGGGGTCACCAACCTTTTTTTTGCACTGCGGACCAGTTTAATATTGACAATATTTTTGCAGACCGGCTGACCCGGGGGGGGTGGGGGGGGGTAGGGTTGACAATGGAACAAGAGTAGTAGTCAAATACATTGGGTTTACCCCCAATAGACTACAATGACCATGAAGACTTGCGCAGGCACCAGTAAGCAGGCGTGCTCCTGCCGATTCTTTTCCACAAATCGGTTTTGGCGATTCTGTTTGGGGTGGGGTTAATCTCGACCGGAATATAGGTGATGTGGCTAATACACTCAATTTCGTTTCTAAAAGGGTTTATCTAACGAATTTAATATTAAACACACAGCACATATTTTCCTCGCATGAATATAGTGATGTCAATTATCAGGGGAGGACAGGGGAGCTTGAAGTAAGTGTTGAACGAACTTCCTGTAGAAGTGGTATAGGCAGGTTCGATATTATCATTTAAAGAAAAATTGGATAGGTATATGGACAGGAAAGGAATGGACCGTTATGGGCTGAGTGCAGGTCGGTGGGACTAGGTGAGAGTAGCATTCGGCACGGACTAGAAGGTCAGAGATGGCCTGTTTCCGTGCTGTAATTGTTATATGGTTATATAAGTCAATAGCATCATAACATTTTAAGTAACGTTTGGATATTAAACACACAGCACATATTTTCCCGTATGAACATATAAAATCATTGCAACACACCAATATCGCTGAATCAGTGGGAGCCCTGGGCTTGTTTCCCGGCAACAAGACGGTCCCATCGAGGGGTGATGGGAGACAGCGATACTCGAAGGGGGTTCCTTATGTCCAGTCTATTCCGCAATTTAGTTTCCGTTGCATTCATTGCAGAGATATGTTGGAAATGGAAGCAACGTTTTCAGTGATTTCGTGGCTATCTCAGGATATTTAGCCTTGACTTTGATCCAGAATGCCGGCAGAGATGTTATGTCAAACATACTTTTCAGCCCACTGTTATTTGCAAGCTCAAGGAGTTGACCTCTTTCCCGCTCTGACATGGATGACGCGCGGGTAATGACCTCCCGTGCGTTGAAGCTCAACATTGCGTGACAGGGAATGAGGAAAGATGCAGCTGACTCATATCGCCAAATCATATCGTTTCCTCGCAGCCCGGTAGCGCATGCTTTGTGGCCCGGTACCGGTCCACGGCCCAGTGGTTGGGGACCCCTGATCTATAGAATGCCGTGAGTATGGATGTGCAAAGTCCAGCTCTCTTCAGCCTCCTCGGAAAGTAGAGGTGTTGGTGAACTTTCTTGACTGTGTAGGATGTGTCTGGGACCATGAGAGTTTGTGTGTGATGTGCACTCCAACATGCACATGTGCGCTATGTATTTCCAATATCTATTTGCAACAGCACATCTCTTTAACCAAACTAAAGGATACTAAATATAACATGAAGAATTTAAACAGGAATAGGTCAGAACATTTAATTTAATGCTAAAATTATGTAACAAAAATAATACAGTGGAATGACAGAATTAAGAGACAAGGGATAACGAGGAGGAAGAAAACTGGATTAAGGAAGAGATTATACCCAACATGTCAAAATAATTCCCAATTTTTTTTTAAATTTGAAGGAATGAGACTCAACATTAGCAAAAATAAAACTTTAACTGTCAGGAGTTGTTTAGTGCTATATTGTTTTCTCACAGCATTAAAAAAAATCATTTCCACTTGAATGAACAAGTCCCTATTATTTCCAGTTTATCTTGTAGGTATGTACCAAATATTCCCACTTACACATTTATTTTAAATGTCACATCTGCTGATAAGATACCGATGTTGAAAAAACTTTAAGGAACAAGACTAGATAGATCCATCCTAGAAGTTGTTGTACAACTTGCTTGGTAATAAGTACGGAGTTGTTAATGTTACAAAAGGTAGTGAATTTGGCACAGCCCATCATTAACCCCTTCTAATCATTGAGCACATCTACATGAATGCTGTCATAAGGAAGCACCACACAGTCCATGCTCTTTTCTCGCTGCTGCCATTAGGTAGAAGGTACAAGAGCCTCAGGACTTGCAGCACCAGGTTCAAGAACAGTTACTACCCCTCAATCATCAGGCTCTTGAACAAAGGGATTAATTACACTCAGTTGCCCATCTATTGGGATCTTCCCAAAACCACTGTTCACACTTTAAGGACTCTACCTTGTTATCTCATGTTCTTGTTATTTATTACTATTTATTTATATTTGCAGTTCGTTGTCTTCTGCACTCTAGTTGATCTTTCACTGATCCTGTTATAGTTACTATTCTATAGATTTCCTGACTCTGCCCACAGGAAAATGAACTTCAGGGTTGTATGTGGTGACATGTATGTACTCTGATAATAACATTTAAACTTTGGACTACAAAACATCTGGGCATTCCAGATAAAACCTAACTTAAAACAAATATGCCACACAATAACTAACACATAATTTAATTTAACAAATGATAACTGTCTTTGTGCAACTTTGAATGCATTTGACTTTTGTCAAATCAAATAACCAAAAGAAGGAATTCAAGTTTTCACGAGCACATCATTCTTACAAAAAGTTCTCACAGGATCAGCACATTTTGTAAAATGTGTATCAGATTCTAGATCATGGATGGCAAACCATTTTGTGAATGTGCCCAAATTGGCAATAATCTTCTAAATATTTCTTTACATGCCGTAGTAATTTTGATCAGAGATTATCATTGATTAATGAATTTGTAACAATAGTTATGGACTTTTTATTAAGGAAAATAATGGATTCTGTTACTTATTTACATGTATTTATTGTTTTATTGTCAATAAAAGTATAACAGACAGATAAATGAAGCATTTTTGAAAATCTGTTCAAAAATTAATATCAATCTTTTAAACTAACAATTGAAAAATAACCTCATTTCTAAATAGTATAAAACATAAGTGTTTCTGTGAAATTATAAATTTTGCTGCATATTCATAAAGGAAAATAAACACTTTACCCTCAGTGAGACTTCTGTTGCTGCACTAACGACAAGTGTTTTATATACTTTATAGTCGCCAAACAATTGATACTAAAACGTACAATCATCACAGCGATATTTGATTCTGTGCTTCCCGCTCCCTGAATTACAAATCAATAGTAAATATTAAAAATTCAAATTATAAATCATAAATAGAAAATAAAAAAATGGAAAGTAAGGTAGTGCAAAAAAACTGAGGCAGGTCTGGATATTTGGAGGGTACGGCCCAGATCCGGGTCAGGATCCGTTCAGCAGTCTCATCACAGTTGAAAAGAAGCTGTTCCCAAATCTGGCCGTATGAGTCTTCAAGCTCCTGAGCCTTCTCCCGCAGGGAAGCGGGACGAAAAGTGTGTTGGCTGGGTGGGTCACGTCCTTGATTATCTTGGCAGCACTGCTCTGACAGCATGCAGTGTAAAGTGAGTCCAAGGACGGCAGATTGGTTTGTGTGATGTGCTGCGCCGTGTTCACGATTTTCTGCAGCTTGTTTTGCATTGTTTTGAGAACTATGCATGTAGTAAACATCTCACCTTCCTCAGGTTGCAAAAAAATCGTTTACCGCTTCATTTGCCGGTAAAGATGATAATGATGTATCTTTTTATTATTGGTGGAGTTTAAAGAATCAAGGGTAGTATTGCATGCTATCTTGGGCATGCATTCCCTGTTCTAGATAACTCTGTTGCGGGTTCATTCACTGAAAGAAGTAAGTACCCTACTTACTTTCAGTCGCCAAATCTCCCAGGCAACCAACTCTACCTTATCCACCAATTCCACTAACAGAGTACCAATCCATATAGAACGCATTCACAAACCATGTGTGTGATTAAACTTTCATTCATAGTAAAGGCAAATTTGAAAAAATATTAAGAAAATTATACAGCCTCTTGGGCTAGAGAAAAAGTGAAAGCAGTTAGAGGCGTATAATATACAAGTAGAAAATAACAGTCGATTATTATTCCATTTCTAGGTTCCTTCATATAATTAGAGTGCTTTATTGAAGAAACAAAGACTGTTAATGTGTTTAACCACTACTTACGCAATTGTTTGCTACCACTCTCACTACATTGGTATATGGAGTAAGTAATGTTAAGGAGAATATTACTATTGAAATTATTGAAAGCTGAGAACTTACAACAAACTACATCATTTAAAGCCAATATTGATGTTCAGTGAGATGTGGATTATCCTTATTCAGCAGAATAATCACATAAATGGTCTCTAATGCATTCATTGCTGCATCTTAACCAGCCTACATAAAAAAAGGCATTTGTCCAATCAACTTGAAATTGAACAGAGCTCAACTCCACTGCAATCAAGATGGAATTAAAATGTTCAGAGGATTATTCTGGACAGTAAAATCCTAGAAATTATTTTTTGCTTTGTTCAAAGTCAAAATGTACAGGAATGAGATAGCTGAGGCACTCCCATACCAAGAATAACTGGGCACAAATTATAGTTGTAGAAGATCAGCTTAATATATACCGTGCAACTGGACTAGTAGACTTTCACCTTGACCAGGTCCAGCCAGATCCCCAAACCCATTCTCAAGGCAATTTCCTCCTCCCTAGCCGTTAGCATCAATGTCACTAAATACACATATCTTCATTATAAAGACTATCATCTTCTACCTCCAAAGCGTCATTTGTTCTCACTCCTCCCTCAGATCTGCTGCTGAAAAACATCAGATCTTTTTCTACTTGCACACTCCTTGCCAGTTGTAGGCCTTAAGAGACTGGAAGCATTAGCTCACCAGACAAATTTCAGCTGCATACTACCTTGTCCATTGATCCATCACTCTATTCTTACTGACCTACCTCAGCTTCCCTCCCACAGAGCAACAAACTATCAATGTTCACTCTCTTGCTAAAAATTTCATCACAGATACTAGTTACTGTGCAAATTTATGCTATGAGAATCTTCAAGCAAGCTAGATTTCTGGTTGTGATTTTGACAAAATAATCCTTAAACATGTTAATTCCTTACCCAATATAATAGAACACATGTTGTCAGATAAAACTGTTTTGCTATACTGGTTTTGTTAATATGTTTGCAATAGAGTCACAGAGCACTAAAGTACAGAAACAGGTCCTTCGGCCCATCTAGTCCATGCTAAACTGAATTTCTAACTAAACCCATTGACCTGCACCTGAACCATAGCCCTCCACACCCCTCCCATCCATGTACAATTCCAAACTTCTCTTAAATGCTGCAGTAGAACCCACATCCACCTCTTCTGTTGGCAGCTTGTTCCAGACTTGCACCACTCCCTAAGTGAAGAAGTTCCCACTCAGGTTCCCCTTATGTATTTCACCTTAACCTATGACCTCTAGTTCTGGTCTCACCTAACCTCAGTCGAAAAAGCCGGCTTACATTTATTTTATCTATACCTCATAATTTTGTATACCTTCTGCAAAACTCCCCTCATTCTCCTGTGCTGCAGGGAATAAAATCCTAACCTATTCAACCATTCCTGTAACTCAGATCAACTAGTCTCAGCAACATCCTTGAACGTGTTCTCTGTACTCTTTCAATCTTCTTGATATCTTTCCCACAGGTAGGTGACTGGAACTGTATACAGTACTCCAGATCTGGCTTCAGTGAAGTTTCATACAACTTCAGCATAATATCCCAACTCCTAGACTCAATACTTTGATTTATGAAACCCTATGTACCAAAAGCTTTATTTACAACCATGTAAGACCATAAGATATAGGAGCAGAATTAGGCTATTCAGCCTATCGAGTCAGCTCTGCCATTTCATCATGGCTAATCCTGGATCCCATTCAACACCATACAGCTGTCCTCTCACCATATCCCTTGATGCCCCAACCAATAAGGAATCTATCAACTTCTGCTTTAAATACACCCACATGGCCTCTACCACAGGCTGTGGCAGAGAATTCCACAGATTTACCACTCTTTGGCTAAAAAAAATTCCTCATTACTTCTGTTCTAAAAGGTCACCCCCTCAGTTTTGAGGCTATGCCCGCTAGTTCTAGATACCCCCACCAGAGGAAGCATCCTCTCCACATCCGCCCTATCTGGGCCTTTCAACATTCGGTAGGTTTCAATGAGATCCCCCTGCATTCTTCTAAATTCCTGTAAGTACAGGCCAAATGTTCCTCATATGTTAATCCCTTCATTTCCGGAATCATCTTCATAAACCTCCTCTGGACTCTCTCCAATGACAATACATCCATCTGAGATAAGGGGCCCAAAACTGTTGGCAACACTCCAAGTGCAGCCTGACTGGTGTCTTATAAAGCTTCAGCATTATCTCCTTGCTTTTATATTCTATTCCCCTTGATAAATGCCAACATCACACTTGCCTTCTTTGCCAGAAGACTCAACCTGTGAAATTAGCTTCTGGGGGGTTTGCATGAGTCCCTCTGCACGTCTGTTGTTTAAATTCTCTCCCTATTTAGATAAGGGTCTGTGCTATTGTTCCTTGTACCAAGTGCATTATATCCACCATAAATCTACCTGTAACACCACTTTTAAAGTTATGGATCTGTATTCTCGGATCCCTCTGATCTGTTGTTCTCCCCAGTACCCTACTATTCACTGTGCAAGTCTTACCAGGCTGTTCACTGTGTAAATCTTACCAGGCTTTGTCCACTCAAAGTGCAACACCTCACATTTGTCTGCATTAACTAAATTCCGTTTACCATTTTTCCTGCTGGTTCAGATCCCACTGCAAGCTTCGATACCCTTCCTCACTATCCACTACACCCTCAATCTTGGTGTCATCCACAAATTTGTTGATCCAGTTTACTTTGTCATCCAAATCTTTAATATAAATGGCAAACAACAATGTACTGATCCCTCTGTCACACGACTAATCACAGGCCTCCAGTCAGAGAGGCAACCAACTTGTATCTCTTCCCCCGTTAAGCTAATGTTGATTCCATTTATCCACCTCAACCTGATTGCCATGTGACTAAACTTTCTAGACCAGTCTCCCATGTGGGACTTTGTCAAAGGCTTTGCTATTGTCCATGTAGGTAACATCCATTGCTTGTCCTTCATCAATTTCCCTGATAATGGTTAGACACAGCCAACGTATAATACCAAGTGAAACCATGAAAGGATATGATAAGTTCAGGCAGAATTGTTTCCAGCTTTTTCATACATATCTCCTCGTTCCACTGGGAAACTTCTTCTATTAAAGATTTCTGGGACATCCTTAAAAAGTCTTCACTTTGAAAATTCTCCGGTTTACCTTTAAAAGGTACAATAAGTCCCCTCAGCGAAAGCTCAGAAGTCAAACCGGTAGACGACTGACATTTCAACCAGAGAGTGGTGCACAGGGACTGCTCCTGAAGTCAATTACACACAAGCTTCCTCCAGTGCGGGAACGGATCACCCAGTTCGACATGATCTTTCCAGTTTTTGTTCGTTCAGATGATCATCTTCATTTTGTACATGTAGCTGCAGGATGCCTGATCCATTCTTCCAACCCAACCCAACAACTCCCCAGCCCCACGCTTCCCTCCACGGCAGTCAAATATTTCTATCCCAGCAGCCTTTGGGAACTGACATCAGGAGCGAACGAAACCTACTGCGCATGTACACACCGGACACCCAGCTTCAGCAGTGCGCATGTGCATCAATTGAATCGTCGCGCATGTGCAGAGAGATTCCTAGAAATCCTTCCGGGTTTGCTTCAGTAACAGGTCAGGTAACGTCTATGTAGAGGAATCCGCAGTCTCCGTGACTGGTGCTTTTTTTTTCCATGTTAAAGGAAATGACAGGAACTAAGCCGAAGAAAAAGGAACAGGACAGTTAGGATAAACACAATATATTTTGCAGATGCTGGAAATCTTGAAGCAACACACGTAAAATGCTGGAGGAGCTCAGCGAGTCAGGCTGCATCTATGAAGAGGAATAACTAGTCGACGTTTCGGGCCAAGATCCTCATCACAACGGAGATGAGGAACTTCTTTAGCCAGAGAGTCGTGAAACTGTAGAAATCGTTGGCACAAGCACAGTGGAGGCCAAGTCATTGGGTATATTTAACGCAGAGGCTGATAGGGGGGCATGAAGGTGAGAAGGGGGGAGATTGGGGCTGAGAGAGAAAATGGATCAGCCATATTGAAATGGCAGAGCTGATTCGATTGACCAAATAGTCTAATTCTGCTCCTATGGTATAAGCCAGAATAAGGTTTATGAAGGCCAATGTGCCAAAAGCTTTCTTTACGACCCAGCCTACGTGTGATGCCATTTTCAATGAATTATGGATCTTTAGTTCCAGATCACTTTGTTCTACCACACTCTCAGTACCCTACGTTCACTGTATAAGACCATATTCGTTGATCCAGTTGACCACATTACTATCCAGATCATTGATATAGATGACAAAAGACGGACCCAGCGCTGATCCCCATGAAACTCTACAAGTCACAGGCCTCCAATCCTTGTCAAATGCCTTATTGTAGCCCATTTCAGCAACATTCACTGCCTTGCCTTCATCATCTTTCCTGGTAATTTCCTTGAAAAGCTCTATAAGATTGCATGAAGCCATGCTGACTATCCTTAATCACATGTCTATCCAAATAATCATACATCCAGTCCCTTAGAATATCTCACAATAATGTTCCCACTACTGATGTCAGGCTCACTGGCCTATAATTTCCTGGTTTAACTTTAGAGCCTTTCTGAAACAGCGTAACATTGGTTATCCTCCAATCCTCTGGTACCTCACCTGTCACGGAGGATGATTTAACTATCTCTGCTAGGGCCTCTGCAATTTCTGCACTTGTCTTCCGCAGGGTCCGAGGGAACACCTTGTCACACCCTGGGGATTTGTCCACCCTAATTTGCCTTAAGACAGCAAACACCTCCTCAGACTCGATGAGCCGAACAGCCTACTTCACCTATATCTTATGGTCTAACCGTGAAGTTGATGCCGTTTTGCCTCACTTCTATAGACCCTGTGTCCATCTCCTGAGTACATACAAATGCAAAAATTTCATCTAAGATCTCCCCCATCTTTGAGGACCAATTTTGCCCTTGCAATCCTTTTGCTCTTAACATATCTGCAGGATCCCTTGGGATTCTCCATCACTTTGTCTGCTAGAACAACCTCATGCCTTTTCTATCCCTCCTGATTTCCTTCTTAAGTGTTCTCTTGCATTTCTTATATTCCATTGGCACCTCATTTTTTCCTAGCTGCCTGTACCTGCTATGTATCTCCTTTATTTTTCTAATCTCTCTTGAAGACCAAGATTCCCTACACCTGTTATCTTTACTTTTTATTCTGACAGCCATCTACAAGCTTTGTACGCTCATAATTTTACAATTGAAGGCCTCCCACTTACCAAGTACACCTTTGCCAGAAAGCAACCTATCTTAAGCCACACTTGCCAGATCCTTTCTGATGCCACCAAAATTGGTCTTTTGCCAATTTAGAATCTGAACCCATGGGCCAGGCCTATCTTTTTGCATATCTACTTTGAAATTAATGGCATTATGATCACTAGATGTGAAATGTTCCCCTACACACTAACTTCTGTCACTTAACCTGTCTCATTCGCTAATAGCAGATCAAATATTAAACACTCTCTTAGAAACATAGAAAACCTACAGCACAATACAGGCCTTTTGGCCAACAAAGCTGTACCGAACATGTCCTTACCTTAGAAATTACCTAGGATTACCCATGGCCCTCTATTTTTCTGAACTCCCTGTACTTGTCCAGGAGTCTCTTAAAAGACCCTATCATATCCGCATCCACCACCGCCACCAGCAGCCCAGTCCATGCACTCACCACTCTCTGCGTAAAAATACTTACCTCTGACATCTCCTCTGTACCTGCTTCCAAGCACCTTAAAACTGTGTCCTCTCGTGTTAGACACTTCAGCCTTGGGAAAAAGCCTCTGACTATCCACATGATCAATGCCTCTCATTATCTTATACACCTCTATCAGGTCACCTCTCATCCTCAGTCGCTCCAAGGAAAAAAGGCCGAGTTCACTCAACCTATTCTCAAAAGGCATGCTCTCCAATCCAAGCAACATCCTTGTAAATATCCTCTGCACCCTTTCTATAGTTTGCACATCCTTCTTGGAGTGAGGTGACCAGAACTGAGCACAGTACTCCAAGTGGGGTCTGACTGCAGTCCTATATAGCTGCAACGTTACCTCTCGGCTCCTAAACTCAATCCCATGATTGATGAAGGCCAATGCACCGTATGCTTTCTTAACCACAGAGTCAACCTGTGCAGCAGCTTTGAGTGTCCTATGGACTCGGACCCCAAGAACCCTCTGATCCTCCACATTGCCAAGAGTCTTACCATTAATACTATCTTCTGCCATCATACTTGACCTGCCAGAATGAGACACCTCACACTTATCTGGATTGAAGTTCATCTGTCACTTCTCAGCCCAGTTTTGCATCCTATCAATGTCCCGCTGTAACCTCTGACAGCCCTCCACACTGTCCACAACACCCCCAACCTTTGTGTCATCAGCAAATTTACTAACCCATCTCTCCACTTCCTCATCCAGATCATTTATAAAAATCACAAAGAGTAGGAGTCCCAGAACAGATCTCTGCGGCACTCCACTGGTCACTGACCTCCATGCAGAATATGACCTGTCGACAACCACTCTTTTCCTTCTAGAGGGCAAACCAATTCTGGATCCACAAAGCCAGGTCCTCTTGGATCCCATGCCTCTTTACTTTCTCAATAAACCTTATATGGGGTACCTTATCAAATGCCTTGCTGAAATCCATATACACTACAACTATTGCTCTACCTTCATCAGTGTGTTTAGTCACATCCTCAAAAAATTCAATCAGGCTCATAAGGCACGACCTGCCTTTGATGAAGCCATGCTGACTATTCCTAATCATATTATGCCTCTCCAAATGTTCATAAATCCTGCCCCTCAGGATCTGCTCCATCAACTTACCAACCACTGAGTAAGACTAACTGGTCTACATTTTCCTGGACTATCTGTACTCCCTTTCTTGAATAATGGAACAACATCTGCAATCCTGAAATCCTCTGGAACCTCTCCCATCCCCATTGATGATGCAAAGATCATTGCCAGGGGCTCAGCGATCCCCTCCCTCACCTCCCACAGTAGCCTGGGGTACATCTCATCTGGTCCCAGAGACTTATCAACTTGATGCTTTCTTAAAGGTCCAGCACATCACCTTTCTTAATATCTACATGTTCAAGCTTTTCAATCCACTGCAAGTCATCCTACAATTACCAAACAACAGGAATTCTGCAGATGCTGGAAATTCAAGCAACACACATAAAGGTTGCTGGTGAACGCAGCAGGCCAGGAAGCATCTCTAGGAAGAGGTACAGTCAACGTTTCAGGCCGAGACCCTTCGTTAGGACTAACTGAAGGAAGAGTTAGTAAGGGATTTGAAAGTTGGAGGGAGGGGGGAGATCCAAAATGATAGGAGAAGACAGGAGGGGAAGGGATGGAGCCAAGAGCTGGACAGGTGATAGGCAAAAGGGGATATGAGAGGATCATGGGACAGGAGGTCCGGGAAGAAAGACGGGGGGGGGGGGAGACCCAGAGGATGGGCTAGAGGTATATTCAGAGGGACAGAGGGAGAAAAAGGAGAGTGAGAGAAAGAATGTGTGTATAAAAATAAATAACGGATAGGGTACGAGGGGGAGGTGGGGCATTAGCAGAAGCTAGAGAAGTCGATGTTCATGCCATCAGGTTGGAGGCTACCCAGACGGAATATAAGGTGTTGTTCCTCCAACCTGAGTGTGGCTTCATCTTTACAGTAGAGGAGGCCGTAGATAGACATGTCAGAATGGGAATGGGATGTGGAATTAAAATGTGTGGCCACTGGGAGATCCTGCTTTCTCTGGCGGACAGAGCGTAGGTGTTCAGCAAAGCGGTCTCCCAGTCTGTGTGGGGTCTCGCCAATATATAAAAGGCCACACCGGGAGCACTGTATTACCCCAGCCGACTCACAGGTGAAGTGTTGCCTCACCTGGAAGGACTGTTTGGGGCCCTGAATGGTGGTAAGGGAGGAAGTGTAAGGGCATGTGTAGCACTTGTTCCGCTTACACGGATAAGTGCCAGGAGGGAGATCAGTGGGGAGGGATGGGGGGGACGAATGGACAAGGGAGTCACGTAGGGAGCGATCCCTGCGGAATGCAGAGAGAGGGGGGGAGCGAAAGATGTGCTTGGTGGGATCCCGTTGGAGGTGGTGGAAGTTACGGAGAATAATATGTTGGACCCAGAGGCTGGTGGGGTGGTAGGTGAGGACCAGGGAACCCTATTCCTAGTGGGGTGGCGGGAGGATGGAGTGAGAGCAGATGTACATGAAATGGGGGAGATGCGTTTAAGAGCAGAGTTGATAGTGGAGGAAGGGAAGCCCCCTTCTTTAAAAAAGGAAGACATCTCCCTCCTCCTAGAATGAAAAGCCTCATCCTGAGAGCAAATGCGGCAGAGACGGAGGAATTGCGAGAAGGGGATGGCGTTTTTGCAAGAGACAGGGTGAGAAGAGGAATAGTCCAGATAGCTGTGAGAGTCAGTAGGCTTATAGTAGACATCAGTGGATAAGCTGTCTCCAGAGACAGAGACAGAAAGATCTAGAAAGTGGAGGGAGGTGTCGGAAATGGACCAGGTAAACTTGAGGGCAGGGTGAAAGTTGGAGGCAAAGTTAATAAAGTCAACGAGCTCTGCATGCGTGCAGGAAGCAGCGCCAATGCAGTCGTCGATGTAGCGAAGGAAAAGTGGGGACAGATACCAGAATAGGCACGGAACATAGATTGTTCCACAAAGCCAACAAAAAGACAGGCATAGCTAGGACCCGTATGGGTGCCCATAGCTACACCTTCAGTTTGGAGGAAGTGGGAGGAGCCAAAGGAGAAATTATTAAGGACTAATTCCGCTAGACGGAGCAGGGTGGTAGTAGAGGGGAACTTTTCTTCCGCCGTCTCCATCTCCGAGCCTACTCCTTCTGCAAGGACTCTTCCACCCCCACCGATGACCCCTTCTCCCGTCTTCAACCCTCCTCTCCTTCATGGACACCCCGCTCTGGTCTTCTGCCTGTTCTGGATCTCTTTATCGCTAACTGCCGACGGGACATCAACCGTCTCGACTCCACCACACCTTGTTCCCATTCCAACCTCACTCCTTCGGAACGCTCTGCTCTCCACTCCCTCCGCACTAATCCTAACCTTACTATTAAACCCGCCGATAAGCGGGGTGCTGTTGTAGTCTGGCGTACTGACCTCTACCTTGCTGAGGCACAGCGACAACTCGCAGATACCTCCTCTTATTTACCCCTCGATTGTGACCCCACTAAGGAGCACCAGGCCATTGTCTCCCACACCATCACCGACTTTATCCGCTCAGGGGATCTCCCATCCACTGCTACCAACCTTATAGTTCCCACACATCGCACTTCCCGTTTCTACCTCCTACCCAAGATCCACAAACCTGCCTGTCCTGGCCGACCTATTGTCTCAGCTTGCTCCTTCCCCACCGAACTCGTTTCTGCATACCTCAACACGGTTTTATCCCCCCTTGTTCAATCCCTTCCTACCTATGTTTGTGACACTTCTCACGCTCTTAAACTTT
Source organism: Mobula birostris (assembly GCF_030028105.1). NCBI lineage: Eukaryota > Metazoa > Chordata > Chondrichthyes > Myliobatiformes > Myliobatidae > Mobula > Mobula birostris. Next base: position 63,694,414 of record NC_092381.1, on the reverse strand, counting down.
TCAATGATTTTAAGTTCCCTGGCCCCCACCACTTTATTTTCACCATGGATGTCCAGTCCCTATGTACTTCCATCCCCCATCAGGAAGGTCTCAAAGCTCTACGCTTCTTTTTGGATTCCAGACCTAATCGGTACCCCTCTACCACCACTCTGCTCTGTCTAGCGGAATTAGTCCTTACTCTTAATAATTTCTCCTTTGGCTCCTCCCACTTCCTCCAAACTAAAGGTGTAGCTATGGGCACCCATATGGGTCCTAGCTATGACTGCCTTTTTTGTTGGCTTTGTGGAACAATCTATGTTCCGTGCCTGTTCTGGTATCTGTCCCCCACTTTTCCTTCGAAACATCGACAACTGCATTGGTGCTGCTTCCTGCACGCATGCAGAGCTCGTTGACTTTATTAACTTTGCCTCCAACTTTCACCCTGCCCTCAAGTTTACCTGGTCCATTTCCGACACCTCCCTCCACTTTCTAGATCTTTCTGTCTCTGTCTCTAGAGACAGCTTATCCACTGATGTCTACTATAAGCCTACTGACTCTCACAGCTATCTGGACTATTCCTCTACTCACCCTGTCTCTTGCAAAAACGCCATCCCCTTCTCGCAATTCCTCTGTCTCTGTCGCATCTGCTCTCAGGATGAGGCTTTTCATTCTAGGACGAGGGAGATGTCTTCCTTTTTTAAAGAAGGGGGCTTCCCTTCCTCCACTATCAACTCTGCTCTTAAACGCATCTCCCCCATTTCACGTACATCTGCTCTCACTCCATCCTCCCGCCACCCCACTAGGAATAGGGTTCCCCTGGTCCTCACCTACCACCCCACCAGCCTCCGGGTCCAACATATTATTCTCCGTAACTTCCGCCACCTCCAACGGGATACCACCACTAAGCACATCTTTTCCTCCCCCCTCTCTCTGCTTTCCGCAGGGATCGCTCCCTACGCGACTCCCTTGTCCATTCGTCCCCCCCATCCCTCCCCACTGATCTCCCTCCTGGCACCTATCCGTGTAAGCGGAACAAGTGCTACACATGCCCTTACACTTCCTACCTTACCACCATTCAGGGCCCCAAACAGTCCTTCCAGGTGAGGCAACACTTCACCTGTGAGTCGGCTGGGATGATATATTGCGTCCGGTGCTCCCGATGTGGCCTTTTATATATTGGCGAGACCCGACGCAGACTGGGAGACTGCTTTGCTGAACACCTACGCTCTGTCCGCCAGAGAAAGCAGGATCTTCCAGTGGCCACACATTTTAATTCCGCATCCCATTCCCATTCTGACATGTCTACCCACGGCCTCCTCTACTGTAAAGATGAAGCCACACTCAGGTTGGAGGAACAACACCTTATATTCCGTCTGGGTAGCCTCCAACCTGATAGCATGAACATCAACTTCTCTAACTTCCGCTAATGCCCCACCTCCCCCTCGTACCCCATCTGTTACTTATTTTTATACACACATTCTTTCTCTCACTCTCCTTTTTCTCCCTCTGTCCCTCTGAATATACCCCTTGCCCATCCTCTGGGTTCCCTCCCCATCTTGTCTTTCTTCCCGGACCTCCTGTCCCATGATCCTTTAGTATCCCTTTTGCCTATCACCTGTCCAGCTCTTGGCTCCATCCCTCCCCCTCCTGTCTTCTCCTATCATTTTGGATCTCCCCCTCCAACTTTCAAATCCCTTACTCACTCTTCCTTCAGTTAGTCCTGACGAAGGGTCTCAGCCTGAAACGTCGACTGCACCTCTTCCTAGAGGTGCTGCCTGGCCTGCTGCGTTCACCAGCAACTTTTATGTGTGTTCCTACTATTACCAAGATCCTTTTCTGCAGTGAATACTGAAGCCAAGTACCCATTAAATACCTCTGCAACCTCCTCAGGTTCCATACACACTTTTCCACTGTCACACTTGATTGGTCCTATTCTCTCATGTCTTATCCTCTTCACATATTTGTAGAATGCCTTGGGGTTTTCCTTAATCCTGTCCACCAAGGTCTTCACATGGCCCCTTCTAGCTCTCCTAATTTCTTCCTTAAGCTCCTTCCTGCTAGCCTTATAATTTTCTAGATCTCTATTATTACTTAGTTTTTTGAACTTTTCATAAGTTCTGTTTTTCTTCTTGACTAGATTTACAACAGTCTTTGTACACCACTGTTCCTGGACCGTACCATCCTTTCCCTGTCTCATTGGAACATACCTATGCAGAGCACCATGCAAATATCCACTGAACATTTGCCACATTTCTTCCATACATTTCCCTGAGAACATTTGTTCCCAATTTATGCTCCCAAGTTCCTGCCTGATAGCCTCATATTCCCCCTTACTCCAATTAAACACTTACCTAACTTGTCTGTTCCTATCCCTCTCCAATGCTATGGTAAAGGAGATAGAATTGTGATCACTATCTCCAAAATGCTCTCCCACTGAGAGATCTGACACCTGACCAGGTTCACTTCCCAATACCAGATCAAGTACAGCCTCTCCTCTTGTAGGCTTATCTACATATTGTGTCAAAAAACCTTCTTGAACACACCTAACAAACTCCTCCCCATCTAAATCCCTTGCTCTAGGGACATGTCAATTGTTATTTGGGAAATTAAAATCTCCCACCACGACAACCCTGTTATTATTACACCTTTCCAGAATCAGTCTCCCTATTTGCTCCTCGATGTCCCTGTTACAATTGGCTGGTCTATAAGGAACACCCAGTAGAGTTATTGACCCCTTCCTGTTCCTAACTTGCACCCACAGAGACTCCACAGACAATCCCTCCATGTCTTCTTCCTTTTCTGCAGCTGTGACACTATTTCTGATCAACAGTGCCTCGCCCCCACCTCTTTTGCCTCCCTCTCTGTCCTTTCTGAAACATCTAAAGCCTGGCACTCAAAGTAACCATTCCTGCCCCTGAGCTATGCAAGTCTCTGTAATGGCCACACCATTATAGCTCCCAAATCCTGACCCACGCTCTAAGCTCATCTGCTTTGCTCATAATATTCCTTGCATTAAAATAGACGCATCTCAAACCATTGGTCTGAGTTCATCCCTTCTCTATCACCTGCCTATCCTCCCATTGCACTGTCTTCAAGCTTTCTCTATTTGTGAGCCAACCTCCTCTTCCCGTCTCATCAGTTCGGTTCCCACCCCCACCAGCCGTCCTAGTTTAAACTCTCCCCAATAGCCTTGGTAAACCTCCCCACCAGGATATTGGTCCCCCCAGGATTCAAGTGCAACCCGTCCTTTTTGTACAGGTCACTCCTGCCCCGAAAGAGGTCCCAGTGATCCAGAAATCTGAATCCCTGCCCCCTGCTCCAATCCCTCAGCCACGCATTTATCCTCCACCTCACTCTATTCCTATACTCACTGTCACATGGCACAGGCAGTAATCCCAAGATTACTACCTTTGTGGTCCTGCTTCTCAACTTCCTTCCTAACTCCCTGTAGTCTGTTTTCAGGACTTCCTCCCTTTTCCTGCCTATGTCATTGGTACCAATATGTACCACGACCTCTGGCTGTTCTCCTTCCCACTTCAGGATATTGTGGACGTGATCGGAAACATCCTGGACCCTGGCATCTGGGAGGCAAACTACCATCCGTGTTTCTTTCCTGCGTCCACAGAATTGCCTGTCTGACCCCCTAACTATAGAGTCCCCTATCACTGCTGCCATCCTCTTCCTTTCCCTACCCTTCTTGTTGGTACTTCTACGTACTGTTTAAGGAAACTTTTAACAAACTCTATTCCATCTACTGCTTTTACAGTATGGGAGGCCTAGTCAACGTGTGGAAAGTCAAACAACCTTATGTTTCTTGCAACAGACTCTGATCTCTCTACAAATTTGTTCCTCTAAACTGGTGGACTGCTGGGTAGTCTGTAATATAGCCCCATTAATGTGGTCAGACCTTTCTTATTTCTCAATTCCACCCATAATGCCTCAGTAAATGAGTCCTCCATCTGTCTCGTGGGCCCTGCAGTGACATTTTCCCTCAATAGTAATGCCACCCCTCCTTTAATATCTCCCACTGGGTCGTGCCTGTAACAATGGAACCCTGGAATATTGAGCTGCCAGTCCTGCCCCTACTGCAACCAAGTCTCAACAGTGGCTACAATATCATAATCCCAGGTGTTGATCCATGCCCTGAGCTCATATGCCTTTCCTGTGATACTTCTTGCATTGAAATATAAACAGATCTAGACATTAGTTGCACCATGCTGAACCTTTTGAATCCTGACTCTGTCTTAACATCTGTCAACACAATCTCTGCAATAGCTGTTCTGGCACTCTGGTTCCCATCCACCTGAAACTCTAGTTTAACAACCCCCACCCCCACCCCCAGCACTCCTGTGCAGCACTAGCAAACCTTCCTGCTTCCCACTGGGGTATTAGTCCCCTTCCAGTTCAGGTACAAACTTTCTCTTCTATACAGGTCCCTTCTTTCCTGGAAGAGAGCCTGATGATCCAAACATCTTATACTCTCCCTCCTACACCAACTCCTTAGCCACATGTTAAACTGTATAATCTTTCTATTTCTGGCCTCACTAGCATGTGGCATTGGTAGAAATCCTGGAGGTCCTGCCCTTTAACTTAGCACCTAACTCCCTGAAGTCACTTTGCAGAACCTTGTCAGTCTTCCTACCCATGTAATTGTAACCTACATGGACCACGACCCCTGGCTGTTTACCCTCCCACGTAAGAATGCTGAGGACTCACTTCAAGATGTCTGGACCCTGGCACCTGGGAGGCAGCATACATCCAGGAATCTCTTTTTCTTCTATAGAACCTTCACTCTGTTCCTCTAACGAATGAATCACCCTCACCATTGCTTATCTCTTCTCCCTCTTCCCTTCTGAGATGCAGAGTCAGACAGTGCCAGAGACCCGACTGCTGTGACTTTCCTCTGCCAGGCCATTCCCCCACCCACCGCCCAACAGTATCCAAAGTGGGATACCTGTTGCTGAGGGGGATGGCCACAGGGGTACTGGCTGTTTATCCCTTTCCCCTTCTTGACTGTCACTTGTTTTTCTGTGTCCTGCATCTTGGGTGTAACTGCATCTCTATATGTCCTATCTATCACCCCTCAGCTTCCCTGAATGATCCAGTTCCTTATCGCAGAGCATTAAAAGCTGCATTTCTTGTAGGTGTTGTCATCAGGGGCACTGGAGGACCCTCTGCCTTCCCACAGCCTGCAAGAAAAGCATTCTACTATCCTGGCATCTCTACTGTTCTAACTGAGCAAAATGTAAAGAAGGAAGAACTGTGGGGAGTGAAACTCTACTTTTTTTTTGCCATCTCTCACTCAAGCCTCTCCTTGCTGATGCCTCAAAGAGGTAAAGCCTAAAAATCTCCACTCTAAATCTGACCACTCAAAAGATGGCCACTCCACTTGCCCCTGCCTTACTTTAATTTGTTCTTGCCAATCAATCCCGAATGCTGATTGGTCACTGCTCAAAACTCCAAACTGCCACAAGTCGCTGCCTTTTTTACTTCAATCGGTGAACCTGAATGAGCTATGTCTTCTCAACCTTCTGATCTCTAATTAGCCATTGCTCAAAGTACAATTCATGTACAATTAGGGGTAGATAATAAAGACTGGTGCAACCAATGATATCCAAAGTCTGTGAATGAAAATATTAAAATAATATTCAGAAAGTTAAAAAGCTGACAGCAAAGAAATCTGGATGAACTGAATAAGTATTTTGCATCAGTCTTCACTATGGAAGACACTAGTAGTATGGTGGAAGTTTGAGAGTGTCAAGGGGCAGAAGAGAGTGCAGTTGCTATTTCTAGGGAGGTGGTGCTTGAGAAACTGAAAGGTCTGAAGGTAGATAAGTCACCTGGACTACACCACAGGATTCTAAAAGAGGTAGCTAAAGAAATTGTGGAGGCATTAGTAATGATCTTTCAAAAATCAATAGATTCTGGCATGGTTCCAGAGGACTGGAAAGTTGCAAATGTCACTTCACTCTTCAAGATAGGAAAGAGGAAGAAGAAAGAAAATTTTAGGCCAGTTAGTCTGACCTCAGTGGTTGGGAAGATATTGGAGTTAACTGTTAAGGATGTGGTTTCGGAGTACTCTACTTGGAGACGCATAATAAAATAGGCCATAGATAGCATGAATTCCTCAAGGGAAAATTTTGCCTGACAAATTTATTGGAATTCCTTGAAGAAATAACAAGCAGGATAGACAAAGGAGAATCGGTTGATGTTGCGTATTTGGATTTTCAGAAGGCCTTTGATAAAGTGCCATACATGAGACTGCTTAACAAGCTACAAGCCCATGATACTACAGGGAAGATACTAGCATTGGCTGATTGCATGAGGCAAAGTGTAAAAATAAAGGGATCCTTTTTGGATTAGCTACTGGTGGCTAGTGTTCCACAAGGATTTATAATGGGATAGCTTCTTCTTACGTTGTATGTCAACAGTTTGATGGGCTGATACTCAGATGGGTGGAGGCGCAGGTAGTGTTGAGGAAGCAGAGAGGCTGCAGAAGGACTTAGATTAAGAGAATGGGCAAAGGAGTGGATGGAACGCAGTGTCAGGAAGTGCATGGTATTGTACTTTGGTAGAAGGAATAGAAGCATAGACTATTTTCTAAACAGAGAAAATTCAAAATCCGAGGGATTTGGGAGTCCTCGTGCAGGATTCCCTAAAGGTTAATTTGCAAGTTTAATATGTGATGAGGAAGCAGAATGCAATGTTAGCATTCATTTCAAGAGGACTAGAATATAAAAGCAAGGATATAATGTTGAGGCTGTGTAGGGCACTGTTGAAGTCTCACTTGGAGTATTGTGAACAGTTCTGGGCCCCTTATCTAAGAAAGGATGTGCTGACTTTGGAGAGGGTTCAGAGTAGGTTCATGAGAATGATTCTGGGAATGAAAGGATTATCATATGAGAAGCGAATGAAGGCTGTAGGCCTGTACTCACTAGGATTTAGAAGAATGATCGGGCATCTCCATCAAATATTGAAAAGCCATGATAAAGTGGATGTGAAGAGGCTGTTTCCTTTGATGAGCGAGTCTAAGGCCAGAGGGGACAACCTCAAAAGATAGGGATGTCCATTTAACTCAAAATTCAAAGTAAAATTTATCATCAGAGTACATACTTGTCACCACATACAACTGAGATTCTTTTTCTGCGGGCATACTTAACGAGTAAAAATTCCTGCAGCCTGTAGTAGGTCGATCTTGCCTTTCAGTAAGGCTGAGGTAGGGGATCTTGGGCTTAAAAAGGTTGATGACCGCTACTGTAGAGAGGTGCGGATGTACACCGGCCCCATGTTCGAAGAACAGAGATAAGGAGGCATTTATTTCGCTGGAGGATGGTGTATCTGTGGAATTCATTGCCACATGAGGCTGTGGAGCCCAGGTCATTAGGTGCATTTAAGCTAGAGATTGGTATGAGCTTAATTAGTCAGGGTGTGAAAGGTTATGGGGAGAGGGCAGGAGAATGGGGTTGAGCAGGAATTAGATAAGCAATGATGAAATGGCAGAGCAGACTTGATGGGCCGAATGGTTTAATTCTGCTCCTTTGTCTTGTGATATAAGTAATACTTAATGCATGTTTCAGGTTAGAAATAGATCACTTTATGAAATTGGTTGTATTTCTAAAGAAACAAGAATCTGGTATTCATAAGCACAAGAAAATCTGCGGATGCTGGAAATCCAAAAGAACACACACAAAATACGCTGGAGGAACTCAGCAGGTCGGGCAGCATCAGTGGAAAAGATCGGTCAACGGTTCGGGCCGGAACCCTTCGTTGGGACTGATGCTGCCCGACCTGCTGAGTTCTTCCAGCGTGTTGTGAGTGTTGCTTTGACCCCAGCATCCGCAGATTATTTTGTGTTAACACACACAAAATGCCTGAGGAACTCAGCAGGCCAGGCAGCATCTATGGAAAAAAGTAAACAGCGTTTTAGGCCAAGCCCTATCATCAGGACTTGATCTGGTATTCATAGGTGTAAACTCTGTGCAGTATTGATTGAAACCTACCGTTGAGCTTGTTCAGATGCATCTATTTCACGCTGAAACATTGAAATGAGATAGAAGATCATGATGACCCATCAGCTTATTCTATCAATCATTGTGATTTCACTGTATCCCTTGACATTGTTCATTAATAAACATCAAGTGTAAGATCAACAACTGACTGAGCCTCAGTTTGCATTTGTGGAATAAAGTTCCAAACTTTAAACTGTTCCTAACTTTACTCCTCGAAAATTCGACCTTAATTTTTAGACAAAAAAAAAACTTTCTTCCAGGGTTCTCAATTTCTCTAATTTCAATTAAACCACTCCATTACCTTTTACATTTAAGGAAATATACCTGTAGTTTGTGAAACCTCTCAAAATATGATATTTGGGTTGAGGTATCATAATCTCCATTGCGCTTGAGAAAAAACAATATTGGTGTGCCAGGTGTGGTGTAAACATCACCATTTTTGCTTGTGTATGTTTATGGTCAATTCTTGGAATCACAATGATCAACCGGTGTATATAAAAGTAAACGTAACCTAGACAAGATAAAAATTAAACCATTATAAGTTTACTTTAAGACTGTTGTCAGGTCTGGGTTTCATATGAAGCTAATTGTTGAGTGTAAGTAAATTAAATTGCTTTTGGTTAAAGCCTGTGCTATGTTTCCCTCATAATGCTTATTGTCTGCCATACTGGTGGGGAGGAGAATTTGTATGTGTTGCCACATGTTTCCTGTAGCTGATGTACAGTATAAATACTGTTAATAGCCATGAGTCATGTCATTTAATTAAGTGGACAAATGTGTCATCCACAATTACAACAAATACTTACCCTTAGTTTAAAGCGCACAAAATGTGACTTGTTCAGGTTGGTAACATCATAATGGAAAGCTGCCTTAAGTTATTAAGGCATTATGTCTGGGGTAATGAGATTAATGAGGAATTGAAGATCGTGTTTAATTATAGTTCAACCATACATGAATATAGCCTTACGAAACAGTGTTCCTCTGGTGCCAGGGTGCAAAACACATTGACAACATTAGCATAGCACAAATAGCACATATGGTTACAATTTCATAAAAACATAGTCACAAAATAATACAGCAAAAGTCATTGAGTGCAGAATTACTGTAGAATTCATGGTAAGTTGCCCTGGTTCAGCTTGTTCTTCCACCAAATGAACACTGGAGGGCAGCACTGATGGGAGGGGCCAGCCCCCAACACCAGTATGGATTCCACAGTGCCCATAGAATCTCTCCCACACCGCCTCTACATTTCTTTTCCTGGGTGGCTGCAACAGGCTACCCTGCAGCATGGACTTAGTCCCCTCCACAACCAAGGCAACGCATCTCCTCTGTCATTGGTGTCGCCAGTGAATCAGACCTGCAGTATTCGATGTTACCAATGTCCAACAGGGTCTTGTGATTACAATAAAATACAATCATTCGCACACCTGTCCAATGGTACACGCCAAGTCCGGACGACAACACAACAATGATACGCAATAAGTCCAGCTCCATCGCTATCAAGCAACTCACTGATGGGTTAGCCCTGCAGTACTTAATGTCCTTAGTATCCAGCAGTGACTTTTGGTTATAAAAAAGACTTACAAAACAAACAAACAAATCTTTGACTGGACTTAAAGTGGCCACTGCATCCAAGTGTGCTGCCATCTAGAGGCAAGGAATAGTTTATGTGCTGCACTATAGCCAGCTAGCTACACAGGTTTGTTTCTCATTGCTGTCCCAAATACTCCATATTGAGCAATCAGGCACCACAGTGTGCAGTTTTAGACCATAAAACCCATAAGATATTTGAGCAGAATTAGGCCATTTGACCCAGAGTATGCTCTGCCATGTGATTATGACTGATTCATTTCCCTCTCAACCCCATTCCCCAGCCTTCTCTCTGTGACCTTTGACACCCTGACTTATGAAGAATCTATCAGTCTTCATCTTAAGTTCTCTCAGTGACCTGGTCTCCACAGCCACCTGTGGCAAATGTATTCCACAGATTCTGGCTAAAGAAATTCCTCCTCATATTTGTTCTAGATGGATGTCCCTCTATGGTGAAGTTGTGCCCTCTGGTTTTAAACTCCCCCATGCTAGGAATCATACCCTCCACATCCATTCTATCTAGGACTTTCAACATTTGATAGGTTTCAATGACAGTCCCTCTCACTCTTTTAAATTCCAGTGAGTACAGGCCCAGAGTCATCAAACGCTCCTCATATGATAAGCCTTTCATTCCTGAAATCTTTTTCACAAACCTCCTTTAAACCCTCCCCAATGTCAACACACCCTGTCTTAGATAAGGGGCACAAAACTGCCTCACAATACTCCAAGTGAGGTCTCACCAGTGCTTTATAACCCTCAGCATTACAGCCTTGCTTTTATATTCTAGTCCTCTCAAAATGAATGCTAACATTTACCTTCCTCACCACTGACTCAACCTACATGTTAACCTCTAGGAAATCCTGCACGAGGACTCCCAAGTCGCTTTGCACCTCATATTTTAGAATTTTCTCCCCATTTAGAAAATAGTCTACGCTTTTATTCCTTCTACCAAAGTGCATAACCATACACTTCCTGACCCTGTATTCTATCTGCCACGTGGTTCCCCATTCCCCAAATCTATCCAGGTCATTCTGTACACCCCCGCTTCCTCAACACTACCTGCGTCTCCACCTCTATTTGTATCATCGGCAAGCTTGGCCACAAAGCCTTCAATACCATCATTCAAATCACAGACAATGCAGTGTAATGTGACGAGAATACACATAAATTAAGATGTTTGCTGGCCTGGGCTAGCATCAGTGGCATCAGCAGTTGGTCTGCCACCTGTCCTCAGGGGAAGGAGAGATAAGGAACAATGAAGCAGCATCTGGAGATGTGTAATGAAGGGACGGGAGAGAGAGCTGTCTAGAGCGGCTCCCCCTTTGAACCCTGAACTGTTTGAAGTGATGGACAGGCAATCTGGAGATGTGTGATGAAGGGACGGAAGAGAGAGCTGTCTGGAGCGGCTCCCCTTTTGAACCCTGAACTGTTTGAAGTGATGGACAGGCGATACCCCAGCAGGAGGAATAAAAAGGGACAGGTTCGCTAAGGCAGGACACACACGACACCCGAGTTAACGAGATCCTGGAAGCGGTGCGCCTCTCACGAGTCGGTGGGAAGCTCTTGGACGGTTGATCGGGGGATCAGCCTTAAATGCACAGGGTGGAAAGGTACGATCAGCGGGAACCCGGTGTGTGTCCACCCTCGCTTGGGTGCCGGGTTCACTGCAGAGGATCGACCGCATCTGGAGGAGGGGTCACAGTCGGTGACCTCAGGTGACATCACAAAGGACCTGCCCGAAAGCTGCTTGTGAGCAATATCGCCGGTCTGTGAGTGGAAGCCGTTTCTGAATGATCAGTCGTTCTCGCTCTCTCTCTCCCTCCCCCCACGTTGTCCATCGCCATGGCAACGATTACTGCGAACTGAACTAAATCGAACTGGACTTTTGTGTCACTTTGAAATTGGTCATTTACCCCTAGACAACGATAGAGCTTGATTGATGCTGTTATCTTAATTCTGTGCACATGTGTGTTTATCATTGCTGAACTGTTGCATTTATTATCCTTTCGATTACTGTGTTGCTTGTTTCTTTAATAAAACTTTCTTAGTTCTAGTAATCCAGACTCCAACTGAGTGATCCGTTTCTGCTGGTTTGGCAACCCAGTTACGGGGTACGTAACAGTAAAAAGAGGGCAGTCCTAATATTGTCCCCTATGAAACACCACTAGTCATTGGCAGCCAAACCGAAAGGATCCCTTTATTCCCACTCCTTGCCTCCTGCCAATCAGCCAATGTTCTATCCACGCTGGTAACTTTCCTGTTATACCCTGTGAGGCACCTTGTCAAAGGCCTTCTGAAAATCCAAGTACACAACATCCATCGATTCTCCTTTGTCTGTGAGGTGAGGATGTCTGTTGGTCAGAATTGACCATGGGTATTGCGTCCTAGCTGCCCAGATATGCAAGCCTGGGCAGTATGATATGGAGAGCAAGCTGTTGCCCATGTAGCAAGCTCCCCCTCTCCACACAACCGAAGAACCCACAGGAACAGCAGAGACTGATACGGTTTGGTACCAGCAACATCGCGGGAGTTGCTCAGCATTGAACTCAATGTAGGACTGCCTTAGCGACTCCAGCTCCAGATTTTTCCCTCGGGGTTTGCTCCCGGTCTTCCCCATGAGTGGGTATAGCCACAAGTTACTGAAGTTTGAAATCATAGTTTTCCTTTTCCTAGATGAGCTGACAAGCCCCGTCTGCCCAAAGCAACTGGTTTTAAGGCACCAGTAACCCACCTTTGCCCCTTCTCCTGTCAGTAGAAATGGTTGCACTGGGTTTGATAACTAAGCCGCACATGAAGGCCAGGAGCTGGTCTTGATTGTCAAAGGCTATTTACGGCGCACGCCATTGGGAGCACTTTAATAGGTAGTGGGAGCTTGTCCCTGTTATCACCCCTGGCTGTAACAACCTTAAGGAACCTTTGTCTATCCTGCTTGTTATTTCCTCAGAGATTCCAATAGATCTGCCAGGGAAGATGTTCTCATAAGAAACCATGCTGACTTTGGCCCATTTTATTATGTGGCTCCAAGTACCTCGAAACCTCATGCTTAACACCAAAATCTTCTCAATTACTGAGGTCAGGCTAACTGACCTATAAGTTCCTATCTTCTGCCTCCCTCCCTTCTTGAAGAATGGAGTGACATTTGCAATTTTCCTGAGCTCCTGAACAGTGTCAGAACCTATCGATTCTTGAAAGATCATTAATAATGTCTCCACAATCTCTTCAGCTACCTCTGTCAGAACCCTGGGGTGTAGTCTATCTACTCCAGGTGACTTATCTACCTTAAGACCTTTCAGCTTCCCAAGCACCTTTTAATAGCAACTGCACTCACTTCTGCCCCCGGCACTCTCAAACATCCAGCATACTAGTAGTATCCTCCACAGTAAAGACTGATGCAAAATACTTATTCATTTTGTCTGCCATCTCCCTGTCCGTGATTACTACCTCTCCAGCGTCATTTTTCAGCAGTCTGATATCTACTCTTGCCTCTCTTTTACTCTTTATATATCTGAAAAAACTTTCGGATTCCTCTTTGATATTATTGGCTAGCTTACCTTCATGTTTTATCTTTTCATGGCTTTTATCTTTATATGGCTTTTTTAGTTGCCTTCTGTTAGTTTTTAAAAGCTTCCCAATCCTCCAACTTCCCACTAATTATTGCTCTATTATATGCCCTCTCTTTTGCTACTATGTTGGCTTTGACTTCCCTTGTCAGCCATCATCATGTCATCCTGCCTTTAGAATACATCTTCTTCTGCTTTGGGATGTATCTATTCTGCACCTTCTGAATTGCTCCCAGGAACTCCAGCCATTGCTTCTCTGCTGTCATCCCTGCTACTGTCCCCTTCCAATCAACCTTGGCCACCTCCTCTCTAATGCTTCTGTATTTCCTTTTACTTCACTGCAATACTGATACATCTGACTTTAGCTTCTCCATCCCAAATGGCAGGGTGAATTCTATCATATTATGATCACTGCCTCTAAAAGGTTATTTTACCTTAAACTCTCTAATCAACCACCCAGTCCAGAATTCCTGAATCTTTAGTGGGCTCTGCTCTGTGCTGTACGTCAATAAAGAAATAAGCTGCACAAAAAAACCATCTCATGGCATTCTACAGATTCTCTCTTGGGATGCAAAATTAACACCAGTCTGATTTTCCCAATCTACCTACATATTGAAATCCTCCATGACTATTGCAACACTGTCCTTTTGACATGAGTTTTCCATCTCCCATTTTAATTTGTGGCCCACATTCTGGCTACTGTTTGGAGGCCTGTATGTAACACATATCAGGGTCTTTTCACCCTTGCAATTCCTGAACTCTACCCACAATTCTAACCTTTCTAAGGATTTGATTTTGTTTGTTACCAACAGAGCCACCCCACCCCCTCTGACTACCTGCCCGTAGCTTCGATACAATGTGTATCCTTGTATGTTAAACTTCCAACTTCTGTATAATCTTTTTTCAGCCACAACTCAGTGATGTCCATGTCATACCTGCCAATCTCTAAATGCTCTACACGATCATCTATTTTCTTTCATATACAGCGTGCATTCAAATCCAACACCTTCAGTTCTGTATTCGTCACCCTTTTTGATGTTGTCTGCATATTACACTGCAACTCATTTCACTGACTGCAATTTGCCCTATCATCTGCCTGTCCTCTCTGACACTCTCGCTATACACTGCCTCTGCTTGTATACCAACTGCCTCATCCTCAGCCCTGTCATTCAGTTTCCCACCCCCTTGCCAAATCACTTAAACCCTCCGCAACATAGGTGCAGGAGTAGGCCATTCGGCCCTTCGAGCCTGCACTGCCATTCAGTATGATCATAGCTGATCATCCAACTCAGAACCCTGTACCCGCCTTCTCTCCATACCCCCGATGCCTTTAGCCACAAGGGCCATATCTAACTTCCTCTTAACTATAGCCAATGAACTGGCCTCAACTGTTTCCTGTGGCAGAGAATTCCACAGATTCACCACTCTCTGTGTGAAGAAGTTTTTCCTCAGCTCGGTCCTAAAAGGCTTCCCCTTTATCCTTAAACTGTGACCCCTTGTTCTGGACTTCCCTAACATCAGGAACAATCTTCCTGCATCTAGCCTGTCCAATCCTTTCAGGATTAAACCCAATCCTCCAAACCATCTTTATTTACCTAGGCTGTCAATTCTTATCGTTTCAATTAGATCCTCTCTCAATCTTTCAATGTCTAATCGAATATGAAACCTGCGTTGACTAAAACTCCCTTTGCTGCATGCTGGTTCCTTCAGCCTAGTAACAAGTGGTGAACCTTTGCTATCTCTCTGTAAGCGATATCCCGATTCTAGCAAGGAGGGGAGTTTTAGTCAACCAGGTTTCATATTCATTAGACATTGAAAGATTGAGAGAGGATCTAATTGAAACTGATAAAATTTTGACAGGCCTAGGTAAATAAAATGTTTGGAGGATGTTTATCCTGCCTTGTGCATTGAGATCAGGGGCTCATGGCTTCAGATTACAGTACAAGAATTTAGCACAAATGAGAAATTTCTTCACTCAGAGGGTAGTGAACCTGTAAAATGCACAATGATGGAGGGTTGTGAAGTTAGACCACTGACAAAGAAAATTCTAGATGCAAAAGGATTCAATGGCGATGGGACAAAAAGTAGGAATATGGTATTGAGAAGGATGATCAAGCTGAAAGGGCCACCTAATATTCCATAGCAATGCATGTCATGGAACTAGAGAAAATGAATAAAAACAAATGAATGGTTATTTTAAAATATATTTTACCATACTTAGTGATAGTCATTGTAAAACTTCCTTATAAAAATTGTGCATAACTTATGTTTACGTTTTCTTGCAAATGCTTATTTGACACTATATTCCTGTAAGCTGCTGGAATTTAGTTTTTCATTGCACGTGTGCTTGATAATACATTTGACTTTGATTTCCATTCATTTTTGGGACAGACCTCTTGGGAAAAGAGATTTCTGGCTGGAAACAAATTATGTTTCATATCAGAGTATTACATTATGATGCCAAATATTGAAATGTAAAGTCCTACAGACATTGCATTAATCATGAGGGTGTTGAAGTCTACCAAGCTTCAAAACAACTATCATGCATCACAAAAAGTAATAATCTGAAATCATAAAGCAAAAAAATTACTAATATTTTTCAAAACTAAATGCTCTACCAGGAAAGGAAACATACAGCAGAGCTTTAAGATCTATTCTTAACCTTGGAATTTGGCGGTTTTGTATTTTTTTCAGGACTGTGTGGAGGGAGCAATAATTTATATTATTTGTATTTCTAAATTCAAGCAACTAGACTTTGCCCTCACCTCTAGCTATGCATTTCGGAACTAATAATTGGAAATTTATGGGCATTCCCATTCCTTCCCGAGGTCTCGCTCAACTGTAAAATTTTGGTGGGGCTTGGATTCGTTATCACTCGGTAACCCAAAAAGAAGATGCAATGGCAAAAAAAATTAACAGATGCCGAATTCCAGAGGCCGTCTCACAAGCATCTCGTCAGTAAAGCCAGTCTCAGAGATCCAGTCCCCAAGGTTCAATCCTATCCTCTGATGCGGTCTCTGTGGAGTTGCACGTTCACCCTCATACCGACGAACACCAGAAAATCTGCAGGTGCTGGAAATCCAAAGCAACACACACAAAATGCTGGAGGAACTGCTGAGTTCCTCCCGCATCTTGTGTGAGTTGCTCCCTGTTTCCTCACGGCTCCCAAAGAGAGCGGGTCGGTAGGTGAGGGATGTGGAACGAATGGAATTGGATTCGTGGTAGATGGTCGGCGTGGACGTTACCGTGCCGTATCTGTCTATGTGCTCTTCAGTAAAATGGCCCTTGTTTCATTGTTAAATGTGTTAATTACAGTGAAGATTCGCATGGCACCCCCTTGAAACGACCCTAAAGACTCCACAACGCGCTTATTCATTTCCCGCCATCTCTGAGTTCCGGCTCCTAGCCCGCAAACCACACACTCAGCCAAAATGGACCCCTTAATGTTCGCTAATTCACATCCTGAGGAGATTTATACCAGTCGCGCAAAAATGAGACCTTGACTCTGCAGTTAAAAAAATACATACGTTCTCATCATTGTCGGTCTGAACTGTAATAAAAATAAAGCCAGGCAGTTAAACGACGAAGCAGGCATTCTCGGCTGACGACTCATTGGGACTTGAAACTTGGAACGAGAAAGGGCGCCAAGCTCCGTTGCTAAGCGGGTGAGTGTGTGGTTTGGTGTTGGTACCGGGGCTCGGACATCGTGCCGAGAGGCCCCCGAGTGCCGCGGAGAAGAGGGAGTGATAGATATGCCAGGCTTGTCCACCGGTCTCTGGCTGAGAGGGAACGGGAGGAAGAAACTGTGAGGGAGAGAGAAAAGGGAGGGAATGAGGAGCACAGAATGAGGGGAGGGGAGGGGAGGGGAGGGGAGGGGAGGGGGCGGGGAGCAAGAAAAATCTTTACATCGCTTGGCCTTCCAGGTAATCCCACACAGGGGTTTTAAACAAAGTTCTTTTGAACTCTTGGCACTGTTGTAAGAAGTCGGAAGTTAATAACTGAAAGGAGCAAAACAGCTTGGAGGGAAAGTAGAGAAAATAAATTCATTATTTATGTATAAATGAGACGCTTTTTAGAACAGATGTTATTCATAAATTGAATTCACTAGACTTCGGAGATGATGTGGGCCGTAGCTGGGCACTCCAACTGGATTACATTGATCAGATTTTAACATTTAGCGTTTGTGATTTAGAATCTCGTACAAATCTTTAAGTAATTCGTCACTATTGTCAGCGGTATAATCTAAGCAATAACTTAGCTTCTCCTCTTCGAAGCTAAAGTCATCCATGCCCATGTGTTTATTGATGACAACCTCTACTATCTCGACCCTTGTGTCTTTGTTTAGTTTTTGACTATTTGCTAATAATGAGTACTAAGTTCTTCTTAACAGAATGGCTAAAAGAACTTAATCATATTCTGGAGTTAATGGTTCATATTCTTGAGTTGAGTTCGTTGTGTGAGATGTGGAAACTTTGGGAGACCTCCAGTGTCCAGATAACTCTGAGCTCCAGATAACTACATCTGCTCGAATTGTACCAAGCTTAAGCTCCTTAAAGACAGTGTAAAGGAACTGGAGCAGCAGCTAGATGACCTTCTGTTCAAAAGGAAGAATGAGAAGTTGATAGATAGGAGCTACAGGGAGCTAGCCACCCATAAGTTTCAGGAAGCAGATACCCGATTGTCAGGAGAGGGAAAGGGAATAGGCAACCAGTGCTGAGTACCCTTGTGGCCATTTCCCTCAATAAGTATACTGCTTTGAATCCTATTGGGGTGTTGATCAACTTACCAGAGGGTATCCACAGCAAGCAGGTCTCCACCACTGAGTCTGGATCTGTTGCTCAGAGGGAGGAGGGGAAGAAGAGGTGAGTTGTAGTATAAGGAGGTTTGTCGGTTAGTGGAACGGAAAGGGGGTTCTATGGACGAGAGTGAAAATTTTGGATGGTTTGTTGCGCCCTGACTGCCAGGGTCAGGGATATCTTGGATTGAGTTCATAGGAGGATGAGCAACCTGAGGTCCTGGTCCATGTAGGTAACAATAACAGGTAGGGTGGATGATGCAGTCCTGCAAAGTGAATTCAGGGAGTTAGGTGCTAAGTTAAAGGACAGGACCTCGAGGGTTGTGATCTCAGGATTGCTACTGGTACCACGTGCTAGTGAGACCAGAAATAGTAAAATCATACAGTTTAACACATGGCTAAGGAGTTGGTGCAGGAAGGAGGGCTTCATATTTTTGGATTATTGGGCTCTTCCAAGGAAGGTGGGACCTGTACAGAAGGGATGATTTGCATCTGAACTGGAGGGGGACTAATATCCTTGTGGGAAGGTTTGCTAGTGCTGCACAGGGGTGGGGGGGTGGGGTTGAACTAGAGAGTTGCAGAAGGAGGATGGGAACCAGAGTGCCAGAGCAGGTAGATGAGTGGTTGTGGAGAAAGATGTTGTTAAGCTGACAAAGTTAGGAATCAAAAGGTTGAGCAAAGTGGGACTAATGTTCTGAGCAGCATATATTTCAATGCCAGGAATAATGTAGGGAACGTGGATCAGCACGTAGAACAATGACATTGTACCTACCAGTGAGACTTGATTGCAGGAGGGTCGGAACTGGCAGCTCAATGTTCTGGGTTCCGTTGTTTTACATGTGACCAAGTGGGAGGGATTAAAGGAGAGGGGTGGTATTACCAGTCAGGGAAAATGTCATGGTAGTGCTCAGTCAGGACAGATTGGAGATCTTGTCTAGTGAGGCTTTATGGGTGGAACTGGGGAATAAGGTATGACCACGATGATTGGGCTATATTATAGACCAACCAACAGTCCATGGGACTTAGAGGCACAAATTTTTAGAGAGATTGCAAATTGATGCAAGAAACATGAGGTTGTGATAGTACGGTGATTTTAATTTTCCACATTAACTGGGACTCCCATACTGTAAAAGGACTGAATGGAAAGAGTTTATAAAATGTGTCCAGGACAGTTTCCTTAATCAGTACGTAGAAGACCCAACTAGAGAGAGTGTGATACTAGATTTTCTTTAAGGAAAGGGACAGGACAGGTGACAGAAGTTTGTATAGGGGAACACTTTGCATCTAGTGATCATAATGCCACTAGTTTCAATGTAATTATGGAAAAGGATAGGTTTGGTCCTCGAGTTGAGATTCTAAGTTGGAGAAAATCCAATTTTGATGGTACTGTATCAGATCTGGCAAGTGTGGATTGTGGTAGATAATGTTCTTATAAAATATCTCTGCATCTCTATTGCATCTATATCATTTTTATAAACGGTGGTAACCCAAGTTGTGTGCAGTATTTCATGTGTAATCTATAATGCTGTGGTGCAGGTGTAATGTAATTTCTGTACCTTTCAATCATATCCTTCCACAAATAAATCTTAGTGCTTGGTTTTGACTCTTTGCTACCCTATAGTGTAACTTATTGAATGTACTCCAAGGTCCTTTTGAATCCTTCTCTGCTTCTCCCCATCCTGGTTCACAACTTTCAACTAATTATCTCCTTATTCTTCCTAGCAGAATATACTGCCTCACATTTACCTGTGTTGAGCCTTACCTGTCATTTATTTTCTAATTCTGCAAACTTTTTTAAAGTCCTCTTGAAATTTGTTGTAGTCCTTTTCCAGTTTGACAAACATTGTTATACATAGATTTAGAAACACTATTATAGTTTCCGAAATCAAAACCATTAATGTAAGTTAGGAATTGGATAGTCCCAGCACTGATCTTTGTGGAACATGTGTATCGATCATCCTGTATTGTGAAGAGTTTGCTCCAACTTTCACTTTTTTTTTGAAGGCAGTTCGAATAAGTTATGTCATTTGCCCCTGATTTCTGCATTCTCTGACTTCATTCATTAGTTGATTACAAGGCACTAGGTCTTAGAGCCTTTGAAATTCTGAATAATTGCATCCATTCAATAGGGTTGGTCAAGCCATACCTGTCTATTTTAAATCTATATTTACTATTCATTAATATCCTTTTTGTTTCTACGACTTTGTTTAGTAGTGGATCTATTAATTTTCACAGCAGTGATACTAATTTCCTGAAATGTTCTATCGCCTTTCTTAACATAAAGATATTAGCAACTGGTCCTACATAACTAAACATTTTATTAGGTTCTAATAAATGTGCATAATAATGCCTCTGTAATCTGTTCACTATTATTTTAAATCCAAATTGGTATTTTATGTTCCTGTTTGATTGGTTTTTTGTGTATCCAGTTTTTCTATTAAATGCATATGAATGTATGTTATTAGTCATCATGCAATTATATTCATCTTTTCTGTCATCATATAAAATTCCATGAATCTGCAAGGAATACTGAATTTTTTTTTATCTTAAGCAAAATATAAATAGCATATCATTGTTTCAGTTCTTTGGATGCTACAAACTTTTAAAAGAGTTGAACAATATATATCTGAGGCCTCTGTTGGTCAACCATGGATGTTGCATCCTATCTGCCTAGATATGCAAGCCAGGGTAGTACAATATGGAGAGCAAGCTGTTGCCCATGTAGCAAACTCCCCCTCTGCCTTAAGGGCAACTCCTCCAAATTTTTCCCTTAGGGTTTACTCCTGAAGCCTTCCCCATGAATTGGTTTAGCTAATATATATTGTATTGAATTTATTTAAGTCTTCCATCCGTCCCACAACTTGTGGAAGTACAAATCTTTGCATTATGACTCGGTCACAATGTACAGACATGTGTATATAAGTTTAAGTTTATTAGTTTGTAGAAAGAAGCTGTCCCATAGCCTGTTGGTTCTGCTTTAATGCTGTGCAACCGTTTGCTAGATGGAAGCAGCTGGAACAGTTTATAGTTGGGGTGACTGGTATCCCTGATGATCTTTCAGGCCTTTTTTATGCTCCTGCTGCTGTAAATGTCCTCAGTGGAGGGAAGTTCAAAGGAGGAAATGTATACTGTACACTTAAATTTAAAATCAACAATTTGTAAGATTTTGGTTACAAATGAGGTCCTCTACTTGGGTATTAAAGTTAATACTTCCCTATCATCTGTGGTTAAAACAAATTACTCTGTAATTTTGAAAAAAATAGAGGAAGGTATTAATAAATGGAGACACCTGCCAGCATCAGTCCCAGCCCGTATATCGGTCATTAAAATGAACACCTTACCCCGCACTAATTTTATTAGCTCAATGATCCCACTTGCACCTCCAGCAGGATATTGGCAAAAACTGGATTCCTTACTACGATGCTATGTTTGGAACGGTAAACGACCCAACATAAAATGGTCAGCTCCACAATTCAAAAAGTCGGATGGGAGATTGGCATGTCCAAATTTTAAATTGTATCACTGGGCATTTGTATTAAAAAGTCTTAGCTATTGGATGGAGGAGGATAAAGTTTCATCATGGAAAAATATAGAACAAGAGCTAATAGCACCAATAAGGTTGAAGGACTTTCTCCTTATAGGTATGTCTACCAAAAAATGTGATTTGTATTTGGTCCAATATTAACCCATATGCTACAAGTGTTTAGAGCAGCAGAAAAATTCCTAAAATTTAAAAGAGTATCGTGCAAATCATCCCCATTATGGAACAATAATCATCTTCTATATGGGATGGGAAACCATTCATTAACAGAACTTGGGAGGATAAAGGTATTACTACTCTTCAAGATATTAATGGGACAAGTACTATCCTTAGCTTTCAAGAACTGGTATCTCAATATAATATTGATGAACACTCTCTTTTCTTCTACTTCAGAGTAAGATCAGCTTGTAAAGCCTACGGCGTTCCCTGGGGGTCAGATTTAAAGGACCATCCCATTTAAAGTTGGATACAGAATGCTCCAGGACAGATAGTGTCATACATCTATGATTAAACTCACAGAAATATGTGCCCACGTCAGGAATGAAACCCTGGGATAGGGGCATATCTGAACTGGGACAAGACTTAGACTGGGATGCGATTTGGGATAATGCTGCCAGTGCTTCAAAAACCCAAATCATTGGTACATACTCTTGAAATTTTGTCATAGAGCATACTTAACACCAAGAATTAGACATCAAGGGTATGGGGATGTCCAGGGGTTTTTGGTTTGTGAGGGAAGGTTATCAGTACTCTTACAGAACTAATGGGGGTACAATTACCAATGGACCCCGCTGTACGTCTTCTAAATGATGACTCCCACCTTTCCCTTACGGAAAAATCACGCTAAGTCTGGCTGGCAGGCCTGATTGCAGCTAAGAAGATTGTAATCCAGCGTTGGAAACCTCCCAATGGAATTTCAAATACTCAGTGGCTTTGGAGCTTTTTGGACATTTCTTACCTGGAACTTTCATCAGCAAGGGTAAATGATGCATGACCAAACACAATCTTATGTGGACAAATTTGATATCTAACTTAAAAGATCTTTTGTTAAGATAGAAATGCTTTGTCTGTGTATGCACTACTATTCAGTTGGTTGGTGGAGGGGAGAGGGATGGGGGGAGAGAGGGGTGGAGGGGGGATGATGATGAAGGTTGGGGGGTGGTTGTGATAAGCAGTCAAAATGTAATTGGCAACTGGTTGTATTGAATGTAATTTTTTGGTGTTGCAATAAAAGATTAGTAATAAATTGTAAGATTTTGTCTTTTAGGAGTATTTTCTAATAGGACATTACACTGTGAAATAGAAATCATATCATCATTTCTGACAAATTATAGTGTTTAAGAAACTCGGAATTATTTTGTTAGGCTTCCCAAAAGGAAACTTTTGTTTGATTGTTTTAATTGTATATTTTGCCAACTGCTCTGGCAAATAAGTTATTCTATTAATGAGCATAATTAGAAACCTATTTATATGCCAGGTCTCCATCATCCTTTCAGGCGGTGCGTTACAAAGTATAATCATTGTTTCCTTAAGAATCCTCTTCTCTCTTGGTTTTATTCAACACTTTGAATCTGTATACTCTGGTTCTTGAATATCTGTTAACCATTTATATGGAATTTAATACAGTCACAATACTCAGTGAAATCACAAAGTAACATCAACTGACTTTTCATAAAACATGTTAATTTATATTTGTTTGAAACTCTTTGAGCGACATATTCTTTCACTGCATGTAGCATTTGTAATTAAAGCTAGCAATATTCGTGTTTTCCTGATAAGGTGATAGGATTTATGTGTTTAGTATGGTACAAGGTTGGATTCAGGTGTCTGGCAATGTCAGCAGATACTAAATTTGCATTTTGATCCATTTCCTAATTTGATCTTTGTACTGGTTTCATAAAGCAACTTAAAGAGATCTGTAACAGGCTTTAAACAGTTCATAATGCACTAAATTCAAATACTTAACAAGCTCATAGTTATCTAATCCACAATGTTTGTTTCTGTTTTCTAGTGAAGAGGATGCCTGGCCTAGTCCAGAACGAGTGTAATGGAAGGGGGAGCCCTAACAAAAGAAAACGACTTTCCCTTAAATTCTTTCAAAAAAAAGAAGCCAAACGAGCTCTTGATTTTACTGAGAAGGAAGAAACTGAACACTGTCCTTCAGAGCCAAAAAGGCCAGATAAGTATGTTGCAATATTTACTACACATATAAAGTTTTGCAAACTAAATTTTGCTATCATCAGCATTATTTGGTTTATTTTTTTCCAGTCAAGATAACTATACATAGCTACATCATAAATGTGCCCTCAAGTGTTGAAATAATAAGGGAACTTTCTAGATTGTTTGTCATGTTGTGCCATTTTGTTTCTTGAACTTCAGCTTATCAGCACAGGTGGTCTCTGGTTTCAGATAGAAATGCTAGGACACAGAAAGAAGCCACCTGCCTCAGTGAATCCCTCCTGGTGCCAGTCCCATATCACCCTCTTTCCTTTAACCTTGCTGGTTATTTTCCCAAAAGCGCCTATCCAGTTTTGAAAACCTTCATTGACTGTCTCCATCATCCTTGCTAGCAGTGAGTTACAAATTACAAAATTCTATTTTCTTAAAAATTTTGTCATTGCTTGGTTTTCATTCAGTACTTTGAATCTGTATCCTCTGCTTCTGTCATATGCACAAGTACATATGCAATTCTGAATATCTTATTAAGTAAGGAGACAGGGCGGGTGACAACTGTGTAGGACCTTGTGATCATAATTTTATTAATTTCAAGATAATTATGGAGAAGGATGGGACTGGTCCTTGAGATTCCAAATTGAAGAAAGGATCTGACAAGTATGGATTGGGAGAGGTAGTTTTCTGGTAAGTAGGAAGCCTTCAAAAGTGAAATATTGAGAGTACAGAAATTACATATTCCTGTTAGAAAAGAAGGCAAGGCTAACGGGCTAGGGAATCTTGGTTTTTGAGGGGTATTGAGGTCCTGGTAAAGAAGAAGGTATATATTAGGCAAAGGCAGTAAGGAACAAGTGGAGCTCTTATAAGAGAACATTTAAGAGGGAAACCATGGTTAAAAGAATGCAAGAGAACATTTACAAGGGAAACCGATGGTTAAAAGAAGGCATGAGGTTACTCTGATAAACAAGGTGAAAGAGAACCTCAAGGGTAAAAAGAGCTTTTGGCATATTGGCCTTTATAAATCAGTGCTGAGTGCAAGAGTTGGGATGTTATTGTGAAATTGTTTAAGATGTTGGTGAGGCCAAGTTTTAAGTATTCTCTCCAGTTTTGGTCACCTACTAACAGGAAAGATATCAATAAGACTGAAAGAATACAGAGAAAATTTACAAGGATGTTGCTAGGATTTGAGACCTGAGTTACAGAGAAAGGTAGAATATGTTCGGATTTTATTCCCTCGAGTGTAAGAAAATGAGGGGAGATTAGCAGGATACAAAATTAAGGGTAAATGTAAGCAAGCTTTTTCCAGTGAACTTGGGTAAGACTAGAACTAGGGTTATAGTTTAAGGATGAAAGGTGAAATATTTAAGAGGAACCTGAGGGGGATCCGCTTCAGATGATAACGTGACTGTGGAATGAGTTGCCAGTGAAAGTGCTGGATGCAGGCTCAGTTGCAATATTTAAGAGAACTTTTGATAGGTACATGAATAGGAGGGGTATTGAGGGCTATAGGCTAGGTATGGGTCGATGGGACTATGCAGATTAACAGTTTAGCACATACTAGATGGGCCAAAGGGCCTGTTTCTGTGCTTTAGTAGCTTATGACTATACATGTATGCGTAGGTGCTTCGAAAAAATTTCCTGCACTGGATCACAGGTACATGGCATCAGATTTACAACCTTTACAAGGAATTCCATCCCTGCTTTTGTATAGTTGTTTTATTAATATTTAGGATCCCATTTGATTTTTCAGCAAGTCTCAACACGCTGTGTAATTTCAAAAGTTTATGCACTTGTATGCCCAGATTCCTTTGTTACTGAGTCCCAGAGGTTCACAACCTTGTCTGGAACAAGGAGGTCAACCCCAATTTGTTTAGTAAATCCACAGAATAACACTGATCTCTAGAATAATTTTTGTAAATACACGCTCCCTTTCAACCTATCACATCTTTCCTAAGGTGTGGCATCCAGTGCAGATCAGAATAGTCCAGGGTGGCTGAGATTTTTTTAAAAAATTATAAAGATATGTTAGCTACTACTTGGTTTTGTGACTTTTTTTTCTCAACATGCCCTGTCAAAGTACAATGTAAGTATAGCTCCAGATCTCTATGTTCTTAATGTTACACAATTCTCATATTTTTAAATTGTTTCTTCCAGTTTATACTGTCTCTTCTTATTCTCCATACCAAGAACTTTACACTTACCAGTATTAAAATTCATCTGGAATCTGTCAAAATAGTACTAGGTGGTGCTCCAGTATGTCTGTCTTTCCAGGCAGCGAAACAATCTTTTGACATCAGCCTTTCATTTTGACAAGTCAATTATCAAATGCCTTCGGTAGTGCAAACAGTACTGTGCAAAAGTCTTAAGACAGGTGGCAGAGACGGTATGCCAGAGGTGGGGAGATGGTGCAGACACACTTGGCACTGAAACATCAGGCAAGGTAATTTGATTCCAAGCAATTGGCTTATTGATCATTATGTATGTCTCTCTGGTGCTTCCCACTCTCTCCTCTCCCTTCACCTTTTGTCAACTATGATTCCCTTCTCTCTGTCCCCTTCCCACTCTCAGTCCACAGGAGACACATATCGGAATCAGGTTTATCATCACTCATGTCATGAAATTAGTTTTTTTTTGTGGCTCAAGTATGGTGCAATGCATAAAATTACTACAGTATTGTGCATAATTGTCTTAAGCATCTTGGTGCTCTCTCTCTCTACATATAATATCTAAGACTACATACTATTGTATATACAACATCATATACATTTCCCTCGTTGACCACCTTCTTGTATGGGGAAAAAAATCAACCAAATGTGGCAAGAGAGATGGGACAGGGAGGGGAAAGGGAGGCATTTATATCAAATACAAAAAAGTGTTGCAGGTACTAGGGTAGGTAGTAGATACAGAAGATAGGAGACTGTGGACTAGGTTAAGGCTGGGGCACTGTATGTTAAACAAAACATTGAAAATGATAGGGAAACATCAGACAGGATTGTGTGAGGAATGTCAGGAAGAAGAGACAGTAGACATGTAGTTCTGAGTTGCAGGAAGTATGGGATACGGAGAGATGATGATTATCGATCTAAGGGAATTGGGGGTGCAGGAATTCACATTAAAAGGGTTGCTGGGCATGGGTGAGAAAGCACAGGTCAGGGTATTTTTAGCTTTCTTAAGGGGTACAGGGTTTTTTTTTATAGGATATGATGAATAAGCAGGCAACTTCCCTTCCTGAACTATTTTTTGTAATTACCCTTGTTCTCACATTAAAAACCTAGTATCCATGCTCTTTCTACTCTCTAATGTTTTGGGAAGGTAGAGGAGTCTGTAGCCCATCCTACTTTAGTGTCATTTGCAAATCTGAAATTTTACATCACAAATTTATATGGTAGTGGTCATGGCACTGATTCTTGGTATCTATGCTAACTACAATCCTCCTTCAAAAACAGCAGAAGGTTAACTGTTTTTTATCATTGACACTTTTATTCAGTGATTCTCATTTACTAACCAGCCTT
Source organism: Mobula birostris (assembly GCF_030028105.1). Lineage (NCBI taxonomy): Eukaryota > Metazoa > Chordata > Chondrichthyes > Myliobatiformes > Myliobatidae > Mobula > Mobula birostris. Next base: position 63,667,256 of record NC_092381.1, on the reverse strand, counting down.
TAAAAATCTATATTGACAAAATTCCTTGTGTTCCCTTTGGCAATTTTCATTATTATCTGCAAATAAGTTTACTCAAATATTGGGTAATATAATAGAATTTGAAGGAACATTTATTCAACTTACTTTCAAAGAACATCTACTTAAAATTTTTGCAATAAACATCAGTTTAAATATTCACACAATTGTATAATCTCAGCCAAACAAGTGCATATTATTTTCAAATTCAAAGTAGATTTGTATTCTATTACATAAAATGTAACAAATCTAACAGATTAGCCATCTGTACAATATTAGAGCATTGTTGAAACTTAACTTTAAATTTGGGAGACTGGGCAGCTGAAGGAAGAGGAAGGCTGTGAACAAACAAATGGGAGAATTAGTTCTTCTGATTGAACATTGCTCACCTGGTTCCTGCACCAGAAAGGACTTTCTATAAAGCTGATTCAAATCATGTTTAGAATCAGTGTTCAAGTAGATTGAGAATAGTTAATAAATCTACACATTTGTAGCCAATCCATAAGGTTCTTTCATATGTAGACAAAGTGGATTGGAGAGAGCTTATTAACTTATATAGGTTTATTGTTTTCTTCATATATAATTTTCTTTAATTATTCTGAGTTGATAATTTCTGCAAATGCTTTTCAATATTCTGATTGTTATTAAATTCCATAGCTGAAAATGTAATTTCCCTTGCTATGATCGACAAGCTGTTCAGTTTTAATAGTTCATATATGCTACCTAGCAATTAAGAACTAACATTTTGTTTTTTTGAAAATATAACTAATGTTCTTCATTCTTCTTACCTGTTCACTTCCGTATTTTAAATTGTATTAATACATCTATACCAAAGGTGCTCCTTCCCTCTGCTAGCCTGCAAGCCACCCTTGGGTAATGTGTAGCACTTGCTTAGCCCACTGACCAGGGTCATGTGAAGGCATGGAAGCAGGTGGTGGATGATCGTATAAGCAGCTGATGCATAAGTCTTGGTTATGCAACTATGCCAGGCAGACAATCTCTGAAGAGTATTGATAATAGTTGGGGTCGCCCGCCTTGTAAAGACTCTGCCCAGAAGAAGGCAATGGCAAGCCACTTCTGTAGAAAAATTTGCCAAGAAAAATTCTGGTCATGAGACCATGATCACCTATGTCATACAGCACTGCACATGATGATGGTGAATAAAGGCTACCTTTAAAATACTTTACGCACCATGTCAAAAATATCAGATTAGCAGACTGCAGGGTGAACAGTAGTCTTCAGTTAACTGAGGTGATTTTATGTGACCCACAAATGACATCTATGCTTCTCATCCTTTTACCAGTTCATGGTTATCATGTATTTACCATCTATATTGCAGCTATCCATTGTTCCTTTTTTACATTGAGTCATTTACTTAATGTGATCTGACTTTGAACTGTTGTAATTTGTTTTTTGTTCAGAATTGATTATTGTTCTGGTATCCCGGTGTATCACTTTTACCCCATCTGTTGAAATTTAAATAGGTGTGACAAGACTGTTTCTGGAACCCAGCTGGTAGCTTCTGCAGTTGATTATGAAAAGAGAGAGCAGCTTCTGCCATTTGTTGGCCTAAACAATTTGGGAAATACATGTTACCTCAATAGTGTGCTTCAGGTAAAGTATTCTGACGTTGGTAGTGTCAATTCCCAGAAATGTCTTCATTAGTAGCATCAGCCAAGTTGTATTAATCCTTTTCTGTTTTTGTAACTGAGGAAGCAGCTATTTTAAAAATTGTGATCATTTGGTAAGTTCTAAATTTAAATGTGAGTTTTTAAATCTGTGTTTTTTTAACTTAAATTGCCTTGCTTCCAGTGTGGATTATTATCTTCATGACTTAAACTGGAATGCTAGTCTCAAAAATGTACTCTAATTAAAAAAAATCACGATGTGAGATTTCGATCAATTGATTTGACATTAAAAGTAAACATGAATTGGGTGAAAATGGAAATACTTAGTTTTTAAACTGAACCTTGGTAACCAAAGTGAGTATATTTTGTTTAAATTCTTGGCTCACATCTTGTTTGATGGGGACGATATGCACATTCACTTCTATAACATCCACCATTGTTCCTGTACCTAAAAAAGACCAAGATAATACGTCTGAATGACTGGCGCCTGTTGCACTCACCTCAATAGTAAGCAAATGTTTTGAGTGGCTGGTCAAGGACTACATCTGTAGCATGCTACCACCCACACTGGACCCCTTACGATTTGCTTACCAACACAACTGATCGACAGACGACACAATAGCCACAGCTCTACACACTGCCCTTGCACATCCGGAAAAGAGGATGCTTATGTGAGAATGCTGTTCCTGGACTACAGTTCAGCATTCAACACCATAATTCCCTCCATGCTCGACAAGAAGCTCAGAGAGCTCGGCCTTCACCCTTCTGGAATTCTTGTCAGATTGCCAGCAGGTGGTAAGAGTGGGCTCCCACACCTCTGACCTGCACACAGGCACCCCTGAGAGCTGAATAAGCCCCCTCCTTTACTCTCTGTATACCCATGACTGTGTCCAATCTGCTAATTAAATTTGCAGACGCTACCACACTGGTTGGCCTAATCTCAAATAATAATGAGGCAGTCTACAGAGAAGAAATCATCACCCTGACACAGTGGTGTCAAAACAACCCTCAATGTCACAAAAACAAAGGAGCTGGTTGTGGACTACAGGAGGACTGGGGGACATTCCATATTGCCATCAATGGATTTGGGGTTGAAAGGATGAACAGCTTTTAAGTTCCTTGGCAGAAACATCATCGAGGATCTTGTGTGGTCTGTACACACCAGCTGTGTGGTGAAAAAGGTACAACAGCGCCTCTTTCACCTCAGACAGTTGAAGAAGTTTGGTATGGGTCCCCAAATCCTAAGAACTTCCTACAGGGGCGCAATTGAGAGCATCCTAACTGGCTGCATCACTGCCTGGTATGGGAACTGTACTTCCCTCAATCAAAAGACCCTGCAGAGAGTGGTGCAGACAGCCCAGCACATCTGTAGAAGTGAACTTCCCACTATTCAGGACATATACAAACACAGGTGTGTAAAAAGGGCCCAAAGGATCATTGTGGGCCCGAGTCACCCCAACCACAAACTGTTCCAGCTGCTACAATCTGGGAGAAGGTACCGTAGCATTAAAGCCAGGACCAACAGGCTCTGGGACAGCTTCTTCCACCAGGCCATCTATGTTATGTTGATTGTCCTGTTGTACATGATGTTTATTATAAATCACTATAAATTGCACATTTAGACGGAGATGTAACGTAAAGATATTTACTCCTCATGTATATGAAGGATGTTAGTAATAAAGTCAATTCAGTAAGTTCCTGTTTTTAGGCAATTCAATATTTTGGGCCATTTCTGGTAAATATATTGAGTAGGTGATGCTAATTTCATTCTCTGCTTAGTATTTCAATGAGGATAGAAAAAGACCTGCGATTCAGTCAGTTCCGTTAATTACTTTGCATGTTTCAGAAACAAGCTATGCAGCAACCTGTCCATTTACACCCCATTCAAGCCATCTGCTCTGTTGAATAGCTTCGTATAATTTAGGCTACGTCCTCACTACGCCGGATAATTTTGAAAACAAAGCTTTTTCTCTTCCTTTTGACCCTCCGTCCACACTGAACCAGTGTTTTCATCCCCCGAAAACAGAGATTTTCGAGAACACTCTCCAGAGTGTGTAAATTTGAAAACGATTGTTTCGCATTGTAGTGTGTACGGGGTAAACGGAGAGATTTTAAAAACGTTGTCATGACAACACCACAACAACAATACTTTCTCTGCTTCTGCTTGGGACTGCGCAAGCACTGCCGGACGGCTGTTCTTGGTTCTTGATCCTCCAAAATATTCCGCATGGAATTTAAACTGAAGATGGCTTTCAAGCTGGTCCCCTCGGTTTCTCTGTTTGCATCCTCTGTTCTTCTGCCCGTACCCTCTGGTCTCCCAGTCTGCAGTGGTCGTACCCTCGATCTCCTGTACCCCGGGGTCTCCAGGCTGGCACTGTCGCTGACTGACCACTGCTGTTATAACGCGCAGTCGGTGTGAACAGCGTGAGAGTTAAATTGTAAAGTGAGCTTTTTTGACTAGATCCCCTAAATTGATTTGATTGAGTCTATCTTTAAAAATATTAACGTCAGAAATACTGTGCAGGTCTGGCTGCAGAAGATTCCACTCACTTGTTGATCTTGGATAGAGGATGGCTTCATGCATGTGTTGTTTACTTTATTGTCTACGTTAATAGTTTATTTGGAATGAAACATCTCCACTGCTTTGCTGACTTTGTAGTCGTTTGTAACTTGCAGAAACAGCTCGACCTCATTGTCTGTCTAAACGGAGAAGTCCGGTCTGATTTTTCCAGCGGAGGTTTTCTTTGTATTCCTCAAAGACATCGTTGAAAACTTTCTTTCACTGTTGTTGTTGGTACTCTAGTTTTATCCTATGGAAATAGCACAACGCCACCGCAGAAACGTAAATATTATACTGTTTCCTCTTCGCTTGTTTTCTGTAGATGTGTCTGCGTATGCCCAGTAGGAGTAGATTCGCCCAAATATCTGTTTTGGTATGGACAGAGATATTTTGAAAATGCGTAGTGTGGACGCCTGTCGTTTTTACTCGAAACCGGCAATTTCAAAATTATCCAGCGTAGTACGGACGTAGCCTTAGAAGCTAGGAGTCTTCTATTTTCAGTATTTCCCTTATCAAAAAAAATTTAAGTCAGTAAACAGCAGTCTGATTTCTTAATTTATCAGTGAAGAAATGAAAGGCCACAGCTTATTCCAGGTTTCTCCAAAATAAATTAGATTGGGGAGGGTTTTCATGGGTAGATATATCAGTTAGAAAATAACTTTATAACAGTACATTAGAATATGCCATTGAATAATTGGCTGCCAGATTTGCAGCAAGTAGTAGTACTTTCATTTAGCCAGGATGTAAAACATCCCAGGGAACTACTATGAAGAACTGTAGGAGAGTTATAGAGGAACATTCTCCTTGTAAGCAAAAATGATTAGATAACCACTTTTGGGATCATAAACAGGATGCCAGTTATTTCACTATAAAACAATTCTGGATGTCCTAATATCTTGCCTTAATTGAAACAGATGATAAAATATTTTAAATTTTAATTGTATGGTAGATTCAAAGAACATTGAATGTTAGATGAAAGCTTGAAGAACAGAGTATGTTATTGTGATGTGTTAAGCAGTTCATAGTGATTTTAAGCTGATAGAGGTCCCTCTAAATTTGTACAATTGTAACAGTTTTCAAAAAATATTTTTTTAATAACTAGGTGTTGTATTATTGCCCTGGATTTAAAACTAGGATGGAATTTATGAATGACATAATCATCAAGAATCAAGAGATGCTGAAGAGTGACGAGGATCCCAAAACAGATCAGGTAATTCAAAAGGAAAATAAACATATATGTTATAAGGCTGAAAGTCTTGTGCAATTATTAGGTCATTGTAATTTGCCACAACATATGTAACTAAAATAGGTTTGTTTACTAGTATTGTGTGATCAAAACAATGAATTACTAATATATTGTCCACTGGTAATGCTACAAACAGATATAAACTGGGTAATTTTAGCACTAGATTGGTATCTTAGAACTGTGCAGTAGGAGAAATAACAGGATTCTAACAAAGTAAAACTGCAAAGTCAGTAAAGGAGAATAAAAGTAATTAAAAGCACAATGCCATTTTTTCTTTTCAAAATAATGTGAATATGTATAGAAGATTGGTATTGCAGAAGAATAGAAGCTATTTTAATGAAGTATAGCCTGATAATTGCTGGATTTGAAAGATTGAAACCAACTAAATTTTGAACAGCATTGCTGATCTGTGAATGTTCGTTTACTGTAGGACATGACAGATGGTCGAGAGGAATTGCCAGTTTGCTTAGAGCTGATCTGTAATTTGCATAGTTTGATTGGGTTGATGGAACAGACTCAGGCCAGCTACCTTCTCAATGCCGAGAATTACACAGAGGGGGAGCTTGCTATTCAGCCTAAAAGACTGATGTGTACGTTGAGGTAAGTTTTTAAATGCAAGAATAAATTGTTAAGTGTATGTAAGTAAGAAATGTGGAAGTTAGATTTTGGTGTTTTAAAAAAAATTGTATGCATAGGATGATTAGCCATAAGCAAAAAAAATGGGGTCTGAATACTTGTCACAATCATTCAGTATTTTGTCTTTCACTAATTATCCTAACTATCAGAATCCTTGCAAAGATCAGAATTTATGAACATTTATTTATTCATGTCCAGTTGAACTTTCTGAACTACATGTGGTAGGACAAATTTCGCTGCACTATACAAGGGGTGATTGTTAAGTTCGTGGCCTAAGGTAGGAGGAGTCAATTTTAGAAAACCTAGCATATTTATTTTTCCTACATTTACACACTTAGTCCAGCGGTCATGGAGCATACAGATATCCCTTCTTTGTAGAAGTCGGCATCTTGGACCTCCAGAAGTGGTCCACAGCAGGGATGATTGATAAGGTCGTGGCCTAAAGTAGAAGGAGGTGAGGAGAAACTTCAAATTTTTTGCATTTTTACTCAGAGTTGAACTGCACATGCATGTAATGAGAGCTGTATAACTCATCTCCTTCTACCTTAGGCCATGAACATATCAATCTCTCCTGCTGTGGACCACTTCTACAAAGAAGGGATCCGTATGCTCCACGACCACTGGACTAAGTGTGTAAATGTAGGAGGGGGGACTATGTTGAAAAATAAATGTGCTAGGTTTTCTAAAACTGACTCCTTCTACCTTAGGCCATGAACTTATCAATCATCCCCGTATCGCTGCTTTTTTCTACACTTGCCTTCGTGCCACTTATTTTAAAGATGATGATTACAGAACCGCAATATGACTCCATTGGCATGCTTCAGTCATCTGGTAGCTTGCTTAAAGTATCCACTTTTCCATGAGCCTAAAAATCATTAATCTGGCTTTTTTTCTGTTGGCTTCTGCCTGAATTGCACTGGCAGGTTACTCAATATCAGAAAAAGATAGGAAGCTAAGATTATCATTTTCCTCCATTTTTATTTGTCCATCTCAGTTTTGCATCGATTTGTATGCTTCTGGAATTGTAATTGAATCATTTAGTTTATCACTGTAATTAAATTCTGATTTATCCTTGCCAGTTATGTTGGTATTATACACAATTCAGTTACTTAGAGAATCAAAATAGCCTTATTTTTAGCCATGAATGTTATACAGAAATGTTCTGGGACAAATTCAACTATCCCTGTTCTTACTTCCTGCTTCATCTGACCCCTCCCACTCCCAATCCGTAATATATATTCATAATATTTACTGTGGGATATGGGCATCACTGGCAAGCCATCATTGTTTGAACTGCTGTACGCTCTGGTGACTGTATTTTCAAGTGCAATTGAATAGGGAGTTCCAGTGCTTAGACTCTGAGGGTAAAGGAATATAGATCTATTTTCAAGTCAAGATGCTATGTGACATTACTCCAAAGGCATGTTCCTGATGAATTGGTGGTAGAAATTGTGGATTTAGGAGGTGCTATGCATTGTACCTTAATAACCTTCGTAGTGGTATATCCAAAGTATTTTGCAAACCAAATCTACATTGATTGTTTTCCCTTCCTTATTCTAATTATGATTACTAAATCTGTTTTCTGGCTAATTTGGTAAATATGAATCACAGCTCAGTACAACTAAACCCATTTAAGGTAACTCACTTGATTTTGATTCAACTAGCAACCAATTCACTTGCTTACATATTACAGAGAGCTAAAAATGAATTCCTCTTCCCAAACCTTGTATTTTAAAGTTTAACATTTTAATTTTCTGTATCAAAATCATAGACAGATTTATTATCACTGACTTACTTGTCATCAGTTATCTTGTCTCTTCTTTTGAAGACTGATCTTGGAGTTCATGACTTTGGCTTAATGTAACGACTAAATTGTATGAATAAGATGATTATTGCAGTTGCCATTTAACAGCATAAGTTCTAGTTCTGTGCAAAAAGCAAATTGAATAAGAGCACAAGTGTCCCACCAAATAATAGACTGTCCACATGTATTTTAGAGAGCTGAATCCAATGTATGACGGATATCTCCAGCATGATGCACAGGAAGTTTTGCAGTGTATTTTAGGATACATCTTAGAAGCTTGCCAGTTATTGAAGAGTCATGCATCTGCTGAAGAAAAGATTGATCCTGAAACATGTGTGGAGAATAAAATATCCACTGAAATCGCTGAAATATCTTCTGAAATCTCAAGCGTCAGAAATGTTGTTGTACAAGAAAACCATGAAATGCCCGATCTGGAGAAAGAGGAAACGCTGAAGAAGAAAAATGGTAAAAGAAAAAGTGTTACGCAAGAGGGCAATGCCATGAAAAGGTCTAAACTGCCAAAAGATCCAAAAAATATACAAGGGAAGCGACAAACTAAAGGGAAGAGAAAATCTTCGGGAGACAATATTGAGCAAGAGTTTGATACTGATACTAGGAATGTATCTGAAAATAGCACTGCTGGCATGGTTGCCCAGAAAAAGACACGACTTGGGTTGAGGTGGCTGAAGCCAACAGTGAACCAGCCAAGTATACTTTCAAAATTCTGTAGTCTTGGAAAAGTGACATCAACCATAAGCACAAAAGAACCAAGTAACAATGATGCAAGCGGATGTCAGCCAAATTATGCTGTAAACTCAGTGGTGACAGATTACCACTGTTCTTCATCAGGCTCTGCAACCCAATGTGATAAGGAAATCAGTGAGAAAAATCAAGACCTGTGTGAAATTGAGGGTACGAGCACAAGTAAAGCAGGTTAGTAAGTCTACAAGTTGCATTACATTTCTTTCTTTTGAACCAAATCAAGGATTCATTGATTTTCTTAATTGACATTTCGTAATGCCATTTGTAAGTTGGACACATCTAAATAAATATTCTGGGAATGGTGCCATTATTAATAAACATTTTTCTACATAGAGTTGTAAGAAGGTAAATAAGAGCGGGGGGGTGCGTGAAGAAAAGGAAAGCTACAAAATGCAAATACGTTGAAAGTTAAGAAGAATGGGAGATGCATGTTGAGATCTTATCAAAAAGCCATCTGGTTAATATTAAAACATACTTGTAATTTACAGTTATACAGTACAGTATTTAACATCTTTTCCACTGAACTTGGTAGGTTTGAAGGAACACGATAAACTACTAGGTGAGTTTTTAAGGTACTGTAGGAACCAAAGTCTGTGTGTTGGAAAGTGTGGTAATTCAGGCTCCAAAGCATCAGGATTTCTGAACAGTTGGATAGTGATTTAGTGATCAGCCAGCTAATACTCTACATTTGGAGTTTTATTTAAAGTTGCATGTGAAGGATGGGGATAAAATGGCTCTGGGCCTGTATTCACTAGAATTAAGAATAATGGGTAACCTCATTGAAACCTATCGAATGGTGAAAGGTCTTGATAGAATGGATATGGAGAGGATGTTTTCTATGATGCGAGAGTCTAAGACCTGAGGACATAGCCTCAGAATGGAGGGGTGTTCTTTTAGAATGGAGATGTGGAGGAATTTCTTTAGCCAGAGAGTGGTGAGTCTGTGGAATTCTTTGCCACAGGCAGCAGTGGAGGCCAAGTCTTTATGTGTATTTAAGGCAAAAGTTGATAGATTCTTGATTGGTCAGGGCATGAAGGAATATGGGGAGAAGGCCAGAGATTGGGGCTGAGAGGAAAATTGGATCAGCCACGATAAATTGGCACAGACTCGATGGGCCAAAAGGGCCTATTCTGCTCCTTTATCGTATGGTATTAGATAGCCCTTTACAGCTTTTTGATAATTATTTTCCAACACATTTCCTATTTAAAACTAAGATCTGACTAATGAAGGTGACATTGCTGAGTATTTTTATAGAAGATGCAAGCTACTTATTTCCTTATTTGTATAACTATATTCCACATGGCATACTTTTAACGCTTGTGGACAATTCAATCATTTTTCCATGTTAGTACAATGATTAGGTACAATGGTAGTGTAAAATATCAAAGGGGAATCTATTTCCTCCTTTAATCGGGTTTATAACTGTGGCCCTCCGCAGGAGAAAGTTTGAAATGCTTTTCTTGTCTCTGGCTTGTATCACATCATTCGAAACTGTATTTGAGCTTTAGTGTTTCTCTTTTTCTTTCAATTTGTGATCAATTGTTGTTTAGTTGGAATTTACAGAGGAAGTACTCAATTGCCGTTTAAATCTTATGAAATTTGTATGTGGCATTCCATATATAGAAATGCTTCCTATATAATACTTAATGGTTTCTAGCATTCGTTGCCTCATTCATAATGTCTCAGCAAATAATTTGGTTTGCTGATATCTGTTCCAGTGAATAAAACAAAAAGATATGAAATATTCTGACAGGCAAGTGTGCAGGAACTTTACCTTTTGCAAATTATCTGTTTCAAAAATTTCAACTCTCTTGGCTCCACAGACACATGGTTTCTGTTTTACAAACTGTTGTTTTAATAGTTGCTTTTTGTTTGTCTAGAGCTGTCTGTCTTAGAGATGATAGATGGAATGTTCCAAGGACAATTAGTCCTAAGGACACGATGCTTAGAGTGTGAGTGTTACTCTGAGCGAAGAGAGAATTTCCAAGACATTAGTGTACCTGTTCAAGAGAATGACACCAAGGACAAAGGATCTGAGAGTAAGTTATTAAATAAATGACTTCTACCATTACTGTGGCAACCTGGAAATAACTTGATTTGCAGTTAGTAAATGCAGTATTTAATTTTATAGTGGTGCAGCAGCTGATTTTAGTGCTGGAAATCTGATATAAAAGTAGAAAATGGTGGAAGTACTTAACCTGCTGGGTATTCTCTCCTTTCCCTATTTATCTTTTTCTCTTGCAGTTGGGTAGATTGGAGGAAGACTGAGAGTAGTGGTGGAGAGGTGTTATTCTGACCAAGGGTTTGTGACCATTGGTGTTGATAGTCAACATAGATTGGCAGACTTGTACGTTTGTAGAAAACTTAGTTATTAAATGATTAAGCAGTATATAGTTCAGTTGGAAATGTTGACAAAGGAATCACAGATGGAGTTTAATCTGAACAAGTATTATTGCCCTGGATTTAAAACTAGGATGGAATTTATGAATGACATAATCATCAGGAGTCAAGAGATGCTGAAGGGTGACGAGGATCCCAAAACAGACCAGGTAATTCAGAAGGAAAATAAGATTAATTAAGATTAAAGAATGTCACGAGCCTTGTGGCCCATCAGGCCAGTGCTTATGCTGGTTTCCGTGGCGTGAAGTGACTGAGAGTACAAGACCCCCCCCCCCCCCCCCGGATAGGCGTGTGGCCAAGTGATTAGGGCGTTGGACTAGCAATCTGAGGGTCGTGGGTTCGAGCCTCGGCTGAGGCAGCGTCTGTGTCCTTGAGCAAGGCACTTAACCACACAATGCTCAGTCTACCCAGCTGAGAATGGGTACTGACAAAAATGCTGAAAAAGCGTGTGCAAGCAAGGAGGCCTACAAACGTGACTCAGTTACACCAGTTCTGTCTGGAGGAATGGAACAAAATTCCAGCAACTTACTGTGAGAAGCTTGTGGAAGGCTACCCAAAACATTTGACCCAAGTTAAACATTTTAAAGGCAATGCTACCAAATACTAACAAAGTGTATGTAAACTTCTGACCCACTGAGAAAGTGATGGAAGAAATAAAAGCTGCAATAAATCATTCTCTCTACTATTATTCTGACATTTCACATTCTTAAAATAAAGTAGTGATCCTAACTGACCTAAGCCAGGGAATGTTTTCTAGGATTAAATGTCAGGAATTTTTGAAAAACTGAGTTTAAATGTATTTGGTTAAGGTGTATGTAAACTTCTGACTTCAACTGTACATGTAAAATTCAGTAAAAATATTGTTTAAAAAAAATCTGACCTTATGGGGACAGGAAGAGAGTGGAACTACTTGGATTGTTTATACATAACTGATAGGAATCAACAGACCAAATGGTCTCCTTCCAACTGAATCACTGGGGAGTTAGTGCTGTGAAGTCTCTTGAGGCTGATTCTAGGAACTAAAGGGAAAAATTACAAGAAAAGTTGGAGTGATTTTTTGATTTTTGTAATTCCATTTCTTCCAGTCTCACCAGAACCGAAGATGGAGATAAAAACACTGAACTGGGCAATATCACAGTTTGCTTCAGTGGAAAGAATCGTTGGTGAAGACAAATATTTCTGTGAAAACTGTCATCATTACACAGAAGCTGAACGCAGCTTGTTGTTTGACAAGATGCCAGAAGTTGTGACAATCCACTTAAAGTGCTTTGCAGCATGTAACTCGGAGTAAGTATGAAAATTGATTAAATCTATGTAATCTGTTTTATACTGCTACCCCCAACACTTTTCTTTGCTCTTTGTTATAAATAGCCATCATATTTGACTGAAAGCTAGAGGGATAACAATTTCACATTCCTGTGTATTATTTAAGAATATGAACAATTTCTCTGTTCCCCCAGTAGTGCAAAGTATTTATTTTTCAGGTGAAGAGAATGACGGATAGGGGTGGGTAGTTGTTTATTGATAGTATGCCAATGTTGGCTGCTTTGTTCTGGATAGTTTGAAGCTCCTTGAGAATAATTGCAGTTGTATCCCTCCAGGCAGATGTGGAGTATTCATTTGCAGCCTTGACTTTGAGCATATAGATGGTGAAAAAAATTTGCAGTAGTAGGAAGTCAGTTATTTGGTGCTGCTCAACCAGCCTCTGACCTTCTCTTGCCAGCACACGTTATTTGTGGTTGGACCAGTTGAGATTGTGCTGAATAATGTCTCAATTTTTGACGGTGGGGTAATCTGGCATTGAATGTTGATTGCCTTTGTTGGAGGTAATCATTGTTTGGCACTTCTGAGATACAGAGAAGCAGAAGAATGGACCATTTTTAGAGGTCATCTTTGGTGAAATTACTTTTCTCATGGACTAGATATAGCAACTAAGGCTACATGCAAAATATTATACAAACCTACATTAGAGTCGTAGAGGCAGCGGGCTCTTTGGCCCAACTGGTGATCCTTTCTAGAAACTTAGCTACTACAGACGTTAGACTTACTGGCCTACAGTTCCCAGAATTTTGTTGGTTGCTGCCCTTTTTTTTTTTAAGTAAAGGCCCAATATCTGCTACCCTCCACCATACCAGCGCCTCACGCATGGTTAGCATTGATGCAAATATCTCTGAGCTCTTCCAATTTCTTTAGCCTACCACTGTATTCTTGGATTTATGCGGTCAGGCTCTGGAGATTTGCCTACCTTCATAACTTTTAAAATTTGGAGCATGTCCTGCACTGAGAAAAGATTAAAAAAGAATAGCTTTATTTGTCACATGTTCATTGAAACATACAGTGAAATGCGTCAGAGTGTCACCATGCTTACAGACCAACAAGGCATGGCCAGAACTTACCATAACCCATTCATCTTTGGAATGTGGGAGGAAACTGGAGGCACCCTGAGGAAATCCACACGGTCACGGGGAGAACATACAGATTCCTTACAGAGTCTTCCAGCTGTTTTTGCAGAGCTTTACCCTAACCTTTACACTACTATGTCTGCAATGTGGACTACTGCCCAAGACCTCTCCATTCATATCTCACTCTCCCTCTCTCATTATAATTTCTCCATTAAAATACAGTCGGCCCTCCTTATCCGCAAGGGATTGGTTCTGGGACCCCTTGCAGATACCAAAAAATGTGGATGCTCAAGTCCCTTATTCAACCTGTCTAAATGCAGTGGACTTTAGGACCCAGCGGAACCCTGGACCTTATTTAACCTGTCTCAGTGCGATGGACATTAGGACCCAGCGGCGGAGCTCTGAATCCGCAGTGTTTCCATTCACGAAAATAATCACAATCGCAATTTAAAATAAAGTGGAAATAATAAAGCGATCGGAAAGAGGTGAAATGCCATCGGTCATTAGAAAAGCGTTAGGCTACAGTCGGTCAACGATCGGAACAATTTTAAAGGATAAAATGAGAAAGGCCCTGCCCCGATGAAAGCTACAATTATTACTAAGCAACACAAGGGTTTAATTATTGGGTTTTTGATCCTTCACATCAACCCGGCAGGGATGGACAGCACGCTTGGGAGCGATCTGTCACTGGATCGAACTTGGGAATTTCCGTTCCCGAGCCCGGCGCTGAAACATACATCTCTTAAGTGTTTTTTATGCATAGAAAGGTAAAATATATACAATATACTAAGACAAACGTTTGACTAACTGACGCTAACTAATACCGGATGTACCTGTTCCAACTTACTTAGTAAGAGAACTTGCGGGTTTTTTTCAATCCCGATCCATGATAACCTACGCACATCCTCCTGTATACTTTAAATCATCTCTAGGTTACTTATAATATCTAATACAATGTAAATGTAAATGCTATGTAAAATAGTTGTTATACTGCATTGTTTAGGGAATAATGACAAGAAAAAAAAAAGTCTGTACATGTTCGAACAACAAGTGCTGGAAGTGCACTTCCAGGTTTTCTTGATTCGCGGTTGGTTGAATTCGCACATGCGGAACTCACGGATAAGGAGGGCTGACTGTACTTAATTTCTTTGGCTTATCCTTTATTTTCTCAGCCAAAGTTATTTCACGCTTCCTTTATCTCCTTCCAATGCCAACACACACCAAATGCTGGAACAATTCAGCAGGGCAGGCAACATCTATGGAAATGAATAAACAGTCAACATTTTGGGCTGTGACCCTTCTTCAGGGCCTCAATTTCCTATGACATTCTCCTAGCATATGACACTGGAAGTAATCCAGAGATTACTACTCTCAAGTTCCTGCGTTTTAACTTCCTCCCTTGTTCCCTATATTTACTCTGCAGGACTTCATCCATTTATCTACCTATGTTATTTGTGCCAATCTGCACCATTTTTGGATGTTTATTCTCCACCTTGAGAATGTTACATGCAGAATTAATGCAATTGTCACAAATTACCAGAGCTGGAAAACATATTTAATGCACCATCCCGATCTAAAAGAGTAGAAGTTTCAGTTTATGATTGTGACATTAGAATGTAATCCAGTGTTTAAATATTTGGAGTCTGTGGCCAGCATTGAATTCATGAATGATCTTGAGATTCCCACAAAATCCAACCATGTTTTAGACTTTAGAGAGTCATTTGGTCCAACTCATCCTTGCTGACCAACACTAATTCCATTTACCTGCAGTAGCCCCACCTACATCATTCTACTCCTTTCCTATCCAAGTTCAAATTCCTTTTTAAAATGTGTAATTGTATATACCTTTACCACTTTATCTGGCAGCTCATTCTGTATAATCATTTCCCTCTGTGGAAAATCTTACTCTTGGATCTTCTTTTAATTTCTCTCCCCTCACCTTAAACATGCCCTCTAGTGTTGACACTTCTCTTCCCTGGGGAAAAAGCTTCTGACTATACTGTCTATGCCCTTAGAATTTTATATTCCTCCACGTCTCTCAGCTTACATTTCAGTGAGAATAGACCCAGCCTATCCAATCTCTTTTAAGTTAAGACTTCTATTCCAGACAACATGCTAATGAATCTCCTTTGAACTCTTTCTAATCCTGCCACATTGTTCCTGTAGTATGGTGACTGGAACTGTACATTGTTCTGTGTGGCTTGACCAATGTTTAGTAAAGTTGTAATATGAAGGCAAAATGCCCAGTGCCACCTTCCCTACGCTCTCTACCTGTATTGCCATTTTTAGGGAGCTGTGAACTTGCACCCCAAGATCCCTACCATTTATTATACGTGTCCTGTTAGTATTTGATTTCCCCAAATGCATTACCTTCATCTGTCTGAATTAAATTCCCTTTGCCTCCCTACCCAACTCCCACTGTATCTCTCACAATCTTCTTCACTATCTACTGCTCCACCAATTTTTATGTCACCAGTGACCCTACTGAAAAGTCTACCATATATGATAAGTTTTTGACAAATAACAACGGTCCCAGCACCAGTCCCTCTGGTAAATCACTAGTTACTGACTAGTCAGAAAAAGCACCCCATGATCCCTTGTTCCATATAACCAGCACACTCTGTGTAGGAAAAACTTGCTCCTTGGATCTCCTTTAAATTTCTCGTGTTAAACCAATTTAAGCTCATCAATTTGCTTATAACGTACTCAGAAAAACTCATCTGATTTGTGAGACAAGATTTCCCCTTGCACAAAATAATCAGCCTCTGCTTTTCCAAGAGAACATTAATCCGTTCCTTAAATTTTTTCCCCAATAGTTTTCATTTAATTGATGAAATGCTTATTGGTCTGTAGATTACTGGCTCATCTCAACTGCCCTCTTTGAAAAAGGGAGTATCATTCGCTACCCTCTGTGGCTAATGAAGATGCAAGAATCTTTGTTAGAGCTCCAGCAATCTCCTCTCTTGCTTCCAAAAGCTTCTTGGGATTGATTTCATCAGATACTGAGAATATATTCACCTTTAATGGTGGCAATATCTCTCAACAGTTCCTCCTTCATGACAGATCTGTTCCACAGTATCAGTGTAATTCCCTCCAACTCTCCATCCTTCAAATCCTTGCTCCTGCTCATACCTCTTGGCTCCGTGTATAAATTCAGCATTGTAATTGTTTTGCTTTCCAGTAAGCTGTTTGAAAAATGAGATCTCAGCTGTTGGAGATGTTACTCTCTGGAATTAGTTCACAAGGACAACTGTGAAGACTAATTCTCAGCAGTGCAAACATTTTTAAACATTATTCTGTGCTGCTTAAAACATAATTAGAAGGTGATATAACACAAAACTCTTGTTTTAAGCTGTTCATGTAAAGATACTGCACTTAAAAAAAAAATTTTTGGGGCAAATAGATTCTAGATATATCTGTTATTAAGATTTATAATACAATACAAAGGGTCAGAGTTAGAGTTATTTTACAGCAGAACCAGTTCATATTCATCAGCTGGCATCAGTTCAAGTGAATGTTCTTCATATCATTGTAGAAGGCTACAACTGGAGGCGACTGTATTGGTTCTATTACCAAATCAACAAAAGAAACTTTGTAATTTCTACGAAACATGGAAACCCTCAAGTTGCTGTTATATTCATGCAGAAATAATGGTGAATGGCAGTTGTTGCACTTATAAAATCTAGACCTATATCATTGCCACTCATGGTCTCTTTGCTTTTAGGTTGGAACCTTATGGCAATCTCTCAAAAGTGAACACTCCCTTACTGACTCCTCTTACACTTTCACTGGAAGAATGGAGTACTAAAGAGGCCAATGACAGCTATGAACTATTTGCTGTGGTCATGCATAATGGGGTGAGTATTAGTAGTGGTCATTACACAGCCTATATAAAAATGACATATCTTGGCAGTCAAGAGATGACCAATGAAGAACCTGCATTGAACTGTGCATATAGTACGAAACAGGAATCAGTCAGTGAGGAACAGGCAAAAATCTCTATTTATTCACATGAATACGATGATGGAGAAATATCAGTGAAATTAAAAGGAAACTTCCAAGCAGCAGCATCTGGTAAAACTACAAAGAAGAATGCAGAAAGTGTTGGACTCCTAGGTGGACAAAAAAAATTGTCTAGCTTTGAACCATATGCCTCCAAGAATAAGAATGACCCTGAAAAACCTGGATTTGCACTGAAAGAAAATGACAAATTGGACCTGGTTAACCTTGAAGGCAAATATAATGGTTTCCTCAACAGCCAAAGCAGTTTTAACAGTCTATGTGGAATACCAAAAATTGGAAGAAATACCCCAGAAAATGGGGTTCCTCAACGCTGCTGTAGTCTGCAGGAGTATGAAGGAAAATGGATGTTGTTTGATGATGCCGAGGTGAAGCTTATAGATGAGCAAGATTTTCTCAACTCACTTTCTCCATCGACCTCTTGTGCATCAACCCCATATTTGTTGTTTTATAAGAAAATGGCAAACCCATAAAAAAATGAACTTTAAGAAATTTGCTCCAAGTAATTTCACTGCTTGTTGTTTAAGAGGATTATTTTCAAACCTTGCTAGTGAAGCTTCATGAATCAAGCATAATCAAAACAGTCTGATTAAAATAAGCCTCCAAATTGATATTTAACTGAAAATTGCAGGCTCTAAATTTCTGAACATTAACACCACTACACTATTCACACAGATTATGTGCAAAATATAATTTTTTTTTGTCTCCTTAGGAGATGGTTTTGATTTTACAATTGTACTCCGTCTCAATTTGTTTGGTTATAAGTTTTCAAAGGTGATTAAAATCACCACAGTTAAGTGTAAAACACCTTGTGATATTTATAACTGTCAACAATGTGATCGGCTACATTTTAGAAGGATGGTAAAAGGTAGAGTTTGACCTGAATCCCTCTGCCTGAACCTTCTTCCATCCCTAATGTTTCCAAGTACCTTGAGGAACTGCTGTGTTACTCCATCCAGAAGTCAAAGATAAGTATGATCACTGCCAGATATTTGCTATTTCTCCTGCTCCTATTTAGTTGGTTGAGATCAACTCTGAACAAACCTGAACTTTGGACTGCATATATAGTGCGGAAAGAATCTACTAAATTATAGTCTTGGCACTACTGCTGAGTTGTCTTAATAAAACCACACACCATTTAAAAGTTTATAAAGTTTGGCTCTTAATTCAAGTTTTTGATGTAGACGATTGTAGATACTTCATATACTATCCTAAAAAAGGACCTTTCTTTCTAGGTTACTTTCTCAAAAATTCTCCACATGTTTAAGAATATGTATATTAAATCTGGAATATAGTCACTGATTTCTATTTTCTTAAACATTGTAATGTAGATAATTGTAAATATAAAACTTTGTACAAAATAACTATAAAGTTTAATTATACAACTAGTGTATAGTTCCTAAGGTATTTTAAAATCTACCCTATTAATTCACATCAAATTTGTAAATGGACTTAAAGGTTATGCATTGACTCCATTAACATTTATTTGAATTGACAAGCCTGCATGCTAATGTTGATATTATGTCTTGGGACTTTTTAAATTTCTCAGAAGTGATATGTTTAACATAATGTGAAGACTAAGCAAGGTCTATCAGTGTGTATTAGTAAACCACAGCAACTTTACTGCTGCAAAAACTAACGTGTTTTTGTTTTACACATGTTTAATTTACAACTCTTAATTAAAAGCAAAGGCCATTACCACAAATCTGATACCTACCATTATTTTTTACTTTAACATTGACAATTTGTCTTCAGTTTGTTTTCCTGAATTTAATAATTTCAGTGTTGTAATATAGAAATACTATTGTGATCATAAACTTTTTACTTCTGATTTGAACCTCGCCTTGGATATAACTTACTGTAGCATAATGAGCTAATGAAGTTCAATTATTTTTTCACTTCCTAATAAAACAATGGCAAAAGCATATAATGTATTATTACAAATAATTTCTTTAATACTTTCATTAACCTAAAGTGTACTATTGCATGCCAATTGTGTTAATTAGAATGTGAGCAGGTATTAACACCAATCCAAATCTATTGTTCACAATTCCTGCAGTCATGCAATAATCCTGGCTAATATATATTTCTCACTTTTCTTTCCTAAAGGAATTCACATTCTAATATAAACCATGGATTATTCAATTGTAGGAAATTGCTATTATATCTCAGTTTACTTTGGCATTAATATCATTGTAGTCTCAGTGAAATCAACTTTTGAACATGAGCTGAACCTGGAGAGATCTTCAGGTACAGTACTGCACTAAATCATATACTTGTTAATTTGAGGGAGTAAAATTTTGCATTAATCCAGAGCTGTTAAGTGTCAGAACTAATGTTTGATAGGAGTTTATTTAAAACATTCCTATCTTGGGTTATTACCAAGGCGTACATTATGTGGGCTTAATTCCTCTTCATTAAGTAGAAGCTCTCTCAGTAATAAAACACTTGTATAAAAAGTGAACAGGCTGAAGCAAAGCAAATCAATGTACTAGATATTTAGTAATTTCATTATTTAATCGTACCTTTTTTTTAGAAAATAATTGCCAATTACACAACAAAACCTAACAAGGGATCTTGTTCAAATTTGATAAATAGTGCATGAGATAACAATATATAATGATACATAAATACATGACTGTTAGTGAATCTGAACAATAGTAAATGCTCATGACAAAACAAACAACAGCACAATACTGAGACTTTGTGCAATCAAATGTAACCATAGCAGTATCAAAATAATCACTAGTACCATCACAGCTGACATTTATCCTTGCCTTCATATTTAAAGAAATGTAGTGTATTTAAAATATCCACACTTGTATAAAAATTTGAGGTATGAATTTGTTCCTTTTATGTACTTTTGATTACCATGTTTGTTGCCCAATGATGAAATGGAAAGGCTTTTATTGTATTCCTTCACATGCAATTGTAGATAAATGTCAAGTCCACTTTCAGATGTCCATTTTTCGAAGGCTTAGTCGACTGAAAGAATCCCTGTAACCACAATAATGAATCAACAAATAAGCATTATTTTTTTTGTAATTTTCATTATTTCAGTTATAGTGGGAAAATCGAAGCCATTTTCTAAAAGATTTAACTGATACATTGTAGGCAACTCACAAGATTCTATATTTATAGCAAGCTGTTTACTGATGTTTTGTAGTCAGATGTGGCCTGCTTTCAACCAAATATCTACAAGTGGAAAGCCAGGCAGTTTGTAATGCTTTAATACTGATCTAAGTTAAGCTTGATAATTACTTCAGATTTGACTGTAAACTATCAAACTACACAGTTCAAGAAAAATTAATCAAATAGTGGATAATGATAGAGCACTGATGTGATTGTGAATGGCATTTACAAAACAGCCCCCCTTAAGAGCAAATACCAGTTTTAACAGAATTCTAAGCTAAAATCAATAGAAATAATGTGATTATTTTAATGAAGTGTAATTCTGAGAGTATTTCCCATTCTTCCATGACAGAGCTTTTTTTCATGATTAAATCTTTTACAGTATTAAAAGAGAAAAAAATTAAGTAAAGCAGACACTATCTGTTTTATTTCAGTTAACCTCATCACCAGGAACAACAACATTCCTGTTTATATGAACTGTAACCTACCTGTGGCAACTGCTTGGCAGAACTACTTTATAAAGTTGGGGTATTTTCCTGTTTATCAAAGGTTGAAGAGCTTCTTTGAGGCGATGATAGTTCCGTTCAAGCTCACGTTGATATTCCTTCTGGTCAGGACCTATTAAACTCTTGTTCTTGCGTAGTGCATCTTCACATCTTAATTTAAACAATGTAGTCAGTAGACTTCAACACCCTTGTACTAATCAACAGAATTGGGTTTTGGCACTAGATTTGGTTATTAATCACAGCAGTAATTTCTTTTAATGTTCCCAAATACAGTACTTCATCTCAATTTTGCCTCCACCTTTACTATCTCAAGTGACTGACTTAACAATACATTTTAGCTAAATAAAAACAGTAAGTGTCTCAAGAAATCTTGCTGTAAATGGATGTAATTTATATTGGACCATGACTTGATCCTAAATAACACCCAATTGATCAATGGAAGAATATATGAAAACAGCCACCACTTTCCTGCCTAGAGAGAGAAAGAATATTATGTCAACCTTTCCTAACTTAATAACATAGCTGAAATACAATGTTCAGTCTCAATATTATCAGCCCTGCAGTTGCCAACAGCAACAGCCCAAAGATTTCTATTGAGGTGATGAAATGACAGTGCAAGGTCTTTTGAACTAAAGGCTTTCTGTTGCACTTCTAGCTGGTTGAGAGTTCAGTTTTATCTGGACGTTGTCATGAATAACATCAACAATATGGAAAACAATTTAAAAAATCTTACTTTTTGGTGAAGTCTTTGAAGCATAAGCGTAACTTGTTGTGGTGTCGGAATAGCTTGGGATCATTGGGAATTTCGGACAAAAATACTTGAGCAACTTCTAAAGGTCCCTGTGCAGAGGGAATAGAAGTGATAGAAGCATGACTTAGCTTTCATTACCATCAAAACCTTAATGCATGTTGAAAGCATAATACAAAGAATTTGGTTCTTTGGTCAAAGAACAGAGATTCATCACCAGCAGACTCCTATACTGATGTTATAAAATATAAATAGTAGCATTATTGGTGTATTAATCCTAAACAAACAACACAATTGAAACAAAAAAGTTTAAACTTAAATTGTATATTCAGGTTTAATTTTTCTTTTTGCGTGTGTTCCTACTTTAAAAACTATTTAAGATACTTAATTTTCTTGTTTTACACAATATACCTTTCCAGTGCCAGATTTTACAAGGGGTGATTGTTAAGTTCGTGGCCTAAGATAGAAGGAGTCAATTTTAGAAAACCTAGCACATTTATTTTTCCTACATTTACACACTTAGCCCAGTGGTTGTGGAGCATACAGATCTCCTGCAGAAGTCAGTGTCTGGAACCTCCAGAAGTGGTTCACAGCAGGGGTGATTGATAAATTCGTGGCTTGAAGGAGATGAGAAACTTCAAACTTTCTGCATGTTCACTCAGAGTTGAACTGCACATGCATGTTACAAGAGCTGTATAACTCATCTCCTTCTACCTTAGGCCACAAACTTATCAATCACCCCTGCTGTGGACCATCTGGAGGTTCAAGACGCTCTCGTTACATGCACGTGCAGTTCAACTCTTTGAATGATAATGCAGAAAGTTTGAAGTTAATAAGTCATCTCCTTCTACCTTAGGCCAAGAACTTATCAATCACCCCTGCCGTGGACTACTTCTACAAAGAAGGGATCCGTATGCTCCATGACCGCTAGACTAAGTGTGTACATGTAGGAGGGGACTATGTTGAAAAGTAAATGTGCTAGGTTTTCTAAAATTGACTCCTACCTTAGGCCACGAATTTATCAATCACCCCAAAAAAGGATAAGGCATTTCATTCACAATGAAGTATTTTTATATGCCAAATATATAATACAATTATGTAATGATACTTCTTGTATCATCAGTCCTTTGTCTCAGCATGCCTAAGCATTTCCAGGAATTGGCCTCAATAATTCACAAGCATTAAAATTTAACAAAAACCATTTAACTAAAGATTTAAATTAGACCAATATGAAAACTTGAGTCTTCCTTTATCTTTTTGTGCATAATCCTTAATTCTGATCAATTCCACAATGTTTGTACCTTGCACATGATATTTCCTCCCTTACCAGCCAACCTTTGTCGCATCAACCAAATAGCTACTACCAATTTCAACACCAAACTTCAAGTAGGTTGTAGGACCGGAAACGTAAGATAGAAATATCTCAGAGAAACCGAGGTTAAGTGCTCAAATGGAAATTTCCCTTTTCCTTCCCAACTGGAGATGTGGGGTGGGAAAATATGTTCATTTAGGCTGAAGACAATGCAAAACCCAGACTTGCAACTGAGCAACATTTGAACTTGGGCCATTCCATAGCTGTATAATGGCACATATATTAGAGTAATCAGAGCACCTTGATGCAAACTTTGGAAAAATAACGTTACATCGGTATAGAATTCTGAAAAACTTTAGAGGTTGTTACAGTTTCAATCAGTGAATATAGTAACATGCTAAATGTTACTAGATTTTATCCCTCTCTGGTAGGTTTGAAGCCATACTTGATTAACCGTTGTTCCTACTGAACCCTGCAACACCATCTGAAGCATCTTAGGATCAGCTGGATCTTGATGTGTTGCAAAAGCCAGCTCTTGAGTTTTTTTCTGCATATCTTCAATGGCCACTTCGATTGGTGTTAAAATGACCTGTAGATAATAAAGGTAACATTTCATCATGCTTCAATCAGCATGATTTCCACAAGCAATTATATCCATGCCTGTCATTTTTGTAAAGTTTAATCTCTACGAAACAGTAATAATGTGTGTTTAGTAACAAACCCATCACAAAAGCTTGATCTCCCCAAACTCCATGCAGCTGAGATCTTCATCTCCACTGTGAAAAGTGTGAAGGAGTAGAGAGAGGACCAAAATGAAGGATTAGTCCCTACAAATACCATATTTCATTTATATCATTTCAGAACAGTAGGCATCCATTTACCCTATTGGCTGCAATTAGTGCAGTCTATGAAGTTGAAGTTACCCAGAAAGCAACAGCCGTGCATCTTATAAAATACATTTACTGTATATTTAGATATACTCATTGGTCACTTTATTAAGTACTCCCACATGTTCATGTTTTCTGTTGCTGTAGCCCATCCACTTCATGTAAGTTCAAATATGCTCTTATGCACACCACTGTTATAACATGTGGTTACCTGAGTTAGTGTTACCTTCCTAGATTATGCATTATAGAGTGTCTTTTCAAAGACAGAATCACAGTAAAAGACTTTAACTAGCTACTGAATTCCTTTAGGTCTGCAATAAGTTCTCCCTTCTTGGCTCACAGTGGAACGTTTGGGTTGTAGACGGCTTTGTCAGTGCTGGAATGTCCATATGTGGTTGTAATCTGGTTGCTGAATCTCTTGCATTCGTTCCTTCTATACCCACCAAATTTAGATACAATATTCTACAATACTTGGAAGAAAATCATTAAGTTCTGGATTTATAACTGGAATATCAGATTCTCTATTAATGTATTTTGGCAGTGGATGAATGAAAATAAAATATTAGCTCAGTTATTATAAAACAGGGGTTTCCAACCTGGGGCCCACAGACCCCTTCGTTAATGGTCAGGCCCCATAGCATAAGAATGGTTGGGAATCCCTGTTACAAAAGTACATTGATGAATGCAAAACTAAAACCACGAATGTAGGCAGATTGCTCTGAATCACTGTCTATGTCTTCTACTGCCTGCTAAATGGGTTAATCATGTTCCAATAAAAGATAGGCTAGAGATTAGAACACATTACCAGTCTTGCATTCATTGCAAAGTAAGATGCAGAATTTAATATTTTCTATTCATTTGGAGTTTCATTAAATGTAATAGTCAATGCTGAATCATGAAATCATTTCTCACCTCCTCTTTGTGGATTACATTAATCCTAGTCTTAATGTAAGGGAATGCATGTGACACCGTCAGAATTGTTTTGCGTTTGAACTGTTCATGAAGATCACCATGAGCCCGGCCATCTAGTGTGAATGGTGTGCAATACATGAAACGTCTGAGGTTATAATTTTTGTCAAAATAAGTAATCCTGTCCTTCATTTCATAGGTGTCAAAATATGGTTCCACGTAAGTTATCTGAATGTAGGCCTGTAAAAATAATTTATAAAACAAATGGTCACAAAAAACTTACAACTTTGTCAGTCAAAGTACATCACCAATTGTAAATGGGTTTTTATAGATTTTTGAATTGTCCATTTCCTTACTAGCCAACTCTGAGAAATTCAGAAGATCCCATTCTGCCAATTCCCACTGTATCTACTCGAGTAATTATGTCACTGCACCTAATTTATGGCCTAAAGCTGTTGGCAACCCAGCCTTTACAAGGAGCAAAGACAAAAAAGATTGCAGGTGCTGAGATCTGGAGCAGCAAACAATGAACAAATTCAGCAGGTTGAGCAGCAGGTGGGGTGAGGGACCTGTTGACATTTTTGGCTGAAACTCTGCACTAGGTCTGATACAGAATTTCATCCTGAAATGTTGACAATTCCTTTTTTCAACTAACCTGCCCCATCAACACACTGCATGACCTGCTGATCCCTCAAGCAGATTGTTTACAAGTACTAAAGCCACTCAGCTGAATCCTGCAAAACAGCTCCTTTACTGAAGATATTTACTGCTGCTGCAGCTTCCTCACCTTCCCCTCCCTCTTGAGCGCTTTGCCTGTTCACCTATCATCTCCCAGCTTCTCACGTTATTCCTTTTCTCTCCCTCCTCACCTTTCTGCCTACCACCTGGATTCATCTACACCTGCCAGCTCATGCTACTTTCCCTCCCTTACCCTTTATTCTTGCTTCTGTACTCTTTCTTTCCTATCCTGATAAAAGGGCCTCAGCCTGAAATGTCTGTTCATTTCTTTCCATAGATGCTACCTGACCTGCTGAATTCCACCAGCATTTCTTGTGTGTTGCTCCAGATTTCCAGCATCTGCAGAATCTCATGTTTCCTTATAAAGCACTCTGTGTGCCTTCTCAACTATATATTGAGCTGTCCTGCTACCTTTTTAAAAAAAAGACACTTCAAGGTCCTTCTGTTCTTCTACACCTTTGAGTTCCCCCCTGGTTTGTTGCACCTCTCCAAATAAATCTCTTTGCATTTCTCTGGATTAAATTGCATTTTCTGCCCAACCAACCAGCTCACTTACACTTTCCCCCTTAGTGTCAAGCACTATTTTTGTATCATCTACAAATCTTCATTAGTCTTCACTTTTAATGCTAAATCGCTAATTAAAATGCAAAAATCAAGGGTGATGAGAATTCTAGTGGCAATGGCCTTCCAGTTACAAAAACACACTTCAACCTTTTGCTTTCTGCCATTGAACAAATTTTGCATCCAATTTGTCAATCACCCTTGTGTCCCATGAGCTTATATTTTTCTGACCGGCCTTGTACGAGAGGCCTTGTGAGAACCTTGCTGAAATCCATGTTAACAACATCAAATGTACTGCCCTTATCTTCCTTGCCCTTACGACCTCAACCAAGTTCTTCAGAGACAAACTTACCTTAAAAATCTATGCCTATAGTCCTTGATTATTATATGCCATACTATGATGTATTTATTTGGTATACTTTCCCTCAGAATTGACTTCAATATTTTCCCCAAATCAAAACTAAACAGCAGCCTTATAATCAGTTATTTTTAAAATAACAATACAACATGAATGATTCTTCAATTCTCTGGCACTGGGGTGCTGTATCTCGCTTCAACAATGCAGATAGGAAGGTGAGAAACGAATACACATTGGTAAAAATCAAGTGTATTCCTAATCTATTTTGTTTTCAAGCAACCTAACAGACCTCACTAGCTGGACTGACACATGAAGAACAACCATCTGAGGAACAAGAACTGGGTTGCCAAATATCAGCAAAAATCAAACGAGCAGAATTTCTTTTGAGAGGATTATAAAGTACTCCATACAGTCATAATATTAAATGTTCTTACCCTATTTGGATCCAATTTGCATTTGTCCACAGGATTGGAATCTTTGATAACTTCCACAACATCCTCACCAAAACGTTCGCCATAAAATGCCTAACCCAAAAGAAAATGTAACTTTTCATGATGGGGGTGCAGGGTTATTTTTCAAAATACTTGCAAGTGCGTGGAGAAGTGTTGCTATGTGCTTGCAGTACCATTTATGATATTAGGTGGCACTGGAACTGCCTTGTGTCCCTGGAACTTCTATATTTCTAATCATGCAGAGGCCTTGTTAAAATCCTTGAAGAAATCCTACATCAGACGGTGCCCCTTTTTGACCTTCAAATAAAATCTCAATCATCAGAGATGGTCCTCCCCTAAAAAAAAATCCATGCCTATAGTCCTTGATTAATATGTGCATTGACTTGGTGAGTGAGTGCTCTGTTGAAATACTACTACAAAATGTATTTTACCTACTTTTTGAGACATTTTCTTATTTCTTTTACTATAGAGGACCACAATCTGTGTGCTGATTTTAGAGTACGTTCCTAACATCTATCCAAATCAAGCAATCATGCTTCCATTAATCTCCAGTCCCAAGGCTTGAGAGATGTCCTGGGACAATTCCATATACATCATGCTTGTTGTGAAAACATAACTTTGCTACTGCCTCTCTAAGTCTAGGTCCAGGAAAACACAGAATTTCCTACCAACACACCCAACCCTTCTACCAGGAAAGCATCAGTATTGTAGTGATATCTTTCTCCTAATTTTGATCTGGGAAGTGTTCCCTTTTGATAGAATACACAGTCTATATTATTCCCTACACTAGCTGCTGCACTATATCTGAACTTATGCTGATAACACATACAGCATTTTTCTTTGGGCAGCAACCCATTATGTCCACCTCCTTGGCGTTAAGGTTTCTTTACCACATTTTCTCTGGCCTTCTACAATGTTTAATATTTTCTTATCATCCAGCTTTCTTTTACTACCTTGGCCCGGCCATCACCTCCTTTCACGTTCATGTTCTCTGGCTTCTACCTCTTTAAGTCTTCCTTCTTTCTAAACTTGGAGCTACCTACCTCTCTGTTCAACTAGTTCACTTTATCTACTCCAGTATCATATGGTCAAAGGCATCACAGTCCTCGTGTCTCAGTATAATTATCTCATCTCCTCTCCTCCAACCAGACAAGATCTTTCGATTTCATTCATTCCTGTTTCCTCATCTACAATATTATAACTGACTTGTTTTATTGAAGTAAAAGTCTGTGAACAAATGATTCAAACTAGCTACTTTTGCAGAAAGAATATCAATAACCAATAACCAATTTCCCCTGGGATCAATAAAGTATGACTATGACTAATATTATCCCATCATTGTCTTAGCATACCTCAAGCCGGTGTGAGATTTCAGCCAGTTTTGTAATGGCTGGTTCTTTGTAAACAAATTCTTGTTCATCCAGATCACCAAACCTGGACCCATAGAAGCCAACACGAAAATAGGTACCAAACATCCTCTTTCCATCCTATAGAAGGAGTAATTTTCATAATTATGTTGGAGAAACTAGATACATCCATACAGAGCAGATTTTGATTTATTAAAACATGAAATGAGAAACACCCATCAAGCCCACTTTGTGTATACACTCTGCTGTATCTTTTCAAACTCAGTGTGAGGCTTGACATAAATATTGTTTGATTTGCAAAAGAACTAATATTTTTCAATCACCCATATGTGGTAGATTTAAAAAGTTAAAAAAGTCCCTGTTGGGGTTTCCTACAGAAATTCAGGTCACAGAACAGCTGCTTGCTAAGAGTATGTGCCAGATTTAAAATGTGAGTGGGGCCTGTTGGGACCTTCTACAAAGCTTGGAATTGTTTGGGTTATTGGGCAGTTGGCAGGGGCAAAACAAAAAGAACTTGGGTTTAAGCAGAACAACCATTGTGGGAGTGGGCCAAGATTAGAGTGGAGAGCTGAAGCTTTGGCTCAAGAGACTTCAGCACAAAGAGATGGGGGAGTTATTTTTTCTTTCTTTCTTATTGCAGTTAGAGCACTGGAAATGCTCGTCATGATGGTGTAGCTCTCCTCTTGCAGGACACGGGAAGACAGGGAGACATTTAGTATTCCTGACAACTACATCTGCAAGAAGTGCATTCAATTGCAGGTTGTTCCAAACTGCCTTAGGGACCTGGAGCTGGAGCTGGATGACCTTTGGATCACTTGGGAGACAGAGAAGTTGAATGATAGGAGATATAGGGATGTAGTTACAGCTAAGGTGCTAGACACAGGTACTCGAGTGACCATCAGAAGGAAAGGGCAACCAATACAGGGTACCTCTTTGGCCATTTCCCTCAATTACAAGTATATTGTTTTGGATACTATTGGGAGCAATGAGCTAGCAGAGGAAGGCCACAGCATTCAAGTCTCTGGCATTGAGTCTGCTCTATGACTCAGAGGGGAATTGATGGGGGTGGGGGGCAGAAGAGTAGTCTTGGGGTATTCATTAGTCAGGGGAACAGAAAGGAGTTTTATTGACAAAACTAAGATTTCCAGATGGTATATTGCCGCCCAGGTGCCAAGGTCAGTTGCATCTTAGATCAAGTCCACACCATTCTTAAGGGAGAGGGTGAGCAACCAGAGGTAATGGTTCACGTAGGTACCAATGACACAGGCAAGATGGTGATGAGTCCTCCAAAGTGAGTTCAGTGGTGCTAAATTAAAGGACAGGACCTCCAGGGTGATTATTTCAGGATTGCTACCTGTGCCACATGCTAGTCAGGCTAGATAACATGGTTTAACACACGGCTAAGGAGATGGTACAGAAGAGACAGTTTCACATTTTTTTGTCATAGAAGTGTTCAAGCAGGACAGGCTGGAGGGCTCATGCACTCAAGCTCTAATGTGTGGAAAGGGATGACCACATTAATTGGATTATATTAAAGCACTCTCAATAGTTAGTGGGATTTAGAGGAGCCAATCTGTAGAGAGGCAGCAGACAGATGCAAGAAAAATAAGGTTGTGATAAGTGATTTTAACTTTCCATATATTGACTGGGGTTCCATTACTGTAAACAGATTGGATAGGATAAGATTTGTAAAATGTGCTCAGGAAAGCTTCCTTAATCAATGAATACACAGGTTCCAACTATAGAGAGCATGATTCTGGATCTCTTATTAGGGAATGAGACAGGGCTGGAGAATTAGATATAGGGGAACAACTTGGATCTAGAGATCAAAATTCCATTATTTTCAAGATAATTGTGGAGGATAGGTCTAGTCCTCAGGTTGAGATTCTAAATTGGAGAAAGGTATCAGCAAGGGTATGCCAAGTGTGGATTGAGATAGATTGTTTTCTGGCAAAGGGATGCGTTGTAAGTGAGAAGCCTTCCAAGTGAAATATTGAGAGTACAGAGTTTATATGTTCCTGTTTGAATAAAAAGGAAAGACTAACAGGTTTACAGAACCTTGGTTTTTGAGGCGATATTGAGGCCCTGGTTAAGAAAAGGAAGTGCATAGCAGGTTTAGTCAGCAAGGAACAAATTATGTGCTTGAGAAGCACAATAAATACAAGAGAATATTTAAGGGCGTAATCAAGAGGGCTAAAATAAAAGCACAAAGAAAATTTTAAGAGCAATAGGAAAGCAAGGAACAAAATTGATCCCACTTGAGGATGGAGACAAAACAAATAGGTTTGATTTTAAATGGATATTTGTAGCCGTATTTACTTGGGTGACAGACAGCCTATGAACTGCATGTGGATCATAGAAGAGGAAGTGCTTGTGCCTTGAAGCAAATTAGGGTGCTTAAATTTTGTGCGCCACAGTTCCCGAGGAGATATTGGGTTGTGTAGAGGGAGAGGGAGTCTAAAAGAAGTGACCGCAGGCAGTCGGGACTTCTTGCGCACTGCAGTTCCCAATGAGACATTGGATTGCATAGAGAGAGGTTAAAAGAAGAGTTTGCACATTTTGTGCGCCACAGTTCCCAAGGAGACACTGGATTACGTAGAGAGTGAGAGAATTTAAAAGAAGTACGTGGGAGCAGTTGTGACATTCTGCACGCCAGAATTCCCAGGGAGATTTTGAATTGCACACAATTAGGCACAGGCAAGGTCTGATAAACATGTTAAGCAGAGCGACTACTGTGGGTGCGTCCATTATGCGACTAGCCAATGTTAAGAGTAGGAAGTTGAGGGTGTGACTCATCGAGGCTTTGACAAGGAGAGGCACAGGCCAAAGGTGGATTTTTTTTTGGGTTATGCATTCTTTCTTTCTTATTGCACATTTGGAGCAGTAGGGATGCCAGGCAGGATAATGAAATGCTCATCTTGTGGGATATGGGAAGGCAGGGAGACCTCTGATGTCCCTGGGGACTACAACTGCAGCTTCTAAAAGACCATGCTAAGGAGTTGGGAGCTGGAACTGGAAGAACTCTGGATCATTTGAGAGGCTGAGAGGTTGATAGACAGGACATACAGGGAGGTAGTTACACCATAGGTGTAGCACACAGATAACTGGGAACAGATAAAATCAGGAAGGGGCAAGGAGATAGGCAGCCAGTGGAGAGTACTCCTGAGGTTGTTCCCCTCAACAAAAGCTAAGCAGCTTTGGATTCTGTTGGAGGGACAACTTAGCAGAGTAAAGCCAAAGTGGCTCTGTGTGGAAGGGAAGTGGGGGGGAGGGAAGAAGAGATGAGCTGTAGTAATGGGGGATTTGTTGGCTAGGGCAACAGAAAGGAAGTTCTGCGAGGAGGATGAGATTCTCCGAAGGTATGTTGCCTTCCAGGTGCCAGGGTCAAGGACATCTCAGATAAAGTACACAGCATTCTTAAGTGGGAAGGTGAGCAGCCAGAGATCATGGTCCCCTTCAGTTTCATTGACATGGGATAGGAGGGTGACAAGGTTCTGCAAATTGAGTTCAAGGAGTTAGGTGCTAAGTTAAAGGAAAGGATGTCCAAGATTCTGACCTCAGGATTGCAACCTGTGCCACGTGCTGGTGAGGCCAGAATTAAGAAGATCATATAGTTTAACACATGGCGAAGGAGGTGGTGCAGGAGGGAAGGCTTCAGATTTTTGGATCATTAGGCTCTCTTCCAGGTGGGACCTGTACAGAAGGCAACTGAACTAGAGAGGGACTAATATCTTAGCTGGAAGGTTTGCTAGAGTTTCAGGGAGTTGGGGGTTGGTGGGATTTGGGTTTAAACTATAAGTAGCAGGGGGATGGGAACCAGAGCATCAGAACAGATAGTGGAGTGGTGGTGGAGAAAGATGTTGCTAAGACCACATACACGGTCAGGAATCAAAAGGGTGAGCATGGTGGGACTAATGTTCTGAGCTGCATATATTTCAATGCAAGGAGTATTGTAGGAGCTTGGGGCATGGATCAGCATGTGGAATTATGACATTGTAGACATTAGTGAGACTTGGTTGCAGGAGGGGCAGGACTGGCAGCTCAATGTTCCAAGGTTCTGTTATTTTAGACATGATAGAATGGGAGGGATTAAAGGGGGAGAGGTGGCATTAGTGGTCAGGGAAAATGTCACAGCAGTTCTCAGTCAGAATTCTGAAGAAATACTGGATAAATACCATCCACAAACCCGTAAGGAGGCTCAAATCACAGCTTATGTGGGTCAAAGATGACGTGGGACTCAGGACAGGGGGCGTGTATAGGAATCCCTGTTAGTGCAGAGCAGCGTATTATCGGTCAGATGGAATGCACGGTGGAAACCTGCATCAAGCAACATAGGAGGTCAATCCGTTTGGATCACCCAGAGAAATCAGTGGCAGCAGAACACTGCATATGCAATTACCACAGGATTGACTTTGACAGCACAGAACTATTGTGCCACGCCAACGGCTTTTGGGAGTGCCTGGTGAAGGAAGCCATTGAAACACACTAGAGAATAAGAACTTCAACAAAAACAAAGGTTCTAAGTAAGAACTGGAATTCGATTGTAAACAAGGTGTAAAAAAGTATTAGGTACAGGAGTTGAGATGTTATGCTGAAGACATTAGTAAGGCCAAATCTGGGGTATTGTGTGCAATTCTGGTCACCTACCAACAGGAAAGAGTGTAGAGAAAATTTACAAGGATGTACCATCACAAGTGAAAGACTGAATGGCTAGGACTTTATTCCTGGAGCCTAGGAGAATTTCACAACACATGCTGGTGATAATAAACCCGATTCTGATTCTGATGAGGGGAGATTTGATAGAGGTATTCAAAATTATGAGGGGTATAGATAGGGTAATGCAAGTAGGGTCTTCCCACTGAGGTTGGGTGAGACTAGAAGGTCATAGGTTAAGAATGAAAGGCTATCTATTTAAGGGGAACCCCTTTACACAGAGGGTACTGAGAGTCTGGAATGAGCTGCCAGCAGAAGTGGCGGTTGTGAGTTTGATTCCAACACTTAAGAGAAGTCTGGATAAGTGCATGAATGGGAAGGGTATGGAGGGCTATGGTCCAGGTGTGGGTCGATAGAACTCAGCAGAATAACAGTTTAGCATGGACTAGGTGAGGCAAAGGGCCTGGTTCTCTTTGACTCTGAACCCAAAAAGCAGTTTCTTTTTAGGTCAATCATTTTAGTTATTTTACCCATGATGATCTATCACAATGTGGACTAATGACTTAACCTGATGTATTTTCTATTGTCTATTCCAGGAAGAGCAAGCAAAACTACCTGTGCCAGCTTTATTTTCTAAAACATATAGCCTGGAATGAGAATTTCCTCACTACTGCAGACAAGTATGAGATGTTACACTTCAGAAGATCAACTCTAAAGGGAAAGTACACAGTAAATGGCAAAACACTTAGGAATGTTGATGTTGAGTTGTAAAGTCGGGAAGTTATGCTGCAGCTGTTAAAACTTCAGTGAAGCCACATTTGGAGTATTGTGTTGAGTTATGGCACTGGATTACAGGAAGGATGTAGAAGCTTTGGAGAATACGTAGACGAGGTTTGCCATGATGCTGCCTGGATTAGAAAGTGTTCGCTAAAAGAAGAGGTTGGACAAACTTGGATTGTTTCTTTGTGAACAGGAAGCTGAGGGGCAAACTGACATAAACGTATAAAATGATAATAGACATATTTAGGGTAGATGGAGTCTTTTTTCCATGGTGGAAATGTCAAATACTAGAAGGCAAAGCTTTGAGACGAGAGAGGGACCATTTAAAGGCGATTTACAAGGCAAGTCTTTGTATTACATAGAGTGGTAGGTACTTGGAACGCACTGTTAGGGCAAGTAATGAAAACAGATATGATAGCAGTGTTTAAGAGGCATTTAGACAGATACATGAAGGGGCAAAGAATCGAGGGATATGAATCTCATGCAGACAGATGGGATTAATTTAAATAGACATCACAGTCAGCTCGGGCATTGTGGGTTGAAGGAACTGTCCCTATGCTATATTTTTAGTGTACATCTTTACATATTTATCCCCTCCCCAGATCTTAACAAATCACTCAGCCAGAACAGGGTTTACTTCCATCAGTTGCATGCATCTTTCTGCTGCTTGCCTCTGCGTGACCATTGTTCACAGATAAAGTGAGTCATGATGACATTTAGCTGTGGAATCATCACCACTGATCCAAGTCAATTTAAATGCACACTGTCTATCAGGAGCCTTTTCTGCCCTAACTCTCAAGATTGGGAACACTGATGGAAGTTCTAGTGTACTGATTTCTTGCCTTCATCAAGACAATCTTACTAAATACAGCCTATAAGACTGGATTCAAGACCTTCTCTGCCTCCATCTAAGAACAATCAAAGGCAATTTTTCAGTATGTGTAATGATATAAAGACTAAAGTCATTAGAATTCTTCTGTTAAACCATGACAATGTCTTTATCCAATAATAACTATAATGTGGACAGACAGGGCAAGAATTTCATTCTGTTAGACACTGGAGGCTTAGGAAGAGTTGGCCAGATTGTGTTGGATACTCAAATGCAAGCCTCACATTTCCAAAATGCTAATACTGTATGTTCCACCATCTCTGAAAGTAATAATAGATGAAGTCTGTCATTCCATCTATAATATATGAGATATTATATTAAGATATTAATATTAAGGTACAATTCACAGCACATTTTGGGCAGATTTAATACAAGGAAAAAAAATTGCTAAAAGCAATCCACACCAAGTGTTGAAAACATGAAGTAAACATATTGTTAGTCATTAACTGACAACAAAAGACCGGAATGTTAATAAAGAGTACTTTAATTGCATCTGATGACTTCGTTATATAAATTGTAAAAGAATGAAAATGAAAATATGTTTTATAATCCTGAACTATTTTGCCTGTTTTTTAGTTTATGATGTCATTTCTAGATGTATGTAATGTATGTTTAAAAACAGAAGGCTTCGAAAAATTCCTTTTGCCTAACAAATTGCCATTTCCAGACAAAGAGCAGCTTTAAGCATGTAATGTCTCTATTATATAATGGAAAGGAAGGAGCTACTTTTTTACTGCTTTATTCTTATTGCTGTAACAGCAGTCTGCATATCAATATTTAGAAGTTTCAACTGTGCATCATTTATGCCAGTGAGGCAGCAATTGTGCAGGTTGTTGCCCATCTCTTCTATTGCCCTCTTTGGTAGCTTTAAAATCTACATGTAATATGGCAACAACACCCACTAGCTTAATTTGATAATAATGTAGAACAGAGAAATAGAACTTGCCTTCCCTATCTGTACTTCTATATTTGTGTTTGTCCATATGAATATTTTTGTTTTTTTTCTCTCTATGTAACCGCTACAGTATTTCCCATGTATTTGCAACATATGGAAAGTCTGCAGGCAAAAACGACACGGAAGGTAACAGCAGAAAAAAGCAACATGAGGATTAGAAATACAATAGATAATTATGTTCTTTCAGACTGCAGAGAGCGCAACGTGCAGGAGATGAGCCTGAGGTGATTTAACATCAATTCATGCAATATTCACTCCAGTTCCTACTTAAAAATAAATAAATAAAATTATGGATTATTTTTCTACATGAATGTGTTTGGAAAAACCTGTTTATATGAAGCCGTACGCATGGGTTTATTACAGTTAAGACACATCTAATGAGGTGAACGTTCTGATGTCACAAATAAGGTTGATAACTGAACCCTTGAACATATTGTTTATGTGGACAGAGACAAGACATTCGATATGGTGCATAAGATATTATTGGAGACAGTGAGACTGTGCTGTACTGGACTGGTTTCGGAATTTGGTACAGGAAATAGGAATTAGGGATATGTATTATGTATGGCGGGATATCATACATAACATTTTCCAGGGACATACTCTGGAACCTCATGATATTTATGAATGACCTGAGAATATGGAATAGGTGGTTGTATTTGTCCTTGAGTAGAAGCAACAGTTAGTGATCTGAACATTATAGAGATTCAGATTAAATGTGGGCAAAGGAAGAACAAATGGCATTTTATATAGCCAAGTATAAGGCTATCTTCTTTGAAATTAAAATAAAATAAACTGAAAAACTGGAATGTATATAAAAAAAAATAGAAGAGTGATCAACTAGAAATCAGTAAAAACACACAGGTCAATTAAAAAATGAAATTACAAGATTAGCAGGCATTTACTTATGGCCGAGTTACAAAAGAACATCTCATACTGTCCGGAAATGTCTGGCAACATCTCTACCCTGAAGGGTGTGGAAGTGAGATGATTGGGGTTACTGACAGAAGTAGATACACTTCTGAAAGTTAAGGGATTGAGAGCTATGGGGAAGTGGCACAGATGAGGAATGCCTAGGGCAAATCAGCCTTGATTAAGTTTAATGGACAGCAGGCTTGTAGGGCCAAGTGATCCACTGTTCCTATTTTCTTATGTGCCTGTGTTCTTATTGATGTAGGAAGCAGACTCCATTTCAAAGGGGTTGGAAAACAAACAAAAGGAAGTTATGCTAAAGTTCTACAGAGTATTAAATCCTGGCCATAAATACAAGTTTTGTTTTTGGCACCACTTGTGCAAATAAGAAGCTTGGCCTTGGAGGGCCTGCAGCACGAATTCATTAGAATGATAACAGATTTAGAGGGTTAAGTTATGAAAACGACTTGAACATACAAACCTAATCTCTTGTATATGCAGGCAACTGAAAGGTAATTTGATGAGGTATGAACATTTATTATGTAATCAGATCCTGATTCCATAGATGCTCCAGAAACACCAATTAGACTATCTGTTTTTGATGGTTCAACTGATAGAAATCATAACTCTTGGGACTCCAAATTAGCCAATGAAAGAGCAGGTTCATTATGGTAATGTTGAATCCCTGATCACTTTGTCACTATCTTTTATGTTATGTAGTGCAACAACTTTCTTGAATGATCATACTTGCATTCATGACTCCACATTGAAACAGTATGTAGAAAATTAAGTTTTCAAAATAGGTTTTCGCTTGGGGTCCTCACAAGGTTAAAACCATTCCTAAGAGAAATTATGACTACAGAATGAAACAGTTTCCACAGGACCTTCAATGCCAGTCAACACTGTAGATATAGCTAAGATATTGGACAATATAGGCCTTTATTTCATGGTCTTCCAAGGGAAGGTTACGAATCCAATGGAACAGAAAACTTTTGGTCTCTGCTCCTCATACACCATCTTATGATTGAGAAATTCCTGTGAGCTGGAGTGTCTACTTCTATCATAGCCCATGAAGAGTGGAGCAACACATTTGAAAGCTGTTCCTGCTCTTTCACCTGAATGTGCTCTGTGACCCAGTGTGCTGCCCATTTTAAAGAGAACTTAGAGAAAGCAGGTCAAGAGAACAGAGAGTGAAAGTCAGCAATAAAAGAAATTAACAACAGATTTAATTTAGCATGGGGTCAAATGTCTAGGGCGCATCACCACAGGACTCATGGCTTTCTGGACAACAGCCAATAGAACTGATCCAGCAGCACTATCCTCTTTCCAGATGGAATGTATTCAGGAAGTGCCTAGCATTTTAAATGACTAATCCTGCAAATAAAGCTGGGTTCCATTCCATCAGAGATATAGATTGAGTGCAGTACTCATACATATACTTGTCAGCTCTCAATTGAAAAATCAGGCTTCATGTCCACAATAGTTACACTATATTGAGAGTCATTGGTCACTCATGATCTAATTACATTTTAGCAAATTCAGAATATTTTAAAAACTTCCTTAGATTACAGAAGGTTAAATATCAATCCAACAAAAATCACCTGTTTGA
This sequence comes from Mobula birostris, assembly GCF_030028105.1. Taxonomy (NCBI): domain Eukaryota; kingdom Metazoa; phylum Chordata; class Chondrichthyes; order Myliobatiformes; family Myliobatidae; genus Mobula; species Mobula birostris. The sequence goes on along the minus strand of NC_092381.1, from coordinate 63,629,015 downwards.
ACTTGGTCATCAATTGCAAAATCATCTTGAGAAGTAACTTTAAACAGCGGATCAATTCTAAGTGGTTGAAGAGGTTTTGCAAAAGGGAATGATTAGATTCCTGAAGCACTGGGACCAGTTAAGTCAACATCATATGCCCAAGTATATGTACGCACAGGTACAATGAAAAAGTACTTCTTCTGGAGAGAAGTGGGACCTGGACAGGAAATATGGAATGCCTTCTTGATAAAGCTGTGACCTATGTCCTTGTAGGGACAATTGCTAGCCTTGGGCAGAGAGGATTATATTAATTCAGCAGGTGCAGGAAGGTAGCATTGAAAGGAACCTAAAACTATGCTAAAAGGATTGGAAGAATTAAATAGCATCAGAAATAAATATGAACAATTTTTGATATGTTTACATATGATTTAAGATATGTTTACATATTAAGACACTAACGAAGATTTACTAATGGTAAGGGGAGAATCAATGAGGAAAATGCAGTTCACCTATAAATGAATTTCCAAAAGGTGTTTGTTGAAGTTGTGTATAATAGGCTTATCATTAAGATTGCAGGCAGTGCAACAAAATAAAGTGTCATAACATGGACAGAAAATTGGTTAAAGGAAACAATATCGAAAAGTAATTCAGACTAAAGTGAAGTGTACTATATATTTCTCCAGAGATCAGTACCAGATCACAGCTTATATATAGATCACTTAGACTTGGGTATACAAAGAATAATTTTAAAATATTTAAAGGAGGATAGTAATACAGGTTAAAAAATCTCTACTCTGGCATCCTTGTGACCTCATCGGTGTCTGAACACAGGATCCTCTGATGATCACCTTTTGGGCAGGGTGACTGTTCTTTTAAATGTAGGCACTCCCCAGCTTATGAGTTCTGGGAACTGACAATACCCTGGAATTTCTGTAAACTGGAAATGCTGTCAATCAAGGCTGCAACCGTTGCATTCATAAGTGGATTAACTAGAGATTAGTAGAAATCTTAGTTAATTTTAAATTTGAATTAAATCTTACTCCGAATTAGTTTATTAAGCTCAGATTTGTACTACAGATTCAGAATATGCTGGATAACAGAAGCTACCAGACCACAGAGTCTCAAGCTGTAGAGAACAAGGCAGATGGAAATGGGCAGATAGCAAATTAACTTCTTTTTTTTATATAGATCCTTTCCAGTCCAATGAGTCTGTGCTGGCTAATTACACTCATGACCAATTAACCTACTAACCTGCACATCTCGGGACTGTGAGAGGAAACCAATGCAGCCGGTGGAAACCCAAGCAGTCACGAGGAGAACATATAAACTTACTCCCTGTTTTTAAACAAAGTTTTTAAAGGTTGCAGCACTTTGTCCCATGTCCCAATTACTGTGGAGTAAACTATAAAAATATTCATGACAGCCCATCTCACATGGTTTGACCTGTTGAAACTGTGTTGGAGTGATAGGGGCTGGGATGTTGGCTTGTGGGAAGGAGCTTCTTGGCAGGTTGTAAATTTTAAGTTTTTGCAAAGAATGAAAAGAGGCAAAATTCAGAACAACAGAGAGATCTGGGAATGTACGCGCATTATTAATTTGAACTGGTAGGCCACGTTGCAAAGGTAGTTTAATTGCAAATAGGATCCTGGGCTTCAAAAACAGAGACATCAGTTATAAAAGTTATGAAATCATGGATCGCTAAAAACATTGGCTTGATCACATTTGGAGTATTCTTTCTGGTTCCTTCCCTTAAGATTTAAAGGCTTTAATAGGTGAGGGAAATATTTACTAAAGTGATTCCACAGGAGAGGCATTCATTATGTGGATACAAATGCTTTGGAGAAGCTGGTGCTGTTCTCTAACAGAGGGAGGAGATTCTGCTGAAATATGATAAAGCTATTATAATTGTGAAGGGTGTCAACCAAGCAGGCAGAGACAAAACCATGGATCAGAAAACCTAAAATGAAGGTAACCGGCAACAGAACCAAATATGACATGTGGATAAACCTGTGACTGTTTAGAATTCGGAAAGGAGGTTCAAAAGAGACTGGGATAAACAAATGAAAGGAAAGAACTTAGAGGTGTGGGGAGAAAGTAGGGGAGTGGGACTGCTGGATTGTTCTTAAATAAAGCCTAACTGGACTTGCTGAACCAAATGGCCTTCACCTGGACTGTAATCGTTCTGTGATAACTAGTTATGAAAGCTTTCTGAAAGCTTTCAGGTATTCAATTCTGTTGAACTTGCTACAGAAAGCAAGTAACCACTGTGGTATTTAACATAAAATGAAGAGGATGTAGCAAAACTATTCTACCTATGTTAGGGTTATTTGCCCCATCTTTTCCCTCTACTAAAATTAACAATAACTACAGAAAAGATGTTGAAATTAAGCTTACAGGAGTGAATGTTGCAAATTTATTAGAATATTTAGTCACACCAAACAGCATGATTCCAACATAATAAATACAGGTATGTGGAATGCAATACCAAAAGTGCCCAGAGAGAAAACAAAAAGTTATGCAATTGACAGCAAATTTAATATTTTTTCCTCAGTAAGGACTGCTCAGTGATTGCATCAGCTATTGCAATAGATCAACAAAGTGCAAAACTTACCACAATAGGAAAGTAATAAAAGTGGGAAGAAGGGGCCAGCACCAGGGCGAGCAAAAGGGAGAGAGGGGAGAAAACAAATTACTTTAATCAGGGTGGGGATCTTTGAAACAAAAAAGCAATAAATTCTAGCAATAAAATTAAATAAGAAAAAGACAAATATCAAACCCACTCAAACAGCACAGCACAACAGGCAGTATCTGTATAAGAGGGTTAAAATATTCACTATACCATAAGATAAATGATCAAGAATGTAAAGGAAGCTAACAGTGATCACAATTGGACAAGCAAACAGACTAGAAAGATATTTTACCATGCAATGTTGTAATGTGTGACTCGTGAACAATGAACATAAATAATTGCACTGAGAAAAAAATGTATAAATCAGAACCAGAAAAATAAAAATCTTACTGCCAGCAGCAGTGAGAGGCAATAAGATGTCTGTGAAACAAAAAAAATTAAAAGCTAGTGATAATGGAAGTGACTCATTCACAGGACTCTTCATTAGTGAGAAAATGTTTATTTGACATGCACCATCTGTGAGATCTGTTCATCTGAAAGCATTTCATATGACCTCAGCAAAAGGATTTACAATTCTGAGATCAAAGGAAATGTTTTCTTAACAAGACAACAACAGAATACCCACAGGCAGCACACACGGGCAAAGCATTCGCATGAGTCTTAGAAAAGACATTAGTGCTCCAACATCAACTGAAGTGACACCTACCTCCCAGCCAGTACTCTGTATAACAGAAAGTAGAGTCATGTCAAATAGTCACACAACAGACAAGTTCCTGTAAAGTTGGGATTACATATGCAAAAAGAAAAGCATGCATGTACACATTTAAATGTACTGTATTCTTCTGGACACATTAATTCCAACTGTGCTATTCTTAGAGGGAAACTGAATTAAAGTCACTACTTTAAGAACTTACCTAAATCAAATATTGACAATTATATTTTTTCAAAACTTTTGAATTTAAATTTAAGTGAAGACCGTAAATTAATTACCTGATGAACTATTTTGCTGAATGCATCTTGGAGTCGACCATGAATAGTCGCTAGTTTTTTTGCATCACGATTGGCCTCATGGATTGGAATTAGAACCTTGTAAACTTCATTAACTGCTTCGTACATTCCAGCCTGTTATTTGAAAGCCCAAAGTTATTACTAACAGCAAGTACAATGAGCCTCCTGTACAACAGTATTTGTTTAATTAAAGTATATTCAAGGCAAGTTATGATTTTGCAGACATCAACAAACAATTGAGAATGTTTTCTTGCATCAAGAGGCCAAGCTAGCAAGTTTCTTTGAGCATTATTTCTCTGTACATATCTGTTAATGGTCACTAAGTGAAGCACTGCTCAGTTATAGATAGAGGTGATGAGCGAGACCTTTGAACTGATTGTAAGTGGCATTTATAGGCAATCTAATTTTGATTCATGTAGATAGCCATCTAAGCTGTTATCAAGGTAACTATCTATTATTCAATAAATGAACAGTATTATAGTCTAGTAATGCTTAATAATTTCTAATGAAGTCACAGAGGAAACAGTTAATATATTTAGACTTTCAAAACGTCTTTGATAAGGACAAGTTTATCATTAAGATTGAAGGCTGAGGAATGAAAGAAACATCAAGGGATATGAAACTAGATTGTGCAGCAGGAAACAGAGTATGGTTAAGAGTTATTTTTCAGACTGTAAGTGAGTGTTGGAACCTGGACTGCTGTTTTCCTTAAAACATACAGCACTGTGTAAAAGTCTTAGGCACATATATATAGCTAAGTGCAAATTACTGTAGTAATTTTATGTATTGCACTGTACTCGTGCTAAAAAAAAAACAAATTTGGTAACATATGTGAGTGATGATAAACCTGATTCTGATATGGGTCTCTATTGTGGACTGAGAGTGGGAAGGGGCCAGGAAGAGGGGAATCATGGTTGGCAAAAGGGGAAGGGAGAAGGGAGGGAGTGAGATGCAACAGAGAGACATTCTGTAATGATCAATAATTCGTTTGTTTGCAATCAAATTACCTGGCCTGGTATCTCAAGATCTGCACCCAGTCCCCTCCCTGTCCCTGGCATTCCTTCTCTGCCAGCTGTCCTGCAGCGCTCCTCCCTTGCCATTCCCAAAATCCTTTGCTCTCACTAGATTTAAAACTCGCTCTCCGCAAATACAGTACTGTGCAAAAATCTTAGGCACCCTAGCTATACGTATGCGTGCCTAAGACTTTTGCATGGTACTGTAATCAATGACTTCGAGCTGAATGCACAGGGCAAAATTTCCAAATTTCCAAGTGTGAGGGACAGAAACAGTTTCAAGGGAAAAGGTAGAAATGAGAGACTGATAGCAAATAAAAATTACTAAGAAATGCCATGTTTGATATTTTGGTAGGAAAAAAATGAGAAGTGCAATCTAAACTGGAGGGCACAGAATTACAGCGGAGACATAGGGTAAAGCGAAAAAACTCAGTTACCTGTGAGACCTATGTCTGTGGTACAGACACCATAATGACGTCAGTGGTTGATGTAACGCTGGTTACAAGACTATCTGATAGAGGTAGTTAAAATCGCAAAGGGTATATAGAGAGAGAAGATATGGGGAAATTGTTCCCATTGTTTCAGGGAACAAAGAGTAAAGATGACTGAAAAAAAAATGCAGAAGTGACATGCAGAAAGACATCTTTATTCAGGCCAGTACAGTAGCAGAGAGGAGTCACAGTGTCATAGTAGTACAGCACAGAAACAGGGCCTTTGGACCCCCACATCCTCTCTAACTAAGCTGCTCAATTAAACTCACCCTATTTGCCTGCATTGGGCCCATGTCCTTCTGAGCTTCTCCTATCCATGTATGTCCAAGTGCCTTTATACCTGCCTCAAGCACTTTCTCAGCAGCTCTTTCCACATATTCACTACCCTCTGCAGAAAGAAATTGGTCCTCAGATCCTTTTCAAGTATTTCCTCTTTCACCTTAGAACTACACCCTTGCCCTGGAAAAAGTAGACTGTGCACATTCAACTTAGTTATACCCGTAATAGTTCCATGCACTTCTTTAAAGTCATCCTTCCGTCTCCTACATTCGAAGGAATAAGGTCCTAAATGGCTCAACCTTTCAGTATAACTCAGACCCTCGAGTTCTGGCAAAATTCTTATAAATCTTCTTTGCTCTCTTTCCAGCATAGTGATGTCTTTTCTGTAACTGAGGGACCAAAACTGTATACAAAGCTGATCAAAATCCCCCCATCATTTTTGAAAATCTTTTTTGCTGTCTATGATACTCTCTATTCCAGTGCATTCAAAAGGAATCTGGAACTCTGGTAGACTACTAGACAGGTATATGAAGGAATTTAAGGTGGGGGGTTATATGGGAGGCAGGGTTTGAGGGTTGGCACAACATTGTTGGCCGAAGGGCCTGTAATGTGCTGTACTATTCTATGTTCTATGTTCTAAACAGCCGAGAGGAAAGATTTGCAGGGAAGGGGGACCGATTTGGGGGAGTGGGGTAGAGACTCACTGCACCCAATACCCTTCCACCGTGCTGCAACTGTTCTCTGTAAGGAGCCCATGTTGTAATTCATGACATATACCCAAAACTCAAAGTTCTGTGGCTAAGGTGCTCTACTTAATTGCTAAATTATATTTACCTACATTCTGAATAGTAATGGGCACAGCTTAGGTTGTGAAAGGTGAGTGTTCACCAAATGGGATAGCCTTAACGACAAAGATCTACCAAAATATGAAAATGTAATCCAAACTTAAATTCAAATATTCTTGTTCAGGGAAGAATAAATAGGCCACTCTTATTAATCATTGATCGTTGTGTAAATGGATTTATTAACCTGCTGCAGCAACATAACGAAATATTCCCTTTGGGCACCCTGCTGGTAATTGTTCGGCACTGCGTTTGAACAATACAAAAGCAACAAAGCTACAAGCTATAGAATGGGATGGAGAGGAAATTGAACCGTGAGTCTCTGCACTTTGTTTCCTGTACATTGTAATATAGCATTTCATAAACAAACATTGTGTTGCTTGGTCAATATTTTACCAAACAGATAAACTTTCTTTGGCTTTTTTTGTTGTCTAAATAAAATTTCACTGAGGGGACTCAGCAATGTATATGTTGATGTAAGGCATGAATTAATAATCCTTAAACTACAGGAAACTCAATGCAAAAATCCTTATCTAGGTGAAATGCAGGAGATGTTTCCTCATGCCTCCTTATTTTCCATTATTAGTATTGATTGATCAGGTCATAATGGGCCAAATGGCTTACTACACTCTTCTACATTCTGGAGTCTATAAATAAACTCTTGATCTGTTCCCTGCACACATTTGTGCACAGAACTTGAAATGCAGAAAGCACATCCAGGAACCAAACATCAGGCATTTTTTCTAACTGTACACAAAAAGCTGGGATTAGATTTGTCATTGGTACATAATTAGTCCACCTAAATGCATTCTGCAAGCAGATAAACAGTGAAATAATACCAACACACACACACACACTATATATCCCCCCCCCCACCCCTCCCCTTTACCACATTGGAAAATAAGGAACGTGAAATCAGAACAGGTTGTTCAGATCATCAGACCCACTCTTTTGATGGACTATGTACCTAATTTTAACTCTAATTAACTCATTTAAGCTCATTTTTCTCAAATACTAGGTGTCTATCTGTAAAAGATAGGCATTCACTAACTTTTATGTCATTCACATTGCACCTGGTCTGGTGACCTTCACTCCACCCACCAAGAGAGCAGTACAAGACAGCAAGACAAGTGAAACAATACATACCATTGAAAACAGGTCTGCAGCTTGTTCCATCAATCCCACAAGACCAGCCTCTGTAAAATATTTTCCAGAGCAGATTCCTTCCTCATCTGGTGAAAGTACATCATCCGAAACTGCAGACTCCTCCAAAACATTAAAAGAGATGTTCTGGAAGGAAACAGAGAAAGGTATAAACCACAGATAATTTCAATGACAGAAAGCTTTTAATTAGGGTAATCAAGTTAGCTCATTATTGATCAAAGTCTCCACAAATACAGGAGACGAACAACCATGAAAAACAATTTCCCTATATTTCTCTCGGGAGTTATTAATGTAACCAATTAACTTCAGTCCATTCAGAGGGTATTTCTAGAGTCCCCATGGGGATTGTGCCTCTATAGAACAGGCAAATCCCGACCTAAGCTTTGTTCCACTTTATAGTCCTGCAGAATTGCTGTGAATGAAGAGCAGAGGTTCCCAACTTTATTTGGGTTACTACCCCCTTGGCACCCAGACCACATTCCCAGTGACCCCTCTCCGTTTCTGGCCATTCCATAAAAACTATAATAAATCTAAAAAATCACTAAGCAACTACCATCAACAGATCACTTGCAATACCACAGAAACACACTGGATCATTGCTACACCACCAAGAATACCTACCGTGCTATTCTATGCCCTCACTTCGGGAAGTCTGATCACCAAGCTGTACTTCAGCTCCCTGAGTATAGGCAGATTCTGAAGACTGCAGCACCAGTAGTGAGGACCAAGAAGGTATGGACAAGGGAAGCACGGGATCGCCTAAAGGACAGTTTTGAATCAGCGGACTGGACTGTATTCAGGGATTCATCTTCGAATCTGAATGAGTATCCTGCAGTTGTTACCGACTTCATTAAAACCTGTGTGGATGAGTGTGTGACTACAAAGACTTGCTGTACATTCCCAAACCAAAAGCCATGGATGAACCAGGAGGTACATTGTCTGCTGAAGGCTAGATCTGTGGCGTTCAAGTCTGGCGACCCAGGCCTGTACCAGGAAACCAGGTATGATTTGCGGAGGGCTATTTCAAGGGAGTAGAGACAATTCTGAATGAGGTTGGAGGCGACATCGGATGCACGGCAACTCTGGCAGGGTCTGCAAGACAGTACTTCCTACAAAGCGAAACCCAATAGCATGAATGGCTACCAGATGAACTCAACGCCTTCTATGCACGCTTTGAAAGGGAGAACACAACTACAGCTGTGGAGATCCCTGCTGCACCTGACAACCCTGTGATCTCTGTCTCAGAGGCCAATGTTAGGCTGTCTTTAAAGAGAGTGAACCCTCAAAAGGCAGAAGGTCCCGGTGGAGTACCTGGTAAGGCTCTGAAAACCTGTGCCGACCAACTGGCGGGAGAATTCAGGGACATGTTCAACCTGTCACTGCTATGGGCGTAAGTTCCCAACTGCTTCAAAAAAGCAACAATTATACCAGTGCCTAAGAAGAATAATGTAAGCTGCCTTAATGACTATTGCCCAATAGCACTCACATCGACAGTGATGAAATGCTTTGAGAGTTTGGCTATGACTAGACTGAACTCCTGCCTCAGCAAGGACCTGGACCCACTGCAATTTGCCTATCGCCACAATAGGTCAACAGCAGACGCAATCTCCGTGGCTCTCCACACGGCTTTAGACCACCTGGACAACGCAAACACCTATGTCAGGATGCTGTTCATCAATTATAGCTCAGCATTTAACACCATCATTCCCACAATCCTGATTGAGAAGTTGCAGAACCTGGGGCACTTTACCTCCCCCAGCAACTGGATCCTTGACTTCCTAACCAGAAGACCACAGTCTGTGCAGATTGGTGATAACATATCCTCCTCGCTGACGATCAACACTCAGGGGTGTGTGCTTAGCCCACTGCTCTACTCTCTATATACACATGACTGTGTGGCTAGGCATAGCTCAAATGCCATCTATAAATTTGCTGACGATACAACCATTGTTGGTAGAATCTCAGGTTGTAACGAGAGGACATACAGGAGTGAGATATGCCAACTAGTGGAGTGGTGCCTCAGCAACAACCTGGCACTCAATGTCAGTAAGACGAAAGAGCTGTTTGTAGACTTCAGGAAGGGTAAGGCGAAGGAGCACATACCAATCCTCATAGAGGGATCAGAAGTGGAGAGAGTGAGCAGCTTCAAGCTCCTTGGTGTCAAGATCTCTGAGGATCTAACCTGGTCCCAACATATTGATGTAGTCATAAAGAAGCAAGACAGCGGCAATACTTTATTAGGAGTTTGAAGAAATTTGGCAGTCAACAAATACACTCAAAAACTTCTATAGTTGTACAGTGGAGAGCATTCTGACAGGCTGCATCACCGTCTGGTATGCAGGGGCTACTGCACAGGACCAAAAGAAGCTGCAGAAGGTTGTAAATCTAGTCAGCTCCATCTTGGATACTAGCCTACAAAGTACCCAGGACGACTTCAGGGAGCCGTGTCTCAGAACAGCAGCGTCCATTACTAAGGACCTCCAGCACCCAGGGCATGCCCTTTTCTCACTGTTACCATCAGGTAGGAGGTACAGAAGCCTGAAGGCACACACTCAGCGATTCAGGAACAGCTTCTCTCCCCCTGCCATTGATTCCTAAATGGACATTGAAGCTTTGGACACTACCTTACTTTAAAAAAAATATACAGTCTTTCTGTTTTTGCGCTTTTTAAAAAAAATCTATTCAATATACACAATTGATTTACTCGTTTATTATTATTTTTATTTTATTTATTACTACTTTTTTCTCTCTGCTAGATTATGTATTGTATTGAACTGCTGCTGCTGCTAAGTTAACAAATTTCATGTCACATGCCGGTGATAATAAACCTGATTCTGATTCTTGAATTAGGATATACAGTGAAAGAATATAGGAACTACAAATTCAAAGTAGTGAAAATAATAGCAAAAGATATTCAAATCTCTTTAAAGCTACAAATAAAATTATTTCCTTAATTACAGTAAAAACAATTTTCATCAACAATTTTAGAGTGTACATTAGTAGTTCAACTATTCACTGCTTCATTGCTTTTCAAGTTTCAATGAGATGGATGGGCCTGGTGCAATGATATCAGCTTCTCAATATCAGGCTGAATGTCACCCGGGAGTTTCCAATCCACAATGTGTTCAGTCATTTGTGCCCGTTTCCTTGCTTTGAAAGAAGTTGGGTGACTGCACTGAAATTGTGCTCCACTAAATATGATATTGGAAAGGCAATAGAGAACATTTTGAAATTTTTACACAGTACAGGATATTGTTCAGAGATTTCTTACCGCAAGCAAAAGTTTTGATATGATTTTTTAAAATCCCAGCTTCAGCTCAAAATCAACTTGTGGAGAGATCAGTTCTTCCACCATCCTTCCTGTTACTACCTCATTACAAGAATCCAGGAATGGAATTATTACTCAATCTAGAATTTGGATCAAGAGAAGTTCCTGAAATCTCCCTGACATGTCTTTGTGCAGTTCACCCAGGTGGTCACAATACGCTTGAAGATCATTATCTGGTATGTTTTCTTTCTCTTCCAACTGAGAGAGACTCAGCAATTGGAAAAGGCTGTGAGGGCCAATGTTGCACTTAAATAGGGTTAACTTGGACAGAAATGTGGATACAGCTGATTTGACTTTGATAAGATTCACATCATGTCCTTGCAATTAAAGATTGATTTCAGTAAAATTTGTAAATAATTCTGACAAATAAGTAATGTCATGCCTAATATTCTTGAATTGATTACTGAATGCATTTGAGTCTTCAAGGAATTTTATCAGTTACAAATAGTGCATAAAAGCATCTCAGGTAGTTTCCTTTTGAGAGCCATCTGACTTCTGTGTCCAAAGCAAGCAGATAAACCATTCATCAATCTCAATACAAAGCTCTTGAAATAGTTGAGAATTGAGAGTATGGGACTTGATTTTATTTACCGATGTGATAACAGTATTTTAAAACGCAAACAACAGGAATTCTGCAGATGCTGGAAATTCAAGCAACACACATCAAAGTTGCTGGTGAACGCAGCAGGCCAGGCAGCATCTCTAGGAAAGGTACAGTCGACGTTTCAGGCCGAGACCCTTCGTCAGGACTAACTGAAGAAAGAGTTAGTAAGAGATTATAAAGTGGGAGGGGGAGGGGGAGATCCAAAATGATAGGAGAAGACAGGAGGGGGAGGAATGGAGCCAAGATCTGGACAGGTGATAGGCAAAAGGGATACGAGAGGATCATGGGACAGGAGGTCCCGGAAGAAAGACAAGGGGGGGGGACCCAGAGGATGGGCAAGGGGTATATTCAGAGGGACAGAGGGAGAAAAAGGAGAGTGAGAGAAAGAATGTGTGTATAAAAATAAATAACGGATGGGGTACGAGGGGGAGATGGGGCATTAGCGGAAGTTAGAGAAGTCAATGTTCATGCCACCAGGTTGGAGGCTACCCAGACGGAATATAAGGTGTTGTTCCTCCAACTTGAGTGTGGCTTCATCTTTACAGTAGAGGAGGCCTTGGATAGACATGTCAGAATGGGAATGGGATGTGGAATTAAAATGTGTGGCCACTGGGAGATCCTGCTTTCTCTGGCGGACAGAGCGTAGGTGTTCAGCAAAGCGGTCTCCCAATCTGCGTCGGGTCTTGCCAATATATAGAAGGCCACATCGGGAGCACTGGACGCAGTATATCACCCCAGCTGACTCACAGGTTATATATTGGCGAGATCCAACGCAGACTGGGAGACTGCTTTGCTGAACACCTACGCTCTGTCTGCCAGAGAAAGCAGGATCTCCCAGTGGCCACACATTTTAATTCCACATCCCATTCTGACATGTCTATCCACGGCCTCCTCTACTGTAAAGATGAAGCCACACTCAGGTTGGAGGAACAACACCTTATATTCCGTCTGGGTAGCCTCCAACCTGATGGCATGAACATTGACTTCTCCAACTTCCGCTAATGCCCCACCTCCCCCTCGTACCCCATCCGTTATTTATTTTTATACACACATTCTTTCTCTCACTCTCCTTTTTCTCCCTCTGTCCCTCTGACTATACCCCTTGCCCATCCTCTGGGTTCCCCCCCCTTGTCTTTCTCCCCGGGCCTCCTGTCCCATAATCCTCCCATATCCCCTTTGCCAATCACCTGTCCAGCTCTTGGCTCCATCCCTCTTCCTCCTGTCTTCTCCTATCATTTTGGATCTCCCCCTCCCCCTTTCAAGTCTCTTACTAACTCTTCCTTCAGTTAGTCCTGACGAAGGGTCTTGGCCTGAAACGTCGACTGTACCTCTTCTTAGAGATGCTGCCTGGCCTGCTGCGTTCACCAGCAACTTTGATGTGTGTTGCTTGATAACAGTATTTAATGGTTTGTGCAATTGAAAACTTAGATTTTTGCGACAAGGTGTTGTCTGTGAATTACACAATGGTACATATGATAGGTACAAGCTTTCTTCAAGAAAGTAATAGCCCCATGGTGATGGGACTGCCTGGACTTGTTGCCTGGCAAAGTTGATTTGTCCAACTGTAGAGCAAATTCTGTTGTCCTAAATATGTTGCACCAGTATCTTCCACATTCTCAGACATTTAATTCATTCATCTTTGAACAGAGTTGTCGCTGAGTAGAATAGCTTTAATTATTTGGTTTGATGACTAATGCAAAGTTGGTTTCAGAACCTCCGTTACTGCTGGCAGATCAGTTCTTCTCCAATTGTATGAGGCTTTCCAGATCTAGCAATGAGCAATGAAATGTATGAAGCACACAAACCATCACTGTTTTGTTGTGAAGCACAGACAAATATGTTTTGAAGTGTTTTTCACTTCTGAAAGTTTTCATAGAGTGATTGAAAGTACGCCAAGTTCCTGTTTGCTTTATCAGAGTGCACCCTCTTCAAATGTTCAAGGAGCCTGGACAGTTTCATTGCCTCATTTGAAAAAACTTTTTCCACACAACAGATACATTGGCTGAGTTGGTTGTTTGGTGCTGGAATCAGTCCATATTTCAGGTACTCCTTTTATACTGTCTATACTTTTTTTTGTTCGATCTGCTTCTGCCATTTTCATGATGGATTAATACCGAGAGTCAGTCACTTATTGTTTAAGTCCAACCTCAAACACTGTGATCAAAAAAAGGCAAAAGTTATGACATAATCATAGCTCAGGCAAAACCTAACTCTCTGTCTGAAGGTACTTTAAGCGGGGGGGGGGGGAGTATTATCTTGATTGGGCTGTGGGCTAGACAAATGCAGTCAAGACCATTCGAAAGGGCAGATTCTGAACCTTCCCCTATTGAATGCCATACCCTAATTCACAGGAATTGTGTCGCTGTGTGATTAGAGTATGGGAATTATACTAGCTAACACTGTACTACAATTGTGAGTGGCAAAAATGCATGGGCTGGGCCCAGAAGTAACAAAAATTCTTCTGTCCAGATTTCTCATTATTTGTTAAATACGGAAGTGTCACATTGCCTTTCACCAAGCATAAGGGCTCTAAGCAAAGTTTAAGAGAATGGTGGGTTAGCAAGAGATAAGGTGATTACATGATGATTGTAATCAATGATGAGGCACCGAGGATCAAATGCTTATAAGTAGTTGTTATCTTCTTAAATTAAGCCTGTAATCCCACAGCTGCTCCATTTGCTACCGAATATGCCCCCCCCACCGTCCTATTTATCGCTTCCTTAGAAACTCCCACCATCCCTGGGGGGGGGGGGGGGGCTGATATCAACCACTTTGGGAACAACTGCAGAGCTATCCCAACAAATACAGCTGTTGTGAATGTCCTCTATCCTTTATTACAAAGAGTTTTAATATGGAAACACAGGATAATGTAGCCTTGGTGATAGATACAGTGCCTATAAAAGATATTCACCCCCCCCCCCGGAAGTTTTCATGTTTTGTTTTACAGCATTGAATCACAGTGGATTTAATTTGGCTTTTTTGACACTGATCAACAGAAAAACTCTTTCGTGTCAAAGTGAAAACAGATCTCCACAAAGTGTTTTAAATTAATTACAGATATAAAACACAAATTAATTAATTGCATAAGTATTCACCCCCCTTCAAGTCAGTATTTAAAGATTGCACCTTTGGCAGCAATTACAGCCTTGAGTCTGTGTGGATCGATCTCTATCAGCTTTGCACATCGGGACACTGCAATTTTTCTGCATTCTTCTTTACTGTGGAAGCTCTGTCAAATTACATTGAGATTGTGAATGAACAACCCTTTTCAAGTCCATCCACAATTTCTCAATTGGATTGAGGTCTGGACTCTGACTTGGCCACTCCAGGACATTGACTTCTTTGTTTTCAAGTCATTCATCCGTAGCCTTGGCTTTATGCTTGGGGTCATTATCTTGCGAGAAAACAAATCTCCCAAGACGCAGTTCTCTTGCAAACTGCATGAGGTGTTCCTCCAGGATTTCCCTGTATTTTCCTGCATTCATTTTACCCTCTACCTTCACAAGCCTTCCAGGGCCTGCCGCAGTGAAGCATCCCCCCAGCATGATGCAGCCATCGCCATGCTTCATAGTAGGCATGGTGTGTTTTTGATCATGTGCAGTGTTTGGCTTACACCAAACATAGCATTTAAGTCTGATGGCCATAAAACACAATTTTGGTTTCATCAGACAATAGATCCTTCTTCCAGCTGACCTCAGAGTCTCCCACATGCCTTCTGGCAAACCCTAGCCAAGATTTCATGTGAGTTTTTTTTTCAAAAGTTGCTGTCTCTTTGCCACTCTCCCATAAAGCTGCGACTGGTGAAGCACCCAAGCAACAGTTGTTGTATGCGCAGTCTCTCCCATCTCAGCTACCGAAGTTTGTAACTCCTCCAGAGTTGTCTTGTGTCTCTGGTGCCCCCCCTCACTTGTCCCCTTCCTGCAGTCCCTCAGTTTTTGAGAATGGACTGCTCTAGTTGGAATTACAGCTGTGCCATATTCTTTCTGTTTCTTGATGATTGACTTTACTGTACTCCAAGGGATATTCAGTGACTGGGAAATTTTCTTGTATCCATCACCTGACTTGCTTTTCAATGACCTTTTTGCAGAGTTGCTTGGAGTGTTCTTTTGTCTTCATGGTTTACTTTTTGTCAGGATACTGACTCACCAGCAGTTGGACCTTCCAGATACAGGTGTATTTTTACTACAATCAATTGCCTGCACCAGTGGTGATTTGGTGTGTCATATTAAAGGAGGATGAACACTTAGGCAATCAATTATTTTGAGTTTCATTATTTGTAATTACTTCAGATCATTTTATGGCAATCTGTTTTCACTGACACAGAAGAGCCTTTTTCTGTTGATCAGTGTCAAAAAAGCCAAATTAAATCCAGTGTGATTCAATGTTGTAAAACAATAAAACATGAAAACCCTCCTGGGGGGGGGGGGGGTGAATATTTTTTAGAGGCACTGTATTTGGTGATATGGTGATATATTGTTGAAGTAGCACTTAAATGTAAAATGTTCTAAGGAAATGCATAAAGCACCAAAAACCAAGGAGAAGAGACGGAGCATATGAGAGAACGTCTCACAAACAAATGTGACATTTACAGAATAGAAAAAAAAGTGATTTTCATTATTCCTAGTTCAGGACCCAAGCATTGCTAGTGTTATTTTCCCTTTTCAAGTCACCTTTGAACTGAGGTTTTGTACAATCATTTCAGAGGGCTTTTAGGAGTGGCCTGAGCTAAGTGCTTGCACATTAGTGCCAGTAATGATGTTAGCAATAAGTGACTGTCTAAACTTTAGCAAAAGCTGGTCATTTGAACAGCTTATAAGAAACAGCAAAATCCGTGATTCAAAGGTTCTCTGAGAAGTGAGAAACGGCTGGTGGACGTCTCCCACAGTGGCTAGAAGTCCACTCACTGGAGGGAGGATGGAGAACAGCTTACACATCTGCTAGCTTGCCTATGGCCCTCATCCCAGATCTTCTAGTCATTGTAATTTGGTACTGCATTGTGCCGTGATCAAGATTCTCCATGAGAGTTTGAGGGCAGCTTCCACTTGTTGCCAGTAGAAATGCTAAGTTTCTTGAAAGCTTGCTTTACCTAATCCTCACTGTTAAAGAGCCTAGGATATTGTATGCATTTGTTGCCTTCTGGACTGTATAAGCAGTACTATCTTTATCAGATAATCTTGAGGGACGTGCTTACCATGACCAAGGCAACAAACCCTGCAAGCATTTGGCAAAGTACACGTGAACTGCAAGCCAGTTCTCTTAAAGATCTCCTTGTTCGTAACAAGGACTCTTAATAATTTTTCTGAGACATTGAAGGTACTAGCTTTCAGTCTCAGCTCTTCTTTGGAGAATCTGACCCAGCATTTACCGCCATGACTACTGAGAACTCCAGCTAATGGACTGACACGTTTGTGTCCAAGATTGGCAGCTTTTTTTTCAGATACCCTCTTGAGTTAGATGAATCCTGTGGAAAGTTAATTCACGGAATCACACAAAATTTATAAAGGGACTTGTCAGAGTAAATCCAAACTCATTATGAAAGTTTGGCCAAGACAGAGAAGAAATATCTTCACATAGATGGTGGAGAGTCTTTGGAATTCTATAACTGGGTTGTGGAGGTTCAACTATTGTGCAACCTCAAAACACATTGTGCTATTGTTAGCTATTTAGGGAATTTAGAGATATACGGCTGGTGCAAAAAAAATAGCATTGAGATAAAAGATTAACCATAAATTTATTAATTGGCAGAGCAGGCACGAGGGACCAAATGGGACACTACTTTCTCATGACACATGAGGTGAGTTTGCCAAAGAGGATAGAGAATAGGCCAAGATGACATCACCCTCTTTCATCCAAGCTGAACTCTGAGGACTTGCCTAATTTACACAGGTAGAACATCCCCCTATACAAGTACTAAGTGACAACAGTCTGTTTTATAAAAGTTTCAAATATACTGAATCAGGAAGTCCGGTTTAAGAAATCAGATTTTAAGTAAAGAAGTACAAATGTTCACGTAAATAGACTGTAACTATAAAAGGTCTGTGAAAAGTAGGTCTGATGCATGCAAAATACGGTATATAAAGAGGACAAAGGAGTAAAGGCTTCAAGAGTTCATCGAAGAGCTTTAAAGACATAGAAGCAAAAAGGTACTACATTTCAAAGCATTTAGGCCATCCACTGAACTACACATTAAAGTCCTTCAGTATGCTACGTTACAAAGTGCCATGTGTTTACATGCAATGTGTTGTTAAAAGAAAGAAGATTGACTGTCAACAATAGTTTTAGGTGAGGAAAGGTCCTCATCTGCAGTTATTTTAAAAGTAAATCTGGCTATGCAATAAAAATAGCAAGTCAGTCAGCATCTGTGAAGAGAATAGCAGAGTTACTGTTCCAAGTCAATCAGCATTCATCAGATTGATCATCAACCTCAATGTAGTTTTACTTCCAAATGAAGGACTTTAAATTCAGGTATAACATGATATCAAATATAAAACAGGCAGTTCTCCACCTGAACTTCACAACACCATGTAGGGCGTGTTTCTATAACAAAGATCTTATCAAACGATATAAACCGTTTGGCCCAATTGGTCTGTGCCTGTACTGGGAACCTACAGGAGTCCGCTCCCATTCAACTTCACCTCACTCTATCAGTACATTTTTCTATTCCCTTTTGGGATGGATCTTCACTTTGCATCAGGTCACAGTTACCTCAGGAGTACCAAAAGTCAGAGGATAAAGCAAGAAGGTTCTATTTTACCAGGTCATTTTATGCAAAGGGGAAAAAAATGTGACTTGTACAACTTTACCTGAAAGCTCACACAGCCAACAGGAAGGTACTTGCGATCCTCCAGCATACTCAGATACTCTGCTACAAGTGCTGCTGAATGCACCAGGCACTGTGCTGCTTCAGCGCGATTGCTCTTCTCCGAGTGCTTTCCAGCCATGTTTTGGAGCCATGTTAGACGTAGATCTGGCGACGTTTGGTATCCTTTAGCAATCCTAACGGATGAAAAGAAAAGAAAATAAATAAACATGCAGCCTCAAATCAAAATACTACAAGTATACCAGTTTTTATTAGATTTCTTCTTCTCTTGCCACACTTGCCCCTGCCAATCTTCAAATGTTATTACTTCCTCTCCTGAAAGTATTGCTTCATCTCTGCATGGCTCAATAAGTATAATCCAGCTCTCAGGTATTTCACTTCATCTTTGACGAGAGATATTCAAGCACAAAAGGAAGTACTACCAACTCCACAGACATACAGTGGCCATCAGTAATCACTTATCAGCTACAAGCAATTGCTTTTTCAACCTGCATGTCACCTGGGTGAGTATGCTTACTGAGACCAGACCATGGAATGAAGCTAGAAATCCTAGTTGCATCACTCACTTGTATGCTAGGTAGTGGATTAAACAATGCTTTACAGGAATTCTAGAGGTTGTTGCAATATTTCATCTATTACGTGAAGCAACCAAATGATTTGTTTCCAGAGATTCTGTTCTTTAGTTATCTTAATATAAATGTTTAAATGCATCTAGCCCATACTTCTAAATCAATGTTCTATTTTCCTTTACTGGATACATTATTAACAATTACAATCTACATTGGTACTACTTATAGCATAGAATAACAAGTGCTTAAAACTGCATGGTTATTCTTACACCAAGTTTAGCATGGGATGGCTTCCATGTGAACCCACTTCTCTACTTGTCATTCAGTTAAATGTCTAGTATGTATCGGCCGTTACAGGTAAACTATCAAAATCAGCTAAGTGGAATCACAACCATGATACTTCAATGTTCTCAAATACCTTTGGTGATCATTCAAATGTTACATTGTTCCACATAGAGTGTCCCTCCATCATATAAGCTTGGGAAAACTTAGAACTGTTCTGCCAGATATTATTCAGGATTCAAATTAAAATTTCTTACACACATTCTTAGATATTACTGACATGTATTAAATAGGTTTTTGGAACAAGCTAGAGACAATGTTTTCAGGTGAGTTGTCAAACTTACATACTTCTGTGTGGGAAAGAAAAGGCAGGCACTTTTTTAATGGCTACATGAAGTGGCCATTCCCATGCACATCCGAACCATCAGTTTCAATGTTGGAAGCCAAGCAGTGTCTTCAACTTTCAAACAATTGCATGATTAAATTAGAAGGATAACAAATGGTACTTAGTGAGTAAGATAAGCCGGATATTAAAAGGCAATGAAACTCATACTGCACAATGGTAGTACTGGAAACTCCAAGCAAATTTCATAGTCTAGATTGGTATCCACTGATTCCTGCTCAGACATGCATTATCCAACATGCTGCATTGCTGAACAAGTATGGAACAAATGCCTACTGCTAATTTAATGTCTGATTGATCAGGAATGCTGGCAACCATGTGGCTTCGTGTATCAGACTCTTGAGAAGAGCAGAGGATAAAGGAATGAATTTAGAGGGAATATAGAGAATATCCCACATTACCCGCCTGAGAGCTGCTGAACAGTACCTGTACATGAGATCAATCAGCATCTCTGGATCTTCCTGGTGTTCTTTCATTTTCACAGTGTCTGACAGGATCATGTGCAGATTGAAAACTAGATCCTGCACCTAGAATGGACAGCAGTGAAAGTGGAATATTTACTCCAAACATGAAGAATAGCCAAATGTTGCTTGAATTTCTTTTTCAGACATTATTCAAAAGCAAGTCCAAGCATGAAAAAGAGAACATGTAAATAAGTATAATTTAAGCAGTGAAACTCAAGCAAAACCAAATCACAGTTTTTTTTTTTTTTAAAGATTTCGACTTTGTGTCAATCACAGGCATGTGTTCTTAAAATGAGCAAGAAGACAGATGTCCTGTGTTTCAGAGTATATTCTACAAAGATCAGGCTACTTCCCACCCAACATTTAAAGTTCAAAGTAAGTGTATTATCAAAGAACATATATGTCACCATATACAACCCTGAGATTCGTTTTCCTGCAGGCAAATTCAATAAATCCATAATCAAATCAATGAAAGACTGCACCCAACAGGATAAACGAACATCCAATGTGTAAAAGAAATAATAATAATAATAAATAAGCAATAAATATTGAGAATATGAGATGAAAAGTCCTTAAAAGTGAGTCCATAGGCTGTGGGAACAGCACAGTGATGGGCGAATGAAGTTGAGTGAAGTTATCCCCACTGATTCAAAATCCTGATGGTTGAGGGACAATAACTGTTCCTGAACCTGGTGCTGTGGGTCCTGATGCTCCTGTACCACCATCCTGATGGAAGCAGCAAGAAAAGAGCATGGCCTGGGTGGTGGGGATCCTTGATGATGGATGCAGCTCTCCTGCAACAGCACTCCCTGTAGGTGTGCTCAATGGTGAGGAGGGCTCTACTCGTGACAGAGTGAGCCATATCCACTACTTTTTGTAGGATCTTCCATTCAATTTAATGGTGTTTCCATATGAGGCCATGATGAAACCAATCAATATACTCTCCACCACACATTTATAGAAGTTTGTCAAAGCCTTAGATGTCACACCGAATCTATGCAAACTCCTAAGGAAGTAGAGGCGCTGCCGTGCTATCTTCATAACTGCACTAATGTGCTGAGCCCAGGACCGATCCTCTGAAATGATAACTCTGAGGAATTTAATGTTACTGAGCCTCTCCACCTCTGATGCCCTGATGAGGACTGGCTCATGGACCTCCAGTTTCGTTCTCCTAAAGTCAATCGTCAGCTCCTTGGTCTTACTTACATTGAGTGAAAGGTTGTTGTTGTGCACCACTTAGCCAGATTTTCAATCCGCAGCAGGCATTCAATAAATTAAGTCTACAAGAGGTTGCTTCAGGTCCGATCACAGCCTTCTCTAATTCCCATATTTCAGGATATAACCTACTCCTTTTCGCGATAGTGCAAATTCATAGAAACATACAAAACCTACAGCACAATACAGGCCCTTCAGCTCTCAAACCTGTGCCGAACATGTCATACCTTAGAAATTTGGTAGGGTTACCCATAGTCCTTTATTTTTCTGAGCTCCATGTACCTGTCCAGGAGTCTCTTAAAAGACCCTATCGTATCCACCTCTACCACTGTCGCTGGCAACCCATTCCATGCACTCACCACTCTCTGCATAAAAAATTTACCCCTGACATCTCCTCTATACCTACTTCCAAGCACTTTAAAACTGTGCCCTCTTGTGCTAGCCATTTCAGCCCTGGGAAAAAGCCTCTGACTATCCACATGATCAATGTCTCTCATCATCTTATACGTCTCTATCAGGTCACCTCTCATTCCCCATTGCTCCAAGGAAAAAAGGCTGAGATTACTCAATCTATTCTCATAAGGAATGCTCTCCAATCCAGGCAACATCCTTGTAAATCTCCTCTGCACCCTTTCTATGGTTTCCACATCCTTCCTATAGTGAGGCGACCAGAACTGAGCACAGTACTCCAAGTGGGGTCTGACCAGGGTCCTATATAGCTGCAACATTAACTCTTGGCTCTTAAACTCAATGCCACGATTGATGAAGGCCAATGGACTATATACCACAGAGTCAACCTGCGCAGCAGCTTTGAGTGTCCTCGACTTGGACCCCAAGATCCCTCTGATCCTCCACACTGCCAAGAGTCTTACCATTAATACTATATTCTGTCATCATGTTTGACCTACCAAAATGAAGCACCTCACACTTATCTGGGTTGAACTCCATCTGCCACTTCTCAGCCCAGTTCTGCATCCTATCAATGTCCTGCTGTAACCTCTGACAGCCCTCCACACTATCCACAACATCCCCAACCTTTGTGTCATCAGCAAATTTACAAACCCATCCCTCCACTTCCTTACTTCTTTCTGACCCCAGTTAGAATTATTGTAAAAATTATGAGGAATGGGTTTTGAAATTGTTGCTGTATGGCTGAACCTTGCTGTGTATGGAAATACTTAAGATAGTTAGTGAATATTTCTCTTCAGTTTTCACTGTAGAGAAAATGATGGAAGTTAAGGAAATGGGGGAAATGAGGGAAATGAGTAGTGATGTCTTGGACCACATTAGTAATTAACAGGGAGGAGCTATTGGAGGCTCTAAAGTTCATGAAGGTGAAAAATCGACAAGTCCTGTCTGGTGCAATCTTGGACCACATAAAAAGCCTGAGAAGAAATTGGAGAGGTCCTTGCAGAGATTTTTGCCTTATCTTTGGCCAAAGGTGAAGTTCCTCAGGAAAGGAGAGTAGGTAATGTGGTATCATTGTCTAAAAAGGGTAGCAAAACCAAGCCAGGAAACTACAGGTGGGTTAGTCTGACATTGGTGTTAGGTAAAGTGGCGGAGGGGATTCTGAGGGACAGGATCATTTGGAGAGACGGAGTCTGATTTGGGACAATCCATACAACTTTGTGTGTGAGGAGCCGTGTCTGACAAATCTTCTAGAGTTCTTTGAGGAGAGAACAATGGATGTTGTCTATGTGGACTTTATCAAGACCACTGACATGTTCCCTCGTAGTAGGCTACTCTGGAAGGTTAGATTACATGGGATCTAGGAAAGATTAAACACTGAGTTAATAACCAGCTTAGTGGTAGGAAGCAGAGGAGGTCTGTGTCAAATGGAGTGCCACAGGGGTCGGTGTTGGGACCTTTATTGTTTGTGATTTATATAAACCACTTGGATGTAAATGTATAAGATATTTTCAGTAAGTTTGCAGATTATATTAAAATAGCTAGTGTTGTGGATAGCATATAAGGTTATGAAATTTTGTGGACCTTGATTCGATAGGCGCATGGGCTGAGGACTGGCAAATGGCTTTCAATCCAGGTAAATGTGAGGTATTGCATTTTGGGAGATCAGGGTAGGACTTATACAGTGAATGGTAGGACCCAGTGGAGTGTAATAGAACAGATAGAGGAACCTATGAGTTCAAGTGCATAGTTTGCTGAAAATGGCATAGGGTGGTGATGAAAGCATTTGCCACACTGGCCTGAAGTCAGGGCATTGAGTACAGGAGTTGGGAAATTATGAGACAGGGGAAGTTATGCCATTATATACGACATTTGAAATTGCAATTGTACTGTGTACAGTTTTGGTCAGCCTAGTATAGAAAAAATGTTATTAAACTAGAGAGCGTGCAGAAAAGATATACCAGGATGTTGCCAAGACCTGGAGGCCTGTGTTACAATGATATATACCAGGATGTTGCCAGTGAGAGGTTGCGTAGACTAGAACTTTATTCCCTGGAATGTATATGGAGGGGTGACTGGATAGAGGTATTTAAGATCATAAGGGTAACAGACAGGGTGAAAGTACAAAGATTTATCCCAAGGAAGAGATGCCAAACACAAGAAGACAAAGATTTTAGATCAAAGGTGAAAGATTTTAAAAGAACATCAGCGTAGTTTCTTTGTGCAAAGGGTGGTGCATATTTGGAATGAGCAGCCAAAAATAGTGACAGAGGGAGGGATATTAGCAGCATTTAAAAGCCATCTAGACAAGTAAATGGACACGAAAGGTTTAAAGACTATGGGCCAAATGCTGGCAGATGGGAGCAGCTTGCAGGCCAACACAGTTGGCGTTGACAAGTTAGCCAAATGACCTGTTTCCATTCTGTATCACTTTATGGCCAAAATTCATTCTTCAAACAACATCACTAAAAACACAACATTTGGCCGTATATTTCATAGATTTGTTGATGTTGCTATGTCAGTTTCTACATTACAAGAGTTATGAAAACTTCCGAATTAACTGCAAAGGACTTTGTGAGGTACTGTAGTTTTAAACTGTACTATGTAATGAAGTACCTGGTCAGGGAAGGTTGTTTCTCGCAATTCCAAGTCTTCCTCAGCATATGTCAGTATTGTTTTTAAAGAACGCCTGAGGAACTCTTCATTAAAATTCTGTGATGTTCCAACCAGCGAAGAAAGGGACATGGTTACTTGCATCTTCACCCTTGCAAAATTCTGTGAGCAAAAAACAGTTAATGATTAATTTTCCTGCCTATATTTGAGTTTTAACATCAGTTAGAAAATACAGCATCTGAAGAGGTTAAGCAAAGCTCAGTCATGAAAACACTTACATTGCCAATCTCAAAATTTTGCCTCATGAGGAGGTAGAGTGAGGCACTGGCATGTGCTCGGATCGTGCCAATGCTGCTGCTGCAGTGTCGCAAAAGCCTTAAGCATAGATCAGCACATTGTTCCGTTTCTTCTTCAAAAAGCAGCTCAGGAAACTGTAACATCAGAAATTAATCAAATGTTTAAATTCCTATTTAACTTACATTCTTGAAGGCAAGGATTCATATCCTCTCCAGTATTCACCAATGTACATTTCCCACTAAAGGTGATGAACAAAGCCTCTCACTATTACATATTGAGAATAATTTTACCTTAATAATAACAAGTACAAACACATTTAATAGATGCAGAATCACAGAAAATCCTTTTATATGAAGAGTGTGTGAAAACCATATCGAAGTGGATGGTATCAAATGTGTCCTCTAATCTCTGATTACCCCCTTTTCACAAAGCTTCAGCCTTAGTGTACAGTCAGTTCATTTAAGGCAGGGTTTTCCAGAGTCCGATTTTAAATAGTCGAACATACCTATCCTTTCTAAATTCATCACATGACCATACCAGTGCTGTCCTACTACTGAAAATAAGCTACTTTTAAAGTCAGGATTTAAGATCTGGCATGGCAATGACGATTACCTGTCTGCACAAATCCAATGCTCAGGTTCTCTGTGGAAAATAATGTAATTCAGCTATAGAATCAAAGGAAAGCTAATTATCAATGAGTGACACAAAAACAGAAAATACAGTATTTGTCAAAAGAGATTAGTAGGTGACTTACAGTTTGATATTTCTTTTGATCTGAAAGAAACTAAATGGATTCTTTTCTCTTGCATATTACATCTTAACTGTAATAAACACTCGAGAATTTTTTCAATAAATTGATGGATTTGCATTTAATCCACTATACAACAATGATCTTTTACATTCACCAAAATGCACTCTTTCAATCGGTGAATGGAGCAACCTTTCAGTCTTTTTGGACAATGTTTTAAGTACACAAGATTTCCTGCATCATGTACATCACAGTGGCTCCAAAAAAAATCAGATATCAAGATTAGAGGAGCTATTCTACTTCCAGATCAGCATTCTAGGTTTTTTTTTGCATTGCTCCGATGTCCCCCGGAATGGGTAGCAACAATGACAAATTCTTCCTGCATCAAATCCTTACAAACAAAAAAGAAACTGCATTGGTTCCATGAACCTGGGCTTAATTCAATTAATGGAATGTTGAAGTTTTGTTTACTTTTAACCATTTCAGAGGAAAGTTTTAATTTAAAATTTGAAAACATGCAGAAAATATCTGTGCATTAAATGTTTCAAAACCAAGGTAGAATGTAAAAGCAGCAAGACAAGACTGAGAAGGAAAAGATCTCTTTGCAGTTTAATAGGACTTAATTCCATATGGCTTCGAACCTGAATTCCCCACAATTATTATTTTCAGACTAGAAACAGGAGGGCGTAGTGGGTAGGTTGGGGCTGCCTTTCCACTTCATATTTTTTGTAATAAAAACCAGGAGCATGTTACCAAATTATTTCAAGAGCCGTAGTATAAAACGTCCAAAGAACCTAACAAAACTATTGGTCTCAGGTATTTTCTCTCATTGTTTAGTTATGCAATGAATGCTTCACACAATAATAATCTAGATAGGTTTCACCAGAATCAACTGATCTTGAAACTCAATTTACCATTTAATGTCATATCTTAATATGGCGCAGTGTGTATTAAAATTCTAGAAAGTAGCCCTTGAGCGGTTTATGGGCTTACGTTAAAGTCCCGTAGTAATTGAACACTTACTTTGGACACCAAGGCTCTCTGTGTGGCAAAACAATGCTGTAGGTAAAGTGCACTCTGGTTACAGGCCATTGTGTGAAGAAGAACCTTCAGCACCCCTCCAAGCACACTCTCTTTAGACTCAGTCACCGAAACAGTCTGTAGGAGCAGAAAATAAAGATTACAGCAACAATTTTAAACATTCAACAAAACGTCTTACAGTGTCAATAATCAATCCTCTTTAAAACATAACTTAGCAAGGGCAATGATATAAAGGATAATGATCCTGGGAGTACAGATGCGACACTGGGTGGCTGTAAAGCTGACCCAGCCAACATTGTGCAATGTCACTTCTCAGGAAAGGGGCAATCAGATCCAGACCTATTTCATATCAATGGTGCAAAATAACTTACAACCTCAAAAATGCATTCCGTGTTACCAAGTGACCCATGACATCTTCTACATACATTTTCTGTCATTCAAATATATTGAAGAATTCAATTCTATTAGTCAGCTTTAAGGAAATTTTATACCTTACAAAAATGATCAAGACTACGTATATATCAACTTACACAACCCAATACAAGAAAACTTTCAACCCATGCACAGGCTGAATTTTTCATGATCTTAAGATAGAAGGCATTGTAACCAATATTAAATCTATGTTAGTGTGAAAATTAATGATTGTCTGGTTACTAGTTCTTGTTCTCTTACCTGAACAATTATTTCCAATGTATCCAAAATAATAAGGTTTGCTTCTGTTGCAAGGTTACCATCAATCAGTGCTTCATGTTCCAACTCAGCTCTTGATCTACCATATACAAATATACTGTCAGAAACTGTTCAGATTTCTCTTTGCTGTGCTTCCATTACGAGCATCCATAATTTATTACTAAAGATAGCAGACTTGTTTAATTTGAAGGATTACCAAGATGCATACATTCAAGTTAGTCTGTATGTTAGAAATATCCAATGTAAGATTAATACTTAATCAATATATCTTGTTAAGTTTTGTTTTCTTCCCCATGTGCAATTGGTAGTTGTATGAATTGATGCCAAGCAGAGATCCCACTACCCCACTAAGGCCTAAATGGCGAGCATCCTGGGGTAAACCAAGAAAACAAATAGTTTGCATAATTTTATCTATCAGTAAATCTGTATAACTTGATAGCAAACAATTTGAAAAAGAATTGATGGTTTAGTTCTCCCCACTACAAATGATAAAATATACACTCTTACTACTTCTTCCATAAGCTTACCAATAACCTGGGAACTTGCTGACCAATGTAGTTCAGTTTCATAAATTGCCAGTGATTGCACACTGAGTCACTAGGGTAAGTTTGAAGTAAGTTTATTATCAAAGTACATATACAGTACTGTGCAAAAGTCTTAGGTGTGTGTGTGGTGTGTGTGTGTGTGTATATATATATATATATATATACATACATACACACACACACACACACTTACTGTGAATTGCTAAGCGAGTAAAAGATGAACTGATTTCCAAAAGGCATAAAGTTAAAGATGACACGTCTTTAATATTTTAAGCAAGAACACTTTCTTATTTCCATCTTTTACAGTTTCAAAATAACAAAAAAGGAAAAGGACCCAGATCAAAAGTTTGGGCACCCTGTATGGTAACAACCCCTTTGGCAAGTATCACAGCTTGTAAACGCTTTTTGTAGCCAGCTAAGAGTCTTTCAATTCCTGTTTGGGGGATTTTCGCCCATTCTTCCTTGCAAAAGGCTTCTAGTTCTGTGAGATTCTTGGGCCGTCTTGCATGCACTGCTCTTTTGAGGTCTATCCACAGATTCTCGATGATGTTTAGGTCCGGGGGCTGTCAGGGCCATGGCAAAACCTTCAGCTTGCACCTCTTGAGGTAGTCCATTGTGGATTTTGAGGTGTGTTTAGGCTCATTATCCTGTTGTAGAAGCCATCCTCTTTTCATCTTCGGCTTTTTTACAAGACAGTGTGATGTTTGCTTTCAGAATTTGCTGGTATTTAATTGAATTCATTCTTCCCTCTACCAGTAAATGTTCCCCGTAACAGCTGGAAAGGGGTTCTTCTCATGAAATTCTGCACCCTTTTTTCTCCAAACCTTTTTGCTCATTGCAGCCAAGAAGTTCTATTTTAACTTCAGCAGTCCACAGGACTTGTTTCCAAAATGCATCAGGCTTGCTTACATGTTCCTTTGAACTTTTTGAATAGAACTTTTTGGCCGCAACTTTTTGACCTCTTCAACTGTTAAGCACGGGGTGGATCAATCATACTTTGGGCTTGTGTTACAGCCAGTGGCACAGGGAACATTTACTGGTAGAGAGAAGAATGAATTCAATTAAATACCAGCAAATTCTGGAAGCAAACATCACACCGCCTGTAAAAAAGCCAAATATGAAAAGAGGATTGCTTCTACAACAGGATAATGATCCTAAACACACCTCAAAATCCACAATGGACTACCTCAAGAGGCACAAGCTGAAGGTTTTGCCATGGCCCTCACAGTCCCCTGACCTAAACATCATCAAAAATCTGTGGATAGACTTCAAAAGAGCAGTGCATGCAAGACGGCCCAAGAATCTCACAGAACTCGAAACCTTTTGCAAGGAAGAATGGGTGAAAATCCCCCAAACAAGAATTGAAAGATTCTTAGCTGGCTACAGAAAGCGTTTACTATCTGTGATACTTGCCAAAGGGGGTGTTACTAAGTACTGCCATGCAGGGTGCCCAAACTTTTGCTTCAGTCCCTTTCCCTTTTTGTTATTTTGAAACTGTAAAAAATGGAAATAAAAAGGTTTTCTTGCTGAAAATATTAAAGAAATGTGTCATCTTTTTAACTTAATGCCTTTTGGAAATCAGTTCATCCCTTACTCGCTTAGCTATTCACAGTAACAGAAATTTTGACCAGGGAATTTTTGCATGCCGCTGTATATAGCTAAAGTGCCTAAGTCTTTTGCACACTACTGTATTTGTCAATGTGGAGCGGAGAGCGGGAGCAAAGGATGTTGGAAACAATGAGGGTGGAGTGTCGTCAGAGGGCTGTGGGACAGGTAGCAGAGGAGTACCACGGGCAGGGAATGCTGCAGGTGCCAACACACCCAGCCCTGAGGTACCAGGCAAGGTTATTTGATTCAAAACAGTTGGTTTATTGATCATTACAGAATCTGTCCCTGTGCTTCCCGTTCCCTCCTCTCTCCCTTCCTCTTTTCACAACCATGATTCTCTTCTTCCTGCCCACCTTCCCATTCCCAGTCCATAATAGAGACCCACATAAGAATCGGGTTTATCATCCTTCACATATATCATAAAATTTGTTTTTTTTTTGCGCAGCAGTACAGTACCACAGATCAACTTACTACAGTACTGTGCAAAAGCCTTAGGCTCCCTAATATATATAGTATATATATAGCTAGCTATAGGAGCCTAAGACTTTTACACAGTGCTGTATGTCACCATATATAATCCCGAGATTCACTTTTTTTGCAGGCATACTCAGTAAATCCAAGAAACATAACTGAATCAATGAAAGGGCAGAATCAAAGACCGCACCCAACAGGACAGATAAACAACCAATGTGCAAATAAAAGAGCAAAAAAAAAAGCAACAAATATCGGAACAATGAGAGTCCTCGGAAGCGAGTCCATAGGTTGTGGGAACAGTTCAGTTTTGGGCTGAGTGAAGTTGAGTACAGTTATCCCCACTGGTTCAAGAGTCTGATGGTTCAGGGGCAAAAGGTGTTCTTGAACCTGGTGGTATGGGTCCTGATGATCCTCTACCTTCAAAGCATGTCAAAGTATGACAATAAGTCAGACAGTAAAGCAAAAGTTCTGCCTTAAGTCACTGAAATTGGGGAGGGGAAAAAAATTGCAGATCAGGAAAGAAAATGCTACTTTCTACAGTGGGATGTATTCTCCTGAAATGGATACCTTATTTATTTATTATACCTTAATTAATCAAGTATCACAAGAGTTATGTCTTCTAGACACCATCACTTTTACAGAAAATGTAATAACTATATTGCTCAATCTTTCTTTTTGTGTCAGCTTCTATTGACTTGAAATCTGTATAATCTGTAATGCAGCTATCTAAAACTCGGGTCAGGCCACATTTGGATTATCGTGTACAACTCTGGTTGCCACATTACAGGAAGGATATGGAGGCTCTGGAGAGGATGCAGAAGAGGTTTATAATGATATTGCCTTTAGAGGATAGGAGGCTTTGAGCAGCTTGATGGCCTGTACTTGTCTTCTTGTAATGGGGAAAAATGAAGGAGGCTTACAGCACAGGTTTAAGCAATTTAACACTATAAATAAACTTTGGTTGGAAAGAAGGATGGAAAATCCTTAGATAGTGTCCTTTATTTGAGCATTTGAGTGAAAATGAGAAGTTCCCCATAGTTTCTACACCCAAATGCAATGACATCTGGGAGAAGATCCAACAAAATATAGCAGTACTTAAACAGTAATTCAAGCATTAGTTTTGAAACCATCTTCTGCATGTACTTCACTAATGAATCTATCAAATGTTGAAAGGTCTTGATAGACTGGATGTGGAGAGGATGTTCCCTATGGTGGGGGAGTCTTATACCAGAGAACACAGCCTCAGGGTAGAGGGACATCCATTTAGAATGGAGATAAGAAGGGATTTCTTAGCCTAAGAATGGTAAATCTATGGAATTTGTTGCCACAATCAGCTGTGGAGGCCAAGTTATTGGGTATATTTAATGCAGAGGTTGATAGATTCTTGCTTAGTGAGGACATAAAGAGATCTGGGGAGAAAGCAGGAGACTGGGGTTGAGGGGGAAATGGATCAGCCATGATGAGATGGCAGAGCAGAATCGATGGGCTGAATGGC
Organism: Mobula birostris; assembly: GCF_030028105.1. NCBI lineage: Eukaryota > Metazoa > Chordata > Chondrichthyes > Myliobatiformes > Myliobatidae > Mobula > Mobula birostris. The sequence continues at coordinate 63,598,006 of NC_092381.1, read as the reverse complement.
CTAATTCTGCTCCTGTATCTTATGATCTTAAAATGGGTGATCTCCCCTTCCCCAATTCTATGGCCAATAATATAATTCTCCAATTATATTTCAAGTGCACACAGGTGAGATTACCTTCATTAAAGGAACACCAAGTTATTAATAGAAACTGTTACAGAAACAAACCTAACAAGCAAAAAAAAATCAGCATCTTGCCGGTGACTGCAAAAGATGGCTTTTGTGAGTCACCGTTCAATGTTTTCTAATACAGTAAAAGATGTAGTCAACAACTTTCAACTGGTTATAATGGCAATTTAATAAGTGGGACAACATAAAAAGGGATTAAGTACAGAAGTAGAAGATAGCTAGAGGTAAAGAAGTACTCGGGTCACAGGGTACAATAACTTAAAAAGTACAGCTTGAATAAGTTACACCAGTAACAGGGAGACGTCTGTAGACTGAAGTGAGAATAAAGGAACAAAGGATTGAGAATGAAGTAGAGAAAGGGATGCAGAGGAAAATGGATGAAGAAGCTGGAGAAGATACAGGGTAGCATAACGAAGAAAAAAGGAAATTTTAATCTGCAAGATCCAGTCATAGCATAGAATGTTTTAAATTGAAATGTGAAATTGCCAGTAATATATTTTGATTAAAGAAACTCTACTATAGTATACATCTCTTATTAAATGTAAAACTTTCAATCAGAACAGCCTATGGAATTAAACGTGAAAAAAGATTGTTAAATGTCATTCTGCATTTCACTATTCATGCTACAAGCTTTATGCAAATACAGTTTTAATGCTTTAATCTTCAAGCCACATGCAGATCAGCAAAGAAACCAGTGCAAGCAGAGTTCCACCACAGCTCTCACTGCCCATGTGGTGTGCATAGCAAGCAGCCTACACAGCATTGAACTTAATGTAGAGAAACGACCACTGCACTAGAAGATTCAATAGATCAAATTGCTTAGATAAAGATGGGCAAAGTCATTTATGATTTTAAATGACCAGTCTTTTAAATTGCTAATAATACCTATATACTAATTTTTTGACAGTTATTGGGCTAAATCCTGAGAAAGTGTAAACAGGTTAGTGGCCAAAAATAGCATGAAGCAAAAGAGTGAACTTATGTTGAAGAATATAGCTTTACACAGATTCAAACATAATTTCCCTACTGCTAAACTTGATGTCTTGACTGACGAAGACCAGCAACCCTAAATGCCTTCTCCACCAGCAATGTCTACTGGCACAGCTGCTTTCAGTGAACTGTCCACTTGTAGTCCCAGGTCCCCCTGTTCCACAATATTCGTCAGTACCCTGCCATTCACCGTATAAATCCTACCTGGTTTGACTGTGTCCAAAATGCATTACCTTACACTTACGCAAGTTGAAATCCATTTGCTGTTCCTCAGCCCATCTCCGTAACTGATCAAGATTTCTTTCCAATTCATTGTAATCTGCTTCACTATCAACAAGCTCCCCAATTTAATATCATCAGCAAACTTACTAATTATGTCATGTACATTTATATCCAAATCATTTACCATATATAAATAATGAATATCAGAGATCCCAAAACTGATCCCTGGAGTACTCCACTAGTCACAGCCCTCTAGTCAGATATTCGACCTTCAACCGCCACCTGTTTCCTTTTATCGAGCCGATCCTGAATCCACCTCGTAAGCTCCCCCCATCCTAATCAATCGAATCTTCCTGATCAGCCTGTTAAAAGCTTGTCACAAGCTTTACAGAAGTCCAAACAGACAACATCCACCACCCTGCCCTCATCTATCTCCTTAGTTACCTCTTTAATAAACTCCAAAAGATTTGTCAGATATGACCTCTCATCCACAAAACCATGCTGACCATGTCTGATCAGGCCTTGGCTATCCAAGTGATGGTTGAACTTGTCCCTCAGAATCTCCCCCACTAACGTCCCTACAAGTGAAGTCAGCACTTGTCAGCATTCCGCACCTCCGTCACCGCTACCAAATCGAAACTGTGACCTCGCTGCCCACCATCACAGTAAGAATATCTTCAGCCCTCAAAAGGAAATGCAGCTCATCACTGTCCTGTTAGGTGCAGGACAGGAATGCAGGCTTCGACAGCGAGACCCACCTTCAACAAAAAAAACTTTAAAATGTCTCCAACAGGTTAACTGTATTCAAAATAAAAACAAATAACAGATGCAGTAAATGTGAAATAAAAATAGAAAATACTGGAAACACTCAGCAGATCTGGAAGCATCTGTAGAAAGAGACATAATGGCTAAAATATCAGGCTGAAGAGTATTTGTTGGAATTGAGAACAAGAGAAAACAGGTTATTTTTAAGGAGCAGAAAGAGTGAATGGATCTACAGTATAGAGCAAAGGGAGTATCTCACAAAGGGCAAGCCAGAGAGAACCTGGTTGATAGATTATTAACATTTAGTGAGAGAGAATGTGGCTTAATCTTCTCTCTCTTTCTAACTGCTCTCACTAACCTGCCAACTAGATAATTTCGGATATTAGAGCAGGTAATGTCTGGTGCGTTTCTATCGTCTGGTTATGCTCCCTCCACTGTCTGTATTAACCTACCCATCTAAAACTATCTCAAAAGCAATCCTGTCCTCACTCTCTCAAAGATATCACAAACAAGAGAAAGTCTACACATGCTGGAAATCCAGGCAACAGACACAAATTCCTGGAGGAACTCAGCAGGCCAGGCAACATCTATGGAAAAGTGTTAACAGTCGGCGTTTCAGGCCGAAACCCTTCAGCAGTCCTGCAAGGACTGTACTCTTTTTCATAGATGCTGCCTGGCCTGCTGAGTTCCTACAGCATTTTGTGTGTGTTGCTCTCAAAGATATTCCCTTTTGTCCTTTCCATCAATCCCAACTCTCTCTGCAAAACTAACACATTTTATGCTTCCTAATTCTTTTTCTTCCTTTTTATTTATTTAGGGATACAGCATGGTAACAGGCCTTTGTGTCCAAATGTACCCATGTGACTTATTAAAATATTAAGGTGTATGCCTTTGGAACGTGGGAAGAAACCGGAGCACCCGGAGGAAACCCACGGGTCACGGAGAACGTAGAAACTCCTCACAGACAACAGCAGAATTGAGCCTGGGCTGCTGACACTGTAATGGCGTTATGCTAACCACTGCGTTATCGTGCAGCTGATGGAAGAGCTTCAGCCTGAAGGGTTAACTCTGTCTCTCCACAGAATCTTCCTGATCAACTGAATATTTCCAACATTTTAAATTTTTGTTCTGATTGCATGCCTGCGTTACAAAGGGGAGCATCATGGAACAGTAAGGAATAATTTGCAACCCATTGCTTCATCAGACGTGCTACTGCAGGACCAACAAGGAGAGATATACCAGAAGCGGGGGCACCATGGGGGAGGAGGAGACCTTTTTTTTTACTTTATTGAGTCATAAAGGAGCAGATCTTTTTATTTGTTTGACATTCCACACTGTATAGGATTATGAATAAGCACTTCCAAAAGATGTCACAATTTCAGAATAATATTATTCGTATTTTTTCATTTTGTCACTTCCTGTCTACTTTACAATATTATTAAAATTTCAGTTTCATCTCTTCTTGAGTTCTTTCTGGGTACATTTCCAAAATATGCCAGATCTCCCGCTTTTTAGTATTTCACCCCAGAGGACATTGCTAACATCTAGGTTTCAACAGCAAGTATTAGGACATTTATTAGCCATGAAGCCAAGGTCTCTGTCCACATGCAAATCCACTGCATCTGACTGGATAGCCTTTAGAGCAGAATTTTCAAGATATATTGCCATTGGTGTAAGGTAAACTTCCAAACACTTCCCAGGGAGAAATGGTCCTTTCTCTTTGTTCGATATTATTTTTCTGCATTAACACCCGGGCATGAAGCATCATTTTTATTTAGTACACCCAGCTAGGTTGGCCAATCTTCCTCACATCATTGAATTTTAAATGGAGAAAGATTTGGAATAAAGAAGGTGAACAACATTACAGGTAAGCTACTTTCCTTGACAAAAGAAACAAAAAATATCAACGTCTGCAACTAATTAACATTTCTGCAAGATGTGTTCTTTCTGGCACTTAACAGGATCTTGTAATTTTGGAATTTTAGTCACAAAAATGGCTTTTGCTAATGATCTCCGGAAAAAATAATTATTCACCCTCACACACACAACAAACACACAGTATGTATATATCAAGCAGATGTGTGCACAAAACAGAACTTAATCTCATCCCAGCTGTAAATCAATGTTTTAAGTGTTTCATCCACGTTATGCTGAAGCAGGGACAGTAGCAGCAGCCAGTGTTACCATACCTGACAGATTTCTGGCTTCTTTAACAAACAGCACATGTGAAGAAATAATTATAGCTGTGGGTTAGGACACAGGCAGTGAGAAAAATAAGAGCAATCTAAACAACCAAGAATACGATACCAGCCTCACACCTAGTAACACAGCTGACTCAGCTGGTTAAAGCCACTACCTTTGGGTACTGAGCCATTCAGACTAGGCAGATACCATATTCCATCCTTAGCTTCAATGAGTCAGTAAATCAGTCAGAGCAGAAACTCTGCATACTATCACTGGATTAACAGGGGATTTCAAATATATCAAAAACAGCATAAAAGCATTTGGTCTGTTCAGCAAGTCCAATCACAGAGTCTTTCTTACAAATATCCCCTTTCACCCTCCAACAATGTTTGCCATCCCCTCCTGACCCCATACCTTCAGAACAGAGGGCATTACCTAAGTGATCCACAGACCTAAGGCACTTGACAAGACCTGCATGGGAGGCTGGTCAAGAAGGTTCAGTCACTCGGCATTCAGGGTGAAGTAGTAAATTCAATTAGACATTGGCTCTGTGGAAGAAGCCAGGGAGTGGTCTTAGAGAGCTGCCTCTCTGACTGGAGGCCTGTGACTCGTGATGTGCCACAGGAATCGGTGCTGGGTCCTTTGTTATTTGTCAATTATATCAATGGACTGGATGATAATGTGGTTAACTGGATCAGCAAATTTGCAGAAGGCACCAAGATTGGGGGTGTGGTGGACAGTGAGGAAGACTATCATGGCTTGCAACGGGATCTACATCAGCTGGAAAAATGGACTGAAAAATGGCAGATGGAATTTAATGCAGACAAGAGAGAGGTATTGCACTTCAATAGGACCAACCAGGGTAGGTCTTACACAGTGCACACAGTGAACGGTCGGAAGTGTGTGGTAGAACAAAGGGACTTGGGGATAAAGGTACACAATTCGTTGAAAGTGGTGCAACAGGTAGACAGGGTCGTAAAGAAAGCTTTTGGCACATTAGCCTTCATAAATTAATGTATTCAGTACAGGAGATGGGATGTTATGTTGAATTTGTATAAGACATTAGTGAGGCCTAATTTGGAGAATTGTATGTAGTTTTGGTCAGCTACCTACAGGAAAAATGTAAACAAGTTTGAAGGAGTACAGGGAAAATTTACGAGGACGTTGCCAGGTCTGGAAGATCTGAGTTATAAGGAAAGATTGAATAGGTTAGGACTGTATTCTTTGAAACGTAGAAAATTGAGAGGAGTTTTGATAAAGGTATACAAAATTATGAGTATAGATAAGGTAAATGCAAGCAGGCTTTTTCCACTGAGGTTGTATGGGACTACAAGCAGAGGTCATTGGATAAGGATAAAAGGTGAGAAATTTAAGGGGAACTTGAAGGGAAACTTCTTCACTCAATGGGCCGTGACACTGTGGAAAGAGCTGTGGAGCTTGATTTCAACATTTAAAAGAAGTTTCGATAGATACATGGATAGTAGGGATATGGAAGGCTATGGTTTTGGTGCAGTTCAATGGGAGTTTAAATGGTTTTTGGCATGAACTAGATGGGCTGAATGGCCTGTTTCTGTGTCGTACTTCTTTAAGACTCTATGGCCTAAGCACTATTGTGTAATGAATCCTGGTGGATTGTGAGTACCCATGAATGCCATGTAAAAAGCACAGCAACTATTGTTTCATTTAGCTAAACAGCCTTCTGACACATATATAAGAATGGTACATAGATAAGGGATTGGGCGGAGGGAACTGCAGACACTTGGGGAGTGCCATTTTAGCATGAATCAATGATTTTAAGAGAGAGGAAAAGTAAAGGGTCACAGTGTCTGTTGGAAGTATCCCACAAAATTAAACAATTTTATCTGGAAAAAGAACTACTATAATGCTAAAATATAATTCTTGGCTGGTACTTTCTATTCAGATTCTACATTGCATCCATATTGTTTATTAGAAATTAAACATAGAGTTTGGAGGGTTATATAAGTCGCCATGTGTCCAAGTCTAATCTTTCCCTGACTTGTCGTTATTGTATCGTCATTTTTACAAAAGAGTTGACTTGCACTAGAATGAAGTGAAAATACAGGATTTTTTTGTTGCAAGTTCTCCTTACTTGTCTTGGCTATTGAGAATCGTTGGTGTTCCTTGCATAAAACTACCTACAAAATAAAGAGCACTTCGACAGAAGTGCAGTGAAAGTACTCTCCATATGTACTGAAATGGAACGTTAAATCGTGGAGTAGAGATATTTCACTTGGCTGTGGTAGTGTTTAAATCAAATGATCTCTTGCCCTACCAAATCCACAGGGGTCTCTTAACCAGACGGACCAAATTACCTGTGCAATGCAATTCAGACTATCTTCTGGATACAGTGCTGGCTCACATAGTTAAATATCAGAGTCAATGCTCTCATCCAGCACTAGAAATCTGTTGAAACAGGTACCACTAGAAATAAATGGTTTAGGATTAACAACTGTTGTATGTATCGTCCATCTATCCTTAATCTCCATTTTTACAAACTATAATGGCAACAATTCAATATGACATCTCTTCATCCTTTTTACAATATTAACCGCAATATACTTAACGCACTTATCAAGCTTTTCACTGTTCTGACGCCAGTGGGTCATATCTTTCCTCCACCGCAGATTTTCTTGACTTCCAAATGCACTCCCAGATGGACTTCGCTCTGCATATGAAGCATAGAACATTAAAGGAACTTGCTTGTAGTTGATACTTACAGGGATATAGCATACCGTTAGAAGTACCTTTTTAATACCTTCTTAAAAATGTGTTCATCACCTCTGCATTGTCAGGATTATACAACTATAAAGATAGAACCATTATTTATAGGGATTTTTTTTAATGTACTGCTCTTGCAAAACAACAAATTTCACAATGAATGTCGATGATAATATACCTGATTCTAATTCTGAGATGTGGATAGGTTAACTGGTTACTGTAAATTACCCCACTGAGTAAGTTAATGGCAAAAGGAATCAGAGGGAGTTGATGGGCAGAATATGTCGAGGGAAATGAAGGGAGGCGAAATAGGGCCCGTGAGATTGATCCCAGGAAATGGGATGGACCCAACAGAGGAGGCTATGGCATCCAGATTGAATCGACAATGTTAGAATTTTATTAAGCAAGCGTAAAGCATGGTAGAAGAAGATGATATGAAATACCAAATGTTGTGATACATATCCTAAAGCTTACTGTAAATGACCATAATCCATGTGAAGTGATGTGTGACTGGAGGAAGGTGCCAAGAGCACACTAACAGTAGAGACTGAGATCTTATAAACATACAGTTGAAATCACAGTGGGACGGGTGAACAGACTGAATATACCTAGTTGGCCTCTGCTGCGCCGAACCATTTCCTGCCGGGCTCCAATGCTCCCCAGAATTGCTTCTTCAAGTTTTGCTTTCATGTCTTTTGATTTTTTGAATGTGAGGCTGTTCATTCGCTCAAACGCTTTCTTGCCCTGTTACATTTGGCACAAAATAGACAGCTTAGCAACTTTTAAAGCTGGCATATACAAACATGATGGTATTTCTTTTATGTGGGATGAAATTCACCTCATCTCTCCAATACCCTGCCGCCAAGATAGCAATACACATTCGTGAGAACAGACATGAATGTTTGGAGGACATTTGACTATAGAGAAATTTTTTTAAAAGCCCAATTTTGTCCTCTTCTGACATATACAAACATAAAGAAAAAAAAAATCACAACAGTAGTAAAAGAGCAGGATTCATAGCTCTGCATTAACCTGTCACAGAGATATAGTGAAACCAAGTTTAAAATCATTATCACTGTTTCCTGGCTGATTAAATGTTTGGTCTACACAAACATCAACAAAATAAGAAATTTAGCGATTTTGACTACTATACCTTGTACTCGTAACAGGACACACAAAGATACATCAAGTCCAACAAGCGGTTTAGTTGAAGGACAGAGAGATCCGCAAACCACTTCTGCAAAATCACACCATCTGCGTTCTTCAAAACCCAGAGAAGACAAATCAGCAAACTGCGGCTTGATTCTGCAGAGAAAGTTGTGTACTGCCGTCCACTCTAAACCAAATAAAAATTAAGACTTGATTATTTGAACTTTAACTTTGTGCCTTCAAACAATTACTGACATTCAAAGTTATTGTAGAATATTTACTTTCTCCATGGGCTACGTTGGCACCACAGGCATGCTGACACTTGTGGGCCACGGACGCTGCCCGACCTGCTGAGTTCCTCCAGCGTGTTGTGCGTGACACTTGTGGGCTGTATTGGTCATTGACACAAACAACATGTTTCCCTGTATATCTCCATGTGTATGTGACAAATAAAGCTAATCTAAAATCATTCTTCTGTCATTCTTACATGAGGTTCATGGATACTCTAAGTTTTCCACCTGCAACAGCCTGATCTTTCAGCCTTTTCTCCTTTAAGCTGGAAGGTCTGTGTTCCACCCCACTCAAGATTTCTGCACATAATCCAGACTGATATCTGAGTGCCGTAGGGAGGGAGTTTTGCAGTCATGGTGCTCTCCATTGCATTGGAAAGTCTGTGTTCCACCGCACTCAAGATTTCTGCACATAATCCAGACGGATATTTGAATGCCGTCAAGAGGGAGTTTTGCAGTCATGGTGCTCTCTATTTCTGCACATAATCTAGGTTGATATCTGAGTGCCGTCGAGAGGGAGCTTTGAAGTCATGGTGCTCTCTATTGCATTGGCTGCTCAAACCTGCCCACCTCCTCAACTGAACATAAAGCATGAGGAGCTTCCCCAACATCCTGGCTCAAATCAATCTCGTAGCTTATGTGCTTAAAACAAATGATTTGATTATTTATCCTACTGTTGGCTATGAAACTTTGGTCTGCAAATTAGCTGCCACATCCCCTCACTTGAAAGCTACTGTATTTAATAGACTGCAAAGTGCTTCAGATCAGAAAAGGTGTTGCAAGTACATTGTTGTACTTGTCTTTCTTTGTAGTCCTCTGTGACTATATTAAAATCGATCCTTCCTTGATTCTTTTATGTCAAAACTGTGAAGTCCTTTAAATTCAGGATTCCTTCCTGATGAAGTATAAAAACTTGCAAATCTTAGTTAACTATTGACATATCCAACTTTTGCTTCTATTTCTTCTCAATAAGCCACAGACTCTCATTTAAACCCTTAAGAAATAAGGAAGGTTTGCCTTACCCCGGATGCCAGCAGGAAACTGCTCGGTCGAGAAAGCTGAGGGACAGATGCTCCTGCAATTGCCATGGCAACAGTTTGATTGATCATATTACTACTCTCGGTCTCATAATCATCCACAGTTACAACATTAGGGCGTCCGCGTTGATTTTGAGATTCTTGAAAGAAGCAGGTAGAGCAGAAGAAGAAGGAAAAAAATATTATCTTAGATGATGCTTAAAATGTTATCATCAAATAGTTAATTCTCAAATAAAACTTACTTCTTGGTTATATGGATTTATATTTTCTGAAACAGTTACTCTCCACGTAAGGTGGTTTTAGGACTCAAAATACAGTTTACTTTTTGTGAAATGTCTATAATTACTTCAGTTAGTAAATTAAGAAAGTGCTATAGAAACATGATTAGATAGGTATTTAAATCCAAGGTTCTTGTAGAATGCAGAAATAGAGGCACAAAACATGTTGCTTCACAATCGTTTTATTAAGAGTTGATAGAACAAATGAAAGTTGAAACAGATGGTGATGCAGGGTGTATTAGTTCAGAGACAAAGAAACAAAAATGGCACCTCCCATAAAACAGCTTTTTTTATATTACTGAGATAAGAAAAATTCAATTCAAATCTGTAGATAAGAGACAACCAAGTAGAAGTCTCTCACTCAATGTTGCAGTACCAAGCTAACCAATGAGAAAGCACTTATTTAAGTCATGGAGAACAAAGAAACTTCCAGAGCTTTCCAGAATTACACTTCGTATAATCACTACAAGCATATTAAGCTGTTATACACATAAGAGCTATTTAAAATACAAGCAGATAATTGTTAAACTGCAAAGAAAATAACATTTAAACAGTCTATATTAACAGATCCAATAGTAGATTGTTTTACATCAGACCGATTCACCAGCTCAACATCACCAGGTAAGAATCACTTGTGCGATCAAATGCTCTTCCCAACAACCTAATGCCGCTTGTAAGTAGACTCTGCAACCTACTGAATGGATTACGATTGATTCATTTATCACCCTATTTAAAATTCTGATGCTCAAAGTATAATATTTGATAAGCAAAATTCTGTTGATGCTGGAAGTCAGAAATAAAAACAAACTGCAGAAAATACTCAGCAGGGCAGGTACACCCAAAGACTGAGAAAAATGGAGCTACATTTCATTAGGACTGGACTTTCTTTAACCCCAAGATAAGGGATCTCTGCCAAGGGAACAATTTCCAATCTTTTGTCAACATTGCTCAATATTTTTCCATGGATTAGTTGTAAATCCATCTAATAATGCTTGCTCTCCTCTCATAATGGCATTAACTTCAGCCTTGGAAGAGTATCCCACAAGTGGCCAGTGTATCATATATTTTATTTCCAATCGGTGAATCTGGCTTCTCATGGACAATCTCAAGACAACTATAAATGGAACTGAGAACTATCTCCCAGCAATTCATCTCCCATACGAGAAAGACTTCTGTATAAATCCAGGTTGGATTTGGACACAGATGTAAGAGGACAGTTTAAGAAAACAAAAGAGCCAGGGAGGTTGAAGACAGGATGCAAGGCAGAGCAACCAAATGAGAGCACAAAATAGAAATCATAATGATAAAAATGTATCTAACATTGAAAAGAGTGGAAGTCACACAGAAAGAGGCAGAATAAGAATTCATAACTTGTTGAAAAAAGAAAATCTTACATTTTTGTGAATATCAAAGGAATTCCACATTGTACACCACCTATTTTGTTGACCATTAAATACTTTCTGCCACAATACAGCAGTGCATCTCCCAAAATGCCCTGAGCATTAGATCCTTTGCAAGTAATCAATGTTTGAAGCTGTTTTTCCTCAAAAACATGACATTTATTAAATCACCGAATTAAACACTTTTTAAGATGAAACTTAAAAAGTTAGAAGGTAAATCAGACACGATGATGGGGAAAATTTATTTTGGCTAAATGAGTTTGGTTGGAATTGTGATCTTTCTTATCTATATCCATCTTTTGATTTTATTGCATTTGCAATTAATTTCATACCTTGCTTATTTTCTTTCATCTAACTTAGCATCTACTTCTAACAGTGTTCACACTCACAATATTTCCTGATGTTTTTTTTCTGGCTGCATTACAACCTGGTATGGAAACACCAATGCCTTTGGGTGGAAAATCTACAAAACATAGTGAATTCAGCCCAGTACATCACAGGTAAAACCCTCCCAACAACTGAGCACATCTACATGAAACACTGCCGTAGAAAAGCAGCATCCATCATTAAAGATCCTCACCACCCGGGCCATGCTCTTTTCTCACTGCTGCTATCAGGTAGAAAGGTACAGGTGACTCAGAACTCACACCACCAAGTTCAAGAACAGTTACTATCCCTCAACCATCAGACTTTTGAACAAAAGGGGATAACTGCACTTATTTAAGGACTCTTTTATTCTGTTTATTTATTTATTATCTGCATTTACACAGTTTATCAGTTCCTGATGTTTACAGTTACTGTTCTATAAATTTGCTAAATAGGTAGTGTTGCCAAAGAGAAAATGGTGCCAAAAGGATTGGTAGAGATAACAGCAAATTAGAAGTTCCTGAACCCGACTAAACTGAAGGAAAGTACAAGGTGGTGTAGGTCGGCATTACAGTGCTCATAAGTAAGCATAAGAAGTGCACTAAAAAAGTTCACTTCTGCAGGGTTTAACCATGTTAGAGAATGACACCGTGGCAATAAAAGAGGACCACTGTTAGTTTTAATGGATCTAAGTATTCCTGGATATAAAGTGTTCAGACAAGAAAAAGGAAAGAAAGTAGGGTGACGGAAAATGTCACGGTGTAAAACATGCATGTGAAGAATAGGAGGATAACTGAAGGCAGGGACAAAAGAGGAAATATGTGACTGGAGATGGATGAGCTAGGGGAGGTTCTTAATGAGCTAGGGGAGGTTCTTCAGTATTCACCAGAGAGGGACCTTAATGAATCTGAGGACAGCATAAAACAGGTTGGAATACGTCAGCTTCAAGAAAAAGCATGTGCTGGAACTTCTGAAAAACATTAGGATAGATAAGTCCCCGGGACCAGGTGGGATATACCTCAGGTGAAACGAGGGAAGCAATGCTATGTCACTGGCGATTATTTTTGTGTTCTCACTGGCCACAGGAATAGTACCAGAAGATTAGAGGGTGACAAGCTTTACTCCTTTGTTCAAGAAAGCCAATAGGGATAATCCTGGGGATTATAGACCAGTGAGTTTTATGTCAGTGATGGGCAAAGTACTGGAGAGGATTCTTAGAGATTTACAAGCATTTAGAGAAGCATAATCTGAGGAAGGATAGACAGCATTGCTTTGTGAGGGCAGGTTGTGCCTCACAAGCCTGGTTAAATTCTTTGAGGAAGGACAAAACAAATTGATGAAGATAGAGCAGTGGATGTGGTGTATATCAATTTTAGTACGACATTTGACAAGGTTCTCCATGGTAAGCTCATTTAGAAAGTCAGGAGGCAGGGGATACTAGGAAATTTGGCTGCATGGTGTCAGAATTGACGCCCACAGAAGGCAGAGAGTGGTAGGAGACGGAGCACATTCTGCCTAGAGGTCAGTGACCTGTGGTGTTCCAGAAGAACCTGTTCTTAGATCCCTGTTCTTTGTGATTTTTGTAAAAATAGTTTAGTAAGTTTGTAGAAGACACACAGGATGGTTGTGTTGTGGATAGCGTAGAACGTTGTCATAGGTTACAACGAGACACTGAAAGGATATAGAACTAGGCAGAGAAGTTCAATCCAGAAAAGTGTGTAGTGATACTCTTTGGAAAATTGAACTTCAAGACAAGAGTATGGGGTTAGTGGCAGGATTCTTTGCAGTGTGGAGGAACAGAGGGATGTTAATGTTTACACAGATCCCTCCAGGGTACCACACAAGTTGCTGGGTGGTTAAGGAAGAGTATAGTGTGGGTGCAGTGGCGATTTTCTAGGATCCTGCCTGTATTAAAGAGCATACCTTATGAGGGAAGGTTGAGTAAGCTACTGGTTTTCCCTTTGGAATGAAGGAGAATGAGAGATGTCTTGATAGGGGTGTATAAAATGATAAGGGGCATAGATAGACTGTTCACCAGAGACTTTTTCCCAGGGCGTAAATAGCTAATACAAGGGGGCAAATTTTTAAAGTGATTGGAGAAAGTATAGAGATATCTGAGGTAGGTTTTTGTTTTCTTTTTTTTCCTCACACAGAGTATGGTGGGTGTGTGGAACATGCTGCCTGGGTGATGGTTGAGGCAGATATATTAGAGGCATTTAAGAGACTCCTGTATAGGCACATGGAAAAGTTTGGGCATACCTGGTTAAAATTTCTGTTTGTGTGAATAGCTAAGCCAGTAAAAGATGACCTGATTTCCAAAAGGCATAAAGTTGAAGATGACATATTTCTTTAATATTTTAAGCAAGATTACTTTTTTATTTCCATCTTATATAGTTTCAAAATAACAAAAATGGAAAAGGGCCCGAAGCAAAAGTTTGGGCACCCTACATGCGTCAGTACTTAGTAACACCCCCTTTGGCAAGTATCACAACTTGTAAATGCTTTCTGTAGCCAGCAAAGAGTCCTTCAATTCTTGTTTGGGGGATTTTCACCCATTCTTCCTTGCAAAAGGCTTCTAGTTCTGTGAGATTCTTAGGCCGTCTTGCATGCGCTGCTCTTTTGAGGTCTATCCACAGATGTTCGATGATGTTTAGGTCAGGGGACTGTGAAGGCCATGGCAAAACCTTCAGCTTGCGCCTCTTGAGGTAGTCCATTGTGGATTTTGAGGTGTGTTTAGGATCATTATCCTGTTGTAGAAGCCGTTCTCCTTTCATCTTCAGCTTTTTTAGACGGTGTGATGTTTGCTTCCAGAATTTGCTGGTATTTAACTGAATTCATTCTTCCCTCTACCAGTGAAATGTTCCCCGTGCCACTGGCTGCAACACAAGCCCAAAGCATTATTGATCCATCCCCGTGCTTAACAGTTGGAGAGATGTTCTTTTCATGAAATTCTGCACCCTTTTCTCTCCAAACATACCTTTGCTCATTGCAGCCAAAAAGTTCTATTTTAACCTCATCAGTCCACAGGACTTGTTTCCAAAATGCATCAGGCTTGTTTACATGTTCCTTTGCAAACTCCTGACGCTGAATTTTGTGGTGAGGATGCAGGAAAGGTTTTCTTCTGATGACTCTTCCATGAAGGTCATATTTCTGCAGGTGTTGCTGCACAGTAGAACAGTGCACCACCACTCCAGAGTCTGCTAAATCTTCCTGAAGGTCTTTTGCAGTCAAACAGGGGTTTTGATTTGCCTTTCTACCAATCCTACGAGCAGTTCTCTGGGAAAGTTTTCTTGGTCTTCCAGACCTCAACTTGACCTCCACCATTCCTGTTAACTACCATTTGTTAATTACATTATGAACTGAGCAAATGGCTACCTGAAAACGCTTTGCTAACTTCTTATAGCCATCTCCTGCTTTGTGGGAATCATTTATTTAAATTTTCAGAGTGCTAGGCAGCTGCTTAGAGGAGCCTATGGCTGCTGATTGTTGGGACAAGGTTTGAGGAGTCAGGGTATTTATAAAGCTTTGAAATTTGAATCACCTGGCCTTCCCTAACGATGACTGTGAACAAGCCATAGCCCTAACAAGCTAATTAAGGTCTGAAACCTTGGTAGAAGCTATCTGAGAGTTCAAATCTCTTGGGGTGCCCTAACTTTTGCATGGTGCTCTTTTCCTTTTTTTCCCACTCTAAAATTGTACAAAACAAAAGTAATACACTAATCTTGCTTAAACAGGAACTCTGCAGATGCTGGAAATTCAAGCAACACACATCAAAGTTGCTGGTGAACGCAGCAGGCCAGGCAGCATCTGTAGGAAGAGGTGCAGTCGACGTTTCAGGCCGAGACCCTTCGTCAGGACTAACTGAAGGAAGAGTGAGTAAGGGATTTGAAAGTTGGAGGGGGAGGGGGAGATCCAAAATGATAGGAGAAGACAGGAGGGAGATCAGTGGGGAGGGATGGGGGGGACGAATGGACAAGGGAGTTGTGTAGGGAGCGATCCCTGCGGAATGCAGAGAGAGGGGGGGAGGGAAAGATGTGCTTAGTGGTGGGATCCCATTGGAGGTGGCGGAAGTTACGGAGAATAATATGTTGGACCCGGAGGCTGGTGGGGTGGTAGGTGAGGACCAGGGGAACCCTATTCCTAGTGGGGTGGCGGGAGGATGGAGTGAGAGCAGATGTACGTGAAATGGGGGAGATGCGTTTAAGAGCAGAGTTGATAGTGGAGGAAGGGAAGCCCCTTTCTTTAAAAAAGGAAGACATCTCCCTCGTCCTAGATTGAAAAGCCTCATCCTGAGAGCAGATGTGGCGGAGACAGAGGAATTGCGAGAAGGGGATGGCGTTTTTGCAAGACACAGGGTGAGAAGAGGAATAGTCCAGATAGCTGTGAGAGTCAGTAGGCTTATAGTAGACATCAGTGGATAAGCTGTCTCCAGAGACAGAGACAAAAAGATCTAGAAAAGGGAGGGAGGTGTCGGAAATGGACCAGGTAAACTTGAGGGCAGGGTGAAAGTTGGAGGCAAAGTTAATAAAGTCAACGAGTTCTGCATGCGTGCAGGAAGCAGCACCAATGCAGTCGTCGATGTAGCGAAGGAAAAGTGGGGCACAGATACCAGAATAGACACGGAACATAGATTGTTCCACAAACCCAACAAAAAGGCAGGCATAGCTAGGACCCATACGGGTGCCCATAGCTACACCTTTAGTTTGGAGGAAGTGGGAGGAGCCAAAGGAGAAATTATTAAGAGTAAGGACTAATTCTGATAGACGGAGCAGAGTGGTGGTAGAGGGGAACTGATTAGGTCTGGAATCCAAAAAGAAGCGTAGAGCTTTGAGACCTTCCTGATGGGGGATGGAAAAATGGACCGAGTCCCAAGCTTTACAACTAGAGCACTGAGTACAAGTGAACAGAAATCTCAGTGGAGCTTTATAAAACGCTGGTTCAGCTCAGCTGGAGTGCTGTGCCCATTTCTGGTTATCTCATTTTAAGAAAGATGTGAAGTCTTGGAGGGGGAATAAGCAGAAGAAATTTGATGAAATAATTCCAGTGAAGAGGGAGT
The DNA here is from genome assembly GCF_030028105.1 of Mobula birostris. NCBI lineage: Eukaryota > Metazoa > Chordata > Chondrichthyes > Myliobatiformes > Myliobatidae > Mobula > Mobula birostris. The sequence continues at coordinate 63,581,404 of NC_092381.1, read as the reverse complement.
TCAGTCATATGGATGGACTGGAGAAGCCAGTGTTGTTCTCTGCAGAACAGAGGACATTGTGAGAGAATCCATTGTAATGATTTAAAATGAAAACGGGGGGATAAAGACATTCCGATTGGTGGAAGAATGTTGAATGTACATTACTGGCAAAAGAACCAAAAAGAACTTGAGGCAATCTTTTCTAAGGAGTTCACTGAACTGTTCCCACACCTACGGACTCATTTTCATGGACTCTTCATGTAATGTTCTCGATATCTATGGCTTATTATTTATTATTTCTTTTTTTGTATTTGCACAATTTGTTGTCTTTTGCAAACTCGTTGTTTATCCATCCTGTTGGTGCGGTCTTTCATTGATTCTATTACAGTTATTGGATTTATTGAGTATGCCCGCAAGAAAATGAATCTCAGGGTTGTAAACTTTTTAAGTGTTTAAGAGTCTAGAATGCACTATAGCAAATGCAGGTTTCAAAGGGAGCTGGAAAAATACTTGAGAGGAATAAAATGCGGTGCAATAGGGAAAAGGCAAGAAACCAACTGGAATACTCTTAATAGCCCTATCACATGCGCCAAGGACTGGAAGAAATCCTTGTGCATTTGAAATTCAAACAGCTCTTTTTTTGTATCAAAGATCCAAAGATGTTCCCTGCAGTTACAAAGCGAAACAACAGAAGATTAAATTACCTGTGAAATCATACAGCTGTGGTACAGTCTCCATAATTATGCCAATCAGTGGCAAGTATAACATTGCCACACGAGCTTTCACTTCTGGATCAGCATACCGAGGATCTGAATCATGACTCGACAGCAAGTTATGAACAACACTGACCACCTTCTTGTGTAATCCAAACAAGCTGTAAAAAAAAATTAGATTAGTGGGAAAGATCACCTAAAACACAGTGGTCCAATGAAGAGACAGATTTGTTACAGAGGCAGGTATGCCATTATGCAAAATTATAAATACATTATCATACAAATATCACTTCCAAAATAAGCTTGAAATTTGGAGTTTCAGGAATGAAATAGAACATGCAATCATAACAAGATGCCATTTATTAGTACTGGCAGTTGAGGATGAATTTCACCTGAGTCAGGAAAGGCTTGATATATACCAATAATCTAAGTCCTTCCAAAGTACTAGGTCTGGAACTTAGTACAGAAACAAAATTGTACACCACTCTTCTATTGCTCCCAACAAAAGATATTTGCTTTGACACATGTAGTTACATGTAAGAGTAAACTTTCTGCAAACAAGTTGTGGACATGTATCTTTTCCAACTCACCCCTCCGCCTCTGGGTCTAGAATAAGTGCTAACTCAGTGAGCACAAGTCCTGCTAGATAATGCTGTTGGCGGAATGGCATTGATAGCTCAAACATATTTGCAATCTTCTGGTCTTGAACAATTGTAGAAAATCCAGAGCTCTGGGAAAGAAACGCAACAGAATGAATTAAAAGCAGAAAGGTTTTTCAGCCCTACTCATTTACTTATGACCTTCAAATAAAAAGCATTTGTCTGCCTTGTTCATTTCCACTTCTCTGAGGAATCTTTTGACCTCTCTTTTGATACAGATTGGCACCTTGCTTCTAAAATCTCAGTGTAAAATAGTTCCTTTCCTACTCTTTTAAAATCCCTTAGGTCTAACTATGTCCATTTTCATCAAATCTAGTTCACTCACTTGCTAGAAGCACTTTGTTTCTTCTTAACCGTTCCCTGTTATTTAATAATTTTGTAAAAATCTACTAAATCTCTGTGATGTTCCAAGCAAAAAAATCTACTTTCTTATAAAGCAACTCACTGAATCCATCTTTTATCTAATTTTCTCAACAGTACATCACTAAAAAGTCACACTCCCATTATATTGTAATACTTTATCCATATGAAATGCCCCTTTTAACATTTTGTGAACCTGAAATTCAAATCTCTTTACTCTTTTACATCATTCCCGCATGCAATTATTACTTTTCTTTAACTTTCAAATTTACTCCCACATTTATTCTTAATGATTTCAAACTATTTTTTGTTATCAAAGCATTTTATTATCTTCTCATTAAATATTCCTGTAGTCTACAGTATCTTTCTTATATTTAAAGGTATTGATAACAACCGCAGTTGTCTCACAGCAGAATCCTGTGAGATTCAATAATCACATCCAATAATCAATGACTGCTTTATAACAAGAAACTTTCAAATCAATTGCCAATAAAGAATTCTACCTGACTAGTTGCAGAAGATACGGAAGGGGATGGAGAGGATGGAGGCGTGAGGAGGCTGCATGGTAAATTCAGAGTGACATAATGTTCATGACTGCAGGCAATCCGCAGAAAGTCTAACCTCAGCGATACAAGCATACTTGGTGTCTGCAATGCATAAAGCTTTGAAGAAACCTGCAGAAATAAAACAGCAAAATCATTTTAAATAAAAATGATAAACTCCATCAAACTACAAACTCAAGCAATCCATATCAACAAACTTAATAATCTGTGCAACATATTATCAATGTCACCAAGAATATATTTCTATGTCTGACTGAACTTGGCTACATGTGAATTGTCTGCCATGCTTCAGCATTTGCCAGCAGTGATAGTATTTCATGGAGTAATTTTCAAATGGGAACATGAAAGGATGACTTGCTATTAAACAAATCCATCTTTTTCTTTTAGTCCAACTGCATAATATTTAAAATTCATGTTAAAATGTATTTTTAAAAAGTAATGTCTTATTTAATGGTATCTTAATAACTTAAGGCTGCTGCTCCCTGGGAAATTTGATTTTCCTTACCAAAATTTTTACTTGAATTTTTTTTTTGTTTACATACGTTAAGTAAGGTCATAGGTGTTTGAGCGTGAATATTTCCATTTCATTCCCGTAAGAACGATGAGTCAATTGGAGTAACAAATCAAATAGAATCAAAGTTAAGATCTCTTGGTTGATGTTATACGGCTTTCATGGAACAAAGAATGACTCTGTAATGTTCCTCAGACGCATAACATTGCTACCGATTTTATCCTTTAGATCTGGGGTCAAACTCCTAAGTTCAGTCACCTTCATTTTCATACCTGCTTCCAATAGGTTTTGATAAGTGAAAAGACAAAGCCACGATCCATCACCGAAAACAGGTCATTGAGAAAAAATGCAAGACTAACGTTTAGTCTCTCAATCAGTTCTATATCCTAGAAATAAAGGATTAATTAGTTACACCAGCGGTATTCTTCTGCAACTCTTAATTTAGTAAATAATAATGACAGATGACATTTCCTGAAATACAATGGAAATTTGTCACTATAAATCAGTACTGTACTCAGATAAAAAAAGAAAATTTCCTTTGATTGTCCACGATTCTTAAACTGGATTATCTGCCATTCTCATTATTCTTATTATTATTCTCAAAACGTTTCCTCTTTTTTTAAAGGCACTTCCTTATCCAACCAGTAACCAGTAGTCATCCTGTCCGATACATCTACTTAGGTTGTCTGCTCAACTGTGAAAAGCTGGGAGTGCAATCGTAACAAAATCCATATTATGTTGTTGCCTTACCTTCACCCAGAACTTGAGGTAACAATGAAAAACAAAAACTATATTTTCCTTTTCTTCCCTTTAGACTATGAACTTTCCACTGACTTAACTGAGATTGGCCAAAGAGGCACAGAACCAAGTCTGAATTTGATTCTTTCACATTCGGACATTGAAGCAACTGAATACTGAAATAAGAATGAATTGAGTCATTACCTTCTGAAATCTTGTAACTATATCACCTGCAATCATGCTAACCAGCGCAGCAATGTCGTCCATGAACCTCTCAGGAAATCGCGCTTTCCTCGGGATATCAAGTTTGTCAGAAAAATATAAATGGTGCACCATACTTTTTACCTGTTCAACAACACATTAAACATAGCATTACTCCCAGATATATTAATAATTTTAAAGGAAGAATTGTCAGGGTGCTTTCAGCCCTATACAGTGGCATGCAAAAGTTTGGGCACCCCGGTTAAAATTTCTGTCACTGTAAATAGCTAAGTGAGTATAAGATGAACTGATTGCCAAAAGGTTAAAGATGACACATTTCTTTAATATTTTAAGCAAGATTATTTTTTTATTTCCACCTTTTACAGTTTCAAAATAACAAAAAAGGAAAGGGCCCGAAGCAAAAGTTTGGGCACCCTGCATGATCAGTACTTAGTAACACCCCCTTTGGCAAGTATCGCAGCTTGTAAACGCTTTCCGTAGCCAACTAAGAGTCCTTCAATTCTTGTTTGCAGGATTTTCGCCCATTCTCCCTTGCAAAAGGCTTCTAGTTCTGTGAGACTTCTGGGCCGTCTTGCATGCATTGCTCTTTTGAGGTCTATCCACAGATTTTCGATGATGTTTAGGTCAGGGGATTGTGAGGGGAATGGCAAAACCTTCAGCTTGCGCCTCTTGAGGTAGTTCATTGTGGATTTTGAGGTGTGTTCATCATTCTGTTGCAGAAGCCATCCTCTTTTCATTTTCAGCTTTTTTATAGACAGTGTGATGTTTGCTTCCAGAATTTGCTGGTACTTAATTGGATTCATTCTTCCCTCTACCAGTGAAATGCTCCCTGTGCCACCGGCTGCAACACAAGCCCAAAGCATGATCGATCCACCCCCGTGCTTAACAGTTGGAGAGGTGTTCTTTTCATGAAATTCTGCACCCTTTTTTCTCCAAACATACCTTTGCTCATTGCGGCCAAAAAGTTCTATTTTAATTTCATCAATCCACAGGACTTGTTTCCAAAATGCATCAGGCTTGTTTAGATGTTCCTTTGAACTTTTTGAATAGAACTTTTTGGCCACCATGAGCAAAGGTATGTTTGGAGAAAAAAGGGTGAAGAATTTCATGAAAAGAACCCCTCTCCAACAGTTAAGCATGGGGTGGATCGGTCATGCTTTGGGTTTGTGTTGCAGCCAGTGGCATGGGGAACATTTCACTGGTAGAGGGAAGAATGAATTCAATTAAATACCAGCAAATTCTGGAAGCAGACATCACACCGTCTGTAAAAAAGCTGAAGATGAAAAGAGGATGGCTTCTACAACAGGATAATTATCCTAAACACACCTCAAAATCCACAATGGACTACCTCAAGGGGCTCAAGCTGAAGGTTTTGCCATGGCCCTCACGGTCCCCCAAACTAAACACCATCGAAAATCTGTGGACAGACCTCAAAAGAGCAGTGCATGCAAGACAGACCAAGAGTCTCATAGAACTAGAAGCCTTTTGCAAGGAGGAATGGGCAAAAACCCTCAAAACAAGAATTGAAAGACTCTTAGCTGGTTACAAAAAGCATTTACAAGCTGTGATACTTGCCAAAGGGGGTGTTACTAAGTACTGCCATGCAGAGTGCCCAAACTTTTGCTTCAGTCCCTTTCCCTTTTTTGTTACTTTGATACTGTGAAAGATGGAAATAAAAAAGTAATCTTGCTTAAAATATTAAAGAATGTGTCATCTTTAATTTTATGCCTTTTGGAAATCAGGTCATCTTTTATTCACTTAGCTATTCACAGTAACAGAAACTCTGACCAGGGGTGCCTAAACTTTTGCATGCCACTGTACATTGAGTGCCAAACAGCGTAATTAGAAACCTGAATTTTGGAATTATCAAAACATTACTTGGATTCAATGGTTCCTCTCTTTTGATTCTAATTCATATTTATTTACCTTACATTTTTTTCCAATTTGTTTCTTCATCAACAGCAGATCTATTTATTTTCTTCATTTCTCTACTTTCATTAACATCCCTTGAAACTTATTCTATTATTTTACTAATTTTCTGAAGGGATTGCAGAAGAAAAAAAAGTTTCTTGATAATTAAATGTGAAATAAGACAATTTCCCTACAAGCACTTTGTCAAATCCCATCACAATCTTACAAAAATCAATTGGATTGTCCTGAAGTCTTCTCAGGGCATGAATGGCCAATATAAAGGGACATAATTTTATGTAATTGAAGGAAAGTATAGGGAGGGGGATGTCAAGAGGTAGATTTTTACACAGAGAGTGGTGGGTTTATGGATGATGGTAGGGACAGTTAGAGAACATGGATGAAGGAAAATTGGAGGGCTATTTGGGAGGGAAGGTTTAGATTGATCTTAGAGCAAGTTAAAAGGTCAGCACAACATCATGGCTGCAGGGCCTGTACTATGCTGTAATGTTCTATGTTCTTTTAAAGGAAAACAGAATGCCTAAAACTAGAGGGCAAAGAATGGCAGTTGTAGGGGTTTCAGAGAAATTATCGTTTCAGCAAGAGGTTGGCTGAAATCTAGAACATACTACCTGAGAGGGGTGGTGAAAGCACAGATCCGTATATATTTAAGTATCCAGACAAGAGCTTGACTCATCAGGGCATGATAGAAAATATTATGTAAATACTGGTAAATGGGATTAGTAAAGATGGGTTCTTGATTTTCAGCATACACACGATGATCCAAAAGGCCTGTTTCCGTGCCAAATGACTAATAATCCATTTTTCAGTAATACATCTCAAAATGAGTTTCTTTTGTATATTTCATGCTCACTTTTTTACACTTGGTTGCTTAGAAGAAGTGGAACCTGAAGTGGAGTACGAATGTGAAAATTGTGGTTCAGGTGGAAGAAAGAATCAGGGGTTGTTTCAAAGCTCAGATCTGCAAAATCCAGAATACGATCTTCTCCACAAAGTTTACTTCAACTAAGAATGAACTCTTCAACACCCATGAGCAGAATTTTAAAACTTAGAGCTAGTTTTTCCACAGGGCTTTTGCTTGGCGTCTATTTCACTCACCATTAACTCAAAGAAGAACCAGGCTTGATGGATGGCAGATTCACGCACACCCCCACTGCTCACCACCCACTGCAAGGCCAGCTCCTCGTGCAATAGCTATGTTACACAAACCACACAACACAGTATGCATTAAAACTTCAACCAACATGCTATTTTTAAGTGAGGAGTAATGTATTAATGCTGCCAGATCTAAACTGGTTGCAACCAGATGGTGACTTTATTATAGAGATCAGCCATTTCACAGCAGATCCAGGATGGAACTATGATTTGAGAGGGAAAAAAATACCATGAGAGATCTACCATCCCTGTCTACCTAAAAAGTAAATTCTCCCCCTTTGCAGAGGATGGTATTTAACTGTTAAAGCTTTCTGAACAAATTTCAATCACTCTTATTGCAAACTTAAATCTCTTGGAAACCAAAACCTTCTACTACAAATGTGAAAATAGTTCAATGGAATGTCATACGAACTTTGTCACTATTAATAATTACAGTAGTTGAGTCTATCAAAGCCTATGAAATGTGGTAATATTAATAACAAGTTGTAAATGCAATGGGGTCATACAACTAGATCTCAGATTTAAAAAAAAACTATTATTATGCCTAAAGGGGTCTGCAACTTTGTATGAACTAAATCAGGCTAAGCCAAACTAGTGATTACTATAACACTCACTGTGACAACTAGGCATTGGGTAACACACAAACTGGGTATGGACACTTTAGCCCATAGATTCTGCAGAAAATTCTCCCACAAAGCCTAACTTGATCTGGGTCTGACTTGGAATCTCCTAAATTTGAAAAAGTAGAATTAGAGACGATGTTCAAGACTTCCTGGAGTACATTTATCCAACATTCCTTATGTGGCTCACACAACAGTACCGTGCGCTACCTTCTTAGTTGGCAATCGTCCCGTTAACGTTTGTAAGAAACTTGTACTCTCGGTATGCGATGACATGCGATTACTTCGATCCATAGCCTATGGAGTGGAATGAATGTTGGCAACAGATTGGTGATGGAAGACGAGGCACAAATGAACATATTAATTTCAACACACAGCAGTTGGAAGCACATAATGGCTGCAATGAAATTAAAACCTGAAGTGATTGTAGTTTCACATCCCTAACAAGGGTTATCAACGTTTATCCCTGAAAGTAAGACTACAGCAGATCAAGGCCTTAATGTGTTTAAGACCTACCATGTGTTTTACACAAAGTTGTTTTTAATTGAAAATGTTAATCATCTTTCAAAGGGGTGGAAAATCAAGGCATAGTAATTTTTGTATAAGTTCCCTACAAATACACAACCAAATACTTCTTTATCATTTTCCTTGCTTGTTCTGGGTTGAGTCTATCATCTTCTGATTAATTTTGGTGTCAATCTAATTTTATTCTTTCTCTCTCAGTTCAGCTAGATCCAATAAGCAGTATTTTTAAAAAATAAAACACACAGATAATCCTCCTTTTCTCTCACCTCCAATCCCATTTGCTGTATATCAAACTTTCTAGAACTTGCTTTAATAATACTTCTATAGTAACTAAAACACAGCAGATACTGAAAATCTGAAATAAATTCAGGAAATACTTAACACTTCACTGCCCTTCTGCTCTCACCAAACTCTTCTTAACTAAGACAAGCATTCAACAAACCATTATCTATAAGTTCTGCAATCTGCACAAAATACCCTTAATAGACACAACACCTTCCCTTCCTCTTCCAGTCTCTCAAAAAGACCAGTCTTTCTCATTCCTTGATTTGCTCCTTCACCTCCAACAACGTCCCCTTCTCACATCATTTTCTCCACTAATCATCCTCCTAGCTTCACCCAACCCTCACTCCACCTCAGCCCACTTACCTTTTTGCTGTCTGCCTCAAGTGGTCATCCACCTGTCTCTCTCATTTCCACCGCTTTCCATCCCCTACCTGCCTCCATTTGTCCGTCATCCTTCACCCCTCCTCAGTTCTCTGATCACCTACTCTAGATCTCCTCTTCATAATGGCTGCCTTTCGTCTCCATTCTCTCAGTCCTGAGCAGGGTTCGATCCATGATACTGACAATTCCTTGCTCCCAACAGCTGCTGCCCAACCCACTATGTGCCTCCAGCGAATTGTTGGTGCTCCAGATTCCATCATCTACACTTTTATGTCTCATTGTTTTCTCTTCCCCAGTTCTGACTTAAAACAATCTCATTTAAAATGCTGCCTGTTTCCAGCATTTTCTGTTTTATTTTTTCCCCAAAATTTCCAGCATCTGCATTGATTGCTTTTCAGATATGACTGGACACTTACACCCTCTCTTAGACAGTCCCTACAAGCATATGTATCACCTGAATTCCAGTGGTCTTTACTCTACCAGAGACATCCCCTTTGCCTCCATCCTTCCCCCATTTCCATAACTTAAAAACTCCATAGCTTGTTTTTCCATATTTCCTGTTCTGATGTAAAGCCATTATCCCTGAAACATTAAATGTTTCCCTTCCACTGTTGCTGTCTGACCTAGTAAGTATTTCCAGCATTTTCTGTATCTTCAGCCAAATACATTATCAATCTTTTCTCTTCCTCCTTAATTCCTTAATCCAAACCAGAACTTCTAAACTGTAAAATTTTTTGCCTGTCTCAGTTTTTACTTCCACTTACCAGGAACATATAACTTGGAAAGTCATTGTATGATGAGCAGAGTCAGCACAATTTTACTGATAGTAACATTTTTGTCAGCATAACGAGCACAACAGACAGGGAAATTGGCTGGATGTACAAGCAGTGAATTTTCAAAGACATTCCTATCAGAAATAATCCACACTCTTTCCTGCAACTCGATTTTGAGGTTTACGTCTTTTTATCTTTAACACCATCCCAAGGTCTGGTATCATCTCCTTTGGTGATAATAAAACAAGCTGCTAGCGGACAGTATTTGACCAAGGCCAACAACATAGCTTTCCTGAATTGATCCCTGTTGGTTTTCTATAGATTTGTAATCTGGAGAATATGTATATATTTAAATTCTGCAGTGGTGAGACTCTCCTAAACACACAGAGATGCTGGATAATGTGACAAAATAAATCATGCAATTTTTGTGATTTTTCCCTCAATGATGGTAATGATGACAAATGTATATGCTGCATGAGCAATGTTTAATACCCCTTGAGTTTAAATAATGTCTATTAGGCAACAATAAAATTACTCCCTTCTTTCAAGAACATGAATTAATTCCAGAAGAGCACTGTACACCACTGAAGTGAGTTAGAGAAATACCTGGAGCATTGCACACCATTTACATGAGTCAGGTTTGAGACCATGTCCCCAACAAGCACTGGTACATATACAATAAATAAAAGGCACTTGCAAGTTCAGAAAAATTTCAACATTTTGCGGAACAGCACAAGTAGACATAAATTAATTTACTGAATATACAATGAAACATATTTCAGAATTAAGTAAGGACTGCTACTCGGCCTATAACCAGAAATTCATAATTGTGACAATACATACATTTGAAACATATGCAATCATGTCTTGATGTACCATGTATCACATGCATTTTAATCACATGCACGGGCACTTAGGCTTAAAGCTATGGGAAATGGCTGAAAAAAAAAGTTGGCTGATAACTTTACAAGAAATAAATTAATCATAGGCAAGCACCATTGAAACTCAAAGGCTTTGTCTAAAGTAAACAAAATAAACAAAGAATGAGAGATGGAAGTAAGTGAAAGAAAACTGATTTGTAAAATAATATCCTAAAAGAGATATATTAGCATCTGAAACAACCTGCATCACTTCAGTGCTTGATCTGGGGGGGCTTCTCCATGGGACAGTTGGGTCACCAGCATTAACCCAGGAATTGGAACGATCTAGTCCCTAAGCAGGTGAACGAAGCAAAGGGAAAAGCGAATTTAAACTATTTAGCTGGATATTCCCTAAATTTCTCCAAAAGCATACAAGTTACAAGGAAATTAAATTTGTAGAAGTCCATCTCAGATTAATCTAATAAAGATATATTTTTCTCCCATCCTCATCTCAAGATATTGATCGTTTCTAGTGTATGATTTTACACAACTGGGAATAATCGCTCTTTATTTTTGACTGTGAAGGTTGAAGGTAAAGAGCAACAAAGCAGAATTACATAACTTAATGCTGTGAATTACAAGCACTACTGCTGTAATGCCCAGAAGTATACACTTTCCAGCCTGGGCCATTACACAATGATCAGAACAATGGCACTGACTTTCACCTTTTTCCCCAAAAGAACAACAAAAGGTTCCTTACAAGTTACAAGAGGCTAACTCAGTATAAAATACTGATAAAATTTTCCAAACCTAGTCTGAAACTAGTCAGTTCAATTCGATCTGATCCACTAGGACATCATAATTGAAAAGAAGCAGAGGGATGAAATTGCAGAACACAACAGGAGCATCAGGAAAATAATGATTTTATTTGCAAAGCTGTTTAAGTATTTAAACATCTCCATTAAGATAGATCAACACTATGCAACACGATTTTAACCACAGAGTTATGGAGTTAACAAATGTAATTAATTAATCCAAATGCTGGTGTTAGACAGAAAAGTATGTCAAATACATAACATGACTGACAGTCAGAATATGAGATACAACAGAAAATGTTGGAAATACACATCAAATCAAGCAGCATATGTGAAATGAGAAACAGACTTAATGACTCAAGTTATCTCCTTCGGTCTCCACTTTATCACAGCTCTCCCCTTTGTTTTCTCTGCAATTTAAAACTTGGTTCATTTCTAACCTTTCCCAGTCCTGCCAGAAGATTAATAGTGTTTCACAGATGCTGCTTGACCCACTGAGGAACAAGTCAATTAGATGCAGGATATTAAAAACAACACACAAACTAACTATTGTTAAATAGAATATGGTTTCATGACACTGGAACAAAGTCTACACAGGAAATAATGATGAATGAATTCAGACTGAACACTATATAAAGTTTAAATCCTCATTACAAATATCATGTCAATAATGAAAAGAAACTGTTTACCTTGCTGCCAATAATTGTCCTAACTTCATCATCGGGTGAGGCTGGAGTACCGGAGATGTCAGGGTTGCTGTTACTGAGACTTCTGGACCGACTGAGGCTCAGGCTGGCTAGCCGTGCCACTGAACGCGCCATAGTAGCATAATGCATAGATCCCCCCAACACACAGCCACCAGGTCCTGCAGCAAGAAGTTAATCATAAGCAGTATGTGCAGATTGAAGCCCTGCCTAAATTCAGATGCACTGCAAGACAAGATCTCAATCTGGCAAAAATAATCAAAGACAAGGTATAAACAAGGTTCGGCAGACAGTTTTGCACATGTCACACACCAAAAGACTAGGGAATTTGGTTTTAAAAGGAACATATAATACAGGATAGGAAGAAAAAGTTGGTCATCGTGGAAATACAAGGATAAATAGTCAAACTATTGAACATTTTATGAACTATTAAATAATGAGAATTGATTACATTTAGATTCAATCAGTCAACTCTTTAGTTATTGTAAAGTAACTGCAAAATTTTTGAAATTTTGACTTCTCTCTTGTCAGAAAGACAACCAGGGAGATATTAATTACAATCAAGCTTCTTGTAACACCAACTCCAGTCAAGATGTCCAGTGAAAGAGAGGTGGGCCTGGAAAAATCTGTTATTAGGGACTAACTGAAGAGGGGTTTTTAAAATGTTCTATAAGAAGACTGGAACACAAAAGTGACAAATAAGAAATAACAAATTAAGTTATTAACTGAAAGCCATAATTAACTGCCAGGGTGACAAAGTCCTCGGCCAGAGCCCAATAATTTAAAAAATGGATATCATGTTTTAATAGGTCGATTTTACCTTACTAGGGCACTAGGGATGATTTAAAATGTCTGTTCAGTATAGTCACAGCCTCACAAGAACACAAGAAGTGAAAAGTGCAAGTCTCAGCACCACTCCCCTGTATTAATCCCATATCACTTGACTCTTCTAATATGCTGAAGAATACTGATTTCCGTCAGGTCTATACTCAGTCTCCACAGCTAGACTGAGTAGATAACTTTAAGTATTTAGTACATTCTGGAAGAAGAATAACATCATCCTCTAGTCCAAATGGATTGATTCCTGAGTTTGTGGAGATTGCTCTCAAACAGCTAGAAATTCTAGACATGGCAGCCAGGTGAACCATCACTGCATCTGCCATGACAAGGCCCTTTAAAAATTTGAAGTATTTCAATGAACTCCTCTCTTTCTTATAAATTTGAGGGTATGGGCCCAGTCTGTTTAATTTCTCCTTTGAGGGCAATCCCCACAAACCCAGGAATCAATCCAGTAAATCCTCATTTTACCCCCTCCCATGTTACATAGCCACAAGAATCATACACAATGCAGTTTCACCAGGATCCTCTCACAATGAATGCCAACATTTTGTGTGTCCTCCTAATTTATATGTTGATTCTTTATTAATTAATCCTTTCTCATTCTCAAAACTAAGTGTAACATCAGCCACATATCTGTATGATTCTTTTATCGAATGGTACATAGATGTATATTGGCTGTAAAAAAAAAACCCAAGAATAGAATTGAAGTAATTATTCTTGAAAGAATAAACCTACTAATCAAGTGAGTTATGGAATCTGAAGAAAGTGAGACTTTATTCAGACCTGGTGACGAAGGGGTTGACTCTGTGCTTGGAAGACGGAAAACATAGTAAATGTAGGATGCCAACAAATTGTTTCTGCCATGCTGGTCCTGGCTTGTTTCCAAATTCTTATGCAATCTGTTCACAATGGATGTCATTGCTTCGAAAGATGGCTGTCCCATGTTTACTGAAAGAAAAAATGGTATATATCAATTTACAATCATAAAACACAAAGTTGCAATTTAACCTTTAACACCTGGAAGGTCAGAGTGGGTATGGAGAATTAAAGAGGCTGGCATGGAACACTTAGGTCATGCCTGCAGATTTTACCTGCTCTTCCTGTCTAGTGAACTGCATTCAATGTTCACAATGTGGTCTCCTCCATAGTGGAGAAAGTAAACACAGTTTGGGTGACTACTCTGCAGGGCTTCAGCATTCAGTCCTCAAAGTTGACTCAGAGCTCCTTATCGCCTGCCATTTAAATTCTGCCTCCACTCTCGCTCTGATCCCCACGCATTGTTATAACGAGGTCCAATGTAAGCTTGACGAACAGTATCTCCCTTTCCGTTCAGGCACATTGCAACCTTCCAAACTTAATATCAAATTCTATCTAGCAACTCTGTCTGCATCAAAACTGGTCAATACTGCTGTAAGTTATCCATTTACAATATTAGCCCAGTTTTTCTCTCTTCATGATTGCAGCATGACCTGCTAGGTTATCCTACAGCTTCATAGTGTCCTGACCTGCATATCCAACAGTTCTGCAGTCTGTACTTTTTCTCATTCCTTTGTCTGAATGCTCTTTCCTCCATCTCTCTGCCTCCATTAGCCATCAACAAGATAACCTTTACAACATACCCCAACTGTAACCTTGGTCTTGCCGTATCAAAGATATTCTTACAAAAATGTTTCTACCTCCACACCCATAGCCTGTGGCCTTTTCACTACTTACACCTCTACAATGTTCGGTGTAATCAGCAGAAACAACTATTCCAATTGTGGCAGGCTTACTCTCTACAAACTCATTCAGAACGTTGATGTCTGTAACCCAATTTACACCCAAGTCCAGAAACACATTACCAGCTTTGCCACATACATTTCCCGTCGTGTAAAATGCTTTCTGGCATTTGACCTGCAGGCACTAGCTAATGTTGATGCACCACACACAAACATTTCACGCCAGAACAGCACCACGGGAGCGTCGCAGTTAGCGTGATGTTATTGTAGCTCAGAGCATTCCAAAATTCGGAATTCAACTCTGGCGCCATTCTGAAAGGAGTCTCTGTACATTCTCTCCGTGGAATGCGTGGATTTTCTCCAGGTTTTCCAGTTTCCTCCCACAGTCCAAAGGCATACTGGGTAGATTAATTGGTCATTATAAATTGTCCCGTGATTGGGTTAGCGTTAATCGGGTTTGTCTGGGGCTCCTGGGTGGCGTGGTTCAAACAGCCAGAAGGGCCTACTCCACTCTGTATTGCTAATTTAAAAAATTATTCATGTAGAAACTTGGATATTAGGCATTAACTATTGGAATAACATCCATTCAAACACGAGTGCATGCTCAAATCCCACCAGTAGTCATTGTTTAGTGACCAGAGGGAAAACTTCAACCATTTTTCCTTCTGCTTGCCCCGATCCAACAGTAGCAAACTTAATGCTTATATGGTAAAGATATCTACGTCAGCGTAGACCTACTATTCTGCACATTTGGGAATTGGTTGTTTCTGATAAATATTCACAAGTATGTCTGAATGTACATTTGTCTGCTAAGACCACAGCCCATGGCCAACAAAAATACTGTAAACTCATGATTATTCCACAAAAGTGTCCATATAAAAATAAAGAATAATGCAAATGACATACCAATCTGTCCAGCAATTACTGGGGGCTTCACAACCAACAAAACAAGTTTGTCCAGTAGCTGATGCAGGAATCGAACAACTGGCTCCAGCTGAGCTGAACTAAGGCCTGCTATACTGCTCTTCAACTCATTCTCCAAGTCGATCTCCAGAATTCTTAGATCTCCAATCCGTACGGGAAAAGCATGCTCCTCCAGGGCATGGACCAGTGAAAAGAACTTGTCAAGGTATGAATCCTGGGACAAACATTTAATTCATATCTTTAAACAAAAAACAGATTCAACCCTGGTTTCAAGGTTGCAAGTACAAAAAGTATATGAAACAAGATATCAACATGCAAAATAAGATCATAATCATATTAATTGTTGCCATTCGACAATTTACAATATGTTTGAAATTAAAACATCTTAGATGTTATTCATTATCTATTCTGTGTGCTAGTCTCAATGAATGATATCATATGAGAACAGAATAGGTAGATTCCAGTTATTTAGACCATTAGTTAATCAAGGCCATCAGTTATATGGGATAACTCTTTAAGAGCAAAAACTAATCGAGAAAATAGGCAGGGTTCCCTTCATTTATTTGGGACACTATGCTGCTTAATGGGACAGGAGACTGTTGCCGAAGATGCTAACTAGCTCCAGTTGCACGCATTTGTATGGCAATTAAACTCTACACCGTGCTTAGATTGAAGTGTTTTTAAATAGCATCCGATACATGTGTTTGTGTTCAAAAAGCAGTGATTTTTGTCACTGATAGTTGGCGAGAAATGAGCAGTAAGACAATCGGAGCTGTTTCGCTCACTGGGGTTTCAACCATTCACGCTTGGAGAGGTCAGAAACTGCCAGGAGAGAAAATGGAACAATTTCATTACTTCAAAAAGTTAGTAACTATGAAAGATTTGTAGGAATTAACAATCATCTTGAATGTTAGAATGAAAATGAAGATTTGGAGAATGCAATCATTGTATGAAGTCAGTCTATTACCTGCACTGATTTTGTTTATTTACAGTCAAAGGAGCACGGCAGCATACACTGGATGAATTCCTCTGTCGATAACTATTAAGAACTACAGTTTTATAGCACTGTAGTAGTATTGTTAAGGTTCTAATTTGTTCTGTATTTCATTTAAATATATAATTTGTTCCTCAGTTAAACGGTAGTTTTTTAAAAATACATTTTTTTAAAAACTATTTCCATGAAACTTCAGCTAATTGGGGCAGCCAATTAATTGGGCCAAAATGTGCTGGTCCTGAAGTGTCCCAATTAAGTGGAATCTACTTATAATTTTTATGAGATTAAACATCAAACAACCTACTGAGTAAAGAAATTCCCCCTAAGGTCTTTCCCTACATTTACAATTCACTAAACAAGAAAACAGTACTTATTCTTCACAACATTTAAACCTCTCCATAACTTTTCAAATATCCTATCTTCAAATGAGCAAAATTAATTCCGATATCTCCAGTCTGCGCAAAGTTGAACATTATTGACGTGTTCTTTTGATAAAAGTCCTACCCAGCTAATATCCAGGACTTCATATTACTCATTATTACCAGGAAATGAATGAAGACACCACCATCACTGCACACTCAGTAATAACCTGCTAACCACTGCAGACTTCAGTTTTGTCTGGGACAAGGACTGAAAACAGGCAGTAAAGTGACTAAGTAGAGAACAAAGGAGGCCTCAGAAAACAGGCACAAGAGATTCTGCAGATGCTAGAAATCTTCAGCAACACACAAACATGCTGGAAGAACTCAGCAAGTCAGGAGGAATCTATGGAGGGGAATAAACAGTTGACGTTTCTGACTGATTCCTGATGAAGGGTTGCAGCCTGAAATGTCAACTGCTTATTCTCCTCCATGGAGCTGCCTGCTTGCTGAAATCCTCCAGCATTTTGAGTGTTTTGCTTATAAAACTGAATGTTGCTTCTCAGAATGGAGGACTGTGTGTAGTGGTATGCCACAGGGTCAGTTTTGAGATCCCTGTTATTTGTTATTTATATAAATGATATGGATGTGAATGGACAAGGCTTGATCAGTAAGTTTGCTGATGACATGGAATTAGGAGGTGTTGTTGATAGTGAAGAAGGTTATTGTAGATTACAAGAGGATCTTGATCAGTCATGGAAGTGGGCTGAGGAGCAGCAAATGGATTTCAATACAGGTAAGTGTGACGTAATGCATTTTGTCAAGTCAAACCAGTGTAGGACTTGTATAATGAATGGTAGGGCCCTAGGGGGTGTAATGGTACAATGTGAAGTTTGTTGAAAGCGGCATTCATCAGTCAGAGCACTGAGACATTACGTTGCAGTTGTGTCCACACCTGGAACACTGTGTACAGTTTTGGTCACACTGGTTTAGGAAAGAGATAAATTGCAAGGGGTGCAGAAAAGATTTAAAAGGATGTTGCCAGAACCAGATGGGCTGAGTTATAGGGAAAGACTGGACAGACTGGGTCTATATGTCTTGGAACGTAGGAGAATGAGGGGCAACCTTATAGAAGTGCCCAAAATTATGAGAGTTATAGGTACCGTGGATGGTAACGGTCTTTTCCCCAGGGTAGGGGAGACCACCCTCGCACGGTCTGTCAGCTTGTCGTGCTGCGAGGGCTTGTGTGCATCAACGATACTGAGAGCTAAGCCATCGGTAGTTCATCTACTGGCAGGGCAGGGCAGGGTCTCCCATGATGGACAGGTGTCAGCCCAGCGGTCAGACGAAGACAAACCACCCACCTGGGCAGCAGCAGTACAAACGCAAAGAAAGGCCTGGCAATCTACTTCCGTATCTTGCCATGGAAACCCTTAACAAAAACATCTATCACCTTGTGTTTCTCTCTCCCCTCCCCCACCTTTTAAATCGACTCCTCAGCTTTTTTTCTCCAGACCTGCGGAAGGGTCTCAGCTCGAAACATCAACTGTACTTTTTTCCACAGACGCTGCCTGGCCTGCTGAGTTCCTCCAGCATTGTGTGTGTGTTTCCTGGACTTCCAGCATCTGCAGATTGTCTCCAACCGTATGATGCCTTCGGCACCTTCAATTGCTGTTGTTCCTGGGCACGAAATGAGGGTCAGAGGCTGCAAAGGTGTGTTCATTTTAGGTACATGGACCATACGTAGTATGAATCATGGAAAGCTGGACACGGTGAAAGATGAAATGGAAATTGACCTACTTGGAATCAGCGAACTGAAGTGGACTGGTATGGGACGCTTCCAGCCTAATCAACACTGGATATACTATGCTGGAAACGACAAGTACAGGAGGAATGGTGTTGCATTCACAGTCAAGAAGAGACTGGCTGGAGCTGTACTGAAATACAATGCAGTCAGCCATCGCCTAATCTCAATTAATCTACGAGGAAGACCGATCAACATTACCACTGAACAAACATATGCACCAACAGATGCAGAGCAAGGTGAAATAGATCACTTCTATAAGCAAGTGCAGGCTGAACTTGATGGAACATGCAAACAAGGTATACTGATAGTTATGGGAGATTGCAATGCAAAAGTTGGGAGTGAAAAGCATGGTCAAGAAGTGGGGAAATATGGACTGGGTACCAGAAACGATGCTGGACAACGTTTAGTCGACTTCTGCAAAACTGACAACTTGTTCATTTCAAACATGTTTTTCCAATGACACAAGTGCAGACTGTACACTTGGACCTCTCCCAATGGATTACACAGGAACCAGATAGATTATATCTGCAGAAGTCAGTGATGGAAAAGTTCTATGATGCCTACAAAAACAAAACCTGGAACTGACTGTGGCTCAGGCCATCAACTACTAATATGCAAGCTCAAAGTAAATTTGAGGAAGCACAAGCTTTTCACCAGGATATCAAAGTGTAATCTTTAAAATATTCCACCAGAATTCAAAGATGGCCTGTACAACTCTTTCGCTGCTCCGAACACAACTGATAGGACACCAGCAGGATTGTGGGGAAGTATCAAGAATGCTGTACATGACAAGTGTGAAAAGGCTCTGCATAAAGTGAAATCGCAGAAGAGTCCAAAATGGATGAGTGAATAAACTCTGAAAATCGCACAGGAAAGAAGCCAAAGCTAAGGGAAAAAAGGTAGCAGTTACAGTACTCAATCAAACTTTCTAACATTCCACTAGGCCAAAGAAAACTACTACAATAATGTGTGTGAAGAAGTAGAAATGTAAAGTAAAAAAGGAAGGACAAGATCAGTCTTCTTAAAGCTACGAGAACTGACCAGAAAATTCCAGCCTCGCATGAGTATGCTGAAAGAGGCACAAGGTGCCACCATGCTCAACAAATCAGAGAAGATCAAACAATGACACTGAGAGTCATTGTACCAGAAAGATCAACAGAATCAGAAGCATTATCTTACATCTTACAACCAGGAGCTGACGGTGATGAAGGAAGAAGTTGAAGTAACATTAAAAGTTGGACCAAAGAACAAAGCACCTGGAGTTGATGGAATCCCAACTGAAATACCACAGTAATCAGACGCAGCTGTTGCAGTTCTGACGCTGCTCAGTCAGCTGATCTGGAAGACAATGTCGTGGCCAAGTGTATCACTGTTTTCAACAATATTGAAGAAAAGTTATCCGATGGAGTGTGAAAATTATCGTGCAATCACCTTCATTCCTTATGCCCGCAAGATTTTACTAAAGATTATTCAGAAAAGACTTCAAACTTACAGGTGTCCCCGCTTTTCGAACGTTCGCTTTGCGAAACCTCACTGTTATGAAAGACCTACATTAGTGCCGTTTTTGCTTTCAGAAGGTGTTTTCACTGTTACGAAAAAAAAATCAGTGCGCGCCCCGAGCAGCCGCTCTCCCCCGGATTCGGAACTGCATTGCTTAAACACGAGCCTGTGAGCAGCCGTTAGCAAGAGTTCTAAGGTATTGGAAAAGCCTGAAGGAGCTCGTAAGGGTGTTACACTTAGCATAAAACTAGACATAATTGAGCGTTTCGATCGTGGTGAACGAAGTAAGGACTAAGTGAGTTTGGCTTGTGGAAGCTGACGAACATGATGTTGAAGAGGTTTTGGCATCCCATCACCAAGAACTGACAGATGAAGAGCTGATGCAATTGGAAGAAAAAAGGATAACAATGAGTAATGATAAAGTACGACTTTAATTTTGAAAGGGTACGTTGGTTTAGGGGATATTTGCAGGATGGTTTGAGTCCTTACAAAGAACTGGGTGATAGAAAAATGCGCGAGGCTCAGCATTCAAGCAAGCCTTCCACATCAGCCACAGCAGACGACGAACCTCAACCTTCGACGTCGAGGCGGGCAGAGATAGAAGATAAGCTGCCTACTCTAATGGAAACAGACAATGACGAGATGACACCCCAGTGTCCCACCACCCCAACCCCCAGGCCACGGACAGATACCGATTCGCAGAGAATGCAACTGTAGCCGGGAGGCACACAGCACATCTTTAGGAAAAAAGCCAAAATAAACATGCTAATTAATTAGGTGCCGCCGACATGTAATTGTCGGCCCAGATCAGAGACGACGCAATCGGAAATCGGCACTGATCTGGGCTGACAATTACGTGTCGGGCGGCACCTAATTAATTAGCTTGCTTATTTCGGCTTTTTTCTTAAAGATGTGCTGTGTGCCTCCCGGCTACCGCTGCATCCCTGCATGCTTCACAGCAACGTATTGCTCGGCGGCCTGGAGGGTGGGGGCCACTGCACCATCCCAACCTGCAACGACTCAGTCTAACACACCATCATCAGTGTGCTCGGCGCTGTCTTCCCGGTTCCCGTAAGTGATACTACACTGTACATACATTATTTCTACTTTATATTGGCTGTGTATTTTTACGTGTTATTTGGTATGATTTGGCACCTTCATAGCTTAAAGGTTACTGGAGACAGTGTTCTTGCCAACAGCGCTTGCGTGAGATTTTCTGCCGACGACGTTTGTGTGAGATTTTCGCTACGGAGAACAGTTCAGTAATGATTGTGGAAAAGTATTTCTACTTTATATAGGCTGTGTATTTATCATGTCATTCCTGCTTTTACTATATGTTACTGTTATTTTAGGTTTTATGTGTTATTTGGCATGATTTAGTAGGTTATTTTTGGGTCTGCCAACGCTCATAAAGTTTTCCCATATAAATAAATGGTAATTGCTTCTTCGCTTTACAACATTTCGGCTTACAAACCATTTCATAGGAACGCTCTACCTTCGGATGGCGGGGGATACCTGTATTTAGAGTGGGAGCTTGCTGAAGTGCAAGCAGGTTTCAGGAAAGGAAGGTGAAGAAGAGACATAGCAGATATGAAATGGATTCTCAAGAAAACAAAAGAATACCAGGAGGACATCTATATATGCTTTATCAACTATAAGGCCTTCAACTATGTAGCTCATGACTGCTAGCCACTATCAAAGAACATAGCCTCAAGATGGGTCTGCACCTTAACCTGAAGAAGACTAAGATTATGACTGCTGGCGGCACAAGAAATCTCAATCTCAATCTCAATGGAGAGGAAGTTTAAGTGGTTGACAGTTTCAACTTACTTGGATCGATGAATAACACCAAAACAGTAAGCAGTCAAGAAATCTAACGAAGAATTGCCCTTGGCAGAGCAGCCATGAAGGATTTAGAGAAGATCCTCAGGAACAGGAATCTATGTCTACGTACAAAGATTCGATTGGTGCAGGTGATGGCATTCTCAATGACATATAGATGCGAAAGTTGGAAAGTAAAGAGGAAGGGTAGGAGGCATATCGACACCTTTGAACTGTGGTGCTAGAGAAAAGTACTACTCATCTCGTGAACCTCTCACAGAACAAGTGAACTGGTCCTCAACAAGATCAAACCAAGTCCCTCTCTGGAGGCTCAAACGACAAGACTCTGCCTATTATACTTTGGGCACATCACGTGAAGAAACAGCTCCCTTCAAAAGGATATCATGCTCGACAATGTGGAAGGACAACAGAAGAGAGGAAGACTGCCAATCAGATGGATGGACACAATAAGGGCAGCTATGAATACAACGTTATCAACAATGAGCCGCCTTTGCGAGGATCAAAACTAATTTAGGGCTACTATCCATAGGGTTGCCATGAGTCGAAGATGACTCGATGGCATTTAAGAACAACAGGGAAGTCCAAAACTAGAGGACACAGATTTAGAGCGACAGGAGGAAGGTTTAAAATGACCTGAAGGGCCACTTTTTCACGCAGAGAGTGGTGAGTGTATGGAATAAGCTGCCAGAGGAAGTAGTTGAGACAGGTACAATAGTATAATTTAAGATACATTCACTGGGATCCTACCACTAAACACACATTTACCTGCTCCACACTCTCCGCTTTCTGCAGGGATCGCTCCCTCTCAGAATCCCATGTCCATTTGTCTGTCTCCCCAGCCCCCCCCACTATTCTCCTTTCTGACACTCCTCTCTGCAGGCAGAAGTGCCACACCTGCCCATTCACCTCCTCCCTCACCTCCATTCAGGGCCCCAAACAGACCTTCCAGGTGAGGCAACACTTTACCTGCATTTTTGTTGGGGTATCTGATGCTCCCAATATGGCCTTCTTTACATTGATGAGATCAGACATTGATTGGGAGACTGCCTTGTTGAGCACCTTTGTTCCTTTCACAAAAAACAGGATTTCCTGGTGGCTAGTCATTTTAATTACAATCCCCATTCCCATTCTGACATGTCAGACCATGGCCCCCTCTATTGCCAACTCTCAGGTTGAAGGAGCAACACCTCATAGTCCATCAAGGAAACCTTCAACCTGATGGCATAACTTCAAGTAATTTTCCCCCTCCTCCTTCCCCTTTTCTATTCCCCACTCTGGCTGCCCTCTCACCTCTCCTCACCTGCCTATCACCTCCACCCTGTTGCCCCCGCTTCTTTCTCTTTCTCCCACTGTCCACTTTCCTATCCAATCAGACTCCTCCTTCTGCAGCCCTTTACATTTTCCACCTATCACCTCCCTGATTCTTACTTCCTCCCCCACCCACCTGGCTTCACCCATCATCTTCTAGGTTGTATTCCAACCCCCCCCCCCCCCCCCCGCCAACCTTCTTATTCCGGCTTTCTTTCCAGTCTTGATGAAGGGCCTCGGCCCAAACCGTTCACTGTTTATTCATTTTCAGAGATGATGCCTAACCCGCTGAGTTCCTCTAGCATCTTGTGTGTGTTGCTCTGGATTTTCAGCACCTGCAGAATCCCATGTGTTTATCATTTAAGATACACCTGGATAAATACATGGAGGAGAGGGGCTGAGAGGGACATGGGCTGATTTCAGGAAATTAGGACCAGCTAGGTGGGCAGTGTGGTCAACGTGGACTCATTGGGCCAAATAGCGTGCATCTTTGCTGTATTGCTCTTTGAGCCTATGACATTACAAGAGGATTTTCCCCAAGGAAATGTGTTAGGCCCAAATATCCTCAGCTGTTTCATTAACACCCTTCTCCATTTTATTCCAACAGGTTAGACTGTCCGCACTAATTACAAAGGTCACACTTACTCAGATAATGGAGCAGTCTGTTCATTAATCCACCAAGAAGTGGAAAACAATGAAGTTTGCATTAACAAGTAGCAGTAAAAACTTTCACTGTAGCAGTAGCACACTATAGCTGTGGAGTGTACTACTTACAACATACACAATGTACACTGTCAGGGATTCCTCAAGATTATTTTTCAAATTGATAGAGTGCAATACCTGCAAAGATCAAGGGTAAAAGTGGATTGAACATCACTGTTTTCCCAGTTCTGGTTCATAATGACCCTTATTTGGATATATATTGCTTATCCTCCATTCCCACTGAGTCAAAATCCAAATGGTACTTTCTAGATTTCTAGGAGCATCTCTGTGTGGGCCACAGTGGTCCCAGAAACAAAGTTAACTAGGGAGAATGAATAAACATTGAGCTTCCCCCAGAAAAGTACATAACCTGAAAGTGAGAAACAGGCAAACTAAGTCCCACTCCTGGTGGATTAGTATTACATTTTCTCTGTCACTGGATCCACGGATGCTCATCTCCTTCCGGACATGTTTCTGTATCTGTAGTTCTTAGAAGAGTTAAAATCTCTATACCCCTCAGGCAACTCAGGAACCTCTGTCAAAAACTTCATCTACAAAATACATTAAATTTGCTTCCTTCTGCTATCACAAATCTATGGAATATAGAAGTATCAAAATTCTTTTGGTTAACTTTTAAAATAACCAAGTCTGTGTTTGACTGGAAGCTTGCCTCTCCCATCAGTGCTGCCCTCCAGTGGTACAGGCTGGATTGCCAGAAGCTGGAGGAGCTGGAGCAACAGGAACTTGGACTATACACGTGTTTTCTTGTGTAAGTGTGTGTTTGTGTGTGTGTGCGCGTGCGTTTTCTCTTGCTATTTTGAATGTATGTTATGCACCCCAGCCCCTGAGGAATTCTGTCTCGTCAAATGTATCCATGTATGGCAGCGGTCCCCAACCACCGGGCCGCAAAGCATGTGCTACCAGGCCGCGAGGAAACGACATGGTTTGGCGATATGAGTCAGCTGCACATTTTCTCATACTCTGTCACACCCACTGTTGAGCTATTACGCATGTGAGGTCATGACCCGCCCGTCATCCATGTCAGCACGGTAAGGAGATCAACTCCTTAAGCTTGCAAATGACGGCCGGCTGAAAGGTATGTTTGACATAACATCTCTGCCGGCATTCTGGATCAAAGTCAAGGCTGAATATCCTGAGATAGCCATGAAAGCACTGAAAACGTTGCTTCCATTTCCAACATTTTTCTGCGAAGCAGAGTTTTCTGCAATGAATGCAACGGAAACTAAATTGCGGAATAGACGGGACATAAGGAACCCCCCTTCGAGTATCGCTGTCTCCCATCACCCCTTGATAGGACCGTCTTGTTGCAGGGAAACAAGCCCAGGGCTGGCACTGATTCAGTGATATTGGTGTGTTGCAATGATTTTATATGTTCATACGGAGAAAATATGTGCTGTGTGTTTAATATCCAAATGTTACTTAAAATGTTATGATGCTATTGACTTATAATTAACTTATATAACCACATAACAATTACAGCACGGAAACAGGCGTTCTAGTCCGTGCCGAACACTACTCTCACCTAGTCCCACCGACCTGCACTCAGCCCATAACCATCCATTCCTTTCCTGTCCATATGCCTATGCAATTTTAAAAAAAAATGATATCAAACCTGCCTCTACCACTTCTACTGGATGTTGGTTCAACACTTACTTCAAGCTCCCCTGTCCTCCCCGATAACTGACTTATCACTATATTCATGCGAGGAAAATATGCGCTGTGTTTAATATTAAATTCGTTAGATAAATCCTTTGAGAAACAAAATTGAGAGTATTAGCCACTTATCACCTATATTCCGGTCGTGATTAACACCATCATCCCACCTCCCGAACAGAATCAGCAAAGCGATTTGCAGGGGGGAAAAAAGAAAGAAAGAAAAAAAAAAAAATCGGCAGATACACGCATGCGCACTGGTGCCCGTGCAAGGCTTCATGGTCATTGTAGTTTTTCTCTGGGTAGACACAAGGTATTTGACTGCTACTCTCGTCCATTGGCAACCCCCCCCCCCCCACCGGGTCAGCCGGTCCGCAGTGCAAAAAAAGGTTGGAGACCCCTGATGTATGGTCTGAATGAAAAGAAAGGTTGATTTGACTTGACTTAATTTGATTACCATTAATGGTAATTAAATTACCATTTTGTACATCTAGTACAAAAGAAATGGTTTGAGACCAAATTTTCAGCCAGAACTCAATCCTTGGAGCTCCATACATAAAAAGAACTTCATTTTTACAATTAAGTGCAAAGTAACTTCAGCTGTGTTCTCACCTGGGTGTGAATGGAAGATACAGCAACCACCTCTACATTGAACACTCCCTTGTGGTTATCCACCCATTTCATTCCAGGCAATGGCACCTGCAAAAGTAGCAAACTCTTATGAGTTAATACATACAAAATACCTCAAAGGTTCATTTACTAACTACGCTATTCATGTTTTGCACAGTTTGAAGTTCTGGTTAATATGTGGATGGAATTTACTTTCAGCCAGTAGGTGTGGAGAGGGCCAGTGGCTCTCAGTCCCATGGGGGTCCAGTGGAGAAACACTAACATGCCAAACTCTTAACAGCAATAAAGGAATGATGATGTGGGTCAAAGCTGGCTGGAACAAAGATGGTGGTGATCACTAAGCTCATTAAAATATTTTAGTTAATGCATGTGGTTTACTTATTTTGTGTTATTTTTATATTTATCATTCATCGATTACATTTTAAGGTATTTTAGTTACACCAGATTTTTAAAAACTCTTTCTACATTACTAACTTTTATGTTTCTTTTAATCTAGATCTATCTGACAGTTCAGGACATTTAAAAGGCGATGCTATTACAGCTTGGGGGCATCGTGGTTTAATTCCACCGTCATCTGTAAGGAGTCTGTACATTCGCCCCATGGAATGTGTGGGTTTTCTCTGGGTGCTCCAGTTCCCCCCCACCCCCCACAGTCCAAAGGGATACTGGTTGGTTGGTCAATTGGTCATTGTAAATTGTCCTGGGATTAGGCTAGGGTTTGTGACAAGAATACACATAGATTAAGATGTAGCTGTCCTGTGCTGGCACCAGTGGGATCAGCAGTTGGTCTGCCACCTGTCTTCAGGAGAGAGATAAGGAAAACAATGGAGCAGCATTTGGAGATGTTAATGAAGGGACGGGAGAGTCTAACGGAAGGAGAGAGCTGTCAAGATCGGCTCACCCTTTGAACCCTGAACTGTTTGAAGTGATGGACAGGCAATACCCCAGCAGGGGGATAAAAAGGGACAGGTTCGCTAAGGCAGGACACACACACACGACACCCAAGGTAACGAGACCCTGGAAGCGGTGCGTCTCTCACAAGTCGGTGGGAAGTTTTGGAAGGCCGGTTGCGGGACCAGGCCATAGACGCACAGGGTGGAAAGGCACGATCGGCGGGAACCTGGTATGTGTGTCAACCCTTGCCTGGGTGCCAGGTTCACCGCAGAGAAACGATCGTATCTGGAAATGGAGAGGGTCACGGTCGGTGACCTCAGATGACATCACAAAGGACTCGCCCGAAAGCTGACTGCAAAGGTCTGTGTGGAAGCCTTGAATATTCATTCGTTTTGCTCTCTCTCTCCTTCCCCCCACACTGTCCATCTCCCACGGCAGCGATTACTGCGAACTGAACTGAACTTTGCGTCACTTTGAAACTGGTCATTTACCCCTAGACAACGATAGAGCTTGATTGATCCTGTTATCTGAATTCTGTGTACATGTATGTTTATCATTGCTGAACTGTTGCATTCATTATCCTTTTGATTAGAGT
This sequence comes from Mobula birostris, assembly GCF_030028105.1. Lineage (NCBI taxonomy): Eukaryota > Metazoa > Chordata > Chondrichthyes > Myliobatiformes > Myliobatidae > Mobula > Mobula birostris. Next base: position 63,553,825 of record NC_092381.1, on the reverse strand, counting down.
ACTGTGTTGCTTGTTTCTTTAATAAAACTTTCTTAGTTCTAGTAACCCAGACTCCAACTGAGTGATCCATTTCGGCTAATTTGGCAACCCAGTTACGGGGTACGTAACAGGTTACATTGGAGTTTGCTGGGTGGCATGACTGGAAATGCTGGAAGGGCTTATTCCTGCCCTGTCTCTAAATAAACAAACAAACAGATAGATAGATAAAAGTTATTGCAAAAACCTTTGATGGTGGCAAGCAGCCAAAGGTTGTCAGGGCAATCCAGGGCAAGACTCGTTCACTACATGGATTGCCATTTCATTGAAATGAGCACCTTCAGGTATGAGGGATCTTCTACATCCAGGCAGACTATTGCTGGTGGAGGAGCATTGAGGGTGATAAGGAAGAGCAATGGTAGAGTACCAGAATGTTTCTGGCCAATGATTCTCATGGGGAAACTAATTACAGGAATGAGAGAACCCAAAATCAACTGGGAAAAGGTTTATGAGAACAGACTCAATCAACAGACAAATTCAAATGAAGACTCTGGCTATCAAATCTAAAATACTAGTGACACAGAAGAAAGTGCTTACGTAATTAAAAAGCAAAAATCAACAACCTTACCCTAAAGAAACTCTGATTGTTCTATTGGACTATGTCCTGGTTATAAGAACAACTTATAATTAGCTAGGAATTCCAACAATATTGGACACAGTGCTGTGCCTATGAACCAATTATGCTAGCCAAACATGAGAAGTGAAGCTCTGATGTGCACCTTTACAAAGTTCGGATGTCTGTTGAAATATTGCCTGCTATAATAATACAACTACATATGATATACCAGGTAAAACTTGGGTGTTGAAGAGGTCGATAACTTTGAGACTTTATACTGAAATGGAGAAATTTCTGACAGCCTTATGAAACACTGCATTGTATACCCTGAATGATGTATAGATTGTACACATAGCTGACGAAGGAAACATGCTGATCCTTGCATCGATCAGTCATGCCTACATGAACTAATGTTGCAAAGATTAATGCACTCACATATCCAGCTTTCATACATAGTCTATGCTAAAACTGTCAAAACATAAGCACTCATGATTGCTTTCAGCTTTATTAATCTATGGCAACAATAGACAAATTATTAATGTTATTATTAAACCTAAAGATGACTGTATTCTTATTCTTAAATTTAATCTGAAGGCTTAAGTACCACTCAGTTTGAGATTCCTATATACAGTAAACATGCAATTTCCATACTTGCTGCCTACACTAAGGTTTTCCTGAATGTGCTCCAACAATGCTGCAGGTTCTTGATGCAACCCCTCAACCATTGCCATTTGAGCCCATCCATTTCAATGCAAAGGAGAATAGCTTCTAATTCACATCTTTAAGTTGAATTTAATTATATTGTTCAATTGTTTTTTAATATTTTTATTAACAAACATTTGTTTTGTTTTTTAATAGTTCTGAATATTCTTAAATATCCTTGACAATTGACAAAACCTAGATGCAAACTGTCAACTGCTTTGTGAGTTCTTCTGCTCTATCAACATGAGGGCACTGCTTTACTGTTTTATATCAACACAACTTTCAAAAGAATTCTAGTTAAGATTGAAGCAGAGTTATCGTTAAACCACTATTTTCTTTCAAACAAACTCACAAATGTTCATAGAACTAATCTGGTCACAGAAGGCAAGATGAACATTTTTCATTCATTGACCTGCAAGACATTTATCTTTTGTTTCCTCTATCTTCTGTTCTGGCACAATTGACATTTTGTTGTTTTTTTTTAAAAAGTGTTATGTTGCTATTGTCACAGAGAATCATTCTTGTCAACACCAGTGAAATTCAAAGCCTGATACCTGAGATGCAAGGATGAACAAGTCAATATCTTTATCACCTCATATTTCAGTAATCAATGTTCACAAACAGCAAGTCAATGCAAGTGTGATACAGAGAGAAGGTAATCCAAACTACAGATGAACTTAAGTAACTTACTTCTGGGGATAAAACTGAATAAGACTGTGGAGGCTTCTCAAGTGACACAGGAAGACATAAATGACCCGTTTTCAGACGTCCGTTCTGCAGCATTGGGATCCACTACATTGGAGAGAATAAGAAGAGTGAAAAGTTAATGTTAACCTGTGTCTGGACACAATACTTTTTGTTAGAGGAGGTAGAATTCTAAGTTATTTGCACAAATTATGTTGCCTTATGAATCTTGTGTAAGGGAAGCAGCTCCCTACAGTTAAATAACTGAGATCAAGATATGCATGGTCAGAGAGAAATCATTTCTGCCATAACCCCATCACATCTTTTATTTCTGCACAGCGAGGGAGGAGTAGAAAGAAATGATGGAATAGGGTGCAAAATAAAATTGTCACAGATACTTAAAAAAAAATCAGCATTTAGAGATAGAAGAGAGAAAAAAAAAGACAACTTTAAACAGGAATTACAGCAACATCAGACAAGGGTGGGTACCTGAAAGAAGGATTTGCAAAATATCCCAATGAAAATTACGATGCTTACATTGGGCATCGTTTGAGTAATACAGGAGACCAAAGACTGAGAAGTGAGAGTGGGCATAAAATGCAAAATTAAAGTAACAGGCTACAGAAAATGCTGGGTCATTCTTGCACACTGAATGGAGGTGTCCTGCAGAACAGTCACTCAATATCCATGAAGTTTCTTCAGTGCGTAGAAGGGACCACATCCTGAGCAGCAAATGCCAGGGAATAATTGTTTTGATCTCCAAGAAATATTTAGGTCCCTGGATGGTAGGAAAGGAAGAGATGAAAAGGCACATGTCATATCTCTCTTGGTTATATGGAAAACTGCAAAAGGGAGATGATTCATGGAACAGCCAAACAGGGAGTCATGAAGGTAATTGTTCCTTTGAAATGCTGAAAGGGGAGGGAAGGGAAAATGTGTCTGCCGTTGAAATCTTGTTAAAGGTGGCAGAAAATGTCCAAGTCACTGAATATTCCTTGGAGTACAGTTAAATCAATCATCAAGAAATGGAAAAAAGATGAAGCAGCTGTAAATCTGCCTAGAACAGGCCGTCCTCAAAAACTGAGTGACTGCAAGAAGGGGACTAGTGAGGAGACTACCAAGAGACCTATGACAACTCTGGAGGAGTTACAAGCTTCAGTGGCTGAGATGGGAGAGACTGTTCATACAACAACTGTTGCCCGGGTGCTTCACCAGTCGCGGATTTATGGGAGAGTGGCAAAGGGAAAGCCACTGTTGAAAAAAACTCACATGAAATCTCGGCTAGAGTTTGCCAAAAGGCATGTGGGAGACTCTGAAGGCAGCTGGAAGAAGGTTCTATGGTCTGATGAAATCAAAATTGAGCTTTTTGGCCATCAGACTAAATACTATGTTTGGTGTAAGCAAATCATCAAAAACACACCATCCCTACCCTGAAGCATGGTGGTGGCTGCATCATGCTGTGGGGATGCTTCACTGCAGCAGGCCCTGGAAGGCTTGTGAAAGTAGAGGGTAAAATGAATGCAGCAAAATACAGGGAAATCCTGGAGGAAAAGCTGATGCAGTCTGCAAGAGAACTGTGACTTGGGGGAAGATTTGTTTTCCAGCAAGACAATGACTTCAAACATAAAGCCAAAGCTACACAGGAATGGCTTAAAAACAACAAAGTTAATGCCCTGGAGTGGCCAAGTCAGAATCCAGACTTCAATCCAACTGAGAATTTGTGGCTGGACTTGAAAAGGGCACGATTCCCATACAATCTGACAGAGCAAGAGCAATTTTGTAAAGGAGAACAGGGGAAAAGTGCCCAGATGTGCAAAGCTGATACAGACCTATCCACACAAGGCTGTATTGCTGCCAAAGGTGTATCGACTAAATACTGATTTGAAGAGGGTATATACTCATGCAATCAATTATTTTGTTATTTATGTTTGTAATTAATTTAGATCAGCTTGTAGAGATCTGTCTTCACTTTGACACGAAATAATTTTTTTCTGTTGATCAGTGTCAAAAAAGCCAAATTAAATCCACTGTGATTCAATGTTGTAATACAATACAGCATGAAAACTTCTGGGGGGGGGGGGTGAACACTTTTTATAGGCACTGTAGGCTAATTTGCATTCGCTGCATGCCATTTCTTGTCAATCAAATAGTCTGCTTACACTCACTCACCACGCTCACGCAGAGGAATAAGAAATGATGAAAGTATAAAAGCTGTAGAGCCTTTGCAGAGGATAGGTGTTGATCAAACAGTATTTGCATAGAGAGTGTTAATTTCCTTGAATTCTCTCTTTGAACCTGGAATAATCAGTTAAGATCATACCGTGTATCCAACCGGGGTTTCTAAGGGCGTGTTCTGTTTCTGCTGGCAGCTGACGTGATAGAAGGTGAAGAGCAAATGATGGTGATCAGTCAAGTACGCAGGGAGTTTGATTTTAATCTCTTCATGAAAGTCAGGGGATCTAACAAAAAAAAATAAGTGCATTTCACATAAAGTATTATTTACTCACATTAAGTTCCATGTGAAATGTATTATTAAACAATATCAGCAAGCTTCAGTAATTAAAGATGGTTCCACCATTCAATAGTTAATTCCTACTACCTCATCTGGTATTTGGTTGTAAATATTAGTTATATAATTAGTTCATCCCAGATATGCCCTATAATTGAATTAAAAGCCCACCGGACTGATAGGAAAATGTCCGCATCACTAATAACTACCAATTCATTCCTTGGAAAATATGTTTATATTCATGAAGCCTAGATCATAAGACCATAAGATATAGGAGCAAATCAGGCCATTTTGCCCATACAGTCTGCTCCGCAATTTCATCATGGCTGATCCATTTTTCATCCTTTTGGATTTTGTCCGCCTTTTACGTTGCAACTCATCCTGTTGACTGCAATTTTGCCCTGTCAATAGCTTCTCCTCACTACACATTGCCTCTGTTTGTAAACCAGTTACCTCATCTTCAGCACTATCACTCCAGTTCCCATCTCCCTGCCAAATTAGTTTAACCACCCCCCCACCCCTGAGCAACTCTCACCAACCTGCCTGCAAGGATATTGGACCCTCTCCGGTTCAGGTGTAATCCGTCCCTTCCGTACAGGTTGTACCTTCCCCTGAGGAGATCCCAATGATCCATAAATCTGAAACCCTGCTCCCTGCACCAGTTCTTCAGCCACGCATTCACCTGCCAAACTGTCCTATTCTTACCCTTGTGGCACAGGCAGCAACAGAGATTACTACCCTGGAGGTTCTGTTTCTCAGCTTTCTCCCTAGCTCCCCAAAATCTCTCTTCAGGTCCTCCTCACCTTGTCTACCTATGTCATTGGTACCCATATGCACCAAGACTTCTGGCTGCTCATCCTCATCCTTGAGAATGCCATGGACCCAATCTGAGCTATCCCTGATCCTTGCACCAGGGAGGCAACATACCATCCGGGTAACTCTATCACACCCACAGAACTCGTCTCTGTTCCTCTGATGAAGGAATCTCCTCTCAACACTGCAGCCTTCTTCACCTCTCTGCTCTTCTGAGCCACAGCATCAGACTCAGTGCCAGAGACCTGGTCACTGTGGCTCCCCCCAGTAGGCCACCCCCCCCCCCCAATAGTATCTAAAGTTGTATACTTTTGATTGAGGGAAATGGCCCCAAGTGTACTCTGTATTAGCTGTGCATTTCCCTCCTTCTCCTGACAGTTACTCAGTTACCTATCTCCTACAATGTAGGAGTGAGTACCTCCCCGTAGCTCCTGTCTATCACTTCCTCATTCTCCCACGAGTTGAAGGTCACTGAGCTTCAGCTCTACTTCCTTAATGCGTTCTCTCAGGAGCTGCAGCTCAGCGCACCTGGTGCAGACGTGTTCATCTGGGAGACCTCCAGTCTCCCAGACTTCCCATATCCCACATACAGTAAAAACACTACCCCTGCAGCTGTTCTCACGACACTACTATGTCCTAACAGATAACGATGAACAAATTAAAACAGAAAGAGAGAAACCTACCAAATATTTAACCTTTCCCAAGCCTGATCTCTCCTAAGCCTGATGAGCCAAAGCCACTTTAAACACTGGCACACTCAAAAGAATGGCCACTCCGTTTTATCAGCCCTTTCTAAGGAATCCCTCTTGCTGATTGGTTGCCCCTCAACTCAGAGAAACTGCCGTGAAGCTCTGCCTTTAAAATCTCGATCACCGTCCTGACTGAAAGCAATCTCCTTTCACACAGCCGTGATGTCAATATGATTTGATTGTAATGCATTCCACAGCTCAAAAAGCTGCACATCAATAAAGGTTTCACATTAAAGCAGTCAGTCAGGGAAGCTGTTGGAAGAATCTCTGAGTTAAAGACTCTAAGAGGGAAGGAGGGTGAGACTGCAGACATCCCACCCTGCAAAAACTCACTTCAGGGAGGTAGCACCATCAATTTGCAGGAGACTCCCGGGAGAGGTGGGATGTCTGCAATAGAGTAGCTCCTTAGCAGCAGGCCAGCTAGTTTAAATAATGTTAGCTAAGCTAATGAACGAATGACACCTGATAAACTCACCTCAACATGTTTTCTACATTTTAACCCACCATGGGCAATAGAAAAGTCACTATTGTAAACAGTGCAGCGAGCAACACTGTCATTATTTTTGACCCTTATTAGGCAGGGATACACTTTAGTGTAGTCTGGGGTAACGTATGTTTTATATTTTTTTGGAACACTCTGCCATGGCGCACTCTCGCTCGCGCTCTCTCTCTTTCTCATGGTTGCTCCAGCGCTCTTGCTTGCTTTCTCTCTCTCTCGCTTTCACTTGCTTTCTCTCTCGCTCGCATGCTCCCACTTGCTTTCGCTCTCACTCTCTCGCTCGCTTGCTCTCGCTCTCTCTCTCGCGCGCTCTCTCTCTCCCGTGGTCGCTCTCGCACTCTCTCTTGCTTGCTTTCTCTCGCTCGCTCTCAAAAAAATTGATTTCTGTGATATTGTATATAATTTGCGGGCATCAGGGAGCCACTATTAATATGCGGGAGACTCCCGGAACTTCCGGGAGGAGTGGGATGTCTGAGACTGGCAAAAATAATGCATTAATTGCTTGAAGTATTTACTGGTTTGTGCAACCCATTTTCATACTCATGAGCACTGGCATTGATTTTTTTTTTACAAATCAAAGCAGTTCTTTAATATGAAGTAAATTATAGTTGGTCTGTCAAAGGGCAAGTTTTCCAAGCACTGATATCACACAGCCTCACTTAGAAAAGTTGCATATTACAGATTTGTAAACTTATTCCCCAAGATTCCATATTCATTTACAAATGGAGCATTGAAAGAATCTTGCAAACATTTCCAAGTATAAATTGGTAGAAGGGGAAGCTTCTTTCAGAATATAAACCTATTAAAAATGTATAAGCATTCTGCAAAGAATTTATAGTCATTAAAAACAACTGGAAAGAGAAACTAAATAATTTCACCATACTGTGAACTCAAAAGCACGACATGTCATTGACCATAACTACATAGAACTCATGCACTTTCTGGCATACTGTATAACTGGTGATGAAATCCTCGATAAGTCACCTCAGTGATCAGCTATTTCACAGCCATGCTTATTCGATAACACTTAGTTTTGCCATCAACCATTACTGAATACTTTTTCAACCAAAGGAAAAACAATTCCATTATTGTATCTCACCCCAACACGTCTACTCTTGTTAAAGACATCAATGTCACAACGCCAGATTTCACAATGAGATATAATTGATCAGTTATAGAGTACTGTAAATTTACAGTACTCTACAACTGATCATTGATGGGTCTACATTATGCATTAACAGGCACCCTAACCACTGAGGATGTTACAACCAAGTTCAATCTTGCTTTTGTCTACTCAGTGGGCAATTGCACTTTCGAACAGGAGTGAGCTAGAAATTTATAGGGGGCATAGACCTTGGCTGATATTTTTCAACTAGCCAAAGACCAGAATGTCATGACCAGTTCAAATGCCTCAGCTGCCTTCTGCAACAACATAAAATCATAGTGTAAATACACATGGTTATACTGTGGTGCTATTTAGGGTTAAAAAAAAGAATGAAATTAAGTTGTCTAAATTAACACTTTAAGATTTTGGTAGATATAATATTGAAAGAATTTTCATATACTAAAGCAAATACTCATTTTTATTCAACTAGTTAAAATTGTATAAAAATATGTTCAAGCTCAGAGATCTTTAACAAGAGCAGACGATTCATGTTGGACCCAATAATTACTGACCACACATAAAACAAACCCATAGTTTACCCCACAGAATGCAGAGATCTAACATGTTTGATGAGGCTATGACAATGAAAAAAAATTGGAAAATGATTTATTCCTAAAAGAGAAATACAAATTTTAAAAAAGTTCTTGCAATAAAATAGAAAAAAATTCTGAAAAAACAGCAGCAAATGAGGAACCAGGAAGTGCCTGTGAAGAGCAAATCAAAGCTGATGTTTCAGGTTAACATAAAACAAACATAGAAAATAGGTGCAGAAGTAGGTCATTCAGCCCTTCGGCCCTTCGAGCCTGCACTGCCATTCAGTATGGTCATGGCTGATCATCCAACTCAGAACCTGCCTTCTCTCCATCCCCTGATCCTTTTAGCCACAAGGGCCATATCTAACTCCCTCTTAAATATAGCCAGTGACTGGCCTCAACTGTTTCCTGTGGCAGAGAATTCCACAGATTCACCACTCTCTGTGTGAAGAAGTTTTTCCTCAGCTCAGTCCTAAAAGGCTTCCGCTTTATCCTCAGACTGTGACCCCTCATTCTGGACTTCTCCAACATCAGGAACAATCTTCCTGCATCTAGCCTGTCCAATCCCTTTAGAATTTTATACGTTTCAATAAGATCCCCCCCTCAATCTTCTAAATTCCAGCCAGTATAAGCCTAGTTGATCCAGTCTTTCTTCATATGAATGTCCTGCCATCCCAGGAATCAATCTGGTGAACCTTCTTTGTACTCCTTCTATGGCAAGAATGTCTTTCCTCAGATTAGGGGACCAAAACTGCACACAATACTCCAGGTGTGGTCTCACCAATGCCTTGTACAACTGCAGTAGTACCTCCCTGCTCCTGTACTCAAATCCTCTTGCTATGAATGCCAGCATACCATTCGCCTTTTTCACCGCCTGCTGTACCTGCACGCCCACTTTCAATGACTGGTGTACAATGACACCCAGGTCTCATTGCATCTCCCCTTTTCCTAATCAGCCACCATTCAGATAACAATCTGTTTTCCTGTTTTTGCCACCAAAGTGGATAACCTCACATTTATCCACATTAAATTGCATCTGCCATGAATTTGCCCACTCACCTAACCTATCCAAGTCACCCTGCATCCTCTTAGCATCCTCCTCACAGCTAACACTGCCGTCCAGCTTCGTGTCATCCACAAACTTGGAGTTGCATCAATAACAATGACCAGGCTATAACCGCATTTTCATAAAGACCCTTCTGGTTCACTACTGTTGTTCAGTCAGGAAATCTGTCCTTATCCAGTCTGCCCTATTTGTGAGCGCATGGTTGATTCTTCCCTTTCTCTTCATTCGAACCCAATTCGAAATGGACAATTACGACAGCTTTACCAGTGGTGTCAACATAACTGTGAATATTTTTCAATCACTCGAAAGGTATCGTTTCTCTTTTTAGTCCTTATAAAATGAAAAACTAAGCTGAGCAAAAATATTTATGATAAGGCAAATAATTTATGACATTTTCTTACCTGTTGTGATATATAACCGCAGTATATGACTCTTTTGTAAATTCCGCACAACTTGATTTTCCAAAAATAACCTAAAAATGGGTAAGAATCATTTCCATCAATTATTGCGAGCCTTTGTTCAATGGTTGTAGTCTTACACAAGCAACTTTAGAAACGATCATGTTATCTAAGCCAACACTCAAAGAGCAGCATTGTTAGAGATGCTTCTCAGTAGGCATGAAAGACTCTACTTTCATCTAAATTAAAGTGAGATATGTCCAAACCATTGAGTTTGCTGAAGAATCATTTCCAATAATGTTTTGAAAATATTAGTTACCAGCCAAATTCCATGGAAGAGAAAGGCTTAAAACTGAAGACCCCTTTTTTTTCCAAAAAAGAAAGCAGTTATGATTTGCATCTCCATAACATAAAAACTAATTGAAAGGAAAACAAGGGAGCCGGAAATGTGGGTCTAACTTCATTTTTACTTCGCGAGGTATATTGTGGTGGCGTGATCCACATGCTATTTCATATTTTTACATATAATCCTTAGTGAATTATTTATAAGAACTAGAATGCTTAATCGAACAATATAGTTACAACATTACTCAAATATTACTGAAATATTAAATACACAATGCTCCTTGATTAGCTATACACTTCAACTCAATATAGAATGCAACTCAACTCAAATATGTAACATAATGCTATATTTTATATACACACACATACACATGCAATATATTATATAGTACAACTACTATACACATCCACAGCATAGTAAATTTTAAACTGTCCCATTCAGGCCTAAAGATTTATCGCTGTGGAGGCTTTGTAACTCTTGTGGGATAACGTCTTTCCTGACAAGGGGGTCACTCTGCTTGGCAGGTGAGAATTGTGGCTGTGGAACAATCTCAGGATCTGGGGCCTCCTCCGTCTGGTTGTAAGAGTTGGCTCTGGGATGGCAGGAAGCGACTCTGACAGCCCTGAACACCTTTGTTCTCGACATAAAATGCTGGTGGAACACAGCGGACCAGGCGGCATCTATAGGAAGTACAGTCAACGTTTCGGGCCGAGACCCTTTGTCAGGACTAACTGAAAGAAGAGATAGTAAGACAGTGGGAGGGGAGGGGAGATCCAAAATGGTAGGAGAAGACAGGAGGGGGAAGGATGACGCTAAGAGCTGCAAAGTTGATTGGTAAAGGGGATACAGAGCTGGAGAAGGGGGAGGATCATGGGACGGGAGGCCTAGGGAGAAAGAAAGGGGGAGGGGAGCCCAGAGGAAGATGGACAGCAGGCAAGGAGAGATTGTGAGAGGGACAGGCAGAAAAAAAGGAGGGAGGGGGAATAATAAATAAATAAATATGGGTTTGTTAAGGAAGGAAGGAGGGGCATTAGCGTAAGTTAGAGAAATCAATGTTCATGCCCATTCTGATATGTCAATCCACGGCCTCCTCTACTGTCAAGATGAAGCCACACTCAGGTTGCAGGAACAACACTTTATATTCTGTCTGGGTAGCCTCCAACCTGATGGCATGAATTGCATGATGGCCTTCATCAACCATGGGGTTGAGTTTAAGAGCTGAGAGGTAATGTTGCAGCTACATAGGACCACAGTCAGACCCCACTTGGAGTACTGTGCACAGTTCTGGTCGCTTCACTATAGGAAGGACGTGGAAACCATAGAAACGGTGCAGAGGAGATTTACAAGGATGTTGTCTGAATTGGGGAGCATGCCTTACGAGAATAGGTTGAGTGAACTTGGCCTTTTCTCCTTAGAGTGACGGAGGATGAGAGGTAACTTGATAGAAGCGTTCAAGATAATGAGAAGCATTGATCGTGTGGATAGTCAAAGGCTTTTCCCCAGGGCTGAATTGGCTAGCATGAGAGGGCATAGTTTTAAGGTGCTTGGAAGTAGCTACAGAGGAGATGTCAGAGGTAAGTTTTTTTACACAGAGTGGTGAGTGTGTGGAATGGGCTGCCGGCAGCGGTGATGGAGGCAGAAATCATAGTCTCTTAAGAGACTCCTGGCTGACTACATGGAGCTTAGAAAAATAGAGGGCTATGGGTAAAGCCTAGGTAGTTCTAAGGTAGGGACATGTTCAGCACAGCTTTGTGGGCCGAAGGGCCTGTATTGTGCTGTATGTTTTCTATGATTCTATGTTTCATCTCCATCTGCAGGTAGGCCTCAGCTAAGTCCACTTTGCTAAAGTGTTTCCTTCTAGAAAGGTCTGTAAAGCTATCCTCTATCTTAAGCAGAGGGTACTGATCTACTTTAAGTACTAGGTTGATGGTGATCTTACAATCACCACAAATACTGGCAAACCCATCCTTCTTGGATACTCGGGCCATGGGTGTTGCCCAGAGACTCCATCAACCTTGGAAGGAATTCCTTCAGCCTCATTGCGATCTAGCTCACTGGCTACTTTATGACAGACGGTATAAGGAACCGGATGAGCCGGTTGTAAAACTTGGGGGTGGCATTTTCATTTAACACTATTTTACCCTTATGTGGTTGAGTTTTCCAATGTCATCCTTAAACACTGCCATGGCATCATCCAGTACCTTTCTTAATTTGCTTTCAGTTGACTCCAATGCAGGAGATGTGACATGCATATGATGGACAGATCTCCAATCAAGTTGTAGTTGTCTCAGACAAATATAACCCCACAATACTGGCCCTCCTGTTTTTACCATTTACAAGCTCAATGTGGCTTGTTGGTTGTTGCATTTCACTATTACACATGCCATACCCACAGGAGTTATCTTTTCTCCAGTATAAGTTCTTAGTTGGATATCTGCAGGTTTCAGTTCAGTATCTTTGAAATGCCTATCAAACTCATTTGAGAAATGACTGAAACAGCCGAGCCGGTGCCCAATTCCATTTTAATTGATTTGCTGTTCATTTCTAGTTAAGGCCATAATGCTTGACAATTGTTAGATTTCACATTATAAATCTCAAGGCTACTCAGTCCTTTGTCATTCTCATCATTATCAAATTTTTCATCACAGCATGCACATTAGTGCTCTTTTTGAAACTGTAACTTGACTTTTTTATCTTTTTCTCTTCCCTGAGCAGTCCATTTAATCTTGTCTGCTCAATATGCTCTTTGTATATGTCCTACTTTGTTGTGTTTTCTGCAAATTTCACCTTTAAACTTGCACTGGTGTGGCGTATGTGAGCTCCTGCTACAACTATAAACACAATTTATTTGACAGGCCAGTTCCTGTTTAGATGCTGCAATTTTGTTCACACTCATTTTCATTCCAGACTGCAACACAATTCTGTCTGTCTGCTGTTTCCATTGATACAGATATTTCAACTGCTCTTTTAAACTTGAGTTGTGCTTCAGCTAGGAGCTGTTTTTGAATGCTTTCTTATAAGATTCCACAACCAAATTGATCTCTCAGTGCATCAATCAATAAGCCTATCACTGAACTGACAATTTCAGGCAATCTCTAATTTAGACACAAACGCTGAAATGGACTCCCCTTCCTTTTAATTCTGCTTATAAAACCTAAAGCATTCTGCAATCAACAATAACGTCAGTTCTAAATGTTCCTGCATTACTTTCATGATATCAGCAAAGATCATTTATGCCTGGTTTGTTGGAGCGGTCAAACTTCTGAGCAAGCTGTACGGCCATTTCTGCTTTTTTAATTTATAATTATTATCACCCAGTACTCACTGCTTATGAATCCGTGAATCTGTCCATTATTTTTCTTTTTTTTAAAAAACACAAACGTCTCCCTTTCTGAAGACGTACACGCTGCGCTTTTTTAAAAAACTGGACAGGTAGGTAGTTGTCTTGGATTTGTTTAAAACTTCGTTGCCAGTGTTATGTTTTGTAACTCCAAAACATAAAATGAATTGAAAGGAAAGCAAGGGAGCCAGGAACATGAGTCTAACTTCATTCTTACTTTAAGCGAGGCACACACTTACGATGTGGTGGTGCGATGACATATGCCATTTACGTACCTTTACATATAACCCATAATGAATTATTTCATCAGCAAAGAATGTTTAAATCAAACAATATATTTACAATATCACTCAAATGTTACTGAAATATTAAATACACACCAAAAACCTCTATCTCTGGTGCCAGCTATAGAATACATTGGGGGAACTATTTTTCCATTGAATTCTCTCTGACACAACAAAGAGATACTGGTAACAGAGGCAGTGGAACACAAAGTATCAGTTTATCTTCCTTTGGTGGAAGAAAGGAAGAACTAAGTGTGCAATATTTATATTTTTTCCCACGCCCACTTTCCTCTCAGCATTCTTCGGCCAGATTGCCAATTTATTGTGTAACCCACGTCAACAAGGAACTTCACTGAGACTGAGAAATCAGCCAGTACAGGTCAAACAGTGTATCCTGCCATGCAACAAGGCAATGAGCACAAATGATTCAACCGTTCTTCCATTTCTCTACTGACAAAATAAGAAGTCTGAAACACACAGGTGTCTCATTATTGCTGGTTCCCTTGGAACCTGGGCACTATCAGTCAGCCCAATTACATCAGCCAGTATCCCATTGGACATTTTATCCACAACATCCAAAACTGTACATGCATTCTTATTCAGTATTCCTCTTTAAATAAAACTGCATTTACATTTTACAATTAAATAAAGTAAGATTTACTTTACCTGCAGTGCATTGTTCTGATCTTCCCCAGACATAAACTGGACTTTCACGGTAATATTTCTAGCAGATCCTTGACGGTTTGCAAAATTAAGACTCTGCGGATACACGTACAGCAAATTCCTATGAAATTAAACGAAGTTAATGAGATGCAAGATCTTGTGTGAAAATTGAATATGGAGGGGTTTATGTATCAATAGCTAACTATGACGTTGGTAGGAACGGAGCAAGAGAGTGTACAGAAATTCCAATGGTATTTCAGATATAAGATCCAGTTGAATGTACAGGTAAAAGAAACCACAAGGGATAGTTTTATGCACTATAAGAGTCAGTTAAATCTAGCCCTGGGCTAAAATCACTGCTTTTCAGAAGAGAGCAACCTTGTTGTTTCAACATCCCACTCAGGTTTTAATGCAAGAAAACATTTAAAACTGGTTTCGCTCTTTTCAAGTCAACTCTTTCATGCTCAAAAACAAACAAAAAAAAACAAGTCAGGCAGCATCTATGGAGGGGAATAAACAGTCAACGTTTCGGGCCGAGACCCCTCATCAAGACTGGAAAGGAAGAAGATAGAAGTTAGAACAGAAGGTGGGGAAAGAGAAGGGGGTACAAACTAGCAGGTGATAGGTGAGAACAAGAAATGACAGCCTTACTAGCATTGCTCGTATAATATCACTAATTTTTAAAAATCACTATCACACTTATGGAATAATTCTCATTTTCAGTCATTATAAAGTAAACAAATGTATTTATACTGGGTGAAGCTACTTACAGTAAGACAAATAATTTATGACATTTTCTTACCTGCTATCGTATATAACTACAGTATACCCAATTTACTAACCTCCCCTTCACCTGATCTCATCTACCAGCTTGTACATCTTCTCCTCTCCCCACCTTCTTCTGGCATTTACCCCCTTCCAGTCTTGATGAGGCACTTGGCCTAAACCGTCCACTGTTAATGTATGCTATCTCACTTGCTGAGTTCTACCCGTATTTTGTGTGTGTTGTTCAAGATTCTCCTGTGTTTATGATGTGCAGGAATTCAAAATGGTTGCTTTTGCATTGACATTTTAAACAGCCTTGTATTTTACACGTGAAAAGTAGTTAATCCTTAATCTGCTCAATAATTATTAGACCTGTGTTCCTGTGGCACACCACCTCCCATCAACTCACTCACCCACAGAGATGGCCACTACTCTTGTGCAGTTTTCCCCACAAAGAAAGCCAACATATCACAAGCTTAACAAAAATAAAAAAGTATTATATTTTTGAAAGTATACTTTTGGTATTTTCATTTGTTCCAATCTACAGCAGTCTGTGAGACGTTTAAACGTTAGCTAAAAATTATGCTTTTTTTCCTTCAGACACACATTCTGTGAAAATTCATTGACACAGCTGATTGGTTACCTAGCTCAATGGCTCATTACTGGGAGCCAGAGGTCCCTTAGAACTGTACAAGATAGCATGCACCATTAGAAATAGGAATGTTGACACCATAGAGATCATTAAATCGTGGCACATTTCTCCGAGGTCTATACTACCGACAATAAAATCTGGCCATCAGCTCATCTCAGGCAATGCGAGAGCAACAATAGTGTAAATGGCCTCAGTGTCCCTTGCTCAGAAGGAGTGTGGATGTTTTGAGAATAGAATCTGAATTGCCAGAGATGAGAAGCCTTAGGGTGAAGACTCGTATTTGAAGAGATAGTAGGGCCTTGAATATAAATAAAACTGCTTTCAAATGGAATGCTGCATTTCGATGACAGGCAGTTGGTGGGGTCGCTCTTGTACCAAAGCCACAAGCATCAGGCACTGAAAATTTAAGAAGTATTTAAGACAGATAAATATGGAGCAAATCAACTCCTGTGAATATTTAAGAAAACTGTAATTAAGGCTTTAAACTTAAAGTATCCTGAAATAAAGTCTAAAGTTGGGCAGGAGGAGAAGATGGCAGCGTGACGCAGCGTGCACAGCTCTCCGGTGAAATGATATCGTATCTGTTAAATAGGGGCCGTGGACAATTCTGATTTGATGGAGACAGACGTGAAAGCACAGAGGAGCATCTGGAGAAATTTCTGAAATGCCGGTTCACTGCCGCTGCTACTGTGCGATCTAGAATCTCCAGAGGGAAGGCCTCAAAATCCCCAGCTTTGCCTGCTGCTGGCGACCAAGGCTGAGATCGAAGCGTTCGGATACAGATGGTGCTCGGTACTCGGTGTCAGAGGGCTGATCAGAGCTCGAAGTTTTCGGATGACTCAGAGTCGGACTGTGGACTGGCATGGCAGGGAGAGTTTTCTTCCTTCTCCCGTCTGCGTGAGATGTGGGACTTTTGAGAGACTTTGAACTTTTTTACTGTGCCATGGTCTGTTCTTCCTCAAGTTATGGTATTGTTGCACTGTTGTAACTATATGTTATAATTATGTGGTTTTTGTTAGTTTTTCAGTCTTGGTCTATGTTGTGTTTCTGTGACATCATACCGGAGGAATATTGTATCATTTCTTAATGCATGCATTACTAAATGACAACAAAATAGGACTGCGTGTCCTCATAATCTAATCTAATCTCACCTCATCTAAATTTAGGCAAACATTCCTAAACAGCAATACAAACATATTGTGAAAAAAACTGCAGATGCTGGAAATCTGAAGTAATTATTGTAGATGCTGGAAAGACTGAGCTAATAAGGTAGTAACTGAGGAAAGAGAAACAGCTATTTCAGACGTGGGCCTCTTCAAGGAGTTCTGAATGGTATTGCAGTTGAGACATTAACTCTTTCTCTATCTACAGATACTGCCTGATCTGTTGAGTTTACAGACACATGCATTTAAAATGGATGACTGCTAAAATTCCCTTAGACCCTCTGACACTCCTACTTTGCTGAATCTTTCTTAATAGTTGTCAGCAGTCAACTGGATGAAATATATTTAAAGACCAGATATATGATCTTTTAATTCTAGCTTCAGATTCACCTATGAAACATTGATAAGTAACTGCAACAGCCCAAGATTGTTAATGAATAACAGGAATAGCAACATCACACAAAAAAAAACAGCTTCCTGCATGAAATTAAATGAACTATACAGTAGGAAAACAGGGTCAGTGCTAGTGTATCATTGAGAAAGGGTTAAAATATACTCACATTAACATAAATTACAAACAGTATACAATTAGCACCTCTCACAGTATTTGTAACAATCTCCATATCTGCAGTTCCATATAGTCTTCAAATATGGTATGGTATATTCAATATGGCATATCACATTGGGTCATGTATCTGCCAGATAACATAGGCTGCGCACAAGAAATTAGGCTTGAATGCAGGAAGAAGATCATCACCTTGTTAATTAAAAGGCCACTCAAATAACCATGGGATTAACTTGAGGAGATTGTTAGAAAGAGCTACTAGGACTGCATGGGCATTTACTCACTGTAAAAAGCATTCTGTAGTTTTATTTAGAGAATAAGTAGTGATGATCCCTCCTGGTCTCCAGCACAATCTGAAAAGAAGGAGGCAACTAGAGGGAAGCCAACTCGTTAGGGGAGGCAGAACGAAAAGCCTCTTTCCAACAGCATGTCAAGATAGCACTCTGACATCTGTAAGTTGCTCTTAAAGTCACTAACAACGCTGGCCTGGTTCCACTGATTTTCTTATGAGAACATTTTGCAACTCTATTGCTATTCCTCCTTCATAACGTTAGAGCTGTTCACAAAACAGCATTTCTTCTCCACAGCTCAATTCTACACTGGAGAGAACTCAGGAAGGTAGCTCCTCAGCTCCCAGCTCTATGGCAAAGAGGGATAACTAAGTGTCCTCACAGATCTCCACTACTCTGAAATAGGATCAAAGAAAACACTCCCAAAATCCAATGTGAAACACATCCAAATATTTAACATTGCCATCATTCTTGTTGTTGATGATCTCAAAATATGCCTCAGCTATATTATGAATATAAAGGGCTATCACCCACAATGACAAACGTTTCTATAATGAATACACACGGCTTAATGATTCACCCTTATGGATTCCCTTAACTACAAGGGATTTATAAACCGTAAATATTTTTGCCTATATTCATTTATTCATTCTCTCTCTCTCTCTCTCATGGTATCAGTCTGACCAGACAGCATTATAAGACCATGCGACATAAGAGCAGAATAGAGCCATTCGGCCCATCGAGTCATCTCCATCATTTCATCAAGGCTGCTTTATTACCCTCTCATCCCCATTCTTCTGTCCTCTCCACATAAGCTTTGACACCATGATTAATCAAGGAACCAGTAACCTCTGCCTTATATATACCCAATGATTTGGCCCGCACAGCTGTCTGCGGCAATGAATTTCACAGATTCACCACTCTGGCTAAAGAAATTGTTCCTCATTGTTTGTTCTAAATGAATGTACCTCTATTCTGAGGCTGTGCCTCTAGTCCTAGACTCACCAAGTATTGGAAACATATTCTCCACATCCACTTTATCTAGGCCTTTCAATATTCAATATGTTTCAATGAGATCCCCCCATCCATTCATTTATTCAATGATATTCATCAACAGCAACTGGCGGTGAACATCTCTAATTCAAAAGATGCTGGTGGAGCTTCAACCAATTAAGTTTAAGCTCAGATGGTCTCCAAGAGCCCTGATGTTGAGTGTGAATGTGAGAGACCATGCAATTAGTGCTAACCGGATATTTTAAAAATTGGACAATGTCCATACATAGAATGGTGTGGAAATTATACGCATTAACGTCCCCTCCCTTACCACCTATAAGCCCTCTAAGATATCACTGACTTTTCCTTTACAAGTAATTTCTTCAATAATTCCAAATCCCCTTATTCAACTTTGAGATACCTGAAATTGCTGAATTTGATATTGAATCCTAAAGATTGGATCATGCTCAGACAAAAGATGAAGTGCTGCCTTTCAAGCTTGCATCGGGCCTTGATGGAAAAGTGCTTTTGGAGGAAGGGGGAGTGTGGAGGGGAATCTGATGTTGGAACTTGTTAAGACAGTAGAGATTACAAAGGTTATACAGATGGAGATATTAGACATAGACAATGCAACTTGGCTGTGACTCACATGGTAAAATAACGTTGTAGCACTGACCATCTAAAATCAGATATGAAAAATGGTAATGAATGCCAGTGAAGGCAAGAACAGTGGAATTCTATCTCTGTTCTGTCCAGAGTAAAGAAGGTTACAGGCATAGGATATACAGGTTGACCACCGATTTTCCGGAAGCTGATGGTTCAGCACCTCTTTTAATTTGGATGAAATTATGAGGCCAAGTATCACTCACTTTTCAGGAAACACCAGTTAGATGAGGTGAATGCTGGCAATTCTGTACAAACATTCTTTAAAGAGTTTAACATGAAGGACGTTCTTTGTTTCATTGCTTGAAGGTGGGAGAAGGTAGAACCCTCAACACTAAAGAATGATCAGGATAAGTTGTGGCCTGGCTTGATGTTTGATAATGTGCCTGAAGAAAACCTTCACGATGACTTTACAGAATTTCATGTACCAAAGGAGAAAGAAATTGTTCATGATTTGCTTGCGTATGCAAAAAGTGCTACAGAACTTGCTTTCAAAGATATAGCAAGTAGTCTTAACGAAGAAAATCTAGGTGAGTGGATGATAGTCCACGATGAAACACGTGTTGCGTATCACCTTACAGACTCGGGAATTATAGACAGTGATCTGAATTCTGATAAAAACACTGCAAGTGTTAAAGATAGCAGCAGTGATGATGAAATGGATGAAACTGGAAGAGTTATTATTGACAAGTTAATTCAGTTGCTGGGTGATTTAATCAAAGGGTTAGAGAAACGTACTTTCATGATGGAACAAGACCTAATGAATTTATATTTGATGCAGGAAAAATTACACAGGGAGAGATCAAAACACAAGAAACAACTTCACCTGGATGAAATGTTTAAAAAGATAACCGAGAAGCAATATTCTTTATAAGCACAGTAATTAATAAATTTACATTTATTTTTTGTTTAATTATTAATCCTTTTAAAGCTTCAACTGTCCATTTTCGCCTTTATTATTGCATGACCTCTTTTAATCCGGCAAGGCTCAGGAACCGAGGGTGCCCGAAAACCGGTGGTCAACCTGTAAATACCATGCAGTCAAGACCACTGTCCACTATAGAAGAAGGGAAACCACAGTTAAGGAAAAAGGAAGGGATATCAGAAGAGCAAAAGAACAATCTAATTGTGGAAACTTAAATCTCAAGACTCAGAATAAAACCTTTTTTAAAACTGAGTAACAACCATAATGCTTACACTCTATTTACACATCTGTATGTTGACTTTACTGGTGGTAACCCCACTATGGATTTAACCCCAGCTCAATATGAACCTGTTTAATCATCAACTAGAAGATTGAAATGGTCAATAAATGGAGGTATATAAAGGACTTTGCTAGAAAGAGCACTCTCAAATATTGCGAAAAAATGAAAATGCTCCTTCTGGCATTCCTCATTTTACTTCTGACCCATTATTCTGTTCAAATACCAGTAAACAATTCTGGCTCAGAACCCGCTTCTAGATTTGCAATGCTGGATGACGTGAGGATTTTAGCCAACAGACTGCTTCAGCTGGGTCATGGTCTAAGAGATTTTGTCCAGAAAACTAAAGATCAAGTGAAGGAAATATTTGAAAAAATTAGTATTTTCAACAGATCTTTCACCGAACTCTCAAAGGAAACCAACAGGATCAAACATAATGAACAGGAACTGAAAAAACATACTGCAATTCTACAAGCCAAAAATGATGAGCTAAAAACTATGTCACTTGATATCAAAGAAAAATTAAACAGCATTGTGGAAAATCAAACTTTTCTAGAAACAAAAGTAGAAGGTCTGGAAGACAAACTATACAAACTGAATGAAATCAAATCAGAAATATTGGAGATAAAGAAGATCCCATCTCTAAAAGTAAGTGGATTTTTATACAAAATTGTGAAATCTGCAATTTACTACCCAATTATCTCAGTTAAATGGTCTCCATCCTGAGCTAAGAAACGAGTCTCCATGTCCCCATTTAGTGAACCCCTGCTAGAAAGTTCATTTGTGGATAGTAGATGTGAAGAGAGCAAGTTGGTTGCAAACCCACTCGGTCAAATAACTTTACCTAAATTTACATTTGAACAATAGTCACTTGTGTGAATTACAGGAAGTAAAAAAAATTGCAATAAATTGGAAAAAGATCAATGTAAGGTATAAACCTTCCACTGTATGCATCCAGGTGTAAAGTATTTCCAAAAAGTTCCAGTACAATTTTGTACTTACTTTCATCATCAGCAAGTATGCTGAACACTATTAAAATGTGTTATTTCATTCACATATAACACAAAAATAATAGCCTTCTAAAAATAGAACTATTAAAAATGAATGATTCTATAATATTTTGCCTCTTCCTTTTAAGGAAGTACCCCACTTCCATTTGACAAAGCGTATCTTTTCCTAACAGGAATGCGGACGTGTCAAAAATCACATGCACTGATCTGTGTCAGATCCTTACATGGTGCAGTTTACTGCATTCTTCAGAGCAGCGCACAAACATTGTTTGGGGAATAACAATGTTTGAATACTGATTAACATGTAACATTACCCTGCACTATACTTACTCTACTGTAATAAACAATGGTCTCAAAACAGGTGATCTCTGTGCGGTAATAAGATGAGATAGTTTATAGGCTCTCTATACTGCTTTATGCTGTAGCACTGCAGGATATTATGCAAATGCAATGCATACCATGCTACTTCTTGAAGGACCTTGTATAATTATTTATGCAAAATTAAATCAACGAACAGCTCATCATAGAAACTGTTTTGTGTTGGAAAAGGCACATTAAAAGCATTGAACTGCAATAGACAAAAAACATTTTAATTGCCATATTTAAAAAATGATGTTAAGGATAACACTGCGTATTGTCTGGATCAGGTCAGGGTACTGGCAGTGTGGGCGTGGATGCAATGTGTCAGATGGTAATTGGATCCTGGAGGAGAATGCCCAGTGTTATTTGAGAAAACAAGGGGTTACAAATGAGAGAGGTTGTCATCCAAAGGAAACATAAGTAGATATAAATTCTAAAGTGGTCCTACCTTTAGGTTCTCTTTCACTTATGGGTTTAATTGTGCTGAATTTAGCACTTCCTTTCAATCAAGCACCGTTTAAGCAAAGGATCCTGAAGGATTTGAGAACCTTCAGAAAATTTTACTTACATGAACATATTAGCATTGCTGTATGTTAAAAACAAAGACCTAGAAATTATAATTTGAAACTGAATTTAGTTATTAATTAATGACGTTAAAATAGTCATTGGGAAGTTTAGTACAGAAATTTATTGTTATTTACTCTGTGTTATTTTATTAATTTTACTCCACTAGGTTCTTATTGAAGAACAAACCAAAAATATCAAAAGCCTGATCAATACTTTACAGAAGCAACACAGTAACCCGGAGAAGCAGAGCCATCAAACACAGAAACTGGAAGAAAAGTAATTCTCAGGGGCATTTTTCTTTCACAGAAATAAAATTCTAGAATTGCTGTGTCACATTTAGGAGATTATTGAACTGGGCAGAACTGTCAAAATATTGATAATAAGAACAAT
Organism: Mobula birostris; assembly: GCF_030028105.1. Taxonomy (NCBI): domain Eukaryota; kingdom Metazoa; phylum Chordata; class Chondrichthyes; order Myliobatiformes; family Myliobatidae; genus Mobula; species Mobula birostris. The sequence continues at coordinate 63,530,862 of NC_092381.1, read as the reverse complement.
TTCACGCCAATAGCCAGATTCAACCCCACACTAGAGTTTACATAGTATCTTGATTGATAATTGGCTTTGCCAAAACGTACAGACCAGCAAAGACCTGTGTCCAAGCCCCAGATTGTACGTTGCCTGGTGATACAGGAAATTACAATTATCCTCAGTGATTGTGTACATCATATGAAACATGATCGAGATTAGAAATTCTGCTGCTCTCATTCAGCCAGTCAATAATCATGAGCAAGATGCACAAGGAAGCATGTCCAATCTATTTTAAAAAGGTGCAAGGTCAAAAGCAAAACTTGATGGCCAGTTAAGTTAGAAAAACTACTAGCTATAAAGAATGAGCTTAAAAAGAACTTTTTCTAAAATATAAACATTTACGCAGAGCATTACTTTAGGCTTAGGACTGTGGTGTACCGTCTTGGAAGATGCACCCACGTTAACTTTATAGCAGCATATTGATGAATTTGGCAGTAGAGCCAGAACTCTGATAAAAATAAAGCAAGGGTTAAAAGACCCAAAGGGTCATGTTGGAGAAGCAAGCAACATTTCTCACAAAATTCTGCCTATTCGTTTAAGAGCCTCAATCAAGGATTAGCTCACTCTGTAAAAAAGTGAGCAGATAATCTGCAGGAGAGGGCAAATAAATACATTACGCATTTTTGATAGAAAATGGTAGCTTTGAGGTAAAATCAAAGGAAAAAGGCATTTCATTTTAAGAGAGGGAGAGGGAGAAACCAAAAGGAGGAGAATCTGCAATCAACAGAACATAGCAGAAGAGATCCATGTCACTGTCCCCTCAGAAGACAAGCCTCAGTCATTTCAAGGAACAGACTACAACTATCACTGTTGTGTTGTTTTGTTTCTCTGTACAGGCCACATCTTGTGTAGTAAATCTGTTATGCAAATAAAAAAACACTTGCCTCCATTGTCGTTTGCTATACTCATAAACCAGTCTCTTTTGTTAAATTAATTATAGATTGGCAAACCTTGACATGCCTTTGCCTGTTGATAGATCGAAAAAGCTAAATGCATTGTAAATAAGATCTATTTTGATTCAGATATTTAATCTTTTTTTAATAAATGCAAATCTTCTGATTTATTGCAATGCATTTAATAATGAGAGAAGATACAACAAATCTCCAATTATGATGCAACGTCAAATGCTGCCTATTAATGCTCCTTTGGATGTTTTGGAAGTGCTATATAAATATACGTGCTCCAGTCTAAGTGCAATACAAACACAACGGCAGTAGTGTGGTTGTACAGCAGTTAATATTGCTGTCTTTTGGCTCCAATGACCTGGGGCTTAATCTGCAGGTCCAGGCATCTAGTTCCTTTTATGGCTTTCCTTAAAAACAAACTCACACTACTGGTCAGATTTAAACATGCCCACCTTAATAGGGTAAACTTCCCTTTTTGTTAATTATTACATTATGCAATCTATGTTATGCATATTGTATTATTATAAAACTGCTTATTCAATGATCTACAAATATGAATGCAGCTTTAATGGCATATGAAAGTCACGAATATTAGCATTCAAAAGCATCACAGCCAACCTTTTCTCCACCACACCATTTTTCTGCCTTTTCCCCAAACCCTCAATACCTTCAATGTCCTTAAGACAACAATGTGCATTGTTAAAAGGCAGCTACTGGCTCCAGAGTTCTCTGAGCTAGAAAATTGCAGAGATTCAGTATTCCCAGATAGAAAAAAACCCTTTATTTCAATCCTTAATGACCGCTTTGTTTTGAGACTTTAAGCCCGAATTCTGGACTCTTTTCCAAGCGGGAACATCTTGCATGTAGTTGTATACGTTTTGTACATTTCAAAGACATATTTCATTGTTTTAAATTTTAGATAACAGAGTTCTGGTCTATTTATTATCTCCTTTCATGACTGAGCCTTCATTACAAGAATAAGTCTGGTAACTACTTGTTACACTCACTCTTACATCAAGTGCATCCTCTTGGTTATATCACACTGGAATATTCCACATGTGATATAACCAAGGTCCCATATAATTGTACTTCATGTTTTAGCAGTTGTTACTTAACAAAAGTGCCTTCACTAAAAGTCTGTTCAAGTATAAAATTAAAACCTAACACAAGCTCAATTTGTCCATGGACCTGAGCCAACTTTTCTGTCTCAAATGCAACATTCAACAGTGAAGTCCTATTGGCTCAGGACAGGATTTCTCCCTGACTGAAGTTGTATAGATGAAATAATCACAATTACCTCAAATGTTAAAATCTTGTAATAAATTACCATAAACCAACAAAAGCATCCAGAGCACAACTACATAGATAAAGGCTTCCTCAATCATGTCATTGAGATACAAAGCTCAACCTGCTCTGCTGAGCAATTAATACTGGAAGCCCATTATGAGAAATATTCATGCCATTGGCAACAGTCCATACATCACACAAGCTGAAGGATTTGAAAAGTATGATGACCTTATCCCATTATATAATTTGCCTTTGCCCATCCTCACTCAACTTTCTAAACTTCTCTCCTGAGATGCTGGTGTGCTTAGCTACATAACAATATTCTGATTTATCTATGAATGAAAGCATAATATAAAAAAGGCCTATAATTTGGCTTGACACGAAAATACAACACAGACATCCCACCTCTCCCGGAAGATCCGGGAGTCTCCCAGATATTGATAGTGGCTCCCTGACGCCCGGAAATTATATACAATATCCCGGAAATAGATTTTCTTGAGAGGGAGAGTGAGCATCCTGATTGGTCTCTCTCCGTGCTAAGGTTGGTCCCCAACCACCGGGCTGCGAGGAAACGATATGATTTGGCGATATGAGTCAGCTGCACCTTTCCTCATTCCTTGTCACGCACTGTTGAGCTTGAACGCACGCGAGCTCATTACCCGTGCGTCATCCATGTCAGCGCGGGAAGAAGATCAACTCCTCGAGCTTGCAAATGACTGTGGGCTGAAAAGTATGTTTGACATAACATCTCTGCTGGCATTCTGGATTAAAGTCAAGGCTGAATATCCTGAGGTAGCCATAAAAGCACTGAAAATGTTGCTTCCATTTCCAACATCATATCGCTGCGAAGCGGAGTTTTCTGCAATGAATGCAACGAAAACTAAATTGCGGAATAGACTGGACATAAGGAACCCCTTTCAAGTATCGCTGTTTCCCGTCACCCCTCGATAGGACCGAGCTGTTGCAGGGAAACAAGCCCAGGGCTCCCATTGATTCAGCGATATTGGTGTGTTGCAATGATTTTATATGTTCATACAAGGAAAATACGCGCTGTGTGTTTAATATCCAAACGTTACTTAAAATGTTATGATGCTATTGACTTATCACCTATATTCCAGTCGTGATTAACACCCCCCGCTCCACCCCCCCCCCCCCCCCCCCCGGGTCGGCCAGTCCACAAGAATATTGTCAATATTAAACCGGTCTGCGGTGTAAAAACAGTTGGGGACCCCTGCTAAGTAGACCTATCAGTTTTCTCTGTGAGCGGGCTTTACAATCAACCTCAAAAATAATGACAGTGTTGCTCGCTGCACTGTTTGCAACAGTGACTTTTCTACTGCCCATGGTGGGTTAAAATGTAAAAGACATGTTGAGGTGAGTTTAACAGGTGTCATTCGTTCATTAGCATAGCTAACGTTATTTAAACTAGCTGGCTGACTGGCTGCTAAGGAGCTACGCTATTGATGTCCTACGTGATGAGGCCAAACTCCCTGTAGACTTGCTTAAAGTTGTAATAGAATAAACATGATAATATAATACAAGTACATATTTTAATGTCACATTTGCTGCATATACCCAACTTGGTTTGCAGATTAGACAAAATCACTAAACAAAGTTTTACATACACCCTTGGAGGTCGACGGGGGGGGGGGGGTGGAGGGGAATATGGGGTTGTGGGAGGTGTGGGTGCTACCTCCCTGAAATGAGTTTTTGCAGGGTGGGATGTCTGACAACACAAGTGAGAATATTTTGCATTACTAGAGACACCTTTTTCAAGATGAAGATATTAGTGTTAATCTATCTTTTAATCATATTTTTCAACTCTCGAAGAAACACATACATGGACAACGAATGGCCCCAAAAAAAATTACCATATTTGCTTCAAAACTATCACTTGATTAATGAATTCACAATTTTGCCTTTGTTACTAGTTTCTGCTAAACTTCAATTTATACAGGTATCCCCCGCTTTTTGAACATTTGCTTTACGAAACCTCACTGTTACGAAAGACCTACATTAATACCCTATTTTCGCTTTCAGAAGGTGTTTTCACTGTTACGAAAAAAAAATTCAGCGCACGAAAAAATCAGTGCGCGATAAAAGGCAGCGCGCCCCGAGCAGCCGCTCTCCCCTGGATTCTCGCCGGCATTGCTTAAGCACGAGCCTGCGAGCAGCCGTTTGCAAGATGAGTTCTATGGTATCGGAAAAGCCTGAAAGAGCTCGTAAGGGTGTTACACTTAGGTAAAACTAGACATAATTAAGCGTTTTGATCGTGGTGAACGAAGTAAGGACAAAGTGAGTTTGGCTTGTGGAAGCTGACGAACATGATGTTGAAGATGTTTTGGCATCCCATCACCAAGAACTGACAGATGAAGAGCTGATGCAATTGGAAGAAAAAAGGATAACAATCGAAACCGAATGAGTAATGATAAAGTACAACTTTAATTTTGAAAGGGTACATCGGTTTAGGAGATATCTGCAGGATGGTTTGCGTCCTTATTAAAGAACTGTGTGATAGAAAAATACGCGAGGCTCAGCAGTCAAGCAAGCCTTCCACATCAGCCACAGCAGATGACGAACCTCGACCTTCAACATCGAGGCGGGCAGTCATAGGAGAAGATGAGCTGCCTGCTCTAATGGAAATAGGCGACGAAATGACACCCCAGTGTCCCACCACCCCAACCCCCAGGCCACGGACAGATACCGATTCGCAGAGAATGGAAAGGTAGCCGGGAGGCATACAGCACATCTTTAAGACAAAAGCCAAAAGCCAAAATAAACATGCTAATTAATTAGGTGCCGCTGACACATAATTGTCGGCCCAAATCAGAGACAACACAATCGGAAATCGGCACTGATCTGGGCCGAAAATTACGGACGGCACTTAATTAATTACCATGTTTGTTTCGGCTCTTTTCTTAAAAGATGTGCTGTGTACCTCCTGACTACCGCTGGACCCCTGCGTTCTTCGCGGCAATGTATCGCTCAGTGGCCTGGAGGGTGGGGGGCCACTGCACCATCCAAACTCCGACGACTCAGTCTAACACACCATCGTCAGTGTGCTCAGCGCTGAACCAATTCTGGTAAGTGATACTACACTGTACATACATTATTTCTACTTTATATCGGCTGTGTATTTTTACGGGTTATTTGGTATGATTTGGCAGCTTAAAGGTTACTGAGAGCGCTTGCGCCGTGTTTTTGCCAACAGCGCTTGCGTGAGATTTTCGCTATGGAGAGCAGTTCAGTAATGATTGGGGAAAAGTATTTCTACTTTATATAGGCTGTGTATTTATCATGTCATTCCTGCTTTTACTATATGTTACTGTTATTTTAGGTTTTATGTGTTATTTGGCATGATTTGGTAGGTTATTTTTGGGTCTGCGAACGCTCACAAAATTTTCCCATATAAATAAATGGTAATTGCTTCTTCGCTTTATGACATTTCGGCTTATGAACCGTTTCATAGGAACGCTCTACCTTCGGATGGCGGGGGAAACCTGTATTTGCAATCAGCAAATGCTTCAGTTTGTATCCTTGGGTAATGAAGTTTTACATTACAGCAAACTATTTGTCTATGTCAAATATGACAGCAAGAAACAAAATAGAATAAGATGGATTGACATGTGCAGGGCGATAGAAGTTATCTACATTGACTTTAGCAAGGCTTTTCAGAAGGTCTCACATGGTAGGCTGGTTCAGCAGATGGACTTGGGATCTGTACACAGCTAACCAAATGGGTGAAATACTGCCTTGGTGGAAAATTGAAGGCCAGTGTGTGCCATGCTGTGCCATAGGGATCAGTACTATTGTTTGTAGAGTATATATTATTTGGTAGAAAACATAAGTGGCATGATGAGTAAGTTTGCAGATAACACTTAAATTTTTGGTGTGGGGGCAATGAGGAGGTCATCAAAGGTTACTAAGGGATCTCTATCAAGTGGAAAAGTAGGCAAAAGACTGGCAGATTGAATTCAGTTCAGGCAAGAGTGAAGTGATGCTTTTCAGGAAATTAAACCTGGGCAAAAAATATCACAATGGTAAGCAGGGCCCTGGAGAATGCTGTAGAACAGAGAGACCAAGAGGTACAAGTACAGAATTCCCAGAAAGTAATGACACAGAGAGACAACGTGGTAGTAAAGATCTATGGCATACTTGCCTACATCAGAAAGAGCAATGAGTACAAAAGATGGGACGTCATGTTACAGCTGTACAAGATGTTGGTGAAACCATACCTGGAGTATTTTGTGCAGTTCTAGTTGCCATGCTATAGGAAGGATGGGATTAAGCTCGAGAGAATGAAGAAAATATTCAAGAGGATGTTGGTAGCACAGGAGGGCTTGAGTTGTAATGAGACTGGATAGGACAGGACTTAACCTGGAGCAAAGGAGGCTGTGGGGTGGCCGAACAGAGGTTTATAAAATCATGAGGGGCAGAGATTTTATGCAAAATTAGCTGCAGGATCATAGAACATAAAACACCACAACATAGTATGGGCTCTTCTGTCCATAATGTGCTGATCTTTATAAACTTATTCCATAATTAATCTAACTCTTCACTCCTACACATCCCTCTATTTTTCTTTCATCCATGTGTCTCTCGAAGAGTACCTGACTCTTTCACCACCTCTGGCAGGGAGTTCCAAGCACTCACCACTTTTGGCGTATAAAGCCTACTGCTGACATCTCCCCAAAACTTTCCTTGACTCACCTTAAACAGCTGCCCTCTGGTATTAGCCACTACCACCTTGGGAAAAGTCACCTCTCATCCTCCCTCAAAGAGAATGGTCACAGCTCACTCAACCTTTCCACATAAGACACACTCTCTAATCCAGACAGCAACCTGGTAAATCTCCACTGCACCCAGTCTAAAACTTCCACATCCTTCCTATAATGAGGCGAGCAGAGTTGAACACAATACTCCAAGTGTGATCTAACAGGAGTTTCACAGAGTTGTAACATTACATTACGGCTCTTGAATTCAATCACTCAACTACTGAAAGCTAGCACACCATACTTCTTTTAAACCATCCTGTCAACTTTGAGGGATCTATGGATGTGGACCCCATGATCTCTCCGTTCTTCCACACCGCGAAGAATCCTGCCACTAACCTTGTACTCTGCCTTTACTCTGACAAACTAATTACATTCTGCATCAGAAACATGCTTTATATTTCGCTCTTAATTTTAGGGCAAATTTGTATAGACATCTAGTATAGATTTAATGGATCAGCAGATTTTAATCAACCCTTAGCAAGCTTATAAAAATGGCTTTGGTTTACGGGAAGATAAGAAGATTATGTTACCATGTCTTTAAAAAAATTTCAGTAAATTATATCCTTGTCAACTTGAGTCTGTTTGTTATGAGACAGTGTGGAGGTGGTGGTTGTAGAGATGGCAGGGAAGTTAGATCCACACACACAATTGTTCTTGAACATTCCCATGGGAACAAGTGTGTATCTGCACAAATGAAGATGATGAGAATCATTCTTGGTGACTGGGCCTGCAAAATCTGACCAAACATGCACCCAAAGAATCAGAATTTGGCAAGAATCAGAATTTGGCGTCCACAGACTTCAGCCAAAAATAAAGTTGAAAAGTTTGAAATGGAACCACCCTTAAACATAATAAATGATAACATTCATGATGGACATTCAACAAAATATAAGTAAAGTAAAAAATCAAAAATGTCTGATGGTTTAAAATCAATTCTATCCAGTCCTTTCCACAAATCCAAAATAAGCAGTATTTAATTTTGATGTTATTTGGTAGAAGATACAAATCGGCTTAGAAGGGCGTAAAAATAAACAAAATTAAAATTAGTTTTTTTTTACAGGTTGTGGACAAATCACAGATATTTTCCACATACTTTTAAATTCACAGAACATTACAGCACAGTACAGGCCCTTCAGCCCCTGATGTATGCTGAGCTTTTAACTCATTCTAAGATTATCCTGTTATCCATGTGCCTATCAAAAAATTTCTTGTATGTCCCTAATGTATCTGCTTCAACCGCCAGCCCTGTGCTCTATACACCCACCACTCTCAATTTAAAAAACTTACTTTTGACATGCTCCCTCTACTTTCTTCCAATCACCTTTAAAATTATGGTCCCTCATATTAGCCACTTCCACCCTTGGAAAAAGTCTCTGGCTGTCCACTCAAGCTATGCCCCTTATTACCGTGTACACCTCTATCAAGTCACCACTGATCCAAACAGAAAACCACTAGATCACTCAACCTGTCCTCACAAAACATGCGCTCTAATTCAGGCAGCATCCTGATAAGTCTCCTCTGCAACCTTTCTAAAGCTTCCACATCCTTCCCATAAAGAGACAACCGGAAGTGAACACTGTATTGGAGGGGTCGTGATGGGGTGGGTGCTTCAGGAACTGCTATTTCCCTCCCTACAATTTGACCTCCACCTGAGTCCCGACCCTCAGGGTTATCCCTCAGCCAGTGAGCAGACCCAGGGAATGCTGGTGCAGGCTCCGAAATGAGCACAGTTCCAACCTTTCAGTAGGCCACAGTGACTGTCAGCAGAACTGGTAGCCGGGCGCTCCAGTGACCACTGCCGATGGTGCCGCTAAGCTGGGGGCTCCCTGGACTTTGAACGGGACCCACTGGATTTGCGGCCACAGCGCCTACCCGTGGCTCCCCGCGAGCTGGTACGATTGTTGCTTTCCAGCATATGTGGTGCCCTTCATCCATCCCCTGAACGATCTGGGGGAGCACCCAGCATACAGCGGTCACCAGGACAAGAGGGCCATCACGGAGGCGGAGAGGTTCTGGATGATAGCCTTTCCCAGATATGGCTCGGCCCGATTGTCCCGTGAAGTGATCCAGATAACCAGTGTACTCGAGAGGCTGGCCAACGAAACGGCAGTGGCACTGCAACACACCAAAGATGCCCTCACCTGAACAGCGGCAGAGCTGGCGGCCGTCAGGATGGTCGCCCTGCAGAATCAACTGGCCCTGGATTACCTACTCGCGGCTGATGGTGGTACCCGTGCAGTGATTGGTAAGGAGTGCTGCACATTTATCCCTGACGAGTCCAGTAACATCACCCACTCACATTCGGGACTTGGTGGCTAAAATTCAAAAATCGAGGGGCCAGCTCCTCCAGCACAACACCTCATGGAGAAACTGGTGGCCGTTGGGTCCCTGGGGGGGAGGTGGTGGGCAACTGTCATCCACTGGTCGATTGGACTCATTCTCGTTATCATCGCTGCGTGTATATAATGCTGTGCTTGCCAAATTATTCAGAGCACATCTGCCTTTCTTTAGTTCTATATAGTCACATATAGCTTTAACCTTAGAAATAGTTAAGTGTAAGACTTCCATTAAGATATATTACTTTCCTTCTCACTGCGTTACATGTAATGCTTGGCATGTAATGCATGCGATTTTCCCACGTTCGTTACTAATCGTCCGCGTGTGTTTTATTGCCCATCCGACTTTCCCCACAATTGCTGTAAATTGTGCACGTGTGCTTGTTGCTTCTGTTGCCATTTTCCCACATTTGTCTTCTGTAAATAAAATCCTTTACTACCAAGACTGTGTGTCCAGAGTCCTTGCCTTTGAGATCTACCGAATCTGTTTCCTCACTTACAGCAAACACAATATTGCAAGTGTGGTCTAAAAAGAATTTTATATTGAACTCAATTCCCTCCCCCAACCTTGTAGAGCAATACTGGGAATCTTTGAATATATACCAACCTTTGCGTCATCTGTACGCTTACTAACCACCCTTCTACTTCCTCCTTCAACTCATAAAATCACGAAGAGCAGAGGTCTCAGAACAGCTCCCTGTGGAACACTACTGGTTATCAACCTCCAGGAAGAATTTGATCTATCAACAACCATCCTCTCTCTGCCTTCTCTGGGCAAGCCAATTCTGAATCTACAGAGCCAGGTTTTCCTGGATCCCATGCTTCCTGACTTTCTGAATGAGCTTACTTTGGGGAACCTTATCAAACACCTTACTAAAATCCACGTACACCAATCCACTGCTCTACCTTCATCAATTTGCTTTGTCACATCCTCAAAGAATTCAATCAAGGCCAGACAAAATCCTAAAAAATCCACAAATCTGAAACTCTGCCCACTGCATTAATTCCTCAGCCACACAATCATCTGCCAAATCATCCCATTCTCACCCTCATTAGCGTGTGTCACAGATAGCAATGCACAGATAACTGTCTCTGAAGTCCTGTTTTTCAGCTTCCTACCTAGCTGCCTATATTCTCTCTTCAGGATCTCATCCCTTTTCCTACCTGTCGTTTGTACCACTACGTGCCATGACTTCTAGCTGCTCACCCTCCCCACTTAGAATGCTATGGACCCAATCAGAGACATCCCTGACCCTGGCACCTGGGAGGCAACATACCATCTAGTGTCTCTTTCACATCCACTTCCTCTCCAACCTTACTTGAAAGTGGACAAGTTCTTACAGGGAACCCAATCAGGAGTAGGTACAGCAGCTCAGTATAGTGAGTCAGGCAAGGGTACAGTTCCTCAGGGCAGTGGGGCAGGTGGGAGGTACAATAGAACAGAACAGCAATTCAGGCTGTTGGGTACAGTGCTGAGTTAGATGGGGTACAGTAGCACAATATCGTGACTCAGCCAGAAGCCTTGATGCACAGAGCTGAGAGTCAGGTAGGAGTATCGTTACACAGAACTGTTCATCAGGCAGAGATACTGCAACACAGTGCAGCAAGTCAAACAGGGTACTGTCCAAGGTGAGATTTGGAGCTTCCACTAAATCGACATTCTATTTGCCTGTTGCTGCATACTGGGTCACAGCAGGTCTCTTGAGTGTCTAACTTCTCATAACCATATGACATCATGTAACACTTTGGTACCTGTTTTACATTCAGAACTCTGTCTATTAAAGGGGCAAACCAGCAGCATCTAGCACCGTTTCTCTAACATTCTGCCACAGAATGTTAGTGGGTATCAGTTAACTCTGCAGAAATCATTAAATTTTAAAGTAGCTTATGCTTCTGTACTCAACATGCTTATAACAAAAGAAAATGAACTATTGCAAGCTTTCAAAGTTCTGCTCCAGACTCTTCAACTTCAGGTCAACCTCTTCTTACAGGTTACATTAACAACAAGAAGCCAATCAATTCAAGCAAAATTTATCTGATGTCAATAACACACTAATCCTAGGACCTCCAATGATTAAAAAAAAACAAATATTACAATCCTATTTCACAACCCTCCTTCAAAATTACTGATCCTGCATGTTCTTTGCTTAGCTTTAGCAACAATATGGGGGTTAGATCAACGAAGGTGATCTAAGGTGGATTTACAGTGTATTCACATAAATGCAAGTAGTATTCTACCCAATCCTTCCTACAAATTCAAAATAAATAGTACTTAATCTTGATGTTATTTAGTACAAGTTACAAATCAGCTTAGAAAGGGGCAAAATAAAGAAAATTACAGTTAGCGATTTTTTAAAGACCATCATACTTAGGAGCAGATCAATCCGTTAAGGTCCATTCATTCTGCTCCTCTGGCCATTCTGATTTATTTCCCCTCTCAACCCCATGTTCCGGCTTCTCCCCATAACCTTTCACTTCCTTACTAATCAAGAACCTATCAACCTCCGCTTTAAACATACTCAATGACTTGGTCTCCACAGCTGCTTGTGGCAATGAATTCAACGGATTCATTAAGCTCTCAGAAAAGAAATTCCTCTACTTCTCTTGTTCTGAGGGAAGTCCTTCTATTCTGAGACTGTGCCCACTGATCCTAGACCTTCTCACTAAAGGAAACATCCTCTCCACATCCACTCTATGAATAGTCATCAAGGTTCAGTGAGATCTTCCCTCGTTCTTCTAAACTCCAGCAAGTAATACACGGGTGTTTCTCTGGTTGGCAATCAGTGATGAGTGGGTGTGCCACAGGGGTCGGTGCTGGGCCCGCAACAGTTCATGATATACTTTAATGATCTGGAAGAGGGGACTGAGTGTAGAGTATCTCAGTTTGCTGATGACAAAGTGTATAGAAGAGCAAATTGTGCAGGGCATACAGAGAGTTTGCAGAGAGATATAGATAGATTAAGTGAGTGGGCAAGGGCCTGGCAGAATGGAGTACAATGACTACCAAGTCCCTTTGCACTTCTGATTTCTGAATTCACTCCCTGTTTATCAAATAGTCGAACCCTTTATTCCTTCAACTAAGTTGCATGACCATACACTTTTTTACACTGTATTCCATCTGCCACTTCTTTGCCCATTCTCCAAATTTGTCCAAGTCTCTCTACAGACTCTCTGCTTCCTCACATTACCTCCCGCTCCACCTATCTTTGTATCATCCAAAAACTTGGCCACAAAGACATCACTTCTGTCATCCAGATCATTAAAATATAGCATGAAAAGTAGCAGACCCAACAGCATCCCCTGAGCAACACCACTATTCACAGGCACCTGTCCCTCTGGTTAGTCACAGCCTGACTTTGAGCAATCAAAGAAATTTCAGACATTATGTTCCAGTTCCAGCAAGTATATATTCACTTGATCCTCAACTTCTTCGCCAATGTTGATTAAATTAGCAGCATAGAGCAGATGCTCACGATATATGAACACTGTGAGTAAATCCAGCAGATTTTGTCTGCTCCATCTTGTCCCATCTCCACAATCCTGCTTCAAAATATAGATGCCACTATGGAGAACGCATCACAAACTGGGTTCTATTACTTTTACCCTTAGCCTGGACCTCAAGTTGCTGATAAGAAGGCAATGATTTTGCAGAAAAAATTTGACAGAGCTGCCAATGTTTACTGACTTTACTTGTGCAAATGAGAGCAACTCCTGCATTCCTATAATTGCATTTATGATTACTGAATTCCTTACATTGCAGTCAGCTTTTCAACGTTTTTCCAACTCAGCTCATTGCTGGAGAGTAGCCTGAATTTGCTGTGTTTTCCCATCGCCTGCATTGTCCCACTTAATTCAAACTATTGTTATTTGTTTGCATTTAAATCTTTCTGTGTATTTAAATGAATTTAATGGCTTTTGAGTTTTCTATGTTATTTTCTCAAGTTAGTCTTCTTAAACAGTTCGTTTGCTTTTTAATAATTTCTAAATGCCACAAATACTGTTTTGACAGATTTAACACTTCCCATTAAATGGGAAGCTGGAACAAGAGAATGCGAGAGGGTATTTAAAATCATGAACCAGTGTTAACCGCCAGAGCTTCCTTCTAACTTCTTCCACATGACAGAAGGCACTGCCAGTGCACAGGGCTTCACAAATTCTCTCAGAGCTGGCTCAGACTCACATCCTTGGATAGGAGCACTGTACAAAGCAGAAAGCACTACAGGATTAATGATTGCCTAGAGTTGGGATTGTATCATTGCAGATCCTGACTGTTTTGAATAAAATGGGGACTGAATCACTCTGCTGTCCCACTCCCCCCAAATGTTCCATCCCAGTTTCCTGTGATCATCAGTTCTGACCTTCTTACACCCAAGTAAAAAACTACAATAAATATATTTCTCATGTTTAACTTCAGTCCTTCAAAGCATCATTAATCCTTTGTGTAGGTGAATTCTGGTTATGGTTCGAAAAGGTACTCTATACAACATTATCAGGGAGATCACATTAAAATGGAAGGCCAGGAAAGTGACAAGCATTTCATAAAGTATACCTTTCACCTGCGTGAAAAGGGGAAAGATTATACTGCCTAACATCCTCTTGGGAAATGACTGAAAAGGCAGGAATTCCTTCTCTACCAAAGATAGGAGATATCACATCATACCAAATGTGCTGAAAATTATTAAGTTGACTGTAATTAAATAAAGACTTAACTATTATGATTATTAACTATTAAGCAGAAAAAAAACAAAGAAAGCTGCCAGTAATTGGGGTCCAAATAGCATTAGGTGGATTTGCAGAGGGGTAGAGATGAAAAATTCTGATAAGCTAATGAATAAATGCATTTATGAGAAACCATAATAGGACAGGGTTGTTGGGTGTAAAAAATGTGCCTGTTCTATAATATTCTAATTCAGTCAGGCAGCAAGTTCCAGGATTTAGACTTAGCAACAATAAAAAAAAGCCAATATACAGGATCATGTGTGATTTCAAGTGGAACCTGTAAGTGCGTTTCCTAGGTGTCTGTTCAGATCCTCTTGCTCGATGGTAGGGATGGCAGATATGCAAGTGGTTTCAGAGTAGCCTAAGCTAGAGATCACAATGCCCTCTGCATACCGTACACATAGCAGCCACAGTGCATCAATGGTGAAGGGAGTGAATGTTTAAATGTGGGGGGATGGGAAGCAGAGGAGATAGGGCACTAGTCAACACACTGTTTTTCTGAATGATTTTGAACATCTCAAGTGTTGCTGAACTTGCACTCATCCAGCCAAGTGGAGAGAGTATTCCTTCACAGACCTGACCACATTTAGAAGCCCTCGGGATGTCAAGAGGTGAATCACTTAATGCAAGGTAGCTCTTGTGGCCACAGTATTCATATAGCTGAATCAGTTATGTTTCTAGTAAATGATGACTCCAGGATGCTGATGGCAAGGAAAGCCATGATGGTATTACCATAAAACTTCAAGGCTGAGAAGTTACATTTTCTTTTGTCGGAGGCTGTCACTGCCTGCAACTATATGTGGTGCAAATGTTCAATCAACCTGAGCCACTAAAGTCTTTGAACTCATGCTCTATATTTACTTGGCTCAGAAAAATAAGCATACAATTTCATGTTCAAATTTTAAACTACATTATTTTAATGTCAATATTATCAATCTCAAAAGATTTAGGGTGACAAGTTAAATTATAAATAGAGGTTCAAGTCGAACTCAGGTACCACAGGTATTCATCTTCCACCTGGACACAAAGCAGACCTTGGGGATTGATAATGAACCCAATAATTTCAGATCATCTGCCTGAGTCAGAACGGTCCCTACCTGCCAGAGGGTCAGTGACTGCTCCCAAAGGAGGCCACCGCTCGGACCAGGCGTGAGTTCTGAGTCACGGAAGGACTCTACGATGTTCTGAAATTTATGTGATTGGGCTGTACTTTATATTGGTCTCCCAAAGGGGTCAGAGGGTCAGCAATCGCTCCCAAAGGGGCCGGGGGGGTCAGCGATCGCTCCCAAAGGGGCCGGGGGGTCAGCGATCGCTCCCAAAGGGGCCGGGGGGTCAGCGATCGCTCCCAAGGGAGGCCACCACTCGGACCAGGCGTGAGTTCTGAGTCACAGAAGGACTCTTCGATGTTCTGAAATTTATGTGATTGGACTGTACATTGTATTGGTCTCCTTCAGTCTTTTGCCGTTATCTTCCTTACAGCGGATTGGCTAGTGGGTGATCTGTAAGTTCTTTGTGTTTTTTTGTGTGGTTGGGGGGGGTAGGGGTTTTTTGATGTCACTGTCACTGTTCTTTTTTGCGTGTGGGGGGTTAGTCGCGGTTTTTTTCCCTGTAGGGGAGGGGTTGGGGATGTGTTGCTACTGTTGCTGTTTTTTCTGTGGGGAGGGAGGTCAGGGATTGTATTGTTGCTGTTTTTTTCTGCGGGAGAGGGATCGGATTATATTGTTGCTGTTTTTTCTGCAAGGAAGGGGTCAGCGATTGTACAGTTGCTGTTTATTTTCTGCAGGGCGGGTATTGGGGATTGTTGCTGTTATTTTCTGCAGGAGAGGGATCGGATTATATTGTTAATGTTTTTTTCTGCAAGGAGGGGGTCGGGTATTGTACAGTCGCTGTTTATTTTCTGCGGGATGGGTATTGGGGATTGTTACTGGTGCTGTGTTTTTCTGTGGAAAGGGGGATCAGGGATTGCATTGTTGCAGTTTTTTCTGCGGGAGAGGGATCGGATTATATTGTTGCTGTTTTTTTCTGCAAGGAGGGGGTCGGGTATTGTACTGTCGCTGTTTATTTTCTGTGGGGGAGGGTGTCAGGGATTGTTACTGGTTTTTTTCTGTGGGAAGGGGGATCAGGGATCGCATTGGTGCTGCTTTTTCTGCAGGAGAGGGATCGGATTATATTGTTGCTGGCTTTTTCCTGCAAGGAGGGGGTCGAGTATTGTACTTTCGCTGTTTATTTTCTGCAGGGGAGGGGGTCAGGGATTGTTACTGTTTTTTCTGTGGGTGAGGGATTTTGGGAGTGTATTGCTGTTGTTTATTTCTGCATAGGAGGCGGCTGGGGATTGTTATTGCTGCTGTTCTTTTTCTGCGGGGAGGGGTGCAGGGATTCCGGGGTCTGCGAGTTTTGTTTCTTTTACTTCTTTGTGGGCATTTCATGGCTATCTGGAGAAGACAATTATCAGAGTTGTGTTGTACATGCATACTTAGACAATAAAATGAACCTTGAACCTGCTTCATCTTTTTATTCTCTCCAGTTACACTCATTCACCTCTTAACTGAAATACTCTGAAAATATGCCACCTGAAAAATTAGACATTCCTCACTACTCTCCATTTTCAACACATTTCTCATTTTTCCCAGTTTAGATTAAGAACTATCAACCGGACACATCAACTCTGTTTCTCTCTCCGCATGTATGGCTTGACATATTGGGCATTTTCTGCTTTCCTCAATGACCTGCTCTCATTTGGGCCTGGATGCAAATTAAGTATAGACTGAAAAAAAAATATTAAACAGTTGTCTTTTCTTGCATTCCATAATAATTTGCTCACAATGTCCTTGGAGGGTTATTGAGTTTGAAGAGATTACAAGGAACAAAGAAAGGAAGTATTTAAAATCAATCTAAGTCATGGGCGGATGGCACGACATGGTTTAGAATGTAAGGAACAGAGCTGTAGATAAGCAAAGATGGACAAAGGGCCAGAATAACATTGCAATAGGTGAGTCTAGAAATAACAAGAGTCTGGACAAGGTAACGTTCTAGAGGTCAAAGTAGACTGGTCATATTAAAGGAGAGCATATGAAGTAGGAAGTCAAACAGGAACGTGATACATCTCAAGGCGATGCCTACGACGGGAAGTGGATTCATTAGCAAGGGAACAGAGGATGCAGGACACAGAGTGAGAAGAATTGTGGGGGGAGCGGTTGTGATTAAATAAAACAAAGTATGAACAAATCCGCATGAAATCCGACATCATGTCTTGAATATGGCAGCCGCTGGCCTGGCCTTTTCCTAATCTTAACAATAAGTTTTAAGTTTCAGAATTATAAATCTTAAACATGAATGCTTACAAAGTGAACTAATCACTTTACAGGTACAATGGCAGCTAAACTGTTTTTACCAAAAGCACCGTATTTAAAGTTGATAGAGAAAAAGTTGTCCAAAATTAGTTGCAGTGCAATTTCTATCTTTACGCCTGCAACAATACTAATTCAAAATAATTACATCAATGCCTGACAAATTAAACTGGAATAAAAGATACATTCTAGGCTATTAATATATCCGTTGTACAGAATGCATTATTATTTCCTCATATTATTTCTCTGATCCTTTCATCTAATCATCATGATTAGTCATAGTCTGGTTTGCCATTAATTAAATAAAATACCATCTTGACCTAGTTAAGCGCTTTTACAGGGTGCCTTTATCCAGTGATCACAAACATCCTAACTTCACAAAAATGGATGCTTACATAAGGACTATTACAGAGAAGAAAAGATAGCATAACTCTTTTAAAGTTACATGAAATAATGAAAAAGCATGATTAAAAGAAAAAGGATTAAAATAAAATCAATAAAGGGAAAGGAACAATTCAGCAGGATTCTTCAGGAGAAACATTGTCACCCAAATTATCAGAAATCTAATTCCACTGATTTTAATTTTTACTGACAAATTTTTAGTGTTCTGACAAAGACAAAACTTCAAAACCCTTGCGGTAAAATCTGAACTTCCTTCAGCTTAACCAATCTGCATAGAAGATATACCATTTGGCCCTGATCGTAGGCAAAATGAGACAAATTCAGGTACAACATGATGAGATAACTTTAGATACCACCTTCAGATCCTCATTTTGATTTTGATACCTTTGACCCCCGGCTGGTGGCATAGTGGCATCAGTGTCGGACTTCAGGACGAAAGATCCCAAGTTCAAATCCAGTTCCAGCTGGCTCTCCTGCACGCTTTCCATCCGTGCTGAGTTATGAGCTGGTGATCTCTTTGGAAACTCACCTGGCAGAATGCAATGCTGTAACCTGCCTCGTACGCGGTTCCCCACTACGCCAGAGAGGCGCGGAGGGAAATCATCCGCTAACCGGAGAAACCCCAGATGCAACGTACTTTTCCTTTTTACCTTTGCATTATTTTGCTGGTTATGGTCAATTGTCTGCGATACAGATAGGATAACAGATTCCTGCCTACTGTAGGCCATGATCACAAGACAGAATTCTCTCACAGGAACCAGTCTGTGTTCTCAATTGCTCCAAATCCAACTTGTTAAAAACAACACGAGTAAATGTTTCATGAACAAGAACTGAATACAATGTGCACCCCCTTCCCTCAATGTTCTGATCCATTTTCCCAAAAGAATCACTTGCACGTTATAGAAGTTATGAAGAATAACTATTGTTCTGACCTGTATGTGGTGTACGGAACATACACATCCCTCGAAGGAAACTCCAGGATATCCTTTGTTGGTCTAACTCGAGTATCTGGGTAGGGTTTGACCTGTAGTAACTCTGGTGTGAGACAATAATGGGGATTTTCTGGAGCTGGAGAAATGTCTATTTTCAGTTGGGCTGTATACAGAAAATAAAAACGAAATCTTAAAAGGTGCTCATTCAGGAAAAGAAATCTTCAAAAAATTTAGTACAAATGAATTTCAAAAATGTTAATTTGTTTTTAAATCTGCACAACAGACAAGATAAAAATAATAATTAATACTTGATACTGTCAATCTGCACTGAAATAAGCAAATTCTGGATTTATGAAACAATAAAACAGCATTTGAAAAAGGTGATGCATTTCTTCCAAGCCAAATAGACAGCAGTGGAGATGATCTGAGTGTGATTGGTTATAGACAGTGAACTGAAGACAACGGCTTGATGAGACTGTAGCCCAGTAATACAATGCTTATTCAGTGAACTGTGGGAACCAAGCAGAAACAAGGAGGATAGATTTGGGAAACAATCAGTAGGAAAGGAGGTAAGGTGATTCTTCAAAGAAAATATATTAGTAACATTTGAAAAAAAGTTAATGTTGAAGATTACAGGAACATTTACTCCTTCAACAGCTGACCGATTCTGATTGTGCAGTTCCAGTATTTTCTCGATTTGTGAGTAATTCTCAGGACTGAAGGGCATAATCATGATCTGTGACACACATAAAATGCTGATGGAACTTAGCAGGTTAGGCAGCATCTATGGAGGGAAATGAACAGTTGATTTTCAGGCTAAGACCTTTCACCAGAACTGGCTTTTGCCTCCAGATTTTCAGCATGTGCAGGTCTCTTTTGCATCACCATAATCATCAATTACTGGGAATCACTGAACTCTTACTGTTCAGTTAGAGGACAAAACCCTCCATCACATTCCTGTTCTTTCCCTAATGTCCTGCAAATGATCCATTCTGTTCAGTTCCTTACTGAAGGCACCATTTGATTGTTTCCACCACCGCCATCAGATCACGACCACTTTCTAAGCTCAGCATGTCTCCCTTATACATTGTGTGCGAGATTTTAAATCTACATCTCTCTATCTCAAGCCATCTGATGACAGCAACTTCCCACTATTTATCTGATCCAAAGGAGTCAATGGCATGTGCACTTCCAGCAAACCTCCTTTCAATCATCTTTGCTCCAAGAAGAATTCCATCTTCTCTACTGGAAACTTAACTTGAATGCAAGAGCCGTTCATATCTTTGCTGCACATCTCAGAATTAGGTCCAGCCTGTGATCCTAACTTTTGGCAAGTGTCATCAGCTTGTTTAATGGTAGACCTGATTTATTCATTAAATAGCTTTATGACTGATGCCAGGAAAGCTTCCACAGCTTAGTTTTATTTTAATTTATTTGTCCATGGGATGTGGATATTTCTGGCAGAGTAGACAGGAATTTAAGTGTAAACAATTAAATAAAATGCTGTTATTAATAATAGCATTTATAGCCATTTATAATTCCCTTCAGCAGGTGGTGGTGTGAGACTTGGTATGGATAGAGACTAAAACTTGAAACTTTCCAGGTCTGTGGGTACCATCCCATACTGAACAACATTTTCAATCACAGTTCTGCTGCTGTCAGAAGCAACAGATATGAATGCAAACTCTTTGAAAAGAACAGCTTGCCTGTGATTGGTCTTAGTCTCCTCAAAACAGATGAAGGTCTTCTCATGTCAGCAAGGAATTTATACAAATCTTCATCACTAAGACGATCTCCCTCCTAGATGTGTGGTACAAGAGGAGCAAAGGATGTAGTGAAAAATATCTGGTCAGTTATGGATAAATTACTAATTTCTTTTATATCAGATAATTTGAACCCCTGTTATGTACTATGTCAAACTATTTAAGGTTACCTGTTTGAAGAAGTTTGTGACTGTCAGCGTAGCTGGTCTGAAGCTTGAAAGGTTGCATGATTCATCACCTGTTGTCACTCGTTCAAGAGAGCGTCTCCCGACAAGACCAGAATTCCTTCTTTCTGACCAAGAACCCTTCCGCTCTATCAGGAAATTATGTCACACTAGTTAAGAAAATAGTCAATGTCACAGAAAGCCCCATGCCCTCACATATTAATCAAAATCCCACTTAAGCTGCCATTCCAGCCATTCCAAACTCATGGTTCCCTGCAATGTTACTACTCTGGAATAACAGCTGCATTCATCTCCGTTAAAGTATTACTGTATTTTACAGTGGTACACACAAAATGCTAAAAGAACCAAGCAGATCAGGCTGCATCAATGGAAAGGAATAGAAAGTCAATAAAAGAGGTCCAAATCATAAGGGATAATATCTAGGACAGAAAAGCCATTTGGCTCAACTGATCCTGACAGTACTTCCTAACATTTCATTAGTTTAAGAAGGAAAATTCAAATTTTAAGCATCATTTCTCTTTTAAAATCCATGCTGATTATTCTTTACTATAATTTTTCATTCTGATTTTCTTCTATTCTCTTTTTTTAGGTTGGATTCTATCATTTTCTTTCCTAGCAATGGCATTAAGCTGACATGCCTATCATATCCTGGGCCTATTTAAAAAAACCCTTTATAAAAATATATACACACATTAACCCTCTGGGTGGCACTACGCTTTTAACAGGTTATTATAATTGAACTGGATACTCTAAAAGCAGCTTAACCAGACCAACATATAACTGTAATACAATATTCAGGAATTAAGTCAAATAGCTTAATTACAAAACTCTTCTTCCTTTCTCTTTTTCTCCTCTAAGTGTTGATTTATGTCCTCCAACACAGAGCAACAAATTGAATTGGTTTTTGGTGGAAATGTACCACAAATCCACAGAGGCAAGTGAGTCCTTGACTTTGGTCCATTGCTAGATCCTAGTGTGCTGAATGATAAATACCTTCTGAAGACCAGCAGTAAACCTCCTTTCATGCTAGGAACCCCACAAAACACCCTGTACATTTAAAAAGGCACTTAGTTGAGGCAAGGTCAGTTATTTACTTCTTACTTATTTTGATTTACATTAATGCTTTTATTATTTTTAAAAATGAATTCATTTTAACTTATTGTGAATTTTTTTTTGGTAAACTTCCTACTGAAATCTTAAGTTTTAAATGTCTCTAAAGATCAGAAATGTTTGAAGTCTGTAACGAAGCTGAATCTGAGGGCAAGAAAACCGAAACAACTGCAGATGCAGGAAAACTTTAATAAAAACAGAAAATTATGTATGGAGACACAAAATTAATAGTTGATGTCAAAGATGATCTTTCAGCAGAACTTGGAAAGAGAAAACACATTAGTCTTGAGCAGAACAGAGGGTGGATGAGAAATGGATGATGGAATAAAGGGATATCAGAAGGAGCAAGGTCAGAATAATCACAGGGCTAAGCAGATGATGAAGCAATCTGTTTGACTGATTAATGAGCAAAGTTAAAAGAAGGAAAAGATAAGCAAAGCAAACAAAAGCAGTGAAATGATCCAGTCAGGTCATGCTAGTTGATGTGTGACCTAGAATAGAAACAGCCAGTTCTGATAGAAAATGTTCGTTATCAAAAGCAGATAAATTCAACATTGAATCTGAAAGGTTGCAGAAAGCCCTAAAGGAAAATAAAGTACTACTTCTCAGTGGTATACCAGGCCTTACCATAACAATGCATGAGCCAGAGAGCGAGTAAAAAAGAGAATTAAAGAGTTGGGCAACAGAAACCTAAGCAACAGAACCCCTATGGACTGAAACAGATGCTGTACAAAGTCATCATCCAAAATACACCTGGTTTCTCTAAAGTAGAGCAGACCACATCGGGTGCAGTGAATGCAATACTCTTGACTGAATCGTTACTTCACCCTGGAGGAGCAGTAAAGGAGTCAGACATTGTGTGTAACATGAGAAACTGCCACAAAAAGGGGAGTAGCTGGTGGAAAAGGATGAGCAGGTGAAGGGGCTGATGACTGCGAATGGGGAAGGGAGATATAACTGCTCCTACAATCTCGTTGAAAGTGGCAAAAGTTGCAGGGATGGTCCACCGATTGTGGAGGCACAACATGGGATCTCTGTTCTGCATTTGCAGGGCCTTTATAATCAAGGCCTCAGTGAAAAGGCCCACAAGATGTTCAGCTATACCTCATTGGGTCTAACACAGTTGTGAGGGATGGGGGGGGATGGGGGGGTAGGGGAAGTAGGGAAAGTAGGGAGAGAGGACTCAATTTTTTCTCTACCAGAGGTGCAGAGGAGTGCAAAATGAGCAGCAAAATTTATAGTTTCTATCTCACACCCCTCTTTAAGTTAAATCAACCTTATAACTACTTGTCAAAACCTTATTAGTTACTTATGAAACTGGGAGGGGATTTTTTCTTTTTTTCTGTTTTCCTTTGGTGGTCATATAAATAAATGGAAACACCAAACGGAAAGGTTAAGTAAAATGAGATTGTTTGCTTCTACATCTTCATCTCTGGGATCCAAGCTCAACACTAACTCAAATGGAAGATATGAAATGAAACTCATCTAGTCTGTTTCAATCCAGTGTATAGTTGACACGATTCGAAATGGTGCTGAATTAAATCTGACATAGCAAGTGGGAAAGACAGAAACACACAATGCTGAATTATTAGCACTCAACTGAACTTGGGGCTTAACACAGAGTGGGTTAGTCCTTTTGCAGAATATGCTGTGTGAGCCACAAGTAAGTAATAAACACCTCTAATGCTAGTTGAGTGAAATGATCATATTCCCAAAACACCCCTCAATTTAAGAAGCAACGAGCAATAAACACCAATTAAGATATACAAATAGAAATGTGGACATTAGTGTTACCAGTTTTTAAGAAAATTCACTTAAGAGCACATCACCTCCTGCTCCTATCTCTGAGTCTGTGCTGTCTCGCTCCAGGCTTCCTGCACTGTTAACAATGTTCATTAGATGTATGGCAGTCCAAGCAAAAGGCATGCGGTACTTCCCCAGTCTATGACAGAACAACTCCGCTTGGCTCTTTAGCTTCTCCAACTTTTCTTTGTTCTGTTAAAAAAAGGTAAATTAAAAAGTATGTAATTTATAACAAAAACTCTGTGCTACTGAAACTCTCTATATAGATGAAATCATCTAGTCCCACACCATTTTTAATCTCATGAGTTGGGCATCCAGCATGGGCAGACCCCTTCATGTGCCACACCATCAACAACCATATGTGCTCTTGTTAAAAGTGAAAGAAAATTTCAATTACAGTTTAGAAATTATTAATTTTTATGCTGGAAATATTTGGTAAATATTAAAGTCTAAAATTCCCAAAATACTTCAGAAAAATTGTTACTTTTGCTGTTTCAGACTCTTTGAAGATCATATAGGGTTCTGCACATTCACCAATATCTCCTTGTTGCAAAACTTTCTCCAACTGAAAAACAAAGAGAAACATTATTTCTAACTGTGGGCAACCTGTTCTTCTCAGTTATAAATACAGGCTAAGTAGTTTCATAATTTACGTTAGACAACAAGAAATCACTTTAGTGAACCCAGCCCGATACTCAATGCCAACAACACTTTTGAGTGTAAGTACTACTATCAACGGAGATAAACAATGTCTTTCACAGAGTAGTTCCTTACAGGCACATAGGATCCGCAAAGACAGAGTAGGTTGGATTCAAATTTGCTTGGCCAAAGATGGATAGAGGTGGTGAAGGGATGTTAATATGATGAGTGGTCTGTGACCTGTGGTGTGTTCCATGAGGATCAGGTCTGAGACCTCCGATTTGTGTGATATATGGTCAAAATGTAAGTGAATCTTACAAAAATTAGCAGAGTCGTGGATAGTGAAGGTCGTCATAAGAGTCAGCAAGATATAGACCATTTGGAAACGGGAGACAGAGGAATGGCAGATGGAGTTTAATCTGGATAAGCGTGAAGTGTGCTTTGGGAGGTTAAGTGTAAGAGGAAAGTAAATGGTAAATGGCAGGATCCTTTGGAGCACTGATGTGCTAAGGGATCTTGGTCCATAGCTCCCTGCAAATAGCAACACAACTAGGTAGGATGAAAGAGCAGGCGCATGGTGTACTTGCTCTCACTGGTCAAGGTGTTCAATATAAAACAAGGGAAGTTCCCTTGTAGCTGTACAAAACCTTGGTCGGGTCACCTTAGATAACTGTATGCAGTTCTAGATGCCATATTACCATAAGACATAGGAACACAATAAGGCAATTTGATTATGACTGATTTATTATCCATCTCAACCTCATTCTCCTGCCTTCTCCCTGAAACCTTTGACACCCTTACTAACCAGGAACCTATCAACCTCTGCTTTAAATATACCCAATGATTTGGCCTCCACAGCCATCTGTGGCAATGAATTCCAGATTCACCACTCTCTGAATAAAAAAATTCCTCCTCATCTGTCTTCAAAAGGGATGTCCTTGTAATCTGAGGCTGTGCCCTCTGGTCATAGACTACCTCACTATTAGAAACATCTTCTCCATGTCTACTTTATCTAGACCTTTCAATATTCAATGGCTCCAATGAGATTCCACCCCCCCGCATTCTTCTAAACTTTAGTGTGTAAAGACACAGAGCCATCAAATACTCTTCATATATTAACCCTTTCATTCACAGTATCATTCTTGTGAAGCTCCTCTGGACCCTCTCAAATGCTAGCACATCCTTTCTATTACAGGAAGGATGTGGAGCCTTAGGAGAGGGTGCAGTAAAGGTTCATCAGGATGTTGCTGGAATTGGCGAGTGGTAGCTTTGAGAAAAGGGTGGACAAACTTGTGGACTGTTTTCTCTGGAGTGTTAGAGTCCGAGCGGGGTGACCTGACAGCAGCACACAAAATTACAAAAGGCACAGTTAGGGTAGAGAGTCAGTGCCTTTGTCCCAGGGTAGAAAAGCCAAATACTAAACAGCATAGCTTTAATGTGAAAGAGGATAAAGTCTAAAGCAGATTTATGAGGTAAGTTTTGATTTTATATTAACGGTGGTAGGCGCCGTGGGAGGTGGTGGAAAAAGATATAAGGATAATGTTTAAGAAACATTAGTACGGGCACATGAACAACCAGGGAATAATAGGACAACAACTTTGTGCAGGTAGATGGGATTATTTAGATTGGCATGGAAAGCAGAAACAAGTTGGGCCAAAGGACCTGTCCCTGAGCCATACTGTTCTATGTTCCAAGTTCTCAAATGGGAATGAACGTAATGTTATAAACAGATTAGAACCGGGTCAGGTCACATCTCTCAGTGGGCGAGCATCTGGGGGACAGTGACCGCTGCTCCCTGGCCTTTAACATTATCATGGAAACGGACAGAATCAAAGAGGACAGGAAAATTTTTAATTGGGGAAGGGCAAATTATGAGGCTTTAAGGCTAGAACTTGCGGGTGTGAATTTGGATGATGTTTTTGCAGGGAAATGTACGTGTATGGACATGTGGTCATGTTTAGGGATCTCTTGCAGGATGTTAGGGATAAGTATGTAAATATGTCCCGGTGAGGAACAGAAATAATGGTAGGGTGAAGGAACCATGGGTGACAAGTGAGGTGGAAAATCTAGTCAGGTGGAAGAAGGCAGCATACATGAGGTTTAGGAAGCAAGGATCAGATAGGTCTATTAAGGAATATAGGGTAACAAGAAAGGGGCTGAAGAGAGCAAGAAGGGGGCATGAGAAGGCCTTGGTGAGTGGAGTAAAGGAAAATCCCAAGGTATTCTTCAATTATGTGAAGAACAAAAGTATGACAGGAGTGAAGATAGGACCGATTAGAGATAAAGATGGGAAGATGTGCCTGGAGGCTGCGGAAGTGAGTGAGGTCCTCAATGAATACTTCTCTTCGGCATTCACCAATGAGAGAGAACTTGATGACGGTGAGGACAATACGAGCGAGGTTAATACGAGTGAGGTTGATGTTCTGGAGCATGTTGATATTAAGGGAGAGGAGGTGTTGGGAGTTGTTAAAATACATTAGGACAGATAAGTCCCCGGGGCCTGATGGAATATTCCCCAGGCTGCTCCACCAGGCAAGGGAAGAGATTGCTGAGCCTCTGGCTAGCATCTTTATGTCCTCGTTGTCCACGGGAATGGTACCGGAGGATTGGAGGGAGGCAAATGTCGTCCCTTTGTTCAAAAAAGGTAGTAGGGATAGTCTGGGTAATTATAGACCAGTGAGCCTTACGTCTGTAGTGGGAAAGCTGCTGGAAAAGACTACTGCTCAATACAAGAGGACATGGGTTGAAGGTAAGGGGTGGGAAGTTCAAGGGGGATATTAGAGGAAGGTTTTACTACTCAGAGAGTGGTTGGTGCGTGGAATGCACTGCCTGAGTCAGTGGTGGAGGCAGATACACTCGTGAAATTTAAGAGACTACTAGACAGGTATATGGAGAAATTTAAGGTGGGGGGGTTATATGTGAGGCAAGGTTTAAGGGTCGGCACAACATTGTGGGCCGAAGGGCCTGTACTGTGCTGTACTATTCTATGTTCTTACACAGAGATTGGCGGGTGTATGGAATACACTACCAGCGACAGGGATAGAGGCAGATACAATGGGGTCTTTAAGAGACTCTTAGATAGGCACATGGAGTTTAGAAAAATAGAGGGCAACAAAGTGGTAGGGTAATTCTAGGCAGTTTCTAGAGTAGGTTACATGGTTGGCACAACATTGTGGGCCGAAGGGCCTGTAATGTGCTGTAGATTTCTATGATTCTATGAAGTTAACGAAGCACCTTGAAAGATGTTAAGGGCTAAGAAGGTATTTCACAGAATATTTTACACATGATGAATAGGATCTCCAAAATGGATTTTGAGAAGGGAGGCAGTCACTGAGTAGGTAAGAGAGGTTATTATTAGAGCATCCTCGGACGATGATTTTCATGTTAATGTTATCAAGTCACGAAGGAAAGAGTTTGAAATTAATTGTGCAAAACAAGTTGTCTGTGTGATAATTTAGTCCATTCACTCCAGTGTTCACCAAGTGGTATGACCATCCATGCACATATTTCAGGGAAGGCAGCAGTGGAAAGTATCAGAGTTTGAAAACATTAAAATAAATTCAAGTAGTATAAATGCAAGTGGTAGTGGTTGGTGTTTCTCCCTCTCCTCCTGACTTTCCAGTAACATCTGACATAAAGTCCAATCCATTCCCCCACCTCCAGGGCCCACCACCATATCATCAAACAGTCTCTGGTCTCACATACGAAGCCAAGTAAAAGGAAAATTTACCATGTTGCCTTAACACAACATCAGGGAGCTGGAGAAAGGAAAAAAATATTTAAAACAAATATTTCTTACCTTTATAACTAAAAAAACATCCTGACATGGATAAGTGATTGAAAAGATTGCTGATCGGGCCAATGTTGAAATAGCTGCAGGAGGAACATGAGGTCGTAACATGCCTTTAATTTGTTCAGAATTCAAATCAAAGAAAAAGTTTTCAGAAATCTATGGAATAAAGAAAGTAATTGTTATAAATAAGAAAATGAAAATTCAGATTTTTCAAAATATTTGCATAATATTCAATCAATGGAGCTACAATACCATATGTTAGCTCTACACTACCCTCTAGAGGTATATACTTGGAACTTCAGTTAATAGGGAACATTATTGTTATTAAAATGTAACAGCACAACTACTTGGAAAAAATAAGAGAACCTTGTGCCCTTAAAGTGACCTTCAGTTACTACAATCAAAGATTCTTTGGTCATTTATAAGTTGGATGTATGGTACATCTTTGAACAAGTTCATCCTCAGAGAAATATTCCTAATGCAACCTTATGGGAAATTTTCTCTTGTATATTGACCACCAGTGTCCAAGTATAATCAGCAATAGAAACAGGAGATTGCTACTGACCTCCATGCAACTGTTTTGCTCATATCACTTACTATCTTCATTTACAATAATATAACAACCACTAATTTAAAATTCACTAAGGGCACTGCATCAATTGGCATTTGCAGAAGGGTTGCTATTCTGCGGGCTAGCAATTTTCCCAATATATCTCAAGACTCTTGCAATTCAAAAACTGCAGTAAGGATCCGTCACTTGGTGAAATGCAGGTTGATCACTCCATTGCTTTTAACCAGATTATTTTTTGCCATGCACAAGATAGTTTACTATCTTTTTATATTCCTTTTTTTCAGTATCTAAGCGCCACAGGCCAGGGACAACATCAACTGCCACCCTGAATGTTCCTGAGAAGCTGGTGCTGAGCTTTCTTGACCTAATGTTGCCCATTTGGTGATGTGGTATTCAGAACTTAACACTCTGAGACGTGAAGGACCAGCAATATACTGCCAGATCAGAATAATACATGACCTGGAGAGGATCTGCAAATGATGGTGCTCCCATTCACCTGTTACCTTTGGTTTTCATTGTGGTAGAAGTCACAGTTTTGGGAGGTGGTGCTAGATTAGTGTATAGGAACAAACCTCAATGCATTTTACAGATGGCACATGTTACAGCAACTGTGCACTAGTGGTGGAAAGAGAGCATGCAGGGTGGATTCGGAAACCCACTGCACAGTAGTACAGTGGCCAGCACAACGCTTTACAGTACAGGTGACCGGTTCAATTCCCATCGCTGTCTGTAAGCAGTTTATACGTTCTCCCCGTGACCACGTGGGCTTTCTCTCACAGCCCAAAGAGGTACCACTTGGTAGGTTAGTTGGACATTGTAAAACTGTCCCAAGATTAGGGAGCGTTAAGTTGGTGAGTTGCTCTGCAGTGTGGCTCGAAGGGCCGAAAGGGCCTACTCCACACTGCATCTCAATAAATTTATGGCACAGTCCATAAGAAGCTGAGCAATGCAGTGCAGGAGGATCCCATGTATGAATGCAAAATTGGAGACAGATAGTGAGGAGAACAGGGGTAAAAAGGACAAATTTGAATTTGACTCTCTGCTCCCATTCTTGTCCAGTACAAATGTAAATATGTGAACTGGTTCCTTTTTATATTTAACGGAACTCAAGGTTCAATAACTTGTAACATTCTTTGTTGATTAACACTTGGAATAGCCAGTAGGGTATGTTGTGGGGTGGGATTATTAGCACTGTTGGGTTTTATACCAATAAGATTCAAAATGTCTTTAGGGAGAAAATTAACAAAACATTAAGAATGGCAAAATAATATCTCACAGCACCAACCTTTTTCTTTTCTCTGACATCATACAAGGCCAAGCTTGCAAAAATTGGCTCAATTTCAATTTCAAATCTGCAAAGACAAGAATTTGGTTTTAAAGTTGCATGGACATACCTTCCAAATTGTTTAGAGTCAGCAGTTAGCCCTTTGAGTCTGCTCTACTATTTAATACAATTCATGAATAATTCATTATCTCAAAACCATGTTCCTGCTCTCCCACCATATCTATTGATTCCTTTTGTACCCTAAAACTTACCTTTCTCTTTCTTGAATACATTCATCAATTTGGTCTCTGCCCTATTCTATGATAGATAATCCCTTGTATGAGCTCTCCATCATGCTGAATAACGAAATTTCTCCATAGTGCAGCCTTAAAAATCTTCCCTTTGTCCCAAGATGCTAACCCTGATTCTAGACATCGTCAGTCAGCAATCATCCTCCACCTCCACTCCACACCATCCCCATGCCAGCCAAAATTAGCTTCAATGAGATCTCTTCTCATCCTGAATACAGGCCAGTTTAAGCAGTCTCTTATCCCTCAGACACTCCATTCTCCTCAGACACTAACAACACCCTTCCCCCCTAGATCCCAGCTCTCTGGGAGCAGAAGATGGCCGGAGAAGATGGTGGCACGACGCAGCGCGCACTGCCTCTCTGGTGATGAATATCTGTTATCTGTCAAGTAGGACGCCGTGCACAATTCTGATTTGATGGAGGCAGACATGAGAGCACGGAGGAACATCTGGTGAAACTTTTGAAATGCCTGTTTCGCTGCCGCTGCTACCGTGCGATCCGAAATCTCTGGGGGGAAGGCCCCGAATCCTCGGCTTTGCCTGTTGCTTGGCAGCCGGGGCCAGGGTCGAAGCGCTCAGGAAAGATGGTGCTCGGTGTCGGAGGGCAGGTCAGAGGCTCGAAGTTTTCGGACGGACTCAGAGTCGGACTGTGGTCCGGTGCTTCCGGATGCTGCATCGGCAAGTCTGCAGCACTGGAAGCTCATGGCAGAGAGAGTTTCTCCCTTCTACCGTCTGCGTGAAATGTTGGGGCTATCAGGACTTTGAGACTTTTTTTTTTTACTATGCCCATGGTCTGCTCTCATCAAATTACAGTATTGCTTTGCACTGTTGTAACTATATGTTATAATTATGTGGTTTTTGTCAGTTTTAGTCTTGATCTGTCTTGTGTTTCTGTGATATCATACTGGAGGAACATTGTATCTTTTTTTAATGCATGCATTTCTAAATGACAATAAACGAGGACTGAGTGTCCTCATAATCTAATCTAATCTAATCTGATCTGTGCCGGATCTTCATTATTCCCTCTGACCTTTTTCTCTCTGAAGCAGAACACTCTGTCCTCAGTAAAGGCCTCACCTCTGCCTCCGTGCCCACACCTCAGTGAGTTCTACACCCACCATGACACTGAGCTTTTCTTCCACTGCCTCCATCTCTGAGCTGACTTCTTAGGCAAGAACTTTCCACCCTGCACCAATGACCCCTTCTCCTGTCTTCAACACTCCTCCTCTTCCTGGACATAAGACCCTGTTCTTCTGGCTGCTCTGGACCTTTTCACTGCCAACTGCCAACGGGACATCGACCATCTCGACTTCAACACTCATCTCTACAATTCCAACCCCACTCCTTCCGAACCCTCTGCTCTCCACTCTCTCCACACAAATACTAAATTCATTATCAAAGCTGCAGATGGGGGGGAGGGGGGGGAGTGCTGTAGTAGTCCGGCACACTGACCTCAGACACCTTCTCTTGCTTACGCCTTGTCTTCACTAAGAAGCACCAGGCCATTGTCACCCACCACCATCACTGACCTCATTAGCTCTGGGGATCTCCCATCCACGGCCACCAACCTCATAGTTCCTGCAACCCACACCTCCAGTTTCTACCTCCTATCCAAGATCCACAAACCTACCTGCCCAGGTAGACCCATTGTTTCAGCTTATTCCTGCCCCAATGAACTCAATTCTGCATACCTTGACTCTGTTTTATCCACCCCCCCACTCCAGTTCAGTCCCCTCCTAACTACATCCGTGACACTTCACTCACTCTGTATCTTTTCAAGTTCCCTGGCCCCCATCATCTTATTTTTACTATGGATGTCCAGTTCCTATACACCTCCATCCCTCACCAGGAAGGCCTTAAAGCTCTCCAGTTTTTTCTGAACACCAGACCCAACAAGTTCCTCTCCACCACCTCTCTCCTCTGCCTAGTGGAACTTGTCCTCACTCTTAATAATTTCTCCTTTGGCTCCTCCCACTTCCTTCATACAAAAGGTGTAGCCATGGGCACTCGCATGGGTCCCAGCTATGCCTGCCATTTTGTCAGCTATGTAGGACAGTCTATGTTCCAAGCCCACACTGGTGGCCGTCCCGCACTTTTCCTACGCCATATTGACCACTGCATTATTGCTGCTTCCTGCACACATGCAGAACTCATTGACTTCATCCACTTTGCCTCCAACTTCCACCTTGCCCTCAAATTTACCTGGTCCAATTCCAACACCTCCCTCCCCTTTCTCGATCTGTCTGTCACTATCTCTGGAGACAGCTTATCTACAAATGTCTCATAAACCGAAGGACTCTCACAGCTACCTGGAGTATACTTCTTTCCACCCCATTACTTGTAAAAATGCAATCCCCTTCTCATTTTCACCACATCTGCTCTCAGGATGAGGCTTTTTATTCCAGAACGAACGAGAGGTCCTCCTTCATCAAAGAAAGGGGCTTCCCTTCCTCCACCATCAACGATGCTCTCAACCACATCTCTTCCATTTCACACACGTCTGCTCTCATTCCATTCTCCCACCACCCAACCAGGGATAGGGTTCTTCTTGTCCACACCTACCACCCCACCAACCGCTGCATCCAGCATATAATTCTCTGCAACTTCCGCCATCTCCAACGGGATCCCACAACCAAGCACATCTTTCTCTCCCCCCCCCCCCAACCCCCCCACTTTCTGCTTTCCACAGGGATCACTCCCTACGCGACTCCCTTGTCCGTTTGTCTATCCCTACTGATCTCCCTCCTGGCACGTTCCCTTGCAAGTGGAACAAGTGCTACACCTGCCCTGACACCTCCTCCCTCACTACCATTCAAGACCCAAAGAGTCTTTCCAGGTGAGGCGACACTTCACCCGTGAGTCTGTTGGGGTTGTATACTGTGTCCAGTGCTCCCAGTGTGGCCTCTTGTATATCGGTAAGACCCAACATAGATTGGGAGATGCTTTGCTGAGCACTTACACTCCGTCCATGAGAAAAAAAATGGGATCTCTCAGTGGCCACCCATTTTAGTTCCACTTCCCATTCCAATATGTCCATCCATGGCCTCCTCAACTGTCGTAATGAGGCCACTCTCAGGTTGGAAGAGCAACACCTTATATTCCGTCTGAGTAGCCTTCCAACCTGGTGGCATGAACATCAATTTCCGGTAATGCCACCCCTCCCTTCACCATTCCCCATTTCCTTTTCCCTCTCTCACCTTATCTCCTTGCCTGCCCATTGCCTCCCTCTGGTGCTCCTTTCCCTTTTTCTTTCTTCCATAGCCGTCTGTCCTCTCCTATTAGATTACCCCCTCTCCAGCCCTGTATCTCTTTCACCAATCAACTTCCCAGCTCTTTACTTCACCCCTCCCTCTCCCGGTTTCACCTATCACCTTGTGGTTCTCCCTCCCCCCGCCCCCCACCTTTTTAGCTTTACTCATCTTTTTTGTCCTCCAGTTCTGCTGAAGGATCTAGGCCCAAAATGTCAACTGTACTCTTTTCCATAGATGCTGCCTGGCCTGCTGAGTACCTCCAGCATTTTGTGTGTTGCTTGGATTTCCAACACCCGCAGATTCTCTCCTGTTTGTGAAGCAGTCTCTTCATGTACATATCATGCCATTTTAGGAATCAAGCTGGTGAACCTCCACTGCATTCCCTCTAATGGCAAGTAAGCGAATTCCAGTTATTTGGGCCATTGTCTAATCGGGGAAGCCACTTATTTGAACAAAAACTAATTGAGAGAATGGCCAGAATTCCCCTTGTTTATTTGGGATAATGTGCCACTTAATTGGGACAGGAGACTACTGCCAAACGTTCTAACTAGCATCAGTTGTGCACACTTGTATGGCCGTTAGGTACTACACCGTGCTTAGAGTGAACAGTTTTTAAAAATAGCGTTAGTTGTGTTTCTTACTCTTCGTCAGCCCATCAACTGTACAGGGGCATAGGCCGCCAACAGCGGCTTGCCAGAGCCGTCAGTCCTGGGCTGATCAACCTCCTGGCTTCTGCTTTCATAAGGCAACTTCATACATCTTTTAGGTGAAGGTGTTTCCCCGCCCAGGGACGAGGACTTCAGAGCTTCTGTTCGCATTTCTGTAGCGGTGTGGGGTTGCTAACGCCATGTCCAATCCTACTCCTTTCACAGCCGGGTTTGGGACCATCCATGGCAGAGTTCAGTTGCATGCGTTTGTGTTCAAAAAGCAGTGACTTTTGTCACTGATAGGTGGTGAGAATTAGCATTAACACAACTAGAACCATTTTGTTCATTGCAGTTTCAAACATTCAGGCTTATAGATGCCAGAAGCAGCTGGGAGAGAAAATGAATCAATGTCACTACTTAAACAAGTTAGGAACTATTACGAGTTTGAAGGTTTCAACATTCATCTTGGATGTTACAATGAAAATGAAGATTTGGAGAATGCAATCACCAAAACCATTGAATGAAGGCAGTGTCTACGCTGACTTTGTTCATTTACAGTCAATCAAAGGACAGCATACACTGGATAAATTCCTTCATCGATAACTATTTGGAACAAATGCATTTTTTATACTATAGTAGTATTGGTAAGTGTTTTAATTTGTTCTGTATTTCATTTAAATACATAATTTGTTACTCAAATGGTAATTTGTTTTTTTGTTTATACCTTTTTAATTATTTCCATGAAAGTTTGACTAGTTGGGATAGCCACTTAATTGGGCCAAAATGTATTGGTCCCAAAGTTTCCTGACTGGAAACCATTGTATATCCTTTTTTAGGCAAGGAAACCAAAACCGTGGACAGTAGTCCGTGTGGGTTTCCTCCAGGTCTTCCAGTTTTCTTCCACATTCCAAAGTCCTACGGGTTAGGGTTACTAAGTTGTGGGCATGCTATGTTGGAACCAGAAGTACAATCACACTTGAGGGGTTGTGCCCAGCACTTTCTCAGATTGTGTTTGTTGTTGATGCAATCGACACATTACAGTGTGTGATTCAATGTTTTGATGTGCACGTAACAAATAAGTTAATCTTACTTTTGTAGCTTCCTTGCCCCAGCTAGTTTTGTGTCATCAGTAAACATAAGAATATCACATTCCATTTGGGCAGTATACAACATTCCAGACTCAATACTGAATTCTACAGCTTCAGGTTTGTTCACTTTCTGATGAATCAGTTCTACCATAAGTCATCCATGAGTAATGTTGCTTCAGTTCTTCTCCCTGATTCGCTGGGGATTTTGTATAATCCTGTGTTTTTTAGATTTTAGGATCCGTTATTTGTATTCTCTCTATCTAAATGTTCTGTTCACAGCTTCAGTACTTTCTTTGTCCATGTTCTAAATTCTCTTATTAAGCTAACAACTGGATGACTTCAACTATAGCTTATCACCATGGAAACCCCAGCTCACCCTGTAAGAGGCTCCCTTTATTCATCCATCCCTCCTCCGCCCTCTGTATAACATAAAACTTGCTTGTTTTCTTCCTTTCCTGGTTCCAACACAGCTTGATTTGTGAATGTTTCCATATTATAATCAGCTAGGGTAGAAGTACTGATCCCTTCCTTAGCAACCCCAACAATGTCCCAAGTATTCCCATTTTCTGTTCTTATCAGTCAGTTTTCAAACCATGTTTGTATATCATCCCAATTCTATGACCTTTAATTTGCACACTAACCTCTTATGTGGGATTGTATCAAAGGCCTTATACAAGTTCCATAAACCATATCCACTTTTTCTAATATTTACCTATTCAACCAGATACATTCTAGCTCCAGCAGATTTGTCAAAGGTAATTTCCCTTACATAAATCTACGTTGGCTTAGTCTAATCACCATGATATTTTCTGAGTTTCCTTTTATCACATCTTTTATAATAGCCACCAGCATTTTCCTGTTTTTGATGTTAGGCCAATCTATATTTTTGTTCTTCCTCCTTTCTGAAATTCTGTTCAATTTTCACATTCTTCAATCTGCAAAATAATTTAACAATTCACAATTTATTTTTTAAAACAAAAACCCACGTACTTCAAAGATAAGCATTTCACAAGGAGCCTTTGACCGAAGTGCTCCCGGGGAACTTCAGGGACTGTGTGCCTTTCTATTGGTTCATCCTGTAATCAATTTGAAACAAAGCAGTTTAGTTAGTTCATTGTTAGTCAAGGCAACTTTCATAAATATTTATTGCTGGCCATAACCTCTCAAGAAAGGGAAACAAAATGTCGGACAAGTTTTTCAGAAAAGCCACAGTCATCATTGGGCCATTCTAGAGAGCTTCTCCAATGGGAAGTGTGTAAGTAATGTGATATTGCACTAAACAAAAAGATGAGTAGCTCACATAACAATAAGGTAGCTGTTGAAACACTTCATTTAGAAGCGCTCTTCCTTTTCAGGAAGTGAAATCAGATCGATCTCATGTTTCTAAGACCTGCCAATCAGTTATGCCAGAAAAAGTGATCACAGTATGATGAAACTTCTCATACAAATGCAGGTGCAATAGTTTGATCTCAAACCAGTGTATTCTACATAATTAAGGGAGACTATAATGGGATGAGGGAGGAGCTAGGAACTCAAGCTATATAGTGGGACAACTGAGGAACAGTGGAAACTTTCAAATGATTTTTTACAGTGCTCAACAAAGGCATATTTGGTTAAAGGCAAGGACAGTAAGGATGGGGAGAGCCAGCCTTGGATAACTACGGAAACAAATGATGGCATCCAACTAAAAGCTCACACATACAAAGTCACTTGGAGTAGTAAAATTCTCTGGACCCTGGGCACGTCCTGGTAGATTGGAAGACAGTGAACGTCACAGTTCTGTTTAGAAAATGATGGAGGCAAAAGGATAACGTAAGATGCAGGAAACTATAGGCCATTTAGCTTAATGTCTGTTTGGGAATATGCTTGAAGCTATCATTCAGGAAGAAACAGCAAGACATTTGGAAGTGGTTCCATCAGGCACTTCCAGGTATCTTGCTATTTCCTCCTTAATGACAGCTTCGAGCATGGATTCATGAAGGGCAGATCCTTACTGGAATTCTTTGAGGTATTAATGAGCACAGTGGAGGGATGGGAATAGGACAATTTCATATACTTTGATTCCCAGAAGGCATTTGAGAAGGTGCCACAAAAAAGAACTTAGCCAGAAGATAAGGGTTCATGGAGTTTGGGGTAATGTGAGGAACAGTTCTGCCAGATCAAGGAGGGTGGTGGTGGAGGAGAACAGTTCGGTTCTTTTATTGAGAAAGAAGTGGAAAGCTTTAAAACCTTCTCAGTGGGGGATAGAACTGTAAAGGGACTCGACATCCATGGTGAAAATGAGGCAGTCAGGGCCAGGGAATTGAGTATTAGTGAGGAGATAGAAGGCATGAGAAGTGCCACGGATGTTGGTGGGAAGAGACTGAACCAAGAGGAACAGATTGGGGTTGAGGCATGAGGACACGAATTCAGTGGGGCAAGAGCAGGCAGAGACGATGGGCCTACCCAGACCGTTAGGTCTGTGGATCTTGGGTTGGAGGTTTTAGTGAGCAGTGTGTGGTAAGGAAACTATGAGTTTTGTAGCAGTGGGAAGGAGTTCTCCAGAGTTGAGGTCAGTGAGATCTCAGGCACAGTTTTCTGATGGTCTGGTGTGGGTCATCTTCAAGGGGTAGGTATCAGGAGGTGACTAAAAGTTGCTACCTGGCCTCAGCAAAGTAGAGGTCAGTCCACCATGCTACAACAGCACCCACTTTGCGGGTTCGATGGTAGGGTTGGGATTGGTGCGGAAAGGGTTGAAGGCAGTGTGTTCAGAAGGGGTAAGGTTCGAGGAGGAGAGAGAGGAAAGAGATGCCTGTGAGGAAGGAAGGATGAGCCGCTGAACAATGGCACCATGGTTCAGACAGTCATTCAAAAGAGGGGAAAGAAGTGAAATGTTGTGCTAAGATGAGGGCACCCTCAGAGTGGAGGAACAACATCTTATATTCCATCAGGGTACCTTCCAACCCAATGGCATGAAGATCAATTTCTCCTTCCAGTAAACAAATTCCCCTCCCCATTCCTTATTCTGACCTCTTACTTCTTCTCACCTGCCTACTACTTCGCCCTGGGTCCCACCCTCCTTCCCTTTCTCCTATGGTCCACTCTCCTCTCCTATCAGGTTCTTTATTCTCCAGCCTTGACCTTTACCACCCACCTGGCTTCACATATCACCTTCCATCTTGCCTCTTTCCCCACCCCCCACCCCACCTTTTTATTCTGGCATCTTCCCCTTCCTTCTCAGTCCTGGAGAAGGGTCTCGGCCCGAAACGTTGATGCTGCCTAACCTCCTGAGTTCCTCCAGCATTTTGTCTGTATTGTTTTGGATTTCCAGCACCTGCAGACTTTCTCGTGTTTGTGAAGAGAAATGTAGTTGTAATTAGGAATAGTGTAACCACGGGAATAGACACATTCCCTGTCACATTGATCGAGGGTCCCAAAGGCTATGTTGGCTGGCTGGTGCCTGGGTTCAGGATATCTCATTGGACCCACAGAGAAAATTGGAGTGGGAGGGGAAGGATCCAGCAGTTGCAGTCAAGTTGGGTGCTAGTGACTAGTGGTGTTCTGCAGGGGAAAGTGTTGGGATCAGTTCTTTTCACGTTATACGTCAATAATCTAGATGACACGTTGGACGGCTTTGTGACCAAGTTTGTGGATAGGTGGAGGGACAGGTAGTGTTGAGAAAGCAGAGAGTCTGCAGAAGGACTTGGACAGATTAGGAGAACGGGCAAAGAGGCAGATGGAATACAGTGTTAGGAAGTGTATGGTCATAGACTTTGGTAGAAGGAATAAAAACGCACACTATTTTCTAAACACGGAGCAAATTCAGAAATAAGAGGTGAAAATGGACTTGAGAAGACTCGTGCAGGATTCCCTAAAAGTTAACTTGCAGGTTGAATTGGTGGCAAGGAAGACAAATGCAATGTTAGCAATCATTTCGAGAGGACTAGAATATAAAAGCAAGGATGTAATGTTGAAGCTTTATAAGCATTGATCAGACCACATTTGGAGTACTGGAAGCAGTTTTGAGCACCATATCTAAGAAAGGACATGTTGGCATTGAATGAAAGGATTAACATATGAGGAGCATTTATGAGTGGTGTCTGTACTCACTAGAATCTAGAATAAGGGAAGTATCCTATCGAAACCTATTGAATATTGAAAGGTCAAGATAGAGTGGACATGGAGAGGATGCATCCAATAGTGGAAGAGTACAGGACCAGAGGGCACAGCCTCAGAGTAGAAGGACATCCCTTTAGAATAGAGATAAGAAATTTCTTCTTGAATTAATTGCTAAAGATGGCTGCAGAGGCTGTAAAGTGGAGGTTGATAGGTTCTTGATTAATAAGGCATCAAATGTTGAAAAAAGATCCAGTGCTTTCCCTGCGTATATGACGAATAAACTCTTCTCAGGATTCCAACCAGGTACAGGTATCAATTATAACCAATGTTTCTATGACAAACTCTGCCTTCATCTTCAGGGATGATGCCTGGGCATGTCTAGTCCAGTGGTATTTATACCCCTGTAGTCCATCCCTCCTGATGGGTAAGTCCTTATCCATTCAGGTTTCTGCTCTCCCACTTTGTTTACAATCGAATTCCACTTTTTACTTCGAGTTTTCCTCTAGTTTTATTTCAATAGCTTCCTTTAGCAGGTGGTTCCAAAAGCCATTGGCATAGCACAGTATTTTTGTGCCAAAGTCAAACTGATGGCCTTTGTAAATGCAGTGTTCTGCTACCGCTGATTTATCCAGGTAACCCAAACAGAAAATCAGGAAATCCTGTAAACACCAGCCAATCTGAGTCCCAGGTCATCTTTGACCTGTATAAGCTGTCACCTGAGCTTCTTTATGGGTATCTAGATGGTATTAATCCAGTATTTCTTCAGGATCCTGGCGATCCTTCCAGAAACTGTGGAAATATAGGGAAGACAGGTGGTAGCGATGGGTTCCTCCTTGTTGTTTCCTGGATTTTCCCCGTCAGTGATTTCTTTCACCTTGTAGTCATTCTGTCGGAACATCGTGTGTAATCGTCTGATTTCCTCAAGGAGACTCTCTGGGTCCTAAAAAGTTTTCGCATGATTGATCAAAGTACAAAGAACCACTCTACGTTGGGAGGTGTGACGGTGGCTGTTATTGCTGAGGTATAAGTCCGTGTGAGTGTGTTTCCAATGAACACCATGTCCGAGGCTACTGTCCAGTTTCCATCAGATGAGAATGGCCTGGAATTGGAGGCAACCATTCTCCTCCATCTCCATTGTAAATTGAATGTTTGGACGTATACTGTTCAGATGGTCGTGGAACTGTTGGGAGTGCCTGGAGCCGATGAGGCCACATGACGAAGTATCTGAAGAATGTGGGGTGCAAGGACGATGAACTCAGAGCCCTCTCCTCAAAGTCCTTTATGCAGAAATTAGCAACAGCCAGTAACAAAGACAATCCCATGGCCACTCTGTCCATTTCTTCATGGTAGTTCCTGTTATAGAGGAAGTATGCTGATATAAGCATGTGTTCAAAAAGGTCAGTGGTGTCAAACCTTGACTTCAGAAGGGCCAAGCTGCCCTTAATGAGAATTCTCGTGAACAGAGACACCATGTTGAAACTGACCATTAATATCCTCCAGGTTCAGCTGGATGTTGGTTATCGTTTTAACAAAGTCTGTCAAATGTTACCGGGAGAAGGCAGGAGAATAAGGTTCAGAAGGAAAATCAATCAGCTATGATCGAATGGAGGAGCAGACTCGATCACCCAAAAGGGCCAATACTACTCCCATGTCCCTGGTCTTACAGAAAGTTGTTTCCACTGGTAAGTGAAATGAGAACTAGGGGACATAGCCTCAAAGTTCGTGGATAAGAGAAATTGCTTTTCCCAGCGAATAGATAATCTATG
Organism: Mobula birostris; assembly: GCF_030028105.1. Classification (NCBI taxonomy): domain Eukaryota; kingdom Metazoa; phylum Chordata; class Chondrichthyes; order Myliobatiformes; family Myliobatidae; genus Mobula; species Mobula birostris. The sequence continues at coordinate 63,489,839 of NC_092381.1, read as the reverse complement.
GAATTCTCTGCACAAGGAAACAGTAGGGGCTACCTCATTAAATATATTTAAGACACACAAAGACTTTTGCACAGTGGTGGAATTAAGGATTATTCGGAAAAGGGCAGGTAGGTGGAGCAGAGGCCACAGCCATGATGGCAGGACTGTCATATGGTGAAAGATTGGAGCGACTGGGCTTGTATATACTGGAATTTAGAAGGATGAGAGGGGATCTGATTGAAACATGCAAGATTATTAAGGGATTAGACACGCTAGAGGCAGGAAATATGTTCCCGATGTTGGGGGAGTCCAGAACCAGAGGCCACAGTTTAAGAGTAAGGGGTAGACAATTTAGAATGGAGTTGAGGGAAAAACTTTTCTACACAGAGGGTTGTGGTTCTGTGGAATGCTATGCCTCAGAAGGCAGTGGAGGCCAATTCTCTGGATTCTTTCAAGAAAGAGTTAGATAGAGCTCTTAAAGATAGCAGAGTGAAGGGATATGGAGAAAAGGTGGGAAAAGGGTACTGATTGTGGATGATTAGCCATGATCACAGTGAATGGTGGTGCTGGCTCAAAGGGCTGAATGGCCTAGTCCTGCACCTATTGATCTTATTGAATGGTGGAGCAGGCTCGATGGACCAAATAGCCTACACCTGCTCCTACTCCTTATGTTCTTATGTAGTCGACCTACCTATATGGACATGGGACAAGGATGGATTGATCAATGATACCCTTCAGCCTGACCTATACTGAGCTGGTTCATGCATGAAAATCAAAATCCAGGACTGAGTCATCTTCCAAAGGAGTGAAGAAAATCACAGAAGTTAGGACGGAAGTAGGAGGTCGAGTCAATTGTCGGAATAAAAATGTTATCTAAAAGCAGTTTCTGGCAAAGTGGTGAAAGGGCTGGGTAAAGCTCAATTCTTGTTCCTGTATTTTTCAGAGAATAAGGAAATGAAAGCAATAACTAGAGCCCAAGGAACTGATAATAGGAGGAAAAAACATAGTAATTCAAAATGAAAGTCTTCTTATGACTGGTTACAAATTAACTGCCCACACAAACTGCCGGAAAACAACACCAAATACAGAAGTTTTTTTTGTTTTTACAGGAAAAGTAATACAACCACAAATTCAGCTCTGGAAAGCATATCTTCAGCTAGCTGAAGAGTATGGCAGAAAATTATATGAAGCAAAATGGGAAGGACTGTATTTGTTCAAAGTGGTCAACTTGTACAGAAATTGTTCATTTGTAACAACAGTTCAGTAGATCATATAAAATATTTAAGTTTTCTCAGTTTTTTTTTTTATTTTGTACTTACGATATTGAAGAACTTTAGCTCTGGACAATGAAACACTTCCCAATACAGGTGTTCAGCATCCAGATGAAGTATAGCAATGGCAAGCATAATACATCAGATGTAAAGCAATCTCAGAGTATTATCAAGGTTGTATCAAGATAACTTTAATTTCTCCCATCTGCAATTGTGTGGTTTTTGAATAAGGTTGCCATCAATATCATTCAATAGCAACCACAGATTAAACCCACCCATTCTACAACAATGTAAAGAACATGAAACTATTTTCCAACCTCATCTGGCGCTGGATAAAGTGCAAATAGCTCCTTATGTCGATTTCCCTTCCTCTGTTCTTCATTCTGTTGGTCTATTTCTTCAATAGGGAATCGATCTAGTAGATTTGGAAGGACAGCATCAGGAAGCGAATTCTTGAGATCAAAAATACTGCAGGCCCAGCTACCTCTAGGAGTGTCGTCTATGGATACAGAACGCCGTTTCAAATCATCCTGCAATTAGAGACCTTTTTGTTAACTTCCATGCTCCAACTTTTTGCACTACAATAAAAGTAAATTTAAATTTAATGTCCATCTCATTGCTGCGTGGTTGATACCATATTTGTTTCCAAATTGACTACCACTCCAGCAAGTCATTGTGACTACATTTGCAAAACTTGAAATATCCACGAGGCACCATATAATTGTGTGTGTCTATATATATATATCCTTCACAATGTCAGGATGTCACAAAACACTGCAGCCGATTAAGTGACTTTGCTACTGCTGGATGCAGGAAACATGATATTCAATTTGTCTACACCAAGCTTCCAGAAGCAACAATGCAATAAAAACCAGATGCACCATTTTATTGATTTCTATGCTCTATGACATTAACTTGTAACTAACTCACCCTGGGTAATGTGTTTCCTATTGTTTTGTAAGTACATTCAATGAAGTGCTTCACCTGATCGTCCTGGTAACTGTTGGGGTCTGGCATTTCATCTGATTCAAAGATCTGCTTTGGCAAACCTTTTTGTCTTTCTTTCTGTTTGTCAAGTGTGTTGGGATTGAATCCTGTGCTGAGCTTGTGATACCTGTTTTAACGAATGTTTAAAAACTGCATTACAATTAAAGCTCACTGAACCAGTCGAAAGAAATTGAGTGAAAATATACTACCTAGTGCTTACTTGCGATTCACGATGGCCCAGTCCTCAGTGTAGGTTCTCACACAGTCCCTTACATGAGGGTCCATATCACTGAAAACAGGAATAAAAATAGTAATTACAAAAATTATGAGTTGAAAACAGGCTTCCAGCATGAACTTTTAAAAGTGACAATGAAAGTTATCAGATGGTAGGTCCATCTAGAAGATTAAGGTGCATGGGAGCTATGGTAACTTGGCCATATGGATTCAAAGCTAGCTTCCCACAGAAGACACAGCAAAGTGGCGTGACTAGAGGTGATCTGCAGGGATCTGTACCGAGACTGCTGCTGTGTGTGATATTTATAAATGACTTTGTTGAATAGTTGAAATCTGCAGATGCCACCAAGGTTGGAGGCATAGTTCATAGTACAGAATGTTGCCAAAGGACACAACAGGTTACACACTCAATGGTCACTTTATTAAGTACCTTCTGTATTTAATAAAGTGGCTACTAAGTGTACGTTCATGGTATTCTGCTGCTGTATCCCATCCACATCAAGGTTTGATGTGTTATGCGTTCAGAGATGCTCTTCTGCACCCCACTGTTGTGATGTGTGGTTATCTGAGTTACCGTCACCTTCCCACCAGTTTGAACCAGTCTGGCCATTCTCCTCTGACCTCTCTCATTAACAAGGTGCTTTCACCCACAGAACTGCCACTCACTGAGTGTTTCTTGCTTTTCGCACCATTCTCTGTAAACTCTAGAGACTGTTGTGCATGAAAATCCCAGGAAATCTGCAGTTTCTGAGATCCTCAAACCACTCCATCTGGCACCAAAAGTCACCGTCAAAGTCACTGAGATCACATTTCTTCCCCATTCAGATGTTTGGTCTGAACAGCAACTGAAGAACTCTCGAACTTGCCTGCGTGCTTTTATGTATCGAGTTGCAGCCACAGGATTGGCTGATAAGATATTAACAAGCAGGTAACCAGATGTACCTAATTAAGTGGCCACTGAGTGTAGATTAGTTGCAGAAATCAAAAAGTACAGGGGGATCCTGATCAGCTGAGCATGTGGGCCAAGGAACGGCAAATGGAATTTAATTCAGAAAAGTGCAAGGTATTCATTTTGGCAAGTCAAATCCAGCTATGGCTTTCAAAGTGAAAGGCAACAAGACAACACCACCTGCCTGTGCTGGTGATGCCTCTCTCCCAGATGCGTTGAATAACTTCTACGCTCGTTTTGAGGCAGAAAATGACGTGGCTGCGAGGAAGATCACCCTTCCTCCAAACGACCAGGTGCTGTGTCTTACAGTGGCCGATGTGAGGAGAACCCTATGCAGGGTCAACCAACAGAAGGCTGTTGGACCAGACAATATTCCTGGTAGAGTGCTTAGAGGATGTGCAGACCAGCTAGCAGAGATTCTCACTGACATCTTCAACATTTCCCTGAGCAGCGCCGTTGTTCCTACGTGCTTCAAGGCCGCCACCATTGTCCCCATGCCGAAGAAGTCTTCAGTGTTCTGCCTCAACGATTACCATCCCGTCACACTCACATCCATTATCATGAAGTGTTTTGAGAGGCTCGTTATGAGGTACATCAAGACCCTGCTGCCCCCCTCAATGGACCCCCTGCAGCTCGCATACCATCCCAACCGGTTAACAGATGACGCCATTGCCATCGCCCTCCACCTAGCCCTGACCCACCTGGACAAAAAAGACACGTACGTTTGAATGTTGTTCATAGACTTCAGTTCAGCATTCAACACAAGCATTCTTCATAAACTGATTGGAAAGCTGAGCCTACTGGGCCTGAACACCTCCCTCTGCAAATGGATCCTAGATTTCCTGACTGGGAGACCTCAGTCAGTCCAGATTGGAAGCAGCATCTCCAACACCATCACACTGAGCACGGGGGCCCCCCAAGGCTGTGTGCTCAGTCCACTGCTGTTCACTCTGCTGACCCACAACTGTGCTGCAACACACAGCTCGAACCACAGCATCAAGTTCACTGATGACATGACCGTGGTGGGTCTCATCAGCAAGAACGATGAGTCAGCATACAGAGAGGAGGCGCAGAGCCAACAACCTGTCTTTGAATGTGAACAAAACAAAAGAGATGGTTGTTGACTTCAGGAGGACATGAAACCACCACTGTCCGCTGAACATCGACGACTCCTCTGTAGAGATCGTTAAGAGCACCAAATTTCTTGGTGTTCACCTGGCGGAGAATCTCACCCGGTTCCTCAACACCAGCTCCATAGCAAAGAAAGCCCAGCAGCATCTCTACTTCCTGCAAAGGCTGAGAAAAGTCCATCTCCCACCTCCTCATCCACACCACATTCTACAGAGGTTGTATTGAGAGCATCCTGAGCAGCTGCATCACTGCCTAGTTCGGAAATTGCACCATCTCGGATCGCAAGACCCTGCAGCGGATAGTGAGGTCAGCTGAGAAGATCATCGGGGTCTCTCTTCCCGCCATTACAGACATTTACACCACATGTTGCATCCGTAAAGCAAACAGCATTATGAAGGACCCCACGCACCCCTCATACAAACTCTTCTCCCTCCTGCCATCTGGCAAAAGGCACTGAAGCATTCAGGCTCTCACGACCAGACTATGTAACAGTTTCTTCCCCCAAGCCATCAGACTCCTCAATACCCAGAGCATGGACTGACACCAACCTACTGCTCTCTACTGTGCCTACTGTCTTATTTATTGTAATGCCTGCACTGTTTTGTGCACTTTATGCAGTCCTGGGTAGGTCTGTAGTCTAGTGTAGTTTTGTGTTGTTTCACGTAGTTCAGTGTAGTTTTTGTATTGTTCATGTAGCACCATTGTCCTGAAAAACGTTGTCTTGTTTTTACTGTGTACTGTACGAGCAGTTACGGTCGAAATGACAATAAAACGTGACTTGACTTGACAGAGCCTGAAGACTGCTGTAGAACACAGCCACCTGGAGTACTGGCTCACAGCTCACTGAAAGCAGAGTCACAGGGTGGTGAAGACATGCTAGCTTTCATAAGTGAGGGTATGGAGTATAAAAGTCAGGAGGTGAAGTTGTAGTTGGTTGCACAGGACACTGGAGAGTATTGTGTTCAGTTCTGGTTGCCCTGTTATATGAAGGATCTGCCCTGTGCTAGTGCAGGGGAAGTGCGGCAGGAGCTCTACAGTGCCGGTGTGAAGCCACTCGCCCTGACGGTGTCTTCATTGTTGCTGGTGACTTCAATCATGCCAACTTAAAAACAGTCATGCCAAAGTTTCCAGCACGTCACTTTTGCAATCAGACCTGATATCTACCAATGTTAGAGGAGCTTACAAGGCTATCCCCTGCCCTCACCATGAATACTCAAACAACATATCCATTTTGCTTATCCCTGCATATAGGCTCCTGGTCAAATGAGTGTTATATGTTTTGTGCATGCACTGTGGGGTTTTATTTGGTTGTAGTTGACAATAAACTTGAACTTTGGGATTTGGGATGTTGCCAGGATGAGGGACTGAGTTAGAAGGAGAGGCTAGATGGGATATGTTTTTATTCCAATGGGGACTGAGAAAGGATCTTACAGAGGTGTCTAAAATCATGAAGGGCATAGATAGAGTGAAGAATTAGTTTGGAGAATCAAGAACTAAGGGGCATAGGTTTAAGATGAGAGGGGAAAAGATTTAATAGGAACTTGAGGGGCAACTTTTTTCCTACAGAGGGTGGTATGTATGCAAAATGAGCTGCCAGAGGAAGTGGTTGAGGCAGGTACAATAACAACTTTAAAAGACAGCTGGACAGGTACATGGATTGGAAAGGTTTAAGTTATGGGCCAGATGCTGGCAAATGGGACTAGCTTGAATAAGGCATCTTGGTCGGCATGGGTCTGCCTGGATAAGAGAACATGTGCTATTGGGAGAGGTTGGACAAACTGGGATTGTTTTGCTCTGGAGCGGCGGAGGCTGAGAAGAGACCTGATAGAAGTCTATAAAATTATAGACAGCTGATATCTTTCTACCGGTGTCAAGATGTCCAATACTCGAGGATATACATTTTTAAGGGGGGGGGGGGGAAATGGAAGAGTTCAAAGATGTCCATGGCAAGTTTTTCCAAACATGCAGAGAGTGGCAGGTGCTTGGAATGCACTGCCAAGGTTGGTAGCAGAGGGAGAATAATGGCAAATAAGAGGCTCTTAGATAGGCACAAGAATATGCAAAGAATGAAGGGATTAAGGATCATGTACAGTCAGAAGGGATTAGTTCAATTAGGCATCATTATCTTAATTAATTCAGCTCACCATCACGGGCTAAAGGGCCTGTTCCGGTGCAGAGTTGCTCTTCATTCTACATAGAACAACGAACTCAGTCAGTGCCCTTAAACTACTGCTATTGTAACTCAATCAAAAGGATATTCCAAACAACTCCCATTTCAACCACATAGCATTCCTATAAATCAAGGCTGAACTTGCGTTTTATTGTGCCATACCATATCCTTTGATTCCCCTAATGTTCACAACTTTACATTCTCCTCTTTGAATATACTCATTGAATGAGAATCATCATCCTGGGATAGAGAATTCCAAAGGTTTGGAGCTTCTTTATTTCAGTCCATGCCCTAAAACCAGAACCCAAGACAGGGAAAATGGCAACTACTATACACTGTCAAGCCCTTTAAGAACTTGTTTTATGCAACCTCCATGGCTATCCTTCCACTTAAGAAAATCTTTTAATTTCACTTTATCAAAAGTAACCTTTCCATTGAACTCCATCTACTCACTCAATGCACCAGAGTATGTTGTTAAAAAGCAAGGCTAACTGTGCTCACTACATCATTAGCAAATAGCACTTGAACCTAAAGCCATAGGAAAAATGCAGAAATGTTGAATGTCGAAAGCTACTGCCTAGGCTGTGCAAACACACTAAAAATATGTGAAAATGCAATCTTGCTGTCTTCTTCACCATTGAAATGCATCAAACAGCAAAATGTTACATGGTAGATACTAAGCAGCTGCAGAAAAGGTAAGCCATCATGGCAACTACAATTACCCTTACTTTTACACTCTAAGTATTGCCAACTATACTTCCCTGCATTGAAAATTAGCTATCAAAAGTTCTTAGTAAAAATAATTTTTGTTGATTTTAAAATGTGGGTTTTAAAAATTATCTTCTTCCCTTGCTTCATGCGACTTCCCAACAAATTACTCACAAATTTCCTACTTACTGTCCTTTTGATTCCGATTATGGTGCTTATTTTAAAATCAAATCCCTTCTTGAAACCTGGATGTGCAGATTAAGACTAAACTCCTGGTGTTTAAAATGGAATCCAAATCAGAAAATGCTGATGATACATAGCAAGTCTAAGAGTAGTACAGTGAGAAAAAGGCATTTCAACTCGTCCAATAATGCCCTTCTCTAATTCCTTTCTTTATCTTTTTATTGATTTTAAAGGAACATAACTACAAACAAGAGGAGAATTATCTCAAATATATATATCAATAATACAAACTGAGATTGAGATAGACATTATCAAAATCGTACATAGTGTTAAGCTAGTATATAATATATAATAAAAAAAGAAAACAGCAATTCTCCTCTTATCAGTTCAAAAAAGAGGAAAGAAAAAACTTTGAATTTTAAATGAAGAGGAAAAAGCCCCACTACACTATACAAAAAAATAGAAACAAAAAAAAAAAGGGACTGGGCAATCCATTCTGAGGATACGACCTAAAAAAAAGACTTTCTGATCAAATGTAACACTTCAAAAAAAAAAAATTGGAAGAGTAATAAATCAAATTAAATGAAAATATTGAATAAAAGGTTGCCAGATTTGCTCAAATTTAAAGGATCTACTAATTCCATTTACCTGCATTAGTCCCCATATCCCTCAGGTACTCTTTCAAGTACCTGCCAAGATGCCTTTTAAATGTTGTTATTATCCCCACCTCCACTACCCCGTGGCATATTATTCCAGATACCAACCACTCCGCAAAAATAATTTTTCCCTCAGATCCCCTTTAAACCTCTATCCTCTCACCTGAAAGTCAAGCAGCATCCATGGAGAGATAAGCATTTTAATCAACAACCTCCCATCAGTTGAAAAGTCATTAACTCTGTTTCTCAATGTCCAGCAATCAATGATACAGTCTCTTGGCAGTGTACAGATGCACGCAATCTTTATTCCTTTTCCTCTCCAAATAATTGATAAACTTATATAATTTTCAATCTAATAACATTAATTTCTGAATCTAAACAGGAAAACTCTGACTAATCTAAAATTTTCTCACTAATTTTTTAATAACTCAGTTACTCTCACCCTTTATTAATTAATCATGTGATTTGTTTTAATGCAATGTTGTGCTGATGTTTTGTACTCTGCCGTGTATTAGATCACCTCCAACAGAATGTCAAATGAAAATATCCAAGCTCAACTTGACCTTCACCCTACATTCTTCCACCTAAACCATAGTAGGTGAGCATCAATACAGAAATGATAAATTAAAAAGAGTAGAATAAATGCATCACAAATACATCAGCCTTGACACCATTTACTATTTTGAACAATTTTCCTCTAATTTGGTTTTTGCTGTCATATGTTTTCATACTCTCCTGCGGATACAATAACTTTATTTGCTTTGAGTAGTTAAGCATACATTTGATCAAACGGTTCGAAAAGAATGAAGCTTTTACCTTTCCTCGGGTACAGCTTGGACCAGCGTTCGGCATTCTCTTGGGCTGTAGATGACTTCAATATCATCTGGTGGAAACTCCAACAAGTCCCTCAAGGGACCCGCATCAATTATGGGAGGGTGCATCATCACATAATCTTCAAAGTCCACTGGATCTACTGCCTCAGTTAATGGAACCTGAAAGGCACACATTGTCAATGGTTTATATTTTCTGTAGTATCTCCATTTTGCTTTGGTTGTATGAGCGAGGAGCACGTTTTGAATCCTTTATCAAATGCAGGCTTTATGGAGACACAAAAGCAAAAGTTGGAGGACAATGATTCAGTGAAGGAACAACTGTCAAGTTTTTTCCCCTTTTAAACTCTACCATATCTAAGTTAACTAATTGCTGTATTTCATAAACCTAACATATATAACTCAGCTGGTTAAAGTTGCTGGAACATCAGCAAGATTCAGTATCTCATCCATTGTTCCAAGGGTGGAGCTGGAGGAAAAGCTGTCCTGCAGAACCTTGCTTCTTACTTGAGGGCTGCAGATGCTGAAATCTGGATCAACAATAACTTGCTTGAGGAATGGTATCGTATGAACTGTAAGTCAGCAAAGATTTGTAATTTCTATCAGTGTAAGGTAGAGAACATTCTGTTTGGTTGCATCACAGCCTGGAATGGAGATTTCGATACAGAACTACAAGAGGCTAAAGTGTTGTAGATTCAGCCAGCTCCATCCTCCTCACTATTGACAATATTTTCGAGAATTAGTGACTCAAGAAGGTGGCATCCATCATTAAGGATCCTCACCATCCAGGACACACTATCTTCTCGTTACTACCATAAGGGGGGAGGTACAGGAGCCCGAAGACTTGCACTCAACATGCAGGAACAGTTTCTTCCCCTCCACCATCAGATTTCTGAACAGTTCACAAACCCACAAACAGTACTTCATTATTCTGTTTCTTTTTGCACTATTTGTTTACTTTGTGGTTTATCGCAATACTAGGTCCTTGCACTTCACTGGCCATCTTCACTCTTCCCTCTGTCATTCAGTCCAGATGAAAAGTCTCAACCTGAAATGGCGACTGTCCATCTTCTTCCATAGATGCTACCTGCCCTGCTAAGTTCTTCCTGTACTTTGTATATTGCTGCAGATTTAATGAGCTTCTATAGGACCTTGACTGAAAAAATGTGATGATCAAATAGAAGTAATTCTATTCAGTCATTCAATTCAATTTATATCAGACCTGATCCGTAACTCTACTCTGTTTATTTATCTCTCCCCCCCATCCCCACCCCAATCCCTTGATACCCTTATCAAATAAAAAAGCTGCTTATTGAATAGTCCATCAATCTTCTAAATTTCACTGCCCTTCCTCACATATATAATGGTCACTTGGGCAAGTATTGTCAGAACTGTTCCCTAAAATGAGTGAAAAGTGGAGTATGGAAAATAGTTTAAAAAGAGATCATTTGGCAACATCCATGAAAATAGCAAATAACTTTCATTCCTGCAAGACAAAGATAAACTTTCTCAGGCAAGTCCACTGACCACTTAAAACAAAATTTAACACAGTCACAGAGGGAGACATTAGGATATGTAATTGTAAACTTTGCCAGAAACAGCGACTTTAAGATTTATCATAAAAGTAAAGAGGGTTAGAGATGAAAAATGAACCTGTGGTTTAGGTAAGTATTGAACTCTAAACAATTAGGATTAGTGAGATGCAAGAGGCCAGAACTGAAGGCATGCCAAAATCTTGGAGAGTTCCATGGTCAGAAGGAGTTACAGGTGATGGGAGGGGCCAGAGGGACAAGACCATGAGGAATCTGAATATTAAAATCAAAACTTTTCTAAGTTAACAATTTACATAGTTCAAACTAATAATTGTTCAGCACAAGTGAGATGGACAGAATGACTTTGGAAGAATTAAGATACATATATCAAAATTATGGAAGGATTCACATTGATGGAAGTTGTTGAAAAGGAGGCTTTCCAAGATAATTCTGGAAGAACCAAGATTGCAGATAACTACAACATACATTTAAGTGTTTCCCATGAGCAGATAAACAGACCGGGGCCAAGATGATAGGTTAAACTCCAGAGAAGGAGAATATAAAAAATATCTACTGCAACTCGAAGAACTAGAGAGGCCTCGGGGGGGGGAAAATATTGTAATATTTTCAAAATCATCTGATCTTATTTGGGAGCTTGCCTTTTATATCATTAACTGATAATTTTGATTTTAATACATTTTTGAAACATTGTTAAGCATAAGAAAAAAGATTAGCTCACTCCAAACATTTAGAACAAAAAGAAACATACAGATTGAGTAGAGTTGACAGTCAATGTCCTTACTCTCTGTGCTGATTTCACTCTGCTATTAAGGTACATCAGTCACAAATCAAAAGAAAGAAATTTAAAATAATTTAACCTATTTGCCAACAGGTGATATTTTTGAGATTGATTGATTTGACAAAGAAATAACAATCTGGTTTTAAGCAAATACTCGCTTATGATCCTTTTCATAGTTTTTCACTGATTAACTATTTCAATGAGAACATAAGAAAGAACAGGTACAGGTAACATCCCTTACAGCTTGATCAGCATTCAGAAAAATTTTGACTGATCTGACTATGGCCTCATCTCCAAAAATAAGATATAAAAATGTAATTCAGCCTTCAATAATGATTCAGCCTCCAGAGGTTTCTGGGCCAGAGAATTCCAAAGAAATTCCTCCTCATTTCAGTCTTAAATGGATGACCTCTTTTCCTCAGACTGCCCTAGCAGTCAAAGTCCCTTAACAACATTACATGCAATCTTCAGAATTCCCGCAAATATAAGCCCAATAGTATTAACCTTTCTTCATAAAATTACCCCTTGTCCTGAAATCAAACCAAACTTCTTTTTGCTGCCTTCAATACAGGTATATTCCATTCAAAATAAGGCACCAAAACAGTATATAGACTACTATAGTGTGTCCTTTACAGCTGTAGCCAAACTTTTGCTACTTGTGTACTCCATTTTTTTTTTATTAAGACAAACATCCTTTTTGCCTTTCTAATTTCCTACAGCCCTTGCACAAGAAATTCTTGTGTTTCTTGTAAGAAGACAGCAGGGTACTGAACAATGTCATTCAAGTTTCATAGTAAAAACTACTTTGTGGTTTTCTGTTCCTCCTCCAAAACAGGATAAGCTCAGATTTCACCACATGTGCCTACATCTGCTATAGATCTCCCATTCACTCTGCATCCTCCTCACTTTCCCATTTAGGTTTGTATTAGCAAAATACTTAAACCAATATACTATACCTACTCCATTTGTCTGAACCAACTCTACAGGCTGTGGGTGACTGAAATCAACATTATTGGTTGTTGAAGCACTGATTTTTATGGTTTAATTCGCCAAACCATTTGTCCCAGCTCTTTCCTAACAAAATGCTTATTTCAACACTGTGGACCTATATGTCTACATCTAATAAAACCCAAAATCAGAGTTACTACAGCAATATTGAAAGACATAACTCTGATTTATGCTCTGCTCAATCTCTGACATTAAGCTGAATTACCCTGAGCTAGTTTATTTCTCCAATGGAAGGGAGGAAAGCTATGAAATATTGCACCCCCCCCCACCACTGTTGCCGTCTCAACCCAAGCAAGGCTGCAGGCCTGATGGTGTCAGCAGCAGGGTGCTCAAAGCCTGTGCCCCTCAGCTATGTGGAGTACTTCACCATGTCTTCAACCTGAGCCTGAGTGTCCAGATGGTTCCTGTTCTGTGGAAGACGTCCCGCCTCGTCCCTGTGCCGAAGACGCCGCACCCCAGTGGTCTCAATGACTACAGACCAGTGTCATTGACCTCCCACATCATGAAGACCCTGGAGACACTTGTTCTGGAGCTGCTCCGGCCTATGGTCAGGCCACACTTAGATCCCCTCCAGTTCGCCTACCAGCCCCGACTAGGAGTTGAGGATGCCATCGTCTACCTGCTGAACTGTGTCTACGCCCACCTGGACAAGCCAGCAAGCACTGTGAGGGTCATGTTTTTTGACTTCTCCAGTGCGTTCAACACCATCCACCCTGCTCTGCTGGGGGAAAAGCTGACAGTGATGCAGGTGGATGCTTTCCTGGTGTCATGGATTATTGATTACCTGACTGGCAGACCACAGTACGTGCGCTTGCAACACTGTGTGTCCGACAGAGTGATCAGCGGCACTGGGGCTCCACAGGGGACTGTCTTGTCTCCCTTTCTCTTCATCATTTACACCTTGGACTTCAACTACTGCACAGAGTCTTGCCATCTTCAGTAGTTTTCTGATGACTCTGCCATAGTTGGATACATCAACAAGGGAGATGAGGCTGAGTACAGGGCTACGGTAGGAAACTTTGTCACATGGTGTGAGCAGAATTATCTGCAGCTTAATGTGAAAAAGACTAAGGAGTTGGTGGTGGACCTGAGGAGGGCTAAGGCACCGGTGACCCCTGTTTCCATCCAGGGGGTCAGTGTGGACATGGTGGAGGATTACAAATACCTGGGGATACGAATTGACAATAAACTGGACTGGTCAAAGAACACTGAGGCTGTCTACAAGAAGGGTCAGAGCCGTCTCTATTTCCTAAGGAGACTGATGTCCTTTAACATCTGCTGGACGATGCCAAGGATGTTCTACGAGTCTGTGGTGGCCAGTGCGATCATGTTTGCTGTTGTGTACTGGGGCAGCAGGCTGAGGGTAGCAGACACCAACAGAATCAACAGACTCATTCGTAAGGCCAGTAATGTTGTGGGGATGGAACTGGACTCTCTGACGGTGGTGGCTGAAGAGAGGATGCTGTCCAAGTTGCATGCCATCTTGGACAATGTCTCCCATCCACTACATAATGTACTGGGTGGGCACAGGAGTACATTCAGCCAGAGACTCATTCCACCAAGATGTAACACTGAGCGTCATAGGAAGTCATTCCTGCCTGTGGCCATCAAACTTTACAACTCCTCCCTTGGAGGGTCAGACACCCTGAGCCAATAGCTGGACTTATTTCCTGGCATAATTAACATATTATTATTTAATTATTTATGGTTTTATGTTGCTATATTTATACTCTGTTCTTGGTTGGTGCAACTGTAACAAAACCAAATTTCCCTCGGGATCAGTAAAGTATGACTATAACTGACTATGACTACAAGTGTTCATCTTACCTGTTCACTGAAAGCCACTCCCTTATGCTGGCTCGGGATTGGCTCATTTAAGGAGAGTTGCAGGCTCCCACTGAGAGCTGTTTGGCACGTGCACCAGCTGATGATGTCATGGCATAGGCAGAGTATAAATCTAGTGCGCTAAGAGCACCTAGCCTCTTTTTGCTCTCTGGGTCACCGTGGACCACGTTGCGGATGGCGCCACAGAAACAGCGGACGTGTACTGCAGTAAGAGAGATCCCAGGCACACACTTTATGTAATTGAGTGTACTTTGAGTGGTTTAATGTATGTTTAGTTTGCCTTGTCCTATAAATAATTGGGTAACTTACTTACTGGTAGTGAGTGTCTCCTGTCTGCACTCACCGACCACACGAACCTAATTTCACAAGACCTCCCGATCCAACACATCATTCTCTGCAACTTCTGCTATCTTCAACAGGACCCTACCACCAAACACATCTTTAATCCCCCCATCCTTACTCTCTGCTTTCTGCAGTGATCGCTCTCTTTGTGATTCCCTTATCCATTCGTCCCTCCGCACTGATTTCCCTTCTGACACTTATCTCTGCAAGCAGAAGTGATACACCTGTCCACTCGCCTCCTCTTGCACCTCCATTCAGGGCTCACACAGTCCCTTCTGGTGAGGCCACACTTCATTTGCAGTTCTGTTGGGGGCCATCTACTGTATCCGGTGCTCCTCGTGTGACCTCCTCTACATCAGTAAGACCCGATGTAAACTGGGGGACTGCTGGTCAGATATCTTCGGTCAGTCTGTAACGAGCAGAATTTCCTGGTGGCCAATCACTTTAATTCCAATTATCACTCCCATTCCAAGATGCTGGTCCATGGCTTCCTCAAATGGAACAATGTGGCCACTCTCAGGTTGTTGGAGCAACACCTCATAATTGTCTGCGTAGCCTCCAACTTGATGGCATTGACATCGATTTCTCTAACTTCCAGTAATTTCATTCTCCTCCCCCTTCTCTCTTCTTCCATTTCTCACTATGGCTCCCCTCTTACCTTTTCTTCTCCTCATCTGCTTATCACCTCCCTCTGGTGCCTCTCTTTCTTCCCTTTCTCCCACAGTCCACTCTCCTGCCCGCTCAGATTTCTGCCCCTTCAGCCCTTTCTCTTTTCCACCATTCATCTCCCAGCTTCACACTTCACCCCCCCTTCCCTTACCTACCTATCTTTCCCCTCACCTGGTCTCACCTATCAACTTCTAGATGGTATCCCTTCCCTTTGCCCCACTTTCTTATTCTGGCTTCTTCCCCCTTCCTTTCCAGTCCTGATGAAGGCTCTCACTATGATTGTCAACTCTTTATTCCGCTCCAAAGATTCTACCAGGCCTGGTGAATTCCTCCAGCATTTTGTCTGTGGTACTCGAATTCAAATATTTTGCTCTGGTCTTCAATTCCTTAATCGCAAACACTAAGTTTAATATCTGTAGCTTAGCCCAGGAATAAAATGTAGAAACATTTTATTTATACTGTTATGTCTTTTAAAATAAACTAAAGTAATTCCATTTTTAAAAAATCTTGCGCAGATTTTTAAGAAGCTAAATGTAATGAAGATTACAAGTGTAGGGAACCTTGGTTTTCAAGAGATACTGAGGCCCTGGTTAAGAGAAAAGAGGAGGTGTATAGCAGCTATGGGCAAGTAGGAACAAATGAAGTGCTTATGGAGTACAAGAAATGCAAGAGAACACTTAAGAAGGAAATAAGGAAAGCCAATAGACCGCATGAAGTTGCTCTAGCAGACAAGGTGAAGGAGGATCCAAAGGGATTCTATAGGTATACAAGAGCAAAAGGATTGCAGAGGACAAAATTGCTCTACTGGACGACCAGAATGGTAATCCATGTGTGGAGACAAAACAGAGATTGTCTACATGGACTTTAGTAAGGCATTTGACAAGGTCCCACATGTGAGGCTGATCAAGGAGGCCAGTCATTTGGCATTCAGGATAAGAAAATAAATTGGATTAAACATTGGCTTTGTGGGAGAAGCCAGAGAGTGGTAATAGATGGTTGCCTCTCTGATGGGAGGCCTGTGTCTAGTGGTACGCAGCAGGGATCAGTGTTGGGTCCTTTACTGTTTGTCATCTATATCAATGGATCTGATTGATAACGTGGTCAACTGTGTCAGAAAATCTGCGGATGACATCAAGATTGAGAGAGGGTGTAGTGCAGGGGTCCCCAACCGTTTGCACCGCGGACCGGTTTAATATTGACAATATTCTTGCGGACTGGCCGACCGGGTGTGGGGGGGGGTGTTCAAGTAGGGTTAAACTCACCTCAACATGTCTTTCACAGTTAGGGTTGCCAACTTTCTCACTCCCAAATAAGGGACAAAAGTAGCAGTCAAATTCCAGGACACTTTACCCAGGAAAGACTACCATGACCATGAAGCCTTGCATGGGCACATGTGTGCGCATGCGTGACGTGAGCATGTGATGTGCGCATGGGCGTAGATGCCGACTTTTTTCCCACAAATCGGTTTTGCCTTCATCTTCCTGACTATACTGTACGTACATTATTTCTACTTTATATAGGCTGTGTGTTTATCATATCATTCCTGCTTTTACTATATGCTAGTGTTAATTATTTTCAGTTTTATGTGTTATTTGGTATGATTTGATAGGTTATTTTTTGGGTCTGGGAAGGCTCAAAAATTTTTCCCATATAAATTAATGGTAATTGCTTCTTCGTTTCACGCCATTTCGGAACGAAAGGTTTCATAGGAACGCTCTACCTTAACGGGGGAAATACGGGACAAACCAATTTAGCTCAATATATGGGATGTCCCAGCAAATACGGGACAGATGGCAACCCTATGTTCAAGTTCAACAGTACGTGACAGGGAATGAGGAAAAGTGCAGCTGACTCGTATCATTTCCTCACGGCCCGCTAGCACATGCTCTGCGGCCCGGTGGTTGGGGACCGCTGGTGTAGCGGACAGTGAGGAAGGCTATCAGCTGGAAAAGTCGGCTGAAAAATGGCAGATGGAATTTAATGCAGACAAGTGTGAGGTTTTGAACTTTGGTAGGACCAACCAGGGCAGATCTTCCATAGTGAACGGTAGGGCACTGAGGAATGTGGTAGAACAAAGGGATCTGGGAATATAGATTCATCATTTCTTGAAAGTGGCATCACAGGTAGATACAGTCATAAAGAAAGCTTTTGACACATTGGCCTTCACACATAAATGTATTGAGTACAGAAGATATAATGCTATGTTAAAGTTGTATAAAATGTTGGTGAGGCCTAATTTGGAGTATTCTATGCAGTTTTGTCACCTACTTAAAGGAAAGATGTAAACAAGGTTGAAAGAGTGCCGAGGAAATTTACAAGGATTTTGCCAGGTCTGGAATATCTGAGTTATATGGAAAGATTAAGTATGTTAGGACTGTATTCTTTAAGATGTAGAAAATTGAGAGGAGCTTTGATAGAGGCATACAAAATTATGGGGTGTAGATAGGGTAAATGCAAGCAGGCTTTATCTGTGTTGTTGGGTGGGACTACAACCAGAGTTCATGGCTTAAGGGTGAAAGGTGAGAAGTTTGAGGGGAACATGAGGGGAATCTCAGAGGGTCGTGAGAGTGTGGAATGAGCTGCCAGCACAAGTGGTCCACGTGAGCTCAATTTCAACGTTTAAGAGAAGTTTGAATAGGTACCTGGATAGTAGGGATATGGAAGGCTACGGTCCCAGTGCAGGTCTTTGGGAATAGGCAGTTTAAATGGTTTTCCGCATGGACTAGATGGGCCAAAGGGCCTGTTTGTGTACTGAACTTCTCTATGACACTATGAAATACAAATCAGACTGCAGTTCAATTCACAACTGATATAATGTGAGCTCCTGGGACTTACTGGATTAACTATTTCAATACTTCCTTCACATTTTCAATCACTTATTCTACTAAAATCATGAATAGTTACTGCACCATGCAGAGAATAATTCACTATTTCCTTTCACGTTCAAGAACTAATATGGAAATCTTCTGCTGTTCCACTATCAGTAATCAGTACCACCCAGTATAATTCTGAAACAGGGCAGACCAAGATGGGAGCAATATTAAATCTTCCTTCATGGCAAGTTAGTAAGATCAAAGTTGATAATATATACAGTACTAAATTACTAATCTAGAAACAGTCCATCTTGATACATTTCAAATCATAGTCAGCGACATCAACCAGGCTTGTTTGAGGAAAACTCTGCCCAATTACCGTCAGCATATAACCTACAGCACCAGAGGTCTCAACATATTAGACCACTGTTATGCTAAGGTAAGGACAGCCTACCATTCCTTGCCCAGATTGCACTTTGATAAATCGGCTCACTTGGTTGTCCTTCTCCTACCTGCACACAGCAGAGGTTAAAGAGCAAAGCTCCAGAGATTAGGACAACAAAGAGGCGGTTGTGGGAGGCAAAGGAGTGGCTATGGGATTGCCTCAAGTCTCTGGACTGGCCGTGTTCAAGTGACATGGGAGACACGTGAAAACAGCAAGGCCTCAATCATGGGCAAAGTTATCCCAACCACTGAGCACAACTACAAACGTTTGTACTTGAAACATCGCAGGAAAGGAGCATCTATCATCAGGGACTCTCACCACTCAGGATATGTTCTTTTCTCACTGTTGCCATTGAGAACAAGGTACAAGAGTCTTAGGAATCGCACCACCAGGCTTAGGAATAGTATCTACCCCTCAACCATGAGGCACTTGAACCAGAGGGGATAACTTCACTCGCCCCATCATTGAAATGTTCCCACAACCAATGGACTCGCTTTCAAGGACTCTTCATCTCATATTCCTGATATTTATTGTTTATTTATATTATTGTTTCTTCTTTTTGCATAGTGTGTTGTCTTCTGCACTCTAGTTGAACTCCCTAGTTGGATGGTCATTCACTGATTCTGTTAGTTACTATTCTATAGAATTGTTGAGCATGCCCTCGAGAAAATGGGTTTCAGGGTTGGTTATGGTGACACACACGAACTTTAATAATAAAATTTACTTTGAACTTTGATAATTTGTTCACTAGTTTTGGACCAAACTGAAATCAAAGATGGACGCTAAACAGCTGTGGCAGGACTTACACAACCATCAAAACTCTAATCACTGCACTTTAACAACACTTTGATCACCTTGAACTAAAACTGACTTTTTATTTTGTGTGCTTGTAAATGTATGTTTTTCATTCTAGTGAATGCTGCTTATATGCCTGTGATGCTGCCGCAAGTAAGTTTTTCATTACATCTGTGTGTAAATGTACTTGTGTATATGACAATAAACTTGACTTTGACTCCATAGTTCGCAGCAGCATCCACAGTTGAAACAAGAAAATAAACTCACTAATTGTTTGCATTTTTGCACAGGACTTGGTTGCTGGTGAGCTATGCAAGGGAAAGATCATGTTTGTCCATGAGGCCACCCACATTCAGATACTCAGCTCATCTGATTCTGAGAATCATAGCTGCTGACAGAGATTGGGTATCATCAGGAAAAGGTGTGGAGCTGTTTCAGGAAAAACCCAAATCACAGATTAATTCACAGATCAATATTCATTGTAGCCCTACTACTTAAGCTGCTTATTGTACTGTTGTCATTCATTTCACCTGCCCATTCAGCCCCGAGAACATTATTCGATTACAGTCCGTACTTTGATTCCCTTTTGATTTAAATAATATTTTACAAAAATTACAAACGTAAATAAATGCACACAGAACAATTTTGTGGGCTGCATGTTTTCCAAAGCAGAAGGATTCCAATGCTTGCACCATCTTTTGGTTCTGCTCAATGCCTATTTCAATTGAAATACACTTAAGTATTACCTATTAAACGAAGCAAGCTACCAACATATCCAGTCACCTCCCAGAATGACAAAGTGACTGTTGGCAGGTATTTGGGTGCATATGACCAAACTATCCTCTATAAGAGCACAGAGAAACAAGAGACATTTCAAAGCCACAACAATACTGTAAGCAGCTTTTTTTTGGCAATGTATTTTTTTCTTAAATAGGCAGCAAAAACTTTCACATGTTTATCACTTTCATTATGTTGTGACCATGATGGTACACCTTGTCAAATCATATCACAGCTATTATAATTAATCTCTGTTTACTAGTGTTTTCTTTGCTTAAGGTAGCAGCTGAATATAACTAAAAATAAGTCTATATTGAATAAAAATCAAATTAAAAATGCAAACTCAGAAGCTTTAAGAACACTATCAGGATCATCCTTCAAAAATCAAGGTCTAAAATAAATTGCCTTTTGATTTCCTCCTTGACCTCCATAAATTGTATACTTTTCCCAAAAGGGGAGTTTCCAATCAACATTTCTTTGTAGCCTTAATTTAAAACCCAATTGAATTTTTTTGTTTTTGAAAATTGGGATTTATGAAAAGTCAAAGCCACCAAAATTATCTAAACCCATTTAATGCAAAAGATCCAAACAATATGCATGTTCAAACTCCATGGTCAAAGTGAGGGATTTTACACCAGTGAATGAAATGTTTTATTTTGGACACATTCTCAACATGAAACTCTCCAGGTTTAATTAACTGCATAATTTAAGATTCCCTTCAGGATATTGATTTATCCTCAAGCAGCATCTTTTCAGCCCTGCTTTACCACTTATAATGACTTCTTCACCTATCAAAAATTACATTAAGATAAATAACTGGAACATGTGATAAAAACATAAACCACTTATCTGCAACAGTTTAACATACCAAAGTTACCAAATGAACAATTCATTAAACCAAAAACAGATTATTTTGGAAACACGCTGCGGTTACTTAGCATTTGGAATAGAGAACAAACACATTAGCACATTCTTCTTCAGAATAGATAAAAAGACTTGATTAAAATTTTTGTTCCTTTCATCTTTCATACAGAACAGAGACAGATGTATGGCAGGCAAGTCATCCAAAATTCATTTTAGCTTCTCCAGTATAAAGATGACAACACAAGCAATAGATACAACAGACAATGTTATTAATCTCGCAATACTGACAGAGTTTAAAGCTTAAATATTAAGCATTTTTCCACATGCTCCCTGACTTCTCCTTTACTTTCACCTTTACATTATTATTTCTCATATTAACTTTACCGTTAGCAATTATTGTTTGGTTCATGAAAGTGTGACTTTGCATTATATATGAATTCATTATCACTTATTCACAGACCCAGAATTGAACAAGCAGCTGTGATTTAAAAACGGATGAAATAAATTTCAACTTCTGTGAAGAAACTGGTTGATTATTCTGTTGTTCTTTACATAATCTCCCTTAGGGCGAAATAGCCATGTAATTATTTCCAAGATCAAAAATATAAAAGGAAACAATTCTTACGTAACAATAACTGACATCTTTTTCCTTCTTCCTCTGAAGATTTAATAATATGCTGGGTATTGTAACTTGGGATTTTGACTGGAATTTCTACTGAACTTGGCCCAAGTATCATCTTAAAAGTTGAAATTTTGGCAAAGCCTAACAATGAGCTATCCGATTATCGCCAATCTGATTTTCCTCTACTTTACAAAGATATCTAACCAGCACATGACAGAGGTAGTGTAGAAGACATCAACTTTAATTAATTTAAAGGCACAAAACAAACACAAGACTACATTTAAGGCAATACTCATAAAATCATAGAAATCTACAGCACATTACAGGCCCTTCGGCCCACAATGTTGTGCCGACCATGTAACCTACTCCAGAGACTGCCTAGAATTACCCTACTGCTTTGTAGCCCTCTATTTTTCTAAGCTCCATGTACCTATCTAAGAGTCTCTTAAAAGACCCCATTGCATTCACCTCTACCACTGTCGCTGGCAGTGCATTCCACGCACCCATCACTGTGTGTGAGAATCTTACCTTTGACATCTCCCTTGTACCCACTTCCAAGCACCTTAAAACTATGCCCCCTCATGTTAGCCATTTCAGCCCCGGGAAAAAGCCTCTGGTTATCCACACGATCAATGCCTCTCATCATCTTATACACTTAAATCAATCCTACTCTCATATGACCATTGGCTCATTACCAAGAAAAGTCAAATTTAGTAAATAGCATGTTCATCAAACAAAAGACCACCAATTCTGAATGTTCCAATACATTTTATCTTTTTTAAAAAATGAACTTACTGAATGGTGAGAAATATTTGTCCCCAGGGTGAGGTTTTTGAGCAGCTGTGGAGAGCTGCCATACTGCCCAGAGATCTGTTTCCTTACTTCTGCTGCCACAGTTCTAGAGAAAGAAAAAAGACTTCAGTTCAATTTAGTGTCAGGAATCCCACTGAACACCAGTTAATTAAAACCCATCAACCATCAGCACAGATGCTCTAGTAGAATGTAATGATGACAACAAAAGTCAATGTGAAATTTTAAGATTAAAGATTGAAGATTAGTTTTATTTCTCACATGTACATCAAGACATCAAAACATGCATTGGAATATGTCAAGCAACACACATCAAAGTTGCTGGTGAACGCAGCAGGCCAGGCGGCATCTCCAGGAAGAGGTACAGTCGACGTTTCAGGCCGAGACCCTTCATTAGCCCTGACGAAGGGTCTCGGCCTGAAACATCGACTGTACCTCTTCCTAGAGATGCCGCCTGGCCTGCTGCGTTCACCAGCAACTTTTATGTGCGTTGCTTAATTTTCCAGCATCTGCAGAATTCCTGTTGTTTGGAATATGTCATTTCACTTAGTGACCAACATAGTACGAGGATACACAGGGGGCAGTTCACAAGTGTCGCCATGTTTCTGGCACCAGCATAGAATGCCTACAACTTACTAACCTGCACATCTTTGGCATACAGGAGGAAACTGGAGCATCCGGAGGAAAGCCACGCGGTCGCAGGGAGAATGTACAAACTCCTTACGGACAGTGGCAGGAATTGAACCCCAATCACTGGCGCAGTACAGTGTTGCACTAACTACCACACAAATGTGCTGCCCTGTTTGACCTGTCTGAGTGCAAAACTGGAGTACTACACATCTTTCTTTAAAGTAATTATCCACTTCATGACCAGAAATAAATTTGGAAAATTTGCAAATAACTCACAGAAAATCAGATCAACATCTCATTATTCTGAGCAATTCTTTCAGTATCTGTGAGCTGATGTAAACAAAATCTTTACAAATAATTATATAACACTGATATTAATCAAAATGTACAGAAGATGATAATGATTCTCCTACCTTTCAGATTAAAAAGATAAACAGTATTTATCAATAACACTGATCCCGCCAATGAATTTGAGGCAGGACAGAGCAAATCACTCATAGCAAAAGACTATTTTACAGCAGAAGCATCAATTTAGCAGAAAAGATTTATTGAAAGATCCAAAAACCACAGCATCTTTTCCTAATAAAAGCCACATATTTTCTCCAAAGGGAAAAAAAAATCATGAACTGGAGATAATTGCATAAATTCAATTTGTTCACCAAGCTTCAATGCAAAGGGAACTATCCAATCATAATAACTGCCTGACAATTGCAATGTCACTTTCAGACAAAATAAAACTGTTAAATCATTATGAAGTAACCATACTGCTCGAAATGCTGCTGAATTTTGCCGATCATCCAGAGGTCTGGGTGACAGAAAAAAGAGTGGGAGTTGCAAGAATTACATTCAGTAAGTGGAAAAGATGCAACAATGTGATTCTACAAATTTTAATTTAGTTAAAATTCTAGCTTGACTGAAATAATGATCAAAACTAATGATGCCAAATTAAACAAAACTTGTAAAACAATTTTTGAACTTTGAACTTTAAAAGTTGGCACAGTATCGGTTACACTACAGCCCAATTACATCAAATTTGCATCCCAACAAAATTAGAAGGTCCCTTAAATCAGAGATACAGGCCCCAAGTAAAAAATTGCATCACAACTGGACTATTCAGGTCTTCAGTAACATCCTTTTGAGCTCGGGAATATCTTTACATTTCCATAAATTAAATCCACCAGAGAGGTAATGACTGGTAGCAGACATAATTTAAATTGTGCTGAAACTGCCATCCTTCCTAATTTTTCACTGCATGCAAAAAAATACTGTGTTTGTCCTGATTATGTTTACATAACTTTTAAGAATTGTATTTGAAACAGATACGTAATTCAATTTGAAGTTTAATTTATTAGATTTTGAAAACTATTATAACTTCCGTTCCTTCTTTTATAAATTATAATATGTCTGGAAATTATCTAAATATTATAACCAAAATTCAAAGGATTGTTGCAACATATTTCTTATGGAAACTAGATATTTTTGAAAATATGTAAATAAAAGTTTATATTCATCTGTAACTATGACTGGAACACCACAGATTGTTCTGAGGCATTAATCTTTCAAACAATGTAAAATAAAATGGTTTGTATTTTAATGTAATCTCAATAAACTCCAAAACCTGGGTTACACAGTGGATGTCTGGCCCAAAGTAAAGCTAGCAAATCCAACTGGTATTCCACTTTGCAGAAGAAACCTAATTACGAGATGTTATCTGTAAAACTGCATTCTGAACTTCAAACAGTAATATTGGCTCATAGTATCATGAAAAATGCGGCACAGGAATCGGCAACTGAGCGCTCGAAATGACTGCGAATGTGTGAAGGTCTCATTTCAACAAATTAATTATATTTTCACTTTAAAAAATTGTTGTCCCCAAATGCTGTACACCAGAACCAGAAGAGATTACAGAGTTTACACTGATTTAATGTAATATATAAATTACATAAGGCGGTAGTTTATATTTAATATCTAGTATATAAAGGATGTCACTGAGGCAACGCAAACATCATCCATAAGTTATGCACTTCCATAAGTCAGTATAAGACATTTGTTTCAGAATTACAATATTTATTTGTGGGTGTTATAATTTGCAATACCACATTCAGAAGCAGGGGTTAAACTTTTATTTGAATTAACCTATTAGTACCGCTTTAAATATGCAATCTGGAATTTCATCCGATGGGTCGCATCGGGTCCGGCGCTACGCTCTCTCCGGAGTATGCACTATTCCACCCCAATATAACAGCAGCTGGCATTGTCGCGTTACATGCAGCAATGAATGCCATTGGAAACTCCCCGTACTGATTTAACTGTAATCAATTTATCGTTCTGTGCAGCATCGCGCATTGTTTATTTTTCGAAATAATCTGTCCCCTTAATTTTGCTCTATTGATTGCAACACATTTGAGATTGCTGCTACGCTGTATTAAAAGCTGCATTTGTGTTCGCTGCTGCGGGACCTACAAAGCGGGGCTAGGCCGGGCTGAGCGAAGCTGACGAGGCGGTCTAGCCTCTCCGGCCAACCAGCCCGTCGCTAACTGTTCACAGCAGAGCCAAGCAAACAAAAAGAAAAGCTTTACCTGCTAATTTTCTGGGCGAAGGCGCGGCGCTCAGCCATTTGTACCAAGAGAAAAAAAGTGAGAGGGCGGTGGCGCAGAGCAGAGCCCCCAACCGTAATACACCGGAGAGGGCGGCGGGTACCGTAATACACCGGAGGGAGAGGGTCTGCCACCGTAATACATGGAGAGGGCGCCGGGTACTGTAATATATCAGAGGAAAAGGAGATCCAGCATGTAACTACCCATTCCACGGCCTCACTTTAAAAAATCAGAAGGCCTGATTTACTACAACACATCGGAAGTTCAGAGGCAGATGTGCTAGTATAGGAGGGTGGTGTTGATGGGATTTATTACCCGAGGCACCAGAAAGGAATGTAGATTATGTTGCTCCCGGGAAATACTTTCAAAGGGTAATGACTACTGAAATATGGGAGAAAGCAATACTTCTGCGCACAGTAATAATCGAGGTATACTTTGCTTAAGTTATTAAAGAGGCCTTCTGGTTTTCTTCAAAAGGTGTTATAGAATATTTCCCTCTCCCTTTAGAACCAGATTTGTCTTCCCCCCCATCCTATACAAAAGGAAACTTTGCCAACAATGCAGCAATTCCTCGATGTTGTGCTCTGTACTGTGGAAATTTGGAAAGCCAACTTGAATCTAAAAATCACAAGTTCTAAAATTGAGAGCATAGAGCCAAACCATACCTGACAATCTGGTAACTATTGGGACATTCATTGATGATTGAACAATACTCAGTTTCATTCACAACTCTGCAGACAATGAAGGCGTGCCCACATGTACTGTGTGTCGCAAGACTTTGACAATGTCTTGGTTTAGAGTGGTGAATGGAAATCAACAATAATTCCAAACTGTAGTATCTATGGTTGAAAAGTGAAAATTGCAGATGCTGAAATTTTGACATTTAAACAAACTGCTGGAGAAAGGCTGCAGATTAGACAGCATCTGTGGAGATACAGCTGATGTCTTTGGCTTCACTGCTTAACGATACTTCCCCCCCCTTCACACAGAAAATTAGCAGGTGAATGTTTTCATTCCTGTTAAATGAGTGGTCATTAACTAGAGAGGCAGTAGTTTCTGAATTTATTGTACATTCTGTGGGTTTCTTTGGTGTTGTTGCAAGTACTGTCAGGTAAAGGCAGCACTGACAGCAGAATACTCTTAATTAGAACCATAGAACGTTACAGCACAGAAAACAGGCCATTCGGCCCTTCTAGTCTGTGCCAAAACTTTGAAAAGCATTGTTTTGATTTGAACAGCGTCGTCCAGTACATTAAGGTATTGTCGTACTACATGGTATAAACTTATATTTATATTAAAATACACTGTTCGTCCTTTTTAAATAAAAATCTACAAGTCCATTCAGATCGTGAGTGTTATATACATGAGAGTTTACACAACTACAAATAAAAGCAAAATATTGCAAAGAGTCAGCAGATCAGGCAGCATCTGGAAAGAGAGTGTTAATGTTTCAGGTCAAAGACATTTCACTAAAACATACAATTAATTATTTACAGAAATATGCAGTTATAAATCTACACAATGTCTTGCCATCTATAAAACTCTTCATTACAGTTTAACATTTCACTAACAGTCTTTGCAATGCCTACTTGTCTGTAACTTCGTTAAATCACCCTTTGTTCAGGTCTCATACTTATATTAACAGAACAATGGCAACATGAATATCAGTCTAACTTTCCAAGGGTTGTATTAATTGCAACATCATCTAAATGCCACCCTGATTCCGTACACAGCTTTCATAAAACTTAACAAAACTGTTTAATAGCTAATTAATACAAATATCTTTTTCTTATCCAATCCCTCTGGGTTTAAGATAACTTGCTTCAAACTAGTACTGATCCTCTTGTTAGAAAAGCTGGGAGTATCTTCAGAGATGATGATCGCAGCTGACCAGGGCAGCCAGAAAGCTCCACACAGTCCCTGTAGGCTGGGAGTTAGCAGTTTATTTGTGCCATGCTGTCCAAGAAGCACCAATTTTGTGGGATCATTGAGCGCTTCAATATCAATCTTTTAGTGTCTGGTTTCCTCCCACAATCCAAAGAGATTCTCGTTAGTAGGTTAATTGTTCATCGTAAATTGTCCTATGATTAAGCTAGTGTTCAATAAGTGGGTTGCTAAGCAGTGCAGCTTGTTAGGCTGGAAGAGCCCGACCTGCACTGTATCTCTGAATAAATAGGTAAATATTTAAGAGAATAGAGAAGGTTATGTGGTGCCCATTTCAACCATCATCAGCACCTATCATGGCACAAGTGATGCATACATCTTTGTGGTTCCTTAGTTATTTGACAATATAATCCTGCTGATGCCGGTCTTGGACAGGGGTTCTGGTCTTACAAAAAGTAGTATTTATAATGATGAAGCTGTGCTCTGAGAAAGCATTTGTTAATGTGGAAAACAAAAGTATAGGAAGTAATAGTGGTATAGGTGAAAGTTGGGCTGACTAATGGGAGACAGAGTTGGTACAAAAGGGTCTTCTTCTGCTTGCCAGGATGTAATAAATGATGTACTAAAGAGTTGCAGCCAAAACCTTTTGCTATTTATATAAATGATTTGGAAGAAATCACTGAAGGTATAGTAGCTAAGTTTGCTGACGTTACAATGACAGCTAAATTTTTCAATTGTGAAGACATCAGGAGTCTTTAAAAAAAAAAGAGAGATTATAGATAGGATCTGGCAAATTGAGTACAACATGGAAAATAGAAAATAGTCCTTTTGGAAAGAAAAATAATAAAGAAGCAGGTTACCTGAATGATGAGAGTGTATTAAGCTGTGAGACACTAAGGATCCTGGCTGTTCTGGCACAAGATATGCAGAAGTGCCAGTATTCATGCACAGCAAGAGAAAGGAGGGCAACAGAATGTTAGTGTTTCTCTTCTAGGGATACTGAAAACAAAAGTAGGGAGGTTCTGCTTCAGCCATATAAGGCATTGTTGAGACCACATCTGGAGTATCGTGTACAGTCTTGGTCTTCTAATACACACACTTCTCATAAAGCATGTAAATGCACTGCAAGCAATTAACTGAACAAATACTAGACAGGTACCTGGAACAGGCAGGTGGTTGTATAAGCAAACATTGGACGAATGAGGCTTGTATCCACTGTCTTAGAAGAGTGTATAAGGACTTGATTGACATGTGTAAGACCCAGTAAATCTTAACAGGATGGATGTGGGGAGGATGTTTTCTCTTGTGGGAGAATCTAGATTAGGGGCCACTGTTTAAAAATGAGGGGTTGACTGAAAAGATGCTTTTCCTTTCCGAGGCTCATGAGTCTTTGAAACGCTTCCTCAAAGGATGATAAAAGCAGAGCCTTTGAGTGTTTTTAAAGGAGAGGCAAATACATACTTGTTGGGGGGGGGGGTGAAAGGTTAATGGTGATAGGTGGAAATGTGGACTAAGTTACAATCAGATCAAACATAATCTTATTATATAGTGGAACAGACATGATGAACTAAATCATGTACCCCTGCCTCCAATGCATACATTCATGTGCTCACCCTTGTAACATGTAGCCATTCAGTCTTTCCAGCACTGTCAGGAAACGTAGAGGAGTCTTGATCCAACCACAGAGCAGCAGAGTCAATTTAGTAGTGAGTAATAACTTTAAAAATAAACTGCAAAACAACATGTCACAAGAGAGAAAAAAATACTTACCGGTACAAGGCAACAGGGTAACTGAAGGCTAGGAGCAACTGGTTGAGGCTAGCTGGTTCAGATGAGTGAACAAGGAATGTGGATGAGAGCTGGGTTTAGATAGGCTGCAGGTGATGAGTTGGAAATGAGTGGCAGGTGACTCCTTTTAGCTGGCTGGAGACTGGGTTAAGTCTGTATGTGCAGGCCTGACTCACTCATTTGAGTTGCAGGTTTCCTGCTGAACCCGTATACCATGTATGTGACAGCCTTGATGATACTGTGGATCTGATCTATGGGAATGTACTGAATGCAGCTGCCTCCTGCATGGTTCCCTGATTCTTCAACCCATTGCATTAACTCATTATGATTCACTTCTCTCAATAGCTTGTGATGTCATTAGATTGAACTATCTCTTCAAGGTCTGCATTATGTCCTCCTCTAATACCTTAGTGGTAGATCATGGTGTGATCATGGTGTGTAGAATGTTTCATGCTCCTTTGACCGTGTTGCCAATAGCATTATCACCTTCTTTCCCTCAACACCATCAAACTTCTCTGATCTGTGCTCTTCACAATTCCTCAGTAATGTTGACCTTCAGAACAACTTCACATTGTGCATATAGAAGAGAAATAGTTGAGTCTGCAAATTTCCGAAGTAATATATACAGATAATGCTGAGAATATTCAGCAGCTTAGCATCTGCAGAGAGACAAATTGCACTGTATTTCAGATTGTATTGCTTAAAAGAGTACACTTAAACAACACGTGTAGATACTGCACAACTAAGTTCTAAGCCCTGGCCATTCCCAACAAGTGTCAGTTCAATGGTATTATCATTGTTGAATCCGACTGTCAACATCCTGCAGACGATCAGTTCCAGAATCAGAATCAGGTTTATTATCACCGGTATGTGTCATGCAATTCCAGAGCTGAGGGCTAATATACCAGTATAGAAATACCACCACCTCAATTTTCTTCCAAGTTCTTCGCGATCAATATTATTATTATTTTATTACTAGGTCAAAATTCTAGAACTTCCTTGTTAAAAAGACAAAGCTGGTATTAAGAGTAACTTTTCCAGGGGCATTATAGATGGTCAATAAATGCTGGCTTTTCCAATGACACATCATATGAGTGAAGAAAATGTTGCAATTACAATTGTTTCTGAAAAGATTAATGATATAGAATCCCACTGCATTTTATCTTTGAGTGTTTAACCTTCCAGTTAATTTAAAGAGTAGGAATGTCAGTTAATATTTAAGCCACCTTAATTTTTATTGTGATAGCAAGACCCTGTTGGACCTTGGCAACACAGAATACTCTATCTGGTTCACAGGTTCGCTGACAAGACCAACACTAGGGAAGCTGCGAAGTATCATCTGTGGTGAAAACTAAGCCTAGGCTGTGGGGTCACCTGTTGCAGATGAGCAGGAGAGGTGGTGAGGGAGATCCTCAGTAGCGTGTGATGGTATCCGTACTCGGCTGGGGTCTGATTCTTTCCGTCGATGCTGCCCTCCAATGTTCGCTCAGTGGAAGAACAAGCTGGACCAGAACAATTTACCATAATGCCACAGTCATGTCACTCAGGGACTTGACTACTGTATATATTTGTTTTCCTTTGTGACTGTTTTTTTGAAATCGTAACTATATGCAATATTTGTGGTATACTGTATGCCATGTGCTGTGCTTTGTACCTTGGAACTGTTTTGTTAGGCTATGTTTATGTAAGATTGAATGATAATTGAACTTGAACTTAATAGAAGGAGAAAAATGTTCAAACAGTTTTACAGGATTCTGATCTAACTATTTTGATTATCATGCTTTTCCAAGGTTTTGATCTCTTTAAGTAACTTATGTGAATCAACTTTGTTAATCTTCTTGATGATACACAAAACAAAATATGTTAAAAGCGAACAAACCAAGTTTTCCCAATCTTTCCAAATATCTTAAAATTTCTGAGATTTTGGAAGCATCTGACTGATCTGTTTGCAACTGCACTTACTGCTTCTGGTATCTTCTTCATATCTTTACCATCTGTTTTTTCTACATCTTTCAGTCATCTACATTACCATTTGAAATTGTTACATTATTCAAAAAGACTTTGGCTCCTTTATCTCAAACAACAGGAATTCTGCAGATGCTGTAAATTCAACCAACACACATCAAAGTTGCTGGTGAACGCAGCAGGCCAGGCAGCATCTGTAGGAAGAGGTGCAGTCGACGTTTCAGGCTGAGACCCTTCGTCAGGACTAACTGAAGGAAGAGTGAGTAAGGGATTTGAAAGTTGGAGGGGGAGGGGAAGATCCAAAATGATAGGAGAAGACAGGAGGGGGAGGGATAGAGCCAAGAGCTGGACAGGTGATAGGCAAAAGGGGATACGAGAGGATCATGGGACAGGAGGTCTGGGAAGAAAGACAAGGGGGGGGGGACCCAGAGGATGGGCAAGAGGTATATTCAGAGGGACAGAGGGAGAAAAAGGAGAGTGAGAGAAAGAATGTGTGCATAAAAATAAGTAACAGATGGGGTACGAGGGGGAGGTGGGGCCTTAGCGGAAGTTAGAGAAGTCGATGTTCATGCCATCAGGTTGGAGGCTACCCAGACGGAATATAAGGTGTTGTTCCTGCAACCTGAGTGTGGCTTCATCTTTACAGTAGAGGAGGCCGTGGATAGGCATGTCAGATAGGTACATCGTCTGGGTAGCCTCCAACCTGATGGCATGAACATCGACTTCTCTAACTTCTGCTAAGGCCCCACCTCCTCCTCGTACCCCATCTGTTACTTATTTTTATGCACACATTCTTTCTCTCACTCTCCTTTTTCTCCCTCTGTCCCTCTGATTATACCTCTTGCCCATCCTCTGAGTTCCCCCCCCCCATGTCTTTCTTCCCGGACCTCCTGTCCCATGATCCTCTCGTATCCCCTTTTGCCTATCACCTGTCCAGCTCTTGGCTCTATTCCTCCCCCTCCTGTCTTCTCCTATCATTTTGGATCTTCCCCTCCCCCTCCAACTTTCAAATCCCTTACTCACTCTTCCTTCAGTTAGTCCTGACGAAGGGTCTCGGCCTGAAACGTCGACTGCACCTCTTCCTACAGATGCTGCCTGGCCTGCTGCGTTCACCAGCAACTTTTATGTGTGTGGCTCCTTTATCTCTTTGATTCCTCCATAGAGATCGTTAAGAGCACCAAATTTCTTGGTGTTCACCTGGCGGAGAATCTCAACTGGTCCCTCAACACCAGCTCCATAGCAAAGAACATAGAACATACATAGAATAGTACAGCACAGTACAGGCCCTTCGACCCACAATGTTGTGCCGACCCTCAAACCCTGCCTCCCATATAAGCCCCCAACTTAGATTCCTCCATATACCTGTCTAGTAGTATCTCAAACTTCACTAGTGTATCTGCCTCCACCACTGACTCAGGCAGTGCATTCCACGCACCAACCACTCTCTGAGTAAAAAACCTTCCTCCAATATCTCCCTTGAACTTCCCACCCCTTACCTTGAAGCCATGTCGTCTTGTATTGAGCTGTGGTGCCCTGGGGAAGATGCGCTGGCTATCCACTCTATCTATTCCTCTTATTATCTTGTACACCCAGCACTGGTGAAAGCCCAACACTGTCTCTACTTTCCGCGAAGGCTGAGAAAAGTCCATCGCCCACCCCCCCGATCCTCACCACATTCTACAGAGGTTGTATTGAGAGCATCCTGAGCAGCTGCATCACTGCCTAGTTCGGAAATTGCACCATCTCGGATCGCAAGACCCTGCAGCAGATAGTGAGGTCAGCTGAGAAGATCATCGGGGTCTCTCTTCCCACCATTACAGACATTTACACCACATGCTGCATCCATAAAACAAACAGCATTATGAAGGACCCCATGCACCCCTCATACAAACTCTTCTCCCTCCTGCCATCTGGTAAAAGACACCGAAGTATTCAGGCTCTCACAACCAGACTATGTAACAGTTTCTTCCCCCAAGTCATCAGGCTCCTCAATACCCAGAGCCTGGACTGACACCAACCTACTGCCCTCTACTGTGCCTATTGTCTTGTTTATTATTTATTGTAATGCCGGCACTGTTTTGTGCACTTTATGCAGTCCTGGGCAGGTCTGTAGTCCAGAGTAGTTTTGTGTTGTTTTACATAGTTCAGTGTAGTTTTTGTATTGTTCATGTAGCACCATTGTCCTGAAAAATGTTGTTTTGTTTTTACTTTGTACTGTACCAGCAGTTATGGTCGAAATGACAATAAAAATTGACGACTTGACTTGAAAAGATCAAACTACCATGTGATCTGGTATTGAGTCTGACAAATGAGAATACACCATTCAAATTGTTGCTAACTCATCTCTTTTAAAGAGCAATAGAGTACCCCATTCAGATGCAGAGTCCCAATTGGTAACACCAATATTAAGTAGGGCATCGACTCTGGTTACTGTGGATAAGAAAAAAAAAATCAGCTTTAATTTAAATTGTTCACATATTATAATATGTTGCCTATATTATTCATATGTTTTTTTTCAAAATTCATTAACACCTGTTCCTTTTGACAACATTTGGGGACTACATTATTAATATGAGATACTACAGGCATTATAATAGAACAGAATCCTAGAACGGATTAATACAATAGAAAATATTGGAAAAATATTACTTTGAAGTTAATGTTTTCTGTGGGAAGTGTAAAAGCATTTACTTTGCATTCAAAATTGTTAGTTTAGTCATTAGTATTCTTATAATTAATCTCTGTGGAAATTAGGAATACTTCTAAGCAGTCATAATCAAAAATGAAATATTGGTTAATTAACTAGTTTCATGTTGTTGTTTATAGTGAAATTACAATCTTATTCATTAAACTAAAAACATAACCAATTATTAACCCAAGTTTTAATTGCTGTGTTCAAGTTGCATTAGGGTAGTTCATTTTTATTTTTTTAATTGCTCTGAAGAACTTAAATTCTGTCCTTTTTCAAAAAATGTCCAACTGTGTTACTCAAAGTTGCTGACATTTCTAATATGTGGGAAGATGGGCTACCACATTTTAATATCTGCTCCAATTAGACATCAAATTGTAGGGACCCTGAGGACTGAATTGTGATTGGTGGGGGAGGGGGAGGGTGCCTTTCTTTGCCCAATTTCAGCAAATGTTAGTTGACTACTTACTTGGTTTTCCTTTCTTACTCCCGGGAGTCTAATGAAAGCCGAGCAGACTAAAAATCTACCATGGGAAATTTTCTGATCTATATGGGTTAGTGTACCAGATAGGTTTATTCATCCAATAAAGGTTATAACAGTATATTCATATATTCACTCAGACTGGGCTATCTAATTGTTTGGATTGTCTGATGTTCAGACCAACTAAAGTGAGCCAAACTCCTTATGTAGATCCTGAAATGGCCTGAGGAGTGCCATTTCTTATCTCCTATTTTGGATAATTACCCTACATGATTACTCCCTGATTTGTTAGCCACTTGTCCAGCCCTCAGTGATTAATCAGCGTGTTACAGGTAAATATAACAAATGCATTACACCTCCCACATCTAGTCGACCTTCCACTATTTTGAACACCTACTTGCTTTTGAGGATTACCTCTTAGTTTCGACACATGTGACAGCTAGTTCTTTTGTCCTAGATATCCCAGAAGAATAAATGGACATTGCTTCATCCTGAGGCTTTTTGATCTCCAGTTTATGTCCTATATTAATTTCAATCTTACTACATCTTCATCAATCCTCCATCCTCTGCTCCACAGACCTGAATTATTAACTGAATTGAGATAGGGAAAGGGAAGATGGATATATTGGTTTCAATGGTGGTCATCCATCGTGTCCAACAATGGTAGGGAACCTGCGCAGGAGAGTTCTGAAAGTTGAAAAGCCATTGCACAGGAACAGTTCCACTCTCTCGACCCCAGAAGCCTGGGTCCAGGCGTACAAACGAGCATCACTAACTGGGGTCTTCCTTGGTTGCGGTGGATAACCATAGTCATCAGTGTGCACACCTTGAACCTGGAAGCTTCAGTTGAGGCCAAGGAGGATTTCTGCTCTGGCTTTGTGAAAATCCTGTCTACATCCCAAAAAGAGGCGAACGGATTTCACAGGCTGAAGCGACAGGGTGGAAAGGAATGCAGCCCACTGAGAGGTATAAGAATATCTGACAAAATGCTTAGACCATAGCCTTGTCATTACCCTGTTTCATCAGAAGGGCAAGCACAGGATTCAGATGCTACTGGATTAAAGCACTGGCACCTGTTACATTATGTTATCATCTGACCAAGTGACTGCTCACAGCCACCACACTCTGACAGGCGTTGCAGTAATCACCAAGTAATCCGCCCTATTACCAAAAGCAACCCTGCCTCCAAAAATCAGCATCCACCAAAGCTTTGCCACCATCCGGGTCTCATACCTGGTACAAAACTCATGGTCTACCAGGCATCAGTAAGCTGAAGAGCCAGTTTCCATGCTGTTGATTCCTGCTCTCCTATAAGATGACAACTGAATTCTTGAGGCACTGTAAGGTACCACCACTGTGGAGTCCACAAAATTATTTAAATTCACTGGAAGGATAAGCGGATTAATGCCCAGGTAAACATCCCCAGCACTGAGGCTCTACTAACTCTCAGTCAGCTGTATTGGGCAGACCATGTCACTGGGCAGCCATGCCTGACAACAAGCTTCTTAAATTGACATTCTATTCTGAATTCATTTGTGGATGAGATCATATAAACAGAGAAAACAATGCAAAGATAAACTCAAAATTTCCCAAAGTAACTGCAACATTCCCACTGACTCCTGGGAACATTTGACCTGGGACTCCACAAAGTGGAGACGGAGTATTTGGAAAGATATTGAGGGGCTTAGGGCCATGCCGTAGAGCCCATTTAAATCACACAAGGTGTGCATCACATACTATTCACCCCTGTCACATCCTATAGATGAATTCAGAATAGTGTCAATTTAAGGAGTCTGTTGTCGGGCATGCGTACCCAATGACATTGTCTGTCCTATTCACCTGCCAATTGTTTCAGCCACCTGCTGTCCCATCCAGGACAGAGTCTGTGGTTCCCACTTTGGCTTCATCAGCCTCCTCAAAACCCATAGAACTGGAGTGAAAATAAGTAACTTAAATCTCATTGAACTACAGAAGAAATGGATATCATCTAGTTACACAAAGATTCAATATTGTTTAATGTCATTTCCTGTACACAAGTGCGAAGGAGAACAAAATCACAGACAAGAGTAAAATCTGCAGATGCTGGAAATCCAAGCCATATACAAAATGTTGGAGGAACTCAGCATGCCAAACAGCATCTATGGAAAAGAGTATAGTCGACGTTTTGGGTTGAGACCTTTCATCAGGACTGGAGAAAAAAAGATGAGGAGTCAGAGTGAGAAGGTGGGGGAGGGGAGGAAGAAGGTGATAGGGGGAACTGGGGGGGGGGGCACATGACGCTCAATTCCTTCATCTCCACCGCATCTGCTCTCAGGATAAGGCTTTGCATTCCAGAACGGAGATGGTCCTCCTTCTTCAAAGAAAGGGGCTTCCCTTCCTTCACCATCAACGCTGGCCTCAACCTCCATTTCACACAATCTGCCTTCACCACATCCTCCTGCCACCCAACCAGGGATAAGGTATTCCTTGCCCTCACCTATTACTTCATCAACACGTAATCCTCTGTAACTTCCGCCATCTCCAACGGGATCCCACCACCAAACACATTTTCACCTCCCTCCCCCAGCCCCCACACTTTTTGCTTTCCGCAGGGATCACTTGCTACGTGACTCCCTTGTCTATTCGTCCCTCCCTGCTGATCTCCCTCCTGGTACTTATCCTTGCAAGTAAAACAAGTGCTACACCTGCCCCTACACTTCCTCCCTCACTACCATTCAGGGCCTCAAACAGCCCTTCTAGGTAAGGTGATATTTCACCTGTGAGTCTCTTAGGGTCATCTATTGTATCCAGTGCCTCTGGTGTAGCTGTCTGTATATCGGTGAGACCCAACATAAACTGGGAGACTGCTTCACTGATCACCTATGCTCCATCACCAGAAAGAGCGGGATATCCCTGTGGCCACCCATTCTAATTCCACTTCCTATTTCTATTCCAACATCTCAATCCATGGCTTCCTCTACTATTGCAATGAGGCCACAGTCAGGTTGGAGGAGCAACACCTTATTTTCCATCTGGGTAGCCTCCAACCTGATGGCATGAACATTGAACTCTTGAACTTCGGATAATGACTCTCCCTCCCCTTCACCATTCCCCATTTTCATTCCCTCTCTCACCTTATCTCCTTACCTGCCCAGCACATCCTTCTGGTTCTCCTTCCCACTTTTCTTTCTCTCATGGCCTCCTGTCCTCTCCTCTCAGAGTCCCCCTTCTCCAGCCCTGTATCTCTTTCCTCAATCAACTTCCCAGCTCTTTATTTCAACCCTCCCCCTCCCGGTTTCACCTATCAGCTTCGTTTCTCCCTCCTCCCCCCCACCTTCTTACTCTGACTCCTCAAAAACAAGAAAAAATGTGCAGATGCTGGAAATCTGAGCATGCTGCCTGACCTGCTGAGCTCCTCCAGCGTTTGTGTGTGTTATTCAGGATCCCCATCTTTTTCTTCTCCAGTCCTCCTGAAGGGTCATGGCCCGAAGCATCGACTGTACTCTTTTCCATGGATGCTGCCTGGCCTGCTGAGTTTCTCCAGCATTTTCTGTGTGTTTCAAGGAGAAGAAAACAATTGTTTCTCCAGATCTGATTCAGCACAAAAGATAAACAACACAATAATAATTGAAAAACACAATAAATACTGTATAAATACAAAAGATAGTTTTTATGCCCGGTTTGATTATGTCCATAAAGTGACGCTATGTAAAGTGGGTGTGAGTGGTGCAAGTACTCCTTAAGTTGATAACCATCTCCTTTGTCTTGTTGACATTAAGGAAGAGGTTATTCGCCTGGCACAAGGCCCTAAGCTCTTCCACCTCCTCTCTGTAGGCCATCTCATCGTTGTTGGTGATGGGCCCCACCACTGTCGTGTCATTAGTGAGCTTGACAATGTGACCACTTGAGTGTTTGTAAGTGCAGTCATATGTGAGCAAAGTGCACAGAGATGGGCTCAGCACACCACCCTGGGGTGGTGGTGGGGGCACCTGTGTTGAGGGAGGAGCTGTCATGCATCCTATCCGAGCTCTGTTCATTCGGAAGTCCAACTCCCAATTGCATAATGGTGTATTTAGAGAATACACCATTTTCTAAATGGAGAAGGAGTTGGTTCAGCAAGTCGGTGGGGCAATAGTGTTGAATGCCGAACTGAAATCCAGAAACAGCATTCTGACATAAATGTACTTGTTTTCTAGGTGTGTCAAGGCCAGGTGCATAACAGATTCTATGGTATCTGTCAAAGCAGTACAGCCAAAAAGGTGACCCACCCCACTCCCTGAGAAGTAGCATATGCAAACATGAACAGAGATTGAATTTGAAGTACCCAGTCCTTCAATCCTGCTCTGCCAGTCAATATGGTCCTTTGTAATCATATTCTACATTCTGTCTTACCTGGAAATAGAAACATAGACATAGAAAATATACAGCACAATACAGGCCCTTCGGCCCACAAAGCTGTGCCGAACATGTCCTTACCTGAGAAATTACCTAGGGTTACCCATAGCCCTCTATTTTTCTGAGCTCCGTATACCTATCATATCTGCCTACACTACTGTTGCTGGCAGCCCATTCCACACACTCACCATTCTTTGTGTAAAAAAACTTACCCCTGCTATCTCCTCTGTACCTACTTCCAAGCACCTTAAAACTATGCCCTCTCGTGCTATCCATTTCAGCCCTAGGAAAAAGCCTCTGACTATCCACACGATCTTCCATCTTGTTTAAATCTAGAATATATGTGGCTCTGCCTTAAAAATACACAATGACCATAAGAGAGGAAAAAAATGACCATTTTCTCTAACTAGAGGAAACATCCTCTCCACATCCATCCTGATAAGATTTTTCATGTTATATGCTTCATTCATTCATCTTGGTTAATTCCTGTGCAAATAAGCCAACCATGTCTAATCTTTCCCCATTCCAGATATTGGTCTATTAAACTTCACTGAGCTACCTCCAAAATATTTACATCCTTCCTTAAATACAGAGACTGACATGATACCAATAATATATTTATAATGTGCAATATTGGTACTTATTCTTATCTTGTCATCTAATTATATTCTGTTTTGTTTTTCATTCATCTTTTCTATATGATAATGATTAATTTACAGTGCGTGTGATCTTTGTGGTCTTCTGTGGTATAAAAACACAAGAACTAGGAGCAGGAGTCAGCCATCTGGCCCCTCAAGCCTGCTCCACCATTCAATAAGATCATGGCTGATCTGGCCATGGACCTATCTCCACCTACCTGCCTTTTCCCCATAACCCTTAATTCCCCTACTATGCAAAAATCTATCCAACCTTGTCTTAAAGATATTTACTGAGGTAGCCTCCACTGCTTCACTGAGCAGAGAATTCCACAGATTCATCACCCTCCGAGAAATGCAATTCCTCCTCATCTCTGTCCTAAATGTACTTCCCTGAATCTTGGGCCTATGTCCCCTAGTTCTAGTCTCATCTACCAGTGGAAACAACTTTCCTGCCTCTATCTTATTTATCCCTTTCATAATTTTATATGTTTCTATAAGATCTCCTCTCATTCTTCTGAATTCCAGCGAGTACAGTCCCAGGTGACTCAATCTCTCCTCATAGTCTAACCTCATCATCTCTGAAATCAACCTGGTGAATCTCCCCTGCACCACCTCCAAATCCAGTATATCCTTCCTCAAGTAAGGAGACCAGAACTGCATTCAGTACTCCAGATGGGGCCTTACCAGTCCCCTGCACAGTTGGAGCATAACCTCCCTGCTCTTAAATACAGTCCCTCTAAAAATGAAAGCCAACAGTCCATTTGCCTTCTTGATAGCATGCTACACCTGCAAACCAACTTTTTACAATTCATGCACAAGAACTCCCAAGTTCTGCTGCATAGCAGAATACCACAATTTTTTACCATTTAAATATTAATCCGCTCTTTTGGTTTTCCTTCCAAATTGGATGACCTCACACTTACCAACATTGTACTCCATCTGCCAGACCCTTGCCCACTCATTTAACCTATCTGCGTTTGTATATCTTCAGACTCACCATATCTTCTGCACAATTTGCTTTTCCACTCAATTTAGTATCATCAGCAAAACTTAGATACTCTACACTTGATCCCTTCATCCAGATCATTAATGTATGTCGTAAATAGTTGTGGGCCCAGCACTGACTCCTGCAGCACACCACTCCCCACTGATTGCCAACCAGAGTAACACCCATGTATCCCAAGTCTCTGCTTTCTATTAGTTAACCAATCCTCTATCCATGATAATACATCACTCCCAACTCTATGCATCCTTATCTTATGGATAAATCTTTTATGCGGCACCTTATCAAATGTCTTCTGAAAATCCAAGTAAATAACATCCATCTGTTCCCTTTTATCTACCGCACTCGTTATATCCTCAAAGAACTTCAGTAGGTTTGTCAAACAGGACCTGCCTTTGCTGAATCCATGCGGCATCTGCTGATGGATCCATTTCTTTCCAGGTACCTCACTATTTCTTCTTTAATGATAGCTTCAAGCATTTTCCCAACCACAGATGTTAAACTAACTGGCCGATAATTAACTACCTTTTGCCTACATCCTTTTTTGAACAGTGGCATGGCATTCACTGTCTTCCAATCTGCCAGGTCCTGTCCAAAGTCCAGAGAATTTTGGTCACTTATCACCAACGCCTCTATCATAACTTCTTCCATTTCTTTCAGTACCCTGGGATGTATTCAGTCAGGACCAGGGGACTTACCTATCTTCAGGCCCACAAGTTTGCTCAGCACTACTTCCTTAGTGATAGCTATTGTATCGAGGTCCTCACCTCCTATCTCATCCATAACATTTCTCTTTGGCATGTTAGACATGTCCTCCACCATGAAGAGCGACACAAAATAGTCATTGAAAGCCTCTGCCATTTCCTCGCTACCCAATATTAATTCCCTCTTCTTGCCCTCCAAGGGACCTATGTTAACTTTAGCCACCCTTTTCCACTTTATATAATTATAAAAACTTCTGTTATCTGTTTTTATATTTTGTGCTAGTTTATTTTCATAGTCTATCTTCTCTTTCTTTATTGGTCACTTAGTGGCTCTTTGTTGCTTTTTAAAGTTTTCCCAATCTTCTAGTTTCCCACTACTCTTGGCAACATTGAATGCACGAGCTTTTAGTTTGATGCCTTCTTTTAATTCCCTAGTTATTCAAGGCTGGCTCTTCTCACCCTTACTGTCCTTGCTTTTAAGTGGAATATATTTTAGTTGCGCACTGTGAATGATATCTTTGAAAGTCTTCCACTGTTCCTCAACTGTCCCACCAATAGCCTGTGATCCTAGTCTACACTATCCCTCATCCCATTGTAGACTCCATTGTTTAGACATAATACACTGGTTTTAGATCGAACTATTGCACCCTCCATTTGTATGAGAAGCTTAAGCATACAGTGATCACTCTTTCCAAGAGGATCCCTAACTACAAGATCACTAATTTTATCTGTCTCATTGCACAGGACCAGATCTAAGATGGCATGTTCCCTTATAGGTTCTGTAACATGTTGTTCAAGAAGTTCAACACAGATGCAGTCTATGAAATTCTCCTAAAGACTGCCTCAACCAACTTGATTCACCCAATCTATGTGCAAATTAAAGTCCCCCATGATAACTGCTGTTCCATTCTTACATGCCTGAGATATTTCTCTGTTTATTGCCTGTGCAACCATAATATTATTCAGTGGCCGATAAGCAACTCTCACCAGTGATTTTTTTCTCTTTACTATTCCTAATCTCTACCCAGTTTGATTCAACATTCTGCTTCTGAGATCTTATATCATCTCTCACTATCGCTCTGATCTCATCTTGAATTAAGAGCGCTATCCCACCTCCCTTATCTTCCCACCTATCCTTCCATGTTACCTGATATCCTTGGATATTTAATTCCCAATCTTCTCCACCCTGTAACCACGTCTCTGTAATGACCACTAAATCACACCCCTTTTACTGATTTGTGCCACAAGTTCACTGACCTTGTTTCAAATACTATGGATATTCAAATAAAGTGCCCTTACACTTATTGTGCCTTTAAAATCTTGTAATCTTTTATTCTTACGCACTTGACTTTTCATTACTCCACTCTTACTTTTCTCTTTTTATCTTTTGCTTTTTCTTTATCTTTATCCACTTATCCTTCTTACATTATCCATATTTCTCCTATCTGTTGAACCCACCCCCTACTATTTAGTTTAAAGCCCTATCCACAGCCTTAGTTATGTGATTCGCTAGGATCCAGGTCCCATCATGGTTCGGGTGGAGCCTGTCTCATTGGTACAGCTCCCTCCTTCTCTAATACTGGCACCAATTTCCCATGAATTCAAACTCACTTCTCCCACACCAATCTTCGAGCCACACATTTATTCTTCTTGACTCTATGTCAATTTGCACATGGCTCAGGTAGTAATCTAGAGATTACCACAGTTTGGTTCTGCTTTTTAATTTAATCCCTAGCTGCTCAGATTCCCTCAGCAGAACCTCTTTCCTTGTTCTACCTATGTCATTGGTACCCACATAGACCATGACAATTGGATCTTTCCCCTTCCACCGCAAATTCCTTTGAAGGTCAGATAAGATGTCCCGAACCTGGCACTATGCAGGCAACAAAGCTTTCAGGATGCTCTATCCATGCAATAGAGAACTCTGTCTATTCCCCTAACTATACTATCCCCAATTACCACAACATTTATCTGCTCTCCTTCCTCTTGAATGACTCCCTGAACTATGGTGCCAGAGTTAGGTTGCTCATCCTTCCTACAGCTCCCACTCTCATCCACAAGCTCGAGGGCTGCGGCTCCTCCAGCATTGTCTCTTGGATCCCACTACCCACCTCACCTGCAGTCACACTCTCTTGTCCCTGACCACAGA
The DNA here is from genome assembly GCF_030028105.1 of Mobula birostris. Lineage (NCBI taxonomy): Eukaryota > Metazoa > Chordata > Chondrichthyes > Myliobatiformes > Myliobatidae > Mobula > Mobula birostris. The sequence goes on along the minus strand of NC_092381.1, from coordinate 63,446,518 downwards.
CCAAATTTGAGGCAGCTAATTTAATGGGTGTGACTACCTCCTGAAAGAGAGAATCCAGGTAACTCTCCCCCTTCCTGATGTGCTGCAGTGTTTGAAGCTCAGATTCCGGGTCATCAACTTTGAGCCCAAGTTCCTCGAGCAGCCAATGCTTGCTGCAGATGTGGTCTCCATGAACCACAATGGGGTCCAGCAGCTCCCACATCGTGTAGCTACAGCACAACACCTGATCCTGCATCATCCTTACTTAATTTGATTAGCTGTAATTTCATGCCCTTTTTTTCAACCACTACAAAAGCTTTACCCGCTACTTACCTGTGCCTCCTTTCCAAAGCCTCTTGAGCCCAAGCCTCAATTTGTAAATTTGGTGCTGTAAATGTACAATCACTGTAAAGCTATGTAGTAATTGTTCCATTAATGAAATGCACAATATTATTAGTTTTAGTGAAATATTTAATCTACTTACAACGAAGAAAATATATTCTGGACCTGTTACGTAATGTATGATCCACCTTACAATATGTGGGTTAATTATAACGTTAACTCTTTCTGAATACATTACATGGTATATGATCTATTTTTACCTAGTTAACTCTATACGAAACTAATCCCCGTTGTATATGATCCATTTACAATTAATGAGTAAATATATCGCTAATCCCCGTGATCCAACGACAATTTGCACAAATTAAATCATATTACTAATCCCTGATGGATATGATACCTCCACAGTGTGTAATCTGTTTTATTTTTATTCGCAATCTGAGCAATTTATATAAAACTCTTTAATTTCAATATGGTAAATTGCTAATCCCTTTTATGTCATCACTTGAACTGTAATCTATAGCTCGCATCCGTGCGGTGTCTTGGGACAGACGGTCCGCTCCTTCAGCCGCCAGTAACCGGGCGGTCACGTGACACCCCGCTGCGCGTGCTTTGCCCTTCCGCCAATCCCGGCGGCGCCATTGTAGGGGAGGAGCGTGCGCCCGGAAGCGACAGCCAGCTGATTTTGGTACAGGTACAAACTTCTAAATGAATAAACCGTAACATAATTTGTGAAGCAAGGGGAATCGCCGGGTGAGAGAGTGTGTGAAGCTGTTACACGAGAACCAGCAGGTGTTGGGGATCTGGCACCAAACAAACTGCTGGCGGTCAGACATCTTCTGCCTCCACTGATGCTGCCTGACCTGCTGAGATGGTTTTTTCTGTTTAACGGTTGTTCTTGTTGATGCAGGTATCTCCTGTAGTCCAAGTGCAGCAAGTATTTAGTTACGTCGTTTTGCTCACCCTGGCAACTGCATCGCTTCTGATGACATTTTCTATTTCTAAACGATCCGATTGATGCCTTTTGTTAACCTCTGATTTTGAATTCAGTCGAATCCGGTTGTTCCTTCGATTTTTGCAACTCTTTAGAATGAAGAATTGTTTGAAAAGTAAACTGGGTGGCGAAAGGTCTTTTTTTTAACATTTCCAACACTGACAATTAAAAACCTTTTAATCGGCCGCTATTATTTTACCGACAGAACCAACAAAAACGGTATAAGCTTAAGTTATTGACAGGACCGGAAAAGAAGGGCACGACGTTAAGCTAGGTTTTTGTCATTGCTATTGTTTTAAAAGAATCATAATATCTCAGTGCAGAATGATTTTTTATGCCAAAACGGAAGGTCTTCTGATTTCAAGTTTTTAAAAAATCGACATCATGTCACCAATTACCTTTTTAATTACGTCACTGTTTTAAAATGATTTTCCTAAGTTTTTTTAATCAAATGTTGACAGTTGTGTCAATCCATTTGGTTTCTTGACATTCTATAATTTCTCAATCTCCTTTGTGCACTTTTAATGGGTTAGAAGATAGCACAATTTGTTCCCTAGCTACCCTTATGATGATATTATGTAGATACCCAGGTGCGAACAGTGCCTGACATTCACAAAAAGGGAGAAGTATAAATAACTTTCAGTTGTTGTAGCTTGAAAATATCGTTCCCACATTTCCTCAGCCTAGCAGATATGGTGCAAAGGTAAAGAATTGTACAGGAAATGAGCATTCCCATAAAATAAATCTCTATTTCATTTAGCAATAATATTCAGGTTGTCAGCCTTGCTGTTGATGGCCAGATCATTTCACAATCATAATTGTTCTTGAATTGAACACGGGATTTATGAACTAGAGCCTTAAGTCCAAATCCTAGTATCTTGGCTTTTCAATTTAACTATGGGTATGGTTATTAATTTAATTTTGGTTCTTTCGTATGTACAATATTACGAGTATTGGGGGAGGGCTTGAACTTGTAAATCAGTCTAATGTTTCTGTGTCCCACCATGATGGCAAATATGGTCCTACAGTTCTGATGAAAAAGCAATTTGATTTCTTATGTCTTTAGTCTGTAAATTGCAAAAGATCATATTCATGTAAATTGTGTAGATAAAATGAGTGTTCCTTGCAGTTGTGTCAGCTTTATAGTACATTCAGATAAAATTGGATTTACCCTTGTAAGTGTTCATTCAATTATTGCAGAGGAATTACAGGTAAGATTATAACAGCCTCTTGATATCTTACTTACAAAGTTAATTTTTTTTGTGTGTGCCATACTCTGCCAGAGCCTTGGTGACCACTTTTTCAAGTGGTTGTCTTGGAGGAAAGATTCTGTGAGTGGTCCCCCACGTCCTTCTCACAGTGCAATTTTTTTTTAAGAGGCCGAGTTGCGAGCTCGACACTCAACCCGGCATGAATGGAAAGCATGTCCAGGAGCAGCCCAACTGGATTCGAGTTCTGGAATGAAGGTTCCAGAGTCCAGTGCTGATGTCACTGCGCCACCAGCCAGCCTAAGTTAATGTTAGCTGTATTAAAAAAAAACTGCATAAGCTTTTTTTTTAGTTAATGTTACCTGCATTAAAATAATCCTAAATTATAACATCAAAGACCAATTTTTACAAATCAGAGATATTATGAAGTGTGTGTGTATGTATATATATATTTCATAGGTAGTGTCTGGGGACTGAGGATGTTGTATTTCTTCAAGGATGCTTTGAGTTGATCCTTGAGTCTTTTCTTTTTAAGCTCTTTCTCCCATTGAAAGAACTCATAATGTCTGATGTTTGGCATGCAAATGACATGGTCTGGCCAAAGCAGTTGAGTATAACTAGAACCTCAGTCTTGGAGATTTTGGCCTGGGAGAGTAAACAGATTTCATTGTCCTTGTAATGACGAGAGGATTTTGCAGAAACAGCATTATTTTATTTTCCAGTGCCTTGAAAAGCTTGTAGTAATCAGTGGATATTTCAGAATTGTATAGAAAAAGAATAAGCATTTCACTGCCAGTCTGTAGATTGCAGGTTCTAAGCTCAGTCCTGAGTTTACAATACAGTATTCATAAACCCTTTTCTTCAATCAAACAAAGACTGTGCTGGCACATCAAAGATGCCCGTGTCTGCTTCATCTAGTGGTGTTTCCCAAGAAATGGGAAGTGTTCAATATTTCCCCACTAGGAATAGGGTTCCCCTGGTCCTCACCTACCACCCCACCAGCCTCCGGGTCCAACATATTATTCTCCGTAACTTCCGCCACCTCCAACGGGATCCCACCACTAAGCACATCTTTCCCTCCCCGCCTCTCTCTGCATTCCGCAGGGATCGCTCCCTACACAACTCCCTTGTCCATTCGTCCCTGCCCATCCCTCCCCACTGATCTCCCTCCTGGCACTTATCCATGTAAGCGGAACAAGTGCTACACATGCCCTTACACTTCCTCCCTTACCACCATTCAGGGCCCCAAACAGTCCTTCCAGGTGAGGCAACACTTCACCTGTGAGTCGACTGGGGTGATATACTGCGTCCGGTGCTCCCGATGTGGCCTTTTATATATTGGCGAGACCTGACGCAGACTGGGAGACCGCTTTGCTGAACATCTACGCTCTGTCCGCCAGAGAAAGCAGGATATCCCAGTGGCCACACATTTTAATTCCACATCCCATTCCCATTCTGACATGTCTATTCACGGCCTCCTCTACTGTAAAGATGAAGCCACACTCAGGTTGGAGGAACAACACCTTATATTCCGTCTGGGTAGCCTCCAACCTGATGGCATGAACATCGACTTCTCTAACTTCCGCTAAGGCCTCACCTCCCCCTCGTACCCCATCTGTTACTCATTTTTATGCACACATTCTTTCTCTCACTCTCCTTTTTCTCCCTCTGTCCCTCTGAATATACCTCTTGCCCATCCTCTGGGTCCCCCCCCCCCCCTTGTCTTTCTTCCCGGACCTCCTGTCCCATGATCCTCTCGTATCCCCTTTTGCCTATCACCTGTCCAGCTCTTGGCTCCATCCCTCCCCCTCCTGTCTTCTCCTATCATTTTGGATCTCCCCCTCCTCCTCCAAGTTTCAAATCCCTTACTCACTCTTCCTTCAGTTAGTCCTGACGAAGGGTCTCGGCCTGAAACGTCGACTGCACCTCTTCCTACAGATGCTGCTTGGCCTGCTGTGTTCACCAGCAACTTTGATGAATGTTCAATATTTTCTTGGTTCTAGCTGTGAATCTTAATTTTGGGGGCAGTATATTATATAAGGGACAGGTTGATTAGGAGCCTTTCCTTATGGGTGTTGAGTGTAAGATTCATACTCACTTATTTTCAGGGAAAGTATTGATAATTTCCTTGATCTTGGACTTTGAGCATGCACAAATACAATCATTGTCTACCTATTACAATTTGGATGATCTTGGTTCAGCAGTGCAATGTGCAGATAATACTTAAAGTGGCAGTTGAAGATCTCTTGTTATCTTAATGCAAGCTTGTGAAATGAAACAAAACTCTTTTTAAAAGATTTATTATCACATTTTGCTGGAAGATTCTAAAGTAAGAGATGCTTCTGTTAACTGTAACCATTAAAAACAAAGTACTGTATTTATTATCGAAGTATGTATACAATGTACAATCTTGAGATTTGTCTTGTTGCAGGCAGATGCAAAGCCAAGAATCACAATATAACCTGTGTAAATAAAAACCACACACAGGGCCATCTAACCTCCAATGCGTGAAAAAGAAAGAAATCGTGCAAACAAATAGCATTAAACCACAGAGTCCCCTAAAGTGAGTCCACAGCCACAGAATCAGTTCAGTGCTTTGCCAATGGTTGCAGGTTGCAACTGCAGAGTCAGTCAGTGCTGAAGTTCCTCAATCAAATTGCCCAAGTAGCAAAAAAATGAGAAGTAAAACAGAAACACAAGGAATGTGAATTGCAGTGTTGTCAAGTGAATCCATAGAGTGTGTTCAGTACTGAGGTGAGTGAAGCCCACCCAGTAGCACGATGGTTGCAGGGCAACAGCTGCACCCAGACCCGGCAGCTTGGGACACAAGTCTCCTACACGTTCCACCTGCTAACAGCAGCAAGGGGAGACTGGTCAAATGCAGGCAGACAATGCTGAGCATCTGTCCATCTTCTGCTCTAGTCCTCGATAGTTTTAATCTCGCCCAATGGAGTAATGGAGCCGACCATGGCTTGTGTTCTGCCTTTAGGAATTGATGCAGCATACACCCCCAGCAATGGTGTATTTGCAGTTTCCGCGGTCTTCCACTGCAAATCACCCAGGAGGTCACAGAAACAGCAGATTGTTTAGTCGGTTCAAAAATGCGTTCTTACAGGCTGCAAATGATTGTAGTTCTGAAGAAGTATATTTATAAGAAGAATAGTTGTTTTGTAAGCTGTCTACAAGATGTCGCAGTTGGTCACTGGCACCATCTTGCCAGAACAAATGATTTTGTTTTAAGAAATGATTGTTGGGAAAAGAAGTTCCAGAATACAGTAGTTAATTTGCCCACCTTGGGACTAGTACATTTTAGCCCAATTATGCAGCTGCACCAGTTAGCCAAAGCTTCATGAAAATAGTTAAGAAGGTATTTAAAAAAAGATAAACCACTATTTCAGTGAGTAATACATTCACCCATTTTACACTGCTGTGTTCTTTTGATTGACTGTAAATGAATAAAATCAATGCAGATACCTAGTGCAGATAATAGACTGCTTTCATTGTCTTCCAACATGAAGCAGTGTCTTAATCCAAGATGCAAGTTATTAAAAATCACTGCTTTTTGATTCAGTGTCTGTCAGCCCAAATAGATAACATAACACAAGCACACACAACTGATGCAATTTAAAAACTTTCCTCTAAGCCCGGTTTACTGTCTAATGGCCACATAAGTGTACATGACTAATGCTAGTTATAAACTGTTTGGCACCAGTCTCCTGCCCCATTTAAGCAGAGTAGTGTCCCAAATAAAAGAATAGAATCCCAGCTATTTTCTCAATTAGTGTTTGTTCTTTAAGAGTTGTCCCAGATAACCAACTGCTTCGATTAGCCAATGGCCCACATAACCAATGGCCCAATTAACCAGATCACGGTATTAAATTCATGTGCTGTTATCGCTTGTTTTTTCTCGAATACTTAATTTTTCTTGAATACATATTTAATATGCCTTAGCTAGCAATATTTAAATTTTACTGTTGTCTAGGAATATTGTGGTTTTCTGTATAAATTTAGCAGTTCAGCAAAAAAACTGTGGGGAATGTGATCAATATTTAAATTTATTTTATAATTTCTCCGAGTATTTATAAATATCAGAGTTCTGTCAAAAGATCCTGATGTTTATAATATTCACTAATATTGGAATTCACAAAATCACAACCAGCTTTTTGTTTCAAAAAGTTAGTTTAAGTTAATGTTAGTTGATAGGTTGTCTTCTGTTATTAGATCCTAACAAAATGTACAGAAATACCATGAGAACATTGGTACTAGAATTCCTCTCAATTAGTTTAGTTATCGTGGGTTAATATATTAGGCCAGTACAGAAAGTAATTCAAATTGCCATGACCTCCATAAATGATATGTAAGCATAATGGCTAACAAATTATATATAACAGTTTGTGATATAAATCATGAAAATAAGGATACAATATATAATAATCTTTATTGTTTTAAGCCACAATTCAATTGTTCAAAAGCCTTACAAATGTTTTATCTGTTTATTATTCGCTGGAACTAAACAGGGGTCAGTAAATAAACTTCCAGCCAGTTCTCCTGTATGAGTTTATTAACTATTCTGCTATTTGCAATTCCTCTTGCTTCTATTTAGTTATTTTGTGGTATGTTTCATATTTAAAGCCACGAGGAATTGTCTTGCTTTAGTAAAGTTGCTGAGTGACAAGGAACAAAGACAATCTGCAGGATAATGCTCAGATTGAAACATATAAGACAGAATAAGTTATAAAACATTTATCATTTGGGAAGGAAACAACAGTTCTTTGTTTTAGAGCTCCTGGAAAAATGAGTCAGAATAATTGTATTGACTTGGAACTTCAATGCGAATTTGTAAGTGTTGATAATTCAACAGTCAGTGCAACAATTTTTACCTAGAAAGCTGGAGTTATAATGAGAGTAATACTTGCTCCATTTGCTTTCAGGTAATCCTGCATATTTACTGTCTTGTCCACTTGATGAAAACATGTAAACTTACTCAGGTGATAAAATCTTTCTGGATCTTTTGGTAGGTTGGCTGGTGGTGCAATTGTTTTCAGAGTCAGTGACCAATAAAAATATATTTTAAACCATTAGAGAAACATTTGTTTATATGTGAGCTAATTTGTAAGGAGAATCATTCTTCCTCACTTTACTCAAAGTGACCATGGTTTTTCAAGTTCAAGTTTATTGTCGTTCATATGTACACGTATATACTGCCAAAGGAGACAACATTCTCAGGACCAAAGTGCACAACTCAGTATATATATCTCACAAGCATAGTACATAAAGTAATATTACCACAAATAATGAGGTGCTTATATAATCAAGTTTAAAAGTAAATGAGTAACTACTGTAAACTACTGAGTTTCATATGTGATGAGACTTGGATGGTGGCAGGGAGTTCAGTTGTCTTAACAGCCTAGGGTAAGAAACTGTTTCTTGTCCTAACTGTTCTTGTTCTAATGCTATGGTACCTCATTTCACTGAATGTACAATAAGGAGGGCTCACTGTAGATGAGTTTACTCATGATCTTTTCTGACATCAAGTATAGATTTTGAACCAGCCTAGTCGATAAGATAAAATATCACTGCAGAACTTGACAAGAACCACACAACTTTTATTAATTTTATTCAAAAACACTGCAGAATGAGTGATGTAGGAATTGGGAAATGAGCATTTGAGGATGTTATATCATCGATACACAGCTCCCAAAGTCAAGAGAACTTTGGATGCCACTTAGCGTGCCTGGACTACTGGATGTTACTGTTCTAAATATGCAGAGATCAACATTTGCTTAAATTCTTGCTCCTCATTCCAAATTGAATGTGATATCATATTTTCAGTTTGACTAATGCTTCCGTTTTTCACTTCTTTAAAATAGTTCAGCTTTGCCTTTGTTACAGCACATCTGTGAATGTCAGCATCCCTGGTCTACTAATCTGTTTTGATTATTCCAGTGCCTTCTTGGACTTTTCTCTTGTACTCTTCATAAACATGAGGTTATCCAAGCTCTGTCATGTCCTACTTTGTACCAGATCCTGTATACCTATCATCCCAATGTTTGTTGATCTTGGTTTAATATATTTTGATTACTAAATTAAACCAGAAGTTGAGCTTTGAATGAATTTTTTGATTTAACACAATGCAGCTTTTGCTTCTGGAATTATTGTCAGGTTGTACTTCATTTATTAGTAAATACACAATTAAATAATTTGTACTTTGCCCTAAAATGATTCTTTTGTATTTGAAGCTCCGAAGAGGAAGTAAACTTCTGGCTGTAAGTGACACATTTTCTGAGAATGAGCAAATGATAAATATTTCTCAGAGAAATATTCTGATGGGTAATATAATTCTGACAGTAATAGAATGTGATTAAATGTTAGAAAGAAAATAGATGTTTAAATGAAAATAGGAGCAAAAGAAAACTGAGTCAAGTTTATTGTTTTAAGTAGTTTTCATTTTAAAATAGAACTTCTGAATTTTTCACTGCTGTTTAAGTTAGCATTACAATAATGGGCTGGATTGTAGAGTTGGATATCCATCTGCCATTTACCACTAAATTGTGGCCTCTATGTGCACTACTTGGCATTAATTGAGGACCATAGAGCAGAGCTCCTAACTGAATTTTGGTGTGTAGTAATGGATTGTCAACATAATAACAGTGTAAATATCCCTCTGCAAAACCTGTTGCTCAAATGGAATGATCAGCTCATAATCCTTGATAGAAGATTTGGTATTGCAAGGTTGATGTATAGACTTAAATTATGGGAAATATCAAGTTAAGTGGAAATCCAATCATAAGTAAGGGAAAATCTGCAAATGCTGAAATCCGAGCAACACACACTAAATGGTGTAGCCATGGGCACATGCATGAGTCCCAGCTATGCCTGCCTGTTTGTTGGCTACATGGAACAGTCTATGATCCAAGCCTACACTGGTGACCATCCTGCGCTTATCCTACGCTACACCAACGACTGCATTGGTGCTGTTTCCTGCACTCGTACTGAATTCATCGACTTCATCCACTTTGCCTCCAACTTCCACCCTGCCCTCAAATTTACCTGGTCCATTTCCAACACCTCCCTCCCCTTTCTCAATCTCACTGTCTCTATTGCTGGAGACAGCTTAGCCACTAATGTCTATTATAAACCCACTGACTCCTACAGCTACCTGGTCTATACCTCTTCCCACCTTGTTACTTGTAAAAACACCATCTCTTTCTCTCAGTTCCTCTGTCTCCACTGCATCTGCTCGCAAGATGAGGGTTTTCATTCTAGAATGAAGGAGATGACTTTTTCAAAGAAAGGGGCTACCCTTCCTCCACCATCAATGCTGCCCTCAACCGCATCTCTTCCATTTCATACACATCTGCCCTTACCCCATCCTCCCGCCTCCCTACAAGGGACAGGGTTTCTCTTGTCCTCACCTACCATCCCACCAGCCTCTGCATCCAGCACATAATTCTCCGAAACTTCTGCCATCTCCCACCATGAAGCACGTCTTTCCCTCTTCCTCCCTACCCCCCCCTCACATTCTGCTTTCCGCAGGGATCACTCTCTACGTGACTCCCTTGTCATTTCATCCCTCCCCACCGATCTCCCTCCTGGCACTTATCCTTGCAAGTGGAACAAGTGCTACACCTGCCCCTACATCTCCTCCCTCACTACCATTCAGGGCCCCAAACAGTCCTTCCAGGTGAGGTGCCTCTTCACTTGTGTGTCTCTTGGGGCTACCTACAGTATCCGGTGCTCCTGGTGTGAGCACCTGTATATTGGTGAGACCTGACATAGATTGGGTGACTGCTTCGCTGAACACCTATGCTCCGTCCACCAAAAAAAGCGTTATCGCCCAGTGGCCACTTGTTTTAATTCCACTTCTCATTCCTATTCCAAATGTCTATCCCTGGCCTCCTCCACTGTTGTGATGAGGCCATACTTAGGTTGGAGGAACAACACCTTATATTCTGTTTGGATAGCCTCCAGCCTGATGGCATGAATATTGATTTCTCAAACTTCCGGTAATGGCCCCCATCCTCCCACTCCTTCATCATTTCCATCCCCTTTTCCCCTCTCTCACCTTATCTCCTTCCCTGCCCATCGCCTCCCTCCTGTGCTACTCCACCTATTTCTTTCTTCCATGGTCTTCTGTATTTATCACCATCGACTTCCCAGCTCTTTACTTCATCCACCTTCTTCTGCTTTCAACTCCCCCCACCTTTTAAATCTACTCCTTAGCTTCTTTTCTCCAGTACTGCCGAAGGGTTTCAGCCTGAAATGTCAACTGTACTCTTCCATAGATGCTGCCCGGCCTGCTGAGTTGCTCCAGCATTTTGTGTGTGTTGATCAAGTTAAGTGGATTGGTTTACTTATTTTGTTTGCAAAATGGGAATAATTGTGATAATCACTGGATTTTCATGACAACTTAACTACTTTCAAAGTAGTTAGCTTTGTCTCCAGATTGGTTAGAAAATTCTTGCAGTTGGCATTTAACCTTGCATTAAATTTGGGCTAAATGTATTATATTTTAATGTAAATTGTGTGAATGAGTAAATCTAAGGAACTACACTACAACTGGAAAAACAACACAATTTCGTAGTATCTGCATACAAGTTAATTTTCCCCAACTCTTTTGTAGTGATTTGAAAGCCACTTTAGCTAGAAACCACAAAGCAGCTATTTTGTATCACCACACAGGAAAAGGCAAATTGAAAGTAATTCTAATTGGTCTAGCTGACAGTCATGGATATTGATGATGTAGTACTAGCTGTGCTTAGATATATGATGGATACAGTTCAGGAGAAAATTCGTGGAAAAGAGGACAGAATGCATATATCCTTTTCAATAGGTTTCAAAACTTTATTTGAAAATATGTTTTCAACAGTAATGTTTCTTTGTCTCTTTTCCAATTTAAGAAAATCACAAATGGTGGTGTTCATCAGTATTAGGTAAGACATTGTTTCAAGAAGAGCACTGTAGCTAAATGCTGTCAAATCCCTATGGCCTGGTATTTGCATCCCAGAGTACAAAAAGTAGTGGGGTTGGAAGTGGAGGATGCATTGGTAGTCATCTTGCAAAATTCTTGAGACTCCAGGGTGGCTCCTGCAGATTACGGAGTGGCAAATATAACCCCTCTATTGAAAAATAAAGGAGGAGGGGAAAGCTGATCATTATGTTCAGCAGCAGTGGTGGGGAGATGCTAGAGTCCATTATAAAAGATTAATAACAGAACACATATCAAGCATTGAAGGAATGGGCATATTCAGAATGTATTTATGAAAGGGAAAGAATATGAAACAAATCTACTTGTGGACATAATTAGGAGAAAGATAGAGGAGAGTCAATGTTAAAGTACTAAATAAGAGCTTAATGTATTAAATGGGGTAGTAGATTGATAATTGGTTGACAAGCAGGAAGCAGATGAGGAATAAAAGTTTCTTTCTTCCAAGAAACAGACAGTGAGTAGTGGGATGCTCAAGGATGCTTTGAGCTCCAACTAATCGTCATATATATCACTTTTTTAAATGAAGGAACTGACATCTCCAAGTCTGCAAATTGCATAAAAGCTGGGGAGGGTACAAAGTGAACTGTGAGGAAGGGGCAAGTTGGGTGAGGACCAAATAAAAGGCAGATGCGATTTAATGCAGTTAAAAGTGTGGTTAAACACTGAAATAGACCGATTATCATCTGAATAATAGGTCAGAAAAAGTTAAGATTTGGATATCCAGACTGAGGATTAAGGTGGAGCATTTTGGAAGGTAGATGGTATGTTTTCCTCTTCTAAGGAGATTTGTGTAGAGGAGCAAGATATCTTTATGTGACTGCACTGGCCCTTTATTGAGACTGAGCTGCAGTTTTGATCTCCTCATATGAAAAAGGATGTTCTTTGCATGTGAGGAGTATGGCAAAGATTTAGTAGACTGACTTCTGGGATAGCAGGAGTATGAGCAGAGATTAAATCAGGTTGGCCTATATTCAATAAATAATGGAAGAAAGAAAGGGGATTTTATAGAAGCCTGAAAAATTCTGACAAAACTCAACAAACCAGGAACAAGAAAAATATTTCTGATGATTGGAAAGTCATCAACCATGGGTCAGAGATTCTGGACAAAAGGGTGTGCAAATGGAACAAAGATCAGAAGAAATTTCTTCATTCATAGACTGACGAGCCCGTGAGTTCTATGCCACAAAGAGTGGAGGTTATATCATTAAATATATTCAAGAATTAAGTAGATATATTTCTCAATGCACAAAGGGAGAAAGAGGGAACAGGAAACTGAAGTAAATGATCAACCATTATAATGAATGGTGAAGCAGGCCAATCCCTGCTGCTTTCTAAATATACAGTTTTGTATATGCTACTGTCTCAGTTGATTTGCTTGTTAATGAATACCATCTGGGATGATCTTTTATCCAATGGTTCATCCACTGGAAGTTCATGATATTGCATTTTACCTTTAAAGATGTTTCTTGTTGATTAAAGGTAACATTTTCAAACACCATGACATTGTAGTGGGACATTGTCTCCATTTTGATCAAAATTCCATTGAGATTGATGCACATATTAAATAGGAGCAGATTAAAATTATGATTTCACTTTGATGTGGGATTGTCCTGGACATCAATGATATGAAATTGATATCAGTACAGTTTTCAATGACTGCACTCTTCCTTACCCTACTCCTGCAGGCCTGAGTTCAAGATTAAACTTAAGATCCTTTTCCTTCCCAGTGTCTTGTGAGGCCATCCAGGTGCACCAACAATTCTTGGTAGAGCCTGGATTTTTAAGAGAAAACTTCTGCCAGCGCAAAGGCTGGGAAATTCACTTTCTAATGGAATGGCAATGGAAAGTTGTTGATTTTGCATTTACTGAGGGATTCCAATCTGCCCAGCATCTCTCTGGAATGATGGCAAGTACAGTAGCTGCTTGTGTGTGGGTTGGATAATTAGCATGGTATTGCTGCATTTTTTATTTGGGTAGGTTCATTGTTGTAACAGATTTCACTGCATTGGTACCGTGTTTATGTTAGGAAAAAAATAGGCAAAATAACTTACACTAGAGTTGTTCCAGCTGGATGTTGGTGTGGATAGATGAGCAGTCTTTCTGATCTTAGTGGCACGTTTTCACATACACTTGTTTTTTTACTCATTCAGCCATTGAAGATGAGTATGAGCAAAGGATGTGTTTTAAATTGAAGGAGATCCTATATCATTTTAAATATGAAATAGCTAATCATAATTTTTTCTTTTTTTCTGCTCTGTTTGAAATATGCTGCATCCCAGAATCAAGTTTTCATACATCAAAGTAAAGAAAGCTGAGATGGCAATCTCTGTTGAAGGCTGAAAATGAAAGATAGTGAACCTGATGAAGTGGATAAACTGAAGACAAAATTTATGTCCGCATGGCACAATGTGAAGTATGGTAGGTGATTCTTGCAAATAATTCAGTGTGGACAATAGGGGATTTAAAGTAAAGTAAGATGGTTTAATTTCAAAACGCCCATTTTAATTCCACATCCATTCCCATTCCAACATGTCAGTCCATGGCAACACCATGTATTCTGTCTGGGTAGCCTCCAACCTGATGGCATGAACATTGATTTCTCAAACTTCTGGTAATGCTCCCCCCCTCACCATTTCCCATTCCCCTTTCCCCCTTTCACCTTGTCTCCTTACCTGCCATCACCCTTCTCTGGTGCTCCTCCCCTTCCCTTTCTTCGGTGGCCTTCGGTCCTCTCCTATCAGATTCCCCCTTCTCCAGCCCCTTTTTTTCCCCCACCAATCGTCTTCCCAGTTCTTTACTTCACCCCTCTCCTCTCCTGGTTTCACTTATCACCTTGTATTTCTTCCTCCCCTTCCCCCAACTTCTTACTCTTGACTCCTCATCTCTTTTTCTCCAGCCCTGCTGAAGGGGCTTGGCCGGAAATGTTGACTGTACTCTTTCCATGTTTGCTGCCTGGCCTACTGAGTTTCTTCAGCATTTTGTGTGTGTTGCTTGGATTACCAGCATCTACAGATTTTCTCTTGTTTATCTTGAAGTCTGTAGGCCAGCTCCAATAAATACTTTTGATGCAGTGTCGGAGCAAAAAACTCCATGTGGCATTGAGTTTAAGCCCAGATCTGTGCCATTTGATGTTCTAAACTGGGTAGTAGTCGATAGTACTGTTTGTCTCAATACCTCTTGGCTTTGGAAAGGAAACATTAGCTAGGGTTTCCCCTTCTGATCCTGGTCCAATGATGCCTTTGGGAAATCATCCAGTAAAAACAGATAGAGTTGGCTGTAGTGAATTTAAAAACGCAAACAACAGGAATTCTGCAGATGCTGGAAATTCAAGCAACACACATAAAAGTTGCTGGTGAATGCAGCAGGCCAGGCAGCATCTCTAGGAAGAGGTGCAGTTGATGTTTCAGGCCGAGACCCTTCCCTTACTCACTCTTCCTTCAGTTAGTCCTGACGAAGGGTCTCGGCCTGAAATGTCGACTGCACCTCTTCCTAGAGATGCTGCCTGGCCTGCTGCATTCACCAGCAACTTTTATAGAGTTGGCTGTATTGTCTCTGGTGAATCAGCTAACCACGTATAGGCTGGTTTGCCTGGAAAAATCGAATTAAATCAAATTCCACCGTAATTAGACATCTTCATGAAATCAGCAATGACATGGGATATTATAAGAAACTACAGATTTGGACCATAAGACATGGGAGCAGAATTGGGCCATTCAGCCCATCAAATCTGCTCTGCCATTCTATCATGGCTGATCCTGGATCCCACTCAACCCCAACACCGGCCTTCTCGCCATATCTTTTGATGCCCTGACCGATCAGGAAATGATCAACTTCCGCCTTAGATATATGCACGGACTTGGCCTCCACCGCAGTTTGTGACAGAGCATTCCACAGATTTACTACTGTCTAGTTAAAAAGATTGCTTCTTACCTCTGTTCTAAAGGGTCCCCCCTCAACTTTGAGGCTGTGCCCTTTAGTTCTGGATGCCCCCACCACAGGAAACATCCTCTCCACATCCACCCTACCTAATCCTTTGAACATTCGGTAGGTTTCAATGAGATCCTCCCACATTTTTCTAAATTCCAGTGAGTACGGGCTCTTTATTCCTGGAATCATTCTCATGAACCTCCTCTGGACTCTTTCCAATGACAACACATCCTTTCTGAGATATGGGGCCCAAAACTGTTGACAATAGTCCAAGTGTGGCCTGACTAGTTTCTTGAAAGGAAAGGTACGTCGCATCCGGAGTTTCTCTGGTTAGCGGACGATCTCCCTCCACGCCTTTCTGACGTAGTGGGGAACCACATACGAGGCAAGTCACAGCAGTGGTTTTGCCATTGTCTTCTGCCGGGTGAGTTTCCAAAGAGATCACCAGCTCGTAACCCAGCACGACGGAAAGCGTGCAGGGGAGCCAGCTGGAGCTGAATTCGAACTCGGGACCTTTCATCCCGAAGTCTGAAGCTGATGCCAGTACGCCTCCAGCCAGGTCTTGACTTTATTACTATAACTAAAGATTTAGAAACTCAGTGACTCAATGCAGAACATATCCATGTGCAGATTATAATAGTGACCATTATCTCCTTGCTTTTATATTCTATTCCCTTTGAAATAAGTGGCAGCATTGCATTTGCCTTCCTTACCACAGACTCAATCTGTGAAATAACATTTTGGGAGTCTTGCATGAGG
The DNA here is from genome assembly GCF_030028105.1 of Mobula birostris. Taxonomy (NCBI): domain Eukaryota; kingdom Metazoa; phylum Chordata; class Chondrichthyes; order Myliobatiformes; family Myliobatidae; genus Mobula; species Mobula birostris. Next base: position 63,430,320 of record NC_092381.1, on the reverse strand, counting down.
ACTCCTAATTCCCTCCGCAGCACTGATGTTTGAATCTTCTCCCCATTTAGATAATAATCCGCACTATTGTTCCTTTTACAAAAATGCATTATCATACATTTCCCAACACCATATTCTATCTGCCACTTTTTTGTCCATTCTTCCAAATTGTCTAAGTCCTGCTGCAATCGCATTGCTTTCTCAGCATTACCTACCCCTCCAACTGTCTTCGTATCATCCACAAACTTGGCCACAAAAGCCATCAATTCCATTATCCAAATCATTGACAAACAATGTGAAAAGCAGCGGTCCCAATACTGACCCCTGAGGGACACCACTAGTCACTGGCAGCCAACCAGAAAAGTTCCTTTTTATTTCAACTCGCTTCCTCTTGCCTGTCAGCCATTCCGTTATCCATGCCAGTATCTTTCCTGTAACACCATAGGATTTTATGTTGTTAAGCTGCCTTGTTTTGTACCTTATTAAATGGCTTCTGAGTAAATGACATCCACTGCCTCTACTTTGTCCACCCTACTTGATTCTTTCTCAAAGAACTTTAACGGATTTGTCAGGCAAGATTTCCCTTTATAGAAACCACGCTGACTTTGACATTTTATCATTAGTCTCCAAGTACCTCGAAACCTCATCCTTAACAATAGACTCCAATACTTTCCCAACCACTGAAGTTGGGCTAATAATAATGTAGCTAGCATCCGGAATTTTTCCGGGTAGCAGACGACTTCCTCCCACACCGTTCTGACATAGATGGAATTCGTGTACGAGGCAAGTTACAGCAGTGGTTTGCCATTGCCTTCTGCCGGGTGAGTTTTTTCTTCAGAGATCACCAGCTCTTAACCCCACACGGATGGAAAGCATGCCGGGGGAGCTGGCTGGGTTTGAACTTCAGAACCTCCGCTCCGCAGTCCAGCGCTGATGCCACTACGCCACCAGCCGGCCTTGAGGTTAGGCTAACTGGCCTATAATTTCCTTTCTTTTGCTGTCCTCCCTTCTTAAATAGTGGAGTGACATTGGCAATCTTCCAGTCCTCTGGGACCTTGCCAGAATCGAGTGATTTTTGAAAGGTCATGACCAATGCATCCGTTATCTCTTCAGCAACCTTTCTGAGGATTTTGGGATGTAGTCCATCTGGTCCAGGTGACTTATCCATTGTAAGACTTTTGATTTGCCTAGCACTTTTTCCTTTGTGATAGTAATGGCACTCACTCTTGCTCCCTGACACTCATGGACCTCTGGCACATTGCTAGTGTCTTCCACAGTGAAGACAGATGCAAAGTACCCATTAAGTTCATTTGCCATTTCTTTGTCCCCCATTACTACCTCAGCAGCATCATTTTCCAGTGGTCCAATATCAACTCTTGCCTCCCTTTTACTCTTTATATAACTGAAAAAAACTTTTTAGTATCCTGCTTTATATTATTGGTTAGTCTGCCCTCATATTTCATCTTTTCCCTTCTTAAAACTTTTTAGTTGTCTTTTGTTGGATTTTAAAAGCTTCTCAATCATCCAATTTACCACTCACTTTTACTACCTTATATGCCATTTCCTTGGCTTTTATGCAGTCCTTAACTTCCTTTGTCAGCCACAGTTGCCTACTCCTGCCATTTGAGAACTTCTTTCTCTGTGGGACATATCTATCCCCTGCTTTGTGAACTATTCCCAGAAACTTCAGCCATCTCTGCTCTGCCATCATCCCCGCCAGTATCCTCCACCAATCCACCTGGGTAAGCTCCCCTCTCATGCCTCTGTAATTCCCTTTATTCCATTACGATACTGATACATGTGACTTGTGCTTCTCCCTCTCAATGTGGTATGAATTCAATCATATTATGATCACTGTCTCCTAAGGGTTCCTTTACGTTAAGCTCCTGAATAAGATCTGGGTTATTACACAGCACCCAATCTAAGATAGCTTTTGCCCAAGTAGACTCAAGCACAAGCTGCTCTAAAAAGCCATCTTGTAGGCATTCAACAAACTCCCTCTCTTGCGATCCAACACCAACCTGATTTTTCCAATCCCCTTGCATATTGAAATGCCCCATTACAATTGTGTCATTACACTTATTTAATGCTTTTTCTGGCTCCCTTCATAATATCAACCCCACATCTTGGCTACTATTTGGAGACCTATATATGACTCCCATAAGGATTTTTTTTTTTACCCTTGTAGTCTCTTAATTCCACCTACACAGATTCAACATTCTATGACCCTATGTCATTTCTTTCTAAAGATGTAGTTCCATCTCCAACCATCAGAACCACACCATTGCCTATGCCTTCCTGCCTGTCCTTTTGATACAAGGTATATCCTTTGATGTTATGCTCCCAACTATGGCATCCTTTCAGCTACGACTCGGTGATACCCACAATGTCAAACTGACTAATCTCTGATTGCACCACGAGTTTGTCCATCTTATTCCAAATGCTACACGCATTTAAATAGAGTACTTTCAGTCCTGCTTCTTCACCTTTTTGAATTTTGCCTCTGTGGTACAATTTAACTCTTTGCTCTGTCTGCATTTGTACTCAGTCATTGGCTTCTCCTCACTTATATTCATGTTACACCCATCATCTACTTGTCAACCTGCTGGCTCATCTTCAGCTCTATCATACTGGTCCCCATCCCCCACTATATGAGTTTAAACCACTCCCAACTGCACTTGTAAATCTGCCTGCAAGAATATTTGTTCCCCTTGGATTCAAGTGCAACCCATCCTTTTTGTACAGGTCCCAGTTTCCCCAGAAGAGATCGCAATTATCCAGAAATCTGAATCCCTGCTCCCTGCCCCATGCTCTAATTCATCAGCCACACATTTATCTGCCACTTCATTCTATTTCTGTCCTCACTGCTGCACGGCACAGGTAGCAATCCCAAGATTACTACCTTTGAGGTCTTGCTTCTCAGCTTAACTCCTTGTATTATTTTTTTAAGGACCTCCTCCCTTTTTCTTCCAATGTCATTGGTACCAATATATACCACAATTTCTGGCTGCTCACCCTCCCTTTTCAGGATATTGTGGACATGTCCAGAAACATCTCAGACCCTGGGACCTGCAAGGCAAACTATCATCCATATTTCCTTTTCGCGTCCACAGAATCGGCTATCTATCTCCCTGACTATAGAGTCCCCTATTATTGCTGCCATTATCTTCAGTTCCCTACCCTTCTGAGCACTGGGCCAGACTCAGTACCAGAGGCACGGCCACTGTCGCTGCCCCCAGGTAGTTTGCCCTCCACCCCCAGCAGTACTCAAAATGGAGTACTTATTGTTGAGGGGGATGCCCACAGGGGGTGCTCTCCCCTTTTTGATGTGTCCTTTCCCTCTCATGACAGTGCTGGCTTAGTGTTAATAAACTTTTTCTTGGGTTAAATGTAATGACTTTAAACTTCCTTCAAGACCAGATCATAATACAGTACTGACTGACTACAATATTTTTGTCAGATTTCACATTTGAAAGAAACAGTGAAAAAAAGTTCATAACTGCCTGAGTGATTATACTAACTTTGCATGCATTATTGAGAAAATAGTGATGGAGTTTCCTAGAAATTTGGTTATCAGAATTGAACCAATGCTTGCCACCAACACTTTTAAATTTCTTTAAACATTTATTTTCTGAGGCATGGCCATTACTGGCAAAATCAGAATTTATTATCCATCTTTAATTGACAGTAAAGGGCCAACAACATTGCTGAGTATGGGGCCTCTTATGGGTTAGGCAGGCAGACTTCCTTCCCTGAAATACCCTGTGTGAAATTAAGTAAACCAATTTGAGATTTGGGACAATCTGGTAGTTTTATCATCACCATTGCCTAATAACTTTTTTATAATTAGAACTGCTGTGGTGGGATTCTGGCATATGTTGCTGGCTATCAACCCAGTAAGTTCACTATCTGTAATTTACTTGTTTTGTATTGTTTGTTGAATCTTATTACTACCATATTTATAAGTGAATACTCTCCAAACGTTATTCAATTACTTCAAAAATCACTTTTTGCTTTTTTTTAAATTTTAAAGGAGAAATGGGATAAACCCAACAAATACAAGCCAGTTAACTTCTGTTGTGGGAAAACCTAATGGCTAGTTCTAGATAAAATTAGTGGCCAAATTTAAAAAGATGGGCATACATTCTTTTCATCTGTTTGGATTTAGAACATCGAATAGTATAGCACAGGAACAGGCCCCTTGACCCACAATATTGTGCCAAACAGATGAAACTAGCAACTGAATGTCTAACTTGACTAGTCCCTTCTGTACACCATATTCATGTTCCTTTATTCTCTGCACCTTCAAGTGCCTGTCCAACAACCTCTTAAATACCTCTATCTTATTTGCCTCCACCAGCAACCCTGGCAGAGCATTCCAGGCACTCACCACTCCCTGTTTTTTAAAAAAAAACTTGCCTCACCCATCTCCTTTGAACCTACCCCATATATAACCATATAACAATTACAGCACGGAAACAGGCCATCTTGGCCCTTCTAGTCCTTGCCGAACTCTTACCCTATCCTATTCCCACCGACCTGCACTCAGCCCATAACCCTCCATTCCTTTCCTGTCCATATATGTATCCAATTTAACTTTAAACGACAACATAGAACCTGCCTCAACCACTTCTGCTGGAAGCTCATTCCACACAGCTACCACTCTCTGAGTAAAGAAGTTCCCCCTCGTGTTACCCGTAAACTTTTGTCCTCTAATTCTCAACCCATGCCCTCTTGTTTGAATCTTCTCCACTCTCAATGGAAAAAGTCTAACCATGTCAACTCTATCAATCCCCCTCATAATTTTAAACAATTCTATCAAGTCTCCCCTCAACCTTCTACGCTCCAAAGAATAAAGACCCAACTTGTTCAACCTTTCTCTGTAACTTAGGAGATAAAACCCAGGCAACATTTTAGTAAACTTCCTCTGTACTCTCTCAATTTTATTGACATCCTTCCTATAATTCGGTGACTAGAACTGTACACAATACTCCAGATTTGGCCTTACTAATGCCTTATACAAATTCAGCATTACATCCCAACTCCTATTCTCAATGCTCTGATTAATAAAGGGCAGCAAACCAAAAGCTTTCTTCACCACCCTATCCACATGAGATTCCATCTTCAGGGAACTATGCACCATTATTCCTCGATCCCTCTGTTCTAAAGCATTCTTTAATGCCCTACCATTTACCCCGATTATCTTAAATTCAAGCCCTCCAGTATTACACATCTTGACCTTGGGAAAAAGATATTGCTATTTAATCTCTATGCTTCTCATAATATTAAAACATTTATCAGGCCTTTTCACAGCCTCTGTTGCTCTACAGAAAGCAACCTATGTTTGTCCAAACTCTCCTTAAAGCATATGCCTCGAATGCAAGCAGCATCTTGAACTCTGTATGCTCTTCTGTCTTAAAATGTATTGACTAAAATTCAATGCAATATTCCAGAGATGGTTCCTAGCTTTCTGACTCAGTGCCTCAGTTAATAAAAGCATGCATGTCATATGCATTCTTTAACCTGTGCAGTCACTTTCAATGATCCTGGACATGGGCCTCTGTATATCAATACTGTTAAGGATCTTGTATTGCACCTTTATATTTGAACTCACATAGTGCAAGACCTCACACTTGGCCAGATTAAACTCTGTATGCCATTTGTCTGCCGATATCTGCAACTGATCTATAATCTGCTCTATCCTTTGGCGATCTTCTATACTATCCACAATGCCATCAATCTTTGTATCATTTGTGAACTTACTAACTCACCCATGTACATTTTTATCCAAGTTATTTATATATATCTCAAACATCAGGGGTCCCAATATGGAATACGTCTCTTCATAGAACTCCTGCCAGGATACGTACGATCAACCATTACCCTTTGTCTTCTATGGGTAAGCCAATTCTGAATCTAAACAACCAAGTGATTGTGGATCCCATGCATCTTAATCTTGATGAACCTACCATAAAGGACCTTGTCAAATGCCTCACTAAAATCTATAGAGAACATTCCCAAATCTATTTTCATCATCTTGAAAAACTCAGTTTTCAGTAAGTCACATCTTGCTCTGCTCAAAGCTATGCTGAGTATCCCTATGTTTTTGCAGGTGCTTATGAATTCTTTCTTTAAGAATTCTCTTCAATAGCTTTCCTACCACTGAAGTGAGACTCACAAGTGTTACGTACCCCGTAACTGAGTTGCCAAACCAGCAGAAATGGACCACTTTGTTGGAGTCTGGATTACTGGAACTAAGAAAGTTTTATTAAAGAAATAAGTAACACAGTACTCTAATCGTAAGGATATAAATGCAACAGGTTAGCAATGGTAAAACACACATGTACACAGAACTAGGATAATAGGATCAATCAAGCTCTATCATAGTCTAGGGGTAAAATGATCAATCTCAAGTGACGCAGAGTTCAGTTCAGTTTAGTTCAGTTCGCAGTAATTGCTGTTGTGCCGTTGGGGAGAGAGAGAGAGAGCGAATGATGATATTCAAATCGGATTCAAACAGACCTTTGATATTCCTCGCAGTTAGCTTTCGGGCGAGCCCTTTGTAATGTCTTCGGAGGTCACCGACTCTGACTCCTCCGTTCTGGATACGATCGTTCTTCTGTGATGAACCGGGCACCCAGGCAAGGGCGGACACACACACCAGGTTCCTGCCGATCGTACCTTTTCCCCCTGTGCGTCTATGGTCGGTCCTGTGACCAGACCTCCAAAACTCCCACCAACTTGTAGGGGGGGGGCACACCGCACTTCCAGGATCTCGTTATCTCATGGTGTCGTGGTGCGTCGCTTGCCTTAGCGAACCTGTTCCTTTTATCCCCTGCTGGGGTATCGCCTGTCCATCAAACTTCAAACAGTTCAGGTACAAAGCAACTGGTCTGACAATACTCGGAACTGTGTCTCTTTTCGTTAATCTCTCTCGTCTCTCTCTTATTAGCATTTTGAATGTTTCCCCCATTTGTCTCTCTCTTATCTCTCTTATCGGCATCAATCTTCTGATAACTTGGTCTTTTGTCACACAAGTCAATAGTTTCCAGGATTGTTGCCATTTCCCTTCTTGAATGATGGAGCTATATTAGCTGCTCCTCAGTACTCCAGGACCTCAATTGTGGCTAGAGAGGACATGAAGGTCTTGGTCAAGGCCCCAGAAATCCTCTCTCAATAATCTGGGGTGTATCCCATCAGGCCCCCTTGGGACTCATCCTCTGTTCTTCAAGAAACCCAATACAACCTCTTTCTTTTTCTCAGAATGCTCTAACATATTAGCACGCTGCATACTGATCTCCCTATCATTCATGTGCTTCTTGGTAAGTACCAATGCAAATTACTCATTTAAAACTCGCCAACATCCTCTGGCGTCAAGCACATGTTCCCTTCTTTGTCACTGTGTGGTCCTACCCTCTCCCTAGTTATCCTGTTGCTCTTGATGTATGCATAGAATGCCTTGGAATTTTCTTTAATCCTAGTCACCAAAAAGAATTTTCATGGCCCGTTCTGGCTCTTCTAGTTTCCTTCTTGAGTTCTTTTGTAACTTCTTTGTAATCTTCAAGGGCTCTGTTTGCCTTTAGCTTTCTAAACCTTACATTTCTTCCTTTTTATTTTTGAATAAATCCACCAGCTCTCTTGTCATTCAAAATTCCCTTACCTTGCCATCCTTGCCCTATCTTCTTTCTGGAACATATCTCTCCTAATCTCTGCAGTTTGTTCAAGATTCAAGATTGTTTAATGCCATTTCCTATACATAATTGTAAAGGAAAACAAAATAATAGTTATTCCGGATCAGGTACAACACCAAAGAAAACACAATAAGTTAAAGAACATAATAATAATAATAACAACACAATAAATATACTGTAAGTGTGTAAGATAGCTTATACACATTGATTGTATGTCCATAAAGTGATGCTAGGCACAGGAGTGACTGTACGTAAGATAACTTACAGAAAATGATGAAGTAGGGACAGTTGGGGGTGTAGGGGGTGGGTTAGAGGGTGGAGATGTTGATCAGCCTTGCTGCTTGGGGAAAGTAACTGTTTTTGAATCTTGTGGTCCTGGCGTGAATGCTATGTAGCCTCCTCCCTGATGAGAATGGGAAACGGTAAAACATGAGCCAGCGGCCTTACGAGGGTTGACTCTCTGCAGGGTTCTTTTCACATTTTCTGCTGTTACAGATAGTGGCTGCTCATCTGGAAGAGGGGTAGCTTTTGTGGCTGGCATTGTGTTGCAAGCCTCGAAGCATGCTTGAAAGTTGCTTAGAGCATCAGGAAGGGAGGAGTCACCGGTACGGTTGACACCATTTTGCCTTGTGTAGTCAGTAATACCCTTGATGCCAGCCATGTACGCTGGGGGTCATTATAGGAGAGGTGTTTCTGAATATTTTGAGCGTAGGCAGTTCTTTGCCCTTTTGATACCTAAGATGAGATTTCTTATGGCTATTCTAAGAGCTGTTCTGTCTCCACACTTGAAGGCAGTGTCTCAGGTTTTCAGTAGGTTGCATCTCAACATTCAGCCCAGGTTTCAGGTTGGACCATAAGATGACCATCCTTGAAGTATCAATGTCCTTTACACACCAATGACAGATGAGGCATATTCCTTGAAGTCTGTGTCGTCTTCTTTTGTGGCAGCCTCCTTAAACATCTTCCAATTAGTCCATTCAAAATAGTCCTGAAGCATAGAGAATGTTTCATTTGGCTATCTAGTGATGGTCCTCCACGTATCAAGTGAGGACTTGCCATAAAACAGTGATCATTCTGAGGTTGTAAGATGTCATATTTCAATGTGTTAGGAAATGCATGATTTTGAATGTTTACATTTAAAAAATATACTCCCATATGAACCATATTTCAGTTTTAAATCTTAAAGCATCCATACAAGTTTTTGGTGGCTTTCAATTAAAGTAAGGTGTCAGTAAACATTCAGAATCAAAATTTTAAGCAAAGCAATTCATCCCAAAGCACAGTCTGGAACACATCAGATTACCAAATGTGCATACTTTTTAGGAGGAACTGTGTAGAATGACTTGTGATGAAAGTTCTTTTCTTCCCAAGCCTCCGTCAAACTAAACCTGAAATTAACTGTCATTTTCTGCAAGAATCAACTGACTGCATAAACCAAAGTAGTAATTGGTGTGTGATTGAATTGCATGCTATGTAGCACAGTTACTAGCAGCCATTGGGAATAACTGGCAGATATTTGCTTGGTAAACACAAGTGATTCAAGTCAGTTGCTTTGCGATAGCTAATTCAAGTTAATGACATCTTAAAAAGCTGATGGTGCTAACACAAGAAATGATCTGTATATCTCAGTAGAAAAATCAGTTCACTGCACCCATGCACCAACTTCTTCCCCACTCCCTCCTCTTGAATAGTATTAATGAAATCTTGGATGCTGACTACATGGGTTTTTTGCCAGTTTTTTTTTAAACTGAAACAATGGGCTTCTGTACTTTGTCAGTACAGCCTTTTTAAAAAAATCTCTGGAAATGTCCCATTTAGGGCTATGTACTATTGCTTGTGAATAATACCCTTCTGTCTTTTATCCCTTAAGGGTGGATTGTGAGAACCAAAACAAAGTTTAGTAGAAACTCGCCTGTCTTTTTGCTGGGAAAATGCTATCATTTCAAGTCAGAGGGTAAGTATAAAGGCTTGCTGTTGATTTACTTCAAATACTTGACTTTTTTTTCCACTTAGAATGTCTAATAGGGAGAGTAACAAAGATAATGTGGGTTACACATTCTTTTAATTCTGGGGCTGGATTTGAATACAACAGGATAACATGAAACAGAAAATTCTGGAAATGCTTAGCACAATGACCATCCCCTTGAAAGTGAAAAGGGACATTACTAGCATTAATATTGAGAACCAAGCTCTGCCTAAAGTTTTGATCAATAATTTTTTTTCCCCATTGTCGTTCACTGAGTTCCTTCACTTCTGTTTTTAATCAATTTTATAATTTTCTTTATCAACTTCCTAGAATTAATACCTGAGTGCATTCTGGATTTTTGTCTTGGACAGTCACGAGAGATAATGAAAGTCTGGCTTCCACTTCATTTCTCTTAAGTTTCAAGTTGGCTGATGTGACAAATGTTGGATCTGCAGTCTCTGCCACAAATGCAGCAAGAAGTGATGGCTGATTGGGCAATTCTGGAGAGATGTAAATAGCACACTGGATCTCTTTGTGCTCCTGATTAATGGACTTGGGGTTCTCAATGTTGTCCTGAAAGCTGTTCCGGCATTTTGAGTAGTTACAGGCCAGGGATATTATACTTTTTCAAGGTTTTGAGAATATATTTGAATTGTTTCCTCTGTCCATATAGCAATCCAGCTTCTTCCATAATAGAGCTTGAAAATTAATCCCTAATTTGAGAGTCCAGTGTATAACATGTGAATTACACAGCTTGCCCATTAGAACCAACTGAGTATAATTATGCCCTTAGTTCTAGGGATGGTGATCTGGAAGAGGTTGCTGATGTTATTTTGTTTAACCTGTCTGTCAATTGAAAGATTTTGGGGAGTATTGGTGGTACCTGTCCATTGCTTTGAGGTGGTTATTATAGATTTGCTTTCTAAGAAGTTTACAGGAAGGCAGCTGCTGTAGTGGGAGCCAAGTGTGAGAAATTTACAGGAAGGTGGGGATCACTCTTGTTCACTTGAACATGAGCTTTGTGCTAGGTTTGATGTGTTGGTCTTCAAATATGCTTTTCCAATGTGTTTGTCTTCAAGTATTCCTTCCCTCAGACCCCCAAAGCCTGCGGTGGTGTACTGAAAATGGTATGAATTTCATCACCAATATTTCGTTATAACCTGAAGTCCTTGAATCTTTCTATTTACGTAGTTAACTGAATGACTTATGGCAGAGCGATTTAGCAAACTTCTCATTTTGGTTGACTGTTCTGAATCTTTTTGAACTTGATGAAAGTTTGGTATGGAACACCATTGCAATCTTTCACGCCATAAGTAGAACTTATTTAATCCAGTTTTTATGCTAGGGTACCATCATATTAAATACTGATAAATCTTAGCCTGAAACTTTGAAAGTATTGTTTAACAGTAGCCTAGGAATAAAATTGAAAGCAAAGTGTCATTTAAATGCAGTTTTTTTTCCTTTGAGATTTATATTCTGCATCTGTTATTTCTTGATAACAGATCAGTGCTTCTTCTTAAAATCATTTCAACCTGGCTGAATTAAACAGTGAGCAATGATGCATTTGAGTGCTTAAAAACTTGTCTTTAATACCCAAGGTGACTTTAAAGCAATGCAGTATACTTTATTTGTCACTTGATGTCAATGTCTGTGCACTTACTATGCTTTCCACCAATTCAACAGCTTTCTGCTCCCTAGCCCTGACTGCCTCATTTTCATCATGAATGTCCAGTTCCTGTTCACTTCCAGCACCCTTTAGGAAAGCCTCAAGGCCCTCCACTTCTTTCATAATAACTGCCCTGACAAGGTCACCTACACCACCACCCTTCTCTGTCTGGCAGAGCTGGTGCTCACCTTTTAACAATTTCACTTTTGGCTCCTCCCTCTTTCTCCAGATCAAAGGTGTAGCTGTGGACACTCCCATGGGCCTTGGCTATGCCTGCTTTTTCACTGGCTATGTGGAACAATACATGTTCCAGATCCTACTTCAGTAACGCTCACCAATTCGCCATCAGATTTCGGAATGATCCATGAACCCATGAAGACTATCTCACCATTTTGCTCATTTTTTGCACTATTTATTTCTTATTATAACCTGTAATATTATTTTATATATTTCACTGTATCGCTCCTGTAAAACAACAAATTTCACAATATCTGTAAGCGATAATAAACCTGATTCTGATTCAACTTTTTCACCACTACATTGCTGCTACTTCCTGAACCCATGCAGAGCTCATTAATTTCATCAACTTCACTTCTAACTTCCACCTTGCCCTTAAATTCACTTGGTCCATTTTTTGACACTGCTCTCCCCTTGCTTGATTTGTCTGTCTCCATCTCCAGACGGTTCCACGTAGCCACTGACATCTTTTACAAACTCACTGACTAACCTCTTCCAACCCTGTCACTTGCAAAGATGTTATTCCCTTCTCTCAGTTCACCTATCTCCACTGCATCTGTTCTCATAATGAGACATTTCATTCTGAGACAACTGAGATGACTTCTTTCAGAAAATGGGGTTTCCTCTATACTGTTGTCAGTGAAGCTCTCACCTGCATTGCCGCCATTTCCCTATCCCCTGACACAACAAGGATAGGGTTCACCTTGTCCTCAACCCATCACCCAGCTCTGCATTTGACATTCCATTCTCCACAACTTCCATCATCTCCAACAGGATCCCACCACTAAGCACAACTTCCCCTCCCCTCTCCTCTTCACTTTCCACAGAGTCTTCATGATTCCCTTGTCTACTCATCCCTCCCCACTGATTCCCTTCCAGGCACTTATCCCTGCAACCATGTTAATTGTTATTCCTGCCCCTAGACCTCCTCCCTCATCATACAGGGCCCCAAACAGTCATTCCAGGTGAGGCAGCATTTCACAGGGTCATTGATTGCGGCTTTGTGTGTATCACTGAGACCCAACACAGTTTGGGGGATTGCTTTGTTGAGCCTTCGCCATAACAATCAGACTCTTCTGGTAGCCAGCTATTTTAATTTCACTTCCCATTCCCATACTGACATGTCTGTCTGCACTTCATCTACTGCTATTTTGAGGTCATACTCGGATGGGTGGAGCAACACCTCATATTCCAACTTGGTTGTCTGCAACCTGGTGACATCAACATCAATTTCTCTATCTTCTGGTAACCAACTACTCCCCTCTATTTTCCCACCTGCCTCCCTTTGTTTTCCTTTATGCCTTTAGCCCCTTTACCCCTTTTCTTTCCTCTCCTGCTCCCCTACCCACAACCTGCCCACCACCTACACCTTCCTCCATTTTGTTTCCATGTCCTTCCTTTTATTCCCTGATCTCCTGTCCTTTCGTATTCAATTCTTCCTTCAGTCCTTTGGCTCTTCATTTATCACCTCCCAGCTTCTCACATCATTCCTTTTTTCCCCTCCCCACCTTTCTATCTTCCCCCACCCCCATCCTTTTGTTTGGGCTTCTGCCCTCTATCTTTCCAGTTCTGAAGAAGGGTTTCTGTCTGGAATATTGAATGTCCATTTCCCTCTATAGATGTTGCATGACCTACTGAGTTCCTCCAGCTTTTTTTGCGTGTTCCACCAACATTTCATTCAGAGTAAATTGTTGTAGTATCCATTTCTAGCCACTGAGTGACACTGTAGGAAATAAATTGCAGCAATTATCCACAGCACTACCCTGTGGCTACTACTCATAATTACATTATCTCTTCTGATATCCAGGTAACAAGGATAAGGTGTTTTACCCATTAGTAATTTATGGGGAGAGCTGGGTGAGAATTTTATATGTAAAGGTGTATAACTAAATTCAAAATTGCTTTTCATTGCAAACAACAGGAATTCTGCAGATGCTGGAAATTCAAGCAACACACATCAAAGTTGCTGGTGAATGCAGCAGGCCAGGCAGCATCTCTAGGAAGAGGTACAATCGACGTTTCAGGCCGAGACCCTTCGTCAGGACTAACCTTCTGACGAAGGGTCTCATCCTGAAACGTCGACTGTGCCTCTTCCTAGAGATGCTGCCTGGCCTGCTGCGTTCACCAGTAACTTTGATGTGTGTTGCTTGCTTTTCATTGGGTGCTTTAGCTTTAAAAAAAAACAGTGCTGGGCTTTTCCTCAGCTGTACTGTTGAATGTTCAAGTAGGAAAGTTGGAATCTCAGTAATTTAAGTGACAGGGATAAAAGTCACTGATGCTGAAAATCTAAGGAATTTTTGTAGTTTGATCTAGCATTTCAAATTGCTGTCTGCTTTCCTGAAAGTACTGACTTTCATAAAGCTACAATGTCACTTGTAAATAATTCACCCAAATTAACATTCTTCATGTATTAACCTAGATGGTGAGCGTTGGAAGACAGTTTGGTTGTTTGTGGAGTTTAGCCAAACAAAAAGTAAATGGACAACACAGGATTTAAGGAAAAGTTAATTTTAAGGCAATATGGGTTGAGGCTAGGTATTACAGCATGACAAATAGAGAAAATTTTAGACTTGCAACTAGTGTCAACAAGGAAAAAACATTTGAATAAGGAGAAATATTGAGTTCAAGGGAAAGCTGATGAATTTGAGGACAAAGACTGCAAGAAAAATTTTGAGGTGGGGCAATGAAACCAAATATCGTTTAACCCCTTTTTCCCTTGAGCCTGGCATTCAACAAGCCAGCTTTTAATGCAAGGGTTGTGCAAGAAATAGCATGAGTTTGATGTGAAATAGATAGCAGGATGGATATATTATCAAGAAGTGATTGGATGCTTCCAGCTGATGTGGTGAAGATGTACTCTAGAATTAGTTGCACGGTAGCCACAGTGTTCTTAATATAGAAAATAGAACACAGAACATTACAGCAAAGGAACAAGCCATTTGGCCAACAATATTGTGCGGAACCAGCTAAAAAGCAATTCAAAAACACCCAAGCACTAATCCCTCCTACTTGCACAATGTCCATATCCCTCCTCCTTCCTTATGTTCATGTACCTATCCAAACGTCTCTTAAAAGCCTCTAATATATTTGCCTGTACCACCATACCAGGCATCCATGACCCTCCGAGTCAAAAAAAACTTACCCTTCACATTCCTCATGAACCTACCTCTTCTCACCTTCAAAACATGCCCTCTGGTATTAGACATTTCAACCCTTGGAAACAGATGCTCCCTGTCTACTCTACCTATGCCTTCCATAATCTTAGAAGCCTCAACCTTCAGGGTCCCAGAGAAAACAACCCACGATTATCCAGCCTCTCATGATAGCACATACCCTCTAAACCAGGGAGTATCCTGGTAAACCTCTTCTGCACCCTCTCCAAAGCCTCAACATCCTTCCTTTAGTCGGGAGACCAGAACTGTATGCAATACTCAAGATGTGGCTTCACTGGAGTTTTTAAAAGTTGTGACATAATCTCTTGACTTTTGAACTCAGTGCCTCGACTAATAAAAGGAAACATTCCATAAGCCTTCTTAACCACCTTATCGACCTGTGTAGCCACTTTGAAGGAGCCATGAACTTGGATCCCAAGATCTCTCTGTCCAGCAAAACTGAAACAATGTACTGTCTCCTTGCATTTGCCCTACCCTACCTTATATTTATCTGGGTTAAACTCCATCTGCCGTTTCTCAGCCATATCTGCAACTGTTCTATAATGCACTGTATTCTTTGCAGTCTTCTACACTATCCACAACTTCCCCAATCTTGGTATCATCCACAAACTTACTACCCCATTCATTTACATTTACATTCAGGTCATTTATAGACATCACAAACAGTAGGGGTCCCAGCGCTGATCCCTGCAGAACACCACTAGTTACAAAGCCCTCAGCTCGAATAAATCTCTTTAACCACTACCCTCTGAGTTCTATGTGCAAGCCAATTCTGATCTAAACTGCTAATTTGCTGTGAATCCCGTGCACCTTAATCTTCCAAATCAGCCTCCCATGAGGGACTTTGTCAAACATCTTACTAAACTGCATGTAGACAACATCCACTGCCCTACCCTCATCAATCTCTCTCATCAGCTTGTCAAAAAACTCGATCAAGTTGGAAAGACATGACCTGCCCTGCACAGAGCTGTGCTGGCTCTCCCTAATTAGCCCATGGGTTTCCAAATGCTCATATCCTAACCCTAAGAATTTTCTCCAGCGATTTCCCTACAACAGACGTGAGACTCACCAGTCTATAGTTCCCAGGATTTTCCCTTGTTCCTCTTTTAAATAGAGATACAACATTAGCAACTCAGTAGTCCTCCAGGACATTGCCTGTGGCTAGAGAGGACATGAAGATACTGATCAAGGTTCCAGCAATCTTGTCTCTTGAGTCCTTCAATAACCTCGGGTAAATTCTCCCCCTTGAGAATATTCTGCATTACAGTGCAGTTATTCTAGTACCCCGGAGGCAACACATTATCCTGGTGAATCTTTTGCGGCCACAGCATCTCCTTTCTGTCCCCCTGACTATCCAGTCCCCTAAACTACCGGACTGCCTGACTTTACCCTTCCCTGTTCTTGTTCAGTTGCACATCAGCCTTCAATTTGAGAAGGTGGGAAATGCCTTCCATATTCCAATTTGGTTAATTATTGCCTTATCATTCTCCTCAATCTAATATGGTGCCACAATGGGGGTTAATGGAAACTATTGGCATCCTTGTGTACCATGTTTCCAGTAAGTTTTCACAGATCAAGAAACTTAAGTTCCTAGTCTGAGCTAGAATCCAAGTTATAGACGTTGTGGTGCATCAGGGAGGAGGAAATTTTGTTCTAGGAGGTAGTCACACATCTTATATTAAGTACTGTGCATTTGATCAAAAGGTAAAGGAGGATGTGGGAGGTAGGTATGAGAATCCAGAGGTTAGGGTTTCAGGCGTCTGTCCTTGCACTTGTCCATAACGTAGAGGATTATTACAGTCCGTGTGGATGAGATCAGACACTGAATGGAGGATGAGCAAATTGTCGATATGTTATATGGGAGGGGGCTTTGCATTGGAGGAGTGAAAAATAGTCTAGTGGTAGTAGGAGACAGTTTAGCTCTAGGTATAGATAGCATTCTCTGCAGTTGCAAGTATGAGGCCTGAAGGAAGTATCACTAACCAAGGTAAGAATATTTTATTGGGAAGTGTAGATACAGTTGTGATCCATGTAGAAAGAAAGATGGGATAAGAAAAGAGATTCTGTGGAGCCAGTGTAGGCAGGTAGGGTCCGCATAAAGAAACAGAACTATAAAGGTAATTAGTGTGTTGATATTCTGCAACCAGAGGTTAGAAAGCAGGACTGTAAAGATAATAAATCTCCTTACTCCTTACTTAAAACATGTGCCATGTATTCATGAGTATAGAAAGGCGAAGATAGAACAGGTGAATGGTTGAAAAGAATGAATGTAGGAGGGAGGGATTTAGATTTCTGAGGAATAGGAGCTTTCCCTGAATGAGGTTGAATCTCAGCAAATCAGATGGATTCCATTTTAGTGGAACTGGGTCACTTGATTTGCTAGTGCTGTTGTGGAGGATTTAAACCTATTTGTCAGGGAAATGGAAACATGAGGATTTAATTAGGAGGAGAAGTTTAGGTGGAGATGGAAGTTAGGTGTTCAACTGAAGTGGCATTTAGGAAAGCAAAGAGAAAGGGAAGTCAATAGGGCAGAGTAATGACAAAAATAATTATCCAGATTGTTTGAGAAAGGGGCTTCTGAGGGATATAGTTGGGAACTTACTACTCAAGCATATTTGATGTTTGAGCACTACTGGCAGAAAGGAAAACGAGGTAGGAAAACCCTGTAATTGAAGGATGAGAGGTGAGTAAACATTGCAATAATATAACAAACATATTGATAAAAGGATCAAGTAGATATATTTGGTTTTGCAGAGGCATTCCATTAGGAAACCATAAGTTCTGATACAACCAGGAAATAAGTTATCCAAAATTGTTGAATTCAGTATTGAGTTCTGAAGGCTGTATTGTGTATTGGTGAAAAATTCAAGTATATGTTGGGCTTCTTGGAACACCAGGCTGCCAAAGGCAAGAATACTAGAACAGGACAGTGAATTAGTAATGAGTGATTAAATTTCAGTTACTCCTACTGATTGAATAGTTATTCCGCAAAGCAGTCACCTTATTGGAAGGAGTTCAAGTGAATTGCTGCTTCACCAAGAAAGATAGTTTGGAGGTAGAAAAGGAAGTGTTATATCTTCTGTATTTGCACAGGAAAGTGCCATGAGAAGAGTAGTTAGTAGAGGTAGAAGAGCAAATCAGGAAGTCTGGAATGCAATAGTTGCTTTGGTTGGCGGTGGGGGGGGTGGAGGGGAGGAAGATGGGCAAAATTGTGTTTGATGCTGAAATCTTGTTGAAGGTGTTGAAAATTACAGAGGAGGATTGGTTGAGTGTGAAGGCCAGTGGCATAGAAAGTGGGGAGGAAAGCTGGGAGCTTGTTCTTGCTCTGCCTGGAAGAAGGGGAGTGGACATAGAAGTGTAGGAATTGGAACAGGATTGATGGATCTGTCAACTTTGCTGGAGGGGAAAAAACTATTGTTAACCTTTTCATGCATTGACTCTAAGAAACTTTATAATTCATCATCATATTTCCAACTAAGATTACGACAGAGTTGTGAACAGCAAGTTTAGTGTGAGATCAATGTCCATAAAATTTGAAATTACTGGTGTTACTTTTTTCTGTCAGACAAAAGTGGTCCCTCCTTCCAATTAAGCTCATGCATTATTAACATTTTATAAATTTCATATTATATAAAACTATTATACTAGCATTGATTTTCTCTCTTAAAATTCTTCATTGTGTACTGTATTGAAGAAATTTTGTATTATTGGAGGTGCCATTTTTTTGAGCAATGTGACCACACTCCAAAAGTGATTCTTCAACTGTCAAAACATGTTACTGTATTTGCAGTGTTGAATAAATAGTGTTTCTCTCCTTTTTGGTTTCTAGTGTCCTTAGTGTTCAACCATGCTCATTCAGAAAGTATACTTGCACTTTAATAATGGCCAACATGACTGTCACATTCCAAAGCACTTTATAATTAATAAGCACTTTTGAAATATAGTCATTGTTGTAATGAGTGATTCTTGACTGTTCTCCACAGAGCAGAACAAATGATCTTTTCAGGTTTTATTAGTCAGGTTACTGTCACTAAATTTTAAAGGGATTGAGTTTGTTTATGTTCTGTTGCTTTCCATTTTCCAGGAAAGGATGAGAGTGCATCAGGCTGCACAGATACAGTAACAAACACTGAACTGATTTCAGATAATGTGCATCAGTTCCGTAAGGACTTCATCACTAGGATTTGGCTAACATACCGTCGTGAGTTCCCACAGTTAAAAGGATGCACTCTCACAACAGATTGTGGCTGGGGCTGCACACTGAGGTCTGGTCAAATGTTGTTAGCACAAAGTCTTCTGCTCCATTTTCTTGGTCGAGGTGAGTTTGTTTCGATGATCATCAGCAGTAGATTTTGCAATGTTGTTTTAGTAATGTATTAAAATGCTCACTGTCTACATGGGAGCAGATGTACCAACAATATTTCTGGCTTGTTCATTATTTGTGCCATGTTGGTTGAATTGAACTGCAGTGGTGATGGGATGACAACATGGAAGGGAATTAATTGCTAATCACCATCTAATGAGTCAACTGAAAATGCATGTCTATGGGACAATAGTATGTCAACTTGATGAGGTATGGCTGCATAAACTGGCCAGTTGTTTGAAGTACCAGAAGGAACAAGGCATCATGCCCGAGAAAGAATCCAAAACTTTCAGGTTAAGAAATAACCAGAGACAATTCAATGTGAAAAGAAGGTAAGTCAAGTATCACTAATCTATTGAACTGCAAACCATAAATTCTGATTCTAGCTTTAAATTATTGCTGTTGTAAGTATATCTTGTGATACAGATAACATATTTTCTCCTTTACAGCTGTTCTGTAGTTGTAATCTGATTTCTGGCAGGAAGGTCAAGAATGGCCTAGTTTTGTTGCATTTCCAATGCTTGGCATACTTGTGCTTGAAAATCATTAATCAGCAGTGAGAACTGGGAAACACAGGGTAACTTCTTTTTGAGATGCACTGAATCAACAGTCACTAGATAAGGATTAGCTAACTCAGGAAATGATGACTGTTCTATATCAAATATTTGCCCTGCTATGCTAATGGGAGAGGCTGAATATTTCTCTCTAGCAACCCTCAATATCTTCATTTAAAAATAAATCTAATCAGTTGGTTATTTTTCTTTCCAGATTGGGTATGGGCAGACGTACCACAGATGGTTCCGTTAGAATCTGAGTTATTCAAATCCAACACATCAGAGACTGATGAATCAGGTTTTACCTTCCTGCCACCTTTAGAAAAATCACTACAGGACATGAGTGAACAACTGGACTTGCCAAGTAATGAAAAGCGATCTCTAAATCCAGTCAGCACAACAAATGAGGATGAAAAGTTGCACAGAACTATAATCACTTGGTTAGGCGACAGTCCAGAGGCAATATTTGGAATACATAAACTGATAGAGTTGGGTGAAAACTCTGACAAGCGAGCTGGAGATTGGTATGGCCCAGCTTTAGTTGCACATATCCTAAGGTGAGTGGACATTGCAGGCTGTTTATGGAAACTCAATGCAGGACAGCTACTAGGTAGAGAAATGAAGATGAGAAACAAGAAGGTCAAAAGAATTTTAACATACTAAGTTCAGATACCCAATTGCATAATCAGCCTTGGTTTTTATACATTAAGGCTTTGGAAAGGAGGCAAAGAACTTGTAAATGAAATATCTGGTTTTAATCGAGGACAAAATTTCAGAGGAACTATTGTGATGAGGCTTAAAAACAAAAGAATCAAATATTAACCAAATGTTTTTGTATTCTTGGTATTTTGGGTAAATTTTTTCACCTCATCTAGTTGGCCAGATAAATTGTGACTAAGAGAGTTGGCATGTGCCATGCCAGATGATGAAGGTTTCATTTCCTGCTTGTGATCTTTCTCCTGCAGCAGCTGAATGTAATTGGGTTCAAATGTGTATTTGTTCTTGCACAATAGAGACTGCTTTGAATTCATTTTTTATCGTGCATTTTATTCCCTTTTTAACATTGTTTTATTTATGAAACAACTTTACTGTAATAATTATATAAGTTCTAACTTTAGTTTAAATGTGGGTCTATTCTTCCTATAGTATTGGATATTGCTTCAAGAGGAACTAACAAGGGAAACACAAGAACTGCCATGGTGTGGCTATTTTACTTATGAAAGAAGTTGCAGAACTGGGAGCTACTGTTAAACTAATTTGGAAAGTTATCGCAATAAATCTGAATATGTGTTACAAGCAGATGGATATGTGTCCAATGTTAGGATTACCAATTGGCTGAACTATCTTCTGGGTTGCCGCTTACTTAGTACCATGTGGAATAGGGTTATTTAGTTCACCGGCTCCAA
Source organism: Mobula birostris (assembly GCF_030028105.1). Classification (NCBI taxonomy): domain Eukaryota; kingdom Metazoa; phylum Chordata; class Chondrichthyes; order Myliobatiformes; family Myliobatidae; genus Mobula; species Mobula birostris. Next base: position 63,409,285 of record NC_092381.1, on the reverse strand, counting down.
AGGGAGTCAACAGAACTATCCTATCGGTTCCATATTATGTCGTTTCGTCAGAGCCCTCTAGTTTATTCTCCCTGGTATGTCCATGTGCTGCCTTTGTCAGTTAGCTACAATAAGGGGTACTTTACAATAATCAGTTAATCTTTCAGCATATATTTGGAAGGGCCAGGAAACATAAGGACATCATGCAAGCTTCATGCAGTCCACTCCTGGGACCTGGAAGTGTGTGCTAACTGCTGCACAAGTGTATCACCATGCTTTTCTAGCTATCCTGCTCATTCTCATATCAACCCAGCTGTAATTGGCCTGCAAAGCTTGTGAATATGCATTATGTGCATATCTCAACATGAATGGTTGAAGTTGGAGTATTTGGAAATGAATGTGCCCTTATGGTCCAGAGAGATACTGCATCTTTACGTGTGATCATCTTGAGATAATCTGGTATTAGAATGCCATGAGACAGTACCAGTCCAAAGTTGAGACCCAGTAACTTGTATCAAGTCTCACATGCCATAATGGGCTACAAAACAAAGTTGGACAGCCTCGCTGACAATGCATCCGTTCCCAATGAGCTTAACACATGTTTTGAACAGAAGAGGATTAGAATATCATCACCTACCCTGATAGCCTCTAATGTACCTGAACCCACAGTCACATATGATCAATCTTCCAGAGAGTGAACCCATAGAAAGCATCTGGCCAGGGTGGTTTCCCTGACTGTTTTCTTAGATCCTCTACAGATCAGCTAGTGGGGTGACGACAGACATTTTTTAACATTTTTTAAGGCCAGTCCCAAAAGGACAGCCAAACCATCAATGTGTAAAAGACAAAAAGTGTGCAAATACACAAGAGGAAAGAGAAATAATAAGGAATAAGAAAATCTCAAAGATTAGAAGAGTCCTTCAGTTGTGGGAACAGTTCATTGATGGGGCAAATGAAGTTGAGTGAAGTTATCCCCTCTGGTTCAAGAGGCTGATGGTTGAGTGCTAATAATTATTCCTGAACCTGGTGGTGTGGGTCCTGAAGTTCCTGTATCGTCTTCCTGATGGCAGCAACGAGAAAGAGCATGGCCTGGGTGGTAGGGAGGGGGATGGTCCTTGATGATGGATTCTGCTTTCCTGCAACAGTACTCCATGTAGATGTGCTCAGTGATGGGGTGGGCTTTGCTCATGATGGACTGGGCCGTATCCGCTACTTTTTGTAGTCTTTTTCATTGGAGGGCATTGGTGTTTCCATACCAGGCCATGATCAACCGTTCAATATCCTCCCAATACACATCTATAGAAGTTTGTCAAAGTTTTAGCTGACATGCAGAATCTTTCAAACTCCTAAGAAAATAGAGGGGAAGCTGTGCTTTCTTTGTAATGTCACTTACGTGCTGGACCCAGGACAGACACTTTGAAATAATAACACCAAGGATTTAAAGTTGCTGATCCTCTGCACCTCCGATTTCCCCCAATGAGATCTGGCTCATAGTCCTTCATTGTTAACTTGCTGACTTGGTCTTGTTCTTCTGGCCAGATTTTCAATTTCCCTTCTATATGTTGATTTGTTACCACCTTTGAGTCAGCAATGACAGTGGTGTTGTCAGCAAATTTAAATGGAGCATTGGAGCTGTGCTTAGCCCCCTGCTCTACTCGCTTTATACTTGTGACTGTGAGGCTAAGCACACAGATGGTTGGGAAAGACTATGAATGAGATTGTGGGGATGATCTGAATGATATTGTGGGGACACACTCATCTATGACAGTTTATTAAAAAGTCTATGGTGTATTGGTTCAGATCCTCTGAGTCCTTGAACACAGCCCTGTCCACCGAATCGAAGCAATCCTGTAGATGCTTTTCTGACTCCTGCGACCACCTCTTTGTCATCCTTACCTCTGGAGCCTTGCTCTTTAGCCTCTGGCTGTATGCGGTTAGGAGGACAACCAAGTAATCAGATTTCCTGAAATGCGGTCAAGGCATGAAACAGTAGGCATTTCTAATCATATAGCAGTGTTTGTGTATATTGGACCCCCGATGTTGCAAATGATATGTTGATGATGATTTAAGTTCCTGATAATGATTAGGAAGGTGTTGAGATAGGCTGTTCCTTGTTTGCTGATGGCAACACTCAGTAAATCAAGTGCCTGCATAACAGCAGCTTTTGGTAGTAAGTGAACTGCAATCATGATCACGGAGGAGAACTCTCTTGGGAAATAGAATGGTCAATGCTTAATCATTAGATGTTCCAGATTAGAGGAACAAGAGTGTGACAAGACCGCTGTGTCTGAGCACCACAAAGAGCTTATCTTGAAACACAGATGCCACATTTTGCCTTCTCTGAATCAGCAGTCTAGTCCATGGAGAATATCAAGAAGCCCTTGGGCCTTACCGATGTATCCAGCATTTCTGGAGTGAGCCATGTCTCCGTGAAACAGAGAATGCAGCAATACCTCATTTCCCTCCAATACAGAAATCTTGCCCTTAGGTCTTCAATCTTGTTCTCCAGCGACTGTACATTTTCTAACAAGTTGCTGGTTAGAGAAAGTTTTATGCCCCTTCATTTAGCCTGGCTTGGAGTCCTCAACTCCGTCCTCTCTGTTGCCTGTGTCAGTTTACCTTTGTCCGCTTAAAGCATGCCTGAGAATCAAGTCCGTTGAGTTCTTCAGTAGATTGTGAAATGGCAAGTTTGTTAAGACAGTTCAAAAGTGTGTTACTTGAAGAAAATTACAGACTGCAGATTGCATTGAGAGTAGTTCAAAAGAAGCATATTTAGAAGTTTTACAAGTTTTCTGCAACACGTCGCTATAGTTTCCTAGTGCCACCTTGCCTCACTTTCATCCATTACCTCAGAAAAACAAGGTAATATGCCTTCATGACTACTGCCCAGTTGCTCTGACATCCATTCATGAAATGCTTCATGGTATGCATCAACTTCAGCCTCCCAGACAACCTTGACCCACTGCAATTCACCTACTGCCAAAACAGTCCTATGGTGGACACCGTTTCACTTGCCCTACATTCACGTCTGGAGCATCTGGACAGATTTTTGTTTATTGGCTTCAGCTCTGCCTTTAGTACTATAATTCCAAGCCAACTGACACTCTTGTCCTAGGACCCAACTCCTTCCTCTGCCTTGGCTTCCTGACCAACAATGAGAGCGCAGATGATCAGTAAAGACAGTCTGCAATACCTCCGCCACAATCATCCTCAACATTGGTGTCCCACAAGGCTGCATTCTCAGCCCTCTGCTCTAATCCCTGTACTCTTACATCTACGTGGCCAGATTCTGCTCTAGCTCCATCTGTATGTTTGCAGATGATGCCACTCAGGACATCTTTAGGGAGCAGTGTCTCAGAAAGGCAGTGTCCATTATTAAGGACCTCCAGCATCCAGGGCATGCCCTTTTCTCACTGTTACCTTCAGGCAGGAGGAACAGAAGCCTGAAGACACACACTCAACGATTCAGGAACAGCTTCTTCCCCTCTGCCATCTGATTCCTAAATGGACATTGAACACTACCTCACTTTTTTAATATAATTTCTGTTTTTTGAACTATTTTTAATCTATTCAATATTCATATACTGTAATTGATTTATTATTTTTTCTTCTGCTATGTTATGTATTGCATTGAACTGCTGCTGCTAAGTTAACAAATTTCATGACACACGCCGGTGATAATAAACCTGATTCTGATTCTGATAGTAAGCTATGTTTCAAATAATGAGTGAGAACACAGGAAGTAGATAAAGAGCCTCGTTACATGGTGTCATAACAACAACCTTTCCTCCTATGTCAGCAAAAGAAAAGGGCTGTTCATTGACTTCAGAAAGTGGGATGGTGTACATGCTCCTGCTTAGATCAATGGTTCTGAAGCCAAGAAGCTTGGGAGTTTTGAGTTCTTAAGAGTGAACATCACCAGTGGCCTGTGCGAATCCAACGATATTGATACCACAGCCAAAAATGTTCATGAGAACCTCCTAGGAAATTTGGCTTGTCCCGTCTGACCATCACCAATTTTTATTGATGCACCAATCAGATGCATTATTGCTTAACATGGAAGCTATTCTGTCTGTGACTGCAGGAAACTACAGAGAGTTGTGGACACAGTTCAGCGCATCATTGAAACCAGACTCCCTTCCATGACTGTCTATATTTCTCACTGTCCTGATAAAGCAGCCTGCATAATCAAAAATCCTATTCACCCTGGATATTCTCTCTTTTCCTCCTTCCCATCAGGCAGAAGATGACACAAAAGCTTAAAAGCACCCACCACAGCTTCCATTCTGCTGTTATAGGATGATTGATCAGCTCATAGTATGATAAGATGGACGCTTGACCTCATAATCTACATCCTTATGACTTTGTGCCCTATTGTCTACCTACATGGCACTTACTCTGTATCTAAAACTTCCTCATTATATTCTCTTGCGCTACCTCAATGCAATGTTGTAATTAATTGATCCAAATGAATGATATGCAATGCAAGTTTTTCACTGTACTTCCGTAAATAAGACTATAATTGGAGGGGTTGTTTGTATTAATGGTGCAACAGGTAGTACTGATATCTCTACTCCAGTGACCTGGGTTCTATCCTGCCACCTGGCGGTGTCTGTGCAGGGTGTACATATTCTACCTGGGACCACGTAGACTTCATCCTAGGGGTTGTGGTTTCATGGAGAAATTGGATTGACTGATGGGTTAATTTGCTATTTAAATTACCCCTTGTGTGGGTTCATGGTAGGAGAATTTGGAGGAATTAATGGCAGATGAGAGGCAATAGAAGAGAAGGAAATGCGGGAGAATGAAATTGATAAGATTGCTTTGAGAATTAATATTGACTTGATGGGCCAATTGGCTTATTTGTCATATGAAAAAATGATAACAAAAGTACGCTGGCTGTGCTGGTTCGTCATGAATGGATTGGGTAAATGAAGCTCAGCACTGTAGAATTATTTGTGATCAAATATAGCCTGAATTTACAGTGCTAGGAAAATGTAAATGAAACAGTCGAAGCGCAAAGGATGCTGCCTTGAGGAATATCTGTGCAGATATTCTCAGGCAGCAGTGATTATCTTCTAATTACTGTAATGAACTTGTGTGTGGTATGACTCCATCTGCTATAGGGTTTTTTTTTCAAAGCCTGGTGACATTATTTATACTAAGGCTTAGTTGAATGCAGGTTTGATCATGAAGGCATCTACTGTACTCTCACTTCCTTCATTCTTAACATATATTTTTGCCCACATCATTGATTTCTAGAACAAGTGATTCAGCAGATTATTGGTAAATAGGTGTTGCTTAATGGTATAATATTTTGATTAAGGAGAGAGTGATAATTGGTCAAGCTAGATTTATCGTGGGATTTTTTTGTGTGGTAAGATGTACCAGGGCAACTTGCCAAATTGTTGGCTGGATACCAGCATCAAAGCTGTATTGGAACAGCTTGCTTGGGATGAAGGGGCATTTAATTATGATGTGCAGGTCTTTGCCAGTAGAGCAAAGATGTTATCAAGCCCACAACCTTTGCTGTAAAAATGGGCCACAGTAATTGTGAATAATTGGCCATTCTTAACAGTGGATGTGTTTTCTGCTTCAGTTTTTAAATATTTCTGTTCCCACTAAAAATTGTTACCTGTTCTATTAGAGCCTTTAGTTTCTTTCCCGCCTGATTGAGGTGTGATGGGTAATCCAATTACAGAAACAAAAAATATCTTGTTTCATACTTTTAATCCTCATTAAATGAAACTTTTTTTTTTCTTTGCTACTCTTCCTTCCATCTCATCTTGGTTCCACCCCATATCCCTACACCCTTTTTACCTCTTTGTTTTTCCTTTTGCAACCCTCCCCTGTCCAAACTTGATAATGTGAAGTGAGAAAGACCAGTTTTGGTAAATTTAGCTAACTTAATTTTAAAAGAACAAGTTATTTGTCATCTTCATAGACAATCAATTGTGTATGACTTGCTTCCACTCCATTTAAAGGTAATTAAAGAGGCCTGTGCATGATCTGCAGACTCTTGTAGATGATGCTTATAGGGTCAGTGAATGGGTGGTTTAAGATGCTATGCAATTGTAGAAGTACTCTATGCCTTCTTGGATGTTCTTCCATTGATCTGAGAGGTTGTGGGCCAAGGACTCCTGTGATACAGTATGGATGTTATATTTTCTTTAATAGTCTTTTTGAGAACATATTTCTTTATTCATATTTTGGTACCTGGGTGTCACTGACAAAGCTAGTATTCATTGCCCGTCCTAATTCCTTTTTGGAAGGTCATGGTGAGGCACCTTCTTGAACCACTGGAATCCTGCATTATAGGCCAGGATTTTGACCCAGTTATGATGAAAGACCAGTGATACGTTCCCAAAATTGAATGTGTGACTCGGATGGGTCCTGCAGCTGGTGGTATTTCCATACACCTACTACTCCTGTCATTTGGTAGTAGAGCTCATGGATGTGGGAGGTGCTGCAGAAGTAGCTGGGCAAGTAATGGTACATGTTGCTGCCAACTTCACCAATAATAGGAATGAATATTTACTATAATAGAAGGAATACCAATTAAGTGAGCCACTTGGTTGTGAATGATGCCAAGCTTCCTAAGAGCTGTTGGACCTATAGTCATTCGGATATAGATTTGAGCCTTGTGGATGGTGGAAAGGTTTGGGAATGTCAGACAATGAGTCATTTTTTTTGCAGGATACCCAGACTTTGACCTGCTCTTTCAGCTGCAATATTAATCAAAGTCAAAGCGGAGTTTATTGTTATAAGCACAAGTACATGTATTTAAAGGTACAATGAAAAACTTCCATGCAGCAGTATCACGGGTACATAGCATCATATTAGTAGCATTCACAAGAAAAAAAACATAAATTAACGATTTTTACAGTTTGCTTGAGTTTCTCCTAGGATTGTGAGGAGTTTGTCAATATTTATACCATTGGATGTCGAAGGTTAAATGATTAGCCTCTTTTGTATTATGAATATTACCTGTCACTTACTAACTCACCTGAAAGTTGTCTGGGTCTTGCTGCACATTGGCATGGACTGCCTCATTTACTGAGGCGTTGCAAATAGATTGAAGATCTCCACTTGGGATCTTATGATAAAAAGACAGTCACTGATAAAGCTGCTGATCATTGTTCAGTTCCTGTACTGAGGAACTACTGTAATGGCGTTGTGGGGTTAGGATGAATGACTTCCAACAACCGCAATCACCTGTCTTTATCAAGGGTGTGATTCAAGCCACTCGAGTGTTTTCCATTTCATGGCTATTAACACAGTTTTACCTGCTCCTCTTGATTCTGAACACAGTCAGAAACTACCTGTTGTTTATTTTATTTATTGAGAGATACAGTGCGAATCGGGCCCTTCCAGCCCTTCGAGCTGTGCCATCCAGCAACCCACCTATTTACCTTTAGCTTAATCACAGGACAGTTTATAATGACCAATTACTGACTGGTACATCTTTGGACTGTGGGAAGTAACTAGAGCACATGGAGGAACCTATGTCCACATGGGAAGAACTATTTTACAGAGTATGCTGGAATTGAACTCTGATGCCCCAAGCTGTAATAGCATCATGCTAACTACTATGCTACTGTGGCATCTCCTCACCTCACTTTGTATGCCATCCTTTGTTCAGAAATCCTGATATTTTGGACACTGTTTCCCACTCTCCTTTTAAATTTGTGGGTTCCTCCTGTTGCCTATGCTCCTTTTAACCTCATAGGAACTCCACCTGCTTTTCACATTTATTTTAAATTCATTAGAGTCTCCAATTTCCGACACTCCTTTTAAACAGCAATCATGCTCCTTCCGCCCCCCCCCCCCCCAATTTCCCATACCGCTTTTAAAATCAGCTGGTTTACTGAAAATCTATAACATCTTAAAAAGAGAGAGTGAAGTACAAGTTGGATTATTACTAGCATCAGCATCTAGTGGTCTGGAAAATCTGCCACTTTTACTATGAAAGTTTTAAGGCTGCTGTACTATTGGATTTTTACTGTAATTTGTCATATTGGATAGCTGCTTTTTGTGAATACTACATACCTGGGCAATTTTCCACACTATCAAGAAATACCAGCATTGTAACTGTACTGCGATAGCTTGGCATGAGAAGCAGCTAGTTCTGGTGTTGATCTTCATTTCCAAAGCTAGCAAGTCTGTTTCCATAGTTTTACCATATTCAGGGTTTCTAGATATCATGTAAAATGAATTGAATGGGTTGGAGCATGACCTCTATTGAGGAGGGTATCCCTTGAGGAAACCTGATATTTTTCATGGTTTAGATGTGTTTGAATTGTTCTAAGATTCTGATCCTATTGATCTGAATGAAAATTATTTTAAGAAGTACTTGTAGATGTTGGCAATCAAGGTTTCAAGACTGTGATTATTCTTGGCAAATTTTTCTACAAAAGTGGTTTGCCATTGCCTTCTTCTGGGCAGTGTCTTTACAAGACAGGTGACCCCAGCCATTATCAATACTCTTCACAGATTGTCTGCTTGGCGTCAGTGGTTGCAATTCCAGGACTTGTGAAATGTACCAGTTGCTCATAAGTCCATCCACCTCCTGCTCCCATGGCTTCATGTGACCCTGTTCAGGGGGGTAAGCAGGTGCTACACCTTGTCAAACAGTGACCTGCAGGCTAGCAGGGAAGGAGAGCTTACACCGCCTTTGGTAGAGACGTCTCTCCACCCTGCCACCCAGGGAGGTAGATTCTTCTTCATTAATGATATTGCGGACAATGAATTGAAGAAAGATGTATCTCCCTTTGGGCAAGGTTTATCAATATTAAAAAGTTGATGTGTTTTATTGACACTGGACATCTTAAAGTGAACTTGCTACACTTAAGTTTTTTAATGATTTTATAGAAACAAGGTTTAACAGAAATCCTTTAATGTGAATTTCTTAGTGTCTTAGGGAATTGAGGTTCTAGATCATCACAATATAGTTTATTACTGTGGTCTTAAAGCCATGTTGACTAGATAGTCTACTATCCTGGGAATCTTTTTGGGTGTTTTTATTTTGCATTTCCTAATTTGCCTTTAAATTGATGAGCTCACTCAGAGAAGCTCATTCTGAGAAAAAGAAGGCATTGCTAAACTAGTTCCCTGTTTGATATTGGGAATAATGCATAAATCTCTGACATCTTGTAATGTGGTCATTTATATTAGGCCCAGCATTTATTGGCACTGGTGAAGTGATGATAGTTGTTAGCCATCTTGTTTTATTTTGTAATAATAACGTAAAAGCAGCTTACCATTTAATAGTTCTTAATGTGACATTTGTTACCACTCAGTTATCCAGAACCAACTGTATACTTGGAGGACTGATGCCAATCAAGTAGGCTACCTTGTCCTGGATGGTACTAAGCTTCTTGATAGTTAGGTATGTCTTCATGCATGCAATGGAGAGTGTTCTATCATATTCTTCTGTTGTGTCTAATAAGTAGTGGAATAGCTTTGAGGAGTCAAGATGTGTTACATGATACAGAACATCCAGGCATTTTTGTGAGTATCAAGGTGTTCTTTAGGATGTCAGTACTGGGATTTGGTGATGAAAATATTGTTAACTTTCAGGAATAAACGATTTGCTTCTTTTATTTTGAAAGTGAGCAATGTTTGGCTCTAAATGTTGAATAACCTTTGCATCATTTCTGTAATACAAGCCTGCCTGTTATTCAGGCTTTGCTATATGCAAGTTTGGATTGTTTATTTATCTAAGAAATTGCAAAGGGAACTAAAGACGATGTCATCTGCCATTCTGACTTACGGATAGTCAGTTAAGAAGTAGCTGAAGCTGGTTGGGCATTGGTAGCCATGATGTAACCAGGAGTGCACGTGTTGACTTAGAGAACATGAATGGCCATTTTACTTACTAATGGTGTTAATTTTAAGAACTAAAAAACAGGAAGTTTTAAATTTTAAAAAAAGTTGTTCAAAAAGGTGCTGAATACGGATAGGTTGGCCCAAAGATTTTCCTCGATAAAGAAATGGTTGTTTGATTTTTTTTTAAAATACACTCAGACCAATTTGATTAACATCAATTCAATGGTGAATGTCTAAACCTATTTAAATTCATTTTGTTAGGAGAGCAGTGGAAGATGCAGTGGAGCCCGAGCTGCAAGGAATAACAGTTTATGTTGCTCAGGACTGTACGGGTGAGTGCCATAATATGGAAATGAGGTAAGCTGACTGGGAACTTTGCCCAGTTCTGCCAGTCATCTGAAATAGATAATACAAGGCAGCATTTAACGTTATTCAACATAACTCCTGTTTGATTTCCTAAAAATCAATTCTTTTGTGTTCTAAAGGAGCATAATTTTAATCCCTTTTGTCCATGTTCTAAATTTATTACAAAAATCAAGGTGGTTACGATGACATATTTATCCTTGTATAAACAGTGTCATTGTTTTAGTAAATCACAACTTCCACCTTCATTTGATATAGATACAGAAATTGCATGAATTATACAACAAATCAAGCAGCATCTGAATTAGGAAGAAAAAGATGACCTAATATTTTAGATAGAACAATGATTTTGAAGTGTTTCTAATGAGACAGTGAGCACCAGTGTACAGATGTAATAACACATTTCACAAAAGGACAGCTGTTTTATGTATTTACCTGTAGGTTAATAAATTTATACACAATATCTCCATCTCAAAATGATGGGCAACGAGTGTGTGCTTCAAAATGTTATCTCAGACATATAAAGGTCATAAGAAAGGCGACAGCCCTGATTTTAATCTGTCCTACCAGGTGACTGGAGGATGTGTTTGAGTCAAATTTGCAATTTATATTCAGCCCAAACCATTTATTTATTTATTTGTTTCTGTTAAGTAAATGGATCAGAGGCCCAATTCACAGATTACACTGCCTAATGCTCCACATATATTTTTTTCGGTGATTGATTGCACTTGTGTTGGTCTCTTCATAAACATTAAGGAATATATTTTTATTCACTTTAAAGTTACCTATTTTGCTTATTTGATAAGAATGAATTGAGATGGTCTACATATTTTCTGAAGCTATTTTAATTAATTCTATAACATTGCAGTGGTTCGTTAAGATTGTTATTATAGGTCGACCTTCACTAATCCAGCACCATTGGGACCTGAGGAGTGCCGGATTAGTGAAAATGCCGAATTACAGAAGGATCACATTAAGCATAATCAGTGCCGGATTATCGAAGGAACCAGATTACAGATAGTTGGATTAGTGAAGGTCGACCTGTAGCTGGTAATGGTAGTGGGGATAAGCTCCCACTACCTATTAAATGCTCCCAATGGCATGCATCTCAAATAGCCTCTGCCAACTAAGTCCAGCTCCTGGCCTTCGTGTGTGGCTTAGCTACTAAGCCTGGTGGAACTGTTTTTACTGACTGGAGAAGGGGTAAAGATTGGTTACTGGCACCTTAAAACCAGTTGCTTTAGGCAGATGGGGCTTATCAGCCGTAGTTAGCAGCTCATCTACAAGAAGGAAAACTCTGCTCTCAAACCTCTGCTCTCCTGCAGCTCTTCCCACTCATGGGCAAGGCTTTGGGAGTAAACCTCAAGGAAAAGTCTGGAGCTGAAGTCCCTAAGGTAGTCCAACATTGAGTTCAAAGCTGACTGACAACTCCTGCGAGCCGAACTGTTTTGATCTCTGCTGTTCCTTTGGATTCATCAGTAGTGTGGAGAGGGGGAGCCTGCTACATGGGCAATACCTTGCCCTCCATATTGTACTGTTCTGGCTTGTGTATCATGTAGACTGCTCGAACGCAACATTCATGGTTGACCCGACCCATGCAGGGCCTCAAAAATAACATCACTGTACAGAGGTTACTATGATGTTCATGTCATTTATGTAATATATAAGAGATAAGACTTATCCTCTGAGTCTTGGTTTAAATTCATCCTAAAAGGGATGAAAATTTAATTCTGCTGCATATAAATGCCCCACGTGAAATGAGTCAAATCTCAATCTGAACTTGAGAACAAATCTAACTTTAGTTTGAAATTGGAACTTAGAAATCCATTAGCCCTTTTATTGTTGGTAAAAGGAGTGAGAGGTGTGCAGGAAACATATGAATATGTGCCTGATCGTTGATGTCACATGACATGAGTGCTAGTTTGTGCTATGTGAGTGAGAGAATTACTTGTGACCAAGCCAAGGTTGATCATGTTGTTGGGTGCTTTCTTTTCTGCCAAGTAGTGTTCTTTATTTCTTATCTGTTGAGCATTGATTTGCTTATTTTTATTTGCAGAATTTATTGTTATTATTCTGGGTACTAACACTCGAAGGGGAACCATCTGAAGCCATCTGGTGGTATGATTACAGTTATCCCAGTTGGATTGCTGTAGTTCAGGTTTAGTTTGCAGGGAGGTTCATTTATATATGAATTTACATTCTCCTTTTAGAATTTTCAGCACTTATATGAGATGATTCTCCTGTGCATGTCAAAAGTATCTCTAGATAATAATCTTGGGCACTACACTACTATTGACATCATTTGGATGAGCTGGACACTAGAGAAACCACACTAGGATACACAGGTTTTTCTTCCCCAAGAATACTGCAGTTTTAATGATTGGAATTTATCACTCAGAAATACAGCCAATGTTTCTTCAAACTCCCTTGTAATACAATTGCCATCTGTGCAGCATTGGGTTGTGCAGTCAAATTTTTTGGCCTGGCTGTCATTAAAATTGGAGACCTTGCATGAAGCTAGAAGATGGTTGGTGTGAGAAATGGTGAAATATCATATATATTCAGTAGCTGGTATCTTCTTAAGACAAATTGAACTGCATTGTATAAGCAAGTTATGCTAATAGATAAGAACATTATGCTGTTTGTATTTTTAATTAGTCTATATTTAGAAGAATAAGTAATATGAAGAGAATTCAAAGATTAAAACCATATCTGAAATTAGTAAGCATATGGTCTTCATTAGTTGGGGGATTGAGTCCAACAGTTACGAGCTAATATTGCAGCTCTATAAAACTGGTTGGACCACACTTGGAATATTGTGTTAAGTTATGGACCCCTCATTATAGAAAGGATGTGAAAGCTTCAGAAGGGGTGGAGAGGAGATGTACCAGGATGCTTCCTGGATTAGAGAGCATATTTTAGGATTAAAGGTTGAGTGAGCTAGGGCTTTTCTTTTTGTAGTGAAGGAGGATGAGAGGTGACTTGATAGAGGTGTAGAAGATAAGGGGCAAAGGTAAAATGGACGGCCAGCATCTTTTTCCCAGAGCAGAAATGGCTAATGTGAGAGAGTATAATTTTAAGGTGATTAGGGGGAAATATCAGAGATAGGACTTTCACACAGAGAGCGATGGGTGTGTGGAATATGTTGCCGGGGTGGTGGTAGAGGCAGATACATTTGGGACATTAAAGAGTCTCTTAGTTAGGAAAATAGATGTAAGAAAAATGGAGCGCTATGTGCATTAGATTGATCTTTAGAAAAGATTAAAAGGTCGGCTCAACATTGTGGCCTGAAAGGCCGGGACTGTGTTGTGCTGCTCTATGTTTTATATTCTATTTTATGAGGAATCTGAGTGAACACCATATTAAACAGAATGTGGGCACAAAGCTTTGGATTCCAGCTTGACAGAAAAACAAAAAAATACAGAGTACAGGTAATAGGATATGTTGCCTTGATTTTTGAATTCAACTTAGTTTAGGGATGCAGGGAAATGAAAGAGCAGATTAGAAATTTTGGGAGAACAAACTGTGATTAAAGTGTTACACTCTTTTTCAGTTTATATTGCTGATGTAAAGGAGAAACACTTACAAACTGTTGAATGTGGAATACCAGGTTCATCAGACAGGAATGCTGTTCTTATCCTAATACCGGTGAGACTCGGAGGAGAGAAGGTCAACCCTGAATGCAAAGAGATTCTAAAGGTAGTGTCAATAGAATGTCATTCTATAGTATCCACACAATTCTTTGGTGCTAGGTTATAACTTTTTTTTTGTTCTCATTCTAATTTCAAATCCTTTCACAATGTACAGGGTAATATTATATTACTAAGGGAGTTAGTTAGACACACAATTTTTACTAATTTGGTATTTACTGGAGCTGTGGTTTCAATAAGGCTTATCCATAGCCAAAGAGGGGGCAGTAAAATCAAGCAGCTTCCTGCTGTTAATTATTCTGCCAAGTTGTAACTCCATTGAAATCGAGATTTACTCTGGTTGTGATGTTCTCCATTGTTGCAAAAGTTGATGACTATTTTTGCCATTCAAGTAAACTGTGTGCATTTGGGTGGCGATCTTGAAACTTAACTGCAAATGCATTAACTTCAATTGTGTCATAGGAAGCATTTTTTTAATGTGGAGATGAGTTGCTAAGGAGTCCAAAAGTTCAAGGTGACTAATAATGCTTTTGAATGCGTATGTGTAGAAAGTGAAACAATGGATAAGAGCACGTGGTATTATGGGAAAGATACTAGCATGAATAAAAGATTGGACGTTTGGCAGCAGGCAAAGAGTTGGAATAAAAGTGGCCTTTTCTGGAGACTGCTGGTGACTACTGGTGTTTTGCATGGGTCTGCGTTAGGGCCGCTTCTTTTCATATTATATGTCAGTGATTTGGATCATGGAATTAATGGCTTTGTGGCCAAATTAGCAGACAATACAAAGATTGGTGGAGGAGCCAGGTAGTGCTGAGGAAGTGGGGAGTATGCAGAAGGACTTGGACAGATCGAGATAATGGGCAAAGAAGTGGTAGATGGAATACAGTGCAGGGATGTGCATGGTCATAAACTTTGGTAGAAGGAATAAAATTGTAGACTATTTTCTGAATGGGGAGAAAAATTAAAATAAAGCTGCAAAGAGGTTAATTTGCAGGTTGAATCAGTGGTAAGGAAAGCAAATGCAATGTTAGCATTCATTTTGAGAGGACTAGAACTTGAGAGCAAGGATGTAATGCAGAGGACTTATAAAGCATTAGTCAGACTGTACTTGGAATATTGTGAGCAGTTTTGAGCCCATTATCTAAGAAAAAGATGTACTGGCATTGGAGAGGATCCAGAGGAGGTACATGAGAATGATTCTGGGAATGAAAGGGTTAGTGTATGAGGAGCATTTGATGACTGTAAGCCTGAACTCTGGTTTAGAAGAATGAGAGGGGATCTCATTGAAACCTATCAAATATCAAATTAAGGCCTTGTGGAGAGGATGTTTCCTATGGTGGGTGAATCTAGGACTAGAGTCTCAGAATTGAGGGACATCCATTTAGAACAGAGATGAGGAGGAATTTCTTTAGCCAGAGGGTAGTGAATATGTGGAACTTATTATCACAGGCGGCTGTGGAGGCCAAGTCACTGAATATACTTAAGCTGGAGGTTGATTGGTTCTTGATTGGTTCGGGTATCAAAGGTTATGGGGAGAAGGCAGGAGAATGGGGTTGAGTGGGATAATAAATCAGCCATGATGGAATGGTGGAGTAAACTCAATGATCTGAATGTCTAATCTATGTCTTGTGCTTTAAACTAGAGCACCCGGAGGAAACACATGTGATAATAGGGAGGATATGCAAACTGGAGGTCAGGATTGAACCCTGTCTCTGGTACAGTGAGCAGCAGGTCTACCAGTATTCCACTCTGCTCTACAGACTAAATATTTATGCTTATTTGCATGCTCAGTGAAATTAGTTATAGCATTTTCTAAATCATTGCAGCATCATTGAATGATGTTATAATGGAATGTTGTTTTGGGGCTGTGTTCAAAGCCTCCTAAACCATGCAACAAATTACCCACAACTATAGCCTTGAATTTATCCGCATGATAAGTTTTTATTGTACTTCACTTAACATATGAAAAGACTGCCAACTAAGCATGCTTTGCAGGGCAGGTAATAAATACTTTATATGTTTTCAGAGTCAAGGCTGTTAAGTCATTTAAACAAACTGTTTCTACCTATTTGTAGAGACTTAAATGAAGGGCAATGTTAATAGCCAATTAAATACCTGTTTGTGATAAATTAAATGCTTTTGTTTGAATTTTTGTAAATATAAAATCCCTGTTTTCATTTTAAAATCAAGCCATCTTTCTGGTTCAATGGGAAGCAGAATTTCTCAGGGTGTTAATCAACCTTGCAGATTCAAAGTCCCATGTTTCTAATTTTGGTAAGATCTTTCAGAGTGAGAGTATTGGCCACAGTTGCATAAAAGCATCAGGTGAGGGTATGATCAGATTCGGCCATGGTGATGTTTGTATATTTACCTTTCATTTAGAATAAGACAGAACAGGTATCACTGATAATGGATGGCATTTAGTATTTACAATACTATAGAATAATGATGTTCAGAAGAGAAATTTGTTTCATTACACCTTAATTTCTTTGCAACTTATTGTCTTCTCAGGCAATGCACCATCAATAGTGTGGTTAATGAAAATAAAAATTAAAATATACAGGAAAAGATCACTGGTTACACACAACCTGCACAACCTGATATCTGTGTCCCCATTACCAGTTTAACAGTTTTTTCTAGTTTTTAACCTCAGATATTGTTTACACAGAAGTTAAAATCACTGGGAAGGGTCGCACACTGTTTTTCAATTATTTCTCAATTTAGAAAAAGTATGTTTTGTAGAATTGAATAAAAACCATGCAAGTTCTCACACAGTTCTCCTTTTCTATAAATAGGGGATCTTAAGTCTTGAGTTCTGTGTCGGAATTATTGGTGGGAAGCCAAAGCAGTCTTTCTACTTTGTGGGATTTCAAGGTTTGTGTATTTTGTAATTGATGTGGAACTTTTTTTTCCCCCTGAAATTAAGCAGCAATGTAATTATACATTTCACATTTTGCTCTTATTTGGTTGCAAGCTGCAATATATTAAGATGTTGTCAGTGGTGGAAGTATTAGAATGACATTGGCCAAAAAAATCTCTATCATGTTAACTATATCTTGCATATCTGCCATTTTCTCATGTAATTGAATAGTAGTACAACAAATGCATTGAGTGGCTTGATCACAGTAAAAGTTCCTTATCCTTAAATTTGACTTCACAAAATATGACGGCAATTAATTCTATTCACAGGAAAATTTTTTTAAAACTTTATTTTAATACAGTGAACTAAAGTGGTGATAGTTTTTTTCTTGTTGGAAGAAATGATAAAATGTAATGCATACTCCTGCTACTACTTACAGGTGTGTGTTCTTTTATCAGTTGATTACATCAAGATCTAAAGTAGGAAATTTTGGCGGATAAATGTGTTTATTTAGCTTGCTTTAAGTCCTTTACAGAGTTTTCCAATGTGCTTTACAGCCATTGGAGTGTATCTGTTTTATAAGGAAACCTGACAACCTTTTTACACAAACTCCTACAAGCTACATATTTTATAGTTTGGAGTTACTAATAAAAGGAAATTTTGACCAGAACATAAAAATAACCTTCTCTTAAAAATAATCTGTGCAATATTTAATATTTATTTAAGAAGAGGAAAAGGCCTCCAGTGCAAGATCTATTAAAAAAAACACCTGTATGACTGTATCTGTATTCAGTCATTTGTATCTTTCAGTACAGTATTAAACTGGAAGATTGGTATAAGACCTTAAGACATAGGAGCAGAATTAGGCCATCTAGCCCAACGAGTCTGCTCCGCTATTCAATCATAGCTGATCCTTTTTTTTTCCCTCCTCAACCCCACTCCTTGGCCTTCTCCCTGTAACTTGATGCTGTGTCCAGTCAAAAACCTATCAAGCCCTGCTGTAAGTACATTCAACGACCTGGCCTCCACAGCTGCCTATGGTAATAAATTTCACAAATTCACCACCCTCTGACTAAAGAAATGTCTCCATATCTCTGTTTTAAATGGATGTCCCTCTATCCTGAGGCTGTGCCCTCTTGTCCTAGACGTGCCCACCATGGGAAACATCCTTCCAACATCACATCTAGCCTTTCAACATTCGAAAGGTTTTAGTGAGATCCCCCTTCACCCTCCTAAATTCCAGGAAGTACAGGCCCAGAGCCATATTGTTGCCAAACAATTGATAACAAACAATTGTACAATCATCATAGCGATATTTGATTCTGCGCTTCACACTCCCTGGATTACAAATATTAAATATTAAAATATTAAAAATAGTTAAAATTAGTAAATATTAAAAATTTAAATTATAAATCATAAATAGAAAATAGAAAAATGAGAAGTAAGGTAGTGCAAAAAAAACGAGAGGCAGGTCTGGATATTTGGAGGGTACGGCCCAGATCCGGGTCAGGATCTGTTCAGCAGTCTTATCACAGTTGGAAAGAAGCTGTTCCCAAATCTGGCCGTACGAGTCTTCAAGCTCCTGAACCTTCTCCCGGAGGGAAGAGGGACGAAAAGTGTGTTGGCTGGGTGGGTCGTGTCCTTGATTATCCTGGCAGCACTGCTCCAACAGCGTGCGGTGTAAAGTGAGTCCACGGACGGAAGATTGGTTTGTGTGATGTGCTGCGCCGTGTTCACGATCTTCTGCAGCTTCTTTTGGTCTTGGACAGGACAACTGGCGGGAGGAGAAGATGGCGGCACGCCTGCGTGTGCGCAGCCCTCTGGTGAAAAGTGATATCGTATCTGTTAAATAGGGGCCGTGGACAATTCTGATTTATTGGAGAATGGACGTGAAAGCACAGAGGAACATCTGGAGAAATTTCTGAAACGCCCGTTCGCTGCTGTCGTTACTGTGTGGTCGGGGATCTTTCGGAGGGTAGGCCTCAAAGTCTCCGGCCTTGCCTGCTTTTGGCGACTGAGAA
Organism: Mobula birostris; assembly: GCF_030028105.1. NCBI lineage: Eukaryota > Metazoa > Chordata > Chondrichthyes > Myliobatiformes > Myliobatidae > Mobula > Mobula birostris. The sequence continues at coordinate 63,390,584 of NC_092381.1, read as the reverse complement.
GGAGGTCGAATCGTTCGGACAGAGATGGCGCTCAGTACTCTGTGTCAGAGAGCTGATCAGAGCTCGAAGTTTTCGGATGACTCAGAGTTGGATTGTGGTCAGCATGGCAGGGAGAATTTTTCTTCCTTCTCCCGTCTGCGTGAGATGTGGGACATTTGAGAAACTTTGAACTTTACTGTGCTCATGGACTTCTTCATCAAGTTATGGTATTGTTGTACTGTTGTAACTATATGTTATAATTATGTGGTTTTGTCAGTTTTTTCAGTCTTGGTCTGTCCTGTGTTTTGTGATATCACACCGGAGGAAATAATATATAATTTCTTAATGCATGCAATACTAAATGTCAATAAAAGAGGACTACGTGTCTTCATAATCATAACTTCCATGCCAGGTTGTGATGCACCCTAGAAGAATGCTTTCTACGGTGCATCTATAAAAATTAGTGAGCGTTTTATGGGACAGGCCAAATTTCTTTAGTTTTCTCAGGAAGTAAAGGTGCTGTTGGGCCTTCTCGGCAGTGAACTCTGCTTGGTTGGACGAAGTCAGGTCATTTGTGATATTGACCCTGAGGAACTTAAAGCCTTTGACCTGTTCCACTTGCGCACCACCAATGTAAATTGGGTCGTGCGGTCTGCTAGTCCTTCTGAAGTCAACAACCAATTCCTTCGTCTTGCTGATGTTGAGGGATAGGTTATTGTCTTCGCACCATGCCACCAGGTTCTTAATTTCCTCTCTGTACTCAAACTCATCACTACCCGAGATACGGCCTACAATTATGGTGTCATCAGCAAACTTATATATTGAGTTTGATGGAAACTTGTATGATAACCCTTTTATTCCTGGAATCATCCTTGTGAACTTCCTCTGGACCCTCTCCAATGCCAGCACATCTTTTCTAAGATCAGGGGCCCAAAACTGTTCACAATACAGATTTCTCCCGCCATCCGAAGGTAGAGCGTTCCTATGAAATGGTTCATCAGCCGGAATGTCATAAAGTGAAGAAGCAATTACCATTTATTTATGTGGGAAAAATTTGTGAGCGTTCGCAGACCCAAAAATAACCTACTAAATCATGCCAAATAACACATAAAACCTAAAATAAGAATAACATATAGTAAAAGCAGGAATAATATGATAAATACACAGCCTATATAAAGTAGAAATACTTCTCTACAATCATTGCTGCACTGTCCTCCGTAGCGAAAATCCCACGCAAGTGCTCTCGGTATAAACACAGCGCAAGTGCTCTTGGCAAAAATCTCACGTAAGTGCTCTCGGCAGAAACACTCTCTCCAGTAACCTTTAAGCTATGAAGCTGCCAAATCATACCAAATAATGCATAAAAATACATAGCCTATATAAAGTGGAAATAATGTATGTACAGTGTAGTATCACTTACGGGAATTGGGAAGACAGCGCCGAGCACACTGATGATGATGTGTTAGGCTGAGTTGTTGGAGGTTGGGGTGGTGCAGTGGCCCCCACCCTCCGGGCAGCGAACCGATACCGATCTGCGAAGAATACAGCGGTAGCCAGGATGCACCCGGCACATCTTTAAGAAAAAAGCCAAAATAAACAAGCTAATTAATTAGGTGCCGCCCGGCATGTAAATGTCAGCCCAGATCAGAGCCGATTGCTGATTGCGTTGCCTCTGATCTGGGCTGATATTTACGTGCCGGGCGGCACCTAATTAATTAGCTTGTTTATTTCGGCTTTTTTCTTAAAGATATGCCGGGTGTGTCCTGGCTACCGCTGCATTCTCCACGACCTGGCTACCGCTGCATTCTCCGCGGCAATGTATCGGTTCGTGGCCCGGGGGTTGGGGTGGTGGAACACTGGGGTGTCATCTTATCATCGTCTGTTTCCATCAGGGAGGCAGGTCATCTTCTATGTCTGCCTGTCTCGATGTCGAAGGTCGAGGTTCGTCGTCTGCTGTGGCTGATGTGGAAGGCTTGCTTGACTGCTTATTTAGCCTCGTGCATTTTTCTATCATACAGTTCTTTGCAAGCACTCAAACCATCTTGCAAATATGCCCTAAACCGATGTACCCTTTCAAAATTAAAGTCGTACTTTATCATTGCAGCGAAAATCTCACGCAGTTGCTTCACATTCAGTTCCTGGACGACTTCACTTTCAGTCTGTTAGCTACTGCATTCGGTTTCGATTGTTATCCTTTTCTCTTCCAATTGCATCAGCTCTTCATCTATCAGTTATTGGTCATGGGATGCCAAAACCTCTTCAACATCATCTTCGTGAACTTCCACAAGCCAAACTCACTTTGTCCTTACTTCAAACAACAGGAATTCTGCAGATGCTGGAAATTCAAGCAACACACATCAAAGTTGCTGGTGAATGCAGCAGGCCAGGCAGCATCTCTAGGAAGAGGTGCAGTCGATGTTTCAGGCCGAGACCCTTCGTCAGGACGTCCTTCGTCAAGGGTCCTGACGAAGGGTCTCGGCCTGAAACGTCGACTGCACCTCTTCCTAGAGATGCTGCCTGGCCTGCTGCGTTCACCAGCAACTTTGATGTGTGTTGCTTGTCCTTACTTCGTTCACCACAATCGAAACGCTTAATTATGTCTAGTTTTACGCCAAATATAATACCCTTACGAGCTCTTTCAGGCTTTTCTGATACCATAGAACTCGTCTTGCAAACAGCTGCTCACAGGCACGTGTTTAAGCAATGCCGGCTAGAATGCAGTTCCGAATCCGGGGGAGGAGCGGCTGCTCGGGACGCGCACTGCCTTTTTTCGTAACAGTGAAAACACCTTCTGTTAGCGATAACAGGTAACTAATATAGGTCTTTCGTAACAGTGAGGTTTCGTAAAGCGAACGTTCGAAAAGCAGGGAACACCTGTACTTGAGGCCTCACCAGTGCCTTATAAAGCTTCAGCATCACATCCTTGCTCTTGTACTCTAGACCTCTTGAAATGAATGCTAACATGGCATTTACCTTCCTCACCACTGACTCAACCTGCAAGTTAATCTTTAGAATGTTCTGCACGAGGACTCCCAAGTCCTTTCGCAACTTAGATTCTTGGATTTTCTCCCCGTTTAGAAAAGGTCTGCACGTTTATTTCTACTACCAAAGTGTATGACCATGCATTTCCCAACATTGTATTTCATTTGCCACTTCCTTGACTATTCTCCTAGATCCTTCTGCAGCCTACCTGTTTCCTTAGCACTACCTGCCCCTCCACCAATCTTTGTATTGTCTGCAAACTTGGCAACAAAGCCATCTATTCCATCATCTAAATCATTGATATACAGCATACAATGAAGTAAACCTTTGTACAGCTCTAAAATGGGACTTGAACCTGGAACTTTCTGAATTGTGTTCCAAATGAGTTACAGTCGGCAAAAGTGAAAATAATTTTTATTAAAAATTGGGAAAATGAGAATAGGAAAATATTTGAAATGCTTGTGGATAAAGGATTAATATTTATTGCATAATTTTGTATGGTTTAACACACTAAAATCACAGTAATCTAAAATTCTTGCGCTTAGATCTCCACTTGTATTTTGCATTTCCTGGTCTGTCCTGTCTGAACATTTTGTATTTGGAAAGAATTGTTCCCAATGCCTTTGCCTCATTATGATCTTGATAGTACCAGCAGACTGAGTTGCATTAGTTAATGGGAACATTGATTTTAAATGACTCAGCCCCTTCATGTGTAGCTAAGGAAACTCACAAAGATGTATTCCTTAGTTTTCTTGTTTCAGTGTTTTCCCCATGGTATTAACTTCAGATTATAACTGAATTATACAGGTTAGGAGGACTTATGAATTACCTGCAGTACAGACGCTAAACTTGGCCCTTCGTTTGAAGGGGGAAAAGTCCACGCTGTCAATTGACAGCAAAACAGGAAACTCAGCTTGAAAGTGAACTACAGGTACCTCTATATTTCCTGAAAAGAGGATGAGTTTGCCTGTATTCCCTTGTGGTCAAAGGGCTGTCCACAATACGTTGTTGGAAGTTGCATATGAATAGCAATTTTTGGTTGAGACACCAATGAGAATCAAGATCTCTGGAATTCCTCAAAGAAAACTTTAATAGAATGATATAAAACTGGATAAGAAAGATTATACTAATCAGACTTTTTTTTTGTGAATAGCAATTCCAACAGTTGAATTAGCAGAACAAGGCACGAGTTAAAAGAGAGAGATAAAAACTTCTGCTCATAATTTGAAAGCATGGGAACCCATGGGCGGAATGTTCAAACTTATGGTCAATAGTGACATTGAACTCAATAAATTTAGTAATTTCCAGCTTTGAAATCAAAGCCACATGTGTGTTTTTAAATACCTTGTGGCAATGTAGGTCAAATTAAGGCAAGACACCAATATTAATGCGGTCAACTCTTGTAAGGAATTCTTTACTAACTGAATGTACAAATGTTGGGAGAGCTGGCTGATTTGGAAATTTTGGATGGGAGTCATTCTGAATTGTCTTTGTCAGCCAGTGTTCCAATCTCTATCGTCACCATCTCTTGCAAATCCTGATTCATCAGATAAGAGATGTACACCCGGGGGGGGTGGGGTGGGGAGCAGAGTACAGTAGTACACAACTGTTATTTAAACAATAATATATAGTCTACAAACATATCTGATAATTATGTCAAGAACCTTTTCTCTTCCTCCCACCACTTTTTCCCCTTCCATCTATGAAAGTCATGTGTGAGGTGAGGACATATCATTTAATGAAGGTTCCTCCGAATGATGGGAAATGGATGCTTCCATAATTTTATGCATTTGCCTCTCCCTCAGCTCTATTCCAAAGAAAACAACTCTAGCCCATCCAATGTTTCATATCTGTTTTTCTGGTTCTGGCAGCATCTTTTCCAGGGCAATTGTACATTTCCTATGGAACTGTACACAATTCTCAAACTGTGACTTAATGTGCATATGTACAGTTCCTTCATAACCTTTCTGCATATTTTGTTTACCTTTTTTAAACTGTTGACAACTTAAGGATCTGTGGACATCTGTTCTGCTGCATTTCTCTATTCTTCCATTTATGGAATTATTCCTCTTTTCCTTTACTTCTTAAATGACTTTGACTGATTAAATTCTGCTTACCACTTATCTGCTTCACTATCCAAATCATCTGTATCCTCAGATTGAAAGTTTTCCTCCATCTTTTTTATCTTCAAACTTCTTTTTCCTGCCAAGTATGTCTAAGCCACTTTTATATAAGTAAATAAACCAAGGGACTATTTTGGAACGTCATGGTTTAGAGCATTCTAGTCTCACAAACAACTAACAATCATTACCTTCTGCTTTCTACCATTGAACTAAATTTCAGTCCAGATTGGCACTGTTCCTTTGATCCCAGGAAATTTTACTCTTTTGACTGGCCTACTTCATGATCACTTGTCAGTAGCCTTGTTGAAATCCATGTACACTACAAACTCTGTGCTCTCATCAACCCTTTGTTTTTTCCTTAAAATATATAATAAGTTAGTCAGACATGACCTTGTTTTGAGTAATCATTCCTTATTCTGTCTTAATACAGTCCTTCTAAATTGATTCCAATAATTTGTTTACATTTTAAGTTAAACTAACCATCTTCTCAATTTATCCTTCCTTTCTAAACATTGGTACAGTGTTAATGGTCTTCCATTTCTCTGGCACTTCTGTTGGCAGGAAGGATTGAAAAATGATGGTTCGGAGCTTCTGCAAAATCTTCCTTTGCTTCCTTCAACAATGTTTATATTTCAACTGGTGCTGGTAATTTATTCTCTTTGAAAGAGGCTAAATTTTGAAATATATTATATTTATCCCATACAATAGTCCTCTTACTTTCTCCTAAATTACAACATTGATATTATCCTGCTCTTGTAAACACAGTATAAAATTTTCATTAAGAACTGGACCCATGTCTTCCTCCTCTATATGAAATTTTGTCTTTCATAGACCAATTCTTATTCCAATATTGTCTTTTGCTTTATATTCTTTTTCCCTGATTGTACCTTACAAATTAATTTCATTTCCTCTGTTTTCATGGACACAAGACTCTACAGATGTTGTAAGTCTTGAGTAACACACACAAAATGCTGGAGGAAGTCAGCAGGTTAGGCAGCATCTATTGAGGGGAATACGCAGTCAGTGTTTTGGGCTGAGACCCTCCATCAGGATTGGAGAGGAAAGGGGCTCCATCTTTTCTCTTGGCATGAGTAAAGCTCCCAAAAGGAATGGCTTGTTGGCAGTGTTGTACTTTGCTCCGTGAGACTTCTTGGACTGGATCTGCTAGGAAGGAATGATGCTATGCTTCTGAATGGCAGCATGTCAGACTCCAAGAAGAAGGGCGTCACTTCCTCATCAACAAACACAAGGGCGAGAATGATGTCATCAGGAATTGGAGACCCATTTCACTGTTGAGTGTGTACTTTTAAGATTTTTTTTGAGGGCCTTTGCTAACTATGTCAAATTTGCTCTTGGACAGGAGATCCACCAGACAAAACCTGTGCTGTGTCAGGCAGGAAAATCGTTGACAGCCTTGTGCTGATTAGTGATACCTTTACCTACATGCAGGACAGAGAGGTAAATGCCTGTTTGGTCAGGAGAAGGTCTTCAACAGAATATCATTCACATACATGATGGATGTCCGCTCTCTCCAAATAAATTTTGGGAATAGAATCAGAAATTGGATCCAACTGTTCTGCACAGATATCTGTAGTACAGTCCAAATTAATAGGTAGGGTACAGAGAGTTTCCCCATAAAGTCTGGAGTCAGGCAGGATTGTCCACCCTTCTCTGGCTTGTTTTTGTGTTGCATAGAATCCTTTGCCAAATCCATCAGGAAGAGCATAAGAGGAATGGCATTGCCAGACAGAGGAGACACACAAGCCAACACCTCTCTGTGCATGGATGATGTCGCCATCTTCTGCTTGGACCAGAGTCAGTTCACAGTTTGAGTTGGCATCGGGTCAGAATCAACTGCCGGAGGAGCGAGGTTATACTCTTTGGTAACTGGCCCAACTGATCTAATGTCCCCTTCAGTGTCAGGCCTGACTACCTGAAAATGCTGGTGATCTGGTTTAGAAGAGCTGATGCATGTAGCAAGAATTGGCTGGGGTGGAGTGGGATGGTGAAACAAAAATTGGGTTGGTGGATATAGTGTTTTGTTGGGTGTGATACACTCTCAGGGTGCAGGTTTGGCTTGTTCCCGGCTCCTTTGCCTTGGAATCACCCAGGATCTGGACCAGTTTATCTGGGAGCCCAAGTGGGTCACAGTGCACAAGTTCCCCCAAGAAAGGGGCCAAATGTGTACCCAACATTGCCCCATCCTGGTGACCATCACGTCTGTAGCTATATCAGGCAATGTATGGACCAAAAATATGAGGGCAGCAAATGTCACTCTGTATTAAGTTTCTACACGCCCCAGGTGTAGCAGAAGATAGGCCTGTCTGCACTACTGCGGTGTCCCTGTCAGTTGGATGTTGTCGCATTACCTTCCCTTTGTAGAAGAGTACTTACAAGTACAGACCTTTGTGTGACAGAGATTTTTCATTATTTCAAAAATAGATTATATTCACAATTAAAAAGTGTATACAAAGGAAGAAACAGTATTTTTTTAACATTCATGGTCGCTGCATTGAGTAACGTAAACATTTAAAGAAAGCAAACACAAACAAACGTAATACAATTGCCACTCGCATGATTTCCCGAGGTGCTAACCCTTTCATTATTTGTGGGGGAAGGGGGCTACCCTGTATAAATCAACCCCTCTGAGCAGTAGTGAAAGGAGCCAAGACTGTGGCTGTTGCTGATAGAGCCTTAGCATTGACTGCATCCCTCAGCCTGTGCTCCTGCAGCCTGGACTGTGCCAGTCCACAGCATTCCATTACAGACATCTTGGTATGTTTTTTAATGGAATTATAATCTAACTGTAATCCATAGACTTCCTTCTTTCTGATTGGCAGTAATGAGGAGATATATATATATATATATATATATATAGATATATATATATATATACACACACACACACACACACACACACACAGTGTATTTTAGTTTGTACCAAATTCTTTGCACTTAATCTGGTGCATAGATCCACATCATTCCAGATTCACCCTTCCACTCTAGTGTAGCTGCACATCCTACTGCTTTTGAAATGGAGTATTGCTGCTTTCAGTCCTAACATAATTACTGTCTGTTATCTTTAATACTAATTGAGTCACTCTTCTTTTTACATTTACTATCTGAGATAGCTCTCGCTACTTGAAATCCCTGTACGTGATCTTTTCACCATATGAACATATTTTCTTTCACATTGCATAGAACAAATAGGTGTCCATTGCTGGCTGCTTTTTAATTTTTGATCAAGTTTTCCAACATCTTAAATAACATCAAAATGCTATGTTAAAGAAAAATTGTTTAAAATGTGTGTGTTCAGAATGCAGTCTTGTCTGAAGACTTCACTCAATAAACGTGATATATTGAGCATTATTTTACATGTTGAAGAAACGGGACTGTAAGAAGATGTCTGATTAGGATATTGAGAATCTATTTTCTTTCTTTTTGTCCTTCAAGATGACAGTTTAATTTACATGGATCCTCATTACTGCCAATCATTCGTGGATGTCAGCATGAAGGATTTTCCACTTGAGGTGAAGTTTGCATCTGTAAAATACTTACTTTGTTTTTCTCATTCGGACTGTAAATTAGAATTACTTAGTCTTGTACTACGGGACACTTTACACTAAGATGAACACATTTCTGTCTTAATCAAGATTTATTAGTAATAGATTCTGAAGGAGCTGTTAAACTTTTGCTTTATCCCTTTATTTTTTTAGTAAATTTGTGTTACTTGAAGACACCTGGAATATATTTCAACTTTAAAATTCAATGGAACTACAACTAAATTAAGACTATATTATTGAATTTCAAATTTCACAAAAATATTTGTGCATCAAGAGTTAACAGATACTTCAAAACTGTACATATAAACTAATTATAGCATCCATACCATTGGTAAAATAAATGGGAATTTCATTCTTAGCAACTTGACTATGTAACACTTAAATTACACGTAAAGTCAATTATCATTTTTAATAGAAATAGAATTTCTCATTTTTGGTGTGTTACAACTATGTTGTACATAGTTGTGTCCTCAAAAGTATTACAAAATTATGTGGCAAGACAGTAGTTTAGTAATTTGATTTAGTGATTCATAAACTTGCACTAACAACATTAAAATGCAAGTTCAAATTCCAATATGACGTTTAAATTCAGTTAGTAACATAATCTAAAACAAAAAGTCTTGTTAATGATGAACTGGACTCTATTAGATTCTTGTGGCTGATGGATTAATGGTAACAGTTTAAAAAGTGATAACACAGATAAAATACCAAAAATTGTCATGAAACTCAGAAATGGTAGAAGATGAGATGCTGTTCCCCATGCTTGCATTGGCAGGAGACCACAGATGCTTGCTGCCCTGCAGACAGGCAATGGATGCCCTTTTGCCTCTTTCTTACTCACCATCCAGGCATCTAAAAAGTCTTTCCAGCTGAAGCAGTTACACTTCCTCCAGGCTAGAATACTGCATTGGATTTCATAACGTCCTCTCCTCTACATTGGAGAAACACAGATTGGGCAGCTGCCTTTCAAAGCACCTGCATTCTGACTGCTTTGCAATTGATGTCTTTTCAAAATGTGTTTAATGTAAGGAAAATGTTATATCTGATGGCATGAATTTTATCCAGAAAGGTCAGTATAGTTTTACTGTGGGTGCAGTTTCACCTGGAAATTATCAGTTAGTTGACTTACTCTGGGTTTCATCAGTTTTATATGACATAACAAAAAAATCTGTGCCACATGTTCCAATTTCTAGGCAAATACATCCAACTAATTCTGCTCTATTCTTTTATCTTCCATTAATAATCATGCATTACAATTTTATTTGATCATATGAGACAATTTCAGAATTGATAGTATAATTAGAATTATTATAAGTACTGTGTTTTCCCCAGTTGAAGTGTGCTAAGTGTAATACTGCTGCAAGCAAATTTTTCATTGTACCTCTACCTCACCGTACTTGTGCATATGACACTAAACTCAACTCGATTTGATTTGAATTGTATTTATCAGGATTAGTAAACCTGTGGAGTTGTCCGTGCTTTTTGCTGAGGGGCTAATTCTGCAATTTTTGTTGTATTTTCAGTCCTATCACTGTCCATCTCCAAAAAAAATGTCATTTGGTAAAATGGATCCTAGCTGCACAATAGGACTTTATTCATCCAACAAATATTATTTTGAACACATAATTGATGAAGTAACAAAGGTGAGTGGTAGAATTATTGATGGAGTAGGCTGGGATAAGTCACTGGGTAATTTCTTTCTTCACTATTTCTCTGTACTACTTAAAATCTATTAGAAGAAGTAAATAATCATCTGATAGAGCCGATTAATAAGGGTATAACTTGGTATAGCATTAACCATACATTCTTGGAAGATCTGAATTAATTGAGATTTGCAGCATTGATTCCAGGGAGTGGCAAAATAATCCAAGATTCCCACACTGATGTGTAAGAATAGTACTTTATTTTATAGATTTGTTCTTTCATATTGTGCTTAATGAAAATTGTGGTAATTGTACACGGGAATTTTCGGGTTAGTTGAACTGCAGCTTTTCACACTTTATTGGTTAATGATGGAGGAATAAGAAATGTACTTGTCAAGTGCACATATTTTACTTGTAGATTTGAAAAAGATGATGGCAAACTATCCTTTTGGTTAGAAGCTAGAAGTAAAAGAGGAGGAGTTGAAATACCTCATTGTTTTTTCAGTTTCATATGAATTCTTAACAACAAAAGCCAGGAAGCTACCAAGCCTGTCATATTTTTAATTGACCTAACCATCTTCTCAACATGGCCCTTAGTCCTTCCTTCTCGAGAAAATCTGTTCTGGGGAATGTTTATATTACTCGCTTCAAGAGACTTCTCTGATTTATTATACACTTCTATTACCTATTTGGAATAAAATTTCTGCCTCATTTCCCTTTTTCATAACCTACCTGTTCTTGTTACCCCTGGAATTTGAATCCTGAAACACAATGAGCAAATTGCCAGGTCAACTTTGTCAATTCCTTTTATCACCTTAAACATAATTACCACACCAAATTCAGTTATTTTTGTGTATCATAATCATCAGTGATATTTTGAAAGCAGTTTTGTGAAGACTGCATCTATAATTTTACAAAACATTCCTGCTAATGAGAAGTCCGGGGTTCAATTTTCCTATTAGCATTGTTCATTCATTTGACATTGTATTTTTCAAACAGCTGTCAAATATTGTGACCAGCAGGTGGCAATATTGAAAGTAAAATAAATCTAAGCTTGGCAAATCACTTTCATTATACTCTGACTTAAATGAAGCTTTACATTGTGTGCAGTTCTGATAGATTATTTCATTCATGGCGCACACTAAAGTTGGTTTGAATTGGGGGGAAATTATTCTATTAGTGCATGAAAATGTGCTTAACTGTAAGGAAATTTAATTTATCTTAAATTCTTTTCTGCATAAAAAATAGAATTAACCATTTTAAATGTTAAAAATTATTGATTTAACAGATATAAACCTGTCCTTTGTTTAAATATAGTCATCACATTAGTAACTGATGCTCAGATACTCTTTGTAATGCATACTACTCAATCTTCATTGATCTCATTTTCTTGGGTGACATACCCTCCACAACCTGCAGCTTCAGACGCACAATCTTGTGCAGTCCAGTTCTACCTTCTCCACAAAGATCTTCCTTCAGTCTTCTCTTTTCTTTTCCCTCTCAATGAGATCTTTCCTATATCCATTGTGACATCTCTGATGTCCTCAACTTCTATATCTCCTGCCTCCATCAATGAGTATTCACTACTTGACATATCTTCTCCTCCCCTCTCTTGACCAGCTTGAAGGGACCATACCTTCTTTGCTTCACTGTCCCACTTTAACATCTTTACCACCCACTCTCATTTTCTTGGCACATTCCCATGTGCATGAAGTGCAACATCTGCTATTTTGTTATGTCCCTTCCTATCATCTGAGAACCCAAAGAAATGAAGCAACAAAGCCCTTGCACGTCTTCCAGTTTAGTTTGTTGAGTTGGCTGTTTATGCCAAGGTTGTGTCTGCATTGGAGAAAGTAAATGTAGATTGAGTGACCACATTCCTGATTTCTGCACTGCAGTACACAAGCTCAGACATCAGGAAAGCACTTTCCCATGCACTGCTTGTAGTTCTCTTCGAAACTGCTGACTAGCAAATAGTATGATCCTGCCCATTGAAATTTTAAAACAACTTAGGCATATTAAATAAATAACTGAAACTAATTGTGAATCTTTTCATTTATAGTTTTGCCAGTGCTGTTGTAGAACATGTGTATAGTTTCATATTTATGCAGTTTTATCTTTCAACATTCATCAGGGACTTGTTTGAAATTTCTGTTTGGTAGATTGTTAAAATGTAATCGTTGGTCTCCCCAATAGTTCTGTTGGTAATAATGCTCTCTGATGTAATATGGACTTACACAAACCTTGAACGTCCCCAATTTCGTCATTGTTCTATATTGAATTTACTAATATTAGCTGGATCAGTGCTAAGTTTTTTAAAGTTGCTGGTGAACGCAGCAGGCCAGGCAGCATCTGTAGGAAGAGGTGCAGTCGACGTTTCAGGCCGAGACCCTTCGTCAGGACTAACTGAAGGAAGAGTGAGTAAGGGATTTGAAAGTTGGAGGGGGAGGGGGAGATCCAAAATGATAGGAGAAGACAGGAGGGGGAGGGATAGAGCCAAGAGCTGGACAGGTGATAGGCAAAAGGGGATACGAGAGGATCATGGGACAGGAGGTCCGGGAAGAAAGACAAGGGGGGGAGGTGACCCAGAGGATGGGCAAGAGGTATATTCAGAGGGACAGAGGGAGAAAAAGGAGAGTGAGAGAAAGAATGTGTGCATAAAAATAAGTAACAGATGGGGTACGAGGGGGAGGTGGGGCCTTAGCGGAAGTTAGAGAAGTCGATGTTCATGCCATCAGGTTGGAGGCTACCCAGACGGAATATAAGGTGTTGTTCCTCCAACCTGAGTGTGGCTTCATCTTTACAGTAGAGGAGGCCGTGGATAGACATGTCAGAATGGGAATGGGATGTGGAATTAAAATGTGTGGCCACTGGGAGATCCTGCTTTCTCTGGCGGACAGAGCGTAGATGTTCAGCAAAGCGGTCTCCCAGTCTGCGTCGGGTCTCGCCAATATATAAAAGGCCACATCGGGAGCACCGGACGCAGTATATCACCCCAGTCGACTCACAGGTGAAGTGTTGCCTCACCTGGAAGGACTGTTTGGGGCCCTGAATGGTGGTAAGGGAGGAAGTGTAAGGGCATGTGTAGCACTTGTTCTGCTTACACCGATAAGTGCCAGGACGGAGATCAGTGGGGAGGGATGGGGGGAACGAATGGACAAAGGAGTTGCATAGGGAGCGATCCCTGCGGAATGCAGAGGGGGGGGAGGGAAAGATGTGCTTAGTGGTGGGATCCCGTTGGAGGTGGCGGAAGTTACGGAGAATAATATGTTGGACCCGGAGGCTGCATCTGCAGAATTCCTGTTGTCTAAGTTTTTTAAAATTGGCTTGTTGCATGAAAGGGAACTTTAGCAAGATTTCCTGTTCTGTATTGTTAATTAATTGTTAATGCGTGCGGTTAATCTCTGAAATGTACTGGAAAGTGCATGTGCAAAAATTTGTGTTGGAAAAGGATTAGATATAGGTAGGTATAAAAATCTGATGATACTCCCTGGCTAGCGTCATACACAGAAAATGACAGATTTGGTGTCGGTGCCAAAACATAGAGGAATGAGTGAGAACTGAATATTGAAATAAAAAGTGATAAGATTTTTTTGTAAGAATGAATCAGTTTAAAAATTTAAATGAAAATCTGAAAGGTATTTACTTTCTATTTAATTTTTAGGTTTTCAGCTCTCCTTCTAAGGAGAAATATCCACTATTTACTTTTTCAGAGGGTCATGCTAAAGATTATGAAGTTAATAAACACTGTACGCTGAAAACTGAATCAATAACACAGGACTCTGGGACTCGGAGGAGGAAAGCAGAAAGGTTGAGTAATGAAGAATTTGTTTTGTTGTAACAGAATTTCACAGTAACTACAATGGGGTTTCCTGCCATTGCTGGCAGAAACTATGGGTGCCTACTAACATTGATGGATAATCTGTGAAACATCTGCAAAAGTATATATTTCACTGTATAAAAATGTAAACTTGTGTCTTTTTTGTAATTTACTATAAATAAAATAATTTAAATACTAGTTTTTTTTACAGCTGAACATTTTTCTATGGTTTTCTTCATGCATCTTTATTTTCTTTGCCTCACTAAGTTAAATCATCGACATTTGAGATTAACAAAAGAATGATCTTGGAAATATTGTGATGGTTTAATATATAAATCAGTGATCATACACTAGCAAAAATTTCTCCAGTTATCCTGCCTCACTCTGAACAAGCTCCCTTTATATTTATATAGTCTCCTCCTTGACCTTGCTGGTATGGACGTGAAAGATAAGTGTGAAGTGGTTCATTTTGGTTGGTCAAAAATGATAGCAGAATATAGTATTAATGGTAAGACTCTTGGCAGTGTGGAGGATCAGAGGGATCTTGGGGTCCGAGTCCATAGGACGCTCAAAGCAGCTGCGCAGATTGACTCTGTGGTTAAGAAGGCATACGGTATATTGGCCTTCATTAATCGTGGAATTGAATTTAGAGAGGTAATGTTGCAGCTATATAGGACCCTGGTCAGACCCCACTTGGAATACTGTACTCAGTTCTGGTTGCTTCGCTACAGGAAGGATGTGGAAGCTATAGAAAGGGTGCAGAGGAGATTTACAAGGATGTTGCCTGGATTGGGGAGCATGCCTTATGAAAACAGGTTGAGTGAACTCGGCCTTTTCTCCTTGGAGTGACGGAGGATGAGAGGTGACCTGATAGAGGTGTATAAAATGATGAGAGGCATTGATCGTGTGGATAGTCAGAGGCTTTTTCCCAGGGCTGAAATGGTTGCCACAAGAGGACACAGGTTTAAGGTGCTCGGGAGAGGGTACAGAGGAGATGTCAGGGGTAAGTTTTTTACTCAGAGAGTGGTGAGTGCGTGGAATGGCCTGCCAGAAACGGTGGTGGAGGCAGATATGATAGGGTCTTTTGAGAGACTTTTGGATAGGTACATGGAGCTTAGAAAAATAGAGGGCTATGGGTAAGCCTAGTAATTTCTAAAGTAGGGACATGTTCGGCACAACTTTGTGGGCTGAAGGGCCTGTATTGTGCTGTAGGTTTTCTATCTTTCTACGTTTCTATGAAATCATGACTGGAAACCTAAATTATTTATCTCCCTTTTATTTCTCGATACAGTTAGTATCAAAAACCAGTTTCTGATTTAAAGTAAATAATTGACGCTTGTCATTTGTAAAATTTCCTAATTTCTGTCACCCTCTGCATAGTTTATTTCTACGTTTCTATGAAATCATGACTGGAAACCTAAATTATTTATCTCCCTTTTATTTCTCGATACAGTTAGTATCAAAAACCAGTTTCTGATTTAAAGTAAATAATTGACGCTTGTCATTTGTAAAATTTCCTAATTTCTGTCACCCTCTGCATAGTTTATTGTCATGTGTACACTAAATAGCTTGATTTGGTTACTGTTTATACAAATCAAATCATTACACAGTGCATTGAGCTAGAATAAGGTAAAACAATAACTATGCAGAATAAAGTGTAAAAACTACCAAGAAAGGAGTATCATCATAATGAAAAAAAGAAAATGATGGACACACAGAATAACTAGCAATAGTCTTTGCAATTGGATAGCATCTCTTGGCTTTCCTATTTCTTAGTACATAATCATGACAGAATTTAAGTTAAAAGGAGGGAAATATGTATATTTCTAAAACAGGACAGTCTGCAAAGTTATTGTGGTTATCCTGTTTCATGATTGAGGTTGCAGAGAGTGTTGTTGCCAAAGTAATCCAAGTTAAATTATTGTAATGCATTCAATAGTTTGTATATACTGCAGCCACAGTGCACTGCAGATGCAAGGTATACTTGCATTCATGCTCAGTTTTTTTCATACAGATTTGACCACTTCCCCAAAAAACAAAGGTTGCATATTTCAACATCTCATTTCAGAGATTTGAAATTTAACTGCCTTGATATATTAATATTGCTATGTAAATGTAAACTGCTGTTTTAGTTATCTGACCAAGGAGTGATTGTTAAGTAATGACAGGCAGGGGTGACAATACCTTAACATGTAAGTATTGCATTTCCCCAGTTTACCCTTTCTCCTAATTTAACAATTTGCACTGTATGCCATATCAACCTGAGCAGGATACTTATAACTTTAGTGTTGACAGACTAATAACATGGTTCTCTTCAGTCTCAAGGACACGTGCACTGTTTAGATATTCTTTATATGCACAGCAATTGCTTAATCTTGGCCAAATGTGACTCCTTTTCAGGTATTCAATGTATGGTTCATGAACCAGGGAACAGGGTGGAATTTATGTACCACAGTTAGTTCAGGACTACTGGTTTTCTATGGAGTATGAGAAGGATTTTACAGTTTGATGGGACAGCAGGTGAATCTGCCATTGAGGCAGTGGTAACAATTGCCACAAAGCAGGAGTTGGTAGAGTGACAGGAGTAATGACAGGCAAGAAAATTGAGAGGACTCTGGCTATTGAGGGAACTTGTTTCTATCAATTAAGAGTAAACTGATTTTAGTAATGTGCTATTTTTCTAAATCAAGTTGAAGAGCACATGGTAAATTTACGATTATGCAGGAAGGTACAAAATTGGGAGAGGGTAAATTACAACAGGGTAAGGTAGAAGCTAAGGGAGGATTAATTGTGACTAGGTGCTGTCAGGGAAGTGATGTCTGAAATGTGGGAGCTGTTTAAAGACCAGCTGACCAGAGTTCTGGATCTGAATGTTCCAGTAAGGAGTAGGGACAAGGGTGGTAGGATAAGGGAACCTTTGATGACTTAAGAGGTCCTAAATTTAGGCAGGGATGAAAAGGAAGTATGCATAAGATTTTAGGAAGCCAAAATCAGACTGGTCCTTGTGGAATATAAGGACGACAGGAAAGGTGCTCAAGCAGGTCATTATGAAGGCCAAAAGAGGCCACAAATAGTCCGTAACAAACAGGACCAAAGAGAATCCCAAGGTGTTTCATATGTATTAAGTAAAAGTGGATAGCAAGGAGAGGGTAGGTCTACTCAAGGAGAAAGTAAGGAATATGTGCTTAGAGCAAGTGGCTGAAGTAGTAAATGAGTACTTTGTGTCAATATTTACCAAGGGGAAGAAATTGGAGGACTGTGAAAACAGAATGGAGCATTCTAATGTGCTGAGACATCTTGAGATTAAGAAGGTAGTGTTGGGTCTTATGAAAAGCATTAAGGTGGATAAGACCCCAGGACCTGATGGTATATATCCTAGAAAATCAAAAGAATCAAGGGAGGAGATTGCTGGGCTTTCATGTGAATCTTTGTGTCCTGATTAGCAACAGGCAATATCCCAGAGGACTGGAGAGTAACAATGTTGTGTCTTTGTTCAAGAAGAGAAATGGGGATAATTCAGGTAATTAAAGGCCTGTGAGCCTCATGCCAGTGGTGAGGAAACTATGGGGAGGATACTAAGAGATAGGATTTAGGCTCATTTGGAAAGACATGGCCTGGTCAGGGACAGTCAGCGTGGCTTTGTGCAGGGCAGATCATATCCTACAAACTTGATTTGAGTTGTTTGAGGAGGTTTCAAAGGTGCTTGATGAGGGAAAAGCAGTTAAGTTATTCACATGGATTTTAGTAAGGCATTTGACAAAGTTCCACGGTAGGTTGATTCAGAAGATAAAGGTGCATGAGATCTAGGGTAAGTCACAAGTATGGATTCAGAACTGGCTTGCCTATGGAAGACAAAGTAGGGGTAGAAGTCTGTTATTCTGGTTGGGGGTCCACGATCAGTGGTGCTCTGCAAGGATTGGTGCTGTGACTTCTGCCATTTGTTGAAAACACCAGAGGACATGCTTTTGAGATTGGAGGGGTAAGTTTAAAGGCATCATAATGGGCAAGTTTTTTAATATATAAATGCAGAGAGTGGTAAGTGACTGGAATGTGTTCCCATAGCAGTGGTGGAATTGGGTAGTTTGGTGGAGTTTAAGAAGCTTTTGGATGCACACTTGAATATAAAGGGAAAGAAGTAGTATGGATGAAGGGATTTAGATGTTAATAGGAGGAGGACATTTGGTACAACCTGGCAACAAGATTGGCACAACATCTTGGGCCAAATGGACTGTCCAGTGTTGTAACATTTGTGTTCTAAACTGGGACAGGAATCAGGCCTTAGTCTGTTAAAGTAGATGGTAACCTATGAGAGCACGTTTAATGTAGCACTGAAAGTGTTCTTATTTGAGAGTTGAGGCAAACAGTGTCGCACCATCTTATTAGACGCAATTGGAGCTAACTGCTTCTGCTTTTCTTATTCTGAATTATTTTATTTTATTTACATTGCAATAGATTTTTAAAAACTACAATAAGAAATATTTGTATGATATATAATATTTATATATACGTACCACAGATTCTGTAATTATCAATAAACCAACTGTATGGAATCAATTGTACCTGGTGGTCTCAGGGCTGGGTGTGTCTACACCTGCACTACTCCCTGCCCCTGGCACTCTCTGCCACCTGCCCCATACCCCTCCCACAGTGCTCCCCCCTTGCCTAAGACGTTTGCATAGTACTGTATGTGTAAATGTGTGTGTACCGTATATATACATATGTGTAGTCTGTGTGTGTGTGTGTCTGTCTGTAGATCTTTGAGTGAGTGTGAGTATATATGTGTGCGTAAATTAAATTTGTAGTGCAAATAGAGAGCAAAAAAGTAAAACAAAATAGTGAGGTAGTATACATGGGTTCATTGCCCATTCAGAAATCTGATGGTGGTGGGGAAGAAGCTGGTCCTAAACCATTTTGTTTGTCCCTCCCCCTCCCCCCTCTCTCTCCCTCTCCCTCCCCTCCCCTCCCCCCTCTCTCTCCCTCTCCCTCCCCTCCCCTCCCCCCTCTCTCTCCCTCTCCCTTCCCCCCCTCTCTCCCTCTCCCTTCCCCCTCTCTCTCTCCCTCTCCCTCTCCCCTCCCCCTCTCTCTCCCCCTCCCCTCCCCCTCTCTCCCTCTCCCTCCCCTCCCCCCTCCCTCTCCCTCCCCTCCCCCTCTCCCTCCCCACTCTCTCTCCCTCTCTCTCTCTTTCTTTCTTTCTTTCTTTTCAGACTCCCGAACCTCCTCCTTGATTGCTGTTTCGTCCCTTAAAATTGCTCCCACTTTTTGGTGCTTGTTATTTCTGTATCTCTATAAAGCAGTGGTTAGTACATTAAGAATTCAATAGAAATGCATGTTGTTGATTGTCATTCTGACGTGGAATGTCACTGATCACTTTGGAGAATGTAATTTCCAAAGTTGAAGGTGGAAAGTATATTTCTCATACATCAATTTGGTAAAGAGCTGCAAATTTGTTTTTTTTTAAATTTAAGATTTGTTATTAAGTGCGTTTTTCTAAGTATGCATGACATTTGATCATTATTTAGATTTATGACACTGATACTTTCTAGGTAGTGATGCTGTGTGTGACTCTATGTTATGTGTTTTGCACCTTGGCCTTGAAGTAACACTGTTTTGTTTAGCTGTAGACATGTATGGTTGATTGACAATTAAACTTGAACTTGTACAGTATGTAGAAGATGCAAATTGTGCATTATTATTATTGGTTAATGATCAGGTTAATTGGTTAATATGTCAGTGGCAGCTATGCCCTAACTAACCTAAATCAAGTTTAAGAAATTATATTATGTAGATGCCTGATTAGCTGTAGACTTAAACTTGTTTTGCAGATTATTTTCATATTTTTGATTGGAGTTTATTCAATTGAGTGATAATAGAACATATTAACATATTAACAAGTTTAACATTGTTGTGAGGTATGGTCATTAGATGTAAAAGAGTGAATTTTATCAGTATATTCTGCTGGTATCATTCTATGGATTTGTGTTTTTAAAAGGGTCTTTCCGAAGTGCAAGTCTAGATTTAACTGTGGGATAAAATATTCTCCACACACTAGGTCAATTTGCCATTTAATGTCCATCATTCTCAATTTTTCAGCAGTAACCAATGGTGGGTGCTAAGGCTAGGTAGGATATCACTAGTTTCTTTGCAGGATTTTATTGGCAATTACAATATTGCCCTTAGCTTTCTCCTTGGTCTGTTCAACAAAATCAACAAAATAACTTCATACCAAGGAATCAGAACTTATTATGACACTACACTATGAAGGAAGTTTGCTCAATCTCCACTTCGCTTCCACCCATTGAAAATATTGTTTCCAGAGGTTATAAGTTAATGTGAAGAATTCAATGAAACAAGATATTACATAATATTTCAAAAGTAAGGATTGGAGCCAATATGGAAATTTTTGACTGGTGGGAAATAATTGTAAGATAATTATTTAAAAATATAAAAGCTATAAATTTATCAAAATTATAGTGATGCTATTTACAATAGATTTATGAAATAAGTATGCACATTATTATACATCAGCTAATCGGGACAACCATTTATTTGAAACAACTCTTGAAGAACAGAAGCAAATCAGGAAAATAGCCAGGATTCCCTTCATTTATTTGGGTCACCATACTGCTTAATTAGGGACTGTTGCTAAACAGTTTCCACCTAGTGTCAATCGCATGCACTTGCATGGTTATTAGATACTACACTGTGCTTTTAGAGAGCATTTTTTAAAATAGCATTATTTTGTGTGTTTGTGTTCAAAAACCAGCAATTTTTTTTGTTGCTGATATTTAGCGAGATATAAGTGGTAAGACAATTAAAAATTGTTTTGCTCTCTGCAGTTTCAAGTATTCAGGCTTGAGGATGCCAGAAATGGCCATGAGTGAAAATGAAAATGAACTTAAAGAAGGTAGAAACAATGAAAAATTTGAATATATTGACAATCATCTTGAATGTTACAATGAAAATGAAGATTTGGAGGATGCAATAATCAAAAGAACTGTATGAAGGCAGTCTATTATCTGCACTAGGTGCCTGCGCTGATTTTGTTCATTTACAGTCAACCAAAAGAACACAACAGTGCACACTGGATGAATTACTCCATTGATAACTATTATGAACTAACATGCAGTTTTATTGTACTGTTTTAGTATCGATAGTTCTCTAATTTGTTCAGTATTTCATTTAAATACATAACTCGTTACTCCATTTGTGTTTTTTATACCTTTTTAACTATTTCCATGAAACTTTGGCTAATTGGGGTAACCATTTAACTGGGCCAAACTGTACTGGTCCTGATGTGACCCAATTAACCAGAATCCATTGTATTACGTTTTGAGGGGATAATCAGTTCTTATTTTTAGGCTCGGGAAGTCACTATAAGGAATGGGGCACCTACCATTTTACAAGCTCAGTGTCATAAGCAAATGATCCTAGTTAATTTACAGTAGGATTTAGATATGAAATTCCCTCTACTTTGCTTTTTGAAGCAGTGCTAAGTGTACCATCAATTATATACAGGATAAATTTCTGCTCCATTAAGCACTCCCACAGTGGGCATAGAAAGATGGTCTCTTCCCTTAGATCTGTTCTTGTGGATTATAGTGCCAAATGTAATGATGACCATATTTGAGTATCTGATCAAGATCATTTCTCATTCTCACCATTCAATTCAAGACTCTGAACAACCTGGACTGTTTACCTAGCTTGAGGGGTGGAAGGTGGGGAATTGAAGAATGTGTTACAGTCCATTTCTCACTTCATCATCTGGCCAATTGCATGTAAATTTTCACTATTCACCATGTAGAGCAACCCACAACAGGTCTGCTCGCTGAGCTTCTACTTTCAAATGGAGTTCTGAGAGGACCAACTACTGTCATGTACAACCAACTAATTCAATGCTGGCTGAAGATCCATTTTATTAAGTAACTCACCAAAGAAGTGTGTTTATTTGCAATCAAAAACAATTTGCTAAGAACAGATCTTATAATTATTAGGAGAATGCATTTTATCTCAGAAATATTATGTGGAGAAATATGTGTGAAAGCTCTCTGGTATTTCATCTTGTAGTTGTTTGCTAAGCAACTATGGGAAACACCCCACAGTAAAATATGTTTTTAAGATTGTGTCCTGTTGGCAGTGTAGGCAATAGTTTGTTGTCATGCTAAATACAAATTCTTGTAGTAATGGGTCAACGGCCTAACTTTCTTCATCTGCATTTGAGAGCCTATTGAATTGATGATAAACAAGGGAACAGAAGGACAATTCATTGCAGGCCTCTTGGTAACAGATTAGAAATGGTTGGTATGAAGCAATGAAAGAATAATTTTTAATTTAATTGTATGACCATGAACATTTTGTAATCGGTCAGAGGGGTTCAGTTATGTCCTTTTTGGAAATGGCAGCGGAGAGTTTTACTAGCATTGTAATTGCAAAAACACGATCATATTTTCTGAGGATTTTTTGTTTCAGTTTTTAACATGAAAGGGTGCTTTTTTCTGAGGGGATATACTGTTCAGTGTGTATTTACAGAGAGGTATGAATATTTGATTAAATGAGTCATGGTCTCTGGAGAAATTTAATAACTATGGCATACACAGCACACTCCTTTCACAGTTAACACAGCTGCCAATAATGTCAATGACATTCAGACCTTACAAATCTAATATATTCTGTGGAGTAAATTCCTAGTTACAAAGAGATCTATAAAGTGACACTATTCAGATATCAGTTTTGAACTATTATCAGACCAATTTACTGTGTCTAATTTGTAAAGATTTTTTTCCTACGGAAATGAGCAGCCTTGGGAAAGAATTGGTGGCTTACATTGTGGGCACGTGGTACTGGAGGCTGCATAACTTCAGTCATTTGGCTTAAAAAGCTCATAATAGATACCTCAAAAATACAATGGAAATAGTTTTTAGTGTAAGTTTGACTGAATAAAACAAAGTTTTTTTCACAAAAAAGAATAATTTTTCCCCTTCCAAGGATATCTGAGTCTTTAGCTGCTTTACCCAAGGTTGTCATGCATGAGTTTACATAAAGAGTGCTGGCCAGCTGTTCCCTGGGGAAGAAGAATCAAACCTAATCATCTACATGCATTTCCCAACAGAGATTACTCAATGGCAATGATTTAAGTTGGAATGTAAAGTTTTTCAGTCGATTTAAACTTTAAACTTAAAAATTTTCTTTCCTTCAACAGTCTCCAATATGTTTTTGAATAATTGGTTATAAAAATTAAAAGAAAGCAAGTAACAGAGAGAAGATGAAAAGTAAATTGGATTTGTCTGTTTTAAAGAATCACTGATCAAATTAGTTACTGGGTAATTTAGAAGAGTCATAAGATGACTAATTTTTGGAAGCCACAATTATTATGTCTCCGTGATATTAGTGCTGTCAACAATAATTGTTTTTGAAACCACCTGAGTCATTTATTGGATTAAGAGACAGTTATCAGACTTTGAGGGTAAGAAATACACTTCAAATGTACCTAGGGCACTCACTTGTAGAGGTCTAGCTACAGATCATCAGGGACTTGGTGAGGGAGCGGTATTGGCAAGTCAGTAACATTGATTTAAGTAATGACAGCAGGAGGGTGGGGGTGGTAGGGATCAAGGAATTCAGCAGCTCTGATGACTTTAAGAACTGGCAACTCCATTGATTTATTCCAGTGCAACAAATCAAGAAACAGTCAGGAGAGGGAACCCTGCAGAATTTTTCCATCTTTGTTGCATGGGATAAGGGGGTTGTTACAATTAATTTTAGCACTGTATCATCTAAGACTGGATTCTGGAGCAATGATTGGGTACAAATTTGGAGCTTTCTTTATTTACAAAGTTCAATAATGTTCTAGGTATATCTCGTAGCATGTTGCAGAGGAACAAGGTCCTGTCTGGGCTGAATGAAATCATATGCAGAGATTTAAATTCACATGAGCTTATGAGATCATCTGCTAAATACAGTTTTTCACTGCAGATCCAGAAAGATATATTTCTTGTGTTTTGAACTAAATAAAACACAACACAGGATGGCTTTATGTTTATCAGTACCTATAAACTGCTTTTGCAAATACTCAAACTTGACAATTGATTATGGTGCCAAGAAGGAAATGTTACCAAAATAAGTAGATTTTATATGAGGGTTGTGGCTGGCACTCCAGTGCATTTTCCAGTGCTACCTCAGAACACAAAGCTTGCACTTACAGGAGCTGCAAAGTTGCAACTTCATATTTATTTCTATCTGTCTAAAATGGTTCTCAATCACCAAAAATCATCTCTCGAACTTCCCACACTATCCAAAATATGATACTAATAAGAAATCTTAATTGAAAGAAGTAACATAGTGTGCAATTTGTGTAGGAGTATACAATTATGTTTAGTGACAGGACAGAGATGTTCAGTAAATCAGTAATCCAATCTCTTGGTTTTCCCATAATAATATGCAAAACTGTGATTATACTTGATTACATGCCACATCTTCAGCAGGTCTTGGGTACCAGTGAAATAGGTAGAAATGAGGAGACATGTTTCAATTGTGGTCATTACATAGTCACCTCTGAACTTCAAGCTAATTTGTTTCATTACAAGTTCATTTATTCAACTATGTTTCGTGTGAGATGATTTTATGTAGAATCAGGAAAATCACAATGCTGGAAAACTGAAAGAGAAGTAGAACATGGTGGTAATGCAGTGTCTCTTAATCTGCATTTGTGAGAAAGGATTAATAGTTTGTGACACAAGATATACTGCAGATGCTGGAAATTCAGAGCAATACACACAATGTGCTGGAGGAGCTCAGCAGGTCAGGCAGTATCTATGGATGGGAATAAGCAGCTGCCGTTTCGGACCAAGATGCTTCATCAGGACTCTGTGAGACACCTGAATTAAATATTATCTATGATGTACAAAAATATTCAAATCTGATAACTCAAACATGAGGAATTCTGCAAATGCTGGAAATTCAAGCAACACACATCAAAGTTGCTGGTGAACGCAGCAGGCCAGGCAGCATCTCTAGGAAGAGGTACAGTCGACGTTTCAGGCCGAGACCCTTCATCAGGACTAACTGAAGGAAGAGTGAGTAAGAGATTTGAAAGTTGGAGGGGGAGGGGGAGATCCAAAATGATAGGAGAAGACAGGAGGGGGAGGGATGGAGCCAAGAGCTGGACAGGTGATAGGCAAAAAGGATATGAGAGGATCATGGGACAGGAGGCCCAGGGAGAAGGAAAAGGGGAAGAGGGGGAGAAAAGCCCAGAGGATGGGCAAGGGGTATAGTGAGAAGGACAGAGGGAGAAAAAGGAGAGAGAGAAAGAATGTGTGCATAAAAATAAGTAACAGATGGGGTACGAGGGGGAGGTGGGGCATTAGCGGAAGTTTGAGAAGTCAGTGTTCATGCCATCAGGTTGGAGGCTTCGCAGACGGAATATAAGGTGTTGTTCCTCCAACCTGTGTGCGGCTTCATCTTTACAGTAGAGGAGGCCGTGGATAGACATGTCAGAATGGGAATGGGATGTGGAAATAAAATGTGTGGCCACTGGGAGATCCTGCTTTCTCTGGCGGACAGAGCGTAGGTGTTCAGCAAAGCGGTCTCCCAGTCTGCGGCGGTTCTCACTAATATATAAAAGGCCACATCGGGAGCACTAGACGCAGTATATCTCCCCAGCCGACTCACAGGAGAAGTGTCGCCCCACCTGGAAGGACTGTCTGGGACCCTGAATGGTGGTAAGGGAGGAAGTGTAAGGGCATGTGTAGCAATTGTTCCGCTTACAAGGGTAAGTGCCAGGAGGGAGATCAGTGGGGAGGGATGGGAGGGGATGAATGGATAAGGGAGTCGCATAGGGTGCGATCCCCTTGGAAAGTGGGGGGGGGGAGGGAAAGATGTGCTTAGTGGTGGGATCCCGTTGGAGGTGGCGGAAGTTACGGAGAATAATATGTTGGGCCTGGAGGCCGGTGGGGTGGTAGGTGAGGACCAGGGGAACCCTATTCCTAGTGGGGTGGCGGGAGGATGGAGTGAGAGCAGATGTGCATGAAATGGGGGAGATGCATTTGAGAGCAGAGTTGATGGTAGAGGAAGGGAAGCCCCTTTCTTTAAAAAAGGAGGACATCTCCCTCGTCCTGGATGAGTTTAAGTTCCCTGGCCCCCACCGCTTTATTTTCACCATGGATGTCCAGTCCCTATATACTTCCATCCCCCATCAGGAAGGTCTCAAAGCTCTCCGCTTCTTTTTGGATTCCAGACCTAATCAGTTCCCCTCTACCACCGCTCTGCTCCGTCTAGCGGAATTAGTCCTTACTCTTAATAATTCCTCCTTTAGCTCCTCCCACTTCCTCCAAACTAAAGGTGTAGCTATGGGCACCCATATGGGTCCTAGTTATGCCTGCCTTTTTGTTGGCTTTGTGGAACAATCTATGTTCCAAACCTATTCTGGTATCTGTCCCCCACTTTTCCTTCACTACATCGACGACTGCATTGGCGCTGCTTCCTGCACACGTGCTGAGCTTGTTGATTTCATTAACTTTGCCTCCAACTTTCACCCTGCCCTCAAGTTTAACTGGTCCATTTCCGACACCTCCCTCCTCTTTAGATCTTTCTGTCTCTATCTCTGGAGACAGCTTATCTACTGATGGCTACTATAAGCCTACTGACTCTCACAGCTATCTGGACTATTCCTCTTCTCACCATCTCTTGCAAAAATGCCATCCCCTTCTCGCAATTCCTCCGTCGCATCTGCTCTCAGGATGAGGCTTTTCATTCCAGGACGAGGGAGATATCTGCCTTTTTTAAAGAAAGGGGCTTCCCTTCTTCCACCATCAACTCTGCCTCAAACGCATCTCCTGCATTTCACGCACATCTGCTCTCACTCCATGCTCCCGCCACCCCACTAGAAATAGAGTTCCCCTGGTCCTCACCTACCACCCCACCAGCCTCTGGGTCCAACATATTATTCTCCATAACTTCCGCCACCTCCAACGGGATCCCACCACTTAGCACATCTTTCCCTCCCCCCCCCGCTTTCCGCAGGGATCGCTCCCTACGCGACTCCCTTGTCCATTTGTTCCCCCCATCCCTCCCCACTGATCTCCCTCTTGGCACTTATCCTTGTAAGCAGAACAAGTGCTACACATACCCTTACGCTTCCTCCCTTACCACCATTCAGGGCCCCAGACAGCCCTTCCAGGTGAGGTGACACTTCACCTGTGAGTCGGCTGGGATGATATACTGCGTCCGGTGCTCCTGATGTGGCCTTCTATATATTAGCAAGACCCGCCGCAGACTGAGAGATCATTTTGCTGAACACGTATGCTTTGTCCACCAGAGAAAGCAGGATCTCCCAGTGGCCACACATTTTATTTCCACATCCCATTCCCATTCTGATAATGTCTATCCACGGCCTCCTCTACTGTAAAGATGAAGCCACACTCAGGTTGGAGGAACAACACCTTATATTCCGTCTGTGTAGCCTCCAACCTGATGGCATGAACATTGACTTCTCAAACTTCCGCTAATGCCCCACCTCCCCCTCGTACCCCATCCGTTATTTATTTATATACACATATTCTTTCTCTCTCCTTTTTCTCCCTCTGTCTTTCTCACTATACCCCTTGCCCATCCTCTGGGTTTTTCTCCCCCCTCCCCCTTTTCCTTCTCCCTGGGCCTCCTGTCCCATGATCCTCTCATATCCCTTTTGCCAATCACCTGTCCAGCTCTTGGCTCCATTCCTCCCCCTCTTGTCTTCTCCTATCATTTTGGATCTCCCCCTCCCCCTCCCCCTCTCAAATCTCTTACTAACTCTTCCTTCAGTTAGTCTTGACGAAGGGTCTCGGCCCAAAACATCGACTGCACCTCTGCCTAGAGATGCTGCCTGGCCTTCTGCGTTCACCAGCAACTTTTATGTGTGTTGCTCAAATTTGATAACTGCTTGTATAGCATCTTAGCTACCAACCTGAATATTTTATGCCTCTGCCAATAATGCACAATGGATGCAGTATACTATTTACAAAATCCAGTAAAATATGTCATCCAAACTATCAAATATCTGTCACCAACAAGGGTGAGTGTTTTGGCCACATGGAAACACCACTACCTGCATGTTCCTCCAACTTACACAAAAGACAACATAAGAAAATAAAAAAAAAAGTCAGGTGTAGGTTATTCTCCTGTTAGGTCCTTGATTTCCTTAATAGCTAAAAATCTGTCATTCTTTATCAACTAAATCAAGTGGCTAGAAGTACTTCCACGAGCTTCTGCTAGAAGTACTGCAGATCCCCATGGAAGGCAGCGCCTCACCACCTTCCCAAGAGCAATTAGGGATGACGATAGCAGCAATGCCCAGATCTCAACAAGTGAATGAATGGAAAAACTTGTTTAATTGGCTAATAACACTTCTTGATAAAGACAGGCTTCATGTCTCTGTAAAGGTTCATTTCAGCCTCAATTATACCACAGAGTAACAGCGAACAGAAGAATTCCTTGCCTCTGTCCACATTTAGCACACAAGCAATTAATAGTTTGTTTTAGAGTTGCAATAAACATTGTGGTAACTCACTGGCAGTCAGTTGTAATTGTGATCATGAATCAGCTCAATTGATAATCACAGTGAGCAAAGCACCATCAACTTAATGTTTTAATCCAATCTTGTTGAGCATGAATGGTTTATATTAAAAGCAAGAAGGATTACGTTTTGTGTGTAGACAGCTGCGCATATACAATTTCATCTTTTGATATGTTCAAACATTTTGTTCTAATCATTGTATTAATTTGCTGAAGGCAACTTGCAACCATTTTCAGCATGGATGTAATCATTTATAATTTACAATCTGGAAATGCAAGTCTTTAAGTAAGAACAATAAAATACACCCAATTTATGAGGGACAAAATGTGAATGGGAGAGGCCAAGCTATGTTGAGAAATTTAAATATTAACATCGGTCCAGAATAGAAATTTTAAATATATGATTACTAAAATCCTATTGTAATCATAGAATAAATATTAGGTACTGTTTCAAGGTGAGCTTCCGATATAGTTTTTTTTTACCAGTTCTATCAATTTACCTGAAGGCACTAAGGATGAAAATATTCTTTAATGATAGTAAATTATCAGCCTATTATACACCTGCTTGGTTCTGTTTTCTGTTGCAGTCACTGGAAAATAAAATAAGGCAGTGTGTAGAAGGGGCTACTGATTTATTATAGTCTGTTTGTGCTATCATCAAAGAATATCTCCCCCATGACTCTTGCTGATGTACTGTTCCACAGATGCTGATAGCCCCCAGTGATTCATCCAAATAGTTGTTTATTGTGTGTAACCCAAGGCAGTGAGTGTTGTCTAGATTTTGAATCTCGGGGTAAAGCAAAATCCTACCCTCACCAAATGTGCATACACTCGTGTACATAAGCTTTCATAATAGCAATCAAAAGGAAATCCTAGTTTGATTCTTTTCACTTTAATTTCCCAGTATATTGAAGACAACTGTTGACAGGCAGTTGAAATCTCAGCACAATCCATGATAGGTGTGCTAATAAAAGCAAGGGGCTGGGAATACTCATCAAATCAGGCAGCAGCAGTAGAGAGAGAAACAGAATTGATGTTCCAAGAAAATGATCCAACACAACTAATGGATAAATGGAAGTAGTAGAGTAAGATAACTAACCAGTCCTCCTACAAATTTTTACAAATGTAAACCAAGATCTCAATTTTTGTTATAAGCACCAGTTATTGTAGTTGACAAAGAGAAAGATTCCACTGACCAGTTGACTGAGGAAATGGCAAATCAACTATAAATGAAATTCAAACAACTTAACATAGAACAATACAGGCTCTTCAGCTCACAATGCTTTGGCGATCATTTAACCTACTCCAAGATGATCCTAACCCTTCTCTTCCCCATAGCCCACCACTTTTTTCTTTCATTCATTGGCCCATCTAAATTCCTTAATTTACTTGCCTCTACCACCACCCTGACAGTGCGTTCTACACATCCACTACTCTGTGTATTTTCTTAAAAGCCCCCCTCTGACATTCCTCCCCTCCCCCCTTCTATAAAGTGCAGGTGAAATAAAAACAGAAAATGCTGGAAGCAGGCAACAGATTAGACAGCATTTCTGTCATGGGAACCAGTAAACATTTCAGGCCCAGAACCTTCATCAGAACTCATGATGAAGCAGCTCAGGCCTGAAACATTAACTATTTCTCTTGTCACAGTTTCTGCCTGGTCTGTTGGATGTTTCCAGCATTTTCAGTTTTTAACTCAAATCAGCTGTCAGAAACCATTACAAATTGCATACTTAGTTTTGCAAAAACTTTAGGTAAAATTGTATACCAATATTATTTAAGTTGAAAGCTGGGTATTTGGGGAAGCACTTAGATTTGGGTAAGAAATTAGATGATGGGTGGAAAACAAGAGATGAAAATACCTGGAAGCAAAGCAGGGGCAGTGCTCATTCACAATTAATTTGGTTTCAGAAACTCAATGTTTCCCCAATGAGCGGATATAAAATTCAAAGGAACAGTCAAATTGGAAGCAGTCAACCCAGAATTATGTGAGTGTATATTAGGAATTGGAATTTCATACAGTAAAAAATTCAGATTTCTGCATTAGGATCAATGGAGAGTAAATATAATCTATAAGCTGTACTGAGTATTATAGAGTGAAGTTGAAGACATGGGATTCAAAGTAGTGCAAGAATCACCAAAGCCAACAGAATGGTGAACTATGATTTTATAATATAAATCAGAATACACTGCAATCAATCAGCAGAGAGCACACTTGGAACACCATGTTCATTTCTGATCAGACCACACCTTGAGCATTTGAACTCTATATCCAGTTCCAGTTAATTGTGCTTAATTTGGGCAACTGAGATTCAAAACATGCTTCCAAGCACTGAAAGAAAACTTGAGTATGATCCTCTTATTGGGGCAAATGAATAAATGCTTAATTCAAAAGGTAGTTTTTACAGAGAAGTGGAAAAGTGGGGTTTAGAGATGAGCAGATTTACTGAGGAAGCTCCAGAGCAAAGTAATGAGACTCCCTTGGCAGACAATGCTATCAACCAATACTTACTCTCCAACAACCTTTTTATCTACATCCAACATGGATTTTACTTGGACTATTCAGTTCTGGATCTTGTCACAGTCCTGGATCAAAGGTAGACCATATAGCTAAATTCAGATATAAGTGAGAGTGCCTGCCCTTGACATCATGGCAGCATTTCACAGAGTGTAACATAAAGGTATGGTGCAGCAATTGGCATTAAAAGGAAGACAAGTGGTTGCTTGTTGATGGAAAGCAGTCAATCTAATCCCAGAACATCACTGAAGTTGTTCTTCATTCAGTGCCTAAACCCAGCCATCTTCAACTGCTTCATAAATGATCTTCCTTTTATTCAAGGATAAGGAGCCACTTACTGATGATTGATGGTGTTTAAGTCCATTCAATACTCCTCAGCAAATGAATCACTCCATGCCTGCACATAGCCAGACTGAGACAACGTTCAGGCAAGGAATGGTAAGTGGTAAGGACCATTTGTTCTACACAAGAGTACCAGGCACTAACTACCTCCAATAAGATAAAATTTCAATGCCAACTTCCCTTGGCATTGAAATCCATTATCACCACTGCATCAAGACCACCTTTAAAAAGTTTCTGACAACTACGACCTACATATCACCTATGGAACCAGAACACCCAACACGCTTGACCACTGTTATACTACCACCAAATACGTTTACAACACCATCTTATGCCGGCTCTTTGGAAAGTCCAATTACCTGACTGTACTTCTAGTCCTGTCGTATAGGCAGAGACTAAAGCCCACAGCACCTGTGGTGAGGACCAAGAAGGTATGGTCAGAGGAGGTGGAGGAGAACTTACAGGACTGCTGTGAGTTGGTGGATTGACAATATTCAGGGAGTCATCTTCAAATCTGAATGAACACATCACAGTTGTCACCGGCTTCATCAAGACCTGAAGATGAGTGTGTGCCTTTGACAGCATAATGGCCACACCCAAACCAAAAGCCACAGATGAACCAGGAGATTCATAGTCTGCTAAGGGCTAGATCTGTGGCATTCAAGACCAGTGATCCATATACAAGAAATCCAGGTATGACCTACACAAGGCTATTTTAAGAATGAAAAAAAAACATTTGAGGTTAGGGACGGAATTGGATGCACTGGCAGGGTTTTTACTTCCTACAAGGTGAAACCTAACATTATGAATGGCTACGAGGCTCTATTCCCAGATGAGCTAAATGCCTTTTATGCACGCTTTGAAAGGGAGAATAAAACTACACCAGTGTGAATCCCTGCAGCATCTGGCGACCCTGAAATCTCTGTCTCAGAGACTGATGTCAGCACATCTTTCATGAGGGTAAACCCTTGCAAAGCCAGGCCCTGGTGATGTACCTGGTAGGGATCTGAAAACCTGTGCCAACCAACTGGCAAGAATGTTCAAGGACATCTTCAATCTCTTACTGCTGCAGTCATAGTTTTCCCTACCTACTTCAAAAGGGCAACAATCATACTAATGCCCAGGAAGAACAGGGTGAGCTGCCTCAGTGAATATTGCCCAGTTGCATCTACTGTGATGAGATACTTTGAGAGGTTGGTCATGGCAGAATCAACTCCTGTCTAAGCAAGGACCTGGACCCACTGCAATTTGCCTACTGTCACAACAAGTCTACAGCAGATGCAATCTTACTGGCTCTCTACTTGGCCTTGGATCATTTCAACAATAGAAATTCCTACATCAGGCTGCTGTTTATTGTTTACAGCTCCGTGTTCAACACCATCATACCCTCAGTACTAATGAACAAGTTTCAAATCCTGGATCCCTATACCTCCCTCTGTAACTTGCTCCTTGACTTGCTCATTGGGAAACCACAGTCAGTGCAGGTCGGAAGTAACATCAGCACCTCGCTGAAAGTCAACACTGGCACACCTCAAGGGTGTGTGCTTAGCTCACTGCTCTACTTTCTCTACACCTGTAGGCACAGCTCCAGCACCTTCTATAAATTAGGAGGGAGGAGAAGATGGCAGTGTGCGCGGCCATTTTGGTGATGATGTCTGTTATCTGTCAAGTAGGGGACCATGCACAATTCTGATTTGATGGAGACAGACATGAGAGCACGGAGGAACATCTGGAAAACTTCTGAAATGCCTGCTTCGCTGTCGCTGCTACTGTGTGGTAACTGGAATCTTCAGAGCTGAAAGCCCTGAAATTCTCGGCTTTGCGTGTTTCAGCGGCCAGGGAGAGGTCGAAGGCTGTCAGCAGTGGATGGCGCTCGGGAGGCTGTATCGGAGAGGCTGGTTGGAAGCTCGAAGTTTTCAGACGGATGGACTCAGTGTCAGCTGTGGTTGGCTGCTTCCAAGGCATCGGCAAGTTGACAGTGCCTGGAGGTTTATGGCAGGGAGTTTCTCCCTTTTGCCGCCTGCTATCGGGGACTCAGGAGTCAATCGACTCGGGTACTTTGAGACTTTTTTTTACTGTGCCCATGGTCTGTTCTTCATCAAATTATGGTATTGCTTTGCACTGCTGTAACTATATGTAATAATTATGTGGTTCTGTCAGTGTTAGTCTTTGGTTTGTCCTGTTTTCTGTGATATCACTCTGGAGAAACATTGTATCGTTTCTTAATGCACGTATGCATTTCTAAATGATAATAAAAAGAGGATTGAGTGTTCTCATAATCTAATCTAATCTAATTAGCTAATGACACAACTGTTGTTGGCAGAATTTCAGATGGTGATGAGGAGGCAAACAGGAGTGAGATCGATCAGCTGGTTGAGTGGTGTCACAACAACAACCTTGCACTCAATGTCAGTAAGACCAAAGAACTGATTGCAGATTTCAGGAAGTGGAAGTTGAGGATATACACACCAGTCCTCATCGAGGGATCAGCAATGGAAAGGGTGAGCAGTTTCAAGTTCCTGGGTGTCAACATCTCTGAAGATCTACCCTGTGCCCAACATATTGATGAAATTACAAAGAAAGCATGATAATGGCTATATTTCATCAGGAGTTTGAGGAGATTCAGTATGTCACCAAAGACACTCATTTTCTCTTTGGCATTCTTCTATCTGGCTTCACAGAGCCCGAGGAGGTGCCAGTTGTATCTTTCCATCTCATGCGTGAGTTCCTTGAGTTTCCCTGCTTGGTTCAGCGTTCTTACATTCCATGTAGCGATTGTGATGTTCTCTCTGCCACAGATGTTCTCTCTGCCATGGATCTTCTGTGTTGAATCACCAGTAGCACATTTATCGCGTCTGCCCTGGTGCGAGACGGATAGCACGGTCATTGGTAACCCGGGCTGTGACCAATCCGCTATGAAGTTGCTTTTTGGTGTGCTCATCGTGCGGCGTGTCTGGGGCATCTGAAACCTGGCGGAGCCCATCCCTCTCCAGGTTTGACCACAGCCGATTTCCTCCAACTAGGTGGCTTGCCTTGGTCGTGAACACGTGGACGTTATAGTTCATCTGAGAACCTTTCCGTCCCGGCCAGTGACATCATCATGGAAGTCATTCGCCCAGTGGTGCCGTGTTAACACCACCCCCTCATGTGTTTTAGCCCACCAGCTGAAGTGGTTTACCTGGGTATGGCGCTTGGAGCCACCTCGCGAGAGATTTAGGAGATGGATGAGGACCGATGATGCTCGTCCACCCTGTTTGGTAGGGAGCAGGATGCCAGACATCAAAGGTACTACCTCTATCCAGAGCCCCCTATACCCCATGAAAATGGCATTGGGTTCCTCGTCAACAAATCCATCAAGAACGCTGCCCTAGGATGCCAACTAGTGTCAAGCAGGCTCATGACCATCCGCCTGCGAGTAAAGCCATTCAACATCACAGTGGCACAAGTCTACGCCCCAACAACAGACTATGACGATGAACACACTAAAGAATTCTATAAGAAACTACAAGATGTCATCGACAAGGTGGACAAAAAAGATATTTTGATCATTCAGGGTGACTGGAATGCCAAGGTGGGCAAAGACGCACAAGATGATTGGGGAGATCTCATCGGCCCCTCATGCAATGACACCTCCAATGAGAGGGGACTACGCCTGCCAGAATTATAACAATATGGTGCTTTCGAACACACTTGGAGAGCACCAAGCATCCTGAAGATGGACCTGGCATGCCCCCAGTGGTCAACATCACCAGATTGACTACGTCCAGAACGAGGGGCCACAGTTTGAGGATAGAGGGGAAGCCTTTTAGGACCGAGATTAGGAAAAACTTCTTCACACAGAGAGTGGTGAATCTGTGGAATTCTCTGTCACAGGAAACAGTTGAGGCCAGTTCATTGGCTATATTTAAGAGGGAGTTAGATATGGCCCTTGTGGCTACGGGGGTCAGGGGGTATGGAGGGAAGGCTGGGGCGGGGTTCTGAGTTGGATGATCAGCCATGATCATAATGAATGGCGGTGCAGGCTTGAAGGGCTGAATGGCCTACTCCTGCACCTATTTTCTATGTTTCTATGTTTCTATCCCAGTGCAAAAATGGCACAAATCTGGTGTGAACAGATCGAAGACCAGAACATTCCCAGGAGCAGACGTGGGCAGTGACCATGACCCTGTCATGATGAACATCAGAGTGCGCTTGAGGAGAATCAACAAGTCAAAAAACAGCCAGCGGAGATTTGACCTTGAAAAACTGAAAGACCCCACCATCTCTGAAGAATTTCAGGCAGCAACTGGGGGAAAGTTTGCACCAATACTCCTCCTTGATGAAAACCTGGAGACCACCACAGATAACTTTAACACAGTGATGACAGAAACAGCAAGCAAGATTCTGGGGGAAAGCCACCGTAAATCTAAACCATGGGTCACTAACAAGATACTGGATATACATGACAGAAGAAGGAAATTAAAGAAAGATAAAAACACAGCAGAGGGAAGAACAAAATACAGGAAAATCAACAAGGAAATCAGGAGGGAAATGAAGGAAGCAAAGCAAAGATGGATAGCCGAACAATGTGCCGACATTGAAGGCAGCCTCTCCAACAATAACACAAAGAAGGCATTCCAACTGGTGAAAGATCTTACCAAAGAAGAACAAGCCAAAGTAAACACCATCCAAGACAAAAATGGCAAAAGTCTCACAGAAGAAAAGGAAATAATGGAAAGGTGGACAGAGTACTGTTCAGAACTGTACAACTACCAGAGCAAAGGGGATCCAAGTGTGCTGAATGTGCAGGAATCTTCCAATGAGGATGACTATCCAATCATGCATGAAGAAGTTGAAGCTGCAATACAATCACTCAAGTGCAGGAAGTCAGCAGGAGTTGACAACATCCCTGCTGAACTGCTGAAGCATGGAGGAGAGGCCACGAAGGACATGCTTACCACCATCTGCAATAGGATCTGGCAGGCGGGTGAATGGCCGACACCTTGGACTCAGTCGCTGATCATTGTGCTTCCCAAGAAAGGCAATCTCCAACTTTGCCAGAATTACCGTACCATCAATTTAATCAGCCATGTAAGCAAGGTAATGCTCAGAATCATCTTGAACAGACTGAGACCTCAGGCAGAAGACATCATTGCTGAGGAACAAGCAGGCTTCCGTAAGGGCAGAAGCACCACTGAGCAGATTTTCAAACTTCGCATCCTCTGTGAGAAACACCTTCAGCACCAGAGAGAGTTCTACCACGTCTTCATAGACTTCAAGAAGGCATTTGATAGAGTCTGGCATGATGCCTTATGGGCCACCATGAAGAAATTCAACATGGGGCAGAAACTGATTCATACAATCCATCAGCTTTACGTCAAGGCAACCAGTACAGTACTCGCTCAGGACACCATCGGGGTGTGGTTCCACACCTCTGTAGGAGTCCGTCAGGGCTGCCTCCTCTCCCCCACTCTCTTCAACGTCTTCCTGGAACAGATCATGAGTGTTGCCCTTGAAGATCACATGGGTACAGTCAGCATCGGAGGGAGGAACATCACAAACCTAAGATTTGCTGACAACATTGATGGACTTGCAGGAAAAGAGGACGAACTGGCCAACCTGGTCAGCCATCTTGACAGAGCCTCCACAAAGTCTGGAATGGAAATAAGTGCTGAGAAAACCAAGCTCATGGCAAATGCTAACGGTGCCATCACAACAGACATCTCAGTCCATGGTCAGAAACTTGAGGCAGTGCAGCAGTTCAAATACCTGGGGGCAATCATCAGTGATGAAGGATCAAGACCAGAAGTGCTGGCAAGAACCGGACAGACAATGACTGCACTATCCAAACTCAAGACAATATGGAGGGACAGCAACATCACCATGAAGTACAAGATCAGACTCCTGTGTGCATTGGCATTCTCCATCTTCCTGTACGCGTGTGAGACATTGACCCTCACAGCAGAGCTACAGAGGAAGATACAGGCATTGGATATGAGATGCTATCGCAACCACTTGGGCATCTCATACTTGGACCACATCACAAACCAGCAGTTCTGTAAGACCATCCAGCACCACACTAGCTCCCATGAAGACCTTCTCACAACGGTGAAGAAAAGAAAGCTGAGATGGTACGGCCACGTAACAAGATCCAGTTGTCTTGCAAAGACCGTTCTACAAGGAACTGCGGAGGGGAAAATAAGGAGAGGTAGACAGAGAAGATGGATGGGCAACATTAAAGAATGGACAGGAAAAACATTTGCGGTGACCCAGGCTCTGGCACACAACTGCGACAGAAGGAACAGACCGGTGCAAAGCTTGTCATGATGGCACCCCGACAACTCCACCAGGAGTTAAGGGCGCAAGGCAAGAAAAGGCAAAGACTCTCTCAAATTTCTACAGATGTACCGTGGAGAGCCTTCTAACTGGTTGCATTACCATCTGGGATGGAAGGGTCACTGCCCAGGATCTGAAAAATCTGCAGAAAGTTGCAAATTTGGCCAGCTCTATCATGGGCACTAGCTTTCTCAGCTTCAAGGGCAGATTCAAAAGATGATGACTTAAAAGGGCAGCATCTGTTATTAAGGACCCCCTTCACCCAGGACATGCTCTCTACTTATTGCTACCATCAAGGAGGAGGTACAGGAGCCTGAAGAAAAAACATTCAACATTTTAGGAACATCTTCACCATCGCCATTAGATTTCTAAATGGACAATGAACCCATGTACATTATCTCAGTATTTTTTTCTTATTGCGCTACTTATGTAATTTATATTATTGTAATTTATAGTTTTTTTATTATGAATTACAATGTACTGCTACTACAAAACAACATATTTTACAATATGTGCCAGTATTATTAAACCTGTTTCTGATTCTGTATTCCCACCCATCAACCAGAATTTCAAGTAGAGTAACTTTTAGATCATGTCAGTGGCTGTGCATCTTACAGTGAGTGACTCTCCCCTTGACATCCCTAAGCTTTTCGATGATCTACAAGGCACAAGGCGGGAGCATGATGGAATACTATCCACATGCTTCCTAAGTAAAACTCCAACACTCAAACTTGATACCATTCAGATCAAAGCAGCATGCTAAATTAGTGCCTGCCTAAACACTCATTCCTTCCATCATCGGTGCACAGTGATTACGTTGTGCAGCATTTACAAATGCACTGTATTTACTCATCTCGGTTACTCCGGCCGCACACCCAAATCTATGACTTTTATCATCGAGAAGTTCAAGGGCAGCAGGTGTAGGGCCACATCACAACTTAAACCTTCTCTTCAAAACTGCACATTATCCTTGCTTGGAAATACATTATCATTCCTTCGACATTCCAGTTACTCCCACCTTTCAGCATGGAGTAACTACACCAGAGGAACTGCTGTGGTTTACAACCATCTTCACACGGGCAATGAAGAATAGGCAATACACATTGGCCTTGCAGGCAGCACTTGTACCTTGAGGAATGAATAAATAAAAAGACTGTCAGTGCTCACTGTTTATATCATTTAAAGAAAAACAGTGCACATGGCTGAGAGAGTTGGGGGGTGGGGAGGGGGGTGGTTGAGGCATCATTGAGCTGCATCACGAGGGAAGCCACTTACCTCAGCAAAAGTTGGGGTGAAGCTTTTATAACTGGCAAGGAAATACAAGTTTTCTTGTCCCCTCTTCTAATTTACTGAATAAAGTGAATCCACTGTTGTTGCTGTAAACAGCAGTAACCTCAAAAGAAAGCTATCTTTTTGTTAACTAGAACATTTTATTTGATATCAAATTACAAACAAAAATCATAATGATCAATTCATCCCTTTATTTCCAGGAACAAGCTGATAAAAGTCTTTAACTGAATTTGTCTAATTTCTTGCACCTGTTTAAATTTTTATTACAGCGGATGAATGAATCCCACAGTAACATTTTATGGAGCTTATTTTTGTATTACGCACCAATGCCCTGCAGCAATTTACTTTGTTTTCTAGGCCCTGTCCTGGGTGAAGCTGCTCAACTTGTGTGCAGATGGGTCTTTGACAGGCCTACAGCTGTTCCCTAATTGTTCATTAAGTGTTCTATTGATTGTATGATTCAAACTACATGTGTCTTTCAGCGAAGAGCTCTCATGTAAAGTGGCAGAAACATTCTGGGCAGGATGACAGAGTCAGTCCAGAGCTAAAATGCGAACTGCCAGTTTCAATAGAGAACAGCCTGCAGTGAACAGTGAAGCCACAGTAAAGAGAAGCTTTGTCAGTCTGATGAAATTTTTATTTTTCCAAACATTTGACATCAAACAATTACACCCACAGTAGTCAGAAAATAGAAAACAAATAAGATATTTACATTCCTTTAAAAGTAGATCTATATGGATGAAGTTGAATCTTGTGCTCATCAGTAATTAAAACATCGGAATTAAATAAATTTATAGTTCAGTAGGAGCTCAAATAGCCTGAGATGTCCGTGACCACTCAAAGGAAAAGAATTATTTTGGTTCATTTTATACCAGTGCTCCATAGGTTAGTTCTAGGAAACGGGTTGTTTTCCTTATTAAAGATCCCTGGTGTTAAATAGAACAATTATTTCCTAGTTAGGGGTAGCTCAATACATTTAAGTTCAATACTTGAAAAGCCCCCCTCCCACAAAATGTTTGCCAAGCTAGGCATTAATGAGTGAAATTACTAATTGGTAGCCATTGGTACTAATTGGTTTGTGATTTGGCTCAATAGCTGCTATGAACTGGAGTGAAACTGGGTTCTTTAATCCAAGAAAGAAAAGATATTTATCCCATCAATCTCGGCTGGATTTAGATTGGAATTTGATTAGGAAAGGGCTGTGTACCAAATTGATTACAGGTATGTGTCCCCATTTAATTATATAGAGCTAGTATACGTAAAAGCATCTCATTACTTGTGTTGATAAACATTTTCTTCCTTGTAACTTGCACACAGATGCACTCCTATAGCACCAACACCCATCATGTTCCAACACCTCAACTTTACACAAAACAATAAGACACAAAGACTTGTAGTTACATAGCATCTCTCACACTCTGTTGATGGCATTCCATGGTCTTATCTGAAGTACTTTTGAAATGTCAACAATGCTAATAATGTAGGAAGCATAACAACCAATTCACAGACAGCAAACTCCTTTCATAGCAATGGAATATTGAGTTGCATAGAGTGAGGGATAAATATTGGTTAGGTTGCTGAGAACAACTCCTTTCCTACATTTCAGAATAATACCATGGGATCTTGAAGGAGCAGACTGGACCTCAGTTTAATATCTCATCCAAATGTCATCTCCTTTAACAGTGCAACAGCATCTACAGACTGCCCTGGAATGTCAGACTAGATTTTTTTTGTGTTCATACCTCTTGAGTGGGACTTCACTACATGTCAACAAGATGTATGACCAGTAGCTTATCAAATCTGAGCCTGACGTTGTCCACAACTGATATTCATATTCACACCAGAAGGACCAGACTGTGATCAACATCAGTAATCTTTGCTGCTCTGGCCACTCCATAATTCTGGAGCACTTTGCCACCAGCAGCTAGCTAAATGCACATGGTTTAGACAGAATCTGAGCAATTCATGACCCTAGGCACTAATCCTCTCTGGAGATATCTTTGTATATAAGAGAACAAACATCTGTTATTCAAAATAATGTTGATCAGTACCCAAACTTTTACTTTTTAGCATTTTAAACTAAAGGCATCAATGAAAAGATACTTAAAATAGACAGAAGTCATGAATCTTTGAAAAATAAGCTGGTCTCATTTAGATCCCCATAAACAGAGCAATATATAGCATTTACTACCCTAATACAAAGAGTTCCATCATTCTAATGTTCAGAATGGTCTATTCCATTTTGAGCCTTAATTGTCGTCCATCTGAGCTGACATTTTCAGATTACAATGTGATTATTGAAGCTTATTTTCATTACAGAATAGAGAAAGAGTAATGATAGTACAAAGGATATTTGGTTGAATCTACATTGCACAAAGAAAACTAACTGAAGGGGAAAAAGTGTATTCAGTTTCTGATACATGGGAGGGAGAGGACTGAATGAACATAAGCTGTTCTCAGCTGGTCTAGGCATTACAATGGGCCTTAGTGAACTTGGCTGAGTGAGGGGAACAATCAGCTTGAGTTCAGCTGCTCATTATCTGGTGACTATTGCTGTTGAAGTGTGTGGACGTCAACATTAGGGGTGCACAGGACAAATCCGGGCACTGATTATTTGTGGTTGAATAAGGAGTTTAAATAAATCATTTACTGTTTATGTTCAGACATGAAAAGAATATTGCATGAGGTCTTAGAGAAGAACAGATGGATCGGAAATGATTGCTCAACAAGGAGTCAACATAGGATAAAGGTAACAAAGTTGTAAGTGGTGGAGGCAGCAGGGTGTGCAGCTGAGGGAAATATGAATAAAATGTCTAAAACAGAATTCAAGAAGCTGGCCAGTCTTATGGTTGAGGTGTTCTGGTTATGATCTGAACATTTGCTTAACCTGCTGGTGACTAGTGGTGTTCTGTAGCAGTCAGTATTAGGACCACTTCTTCTCACATTATATGACAACGATTTGGATGATGGAATTGATGGCATTTTGGCCAAGTTTGCAGATGATACAAAGGTAGGTGGAGGGACGGGTAGTATTAAGGAAGCAGGGAGTCTGCAGAAGTACTCGGATAGATTGGGAGACTGGACAACAAGGTGGCAGACGGAATACAGTGTAGGGAAGTGTATGGTCATGCACTTTGGTAGAAGGAATAAAGGCATAGACTATTTCCTATACAGGGAGAAAATTCAAAAACCAGAGATGTAAAGGGAATTGGGAGTCTTTCTGCAGGATTCCCTAAGGTTAACTTACAGACTGAGGCGGTGGTGAGGAAAGCAAATGCAATGTCAGCATTCTTTTCAAGAGGACCAGAATCTAAAAGCAAAAGAGTGATGTTGAGGCTTTTTAAGGCATTGGTCAGACCGCACTTGGAGTATTGTAAGCAGTTTTGGGCTCCTCATCTAAGAAAAGGTGTGCTGGCATCGGAAAAGGTCCAGAGGAGGTTCACAAGAGTGATTCCAGAAATGAAAGGGTTAACGTATGAGAAGCATTTGATAGCTCTGGGCTCGTACTTGCTGGAGTTTAGAAGAATGAGGGAGGATCTCATTGAAACCTATTAAATATTGAAAAGCCTTAATAGAGTGGATGTTTCCTATAGTGGGTGAATCTAGGACCAATGGGTACAGCCAGAATAGAGGGATGTCCATTTAGAACTGAGATGAGAGGGAATTTCTTTAGCCAGAGGGTGGTGAATCTGTGGAAGTCATTGCTACAGACAGCTGTGCAGGTCAATTCTTTATGTATATTTAAGGAGGAGGTGGATAGATTGTTGGTTAGTCAGGGTGTCAAAGGCTATAGGGAGAAGGCAGGAGAATGGGGTTGTGAAGGATAATAAATCAGCCATGATGGAATGGTGGAGCAGACTTGATAGTCTGAGTGGCCTAATTATACTCCTATGTCTTGTGGTCTCAATTACCCCATTACTTCCTAAATTTGACCCAGTAGAGCAAAATTTATTGGTTTACTCAGATAAACAGCTGTAGGAAGAGGATTTGGGCCAGAAAAAGATAAATGGTGTGGTTAAGTTACTGTGCAGTTGTCCGTAGACAACAGGAGAGCAGGTCGGAGAGAAGCCTCTTCCTGTG
This sequence comes from Mobula birostris, assembly GCF_030028105.1. Classification (NCBI taxonomy): domain Eukaryota; kingdom Metazoa; phylum Chordata; class Chondrichthyes; order Myliobatiformes; family Myliobatidae; genus Mobula; species Mobula birostris. The sequence continues at coordinate 63,347,385 of NC_092381.1, read as the reverse complement.
GTACGCGGGAAGGTTTCGAACGTTGGGTGAAACGGGGGGGCAGTGGGAAGATGCAAATCAAGCATGAATAAAAACAGTAAAAGAAACTGCTCTACACCCTAATTTTCAGTCACAATAAATTTGTCCCACTAGTTTGCCAGGGAGTAAGCTGCCATTAGAATTGTGGACATTTATATCATTATCCTTCGTGTTCAGGACTAATGGTCAACTTGGAAGGAAAACAACAAAAGAATAAAGAGGATCTTTAGTCAAGATCTACTGACTGGGAAAATGCTTTATTCAGACCCAGTAAGTTGATTTCAAATTGTCTTAAAATCTCTGATGTTATGAAGGTAAAAACTGGCTAAGGTTGAAAATTAGTGGTGAAAATAATCTAAAAAAATAATAAGACAACATTCCGTAAAAATTATCTAATTTAATTTCAGGCAAGAATGTGACTTAAAAAGTAATTGTTTTAAAATTTGACAAGGAAAGATTGTAAATGCCATTCTAAGAGGGAGAGGAATTGCATGGTGATTAAAGGGATACAGAGACTCGTGCATGGAATGATAGAGCTCTTTCCTCCAGAAAGCTTTTAACATTGTGGATAAGATGTTCATTGCAGATGATGGTTCCAGTGACAGTGTTTTGTCAGTGTCACCACTTCGCTCCTTTGCTTCATGTAATAATATGTGGTCTGCCACTGCTCCCTGATGTTCCAAATTATCATTTGGTGATGTGCTAAGTATATGCGATACTAAAATTGAATCATTTAGTGAGATTACAGTCTAGTTGTCTGCGCACAGTAGGAGAGGAGGGTGGAGAGAGGAGTCTCCCTGCGGTAAATGGGGATTGGTAAGACTTGTGATCTTTTGACCACATTTCTGATTCATGGCAGAATGATTGATGAAGGTTCACAACCAAAATTGAGTAAGCTAACATTATTACTGTCGAGCATTTCAAGCTATTTTCTATTACAGGAATTGGGCTACATGACTGAAAATTACATGTGGGTCATCACGATGAGAAGCTTACAACTTGGCACCTTTTTTCTTAGGATCATTGCTCTATCTTAAAATGACAGTGTCTATATGAGGTAGATGTTGCTTTTTTTTTGGTGTGATTATGGGTAGGGCGCAAGTTAGATGCAGGAGAGACACAGAGTCCACAACATTATTTTAATCAAGATATCACTTGTGAGTGATGCAATGATATACAGTCATTGGCTACTTGATTTGGTAAACCAGTACACCTGCTTGTTAATGCAAATCAGCCAATCATGCGGCAGCAACTCAATGAATAAAAGCATGCAGACATGGTCAAGAGGTTCAGTTGTTGTTTAGACCAAACATCAGAATGGGGAAGATATTTGATCTATGTGACTTTGACCCTGGAATGTTTGTTGGTGCCAGACAGGGTGGTTTGAGTATCTCAGAAATTGCTGATGTCCTGGGATTTTTCTGTGCATATCAGTTTCTAAAGTTGACAGAGAATGGTGTGGAAAACAAAAAAAAAAATCCAGACAACAGCAGTTCTGTGCACAAAAAAGACCTTATTAATGAGAGAGGTCAGAGGAGAATGCCCAGATTGGCTCAAGCTGACAGGAAGGCAACAGTAACTCAAATTACCATGTATCACAACAGTGGTGTACAGAAGAGCATCTCTGAATGCTCTAATAAAGTGGCCACTGAGTATACTTCAATATAACTTTATACATTTGTACCACAGGAGTGCCAGGCAATAACCATCTCCAACAAAAGATGGTGGGGTGATCAATATTCTGAGGGGTCAGCACTGACCAGAAACTCAGCTGGAATATTGGCTCAGTTGACTCATATGTGGTTCAATTCCATATTGTGAAGGAATACTCTTCACTTGCTTGGATTAGTGCAGCTCCAGCAACTGTCAGGAAGTTGGGAACACCTACTCCTAAAACTTCACCACCTGCGCACAATGGCTGCAGTGTACACTACCTTCAAAATGTATTGCACTCACTCATCTTAGTGACTGCAATAGTACTTTCCAAGCCCACAACCTTCTCTATCAGGATGGCCAAGTTTTTGGGAGCACCAACTCTTTATCCTTCAAGTCAAGCACCATCCTGACAAGGAAATATTTTACCTTGCCTTCATCATTACTAGGACTAAGTCTGGGACTCTCTCTCTAACAACGTTGTGGAAGCACCTGAAGGACAGCGGCAGTCAATGGTGGTGATGAGCCATCATCTTCTCAACAGCACTTGGGGATAGACAATGAATGCTGGTCTGTGCGCCGCAATTCACTATGATCATGATTGTCCTTCTAAATTCTGTATCCTGTGCTGTTTTCTCCCCACATCCTTTGACCTTTTAGCCATTAGAATTATATTCAACTCCTTCTTGAATATATTTTATGATTTAGCTTCATTTACCTTCTATGATAGAGAATTTCATAGGTTAACGATTCCTTGGTTGAAGAAAATCCTCTTCATCATAGCCCCAGGTGATATACCCTGTAGCTTTTGGCTATAATACCTGGTTCCGGAGTAGAAGTTACTCCTTAAAATTCCATGCCATTCCTGAAAAGAATGTTTGGTATGGATAAAACATCAGTTTTGCTGCGACAAGCTCCATGTTGCTTTTTAATACAGTTTAAATCATTTATGTTCCAAAAAAGAGCTCTGATAAATACGGTCAGAAATAGGAACAAAAAAATTAAATTTGAAATCAAAATACATTACAAAGCATTATTATGCTGGGCACATGTACATTATATTAACAGTGTGAAGAAATTCTACACTTAATGATATTTTAGTAATTCTTTGTATAATAGCTCTGTTTTCTGAGGATGAAAACTATACTGCTTGATTAAATTGCTTGTAATACCATCTACTTTTACAACTGTGAATTAGCTAAGTGAAATGCAGTTTTGTACTCTCAGAATCAACTGAAAAGAGAAGAGACAAACCATTCTGAATTTCTGAAGTGGAATTATGTTTGCAGCATAAAAATATTATCAAAATAGATATATTTGCAGCTATTGAGATATATCAATTAAACCTCTGTTAAATCCAATAAAATGAAGTTAGAAACAGAGTAAAGCTTAATATGTTCTCAATTTCAAACAAATATGGGCAACTCCTACAGTTCGTTGTGAACTGTACAGATCAAAGCTATAGCTAAGTGGCTAAAGTTGCCCAGAAATACGTCAAAATACAAAAATGATTCTGTTCAGCCACTTAGCTCTAGATTTGAGCTACATCACCATGAACTGGACTAAGTTTGCTCATACTGATAGACTTTAACCACATCATTTCCCAGAAGCATTGCAGTTACAAGATATTATTAGTCTAAGGTCAACTGAGATCTAGGTTCTTGAAGTGAAAGGCTACAAATAACTCACTTTAGCAAACACTTACTTACTTTATTTATTTAAAAACTTCTCTGGTCAATGTTTTTCAGAGTATATCTTACTTAATGCTCACATGCTGCATTATATATACCAAATATATTCTCTTCCACCTCCATACATCCCATTTTGAAATTAAATATATTTGGACTTTTATACACTCTAGGGATTTCAAAATTTTGCAACTCCTTACTCTGTACTCTGTCCCTTTACTCTACTCTTCTTCCTAACCTACAATTCTATTTCAAAAAATGCATTGGCATTACTTTACTAAGTTTAGCAATTTTTCAAAGTTTCACAGTCTGGGGTGCATGTGTCCAATTCAGATTGGAGGAACCCCAAAGATTACAAAAGACTATAATAATATTGAGCTAATTTGATTAGGGAGTTCCTAAAATAAATAAATAAATAAATAAATAAATAAATAAAAGTATATTTGGCATGATGGCTGTCCACACATCAACTACCCTTAGAAATTCTCAGGACTGACCAGCTCATTAAAAGCCGTAACTGTAATGACTTCATCAAGTGTTTATGGAGAGTCATGTATTTAACCAAATGTGAACCAGAAGAGCTGTTATTTGTAATGGTTGGAATTAATTGATTTCAAATGATACATTTTCAACTGCAGCAATATCTTGCAGTGTGGATTTTGGTTTGGCATCATATTTCCTCATACTTTTTAAGGTATTTAAATGTCACTGGTGATGACAACCTCTAAGTATAAAACCCTTGAAGTGTTAGAACAGGATAATTTGCTGTATTTATTTTAATGAAGAAAATATTAATCTAAATTAATCTGAAAAGTAAGAATAGTTCAACTCCAAATGTTAACATCAAAAGTGGAACCAAAGGTTATTAAAAAGCCTAATAGCTCCTGAACATTCTCAAAAGGATGTTTCTAATTATCTCCAGTATTTGTCTTTTGTTAACAAGAATAGTTAGTTAAAGATTAATGTTACCAAGTCATTTGTGTGGAAAACCTCTTGTAGGGATTTCATGTTTTTCTCTATACACCAATAGTACCAGTCTTATTAATTGGACAATTTCACACACAAAGATTTCCATAAATAAGTGCTGCCAGATATTCTCTATCCAGCAGGTGATACTCAGAATGTTTTTATGAGAAGAATCTGTAATTAAAGTATATTAGATATTTTTCTTGTTTAAAAATAACATCTTAACATCACTTAACTAAATTTATTTCCCTTTTAATTGTGTCAACACTATAGTTCAATTTATTCTTAAATTTAGGAGGGGAGGAGTATAAGGACCTTTTAACTAGACAAGTATTGTTTTCCCTCAAACGGTTACACTGTTGGCATAGACTGAGTATTTTGCAAATTCTTGAGTACTAATTTACATCAACATTTTAGGGATATATGAATGGCTCCTGTATTATTAAAGGTGCTATTGTTGAGGTATATGATTATATTATGAAATAAAAACAGAAAATGCTGGAAACACTCAGCAAAGGAAGACAGAGGTAGCATTTCAGGTCAAAGCCGCTCTGACTGAGTGGGTAAAGAGGAAAAGCCAAGTTAGTTTAAGGTGTAGAGAAGGTTGTGGAGGGATAGATTAGACAGGAGAATATCAATGATAGGGTGATATTAGGGTTGCTATGGAGATAGGAACCTGACTACCTGTTCAGAAAGACAAAATAGACAAAAGGAAAGCAAAAAGAGATCTATTTGTCTCTGTCATTACTTCATTCCCTAAACAATAGGAAGAAATAGAGAGATGTTTTGTATCATTAACTTTTGGTAAGATATTGCAATGAGCAAATTACTTGTCAAATACAGTATACCATTTGCCTATGTAAGCAATAGGGACTGACTTTTCAAAAGTATTCATCAAAGTCTTTATAAATTATTAAAAATATTATTGGCAGGAGGGTGGGAACCAGAGTGATGGGGCTGAGGGTGGGGCAATTAGATGCAGTGTAGAGTGAGATTGTGAGGAAGGTCAGGCAAATGACAAGGCAAAATTGCTGTCAATGGGATGAGATAAAGTGTAACAGGGGGCCAAAATCAAAAAGGGTGATGCATACAGGACTGGAAGTGTTATATTTGAATGCACACAGTAGACAGAATGAGGTAGATGATCTTGTAGTTAGAGATTGGCAGGTGTGATGTTGTAGGCATCACTGAGTTATGGCTGAAAGATCATAGTTGGGAGCTTAACATGCCAGGGTACACACTGCATCGAAAGGACATGCAGGTAAGCAGAGGGAGTGGGATAGCTCTGTTGGTAAAAAAAAAAATGAAATCAAAACCCTAGAAAGAGGTGACATAGGATCAGAAGATAGAGTCCTCGTGGGTAGAGTTAAGAAACTGGATGAAAAGACCCTGATGGGAATTATATACAGACCTCTGAACGGTAGCCATAACGTGGGGTACAAATTACAATGGATGATAGAAAAAGCATGTAAAATCATGGGGATTTCAATATGCAGGTAGGTTGGGAAAATCAGGTTGGTGCTGATTCACAAGAGAAGGAATTTGTAGAAATCATATGAGATGTCTTTTTAGAACAGTTTGTGTTTGAGCCCAGCCAGGGAAGAGCAATTCCAGATTGGGTGTTACATAATAACCCAGATTTGATTAGGAAGCTTAGGAGGTTGTGGTCGTAATATGATAGAGTTCACCCTGCAGTTTGAGAAGGAGAAGCTGAAATCAGATGTATCAGCGTTACAGTGGAGTAAAGGGAATTAGATTATGAGAACACTCAGTCCTCTTTTATTGTCATTTAGAAATGATACATGCATTAAGAAATGATACAATGTTTCTCTGGAGTGGTATCACGGGAAACGGGACAAACCAAAGACTAACACTGACAGAACCACATAATTATAACATATAGTTACAGCAGTGCAAAGCAATACCATAATTTGATGAAGAACAAACCATGGGCACAGTAAAAAAAAGTCTCAAGAGTCCCCGAGTCGATCGACTCCTGAGTCCCCGATAGCAGGCGGCAAAAGGGAAAAACTCCCTGCCATAAACCTCCAGGCACCGTCAACTTGCTGATACCTTGGAAGCAGCCGACCACAGCTGACACTGAGTCCATCTGTCTGAAAACTTCGAGCTTCCGACCAGCTTCTCTGATACAGCCTCCCGAGCGCCATCATCTGCCGAGCGCCTTCGACCTTGCCCTGGTCGCTGAAACATGCAAAGCCGAGGATTTCGGGGCCTTCAGCTCTAGAGATTCCGGTTACCACACAGTAGCAGCGGCAGCGAAGAGGGCATTTCAGAAGTTTTCCAGATGTTCCTCTGTACTCTCATGTCCGTCTCTATCAAATCAGAATTGTGCACGGTCCCCTACTTGACAGATAACATCACCGAAGTGGCCGTGCGCGCTCCCCCCTCCTGGGAGGCATGAGAGAGGAGCAGGCCAAAGTTGAATGAAAGAGGACACTAGCAGGGATAATGGCAGAACAGTAAGGTTGCTGTTTCTGGAGAAAATTTGGAAGGTGCACAAAAGATACATCCCAAAGATGAAGAGGCTGACAGGGAACGTCAAAGACCGCATCAAGGGAGGGTACATAATAGAGCAAAAATTAGCAGGAAGATAGAGGATTGAAAAGCTTTTAAAACCAACAGAAGGCAACTAAAAAAGCTATAAAGAGAGGAAAGATGAAATATGAAGGTAAGCTTCTCATTAATATAAAAGAGGATACAAAAGTGTCTTTGGATATATAAAAAATAAAAGAGAGACAAGAGTGGATATCAGACTGCTGGAGAAGTAGTAATGGAGGACAAACTGAATAAGTATTTTGTGTCCATCTCCACTGTGGAATACACTAACAGAATGCCAGAAATGTGAGTGTGGATGCTATTACTAAGGAGAAGGTACTTAGGAAAGTGAAAAGTCTGAAGGTAGATAAGTCAGCTGGACCAGACAGATTACATTCCATGATTCTGAAAGAGGTACTGTAGCTGACGAGATTGAAGAGGTATTAGTAAAGATATTTCAAAGAAAGGAAGGAGGCAGAAGAACGGATATTATAGGCCAGTTAGCTAGCCTGACTTCAGTAGTTGGAAAGATATTAGAGTCTATTATTAAGGGTGAGGTTTTGGGGTACTTGGAGCCACATGACAAAATAGGTCAAAGTCAACATTGTTTCCTTAAGGGGAAATCTTGCCTGACTAATCTGTTGGAACTCTTTGAGGAAATAAGAGGCCGGATAGACGAAGGAGAGTCAGGGGATGTTGTTTACTTGGATTTTCAGAAGGCCTTTGACAAGGTTCCTCACATGATGCTGCTTAACAAGATTAGAGCCCATGGCATTCCATGGCATTTTCTGGTTGGCTGCTGGTGACTGGTGTTGTGCTGCAGAGGTCAGTGTTGGGACTGTTACTTTTCACGTTATATGTCAGTGATTTGGATAAAGGAATTGATGACTTTGTGGCCAAGTTTGCAGATGATATGAAAATAGGTGGTGGGGCAGGTAGTGTTGAGGAAGCAGGGTGTCTGCAGAAAGACTTATCTGGGGAGACTGGGCAAAGAAGTGGCAGATGGAATATGGCGTAGGGAAGTGCATAGTCATGCACTTTGGTAGAAGGAGTAAAGGCAGGGACTATTTCCTAAATTGGGAGAAAATTAGAAAATTGAAAAATTAGAAGTGCAAAGGTACTTGGGAGTTCTCGTGCAGGATTCCCTAAAGGCTAACTTGCAGGTTGAGTCAGTTGTAAGGAAAGAAAATGCAATGTTAGCTTTCATTTCTAGGATACAAAGTCAAGGATGTAATGCTGAAGCTTTACAAGGCATTTGTCAAACTTGCACTTGGAATATTGTGAGCAGTTTTGGGCCCTTTATCAAAGAAAAGATGTTCTGGCATTGGAGAGGGTCCAGAGGAGATTTACGAGTATGATTCCAGGAATGAAAGGGGCGTTTGATGGCTCTGGATCTGTACTTGTTGGAATTTAGAAGAATGACAGGGGATCTCATTGAAACCTATTGAATATTGAAAGGCCTAGCTATAATGGGATGTGGAATGGATGTTTCCTATAGTGGGGGAGTCTAGGACCAGAGGGCACAGCCTCAAAATAGAGGGACATGAATTTAGAACAGAGATGAGGAAAAATGTCTTTAACCAGAGGGTGGTGAGTCCATGGAATTCAATGCCACAGACAGCGGTGCAGGCCAAGTCATTGGCTATATTTAAAGTGGAGGTTGATAGGTTCTTGATTAATCAGGGTTATGGGGAGAAGGCAGGATAATAAGATTGAGAGGAATAATAAATCAGCCTTGATGGAATGTCAGAGCAGACTTGATGAGCCAAATGTCCTAATTCGGCTCCTATGTCTTTGGAAACACCTTAGGTTAACTTCCCACATGATTCTGAGATGTCTGAAAGTTGTTTCGTCTTATGTTATGATATGCTTTCACATAAATGCAAATTTGTTTTTAATATCGTTGTTACCGCCAAATGGATATACTTGGAAAGTGGATGCAAATTAGAAAAACACATACATATAAAATAATTAATTTATGTTTCTACCACATGTCAAAATTAATGATTTTAATACTTCATTTGATAAGTACAACCTCTTTCCAATTGTTTTGAAAAATAAGCTTTGAGTTGCATAAATAAATTATATTATTACCTTACCACCATAGGTTCTATTGTGCAAGATTTTTGTTATGCTACAGAATTTTCTAGATTTTATTTCATGTGTAGAATACATACATTTTTATCCATTTAAAAAAAAATTTAGTACTAAGCCAGTATTGTAATTACAGAACTGGATGTAAATTTAGAAACATCATTCCTTATGAGTATGAGATAGAAAATATTAAAGTTCTTCACTCTAAAATAAACACACAATTAAGATTACATAATATTATAACTTTAAATTTCCACTTTAATAAAAGTAGGTACTGAATATTAATAATGTTGAAAATTACTCTTATTGCTCTTGAAACTATCCTACAACAATCCAGTAGCTTTTGTACTCAATACCCAGAGTTGTCTGAGTGGATTTTTCCAAATTACAGATTATTAACTGAAAATTTTTATAGCTGCCATGGTGGAGTTTGAATTCAGTCTGTGGATTGTCAGTCTGGGCTTCTACATTAGCAGTTCCATTCAAAATGGTTCCACGTGCATGGTATTGTACAGCAGTGGTCCTCAACCTCCAGGCTGCGGACCCATACCGATCCGCGAAGCATGCAGGGCTGCAGCGGTAGCCGGAATGCACCTAGCACACTTTAAAGAAAAAAGCCGAAATAAACAAGCTAATTAATTCGGTGCCGCCTGGCACGTAAGTGTCGGCCCAGATCCCGTGATTTGGAGAGGAAAGAAGAGCTGAACAATCACACTCATTAGCTTTTCCTTTTGACCCATTATGTTTCTAAAACAATAAGGAAGACATAAACAGACTAACTGTTAAGAGAACTACAGGAATTGAAGTTTTACTGATAAGAATATTACATGTTTATTAAGGTATAAGTGCATTTTGGTTGAATATAGACTGACAATCTAAAGTCTGCCTGCTTTTGTACCTTTGTTGCTATCTTCGAGAAATGCCAGAAAGTAAAATATACCTATATTAAAAACACAAAAACACACATTTGCAATACTTTAAACTTTGGCAAAAAAATCACTGAAACTTATGCCAGAAAAATCTTGATTTTACATCAGTTTACATATTACTCTATAACAGTACCGGCCAAAACAATGAAATATTATAGATTTATCTAGCTACGATTACATTTTTAACTAGCACAGTTTCAATTTGTAAATGCAATTCTTTGACTGCAATGGAAAAGCTTTTTCTTTTGGAGTGATAACAACACCTTTTGTTATGCAACTCTGGAAATTCTGAGGGTGAGCTACACCTTCACACATGAGGGTATTTTCATCATTGGCTTGATGTGTATTCGAATTTCTACATCTTTATACTACACAGTACACTTTGAGGGTAATTTTCAGTTTTCTCAGTTGGATAGGGTTAGTCATAATAAGCTGCCAGCTTGATGTGGAATGGGGCCAATTCCCTTTGCTGTTGAGTATTCCAACCTGTCCGGTTAATACTCCAGCAGTGATTTTGAAAACTACTCCCATTGTATTTGAAACTTCCACTTGTTAAATAGATGAGTCCCTCCTTTCTGTGCAAACTGATGATTTCAACAGGTATGGAAGTCTAAATTGTCATTAATTGGTTATCTCTGTCATAATGCATAGGTTAGCTGTTGTGGAACATTAAAATGTAAAGCAGTTGCAAATGTGAGTATTATTTTGAGTTTAGGATGAGCATTTAAGAGGTTAAAGTTTTGCTCTGTTTCTAATCTGAATGATTGGAAACAGAGGCTCTTGCTAATACATTGAAAAGCATGGTATTAATACAAACTCAGGCAGGTTAGCATTAGTACATACAGGATACAACGCTCAGATGAATTTTCAATAATGTAGACATCAACATATGTACTATTCATTTATACAATATGCATCTAATACTTAGTAATAATGAAAAAAAGATATATTCCAAAGATGGATCAGGTATTTATATTCAATATAAGACTGCATAGCTCATAAAGCTGGCAAATAAAACATTACTGCCATGTAACATTTTCTTTAAAATAAATTATTTTTTTTGCAATTAAATAAACAATATTAAGGTACAGCATTTCAAAAGAAATTATAAATAGATTACTCAGTCAAAGGGGGTGACGAGTTTTGGTTGACTGGTCATCCATGTAATCCTCACATAATCACAAGTGATAACAACATAAAATATGTCATAAGTTCTCGCGTAAGAAAAGCCTGGTAGCATTGTTTCGGAACTATACTATTAAAACTCCTTATTGACACAGTAGGTAGAACTGTATGCTATCAATCTATGTGGACCAGAAGGAATGAGTTCCAACTGTGCTCCGTTGGTTCATAACTTCTGCAGCAGCTGTCGGAACACTACAACTGGTGTGATTGCCCCTGACTAGACAGGAGTAAAAAAAATCTAAAGAGGTTCTTGCTCCTAAATACTATTCTGCTGGAAAATGAATGTCATTTGATAGCAGGATAAGACACAGCTTGAACTTCTTTATAGTTGGGTAGCCTTCAGACTCTTGTCATGGAAAGTGACGTACACGACACAGAGAAGTTACGTTTGGTAAATGCCAATTCAGTCATGTACATTAGAAGGTGAATGGTGTGTCGTTGAGTGTGGAAACAAGGTTATCTGTGATGCGGCCCAGAGTTGGAATTATTACATGGACGAGGTTCAAGAAGTTGGCCAAAATTTTGGAATTGTGCTCTAATATAAATCAGCGCCTAGAAGTGCACAGAAAACTGGGGAACTGCACTTAACGTTTCAAGAAGTATTAACTTTAGAAGAACTATAAGGTGTAGAGTAACCAGCATTCACTTTGCTGCACAACCTTAAAGAAAATGAGAGTCACGGGTGACACAGTTCCATAGTGGTTGGCGTGACATTCGGGCAGAGCCAGTGACCCGGGTTCAATTCCGCCACTCCGTGTAAGGAGTTTGTACATTCTCCGTGACCATGTGGGATTCCTCCAGGTGCTCTGGTTTCCTCCCACATTCCAAAGACATAAGGGTTAGTAGGTTAATTGGTTACACGGGGGTAATCGGGCGGTGTGGCTTGTTGGGCTGGAAAGTCCTGTTACCGGGCTGTATCTCTAAATAAAAATAAGAAGCAATCCGTACTTGACAGGGAATATTGTTTCCTCTGGTTCAGAAAGAGCAGGGTACTAAGACTTGTTCCAACAGTGTCTAGAATCTACCATATCGTCATTGATTCCTCTCTGCGATGGATACATTCTAAGCCACTTCGCTTACAATGAGCGACTTTGGAATATAGCGCTGATGGTGTAGAGGCAACCGGGCAGCCATTCTGCTCACAGCATAATCCCATAATGAGATAAATGGCCAGTTAATCAGTTTTTGATCATGTCAGTTGAGGGAAGAATATTGACAAGAATATTGAGAGATTAGCTGACCTCCATTCAATAGAACTGTGGAAGAGTGGCAGCCAGGCCTAGATTTAACATTTCACCTTAAGGTGTATTTTTTTGATTTAGAAGTTAATATAAACTTAATTTTTTTAATACATTAAAGTTTGCAATAAAAGTATTTCAGCAAACTGTTTTTCAGTTTTGTCTTAATTTAACTGGTTCTGTAAAACACTATGTCTTTAAAAAAAAGTACATTATGACACTTTGTAGAGAAAGCTGGAAAAATTCATAGCTACTCTGAGTAATAAAGACCTACCTTAAAGCACACGTAGCATAATAAAAACTATGGGGTCACCGTAAAGTTTGGGTTTATTGACAAGAACAAATAACTTTAATATTTGGCAGAAGCACTGAACCCTGAGTAGCAATTGTATTTGACACATCAGCAGCCAACTAGCCGTGACTGTTCCTCTACTTGCTCTCATCTTCTCTACGATGATTCACATTCAAAGCATGACAGGTGTCCATTTATAGAGTCATTCATTTGGAAATTGTAGCATGTTCTGGGGTTTGGAGCCCTGGATAATTGTCAGTGCACAGATGTCGCAGCCCCCCACACCTCCCCCCTCCCCCAATCACCTAGCTTTACCCCTCATTTGTATCTATTGTGCAAACAGCAATATGCCAGTTTTCACAAGCTGATAACAGCTAATGTAGACATGAAAATTATTTTTCACAATAGGCTTTGAATCAGATGCCCAATAATTAAATAATTACAAAACAAAAATTAGGTGTTAAAATGGAAGAGCGACATCATGTGGCTCTTGTGAATTTACCTGGACACAGCTGCTTTTGCCAATAGCTTGTATTTGTTGAGCAACTACGTACATCACTGTAATCTTTTATTTTTATATGCCAGCCACTGACTGCTGTAACAGAGTGGGTTGATGGTCTGGACTCATAACTGTTGGTAAAATGTTATGCTAATTTCTCCACGTGGTCACGGAGCTAGATACCCAGGGGACTGCTTGACAGAAGAGCCGTGATGATTATCATAATTAACACCAGCTTTGAAACAGGCGCAGATCCAAGAGCTTCCTGCAACTCTTCCTGGTCTACTAAATGTTTCCCTATTATTCTAAAACAATAGCTGGTGTTAATATAGAAAAACCTGGGGCCAGATGTACAATGCTATTCTCAGGGATTGCAACAACTCTCTGGTGACAATAAAAAAAAGAAACTTTAGTTTAAACAAAAAAAAGTTCCACCATATTTGCTCAGACTAACTATGATGAAAGGCAATGAAGGCAAAAAGGCTTCTCGTGTAAGTATCAATATAAATATTACTGCAAGGTCAATTAATATGTAAATTAACTCCTACATTTAATTAGCTATTTAACTATTTTCTGAAGCATGGACATATTAAATCATGCTTAAAGACCCCTCTAACTAGCCTCCTGACAATAGTGCTGGGGAGTCGCAGGCTCATAAAACACCGACTTGACCTATAAAGGGCTTTGAGTCTGCTAATTCCATCTCAGCCTAATTTTATTACTTGCATAAAATAACCATAGTGTAGCTTTGTGGCTGTAAAACTGATAAGGATAATAAAACATACCCAGGAAAGCATCTGAAATTTCCTCTTTTTCCAGTGTCCTCATTTATTATTCTATTATTCTTTGCTAGATACCAAACCCATGCAAAAGACAAATGACCTTATTATATTAAATAATTTGTGAGGATATTAACCGTTAATCACACACAAACAGCATTTAAAGGGTATTGATTTTCCGCACTCTCAACAGCTTGTAAAATTTATGTCCAATAACAAGATTATAGATAATCCGGTGAATTATACGAGTCAGAAAGGGACAAAGAGAGATGAGGTCAAGAAGCAGAGGTCAAACCTGCACAAGAACAGTAGGTACATCTTAGCCTTTGGGTAAACAATTTGCACTGACCTCATCCAGCAATTTAGAATAACAACCTGAAATAAAATAAAGATAAAACTGAAAATTTAAAACTGAAATAGCCAGAATGCATAGCTGATCACTCAGTAGCTGAATGAGAAAAATTGGCAAGTGTTTAGGGCATAACCTTAATCAGAATAGATGTATGATTTTTGTTTTGTTTAACCTTTTTTGTATATTTCTCCCCTTCTATTGTAACTTACACCAGGATGTCCTTCTCCAAATGCATACTTGGTACATTCTAAAGTACCCATTCTTGTTGCCTGTCTTGACAATGTGCACTGGCAGGCCATTTAACTCTGGGAATGATTATTAGGTAAATTGATCCTTACCTGATGAACATGTACACAGACTTTCCAGCAGGTGTCACTGGATAACAATTAGAAGTGGAAACTGGGTAATTTTCCTCCTCCCAGCTCATAGGTGCTGCACACTAAGGCAAAACCACTAACCCTAATTCTGCTTTGCTGAGACTGACTAATCAAGCACTTTATGCAAGAACAAACCCAGTACACCCAGAACACGTAGTTACTAGGTTAGGCAATGCACACTTATCTACTGAAAGCTGCAAGAAGCTGGAGCTTTTTCTTTTATAATGCACACCAATATGTACTTTGTTCTTTTCAAACAAATTTTGAAATATTAAAATTACAATGATTGCTTTCATAATGTTTAGCGCTAGCCCCACATCCAATTTTATTGAATACTGACCACCATTCTTTGACTCTGCAGTAGTGGTGCTCCTGTCTATTACAATCTTGCAATTGGGAAGGCAAACCACAGCTCTCAGCATTCAATGTCTATGTCACTAACAGCATTGCTTTTTGCCCAGAATCAATTCCTTTCTGTTTACAGACCATCTCACAGCCCTTTACCTACACCGCACTTGTGTCATTCATGTAAACACTTTCAGATATAATGCTTGAATTAGCATATGTATGGCTCTTGAAAAAAATGCAAGGATAAAGAAAATCAAATGTCAACATAATTCTTTCAGTTCAGAAATTAGAGTCCATTATATTGCTTCACTGGAAATATCATCAAGGTAAAACCTTTTCCAATAACACTTCCAACCTTTTTATACTGAGTCTATTAAATGAAGCATAGAAGATGATATGTTAGTAAACAAATTTGCTTTCCAGCCTTTTTGACTTTCGGAATATATCAGCTCACTCACTTCCTGAATGTGGTAAGTAATATGTTCTCAGATCTTAAAGGTTTTTGGATTTTCTATCTGTCCTCTCCTCAATTTGTGACTGAGGTATATTTCCACAATGTTTGTCAGAGCTCTGCAACCTCAGCCAAATAGGCATGTTCAAGTCTGAACAATGAATGTGGGTGGCCTTTTTGACTATGACAGGCTGAATTTTATGTTTTCGTATCAAGAAACACAAATTCCAGCAGGGATTACTGGATAGTGGCCAGAAAAGGGGGTCCTGCCTAAATATTCTCTCCTCTGAACTGCAGGAGTGCTTAGGCCAATTATAAAAATAGAAATTGCTTTATAGTATCCTAATATTAAAGATCTTAGTTTATGCCAACTAAATCAATATAATGCAGGAACTGAATATGAGTGCTATTTGATGTAGGCACGTTCTACATTGACCACCGGCCAGGCAATCAGAGGAGTACTTTTATTTTTCAGAAAATTTTCTTCTTGGTGTGATCTCCTGTTCTAGATCATACATTTAATGCTCGTCGGGATGAAGAGTAGGCATTTGAGGATGTGGTTGAGGCTTCATTCAGCCAAAGCTGCTTAACTGTATAACAAGGAAAACTGCTGCTGCTCTATCCCCTACTTGTCATCTGATCCAATGCCCTGGTGTTTTCCTCTCTAACATGCTGATCTCAAACTCAGCTTAATCTCTTTCCCAAGCAACGCCTCAAACAATACAGGGATTGGCTCTCTTTGCTGCTTAATTGTTCCTCTTGCACATAGTGTCTTATGGTATCTCACCTAAATAGTTACTTAAATAGAAGTCAGGAGAGTAAGGTCTGGCAGGCTTTTCAGTTTAGGAGGGTATCATGAGAGTGCCAATTTTTTCTTGACTGCTAGGATGAAGAATAATGAAAGTAACTGCAGCAGTCAAGTTGGTGCCTTACAAATTACCAGTACAAATCAGACTGAATTTTGGAACTTTATGGTGAACTAGTGACTTCTCAGATAATGTAACTGTCCTTGCCTACATGCAGGAAGACTTTGATAGTATTCAGGCATGAGCTGATAAATGACAGGTAAGATTTTTGTGACATAATTGCCTGCCAATGATCGTCTCCAATAGGATAGAGTCCAAGCAGTTGACCATGACATTCAATGCTCCTGGCATCACTATGATCTCAACATCAACATTCGCGAGGCACCATTGACCAAACATATTCTGTTTTGGAGGCTGGTTATCCTTTGCTGGTGCCACTTATGCTCTGATTGCCCAAAGCCTTTTGACCAATGTGCTGGGAACAAGCCGGGAATATGATGGGAACTTATCCACATACATGTAGTTACTCCAGACCCCAAGAAGCTCAACATCATCCAGCACAAAGTGGCCTAATTGACTGCCACACTTGCACCATCTTAAACATTCATTTTTGCCAGCATGGGTTCAACTTGACCGCAGTATGTACTATATAGAACATACACCGCAGCAACTCATACTGATTCTTCAGCAGTCCTCTCCAGACTTGTGATCTCCAGCCCAAAGGGGTTGAGAACAGCTGGCATATCAAACACTATCATCTCCAAGTTGCCCTCCAAGTCTCGTGCTACTTTGACAGGGCAACATCCTGCTACTCCTTCATCGTCACTAAGCCACAATGCTGAAATGCCCTATTTCAATAGAAGAACTGTTGTGGTTGTAAGCACTATCTTTTCAACAGCATTTAGGGAATGGTCAATAAATTGTGCACCTATAAATGATGCCCATCTCCTGTAAATTAAATTTAAAAAAATAGAAGGGTTCATTTACCCGCTGAGTCACCGAAGGGAGATGAGAAAAAAAGGGGACAGAAAGAATGTTTAAGATTGTGCTGGTATATTCACGGCCAATGAGTTATGACTCCCTTATGCTGATAAAAGAGTGGCTGTAACACACATCAGTGCAAGAATATTAGACTTCAATTCTACCTTTTCAAGAAAAATCCATTAAATGGGATCATCCATATTCCTGTAATTTTTGATTGCAAAATCTGTATTATTGAATTGTAGACAGGTTAATGATAACAGCAAGAATTAAACTAAATAAACTGTGAAAATCAGCACTATCACTATGTGAATATCTTTTCTGAAATTATTTGCAAATTTTTTTCCTTTCAGGATGGTCATTAATTTCTTGTTGGCATTGAACAATGTAGTTTTTTCTACCTGGTGCACTTAAATTATGTTAACCTGTCATGACAAATTCTGATATTTTGACTGTTAATATGTTAGAAACAAAAATTATTTATACATATATTTTGCAGTTGACCAGCTTGTATTTGATCACTACTGCTGGAAATGAAAGCAGAAACCACGAAATTTACATGTCAACTCTTGATGTATTTCTAGATCATAAGATGATCGGAAACACGAAAAATAATTTGCATCAAACTATGGCTATCGTAATGCTGCTGACAGGCGCTCTTGATATTCCCCCCTTGGTTTTTGATACATTTCAAGCGATTTCAATCTATTGACAAGCCCAGCCATTAAACACACTCAGTGCAGACAGCAAGAAGAATTTCTAAAGGTTATTTTTCCTTCACTCACCATTGCACACATACACTCTGTAGGATCAGGAGTGAATCATATTTAGAATCTGCATGCATTATGATAAGCTACATGGCATTCATCAACCCTGTTTAGTTATGGTTAGGCTGAGAGGTAAAAGATGCAATCTAGACTCTGCATGGGGTCTGAAATAGAGATGTGTGGAGCTGCAATAAATTATTCACGTCTTACAAGGAAGGAGAAAAATTTCTTTTCAGCTGTATAAAATGACAATTTACCATTGAAGGTGGAAGGAATGCCATCATTTTTTGTTCAATTACAAAGGCAAATATTTATTATTTATAAGTACTAATCTTGTAGAGGCTTAATGTTATTTATAAACCTGTTGCCCGGTGATTTTCAATGTAACTCATTATTTTTAGCCTGAGGGTGTTGTAAAAGAGCAGGGATATATTTAATGACACCGGGCTAGTCAGCGCAATTACAGTGTAATCATTATGTAAAATGTGCTATTAATTAAACCAAATTCTTTGTGGTACGTGGTTGTCTGCTGAGGCTTTAATCTTGATCTCCTGTAATCTTCCTTACTGTTTTTCACCTGTTACTTTCTGTTGTCAGTTAGCAAATGAGA
This sequence comes from Mobula birostris, assembly GCF_030028105.1. Lineage (NCBI taxonomy): Eukaryota > Metazoa > Chordata > Chondrichthyes > Myliobatiformes > Myliobatidae > Mobula > Mobula birostris. The sequence goes on along the minus strand of NC_092381.1, from coordinate 63,328,796 downwards.
TATTTCAGAAGGGCCAAAATTATTCAATATCCAGTCACCTCTTTTAAAATTAAATAGCCATATATTGTTCACCAGTTTTTGGATTTTCTTTGAGATAGATACCAGGCACAGCTTTGCAGTAAGGGATTAGAAAAGTCAAATTATTTCCCCCTTGGCTTCTAATATTGAAAAATACTACTGATGAAATGTAAATAAATAAATAAATAAATAAATAGCTGAAGCATTAGCACAAAACAGCACTAGAGGGGGAGAAAAAGAGACGAGCAGGAAAAAAAAACAGTTAAGCAGAGGTAGAACTAGTTTTGAAAACCGTGGATTGCAAGTAGCATTTAAGACTGAGATGGATGAATATAGAAAGCAGTTACATGGTTGTATTGAAAGAATAAGTTAGAATACAATGCATTGTAATCATTTTGATCTCAACACAAGAGAAGATGCAAAAAATTAGGTGTTTGGAACAACAAATGAAGACAGAGAAATTCAAAAACTGTTTATCTTAACCCCCACCCCCCAGAGCAAAACATGATGGATATCATTCAGTGTTTCAGTGTCAGGGTGAAGGGGACGATATCATAACAATACAACATACAACAATGTGTATATGCTGTCCACAACATATAGCATTGCAGGGGAACTTAAACCACATTGTCTCAGGTGTGACTATCGTGAGTCACTGTGGTCTATTGACAATCTTGTCCTCCTAGTGCACTGTCAGGTGGATCAATTTTATCATTTTATTATGTGAATTCTGACTGCTGCCCTCTACACCAATATTACTGTCCCACCACCCCACGTCCAGCACTGCTCAGTTTCTGACAGCTCCTTCACAAGGCTCTGACAAACCTGCACCCTCTCACTCTGATCTGTTGCCCTTCCCAATCCCGAACAAAACCATGTATCATTCTGCTGGCATCCTGCTTTCGTCCCCATCAACCATTCATCACAGCATTGGTATCCTAATCCCACCCTCACCCTCCACATAAAACTGTATGCTGGTATCTCTACTCCCACTCCAAATGACTGTTCCTTTAGTCCTGTACGCAAATGAACATCAGTGTAACTGGGATTTATAGTGGGTGGTGGGGGGGGGGGTGCGATAGAGACTGTCAGGAAATGTAGAAGACTCTTGACCCCAAAACAGAACAACGGAGACGATTTAGTGGTGAGCACCAATTTTAATAATAAACCACAAAATAATTAGCACAAAACAGATAGGACCAGATATTGAACTCACTGGCAATAAGGTAACTGAAGAATAGGAGCAACTAGTTGAGGCTGGCTGGTTCAATGAACGATCACAGGACTGTTGGACTAGAGCTAGGTTTAAATAGGCTGCAGGTGATGAGTGGGAAACAAATGACAGATGACTCCTGTTAGCTGTGCAGGCCTGACAGGACAACACACCTCTCCACTCCATGGCTTGGCCCTGATGGCACAGGAAGATCCTGATAAATCCAATGGAACTCCTCGAAGAGTGACGGATTTAAGATGTAACTGGACGGCACCCAAGATCTCTCCTCCTGTCTATGAGGTACTGCACACCCTGTCCACAACAATGTGAATCCATTGACTGGCGAACTGTGTACACTGGACCACCTTGTACCAGAGTTCCAGAGGTGCAGGCTCAGGTGGGTTGAATGTCTGTGGACAATAGGCTTCAGGCAGAACATGTGGAAGGTAACTGTGATATTGAGGGATGGTGGCAGCTGGAGTGACTGGATTGATCCGATAGGTAATCTTGAAGGGGCTAATGAAGTAGGGTGAGAGCTTGTGGGAGTTGGTGTGGAGGGGCAGAACTCAGGTGGACAGCCAGACATGATCCACAGGCTGGAGTAGACTGGCTGAGCACCTCCCGCAGTTGGCCTGTTGCCAGCTAAGATGTCCCTCCATGCCCTCGTCCAAGCACTCCAGCAGCAGTGAACCAGGTCCCTGGCGGTCAGGATCTTCACTGTTGGCACCTCCACAGGGAAAAATGGGGACGCCTGTCTGTTTGGAGGCCAGAGTCATGAGGCTTTTGAGGTCGGTGGGCATCTCCCAGTTAGACAGCTTGTCTTTCAGGCACTCTGAGAGGCCAGCAGTACTTCTGCATTACTGCGGCACTCTGTTGTTAGGCTCCTGAATTCCATGGTGTAGTCCAGCACCGAGTGTGTGCAAGCCTTGACGAGGGCAAAGTATCCAATCTGCTTCCCCCTTCCACTTCCCGGATGGTCGAAAACCTGGCGCATCTCAGCGCTGAATTCCTCAGTTTTTTATTGCAAATGGTTGTTTTATTATCCCAGTTAGCAGCAGCCCAGGTCAACGATCGCCCAGTCAAGAGAGTGATGGCGAAGGCAAACTTGGCTCGGTCCATGGAATGCAGCAGTAACTGGAACTCGAAATGTAAGATGCACTGGAACAGAAAATTGCAGCATCAGGCTGGGGGTCCACCGAGCGTTCGGCACCGGAATCTGGGACTCAGAGGGAGGAGGCTGATTGCTGCATCGAGACAGAGAGTTGGTTGAGAGTGGTGAGCAGGTGGTCAATGGTTTCCTACTGCTTCTGGATTGTGTACTCATATCAACAGACAAGCAAACATCACTGGGTCTATGGAGGGTTCACCTATCCTGTCAGGAAATACAGAGGAGATTCGACCCAAAAGCGGAGCAACAGAGATGATTTAGCAGTGACAGATAACTTTAATAATGAACTGCAAAATAACAAGCCACAAGGGGACACAAGACAAGAGAGAACAGTTACTAAACTCAGAGGCAATGAGGTAGCTGAAGACTAGGAGCAGTTGGCTGAGGCTGGCTGGTTCGATGGGTGAACAAGGATTTCTGTCTGTCTGTCTGTATCTTGTTTTACGGCAGTTGGCATCCAGCTTAATGGTGCATTACCGCCACCCTCTGCTTCAGAATGTGCACTAAACATACATTCTAAATCCCTTCACCTAATTGCGTGCGCGCGTGCGCGCACACACACACACACACACACACACACACATATATATATACAAACCTACACTTCACCCTCCCACCTTTGACCATCCTAGTATCCTATTCCTGTTTATTCGTCATATTCTATAAAAAACCCCTGTACCCCTTAAAAACGCTAAAAATACCCGGACGTGCTGTCTCACCCATGCCCAGCAACCCTTTTAATGTGAATTCCTGCATCCCCAACTCCCTTAATTTATTTCTCATCATCTCTCTCTGTATCCCATACTTCCTACAACTCAGAACTACATGTTCTACTGACTCCTCTTCCTGACATTCCTCACACAATCCTGTCTGGTGTTTCCCTATCATTTTCAATGTTTTGTTTAATGCACAATGCCCCAGCCTTAACCTAGTCCACACAATTTCCTTTCTTCTGTTTCCATGACCTACCCTAGTAACTGCAACACTCTTTTGTATTTGATATAAATGCCTCCCTTTCCCCTCCCTGTCCCATCTTTCTTGCCACATTCGGTTGACTTTTTCCCAGATTACGAACAAGGATTTCGGATGACAGCTGGGTTTAAATAGGCTGCAGGTGATGAATTGGATACAAGCGGCAGGTGACTCCTATTAGCTGGGTGGAGACTGGGAGGAGACTGCATGTGCAGGCCTGTCAGATCTGCCATCTATTTGTGTGTGCTGCAATTTCTAGGCTCAAAGAGTGAAGAAGCAAAGACCACTAAGTTTCAATGAAGTACGACACAAAGCTGGGCGGCAGTGTTAGCTGTGAGGAGGATGCTAAGAGCATGCAGGGTGACTTGGATAGGTTGGGTGAGTGGGCAAATTCATGGCAGATGCAATTTAATGTGGATAAATGTGAGGTTATCCACTTCAGTGGCAAAAACAGGAAAACAGATTATTATCTGAATGGTGGCCGATTAGGAAAAGGGGAGGTGCAACGAGACCTGGGTGTCATTATACGCCAGTCATTGAAAGTGGGCATGCAGGTACAGCAGGCGGTGAAAAAGGCGAATGGTATGCTGGCATTCATAGCAAGAGGATTCGAGTACAGGAGCAGGGAGGTACTACTGCAGTTGTACAAGGCCTTGGTGAGACCACACCTGGAGTATTGTGTGCAGTTTTGGTCCCCTAATCTGAGGAAAGACATCCTTGCCATAGAGGGAGTACAAAGAAGGTTCACCAGATTGATTCCTGGGATGGCAGGACTTTCATATGATGAAAGACTGGAGCTTATACTCGTTGGAATTTAGAAGATTGAGGGGGGATCTTAATGAAACATATAAAATCCTAAAGGGATTGGACAGGCTAGATGCAGGAAGATTGTTCCCGATGTTGGGGAAGTCCAGAACGAGGGGTCACAGTTTGAAGATAAAGGGGAAGCTTTTTAGGACCGAGATGAGGAAAAACTTCTTCACACAGAGAGTGATAAATCTGTGGAATTCTCTGCCACAGGAAACAGTTGAGACCAGTTCATTGGCTATATTTAAGAGGGAGTTAGAAATGGCCCTTGTGGCTAAAGGGATCAGGGGGTATGGAGGGAAGGCTGGTACAGGGTTCTTAGTTGGATGATCAGCCATGATCATACTGAATGGTGGTGCAGGCTTGAAGGGCCGAATGGCCTACTCCTGCACCTATTTTCTATGTTTTCTATTTTCTATGTTTTACATGAAAAGCTATCATGGCCTTAAAGGTTTGAGCAAGATATGAGATAATAATCACCTGCATATGACGTATCATTTCTGGTGTTCTAGCCAGCAATATGAGAAATACTAGATCAATATGTAAGAACTTTGAAACATTAAATACAGGCCCAAAAAGCACCATTACCATTTGGGATAGATTAATCAAACAAAGCAAATGGTTCCCAGATTCAGGAGTTGATACATTTTTATTGTCCCTACGATTGTTTAATCTGCTGGGGAGAGAGATGGAAAGAATACAGCAGGAAGGTTGGGTGGTGTAGTTGTGTGACACATTTTTTCACTTTCAATACCAATATTTAAATCCAGGACATACTGATGGGGATGAAGTTGCCTTTGCATGATAGCCATGAGGATTCAATACAAAATTAATTTTCTGATCTGCATGGGCTGATGGCATGTAACTCACCTAGCTGAAATGATAATACCTGTACTGCCAATCTTATCAGAGAAACCCCAAGATGGCTGGTAGTGAGATACAGAGAAATGTAACATTGGTAGGCATTATGGTATGGCATAGAAGCAATGTTTTTCTTTTATATAGTAGTTATTCCTGGCTTGATATCACATACCATTTCATATTATCTCCTTTGCCATTAGCAAAGGAATGGTCCAAAAAAAAGGGAAATATTGGAGGGTTAGAAGGTTCATTAGTCATTGTAAATTGACCTGTGATTGGGCCAGGGTAAAATGGAGGGTTGCAGGGCAGTGCAGCTCGAAGGGCAGGAAGTGCCTACTCTGCACTCTATCTCTACGTAATTAAATAAATTTGAAAAATATTGAATGATTACCTTCCAGCCTTGTTCTACCACCACCTACCACTTAAATCTCTGGCATGATTATTTCTGACCCCTAAAATTAATTGAGCTGATTTACTTAATATTCAGTCATTCTCATATTTCCACAAATGAAATGTTGCCATCTGCCTTCCAATGATAACTTCTAATTCGTTTGCTAATTGTAACTCATTAAGTGTTTATTGTCATTACCATTCTTACTTAACAACCCTGTCCTCATTCCTAAAGGAACTTTCTGCAATTTATTTTTGAGGGAGTTCATCAGAACAGTAAGACAATTTTGAATAACTTCTAAAAATGCTGATGGCTATGGAGCAATTAGGTAAAAGAAATGTGGATGGAAATGCATTTTCCTCTGTTGTTGGTCTATGATAGAAAATAATCATTTCAGTGTTTCTTAGCACAGAAGCACTCACATCTGTCTTGCAGATTTAATAAATTGGGGAGAATTCCTGATTGTGGAAATCTTACATGATCTCTAAAGATAGGTTTTTGATGGGCTGACCAGTGGTCATAAATTTATTACTTAAAATAAAAGATGCTACCAGAGTAGGCATCCCTGAAGGGAAAAATTAAACTTCTTCAGGGTAGGCATCCCTGATGAAGGGTCTCAACCCAAAATACTGACTATTTACTCTTTTCCATAGATGCTGCCTGGCCTGCTGAGTTCCTTCAGCATTTTGTCTGTGTGGCTACCAGAGTATTCAGCCAAAGATAACTGCAGCACACACTAATATAACATTAGTTTGATCATGGATCTTGATGGCAATAGATCAAGATTTGGAGAATTTACACTGAGCACCGTGTAGGCAACTCCAGGTCTCAAATTCTACTATTTTATTGATTTACTTAGACAAGCAGTATGGTAATATGCTCTTCTGACCCAATGAGCCCATGCCACCAAAACGGCACCCATATAACCAATTAACATAATAACCTACATGTCTTTGTAATGTTAAAAGAAACCAGAGCACCTGGCGGAAACTCACACAGTCAGAGGAAGAATGTACAAATTCCATCCAGACAGCAGTTGAGATTGAACAAGGCTGCTGGTACTGTAATAGCGAATCACTATGCCATCATGCTGTCCCAATGAACTTAATACAATATCTGTCATTTTATCCTATTGTACTGATGCCTCCTTTCAATATCTGTCATAAGCTCCAAATAGAAATTGTGTGTGTATATATATATTACTCACTGTTTCTTGCATAAGGTCTGGAGAAGTATGTTCTACAGTTGATATTATATGCACCACAAAACTTTTATTTCTTGAAACCAGTTACAGTATTCTATTAGCCTGCACTGGGTCATGTGATAGTGAGAGGCAATGTCAACCAATATCTTCACTCTTGATTGCAATCTAATGTGATGCTACTTTGGTTTGAATATCTCAGGAGTTCTCTTGCTTGAGCAACAGGAGCAGACCGTGAGTGTAATCCATAAAACTGTCCAGTATAAAAAATATCTCCTTGAGGAGGGAAGCAGGCTTTTGAAGAAAGAGAAGTAGAAAACAGGTGTTCTGGTATCATTTCAAAAAAAATAATTCTGACATGGTTGAATTTTAGAAACTGAGGTATTAAACCATAGCAGTCCCATTCACGTGTTGGTTTTTGGTGGCCATACCACCAGAGCAACCAGGTCATGGAGAAGAGGTGCTATAAATCAGAGCAACATGCTAAAATGAAGAGGAGGGAAGAGTGGCAGAAAGGCTCTGAGTTGGAGGCTATATTAACAATGGATTTCTTGGTAACCCTTGCCTTGAGAGCTGAGCTTGAGAACACTCTGCTTCTCTGCGACGGTCTTCAAGATCTAGCCTTATGCTGCAATCACTTCAACTTCAGAGCAAGGCCAGAAGTGCTTTGTTAGGGGCTATCAAAATAACAGCTTTACTGAATTTTTATGCCTTTGGCTCTTTGAATCTAGTATTAGAAAACATAAGTTCAGGTTAAAACCATAGTAAATTAAGTGGGTAGACGATTCATTTACTCAAGCCTTCCCCACCATACAATAAGTGATATTTTACACTTGTATCACTTTCCTGTGCTAACCCAAATCTTTTAATATCTGAAAACCCATTGATCCCTTCCTTGAATATACTTGGTGCTGGACACTCCACATGGGGTAGCCTAAGATTCACTGCCCACTGTCCTGTGGGGGAGGCGGGGCATGGCTTATTCTGATTGTCAAAAATCGCTTTGTCGTGATTGGTTAGTTTAGAAACTGCAGCTACAGCTGCTTTTCCCATTGGAAACTGCCTGGTGTCCAGTTTCAAATATCCTGGGTATAAAATAGCATGAGTAAGAGGCTTGTTCTCTCTTCCTTTGTTTATAGCAATGTGGTGCACATAACCATTGGAAAGGTATGCTCTGTGCATGCTTTTAGTTAAGTATGTTTTTTGAATATTCAGCTTTGTAGTGTCTGTAACTAGGGAAAATGAATGTTTGGTCGAATATTTTCTGTTTGTAAATAAATGATTAATATACTTATTCGCAGTCAATGTCTTCTGTCTCATGTGCCAAACCCGCAAACCTGATTCAACGTTACACCCACTGGGTGAATATTTTTATTCTCATCTTTATCTGGAAGTGACAAAACTCTTTATTTGTCTGAGACTGTGATTGCTAGTTTCAAACACCCAATCCAGGAAAAAATATCATCTCAACATCCACTCTTTCCCTTGACAGCAAATATCACTACACTCTCTAAGAAGGGAGGGAGGCAGAAGAAAGAAAATTATAGATCAGTTAGCCCAATTTCAGTGGTTAGAAAGATTTTGGAGTCCATTATTAAGGATGAGGTTTTGGGGTACTTGGAGGCACATGATAAAATAGGCCAAAGTCAGCAGGGTTTCCTTAAGGGGAAATCTTGCCTGACAAATCAGTCGGAAATCTTTGAGGAATGTCTGGTGAGTGTGCTAGGCTTTAGATGTTTCAAAAAGAACAGAGAGGGAGGCAAAAGAGGTGGGGCATGACATTGCAAATTAGGGTAAGTGTCACAGCTGCAGAAAATGAGGAAGTCATGGAGGGATGGTCTACTGAGACAGTGTGGGTGGAAGTCAGAAACAGGAAAGGGGCAATAACTCTATTGGGTGTTTTTATAGATCCCCCAATAGGAACAGGGATATCAAGGAACAGATTGGAGAGCAGATTCTGGAATGGTGCAATAATAATCGGGTTGTTGTGATGGGAGATTTTAACTTTCCTAATATTGATTGGCATCTCCTTAGTGCAAGGGGTTTAGATGGAGTGGAGTTTGTAAGGTGTGTTCAGGAAGGTTTCCTGACGCAATGTGTAGATAAGCCAACTAGAGGAGAGGCTGTACTTGATCTGGTATTGGGAAATGAACCTAGTCAGGTGTCAGATCTTTTGGTGGGAGAGCATTTTGAGGCAATGACCACAACTCTATTTCCTTCACCATAGCGCTGGAGAGGGTTAGGAGCAGACAATTTGGAAAAACACTTAATTCGGGTAGGGGGAAATATGATACTATTAGGCAGGGACTTGGGAGCCGATGTTTTCAGGGAAATGCATGACAGAAATATGGTAAATGTTCAGGGAACATTTGCATGGAGTTCTGCATAGGTATGTTCCATTGAGGCAGGGAAAGGATGGTAGGGTAAAAGAATCATAGCGTACAAAGCATGTAGAAAATCTAGTTAAGAAGAAAGGTAAAGCTTATGCAAGGCTCAAGAAACTAGGTACTGTTAGAAAATTATAAGCGTGCTAGGAAGGAGCTTAAGAATGGAATTAGGAGTGCTAGAAGGGGCATGAGAAGGCCTTGGTGAGCAGGATTAAGGAAAACCCCAAGGCATTCTACAAGTATGTGAAGAGCAAGAGAATGAGCTGTGTGAGAATAGGACCAATCAGCTGTGATAGTGAAAACGTGTGCCTGGAGATGGAAGAGTTAGCAGAGGTACTTAATGAATACTTTGCTACAGAATTCACCAAGGAAAAAGACCTTGACAATTGTGGGGATGACTTACAGCAGAATGAAAAACTTGAGCATATAGACATTAAGAAAGAGGATGTGCTGGAGCTTTTAAAAAGCATTAAATTAGAAAAGACACCTAGACTGGATGAGATGTACCCCAGGCTACTGTGAGAAGTGAGGGAGGAGATTGCTGAGCTTCTTGCCATGATCTTTGCATCATCAATAGGGACAAGAGAAGTACCAGAGGATTGGAAGGTTGCAAATATTGTTCCCTTGATCAAGAAAGGGAGTAGAGATAACCCAGGAAATTATAGACCAGTGACTCTGACTTCAGTGGCAGGCAAGTTGTTAGAGAAGATCCTGAGAGGCAGAATTTATGAACATTTGGAAAGGCATAATATGATTAGGAATAGTCAGTGTGGCTTTGTCAAGGGCAGGTCGTGCCTTACGAGCCTGATTGAATTCTTTGAGGATGTAACAAAACACATGGATGAAGGTAGAGCAGTGGATGTAGTGTATATGGATTTCAGTAAGGCATCTGATAAGGTTCCCCATGCAAAGCTCCTTCAGAAAGTAAGGAGGTATGAGATCCAAGGAGACCTTGCTTTGTGGATCCAGAATTGGCTTGTCCACAGAAGGCAAGGGGTGGTTGTAGATGGTTGTAGGTGGTTGCATGGAGGTCGGTGACCAGTGGTGTTCCACACAGGAATCTGTTTTGGGACCACTGCTCTTTGTGATTTTTATAAATGACCTGGATGAAGAAGTAGAGGGGTGGGTTAGTAAGTTTGCTGATGACACAAAGGTTGGGGGTGTTGTGGATAGTCTGGAGGGTTGTCAGAGGTTACAGCTGGACATTGATAGGATGCAAAACTGGGCTGAGAAGTGGGAGATGGACTTCAACCCAGATAAGTGTGAAGTGGTTCATTTTGATAGATCCAATTTGAAGACAGCATATAATATAAACAGTAAGACTCTTGGCAGTGTGGAGGATATGAGAGATCTTGGGTTTCGTGTTGATAGGACACTCAAAGCTGCTGCACAGGTTGACAGTGTTGTTAAGAAGGCATATGATGTGTTGGCAGTCATCAACCGTGGGACTGAGTTCAAGAGGCATGAGGTAATGTTACAGCTATATAAGACCTTTTTCAGACCCCACTTGGAGTACTGTGTTCAGTTCTGGTCACCTCACCATAGGAAGGATGTGGATACTATAGAGAGAGAGTGCAGAGGAGATTTACAAGGATGTTGCCTGGATTGGAGGGTGTACCTTATGAGAATAGGTTGAGTGAACTTGGCCTCTTTTCCTTGGAGTGATGGAGGATGAGAGGTGACCTGATAAAGGTGTATAAGATGATGAGAGGCATTGATCATGTGGATAGCCAGAGGTTTTTTCCCTGGGCTGAAATGGCTTACATGAGGGGGCATAGTTTTAAGGTGCTTGGAAATAGGTTCCAAGGGTACATTTTTCACACAGAGAGGGGTGGGTGTGTGGAATTCACTGCTGGCGGCAGAGGATACAATAGGGTCTTTTAAGAGCCTCTTAGATAGGTACATGGAGCTTAGAAAAATAGAGGGCTATGCACTAGGGAAACTCTAGGCAGTCTCTAGAGTAGGTTACATGGTTGGCACTATATTGTGGGCCGAAGGGCCTGCAATGCGGTGTAGATTTCTATGTTCTATGTTTAAATAACAGACAGGATGGACAAGGAAGAGACAGTGGATATTGTTTACTTGGAATTTCAGAAGGCCTTTGACAAGGTGCCACACCTAAGACTGCTTAATAAGCTAAAAGCCCATGGTATTACAGGAAGGATACTAGCATGAAAAGAAGATTGGCTGGTTGGTAGCAAGCAAAGAGTGGAAATAAAGGGGCCTTTTCTGGTTGGCTACCGCTGACTAGTGGTTGTGCTACAGGGGTCAGTATTGGGACCACTTCTTTTCATGTTCTGTGTCAATAATTTGGATAAAGAAATTGATGGTTTTGTGGCCAAGTTTGTGGACAATATGAAGATAGGTGGAGAAGCAGGAGGTGTTGAGGAAGCAGGGTGTCTGCAGAGGGACTTAGACAGTTTGGGAGAATGGGCAAAGAAGCAGCAAATGGAATATAGTGTAAAGAGGTGCATGGTCATACACTTTGGTAGAAGGAATAAAGGCGTGGACTATTTTCAAAATGGGGAGAAAATTTTAAAAATCAGAGGTGCAAAGGGATTTGGCAGTCATCGTGCAGGATTTCCCTGAAAAGTTAACTTTGGTTGGTGGTAAGGAGGGCAAATGCAATATGACCATTCATTTTGGGAGTACAAAAGCAAGGATGTAATGCTGAGGCTTTGTAAGGTATTGGTCAGACCATATTTGGTGTATTGTGAGCACCTCTGGGGCCCCTTACCTAAGAAAAGTTGTGCTGACATTGGAGGTGATCCAGAAGAGGTCCATGAGAATGATCCCGAGAATGAAAGGGTTAACATATGAGGAGCAACACACGCAAAATTCTGGAGGAACTCAGCAGGTCAGGCAGCATCTTCTTAAGGATTGGAAAGAAAGTGAGAAGGTGTCAGAATAAAAAGGTGGGAGCAGGGGAAGGAGGATAGCTAGAAGTTGATAGGTGAAGCCAGGAGGGTGGGAAAGGAAGGAATCTGATAAGAGTGGAAGACTGGACCATGGGAGAAAGGGAAGGAGGAGGGGACCCAGGGAGTCGTGATAGTCAAGTAAGAAGAGGTAAGAGTCCAGAGCGGGGATTAGAAGAAGAGGGAAGGGGATGGGATTTTTTTACTGGAAGGAGAAATTGATAATCACACCATCAGTTTGGAGGTGTTGCTCTTCCATGCTGAAGGTGTCCTCATTGTGGCACAACAGGAGTCCATGGATCGACTTGTCGGAAGGGGAATGGGAAGTTTCGCTTTTGGCATATGGAACAGAGGTGCTCAACGAAGCAGTCCTCCAATTTACGCAGATCTCACCAATGTAGAGAAAGTCGTATCGGGAACACCGGACACAATAGATGACCCCAGCAGATTCACAGGTGCCTTACCCGGAAGGACTGTTTGGGGCCCTGAATGGAGGTGAGGGATGAGCTGAATGGACAGGTGTAGTAATTTGGCCACCTGCAAGGATAAGTGCATGGTAGGAGATTAGTGGGGAGGGATGAATAGACAAGGGAATGATGGAGGGAGTGATCCTTATGGAAAGCGGAGGGAAGAGGGGAGGTAAAGATGTGTTTGGTGGTAGGATCCTTTTGGAGATGGCAGAAATTGTGGAGTGTGATGTGTTGGATATGGAGAACATATCAGGAGCGTTTGATGGCTCTGGGCCTTCATGTGCTGGAATTTAGAACAATGAGGTGGAATCTCATTGAAACCCATCGAATAGAATAGGCCAAGATAGAATGGATGTGGAGAAGATGTTTCCTGTAGCTGGGGAATTCAGGACCAGAGGTCACAGCCTCAGAATAGAGGGACATCCATTTGGAATGGAGATGAGGAAACATTTCTTTAGCCAGGAGGAAATCATTGCCACAGACAGCTGTACAGACCAAGAGATTGGGTATATTTAAAGCAGATGTTGACAGGTTATTGATTACTCAGGGCGTCAAAGATTACGAGAAAGCAGGAGAATGGGGTTGAGAAGGATAATAAATCACCCACGATGGAATGGTGGAGCAGACTCAATGGGCCAAGTGGCTAACTCTGCTTCTATGTCTTATCGTCAAAGGCCCATTAGAATTTTCTATCTTACAGTGAGGTGACCTCTCATTCTTTTAAATTCGAGAGAGAATAGACTGATTCTAGTTAAATCTCCCCTTATGACAAAATTAACAATCCACCTCCAATTCCGACAGCATCTTTTTAATGCAGGTCAGGTGACATCTATGGAAAGGAGTAAACAGTTGATGTTTCAGCTGAAACTTTTCATTAGGACTCCTAGTGAAGGCCCTGATACGTCGACTGTTTATTCTTCTCTATAGTTGATGCATGACCTGCTGAGTTCCTTTAGCAGTTCGTGTGTGCTATCTTATTAATCCCAACCCTTCAACCCTAAAATGATCCATTTACTCCTAGTCCCTGGTATCTGTCTGTTCACAAATTCTCAATGCATGTCTTTCAGTATTAGGTAGCTTATGATGGATTGTCAGAGGCTCTGTACTCAAAAGAGCACCTGATTCCTCTTACTTGGTGCAGAGCTGGACCCTGAGCTGCTAGAATGGAGATTTACCAAGGTATTGAGATGCCAGACTGTGAAAGGAGCCATTTACTGCACCCATATCAGACTCAGAGCCCTCATATGTTCACAGAATAAAATGATGTTCACTGCCACAGTGGCCCTGATTATTCTCCTCTTCTGACAGTTATTCTGTAGAGAACATTGGCTAACAGCTTTGTGCAGTTCAACACATTCCTCAGTTCTGCACCCATGTATTAGAGTGAGCATGTCAATTCAGGGATACCTGACCTCCCAGTCCAACATTAGATTCAGAAATATGTACCTAGCTCTGCTGTTTCATCAATGTAGCACAATATTGAAACGTTCATTGGAAATAGTTTTTATTTGATTTTGTTTTGTTCTTAATTAATGGATGTTTTATATGTCTTTAAATAAAATATTATTTTAAATGTTTTTGTTTTTTTTACTATTTCAATTGCTTTTCGATTTTTCTGATCATCAGAGACAATTAGAAGCAGTTGGAAAGGCCTTTGACAACATGATCCATTAGGGCAGTGGGGGACAATGCCTCAGGATCTGCCACCTGAGGCACATTTGCCGCTTGCGGTTAGCTTCATTTGGTTAGACAGCAATGGAGGTGAACTCTGGAGCCTGATTTGTCCCAAGGGCTGTAAAAAGATAATTGTGAGCGCTGGGATTGTGGGGGAATTGAATGCAAGATGCAGGCCTCGTTGAGCTTGGCCCATTGTACAACGTGTCTGCAACCATGGCCAGAGGATAACAATAATCTTTTTTGGGAGCAGTATTATTACCTTCAAAATGCCATGTTTCAATGTCAGAGCAAATGCGAACATGGTAAGAATCAATGTTCTACAGCCAATGAAACAGACTATGTCTTAAAGTAACATGTCTGGACAGTGTACACAGCATTCAAAAGCTAAGTTTTGTAGCTACTGGTTGTAAAAGGCTATTTTATTGTGGGAAACTCACTGGAATCCTCAGGGTACAACTCCTGAAAATGATGGAGTGCATAAAGCAATGTAACTCCATCAACAGTCAAGAGGCTCAACACAAGCCAGAGTAAGGGGACTGACTTATGGACACACCATCCTGACCCACTGACTCTGCCAGCTAGCCATGCAGCAAGGGTGCAAGATGTAACGTTAAAGATGCACATCATCAATGTGTCTTGGATTATTGTTTGCCCCTCCCAAAGATGCATTCCCTACTGTGCAGATGCAGACATCCCACCCTGCAAAAACTCATTTCAGGGAGGTAGCATCATCAATTTGCGGGAGACTCCCGGAACTTCCGGGAGAGGTGGGATGTCTGCAATAGAGTAGCTCCTTAGCAGCTATCCAGTTAGTTTAAATAACACAAAAATAACCTGCTGAGTTCCTCCAGGGCATTGTGAGTGTTAGTTTAAATAATGTTAGCTACGCTAATGAACAAATGACACCTATTAAACTCACCTCAACATGTCTTTTACAGTCTTAACCCACCATCGGCAATAGAAAAGTCACTGTTGCAAACAGTGCAGCGAGCAACACTGTCATTATTTTGACCCCTATTAGGCAGGGGTACACTTTTGTGTAGTCTGGGGTGATGTACGTTTTATATTTTCTTTTTTTGGAACACTCTGACACTCTGACTTTTTTTGGAACTCTCTCGCTCTTGCTCTCTCTCTCTCTCTCACTTGTGGTTGCTCTCTCTCTCTCTCGCACGCGCTTGCTTTCTCGCTCTTTCTCTCTCGCGCTCTCTCTCTCGTGGTTGCTCTCACTCGTGCTCGCTGTCTCGCGCTTGCTTTCTTGCTCTTGCGCTCGCTCTTTCTTGCGCGTTCTCTCACGCTCGCTCAAAAAAATCAATTTCCGGGACATTGTATATAATTTGCGGGCATCAGGGAACCACTATTAATATGCAGGAGACTCCTGGAACTTCCGGGAGAGGTGGGATGTCTGCAGATGTACAGGG
This sequence comes from Mobula birostris, assembly GCF_030028105.1. NCBI lineage: Eukaryota > Metazoa > Chordata > Chondrichthyes > Myliobatiformes > Myliobatidae > Mobula > Mobula birostris. Next base: position 63,313,298 of record NC_092381.1, on the reverse strand, counting down.
CAGCAGAGTCATGATAGCACCAGGACCTGTAGTTTCCTCTTCAAGTTACATATCACCCTGATGTGGAAATTCCCCACCATTCCTTCAATCCCAGGTTGCTTTCTTGACTTTCCCGACGACCACAATCAGTTCTTTAGTCTCGCTGACATCGAGTGCCAAGTTGCAACACCACTCAGCCAGCTGATCCATCTCAGCCTGTAACAGATGATGCAACAAACAAATTTGTAGACAACTTCCAGTAGCTAAACCAGGACCATATCGTCTCATCACCAGTAGCAGCAGTCTGGCTGACTGTCATCAAGTGATAACAGGTATGCTGGTCTCATTGAAACCTAGCAAGCACTGAAAGGCCTAGATAGAGTGGATGTGGAGAGGATGTTTCCTATAATGGGAAAGTCTAGAACCAGAGGTTACAACCTCAGAATACAGGGATGTATTTTTAGAATAGAAATGAGGAGGAATTCATTTAGCCAGAGGATGGTGAATCTGTGGAATTCAATGCCACAGACAGCTGTGGGGGCCAAGTCATTGGGTATATTTAAAGCGGAAGTTGATAAGTTTTTGATTAGTCAGTGTGTCAATGGATACAGGATGAAGGCAGGAGAATGGGGTTGTGAGGGATAATAAACCAGCTAAAATTGAATGTTGGAGCAGACTTGATGGATCGAATGGCCTATGTCTGCTCCCATGTCTTATGGTCTTACGGGCAGTGGTCGTGTGACCACATACGCTGTCCCCCTGGGAGAGGATAGTTGATTCATTCTGCACCAAACCACTGGCTCTTTCCAGACAGCATCTCACCAGTTTCAATAGATTGTTGGACGGGCAATGAATATCGAATACAGTACTGACACTTAGAGCCTTCATGATGTTGTGCCCACTTTTTAACCTACTCCAATATCAAACTAACACTTCCATCCCAAATAGCCCTCCATTTTTCTTTCATCCATATATCTAAGAGTTATTTAAATCTCAGTAATATTTCCAACTCTACCATTCCCCCAGGCAATGTGTGTTACATATTTACCACTCTTTGGGTAAAAAAACATACCTCTGACATCCCCCCTAAACTTTCCTCCAATCACCTTAAAGTTAAGCCTCTTTGTATTAATCATTTATGCCCTGGAAAAAGGGCATTGGCTGTCCACTCTATCCACGTCTCTTATCATCTTATGCAGCTTTATCAAGCCACCTCTCATACTTCTTTGCTTCAGAGAAAAGCACTGGCTCTCTCAACTTATCCTCATAAGACATTCTCTCTAGTCCAGGCAGTGTCCTAGTAAATCTTCTCTGCACCCTCTCTAAAGCTTCTCCATCCTTCCTATAATGAGGTGACCAGAACTGAACATAATATTCTAAGCATGATCTAACCGAAGTTTTATAGAGCTGCAATATTACCTCGCCACTTTTAAACTCAATCCCCCAAATAATGAAGGCCAACACACCGTTCACTTTCTTAACCACCTTATCAACCTGTGTGGTATCTTTGGGGGAATCTATGGACGTGAACCCCAAGATTCCACTATTTCTCCACACTGCTAGGAATCTTTCCATTAACCTTGAAGTTTGACTTTCCAAGATCACCACACATTTCCATGTTGGACACCATCTACCACCTCTCAGCTGGCTCTGGATTCTATCAATATTCAATTAAAATCCTTGACAACATTGTACACTATCCACAACACCATATACCCTCATGTCATCAGCATGCTAAGCTTAAAGCACCTTTAAACACCGGTACCCAAGGTTCATGATTGCAAATAACAAAATTGGAAGCTGAGACATTAGTTGCTGTTGTTGAGTCAAGAAGTAAATGCCAACATTCCCCAATACAATGGGACAGAATGGCTCCAAAGTCTGCATTAAACTTTGTGCTGTGCACAATTCCCTGGCAAAGGATTCCTTATTTTCCTAACTGCTGCTGTCTTGCAAGGGATTTATTTTCACCTGAGAACATGAGCACCATGGTCTAGTATGGCAATTTGAATATGCTAAGCATAAGAAGATGCAGAAAGTAGTGGACTTGGCTAGTTACATTATGGGGATATCCCTCCCTCCCCACCATTAGTAATATCTACAGGAGGTATTGCTTCAGGAAAGCAACATCTATCACCAAAGATCCCCACTATCCAGGCCATGCCTCCTCTCACAACTACCATCAGGCAGGAGGTGCAGAGGCCTGAAGTCCCACACCACCTGGTTCAAGAACACCAACTTCTCTTCAACCTGAACCAGCCAGTGCATCCCTAATCATTACAGTTTAGCAAAGCTATGACCACATTGATCACTTCGCACTGAAATTGACTTTTGCTTTAGTTTGTTTTTCTTGTAAAACTGGTGGATGACTTAAGTTTAATATATTCTTTTCTTGCGAATGTTCAAAGTCCAAAGAAAATGAATTATCAAAGTACATACACCATATCCAAACCTGAGATACAATTTCTGTGGGCAATCACAGTAAGTACAAGAAACACAATAGAATCAAAGAAAGACCTCACTCAACTGGATTACAAACAGCCAATGTGTAAAAGACAACAGGCTGTACAAATACAAAAGGAAAGAAATAATAATCATAACAAACACGTAAATAAACAATAAATATCGAGAAGACGAGATGAAGAGTCCTTCAAAGCGAATCTATAGGTTGTGGGAACAGTTCAGTGATGGGGTGAATGAAGGTGAGTGAAGTTATCCCCTCTGGTTCAAGAACCTGTTGGTTGAGGGGTAATAACTGGTCCTGAATCTGGTGCTGTGGGTCCTGAGGCTCCTGTACCTTCCTCCTGATGGCAGCAGTGAGGAGAGAGCATGGCCTGGATGGTGGGTGTCCTTGAAAATGTATGTTGTTTTCCTGCAACAGTGCTCCATATAGTTGTACTCTTTGTGGGGAGGGCTTTACATGTGATAGATTGGGCTGTATCCGCTACCTTTTGTAGGCTTTTCCATTCCAGGGCATTGTTGTCTCTATATGAGACCAGTCAATATATTCTCCACCACACATCTATAGATGTTGCTTACTGTATATGATGCTATATGCCTGTGCTGCTGTTACAAGTAAGGTTTTTGTTGGGCCTGTGCACATGTATTATTGTGTATATAACAATAAGCTCAAATTTGAGAGAAGACATTTTCAAAGATGAGGTAGTGATAGGAGATGTGGAGAGTGGAGTGGGAGGGTGTGAAGTAAAATACATGCTCACACCATCTGCAGATTGTAAATCTGAAAAAATAGTGGGATGAACAGGAAATGAGAAATGAGAAAGGGGGTTGGGTATAAGCAGTCCGTCGTCATCAATGATCTCCGCGATACGGCTGGCAACCGACTCTGTGGCAGCTACTCTAATAACTACCACATATTTCTGATGGTGTCCAAGATGGTGTTTTCCCTTTGAACTCCTATGTCTCTTGCCGAAGAGACATAGTCCCATCAGTCCCATTCTGGAAAGTATAACTGGATAACAATCTTTTCTTCTCTCTCCTGTTGAACTCATGAAACAAGCTGCAGGAATCCTCTTATTAACGTTTACATTATTCTGAAGAACTAACTTTTCCTATTATGAATAGCTCAGTACTATGGGTACTATCCACATGCATTAACTGAGCTAACCAGCAGTGAGTAATTTGCCTTTAATTTGTGACTAGTTCATATGCCACTACCAGTTCTTTGAAATTGAATTTGTTTTCCTTCAGAACCTGTTTTTGTTAGTGAATTGAAGCTTTTAAAAATTATGGATGTTTGCTTCATATGTTGGCTATCTTGATGTGACAGTACAATTACAACTTATGTAGAATGCAGTTATGTTAAAATTCTGCAAAGACAAGTTCATGTTTTGTGACTCACCTTACATGCAAGATGGATGTGTTATAAAAAATTTTATGGCACTGTGTGCACTGGGTAATATATCGACATCTTCAGAAAAGTAACATTAAGACAAAGACGTAGAGTATTTGATGAAACATAAATCACACCCTGCTTTTGGTCTTAGCACTTGGTTTTTGTGAACTCGTATAAGTCACATAGGAGTATAAGCTGCACTTGATATATTATGGACAGGAGATATCAATGTGGATAAAACATACATCAATCAAAAGCTTCAGTTGCACATTTTGGGTTGTAATATTTATAAAGGTTTATTTGAATTTTTTATTGTCATGAAGTAAGTAAACTTAGAAGCTTCAAATTTGTGTTGTTGATTCTAAGCAATGCAAATATTTTTAATCATGTAGTACATTATCCCCATCAAAGCTGTTCCTTTACAATTAATTAGACTTCCTTTAAGTATTCTGTAATCTATCTTCATTCCAATAATTGTCCCTTTTGACAGCCATATATGCATAGATACGGTTTCCCTGCAACTTAATGTAACTTTTGATTTAAAAAAATTCCAAGCAGTGATTTCCTGCTAACTTCCTAACTTCAATTTGTATTACAAGTTGTTTGAATTCTTTTTTTATTTTCCCTGATCATCCTCAATAATTCATAACATAATACTGAAAATGTAATGTTGGCTATCCAAGGAATTTCATTTCCAAATTGCATAAAGTAGTTCTCTAAATTTTTTCAGATTAATGCAAATATTTGAAGTACAGAATTATTTCTATCAAAAGGTCACATCCAAAAGTTTATGTTGAATTAAAACTTCAAACCTATAAAAAGTTTGTTTCAAACACAAGGCATCAGATTGCTGATGATGACTACATTTTAGCCAACACAAAGAATATAACTGTTACTGCTAGGGACATGTTCTGATTCCAAACACCTCTCCTGCACCCTTTCCAAAGCCTCAACATCCTTCCTATAATGGAGCGACCAGAACTGAATGCAATGTTCCAGATGTGGCCGAATCAGAGTTTTATAAAGTTGCAACATAACCTGTTGACTTTTGAACTCAATGCCTTGACTAATAAAAGCAAGCATTCTTAAGCCTTCTTAACCACTCTGTTGACCTGAGTAGCCACTTTGACCTTGGATCGTAAGATCTCCCTGCTCAACAACACATTGAAGGGTCCTGCCCTTAACAATGTACCGTTTCCTTGCATTTGCCTTACCAAGGTGCACCACCTCACATTTATCTGAGTTAAGCTCCATCTGCCATTTCTCTGCCCATATCTGCAACTGATCAGAATTACGCTGTGTTTTTTTTCCAGTCTTCTACATTATCCGCAACTTGATCAAACTTGGTATCTTCCACAAGCTTACTAACCCACCCATCTACATTTTCATCCAGGGCATTTCACATACATCACTTAATTCTCCATACACATTTACCTGTATTAGGAATTTGCTGTAGTATGTTGGTCAAAGTTCAAAGTAAATTGATTATCAAAGTACATATATGTCACCATATGTTACCTTGAGATTTATTTTCTTGAAGGCATTCACAGTAGAACAGAGAAATACAACAGAATCAATGAAAAATTACACACAAAATTTGCCAAACATCCAAAGTGGAAAAGAAAATAAACTGTGCAAATAAAAAGTAATAAATGAATAAGTAAATCAATGAATGAATGATACCGAGAAGATAAGTTGTAGAGCCCTTGAAAGAGAGTCCATAGGTTGCGGAATAGTTCAGTGTTGAGCTGACTGAAATTATCCATGCTGGTTTAGGAGCCTGATGGTTGAAGGGTAATAACTTTTCCTAAACCTGGTGGTGTGGGACCAAAGCTCCTGCACCTCTTTCCTGATGGCAGTAACACGAAGAGAGCATGGCCTGGATGGTGACGTTCATTAATGACAGATGGTGCTGGATGCGTGACAACACTTGTTGACTGCCCCCAGCACATCCTTAGGTTGTCATTGAGTCAAAGAACACTATAGCACGTGAACAGGCCCTTTGGGCAATCTAATCAGTGCCAAACTATTATGTTGTCTACTCCCATCCATACACCCATCCTAATTCCTCTTAAATTTTGAACCCCCACCTCCATCCACCACTTCTGCTGGCAACATGTTCCACATTCTCACCACCCTCTGAGCGAAGAATTTCCTCCTCATATTCCCCTTAAACATTTTACCCTTCACTTGTAACCCGTAAGATCTCACCCAACCTAGGTGGAATAAGCTGCTTCTCCCCTCATTCTCCTGTGCTCCAAGGAATAAAGTCCTAACCTATTCAAACTTCCCCTATAACTCATGTCCTCAATCCCAGCAACGTCCCTGTATAGTTTATCAGTACTCTTTCAATCTTATTTACATCTTTCCTGTACGTGGGTGACCAGAACTGCACACAATACTCCAGATTAGGCCTCACCAATGCCTCATACAACATCAACATAACATCCCAACTCATGTACTCAAATACTCTGATTTATGAAGGCCAAAGTACCAAAAGCTCTCTTTATGACTCTCTTTATCTACCTGTGACATCACTTTCAAGGAATTATGGATCTGTGTTCCCAGATCCCTCTGGTCTACCACACTCCTCTGGTCCCTACTGCTCACCATGTACAGTAAGCTCTTGCCTGTGTTTGTCCTCCAAAAGTGCAACAACTCACACTTATCTGCATTAAATTCCATTTACTATTTTTCAGCCCATTTTTTCCAGGTGGCCCAAATCCCACTGCAAGCTTCGATAGCCTTCCATTCTGTCCGCCATGTTGTGTTGGTTGTTAATGTAAATGACACATTCAATTGTATGCTTCAATATACTGTACATATGATGAATAAATTAATCGGACCTGGATCTGAATTTATTTGAAGTATTGCACTAAGAGAAAGGGAACTGCAAAACTACATTTAACAGGTTAGAAGTTATTATATTTATTTTGTACATTCACAGTAATAAAATATCCCAAGACATCTCATAGGAGCATTATCAAACAAAATCTGACAATGGAAGTGCTATATCGATCAATCAAAGCATATTTATTATCAAAAAATGTATAAATTATGCACCTTGAAATTTGTCTGCTTACAGGCAGCCACAAGAAACTCAATAACCCAATAAAAAAGACCGAAAACCACTGCACAGAGAAAGAGAGAGAAAAAAACACACACATCATGCAAACAATAGAAACAATATAAAGGTAAATCTGACTTACCTCTTTTGATTCAGATATAAAGTAAAAACCCTCTCCTTTGAAGGCATGGTTTTAACTATGTTGAGATAAATGGGTTTAGTGATCCTAGTAGAAGAATAAGTGTTGGCCAGTATTCTTTCTTGTTCCTCTACGTAATCTCACATCAAACAATGTAGTTTCTATCGTAGTGATTAAAAATTACTCAAAATACAAAGTTTGAATTTTAAAAATTGTTAGTCCTTTATGACCAAATGGATCGGGCTACCTGAGCAGCTGTTTATGTTTTGAACATCTATCTTCAGGTTTGCCTGAACAACAATGACAGGTTCACTCCACAATGTTTTTTTCAGGAGGGTCCGGAAGGAGCAAGCCAGTGGCTTGCCAGTTTGCTAGAATCGTTTCCTCCGTTCATCAGTTATAATGATAATTGCTTAAAGTTGTGGAACATGATTTCATCAACAAACTCTCTAACCAACAATCCAATAGAAGTATCTCCAGCAAATCAACTGTACTGGTTTCATTATCGTCACATGAGTAATAAGTTAAAGGCAATGAATACTGGCCTTGTCAGTATTGTACACATTATGAAAAATTAATTTAATATAATCTCAAAAAGAAAACCACTTGCTTATAACTTTCAAATCATTTTCTCTGGAACTAAATGGTTTTATCACTCTTAATTCTTTCTTTAAGCCACTGCCCCCTTCCCCAACATCAATCAAGATTTCATCAAGATATTATCTGTTCTGAAGGCTTTAACTACCAGAGTTTCTAAATGCAATGGATTGCACATGTTAGGTAAGCAAAATTACATATTCTTCACAGAAAATGTATTTGGGATAAAATTCTGTATGTTCAAAACATAGTTATATAGATGATGCCAAAATGCTGTCTTATATCAGATGTATATGATTAATTGTAAAGAAAGACCACCCAAAATCAAAAAAGAAGGAATACTGTATTCAGAAATATTTAAGTAGCTCAAAGTATTGATTCACTTTTGAAGCAACTGTAAGATTGCTTGATGAAGTACTATTATTATCAATGAAACTCATGATACAGTTAAAGAGAGCATTTTTGTACAGAGAATATGTAAACACCTAAATGTGACACTGCTATGTGAATGTTGTGCCAATTAATACTTAGTCAGTGGGCTATCAACAACAAAACATTAATGATATTTGTGTTGAGAAAAAGGTTTGCCAATCTCATAAAGCTATTCTTATTGAGGGAAATCAGGCCATAGGAAATAGTAACAAAAAGATCATAATCTTGAGCTTACATCACACCTTTCATATCCTGAAGATGTCCCAGAGCACTTTATTGCCCACAAGAGTTTTCTTCATATGTAATCATAGTTATAATGTAGAAAAGACAATTAAATATTAAACATAATTGGATCTTACAAATGGAAAGGAATAAACAGTTGAAGCATCAGGTGAAGACTCTTCATCAGGACTTGGCCCGAAATGTCGCCTGGCTATTCCTCTCCATAGATGCTGCTTGACCTGCTGAGTTCCTCTGGCATTTTGTGTTTGTTGCTCTGGATTTCCAGTGTCTGCAGAATCTCTTGTGGTTGTATCCTACAAAAAACAGTTATATGTGATTAGTTTCAGGATTTCTGTTAACCTAATGAAAAGCTAGTAAATTGTATAAGGAAAAAAAAAATTAAAAAAAACCAGGGACTTGTCCAGGAATTTAATTTTCTTTTGGAGGGGAATATTAAATAAAATAATATCAAGTATATATACAATTATTTAATATAAATAATGATTATTAGGGATCCTGGCCCTTTACTCCCACCTGTACAAAACTCTGCAAATTAAAGTCATTCACATTCCACAATGTACAATGTACTGAATAATATTCCCAAATATATTCTAAATAAAATCTATCCCTATAATCTCTAATGCCCCAATGCCAAGAAGGAGCTCATTACTTAATAATTACTTCTATTGAAAGAACATACAATGCTTCACTTGTTCTAAGAAAAAAAATGAATATCCAGCCTTAGGAGTAATTTGTTGATCTTCAATTTATGCTCTTGTGCTCTGCAGTCTTGAAAATAAAAATGTAGAAGCAAAAATCATCAAAGAACATAAAAAAATAGGAGCAGAAGAATAGGCAATCCCTCAATTTGAGACTGCAATCCCTGGTTCCAGGCACTCCTGCCAACATTAACATTGCATCTATCCTGTGAGCAACCTAAAGAATTTTGTATGTTTGAATGAGATCAAACAATTTTCTTTTCAATGCAAGGGAGTACAGGCCTAGTCTGCTTAATTTCTTCTCACACAGCAAACCCACCATTCCAAGAATATATCGGGGTGAGCTTTGACTGCACTTCCTCTCTCACAACTATTTTCCTTTTATGTGGGAAAGCTGGATCTATACAGAATATTCCCTAATGAAATCTCACTTGGCTTCATATAATTGGAGCAAACTCAAATCCTTTTGCAATATAGACCATTATACCATTTGCCTTCTTAATTGCTTGCTAAACTTGCAATGTTAATTTATGATAGTATGAGTACAGCCACCTAAGTCCTTGTTAACATGACAGCTTTCAATCTCTCACATTAAAAATACTCTAGAATATAGAAGAGTATAGCACAAGGCCAGGCCCTCTGCACTGATCATAATGTCTTTGTAAACTAATCCCATTTGCCCGCACTAGGTTAGTACCTCTCCTTTGCCAGCCTGCCAATGTGTCTGTCTAAATGCTTCTGAAACTTTGTTATCATATCTGTTTCTACTGCTTCCCCTCGCAGCACATTCCAGGCACCAACCATCCTCTGAGTAAAAATCTTGCCTTATAAATCTTGTTTATATTTTCCTCCTCTCACATTAAACCTGTGCCCTCTAGTATTTTACACTTTGATCCTAGGAAAGACTCTGGCCATCTACCCTATCTATGCCTCTCATAATTTTATGTTCCTGTCACACCACCCCATAGCCTCTAATGCTCCAGAGAAAACTAAGTTTTAACAACCCCTCCTTATAGCTAATACTGTCCTATCCTGTCAACATCTTGTGCATCTCTGCTGCACCTTCATCAAAGCCCACACATCCTTCTATAATGTATTGAATGAGACTGGACACAATTCTCCAAAGTTTTATACAACTACAACATGATCTCCGACTTTTGTATTCAATACCCTGATTGATGAAGGAAAGTACGCTGTGTCCATATGTTGCCACTTTTAAGGAGCTATGAACATAAACCCCAAGATCCCTGTCATGCTTTGGTCTGATCACCAGGGGGTGCCAGAGTCCTCCAGGCTCTGATGCTCCTCCTCCCAATTATTACTTGATTATTTTCATCTGTGTTTTGTTTTAGTTATCAGTGCACCTTTGCCTTGTTTTCCTTCTCTATTTAAGTTCCCTCTGTATTGCTTGTCTTTGCTCAGTCTTGAGTTTACCTACACTGTGTGTAGTGATTCTTGAGTCATAGCTTGTGTTTTCTACAAACCAATCCACAAGTAAAGATCCGTTGTTCAACCCCATGTTCGTCTCTGGACTCCTCTGCACTTGGGTCCACCTGGTCTAAGCCACTCTTGGTAGTCCAATGGTTGCAGATACTTCATAACAACCCTGGATCAAACCCAGTCTGGCAACCATCCCTCCGTACATCAATGCACCTAAGGATTCTGCAATTTACTGTATATTTTCCTAAGGCATTTGACCTCAACTTGTCCAGACTAAACTCAATCTATCACAGTATTTCTCCACCCAAATTTTTAATTGATTTATATACTGCAATATACATATCCTTTGAAAACCTTCACTGGGCTCCACAATACCATCAATCTTTATTTAGTCTGCAGCTTCCTAATCTTACTAGCTACATTTGTGATGAAATCATCTAACATGTTATGAATGACAGAGGTCCTAGCATAGATCCTGTGAACACCACCAGATCTTGAACACAGACCTTCAGTCAAAATAACACCTCTCTGCATTCTCTTCACATTGCATACTGCTTAGTATCATCAGCAAACTTGGATATATTTATCCCTGCATAAAAAACACTGATATTTGTGACATCTGGAGGGCTACCATTGACTCCTGTGATATTCCAATGGCCAACACCAATCAGAAAATAACCCATTTATTCACTTCTCTTGTCTTCTGTCCATTATCCACTTCTCAATTCATGCTAGTATTGTACTCTATTCTAAGCTGTTTTCTATTTTTAACTAACCTTCTCTTCTGCGGCACCTTATAGGAAACCTTCATATGCATCATATGAACTTCTCTTTAGATTTTCAATGTAAGGAAGAAAACATTTGATAAGTATTTTCATTTTCCAAATGGTTCATGAATCTTCAAAAATGTTGATGAAGAAAACACATATGTTCCTTTCTAAAGCATCTGTACTATGGATATCATTTATCAGAATATCCTTCAATCCTTTTCTGTCAAGAAGCACATTTAGTTGTCTCTCAAGTTTATTTACATTGCAATGCTATTTCTTGGTTACTGATTCAAGCAAATAATTTGGTCTGACTTCCCTTATTAGCCTTAACTTCATAATGTTCCCAGACTGGTAGGAATATATTAGCCCTCTTTCACTACATAATAGTACACTATGTAGCATGATTTAACCTTTCACCTTTGACAGCCAGCATTAACAACTGTCCATTATAACTGGACAATATTTGTGAAACCCTAGGGAAGTCAAGCATCAATGCTCTGCTGAAAGGTCAACCTATAAAAATTTAATCTATCTTGTTTCTTTGCTGATATGTACATTTTCGGTCTTTATTTCTTGTTTGGATACTATCCGACAAAAGCTGGCTGCTAGAAACTTGTGCAAATTTGCCATGATCCTAGATTAAGGTGATGAAGTTTATCTTGGGGCTGTGGCATAACGTAGATGGTGGAATAATAAGCAGCATGTTTTACACTCTGTCTGATTTTCTTTTTGCGTTGTTTGCAAGACACTTTCAGTCACTGGTTACCTTCAAGAATATTTCACCCTCAATGAATTCATGGGGGCTATATGCTTTGTTGGTGGGGTTGTGGAGGAAAGGGCATCACAGCACAATTCAATCCTAATCTCAAGCAACATTCCCAATTTGAATTTTCCACATGACTCAATTAATCCCCAATAAACACTCGCCTTTGTGTTATCCTTTACTACCCTCTGGGATTAATAAGGAGTCACAGTGGCACAGCTTGTGGTGCTGCTACCTTGTAGCCCCTGTTACCTAGGCTTGGTACTCATCTCTGGTCCTGTTTTTGTAGAGTTGGACATTCTCCCTGGGACTGTCTTAGTACCCTCTGGGCACTCTGATTTCCTCCCACATCCCAAAGATGTGTGGGCTAGGAGATGAATTGTTTACTTTGGTTTGCCTCTACTCTGCAGGCAAGTGGTGGAATTTGAGAATGAGGGAAGAATAGGTTGTAGAGAAAAAACAATGGGAATGAGAGTGCTCTTTGAGCAACAAAAGACTTAATGAACTAAATAGCCTCCTTCTCTGTCATAAGGAAATTGGCAATATGGCTGCTGTTGATTACATATCATTGAAGCTAGCTTAGCTTTGACAACACTGAATTTCTCCTGTGTTGGATCTGACTGTTTAATTCTTAGATTACACTGTTCAGTTGCAGTTTTAACAATTAATTATCTGTTTGTATTTTATATAATTGCTTACTGTATATACAGTACAAATAACTGCATACTATGCTTGCTAGTGGTAATATTATGTCTATAGTATACGTGTTTAGTGTGTCCCCCTGGTGGTTGCATTGGTATAATACAAGTATGATTCTGGAAGCTTCTTTTGGTATTGTATTATTTGAATAAGTGCCTTTTCTATTGTTAACTCTTATCTACAGATTTGAATGGAGTTTTTTCTTATCTATAGTATAAAATAATTGACCACAAAGCAGTGCCATCTTATTTCTTTGACTCAACCTCTCTTCAATTGGTAGACCTCTGTCACTGTCCATTTTCAACTCTCTCTCTATTCCATTGTTGTTCCTTTTCACACCTTGTGGCACATCGGACGGCATTTTTGTTGTTTCCACAGTATTTGACTGTTTTTTAACGAGGCAGAGTTTCTAGCTTGATGCTCAAACCAGCACAGATGGAAAAGGTGTGCAAGGAGCCGGCCGGATTCGAACTCGGGACCATTCACCTTGAAGTCCTATGCTAATGCCACTACACTACCAGCCAGCTAGTTTCTTCTATTAATGTATAATAAAACAATCATGAAGCAACAAGTTTTGTGCCTCCTTTCCTGACTTCTGAAATAACCTTGGATTAAAACATTAGAATCTAACACCAGTTATCTGATCCAATGCCAAAGTGTGCAATTCACTCAGATAAATAACCATTTAAGGGTGGTCATTTTTGAAGTCTTCATTTGAATACAGGAAGGTCTTAAATGCTCTCCAGCCTGTACTGTAAAATTTAGGTCCAAAGTGAATAAAAACTAACCAGAATTGCACTAAAGTATACTTGAAATGTTTCCATACATTTAGAATTATGGTTGTAGATAAATCTCTGACTATTCCTTTAAGTATGTCAGAAGTGCCAACGCATCACCTGGAACTTTCCAAATGCAGGTGGTATATTTATAGTTTTGTTTCAGTACAATGCATTTGAATCGTGTAGACAAGGTTAGTTGACTCTCCTATTCAACCAGCAGTCTTCTCACAGCTGAATTCCCATGGGTCAATGGAAAAGATTGCAAAGGGGCTGCTTGTTTACAACCTGAAGTCCCATCACCCTGACAATCACATTACAGAACACAGAAATGCTTTATCAAGACCAAAACTCTAAAAAGCTTCTAAAAATGCTTTTAATTTTTAATATATCTTTTGAGTTGTTCAGTGAAGTTGTGGAGGGGATTCAATCATTTCGAGATTGATATGCTTTTGTGATGCAATGAAATGTATGAAAATTCTTGCTTCTTGTTTTGTCTAGCTGTGAGATTCAACCCTCGATGGATCAGCTAGTTTACATAAAATTAGAGCAAAATTAAGTTCAAAATCATGTTCATTTCTTCAGACAGGGATAGCCAATTCCATGATATTGAGATCTGGATAGAATATATATTTTTGTTGCTTATATAAATATATAACTACCAAGCAAACAAAGACTATATTTACAGTAATGGTAAGTTTAGAACACAGTGACTTCAGGTTCTTTTTAAAAGATCACTCATTTGAAGTTCTAAAAAAGCAGATGTATAGTTGCAGGATATTCCTAGAAACTGCTCCAAGTAATCAAAAATATCATTAAAATGAGAATATACAACACAATTGGTTAGATTAGGAAAAGAAAGCACCAGCTAATCCAGTAACCAGCTAGGCCGCAAGAATTGGCCATCTTTCTCTGTGTGTGTCAGGGAAAATAGACTGATGGATCACTTTGCTGTGTCAAAAGCTGCGACTGGTGACAATCAGGGAAATGATTGTGTCTGCCTCTACACATATTTGTAATTGATTGCCCAAACCCTAAGACTCTCTTTTGCTGTTGATATGATGGAACATTGTACCACAATCACTCCAGATGAGGAGGAGCTGAGGCCATTTGTTATTTACTTGTGTGAGTTGCCCCTCTCTCACTCTTTTCCGATTGTGCCGCAAGAACACATTATGGTAATAAGTGGAAATGTGTGTACAGGAATCAATCAAAGAGTAAGGCTTTACAAGACTTATGACATTGCAAACTCTGTTTGTAACTTTTGATTTATGGAAGAATTTCAATTTTATAAATTGAGAATGAGGCATGGTGGGAAGTTTTAACTCCTTGACTGCTCCAAGATATATAGCTACTTGTCCATCATCAGTTTTTTTTGTATAACTAATGATTTTCAGCATGCACTATCAAGAAATCCAAGTCTGCATGGACACCATGGTGTTATTTTGTTAAACAATTGCAAATCGCTAGCTGCATTTCTTGCTTAATTAACATTAAACTACCCTTTCCCTGCAGAGTTAATATAAATCATTTTTTTTCCACTGAGGCATGACCAATTGACATTGAGGGATGTGTGCCCATGAGTACCAGGGTGCAGAAAGCTGGGGTAAACAAATTTTAACCTGAATTTTCTTGTGCATTCTGAAATTCCAGTGTAAACTACAAATCAGTGTATGTTAACCGTAACACAAATACTAAACAGTGTATGAAAACAAGTTTGGTTTCTACTGCACTAAACCTGGTTTCCTCCCTGCTCCCCTTGCGCACATACAGTGATATATTACATGTAGCAAGAACAACTTTTAAGATATAGCTGTAAAATGCAAGCTACATCTTTTATTCAGAAAGGTTGTCAATGATTTCTGACAGCATTGAAACAACTCAGATTCCAGCTAGCACTTCCTGCCAGTTTATATATATGGACAGAGATTGCTTTTAGTTGGAACGAGAATTTACAATGACCAAGACATGGTAAATGAACTTCTTGTTAAAATGAATGAATCATTCATTTTATTTTGCATTCAAGAAATTAGGAAAGGGAAATATAATCGCATAGATAGAATATTTTAATAGCAATTAGAAAAAGGGCAAAGCCAAAAGCAGGAACATCTAAATAAGGATCAATCATCTGAGTTTCATTTCAGAAATAGCATGAAGAAGTTACACAGATATTTCCCTGGTAGTGTTGAAGTAAAGCATTGCAACTCATATCACATTCACAATGTACTGAATATACAGACAAGATTCAGAAAATATCAAAGGAAGAATTCATCTTTCCTTTTGCCTCTTAGGATGTTTTCTTTCAATTTATGCTGGTAAATGTTGCACTACCTAATGTGTTTCTGAAGCACATAGACAGGAAGATAGCACATTTATTTATTGCCTTGATGGAATGCATTAATTGATCTTAGTAAAGGCAGCATGCAGAGAAGAGGGGCTTTGCAATTGACCCCTTTATGTCTAGACTGTGTAAAAACACAAAAACCTCAAATTGTTACCCAGTGAGAACTGCACACCAGCACTAACATAAAGATATTCAATAAGGATGACTTTAGGTACATCTGTGGTGTCCCTGTGGTTGAATAGTTTTGTCCACATTAAATTGTGAAGAAAAAACTAGTTTGATTAGACACTATACTGATATCCAAAGTACATAGCACATCAACGGAAAAGATGGAAAAGTTTGCAGTCTATACTTTATCACTTGGGTTTCTCACAGTGAATTTGGAAAGATGAGATTTTTTTTATTCGTTAAGTTTTGCTAATTTTATTTTGTATTCTCTATTTTATTAGTGGCTTTGAGTTTTATATATAATGCAAATATTTGCTCTTTTGGGCCCTACGTCCTTTCCTGCAGCTGAAAAATGTTACACTCCCTCAGTGACATTTGCCTGTTCAATATAATAACCAGGAACATAACTCTGTTATAACATCACGGGTTGCTAAAAATTAGAGCTCATGTTGTTTTTGATAAATCTAGAGTAAAACTCCAACTGTGCTGTACAAAAATCTATCTGAGTAAATGTTGCTTAAGTCAATACAAGATAAATCTGAAAATCAAGACAAAATTGCAAATGCTGGAAATCTGAAAAAAGAACCCACAGAAAATACTGAAGCAGCATCTGCAAAAGGAGAAACAAATTAACCCTTCAGGTCTAGAACCCCTCTTATCTGATGTGTATGACCAGTCTCTTTAGCCATTACAAATGGTTAAATTATGTGAAACCTGAATTTTAAACTTCCATGGAATATGCAAAAGTTAAGGAAATAAAGTGTCATGCTTGGAAATCTGAAAAAAAAAAAAGAGGCACAAACACGAGAAAATCTTCAGATGCTGGAAATTCAAGCAACACACACAAAATGCTAGTGAACGCAGCAGGCCAGGCAGCACCTAAAGGAAGCGGTACAGTCAATGTTTTGGGCCGAGACCCTTCGTCAGGACTAATTGAAAAAAGAGATAATAAGAGATTTGAAAGTGGGAGGGGGAGATCTGAAATGATAGGAGAAGACAGGAGGGGGAGGGAAGAAGCTAAGAGCTGGAAAGTTGACTGGCAAAAGGGATGCAGAGTTGGAGAAGGGGAAGGATCATGGGACAGGAGGCCCAGGGAGAAAGAAAGGGGGAGGGGAGCCCAGAGGAAGATGGAGAGCAGGCAAGGCGTAATTGTGAGAGGGACAGAGAGAGAAGGAAAAAAAAGGGGGGAATAAAAATAAATAAGGGATGAAGCAAGAAGGAGAAGAGGGGCATTAACAGAAGTTAGAGAAATCAATGTTCATGCCATCAGGTTGGAGGGAACCCAGACGGAATATAAGGTGTTGTTCAGCCAACCTGAGTGTGGCTTCATTTTGACAGTAGAGGAGGCCGTGGATAGACATGTCAGAATGGGAATGGGATGTGGAATTAAAATGTGTAGCCACTGGGAGATCCTGCTTTCTCTGGCGGACAGAGCATAGGTGTTTAGCGAAACGGTCTCCCAGTCTGCATCGGGTCTCACCAATATATAGAAGGCCACATCAGGAGGACTGGACGCAGTATATCACCCCAGCTGACT
Organism: Mobula birostris; assembly: GCF_030028105.1. Taxonomy (NCBI): domain Eukaryota; kingdom Metazoa; phylum Chordata; class Chondrichthyes; order Myliobatiformes; family Myliobatidae; genus Mobula; species Mobula birostris. The sequence continues at coordinate 63,295,790 of NC_092381.1, read as the reverse complement.
GACAGGTGAAGTGTCGTCTCATCTGGAAGGACAGTCTAGGGTCCTGAATGGTGGTGAGGGAGGAAGTGTAAGGGCAGGTGTAGAACTTGTTCCACTTACAAGGATAAGTGCCGGGAGGGAGATTGGTAGGAAAGAATGGGGGGGAACGAATGGACAATGGAGTCGCGTAGGGAACGATCCCTGCGGAAAGCAGAGAGAGCGGGGAGAGGGAAAGATGCGCTTAGTGGTGGGATCCCATTGGAGGTGGCAGAAGTTACGGAGAATTATATGTTGGACCCAGAGGCTGGTAGAGTGGTAGGTGAGGACAAGGGGAACCCTATTCTTAGTGGGGTGGCGGGAGGATGGGGTGAGAGCAGATGTGCGTGAAATGGGAAAGATGTGTTTGACAGCAGAGTTGATGGTGGAGGAAGGGAAGCCTCTTTCTGTAAAAAAGAAAAAGCCTCATCCTGAGAGCAGATGCGGCGGAGACGGAGGAATTGCGAGAAGGGGATGGCATTTTTGCAAGAGACAGGGTGGGAAGAGGAATAGTTCAGATAGCTGTGAGAGTCCGTAGGCTTATAGTAGACATCAGTACAAGTTACATTACTGACTCTTAATTTTCATTCAGCATAAAATTGGTGGAAAACCATGTAGCGCAGGTTATTCGTAGTTTTCAAGGAACAAAAGACGAACATTTCAGAGCTGCAATATCTATTGTGGCATAACTAAGGTACAGAAAGATAAAACAGGGTGCAAGAGAAAAACAGGGAACTTGAATGTAATAGCTGGAGTAAAATCGTTCCAGTGAACTAAAAACCAAAGCAGTCCTTACCCCTGGGAGGAAAACAGATTGGATGGCATTCATAAAGTGTGCAGTCAGCAGGTCTGGGAACTTTGCAAGATATTAGGTCTGTAAATCCGAGGTGCAAATTGTTTGTGGGATCTTCATTAAGCTCCTTATAATATTGTCATTTGCAATCAGCTCAGTAGAAAAACAGAGCACTGAAAGGGGAGGAAAATCATTTGATCCACTGAACCATCTTGGGTCTGATTATGCAGATAAGGTCAGTGGTCAGTTATAGGTGACATTTTGGGTCAGGATTCAGGACTAGAGAGATAGAACCTTTTATGTACATCTGTGAATGACCTGATGAAACAAAACTCTCCAGAGGAATATTTTTTTATATGAAGTCAGCTGCTTTTTTTGCAGATTGCTATCTTGGCCTACAGATCCTGCTAACGGTACTAGTAACCATATCACTGGGTCAGAGTCTGGGCACCCAGCATGATGGCAATTGATGCATTTGAGGAAATGTTTTGAGTAAACACCCTTTACCTTATTTCAACAGCTTTAATCTTAACTAAATCCTGTGTATGCACAAATATGTAAACACATATTATATATACCTACACATATTTATTGAGGTGCATATGTAAATATTTCATGACAAATTAAAAATAGAAACATCCAAGAAAGGTATGAACATAAGATTTGACTATGACATATATTTCAAAAGAGGAAAATGATTGAGGGCACGACAGAAAGATGGATTGATCATAGAAATGAAAGGCTTGAAGGAGAAAAACCCACACATTTTATATTCCAGTAATGTCCAAATAAATGGATAGTGATGTAGAAAAAGAAATATCAGCAGCAGGGGTCAAGAGGTAAGAAGTGAAGTAAGATGATAGAGGGATTTGTAAGTGGGTATGACATTTTAGAATCAGTAGTTGGGAAGATGAAATCCAGAGGAAGGGTGTAAGGTAAGGATTTTAGTGAAGTAAACTTTCCAGGAGTTGGTAAACTTGTGGAGGAGGGAGAGCTATGCAACCACATATGATTTGTCATATAATGAGGGCAATAAACAAATTTCTGCAGCACAGTGAAATGTACTATGGCACAACAGAGAGCTTTGGGAAAATTTTTTGTCTACGTTATTGTGAATGTTGACAATGTATTAGCAATGGATCAATGGCCTTTTGTGTACATAAAATGAACAACAAAACTTTGCTAAAATGGCTGCACAGTTGAGTCATAAGTGTAAAACAAGTTTAAAAGATAATTACCCAAAAATATTTGTTCTCATCATGGAATGCAACATTTTTGCACTCTGAATAATCAATGCCACTTAAATCCAGGGGAAATTTGCTTTTTATTATTTACTCATTCTTCAGATCCGGGTATTACAAGCAAGACTGGCATTTACAGCCCATCATTAATTGTCCTTAAGAACGTAATGGTGAGCAATCTTCATGAATCAATCCAGTTCTTCTGTTGGTCCTAGCTATAGACTTGGTGCAGAATAGCACTTTGTCCCAGCTTTATCAATTTACTCCAACCTCAGAAGAACTTATACCTTTCACTGGAATTAATGGTATAATCACAAGGACAGAGTTAAAAACAGGTAATCAAAAGTAAAAAATAAAATTATGGAGAAAAGGAAAGGATGAACAAGAAAAGCACAGAAAATGAAAGGAAATATTTATTTAAAAATGCATCTCTACCCTATAAATATCCCTCTCCATTAAAACCCAAATATAATATGTTTCCTTAATAAAATGTCATCAGATTCAATACCTAATCCTTGCAATAATTTTCCACCATTTTTCTTCCTGCCCTGTTGTAAAATACTCACAGCTTTGTTTGACCGTCTGCTGCAGGATCATGTGAACTGTAAAATGTAGCCTATCCTCTTTTAGGTCAATTAGTCCATCCAACCCAACCTCATGCTCACATTGCAGCTAACACAGAAATACCCTTGGAAGGGGTCATCCAAGTGGGGTCTCTGCTGGTGACCCAACAGACCACTGCAAAGCAGTTTGACAGGCCATATCAGCGTTTGTAATGTTGAGAAATATGAAGTGTTACATTTTGGTAGGAAGAACAAAAAACCATATCAAATAGTAGTACGATTCTTAAAAAGATACAAGAGCAGAGAGATCTAGGAGTATATGTGTACAGTTCATGTGGTTAAAGTGGTTAAAAAGCATTTGTGCTTTATAACCGGAGGCATAAAGTACATGAGCAAAGAAGTCACAATTAAAATTTACAAAATACTAGTTTAGCCATAACTTGAGAATTGTGTCTATTGTGGAAAAGATGCGTAAAAAAAAATCACCAAAATAATTCTAGGGATGAAGGAATTTAGTTATGTAGATAAACTGGGGAAGTTAGTGTTTTCCTTGGAATAAAGTTGCAAGGAGATTTAATAGAGACATTTATAACAATAAAGTGTATAGACAGAGGAGATGGAGTGAAACTGTTCCCACTGATGTAGCAGTCAAGAAGCAAGGAATGTAGAATGAAGATGACCGGCAAAAGCACCAGACGTGACACAATAGTTTTTTTTACATGGAGTGGTTAAGGTCTTGGATGGATTGTTAAGATTAGTAATGGTGGTAGCTTTAATAACAATCTTCAAAAGAGAGCTGAATAAACATCTGAAAGTAAATAATCGTAGAATCCTAGGAAAGAATGAGTGTGCCATTAGTTGCATTGCATCGCACAGAGACCAATGAAACTTCACTGTCCGAATGGCCTTCTTCTGAGATGTAATCTGCTCTAATTCCATTTAGAAATTTGCAGATAACATCAATCTGGAGGCTCAAATCTCAAATAACAATGAGTCAGAGTACTCGAAGGAGATAGAGAGCATAGTAACATGATGTCATAACAACAACCTTCCCCAACCTCACCCCATGTCAGGCAAGCAAAAGAGCTGACACTAAAGGGGAAAGGTGGAGCGATGCACATCCTTCTGCTACATCTCGGGAGGGTGGAAAACTTCCAAGTTCTGAGGAGTGAATATTATCAAAAGTCTGACCTGGTCCAACCATACAGACATCATGGTCAAGAAAATGCATCAACACCTCTACTTCCTTAGGCGGTGAAAGAAATTTGGCATGTCTCCTTTGAACTGCACCAATTTTTATCGACGCACCATAGAAAGCACCCCTTGCAGATGTATCACAGCTCGGTGTGGCATCTGCTGTGTCCGTGACCGCAGGAAATTGGAGTGAGTTTTGGACCTAGCTCAATACATCATGGAAGGTAGCCTCTCCTTCATGGGCTTGTGGCCTCCATAAAGCAGCTCAGTATAATTAAAGACCACACCCACTCCAGAATTCTCTCTTCTCCTCCTCCTCATTGGGCAGAAGGTACAAAAGCCTGAAAGTACATACCACAAGGCTCAAGAACATCTTCTATCCTGCAATTATAAGATAATGGTTCCCTAGTATGTTAAGATGGACTCTTGACCTCACAATCGCCTGATTATGGCCTTGCATCTTATTGTCCACCTGCCCCTCACACCCTCATAACTGTAATGTACATAAACATGGCATTGTACTTGGAATTCACTGTATTCAGGATGCTGGCATCCCACTTCTCTGTTATCTTTACTACCAAAATTTTCATTGATATCTTCCCCAAGAAACTTTAACTTTCCTTGGAGTTGCTTCTATAGTAGAAACACTATTTACACAAGTTAGGATTTTACCACACATCTGAGTGAGTGACATCCAGATATAGCAGGGACAGTCCTAACAAAACTCCTGATTTTTTGTGATGATTCATTTTTAGAATGCAATTTTTATTGCCAGATTTTTGACTGAATGTTGTTCAAGGATATTACTGAACAATGACAAATCTAACAGTATGCCTTGATGCTCCAATAGAATTATGCATCAATAGTATTCTGTATTTGAAGGAGATTTTCCTTCTCCTAATTTTCTTCTCACTTCACCTATATTATTTGTTGATGCAGAAATGTTACTCTGCAATCATTATAGCCCTGATACACATCTGGGATCAGCCCCTTCGGTGACTGATGAGAAGCTTTACGCGCACATTTTCCCCGTTGAAACAAATGATAGAGAAATGCAGCATTTAAAGCAAAGTTGAACGCCTCATAAGAACTAAGTTTAGATTGCTTATCGTCACTTAGGCGGCTACCCAGGATATCAGCATTTGACTGAACACAGCAGAAAAAGTGAATCTATTTATAGATTGGCCACTGACTTCTTGAAATGCCTCCAATCAATGGAATTTAAAAAAAAAGTGGAAATGGGCCTTGCTTACACAAAGTTTTTCTCTGATTACACTAACTGCCTGAAGAAATACTTCTCAAAGGAAATCAAGATGAACGAGCAATTACATAGCAAACCTTTTCTCTTATAGTTCTTTTTTTTCATTTTTTTGAGCTTCTCAAGGCAAACACAGCTTAATTCAATGTTGTATCTTACCTACTTTGTTTCTCCCAATCATCTATTCCACACCATACCACGAGAGCATTAAACACCAGTTCTGTGTAGAATTCCACTTCTTGGGGATAGATGAATAGATAAACATTTGAACTCACCGTTGCTGTGTAAGGCATTGGTCTGACCCCATCTGGAAGAACTGCTGGCAGTCCTGGTCACCTAACAGCAGGGAGGATATTGTTGCTCTTGAGAGGGCATGGAGCGAACAACCAGTTTGATTACAGGTCTCAGATACTGAACTTTAGAGAAACGGTGAAGAAAGTTGTGTTTATTCTCTTCTGGGAAAAAAGAGACTGAAATGAACTCACGGAACTTCTCAGGGTTATAAAGTTCAGTTGTTATTTCTATGCTGAAGATTTCATACACCAGTAGGGACAGCTGAAAAATAAAGGGCAGATCAGCATAAGATATATACTTGTGTTTTTACACAATTCCAGAAAGTTGCCAGTGAAGTTAGTGGAAGAGAATGCTATAATTGAATATAAAAGGGAATTAGATATGTGTTTATGGATGTACGTATTGTTACTATGTGCTTTTACAGGGAAACAATAACTATGTTTAAAGCAATACTAAAGATGATGTAAGCACTGGGACTGATCTTGGGAGGACAATTGGATGCTTGGGAACAATGCATTTTAAGTTGATGCACTCCCATAATGAGCTCATGCCAAGAGCAACATAGCTCTGCCTTGCTCTTCCTAATCACCCACAGAGCCTGATTATCCTTTATACTCCCCTGTCATATTAACATACAAATTAGGAGCAGAATTACACCACTTGGTCCCTCAGGCCAGTTCTGCCATTTGTTAAGATTGTGGGCGATCTAACCGTAACCTAAACGAATATGCCACCATTGTCGCGGACTTTATAAAAACAGTCATAGACAAGTATGCCCTCACAAAACTATCCACAATCTTCCTGAAGCCCTGGATAAACCATGAGATCTGCAGTTTGCTGAGGGCCAGATCAGTGGTGTTCAAATCTGGTGACCAAGTAAAATACCAGAGGTTCAGGAACGACCTCCAGAAAGCTATCTCATATGCAAAGTGGCAATTCCGGACCAAATTTGAATCACTGAAGGCAGCTCGGCTGCTGTGGGAAGGCTTGAATGCTGTCACCTCCTACAAAGTGAAACCAAGTGATATATAAGTGAAAACAAGGCTTTGCACCCAGGTGAATTCAATGCCTTCTTTGCTCACTTTGACGATCAAAAATGGAGGCATTTTCATGAACTCCTACAGCCCCTGATGACCCTGTAATTTCGGTCTCTAACGCCAACCTTCAGGAGGGTTGACTCACAGAAAGCATCCAGCTGAGTCAGGGTCCCTGGCCGAGTGCTAAAGACCCATGCAGATCAACGAGCTGGAATGTTCACTGATATCTTGAACCTCTCACTCTGGCGGTCTGAGGTAGCCACCTGCTTTAAGCAATCTTCAATTATAATGGTGCCTAAGAAGGATGTGGTAACTTGCCTCAATGATTATCATCCAGTAGAACTTACATCCACTGTGATAAAGTGCTTTGAAAGGTTGGTGATGAAACATCTCATTTCCTGCTTGAGAAATGACTTGGATCTGCACCAGTTTGTCTACGGTAACATTAGGTCAACAGCAGATGCCATTTCAATGGCTCTTCACATAACCCCCGGAACGTCTGGACAGTGAAGATGCATACATCAGGATGCTCTTCATTGACTCCAACTTGGCATTCAATACTATCATCCACTCAAAAGTAACCAATAACCTTCAAGACCTTGGCCTCAGTATCTCCCTGTTCAACTGAATCCTCAATTTCCTCAATTGCAGACCCCAGTCAGTTCAGATCAGCAACAACATCTCCTCTACAATCACCATGAGCACAGGTGTACCACAAGGCTCTATGCTCAGCCCCTGCTCTACTTGCTTAATACTTATGACTGTGAGGCTAAATACAGCCCCAATGCCATATTTAAGTTTGCTGACAACACCACTGCCATTGGCCGAGTCAAAGGTGGTGACGAATCAGCGTAGGGGAAGGAGATTGAAAATCTGGATGAGTGGTGTCACGACAACAACCTCTCACTCAATGTCGGCAAGACCAAGCAGCTGATTATTGAGTTCAGGAGGAGGAAACAGGAGGTCCATGAGCAAATCCTCACTCGGTGGAGAGGGTCAGCAACTCTGAAGTCTTTGGTGTTATCATATTGGATGATCTGTCTTGGGTCCAGCAAACAAGTGCTATTACGATAAAAGCACAGAAGCGCCTCTACTTTCTTAAATGTTTGCGAAGATTTGGCATGCCATCCAAAACTTTGACAAACTTCTATAAATATGTGGTGAAGAGTATATTAACTGGTTGCATCATGGCCTGGTATGGAAACACCAATGCCCTTGAACTGAAAAAACTATAAAATGTAGTGGATACAGCCCGGTCCATCATGGGTAAAGCCTCCCCACCACTGAGCACATCTACATGGAGCGCTGTCGCAGGAAAGCAGCATCCGTCATCCAGGACCCCCACTATCTAGGCCATGCTCTCTTCTCGTTGCTGTCATCAGGAAGGACGTACAGGAGCTTCAGGACCCACGCCACCAGGTTCAGGAACAGTTATTTCCCCTCAACCATCAGGTTCTTGAACCAGTGCAGATGACTTTTCTCAACAACACTCACCCCATCACTGAACTGTTCCCACAACAGATGGACTCACTTTAAGGACTCTTTAGCTCATGTTCTCAATATTTATTGTTTATTTATTATTATTATTTGTTTATTTGTATTTACTGTGAATACCCATACCACCAGGTTAAAGAAAAGTTATTAACCTTCAACCATCAGGCTCCGGAACCAACAAAGATAACTTAACTCAGCTCAACACTGAACTGATTCCAAAACCTATGGACTCACTTTCAAGTACTTTACAACTCATGCTCTCAATATTGTTCATTACTTATTTAGTTATTATTACTTTGTATTGTCTTCTTCTGCACATTGGTTGTTTGTCTGCCTTCGTGTGTAGTGTTTCAATAATTCTATTGTGTTTACTGTGAATGCCTGCAAGAAGAACTATCTCAGGGTTGTATATGGTGACATATTCATAATTTGATAATAAATTTACTTTTAACTTTGAACTTGAACTTTGTGGCTAGACCATCAATGAAGGATTAATTTGAATGCGATACTAATAAACACAACCTCAAACTCTTGTTCACTAAGAGTCCAGTTGCCAACCTGCTTTGACTGATCATCATACATTTCACTTGCTCACAATGCACAATTAAAACCCAACACAAAGAACACATTTTCAACCAAATTTATCAATATATTCTTGTCATATTGCCTACATTTTGTTAACACTTTCTTCAATGTATCTTTGCTCTCTAGTGCTTAGCCATCTTCTTGGGCAGTCCCTTGACTTCAGATTTACTTCCATTTTAGTTTTGTTAGCTTTGAGTTAGCTGGTGAAGCCAACGTGGGACCACAGACTCTTTGACAGATAGTCTTGCAGGCTGGGCAGGTGATCATTTGTGGTGTGTTCCTTCTACAGCTGAAGGAGGTTTCCTGGGTGCTCCTTATAAATGGCCCCACGGTTCCCAATGTTCTTTATTCTCTTCGAGAGGTCATGAATTCCATGAGCTGGATTGCTGTACTTCTTCAGGGAGATTTTGAGCATATTTACAAAACTTTCCTTTGCCTAGTCATCTCCTTCCACAATAGAGCTTTAAATAAAGTGTGTTTGAGGAGGTTGGTGGCACTCATGCAAATTACCGGACCAGATGGAATTCCAGGGCGGGTACTCAGGATATACATGGCACAACTGGCAGGTGTGTTTACAGACATTTTTAATCTCTCCCTCTCCCAGTGTAGAGTGCCCTCCTGCTTCAAAACATCCACCATTGTCCCTGTAACTAAAAAGACCAAGGTAACATGTCTGAATGACTGGTGTCTTGCTGCACTCACCTCAATAATAAACAAATGCTTTGAGAGGCTGGTCAAGGACTACATCTGCAGCTTGCTGCCACCCACACTGGACCCCCTATAATTCGCCGACACAACCGATTAACAGACGACGCAATAGTCACAGCTCTACGTACCGTCCTTTCACATCTGGAGAAGAAGGATGCTTATGTGAGAATGCTGCTCTTCGACTACAGTTCAGCATTCAACACCGTAGTTCCATCCAGGCTCGACAAGAAGCTCTGAGACTCTCAGCCTTCACCTTGCTTTGTGCAGCTGGATCCTGGACTTCCTGTCAGATCGCTGGCAGGTGGTAAGAGTGGGCTCCCTCACCTCTGCACCTCTGACCCTCAACACAGGTGCCCCTCAGGGCTGTGTCCTAAGCCCCCTCCTTCACTCTCTGTATACCCATGACTGTGTTGCTACCTACAGCTCCAATTTGCTAATTAAATTTGCTGATGATACTACATTGATTGGCCTAATCTCAAATAATAACAAGGCAGCCTACAGAGAAGAAGTCATCACACTGACACAGTGGTGTCAAGAAAACAACCTCTTCCTCAATGTCGCAAAAACAAAGGAGCTGGTTGTAGACGACAGGAGGAGCAAACTCCTATAGACATCAATGGATCTGGAGTTGAGAAGGTGAACAGCTTCAAGTTCCTCGACATACACATCACCGAGGAATCTCACGTGGTCTGTACATACAGGCTGTGTAGTGAAAAAAGCACAACAGCGCCTAAGATGGTAAAAGAAGTTTGGTATGGGCCCCCAAATCCTAAGAACTTTCTACGGGGGCACAATTGAGAGCATCCTGACTGGCTGCATCACTGCCTGCTATGGGAACTCTATTTCCCTCAATCGCAGGATCCTGCAGAGAGTGGTGTGGACAGCCCAGCGCATCTGTAGATGTGAACTTCCACCTACTTAGGACATTTACAAAGTCGGGTGTGTAAAAAGGGCCTGAAGGATCATTGCGGACCCGAATCACCCCAACCACAAACTGTTCCAGCTGCTACCATCCAAGAAACCGTACCGTAGCATAAAATCCAGGACCAACAGGCTCCGGGACAGCTTCTTCCACCAGGCCATCAAACTGCTTAACTCTTGTTGATACAATTGTATTTCTATGTTATATTGCACATACTATTTATTATAAAGTACCATAAGTTCCACATTGCACATTTAGACGAGATGTAACGTAAAGATTTTTACTCCTCATGTATATGAAGGATATAAGTAATAAAGTCAATTCAATTCACCCAAAGTAACTGACTGAGTATAATTAGTGATTCATTGCAAGGGATTTTAGCCTTGACAAGGACACAGATGATAGCTTTCCTTCTCGTGAATTTGAAGAATTATGCAAATACTTCATTGGTAACCATAGAGTCATCAAGTTATGCAGCACAAAAAGAAGTGTTGGAGTTTGGAGTTCAGAGTTCAATTCCAACACCATCTGTAAGAAGTTTGTACATCCTTCTCATGAAAAGCGTGAGTTTCCTCCAGGTGCTCTGGTTTCCTCCCATATTCCAAAGACATACTGGTCAGTAGGTTAACTGGTCACTGTAATTTGTCCTGTGATTAAGCTAGGATTAAATAGATGGGTCGCTGAGTGGTGTAACTTGCTGGGCTGGAAGGGCCTGTTCTGCACTGTATCTCCAGCTAAAAATAAGATGCCTACTAAACTGTCTGCCTGAGCTCGTCCATTTACCTGTTTATGGCCCTTATCCATCTAAACCTTTCCTAACTGTGTATCTGTCTTAATTCCTTTAAACATTGTAATTGTACCTGCCTCTATCAGTTCCTCTGACATCTCATTCTGTATACCCAGCACTCTTAAATGAAAAGGTTGCAAATCAGGTCCATTTAACTCTTTCTATCCTCACCTCAAGCATGTGCCCCTCTTGTTTTAGAACCCCCCCCCCCATCTTAGTCAAAAGACTGTGACCATTCTCCTTATCTGTGATTCTCATTATTTTTATACACCTCTCCAAGGTCACCCCTCAACCTCCTTTGCTCCCAAGGAAAAGAGCCCCATCCTAATCAGTATCACCTTATAAGTCAAGCCTCCATTACTGGTTTCATCTTTCCAGCTTCTGCAGCAGACAGTGCAGGTGTCTGAAGCACAAAGGGGGAGAGGATTAGTGAGGTCAGTAGACCATGAGATTTGTGCCTGGTTTGAGGTTTTGATCTTCAAATTCCCTTTTTTGTCATCAAACAAGATAGTGCAGCCACATTGAAGGCTCACTGACTGTTCTGCCCCTCGAAGGGATGGCTGCAGTTAGCATCATCATAACACGGATAACAGCAATCTTAGCCAGCTGGCTGACAGTCAACAGTAAAATAAGATTGCAGGTGTTATCCATATTCGTGGTTCATGCTCCATGGGACCCATGTGATTCTGCTGGTGCAGTCCTTCACCAGTCTTAGTTACCTGCTGGAGGATAAATTGCTGTTTTGCTGTGAAGGCCTGCAAACCCATTCAAACACCAACCCAGAGTTGCGAAGGTGGCTGTGTCAGTGTGCATGATAGCACACTCACCTTGTAAAGTAGTCGTCTAGGTCTCCACTGTAACACCAAGACCTTGTGCCACAATAGAAGTTGTCATGTCAGTCACCTTGCCCTGATGGTGTCTCTGTATGTCCCTATAATTTTTATGGTGGAAAGGATGACTGCTTAAAGCTCTGTGCCAATTTGCTGGTTGACTTGGCACAGTCAAGGAAGGATGGCTTTTCAACTGGCTTCCTGGTGCATGAAACATTTATTTTGTGCTTACCACGTCTGCACCTGACTCTTCGGTAGTGGAGTTAGAACATAGAAACACAGAACATAGAAAACCTACAGCATAATACAGGCCCTTCGGCCCACAAAGTTGTGCCGAACATGTCCCTACCTTAGCAATTACTAGGGTTACCTATAGCCCTCTATTTTTCTAAGCTCCATGTACCTATCCAAAAATCTCTTAAAAGACCCTATTGTACCCACCTCCACCGCCGTTGCCGGCAGGCCATCCCACGCACTCACCACTCTCTGAGTAAAAAACTTACCCCTGACATCTCCACTGTACCTACTCTCTGGCACCTTAAACCTGTGTCCACTTGTGGCAGCCATTTCAGCCCTGGGAAAAAGCCTCTGACTATCCACACGATCAATGCCTCTCATCATCTTATACACCTCTATCAGGTCACCTCTCATCCTCCGTCGCTCCAAGGAGAAAAGGCCAAGTTCACTCAACCTGTTTTCATAAGGCATGCTCCCCAATCCAGGCAACATCCTTGTAAATCTCCTCTACACCCTTTTTATGGTTTCACATCCTTCCTGTAGTGAGGCGACCAGAACTAAGCACAGTACTCCAAGTGGGGTCTGACCAGGGTCCTATATAGCTGCAACATTACCTCTTGGCTCCTAAATTCAATTCTACGATTGATGAAGGCCAATACACCGTATACCTTCTTAACCACAGAGTCAACCTGCACAGCTGCTTTCAGTGTCCTATGGACTCGGACCCCAAGATCTCTCTGATCCTCCACACTGCCAAGAGTCTTACCATTAATACTATATTTTGCCATCATATTTGACCTATCAAAACAAACCACTTCACACTCATCTGGGTTGAACTCCATCTGCCACTTCTCAGCCCAGTTTTGCATCCTATCAATGTCCCATTCTAACCTCTGAGAGCTCTCTACACTATCCACAACACCCCCAATCTTTGTGTCATCAGCAAACTTACTAACCCATCCCTCCACTTCCTCATCCAGGTCATTTATAAGTTCTTGAGCAGTGTTGCCTTTCAGTGATCTGATAGTTATCCTGTCCTTGTTCCCCGAATGTATTAGGTTACTAGCGACTGGTGTCTCACTGTGCACAGTCCCTGCTTCTATACAATCTTCTAAGAAATTTACTGCTAGGATCTGAGTTTGTGAATGCAGCCCTGCAATGTCAAAGTTCAAAGTTTAAAGTAAAATTTATTATCAAAGTACATATATATCACAACCCTGAGACTCATTTTATTGTGGGCATACTCAATAAATCCGTAATAGAATAATAACCATAATAGAACCAATGGAAGACCACACCAATTTGGGCGTTCAACCAGTATGCATAAGACAACAAACCATGCAAGTACAAAAAGAAAGCAATATTAAGAAATAAATAATCAACAAATATTGAGAACATGATATGAAGAGTCCTTGAAAGTGACTCCATAGGTTCTGGGAACATTTCATTGATGGAGCAGGTGAAGTTATTCCCTTTGGTTCAAGAACCTGATGGTTGAGAGGTAATAACTGTTCCTGAGCTGGTGGTGTAAGTCCTGAGCCTCCTGTACCTTCTCACTGATCGCAGCAGCAAGAAGAGAGCATGGCCTGGGTGGTGGGGGTCCCTGATGATGGAGAGCCATTGAATCAAACAGCTCAGAAGCAGACCACAGACTTCATGGTAATCGTCATGCATCCAAGTAGACTAATCTAATTTTGCTCGCCCACATATTATGTATTTCACCCATATTTTACCAACCTTTGTTCAATAACCCACCAGCTTGCCTAACCCATCAATCCACATACTTCTGGGGGGGGGGGGTGGATTTGAGGTATTAACACTGCCACATGCATACTTCAGACAGATCAGCATTGAATTCAGATCACCAGAAAATGAAATACACACAAAATCCTGGAGGAACTCAGCAGGCCAGGCAGCATCTATCAAAAAGAGGATGAAGGGCCTTGGGCTGAAACGTTGACTATTTATCCTTTTCCATAGATGCTGCCTGTCCTGCTGAGTTCCTCCAGCATTCTGTGTGTATTGCTTTGGATATCTAGTGTCTGCAGATTTTCTTGTGCTAAAAATGGAGTCAGCAGCTCCACTAGCTACCACGCCACTGTGCTGCCAATCTGTGAAAATCTTCATCATGGTTATCTTTCTGCTGATCCTTAGTGCCTGGAAAGTTTGCCCTTCTTATGTACCCTGAAGGACCCAGTGGTCAGCCTGTCATGAGGGGAAGAACTAGGGTGGGTATGTGAATGTAGGAGATGCATATTTAGAATTAACTATAGTCTGTAACTTTCAGAACATTGCCTCATGAGATGGAAGTAAGATGCCAGGCACAAGATCAGTTTTGGGAATGTGATAGTTTTTGTTTATTTCAGACCTTTTGCTGCCACAGCCTTATAGAAGCATCTAGCACTGTGATCTTGATTTAGATTACAATATACAGCTACAGTGGTCTCTCCTGACCTTGATAGTGCTCAATTGCTCCTGCCAAAGAGGGATGTATATCAATGAAATTCAGGCGTATTTTTGGGTGCAGGATCTCAAGGTTGAAGAACTGGCAATCTGTGCAAACTGTGAGCCTTCAATATGAGATTTTTTAGTGCGCAAGATGAAGTAAAGTATGTCCTTTATGATTAAGGCTGTTGGTAAGTAAATGAACTTAGCAGTGTACAGAGCCGGTGCTGCAGTTGGTCTAAAATACAGAATTTTAAGCTGTGTCCACTAATCATGATCTCTCGTGTTAATTTCTTGCAACACTGGTTCTGTGCTGTACTGATCTCAACTGATAACTGCTCCCACTGTAGTGGTCTGGCGGCCATCCTAAATCCCTATGGTTTCATCTCTTTTCCATCCAATTGCGTAGTACTTTGTTCAAAACACTATGGCCTGGTCTCTCCTATCCTATGCCATGCCATTCTTCACTATTTCCCAGGCTAGATCAATTAACTATTCCTATTTTAACTGGTGTTAATAAGGTTTCTTACTGGACCCCCAGCAGGCATGCTGGTAAAGCAGCGAAGCCATTGTATTGAGGAGGCAGCACTGGACTTTGTAAGCAGCTTGTAATGCAATCAGTTGGTGCACATTAATACATATTACTATCCCTGCACCCATGTTTTGGAGTAACCAACGTAAACCTCCTCATGTTTGTTTCAGGGGAGGAATTCAGGAGCTTCTATGTTTGCTTCACCATTATGATGGATGGTGCACATTATGAACACATATGAGATATACTATGTACAGGATTGTCTGTTTTGTGCATCATTGAATCTCTATGCACAAAATATTCAAATTAAGTAAGAAAGAGAATCACGGAATCTACACATTATATATAAACTATTTCTTGCTGGCAAAAAAAACAAAGATCATACCTTTCTGGATAGGAGAGCAGTTTTAAATGAATCAATTTTTCAAGGTGGTTTCTTTCATCTTACAGCCCTTCTCATCTTGTTTTGTATCATTATTGCTCCAACTCTTTTGTATTCTGCCCATCTTTCTCTGGTTGTCATTATTCAGTGCCCATCAACAGATAAGATATATTTGGGAAAAACCTATCAGGTAGGCTGGACACCGGATAATTGAGGTGATGACTAGTGCGAGCAAAAGACAATTGATACTGATAGTGTCAGAGGGTATATCTAAAAGGATCTGTACCCTCCATCTCCTTTGCCCTTTTTTTTCTCATAATGGTAGAATATGGAATAACTTGGACATATCTGATATATGTCAAGTCCTGAGACAACTATACATAGCAGTTCCTGAGAGGGAAAAAAAAACTGCGGCAATAGAGATAGCTGTTTCTATTCATTTACATTTCAATAGGTTACAGAACACACGTTAAAGTGATGACCTGAATTTAAATATTTTAAATGGAGTCAACTATCATTAAAAAAAAGGTGGTTTCGAAAACCTTTCATTCCGTATATCATTTTCAATTGTGCAAATAGTATGATATGTTTTAATTTATCTATAATACCACTAACAAAAGCTTTGCTGATTTTTAAAGGATGTAGCCCTTTTGTAATCATAATTTACTGGAAATGAATCTCTAAAATTATTTTTTTCTACGTAAACTGCCCCTATTTACTTTCTCTGCTCCAAGTGTCCTAAGTTTTCCTCAGTTAGAAAGATACAACAGACTGACATAGAGAAAATTAATTGAAATATTACAAAAATGCTACTTTTCTTTGTCTTTCTCTCATGGTCATGGTGTGCAGCCACATAACTCCAAAAGGAAGGAAAAGTGGGAGGGTTTGATTTCTAGGTTTTTGAATTTCTAAATAAAGCTCAATGTTTTTCTCTCTTTTCTCCATCCTCATGAACGGTCTCGGCCTGAACCATCGACTGTTCACTCTTTTCCATAGATGCTGCCTGACCTGCTGAGTTCCTCCAGCATTCTGTGTGTTTTGCTTTGGACTTCCATCATCTGCAGATTTTCTTATGTTTGTAATTTTTTAAAAATTCTTTACAGGATCTTCTCTCTCAAAGATTCTGACTATTACTAGGATACTGCACTACAAAGAGTAGGTACTTGGACAATTAACGATGTAGTGAATTTACATGTATGACTCTAGACAGCGGAGACAGGATTTTCAACTTGCATAGCCGCTCACTGATGACACCAGAATGTTGAAGTAAGGGACTTCAATGAACAGTAATGCATGATTTTTAGACTCCTTACTTAAAGAAGTTTTAATCATTTTAATGTTTTCAGCATTTCTTTTAAAGGGTCCCATATGATGTTGACTGTTTATGAATATCAACACAAATTTTCAATAACACTGACATCTTTGGCAATGGTTCGCTTGAGTGCAGTACCTCAATGCCTGTCAAAGCCATTTTGTTACTGCAACAAGTCATTTATGCTGAGAGTTTCAGCCCTGAACTGTGCCTCTTTGGACCACCGTGCTCTGGACCATGCTGAAGGAAAGGATGTGGTCCACAGGTAGGCAACCAGTGATCTTCAAGTGGTGAAAGATCTGTTTCAATAAATGTCAATGTTCAAATTGTCTTGTTATATATCAAAGACTTAGAAATGCAGCAACCTTTCCTCCTCACTGCTCACAAGGATAATTGAGGTTGAACCTTGGACGAGTGGAAGTGGCTCTATGAAACACAACTTCCTGATATTGTTTATGCTTTCACCTTTGCCTTTCAGATTCTGCCAGTGATTGTACTGCTGCTTGTCAGGTTCCCAGCGCAAACTGCTGACGCTTATTTTGTGAAGATTCAGTCTGCTCCCAGGCTTTCTCAACACAAGTTTTCCAGGTCAACTGTACTTCCTTCCACCAATGAAGCCACAGTCAATGGGCAGAATTGAACAGAAGTATTAGGAAGTTTCCCTAGGAGGAGGTACAGTCGACGTTTCGGGCCGAGACCTTTCGTCAGGACTAACTGCAAGAAAAGCTAGTAAGAGATTTGAAAGTGGGAGGGGGAGGGGGAGATCCAAAATGAAAGGAGAAGACAGGAGGGGGAGGGATGGAGCCAACAGCTGGACAGGTGATTGGCAAAAGGGATACGAGAGGATCACGGGACAGGAGGCCTAGGGAGAAGGAAAAGGCTGGGGGGAACCCAGAGGATGGGCAAGGGGTATAGTCAGAGGGACAGAGGGAGAAAAAGGAGAGAGAGAGAAAGAATGTCCCTGGATCCTCTCGTATCCCTTTTGCCAATCAACTGTCCAGCTCTTGGCTCCATCTCTCCCCCTCCCCCTCCCACTTTCAAATCTCTTACTAGCTCTTCTTTCAGTTAGTCCTGACGAAGGGTCTTGGCCCGAAACGTCGACTGTACCTCTTCCTAGAGGTGCTGCCTGGCCTACTGCGTTCACCAGCAACCTTGATGTGTGTTGCTTGAATTTCCAGCATCTACAGAATTCCTCGTGTTTGCCTCTTAGGAAGTTTGGGCATTTAGATGGCAGGAACTGAGGGAGTGCCTGTGCTCTTACTCCTCAGCTTATTGGTATATAGTTGGGGAGAAAGATCCTCTTCATGATGTCAAGTCTTCCCAGCATACATAACTAGAGGTTCCTGACGTTTTTTATGCCATGGTCCCCTACCATTAACCGAGAGATCCGTGGACCTCAGGATGGGAACCCCAGTGTTAAACCATCAAAGATCTCAACTCCATTTTGCTGGGTGCCTCTGGGCTTTTCCAAAGCAGGCCAGGCAGGCAAGAGCAAACAAGAGAAAATCTGCAGGTGCTGGAAATCTAAGCAACACACACTGAAGTCCTGCTGAAGGGTCTCAGCCCAAAACGGCGGCAGTACTCTTTTCTATAGATGCTGCCTGGCCTGCTGAGTTCCTCCAGCATTTTGTGTGTGTTGCAGGCAGACAATATATTACTTCAGTATACCGAGTCTTGATCAGAATGCTTGCTTTGCATTTGTATATGAGCCACATTATGCTTGGTGTCCAACAAATCATACAGAGGTGGAAAACTTATGATACAGGTACAGCTAATGACATAGCCTATCATGTCTGTACCAGTAAGGAAAATCCTACCTTCCAGCTCTACAGGTCACAGGTCTTGTGGATCTCACTCTTCCTTTAGTTTGTCTTGTTCTTCCACCCTCTGTTTTTTGACCAGCAACATTGTATTCCAATTCTAAGCACCTTTGTCTGGAAACAACACTTTTGGGAAGACGCCTTGAAGTCAAAAGCATTGCATCTTGATATTATGGAAAACATGTTAAAATTGCTTATAGACAAAACAAACAAACAATTAATCTATATGTAGTTGATAATCCCTATAAATAGTGGTGTTTCATTTCTTAGGCCATACACACCAAACAGGCAGCATTAGTGTAGAATCAGCATTCCTTGCTAATTAACAACTTGATCTGCTGCTCTAAAACATCCGTTAATGAGCTGTAAATCTCTTCACCAACGCAGCATTGTACAATTCAACAGAGTGGGCATGTAACATTCTCTAATGTGTCTAACCCAATTTCATGCTATTGATCTTTGACATTTGCAAATGGAGAACTTTGATCTATTTTAATATCACTAAAAATGGCCCAAACTCAATAGAGCATGCAAGCAGAAAGGTGTGTTTTGTGCATAATGCTTAACTTGAACATGGGGTTAGGAGTTGCATAATTACTGTACTTCAATGTAGTTTGGAAAACTGTACACATATCAATCTGCTCCCTTGCTTTTCCAGATTTTCTCTTTCCTATTCATTAGACTCAATCTAAAAATGTCTGCTAGTAATGTAACAGCCAAATCTTGAAATGCTCTTTGTTTTGAGATTGCTCCATACATTTCTCCAGCTTGTTTGACCACTGGAATGAAGAACCACAATTGACGTAAATTCCAGTCCCAGAATATGTGGAACCTGAATATTCAGGCTCTATGCCTTTAACTTCCAAAGAGAAGACATTTATCCGTAGCAGTAGCATGAAGCATAAGTCATTGTATTAATCATCTTGAAATGGAATTGAGGATGAATTTATATCTCCTTGTTGGTTTCACTAATTAATATTATTATAAGATGATTTCCAATTTATGCTGTTTCTACTTTCAAATTAACTGGAAATATGAATATAAATGTTATAGAAAGCCATCTGCAATCTAATTTCTATCAACCATTTTTTATTGATTATGATATAATATTAAACAGTTTAATAACTTTTTAAACTATCTTCTACCCTCTCCAAAGTATTGACTAATATTTTCATTAAATGCAAACTTTCCTCTGTCGGTTGTTTAATGGTCATTCTTGTATGTAAATCAGAAATGTTAAGAGTTGCTGGGTTGTATGTGCTAGATGGGAATTACAAGTAAGTCTTAATTTAAAATGACCCATGTCATTAAAGGCAACTTTTCCAACTGGGATCACTCAGTAATGATTAAAAGCTGGAATTTGATTAACATTTGAGATTATTGTCAATTAATAAATTACTTCTTGATAGTTATTACTGTCTTTAAACCTACTGACCTTTGTTTTCATTTATAAAGTGTCACATCAGCAAGGTGCCAGAGCTGTGTTTCCAATTGTGAATGATACCTCTGCAAAATTAATGAATGCTGAAAGTAAGAGATAAATTTGGTAAAGTCAATGGAAATGAAATTAGGGACACGTGAAAGAATTGTGACTGATTTAATATTGCCCATTTCACACTGCTAACCAAAGTCAACCATCGCCCCCATTGTAATTTGATGAGATCCTTCAAAAGGGATTATCAAATTCACCTCAGTACCTTCTTCCCAATCTATGATATTTTATATTCTACTGAGTACAGTTTTAGGCTCCCTATCTAAACAAGGGTGTACTTGCCAGAGAGATGGACACAGCAGGTAGTGCTGCTAGCTATGGCTCCAGAAACATACATTTGATCATGATCTCCATACCTGAGTTTGTAGATTGTCCTTGTGACTGTGGCAAACATTCCAAAGGAATGCTGGTTGGTAGATAAATTGCCCTCCGTCAAACTACTCCTAACCTAAGTTAGTGGTGGGAGAATTGGTGTGGTAGAACAGAGAATATGTTGTATGTGAATAACTAGGCAAATGGGATTAATGGTTTTGCTATGAGTACAAGTGGTGGCATAGTGGCATCAGTGCTGGACTTCGGAGCGAAGGCTCCCGAGTTCAGACCCAGCCGGCTCCCCAGGCACACTTTCCATCCGTGCTGGGTTGAGTGTTGAGCTAGCAACTTGACCTCGTAAAAAAAAATGCCTGCTATAGAAACATCAACAGCGAAAAGTTGATGGCCTACGCTCTCTCGTGAGTTTAAAAGGCAATTTCCTTTTTGCTTTTATGAGCACAAGCTTCATTTGATGAGCCAAATAGCCTCCTCTATGTTGCGGGAAAATATGAGAATTAAAAATTCATACAGGTGGGGTGCAAAGAGTATGTTTCTCCAAGTTGAGGAGTTTAGAACCAGGGGAAACAGTTTCAAAATAAGGGGTAAACCATTTAGGACTAAGATTAAGAGAAGATTGGGATAGGAATAGTGAAGAGGAATGGTGCTGAGATAGAAAATCAGCCACAATTAGGAAAGCAGGCTCAATGGGAGTATCAAAATGATTCACTTCTACTTATGTTCATATTCTAAAATTTGTAACCAAATTTTTATTAGAAAATGACACCAGTACAGTACGCGTAGGTTACATATACTTTGGGTTTTAACAAGGAAAGTAAGTGAATGACCAAAGATTATGGAGTAAGGTCGGAAAATATAGAAGGATATATGAATTAAGTCAGGAATTAGTTCTTCACTGCCATTAAATTTGAACTTTGAAAGCATACAGATTGTAAGAGGCAGTGAAGTCTGAGGGAATTAGAAGATTCACAGTTTGAAATCATAATAATAATCTATTACTGATTTAATCTATTATTTTAAGAGGTACCTAGAATTATTTTTAGACAGAGATGGAAGTATAATAAAATGGGATCCACAAAATAGGTAGGGTAAAGCCAGCTTTGTAAAAAACAACTTTTTCTTACTTTTAAATATTATAGTGTTTATTAATTTGAATTGCATTTGTTCACTTGGTCTTTACATTAACAATATCATATTATATTGGAAGATAAACCTAAACTCAGAACTTCCCAGCTGCAAACAAGAACTAATAGATTTAACTTCAATTAAATGCATTCAGTCTTGAACTTTCTGAAATCCATTACATCTGTGGATCTGCAGCCGTAAATAAATAAAAGTCAGCTCGACTGTGAAGAGCTTTCCGCTATACGTTTTTGAATGCACTTTAATTTTTTCCTCATAAAGTATAACCAAGTGTTGGAGTGAATTTGAAGGTCTAGTTCATTGTAGTGATTGGAATTCTTACATTAATCAAAAACAAAAGATGAGAAAAAGGGGAACGTAAAGATAGAAGTCCCCTTTGCTAACTGTGGTTACACTAATCTAAACTTCCTGAAGTTACTTTGAGTTCTAAGGATGGGTAATCTGGAAGCTGTCTGAGTGTTAATCTGTAGGAAACTGTCTGGAGAGTTCAGGCTCCTCTGTCTTTGCTGGGGCATTGCTCAGGAGATTCTAGTCTTAATCCAATTTACTCAGCTGTATCAGTATCACTGCTGCAGCCTGTCACAAAATTAAAACCTTTGCTTCATAAAAACACTTCAAATTTAGAACTTATCAGCCAAGCAGGGAGCCTTGAAAGTTCATTTAGTCTGGGTAACTTCTCAATTATCTTCTCAGCACAGTAGATGTGTAAAACTGCAGAAATCAATAAGATTCTATTCTCCTTATATTGGAAAGGGAGAAATTAATGAGATAGGACATTCTCTTAATCAGAAATAAATGTTTTAATTCAGGTAATGACATAGTTTTCTCTTGCAGAAGGATGACAAATAAGATGCTGCACCCCCAGAAGAGGCAGTTTCAATTTTATTGTAAATATAAAAGGTATTGATTCGAGAGATGTACAAACCCTATTGCTTACAAAAGCCATTCAGAGGGACTGGGAAAACTATTAACCATTGGGTCAGAAATCAATAAACAACACTGAAATGTATCAGAGGTCGCCCTTTACAACACCTTGGAAAGCAAAATGGCAGAGCTTGTGACAGAACTGTCTCTTGTGAGGCAATGTTAGGGATGAGGAGGTCAGACATTTAATCTCATCTGCGGTTTGACAGGTGCTTTGACAGTCCGAATGTAGTTCCTGTGAAACTCCAATTATTAAAGACACTGATTCTCTGTGTTAGACTCAGATATGGTTTCTGTTCTGATGAGAGACACAAAAAGACTTAGTGCTGATTGCTTTGTGAAATTAGCATTAGAGAACAATTATGTTCAATAAATGCACAATTAGTATCGAAATGAAAATGAGTGTCTTTTAAAGTTACACTTGTTGCAATACTGCAACTTGTACGAAAAATGTCATTGAACATGAATTTTGTGTTAATCAAGATGATGATTGTTAGTGTTGAAGAAGGGTGCATCACTAGTGTTAACATTAAGCCTTCCCAATAAAAGCACAGGATTAGATACAGAATAAAATTCTTTCTACTTTAAAACACCTGTAATAACAAATTGTTTTATAACTTTCCAACCAATTTCTTTTCCAGGTAGTTTATTTTGCACCAGTGCTATCAACTAAGTTCAATGATATCAAATTCATAAATTACTAGGCTTAGGTTAAGGGAATGACAGATTTCGAGGTTTTTTTTTCAAGAACTGTGATTATTTCAGGCCTGAAAATTAGCATACTGAATGAAATTTGCATGATGGAATAAAATGCACATGTTCCACAAACAGCAGTTTATAAGGTGATTAAATTTAGTTCCAAAGTATTCTCTTTGAATTACAGCATTTTCGGATGATTTCGGTTTTAACTAATCTATATATTGTGACTGAAATCCACAGGATGCTGTGAGATATACTGTATTGGAACAATTGCCTCTGTAGCAAGTGCTTTTCCAAATACGATTACAGGATTATAGAACTCTTTGTTCTTGTAATTTATTTCAGAATAAACTGCAGAGGACCTTGGACTACAGATAATAGATTTAGATGGCAGCCAAAATACATAATGCCATCAAGCAGGAAAAGAAAATTGTTGGCTTTGCATTCAAAAACATTGCATTTCAAAGTAAAAGAACTTCAACAATAGCTTAATTTGACTACATTTTAACTACTGTCATCAGATTTAGGAATTCATTCTAAGAATGATGTGCAAAAGTGGAAATAATAGACATAATTTTATTGTAATAATAGTAGGCATTGA
The DNA here is from genome assembly GCF_030028105.1 of Mobula birostris. Lineage (NCBI taxonomy): Eukaryota > Metazoa > Chordata > Chondrichthyes > Myliobatiformes > Myliobatidae > Mobula > Mobula birostris. The sequence goes on along the minus strand of NC_092381.1, from coordinate 63,272,152 downwards.
GGAAAAATAAGAGTTAGAACAGCTCTACTTATGAAAATAAGTAGTAGGAGCAGAAGAAGGCCATTTAGCCCTCAGATCTGCTCTGCCGTTCTATGAAATATCATTTTTCTGCTCAACCCCCCCCATTTCCACGAATTCCCAAGATATTTTATTTTATTGACATACAGCACAGCGTAGGCTCTTCCTGTCCTTCAACCCGCGCTGCCCAGCAATCACCCAGTTTAATCCTAGCTCAATCACGGGACAATTTACAATGATCAATTAACCTACCAACCAGTATGTCTTCGGACTGTGGGAGGAAACCGGTGCACCCAGAGGAAACCCACGCAGTCACAGAGAGAACGTACAAGTTCCTTACAGGCAGTGGCAGGAACCCAGTAACCTATCCCAGTTTGAATGCAATCAATGACACCATAGGCCACCAGGGATTCACAGCCTCTGAGTGAAAAGAAATTTCTCCAGTTAAACTATAAAAGGTCTACCCCTTCTTGTGAGACTGTGTTTCTTAGTTTGTACTCCTTCAAAATGGATAACATCCTCCCTGCACCTTCTTCGTTGAGACCTCCGAGTATTTTGGATGTCTCAGTGAAGTCACTCATTCTGCTAAACTCTGCAGGATGGAGGCCTGGCCTACCTAATCTCTCCCCGCTGCACAGGATCGAAAGAAGCTGCAGAAAGTTGGAAAATCAGTCAGCTCCATCACAGGTACCAGCCTCCATAATATCCAAGACATCTTCAAGGAACGCTGCCTCAGAAAGGTGGCGTCCATTATTAAGGATTCCCCATCACCCAGGACATGCCCCCTTCCCGTTGTCCCATTGTTACTATCAGGAAGGTGGTACAGAAGCCTATAGGCACACACCCAGTGATTCAGGAACAGCTTCTTTCTCTCTGTCATCTGATTTCCTAATGGACATTGAACCCATGAACACTACTTCACTTTTTAAATTACTTCTGTTTTTGTTCTAATATTTTTAAATTTAACTATTTAATATACTTATATGTATTTACTGTAATTTATTTATTTTCTATATTTATTAGGTATTGCAATGTGCAGCTGCCACTAAGTGAACAAATTTCATGATATATGCTGGTGATATTAAACCTGATTCTGATTCTGTATAAGACACCTTAGCACTTGTCTTCTAAGGACAAAACACCGTGGACTTCCCTACATTCTTGTTGCTCGTCCATATTAGCTTTCAAAGACTTTTGTATAAGGGCTGCCGGAGTCCTTTGAACAAAATTTTCCAATAGTGCATTATTTAAAAAATACTCAACATTTCTGTTTTTTCTTCCAATGTGGATCATTTTGTTAATCATTTTATATGTAGACACAATTTATTTTGTAATGATACATCTTTTTCTCATGGAACAAAGTAAGAATGGATTCTGAAAATATGCAAGCAGAGACCACAGTAACAGCAAATAAATTATTTATGTGTACAAAATACAGGTTGACCATTAATGAGCCAGATTTTATTAACAGTGGTAAACTGCTCTCTTGCTGACATCAAAGAAAGTTGTCACAGATATCCAGCAAATTCTGTGACATGTACTTCATTCCTCCTGATAATTTTAATCTGGCTTCAGTTACAGGGATCTCTGGTTCCAATCAACAATGGCGCCATTAAGTAAGTACCCAGACAGTCATGTTGGCAACTTCTTTTTCACAGAGTAAAACAAAAAGTCCCTATTTCTAACTAATATTTTAAGATCATGCCCCAACAAAATAAATACCAGGATATTCAAATAAAATTTAAAAAGTGGTGAACTGAAATTGATAAATCAGTTTACTATTGTCATATATACAGTGGAAAAACTTACCTTGCATACTGTTCATATTGATTAATTCACTTCAAGAGTACATTGAGGTAATACAAGGTAAAATAATAACAGTGCTGAATTATGTGTTATGTTTACCGAGGAAGCGCAATGCTGGTAGACAATGAGGTACAAGGTAGATTATCTATTATAAGAGGTAGATCAAATAGTCGTAGATAGAGTGAACTGCCAGCAGTTTATTTTTCCCAGAACAGCAATGGCTAATACCAGAGGTCTTCCTTTTAAGGAGAGTGGAGGAAAGTTGAGGGGAGATGTCAGAGATAGGCTTGTTACACAAAGTAGTAAATGGCCGGAATGCAGTGTCTGGTGTGGCAGAGGCTGATACAGAGGGAAGTTTAAGAGACTCTGAGATAGGCACATAGATGAAAAAAAGTGGAGGGTTGTGGGTGGTACAGTAGTATAGTGGTTAGTGTAACACCATTACAGCACCAGTGATAACCAGCTGGGGTGCAACTCCCAACTGTAAGGAGTTTGCACATTGATATGTTCTCCCCATTACTGTGTAGGTTTTTTCTGGGGGCTCTGGTTGCCTCCCACATCCTAAAGACACATGGTTAAAGTTCATGAGTAGTGAACATGCTATATTGGCACCAGATACTTGTGGGCCGCAAACAACGCATCTCACTATATGTTTGATGTACATGTGACAAATAAAGGTAATTTTTAATTTCTATGTTGGTGGGAAGGGTTAGATTGATCATAAAGTAAGTTAAAAGGCTGGCATAACATCATGGGTTGAAGAGCCCGTTCTTTGCTGTACTGTTCAATGTTCCAGATTGTGAGATCAAGAATCTATCTTATCACAGTAGGGAACTGTAGTTTGATAATGGTGGGATAGAAACCGTCCTTGAACTCGGTGGTATATGTACCCGATAAAGAGAATCTCTGGAGGGTACGTTGATCTCCATGATGTGCAGTGATGTGTTCACAACTCCCTGCAGTTTTTTCTGGTCATGGATAAAGCAGTTGCCATGATAAGCCATGGTGCAACTAGGTATGATGCTTTCTATGATGCATTGATAAAAACTGGTGAGGGTCAGGGAACATGCCTAATTTATTTAGCCTCCTAAGGAAGCAGAGACACTGACTGGCCGTAACATCAGCTTGGTGGACCAGACAGGATGTTGGTGATGTCCACTCCTAGGAACTTGAAGCTCTCAACTGTCTTGGCCTTAGCTCCATTGATGTAAACAGGAGCATGTGCACTGTCCCCGCTTCCTGAAGTCAGTGATGGGCTCCTTGTTTTGCTGACACTGAGGGAAAGTTTGTTGTCATGACATCATGTCATTAGGTTTTCTCTCTCTCTCTCTCTCTCCCCCCCCCCCCCCCCCCCCCCGGCTCTCCTGTACTCAGGCTCACCATTATTTAGGATACAGCCCACTATGATGGTATCATCTGCAAACTTCTAGGTGGGGCTAGAGCAGAATCTGACGTACAGTTGTGAGTGTATAGAGTAGAGCAGAGGAAGTGGGCTTGTGTGGCACCACTGCTGACGATACCCATGGAAGGGGCGTTGCTGCCTATCCTCACTGATTGCAGTCCATTCATCAGGAAATCCAGGATTCAGTTGCAAAGGGAGGTGATGAGAAGCTATTAACTATGATTCTGAAGGAATTAGACTCAATTGATAAAAATATTTTTTTCTTTCAAAGATTCATTAAAACTCTTCATTTGAAAACATTCTCTTTTTCTTTCCATTGCTGTTGTCATGCTATTGAATATTCTCAATATTTACACAAGAAGTTCTGCTGATGCTGGAAATCCAAAGCAACACATGCAAAATGCTGGAGGAACTCAGCAGGTCAGGCAGCATCTATAGAAATGAGTAAACAGTTGATGTTTTGAGCCAAGACCCTTCCTCAAGACTGGAAAGGAAGGGGGAAAATGCCAGAATAAAAAGGTGGGGAGAGGATAAGTAATCTGATAGGAAAGGAGAATAGACTATAGGAGAAAGGGAAGGAAGAGGGGCACTGGGAGGAGGAGAATGGCAGGTGAGAAGAGGTAAGAGGCCAGAGTGGGGAATGGAAGAAGTGGAAAAGGGGGCGAATTCTTTTTTACTGCAAATAGAAATCAATATTCATGCCATCAGGTTGGAGGCTACCCAGACAGAATACAAGGTGTTGCTCCTCCACCCTGCGAGTGGCCTCATCGTGACACAACAGGAGGCCACAGACCAACATGTTGGAACAGGAAAAGGATTTAAGTGGGTGGCCACCAGGAAATTCCGCTTCTGGTGCTCAACTAAGCGGACCCCAATTTATGACGGGTCTCTCCATTGTACAGGAGGCCACACCGGGAGCACTTTACACAACCACAGCAGGTGTTGCTTCACTTGGAAAGATTGTTTGGGGCCCTGAGTGGAAGCGAGAGAGAAGGTGAATGGGTAGATGTAGCACTTTGATCACTTTCAGAGATAAGTGTGTGCCAGGAGGGAGATTAGTGCGGAGGGACAAATGGACAAGGGTACATTGCAAACCACAGATTTTTTGCTTCTATTTTAACCAGTGGGATTCAAAGTTCAATGACATGACATTGAACAAGTTGGTATGTGAGATAACCTTACCTTTTGCTCTTATGGTGCGACGCAATTATCACCTATCTGCCCAAAGATCACTCCTGTATTCCGTATGCTTCATTCCCATGGAAATACTTCTAAAAGTGCTTCTTCTAGATAATTTACTTTTGAAGTACATTCTGACTTAATCACCTTCAGAGTCATCTTCAGGCTCCCAAGCTGATCATGAGTTTACTAATGCTTCTACCTGACTCCACCTAACATGTCAATCTTTTAACTAATAAATGACATCTCGCTTTAACTCCAGACTCTGTCCAAAAGCCTCCTCTCCAACTCATAGCAGTGTCTACGTATCCTAATCTTCAAATGAAACCAGGTCTATTTATCAAACTTTCCTTGTGTTTATTCGCAAGTGTATTTTGCTGGTCACTTTGGGCCCTAGCCCCAGACTGTGACTTCAATGTTTTTCTACTCCACCTCATTTTATCCTAATATTCTTAGAATCCCCTCTCATGTTGTTATGCCTCCTTTCATTTCTGCCCTTTCGTGTACCATGTCTCATAAATCTCTGCTCAGTACCTTCAGCACTCCTCCCATCAGCTTCCAAAATTCGCTCCCTGCGCTGCTTTTCTCCCCTTTCTTTAAGACATTCTTGAAATCGACATCATTGAGCACGATCTGCTTTAATTGTTTCTTGATATAATGCTCTTGGTAACTGCTCTGGGCAATTTTACTGTTAATGCAGGTGGTTGTTTAAGTGCAGTATGACTACCTGCTACAACCTGCACAATAATGTTCCACCGGCCAGTAACGGAATACTACAGGCTAAAATCTGTAAGCAAATCACCTGCCGATGCAAACATTCTGGGTGGTATTTTTGAAGAAAGCTAAAAGAGGATAGAAACCTTGAAAGAGAACTTGGTGCAGTAGTTCACCTCCAATTAGACTAGAGTGAGGGATTTAATACACTCGGGGAAATTGTAAGGAATGACAATTATATTTCTATATAGTAAATGTTTTTGCCAACCTTTCGCCTAACTCTTTCTAAGAGTTAGCACTGCAAGATTAATTTTCCCAGACTCACAAAGAATTTAAACTGGCTTGTATGAGAAATGGATTACAGTTGATTCTGGTTAATTGGGCCGTTGGTTTATCGGGACAGCCGCTTACCTGGGGCAACTCTTAAAAGAACAAAAACTAATCAAGAAAATAGCTGGGATTCCCTTTGTTTATTTGGGACACCATGTGGTTTAATTGGGACCGGAGACTGTTGCTGTCATCAGTCACATGTATTTGCGTGCCTGTTAGGCTCTACACCATGCTTAGAGTGAATAGTTTTGTGACAGCATCAGTTTCATGTGTTTGTGTTCAAAAAGCAATGATCTTTGTCACCGATAGTGGGCGAAGAATAAGCAGTAAGACAGTTCAGAACTGTTTTGTTCACTGCAGCTTCAAGCATTCATAATTGGTGTTCTGCCCCTGGAAGCACTGTTCAGTTATTTGCAGTTCATTTTGTACAAACATCACTTCCTGGTCGTGAGTTTTTATTTACATCATTTCTTGTACGGGTTAATTTGGATTTCGACATGGAGCAAACACAACAGCCATCTCCATCCACTCTTTATTTGTTTGACCTTTATACAGCAATATCTGTGAAAAAGGATCTAGTTCTTTCCCAGTGTATATGATGAATAAACTCTTCTCGGGCTTCTAGCCGGGTACAGGTATCGACTTTAAATGATGTTTCAATGACAAACTCCGCCATCTTCATCAGGGATTTTGCTTAGGCATGTCTAATCAATGGGCCACACCAATGGGTTTTGGGAAGGCCTGGTGAAGGAAGCCATTGAAATAAAACCAGATGAGATTAATTTTAACAAAGACTAAGGTCTTGCTCTAAGTAAGAACTGTAATTTGATTGTAAACGAGGTGGGACAGTGGAAGCCTGATTGGATAAGGCCTAACCAATCAGGAGGAACAGACAATGAGGGTATATATACCACCTAACTAGACATGCCCAGGTATCATCTTCGATGAAGATGGCAGAGTTTGTCATTGAAATGTCGGCTAAAATCAATGCCTGTACCCAGCTGGATGCCCAAAAAGAGTTTATTGGTAATATCTGTGTCTTAAGCTTTCTTAATATTGATAAACATTTAGTAGATGTAATTTGAAGGAAATATTATGTTTATCATTCATCATTATTAAGCTACTGTTGGGCCACAAGTTCACTCTAGTCCACAGTATTAAAAACTCTGAAGAAAGCTTCTGGCTTGGGTGATTTTTGAGAAGGTGCTTAACTCCCTGCTTTGCTTTGTACACAATGCACAGTGAGGTATGTAGCCTTGGAAATACCAGATACAGCCATGAATTAAAATGAAAAGGAATTTAAACCAGTTAGGAACTACAAAGAATTTGAAGGTATTGACAATCACCTTGAATGTTGCAATGAAAATGAAGATTTGGAGGACGCAATTGTTGAAAGCATTGTACGAAAGCAGTCCATTATCTGTACTAGGTGCCTGCACTGATTCTGTTCATTTACAGTCAATCAAAAGAACATGGCAGTGTACACTGGATGAATTCCTCTGTCAATAACTATTCCAAACTAATACACAGTTTTATAATATTGTTATAGTATTGGTAGTGTTCTAATTTGTTCTGCAGTTCATTAAATACACAATTTGTTACTCAGTTTAACTTGTTTTTTTATACCTTTTTAACAATTTCTATGAAACTTCAGCTAATTGGGGCAGCTGTTTAAATGGCCACAATGTACGGATCCCAATGTGTCCCAATTAACCAGAATGCACCGTATTTTCTGCCTGGAGTATACATAGATTCTCTTCTGAGGTCCTATCTAACTCCTAATAATGGAACTGTTGCACTTCATATCTGTGTTGATAGTATTTATCGATGGATTTCTGAAAGCAAAATATAAGATTGACAATATCCTAGTTCCAGAAAGCCCCTTCTTATTACATGAAAGGTATTATACATAAAAAATAGCTTAAAACATAATACTTAAAAATAAACAAAATATAGACCAGGTAATAACTGTACTACAGAGCATGAAGATGTAATCTTGGCAGAACTTTTTATAAAACGATGTCAAGGTATAATTTTAATAGCATCAGCTGGAGAATATAGGTACTAGAATATTCCGTTCTATCACTGGAATTGCAGCTCGCAATGAAGGCGCAGGCATGATAAGCTTCGTCAGGGGTCAGGCTAGCTATCAGTAGGTGAAATTTTCAGCAGCAATGGATTTTACTCCCATCTCACCTCTTCTGAAAATGGGGGACTGTGTCAGCTTCATGTCATTTTCATCACCAAGTGAACGATTTCAGGGGCTTTTTCTGTCCCCTGTTATTGCGGTCACTTGACCTCAAATATAATTCCCATTTAATGCCATCATCTTAACAAAGCCTGGATTTTAGGCCATACAGAGCAACCATTTGACCTCCCACTTGATACAATACAGTTGGCCGCAGTTTGATTTCCTGCTGTCTTGATCACTTTAAACAAATAAATTAATAAAAGCAGCAAATAATTTTGGTTAACATATGAAACTTAAGATCTATTATCAATTATCACTTCCAAAAGTGTGTGAATAAATAAGTTGTCTCGCACAGGAAAAATAAAAGGCTAAGTTCAAATTGCTTTTATTTAAAGTATTCTTCCTATTAGAGTACATTCATTAACATTTTCCAAATCATCTTACCAATAATTTGAAGTATTAAGATTCCCACACAAACAATTAAAAACTTTCTTTCCTTTTTACATGCTTACTCATCTTCATAGCAATTACAACATTTTAAGTTTACTTTCTTATTTTTGGTTTTGACAGATTTTTGTCACCTTATATTATTAGCAATTTTTTTAATGTACATTTTTATCTTTGCTATTTTTCATTTTCTCCCTAAGGTGGTAACTCTTTTGATTCCCAGTTGCCTGAGCACGGGAGGCATTCTAGTAGTTTATCAAAAGGCCATTCATGTGTAAACTATGACAGTGGATTAGGCAAATACATTTAACACAAGGGGCACTATAGTCATCCCCAATTCTGTCCTCACCTGGCATCCACATAAGTGACTGTCAAGTGGAGTCCATTGATAAAGACATGATTTGGGGTAATATTTTTCTTCTTTATAACCTACATTGCTGAAAATAATTGAGGGATACTTACTACCATCCATGTAGATAATCAGAAATTTGATCTAGGTTGTTAATTGAATTTCAGAATCATCTGGTCTACATGGTTTTGTACAACACTAGCTGAGCCATTGAGGAAGTCCACCAGTAATTTTCATTATCAAAGCGCCCTAAAGATTTTTCTCCCCCAGTAATTTAAAGCTGCACAGAGAACCTTGGAATTTTCCGCATGCCAGTTGCAAAGGGGAGGACTCAGACTGGAATTTCTGTTCAGTTATACATCTGTGGTCAAAGTGTATAAAATCATGAGGTCAATAGATAGGGCGAGTGCACTCAAGTCCTGATGAAGGGTCTCAGCCTGAAACATCGACTGCTTATTCCCATCCATGGATGCTGCCTGACCTGCTGAGCTCCTCCAGCACATTGTGTGTATTGCTCTAGATTTCCAGTATTGGTATTGCTTCTTGCGTCTCAATTCTTTTATTCCCAGGGTTAGGGAATCAAGAACTACGGTGCATAAGTTTTAGGTGGGAAGGGACATATTTAATAATAAATGAAAGGAACAATATTTTTACACAATGAATTGTGGAATATGCTGCCAGAGGAAGTGGCTGAGGGAGGTATAATAACAGTTCTTAAAAGGCAGTTGGACAGGTACATGGATTGGAAAGCTTTAGAAAGTTTTGGGCCAAATGCTGGCAATTGGGACTAGCTTGAATGGGGCATCTTGGCAACACCAACCAGTTAGGCCAAGGGGCCTGTTTCTATCCCGTGTTACTCTATAATTGGCAATCATTAACTAAATTCACAACCAAAAATACCTACTTCTCAAGCCGAGAACTGTCACAGACCAATACTACCTAGCTCCTTTGGATAGAAAACAATAAACCAAGAGCTCAAAGAAAGAATTTACACTTATAATGTACCAGTGACATTCTCAAGATGCATCAAATCACTTTAGAATTAATCAAGAACCAATGAAGATCCCTGAAACACTATATAAGTGAATGAAAAAATGTACCTATTTTTTAAATTGGCTGACGGTTAAACATTGGCTGGAACTCTAAGGAGAATAAATTATTTTTGAAAAAAATAGTACTGAGAGGGTCTTAAATGAGAGTGTTGAAGGTGATTTTGTTCAATATTAAAATTAACAGAATTGAGAGGTAGAAAACGTAATGGAATTTTAAGACATGATGTGGTATTTCCTTTTGGACTTCCATGATTATTATCTTAATATTTGTAATTAGTCAGTGCTTCTCCTTAATTCTATGCCTCTACGTAATCGACCATTGATTAAGGCTGAGACAAAATAACCATATTGCTAATGATATATTTTTGCCCCAAATATTTCTGTGATAATCTGAATACCTTCTTTAAAGCTTAAAAATCTTTATGAATTTCCGTGTGAGTTTCTAAATCCAATGGCCATCGTAGACAATTTTTCTTATCCTATTGGTAACTAGAACCACACTATGGGTTTCTTAAAAAAAAGATTGCAAACTTTTACCTAGGGTGTAGGGTTGTCTTCTTTTTTATGGCAGAATAAACTCCCCATTTTTCATAATGCCTGATGTATACTATGCTTCTGACTAGTCCATAATTCAGTGTAAAGAATACAGGCACTTTCTGAGCATTGTTGCCTTATGAAGGACTGCCCTGGGAGCTGCTGCACTCGAGCACGAAGGGAAGACAATTTATGATTCAGTGACACAAGCAGAGGGTGTGATTTATAGTTTAATTTGCTGTCGTAATGGACACAGCATAATAACATGTAAAATATTAATCAATGTGTAGCTACAGCAGACACCATTTGCTAAGCTTGTTATCTGCTGGTCTACCCCTGACAGTGAACAATTAAACTGACATCGCATTGCTTCAAACGAGAAACTGAGAATGCATGGGCGACTGTCAGAGAAAAAAAGGCAGATACCTCCCAAGGCCATGGAAAATTGGGAAAATAAGATACCCGATATATTTCACAAATTGTTTCGTCCTTACTTAAAAATGCAGAGATCTTTTAGACCAGGTAATTATTCTTTTGATATAAAGATAGTCGGCAGTATGTTACTGCAGTTGTTTCTTCCACTTTCCCCTCCCTGCACCCGCCCCTCCAGTGCATGGAATCAATTTCTAAACCGTCTGCTTGTTTTTTTATAAATTCCATCAGCAATCTCTCTGCCAAGGGCTATGAAGGCAACAAGAAAGTATGGCACTAGATCTATGTAAGGTCAGCGCGGGAGATGAGCAATGCAATGAGAGTTTAACAAGAACCCTTCAAAAATTCAATTACAGCCAAAGAAATTAATAAATCTTTTCTGTTGGTATGGAACAAAAATTTGTCAACCTGTCCATTTTTTCAGCATCTCCCTCTGACCCCGGTCAATTACATTGCTTGTAAATAGTTTTTATACATGTTCAAATAATTGCTCATCCTAATGTGCAGTGATCTGTATTCGTCACGCTCCGCGGCCCTATCCCATCACTACGCTGCCACCAGGACCCATTACTTGCAGTTAAGTGAAATCGAAATTGAAGTTATAATTGATATCAGGGCCCATCACCATAATGGGTTCATCATAGCTCCCATCTAAAATATTAATTTTCTAATTATGGATAAATGATCGGACAAGCTGAGCCAGTGCTTGCAATGGAGCCCCTGGGAATTTAGACTCGCACAATGGGAGGACAGGGCCTTGTAATGCCTACAGATCTTTTATTATTCTCTTCCAAAGGCTTGTGAGATTCAATTCTATCCAATAATGGGCAAATAATAGTTAAGAATCAGTCTGTTAGGCTCAGTTCTCTCTCTCTCTCTCCATAGGTCTGACTCTCTTTTGATTTCACAGTAATATTATTGTAGTTGTGCAGCGTGCGACTGTTAGATCACCTTAGTTAATCATTTAACTTCCTATTATATACACCGATAAGAGTGTGTGATTAAATCAGGGACTATTTGTTAAGATACAAATATCTATTTACTTTTTGCTGCGTTTGAAGAAAGGTAATATTTGTTGTTACCTGATCATTTATAAGTTGTGGTAACTGAAGGGCTTTAACTCCCTGTGGTTTCATTGCTCACTTGGTTTTGACAGCTAAGGTGCAGACAGATTTCCAGGGTGTGCTTACCTCTGATCGGAGTTGCAGGCGTCTCTGCGCCCTCCACCTCTCGGCCGACCGGCCCCACCCGCCAGGCCCCCGATCGTCAGCTGCCAGTGCCCGAAACTGGCTGCGTTGTTGGATCCTCTCCCCCTCCCTCCCCCCCCGTCCGGCCTTCCGCTTCCCCTCATAAACCTCCCCATATCCCCTCCACTACTTCATCCCCCTCCCGACCTCCCCTGCACCCCTCCTCTCCCAACTCCCAAACCTTCCCCTCCCCTCTCTTCACCCACACAGCTCAACTCCTTCCAGCTCACTTACCCTGTACCTCGCCACACACTACCCAATCCCCAAATATTTCCCTCCCCACTCACTCCCCCACACCCCATCCCTCTCCCTGACACCCACAACTCCACTTCATCCTCGCTCAATCTCGCCATGACAACCCCACCCTCACAACCCATCCCCCAACCCTCTCAACACCTCTGCATCCCACACCGACCACCCCATTTCTCCCCCTCCCACTCTCTGTCTCTATTACCCCCCACTCCACTCTGTCACCACCTTCCTCCTCACCTCTCTCCCCCACACCTTCCCCTCACCTAACCCCTCATTTCCCCTCATCCCACCTCCCCCCACCTCCTTCCTCTCACCTCCCTTCCCCATATCACCTCCCTTCCCCCACACCACCTCCCCACAACTCCTCCCTCCCCACCACACCACACCACCTCTCTCTCCCATCACCACCACCCTTCTGCCACACCTCCTCCCTCCCCTCACACCACCTCCCTCCCTCACACCTCCTCCCTAGACCTCCTCCCTACACCTCCTCTCTCCCCCACACCTCCCTCCCCGTACCTCCTCCCTTCCCCTCATACCTACTCCCTCCCCCTCACCTCCCTCCCCCTCACCACCTCCCTCCCCCGCATCTCCCTCCCCCACATCTCACTCTCACATCTCCTCCCTCCTCCACACATCTCCTCCCTCCTCCACCAAACCAACTCTCTCCCCCCACACCACCTTCCTCCTCTCTGCCCACCATCTTCTTCTCCCTACCGCCTTATGCCTTCCATCTTCACCTATACTCCCCCACCCATCTCTAACTACTCTCGACCCTCTGTCCCCCAGCCCTTCTGTCCCCTCTCCCGCCACACACAATCTCCTACCCATGTCTGAGGTTCTCTGTCCCCTTTATCGACTCAGGAATGCAGAATGAAAAATGCACCCTGAAGGCAGGCACATGAAGATGTCATTTGCTCTAGTGAATTATGCAGGAAATTTCTGGTAATGTGTTAACATATTTGAAACATGTTGGCCAGATGAGTGCTGGTGAACATGAGGTGGTCTTTTCAAACAATATGCCCTTTATATATAACTACATGCATAAAAGAGGTGGTCTTTTCAATTTGTATCTTCTTCAAATTCAGTTTGTTTTCTGAACTTTAATAATTTTAACATTAATCTTTATCCAGGATTGCTGGATGCCTAATTTACCTTCTGCATTTTTTTAAAGAATGAAAGTGCTGCTTGAGAGACCAGCATTTATTTTCTCGTTCTCAGGGGGATGAGACTTTTGTGTTAACTTCATACTTTCTACTCATCTCTGCTGGAGATGGTGATTGTTGCTCATGTGCAACAGTGTGGGTTCTGGCTGTGGTGACGTCCCTCACCCATGTATCTGTTCTCCCAGCTGGCCACATAGGTAATGAAAAGAATAGGCAACTCTGCTCATTTGCAGATGTTCATCATGATCTGCCCTAATTCAACCGAACCCCACACCTATAACTACTTCGCACTGTGCCAGTGGTCATAGATAGCAGATAGGGACAGGAATCATGGCTGATTTCTTGACTCCTGGACCTTACCAGCTACATGGCAAACTGGAGCTCTTTCTATCATGTTCCAGTGTGGATAATATAACACTGATCTCAGCTTATAGTTGTTTATCATACAGTAACTTAGATTTTTTTTGTATGCTTTTCCTAGTTGGAGTTTTATATATTAAAAAATTCCAACATAGTTGACAGAAGGATTTACTACTTCTGAAATTAAATAATACTTCTTACATAATTACATTGAAGTGTTAAAGTATATGTCACCACCTAATAGTTCAATCTGCTCCAATTAATCTGACACAGCACTTATGAATGGCACATTTCTTAGAATCATTTTCTTAAACCAGTGATGAAAATCTTGCCCATTTAACAGAGTTTAACTGTTTTCTAGCTGCACTATCCTAACAGTCACAAAATTGTCAGCTTTTAAAGGCTAAGATTCTTTCGCAGTTGTACAGTTCCTGTTATTCTGGGTCTGGCTCTCTAACAGGCTGGTTGATTCCCTATACGACTACGGTTGAGGACTAGAATCTTGTGAGTTGCATGAGGATCTGGGAGTTTACTGGGGGTGGGGGGAAGAGGAATTTCTAAATTCCCTTCCCTGATTATTATGTAGAAGTGGGCAAGGAATGAACTTTGAGTCAGAGGTGATATCATCACAATGAGGTAGAATATTAATAAATATTTGAATTTATACACAAGGAAAATAACTTAAATAATATTTTAGGGAGGGTCCACAACTTGACAACTGTACCGCAGAGCTGGTTAGGGATTTCAAAGATTAATTTTATTGTCAAAGTATGCATGTACAATACAACTCTGATATTTGTTGTCTTCTTCAGATAGCCATGAAATATAGTGAGTTGTTGAAAGAAAAAGACATCAACTCCCCCACCCCCGGCACGAAAAAGAAAAAGAAACAAAACTTGCAAACTCCAAAAACCCCTCACCCCTCTGTCACAGAAAAAACGAACAGACTGCCCACAAGGAAAACGGCAGCTGGAACATCAAAAACTCCAAACCCCCAAGTAAAAAGAAAAGTAAATAACTTTTATAATTTTTGCAAGACTATGTTGACCTGGTCCTTCCAATAGGCAGTGGGATCACTTTATGAATTCACCTGCCAGTGTCCTGGTCTCTTCCCATTCTTACAGCTGTCTTTCTGAACAGTCGAGAAGGATATCAGTGAGAAATAAGCACGTAAAACAAGTCTCATCTTTCGGTACAGTATATCCTGATTATTTTGGTGCATGTCTGATCAAAATAAGTAGGGAGTTAACCAGAATGTTAACTCTAAGAAACATTCATACACCAACTTTGCCAAAGTTCATACTTGCTTGGTACATCAGAGTAAAACTGCACGTATACTTCAGCCGAAATGATGAAAGTGAAACTACTTTAATTATATTATTGAATAACAAGTTAGATTCCAAGAATGAAAGAAAATTGTATGAATGAGAAAGAGAAAGTTATTTTTGGACCAGGCAGTGTTGGCAATGATAGATCAGGAATATGAATCCTAGTTTCCTTTCATCTTACCTGCATTGTGGTACTTTGATTGCTCTCTGTCGTCCTGTTTAAGGGAAGTGAAAATTAGGCAAGAATCCACTTCCCTGAAATGTGCATTCTGACTTGAGTATTGTCCTAATAAGTTGCTGAGGGGAGGAAAAACAGTTTGAGATTCGTAATCTCATTCTATCAAAATTTAATGATTTATTGTTAAATTACTCCCTGCTCCCCTATGGGATAACGTAAAAGAAACAAGCAAGAACAAACACTGGCTATTATTTGTTTGCAAAGTTAATGCAGATGAAAAGCTATCTCAGCAAACGGGGCCCTGTGTAGTCATGGAAGCTGCTACTATAACCGTGTAAAATGTGTCTAATTGGCATGAAAGAACACTAACAGGACGTTTTGCAAGACAAGCTTTGTGCCTTGGACATCTTATTTAGCTCAGCATAAACACAGATCTTGTAGTAGTGGCTTCTACATACATTCTTCTTTTAAATAATAAAGATAATTGATTATTCATTGTGTATCCTTAGTCTCCATTTAATAATTATAGGCATTTGTGCTAACAGTAGATTTCAGAGAACATGTAAATTAAAGCTTTATGATTGCAAACAAGTATTTAAAGAATTCATTTGACTGAATCATCCAGATCATGATTTCAATTCAGTGTACTAATATAATTTGATTAAAAACCACAGGCAGAATAAGAGGTATTAAGGTGTTAAATTGGAAACCTTGCATTGTATTTTACCTGCTATTCTTCATTATACTACTGCAAAGTTTTATCTCACTAATCATGCAACAAACTCAATTTTTTAAGTAGATTAATGGCACCCTCTTGTTAAGGAGTTCTTCTCACAGCTTTTGAAACAGGACTGTAAAATATAATTAAGTCTTTAATCTGTTCTGCACCTCAGCAGGTATATTTCCAACAATCCACCTTAACATTGAACAATTCCCTTACCAAAACATCGTTTTTTAATGTGTCCAATATACTCCTAACTCGATGTCTACCTATTAGCACCTTCTAGCTGGATGAAGAAATTAAAATCCTGATTTTTTTATCTCCTTGCTGATCCCAGCCTTGCATTTTGCAATGGTGATGATTTTCAATGGTTGTGACCTACAGTGATGATGAACTTCAATGGTGATGATCTACAATGGTGATGGTCTTCAATGATATGTTATGCAGGAGGCATACTTTAGCACCTCTGTCCTGCCCAGCTTAGACAATTAATTTAAAGCAGAACAAATATCAACTTCTTTAGCAAATGTGGGAAATTGTTATGCTATGAACTTTGGCATGACCCCAGTTATCCACTAAACCAATAAATAGACAAAAAGGCTGAAACAAAACTACTCGCAGTTTCAAGCATTGCAGAATTATACAGTTGTACTTTTGTTACACCTGATATATTTTTCATTTTATGTATCTTTTGAAAATATTAAATCTCAAATTTCAACTAATATTTCAATTTTTTTTCAAAAGTGATTCACTTGTAAAAGTTGTTTTCAATTAATGTTAATTTTATTGTGATATTTACTAACTCCTTAAACCCATATAAAGCTATGGCCGTGTGTTCTGTTTTAAGTGGACTGTTGAGCATAGCAGATTCGCTTCCTGCTTTGGTACAATATTATTTGACCTGCCCTTGTCCATTTCCAGCTTAAGACAGCTCAGAATTGGTCTTGCTCACCTAAGGCATTCTCAACTGAGACCAGTTGACCTGATACAGGTCAAGGATTTCACATTGGGCTTTCCTTGTCTGTGGTTAATCAATTTTTGTTTTTTTTTCTCTCTCAAGTTTGGTCTTGCCTTTCTGTCCTTCTGTTCTAATATAAGCTGATGGTTCCACAGATGTTTCATCTGGATACCCATTGCAAGTGTGATCACAAGCAGTGGCTACATGGAAGATATCCATTTTTTGAATCCAGTGGTATCCGTTTTGAATCCAATGCTCAATCAGCATGTGTCCACACTAGGACCGTGATAGAAACAGTACAGATTTTCTCCTACAAGTTTTTCCCTTCTTACTATAGAAGCACTTACACCAAATGTAACTTCCTAATTGCAATCCTGCCTCTCAGTGTAGACTGAATGAGTTGACCTCATCTGGGTTTGCATCATATAATATGATCTAGTTGGTATGTTTATCCCTTTGACTAATGAGGAACCACTTAAAATTTCTATTGTACATCTTGTGTTTATTTGATGGGCACTTTCTTCTTCTTATAGCACCAATGGTATAACAAGGTCAAATTAAAGGTATTTTTCTCTCCGCACCATTGCAGAGGTGTGCCTCAGGAAGATGGCATCCATCAATTAAGGACCCTCACCATCCAGTACACGCTGCCTTCTCATTACTCCCATCAGGGACGAGACACAGGAGCCTGAAGATCCACACTCAATGATTTAGGAACAGCTCCTTCCTCCTCAGGCGTCAGATTTCTGAATGATCCATGAATCATTATATTTACACTATTTATTTTTGTAATTTACAGATTTTATGTCTTGCATGTACTGTTGCTGAAAAATAATTTTCATGTCATATGAATGTGGTAATTCTGATTCAAATTACAACTTTCTCTTTTTCAGTTATGTGTTAGTCACAAGGTTGCTTGTAGACAGTATATGATCTCACTATTCTTCTTTTCTTTCTCACTGCAAAACTGATGTTTCATTATTTCCTTTTTATTCGGGTCTTTTCCTACACATTATCCAAACATTTTTAACTTTGGCACTTCACTTAGCTTTTTTTTTCATCTTTTAATCTGACAATAGTACTGATCTTCAACTATATGTCATTTACTTATTACCATTATAATTATTTCATTTAAAGATAATCTGGTGTTGTGCGCAGACCACTCCTCATTAGTTCAGAGTTAGTGGCTCTGTCCTTTTAGCTTATCTTCAATATTCTTCATACACACAACATTTCAAAAAGGGTCCTGTCTCTGCTTTGATCCCTTGTCAACTTTTTGATGAATAATGAAATGGTGGATAATTTCATAGTTACTACAATTGTACTGTGGGAGTTGTTAAGAGCAAATAAACTCTATGATAAATCTAATACCAGGTTTAATTGTACTAGGCAGCATTTGAATCTGTTCAAATAACACCCATGCCCATTAGGGAAGGCATGAATTTTCTGTTCTAATACTCATTCTATGATACCTGGAGAGATTCCTCTAATTGTGGATGCTGCAGAAGGATAGGTTAAAGTTTCATTGTGTGAGCTAGACTTCTTTTGTGAAATTATTATCTCGACACTGACTTGCATTCTCAGGAAGGCAGAATAGAAGAACACATGGTAAGCAATAATACTTTCTAACTTTTCCCCTTGCTTCTCTGGTTGAAATAATTAAACCAATTCATCCCTGCACAATCTGAAAGTTTACTCTCAAAGCCAGCCAGACAATTTCTGCTATGTTTTTCTTCATGCCAGTGGAAGTAAGAACTCAAGGGATATTGAGCCATTTTCAATGACTTTTAACCAGTTTTTAAAGTGGAATGGTAATACATCAAGCCTGCCTGACCTTTTGCACCATTTATGAATTATCTGTTTTAGAATGGTGTGATCTGGCCATCTTTTATTTGTGACACAATAGATACTTTGGAAATACAGATCAATATGGAGTAAGTTCACTGGGTGTAGTTAATGGCTACCATAGGGGCATTCTAATGTTGACCTCTGACCTTTTAAAGAAAAAAATCTATATACACAAAGGTCGTGACACCAGTGTTTATATTTTACAGATATGGAGCTGGAAAGCATTTAAATATTTTCAAGATTTTAGTTATATAATGTATTCTGAAGCTTTGACTTAGAAGTTGTATACGGCTCTTCTTCCATCTTGGAAAAGAATCATTAAAATGTTCATCGAACAGATTGGATGTAAAACATGACTACAAATTGTTTTTATTTATGCTACAACATTAAGTACTACAGACTGATCAAAGGGAATGAAATACTAATGTCACACTGAATGGAATTATTTTACACTTAAAGCTGTAACTAGGTTGCTAATTTAATTTTTGTTTCATATTGATTGATTCCTGGGGACCTAAAAATTGGAAAACTTTATACTTTGATACTGCTGAGCTTTGGTTTAGAGATAGAGAACACTCCTGCTGTTAAGTATCATGGTAAATGCATTTATATAGCCTGTTGTTTTCACTTTACCCCCTCCCGCAGTGCAAGACTGATCACTGGCTGATCCTGAATGGTTTTTCTTTTGGGGGCCATTCACAGTGAGTTACTTCTAAAGTCCCCTGTCGCTAAACATTCTTTATTAGTTTAAGAAGAAAGAGACAACCATATTAACTAAGCACTGGCTGCACCAGAAGAATAGTCATTTATTGAAGAATGTTATTTTAAATCTAAAACATATAATTGCTTCAGCAAACTTGTGTGAATCCCAAATAAATCTGTAAAGGATACCAATACTGGAACTTTAAATACTGCTTATTCTATAGCTTGCAAATAAATAATGCTGCCTATTCCTCAGCTTTCTTCTATTTTAACTGTGTACATAATACACAGCTGTCTACAGGTTGTTTAAAATGAGAGAAAGTCAACATGATTTGAGAGGAACATGTATATTTCAAAAACAAAAGATAAGAACAAATGTAAAAAGTCATTGTATTTCAGTCAGAGTGGTGAATTTATGGAACAGTTGTAGTGAGAATTTAAAAACATGCACCACACTTAACAAATTTTAAAAATTATTTAAAAGTAATTTAATGAACAAATATAAAATACATGATTTAAGATAAATGGGAGTAATGTAAATAAATGATACTTGAAATTGGATTTTGTGTTAAAAAATTTTTGTTTGATGTGATAATTGACACCAAATATGTTGTTATATAAGCAAGAGGGGTAGGCGTAATAAGCTGCAGCTTCAGCCTACACCCTTTCGGTCTGTTTTAAAGAATACCTATGTTTTTTCGTTGTAATTTTGTCTTATGAAATCATCGTTGAAAAAGATGCTTTTTGTTATGTTTGTACTGACCAAAATAAATTTCATTCATTCATTCATATAGCAACTTTTAGGCCCTCAAAATGGAGTGCCCATTATCTCTTTTATTCTGCAACAATTTTTTAATATCCAATCATTTATCGAGCTATTATTTTTTCTATGTTACCTCATGGTCTTTTGGAATTTTTTTTAGCCAAAGTGTGGTGAAGCTGTTGAATGCTCAGTCACAGACTGTGGTGGAGGCCAAGTCCAAGGGAATTTTGATAGATTCCTGATTGGGCGGGGCATCAAGGGATATGGTGAGAGGGCGGGTGTATGGGGTTGAAACTGAGCTGGGGTCAGCCATGATGAAATGGTGGGGCAGACTCTATGGGCTGAATGGCCTAATTCTGCTCCTAGGTTTATGGTCCTATGGTCTCTTCAACTTTATTGATTACATATATTTTGAACTTTATAAAATAATAAAAGTAAGGCAGGTGCCTGGACGTCTCTGCTGTTCAGACTTCACAAGCTATGTTAACCTTGGGAAAAGAAACAACATAAAGTAATGAAAATTTGAAACTTGTGCATTACCATTCCGTTCAGCTCAAACTCACAACAGACACTAAGGTCATATGTCTGGGGTACCTGACCTTTTTTCTGTAATCTCCAATTGCATCTTGTTATTATGGCATCATATGTATGAAAAGAACATAAAAGTTCTTTCAAGCTGAAGGCTGAAATCAGGCCAGACCACTCATTCAATATCTCTGCTACCTTTTAACTCTTGTCTAAAAAGCATTTCACAATCCTACTCCCATTAGACATAGAATTTAAACAAGGCAATGATGTTTCTTTAATTCATTATTAATTTTTACATAATTGACTGTCTTACCAAGATACCACAAGGTGGCAGTATGAGAAATGGGTATCAAACTTGCATATGTGGATACTCCTCTGAACTTGCGAGTTCATTGTTGAGTTACTGAAGAAGAAATTATGCTCTGCTATGATAGCTCCCTGTGTAAAAACAAAACAGCTCTGATAGCCCCTATACTTCCCTCCCAGTACGTTGAAGTTGGGCCCTCTTGTATTAGATATTTCCTTCCTGGGAAAAGTCTCTGGCTGTCCACTCGATCTATGCCTTTTAACATCTTGTACGCATCTATCTTGTTACCGCTCATCCTCACTCAATCCATAAAGGAAAGCCCTAGCTCACTCAGCCTATTCTCATAAGGCATGCTTTCTAATCCAGGCATTGTCCTGGTAAATCTCTTCTGCACTCTCTCTAAAGCTTCCACATCCTTCCTATCATGAGGTGACCAGAACTGAACACGGTACTCCAAGTGTGGTCTAGCCAGGGCTTTATGGAGATGCAACGTTACCTCATGGCTCCTGAACTCAATCCCCAACTAATGAAGTGCAACACATCATTCTCCTTCTTAACCATTCTACCAACTTGCCCAGCAACTTTGAAGAACTTGTGGATGTAGACCCCAAGATTCCTCTGTTCCATCACACTGCAAAGAATTCTGTCATTAACTCTGTACTCTGCCTTCAAATTCAACCTTCCAAAGTGAATCACTTCACCCATTTCTGGGTTGAACTCCATCTGCTTCTTCTCAGCCCATCTCCACATCCTGTCAACATCCCATTGTAACCTATTTAAACCACACATAACTCCACCAGCCTTTGGGTCATCTACAAACTTCCTAACCCATCCTTCCATTTCCTCATTTAAGTCATCTATAGAAGTCACAGAGAGCAGGGGTCCCAGAACAGATCCTTGCAAAACACCACTGGTCACTGACCTCCGGGTGGAATACTCTCCATCTACTACCGCTCTCTGCCCTCTGTGCCCATGAAGACAGTTTTTTTTCTGGATCCCGTGCCTCATGATTTTCTAAGTGAGTCTGCCATGGGGAACTTTGTCAAATGCCTTATTAAAACCCACATACACCATACCTACTGCTCTGCTTCCATCAATATGTTTTGTCACTTCCTCAAAGAATTCAATCAGGCTCATGAGGCATGACCTGCCCCTCACAGAACCATGTTGACTATCTCTAATCAGACAATGGTTCTCCAAATGCTTGGAAGTTCTGCCTGTTAGAAACCTTTCCAATAGTTTGCCCACCACTGATGTAAGACTCACTGGTCTATAATTCCTAGGATAATGTAATTGGTGGAGACATACATAATTCACAATCACCAATATTGAGTTGGGGTTCACTTTAAGCGGCTGGTCTGAGGTGATGACATATTACATGAAGTTCAGTTACTGTGCTTTGTGTTCAGGTTTTGGATTACAAAAAATGAGTTGTTACGATTTTTCTTAAAAGTAAAATACCTCAAATCATTTTATTTATGAAAACCTACACTATTACCTTTCTTGAATAAAGGAATAACATTTGCCACACTCCAATCATCTGGTACTTCTCCTGTGGCCTGTGAGAATGCCGAAGAAGCAGCAGTCTTCCCTCATTTCCCATTTTAACCTGGGGTACATCTCATCCGGCCGCCTTGACTTATATATTTTAATGCTTTTCAAAGGTTCCAGCACAGACTCTTTCTTAACATGGATATGTTCCAGCCTATCTGCCTGTTTTACATTGACCTCACATTCATCAAGGTTCCTCTCACTGGTAAATAATGAAGCAATGTATTCATTGAAGACCTCCCCTACCTCCTCCGGCTCCAGACACAAGTTTCCTCTTTTATCTCTGATCAGTCCTACCCTCTCTCTAGTCATCCTCCTGTTCTTCATATATGTGTGGAACCCCGTAGAGTTTTCCTTAATCCTACTCATACTCCCTTCTAGCTCTTCTCTCTTAAGCTCCTTCCTGACTAACTCCAGAGTTCTGTATGATCCCTGTATCCTAAACCTTAACTAAGCTTCTTTCTTCCTCTTGACTACATGTTCCACATCTCCTTTCCACCATCCTTTCAGCCTACTATCCTTTCCCTGCCTCAGTGGGATGAACCTATACAGAGCCATGTGTAAGTGCTCTCTAAACAACCTCCACATTTTGGTTTTGCATTTTCCTGAGTATTCTTAATTTATGCTCCCAAGTTGCTGCCTAATAGCATCATAATTCCCCCCCTCCCAATTAAATGCTTTCCTATACCATCTTCTCCTATCACTGCCCAAACCTATGGTAAAGAGCAAGGAGTTGTGGTCCCTATCTCCAAAATGCTCACCCACCAAGAGATCTGTCACCTGACTAGGTTCATTGCCTCGTACCAGATCCAGTATGGCCTCTCCTCTTGTTGGCTTGCCTACCAATAGTGTCAGGAATCCTTCCTTGACATATTTAACCAATTCCTTTTGCACTGAGGATGTGCCAATCAAAATCAGGGAAGTTGAAGCCACCCATGACAACAACCCTGTTATTTTTGCACCTTTCCAAAATCTGCCTCCAGATCTGCACCTTTGTGTCTCTATTGCAATTGGGGATGGGTGGTGGTGGGGGGGTGGTCTATAGAATACTCCGATAGAGAGATTTCTCCCTTCCTATTTCTTACTTCCACATACACTGACTCAGTCAATGATCTTTTTCGGGAGACAAGGTGAGGATGTCCTGAAGAGAGATTTTAGGGAGCTAGGTAGAAAGCTGAGAAACAGGATCTTCAGAGTAGTAATCTCTGGATGCTGCCTGTACCATGTGGTAGTGAGGGTAAGAATTGGGTGATTTGGCAGGTGAATGCTTGGTTGAGGAACTGGTGCAGACAACAAGAGTTTCAGATTTTTGGATCATTGGGATCTCTTTTGGGGAAAATACGACCTTTACCAAAAGGATAGGTTACACCTGAATCCGAAGGGGTCTAATATCCTTGTGGGTAGGTTTGCTAGAGTTGTTCGGGAGGTTTTAAACTAATCTGGCAGGGTGATGGGAACCAGAGTGAAAGTACTAAGGATGAGGTAGACAGCTTACAAAGGTAATGTGTATTGAGACTCCTAGCAAGGAGAGGCTGACGACAGGGCAAAATTGCAGTCAACAGGATGAGTTGCAATGTAAAAGGCAGAAAAAATTGAAAAGAGAGAATGCAGGACTGAAGGTGTTATATTTGAATTGGCACAATACAGGCAGGTAGGCAGAGGTGGTGATGTGGCTCTGTTGGTAAAAAATGAAATCAAATCATTAGAAAGAGGTGACATAGGGTCAGAAATTGTTGACTCATTGTGGGTAGAATTAAAGAACTGCAGGGGTAAAAAGACCCTGACAGGATTTGTATACAGACCCCCGAACAGTAGTAAGGATGTGGTCTACAGATTACAACAGGAGATAGCAAATACATACCGAAGGGCAATGTTACGATTGTCATGGGTAATTTCAATATGCAAGTGGATTGGGAAAATCATTTTGGTGCTGGATCCCAAGGGGAGGAATTTCTAGAATGCCTACAAGATAGCTTTTTAGAGCAGCTCATGACTGAGTCCACGAGGGGATCAGCTATTCTGGATTAGGTGTTGTGTGATGAACCGGAATTAATTAGAGACTTTAAGGTAAAAGAACCCTTAGGAACAGGTGATCATAATATGATAGGTTGTTTCCCAGGGCTGAAATGGTTGCCACAAGAGGACACAGGTTTAAGGTGCTGGGGAATAGGTACAGAGGAGATGTCAGGGATAAGTTTTTTACTCAGAGAGCAGTGAGTGCATGGAATGGGCTGCCGGCAATGGGGGTGGAGGCAGATACGATAGGGTCTTTTAAGAGACTTTTAGATAGGTATATGGAGCTTAGTAAAATAGAGGGCTATAGGTAAGCCTAGTAATTTCTAAGGTAGGGACATGTTCAGCACAACTCTGTGGGCCGAAGGACCTGTATTGTGCTGTAGGTTTTCTATGTTTCTAATTCATCCTGAAATTTGAAAAGGAGAAGCTAAAGTCAAATGTATCAGTATTACAGTGGAGTAAAGGGAATTACAAAGGCTTGAGAGAGGAGTTGGCCAAAATTGATTGGAAAAGGACAGTGGCAGGGATGATGGCAGATCAGCAATGGCTGGAAGTTCTGGAAGCAATTCGGAAGGCACAGGATATACCAATCCCAAAGAGGAAGAAGTATTCTAAAGGCAAGATGACACAACTGTGGCTAACAAGAAAAGTCAAAGCCAACCTCCGAGCCAAAGAGATAGCATACAATAGAGCAAAAATTAGTGGGAAATTAGAGAATTCGGAAGTTTTTAAAAACTAACAGGAGGCAACTAAAAAGTCATTAAGAAGGAAAAGATAGGATACGAAAGTAAGCTAGCCAATAATATTAAAGTGGAAGCCAAAAGTTTTTTCGGATTAATAAAGTACAGAAGAGAGATGAGAGTGGATATCAGACAGCTGGAAAACAATGCTGGAGAGGTTGTAATGGGAATCAAGGAAATGGTGAACAAACTGAATATGTATTTTGGATCAGTCTTCACTGTGGAAGACACTAGCAATATGATGGAAGTTCCAGGTGTCAGGGGTCATAAAGTGTGTGAAATTACCACTACCATGGAGAAGATCCTTGGGAAACAGAAAGATCTGAAGATAGATCAGTCAGCTGGACTAGATGGTGTACACTACAGGGTTCTGAAATTGGTAGTTGAAGAGATTGTGGAGGCATTAGTAATGATATTTCAAGAATCACTAGATTCTGGAATGGTTCCAAAAGACCAGAAAATTACAAAAGTCTTAACACTCTTCAAGAAGGGAGAGAGGCAGAAGAAAGGAAATTATAGGCCAGTTAGTCTGACCTCAGTGATTGGGAAGATGTTGGAGTCAATTGTTAAGGATGAGGTCTCAGGTTACTTGGAGGCATCAGGTAAAATAGGCCATAGTCAGCATGGTTTCCTCAAAGGAGAATCTTGCCTGACAAATCTGTTGGAATTCTTTGAAGAAACAACAAGCAGGATAGACAAAGGAAAATTGGTTGATGATATGTACTTGGATTTTCAGAAGACTTTGACAAGGTGCCACACGAGGCTGCTTAACAAGCTATGAGCCCATGGTATTACAGGAGAGATTCCAGCATGGATAAAGCAGTGGCTGATTGGCAGGAGGCAGACAGGGAATAAAGGGAGCCTTCTCTGGTTGCTGTTGGTGACTAGTGGTGTTCCACAGGGGTATGTGTGGGAACCACTTTGTTTTACATTATATAACAATGACCTGGATGATGGAATTGATGACTTTGTTGAAAAGTTTGTGGATGATATGAAGATAGGTGGAGGTGCAGATAGTTTTGAAGAAGTAGTGAGGCTACAAGAAGGACTTGGACAGATTAGAACAATAGGCAAAGAAGTGGCTGATGGAATAGTGTCAGGAAGTATATGGTCATGCACTTGGTGGAAGAAATGAAAGAGTTGACTATTTTCTAAATGGAGAGAAAATATGAAAAACTGAGGTGCAAAGGGACCTGGGAGTCCTTGTGCAGGATTCCCTAAAGGTTAATTTACAGGTTGGGTCTGTGGTGAGGATGGTAAATGTGATGAAACATTCATTTCAAGAGGTCTAGAATATAAAAGGAAGGATATAATGTTGAGACTTTATAAAGCACTGGTGAAGCCTCACTTGGAGTATTGTGAGCTGTTTTGGGGCCCCTTAACTTAGAAAGGATGTGCTGAAACTGGACGGGGTTCAAAGGAGGTTCACAGAAGTGATTCCAGGATAGAATGTCTTGTCATATGAAGACTGGTTGATAGCTCAGGGCCTGTATTCACTAGAATTCAGAAGAATGAGGGGTGACCTAATTGAAACCTACCAAATGGTAAAAGGCCCTAATAGAGTGGATGTGGGGAGGCTGTTTCCTGTGAAGTGGGAATCTAAGACCAGAGAACGCAGCCTCAGAATAGCGGGACGTCCATTTAGAATGCAAATGAGGAGGAATTTCTTCAGCCAGAGAGTGTTGAGTCTTTGCCACACAAGGCTGTGTGCACCAATCACTGGGTATATTTAAGGTGGAGGTTGATTGATTCTTGCTTAATCAGGGTATCAAAGGTTACGGAGAGAAGACAGGAGAATAGGGTTGAAAGGGATAATAAAGCAACCATGATGGAATGGCAGAGCAGACTCGATGGGACAATGGGCTAATTCTGCTCCTGGGTATTATGGTCAAAGCCCTTCCAGATGGAATACCTTGTTGGGAATTGATTGACTATTTTCTAAAGGGAGAGTAAAAACAAAAAAATTAAGGTGCAAAGTCCTTGTGCAGGATTCTCTAAAGGTTAATTTGCAGGTTGAATCTATGGTAAGGAAGGCAAATGGAATGTTAGCATTCATCTCAAGAGGAATGGAATATAAAACCAAGGTCCTGTAGTGGTGTACAACACACAGCGCTAGAATAACGACACGTAGTCGGTGAATTGGAGTTGCGATAAAAGAGATTTATTCAAACTTCACAGCCTCCTTTAAAGCCTTCCCGTTCCTGCCCTTCATGGGTGGGACTGCAGTGGGGAATGCATATTCGCAGACGCTTTCCGCGCGCAGGATTTGCCCCCTGCTGGTGAAGATGGCCTGGCGCCTTTATGGGGCCGGCCTCTCTGCCGGCGCGTGCTGTTTCGTGAGCCGGTTCGAGTGTGCTGGAAAGTGGGTTGCCACAGTCATGATGCTGAGGCTTTATAAAGCACTGGTGAGGCCTCACTTGAGTATTGTGGGCAGTTTTGGGCCCCTTATCTCAAAGGATGTGGTGACACTGGAGAAGTTTTAAAGGAGATTCACAAAAATGACTCCAGGACTCAACAGCTTGTCATATGAAGAGCATTTGATGGCTCTGGGCCTGTATTCACTAGAATTCAGAAGAATGAAGGGTGACCTAATTGAAACCTATTGAATGGTGAAAGGCCTTGGTAGTGTGGACGTGGAGAGGATGTTTCTTATGGTGGGAAAGTCTAGGACCAGAGGACACAGCCTAAGAATAGAGGGGCATCCTTTTAGAATGGAGATGAGGAGGAATTTCTTTAGCCAGAGAGCAGTGAATCTGTGGAATTCTTTGCCACAGGCAGCTGTGGAGGCCAAGTTCCTATGTATATTTAAGGCAGAGGTTGACAGATTTTTGATTGGTCAGGGCATGATGAGATACGGGCGGAAGGTAGGAGATTGGGGCTGAGAGAGAAATTGGATCAGCCATGATGAAATGGTGGAGCAGACTCGATGGGCTAAATGGCCTAATTCTGCTCCTATATCTGAAGATCTTATGTTCTTATGACATATGTGAGTGATGATAAACTTGATTCTGATGTGGGTCTCTATTTTGGACTGGAAGTGGGAAGGGAGTAGGGAGAGGGTATCACAGTTGCAGAAGGGGGGAGAAGGGAGAGGACAAGAAGCTCCAGAGATGTTCTGTAATAATCAATAAACCATATGTTTGGAATAAAATGACCTTGCCTGGTGTCTCAGGACTGGGTGTGCCAGTACCTGCCCCTGCCCCCTGCACTTGACATTCCTTTACCACAGAAACCACAATATCTTAGTACTTCTGCCAAGCTCATTCTCATATCTCATGGCTTGTACTCAGTTCTATCTGTCAACTATGATATGCACAGTTATGTAGTGATCATATTAAAGGAGCAGTAATCCTGAAATCTGGGCCAATCATCAAGGCATAAGAATTCAATCCCACCATAACAGCTGGGCATTAAAATTAGTATTGACAGTCATGTAACCACTAATTCATCATAAAAGTCCATCTATTTCATAAGCATCTTTTGGGCAAAGAGATCTAAAACTGAATCTTAGGTCTGGAGTTACATCTAAGGCTCAACTAGACTCTTAAATATGACACCAGATATATAGCAATATAGTTGCCTCTTATTTGAAATTCTGAGTAATAGAGGGTGATGGGGGTGACTTGTGGAGCTTTGTCCATTGCCAATTCTGTAGTTGGTAGGCTGTGGCGCTGAAGATGCATTCACTTACCGTGATGGCTGATGATCATTGAACTTCTTGTGCTACCGTTTTCAGGTCTTTATTAATGGCATGGACTACCAGAGCCCTTTCTGTGAGCCTGGAAACGCCTCTGCTCCTTTCTGGAGATTAATCTCTGACCAACAGTGACAACTCTGCCACATCAATAAGCTCCAAGACCTTGGCTTTAATACTTCCTTGTGCAACTAGATCCTCGATTTCCAACAAGGCAACAAGACAGCCCTAACAACAGCGAGGGCCAAAATGTCCCGGGCCATCAGAGAGGCAAAGCGTGCACACGCCCAGCGAATCCACAGCCACTTCCAGGACAGTGGTGACACGTGGCGTATGTGGAAGGGTATTCAAGATATCACCAACTACAAAACAACACCACCTGCCTGTGCTGGTGATTCCTCCCTCCCAGATGCGTTGAATAACTTCTACGCTCGTTTTGAGGCAGAAAATGATGTGGCGGCGAGGAAGACCACCCCTCCTCCTAACGACCAGGTGCTGTGTCTTACCGTGGCCGCTGTGAGGAGAACCCTGTGCAGGGTCAACCCACGGAAGGCTGCTGGACCAGACAATATTCCTGGCAGAGTGCTTAGAGGATGTGCAGACCAGCTAGCTGAGATTCTCACTGACATCTTCAACATCTCCCTGAGCAGTGCTGCCGTTCCTACGTGCTTCGAGGCTGCCACCAGCGTCTCCATGCCGAAGAAGTCTTCAGTGTCCTGCCTCAACGACTACCGTCCCGTCACACTCACATCCATCATCATGAAGTGTTTCGAGAGGCTTATCATGAGGTACATCAAGATCCTGCTGCCCCCCTCACTGGACCCCCTGCAGTTCGCGTACCGTCCCAACCGTTCAACAGATGATGTCATTGCCATCACCCTCCACTGGCCCTAACCCACCTGGACAAAAAAGACACGTACTTTCAAATGCTGTTCATAGACTTCAGTTCAGAATTCAACACAATCAGTCCTCAGAAACTGATTGGAAAGCTGAGCCTGCTGGGCCTGAACACCCCCCTCTGCAACTGTATCCTAGACTTCCTGACCGGGAGAGCTCAGTCAGTCCGGATTGGAAGCAGCATCTCCAACACCATCACACTGAACATGGGGGCCCTCCAGGGCTGTGTGCTCAGTCCACTGCTGTTCACTCTGCCGACCCACGACTGTGCTGCAACACACAGCTCCAACTACATCATCAAGTTCACCGATGACACAAATGTGGTGGATCTCATCAGCAAGAATGATGAGTCAGCATACAGAGAGGAGGTGCAGTGACTAACAGACTGGTGCAGAGCCAACAACCTGTCTCTGAATGTGAACAAAACAAAAGAGATGGCTGTTGACTTCAGGAGGACACAGAACGACCTGAACATCGATGACTCCTCCATAGAGATCAATAAGAGCACCAAATTTCTTGGTGTTCACCTGGCGGAGAATCTCACCTGGTCCCTCAACACTAGCTCCATAGCAAAGAAAGCCCAGCAGCACCTCTATTTTCTGCGAAGGCTGAGAGAGGTCCATCTCCCACTCCCCATCCTCACCACATTCTACAGAGGTTGTATTGAGAGCATCCTGAGCAGCTGCATCACTGCCTGGTTTGGAAATTGCACCACCTCGGATCGCAAGACCCTGCAGTGGATAGTGAGGTCAGCTGAGAAGAGTATCGGGGTCTCTCTTCCCGCCATTACAGACATTTACACCACACGCTGCATCTGTAAAGCAAACAGCATTATGAAGGACCCCACGCACCCCTCATACAAACTCTTCTCCCTCCTGCCATCTGGCAAAAGGCACTGAAGTATTTGGCCTCTCAAGACCAGACTATGTAACAGTTTCTTCCCCCAAGCCACCAGACTCCTCAATAACCAGAGCCTGGACTGACACCAACCTACTGCTCTCTCCTGTGTCTATTGTCTTGTTTATTATTTATTGTAATGCCTGCACTGTTTTGTGCACTTTATGCAGTCCTGGGTAGGTCTGTAGTCTAGTGTAGTTTTGTGTTGTTTTACGTAGTTCAGTGTAGTTTTTGAATTGTTCATGTAGCACCATGGTCCTGAAAAATGTTGTCTCATTTTTACTGTGTACTGTACCAGTCAGTTATGGTTGAAATGACAATAAAAAGTGACTTGACTTGACTTGACACACCTGTAGACCCCAGTCAGTTCGGATTGGTACCAACATTTCTTCCACAATCGCAGGTTATCACAAGGTTGTGTGCTTAGCCTTCTGCTTTAGTCACTTTACACTTATGACCGTGAGGCTAAGCACAACTCCAATGCCATATTTAAGTTTGGAGATGACACCCCTATCGCTGGCTGAATCAGAGTGATTGAAAATTTGACTGAGTGGTGCCATAACAACAGCCTCCTACTCAGTGTCAGCAAGACAGATTATTGACTTCAGGAGAAGGAAGTGAGGTGCATGAGCTAGTCCTCATTGGGGGATCAGAGGTTGAGAGGGACAGGAAATTTAAAGTTCTCGGTGTTATAATTTCGATGGAACTGTCCTGAGTCCAGCACATTAGTACAACTACAAAGAAAGCATGGAGGTGCTGCTACTTTCTGAGAGGTTTGGGAAGATTCAGCATGTCAATTAGAACTTTGTCAAACTTTTATAGATGTGTGCTGTAGAGTATATTGATTGGTTACATCACAGCTTGGTATGGAAACACCAATGCCCTTGAATGGAAAAGCCTATAAATAGTAACTGATGCAGCCCAGTCCATCATGGATAAAGTCCTTCCAACCATTGAGCATGTCTACATGGAGCGCTGTTGTAGGAAAGCACCATCCATCATCAAGGACCCTCACCATCCAGGCCATGCTCTCCTCTCATGGATTCCATCAGGAAGGAGGTACAGGAGCCACAGAACCCACACCACCAAGTTCAGGATCAGTTATTATCTTCAACATCAGCCTCTTGAATAACGGGGATAACTTCACTCAACTTCATTTACCCACAACACTGAACTTCTCCCACAAGCAATGGACTCACTTTCAAAGACTCTTCATCTCACGTTCTCAATATTTATTGCTTATTTATTGTTATTATTATTTTTATTGTTATTATTGTTGTACTTTTTTTCCCCAGCTCAGGCTAGTAAAATCTAAGGTGCGGCATAGCCAAGCATACTCATTTCTCAATTGTTAAGAATTTTCGGATTATTTTAGTGGTATATAGTATTGTGGCTTTCAGGAGATTCACATAAATATTACTAAGTAGGCCTCATTGTTTAATGCCATTGTGTGGTGAAATTAGAATGATACAAGTTATAGATATAACTAATGGACAATATTTACCCTGTTCCATTGTCTTTCAATTTCCTCTTTTAATTAAGCATATTTCTGGTGTTTTTGACTTATTGCTTTCTGTATGTTATGTCTATATTTATTAAGTATGGTTTGGAATGGCTATATTTATTAAATAAGTTGTTCTTGCTTATTTATCCAGTAATATGTCTGGACAGTTATTATGGATTGTCTTATCTGTAATAATGGATCTGTCAAAATATAATTTGTAGGACTCTGACTCTAAAACTGGATCAAGCTTGTATTTATAGTAAGGTGTGGTGTCTTCTATGAATTTGTATTTTTAAGCAAGGTTTTGGTAAATTCTGTTTGCTGCAATTGTGCCTGTGTAAGTAATCAGATTGAGTTAAACTGCTGCAGGATCCTGTAATGTGTTGCATAGTCTCTGGTTTCTCTTGGTATTTTCTGCATTTATCGTCCTGAATTTTTTGGTTTTATATTAGGTATTTTTGATATTATTTTGTGTTAACTACCTGGCCCTGTATTGCCACAAGGAACCCCTCTGTTTCTGGGTAGAGGTCTCCAACTCTGAGCCTAATGTTTGATGTTTGCTATTATTATTATGTTTGGGGTTTTTTTTGTATTTACTGTGAATGTCTGCAAGAAAATGAATCTCAGGGTTGTGTATGGTGACATATATGTACTTTGATAATAAATTTTCTTTGAACTTTGATGGAGTATGACTAAGAGTTCCGACCAACTTTCAAAAATTGATTCTCAGCAGTGCTGAAACTCTTGGCAAGGATGTCTCCTGCTTTGTACCTTCACCGAGGTTCCTTGCATATCATCAGCATCTCATGTTGTACCATTCTTCAATGTCTCCCAAATCAAAATGAGTTTCCAATTGCCACAAGCATCTGCTCCAGCCACAAAGAGGAACAGGCTGGTTTTAAGTAGTGCAAGCAATCTAATCACAATTGCTGCGGGTATTGATCAGCAGGGTTAGCGCTGATTGAATACAGCAATTATATAAATGTGAAGACACCTGGGACTATAGTAGAATTGGCTACTCCAATCCTATTTTGCAGTTTTGAAGTTCTCAGGAATTTTCTCAGCTATGATCATTGTTGGATTACAACATTTGTTGGATAGGAAGAGGAAAAGATCAGTCAGTGCCCTGGTTCTTGTTAACTTTAAATCTGCTCCAACTGATTACTTTAGTATGTAGTTAGAGGGATAGGTTTAGACTGCAAACTGATGCTCGCTATTAAGTGTGATCGAGAAAAGTAAATGTGCACTTGGTTTATTCATTAAGGGTGAAACCCTCATGTGACTTAGCATCTTCTTGATAAAAGGAAAATAGGAAAAGAAAATATCCACTGTTAACTGATCAAATAATCTAATTACTGAATCGTTCACTTTGTAAAATATGTAAAATATCACTTCCTCCTTTCATGTTTATCTTGCAATGGGGAAATATCACTTTGTCAAGTGATATAATTGTACTTGGTCAAGTGATACAACTAAGATCAAATCTTTTCTTTTGATATACCACACAGCCACAGTTCATTGCATCATACACTCCAACCTATAATCAGTACATTAATTTCCTATATGAAGATCATATTTTATAATGTAACAGTTTTGAGCAGCTGCATCGGACTAACACTGACCAAAAAGTTGTCTTGACTTATGATTATAGAGGGAAGCAATTAATGTAACTTAGGGTATCCACAAACATGAATTTAAAGACAGGGGGTTAATGCTTGTTCTCTCCTTAAGACTGAAGACTTCAAAATGATCAGACTGAGGTTTTATAGATTATAATGGAGATGTTTAAAAATTTAATTTAGATGAATTGCCCATTATAGTGAAGTTTTGAAATAACAAGTTATATTCATATTCAGAAGATATGAGGTAGAAAAAAGAATCAGGCGAAGTACTTCAATACAAAGAACACAAAGACCATCACATAAGCAAGGCAAATCAATGACAACTATGCTACGGATTAATACAGGATTGGTAGGGTGTCAAGGAATCATAGGCAATTACATGGGATAGATGATGTTTCTAATTTTTCTTTACTACTGACTGGTAATTTGTACAAAATATTCTACCTCTCCCTGTCCCTTAAACAAAAAAAAATACACTGTAACATTCTGTCATTTGAAATAAATGATTATTAATACAACCAATGACATATTTGATTTAATACAATTCTTCAGAATTGTGACTTATTTAGTAGCTGAGATAATTTATGCATGTTGAAAGATAATGATTTAGCTGGTAATATCCATTAAAAACAGATGTATACAGTAATTTGTAATCAATACCTCATAGATAAAACATTCTTGTAGTGATCTGGGTTAATGAGGAGATAAAGTATTGGTGCCAACACTTAGAATGAAGAGATTGTTTGCTAAAAAAAGTGATTCTATTCAGTTCAGCCCATCCATTGACAGAACATTCCCCTCTCATAGCAAATATTTGATTTACTGCTTACCAAAGCGTAAGTTAAGACTTTGAGTTCTAGTTTATTAGTAGTTTGTACTGAATTTAGCTAATTACTGGGGGTTGGGGGGGGGAAATTAACATGGATTAAAGCGTTACAATTTGGTGGAGAAGGGAAAGATAAGCCAGTGTACTTCTGCTTAGTCAGTTTATTGACAGTTCTGGAAAATGCTAAATAGAGACAGAATCGTGTTTGCCTGTGATGTTCTCCATCCTGCTAACACATACCAGTGCAGATATACCAGTAGCATGCTAGAACACCCAGCTGACTTGTTTCAAACCTGACCCAGTGTGGTTTTGGAGGATGACCCTCAGCAATATAACAATGGATTTGACATTAGGAAATTAGTAACTGTAGATACAGGAATTCACTTGTAAGCAGCCAAGTTCTTAAAGGAATGGTATGTGTGTATTTCTGCTCAAACAGTTGGCTAATACAAATGCCTGTGAGACCCCAATACCCTGCACAATAGGCAGGAAGTCGAGCCTTTAGCCAAGCAATTGGCAGGCCAATATTCATAACTCATAAGGTGTAATTGGTGTTGGATGAAAACAATGATGAAAATCATGGTACATATGAGTTGTATGTGATATATAGACTGTGTTTTGCGCCTTGGTCCCCATGTGTGCAGTTGAATGACAATAAACTTGATCTTGAACTTGAACTTCAATAAGGTGTTTCACAACATGATGCCTCCTTATAAGTATCATTCTTAGAAGATAGCAACAAGGGCCAATTATAGAATGCATTAATCCCTTAATACAATAATAACATTTCTTTTTACACTAGTTCTGATTACACTACTATCATTGCACCATTCTGTTGTGCGTTGTACCGTACTGTTGTTTGGTGTTTGCTGCTGTATTTATTGAGCAACGCACACAAAACGCTGGAGAAACTCAGCAAGTCAGGCTGTCCCTATGGAGGGGATTAAGCAGTCGACGTTTCGGGCTGAGACCCTTCATCAGGATGGTAAAGGAAGGGGAAATAAAAGGTGGGGGAGGGTAAGGAGCACAAGCTGGCAAACGGTAGGTGAAACCAGGTGAAAGGGCCATGGGTAATCCTAGGTAAATTCTGAAGTAAGTACATGTTCAGCACAGCATTGTGGGCCGAAGGGCCTGTATTGTGCTGTAGGTTTTCTATTGGGGGAGGGGGGACGAAGGTGGGATGCGATAGGTGAAAGAGGTGAAGGGCTGGGGAAGAAGGAATCTGATAGAAGAGGACAGTGGACTATGGAATAAAGGGAAAGAGGAGGGGCACCAGAGGGAGATGATGGGCAGGTGAGAAGAGAAGGGGTGAGAGGGGAACCAGAATGGGGAATGGAAAAAGAGAAGGGGAAGGGGAAGGGAGGAGACATTACTGAATGTGAGAGAAATCGATATTCATACCATCAGGTTGGAGGCTACCCAGATAGAATATGAGGTGTTGCTCCTCCATCCTCAGTATGGGCTCATGGGGGCAGTAAAAGAGATCATGAACTCACATGTTGTAATAGGAATGGGAGGTCAAATTGAAATGGGTGGCCACTGGTAAATCCATCCTTTTGTGGTGGATGGAGGTGCTTGACAAAGCAGTCCCCCATCTATGTTGGGTCTAACCAAAGTAGAGGAGGCTGCACCGGGAACACCAGATACAGTAGATGATCCCAACAATCTTGCAGGTGAAGTGTCGTCTCACCTGGAAGAACTGTTTGGGGACCTGAATGGTGGTTAGGGAAGAAGTTAGAGGCAGGTTCAGCACTTGTCCCACTTACAGTGGTAAGTGCCAGGAAGGAGCTCAATGACAAGGGAATCACTTTGAGAAAGATCCCTAGAGAAGGTGGAGAATCAGGGGTAGGGAAGGATGTGTTTAGTGGTAGGATCCTGTTGCTGATGGTGGAAATTACCAAGAATGAGGTGCTGGTTACAGAGGCTCTTATCTCATAAAATGAAGGTAAGGATTTAAAGTTGTCTTTATTGTTACCACGCTTAGTGTTTACTCTGTAAGCTTCATGCAAGCAAGCGATTTCATTGCACCCTGGTGCATGTGAAAATAAACTAAACTGATTGTGAATCTGTTCTTGGAAAACATTTTGCTGCGTGAACTTCTGTAAGTCAAAAAGGCTCTTCAGCATTCATGATAGGTGTTTTAGAACAGTATATTTCTAAGTGCAGAGATTGGCACACTAATTGCCAGGGTAAAACAGTAGCATTATTACTTGAAGGCAACACATACAAAATGCTGGAGGAACTCAGCAAGCCAAGCTGCATCTGTGGAAAAGAAAACAGTCGATATTTTGGGCTGAGACCCTTCATCGGGACTTCCAGATTTCCAGCATCTGCAGATCTTCTGGTGTTTGTGATTATTAATTGAAGGTACATACCCCAAAAAATCAGGGGTATTACAATGAAAATTTGTAAACCAAGGAATTATTATATTTAAATTACCTGAATTATAAGCCATGGGTTCAGAAGTAATACTGCAGTAGGAAGAATTCTGATTGACATTCATCCTTCAATCAACATTAGCACAAGACTAATTGTTGTTTGTAGGACCTTGTTGTGGATAAATTGGCTGCTTTTTCATACACACTTAATACAATTTAAAGTGCTTTGAGTTACCTGTGAAATGCTTTTGGATGTCCTGGGGTTATGGAAAGAGTCTAGATCAATATAATCTGCTTTCTGAATAGGGGCACAACTGGTCATTAGTGGTACTGGTAGTGGAAGACCTAGGGTTTTATTAGTTTGGGGTGTGCCAGCTGCAACCACCTTGTTGTGATTCGGAGTATCTGCAAGCAGAGCTTCGCAAACAAATCCGGGTGGCTTTGCCAATGTTTGTAATGTAGATTGTCTCTACCACAGGTTGACATCCTTGTATTTTCCTTCTTTTCCAAAAGAAGTGGAAGGTTTTGCATGGAATAGACTGTCAGAGCAATATAATGATATTCCAGAACATTGAGATCTATAAATTATTTCGCCTAGGCCACCTCATAATTAAGCATTGACATAATTTCTGATGGATTGTTCCTAATTTGCACCTGATTATCAGATTTAGCTGTCTGAAATTTCTCCTACTAAGTAACAGCACACAAAAATTGTGGGGCCATATTCCTTTAGGATAGGCATTGTAGTATATTTAATATTTCAGTACTACTTGAGTAATATTGTAAATACATTATTTGATTATGCATTCTTTGTTTGTTTGCATAATTCATTATGGGTTATATGGTAGAACTATGTGAATGGCATACGTCACTACGCCACCACGTCATATATGAGCACCTCACTAAAGAAAGGCAAAGTAGACAAGTTATATCAGGCTCCTGTATTTTTCTTTTGATTCATTTCTGGAGTTACAAAACAACAGTGGTGATGAAGAAGTCTTAAAATGACAACTACCTACCTGTTGAAGCTCAGCACACTTTTTCTTTGGAAAGCGAGAGTGAGAGGGAGATGCCTTCAAGTTAGAAAAAACTAGTACAACATGTGTTTCCTCAGAAGGGGAGAGAGACGTTTGAGTTAACAAAGGCAGAAAATGGAAGAAATTCACAGGTTCATAAACAGTGAGTACCAGATGAAAATAAATAAATAAATAAATAGCAGAAATGGCTGGTTCCATTATAAAGATGGACGCCTTCAATTGCACAACAGATAACTGGATGATGTGTATTGAACAAATTGAGCAGTATTTTGAGGCAAATGAAATAGCCAATGAAAACTGACTGCCAGTGTTACTGAGTGCAATAGATGGAAAAGAATACAGAATGCTTGGATGTTTAACTGCTCCAACTAAATTCAAGAAATTGCCCGAACTGAATTCAAGAAATTGCCCGAACATTGTCAGTTGAGTGATGAGCTGAATGAGGCACTGAGAGATTGTTTAGTTTATTGAACCTTACAAGAAAGCATTAAAAAATGGTTCCTAACAGAAGCACAACTTACATGTAAAAGAGCAATTGAAATTTCTGTAACAATTGAAGCAATGGCCGGAGTCACAAATGAGTTGCAGTCCAGAATGAAAGTGAGTGTGAACAAAATTGTAATGTCTAAACAGAAACCTGCCTAGCCGAACAAATTGTGTTACCATTGTGCCAGGGCTCACATGCACCAGACCAATGCAGGGCTAAAGGTGAAACTTGCAGAAAATGCAACAATGTAGGGCACATACAAAGAGCAGGTCAGGCAGACAAAAATAAACAAACTCACAGGGAAGAGAAAAAGATAAAAGGTGAAGTTACAGTTTTAAAAAGAGCCAAATCTGCATGCCGTAGATAAAAAGTCTGATAATGATGAGAGTGACACAGGACTGAGTAGCCTTAAAACTTACAATGGGAAAACTAACAGGTAACAAGCAATGCGGCTTACAACAGACCTGAATGGCAAATTAATTAAATGGAATTGGACACTGGCTCGGCTGTTTCCATCATTCCACAAAATGAGTTTGAATGGTATCTCAAAGATATTGAACTGAAGCCTGCAAATATTCAACTAATAACTTATACTGGAGAAAAGATAACTCCTGTGGGAATGACATTGCAACAGTGAAATACGACAACAAACAAGCCATAAGACCATAGAACCATAAGACATAGGAGCAGAATTAGGCCATTCAACCATTGAGTTTGGTCTGCTATTCTATCATGGCTGATCCCAGATCCCACTCAACCCCACATACCTGCATTCTTTCCATATCCTTTAATGCCCTGACTGATCAGGAAATGGTCAACTTTGGCTTTAAATATACCCATGGACTTGGCTTCCACCGCAGTCTGTGGCAGAGCATTCTACATTCTCACTACTCTCTGGCTAAGAAAATTCCTCCTTACCTCTGTTCTAAAAGGTTGCCCCTCAGTTTTAAGACTGTGCTCTCTAGTCTGGATATCCCCAGCATAGGAATCATCCTCTCCACATCCACCCTATCTAGTCCTTTCAATATTTAGTAGGTTTCAATGAGATCCCCACACATTCTCCTAAATTCCTGTGAGTACAGGCCCAAAACTGCCAAACGCACCTCATATGCTAACCCCTTCATTCCCAGAATCATCCTCATGAACCTCCTCTGGAATCTCTCCAATGATAACACGTCCTTTCTGAGATACGGGGCTCAAAACTGTTGACAATACTCCAAGTGCAGCCTCTCTTACCAAACTTTGCCACAAAACCATCTAATCCATTATCCAAATCATTGACAAACAAAGTGAAAATTCAGTATTAGGACCGCTACTTTTCATATTGTTTGTCAATGTTTTAGATAGTGGAATTGATGGCTTTAAGGCAAAGTTTGCTGATGATGCAAAGATAGCTGGAGGGGTAGGTAGTGCTGAGGAAGCAATGTGATTGCAGCAGGACTTAGACAAATTGAAAGAATGGGCTCAAAATAGCAGATGGAATACAGTGTTGAGAACTGTATGATAATGCATTTTGGTAAAAGCAACAATAATGCAGACTATTATTTAATTGGGGAGAAAGTTCAAACATCAGAGGTACAAAGGATTTAGAAGTCTTCGTGCAAGACTCCCAGAAGGTTAGTTCACAGGTTGAGTCTGTGGTAGGGAAGGCAAATGCAATGTTGGCATTTATTTCAAAGGGAATAGAATATTAAAAACAAGGAGATAATACTGAAGCTTTATAAGATATTAGCCAGGCTACACTTGGAGTATTGTCAACAGTTTTGGGCCCCTTATCTCAGAAAAGATGCATTGTCATTGGAGAGAGACCAGAGAAGGTTCATGAGGATGATTCTGGGAAACGGGATTAACAGATGAGGAGCATTTGGCAGTTTCAAACCTGTACTCTCTGGAATTTAGAAGAATGGAGGGAGATCTCATTGTATCCCACTGAATGTTGAAAGGACTAAATAAGGTGGATGTAGAGAGGATGTTTCCTCAGGTCGGGATATCCAGAACTAGAGGGCATACCCCTAAGATTGAGGGGTGACATTTCACCAAAGTGTGTTGAATCTGTTGAAAGCTCTGCCATAGACTGCAGTGGAGGCCAAGTCTGTGGATATATTCAAGCAGAAGTTGATAGATTCTTGACTGGTCAGGGCATCAAGGGATATGGTGAGAGGGCAGGTGTATGGGGACGAATGGGATCCAGGATTAGCCATAATGAAATGGCAGAGGATACTCGATGGGCTGAATGACCTAATTCTGCTCCTATATCTTATGGTCTTATTGTCTAAATGGTGGAGCACAGTAGACAGGTTTGGCAAGAATCTGTAACAATAATTGATAAGTCCTAAAAAGGACTCCAACTGTGACACTTGGGGCATCCATCACTACTTGAGGTTTCTCAGCATGCTTGTGTGAATCTTGTGCGTCAATGATATGACTACAGTAAGTGATGCTTGGTTTAAAGAATTCACACTTGTCGTGTCATGCTCTGAGCCCGTAATCTCTCATCTTTTTAACACTGGCTTGATGTTCTGGAAATGTTCATCCCCACCAGTAACAATGATGTCATCCAGGTAACACTGAGTGCCCGGGCAGCCCTGCAGCTTCTGGTCCATAGTTTTCTAGCAGAGTGCAGGTGCAGATGCTACTCCAAAAATAGGTCTATTATAGTGATAAAGCACTTTGTGAGTGTTTATGATGAGAAACACTTTGGACTCTGATTCCATCTCCATCTGTAGGTAAGCTTCAGCTAAGTCCGCTTTACTGAGGTGTTATCCTCCAGAAAGGTTTACAAAGATATCCTCTATCCTGGGCAGAGGTATTGATCTACTTTCAGTACTTGGTTGATGGTGACCTTCAAATCACCACTGATCCTGACAGACCCATTCTTTATGGCTATTGGGAGCACTGGCATTGCCCATGGGCTCCATTCAACCTTGGAAAGGATTCATTCAGCCTCCATGCAATCTAGCTCACTGGCTACATTATCACAGAGAGTATAAGGAACCGGATGGGCTTTGTGAAACTTGGGTGTGGGATTTTCATTTAACACTATTTTACCCTTGACATGTTTGAGTTTTCCAGTGCTATCACTGAACACTGCTATGGCATCACCCAGTATCTTTCTTAATTTGCTTTCAGTTAACACGATTGCAGGGGATCTGGCATGCAAGTGGTGGATGGCTCTCCAATCAAGTTGAAGTTATGTCAGCCAATCAAAAC
The DNA here is from genome assembly GCF_030028105.1 of Mobula birostris. Taxonomy (NCBI): domain Eukaryota; kingdom Metazoa; phylum Chordata; class Chondrichthyes; order Myliobatiformes; family Myliobatidae; genus Mobula; species Mobula birostris. The sequence continues at coordinate 63,230,481 of NC_092381.1, read as the reverse complement.
ACCATAATCTTGGCCCTCCTGTTCTTACCACACGTAAGTCTAATGTAGCTTTGAGACTAATGATAAAATACTGTAATTTAAAGTCAGCTTGGTTTCTGTAAAGGAAATCTTGCCTGACAAATTAGTTAGAGTTCTTCGAGGAAGTAACAAGCAGGGTGGGCAAAGGAAAGGTAGAGGATGTCATTTACTTGGACTTTCAGAAGGCATTTGATAAGGTGACACTCATGAGGCTGCTTAACAAGATAAAATCCTATGTTTCAGAAAAGATACTGGTATGGATAAAAGGATGGTTGACAAGCAGGAGGCAGCAAGTGGGAATAAAAAGGGTCTTTTGTGGTTGGCTGCCAGTTACTAGTGGTGTTCCTCAGGGGTCAGGATTGGGACCACTACTTTTCACATTGTTTGTCAATGATTTGGATAATGGATTTGATGGTTTTGTGGCAAAGTTTGTGGGTGATATAAAGATTGGTGGAGGGGTAGGTAGTGCTGAGGAAGCAATGCAGTTGCAGCAAGACTTAGACAAATTGGAAGAATGGACAAAAAAAGTGGCGGGTGGTAAGAGAGGGATCCATCACCTCTGCCCCTCTGACCTTCAGGTGCCCCTCAGGGCAGTGCCCTAAGCCCCCTCCTTTACTCTCTGTATACCCATGACTGTGTTGCCACCTACAGCTCCAATCTGCTAATTAAATTTGCTGACGACACTACATTGATTGGCCTTATCTCAAATAATAATGAGGCAGCCTACAGAGAAGAAGTCATCACCCTGACACAGTGGTGTCAAGAAAACAATCTCTCCTTCAATGTCACATAAACAAAGGAGCTGGTTGTGGACTACAGGAGGAATGGAGACAGGCTAACCCCTATGGACATCAATGGACCTAGGGTTGAGAGGGTGAACAGCTTTATGCTCCTCAGCATCCACATCACCAAGGACCTCACGTGGTCTGTACATAGTGGCTGTGTGGTGAAAAAGGCACAACAGCGCCTCTTTCATCTCAGACGGTTGAGGAAGTTTGGGATGGGCCCTCAAATCCTAAGAACTTTCTACAGGGGCACAACTGAGAGCATCCTGACTGGCTGCATCACCACCTAGTATGGGAACTGTACTTCCCTCAATTGAAGGACTCTGCAGAGAGTGGTGCGGACAGCCCAGCGCATCTGTAGATGTGAATTTCCCACTGTTCAGGACATTTGCGAAGATAAGTGTGTAAAAAGGGCCTGAAGGATCATTGGGGACCTGAGTCACCCCAACCACAAACTGTTCCAGCTGTTACCATCAGGGAAATGGTACCACAGCATAAAAGCCAGGACAGGCTCCGGGACAGCTGCTTCCACCAGGCTATCAGACTGATTAATTCACGAGCATACAACTGTTATATTGATTGTCCTGTTGTACATACTATTTATTACAAATTACTATAATTCGCACATTGCACATTTAGATGGAGACGTAACGTAAAGATTTTTACTGTGCATGTATATGAAGGATGTAAGTAATCAAGTTAATTCAATTCAATTTATTATGATCCACATTGTCTAGTGAAGCTGCCTGTGATGCCTCACCTTATGGTATTGGTGCAGTCAGATCACGTTATGAGTGATGGAAATGAACACCTCATAGCCTTTGCATCACGTTCCCTTACCGCTGCAGAGAAAAATTTTGCACAGATTGACAGAGAAAGCTTGAGTCTGGTTTGGGGTGTAAAACTTTCATACATCTGTATGAGAGAGAGTTTGCCTTCATTACTGATCATCAACTATTGGCGTCAGTTTTCAATCCTCAGAAGGGTGTTCCTTTGACAGCAGCAGTGTGAATGTAGAGATGGGCTCTGTTTCGTGAAGGTCACAATTACAAGATTGAATTCAAAAGGACAACTAATCATGGAACTGCTGATGGATTGTCCCATTTATTTTTGGAAAAGGAAATACCTGAAAAATTTACAAAAGAGGACACTCCTCATAATGTATTCTCCCTAAAACAAATTGAAAGTCTCCTTTTTAAGGTAGAGATGATCCAAAGGGAAACCAGAAAGACCCACACTGTCTCAGCTCTGGATTACAACCAAAAATGACTGGAATGTGCACCAGAAATTTCAGTCCCTCCATTTTTACCAGTGCTGGGATGAGCTTGCCCTTCATGGGGGTTGCCATGTGTGGGGATTGAGAGTTGTTGTACCATCCAAGCTGAGAGCTGAAGTGTTGGAGGAGCTACATGGCACTCAACTAGGTATGGTCAAAGTGAAAGTGTTGGCTCAAAGCCTTGTCTGATAGTTTAGGAAAGATCAGCAGATCGATCAGCTTACCATGCACTATTCGCAATGCCAACATGTCCAGAAGATGCCAAGAGCAGCACTTCTCCATTGCTGGGAATAACCTGCATTTCCCTGTCAGAGGATTTATGCGTATTTTGCCAGATCATTCATGGGCACAAATGTCTTGGTATCTTGGATACAGCTATAAAGTGGTCAGAAGTGTTCCCAATAGCCTTCACTACAGCCGTGCACACTGTTGATGTTTTGAGAAGCCTCTTCTCAAGGACTGGTGTTTCAGAACACTCAGTCAGTGACAGTGGACCACAGTTTGGAGCAGAAGTTTATGTTATTCCTGAAAATGAATATAATAAGGCATATTATATCTTCACCACACCACCTAGCTACGAATAGCTTGGTGGAATGGTTTGCCCAGAATCTAAAGAAAACACTGTGAGCAATATCAGCATAACACAATACGCTGAATCAGAAGCTCACTAATTTCCTCTTTGCATATTCCAAAGCACCCTACTCCACAACTCACTAAATATGCTATTCCTGGGTCATCCCTTGTGCTTATGTTTGGATCTTCTCAAACCTTATCTCCAAAGTACTATGCAGGACACACAGCTGAGACAAAGTGAAGGCTCCTCGAGCAAGGAGGTTTGATGTTTCACCCCTTGACATGTAGTCCTGGTGAGGGAGTACAAAGTGGGTACTTGGAAAGATTAAAGATAGAAAAGGCTGCTCCTCTACATAGTGAAGATTGTGTCTGATGCCATCTGGAGATGACACATCAATCAGCTGAGGAGAGCAGAGTCAATTGTTAGAGAAGAAAGGTGTCAGAACCACTTCCTGCAGTCTCAGAGTCAACTCCTGCAACCACCACAAAGGAGGCCCCAGAACCTGAGATTGATTCACACCCACAAGTCTCACCTGCCAAGTAGAATGGCCCCACCCTCTTCCCCCTTACCCTTATCCCACAAGAGTAAGAAATGCTCTACAGTGATTAAATCTTTTGGCTTTAATGAGACTATTTAAAATATACGATGTTGTGGATGTCAACATAGTAGTTGTATTATATAGCATACTATATGCTTATAAGATGACTAGTGAGCATTACTTTACATATTTGGGTTGAGATGCATTCTATATTGAGTTGGAGTTTATTGCTAAGCAGTGTAGTGTATACGATATTTCAGTAATGTTTGAGTAATACTGTAAATAATATTGTTTGATTAAGCATTCTTTGTTTAAATAATTAATTACAGGTTATATGTTAGAGATGTGTGAATGCTGTTACGCCACCACGTCATTGTGAGAGCCTCACTAAAGAGCAGCTACGTAGACAAGTTCTCTTGGGCTCCTGAGCTTTTCTTTCAATTAATTTCTATAGTTACAAAACATCAGAAAATAGGGGGAAAGAAGTTGAAAAGCAACATTGCAGAGAGAGGTTATAATATGAAATTCTGTATGGCCTACTTTGCCCATGAGGCTGATTACAGTTCATACATTATTAAAAACTTTCATAGTAAATCAAAACAGGTTGATTTTGAGGATTTTTATTCTTTTCTTAGTTGATATTTATCTGATTGCCTGGAGCATGGTAAGTTTTCTATACCAAGCAGGGACAGAACTGAAGTAAAATAGAAAATGCTGGAATACTCAATGGGTAAGTCAGCACCTGCTTAGAGAGAAAAACAATGTTATCTTTTTGGGACGATGTGAAGAAAGGTTAGAAATTGGGCATATTTTAAGTTGCAGGCAAAGGTGGAGAGAATGCTGAAATGCCCCTGATAGGTTGCAGACAAGAGAATGATGCAAATAGTGGTACCACTGTCTGATGGCAGGTTGTGAAGGCTTGTTATTTGTAGCTGAATTCTCTGGAGAACATGTCAATGGAAGGACATGAGTGATGTCAGAGGGGAGAGAAATAATATGCTAAAACTGTGAAGTAGAAAACACTCCAGTTGCTGAAAATATGAAGTAAAGGAGAATAATGGAAACATCCAGCAGTTAGGCCACATCTGAGGAAAGATTAAAACAGAATTAATGTTAAAGGCGGATGACCTTTCAATGGAATTGCCCACTCCTGATACCGACTGTGAAGGCTACTATCTGAAATAGTTGAATTCAGTTTTGAATGCTGAAGGTTATTAAAGCTTTGTAGTTTGGGGTGTTCCAGCTGCAAGAATTGTACTTTGTGGTAAATGAATGCAACTGCAAGCAGATGAGATGAGGTAATTTTCTTTGAGCATCCATTGGGCTTCATTTGTAGTGTAATGTGCAAAAGGTAGAGAGGTCAAAGTGGGTTCTAAGTCATCCTTACAGACTGAACGGAGGTGTCTTGTCTCTAATGTGTATGAAACTACAGTAAATCACTGCTTCTTCTAGCAGCAAAATTTGGGTCACTGGATGGTGGGAAGAGAAGAGGAATATAGCAAGGGGAATGGCTGTTGGTGGAAATGGGAAAATTGGCGGAAGGAATAGCCTCTTAAGAATGCTGAAAAGAAAAAGGGAGGGTTGATATGACTGGTGATGACATCACAAATTGAACATACGACACTACAGCACAGTGCAGGCCCTTTGCCCATGACGTTGCACCAAACTTTTAACCTACTCTAAGGTCAATCTAACCCTTTCCTCCTCCGTCACCCTTTTTTCTATCATCCATGTGCCTATTTAAGAGACTCTTAGAAGCCCCTAATATATCTGCCTCTGGTAGAGCATTCCATGCACTCTCCACTCTGTGGTAAAAAATTTACCTCTGATGTCCTCCCTGTACTTTCCTCCAATCACCTTAAAATTGTGCCCCCTAGTATTAGCCATTTCCACCCTGGGAAAAAGTCACTAACTAAACATCCACTCTATGCCTCTTATCTTCTTAGAATATGGCTCTTTCAAACCATCCTCTCATCTTCCTCTAATCCAAAAGAAAAAAGCCTTAGCTTGTTCATTCTATATTCATAAGGATAGATTCTTGAGTATCTATGGAGATATAGCATGGAAGTTGGTCAAGAAGGTTTAGTCGCTTGGCATTCAACATGAGGTAGTAAATTGAATTAGACATTGGCTTCGCCGGAGAAGCCAGAGAGTGGTAGTAGATAGTTGCCCCTCTGATTGGAGATCCGTGACGAGTGGTGTGCCACAGGGATCGGTGCTGGTTCCATTGTTGTTTGCCATCTATATCAACAATATGGATAAGTATGTGGTAAACTGGATCAGCAGATTTGCAGATGACACCAAGACTGAGGGTGAGGTGGACAGCAACTTTGTGCAGCGGGTTGAAGGTTTGAAAATTGGCGGATGGAATTTAAAGGAGACAAGTGTGAGGTATTACACTTTGGGAGGACCAACCAGGATAAGTCTTACACATTGAGCGGTAGGGCACTGAGGAGTGCTGTAGCACAAAGAGATCTGGGAATGCAGATCCATAATTCCTTGAAAGTGGTGTCACAGGTAGATTGAATCGTAAAGAAAGTTTTCTGTATATTGGCCTCTGTAAATCAATGTACTGAGTACGGGAATTGAGATGTTATGTTGAAATTGTATAAAGCATTGATGAGGCCTAACTTGGAACATTGTGTGCCGTTTTGGTCACCTACCTACAAGAAAGATGGCGATAAGAGTGAAGGAGTGCAGAGAAACTTTACAAGGATATCGCTGGGACTTGAGGACCTCAGTTATAGGGAATGGTTGAAGAGGTTGGGATTTCATTCCCCAGAATGTAGAAGATTGCGGGGAGATTTGATAGAGGCCTGCAAAATGTAAGAGGGCATAGATAGGGTAGACTTCTTCCACTGAGATTGGGTGAGACTACAATGAGAGATCATGGGTTAAGGATGAAAGGTGAAATGTTTAAGGGGAATATGAGGGGAAACTTCTTAGCTCAGAGGGTGGTGAGAGTGTGGAACGAGCTGCCAGCACAAGTGGGGGACTGTGGGTTTGATTTCAACATTTAAGAGAAATTTGGAGAGATACATGGATGGGAGGACATGGTCCGGTGCAGGTCAGTGGGACGAGGAAGATTAATGGTTCAGCATGGGCCAAAGGTCCTGTTTCTGTGCTGTAGTGTTCTACGACCTATGATTCTAAGGTAAGCTCTATAACCCAGGAAACTTTGTGATAAATCTCCTCTCCACCTCTCGAAAGCTTCTATCTTCCTCCTATAATGCGGTGACCAGAACCAAACATAATATTCTAAGTGTGGTCTAACCAGGGTTATATAGAGCTGCAATATTATCTTGTGACTCTTGAACTCAATCTCCTGACTAATAAAGGTCAAATCACTATACATCTTCTTAACCACCCTGTCACCTTGTGTGACAATTTTGAGGAATCTGTAGATGTGGATCCCAAGATTAAGACCATAAGACATAGGAGGAGAATTGGGCCATTTGGCCCATTGAGTCCCCTCCACCATTTCATCATGGCTGATCCATTTTTCCTCTCTGTCCCAATCTCCTGCCTTCTCCCTGTATCCCTTCATGCCCCAACCAGTCAAGAATCTATTCACCTCTGCCTTAAATATATATAAAGACTTGGCCTCCACTGATTCCACAGATCCATCACTCTCCGGGTAAAGAAAATCCTCCTCATCATACTTAATCGATGCCCCTATATCCTGAGGATGTTTCTTCTGGTCTTAGACGCCCCCAGCATAGGAAACTTCCTCTCCATATCCACTCTGTCAAGGCCTTCACCAATCGATAGGTTTCCATGAGGTCACCCCTCATTTCTCTGAATTCTAGTGAATACAGGCCCAGAGCCTTCAAATGCTCTTGCTATGATGAGCCTTTCAATCCTGGAATCATTTTCATGAACCTCCTTTGAACCATCTCCATTTCAGCATGTCCTTTCTAAGATAAGATGCACGAAGCTGCTCACAATGCTCCATGTGAGGCCTTACCGGTGCTCTATAGAGTCTCAGCTTAATATACTCGCTTTTATATTTTAGTCTTCTTGAAATGAATGCTAACATTGCATTTGACTTCCTCACCACAGATTCAACCTGCAAGTTAACCTTTAGGGAATCCTGCACAAGGACTCCCCAAGTCCCTTTGCGCCTCAGTTTATTTTCTCTCCATTTAGAAAATAGTCAACTCTTTCATTTCTTCTACCAAAGTGCATGAACATCCACTTCCCTACACTGTATTCCATCTGCCACTTCTTTGCCCATTCTCCTTATCTGTCTAAATCCTTCTGTAGATTCTTCACTTCCTCAAAATTACCTGCCCCTTCACTTATTTTCGTATCATCTGCAAACCTTGCAACAAAGCCATCAATTCCATCATCCCAATCATTGACATATAACGTAAAAAGAAACAGTCCCAACACAGACCCCTGTGGAACACCACGAGTCACTGGTCATCAACCAGAAAAGACTCCCTTTATTCCCACTCATTGCCTCCTGCCAAATAGCCACTGCTTTATCCATGCTAGAATCTTACTGTAATACCATGGGCTCATAACATGTTAAGTAGCCTCATGTGTGGCATCTTGTCAAAGGCCTTCTGAAAGTCTAAGTACACAACATCAACTGATTCTCCTTTGTTTATCCTGCTTGTTATTTCTTCAAAGAATTCCAACAAATTTGATTGACAAGATTTTCCCTTGAGGAAACCATCCTGACTACACCCTATTTTATCACATGTGTTCAAGCATCCCGAAACCATATCCTTAACAATTGACTCTAACACCTTCCCAACTACTGAGGTCAGAGTAACTGGCCTATAATTGCCTATCTTCCTCCTCTGTCCCATCTTGAAGACTGGAGTGACGTTTGCAATTGTCCACATCTTCCAGAAACATTTGAGAATCTGCTAATTCCTGAAAGATCATTATTAATGCCTCCACGATCCCTTCAGCCATCTCTTTCAGAACCTTGGGTGTACACCATCTGCTTCTCTACCTTGTTATCTATCTTCTGACCTTTCAGTTTCTCAAGAACCTTCTCTCTAGTACTGGCAACTTCACATACTTCTGCCCACTGACACTCTCAAACTTCTGGCATATTGCTAGTGTCTTCCATAGTGAAGACTAGTGCAAAATACTTATTCAGTTCATCCACCATTTTGTGGTCCCCCATTACTACCTCTCCAGCTTTGTCTTCCGGAGGTCTGATATCCAGCCTTGCCTTTCTTTTACACTTTATGTATCTGAAGAAACTTTTGGTATCCTCTTTAATATTATTGGCTAGCTTACTTCCATATTCCATCTTTACTTCCTTAATTACTTTTTAGTTGCCTTCTGTTGGCTTTTAAAAGCTTCCAAATCCTCTAACTTTCCACTAATTTTTGCTCTATTACAGTGGTGCTGGAAAGTTTGTGAACCCTGTAGACTTTTCTGTATTTCTGCGTAAATATGACCAAAAATATGATCAGATCTTCATACAAGTCCTAAAACTAGATAAAGAGAACCCAATTAAATAAACAACACAAAAACATTATATTTGTTCATTTATTTTTTGAGAAAAACTATCCAATATTACATGTATTTGTTGGACAGAGTATGTGAACCTTTGCTTTCAATAACTGGTGTGACCCCCTTGTGCAGTACTAACTTCAACCAAACATTTCCAGTAACTGTTAATCAGTCCTGCTCATTGGCTTGGAGGAATTATAGGCCATTCCTTCTAACAAAACTGCTGCAACTCTGGGATATTGGTGAGCTTCTTTGCATGAACTGCTTGTTTCAAGTCCTTCCACAATATTTCTATAGGATTAATATCATGACTTTGACTCAGCCATTCCAAAACATGAAGTTTCTTCTTTTTAAAGCATTCTGTTGTTGATTTACTCTTGTCTTTTGGATCATTGTCTTGTTGCTGTATCTAACTTCCATTAAGCTTCAGGTGATGGACTGATACCCTGACATTCTCCTGTAAAATGTCTTGATACAATTTTGAATTCATTGTTCCCTGAATGATCACAAGCTCTACAAGCTCTGAGGCAGCAAAGCAGCCACAAATCACGATGCTCCTTCCACCATGCTTCACAGTTGGGATGAGGTTTTGGTATGGGTGTGCAGTGCTCTTTTCCTTCTAAACAGAGCAATGTGAATTTCTACCAAAAAGTTCAACTTCTGTTTCATCTGTGCACAGAACTGTTCCAGAAGCACTGTAGAACATTCAGGTGGTCTTTTGCAAACTTGAGATGTGCAGTAATGTTTTTTTTTTGGAGAGCAGTGGTTTCTTCCATGGTGTCCTTCCATGAACATCATTCTAGTTCAGTATTTTTCTTATAGTGGACTTGTGAACAGAGACCTTCGCAAGTTCTAGAGATTTCGACATGTCCTTTGCTTTTACCGTTGGGTCCTTTTTCCCCTCCTTCGACATTGCATGTTGTGCTCTTGGTGTGATCTTTGCAAGATGCCATTCCTAGGGAGAGTAGCAACAGTATTGAATTTTCTCCATTTGTACACAATTTCTCTTACTGTGGCCTGATGAGCACTCAGGTCTTTAGAAATGCTTTTGTAGTCTTTCCCTGCTTCATGCATCGCTACAATTCTTCTTGTAAGGTCCTCTGAAAGTTGTTTCGATCGATAGATGGTGCATATAAACAGATCAAACTTGAGAAGAGCAGGCTATGTCAATAACCTACTTTGTATACCTTTTTATAGGGCAGCGCACCTCTACAACCCACACCTCCAATTTCATCTCATTGATTGGAATACCTGACTCTAAATAGCTTTTGTAGAAGGCATTACCCAGATGTTTGTATACTTTTTCCAGCAAATACATGTAATGTTGGATCATTTTTCTCAATAAGTAAATGAATGAATACAATGATTTTTGTGTTATTTATTTAATTGCATTCTCTTTATCTAGTTTTAGGACTTATGTGAAGATCTGATCACATTTTAGGTCATATTTATTCAAAAACAGAAAAAATTCTACAGGGTTCACAAACTTTCTAGCACCACTGTGTAAGCCCTCTCTTTGGCTTTTATGTTGGCTGTGACTTCTCTTATTCACCATAGTTGGGATATACATATCTAGTGCCTTCCGAATTGCTTCCAGAAATTCCAGCCATTGCTGCTCTGCCGTCATCCCTGCCAGTGTTCTTATCAAAGGTCAAAGATCAAAGGTACATTTAATGTCAGAGAAATGAATACAATATACATCCTGAAATGCTTTTTCTTCACCATTCAGAAAAGCAGAGGAGTGCCCCAAAGAATTAACAACAGTCAAATGTTAGACCTCAAAGTACCCCCCCCAGGTCCCCCCCCACGCGTAAGTAGCAGCAAGCAACAATCCTCCCCCCCCCCCAGTGGGGGGAAAAACATCGGCACCAGCCGCTGAGCACTCAAGCATGAGCAAAGCAACGGCAAGGACACAGACTTGCAGTTACCCAAAGACTTCATGTTTCACCCAGTATTCAACTTACCACAGGCTCTCTCTCTCTCCCTAATAAAGGAGAAGGAGGTGTCTCCGTTTTCACAGTGAGCAGGGAGACATAACAGACAACTCATTGGTTTACGATGTTAAAAGTCTGCTATGTCGCTTTTTTCAAACTCTGTGCCCAAAGATCATGAGTCTTTGGGCACACAGCCACAGATATTCTGACTCCCCCAACGACATACGGTTCTCCTGTTGTGACACTGATCCTCGATCCACCTGTCTCCAGTGCCCCGAGATCCTAGGTTTCCAAAGCTAAGCCAAATACTCAGGCTGAGCCCTTTGGCATGCCAAACAACAGCCAGTCATGAACCTCCGAGAGCGGGTCCCATTCCCGCAAAGAACTGTAGTCAGTGTGTAACTCCAGGTCAGGGTCATCAAATGAACCCTGAAAGGGAAAAATAAAGATATTAAAGGTGGAAATAGAACTGTTTCTGAAGGTGCAAGCAAAGGAGACGCTGTTTAGTGCCAGTTACTTTGTTTCCAGTCAATTCTGGCCAACTCCTCTCTTATGCCTCTGTAATTCTTTTTACTCCACTGTAATACTGATACATCTGACTTTAGCTTCTCCTTCTCAAATTTCAAGGTGAATTCTATCATATTATGATCATGCCCCTAAGGGTTCCTTTACCTTAAGCTCTCTAATCAATTCCGGTTCATCTCACAACACCCAATCCAGAATAGCCGATCCCCTAGTGGACTCAGTCATGAATTACTCTGATAACCCTTCTCAGAGGCATTCTTGAAATTTCCTCTCTTGGGATCCAGCACCAACCTGATTTTCCCAATCTACCGGCATAGTGAAATCCCCCATGACTAATGTAAAATTGCCCTTTTGGAATGCATTTTCAAATCTCCTATTGTAATTTGTAGACCACATCCTTACTCCTATTTGTGGGTCTGTATACAACTCCCATCAAGGTCTTTTTACACTTACAGTTCCTTAGCTCTATCCACAATGAATCAACACCTTTTGACCTCATTCCTCTTTCTTCTACACTGTCATTAACCCAACATTATGCCTTCAAATTCGATCTTTCAAAGTGAATTACTTTGCTCTTTTTTGGGTTGAACTTCACCTGTCCTTTCTTGGGCCAAATCTGCATCCTATCGCTGTCCTGTTGTAACCTACAACATTATCCACAGCACCACTAACCTTCATGTCATCTGCAAACTTACTAACCCACTCTTTCACTTCTTCATCTAAGTCATTTATAAAAACACACAGGCAGGGGTCTCAGAAAAACATCCCTTGCAGAACATAAACAACAGGAATTCTGCAGATGCTGGAAATTCAAGCAACACATATAAAAGTTGCTGGTGAACGCAGCAGGCCAGGCAGCATCTCTAGGAAGAGGTGCAGTTGACGTTTCAGGCTGATACCCTTCGTCAGGACTAACTGAAGGAAGAGCGAGTAAGGGATTTGAAAGTTGGAGGGGGAGGGGGAGATCCAAAATGATAGGAGAAGACAGGAGGGGGAGGGATGGAGCCAAGAGCTGGACAGGTGATAGTCAAAGTTCTATGCTTCTTTTTGGATTCCAGACCTAATCAATTCCCCTCTACCACCACTCTGCTCCGTCTAGCGGAATTAGTCCTTACTCTTAATAATTTCTCCTTTGGCTCCTCCCACTTCCTCCAAACTGAAGGAGTAGCTATGGGCACCCGTATGGGTCCTAGCTATGCCTGTCTTTTTGTTGGCTTTGTGGAACAATCTATGTTCTGTGCCTATTCTGGTATCTGTCCCCAACTTTTCCTTCGCTACATCGACGACTGCATTGGCGCTGCTTCCTGCACGCATGCAGAGCTCGTTGATTTTATTAACTTTGCCTCCAACTTTCACCCTGCCCTCAAGCTTACCTGGTCCATTTCCAACACCTCCCTCCCCCTTCTAGATCTTTCTGTCTCTGTCTCTGGAGACAGCTTATCCACTGATGTCTACTATAAGCCTACTGACTCTCACAGCTATCTGGACTATTCCTCTTCTCACCCTGTCTCTTGCAAAAACGCCATCCCTTTCTCGCAATTCCTCCGTCTCCGCCGCATCTGCCCTCAGGATGAGGCTTTTCATTCTAGGACGAGGGAGATGTCTTCCTTTTTTAAAGAAAGGGGCTCCCCTTCCTCCACTATCAACTCTGCTCTTAAACGCATCTCCCCCATTTCACGTACATCTGTTCTCACTCCATCCTCCCGCCACCTCACTAGGAATAGGGTTTCCCTGGTCCTCACCTACCACCCCACCAGCCTCCGGGTCCAACATATTATTCTCCGTAACTTCCGCCACCTCCAACGGGATCCCACCACTAAGCACATCTTTCCCTCCCCCCGCCTCTCTGCATTCCGCAGGGATCACTCCCTACGTGACTCCCTTGTCCATTTGTCCCCCCCATCCCTCCCCACTGATCTCCCTCCTGGCACTTATCCGTGTAAGCGGAACAAGTGCTACACATGCCCTTACACTTCCTCCCTTACCACCATTCAGGGCCCCAAACAGTCCTTCCAGGTGAGGCAACACTTCACCTGTGAATCGGCTGGGGTGATATACTGCGTCCGGTGCTCCCGATGTGGCCTTTTATATATTGGCGAGACCCGACGCAGACTGGGAGATCGTTTTGCTGAACACCTACGCTCTGTCTGCCAGAGAAAGCAGGATCTCCCAGAGGCCACACATTTTAATTCCACATCCCATTCCCATTCTGACATGTCTATCCACGGCCTCCTCTACTGTAAAGATGAAGCCACACTCAGGTTGGAGGAACAACACCTTATATTCCGTCTGGGTAGCCTCCAACCTGATGGCATGAACATCGACTTCTCTAACTTCCGCTAATGCCCCACCTCCCCCTCGTACCCCATCTGTTACTTATTTTTATACACACGTTCTTTCTCTCACTCTCCTTTTTCTCCCTCTGTCCCTCTGAATATACCCCTTGCCCATCCTCTGGGTCACCCCGCCCTCCTTGTCTTTCTTCCCAGACCTCCTGTCCCATGATCCTTTCGTATCCTTTTTGCCTATCACCTGTCCAGCTCTTGGCTCCATCCCTCCCCCTCCTGTCTTCTCCTATCATTTTGGATCTCCCCCTCCTCCTCCAACTTTCAAATCCCTTACTCACTCTTCCTTCAGTTAGTCCTGACGAAGGGTCTCGGCCTGAAACGTCGACTGCACCTCTTCCTAGAGATGCTGCCTGGCCTGCTGCGTTCACCAGCAACTTTGATGTGTGTTCCTTGCAGAACATCACTGACCTCCAGGCAGAGTATACTCCATCTACACCACCGTCTGCCTAATATAGGCAAGCCAGTTCTGAATCCACACAGTCAAGTTTCCCTGAATTCCATGTCTCCTGATTTTCTGAATGAGCCTACCATAGGGAATCTTATCAAATGCCTTACTGAAATCCATCTACACCACATCCACTGCTCTACCTTTATCAGTGTGTCTTGTCAGATCCCCAGAGAATTCAATCAGGCTTGTGAACCTTGACCTGCCCCTCACAATGCCATGCTCCCTAATCAGACTATGCTTTTCCAAATGCTCAAAAATCCTGTCTCTAAGAATCTGCTCAATAATTTTCTCACCACTGAAGTAAGACTCACTGGTCTATATGTCCCAGAGTTATATCTTCTTCCTTTCTTGAACAAAGGATAACTTTTGCTATCCTCCAATCATCTGGTTCTACTCTTATGGCCAGTGAGGTTGCAATGGTCATCACCAAAGGCACAGCAATCCCTTCCCTCACCTCCTGTACTAACTTGGGGTATATCCCAACCGTCCCGAGTGACTTATTTTTCCTAATGTTTTTCAAAAGTTCCAGCACATCCTCTTTCTAAATGTTCTAGCATATTAGCCTGTTTTATGCTGTCCTTATAATTGTCAAGGTCCCTCCCACTGGTGAATACAGAAGCAAAGTATTCATTCCTCCTCCAACTGCAGGCATATGTTTCCTCTTCTACTCCTGATCAGTCCTGCCATCACCCTAGTCATCCTCCTGTTCTTCCTTAATCCTACTCATCAAAGCCTTCTCAGGCTTTGATACTTCTAGATCTCATTCAGTTCCCTCCTAGCTATCTTGTAAATCTCTAGAGTTCCCAGGGTGATCCTTGCTTCCTAAGCCTTAAGCAAGTTTCTTTCTTCCTCTTGAGCAGATATTCCACTTCTGTTTTCAACCATGGTTCCTTCACCCTGCCTTTCTTAAATGGGACAAACTTATCCAGAATGCTGTGCAAGTGCTCTCTACACAACTTCCACATTTCCATTGTGCATTCCCCTGAGTATATCCATTCCCTATTTCCAAGTTCCTGGCTAATAGCATTACAATTCCCCTCTCCAATTAAATACTTTCCCATACCACCTGCTCCTATCACTGTCCAAGTCTATTGTAAGGGTCAGGGAGTTATGGTCACTGTCTCTGAAATGGTCTCCCACCAAGAGGTCCTACACCTGACCTGGTTCATTTCCCAGTACCAAATGCAGTATGCCTGTCTATATATTATGCCAGAAATCCTTCCTGGACACATCAAGTATATTCTGCCCCATCTAAATTTTTGCACCAAGGAGGTACCAATCAATGTTAGGGAAGTGAAAATTTCAAAGTTCAAAGCGTATTTATTATCGAAATATGTATAATATATACAACATTCACCCATGACAACAACCCTGTTTATTTTTGCAATTTTCCAAAATCTGTCTCACAGTCTGTTCATCTATATCTCTGTTCCTATAAATATTCCCAATAGAGTGATTGCTCTCTTCCTGTTTCAGACCTTCACCCACACTGACCCAGTAGACAATCCCTCCACAATGTCTTCCCCTTTCTGCAGCTGTGATACTATCCCGGATTAGCAATGCCACTCCCTCTCCTCTTTTATCGCCCTCCCTGTCCTTTTTGAAATGTCTGAACCATGAAGCATCCAACAGCTATTCCTGCCCCTGAGACAGACAAGTCTTTGTAATGGCCACATCGTAGCTCCATGTGCTGACAACTTCACTGTATTACTACAGGTAATGACAATGGTGAATGTTATCCGTCATGTTTTCCTAGGAGGTAGAAGAAGGTCATTTGGGCAATCAAGCACCATCTCTTAGAGCAATCCTAATAAACCCACTCCCCAGTTACTTCCCTGTAACCTGCTCTCTCTCGTATGCCTATCCATTAAACAACCTTCATTCTTCTATCACACTACAGCAGGGGTAATTAGCCAACTATCCTATCGACTGGCACAGCTTTGAAATGCAGGAATAAACTAGAGCAACTGGAGAAAACCCACGTGGTCACAAGGAGCACGTATGATCTCCACACAGAAAATAGCAGTAGTTAAGGTTAAACAGAACGCTGGATGTATACGTCAGCAGCACTAATTGTTGCCCTGCTGTGCTGCCCTATTGGGACATGATCTGTTGAATTTAAGTGGTGGGGTGGAAGGGAACCTTATCCTTGTTCTGGGTGGGAGGAAAAAAAAAGATGAAAACAGAAATATAGGAACAGGCAAGGAATAAACTTTGCCTGATAAATGATATTTTTCTTATTTTCTGCCTCCAACATCTTTCTCTGTCTATTACAATATATTTGTGAAAAGAACTTTATTGTTCTATAAGTCTCTCTTCAGCCTAGACTTTTAACAGGAGGAAGTAACCCACCTGGTATATAAGTTTTGGCAATGTACCACTGTACCAGCAAGTCTCTGTAATGACCACAATGTTGTAGCTCCCATGTGATTTATTGTTTCTTCATCTAAGACACTGGGATAAGAGTTTCTCGAATTGATATGCAATGTAAATTAGTTTTTTTTATTGATCTGTAATTTGATCTGCTCTGTTAGTTGAATCATGTCAGGTATTTCTGAATCATTTAAAGATGATTTGCTAGCATGGTTTGGGAGGGTTTAAACTAATTTGCAAGGGGGATGGGACCCAGAGCAACAGAGCAGTGAAACAAGTGCATGGAATAAAGCCAGATCTAACATATAGAGAGGCTTTGAGGAAAGAGAAGCAGAATAAACGATGTAAAGACAGTAAGGTAGAAGTGCTGAAATGTGTGTATCCCAATGCAAGAAGCATCAGGAGCAAAGGTGATGAACTGAGAGCTTGGATACATACATGGAATTATGATGTAGTGGCCATTACAGAGACTTGGCTGGCACTAGGGCAGGAATGGATTCTCAATATTCCTGGATTTCAGTGCTTTAAAAGGGATAGAGAGGGTGGAAAAAGGGGAGGAGGGGTGGCATTACTGGTCAGATACTATTACAGCGACAGAAAGGGTGGGTAATGTAGCAGGATCCTCTTTTGAGTCAATATGGGTGGAAGTCAGGAACAGGAAGGGAGCAGTTACTCTACTGGGGGTATTCTATAGGCCTCCTGGTAGCAGCAGAGATACAGAGGAGCAGATTGGGAGGCAGATTTTGGAAAGGTGCAAAAATAACAGGGTTGTTATCATAGGTGACTTTAACTTCTCTGATATTGATTGGCACCTGATTAGTTCCAAGGGTTTAGATGGCGCAGAGTTTGTTAAGTGGTGTCCAGGACAGATTCCTGTCACAGTATGTGGACAGGCTGACTAGGGAGAATGCCATACTAGATCTAGTACTAGGTAATGAACCGGGTGAGGTCACAGATCTCTCAGTGGGTGAGCAGCTGGGGGACAGTGACCACCGCTCCCTGGCCTTTAGCATTATCATGGAAAAGGATAGAATCAGAGAGGACAGGAAAATTTTTAATTGGGGAAGGGCAAATTATAGGCTGGAAGGCTAGAACTTGTGGGTGTGAATTGGAATGATGTTTTTGCAAGGAAATGTACTATGGACATGTGGTCAATGTTTAGAGATCTCTTGCAGGATGTTAGGGATAAATTTGCCCCGGTGAGGAAGATAAAGAATGGAAGGGTGAAGGAAACATGGGTGACAAGTGAGGTGGAAAATCTAGTCAGGTGGAAGAAGGCAGCATACATGAGGTTTAGGAAGCAAAGATCAGATGGGTCTATTGAGGAATATAGGGAAGCAAGAAAGGAGCTTAAGAAGGGGCTGAGAAGAGCAAGAAGGGGGCATGAGAAGGCCTTGGCGAGTAGAGTAGAGGAAAATCCCAAGGCATTCTTCAATTATGTGAAGAAAAAAAGGATGACAGGAGTGAAGGTAGGGCCGATTAGAGATAAAGGTGGGAAGATGTGCCTGGAGGCTGTGGAAGTGAGTGAGGTCCTCAATGAATACTTCTCTTCGATATTCACCAATGAGAGAAAACTTGATGTTGGTGAGGACAATATGAGTGAGGTTGATGTTCTGGAGCATGTTGATATTAAGAGAGAGGTGTTGGAGTTGTTAAAATACATTAGGACGGTTAAGTCCCCGGGGCCTGACGGAATATTCCCCAGGCTGCTCCACGAGGCGAGGGAAGAGATTGCTGAGCCTCTGGCTAGGATCTTTATGTCCTTGTTATCCATGGGAATGGTACCGGAGGATTGGAGGAAGGCGAATGTTGTCCCCTTGTTCAAAAAAGGTAGCAGGGATAGTCCGGGTAATTATAGACCAGTGAGCCTTACGTCTGTGGTGGGAAAGCTGTTGGAAAAGATTCTTAGAGATAGGATCTATGGGCATTTAGAGAATTATGGTCTGATCAGGGACAGTCAGCATGGCTTTGTGAAGGGCAGATCATGTCTAACAAGCCTGATAGAGTTCTTTGAGGAGGTGACCAGGCATATAGATGAGAGCAGTGCAGTGGATGTGATCTATATGGATTTTAGTAAGGCATTTGACAAGATTCCACATGGTAGGCTTATTCAGAAAGTCAGAAGGCATGGGATCCAGGGAAGTTTGACCAGATGGATTCAGAATTGGCTTGCCTGCAGAAGGTAGAGGGTCGTGGTGGAGGGAGTACATTCAGATTGGAGGATTGTGACTAGCGGTGTCCCACAAGGATCTGTTCTGGGACCTCTACTTTTCGTCATTTTTATTAACGACCTGGATGTAGGGGTAAAAGGGTGGGTTGGCAAGTTTGCAGATGACACAAAGGTTGGTGGTGTTGTAGATAGTGTAGAGGATTGTCAAATATTGCAGAGAGACATTGATAGGATGCAGAAGTGGGCTGAGAAGTGGCAGATGGCGTTCAACCTGGAGAAGTGTGAGGTGGTACACTTTGGAAGGACAAACTCCAAGGCAGAGTACAAAGTAAATGCCAGGATACTTGGTAGAGTGGAGGAGCAGAGGGATCTGGGGGTACATGTCCACAGATCCCTGAAAGTTGCCTCACAGGTGGATAGAAAGGTGGTTAAGAAAGCTTATGGGGTGTTAGCTTTCATAAGTCGAGGGATAGAGTTTAAGAATTGTGATGTAATGATGCAGCTCTATAAAACTGTGGTTAGGCCACACTTGGAGTATTGTGTTCAGTTCTGGTCACCTCACTATAGGAAGGATGTGGAAGCATTGGAGAGGGTACAGAGGAGATTTACCAGGATGCTGCCTGGTTTAGAGAGTATGCATCCTGATCAGAGATTAAGGGAGCTAGGGCTTTACTCTTTGGAGAGAAGGAGGATGAGAGGAGACATGATAGAGGTGTACAAGATAATAAGAGGAATAGATAGAGTGGATAGCCAGCACCTCTTCCCCAGGGCACCACTGCTCAATACAAGAAGACATGGCTTTAAGGTCAGGGGTGGGAAGTTCAAGGGGGATATTAGAGGAAGGTTTTTTACTCAGAGAGTGGTTGGTGCGTGGAATGCACTGCCTGAGTCAGTAGTGGAGGCAGATACACTAGTGAAATTTAAGGGACTACTGGACAGGTATATGGAGGAATTTATGTTGGGAGCTTATATGGGAGGCAAGGTTTGAGGGTTGGCACAACATTGTGGGCCAAAGGGCCTGCACTGTGCCGTACTATTCTATGTTCTATGTTCTATGTTACTGTTCTTTGGTCCAAACAGGGAAAAAAAAGAAATGGTTATATGACTATTCCTACATTTTCCGATACCCTTTTTGGAACAATAAACAGTAGACCAAAAACTTGATAACTGTAGCTGGTACGTGTCACATGCCTTTGCCCTGTACAGACAATAAGATGGGTTGAAGGATTTTGTAAACAAACCATTTGAGCGTCATTTTCTGTGCTTAACTAAAGCTGCAGCCCTTTACTTCCATTACAAACAAACCAAAAACAGTCGCCTTACACTGACGTTATTGTGTCAGACACCGTCTCTTAAAGTGAACACAACAACTCAGTGACAGTGTTTGTGAATTATGTAAAACAGTTCCTATTATGAACAATATGTGTTATCTGTCACCCATTACATTATCCTATGGAATTGTATCCAGTTTAACATCTGTTAGAAAATAGAAGAACATATAGAATAATTCAGGAGTCAACAGCCTATTTTTTAAAGCTCAGTGATAATAAATTTAAAATTGACATCACCAAATTTTAGTTTTAATTAATGTACAATCAAGTGGCCAAGTGTAACACAACTTCCCTTTAATTTATTCTGTAACTGCTGGTAAATTCTATCAATAATACTTACTTCAGTAATCTTGATATGAAGCAATAACTTCACAGATGAGTGAAATGCGGACATCATTGTGGACATCGATAAGAAAGAGTGAAATGTCCTCTTTGAATTAGAAGTAAAGTACATAAAAAAACAGAAGATGTAACATATATGGAGGGAAATTGTTCGTGAGTTATTTGTGTCATCTAAGATCTTTTGCAATCAAAATATTGGCAAAGGAAACAGGTCTGGAGAAGTCATCTACTGAAAGAAACGATCATTGAAAGTTGTCTTGGTTATCCTATCAGGATACATCTTAAAATAGTATGAATTCGAAACAGAAGTAGGACACCTGGCCTGACAAAGCTGCTCAGTCATTTTATAACAAAATAGCATATCTGTTTGTAACCTCCATCTCACATACATGTCTACCTATTAGTAATCTTCTTTATCAAGTTTCAATAGGTTTCAAATAATTTCAATAGGTACATTTAATGTTAAAGAGATGTATACAATATACATCCTGAAATTCTTTTTCTTTACAACCATCCACGAAAACAGAGGAATGCCGCAAAGAATAAATGACAGTTAAATGTTAGAATCCCAAAGCCCCCCCCCAACTCAACCCTCCCACACATAAGCAGCAGCAAAGCAACGAACCCCCCTCTCCCACCAGCAAAAAAGCATCGGCACCCCCCACCAAGCTCTCAAGTGTGCAGCAAAGCATTAATAAAGACACAGATTTGCAGTACCACTCATTCACCTGGTATTCAACATACCACAACCTCTCTCTCTCCTTAATAAGGGAAAAAGAAGTGTCCCTGTTTCACAGCCAAAGGGGAGACATAACAAAACAACTCGCTGATTTATGGTGTTAAAAGTCTGTTGTGTCGCTTCTTCCGAGCTCTGTGCCAAAGAACTCAGGTCTCTGGGCACACAGCCAGCAGCCAGCTTGCTGCTTTCGATCTTCCCTCTCCCACGACACACCAGTTTTCTGCGGCGGCACCAACCTCGAGTCCACTCGCCTCCAGAGCCACAAAATCCTGGAACCCTGAAGGCGTGTTAGTCTTCCAGGCCACGTGCTTGACATATCGAATAGTGGCCAATCTTACGAGAGCAGGGCTCATTTCCGCAAAGAACCAAAGTCAGTGTTAACTCCAGGTCAGAGTCTTCAAAAGAACCCTAAAAGGGAAAAATAGAGATATTAAAGATAGAAATAGAGCTGTTTCTGAAGATAGAAACAGAGAAACATAGAAAATAGGTGCAGGAGTAGGCCATTTGGCCCTTCGAGCCTGCACCGCCATTCAGTATGATCATGGCTGATCATCCAACTCAGAACCCTGTACCAGCCTTCCCCCCATACCCCCTGATCCCTTTAGCCACAAAGGCCATATCTAACCCCCTCTTAAATATAGCCAATGAACTGGCCTCAACTGTTTCCTGTGGCAGAGAGTTCCACAGATTCACCACTCTCTGTGTGAAGAAGTTTTTCCTAATCTCGGTCCTAAATGGCTTCCCTTTTATCCTCAAACTGTGACCCATCGTTCTGGACTTCCCCAACATCGGGAACAATCTTCTTGCATCTAGCCTGTCCAATCCCTTTAGGATTTTATATGTTTCAATAAGATCCCCCCTCAATCTTCTAAATTCCAATGAGTATAAGCCTAGTCGATCCAGTCTTTCATCATATGAAAGTCCTGCCATCCCAGGAATCAATCTGGTGAACCTTCTTTGTACTCCCTCTATGGCAAGGATGTCTTTCCTCAGATTAGGGGACCAAAACCGCACACAGTACTCCGGGTGTGGTCTCACCAAGGCCTTGTACAACTGCAGTAGTACCTCCCTGCTCCTGTACTCGAATCCTCTTGCTATAAATGCCAGCATACCATTCGCCTTTTTCACCGCCTGCTGTACCTGCATGCCCACTTTCAATGACTGGTGTATAATGACACCCAGTTTTCGTTGTACCTCCCTTTTTCCTAATTGGCCACCATTCAGATAATAATCTGTTCTCCTGTTTTTGCCACCAAAGTGGATAACCTCACATTTATCCACATTAAATTGCATCTGCCATGAATTTGCCCACTCACCTAACCTATCCAAGTCACCCTGCATCCTCCTCACAGCTAACACTGCCGCCCAGCTTCATGTCATCCGCAGACTTGGAGATGCTGCATTTAATTCCCTCATCTAAGTCATTAATTTCTATTGTAAACAACTGGGGTCCCAGCACTGAGCCTTGCGGTACCCCACTAGTCACTGCCTGCCATTCTGAAGAGGTCCCGTTTATTCCCACTCTTTGCTTCCTGTCCGCCAACTAATTCTCTATCCACATCAATACCTTACCCCCAATACCATGTGCTTTGTTTGCACGCTAATCTCCTGTGTGAGACCTTGTCAAAAGCCTTTTGAAAATCCAAATATACCACATCCACTGGTTCTCCCCTATCCACTCTACTAGTTACATCCTCAAAAAATTCTGTGAGATTTGTCAGACATGATTTTAGCAAGCAAGATGCAAGCAAAGGAATCACCATTAGGAGCCATTGTCCTCCCAAGCTGGTTTACCCCTTCCTTGAAATTATTTAAACGCTGTTTCCATTACTTTTTGCAGAAGGCAGTTACAAAACTTCACAATCCTTTGAGAGAGAACATTTAATCTCTGGCTGAAATGGGAGATCCCTACTTCAAAGATTCAAAGAAGTTCTCACTTATGATTCAAAGTACATTTATTACCAAAGAATGTTTGCAGTATACGACCCTGAGATTCGCCTTTCCTACAGACAGCCAGGAAACAAAGAAAACCATGGAACCTGTTCAAAGAAAAACATCAACCCCGCCCCCCACACAGACACCGTTCTCCAGCAGCAGCGAGAGGCTGGTGGACAGCTAAAAAAAATGTGCAAACGGCAACAAAAAAATGAACAATAAACACAGAAAATAAAATACAAAACTGAAAGAATCCAGGCATACTCAGTTCAGCTCCATGTTCATTATCTACAAGCCACCCTGATTCAAATTCGCCTAAAAATTGCAACAAAAAAGGGAGAGACTAGGAACCGGAAAAGCTTCATAGCGTGAACTACAGAATCCAAACCACAAACCACGTCAATTAAACCTTTCCCAAGACTCCGAACTCCAGCACTATCCTCCAATGTCGTCGAGGGAGAGAGGGACCATTCAAAAACAGGGACCTCTCTTCAGGAGAAGCGAGCAAGAGGGAAATAGAGACACGTAGACAGCAGCGAGGGAGAGGCCAGTAGACAGCGTTCAACACTTGCTTGCCTCCTGCACTCACCTTGATGATTTCTATCTACAAAAAGTAATGGTCACAGCCCACTCCGTCCCAAGTAAAACCCTCAGCACCATTGAGCACACTTACAAAGAGCACTGTGGCAGGAAAGCAGTATCCATCATCAAGTGCCCCCATCACCCAGGCCATGCTTCTTTCTCGCTGCTTCCATCAGGAAAGAGCCTCAAATCCCAGACCACCAGGTCTAGGAGCAGTTCTTACTCCGCCACCATCAAGTTCTTGAACCAGAGGGGATAACTTCACTTTCCACAGCACTGACCTAACTCCACAACCTATGGATTTACTTTTTAAGGACTCTGCAACTCACGTTCTGGATATTTATTGCTTATTTATTATTATTGTTGTTGTACTTTTATTTTTTTCTCAGCTCAAGTTGGTAAAGCCTGAGGTATGGGCATAGCCAAGCACATTTATTTCTCAATTGCTCAGAACCTTTGGACTATTCTAGTGGAGTGTAGTATTGTGGCTTTCTGGAGATTATTCACCCCCCCCACCCCAGATCCCATCTGAATCTCTTACCTTTTGCTTTCATATCTCTTATATGACCTTCAGAGAGCCATGTCCTCTTCTCTCTGTTACCATCAGGTAGGAGGTACAGAAGCCTGAAGGCACACACTCAGCGATTCAGGAACAGCTTCTTCCCCTCTGCCATCCGATTCCTAAATGGATATTGAACCCATGAACACTTCCTCACTTTTTTTCAGTTTTTTCACTATTTTTAATTTAAATATTTAGTATACATATATATACTTAATGTAATTGATCTATTTGTTTCTATGTTTATTATATATTGCATTGTACTGCTGTTGCCATGTTAACAAACTTCACAACATAAGTCAATGATATTAAACAGATTCTGATTCTGTTCCTTTTTTCATGGTAGAACCCATAGAAATGGGGAAAATTGTAAAGCATGAACAACTAAAAATTTAAAAACTGAAATGTCAGCAGTTCAAAAGTATTCATCCCCCTTTGCTCAGTTCTTATTTGAAGCACCTCTCATAGTTATTACAGCCTTCACGCTTTACAATTTTGCCTGCTTTTGGGCTGTACTATGAAAAAAAGTCTGTGATAAACAAATAAAAACTCTCAGTTAAATTGATCAGAATCCCTATTTGTAATACTCATGTATGTGCACAATGTATTGGAGGCAAAATACTTTTTCAAGGCACTGTATAATTTTAGACTAGATTTGCTGGCCTTGTCTTTTTGCCTCAAAGTACATGAATATTTAAACAAAATTGACAATGTACAGGAACTAGGCTATCTCTGTCAATTCCCTTCATAATCTTGCTCCCTGTAAAAAGTTCATATTTTGACCTTTTTTTTCAAGAAAGTAAACCCAACCTCCTCAGTCTTCTTTCATAATTTAGGTTCTGAAACAAATAATTAGCATGCTTAATTGCCTTTTCCTTATAGCATTGTTGTTTTAGCCTAGCGCACAAGAAAAATAAACATAACTCCTTCAAAAACAAGCATTTTATATATAAATAGGAAAAATGTGGAGTTGATGGTACACTTGGTTAGAATAATGTCCTTTCACAGAAAACTAAATTGGGATTTAATCTAGCCCAAACAGATGGAATAAAATGTCTTCTCTCTCTCATTGTTTGTGATGGCTCTGGTAGACACCAGGGAAATTAGTTTAGACAATTTAAATCCAATTTCTAGTGGAAATAACTCCAGAGTACAAAACTGCCTAAAGTTTTGTATTTATTTTGGCTGATTAGCCAGTTTTACTAGAAATGTAAATCCTAATGGAAACAAAATTCTGTCATTACAGTAGAAAGCTGTGTTGATGAAGGCATTCAGTTACATTGAAAAATGTGGTGAAGATCTCTAATCTGCATATAATCCAGGCCGAAAATTACATTTTTGACAAAGGTGTAAATATTCCTCAGCTTAAAATTTAGTCTTTATTTTCTGCTTAATTGAAAAACTGTCTTGTTGGCATTTTCCAGGAGTACATCTTGTAGTTGACATCACATTTCCACCATTAAAATGTAGACAGATTCTTGTGCTAACAATACATTAAAATTTAAAATTTGCCATTGTATTTTTGCTTTGTTCTTCTTCCTATTTCGTAGGGAACGCAGTATCTGACTGAATACTCCTTAAGCTGGATGTATGACAATCATTGCAAATTGTAATACAAAAGATAAATATCATTCATAAAATAGAGGAATGAAAGCCATCAGAATCTCCTGGTTGCAAGCCATTTGAGTTCTCCTCCCTATTTCCACACCAACCTATTGTATCTATTCTTGACCTCCTTCACTGCCAGGGTGTGATCAAACTCAAGCTAATGGAACATTACCTTATATTCAACCTGGGTAGACTACAATATGATGTCATGGACATTGAATTCTCACTTTCAGGGAAACTGCACCACCTATGCTGTTTTTTCTCTCTCCTCCTAACCTACACAGTTCTTCCTATACCACCTCCCCTATCTCCTGATCACCTTGTTTCTTTCCTCTCCTCCACCTACTCGATCTGCCTATCACCCATGCACCTTCCTAACTGGGACACACCCCCCAGTGTCTCCTTCCATCCCAGCTAACTTCCCTTTTGTGGCTCCATGCTCCACCTTCCTTTCTGATCAGATTCCATTCTGGCTGCCCTTTGTTGTCTCCACACCTTCACCCTTTTGCTGGCTTCACCTTCCAACCTCTCGCTATTCCCTCCTATTAGCCCTTGTTCCATGGATCCTCCTATTGCTTGCCAGCTCTTGCTACACCCTTTCCTTTTTTCTCTTTATACTGACTGCCTCCCGTCTACTCTTTTAGTGCAGGTGAAAGGTGTTGACACCATGGCACACAACGAAAGAATAAAGGGTGTCAACTGTCTATTTCCTGCCATTGATTCTGCCTGACCCAAGTTCCTCAAGAATTTTGATTTCCTTTTGTTCATTCATAAATTAGATCAATTGCTTTCCTCCTCATTGTCATCATATTTACCTCTCTTCTGCTAGTGCCTATAAATTGGATGCAAAGACTGCCACAGGAAAATTCATGCCCTGGGTTTTATGTTCCTTATTAAGAGACAGGAGCTGGAGTAGGCCATCGGCCCATTTAACTTCCTTTGCCATTCAATGAAACCGTGGCTGATCTGGTCGTGGACTCCACCTACCTGCCTTTTGTCCATAACCCTTAATTCCCCCACTATGCAAAATTCTACCTAATTGTTTCTTAAATATATTTAATAAGGCAGCATCTACATATCTATTTGGCAGAGAATTCTACAGACCTCACTACTCTCTGGGAAAATCATTTCCTTCTCTTCTTCATTCTAAGTCTACAACTCCGAATCTTGAAGCTGTGTTCCCTAGTTCTAATCTCACTCACTAGTGGAAACAACTTTCCTGCCTCTATTTTATCTAGCCCTTTCATAATTTTATGCTTCTTTAAGATCCCTTCTCACTCTTCTGAATTCCAGCGAATGTAGTCCTAGGTGGCTCAAGCTCATCTCATTGGCAAATGCTCTTATCACAAGGATCAATCTATTGAACCTCCTATCCACTGCTTCCAGAGACAGTATCTTTTCTCAGATAAGGAAACCAGAACTGTATGCAGTGCTCCAGGTGTGGCTTCACCAATACCACACAATTGCAGGATAAGCTCTCTGCTCATAAATCCAACCCCTCTAGCAATGATGGCCCACACTTGATTTGCCTTCATGATAGCTTGTTGTACATGCAAACCAGCCTTTCGCAATTCATGCACCAGCACCCCAAATCCCTCAGCATAACAGCACACTGCAACCTTTCACCATTTAATTAATGATTTGATCTATTTTTCCTTCCAAGGCGACTTCACATTTACCACATTGTTCTCCATCTGCCAGTCTCACTTAGCCTATCTATATCCCTCTACGGACTCTCTGCATTTGCTGCGCAATCTGTTTTTCCACTCAGTTTAGTTTTATCAGCAAACTTAGATATGCTACACCTAGTCCCTTCTTCCAAATTGTTAATGCGACACTGATTGCCAACCCGAGAAACACCCATTTATACCAACTCTCTGCCTTCTACTTGTTAACCATTCTCTATCTATTCTAATGCATTGCACCATCTGCATGCATCCTTTTCTAATGGATAAGTCTTTTATGCGGCACCTTATTGAACACCTTCTGGAACTCCAGCTATACAATATTTACTTATTCCTCTCTACCAATTGTGCTCATTACATCCTCAAACAATTCCAGTAAGTTTGTTAAACAGGAATACCTCTCCTGAGTCCATGCTGTATCTGTCTGATGGAATCATTTCTATCCAGAGGTCTTGCTTTTTCTTCCTTAATGATAGCTTCAGGCATTTCCCCAATTACAGACATTAAGTTCACTGACCTATAGTTACCTGCCTTTTAACTACGTTTCTTTTTAAACGGTGGTGTGACAGTCGTTGTTTTCCAGTCTGCCAGGATCTGCTCAGAATCCAGAGAATTTTAGTGAATTATCATGAACACCACTACTATAACTTCCGCATGTCTTTCAGTACCCGGGGATGCATTGTATCAGCAGCAGGGGACTTATCTACATTTTGGCCCTCTAGTTTGCTCAGCACTGCCTTGTTAATGATATCAATGACCTCACCTCCCATTTCATTCATAACATGTCTCTTTAGCATACTCGATAAGTCTTACTCTATGAAGAGTGACACAGATAGTTATTCAAAGCCTCAACTGCTTCTGTATTACCCAATATTAATTCCACCTTCTATTCTTCCAAGGGACCAATGTTCACTTTAACCAGTTTTTTCATCGTTGTGTGAAAAACTTTTACTGTGTTTATATATTTTGGACTGGTTTAATTGCATAATCTAGCTTCCCTTTCTTTATTGCTTTCTTGTGGTTCTTTATTGCTTTTTTAAAAGTTAGCCCAATCTTCCAATTCCCACTGCTCTTGGAGACTTTGTATGCATGAGCCTTTGGTTTGATGCTTTCCTTTATTTCCCTAGTCACACAAAGCTGGCTCTCCCTACTTTTACTGTCCTTGTGTTTTTAACTGCAATATACTTTTATTGAGCATTGTGAGAAATCCACTTTTCCTCAACTGTCCCACCATATAGCCTGTGTTCCCAGTCTACGATAGGTAACTCTTCCCTCAGTCTGTTGTAGTATCTCTTGTATAAGCATAATACACTGGTTTCAGATTGAAAGATTGTACCCTCTGCTTGTTCAGCATACTGTGGTCACTCTTTCCAAGAGGATCCCCAAGTACAAGATTATCAGTTTTACCTGTCTCATTGTTCCCTTATAGATTCAGTAACATTCAATAACAGTTCAAGAAAGCTGTCACAGATGTATTCTATGAAGTTCTCCTCAAAACTACTCTGACCAGCTTCATTCACCCAGTTGAAGTGCTCCATGGCAAGTCCCATTCCACTGTTACATGCACCAGGTACTTATTGCTTTATTGTCCATGCCACTATAATGTTATCACTTGGCGGCCTGTAGACAACTTCCACCAGTGATTTATTTTTTCTCTTTTCTATTCCATAAGACCAAAAAACATAGGAGCAGATTTAGAACCATTGAGTCCACTCCACCATTTCATCATGGCTAATCCTAGATCCCATTTAACCCCATACACCTGTCCTCTCACCATATCCTTTGTTGCCCCAACCAATCAGGAATCTATCAACTTCTGCTTTAAATATACACACAGTCGGTGGCAGAACATTCCACAGATTCACCACTCTTTGGCTAAAAAAAATTCTTCTTACTTCTGTTCTCCTAATCTCCTCCCAGAGGGATTCTGCATCTTAGGTCTTCTAACATCTTTTACTATTGGCCAGATCTTAACCTCTCAACCTTAAGTAAGAGCACTACCCTATCTCCATTATTTTCCTTCCTGTCCTTCCGTATCATCTGATACCATCGGATATTTAATTCCCAATCATCTCTACCGTATAGCCACGTTTCTGTAATGGGCACTAAATCATACCTCTTTGTCCTGATTTATTCTATCATTTCAGTATCTTAATTTTGAATACTATGGGTTTTCAGAGAAAGTGCCTCTACACTTATTGTCCTTCTAGAATCTAGCAATCTTTTTGTCTTCTTGCATTAATGTATTCCAGTCTTACTTTTCCCTTTCTTAATTTTTGCGTCAGTCTCTGCGTTGCTTTCCTCTCTGCATGGCTTCTCATCTTTCTGCCATGTTAGTTTAACCACTTGCCAACAGCAGAGAAATTGGGATATGTATTTCCCTGCAACAAACCCCACAGGCTCATGTTTTCATAACTCTCCATTCTGTGAAGCAGCATAATTTACAGAGCTGGTCACACGATTGGCTACTGACTGTGCAGAATGTTCTTACAGTTGTCTGGAGACTCACAAAGAGAACTCCAACAGACAACAGCAAAATTGAATAGACAGTTCCATTTCTCTCCTCTTACCATGGGTGCTTCAATGATAGAATTTTTGTTTGTACTGTGTGAAATTTCATTACAGAACATGTATGCAAGGTGAAGCAGTGATGCTTGGAGATGACTAGGAAAATTAAGAAAAGACCTCATTTACAGGCACTCTGCTTCAACTGTTGAGAAATGCATGCTCCAATCCATTTCTCTGAAGGTAATTTATCTAGAGGCTTGGGAATTCAGTTGTCATGCTACCATTTTAAAAAGTTACCAATGCAAGATTGATTTACATAGAAACATAGAAAGATAGAAAACATAGAACACAATACAGGCCCTTCGGCCCACAAAGCTGTGCCGAACATGTCCCTACCTTAGAACTACCGAGGCTTTACCCATAGCCCTCTATTCTTCTAAGCTCC
The DNA here is from genome assembly GCF_030028105.1 of Mobula birostris. Lineage (NCBI taxonomy): Eukaryota > Metazoa > Chordata > Chondrichthyes > Myliobatiformes > Myliobatidae > Mobula > Mobula birostris. The sequence continues at coordinate 63,200,277 of NC_092381.1, read as the reverse complement.
ATATAGCCATCCAGGAGTCTCTTAAAAAACCCTATCATTTCTGCCTCCACCACCGCCGCTGGCAGCCCATTCCACGCACACACCACTTTCTGCGTAAAAAAACTTACCCCTGACATCTCCTCTGTACCTACTTCCAAGCACCTTAGAACTATGCCCTCTTGTGCTAACCATTTCAGCCCTGGGGAAAAGCCTCTGACTATCCACATGATCAATGCCTCTCATCATCTTGTACACCTCTATCAAGTCACCCCTCATCCTCCATCGCTCCAAGTTACACACTTTAGCTGCAGTAGACTTTGCATGCAAACAAATCTGAAGGTCTTTAATGCTTGCTGTAATAAAGCTTGTGACATACTTAGCAAGGTTGATCATGACCAATGGTCAGCTTTTGCCGACGGACAGATGTGTTACATGGAAGTTCATGCCATGCCAATGAAAAGGTAATTGTTACTTTACAAAGTATTTGTGTCCCTAAACAGCTGACTTGCGCTGATGATTCACAATGAATGTGCAGAGTACCAGACACTGTGTAATCATTAGTATCCTGGTCCTTCAGAGAAATAAATGTGGATTTATTAAGGATCATGAAGAAGGCAGGCCAGTGGCTGGGGAGTTTAGGCTTTGCTGTGAAGAGGCTGAGGAAGTATCTCAGGTGTTGGGAGTGAACTTGGATCTTTAAAAGAGGTTTGTAACAGGTAGGGTTTTATAATGTTGTTGATGCTTAGTGCCTGATTCAGTGTAAGTAGGATGGTAGCTAAGGCGGTGGAATGCTCCTCCTGTAAGATGTGGGGAATTAGTGAAGATCATGGTCTCTCTGGTAACTACAGCTGTGGGAAATAAAGTGAAGTGCAGCTCCTGGCAGACAGGGTCAAGAAGCTGGAGCTAGATTTGAATATATCCAGGATCATGAGGAAGCAATATAGAAGAGACTTTTTATTGAGTTAGTCACACACAAAGTATAGGCTTTGGCTAGATGGGTGATTACCAGGAAAAGTAAAGAAAGATAGAAAATATATTACCCTGTGGGTAATCCCCTCACTAAATGATATAGCTCTTTGGATACTGTTCAGGGTGTAGCTGCAGTACCAGATCTCTGGCACTGTGAGTGATTCAAAGGGAAAGGATATACTCAGACAGGGCAATAGTGATAGGAGACCTGATAGTGAGGGGGACAGACAGGATCTTCTGTGACTGCAGAAGATATGCCTGGGTGGTGTGTTGCTTCTTGGGTTCTGGGTCAGGAATATGTATGAGTGGCTGCAGAATATTCTTGAGGAGGAGGGTGCACAGCCAGGATTCATTTTACACGTTGGTACAAATGACATGGGTAGAGTAAAGGATGAGGTCCTGCAGAATGAGTGTAGGGAGTTGGTAACTGGATCCTTGACTTCCTAAATGGAAGACTGCAATCTGTATGAATTGAAAATAACGTCTCCACCTTGCTGGCAATCAACACTGGTACACCTCAGTGATGTGTGCTTCGCCCATTGCTCTACTCTCTCTACACCCTTGACTGTGTAGCTATGCACAGCTCAAATGCCATCTATAAGTTTGCTGATGGTGCAACTATTGTTAGCAGAGCTTCAAACGGTGAAGAGGGGATGTACAGGAGTGTGATATATCATCTAGTTGAGTAGTGTCACAGCACCAACCTTACACTCAACATTGGTAAGACCAAAGAGCTGACTGAGGACTTCAGAAAGGAAGATGAGGGAACACACACCAGTCCTCATAGAGGGATCAGAAGTGGAAGGAGTGAGCAATTTCAAGCTCCTGGCTGTCAACATCTGAGGACTGATCCTGAGCCCAACATATTGATGACACGACAAAGAAGACATGACAGTGGCTATATTTCATTAGGAGTTTGAAGTGATCAGGTATGTCACTGAAGACCCTTGCAAATTTCTACAGATGTACCATGGAGTGCATTGTAACTGGCTGCATGACTATCTGGGAGGGGGAGCTACAGTGCAGGATTGAAATAAGCTGCAGAGAGTTGTAAACTTAGTCAGCTCTATCATGGGAACTAGCCTCCATAGTACTTGGGATATCTTCAAGGAGTGCTGACTCAAAGATATGTGTGTATGTGAATGTTTTTTTTCTCTATTATATATTGCATTGTACTGCTGCCACTAAGACAAATTTTGTGACATATGCCGGTGATATTAAACCTGATTCTGATCATTTGGATTACTCCTCGTGCCTTGCACTAACAAGATCAGCAATGGAAAAATAGGCCAGTTGAACTTGTGATTGAGGGACGGGCTAGGGTTTCAGGTTCTTGGGCCTTAGGATCCCGTCTAAGGTAGAGGCAACCTGTGCAAGAGTGACTGGTTATTCTTGAACCAGAGGGGGATCAATATCCTTGCTAGTGCTATACAAGAGTGGTTAAACTAGAGTGGCAGTGGATAGGACTTTGAGTAGGAGCAAGTCATGGGATAAAGTAACAACCAGCAGTAGTAATTGGGATAACCAGGGATACAGTAAAAGCAGGGAAAGAAATACTCAGTTACACAGCATTTATTCCAATGCATGAGGCTTAACTGGTAAGGCAGATGAACTCTGAGCATTGATTGGCTCTTGGACTAGGTTGTTATAGCCATTACAGAAGCATCTGAGAGAGGGCAGGGCTGGCAGCCCAATATTCCAGGATGCAGTTGTTTCAGGCAGGTGTACAGGTAAGTAAGGAGGGAACGGTTGCTTGTTTAATAATGGAGGATGTAATGGCAGTACTTGGAGGCAACATTCGTGAGTTTTCGTCCAGTAAGGCCATATGCTATGGGTAGAACTTGGAAAAAAGAAGGGCAAGTTTACCAAGTGACTGTATTGTAGACCCTCTTCCCCATATCAACAGGAATTTGTCCAGGTATGGAGATAAATTGCTCATGGTTGTATTAGTATTACATTGTAACTTCCCTAGTATTGACTGGGCCTGAGTAGCTCTGATGAAAGATTTCAGTTTCTCTTCGACTGCTTATTCCTCTCTATAGATAGTGCCTGACTTGCTGAGTTCCTTCAGCGTTTTGTGTGGGTTACTTCAGAGTGGGTGGAATTGGTGAAATGTGTCCAGGAACGTTTCTAGAGTTAACATGTAGGGGCCCTACCCAGGAGGGTGCAATACTGGACCATCTCTAGGGGAATGAGACAGGCAAGTAACTGAAGTCGCAGTTAGGGAGAATTTTGGCTCTAGTGATCATGATTCCATTAGTTTTAAAATAGTAATGGAAAAGGATGGGTGAAGTCCACAGATTAGTGTTCTAAACCAGAGCAGGGATTGAGGGAATCGGACAGGATCTAGCAGAGTCTGGGTGAGTCTGCTTCAAGGGAAAGAAACAAATTGAAATGTGGAAGTTTTTAAAGTGTGATATCAGAGTCCAGGAGCAGCATGTTCCTTTAAGGGTGAAGAATAAATGTGGTAAATCTGGGAAACCTTGACTGATGAGAAAGATTGAGACTCTGGTCACAAAAAAAAAAAGAACCACAGAGTTTAGAAGGTTGGGGAATGAATCCCTTGACTGTATTTTTAAAATATTACACAAGAGGGATATCTGGAGGACAAACAGCCTATGAGATGGACCTAGAAGGTAGGTTAAGAAAAATACCAAGAGGTTCTATATTAAGAGTAAAAAAAGCAGCTCGAGAAACAGTGGGTCTCTTTATATCAGTAAAGCCACCTATATTTTGAACTACAGGAGATGGGTGGGATTTTTAACAATCTTTTCCTCACTGTTTACTGAGGGGGAACGTAATTGTGGTTGCTCAAGAGATGAGGGAAACGAGTGATATTTTGCATCCTCAAACTTTATAGGAAGCCAGAGAAGGAATTATAAAGGCCTTTGCAGAGGTAGTTGCTTCATTTTTAGCCACCAGTGAAGTTTCCAAAGACTGGAAGGTGGCTAATATTCTTCCATTGTAAAGAAAAGTAACTAGAATAATCCAGGGACCTTCTGGCTGGTCAGCCTGACATCAGTAGTGGGGAAGTTAGTGGTGGGAATTACAGGACAGCATCTACCAGCATTTGGATAGTCAGTCTGATCAAGAGGAAGTCTTGCTTGATGAACCTTTTATAGAGATTTTTGAAGAGGTATCCAAAAAGATAGATCAGGGCAGTGAATGTTATTTATTTGGTCTTTAGAACTTCGAGGTCCTGCACGGTAGGCTGGTCCCATGGAATCCAGAGGCAAAATTGGCTGAGGTTGGAAGCAGAGGTTGAAGGTTGTGTCTCAGAATGATGGCCAGTGATTATTGGTGTGCCGTTGGGTATAATGTTGGAACCATTGTTATTTGTCGCTAATGTAATTGATCTGGATGCAAAGTAACAAAATTTGTAAGTTTGCAGTGGCAGGAATTTACGAGGTGACGGTAAGGTTATTGTAGATTGCAGGTGGATTGTGAACAGTCAGGGCAGTGGGCTGATGTGTATCAAGTGAATTTCAATGCAAGTACTGTTAGTATCAAGTGATGCATTTTTAGGAAAGTCAAATGAGGGTAGTATTTGTACTATGAATGGAGTGTAATGGAATAGAGGGACGTCAAAGTATAAAAGTATCACAGGTAGACATGGTAGTGAAAAGACATTTAGGACACCGGCCTGCAGCTGTCAGGGCACTAAGTATAGGTGTTAGGACATGTTGCAGTTGTACAATTGATTGGTGAAGCTAAACTTGGAATAATGTGTTCAGCTATGCTTACCTATTACAGTAAAGATGTGGTTAAACTGGAAAGGGTGCAGAAAAAAAAATTTACAAAATGTAGAGGGCCTGAGTTGTAGAAAGATACTGGCCAGGCTATGTATTTATTCCTTTTGATATAAGAGAGTGAGGGGTGACCTTGTGGAAATGTTTAAAATTATGGGAGGCATGGATGTGGTGGTAAGTCTTTTCTGCAGAGTAAGAGTCCCACCCTTGGAGTGGGGTCTAAATTTAGGGTGGGAGGGGAAAGATTGATAAGGGACTTAAGGGGCAACTTCATGCAGAGACTGGCAATTATTTGGAGTGAGTTGCCAGAGAAAGTGGTTGAGGCATGTACAATAATATCATTTAAAAGCATTAAATTGATACATGGAGGAGAGTGTTAAAACAGGGGTCCCCAACCTTTTTTGCACTGCAGACCGGCCGACCGGTGGGGGTGGGGTGGTGATGGTAATCACGACCGGAATATAGGTGATAAGTCAACAATAAGTCACTTATCAGTGGCTAATACACGCAATTTTGTTTCTAAAAAGGTTTATCTAACGAATCTAATATTAAACACAGCGCATATGTTCCTCGCATGAATATACTGATAAGTCAATTATAAGTCATAGGGAAGTTCCTTATGTCCAGTCTATTCCGCAATTTAGTTTTCGTTGCATTCATTGCAGAAAACTCCGCTTCACAGAGATATGATGTTGGAATTGGAAGGAACGTTTTCAGTGCTTTCGTGGCTATCTCTGGATATTCAGCCTCGACTTTGATCCAGAATGCCGGCAGAGATGTTATGTCAAACATACTTTTCAGCCCATCGTCATTTGCAAGCTCGAGGAGTTGATCTTCTTCCCGCGCTGACATGGATGATTCACCGGGGACATTCACAAGTGGGTCACGGACCTATTCCTTTGCACGTCTTGGGTCATTTGCAGTTGGGAAGAAACGCTCGAATTCTGTCGACAGCGAATATAGGTGATCGCGCACCAGCTGTGAGAAGGACGGTGCAGCCTCAGTCTCTCCCAAAATCCCAGCTAATGTTGGGAACATGTCAAATATGCCTCTGTCCTCTCGCCGTCCCTGCGGTTCCAGTTTGGCTGTGAAAGCAGACGCTTTATCTGCCAACTTGAAGACAGTTGTCATTCTCCCCTGAAGTGACAAATTGAGTTCATTGAGCAGGTTGAAGATGTCACACAGATAAGCGAGTTTTGCTATTCACTCCTCGTCACTGAAGTGCACTGCCAGTGGTGACTTTTTTCCTGAAAGAAATCTCTGTAACTGCTCTCTTAACTCAAAAACTCTGGCTAGGGCTCTCCCCCTTGATAGCCACCTGACTTCAGTGTGTAAGAGAAGGCGTTTGTGCTCTGCATCCATTTCCTCGCAAAGCTGCTCAAACAGACGTGAGTTAAGGGCCTTTGCTTTGATCTGATTGATAACTTCAACAACGTCACTCAATATGCTGTTAAGATCAGGTGCCATTTTTCGGCTAGCCAGCATTTCCTTGTGTGTGACACAATGTGCAGACTGGCATTCAGGAGCAAGCTCTTTGACTCGGGTAGTGAAACCAGATTCGTTAAGCCGTTTCAACAGCTGTGCTTCGATGTCCTCCACAATGTCATCAATTCTCCTTGAAACTGTGGTAGCTGAAAGAGAAACCCGTGCCATCTTGTTACCTGCAGCTTCTCCCAACAGTTCACAGCAAATGTCCTTGGCAGCAGGCAGAATCAATTCTTCACCAACAGTGAAAGGCTTCTTAGCCTTAACAATACGGCTAGCCACTAAGTATGACGCTCTCAGAGCAGCAGCATTTGTGGAGGTGGTGGCTCTCAGCACTTGCTTCTGTCCGCTTGCTCACATTTTTTTTCTGCTCAAGAAACCCAACGGGTTTGTCTTTAAGTGCAGGGTGCTTGGACTCAAGGTGCCGAAGCAGTTTTGAGGGCCTCATTGCCTCATTAGACAGCTTCTCTCCACATATCACACTGGGGGGGGGGGGGGGTTTGGAGTGTGCGAGCACAATAAAGCCATATTTTATGTACGACTCGTCATATTTTCTGTTGAAGGAAGCTTTCGATTTTTTTGCAGTCTCGGCCTCAGCTGTCTCTGCGTCATCATCATCATTAGGCCTTTTATGTCCCCTACCATCTCTTCCAAAGAAACTCTCAAGCGACGCTTGTTTTTTACTCATCGAGTAGTTGTAGGTTAATGACTGACTGATGTCCTCGCGTGGGTAATGATCTCACGTGCGTTCAAGTTCAACAGTGGGCGTGACAGGGTATGAGGAAAGGTGCAGTTGACTCATATCGTTTCCTTGCTGCCCGGTAGTACATGCTTTGCGGCCCGGTGGTTGGGGACCACTGTGTTAGAAGGAATAAGAGTGGATGCAGGAAAGGAGAATAGCTGGGTGGGTATCATGGTTGACATGGATTGTTGTATTGCTTTGACTCTGGGATTTCAATAGGAGTTTGTTATTCCACTAAAACCATGCAAATTTCTATAGCTGTACAGTGGAGAACATTCTGACTACTTGCATCACAGCCTGGTATGGAAGCTCCTGGACCACAAGAGGCTGCAGAAGGCTGTCCTCATTAAGAATCTTCACCATTCAGGATGTGTTCTCTTTTCATTACTACCACTGGGTAGGAGATGCTGGAAGACCATAAAAGCTCCATTCAACAATTTAGGAATAACTTCTGCACTGCCATCAGCTTTCTGAATGATCTATGGACAATTCCTCATTATTTTTGCATTATTTATTTTCTAATTTATAGTCATTTGTGTCTTTGCACTCTATTGCTACGACGGAACAAATTTCGCAGGTTTGCAAGTCAGTGATAGTAAACCTGATTCTGATTCTTCAGAACAAGTAGGGTGATTGATGTATAAACATCTGACAAATTGTTATTCATTCACGTGTTTGTCACTCAACCTACTGATGAGGAGAATAATGTGTTTGCTTTATTGACATGTATTTCACAACTCACTGTACAGCTGCTCAGCCATGCTGTTAGACCAGCTCTTGAACAGAAATTAATCCAGAAGCTAATCTCTTGGCTGAGGTACCAATGAACGGAAGAAGATTGCACTGAACGAAAGCCTCAGGAAGTCAGTGTGCTTCAGTCTTGTTTAATTAACTTGCACCTCTATTTAGAGGTGGTTTCAACAATGTTATGCGACAGGAATGCTAACAGCATAATCTGACTCACATGCCTTAATTTTAGCAGAAGACTTTTGAAGATACTGATTAAAATTGAGACTAATCTTGCTATGATCAAGATATGAAGGGAAGACCAAAAAATATCCAATTTCAGTGAACCATTTTTGTATGGAGGTATCATTAACAGTTATTTCTCATGAAGTGCAATATGAATTAAACCCCTGTAGGCAGGGATCTTCAATAATGGAGTATAATGCTTTAGGAGTGAAGTGTTTCCTAACTGTGTTTGCTTATATTGAGCTCTGGAGTAATAAATACACAGCCATAACAATACCTTCATAACAAAGTCTGTGCAATGATTACCCACATCAGATTTTCTATTAAATCTTGATTGGCAAGTCTCAAACATTTGGAATGTACTTCAGATTAGAATTAAGAAAATGCATGTACTACTATGGGACACTCTAAAATCTCCTTTTTCATTTTACTTTACTTTCATGAAATCCCAGATGCTTGCATAATTGAAATAAACAATAATTCTAAAGGAAACTTACATTTGTAATTATTGATCACTGTAATGTTCTCTGTGTGTGCCTTCCAGATAGCCCTGCTAGGTAAGCTGCCATGGCCTACATGTGACTACTGGTTGCAGGTGGAAGATTCCTTTTATTTAGTTGGGTAAAGTGCAGGCATGTGATGAATGACTATGATGAACTGTTCAGAAAGGGACAGCTGATGTTTGTGTCTTTGCGTAAAAGGCTGCAATGCATAGGGTAAACATTGCCTACAAGCTCGGTGGAAGGAGAAGAACCATTGAGATCCTGAGACAGGGGAGCAGCTTTGCATTCTAAAATCCTTATGGCACCCTTGCAGAACAAGGTGACCATGAGCAGCTTGTGGACAACAGCTTCCAAGATCTCCAGACCATGTCAACACTGACCTATTTCTTCAAGACAGCAGTCCACTTCTTGAAACTTGTTGCATTAACTGGCCTGGCTAACAGAATGTTCCAGGTCATGAGCTTCCCATTGTTGCGTGATGAAGTTTGCTCTTGAGTGGCAGCATCATTCTCTATGTTATCTCTCTGGTCCTGATGGAGAGCAAACGGTTGCTGGTTGTCAGTATTGCCACCTCTCCAGCAGCCTTCCCTTGGGTAACAGCAAGCAAAGCTGACTCTAATGCCCTGAAATTCCAGAGCCATGTAGCCAGAGGATGGTCTCAACCTGTATTTCTATGGAATTAACAGACAGTTTTGAAATGTGCAGCTATCATCTGACTGGTACAAAATTATGCTTCCTTTCCTCAATGGAAACAATGTGCTCCTACACAAGAGTGCACATGGACTTTTCCAAGCTTCCTGATACCCTTGATATCTCTTGCATTCTATCAGGTAGGTTAGGTAATGCACCACACATTTGGGTACGTGGCTGCGTCAGCATTCCCATGTATCTTCCTGTACTTTCTGTATTCAAATTCTTCGGCAAATTGGCACATCATTGTTCTTTAACTGCTGGTCTGATTGTAGTCTGGCAATATCGGGTGTTTATCATGTAAAATGTTATAGCTAAAAAAAGAATGTCCTTCTTTACCTGTTCAAGTTAGAATTTCCATCTGGTGTTTTTTTTAGTTAATCTAAATGAGTATCATCAGCATATAGAATGTGCTCTTGGTGCCTGAAAACAAACAAAACACATGAACTTTTAAAAAAAAACTTTGAAGACAAAATGAGTATAAACTGGAATTTCTTGATTTCTTTTTCAAAGAAACAGACATATGTAGCAAGGGAATAGATTTATTATTTGGATTTTAAAATTGGTTCTGAAAGAAGCATCATTAAATCATTGAGGGGGCTGCTAATTTATTTATAACCTGTGCATTTAAGGGGTTTGAAATCTGGTAGTAAGAATTTTTTTAGAATTGAAGCTTAAATGTAATTGTAGTTGTGTCAATTCTATCACACCACAGACATAAAACTTGCAAAAGAAGAGGCTATCCATTTCTCTCCATAGATGCTTCTGACCTGTTGTTCTCCAGCACTTTTCCCTGTTGCTTCGGATTCCAGCAACTGCAGTCTTTGTGTCTTCATTTTGGGTTCTGGGGTGTTTCATGTCTAATCACATGTCCTGATCTGTAAGTGAATGCCAACACACGGGTGAAAGTACCAGCTTTCAACATCAAGACATCCTCATTTGGGGGTTGGCAAATCTGAGATGAATGGAAACCAAAGTGAAAACACTCTAATAGACCATGTCAACACTGACCTAGTATCTCAGCCCAAAGCCATGCTGCACAAGTTCATAAAGGAAACATCCTCCTTGCAACCGTTTTCAATGAAAATGGCTGCATTAACAGAGCAACTGAAAATGATTCCGAGGAGAATTAACCTTAACTCCATCCTAAATTCAGCTGGTGCTTCCACAATATTCATTTCCATGAACAACTACAAGGAAGCATCACATCGCATCAGGACCTGGGTTGCAAGCAGCAGATAACATGATTATAATGTAAGTGGGCATCCAAAACTAAATCACTTCCCCGATCATAGACAATATTGATAGCTGAATCCCTAGCATTAACATACAAGGGTCACCAGCCACCAGATATTTAACTGGACTAACTATATCAACACTAAAGGTGCAGAAAGCGGGGTAAAGGTTGTGCTATTTGTGTTGGGTGACTTCTGTCTCACAGCCTCTTCATCTTCAAGCTTCATACGAGGAGGATGATGAAATTGATGCAGGGACAGTAACACTCAGTTAGCTTGAAATTATTCAGTGCTGAGTTGTTCATTTAATTAGTCCTTCTCCCCCCCCCCCCCACACACACACAGTGAACTCAGTATCCATGACTGATGCACAGTTGTTGAAGAAGATATGATCTGCAGAATTTACTGCAACAATTCACTAGGTTACTTAAAGAGCACTTCACTTCAACTCCTGCCACTAAAGAGGATAAGAGCAGATGTTTTACAAGCATTAATCTTCCAAAGTACTGTTATGTTACACACCATATTGACTTAAGCATCCATTATTTCTGATTCTCTCTGAGTGTATCAAAATCCTGGAACTCCCTAAACTCCCTATCTCATACTATTATGAAAGCACACCAAAGAGTGCACAGTTTTAAGTAGAAGCACTAATACTACCTACTCAGGTAACCAGGAGAAGCAATAATAGTCACCCACTAGCCAAGAACTGAACAAGACTGATTATTCAGTATTATGCTGTTTGTTTCAAACACCTCATCAAAACTAACTGTTTTTATTTCTGCTTTCCTCCCTTAGGAGTTTGCTTGAAGTCAGGAATTTCTATTTGGGCTTGAAACATGGAGTACACACCCTACCTGGGAGAGCTTTGGTCCTCAGATTCTTTTTATGGCATTGAAGCCAAACACATCTGCATAGGGAAATCATGATCTTAAAAATAATTTCCAAATGTTTGTCTAAAACAGCCATTGATGTCTTCATTTACACATGTAAGTAAACCAAGTGGAGGATATTAGATTCACCTGCATCACACCCACCCCAGATCTGAATTTGTGTATCTGGGTATACAGAGCAGGATCTTGACAATGCCATCTTAATGTTCTTTATCTAAAAACCTTAAAAATTGCAAATCATATCCAGCCCGGATCCAGGTATTTCAGATTTTTAAAAAATTATCTGTGCTATGATAAATGTTCAAAACAATAAAAATGAACTGAATGCAACAGACATGCAATCTAAATTGCATCTTGACCAGCTCAGATATTGTGGGGCAAAGAGCCTAGGCTGGAGTTGTTACTGTTGCTCCAGGTTCTGTGCGGTATTTAGCACAGGTAAAACTTCACATATGGAAATGGCATGTAGTGCAATCTGAACCATTTGTTGATCCACTATTGTCACACACAAGTTCCTATAAAGTAATTGGGGATGTCAAAACACAATAGCAGACCAGCACTCAGCAATGACAGGACTATGGCAAGGCTTGCATGCTGTCAACAATACATCCCTCCTTAATGAGTTCAGTACATACTAAGCATACTTTGAATGGAAGGGCAAAGAAACGTCACCACCCAGTATGGCAGATTCTGATCCATGGCTGTTGCAGACATCAAATCAGCCTTCATGACAGTGAACCTGTGGAAAACACTTTGATCAAATTAACTGTATTGACTTTATTACTTACTTCCTTCATATACATGAATAACAATCTTTACATTACATCTCCAGTCAAATGTGCAATTACAGTAATTTATAAATATAATGTACAACTGGATAGTCAATATAGCATAGAAATATGTTTGCATCAGCATTAATCAATCAGTCTGATGGCCTGGTGGAAGAAGCTGTCCTGGAGCCTGTTGGTCCTGGCTATTATGCTCTGGTACTGTTTCCCGGATGGTAGCAGCTGGAACAGTTTGTGGTTGGGGTGACTCAGGTCTCCAAATGATTCTTTGGACCCTTTTTACATATCTGTCTTCGTACATGACCTGAATAGTGGGAAATTCACATCTACAGATGTGCTGGGCTGTCCGCACCACTCTCTGCAGAATCCTGCTATTGAGGGAGGTACAGTTCCCATACCAGGCAGTGATGCAGCCAGTCAGGATTTTCTCAATCATGCCCCTATAGAAAGTTCTTAGAATTTGGGGGTGGGGGTGGGGCTGGCCATACCAAACTACTTCAACCGTCTGAGGTGAAAGAGGCGCTGTTGTGCCTTTTTCACCACACAGCCAATATGTACAGACCATATGAGATCCTCGGTGATGTTTCTGCCGAGGAACTTAAAGCTGTTCACCCTCTCAACCCCAGATCCATTGATGTCTATAGGGGTTAGCCTGTCTCCACTCCTCCTGTAGTCCACAATCAGCTCCTTTGTTTATGTGACATTGAAGGAGAGGTTGTTTTCTTGACACCACTGTGTCAGGGTGATGACTTCCTCTCTGTAGGCTGCCTCATTATTATTTGAGATTAGGCTAATCAATGTAGTGTTGTTAGCAAATTAAATTAGCAGATTGGAGCTGTGGGTGGTGACACAGTCATGGATATACAGAGAGTAAAGGAGGGGGCTTAGGACACAGCCCTGAGGGGCACCTGTGTTGAGGGTCAGAGGGGCAGAGGTGAGGGAGCCCACTCTTACCACCTGCTGGCGATCTGACAGTTAGTCCAGGATCCAGCTACACAAGGCAGGGTGAAGGCAGATGTCTCTGAGCTTCTTTTCAAGCCTGGAGGGTATTATGGTGTTGAACTGTAGTCTAAGAACAGCATTCTCACATAAGCATCCCTCTTCTCCAGATGTGTAAGGACGTTGTGTGGAGCTGTGGTTATTGTGTCATCTGTCGATCGGTTGTGTTGGTAGGCAAATTGTGGGGTGGGCGGCAGCATGCTGCAGATGTAGTCCTTGACCAGCCTCTAAAAGCATTTGCTTATTATTGAGGTGAGTGCAACAGGAAGCCAGTCGTTCAGATGTGTTACCTTGGTCCTTTTAGGTACAGGGACAATGGTGGATGTTTTGAAGCAGGAAGGCACACTTCACTGGGAGAGGGAAGAGATTAAAAATGTCTGTAAACACACCTGCCAGTTGTGCTGTGCACATCCCCAGTCATGTGTTCAGTTCCCACATGGATTGGTGGCAGAAGTATTTGCAGATATTTTAACCTCTCCTGATTCCAGAAGGAGGTTTCCATCTACTTTAAGAAGACTGTTGTCATCTTGGTGTCATTAGTGACTCCCTCCTGGTGTTCTGACATATACCATCATGAAGTACTTTGAGACGTTGGTAATGGCATGCATTAACTTCGCCCTTCCAGACAACCTCAATCCACTACAATTCACCTACTGCTAAAACAGGTCTATGACACAACACTATCTCCCTGGGCCTACTCTCATCCCTGGCAAAACTGGTTAACAAAAACACCTGCATCATTCTCCAATGTATTGAATATAGCTCCACCTTCAATGCCATAATTTGAAACAAACTCAGCTCCAAATTCTCAAACTGAGGACTCAGTATTAGCTTCCGTAGCTCTATCCTTGATTTCCTGACCAACAGATTGCAATCTGTAAGGATAGGCAACAAGACCTTCACCATGATTATCTTCTGCACTGATATCCCACGAGGATGCATTCTTAGCCCTTTCTTATCTCCCTTTTCGTGAATGACTGTGTGACAGGATTCAGCTCCAATCCCATTTACAAGTTTGCAGATAACACCACAGTAGTGGGTTGGATCACAAACAATGACGAGACAGAGTACAAGAAAGGGATAGAGAGTCTAGCGGCATCTAGCAGTACAGAAGATCAATGTCAACAAACCAAAAGAGCTGGTCATTGACTGCATACAGCAGTGCAGAATATACTGGCTTGTAGGTATCAGTGGTGTTGAGCTGGAGAGAGCTGGGAACTTCCAGCCGCTGGGAATAAATATCACCAAGAGATTGTCCTGGTCCAAGCACATAGACAACTATAGCCAAGAAACCACATCAGCATTTATACTTCACAGAAGGCTAAAAAGTTCATCATGTCTCTGTTGAGCCTCACTAGTTGTTATAGAAAGCATCCTATCCGGAGGCTTCACAGATTAGTATGGCAACTACTCTGCTTGTTACTGCAAGAAATTGCTGAGAGTTGTGGACACAACCCAGTCTATCACAAAAATCCTCCCCTTCATTGTACGTACTTCCCGTTACCTTGGAAAAGCAGCCAACACAATCAAAAGCTGCTCCTACACCAGTTATTCTCTTCCCCCAACTCTCATTGGGCAGAAGGTACAAAAACTTGAAAGTTTACACCAGCAGGCTCAAGGACAGCTTCTATCCCACTCTTATAGGACTCTTTTAAATCTCTTGTATGATAAAGATGAACTTTTGATCTCTTATCTTCCTCGTTGTTGCCCTGCACCTTATTTGTTTACCTGCACTGCATGTTCTCTGTAAATGTAAGTCTAACACAATGTTCTATATTTGAGGAGGAGAAGATGGTGGCGCGACGCAGTGCGCAGCGGCCACTCCGGTGAATGATATCTGTAATCTGTCAAGTAGGGTGCCGTGCACAATACTGATTTGATGAAGACAGGTGTGAGGGAATTGAGGAATATCTGGAGAAACTTCTGAAATACCTTTTCGCTGCCGCTGCTACTGTGTGATCCAGAATCTCCGGACGAGAAGGCCCCAAGTCCTTGGCTTTGCTTGTTGCTCGGCAGCCGGGGCGGGTCAAAGCACTTGGCAGAGATGATGCTCGGTGTCGGAGGGCTGGTCAGACGCTCGAAGTTTTCGGACGGACTCAGAGTCGGCTGTGGTCGGGTGCTTCCAACGCATCGGCGGTTGTCGGCGCCTGGAGGTTTATGGCAGGGAGAGTTTCTCCCTTCTGCTGCCTGCTATCAGGGACTATCGGAATTCGATCGGAACTTTAAGACTTTTTTTTTACAGTGCCCATGGTCTGCTCGTTATCAAATTATGGTATTGCTTTGCACTGCTGTAACTATATGTTATAATTATGTGGTCTTGTCAGTGTTAGTCTTTGGTTTGTCCTGGGTTTTTTTGGTGATATCACTCTGGAGAAACATTGTATCATTTCTTAATGCATACATTTCTAAATGACAATAAATGAGGACTGAGTGTCTTCATAATCTAATATTCTATTATTGCTTTTCCTTTTGTGCTACCTTGATATACATACTGTATATTTAGGCTGATCTGTATGGCTGACATGCAAAACAAAATTCTTAGCTCTATCTCAATACACGTGACAATAAATCAATTATCATATAGTTGATTGGCCATTAGCTTCAAATCTAGATCTACTCCCTACAGTCACTGACCACCCAAAAGACTACCATAAGCTTTGATCTTCTGAGGCAGATTTCCAAATTGAGATGTCTCTAGCTACTTGTGCTGTAGAGGTTTGACAGGCTGGTGAGTGGAAATGGAATTTACTTACAGAAAATATTCCCTTTTATGTCATAGGAACCAGGCTTATTCAATGTTTTGAGGATGGGACAAAGGGGAACCAACAAATACAATGCATTTCCAAAAGGTATTCTGCATATACCACATAATAGCTTTTGTGCAAATTCAGGAAAGAAGTGTTTGAATGAGCAAGCAAGCAGTGGGAAAAGAATAATTGTTGTCAAATTTCAGGCAATCCAGTAGTACAGTCTAAATCAATCTGACACTGTCTCCTCTATCTTGTTAATGTGTTACATAGAGCCTTTTGATCAATCTATGGGAAAAGATGGTTGAAGATCCCAGGAAAGTGCTATGGTTGAAGATTCCTATCCATGGATCATTTGGCTACCACTCAGATTCATAAACATCTGTGATCAATTTGAAGTGGTCTTGAATGCTAGAGTGAATTCCAGCAAAAGCAAGGCCATGTTACTTAACAACTGGTTCAACACACAAAAATTACTTGAGGCGCTCAGTAGGTCAGACAGCATGAATGTCGTCACTTTGGGCTAAGACCTTTCATCAGGTCATGACCCGCAGTCTCTCTTGAGTCTTACTTAACGACTGGTTAGCTTGGTCCTTTGTTCCCTTACTGTCAAATCTGATTACTTGAAGGTGCCCATGAAATGGGAACACATCTCAGATGACTTCCGCAACGCAACTGTGGCACATTGAACAATATTGGGAAACATCTCAAAACTGTTGGCAAGGTTCTCTCCCACAGTGGAGATGGAATCCATTTTCTGCTTCACCTTGGCTGTGTGCTCCCTCTATTTCCTGTTGCATCCCCTCCTCCTACAAACCATATTTTCAACAACTTCTGGAAATAAAGTTTCCCTTGATTCTTTCCTGAAGTAATTGGGTTGTCCTGTTAACGTTAAGCTGACTGCCCCAATACTATGAGAATATTTAGAAGATTGAGAGGAAGCCCCATTGAATCATTTTTTGTCTGAGTGGACTTGGCAGGACAGATGCTACAAAAATATTTGCCTATTGGGAGATTCTAGAACCAAGACTACAGTTTCAGGTAAAGGATTAACTAATTAAAACTTAGATAACAATGTATTCCTTCTTGCAGTTGGACATGAATGTTTGGAATTCTCTGTCCAAGGGAGCCATAGATGTAGAGTCAAACTATATTTAAAGTATATTCAAGAATTTTAGATTGTAGCAGTATCAGGAATCATGGGAATGGGGCAGAAGAGTGGAGCTCAGCCCAGAGATCGGAAAACCATGATCTCACTGGGTGGAGAAGAACCTCTAGAATAGACCATATGGCCTACTCCTTTTTCTGTTTTAAACGTTGTTACAAACTTACTTGGATATCAGATGAAGATACGTCCCAGTGACAGAATCAACTTACTGAGATGATGCTGTGGTAGAAGGGCTTTCTTTCATTTGTTGTCCATTACTAAAGCAATGACTAAAAATGGGGGAATAGACATTTTGGTTGTGTACTGAAATGATTCCAGTATCAATGAGATAGTGTGTTAGCAAAGATGGGCATCTTCAGTAATAGTCATAAACTCAGAAGGAAAACGGCTTAGGAATTATTATTTTAACTTTAAAATAGCCGGTGTTTAACATCCATGCTGAGCAATTTTCATACTAGAGTGTAATAGCTTGCAATAATTCTCTTCAGTTTACTGCTTAATAGGCAAAGTCTTTTTAAGTTAAAGTACAGAGCAGAAAAAGGTTTTGACAACTAGTAGCCAATGATGAAGAATGTCACATGAATGTGACCTTTGGCACCCAGAGTGCTTGGAGTACGGTAATATTAGTACAATGTAGTTGCAGCTGCTCTCCCAACCTGGAAGAAGTTCAGACAAACTAAGTATATAATCCACACATTCATCTGAGAGACAGAGAAAGAGCTGCTGGAATGGAAATCAGGCCAGCAGATGAAAACTGGATTGTGTGCACATCTGTCTCTCTTGTTGATGTTGGAGATTTCGTACCTTCACATCCACGCAAGGAAACAAGAAAGGTATGTGCCCTCAGAGCAGTGGCAATTCCTGTGAAACTGGCTGAGAGACGGTTTCCTTTGTTTTCCTTCCCTTTACCTCCAATGCTTGCCAGTTTCTTTTTTCTTGCAAGTTTTAACATCCGGTTACAGAAACCCTCAAAATAATCTCACACAAATAAGCAAATACAGAAAGATTTTAACTTGTTATCATTGTTATTCCTCTAAAGAAGATTGATTTCAAATATTGTCCATTGCCTAGTTTTGGTACTTTATAGTTTCTGATTGCTGGATTTCTGTGTCAGGTGCTTTCTTGATTCTTTTTACAATTCTGTTTTATTTAAATTCCTTTATCATTTTTATACTTTGTGAACAGCAACTGTATCACCACTAATTTCAATGTGGGGACCATTCCCAGCCAAAGACATTGATAAAAGTCATTTCTAACTTAGACCCTCTGAGTAGCCCAACAACTTACAAATATGATAATTCCCTTCCTTATACTACCACATCCAACTAGATCTCCAATGCAAATTTTTTTACAGTACACAGATTAATGTGATGGAGTAATGTTTGTCCAGGTATTTGGTCTGGGATTTTTGTGGGGTAAATCTTTGCTCAAATTGTTTCACTTATAAGGAAACCTAAACCTGATTTTCTTGAAGACTAGAAAAAAAATTAAAATAGTTTAGTGTTTCGTAATGCTTCAAAGATAGGTCATTCTAATGTATTGTCTTTAAACAAATCTTAAATTTAAGATCAAAAGATTATTCCTGTGTAACATACTTTTACATCGGAGCAAAAAAATGTCAGCGTTTAAGTTGTCCAAGCACATCTTCAATGAATATTCTGTAATTTTATTAGTGGCAAGGTCAAAGTCAAAAATCCAGATTGCGAAAATTGAAAATTTATAAATTTTGTTTTTGAAAGAAATGAGCATTGAAAACATAATGGTTGTTAGGAAATAGAGCTGTTTTAATCAATGCGTTACATTCACACATTTAATTGCAGACCCGTTCAATTAAGTGGTGTTTTTACATCAGCTCACCAAAAGAACCAGAACAACTTTTTAAAAGCCATTTTAAAAATAACTTTTTTTAAAATAAAAAAATCTAGTGTTCATTTATTCCTGGAAGGAGAAATTGAATTCATATTAATTTCCTTTTGAGGTTTTCTCTGTAGGTATTTTCTAATAACAGATCATTTCTTTTTTAACTTTAATCTGGTCCTGCTTGACAAGCTCCATTCTTTTCATTGAAGGGTAAGACCACTTAAAGAAAGGCCAATAAGCACTTGCACAACCCAGCTGACTGGGGTGATTTGTCACCCTGTGCTCTGGTGGTCACAGGAATATATTTATCTCAAGGTAAATGGAGATGCTGAGGATTTGGATTCTGTAGTTGTGATTAAGCCCCCTCCCCCCACTTCCTCTCCATTACTACCACCACCAATCCTGTCTATTTTTTGTAGTCTTGATAGATGTTGCTTGTGTTTAGCTATTTGAAATGCCACTAAATCTGTGAATACAATATATAAAAAGATTGTCAGAGAAAAAAGTATATGATTTATGTAGGTAAAGAAAAGACAATGGAAAGCCAGTGAATTACTGAAAAACACCACTGTCAATAAAGGATGTACTTTTTTGCATAAATGTTTCATTAAAATAAGCCCCCCAGTGGGGTGATAGGCTTGGTAGTTTTCTTGCATTAATAGCCTGCTGTTGGACTCCTAAACCTGCACAACACCTGGACGTCATTTGCTGTGTGTCATTCTCTGCCCTGACTGCGAATGGTGAGCATTTTAAGGCTTCAGACTCAGAATTATGACAAGTTATTAATTAGTGTCATTATCTGAAGCAGCATGGTTTGAGATCTCTGCTGCTCTCTGGAGGTAGGTTGTATGTGAATGACACAACTTCAAAAGGCGAGAACCAAACGCACTGAAGCAAAGTGTGCAATATTATACCTCAGAAGGGATTGTGTGATTGTGAATAATTTATTAGAAAACATTTTTCTTTGTCTTTTCTGCGGAGCTACGTATCCTCTCCAAACCCCTTTATCAGGCCTAGAGATAATACACTCATACAGCAATAAAGGTTTATAAAAGATACTACAGAAGCCTAGTTGTTTGTAAAGGTCTAATGCAGACCAAGGATTTGACTATTTAAGCCAAAGTGTTATCTATCTCCCAAGCAATTTAACATTGTTGGAGCAACACACATAAAAGTTGCTGGTGAACACAGCAGCCCAGGCAGCATCTCTAGGAAGAGGTACAGTCGACGTTTCAGGCTGAGACCCTTCGTCAGGACTAACTGAAGGAAGAGTGAGTAAGGGATTTGAAAGTTGGAGGTGGAGGGGGAGATCCAAAATGATAGGAGAAGACAGGAGGGGGAGGGATGGAGCCAAGAGCTGGACATGTGATTGGCGAAAGGGATACGAGAGGATCATGGGACAGGAGGTCCGGGAAGAAAGACAAGGTGGGGGGGGCCCAGAGGATGGGCAAGGGGTATATTCAGAGGGACAGAGGGAGAAAAAGGAGAGTGAGAGAAAGAATGTGTGTATAAAAATAAGTAACAGATGGGGTACGAGGGGGAGGTGGGGCCTAGCGGAAGTTAGAGAAATCGATGTTCATGCCATCAGGTTGGAGGCTACCCAGACGGAATATAAGGTGTTGTTCCTCCAACCTGAGTGTGGCTTCACCTTTACAGTAGAGGAGGCTGTGGATAGACATGTCAGAATGGGAATGGGATGTGGAATTAAAATGTGTGGCCTCTGGGAGATCCTGCTTTCTCTGGCGGACAGAGCGTAGGTGTTCAGCAAAGCGGTCTCCCAGTCTGCATCGGGTCTTGCCAATATATAAAAGGCCACATCAGGAGCACTGGACGCAGTATATCACCCCAGCCGACTCACAGGTGAAGTGTTGCCTCACCTGGAAGGACTGTTTGGGGCCCTGAATGGTGGTAAAGGAGGAAGTGTAAGGGCATGTGTAGCACTTGTTCCGCTTACACGGATAAGTGCCAGGAGAGAGATCAGTGGGGAGGGATGGGGGGGACGAATGGACAAGGGAGTCGCGTAGAGAGCGATCCCTGCGGAATGCAGGGGGGGGAGGGAAAGATGTGCTTAGTGGTGGGATCCCGTTGGAGGTGGCGGAAGTTACGGAGAATAATATGTTGGACCCAGAGGCTGGTGGGGTGGTAGGTGAGGACCAGGGGACCCCTATTCCTAGTGGGGTGGCGGGAGGATGGAGTGAGAACAGATGTACGTGAAATGGGGGAGATGCGTTTAAGAGCAGAGTTGATAGTGGAGGAAGGGAAGCCCCTTTCTTTAAAAAAGGAAGACATCTCCCTCGTCCTAGAATGAAAAGCCTCATCCTAGAGCGAAAAGCCTCATCCTAGAGCAGATGCGGCGGAGACAGAGGAATTGCGAGAAGGGGATGGCGTTTTTGCAAGAGACAGGGTGAGAAGAGGAATAGTCCAGATAGCTGTGAGAGTCAGTAGGCTTATAGTAGACATCAGTGGATAAGCTGTCTCCAGAGACAGAGATAGAAAGATCTAGAAAGGGGAGGGAGGTGTTGGAAATGGACCAGCTAAACTTGAGGGCAGGGTGAAAGTTGGAGGCAAAGTTAATAAAGTCAACGAGCTCTGCATGCGTGCAGGAAGCAGCGCCAATGCAATTGTCGATGTAGCGAAGGAAAAGCAGGGGACAGATACCAGAATAGGCACGGATCATAGATTGTTCCACAAAGCCAACAAAAAGGCAGGCATAGCTAGGACCCATACGGGTGCCCATAGCTACACCTCTAGTTTGGAGGAGGTGGGAGGAGCCAAAGGAGAAATTATTAAGAGTAAGGACTAATTCCGCTAGACGGAGCAGAGTGGTGGTAGAGGGGAACTGATTAGGTCTAGAATCCAAAAAGAAGCGTAGAGCTTTGAGACCTTCCTGATGGGGCATGGAAGTATATAGGGACTGGACATCCATGGTGAAAATAAAGCGGTGGGGGCCAGCGAACTTAAAATCATCGAAAAGTTTAAGAGTGTGAGGAGTGTCACGAACATAGGTAGGAAGGGATTGAACAAGGGGGGATAATGTTGTTGGGTTTGATTTCTCTAGGAATGAATCATTTGACTGTGAAAAGTTCACTTAGACTTTAACACTTAGGTTCCCCCTCTGGTTGAGAGGGACATTTAACAGACAGCGTTTTCAATGGTTCTTCCATCTGTGTTTTTTCTCTTGCAGTACAGTAGTTAAAATTTTAATTAACAACTGTAACTAACATGTCACCATTTTCTGCCAAGGTGTGAACTATGGCAAAGACAAACTGTGAATGACATTATGTCACACTGATCTGGCTCTTCAAAGCTTGTACATGGAATAGAAAGCTGTGGTGTAAATTTCCAATGTTAACTCATTAAGAGATCTCTAATTGACCAAAGGTCTCCAATGATAATTCTATACAATTGCTGAAGCACCCAATTTTCAATACAATTAAAAAATGATTAGCACTTCTCTCTTAATTTATTATGCATTCTATTATTCTCTCTTTTCCTTGTTTTGGTATCCTTTATCTAACACCATTCAACTCTACATTCCTTATCTTGTTTTCTATCTCTGCAGTTTTCCTAATGTCAGTTGAATGTATCATTATACAGGAGAAAGGGAATGGTAAAAAAAAATTCTTGGCAGAATGTCCTGTTCAGATGTTGATAAAAGGTCTGGGTTAATACGGGCTTTCACTGCCTTGTGGATAAAGAAAAGTTTCCATTTCATCCTCCTCATTTCTCGCAGTTTCTTCAAGTAAACCCACTAAGAAAACAGGAAATTAGGATTTACCTGGACAGATTTTGGGACCTTTCAGGTTTGTGGAGTCCAGTAACAGTTAAGTGAATATATTGACACCGCAATTATTTGCACTTAAAGGATGTGTGTGTGTGTGTGTGTGTGTGTGCAATATAATTATACACATACACACACACTGTATATGTTCTATTTCATAAGTGGCAAGAAGATCATTGGAAAGTTAGAAAGGAGATATTGGATCCCTTTCCTTTAATGGAGTTCACAGGAAAGAGTTTTAAATGCTAGGCTTGTGCTCAGGACTGTATGGATTAATAAATTTAATCTTGCTTAACTGCCTCAGTGCAGAGCAATAACAAGTTTCTGTAATTAGTTGATCAGACTGAAACCACACATCATGGGATCAGATGCAAAGCACATGTAAATAAAATACAAGGAAATCACTAACTTTTAGGGAAGTTTGGGTCTAGACCCAGCTTGCCTAAGTTTCATTTCAGGGTTCACAGTTCAGATTGTTAAAATGATTTGGCACGATGAAGAATCTTTAGCATTTTCCTTAAAAAAACTGATAGATCTGTGAATCTTCAGGGCCCATAATATACATTTTTGGCCTCACTATTGACCATTAGCTGAATGAAGCTGTTATCAGCAAACCTAATTGAGCACAGAAATGCATCCCAAAGGCATTTAATTATGTTAGAGCAAATTATTCTAACCTGGTATGGATATTTAGATATTCTATGTGGCTGTGGAAATTTTGCTTGTTATGGTTGGAGAAGATGTATGGAATGTTGTCAAAGATTAAGACAAAATTTAGATCCTCAGATTATGAAAAGAAGCATTAACAACTGAAACTGTTCTCATTGATGCAAAGCATTTTGAGAAGTTCCTTGCATACTGAAAAGCACTGTAGATATGGATGCAAACAATGGAGTTAGAGGAAAGGAGCACAAAACTAACTAGCCTGAAGGATTAGTCCAAAGATGAGAAAATGAGGCCTAGAAATTGAATTGCATGGCACTTGTTTGCTTGATGATTTGCAGTTCAATTTTGACTTTGCTCGGATTTGTAGCACTGGAAATGATCGGAGTGATATTGTGCCAGATACAAAAATTGGACTCTATTCATGTTAACATGCCTAAAATGTGCACGCCATATTACATCATTATTCACAATATTCCCATGTTTGCCCTCAGCAATATAAATCAGAGCAGGAAGCTGCAACACAAGACCATTGTGGAACAACCTATTAGGACAAAGAACACTTTGTGTAATCTTTCTGCTTTTCTTCACTATTTCAAAAGGCACTTTGCTGACATCAAGAAATCTGATAGGGCGAGTTCAAAAGTACCTGAATATAGTTGAAACTCCTTCCAAAGTCCATGAAGAGGGTAATAGTTAAAAGTGGGTAAATTTCCCTAGCATATATTTGCTGAGCTATTCATTTGACGAATGCCTGACTCCCTTGACTCACTTCATTACTGGAAGTGCTGCTATGACCAGTCATGCCTACTTGGAGTAGGTTGGGAACTTCAAGGTAGGAAGTAAGACTTGCCTATCTGTAACTAGTGTAGTCCCACAGATTCTTCAGGGATACCACATCCTAGCTACGTTACTCTGATGAACAATGGATAAGCAGGCCCCGGTTTTCCAAGGCTGCTATCTCTGAAGCACATGATCTTCAGCCATGCCCTTAAGCCTGGTCTGCTCTCTCCATGGAGCTCAAGGTAATGTTCACTCTCAATGTCTTTGCCATAACATTTTTAAAACTGATCTCCTCCATGTCTCCCAATTTGCTGCTCAAAGTTGCATCCGAGAAATTGTCCAGGATTTTATTGTAAAGAAATTATTTCAAATATTTTAACATCAGTGAAGGACAGGTGGCACACTGGTACTGGGATCTGCCAACATCATTGGCTTCCCGCAAGTGCAGAGAGCCATGTTGAAAAGAGTTCCCTTGAAGAATCCAGGTCTTTCTTGAGCATCAAAATTTTCATTTTCCTCCGTTTCAGGTGGTAGTGGATTGCAAGAGGGATTTCTTCATAGTGAGTGCCATGTTTTCAGGAACTCCATTTCCTCAGACATTTTTGGACATTTTCAGTGCCTGATGTTGCCTAAAAGAGACCCTATACTATTGCTGTGGCACCAGCATGATCTCCATCCATGCCAACAAGACTTGAGAATCACAGTGGTACCAGGATTCGGTGGAAGATGCTTCATTACCGGTATCTGTCCAAGGATGCTCTGCAGTACACTCCCGGTAGGCGCACAGTCTTCATCATCCTGTGCTGCATGGTGCACAATCTAGCAAGCATTAGACAGCAAATAGTCCTAGGAAAGAGCAGCAAGGAGACCCTGGCTGGAGATCCACAAGGTTGAAGAGCAGCCGGAGGAATAGGAGCATGTTGAAGAGGTAGTTATCATGTGATCATTCCTATTCAGCACCCATAGCTTTAGGTCTCAAGTATTGGCCACACAAGATATGGGACTCCCATGAGAAATGGGAAACATGGGAAATGATTTTTATGGAGAGATCAAGTGCTCCTCTCTACACTGTGATCCTTAGCACCAAGGATGTCCCAACAATCAGCCCAAAGGAGTCAGAAGATCCACAGAATCCCCTCAATTCATGCTGTATCAACGTCCCTGTAGTTTCTGATGTATGGCATTTAATTCAAGAACACATGAGATTTTGCAGATGCTGAAAATCTTAAGGAACACAAACAAAGTGTTGGAGGAACTGGAGAAGCCAGTCAAGCAGAGGAATAAACTGTAGATGTTTCAGGCCGGGACCCTTCACCAGGTCTCATTTAAGAAAGTCGTACTCTTGCTCATTAAATGGGTGCTAGCCCCTTTCATGTATTTGAATGGTGCACGGCCTCTTCCTGTTCCAGTTTTAGCATATAAGCACAGTACATTATTGAACTTATACTTGACTAATGGAAACAACATTCACTGTATTGTAGCAGCTTCCCTCCATGATTCGAGTTCGCTCAATCATTTTCATATTGGTTTTTATACCTTGTCAACTTTTGGCATCCCTGCTCCCACCACTTACTACCATCACTACCTCTGCCTCTGAGGCACAGCCATCTGCTTGTCCCATCAAGTTGTAAACTTGAAACTTTAGTACCCTACAGAAAACCAGCTGTTGTGAGCTAACTTTGACACATAAATTCCACCTTCTGCCTGACACAGTTGATGGTTCATGAGCCATACTTATCAAACGCCTGAAAAAGAGTCGTGTTTGAACAAGGTCAGTCAACTTTTATGCATACATAAGGAATAAAAACACTACACACATCCTTGACATGAAAGGGGGGCCAAGTTATTTGTCTTCCACCACAAGAGCTGAAAGCTGTCTTTGGTAAAGATGGTATGGTGTAAAGTGTAAAAGTGCTCAGCAATTTAGGTCAGGTAGAATACAATAATATGGCCAGAAGGGTGGAATTGCATATTTCTGTATCAGGAAGAACTTTAAGATACTTTTGCTCCAGCCCATTACTCAATTTACCCGATTCCGCAACAAGGAGGAGGAGGAGGAGAAGATGGCGGCGCGACGCAGCGCGTGCGGCCACTTCGGTGGTGATATCTGTTATTTGTCAAGTAGGGGACCGTGCACAATTCTGATTTGATGGTGAAAGACGTGAGAGTACGGAGGAACATCTGGAGAAACTTCTGAAAAGCCCGCTTCGCTGCGACTGTTACTGTGTGGTCCGGAATCTCCGGAGAAGGTTCCGAATCCTCGGCTTTGCTTGTCTTGGTAGCCGGGATGAGGTCGAAGGCGCTGGGCAGAGGATGGCGCTCGGGAGGCTGTATCGGAGGGGCTGGTCGGACGCTCGAAGTTTTCAGATGGACGGACGCAGTGTCAGCTGTTGTCAGGTGCTTCCAATGCATCGACAGTTGTCGGTGCCTGGAGGTTTATGGCAGGGAGTTTCTCCCTTTGCCACCTGCTATCAGGGACTTGGGAGTTGATCGACTTGGGACTTTGAGACTTTTTTTTTACCGTGCCCATGGTCTGTTCTTTATCAAATTATGGTATTGCTTTGCACTGCTGTAGCTATATGTTATAATTATGTGGTTCTGTCAGTGTTAGTCTTTGGTTTGTCCTGTTTTTCTGTGATATCACTCTGGAGGAACATTGTATCATTTCTTAACGCATGCATGCATTTCTAAATGACAATAAATGAGGACCGAGTGTTCTCATAATCTAAAAAAACAAGCATTATAAGTTTACATTTAATAATAGTCTTTAATGTCCTGAGGAACTTTCAAATTTCATGTATAGAACCATTGCATCTTTGGTCCCACTTTCAGGTTTTGTTTCTTGGGTGACATGGTCAAATTTAACAGTATATCACAGGAACAGACCTTTTTGACCCACAATGTTGTGCCAAACCAAATAAATCAATGATCAAATAATCAACTAATCCTTATTCCTCCACAATCTCCAAATCCCTCTATTTTCCTCACATCCATGTGCCTATCTAAACGTCTCTAAAAGGCCCGAATATATCCACCTCTACCACCACACCGGGTACCAACCATTCTCTAAAAAACTTGCCTCTAATGTTTCTTTTAATGCCCAAATGTTACAATAATTTTGATATTTACCTGACAGTGATGAAAATTCACCATTTTTTTCCTTTCCATAAGATAGTGCAGGGTTTTCTTGAAAACAAAATTGTGCAAGAGATTTTCAACAGCATTTCCAATTAACATTTATTAACATCTGCTCACTAACAACCCAGTAATCAACACTTAGTTCAAGTTCTGTCAGAAACATTGAATACCAGATATTGATTTGGATGTGGCCATGAAAGCTGATTGTCGGAGTGGCTGAGTTTAGCATCAAGGTGGCCCTGCTCAGGTGGGCTCAATGACAGTTACCGTTATGCCTGACATGAAGCAAAATGATTTTATGATAGCTGAAAGCTAATCATAGCAGCACTAGGGTATCAGCAGACGTTCCTTCTGGAAATATCCTGGCTATAAACATCCTCAGACACTTTACCAAAGATTTTCCTTCACAGAATAGTCAAGAGTGATAATTTCCCAGTGTTCAGTTCCAGTTCCAGGTATATCTCCTTTTACACTAATGCAGTCCAGGTCAAGTTATAGCACAAATATCAAGATTTAGGCTGCACAGCGGGAGGTATCATTTCTGCCATATTATCATCGAATAATGACCAACTGAAACAAGTGAAGGCAAGATGATCTCTAAAACCTTTTAAGAGCAAAGCCTCCATTACCTTTGTCCTCACTCAGTGCCTTCAAGAACACCATTAACCAGAAGCAGAATGTCTAAGCCATACAAACAGGATGAAAGGTAGAGATTGCATGAGAGGCCTACTTCTGGATCCCACAATAGTTCTTCATCATTTTACTTCAATGGTGGGCAAGTTGTTGGAGAACATCCTGAGAGGCAAGATTTATGAGCATTTGGAGAGACATAATCTGATTAGGGATAGTCAGCATGGCTTTGTCAAGGGCAGGTCATGCCTTATGAGCCTGATTGAATTCTTTGAGTATGTAACAAAACACATTGATGAAGGTAGAGCAGTGGATGTAGTGCATATAGATTTCAGTAAGGCACTTGATAAGGTTCCCCATGCCAGGCTCATTCAGAAAATAAGGAGGCATGGAAACCTTGCTTTGTGGATCCAGAACTGGCTTGCCCACAGAAGGCAAAGGGTGGTTGTAGATGGTTCGTATTCTGCATGGAGTCGGTGACCAGTGGTGTTCCACGGGCATCTGTTCAAGAACCCCTCCTCTTTGTGATTTTTATAAATGACCTGGTTGAAGAAGTAGAAGGGTGGGTTAGTAAGTTTGCTGATGACACAAAGGTTGGGGGTGTTGTGGATAGTCTGGACGGTTATCAGAGGTTACAGAGGGACATCGATAGGATACAGAACTGGAATGAGAAGTGGTAGATGGACATCAACCCAGATAAGTGTGAACTGGTTCATTTTGGCAAGTCAAATTTGAAGACACAATATAGTATTAATGGTAAGACTCAGCAGCATGGAGGATCAGAGAGGACTTGAGGTCCAAGTCCGTAAGACACTCAAAGCTGCTGCACAGGTTGACAGTGTTGTTAAGAAGGCGTATGGTGTGCTGGCATTCATCAACCATGGGACTGAGTTCAAGAGACGTGAGGTAATGTGACAGCTATATAAGATATTGGTCAGACCCCACTTGGAGTACTGTGATCAGTTCTAGTCACCTCACTATGGGATACTATAGAAAGAGTGCAGAGGAGATTTACAAGGATGTTGCCTAGATTGGAGAACATGCCTTATCAGAATAGGTTGAGTGAACTTGGCCTTTTCTCCTTGGAGCAACAGAGGATGAGAGGTGACCTGATAGAGGTGTATAAGAATGATGAGAGGCAGCGATCGTGTGGATAGCCGGAGGCTTTTCCCCAGGACTGAAATGGCTAACACAAGGGGGCATAGTTTTAACATGCTGGGAAATAGGTACCAAGGGGATGTTAGGGGTAAGTTTTTCCACACAGAGAGTGGTGGGTGCATGGAATGCACTGCCAGCAGCGGTTGTGGAAGCAGATACAATAGGGTCTTTTAAGAGACTCTTAGATGGGTACATGGAGCCTAGAAAAACAGAGGACTATGCAGTAGGGTATTTCTAGGCAGTTTCTAGAGTAGTCAACACAACATTGTGGGCTAAAGGGCCTGTAACGTGCTGTAGATTTTTATGCTCTATGTTGTATGTTCTATCAACCGGACTCCACATAAAGGCATGATGAAGCTTAATACTAGTTTAGATGCTACAGCTGCTAACCTTCATGCGAGCAAATTACTTTTGCAGATCTGTATACAGCTGTCGTGTACAGTATCTACCAGTTCCAACTGTAATGCATTGTGGCTGCAGTGGCTCCTTAGGTTGTCATAGCCGGGAGTGTCATAGCCGGGAGTGTCATAGCCGGGAGGTTGTCATAGCCGGGAGGTTGTCATAGCCGGGAGTGTCATAGCCGGGAGGTTGTCATAGCCGGGAGGTTGTCATAGCCGGGAGTGTCATAGCCGGGAGTGGGAGTGGGGAGAAGCTCCCATTACCTTTAAGGTGCTCCAAATGGTGTGCGACTCTAACAGCCTCTGAAAACCAGGTCCATCTCTTGGCCTTCACATGTGGCTTAGCTACTTGGCCCAGCAGAACTGTTTCTACTGACAAGAGAAGAGGAAAAGGTGGCCACTGGCTTCTCAAAACCAGTTGCTTTGTGCAGGTGGGGCTTGTTGGCCTTGGATGGCAGCCAGCATAGGAAAAGGAAAACTCTGATTTTAAACCTGCGCAGCCTCGCGGCCATGCCCACCCATGGGAGTAAACCTTGAGGATAAAATCCGGAGCCGGGGTCTCTAAGGCAGTTTGATGTTGTTTGCAATTTCACTCTAGCAATCTCTGCGACGACACTGGTGCCAAGCTGTATTGGCGCTTGCCCTTCCCTTTGACTACATCAGTGATGTGGAGAGGGGGAGACCGCTGCACAGGCAACAGCCGGTTCTTCAAATCTTCCTGCCCAGGCTTGTGCCCGGGAGAGGACACAGTCCACCAGAGGCGCAAACCTGTGATCTCCTTGGATCAATGGCTGCCTACTATGCAGTGTATATGAATTACTGGTGTCACTTGTAGTAATTACCAGGTTACTCTGATGGCAACTCGCCTTGTAAGCTCTCCTGTGGTGCAGGTTAACAGCAACAACCTCATATGTAATCTGGCCTTAGAAATGCACATGTTTTTCTTGTTTTGGACTGTGTTTTTATCTTATCCATCTAATATCGCTAATTTACTTACCATTGTTTCAGTCTGTGAGGAATCCATATTAGCATTGGTTATTCTATCTCTTACTCACAGATATTGTAACAATCTGTTTTTATCTTTGTTGACAGTATTTTCTTGCATTCTGCATTTCCTTCCCTTGTCAATGCCTTGATCCTCCAAAGCTGAATTCTGAAATGTTTACCAATCGCCAGGTTTAATGCTTTTTAGGTAAAATAACAAACCTTTGTGTAATTCTGTGCATAATTCCTCCTGACAGCTGTGACTGTGACTGTATTGTCTTAAAGGTATATATAATAATTGTAAAGTATCCACTAGATCTCTAAATGTTAGGCATTGATTTTTTTTAGTGTCATATCTTTTTAATGGAGTTTACCTATTGCCATTCTCACATGCCTTTGTAGTTGCCTTTATTCAGATTTAAGAAATTCATTTCTGATTCAAACTCATTTTCAGGCAAAATTGCATGATAAACATCCACATCTATCATTAGCAAATTCACTTCCTTCATGCATTCAACACCTGTCATTATGCTTTCTCATCTACTCTTCCATAGGACAAAAGTGGAGTAAGCATAAGGAGAGATGTTGAAAAACAGGTACCCATCCCAAAATCTTGCTACCTGCCTACATACAAACATGCATTAGTAATAACAAGCCATGTTCTTTACTGAGCTCCTCATTTTCTTCTGCATAGTTCTCCACTATTTCCAGGAGGTTTTCTGTGTCTCTGGTGGGGAGGAATAGGACCCTATGTCTATTTGATGCCTGAAGTCAATGACACCAATCCACAACACAGCACAATCTCATGTGGTCTTGATTTCAGCAGCACGGAAAATAATTATGAGTGCACTAATAACTAATAAATAAAAGAAAGCTGGAGAAAGGAACACAGTGCACTATAGACTTGTTCCCCATGAAAAGAATGGCCTGCTACAAAATTTCAAATTTGGATATCGAAGACATGTATTTCTTCAATTCTTCACTGGGGATTGCATACTTTAAAAGCCATCTTGAACAGGATGCATGAAACCCTGGCCTTTGCGGCTTGTTAACAGGGGGTGGTGAGACTGCTGTGGGTGGGAGTGCACAAGAATGATAACAGTGAAAAATTGTTGGAAGTGGAGATGACTGTTTGTGCTTACGCTTACCAATTCTCAATCTCCATACACCACTCAATCTATTGGTCAATAAGGTACTTGTTGAGTAACATCCTGATAGCTGACTAACGCTGCTTGGGTACATGGAGAAGCCTACGTGGTGACACCCAATAGTCTCTGAGACTTGGGTGTATAAACTAAAAGCACCTCAGCTGTATAGAGCAGGAATATGAATAGACTACCTGTACCTCTGCTGAAACATTGCACCATGTAGTGCCATGAGTTAGTGGTAAGGAAGACAAATGCAATGTTTGCATTGATTTTGAGGGGACTGGAATACAAGTGTAAGAATGTAATGTTGAGGCTTTATAAGGCATTAGTCAAACCACACTTGGAGTTTTGGGCTTCTTATCCAAGAAAAGATGTGTTGGTGTTGGAGGAGGTCCAGAAGAGGCTCATGAAAATGATTCTGGGAATGAAAGGGTTATCATATAAGTAGTTTCGATGGCTCATTAGAGCTTAGAAGAACAGGGGGAGATCTGATTGAAACCTATTGAGTATTGAAAGGCCTAGATAGAGTAGATGTGGAGAGGATGTTTCCTGTAGTGGATGAATCTAGGACCAGAGGGCACATACCAGAGAACGTCCATTTAGAACAGTGATGAGGAGGAATTTCTTTAGGTAGAGGACAGTAAATCTGTGGAACTCATTGTCACAGATGGCTATGGAGGTCTAGTCATTGGGTCTATTTAAATCAGAGGTTGATGTGCTCTTGATTAGTCAGGTCGTCAAAGGTTATGAAGAATGCGTTTGAGAGGGATGATGAATCAGCCATGATAGAATGATGGAGCAGACTCGATGGGCCAAATGGTCTAATTCTGCTCCTATGTCTTATGTTCTTATGCAGAAGAGATTCAAAGATTCAAAGCACATTTATTATCAAAGAATGTACAAGTTATACACCATGAAATCTGTCTGCTTAGGCAGCCACAAAGCAAGAAACTCAAATAACCCAATTTTAAAAAGACCAAAAACCACTGCGCAGAGAATGAGAGAGAGAGGGAACGAAACACATCGTGCAAACAACAGAACGAAGCCAACAGCATCAAGAACCAGACAGAGTCCCAGAGCAGCTGGAGTAGGCCTAAGCCAAGCCTCCATATACAGTGGGGCATAAAAGCAAGGATGAGAAAAGCAAGAGGAAAGGCTTGTGGTTAAAATTATAGTCATACTACTTGGGAATGGGCTCTGTGGCCCAACTAGTCCATGCCAACCAAGATGCCCCATATAATCTAGCCTCATTTGCAAGTCTTCGGTTCATAATCCTCTAAATTTTTTCAATACACCTACCTGTCCAATTTTCTTTTAAAAGTTGTCATTGTATGCCTCAACCACCTCCTCTGGCAGCTCCTTCCACATATATACCATTGCCTTTGTAAAAGTTCAAAGTACATTTATTATCAAAGTACGTTTACAGAGACTTGTCTTCTTGCAGGCAGCCACAAAACAAAGAAACACCACAGAACCCGTTTAAAGAAAAAACCCACACACAACATGAAATATCAAACTGCAGAGTCCCCAAAAGTAAGTTCACAGCCACACGCCACCAAGGCCAATGAACCCTCTCAATTTCCTATTAAATCTTACCCCTCTCACTATACTTATTCCCCATTTAATTTTGGTCAATGATTCATCTTGATTGCCAAACCCTGGGGAAAATCCTGTGTGCGCTCACCCCATCTGTGCCCCTCAGAATTTTATACACCTCTGTATGATCCCCTAGGCTCCAAGGAAAACAGTCCTAACCTGAGCGACCTCTTCCTATGACTCAGTGCCTGGAGCCCTGGCAACATTCACATTGAGTACTGTGTAAGAGACTTGGGCATATGTAAAAAAAAGTCTGTAAAGCGAAGATGCTTTCAAAAATAATGAATTTAAAAGTTTCTAAATATTAAAAAAATTACTATAAAGAGCAGTACACAATAAACTAAATCAGAGCAGTACTTGGTGTGACCACCCTTTCCCTTTAAAACTGCATCAATTCCCTTAGGTACACTGATGCAGTTTTATAAGAAAATAGGTTGGTAAGTTGTTCCAGGCATCTTGGAGAACTTGCCACAGTTCTTCTGCAGACTTTGGCTGTCTTGTTTGCTTCTGTCTCTCCAAGTAATCCCAAACAGCCTTGATGATGTTGAGATCAGGGCTGTGTGGAGCCCAAACCATCTGAAACCATATTTTAAAAATCTAGCGTGTCTAAGACTTTTGCACAGTACTGTTAATATTTTCTACACTCTTTCCAGTTTAATAACATTTTTTTCAACTGCAGTATGACCAAAACTGAGCATCATACTCCAAGTTCAGCCTCACTAGTGTCAACCACACCATGACTCCCAGCTGTTATACTCACTGATGGAGGCTAGTGTGCCAAAAGCCTTCTACCTGTGATTTCATATTGAGGGAACCATGTACATCAATTCCAAGGTCCCTTCTGTTCTACGACACTCACTAGAGCCCTGCCATTCGCTGTGAAAGCCTTGCCTTGATATGACTTTCCAAAAAATGCCGATTCAGCTTATTGGAAACCAATTTCCCTCGGGATCAATAAAGTATGACTATGACTATGAATTAAACTCTATATGTCATTCTATTTACTCAGCTGATCAAGATTCCTCTGTAATTCTTGATAATTTTTTCACCTTCCACTATACCACCTATCTTATCATGATCTGCAAACTTACTAACCATGCCTTGTACATTCTCATCCAAATCATTTAATACAGTTGACAAACAACAATGAGTCCAGCAGCAACCTCTGAGGCACAGCACTAATCATTGGCTTCCAGTTCAAGAAACAACCTTCTTCTTCTTTTGACTTTTAATAGTGGTTGGCAATCCGACTTAAAGGTGTGTTACCACCACCAACTGGACTGAAGTGTGGTGCAGAGAACTGGGAAATAAAACATTAACTACTTCTATATTACCCCAAAAAGCCCTATGGATTGTAAGTGAAAGACAATAATGTGAATTAAATCAAAGTCATTCCCATAACTTAATAAAGTTTTAAATGAAAACTATCTACCCCCAAAGATTGTAATCAAATCTGTGTTTGATTTCTTTCAACCTTAAATGCTTCACCCTGCAATAGTATGTGTTCAACTGTTTCATAATAATGACAAATCTACACAACCTAGAGTAATGTTTTCCAGCAAGATATAAAGAATAATTAAGCATAGTATTCCCAATTCTGTTGAGTCAATATAATTCCTTTGTCATAAAGTGGGGCGCTGGGAGCAGACCCAAGTGCAAGACACAGACACTGAAGTACTAGGAACAGGACAGGACTTTAGGGACGTGACTGGATGCAGACTAGGAGCTGGGGCAAGAACACAGACTTGGGCTAGAACATTGGCTAGGCAAGTGGGACCAGGACAAGGAACTGGGAACTAGGAGCCTGGGCTTGGACTCCGAGCTGGAGACCGGACAAGGACCCAGAACCTGGGTCTTGACTCGGGCTCGGACCCTAGAACTAGGTGAGGACATGACATGGCTACAGGACTGGACATGGCTTTGGTTCTTCATGGCTCGGGTACTTCGAGGCGAGGACATGACTAGGCTTGGGTTCTTTGAGGCGAGGACATGACGAGGCTTGGGTTCTGACTCTGAGCCAGAGACTGGACAAGAACCCAGAACCTGGGTCTTGACTCGGGCTCGGACTCCAGAACTAGGCGAAGACATGACGTGGTCTTGGGAGACAGGACTAGGCGAGGCTACAGGACAGAACGAGAGACTCCTGGGCAAGATGAGGGAACTCCAGCACAGGACGAGGGAACTCCAGCACAGGATGAGAACATGAAGCCTTGACTTGGTACTCAGGAACAGCCGAGCCTTGGACTTGGGACGACAGGAACCTCGGAACCCTGGACTTGGGACGACAGGAATGCAGAACACAGAGCCTTGGTCTTGGGGAGGACAGGAACACAGAGCCTTGGTCTAGAGCACGAGAACATGGAGCCTTGGACTTGAGAGACAGGAACACAGGGACATGGAACGCAGAGCCGGGTCCCCTCCTTGGGAACAGGATTTAGGGCCGGGGCTCTACACAGAATGCTGAACATAACGAGACAGTTCCCAACACTAGGTAGCGGCAAACGGCCGGACCTACCTAGCAAAGGCGTGGACACAGAGACGGTTCCCAACACTAGGTAGCGGTAAATGGCCAGACCTACCTAGCGAAGGCATGGACACAGCGACAGTTCCAACTCAACGATAGACAGTTCCTTATCTTGACACAACAAGGCTCTGGTCTCACTCTGGTGGTAGAACTTGACAATGTT
This sequence comes from Mobula birostris, assembly GCF_030028105.1. Taxonomy (NCBI): domain Eukaryota; kingdom Metazoa; phylum Chordata; class Chondrichthyes; order Myliobatiformes; family Myliobatidae; genus Mobula; species Mobula birostris. Next base: position 63,164,532 of record NC_092381.1, on the reverse strand, counting down.
GCAGTCAAAGGCTCCAGACACAGGTTGCAGGCAAGGCTTCAGAAGGAAGGGGAAGGGAAGGGAACAGTCCAGCCTCAGGGTAACAGCAAAGGCAGCCTGGCTTACCCCACAGAGGCAGGACAGGATACTGACGAGACAAGCCAGCACCCACACTCGATCCCAGGGCCACTTATATTCCCAGCCCCAAGACAAGCATCAGGTGCCTATGATTAAGCCCAACTGAAACAAGTGACAGCCGGAAGACCTGGAGTCCAGAGTCCACAGACCAGACCGTGGACCGGAACGCGGACTTCACGGACCAGACCACGACATCCTTCCCTTCTTCTTTTACCCCCTTGTCCCATAAACCCTACGTTTTTATGTACGAAACAATTTTCCACCATCACTAGTTGCTCTCTACCATCAAGTCAATTGGGTATTCAATGAGGCAGCTCTCCCTGGATTCTGTGCAATCAAACCTCCCAGTGTAGCCTATGAAAGGCTTTACTCAAGTCCATTATTAACCAAGTCTATGGGCCTGCCCTCATTAACTTTCTTTATTACTTCATCCAGAGACTCAATAAAGTTTGTAAGATATGATGTCTGATGAACAATACCATGCTGACTACTCCTAAGTAAGCCCTGTCTTTCCAGATGCACAGTATTTGTATCTCATCCCTTAGAGTCCTCTCCAGTCACTTACCCTCCACAGGTATTAGACTTACTGGACCATCGATTGCAGGCTTTTCTTTATAGTGTTTCTTAAATAAACACAGAGAACTCACTACCCTACAGTCTATCGACTCCTCCCCTTGGACTGACAGTGATGCAAATATCTCAGCCAAGGCGCCCAAAAATTCTTCCCTAGCTTCCCTCAGCATTCTTGGATATGCCTGGTCAGATCCTGGACATTTGTCTGCCTTGTATATTTTAAGATATCCAGCACCACCTCTGTGGTAGCACCGACTATCCCACAAGAATAATGTACTGTTTCTCTCATGATACTGACACTCACAATTTTTTTTTCTCAGCTATTCCTTCATCATGCACATTCTTGGTTAGTGCCTGGCATTTTTACCTTATGAATTGCAAGACCCAAACTGGCCCTGAGGAATTAACAAGCAGTGGTAATTTCTTCTACCTGAAATTGATTGTTAAGACAATTGTTAGAAATTCTGCACTGAACTTTTCTTAAACAAGAATTAATGCCCTAATAGGGGAAGTCTTATTCCATTTGAAACCAAACATGGAATTAGATTTTCCATCCTGAAGAAGCGCTTAAGGTGTCTTGGCAGATTTAAAGGTGCCTTCAAATTAGAATATTCAGGGTCTCCAGAGTAGTTGTATGCTGAATTGTATACAATGTTCTACAGCATTCAAGGTTGAGCCTACAGAAGGACTAAGTTGCTTTTAATCCCACCCTCACTAACCTGCTTCCAACTAGTCTCGCATGACTTATAATTATGTCCAATGTAGAAGCACGCAATTAACATCCCCTTAGCTCTTTGAGATATTAGGATTCTGAAGAGTTTCAAGGGATATGGAACCACGGCTTCAGGTAAGCAGAGAGAGTGAGCAAAGTAGCAAATAATGTACTGTGGATTACATTTACTGAAATGAGATGCATCCTGCAATGACCACGATGCTGTTCTGCTTAGAGTGCCGACAGTGAGTAGCTGCCTTCAGTCAATAGCTCACTACAGCTTGACTAATTTAATAATCTGCATTTTCCATTGATCTTTGGAACTGTTTTGCGTGTATTTCTAATCTTGCATGAACTGTGTGTATGTATATTATTTTTATGAAATGAAGTATATAGTTCTGTAATAAAGAATATCTATTAGTGTACTCATCTCTAAATTAGTATGATCTGAGTTCAAGCTTCTATGGGTCTGGAAACTCTCCAGCATCTTATTATACCAAAGAGCAGACAAGAAGGAGGCTTATTGTGCTTTGAACAAAAAATCTTCCATTTCATTAAGACGCTGCATGGGTATTGCGTTATTAACAGCATTGGATCTTTGATGAGAATTGAGATTTTATCTGACCATTCGTGTAGATGTCAGCCGGCTGGTGGCGTAGTGACATCAGCGCCGAGTTCGAATCCAGTTGGCTCTCTTGCACGCTTTTCATCCGTGCTGGGTTGAGCATCGAGCTAGCAACTTGGCCTTGTAAAAATAAGAAAGTCTGCTAAAAAAAAACGCCGTCATGACGGCGTCCAGATGACTCCACTCGGAGTTAAGGGCTTTCTTCTTCTTCTTCTATTCATGTAGATGTAACGAAAGACTTAATTGAAGGAGGAAGAGTGAGATAAACATTTATCGAAGCAGAGCAAGGAAAACTGCCAAAGTCCTGGTAAACATTAATGCTTCAAAATACCAAAGACAGATCATTCATTTCTTTGCCACTTGTGAGATATTGCCATGCACAAATTGGCTGCCTTTACCTGCACAACAACTGTACTTCATAAATAATTAATACCTTGAGGGTATGAAAGGTGCTTTATAAGTTAGATTCTTTATGCAAAAAAAGATACTTGAACATATTATGCACAATACCTTTTCCTCAGAAGTTGCTACTGTTATCCCCTAGTTACTTACTGCAGTGACGATTCATCATGTGTAAATCCAGACAGGGAATGTCTGTCTATTATCTGACCACATTATAGCTGAGCCTATTACTGCCTAAGCTGTTGTGCACAAATGCAACCTGTCTTACAGAAATGACTGGATAAAAAAATGCAAACTGTAGCTTTTTTTCTCCTCTTTTACTTTATGGATATCGAAATGAATTGTATCACTCTTACTGAAGCCTTGCCTGACATCAATTAACTTGCCCTACAATGTCATTTTGCTGGTGAGCGTGGCTCCATTTTGCACTGGGTAACATGTAGAGGTAACAAAGCAGAGTTCTATATATTATTTTTGGGGTGCAAAGGTGAAAATCTTTCCAAAGATTCTCTTGAAACAGCTATTCCAGAGTAAAGAGATACAAAAGCTTTTACTTTTTCTAATAAGGTGCCTTATATTGATCACAATCATTCAATATTCAGTCATTGGTTCATATTGAATGCTGAAACTCCATTCACCACAGTATCTCTGCTGTTCTTCATATTTTTCAACTATTTTCTTACCAATCATTATAATCATGTTTCCTAATCATTTCCCAGAATGGCCTCCACTTTTTTTCTTGACATCCAAAGGATATAACATTGACCATACCTGGTGAACTGGTTGCCTAACTGTCCGTCATCAGATAAGGCTTGACCATGTAAAGCTCTACCAAAATGGCCCATTGCTTATTCTGGGGAGTAAAAGTGATGCCAGACTCCTTAAACAATTTACTTCTAACCCCTATTATAACTTCTAACGTACGAAGAGTTCAGGTACTCCTCTTGATTCACCACTTTCTCTTGCATGGGAAATCTTGTCTGAGGCACTTCAGACCTGGTCTGAACTAATTTTTTGTCACATTTTTGTAGAGGAACTTGGATGTTGAAGGCAACATACAAGTACACCATGTCAGATTAAGTGATTGCAGAAAACATTGACTTTGGGCTTTGCAATTAGTCTTGATACCCCAGCATATGGAAATGATAAATTTAACCATTACATATTGCTAGCCTGTGATTTAAGGTCAATCCTAGATCAGATCAATTGACTCAAATATTAGCAAGTATTGGAGGAACAATTGCTCCTTGAGATGCAGGAATCTTTAAAGTGTGTTTGAAAAAAAATACTACTGACCCAAAGGACTTGTGAAAGATGGAGATAATGATGTGTATTATTAGAAAGATTATTCCCTCAAAAATATTTACTTTGGAAGATTACTACAGTGATGATCCCAAAGGTACTTTTTTCCTCAGACATTTCAAATGCTAAAATAATTACTTGTGCTTACATGTCTAGTTCCCTGTTGTTATATTAGTATTTAAAATCTCAGCTTCTCCAAAATTATTACACATCGCTTATTTTCTCCTGTTCTACCTTTCATTCCCTTTTTGCTTAATCTCCACGCTTCACATTCCCTCTTTTTCAGGCACCGTGAGGGATTTTGTGATGCAGTTACTGTTGCCAGGCGACAGGCATTCAGTGTGAAGACATTCAGGTCCATACGTCTTATACCTCAGGCTGTCATGGCCCATGGTGCCTCGCTTCCCTGGTGCTTGCTGTCGACAATGCAGACCTTTTGCATTGAGCATTTATCAAAGCACAGCATAGTAATGACCACTCACCAGAGGGGAAATTGAGATGACCTATAGGCCAAAGCTGTTAGAAAGACTGCTGGGAAGGGCAATAGGGTCATGGCATCCATGTCCCACCCACTTAGTAGCCAGTTAGTACCAGAACAGAGAACAGCACTGCTCTGTTCCTCATTGTTTCAAAAAGCTCAATATCAAATGACAAATATTTACTTGGCAGCTATAGCAGAACAAAGAAAGAACAGAAGTATAATTAACTCTGCATTGTCTTTACAATACTTTTTCCAATTACTCCACTACATTAATTGAAAATACTTTAGTCTCCTCTATGCTACTTCGAGGAAAAGAAATGAAACATAGCTTTCCAAAGAAACTACAGTATATTCTTCTGTAAGTTACCTCTCAACAGACCCCTTTGTTTCTGGCACTATGTTTAAGGGGAGGTAGGAAGTCACAGGATCCTTTGTTAACAAAGTCTTTGATAGTAGTGAGATGCTTGGGAGTGTCTTGCTGACGTAACTTCTTTCTCGTCAAGAACGCACCAGTGATAAACAAAAACATAAGTGCACACACTTCGTCTCTTCAAAATTCAAAGTTCAGAATACATTTATTATCAAAGTATGTATGTAGTGTACAACCCTGAGATATTGTACATTTTCCTTTAGAATCAATTTATTTTAAAATTTCTCAACTTCACAAGTTTTCACTTACATTATTGAAAAATCTACAATATAAACTACATTTTTTTTCAAAACTATATTGGAGCATTTTATTTAGGAATGATCATTCAGCGGAACAGATCATGGTTGTTTTGTAGCAAATCAGTTTATTATCACTATCTTGTATGACATGAAATTTGTTGCTTTTCAGTAGAGGTCCAGTGGAAAAACATTAAATTACAGAACTATAAATTACAAATTAAAGAGTGCAAGGTCGTGTTCACGGGCTCATCTACCATTCAGAAATCTGAGCGCAGAAGGAAGAACTGTTTCTGAATCATTGAGTATCATGTACCTCTTCCTGATAATAGTAACAAGAATCAGAATCAGGTTTATTATCACCAGCATGTGATGTGAAATTTGTTAGCTTAGCAGCAGCAGTTCAATGCAATATATAAACTAGCAGAGAGAGAGAAAAAATAATAAATAAAATAAAACAATAATAAATAAACAAGTAAATCAAATACGTATATTGAATAGATTTTTTTAAATGTGCAAAACCAGAAGTACTGTATATTAAAAAAAAGTGAGGTAGTGTTCATGAGTTCAATGTCCATTTATAGGAATCAGATGGCGGATGGGAAGAAGCTGTTCCTGAATCGCTGAGTGTGTGCCTTCAGGCTTCTGTACCTCCTACCTGATGGTAACAGTGAGAATAGGGCATGCCCTGGGTGCTGGAGGTCCTAAATAATGGACGCTGCCCTTCTGAGACACCACTCCCTAAAGGTGTCCTGGGTATTTTGTAGTCTAATATCCAAGATGGAGCTGACTAGATTTACAACCCTCTGCAGCTTCTTTCGGTCCCGTGCAGTAGCCCCTCCATACCAGACAGTGATGCAGCCTGTCAGAATGCTCTCCACGGTACAACTATAGAAGTTTTTGAGTGTATTTGTTGACTTGCCAAATCTCTTCAAACTCCTAATAAAGTATAGCCGCTGTCTTGCCTTCTTTATAACTGCATCAATATGTTGGGACCAGGTTAGATCCTCTTAGATCTTGACACTGAGGAACAGAAAGCTGCTCACTCTCTCCACTTCTGATCCCTCTATGAGGATTGGTATATGTTCCTTCGACTTACCCTTCCTGAAGGGGGTCTTTAGTGATGCAATCTGCTTTCTTAAGGCATCTCCTTTTGAAGAGGTCCGCAGTGATGGGAGGCTTGTACCCATGAAGGAACTGGCGGAGTCTACAGCCCTTTGCAATCTCGTCTGATCCTGTGCATTGGAGCCTCCATACCAGGAAGTGATGCAACCAGCAAGGACGCTCTCCGCCGTACGTCTACAGAAATTAGATACATAGAAACACCACATAAACCACTGTACACTGTTTAATGTACAATTATCAAAATAATTACATAGTTCTTTTTTAACCTCCCTGGCTTCCCAGTAAATGCATCAATGTATTTCCCTTATCTGTATTAGGTTGTAGCACATTCGACACTCTAGCCATTCTCTTAGTTAGGAAATTTGTCCCGAATTTTTCATTTGATTTTGTTTAGTAACTACTTCCTAATTATGATTTGTATTTTAAGGCCAATTCGCACTTTTATTTAGCTCAGATGATATAAAGTGAAATGTGTTAAATGGAACTTGGGAAGTGACCTTTTACCCCAGAATCAGCCATTGTAGGAAAGAAAAGCAGAAAAACCGAGAACTGTGATGATTTCAGAATTCAGAAATGGATGATGAAGGCAAGAACAAACAACAGAGAAATGGGCTGGTGGAAAAGAAGAAAATAGATTGTAAGTGCTTCTTTAGAAGTATCATAGTGTCATAGAATTATACTGCACAAAATCAAGTCCTTTGGTTCAACTAGTCCATGTTGGTCAAGCTGTCTTCCAGAGCTAGTCCCATTTGCCTCGAAACCTTCCTATCCATAGACTTGTCCAAATGCCATTTAGCTGGCTGTAAGTGGATCTGCTCTAGTCCCATTTTCCTCAAAACCTTCCTATCCATATACTTGTCCAAATGTCTTTTAAAGGCTGTAATTGGATCTGCTCTAGTCCCATTTGCCTTGAAACCTTCCTATCCATAGACTTGTCCAAATGCCTTTTAACTGCTGTAAGTGGATCTGCTTCCACCATTTCTTCTGGCAGCCCGTTCCATGTACCCTCCGTAAGCTGCAGGAAGAACTTGCTTCTCAGGTCCCCTTGAAATCTTGTTTCCTTTCACTTTAAAGCTATGCCCTGTAGTTTTAGATTCCACTTTCCAGGGTATAAGACCATAAGGCACAGAAGCAGAATTAGGCCATTTGTTCTGTCAAGTCTACTCCACCATTCCATCTTGGCTGATTTATTATCCCTCTCAACCCCATTCTCCTATGTTCTCCTCATAAATTTTGACACCCTGACAAATCAAAAATGTATTAATCTCCATTTTAAATATATCATGGTCTGGTCCGTGAAGTCCGCAGTCCGGTTCACGGTCCGGTCCATCAATCATTGTTCCGGGTTTTCCTGTTTTCTCCCTTGTTCTGTTGGGTGCCTTAATTGAGGCACCTGATTCTCATTTCAAGCTGGTGCATAAATACCACTCAAACCAAGGATTCTATGCTGGACTGTTCCCGTCCCCTTCCTTCTGAAGCCTTGCCTGCATCCCTGTGAAGTTCTTCCGCCAGAGTGAGATCGGAGCCTTGCACGCCAAGATAAGGAACTGTCTATTGTTGAGTTTGGAACTATCTCTTTGTGTCCCTGTGTTTAGTGTCCATGTCAAAGAACTGTCCTGGTCCTAGGTCCTGTTCCCGAGGAGGGGTCCTGACTTTGTGTAAAGCCCCAGCCCTAAGTCCTGTTCCAAAGGAGGGGTCCTAGCTCCGTGTTCTGTGTTCCTCTGTTCCAAGTCCCAGGTGCCGTGTTCCAGTCCTGTCCAAGTCAAGGCTTCATGTTCTTGTCCAGTCCAGGAGTCCCTTGGCAGTTTACTTTGGCAAGTGTCCTCGGCAGTCATCCCGGCCCTACGTCCTAGAAAGGGTCCCAGCCTTGCGCTCCAAGGAGGAGTCCTGGCTCTGTACCCAACAGCCTAACCAAGCTGAGTCCAAGAGCCGAGGCAAACCTAGTCCAAGAGCCTCGTCCTGCTCTGGAGTACCTCATCCAAGGCTCTGAGCATCCAGTCCATGTCCAAGGCTCTGTGTTCCCGTGTTCCAAGACCAAGTCCAAGCGCCGTGTTCCAGCCCTGTCCAAATCTGAGCTTTGTGTCCTCATCTAGTTCTGGTGCCTCGCCCAGCCCGGTGCTGGGGAACCTCGTCCTGTGCTGGGGTACCTCATCCTGTCCTGTAGCCACGTCCTGTCCTTGCCAAGATCTCAATCCCCAGTTCCAGCCTAGACCCGGGTTCCGGTTCTGAGTCAAGACCCAGGTTCTGCGTCCTTGTCCAGGCTCTGTTCCGGAGTTCCCTGTTCCTAGTCCAGGCTCCTCGTTCCTAGTTCCCCGTCTGGGTCCCGTGTCTCTAGTCCAAGTCCTAGCCCAGGCCCTGGAATCCTAGTCTTGTCCAGGGCCTGTGTCAGTGTCCACTGTTGTTTCTTCCTGACTCATCTTGCTATCTCGATAAACCTAGTCCTGTTCCTAGTACTTCAGTGTCTGTGTCTTGCACGTGGGTCCGCTCCCAGCGCCCCCTTGTAACAAAATATCCTCAATGACTTTGCCTCCACGGCCATCTGGGGCAAGGAATTCCACAAATTTTCTACCCCCGGTAAAGAAATTCCTCCTCACCTCTGTTCTAAATGAACATCCCGCTATTCTGAGGCTCCGAACTCTGGTCATATACTCCCTCTGTAGGGTATATCCTCTCTATATCTATCCAAGTCTTTCAACATTCAACAGATTTCAATGAGATCACCCCTCATTATTCTGAACTCCAATGAATACAAGACCAGAGCCACTAAATAGTCCTCATACATTAACCCTTTCGTTCCCAGAATAATTCTTGTGAACCTCCTCTGGACCCTCTCCAATACCAGCACATCTGCCCTTGAATAAGGGGCCCAAAGTTCCTCACAATAATTCGACAATCCTGATGAAGGGACTCAGCCTGAAAATGCTGAGTTCCTCCAGCATTTTGTGTGTATTACTTTGATTTCCAGCATCTGCAGATATTCCCTTGTTTACAATTCTCGTGCGGTCTGACCAATGCCTTATAAAGCCTCAGCATTACATCCTTGTTCTTATGTTTGAGTCCTCCTGAAATGAATGCTAACATTACGTTTGCCCTTCCTTACTACTGACTGTGGCAATCCATCTTATCTAAGCCCCTCATGATTTGATAAACTTCTGCAATATCACCTTTCAGCCTCTCTTGCTCCATAGAAAACAGTTCCACGTGATCCATTTGGACAAGACATTGAAAAGTCCTCATTTGGAATATTGTGTTGAGTTTGGTTGTCCTGCTATAAGAAACACACCATTTAGATGGAAGAATTGCAGAGGAGATTTTTGAGCATGTTTCACAGAACTTGAAGGACTACATTATGTAGAAGATTGAGCAAGTTGGGACTTTATTCAGTGTCATGTAGGAAAATAAGGGATGATTATTTACAGTAGAGTTTCACATAATTATAAGGGACATAGATGGGGGTCAGTGCACATAGTTTTTTTTTCAAGGTTGGGGAATCAGGACCTAGATATTGCTGACATCATGAATGTAATGCACAATCATTTAGAACTGAAACCATTGTTGATTTCAGAACACTTTAGGTTTCATAAGTGGAATCAAAAAGAAAGGGAGTCCACTTCAGTGTAGGTGGCTGAATTCAAGAGATTGTCTGACCATTGTCAGTTTGGTAATGGGCTTAATGATAGACCAAGAGATTGTTTAGTTTGTGGAATCTTAAATGAAAGCATTCAAAAATGGCTCCTAACTGAAACACAGCTTATATTTAAAAGAGCGGTCAAAATCGCTGTTTCAATGGAAACCGCAGAAAGAGATACAACTGAGTTGAAGTCAGGAATGAAAGTGAGCATGAACAAAACTGCATCATCTAAACAGAAACCAGCCTGGCTGAACAAATCGTGTCACTGTTGTGATGGGCTCACTACACCAGACCAATGCAGGTTTAAAGGCAAAATTTGCAAAAAATACAACAGGTAGGAAACATACAAACAGCATATTGGGCAGAGAAATATAACTGGACTGCTCAAGGAAGAGAGAAAGCTAAAAAGTCAAGTTGCAGTTTCAAAAATATCATTAATCTGCATGTTGTTGATGAAAAATCTAATAATGATGAGCGTGACACAGGATGGTGTAACCTTGATACTTATAGTGAGAAAATATAACAATAGACAAGCAATATGGCTTATGCCAGAAGTGAACGACAAATTAATTAAAATGGAATTGGACACTGGTTCGGCTGTGTCAGTCACTCCACAAAATGAATTTGAATGGCATTTCAAGGATACTGAACTGAAACCTGCAGATACTCAGCTCAGAACTTATGGTGGAGAAAAGATAACTTCAGTGGGAATGACATTTGTAACATTGAAATACAATAGTCAACAAGCCACATTGAGCTTGTATGTGGTAAAAATAGGAGGGCCAACATTGTGGGGACGTGATTGGTTGAGAGAACTAAAACTAGATTGGAGATCCATCCAACAATTTCATGCCACATCCCCTGCAATGAAGCCATTTGAAAGTGAATTAAGAAAGATACTAGATGATGCCACAACTGTCTTCATAACAGACACCATGAACCGTTGCCCAATAGAGGACAAGCAGGTATTGGTGCCAACCTCTGTGTCTCTGGTTAGAATGCATATTGGGCTAAAGAAGGACCATGCTGCTCAGAGGATCATGAAAGTGTTGAAATCAGTGGTCTGACTACAACAGTTCTGTAGGCAATATATCTGAGAAAGCTACTGATATGTTAATCAGGCAGTTACTTGCAAAATGTGGGGTCATTTTAAGCTGGCAGAGAGTTCAAAGAGACTCAGGAAGTTTGCAAGCATTTGGCTTTTGTGAGTGTATAAAGAACCAGAATCTACTCTGCTTGCATTAAGGTTATTGCATGAACTTCAACTGGAAGACAAAAAAACTGCTTGTAAAAGTAGATGCAAAGACCAAAGCCCAGATGAATGAATGGAAGGCCAAAATGAAAGGAGTCAATGAAGCTAAGAAAACAAAGGATTCATCTGACGATGCTGTGGATGAGGAAACCAAGAGGAGAGATCAGATTATACGGGAGCAATAGAATGATTATTAAGAGAATACTCCAATGAACTAAATGTACCTTCCCAAGATCAGGATGCACAAACCAGAAGAAGAAAGGTGGCTATCACTGTCAGAACCACTTCCTGCAGTATCAGAGTCAACTCCTGTAATCACCATGGAGGAGGCCCCAGAAATGGAGATTGTTTCACAGCCATAAGTCTCACTTGCCAAGCAGAATGATTCCTCTTGTCAGGAAAGGCATTATCCCACAAGAGTAAGAAATCCTCCGCAGCAATTAAATCAATGTGTCAAATTAAAGTTTACTGTGCTGTGGTTGTGTGTATATAATGGTTGTATTATATAACACACTGTGTATATAGTTAAGATGCATTCTCTTGAGTTGGAGTTTATAGCTAAGAAGGGAGGAGTGTTGTGCATTTCATATTTCAGTAATACTTGAGTAATCCTGTATTTATAAACTGTAGATTGGTTGATTAAGCATTCTTATTCATTTAAATAATTAATTACAGGCTATATGCATGAATACATGAATTGCATACAGTATATCATCATGCTACCACGGGACATGTACGCACTGCAGTTAAAGTAAACGCGAAGTTAAACCTGTATTCCCGGACTCCCATATCTTCCTTTGAATTAAGTTAATATTTTGAAGTTACAAAACAATACAGCTACCCTTTGTCTTCTATGGGCAAGCGAACTCTGAATTCAAATTGCTGAGTCACCATCGATCCCATGCATCTTAATCTTCTGGATGAGTTTCTCATGAAGGACCTTACTAAAATCCATGTGGACAACATCCATAGCTCTACACATAAAAGTTGCTGGTGAACGCAGCAGGCCAGGCAGCATCTCTAGGAAGAGGTACAGTCAACGTACCATAGCTACCTTTGTTATGTCCTCAAAATTCAATCAGGTTATTAAGGCATGAGGTGCCCACCACGAAGCCATGATAACTGTTCCTAATTAGGGAATGGTTTTCCAAATGCTCTTAGGTCCTATCCTTAAGGATCTTCTCAATAGCTTCCCTACCACTGATGTGAGACTAACCAGTCTGTAGTTTCCAGGATTATCCCCAGGTCCTTTCTTGAATAATAGAATAACAATAGCTACTCGCCAGACCTCCAGGTCCACCTGAAGCTAGAGCAGACACAAAGATCTTGCTCAAGGCCCCAGCAATCTCATTTCCTGCCTCTCTCAATAATCTGGGGGACATCCTGTCAGACCCTGGGGGACACATTTACCTCAACATTCTTAAAGAGTTGCAATACTACTTTGTTCTTTATCTCGACATGTCCTAGTGTATTAGCACACTCCACACTGATCTCATTATTCTCCATGTCCTTCTCCTTGATAAATACCAATGCAAAGTACTCATTCTGGGGCTCATCGACATCCTCTGTCTCCAAGCACATTTTCCCTCCTTTATCTCTTTGTTGTCCAACCCTTTCCTAGTAATCCTCTTGCCTGATGTACAGTTGAAGTCAGAAGTTTACATACATCTCAGCCAAATACACTTAAACTCAGTTTTTCACAATTCCTGACATTTAAAAAACATTCCCTGTTTTAGGTCAGTTAGGATCACTACTTTATTTTAAGAATGTGAAATGTCAGAATAATATTAGAGAGAATGATTTATTTCAGCTTTTATTTCTTTCATCACTTTCCCAGTGGCTCAGAAGTTTACATACACTTTGTTAGTATTTGGTAGCATTGCCTTTAAATTGTTTAACTTGGGTCAAACGTTTTGGGTAACCTTACACAAACTTCTCACAGTAGGTTGCTGGAATTTTGTTCCATTCCTCCAGACAGAACTGGTGTAACTGAGTCAGGTTTGTAGACCTCCTTGCTCGCACACGCTTTTTCAGTTCTGCCCATGAATTTTCTATCGGGTTGAGGTCAGGGCTTTGTGATGGCCATTCCAATATCTTGACTTTGTTGTCCTTAAGCAATTTTGCCACAACTTTGGAGGTATGCTTGGGGTCATTGTTCATTTGGAAGACCCATTTGCGACCGAGCTTTAACTTCCTGGCTGATGTCTTGAGATGTTGCTTCAATATATTCACATAATTTTCCTTCCTCATGATGCCATCTATATTGTGAAGTGCACCAGTCCCTCCTGCAGCAAAGCACCCCCACAACACGATGCTGCCACCTCCATGCTTCATGGTTGGGATGGTGTTCTTCGGCTTGCAAGCCTCACCCTTTTTCCTCCAAACATAACAATGGTCATTATGGCCAAATAGTCCAATTTTTATTTCATCAGAGCAGAGGACATTTCTCCAAAAAGTAAGATATTTGTCTCCATGTGCACTTGCAAACTGTAGTCTGGCTTTTTTATGGCTGTTTTGGAACAGTGGCTTCTTCCTTGCTGAGCAGCCTTTCAGGTTATGTCGATATAGGTCTTGTTTTACTGTGGATATAGATACTTGTCTACCTGTTTCCTCCAGCATCTTCACACGGTCCTTTGCTGTTGTTTTGAGATTGATTGGCACTTTTCACGCCAAAGTATGTTCATCTCTAGGAGACAGAATGTGTCTCCTTCCTGAGCGGTATGACAGCTGCGTGGTCCCATGGTGTTTATACTTGCGTACTATTGCTTGTACAGATGAATGTGGTACCTTCAGGCATTTGGAAATTGCTCCCAAGGATGAACCAGTCTTGACATCATTTTCTGATCTCAATCTGATAGAAAGTTTGTGGGCAGAACTGAAAAAGCATGTGCGAGCAAGGAGGCGTACAAACCTGACTCAGTTACACCAGTTCTGTCAGGAGGAATGGAACAAAATTCCAGCAACTTACTGTGAGAACCTTGTAGAAGGCTACCCAAAACACTTGACCCAAGTAAAACAATTTATGTAACAGTTTCTTCCCCCAAGCCATCAGACTCCTCAATACCCAGAGCCTGGACTGATACCAACCTACTGCCCTCTACTGTGCCTATTGTCTTGTTTATTATTTATTGTAATGCCTGCACTGTTTTGTGCACTTTATGCAGTCCTGGGTAGGTCTGTAGTCTAGTGTAGTTTATGTGTTGTTTTTACGTAGTTCAGTGTAGTTTTTGTATTGTTTCATGTAGCACCATGGTCCTGAAAAACGTTGTCTCATTTTTACTGTGCACTGTACCAGCAGTTATGGTTGAAATGACAATAAAAAGTGACTTGTCTTGGCTTGACTTGTAAAGGCAATGCTACCAAATACTAACAAAGTGTATGTAAACTTCTGACCCACTGGGAAAGTGATGAAAGAAATAAAAGCTGAAATAAGTTATTCTCTCTACTATTATTCTGACATTTCACATTTTTAAAATAAAGTAGTGATCCTAACTGACCCAAGACAGGGAATGTATTTTAAATGTCAGGAATTGTGAAAAACTGAGTTTAAATGTACTTGGCTAAAGTGTATGTAAACTTCTGACTTCAACTGTATGTATAGAATGCCTTGGAATTCTCTTTAATCCTATTTGCCAAAGACTTTTCACGGCCCTTCCTGGCTCTCCTGATTTCCTTCTTAAGTTCTTTTCTAGCTTTCTTATTCTTGAATTCTTTCAACACACAGAAAATGCTGGTGGAATGCAGCAGGCCAAGCAGCACCTATAGGAAGAAGTACAGTCAATGTTTCGGGTTGAGACCCTTCGTCAGGACTAACGGAAAAAAGAGATAGTAAGAGATTTGAAAGTGGGAGGGGGAGGGGGAGACCCAAAATGATAGGAGAAGACAGGAGGGGAAGGGATGAAACCAAGAGCTGGGAATTTGATTGGCAAAAGGGATACAAGGCTGGAGAAGGGGGAGTATCATGGGACAGAAGGCCTTGGAAGAAAGAAGGGGGGAGGGGAGCACCAGAGGAAGGTGGAGAACAGACAAGGAGTTAATGTGAGAGGGAAAGAGAGAAAAAAAATTATAATAATAATAAGTAATAAATTAGGGATGGGGTAAGAAGGTGATGAGGGGCGTTAACGGAAGTTAGAGAAATCAATGTTCATGCCATCAGGTTGCAGGCTACCCAGATGAAATATAAGGTGTTGTTCCTCCAACCTGAGTGTGGCTTCATCTTGACAGTAGAGGAGGCCGTGGATAGACATATCGGAATGGGAATGGGACGTGGAATTAAAATGTGTGGCCACTGGGAGATCCTGCTTCCTCTGGCGGGCGGAGCATAGGTGTTCAGCAAAGCGGTCTCCCAAACTGCATCGGGTCTCACCAATATATAGAAGGCCACACTGGGAGCACTGGATACCTGCCCCTACACCTCCTCCCTCACTACCATTCAGGGCCCCAGACAGTCCTTCCAGATGAGGTGACAGTTCACCTGTGAGTCTGCTGATGTGATATACTGTATCCGGCTGGGTCCAAGAATCGATTTTAACTGACATTTTGATGACAAACTCAGCCATCTTCAACAGGAATGATGCATAGGCATGTCTAGTCTGGTGGTATACTCAACTTCCATTCTCCATTCCTCCTGATTGATTAGTCCTCAACCAATCAGGTTTCCACTGTCCCACCTTGTTTAAAATCGTATCCTAGTTCTTACTTGGAGCAAGACCTTCATCTTTGTAAAAATTCTTTTATTCTAGTCTTATTTCAATGGCTTCTTTCACCAGGTGGTCCCAAAAGCCATTGGTGTAACACAGTAGTTCTGAGCCTTCAAAGTTAATCCTGTGGTCATTGCGTATGCAATGGTCTGCTGTCGCTGATTTCTCTGGATAACCCAAACAGATTAACCTCCTACACTCCTTGATGATGGTTTCCAACGTGTGTCCCATCTGGCCGATATACGCTGCTCTGTATTCTCAGGGAGTCCTGTAAACACCAGTCGTCCTGAGTCCCAGGTCATCTTTGACCTGCATAAGCTGTGACTTGAACTTCCTTATGGGTCTGTGGTTGGTGTTTATCCAGTATTTCTTCAGGATTCTGGCGATCCTTCCAGAAATCGTGGAAGTATAGGAAACACAGGCGGTAGAGACGGGTTCCTCCTCGTTGTTAGGTTTCCTGATTTTTCCATTGGCCCTTTTAAGAACCCAATTGATTTCCTGCACCCTGTAGCCATTCCGTAGGAACGTCACACATAATCATCTTATTTCCTAGTGGAGACTCTCCAGGTCTGAAATGGTTTTCACGCAGTTTATCGAAGTAGAAAGAACTGCACCACACTGGGAGGTGCGATGGTGGCTGTTATTGTCGAGGTATAAGTCCGTGTGGGAGGGTTTCCGATAGACACCATGCCACAGTTTCTAAAAAGATTGCCAAGATCTTGAAGAAATACTGGATTAGAGCCACCCACAAACCCTTCGGAAAGCTCAAAATCTAGTTTATGCAGGTGAAAGATGACCTGGGATTCAGGATGGCTGTCATTTACAGAATTCCCTGGGAATGCAGAACAACATATATTGGCCGGACAGGGCACATGGTGGAAACACACATCAAGGAGCATAGGAAGTGTATCCATTTGGGTTACTTGGAGAAATTGGTGGCAACAGAACATTGCTTACACCATGACCACGGGATTGACTTTGATGACACAGAACTACTGTGCTACGCCAATGGCTTTTGGGACCACCTGGTGAAGGAAGCCATTGAAATACACTAGGGGATAAGAATTTCAACAAAGACAAAGGTCTTGCTCTAAGTAAGAATTTGAATACAATTTTATTTCCACTGGGACAGTGGAAACCAGATTGGTTGAGGACTAACCAATTAGGAAGGATGGACACAGGAGTTGGGTATATATACCACCGGACTATACATGCCTAGGCATCATCCCTGATAAGGATGGTGGAGTTTGTCATTTTAAATCGACACTCTGACCTAGCTGGAAGCCCATGAAGAGTTTATGCATACCCTGACAGGTTGCATTTCACCCCTGCACAGAAATTACCCTGCTCTGGGCTGTTGGAAGCTTCAGAGAGGGGTAAGCACTGCCCAGTCAGAAGCTCATCACATCCTTCGATCTAGTCCATCTTCACAGTCAGGAAGACTAATGTATCGTCAAGGATGTCAGCCATTCTGACCAGATAAGAGAAGATACAGGAGCTTGAAATCTCAGACACTCAGACTCAAGTACAGGTTCTTCCCCCACAGCTATCAGACTTTTGAACCAATCACCTTTCATGTCCCCATCCTGGTGGTGTTGCCACATACGCTCTCAAACCCTTAATTCTACTTGTGTTATGTCACTTTAGCATTACCGGTTACACCACCCCAGTTTGGATGTCTATACTTCGCACCATTCTATTGCCTTTACGCAGGTCACTATTTATTGTTCTATTAATTATTATCATGTACACTTTTACACTTTGGGTAAGCAAAAAATTTCTTTGCACACTTGAGTTAATGACAATAAACTAACTTGAATCTAAACTCATCTGAATTAAGGAAATGGTACAGGGCTCTAGAAAAATGATAATAAGATTGAACAGATAATGTTTGACAAATCTTTTAGAATTTTTTGAAGTTGTAGTTATCAGAATAGATAACCTTGAAAGAGTTTATGTGTTGTATTGGACTTTCAGAAAACCATAAAATGTGAGACAACAATATTAAGAGTGATATACTGGGGTGATATGAGGATATGTTGATAGGCAGAAAATAGAGTAAAAGGGTAAATGGATCATTTCTCAGGTTGGGAGGCTATGACTAGTGAGGCACCACAGAGATTGGCACTAGATTTCCAGCTGTTTGCAATCTATGTCAATGATGGAGATGAAAGGATTGAGTACAATATATGCAAGCAAGCTGACGATACTAAGCTAGGTGGCAGCGTAGGCTGTGAGGAGCATTCAGAGTGGTTTCAGGGGGATATAAATAGTGCAATCATGACGGAGGAAATACAATGTGAAAAAGTGAGGTCATCCTCTTTATTCAAAAAGATAGAAAACAGTAGTGTTCTTCAAATTATGTGTAATTAAAGGGTGCTGGTGTTCAGGGGAATCTAGGTACCAATGTATATGAAGCATTGAATATTTACGTGCAGGTGTGGCAGTAGGAAGTCAAATGGTATATTAGCCATTTTTTAAAGAAGGACTTGAGTATGTCTTGCACCAATTATACGGACTGATGGTAACACTGCATATGAAAAATAATGAACAGGCCTGGTCTCCCTACCTAAGGAAGGATGGCATTGCAATAGAAAGTGAAATGAAAATTCATCAGATTGATTACTAGGGTGTCAGGTTTATTGAATAAAGAAATATTGATCCCATTGAGTCTATAGTCACTTGATTTTACTTGAATAAAAAGTGATCACGTTGAAGCGTACAAAATTCTTAAGGGGCTTGGTGGGTTAGATGTTGAATGGACACTTCCCTGGCTTAGGTCCCAGGAAGCCAGAGATCACAGTCTCAAAATAAGGGCTCAGTAATGCAGGACTGAGATGAGAAGAAATTTCTTCACCCAGAGCATGATGAATCTTTGGAGTCCAAGAAGACTATGGAGACCTGGTGGCTGAGTATATTTAAGATATTGATCGCCAGATTTTTAGATATTGATAGAAGCAAGAGGTATAGGCTTAGGACAAAAGAATTGGAATTTAGATAAAGCATCTGGCTTGATATCATTGAAAGGCAGAACAGACCTCTGTACCATTTACCTAAAAGAAAAATGCAGCTCCCCCTCCTCTCTCTCTTCCGTCTCTATCTGCCTGAAGCACCTGTACCCCAGGGCATTAAGCTTCCTGTCCTGTCCCTCCATTAGCCATGTTTCTGTCATGGCCATACTACCCCAGTCCTGTGTAGCTATCCAAGTTTATCTGCTTTACCTTTCAGATGTCTTGCATTGAAATAAATGCAATGTAATCCAGTAGACTTTCCTCACTCCCTGCCTCTAAGATCCATTCAACTTGCTGTCATAGATGTCCGCATCACTTCCCTGCCTCTCATTTGCCTCCCTGATGCTTAGGATCACATTCCCCTGCCAATCTAGTTTAAACTCACCCTACAGCCGCCTTCATCAATCAGCTCCAAATTTAGAGCACCTGGATTTGGAGGAAATATATCACTGTGGTTGAGAGTAGGTTAACAGATAGAAAGCAGTAGGAATAAACAGATCTTTTTCATGCAGGAATGCTATGATGTGGGTAGCTTAGAAATCAATGCTTGGGCCACAATTATTTATAACCTATTTTGAACTGACCAAGATGAGAAAATGTAGTATTTTCTTGCTTACTGATGAAATGAAACTAAATGCAAGTGTGAATAGAGATGAAGGTGCAAAGGGGACATTGGCAAACTGAGCAACAGCATGACAGATGGACTGTAATATTGTATGATGTGTAGGTTTTCACTTTGGTATAGAAAGATAGTATTGATGATTTCTTTCAACTGGTGAGGAACTGGGACATAGTTGTCCAGTGACAAAGGTTACTGAAAACTAACAGGCAGAAACAGAAGGCAATTAGGGAAACAAAGTACAGTAATATGTTGTCCTTAACTGCAAGAGAATTTCAGTACAAGATGAATGATGTTTTATGACATTTGTATACAGCCATGGCCAAAATTTGCTTCTACAGCCACATCTTTGCCTTTTCTGGTCAGATGGCAGTGTGCTCAGACACAGCGACCTCTAAGGGGCTGACCAAAGTTGCTAATGTCATTTTTAAGACACTTCTGGACATTAAGAACTTCAAATACTGCAGGTTTACCCCATCACCGAATTGCTCATTGGTTTAGGAACTGGAGGAGCTAGACATGGTCTTGCCTGCTATAGAAAGACTTCGGAGTTGGTATGCAGAGGCGGTGTGCGACCTAACAGTGAGTGATTGTCTTAGTCACTTTTCTTGTGATTGAAAGACTCAGTTGGCCAATTGTAGTATGGAATATGTTTCGTGGTTTATTAACGGGACCAATGGCAGAGTAGCTGGGTGGACTCGGTTGTACCGCAGACTAGGCCTCAAGCCACAGTGTTGCCTGTTTGCAGCTGCAGCGCGGCACAGTGCCCACACTGGCATCACTGCTCCTCTCCAGTGTTTGCTTGGTGGAAGACAAACTGGATTGCATTCATCTGCAGATTGTTACAGGCTTCCACTTGCCGACAACATTCATAGATTCAGGAGCTTGGGCAATGTTGTATTTTTTTTTGTGTGGCCATATGTTTAATTCTATAACGTTGAACATGCTAGAGAAAACAGAACAAGTTTATTATGGCTAATACTCTCTAATCCAGGTACCATGCTGGTGAGCTCCTTCTGTACACTCTCCAAAACGTCCTCGTTCTTCCTGTAATGTGCTGACCAGACATGCACATAGTTCTTTTAATGTTGCTTAGCAACATGTTATCCTGGTTAATTAAAACATTTTAAATAGCTTACTGAACCCATTTTCAGAGATAGGCTTTTCTTAAAGAAATTTAAAAAGTAGCTGTAATATGATTGCAGTGAGTAAATAACTAAACATGGATGTTTGCATGGTCAAAGATATTTTTCTTGACGACACAATGACTAAAGGCATAATTTCTATGACATGTTGACTAACATCATTGTGTCCAAGATTCCATGCTGGCACCTGCAATACATAAGACCATAAGACCTTAAGCATTGGAGCAGAATTAGGCTATTTGGCCCATCAGGTCTGCTCCACCATTTCGTTATGGCTGATCAAATTTTTCTTTCAGCCCCAATCTCCTGCCTTCTCCCCGCAGTCCTTCATGCGCTGACCAAACAAGAATCTATCAACCTCTGCATTGAATATACACAAAGACTTGGCCTCCACTGTTGCCTGTGGCACAGAATTCCACAGATTCACCACTCTCTGGCTAAAGAAATTCCTCCTCATCTCCATTCTGAAAGGATGCCCCTTTATTTTAAAGCAGTGTCCTCTGATCTTTGACTCTCCCACCATAGGAAACATCCTCTCCACATTCACTCTATCAAGGCCTTTCACCATTTGATAGGTTTCAATGAGGTCACCCCTCATTCTTCTGAATTCTAATGAATACTGGCCCAGAACTATCAAATATCCTTCATACGACAAGCCATGCAATTAGGGAATCATTTTCATGAACCTCTTTAGAACCCCCTCCAGTTTCAGCACACCCCTTCTAAGATAAGGGACCCAAACTGCTCACAATACTGCAAGTGAGGCCTCACTAGTGCTTTATAAAATCTCAACATTACAACATTACTTTTATATTCTAGTTCTCTTGAAGTGAATGCTAACATTGCATTTACCTTCCTCACCACAGACTCAACCTAGAAATTAACCTTTAGGGAATCCTGCACAAGGACTCCCAAGTCCCTTTGCCCTTCCTTTTTTTTTGTATTTTCTCTCCAGTTAGAAAATAGACAAGCCTTTCATTTCTTCTACCAAAGTACATAACTAGACACTTCCCAGCACTGTATTCCATCTACCATTTCTTTGCCCCTTCTCCTAATCTGTCCAAGTCCTTCTGTAGCCTCTCTACTTCCTCAAAGCAACTGGCCCTCCACCTATCTTCATATCATCTGCAAACTTCACAAAAAAGCCATCAATTCCATTGTCCAAATCATTGACATATAATGTAAAAAGAATCAGTCCCAACACAGAGCCCTGTGGAACATCACTCGTCACTGGCAGCCAGCCAGAAACAGCTCCATTCATTCCCTCTCTTTGCCTCCTGTCAATCAGCCACTGCTTTATCCATGCTACAATCCTTCCTGTAACACCATGGGCTCATAGGTTGTTTGGCACATGTGTGACAGCTTGTCAAAGGCTTTCTGAAAATCCAAATACACAACATCAACCGACTCTCCTTTGTCTATCCTGCTTGTTATTTTTTCAAATAATTCTAACAGACTTGTCAGGCAAGGCTTCCCTTGAGGAAACCATGCTGAATACGGTCTATTTTATCACATACCTCCAAGTACCCTGAGACCCTTATTGACTCCAACATCTTCCCAATCACTGAGGTCAGACTAACTGGCCTATAGTTTTTTTTCTTCCGCCTCTCTCCCTTCTTGAAGAATGGAGTGGCATTTGCAATTTTCCAGTCTTCTGAAACTATTCCAGATCCTAGTGATTCTTGAAAGATCATTACTAATGCCTCCATGATCTCTTCAGCCACCTCTTTCAGAACCCTGGGGTGTACACCATCTGGTCCAGGTGAATTATCTAATTTTAAACCTTTCAGTTTCCCAAGAACCTTCTCCCTAGTTATGGTAACTTCACACACTTTATGACTCCCAACACCCGGAACTTCCACCTTACTGCTAATGTCTTCTACAGTGAAGACTGACGCAAAATACTTATTCGGTACATCCGCTATTTACTTGTCCCCCATTACTACCTCTCCAGCATCGTTCTCCAGCGGTCCGATATCCACTCTCACCTCTCTTTTACACTTTATGTATCTGAAGAAACTTTGGATACCCTCTTTAATATCATTGACTAACTTACTTTCATATTCCATTGTCACCTTCATAATGACTTTTTCAGTTGCCTTTTGTTGGTTTTTAAATGCTTCCCAATCCCCTTACTTCCCACTAACTTTTGTTCTGTTATATTCCTATGCCCTCTCTTTGGCTTTTACGTTGGCTTTGACTTCTGTTGTTAGCCATGGTTGTGTCATCGTTCCTTTAGAATACTTCTTCCTCTTTGGGATGTCTGTATATCCTGTGCCTTCTGAACTGCTTCCAGAAGTTTCTGCTATTGCTGCTCTGCCGTCATCCCTGCCAGTGTTCTTTTCCAAGCACTTCTGGCCAACTCCTCTATCATGCCTCTGTAATTCACTTCTCCACTTTAATACTGATACATCTGATCTTAGTTTTTACTTCTCAAATTTCAGGGTGAATTTGATCACTTTCCCCGAAGGGTTCTTTTACCTTAAACTCTCTAATCAGTTCTGGTGGGCTGTAGTGGGCTCAACCATGAGCTGTTCTAAAAAGCCATCTCATAGGCACTCTAGAAATCACCCCCCCCCCCCGCCCTGTTGGAATCCAGCACTAACCTGATTTCCCTGCATATTGAAGTCCCACATTTTTGTTGTAACATTGCCCTTTTGGCATGCATTTTCTATCTTCCATTGTAATTTGTAGGCCACATTCTTACTACTGTCTGGGGGTCTGGATAAAATTCCCATAAGAATGCATCCGTATTCTTGTAATGTTTTAAAAATAATCTTTATGATATTTACTGTTGGTTCCAAAACAAACAATAACAATCATTAAGCAGTTCTGAATCTCTTTGTTTCTATGGTCTGTAATGCTTACAATTTTTTGTGAAAATGTCCAGTTAATATATTTGTGGAAAGAAAAGCTATCAAATCTCCTGATCAGTTGGTAAATATATATCATATTGTGCATTAATAAAGAATGTTCTAGAATAAAATCAAATTTCTGTTGAATTAGCTAATGTCAGCTATTTCAGAAGTGGGCAACATAACTACTTTCATATATTTTCTAGATGCCAAAACGGAGATATATATATAAAGCCTTAACATAATTTTTTGACATTTACTGCAAAATGTAATGGTTAGGTAATGGTTAGAATCGTCTTTGTATTAATGCATGATTTCGCAATGTAGACACAATACGGTTATGTTGTAGTTTTTGATTTGCATTTTGTTCATGGACAGTCAAACAGAGAATTTATGTACTATTTAAAATATCTGTGGAAATTTGTTTTTCAAAATAATACTGCAAACTGTTCTTTGCATAAACTATGTTTGTTCAAAGTGACCAGTTAACCAAACAAAAGAGCTCTGTATAAACAATGTTTGAGGGGGTGTACAATTATGCATAGCCTTTGGTTCAAAATCAACTAGCTTGAAATTCTCCATTATGCATTATTACATCTGTACTGCCAACCCTGCTTCGTTCAGCAATTGCTAATGCACTAGTTATGTTTGAATATCAATATTTACATTTGCAGTGATTTATTTGAAAATGCTTATTGGGTAAAATATGCCTTCCAGTGTACAATAGAGCCATGTAAGCCAGCCAGGTTCCCGATTCCGATCCTGACAATGACGAGTTGGCAGCTTGTGGAATGCTGTAAATTGGCAGCACTGCTCATTGGTGTTTGAGAACACAGGCTGGACTCCTGTTATTGATTGTCATTGTTCTCCTGTTGGAAAGTGTGTTTATCAAAGAAAATGAAAGATAACAGAATATTGTTGCTTATTGCAAAGAAACTGAGTGCATGTAGAGAGAGATTGTAATCAGCTATATGGGCATTGGTGAAGCAAGTCTGGAGAACTGTGTACAGTATTGGTCTCCTTGTTTGCGGAATGATGCAAATGCATTGGAAGCATTTCAAAGCTTTGCTATTCTAATACATAAAGCAGGCAGATTGCCTTATGAGGAGATTTTAGAAGAGGGAGATGGGACTTGATTGACGGATCCTTCTGGGTCTTGACAAAATGAATATGGAGAGGAGTTATCTTACATGAGAATCTAGAACTAGGGGGAGTCACAGTTTAAAGAAGCCATCATACTTCAACAGAAGTATTTTGAATGCTGACGCTAAAGCTGTAAAATTCTGAACTCAAATTCACAACAGATTCTCAACCTGTTATATCTGGATAACTTTTACATGCCCTATTCTCATCTAATTCGTGCATATCAACAAAACTTTTCCTAAAATAACCAGTAGCTGGAATAGGCACACATGTCAACAGATAGAGGTCATTCTACATGTTAGTACAAATGATGTGGGTAGAATAAAAGATGAGGTCTTGCAGGTTGAATATAGGGAGCTGGGTAAGAAGTTAAGAAGCAGGACCTCAAGAGTAGTGATGTCTGGATTACTCCAGGTGCCATGTGCAAACAAGGCCGGAAATAGAGGTTGGCCTAGATGAAGTAGTGGCTGAGAAACCAGTGCAGGGGGTAGGGATGCAAGCTCTTCGACAATTGGGATCTTTTTCGGAGTAGAGGTGAGCTGTACAAGCGGGGGGAGGGGTTGCACTTGAACCAGAGAGGGATCAATTTCCTTGTAGGGACATTTGCCTGAGGCGCATAGGAGGTTTTAAACTAGACTGGCAGAGGGAGTGGAACTCTGAGTGGGAGAAAATAACAGGACCAGGCAGTAGTCAGTGAGAACAAGTCTAGTAATCAGGATAGACAGTAAAGGCAGGGAAAGGAATACTCAGTTAAACAAAGCTCTAGGTTTGGCAGGTAAGGCAAATGACCTCAGAGTTTGCATTGGCTTTGAAGACTGGGATCTTATAGACATAACGAAAACATGGCTGAGAGAAGGACAGGACTGGCAGCTCAGTCTTCCAGGATCCTAATGCTACAGGTGTGTCAGAGGTACAGGTCAACAAAGACCAAGTGTAGCCTTTTTGATCTACTTAGAGATGACATTCTTGGCCTATTATCCAGTCAGGTCATGGAGGTGGAACTTAGAAACAGGAAAGGATAGACCACTCTAATGGGGCCTCCAAATACTTAATGGGAACTTGAAGAGCAGGTGTGCACAGAAACTGCTCTTAATTGTAAGAATAATAGGTTAAATTAGTGGGAGATTTTAATTTCCCATGTGTTGTCTGGACTACCCAGAGTGTTAAGGGCCTGGAAATGTGCCCACTAAAGTTTCCTGAGTCAATATATAGGGGATCTTACTCAGGAGGGTGCAGTATTGGACCTTCACTTAGGAAATGAGCAGGGCAGGTATCCAAAGTGTTGCTGATTGGAGCACTTTGGCTCTTGTGACTATAGTTGTATTAGCTTTAAAATAGAGATGGAAAAGGATAGGGCAGATGCACAAATTAGGGTCCTAAACCAGAGAAAAGCTAATTCTAGTTGGAATTAGACAAGACCTAGCAGAGGCTAATTGGGAGAGCCTATTTGAAGGAAAAGAATGAATGGCTTTTAACAGGGTGATATCAACTGTCCAGAAGCATATGTTCCTGTTACGGTGAGGTTTAAGGAACGTTGGCTAAGAAGAAATATTGAGGCTCTTGTCTAAAACAAGAAGGAAACAAACATTGGGTTTAGGCAGTCAGGATTGAGCAAAGGCATTGATGACTATAAAAACATTAAAAATACTCCTGAGAGAATTCAGGAGGGTAAAGCAAAAGTATGAGACAGATCAGGTAGGTAGAGTTAAGGACGATCCTAAGAGATTCTATAGCTACATGTATTAAGAGTATAAGGATAGCTATGGAGAGAGTCCAAAACAAAAGAGCTGGTCATTGAGTTCAGAAAGTGGGTGGTGCACATGCTCCTGTTTACATCAACAATGTTGAGGTTGAGAGGGTTGTCATCTTCATGTTCCTAGTTGTGAACATCTCCAAAACCCCGTCTTGGTCCAACAACATTGATGTCATGGCTAAGAAAAATTACAAATGCTTCTACTTCCTCAAGAGACTAAAGAAATTTGACATATCCCCATCTATCCTAACCAATTTTTATCAATGCACCATGGAAAGCCTTCTAACTGGATACATAATGGCTTGGTGTAGCAACTACTCTGCATGTGAGTGCAAGAAGCTGTAGAGAGTTGTGGACACAGCTCAGTACATCATGGGAACAAGTCTCTCCTCTGTGGACTCTGTCTATAATTCTCGCTGCCTTGGTAATGCAGCGATCATCGTCAAAGACCCCACCCAGCTCAGACATTCCCTCTTCTTCCCTACCCCATCAGCCAGAAGATACAGAAATCTGAAAGCACATACCACCAGGCTCAGGGACAGCTTCTGTACTTCTATTATCGGACTCTTGAATGGACTTCTTGTATGATAAGATAGACTCTTGACCTTACAATCTACCTCATTATGATCTTCACTTCGTTGTTCACCTGTACTTCTACTGCACTCTCAGTAGCTTTTACACTTTATTCTGCATTGTTATTAATTTTATCTTGTTCTTCCTCAATGCACTGTGTAATTATTTGATCTGTATGAATACTATGCAAGACAAGCTTTTCACTGAGTCTTGGTACATGTGACAATAGTAAACCAACACCAGTCGCTGCTGAAGCCACATTTGGAGTACTAGGTACAGCTTTGCTCATCGTGTTACAAGAAAAATGTGAATAAACTGAAAAGAGGGCAGAGAAGATTTATGAGGACGTTGCCAGGATTAGAGGGAGGGATTAGACAGGCTAGGTCTCCATTCCTTGGAATGTAGGAGAGTGAGAGATGACCTCATACTAAGTAACTTAGAAGACTTAAATGTGGATACATTCCCAGGAGTTGACAAGTATTTCAGCTGCTATACAGGAACTAGAGGAGACTGCTGCAGCCCTGAGAGAGAACCTTAAGTGTTCACTGGCTACAGGGGTCAGATGACTGGAAAACAGCAAATGTGTCACCATTATTCAAGCAGGCCGCAGGATAATGTTTGAATAAGCATTCAAGCATTCAAGTCTGGTAACCGCAAAGCTGTGAGCCTGGCATCGGAGGAAGGGAAATCACTGGAAAAATTCCTCGAAAATAGGATTAGTATAAGTTTGGAAAGGCAGGAATTAATCAAAAATAGTCAGCATAGCTATGTTTTTGAATGACCAACCTGAGTATATTTTTTGAGGAGGTAACTAAATGTGTTAACAGGGGCGGTGCAGTTGATGCAGTCCAAATGGATAAGCTCATGTAAGGGAGAGTGGTCCAAAAATGTGAGCCCATGACATCCAAGGCAACTTGGATCTAAAATTGGCTTGGTGATAGGAGAAAGAAGGAGATAGTGGGGGGTTGTTTTGTAACTAATCCTGTACCACAGTATTTGTGTTTGTGAAAGTATCATAAAAGGACCATGCACAGCCTACAATACTTTCCAAGAGTTTGGAATATCTTTACACTTCACTTGGTTCATATTGACACCAACAAAACCATTCACTTTTAGCAACTTTGCCCATTATAAGGTCCAGTCATAGATTGGGAACCAGAGTGCCAGAATATTGGAGTGATTGTGGAACCAGAGTGCCAGAGAGATTGTGGAGACAGATGTTGGTAAGACCTCAGACAAAGTCAGGAATCAAAAGGTTGAGCATGGTGTAACTAATGTCCGGAGCTGCATATATTTCAATGCAAGAAGTATCATAGGAAAGGCGGATGAGCCCAGGGTATGGATCAACACCTGGAATTATGATGTTGTAGCCATTAGTGAGACTTGTTTGCAGGAGGGACAGGACTGGCAGCTGAAGTTACCAAAACTAGAGAGAAGGTTCTTGGGAAACTGAAATGTATGAAAGTAGATAAGTCACCTGGACCAGATGGTATGCAGTCCAGGATTCAAAAAGAAGTGGTAGAAGAGATCGTGGAGGCATAAGTAATAATCTTTCAAGAATCACTAGATTCTGCAATAGTTCAGGAAGACAAGAAGGGAGAGAGGTAGAAGAAAGGAAATTATAGGCCAGTTAGTCTAACTTCAGTGGCTGGGAAAATGTTGGAGTCTATTATTAAGGATGAGATCTCAGGGTACTTGGAGGTACCTGATTAAAAAAAGGTCGTAGTCAGCATGGTTTTCTCAAGGGAAAATCTTGCCTGACAAATCTGTTGAAATTCATTGAAGAAATATCAAGCAGGATAGACAAAGGAGAATCAGTTAATGTCATGTACTTGGATTTTCAGGAGGCCTTATAACAAGGTGCCACACATGAGGCTGCTTAACAAGCTATAAGTCATCGGGTTTTCAAGGAAGTTACCAGGAAAGTGGATAAAGGCAAGGCAGTGGATGTTGTCTGCATGGCCTTCAGTTTGACAAGGTCCCGCATGAGAGGCTGGTCAAGAAGGTTCAGTCGCTCGGCATTCGGGATGGGGTAGTAAACTGGATAAGACTTTGGCTTTGTGGGAGATGCCAGAGAGTGGTAGTAAACAGTTCTATTTAATGTCAGAGAACGTATACAATATACAACCTGAAATTCCTATTCACCGCAGACATCCTCAAAACAGAAAAAAAACAAAGAATAACAGAAAAAAAGATGCAAGAACCTCAAAGTCCCCTGCCCCCTCCCACACACAAGCAGCAGCAAGTAGCATCAACCCTCCTCCCTCCCCCTCCTCCAAATTATTCTACCATAAAGCAACAGCAAAGCCCCCAAAGAGAGACCTTGGTCTATAGTCCATTAAAAACTCTCTGACTGGAGGCCTGTGGCTGGTGAACTGCTGCAGGGATCAGTGCTGGGTCGTTTGCTGGTTATCATCTATATCAATGATCTGGATGATAATGTGGTTAACTGGATCAGTAAATTTGCAGATGGCATCTAGATAGAGGTGTAGTGGACAGTGAGGAAGACATCATGGCTTGCAGGGGCTGGAAAAATATGCTGAAAAATGGCAGATGGAATTTAATGCTGATAAGAGCGAGGTTTTGCACTTTGGTAGGACCACCCAGGGCAGGTCTTACACAGTGAACGATAGGGCACTAAAGAGTGTGGTAGAATGAGGGGATCTGTGAATACAGATCCATAATTCAATGAAAATGGTGTCTCAGGTAGATAGGTTCAGACTGTATTTTTTTGAACATGGAAGATTGAGAGGAAATTTGATAGAGGGATACAAGATTATGAGGGGTATAGATAGAATAAATGCAAGCAGGCTTTTTCCACTGAGGTTGGGTGGGACTATAACCAGTCGTCATGGGTTAAGGGTGAAAGGCGAGAACATGAAGGGGAAACTTCTTCATTCAGAGGGTCGTGAGAGTGTGGAATGAGCTGCAGCACAAGTGGTACCTGCAGATTTGATTTCAACATTTAAGAGAAGTTTGGATAAGTATATAAATAGTTGCGATATGGAGGGCAATGCTCCCAGTGCAGATCAATGGGAGTAGGCAGTTTAAGTGGTCTTGGCATGGACTAGATGGGCCAAAAGGCCTGTTTTTGAGCTGTACTTCTCTATAACTTCCAAGAGAAAAGTATATGACACCACACTGTTCAATTAATAATCTGCATTGATATTGCCTTTCACTCCTAATCCCTCCTTCACTGAATGTTCTCCTGTTACCAACATCCAACCCCTCTATCACTATCTCATCTCTCCCACTCTACTATTCCAAGTTATCTGCTCTTTTTCCCCTCCTCGCCATGACCCCATGCTTATGCAGTCTTCAGCTATCTACTTGCTGCCTTGTGAGATGAGACATCTCTGCAGCCATTAGTTGTCCCTGTTCCACTGCATGATGCCAGCAGCAAGTCACCAAGACCATGGAACACCCAATGTTTTCCACAGGCTCAGGCTGCACATCTGATATTGTGGCAGGCAATGGCAGGTGAGCAGCATCTGCTGGTTAAATCTGACCCATAGTTTAAGAACTACTGTTATAATTCAACACAAGTTTCAAGGACAATTTAATTCAGGGAAACCTCCATTGACACTCAATATCTAGTCACCTATCTCTGCCATGCAAAGACCTCTGAAGAAACTATGACTAAAATAAAGACAAACTGGCAGGGGTAGGCAACTGTGGCTGACAAGAGAAGTTAAGGACTACATAAAAGCCAAGGAAAGGGCATATAAGGTAGCAAAAGTGAGTGAGAATGTGAATGATTGAGAAGTTTTTAAAATCCAACAAAAGGCAACTAAAAAAGCTATATGAAGGGAAAAGATGAAATATGAGGGCAAACCAGTCAATAATATAAAGCAGGGTATTAAAAGTTTTTTCAGTTATATAAAGAATAAAATGGAGATGAGAATTAAGATTGGACCACTGGAAAATAATGCTGGTGAGGTAGTAATGGGGGACAAAGAACAGACTATTTTCTAAATGGAGAGGAAATTCAAACATCAGAGGTACAGAGGAACTTAGGAATCCTCGTGCAAGACTCCCAGAAGGTTAATTTACAGGTTGAGTCTGTGGTAAAGAAGGCAAATGCAATGTTGGCATTTATTTCAAGGGGAATAGAACACGAAAGCAAGGAGATAATTCTGAGCCTCTATAAGAGGCTGCACTTGGAGTACTGAAAACAGTTTTGGCCAGAGTTACACAGTTTTGCACAGAGTTGGCATCACAGGCAAGCAGCTACGAGATCTCCATCCTGGATATCCAAGAACACTCATGTACACCCTGACGAAGAGATAAGGTTCACAGAGGTAGAGGGGACGCACCTCACCACCTGGTCTGCATGGAGAGAGCCGACGACGATGTCAGCACAAGGTGGAGTAGTGCTGATGTTAAACCGCAAGGCGAAGAAGGCACTGAGAGGCGTAGTCAGTGACAGAATCCTTACTGCGGAATTCGACAGAAACCCGGTGACCCCTGTCATCATCTGTTACTCCCCGCACAACTGCAGTGAGGAGAAAGAGGTGGAGGCCTTCTACAGTAAACTTGACAGAGCTGTCACTTCAATACCAGCACATAACTTCTTCGCTGTGCTCGGCAATTTTAATGCCCAGGTTGGACTGGACGATATTCCATACTCATACCAAGACTTCACCAACAGAAATGGACAATATCTAGTTGATTTCATCCAGGAACACAGTCTCATTGCCGCCAACACACAATTCAAGAAGTGAGCTGGTAAACTGTGTACATACGAAAACAGAGCCTCCATCTACAGGAAACAGCTCGACTACATCCTCGTAAGAACAAAATGGCGTAATTGCATGATCAACACAGAAGCCTACAGCACCTTCAATTCAATCAGTTCTGACCACAGAGTATTGTCAATGCAAGTGAGACTGAGCCTGCGGCAGCCTAAAGCCACAGGTCTCAAGGAGAAGGTAGACTGGAAGGAATTCTCCTCACAAACTATTCTTCAAGCCCAAGACACATTGGAGGAGGGAAATCGCTTCGGCCCACTGGAAAGGGAAGAGGAAGAGACTGCCACTGACTGCTATCAAAGGCTCATAGACGCACACACAGATGCGACAAAGAGTTTGCCTACTGTGAAATGAATCAAGAAGAGCTGGATCTCGAAACAACCTGACATTGTCGCAGCAAGAAGTGTGGTCTACCTCTGTCTAAGTTGCATGCCATCTTGGTCAATGTCTCCCATCCACTACATAATGTATTGGGTGGGCACAGGAGTACATTCAGCCAGAGACTCATTCCACCAAGATGCAGCACAGAGCGTCATAAGAAGTCATTCCTGCCTGTGGCCATCAAACTTTACAACTCCTCCTTTGGAGGGTCAGACACCCTGAGCCAATAGGCTGGTCCTGGACTTATTTCATAATTTACTGGCATAATTTGCATATTACTATTTAACTATTTATGGTTCTATTACTATTTATAATTTATGGTGCAACTGTAACAAAAAACAATTTCCCCCGGGATCAATAAAGTATGACTATGACTATGACAATGTTTGTCATGCAGAAGGAGCAAAACAGAAGAGCTAAGAGACAAGTTCAAGACAGCAAAGAAGAATCTCTTTGCCACCTACGACCGACTGAAGGAAGAGGAACTAGTTGAGAGGATTAGAGAGGTAGAGGCCGCTAATGAAGGCAAGCAGCATGGAGAAACATGGCGCCTAATCTACGAGATCAGCAGACAGAAGAAGTCCCCATCAGGTCAAATAAGTGGTAAAGCAGAAGAGGACCATGTCCAGACATGGTTTACCCAATTTAAGAACCTGCTGGGAAGCCCTCCAACGATCACGGAAGAAGAAGAGGACATACCCACGATACTAAAGCAAGTCGACATCGATGACAGCCCATTCACCATTGAGGAACTGAAGAGGGCTAAATATGCACTCAAACAGGGTAGGAGCACTGGACCAGATGGGATATCACCAGATGTCCTGAAGAACTGTGACCTGGATGACATCTTGCTGGACATATGTAAATCGGCACTGAGGAAAGGCGACAAACCAGAGCAGTGGTCACTCTCAAACACTATCCCAGTCCCCAAGTCTGGATCCCTCATGAAGACAGATAACTACCATGGTATCAGCTTGACCTGCATCTTAGTAAAGCTATACAATCGGATGATCTTGAACAGGATCCACACCGCCATTGATCCTAAACTAAGATTCAATTGAATGGTTTTCGGCAGAAGCACACAACAGTAATGCAAATACTTGCTCTCCATAGAGTCATTGAGGAAGTCAAGAAGCATGACTTACCAGCCGTGCTTACTTTCATCAATTTTCACAAAGCTTTTGACCATTCACCGAGGGAAAATGCTGAAGATCCTGAAAGCTTACGGAGTGCCAGACCATCTACTGAGAGCAATAGAGTCCAGCTATACCAAAACCATGGCAAAAGTTGTATCACCAGATGGAGAAACAGCAGTGTTCGAGTTCCTAGCTGGTGTGCTGCAAGGAGACACTCTGGCACCCTATATCTTTATAACCATCCTTGATTACGCTCTACGTCAAGCTACCAAAGATCATGACAAGCTTGGTTTTACCATAAAACCAGGACGAACCAAAAGGGTCAAACCAGTTATGCTCACAGATTTCGATTTTGCAGATGACATAATCCTGCTCTCTGACCAGATGGAGGAAGCACAGCAGCTACTGAGAAAAGTGGAAATTGTGTGCAATAAAGTTGGACTTCATCTAAACGCTAAAAAGAGAGAGTACATGGCGTTTAACTGTGACGAAGGTACTCTCAATGTCACGATGGTGGGGGCATTGGGAGCAAGGGTGGACCCAAATGCAAGACACAACTTGTGAGGTTAATTAAATTTAGTTTATTGTTTGATACCAGGAGAGATAGGCAGGAGCAGGAGTAGTGAACTGGACAAGGACTGAGGACTACGACTAGGCTGGGACCAAGGGTCTGGGCTAGGACTTGGAATCAGCTCCCAGAACTAGAGGAGACATGAAGAGGCTAAGGTATGGACTATGAGCCAGAGACTGGGCAAGGACCCAGTACCTGGGTCTAGCCTCGGCCTTGGACCCCAGAATCAGGCAAGGACTTGACATGGGCTAGGGAGAGAGGATGAACATGGAAACACAGAGCGTTGGTCTCAGGGAGCAGGTACATGGAACCATGGACACATACACAGAACACGGAGTCCGGACTCCCCCTCCTAGGGTACAGGACATAGGGCCAGGACCCGCACACAGAACAGAGAGCTGGGACCCCTCCTTGGGTACAGGACATAGGGCCAGGACTCATGACTCATGACCCTCCACGGGGCAACAGCAAGACGGCCTGACTTACCCCATGGAGGCAAGGACAAGACGAGACAAGACATGACTCCCTGCGGGGCAACGGTAAGACGGCCTGACTTACCCCACGGAGGCAAGGACAAGACAAGACATGACTCCCCGCGGGGCAACGGCAAGATGGCCAGACTTACCCCACAGAGGCGAGGACAGGACAAG
The DNA here is from genome assembly GCF_030028105.1 of Mobula birostris. Taxonomy (NCBI): domain Eukaryota; kingdom Metazoa; phylum Chordata; class Chondrichthyes; order Myliobatiformes; family Myliobatidae; genus Mobula; species Mobula birostris. The sequence goes on along the minus strand of NC_092381.1, from coordinate 63,130,358 downwards.
ACAAGACCAACACAAGTGAACACCAGACAGTACCTATCTAGCTCTGGTGATGGAACCAGACCGAAGTTCAGGCAGGGGCTGCAGACGAGGGTGAGAGGTGAGAGGGGCAGAGAAGGGATTCAGACAAGGGGGTAGGACAGGAATCACAGACCGCCAGGGCCAGGACTTGACTCAGAACTGGGAAGCCACCAGGGCAAGGACTTGACATGGTACTTGAACGCCGCCAGGGCCAGGACTTGACATGGTACTTGGATGCCGCCGGAGCCAGGACATGGACGTGGTACTTGGATGCCGCCGGAGCCAGGACGTGGTGCTTGGAACCTCCGGGTAGTGCCGAGTTCTCGACTCGGCCCAGGAACAGTAGACAGCGGTTCTTGATTCCCTCCGGCAGGTTAACTGATGGACCTACCTTGATGAGGAAACTTTGAAGGCTCGCTTTGCCGAGGTAACTGGACAAGGTTGCTCTGGTGAGGAAAGGCGAATTACCGGCACTCGCTTTGGGTGGAGACAAGGCTTGCTCTGGCTAGATGACATTGGCACGCCGTGACTTTGCAGATGCTCCCGCCCGAATGGCTGAAAGCCGGAGACTATAAACCACCGGTTCAGCCGAGTGTTAATTGCCTCTAATCACCAAAGTCGAGGGACATGGGAAAACAGGGAATCAACGGTCCGGATCGTAACATAAACAAGGTAAATTTAAAGTGACCCCGATCTGGACCATGACACTCAAGACCGTAAAGAATGATACCATTAAGAAAGTCTTTGACTTTAAGTACCTTGGATCAAGAATGATGAGTTCGGAGGACATAAAGATACGGAAGGCACTGGTGTGGAGGGCTATGAACAACATGAAGGAAATTTGGAAGTTGAACCTGACCAGAGGGCTTAAAAAGAGGATCTTCATAGCAGTCACAGAGTCCATTCTCATGTACGGTTGCGAGGCGTGGACACTCACCAGGACTATGCGAAAGTCTCTAAATGGTTGCTATACACGAATGCTCCAGATGGCTCTTGACGTGAGTTGGCAACAGCACATGATGAACGTCGAGCTCTATGATGACCTACCGATGCTCACCACTAAAATTGAGGCGAGAAGACTGCAACTAGCGGGGCACTGTCTACGCCACCCCGAGCTACCTGCCAGCCTAGTCATCATATGGGAGACCAAGCATGGGAGGATGAACCCTGGGCGTCCACCCAAGACTATGGTCAACACGCTCCTAGAAGACAGCGGTGCAGCTAATGTAGATGAACTGAACACACTGATGAGGGAGAGGGAAAAGTGGAGAGTCCGTCATCGTGCCGACAATGGCCCCCTACGCCTGAGTCGACATAGTAGTAGTTTGGGCCCCTTATTTCAAAAAAGATGTATTGTCATTGAAAAGAGTCCAGAGGAGGTTCACGAAGATGATTCCAGGAATGATGGGGTTAAGATATGAGGTGTGTTTGGCAGCTTCGGGCCTGTACTGACTGGAATTTAGAGGAATGCATGAGGATCTCATTGAAACCTACTGAATGCTGAAAGGATCATATAAGGTGGATGTGGAGAGGATGTTTCCTCTGTTAGGGGTATCCAGAACTAGAGGGCACAGCCTCAAAATTGAGAGGCCACCTTTTAGAACAGAGTTAAAGAGGAATTTTTTTTAGCCAAAGAGTGGTGAATCTGCCAGACTGTGGTGGAGGCCAAGTCAGTGGGTTTATTCAAAGTGTAAGTTGATAGATCCCTGATTGGTCGGGGCATCAAGGGATATGGTGAGAGGGCAGGTGAATGGGGTTGAGTGGGATCCAGGATCAGCCATGATGAAATGGCAGAGTGGACTTGATGGGCTGAATGGCCTAATTCTGCTCCTATGTCTTATGGTCTAAAGAAAGGCACTAAAAAGACACTAAACGCATGTTGTCAGACAACAGATTAGATTTTCTTTATTCCCAAGCGGCCTTCATAGTGTGCGAGTTGAAATAGTGAGCAGGCAGCTTCTTTGCTGAAAGCATGAAATACATTGTACTGACACTGGGACTGTCATAACACCACCAATATTCACTTCATTTTGACATTGTTAAAATCTATGGTCACATTCGTATCTTGCTGCCTTGTGAAGTGGACTGAAGGCTGATACCATGGAATTCTGTTTACAGAGCTATTCTTTATTGTAATATCTTCATTTTTTTTCAGGTTAGATAATTTCTCTGTGATTTTCTGTATAGGCTAAACCTGTTGTAGAATAATTTCCTATGGCACTGATCGAACGTTAGTCAAGTTATCAAAATCTAATCTACATTTTAAATATTCCTCTCTGCCTTCCTTCTGTAGTTCACATTTAATGCACCATGATCAGGATTTGCACTCTGAGCTGAAGTTGTAATCACATTGAAAAAAAATCCTTTGCAAACAGATTGCAAATGTAAGGCCCATTTGGAATATTGAATGGAGCAGATTTTCCAGTAGGTACCAGGAAAAAATTGCTGAATTCCCAAAGTGTAGTATCAGGCTTCTTTTTGAAGCATTTAGTTCTTAACTAAACAGGACAAAATTCAGATCAGTTTGAGGGCTTATGACCTTGTTCCTGTTATTTCATCGATTGTGAGTACACAAGGTTAAGGCAAATCAATTTCAATATAGCTATGAAATCATCTACAATGGAGTAAAATAGCTAAGATTAGTTTGCACTCTAAATGAAGAAAGGCTTGACACAAATAGACTTTGGGATTGAGATACAAAGATCGGTAAAATATTCAGATAGGTAGATAAAATAACCTAAAGTGCCCCTTATATTTAGAGGGTTGTCTTACAAGGGGATGGAAGTTAAGGTGTACTAATCAAAGCCCAGGTTAGATCATTGCTGGACCATTGAAGTACCAGGCCCTTAGAAGAAGTCCATCTCTCCCTGGACCTCTGGGGTTAAAAAATAGAGAGAACATTCAGGTATTAAATTTCTTGGAATTTAAGGATTTAAGGTTTGATTTGATCACTGTTTTTGAGATCTTAGAGGGGATTTATATTATTTCCTCTCATTTGGTCTTAAGGGACATTGCCAAAATATCGGAGCAACATGTTTTTTCGGAAATTAAGCGCTTTTTTTATTGCATAATACTTCTTCCACAATGGTTGTTGTTAATTTAAAAAATTGAATTAAGGAGGGATATTAAGGTATAGGCAGTAAATTAGGTTAGCGAATAAATACAAATACGGACTATTGTATACCAATCTCAGCAGAGACCTTTAATAGCCTCTTGTGTTCTTGTGCTACCGTGAGACTGCACCAGATCTCCATATCTGGAAAGATTGAGAAACAAAGTTCATCAAAGAAAACTCCTGTGATTGCAAAAATTTGTAAAAATCGAAGAGTTTGTTAATCTGTTTATACTGTACGTTCTCTAGTCAGATCATCTGCAGTTAACAAGCTTTAAATGCCCTATATCAGCTAGCAGCACCACCACTTACATCACATTTTCTCTTGGCTGCATCACTAACATTGGTGTTCCCTTTGTTTCTTCACTCCTTTTCCATTTTCTACAATGTAAAACATACTCGCTTTCTAACTTTGCCTGAAATATTATCTCTGCTTCTCTCTACACATTTGCTGCCTGACCTGCTGAGTACCCAACACATTTTCTGTTTTGATTTCTTAAACACAGCCTGTTGTGATGCAGCAATGATCTTGATTCTTATCTGTAATGGGAGAGATCTTGTTTCTGAGAAAAGAATACCTTGTCCATGATTTCAGTCCTTCCAGATCTGAAGAAATTGATCTGCCTTTAATTCTTTTTTAATTGGGAAGTAATTTGTAACCATAACAACAAGGTGTGCTGCAACATCATTTCTAATGAACGTTGTTGCATACACTACGTGCTGAAAGACTGGAAGATTTGATTTGCATCACCTTGCATAGTTAAATCCCACTTTCACTTCTAATCTAATCATATGTTACACAAACGGGATCTTGCAATTTGCTCCACTCTGCCACGACATTGCCATAAGTGGCAATATTCTTTTAAAACTTTGAAGTTAATAAATAAAAAGAAGAAAAACATATAAAGTTTTTGATATTACAAAGAGTAATACTGGGCATTGGTATTATCTAGTAATGAGTTGTTGATTCAGGGCTTTTCAAGCAGTTATTTAAACTAAGTATGTGCTTTAGGTAACAATGTATAAACATTATAATTATATACTGTGTTATAGGACATGTATTGCAATGATTGATGGTAGTGTTATTTATCAGTAATCTATGCCAAATTAAAGTATAATGATTGTGTAATGATAGCAGCACAGATGTAATGTTTCAAGGAACTGTTTTCTGGTACCAAGCAAGAGACCACCCTGTCAGGAATTTATGTCAAAATTGCTTTGGCATGGAAAAATAAGTTCTAATTTTATTCTTTTGGATAAAAGTAAGCAGCTATGTAGATTTTTTTTCTGTAAGAACACACAGTAGAGTGGTCACAGTCAACATCACTCTCTCCCTAGAATTTTATTGACAATAGACCTCTCATGGTTTAGGATACTGCTGAAATTATTAAGTGAGACTACTTTCATCTAATCATTCCCATTTCACCTATTATTCATCAATGATCCTGATAAATAGACTCTATCTGCCTTAAGTAACCTGCTTGTTTATATTTAAGTGTTTTAGTGCTTTATGTGATACATTGAATGTAGTAGCACATTTTCTTCTTCAGCTGCTGGCAATATTTGACCCTGAAGTGATCATCATTTAGACTAAAAGTCTAAAAGTTTAAGTTTTCCCCAGTTCTCTATTCCCATTTTTTATGCTCATAACTCTTTACTTGAAGATGCACAATGGGTCTGATTCAGTATCTGTTGGTAGCTTGTGGTAGAACATTCAAGTGCCACACTTTACATGTTGGTCTGGCCATGGTGCAGTTACTCTAGTATTGGTGGGCGATAGATCTAAACTGAGCTCAATCTTGTTCTCACTAGATGTATGAACATGCAAGGTATCATTGCACAATGAAAGAGAGAGGGAATAAAGTTGATTATTTTCCTTCCGTAATTTTATTTTCTATCCAAGTGATACTGAAACCGGTTACATTGCTCCAGCTAAGATCAGTCTTTTAGTACACTCTGAAAATCAGATTATGAGAACTTCCTACTTAGTATGACTCTGTTTAATGCCCTCAAAGAACATAATTCAAAAACAGTTTTAAACGGAAATAACAAACAGCCAAAACCAAGAGAAAGGAATTACAAACTCAAATGTGCGTCTCTTTGGAAAAAATATGCAATATATTCGATTTATGAAAATGCTTATTTGAGCAGTTGCTTCAGGCCATGGTAATACAATTGATAGAACTTAATAAATAATATGCAAAATGAAAAGATGATAGAATGTAGAAGACATGAGTCAGAGTATAAAAATGCCTATTTTTTCCCTCTGAAAACGCTCTTTGTTGCAACAAAAAACAACATTTTTTGTGTGTTTGCTCTTTTATATTACATCCCATCATTCCAAGGATGTGGCTAATTTGGATCTGAATGATTCCCATTATTCCTGCGTTCTCCTTGTAATATGCCAGATACAAACCAGAGAAGGCCACAAACAGTCTTCAGTGTTAAGTAAAAAGAAGGCTTTGGGACTCATCTGTTTAAAGGGTTAATGTCATTCACACCCACTCAAGGTTGATTCATCGGACAATGAACCTTCTGTTGGCCATTCTGGGACAGCTGGTTGAATTGCAGAAGTTTGAATCCTTTGTAGGCACAAGTGAAAAAAAGTCAGGCTTTGTGAATTTTTCTTACAGAATGTTCTACAAAGTGCCTATTTGTAACAGTAAGGGTATCAGAATTTCAACTGTACTGAAAAAAGTTTGTTTAAGCTTAAGATATTTCTTGTAGGTTGGTGCCTACAAGCATATCAGAATCAGAATCAGATTCGTTATCACTAATTTGTATGATGTGAAGTTTGTTGTTTTGCAACAGCAGTATGTCAGATATAAAATTACTATAAGTTACAAAAATAAATAATAGTGTAAAAACAGGAATAACGAGGTAGTGTTTATGATTTTATGGACTGTTTGGAAATCTGATGGCAAGGAGGAAGAAGCTGTTCCTAAAATACTGAGTATGGGCTTTGAGACTCCTGTACCTTCTTCCTGATAGTAGGAATAGGAAGAGGGCATATTCCAGGTGATGAGGATGCTTAATGACTGCCTCTGCCTCTTGAAGGTGTCCTTGATGTGGGAAGGGTTGTGCCCGTCATGAAACTAGCTGAGTCGACAACCCTCTGCAGCCTCTTGTGCTCCTGTGCTTTGGAATATCTATATCAGGCTGTGATGCAACCAGGCAGAATGCTTTTCACCGTACATCTATAGAAATTGCAAGAGACCCTGGTAACACGCCAGATCTCCTCAAAATCCCAGTGAAGTAGAGCTGTTGGTGGACATTGAGTATGAGGTTGTCATTGTGACACCACTCAACCAACCAGTTTATCACATTCCTGTCTGCCCCCTCGCCACTATCCGAGATGCCACCAACAGTGCTTTCACTGGTGAATCTATAGATGGCATTTGAGCTGTGCTTAGCCACATAAGTGAAAGACTTAAAGAACCAGGAAAAGGAAGAACATTTATCCATTTATAATCTGCACCATCTTAAAAAAGTATCTAGTGTTTTCGCGGCATACATGACGAATAAACTCTTCTCGGCTCTCAGCCGGGTACAGGTATCAATTTTAACCAAGAATCTGCTGCCAAACTCATGGAAATGGAGAAGAATGGTTGCCTCCTGTTCCTGGACATTCTAATATGATGGAAACTGGATGATAGCCTTAGACATGGAAACTCACTCACATGGACTTGTACCTCAACAATAACAGCCACTATCATGCCTCCCAATGTAGAGTGGCTCTTTGTACTTTGACTAACTGTGCAAAAACTATTTCAGACCTGGAGAATCTCCATGAGAAAATACGACAATTATGCACAACTTTCCTACAGACTGGCTACAAGGTGAAGGAAATCAATCGGGTCCTTAAAAGGGCCAAAGAGAAAACCTAACAACCAGGAGGAACCCATTGCTACTGGCAGTCTGCCCTGTATTTCCACAGTATCTGGAAGGATCACCAGGATCCTGAAGAAATACTGGATTAATACCATCCACAAACACAGAAGGAAGCTGAAATCACAGCTTATGCAGGTCAAAGATGACCTGAGACTCAGGTTGGCTGGAATTTACAGGGTTCCCAATGAACCTGAAGCAGCATAGATCAGCCAGACAGTGGAAACCCGCATCAAGGAGGACAGGAGATGCACCCGTTTGGGTTACCTGGAGAAATAGCTCTAACAGAACATTGCATTTGCAATGGCCGGGGAGTTGACTTCAATGGCACAAAACTAATGTGCTGTGCCAATGGGTTTTGGGACCATCTGGTGAAGGAAGCCATTGAAATAAAACTAGGGGAAAAGAATTTTAACAAAGATGAAAGTCTCACTCTAAGTAAGAACTGGAATTCAATTGTAAACAAGTGCGACAGCAGAAACCTGATTGGATGAGGATTAACCAATCTGGAAGGATGAACGATGGGATATAAATACCACTGGAACAGACATGCCCTGGCATTGTCCCTGATGAAGATGGCAGAGTTAATTATCAAAACGGCAGTTAAAATCAATACCTGTACATGAATGAAGGCCCAAGAAGAGCTTATCTGCATCATCTTAACCGCAGATCTTGGAATTTAGCACTTTTCTTATATTATACTGAAATTTCATTTCTGTATTCTAACCACAAGTAATAGTACAGAGAGATGTGGGCCAAACACAAGAAAATGTGATTATTTTGGTTGACACCTGGGTTGGGATAGGTATTTTGGGCAAAAGGCCCTGTATCTGTGTTGTATAACTCTATAATTCTGTGATTGACACTGTCCACTTTTGTTAGGTTATTTTCTAGGTGCCTAAAATTTAGTAGGTAATTACTACATGGCTTGAGCTACATAATTTCTTTCCATTGGCTGAGTTGCCATCAGGTGAATCAATGGAAAAGTACTGTCATGATATTTAATTTCTTCAGTTGGGGGTGGCAAACCATTTTGAGAGCATATGCTCAAATTGGCAGTAATCTTCTCAAAAAAAATTCTCTTGCATGCCATGGTAATTCTGAGCAGCGATGATCATTGATTAATGAATTAGTAACAATAATTAAGGACTTTTTTTAAGCAAGAAGGATGAGTTCTATTGCTTACTTGTGTTGTATTCATTGTTGGACAATTAACAAAGGTATAAGAGAGACAGACTGAAATAAATAAAGTACTTTAGAAAACCTGTCCAAAAAAATTAATGTTAATCCTTCACAAAGGCAATTGAAAAATAAGTATTCATGGAGATATTAAAGGAAATACAGTATTCATCGTTGTCATCCAGTGTTCACTCACAAATGACAAAACAAAATATAAACAGAGTAAAGCCAATTCCAGCTGGCCCAACAGTTTACTATCCAAATGCTGATGTGTACACCAGGTCTGCAAAGAGTTCAAAATATATCAGTCAATATCATGTGTTCTCGCAACCATTTACCTGGCATCAAGCATTTCCAGTAAAAACATTTCGCCACACATGGGATGTAAAAAATAACTTGCTGCTTCATTTGGCAGTAAATGAAATCATTCTGTATCTTTTTTTTATTACGGATGGGGTTTAGAGAATCAAGGGGTGGCACATCAAGCTGCATGCAAACAAAATGATTTTTTGTGGCAGCTTGGGCATAGGTTTCATAAGTTCATTATCCCTGCCTTAGGGTAAGGAATGTTTAAGATTAGAAACTAAGACACAAGTGACTGCAGATGCTAGAAGAACTCAGCAGCAGGAGCTTCATCTGGAGAAGCAAAGGATGGTTGTTTGTTTTATGGGCATGGCAGAAGGCAGAGTGGTAGGGAGAGTTTTAATACAGAGGCTGGTGGGCGATAGATGGAAACATAAGAAAAAATGGCAGATGGAGGGCAGATGGGTAAAGGTAAAGACTGAGGCTGGTATCTGATAGGTGGAACCAGATAGTGGAGGGATGATAGAGATATGAACTCATGGGGGAAGGTTAGGAATGGTGAACCAAGGGAGAAGAAACCCAGATGGGTAGGTCTGTGAGTGATGGGCAGATGGAAACTAGTGGACGGGGATGAGTCGAGGTAAGAAGTTGTGGGCAGCGTGGGGTGGGGGAGGTGATGATGCGGTGGCTTGGGATGGAAAAACTGGACAAAGGATGAGGGAAACTGGGTGAACTGTTGGCAGTGGAAAGGGACCTCAAGGAGCTTTGTTACATCAACATGGAAAATTCAGTTTTCATATCATTGGCCACTTGGCTACCCAAGAGTGGAGAAGGCCAAGGACAGAGACGGAATGAAAGAGAAGGTCCATTCTTCAATTTGCATTTAATTTTAACTCCATTTCCCATTCCCGCACTGATCTATCTATCCTTTGCCTTCTCTAAAGCCATGGGTGAGGCCAAAGGCAAACAAGAAGAACAGCACATTTCCACTTGGGTAGCCTGTATTTAAATAGCATGAATATTGAATTTACCAATGTCAGGTAAACCACTTCTTACCACCCCCACCAGTCCACCAAGCGTCTCTCTCCCTTGTCCACTCGGCCCACCCCCAGCCTCTTAGCTCCACTGATCCACCTCCACCAGGATTTATCCGCCTATCACCTACATACCCACAGTATGTTACCTGGGCTTCTTCTCATTTGGTTCACGTTCCCTAACCCTCTCCCCTCTGGGCCTATCTTCTTCGACATATCACCTACCAGTCTACCCTGTCTCTACCCTTCCAGCCCCGCCTTCCTTTATCTGGCCCCACCTGCTCATTGTTTTCTTCTTTTCCTAGCTTGCCACCTATTACCAAACAGCCTCTATCTCAACACTCCCCCTCCCGCTTCCTTCCCCAATATGGCTCCAACCTCCCACCAAAACCACCTGTCCCCACCATCTGCTTCCACTTATCACCTACCAGTCTTGGTCTCACCCCTCCCTCTTCCTCAAAAATACTAATATATTAGCTGCCTGTTTTCTGCACTCTCAATCCTGTTGCAAAGTCTTGACTTGAAACACTGACTGTCCCTTTGTCTTCACTGATGCCATTTAACCCACTGAGTTCTTTCAATAGTTTTTATTGCTTCATATTCCAGCGTCTATTTTTATCCTAGCCTTTCCTTAGCTTAAGAAAATGAAATATCATAATAGCACTTTCACATTGTCTCACCTGATAACTACTAAACCAATGGAAAGTGAAGGTATAACTCAAGATCCTTTTAACCTTTTAAGATCCTTGTACTTGCCCACTAAATTGTAGAGTAACAACGAGCAAACAAAGTTACAATAACATTTACAATAATCAAAGAAACGTGCCCAGTGTGATTCACTGAGTTGTACAGCGTGAAATCAGGCCCTTCAGCCCTACTGATCCATGCCAACCAGGTTCTGCCAAAGGGTTTCAGCCCGAGACATCAACTGCACTTTTTCCATAGATGCCGCCTGGCCTGCTGAGTTCCTCCAGCATTGTGTGTGTGTTGCTTGGATTTGCAACATCTGCAGGAATTCTTTTGTTTGTGGCCCATATACCTCCAAACTTTTCCTTGTGATTAGGATACAGAAATACAATTTCAAATTAATGTAAAATAAACTGAATCCTAAGGTTTAAAATTATAATGATATGGATTATTAAGGGATAGATTTTTCTAGCTTATTCCTTTGTCTTTCAAACAGATATAATTGTAGGCATTAATTTGCCCATCATTTCCCCCCTTATCAGATTGCAACCTGAAACATTTACTATTCCTTTGCCTCTCCAGATGATCCTCAACCAGTTGATTACAATAAAAGAAGGGTTTATCTTTGCCATTATTCAATAAGATCTTCCTGGAATGTGTGCATGTGTGCTGTGCTGCCTCACATAGTTATCTGACTTCCTGATGTTCGCTGCTAGAACTTTTTTATGATGAATGGTCACTTGGGCTGTGGCCATGAAGGAGCTGGGAAACACACACGAAATGCTAGAGGGACTCAACGAGTCAGGCAGCATCTTTGGAGGGGAACAGACAGTCAACATTTTGGGCCGAGGCCCTTCACTGGGATTGGAAAGGAAGGGGCAGAAGCCAGAATAAGAAGATGGGGAGAGGGTAAGGAGTACAAGCTGGCAGTTGATAGGTGAAACCAGGAAGGTGGGTGGGCGGAGGAGGGGGAATGAATTAAGAAACTGTGAGGGGATAGGTGGAAAAAGTAAAGAGCTGAAGAAGGTGCAATCTAATAGGAGAGGATAGGAGAGGACAGGAGACCATAGAAGAAAGGAAAGGAGTGGAACCAAAAGGAGGTGATGGCAGGTGAGGAGAACAGAAGGGGTAAGAGGATAACCAAAATGGAGAATGAGAGAAGGGCGGAAGGGGGAGTATTTACCAGAATTAGAAAAATCGATGTTCATGCCATGAGATTGGAGGCTACCCCAGACGGAACATGAGGTATCGGAAAAAACATTTTTGTGCTGATTTCTTTCCTGGGCCCTACATTGGACACTAAATAAGGAGGAGTTTGCAAAATGTCCTGACTTGGTGTGATTTCAAGGTGCGTCAGAAGAGGCAGAAGGCACATAAAGATTGATCTGTCAGTGTCCTCAGTGCCAGCTGAGCAGCTGTGCAAGGAGCCCTCTACAGGCATCGCTCAGAGGTCATTGAGCAAACTCAGCATAAATAGGAAAAGGTACCCAAGGGAACTTTGTACACTGCAACTGTTCCTAGTTGAAGGAATTGTTCCAGGGCAAACCGACTTCTGCAGCTGCTTAGGGAACTCATCACAGGCAGGTGAAGGAAACTCAATGGATCTGTTTTTTACAGAAAACACTAACGTGGATAATTGTAACTTTTTATCATTCCCCAGCATCTGGTTGGATTTGCCATAAATTAAAAGGAAAATTTGAGTAAAAGAGTTATAGATGTATAAAAATTCTTCTACTTAAGAGGGTTAATTTTTGGAACTCTTATGATAACTGATGTTGTATAATTTCAACAGATTTTATGCAGTAAGAATTGTTGAATTTATAAATTTATTAAGTGATTCAACTTTAATTTCTCTGTTTTTCTAGTCTTAATGAAATGCTTTGTTTAACACAGGACAAAGAAAGCATTGACATTCCAGAAGCAGACTTCTTGCACAGAACACCAACTGAGGTCTCAAATCGCAAGCATCCTGAACGGAGAGCAACGATAGGCTAATTAACTACATGAGACATCACAGCTACCATCAACCATACAAATCATTTAGTTACTTTATGGTCCTATTCAAAGATAAGTAGCAAGATCCCATACTTGCACTGACCAAAGCTTCCCTCTCAAACCAATGCCTAAAACAAATAATCTGGTTATCAATTTCTTGCTGTTTGCAAGACCAAGCTATGCTCAAGTTGGCTTATGTACTGTGCATATACTGTCAGTTCAAGGGGCTCTAAAGCTTTTTGCATTGCCTGGGGTTGCAAAATATATTTTTTTTAAAGATGAATTCATTCTTTTTTCCCCTTATTCATAGTTTCTGAAATTTCTTTCTTGTTCTTTTTTTTTGTTTTCTGGCTTTATTGTTTTCTTTCCTTTTGCTCTGATAGCCTGGCTTGCTTTTCTTCCTTTCTCATTGTCACTCTTTCACTTTTAGTCAATCACTGCCGATGAAGGATACACAGTGAGAGTGTCACGAGCCTTTCATTTCTCTTTATGGATATATATTCCTGATTTTTTTTTGTTTTGATTCAGTTTAAAGGAACTGTATTCATTTTTGTTGGAAAATTTTTTTTTCTTTGATAGATTTATCTTGTTCTAAAAACATGATGCTACAATCTATCACTGCATCAATTACATGTCACACCATTGTGAGGAAAATGACACAAGGTTTATAGAGATAGAATACACATCTCGGATACCGGTGAAGTTATGACTGAAAATATATGTTCAAAACTGGATACTGAAGAATAATTACAAACTGTAATCTAACCAAGAGGTTGGGTGGTTCATAACAATTATAAATAGTTGGCTGAGAATAGTGATATTGGACAATCAACAGTGGTGTGATACTCTATTCAAAATTTTAGGTGTTAACTCTATATACTACCATATGAATTTGTTTGAAATAAATTCTCTCTGTGCAATTAAATATTTATTTCAAACAAATTGAAATAGCAAGTTTTCAATTTATGATTGATAAGAAGTGAGCTATTCCTCAGTTCGAATTCAGAAGGATGCTCTTTCTGCATTTGTGTCACATTTCCATTCTCTACAAGTAATCCTTGTATCCTGTCTGAAGCAGGCTGTCTTATAAATGTCAAATCACTAGGCCTCTGTGATGCTTGTACACTGTGACAACAGATTGGGGCAACTCTGATCACTGCAAGCAGCAGGAAGATCACCCTACATATCCTCCTGGTTGCTCACTAATTGATTATCTAGATGGGGTGGTATTTATTAGGTACCACTCCCCCATCCCTATTTTCTCTGAATGACTTGTAAGGCCATTTAAGAATGATTTTAGTTCCCTGAAAGACAAGATTTTATTTCCAGAATTTTCTGGTTCAGATCCTCAAGACAGCTTTAGTGGGATGAGAACTGATATTCTCTCAAATATTACTCCTCATCCCTAGAATACTCGACATTCTATAAACTCCCACTCTAATGATATCCTGATATCCCAGAAATTCAAGAAGAAGATAATCCTTCATCCAAAAAAATAACGTGAATTTTCAAAGTTAATCTTATATTCATTTGTCTTATTTTTTAAACAGGAACCAAATTCGGTGGCACAGCATCCATCAGTTTTACTTTAGCATTTATAAAATAATGTTATTCCATGTGTATTCAGTTGCTAATGAATCAGGCTAAGTAACTTTACTTTGGTTTTATGATCAGGGCTGCACTGAGAAGAGAGTGATGATTTCAAACTGCTTAGAATTTATCCTTGATGTGAACAGGATGTATAATGAGAAGTGTCAGCACCTTAACTCTTTCATATAATTTTTGTTTCTCATTTTTTCCCCTGCACTTCTAAATGTGTTCACATTTATTGGAATCCAGATGTCAGAACCAAGTGTGAATAATTATTTTCTGATTTGAGTTTGTATAGTGAGTTTAGCAGGTTGCTTCACTGTGTACTGCATTAACACAAAGGCTGATACTGTCGTAACCAGGAATTTGTGCATAGATGTACACACACTCACACATATAAAAGCCATACTCTACTCAACAATGGGACAGTGAATGGCAATGAAAACTTGGGATAATTTCATTTTCTCTAGGACAGCAATGGAGTGTAGGCATCCATTCTTGGGGCAGCAAAGGCAGCAGTGAACTTATAAAAAACAGTTTTTAACCTATGTCATTAGCTGAATTAACCCATGCTGAAGCTGACTTTCCCCAGAAAATTAGCAGCGATTATGGATGACCGATATTTGTACCTGGCTACTATTAGTAATAGTAGTGCTGGCTGCTACACTGCTGCAATAAGGCTATTATTAAAGGTTAAAAAAGGTAAGTGGAATGAAGATTAAGTGACAAAGCAATTAGGTATTAAGTGGGGTAGTTATGATCTTGTCATGGAGGTGTGGGCATTTAGTGTCATTCCCACAGCATTTAGCCATCAAAGGGGCAGAAGGAAAAATTACAAAGGGATGAATAAATGTTTATAATTGTTTGTGTTGTCTGAAATATTCCATTTGACAAAATTTTCAGTGCAGAACAAAGACATTTTATATCTACGAGTAAACCATAAAGTTTTACAAGCACGAATGATCCATGATTACTAATGAACGCTTCAACTCCGTGCTGCATCTAAATATGTCAAGACTAATGGAGCTGTTGATCTTGATATGTGGTAAGTATTTGAAGATCTATAAACAAATTAGTTAATGGGTAAGCAACATTACATCTCGGTGCTCGATGTTTTTGTGCTGAGTCTCAGATGCATTTCAAAGAGATTTCATCATCTGTAATGTTGTTGTCATTAAGGGTTTGGTGCTCTCCACAGGAACAAGCAATAGGCAGTACCCAGAGCCATGCATGCTGTGTAAAGGAATGATTAGAAAACAGGTTTGTTACTGGTAATAAGAGAATTAGATTATGTAAACTGTAATTAGTCTCACGCTAAATAGCTCAGCTTTCACAGTACCTGACAGTAGTTTTTAATATAGTGCAGTTATCTTTTCATTCAGCATTTAAGAGTTTTAATTGCTCATTTTCTCAAGCAGGAAGTTCAAATGGATTCAAAATTATGAGATTTCATTGCACAGGTGGGGGAAAGTACTTGGGGTGTCCACTGAATCTTACCATCACCTGTATGTTTTGCTATTCTGGTTATAATAAAAACTGACACAGCCTTTTCCAATATGGTTTGTAAATGTTGAATCTTTTATTTCCATTAAACCAGTAGCACTTCAAGCAGATTATTTATGTATTCTGTGTAAATCAGTGAAATTGATTGCATGTATTGCATCCTATTAAATTAGCCTACACAGTTTATATGAAAAGGTCAATATATTTTCAACAACCTCTTGGAAATGCTTTTATTTTTAATTTCTATGGTAGCTGAGGTTCTTTGACTACCACACGAGTTGGAACATTCAATTCCTACACATCAGTGAAGCTGTAGAGAATTGTGTGATGTGTTACCTGGAGAAATAAATCTCCATTAAAGGGTTAAAGACCAAGCACAGTGCAAATGACAAGACGTGCACTTGATAGACACAAGCTCATATATCCCTGATGTCTCAAAATATTAGGTTTCTCTTCCAATAATGTTGAAAATATTGCTTACTGTCATGATTAATTTTCACAGTGGTGTGGGTTGATTGTAGGTGACGCGGTCACAGCACAGTGCCTGTGTTAGTTTCCACACACCGTCAAGTCTACTACACATGCTGGTGAAGGGAAAAAGAACAGTAATACCACATTTTGCAGTTGCTAATAGATTGTGACAAGAAAGAGGGAAACCTTTGTTTTAATTTGAAAAACAAGAAAAACCAAATAGCAAAACTTCAGTACGTGCTTAACTTTGTGGAGTCAAGTGAAAAACATCAAGCTTCTTTCCCTTTTGCCAGTTCTTGGCTGGGATCAAGGGAAAGAGAAGATATTTGCAGATGTGGAGGAAGACATGAAAAACATTTTTTGAATAGAAGGCCTGAATTATTTCTCTTGAGTTCACTAAGTTTCACAGGCATTTATACATGCCCATTGTCCAGCCACAGAAACAAGTCACTCTTTCTTCACGGGATGATAAACAAGCAAGCATTTCTCATAATCAAATCTATACATTTTGCCCAGTCTATTTATGACTGGGAGATTCTTTTGTGCTGGGTATCCAACAATGGTAACATTGATTTTAGAATTGAAGAATTTTGGTGTGTTGAACAAACTGGGGGGGGTTGATGGGAGAACAAGGAAAATTGTCTGTGCTACAGGGACAACAGTGTGCTTATACAAACTTCTCTTTTCTCACCACATTTTGCAGAGTGACAGAGTGACTTGACTCATTCAAACAACGTTATTAAATGCAATCCATCAACTACTACTTTATAGAATGCTCATTGCTGACAAAAGTTATGTCATCTTCCGTTCAGTAAAGTCTGGCGGAGATAATTCCCTCTGTTGTGCCTCCACAATCAAGGCCTTGTTTATGAAGTTGCATTTATGAAGTGAAAGTATTTTTTTGAGACTGATAGGACATTGATGTTCGACTTGCCAAAGGCAGTGATCAGCCTGAAAAGTCACGACCTCCCCCATTTTGCCACATAGCAACTAATTGAAACGATACAAATTACTGCAATTCTTTGTATGCCAATTTAGCTGCTGGTTGTGGTCAAAGGTCAAATGGTTCCTATTCATGAGATACTGTTTGAAGTGGCTGGTGCCACAGCGAGTAGCTCAGAGTGGACCCTCTGACTCCTCTGGACACTACCCCATGCAGGGGAAAGGAGTACAGTAAATGACAGTATCACAATGGACTAGCAGACAACCTCTTATCATGCACATCAAAAGCCCCCTTCTTGTCAGTTTGCGCTTGTCGCCAGTGCAGGACATGGTTTTCCAGATGGAGGATAAATGTTTAATTCAGCGGAACTCTTTAGGGAGTAAAAAGTCAGCAGTCTGACTCTTCTCGAATGCTGTACCAACTAGATGTTTGTAAGGAACACACAATATGATAAAATCAACAGACTGCTTTTCACTTACACTATTTGGTTTTAGCTTCTTATTAGCTATCCAAAATTTCCTTTTATTCCTGCAGTCACTCACTTGCTATTCGCATCTGGTTCAATGGACGTAAATTGTATATTTCTGTACCTTGCCCAAACAGCTATTCTTTCCCAGGGAATTTAAATGTTGAGTGGAACGAGTACATGCAGCATTCCCTACCTATCCGTTCATGATGATACACAGTAGAAATGACCAAATAGCAATTGAAAAGGGGAAGGGTCCGCTGGATATGTTTCCTTCCTAGTTTAAGACACTGAATCCAACTGCAGCACTTCCTTGTCCATGTCCAAGATCAGCCACATTGATAACTGAAACTTGTCCACATGGTTCAGCACAGTATCAAGCAGTGCTTTCTCCATCAAGGCATCAGCTAATGTTTCTATAGCTTACCAATACCAGAGGAGGTTTTGACTTTGCCATAAAATATAAAATGACGGAGGTGCTCAGCAGATCAGGTATTATCTATGAAAGTAACGTAGTTACCATTTCAGATCAATAACTTTCATCAGGATTAGAAACAGGTGGAAATCAAATGTACTTTAAGTAGCAGAGAAGGTGAAGAGGTGGAGAGAAACAAAAGGAATTCTTGTGACAAGGTGGAGCTGAAGAGAGATTGAATGAGACAAATGGTGGTTCTGCCAATTGAGAAAAAGTAGTGAAGATTTGTTAATCGCAACTGGTCTATCTGGAGAAGTTGGAAATAGAAAGAGAAGAATGGGAATATTGGAGAGAGGAAACAATGAAAGACAATACACGATTGTTGCTAGAAATCTAAAATAAAGGAAAATACTGGAAAATACTCAGGTCAGAGAGCTCCTCTGAAAAGAAAAAAAACTGAGTTAATGTTGCAGATTTATTACTTTTTATCAGAACTGGGCAATTCTGATGTAAACTTAAATTGTTGAATTTGATATTGTATCCTGAGGGAAGTAAGTGACTATACAGGTTGATAAGGTGGTAAAGAAGGCATATGGCATACTTGCCTTTATTAGTTGAGGCATTGAGTTCAAGAGCTGGGAAGTTATGCTGCAGCTTTATAAAACGTCAGTTCATCACATCTGGAATATTGCATTCAGTTCTGGTCACACCATTATAAGAGGGATGTGGAGGATTTGGAGATGGTTCATCAGAGGTTTACCAGGACACTGCCTGGATTATAAGCCATAAAACCATAAGATATAGGAGCAGGATCAGGCCAATTGGACCATCAAGTCTGCTCCACCATTTCATCATGGCTGATCCATTTTCCCTCTCGCGCCTTCTCACAATATCTCTTCATGCCCTGACCAATCAAGAATCTATCAACCTCTGCCTTAAATATGAATAAAGACTAAGCCTCCACAGCAGCCTGTGCCAAAGAATTTCACAGATTCACCACTCTCGGGCTGAAGAAATTCCTCCTCTTCTCCATTCTGAAAGGCTACCCCTCCATTCTGAGGCTGTGTCCTCTGGTCTTAGACTCTCCCACCATAGGAAACATTCTGTCCACATCAACTCTATCAAGACCTTTCACCATTTGATACATTTCAATGAGGTCATCCCTCATTCTTCTGAATTCTAGTGAATACAGGCCCAAAACCATCAAACAATTTTCATATGATGAGCCATTCAATCCTGGAATCATTTTCGTGAACCTCCTTTGAACCCTCTCCAGTTTCAGCACACCCTTTCTAAGATAAGGGGCCCAAAACTGCTCACAATACTCAAGTGAGGCCTCACCAGTTCTTTATAAGGCCTCAACGTTACATCCTTGCTTTTATATTCTGGGCCTCTTGAAATGAATGATAACGTTACATTTGCCTTCTTCACCACAGACTCAACCTGCAAAATAACCTTTAGGAAATCCTTTAAGAGGACCCTCAAATCCCATTGCGCCTCAGTTTTTTGTATTTCTCTCTATTTGGAAAATAGTCAACCCTTCATTTCTTCTACCAAAGTGCATGACCATACACTTCCCGACACTGTATTCCATCTGCATTTCTTTGCCCATTCTCCTAATCTGTCTAAGTCCTTCTGTAGCCTCTCTACTTCTTCAAAACCACCTGCCCCTCCACTATCTCATATCTTCTGAAAATTTGCAACAATGCCATCTGAATCATTGACATACAACATAAAATGAATCGGTCCCAACACAGACTCTTGTCACCAGCAGCCAACCAGAAAAGGCTCCCTTTATTCCCACTCCTTGCCTCTTGCTAATCAGCCACTGCTTTATCCATGCTATAATCTTTCCTGTAACTCCATGGGCTTGTAGCTTGTTAAGCAGCCTCATGTGCAGCGCCTTGTCAAAGGCCTTCTGAAAATCCAAGTGCACAACATCAACCGATTCTCCTTTGTCTATCCTGCTTGTTATTTCTTCAACAAATTCCAACATTATCCCACATTAAACATATAAGTCATTAGTATACAGCATATACCAAACAAAAAAAATTTGCAACAGTGGTGCACCACAAGCCACAGCCATCCAATCACAAAAATAACTTTCCACCATCAACTTCTGCCTCTTATTACCAAGTCAATTTTGGATCAAGTTTACCAATTCACCTGGATCCCATGGTCTCCAACCATTTGGAAGAGCTTTGCATGTGGGATCTTGTCAGATTCCTTAAAGCAGATCATGTAGTAGACTTACAAATGCACTGCCCTCATCTATATTCTACTTAAAATCTTCAAACAATTCAACACACTCACGCCGATGCCACTTGATCAATCCCTGCCAAGTGTTGATTGATACTCGGCTGTTCCACTGTATAAGACCCCTCCACATACAATGATGACAAGTGAATATGGACAATCCTCTATATGTTTAGTTAAGGACAACTCTCCTTAAAACTCAGTAACACAGATGTAGTCAGTGAAATTGAACCATTAACATTACAGTGTCACAATGGTGGGGCATTGGGAGCAAGGGTGGACCCAAATGCAAGACACATCTTGTGAGGTTAATTAGATTTAGTTTGTTGTTTGATACCAGGAGGGCAAAGCAGAAGCAGGAATAGTGAACAGGACAGGGACTCAGGACTACGACTAGGCTGGGACCAAGGGTCTGGACTTGGACTCGGAATCGGCTCCCAGAACTAGAGGAGACATGAAGAGGCTAGGGTATGGACTCCGAGCCCGAGACTGGGCAAGGACCCAGTACCTGGGTCTTGCCTTGGGCTCGGACCCCAGAACCAGGCATGGACATGACATGGGCTAAGGAGAGGAGAAACATGGAAAACAGAGCCTCGGTCTTGGGAGAGCAGGTACATGGAACCATGGACACATACACAGAACACAGAGTCGGGACCCCTCCTTGGGTACAGGACATAGGGCCAGGACTCACACACAGAACAGAGAGCCGGGACCCGTCCTTGGGTACAGGACATAGGGCCGGGACTCACACACAGAACAGAGAGCCAGGACCCCTCCTTGGGTACAGGACATAGGGCCTGGACTCATGACCCTCCGCGGGACAACGGCAAGACGGCCTGACTTACCCCACGGAGGTGAGGACAAGACAAGACAAGACATGACCCCCTGCGGGGCAATGGCAAGACGGCCAGACTTACCCCCACAGAGGCGAGGACAAGACAAGACAAGACCAGCACGAATGAACACCAGACAATACCTATCTAGCTCCGGCGATAGAGCCAGACCGAAGTGCGGCGAGGGCTGCAGACGAGGGCTAGAGGCGAGAGGGGCAGAGAAGGGATTCAGACAGGGGGGTAGGACAGGAAACACAGGGTCAGGACTTGACTTGGAACGTGGATGCCGCCAGGGCCAGGACTCGACTTGGAACTTGGAAGCCACCAGGACCAGGACTCGACTCAGAACTTGGAAGCCGCTGGGGCCAGGACTTGACTTGGAGCCTCTGGGTAGTGGCGAGCTCTCGACTTGGCCCGGGAACAGTAGACAGCGGTTCTTGATTCCCTCCGGCAGGTTAACTGACGGACTCACCTCGGTGAGGAAACTTTGCAGGCTCGCTTTGGCGAGGTAACTGGACAGGGTTGTTCCAGTGAGGAGAGGCAAATTACCAGCACTCGCTTCGGGCGGAGACAAGGCTTGCTCTGGCCAGATGACATCGGCACACCATACCTTTGATGACTTTGCAGACGCTCCCGTGCCAAACAGCTGAAAGCCAGAGACTATAAACTACCGGTTCAGCTGAGCATTAATTGCCTCTAATCACCAAAGCCGAGGGACACGGGAAAACAGGGAATCAATGGTCCGGATCGTAACATAAACAAGGTAAATTTAAAGGGACCCCAATCCGGACCATGACATACAGTAGTACACATTGTAGGGATAAAACAGATGTTTATGTCTGGTTTGCTTTAGAGACTCCCTACAATAAATTTCCAACTTCATAATAACACACACAAAATGCTTAAGGGACTCAGCAAGTCAGGCAGCATGTATGGAGGGGGAGCAGTTGACATCTCAGGCTGAGACCCATCATCAAGACTGAATAGGAAGGGGGTAGAATCCAGTATAAGAAAGTGGGGAAGGGGATAGGTGGGGAGGGGATGGTTGAGATAGCTGTAAGAGTTAAGGGGCTGAAAAAGAAAGAATTGAATAGAAGAGGAAAGGAGGAGGAGAAATGTGGGGAGGTCTTTCATTGATTCATTCATGGTTATTGGATTTTCTGAGCATGCCCTCAAGGAAATGAATCTCAGGGTTATATGTGGTGATACATATGTAATTTGATAATAAATTTACTTTGAACTCTGGGCAGATGAGAAGAGAAGAGGTGAGAGGGTAACTAGAACGAGGAATGGAAAAAGAGAGATGGAGGGAGGGGAGAGGAATTACCAGGTTAGAGAAAATGATGAATGGAGAAACAGAATATCTAACCTCCTGTAATTTCTCTCCCTCCCTCCTTCTCTTTACTTGCTGAGTTCCTCCAGCATTTTATGTGTGTTGATCAAGATTTCCAGCATCTGCAAAGTCTCTTGTGCCCAGCATCACAGTGGGTAATGCACTTTGCTCTATGTTGCCCTTACAAGTGTATTGGGAGAAGTAAGATATACAAAGATAGGTTATTACACAGTAGTTTGAGTGAACTGCTCTGAAACGATACAGAAATTCCATCAGCATTGACAGTTCTTGTTATATCCTTCACTACTTCTTTAATCCTGGACTAAAGAACATTACAACTATTCTGCCAACTTCTTTATTAATGATATTATGACAAAGTTGATCTAGAATGTGCTAATAAACCAGAATTCAAACCAAAGTGCCAAAAATAATTCAAGTGATGTATTTTGAACATAGAACAGTACAACACAGGAACAGGCCCTTTTGCCCACAAGGTGTGTGCATTTGCAAAATAAACTGATTTTCTTCTCCCTATACTGATCCATATCTCTTCATTCCACACATAGTCGGACGCCTATCCACCTGCACCTTAAAAGTCTCTGTAGTATCTGCGTCTACTACTCCACCCATCTGCCAGTTCCAGACACCTACCATTCTCTGTGTGGTCAAACAAAATTGCACCCTTCATCTCTTAAACTTTCCTCTGTCACCTTAAATGCATGTTCTCAAGTAGTTGACATTTTTACCCTTGGATAAATATTCTAACTCTGCTCAATCTATAAATCTCATAATCTTATTAATTTCTATCAGGTCTCCCCCCATTGCCAGAGAAAACAACTCAAGCATGGCCAGCCATTACTTGTAGCACATGCCTCCAATGAAGGAAGCGCCGTGATAAACTCCTTCTGCACCCTTTCCAAAGCTTCCACGTCCTTCCTGTAATAAGGTGACCAGAATTGCTCCAAGTGTGGCCTAACCAAACCTTTATATGGCTGTGACAGGATTTTTCTGGCTCTTATACTGAGTACCACAACAAATGAAGGGAAGCATGTCAAAACCTTCTTTAGCATCCTAGTTGTGCAGCCACTTTCAGTGAGCTACGGATTTTGACCCTAAGATCCTTCTGTACATCAGTACCATTAAGAGACCTGAAATTAACTGCATACTTTCTCCTTACATTTGACGTCCTAGAGTTAATATAACGCACTTGATCAGATTTAACGCTATTTACCGTTTCTCAGCACATATCTGTAACTGATCTATATTCTGCTCTATGTTTTGATAGCCCTCCACCAATCTCAATCTCAACTGCAATTTTACAAATTCACCCATCTACATTTTCACCCATTTTCATCTAGGTTATTTACAGTATATATATCACAAACAACTGAAGCTCCAACACAGATCCCGAGGAGCACCACTGGTCACTGACCTCCACTAGTATAATATCCTTCCACCTCTACTCTCTGTTTCTATGGGCAAACTAATTGTGAATCCACACTACCAAGTCACTGTGGATCCTATATTATCCTTCCGGATTAACCAACCAAGAGGGACCTTGTCAAATGGCTTA
The DNA here is from genome assembly GCF_030028105.1 of Mobula birostris. Taxonomy (NCBI): domain Eukaryota; kingdom Metazoa; phylum Chordata; class Chondrichthyes; order Myliobatiformes; family Myliobatidae; genus Mobula; species Mobula birostris. Next base: position 63,106,759 of record NC_092381.1, on the reverse strand, counting down.
CTAAAATTTATGCAGAGAACATCTACTGTCCTAAACTCATCAATCACCTTCATCACTTCCTCAAAAAACACCAATCAAGTACTACATACAGAGCATGACTTGCCCTGAAGAAAGCCATGTTTTTTTTCAAATTTGTATGAATCCTGTCTCTGAGAATCCTCTCCAATTGCTTTTCTGGCAAGTATTTAAAGCCCAGTGCACTAATTTAAAGTGAAACCATTAAAAGTCAAGTGGACTAATTGGCTTGTATTCATTTCTCATCTAAGAGTTACAGAATGTGCATCATGGAATGAGGATGAAGAAGTGAAACTACATGTTTGAAATGTGAAGATGTACTGGAAGGAGTTGGTGGCTATGCAAGTGCTTCAAGACCACAAGGTATGTTGTCGTATTTGCAATGAAGAGAGCAAAGAAAGAGGTGATTATCTCTGGAATGGAAACAAAATATGTGGAAGTATGATGTTTCAGTTGTATCTGGAAGGATATAATGGATGGAAGAAAAATATTGAGAATAATTGTGGTAAAACTATCTTTAAAAGCTGTTGGAAAAACACCTTTGATGAAGAGCTATATTCATCCTTCCAGTTCCTCTGAGCTTGCTTTTTTCCCCATTGAATCAGAATCTCATTGGTAGTGTTCACATTGAGCATTTCAGCCAATTCTGCCCAGAATGGTTCATCACCCTCAGAATATTTAATATCTTTGCAAAATATATTTTAAAATGATATATTTCTAATTTACGATTATGTGATTTATATCTAAGGTAAAGGTGAAGATTTCAGAGACTTTGCCTACAACAGGAACACTACAACTGTTTCCCAATTTTCCACTTTCGGCGTAAGGTCTATGGTTACTGAGTATTATTTACAAACTGGCAGCTTATCATCTGAACCAATTAGCTGTTTTTCATAAAAGCAGAAATTCTGGAAATACTCAGAGGTTCAGGTAGCACTGTGGAGAGAAAAACTGAAGTAGTGTTTCCAATAAATGACCTTTCTTTAGGCCCTACATCCACATTCAACAAATCTTTCATTGGCCATTTTTCATGTTTTGTTGGCCGTTGTTTCATGTGAATGCAATAAGTCATTTAGGTTCTAAACTCTCAGGTTTTCTTGTCGGCACTATTGATTAATGCATTCTTTTAAAACCTCCCTGCACTGAGAACAGAGCATATCTTAAAATTAAAACAACAGGAATTCTGCAGATGCTGGAAATTCAAGCAACACACATAAAAGTTGCTGGTGAACGCAGCAGGCCAGGCAGCATCTCTAGGAAGAGACCCGAAGGGTCTCGGCCTGAAACGTCGACTGCACCTCTTCCTAGAGATGCTGCCTGGCCTGCTGCGTTCACCAGCAACTTTGATGTGTATTGCATATCTTAAAATTATCCTGCCTGCTATCAGTAGGTGTATTGTTCTATTGAACAAATGTTGTGAGCCTGTTCAGCAGTGACACCTAGGTTCTTAAGAGCAACTTGGAGTTCCTAATGTCCTTCTGAAAATGTGAGGAGCAAAAGTAATTAATCAGTCAACTGAATTGGAACTTACTTCATCAAAGATATCATTACGAAACTACATTTATAGAGTTTGTTTCTGATTGACCATGATGAAGCTGTGAAACTGTTTTGTTTCATCAGTTTTGAAGGAAGCTCTTTGGAGATCGAAAGATGAGCATTTCAGATTTTTCCAAAAAGCAGTAATCTAAATGACATTATGAAATAAGAACCCCTCTTGATTCTTTCCCTTCCTTTTCTTGGGATGCTAAACTGATAGCGCAAAACAGTGCAAATTAGCCAAATCTGTTCTCTTTAAACATAAATCCGTCTCCCGTTTATCATTTGGAAAATACACCACAAAAATTTCGATCTAATTTTTTTTGGCTTACTCGGTTTCTGCTGTGTTGAATTTATAACTGTTGATACTGACCAGTGTGTTTCACTCAGTTGACCCTGTGACTGAATGTTGCAAAAGTTTGACACTGCAGTCCATAGACACCAAAGTGTTTCAAATGCACTTGGGATGGGTTCTATCTCTCAAAGAAAGACGGATATTTAATCAGCAATGACAATGATGGATTGGTCCTTATTTTGTGAAAGTACTTCTGTTAGAGTCTCATGAGCCATTCTTGCATTGTTTTGAGTCTACGGATTTTGTGAAGCTAGATTAGGCAAATAAAGCACAGGAAATGATATGCTGTCTTTATTGCTTAGTTCTGGATTGTTTGTAGCCTGCTAATCATTGTTGACGCAGTATTGTCGGCCTGAATAACTAACCAAGTTCCAGGATTGAACACATGTAAAATTCTTATATTGCAGGGAATGTCCAAGGGGCTAATCAGTTATTTTCCAGAGAACACTCATAATTAGACGAGATGTTTTAGGCAGACTGTGTCCAAATCTTATTCCTCTGGATAGTTATTCTTTGGATGTTTTTTTTTGTCAGGCAGACACCTCCCAGTCTCCACTCAGCTAACAGGAGTCACCTGCCATTGGTTTCCAACTAATCACCTGCAGCCTATTTAAACCCATCTCTCATCCATAGTCCTTCGTTCACCCAGTGAATTAGCCATCCTCACCATTTGCAACTAGCCTTCAGTTACCATGTTGTATTAAGTATCCATTTTTTCTTGTTTTGTGGCCCCTCCTGGCTTGTTATTTTCCAGTTTATTTGTAAAATTTGTAAACATTTGTAAAATTTCTGCTGCTTTGCTTTTGGGTCAAGCCTCCATGACTTTCCCTGACAGGACGGGTGATCCTTCTAGCAGAGTATGCTTGCCTTTAGGAAGTCATCTGCCAACATGAGCACATGATCCCAAAAGCAGCAGGAAACCCTTAGCCACCAGCTCACCACTCTCAGCCAACTCTCCATCTCGATACAGCTACCCTCACCAGTCAACCTCCTCCCTTGGAGCCCCAGATTCTGGTGCCTGAACACTTCAATGGATCTGCAACTTCCTGTCCCAGTACATCGTACACCTAAGTTCCATAATGAGTTCTAGCAATTTCTGTGTTCTGTGGACCAGCCAAAATTGCCTTTGTCATCTCTCTCCTGAATGGGTGAGCTCTGACCTGGGCTGTCGCTAACTGGGACAACAAAATTATCGCTTGCAATAAATATGAGAAAGTCACTGCTGAGACGCACCGGGTTTTCAACCATCCAGGAAGTGGAAGGTCACCTGCATCTTACCTGGTGCTGGATTACACCGTAGAATTCCCAACCCTCGTGGCAGAGAGTGACTGGAATGTGGATGCGCTGCTGGCCCGTTACCATCATAGTCTCTCGGAGCACTTGAAAGATGAGCTGTCTGCCTGGGAGAGAGATGTGTGCAGCTTGGACTCCCTATGAAGCCTATTTCTCACCCCTTCTGCATCACAGCCAGTGATGGACGTCCCTTGGGGTCTGGGATAGTCAGTCAGAGTGCACACACAGTCTGTGCACATGAGAACCACAAGTCCTCCTTATCGACTCACCCTACACTCCTCCCATGGCTCTCCATTAACAACCCTCTCTTTGCCCGGTCACACACCTGCTGGACCACCTGCTTGCTACCTCAGCTGACTTAACCCCGTAAATCCGTGGAGATGGAGGAATCTCTTGTCCTTACCAAACTCCCACAGGAATACCACAACTAAGTCATTGCCTTCAGAAAAAGGGAGGCCAGCATCCTATCACCTCACAGACCACACAACTGTACAATCAACCTCCTCCTAAGCAATACCATTCCCTGAGGTGGTCTGGTCTCCCTCTCCCTGACTGAGATCCAGTGAATGACTACATCGCTGAAGTGCTACAGTACGACTTCATTCGCCCATCCCAGACAACAGCTGGTGCAGGATTCTTCTTTGCTAAAAAGAAAGATGGGGCTCTTCATCTTTGCATTGACTACCGTGGACTAAAAAAAAATCACCATTAAGAACTGCTACCTTCTCTCCTTGATGGACAGCATGTTCAAAACACTTTATGGGGCCCAGATCTTCACCAGATTGGATCTACAGAGTGCATACAACCTGATCTGCATCTGTCAGAGGGATGAGTGGAAGACAACATTCACAACACCCACATGCAAACTACGAGTATTTGGTGATGCCTTTCAGAGTTTCCAATAGTCCAGCCGTTTTCCAAGCCTTCATCAACAAGAGCCTTCAAGTCATGCTGCACAGCTATGTGCTCATCTACCTCAACAAAAGGAGGAGGGAGGAGAAGATGGCGGCGCGACGCAGCGTGCGCGGACGTTCCGAATGAATATCGATATGTGTAACTAGGGGTGCCGTGCACAATCCGGATTTGATGGGGACAGCCATGAAGTGCAGAGGAACATCTGGAGCAATTTCTGAAATGCCCGCTTCGCTGCTGCTGCTACTGTGCGATCGAGAATCTCCGGAGACGAAGGCCCCAAATCCTCGGCTTTGCCTATCGCCTGTTGCTGGGGCCGGGGTCGAAACGCTCGGCAGAGATGGTGCTCGGTGCATCGGTGTTGGGAGGTGGTCGGAGGCTCTGAGTTTTTCAGACGGACTCGGAGTCGGACTGTGGTTGGATGCTTCCAGGATGCTGCATCGGCAAGTTGGCGGTGCTGGAGGTTTACCGTCTGCGTGAGATATTGGGACTTTGAGAGAGTCTGAGACTTTTACTGTGCCATGGTCTGTTCCTATCAAATTACGGTATTGCTTTGCACTGTTGTAACTATATGTTATAATTACGTGGTTTTTGTTAGTTTTTAAGTTAGTTTGTCATGTGTTTTCGTGATATCATTCTGGAAAAACATTTTATCATTTCTTTATGCATGCATTATTACATGACAATAAAAGGGGACTGCATGTCCTCATAATCATAACAATATCCTCATTTTCTCAAAGGACCCCAAGACCATGTCCATCATGTCCATTTAGTCCTTTAGCTTCTCCTCAAGCTCCAACCCTACTGCAAGTTAGAGAAATGCCAGTTCCACACCCCATTAATTTCCTTTATGGGTTACATCTTTTCAACCCAAGTCATAACCATGGAGCCAGAGAAATTACGTGCCATTGTTAAATAGCCCTGACTGCACTACCTCAAACAGCTTCTCCTACTTCTACCATTGGTTCATCGGGATCTACAGCTAAATCGCTGGTTCCATCACCTACCTCACAGATAACTTGGTCTTCTGCCATGGACCACACTTTAGAGGAACTCATCCAAATGCCTCTGGACCTTTTGTGGTAGAGGTGGACGCATCTGACATAGGTGCTGGGGCCATCTCCTCCCACTGAGGACTGGACAAGAAGACACATCCTTGTGCCTTCTTCTCAAGCAAGTTCAACTTCACACAGTGCCATTGTGGATTAGGAGACAGAAACCCACCAACTAAACCCACAATAGGTTCGCTGGGCCCTTGTCTTTGAGCAATTCAACTTCACTGTCTCCTTCCAACCTGACTCCATGAACACTAAGGCAGAAGCCCTGTCATGACTTGTCGACCCAGCTCAAGCAGAGATTGATCCTCAGCCCATCATTCCAAACTCCTAGATCCTCATCCCAATCTTCTGGGATCTTGAGAGACATAGAGCATGAGCCTGCTCTGGCAGACACAGCTGACAACCGCACAACTGGCGGCTGTGTGCTCTGAGGCACTCCAGTGGGCCCGCTCTTCACCCCTCTACAGCTATCCAGGCGCACGATGGACTCTGGATTTTCTGCGAAGCCGGTTCTGGTGGCCCCCCATGACTGCAGATGTATGTCGCTGCCTGCTCTCAATGTGCCCAGCCCAAATTTCTCCAACAGTGGCCCTGTGGGCTCCTGTGATCTCAGCTGGTTCTCTGTCATTGATGATCCCACGTCACCATGAGTTTCATCACGGGTTTGCCACCCTTTGATGGGGCCACAGCGATTATGACAGCAACGGACCGGATCTCCAAGGCCACCACTTCATTGCTCCCCCTAAGCTTCCATGAGCTGCTGGGACGGCAGATTTGGTTCTCCAACACATAGTTATCCTCCACAGCTTCCCCCAGAACATTGTATTGACTGGGGCCCACAATTTGTTTCCTGCTTCTGGCAAGCCTTCTGCTCTATCCTCTGCACCCTAGTGAGCTTGTCCTCTGGCTATCATCCGCAGACCCAACGGTCAGTCAGAAAGAGCCAATGAGCAAGTGGAGGAGTTTCTGCGATGCTTCACCAATCGAACACTTCTACGTGGAGGAGGTATCCACTCTGGGCTGAACTGTCCCACAATTTACACATCTCCTCTGCCACATGTACATCAACCTATGAAGTGCTTCATGACTACCTCCCCCTATTGTTTCCTATGGAGGAGCCAATGGTGGCGGTCTTGTCCACTAGGACCCAGTTTGTCCGTTGCTGCAATGCTTGGAAGAGAGCACAGAGGACCATCCTAGCTGTCAATGCCCAGCCAGACTACTCTGGCCTGGGGACCGTGCCTGGCTGTCCCCAAGATATGCCTCTTCACATCAACTCCTGAAAGCTCTCACCCTTGTTCATTGGTCCCTTCAGGATTACCCATCGGGTCAATTCAGTCACTTACCGTCTGCAGCTGCCACCATCCCTCAGGATCACACCTACCTTCCATGTGTCCTGCCTGAAGCCCGCTGGCTTCTGAACCCAGCTGAGCCTGCGCCTCTGGAACCAAGGATGGTGGAAGGTTGGTCACTGTACACTGTGTGCTTGTGAATACATTCATGTCAACATGGATGGGGTGTTTACTACCTGGCCACCTGGGAATGGTATGAAAGAGAGGTCGTGGATGCTGTCCAGTTTCATCTTGGATCCATCACTCATTGAGGAGTTCCACTGGACCTACCTGGATCATTCAGGACCATAAGGTGTCAGTTGTAGGAGGGCAGAGTCCTGTAAGGCCTACACAGGCAGGCACCTCCCAGTCTCCACCCAGCTAACAGGAGTCACTGCCACTCGTTTCCAACTCATCTCCTGCAGCCTATTTAAACCTGGCTCTCATCCACAGTCATTTGTTCACCATCAAACAAGCCAGCCTCAACCAGTTGCTCCTAGCTTTCAATTAATCTTGTTGTCTTGCATATTAAGTATCTGTTCTCTCTTGTTTTGTGGCTCCTTGTGGCTTGTTATTTTGCAGTTTATTAGTAAAATATCACTTACTTCTAAATCGCCTCACTGCTCTGCCTTTGGGTCAAGCCTCCTCGATATTTCATGTCAGGTTTTGATAGGAGATCGATTTTTACAGCATGCTCCTTTTACTTCCTGATTTTGAGGAATAGCAAATGTTGTTTGGAAGTGAGAGAACTGCATGAGCAACTGATGCTCTGAGATTAGATCACTCAGCATAGAAATGGGAAGTTGAAACAATAGATGTAGCAAGAGAGCTTTCAGGGAAGAGGGGCAAAAATAAAACAATTGGTTATTTAATAACACCAGCTCACTGATCCAAAAATGAAATAGAAAAATCCACAAATCACATTGACCACAGAATTCTACATTGCAAAGTATATAATACCTTGTGTAGATAAAAATGTAAGTAATATTGTTGGCATTTTAATACTTTGTTGATGAGATAGAAGAAAATGATATCTTCTTGTAACTTGTACAGGAAGGATCAATATAATTTTAATAAAGTTATTCTTAATCTAAATCTGCTAGTCTCATTAACACAAGATGCTGGAAATCCAAAGCAACATACACAATAAATGTGTTGCTGCTAATTAGTCTGCTTTGTATGGCTAACACTTTTATTGCATCTGATTTATAGCAATTGAAGTTGGTTTGTTTTATAAAAATGAGGAAAGAAGTGTTTTCTTTGTAATTCCTTCCATCATCTCTTGAAAATGAAACCATTTTTCTTGGAAGTATAATTTCCACAATCATTGTGACATTTTTTTTAACACTCTTTAGACTGCACACCTCAATTGCTTTCTTTATTTGTGAGCTTAAACGCCAAATAGAAGCAAACTGTTCAAACTTATAGGACATCACAAGCAAACTTGAATCTATTCTTGCTTACCTCACAGACTTGACACTGACATTCCAACAGATATTAGTGGAAGGGTAAAAAGAATCAATGCAGATTACCTCTGGTTCTTCCTAGACTACAGGCACTCAAATCAGTTTTGAGGTGCTATCAGTGACTGAAATAGCCCAGTAAGTACTCTCTTCTTATCAATACAAATGGTGTCTTTACCCCTCGGGGAAAACTTTTGGGGCAGCAGATAGATATCGATTATTAGCAGACACACAAAAAGATTCAGGGATTTTAAAATTTAACTCACTTAAGTAGTTTTTTCTCACCTCATGCAAGATAGATGATGATAATACCTAATGGGAACAGCATCTATATTAATTAGGATTATTCTTTCTGTGTCTGCTCAAATGCTCCATGTGGCAAAATTTTGATGAAATTATCATTTTCTTTTGGTCCTTACAAGCTCATAAATTAGTTCTGAAAGTAGTCAATTAATGGATTATTATTTCATTATGTACTAAAAATGGAGACTAAAAAGTAATTATTCAAAAAGATCAGTTTGAATACATTTTAAATAATCCTTTCTTGGTTGAGAACGGTGGGAAATAATGAACTTTAAATAGACATTTTAATTACTGAAAAAGCACGGACGTCTTTTTTTTTGAAAATGTTATGGCATTTTGAAACAGATTAATGGTTCAGTGTGAGCACAGTCGCCCTGCAGTGTAGTGACTGGAGTATTCAGGTAATCTCAGGCTCTGGGGCTCAGCAATGGCTGTAAAATATAATTATTCCATTGATCCTTCCTGTACTCGCAATAAGATATCTCTTGAAAGCAGGTGAATGTGTTTTTGTACTCAGTGCATTCTTGTCAAGATGTGTTTGATCACTCTACTATTACAATGCTTGGCCCACACCAATAAACGTTTTATTCATCTAGTCCTAGTGAGATGCAATTTGGCAATTGCTTATGGACCATTACTTCTACTTAATTTTGAAATTTCCAGTACATCAAAGATTTGGATTAGTACATTGTTCCTCTTCTCCATTTGTTCAGGCCAAGACTTTTCTTCCCCGCCATTAAAACAATCACTCCTTCCTCTGTTCCTCCTCTCTTCACGTTGCCGTTCCTCCATTCCCTCGGTTGTGATTTGCCAGAGGAATGAAACAGGGTACTAATGTGAATAATAACTCCCATGATATTTTTACTTTATTCTGAATCCTTAAATACTGCTGTTGAGAGAAATTGTGAAAAAAAAGTTGAAGAATATGGATTGTAATTGGTCAGTGACAGGTCAGCCATTATATATTCCCAGGTCATCTGTGTATTTAATCTCTACCTAATCTGCAACTTTTGAATAAATGTTGTAAGGTGCTACGGTGCCAGCTCACAGGGAGAATTGATTCAAGAATCAATCACATTGGTTAATGTGTTCAATCCATACTCTTGTTACAGAACAAAAACAGAAAATGCTAGAAAGTTCAGCAGATCAGGCAGCGTCTGTGGAAGAAGAAACGTTTCAGGTCTGGGATCCTTCCAGGAAATTGAAAAAAGCAAGAAAGCAGTTAGTCTGAGTAGCAGAGGAGTTGGAGAAGAGCAATGGAGAGCAAAGGGACTTTCACTGACAGGGTGAAATAGTGTGGTTATCCAGGTCAGTTAAATTGCATGGTCAGCAGGACTATACAAATGAAAGAATAAGGTAAGAAAAAGTAAATATGCCCTATCCTAATACAAACAGTAAGAAAGAGAAAGTTATCTAAAGTTGGAGAATTGCGCCTTGTAACATGTTAAGCAGGAGGCGAGATGTTCCTTGAATTTGTGTTGGGCCTCATTGTAACAGCGAAGAGAGGCACAGATGGAGTGGCCAAAGTGGGACTGGGATGGTGAATTTAAGTAGTAGGCAACTGGAAGCTTACGGTCACTCCTGCAGATTGTACACAGGTATTATGCAAACTATCACCCAATTCTTGTTTGGTTTCTCCTTTGTTGAGGAAGCCCCAGTGTGAATACCAAATGTAGTACACTAGATTAGAATAAGTGCAAGTGCAAGTTTCTCCTTGCCTGAAAGACACTGTTTGGGCCCCTGAATGCTGGGAAATGAAGAGGTAAAAGGGCAAGTATTGAAATATCTGCGGTTTATTTGTATGAGGACAAGGAAGGGAAGCAAACCAGGGAGTCATGAAGGGGGCGATCCCTTTGAAATGCTGGAAGTGACGGGGAGGGGACTACACGTCTGGTGGTGGAACTTTGCTGGACCTGACAGAAATAGCAAAGAATGATTATGGATGCTGGTTGGTTGGAAGGTAAGGTCCACTTGAAGTCAGAGTCATAGAGCAATACAGCATAGAAACAGGCCCTTCTGACCAAATGGTCCAAGCCCTCCACAGCATCCTCCCTGCTAGTCCAAGAGGCCTGCATTTGGCCCATAACCTGCCCCCCCAAGACTCTTCCCTTCCATATACCTATCCAAACACCTCTGAGATGTTGCAATTGTACCCACCTCAGTCACCTCCTCATTTCAGATACTCACTCTGCCCTGTGTAAAGAAATTGTGTCTCAGGTCTCTTTTAAATTTCTCCCCTCTTGACTTGTGTCTGTGCCCTCTAGTTTTCAACTCCACAGCCACGGGGAAAAGACTATGACCATCTACTACCTTATCTGTGCCCCTTTTCATTTTATAAATTTCTGTGAGGTTACCCCTCATCCTCTTGCACTCCAGGAATAAAGACCCATTGTGGCCAAACTCTCCTTACAACTCATGCCCTCAAGTCCAACCACACTCTCATAAACCCCTTCTGCACTCTCTCCACATTGACAATGTCTTTCCTATAACAGGATGAATAATACTATACACAATACTCCAGGGGAGGCCTCACCAATAACTGCAACGTAATACCCTCCAAATAATGCCTTGATGCCTTGACTGACGGAAGCTACCATGCTAAATACCTTCTTCACCAGCCTGTCTGCATGCACAGCCAATTGCGCTCTCTTACTCCCAGATCACTCTGTCCCACGACACCCGTCAGTGCCCTGCCATTCACTGTATGAGCTCTACCCTGGTTTGACTATCCAAAATGCAACACCTCACACCATCCAGTACCTTGTCAAAGGACTTACTAAGGTCCATGTAGACAACATCTATTGCCTTATCTTTCACCTATCCCCTTAGTATCTCTTCGAAAACCTCCAATGGTTTTATCAGACATGGCCTCCCACACACAGCATGCTATTTCTGACCAGTCTCCTCTTGTACTGTCCAGGAGGACAGGACTAAGGGCAGAGGAACAGGAAATAAGAGAGATGCAGTTAAGGACTCTGTTCCCTATGGTATAAGGGAAGCCACGGTTAAAAAAGATAGAAAGAAAGAAAAGGTTCGGCAGCACTTGTCTCAACATTAAAACAAATGTAAAATGAAACAGAGAAATTAAGATAATGGAAGGGTTGGAGGAAGTATAATCAAGGGAACCATGAATTCTGTGGACTTGTAGGATGTTGGTTTTTCCTCTCTTAATAGAGATGGAGAGATCCATAAAGGAAAAAGTCACCGACAGTCCAAATTAAAGTGAGAGAAGGTTGCAAGTTTGCTCAAAGGTGATTTTGTTTGTTCTGCACGAATGCGGAAAGCAGCACAAATATGGTCATTATGTACCAGAGAAAGAGTTGGGGAGTGCACCCTGAGCAGGATTGAGACAAAGATTTTTCAGATATGGGTGGAAGTGTAGGAGGAATGTATGTCTATGGTGAATATGAACTAGTTAGGGCCAGAAAATTATAAACTATTAGTGGTGGAGGATGTCTGAAGTATGAGTGGGAAGGGACAGAACCAGAGAGAAAGAATGAAACCAAAGTCAAAAGATACTAGTTCAGTGGGGCAATAACTGGACAAAGCTCTGCCTGGACAGTTCTCCTTGTGGATCTTGGACACAGACTTATGTGGTGCAGGGTCCTTCATAAATATTCTTATGGTCTCTCCAAGTGAGATTGTTGTTCTTTCGTAACTTCAGTGAACTTAGTATGTTAGCTGTGTTTGGCATCGAAACTCATTTTGCATTGGAATCCATTTAGCTGCCACATTGAGAAGACTTGTATCCCGGCAGCTTGATGTTCCACAGGCTTGCTTTCCTCGACAACCTTCGGTGCAGTGCGATCAAAAGCCGAGAAATAAGTTATTTAAGGTAGTATTTTAGTCTCACATTTGAGGATACCCTTCCAGCATGCCTCGTACACCTCACAAGCAATCGCTGTCCCATTTCAGCTCTCTAAATGTTGAATGTTGTACCATTTTTGCAGCTTCTTGATCCCAATGATCTCAAAGTAATGAAAATGCCTATTCCTAATCGTCTGTTCTTTCCACAATTTCCATGCTTTGAAATCGGAAGTTTGGCATCACTTAACCAGTTCTGCTTCATTCAATTCACCTTTTCTTTTATTGCATTCATCCTTAGTAGTATACTTCATACGAAGTCATAACAGCCCTCCTTAATAATTAAAACAATATCAGTAACTTGTCCTCCAAGCCAGTTACAGTAATTATGCCAGGTGTGGATATTACATGAAGTACTTTCAAATATCAAAATCCTGTCAGAGGCTTGATTTTTGCTGAAGTACTGTTAATAACAAACCTGTATTGCTAAAAGCTAGATCATAGTAAATAAAAGAATAATGCTGATTCAGACATAAATCACATTAATGGGATTTATACCATCAAGTGGAAGAAGTGTGGTGTTAGTAATGTCCTTGTAAAATATTTAACAAATCACCTCTGTTCTCCTGATTGTTTTCCTGATCCCCATTTCATTCCCAAAACGACACACCTTCATTATAGATTTTCATTTTCAGTTCTATTAGTAACCCATTGGTGAATATATTAGTCCCGTGCTTTGTGTATTTTGCCTGACAGAACTGTAAGCCCGAAATGGACAGCATCAGAGACTAAAGGTACTTGCATCACTCCAATAATTTGTCATAAAACCTTTAGGCACATTTTATAACCTGGGGATACAAGTTATAATACAATTTATGCAGTTTTATCACAGGTGGCGAAAAATATGATTTATTCATCTTTTATTTTTGTGGTCATCACAGGTGTAAAATAAAGCTTCTCCAATTCTAAACCTCATTGTTCTCAAACCATTGTGTTTGTTTTAAACTAGTAGAGAATTTTAGACAGGCAGAGTGGGTAAGAGGGGTTCAGGCACCATGAAGAAGAAAATTTTAGGCACTGTCCTTGGTTAATCTTTCGGGTGTTTTTCAAAAATATTTATGTGAGGCATGACTCTGAGAGATAAATAAGACTAGATCATTCTTGTCCTTGGAATCGAGATCATGGGAAAAGGTATGGTATGTTTTCACTGAATATAGATAAAGTAAATACTGTAGCCTCTTCTGTGTTGAAGCTAGAGAAATTTCCACCATCTTGCAATTGACAATCCAGTCTTTTGTAAGGCTGAAGCTCCCTATTCAAAGAACTACATTTCATTCTCCTTTGCCAGAGACCAGCAGGCAATGAGAACATATGGTTTTCTAGTATTACAAGCTTTCCCACTGTGCCAAGTATCATTGATAGCATGTGTATGGCTCTGTGGCAGCCATATTTTGACTATGCTCTACATGTGAATTGAAGGGAATTCCACCACTTTAACATAATGTTTGTGTGTGACCACAGGTCACAGCTCATACAAAGTACGTCTGTACGTTGAGGATGAACCCTTGACCTCAAAATCTACCTCGTCATTGCCCTTGCACCGTATTGTCTATCTGCACTGCACTTTCTCTGTTAATGTAACTCTGTACGCTGCATTCAGTTGTTGTTTTTCCCTTGTACTGCTTCAAAATACTTGTGTTTTGAAATGATCTGTTTGAATTTCATGCAAAGCCAAGTTTTTCACTGCATCTCAGTGTATGTGACACTAATAAACAGACTATTAGTGTAGGCCAAATGAATTTCCCAGTAGCAGTCATGAGTCCTTCAACCTGCAATAGTCTGTAGTACCACCTCCATTTGATCCACCATGTCCAACCAAAAGGTGTCTACTGACCAACAAGTCTAGGCACTGAGCAGTAGCAAGTATATAAAGCCTAAACATAAACCCACAATGCTTACAATGATTGCCATGCTGCCATCTACAATGTGATAGAGCAAAAGGTTGGCTGAAAAACTTGTCTGGAAGAGCCTGCAATATCTGATGGTGTGTATCGGGATTGGTAACTGCTGCCACTTGCTGCACACCTCTTTTAGATGAGGAGTAGCAGGATCTTTGAATTGTCTGTGAAGAGCATGTCATCCATTTGGCCACAATGAAAATTTATTCAAAGCAGAAGAGGGTGGCTAAAGTCAACGTAGGTCCTTTGGAAGACGAGAAGAGGAAATTGATATTGGGTGATAAGGAAGTGGCTGAGGCATTGAAGGACTATTTTGTGTCGGTCTTCACAGTGGAGGACACGTCTCATATGCCAAAGAATGATGTTATGGACGAAATGGGAGGTGAGGACCTCGATAAAACCACTGTCACTAAAGAGATAGTGATGAGCAAACTAGAGGGCCTGAATGTAGATAAGTCCCTGGTCTTGATGGGATGCATCCCAGGGTGCTGAGGGAATTGGTGGAGGTTATGGTAGACGCGTTGGTAATCATTCAGGTCCCGGCGGAATGGAGGACAGCAAATGTCACGCCACTTTTTAAAAAAGGATGTAGGCTAAAGACAGGCAACTATAGGCCAGTTAGCTTAACATCTGTTGTCAGGAAAATGCTTGAAGCTGTCACTAAGGAAGAAATAGCAAAACATTTAGAAAGGCGTGGTTCCATTAGACAAATGCAACATGGATTCAGAAAGGGCAGGTCCTGTTTGACAAACTTACTGGAGTTCTTTGAGGACATAATGAGTGCAGTGGATAGAGGGGAACAGGTGGATGTCGTATTCTTGGATTTTCAGAAGGGGTTCAATAAGGTGCCGCACAAGAGGCTTATAAATAAGATATGGATGCATGGAGTCGGAGGAAGTGTATTAGCATGGGTGGTGGATTGGTTAACCAATAGAAGGCAGAGAGTTGGTATAATGGGTGTTTCTCTGGTTGGCAGTCAGTGGTGAGTGGGGTGCCGCAGGGGTCGGTGCTGGGCCTGCAGCTGTTTACCATTTACACTGATGATTTGGAAGAGGGGACTGAGTGTGGCGTACCAAAATTTGCTGATGACACTAAACTGAGTGGAAACGCAAATTGTACAGAGGATGTGGAGAGTCTGCAGAGGGATATAGATAGGTTAAGTGAGTGGGCCAAGGTCTGGCAGATGGAATACAATTTTGGTAAATGCGAGATCGTCCACCTTGGAAGGAATAATAGAAGAACAGATTATTATTTAAATAGACAATAGGTGCAGAAGTAGGCCATGCAGCCCTTCAAGCCAGCGCCACTGTTCACTGTGATTATAGCTGATCATTCACAATCAGTACCCTGTTCCTGCCTTCTCCCCATACCCCTTGACTCCGCTATCTTTAAGAGCTCTATCTAATTCTTTCTTGAAAGAATCCAGAGAATTGGCCTCCACTGCCTTCTGAGACAGAGCATTCCACAGATCCACAACCCTCTGTGTGAAAAAGTTTTTCCTCAACTCCGTTCTAAATGGTCTACTCCTTATTCTTAATCTGTGGCCTCTGGTTCTGGACTCCCCCAACATCGGGAACGTGTTGCCTGCCTCTAGTGTGTCCAATCCCTTAATAATCTTATATGTTTCGATCAGATCCCCTCTCATCCTTCTAAATTCCAGTGTATACAAGCCTGGTCACTCCAATCTTTCAACATATGACATTCCCGCCATCCCTGGAATTAACCCAGTGAACCTATGCTGCACTCCCCCCATAGCAAGAATGTCCTTCCTCAAATTTGGAGACCAAAACTGCACACAATATGGTGAAAGATTGCAACATGCTGTTGTGCAGAAGGACTTGGGAGTGCTTGTTCATGAATCGCAAAAAGTTGGCTTGCAGGTACAACAGGTTATTAAGAAGGCAAATAGAATGTTGGCTTTCATTGTTGGAGGGATTGAATTCAAGACCAGGGAGGTCATGCTGCAACTGTAGAGGGTACTGGTGAAGCCGCACCTGGAGTACTGTGTGCATTTCTGGTCGCCATACTTGAGGAAGGATATATTGGCTTTGGAGGCAGTGCAGAGGAGATTCACCAGGTTGATTCCAGAAATGAAGGGGAGATGAGGAGAGATTGAGTCGCCTGGGACTATACTCTCTGGAATTCAGAATAATGAGAGGGGATCTTATAGAAACATACAAAATTTTGAAAAGGATAGATAAGATAGAAGTAGGAAAGTTGTTTGCATTGGTAGGTGAGACTAAAACTCGGGGACATTGCCTCAAGATTCAGAGGAGAAGATTTAGGATGGAGATGAGGAGAAATTGTTTTTCCCAGGGAGTGGTGAATCTGTGGAATTCTCTGTCCAGGGAAGCAGTTGAGGCTTCTTCACTAAATATATTTAAGATAAATTTAGATAGATTTTTACATTAAGGATTATGGGGAAAAGGCAGGTAGATGGAGCTGAGTTTACGGACAGATCAGCCATGATCTTATTGAATGGTGGGGCAGGCTTGATGGGCCAGATGGCCTACTCCTGCTCCTATTTCTTATGTTCTTATATGTAGAGTAAAAAGAGCAAACTGCTATATTATATTATATATTAAATCATTTAATACCATACACAGAAGTCCACTTATAATGCATTAGAACGAACTAAAGGTTCTTGATACAGGGTCCAGACCCAAACATTGACCACCCTTTTGCCTTCACAGATGTTACTTGACTCTCTGAGCTCTCCCAACAGTTTGTTTCTGTTGCGATATGCACCCAACTGCCCGCGCTGACATCCGGGGTTTAGACGCCCTAACCCTCCAGAATATGGGTAACTAGCTTTAAGGATTCAGGACCTTCCTGCTAATTGGCAGCCATGTTTTGGTGCCAGGATTTTAATATTTATGGAGCACCTGAATGGAGGTTCAGTGCTCAATTGTCAGCTCTACTTGGACTATTGCCTAGCGTCTAGTATTCTTTTTCTCGTTTCAGTCTCACATCATGTCTTGATTCCAGCCTCAAATACTCCAGGACTTGAGTCCAACCAGCCTTGCCTGGGTCTCTCATCACGGTTTCTTTCTGCCCAGGTTGCAGGATCTGCAGTCCCTGTTTCTGTATGGTCCCTTATAGCTTGTCTCCCTTGAGCCTGCACAACTCTTCTGGACGAAATTTCTCCAATGACTGTGGAAAGCTACTGGTCTAGTCTGGAGGAGATGAAACTGAGTTTACACGGCTGTGGCTCCCAGAGGCCAGTCTGTGGATCATACCATCTGAGACTGGCTGGCAGGCAACAAAAAGAGGGGCAAAGTTCGGAGGCTGATAGCTACCATTCTGAGGAAGGACAATAAGTTTCCCTTCCATAAAGCATTTTCATTCCTATGGACAGTTTTTGAGGAGCACCTTTAGCGCTCAGTTTTCTAGTTATCCACATTTGGAAAATTCCTTTGCAAACTGTAATCCACAGTTTTGATAGCAGAGATATGAAGTTACATGGCAGTAACATAGCTTCTCCTAACAGCAGTCTGAGCATCTGCTACACAAATCAGATCATGGAGGCTATGCTATCAATCACCAGTGATCACATTATGGTAGGATCCAAAAAGGTGCAAATGGAGTTGGTCACGACTTCTGTCCAGGAAAAGGCGGGGCTCAAGGTCCTGCACAAGGCTGTGTGGCCAAGGTGGTACTACTTCCACCATTTTGCCTAACACTCTTTTGCACTGAACTCAGGCTTTCAGACAATCTCCTCCATATACCCGCCTTCTTCAGTGGTTTTATGCCAGTAGGTTCCTTACCTGAGTTAATGGAATATAAACCATGCAACACAGTACAGACTCTTTGGCCCATGATGTTGTGCAGACTTTTTAACCTCCAAGATCAATCAAAACCAGGGATCCCCAACCTTTTTTATGCCATGGACCAATAACATCAAGCAGGGGTTGTGAAGCCCTGATCTAAACCTTTCCTCCTACATATCCCTTCGTGTGCCTCTCTAAGAGTTTCCTAAATGCTCCTAATGTACCTGCTTCTACCAGCACCCCCGCAGTGCTTTCCATGCACTTACCACTCTCTGTGTAAAAAAACTATCTCTGACTTCCCCCCAGACTTCCCTCCAATCACCTTAAAATGTCTGTCCTCTCGTATTAGCCATTGCTGCCCTGAAAACAAAGCATTAGCTATTCATTCTGTCCATGCCTCTCGTCATCTTATACAACTCTGTGAAGTCACCTCTCATCTTCCTTCCCACCAAAGAGAAAAGACTAGTTTGCTCAACGTATTCTCATAAGCGATGCCCTCTAATCCAGGCAGCATCATGGCAAATCTCCCCTGCACTGCCCCTAAAGCTTCCATATCCTCCCTATAATGAGGTGATCAAAACTGAACACAATATTCTAAGTGTGGTCTAAGCAGAATTTTATAGAGTTCAACATTATCTTGTGGTTCTTGAACTCAATCCCCTGACTAATGAAGGTCAACGCCCAATACACCTGCAACCACCCTATCAACTTGCATTGGAACTTTGAGCGATCTATAGACTTAAGACTTCAAGATCCTTCCTGTCATGGACCGGATCGGGGTCCCTTTAAATTTAGTTTGTTTATGTTATGATCTGGACCGTTGATTCCCTGTTTTCCTGTGTCCCTCGACTTTGGTGATTAGAGGCAATTAACACTCGGCTGAACCGGTAGTTTATAGTCTCCGGCTTTCAGCCGTTCGGTGTGGGAGCGTCTGCAAAGTCACGGCGTGCCAATGTCATCTGGCCGGAGCAAGCCTTGTCTCCGCCCGAAGCGAGTGCCGGTAATTCGCCTTTCCTCACCGGAGCAACCCGTTCAGTTACCTCGCCGAAGCGAGCCTGTAAAATTTCCTCATCAAGGTGGGTCCGTCAGTTAACCCGCCGGAGAGAATCAAGAGCCACTGTCTACTGTTCCCGGGCCGAGTCGAGAGCTCGGCACTACCCGGAGGTTCCAAGCACCACGTCCTGGCTCCGGTGGCATCCAAGTACCACGTCACGTCCTAGCCCTGGGGGCGTTCAAGTACCATGTCAAGTCCTGGCCCTGGTGGCGTTCAAGTACCATGTCAAGTCCTGGCCCTGGCGGCTTCCCAGTTCTGAGTCTAGTCCTGGCCCTGGCGGTCTGTGATTCCTGTTCTACCCCCTTGTCTGAATCCCTTCCCTGCCCCTCTCGCCTCTAGCCCTCGTCTGCAGCCCCCACCTGCACTTCGGTCTAGTTCCATCACCGTAGCTAGATAGGTACTGTCTGGTGTTCATTCGTGTTGGTCTTGTCTTGTCTGGTCCTTGCCTTCGTGGGGGTGAGTCTGGCCGTCTTGCCATTGCCCCGCGGAGGGTCATGTCTTGTCGTGTCTTGTCCTCGCATCCGTGGGGTAAGTCAGGCTGTCTTGCCATTGCCCCGCGGCGGGTCATGAGTCCTGGCCCTATGTCCTGTACCCAAGGAGGGGTCCCGGCTCTGTGTATGTGTCCATGGTTCCATGTACCTGCTTTCCCAAGACCGAGGCTCTGTGTTCCCATGTTCCTCCTCTCCCTAGCCCATGTCATGTCCTTGCCTGGTTCTGTGGTCCGAGCCCGAGGCAAGACCCAGGTACTGGGTCCTTGCCCAGTCTCTGGCTCGGAGTCCATACCCTAGCCTCTTCATGTCTCCTCTAGTTCTGGGAGCCGATTCCGAGTCCAAGCCCAGACCCTTGGTCCCAGCCTAGTTGTGGTCCTGAGTCCTTGTCCAGTTCGCTATTGCTCCTGCCTTGCTCTCCTGGTATCGAACAATAAACTAAATCTAAGTAACCTCACAAGATGTGTCTTGCATTTGGGTCCACCCTTGCTCCCAATGCCCCGCCATTGTGACACTTCCACACTGCTAAGAAAGCTGCCATATACCTTGTACCCTGCCCTTAAGTTCAACCTTCCAAATTGTATTACTTCACATTTTTCTAGATTAAACTGCATTTGCTACTTCTTAGCACAGCTCTGCATCCTTGTCAATGTCTCATTGTAAAGTGCAACAAACTTCTACACTATCCACAACATCAACAACCCTCATTTGCAAACTTACTAACTCACCCTCTTCCTCATCTAAGTTACTTATTTAAAAAATCTCAGAACAGGTGTCCCAGAACAGATCCCTGTGGAACACTACTGGCTACTGACCTCCAGGCAGAATATGCTTCATCTACTATCACCCTCTGCCTTCTGTGGGCAAGCCAATTTCAAATCCATGCACTTAGTGCCACAGCTGATGAAGGCTAGTGTGTCATATGCCTTCTCACCGCCCTAGACACTAGAGTACTACAGCACAGTACAGGCCCTTCTCACCACCCGGTCTGCCTTTGTTGCAACTTTCAGGAAACTCTGCACCCATACCCCAAGAAAACAAGTCTCTGTCATTCTATGTATGTCCTTCCCTAGTTTAACTTCCCAAAATGCATCACTTTGTACCTGTTCCATCTGCCATCCCCTTGCTCTCTTTCCCTGTGGATCTAAGAGGAGTGGTGTGAGCTGCCTTAATGGCTATCACCCAGTGGCACTCACATCTACAGTGATGAAATGCTTTGAGAGGTTGGTTATGGCTAGAATAAACTCCTGCCTCAGCGAGGAGCTGGACCCACTGCAATTTGCCTATCACCACAATAGGTTTCGGCAGACGCAATCTCAAAGGCTCTTCATGCGGTGTTAGATCGCCTGGATAATACAAACACCTACGTCAGGATGCTGTTTGTTGACTATAGCTCAGCATTTAACACCATCATTCCCATAATCCTGATTGATAAATTACAGAATCTGGCCCTCTGTACTTCCCACTGCAATTGGATTCTCAACTTTCCAACCGGAAGACCACAATCTGTGGGATTGCTGATGATATCTCCACTTTGTGAAGATCAACACTGGCGCACCTCCGGGATGTGTGCTTCGCCCACTGCTCTTCTCACTCTATACCCTTGACTGTGTGGCTAAATATAGCTCAAATGCCATCTATAAATTTGCTGATGATACAACCATTGTTGGTAGAATCTCAGATGGACATGAGAGGACATACAGAAGAGATATACCAGCTAGTTGAGTGGTGTTGCAACAACAACCTGGCACTCAATATCAGTAAGATGAAAGAGTTGATTGTGGACTTCAGGAAGGGTAAGACTAGGGAAGTGGAGAGAGTGAGCAATTTCAATTTCCTGGGTGTCAAGATTTCTGAGGATCTGATCTGGTCCCAACACATCAATGCTGCTATAAGGAAGACAAGACAATGGCTATATTTCATTGAGAGTTTGAAGAGATTTGGTTTATGAACTGAAACTCTCAAAAACCTCCATAGATGTGTCATGGAGAACATTCTGGAAGGCTGCATTACTTTCTGGTACAGGGAGGCTACTGCACAGGACCAAAAGAGTCTGCAGAAAGTCATAAAGTTAGTCAGCTTCACCTTGGGTACTTGCCTCCGCAGTACCCGAGACATCTTCAAAGAACGGTGCCACAAAAAGATGATGTCCATGCCCCCATCACTCAAGGCATGCCCTTCTCTCACTGTTACCATCAGGTAGGAGGTACAGAAGCCTGAAGGCACACACTCAGCAATTCAGGAACAGCTTCTTCCCCTCTGCCATCTGATTCCTAAATGGATATTGAACCCAACAACACTACCTCAATTTTTAAAATATGTATTATTTCTGTTTTTGCACTATTTTTAATCTATTCAGTATACATATTACTTACTGTAATTGATTGATTTTTCTTCTTTCTATATTATAATGTATTGCATTGAACTGCTGTTGCTAAATTAACAAATTTCACGACACATGCCGGTGATAATAAAACTGATTCTGATTCTGACTGTGTTTTACTGTTACAACCTTCGACAATCTTCTCCACTGTCCACTATACCCACAACTTTAGTGTTACCTGTGAACCCACTAATCATGCCATATCCTCATGCAAATCATTAATAAATATGACCAAGAACAGAGGACCTAGCACCAATCTCTGCAACACAATGTTGGTCACAAGTTTCTCATCTAAAAAGCAACTCTCCACTGAAGTCTGTTTAGACAGCGACTACTGTCCTTATTTGTCAATCCACTTGCTGACCTCCTTAAGAAACTCAATCAAATTTGTGAGACATGATTTCCCACAGACAAAACTATGCTGTCGATTCCCTATTTAACCCTTGTCTTTCCAAATGCAAGCAAATTCTGTCCATCAGAATTCTTGCCAATAACTTTCCCACTACCAATGGAAAGCTCAGCAGCCTGCATTATACTGGTTTATCCATGCTGCCTTTCGTAAGTAAAGACACAACATTACCCAGCCTCCACTCTTCTGACACGGCAACAGTAGCTAATGAAGATACAAAACTTTCTGCCGGTGTCTCAGCAACTCCTCTCTTGCTTCTGATAACATTCTGGAATACACCTGGTCATGCCCCAAAGATGTACCCACCTTTATGCATTCCAAAACCTCCAACACCTCTTCCTTTGTAATGTTGATATGCTCCAGACTATTGCTGTTCCCTCCACACCACTACCACCCCAACCCCCAACCGAGCTCACTGCCTTCCATGTCCTTCTCCATGGTAAATGCAGGTAACACAGAATAGTACAACACAGGAAAAGACACTTCAGCCCACAATGTAGTGCCAAACAAATTAAACTGATCAAACCTAATTCCTTTTCCTTCTCCCTGCAGAGCATCCATATCCCTTCATTCTCTGCATATTCATGTTTCTGTCTAAGTACTTCTTAAATCCTTCTATTATATCTGCCACCACCATCACCCCTGACAAAAAAAAAACCTCCCCTCCTCTCCTTAAAAGCACGCTCTCTAGTATTAGACATTTCAACCTGGGGATAAAAAGGATACCAGTTGTCTACTCTGTCCATGTCTTTCATGATTTTATAGACCTCAGCCAGGTCTCCTGCAGATCCCACTGCTCCAGAGAAAACAGCCCAAAGTTTATTCAGCCTCTCCTTATAGCACAGACAGATGAGAAATATTCATTTAAGAACCATTCCATTACCATTACCACTTTGATCCTTAAGGGAACCTACTCTCTCCCTAGCTACCTTTTACTCTTAATATAGGAACTTTCAGAAATCTCCTTCACTTTATCTGCTAGGGATAACTCATGAATATCATGCTTCACTGTAATCCCAAATATTCTCTGTGTTCTCATACCAGCCAGTCCTTCACAGAACTGGATTATTATGTTTTACAAGTAAATAGTGCCTGCTCAACCAAAGCATTCAGAGGACAGGCATCATTTGTGGGATCTGGGATCTTAACAAAATGACACATATCTTCTAAGAATAAAGATAGAAAAGGGAAAGAAAACATCAGAAAAGAAATTAATAAATGGTTGTTTCATTGAATAATACTATTGTTGTTTGGAGGGCCCTAGTTATTGATGCCTAAATTGATATTACTATTTTATGGTTTAAAGTAATATTTTTCTATACCTTAGCTCCAAAGCAAAAATATAGCATTATGCTTGCATGTTGATAAATACACATCTGAAATGTGGTTTTCTAATAGATTAAAATTCAGTCCCAGTATAGAGCTCAGCTGGCCCTTTCTTATTTTTCCCCCATTCACTGTTTTGTGCATAATATATGTCTTCTATTTGTGTTCCGTGGGGCTTTGGGTGTTCTGTCATCCTCCCTCCTAACCTTGTCGGTGTCAACTGGGTACAAAAGACTCCAATGCTCTGGGCCTTGTGAGGCTGATTACTGTGAGTGACAAACTGGAGCAGTGAGTCCACTCAGCCTTCATAATAAATCTATCAAAAGGAAATAGAATTCCATCAATCCAGCACCGTCCCCCAGGGTCACTGTGCTGGGATGAAGAGCGAGTTCCGTTGGGATTGTACAACTGTTATTATTCAATTACGATCTTTCCTTCTTGTTAAAGACCGTGATATCATTATCACTTAATGAATACATATAATTGGATCTGGACTATCCGTTCAGCTGATGAATGCCATTCACTATTCATTCAGGCTCAGCTCATCTTCATGTCATTTATTATACACATTTAGTGGAAATCATGATGATGACGGGGGAATTCTGAATTAGCCTTGCATTCATTCAATGCTCAGTTAAACACAAAGGCTAATAGAAGGTAAAAAAAAAATTTGTTGCTGCTGAAAAGCAGACTGCTGACCTCTTCCAGTCTGTGAGTTGTATCTGACAATTGGCACCCAAAAGCAAACCAGTACCTCTTTCTCGCATTGTTGCTAGTAAACACACCGTACCACCTTGTGATCACTGGTGAACAGATCGCCTCATTAATCCTACTTAGGATCTGTTGTTGGGTACAGAGAGAAGGACCCAGTCCAGCTGCTGCCCCTTAGTTCTCCTCTGAGCAGAAGGGAGCACATACTACCACCCGAAGCCATTTCATACATCACTTCAAATTAAATTTACATCAAACACTACTCCATCACAGATACAAATCTTGACATTTTTTTTCCAAAACCCAGCTGATAATCTATTAAACCCTACTATATACATGTCCCCTAATCTTACCTGAGCCTATGCATACCAAATAGAAAGTTTATGTTAAAAATTAAAGACCATTTTACAAGAACAAAGAACTTTATGATATGTTGACTTTGGGTAGGTTTTGTGACAGTATTGCCTCAGTCCATCAAACCAGACACTGAACTGTTGTCCCTGTCCAGTGGGTAGTTAATAATTTATCTGGCAGACCATCCTTTTGTTTCTCCTAATGGTATGTCTATTTTATTTCAAATTCTTGGTAGTCTCTAGGAGCCTTACACCAGTCTTCGTTTTAATCTAATGTTATGAAAGGAACAGTAGGGCACATATTGTCTCTTTAGCAATTAAGAAAATATTTGCAGGAAGAATCTAGAAGCAGTAACACTAAAGATGTGTTGTAAAATCATTACAATGAAAGAACTCAGGATTTAATTACCTCATTACCACATATGTTAATCCTTTTACATTTTCACAGTCCTCACATACAGTGAGACTTAATTTGCTCAGCTCCTGCTTTGTCTTTAGGATTTATTCACCTCTCTCCCCCTTTCACTCTGAGGTACTTGTTGAACTTTTCTGCACCTTTTACTGATTTTAATATGAAATATTTGAATTTTTAATATAACAATACATTTGCATGAATCTTTTTAACCAGTTGGTAATTGAAAATTCTTTCCCAGTGAGTAAAATACCAATGTTTTATTATTTCACATATCCCTTACCTTTGCTCCTTGTATTGAATGAGGTAGACTTTGGGCATTCTGAGAGGAATGGTAAAATGTTATAAATCTTAATCTGATCACTCCAAAAACAAGCACAAGAATGTTGTCCTGTCCATTGATGGCATTGTAGATAGTACACCAACTTCATGCTGTCTGTCCTTTTTAATGACTTCAGCAGCTAGCCAGTGCTAACAGAGCTATTGATTGAATAAATCAGCAGGGAGTCAGAATCATGAATGGCCTGTAACAGTTAAGGCTAACTAGCATTATTTAAAGCTACCCTGTATATCTTTAAGGAGAAGTCATTGTGACTGGGGCAAGTCCTGCCAGTAGTGTACTTGGGAAACAAAGAACCACAGAACATAGCAGACAGATTTCTCGACCTACGAATTCTGCTCTAGAGGGCATGGTAAAAATAGAACAAAGGAAGAGGATGCCCTGTAAACACCAGGACATCCTGTGGACACATATCCAAAGGGGAGTTAATGTTTCTGAGGTCAATGCCAAGAATCATGCCCCAAGTACCCTGGTGAAAATCAGCAAATCACTGTTTGTTCAGATATTACCAAATGCTACCGAATGAACTACTGGAGGCAGACATTCTCATATCACTTACCTACCAATGATTTCTATTAAAAAAACAAGGCTCATATTTAACATCAACACCCTCCAACCCATCATTGTACTTTTTCCAAACCTTGTAGCCCCATCTCACAGTTTAAACACCCACTGCTAGCTCCAACCTATGACAATCATTTCACTTTATCAAACTAAATGATGCTGAACTCCTCTCTCTCATAAGGGAAAGCCTCTCTCACAAGAAGATACATCAGCTGGAGTAAAGGTGTTGTGGAGAATGTCAACATTTTCTAGCCCAATAATCTTTGGAGTGGCTATTTTGTTGCCCTAACAAGCAATGAGGCTGGAACCACTGATGTTGGTTATACTATCATACTTTATCTTTCTTTTCTCATTTCATCCCATACCTTATTCGAATTTACCAGCTGATGATGCTATGAGCATGAACCTCATATTTACTACAATTTGTGG
Source organism: Mobula birostris (assembly GCF_030028105.1). Lineage (NCBI taxonomy): Eukaryota > Metazoa > Chordata > Chondrichthyes > Myliobatiformes > Myliobatidae > Mobula > Mobula birostris. The sequence goes on along the minus strand of NC_092381.1, from coordinate 63,080,492 downwards.
GCTGCCCTCTGTACATCCTTGGGTGTGCTGGTTGTTAACACAAACAACAAATTTCGAAGTGCATGTGATAAATAGATCTGAAATCTGAACATGTTGGTATCCCCATGCCAATCTTAATAATCATATTCCCTTCAATCTTACTATTGTTTCTATCCTCATTCAGATCCATAACTTGTTCAGCCAAGAGGACAGTAATGATGAAAACACGCCATCACTTACTTTCACATCCACAGCCAGCTCATTATAACCAGTGCAGAATTTACAGATAGGGCAGGTGTTGTGCCATTCGGCAAGAGTAGCTTACAGCCAGGATGTAGTTTAAGGATGGAGGTGTTCACTTAGCAAACTTGTGCTGCAGTGGATTCAAATAAGGTTTTTCACAAAACATGTTATAGAAAAAGGATTATGGGGATGCACAATTAACTTGGGCGCCAGTCAAGCCTTGTCTTTCCTAGAATGTTATTGGAACTATGCTCATGCTGCCAAGTGGAGAAAATTCTAACAACTTAGCCACTGCCTTATGAAAGAGATGATGGAAAGACGGTAAGGGGTTAATGGTATCATTCACTACTGAATATCCAGCCTCAGGCCTGCACTTTCAGCCACATTATTCTATAGAAATTTTCTGATTGCCAGTGACCTCACTAATGCTGATGATTGATCATGAGTGATTCAATAGTATTATGAATACCAATGAGAGGTTGTAGATATCTCTTGCAGATTTTTATCGAGTGGCATTTGCATGCATTGATTGTTATTTGCTATGTATCAGCCCACGTCTGAATGTTGTCCAAACTCAATGACATTGGATTGCAATACATGCAAGCTTAATCCTGTCCTCAGCTGACGTCCACAAAGGTACTTTCATCAGAGATCACTAGTTATTAATCAGAAGAGGAAGTTCTGATGGCTTGCCCTTTGACCTAGCCACTGGGCTACTGAAATCAATTGTAACCCGTCCAAACCTGATAGCAGTTGAACCCTTCAGAACCAAGTGTACCAAGAGCTTCTATCACTCACAGTTGTTTTGAGAACAGGTCACAATTATGAAGGACAAACATACTAATAGAATATGTTACCCTATTCACCATTTCTAATTTAAACTATTCTTCATTTGTTATCACTCTGGAATTTCTCAGACTCTTTCATAGAGTTCCACTTAACATTGGATACTTCTGATTGTTTTTTGAACTGTATTGCAAATTTTCTTAGTCTCGTCCTTCATTTTATTGACAGCACTTACAATCAGATAATTGCTATCAGGGTGTTATTTCTTTTGCTGGAATTAGATATAACAACTATCTCCAATTTCATCAAGACTCACTGATCATGAGCCTCTGACCACCGGACTCATTCAATGAAACATCACACTAAACCTTTTGTAAAGGAATTACCAAACCTAAAGTTTGAGATAGATAACTAGAATAGGAATTTGTAGCAGGGAATAAACTCTGTTTTGGATAACCTGGTGAAGGTCTGGGAGTTCTTCTACTCTTTGCCTTGACTACTGAATGCAAGAATGCAGTTTACCATCTTCACTACCCTATCTACCTGTGGTGTCATCTTCAGAGATCTTTGGTCATGAGGTCCCTTTGTGGCTCAGTATCCCTTGGGATCTAATGTTTATTGTGTATGTTTTCCATTTATAAATATCCCCAAAGATAATCACCTCACACTTAGCAGGGTTAAATTATATCTACCACTTCCTTGCCCAATTTACCAACATCAGACTGCACTTGGAATACTGTGTGCAGTTCTGATCAGACCTTTATAGGAAGGATGTAGAGACTGTAGAAAGGGTACAGAAGAGGTTTATCAGGATGTTGACTAGATTAGAGGGTATAGAGTCTTAGAAAAGATTGGACAACCTTTGTGCTGTCTTTATAGAGCCTCAGAGGCTGAGGGGAGACTAACTAGAGGATTTTAAAATTATGATAGGCGTACACAGGGTGGAAGTCAGAATATTTTCCCTGGGGTAGAAATGTCAAACATCAGAGATCATGCTTTTAAGGTCAGAGGGGGAAGTTTAAAGGTGAAATGAGGGACAAGCTTTTTTCACGCAGAGAATGGTAGCTGCCTGGAATTGGTTACCAGGGGTAGAAGTGACGTCAGGCAGATTGGTGGAGCTTATGACATATTTATATGGACACGTGAATATGAGGCAAATGGAGGAATATGCACAGGAAGGGAAACAATTTACTGTAAACTGGCATAAAGGTCATCACAATATTGTTGGCCAAATAGCCTGTTCAGTACTGTTCTATGGAAGCTGGTAAATTGGTTTAGTATTGGCACATGTTCCAAGGTATGGTGAAAAACTTATCTTGCATACTGTTCATACAGATCAATTCATTACAGCAGTGCATTGAGGTAGTGCAAACTAAAGTGAAACAGAATGCAGAATAGAGTGTTATAGAGAGAGTGCAGTAGCAGCATCAGTAAACTTGGAGATGGAGTTTGAGCAGAATCTGACAACACAGTCATGAGTGTAGAGGGAGTAGAGTAGGGGTTGAGGACACAGCCCTATGGGGCACCAGTGTTGAGAATGACTGTGTCAGAGATGTTGCTGCCTAACCTTACTGACTGCAACCTGTTGGTCAGGAAGTTGTTGAGAGTCACAGCTGAATCATATGAACAACAGTAGGAAGGGAAACAACTAGTTATCAGGCATTCACGCTTCAGAAAATCTGGTAATATGGAACTAGGCGATGTTGTACTGACAGTCATATGCTGGTTCATCCCACTGACTACTCTGCCATTGAATTTACCTCTAGGTGCAGCAGTAGAGCTATGACTATCAATACTTGGATACACTTCACATTTGCCTCAGTTTTACACCTGTGAGGAGTGGCATTGGGATAGTGACCAAGGAGGGTTGGAAGTAGGATATCATAGTGATGGAGATTTCATGAGATCTAATTCCATGTTGGTTTGGGTACCGAATTATGAATAGTCTGATTCAACCAATGACAGACCAGGGAGGGAAATGTAGTCAGTAGTGGATGTGAAAAATTGAAATGAATGGCAAATACATTAGTTTTATTCTTCCTAGTGTTTAACAAAAGAAACATTAAATGCTGGGACATGACTGGACAAGGACTGGACAAAAATAGAGGATGTCTTGTTGGTTCCATTTGTCAACATGCATGTGAAACTCCTTTCACATCTGTGGATGACTTTGTCAACATACTGAAAGTAGGTGAAGGGTAGGTGAGAATCAAGCATAGATCCTTTGGGGCCTTTCTCAGGCTCTAGGTAACAACTCATCCATATCTTAATGACCTTATCCACACCACCATGGTTTTATAAATTTTATGAGGTCACCCCTCATTCTCCTGCAATCCAGGAAATAAAGATCCAAACTGGCCAACCTCTCACTATAACAGCTCTCTAGTCCAGGAAGCATCCTCATAAATCTCGTCTGCTAGCACTCCAGCCTGACAATGTCTTTCCTATGCCAGGGTGACCAAAACTGTACACAATTCTCCCTATGTGTCCTCACCAACTGCAACACAATGCCTCTTCTCCTGAACTGACTTTGACGAATGAAGGTTAGCCTGCTAAGTACTTCCTTCACCACCCTGTCTACTCGTACGGCCACTTTCAGCAAACTGTGCACTTGTACTCCCAGATCCCTCTGTCCACGACACTCATCAGTGCCCTGTCATTCACTGCATAAGGTCTAACTTGATTTGACTGTCCAAAATGCATCACCTCACACTTACCTAAGTTGTAATCCATTTGGTATTCCTCAGCCCATCTCCCTAACTTATCAAGATATCTTTGTAATTCGTTGTAACTAGCTTTGCTATTACCATGAACCCCTCATTTAGTATCATCAGAAAACCTGCTGATTGTGCGATGTGCATTCATATCCAAAGCATTTGCATAATTGATGAATAACAGAGTACCCAACATTGACCCTGGGGCACCCCACTGGTCACAGAACTCAAGTTGAGAATCGACCTTCAACCATTATCCTTTGATTCCTATCATTGAGCCAATTCTGAATCCATCTTGCTGGCCTCCCCTGAATCCCATGCAACCTGACCTTCAAGATTTGCCTATACTGTAGAACCTTGTGAAAGTCCATATACACAGCATCCACTGCCCTACCTTCTTCTATGTCCTTAGTTACCTCTCCTAAAAAGGTTTGTTAGATATAAATTCCAATATGCAAATCCATGCTGACTATTCCTGATCAGACCTTGACTATCCAAGTGATGGTAGATCCCATCTCTCAAAATTCCCTCCAGTAACTTCCCTACAACGGAGTCAAGCTCACTGGCTTGTAGTTTCCTGGCCCATTCTTGCTACCCTCTTTGAACATTAATCACCTTCTAGTCTCCTAGAACTTCATCAGTGGTTAACAACGAGGCAAATATCTGTATAAGATCCTTTGGAATCTCTTCCTTGAACTACAATAAGGCATACGGATACACTTGGTCAAGTCCTAGAGATTTGTCCATCTTAATGTGTTGCAAGGCTGCTATTTCCTCCTTCCTCAGAATATGCACATAAACCAAGACTTCACTACTTAGTACCGTTATTTCTTTGGTATTCAAGATATTTTTCTGTGTACACACTGAAGTGAAACGGACATTAAAAATTTCAGCCATTTCTTGTGGCTCTGGTGGTCTTTAAGAGGTCCTTGTCTCTCCCTAATCAGCTTTTATTGTTAATATAACTGAACAACCCCTTGAAATTATCTTTAACCCTGTCTGCCGAATTTATGTAGTATCGTCTTGATGTCCTCCTGATTTCCCTCTTAAGTCTATATTAAATGTTTTATACTTATCAAAGGATTCATCTGTACCCAGCTGCCTAAACACGAGATATGCTTCCTTCTTTTTCCTTACCAGAGCGTGAATGTCTCTCATCAGCCAGGTTTCCCTGAAATTGGTATGACTACCTGTCACTCACCATAACAGGAACATGCTGCCTCTGGGCTCTTGATATGATCTTTCTGAAAACCCCCAATTTGCCAACTGTTTCTTCGGCTTTAAATGGAGTCACCCAGTCAAGTCTAGCTAAGTCCTACCTAATAGGCCCTGCTCCAGTTCAGGAGTTTAACTTGTGGATCTGTTCTATCTTTTTTCCACAACAGTTTTAAGTAACTGGTTGAAGTGTGGTCACTGGACCCAAAGTGCTCCCCAACTGCCACTTCACTTCACTTGGCCTGCCTCGTTCCCTAAGAGAAGGTCCAGTATTGCTCCTGAATGAATGGGTTTCCTATTGCATTAGGAAACTGTCTTGGATGCGCCACACAAATTCCACCACGTCCATGCCTTCGCAATTCTGGTGGCCCAGTCAATTCTAGGAAATTGAAATCTCCCACCAGCACTATCCTGCTATTCTCATAACTACATGAAATTTCTCAGCACCTCTGCTCCTCTGGCATCTGCTGACTTTTGGAGGGTCTGTAATATAGCCCTATCAAAGTGACTATCTCCTTCTTATTTTAAGTTCTAACCAAATGGCAGTGTTAGTGAAAGGAGGTGTTAGTGGAGCAGCGACTAGTTGAGGTAGGGCAGCCATTTGGTTAGAAGTGGTCCAGTTTGGCTCAAAAGGCTTGGGCAAGCACAGGTGGACTAAGTAAGTAAGTTTCTAGTAAGTTTTTTTTTCTGTTAGCACATAACCAGTGCCCTGATAATGGGTCCTGAGGTAGTAGTATGTTCTTTGTGGAGGATATGGGAACCCTAGGAGATCTCCAGTCTCCATGATAACTATATCTGCACAAAGTGCATAGAGCTGCAGCTCCTTAGATCGTGTTAAGGAACTGGAGCTGCAGCTTGATAACCTTCTACTCATATAAATGAGGAGGTGGAGATAGAAGCTACAGGAGGGTAGTCATCCCTAAATTCCAGGAGGCATGTACCTGGGTGACTGTCAGGAGAAGGAAAGGGAATAGGCAGCCAGTGCAGAGTACCCCTGTGGCCATTCCCCTCAATATGCCACTTTGGATACTTTTGCAGGGTATGACCTACCGGGGGAAGCTGCAGTGACCGTGTCTCTCGCACTGAGTGTGACTCAGAAGAGAAGGGGGAGCAGAGGAGTGCAGAAGTGAGAGGCAATCCCATAATTAGAGGAGCAGAAAGCAGATTCTGCAGATGTGAAATAGACACCTGGATGGTATGTTGTCTCCCAGGTGCCAGGGGCAGGGTTGTCTTGGATTGGGTGCACAGCACTTTAAAGGTAGAGGATGAACAGCCAGGTATGGTGGTACATATTGGTACTAATGATAGGAAAAGGGAGGAGGTCCTGAAGGGAGAATATAGGGAGTTAGATAGAAAGCTGAAAAGCAGAACCTCCAGGGTAGTAATCTTTGGATTGCTGCCTGTGCCAGGCGCCAGTGAGGGTAAGAATAGGATGATTTGGCAGATGAATGCGTAGCTGAAGAATGGGTGCAAGGGACAGAGTTTCAGACTTCTGGATCATTGAGATCTCTTCCAGGAAAAAAGGGACAGATTACACCTGAACCCAAGGGAAACCAATACCCTTGCAGATAGGTTTGCCAGAGAATTGGGGAGTGTTTAAGCTAACTTGGCAGGTGGATGGGAACTGTGATAGAGCTGAGGTTGGTATGCAAGTAGATGCAGTGTGTAGTGAGACTGTGAGAAAGGACAAGCAGATGATAGGGCATACTTGCAGTCAGTGGGATGAGTTGCAGTTTAATGGGGGACAAAATCAAAAAGGGTGATGAAATCAGGTCTGAAACTGATACTTTTGAATGCACAGAATAAGGTAGATGATCTTGTAGAGCAGTTAGAGGTTAGATGTTGTGGGCATCTCTGAGTTGTGGCTGAAAGAAATTTATAGTTGGGAGCTTAACATCCAAGGATCCACATTGTATTGAAGGGATAGGCAGGTAGGTAAAGGGGGTTGGTGTGGCTCTGTTGGTAAAAAAAATAAAATCAAATTCTTAGAAAGAGATGACATAGGATCATAAGATGTAGAAATTTTGTGGGAAGAGTTAAGAGACTGCAAGAGTAATAAGTTCATGTTGGGAGTTATATACAGGCTTCCTAACAGTGGCTAGGACGTGTGCTGCTAATTACATCGGGAAATAGAAAACACATGTCAAAAGGGCAATGTTGCGATAATCATGGGGAATTTCAATATGCAGGTAGATTGGGAAAACCAGGTTGGTGCTGGATTCCAAGAGAGGGAATTTGTAGAATTCCTACGAGATGCTTTTTAGAGCAACTTGTGGTTGAACCCACTAGGGGAACATCAATTCTGGATTGGGTGTTGTGTAATGAAGCAGATTCAATTAGGGAGCTTAAGGTAAAGGAACCCTAAGGAGAGAGTGATCATAATATGATAGAATTCACCCTGTAGTCTAAGAAGGAGAAGCTAAAATCGTATACATCAGTATTACAGTGGAGTAAAGGGAATTAAAGAGACATGAAAGAGGAACTGGCCAAAGTTGATTAGAAGAGGTCATTAGCAGGGAAGATGGCAGAGCAGCAATGGTTGGTATTTCATGGAGAAATTCAGAAGGTGCAGGAAAGATACATTCCAAAATGAAGAAAAATTCTAAAAGCAGGATGATACAACTGTGGTTGACAATGGAAGTCAAAGCCAACATAAAAGCAAAAGAGTGAGCATATAATAGACCAAAAATTAAAGGGGAGTTAGAGGATCAGGAAACTTTTAAAAGCTAACAGAAGGCAACTAAAAAAGCTATAAAGAGAGAAAAGATGAAATATGAAGGTAAGCTAGCCAATAATAATAGACGATACCAAACATTTTTTCAGATATATAAAGAGTGAAAGAGAGACAAGAGTGTATGTCAGAACGCTCTGAAAATGACACTGGAGAGATAGTAATGGGGGGGCAAAGAAATGGGGGAACAACTGAATAAGTATTTTGTGTAAGTCTTCCTTGTAGAAGACACTGGCAGAATGATGGAAGTTCGAGAATATCAGGGTGCAGAACCGAGTGTCATTGCTTTTACTAAGGAGAAGGTGCTTGGGAAGGTGAAAAGTCTGAAGGTAGCTAAGTCACCTGGACCAGATGGATTACAACCCAGGGTTCTGAAGGAGGTAGCTGAAGAAATTGTGGAGGCATTAATAATGATCTTTCAAGAATCACTAAATTCTGGAATGGTTCCTGAGGGCTAGAAAATTGCAAATATCGCTCCACTTTTTAAGAAGAGAAAGAGGCAGAAGAAAGAAAAGTACAGGTCAGTTAGCCTGACTTCAGCGTTTGGAAAAATGCTGGAGTCCATTATTAAGGATGAGGTTTTGGAGTACTTGAAGCCACATGATAAATCAGGCCAAAGTCATCATGGTTTTCTAAAGGGGAAACCTTATCTGAAAAATCTGTTGGAATTCTTTGAGGAAATAAAAGGTGAGATGGAGAAAGGAGAGTTAGTGGGTGTTGTATCCGTAGAGTTTCATAAGGTCTTTGACAAGGTACAGCACGTGAGGCTGCTTAACAAGATGTATGTATTACTGGAAAGGTACAAGCATGGGTAGAAGGTTTGTTGACTGGCAGGAGTGGGAATAAAGGAGGCCTTTCTGGTTGGCTGCCAATGACTAGTGGTGTGCTGTAGGGTTCGGTGTTGGGACAGCTTCTTTTCACATTATGTGTCAATGATTTGGATCAAGGAATTGGTGGTGTCATGGCAAACTTGGCCATGATGCCACCAATAAGGATGAATTCCTTTAGCCAGAGGGTGGTGAATCTGTGGAATCTATTTCCATACTCAACTATGCAGGCTAAGTCATAAGCCATACTTAAGGCGGAGATTGATAGGTTCTTGATTAATCAGGATGTCAAAGGTTATGGGAAAAGGCAGGAGAATGGGGTTGAGAGGGATAATAAATCAGCCATGGAGCAGACTCGATGGGCTGAATAGCCTAATTCCACTCCAACGTTTTATGGCCTTATTCTCTTAAAAGATCTCATTAGATGGTCCCTCAGGAAAACCCTCTCTAAGTACTGCTGCTATTAGTATTCTCACTTATCAAAAAGGTACACTCTTTCCTTTTCCTCTGCCATCCCTAAATCATTTGTATCCCAGAACATTGAACTGCCAGTCCTACTATCTTCTCAACGATGTTTCTGGTATGGCAACAATATCCCAGTCCCTAAAGGCAATCCATACCCTTAGTTCATCTGCTTTACCAGTAAAGTTACGTGCATTGAAATAGCTGCAATTGACAGCAGTATTCCTCTCTGCCCTTGTACTGTAGACATGGTCATCCTATTTGCGTGACTAGTACTCTTTGGATTCTGCACATTTCCCTGTCTTCTTACTGACTTCACTTTCTTGATTTCTAGTTTCTTTGAGAAACTGCCTGGAGGTTGAGATGAATATGTGAGGAAAAATGCCCATGGCCACAGTCACAGTGAGTAGAATTGATGCTAATCAGTATTCTAGCAGGAACAGACACTTGAATGGAGAGAATCAAACTTGAAAGATGTAAACTTGGGAGAACACAATATATTAAAGGAGCGAAGAGGAGAGAATTATGGAGAAGAATGATCATTTTCAGGGGAAAAGGGATTGAGTGTGGACTTTTTTGAGAGGAGAGATGTTTAATGGTAGATTTTCAGAAGATGTGGAGAGTGATTATGCGATGACAGATCTGGAAACATGGTGAACAGTCAAATGGGAATGAGTTTAGGGAAGTGAAAGATGAGTGTGATAGGCTGGATAATATTGAAGAGTGAGGCGAGACTGAAAAAATACAGGGAATCACAGTTAGGTCAGAGGATGCATGATGGATTGCTTGTATTAGCAAGTATAGCATGTTACTATTTAAATTGTGCACAATGCTTTCCTTATCCATCAATTACTAAATTGAAATTATTCATTAAATTAAATACATAAAATAAAATTTCAGTGCTTTGTTTATTTAACTTCCTCAGAAATAAGTGATGAGTTAGTTGACACAAATCAGAAGGATGGGCGATGATACGATTACAACTCGAAACCCGAATAGAGACACATAATGCAAAAGGACAACTGTTAACTTGGCATAGTGTAGTTCAGTGGCCTCACAATCAAAGCACACTCCATCGGCTTGTCTTAAGCTTGAAACAAAACTTCTTTCACAAAATTGTTGGAGCCCATTAAATATTCCCTTGCTGCTTCTAAGTAATTAGATTTTAACAGGATTTGCAACAGATCAGAACAATCTCTATGGGGGCAAATGTGAGGCTCTCCCTTTGGCTTTATCAGCAAAGCAGCATTTAAAAAGGTTCCAAACCAGAAGTTAATAGAACCATTACAGAGTTCCCTCAAATAATTACATTAATGCATAACCCCTAAACAATTCTGGATAGATCAAAATAGAGCAGCTAAAGAAGAGCAAAATTAGAAAATGACACATCAACTGAAGTATTTCCTTCCTCTAGTTTTCTTTTTAACTTTATACAGGCAATTTCAATTCCATGGGCCAATCTTTAGTATCGTTATCCATTATTTAGAGTCATAGAGTTGTATTGCACAAAAATACATCATGTTGATCTTCTTGCCATCTACAGTAATCCATTTGCCCATGTTAGTCCCTATCCTTCTATACTGTGTCTGTCTAAATACTTCTTTAAAATAGTGATTGCACCTGATTCCATCACCTCCCCTGACAGCATGTTCCTGATATTAACCACTTCCTGCTTAAAATAATTTCCCCTTCAAATCCCCTTTTAAACTACCTCCTCTCAGGTTAAACCTATATTGCATTGTTGTTGATATGCCTACCATGGGTGAAAGATTCTGACTATCTACTCCTCTTATAACTTTATATAACTCAGTCAGGTCCAGGAAAACCAATTCCAGCATATTTAATCACTTCCCATAAGTCTGTCAATCCAGGCAAAATCACTTCAAGCGCTTCATATGGGCTCTGGGATCTATGGTAGGTCCTGAATGAGGAATGTTTCAATTAAATGGATTGAATCCTCTGTGGATGGGATGCATCTTCTGTGAAGCGCCCCATCCACAGAAGATGCACTATTTCATTATGACTTCATAAATGATAAAAGTTCTCAAAAACATGCCAAGTGCAGCTGTCTGGGACACATAGCAATCATAGTTTTGGCACACAGGAAAATATTTTGTACAGTTTCTAAAAAGTACAAGCTATTGTATGATGTGAAGCAAATCGTGAGAGTGCTTTATGAGATATGGATGTCAGGTTGTTTATGTTGACTGAGTGAAACGGATCAAAAATCTGGACTAGTTTCTTTCTTTCTGGTGCACATGATCTCAGAAGAGTGGACCAAGTAAGCTCTACATGTAGGAAAAAAAAACTGCAGAAAACTCACTCATTTCTCTTGTTTGTTTTATTTCCACATGTTGAAGGTAAGAAAAATGCTGCAGAGGGAGGAAGAGAAGGGGGAACCATTTGCAGAATATTCCATACTTATCAATATTACTAGTGATTGATTGATTTATTGTGTAATCCGCACTGTAAAGTGTATTTACCAACTCAGATAGGTTAACTTTTTCCAGTTTAAGTGACAAATCCTGATGACATTATTATTAGTCATGACTTAGAAAGGTTACTATGCCTAATAGTGCAAAGGGTCAAAATTAACATACAGAAATGATGTTGCATCTTCCTTGGGTTAATCACTATATAACCACTAGTGTTAATTCAATATCCCTCCAATTCTTAGCTCATTCTAGTCGTTATCCTCAATATGATCCTCTTCAACATCTTTTAGATTAAACATAACAAGAAGGACCTTAATATTTAATTACAATGGTTTAATTTTTATTTTAATTTCTTAATGATGACTCTGTCATGAAAGAGGATGGGGAGCAGTACTCATGGTGAGCAAGGTGATGGTTTTTAATAGGGAAGCCGAAGATACAAAGCTCTTTTAAAATTAATTTAGCTGATGATACCTTCATATTGGAAGATAGAACATAGAGCAGTACAGCACAGGAGCAGGCCTTCCGGCCCACATTGTTGTGCAAAACCAAATAAATAAGTAATAATACGGCAAATTAAATTAATCCCTTTTGCCTATACAATGTCTATAACCCTCCATTTTCCTCACATTCATGTGCCTACTTAAAGATCTCTTAGAAGTCCCTAATGTACCTGCCTCTACCACCACTCCAGGCAGCAGCTTCCAGGCACCCTTCTCTCTCTGTGTAACAGATTTGCCTCTAACATCACCTTTAACACTACTCTCTTTCACCTTAAATCCATGCCCTCTGGTATTAGATATTTCAAACCTGAGAAAAAGAGACTGTCTGTCTACTCTATACCTCTTATGATCTCCCCTCCCTCCGAAGGTCCAGATAAAAACAGTTTAGGTTTGTCCAAGCTCTCGTACAGCTCATACCCTTTGATCCCGGCAGCATCCTGGAAAACCTCTTCGGCACCCTCTCCAAAGCCTCAACGTCCTTCCTATAATGGGGTGACCAGAACTGTGTGCGATACTCCAGATGTGGCCTAATTAGAGTTTTATAAAGCTGCAACTTTACTTCCTGACTTTTAAAATGTATGCTTATAAAAGCAAGTGTGTATCAAACTGTGTGGCCATTTTCAGGGTGCTATGAACTTGGGTCCCAAGATCCCTCTTCTCATCAGCACTGTTATTCCTGCACAATATGCTTTAATATTCCTTGAATCACAGCCACTAATCACATAGTCTATGATAACTGGTTGTCTTCCTTTACCTGAATTTTAAACAGGAGGCATTAGCTTATCCTCATTTAATGCCCACACGCATTTAAGCACGCAAAATAACAGACGTACAGAATCAGATTTACATATGTACAACACAGGGAATTTAAAATCAACGTATGTGTGAGCATACACATATGCAAAAAGTACATATTCACTTGGTGCACATGTATATCTGAGCATAAATATGAACAGGCTTATGTAAGTACATTGCACTCAATATCTTTGGGGATAGAATAACTAATGGATGTTTACTGTCTACACTCATAATGATAGAAGAAAAATAAACTTGAATATATCAGAGACAATAAGTACACCACTGAAGGAAGCGCAGCAATCAATTCAGCACAAATAACAAAGAGATAAATGGCCTGTTAATCTATTTATTTCAATGTTGTCGTTGATGGATGAAAGAAGTATTGTCCTCTAGGTAATGTACCAGAGGGAAATGAGTTTAAATATGTCCCAATCATTTCAAATACCTCTAGCAATCCAAGGGCTATAGATAACTGAAAGAACCTGGATACTTATGAACCAGCATTACTTATCAAACACTACTTTTTTTTAACAGAAAGCTGACACATGAGCCATTAAATATGCAAACATTTTGCAGTAAGCCAAAAAATGAATTAGCTGATCTCAATAATGTTAGCATTCTTTAAATCATCTGACTGGGTCCAAATGCTTTCTAATTGCTAAAACAGGCTGTTTTCTGTACGTTTTCTTGATTTCTTTTCAAGTCATTATTGAATTAAATGTTTTCCTGTCATTTTGCAAAGGCAGTCTATTTTTATAAAGAAAATATCAAAACAGAAGTTAGAATATTCTAACTAAAGTACCCCTTGTTCCATTGGTGATTGAGAAAAGATTGAGTCTTGTCTCATTACCTCCATAATCTCTCAATTCCTTGTTTTTGAGCTGTAAAATGTTGATGTATAAATAACTCTCAGCTGGATTCTCTGACCACAGACTGGAACGTATTTGCATCTTATCCATTTTCTTAGGTGAACAAGATACCTTAATAATGAATTGTAAAAACTCCTACAGGTCTTATGGAAACCTATTCATCACATGAAATTTAGGGGCAGAAAATTACTGCACTGGGTGTTGCTCTTCTTGCCATTTTACTAAAAACCTTACAGAGGACTATAGTTTGTCACTGTTGTGGTTAGAATGAATGGCTTTCTTTGTTATTTTTCATATATACGTTTATTTCTTCCAGTTTGAATTTTCCTTCAAGTTTAACCTTCAGATCAAATTTTCATCCCATTCGCTCCTTCAACCACCCCTTGATGAAGGCCTTTGCCTGAATGGAGCTTCAAGGTTGTTCACAGTCTCAGTATCGACATAATGTGAATGTGCTGGATGGCTGCAGGAGCACCATGGCTTAACATAATTGTCTCTTCGCCCAACATCCCAAAACATTTTAGAGGATACAAACAGAAAATATGGCAATATTCGGCAGCTCAGGCCACATCTGTAGAAGAGAAACAGAATTAATACTTCAGGTCAAAGACCATGGTCAGAAACAGGAAGAGACAAGAAGTTCATTAACCTGCAGAGTAGGTGGGGAAGTGGGGTGGAGAGCAGATGTCTCTGATAGGGCCTCTAACAATTCTCACAAATGGTCTGCAATATTAAATGGGGTTTTTTTTCCCACAGACGTCTGACCTAAATGAATACTTACAGCATTTTCTGTTTTTATTTTAGATTTTTAAACATCCGTAGTTTTTATATAGGCATTCTTAGAGGGATCATTGCATAATAATAAATTGAGGGAACGCTGATTAATGTTTTCTTTGACAGCTCAGCAATGTTTAAGCTTCACACACAAAGTGCTGGAGGAACTCAGCAGGCCAGGCAGCACCTTTGGAAAAGGTCCTGATGAAGGGTCTCAGGCCAAAATGTCAACTGTTTACTCTTCTCCATAGATGCTGCCTGGCCTGCTGAGTTCCTCCAGCATTTTATGTGTGTTACTTTGGATTTCCAGCATCTGCAGATCTTCTCATGTTTGGAATGTTCAAGCTTGTTGCTGAACCACTGGAGTCTGACCTGGTTAAGAATTTACCACAGGTAAGAATTGTATCTCATGCTCACTTGAGTACTGTGGTTCAATGTAACTCCTGACATTTGCTTAAATATAGATTAACGTTGTTTGTTTCATTTTGGAATTGAAAGATCTGAAATCCATTACTCTGCAAACCAAACCTGATGAGAGAAAAATCATTACAATTGTTTTTATCCAGGAAATGTAAATTGGCAGTCTATTCCAGAGAAAGCTACTGTAGAACTGTGCCTGAAATGAGTAATAATCTAGTTGGTGATGTGGCAAAAGGGCAGAGGTGTGCTAGAGGTTTGTATGGGGAGAGTCAGCAGGATTGGGAAGGACTCAAAAATGCTTTCTTTTGGTCCTGAGGTAATGCATAACATAACAATCTACGTTATTGACTTCTTTGCTGAGACAATATTTGTCAGAGGTTCAAAAAGTCATTGCTCAACCAGGTCTGAACTTAGATAAAACCATTGACATAATGAAAGATGGAACTGAACTGAGAGTATGTGAATAAGCAAAAAGAACTTATTTATTGAACAAAACATATTACATAGAAGTACAGAAGTACAATATTTTTACAAAAGGACAGGTATTATTATACATTAATACATCAGAGAATTACTTATGTTTAACAATATTTGAATGACTTGTTTTCATATTAATTTGCAACTAAACTTTCCATTTTCACTATTATTTCTGGATTGTCAACAGTGCTTCAATAATTTCTTCTTTGATTTTCCTCCCCTTCCCAAACCCAAAGATATATATTCCATTCAAAATATATTATTGAAAGCAAGACCTTCATGCCATCTATAATCCCTGTCTTTAGATAACTTGATTTAATGGCAGTCAACATCTTCCTGCTCATTTCAATTTCTATTAAAGATCAAATATTTATTTGTTTGTGAAAGGGCATACCCTTAGCTCTTTCCCTGGGTCAACCACACAAATTGATTTACATATGGGACAGTGTGAAAGTAATCTGGCAATGATAGATTCTATAGTGACCATGGCCACTCATTGCAGAGCTCCAGTTAGTGAAGTGAGCCAAATGCTCAGATTGTGGCTGAATCAGTAAGAATCTGATGAGGTAATGGAGAACTATAGAGTTCTCCAGTTAGTCTGAGGACCCCATACACTTCTGGTCACTGAAGCAGAAGGAGAGCATCAAGGCCCATAAAGGATGTAGGGAAGAATCGCAAGTTTGAAGCTCAGTACGATATGGAATGTTTTAGAGCTATATGTGATAGCAAGAAGCTTAGAAAAGTTAAACCTCATCAGTGCTGCATGAAAAATAAACAAGAAGGAGAACTTGCAGTGATATAGTGTTTTTCATTTCCCTTTCAGTACTCTTTGGCCAGAGAAGTACATTGAATATATATTCCCCGTTGTAGTCCAGAAAATGTGTCAGTCAATTTATGTATTCCAAGCTCCCCTAAATAGCTATGTGACATCAGTCAGATATTAATGTTTGGTACTATTAAGTGAGGGGTAAATATGGGCCAGGACACCAGGGAAATGTACCTTGTTTGGTTTTCTAACAGAGTACCAAAGACTTTTTTTATATTCATCTGAGAAAGCAAATGGAACATCGTTTTGACATACCATCTGAATACTGCAAAATACTAAAAGTTCAAGACTGATGACAGGAAGCACTGTTTCATACAAAGAATGATCAGTATTTGGAATGTAGATAGAGCAGTGGTAATAAAAACTCCGGACAGATAAATTGGAGATTAATACATGGGAAACTGTAAGGACATGAAGATGTGAAGAAAGGTGTCATTTCTGCATAACTTGTGATTTATGGTATTTATTTTAAGTATAAACTTCTTGAATTCCTTGATTAGATTTAATATTCAATTTCAATCCTGAGGATCAATTATTCTATGTGCATTCCACCACCATTCACAACCTTCAGTTAGATACAAATTTTTAATTCACTGCTGGGTTTCATTGAAGCCAATATAAATCATAAGAACACAGTGATTTCCAATATCTGCCCTCTATTGTATCAAAGCAACCATCAACTTTGGTGAATATAACACAGTATAGGTCTAGGCAGATTTTCTTGTTCTTGCGTTTCGACGTAAAGGATCACCTTGTATGGCATATGAAGAAAAATCAGGCAAATTCATTTATCAGATTTCCTTTTCTACTAAATGATTTTCATACAAGGCTTAAATAATATGTAATCTCCAGGCACAAGAACAAGTGTGTACCTGAAAATGTTCAAACTACTCAACTAATCAACTAGCATGTGTGAGGGGAGAAAAAGGAAAACCATGTGCTCCACGTAAACATTAACAAGTAACTCTGGGTTGCTGGTAATACAAAAATTATTGAAGTTTTAAAGCTGAAGTAATTTAGATTTTCAGCTTGTGGAAGCTAGGAGTTGGCAGGATAGAGGGAGGGAGTGGGTGTTGGACATGACCAACCTCCTCTCAGGAGACAATTTTTTAAAATTTAAATGTTTATTGCACTTCACATCTCATGCTTCATCCCCCCCCCCCCCACCGCCCCCAATCAAGTTTCCTGAGCTGGCTATGATTCCCAGCGTTTAACTACATAGAGGAAGTAAGTGCCTGTTCGAACAAGACATTATTACAAGTGGACAAAGAGAATCAAGACATTATTCCATGATTACCCAGTGTAAGTATTTTCAGTGAACATCCTTAACAGTGGACACATCCCCCCCGATTAGACTACAGTAATTCCATTGAGCTCTCCAGTGACTCAACAGACCCTTTCCACCCCATGATATCACTGTCTGTTTTCCCCCATCTTCTAATGATCAGCAGTGCCTATCTCTTACTGCAGTTGCACAGACTCCTGCTGCACGTCCTGCTTAATAGGAGACAGCGTTGGTGACTCAAGGTGGCTTCTAGGTGGAGATTATGTTCAGAAGTAAATACCATGAAGTGAAATCTCTGAATATCTGGAGTAACTTCTTTCTGGACTCCTCCTCTTGCACCTCACAGGCCCTTCTTAACCTCTTCTGGAAATCCTGGCCTAATATTGGACCCAGTACTTCAAGTTGAAGCGCAGTTCCCATGGAAGGCTGTTGACCTGAAACATTGGTCCTGTTTTCTCTCCCCTATTGCTGCCTGAAAAATGATAAAACACTGGTGATAACGACCCCCAAATTACTGTCCTTGGTGGGTGGGGAGAAAAAAGGTCTCAAGTCACCAGAGTCCTGGAAATCCTCCAAGTACATGGTGAAATGGCAGTGGGAGGAGGCAGCAAGTGAGATAAATGCTAGGTGCTAAACACCCATAAATATAGATGCAATGTTCACTTATGGACAGGAGGGATTTAGAAGGATATGGACCAAGTGCAGACAAACGGATCCAACTTGGTGGGCACTGTGGTCGGCATGGATCAATTGGGCAGAATGGCCTGTTTCCTTGCTGCATTTCTCTATGGCTCTATGATTGCTGAGTAATTCTAGCACTTACTTGTTATATTTCAGAATTCCAACACCTACAAGATTTTGGCCTGTAAAGGTCCAGGACACACTGGCCCTGTGAATTTTCAGTCTAACTTTTACATATTTGTCTTTCTTTAAATACAGGGATATTATTGAATTATAAATTGAATGCAACAGAAGACATCCAGAGTATACATGTCAGCAAGTACGTGATTAAACAATTAATGCTTTTAGTGAAATGATACTAATAAAATGATTCTCCCTGAAAAATAAAGGTTACATTTTTCTCTTAGATCTTGATGGAGCGCTGTTGCCCAATTTTGGGTTAAATTTCCAGCTGTTACCATTTTTCCATTATTTTTAATCAAACAATTTGTGGTAGTTCTGACAGGTTTCTAGTAGAAAGGTGTATATATTTCAATGCTAGGAGTATTGCGGGGAAGGCGGATAAGTTGAGGGCGTGGATTGACACGTGGAATTATGATGTTGTAGCAATTAGTGAAACTTGGCTACAGGAGGGGCAGGACTGGCAGCTTAATATTCCAGGGTTCCGATGTTTCAGATGTAATGGAGGCAGAGGAATGAAAGGTGGGGGAGTAGCATTGCTTGTTAGGGAAAATATTACAGCAGTGCTCAGGCAGGACAGATTAGAGGGCTTGTCTACTGAGTCCTTATGGGTGGAGCTGAGAAACAGAAAAGGTATGGCCACGTTAGTGGGATTGTATTACAGACCACCCAATAGTCAACAAGACTTGGAAGAGCAAATCTGCAGAGAGATAGCAGGCAACTGCAGGAAACATAAAGTTGTGGTGGTAGGGGATTTTAATTTTCCATACATTGATTGGGATTCCCATACTGTTAGGGGTCTAGATGGTTTAGAGTTTGTAAAATGTGTTCAGGAAAGTTTTCTAAATCAGTATATAGAGGGACCAACTAGAGGGGATGCAATATTGGATCTCCTGTTAGGAAACGAATTAGGGCAAGTGACAGAAGTCTGTGTAGGGGAGCACTTTGGTTCCAGTGATCATAACACCATTAGTTTCAATTTGATCATGGACAAGGATAGATCTGATCCTAGGGTTGAGGTTCTGAACTGGAAGAAGGCCAAATTTGAAGAAATGAGAAAGGATCTAAAAAGCGTGGATTGGGACAGGTTGTTCTCTGGCAAAGATGTGATTGGTAGGTGGGAAGCCTTCAAAGGGGAAATTTTGAGAGTGCAGAGTTTGTATGTTCCTGTCAGGATTAAAGGCAAATTGAATAGGAATAAGGAACCTTGGTTCTCAAGGGATATTGCAACTCTGATAAAGAAGAAGAGAGAGTTGTATGAAATGTATAGGAAACAGGGGGTAAATCAGGTGCTTGAGGAGTATAAGAAGTGCAAGAAAATACTTAAGAAAGAAATTAGGGCTAAAAGAAGACATGAGGTTGCCTTGACAGTCAAAGTGAAGGATAATCCAAAGAGCTTTTACAAGTATATTAAGAGCAAAAGGATTGTAAGGGATAAAATTGGTCCTCTTGAAGATCAGAGTGGTCGGCTTTGTGCGGAACCAAAGGAAATGGGGGAGATCTTAAATAGGTTTTTTGGGTCTGTATTTACTAAGGAAGCTGGCATGAAATCTATGGAATTGAGGGAATCAAGTAGTGAGACCATGGAAACTGTACAGATTGAAAAGGAGGAGGTGCTTGCTGTCTTGAGGAAAATTAAAGTGGATAAATCCCCGGGACCTGACAGAGTGTTCCCTCGGACCTTGAAGGAGACTAGTGTTGAAATTGCAGGGGCCCTGGCAGAAATATTTAAAATGTCGCTGTCTACGGGTGAAGTGCCGGAGGATTGGAGAGTGGCTCATGTTGTTCCATTGTTTAAAAAAGGATCGAAAAGTAATCCGGGAAATTATAGGCCGGTGAGTTTAACGTCAGTAGTAGGTAAGTTATTGGAGGGAGTACTAAGAGACAGAATCTACAAGCATTTGGATAGACAGGGGCTTATTAGGGAGAGTCAACATGGCTTTGTGTGTGGTAGGTCATGTTTGACCAATCTGTTGGAGTTTTTCGAGGAGGTTACCAGGAAAGTGGATGAAGGGAATGCAGTGGATATTGTCTACATGGACTTCAGTAAGGCCTTTGACAAGGTCCCGCATGGGAGGTTAGTTAGGAAAATTCACTCGCTAGGTATACATGGAAAGGTGGTAAATTGGATTAGACATTGGCTCGATGGAAGAAGCCAGAGAGTGGTGGTAGAGAATTGCTTCTCTGAGTGGAGGCCTGTGACTAGTGGTGTGCCACAGGGATCAGTGCTGGGTCCATTGTTATTTGTCATCTATATCAATGATCTGGATGATAATGTGGTAAATTGGATCAGCAAGTTTGCTGATGATACAAAGATTGGAGGTGTAGTAGACAGTGCGGAAGGTTTTCAGAGCCTGTAGAGGGACTTGGACCAGCTGGAAAAATGGGCTGAAAAATGGCAGATGGAGTTTAATACTGACAAGTGTGAGGTATTGCACATTGGAAGGACAAACCAACGTAGAACATACAGGGTTAATAGTAAGGCACTGAGGAGTGCAGTGGAACAGAGGGATCTGGGAATACAGATACAAAATTCCCTAAAAGTGTCGTCACAGGTAGGTAGGGTCGTAAAGAGAGCTTTTGGTACATTGGCCTTTATTAATCGAAGCATTGGTATAAGAGCTGGAATGTTATGATGAGGTTGTATAAGGCATTGGTGAGGCCGAATCTGGAGTATTATGTTCAGTTTTGGTCACCAAATTACAGGAAGGATATAAATAAGGTTGAAAGAGTGCAGAGAAGGTTTACAAGGATGTTGCCGGGACTTGAGAAACTCAGTTACAGAGAAAGGTTGAATAGGTTAGGACTTTATTCCCTGGAGCGTAGAAGAATGAGGAGAGATTTGATAGAGGTATATAAAATTATGATGGGTATAGATAGAGTGAATGCAAGCAGGCTCTTTCCACTGAGGCAAGGGGAGAAAAAAACCAGAGGACATGGGTTAAGGGTGAGGGGGGAAAAGTTTAAAGGGAACATTAGGGGGGGGCTTCTTCACACAGAGAGTGGTGGGAGTATGGAATGAACTGCCAGACGAGGTAGTAAATGCGGGTTCTTTTTTAACATTTAAGAATAAATTGGACAGATACATGGATGGGAGGTGTATGGAGGGATATGGTCCGTGTGCAGGTCAGTGGGACTAGGCAGAAAATGGTTCGGCACAGCCAAGAAGGGCCAAAGGGCCTGTTTCTGTGCTGTAGTTTCTATGGTTTCTATGGTTAATTCAATATAGATCTCCTTGTTATCCTACTTTCCTCAAAAAAGGATTTTTGCTGGAGTCACGTTGTAGACACTGGTACCCCTCTGATTCAGATGGCCATTCCTTATCAGTAAACCCAAACTCTGGCTATCAGTAGATTATGCAGAGAAGAATCTTATCCTGTCCTCATTTGATTTTCACACACATTTATACATTTCAGTAAGAATTTCTGGATAAAATTCAGCAGTTGAAGCCCCAATATTTTTTTCTGCAGCATAACCCTCGGCTGTTGAAGCCATTTGCAGTGACCACGCTCCCAATCTACTGAGAATCTGAAATATATTAATAATGGAACATTGAATACTTCATATCTGCACACCCCAGCCTTCAGGGTAGCTCAGTGTAACAGCTTTTAATCAATTGATTTGTTTACAACACATTAAAGAAAGCCTCATCCATTTTTACAGAAGAAGGAAACAACCCAACTGAGCACTAACACTCCGGCAAATGCACTTCAGTCCCCACTGTCCTCAGCAATTTCCTGAATGCAATAAAATAATGGAATAATTACATTCAAGCAAGGACTGTGTGATCTTTTTAATTATTCCAAACCTCATCTTAGATCACACTCTTCAAACCTACCATTATAACTGATTGTCTTAAATCAGTCAACTAATCTTTGAGATCGTAAATAATCCAGCTATTAAAGACAAAGAAATGCTAAATATTAAATTGTAACCTTTATTATTCAGAAAATTAACCTCAGGATAATAGGATAGTATCCTCTTCAGAGAACGAGAAAGTGAATTTGTTTTCTTGTGATTCCTTGCGTATTATAAAATGGAAATTTTTTTGAATGTCAGTCTCTGAAATGGAAATAGGTTGGGAACATTTTATTGTTCTATAAGGTCATTACACTGAATTCTGTAATTATGGAAATGATCTGTCCAGTTTCTAGCCAATGTTTTCTCCCATCCATAAGGTAAAGGAATGTTCAATCATGCATCTCCTGGGAAAGTAAGGTCATAACTGTAAGAATCAGCAGAATCAAATTAAGCAAAGAAATTTCATTAGTGTTTAGCCAGAAGGCATCTGTAAAAGAAAAGTACAGGGCAAAGAACTTACATGGGAGTTGAAAAGGAAAAAGAAAATGGTTTGGTGACAAAGAGTTGGTGACAGAGTTCTTGAAAGAATGCTACTTTCGCACAGAGACCTATCAGTTGTACATGGAGGTAAGAGGAGAGGTAGAGCCATGAAATATTGAACTTGTCTGTCATTTTAGACTGCACACATTTTCATCATTTTTGAAGGTAGAACATAAAATGAAGCCTTATATGTTGTTGAATAAAAACTGGTGTTAAGAAATAATTTTGTCCTTCTGATTTCTTTTTTTCTTTATAAGGGTGTTAACTCAAAACTGAGAGCCCATTCTTTATGAACAGTCCCAGAAACTCCACTTTGGCAGGCTTATTGCTCAAATGGAAAGCCATAGGTGAGTCCAGTCTTTTTCATACTCAACTGCCTAGCAAAGTCCTTTTCAGCAGAGTCATTAGGCAATAGAAAAATATCCCCTACTCTACACTGAGGCCAATAATATCACTCCTATCAATACAATAGCAACATATACTAATGATTAAACCTGGAGAATTTTCTTTTTCACTGGAAGAAAAATAAATTTATATAACTTATCACTTTATATCTGATGAGAAGAATATGGTAGCCACATTGTACACAGCAAGGTCACAAAATCAGCAAAGAAGAGATAAGTGAAGAAGAAGTTAACCTGCTTTCAGTTCTGTTGGCTACTGGATGAGCATTGGCACAGACAAAATTCAAATGCATATACTTGTTGGGGCAGTGAATACCTTTCGAAATAATATGTTTTTGAAAATTACTGCAAGTGTTTAATAATAACTTTAAAATGTTTAATCTCATTTCAATATTTAACTCTGTTTGGAATGGATTAATCTAGTTATAAAGTCTTCAGGGTGTATAGTCTTGCATGTTTTGCCAAACAAAAGAATTTGCAGAAATGAGTAGAAAGACTTTATGCCGGGTTTAATGGTGGGAATGGACAATTTAGCAGCCAGCAGCATTACCAACAGAAGTGGATGGCGATTTTAATCTCAACAGGAGTCACAAGGGCCAAAGTATTTTGTTTTTGGATCCCTGTTGGTAGGGTACAATGCCAGCCTGACAAGAGCAAAGTGATTAAGGGTTTTAATAAAAGGGTGCTAACTCTAAATAAATACTTTCTGGTAATCAAAAGCCATACTGAGAGAAATTTTGCAGGACACTTAAAAGTAGACTAAGAATAAAACATAACATAAAGTCTGATAGATTGTTAAGTAGAAGGCTTTTTAAAAATTGAATTTAATTTACTGTGATATGATAGGTATTTATGCCTCAATAAGCATGTGCAGATTGAGTTCAAGGGTCAGCTTCAATGCTTATTTGACAAGCAATGCATAATGGGACAAAAAATGAATGACAGTTGCCTTTCCCAGAAATAGAGGTTTATTAACCTGTATTTTCTCTCGTTTTTCACAGCACAGTACCTCAGGGAGGCATTTCCAATGCAAATAAGCCAAACTGTGATCTGTGTTCACACCATGAGCTCTTTCCTCTGAATCACTTTCTACATAAAGTCAAAAAACCAAAGAAAATGGAAAAGACTAAATTGTTTAGTCTCAGAGATGATAAAATTAAATGTGGTTAAAGCGCTCATGTGAGCCCAATATCCTCTCATTTCTGACAAAAACTGTGAAATCGTTTGCTGTGAGCTCAAAAAGATTCACTGAAGTGGTAAAGTAATTCGCCAATATTATGACCTGAGTTTCCTATTCCATCTAACTTAATAGTCATTTTTATATTAACATAGTTTACTCATGTCTGCATTTCGAGAGTGAATCTAGGGTCACATTGTTTGAGGTAAATTTGTATTTAAAACATATTACAGCAGGAAACTATTAAACGCAAACTGCCTGCACAGACAGATTTTACACATTGAGTGTGTAATGCATTTAGGAATAAGGGCTATTATTACATGTTAGATCATTCAGCACATGCTGTATATCTATACTGAAAAGCATTTTTTTCTCCTTGCAAATGTTCTTGTATTTTTTTTGTGATTAACCCTTCTATCAATATGCATGTCCTTCATGGGAGGAAATCTGTCATTCTACCCTGAATGCCATTGCACATCTCCCAATTCACAAGTGTGGTTGATTCATAAGTGCCCTCTGAAATGGCTTAGTAAGCCTCCCAGTTATCTCACAACTGCTATGTTGAAGCAACAAAAAAAAACAGATGGGTCAGCTAGCATTGATCTAAGCATAGGATTCAGACATGACAAAGTCACTTTTAGTCCATATTGCTCCTTATAAATGTCTGGGGATTGATGTCTGATTGGGAGATCAACCCTATTGACTGATGAAGTGAAATCCTGACAGAATTGTCTTCACAGAATCAGACTTTGGACACAATGTATTAGACTCCTCCATCAGAGCCCCAGAGTAAATTGGTAAATTGGTTTATAGGTATAGTGAAAAACTTTGTTTTTTTGCATGCCATCCACATCAATCATTTCCTCACATCAGTCCACTGCAGTAGTACAAGGGAAAATCAGTAACAGAGTGCAGAAAAAAATGTTACAGTTGCGGAGAAAGTGCAGTGCAGATAGACAACAAGGTGCAAAGCCATTAGGAAGTAGATTGCGAGACCAGAAGTCCATCTTATTGTAAAATGGGACCAGTCTATTGTCTCGTATCTAAAGGATAGAAGCTGTGCTTAAGCCTAGTGTTATGTGCTCTCAGGTTTGTTCCCAATAGGAGAGGGCGAAAGAGAGAATATCCAGGCTGGGTGGGGTCTTTGATTACGTTGGCTGTTTTACCATGGACTGAGGAGACGGAGTCTGTGAAGCGAAAGCTGGTTTTCATGGTGTGTTGAGCTGTGTCCATGACTCTCTGTGGTTTATTGTGGTCACACGCAATGCAGTTGCTATACCAGGCCGTGATGCATCCAGATAGGATGCTTTCTATGGCACATCTATAGAAATGGCTGAAGGTCAACAGGGAAATGCCTCCTGAGGAAGCAGAGGTGCTGGAGTGCTTCCTAGGCCACGGTATCGGCCTACATTTTGTTCCCTCAGCAGGAATCAGTTTATAAATCCAGGCTCTTCCACGATAAGCAATAAGCATTGAAAGTGAGCACTTCACAGACCATTATAAAAAGTGACACACACAAAATGCTGGAGGAACTCAGCAGGTCAGGCAGCATCTATGGAAAAGAGTAAACAGTTGACGTCTTGGGCTGAGACCCTTCGTCAGGTTTTCTTATGTTTGTGGAATTCCAGCATCTGCAGCTTTTCTCATGTTTGTGATTATAAAAAATGGCTTGGTGATACCAAGACTGATTGAGCTGGGTGATTCCTGACTGCCAGACTGAGAATGATGAGTGGATCAACTGAATAAAGCAATTTGATCCCATTCTCACTAGTCTACCAATAACAGCTGTCCATGATATCACTTACAGAGGTGACCTTGTACCAAGATGATCCATTTGGAGAAGAAATCCTGTTGTCATACCAAGGATCCCCTTTATTGTATGTGTGACACAACAGTTGTGCTAAATGGATCAGTCTCAGAACAGATCTAGCCACCCAAAACTGTGTATCCATGAAGCACTGTGGATCATTAGCAGCTCCCATCATAAGACCATAAGATATAGGAGCAGAATTAGGCCATTCGCCCATCAATTTAGAGCTTAGGAAAATAGAGGGCTGTGTGCTAGGAAAATTCTAGGCAGTTTCTAGAGTAGGCTACATGGTTGGCACAACATTGTGGGCCGAAGAGCCTGTAATGTGCTGTAAATTTCTATGTTCTATGTAATTTCATTATGGCTGAATTACTATCCCTCTCAGCTTCATTCTCAATGAGATGTAGAACTGAGAGCTTTCATCTGAACCACATAATGATCCACTGGTCCTTCTCCCCATTACCTTTGAAGCCTTTACTATTCAAGAGCCTATCAACCTCCACCAAATCATAATCTTTAACCCCATGGCCCAAAATATCCATCAGTTTGCTACTAGCATCAAGCTCTGGGATCATGGCTTGGCTTCGCGAACGAAGATTTAGGAAGGGGGCTGCCCACGTCTTCTGCAGGCTTGCTGGTGGCTGACGAGGCCAATACGGGACAGACAGGTCCAGCCGCAGCAGCTGCAAGGGAAATTCTGAGGATGGTTGTAGATGTGGGCGTGTCCTTCGGCCTGCGCAATGGTATTTTAGGTGGAGTGCAGTGTGCGTGGTACTGGCCCCACCCTTTACACCCGGGGTTCATCTGCCATAGCCTGGTAAGCTGGGATGGTGACAGCGAGATCCTCAGGTCGTAGGAATTATTTAAGGCAGAAGTTGATAGAATCTCTTGATTGGTCAGGGCATGAAGGGATACAGGGAGAATGCAGGAGATTGGGACTGAGAAGAAAACTGGATCAGCCATGATGAAATGGCGGAACAGACTCAATAGGACAAATAGCCTAATTCTGCTCCTAAGTCTCATCGTCTTATGGCTCATTTATAAAAATAATCATAGTAATGAGGCTAAAGATGGAATTGGAAAGGAATACCATGTTCGATCAACCTGCTGGGGTTTTTGCTACCAACCCAACAGGCATTTGATGGTGTGCCACAGGGATTGATGATGGGTCTTCACTATTTTACAATTTATATAAATAAGTTTGATGAAGACATCAAAGATAGGGTTGATAATTTTTCCGATTAAGTAGAAATGGGCAGTACAGTAAGATGTGAAGAGGATGTGAAGACAATACAGTGAAATATAGACTGGTTAACTGGGCAGACAAAGATCAGACAAATATGTGTAATGTGAGAAAATGTGATATTCATTTCAGCAGGAAATGCTGAAAGATTGCAGAGCTCTGAGATGCAATGGGAACTATGTGTCTCAGTAACTAATTCACATAAGTTCAGGTACAGAAAGTAAGGGAGAAGGTTGAAAGGCTGAAATTGTTTATTGCTAGTGAATTGTTTACAAAAGCAAGGAGGTAATTCCTTAACTATGAAATTGGTGAGACCACATCTGGTGTGAAGGACTGATCTCCATATTTATGGATGGATATTAGTGCTTTGGAAGTAATTTAAAGAAAGTCTCCTTAACTAATACCTTGAATGACTGAGTTTTATTATAAGGAAGGATTGTACAAGTTCAGCTTTTCTGTGCTGGAGTTAAGAGGAGCAAGAGGGAACTTGACTGAATCATATAAAATTCTGAGGCGACTTCACAAATTGATAAGATGTTTCCGCTTGCTGGAGAATCCAGAACTAGCAGTCACTGTTTAAAATTAAGGGGGTGGCCATAGAAGACAAAGATAACCTGAAATTCTTGATTCAGTCAATTGTCCTTGGACTGTTTTTCCTTAAGCAGTGGTGTAATCAGAGGCATATACATGTTAAGCAAGAGTTGAAATGTTACTCTGGATGAACAGGAATACCGAGATGAGGCAATAGGTTGCTCAAGCCTCGGAAGTGTGCAGGAGGGCTGTGATCACTGCTGTCCATGGCCTCCTCTACTTGCAGGCTGGAGAAGCAACACCTCATACTCTGTCTAGGTAACCTCTAGCCAGATGGCATGAACATCAATTACTTGCACTTTGAGTAATTTCTCTCCCCTCCCTCTTCCCTCTTCCTTTAATTTCCCACTCTGTCCTCTTGCCTCTTTTCCTCACCTGCCTATCACCTCCCCGATGCCCCTCCTCTTTCCTCTCTTATCAGATTCTTTTTTCTCCAGCTCTTTGTCTTTTCCAACTATCACCTCCTGGCTTCTGACTTCATCCACCCTCCCCCACCCACCTGCCTTCCCCTATCACTTTCTAGCTTATTCCCAGATTCTCATTCTGACATCCTCCCCCTTTCTTTCTGGTCCTGATGAAGGGTCTCAGCCTATTTCCATAGTTGCTGCCTGACCTGCTGAGTTCCTTCAGCATTTTTTGTCTGTTGCTCTGGATTTCCAGCATCTGCTGAATCTCTTGTGTTTATGACTAGAATGCCGAGATAGGGGAAACATTATAAAACATTAAACATTAACAGAGCACTGTATAAACTTTAACTGTTTTAATAAGAAAATGGGGTCAAGGGTTTTTCTGAGTTTAAAAAAAACATTTATGGTGGTTGAAACTGCACATTATATTTCTATTCAATTCTGGTAAAGATCACGTGCAATCCAAATTATGATTCAGTGTGCACCTACTGGGAGCAAGTGATGACTTTGTCTACGGAAGATAGCAGGGAGATTCTGTATAGTCAATGCAACTGAACGTATCTTCTTTCACAGCTCCAGACACCCAAATCATTAGTCATTGATCACTATGAGACACTGGAAAGGTGCTGCATAAAAAGCTTTTGTTATGCTATTGACTTTGAATCCTGGAATTTGCAGCTTAATATTTCTGGTATAGTGGGGCAAAGGAAAAGACCAAAACCAGCTCGGGCTTTATTGCTGAATCAATGGATTTCCATCTTTCTAATAGTGAGGGTGCAACAGCAGTCCTCAGTGCACCCAAGTAGAAGCAGAAAGTTCCAGCAAAGTTTGCTGTTTCTGATTACTGTCTAGTGACCACTATTGAAAAGCGCATGATTATCTGACCTGTCATCACTCATTAATCTTACACATTCAACCTGAAACATTACATCTGTTTATCCTCCCACAGATGCAGCCTGACTCACTAAATATTTCCAGCATTTTCTGTCTTTATTTTAGATCTTAGCTTTTTGGATGCTCACACACGATAGTAGTCACTTGGATGATCTCTGTCATGTGTGAATGTCCAAACAATCACTAACAGCTCAACTCAGTCAGTATGAATAAGGTGGTAGGAGAAAGGTCTATCACTGATAATAACTACATACATGCAGCTGGAGGCCAGGTGAGACACATTACCTCATATGCTAGGCTTTTGGCAATTAAGGTACATAAACCTGGTGGACATTATTCTGTCAGTGGGTCTGCCTTTCCAATTAATATTTCAGAAAGATATTTGGCCTTTAATATAAATTCATATGTCTACTTCTGCAGTGATGTCCAGGCAACAGTTCCACAACTAGACACACAGATAATGTTTCCACACCAGTGCAATGTTACCTTCTAATGGAGAACTAATTTTCAGCTGACCATTTGATGCAGGTGATAACTCTTAGTCAACACGTGGAACTGATCAACTTATTCTCTGGTTCATCATAAAAGATTCAGGATTTCGATCAATGGAGGGAGTTGTTATACAGTTATACTAAAAGGCTTTTGATATCATAGCAGTCCAAATGAAAATGGCTGCTGTGTGATAATAGGGGGGGGGGGGGGAAGAAGTGAATACAGTAATTTAAGAACATTCTTAGCCAAGTAAAAATAAATACTTACTCCATACCATTTAAACACAATTAAAAATGGATTTTAGACAAAAATGGGCCTATTTCTCTATTACTTCAATGCTCGGATTAACTATTCTCAAAGCAGACATTTGAACACATTGGAGAAAGTCAAGACATTGTGATGTGAACAGAAGTTTCTTCATCAGTCATATGAACTATAAATCAGAAATGCAATGCACGTTGGTGGTTTAGGTTATTGAGCCCTGTGCTGGATTTCAGGGGCGTTTACATCTGAAAACACAAACTATCCCTCCAGAATATTTTTTTCTTGTTGCTTTTTCATGACTACAGTTGTTTCACTACTGACACAGTAATGACAATTGACTTGCTCATGTCTTGCTGAGAATTGCCGCCTTCAGAGAGATTAGACAAATTAACAAACTTTGTTTCAATCAAACAGGCAACAGGAGCTGAAATTTCCTACAGCCATTGCCCTTACAGGACTGTCAAGTCGTGGTTGAGGTCAAGGTTAGTGACTGACATTTCAAAGACAGCAGAATTGGAATGAAGTGGGTGAAATCTCAATGTAAGATGCGTCTTACAGTTTACATTAAAACAGAGTAATGACTTTTTTTGCCTTCTCTAGCTGAGGTCAATGCAGAGAGAGAGTTTACTGTAGTAAGGAAGTACTTGAAAACCATACCTCCTGTCAATGTTCTGTCCATTCTTTTGCAAATTTTTCCATCATGCTGTCACAAAGCACAAGACAAAGTGTTGGATTTTCTTCAGAATTGCTACCCATTAGTGGCTTTGTTTGTGGATTAGGCAACAATGCCCTCAGCTTCAAAACTCCTTGTGTCATATTGTACCACAGCATTCCCATGAAAAGGCAAAAACACTGAGCATAAAGAACAAAGGAAGATTAAAAAAAACAATTACAAAGGTAAAAAGGAATTATGGAATTAAATTACCAAGGAACATAAATCAGCTTTTAAAATATTCTATGGGAACATAAATTTAGCAAGGGGAAGTCAAGATGGGAATTGAGCCCTTAATAATGGACAAGATATAATCACAGCAGGAAATTATTTTTTCTTCGCTATTTACCAAGGAGATGGATCAAAATGATGTAATGTCAAAAAAATAAAATTAGAAGTAACATTTACAATAAGACTAAAAATGTTAGCCTTGTAGGATTTTGTTGGCACTCTTGAAAGGAACTGCTAGTATTTACCCTAATGAGATTACCTTATAAAGGTTAGTAAATTCAGACTCCAGCATGAATGCTGAAGTTACAGGCCAGAAACCACCAGCACTTTCCATTCTATGTTCCACTGCTGAATGTCACATACAATTCAATGGTGAAGCAGGACCCTGCCTTAATTCCCCAGCGTTAATACTGCACAACATATTCAAAGGTTCATTGCCAGATTGGACCTGATGCAGTATCCCCAAATCCATTTGTTTCGGTTAAGATTATTATACATACATCTGAGAGGAAGGAAGGTACAAATAAGCAAAGTTGCACTTATTTTTATCATTTAAGTTTGCAACAATTTTCTTACTTATAAAAATAATTTTAATGTCTATAGGTTTTCTGATATCACACCATTTTGATCATTTCTCTGTTAAATATTGTGAAGTTATCCACTTTGGTGGCAAAAATAGGAAAACAGATTATTATCTGAATGGTGGCCGATTAGGAAAAGGGGAGGTGCAATGAGACCTGGGTGTCATTATACACCAGTCATTGAAAGTGGGCATGCAGGTACAGCAGGCGGTGAAAAAGGCGAATGGTATGCTGGCATTTATAGCGAGAGGATTCGAGTACAGGAGCAGGGAGGTACTACTGCAGTTGTACAAGGCCTTGGTGAGACCACACCTGGAGTATTGTGTACAGTTTTGGTCTCCTAATCTGAGGAAAGACATCCTTGCCATAGGGGGAGTACAAAGAAGGTTCACCAGATTGATTCCTGGGATGGCAGGACTTTCATATGAAGAAAGACTGGATGAACTGGGCTTGTACTCGTTGGAATTTAGAAGATTGAGGGGGGATCTGATTGAAACGTATAAGATCCTAAAGGGATTGGACAGGCTAGTTGCAGGAAGATTGTTCCCGATGTTGGGGAAGTCCAGAACGAGGGGCCACAGTTTGAGGATAGAGGGGAAGCCTTTTAGGACCGAGATTAGGAAAAACTTCTTCACACAGAGAGTGGTGAATCTGTGGAATTCTCTGCCACAGGAAACAGTTGAGGCCAGTTCATTGGCTATATTTAAGAGGGAGTTAGATATGGCCCTTGTGGCTACAGGGGTCAGGGGGTATGGAGGGAAGGCTGGGGCGGGGTTCTGAGTTGGATGATCAGCCATGATCATAATAAATGGCGGTGCTGGCTCGAAGGGCCGAATGGCCTACTCCTGCACCAATTTTCTATGTTTCTATGTTTCTATAAATATTCATGAAAAATACTGTTTTTGTATTGGTTAGTATTTTATTGATTGCTTCATTTTTCTCTTCAATAGTTTTCAGATTACTGTCTTCAATGTGGACAATGTCAGTCTGTAATATTAACTTTCTGTAAAGAGAGTACAGCAAAGATTCACCAAGCCTAGTGAGTTTTACAGTGTAAAGAGAAACTGAGTAGATTAGGCCTGTCTTCTCACTGACTCTCAAAATTCTTACTGTACTTAACAGTCTTGACTCAGGGAAGATGTTTCCCTTTGCTTTGTAGTCTAGAAGCAGGTGTCCCAGACTCAGAGTTCAGAAGACATATTTTGGACTGAGATGAAGACATATTTCTTCATGTAGAGAATGACAAATCTTTGCCATTCTCTACCCCAGAAGACTTTGGAGCCTTAGTCATTGATGAATTTCTAGATAATAAGGGAATCGACAGATAAGAGGAGAGCGCAGGAAAATTACTTACAAGTGGGCATTTGTCCATAGCCTACTCCTGTTCCTCATGTTAATGTAGTTTAGTGGTGATTCATGCTCTGTAAACTCCAGACTATTAAATAACTAATGTGAGCTTGACCAGTGCACAACCCCTTGTCTGAAAATGCTGCATCTATAATTTCTAAAAGAATCAAACTAAGAACAAGTCCAGGTAGCTAACCTGATGGCATGAACATTGATTTCTCCAACTTCCTTTAATTTCCCCCCTTCCCCTTTTCCTCTTCTTCTATTCCCCATTCTGGCCCCTTCTTGCTTCTTCTCTTCTCTCATCTCCCTATCACCGCCCCCCTAGTGCCCCTTCTCTTTCCTTTTTGCACATGGTCCGTTCTCCTCTCCTATCGGTTTCCTTCTTCCCCAACCTTTTCCACCTGTCTCTTCCCAGCTTCTCACTTCACCGGTCCCCCTCCCCTCACCCACCTGGCTTCACTTCTAATTTATCACCTTCTAACAAGTACTCCTTCCCCTCTCCCTACCTCCTTCTTCTGGCCTCATCCCCCTTCTTTTTCAGCTCTGATGAAGAGCTACGGCACAAAACGTCGACTGTTCATTTATTTCTATAGATGTGCTTGACCTGCTGAGGTCCTCCAGAACTTTGTGTGTGTTGCTCTCAATTTTTCCACACATGGAGAGTCCAATGAATTATGTTTTGTCCTTAGGTCCATTCTGAAGAGGCGAGAGTTGGCAAGTAGTCCTCAAGCAAACCATGACTGAGGACCAAGCTCCAGAACACTCTGAGAAGTTGCTGTTGTCAAAAACCATTGAACAGTTCTTCAAATATTTGTGATATTCATCATTATCTAAAGGTTATCCAGAACAATTTAATTGTATTTTAAATAAAAAAGCATCTAAAAATGTATAAAAAACCCAAAAAGCGCATTAAAGCATTAACATTTAAAACTTTCAATGAAGTAAAACACATTTTCCACAGGATCAGTGGCGACGTGGAAATGAACTGAGTTCCCATGCATATGCTTTCCAGTTTCACACAAAGTTTGTGGTGAAGTTGCAGCTGTTAAATACAGTAAGTCTGCATTTCCTCTCTTCAGCAAGTCAGAACTCCTGATACTTGACTCAGTAGTGATTCCATTGGTGGAGCAGAGGTCAGATGCTCCTGCATTTTGGCTTCAGGGCACTATGGATTTCTGAGCATGCCCTGTACAGTGAATAGCTGATAGCAGCACATTCCTTGTGCAATCACCATTGCAGGTACAATCCATCACAATGATTTACATTCTTAGTTCAAAATTATAAACTCTGAATTTGTGGGCACCAGCAAATTAGGATGAACAATCAACTCAAAGAAGACATAAACAAATCTGAAGTTCAGGTAGATAATGAATTTCAACATATGAGGAAAATTACAATAAGGAAAATAAATGTTCTTTGTTAGAAAATCTGTGTCTTAATGGTGTAGGGGATACAAGAATTGAGTAGCTCACATACAAAAAAAATCAATGAAGTTCGCAAAGCAGTACTTAGTGTAAACTTTAGCAATTTCAGATAACCTGCCTTTCCAGTCTATGTCATTCACTTTGTTTAGACGTAGAACGTAGAACAAGGAACAAGGCTGTTCAGCTCTTGATGATGTGCTGAACTAATTAAACTAGTAATTCAAAGCCTACTAAACGAGTTCCCTCTGTATATGCAAGTCCATATCCTTCCATACTCCGCATATTCATGTTCCTATCTAAGAGCCTCTTAAATGTCTCTGTCGAATTTGCCTCCACCAGCACCCAAGACAGCACCTTCCTGGTACCCACCTCTCTTCTTTGAACTCAGCCACACTCATTTTAAATGCATGCCCTCTAGTATTAGATATTTCAACCCTGGGAAAAGGA
Source organism: Mobula birostris (assembly GCF_030028105.1). Taxonomy (NCBI): domain Eukaryota; kingdom Metazoa; phylum Chordata; class Chondrichthyes; order Myliobatiformes; family Myliobatidae; genus Mobula; species Mobula birostris. Next base: position 63,045,919 of record NC_092381.1, on the reverse strand, counting down.
TACCTACTGTCTACTCTATTTTTATAGTTATAGAAGGCCAGGCAGTCTTCTGTTGGTTGGGGTCAAGCACAGATGTTGCATACTAGCTGTCAAAGTCAATATGCAAGCCAGGGCAGTATGATTTGGTGAGCAAGCTGTTGCCCATACAGCAGGCTCCCCCTCTCCATGCAACTAAGGAATGGCAGAGACCAATACAGTTTGGCACCAGTGGCATTGCAGGAATTGTCAGTTTTGAACTCAACATCGGACTGCCGTAGGAATTCCTGCTCTAGATTTTTCCTCAGGGTTTACTCCTGAAGCCAAAGTGGATATGGCCGCAAGGCAGTGAAGGTATGAGATCAGGGTTTCCCTTCTCCTAGATGAGCTGCCAACCACAGCTGACGAGGCTCATCTGCCTGAAGCAAATGGTTTTAAGGCACCAGTAACCCACCTTTGCCTTCTCCTGTCAGTAGGAACAGTTCTGCCAGGCTTAGTAAATAAGCCACACATGAAGACCAGGAGCCTTCTCTATCAGCAGCCTACTCTATCTTTGCCCCTCATTATCTGATAAACTATCAGTTTGTTCCCTGGCTACCACAGCTCCAGAGAAAACAGCCCAGCGTTTGTCCAACCTATCCTCATAATATTTAGTTCTGCATTGAAACTGCCTGAGTTCTAGAGTATTTCCAGCCATACCTAGTAGTATTTCAAACTGACAACATCTTTAGAGCTTTTCTTCTCCACTTTGTATCCTACAGTTCCAGCAATGGTTCCTCCCCACCCCTTCACTATCTTCTCTTTCATTCATCTCATTTTATTTCCACTTCCTGTAAACTGATCATCTGCAATTAATTAACAAGTCTTAAGACTGACACTACTCTCCTCATTCAGTCTCCCTTGGGCTCTACCCTAGGGTAAACCTTCCCTCTGTGAAACTTTGAACATTTCAAATTTCTAACTTTTCTCACTTCCAATATCAGGTCATTGACCCAAAATGTTACTTCAATATTTTCCCCCACAGCTACTGCCTCAATTGCTGAGTATTTTCAGCCTTCTCTGCTTTCATTTGTGACTTCTCTGTAATTTAGTGTTAGTAAAGGGCCATCCATAAAAATCAGTGTTGACATAATCTTAATTCTTACATGAAACGTTGAGAGGTGGCACTTGGGTGAAACTTCTAAACTTGGGATTGGGTTACAGAGATCTCAGACCTTCAGCTTTTTCTCAGATATTACGATAACATGCTGAATGCCATCTGATTGTGTAGTTGAGGTCAGTAAACTCAAAAGACTGCAAGGTTAAATCTGGTGGTCACAAGAACTCAGTAACATAACAGGAAATTTTCTGTTCATACTAAGGCATTAGGTAACCAGCATTCAGCAGTGTACTAATATTTCTTCCAGTGTAATCTATACAATTGTGTAGTTTTCTCCGATGAATTTTTTGTAGAAGGCGAGGTTAAATATTTTTCTTTCATGCCAGCAGGTATATATAACCTTGTTCTCAAGCAGGGCCTTGAAAAGTGTTGTGGAACAAAGACACTTTGGAGCACATGTACATAGTTCCCTGAAAGTGGTATCACATGTAGGCAGGGTAGTATACAGAAGGAACTTAGCATTCTTGCCTTCATCAGAGACGGCACTGAGTTTAAGAGTTGAGAGATAACTTTACAGCTGTACATGTTGTTGATAAGACTGCACTTGGAATATTTTGTGCAGTTCTGGTTACCTAGCTACAGAAAGGCCCTCATTGAGCTGGAAAGGGCACAGAAAAGTTACAAAACGATGTTAGTGGGACTGAAAGGCTTGAGTTATAAGAAGAGACTGAGTAGAATATTTCTCCCCTGGAAGCTGAAGGATGACCTTAAAGAGCTATATAATATCATGAGGAGCATTGGTAGGTCACAACTTGCGGGAACTTGAGGGCAAGTATTCACAGAGAGGGTGGAGGGTATATGGAGCGAGCTACCAGAAGAAGTAGTAGAGGCAAGTACAATTACAACATTTAAACACATTTAGGTGCATGGATGGGAAAGGTGTATGGAGATTTGGGCTAGATGCAGCCAAATGTGTCTAGCTCAGATAGGCAAGATGGTCAATATGGATGAGTTGTGTTGAAGGGCTTATGTCCATTCTGTCCACCTTATAATTCTGTGACTGTGACTTCAGCCAGTCAGATTCCTAGTAGTAAACCACTTTCAGCAGTCTCAAAGTGGTCTTCCCAGTATGTCATGGTCCGGTCCGTGAAGTCCACATTCTGGTTCACAGTCCAGTCCATTGTTCCTTATTCCAGGTTTTCCGGTTTTCCCTTGTCCTGTTGTGTGTCTTAATTGAGGCACATAATTCTCATTTTGGGCTGGCTACATAAACAGCTCCTTGGTCCAGGTTCAGTTGCTGGACTGTTCCCTCTCCTTCCCCTTCCTTCTGAAGCCTCGCCTGCTACCTTCACCTGAAGCCTCGCCTGCTACCTTCATCTGTTTCCTCACCTGTAATGCTCTCAGGTTCAACCGCCAGGGCAAGACCGGGGCTTTTCTGTGTCTAGATAAGGAACTGTCTTTTATTGCTTGGAACTGTCTCTTTGTGTGCTCCCCTTCACTGGGTAGGTCTGGCCATTTGCCGCTACTTGATTTGGGAACTGTCTCTGTGGCCACACCTTCGCTAGGTAGGTCCAGCCACTTGCTACTACCTTGAGTTGGGAACTGTCTCTGTGTCCACGCCTTCGCTAGGTAGGTCTGGCCGGTTGCCATTACCTTGTGTTGGGAACTGTCTCTTGGTGCCCTCGCCTCCACTGGGTAGGTTCGGCCGTTTGCCGCTGCCTTGAGTGGAGACCTATCTCTCAGTGTTCTGAGTATGAGTCCTGGCCCCTACATCCTATTTGCTAGGAGGGGTCCTGACTGTGTAGGGCCACAGCCCCAATCCTGTTCCCAAGGAGGGGTCCCGGCTCTGTGTTCCATGTTCCTGTTCTCCTTCAACCAAGGCTCTGAGTTCCTGTTCTCCCTCAACCAAGGCTCTGCGTCCTGTTTTCCCTCGACCAAGTCAAGGCTTCGTGTTCTTGTCCTGTCCATGTGCCTCTCCCAGCTCAGGAGTACCTCGCCCAGCCCAGTGCTGGGGTTCCCTCGTCCTGTGCTGGGGTTCCCTCGTCCTGTCAAGGAGTCTCACGTCCAGTCCTGTTGCCACTCCTCGTCCTGTAGCCATGTCCTGTCCTCGCCTAGATCCGGGGTCTGAGCCCGAGTCAAGACCCAGGTTCTGGGTCCCTGTCAAGTCTCTGGCTCGGAGTCCTTGTCCAGGTTCCAAGTTCCTAGTTCCTCGTCCAGGCCCCACTTTCTTAGTCTAGTCCAAGCCCAGGCCCTGTATCCTAGCCTCGTCCAGGGCCTGTGTCTTGTCCAGCGTTGTTTCTTCCCCACTTCCCTTCCTTGCTTGACACACTTAGTCCTGTTCCTAGTACTTCAGTGTCTGTGTCTTGCATTTGGGTCCACTCCCAGCACCCCCGCTATGACACAGTAGTTCAATGGCTTCTCGTTGTTCCAGTGTCTGATCAAAACAGGAAAGCTCCAGTCTCTGTCAACATAAGATGGTTAAGAACCAATTGTCCTTAATACCGTGAACATCAAGGAGTGCTAGGAAAAGAGTATTTATTATAGTTACTCTTTGTTGTCCAGTGAGTATTCCTGAAAATTATGCAAGTAGGAAGAAGGTAGGATCCCGTTCATGAAATATACATTGGGTTAATATCTATAGAGCTGTTTCTCACCAGGATGAGGGTAGGATCCAGTTCATGAAATATACACTGGGATAATACCTATAGAGTTGTGTCTCACCAGAGGTTGAAAGGAGAAATAATTAAAGATTATTTGCTTGACTTTCCTTCCAGGAGAGTGAATAAAGACAATGATTAATTTTGTCCTCTTACACAAGATTTAGCTCCCTTGGAATGAAAATCATCTATTGATCTTGCGCAGGACAATGACCATGCTTCAGCAAGAGAAGTGGCTGTATAAATAGGTGAACCGTTTAATGATGTCAGTTCACAACTTTAATAAAACTCCAGATAATAGTAGGTCAGGACATTGGAAAAGTAAGTAGCAACAAGGCATTACTACTTTAATATTTGCTCAAGGATTTTGGATCACTGAAACAAAGCCAAGACAAAGCAGAATACTACAGATCCAGAAATCTGCAGTAATGGCAGAAATGCTGGAAATTCTCAGCAAGTCAGGCATCTTCTTTGGAGAGAGAAAGAGAATTAATATTTCAAACAAAAAGCCCTTCATCACATCAGCTTTCCAAGCTACTCTTGAGAGCAAATTGGAACATGATTTCTTTAATACTGTTGGGATTTGTGTGTACATCCCACAGTGTTTCCTAAAAGTTATCCAAATCCAACTAAATTAAATCATTGAGGAGATCTTAACTACATCCACCCTACAAAATATATGGTGGAATACCTTAAATTGGAGCATTCATCATTTTTTGGCCTGCTGCATTCCACCAGCATTTTGTGTGCGTTGCTTGAATTTCCAGCATCTGCAGATTTTCTCGTGTTTGCATTCATCATTTTTGTCTTGTTTCTACCGGAATCTTGTGAGCTACCATTTGAAGTGCTCATTTACTTTCAGATGGAGGTAGGTAAGAACATTGTATGTACATGTATGTCAAAGTCTGATAATGTCAAGAAGATTTAAGCAGGGCCTGAGCTTTCCTGTCGGGATGCTAAAGAATCCCAAGGTTAATCAAAATCTTTCCTGTGTGAGACCCAAGGGAACTTACTAAAGAAAGTAACTGGTTCAGGGAAAAATCTGGAATGTACAGTACAATTATAGATTAGGTACATATTCTTGAAGTTTTATTTAGGAAGCAGGGTCAAATTCTCCTGAACTTTCCCCTAGGAGATTAAATGGGTTGAGTTGAAGACATGATGGCACAAATAGTGCATGGTGTGCAGAAGAAGTAATTGGCTAATTCCTTTTCTTGTCACACGTCATTAAATAAGTGCTGTTGTTATATGCAGTTAATTGACAGGAACGGTATACCACCATGATACAGAAAAAGCAGCTGATTCTCTTGAAACATACTTTGCGATGAAAATGTTACTCATCACTGTGACCCAAAGATAAATGAGAGAAATGCCCTTTATATGGTAACAGAAAATGTGATAGAGCAAAGATTATCATGGCAAGGTATGACCTAATATTCCTAAAGGTCATGTGCTCAGCAAGTACTTAGGAGATGCCAACACAGAAAGACAAGTGGAAGCCAAATTCGAAATGGCAAGAGCATTCACATTAATCAGAGACAAAAGGCGAACAGCTTTGAGAGCTAAAAGAGAAGGATAGTAAGGTTATGAAAGCAAAATACTGCAGGTTCTAGAAATCTAAAATTTATAAAAAAGGAACTACTGGAAATACACAGATGGTCAGGCAGCATCTGTAGAAAGAGGACGAGTTTCAAATAAAAGCTCTTTTATCAGAAATTATTATTTTGTTTCATTATTCATGTGTGGTACACAGCCGTTACCACCTGGATGTATTGTAGAAGTGGAAGGAAAGCGATAAGAGAAATTCCAAAATCACAACCCATTTGTTTATCTTCTGAAGACAAATCTAGCACATTACTCCTCATGCTAATTTACCATCTCCCATGGTACGAATTTCAAAAATGAATCAGCAGTGTTTGTTGAAGGTGGCTATGAGGGAGTTATTACTCTCCAGAAAAAGGGTGAGTGATAGATAAACAGATGGTGATTAGTTGAAAAGGAGAGAGACAGGCAATGTTCATGAAAGAGAGATTTTAAATATCTCATCTATTACATGTGTCTTTGATGCAAATGTACTTGACTCCATTCCATGCCACTTGATCTGGTCAAATCTCACCCTCAACCCAGATGGACAAGAGATCAAAAAATATATACCACATGAAAAAACAGCACGCCTTCACAGAATGACCATCAGTTTCATTACTGACATATGCCGTGAATTTGCTTGTTTGTGGCAGCAGCATTGCAATATAAGTTACAATAAGACATATATATTTAAAATAAATATCAGTGCAAAAAGAGAGCAAACTAGTGAGGTAGAGTTCATGGGTTCATGGACTGGGCAGAATTCTGACAGTAGAGGGGAGGAAACTGTTCCTAAAAATATTGAGTGTGCTTCGTCATGCTCCTGTCCTTGATGGCGGTGATGAAAAGAGGGCATGACCTGGATGTTGAGGGTCCTTCAAGATGGATGCTACTTTACTGAGGCACCACTCTCTGAAGATACCCTTAGTGGACTGGAGGCTAATTCCCATGATAGAGCTGGCCGAATCTACAACCTTCTGTATTTTACCTTAATCTTCTGCACATGTGCCTCCTTACAAGATAGTGATGCAACTAGTTAGAATGCTTGCCACCATAAATCCATACAAATTTGCTGGAGTCTTTGATGAATAATTCTCTTCATATTCCAAATGAAGTATAACCGCTAGTGTGCCTTCCTCATGATTACATCTTCATACTTCCTGATACCTATCTTGTAAGCGGAACAAGTCCCTGCCCTTACACCTCCTCCCTCACTACCATTCAGGGCCCTGAACAGCCCTTCCAGGTGAGGTACACTGCACCTATGAGTCTGATGGGGTCACCTGCTGCGCCCATAGCACCGAGACCACTCCTGGTATGGTCTCCTGTATATCGGTGAGACCCGAAGGAGATTGGGAGACCACTTTGCCAAGCACTTACACTAAGTCCATCAGAAAAAGCAGGATTTCCCAGTGGCCACCCATATAACCATAGAACAATTACAGCACGGAAACAGGCCATGTCAGCCCTTCTAGTGTGTGCCGAACTCCTACTCTCACCTAGTCCCACCGACCTGCACTCGGTCCATAACCCTCCATTCCCTTCCTGTCCATATATCTATCCAATTTAACTTTAAACGACAACATCGAACCTGCCTCAACCACTTCTACTGGAAGCTCGTTCCACACAGCCACAACTCTCTGAGTAAAGAAGTTCCCCCTCATGTTATCCTTAAACTTTTGCCCTCTAACTCTCAACTCATGTCCTCTTGTTTGAATCTCCCCCACTCTCAATGGAAAAAGCCTATCCAAGTCAACGCTATCAATCCCCTTCATAATTGTAAACACCTCTATCAAGTCCCCTCTCAACCTTCTACGCTCCAAAGAATAAAGACCTAACTTGTTCAACCTCTACACTCCAAAGAATAAAGACCTAACTTGTTCATTTTAATTCTACTTCCCATTCCCATTCCAACATGTCAGTCCATGGCCTCCTCTACTGCCGCAATGAGAGCACACTTTGGTTGGAGGAGCAACACCTTATATTCCATCTGGTTAGCCTCCAACCTGATGGCGTGAACATGAATTCCTCAAACTTCTGGTAATGCTCCCCACCTTCACCATTCCCATTCTCGTTTCCCTCTCTCACCTTATCTCCGTATCTACCCATCACCTCCTTCCCTTTCTTCCATGGTCTTCTGTCCTCTCCTATCAGATTCCCCCTTCTCCAGTCCTTTCTCTCTTTCACCAATCAACTTCCTAGCTCTTTACTTTACCCCTTTCCCCTCTCCCGATTTCACCTATCACCTACCACCTTGTACTTCTTCCTCACCTCCTCCCATTTTCTTACTCCGACTTCTTTTTCTTTCCAGTCCTGATTAAGCGTCGCCACCCAAAATGTTGACTGTTTACTCTTTACCACAGAAGCTGCTTGGCCTACTGATTTCTTCCAGTAATTCGTGTGTGTGTTGCTTTACATCTTCATGATTACACTCTGGAGCAAAATGTGCTCCTGATGAATTTCTAAGTCCCAGAGAGCTACCAACACAGAAACCAGTCTCCAACCAATTTCATTTATTCCACATAATACCAAGAATTAGCTGGGAGCACTGTACGCAGCAAAGACTATGGAACCAGACAACACCCCAGCTATAATATTCTTCTAGTATATTTGTAATACTGGCATTTACTCAATAATGTGAAGAATTTCCCAAATACATCTCACCAGCATAAAGCAGGACAAATCCAACTGGGCTAATTACAATCAGTCTACTCTGAAACGTAAGCAAAGTTTTGAAAGCTGCTGTCAACACTGTAAGCAAGCAGCAGTTGTTCACTGCCATCCTGCTCACAAATGCCCAATATGGGTTTTGTCAGGACCACATGGCTCCAAATTTCATTATGGCCTCGCTTGAACATAGGTTAAAGATCTGAATTCAGGAGGCGAGGAGAGAGTGACTGTCCTTGAAGTCAAAAGAGTATTTGACCAAGAATGGAGTCAAAGAGCTCTGGTTAAATTGCAAGCAGTTGACTCCAAAAGGAAAATACTCCAATGGTTGGAGTGTTATCTTTCAAAAAGTTAATAGAGGTGGTTACTGGATGTCAGTCACCCCAACTCCAAGATATTACTGCAGGAGTGCCTTAAGGCAGTGTTGTGGACTCATAAAACCAGAAGACATATGGGCAGAATTAGGCCATTCAGCCCAATGAGTTTTCATCATGGTTGATTTATTATCCCTGTCAACCCCATTCTCTGTCTTCTCCTTTTAACCTTTGATATCCTTACTAATCCAGAACCTATCTAACTCCTCTTTAAATATAAACAATAACTTTGCCTCCACAGCTATCTGTGGCAATGAAATCCACAGATTCACCATCCTCAGGTTAAAGAAATTCTTCCCCATCTCTGTCTAGAGGGACATTCTTGTATTCTGAGGCTGTGCCCTCTGGTCCTAGACTCCCTCACTACAGGAAATATTCTCTTTACATGCACTCTATAAGTTTCAATGAGATCGCCCCTCATTGTACTATAAAAATAAATTCATAAATTGGTTTATTATTTTTTAGAAGTTTGTAAAGATTCGGCAAGTCATCTAAAACTTTGTCAAACATCTACAGATATGTGCTGGAGAGGATATTGACTGGTTGCATCATGGCCTGGTATGGAAACACCAATGTCATTAAAAGAAAAAGGCTACAAAAACTAGTGGATACAGCCCAGTCCATCGTGGGTAAAGCCCTTCCCACCATTGAACACATCTACAAAGAGCACTGTCACAGGAAAACAGCAAGAAAGGGAATCTCAGGGCTGTATATGGTGACATATATAGTGTATATTTTGATAATAAATTTACTTTGAACATGTACCAAGATACAATGAAAATCCTGTCTTGCATACCACTCACACAGATCAATTCATTACAACAGAATATTCAGGTAGGACAAGATAAAATATAGAATAAAGTGTTACAGTTACAGAGAAAATGCAGTGTGTGTATACAGTAAGCTTGAAGGTCAAAAGGAGATAGATTCTGAGGTTTGGAGTCCACCTTATCGTATTAGGGAACCATTCAGTGTTGCTATAATAGCGGGTTAGAAGCTGTCCTTGATCCTGATTCTACATGCCTTCAGGCTTTTGTTTCTGCTGACTGATGCGAGGGGGAAAAGAGAAAATGTCCTGGCTTGGTTGGGTCTGTGATTACGCTGGCTGTTTTCCCAAGGTAGCAAGGTGCAGATAAAGTCCATGGAGGGAAGGCAGGTTTCTGTGATGTGCTGAGCTAATGTCCACAATTCCCTATAGTTTCGTGCAGACATAGGCAGAGTAGTTGTCATATGAAGCATCTGGATATCTATGGTGCATCAATAAAAATTGGTAAGGGTCAAAGAGCACCTGCACTGATGAGTTTTCTTCGCCTTAGTCTCAACATGCTTGGACCAAAGCAGGCCATTGGTGATGTCCACTCCAAGGAACTTGAAGCTCACAAACTCTCGACCTCAGTACTATTGATGTAAAAGGAGCATGTGAGCAAACACCATCCCCCCCACCCTTCCTGAAGCTGACGACAAGCTCTTTCATTTTGCTGTCATATAGAATAAGATTGTTGTCTTGATACCATGTCCTACCTGTACTCTGACTCATCGTTATTTGAGATACGGCCCACTACAGTGGTATTACTTGCAAACTTGTGGATGGAGTTAGAGCAGGCTATGCCTAGATAGTCACACATGAGTAGAGCAGGGGGATGAAGGCACAGTCTTCTGGGGTATCAGTGTTGAGGATAATTGTAGCAGAGGTGTTCCTGCCTATCCTTACTGATTGTTGTCTGTTGGTCTGAGAGCCAAGGATCCAGTTGCAAATGGAGATGTTGAGTCTTCGTCTAGGAGTTTGGAGATAAGTTTGCTTAGAATTATGGCACTATGGACTGAACAGTAGTCAATAATAATGCCCTCACCCTTTCCTCCCTCCACCCCACCAGGGATGGGTTCCTCTTGTCCTCACCTACCAACCCGTCAGCCTCCGCATCCAGCACATAATTCTCCATAACTTCTGCCATCTCCAACGGGATCCCACAACCAAGCACATATTTCCCTTCCCCCCACTTTCTGCTTTCTGCAGGGATCGATCCCTATGTGACTCCCTTGTCCATTTGTCCTTCCTGGTACTTATCCTTGCAAGCAGACTACTTGCTACACCTACCCCTACACCTCCTCCCTCACTACCATTCAGGACCCCAAACAGCCCTTTCAGGTGAGGCAACTTGAACTTTAAGTGCGGCAATCATGCAAATATATGTACCCTTATCATCCTGGAGACCAACATTGCTGTTCCAAGAGGGTGCCTCCAAACCTGTGAAGACACCTGAGGCACGAATCAGCCAATCAATTCACAAACGTCTCAGCCCGAAACAGCGACCGTACTTTTTTCCATTGATGCTGCCTGGCCTTCTGAATTCCACCAGCATTTTGTGTGTGCATTGCTCAGCTAATAAATTGTTCAATTTCACGCTGCTGTCATTTTGAAGTCCTTGTTGGATTCTGTGGATGTCTTAAGAAGCAAGTTGTTGACTTAGGGCAGGCAGCTAGTGTATCTGCTTTGAGGTACAACTGGCTGGCAAGATGCAGAGGAATGACAAAAAAATGGCAATAACAGTAGGAAAAGTAAATTGGAGTATAGATATAAAAATTTAAGGCGACACATCAGCTGTGAGTCTGTTAGTATCATCGTAAATCTGCTTCAACAGTAAGTAGATTGAAGAGGGTCAAGGTTGTCTGGGAGGCTGAATTTACAATTGTGCGTGCAATGGCCAACCTTGCAAAGCAATTACTGATGGTGGTTGTCAGAGCCACTGGCCAGTAGTCATTAAGGCACATCACCTTGTTTTTCTTAGGTACAGGGATGACAGAGGTCTCTTTAAAGCAGCTGGGAACTTCAGACTGGAGCAGGGAGACGTTTAAAATGTCTTCAAGTAACCCTGCCAATTGATCTGCACAGGAGCTAAGGATGCAGCCAGGGACTCCATCCAGGTCAGATGCTTTCCACAGGTTCACTCTTTGAAAGGCTGGGCATATTGTACACTCACAATAGTAAGTATGGGTTTGGTGAAAGCAGACACAACTACAAGATTTTACACACTATTAGAGAGACACTTGAAGAGGCAAGACATAAAAGAATATGTAGCTAATGTGGACAGATGGGATAAGCACAGATCGGTACAGCACTCAGCATCATCTTCTCTGTGAATGCTGAAGGAATCAATCACAAATGTTATTGGTTGTACAAAAGCATTTTTTTTAGCTTAAAAAGGAGAACGACACATAGAAAGAAATTGAAATGTTCTGTGTAAAATGCAAAGAATTATTTGATGTTTGGATGGATTTGTACAAATTTTTACAGTGACATTTGATAAAGTAATGGAAATCTTATGAGTCATGAATTAAGTTGCATTTAATTGAAATACTACCCTCATAAGTAACTTGAGTGATTCTGAAATAATTAATATTAACTCTCTTAAAAGTAATAACAGTATCTCCCTCAGAGGTTGTGTTGTTAGTGTCTCACCTACAGTGAATTTCAGTCATACAACCAGTGAAGTCTCAGGTTCAGGAGCTGGTCCGAAATACCTGATTTCAAATTCAGCAGCAGCTCTAGTGCTTCAACAGGCCTTAGATCCCCAAGGCTAGAAAATGAAAGGGTTCCTCAATCTCATTTCCATTTACTGAACTTTTTTAGGGAAAAGCATGTGGATTAATGTAAGATGGGAGCTTCATCAGGCTTTGCAATGATACCCTCCATGTTCAAATATATCACTATTACCTAGGCAAATCTTTTAGAAAATGGCAACTTAAAGAGATGCTAAAACATACTTAGTACAAAATACAACCCACAGAGACAAAAAAAAGCAGTAAGAAAATGCTTATTTGAAGAAAGATTAATAATTCTGAAAAAGAAAACAATGCTTCAATAGACCCCCAAATGATTCTGAAAATTAGCAACTCCACTGCTTCAGAATAAAAAAAAGTACTTTCTCCATGTTCATTCTCTCGAGAATACACTTACAGACAGAAATTATTATTGATTTTCTTTGATTAGTTTGTATTTCCAAGCAAAATTTGCTCCTCTACAGAAAGTTAATTTCAGCGACAGGCATATTCAACTTACTTTTGACAAAAACTTTTTTTCCTGGTCAGTTTATATGAAGCATCTTATTGACTATTTGTTTGGTGGTGTAACTTAAAAGACAAACTCAACCAAAGATCCGCTCACAAACTGAAAGAAATGCTACTGTGGTAAAAAAGTGCAAAAATAATAAATTAAAAATTTTAAAGAATTATAATACTCTTAACTTCAGCAATACTTACTGTGGAATACTTACCATCATAGCATCATGGAATGCTTTGTGAAAGTTTTTGCTCCAAAACTTTACATGTTCATACATCAGTGAAGATTGTTAACAAAAGTCTTTGCATATTTTTTCATATTTAAAAGGTATAGGACTTGAATCAAGGAGCAACTATCGATGGAAATTGTACCACAATGTAAAATAGTGGGAGTAAATTACAGAAGTCAATAGATAAGAGATTAGTAATCCACAAATCATAGAAAATTTTAGACCTTTAATCAATTTATAATGGCTTCTCCACATCAGGGGGGCTGAAATCTAAGTTGACTTTGCTCTGTACATAATATGATGGTTGAACAAAAGGTAGACTAGAAATCTGGAGGTCTGAGCAAAACTACACCCGTGCAAATCCCTGCACCATCCGGTGACCCTGTGACCTCTGTCTCAGAGGATGACATCAGAACATCTTTCAAGAGGATGAACCCTCGAAAGGCTTCAGTCCCTGATGGTGTACCTGGGAGGGCTCTGAAAACCTGAGCCAACCAATCTGTAGGGAGTGTTCACGGACATCTTCAATCTCTTACTGCTGCAGTCGGAGGTTCTCACCTGCTTCAAAATGTTGATAATCATATCAGTGCCCAAGAAGAGCAGGCTGAGCTGCTTCAAAGACTATCGCCCAGTTGCGCTCATATCTGCTGTGCTTTGCGAGGTTGGTCAGGCCAGAATCACCTCCTGCCTAAGCAAGGACCTGGACCCGCTGCCACTTGCCCATCACTCAGTAGGTACAGAGGATGCAATTTCACTGACTGTCCACTCAGCTTTGGATCACCTGAACCATAGCAATACCAACATCAGGCTGTTGTTTATTGATCTTAGCTCAGCGTTCAACACAATCATACCTTCAGTTCCATTCATCAAGCTCCAAAACTTGGGCCCTGTACCTCCCTCTGCAACAGGATCCTTGACTTCCTCACCAGGAGACCACAGTCTGTGCAGATCGGAAATAACGTTACACTTTGCTGACAATCAACACTGGTGCACCTCGAGTAGGAGTGCTTAGCGCACTGCTCTACTCTCTCTACACTCATGACTGCGCGGCTAGGCACAGCTCAAATGCCATCTATAAATTTCATGGTGTCACAATTATTGTTGCCAGAATTTCAGAGGCATACGGGAATAAGTTAGATCAGCTGGTTGAATGGTGGGTTGCAGCAGCAACCTTGCACTCAATATCAGTAAGACCAAGGAATTGATTGTGGACTTCAGGAAGGGGAAGTCAAGGGAACATGAGGAATCTCATCATCGAGGGATCAGAAGTGGAAAGAATGAGCAGTTTCAAGTTCATATGTGTCAACATCTCGGAGGGTCTACCCTGGGACCAATATATTGAGGTAATTCCAATCAAGGCATGACAGCGTCTGAATTTCATTAGGAGTTTGAGGAGAATTTGTATATCACCAAAGTCACTCTCAAATTTCTACAGATGTACCCTGGGGAGCATTCTAACTGGTTACGTTACTGTCTGGTATGGAGGGACCACTGTACGTGATCAGAAATAGCTGCTGAAAGATCTAAACTCAGCCAGCTCTATCATGGGCACTTGCCTGCCTGGCATTCAGGACACCTTCAAAAGGCAATGCTTCAAAAAGATGGCATCCATCATTAAAGACCCCCATTACACAGGACTTTCCTTCTTCTCATTGCTTCAATCAAGGAGGAGTACAGGAGCCTAAAGACACACACTCAATGTTTCAGTAACTGATTTTACTCCTCTGCCATCAGATTTCTGAATGGACAATGAACCCGTGAGCACTACCTCGGTATTTTCCCTCTCTCATTGCACTACTTATTTAGTTTAATTTTTTTAAATATATTTCTCTTATTGTAATTTTTTAGTTTCATTATTATTATGTATTGCTATGTATTACTACTGCAAAACAACAAATTTCACAACATATGACAGTAATATTAAACTTGATTCTGATATTCTGAACTAACAACCTGAAGACCCGAGTTCAAATCCAAGCATGGGACTTAAAGTCTGTAAATAAGGAGTTTAATTAAAAGTAATCAGAAGTAATAATAACCACAAAACTATTGGATCTGGCGGATGACTGTATCTAGCTGTATATGACTCCAAACTTGCAACATTGTGCTCAGTCTTTAACCGTCCGCTGAATGGTCCAGCATGCCACTCGGTTACAGTACGTGATCATTTCTACATTTAAATAAAGAACTCCATGCATCTCCTGATTCAGACATTACAAAGTCATTCCAACTCAGTCAACCTTGCGAAGTGCTCCTCACAAACGTCTGGGGACTAATATCCCAGTTGTGAGAATTGCCTCAGAAACTGGTCAAGTAACAACCTCACCACAAAGAATCATACCTTTCAGATAACGAACCAGATTCCTCCTTACAATTCCCACCACAGAAAGGAGCAGCAGGAGCAAGCTGTCATGATTGTGGATTAAATACTAAAAATGGTTAAATGGTCCAATCAGATTGGATAAGATGAGCAATCAAACATTCTGGTAAGTGAGTTTTATCGAAGCTATCCATTCGATCTCCAAAATGTCACTGCTCACACAATCCACCTTGCAAATACATCATCCCATAAACAAGAGATTCTGCAGGTGCTGAAAATGCAGAGCAACATACACAAAATACTGGAGGGACTCATTAGGTCAGGAGTATCAATAGAAAGGCATAAACAGTTACGGTACATCATCCCTCTTTGTCTACATGATCTGGATAAACAGCCTACAAATTGCAGCCCAACTACATGATGAAACTTTGCAAAAAGATACAAAGAAGTACAAATAGCATGATACTTGCAAACTTCTGTAATGTTTCCTTCAACTGAAAAGATGGTCATCTGCATGGAGCTTTAGGTGTGGTAATCATGCAAGTGTGTGTATCATTGTCATCTTGGAGACCAACAATGGTGTTATAAGAGAGTGTCTCCAAGCCTGTGAAGGCTCTTGAAGCACAATTCAACCAATAAGTTATTCAATTTCACACTGTTGTCATTTTGAAGTCCCTATTGGGTTCCATGGATCTCATAAGAAACAAGCTGTTGACTTAGGGCAGCCAGCTAGCATATCTGTTTTGAGGTACAACTGCCTGGCAAGATGCAGAGTAACGACAAAAATGGCAATGACTGTAGGAAAAGTCAAATGGAATATACATATAAAAAATTAAGCAAAAGGTCAAATGAAATGTGTAAATTACAAGAAAGTCAATCATGGTAGTGAGAAGCTCCAAGATACAGAGCACAAATTAACATGTATCACACAAAAATATTAGCTATCTCAAAAAAAACAAAGAAACTTTTGCCAAAACAAATCACAAAAACAATTACAAAAATTAAGGGAAAAAGATTTCATTGAACTTGAAGAGGAAATGGAAGCTATAAACAAACTGAAAAAATAGAAAGGCACGGGGAGTGATAAAACAGTTACTAGCAATCCCAGAAAATAGTTACCATTAATAGGATTAGTGAAGCTGTACATAAGATAATAAAGGAAAGAAAATGGATTTAGAAATGAAAGGCTGTGCATTAATAGGACCTTTATGTTACATGGAATCACTGAGAAAGTTTTGAATAAACAAGATGACAGCTTCATCATTTGGGTCAATGATTTTTGAAAGGAGCTTTGGTACTCAAAATAGTGGTACTTAAAACTGTTATGGATTTTCTTGTGTATATAGTTAAGAAGCAATGATGAAATTGAATATTACAGTAATTTAAAATGACAAATAAAACAATAGAGTGGTTCAAAATAAAATTAATGTATGACAAACATGTTTTATGGATTGCCAATATATCTCAATGTAAATAGTGCATCAGGAGGAAATCTGGACTCAGATAGACAGAATACAAAACAAGAAATCACTGATGGTATCACACTTTAGACAGGAAAGAAGAAATGCAAAGAAAAGTAAACCTTTTGAACAAAATTGAGTGAGGTCAGAAGAAAAATTACTCAACAAAGCATGAGTTGACATAAAGCTCAGAACAGTATAAAAGGTTGTTCATCAGTTTTGTAGTATAATATGCTGCATGCTCACATTGGACTCCTGTTAGTAGATACAGTTGGGAAAACAGCAAAGGCATTTAACAAATTCAGCACCTATGACAGAAATATCCAACTATCAAAAAAGTCATATCAAATGGCAGTAATCAGCATTAAAAGTTGGCCAAAAGCTAAAGAATGAACTATTGCTTTTGCCATCAGTTGTTTTCATTAGATACTCAACTTATATTAGGCAGAAAATGTGACAAATAATGTAAAAGAAAAAGGCAGTAATGATTATAAAACACAGGTTGGGTAGTGCGATGAATGTGAAATTACAAAATAGTAAACTAAACATTGAAAGGTATTTGAAGAAGAGAAATGTGGAAGTCCAAGCACTCTGAGAACAGTCCCTACAAAAGCAAGGAAGTGGTATAGCTGGTAGCCAAGATCATGTAGAAAATTAGTACACTGTAGAACCAATAAATGGTATGCAAGCAACAAGCTATATAGTAATTAACTGTGAGTTGGTCATAGGATTTCTAGCTGCTAATGGAAATGCCAGTGGTTGCAATTCATGGTAAGCAACATAAAGCAAAATGGTTTGGATTCATTATTTACTGTCAATTTTTTTAGAATGCATGACAGAGGGAAGGAAGTTCATGTGAATGTTTGAAGCTTGAAATTCACAGTTTCTGGAAGCAATCACCTTCAAAGCTATAGATCTCCAGATCAAATTATGTGTCTTCACCAGAGCAATTAGATTTCCTTCCTTTGCAACTCTCTTTACTTCTTCATGTAGTATTGTTCAAGGAGCGCTATCAATTCTACTTCACCTTGCCCAAATGTATGTTGACCTTTGGTTTTGATTTTTGAACCCCCTTTTCCTCATTCAACTAAAGACCAAGCTGGTGCATTATTGACATGGAAAATTTCCTTAAAGTTGTCAATTTTTGTTGAGAGAGGTGCCCTCTGATACAGAAAGAGGTTCACATTTTCCAGAGTCCTGCTGTGGACATTTACTATTCAGGAGGAATGTTACACAACTGGAGGAGTTTGGTAGAAGACCTTTACTTTGTATATGTTTTGTGTAAAGCCCATTTTCTCCCTTATGCTTCTTTGAATAAGTTGACAATGATATGGAACTCAGCCCCAGCACATGCACATTTACAAGTACCAATGCTTACTGACTGAGGCTGAAGTGACCCTGGTCCTGAATTGGAGATTGAACAGCTTCTCACTCGTCCTGTTCATTAGCCTCACTACTGAGAGGAGCCATGTTAGGATGAAAGAGATGGGGAAAGGTACTGGAGTGATCACACAGCCTTGCTTGATCATAGTTTTCAATGGGATAGTGTCTATGATGCACCCATTGCTTAGAGCCCTGGCCTGCATGTCTTCCTGGCAGCATGGCAACACAAAAACACCACACGTAGTCTCAAAGTTATAATGGCCTACGTTTAAGTCTTCTGTCCTCAGGTGCTGTCTATATGAACTTTGCATGACCTTTCTGTGACTCTGTGGGTTTCACCTGGGTCTTTGGTTTCCTTTCACATTGCAAAGATGTACTTGTTGTCAGATTTATTGGCTAATTTAAATTTCCCCAGGTGTAGATAGATCGCTAAAGAATCAGTGGGCTATTCATGGACATGTGTGAAAGAATAGATGGTGGGCACATAAGTGGGGGAGTGAGACTGATAGAATTGCTCTCTAAGAGTGGACTTTGATACAGTGGGCCAATTTATAACTGCTAAGTGTTGAGGAAGCAGGGAGTCTGCAGAAGGATTTAGACAGATTAGGATAATGGGCAAAGAAGTGGCAGATGGAAGTGTATAGACATGCACTTTGGCAGTAGGAATAAAGGTGTAGACTATTTGTAATCAGGAAGCAAATTCTGAAAGATGAAAATAGATGGTAGAATGCTGGAATGGGAAGTGAAATTCAATGCTGAGAAATTGATAGTGTTCTTAAGGGAGATGATGTATTAGTCTTCATTAGTCAGAGAACTGAGTTCAAGAGTCGCAAGGTAATGCTGCAGCCCTATAAAACTCTGGTTAGGACAAAGTGTGTGACTTTGGGGCAAAGAGCTGATGGTGCTGTTTCCTTGTACCTGTTGCCCTCGTCCAGCAGGAGCAGTTACAAGATGCTGCTGAAGTAAGATAGTGAGTAGCCTTCCAATATAACAAATATAACTGGCCTATGAAGCATAATCATTTAGATGAAGATTTGGAAGATGGCCACCCCCACAGGTTTTGCAATGGTGAGTAATTAGCTTAGGAGAAAAATTAGGATGCACAGTCACTAAGATCTAAACAATAGAGTAAGGATAAGAAATGGAATAAAGATTTTTGCCTTTGACCCTTGAGTTATCCAATGCACCAGCTCTTGGATTAAAGTAGATTCAGTTTTAATGTGAATCGTACAATCCTAGATCTGTGGAACTTGCAGAAATTGCTGCAATTCCTCAGAAATTGAATTCCTCAAATATAATTGAAATTATATTCAGATCGTGTCTGAAATAAGTAGTATCATGGATGATGGAAAAGCTAATTGATCTTCATTGTGAAAGCAAACAGCACAAACCAACTGGTCTGAGTAAAGGGAATAAATGGAAGTGCAATAGTGTTCAGTGACAAGAAAGTAATTGCACTGCAGTTCCTAATGATTTAATAAGTGACCTTTATTGGTTCCACAAACACGATGACAATACAGTGGAATTCCTTTTTCCCTCCTCCGATTTTCTCCCTTTCCCCTTGAAGAATCAGAATGACTCGAGTACAGTACACTGGAGCTAGGAATGTATCAACACCCTCACTCCAGTACCCAGTCTCCATCTGTTGTCTTTGGTTCCTTGACTGATAATTCTTCAGTTATTCGATGATGAGAGTGCAGTTTAACCTGATACTCTGTGTATCCAATATCCTTACTTCCCTGCAAAAAAAACTTCCCATTTTAACAATAGAAATCCTGAAGTAAATATTAATACAACATTATGTTTGCTGCTATGATCCGGCCTTAACTTCCACCTCCAAATTATCAGCACAGTTTATACCCATGGATTGCTTTCACTGGTCATTGATTAACTGCGACAAATGAAACAGAGAGCCCCAATTTTATTCCTAAACTGGCTACTCTCAGCTGAAAAACTTATGAGGATGCTATAATTAGTCTCAAACCTCAGTGCAAGGTAGAACGATCTGGACTCCTGCTGAAGATGTATGCAGATATGAATGTCAAGTCCAGACAGGATCCTGCTTGGTTTTAATTTACTCCAATGTCAAATCTCTAGTTCATAGCATCAATGGAAGGAAAATTTACTGGTTTATGCTATAAAATTGTGAGCCATCATCCCAGAATTTTCTTGCTATGCTCTAACCCCTGGCAGGGCATGGCAATTTGGCTGTAAATATTAAAATCTACCATAATGCCATCAAAAGAGATGGGTGGAAATGGAAAAGAAAAAAACAATGGGTATAAAATAGTGGCTGTCAGTGTTGATCTGCATATTCTCTTCAGGTCACCAGCTACATTATCTTAAACTCTAGAAAAAAAACCAATAAATTATAACTACAGGAAAAAATGGTCCATTATAACTTGCAATTAAAAAGTAATTTCATGCAACCTTGGGAATGACAATGTCAATTCATGCAGATGCTGCTGATGTTGAATTCTTCAAACACAGGCTGCAAAGTTAGGCCAAGATTATTATTATTATCATCATTACCTAAATTAGCTTATCTATAACATGAACAAAATACTCTGTCATTCTGGGCAGAAAAAGAACCCTATAATATGAACATTTAGAAAAAATATTTGTGTTTTTTAAAACCTTTTCCTCACTGTTGATGGCACGAGTGCAATCCCCCCAGGATTAGAGGCTCCTGTAGCTTGTCTAGTAAGCCATTCATATTTAAACCCTGAAGTTGACTAGTTTTTCAATCATGGTAGGGTTACAGGAAATCTATTTCAGACCTTCATCAAAATCCAAATGTATTTGTCTCTATCAGCAATCACTGGATATTGATCAGGAACTATATGCCTGCTAAAAAATTTCCTCCAATTCACTGGTACCTCTGTTGTCACTGATCAATTTACTCAATGCAGGCTGGTAATTCAGCAAGAGAACTTCATAGTTTTCAAAATTCTACACTTAAAGTACAGTTACTCAGTGAGCCAACCTGGAAATATTCTTGAATGTTTTCTTTCATGGCGCTTCCCTTTCAGCTCCATCATCCAAAATAATTAATTTCAGGATCTTTTAGCCTGATTTTGCAGATTTTCTCTGATATGTACAAAGACTTCCATTTATTTATTAACTTGTCATATCTCTTGGGAACCCTAAAGTCCTTATATATAATAAACTGCTTTAATGAGGTGTGTTACAGATCAACAAATGCAGTGTATAACAGAGGATGCCAATCGTATGAGAAATAATTTAACATCCTGCACACCGTCTGCCTGCTGCACTCAGCTGTCAATCTGCAGTGAGTGCTGAGAGCAACATTTATAAT
This sequence comes from Mobula birostris, assembly GCF_030028105.1. NCBI lineage: Eukaryota > Metazoa > Chordata > Chondrichthyes > Myliobatiformes > Myliobatidae > Mobula > Mobula birostris. Next base: position 63,024,794 of record NC_092381.1, on the reverse strand, counting down.
CAGTGGAGGTGACATAAATTTGAATCCAATTTAAACATATGAAACTGTATTTAATTTAAGACATGTATCAACATACAGTATATCTGTTAACCATAAAGTAAAATTGGGGGTTCCTCTGTTACCTGCTCTTATTCAGTTTTAATACAATAAGATCACGATCTTCGTTCTTAGAAAAGGGGATAAAATGATGGCTCTCTGTGATCATTTTCCAAAAGTTCAAACTTGATAAAAAGCCTTAATTGTTCAGATCAATAATTGGGAATTAAAGAAATATAAGAATTAGGGACATAAGAACATAATAAGTAGGAGCAGGAGTAGGCCATCTGGCCCATCGAGCCTGCTCTGCTGTTCAATAAGATCATGACTAATCTGGCTACGGACTCATCTCCACCTCCTGCCTTTTCCCCATAACCCTTAATTCCCCTACTATGCATAAACCTATCGAAATTTGTCTTAATTATATTTACTGAGATAGCCTCCACTGCTTCACTGGGCAGAGAATTCCATAGATTCACCACCCTCTGGGAAAAGCAGTTCCTCCTCATCTCCATCCTAAATCTACTCCCCCGAATCTTGAGGCTATGTCCCCTAGTTCTAGTGTCACCTATCAGTGAAAACAACTTTCCTGTTCCTATCTTATCTATCCCTTTCATAATTTTATATGTTTCTATAATATCTCCTCTCATTCTTATGAATTCCAGTGAGTACAGTCCCAGGCAACTCAATCCCTCCTCATTGTCTAATCCCTCATCTCTAGGAATAAACCTGGTGAACCTTCTCTGCACAGCCTCCAAAGCCAGTATATCCTTCTTCAAGTAAGGAGACCGGAACTGCTTGCAATACTCCAGGTGCGGCCTCACCAGTACCCTCTACAGTTGCAGCATAACCTCCCTGCTCTTAAATTCAATCCCTCTAGCAATGAAGGCCAACATTCTATTTGCCTTCTTGATAGCCTGCTGCACCTGCAAACCAACCTTTTGTGATTCATGCACAAGCACTCCCATGTCCTTCTGCACAGCAGCATGCTGCAATTTTTTACCAGTTAATTAATAAACTGCTCTTTCATTTTTCCTTCCAAGTGCATGATCTCCTTTTTACCAACATTGTACTCCAACTGCCAGACCCTTGCCCACTCACTTACCTATCTATATTTCTCTGCAGACTCTCCGTATCTTCTGCACAGTTTGCTTTTCCACTCAATTTGATATCATCAGCAAACTAAGATTCACTACACTCGGTCCCCTCTTCCAGATCGACAGGGGACATTTAACTCTTTGAGTGTGACCCACCCACCATTCATTCAATATAATATTACTGCTTTCCAGACCTTTTGACACCATTCAAGTCTAGAAATGCATCTGTCCCATTCTTAAATGTATTTTGTGGTAGAGAATTCCACAGGTTTCTTTCTTCGAGTAAGAAATTTCTCTGCATCATAGTCCTAAATCTCTTGGTTTTTTTTAACTTGAATTTGTAACCTGTGTTCTGGACACACCAGCCAAGGGATACATCCAGCTTAAATCCAGTTTATCTCACCTTGTCAGATCTTTCTATGTTTCAATTAGATCCCTTTTTATTCTTCTGAGCATCAGTACGTACAAACCAAGTTGACTTAATTCCTCCTTATATGGCTGCCCCACCATTTTAGGAATCAGTTGTTATACTCCCTCTATTGGAAATACCCATATATTCTTTCTACAGTAAGGTAACCAAAATTGCACCACAATATGCTAAGTGTGGCTCACCAAGGCCTCATAAACCATCTTTGCTCTTGTCCCAGCATGCCTTTGCTTTAAAAGTCCACATACCATTTGCCATCTTACCTGCTTGCTCCATGTGCATATTTTCTTTAGTGACTGGTGTACATGCAAATCCCAACACTATTAGAATAAAATGGTGCCTTTTTGTTTCCTTTCTACCAAACTGGATATCTTCACATTTATCCAGGTTATACAGCATTTCCTTTCTTTTTGTCCCCTCATACCGCTCACTGACTTCTGCTGGACTCCATGAGTTACCATCTGTAACCCTTTAAAAGTCCTATTTATTTCTGTCAATAAGTTTTCAGACCATGCCAATACATTACCCTAGATCTTTCATTTTATACACTGAGCTTTTCAATGGGACATTGTTAAAGGCTTTCTGAAAATTTGAATATACCACATCCACTGGTTTTCATAGCTCACACGACTTATAACCATTTAAGTTAATGGACAGAAAGTCATGGAGAACTCATCCATGGTTTCCCAATATTTCTTCTGAAAGGTACATCAAGAAATCAACAGGTTAACACTGCAAGCTCAATGGCAGAGAGAAAATATGATAAGAAGGCGTGAAGTAGATAACAACAATGCTGATAGTGTTTCTAGATGAATATATTTGTATCACTTATCCAGTGTTGATAGTTCTCTTATGGTCACTCCCAAAGACTTTAGTTGGTATTAGAAGTTCCATTTGTAAATATTTTTTTTTTGACAGCACCACAAAGAAAAAAAATACCTACTTTATTTATTCATTTTTCAGGATCAAGTTGTTACTGAAAATGGAAGCATTTATTGCCCATCCTTGGTTGTCTTTGAGAAAGTGATGGCAAACCAATTTCAAGAACCGTTCATTTTGCTAAAAATGCTTCCAAGTCAAAATCAAGTTTATTGTCATGTGCACAAGTGCAACGAAAAACTTACTTGCAGGCGCACATAGCATCATATAAGCAGTAGTTGCAAGAAAAACATAAATTAACTTAAACTATACACAATTTTTACAAGATTGAACACAATTACAACAACTTACAAAAAACAAAGTCAATTTTCGTGCAATTTGATTGGAATGGTCATGGTGTTGCTTAACTGTAGTGATTATTGCTGTGCTGTTTGGTTCAATTCAGACTGAATGGTTGAAGGGAAATAGTCGCTCTTGAATCTGGTGGTGTGGGACTTCAGGCTTCTGTATTTCCTTTCTGATGGTAGCTGTGAGAAGACAACACAGTCCAGTTGCTGGGGATCTTTGATAATGGACGTAGCCTGTCTGATGCTGTGCCTCTTGTAGATACTATTGATGGTGGGAAGAGATGTGCCAGTAAAGGATTGGTGACTCCATTGCTTTCTACAGCTTCTTGGATTCCTGTGCATTTGAGTTGCCAAACCAGACCCTGATGCAACTGATTAGGATATTTTCATCAGTATACCTACAGAAGTACTTTAGAAAAGGATTGCAGGATTTAGACTCTGCAACAATGAAGAAATTGTGATATACTTTAAATTCAGCATAGAGATACTGCATGCAGTAGTGTTCCTGTGCATCTGAAGCCCTTGTCTTTTCTGGAAGATAGAGGTGGTAGGTTTAGAAGGCACTTTCAGAGTACATTGGTTTTTACAGCTAATATGCACTTCAGCTAGAGGAGGAGGGAATGAGTGTTTAGGGTGGAGGATAGGATACATGGTACTGAGATGGAGCTGCAGAAAATTAAAGTGTATTCCATTACATTCCTTACTTGTGCTTTGTAGGTAATCAAAAGGTTTTGGAATGTCAGGAGGTGAGCCACTCGTCACAAGATATCCAATTTCTGATCTGCTCTGGTATGACAGTATTTATGTGACTGGTCCAGTTGAGTTTCTAGACAGCGCTGACACAGAATATTGATGGTGCATGACTCACTTGTGATAGTGTTATTGACTGTCAGGGGTAGTTGGTTAAATTCTGACTTGTTTGAGATGATTATTGGCAGGCACTTTTGGTGGCATCTCTGCTTCTTGCCTCTTATCAACTCATATCTCAGTCTTGTCTTCCTGCATGGAAGTGGGCTGCTTCGTTTGCTGAGAAGTTACAAATTGTATTGAACCTGGTGCAACATCCCAATTACTGATGTCTGATAGAGGAAAGGGCAACTTGACACCACCAACTGTCAAGTGCTCAACATTGTACGTTATCATTATTTTTATAACAGTAGCATTGTATCAGATTACAGTTTTCTTTCAGTCATCTAAATCTCAGAACCACAGCCCATTTCTCTTTACTCAATCTTTTATACAACAAATTCCAATAGACTACTACCTCTAATAATCTTTTGAACAAAGTTCTAGAATCAGGATAGAATGAATAAAGACGAAAACTACCTTATAAAAACCAATAAGGCCTGTAAGCAATACTTAAATGAAGTATTGTGCTGAAAAGTTGCTGGTAACATAAATATTGCCTTTAGTTTGTGTTTATATGGAACAGAAAGCGGTCTGCATCCTGCCATTAATCCCCAGTATCAGAGAATTTTGCAGAGCATAAGGCCATAGAAGATTAATTTTATGGCTTATTTGATTATGGGGGAAATGTTTATGGAAAAGAAATACTTTTAATTTCAGCTAATAACATTATAATAACGAAACTCATTAACTTGAATTCCGCTTACTAATTTGACGTAATCAAACGCCTAAAGGAACTGCATAATGTTACAAACCAAACTTGTACATAAGGAGGTTTTGGGAAAAGTAACCAAAATTGAGGCAAAGATGAACAATTTAAGGAACACATTAGAAGTTGAGTGTCCCAGATAGAGAATCTAACATGGATCGTATGTTTAAGGTTGTGGCAGCTGAAGACCAAGGGTGGAGGGATGAAAATCAAAGAACTGTAATGGCCCAGAATGAAGGGAAGGAGAACCTCAACACAAGAGATTTTGCAGATGCTGGAGATCTTGAACACACACAAAATGCTGGAATAACTCAGGATGTTAGGCAGTATCTATGGAGGGAAATAAATAGTCAACACTTTGGGCTGAGATGCTTCATCAGGACTGGTTATTATATTCAATTATTTATTCTCCTTTACACTTGTGTAATGGAAATAACATCAAACAATCCTGAATCTTCAATCATGAAAGGAGAAACTCAAAGGGTTAGAGAGCTGCAGAAGATTAGAGATGAGGAGGGACAAGGCTATGGAGAGATTTGAAATTAAGGGTGAGAAATTCAAAATGGAAGCTTGCTTTTAACTAGGAGTCAATGTTCAAGATAATGATTGAGCAGAAATTAATATGAGTGAGGGCCCAAGCAGCAAATCTTTGGAATTGTATACTTACTATGGAGAGAGGGTGTAAGTGTGAATGCTAACCAGGAGAGCATTGGACAAGTCAATCTCAGAGTTAAAGAAGGTAATGCACAACATTTCCACAAAGATGTCCATCCATTCCCCCCCGTCCCCCCATTACCTAAGATCATTACCCTCCCCTAGCTGGTTCCCTCTGCCCAACATTACTCCCTTATTTTGTTCCACCTTTCGCTTATCAGTCTCTTTCTCAGCAGTCTCCCTTCCCCTTCCCTCACCTGTCCGTTAACCACTCCTGCAATCTCGTTCCACTTATCATCTACTAGCCTCAGTCTCATCCCACTCCCTCAATTCCATATACTGGCTATCAACTCTCAAAAACCCCTGTGTCCCCATTCCTCCACAAATGCTGTTTGACCCACATAGTTCTTCCAACAGTTTTTGTTTTGCTCCAGATTCCAGATTCATCTGTCCCTTTCCTTATAGGACCACATTCAGCTGAATGCATTCTCTGAAAATTACTTGAGGGCACCAATCAGAGAGGAGCTTGAAAAACTGCTGGAGGAACTCAGCAGGTCAGGCAGCACTTGTTGAGGGTTTATTTCTTCTCTTCATTCCTTTCCAAAGATGCTGCCTGACCTGCTGAGTTCCTCCAGCATTTTGAGTGAGCTGAGGGTATCCTGTGTCTCTAGAGAAAAATTTACTTTAGTGAAGAAAATGTCAGAGAGAAGTATGTTTTTACTGAAAATTGAATTGTTCTTATTTCCTTTATAACACTGGTGAACTCACAGCCAGTCTGATGATCTTAAAAACAACAACTGCTTACCCCTTGCTCAGCCCTTTAAGCGGTTCAGTTCCTGTGTCCATGGATGTCAGGATATTCCCTCATTCCGGCATAAAATGAGGCTGACAAGAGGTGGCTACATAATCTCCTCCAGGTATGAGAATCCCCACACAACGCATAATGCACAAATAAGTTTCATGTCCTCACAAAATACGTAAGGATAAGCAGCAACTCACTGTAGCAATCCATTTCAATTATTGGATCACTGATTTTTTTTTACGTTTTATAATCATTGGAGATGAAGCTGAAAAGCAGCAAGTGAGGAACCACTATGTCATCTGAGCTCCCTTACCTGATTATTACTGTGTGATATTGTTGTTAACCACTGGAGTGTGGTGAGTGTCACTTGACTTTATTTGAAGATTATCATTTTCTGGACTTATTACAATAAGTGTCCCTCTGTCAAATCCTTTATATCCATGCCATCACCTCCTGGTTCCCCTGCTCATCTGCACGATGAGCGAGTGGATGCAGAGTGGGTTAAACCCGAGCTAGACTTCTTCCTCCTACTCCTATTGCTCCTGTTACCTTCAGGATACCTCGTGGCTCTTGCGTTCTGGGTCTCTTTGCCACTCACCCTCTGGCATCAGTTTGTTACACTGTGCAGTGCACAGCACAAAATAATGAAGTCATCACATTTGCTCCAGGCAACAGAAGCTCGTCTTTACCACTCCTTTGGCACTTCCCACCATTATTCTTCCTACCTGATGACTCTCCCAGTCACTGCATTCAGTTGTTTTAGTTGGAGGGCACATTGGTGTAATGAGCCTTATAGACTTTGTCCCCCAGGATTTATGCCAACTACTGAAGATGTCTGGCACTGTGCACGTATTGAATATTGGAATTTATTTTTACATTGATCCACAGTATTCTGCACAGTGAGGGAGCAGAAACCTTTCCTATTCATAGACATATCAGGATACTAAAGGGATCCCCTAGAGCATACGAATGCGGTTAATGGCTATTTACATTCATGGAAAGCCATATCTTAGTTTCCAAGATGCCACTTCATCCTAGCTGAAATCCAAGTAGATGAAATCATTTATGAATGCAGGAGTCTGGATCTTCTCTCTGATTCTGACATGGCAGCAATCTGTTGCTACCATTTTTGAGGGCTCCTGTAGGGAGGGAGTTCAGGGTCAATAAGACCTTGACCTCTACACAGCTTGTAGACCATATATGGGAGCACTGTCAAATGTCCTCATGGTTGAACAGCCAACTCAAGGTGACATGTACCTCAGTAATGACAGCCTGGAAAACTTGAGCATGTTAATACAGTATTCTTCAGGAGGATGTGGTAATTATGCAAACTAAATGTGGGGAGGCTGTTCATTAAAGAGTCAACCATTGCCTTGTGATCCAAATTGCCTGACCCATCCTAAGTAGGTAGCGATGGCCATTTAATAATGGAGCTCTATAGTAGTGACATTCCTGAATTCCCATTGCATGAATGTGTTGACAACCAGATGTGGGAAAAAATACTGCTTGTTAGTTGCAGTACACTCTATAAAGCTGCCCAGTGAGGTCTCCTAGTGTCAGCAGACTGTCTCTCTAAAAGCCAGAAATGCAACAAACTAGTGTATATGCTCTTTGTTATAATAACTTTTTCAGCCTCGGACATGGGTTGCATTTTAGTTTATGTCTAGAAAGGCAGAAAAGGGCATTATACCAAGGGTATATCATTAAGTGTGAGTCTGGTGCCTGAAAGAAGGTCAGAGGATGACAAACATTCCCATTTCATCCCAAAATGGTCACTTTCAGACTACATTCTGTTTGAAATATATTTTCATGTCTTTAGCTCCTAAGAAATGGATGCAAATTGATCCAGTTTGTGGTTTAGGAATCCAGAAGTTGCTGCAATGATAACATGCTCTTTCATGGACTGCTCTGTTGTAGTCTTTATGAAAGCAATCAACATGAATCCGTAATTTGATGTGAATTTCATTTTTTATCACTGCCCTTATAGTAAATTCACTGAAAATATTAAGACATTAACATGAAAACATTAAACGTGGTTAACATGAGATCTTGATGGTGTGCTGGACATAATTGCTACATAACAGCATCTCTAGCCCTAAAATTAGAATTTCTTTCCATAGCATGTTTAAAAAATTAAATTAGTATTGTAAACTCCTGGTTTGCTTTCTGTGAGAATTTTTTCAATCTGTTTAGCTAATGAGTCTCTTGACAACACTGAGTGGTTATATCAGATTTCCAATAGAATGCAACTCATATTGATAATTTGGAGTCCTTGCCACATAGCCTGTTTAACCATGTGATCAGTTTTCTTTAAGATCAGTTAAACACAGCAGTCTTTTATTACTGACCACCAAATCTCAGACATCGTGTTCCGTGATAATGTTAGTTATATTGGTCTCCTAGATAGGCAAGCAGGAAGAACCACTGTAAAATAATCCAACGTGCCTTGTATTGAAGAGCAATCACTTTTTAATATGGGTAAGCACGGTTATCGGCACCTAGTAAAAGCGAAGGATAAATAGCATAATAATTCGCTTAGGTGGGAATAGAAGGGGTCTGGGTAGGCAGGATCCCTCACGATGCGCTCCCGTCTGCTTCCCAGTAACATAGCATTGACCATCAGGGAGTTATTGAGATGACCCGCCTTGAGGGAGCCATTGCATCACCGTGGTCTTCGAAAAAGTCCCAAAGAACCTCTTAAGATCCGAATAAATTACGAAAAGAGGTAAATCGTGTAACCACGCATCCAGTAGCCTCAGCATCTCGCTGAAATATCTAAGTGCTTTATGACTCCAGAGGCGGAAGTAATCTGAACTAAATACGTATATCTTCCATTAAAGCATTCAACTCATCACTTAAGGAGTGCGTTTATCATCCTTACTTCACGTGGATAATCTTCTATACGTTGACAATATAATACAATATTTGTTTTTATTACTTCAAGGTTCATGCCGGGTCAAGGCTCAACGCAGAACACCAGTAGTTCCAATACACAAGCGAACAGGGAATTGAAAAGAATTCAGAAGTGGCTTGTAACGACAAGCTTGAGACATAAATGTCTACATCTAAAGTGGCGGAAAAATTATAAAAGGTAAGAAGTTGCACCTCTCTTAACTGTTATTTAACTGCTCCAGAAAAATGGTTGACATTGAATATGCTGGAGGAACTCAGCAGGCCAGGCAGCATCCATAGAAAAAAAAGTGCAGTCGACGTTTCGGGCCGAAACCCTTTGGAAGGCCTCTTTGATATATATTCGTTTAAACAGAAAACAGAAGGCACCTGTTGAATGCTTTATGCAATACGGTTGAACAAATATGGTGCAAGTGGTTGTTCTTTGAACGAAACACAAAGATTCTGCTGATGCTCGAAACGTAGAGCAACATATAAAAAGTGCTGGAGGAACTCAGCAAGTCAGGCAGCATCTATGGACGGAAATAAACCTTCGACATTTCGGGCCAGTCCTGATGAAGGGTCTCGGCCCGAAACGTCGACTGTTTATTCCCCTCCGTATATGCTACCTGACTTGATGAATCCCTCCAGCACTTTATGTGTGTTATCCTTTGAGCGGATTTTTTTTCGAATATAGCGAAATGTCTCCTGTAACGTATTTGACCATAAAAAGTGATGGCGACAATTTCAAACAGATAAATCCTTAAGAACGTAGAAAACTTGCGATCTTAAAATTGTAGATTTCAACGTGGAATTCCCAAATAAGGCCACAGATATTAAAAGAGCTGATCGGAAAGCTGTCCATTTTGTGTTATTAAAAGGTTAAAACTTTCACTGTCAGTGGGGTGAGCAGATCAAGCAACCCAACCATTCTGCGCAGACCTCTGCGTTACTTCGGTCGAGAGCGGCGCAGCAGTAAGCAGTGAAAGTGCTCGTCACTTCCAATTTTCATAAGTAATTACAGCCTGATATTGCCCTAAGAAGGCAAGTTCTATATTCTGTTGTCCCCGGGACAAAGGACCAAAGTGATCGCTTTTGATTTCTTCGGGGATTCCAAAATACAGTACAGTAATCCGGAAGTCGGAAAACTCAGAAGTTTCTGTTAGTTTTGGTTTGCGTGTCTTTCCTTCTGGAATTTAATCATTATACAATATAATAGCAATGCAATTTAAGGAGAAGACACGTCGATCTGTTTGTGAACGAGATGTTATATCCACAATGTTTATGTCTCGTACACATTCATACAAATTTGTTTTCAGCAACGTGCGTTTGAACTTGAGGCATAATTACTTCCTCCGACCGGTCTCAAAACTTTACTTTTAAGATATAAATCTACCTTATTCCCCTCAGATGAAAATCGAAATCCATTTTTCTCTATAGATGCTGCCCGACCTGCCAGATATTTCCGTTATTTTCCGTTTTTATTTCAGATTTCCAACATGTTAAACCAAAAAAAAAAGAATTGTTGCATTTTGAAATCTAGTTGTTCTGTTTTCGCTGGGGCATTTCAAGTTGGAATAAAACAGTAAACCAATCACGCATAAAAATCTGACAAACACATCATACTACGAAAACTTCAGGTAATTGTGTATTTAATAATCAATGGGCAATGAGATGACATTTTAAAATAATTGTAAATAATCCAAGCTGGAGTTATTTTTTTCAAAGAGAGCTTCGTGGAGGAAATAATTTGAACAACACGTGAATTTGAACTCAAACACAACAGAGTAAAACTAAGATGTAATATAAAGCACAACTCCTGTAAGAGAATAGCTGTTTAAAAAAAAACTAACTGTCTCCGAAGCCCAAACTGTAGCATGCTACCCTATTTTTCTGGGCTGGCATCCGTCTGTCCAAATTACAGACTCGGGTTAATTCTGCTTAAGTCAGTTCTCAGTCGGTGACCCGTTCCTGGAATCTTGTCACCTTCACGAATCTCTCTTCAGGACCTTATTGACTCCTCTGGAGCTCATTCGGAGGCAACTGAGAAACAAACGGAAAAATGATGACACGTTAGGAATACGCGTGAAACTATCGCACAATTTAAAAAAGGAGGCCATAAGGTTTAGATTGATTATAATATGCATTGCTATTTAAAATTATTTATGACTTCATTTTATGGACGCAGGTAATGCTGAGAGAAGACGCTGGAACCATATTTCAATATTGCTAGAATGGCACGCGTAGCCGTATTAATACACAAATCTATACAATTGGATGAAATTGCGAGTAACTGGAGGAATGGCATTTAAATTATTGGTGGGGGGGGGGGGAAAGAAGATTTTTGCCTGGTCGATCTTTCCCCCTCTTAATTGTAAGTGGAACGCTGTTAGGTGCACTCGGAGCCGTGCCTGGATATTAAAATCTGCCTTGACGCTTTGTGAGCGAACCTTGAGAACACACTGACAGTACCATTGAATATCTCTTTTGTTCCGACCACTTCTCCCTGGATTTGAAAGCAGGGCTGCACGCGTCGTATTTGCAAAAAAATATCAATAGATAAAAATGAGCAACTTCATGTTGTTTGACAGAGAGTTACACGTTGATGGAGTAGGTTCCTAAAGGGGGTGATAATGGCGAATCCAGCCCTTTTAGGAGCTAGAGCCGCAGGCTGCACGTGATTTGACCGTACAAAACCAAATTAAACATTTCTTTCAATAAAAAGTCATTTTTTATGTCTTTAAACAATAAACCCGCATGATGTAGAATCTCACATCGCGAGATAAAAGAAGTGTCTGCAGAACGATACATTTTGATTAAACCTGACATGCTGATAACTTCATGCTAATGTAAAATAATTAACATAATAACTATAATTAAGAGTGCGCCAACAATGCCATTAATTCATCACGAATTTTATTCGCATTCTAAATGCTGTCCAAATGCTGTATCCGATTTCTTTGAACCTTTAATTAAACGAGTTGCCTTTTTATTAAGCACTGTTTGATTTGTATAAATTGGAGTTATCCCACTTTTTACTATCCATTATCACCGAAGTTTGTATCCCTCCCCCTAAGTGTCTCAACTGGTTAAGTTACATCATATAAATACATGAAAGATTCTGTTTCACTATTTCTCTATATTATTGTAGTTAATTAGAGATTAGGATAAATTTAAAGATTTTTTTTAATTGCCGAAGGAGTTAACCGGTTAATGAGGAGGTTGCATGAAATATCACCGTCGCGTTATTTGGATCCAAACGTTGTGAAAATTACAGCGTAAACATCTACTGTTAACCAGAAATTGATTATTTCAAAACAGAAAATATTTATTTTAAAAAATTCAATCAGTCGTCGCGGAGATGTTCTGTTTCCCCCTCTCCTAATAGCGCAGAGAAGTACCCGTGAAAGTATTCTAAACGGCGTGGGGATTATTTTAATACAGACACTCAGACACGGTACATGGTGGGTAAAAAGGTTTGGTGCTGTTACTGATTTCAGTTAGACGGCTAGAAAATGTATTGATTTTACTGGATGCGCAAGCTTTGGAATGAGTATATGCCACAGGTAAGAATCTGCTGTTTGTCAGATATTTTCTGTGGTTGATGGTATTACCGTTAACATTACAATAATAAATCTGGAGTAGCTATCTTGTATGAATGCAAAATATATTCGTTTTATTCGTCACTGCTGCTCCGTTTTGTGCTGCCGAAGTTTGGAGTCAGCCCACACGTCGGAAGCTGAAAAAGATTTCCCCACAACTCACGTTCCCTCCTTGCAACGCACATCATAATGGGATTTCTCTTTTAATAATCCGAGTACGGCGAGATTTTACATAATTCATCGTAGAGGCTAATAGGGTTTTAAGAGGGAAAATAGGACGTATTTGATACTCTTCCTGCGTTGCATTGAAAGAGACTGGATTCTGACAAGTGTATTTCGCGAGGCCACAGCCTTAGGGTTGCCGAGCCCGAATAATATCTGATCGCGACCGCGTCAGATGGGTCCAAATCTCAACTATATTTAACAGAGCAATTGGAAAACACTAATAAATGTATTTTGGTCGAATTTATGTCGCTCCTTGTGCAGGAGAGGGATCAAGATCAAACAATAATTATTGCTTGAAAATATTTCCATTACTCTCTCGCTCTTCTGTAATTTCAGAAATAAGAATTTTCTTTTTTTCTATTCGTCCCCCCCCCCGCATGTCTTTTCATTCCTTTAACATTTATAGCTCTCTCTATTCCCCCTTTCATTCCTTCTTTCTCCTTCCTCCTCCATCCCAGTGCACCATCTTGACTGGATTAGGTGCCGGTTCCTATTAGGAAGATTCGCTCAGGATCTGTTATTATTTTGAAAGGGATCTGTGACGCCCAGCGTTGCTCGGCGATTTGCTCCTACTCATTAGCAGCATGATGTTAAATTAGATTATGAACGGTGCAAAAGAGAAGTCAGGTCGCTCTGTGGAAGAGAGGAGTTGCAGTTCTCTTTTTAATTATAATGTTCTGCGCCGTGTTGAAGTTTCACATAAAAGTAGCTGACTTTTAAAGTTTACTGATTTTGCCGAATAGTTTCCAATTCTGTTTGCATGTTTCCGTGTGCCCCTTTAATGATAACCCGTGTAAACCTGAAAATCTCGTTTATTTCCTAACATTACACTTCACTATTTAAACGGTGGCAATGATGCCCAGATCATTATTTCTTCCTAACTATGCCTGATTAAGATTTGCTAAATTGATCCAGAAAGCCTTTCTGTAGAAATCATTGTAGAACAGACAGATCTCTGAGTCAACACTGGGATTAGCACAATAGATCCCTAATCGAGGGGAAACAATCCTTTTCACGCTAAGGGTCATAATTAATGGTATGATTTAATTAATTTGACTTTTATTGTGTTTAAGAAATACGCATCAAAGGGACGTGCGTCCTGTAGTTGTTTTTTTAATTCTCTGCTAAACTCCTCTGAGAGTTAAGAAGATCATCGGAAATAAATAGGATGATGCTTTTGGAACAAAGACGGCATTTTATGCTTCTCTTAACGATGCTCTTCCGACTACGAAGCTGATCGCCATTGAAAGCAACACCCCAGATGGTCGCATATAATAGTTTATTTTAATCAAACAGTGCTCAAAAATGAAATCATTGATCTTATTCTGCAGCTACATTCCAAGTTCTGTGTGCATTTTAATTTCTCTCGAAGCCAAACAAAGAAACTAATTTTTCAATATGGAACTTTTTGAACCTGGTTTCAAACAGGAAAAAATGGACGCATTGGAAGAAAATGGGGAAAAAAAAGAGACTTTGTGTGGAGAATTGTGGTTGCCAATATCTGTTAGTCTACAAGGCAGCCTATTTTAAATGATGAGTGATTATGGAACCCCTAGTTACAGTAACCTCTACTGCTCTCATATTACACTAATTCAGTATTTTTCTTCAATAATTAAAGTCCCATCAGTTTCAGCCGCAGAATATACATAATTTTCGTCAAATGTAATGCACTGGACGTTAATCGCGTAATTGTAACGAATAAAATCGAAAATCCTTAAAATGTATATGTATAGAAGCGAGTTTCTGATCTATTTTGTCCAAAAATGGATTTGGCTAAAAGGCTGTAGAATCAATTCATGTTTTTCTTTAAAAAAAACAAAACGCTAGTGGCAGCCCGCCCAGGAACAAGTAAGCAAGTAAGAAAACGAAGTGCTTTGTAAACTGAGATGTTCTGCCGTATTTACACAAATGAAAACAACAACCAACAAACACTCATTTATAACCAATTTACAACCGCATCGCGAGGTCCCCCCTACCCACCCACCCACCCTCTCCCCTCCAGGCTTGATTCATTTTTTCCTCTTGTCCTCGATGATTGCTTAACATATCTTCATTCGCTTGGATTCTGCACTTGTTAAAAGAAAAAAAGAACACATATCTATATATCTCAATTGAAGTTCATTAATTGAAGTAAACAGTGGTCTAATTTCAACAAAATGTAAGGCCAAATGCCTTCACGAAATATTACCGTTCTGTTTATAAACTAGTTTGATAATACTAATAGTCTAAAATCAATGTTGAGAAAATTTAAATGATAATGTAAAACAGCAAGCAAGCAAAAAAAAAACGAAGTGAAAATTTAATGCTGACTAAACCGTGCTTAGCTCTGTGGGGAAAACGCTTACAGTTTATAATATCATTTTGTGTCACAGGGAAGCCCTGTCAGGTTTAAATGGTTATTCATTCCTCCCATCGAAAACATGTCGTAAACCCATTCACATGGTTTTGTTAGTCTTAATAGGAGGGTGGAAAGAATAATTGATTCTTTTGTCACTTAAAGATATTCTGATTTGAGTAGGAGGAATTGGGAGAACAAATCAATTCGATTTTAACCAAACAGCAAAACGGAAAAAAATATTAAAGCCAGTTCTTAGATATACAACTTTAGTGGTGCATAAAGATAATGCTTTTGGGAAGGGATTATTGCGCTGAAATAAGGCCTTTGTTTAAAAGCCGGTGTCAGTTCCTGTTAAACTTATTTGGAAAAGTATAGTTTTCACTCTGTAGTTTAAAAACCTTCTTTCCTGAGAACTGTATTGAGACAAACGCTTACCTTCAGCACTGTGAATAGCTTGTTCACATTCACCCACACTCTCCCATTTCCTAGTTTTTCATATGCTAACGCACAGGATGATTAGCTCGTTAACACCTCTGCACATCCTGGTCCAAATTTCTTTATTTGAGGCTTCTCTATTGTTACCGCATGTCTCCCCCAATAGCTACCACCCCTCCCCATCCCTGCCCTTTTCATCCCCTCTTCACTAAAGCTAATAGATTAATCAATAACCATTTTGCTGTATGTGCGGCAACCTATCTGATGCAGTTATAATACGTCTTTCTTACAAAAAAAATGTCCTTTAGACGCTGGTGCCTGACTGTAAGACAATGTATATCAAATAAAATAAACCGATCATTGTCTATAAAGAAAGCGAGTAACACGTCAATCTGCATAAAAATCCAAACTAAATAAGTAGCGTCACATTCATTAAAATAGTTATATTAAGGTTTAATATCTAATTAACATTATTTTGATTGAGTGGCCAGAATGCCCTGGAATAAAACAAAATTAATAAATAAACAAAATATTTTGTATGTCCTATTTCAGCATTTTGGTCAAAAAGTGAAATTGTGAAGTAGAACATTCCAATTAAATGATTTGAAATCCAGTCTTGCTCCACCCTGCGAGCAAGTTTATTGATAAAGAATGCTTTGATCGCCTTAGTGAAATGGTACTTGTAGGAATGAGTGGTGCTACTGTTGTTTTGGCCGGATCTATGTTGACGATTACATGAAATAACTCGAGTTTTGCATGGCTTAACAGAGGGAAGTCTGACGTTAGTCCCTCACGTGACAACCCCGAGAGTATATCTTTAACTGAAACAATCACCAGTCTTTTTATATATATATAAAGGAGGCATAAAAGCTAAAGAGCTGCGTACCTGAAAACGCTTTAAAAATATTGCGAGAAATTATAGGAAAAGTTAAAACGTTGCAATGTGCAATTTGAAATAGGCTGTCAAAAAGTTAAAGGTAATTGTTATTGACAGCCCCTTGACCTGCATTAAAAAAGCGTTGTCATCTGATCTGCAAGGGACTGCCAGCTGAGACAGTGTGTATGTGAGAGAGTCGAGAGACTGGCGAGAGAGAGAGAGAGAGAGAGAGAGAGAGAGGGAGAGAGAGAGGGGGAAAAGAAGTTTCTGCAGAAAAGAAGCCAAGCTCTTACCTTTTTTTTGGTGATTTGCGAAAGGGAAGCGTGATGACCCTGTCAGGCAGCGGCAGCGCGAGCGACATGTCAGGGCACACAGTCCTCACAGCAGAGGATGTCGATATTGATGTGGTAGGAGAAGGAGACGAGGGCATGGGAAAGGACAGCGACTCTGAGAGCCACGCCACCCACGATCAGGGAGAAGAGGTGGAGGAGATCGGGGCAAGGGAAATTGCGGAAAGTCCTACCGCTATCTGCCAGCCTTCCTCGGAGGGAGAAATCGCCAAATCGGAAACTCAGGAAAGTGGCTCCTCGAACGGCAACAACGTTTCCAAACCCAAGAACAGTTTGGTGAAGCCACCTTACTCGTACATTGCTCTCATCACCATGTCTATCTTGCAAAGTCCCCAGAAAAAGTTAACCCTTAGTGGGATCTGTGAGTTCATCAGCAACCGTTTCCCTTATTACAGGGAGAAATTTCCAGCCTGGCAGAACTCTATCAGGCACAACTTGTCCCTGAATGACTGCTTTGTGAAGATTCCCAGGGAGCCTGGTAATCCGGGTAAAGGGAACTACTGGACGCTGGATCCACAGTCTGAAGATATGTTTGACAATGGGAGCTTTCTCCGTCGGCGGAAAAGGTTCAAGAGGCAGCCGACAGACCATCTGAGAGAGCAGACTGCCCTCATGATGCAGAGTTTTGGAGCTTATAGCCTGAGCGGTCCTTACGGGCGTCCCTATGCGCTGCCTCCTGCCTCTTACTCTCATCCCGCCGCTCTTCAATATTCCTACATTCCCCCCGTGGGTCCTATGCTACCCCCAGTCGTCCCACTCATCCCATCCAGTGAACTCAACAGGAAAGCCTTTAATTCCCAGCTCAGTCCCAATCTTCAGCTCCAACTCAGCAGCCTGAGCTCCACATCCATCGTCAAATCGGAGCCCACCAGCAGACCTTCTTTCAGCATCGAGAATATTATCGGAGTGACAAGCACGTCAGGCAGCTCACAAACTTTCATGCGGCCGCCAATAACCGCTCAGTCGGCTTTGGTCAGTCCTCAGCCCTTGTCCTTAGTGAGAACCACGGCTGCAATCACCCCAATCCTCAGTGTCCCCACGAACATAATTTCCGGACAATTCTTACAATCAGCAGCTTCGGCCGCCGGAGTGACCAAATGGCCATCTTAATACCTTCTCTGCTTCCAATCGCTCACTCACCATACCATTTTTCCTATGGTAGTGAGTTGCACTGAACTTGACTGCAAATTATAGACTATAATCTTATCTTATATAAAAAAGGAATGCTTTCTGTACAGGTAAATACATTTGTAAATATTTATATAAAGAACCTATCGGTTGATAGTCATTGAGTTTTATTTTTTAATTAGACAGTTTCACAGTTGTAGTATAGAGCTATGGGCTTTCTCTCTTAATGTCTTTTTGAAAAGTTCATTGCCGGTAGTTTATTGATGAACATGTACAGTACAGATATTATTGACGACTGAATCATTCTAAAGAATTAATCCAACGGGGAAAAACGGTCAATATTGTATACGACTACAAAAGCTTAAAGCCCTTTATATGAATTAAATATATGTATTCTATGTAGCGCCGCCGTCGTGTTGTACAATGGGAATTAAACTTTATAAATAAATTTTACAAATTGCAAACAATCATGTTCTTGTTCATTTATAAAAAATATATGCTATCAGCTGATAGATAATTTTAAAGTTTTTTTCTCTATCATAATTGTATTATGCGCGAAAGGATTACCACCCCACTGTTCAAATACATTACCATGACAGTAATCTCCAAAAGAAACGATAATATGACAGCTCGGCACATAATTATATAAAAAAATCTCCAGTTGCGACGGCATTGAGGTCATTGCCTTTTTAAATTAAAAGCCATTTAATCAGCGGACATTTTGCGATAGATATAGGGACGAAATTTGAGCTGACAGCACTTACTGTATAACTTCATGAAAGAGAGGTTCACAAGGGCAAACTGAATCGGGCTCGATTGAAATCTTTTTTTCATTTTAGTAATGTAGAGAAATATTTTCATTGGGACATTTGTCATTTTAAAAGGCCGTGCTTAATAAAATCTCTAAACAAAGCGCTTTACCATGAGACTCATATTATGCATATAATACACGTAATTCGGATTGTACGTGTTTTTTTTTGCATGGGATCGCAGGAGATTGCATTACTTATATAGATAGGAAAGCATTAACTGCCATCACTCTAAACTGGTTAAAGAGGTGCGTTCGAGCAGATTTTGTTTTCTGGGAAGAACCCCCTTTGACGGCCTACCAGGAGTTACAGTTTAGATTTCTTAGCATAATTTTTCCCGTAGAGTCATAAGATACAAGCTAAAATAAGATGCAGGGGCGCACCAGCAATCTAGTATCTACAAGTTTCCTAAAACAATGAGAAGAATACGGATGAAATAAAACAGGAACAGTGCGTGAATCATATGTGAAATAATATTAAACATTCAAAGGAATTAGCACTCTGAGACGCAGATCTAAACGTTCTGCGAAGCTTCACCGTTCCCGGAGCTGCTCAACTGCAAGCAGACTTAGAAATGTTGCATCTGAACGAATGTTCAATACGTACTAAACATTTGCTATTTAAATACATTCAGAATTTTTTTTCCAATCAATTGTACAAATTCCGAAGCTGAACTCTCTAGAATGGAACAAAATGTCATGGAAATGGGAAGCGTGGTTCTTCCAAGCTGTGTAATATGAATTCAAACAAATAAAAGCCCACCGCGCTGACTTTACTTTCAGTTCTTGGAAAGAAGGAAATATGATGTTCAGAAAGAATTCCGGCTTTAACTAATTTTTGTTTAAAAATATTGTATGGGGGGGGGGTGAGAGAATTGCCTAAGAAGACAATTTTCGTTTTCAATGTTAAATATTTTGCTAATAATCTCGGGCAACGATGTTGTGTTCGCATCGCCAGCTCTTCTCTCTCGGCTGTTTGTCTATGTGTCGAGGCTTCAAGTGTCATTGCTGGTATTGAATTTCCTTATTTACTTCACACTCTGTGCTTAAAGAGAGTTGCGAGATGACTGACCCCGTCCAATATGAACAACATTTGCGCCCTGGCCAAGACACGATTTCTTTCTATAACCGTAAATATTATTTTACATGAGCAAACATTTATACCTCAGTATAAAAACACCAAATGAAGTGAGCCTCCCTGCTCGTCGGGGTGTGGTCTCAGTACTGGGATATACAGTATATTTGATAATCATTTGACACGGGTAGAAACGTCCACCTCCAACTTTATTTGAAGGGCAACATAATAACAGCAGATCCTTTCCCTAAATTGAATCTCCCCAAGTAATCCTTTTACAAGGAAACTGAAACTGATCTAAAAATGTATTGCCTCTTGTTTCTATAAACGTAACAAGATGTTAAGCATTTGCGACCCTACTTATGAGTTGCGTTTACACAAATCTAGCAAATGGCGGATGGTTAGTGAAATATGACCGTTAGTTCTATATTTAACTGATACCCCTGGGAAAGTAGAAGGCGACTCCTAAAGTCAGTGTCCGGCTCGCAAACTTGCCGATATAACCATTCCTAAATGACAACGCTCATTCCAACACTGATCCTTTGTTGCCTCCAACTTTTACTGAATCGTATATATCCCCATTTGTAAACTTTGAGTCGCCTTCCAGTCAAATGTAATCTTAAAGTGATTTATGATTCTTGAATTTTCGCTCAACGAGACGACATAAAAATAAACTTCACAATCTTCTGCATAAACGGAGAATAGATGAAAACCACCAGTTTTAACCCCACCTGTTCAAAATGATTTTTTTTTAAATTAAGGAACTCTCGTCTGGGGCAAACTGCTTAATATCACTCCAACCCAGAGGAGAAGGTACAAGTCCCGATTGACTAATTGACAACCATGAGACGAGAATTGGTAACCATAATCTTCGTCCTCGTTATAGTCAGAGTTTAGATCTCAGCGCTGTGTTGATAATGATGTGAGCAACATCATAATAATTATTTCAGCTTAACCAAATCTCGTTCCGTTTGGAAGATCGGGGTTTTCTTTGGACGGCTGTGCGATACCGGAACGGAGCACTAGATGGCACTTATGGAATGTGCTTGAAATGTCTGCAATGTTAACAACTGTCTGACAGGTACTTTCAACACAAGAGCAAATTAGAGAAAAGTTTAACCCTTACCAATTTTTACCAATAAAACATGCGGACATATCATAAATGTATGCACGCGTCCGTGTTGGAATTACGCACCTGACCTTCCGAGGAACTGATCATGTTTATAAAATATTAAAATGTAATTTACTGGATTTTACCGGAGCCTATTTTCGGACTGAATCCTGGTAAAGGTGATGCCTCTGTTTTTGTTCTTCGGGGACCCAACTATTTTTGCATTTAATACGTAAATGAAACCTTCCCTCACCGAGGTCCAGGACCACAAGGTTTTCAGCGTGAGAAATGAGAAGGGATTTTGTTTCGGAAAACCGCTGGCCCTGTACCGGGTCATGGGATTGAAAGAGGAGGCGTCCCTGTTGCTAGAGACGGATCACACACACACTGCTCGTCTACCTAGCACGCAAGGTGGTACACTAATTACAAAATTCATTCCCGATTCTTGTCCAGTGGGAGTGGTGTCCAATTCATTTCAACCTAAAATGTTATCTTTAGTAGATGTATCAGCGACCCTTTCTTAAACTAAATAAATCATTATTTGTTTTTTTTGCCGTGACTTTTACTCACACGTTATTTGTGCTCTTACCTGCGACCAAACAGCCAAGTCAATTAAACATTTGATCCGTGATTATGTATTTCAAATATTGTATTATTTTAAAATAATCTGATCAAGTTTAGCTGTAAACAAGCAGCGGTACGATTCACGCCGATCAGTCCGAGTTCAAGTCTGCAGTTTACTGCCAATCGATTCTCAGACACGCAGCCACTGAGTACCATGGCATATTTTCTACGCTTTTAAATGCACTTCGAGTGTACCGTTTACAAATATTTCACAGTGGTGGGTTTAAACGGCGTATTTTAAAAATGTAGTAAGTAAATTCAGCAACCTGGGATTATTTTGTCTGATAGATTCTACTTGGTTGGCTAAATTCTGTGGTCGTGCAGACGTTGTCCGAATTAAGCCGGTTTCCCGAGCGATTTTTCTCCTGATAATGAATTGAAATGAACAATTTCTATGTATAAATACACACAGTAAGCGTAGGAAATAACACGATTACTATGATAACTAGACCATTAGCAAGTATTTTCCGGTTATTGAATAGATAAATATATCATTCGAGTTGGCGTAGCTGACAACATTGAAATATAAATAACAATATGAGCTGTTCGAAATTGACATTAATATCCAATGGAATATCCAAAGTAACAGTTACATTTTGATTTTAGACTCTAAGCTTTAGACATTCGGTCAAGCACACAAACGAACTTCTTGGTCACACAGGAATATGAGCATTTTCATTAGATTATTATTTTAAAATCTTTTAATAATTGACTAAAATCTACAAATTTGTTACTTTGTGCGCTTAAATAATTCCTTACAAGAGGAATTATCGTAAGAGGAAAAGACGAAAAGTATTTAGCAACCAAAGTTTCTCAGAATGAATGAAAACGAATCCAATTAAATTGTTCTACTTTTGTATTAAAACTAGGATATTCAATTAAATACCATTCTCAAATCTTGTCACTATCCAGATCAACTTAAATATATTCGAGGTTATGTATGAGACATCTAATTAGATAAAACTAATTGGCTCAACTGGTTCCATTATAATGTATGATGACAAATGAGGTTAAAATAATATTAATTTTGGCAGCAATATAAGGGAGCATAGCAGAAAGTTTAAAAAACTGTCTGATGGTAGACATTGACATAAACGATTTTATAAAAACACGATCGCCCAAACCATTCGTTTGACGTTATCGCGAGGTGAACTCGTATGAGCATAAGCAAATTTCCCCTCACGGTTTCCTGAACTGTTTGACCCTATTACACCCTTATTAATAAATGATTGAAACACATGTAGTTCCATAACAGGTGTGGGCCATTCTATCCTCTATTCCTAAACAGTCGGCACAACATTGTGGGCCGAAGGGCCTGTACTGTGCTGTACTATTCTATGTTCTATGTTCTAAATCTTAATTCTAAGTTTTCTACGTCCTGCTCTGTACCAGTATTACAAGGATAACATACAATTATAGCACCAATCCACATATATAAAATCGGGAATGAAATGTCAGTCCAGATATCTTACATTTGTCTATATCAGTTCTACTGTAAGTGTCGCTAAAATACGTCAAATTGAAATACAACCCAAATACGAATTTAAAATGTGGGTACTGCAGTTAGAATTGAAACAGCTTCTGAAATGGTTGTAGGTATCCAATGAACATTAACTTAAGTAGTTTTATAAAATGTATATATTGCAGTTATTCAATGAGAAGTTAAATCATTTTAAAGTTTATCTTTAAAAGTGACACTTAGAGTTTTCTCTGGAACTTAAGTCAAACAAGCTTGCCGTAACTGAAAGTAAATTACGCACTGTCAATACACAACACTGCGCCTGATTTGGCGCTGTTAGAGTGCTTACGTCATCAGGAGGCGCCGGCGGAGTTGGATTGAGTTGAAGCGCATGCGCGGACTTCAGGAAGTGCCGGGCGGAGTAAAGGCGGACGAGAAGAAACTAGAGAGGGAATTGGTTTGGGGAAGAAAGTTGCTGCTCTCGACATGGAGCGATGGAGTCTCATTGCTGTAGTACTCATTGTCAATTTAACAGTTCGTTGGGCGGTGTCTCTGAACCCTTACTCAGGTCTGTATTGCTGTTGTTCAGTCCTCAAGATGGTAAAACGTACCCTCCCCTCAAACCAGACTCTTGTGGTGCTTGTGCACAGAGTGGAAAGGTCAACAGTTGCCTCTACCATTCACCTGAATTGTTGTCGTTTCGGCTCGAGAGCCTTTAGCAAATCTTGAACATCCTTCTGCATCCACATGTGTTTCTTGGCCCGCTGAATTCTTCCAGTTGATTTTCGCTCCAGATTACTACATCTGCAATCTCTCATTTTTTGAATGATATTTTGCTCATTAATGATTAAAGTCTATACAACTGTGATATAGTTTAAAAGTTCAGCTGAAATCACTTGCATGTGTGACATAGTCCTGCGAATATGAATGCACGAATTTTGTGCAACTTTCTCAATACTTCTTAAAATGTTTCATAAATAGTTTTCAAAGCATGAAGTCGCTGTCAAGCTCGCCTTTTATTTGGTTTCTGATTCTCCTGCTGCTGAGGCTGCCTTGATATGATTCCCAACCCACCCTCAAAGCTTTGTCTATTGACAATATCTTTTCATTTGTCCCACAATTCCTGTTTGTGGCTCCAACTGCAGTTTTATTGTCCTTTGAATTCCATGCCAGTGAGTCTATTTCACATCTTGTGCATTTTTTCTTTTTCCTTTTTAATTGTTTTATGAATGATTTTTTTGCGTAGCTGAGTAGTCTTCAATAAGAAATTTCTGCTTTAAATTGACCATTTTTTTAATGCTATTTTAATTTTATTATTATCACAATTTTGTTGCTGCAACAGAGCTTTCTTACCACAGCCACCTTTCTTACTCATTTTACGTGGTCCATAGTTTGAAAATTCATCACTAGTAGTTTATTGCTTCCTTAATAGTTTGGGTTGTTGCCATTTGAGAATCTAGACAACATTCTTAGTCACTTTTTAAAACTGTTCTGTCAAGTTATAATCAGGGTTTGAGCCCACATTTCCTCACATTAAAATGCTTGTTGATTATTAGTCTTGAAAAAGCATGTTGTCATCAACAACTTTGTACAAAAGGCATTTTGAGGAGATAGGAGAATGTATCTTACTAAAGAACCTAGTCTTCTCACTTTATAGAATACTGTGTAGTCTGTTCTATGGTCTATATCAAGAGCCAAGAAGCTTGGATAGTACTTTCTCACTACTGAAATGATACTCCTCACTAGCTGTACTGCTGCAGCAGGCAGACAGTCAATTAACCTCAGAATGGGATTCTTTTTCTACTTTTTTTCCACTCTGCACATAGAGGCAATGCAGTTGCTCTCAGAAGCGTAACTTTCACTAAGAATGCTCTTTGATGTTATCTCTACAGCTGCTTTTTTTTCTGTGTTATCAGGTGCTAGTAAGCCACCGATGTATGGAGACTATGAAGCTCAGAGACACTGGCAGGAGATTACGCTCAATTTACCCATCCATCAATGGTTTGTGATTTTGCAGTGCAATTAACTAACTAACTAAGGTGTGTTTAAGTAAGGAGATAAGGACGTCTCTATTAATTTTTTTCTAGAATGTGATTGAAGAAAAAAATCTGTTTCTTTCCTCCAACTCTTTCTCTTCCATACTACTGCAGCAATGATTTGATTCTGACACTTTTGCAATAGTTGTATTAAGTTCTTTGTATGTGAGCCCAGATGGGAAAAGGTAAACAGAGAGTAAGAGGTGGGAAATTTCTTAAATGTATTTATTTTAATGCTGGGAGCATTATAAGAAAGGTGGATGAGCTTAAAGCACGGATTGATACCTGGAAGTATGATGTGGTAACTATTTGTGAAACATGGTTACAGGAGGGGTGTGATTGACAATTAAATATTCCTGGATTTAATTGCTTCAGGTGTGATAGAATCGGAGGGACAAGAGGGGGAGGTGCTGCATTGCTTGTCAGAGAAAATATAACAGCGGTGCTCTGGCAGGATAGATTAGGGGGCTCGCCTAGGGAGGCTATTTGGGTGGAATTGAGGAATGGGAAAGGTGTAGTAACACTTATGGGGGTGTATTATAGACCACCAAATGGGGAGCAAGAATTGGAGGAGCAAATTTGTAAGGAGATAGCAGATATTTGTAGTAAGCACAAGGTTGTGATTGTGAGAGATTTTAACATTCCACACATAGTCTGGGAAGCCCATACTGTAAAAGGGCTGGATGGTTTGGAGTTTGTAAAATGTGTGCAGGATAGTTTTTTGCAGCAATACATAGAGGTACCAACTAGAGAAGGGGCAGTGTTGGATCTCCTGTTAGGGAATGAGATAGATCTGGTGACGGAGGTTTTTGTTGGGGAGCACTTCAGGTCCAGTGATCACAATGCTATTAGTTTCAATATAATTATGGAGAAGGATAGGTCTGGACCCAAGGTTGAGATTTTTGATTGGAGAAAGGCTAACCTTGAGGAGATGCGAAAGGATTTAGAAGGAGTAGATTGGGACAATTTGTTTTATGGGAAGAATGTAATAGAGAAATGGAGGTCATTTAAAGGTGAAATTTTGAGGGGGAGGATACAGAATCTTTATGTTCCTGTTCCTATTAGGTTGAAAGGAAAGGTTAAAAGTTTGAGAGAGCCATGGTTTTCAAGGGATATTGGAAATTTGGCTCGGAAAAAGAGAGAGATCTACAATAAATATAGGCAGCATGGAGTAAATGAGGTGCTCGAGGAATATAAAGAACGTAAAAAGAATCTTAAGAAAGAAATTAGAAAAGCTAAAAGAAGATATGAGGTTGCTTTGGCAAGTAAGGTGAAAATAAATCCCAAGGATTTCTACAGTTATATTAATAGCAAAAGGATAGAGAGGGATAAAATTGGTCCCTTGGAGAATCAGAGTGGACAGCTATGTGTGGAGCCAAAAGAGATGGGGAAGATTCTGAACAATTTCTTTTCTTCGGTATTCACTAAGGAGAAGGATGTTGAATTGTGTAAGATGAGGGAAACAGGTAGGGAAGTTATGGAAGCTATGATGATTAAAGAAGAGGAAGTACTGGCGCTTTTAAGGAATATAAAAGTGGATACGTCCCTGGGTCCTGACAGGATATTCCCTAGGACCTTGAAGGTAGTTAGTGTGGAAGTAGCAGGGGTTTTGACAGAAATATTTCAAATGTCATTAGAAACAGGAATGGTGCCGGAGGATTGGCGTATTGCTCATGTTGTTCCATTGTTTAAAAAGGGTTCTAAGAGTAAACCTAGCAATTATCGGCCTGAGTTTGACGTCAGTGGTGGGTAAATTGATGGAAAGTATTCTTAGAGATGGTATATATAATTATCTGGATAGACAGGGTCTGATTAGGAACAGTCAACATGGATTTGTGCATGTAGGTCATGTTTGACAAATCTTATTGAATTTTTTGAAGAGGTTACTAGGAAAGTTGACGAGGGTAAAGCGATGGATGTTGTCAATATGGACTTCAGTAAGGCCTTTGACAAGGTTCCACACGGAAGGTTAGTTAGGAAGGTTCAATCGTTAGGTATTAATATTGAAGTAGTAAAATGGATTCAGCAGTGGCTGGATGGGAGACGCCAGAGAGTGGTGGTGGATAACTGTTTG
Source organism: Mobula birostris (assembly GCF_030028105.1). Lineage (NCBI taxonomy): Eukaryota > Metazoa > Chordata > Chondrichthyes > Myliobatiformes > Myliobatidae > Mobula > Mobula birostris. The sequence goes on along the minus strand of NC_092381.1, from coordinate 62,997,906 downwards.
TCAGAGTGGAAGGTGGTGACTAGTGGTGTGCCTCAGCGATCTGTACTGTGTCCAATGTTGTTTGTCATATACATTAATGATCTGGATGATGGGGTGGTAAATTGGATGAGTAAATATGCAGATGATACTAAGATAGGTGGAGTTGTGGATAATGAAGTAGGTTTTCAAAGCTTGCAGAGAGATTTAGGCCAGTTGGAAGAGTGGGCTGAAGGATGGCAGAGGGAGTTTAATGCTGATAAATGTGAGGTGCTACATTTTGGTAGGATTAATCAAAATAGGCAATACATGATAAATGGTAGGGCACTGAAGATTGCAGTAGAAAAGAGGGATCTAGGAATAATAGTGCATAGTTCCCTGAAGGTGAAAGTTCATGTGGATAGGGTGGTGAAGAAAGCTTTTGGTATGCTGGCCTTAATAAATCAAAGCATTGAGTATAGGAGTTGGGATATAATGTTGAAATTGTACAAGGCATTGGTGAGGCCAAATTTGGAGTATTGTGTACAGCTTTGGTCACCGAATTATAGGAAAGATGTCAGCAAAATAGAGTACAGAGAAGATTTACTAGAATGTTACCTGGGTTTCATCACCTAAGTTACAGAGAAAGGTTGAACAAGTTGGGTCTTTATTCTTTGGAACATAGAAGGTTGAGGGGGGACTTGATAGAGGTATTTAAAATTATGAGGGGTATAGATAGAGTTGACGTTGATAGGCTTTTTCCATTGAGAGTGGGGAAGATTCAAACATGAGGACATGAGTTAAGAGTTAAAGGGCAAAAGTTTTGGGGCAACATGAGAGGGAACTTCTTTACTCAGAGAGTGGTAGCTGTGTGGAACGAGCTTCCAGCAGAAGTGGTTGAGGCAGGTTCCATGTTGTCATTTAAAGTTAAATTAGACAGCTATATGGACAGGAAAGGAATGGAGGGTTATGGGCTGATTGCAGGTCGGTGGGACTAGGTGAGAGTAAGAGTTCGGCATGAACTAGAAGGGCTGAGATGGCCTGTTTCTGTGCTGTAATTGTTATATGGTTATATGGTAAGAGGCTATTCAACCATTTCAGAAACATTAGGATCATAATCTCATTTAGCATCTTTCTAGAAAGAGGCATTAGATACTGATCATACATGCAATGTCCAACTCTCTGCCTCTTTACTCAACTGCGTGCGCCCTGCTGAGAATAGCTGACTCATCTCAAACCTCTTCCTGAATCTGAGAGAGTCAAGATTCTTTATCATGCAGCACAATTACCTCTGGGAGGGCATTGCTAAAAACAGCATCATTTAATAAATAAACTTTTTATGAAATGTGCATTATAAACAACCCAAGATCCAGCAATCTCTGAATGTATTGTTAATTTATTTCCCTCAGGTACTTCAATACAAGCAACAATGATCTCAAGTATTGGGGACTTGATTATCCACCTTTAACTGCTTACCACAGTCTGCTTTGTGCATATGTGTAAGTTCATTCTGCTAATAGTAGGGCAGTTTGGTATTTTGCTATTGTTCATCAGAATTCTTCAGTGTAAAATGGGTGTAGCTTTGAGCTCCTGATCAATAGCTGACCACTTTCTGCCCTGCAGTGGGAAAGTTCAATAGCATTGACTTTGGTTGAGATTTGGCTCATTCTTGATGTACCTTGATAATAACATTGTCCAAATATTACCGTGGGGCGCGATGGTGGTGTAGCGGTTAACTCGATGCTATTACAGCTGGGGGCGTCTGGGTTCAATCCCAGCTTTCTCGGTAAGGAATTTCTAGGGTCGTAAAGAGAGCTTTTGGTACATTGGCCTTTATTAATCAAAGTATTGAGTATAAGAGCTGGAATGTTATGATGAGGTTGTGTAAGGCACTGGTGAGGCCGAATCTGGAGTATTGTGTTCAGTTTTGGTCACCAAGTTACAGGAAGGATATAAATAAGGTTGAAAGAGTGCAGAGAAGGTTTACAAGGATGTTGCCGGGACTTGAGAAACTCAGTTACAGAGAAAGGTTGAATAGGTTAGGACTTTATTCCCTGGAGCGTAGAAGAATGAGGGGAAATTTGATAGAGGTATATAAAATTATGATGGGTATTGATAGAGTGAATGCAAGCAGGCTTTTTCCACTGAGGCAAGGGGAGAAAAAAACCAGAGGACATGGGTTAAGGGTGAGGGGGGAAAAGTTTAAAGGGAACATTAGGGGGGGGCTTCTTCACACAGAGTGGTGGGAGTATGGAATGAGCTGCCAGACGAGGTGGTAAATGCGGGTTGTTTTTTAACATTTAAGAATAAATTGGACGGATACATGGATGAGAGGTGTATGGAGGGATATGGTCCGTGTGCAGGTCAGTGGGACTAGGCAGAAAATGGTTCGGCACAGCCAAGAAGGGCCAAAGGGCCTGTTTCTGTGCTGTAGTTTCTATGGTTCTATACGTCCTCCCTGTGGAATGTGTGGGTTTTCTTCCAGGTCCTCCTGCTTCTTCCCTCAGTCCAAATACATACTAGCTAGATTAATTGGCCATTGTAAGTAGTTCTGTGTTTAGACTGGGGTTAAATCGGGATTGTCGGAGGCTTGCTGGATGGTGCGGCTCATAGGGCCGGAAGAGCCTGTTCTGTGCTCTGTCGCTAAGTAAGTGTGCAGATGAAGAATAGCTTCGAGTTGTGTTGCAAATGCGCCCCACTGTAAATTACAAACTAAATGTTGTGTGAAGTTCGTATTCAGGGGTTTTAGAAATTGTTCAGTTCACTTAAACTAGCAGCTTCTAATATTGAGTTAGCAAGTAGAGAACTTGGCCCTTTGAGGCTGCAGGGCCATTTCCACTCACTCCATTCCATATTCCCGTTCTCTCTTTGCATCTCTTGAAGTGTCTAGAAATCTCTTCATCTTCAGGAATATGTGGCGACCTCCACAGCCTTTTGTGTTACAGAATTACAGTTGCTCACCACCCTCTGGTGAAAAAATTTCTTCACCATTGCAGCCCTAAAGATTCTACCTTGTATCTTTGAACTATAAACACTGGTTCTGGACCTAGACAAACATGCTTCCTGCATTCATTCTCTCTTGGTAGTCAAATTTATGTATGTTACAATGAAATCCCCTCTCATTCTTCTAAGCTTGTGAATACAGTCCTAGTGGACCCAGACAGCAACTGATTGCATAAAACCATGCAGGTATGGTCAATAGGTTCAGTTGTTCAGTCCAAGCATCAGAATGGGGAAGAAATGTGATCTAAGTGATTTTGATTGTTGGTACCAGATGGGGTGGTTTGAGTAAGTCAGAAACTGCTGATTGCTTGGGATTTTCATGCACAGCAGTCTCTGGAGTTTACAGAGAATGCACATCTAATGAGCAGCAGTTCTGTGGGCGAAAGTGCCTTGTTAATGAGAGAGGTCAGAGGAGAATGATCAAACTGGTTGAAGCTGACAGAAAGTCAAATAACCACGCGTTGCAACAATGGAGTGCAGTAGAGCATCTTGGACACACAACACATTGAACCTTGAAGTGGATGAGCTACAGCAGCAGAAGACAACAATGAACATACACACTTTGGCTACTTTATTAGGTACAGGAGGTACTGAATAAAACATCCGATGAATGTACACCTTGTATCATATCTATTTTTGATTCTCTAAGCAAGTGCCTTGTGTGAGTTATTTAATGGTTGATAGCAGTTCAGGCTGCTGTTTAAAGGTTGGGCACTTGGTTTAAGTTATTGAAGGCCTTCATACCAACAGCTATTTCTTTACTGGAGTAGGAGAGAGAGATATTGGGTATCCTTTCTTGAGGCTACATATATATAAATATATATATTTATAAAAGTAACAGTTAATTTAATTGTGTGTTTCTTTCTTACTCAGAGCTGAATCAATAAATCCTAAGTGGATTGCTCTTCATATGTCTCGTGGGTATGAGAGTCTTGGGCACAAACTATTCATGAGAGCAACAGGTAACTAAGAACTTCAAATCTGGTGGGGCAGGGGAAGCACAGTGTGGGGGTGGAAAGTGGCAGCTTGCTTCACCAGCAAAGCTCTTTTGTCAGCCTAGGATCTGTTTTGGATGTTAACATCTTCAAAGGTCCTGTTTGTGCTGTAGTATCAGAAGGGGGTAAAAAAAAAGTGGCACAGTGGTGCGGAGATCAGCTCCGGTGTCAGATCTGATCTTGACTCGGATGCTGTCTGTCTCGAGTTTGCATGTTCCTCCTGTAACTGTAAGGGGTTCTCCATGATGGTCTGGTTTTGTCTATTGCACCAAAGACATCTTAATTGGTACTGTAATGTGTATGGTGCTCGAAACAGGAGGGCATCGGTTTCTGTTCAGAGGTGAGAAATTTAAAAGGAACCTCAGGCAGCTTCTTCATATACAGGCCAATGTATACTTGGAATAAGCTGCCAGAAGTAGTGGTTGAGGTGGGCCAATTTAGATGTCCAGTTGGACAGGAGGGGTTTCGAGGGCTATGGGCCAAATGCAGGCAGATGGGACAAGCTCACCGGGCAACGTAGCTGGCATAGACAGTTGGGCTGAAGGGCCTGTCTCCCTTCTGTGTAACTATGAAGATATTATCCACACTGCAGGCTGACGGGTGGTTGAGGGAAGTGAGAGAAAAGTTATAGGACGAGTATAGACGAGTGCTTCATGGTGAGTGTGGATGTGATGGGCCGAAGGGTCTGTTTCCCTGCTATATGACTGCAGCATATTTAGATTTGGGCTGGCACATGTTTGTGTCACATAAATGCCAGGTTATCATCATCCCATACAATAGAAAGTGTATCCTGACATTTGATAGGACCTTCCTCATTGTCCTTCAACAACACCTTTTGGCTGGTCATTGACCGATTGTTCTTCAGAACCAACAACATCAACATCGTAACAGTGAGGCCAGTGAAAAAGGTGGACCCTCTGACACGTGGCACATTTTTTGACTGTTATGAACATTCCCACTTTCATGAACTGATAACACATAAAAATTGCCGGTGAATGCAGCAGGCCAGCCAGCATCCATAGGAAGAGGTACAGTCGACGTTTCGGGCCGAGACCCTTCGTCGGGACTAACTGAAAGAAGAGATAGTGAGAGATTTGAGAGGGGGAGGGGGAGATCTGAAATGATAGGAGAAGACAGGAGAGGGAGGGATGGAGCCAAGAGCTGGAAAGTTGATTGGTAAAAGGGATATGAGAGGATCATGGGGCGGGAGGCCTAGGGAGAAAGAAAGAGGGAGGGGGGAAGCCCAGAGGATGGGCAAGCAGTATAGTGAGAGGGACAGAGGGAGAAAAATGAGAGAGAGAAAAAAAAAAAATTAATAATAAATAAATAACGGATGGGGTACGAAGGGGAGGTGGGGCATTAACGGAAGTTAGAGAAGTTAATGTTCATGCCATCAGGTTGGAGGCTACCCAGATGGAATATAAGGTTTTCCTCCAACCTGAGTGTGGCTTCATCTTGACAGTAGAGGAGGCCTTGGATAGACATATCGGAATGGGTCATGGAATTAAAATGTGTGGCCACTGGGAGATCCTGCTTTCTCTGGCGGACAGAGCATAGGTGTTCAGCAAAACGGTCTCCCAGCCTGCGTTGGGTCTCGCCAATATATAGAAGGCCGCATTGGGAGCACCGGACGCAGTATATCACCCCAGCCAACTCACAGGTGAAGTGTCGCCTCAACTGGAAGGACTGTCTGGGGCCCTGAATGGTGGTAAGGGAGGAAGTGTAAGGGCATGTGTAGCACTTGTTCCGCTTACAAGGATAAGTGTCGGGAGGGAGATCGGTGGGAAGGGGGGGGGAAACGAATGGACAACTGGTAGCTGTTTAATTACACAGGCTTTATGCATGTTTTGCCCTTCGTTGTTTGGGCCACCAAATTATCAAACGAAGACGTGCTCAGATCACATTGTCAATGCCAGAAGTGGAATATCGGATATCCACAAATTTGTACAGCACATCTGGTAGTGACTGATATTCCTTGGGTATCTTATGGCTTGAACATGTGAATGACAAAAATGGAAATGTGTTTGTGATGAAAATTAAGTACAGTGAATTCCAGTTAATTGGGACATGTCAGGAGCAGTATGTTGTGGCCAAATTAAGTGGCTGCGCCAATTATGCAGTTTCTTGGAAATAGTTTAAAAAGGTATTAACAAGACAAACCACCATTTAACTGAGTAACAGATGCATTTAAATGAAACACAGACCAAATTAGAGCAGTACTAATATTTCTGCAATACTATGAAACTGTAGTGGTTCGTAATGGAGGAATTCATGAGTATACGCTGGCATTGTACTCGATTGGTAAACTATCCATTCTTAGCCCCTTAAAGCATCAAGGTTTAATGCTTTTCCCAATAATCAACAATTTCTTGTTATCAGTTCCTGACATATTTGAACAACGCAGCACAGTTATGCGATCCATTGCTTTATTTTGAACCTGATTATGTTGGTGTTTGTAGCAAAAGGAATCATCCAGTATGGCATGATTTTTTTAAAAAAAAGGTCTGTTTCATTGGCATTGTAGATATCACCTGCACAAAATTTTTGAAGCAAGTTGGGGAATTTGCAGATTTCTATGTTTCTGCACTTATAGCATCAATACTACCTTTCTCACCATGTGCTTTCTTGAATTTAATGTGGTGTCTACCTTTCCATTGGAATAACCAACCATCTGTTGCTTTAAAATCTTTGTGGCCCAGCTTCCTAGCTAACTCCTCTGACTTGTTTTTTGATATTGGTCCACTGACACGCACAACTCGTCCAGTTATAATGGAAAGCCATTGATTGAGACCCTTTTCAACATCTGGATCTTCACCTTTACATTTTCATTTTAGGGATGTTCTTTGTTGTCCCTCTCATAATGCCCATTCTTCTCACAGTTTATCTTGCTGATGTATCAAGTGTGCAATTGTAGATTTTGGCAATCCAGTTATCTATTCCAGGTGATGATAAGTGGTGTTGGGCGGATAACTTTTAATTTGGTCCAGTAGGGTATCTTTTTCTGCTAGTGTCACATTTTTTTTGTGGCAAGAGTCTCTACAATTTATTTTTAACGTCAAAATTAAAGAAAACTAAAATTAAAAAAGAAATAATAAATAACAAATAGGAAATAAATATCGAGAACATGAGATGAAGAGTCATTGAAAGTGAGTCCACAGGCTCTGGGAGCATTTCAGTGATTGGGCAAGTGAAGTTGAGTAAAATTATCCCCTTTGCTTCAAGAGCCAGATGGCTAAAGGGTAATAATTGTTCCTGAACCTGGTGATGTGATTTCTGAGGCTCCTGTACCACCTTCCTGATGGCAGCAGCGAGAAGAGAGCATGTCCTGGGTGGTGGGGGCCCCTGATGACAGATGTTGCTTTTCTGCAGCAATGCTTTGTACAGATGTGCTCAGTGGTGGAGAGAGCTTCACATGTGAGTAACTGGGCCACATCCACTACTTTTTGTAGGATTTTCCATTCAACGACATTGGTGTTTCTATACCAGGTTCTGATGCAGCCAGTCAATATACTCTCCACTACACACTGCAAACTCCTAAGGAAGTAGAGGCGCTGCCATGCTTTCTTTGTGATTGCACTTGCGTGCTGGGCCCAGGGCTGGTCCTCCAAGTTAATAACATCGAGGAATTTAAAGTTGCTCTCCCTCTCCACCTCTGATCCTCTGATGCAGGTTGGGTCATGGACCTTTAGTTTCCTCCTCCAGAAATCAATAATCAGCTCATTGGTCTGCTGACATTGAGTAAGAGGCTGTTGTTGTGGCACCACTCAGCCAGCTGTTCAATCTGGGTGCATCTATATCAAGATCTGGATGATAATGTGGTAAACCGGGCCAGCAAATTTGCTGATGACACTAAGATTGGTAGTGTAGTGGATAATGAGGAAGACTGTCGAAGCTTGAAGCAGGATCTGGATCAGCTGGACAAATAGGGTGATAAATGACAGATGGAATTTAATGCAGACTAGTGTGAAGTGTTGCACTTTGGGAGGACCAACCAGGATAGTTCTTACACAGCGAGTGAGGAGTGTGTTGGAACCGATCTGGGAATACAGATCCATAATTCCTTGAAAGTCGCGTCACAGGTAGGGTCATAAACAAATCCAGTGGCTCATTGGCCTTCATAAATCAACGTGCTAAATACAGGAATTGGGATGTTATCGCTTAAATTGTATAAGATGTTGGCAAGGCCTAATTTGGAGTATTGTGTGCAATTTTGGTCACTTACCTGCAGGAAAGATGTAAATAAGATTGAAAGAGTGCAGAGAAAATTTACAAGGATGTTGCCAGGACTTGACGACCCAAGTTATAGGGAAAGGTTGAGTTGGTTAGGACTTTGTTCCCTGGAACATAGAAGATTGAGGGAGATTTGATAGAGGTGTACAAAATTATGAGGGGTATAGATAGGGTAAATGCAAGTAGGCATTTACCACTGAGGTTAGGTGGAACTATAACTAGAGATTATGCGTTAAGAGTGGAAGATGAAATGTTTAAGGGGAACATGAGGTGAAACTTCTTCTCTCAGAGGGCGGTGAAAGTGTGGAACGAGCTGCCAACACAAGTGGTGGATGCGATTAAGATTTTAATGTTTGAGAGAAGTTTGGATAGGTACATGGATGGGAAGGGTATGGAGGGTGATGCTCCAAGTGGAGGTCAGTGGGACTGGGCAGTTTAAATGGGCTGGCATGGACTATATGGGCCAAAGGGCCTGTTGTTGTGCTGTAGTTTTTTTTAAGATTATGACTCTATTAAGTTGATTTAAAAGTACATTGCTTAAAGAGAAGTTATATGCTTCAGATTGCAGTGATAGTAATTCAAAAGATGTATGTGTACAAGTATTATAAGTAGCCTGCAGACTGTCACCATGGTTCACTGGCACCATCTTGCAAAATGAGGTCCAAATGGATAACATAATATAAGCATATGCAACTGTTCGTTCTAAGCACAGTATAGTGTCTTTGCAGCCTCACAAGTGCACGTTCCTAACCGTTTCTTGTCCCAATTAGGCAGAACGGTGTCCCAAATAAATGAAGGGAATCCCAGCTATGTTCTCGATTTGTTTAAGAGTTGTTCCAAATAATTGGCTGCCCCAGTTAACCAGAATCCACTGTACATGGGGAAAGTCACAAAACTGTATACTCATCATAATAAGGAATTAAAAAAAAACGGCTTTGTGGAAGCTATGCAGTTCTGATGGTTGTGGATTAATTCTTATGAAGTCAAGTGTTGTGCGGCTTCTGCTTTTGTAGATGAGGGAGAAATGTGTATGTTACTGTCAGCCATAGTCTCAGACTGAACGTTTTACTGCAGCACCCTCTGTCCAAAGTCTTAGATCAACTTTCATTAACACCTGTTCAGTGGGGATCTTGAGAATTCTGCTGGTCATGTGGACATAGAACTCAGATGAAACCCTTCATCCCACAATGTTGTACTGACCTTGTAACGTTCTCCAAGATCAATATAAACCAGGGGTCCATGGACTCCTTGCTTAATGGTATTGGTCCATGGCATCAAAATCATTGGGAACCCTTGGTGTAAACCTTCCCTTCCAAATTGCCCTCCATTTTTCTTTCTTCCATGTGTCTATCTAAGAGTCACAAGTATCCTTAATGTATCTGCCTCTACCACAATCCCTAGCAATGTGTTGTATTCACTTACTGCTTAAAAAAAACCTCTGACAGCCCCCCTGAACTTAAATTACTTTAAGTTGTGTCCGCTGATATTAACCACTGCTGCCATGGGGAAAAAGGTGCTGGCTGCCCACTCAATCTACCCTTCTTATCATCCTCTGAGAACAGAACAGCGCAGCATATTCGCCCGTTCTACGAGGGGTGATTGATAAGTTCCTGGCCTAAGGTAGAAGGAGTCAATTTTAGAAAACCAAGCACATTTATTTTTCAACATAGTCCCCTCCTACAAGTATACACTTAGTCCAGCAGTCTTGGAGCACATATGGATCCCTTCTTTGTAGAAGTGGTCCACAGCAGGGGTGATTGATAAGTTTTTGGCCTAAGGTAGAAGGAGATGAGATATTAACTTCAAACTTTCTGCATTATCACTCAAAGAGTTGAACTGCACGTGCACGTAACAAGAGCATCTTGGACCTCCAGGTGGTCCACAGCAGGGGTGATTGATAAGTTTGTGGCCTAAGGTAGAAGGAGATGAGTTATACAGCTCTTGTTACATGCACGTGCAGTTCAACTCTGAGTGAAAATGCAGAAAGTTTGAAGTTAATAACTCATCTCCTTCTTCCTTAGGCCACGAACTTATCAATCACCACTGCTGTGGACTGCTTTCTGGAGGTTCAGAACGCCAACTTCTACAAAGAAGGGATCCGTATGCTCCACGACCGCTGGAATAAGTGTGTAAATGTAGGAAAAATAAATGTGCTAAGTTTTCTAAAATTGACTCCTTCTACCTTAGGCCACGAATTTATCGTATACAGTACTAACTTCATACTTGTTAAGGGTTCATTGAGGACCTTCCCTACCACCTTCAGCTCCAGGCACACATTTCCTCTTTTATCCCTGATCAGTCCTACTATCACTCATGTACTGTTCTTCATGTACATGTGGAAGGCCTTGGGGATTTCCTTAATCCTACTTGCCAAAGCCTTCTCATGTCCCCTTCTAGCTTTCCTAAGTCCCTTCTTAAGCACCTTCCTGACGGCATTATCACTTTCAAGAGTCCTGTCTGGATGGGACAGACCTATCCAGTGCCCCATGTAAGTGCTCCCTGAACAACCTCCACATTTCTGTTATACATTTCCCTGAATACATCCAATTCCAATTTGTTTCCCAGTTCCTGCCTGATAACATCATAATTCCCCCCCTCCCCAATTATTACTTTCTCATACCATCTGCTCCTATCCTCCTGCATGACTGGTAAAGCTCATGGAGTTGAGGTCACTATCTCCAAAAGGCTCACCCACTGAGAGATCTGTCACCTGACCAGGTTTATTGCCTAGTACCAGATCCATTATGGCCTCTCCTCTAGTTAGCATGCCAGCATACATTATTGTGTTAAGAATTATTCTGGCTAGATTACAAGTATTATTTTTCTCTCTGTCCCATACATTAAAGATGTAATGTGTTGATTAAAATTAAATGTGAAATGTCTATTGATACCTGTGAGTGATGTGATTCCTAAACTGGAGTGCTATTGACTGACATGATATTAGAGATTTCCAACCAGTACTTTGAGGAGGAAGCCTCTGGGTTTCTACAAACCATTTTGGTCTGGTTCATTGCATGCAATGAGTCCCATTCACAATACATTGAACTGCAGTGTACAATTGCAAATTGTCCCTGTGGTTCAATGCTTTAAACCATGGAATGGACCAATAGATAGAATCGAGACAGTTCCTTGACCCATGATATTTTGTGATAGATTGCATTTGTGTGGGGGAATTGGGCTGTTGGTGGTCAGGGACTGGACTGAATATATTCAGCCATAATTCGATAAGCTGACCCTATGGTGTGAAATAATGGACTTGAACTCGTGGTGGAACAAAGAAAATAATACCAGACCAGAAATCCAAAAGAAATGTGATGCATTGGAAATACTGCAATAAAATGTCCCCATCGCCACACCAGCAGAATTTTTTCATTTCTTCTGGCTATTTCCTTGTGATCTCAGAGTGTCAGTTGGGTTTAGTTAGTTCTTGATTTCCTGCACAATCATTTCAGACAATGCAGATCAAAAAGAACTTGACCCTGCTCCTCCTCATACAATGCATGCATTAAAGTTGCATTGAAGTTGAGATGGACTAAAGCAGTAGAAGGGAAAGGGGACTGGAGTCAGCAGCAGTTATGTTTTTTCTCAGGATCATATTGCTGAATGCTGGATCTCTTTTTGATGGACCACTTTCAGACTACAGTCCTTAAAAGCTTGGGAATTAAGGGTACAAAGAAAAGCAAACTTGCAGTTCTGACCAGGAAAATGGTCTGAATTCCATGATCTATTTAGTAAGCTGAGTTTGTAATCTCAGATGAACAAAATCAGAAAGCATTTTTGCAGAATGTTTGCGGAAATATGGAATACCCTTCCCCAAGTCACTTTGGATGTTGGGTTAATGTTATAGAATTTTGTGGGATATACAGCAAAGGCAGACAAACGAAGTGGAGAATAGAACTGGTTTGAGAGAGTGAGCGATCTATACTCAATGCAAGCTGAAATATCTGTGGTATGTACAGAGTTAAGTGGTCTTGTTCAGGGTGATGTTGGTAGTGCTAAAATGGTGCTGGAGTCCTTAGCGGAAGGAAAGGGAAAGTAGTAAAATATTGATTCCAGGTCTTAGTTAGGCAAACTTTATATGATGAAAAGTATGTTTTTAGTTGTCTAGAAGTAGACCTAATGAAATCAGTAGCCTATGGAGGAGGTACATTGCAGTGACTGACAGTTGTGGAATGGTGTGACAGAGATGGTGAGCTAACTACCAAGAAAACCTGTTGAAGCAGATACCACGTGGGTTCAACATTTGAAAGATAACATCAAAAGTCATACCTGTGGACTGAGGTTTCACCATTTGGAGGTTTTTTTATTATCCTATGCAGTAAGATTCTGATTGACACTTCTAACATACTATTAATTTTATTTAGTGCTTGTGGCAGACTTCAGTGTATATATCCCGGCAATCCTTTACTATATTCTTCACTGTGAAGGTCCAGAGACCATGAAGGTAGGCATTGCATTCAATGTTACTATTGCAATTTTTAAAAATCAATTATTAAGCAAATGTTTGCTGTTAATTTTTTTAGCCTTGAGCCATATACCTAAATATCAACTTTTTAAAACGATTAATTTTGTAAGTAGAAGATTGTCTCAGATAGTTGTTCCAAGAATCAAACAAATGGCATTGGTATTTTGTGAAGCAAAAAATTGCAGGTACTGGAAATCAGAAGTAAAACCAGAAAATGTTTGAAATAACTTTCTGGTTCTGATAAAAGGTCATTTCAAAGCTAGAGTTAGAAAATACAAGTTTCTTTCTATCAGAACAATTCTGTTAGACTATATCATTGGAGAACTAGCAGTTATTGTCTTCACTGCAACCTGCTACCTGGTATTTTTAATTATACATTTTGCTGACAGAGTAAACAGTGGTTGGCCTCATTAAGAATGAGAATGAGACGATGTACAGAGAGGAGATAGAGCAGCTGGTAGAATGGTGCGAGCACAACAACTTGAGTTTCAACGTGGACAAGACCAAAGAGGTGATTGTGGATTTGAGGAAGGTGCAAGCTGGCCACTCCTCACTACACATACATGGCTCTTCTATAGAGAGAGTTAGGAGCACCAAGTTTCTGGGAGTGCACATAATGGATGATTTCACCTGGTTCCTCAACACCACCTTTTTGGTCGAGAAAGCATTGCAGCGTCTCTGAAGAGACTGAGCGAGTGAGGGTCCTCTGCATTAACCCATTTTTACAGGAGCACCATTGAGTGTCCTGACCAGTTGCATTACCGTCTGGTACAGGAATTGCAAGGCGACTAACTACATGTCCTCTTACAAAGGATTGCGACAACTGCTAAAAAGAGCATCGGTGTCTCTCTTTCACCCATTAGAGATATTTATCAAGAGTGCTGCATACGCAGGAGCTTTAGCATTTTCAGTGATCCCTCCCATGTGTCCAACAATCTCTTTTATGTCCTACCATCAGGAGATACCGTAGCATTAGGACAAGAACTATTAGGATGAGAAACAGCTTCTTCCCTAGGCTGTAAGACTATTGAACTCCCTACCACCACCCAGTCTCGTCATGTATGAAGCACCAATAGTGTTACACAGTTTACTTTTTAACTTGTATTGTATATGCACTTTATTATTTGTTTTTAATTTGTGATAATATTACCTTGTATATTATGTGTGTGAGTTATATGTTCTGTCTTGTGCACCTTGGTCCAGAGGAACATTGTCTCGTTTAGTGGTATACATGTGTACGGTTAAATGACAATAAACTTGAACTTGAACTCCTTCGCATGTAACTTCATTGTTTACTTCACTCACAGAGTTGATGGTTAAGATAGATTTTCCGTGATGCAGCTGTGTGGATTTGAAGCTCCCATTTATTTGGCAGCTTCATGGATTATTATTGTACAACGCCATGTCCTGTTCTGATGCACGCCATTCAGACTGTATATTTTTTCTTGTGTCATCCATTCATGTGCAGCTGAAATTGCAGGACATGACTCTCATTCAGCCTTGTGTGGAACTTAATGTGTGCTCTTCACTGCTTTATTTCTGTGCTCCATTTTGTGGCACTACTTGCTCCTTTCTGAAAACAATAGGCTAGAAAAGAAATTTACATAGAAAAAGCGATGTGCCATGTTATTAGAGTGAAAAATATCCAGCAGCTTTTTTTGGCCTTGATCTGATAAGTGAAGTTATTTTCTTCAGGATCATGAGTTCTCTAAATTCTCAACCCCAGATGGCAGTGGAGGCAGTGGTTGAGAATATTGAAGACTGTGATTGGCAGATTTTTGGAAACTAAGGGAATCAAAAGACATGAAGACTTGGAAAGAATCTGGATTTCGACAGAACATTTGTGTATGACTGAAATCTTCTATTGGTATATGTTCTTGTGAATAAGAGAGATCCTTTGAATTGCAACTTGCCACAATTTTCACAAAAGCAGCATTTTGCCCTAACCTACCTAGTGAATTTCAAATTGCTGCATGTGCATATTTATTGGCTATTAAACTCACCACAGAAAGTTAATCTGGTAAATTAACAGTATAAGTACCTCTTTAACAACATAATAATTGTTAATGACAGCCAGACAACTTTACTTGCCCAGAAAGTGAACAGTTAAATCGTGTAGTTTGTTCCTTCAGATTGAGAGTTATGGAGACTTCAATTAAAACTTTGTTTTCTTTAACTTCTTTAAAAAAATTAACAATTTGATTTTATTGGGGAAAGGGGATGGGGAATGGTGAAGCAGGGGGTGGGGAGCATTACTGGAAGTTCAGGAAGTCAGTGTTCATTTCGAGCACCTGTAGATTTTCTCGTTTGTTTTTTTGATGAGTTGCCTTGAATTCATATTTTTTTATTTGTCTTCCTTTCTACCCCTATGTACCACTTAATTCTCAAATCTCTTTTGTTTAAGAAATAAATTATTTATCCCATTGATCATGATTGATAGTCCAAGATGACTTGTTTTCTCAACCACTGTTATTCACTTGTACTTTCATTAGTCTTCTGGACAAAATCTTTGAACTAAAGACTGCAGAAGCAAATCTAACCATTGAGTACACAGTGAGAAATTGTGGACAATATCATCTACTCAAATCGTCACTCGGATTTGGGAGGAGAATTCAATTTTGTCTTCTGTATCCTTTGTTACTTCTTAGCATAGTATCTACCACTCTCATAATGAATTCTGTAAAAAGTTCAACTAAATATAAGTTTATTTTCCAGAGCAGAGTATATTAAATTCATTACCAGCTCAAAGTATTGATAAAGTAATGGAATTCAGTGGGTTAAGTACATTGCAGAATCAAAGCTGTTCCAGATTCAAATGCCTAGCTTGAAATGAAGAAGCTAATTTCAGTTGCAAGTATTTGGCTGGGTGACTGTAGATATAAAGTAGTGAAAATCATCATTCGAATGTGGGTGGTGGGTTCAAGGTTGAGAATAATGGCCATTTTACCAGTAGAGAATGCTCCCTTTCCTAATCATCACCTCTGTGTGTATATTTCTGTATTGATGGATAAGTGTTGGGTGAAGGGAAATTAACACTCCACTGTAATGAGGCAGCATCCCATCAGAAAAATAGTTTGTTTACACCATGTAGGTTCAAGTGATGAGTGTCAACTTGGTTCAAAGAAACTTATGGAAGCATATCCTAAAAACTTATTTTCTTTGAGAAAAAGCAAAAGCAATGTTCAGTGAAGGGAGAGTGCGGAAGAAGAAACTGAATAATTTCTATGGATTGATTAAGCTGCAGTTCTGAATCAACAAATGATTTACTGCAATTTGTCATTTTTTGGACTTGAGACTTTCAGTTATGTCCTTGGAATGGAGCATAATGGCAGAACAATTGAGGTTCATTTTTAGGATGTACTGACTTGAGGGTAATGTTATTAGAAACTGGCTTGAGGTCTTAAATTCTATCACATTATAGAATTATCATTAGATTTACTGATATTTTTGTATACTCAAACAACAAAGCCAAATCATTAACGTGCTTTAAATGCTGATAAAAGTCAAGGTGAAGGCTTCCTTGATCTCTGGTGGGTGCTTCAAGATAACAAGCAACATACATATGCCATGAAACCAGATCTGTTTGGCTAGTAAGCAATTTTTGAAATCGTTTCCTGAGAAGCTGGTTGGGGGTGGGGAAGCAGGGGGTGGAGACAACTAGGGCAATCAACAGCTGAGAGGGAGCAGTAATGACATTTATTTACTGTTCATCCCAAGTAATTATCAGTAGTTCATATAAAGGTAACAGCT
This sequence comes from Mobula birostris, assembly GCF_030028105.1. Taxonomy (NCBI): domain Eukaryota; kingdom Metazoa; phylum Chordata; class Chondrichthyes; order Myliobatiformes; family Myliobatidae; genus Mobula; species Mobula birostris. Next base: position 62,981,508 of record NC_092381.1, on the reverse strand, counting down.
GCGATTGTGTATTAACTGCCTCACGTTCTTAGTCGTGCGCAGTGAGCAAGTGTTCCTAAATTAGCATCTGCGTTGCGTGTCTAAAATCACAGAAGACCGCAGCGTGCTGTGTCATAGGGTATAAATCCTGGCAACCGTCTTAGCAAAATACAGAGCACAAATGTTTTTACTATCTCTGAATATTTTATTTCACTGCTTTCTCCTGAGGTCCCTAATCCTTAATGATTATCTTAAACAAGGTTCACGTTTTCCAATGTAGATAAGCAATAGTGTATTTGGTTGTGAAGATTATAATGCTTGAGCCTGATTCTGTTCTGGTATTGTTGCTAACTTCCTCCTTTGCCAACAAGCATTAAGTCTTTATTTTCAGTGCCCTGGATGATTTGACTCTTTAATGAGACTGCCCTTCCTTCAAGTAAAGGAAGGAATGAATGTTACTACCTGTGGTTCGAATCCTGTTGACATCTATTTACATGTTCCAGGAATGGAACTCGGATCAGACCACCATATCCGCTTCACTCTTTCATTGAGTTCACAGTGCAAAGTTCTTGTAAAGCACTGTATTTTAGCTTTATTTTCTTGCATTTTGTATGGTTGTAATGTGTTCCACATACTGTCATGTGGCATTTTCTGTTTGATAGGAGATTGCATTTGTTTATTGTCAAAAACATAAAGATGGTATAAATACCAATTTTCTTAAACTTCTAAGGAAGTAGAGATGCTGGTATGCCTTTATTATGGTTGAATCCATGTGGTGGGCCCAGTGTAGGTCCTCTGAAATATTGATACTCAGAAACTTGAAGTTGTTCACCCTTTCCTTTGTGTACTTCCCCATTCTTTCCAAGTTGTATTGTTGAGTACACTATAAGTGATGTCTGTGAAATGTTTTTGTCTAGCATTCTCTCTAACTCATCTGAAAACTATACCATGCAAAAGTGAGCCAAACAAATAAAGTTAAAACTTTTGTTTGAAATAGCAAGTGGGGTTACATGGAGCAGGCAGAAAAGTGACAGTTGAATAATAGGGTAGGCTTGAGGGGCCAAGTGGTCTTTTACACTTCCTTCAATTGTATTGCTAATTGTCTTCAAATGAGCACTGCAACAAAATGTGTGTGTTAACGTTTTGTGAAGATTAGACTGTGCTCCGTATGGCATACCTGTGGTCAGAAAGCTTGATCAGAAACACTCTTGACTAAGATGACCATCATGGCCAGTTAACTTGCGCTTGCCATCTAACCCGAACTTGGGAAGAACGGATACTGAGACATTATGATTTGATGTCGTGAGGTAACACAAACAAAATAAATCACATAGACAAGAAGACCTTCGAGTTTTGGTTTGCAGAGAAAAAATAATTAGCCAGACTTCCCCATGCATGATTAGTATCAGTGGCCCCTTTTGGATGTATACACTGGTTAAGTGTAAGTTAAACTCAGTCATTGTTTTTCTGCAGTTGTGCAAACTGATAAACGCCATGTGAGATGTGTGCCATACTGTAGACAATATAAAGTGTTTGCATTTGCAGCATATGTTGACATCTTAAGGCGAAATGTAATGAAAGTTGAGGGATGGGGAGCTGTTGTCACTTATCAAAAGCCATGATTTTGTACGTTGCCAGAGGAAGCGATTGAGCTGATTATAATATGCATTTAAGAAACACTTGGGTAGGTACATGGAGGATGGGGCTTAGGGGTGTATGGGCCAAACACAGAACATTGGGACTAGTTGGGTGGGTGGGCATTGTGGTTGACATGGACTTGTTGGGCCAAAAGACCTGTATCTGTGCTGCCCTATGGCTTTATAACTCAACTTAATGTTTGAACGACATTACAAACTTACAAGCTCTACTGTTACTCTTCACAGGTATCGTATTTGTTGTGTGCATTACTCTATCCTGGACTACTGCTTATTGACCATGGGCATTTTCAATATCCTTACTGATGGTGGCTTTCAGATATTTCTAAAAAGGAGGTAATACATAGAGTGCTTCGATGAGTGACTGTTTGACGTGGTCTGGCACTCAGCCTCATGGGGTAGACTGATCTCAGGGTCAATCCCTGACCCTTACTAGTTTCTTGAATACTGACTGAAATCTCTTATCCAGGGGAGGAAAATTAATAGTGGTTCCAGCTGCTGTTTGGTCCTCTGGGGAAAAATGTGTGATAGTTGTTTGAGGACAGATAGGGTTCTGTTGTAATTTTCACTCATGGAAGGTAACAATATCAGCCCTGTGGCAACAAAAGCTTAGGTGTGGTCCTGAAATTGGGTGTAGTCTGTGTGGAGGTTGCGCATTGTCCCTTTGACCAAGAGGGCTTCCTCCAGGTGTTCTGGTTTGTTCCAGCATGCTGGTTGGTAAGTTAATTGGCTACTGTCAATTGCCCCTGTGTCGGTGAATGATGGGAGAATTGAGGGAGGTGCAGTTAAGTAGAATGTGAGAGGAAAAATTTGAGTGATGTGATGGGCAGTGTGAATGCTGTGGGCTGAAGAACCTACTGGTCTGTTCCATGACTCTGACTTCATTATCTATGACAGGGGTCCCCAACCTTTTTTGCACTGCGGACTGGTTTAATATTGACAATATTCTTGCGGACCGGCTGACCGGGGGGGGGGGGGGGGGGGGGGGAGGTGTTCAAGTAGGGTTAAACTCACCTCACATGTCTTTTACAGTTAGGGTTGCCAACTTTCTCACTCCCAAATAAGGGACAAAAGTAGCAGTCAAATATGGACAGTGTTTACCCTGAGTAAGACTACCATGACCATGAAGCCCTGCATGGGCACCTGTGTGCGCATGCACGTAAGTGCGGATTTTTTTTTTTCCCACAAGTTGGTTTTGACTTAATCTTCCCGACTACACTGTACATACCTTATTTCTGATTTATATAAGCTGTGTATTTATCATATCATTCCTGCTTTTACTATATGTTAGTGTTATTTTAGGTTTTATGTGTTATTTGTAATGATTTAGTAGGTTATTTTTTGGGTCTGGGAATGTTCAAAAATTTTTCCCATATAAGTTAATGGTAATTGCTTCTTCACTTCACGCCATTTCAGCACGAAAGGTTTCATAGGAACGCTCTACATTAGTGGGTGAAATACGGGACAAGGGCGGTCCCGCATGGGACAAACCAATTTAGCCCAATATACGGGATGTCCCGGCAAATATGGGACAGTTGGTAACCCTATGTTCAAGTTCAACAGTGTGTGACGGAATGAGGAAAGGTGCAGCTGACTCGTATCGTTTCCTCACGGCCTGGTGGTTGGGGACTGCTGATCTATGAAACGAAGAATTAATGTCAAACATTCTAGAGGTGCTGATAGAATGGAAATAATTATGAATTAAAATACCACCTTTGACTGTAACTAAATCAATTTTTAAAATTTTTTAGTTTGTCTCCAAGAGGAATTTGAAAGGCATTAAATTTAATCTGTGTCCTGACACTTTACCTAAATCCTGCTTATATGATATATTTTGAAAATGTTCTGCTGGAAAAAAAATCCTTTTATGAAAGTAGGCAGCTTTGGTTTATTTCATGTCTAGTCTGGGTTCATACTTTATTCAGTCCTTAACATGAAAGCACATATAACTGTATCAGCTTGGGCCTTGCCCTATGGGGATTGCTGGGCGTTTTGAAAGGCCGGGTCCTGTTGGGATCCATGGCATTTTGCTTAGCTCTTAATTATAAGCAAATGGAACTTTATCATGCTCTCCCATTCTTCTGCTATCTACTTGGAAGCTGTTTGAAAGACCTGAGCAGTGGAGGGTGAGTAGCTAGAAACTAATAGAATTTGAGTTTTGGCTGCGTCAGATAAATCAGGTAAGGTCGTTTTAAGATTCGTAAATTGTTCTATTTTGCAATTGCTCTGTAAGCGACTTAAATACAAATCTAAGCTTTATTTTTAGAATAACTATTAGCTTCTTTCCAAATATTCCTTATAACTGAAATCTTTCGTAGAAAACAAGGATAATTTCCTGGTGTCTGAAGTTGTACAATGCTAGTCAGTAAGCGTTTGAGTAGAGACTAATGTGGAATTGGCTATACTTTCGGCAGTGTCAGATTTGAGTGTCATTTTCTCTGATGGAAGTGTGGTAGTAATGCTGTAATTTACCTCTGAACTTGGAAAGTTGATGGGTTAGGAGTATGAACTGTAAAAGGACAGAATTTGACTTGCCTGGTATGAACCAAAGTTGGAAGAACTTTTTATCATTCTGTAGTAATAAATGTGCAGAATGGACATGTGCAAGATATTGACAAACAGATTTTTTTTTTCAGAACTATAATCCACCTGGAATCAATGTATTCCAAAGAGTTGGTGAGAAAATAAGTGGATGATATATCTATTGATTAGAAAGTAATGATGTAATTCCTTTCACAACCCCTTAATCTCAAAAGCAATTCAGAGCCACAAGATATTTTCAACATTGTAAATTGGGGAAGCATAACATCAGGTTTATGCAACACTCACAACATGCTGGAGGAACTCAGCAGGTCGGGCAGCATCCGTGGAAACGTTGACTGATCATTTCTACGGATGCTGCCCGACTTGCTGAGTTCCTCCAGCATGTTGTGAGTGTTGCTTTGACCCCAGCATCTGCAGAGTATTTTGTGTTTACATCAGGTTTACAGAGTTTCACCTAGAAGGTTGTAACAGATGTCACCTGTTTCAGTCATGTTACACTTCAGAAATAACATACAAGCTTCCGCTAGTACAGTGAAATAAAGAACTCTGTCTGTTTGAGGAATAACGACTGTTCAGTCAGTGGAAGTGTATCTGAAACGGGCCTTATCCAAAGACTAACATCCAGAACAGCTTAGCATTCCTAGATACTGCACTGGAGCATGAACTTGGGTTGTGATGGTCCAGAAATAGTTTTCATAAAACACCTTTCTTATTGGTTAGATGTTAATGTTGAATTCACTGAATGATGACAATATAACTTCAGATGGTTATACAAAAACGTCAGGTTCACCAATATCAGGGTAGAAGTTTACCTTTCTTGCCTAATCTCGTGTAGTGCTAAGCAGGATCCCTGCTTGCGTAGTTCACTAATACCATCTACTGAAATGGCTATCAAACCGCTCACTGCAAAAGGAATTAAGACCATAAGATATAGGAGCAGAAGTAGGCCATTTGGCCCATTGTCGTTGCTCCGCCATTCAATCATAGGCTGATCCAATTCTTCCAGTGATTCCCACTCCCCTGCCTTCACCCCATACCCTTTGATGCCCTGGCTAATCAAGAACCTATCTATCTCTGCCTTAAATACACCCAATGACTTGGCCTCCATAGCTGCTCGTGGCAACAAATTCCACAGATTTACCACCCTCCAACTAAAGTAATTTCTCCGCAATCAGTTCTAAAAGGGCGTCCTTCCATCCTGAAGTCGTGCTCTCTTGTCCTAGAATCCCCTACCATGGGAAATAACTTTGACATATCTAATCTGTTCAGGCCTTTTAACATTTGGAATGCTTCTATGAGATCCCCCCCCCCCGCCCCTGCCATTCTCCTGAACTCCAGGGAATACAGCCCAACAGTTGCCAGACGTTCCTCATACGGTAACCCTTTCATTCCTGGCATCTTCTCTGAACTCTCTCCAGTGTCAGTGTATCCTTTCTAAAATAAGGAGCCCAAAACTGCACACAAGTGCCTTATATAGAGCCTCAACATCACATCCCTGCTGTTATATTCTGTACCTCTAGAAATGAATGTCAACACTGCATTCGCCTTCCTCACAACCGACTCAACCTGGAGGTTAACCTTTAGGGTATCTTGCACAAGGACTCCCAAGTCCTTTATATCTCTGCATTTTGAATTCTCTCCCCATCTAAATAATAGTCTGCCCATTTATTTCTTCCACCAAAGTGCATGACCATGCACTTTCGAACATTGTATTTCATTTGTCACTTCTTTGCCCATTCCCCCTAAGCTATTCAAGTCTCTGTAGCTTCTCTGTTTCTTCAACACTACTGCTCCTCCACCTACTTTGTATCATCAGCAAATTTAGCCACAAATCCATTAATACCGTAGTCCAAATCATTGACATATATCGTAAAAAAAAAAATAGCGGCCCAACGCCGACTCCTGTGGAACTCTACTGGTAATCAGCAGCCAGCCAGAATAGGATCCCTTTATTCCCACTCTCTGTTTTCAGCCGACCAGCCAATGCTCCACCCACGCTAGTAACTTCCTTGTAATTCCATGAGCTCCTATCTTGCTAAGCAGCCTCATGTGCAGAACCTTGTCAAAGGCCTTCTGAAAATCCAAGTACGTGCATCTTCTTTGTCTACTTATAATTTCCTCAAAGAATTGCTGTAGGTTTGTCAGGCAGGATTTTCCTTTCAGGAAACCATGCTGGCTTTGGCCTATCTTGTCATGTGCCTCCAAGTACCCTGTAATCTCATCCCTAACAATAGATTCCAACAACTTCCCAACCACTGATGTCAGGCTAACAGGTCTATAGTTTCCTTTCTGCTGCCTCCCACCTTAAATAGCAGAGTAATATTTGCAATCTTCCAGTCATCCGGTACAATGCCAGAATCTATCAATTCTTGAAAGATCATCACTAATGCCTCCACAATCTCTCCAGCTACTTCCTTCAGAACCTGAGTGTGCATTCCATCAGCTCCAGGAGATTTATTCACCCTCAGACCATTAAGTTTCACGAGCACCTTCTCGGTCATAATTTTCACTGCACAAAGTTCACTTCCCTGACACACTTGGATGTCTGTTGTTTTTTTTTTGTCCGGTATACTGCAGACATCTTCCACTGTGAAGATTGATGCAAAATACGCATTCAGTTCCTCTGCCATCCCTGCATCTCTCATTACAATATCTCCAGCGTCGTTTTGAATTGGTCCTGTATCTACCCTTGACTCTCTTTTACCCTTTAAATACTTAAAAAGCTTTTAGCATCTTTTAGTTGCCAGCTTCCTTTCCTAATTCAACTTTTCCTTCCTAATGACCTCTCAGTTTCCTTCTGCAAGTTTTTAAGAGCCTCCCATTCCTCTATCTTCCCACTGGCAGAGATTAAGCAGAGATTTAAAAAAAAAAATTGGTGTTGCTAGTTAGCAAGTGTGAATGTATAAAATAAGACTTTAACTGTCTTTAGGATTTGTCATTTGAGTCCCATAGAATCCTATGCCTATTCTTATACTGTATACTTGTAGTAGATGCTATAGGGATATGGAAAGATTAAAATCTGACAACTTAATTTTTTAGCATGGTTACAGCGTGCTCATTATAGAACAGCTTTGTATAGAGAATGTTGAAGCATAAGGTAGTAAAGAGTGTTCTGGGGTGAGGAAGCATCAAGAAACTTCAGACACTATGACATTTTAGATGTTTTGCTGTAGAACCCAGAGCTGCTGCTTATGATTTTTCTGATTGTGGATATTAATGCCGGAGAGTTGAAAATGAGCTTTAATTGTTCCAAAAGTACAATATTTTCTCTTGTATTGCAGGTTAACCCGATTGATCAAAATAGCTCTTGTTGTGTTGATTTCATTTGCTTGCTGCTGGCTGCCGTTCCTCACAAGTTTCCAGCAGTCTCTGCAGGTGATTCAAAGACTTTTCCCTGTTGATAGGGGTTTGTTTGAGGTACGTTCACAAGATTGCTTATTATCAGTAACCACAAGTTTTGTGGTTGTTTGCCATTTACTAAACTTAGAGGTTGTAGTATATATGTGTAATTTCAGAAATAATGCACAAGCTGCCACTTTGGTATTTTATCATCAAGTTACTGAAGCATTAGGAATGTTTGGAAGCGATATTTTAACAGTCCAACAAAATAAACAATGGTTATCAGTCAAATTATCCAACTGTAACCAATCTGTAAGGCCAACTATCTTCATCTGGTGCAAGTTCATCATAAAATCTTCCTGATTAATGTTTCAGTGATGATAATATTAGCTTGGCAACAGTGTAAATGTCTGTCATGAAATACTTATTTGGACATGGGTGAGGATGAACTTGAGAAATTGTTAGCGTAAGCAAACCACAAGTTGTGTGATAAGTTGGCCATCTCCAGTTGCTGTTTTAAAAAGATATGCTGATGTGTAAATTATACGTTGAGCTATAATATTGATAGCTGCTCAGTTTGTTTGTAGAATGCCTCGTGTTAACCTTCTAACCTTTCTCTGTGTCCTCATCAAATTCGGGGCCGATATTCTATCTGTGCCATGTTTGAGGGAAATGGTTCCATTAGTCTGAGGCGTGGCCAGCTTGCCTGTGGAATTATGTCCCCTCCACTTGTGACATTGACAACTGTCTCTGCTGTTTCTATTTCCTGTCTTGAACAGAGGTATCAGATATTGCATTCTTGATACTGATATCATAGCCATCTACAGATAGCCCATTTATAGATCCATTCTGGCTCATACTTAACCCTTGAAATTGGCTTGCGTTCGTATCGTAAACGCTACAGATTCTGTTGACTCAGTCAGGGCTGTCTGTGCATATCAGTGTCTCACATTAGATTTATGCCATTTGAAATTTGCTACACTATGGGCAATAACTTTACTGAACTTAATAACAAACAAATTTGTGACAGAGTGCTTAACCGCAACTTGATTGTTCTGATCCATTCAATAATCAGTTTCAGCATAGTTCATTTCTATTGTTCTCCACAAAAGGAGTACTTTTTGAGTAAAAGAATATTGCTTACAAAGATTTTCTGATTCAGCAGAATGAATGAAGAAAGTACTGTATATGAAACAAACAAGAGAAAATCTGCAGATGCAAGAAATCTAAGTAACACGCACAAAATGCTAGAGGAATTCAGCAGGCCAAGCACCATCTGTGAAAAAGAGTGAGCAGTCAGAATTTCGGGCCGAGACCCTTTATCAGAACCCTTCATCTGATGGAGGGTCTCTGCCCGAAACATAAACTGTTTATTCTTTTTCACAGATGCTGCTTGGCCTGCTGACTTCTTCCAGCACTTTATGTGTGTTATTGTACATGAAAGCAGTTTTAAAGTCTTAGTTGTTTTTATGTTGATACTGTTTGTGCATGTCAGAGCAGAAGAGGTGAAAAGTCTTGTTTGTTTCATGCATTTGTGGCATTCCAGGTGTTGGCCACCACCCAAACATTAAAAATTGGTATTCCTACTGTTTGTGATATTAAATGACAGACCATTCTTATACATATCCTGCGTAGGCTTACAAATACTTTGCACTTGGTTCACTAATGTAACTTGGAAGCAAGCATCCACTTTCCATGTCTACAGTGTCCAGTACAACAATTGGGAGCAACATTTTAAGTTCAAGTTGAAGTTTGTTGTCATCCGACTGTACATATATACAACCAAACAAAACAACGTTCCTCCAGACTATGGTGCATCCACAAAACATATACAGTACTACACATAGCACATAAACCAAAATATTACCATACACTTCTCTGACATTAAATTTACCTATTGATTAAATTAATCAAGTTATTCAGGTTAATGAAATATAATTCAAGATGCATGTAGTGTGCAGCACAAGTAAACGGTAAAGAGTACCATAAGCAGTTTGCTGCCCTAGTGGCAGGATATTCATTATTCCACAGCCTAAGGGAAAAAGCTGTTACTCATTCTGGCAGTCCGAGCCCTGATGCTACTGTACTTCTTTCTTGGTGGTAGTGGGTCAGAGAGATTGTAGGATGGGTGGTAGGGATCCTCAACAATGCTTTGGGCCCTTCATCTGCAAATGCTCCCGGTAAATGTCACAAATGGATGATTTTTACTATCCTCTATAGGGTCTTGTGGTCTGTTGCCTTGCAGTTTCCAAACCATACATAACACAGTCAGGCAGGACACTCCTGATGGTGCTCTTGTTAGAATGGGGCAGCAAGCCTTTCAGAAAGTGTAGACATTCCTGTGCCTTCTTGACTAGCGGGGGGGTATTGAGGTCCAGGTTAGATCATCTGTTATGTGCACACCAAAGGACTTCACTCTCTCCACAGCAGAGCCATTGATGTCCGTGTTGAGGCTCAGGTTATTCTCACACCATTTGACAAGCCGCTGTTCCTCCTCTCTGTATGCTGACTCATCATTGTTTCTGATGAGGCCAATCACCGTGGTGTCATAAGCGAACTTGATGTGGTTTGAGTTAGATCTGACAGTGCAGTCATGAGTCAGCAGCGGACTAAGCACACAGCCCTGGGGTGGAGGCACTAGTACTCACAGGATAGAGCTTGAAATGTTGCTGCTAGTTTGGACTGACTGTGGTCTTTCTGTCAAGAAGTCCAAGGTCCAGTTGCAGAGAGGGGTGTCGAGTCCCGACAAGGACAGTTTACCAGCTAGCCTCTGAGGGATGGTCATGTTAAACACAGAGCTAAAGCCGATGAACATCATCCTGGTGTATGAGGCATTGTCTTTTACACGGAACTGGACAGAGTAGAGGGCTGAGGCTATTGCATCATCAGTGGGTCAGTTTGTGCAGTAGACAATCTGGAAAGGGTCCAGTGTAGCTGGAAGGTGGGATTTTATATGATCCATTACCAGCTGCTCAAAGCAATATCAGATATTTTCCTATCTGGCTCCCCAAATAAATCTCTATGGTTCCTTTAGCCAACTCAGCACAGATCAGGAATCAAACCTATTGCTTTTATGTCTGCTTGGTGGAGAGGTTTGTTGGAAAGGGCATTTATTTCATTTGCCACTGAGCAACTTTGTTACTACTTAATACACCATTTTGTATGAGTTGTGGAATAAAAATGCTAATACACTACATCTATAGAAATAGTTAATATAGATAATTGTTTTGAACTGAAAACATCCGTAGTAAAACATCTTGTAGCTCTTTGCAACACTCTTCTGTTCCTGGCTTAATCAGGTGCCATTTGATAAATTGATAAGGTAGACAAGTACTTAAGACCATGAGACATAGGAGCAGAATTAGACCATTTGGCCCATCATATCCATTCTGTCATTCGATCATGGCTGACTTATTTTCCATCTAACCCCATGCTCCTGCCTTCTCACCTTAATCTATGATGTCCTTACTAGTATATAATAATATTCCTGTCCAGGAATATATTTTAATAAGTCAAATGTGTTTGAGTTTTTTGCTGTCTTATGGCAGACGTGAGAAGTGTGTATGGATTGAAACAGGTATCCAATTTTAATCCTCTTTGGAAGAAAGATTTTAAAAAGGCTTTCAGTTGCTTTGTGTGTAATTATTCTAAAGTACATCAACCACAATGGCTGAAAGGTTCATTGTAATAGGCAAATAATACAGAATCTTGAGCTAATGATCCAGAGATAGAAGTTCAAATTGGGAATTAAAATTTAGTTGATTAAATAGGTAGATCTGGAAAACACCAAGCTGGTGTCAGTAATATAATAATGAAACCACTGATTAATCTTAAAGAAACAGTCATACCACTAATGTTAACCTTGACTACATTGTGACTCTTGGCTGACAACTAAGTAGTTGACCAGCCTGCAGGACAGCTCTCCAAATGCTCCACATATTAAAAGGGATTTGCTGGACTGACAGAACTCAGTGCCTTTGTGGTCAGTCCACATCTAGTCTTCATATAATTTATATGAAGCTGTAAATTCAGCTAACGGAGGGACTTGTAAATGATCTCGAGGGAGCTGGCTGGATTTCCACATTCATGTGTATGTATGAGGCAATAAAACTTTGCTATTTAGGAAGGATGCAGCATCCATATTGTGTGCAGCAAAATTCCATGAATGTTACTAAGATAAATGTTCAGGTACTGTATTTGTTGTGTTGACGTGGAGGGAAATTTGAAACAGATATTAACATTAATCAAAGTTCAATGCACTTCAAAGTCAGTGAAGTGGTCAGAGGGGATATCACCAAAAAAAATTACAACACTAGGTCGGTACAGCACTAGCAGACTAGATTGTGTGCTGCAATAAACCTGATGCAAGAAGGATCCTGTGCCTCCTTATAGTCTGTGCACACAGGCATTTGTTTTTCTCTTTCCTTCCAGCCCTTGTAGGACTGAGATGAAGCAAAAGCTGAAGGTTTCAGGATAAAGTGTTGGACTTTCATTGCGGATCTAGAAAAAGTAACTGTACTGCTTATTTGTTGATTACAATATAATACTTCAAACATTCATAAAATGCCTCGTATGACAAAATATGTGAATAGAAAAATAGGAAACCAACCACTGTGGGACAGAGAAATGATGCTGGATCTGTTTTCCCAGCAGTTGCATTCGTGGAGAAAATTTTATAATGTGTTTCCTATTTAAGCTCAATATATTAGGAATGGCACATTAGCTCAGCTCAGAAATGCCTCACAGTGGCAGTGACCCAGGTGCAATTCTGACCTACAGTGCTGTCTTTGTGAAGTTTGCATGTCTGCCCTATGACCACATGAGTTGCCCCCAGCTGCTCTGTTTCCTCCCACATCCCAAAGATACAGTGACTGGTAGATTAAGCCCATAATTAAAATAGTAATTTAGCTGCTGTAAATTGTCCATAGTGTGTTGAGTGGTACAAGCTGCGAAGAGTTATTAGGAATGTGAGGGTAATAAACCAGGATGAATACAAGATTAGTATAAAGGGATAGTTGTTGCAGAATTGGTAGGTAGAAGAGCCTTTTTTCCGTGGTAAATGTCTATATTTGTATTAACTCCACTATGTTTGTAATCACTAACATCCAACAGTTTTCCATTGCAGTAATCTGTATTTTATTGATAAAACAGTTTCTTGGAATTTGAACAATTTTTCCTTAGTTCCTGAAATGGTGCTTGCACGCTCTTATTCCTCCCTCTATTCTATCATGTTGAAATTAAAATTTATTGTACAATAAACTGTTAATTATACATTGTTTGAATCTCAATACTGTGAAAACACTTAAACAGTTTTTCCTATTCCTCATAAAACTGCAAGCTTTATTTTTGAAGAAGACTTATGTTGACCCTTCAACTAATTAATGCTTCTCAACTAAGCTGATTTTCAATGTTCAGTCTTGTTATTGCCAAAAGCATAAGAACTTTAGGTTTTACTTGTATTTTCATTTTAAAAAATAACTGATTAATTATTTGTGACCCATTTTGATATTTCAACATGTTCTGTGAATGACCACTAGTCTGTGCTGTTGCATAGTTTAGTGATGACTTTCATGGATATTAGAAAAATTAAGTTGGACATTTTATTGTTACTTGCATACTTAATAATTAACATTGTTCAGTATTAGCAAGTGAAATGCTCTTAAGACCATAACACATGGGAGTAGAATTAAGCCATTTAGCCCATTAAGTCTGTTCTGCTATTCCATCATGACTGATTTATTATATGTCTCAACCCCACTCTCCAGTCTTCACCCTATAACTTTTAACATCCTGACTAATCAAGAATCTATCAACCTCCACTTTAAACATACCCAATGAATTGGCTTCCACAGCCATCTGTGGCAATGAATTCCAAAGATTCACCACCCTCTAGCTAAAGAAATTCCTTCTCATATCTGTTCTAAATGGATGTTCCTCTATTCTGAGGCTGTGCTCTCAGGTCCTAGATTTCCCCCACTATAGGAAACATACTCTCCACATCTACTTCATCTAGGCCTTTAAGTATTCAATAGGTTTCATTGAGACAACCACTGTCCCCCTCCTCCCCTCATTCTTTGAAACTCCAGCGAGTACAGGCCCCAAGCCATCAAAATCTCCTCATGCGTTAAGATCTTCATTCCCTCCATGAACCTTCATGAACCTCCATGGACCCTCTTCAATGCCAACACATCTTTTCTTAGAAAAGGATCCCACAATTGCTCACAAGACTCTGAATGCTATCTGAGCATTGTCATGGTCTGTTGCTCCAGTGTCATGAAAAATTGAGTCAGAATTATATCAGTGCAATCTAGGAGCAATAACTTACAGGGTTATTTCATTGGTGTGGATCGAGGGAGACCTCTGTTTACTTCAGTGGCCTACTTGAAGATGGCTGCATTCTAGGCCAATGCATCATCTCATTTGCAAAGGCTAAGTACAGTACAGACAGAAAAATATGTGCATGGATATAATGGTCTGACATTTCATGGCAATGGTAGGTTACTTGGATTTGTCGTTTAACCACCAATTTAGCTTTCTCAGCACCAAATTTCTGGGCACATTCTGTACGAAAACCACTCTTCTGCTTGAAGGCAAAGTCCTGTGCAGTTCAGGACTTTTGGGGGATATGTTCCAGCACATGGTGGAATCGATCATAACGTTGAAAAAGTTTACCTGCTGAATAAATTGTATTTCCTGCCTTAGTCAACTGTCAAAACCATGACTGTTTATAATTGTTTCTGATAGTCATAATCATTAAAATATTAAAAATTAAATAGCTTGCTAATAATTTTAACTGAAAATAGAAGACATTTAAAACATTTAAATAATTTGATTTTTTTTTAAAGTAAAGCTAAATGACTTGATACTTGGTCACTTGCAGCTGTTTCTCTGCATTAATATGATTGGAAGTTCTTCCTGTGCAAGACAACCTGGCATAGGTTTAGCTGGGGAATTAGACTCCATGACAACTGATTACACATTTTTTTGGTTGAGTCAAGAGGTTCAGCATAGATAGTAACTGTACATTTAGGAAAATAACAATAGTTAGAGAAGAGATAAGAGAGGTTGGATAGTGAGGTTATAGAGTGTGGTGTTGTACATTTCTCTGATGCAGAATTCATTACTTAATTGACCTATATTTGGGTTGTTAGTTGTTTCCCTAGTTTGTCTCTTTAATACACCAGTATGGCCACACTTCATGATGGAATGTCGAATAAAGGGATTCTATTCTGGTTGGCTGCCGGTTACCAGTGGTGTTCCACAGGGGTCAGTGTTGGGGCCGCTTCTTTTTACATTGTACATCAACGATTTGGATTATGGAATAGATGGCCTTGTGGCTAAGTTTGCTGACGATACAAAGATAGGTGGAGGGGCCGGTAGTGCTGAGGAAACGGAGAGTCTGCAGAGAGACCTGGATAGATTGGAAGAATGGGCAAAGAAGTGGCAAATGAAATACAATGTTGGAAAGTGTATGGTTATGCACTTTGGCAGAAGAAATAAACGGGCAGACTATTATTTAAATGGGGAAAGAATTCAAAGTTCTGAGATGCAACGGGATTTGGGAGTCCTCATACAGGATACCTTTAAGGTTAACCTCCAGGTTGAGTCGGTAGTGAAGAAGGCGAATGCAGTGTTGGCATTCATTTCTAGAGGAATAGAGTATAGGCGCAGGGATGTGATGTTGAGGCTCTATAAGGCACTGATGAGACCTCACTTGGAGTACTGTGGGCAGTTTGGTCACCTTATTTAAGAAAGGATGTACAGAGGGTACAGAGAAGATTCACTAGAATGATTCTGGGAATCAAAGGAGGGTAAGAGGGTACAGAGAAGATTCACTAGAATGATTCTGGGAATGAGAGGGTTAACATATGAGGAACGTTTATGCGCTCTTGGACTGTATTCCTTGAAGTTTAGAAGAATGAGGGGAGACCTCATAGAAACATTGCGAATGTTGAAAGGCATGGACAGAGTGGATGTGGCAAAGTTGTTTCCCATGATGGGGGAGTCTAGTACGAGAGGGCGTGACTTAAAGCTTGAAGGGCGCCCATTCAGAACAGAGATGCGAAGAAATTTTTTTAGTCAGAGGGTGGTGAATCTATGGAATTTGTTGCCACGGGCAGCAGTGGAGGCCAAGTCATTGGGTGTATTTAAGGCAGAGATTGATAGGTATCTGAGTAGCCTGGGCATCAAAGGTTATGGTGAGAAGGCAGGGTAGTGGGACTAAATGGGAGAATGGATCAGCTCATGATAAAATGGTGGAGCAGACTCGATGGGCCGAATGGCCGACTTCAGCTCCTTTGTCTTATGGTCTTATGGTATTGCTGCTGAATTGTGCTGAGTGATTAAGACATTAAAGGTAAAATATAAGCAGGAATTTATATTTAGATTCCACAGGAGGGGCACCAGATTTTAACAAAAATCAAAGTGATATAACTTGAAAGTGCAAAGAAATATCAGAGATGCTGTCATTTTAATCCTAGTTGAAGTAACTGCAGGAAAAATCTCCACAGGAATAAAAATTTGAACTCATAATTGAATCAAGACTCACTCAATATAAAATTGCAATTATTTTAGTCAATCCTACCTAATTGCTTAAGTAACACTGTCCATAGTCATGTGAACTGTACAGGAAACATTGTGTGCAGCTTTTGTTCCTCACTGTCAATTGTTTTTTTTTTTGTTGATTTCAATTTATTCAACTTTTTTTTTCAAAAATGTTTTCGTTGCATGTTCTGAGTTTGATCTGTATATGTTCTCAGTTCAAAGAGTTATAAAAGACTTCTAATTTCCAATTTTTCTTTCTTTAATACACTTACACTTAAGCTAAATAACTTGTTTATCAATGGTGTTCAATCACATGGGACAGATTCAACAAATGGATTTGAGAAGGCGAAAAATAGCTAATTCACAAACAATCCAGATATATATTTAGAAATCAATATCTTGCCATGGTGGTTCTATGGGCAGGGGAATAGTAAGAAAGAACATTGCAGGAGAATTGATAAATACTCGGAATGTTTGTGTCCCTATTTAAAGAGCGGCAATGAAGTCCATGACTCCGCATTTTGTAAAAAAAAAATGTGGGCCTAATGGATTAGTGGTCTTTACATAATGTGTGCTTTTTAATATTTTTCTGAAAATGCACTTTTGAGCCATCTTTTCAAAGCCCAGGATCAACTTTAGAAATTGTAGAGCCTTAACCTCAATAATCATTTTGTTTAAAAGATAACTAAAATTCCCTGTATTTCAAAATAGTTAAAACACAGGAGGTTGTTCATTCATTTGAATCTCTACCAAGTGTGTAAGAACATTCCAGCAAATCTTGTGGCCTTTTATCAAAGACTTGCTAGTTGATGCAATGCTCACAATCTGCATGTGCCATGAAGTTCTTTTCTTCATAGCGGTAGATTAGGAAGCAATTGAATAAATGGCACTAGCCGTGTGGAGAGCCATTGAGATTACATCTGCCATTGACAGACATCCCACCCTGCATAAACTCATTTCAGGGAGGTAGCACCCCCGCCCCCCGCAGCCCCATATCCCCCCCCCCACGGTCGACCTCCAAGGGTGTATGTAATATTTTGTTTAGTGATTTTGTCTAATTTGTAAACCAAGTTGGGTATATGCAGAAAATGTGACGTTAAAATATGTATTTATATTATATTATCATGTTTATTCTATTACAAGTTTAAGCAAGTCTACAGGGAGTTTGGCCTCATCAAATAGGACATCAATAGCATAGCTCCTTAGCAGCCAGCCAGCTAGTTTAAATAACGTTAGCTATGCTAATGAACAAATGACACCTTTTAAACTCACCTCAACATGTCTTTTACATTTTAACCCACCATGGGCAATAGAAAAGTCACTGTTGCAAATAGTGCAGCGAGCAACACCGTCATTATTTTTGAGGTCGACTGTAAAGCCCATCCACAGAGAAAACTTATATGTCTACTTAGCAGGGGGCCGCAATCGTTTTTGCACTGCAGACCGGTTTAATATTGACAATATTCTTGTGGACCGGCTGACGGGGGGCAGGGGTGTTTATCACAACTGGAATATAGGTGATAAGTCAATCGCATCATAACATTTTAAGTGACGTCTGGATATTAAATACACAGCGCATATTTTCCCTGTATGAACATATAAAATCATTGCAACACACCAGTATCGCTGAATCAGTGGGAGTCCTGGGCTTGTTTTCCTGCAACAACACGGTCCTATCGAGGGGTGATGGGAGACAGCGATACTCGAAGGGGGTTCTTTATGTTCAGTCTATTCCGCAATTTAGTTTTCGTTGCATTCTTTGCAGAAAACCCCACTTCAGAGATATGTTGGAAATGGAAGCAATGTTTTCAGTGCTTTCGTGGCTGTCTCAGGATATTCAGCCTTGTCTTTGATCCAGAATGCCGGCAGAGATGTTACGTCAAACATACTTTTCAGCCCACCGTCATTTGCAAGCTCGAGGAGTTGATCTTTTTCCCGCACTGACATGGATGATTCACTGGAGACATTCACTAATGGTTCACGGACCCATTCCTTTGCTCATCTCGGGTCACTGATGACCTCGCGTGCGTTAAAATTCAACAGTGCGTGACAGGAAATGAGGAAAGATGCAGCTGACTCATATCGTTTCATATCGCCAAATCACATTGTTTCCTTGCAGCCCGGTGGTTGGGGACCACTCTTAGCATGAAGAGAGACCAATCAGGATGCTTGCTTTCCCTCTCCCCCTCCCCCTCAAAAAAATCTATTTCTGGGATATTGTATATAATTTCCAGGCGTCAGGGAACCACTACTGAGATGCGGGAGACTCCCGGAACTTCCGGGAGAGGTGGGATGTCTGCATTGACCTATTGTGGCAATAGGCAAATTGCAGTGGGTCCAGGTCTGAGGCAGGAGTTCAGTCTAGTCATAACCAACCTCTCAAAGCATTTCATCACTGTCGAGTACTACCAGGTGATAGTCATTAAGGAAGCCCACATTATTCTTCTTAGGCACTGGTATAATTGTTGCACACTCTCTGTATACACATGACTGTGTGGCTAGGCATAGCTCAAATACCATCTACAAATTTGCTGACAATACAACCATTGTTGGTAGAATCTCAGGTGGTGACGAGAGGGCGTACAGGAGTGAGATATGCCAACTAGTGGAATGGTGCCTCAGCAGCAACTTGGCACTCAACGTCAGTAAGACAAAGGAACTGATTGTGGACCTCAGGAAGGGTAAGATGAAGGATCACATATCAATCCTCATAGAGGGATCAGAAGTGGAGAGAGTGAGCAGCTTCAAGTTCTGGATGTCAAGACCTCTGAGGATCTAACCTGGTCCCAACATATCAATGTAGTTATAAAGAAGGCAAGATGGTGGCTGTACTTTATTAGAGAGTTTGAAGAGATTTGGCATGTCAATAAATACACTCAAAAATTTCTATAGTTGTACCATGGAGAGCATTCTGACAGGCTGCATCACTGTCTGGTATGGAGGGACTACTGCACAGGACTGAAAGAAGCTGCAGATGGTTGTAAATCTCGTCAGCTCCATCTTGGGCACTAACCTACAAAGTACCCAGGACATCTTTTGGGAGCGGTGTCTCAGAAAGGCAACATCCATTATTAAGGACCTCCAGCACCCAGGGCATGCCCTATTCTTACTGTTACCATCAGGTAGGAGATGCAGAAGCCTGAAGGCACACCCTCAGCGATTCAGGAACAACTTCTTCCCCTCCGTCATCCGATTCCTAAATGGTCATTGAAGCTTTGGACACTCTAACTCACTTTTTTAAATATACAGTAGTTCTGTTTTTGCCCATTTAAAAAATCTATTCAATACACATAATTGATTTACTTATTTATTATTATGTTTTATTTTATTATAATTTTTTCTCTCTCTGCTAGATTATGTATTGCATTGAACTGTTGCTGCTAAGTTGACAAATTTCACGTCACATGCCGGTGATAATAAACCTGATTCTGATATTGCACGTGGGAAATTTAATCATTGAATAGTTTAAAACTTTGAATGCAGTCCAACCTCTTCCTGATTCAAATTAATATTTTGCAAGACATTGCATCTGGTAAACTATTTATGTTTTTCTAACTAGGATAAAGTTGGAAATGTGTGGTGCAGTTTATCTATAATATTGAAGGTGAAGAGGATTCTATCACAACAGACACAGATATGGCTCAGGTAACCTTTTTCTTGTTGAGCAATTTTGTGTGGTTTAGATATTTCAGTTGTTACTATAGCAATGAAAGGGTTGACATTTTGAAAGTAATTGTGAATACATTTAATAGTTGAATACTGTGCATTTAATTTAGTACTCTGTACGTCTATCTCTGATACCATAGAGATCACTTGGCTTTATGTATTCAGGGAAACTGTATTTATAATATGAGGATTTGCAAATGAGCATCAATTGAGGTGGCCGGGCCAGTTAGCTATAGATGGGTGTCAAAGGGAAACAAAGCTTGTTCCAGGTGGCAAGGAGAGACAGTTGATTAGTAATTAGAATCAGAGTTATGAAGTTCTGTAGCACAGAAGCTTATCCAGAATTAATTCAAAACACAGCAGATTTTAATGGCAACAGTATCTGTAAATCACAAACTACATAATATGCAAACAACAGGAATTCTGCAGATGCTGGAAATTCAAGCAATACACATCAAAGTTGCTGGTGAACGCAGCAGGCCAAGCAGCATCTGTAGGAAGTCCTGACGAAGGGTCTCGGCCTGAAACATCGACTGCACCTCTTCCTACAGATGCTGCTTGGCCTGCTGCGTTCACCAGCAACTTTGATGTGTGTTACATAATATGCACAGTTTTTTTGTTTTCTACAGTATTCAAATTTATTTTCTCTTGGACTATATTTGCCCTTTCCACTGGCTTGTTGGAGTGAATGAATGAGAATGAGGTTTAGTATCATTGGCATATATTGCTTTGTGGCAGCGGTACACTGCAATACATAATTAAAAATTGCAGTAAGAAATATATATGTATGAGTGTGTGTGTATTTGTGCGTGTGTGTTTATTGACTGAGATACAGTCCTTTCGGTCCTTTGCACCACGACGTCCAGCAATCCCCTAATTCAACCCTAATCATGTCATAATTTACCATGACCAATTAAACGACTTACTGGTAGGTCTTTGGACTGCGGGAGGAAACCGGAGCACACAGAGGAGACTCACACAGTCACAGGGAGAACGTACAAGCTCCTTATAGGCAGCAGCAGGAATTGAACCGTGTCGTCTGTACTGTAAAATGTGCTAACCTCTACACTACTGTGCATGCTTCTGTCTCTCCAAGTAGTCCCATCGAGTCTCGATGATGCTGAGATCAGGGCTTCATTGAGACCGTACCATCTGTTCCAGAAATCCTTGTTCTTCTTTTCACTGAAGATACAAAGCCTCAAAGCCTCAAATGCAGTTATTGTGTCTGAGTCCACCACATTCTCTGGCAGCACATTCCAAATATCAACCATTGCTTAAAAAAAACCTTCCCTCTCAGATTGCCTTTAAAACTCCTTCCTATCATCTTAAATTTGTGCCCTCTTGTTTTTGGAAAACCCTACTATGAGAAAATGTTTTTTTTTGATATCCACCCTATCTATTCCTCTCATAATTTTATATACTTGTATCATGTCACCCCTCAGGCTCCTTTGCTCCAGAGAAAAGAACCAATCCTATCCAATCTCTCCTCATAATTAATTCAGGTAACATCCTGGTGAATCTCCTTCCTACTCCGTCTGGCACAACCCCATTCTTCCTATAGTATGGAGACCTGAACTGCATGCAATAAATGCAGTATTGTGCAAAAGTCTTGGGCACATATATATATGTATCTGTAAAGCAAAGATGCTTTCAAAAATAATGAAATGAAAAATTTCTAAATATATAAAGATAATTATAAAGAGCAGTAAACAGTAAAAAACTAAATTGAATCAGTATTTGCTTTGACCACCCTTTGCCTTTAAAAGTGCATCAATTCTCTTGGGTACTCTGACATGCACTTTTATAAGAAGATCACCTGATAGGTTGTGCCAAGCATCTTGGAGAACTTGCCACAGTTCTCCTGTAGAATTGGGTTGACTCACTTGCTTCTGCCTCTCCAGGTGATCCCAGACAGTCTCGATGATGTTGGGATCAGGCTCTTCGGAGGCCGTACCATATGAAACCATTAAAAAAAATATTGGGTGCCTAAGACTTTTGCACAGTAGTGTACATCTGTACTATGGTTTAAATTATTCAAAAATGCAATGAAAATATTATGAGGACACATTGCAAGGAAAATACGAAGGGATTATTGGATAGAAGATTAAGGGCAATTAAGGGCTATCTTTTTTTTGGACATGCACTTGGCACATTCTTATTCTCTAATTTAGCTTTGACATTTAGACAGGAGAGCATTATTTCTAACCTTATGGTAAATGGAAGTGGATGAAGAATTTTCACAACATTCCAAATTGCTTTTATCAAGTGGTAAAACAGATCTGGGCAGTGTTCTTAGACTGGTGTTTAAAGTCAAGTCTTTGCTTCTAATCAGTGATTCTCCAAACATTGATTTCCTGATCTTTCAAGTCTTTCACAGAAATTTCACAAAACAGCTCAAGGCAAATCATGTATATTCATTTTAATACGCGAGGGTCTGTTTTTCCCTTGATGTGAAGTGATTGAATTAACTCTATGTTTAACAATAATTGTTTCTCTTATCAGTTTTGCTGCAACACTTCTGACACTTCTGCCTACATGCATGAAGTTGACAATGAATCCCACAATAAAGGGATTCAAGTTTGCACTGGTAAGTTGCATTTTGTGAATTGACATGCATTGCATACAATTTTTTAAATATTAACTTTCATTTGGCAATAAGAGCTAAAAGGATTTTAAGCTGTGGTGATCGGCATTGTATTTGATTCTGTGCCCTCCTGCCCTGTCTAGAATTGGTTCTTCTCAGCTAGAAGCAAAATTACCGGAGTTCTCTCTTTTCTCACCTTAGTGATTCCTTTTGAAGTGTGTTATATTGTCAAGTCTGTTTGTGGACTGTTATTAACCTCCACATTGTTAAATACTTTTTTTGTGTGTTTATATCAAGAATAGCTAATTGGTTGGGACTGAAAGCAGATGTCACTTGAGGAGTGGTCTCCAACTCAGTCTATTTAGTGTTGGCCCACTCCCCAAGATCCTTTTGTTTGCAACTACAGGTCGACCTTCACTAATCCGGCACCATTGGGACCTGAGGAGTGCTGGATTAGTGAAAAGCCAAATTACAGAAGGATCACATTAAGCATAATCAGTGCTGGATTATTGAAGGAACCGGATTGCAGGTAGTCAGATTAGTGAAGGTCGACCTGTATTTCCTTTCTGGCGAAGGTGATGTCAAATAGAGAAATTGGCAGATTTTCCCTTTCCTAGTCTGAAGGACACTAGCAAGTCCATGTCACAATTGATTGTGTAACTCGAGCTATCGTCTTCCTGCTCTGTATTGTTCTGTTCATTTACTTGCCCTTTGTTTTTTGTTAATGCTTGGGGATTTTTTTTTGTCCTCTGATAGTAAATTGTAACATTCATAATGCAGAAGAAAAAAATTAATCTTTGTCTTTAGATTTTGATCTTTTGTGGCTTGGCAGTTATTCAGTGAATGTGATCTAATATATATGTGCATTGAAAAAAAGATAGATAATAACAGAATCCCTTCATGTCGCATTTCTCCGTGTTGCGGTGGAGTGACCCACTCTACAGACACACCATTGGAAAACTGTCATGTTAACTGTGCTCTTCCTTCTTCAATGGCCTGGTGGGCAGTGAAGGCACAGATCAGTGTAATTGTGCTATTGTAATTGGCGTCACCCTGTCTCTGAAGAGCAAAAATTGAATGCTTCCAGTCTTATCTGTTGTGTACCAATTCTGGCTGGATATGTGCCTCCTGTTGCACCAACACTTGCTGTTTAGTCAAGATTGATGGCTTGGATGAAATTCCAGAGGGCAGGCAGCTGCTTTAGATCTCAAATAAGAGTTGGTGCCTGCAGGAATGGAGAGGGATAAAATAGGTGGGAGAATAACCTTGACAGCACAATTATAAATTCAACAGTTTTTTTTTGCAACATGCTTCTAACTTTAAATTAAATTTACTTTCTGTAAAAATTCATGAATTGACTGTTTGCTAACATGCACTAGTAACTGACTTGAAAAACGTTCTATAAATCCTGTGGATCATTACAATTTTGTAAGTTCTGACAGCTTTGGGTGGATTGGGCAGCTTCGGGCAGATTTATTCTTGGAATATGGATTTTCTTTTACTTAATCATATATTTCAGCTTTAGCTACTTTATGCACAGTCTAAACAAATTCAAGCACTCTCTGGACTAAATTACTAAGTGTTATAATTCTGATCCAAATTTTTGCTTAGAAGCTACAGACATGAATGATGCACAATAATTTGATGGATAAGTATTCCTGCATCCTAATTACCCATACAAGTGAGATAATTTAATGCAATTTGTCTTTTTCTTGATTTCCATCATGCTTCTGTGGGCAGTTGTCAAGTGTAATACCCCAGGGGAAAAAAAGAACAATATTCATCCTATTTTTAAAAAACCCTCTTGCTCTGGGTGGAATTGGAACAGACAGTTCACTCAATAATTGTTGTGCCATTTTGTTAGAAGGGGAGAGGCAATAATTTTGCTCAATATTCCATAAAGTCAATCTTTGAATGATTTTAGACCTGCACGTAGAAGCAAGTTTTTGAAACCTCTAGATGCATAGTGGACAGACTCCAATAATCACTAAATTTTATTTTGAGAATCGCCAAGTTAAAATAAGAAAGATTTTCTTCTTTGGCGATAATGATTAGACTTGGTGTTCTTTATGAGGAGGGGCTATCTTTTATATTGGATTGTGCTGGGACTTATGATGACCCTGCTCTTCATTTATACAATTATGCAAGTTATCCTTGTGTAGCATTTATCTCTGAGCCCCTGTATATTAAGTAAGAGACTATATTTAAATAGTGATAAAAATTTCTGAAGTCCATTTAGCCACTGCTCCACTTGAACATTTCTTGATCTGAGATAATACAAGTGGAAAATCACAGGACAAGCTCTGGACCCCATCCCTCTATCTTGAGTCATTGACAACTGGGAAAAGAGCAATAACTAAATTAAAGTTTCTCAGGGTTGCTAACATTTGTGAATCTGTACCATTCTATGTACTGGGATTCTTTAGAAGGGAACACAATTAAGAGTTTGAAGAGAATATGTTGATACTTTCTTGCAATATGTAACTGGCACAAGCTAAGTTAAATTTCTTCTCTTTTTTTTGTAATTTCTAGGTCAATTGTTCCTTATCATTTTTCCTGTTTTCATTCCAAGTTCATGAAAAATCTATACTTCTGGCAGCTATGTAAGTTTTGGGAATTTGTTCTTTAATGTCTTACAAGATAAACCATGTGATAAGTGATCCTCGGCCTCACTTCAGTGGTGCTCTTCATGGGCATTGTTCTACTTTTGGAAGGTTGTTACAGATCAACCCAGGCCCCACTTTTGCTGGGGTCACAGGAGTGAGAAATCTGTTTATTCCTCTGAATGATCTTCCTTTGTCAGGTGTCCACTTGGCATTGAATCTGGGACCTTGCTCTTCGTGGGCCATTATCTCCTCAGACATGTTTGGTATTTTTATTGACCATGATGCTGTTATGATTTTTTTTATTGGAACATTTTCTCCCCATTTTGGCATTATACTGGGTTGCCTCATAGGATATGTGGAGAGTCTAAAAGTTAACATTTCAGCTCATTGTTCCTTCATCAGAACTGGAACAGGTTTTCACTTTTTCTTGCCGTTCAATAGTTATCACTCACGTAACATCGTGTTCTTTTGCTATGACTACAAATGTCTATATACACACACACACACACACACACACACACACACAATGTCTGTTTGCAATAACAGAGGAAATATGTGCCGATAGTTTCCATTATAACTCTAACACATTAAGAAAGCTCACTTAAGTTACTTGAGGCACTTGTGCTGTCTAAGTAATACTGTGAGTTAGAATTTTCAGACTGTCATGTGCTTTGGCTAAGTGTTCAAATTAGTTAGTTGTCGATATTTAAAGTACAGTAGTCTCTTTGACCACTGCCCTTTGCCTTCTATGGATGAGCTGGCTCCGAATATAAATGTCCAATTCACAATGGATCCCATGTATCTTAATCTTCTGGATGAGCCTACCATGAGAGATCTTGTCAAACGCCTTATCTAAAATCCATGTAGATGACATCCACAGCTCTACCCTCATCACTCTCATCACCTCATCAAAAAAAAAACTCAAGTTAAGTTCAAATTCGTAAGACATGAATTGTCCTGCACAAAGCCATGCTGGCTCTCCCAAATTAGACCACGGTCTTCCAGATGCTCATAAATCCTATTCCCAAGAATTCTCTCCAGTATCTTCCCTACCACTGACTTGAGACTCACCTGTCTGTAAGTTCCAGGATTATCCCTGGTTCCCTTCTTGAACAGTGGATCAACATTAGCCACTTGCCAGTCCTCCAAGACCTCACTTGTGGCTTGAGAGGAGAAGAACTTGGGCTCCAGCAACCTCTTTTCTTGCCTCTCTCAAAAACGGGTATATCCCATCAGGCCCTGGGGACTTATCCTTCTTAATTCTCTTTAAGAGACTCAACACAACCTCCTTTATCTCGGAATGCCCTAGCATATCAATGTACTTGGCTCTTCTCGCCCTATTCTCCATGTCCTTCTCCTAGTTAAATACTGATATGTAAAGTACTTATTAAGGACCTAGCCCACATCCTCTTCATCCAAACAAATATTTCCCTCTTTATTCTTGTGGTCCTACCTTCTCCCTAGTTAGCTTCTTTTCTTGATATATGTGCAGAATACCATAGGATTCTCTTTAACCCTTCTTGCCAAGGACTTTTCATGGCTCTTCCTAAGTTTTCCATTTCCCCTCGAGTTCTTTACTGATTTCTTTATAATCGTCAAGGGCACTGTTTGATTCGAGCTTCTGAAACTTTATATATCTTTCCTTTTTCTTCTCGACTAAATTCGTCACCTCTCTTGACAAACAAGGTTCTATTATTTTGTCATCCTTGTCCTTCCCTCTGACTGGAACATACCTGTTCTGTACTCTGTGCAGGACAGGTACGTCTTTAAACATTCTCCACATCCAAGATATGGATTTGCCCAAAAACAGTTGTTCCCAATTCATTCTCCCTAGTTCCTGCCTAATGCTCTTGTAATTTGCTCTGATCCAATTAAATACACTCCCTCCAAATCCATACTTATCCTTATCTATATTATCTTAACACTTAAAGAGTTGTAGTCACTGTTCCCTAACTGCGCATCCACTGAAAGGTCGGTCACCTGGCCAGGCTCGTTACCTAACACCATGTTCAGTACAGCCCCTTTTGTTGGACTTGTCAACATATTAATTTAAGAAACTCTCCTGGATGCATCTAACAAATCCTGCTCCACCTAAACCTCTTGCACTAAGAAGGTTTGTATTTGGGAACCCTATTAAACTCTTCTCGGGCTTCCAACCGGGTACAGATATTGAGTCAAAAAGTACAGGAGGTGTATCTGTTTGGGTTACCTGAAGAAATTGGCAATAGCAGAACATTGCATTCGCAAAGGCCATAGGATTGACTTTGACAGCACAAAACTACTGTGCTGTGCCAATGACTTTGGGATCACCTGGTGAAGGAAACCATTGAAATAAAACTAAAGGAAAAGAATGTTAACTAAGGTGAAGGTCTTGCTATAAGTAAGAACTGGAATTCAATTGTAAACAAGGTGGGACAGCAGAAATCTGATTGGATGAGGACTAACCAATCAGGACAGATGATGGGGCTATAAATACCACCAGCCTGAACATGCCTGGGCATCATCCCTGATGAAGATGCCAGAGTTTGTTATCAAAACATTGGTTAAAATCAATACCTCTACCTGTTGGAAGTCGGAGAAGAGTTTATTCGTCATACATGCCAGGAAAGTACTAGATCCTTTTTTCAACAACCCTGCATATATGTTCCTCAATATTACAGTAACTACTGGGGGTGGGGTGTGTTTCTGTAGTACAATCCCATCAGTGCGTTCTTCCTATTTTGGAATTCTACCCATATAGGCTTAGTAGACGAGCCCTCCATTATGTCCTCTTGAAGTGCAGGAATGATATGGTCCCTGATTGGTAGTGCAGCTTTCCCTACCCCTCTTTTACCCTCTCTCTATCTTTTCTAAAACATTGAAAACTTGGGCATTAAGCATCCATTCCTGTTCCTCTCAACCAAGTCTCTGTAATGGCCAGAACTTCAATGTTACCGGTACTGTACTTCCATGCCTTCTTCATGAGTAATGAAGAGTAATCACTGGCATGACTTCTTTGGCCAGGAACTTGAAGCTCACCCTTTCCACCACTGATCCCTCAATGAGGACTGGTGTATGTTTTCCCAACTGCCCCTATTTGAAGTCCACAATTAATTCCTTGGTTGAGTGCAAGGTTGTTGTTGAAACACCACTCAACCAAGTGATCTGTCTCGTTCCTGTACACCACCTCATTGTCCTCTGAGATTCTGCCAACAAGGATTGGTGTTATTGGCAAACTTATTGACAGCAATTGAGCTGTGCCTAGCCACACAGTCATGAGTGTGGAGAGAGAGATAGAGACAAATATTTAATTTTTAAAAAGTTTGATCCTTTGCTAGTGTTTTACTTTCTATTGTGGCTACATGTTTAGAATGGTTAACTGTTCAGCCTGATGTATTATTGGTGTAAAATAGACAAGGGAACTCCCATACTATCTTGATAATTTTGTGCTCTGAGTTGATCCTGGCAAGGTCAGTCACATCAGAGGTTGGAAAGAGGGAGCAAATACAAATCAAGTAAGCTCTTGCAATTCATTAAGCAGTTTGCATTGACTCACATTATGTTATGTCTAGCCTGAATATTCATAATGTATTGTAAGAACTCACTCGTGAAGAATGGTTAGTTGGATGGTGACCTATAACTCAACTGATGTTGATGCTGTTAAGAAAAATGGAAACAATTAAGCGTCATTGAGGTATACAGCTTGTCAATCGACCTTTTGTCCCACAGGGTTCATGCTGACCATCAAGCTCCCATTCTCCCCTTATCAGCTTATTTTGTGCACTTCCTATAACCCTCCAATTCTGCCTTTCATTAACACACTAAGGGCAGTTTACATCAAACAATTAGATTATATATCACAGTGGGATGTGGGAGGAAGTTAGAACATTCAGGAAGATCATGCAAGCTCAACACGGAGAGTACTGTAGGTCAGGATTGACCCTGTGTTGCTGGAGTTCTGGAGCAGCACCTCTACTGACTGTGCAGTACTGTAGTAGCATCCAAGAACTTGTTGGGTGGATAGTGAAGCTGTGACTCAGAAGCAGGCGTGTTTTGAAGTTGTTTCAGTGTCCCATTCGGATCACATTGTGTGATTGCATTGTATGGAATAATATTGGCAATTTGCTGATCTTAAGGAAAAGATAAGGAAATTCTTGGGAACAGGAAAGGAACGTTAAGCCTCGCAAAAGAATTCCTTTTTGGTTAGACCAATCCTACCAATTTTGTTCCTTATTTAATTTCTCATTCTCTGGTTCAACTCTATGGTTCAGTGATCTTTCCTAGCAACTTGCTTTACAGGTCTGTTGCAAAATTATTTAGCTATTTTGCTTAACTACTTAAGCCACCATATTAATTTTTAATACCCCTTGGCATTTGACCTCAGTGATCTTTTTGTCTGGCTCAATTTAGTTGGTTCCATTATTAATCTTCAAAATGTTATTTGTTTAGCTTATTGTAGAGTCTGCTTTCACCTAAGGGGAAAAGCTTTACTTGTAAATGGAAGATATTTTCCTTGTACCTGACAGGCTGATGTGTGTATGACGAATGTGAATCCAATCTCAGTTCCATGGTGATCATAGCAATCAATGCTTTAAGGAATAGACACATGAGTGATGAGTATATGGCTGAAAGCGACAGTATAATAAACACTGTGCACAGTGTACTTACACAGATAACATGTTACAATGCATTCAACTTGCATTAACTAAAAATTATTGCATTTTAGTTTCTGTATCTGCTTATGCAAGTTAGATATATTGTAAAACAGCACGTTAATAGGTTTAAGAAATTTCCATTTTTTAATGTCACTCTACTATCAGGTTCAGTGATCTGTCCTGGCAGCTTGGTTTACAGACCTATTGCAAAATAATTTAAATATTCTGTTTAAGGTATCATTTCAATAAATGCAACATTGAAATAGTTCCAATGCATTAAAACATTTTAGCTTCTATCCAAATTATGCTCAAGATTTCTGTCACATTACCAACTTGGCCAATGCTTTAAGCTGTGGTAAATTTGTGGCTGGCATTGGTTAAAATTGACAAAATTAATTTATTGACCTGCACTGAAAGCTGATTGTGTAGCAAAGCATTAGGCTATACAGATGAGGAAGGTTCCAGAATTATCCACTAAGGCAGCGGTATGGTGCTATGATTGGCATGTGGGTTAGGAAAAGCTTAAGACTTACAGCAATCATTTTACAACAACTATCTGGATTATACATTGGTACAGGCAAGTGCCTGCTTTTGAAGAATGATATTCCAGTATGAATTACCCTATTAGGAAAGCAGTCTGCAATAGATTTAATTTTTTTTAATTGAGATTAATCTTATTTATATATCAAAAAAAAGTTTGGGATCTGTATGCAAGACTGAATGGAACAGCTGAAGTGAAGTATGTTCATGAATAAAATTTCTATTACTAAAGTGATTGGGAAAGATAAGAGATTAAATTACTATTCCATAGTTAGTTATCTGATTCCAATTTTTCCTGTCAGTTAACAATCATGACATGACCTTGTTAAACGATCTTTTACTCTTGATGGAATACTTCACAGGCATTCCTCCTGTATTCATTTTCTTATTTAAAAATTTTTTTTTGTTCAAATTTCCTCTCTTTCTGAAGGGAATGAACCTTCCTGGTGCATAATTCCATTAGCACCACACACTCAAAGATTACTGACCCGCTTGTGTGGCTAATTCAACTGGCAAAGTGGGAGGGAGTGAAAAGGCAGAACTAATTTTCATTTCTTAGAAATATTTCAAAATAATTGTTCCTGTGCAATAAAGCTTGATTAATCTGGTTTACTATCAGTAATTATTAGCTGATGGGCATATAAAAGACAAAGGGATATATAATAAGTAGAAGTTACAAATCTTTTGCACTTTCCCCAGGAACGTTAGTGCTGTTATTTTTGGTTTGATACTGCTGTTATTCTGCCTCTTCCACACGTCCGTTCTTAATATTTTTTTGTCCTTGAAAGAAATTGAGTGGGCTGGTCATCTGATTGAATGTAAGATTATTTATCATATGGTCAAATAGACCATGGTATTTCCTGTCAACAATATCAATGAAGTGCCTGTTAAAATATAAGCTTTAAGTGTTCATGCTGATTCAGCTGAAAATGTCCAGGATTCCATCTCCCCACTGCACAGAGCTTTAAGACTATTTGCGACTGCCCTGACTGAGGTGAGCTAAAGGAGCACAGACTGGGATTGAACCCCTGACCTCCTTTGTCTGAGCAATTCACCCCATATAAAGCTGTGAGTTTACTTATTGATATTTTCAGTTCAATTTTGTCCAAATCTTTGTTTATACTGCTCTTATTTTGCTGGTTTTCAGACCTGTATTATTGATTCTACATGAACTGCCCTTCATGACAACCTGGTTTTTGCTGGTATCAACTTTTAGGTAAGATCAATAGTTTTACATGGCAGATCACTACATGTATATTGTACAACTTGTGTTGGTTCTACGTCTAAATATTTCTTCATTTCTTTTCCTAGTAGAATTGAGAGGAAACTCAAGATTCAGGGGCAAAAAAAAACATTTTTTTTTTTAACAAGTTTTAAAAAAATTTCTCTTATATAGTCTTAGTAAATAACAATCATATTATTCTTTTAAATATTCAAAAGAATATTTTGGAACTGCTTCCAATTCTTGTGCTTAAAGGCATGTCTTCTTCCTGCTTTGGGTACTAGACAGTTTTTTTGGTGAAATGTCACCAAGCCTGACTAATTTAATGATCAATCCATCCTTGCAATGTACTCACTAAAGCAAGCAACAGACGCTGAAGTCAGTATTGTTAATCTTTAGTTGCCAGTACTATATCCAAGGTAACAGGTTTAACTTGATAGCACTAGACACGTAAATCTAATTGAGTTGGAATACAACTTTTCATTTGACATTTTTTTCCTTTGTGTTCTTACAGTATGTTTCCCCTGTTGCTAAAAGATGGCCTACTCCTTCCTTATATTGTTAGCTCTTTGACATTCCTTCTCGTCACAATAAAGTTGTTATCAGCCTTTGAAAAAGTGTCCGTGGAGGATCTGCAGCTCCAGCCGTTTTTGCAGAGCTTGAGGAGGTACATCCCACACTTTGCAATCTCATCATATGTTCCAAAGCTTTCAGTAAGTAATCTCAGTACTTTAGAAAAAATGGTTCATTGCAAAATCATTGTTTTAAATTTGTCTTTATTTTCCAAAGCACCCAAGCCTTCAGTATTGGGTCTTGGGTTGTGATCCAGTTCAGAGGAATTGAAAGGAAGCTAACTATTATTAACTTAGCCACAGGAATGGCCAGTCCAGGAAATGGACACTTTCACAGCAGTACACGTCTAAGGTTGAAATGCTAATGAATTCAAGAGAGCTGCATAAACAAATCTTGTAGAACTTACGAGGAAATGTACAAATACTGACAAAAGTGAATGTAAACACTTGGTTTCTGGATTGTGATGAATTTGAAGTGTGTTTTTGTATATGCAATGCATGAGATGGATCTCAAGATGCTTCATCTTGGTTTTTGTTAGTTCAGTGTTGCCCAGCAATTAGCATGAATCGTAATTAAAGGGGGAGCTTTCTTTTGAGGGGGCATGTGAAAAAAACAAGTGTCTATCTTTAGTTCATCTAATTGGTCTTCTTAACATAAAGGCCAATAAAGAATACATAGCTTTGAAATAATGCTAAGGAATCTCTTGTACTCGCCTGAAGAAGCAAACGGGTCGCTCTAGAATGTCCTATTTGAAAGACAGCTCTCTCTTCTGAGAAATGCATTGGAGTATGAGCCTAGAACTTGTTGCTAATATCTCTGGAGTACCATATGGGACCGTAACCCTCTGACCTCCTACTGAAGAGCTCTAATTAAAGAACAAACTGAAACTGGAGAACTGATTTTAATTATTTTACTTTCTCTTGCATCAAGAATTGATTGTCGATTTATTTTTCGGGTTGGTTTGTTTCATAGTTTAGACATACTATGATACTATACAGCTAGTGTTGGGTTATAGAATCTATAGGTTATTTATGGTTTAAGATTATTAAATATGTTTCAGTATTTGGGATTTACACCCTTAAAATATGAAATGGATTAAAGAAATTGTAGTTGAATGTGTAAAAAAAAAAAAAAAAAACCGTAACAAACAACTTTTTTTTATTCCTACAGTTCCTTTTATCTGTGATAGCCATGGCAAGTCTTAGTTTGATTAGTGTAACACTAGTTCCTCCACCACAACTGCCAGACTTGTTCCCCGTCTTGGTGTCCCTAATTTCCTGCTTCCACTTCTTGATCTTCCTGGTGTACTTCAACATTCTGCATCTATCGGAGCCTGTGTTCAAGAAGCATCAACGGAAAGTGAAGTAGAGCACTGTTTGTTTTATTGCAGCGCAAAAATAGAATCTGTTCCACTGTATATTACAGTAAATAAATGATACTCTATGGTCCAAAATGTAAAAATTATCATTTTAAAAAATTATGTATTAACTTATCTGCCTCAATATATCAGTACATGCTGAAGAAAGCACCATGGATCCTGGGTCTTTCTGCTGTATTTGATCTAACAGTTAGGATGTTTCATGTGACCACGGAAACACCGATTTTAAAGAGGTGAGAAATCAGCCATGTTTGCTGCTCCTGACTATCAAATGAACTTTGATGACAAGTGCAACAATTTGAGTATCTTTTGTGGAAAAGATTAAGTTTATATATGATGTCTCCAGTAATTATTATTCTGACAGTACTTTTACACCTGCATAAAGTAACCAAGATTAATGGCATTAAGTTAATAACATATCTTGGTATTGGCCACTCCCTTTGAGAGGAAGTGAAGAAAACAAAAAGGATACATGCACCAGCATGCTCAGATTTTGACCCTGGGCCATTTGTAAAGAGAACATTAAATAAGAAGTGAGTAAAACAATTGATGTGTGCTTCCTGGTTTTAGGGAAGAGAGGAAATACACTGTAAAGGGTTGGGAGCGTACTGATCTCATCCACAATCAGACAAAGATAAAATCCAATTAAAGAAATACTCCAATCTGTCACGGTTGTTTTTAAGGTAGTACATCCAAAACATTGTGAACAATGCCGGACTCTCTAAGAGTTAAATTCCATTATTCTTGTCGACCTAATTTACGTACTTTACCATTTTTCCTGAAAGTGCAGACTGCAATTTTTCTAGAGATGTTTCATGTGTGATTTCAGAGTGTGTGTGTGTGTATATATAAATAATGTACACCCACACACCCACCCATTTATAATTGTGGTATATCCTGCCCCTTTCTTAACCTGACAATTAAAATTTACATAAAAACTAATTTGGTAGCAGGAGTGGCCTATTCCATCCCTTGTGCAGATTGCGGGAGATCAGTGCCATTCTCCAGCACTAATCCCTTCATTCCCTAATATCCAAAAATGTGTTGATTTCTATCTTGGATATAATTGCATGGCTTGGCATCTAGTTTGGGAGTTTCCAGCATTCCTCTCCCTCTGGCTGGACTCATTACTTATTTTAGTTCTCAGTGACCAATCCCTTCATTTCAGGCTGTGATCCCTAGTTCAAGATTCAACCTCCTCTACCAGACAGAGAAAATTTCATCCCTAAATCTACCCTGTAAAGCCCTCCAACAGTTTACCAATTTTGTATCTTTTGATGAGATTAGTTTGCATCTAAAATGGAGAATATAGATCCAGTCTGCTTAATTTCTGCTGAAAAGCCAAACCCAAATTCCAGAAATCAATTTGATTAACTTTTGCAACTATACTCTGCCGTGCGTGCAGAGGTTGGATCAATTTATGGGATTCCAGGTGCTGTCTTGCTGTCTTAATAGTTTGTAATAGGAGGATTTGGATCCTTTTGAACACCATCTTTTAATTACGTATCACTGAACAAACACTCCATTTTTGTTTTTTTAATGAAGTGGATTACCTCTCTTTTGTGTGAGATTAGGTTAGCTTTATTTGTCACATGCACATAGGAAATACAGTGGAATGCATCATTTTTTTTTTATAAAATCAACAAGGATTGTGCTACTGAAGGGTTTGGCCCGAAACATCGACTGTACTTTTTCCATAGATGCTGCCTGGCCTGCTGAGTTCCTCCAGCATTACGTGTGTGTGCTGCAAGGTTTGTGCTAGGCAGCCTGCAAACGTTGCCACGTTTCCAGTGCCAACATTGCATGCCCACAACTCACTAACAGTGGCGGTACATCTCTAGAATGTGGGAGGAAACCGGAGCATCCGGAGGAAATCCACATGGTCACGGAGAGGAACTCCTTATAGATAGTGACAGTGTAATCCATTGGCACTACTACGACCGGCCGTAATGGACTTCATTAACGATGCAGCTAGAATGGAAAATAACACTTGAATGTCGATTCACTTGAATTGCATGTTAACAACTGAGTTTTGAGAGTATTCATGTAGTTTACTGTTTTGGGTGTACTTAGTATCAGCCCAATTCTCAATAGACATGGGTCCATTGTATACACAGTAAATGTCTAAAGATCAGTTCAAACCCTACAGTGCCCATGAGCATCAGGACACCTGTCCAAAGTTGAGGAAAGCTGGTGCAGAACCCATTAAATTTTGCACTGTACCTCACCAGTATTGTATTTCATTGGGATGATTTAATATTGATACAGGGAATATAGATTAGAGATTTATTCCTTGCTATTATCTTAAAGAAAAAAAAGGTTGTAAATGGGAGATATGAGAGTTGTGTAAAAGATGGTTACAGCAACTGATGTAGTTGCTGTTTTAAATTTTATCACAAAATATTTTCCACATGAATTGAGGTAGAATTGTCTTTTTGTCATTGTCAGCTGTTAATTCATTTAAGATTTACATATTACCAAAATGTCCATTTAATAATCTGAAACAGCTGAAAATTACTAATTTCAGTCACTTTAAATCTGAAGCTTGTTGTTATAATATGTATAACACAGCATTCATTCTGTGTTCATTTATATTCATTTCTAATAGTGAAGGCAACAAAGTTATTAGCAAATGGTTAATAAAATTAAGATGTCATGACCTACTGGAGGCCACACATTCCCACCTGCTTTCTCATCTCTTCTGGGTTTATTTGTGTTTTAATGGGCTTTGGAATTTGGAAAGCAGCATAACCATGAGGTGAGCAAGATTCTTTGCTCCCTCCAGCTGCACTGGAAAATGACATTCATGACATTCTGAGCAAATGACAGGCCCAG
The DNA here is from genome assembly GCF_030028105.1 of Mobula birostris. Taxonomy (NCBI): domain Eukaryota; kingdom Metazoa; phylum Chordata; class Chondrichthyes; order Myliobatiformes; family Myliobatidae; genus Mobula; species Mobula birostris. Next base: position 62,945,409 of record NC_092381.1, on the reverse strand, counting down.
AACATTGAACGAGACACCTCCAGGGCAATGCAATGAAAATCTCTTTTTAATCATGTGCTTGGTAAGGGTCATGGCTGCCAAGCAGCTCAAGAATGCTCAGAAGAAATGGCAGTGATCTCTCATGTCAGTAGCTCATTCTGTCATATAGATGCAGACTGTCCTTTCCTGGTTATTACTGCAGTATAAAAACATTAGTTTTATGTTTGGGATAGTTTTCCATCCCCACCCCCTCTCTCCAGACCATCACCCTCCTTCCAGCCCCATCACCACCACCATCCCTTCTCAGTTTTTTTCCCAGTTGGCTTCACATGGTGATAAAGTGAGAGCTATATGATCTACCTGATGCACAACTGGAAAATGGATCTTGGAAGCACCAGCTGTCGAATGGCAGAAAGCTCCTGCATTAACCATTTATTGACTATGATCATCACTATGTTGTATGTGTCAGGCAGGGAGTGGGAATAGGTTAGTGAGAGCAAAGTAGTGTTGCTCCCAAGTATTTATATAAAAATTTGTAATTTAAAAACAAAAGCTAGCCTCCGTGGAGCTACTGGAAAAATATATTTAGGCCTGTAGTCTCCTTTAGAATATCTTCCAATCAGTGTTATGCTGCTGGCTCTACTTTACATCTAAAGACAAAAAAAATTGCTACTATTTTTAAACATTGACATATGCAAGAATGCCATTGATTTGCTTCCTAGATTTTGCTTCCAATTTAAATTCTAGAAAAGTGTTGGAATTAATTTCTTCTATCAGAAGTCTTGAGCACATTGTTGTTGCTTTATTTGTCACGTACATAGAAAATACAGTGAAATGCATTTTTTAAATCAAATCAATCAACAAGGATTGCACTGGGCAGCCTGCAAATGTCACCATGCTTCCGGTGCCAACCACCAATTAATTTCCTTTTTGAAAATCTCCTGCAGGATTTTTCCCACTCTTGGGCTTTCCTTCCATACTTCCCTCCTCCATTTGCTGATGCATCTACCTTTCCCAATTTGTATTACTCAATTTGTATTTTATTTATGAAGCTGCATTTCCGAATCCTTTAAGATGGTCAACCGAAGTCCAATATACCTGGATTTATGATTCTCAGAAAGAGGGTACTACACTGTAAGGCAATCACCCCATAATCAAGTTCTACTGTTTCTTTCAATCATGATTAATCTATAATTGAAACTTTTCCATAAACACTTCATGAATCCATGAACACTACCAAATTATTGCTTTTCTTTTGTAGGTGTTTATTTTTTTTAATTTGTAGTAATTTAATGTCTTTGCAGTGTCTTGCTGCTGCAATACAACAAAATTTGCATCATATGAGGCAGTGATGATAAACCTAATTTTGTGTCTATTTCCTTTGATGCCCTTAAATAACTAAGTTTTGAAAACCTCAATTGATCCTGTATTTTCAGCCTTGGGGTGGGGAACGAGATGGTGTCAGAGAATGCTTAAGACAAGTCTGCATGAAGTCATGGATATTCTTAGTCTTAGACTTTGATCTGACTAATGATGGCTTGATGAGTTTGATGTCATAATTTTGACAAATACTCATGTAATTAGGAACTTATGTCAGACATGATGGCAAGAGAAATGATGCATCTTGTGTTTGAAGGTGGAAAGGGGAGGTCATAAAATTGCTTTAGTGCTCAATTTGTAATAAGTTACATAACAGGTCTTCTGATTGGTATCAGCTGGTTCTTAAACTTTTACTCAACATTAAAAACTGGCAGTGATCATTTACTGGAATGTTCTTAATTGTCTTTAACTTGAGAACCTGGTCTTGGGAGTCGAGAAGCAAAAAAATCAAAAACAAATGTGAAGTCAAAAGAGGAAGGTGAGGACAAAACAATGCAGGGGGAACATGGAGCTGTCATGGAACTTGGGTCGATCTTGGTTGGATCAAAGGGAATGGACCTGTGTTTGGATTAAATTTATTCAACTGAGCCCAATTAATTATTTCCCCCAGTGATCTGGTTGGTCTGAGGTTCGCTTTGGTTAGCATAAACCACTGGCAACATTGTAAGCTTGTTCTCACAATATTATGCTAAATTAAATATTATAGAGACAGATTTTACTATTTTACACATAATATTTAAGCAAGTTAGCAAATATTCTTTGATTTTTCTTTAGCAGGAGAAGGGTTGCTGAGAGAGAGAGCTCTCTGCCAGGGTAAATGACATTTAAATTAGGTGCTAGAAACTGAATCTTGGTGTGCACCTGTGGGAGCAGTTCCCTGCAGGCATTTTAGTGGACAGATTGATTTGCTTAGTGACATTTCTGTCATATATTTATATGAGTGGGCAGCTGCAATGATCTGCCCTTTCATATTCACACCAGACTCCTAAGGGACATTCCCTTGGGAACAGAACTTATAAAATTAAAACGCTGATAATTACAATACACACTTTCTTGTCTATTTTATCAGGTCATGCCCAATTGGTTCTGCTCTTTATATTGTGCCCAGTTAATGTCAGATGCTGGATTAAAATAACAATATTTTGTGCTCTCTTTGCTTTTTTTTTTGTCTCTTGACATTGGCTCAGACTGGAGTGAGTTTTATCTTTGCCCACTGACTAATACCTCAGCCAAGTATCAATTCTTGCCGTGAGCCTCAACTGTAATATCTTGAGGTAGGCGAGGCATTGATGAAGATCTAGTGACTTTATTCTGTTACAAGTCTTATGTTCTGATAAATGACACTGTTTTGGAAGAGGCTGTGGAAAAATCAGCTGGTGAGGTTGCACTATTCAGAAATGGGCTGGGCAATGCTTTGACGGATTCAAGGCTCAATTTTAGTTCCCACAGAGTTACAAGCAACCAGTTGTTACCCGTCAATAGCAATCTAATAGTTTCAATAGTAATCTAATAGCCCCACCAATGTAACCAAGAGGGTAAAATGAAGGCTTTATATAATGACACCAAGAGTCAAAGTTAAAGATTAGCTTTATTTGTCTCATGTACATCAAACATAAAGTGAAATGTGTTGTCTGTGTCAATGACCAATGCAGTACCGCCCAAGAAATACATCCATCTTAAGTTTTCATGATGAGGAAAAACTAAGATATACTGCTGCTTGGTTGAAGTGAAAGTCATTTTTTTTAAAAATTAAGAGAATTATGGAAGTTTATGCAAGAAAAGGATTATTTTATTAGTTTTGGAAATAAAATGACTGGAAAAATAGTGAAATTGGAAAGAAGTCAGAACTTCATCTAAAAGGCAATATACTTGGGGATGGTTTTGTGGAGGATAAAAATAATGGGTTCAAGAGGCCATTTAAATGTACTTATTGAAAGAGAAAGATTGAAGATTGGTAGAAAATCTGAGAACAGGACTATTATGCTAAATGGTCCTTTAATTTTTATAAATTCCTATTTTTATTCAAACGTTGTCAGCAAATGATTAATTCTTTTAATCATTTACTCACTATCAGGTACAGAAGCATACCCAGCAATGGATTAGAAGAGGAAGGGTTAAGCCATTTTTAAAAAAAAGATACATTGAAGTGTTTATGAACAGTGATAAATTTATTAAATGTTACTTTTGACATGGATAAAGTCATAATTTATGTTTGAAAATTAGTGTTTAATTAATTGCTATTTTAGTTGCTGTTGGGCATTGCTGAGAACCTCACCCTCCCACTTCAGCATATCCTCAGATTTGATTAGAGTTGCAACCATCAAATAAAACACCAAGCAAAGGTTGAAACATCTTTTTTGCAAACGTTTTGTAACTAGGCTACAATTGATAAAGTGATCCCTAATTGTTGAGAGTCCAAAGAGAATTGAATGGTTTTCTCTGAACCAAATTTGAAGCCAGTGCAAAGACTGACACCTCCAACCCCATCCCTCAGGTTTATTTATATTTGTACCTTGCCTATCAATTTCTTTCTAATGCTGAGGTTTTCTTTTTTCCTCTAAAAGTCATAGTAAATAAGATTTTCTTGACCAAAATACCAATAAAATTAGTAATTAAGTGAGTTACAGTCAGCAAATGTATGTGCAGTTTAGTAACAGTATCTGATCAAGGTCTTCAGAGATTGTTACATTTGTTTCTGCAGTAAGCAGAACTGTTTAAATGTTATTTATTTTCATGTTCACAAAAAATCTATAGAAAAATAAAATATTGATTAAATCACAACAATGCTGTAGGAGGAAAAAAATTTATGAAACCTCTTCTCAAATGCTTTAATTGAATTTTCCAAATCTCTCACCACACACAAATAATCAATATCTCCCAGCGTCAAGAAAAGGACCGGCTTTCTTTCCAATTTTGTTGTCATCAGCACATAGAAGAGTACTTGGATATCTGTAATGTCTTGACGAAGAATTTGTATTAACCTCATAAACTATTGTTCCTTTGAGATACATTGAGACACAAAAAATCAAGAAAAAATAACTTTTCATAGCAGCAGCTGTGTCAGATCTTAAATATCCAATTTTTCTTTATTTCATTGAGAAACTTGGTTGAAATCTACAGCATGGGTCCATTGTTTAGGAAAAAAGTGCATTAAGATTTAAAATAAGTGGGAGAAGACAAAAGAAAGTGCTGGTTAAGTAATAGTACATTCAATTTTTAAAATCCTGCAGCTTTGTAGGATAAAGCAAAAACTCTAGAGAGTGTTCCAGTGTGGAAGTGAGGAAATGAGGCTATATGCGGGAGACAGGTAGATGTATATTGAAATAAAGGAGTAAGGACGAATGCAGAAATTGTATAATTGTAGGTAGGAAGAAATACAGACTTGAGTTTTGAAGTGCAAAAATTTTCACCTCATTAGAGACTAGCAAGGAGGGAAGAATCAACTATATATTTTGTTAAGGAATGCAAGAGATGTTGCATCGGAAAAATGGGATATGACAATTCAATCTGCTTATTAGCTGGAAAGAGTGGTGTAGGAGAAAGAAGCTGCCACATCCACAATGCACTTCAAAAGCAGTTAAAGTTGTGTAACTTGAGGAGGTGGGACGTTCAAATCTTCCACTGCTTGTCTAAGGAATATTGCCAGGAAGAGTTCAACATAATACATCATGATCAAATGCGATTTGAGCTTTAGTTTGCAGTGAAATTTTCATTTCATTCATGCCAGTTGGGCAATTTAGATGATACTTTTTAATGGACCCTTTCCACTTGCTTGGTAGCTTATATCACTATGCCTTTAAATATTGACCCTTTTGTATTTCTGCAGACAAGAAGGAGATAAATAGGGACAGCAGTGAATCACTGGCTGGTCAGTGTCCAGTAACCAAGGAGCTAGAGACTAAACAGAGCAGCAATCTGTATAACATCACATCAGAGCAAAACACTTAGAATAAAAGCCATGTAATCTTACGTATATCCATGAATCAGTCCACCTGATAAATCATGCTGAATACCATGAATTAATTTAAACTATATATAAAGCAATTGCAAACCCTTGTGTTCTTCAGGGAATAGGAAGTTCATCTCTACAATATTCACTCTATCTGCTTTACCCTTGTAGTTCATATAATGGCCATTTGTCTCCTGAGACCCCTAGAGATCACGTCCTCATGACTGGACTTCAATTATGCCAATGTAATTACTGTAAATTAAAGTAGTGGAAAGAGTGGCACCAGATAAGTTAATAAATTGTCCTTCTATTGTTGCTTTATTTCTCAATGTTTACTCAGTCTGCATGAATATAAAATGTTGGCAACAGGTCAAGCAGCAACTATATAACCATGTAACAATTACAGCATGGAAACAGGCCATCTCGGCCCTTCTAGTCCGTACCGACCTCTTACTCTCACCTAGTCCCACCGACCTGCACTCAGCCCATAACCCTCCATTCCTTTCCTGTCCATATAGCTATCCAATTTAACTTTAAATGACAACATCGAACCTGCCTCAACCACTTCTGCTGGAAGCTTGATCCACACAGCTACCACTCTCTGAGTAAAGAAGTTCCCCCTCATGTTACCGCTAAACTTTTGCTCTTTAACTCTCAACTCATGTCCTCTTGTTTGAATCTCCCCCACTCTCAATGGAAAAAGCCTATCCACATCAACTCCATCTATCCCCCTCATAATTTTAAATACCTCTATCAAGTCCCCCCTCGACCGACCTTCTATGCTCCAAAGAATAAAGACCCAACTTGTTCAACCTTTCTCTGTAATTTAGGTGATGAAACCCAGGTAACATTCTGGTAAATCTTCTCTGTACTCTCTCTATTTTGTTGACATCTTTCCTATAATTTGGTGACCAGAACTGTACACAATACTCCAAATTTGGCCTTACCAATGCCTTGTACAATTTCAACATTACATCCCAACTCCTATACTCAATGCTCTGATTTATAAAGGCCAGCATATCAAAAGCTTTCTTCACCACCCTATCCACATGAGATTCCACCTTCAGGGAACTATGCACCATTAATCCTAGATCCCTCTGTTCTACTGCATTCTTCAATGCCCTACCATTTACCATGCATGGCCTACTTTGATTGGTCCTACCAAAATGTAGCACCTCACATTTATCAGCATTAAACTCCATCTGCCATCTTTCAACCCACTCTTCTAACTGGCCTAAATCTCTCTGCAAGCTTTGAAAACCTACTTCATTATCCACAACGCCACCTATCTTAGTATTATCTGCATACTTACTAATCCAATTTATCACCCCATCATCCAGGTCATTAATGTATATGACAAACAACATTGGACCCAGTACAGATCTCCGAGGCACACCACTAGTCACCGGCCTCCAATCTGACAAACAGTTATCCACCACTACTGTCTGGCGTCTCCCATCCAGCCACTGCTGAACCCATTTTACTACTTCAATATTAATATCTAACGATTGAACCTTCCTAACTAACCTTCTGTGTGGAACCTTGTCAAAGGCCTTACTGAAGTCCATATTGACAACAACCACCGCTTTACCCTCGTCAACTTTCCTAGTAACCTCTTCAAAAAATTCAATAAGATTTGTCAAACATGACCTTCCATGCACAAATCCATGTTGACTGTTCCTAATCAGACCCTGTCTATCCAGATAATTATATATACCATCTCTAAGAATACTTTCCATCAATTTACCCACCACTGATGTCAAACTCACAGGCCGATAATTGCTAGATTTACTTTTAGAACCCTTTTTAAACAATGAAACAACATGAACAATATGCCAATCCTCTGGCACCATCCCCGTTTCTAATGACATTTGAAATATTTCTGTCAGAGCCCCTGCTATTTCCACACTAACTTCCCTCAAGGTCCTAGGGAATATCCTGTCAGGACCTGGAGACTTATCCACTTTTATATTCCTTAAAAGCGCCAGTACTTCCTCCTCTTTAATCATCATAGTTTCCATAACTTCCCTACCTGTTTTCCTTATCTTACGCAATTCAATATCCTTCTCCTTAGTGAATACCGAAGAAAAGAAATTGTTCAGAATCTCCCCCATCTCTTTTGGCTCCACACATAGCTGTCCACTCTGATTCTCTAAGGAACCAATTTTATCCCTCACTATCCTTTTGCTATTAATGTAACTGTAGAAATCCTTTGGATTTATTTTCACCTTACTTGCCAAAGCAACCTCATATCTTCTTTTAGCTTTTCTAATTTTTTTCTTATGATTCTTTATATTCCTCATTTACTCCATGCTGCCTATATTTATTGTAGATATCTCTCTTTTTCCGAACCAAGTTTCCAATATCCCTTGAAAACCATGGCTCTCTCAAACTTTTAACCTTTCCTTTCAACCTAACAGGAACATAAAGATTCTGTACCCTCAAATTTCACCTTTAGATGACCTCCATTTCTCTATTACATCCTTCCCATAAAACAAATTGCCCCAATCCACTCCTTCTAAATTCTTTCGCATGGACCACTGTGGAGAAAGAAACACTTGAGTATTTCCTGTTACTTTCCATTTTTATTTCAGATTCATATTCATTTATTTATCACATGTACATTGAAACGTACAATGAAATGTGTCGTTTGCATTAACAACCAACACAATCTAAGGATGTGCTGGGGGCAGCCCTAAGTGTTGCCACACATTCCTGTGCTAAAGCATGCCACACTAACAGCAACAAAGCAACAACAGCAAAACAAGCCCCTTTCCTCCGTCTTATCCACCCACTCACACAGACAGACAGTCCTCCAGTCCCAGGACAGGACACCATTGGACTTGCAGACATCAAGCCCCTGACTTCCCCAGTGTGCTTGCAGATCCCAGAGCCAGATTTACAGTAAATGTTTTATTTTACATTTTGGTAAGAAAAAACTGTCAGTTAGTGTTGCAGCTATCGTACTGGAAAATACATTCAGTGAACAATAGTCTCCTCCACACTCTCAATAAAATTTGATCTGTTAACGAACATACTAAGAAAGGATAAGTCAATGACAGGCTACTCAGTCTGCTAAATAGAGTGCCTACTGTATGGTCTCTATTCCAGTCTCTCTGCATTCATTTAATTTCTTAAGAACCAATGTTTAATTAATCTGAATCGAATCTCTCTCAATTCACTGCTGATTTGTAAAACCTCAGAAATGACCAACTCTTGCTTCCACCTCCAACCATTACACTCCCTCACGATCCAATTATGTTACCAAACAGATGGGCTTGCATGGCCATTTTGAAGTTGAAATGAAGACAGCTCAAATTATTGATGGAATTTCTGTGTTTATGAGACCCTTGTGTATGGGGCTGCAGAGCATGCATAGTGACCTCAAATGGCATAGAATAGAATTATATTGTGCATGCAGAGCAATGTTCCCTCTAATTTGTAATGACCAGTGTGTACAAAGATCATGTGCAGTGCATTGTTTTGCTCAGTGATAATAACATGTGCACACTGAATTTTTTATATATAGATGTATTCATCTTAACAGCTAGAAAAACATTGTTATTGAGAACTTCTCCTCAGTCCTTCTGTTAATTTGCTCTGTTACAAACCATCTTTCCTGCCAACCCCACCACCCATGCTGTGACTCTTCTGCTGACTTGGATATGACCTGTACGATGGTGGGTGATGGGGCAAGAAAGAGATGATCCCACCACATGTGCTCTGTACCTTAATTGAACAGAAATCAAAGGCATCACTGAGGCAATCTGAGTGTTGTCATTAGCCACATTGAGCCAATAGATTGGATGTTCTTGTTTCTGAATTAACCACCTTAACTGATGCCTAACCCAATAAGTTCAAATCTTTGTCCTAAAGATAACTAGATTTGAAAGGAATTTTTGGCATTTCATTCCTGCTTTTGACTTTTCTCAGTGTTCACAGGAAATAACACAAAACCATCAAAACTCTCACCATCTGGGACATGCTCCCTTCTCATTACTACCATTCAGGAGGAGCACAGAGGCCCGAAGACCCATAGTCAGCATTTTAATAACAGCTTCTTCCCTCTGCCATCGGATTTCTAAATGGTTCATGAACATGTGCATGAACACTACCTTACTATTCCTCTTTTGCACTAATTTTTTGTGACAAAGTAATTTTTGTGTCTTGCACTGTACTGCCACAAAACAACGTATTTCACAACTTAGGGCAGCAATAATAAACTTGATTCTGACTCAATTTCAATACAGTGCAATATGACTATCACTAACACAAATATACCAATTTTGCCCTGCAATAACAAAATGATTCCACTTTTATGCTGTTTTTAAAGTATCTTTAGTTTAACCAATTATTGTATCAGTTTTTGGTGCCAAAGTTTGCTGAACTTGGTTCTTGCTTTCCACAGCATTATTTATTGTGGTACAACTTTATCCTCCACACCTTTATTCAGTAATGCTAACCTGCTCCCCAAACACCCCACTGTACATGTATTATGAAATGGAAGAGATTTATAAAGAAATGAAGGAAACCCAGAATAATACCAATTCTGTAAAGAAAGATAGGCATAGAATAAATAGTACCATTCTGGAGATCCCTTTTGCTTCACACAAGAATGCCAATACATTCATATATAAATTTGTAAAGATGGCAATGAACCTACATTTTCTTAAGAGTGTAGAATTGTGCCACCATTTTTCCATAGCTTCAGGTATGCCAGTTAAAATGATAGTGGTAAACTATAGATCTACAATATACAACAGGAATTCTGCAGATGCTGGAAATTCAAGCAACACACATAAAAGTTGCTGGTGAATGCAGCAGGCCAGGCAGCATCTCTAGGAAGAGGTGCAGTCGACATTTCAGGCCGAGACCCTTCGTCAGGACTAACTGAAGGAAGAGTGAGTAAGGGATTTGAAAGTTGGAGGGGGAGGGGGAGATCCAAAATGATAGGAGAAGACAGGAGGGGGAGGGATGGAGCCAAGAGCTGGACAGGTGATAGGCAAAAGGGGATACAAGAGGATCATGGGACAGGAGGTCCGGGAAGAAAGACGGGGGGGGGGGAACCCAGAGGATGGGCAAGAGGTATATTCAGAGGGACAGAGGGAGAAAAAGGAGAGTGAGAGAAAGAATGTGTGTATAAAAATAAGTAACAGATGGGGTACGAGGGGGAGGTGGGGCATTAGCGGAAGTTAGAGAAGTCGATGTTCATGCCATCAGGTTGGAGGCTACCCAGACGGAATATAAGATGTTGTTCCTCCAACCTGAGTGTGGCTTCATCTTTACAGTAGAGGAGGCCGTGGATAGACATGTCAGAATGGGAATGGGATGTGGAATTAAAATGTGTGGCCACTGGGAGATCCTGCTTTCTCTGGCGGACAGAGCGTAGATGTTCAGCAAAGCGGTCTTCCAGTCTGCATCGGGTCTCGCCAATATATAAAAGGCCACACCGGGAGCACTGGACGCAGTATATTACCCCAGCCGACTCACAGGTGAAGTGTTGCCTCACCTGGAAGGACTGTTTGGGGCCCTGAATGGTGGTAAGGGAGGAAGTGTAAGGGCATGTGTAGCACTTGTTCGGCTTACACGGATAAGTGCCAGGAGGGAGATCAGTGGGGAGGGATGGGGGGGACGAATGGACAAGGGAGTTGTGTAGGGAGCGATCCCTGCGGAATGCAGAGAGGGGGAGGGAAAGATGTGCTTAGTGGTGGGATCCCGTTGGAGGTGGCGGAAGTTACGGAGAATAATATGTTGGACCCGGAGGCTGGTGGGGTGGTAGGTGAGGACCAGGGGAACCCTATTCCTAGTGGGGTGGCGGGAGGATGGAGTGAGAGCAGAAGTACGTGAAATGGGGGAGATGCGTTTAAGAGCAGAGTTGATAGCGGAGGAAGGGAAGCCCCTTTCTTTAAAAAAGGAAAACATCTCCCTCGTCCTAGAATGAAAAGCCTCACCCTGAGAGCAGATACGGCGGAGACGGAGGAATTGCGAGAAGGGGCTGGCGCTTTTGCAAGAGACAGGGTGAGAAGAGGAATAGTCCAGATAGCTGTGAGAGTCAGTAGGCTTATAGTAGACATCAGTGGATAAGCTGTCTCCAGAGACAGAGACAGAAAGATCTAGAAAGGGGAGGGAGGTGTCGGAAATTGACCAGGTAAACTTGAGGGCAGGGTGAAAGTTGGAGGCAAAGTTAATAAAGTCAACAAGCTCAGCATGCGTGCAGGAAGCAGCGCCAATGCAGTCGCCGATGTAGCAAAGGAAAAGTGGGGGACAGATACTAGAATAGGCACGGAACATAGATTGTTCCACAAAGCCAACAAAAAGGCAGGCATAGCTAGGACCCATACGGGTGCCCATAGCTACACCTTTAGTTTGGAGGAAGTGGGAGGAGCCAAAGGAGAAATTATTAAGAGTAAGGATTAATTCCGCTAGACGGAGCAGAGTGGTGGTAGAGGGGAACTGATTAGGTCTGGAGTCCAAAAAGAAGCGTAGAACTTTGAGACCTTCCTGATGGGGGATGGAAGTATATAGGGACTGGACATCCATGGTGAAAATAAAGCGGTGGGGGCCAGGGAACCTAAAATCATCGAGAAGTTTAAGAGCGTGAGAAGTGTCACGAACATAGGTCGGAAGGGATTGAACAAGGGGGGATAAAACCGTGTTGAGGTATGCAGAAACGAGTTCGGTGGGGCAGGAGCAAGCTGAGACAATAGGTCGGCCAGGACAGGCAGGTTTGTGGATCTTGGGTAGGAGGTAGAAATGGGAAGTGCGAGGTGTGGGAACTATAAGGTTGGTAGCAGTGGATGGGAGATCCCCTGAGCGGATAAAGATCTACAATGTAGATTGTTTTCAGGTAACATTGATTAATTGTGTGTTATATAACTAAATGGACTAACTACCGACAGTTCTATTTTAGACATTTCCACAATATTTACTCCTGTAGGGGAGGGAGTTAAGTGACAATTGAAAATAAAGGGAGAGAATAAGAAGGAAAATTTTAGGAATGATATGATACAAACTTTGAGCGATGAATGTTGCTTATTTTCACACATTTAGCAAATATAGAAAATTATGAATGTTAGAATTATGATCAATTTGACATTAATTTGACATTAGTAGGATCCTGATATCTTCAACAGATCCTCTCAGCATATACCACTAGAAACAAGAGCAGCAGGAAACTACACTTGCAATTCACCATTTAATTTGCACACAATCATAACTTGCAACTCAATTAAATTTTCTTTATCATTGCTGGCTCTATTTACGGCTATTGGCTATCCAACAACATTGTCAGAGCATTTTCAGCAGTTGGTTTATAGCAGTTCTAGAATATGCTCACCATTTTCTTATCAAGGCATTACTAGTGAGGGATAATTTTGCCCTTATCAACAATGACAATATCCCACAAATGGATAAGTGAAAGCTGTCCCACCACAGGACCTTACTATGGATCTGGTTTTCCATTCTGGGTGTGAAAGGAACATCCAGCTACTCAATATTACCACCATTTCTGTGTGTCGTCTTTGGAGCCAGCTCAGCTAGCTCCATTACAGGTACAACCCTCTCCACCATCAAGGATATCTTCAAATGAGAGGACTTACACAAGCCTAAGACCCACACTCAACATATTAGGAACCATTTCTTTCCCTCTGCCATTACACTTCTGATCAGTCCATCAGTACTGCCTCACTTCTCTTTTGCACTATTTCTTTATTTTTGTAACACATATTAACTAATGTCTTGCACTTTACTGCTGCCACAAAACAACAAATTTTGTGACATTTATCAGTGCCAGTAAACCTAATTCTGATTCAAAGCCTTCTATCCTGTGGATGGAGTTGGTAAAAAATCATCTTTTTTCTTTCTTCTGCTGTGACTGTATTGGACATCATTCCCATTCAGAGGCTATCTATCAAGTAAAGGGGATAAAGAAATTATTAAGAAGTTTTCCTAATTGTTTAAAAGATTTTGTGAAGGAAATCCTGATAGATTCATAATAGGATCACTGGGAGCTATGAGAGTTGAATCTCGGCAATATTGTAACCCAATGGGAAGGAACATTCAGCCATAAACTTTCAGTCAATTACAACTAGAATCTTATCCCAAGCCAAAATTTGTATCACTGTTTGTTCAGTTATTGCACATCAAAGCGGTGGTTGTTCTTCATGAATGTGCCAAGATAATTAGAGTTGATAGGCTATTTGATTGTGAAATGAGAATTAAATCTAATCTCTAGTTAATCGGATTAGTAGCAGCAGATAGAAGTGGAATAATACTACTTCACCCAAATATCCAACAGCCTGAACTGCCTAATATTGTCCTGTTAAGATCAGTTAACATTAAGCAACCTGGGATCTTTCTGGAAGATGCAAAGAAGGTTTTAAAACAAAACTCTTACTACAGCTTTGAGAGCAAAGTTACACAGACTAGCAAAGCCTCAGATTCTATAGCGGTTCAGTGGACCCCAATTATTATCTAGTATAGTAGATGGAAAAATACAGTTGATTTTAGCAACTATTGTCCGGTTGATAAGAGTTCTCAGTGTTTCTGCTCCTTAATCCCATTTGAAGTTCCATGTTAGATGGCATGATGCTGTGATACTGTCAGCTGCACTACCGTCATTAATCTTATAAAACACCACCATTCACTTCGTAGGTATTGCTCTGCTTAAATGTCATTTGGCAACTTACATGTTGAAGATGAATTAGGGGAGGGGGAAGGAAAGACATTGGAGGAGGTGATCAAGAGGAAAGAAAACTGGGGTATCAGTTCTCAAATAGAATAATCACAAGTTTTTTTTACTTAATTCTTATCTGTCCTGAAGTAATCTTTGTGGGAAATGGTTTCTTTCATGCTGTAATACTCATATTTCCAGTAAATGGATTTAAAAAGCATAATCTTTTATGTTTGTATTACAGCTCTTCTGAAATTATGCAATGCTATACAAACACTGTCATTTTGCTCTTGTAATTCAATCACATACTCCTTCCACTGTGCAAACAAGCTAATCAGAATGATGATATAAGTATTGTTGTTCATTGTCTCAGTAGTTCAGTTATGGTCATCCTTTTGAATATGAGTCATATTGGCTGATCTGCATGGAATCATGACTGGTTTGTGTTGCCTTGCTGATGAGGAGTGACATCATTATCACATCGTCCAAGCTCTAAAACGTGTACTTAAGAAAAATAACCTTTACTTAAAGAATAGCACAAATAGATTCCCTTAGTTAATGGGTGTATTATTCCAGCACTACAAATATTCCTTTATGTTATTTGAAGTGAAAAGAGAGCTCATTGTCTATATTAAGCAAGCAAAAAAATGTTTACTCATGGTATGTAATTATACATAGGAACGTTTTTAAAGCAAGAAATGTTAAGAACTTTGGCACTATCCAAAATTTGTTTCAGTTAAATTTTGGCGTATAGGTTGAGAAATATTTATACAATTCACTTAATCTATGTAAGGCCCCTTTATATTCATCCCCAAGTGTGCACTTTCATGACTTTGAATTCAATACAGTAGTTAGACATTGTGATCAACAAGAATTCTGCAGATGCTGGAAATTCAAGCAACGCACATAAAAGTTGCTGGTGAACGCAGCAGGCCAGGCAGCATCTCTAGGAAGAGGTGCAGTCGATGTTTCAGGCCGAGACTCTTCGTCAGGACTAACTGAAGGAAGAGTGAGTAAGGGATTTGAAAGTTGGAGGGGGAGGGGGAGATCAAAAATGATAGGAGAAGACAGGAGAGGGAGGGATGGAGCCAAGAGCTGGACATGTGATAGGCAAAAGGGATATGAGAGGATCATGGGACAGGAGGTCCGGGAAGAAAGACAAGGGGGTGGGGGGGGGGACCCAGAGGATGGGTAAGGGGTATATTCAGAGGGACAGAGGGAGAAAAAGGAGAGTGAGAGAAAGAATGTGTGTATAAAAATAAGTAACAGATGGGGTACAAGGGGGAGGTGGGGCATTAGTGGAAGTTAGAGAAGTCGATGTTCATGCCATCAGGTTGGAGGCTACCCAGATGGAATATAAGGTGTTGTTCCTCCAACCTGAGTGTGGCTTCATCTTTACAGTAGAGGAGGCTCTCGTATCCCTTTTGCCTATCACCTGTCCAGCTCTTGGCTCCATCCCACCCCCTCCTGTCTTCTCCTATCATTTTGGATCTCCCCCTCCCCCTCCAACTTTCAAATCCCTTACTCACTCTTCCTTCAGTTAGTCCTGACGAAGGGCTCGGCCTGAAACGTCAACTGCGCATCTTCCTAGAGATGCTGCCTGGCCTGCTGCGTTCACCAGCAACTTTTATGTGTGTTGCTTAGACATTGTGATGTCTGGTTTAAAATTTTAAGGGGCATGATATTGGTATTTAATTTTTCACAATTATTCTCCTGTCTCTCTTCAGTGTATTGATTTTGCTGATTTAAATGCAGAGGGAGATTCTCTATGCAACTGATTGACATGAACTGAACATAGGCACTCTTTTTAAATGTAAGAGGAAATGCAATACAATCACCACTTGGATCCAGGAAGTAACTATAACAAATCCTTATTTAGTTGACATGAATGTACAATTGAGAATCCCTGGCAAAAGAGTCTCTCGGGATGTTTGAACACACATTTGAGACATAGACAATGTTTTGACAAGAGTGTGACATGTCCATACAATCGTAAGCAGGTTAGTGCTCTCCTACAAAGCATTGATTTGTTGAAATACTCTCAGTCCTTCAGTCTGAACACCAACAAGTTTCTACTCCCTGTATTTTTAAAAAAGAGATCTGTTTGCATGGCATGCTGCTGCAATAGCAATATGGGTGCCAGCAATCTAGTGCAAATCCTGCTCAGTTTGTTGCTCTGTAGGAAACCTGACATGAATCCCTGTCCTCTTGTGTTTTTGCAGCAATGAATTGCTCAGTGGCTGAATGCTAATGGTGGCAGCACAGTGAACGTGTGTGCTGTTGCTGGAGACTAGCAGAAGTTGTTCTCTGTTTAGATAAATGGCCTGTATCCTGCAGGCTCTTGAATCACTTTCTATTAGATGTGGATGGAAGCTGCTGCCTTCCCTCTCTTTGTGAAGCAGTGCAGATCTTCCCAGGCCTGAGATTCCTTCACCCCAAAGTATTGTAGCAATTAATCCCGCAAATGCTGACTTGTACATCTTGAACAGCCAGCACTGAAGTAATAACTCAGGTTCCTTAAAGTCTTTATTTAACGGAATATTCTGGCAAACTTTGCCAAGTTACAATCACAACATTGTAAGCCAGGTGTACTTTGAAGTCTGTACCTTACACACTTAATGATTCTGCAACCCAAATTATTGTGTACCATCATAATAACACTAAGTGAATATTAGAGGCTGGTACTAATAGTAAAGTAATATTTAAGAATGATATCTAACATTAACAAAGCTAAATACTGTGTTCACTTGTTCTCCATAAATGTTCTTTCCTGCACTTCACTGGGTAGCAATCAGGAGCCAAAATATTGATGTTTTTTAAATCTTTTCACTAACTTGAAGGCGTAAGTTTTTACAAATAAGATGACGAGGCACTTTATGTTTAAGAAAGACCATAACAACTCACTTATTGTACTCCAAAAACTGAGCATGAAGCGCAGTACCAGAACTTAACATAATTACATCATCACATTAGACCAGATTCTTAAAGTGAACCCCAACACAATGCTGGTGGTTGTGAATTATGTATGTTTCCACCAATTACATTACATTAAAAAGGTACTAAAGCTGACTCTAATCATTGTATGCTTCACTGACTGAGATCAATTAACTTAGCACAAATGAGAGAATATGCGTGATACATCTCTATTGCTGATGTTTTCTAAGTGCAACCAGTCAAACTCAGCATTAGATAGTTTGCTGGTCCCTTTCGCTTTTTGGTTTACCACCACCTTCCTATACTGACTATAGAACCACTCAGCATATTCATCTCTGTAAAATCTACAGGAAAAAGAAATTCAGATTAGAATTAAGACGGAGGAGGTCTCCATACATATTCCCTACCATTGTGGATTTTTAAAAGAAAATCTCAGAAAAAGAATTAAAAGCTGTAAGGATCACCATATAGAAAAGCAAGTATTTACATTAATTATAATTATTTTGTATATATTTATCTAGAACCGTTCCTTTAATTCCTTTAGAACCATCCAGTCTCATGGTCTCATGTTTCCTCACAGGTTTAACTGGGGTAGCTTTCTAGTTCCTACTCCATAACAGATTGAGGAAGTTTTAAAAAGGCTGGATCCATTCTTGGCTACAGCCCAGACTCTCTTGACTTAGTGGTGGACAGGAGGTCACAAAACAATCTGTTATCCATTATGGACAATCTGGCACATCCTCTCCATGACCTACTGAATAAGCAGCGGAGCATCCTTTCCAACAGACTCATTCAGCTCTGCTGTCACAAGGATTGTTACAGAAAATCTTTGCTACGAAATGCAATAAACATATACAACAGTTTATCACTGTGCGACGGGAGAACACACATCATAGTACAATGGTCTCTATTTTATTATTTCGTACATTATTATTGCACATTGGTAAATTATTATTGTGTATATTATTATTCTGTACTTTATTATTAGTTAAGTTTGAACACTGCTAAATGTGTTTTTAAATGTCGCTGCAGTAATGAAAGGATTTCCCACTTGGGATCAATAATGTATTTATTATTATTATTATTATTATTATTAATTTTCTCCAGGATCTATGTTTTCTAGGATTTCTAAGAAATTTGAGGTAATGATGATCTGTAATAAGCTTATCCAATATATATATGCATATCTATGTAGCAAGGTTTTTTCCAGATTATGGTGAAACAGGAGGAAAATTAGGTGGGCTCTTTGTAAGAGTCATAATTGGACAATGAAGAAATGATCTGTTACACAGATGAACTAGGAGCGGGTTCAGCACCTCAGGCTTGACTTACCATTTAATAACTTTGCATTGGCATCTAGAAAGATTTCATAATTCTAAATTCCCAATAATTTTCATACCTTGTGAACTGTAAAAAGCACAGTCTTTTCAAATCTGTAGTCTGGCAAGTAAAACCAGGGAAAATACAAAATGAGAAATAAAAACAAGATAAATTAAACTGACTCATTTATTTCAAGATCATCCTTAAGCCAGACATGGTTCATGGATTTCCTTTGGATATCTTTGAGATAGAGAAAATGGGCTATAATTTATTTAATAACTGTTATGTATGTGCAGTTTGATTGGCAGCTGTGTTCCTTACTTTAGATTTTTAAAATTTCCTTTGATTTTTCCCCATGAAATTTTCTCAAAACTGATTTATCACATGGAAAATTGAAATTACTTTTGGAGCATGTTTGAATTTCTTCAATCCTGTCAATGTTTGGCCAGATAATCTTCTATTCATTCTTAGAATTGGATACTGTTGGCTACAAGTACACCTCATTATGTGTCTCATTATTGTCCTTCATTTAATCCCACACAGAGGCCATGTGAATATCTTAGAAATTGAATTAAGTAAAATGATTATGATAGAAGGTGAATTTAAGGTTGGTTGATAGATACTGATTTCAAAAAGTGCACACACCACATAAAAAAAACAAAATCCATATCTAACAAATGGAAGTTCTTGCAATAATGATACTTAGTTCATACAGATAAAATATTAAGGTCCAGTGTTTATTATGGACAATATACCACAAGTAATTAATGTTTTTTATAATCATGGTAACCTGCTCAATGTGAAATTATTTATACTATAATAATTAATTTCATCCACAAATGAGTAAAACTGATGCCAGACAAATGATTTACAAATGCTAAATAATATAAAATATAGATAGTCACAGTCATAGAATTGTACAGCATGGAAACACACCATCTGGCCCACCATTTACACACTGACTAGAGGCACCCTTTATTATTAACTCATAGAAACATAGAAACATAGAAAATAGGTGCAGGAGTAGGCTATTCGGCCCTTCGAGCCTGCACCGCCATTTATTATGATCATGGCTGATCATCCAACTCAGAACCCTGCCCCAGCCTTCCCTCCATACCCCCTGATCCCCGTAGCCACAAGGGCCATATCTAACTCTCTCTTAAATATAGCCAATGAACTGGCCTCAACTGTTTCCTGTGGCAGAAAATTCCACAGATTCACCACTCTCTGTGTGAAGAAGTTTTTCCTCATCTCGGTCCTAAAAGGCTTCCCCTTTATCCTCAAACTGTGACCCCTCGTTCTGGACTTCCCCAACATCGGGAACAATCTTCCTGCATCTAGCCTGTCCAATCCCTTTAGGATTTTATACGTTTCAATCAGATCCCCCCTCAATCTTCTAAATTCCAACGAGTACAAGCCCAGTTCATCCAGTCTTTCCTCATATGAAAGTCCTGCCATCCCAGGAATCAATCTGGTGAACCTTCTTTGTACTCCCTCTATGGCAAGGATGTCTTTCCTCAGATTAGGGGACCAAAACTGCACACAATACTCCAGGTGTGGTCTCACCAAGGCCTTGTACAACTGCAGTAGTACCTCCCTGCTCCTGTACTTGAATCCTCTCGCTATAAATGCCAGCATACCATTCGCCTTTTTCACCGCCTGCTGTACCTGCATGCCCACTTTCAATGACTGGCGTATAATGACACCCAGGTCTCGTTGCACCTCCCCTTTTCCTAATTGGCCACCATTCAGATAATAATCTGTTTTCCTATTTTTGCCACCAAAGTGGATACCTTCACATTTATCCACATTAAATTGCATCTGCCATGAATTTGCCCACTCACCCAACCTATCCAAGTCACTCTGCATCCTCTCAGCATCCTCCTCACAGCTAACACTGCCACCCAGCTTCGTGTCATCCGCAAACTTGGAGATGCTGCATTTAATTCCCTCATCCAAGTCATTAATATATATTGTAAACAACTGGGGTCCCAGCACTAAGCCTTGCAGTACCCCACTAGTCACCGCCTGCCATTCTGAAAAGGTCCCGTTTATTCCCACTCTTTGCTTCCTGTCTGCTAACCAATTCTCCATCCACATCAATACCTTACCTCCAATACCGTGTGCTTTAAGTTTGCACACTAATCTCCTGTGTGGGACCTTGTCAAAAGCCTTTTGAAAATCCAAATATACCACATCCACTGGTTCTCCCCTATCCACTCTACTAGTTACATCCTCAAAAAATTCTATGAGGCTCGTCAGACATGATTTTCCTTTCACAAATCCATGCTGAGTTTGTCCGATGATTTCACCGCTTTCCAAATGTGCTGTTATCACATCTTTGATAACTGACTCCAGCAGTTTCCCCACCACCGACGTTAGGCTAACCGGTCTATAATTCCCCGGTTTCTCTCTCCCTCCTTTTTTAAAAAGTGGGGTTACATTAGCCACCCTCCAATCCTCAGGAACTAGTCCAGAATCTAACGAGTTTTGAAAAATTATCACTCATCTTCCAGCACCTGGCCCATAGCCTACTATACCTTCATGTTTCAAGTGATCGACTGGTCACTTCTAAAATACAATCAGTAATTCTGCTTCCATCAAGGTCTCAAAATATAAATATTTCCTTAAATTTAACGACAGCTTAGAACAGGTAGTTTACGAAAATGTAATTTTATAATTTATTTTGTATTCTAATCTGGTTGAGAAAATTAACTTATTATGATTAGAGAAAAGACAACGTTGTTTGAATATAAAATCTTCTGGTTCCAATGATAAAATAGGTTCAAGGATAGCATGCCGAAGCTCTGTAGTGATATGACAATTAAATATTTTCAGAGCCATTTGAAATATTAACACTGAATCCTCAGGAGAATAAATAATCCAGGCAAGGGTACGGTTTCATGGACTGAACAGATTTTACATTTTCATAGGAGATTCTGTAGATGCTGGAAATTCAGGTCCCAATGAAAGGTCTCAGCCCAAAACATCAACCGTTTATTTCACCAGGAGTTTCCAACCTTTTTTATGCCATGGACCCCTATCATTAACCGAGACAGCTCTGGACCTCAGGTTGGGAACCCCTGTATTACACTATAAGATACTGAAGCAGAATTAGATTATTTGGCCCATTAAATCTGCTCCGCTATTTCATCATGGCTAATCCATTTCTGTCTCAACCCCATTCTCCTGCCTTCTTCCTGTAACCTTTCACACCCTGACTTATCAAGAATCTATTAACCCCCACTTTAAATACACTCAATAATTTGGCCTCCACAGCCACCTGTGGCAACCTCGGCCCGAAACGTCGACTGTACCTCTTCCTAGAGATGCTGTCTGGCCTGCTGCATTCACCAGCAACTTTGATGTGTGTTGTTCCACAAATTCACTACCATCTGACCAGAAGAATTCTACCTCATCTTTGTTCTAAATGAATGTCCCTCTATTCTGAGGTTGTGCCCTCTGATCCTAGACTCCCCTACTATAGAAAACATCCTTTCCACATCCAGTCTATCTAGGCCTTTTAAACTCTGATAGATTTCAATGAGATCCCCCTTCATTCTTCTAAATTCCAGCAAGTACAGGCTCAGAACCATCCAAAACAATCATAAGACAAGCCTTTCAACCCTGGAATGATTTCAGTGAACCTCCTTTGAACCCTCTCCAATGTCAGCACATTCTTTCTTAGCAAAAGAGCCCAAAACTGCTCACAGTACTTCAGGTGAGGCTTCACCAATGCCTTATAAAGCCTCAGCATTACATCCTTGTTTCTAAACACCAGTCCTCTCAAAATGAATGCTAACATTGCATTTGCCTTCCTCACCATCGACTTAACTTGCAAGTTAACCTTTAGGGAACCCTGCACAAAGACTCCCAAGTCCCTTTGCACCTTAGTTTTTGAATTTCCTTCCTATTTAGAAAATAGCCTACGATGGGCTGGCTGGTGGTGCAATGACATCAGTGCTGGACTCTGGAACAAAGGTTCCCGGGTTCAAATCCAGTCGGGGCCGCTCCTGAGTACGCTTTCCATCCATGCCAGGTTGATTGTCGAGATCGCAACTTGACCTCATAAAATAAAGGGAAAAATACTGCAAAATGTCTGTGTGAGGAGTGGCGCGCCACACAGTCTCTCTCTTGCTCCACGCCTTGAAAAAATACATTGTCCCACCAACATCGCACACGCAGAGACATGCACGTCAAAAAAAAAATAGCCTACACTTTTATTCCTTCTACCAAAGTACATGCCCATACACTTCCCAACACTATATTCCATCTGCCACTTCTTTGACCATTCTCCTAATCTGTCTAAGTCCTTCTGCAGCCTCCCTGTTTCATCAACACTACCCATCCCTCCATTTGCAATCTTAACCACAAAGCCATCAGTTCCATTGACATACAAATAAAATGAAGCTATCCCAATACCGACCCCTGCAGAACACAACTCGTCACTGGTAGCCAATCAAAAAAGGCCCCCTTTAATACCAGTCTTTGCTTCTTGCCAATCAACCAATATTCTATCCATGCTAGAACCTTTGGTTAAGATTGGGTAAGACAAATGTAGGTCCCTTACAGACAGAAACAGGTGAATTGATTATGGAGAACAAGGACATGGCAGACAAATTGAATAACTACTTTGGTTCTGTCTTCACTAAGGAGGATATAAATAATCTTCCGGAAATAGTAGGGGACAGAGGGTCTAGTGAGATGGAGGAACTGAGGGGAATACATGTTAGTAGGGAAGTGTTGTTAGGTAAATTGAAGGGATTAAAGGCAAATAAATCCCCAGGGCCAGATGGTCTGCATCCCAGAGTGCTTAAGGAAGTAGCCCAAGAAATAATGGATGCATTAGTGATAATTCTTCAAAACTCTTTAGATTCTGGATTAGTTCCTGGTGGCTAATGTAACCCCGCTTTTTAAAAAAGGAGGGAGAGAGAAACGGGGGAATTATAGACAGGTGGTGGGGAAAATGCTAGAGTCAGTTATCAAAGATGTGATAACAGCATATTTGGAAAGCGGTGAAATCATCGGACAAAGTCAGCATGGATTTGTGAAAGGAAAATCATGTCTGACGAATCTCATAGAATTTTCTGAGGATGTAACTAGTAGAGTGGATAGGAGAGAGCCAGTGGATGTGGTATATTTGGATTTTCAAAGGGCTTTTGACAAGGTCCCACACAGGAGATTAGTGTGCAAACTCAAAGCACACAGTATTGGGGGTAAGGTATTGATGTGGATAGAGAATTGGTTGGCAGACAGGAAGCAAAGAGTGGGAATAAATGGGACCTCTTCAGAATGGCAGGCAATGACGAGTGGGGTACTGCAAGGCTCAGTGCTGGGACCCCAGTTGTTTACAATATATATTAATGAGCTAGATGAGGGAATTAAATGCAGCATCATTTGCGGATGACACGAAGCTGGGCGGCAGTGTTAGCTGTGAGGAGGATGCTAAAAGGATGCAGGGTGACTTGGATAGATTAGGTGAGTGGGCAAATTCATGGCAGATGCAATTTAATGTGGATAAATGTGAAGTTATCCACTTTGGTGGCAAGAACAGGAAAACAGATTATTATCTGAATGGTGGCCAATTAGGAAAAGGGGAGGTGCAACGAGACCTGGGTGTCATTATACACCAGTCATTGAAAGTGGGCATGAGGGTACAGCAGGCAGTGAAAAAGGCAAATGGTATGGTGTAATTCATAACAAGAGGATTCGAGTACAGGAGCAGGGAGGTACTACTGCAGTTGTACAAGGCCTTGGTGAGACCACACCTGGAGTATTGTGTGCAGTTTTGGTCCCCTAATCTGAGGAAAGACATTCTTGCCATAGAGGGAGTACAAAGAAGGTTAACCAGATTGACTCCGGGGATGGCAGGACTTTCATATGATGAAAGACTGGATCGACTAGGCTCATACTCTCTGGAATTTAGAAGATTGAGGGATGATCTTATTGAAACGTATAAAATCCTAAAGGGATTGGACAGGCTAGATGCAGGAAGATTGTTCCCGATGTTGGGGAAGTCCAGAACGAGGGGTCACAGTTTGAGGATAAAGGGGAAGCCTTTTAGGACCGAGATGAGGAAAAACTTCTTCACACAGAGAGTGGTGAATCTGTGGAATTTTCTGCCACAGGAAACAGTTGAGGCCAGTTCATTGGCTATATTTAAGAGGGAGTTAGATATGGTCCTTGTGGCTAAAGGGATCAGGGGGTATGGAGGGAAGGCTGGTACAGGGTTCTGAGTTGGATGATCAGCCATGATCATACCTAATGGCGGTGCAGGCTCGAAGGGCCAAATGGCGTACTCCTGCATCTATTTTCTATGTTTCTATGTTTACTGTAATACCATGGGCTTTTATCTTAAAGCAGCCTCATGTGTGGCACCTTGTCAAAGGTCTTTTGAAAATCCAAGTACACAACATCAAACAATTCTCCTTTGTCTATCCTGCTCATTATTTCCTCAGACAAATTTATCAGGCAAGATTTTCCCATAAAGGGAACTGACTTTGGCCCATTTTATCATGTCCATTTAAGTATCTCAAAACCTCATCCTAACAATCAACTCCAACATCTTTCCAACCACTGAGGTCATGCTAACTGGCCTATAATTATCTTTCTTCCGCCTCCCTCCCTTCTTAAAGAGTGGAGTGATATTTGCAATTTTCCAGTCCTCCGGAACCATATCAGAATCTTGAGATTTTTGAAAGATCATTACTAATGTCTCCACAACCTCTTCGGCTACCTCTTGCGTGTAGTCCATCTGGTCCAGGTGATTTATCTACCTTCAGACCTTTCAGTTTCTCAAACACCTTCTTCCTAGTAATAGTACCTACACTCACTTCTGCCCACTGACTACGAGTGTCTTCCACAGTGAAGATTGATGCAGTTTTTCTGACATCTCCTTGTCCCCCATTACCACCTTTCCAGCAGTCTGATATCCACTCTTGCCTCTTTTTTTACTCTTCGTATATCTGAAAAAACTTCTGGTATCCTCTTTGAGATTAGTCTGGCTTACTTCATATTTCATCTTTTCACTCTTTATGGCTTTTTTAGTTGCCTTTGTTGGTTTTTAAAAGCTTCCCAATGCTCTAACTTCCCACCAGTTTTTGATCTATTATATGCCCTCTCCTTTGCCTTTATGTTGGCGTTGACTTCTCTTGTCAGCCACAGTTGTGTCATCCTGCTTTTAAAATACTTCTTTGGGATGCATCTATCCTGTACCTTCTGAATTTCTCCCAGAAACTCCAGCCATTGCTGATCTGCCATCAAACCTGCTAGTGTCCCCTGTTGTTCTCTATCTGCATTGTATTCCATACTGCACATTTATTATGGCAATTAGTCACGAGTGGGGTCATGGTAAAAGTAAAGGGAATAAGACATGTACTTGTGCTTTGTTCGGGGCTGTTTGCAGCTGGGGGTCGATGGATGTCGTATCCTTTGTTGGCCGCTCAATTACACTTAATTTCACTTAAGTATGTTTAAGTTTCATCGCTTCAAGATTATATGTTTGCTAATTGATAATAAAGGAACAAATACATACATTCGACTTTTGGAATAATCATTACTGGATCTGAGGGTGTCTTACAAATATAACAAACCTATGGGGGTCACCAGCAGCGGCAATTTGGTTTGGTTAGAATTGGACACTACATTCTTGTCACAAAAGATATCAACAATTATACCAAACGTACATCAGCATTCAGACATGTCTCAGAAATTAGAAGCCACACAGCCAAGAGCAGCTTGTAGCAAGTAATGACCTTTTAGAAACCTTAGAAAAACTACAGCACAGAAACAGGCCTTTTGGCCCTTCTTGGCTGTGCCGACCCATTTTCTGCCTAGTCCCACTGACCTGCACACGGACCATATCCCTCCATACACCTCCCATCCATGTATCTGTCCAATTTATTCTTAAATATTAAAAAAGAACCAGCACTTACCACCCCGTCTGGCAGCTCATTCCACACTCCCACCACTCTCTGTGTGAAGAAACACCCCCTAATGTTCCCTTTAAACTTTTCCCCCCTCACCCTTAACCCATGTCCTCTGGTTTTTTTCTCCCCTTGTCTCAGTGGAAAAAGCCTGCTTGCATTCACTCTATCTATACCCATCATAATTTTATATACCTCTATCAAATTTCCCCTCATTCTTCTACGCTCCAGGGAATAAAGTCCTAACCTATTCAACCTTTCTCTGTAACTGAGTTTCTCAAGTCCTGGCAACATCCTTGTAAACCTTCTCTGCACTCTTTCAACCTTATTAATATCCTTCCTGTAATTTGGTGACCAAAACTGAACACAATACTCCAGATTTGGCCTCACCAATGCCTTATACAACGTCATCATAACATTCCAGCTCTTATACTCAGTACTTTGATTAATAAAGGCCAATGTACCAAAAGCTCTATTTACGACCCTATCTACCTGTGACGCCACTTTTAGGGAATTTTGTATTTGTATTCCCAGATCCCTCTGTTCTACTGCGTTCCTCAGTGCCTTACCATTTACCCTGTATGTTCTACCTTGGTTTGTCCTTCCAAAGTGCAATACCTCACACTGTATTAAACTCCATCTGCCATTTTTCAGCCCATTTTTCCAGCTGGTCCAAGTCTCTCTGCAAGCTTTGAAAACCTTTCTCACTGTCCACTACACCTCCAATCTTTGTATCATCAGCAAATTTGCTGATCCAATTTACCACATTATCATACAGATCATTGATATAGATGACAAATAACAATGGACCCAGCACTGATCCCTGTGGCACACCACTTGTCACAGGCCTCCACTCTGAGAAGCAATTCTCTACTACCACTCTTTGGCTTCTTCCATTGAGCCAACGTCTAATCCAATTTACCACCTCTCCATGTATACCTAGCGACTGAATTTTCCTAACTAACCTCCCATGCAGGACCTTGTCAAAGGCCTTACTGAAGTCCACGTAGACAACATCCACTGCCTTCCCTTCATCCACTTTCCTGGTAACCTCCTCGAAAAACTCCAATAGATTGGTCAAACATGACCTACCACGCACAAAGCCATGTTGATTCTCCCTAATAAGTCCCTGTCTATCCAAATGCTTGTAGATTCTGTCTCTTAGTACCCCCTCCAATAACTCATGCACTACCAACGTCAAACATACCGGCCTATAATTTCCCGGATTACTTTTCAATCCTTTTTTAAACAACGGAACAACATGAGCCATTCTCCAATCCTCCGGCACTTCACCCATAGACACCGACATTTTAAATATATCTGCCAGGGCCCCTGCAATTTCAACACTAGTCTCCTTCAAGGTCCGAGGGAATACCCTGTCTGGTCCTGGGGATTTATCCACTTTAATTTGCCTCAAGATAGCAAGCACCTCCTCCTTTTCAATCTGTACAGTTTCCATGATCTCACTACTTGTTTCCCTTAATTCCATAGACTTCATGCCAGTTTCCTTAGTAAATACAGATGCAAAAAACCCATTTAAGATCTCCCCCATTTCTTTTGGTTCCACACATAGCCGACCATTCTGATCTTCAAGAGGACCAAGTTTATCCCTTACAATCCTTTTACTCTTAATATACCTGTAAAAGCTCTTTGGGTTATCCTTAACTTTGACTGCCATGGCAACCTCATGTCTTCTTTTAGCCCTCCTGATTTCCTTTTTAAGTATTTTCTTGCACTTTTTATACTCCTCAAGCACCTGATTTACTCCCTGATGCCTATACATGTCATACAACTCTCTCTTCTTCTTTATTAGAGTTGCAATATCCCTTGAGAACCAAGGTTCCTTATTCCTATTCACTCTGCCTTTAATCCTGACAGGAACATACAAGCTCTGCACTCTCAAAATTTCTCCTTTGAAGGCTTCCCACTTACCGATCACATCCTTGCCAGAGAACAACCTGTCCCAACCCACACTTTTTAGATCCTTTCTCATTTCTTCAAATTTGGCCTTTTTCCAGTTCAGAATCTCAACCCTAGGACCAGATCTATCCTTGTCCATGATCAAGTTGAAACTAATGGTGTTATGCTCACTGGAACCAAAGTGCTCCCCTACACACACTTCCATCACTTGTCCTAACTCATTTCCTAACAGGAGATCCAATATTGCATCCCCTCCAGTTGGTCCCTCTATATATTGATTTAGAAAACTTTCCTGAACACATTTTACAAACTCTAAACCATCTAGACCCCTAACAGTATGGGAGTCCCAATCAATATGTGGAAAATTAAAATCCCCTACCACCACAACTTTATGTTTCCTGCAGTTGCCTGCTATCTCTCTGCAGATTTGCTCCTCCAATTCTCGCTGACTATTGGGTGGTCTATAATACAACCCCACTAATGTGGCCATACCTTTCCTGTTTCTCAGCTCCACCCATAAGGACTCAGTAGACAAGCCCTCTAATCTGTCCTGCCTGAGCACTGCTGTAACATTTTCCCCGACAAGCAATGCAACCCCCCCACCTTTCATTCCTCTGCCTCTATCATATCTGAAACATCGGAACCCTGGAATATTAAGCTGCCAGTCCTGCCCCTCCTGTAGCCAAGTTTCACTAATTGCTATAACGTCATAATTCCACGTGTCAATCCACGTCCTCAACTCGTCTGCCTTCCCCGCAATACTCCTAGCATTGAAATATATACACCTCAGAAGGTTTTTACCACCACTCACAACCTTTCTATTTGCAGCTTTGCTTGAACTTTTAACATCATTTATTTTCACCCAAGCCACACTGTCAGCTCTGGCACTCTGGTTCCCATTCCCCTGCAAATCTAGTTTAAAGCCTCCCCAATAGCACTAACAAACCTCCCCGAAAGGATATTGGTCCCTTTGTAGTTCAAGTGTAACCCATCTATCTTGTACAGGTCCTACCTGCCCCAGAAGAGGTCCCAATGATCCTGAAATCTGAAACCCTGCCCCCTACACCAGTTCCTCAGCCACTTGTTCATCCTCCAGAGCATCCTATTCTTACCCTCATTGGCACGTAGCGCAGGTTGCAATCCTGAGATTACCACCCTCGAGGTCCTGCTTTTCAACTTCCTACCAAGCTCTCTATATTCTCTGTCCAGGACCTCCTCACTCTTCCTTGCTATGTCATTGGTACCGATGTGCACCACAACATCTGGCTGATCACCCTCCCACTTCAGAATGTCATGCAAT
Source organism: Mobula birostris (assembly GCF_030028105.1). Classification (NCBI taxonomy): domain Eukaryota; kingdom Metazoa; phylum Chordata; class Chondrichthyes; order Myliobatiformes; family Myliobatidae; genus Mobula; species Mobula birostris. Next base: position 62,916,031 of record NC_092381.1, on the reverse strand, counting down.
CGATCAGAGACATTCTTGACCCTGGCACCCGGGAGGCAACAAACCATCCTGGATTCTCTGTCACGACCACAGAACCTCCTATCTGCACCTCTAACTATTGAGTCCCCTATCACTACCGCTCTCCTCTTTTCCCCCCTCCCTTCTGCACTGCCTTTTGTTGATTCGTGCTGTGTGTTTGAGTTTGGAACACAGTTTGGAATGGTCAGTGCTGCCTGTCCAATTAGCGACCGTAAGCTCTATAGGGTGGTGTTTGCTGAAGGGTTCGGCGCTTGGTTCCGTTGAAGTGCTGAACCTCTTCGACTGTTGACATCGGAACTGAATTGCCGTTGTTTTGTCTGGTTCGCACACTTGGAAAACAACGTGAGTCAAGTTGGAAGCTTGAAGTCTTGACTGAGAGAGAAATTAAACTTATTGGGAAAACTTTGGCAACTAGAATTAGCAACATTCAAAAGAACTATAATAAAACTGTTAAAAAGATTAAACATTTAATATTGATAATTAGAAACCTTTTACATGTAGAACAAGTGCAGTCTCATTTGGATGATTCTAAAAATCTTTGCGAAGGTGTTACTAAGCAACATAACTTTCTATTGTCTTTAATGCCTATCTCTGAGCAAGGTAAATTGAAAACTATGTGAACTTTGATACAGTTATTAATACAGTCACAGCAGAGGCTGAACAAGGGTTGAAACAAACATGTAATGTTCAAGTTCAAATTGCTGGAGGAAATGAAAATATTTATAAAGCCACCGAGCATACTGTGGCCATATATAAAACATGACTTTAAGGATAACGTAGATTCTAAAGACAGCGTGCCTAACATGCATGCCATAGGTTCTATTGCTAGCAGAGCATCCAGTGTATCTGATACCTCATTGGCACGCATTAGAAAGGAGGCTGATTTAACTGAGTTCAACAAATTTTGAAGGATACACATATATTGGAGGAACAAGCAGGGCAGATGGAAGACCAGCTTCAGAGAAACCAGGAGCACTTACAAAGAAAGATGGAGCAGCTTAATTTGCAGGAAGAAATTGCAGCCAAGATGGCCAAAGGGAAAGCACTGAAGACTTCAAATGCTGTGGGTGCTAAACATGCTCCTGCAGGACAGTTTACAGTGGGAGTTCCGATGTTGACATGACACAGAGAAAATCTAACAGACTCAATGTCAATATGGATACCTTTGTTCCTCAAATGTCCATGAGCTATGAGTTTCAACCCCAAGGGGTAGTTCTGAGTGTTCACTCTCAGCCTGCACCTAGGAGGCACCCTGAACCTATGCCATATAACCATATAACAATTACAGCACGGAAACATAGAAACATAGAAAATAGGTGCAGGAGTAGGCCATTCAGCCCTTCGAGCCTGCACCGCCATTCAGTACAATCATGGCTGATCATCCAACTCAGAACCCTGTACCTGCCTTCTCTCCATACCCCCTGATGCCTTTCGCCACAAGGGCCATATCTAATTCCCTCTTAAATATAGCCAATGAACTGGCCTCAACTGTTTCCTGTGGCAGAGAATTCCACAGATTCACCACTCTCTGTGTGAAGATGTTTTTCCTCATCTCGGTCCTAAAAGGCTTCCCCTTTATCCTCAAACTGTGACTCCTCATTCTGGACTTCCCCAACATCGGAAACAATCTTCCTGCATCTAGCCTGTCCAATTCCTTTAGGATTTTATACGTTTCAATAAGATCCCCCCTCAATCTTCTAAATTCCAGAGAGTATAAGCCTAGGCGATCCAGTCTTTCATCATATGAAAGTCCTGCCATCCCAGGAATCAATCTGGTGAACCTCCTTTGTACTCCCTCTATGGCAAGAATGTCTTTCCTCAGATTAGGGGACCAAAACTGCACACAATACTCCAGGTGTGGTCTCACCAAGGCCTTGTACAACTGCAGTAGTACCTCCCTGCTCCTGTACTCGAATCCTCTTGCTATGAATGCCAGCATACCATTTGTCTTTTTCACCGCCTGCTGTACCTGCATGCCCACTTTCAATGACTGGTGTACAATGACACCCAGGTCTCATTGCACCTCCCCTTTTCCTAATCGGCCACCATTCAGATAATAATCTGTTTTCCTGTTCTTGCCACCAAAGTGGATAACCTCACATTTATCCACATTAAATTGCATCTGCCATGAATTTGCCCACTCACCTAACCTATCCAAGTCACCTAGCATCCTCCTCACAGCTAACACTGCCACCCAGCTTCGTGTCATCCGCAAACTTGGAGATGCTGCATTTAATTCCCTCATCCAAGTCATTAATATATATTGTAAACAACTGGGGTCCCAGCACTGAGCCTTGCGGTACCCCACTAGTCATTGCCTGCCATTCTGAAAAGATCCCGTTTATTCCTACTCTTTGCTTCCTGTCTGCCAATTCTCTATCCACATCAATACCATACCCCCAATACCATGTGCTTCAAGTTTGCACACTAATCTCTTGTGTGGGACCTTCTCAAAAGCCCTTTGAAAATCCAAATATACCACATCCACTGCTTCTCCCCTATCCACTCTACTAGTTACATCCTCAAAAAATTCTATGAGATTCGTCAGACATGATTTTCCTTTCACAAATCCATGCTGAGTTTGTCCGATGATTTCACCGCTTTCTAAATGTGCTGTTATCACATCTTTGATAACTGACGCTAGCATTTTCCCCACCACCGACGTTAGGCTAACTGGTCTATAATTCCCCGGTTTCTCTCTCCCTCCTTTTTTAAAAAGCTGGGTTACATTAGCCACCCTCCAATCCTCAGGAACAAATCCAGAATCTAAAGTGTTTTGAAAAATTATCACTAATGCATCCACTATTTCTTAGGCCACTTCTTTAAGCACTCTGGGATGCAGACCATCTGGCCCTGGGGATTTATCTGCCTTTAATCCCTTCAATTTACCTAACACCACCTCCCTACTAACATGTATTTCCCTCAGTTCCTCCATCTCACTAGACCCTCGGTATCCTACTATTTCCGGAAAATTACTTATGTCCCCCTTAGTGAAGACAGAACCAAAGGTCTGCCATATCCTTGTTCCCCATGATCAATTCACCTGTTTCTGACTGTAAAGGACCTACATTTGTCTTAACCAATCTTTTTCTTTTCACATATCCATAAAAGCTTTTACAGTCAGTTTTTATGTTCCCTGCCAGCTTTCTCTCATAATCTTTTCTCCCTTTCCTAATTAAGCCCTTTGTCCTCCTCTGCTGGACTCTGAATTTCTCCCAGTCCTCAGGTGTACCACTTTTTCTGGCTAATTTGTATGTTTCTTCATTGGAATTGATACTATCCCTAATTTCCCTTGTCAGCTACGGGTGCACTACCTTCCCTGGTTTATTCTTTTGCCAAACTGGGATGAACAATGAAACAGGCCATCTCGGCCCTTCTAGTCTGTGCCGAACGCTTACTCTCACCTTGTCCCACCAACCTGCACTCAGCCCATAACCCTCCATTCCTTTCCTGTCCATATACCTGTCCAATTTTTTTAAAATGACAAAATCCAACTGCCTCCACTACTTCTACTGGAAGCTCATTCCACACAGCTACCACTCTCTGAGTAAAGAAGTTCCCCTCGTGTTACCCCTAAACTTTTGTCCCTTTACTCTCAACTCATGTCCTCTTGTTTGAATCTCTCCTACTCTCAATGGAAAAAGCCTATCCATGTCAACTCTATCTATCCCCCTCATAATTTTAAATACCTCTATCAAGTCCCCCCTCAACTTTCTACGCTCCAAAGAATAAACACCTAACTTGTTCAACCTTTCTCTGTAACTTAGGTGCTGAAACCCAGGTAACATTCTAGTAAATCTTCTCTGTACTCTCTCTATTTTGTTGACATCTTTCCTATAATTCAGTGACCAGAACTGTAAGCAATACTCCAAATTTGGCCGTACCAAATCCTTGTACAATTTAAACATTACATCCCAACTCCTATACTCAATGCTCTGATTTATAAAGGCCAGCATACCAAAAGCTTTCTTCACCGCCCTATCCACATGAGATTCCACCTTTAGGGAACTATGGATATTAGAGGAAGGTTTTTTACTCAGAGAGTGGTTGGTGCGTGGAATGCACTGCCTGAGTCAGTGGTGGAGGCAGATACACTAGTGAAATTTAAGAGACTACTAGACAGGTATATGCAGGAATTTAAGGTGGTGGCTTATATGGGAGGCAGTGTTTGAGGGTCGGCACAACATTGTGGGCCAAAGGGCCTGTACTGTGCTGTACTATTCTATGTCCTATTATTCCTAGATCCCTCTGTTCTACTGCATTCCTCAATGCCCTACCATTTACCATGTATGTCCTATTTTAATTAGTCCTACCAAAATATAGCACCTCACACTTATCAGCATTCAACTCCATCTGCCAACTTTCAGCCCACTCTTCTAACTGGCCTAAATCTCTCTGCAAGCTTTGAAAACCTACTTCATTATCCACAGCTCCACCTATCTTAGTATCATCTGCATACTTACTAATCCAATTTACCACCCATCATCCAGATCATTAATGTATATGACAAACAACATTGGACCCAGTACAGATCCCTGAGGCACACCACTAGTCACCAGCCTCCACTCTGACAAACAGTTATCCACCAGCACTCTCTGACATCTCCCATCCAGCCACTGCTAAATCCATTTTACTACTTCAATATCAATACCTAATGATTGAACCTTCCTAACTAACTTTCCGTGTGGAACCTTGTCAAAGGCCTTACTGAAGTCCATATAGACAACATCCACCGCTTTACCCTCGACAACTTTCCTAGTAACCTCTTCAAAAAATTCAGTAAGATTTGTCGAACATAACCTTCCACGCACAGATCCACGTTGACTGTTCCTAATCAGACCCTGTCTATCCAGATAATTATATATACCATCTCTAAGAATACTTTCCATCAATTTACCCACCACTGACGTTAAACTCACAGGCCGATAATTGCTTAGTTTACTCTTAGACCCCTTTTTAAACAACGGAACAACATGAGCAATATGCCAATCCTCCAGCACCATCCCCGTTTCTAATGACATTTGAAATATTTCTGTCAGAGCCCCTGCTATTTCCACACTAACTACCCTCAAGGTGCTGAGGAATATCCTGTCAGGACCCGGAGACTTATCCACTTTTATATTCCTTAAAAGTGCCAGTACTTCCTCTTCTTTAATCATTATAGTTTCCATAACTTCCCTACCTGTTTCCCTTATCTTACACAATTCAATATCCTTCTCCTTAGTGAATACCGAAGAAAGGAAATTGTTCAAAATCTGCCCCATCTCTTTTGGCTCTGCACATAGCTGTCCACTCTGATTCTCTAAGGGACCAATTTTATCCTTCACTATCCTTTTGGTATTAATATAACTGTAGAAACCCTTTGGATTTATTTTCACCTTACTTGCCAAAGCAACCTCATATCTTCTTTTAGTTTTTCTAGTTCCTTTCTTAAGATTCTTTTTACAGTCTTTATATTCCTCAAGCACCTCATTTACTCCACGCTGCCTATATTTATTGTAGATATGTCTCTTTTTCCGAACCGTTTCCAATATCCCTTGAAAACCATGGCTCTCTCAAACTTTTAACCTTTCCTTTCAACCTAACAGGAACATAAAGATTCTGTATCCTCAAAATTTCACCTTTAAATGACCTCCATTTCTCTATTACATCCTTCCCATAAAACAAATTGTCCCAATCCACTCCTTCTAAATCCCTTCACATTTCCTCAAAGTTAGCCTTTCTCCAATCAAAAATCTCAACCCTGGGTCCCGTCCTATCCTTCTCCATAATTATATTGAAACTAATGGCATTGTGATCACTGGACCCGAAGTGCTCCCCAACACATACCTCCGTCACCTGACCTATCTCATTCCCTAAAAGGAGATCCAACACTGCCCCTTCCCTAGTTGGTACCTCTATGTATTGCTCCAAAAAACTATCCTGCACACATTTTACAAACTCCAAACTATCCAGCCCTTTTACAGGATAGGCTTCCCAGTCAATGTGTGGAAAATTAAAATCTCCCACAATCACAACCTTGTGCTTACTACAAATATTTGCTATCTCCTTACAAATTTGCTCCTCCAATTCTCACTCCCCATTAGGTGGTCTATAATACACCCCTATAAGCATTACTACACCTTTCCCATTCCTCAATTCCACCCAAATAGCCTCCCTAGACAAGCCATCTAATCTATCCTGCCAAAGCACCGCTGTAATATTTTCTCTGACAAGCAATGCAACACCTCCCCCTCTTGCCCCTCCGATTCTATCACTCGTGAAACAACAAAATCCAGGAATATTTAGTTGCCAATCACACCCCTCCTGCAACCATGTTTCACTTATAGCTACAACATCATATTTCCAGGTATCAATCCATGCTCTAAGCTCATCCACCTTTCTTACAATGCTCCTAGCATTAAATTAGATGCATTTAAGAAACTCTCCACCTCTTATTCTCTGTTTTTCCTTAATGGTGCAAACAATTTTATTTTCTTTTTCTATCCTTCTCCCCTACATCTTCCGTCTGAGCACTCCACTTCTCTGTCACCTGCCTATCCTCCCTCAGATTGTCTACTAGCTTTCTCTATTTGTGAACTCTCCTTTCTCCTAGTCTCTTCAATTTGATTCCCACCCCCCAACCATTCTAGTTTAAAGTCTCCCCAGTAGCCTTCGCAAATCTCCCCGCCAGGATATTGGTCCCCCTAGGATTCAAGTGCAACCTGTCCTTTTTGTACAGGTCACACCTGCCCCAAAAGAGGTCCCAATGATTCAGAAACTTGAATCCCTGCACCCTGCTCCAATCCTTCAGCCACACATTTATCCACCACCTTATTCCACTCCTACTCTCACTGTCGCGTGGCACAGGCAGTAATCCCGAGATTACTACCTTTGTGGTCCTTCTTCTCAACTCCCTCCCTAACTCCCTATATTCTCCTTTCAGGACCTCTTCCCTTTTCCTACCTATGTCATTGGTACCTATATGTATCACGACCTCTGGCTCCTCACCCTCCCACTTCAGGATATCTAATAGCACAAAGTGCTTCTGAGGACATTAATTTACATAATGGTGACACTCATATTTCAGACAATAGAAGTCTAAATGCTGAGCTGGATGCTATAAGTACACAAAAGGAAATAACAAGCGTATTGATGCAATATTGCATCTCTGCCTAAAAGAAATTCAAATCTTCAATGGTGGTCCATTGTAGTATCATTCATTTATGAGAGCTTTCAAGAATAGCACTTTAGACAAGACGGATGATTATGGCAACTGTCTCTATTTTCTTGAATAGTTCACTGTAGGTTACCCTAGAGAGCTTGTCAAAAGTTGCCAGCGAGCCAGCCCTGAGGAAGGGTAGCTAAAAGCTCAAGCTTTACTATGGGACATTTTGGAGATGAGTAGAAAATTACTGTGGCCTTTATGGAAAAGGCCCTTTCTTGGCTGCATATTAAATCGGAAGATGTGAAAGCTCTTTAAGACTAGTCTTTTTCTTAGGAGCTATTGAAATGCTGTGGAAGACATGCAGGCCATGCATGAGTTGAACAGGCCTGCTGATATGACAATTGTCATAAATAAATTGGCTGCTAAACTTAGGGGAAAATGGAGATTGGTGGTTTCTAAACTGCAAGAAGAGCACAACTGTAAGGTTGCTTTCACTAACATTGTTGATTTTATTGAAAGGCAAGATTGCTGTACACCTAGTGTCTGGGAATGTATACGACACCACACTACCAGCAATAAGCAAAGGTGTGAACAAAACTGGATTACAAATTCATTCTAAGGCTAAAGGAAGCAGCTTTGCCACATCTGTGGCTATGGTGAAAACTGAAGCTAAAATTGAGCCTGGAACTGATGAAAAAGGGTGCAGATTTGAAAAAAGCCATTAAATGAATCAAACATGGTAGCAAATAACACCCTGTATCCAATGGTCTTCTGGGGGCTGGTGATCATGACTGTAAACTTCCTGTAATTCCAGTTCCGGTGAAGTTAAGAAGAGTAACAAGACAGTGCTTTCCTAGATCCAAGTAAGTACAACAATGTTCTGTACAGTGAGCCTGAGCCTGTACCATTAAGAAGCTGAACCTGACAGGAAAAAGCACGCGCATTGTCTTATGCACCATGGGTCAGAAGAAGATTGTGAGAAGCTACGTCATTTCAGGATTTGAAGTGACTGGCTTAGATAGTGAAAACTATTGTGAACTGCCTAACATCTATATGCAGGAAAGTATGGCTGTCTACAAAGGGAACATTCCTCATCACAGAAAACTTCAGGAATGGTCTCATCTTAAGCATATTCATTTGACAAAAATTGAGTCAGAAATTGAGTTGTTAATAGGGGTGAGTGCACCTCAGGCTTCAAAGCCATTGCAAGCGATTCAGTGTTAATGATGGAGCCTATGCAATCAGAACAATACTGATTTGGTCTGTTAATGGACCATTGAAAGGAGACCATGGTGGTAGAAGAGACTATGCTCAGCCAAAGCTGACAGTTAACAGGATTTGAGTTTTGAACTTGAATGAACTTTGGCAGCAGCCTATCAAGACAGATTTTCCTAAACAACACACATAAAAGTTGCTGGTGAACGTTTTTTTCCTAGATGCAGTCAAGAGGAGCAACCTGGTTTTGTCAGGAGATCATGATCCAAGATAATCAGCTTACCAGAAAGATATCCATATGAATATTGAGGTTTCATGTCTCCTGCATCTTGGTAGCATGTAGCTGTAATTATTATAGTATAATAATTTGGATCTGCAACGTAGGAGCAATGCATATGTTTTCTATTTGCATTATAATCTATGTCACGTGTTTATTATGGTAACTAGTCACGTGTGTGGGTTTGTGTTAAAAGCGAAGGGAATAAGTTACTTATTCGTGCTCTGTTTGGGGCAGTTTATAGCTGGGGCCAACAGAAGTCATATCTTTTGTTGACCACTCTATTACACTTAATTTCGCTTAAGTACACTTATGTTTCATCACTTCAAAATTGTATGTTTGCTAATTGCTAATAAAGGATCAAATACATATCTTAGACTTTTGGAACAATCATTATTGGAGCTGAGGGTGCATCACACAAGTATAACAAATCCATGGGGGTCATCAGCAACAGCAATTTGGTATGGTTAGAATTGGCTGCGACATCTCCTTCCAATCAACTTTGGCCAGCTCCTGTCTCATGCCTCTGTAATTACCTTGAGAAGAAGAAGAAGAAATCTCTTAACTTCGAGTGGAGTCATCGGGACGTCATCATAACAGCGGTTTTTTTTAGCAGGCTTTCTTATTTTTACGAGGCCGAGTTGCTAGCTTGACGCTCAACTCAGCATGCATGGAAAGCGTGCAAAGGAGCCAGCTGGATTCGAACTCAGGAGACTTCACTCCGAAGTCCGGTGCTGATGCCACTACGCCACCAGCCAGCGAAATGACCTTTACTCCACACTATTACTGATGCAGTTGGCCCTCCTTATCCGCGAGGGATTGGTTCCGGGACCCCTTGTGGATACCAAAAAATGCAGATACTCAAGTCCCTTATTCAACCTGTCTCAATGCAGTGGACCTGAGAACCCAGCGGAACCCCGGACCTTATTTAACCTGTCCCAGTGTGGTGGATATTAGGACCCGGTGGCGGAGCTCTGAATCCGCAGTGTTTCTGTTCATGAAAATAATCACAATCACGATTGAAAATAAAGTGGAAATAATACAGTGATCGGAAAGAGGTGAAATGCCATCGGTCATTGGAAAAGCGTTAGGCTACAGTCGGTCAACGATCGGAACAATTTTAAAGGATAAAGTGAGAAAGGCCCTGCCCGATTAAAGCTACAATTATTACTAAGCAACGCAGTGGTTTAATTATTGAGCTTTGGGGTTTTGGGTTTTTGATCCTTACATCAACCTGGCACGGATGAAAAGCGCGCTTGGGAGCGGTCTGTCACTGGATCGAGTCCAGCGCCGCAGCATACGTTTCTTAGTTGTTTTATACGCACAGAAAGGTAAAATATATACTATATGCTAAGACAAATGTTTGACTAACTGACACTAAATAATACCGGATGTACTTGTTCCGACTTACTAAGTAAGAGATCTTCCAGTTTTTTTTCGATCCCGATCCAGGATAACCTACGCACATCCTCCCGTACACTTTAAATCATCTCTAGGTTACTTATAATACCTCATACAATGTAAATGCTATGTAAATAGTTGTTATACTGCATTGTTTAGGGAATAATGACAAGAAAAAGAAGTCTGTACATGTTCGAACAACAAGTGCTGGAAGAGCACTTCCGGGTTTTCTCGATTCGCAGTTGGTTGAATTCGCGCATGCAGAACTCACGGATACGGACGGCCGACCGTATATCCAATTTAACTGCAGGGTGAATTGTCATATTATGATCACTGCTTCTGAAGAGTTCCTTTTAGCTGAAGCTCCCTAAACAAATTATTACATAATATCCAATACAATGTGTATCCTTGGATGTTAAGCTCCCAACTATAATCTTCTTTCAGCCACGATTCAGTGATGCCCATTTCATACCTGCCAACTGACCCTGGACGAGCTGACAGGCTCCATCCGTTCCTTCGGGTCGGGTAAGACTCCCGGAAGCGACGGCTTACCGGCTGAGTTGTACTCGGCTCTGTGGAACTGGATGGGCCCAGACCTGCTGGAAGTGTACAACGCTATGCTTCTGGCCGGCAGTATGTCTGAGTCCATGAGGAGGGGCATCATCACCCTCATCTACAAGCAGAAGGGGGAAAGGGAGGACATTAGGAATTGGAGACCCATCTCTCTCCTGAATGTGGACTACAAGATCCTGTCCAAGGCTATCGCCAACAGGGTCAAGTCTGCTCTGGGACAGGTGATCCACCCGGACCAAACCTGTGCTGTACCGGGCAGGAAGATCTCAGACAGCCTCGCGCTGCTGAGGGACACCATCGCCTACGTGCAGGACAGGGGGGTGGACGCCTGCCTGGTCAGCTTGGACCAGGAGAAAGCCTTCGACAGGATATCGCACACGTACATGGCGGACGTGCTCTCCAAAATGGGATTTGGGGAGGGAATCCGGAATTGGATCAGACTGCTCTACACAGACATCCGTAGTGCAGTCCAGGTCAACGGGTGGGAAACAGACAGCTTCCCCATCAGGTCTGGAGTCAGGCAGGGCTGCCCCCTCTCCCCTGTCTTGTTTGCTGCATAGAACCCTTTGTGGAAGCCATCAGGAGGGATGAGGGCATAAGAGGGGTGACGCTGCCAGGCAGTGGAGGGACCCAAGTGAAAACCTCCCTGTACATGGACGACGTCACCGTCTTCTGCTCTGATCCGAGGTCAGTTCGCAGGTTGATTGGCACCTGCGAACAGTTCGAGCTAGCGTCGGGGGCCAGGGTCAACCGCACAAAGAGCGAAGCCATGCTCTTTGGCAACTGGCCCGACCTATCCAGCGTCCCCTTCACCATCAGGTCCGACCACGTGAAGGTGTTGGGGATCTGGTTCGGAGGGGCTGAGGCGTGCAACAAGAACTGGCAGGAGCGGACTGCCAAGGTGAAACAGAAACTGGGACTGTGGGGAGGGCGCTCCCTGTCGATAACGGGCAAGAACCTGGTCATCAGGTATGAGGTGCTCTCAGGGCTGCTGTACTTGGCGCAGGTCTGGCCCGTCCCCCGCTCCTACAGCTCGGAAATCACCCGGGCTGTCTTCAGATTCGTCTGGGGATCCAAGATGGAGCGGGTGAGACGGACCGCCATGCACAAGTCCCTGGACAACGGGGGCAAGAACGTCCCCAATGTCGCCCTCACCCTGATGGCCAGCTTCGTATGTGGCTGCATCAGGTTGTGTGTAGAGCCCAGGTATGTGGGCACCAAGTACCACTATGTGCCCAGGTTCTACTTGTCGCCCTGGCTGCGAAGGATGGGTCTGGCCCCACTCCCGCGCAACGCCCCAGTCAGCTGGTCGTTGCCGGCATACCTATCCCACGTAGCAAAGTTCTTCCAGGAGAACGCCTTTGACCACAGGGCCATCAGGCAGTGGTCGGCACGAAGTGTCCTGCAGGCACTGCAGGAGAAGGACGTGATGGACACAGTGGGGTGGTTCCCTGAGCAGACTGTCCAGTTCATCTGGCAAAATGCCTCATCGCCAGATCTCACCAACAGGCACCAAGACCTCGCCTGGCTGGCGGTGAGAGGGGCCCTCCCAGTCAGAGCCCTCCTGTACGCCCGGAACGTCGTCTCCGCACCCCACTGCCCACGGGAGGACTGCAGTGAGGAGGAGTCTGTGACCCACCTCTTTGCACACTGCCAGTTCGCAAAGAGGGTGTGGAGGAGGATGGACGGGCTAGTGTCACGTTTCATCCCCAGCAGCTGCGTGACAGAGGACTCTCTGATCTACGGGCTGTTCCCGGGGACGCACACGGAGACCAACATCCGGTGCTGCTGGCAGATCATCAACTCGGTGAAAGACGCTCTTTGGTCAGCCCGAAACTTGATGATCTACCAGCACATGGAGATGTCCGTGGGAGAATGCTGCCGACTGGCACACTCTCGGCTGCAGGAGTACGTGCTGAGGGACGCACTGAAACTCGGTGCAGCCACCGCAAGGGCCCGGTGGGGAAGGACCACAGTATAGGTTTCTCCACCCGTGGGAGTGGGAGGGGTCGGTGGGTGGGGAGTATACCCCTCAACAATGAGATGCTAAGCTGAACTACTGGAGTGCCACGTGGGTGGCTATAAACACGGGTATTTTACTGAGTATAATGGAAACGTATGTAAAGGATGAAAAGTTATTGAATGGTTTATTGTATATATTTATTTTTGAATAAAGTATATTTTGAAATAAAAAAAAAACTGTGCTTACAAGATCTACCTTATTTCGTAAACTGTGTGTATATAGATGTAACACCTTCAGTCCTGTATTCATCACCCTTTTCCATATTGTTCCCATTACATAGTAACTCCTTCCATTGACCACAAATTTGCCCTATTGTCTGCCTGTCCTTCCTGACAGTTTTGCAACACACTGCCTCTCTTTGTATACCAACTTCCCCACACTCAGCCTTATCACTCAGTTTCCCATCCCTCTGCCAAATCATTTAAAGCCTCCCCAACAATTCTAGCAAATCTGCTCGTAAAGATAAATTGGTCCTCCTCAGGTTCAGGTGTAATCTATACCTTTTGTACAGTTCATATAGTTCCCAGAAGAAAATCCAACCCAGAAACCTGAAACCCTGCCCCGTGCACCAGCTCCTCAGCCATGCATTTATCTACCAAATCATCCCATTCTTACCCTTACTGGCACATGGCACAGGTAGCGATCCAGAGATTACTATCCTGGAGGTCCTGTTTCTCAGCTTTCTACCTAGTTCCCTGAATTCTTTCTTTCGGACCTCCTCCCTTTTCCTACGTATATAGGCATCCATTAGTCTTATGAGACCATGGATTTGCGCTTTGGAAGGTTTCCAGGGCGCACGCCTGGGCAAGGTTGTATGGAAGACCGGCAGTTGCCCATGCTGCAAGTCTCCCCTCTCCATGCCACCGATGTTGTCCAAGGGAAGGGCACTAGGGCCGATACAGCTTGGCACCGGTGTCGTCGCAGAGCAATGTGTGGTTAAGTTCCTTGCTCAAGAACACAACACGCCAACTCAGCTGAGGCTCGAACTAGTGACCTTCAGATCACCAGACTGACACCTTAACCACTTGGCCACGCGCCAACACCTACGTATATAATTGGTGCCAATATGTATCAAGACATCTGGCTACTAACCCTTCTACTTTAGAATGCCGTGGACTAAATTCAAGATGTCCCTAACTTGGGAGGCAACATACATTCGGATGTCTCTATTGTGTTCACTTCTGTCTACTAATGTCTACTTCTGTCTTCTCCTCTAACTATGGAATCCCCTATCACTATTGCTGCCCTCTTCTCTCCGCTTTCCTTCTGAGCCACAGCACCAGACTCAGTGCCAGAGACCCGATTGCTGCAGCTTTTCCCAGTCACCCCCCACAACAGTATCCAAAGTGGTATACCTGTTACTGAGGGGAGCTGCCACAGGGATACTCTGCACTGGCTGCCCATTTCCTTTCCCTCACCTGACATTCATCCAGGTATCTGCTTTCTGCAGCTTAGGTGTGACCGCCTCCCTGTAGCTCCTACATATCATCTCCTCAGTTTCCAGTTTGAGCTGAAGGTCATCAAGCTGAAGTTCCAGTTCTTTAGTATGCTCTTGGTGCACTTGATGCAATGTGGTTATCTGGAAGGCTGGAGATCTCCCAGAATTCTCACATCTCACACAAACACAAAACACCCCCTGGAACTATTGTCATTGCACTAACTACAAACATATGTACTAACAGAGAAAGAATGAAGAAGAAACTTACCAGATACTTATCTCGCCCAAGCCTGATGAGCCAAAGCCTCCCCACTCCAACACTGATCCACTCACACAATGGCTGCTCTGCCTGTTCCTGCCTTATTTCTATTTGGCCTTGCTAAAGAATTATAATTTGATTGGGCCACCGGAGAATGCTGAAAGCCCAGTACTTTTTAAAATCATACTCATGGACCTGTGAGTAGCCTCTCTCACTCCAATTCAATAGGGCTACTGGAAAAATTACCTTCTACAAATGCTACCTGACCTTCTGAGTTCTTCCAGCATTTTGTGTGTGTTGTTCATAACATCTAGGTTGCTGTTTCAGCACAATACACATTGTTGTATTTTCATGGATGTTACAACCAAGACCCAGTGTACACAGAATACAGGACATAGAAATTTACAGCACATTACAGGCCTTTCATCCCACAATGTTGTGGTGACCATGTAACCTACTCTAGAAACTGCCTAGAATTTCCTTAGCGCATAGCCCTCTATTTTCCTCAGCTCTATGGTACCTATCTAAGAGGCTCTTAAAAGACCCTATTGTATCCACCTCCACCACTGTTGCCGGCCATGCACCCACCACTCACTGTGGGAAAAACTTACCCTGACATGCCCTTGGTACCTATTTCCGAGCATCTTAAAACTATGCCCCCTCATGTTAGCCTCTGGCTATCCACATGATCAATGCCCCTCATCATCTTATACACCTCTATCAGGTCACCTCTCATCCTCTGTCGCTCCAAAGAGAAAAGGCCAAGTACTCTCAACCTATTCTCATAAGGTACACCTTCCAAACCAGGCAACATCTTTGTAAATCTCCTCTGCACTCTCTCTATAGTTTCCACATTCTTCCTGTAATGAAGTGACCAGAACTAAACACAGCACTCCAAGTGCGGTCTGACCAAAGTCTTATATAGCTGTAACATTACCTCACGCCTCCTGATCTCAATCCCACAGTTGATGAATGCCAACACACTATACGCCTTCTTAACAACACTGTCAACCTGCACAGCAGCTTTGAGTGTCCAATCAACATGGACCCCAAGATCTCTCAGATCTTCCACACTGCCAAGAGTCTTACCATTTGTATTATATTCTATCTTCAAAATGAACCTGCAAAAATGAACCACTTCACACTTACCTGGGTTGAAGTCCATCTGCCACTTCTCAGCCCAGTTCTGCATCCTATCGATGCCCCGCTGTAACCTCTGACAACCCTCCAGATTATTCACAACACCCCCAACCTTGTGTCATCAGCAAACTTACTAAACCATCCCTTCTACTTCTTCATCCAGGTCATTTATGAAAATCACAAAGAGGAGTGGCACCAGAACAGAACCCTATGGAACACCACTGGTCACCGACCTCCATGCAGAATATGACCCATCTACAACCACCCTTTGCCTTCTGTGGGCAAGCCAACTCTGGATCCACAAAGCAAAGTCTCCTTGGATCCCATGCCTCCTTACTTTCTGAAGAAGTCTTACATGGGGACCCTTAGTAAATGCCTTACTGAAATCCATATACACTACATCCACTGCTCTACCTACATCAATGTGTTTTCAAAACAATTCAGTCAGGCTTGTAAGGCATGACCTGCCCTTGACAAAGCTATGCTGACTATCCCTAATCAGATTATGTTGCTCCAAATGCTCACAAATCCTGCCTCTCAGGATCTTCTCCAACAACTGAAGTCAGACTCATTGGTCTATAATTTCTTACAATTGCAGGAGCAGAAAATTCTTCTGGTGTTGTGGTTAAAATTCCTCTCACAATGAATAACAAAATGCAAATTAATATCTTATCAAGCTGCTGTATCTATAAACCTGCAATGTTTTAAAAATGATCTGAAAATGTAGAGAGTAAGCTCTCAAATGTTGAGACTAAATCATGTGTACAAACTGATTCACAGTCTTATGGAAATTAATTGGTTTGGTAAGATACTAGACTCTATGACTGTGACTAAAATTATTCCTATTAAGAAGCTACGATATGAAGGCAAGTATTGAGCAAACATAAACTTAACACTCAAATGAAACCTTTCCAAACAAAATATTTGCACTCACTTATGGCAAGTGTGATACAGGCAGCAGGAAAGGATTTATTATTTCAAGAATCACACAATGGAAATAATTTTTGGTACTGGTAGTAAGCTATTCTCTGAGGGATATAAATTAGTACCTTCAACTTTTTTCTGAAATAAAAACTTGGCTAAAGTTTTCAAAGCTTATTTTCAGTTATCCCAGGCCGATTCTTATTTTAATTGTGAGAGATTGCTTGTCAAGAATAGTACAGTGCACATGTTATTTTTTTTGCCAAATCAGACAACAGAGAATGAGATTGTTTGTTTACACTCATTATACTATCTACTGAAGATCAGATTTATTCACAATTTTAGATAATCCACTGAAGCAGGAAGGAGACTGGTTTGTTTTTTTTTACCGCAGTAGGCAAGTTTTATCAGGCACTACTGGATGGGAAAGAACCACTGTTTATGAAGTGCTATACAATACCTATAGCGAATGGCAAAGATGAACAAAAAGCTGAAAAATGCTTGAAAGCTCAAGATTAAGAAATCTGAATTTCCTTCGAAGTCCTAGCAATTGTTTGAAGCAGTCAAGCAAATTAATACATATTAGTATCTTATGAGTGTTGGTGCGTGGCCAAAAGGTTAAGGCGTTTGTCTGGTGATTTGAAGGTTGCTAGTTCAAGCTTTGGCTGAGGCAGCGTGTGTGTCCCTGAGCAAGGCACTTAACCACACATTGGATTTCTTGACAGAGAGACCACAGTCAGTCAGTGTTGGCAGGAACATCTCTGACTCCATCACACTGAGCACTGGATCCCCACAAGGCTGTGTGCTTAGCCCATTGCTGTTTACACTGCTAACACATGACTGTGCAGCCAGATTCAAGGAGAACCTGATCATTAAATTTGCAGATGATACCACAGTGGTGGGGCTCATCAGCAAAAATGATGAAACAATGTACAGGAAGGAGGTCAAACACCTAGAGAGCTGGTGCAGGGATAACAACTTAATGCTTAATGTCACCAAAACCAAGGAGATGATCGTTGATTTCAGACGGTCTCAGCCTGAGCACACACACCCCAGCGTCAGCGGCTCCACAGTGGAGAGAGTGGATAACGTAAAGTTCCTCGGGGTGCAGATCTCGGACAATCTCACCTGGTCCAGGAACACCACTGGAATTGTGAAACGGGCCCAGCAGAGATTGCACTTTCTGAGGAAGCTTAAACAAGCATCACTCCCCACTAACATCTTAACTACATTCAACAGAGGTGTGGTTGAGAGTGTGCTGACCTTTTGCATCACAACCTGGTACTCCAGCTACAGTGCTGTCGACAAAAAAGCCTTGCAGAGGGTGGTTAGGGGAGCAGAGAAGGTTATTGGAATCTCCCTACCTTCTGTTC
The DNA here is from genome assembly GCF_030028105.1 of Mobula birostris. NCBI lineage: Eukaryota > Metazoa > Chordata > Chondrichthyes > Myliobatiformes > Myliobatidae > Mobula > Mobula birostris. The sequence goes on along the minus strand of NC_092381.1, from coordinate 62,898,246 downwards.
AAGACCTCTTTCAGAGTCGATGCCTCCAGAAGACACGGTACATCATTAAAGACCCCTCACACCCTCTCCATGAACTATTTGTTCTTCTGCCATCAGGCAAACGTTACAGGAGCATCAAAACTAAAACCACAAGGCTACTAAACAGCTTCCTCCCACAGGCAGTCAGACTGCTAAATAGCTGCTCTACCTGACTCTGCTTTGGTCACTTTTAACTTGCACTGGACACTTATAACTTGATTTTAACTGACATGTGGCTGTTGTGTTTTACTATTTATTGTTATGTTTATTATTTAGTGTTGTGTTTGTTATGTTATGATTGCACTGCTCCTGAGAAACGCTGTCTCATTCTGCCCTGCAGAGCTGATGTACGGTTAGAATGATAATAAAGTTTTTTGAATCTTGAATCTTGCTCTGCAACAACACCGGTGCCAAGCTGTATGGGTCCTAATGCCCTTCCCTTGGACAACATCATGGCATGGAGAGGGGAGACTTGCAGCATGGGCAACTGCTGGTCTTCTATACAACCTTGCCCAGGCCTGCACCCTGGAGACCTTCCAAGGCACAAATCCATGATCTCATGAGACTAACAGATGCCTAAGTTTCTTATGAAGCAATGGACGAGGCTTGCTGCCAGCAGCTCAGTTTATAATAAGCAATCTGTTTTAACAACTGACAATATCACAAACTATTTTACTCAATAATGGTGGACGTTGATTGGAATTCTGCGTAGATGCACAGAAGCATTTCCGTGCAGGTCTGGCAAAGATCTTTAAAAACCCAGTCTCTATAAAAGAGGGGTACCACCTGGCGGAGCAGTCATCGTCAGAGTAGTAAGACTTTGGCTCAACAAGGCTTCAGCGAGAACAGGTGGAGGCAAGGTAAGTAGGTAAGTTCATTTCTCATTTATTTAAATCTTGAGAGAATAGGGGATATATCTACTGAGCCAGTGTTCTGTTCTGGATGTCAGACGTGGGATTTTTAGAAGACTTCCAGCCTCCCCGATGTCCACAACTGTACTGGGTGTATTGAGATGCAGCTCCTTAGAGACCATGTTTGGGAACTGGAACTACAGCTCGATGACCTTCAGCTTGTGCAGGAAAGTGAAGCAGTGATAGACAGGAGCTACAGGGAGGTAGTCACCCCATGACTACAGGAGACTGATAAATCAGTGACTGTCAGGAGAGGAAAGGGAGAACTTCAGATAGTGGAGAGCACTCCAAGGGCCGTCCTCCTCAACAATAAGTACTCAATCTTGAGTACTGTTGATCGGGGTGGGGATGACCTACCTGTGGAAAGCAACAGTGGCTGCGCTTCTGGCACTGAGTCTGGCTCTGTAGCTTAGAAGGATAAGGAACTGAAGAGTATGGCAGCAGTAATAGGGGCTCTATAGTCAGGGGGACAGATAGGCGATTCTGTGGATGCGAAAAGAAAACATGCATGGTGGTTTGCTTCCCAGTTTTCTGGACACATCCACAACATCCTGTAAAGGGAGGGTGAGCAGCCAGAAGTCGTGGTACATATTGGTACCAATGATATAGATAGAAAAAGGGAGGAGGTCCTGAAAGAAGAATACAGGGAGTTAGGAAGGAAGCTGAGAAACAGGACATCAAATGTAGGAATCTCAGGATTGCTGCCTATGCCACACGACAGTGAGGATAGAAATAGAATGAGGTGGCACATAAATACATGGCTGAAGAATTGGAGCAGGGGCCAGGGATTCAGATTTCTGGATCTTTGGGACTCTTCTGAGGCAGGTGGGGCCTGTACAAAAGGGACTGGTTGCACTTGAATCCAAGGGGGACCAATATTGTTGCAGGCAGGTTTACTAGAGCTTTGGAAGTGGTTTAAACTAATACGGCAGAAGGATGGGAACCAGTAGGATAGAGCTGAGGATGCACCAGCAGGTTTACAAGTAGTCAAATAAAGTCAAGTCGCTTTTATTGTCATTTCAACCATAACTGCTGGTACAGTACACAGTAAAAACGCAACAATGATCCTCCAGGACCATGGTGCTACATGAAACAACACAAAACTACACTAAACTACGTGAAACAACACAAAACTACATGAGACTTCAGGCCTGCACAGGACTACATAAAAGTGCACAAAACAGTGCAAGACAATACAATAATTAATAAACAAGACATTAGACACAGTAAAGGACAAATTACAATATAATAATAAATAATGTAAATGTAAACAATGTTTTAGCAGGAATTAAGAAAGAAATGAGCAAAAATTGCTTAGGGATTGGAGTGATGTTCAATTGTGTGTGTGTGTGTGTGTGTGTGTGTGTGTGTGTGTGTGTGTGTGTGTAGGTTGGTGTCAGACTAGACTCTGGACTCTGAGAATTGAGCAGTCTAATGGCTTGGGGGAAAAAACTGTTACACAGTCTGGTCGTGAGAGCCCAAATGCTTTGGTACCTTTTGCCAGACGGCAGGAGGGAGAAGAGGGAGTAGATGATGGCTGTAACATGAATGTAATGAAAGTCAAGCCAATGTTTGGGTACAAATGCAGACACAGCAATGAGTTAAATTGTACCACAGAGGCAAAATTCAAAAGGACAAAGAATGCAGGACTGAAGGTGCTGTATTTAAATGTGTGTAGCATTCATAATAAGGCCGACAAACTCATGGTGTAATTAAAGATTGGTCGGTATGGACGTTGTGGGCATCTCTTTCTTGTGGTTGAAAGAAGGCCATAGTTGGGAGTTTAACATCAAAGGATACACTTTGTATCAAAATGACAGGCAGGAAGGCATAGATGGTGGTGGTGTGGCTCTATTGGTAAGAGATGGAATTACATCTTTAGAAAGAGGTGACACGAGGTCAGAGAATGTTGAATCTTTGTGAGTGGAGTTACGAAACTGCAAGGGTAGAAAAAAAATTATGGGAATCATATATAGGCCTCCAAATAGTAGCCGAGATGTGGGGTTGAGATTGCAAAGGGTGCTGGAAAAGGCATGTAACAAAGATGATGACACAATTGTAATGGAGGACTTCAATATGCAAAGGGATTAGGAGAATCAGGTTGGTGTCAGATCGCAATAGAGGGAAATTGTTGAATGCCTATGAGATGGCTTTTTAGAGCAGCTTGTGCTTGAGCATACTCGGGGAAGGGCTACTTTAGAATGAGTGTTGTGTACTAATCCAGATTTTATTAGGGAATTTAATGTAAAAGAACTCTTAGGAGGCAGTGATCATAATATGATTGAATTCATATTGCAATTAGAAAGGAAGAAGCATAAGTCACATGTATCAGTTTCGCAATGGAATAAAAGGAATTACAGAGGCTTGAGAGAGGAGCTTGCCCAGGTGGACTGGGGGAGGATATTGGCGGGGATGATGGCAGAGCAGAGGTGGCTGAAGTTTCTGGGAATAGTTCACAAGGCGCAGGACAGATATGTCCCACAGCAGCTTTTAAAATCCAGCAAAAGGCAACTAAAGAAGCTATAAGAAGGAAAAAGGTGCAATATGAGGGCAAACCAGCCAATAATATAAATAAGGATACCAAAAGTTTATTGAGTTACATCGTGGTGAGAGTTGATATTGGACCACTAGAAAATGATGCTGGTAAGGTAGTGATGGGGGATAAAGAAATGGCAGATGAACTTAACAGGTACTTTGCATTTGCCTTCACCATGGAAGACACTAGCAGTGTGCCAGAGGCCCTTGAGTGGCAGGGACCAGGAGTGAGTGCTATTGCTATTACAAAGGAAAAAGTACTAGGAAAACTCAAAGGTCTTACGGTGGATAAGTCACCTGGACCAGATGGACTACATCCCAGAATCCTGACAGAGATTGCTGAAGAGATAGCAGATGCATTGGTTATGAACTTTCAAGAACCACTTGATTCTGGCATGGTCCCAGAGGACTGGAAAATTGCAAATATCACTCCACTGTTTAAGAAGGGAGGAAGGCAAAAGAAAGGTAATTATAGGCCAGGATACTTGGAGACTAATGATAAAATAAGTCAAAGCCGACATGGTTTCTGTGAAGGGAAATCTTGCCTGACAAACTGTTAGTATTCTTTGAGGAAGTAACAAGCAGGGTGGACAAAGGAGAGGCAGTGGATGTCATTTACTTGGATTTTCAGAAGGCACTTGATAAGATGCCACACATGAGGCTGTTTAACAAGATAAAATCCTATGGCATTACAGGAAAGATACTGGTATGGATAGAGGAATGGCTGATAGGCAGGAGGCAGCGTGGGAATAAAAGGGGCCTTTTCTGTTTGGCTGCAGGTGACCAGTGGTGTTCCTCAGGGGTCAGTATTGAGACCACTGGAATTTAGAAGAATAAGTGGGGATCTCATTGAAACCTACAGAATGTTGAAAGGACTAAATAGGGTGAATGTGGAGAGGATGTTTCCTATGGTGTGAGACACAGCCTCAAAATTGAAGGGTGATCTTTTAGAACAGAGGTAAGGAAGAATTTTTTTTTAGCCAGAGAGTAGTGAATCTGTGGAATGCTCTGCCACAGACTGCAGTAGAGGAGTAGTCCGTTATATCAGAAGTTGATCATTTCCTAATCGGTCAGAGCATCAAAGGATATGGCAAGAAGGCAGGTGTATGGATTTGAGTGGGATTTGGGATCAGCCATGATGGAATGGCAGAGCACTTGATGGGCTGAATGGCCTAATTCTGCTCCTGTGTCTTATGGTCTTATGAAGAACTCCAAAGTCCATATTGATCTGGTGGCTTTCCCAGTGACAGTGCCAAGACATTCTGACCCCAAAAGAGAATAGATGTGAAAGACAGTCATTTATTTGGGTTGTTTTTCTCTGGGAGATGTTTCAAATGCAAAGAAATTCATTAGCTGGCAAAAGACTCTAGCAGGAAAAAGCTGCTGAGCACCACAGCCTCCTGCATTGCATGTAACAACTCCTAAGTTTGTATAGAGGAAGTGTGTTCTATTAACCCTAAATCAGATTAGGGAAAACACTTGAATTACCACCAAGGGAGATAAGATTACAGCCCCAACATTGGCAAATGGGATTGGTCTAGATAGGTACAAGGATGGTGTGGATTTGGTGGGCTGAAGGGCATATTTACTGTGCTTGATGGCTATGACTTTAAATGTTGCATGAATTAAGATTCAGGTTCCTGGTTGTTTCACCAATCAAAGGAACCAGTTTTACCAATAAACTCAAGAAATCAGCCAGTTTGAATCCTAAATAAACAAATGATTTGGGATCATAAGAAAAAATTCCAATTTTTGATTGCATCTTCCAAACCAGAAGAAGGGGTGATTATCCTGCAATGATCAACAAATGGGACCTTATAAGTTCAACTTAAGCACTAAAATGAAGAAAAGAGGGAATGAATCCAGACAAGAGAAAAAGATGGCTGGCTAGATTTAGCAGTTATTAAAAAAATGGGCACAGATAGATTGACTAAAGGTTCTAAGTTGGTAAAGGCAATTTTACTAAATTGGTTTAGAAAAAAACAGACTAAAACAGCTGCTGGAAGGCTAATCATTGTCAGGGCTGTGGGAGGCTTTCAATGAGAAGATGTTGAGACTCACAACATACAAGTAACCATGAAAAGAATTTCCAGTTCTAGCTGCCCATGTGTATTAAGAGACAGGGTAAAGTATAAGACAGACAATGAGCACAGTGCTGCAGTACATTTGAAAGTACAGGGGTGAAACTGAAAAGTTAGGAATATAAAGAGGTGAATGAAAAAATAATGGTAGAAAGAATCAAGGCATACCCTGATACGTTCTCTACATACATGAAGGGAAAGAATATGTTATTTTTTTTACAGTATACCACAACTGCAGTTCAAGTGTGGATGCAAATGATGCTTCAAGGTGCCAATAAAAGATTTACCTTCATAAAGTAAGGTAGAATACGAAAAAGTTGGACTGTTGAGCAGGGGCAACTTTGACTTTGCCAGGTCTAGAACGTTATAGTAATAAGAGAATGAATATTTTTCCTTTGGAACAAAGAGTAAGGGGAAATGTAATTAAGGAGTGTAAAACAGAAAGGACCTATTTCCCATCAGTAGAGTACTTAGTAACTCAAGGATTAAGATGCAAATTAGTAGAGGGCTAAGGAAAAAAACTGTATCACACAGTAAATTTTGGGGAACTGGATATCATATCTGAACAGGTGGTGGAAGCAGAAATCATTTCTAGCCCTGGAAACATCCTCATAAATCTCCCCTGCACCTTGTGTAGTGCCATTACATCCTTCCCTTAATGTGATAAACATAACCGTGCATAGCATCCTAGCTATGGCGTAAATAACTTTTGTTAAGTTTGAGCACGGCCTCCCATTCTTGTATTTGATGCATGGATGAATATGAGAAAACCATGAGGGTGTGGACAAGGCTATAGACAAAGAACTTGGAACTGAGATAAAGCTAAAGTTTATGTTTGGCCTGCATAGAAATGAGCAAAATGATCTTCTTTTGTGCAATTAGTTTCTATGATTCTAGTAGATACTTGTGCAAGTAGATGATAAAAATTATTGTTTTAACATAAGATAAGCAGAATCCCAGTTGTCAGGGGAGTACTAGACTGGACTTGTGGAAAGCACAAAATGAAGCAATCCTATTCTAGGTGACTATGGAATCAATACTTTTGAAATACACTATAGATTCAGATACCATCAAAGACAGGGATACTTGGATTGAGTGCACCTCAGAGTAAAAGAACCTTATTTTGTAACAGATGGGTGTACTAAACCTGAACAGTCAGGGGGTTCTCAGCATACAATGTATGTGAGATCATCAGGAAAGGGAAAATGGTTCAGCTAGATCTCATAGCATCTGTGAAAAGAGAATGTTAACATTTCAGGTTGAAAACCCTTTGTCAGTTTTGAAACGTTAACTCAGTTTTGTTTTCTCTTTATTAGATTTCCAGCATCTGCAGTCTTGATTTCTGAAGAATGTTTCACTTCAATCTGAATGATAGTTAGAGAAGATGTTTCAAATGTTGATCCCAATTGACACCTCTTTTAACAAATAACATTGATATTTTAACTTAACTATTGAGTATAAGGTTACTTCAGGAGTATCCCTTTGGAGACAGTACACATGAAATTCATTTTAATGTACAGCACTTTAACAAACGACAATTTTAAGAAAAAAGATTATTAATGCATCACAAAGAACAGCTATGCAGCTTTGAAAGATACAGTGAAAAAATGTATTAAAAAGTAAATTCAAAGATTTACACTTTCATCTCTCCTGAACTTTAGCAGTTCTTTTGCTTCTTTCAACTTGTGCCACTGCAACAAAAACAATAATGTACCATCATAATCTGCACTGGAACGTCACACATTTTCAGTGAGAATTAGCATTGAATACAGGGATGATTTAGCCGATGCCTATGAAATCATGCCTCAAGTGAGCAATGGAACTCCAGATATTTCAATCATGGTAAGCGGAAAAAAAATCCAATCTATAGGTGCCCATTGGTACCAATCCCAATTTAATCTTCACTTAACCTTTATGGATAATCTCTCTAGATCAGTCAAGGTCAGCAGTATCTTATTTTTCTCCTTTATCCAGAATATGCAAAATGAAATGTATTATTTTAACAATTCTTTGCTCCAAATTAATTCATTTGGAGCAAGTGTATATATCATTGAATCATTCTAGAAACATAGAAAACCTACAGCACAATACAGGCCCTTCAGCCCACAAAGTTGTGCCGAACATATCCCTACCCAAAAGTCTCTTAAAAGACCCTATCGTATCTGCCTCCACCCCCGTTGCCGGCAGCCCATTCCACGCACTCACCACTCTCTGCATAAAAATCTTACCCCTGACATCTCCTCTGTACCTACTCCCAAGCACCTTAAACCTGTGCCCTCTTGTGGCAGCCACTTCAGCCCTGGGAAAAAGCCTCTGACTATCCACATCATCAATGCCTCTCATCATCTTATACACCTCTATCAGGTCACCTCTCATCCTCTGTCGCTTCAAGGAGAAAAGGCCGAGTTCACTCAACCTATTTTCATAAGGCACGCTCCCCAATCCAGGCAACATTCTTGTAAATCTCCTCTGCACACTTTCTATGGTTTCCATACCCTTCCTGTAGTGAGGCGATCAGAACTGAGCACAGTACTCCAAGGGGAGTCTGACCAGGGTCCTATATAGCTGCAACATTACCTCTTGGCTCCTAAATTCAATTCCACTAATTCTGTTTTTTTTTGCTATCCATCCATACCTCTCTAGTTTAGGAATCATTTCCCTAGGCTTGATATTTTGAACCACTTGTCCATACTTATTTAGAAAATAGTACGAAGATACTCTCTCATCTTTACTCCCACTATAACCCTTACATTGTGATTTGAAGCCTAACCACGAGTGTTAGTGAAATTAATAAAACAAGATTATATGCAGAAATGGTCAGTCCTGTGCCACTGCACCAATCTACACTCTGACTTACTACTATTACAATATCTAGTGCAATTAGTAACTTATTTTCAAAAATAATCTGAAGAAAGAGACTTTAATTGTATTATGTATAAGGCAATATCTGTGTACACAATGGCTACGTTTTTTTTTCTCATCTGTCCCCAATTCAGTTGCAAGCTACATCATTCCCATTCCCTGACATTAAATATTTGTCAACAAATACAAGTAGTACAAGTTATCCTACAGTTAACACAGGATTCTGAAGATTGGAAAACAAAACTCTGATACTTACTAAGTTCCCTGTTTCTGCGGAGCTCAGTGGCTAAGTCACCTGACTTGTTCCAGGCACCAATGATATACCCAAACTCTTTAGTGTTCTCTAAAGCCTGAAATAATAGCAAGTGACAAGCTTGTTGCATAATAAACAAAACCTATAAATAACATGGGGACATATTTTAAAAAACGACATAACTTTGTATCAACAAACTCCTTCAGCAATGTCTATTATTGCTCTTGCTTGGTTTATAACTCTACACGAGTTGACATAGGGATTTGTCACTCCTCAAAAGACTGCACACAGATACTGACCTTGAATCATAAAGTGCAGTATTCTGAATTTACTTAGAGGATTCCTGTATGTGTTGGGGGAGGGATGTTTAAAGGAAATGGGCAGGATAAGTTATGGGCGGGGTAAAAAGTTGTGGGTGCCTAGAGGTGGTGGTGGAAGCAGGCAGAATGGAAGAATTTAGACAGGCACATGAATGTGCAGGGATTGGAGGGATATGTATCATGTGCACACAGATGGGATTAGTTTAATTTAGCATGATGGTCAAAACAGATTTCATGGGTTGAAGAATTATTCCTGTGCTGTATTGTTGTATATTTTATGGTTCTGGTTTACTTCTTAAATCAATAATAAACTATCAGGAGACATAATTCACACACAGGGAACAAAATCAGCTTATAGTAGCAATAGGCATATCCAAAAGTTGCATTTCAGGAACCATACAATTGCTCTTATCTTCAGCTGTGCCACTAAATAATTCTAAGAGATTAAAGGTTTTTGTCAAAACGGAACTAAGAATCAATCTGACTGTATCTGCATATACATAAGAAATGGGTTGTGCAATTCTGGCAAAAATTGAAGGTGAGAAATTGAGATTGTTTACAGTGTGTTTGTTGCTCCAAAAAAGTTGTTTTTTCACTTCTGATATTTTTATAAGACCTGTGAAATTTCCGACAGGTAAAGGTCTCTGAGAGACAAAAGTACTGCCAATCAAGTTGTGTATTGTAGAATTCATTGGCTATAACAGCTAATTTGATTATGAATGATTGTCAATTCTGCTCCAAGAGCAAGTAGTGAAGAAACATGCAGAGAAATACAGCAACATTTTAAACGTGCTATTCATTATTTTTAATCATATAATCCATACTAACCTTCAAAGCACTCAGTTTCTCTCTGATTGACTGGATAACCAAGACAGACTTCTCCACCTTTGACCTTAATATATTTAATCTATATTAAAGGAAACTATCCCAATTAGAACATGTATAAGACATCAGTACCTAGCAAATGATGTATATTTATAATCCTTTTTGAGGAAAGACTTGGAAAAATTTTTGAAAAGGAAGAATATACAAATGTGCAGGGAAGGATATGAAAGGGATTATAGTGAACAGCTCTAGTTATCACTTGACATCATGTCCGTAAACTGTATCATCTGTAATTTTTATAAATAGCGGATTTGAAATCTTGTACATGTAATCACCACTTTTAGTTTGTTACACTTTGGCTGTTCTTTTCAGTGTATTCTAATGCTCTGAGTGATAACATAAACACATTCCTATTACATATCATTTTATAAGTATATTTAGGTGGTAAATTAATTTTCCCCAGAGTGTCGGATTGCTAAGCATAGCCCTTCTTCCACTTAGCAACAGGAGGCTTCCTGTTGATTCAGTGACTCACTCTTTCTGGTCTGAATTCAGCTGCCCTCTTGTGGATACCGTTGTCTTCTCTGTCTGCAACTCTGGAGCTCCTACAGGACAACAGAAAATGCAAAAATTTCAAATTGATCTTTGGAAAGTACTGTTGAATACACAATAATCCAATTTCCCAAATGTTCTTCTTGTTTGATTGACACATCTTTTGTGAAAAGGAAGAATGAGTAAATGACATGACCCTACGATCTGGCCAATGCTCCTCTGAAATTGCCTTTGGTAAATGCTCAAGACACGATTAGTATCCAGTTTTTTCTGCACCCAAACAATTGAACATTTGGTTTAAAATCAGTTTGCCTGTTTGTGCTGGAAATAGTGCAGAGTATAATCAGAGTCAAAATCAGGTTTAATATCACTGACATATGTCATAAAATTTTTTTTGAGGCAGCAGAACATTACGAAACATAATAATAAAAACTACACGCTATAATCTATATATATATATATATATATATATAAATTAAAGTGCAAAAAGAGAAGTGTTCATGGGTTCACTGTCCATTGAGAAATCTGATGGCGGAGGGGAAGAAACTGTTGAGTGTGTGTCTTCAGGCTCCTGTATCTCCTCCTTGACGGTAGCAGTGGGAAGAGGGCATGTCCTTGGTGATGGGGGTCCTTAATGATGGATTGCCACCTTTCTGAAGCATCACCTTTCAAAAGTTTCCTGGATGCTGGAGAGATTAGAGCCCATAATGGAGCTGGCTAAGTTTACAACTTTCTGCAGCTTTTTCCAATTCTGTAAAATGGCCCCTCCATATCAAATGATGATAAAACCAGTTAGAATGCTCTCCACAGTACATCTGCAGAAATTTGCAAGTATCTTTGGTGACATACCAATTTTCTTCAAACTAATGAAACACGACCGCTGCCTTGCCTTCTTTGTAGTTCCATCAATATGTTAGGGCCAGGAACCTGAAACTGCTCAGCCTTTCCACTGCTAATCCCTCGATGAGGACTGGTGTGTGATGCCTTGACTTCCCCTTCCTAAAGTCTGCAGTCAATTCCTTGGTCTTACTGACATTGGGTGCAAGGTTGCTGTTGCAACACCCTCAACCAGATGATTTATCTCGCTCCTGTGCACCTCACCGCACCTGTCAGAGTGTAACTTCAGGTCAGCGTATTCAAAAGAACCTTGAAAAGAAAAAATAAGAGATATCAAAGACAGAAATAGAGCTGTTTCCGAAGATGCAAAGGAGTCGCCGTTTAGTGCCATCTTGATTTTGCTCCACCCTCCTCATAGACTGAGGTGATCCAAGGCTGAGTGGAGAACTAGCGTGAATGCATCTGCTGTAAACCTATTGTGGCGATATGTCAAGGTCCTTGCTTAGGCAGGAGTTGATTCTAGCCAATGTCTCAAAGCACTTCATTACAGTAGATGTGAGTGCTACTAGGCAAGTTGTTGAGGCAGTTCTTCTCGGACATAGGTCTATTTATTGCCCTCTTAAAGCAGGTGGGAACCTCCAACTGCAGCACTGAGAGACTGACGATGTCCTTGAACACTCCCACCAGTTGGATGGCACAAGTTTTCAGAGCCCTGACGCCTTGCAAAGGTTCACCCTCTTGAAAGACGTTCTTATGTCAGCCTCTGTGATACAGATCTCAGGGTTACTAGATGCTGCAGGGACTCACACAGAAGCAGTTTTATTCTCCCTTTCAAAGCAGGTATAAAATGCATTGAGCTCATTGAAGAGTGAAGCATTACAGCCATTCATGATGTTAGATTTCACTTCGTAAGAAGTAATGGGATGCAAACCTTGCCAGAGCTGATGTGCATCCGGTTCTGTCTCTAACCTCAATCAGAATGTTTTTTTTGCCCTTAAAATAGCTCTCTGTAGGTCGTACCTGGATTTAATGTATAGTTCTGGATCACTGATCTTGAATTCCACAGATGTTGCCCTCAGCAGACTACCAATCTCCTGGTTCATCCACGGCTTTTAGGTATGTGTGGTATATTCTTGAAGGCACACATTCACCCACACAGGTCTTAATGAAGTCAGTGACAACTGTGGCGTATTAATTCAGACTCGAAAATGAATCTATGAATATTGCCCAGTTCACCAAATTAAAGCAGTCCTGTAAGCACTCCTCCATCTCCTTTGACCATACCTTCTTGGTCCTCACTACTAGTGCTGTGGGCTTTAGTGTCTCCCTACACACTGGGAGTAGAAGTACAGTCAAGTGATCAGACTTTTCAAAGTGCAGGCATCGGATGGTACAGTAACCGTTCTTGATCGTGATATCACAGTGGTCATGTATTGACTCCTCTGGTTCCACGGGTGTTATGTTGGTGGTGGTTTTTCACAGACTTCTTCAAGCTGGCCTGGCTGAAATCCCCCCACGATGTTAGGGAAGGCATCAGGGTCCGTTATTTCGTGGCTGCTGATTATGTTGCTCAGCTCCTCCAGTGCCTGCCTGAAATTGACCTGAGGTGGAATGTACACCACTACCAGATAAAACAGACAACATTTGACCACTAGATATTTCAGGTTGGGTGAGCAGAACTGAGACAAAAATTAGCACGTTTGTGCACCACAATGAGTTAATCAAAAAGCAAACTCCACCTCCTCTATCTTTAAAAGACAGAGCTGTCCTGTCTTTGTGGAGAATGATGAAGACATTGGGCTGCAGCACTGCATCCAAAATTGTGGGTGTGAGCCAGATTTCTGGAAAGCAGAGGACACAGCAATCTCTGAAGTCCCTGTGGTATAGCAATCTCCAGTTTTATTTTCCAGAGACTGTAGATTTATCAGTAGGATAGTCGGGAGTGGAAGTCTAAAGCCACTGCATTTCAACTGTACCTGTGGACCAGTGCAACATCCTCACTTCCGTTTTCTTAATGGGAACTTACTCAAGACCCAAGTCTGTCATACGAAGTTTGTCAACTTTGAGTATGGATAGATTTTTTTTTTAAAGTATCTTAAAATGATGCTGCTTACTGAAGTATCCATGGCTGTGTCTGTGTATTTTAGCTGTAGTAGTCCTAAACAGGAATACATGATGATTCCCATCTGAGCTGCACACAAAAGTCGCAACTTAACGGTGCCATTTTACCAGAAGTTGGATGTTGCCAAGGGTAGAATGGTTTAGTTATGAACAGATATTAAGTCTGCTTTCCATGGACAGCAGACTAAGAAAGGACATGACTGAGGAATATAAAATTGAGGGGTTAAGACAGGGCAGACTGCAAGAAACATCTCCCCTCAACAGAGGTGATTAAAATTAGAAGACATAGATTTAGGCCTGAAGAGTTACAGGGGATCTGATTTTTTTTTAACCCAGAGACTGGTGAGGATATGGAATACACTGTCTGAGAGAGTGAATGAAAGAAGAGTCACTGACAGAATTTAAGAAGTAACTGGAAGAGTACTTGATGACTTACACATAGAAGGCTATGGGCCAAGTGCTGGAAGATGGGATTAAAATGGATTGGTGGCCACTGGTTGCTATGGATGTGGTGAGCTGAATGGCCTATTCTTATGCTCTATGTCTCATAGTTGAAACAGATAAGATCAGAAGCTTGCATATAAACCTTAGTAATTCAGATATTGAAAGTGTAGAAAATTAAAGTATAAACGTATTCTCTTCAGCATAGCATTTTCACATTGAATCATATTTTTACACCCATCACTAAGAAAGAATAAATTTGCATACATGAGGAAACTTCCGTTAATGCCCCACCTCCCCTTCGTACCCCATCCGTTATTTATTATTTTATATATATATATTTTCTCTCTCTCCTTTTTCTCCCTCTGTCCCTCTCACTATACTACTTGCCCATCCTCTGGGCTTCCCCCCCTCCCCCTTTCTTTCTTCCTGGGCCTCCTGTCCCATGATCCTCTCGTATCCCTTGTGCCAATCAACTGTCCAGCTCTTGGCTCCATCCCTCCCCCTCCTGTCTTCTCCTATCATTTCGGATCTCCCCCTCTCCCTTTCAAATCTCTTACTATCTCTTCTTTCAGTGAGTCCTGACAAAAGGCCCCGGCCCGAAACGTCGACTGTACCTCTTCCTATAGATGCTGCCTGGCCTGCTGTGTTCACCGGTAATTTTTATGTGTGTTGCAATAAGTTTGCATATTTATGTTTAATCAACATTGTTTTCCTTCTGCAGCCTTCCTTACATTTATTGAGACTATTAAATTACCATAATTTTGTATGCATTTTCCATTATGAATATTTCTGAAATTATTGTCGACTATGTGGATTACAGCTAGTTTTGTAAAGTAATCTGTTTGTACAACAATAACTCAGCAAAACTGGAACACCAATTATACCTATTAGAAAGTAACGAAAATGAGTAAACACTGAACAATGTAACTGAATAAGAGATTAAGCAAAACTAGTGTCCAAATACATTATTAGTGTACCAGAGTATGTCCTAAAATGAGAATCCTTGGGAGTATAAGGACTAAGACGCTGTGTTCCAGTGACTGGCGAAAACATTTCCTTGGAAATCATGGGTTTCTTCTTACATGGTGTTTTCTCTGCTTCCTGCAAAATAAAAAAAAAACTCTCCTCTAGACACAATAATTCCTTTTGTTTCATTAACAAAAGTATTTACAAATTTTCACTTCCATAACACTTACCTTTTTTTCTAACTGGAGAGACCGTTTAACTCTAAAATATTAAAATAAATAGGATTTGTTAAAAAAGGAAACAAATAAATAACTTCTAAACTCCAAATCTAATATAATTTCTCATTCCAATGTTCTCTACATTGTACATTCAGTAATGTATAGTACATTACTGTACTATATTATCTACAGTATATGAGATGTTTTTTTCATGTTCAGCGGCATTGGTTGCTTTTCAATTCCATCCCACAATATACCTTAAGTTCACCCAATATCCATTGAAAAATATTCTCATATGTGATATTATCCAAAATACAGTTTCTAAATGAGTACAAAATCAGGCAATGTATCAATACACTGTTTGGTAGTTAAAGCTTACAGACCAATGACCTAGTTCTTCTGATGTCCATTCATGTATACAGAACAAACACCGAGGCAAAACATCAGTTCCATCTCTGCTTCTCAACACAAGTTCATGATTAACACTGTAGTACATGGATTCTTCATTTCCCCTTGCAAAAAGATGAGGTTGGTTTGACAGATGAATAATTGAGTTTAATTATTGATTAAATGACCTAATAGGACTCCAAGAACAATCAATTGCAGCTGATTAATTGAAATATTTTTATGCTTAAAATTAATGATTGACCTTTCATTGATCCACTGACATGAAATCTGGCTTTGTCATTTAATGATCCTGTTTCACATCACATCAACAACATTGTTGCAATAACAAAACAATTTTTTGCAGGTTTGGGAATGAAGAATCAATACAACAATCAGATTAGCCATGATCTTATTATTGCTGTGCAAGCTTGAGAGACTGAGTAGCCGAGTATAAATCTGCGTGTTCCAGTGTATGTTCAAATCATCATCCAATCAGTACTAATTAAGAAGCTTCAAAACCTGCACTCTCTACACATGACTGTGCGGCTACGCACAGCACACACAACATCTATAAATTTGCTGATTTTGTTGTTGTTGTTGGCAGAATCTCAGACGGTGATGAAGAGGAATACAGGAGTGAGACACATCGGCTGGTTGATCGCTGTCGCAACAAAAACCTCACACCCAATGTCAGCAAATCCAAGGAACTTATTGTGAACCCTTACCAGCCCTCACTGAGGCATCAACAGTGGAAACGGTGAGCAGCTTGAAGTTCCAGGGCATCAGACATCTTGAAGGATCTATCATGAGCCCAACACATTGATGCAAATCATGAAGAAAGCACACTAGCAGCTATACTTCATTAGTTTATGGGGATCTGGCATGTAATTAAAGACTCGTGCAAATCTCTACGGTGAAGAGCGTTCCGACTGGTTACATCACTGCATGATATAGAGACTCCAATATGCAGGATCAAATGAGATATAGTAATTTTTATTCCTGCACTGTATTTTGCATGTGTCAGTGATAATAAACCTGATTCTGATTCATATTCATGCAGCATCTTTAATAAAGATGGACATTCCCAGGTACTCCATAATACCGCAAAATAAAGTAAAAATTTGGAAAGGCTGGCTGGAACTGCATGGTCAGAGAAGTGGGATTTTAGAAGTGTGTTAAATAGCAAAGACAGAGAAATTCCAAATTATTTGGCTAAAGCTAGGTCTGCTAATAGCAAGGAAGAAATGTAGAAAAGGACAGAAGAGGATGTTTCAGCAAAAAAAGGTTAGAGATACAGAATCTCTTTTGTTTGAATTTGCACAAATGAGTTAAAGTGAATTTTTTAGAAATTGGGAACCAATGTGATTTGCTCTGTTGGGGCTCTAAGATTTTAACCAAATGTGCTAGGAGAGCAGGGAATCATTGGAAATAAGAAAAAAAATTGATAAAGGTTTCATAACTCATCCAAGAATGAGCCTTTCCTATCTCTTTGACTCAGACACATCAGTACTAATTTTGTAATATACCTTGGGAAGCATCTTGAGAAATTTACTTTATTAACGATGTCATATAAATAGAAGCAATAGCTTTTAGATAATTAGCCAAATACCATAGAGGTAGTGAAAGGATTAAAAAAAAGCAAAGCAGTTTGTAGTTGGTACCATCAGCCTGATATGAATATACTGCAAAGCTGAAACCTAAGCCAATGGGATGAGCAAATGTATATAGTGTAATCGCAATCATTTTCAATAGGAGGGGAATCAGAATCAGCTTTATTCACTGACATATGTTGTGAAATTTGTTTTTTAGCAGTAGTACAGTGCAATACAAAAACATACTGTAAGATAAAGATTAAAAATTAAATATGTAGTGCAAAATGAGAGCAAAACAGCGAGGTAGCATTCATGAATCATTCAGATCGGCAGAGAAGATATTGTTCAAGAGTTGATTGTTGCTCTTCAGCCTCCTTTGCCTACCCCGATGGTAGAAATGAGAAGAGGGATGCTCCAGGTGGTGAGAGTCCTTAATGATGGATGTTGCCTTCTTAAGGCATCATATTTTGAAGATGTCCTCAAAGCTGGGGAGGCTAGTGCACATGATTGAGGAGGCTGAGTTTACAACCCTCTACAGCTTCTTCCAATTCTGCACATTGGCACTCCCAAAGGTGGCAATGCAACCAGTCAGGATGTTCTCCAGGGTACATCTGTATTAATTTACTAGTCTTCAGTGACCTAACAATTCTCCTCAAACTCCTAATGAAATATAGTTGCTGGTGTACTTTCCTGATAATTGCATCAGTATGTTGGGTCCAGGATAGATCTTCAGAGACATTGATACCCAGCAACTTGAAGCTGCTCACCCTTTTCACTGCCAACCCCTCAAGAGGACTGATGTGTGTTCTCCCAATCTTCCCCTTCCTCAAGTCCATAATCAATTCCAGTCTTACTGATATTGAGTGCAAGGTTGTGGTTTGACACCACTCAATCAGCTGATCTATCTCACTCATGCACACCTGCTCATCATTATCTGAAATTCTGCCTATAACAGTTGTGTTCTTAGCGAATTTATAGATACCATTTGAGCTCTACGCAGTCATGAGTGCAAACCGTAGAACAGCGGGCCATGCATGCATCCATCCTTGAGGTGCACCAGTGTTGAATGTCAGCGCGGAGATATTAATAGGAAAAGCGGGTGTGGGAGGCAGAGAAGGGAATGTACATTGTGAACATAGTGCTGCACCTCTTCCCCACACACCACTTTCTCTACTTCACTCTCGCTTTATCCAATTACCCCTGCCCCACAATCCCTCCCTAACTCTCTGCGAACCACCCCCGTGAGCCCACCCCTTTATCCAGCATTCCTTTCTCCATCCATCCTACTCTTCCCTCCTCTCCCCTCCCACTCTACTCCCGCCATTAACCCCACTCCGCCTGCCCTGCCACCATTTCCCAGTTTCAAATCCCACTTTCTCCTCTCTTCCCGCCTTTTCATCCCTCCCCTTTTAATTCCGCTTTTACTCCCTCTTTCCCGCTTCACTACCTCGCACCCACTTACGAGCGTTTCGGTCCCATTCTTAGATTTTGCGCCACGTGTTGCATTTTTATGTGCCCGGAGTAACATTAGTTAGTAAAACGGTCCGTGCTTGGGGAAACCGCATCCTAATTCCCATTATCTTAATTTCGAATTTTAAAGAAGAGATAATTTGACAGTTTAAACTGGCAGATAGAACAACGCTTGAAGGAATTTTCGATAACATGCAAATAGTTACGGGCCGTTGTTTACGATTGGTCAATAATTAACTATTTATCAGTGTGCTGCATAAAATCATTTTGTATTTGCCTTGATTGGAACTGGAAAAGAAATAATCAAATCCAGGTGGTTCCATAGACAACGTTTCAGGAACAGTTTATTTCCTTCCGCCATCAGATTTCTGAATGGACAATAGACCCTCAGTATTTTCCTCTCTTTTTGCGTTTATTTACTGTAATACTTTTTTATATACATAATAGTTATTTATATTTTTTATTATTTTGTATTGCAA
This sequence comes from Mobula birostris, assembly GCF_030028105.1. Classification (NCBI taxonomy): domain Eukaryota; kingdom Metazoa; phylum Chordata; class Chondrichthyes; order Myliobatiformes; family Myliobatidae; genus Mobula; species Mobula birostris. Next base: position 62,879,375 of record NC_092381.1, on the reverse strand, counting down.
TACACTGCTGCTGCAAACAACAAATTTCACGATATAAACTCGTGATATTAACCCTGAATCTGATTCTGAAAAGCGGAACCACTGTTTTGAGCCGAGTCCTTTTCGCAGTGGGACCGCGAGCTTCCGATTGGTTGCAGTTGTTGCTATGGTTGCGGAACGGCCTGGACTGGGAGCAAGTGGTTAAGTGAGTGACTCGGCTCACCAACACTTATTTAGGTATTATATAGTCATAAACGACAACGTCTTAGCGAGATCAAATTTTTAATAAGTAGCAAATGTTTTTCGTAAATAGAGGTGGTTTAACAGCACGCGTTTTGTTTACCATTTAATAACTGGAGGAAGTGAAGTTAAAAGTTGTGAGGTACTGGAACGGAGAAAAGGAGGACACTTAACAGGTTTTCAGAATATCAATAACGTTATGGCAAGGTGAATATGAAAGCTTTGGAGAACAGGTTTTGGAGATCATTTTGGTCATGGGTTTAGAGTGTATTTCCACGAGATGTGAATGAAATGGAAGCCATTCCAGTTTAGAGGGAAGTTGGATAAATATTTGAAACAGTGGAAATTCCACAAGTGAGTCTTCACTGATATTAAAGTAGAATTCTATCCGTGTGAATAGGCATGCAATAAACCTCAGATCTTTTAATTAGAATATGTTCAATTAAAATATCTGATTATAAGTTTCAGCTCAGATATTGCCAGTTCAGAACTATTAATAAATAAACAAGGATGAAAAGAATCCTAATGTTTTATGCAGGTAGATCTCTTAAATGAGAGTTATGAATTTCCAAGATTGTGCCTCTTCTATATATCAAGTGTGATTAATTTGTTCGTTCATAGTAAGCAATCTAACAAAGCCTTAAACCTGGCTTCTCAATGGACATTTGCTTGCTTTCTTAGAGGGGGTCTTTGTATAACTGGTAATGTGTATTTAATCTAAATGTTAATAAAAACAATGTGTCCCAACTCCCATCTTGGTTAAGATTAGTTAAATTAGTGGATCATCATTTGAAACCAGGACTTTCTAAAGTTACAACAAGCTCTGCCTTTATTGAAATTCTACTTATTAATATATGACATATCTTACAACAGGCATTATAAATATTAAGTATATGATACAAAAGTAATTTTGCCATTGTTATTCATCTTTACTGGCTGGCTGATAGTTTTGGCAATGGTCTGTATTCCATAACAACCTTAACTCACTGCAAAACTACTGACTGAAAATTTTAAAATGACACAACTCTTTGTGAATTTTCCAGAATGTCGAATCGGCAAGGATGGATCACACCTGCTACAAAAAGATCAGCACAATCTGAAGCTGGCAGATCTCAGTGCATTGAAGAAGAGACGTTTTATAGAAATTGCAGAGCAGCTTACCTGACGGTGTTTGGTACCACTTTGGAGAATATAACTTCCAAGGATCAACTCTGCCTGGGTAAATTTTATTTAATCAAGTTCATACACTGTTTATAAATTAGTGTTTTGCAGTCAAACAGAAAATATATAAACACCCTTGCAGAGTAGTATGGGATGATGATAGATGAATGAAAGGGAGGTAACTTTAAATTCAGTTGTTTTATTTCTTTGCCACAGAAATTGCCAGCAATAAATAAATGGTATGATTAGAAAAAATAATTGGGCAACCTCTTTCTTCTGAATACTTGACAGTACCAGAGAAAAACATTGTGGATGTGGGAAGTTTAAAATAATAGCAGTTCCTAGATATTCTGAGATGAGTCAAATTAATTGAGAAATAACTGGTGTAAACATGAGCATGTTTACACTGATTAGAATTCCATTAAGTTAGTGACCAGGTCTTTTGTTGACATTGGGGGGAAAGGTTGTTGTCATGACGCTGTGTCACTAGGCTCACTATCTCCTTTCTGTACTCCAACTAGTTGTTATTGAGATACAACTTCCTACAGTGGTGTCAAGGGATATGGGGAGAAGGCAGGAACGGGGTACTGATTGTGGATGATCAGTCATGATCACAGTGAATGATGGTGCTGGCTCGAAGGGCCGAATGGCCTACTCCTACATCTATTGTCATCCGAAAACTTGTTGACAGAGTTAGAGCAGAATAAGTGGGCTGTAGTCATTAAGGCATATTACTTCATTATTCTTAGCTACCAAGATGATAATGGTCGTCTTAAAGCAGGTGGAAACTTCAGGTTGAAGAAGGGAGAGGAAACAAAGTCTGCAAATACCCTCCTCAGCTGATCTGTGCAGGACCTAAGGATATGGCCAAGGACAATGTCTCAGCCAGTTGATTTCCATGGATCATTCTTTGGAAGACTGATCTTACATCTGTAATGGTTGTGAAAGGCTATTTATAAATGCAAGTCTGTATCTCTGTCTTCCCTTTTTTTTGTTAATTGTTAATGTGCTTAAATTATAGCTCTCCAGCAAGCTGGAAGGAATCCTTCCAGAAAGACACTTGGAAAGTACTGGACACAATTTACGAAGACGTTAAATTTTGATGACTTTTGTGAGATCTTGAAAAAAGAAGAACTAACAGATAAGAATGAATTGATGAAAGCTTTCAAAAAGATTGATTTAAATAATGATGGTTATATTGTGCAGGAAGAACTTTATAAAATACTCACCACTGTAAGTGCTTTTTTCAGCCTTTGTTCAGAATAAATATTGGTCATTTCAAAATGCACCAAAGTTAGAAATTGAATCTTTCAGTAGTGTTATCAGAAGCCAATGTACCAGTCCAATATATTAGAATGCAAGGTCACAATGTATGGGACAAATACTTGAATATTATTTTAACTGAATACATGGACCTGTTTTCCATGTAATTCTAAACATGGCTAGGTCGATTTGTGGACTTGTTACTTGATGGCAGGTGGATTGACTGAACGTAATGAAGCTTTGCATCCTTGCTCCCAAACGCCAAAATTGCAACATCATGTGCTCTGACCTCAAAAGGGATATTTGATTTTAAGTAATATACAGAAGAAAGTCTCCTCTCTGTCTCCCAAATGCAATCTTTTTAAAACATGTTTCGAATTCTTTTTTCTCAATGAAAAAGGAATTTTTCACTCTGGTTTCCTGGGCTGCATACATCCAGGGAAGACCATCTCTGGCCCTGCCAAACATGTGAGATTGAGGCACAAGCCCCAGCCTCTATTTGTGTGGATGCTGTTACAAATTAATGCCACAAAGTAACAGACAGTACACTGCGTACGATTAAAGGAATTGTATTTATGAATCTTAACTAAAGGGTTAGTAAAGAATAACAAAAAGTAAAGGGCCCATTCTAATTAAACAGTCAAATGTGCACAAGTTGGAGCTCATCTTGAATTTCTCTGTCACCCACCCGCTGGGCCCTTGGTCAACGTGAAAGCACACGCTACCTTCCAAACTTCACTCGCAGTTCATCTTGATAAAATGGGTTTCCCACCGGATCGTATGCTATGACCGGTTCTCCCCAGTGTCTTCTCTCTTTATCTCCTCTCAAGCAAAAGCCCAAGACCAATCTTATTGTCCCTCACTAAGAAAAACCTCCTGCTAATTGGATGGCACACACTCCACATCATCCCTTATCTTCAACAATAACACAAACAGGCTGAAAGTAGAACAAACAGCTCTTACAAAGCTGCTAAATGAAATACCTACAGCATAACAGTAAAGATGTGAACCAGGGCACAGCATGAAGATGACAACAATTCAAGAGCTGGAAAATTTCAGAGTAACTGGCTTATGTTTTTTTTTTGTAATTTTTTTAATTGAAGTTCATCAAACAAACATTTCCATATGATGTACTTCAGATACTGTACATATATATCTAATATTTGTCACAAATCTCCACATAATATTTGTCTGAGGTATACTCTTATAGAAAGGAGAGGAAAGAAAGAACAATCGAAAGAAGAAAACTATGTACAAAGTAGGGAGTGATTTTTTTTTTTACAACATATTCATTGACTTGTGAGTATAAAATCAGGCCGATGAGGTGTTATGGAGTTAAACCATTTTTCCCAGTATGAATCAAATTGTTCCAACTTATGATTAACAGATGCTGTTATCTTCTCTATTTTGTAAATGTCCATTGTAATTTCCATCCATACATTTAAAGATGGGCTTTCCTGTGATAATCATTTCCTGGTAAGGGCCTTTTTACCAGTCACCAGCAGTATATTCACTAAATATTTATCTCTTTTCAACCATTCTTGAGGTATATACCCAAAATATATGGTCTTACTCTCTAAGAGTATTTCACATTTAAAGATGTCTTGTAGGGCATTATGTATCCCACTCCAATAGTCTTTGATAATGGGGCATTCCCAGAAAATATGATAATGGTTTGCATTTTGATTTCCACAATTTCTCCAGCAAACAAGGAGGTTACTATCATAATGGGATTTCTGAGAGGGTGTAATAAAATATCAAGTTTTTCCACCCAAATTCCCTCCATTTCTGTGAACTGGTACACTTCCATTGATACCTCCATAATATTGTCCAGTCTTCCTCAGATATTATTATCTCTCCTTTCTTCTCCCATTTTGTTTTAATGTATATAGTTGAATGTGTTTTAAGATTTGACAAACCCTTATACACGCTTGAAATGATTCTACTACCGTTGTCTGAATTATATGCTTTTCTAAATACAGTAACTCTATCAGACATGTACTTGCCTTGATTACATTCTTAACCGTCCTATTAACATACTGTCGCACCTGTAAATACTGGTAAAAGCCTTGTTTTTCTAATAAGTGTTTCTCTTTGAGCATTTCAAAACTGAACAGTGTTCCTTCTTTCATTATATTGCAAATAGTTGTCATTCTTAGCTGTCCAGTCCTTAAATCTAGCATCCAGTTTATTCGGCGCAAAATCCAAGTCATATGCACACCATTTAAGAATTGCAATGTCTCTGGCTATGTTTTTATACATTAAGTAAGTCTACCTCAATGCAGCACGTAAATCTGATCCTGTATACACATCAATGCAATTTACGACAAAGGGTGACTGAAGAGTTATCAACAAAAATAGTCCTGGTGCTTTTATTTTGCCCCATCTTTTATTTGAGGCTGTCATAACATTGGTAGTTCTGGTTGCAGTTCATCATTATAGGATGATGATGAACCAATAATCTGTCCAATTGGTATGAGTTTTCAAATCACACATAAGGTTGATCTCTAGGCTTAGTGTATACCTTTTTTGAACTTCCTAAATTTTCTTCTCATGAGTCAACAGTGTGAAAATAAAAGCAAGGTAGAATACAAGAAAATGAAGGTGCTCCATACAGGATCTCGGCCATACCTCTGCCTTCATTTATGCTGCCTGATCTGCTGAATTCCTCCAGCAGTTTGCTTTTTTGCTGTCGAGGAATTGAGGTCTAAGAAATTACAGAAGGGTTTTTTTTCTGAAGCCTCAAAGTCTATTGATCAAACTGAAAATTAAGCTTGCTCATTATGAATTATGTCTGTTGAATGCTACTCCACAGTATATTGTTAGGAGATTAAAACTCCAGGTCAAAAATTGCATATGAGCCATATGATTCAATGCTGCACATTATCTTATTGAGATTTAATCAGAGAATTAAACATGACAACCCACTGTATTGCTGAAGAAGCACCATACTATCAGAAAAGATGTTAAGCCAAAGTTCTAGCTTCCCCTTTAGATGAATCTTCCCATGGTGTTTTTACAAGAAAGATAATCTTCCTAGTGTGCTAGCAACATTGATGTTATTATTGCATTAGTTGTTGTATTTATAACTGAGCAACAATGATTACTTTGGGACGTTCTGAGGGTCTTGTAAGATGCCATGTAATTGTAAGTGATGTTTTGTTCCTTTGAGCATAGCAAAGTTCAAAGTATATATATGTCACCATATACAACCCTGATATTCATTTTCTCGTGAGCATACTCAATAAATTGAATAACCATAATAGATTCAATAAAAGACCACACCAACAGGATGGCCAACCAGTGTGCCAAAAGGCAACAAACTGCAAATACAAAAAGAAAAATAAGTAAATAAAGAATAAATATCAAGAACATGAGATGAAGAGTCCATGAAAGTGAGCCCTTAGATTGTGGGAACAGTTCAGTGATGGGGGAAGGTGAAGTTGAATGAAGTTATTCCCTCTGATTCAGGACGCTGATGCTTGAGGGGTAATGCCTGTTCTTAAACCTGGCGGTGTGAGCGCACTGGCCTCCCCATATTCAAGAAAATCTTCAAAAGGTGGTGACTGAAGAAGGTGGCATCCATGATGAAAGACATGCCTTCTTTGATTACTATGGTCAAGGACGAGATGCAGGAGCTTGAAGATGTTCACTCAGCATTCTAGGAATAGTTTCTTCTGCTCTGCCATCAGGTTTTTGAAGACCTGAGACCTGAGGCTCCTGTACCTTCTTCCTGATGGTAGGAGTGAGAAAAAAGCTGGGCTGTTGGGGTACCTGATGATGGATGCTGCTTTCCTGCAACAATGCACAAAGGTGGGATGGGCTTTACTGTGAAGGACTGGGCTGTATCCACTACTTTTTGGAGGAGTTTCTATTTATGGACATTGGTATTTCATATGGAGCATAGAAGCAGTGCATTTGTCTTAAGTCTTAAAGATGCCCTACTCGGCTCTTTCTCTGTTTAACTTTCCTGTCTCATTTGTGTTAGGAATTTTAAGAGCAAGAAAGGAGTATTAGGCACAATATGACTGTATATATTGTAGATCCCAATGTCACCAAACTGCCATATTGGTTTTCTTTTGTGTAACCCTTTTTCTTTAGGATTCAATACACTTGTTTTTCTTGGTGATTAATTTCATTTGTTTGGGAAAAGTCACCATTGGCTTTCTTTATAATTCTGATGTCCTATATTTAATATCTATATTCCCTAATAACTGAGTCCTTTCTTATAAAAATTAAATGACATAATTTCAGCATTTCATTTCACATTGCATCACTTCTTCATTGTGAAATGTTACTAGTGGATGAGTAATTTTTACATAACATTCTAGTCTCACAAATATTTGTGCTATTATTTTTCTGCAGAAAGGCGAGAAGATGACACATGAAGAAGTTAAAATGATTATGGATGAAACTGATGTTAATAATGATGGAAAATTGGATTATAATGAGGTATTGAAATGTAACATTAAGCTGTTCTTACATTTATCATGCTTCTTATGGAAAATCCAGGAGAAGTGTGCTCTACATTTCTGGAAGGTATTTGATCAATTTTAGTGTCCTGGAACAATTGTAAAATATAGCTTCACCTTTTCTCCAATTTTGTCTCCTTGAAGCTTCTGAATTTATACTACCACACTTACCTCTTCTTTTAATTGTCTTTCTCAACTGAACATGTCCACTTACCTGTTGAGATTATGATTTTCCTGCTTTCCTTCTACAGACTCTGAATCTAATAATTCCACTTTTTCACAACTCTTTCCTTTTGAATTCAGTTTTTCCATTCTCCTCTAATTTGTCTGCTATCCAACCGTTTTGGGTATCAGCCCCTGTGTCTACTTTTTAACCATATTCATGGATAATCTTTTATCCATATCATCTCACATTCCTTAAATACCACAGAAGGTGCTGACAAGGTAAAAGGCCAAGCGTGCTCCTATCAGATCGTGGAGCAGACATGGAGGGCCAGCTCCTTCTGTTTCTTCAATGTTTATGGTATTTGCCATGATATTTTGCTTAAAGAAAATTTGCAGGAACACACAAATCCTTTTGCCAGAATTGCATTATGATGTGGGAAAGCCTATTGTCTGCTCTGATGGGACAGAAACTGAGGAAAACAGCGCATAATTAATGCTGTGCAGGGAATAGAAATGCCAAAGGAGAAAAGTTATGGGAGAGTGATGTATTTGCACGTGTGCATTGTCTAGTCCATATGGTAGAGTCTTCTCCATAATCATTTTGGACCTTCCTGCCATTGGACCAAGACTTCGCTTTGTTGAGATATGATAGCTAGTGTGCAGCAGCCATTGAATGTTAAAAGAAATCACTCAGGGGCATCTCCTGTTTCTCGGAACTGGAAGCAAGGCATATTGATCCTGAGAGACACCTAAAAGGATATTTATTGAAATTTCAAGCTTGAATTTATTTTTTTTGCCAATTATAATAAACGGCCACTGTAGTTCTGCATTAATTTTTATTTACGCACTAGTAAAAATCTTTGTTGCCAATTTTATCACAGTCATGTATTTTACCTCAAGAGTACAGGTTCTAAAATGCAGAGAGACTACTAGACTATTTATTTGTGCATGTTCATCAATATTGGGTGCTAGGAGAAAAACCTGGATTAATTAAATCATAAGAATCAGTGGATGACTTTGAATGTGCAGGAATTGTATATCGTCATTACCAATTTACTCATAGTTCATTATAGAACTATGAAAAAAGTGCATTTACCTGAAGTTTTTATAAACTGAAAATCCTGCTGCTGTCTGTAAGGAGTTTGTATGTTCTCCCTGTGACTGCATGGGTTTCCTTCAGGTGCTCCTGTTTCCTCCCACAGTACAAAGACATACTGGTCAGTAAGTTAATTGGTCATTGTAAATTGTCCTGTGATTACATTAGTGCTATATCTGGGGTTGCTGGGTGGTGCGGTTCAAATGGCTAGAAGGGGCTATTCCACGCTCTTTCTCAATAGTAAGTAATAAAATAATAATTTACCAAATACACATATGAAAGCACATTTCTCAGCAAAACCTAAGAATAATGCTCATGTCAGATCGTGGAGCAGACGTGGAAGGACCAAATGGCCAACTAAGAAATCAATAAAATCTTAAGAATTCTTGCTGAACATATAGTGGAATGTAGATGATTATTATTCAGCGTTTTGATATGAAAAAGTAGTTAATTGGTTGTAATTTTTTTCTGTTACCTGTAAGGCTGTGGCGTTATTTCTTTTTTCTTTCAAAGTTCCATAAATTAGAAATTTATTAACTAATGGCTAAGTTTGTTTTGTAATGTTTATATCATTTGTTAAATGATTGAAATTAAATGTAGGGTACACATTTTGCACATGCAGATAGAATATATATCCAAATAATTAGAAGGTAAAATACTCAGATAATTCCTGATTTCCCCCCCCCCCCCCAACAAACAGTATTACCTGCCAGGAATTCAAAATCACATTATCCCTTTATACCAAAGCACTTTAGTATGAGAAGTTACCCTTCCTTTAATTTAGTATAGAAAATAGTGCCATAGTTGTTGTAATATAAATATGATCGAATTTCTCCTGGTTAAGATAGAAACACCTCAAGGTAATGTTTCTCCAGAGAGAGCAGTGTTGTAAATAACAGCTATGGGAAACTCGTTTAACTAGGTCTGTAAAAGGTATCAGGATGATTAATCAATAATGACCAGAATTGAATTAGAATTGTTCAGTTACTGATGCTGTAGAATCCACTTTCCTGTACAGTATATGTAGTGTAAAATCTACAGAACAGCATGTTATAGGATTACTACTACCCGAAGCTATGTTGGAACATAATGGGATATTAGCATTGAACTGGATTTTATGATTTTAAAATAGTAGTGTGGCTATCTGTGTTCACCATTATTAAAGCAGGACCAGCTTCCTGTGTCTGCATGCATACAGATAATTGTGGAAATCAAGAAGTTATTGGTTTCCTTGTAGGATCTATGAATCAGAATTAGACGAATCGGAATTAGGTTTAATACCACTGGTGTATGTCATGAAATCTGTTGTTTTGAGGCAACAGTACATTACAATACATAATAAACTATAAATTACAATAAGAAATATATGCGTTTATTAAACCATATTAAGTAGTTCAAAAGGTGACACACTGAGTGTGTGTCTTCAGGCTCCTTTACCACCTCCCCGATGGCAACAATGAGAAGAGGGCATGTCCTGAGTGATGGGGGTCCTTCATGATGGATACCACTTTTTTGAGATACTGCCTTTTGAAGATGTCCTTGATGCTGGGGAGGCTAGTGCCCATGATGGAGCTGGCTGTAGCTCACAAATTTCTGCAGTTTCTTCCCGTCTTGTGTAGTGGGCCCTCCAAACCAGACAGTGATGCAGCCAGTTAAAATGGTACACCTGTAGAAATTTGTGAGAGCCTTTGGTGACATACCAAATCTTCTCAAAATTAACAATGAAATATGGCTGCTGTCGTGCCTTCTTTGTAATTGTATCAATATGCTGGACTCAGGATAGATCTTCAGAGATGTAGAAACCCAGAAACTTGAAAGAATAGTTGCTGGGGAAGTCCTAACAGTTTGCCTGAACGGCTAAGTCCAAGGTGGGGAATCATAAGCAAAGCAGGGAAAACTCCAAATCCCTCGTGCACCAATTCCTAAACAATCCTTTGTTTTAAAAAATGCAGTATCTTCATAAGGAGAAAACATTTCTCAACATAATACAACTTTTTTTCCCAAATGATTTGAAAACACACAAGAAATGAATCAGAATCAGGTTTAATATTACTGGCATATGTTGTGAAATTTGTTTTGTGGCAGCAGTACATTGTGTTGGCATTTCTCATTCTATATTGGTGATTCAACTACATAGTATGTTCATGAAATTGCAGTATTTGGTTACCCACTAGACATGCTAGGGAAGTTAAATATTTATTGACTTTTTCTTTTAAATATTTTGTAATAGATTATAAAACATAATTATGATCAAATTATAATTTGATTTTCCTCTTTCTTATTTTGCTTTGAATATGATTTGTCATTGAATTAACTATTCCAATTTGCCTTCAGTCATGCTGTTTATGATTTGTCAATTCTACACTGGGTGGTCATTTTGTTAGATGCAGGAGCGGCCTATGCTGTATGTGGTCTTATGCTGCTGTAGCCCATCCACTTTGAAGTTTAACATGTGCATTCAGAGATGCTGTCCTGCACACCTCTGTTGTAACAAGTGATTATTTGAGTTACTGTTGCCTTTCTGTAAGTTTGAAACAGTATGACCATTCTCCTCTGACCTCTTTAATTAATGGACTGTTTTTGTGTATAGAACTGCCACTTAATGGATTTTTTTTGTATTTTGCACCATTTTCTGTAATCTCTAGAGATTGTTTGCATGAAATCCCAGGAGATTAGTAGTTTATGAAATACTCAAACCACCCCATCTGGCACCAACAATCATTCACACCAAAGTCATTTAGGTTTCATTTATTCTTCCTTCTGATGTTTGGTCCAAACAACAAATGAACAAGTTGGCCATGTCTGCATGCTTCTATGCACGGAGTTGCTGCCACATGATTGGCTGATTAGATATTTACATTAATGAGCAGATGTACCCAATAAAGTGGCCACATAGCATATGTTCTGATTTGTTAAAGAGATACCATTACTTACCATGATGTAGAGATACTAGATCCCTTGCCAATACCTCTAGAAAGTCTGAACAAGGATTAAAAAAACAGCTGATTCTCTTTACTTTGCCTTTGACTGCAAATCTGAAGTATTATATTCAGGTACCTTAATGTCTACTTTTATTGAAATTAATGTACTGATGATTCAAAATTGACTTGTATAAGCCAAGTGGATTTGTCTGTGGTTTTATTTTAATATAGATTTTGATTATATTTGGTCTTTGCTGAGAGATAGAGAGAAAACAAGTGACCTGAATTGCTGGCACCTCTCAGTGTCATTTACAATTGTACATTAGAGAAAGTTATTATGCAACTAGTCTAGTAATAGGGTAAGTTTAATTTGAGGCTTAGAAGCCATCTTTTTTGGCCAATTGGTTAAGATTGATAGTCCCACTCTAAAGTACTTGTCATGCCCCTGTGTATTTTTCCTCTTCCTTCAGCTGTATACACAAATTTGAACTTAAATGTGTTATTACTGGCATTTATTAAATGGGATTTAAACAGATCTAGCATTTGAAGACATATTTGTAGTAATTGCTGTTCAGCTGTGATAAATTGTACTTCAGTCATGTGCTTGTTAATCATTTTTAGTTCCTTGTTAAACAAAGTCACAATTTTGAAATACTCGTTCATTTTCAAATCTCCCTGTGCTCATCCTGCTCTATTTCTGTAATTTCATCTAGACTTGTAACCCTTCAAGCTATCTGTGCTCCTTTAATTACAACCTCTTGTTTATCCCCAAATTTCATAACTTGCCATTGGCAGCTGTGCCTTCAGCTGCCATGGTCCTAAGCTCTGGAATTCACTGCCAAAACGTCTTGGCCTCTCTATCTCTCTTTCTTTCTTAAGGACATCCCATACAATCTACCACTTTGACTGAACTTTTCACCTGCCAAATAACATTATGAGTGGTTCACATCAAATGACTTAAGAAATATTGCTTTGTTAAATATGCCATGAAATGTAAATTGTTGCAAAAACACGTGATAAAATCTCAAAAGTTAAGTTTAAGGTCAAGTTTTAATTACCTTTTTCATAATAACATTGCAATCCTCTGAATTGTCTAAAGGAGATTGACCATTCTGGGATGTGCTTTGAAGGTACGATTTGGACATAATCTGTTATTTTTGGTCCCAGACAAGAAATTACATCACTTGCACATGTATAGCTGCATCTTCCAGCTTTTATTGATAGCCATTGAAATATTTGATTCTTACTCTCCTTATAATTTTAAAAGTTATAAACATTCAGTTTGTGCTGCAATCTATGCACTTTCAAATGCTCATTTGCTGTCACTTCACTTACAAATGATTTTCTTTCTCTCTAACCTCTTATGTTTAATCTTGTTAATCTTTTCCTCTTGTGACCTTGACTAACTTCTATAAAATTTAGCAATTTACATTTAATTAGGGAGCCTGAACCTGTATTATGAATTCAGAATAGCAAGTTTTCATATCAATAGAAAACTCAGTATCTAAAACACCTGAAAAGAAAAAGATTTTGTAATTTTAACTCCTGCAAGTATATGAAGGAGTAGATATTCTTTTCCATTTTTAATTTACTGGAAAATGTTCATAATGCTGATTGTGCAAACACAGTACTGATTTATATTGCACCTCTACAGTTTTGTAGATTATTTCTGACAACAATTGAAACAAGTCAAAAGAATGCAGTAGCAAGGTTAGATGCTAATGCAAAGATGAAACAACAGCAATTTGGAAACTTGACGTCACTTGAATTTTCATCCTTACCTTCAACAAAATCACTGCAGGGAGCTTCTCAAGATCAAGAAACTGAAACAATTCCCAGAAAAGGTAATATAGCCACAACATTTATTTTATATAATATGCCACATTTTGAATAGACGGCTGTATTTTTAAAAAATAGAATCGGTACTTTAAAAATTTGTTACTTTATATTACAAGTTTTGATAATGCCACGATAAATAATATAACCCACAGAACTGCAATAAATACCAGAATGCACCTGTATTAAACTTAAACTAAACTGCAATATACTGCAGTTTCATTAAAATATTGAATCCTATGATAGGGAAATATTTTGTTGAATAGGTTTAATTGGATAACCTTTGTGGTTGTGAAATGGCGATTCATAGTTTAATTATAGGTTTCTTAAAATGTCACTTCCAAAATATTGCAATTATATTGATATCCAAGTTAAAACAAAGGTTCTGACATTTATGTTAATTATTTGGTAGGAGGTACAGATATGAAAGGAAAAATGGCAGTTAACTCTTGAAGTTATTTTGGTGTTTTGAGAATGGATGCAAGTATATCCAAAATGAACATTTTTTTTTCTGATCAGAGATATAGGAAATGTACCTTTGAGTGGAATTACAATAGTTGGTTAAAAGATTGTATTTGTAATATACGTAGCTATGCCTTTTATGTTGTTCCAAGTTCTGTGATTCTTAAAATATAAATGTAAATATAGATTCTCATTGTATTCACAATTCTATTACAGGTGATGCTAGACTTTCATCAAGACCCTCAACTGCCCGAAGTCGAAGGACATCTGTTTCTTCTACATTTAACATGGGAGCTATTACTACAAAGAGTCTTAAATTAGCAGAGCCCAAAACAATAAAGGTAATTTTCATATCTGTGAAATCTGTTCTTTTATAGTTAAAAGTAAAAATTGCAGATAATGGTAATTGTGTGTAAATAAAAATAATGCCTCAGAAATACATACTCAGTTTGTATGTTTGTGAAACAAATAGTAATGTTTTGTTTGAGATCCAAATTCAGCATTGCACATATTATTTGTATCTTTAGCTATATGTATAAGGTCTAGTAAGGTGATAATAGAGCTTCAGAAAAATTTCTATAGATAAAATTGTGTTGAATAAAGGGAATGAAAATTTTCACTATTTAAACTATTCTGAAAATATTGCATTATTACTTCATGTAATTCTCAGCAAAATATAGTATGATTATATAAATGTTACCTATCTACAGGTTTGTCAGTCCATACTAAAAATAATAGCTCAACATAATTAATGTTATTTACACCATTGGCTCTATTGAAAGAAGCACAGAAATGACATGATATCCCTCAGGACATTATATCCTATATTTCTCAAGCTACTGTGGTGACATTATTGATTACTGGTTACTCTGACATGGAATTTTGTGCATTTCTTATATCAAAATGGAATGGACATAATTTTCTCCTATTGTGGGAATTCTGTGAATTTTGAAAATACTCTGAAAAAATAAATCACATTTAATTGCAAAGTAAAGCAAAAATCTACAAATGTTGAAAATCTGAAATAAAAAAAGGCAAAATCCTGGAAGTATGTAGTGAGGCAGTCATGAAATGGTATTTATTTGCTAACATTTCCCTACTTTTTCCCCTCAATACATCAAGCTCACTCAATGCTACAGTGCTGGCTGACCTTGGGTACCTTACCTAAGTGCCATTCTTCAAAATAAGCCCAGATAGTGTGTGGTGATATGCTGTCTGACTGACTTTAACAGGTGGTGTAGCTGAGCCTTATTTTCTGGAGTTAATTTTCAATGTCATGAATCACTTCACTCTTGTGTGAAGCTGTTGCTATTCTTTGCATGTCAGTATTGAAAGAGTTGATATTGCACCTCCAGTTGACAAAATCACAAAGCTGATAAAAGAATATAAAAGTTATTTGTCTGTAAAGATTCATAGATTTGAGAATGCCCCAGTGCAGTAAACCATCTTGGTTCACTTTATGATATACTCAACATTTATTCTGGTGATCATTTTAACTTCCTGGTGTGGTGCTACGGTCTTAGAATTTTACAAATCTAAACATGGAAAAAAAAATTAGCTTTCCACCAAAGCCAAGTGGGATTAGGCAGTGCTTATTAACCTATGGAGTTAAATGAATGAAGAAATGTTTAGGAAAAAAGGTTTAAGAACTTGTTCATTTCACTAAGTGATGTGATTATGACCTATTTTAACTTGCAGGCCCAGATTCTGTCCCAGATCTGTGCTGTGTCAGAGATTTAATCGAAGATGATGTTAGATTGATTTTTTTTCTTCTGGGTGAGGAGAAGCTGGTTTGGGTTTTGTGGTCAGTAGCCAAGTGGCACTGCTTGACATTGACCTTATAAAAAGCAACCTTGAAATTTTCAGAAGATTTTTTTCCTAATGCCTTTGTCAAGCATCAACAATGGAAGATTTAAAAAGCTCCTAAGAAGAGATTTTTTTGTGTAATATCAAAACAAACAGTTTCTATGAATATATAAACAGGAAGAAGGTGGCTAAAGTAGTTGTGTATCTCTGGTAATTTATCTTATTATTGTGTCATAAATCAAAATACAATGAAAAGCTGATATTTGCATGCCGTCTGACAGTTCATTCCATACATAAGTAGGTCAAGGTAGCATAAAAGATTACTGAATATAGAAACAGGTGTGGCCTCCTATATACCAGTGAGACACGATAGAGTTTGGGAGACCGCTTCACCAAGCATCTACACTCTGTCTGCTAGAAAACGCGGGAGCTCCCAGTGGCTGCCCATTTTAATTCCACTTTCCATTCCCGTTTTGACATGTCAGTCCTTGACCACCTCTACTATTGCAATGAGGCCACACTCAGGTTGGAGGAGTAACACCTTATATTCCGTCTGGGTAGCCTCCAACCTAATGGCATGAACATCGATTTCTCGAACTTCCGGTAATTTCCCTCCCCCTCCCCGCACCACTATTCCTCATTTCCATTTACTTCTCACCTTATCTCCTTACCTGCCTATCACCTTCCTCTGGTGCTTCTCCCCCTTTCTTCCGTGGCCTTCTGTCCTCTGCTATCAGCAGGCTAGGCAGCATCTATGGAAAAGAGTACAGCTGACGTTTCGGGCTGAGACTCTTCATCAGGATTGGGAAAAAAAGATGAGTCAGTGTAAAAAAGGGGGTGGGGTCCAATCAACTTCCCCAGCTCTTTACTTCTCCTTTCTCCCTCCTTCCTGGTTTCACCTATCACCCTGTGGTTCTTCCTTCCCTCCCCCACTTTCTTACTCTGACTCCTCATCTCTTTTTTGTCCAATCCTGATGAAGGGTCTCAGCCTGAAATGTCAACTGTACTCTTTTCCTTAGATGCTGCCTAGCCTGCTGAGATCCTTCAGCATTTTGTGTGTGTTGCTTGCAGAATATAGTATTACTGTTTCAGGGAAAGTATACTGAGGTTAGATAAATAAAGTGCAAGAGCCATGACAATGTAGATTGAGAGATCAAGAATTTATTTTGTTGAGAGATCTGATTAGTAGTCATAACAGTGAAATGGAAACTGCCTTTGAACCTGGTGGTGCATGTTCTTAAGCTTCTGTACCTTCTGCTTGATGGGAAGGGGAAGAGAGAGACTGACCGGAGTGGGAGGGCTCCTTGATTATGTTGCCTGTTTTCCTGAGGCAGCAAGAATTGTATAGACAGAGTTAATGGAGGGAAAGCTAGTTATTGTAATAGTTGTGAATGCATCCCAGTCTTTCTTTAGTTTCCTATGGTCTTAGGCAGCGCAGTTTCCATACTAAAACGGGTTGCATCCAGATAGGATACTTTCTGTGGTGCATCTATAAAAACTATTGAGGATTACTGGGGCCATTCCAAAGGCTAATGGATTAATAACAGGAAAAAGGAAGAGGCAGCAAAGTTAAATCAATGTCTTGCATGTGTCAACACCATGGAAGACAACTTCCATCCTCCCAAGATAGTACATAGGTTAATTTCAAATACAGAAGAACTGATAGAAATCCCAATCCCAAGGGATAAAGGCAGAAAAATCACCGGAACCCAATGGCCTGCTCCCAAGCATTCTAAAGAGGTGGGTTCATTGATAGTGGACCTATCAGTTGAAAATTCACTAAATTCTAGGTGATTACATTGGATAATAACCATTGTAACTCCATTGCAGTAGGGAGCAAAACAAAAAGCAGAGAATTATGGGCCAACACGAGGGAATCTGCAGATGCTGGAATTTCAAGCAACACGCAGCACACATAAAAGTTGCTGGTGAGCACAGCAGACCAGGCAGCATCTCTAGGAAGAGGTACAGTCGACGTTTTGGGCCGAGACCCTTCGTCAGGACTAATTGAAAGAAGAGCTAGTAAGAGATTATGGGCCAGTTAATTTTACAAGATGGCTGACTCAATAATCAAACAGGAAATAACCTTTTAAGAAAGCTGAAGATAATTAAATCTGGTCAGCATGATTTTATGGAAGTTTTTTAATGTTCTTTTGGGATCTTTATTGTCTAAAAATAATGCCATTATCAAGCAAGAACAACAGCCAATTATGTGCAAAAGATTCTTGGACAAATCAAGATGTAAATACTGTTGTTGCAAAGATAAAAGACTGGGACATATGTGATATTAAGGTAAAAGGCTACAATATAAACAATGAAAATCTGCAGATGCTGGAAATCTGAGCAACACATACAAAATGCTAGAGGCAGGCCATGTAGTATCTATAGAAAAAAATGACAGTCGACGTTGCAGTCCTGCAGAAGGATTTCGGCCCGAAACTTTGATTGTACTTTTTTCCATAAATACTGCCTGGCCTGTTGAGGTTCACCAGCATTTTGTGTGTGAGGCTCAAATATAAACTTAACACATTGAGTTAATTTTAATTTTGATTTGATTATCTGAATGAATGACTGTTGTTTACTTTTGAAGGGCCATGAAGATTGTACATCTGCTCTCACCCCATCTTCCTGCCACCCTACCAGGGAAAGAGTTCCTCACACCCTCACCTTCCACCCCACCAGCCTCTGCGTCCAGCACATAATTCTGCACAACTTGCACCATCTTCAACGGAACCCCACCACCAAGCACATCTTTCCCTCACTTGGCACTTTCTGTTTCTGCAGGGATCGCTCCTTATGCGACTTCCTTGTCCATTCGTCCCTCCCCACTGACCTCCCTTCCTGACACTTAGCCTTGCAAGCGGAACAAGTGCTACACTTGCCTCTACATCTCCTCCGTCACTACCATTCAGGGCTCCAAACCGTCCTTCCAGACGAGGCGACACTTCACCTGTGAGTCTGTTGGGGTCGTATACTGTGTTCTGGTGCTTCCAGTGTGGCCTTCTGTATATCGGTGAGACTCGAGGTAGATTGGGAGACTACTTCACCAAGCACCTACGCTCCGTCCAGCAGGAAAAAAGGGATCTCCCAGTGGCTACCCATTTTAATTCATACTTCTCATTCCCATTCCGATATGTCTATCCATGCCCTCCTCTACTGTCGCGATGAGGCCACATTCAGGTTGGAGGAACAACACCTTTATATTTCATCTGGGTAGCCTCTAACTTGATGGCATGAACATCGATTTCTTGAACTTGCGGTAATGCCTCTCCTTTTCACCATTCCTCATCTCCTCCATTTCTTACCTTCTCTCCTTGCCTGCCCATCGCCTCCCTCTGATATCCTTCCACCCTTTTTTTTTCTCCGATGGCTTTCTGTCCTCTCCTATTAGTTCAGTTTGAAAATGAGAAAAGGGTGCAGAGATTTTAAATGTAATAGCAGCTATTCTTTAGTTCTTTACTTCACCCTTCCCTGTCCCAGTTTCTCCTATCATCTTGTGCTTCTTCCTCCCATCTCCCCACCTTTTAACTCTACTCCTTGTCTTTTTTTCTCTAGCCCAACACATCAACTATACTCTTTTCCATAGATGCTGCCTGGCCTTGCTGAGATCCCCCAGCATTTTGTGTGTGGCTTGGATTTCCAGCATCTGCGGATTTCCCTGTGTTTATTAAATAGCTTGATACACATTTAATAAGGTGTAGCATTTTCCATTTTGTTTTAACAGTGAGGGTGATTCTTAAATATCTCACTTCTTATCAGTTGTAACACACAGACAAAATGCTTTAGGAGCTCAGCAGGTCAGGTAGAATTTGTGAAGGGAAATAAATAGTCAATATTTATTTCCCTCCTGATAAAGGGACTTGGCCCGAAGCATCGACTATTTATATCCCTTCATAGGTGCTACCTGACCACTGAGTTACTCCAGTGTTTTGTGTGTTCCTCAAGATTTCTAGCATCTACAGAATTTACTGTGACTTTTTATCAGTTCACTGATTACATCAGCGATCTCTGCAAAGGGTTCCTATGTTTAAAACTGCATGCTATCATGTCATCTTTTGAGGACAAAAATCAGAATATCCAAATGTAAATAAAAACTTAATCTGTTTTATACAGTTAAATCTTATTTATCGACTGATGGGCATGTGATAGAATACAAAAGTGTGATCAGAATAAAGGGATGAGAAAGTAATTTTGTAAGTTTTTGGGAATATTGAATTGACTTTGTTACTTATATCCTTCATATACATGAGGAGTAAAAATCTTTATGTTATGTCTCTGTTCAAATGTGCAATTATAGTAATAAAAATATTATGTACAACAGGATAGTCAATATAACATAGAAATACAATTGCATCAGTATGAATTAAGCAGTTTGATGGCCTGGTGGAAGCAGCTGTCCTGGAGCCTGTTGGTCCTGGCTGTTATGCTGCAGTACCGTTTCGTGGATGGTAGCAGCTGGAACAGGTCGTGGTTGGGATGTCTTGGGTCTCCAATGATCTTTTGGAACCTTTTTACACACCTGTCTTTGTAAATGTCCTGACTAGTGGAAAGTTCACATCTACAGATGCACTGGGCTGACCACACCACTCTCAGCAGAACCCTGCGATTGAGGGAAGTGCAGTTCCCATAATAGGCAGTGATGCAGCCTGTCAGGATGCTCTCAATCGTGCCCCTATAGAAAGTTCTGAGAATCTGCGGGGCCATACCAAACTCCTTCAACTATCTGAGGTGAAAGAGGCGCTGTGTGCCTTTATCACCACATAGCTGGTATGTACAGACCACCTGAGATCCTCAGTGATGTAGCTGAGGAACTTAAAACTGTTCACTTTCTCAGCCCCAGATCCATTGATGTCTATAGGGGTTAGCCTGTCTCCATTCCTCCTGTAGTCCACAACCAGCTCCTTTGTTTTCGTGACGTTGAGGGAGAGGTTGTTTTCTTGACACCACTGTGTCAGGGTGATGACTTCCTCTCTGTAGGCTGCCTCATTATTACTTGAGATTAGGTCAAACAGTGTAGTGTTGTCAGCACATTTAATTAGCAGATTGATGCTGTGGGTGTCGACAAAGTCATGGGTACATAGAGAGTAAAGGAGAGGGCTTAGTATACAGCCCTGAGGAGCACCTGTGCTGAGGGGCAGAGGTGAGGGAGCCCACTCTTACCACCTGCTGGCGATCGGACAGGAAGTCCAGGATCCAGCTACACAAGGCAGGGTGAAGGCTGAGGTCTCTGAGCTTCTTGTCAAGCCTGGAGGGAATTATGGCGTTGAATGCTGAACTGAAGTCCAAGAGCAGCATTCTCACATATGCATCCCTCTTCTCCAGATGTGTAAGAATGGTGTGTGGAGCTGTGGCTATTGTGTTGTCTGTTGATCAGTTGAGTCAGTAAGCGAATTGTAGGGGGTCCAGTGTGGGTGGCAGCAAGCTGCAGATGTAGTTCTTGACCAGCCTCTCAAAGCATTTACTTATTATTGAGGTAAGTGACTTCTGCGGGTCAATTGATGAAGTATTTATTTAAACTGTTCTGCATCTGTTTGTTCAGTTTGAATTTTTATATCTAATTTGAGCATCTGCCAATTATAGCAGTGTCCGATTTTGTAGGTTTAATAATTTTGAATTTTGCCTTATGTTACACTATGTGAACAAAAAATATAGAGAAGAAATACTGACTGTTGTTTGCTTCAAAACTAGAAGCAACCTCTTTCAATTTCCGTTCCTAAGGGGTAAAGATAACATGATATTGACTTTGTAAAGTCAATATTTGTGTAGTGTTAATGTTGATTTTTTTTTGTTTTCTTTCCTCCTTTCATCTCTTAACTTTGGTTATATCTTCCTTTCAACATCCAATACAATAACAGTTGTAAATGCTTGGAGAGAAAATTGGAAAATGCTGCTGCTCTGGTTGTGAATGAGAGCCTGGAGACCTTCTGTAAAAATTGTGCATTGATGATTTTTGTGCTGCAGTGTGGAGAAACAACAGAGCCACATCCCACTTGACACCTTTTCCCCCATACCTATCAACCCCAAAACACAAAGGCAGCATAAATATATGATGAAATAGAAAAGACGTCATGCCTTTCTATATTAGATGTCTGAATGCAGGGTCTCAATGGGACCGTATGTCACATACTCCCTCCAAGTAATTATACCCCTTAGGCTCTTTTGAAGATAATTCCACCCCATTAATAGCTTCCACCAAAAAAAAGACATCTGATGCAAGAAAGGCCCTGGTGTTATTTTATTTTGAAATCATGTTTTGTTTAACAATATGGTAGAATGTTGTAAATTTATTGCAGAATACATTGGAGTTTGTTAAAAGGATTGCATGTTAATTTCTTATGAATTACCTGGTCAGTTAAACATTTTTGGGAAGAACAGAAATAGTTATGCACCACAGAAGCAGGAATATTCCTTTCTTGAGTTTATGCAATCCTATTCCCATTTACCCTTGTTAAGCAAAGATTAGTTAAAATGACACAGCATTTGTAGATGCTTCTAGCTGGGGGTGACAAACTCCTTTAAAAATGAACATCTTAGCACAATAGCAAAGTGAGATATATTTTTTTTAAAAATAGCTGCAACTACATTTAAAATCTGTGCATCCTTTTCTCATTTTCAAACTGAGCTGAATATTACGCCTGGGGCATAGGGATGTTATAATGTATTACAGCCCAGCCTCTGTCTGCTCTTTGTGATCAGTAGGTCTGTCTTGTTTTTAATCTTTTGTCCCTGATACAGAAATTTTTAAAATACAAAAGACGTTCATAATATATCGATCTTACAAGATATTATCTGTTCAGCAGAGTTAAAACAGATTACATTTTACTTGTAAATTATGATGAAAGTTGTGTGGTGACTTCATCAATCACACCTCATTGCTGTTAACTGTGTGGAGAATTTCACATGGCTGATGCACTGTTGCAGGAATTCTTACACAGGTGATCAGAAAGAAAGATTTTGGCTTGGGTATCCTGATACTAATCAGATTTTTCTATTACTTGGTTATATTGTTGTCCCAAGTGGTTTGTTTATCTTCAAATTAATTTGGGTTCTAAGTAGTTCAAGGCTTAATGCATTTCCTGGCCATTTAGACTAGGGACTATGGATTCAATTCCAGTTGATGCTGAATGAACGAGTCTCATCAGTAATAACCCTATATGTAATCCAGAATTTCTGGGCTAGAGAAGTAAAATAAAATCCAGTGTCCAAAAGTTCATTGGTTTTCCAGTGACCCCTGCTGGAAGAAGTATCTGCACATACTGTGAAGTCTTTCACCTTTGAACAAGCTGGAAGTATTCTCTATTTTGGTGTTAAATGAGGTATCTCAGGGTCCATGGTATCTGGTATATCTCTGTATTAAAAAATAAGAGTCAAGCCCACAGATAAACAGATATTTTAAATCACTCCACTGGATTTTATGATATTATAATCTTTTGATTTGAATGCTTAGTTTAAAAGAAAGGTAAGAGTCCACGTAAATTTTCGCTATGCACATGTGAAATGAAAGAAAACAGATTAAGAACGTATTTGTTTTGCCATGATATTAATGAACTAAATTGCAAATGTTGACTTTAATTATCTGGCAAATTCTTCTCCAGGTTGGTATGCAAATTTTAAAGAGACCAAGTTTAAAAAGTAATTGTTAGAAGCTTTAAGATGAAATGTCATTCATCAAGGAAGTACTACCTTCCTAGAACGTCTATTAAACCTGTGAAAGATTCTATGTGTTTCTAGAAGTCAAGAGTTAAAGGATGTGATTAACAAGTCAAGCAATAAGATTGAAATCAACAATGAAATGGTAGAGTTGCTTTACCAATATTGTAACTTTTTATATCTTGCACTATATGGCTGCCACAAAACAACAAATTTCTTGATGTATGTCAGTGATAATAAATCTAATTCTGATTCTGAACTCACTTTTGAATGTTGCAGTTGAATCTGCTTCCACTACTACCCTGATAGTGCATTGTTGATGTTACCTGTAAAATGACCCATGAGACCTACAAGGTCAGAGCAGCTTTTTCAGGACATTGCATTAAAATCATTATCTTTCAGTGGAAAGAACCCGGAGCTGGATTTCATTTGACTTGACCAAGCTTCCTGTTTATTCATGTTGGCCGGTTCGAATTATTATAGGCTGACCTCATGAACACTCTGCACATTAGTTTAGCAATAAATGAAGCTTTAGGCAAGAGGGTTTAAGGAGTGTAGTCTTTTGATCCTATCCCTGGAATACCATGATAACTTGATGTAGATTCATCTCTGGTCAAAGCCAGAACTGTAATATAAAAGTTTACCAAAGGAAAATTTTAAAATAAAATTAATTAAAATACAAAGAAGTAATTAAAATATTAAAATAACTAAAGAAAAAATTCTCCTAATTTCATGACTGGGCACCTGCATTTGAATATGAACTCTAGCCTTACACAGGCATATGATTGGACAGGAGTGTTCCCTAGCAAGACCTATTCAGTTGCTGGAAAGTGAGTGGGATAAGTCTCAAACTTAATTATTCAGTTGTATTCGTGTGGGATTCTGAAACTTAGAGATTTAAACATCCCCAGGTCATGACTCCAGTCAGAAGAATGTGTGTCTGAAAATCTAAGTGGCTAGAGCGCCACCTGGTGCATTATGAGAAACAGAATGTCAGTGGAATGCTTTGTGAAATTTTAAGTGAAAGTAAATAAATACAACAATTTTTTCAACTCACATTTCTTGATGCATGCATAGAAGTCATAGCTTAACAAAATGGAAAACTGCGATACAAACCCCTCCTCCCAACCCTTGCAATCTGGGGTTGGGGGGGCGGGGGGTCACCTGCAGATTACGGTGCTGTCCACTTATCCATTTGAAGAATTATTGATCTTCCAGGACTGGGGATTGGAAGATACTGACACTCTTTCCTCAATCTGGAATGGACAACAAAATGAAAAATATCACTGCGTACTATGAAGCACAACAAATTATTTTAAATGAGTTCAGCCAAACAAAACAGATTGCTTTTTTAAACATTTTGCATATTGTTATCTCGTAGGAAAAAAATCACAGAACAAACCTAGTATAAGCTTCTAAGCCAAGTTCTGCCAGTTTACTTAGAACTTCCACTGTTCTTTGTTCATTTTTGTTTTATAAGGGGGCCACACATGCATTGATAAGGTGTTACTTGCATGGATGGTACTGAGTGATGGATTAATTATGACTGTTGAAAATGCCTTAGCAGGAAATAAACCAGGTAATCATAGGTATGAACACCTCAGACTTGTTCAGTACTGTCTCACATGAAAAGAAGTAGGCAAGGCTTTCAAGATTCATGCCTTAACAGAGCTGTTATATTTTGTGTGGCAAAGAAAATAATCTGAAAAAAAATTTTGAAAGAGTCAGTGGAATGCTATTAAGTAGTTGGGGGCAACCATTTTAGCAACATTATATAAAGAGAGCAAACAGAAGTGTGATGGCAGGTTAGAGAATACAGCATATTGAAATGATTACTGTCCAGCATTTAGGTGAGCTTTCATTCTGAGTAAATTATTATTTTGGGCTCCAGTTTAGTACTGCTCATTCTGTGACCAAGGGACTATGAAATTATTTTCTTCACTCGATGCAACCTGTTCCCAAAGTGAATTTATTATTAATGCTTCTGAAGATGTTTCTCTTTATTGAGTCTTTTAAGTTGCCTGGAATAATCCATGTTATTCGTGTTTTTTTTTTCTTAATGTGTAATTAGACGTAGATTAATAAGATTCCGTGAAGGTTAGATGGTTTTTTATTAGTGTACTCTAGGAAGTTGGAAGTGTCTCTACCAGTAAAAAGCTTGCTGCATGGTTATATGTTTATTTGAGCACATATTTATTTGTCATGGAATATTAGAAAATAAAAAATGCCTTTTTCCAAAATGTCCCTTCTATTAATTTTAAAACCACAATTCTATGTCCCAAGTATTTTGCATTCATGTCTTGTGTATTCCTCATTCTCACTCAGGTTACCTTGAGAAGGTGTTGAGTATTGCTAGATAACACTCGAATAATTAATTTAAAATTGTGTACAATAACTTTTAGAAGATAAAGAAGATATTGATTTCCTAAGAATATATAAAATTATTTTAATGGCTAATTTTAAGGATTTTATGTGCAAATTACATGTGAGTTTACAGTCTTTAAATCTCTGTTTTGAAATTGACCCAGAAATTTTTAATATAGCATCTCTCAATTTTATCCTTAGTATGATCAAAGTTCTTGGCTATCCCAAAAGCAACCATGCAAGGCATTGGAAGTGAGTCAATTGCACTGTGAAGGGTCTTTGTGATCCCATTTAAAAAAAACATTGTGACTCTAGAGTTAGAAGCTACTACCTTAACATAAAATTGTAGGCCACTCTACGTCCAGAATCTTACATGATTTTTTTAAAGTTAATCAAATTTCCAAGCTCGCAAATAACTAAAGTGTGCAAAATTTCACTTTTAATATATTTAATTATTTTTTCAAATTGAAATGCTATTTTGATGTCTGCCTGCATTAATGAACATTAATAAAAATCATGTCATGCACTTCTTATACAAGGCAACTTTTGATGTTTCATATTTATACCTTTTTATTATAGAATTGGCAACATGCTTGGTCAAAGGGATGCTTTTTCCTTGAAGATAATGATGGAATTGTTAGTCATCGTTATAGACTGGAATTACATCAAACTACTAATGTTTTTCTTACCATCGGACCATTAAACCTTGGCCAAACTGAAGGTATAATTTGTCAAGAATTCTGCAGCAACTAAACTACAGTGGGTTGATATTTTAAATACTGAAAACAGTTTAAACAAAAAAAATATATTTCCCCGAGATTAGTTGGTCTGCTGGAAAAGGAAGACAATTTGCTTCGTGTAAGTAAGATGAGGAAAGGTATTTTAAATTAATATGAGATTTGCAAACAAAGATATAATGTGTGATTGTTTCTTGGCTCAAAGTGACTAAGAGGCCACAATGATTAC
Organism: Mobula birostris; assembly: GCF_030028105.1. Classification (NCBI taxonomy): domain Eukaryota; kingdom Metazoa; phylum Chordata; class Chondrichthyes; order Myliobatiformes; family Myliobatidae; genus Mobula; species Mobula birostris. The sequence goes on along the minus strand of NC_092381.1, from coordinate 62,852,994 downwards.
AGTGTCCCTGCAGGTATACATTCATCAGTAATCATTTCAGTAATAAAAATTCACTCTTTTATCACAAGTCACCACCAAAAGATTTGAAGGAGTAATGTTAGTTCATTATTACAGAGTTTTTATGGGGAAAAAATAAAAAGCATAATATATACTTAATAATTAAATTAGTTTATCAAGGACGAATATCTCAAGCTGCCAGTTCACAGCAGGGGGGCCTCTTCAGGGATTTGCTTTGGAAACTGACAATTCAATCTGTTCTATTGCTGGATGAAGTACCAATAAAAATCCATTCTCTAGTTATTTGAAACAATGACCTCCCCCCACAATAAAATCAGAAATCTTTTGTCAGTACACTGTACATCTACAGTGGCATTAATGTCGCGAGAAAAACTTCCCTTGAGAATGCATCTCTGTTTATAACATGGGATTCAATGGGGAAAAAAGGATTTTGCATTCCAGAAATCGCAATAGAGATAGTTTTTTATGCCCCTTCTTAACATGGAGGTATATTGAATCTTGATGAGGTATCTGTAATTTTCCCAGGAAATGCACCTGAAGCAAAATAATCACCCTTGAATTTGAAATACCTAGGAATATATCCTTAAAAGTATCACGTTCAGTGAAATGTGGGTATTTTTTAAACAAGAAAAATGCAAATCAGACTTCCTGGTAAAGGGACTCATTGATGCTGCCTGACCTACTGAGTTCTTCCAGCATTTTGTATTAATCAGATTAACAGTCCCTTTACCAGTGAACTGCCCAACATACTGCTTATCTATGAACACTTTGTGTATCATTTTCCATTGAGAACCTGCTGCAAGGTCTCAACTGTAAGCCCAGTGACAATGTTCAACTCTGTGGTCTATCCTATATTGGGTGAGACAGAAGTAGTCCTGATATAAAGTTTTTTATTACTAGTTATAGTATTTCTTCCTGTATTTTATTGTGGGCATAATAGTTATGGAAACTTACTCAAATAACAAAAACAAATGCAGAATTGCTGAAACGTATCTGACATTTTCTTGAAGTCTCACCTCCAAGAAAGAATAATGTTTCTGACAGTAGATTAACATTCTACAGTAAATGTCTGATGAGTTTTTAAACTTACTTAAAGCAATTTAAATGAACTCAATTTATGAAATCTAAAAATATGAGCACTTTAATACCTTGAAACTGTTCTCCTCCATTGAAATCAAAGAGGAAAATATTTGAAACAACTTCAAATAGACTCCCCTTCTTCGCAAATGAAAATTATGCCATTGGAGCTGTGGGAAATTGCTAATGTCAGCTGCCAGTCATTTCGGGACTTGACACGTACATGGAAAGTCCAAATTAGCTGGCACTTGTACAAGAAAATTATGTCAATTCTACATGTAGCTACTGGCATTGTACTGCAAAATCCTGCCCATTAGAAGTAAAATATTAGGGAGTTGTACAGCACAAAAACTGGCCCTATGGTCCAACTTATCTTTGTTGACTAATTTGTCTACCTAAGCTAGTTCCACTTACTTATTTAGCCTGTTTCCCTAATCAGCCAATGCAATTTATTCAAATCCAGTAAAAAGGAAACAGAAGATAAACACTTGGAGAACACAGTTAGAGAGATACTCAGATTACTATAATGAGAGAATAGCAGTTGTCTAAACAACAGTAAAATGTCTTTCAGAAGTGGAACAATAAGGATGCATTTAAGGATATGAAACAAAAACGATCAACCTGAAAATGTGAGCAAGCACGAGTTTAAATATTCTGTTTGGCTAGTTTCTACAACTATTCACAAGAGGAAGTATGTCTTGTATGCTGTCTTCATGATAACACCTCAAGCAAAAACAAACCAAAATACTCAACATTAGACAGTATTTCTCTCTGTGCTTAATTGTGGGTATAATATTTATGGAAATTGCTTCAAATGAGTAAAACATAATTCAGAGCAATGGGGGTAAGATCTCTAGAATTGCATGAATGCTGAATGCAACAATGAGAATGAACTTGGGTTTGTATGGATCGATAGATGAATACCTGTGGACTGATAGTTTTCATAATTTATAATTATCTTGTAATTATGTATCAGCCAAGAATACATGACTGATCTTTGTGTTTCTGTTAGTCTCCCTATTTGCAAGAAAATACAAATTCTGAGAGTTCGTCGATGATATATGTATCTCAAAGATTTGTGTTTCTCTTACCTTTTATCATTTCTTTTATTCCCTGTTTGCTTCTTCCTTCTAAAGAACATAATGCAAGAATGAGATCTCATTTCCTGTGCTGTTTACTTCATATGTTATATCTGTGTTCAGAATTCAGAAAAGCTACTTTATTCCACAGTAATCACCATTTTCTTTAAACTCATAACTCTGACTTTAATGACGGAAAATACCAGCTTAATTGATGTTTCTAACTTCTATCCAGTCTTCTAATGCCAGATGTACTTCAGTGAACACAAAGATATAATGTACCGAGTCTGGTAAAAATATAAATGTGTTCATGTTATGATTTCCCTATATATTGCACACAGAACGAATCATGCCTTTTCACACAATGATTAGACTGGGTTTTGATGCCACAAATAGTCAAACGATTCATGTCCAGGTATCAAACTTGAAGAATGGCTGTTTAAGTGAGGTTGGACATGGATGCCAAGCTCTAGCCAAAAGGAAATCAAATTACTAACTTGCAACTATTTTTTTCAAAAGGTTTCTAACTCTAGGTTCATTGCCTGCACAATGTTACACTGACTAATATGTATTTTATCTTATTTTTTGCATTTTACTGTTCTACTTGGAAAATGGATGAAATGAATGTGTATGTATTATTTAATAGCATAAAAAAGTGCAGAGCAATACATTTTGTTACCTTAAAAAATGTAGAGTTTTTAATACATATTTTACTAATCCTAAGGAAGTTCCCTCCTGTTTGACAGATGCAACATCACAAATCTTGGTAATGGCAGCACATCAATCAGCCAGTTCAATCATTCACAATATGAGAAATGTGTGTTCTGTAGTTTCATCAGGTTTTTATGAATTTAGCCTGGTGTGATTGCAGAATTTCAGACAGGACTATTTATGATCTGAAATGGAAGCAAACTAATTTTGCCTCATAATTCCCTTGTAAAGTATGTTTAAATGATTCCCCAACCATTTTGAACACCTTATTGATTTTTAAATGTTTTATTCAATGTGCTGTAATCTTGTATTACTTGAATTCTGAACAACTTCTCCCCGATACAATATATCTTTATCCGTTTAACAATTGTAAAATGACATACTTCCAACACAAACTTCAGCAGAATAATAAAGACATTTTAATACACTCTACATTTTTTTGTTGCCTATGGATTAGTCTTTAAGTCTCAGTAATTTTACATTTGTTTCTACTGCTCAGAAAAATTATCGCCCTGGATGAATGTGGATACAGGATTATATGTTTTGAGGAATGTTGGTGATCCTGAAGCTCTGGAAGTTGTGTGTGTGACAGAATTACGCGAAAAGGAGGTCAGAATTATTAACAAAAATAAAGTCTTTGAATATGGATTTGTTGATTATTGAATTGACACATGGAGAGATGAAGTATTGATGATTAGTGTGCATATGGTCTAAATTTGTTATTCATCTATATGGTATCATCACTTAACGCACAATAGCTAATTCACAAATTGATCTCTTTCTGGGCAATCTCTGCCTCTGCTTTACACACCCATTCAACTTGCAAGAGTGAACCTGAGTTTCCAGTCTTCTGTCACTTTAATTTTCTGTCATCGGGTCATTGATCTGTACAACTCAGAAATGAGCTGTTCAGCCCACTATGGGCCATCCTTTTCGCACATCTATCTAATCTCATTTCCCCACATTAGAACCATTTTCTTCTGTGCCCTGCAATTTAAGTGTCTGTCTGAATAACTCTTAAGTGTAGTAATTGTATCTTGTTCCACCACTACTTCTGAAAGCATGTTCCATATAGCAACCAGTATCCTATTCTCACCTCTGTTCTTTTTCACTTATAATGATTCAATGGAGCCCGGTGTAAGCTCTCAAATGGTATTTCATCTTTCATCAGGGCATGCTACAGCTGTCAGGACTTAATATTAAAGTTAACATTTTCAGATGATCTTTTTTTCTTAGTGCTAATATGATTAGGTGTGTGGTGGTTAGGGCGTTGGGCTCACGATCTGAAGGTCATGGGTTTGAGTCTTGGCCAAGGCAGCATGTTGTGTCTTTGGGCAAAGCACCTAACCACACATTGCCCCGGTCCACCCAGCGGAGAATGGGTACCGGCAAATGCTGGGGTTAACCTCGCGATAGACTGGCGTCCTATCTGGGGGGAGTCTCGTACTCTCAGTCGCTTCACGCCACAGAAACCGGCATAAGCACCGGCCTGATGAGCCACAAGGCTCAGGACGGACTTTAACTTTAAATATGATTAGGCCACATTGTTGGAACCTGTTTTATTTTACCTTCTGTCCCTACTACCCAGTTTTTAAAACAGCATCCTGGAACTCTGGTGCTGGCCTGGTAGATCATGACCACAGGGGTTTCCTCCAGATGCTCTGGTTTCTTCCTACATACCAAATATTTGCAGGTTAGTTAGCTAATAGGCTACTGAAAGTGGTATCTAGTATGTAGATGAGTGCAAACTCGAGGAATTCTGCAGATGCTGGGAATTCAAGCAACACACATCAATGTTGCTGGTGAAGGGTTGCCTTCGAAGGGTCTCGGCCTGAAACGTCGACTGTACCTCTTCCTAGAGATGCTGCCTGGCCTGCTGCGTTCACCAGCAACTTTGATGTGTGTTGCATGTAGATGAGTGATGGCTTTGGGCTGGGTCAGTGGTTTGGCATGTAAGTAGATTGGAATTTGGGGAGAATAAATTAGGTTTGTATAGGATTAGTGTAAAAATGAATGCTTTATAGGCATGGACTTGCTGTGCCTTGTTTGGCGCAGTTTCTCTGTATGATTCTTGTTTTCAGACTATTGAATGTTATGTTTATTACTCCAGCACACTTGTATTAAAAAAATTAAAAGATATGTTACACAGAGGTTTAATAAAATTTCAGGTAAACTTAAGTATAAGGGGAAGTTGAGCATCCTTCAAACCCATAATAGAGTTCTCTAGACACTTTAAAGGGTGAAATTTTGTAATTATTGTCCCACATGAAGTTTAACAGCAAATTAAGAATCAAAATCAGTTTTATTTCCAATGAAACTATCCTTTTTTTTTTACATGAACTGAGTGAGTGAAGCTTTATCTTCAAATGGCAGTCAGATGGGTGTTTTGTATAATGAAAGGGATGAATGGATTATCTGCCCCCTCTAGAACCAGATTTTGCTTTAATATCTGTCATCTTATCACATCGATGTCAATCAAACAAAAGTCTTGGTCTGTGTCAGTTGAGAACCAACAATAGTCTGATGCATGAACAACAATAACCAACTATTCTCTTTTTAAAAAAAAAAAAGGACCTGTCATGGAGAAGGCAAGTTTCCCCAGTTTTGCTATTTGAAACTGCATGGATCAACTGCAGTATCCATCTTTGTTTTCCTCATTTCTTCATAAGAATCACCTGCAGTGTCAGACATTGGTCATTTGTTTGAAACATAAGGAAAACAATGTCTTAGATGGATTTTTCATCTCCTTTTCTCTTGCATGCCAACAGTAGTGTTACACAGTTGTCTATTTTGCTCCACCTAAGCAAAAAGCAGAGGTGGGTATCAGCAAATATTGACTTTTTAAGTCCCACATCATGTCTATCACAACCTGTTGATGCTCCTTACAGTTGTACTGTCAAAGCCTTAAGGCCTCCTGTGGATAAGCAGGACAATGGATTCATTCTGTCTTTGTCTTTAGCTCCTATGATCTAAAGTGCCAGAGAAAATTGTTTTAGCAAGGAAGGACTCTGACACAAGCTTTGGTAGAAATTCATATTTCCTTAAGTATGAAACCTAGAATAAGCATTTGGTAACTTTGTGCTATTCGAGCAATTCACCTGAACAATGCAATATACCATCAGCTCTTTCCAATTGTGTTGTCCAGGAGTGTTAAAATGAGCAATTTTCTTGATTTGGATTCAAAATTGGAATAAATCTTATTCTTTTATCTTGAAGCTTTATGCTAGTTACAGGGAAACCTGTCAAACTAGTTTAGATTTGAATTTGACTCCCATCGGTGTAAGAAAAGTTTGTGGCACCAATTTTTGTGCACTTAAACAAAACCTGTTTAACAAATTGAAGTAAAATGTTTGATTCTTGATTTACAGTGATAGCTTGTTTAAATTATAATTTCCTATAACAGAGATTTGGATGGAAGGGAGAGCTTCATTCAGGAGTTTATCATCTAATCCCATTCACTACTGGCTGCAGATTAAGGAAGAGGAATAAATCAATGATCCGAGAGGCCAAACTGGTCCACAGGGAAAATGGTGACTTAATGCTCACCAAGGAATTCAGGTATGAGAGTTTATTTTAAATAAATGTTGTGCATAATAGGTACTTTTAAAAAGATGTTATTTGCAGAATATAAACAAATCATCAGTGTTAGAGGTAAAAAAAAAAAAAAGAATTTTTGGAAATGCACAGCAGACTCTCAGCTTATCGAAGAGAAAATAATAAGTTAACAAATCAGTTTAACCCCTCTTTATCAGAACACCACACTCATGCTAGATAAGCCCATTAGTATTACCGAAAATGGGAGAAGTTCAAATATACTTCTCTGATGAACTGATAACTAGTTATTTGTATACATTGAAATAATTGGATAATGTTGTAAATTTTTTTGGTAATCTTTACTATTTCATATTAGACGAATAGGCTAATAGGTTAATTGTTCAAATGGGTGGCATGGGCATGTTGGCCTGGAAGGGCCTGTTACCATGCTGTATCTCCAAATAAATGTTGATACTGTAATTCTTTTAACCAGTTTTAGACAAAAATAAGATGCAAGTTATGTTGCTTCTGACTAGTAGGGAGAAAATTTGTCTTTAGAATATTATCTTAGTGCTTATTTTTGCAGTGTTTTCTGCTTTCATATTATTTTGATAATTCCAATCCTTTAGGGATGCAGTAACAAAGGGCTTAAAAAACATTGTAAAATTATGCACGTGAGGAGAAAAATGCTATTGAGTTTTCGAAGATGCAATTACCATAGTACCTAAGGATTATTCTGTATTTTGATGATACAATCTCTCCAATTTGATTCTTTTCCTTTGCTTAGGGCTGCACTATCAGACATCTTTGAAGTTATCGATTTAGATGGCAATGGGCTTTTAAGCTTTGACGAATATAACTTCTTTGAGTTGAGAACCAGTGGAGAGAAATGTGACAGTGAGGCCTGGGTTTTGTGTCAAGGTGAGGTGAACAATATTATTTGCAGTTTGGTAATTCCCATGTTTTCTGTTTTAAACAGAAGTATTTTTAATCTGGACAATTTTTCATTGTTGTTATGTTTAAATACCAAATCCTGTTTTTTTTTAAAAAAGGAAGCGTAAAATTACAATAGAAGTAATGCTGGAAATTTTCATTTTGAGAGTAACAATACATTGTTACAGGGAAGTATTTTATCTGGCAATTCAAGATGTAATTAGAAGTTATTGAAAGAAATAGGAAAACAAATGAGAAAAGAAGATGCAGCACACATCAAAGTTGCTGGTGAACGCAGCAGGCCAGGCAGCATCTCTAGGAAGTGGTACAGTTGACGTTTCAGGCCGAGACCCTTCGTCAGGACTAACTGAAGGAAGAGTGAGAAAAGAAGATGGCTTGTTTGGTCTAAGTTCTCATTTCCAGCTGCTCAGATTATAAAACTTATGAGTGTATTTTGGACAACATTCTATCTGTCAGTCAAAAGCATTAAAGGAGCAATGAATATCTTGGATGTTACGAAGAGTTAAAATGGGAATTCTTTTGTACCTTGTAATGGGTGGTTTTAGGGCATCATCTAAAGATACTTGAGACCCTTTGCCCACCCCTGTAGATGGCCTGCGTAAATTTCTGGGAAAGAAATGGGACAGTAAGAATTGCTGCATATTTTCAGTATCTTAGGGACATCAGTAAATAAGCAAACATCTCCCATTTATTGGGTCAAGCACAAGATAGTTATTTTCAGATTGGGAGTTGGAATATTTTTTCTGTATTCACTCATCTTGCTACCAAAAGTTAGAAGGATACATTTTATTATACGTACACAGTGATATTTTTGTATTTAAATAGAAACTAGGGAATTGATTTATTCAAAGAATAAGGAACAAGCCTGAGGTCACGCAAAAATTTAGGCCTTAGCACATATTTTTAAAATTGTTTTTTCAGAAGTTATTGTTGGTGTATGAAGTACCATGTGAAGATTTCCTTGCAGTGATATATTCTGTATTTTTCTTTGAGTACTTCCATTTCTTATAATTTCCTCATACATTAGCTATGACTAGCAAATGTATCTTTAATTACACAACAGATATAAGTTGAAGTTGAATGTATCTCAGACTAATAGGAGATTGCCAGAGTCTTGCAGTAATAGTGGATTCATGTTGCTGCTCATCAAGAAAAAATGGAAATTCAGGCATTTGGATGGGAGTTACATTTTCATTAACTTTGGAAAAACATAATGGATCCATGCTTGGAAAAGTGTTTAACTACTCTGCAACAGTTACGATTATAAATGAATGAGTGTGACAATAGAACAGTGTGAAAATATCTCCATGAAGCAATCCAGATTTGCCAAAATTTAATCAATGTTCCTTCATACTCAAGTTATATTAATCAGGCTTGTTATTGCAAAAGCAAACTCAGTTGCCAGTAATGTTTGCCATATTTACCAGATTTTAGTTGTCAAATTCTGCATTGAAATTTATGATGCTCTGCTAAGGATACAATAGTAAACCCTTAGTATATTTAGGTCTTAAATATAATGTAGTATGGAAGGCTTCCCAGTTTTATTTGTGTACATCATAGGCTCCCTTGAATGAATTCCAGAACTATCTCTGCCAATGATATGCTAAAAGTTTGAAAAATATTGATCATCATTACATATTTTTCTGCTTTGAATATTTTACAAATGCTGTGGGTGGTTTTGATAAATGTTACTTTGTTTAATTCAACAAATAAGTTGGGTTAATTAGTAACAAAAACCAAACAACTGGAGAAACTCAATGCATCAAGTCGCATCTATGGGAGCAAAGAAATTGTCAGCACTTTGGATGAGGACCCTGCATTAGCACATCAGCAATTCTTTTCTCCCCCCCCAACCCCACAGATGATGCTCAACCTGCTGAGCTTGTGTAGCATTTTTTTTTACTTCAGGTTCTAGCATTTGCAGCTTTTGTATCTCCATTGTTAATAAGTGTATATCTTTAAATGATCTAATCAAAGGTAAGTGGCAGATCTGCTGCTATGTAGAAGAGATTTTCTTTCATGAACAAATGCTATGGTCTATATTTAGGGCAATGTGGCATGACATTCATAGACAAATCATGTGAGATTTTTACACTTACAGTGAAGAGTAGCTAATGGTGGAGTGATTTGATTAGTGAGTATTTTTTGTTTAAAAATCTTGACTGCAGTGAATATGCAAGCATCATCGTAGTAACAAATCAATTCCCATAATCTATTGATGCAAGATATTATTGAATACACATTGCACAGTCCAGAGGGAATAGCAAAGACGTTAACTACCTAAAACAGCACGAGTAATTGAAAACCAGGGATTTAAGTATTGAGCTAGGAATCTGCTAATCAAGACAGTTACGATGAGGAAGGTTATTCAGCCCACCTTCAGTCATTCTTCTGTATTTTAGCAGTTAATTAGTTTTAAAATGTTATGGGGAAATAAATTCCTCTTTTGTTGTAAGCACTAAATGTATACAGCGGTGATGTAAACACATTGAAGTCTGGTTCCGAAATTCAGTAACTAGATCTAACTTTTGGAAGCAAAGTTCAACATGTATGCATTTCTGCTCATGTGTTAGTACATACAACAGAGAGCAAATTTCTACCCAAGAGGTTTTCATCTAACTACTTGGAAAATTGTTTCATATATAGTGATCATTTTTTCTGTAAAGTACAATTTTTTGGACATTTGTCCTGAATTTGGTGGAATCTGTTTTCATTTTACCTTTCTTAAGCTTAAACTTTTTTTAATCTAAATATTTTAATATCTTTGTTTTGAGAAACATATTTCTAATGCTTACATATGGGTATTTTAAAATAGGAGATAAACATGGCCTGTATAATGAAAGGAAGACAGAATATTTGAAATGGGGAAGACAGTATTTATCATCTGAAAGAGACACACAGGGTCAAGAAGTCAAAAGCGCTATACTCAGTATTGCATAGCATTTTATTTTAAGATGCTGGTCTGAATGTTTGCTCTGCATTCCAGAGCTAGCTGGATATACAGTGTAGGATCATTTAAGTTGGCTTTTGTTTGTCAGCAGGACAAATAGGCTTAAAACCCATTGTAAATCATTTTAGCATATCCAAATAAGAAAAAAAAATATTTAATCTTTTTAAATTTTTCTCTCTAATTTCTCAAAGTGATAACTTGTATTTGTGCAAGATTTTGTGGATATTTGCAGCTGTATAGTTTTTTCACATCATTTCAGAGAGCAAGGTTACTCAAGAGGTTGATAGTACAAATCAAGGCTAAACCTGAAGTTGATAGAACAAGTCAAGGCTAAATAAGTTTAGAACTATACCAAAAGGGTTCCCTTCCCTAACCCTGCAACAACAAAGCTAATCCAGAGCCAATAACATAAACCCAAAATGATGTTGTTGGATGGAAGCAGCACACATCAAAGTTGCTGGTGAACACAGCAGGCCAGGCAGCATCTATAGGAAGAGATACAGTCGACGTTTCGGGCCGAGACCCTTCGTCAGGACTAACTGAAGAAAGAGCTAGTAAGAGATTTAAGAGGGGGAGGGGGAGATCCAAAATGATAGGAGAAGACAGGAGGGGGAGGGATAGAGCCAAGAGGTAGACAGGTGATTGGCAAAAGGGAGACGAGAGGATCATGGGACAGGAGGTCCGGGAAGAAAGACAAGGTGGCGGGGGTGGGGGGGACCCAGAGGATGGGCAAAATGTGTGGCCACTGGGATTAATTCCACATCCCATTCCCATTCTGACATGTCTATCCACGGCCTCCTCTACTGTAAAGATGAAGCCACACTCAGGTTGGAGGAACAACACCTTATATTCCATCTGGGTAGCCTCCAACTTGATGGCATGAACATTGACTTCTCTAACTTCTGCTAATGCCCCACCTCCCCCTCGTACCCCATCCGTTATTTATATACACACATTCTTTCTCTCACTCTCCTTTTTCTCCCTCTGTCCCTCAGTCAATACCCCTTGCCCATCCTCTGGGTTCCCCCCCCCCCCACTTTTCCTTCTCCCTGGGCCTCCTGTCCCATGATCCTCTCATATCCCTTTTGCCAATCACCTGTCCAGCTCTTGGCTCCATTCCTCCCCCTCCTGTCTTCTCCTATCATTTTGGATCTCCCCCTCCCCCTCCCACTTTTAAATCTCTTACCAGCTCTTTCTTCAGTTAGTCCTGACGAAGGGTCTCGGCCTGAAACGTCGACTGTACCTCTTCCTAGAGATGCTGCCTGGCCTGCTGCGTTCACCAGCAACTTTGATGTGTGTTGCTTGAATTTCCAGCATCTGCAGAATTCCTCGTGTTTACGTTGTTGGATGGAAACTTATTTAGTGGTAGAATAATTTGTGCAAGAACCTTTAAGGTGCAGGCATCAAGGGATCTGTTTTCCAGTTCATTATTGGTCTGCTGCTACTTTTATCATCACCATTCATTTGTTTTAAATATCTAAATTTTCTTTCTCATACTGAATTTAGGAGAATAATTTTCTCTCCAGCTTCATTAATTACTAATCCTTGGTGAATCAGCAAATCCAGATATTTACGTAGGTTTGACAGTGTGAGCAATTAGGCTGATTTTCAACTTTTAGGCTCAGAGATTGAAATGCAGAACATTCTATGTTTGGCAATGCTGGCAAATGGTACCAGCCTGCAGGCAAATGGATGGGCAGAAGGAACCAGGTGGGGGAGAGGGAGGGGTAAGATGGAGACAGTTGCTGGAGAATGATGTATAGAAAGTGGAAATGGGACTATTAGGGGAGGGACGAAGTACAGGTTGAACCAGATGGGGAAAAGGATCTGGTGGGTGAAATGTGTATGTAGTGGGTGGATTGAACCAGGAAGGGGAGGCAGATGCAAATGTATGATGGTGAATGGGGGAGTTCAGGAAAGGGAACAAAGATATGAGGACCAGAGATGAACTGGAAGGAGTGGAGATAATGGAGTACAGGAAATGAGGGTTACATGAAATTGGAAAATTCTGTATTAATACCATTGGGCTATACAATACACAGATGGAATATTAGATGTTGTTTTGTTAAATCCTCATCTTAGCAGTTAAGTGGAAAAGACTGAGAACAGTCAGGCTGGTATGGAAATGGGGAGGTGAGTTGAAATGGCACGCAACTGGAGCTCGGGCAGGGTGCAGGTACCCTGTGAATCTACATTTGGTCTTTTGATGTAGTGGAGGCTAAAGTATAGAGGTTGGTAGAAATAAGTAAACTATTGCTGACATTATTTTGTTTTGCAATTGTAATCATAATTCCAAAATGTCATGTTGATGTTCTGGTGTTAGAATAAAGGGTTGAATGAATGTTGAAAATCTTTGGAGAAGTATGCAGTGCTTTTAGAACAAATTACATGAACAAAGGTAGGTGATGTCGAGCAAAACGAGTTTAAGATGTTAAGTGTGAAACAGAGGAAAAAAAAAGTCTGAAAGATCAATGCCTTTGGATTTCTTATTACGTTGTAATTGTTCCGTGAAGATTTTGAAACTTAGCATAAAGGCTCAGGGTTTTTTCATATAGAAAACAGCTGGGGTGATGGTGCAATTGTAACAAATGTAACCCATTGGAAGTGAAACCCAATGATTCACCCAGATTGCTCTGACAGTTCTTGCACCTCCAGGTCATCATTCTAATTTGAAAGAATATCAGTGGTGCTTCATAGTTTCTGACTCTAATCTTGGGACTGTGTATGATGGGAGCTCCTTAATCAGATGGCCAAAGGAAGTGCTTGTTTGCCAGCTTCTGAAGTGAAATTAAGGATGGGAAATAAGTGTTGGCCTTATCAGCAATGTCAATATCTTAAAATTATTGAATCCACTGGTGTGAGAAGTAATTCAGCATGAACAATATTTGCATTTGCAGTATATTAAACCTTCAAAACAATCAATTAAACCAAGAAAATTTTGTAGTTAAGGGAGAATTTGTGAGATCTTGAAAATAACTGGATTGCACAGCCATAAGTGATATCAGCATTAATATGAAAGGATAATTATAGCTTAGTTGTGGATGCACAACATTGAACAGAACCAATAATCATAGGGTCCAAAATACAATCTTGGAGAGATTAGGTGGAAAAGAAAATAGATTTTAAGTGATGCAGAAGAATGAGCGCAGTTCGATAATATGTTTAGTTAAAAAAATCCAGAGGGAGATATTTTGAAGTGAATGTTATCATGCAAGCAAAACTGAGCTATTTGTCTCTGAATGCTAATCCAAATTCCCAGCTAATCTATTGTACTCAAGCACATCTTCAGTGTTTCTTTATTGTGTCATGACTGTGGGTTTTTTTATATATATATATATATATATATATGTGTGTGTGTGTGTGTATATGTGAATATCTGTATGTGTATATGTATATATATGTATATGTTTGTGTGTATATATATATATATATATATATATATATATATACATATGTAGAGTATAAAACTATAAAACATTAAAAAAACATACTTGGATATTGACTGCTCAGCTACAAATCTGACACATGGGCATGTGCAAAGATTTAAATCTGACCGCCTTTGAAGTGGCAACATACACATGCACATGGCCATCGAACTTTGCAGCTCCTCCCGTGGAGGGTCAGACACCCTGAGCCAATAGGCTGGTCCTGGACTTATTTCCATCTGGCATAGTTTGCATATTGTTGTTTGATTGTTTGTGGTTTTTGTATTGCTATATTTATGCTCTATTCTTGGTTGGTGCAGCTGTAACGAAACCCAATTTCCCTCGGGATCAATAAAGTATATCTATCTATCTGTCTACATTTCTTGGTTCATTTGTAGGATTCCTGTCTCTATTGCCCCCTTTGCCCTCCACCTGTCAACAGTGGTGCACCTCTCCACTTAATCATGAATAAGCCAATTAAATAAATCAGTAAAACCCAATTTAGCAACAGGCATACATTACAGGGTACAAATTCTTAGAGATGAGAGAAATGGAGCACGTTGACAAAGTATGGTAAATGAGTGCTGCTGAGAGCAGAAAATGAACTGCATTCACGTTTCGGTGCTCCTTTATTTTCTGCATATCTAGGCATGGCTTCAAAGGGAGACAGTGAGTAGGACTTTCAGAGTTAGTAGAAAGAACAAATGGTGTAGTTTTATGGGTCTAATTATGAGGTGATGCACTTTGACAAAGAAAGCAAGGGATATGAGCATACACTCAGTGGAAACTCATTCAAAGCTATTTGTTGAAACATGCATTTCCCCAAAAGTACATTTCTAGATGTCTAAATACATAAAAATGATCTGAGTTTTCAGAAACGCAAACAACAGGAATTCTGCAGATGCTGGAAATTCAAGCAACACACTTAAAAGTTGCTAGTGAATGCAGCAGGCCAGGCAGCATCTCTAGGAAGAGGAACAGTTGACGTTTCAGGCCGAGACCCTTCGTCAGGACGAAGGGTCTTGGCCTGAAACGTCGACTGCACCTCTTCCTAGAGATGCTGCCTGGCCTGCTGCGTTCACCAGCAACTTTTATGTGTGTTGCCTGAGTTTTCAGAATCAGTTTTAATATCACTGGCATATGTCGTGAAATTTGTTAACTTTACAGCAGCAATGCAATGAAATAGATGATAAATATAGAGAAAAAACTGAGTTACATTAAGTATATATCTCTATTAAACAGTTAAGTTAAAATAAGTAGTGTAAAATAACAAAAATAAAAAAGTATTAAGGTAGTGTTCATGGGTTCAATGTCCATTTAGAAATCGTTTGGCAGAAGGAAAGAAGCTGAGTATGTGCCTTCAGGCTTCTGTACCTCCTTCCCTGTGGAGTGCCAGTGTTAATTGTCAGCAAAGTGAAGATGTTATTTCCAGTCCGGACTGATTGTGGTCTTCTGATTAGGAAGTCAAGGATCCAGTTACAAAGGAGGTACAAGGGCCTAGGTTCTGTAGCTTTTTGATCAGGACTGTAGGAATAATGGTGATAAATGCTGAGCCATAGTCAATAAACAGCATCCTGACATAGGTATTTGCATTGGCCAGGTGATCCAAGGCTACATGGAGAGCCATTTGAGATCACGTCTGCCGTAACCTATTGTAGCAATAGTCAAATTGCTGTGGGTCCAGGTCCTCCTTGAGACAGGTGTTGATTCTAGCCATGACCAACCTCTCAAAGCATTTCATCACCTTAGATGTGAGTGCTTCTGGATGATAGTCATTGAGGCAGCTCACACTGCTCTTCTTGAGCACTAATATAATTGCTGCTCTTTTGCAGCAGGTGGGAATTTCCAACTGTAGCAGTGAGAGATTAAAATATCTTTGAATACTCCCGCCAGTTGGTTGGTACAGGTTTTCAGAGCCTTACCTGGTACTCCATTAGGCCCTGCTGCCTTGCAAGACAGCCTGACATCAGCTTCTGAGACAGAGATCAGAGGGTCACTAGGTGTTGCAGGGATCCTCATAAATGTGGGTTTATTCTCCCTTTTAAAGCAAGCATAAAAGATGTTGAGCTCGTCTGGTAGTGAAGTATCACTGCCATTGGGTTTTGCTTAGTAGGAAGTAATGGCCTGCAAACCCTGCCAGAATTGACATGCATCTGATGTCGCCTCCAACCTCTCCCTGAATTGTTTCTTGGCACTTGAAATAGCTCTCCACAAGTCATACCTGGTTTTCTTATACAGACCTAGATCACCGGACTTAAGTGCCACAGATCTAGCCCTGAGCAGACTTATGAACCTCCTATATCACCCACAGCTTTCGGTTTGGGAATGTACAGTAAGATTTTGTTGGCACACGCTCATCCACATAGGTTTTAATGTAGTCGGTAACAATTGTGACATTTTCATCCAGGCTCGAAGATGATGCCCTGAAAATTGATTCAAAGCAGTCTTGCGTGTGCTTCTGTGCTTCCCTGGTCCATACCTTCTTGGTCCTCACTACTAGTACTGCAGTCTTAAGTCTCTGCCTACACTCGGGGAGTAGAAGTACAGCCAGGTGATCAGACTTACCAAAGTGTGAGCAGGGTGTGGAATAGCGTGGTAGGCACTCTTGAACTTAGTGTAAGAGTGGTCCAGTGTGTATTTCCTCTGGTGATACAGGTGATTTGTTGATAATAATTATTTAGTGACTTTCGCAAGCTGGCCTGGTTAAAATCCCCCAAGATAATGGAGAAGGTATCAGGATGTGTTGTTTCATGCCTGTTGATTACATTACTCAGTTCATCTAGAGTCTGTCTGACATTAGCCTGAAGTGGAATATACACCGCTACCAAAAAGATCATTGAAAACTCTTGCTGCAGGTAAAATAGCCGGCACTTAATTGCGAGGTATTCCAGGTCTGGTGAGCAATATTGGGATGTTACTGACACGATAGTACACCACAAGGAATTGATCATGAGGCATATACCTCTAACTCTGCTTTTGAGAGACTCAACCAACCTGTCTTGATGATGTATTGTGAAGCTGTCTATCCGAATCGCTGCATCTGGCACGGAAGGGGTTAACCATGATTCCGTAAAACAAAGGACGCACGTGTTCCTAATGTCCCTCTGATACAGCAGCCTAACTCTGAGAACATCAGTTTTATTTACCAGAGACTGCATGTTTGCCAGCAAGATAGTTGGTATTGGGAGTCTAAAAAAATGAGGTTTTCAACTCACTTTCAGACCAGCACATCGACTCCTCTTTCACTGGCAGCTTTTTAAAGAGGCGGTGTGCTGGCCACAGTCCAGTCTATTTCCGTTGGTTTTAAGCAGTGATGGATTGTTCAATTGCATTAGAACTTCATCACTGACTGTACACATCATAGATGCATTTATGGTTCTCAGTTGTAGCAGACTAAAATGAAAATATTTGATGTGTTCCATCATTTTCAATGAGAGCTATTTTAAGAAATAAAATCTGAGTTTTAAAAATAAAAATATGGAAATATAGAATAGAGTCACAGAACGCCAGTTAAATTGCAACTGAAGTAGTTTGTCTGTTTTGTAAATACCATTAGAATACCATTAAAGCCATCCTGAGCTTATAGCATACATTTCACAGATTCACTCGCAAAGTACCAAGGTAGAAAACAAGTTATGAGGAGAAAATGAAATTGCTGAAACAATTTCAATGGAACCAGAGAAGGCTAAGACAATTTTTAATGTTGATTTTGTTTTAAGTTTTTTTTCCTCTATAACTACCTCTATCCAGATCACATGCAAGTGACACTGGGTTATATGAGCTGTATTTAAGTGGTTTGGTGGGTCACATGTTCCCAGTGTCTTTGGTAATATCTGCTTGAACTGTTTGCTGGAATTTGTGTTACAGCAACCTCAGATGAATGTGGTTTGCAAATCTGTACAGGGGGTTTAATTATATATTCACTTCACATCATACTTCCACATTCTGCACAGAAAACTTTGACACAAAGAAAAATCAACTGACACGACAGGGTTTCATGGAATTGAACCTGATGGAAGCCAATGATCGGGAAGGTGATCCAAGAGATCTCTGGATTACACTTGAATCAATGGGTTACAACAGAGCGCTGGAAATACAAAAGGTATGTGTTCCTTTAGCCTTAAAGCAATAAGTTGTCGACAATTTACAATAAGAGAGAAGGATGTGCTTAGTGGTGGGGTCCTGTTGAAGGTGGCGGAAGTTGCGGAGGATAATGTGTTGGATCCGGAGGTTGGTGGGGTGGTAGGTGAGGACAAGGGGAACTCTGTCCCTGTTGTGGTGGCGGGAGGATGGGGTGAGGGCTGAAGTGCGGGAAATAGAGGAGATGCGGGTGAGGGCATCATTGATGACAGCAGAAGGGAAACTACGATCCTTAAAGAAAGAGGACATTTGAGATGTCCTGGAACAGAAAACCTCATCCTCGGAGCAGATGCGGTGGAGACGGAGGAACTGGGAATAGGGAATGGCATTTTTGCATGTGGCGGGGTGGGAAGAGGTTTAGTTGAGGTAGTTATGAGGGTCAGTGGGCTTGTAGAAGATGTCAATGGACAGTCTGTCTCCAGAGATGGAGACCGAGAGATCAAGAAAGGGGAGAGAAGTGTCCGAGATAGACCAAGTGAATTTGAGGGCTGGGTGGAAGTTAGAAGTAAAGTTGATGAAATTGACGAGCTCAGCATGGGGGCAGGAAGCAGCACCAATGTAGTCGTCAATGTACCGAAGGAAAAGTTGGGGAGCAGTACCAGAATAGGTTTGGAGCACAGACTGTTCCACAAAACCAACAAAGAGGCAGGCATAGCTAGGGCCCATGCGAGTTCCCATAGCTACACCCTTGGTCTGAAGAAAGTGGGAAGAGCCAAAAGGGAAGTTATTGAGTGTGAGAACCAGTTCCACCAACCGGAGGAGGGTAGTGGTGGTGAGGAACTGGTGAGGTCTATTATCCAGAAAGTAGCGGAGGGCTTTGAGGCCTTCTTCATGGGGAATGGAGGTGTATAGGGATTGGAAAGTCCCGACGAAGGGTTCCAGCCTGAAACGTCGACTCATCGTTTCCACGGATGCTGCCCGACCTGCTGCGTTCCTCCAGCGTGTTGTGAGTGTTGCTTTGACCCCAGCATCTGCAGATTATTTTGTGTTTACAATAAAAGAGAAATGTAATTCTAAAATTTTTCATGCTTTCAGGTGTATACATTTTATGATTTATTCTGGAACATTGTTATTGCTAGGTTTATTTAACATATAAGAAGAAAACTTGTGTTTATAATGTGTATCAGGTTAAGATTTGCTTGTACTGAATGATCATTGATACTTCCTGTTTGTCCCTAAATGCTACCTGACCTGCCGAGTATTTGTAGGTAATTTTCTTTTGGTAGTATTTTGCTTTTGCAACAGTGCTAGTGTACCTTTTTTAATTAAGCATTTAAATTTAGAACATTAACCAATAGCAGACACATTTACTGTATGTTGAGCTCCCAATTGTGAGTCAACTGCTACTGGAA
Source organism: Mobula birostris (assembly GCF_030028105.1). NCBI lineage: Eukaryota > Metazoa > Chordata > Chondrichthyes > Myliobatiformes > Myliobatidae > Mobula > Mobula birostris. Next base: position 62,833,754 of record NC_092381.1, on the reverse strand, counting down.
AGGCATATTGCATAATTGTTTTGTTAGGTTATTAAGAAATTCAATAAATTAAGTTTCATAATCGTAGCTTGTAACTAGTATCATTGCCCCTCGTCAGAAATAATTCGCAATTGCACTGCGTATCTTTAGATTACATTCCATCAAGTTCTTCTAACTTTTGGTAGCTATGCCTTCAGTCTGTTAGGCCTGGGTTCCTTAATTCCCTTCATCAAGACTCATTCTTTCCCCCTCCGTTGTTCCTCAAATTCTAGATCTAACCAAGCTTTTGATTACTCTTTCAAGCTTTCAATTACTATAATTAAGCTTCTGTGTAGAGACTTTCTGATGGTTTCTGAGATAAAAGATAATATATAAATGCAAATTATATATTTACTTCAGAGCATTGATGTTTTTATTTATTAATTTCTCATTAAAGAATTTTTTTCATATAGGCTTGTCCATTTGTTGTTGATATCTATGCAGAAGATAGCAAAATTAAGCTGACACCAATCAGTCTGGAAGCAGATGGAAGGCTCCTGAATTTAGTTATCTGCAAAAATGTCATAAGTAAAGGAGAAGCAAAAGCCATGAAGGGTTACAATGCATTGGTGATTTACACTTACAAGACTGATACAATAATCACTTCAGTAATTGAAAATAAAGTATGTATTAACTTTTTATTAGTTTAATTTGATTTTTGTAATACTTGTAGCACCTGCACATTTTGGCAATCTTTAATGCAAATTAAAATTATAGGAATTTTAAATCTGTGTTGGCTTTTGAATAAATCCCGTTTGTTTAAGGTAAAATTCTGGGTACTCCTTAATTCCAAATTACAGGCTAATGGAGCATAATCATCCACCATCATTTGTAGCTTGCTGGACTGCAGCGTATGCTCTTAACGTTTTGGTTGAAGAATGCTGCATTATATCACCTCATTTTCCAAACTTATCTACTCTTAGTATTGTAAAACAATAGAAGGCATTGAATCCAGTAAAGGCAGTGGCTTTGTTTAATGTCTTCTCAACATACCACTCAAAGCTTGTGGTTCAGAATTAGCTGTGCTTTGACCAGACCGCTCAAGTACAGATGTAGTAATGATGCTATCCCAACAAATTGGAAAATTTGTCGAAGTGCAGGGGTGTGAGGTGTGGGATGAGTATGGTGGTGTAGTTGCAGTTCTGGGAAGAAAAGTCAGAGATACCAGTCATGCGGTTTTTGCTAAAAGGCAAAGTGAAGTTTTGGAGATTTGTTTGGTTTGGTAATCACGTCAAAATACTAAGGATGTGGCCAATTTAAGAAGCTATTTGTCTAATTCCCATAAACCAAATCTTTTCAATTACCCTCCCATAAGTGGATGCCAAGTCATCAACAGACTATTGGAAGGTGCTTCTTCCTCCTTAGCATTAGAGTAATAGAGGATTACAGCATAGATCCAATTTCTTCAACCCATCTGGTTTGTTCGAACTGTTATTTTGCCTAGTCTGGTTGACCCACACCTGGACCATAGCTTGCCATACCCCTCCCATTTATGTACATATCCAAACTTGTCTAAAATGTTACAGACAAACTCACACACCACTTCCCCTGGTAGCACATTCCGCAGTTGCACCACCCTCTGACTGAAGAAGGCCCCCCCACCCCGGGTTTCCTTTAAATATTTCATCTTTCACCCTTAACCTATGACCTCTAGTTACTTGGATTGTTTTGTACTTTAAGCACTTTCTCTGTTTATTTCATAGCCATCACTTCTGCTAGCAGCTTGTTCCACACTTGCACCACCTTTAAATATTTCAGCTTTCACCCTTACTCTATCAGCTCTAGTTAATTGGATTGTTGAGTAAGCATTTTCTCATTTTATTTCATAAATCCACGGAATTTATTGCTGCACAATTTTTTTTTTTTTTTGGTAACATTTTGATTCTATGTTCCCTTTTTGCAGTCTGAAAGCAAAGTGATCATTCATGTGGACAACGAGAAAAGTAGGAACTGTGTCAGTAGTCGGGGTCTTAATACTTTTGCAATGGAAGTATCACCAAAGACAACTATGGTGAGTTGAATATGCAGAATTTAGAAGCAGAGACTATACAAGTTTGCAAATCCTTTGTAATGCACCATCAAATGAAACACTGTCTGATGCTCTGATTCCTAGTACCACTATAGAAAATGAGGGATAATGTTTTATGTATTATTTGGTTTTTTAATTGGCCCAACAAGAGAGACCCACCTTGTTCTTTTCTGGAAGTACTGACCAATATTCTACCTGGGAAAACACCAATATATGCAGAAGGATCAATTGTTTCAATTGATATTCGTGTGAATGTTGTTGGGTATGTTGTCTACGCAATGATATTGATTGCTTTTGAAAGTTATTTATTTGATATGAACTGTTATAGTTATAGACAATTACAGCACAGAAACAGGCCCTTCTGCCCATTCGGTCCATGCTGAAATATTCTGCCTAGTCCCTTTAACCTGCCCCTGGACCACAGCCGTAAATACCCCTTTCATCCATGTACTTATCCAGACTTCTCAAATGTTGAAAGTACTCATATCCACAGCTTTTGTCCCACACTGTCACCTCCAGCTGAGTGAAATTCCCCCTCATGTCCCCTTGACAGTGGTGTCAAGAAAACAAACTCTTCCTCAATGTCGCAAAAACAAAGGAGCTGATTGTGGATTACAGGAGGAATGGAGACGGGCTAACCCCTATTGACATCAATGGATCTGGGGTTGAGAGAGTAAACAGCTTCAAGTTCCTCGGCTTCCACATCACCGAGGACTTCACACCAGCTGTGTGGTGAAAAAGGCACAACAGCGCCTCTTTCACCTCAGACGGTTGAGGAAGTTTGGTATGGGCCCCCAAATCTTAAGAACTTTCTACAGGGGCATAATTGAGAGCATCCTGACTGGCTGCATCACTGCCTGGTATGGGAACTGTACCTCCCTTAATTGCAGGACTCTGCAGAGAGTGGTGCGGACAGCCCAGCGCATCAGTAGTTGTGAACTTCCCATGATTCAGGACATTTACAAGGGCAGGTGTGTAAAGAGGGCCTGAAGGGTCAATGGGGACCCGAGTCATCCCAACCACAATCTATTCCAGCTGCTACCATCCGGGAAACGGTACCACAGCATAAAAGCCAGGATCAACAGGCTCTGGGACAACTTCTTCCACCAGCCCATCAGACTGATGAACTCAGGTTGATTTGAGTGTACTCTATATTACATTGACTGTTCTATTTATTATAAATTACTATGATTGCACATGGCACATTTAGATGGAGACGTAACAAAGATTTTTACTTCTCATGTTTGTGAAGGATATAAGAAATAAAGTCAATTTAATTAAACATTTTACCTTTCACTTTAACTTATGTTCTCCAGTTCTAGTCTCACCCAACCTCAGTTGACAAAGCCTACCTGCATTTCCCCTATCTATACCATTATAATTTTGTATTTCTCTATCATATCTCCCCTCATTCTCCTACACTCCAGGGAATAAAGTCCAAGCCTATTCAACCTTTCCCTGGAACTCAGGTCCCAGCAACATTGTTGTAAATTTTCTCTACTCTTTCAATCTTACTTTTATCGTTCCTGTAGGTATGGTAGTTGATAAGAATTGTACATAATACTCCAAATTAGGCCTCACCAATGTCTTGTACCACTTCAACATAACATCCCAACTCCTGTACTCAATATTTTGATTTATGAAGGCCAATGTACCGAAAGCTCTCTTTAAAGCCCTGCCTATCTGTGACACTACTTTTAAGAAATTATGGATCTGTATTCCCAGATCCCTCTGTTCTACTGCACTCCTTAATGCCTTACCATTCACTGTGTAAGACCTACCTTGGTTTGTCCTCCCAAAGTGCAACATGTCCCACTTGTCTGCATTAAATTCAATCTGCCATTTTCAGCCCATTCTTCCAGCTGGTCCAGATCCCACTGCAAGCATTGATAGCCTTCCTTGCTGTCCACTATGCCTGCAATCTTGGTGTCATTCGCAAATTTGCTGATCTAGTTTACCACATTATCATCATGATCTTTGTTATTATGGACCCAGCACCAATTCCGATGGCACACCACTAGTCACAAGCTTCCAGTCAGAGGGGCAATCCCTGTGTTCGGTAAGAGGGAACGTTTCTCCCATAAAGCCAATGTCAAAACCAATTTACTAATAGGGGACCGAGCATCGCACTCTCTCTAATTGGGACCTCTTTATATTGATTAAAGAAGTTTTCCTGAACATATTTGACAAACTCCATCCTATCCAGCCATTGCATGTGGAAGTCTTAGTCAATATGTGTAATGTTAAAGTCACCTACTGTTACAACTTTGTTTCTTGCAAGTGTCTGCAATCTCTCTACAAATTGGTTCCTCTAAACTTTAGACCATCTTGAGGCACTTTATTAATTTCATTTATTTGTTTCCCATATCAGTCCTTTCTTTGAATGGGTCGGTTAATCATACACTTATATTGTGAGTTTAATATTACATTATACTTCAAATAACACTGTATGTCTGTTATTAATTTATGCAAGATTGATATTGTCAAATTAATTATGGTCATATCTAATTTATTTCATCAATAAAAGGCAGTCTTATATTTGAGATTTGCAAGGTAAGGAAGAAAAGAAAGATTAATGTCTGGTAAATTGATCAGAAAGAATATTTCAGTACCCCCAAACAAATTCCCTGAGGAGTCAAGTACTGAATTCACGGCGTTTGAACTAAGAAACAATAGAAGTGTCAATACTACTGCATTTTTGTTATTGGTTGTTAACCAACAGAACAGTATATTTTGGGAGAAATTAAAGGGAGGACTAAGAACTATGGAGAAGTGATAATGAGGAACTCCAAATTTCCTATTATAAACTTGGTAGTAAAACTGCAAAGGACAAAAGAGAAGAAACAACATTTCAGGAATATTCAGAAGAATATACTTAGTTAATAGATTACTGGTTCAATGAGAAGGAAATTATTGCTGGTTTTTGTTCTAAAAATATGCTGCATCAAATGGAACAAATATCACTGTGGAACATCTCAGAAGGACGGTTTCAGTAGCTAAGGAAAAGCATAAGGAACAATACAAAATTCAGGGGAAAAAATTGCAAGCAGTATGAAATTGGAATCAAAGATTGACAAATACAATGTTTATTGAAAGATCAGACATTTAAAGAAAAAAGAGCTTGAGTAATGTTCAGATACATTATTACGATGTGAAAGGGAGGGCAACAAATGCAGTACTCCCTGGATGGTGTGAGAGAAAGACAGAAGGGGCATGTATAGAACGTGATTGTAATGACTTTTGGAAGGAAATTTTATTTTATTTTATTTTTTTGGCGTGTGCCTGCGGGCTTGCGAGTCTGTGCGTCTGCGTGTGCGTGCGTGTCTGTGCGTGTCCGTGTGTGCGTCCGTGATGATGTCTTTTTCATGGCTTTTACAAGGCACTGAGCAAGAGAGAGACTGTGTGGCGCGCCACTCCTCACACAGACATTTTCGCAGTATTTTCCCTTTTTTGTTTTACAAGGTTGAGTTGAGATCTCGACATTCAACCCGGTACGGATGGAAAGTATACTTGGGGGTGGGCCCGACTAGTTTCGAACCCGGGAACCTCTGCTCCTGGGTCCGGCACCGATGTCATTGCGCCACTAGCCGGCCCTGGAAGGAAATTTTAAACAAATCTATTTTTGCATTTATGCATCTTAAGCTGCTAATTGATGTTGAAAATTGGAATGCCACTACCGTCCCATCCTCCCTCCCCTTACAGCTGCCTGTGAGAGAAAGTAAGATAAAATTAGAGAATGATATTAAGAGAATGTGAGTAAAATATGTATTGGGCAAAGGAGAACCAGGTCAAAATTAGAAATATCTGGAGGAAATTGAAAAAGGAAATAAGAGGAGCAGAGACATTGTCTGATGGCAGATTAGCAGCTAATGTAAAAGGGAACTCTAAAGTCTCAATCTACTGGATTATCATAGAAACATAGAAAATAGGTGCAGGAGTAGGCCATTCGGCCCTTGGAGCCTGCACCACCATTCAGTATGATCATGGCTGATCATCCAACTCAGAACCCTGTACCTGCTTTCTCTCCATACCCCCTGATCCCTTTAGTCACAAGGGCCATATCTAACTCACTCTTAAATATAGCCAATGAACTGGCCTCAACTGTTTCCTGTGGCAGAGAATTCCACAGATTTACCACTCCCTGTGTGAAGAAGTTTTTCCTCATCTCGATCCTGAAAGGCTTCCCCTTTATCTTTAAACTGTGACCCCTCGTTCTGGACTTCCCCAACATCGGGAATAATCTTCCTGCATCTAGCCTGTCCAATCCCTTTAGAATTTTATATGTTTCAGTAAGATCCCCCTCAGTCTTCCAAATTCCAGCGAGTATAAGCCTAGTCGATCCAGTCTTTCTTCATATGAAAGTCCTGCCATCCCAGGAATCAATCTGGTGAACCTTCTTTGTACTCCCTCTATGGCAAGAATGTCCTTCCTCAGATTAGGGGACCAAAACTGCACACAATACTCCAGGTGTGATCTGACCAAGGCCTTGTACAACTGCAGTAGTACCTCCCTGCTCCTGTACTCGAATCCTCTTGCTATGTATGCCAACATACCATTCGCCTTTTTCACCGCCTGTTGTACCTGCATGCCCACTTTCAATGACTGGTGTACAATGACACCCAAGTCTCGTTGCACCTCCCCTTTTCCTAATCGGCCACCATTCAGATAACAATCTGTTTTCCTGTTCTTGCCACCAAAGTGGATAACCTCACATTTATCCACATTAAATTGCATCTGCCATGAATTCGCCCACTCACCTAACCTATCCAAGTCATCCTGCATCCTCTTAGCATCTTCCTCACAGCTAACACTGCCACCCAGCTTCGTGTCATCTGCAAACTTGGAGATGCTGCATTTAATTCCCTCATCTAAGTCATTAATATATATTGTAAACAACTGGGGTCCCAGCACTGAGCCTTGCGGTATCCCACTAGTCACTGCCTGCCATTCTGAAAAGGTCCCGTTTATTCCCACTCTTCCTGTCTGCCAACCAATTCTCTATCCACATCAATACCATAGCCCCAATACCATGTGCTTTAAGTTTGCACACTAATCTCCTGTATGGGACCTTGTCAAAAGCCTTTTGAAAATCCAAATATACCACATCCACTGGTTCTCCCCTATCCACTCTACTAGTTACATCCTCAAAAAATTCTATAAGATTCGTCAGACATGATTTTCCTTTCACAAATCCATGTTGACTTTGTCCAATGATTTGACCGCTTTCCAAATGTGCTGTTATCACATCTTTGATAACTGACTCTAGCATTTTCCCCACCACCGATGTCAGGCTAACCGGTCTATAATTCCCCGGTTTCTCTCTCCCTCCTTTTTTAAAAAGCGGGGTTACATTAGCCACCCTCCAATCCTCAGGAACTAATCCAGAATCTAAAGGGTTTTGAAAAATTATCACTAATACATCCACTATTTTCTTGGACTACTTCCTTAAGCACTCTGGGATGCAGACCATCTGGCCCTGGGGATTTATCTGCCTTTAATTCCTTCAATTTACCTAACACCACTTCCCTACTAACATGTATTTCCCTCAGTTTCTCCATCTCACTAGACCCTCGATCCCCTACTACGTTCGTATTTCCAGAAGATTTTTTATGTCCTCCTTAGTGACAAGATTGCTAACTAACCCTTCCTCATTGCTCAATACCCAGTCTAGAATGGCCTGCTCTCTAGTTGGTTCCTCGACATGTTGGTTCAGAAAACCATCCCGCATACATTCCAAGAAATCCTCTTCCTCAGCACCCTTACCAATTTGGTTCACTCAATCTATATGTAGATTGAAGTCACCCATTATAGCTGCTGTTCCTTTATTGCACGCATTTCTAATTTCCTGTTTAATGCCATCCCCAACCTCACTACTACAGGTGGCCTGTACACAACTCCCACCAGCGTTTTCTGCCACTTAGTGTTATGCAGCTCTACCCATATCGATTCCACATCCTCCAGGCTAATGTCCTTCCTTTCTATTGCGTTAATCTCCTCTCTAACCAGCAATGTTACCCCACCTCCTTTTCTTTCCTGTCTTACAATAAGAAAGGTAAGAATTGATCAGACGTAGTGACCATGGTTTTGTTGATGTGAGATCCTGTCAGACTGAGTTTTTTAAAGAAGTAAATAAAGATATTGATGAAGGCAATGTGGTAGTTTATGTATGTAGACTTCTGTAAAGCCTGTGAGAAGGTCTCACATAGAAGGCAGGTCCAAAACTTAGAGCTCATGTGACCAAGGCAGATTGGTAAATTGGATCCAAAATTGGTTTGATAATAGGAGACTGGGTGAATCTGGAGGGTTACCTTTGTGATTGGAAATCTGTGACCAGTGGTGTACCGCGGGGCTTAATTCTGGGATCAGAGGTGTTTGTTGAAAATGTGAAGGACTGATGATGAGAAGGGTAAGTTTTGCCACAGAATGATGTCATCAGTTAGTAGGTTGGGCAGGGCAATGGCAGAGAGAATTTGTCAAAAACAAGAGAAAATCTAAGCCTGGGTTTATTGTTAAATGTACAAAGTAGGGTGGGGTACAAGTACAATGAAAAACATGTTTACAGCAGCATCACAGGCCTGAAAATTGGATGAGAATGGATTGATACTACTAGTTAGTATATAGATATGGTGGGAAGAAGGCCCTGGTTTTCAGCTGTATGGCTGACTCTTTCAGAGGTAGATAAATGGGTATTAAGAGGTGGTGGACAAGAGTGCATCATTAATTAGTAACCAAATAGATATTAAATATGGATGCAGGTAGTAATGATTCTGAATGTGTACATATTTGTGATTACCAAAGAATCAGAATTAGGTTTATTATCACCGGCATGTGACGTGATATTTGTTAACTTTGCAGCAGCAGTTCAATCTAGGAGAGAGAGGGAGGGAGACAGAGAGAGAGGAGTAAAATAAAACAATAATAAGTAAGTAAATCAATTACATATATTGAATAGATTTTAATGTGCAAAATCAGAAATACTGTATATTAAAAAAAGTGAGGTAGTGTCCAAAGCTTCAATGTCCATTTAGGAATCAGATGGCAGAGGGGAAGAAGCTGTTCCTGAATCGCTGAGTATGTGCCTTCAGGCTTCTGTATCTCCTACCTGATGGTAACAGTGAAAAAAGGGCATTCCTTGGGAGCTGGAGGTCTTTAATAATGGACGCTGCCTTCCTGAGACACCGCTCCCTAAAGATGTCCTGGGTACTTTGTAGGCTAGTGCCCAAGATGGCGCTGACTAGATTTACAACCTTCTGCAGCTTCTTTCGGTCCTGTGCAGTAGTCCCTCCATACCAGACAGTGATGCAGCCTGTCAGACTGCTGTCCACAGTACAACTGTAGAAGTTTTTGAGTGTATTTGTTGACATGCCAAATCTCTTCAAACTCCTAATAGAGTATAGCCGCTGTCTTGCCTTCTTTATGACTACATCGATATGTTGGGGACTACATCGATCTGTTAGAATAGCTGCAAAGTCTCAAAGTAGTTGATAGCTTGGTAGTCTAAGTATTGACTTGAGGAGATGTAGGAAAGATTGGGTAACTTGATGTAGATTAGTCACTAGGTGTGTTTGGAATATATCTTGGGTTGTTGAAGGAATTGAAGGTGGAAATTAGTTTTAGAGAGGTGCTACATGGAAACAGGCCCTTCAATCCATGAAGTCTGTGCTGCCCATCAGCACTAATTTTACATTGATCCAATATTAATCCCATTTTTATTTTTTCCACATTTCTGTCAACTCCCACCCCACAAATCAACTGCTTACTGTGGGAACAATTTACAATGTCCAATTAACCTACGATCCTGCACATCTTTGAGCTGTGGGAAAAACTGGGGCATCTGAAAGAAACCCTAGTGGTCACAGGCAAAATATTTCAAATCCCACACACACAGCATGTCAGTTCCAATGGGTTATTATTCCTCCAATATTCTACTTTTCAGGTGACATTTTTTATTTATTGATTTTGCATAAATAAGAGTGCATGTGACAAGCTGATTAATTTCCCAGCTCACCATAAGCGTATTATTTCACGTTTTCTCTGAAAATTATTGGTGATGGTGATTACATAATTTAAATTTTAACAAGATATTTATGCCAGTGTTTTTGTATTTACAGAATGCTCTACAGATGGCTGGGCAAACGAATACTTGTGTTAGTCAAATCAAATTCACAGCTGTTGTAATATACAGGTTATGTGGCAAGTGTTATGCTCCTATACCATAGATGTCCAGATTACAAATAAATGATGATTATTTCCAAGCAGCTAGCTCTAATACAAAACTACCACCAAGTTGCAAATTCCATGCACATCGTGGATATAAAATTGAGAATAAGTGGTATGAATTACCCCAGGAAGTAAGGATTAATCTTCAATAAACAGAAGTCTTGTTGGTATTCTAGTTATCATTTATCCTTTTATCTATCTGTGATTTTGAATCATCCTTATAAACCATCGCTGATAGCTATAGTTACTGGTACATTAATAAAAAGATTTCTTTCTAACAGTGAAGAGACAATTGGAGTATATTTTTTAATTAGTGGTGTTGCTGCTCATCTATCTTGCTATTGATCAAAATAGCACTGATGACCAACGGTGATGCGTTGCAGACTGCACACAAAACTTCTAAATATACTGCTTCTCAACTACTATCACTGCAATCCGCAGTCTGATTTTTCCCCTTTGAGTGGCGTACTATTAAACCGTCTTAACGAACTAACGATTTTACAGTATCCTAAGAACAAATATGCCACAGTTGTCATGGACGAGTGTGTCCCCACAAAATCACTTAGAGTCTTCCCCAGCCAGAAGCCCTGGTTGAACCAAACGATTTGCAATCTTCTGAGGGTCAGATCAATGGAATTCAGGTCTGTAAAGTACAGGAGATCTGGGTTCAATCACTGGAAAGCTGTTTCAAATGCAAAGTGGTAATTCCAGTCCAAACTGGAATCTCAGAAGAATGTTTGACGGCTGTAGCAGGACTTGAATGGTCTCACCTCCTACAAAGTAAAACCAAGCGACATATGTGGAACAAAGCTTTGCTCCAAGATGAGATCAGTGCCTTTTATGCTTGCTTTGACTGACAAAACCTGGAAGCGCCTTCACAATTTTCCACAGACCTTCAGTCTTTGATGCCAACATGAGAGCATCCTTTAGGATGGTGAACCCATGGAAAGCATCTGGCCCAGACGGGGTACCTGGCCGAGTACTGAAAACCTGTGCTGATCAACTGGCTAGAGTATTCACTGAGATCTTTAACCTCTCATTTTGGTAGTCTGAAGTACTCGCCTGCTTCATTCAAGCTTCAGTTATACCAGTGCCTAAGAAGAATGTGGTAACCTGCCTTCTATCATCCAGTAGCACTTACAACCACTGTAATTAAGTGCTTTGAGAGGTTTGTGATGAAACATATCAACTCCTGCCTGAGGATCAACTTGGATCTCTTCTAGTTTGTCTACTGTCACAACAGGTCAACACTAGATGCCATTTCATTGGCTCTTTACTGAACCCTGGAAATCTGGATAGTAAAGATGCATCCGTCAGGATGTTCTTCATTGACAACAGCCCTACATTCAATACTGTCATCCCCTCAAAACTAACCAATAAGCTCCAGTAGCTTGGCCTCAGTACCTCCTTGTGCAACTGGGTCCTCGATTTCCTCACTTGCAGACCCCAGTCAATTCAGATTGCAACAACATCTCCTCCATAATCACCATCAGCACAGGTGCATCATAAGACTGTGTGTTTAGCCCCTGCTCTACTCGCTTTATACTTACGTTTGTGAGGCTTAGCACAGCTCCAATGCCTGCTAAGTTTGCTGATGACACCACTGTTGTTGGTCCAATCAAAGGTGGTGATGAATCAGCATAAAGGAGGGTGAATGAAAATTTGACTGAGTGATGCCACAACAAGAACTTTCGCTCACTGTCAGCAAGACAAAGGATTGATTATTGACTTCATGAGGAGGAAACCAGAGCTCCGTGAGCCAGTCTCATTGGGGGATCAGAGGTGGAGAAGGTCAGCAACTTTAAATTCCTTAGTGTTCTCATTCCAGAGTATCTGTCCTGGGTCCAACACATAAGTGCAATAATGAAGGAAGCACGGCAGTGCCTCTACTTTTATTTTATTTTACTTTTTATTGAGATACAGCATGGAATAGGCACGCCACCCAGCAACCCTTGATTTAACCCTAGTCTAATCATGGGATAACTTAGAATGACGAATTAACCTACTAACTGGCATGTCTTTGGACTGTGGAAAGAAACTGGAGCACCCGGAGGAAACCCACTTGGTCATGGGGAGAACATACAAACTCCTTACAGGCAGCAGTGGGATTTGAACCTGGGTTGCTGGTACTGTAAAGCGTTGTGCTAACCATTATGTTAACGTGCCTTCTTTCATAGAAGTTTGCGAATATTTGGTATGTCATCTAAAGCTTTGACAAACTTCTATAGATGTGCGGTGGAGAGTATCCTGGTATGGAAGCACCAATGCCGTTGAATGGAAAAGTAGTGGGTATATCCTAGTCCACCAGTGGTAAAGCCCTCCCAGCCATTGAGCACCTCTACAAGAAGCATTGTCGCTGGAAAGCAGATCATCATCAAGGACTCCCACCAATCAGCCCATGCTCTGTTCTCGCTGCAGCCATAATGAAGGAGATACAGAAGCCTCAGGACCCACACCAACAGCTTCAGGAATAGTTATTACCCCTCAACCATTAGGTTCTTGAACCAGAGGGGATAACTTCACTCAACTTCACTTATCCCACTACTGATCTGTTTCCATACCCTATAGACTCACTTTGACACATTCTTCATCTCATATTCATGATAGTTATTGCTCTTTTCTTTTTGCACAGTTGTCTTTTGCACATTGGTTGTTTGTCCATCCTGTGTTCAGTTTTTCATTGATTCTGTGGTGTTTCCCTCAAGAAAATGAATCTCAGCGTTGTATATGATGACATATATGTACTTTGATAATAAATTTACTTTGATCTTTGAACTTGCCCCATCAAAGTAGGTCATGTTTTTCAGCAAAGAATCCCTGACCTACTCCTAAATCTTTGCATCTGGTCAGAATTATTGCGCTGTATTTGCTGTGGGCTGAAACTGAGCTTTGGTGAGCTATTATTCATGAGGAGCATTGGTTGTAAACTGTTTTGGATGAAACCAAGGATCTATATGTATAAATAATCCCTTCTCAGTCATTTCAAATTTTGCCATGTAAGTATCTCTAAAAGAACATTTCAAACAGATTATTGCATATTGATCAGTAAGAAACTGATATAATTTTCCTCTCCCTTGCTCATATACAATGAAGAGAGTAATTTCAATTTTTTAAAATGATATCCTAGCTGAAATCAGCCAATATGCCATGGAGCATGGAATGATTAAAATTGGAAAAAGGATTATGTAGAAATTATTATCCCTTCTATGTCAGCCTCAAATTTGCCACAAAAGTATAACATAAAAATATTAATTTTAATATTTCTCTTGTTTGTAGGTCTGCCAACATGTGATGCCTGTAGATGAGAGGCGAGAATGGATTTACTGCTGCACAGAAAGCATTGTGACTTGAAATGCAATGTAGGAAAGGAGCTGTATTATTGAGCTCCATTATTAAGCTGCATTATAACGCATCTGGGTGACAATGTTCCTTTGTGCAAATTGTGCACGTTAAATTGACACTACTTTGTGCCTTCTAATGTATTTTTAATTGATCTAATTTATTCGCTGGCTAAATGTTTTGTATAATCATGGTTCTATGGAATATCCATTTACTAGTCAAGGGAAATTATTGATGTTGATTTGTGAAGTCACGCTATGCAAGAAAACTTCTTTTGAGAGTGGATGGGGAATAATTTCATATGATACATTATTTTCATTATATGTGTTTGTAAGCACTACTTTAATTACAACAGCACAAGATTTTTAAAAAATCAGTGCTTAGTAGCCTAAAAGCATAGATATTGGAGCATATCTCGCAAGCAGATGGTCTGCTGGCCATCCATCAATCCAGTCCATCTGCTTCTACTAAAATGTGTTTTATAGGGCTTTTGGCCAGGCTACCAGATGCAGTATCTTGTGTTTGAGTGGCACTTGCCATACCAAAACTGAAGCTGATATTCCATTATGCCACATGACATGGTTCCCTTGAAGATGCAAGTGGTCAAGGCAAACAGCGTTTTAAATAAAACCATTTAAACAAGTGTATGGATAGGAAAAGTTTAGAGGGATATGGACCAAACACAGGCAAATGGGACTTGGCATCTTGGTCAACATGGATGAGTAGAGCTGAAAGGCCTTTATCAGTGCTGTATGACTCAATGACTTAAATAGTTATGGTATGAAATTCTGAGACTATTGGAATGTTACAATACCTCAGCTAGTAGAGCTGCTGCTTCCCAACATGAGATCCAGGCCCAATCCTGACTTCTATGTGGAGTTTACCCTTTCTCCCTGTGACTACATGGGTATAAATTGCCCCTAAAATGTAGGTGAATGGTAAAATCTGAGAGAGTCGATAGGAATGTTGGAAGATTAAAATGGGATTAATATAAGTGGATGGTTGATGGTCAGTGTCAACTTGGTGGGCCAAAGGACCAGTTTCCATACGGTACCGTTCAATGACCCTGGCTATAACACCTAGCTAGTGTGCTTTTTAATCTGAGAGGAAAAAGAGCTGAAGGTGCAAGTAACAGTGTAATAGATGTTGGACTTTAAAAGGCACAATGAACAGTAATGTGGAGAGATTAAAGAAACTGGAACTAAAGTGTGCATATGATAAAATCAGCACCATCTTACATTACTAAATTAATGACACAGAATTCTGGTTCTTAATCTGTACAAAAGAACTGATGTAATTTTAGATGTGACATAATATCGACTGACCAGTGCAAAAAACATTTATGGAAATATCTTTTTTGGAGTAGTATAAATGACTTCTCGCTTTCTCTTCAACATAACAGGCTCTGGTTACTATCTCCCTTTATAACATAAAGTCCTGGTTCCCACGTTCCTCTTAAACTCACTAGGGCTAGGTTTCCATGTTCCCTTTATTGAATTGCCAGCAGCAAAGTCCAATGGGTGTTGGATTGTTAGAGTTTTACATCATTGCAATTGGGCTTTCTCAGAAGGATTTCATTTACAAGTACAATTTGGTTTAACTGCCAGAGTCTTGCTCCCCAGGCAGCCTCCTGATTATTAGACAGTTTGTGTAACAAGGATAAAAAATTTAGAAAATTTCCTCAGACATTGGCTAACTGCAACTTACCATATGTAAATTGGCTGTGTCTGTCTAAGAGACCACCTGGCTGGTATGAGTGGTGCAAAAGTATCAGACTGACCAAGTAACAGACACCTTTGCAAGGCTGCATGAAAACACCTAATCTTGTCATACTTAAGTCTAGTGTATGCGATACTGAGACACGTCCTTTAAGACAGAATCTGCTCCCAATGCCTAATTCTAATGGAGCGGGAGGAGAAGATGGTGGCGCGCCTGCGTGTGCACAGCCCTCTGGTGAAAAATGATATTGTATCTGTTAAATAGGGGCCGTGGACAATTCTGATTTGATAGAGAATAGAAGTGAAAGCACAGAGGAACATCTGGAGAAATTTCTGAAATGCCCGTTCACTGCTGTCGTTACTGTGTTGTCGGGAATCTTTCAGAGGGTAGGCCTCAAAATCCCTGGCCTTGCCTGCTTTTGGCAACCGAGAAGGAGGTCGAATTGTTTGGACAGATTCGAGTGTCGGAGAGCTGATCAGAGCGCGACGTTTTCGGAAATTATGTGGTTTTGTCAGTTTTTTCAGTCTTGGTTTGTCCTGTGTTTTGTGATATCACACCGGAGGAAATAATGTATCATTTCTTAATGCATGCATTACTAAATGACAATAAGAGAGGACTACGTGTCTTCATAATCATCATAATGTCCTTCATCTTGCTAAACAAAAGTACACATATCAGACAAATTCTACATCACATGCTTTATTTTTAACATACCAGAAATTTAGCTATTGGATATTGTGGCAATTTTTATTCTATTTTCAAAAATAACATTGGTTTTGGTATTTTTTATATCAGTGGAAAAAATCAATTTACACTCAACACTAAATACTCAAGGTACTCTCACCCAACTTTTTACCCATTTCATTCACTTTTTCTGTTGCTCTGGAGGATCGATGTTGTATACCATCTGTGAACATATTGTAATTCATGAATAAAGCTTTTCCAAAATCTGTGATTCATTGAGGTTTTGGTGTGTTTTGGCAGAGACTTCTCTGTTTACTGACTACTTTCTGTGTCTGCTAATTGTACTGTTGAAAATAACATGAAGTTGGCATGTTTCTTATGAATTGCATTTCGGCCTCTCAAATAATTCTCTGGCACTTTCCAATCTTTTCTGCTACTTGGAGCAATCTTTTAAAAACTTGCCAACCTATTTATGCACCATATCTAGTTTATTACTGGTATTCCATCATATTTCTTGCCCCAATCTCTGTATTCTGTGTGACTTCATACTACACCTCAGCTCCCTGTAATCTTTGACTTCACCAGCTACTATTCTACCTCAAAATCACCCATTCTGTAAATTCTGCAATCTGTATCCCTGCTCAAATTCATTATCTGCCCACCCATCTCTGCATTAGCCTGGAATCAGTGGTGGGGAAGATGCTGGAGTCAATTATAAAAGATGAAATAGCAGCACAATTGGATAGCAGTAACAGGATTGGTCCGAGTCGGCATGGATTTATGAAGGGGAGATCATGCTTGAATAATCTTCTGGAATTTTTTTGAGGATGTAACTATGAAGATGGACAAGGGAGAGCCAGTGGATGTAGTGTACCTGGACTTTCTGAAAGCCTTTGATAAGGTCCCACATAGGAGATTAGTGGGCAAAATTAGAGCACATGGTATTGGGGGTAGGGTACTGACACGGATAGAAAATTGGTTGGCAGACAGGAACCAAAGAGTAGGGATTAACGGGTCCCCTTCAGAATGGCAGGCAGTGACTAGTGGGGTACTGCAAGGCTTGGTGCTGGGACTGCAGCTATTTGCAATATACATTAATGATTTAGATGAAGGGATTAAAAGTAACATTAGCAAATTTGCAGATGACACAAAGCTGGGTGGCAGTGTGAAATATGAGGAGGATGTTATGAGAATGCAGGGTAACTTGGACAGGTTGGGTGAGTGGGCAGATGCAGTTTAATGTGGATAAATGTGAGGTTATCCACTTTGGTGGCAAGAACAGGAAGGCAGATTACTATCTGAATGGTGTCAAGTTAGGAAAAGGTGAAGTAAAATGAGATCTAGGTGTCCTTGTTCATCAGTCACTGAAAGTAAGCATGCAGGTACAGCAGGCAGTGGAGATAGCTAATGGCATGTTGGCCTTCATAACAAGGGGAGTTGAGTATAGGAGCAAAGAGGTCCTTCTGCAGTTGTACAGGGCCCTGCTGAGACCACACCTGAAGTACTGTGTGCAGTTTTGGTCTCCAAATTTGAGGAAGGACATTCTTGCTATTGAGGGAGTGCAGTGTAGATTCACGAGGTTAATTCCCGGGATGGTGGGACTGTCATATGTTGAAAGATTGGAGCGACTGGGCTTGCATACACTGGAATTTAGAAGGATGAGAGGGGATCTGATTGAAACATATAAGATTATTAAGGGTTTGGACACGCTAAAAGTAGGAAACATGTTCCCGATGTTGGGGGAGTCCAGAACCAGAGGCCACAGTTGAAGCATAAGTGGTAGGCCTTTTAGAATGGAGCTGAGGAAAAACTTTTTCACCCAGAGAGTTGTGGATCTGTGGAATACTCTGCCTCAGAAGGCAGTGGAGGCCAATTCTCTGGATGCTTTCAAGGAAGAGTTGGATTAGATTATGAGAACGCTCAGTCCTCTTTTATTGTCATTTAGAAATGCATACGTGCATTAAGAAATGATACAATGTTTCTCCGGCGTGATATCACAGAAAACAAGACAGACCAAAGACTAACACTGACAAAACCACATAATTATACCATATAGTTACAGCAGTGCAAAGTAATGCCATAATTTGATGAAGAACAGTCCATAAGCATAGTAAAAAAAATAGTCTCAAAGTCCCGAGTCGATCGGCTCCTGAGTCCCCGATAGCGGCGGCAAAAGGGAGAAACTCCCTGCCATAAACCTCCAGGCACCATCAACTTGCCGATACCTTGGAAGCAGCGGATTCTGAGTCCATCCATCTGAAAACTCTGAGCTTCCGAGCAGCCTCTCCGAAACAGCGTCCTGAGCACCATCCTCTGCCGACCGCCTTTGACCTCTCCCTGGCTGCTGAAACACACAAAGCCGAGGATTTTGAGGCCTTCAGCTCCAGAGATTCCGGTTACCACACAGTAGCAGCGGTAGCAAAGCAGACATTTCAGAAGTTTTCCAGATGTTCCCCTATGCATTCACGTCCGTCTCCATCAAATCAGGATTGTGCACGATTCCCTACTTGACAGATAACAGATATTCATCACCGGAGAGGCTGCGCGTGCTGTCATTAGATAGAGCTCTTAAAGATAGTGGAGTCAAGGGATATGGGGAGAACGCAGGAACGGGGTACTGATTGTGGATGATCAGCCATGATCACAGTGAATGGCGGTGCTGGCTTGAAGGGCCGAATAGCCTACTCCTGGACCTATTGTCTATTGTCTATTATATGTCGTTTCATCCTCTGACTACATTATATTTTTATTTTAATCACTATTTGAGTTTTGACTTTTTTTTTGTCTGAAGGAAAAGGAATTGTGAACAATGCCTAAGAAATAGTAAAAGTCTGGCCTTTGTGCTTGTGCTGCACTCAATCAGATCAAGGCCGATCTTGTGTTTCAGTCCCACTTTCATTCACTAATCTTACATTACTCAAGTACTTAAATATTCAAAAATCTCTCAATCTGTTCATCTCCATAGCCCTTTTGGATATAGGATTCGAAAGATTCACTGCCATTTGAGGTAGTGAATTCTGAATGGATGATCCTTTAGTTTGTTACTGTGACCTTAAGATCCCAGACATCTCAGCAAGTGAATACATGTATGTGAGCTTGGTATTTTTTTTGCTGCAAAAGTTGAGGCCCATGGGCACTTAAAAAAGGATTAAACACGAACATAATTTCATTACTACTGCACTAAGTTTTGAAGATTTGTGTTAAATCCAAATTACTAGGATAATTAAATCTCGCACTTACAAACTGCAGTGAGTTATTTGTCTTATCTAATGTCTGTTACAATTTTGCCCCTATTTTCAGAAATAACTGAATATGATCTGCTTAATTCTGCACTTTCACTAGTGGGAGAATCTAAAAGGATGGCTACGTTAACATAATTGCAGTTGTTTCCTTGTTCATACTGAGGTGAATCAAGGTGAGAACTAATTACAAATGTGCATATTAGTTAATGAAAGATAATGTTTCCTCTGAGATACAACAATTTAAATGATTTGAGCTTGGCCTCATTCTGTAGTGTTTCATTCCACCCTAGAAAAAGAATGAAGAAATGTTCTGGCAGACGTAACAGGTTCAGATCACAAGAGGGTGCTATGGTTACACCATCAGTGATACTATAGTAAAATTAGTTGATGAGCAGCGTACACGCACTTTCCTATCTTCAAAAAAGATTTTGTTATCCTTTCAACTACTACTTCCATTCCAACATCCAATTCCCTTTGAAATTCTTTAATTTGTCATTTTGTCTCCCAAAACATCCTTTTGGGCTTCCCCCAGCCTGTATTCTTCTGCACTGGAACAATCCTTGCCATATTCACAAATTACATCATTAGTGACTGCAGCTAAGTGGTTTTTCTCTACCATCAAACTGGATGGGCCTATTTGCAGGGTTCCATTACTACCTATCTGAATGCAAGAAGTGCAGCTCGAGCAATGAATTTCTTCCATATACTGACCCATACTTTTATTTTCAGATTCTTGCATGATAGTATATCCTATTAAAAACTGAAAATAAATTAAGCTGAAAAAAATTGGAAAGTAATTTGATCTTCCATTTTATTGTCAGTTGAGAAATAAAATAGCATTTTCTTGTTTGATTTTTTTTTGCTTTTTTCATTCTTTTGCTAATACATTTGTCTTTATCCTTTACTTTCTATTTTTTGTTTGGCTGTGGTCTGTTTATCTTTGTAATGTTTGCATTTGGTTACCTCCAATTGTTAATTTTGTTTTCAATTTTTTTTCACCTTAAAATTTATTCTTCACTATACATATTCCACTTTAGTTATTAAGTGGCTTTTTTAAAACTGAATGTCTCAATTTTAATTTGCTTTGAATCAGCAGATTTGGAGCCAACTTGTGGTGAAGTGCTATGTTGTGTGCAGGTGATTGAAAGAAATTGATGTTTGAAGGGGATAAGAATGGGAGATTAGCAATGATGGGGATAGGAGAAAGCATTGAAGAGGCTTGGCATATGGCAGGAAGTCAGAGAAGGAAGCAATTACAGGAGGGAATGATAGCCAGCTGAAAACAGTGGGGACATAGAATGTTCATGTGGTCACAGGAGGAATCATGATATGGATGTTGGAAGCACTTTTGCAGAAGCTTGAAGGTGAGGTGGTGTTGGATGATTTGTGGAAATTCTTAGCTCTTGTATACTTGCTGGCCTGCTGAAAGCAGTTGCCTGTATATCGAACATCTTCAACTTTTTGATGCTGTCATTCCATCATTCAAAGTCGATAACAAAACATTGTACAATACCAACCCAATTTCATAATAGATATGTTAATATTATCAAAAAAAAAACACCTTTGGATGTCTCAGTTCCATTAAGTGCAAAATTAAATTTTTAGAGATCACACTTAAATAACATTTGAACCACTGTGCATTTTGCCAGGCAGGTACTGGAACTTGATAAAAATGCTTAGCTTTTGTTTTTGTATTTTAAAGCTTTCTTTTAGAAAGTACACACTACAGCTGAACAAAGTGCAGTTCATTTTAAGCATCAAAAATTAGGAGGCTCTCTTTAGCCTAAATAGGCAGTAATTTCACCATGGAACATCCAGTTTTATAAATTTTATTATTAATTTGATCCAGTCCACATTCTGATTCATACTGAGGCTACAAACCTATTGTGGGAGAGACTGCCTTCAAACTGAACCATTCTTCATATTACAGTTTAGCAAGAGTCAACATATTATTTGACATAGGAGTTATGCATCTCATAACTGAGAACCATCACTTCATATTTATGTGTGTATTTATCAACAAGATCAATATTTCCCCCTTAATATGGGGGCAACATGATCAGTTTGAGTACCTAGCACCTTAGCCGAGACCAGCTGATTCAGCACAAATCTAGCATCAGAACTGGAATCCCTGCTTTTTGGCTCACTGCCACACCACACCACATGATACATTTACTGAGTTGTTGGGGAAGATTGTTAATACAATTTGAAATATCACTTGTGGTAGTTGGAGGGAAATCAAGAATTTGAGTTCTGTTTTTAAAGTTTGTTCAAATTTTGAACATATTTCCCACTTTTAGATCTAAAACCTGAAAATCCTTTATAGATTTGTCTCAGGTCTCCTCATTTTGACAGATGAACACATTATATTATACTCAGAACTAAAACAGACTTGCTGCAGGTTATTTTAAAGTGTGCCTTAATTGCCTTAGATATGTTGGCAATGAGGAGTCTTCAAAGGCTATCTTTAACCTACTAGTGATTGCCCTATGACTTTTTGCACTGTAATTGTAACCCGGTACTGTAAATGTCAGCTAACACATAACCCGTACTGCTCTTACAAGCACCCACTTTTAGTTTGATACTAAACATAGAAATATACATTTTTTTAAAAATTTTGTACAATGTTTAATTTTAAGTAAGTAAATCTTTAAAGTTTAATAGTAGTATTTTGTAAGTAATATCAAACAAACTCTATTTCGTGTTGAGTTTATCCCCAAGAAACATAATGATACTTTAGTTTTTGGATTATGAGTAACTCATCCACTGACCCCTTGAGTATCATTTCCTTCTTCATGTCACCAGTTTCCTTGTGAAATGCTTCTCAATATGCTTTTATTGAATTTGTTTTTATAAATGGAAGTTGTTATTAAATATGCCAAGGGTAGTATGACTCAATGTCTTATTTTTCTCTGCACCAATCTGGTATTGCAATGTGATCTCCCCTGAACCACAGGTGAGATACCAAGTGCAGGCCAAAGGTAATTTTTAGTTCAAGTGCAAATAGCAATAAAACGAATGACAGCACTCCTGCTTTGAGCTTTGTCGATGATGGAAAGCCCTGCAGGGGTAAGAAAGTAAGGCAATCATCATCTGCCACGTTAATATGGTTGGTTCGAGTAAGGTTCTAGTTATTGGTAAGCTCCATTCCAAAGCCTCACCATAATGGTAGAGGGGTCAGCTAAGATGGTATTGCTGGTCATCAAGAGAAGATGAATGGGCATTCTTTAACTCAAATCTAGGACCTCTGTGGCAAGAATGCTACTTGCCACTTGCCATGAAACTGTGCCTGATAATTTGACTTAGCCGTATTCCCATCAGGCTTTGTTGAGATCATAACGCAAGGTTAGGAGTATGAGTATTCTGTATGGCTCCTCAATGAATAGGGTTGTGGCTAGTCTGGTTTGAGGGCCTAAATACTAGTTTCTTGCTTGACACATAACTCTGGATCAGTCGTAGCATCATAGAGTAGTACAACACAGATAAAGGTTCATCAGCCCAATAAGTCCACATCAAACATATTGCCAACCCATCTAGTTTCAGTTTCCTGCATTCAGCCCAAATCCCTCTAAGCCCTGTCTGTTGATGTACCTGTCCAAGTGCTTCTTAAATGATACTATTGTAACTGGCTTACAACTTCCTCCAGCAACCCGTTCCATATATTAACCACCGTCTACATGGAAAAAGTTGCCCCTCGAATCCCTTTTAAATCCTTCTCCTCTCACCCTAATTCGTTGACCCCTAATTTCAGAATCCCTACCCTGGGGGAAAGGTTGCTACGATCTACTTTAATACCGCTCATGATTTTATAAACCTCTATAAGATGACCTCATCATTATCCTACATCCCAAAGAATAAAGACCTATCCTGGTCAAACTCTGCCTATTACACAGGTCCTCTTGTATTGGCAGCTTCCTTAAAAATCTTTACTGCATTTGCTCCAGTTTAGCAAGGTGGTAGAAACTGTACAGCGTACTCTAAAGGCTGATTTATACTTGTACATGCAAGCTATGCCGTAGGTCTGATTTATACTTTTGTGTAGCCCTACGCTGTAGTAAGCATGCATAGTTGTGCCTGCGTCGCTCTGCAATTCACCGCCAAAACGCTAGTTGGTGGTGGGGTTTCTATGCCACTGTGTTGAGTTTCTTCGTGAGAGACATGGACGAGGAGATGCATTTCAAATATTTTCAGGTGTCAGCAGGTAGGTTTGACGATTTGGTTCATCGTCTCCAACCATTTGTTTTGCATCAGTGTACAGACATGGCGGAGAGAAGCAACCGGAAATGCATATGAGGAAATGTGATGCTACCAAGTGGACCAGTCACAGTTGTTGCGGTCTGCGTTGCCACAATGCATGAGTTACATTTTTGGGGAGGCGCACGTCACCCTACAGCGTAGGGTACACGTTACCTACAGTGTACATTTGACGCACAAGTATAAATCAGCCTTTACAGTGCCCTCACCAACAAGTTATACAACTGCAACATAACATCCCAAAATGATACTCACTGCCCTGACTAACAAAGGCCAACATGCTAAACACCTTTTTCACCACTCTGTCTTCCAGTGACATCGCTTTCAACAACTATACACTTGTATTCCTAGGTCTGCCGATCCGTTATTCTATGTGTCCCATCATTTCCCATCTTTTCCCAAAAAATGTTTTGTTGTAGGATACACTTTCAGGTCTCTCTTGCTTACTCTGCCTGGTGGCCATCTACTCCTTCTCTGACCATAGGGCAAGCACTTCTTAAAGTGTCCTACCCTGATAATCCTCAGTGTATCATAGATTCACTGTGAAAGGAGAAAATGTCCTACAATTCATGGTACAAATCTTACTCTGACTTTAAATGAGCTTGGAATAGATTCCACAATCTACTGCTGCTATCTGGTTTAGGATATTCCAATGATTCACTGATTTTGAAACAAAACAAGGTTCCCCTTCATCCTATCGAATGGTTGAACTCTAAACCTTAAACTATGGACCTCAATTGTAAACTCTCCCACTAGGATGCCCTCAGGGCAATCAGCCTGTCAAGCCCTTTCTGAATGTATAAGGTTTCAGTGAGATCACTGAATTGCCAGAGATAAAGGCGTTTCCTCCACTCAGTTTGCATCTCTGAGGTTGAGAGTTATCAAGGTAGCACATTTTAAGAAGTGTTTGTCTCATAGATGAGGAAAGGTGGTGAGAGAAGGATTAGATAACCATCAGACAGATTTAGGAAGGGAGACTGCTAGGAAAACCTCACAGTGTATCCCAGTCCCAAAATATTTTCTCTATGTTGAGAAATGATGGGACTAAGTGCATCTTTGGAGCACCCAGCCAGATGAATGATCATGGCATTGTAGGTGGCTCAGATGCACGTGGGGTAGCAAGAGTCAAAGGGGAATAGTGACAGAAGACTCAATAGGGGAAAGAAGGACATTTCTGAAGATTTGATGTGAATTCAGGGTGGTGTGTTAGCTCCTAATTGAAAGAGTAAAGGGTGCCATAAAACTACATACTGGACTCAAGATATCTAATACCTCCCATTTTAATGTTAACTCATTCTAAAATTTCACCATCCATCTCCCAGACTTTTCCCTAAATGAACACAGGAGTATTTATTTAAAATATGACTGTAAGATATAGGAGCAGAATTAGGCCATTTGGCCCATCAAGTCTGCTCCGCCATTTCATCATGGCTGATCCAATTTTCCTCTCGGCCCCAATTTCCTGCCTTTTTCTCGTATCGCTTAATGCCCTGACCAATCAAGAACCTATCAACCTCTACCTTAAATATACATAAAGGCTTGGCCTCCACAGCTGCCTGAGGCATATAATTCCACAGATTCACCACTCTCTGGCTAAAGAAGCTTCTCCTTATTTCCATTCTAAAAGGATGCCCTTCTATTCTGAGGTTGTGTCCTCTGGTCTTAGACTCTCCCCGCATAGGAAACTTACTCTCCACATCCACTCTTTCAAGCCCTATCACTATTCGATAGGTTTCAATGAGATCAGCCCTCATTCTTCTAAATTCTAGTGAATACAGGCCCAGAGGCATCTAACGCTCTTCACGTGATAAGCCATTCAATCTTGGAATCATTTTTGTGAACTTCCTTTGAACCTTCTCTAGTTCTAGCACGTCCTTTCTAAGATGAGGGACCCAGAACTACTCACAATACTCCAAGTGAAGCCTCCACATTCACCATGTTCTTTGACTGCATGTGTAGATTACCCTTTTATCCCTAATTAGCCCTATTCTTAATTATCCTTTCCCCCTAAGTACTCTTGTAAATATTTGACATTTACCGTAATCTTACCTGCCAATGATATTTTATGCCTAATCTGCTACCTTTTTTTTGTACTCCAACTGCGCTGTCTCTATTCTTCTCAAACTGCCCCATTTTTACTTCATTATACCTGTCTTCCTCTTCTTCATTCAGCCAACAATATAACTTGACCTCCAGCGTTCTTGAGCGTTATTATTTTCACCCCTACAAGAGCACTTTGGTATTGTACTCTATTTCACTTTTCATTTACTACCACTTGCTGAATATAAATGTGTCTGCAGATACTGTTTCCATTCTGCTTTTGCCAAATTCTGTCTTGCTATATTCCTCCAATTGTAGGCCTTAATTTCCAGTTTATCCTTATCCTTTTCCAACAGTATTTTGAAACTTGTTTTTGGTCACCACACAACATGCTGGAGGAACTCAGTATCTGGCAACATCCGAAAATGGCTCCCAATTTGCTGAGTTCCTCCAGCATTTTGTGTGTGTTGCTCAAGATTTCCAGCATTCTTTAGAATCTCTTGTGGTTTTGCTTTTGGTCATTATCTCCCAAGTGCTCTCCCATTGACATTTCAGCTATTTGCACAGCTCCATTCACTAAGAACAGGTCTGGTACGTCCCTCTCTGAAGGACTATCTATACGCCTGCTTAAGTCAAGTCAAGTGTCAAGTGAAGTTTACCGTCATTTAACTACATACATATATGTATATAACCACATAATGTATAAAGAAACTAGATAATGTTTCTCTGAACCAGGGTGTAAAGCACAATAGTACACATAACACACGATAACTTATGAAGGTGAGGATAAAATCTACAGATGAATCACACATAAACAACAAACTAAAGTACGTTAATATTAAATATTGTAAGTTATGGAACAGGTTAACCAGTGACACTTAAATATGATGCGGCCGGGAGTTCAGAAGCCTGAACTTGGGGAAGAAACCGTTCCTCATCCAGACCATTCTTGTTTATTTATGCGCCATAGTCTCCTGCCTTAAAGGATTCCCTTTGATGCACATGAAAAATTCCATTTCTATTTCTTTTACACAAAGGTGATCACAGTTAGGATGGTGACATCCCCTAGTACTACAGACCTATTAGTCTTACACCCCTGTGTTTCGCGAATATATCTGCTTCTCTAGGTTTTGCTGCCTATTAGGACTTATGTGGCATACCCAGCAAAGTGATAGCTTTGTGAAATAGAGTATGTGACATTCCCAGCAAAGTAATAGCTCCATTTTGTTTGTAGGTTTTAAAAGTCTGTGCTGCTCAGAAGAGCTTCTAGGCTATCCAGTCACATTGCTGTAGTAATAAACTTCTTAATCAATATTTCAATACCATCTCATCTTTTTCAACCTCCATCTAAAATGTCTGAAGAGAATTAGACATGGAGAAAGAGACTGGAGTTCTGGAGTTGAAGTCAAGCCAGATGAGGGAGATATTTTGACTTTATTTTAGCATGGTAACAGACCACTCCAACCCAATGAGCCCACACTGCTTTAATTCTCTTTCTTTCTTCTTGCAGTTGGAGCAGTGGGCATAGTGGAATCCATCTCTTGTGGGATGTGGGAAGGGAGAGATGAATTTGTCATTATTTCACACCAGTTGTGTTTGAAGAGACTAGATTTTAGACACCAGCAGAATCAAAGGATATGGGCTTTAGAAGAGAAAACAACTTTAGAAGATCAGTGGATCAACTTCATAAGGTTTGAGTGTTCTATCCCCGCTGTACTTCATATGTTCTATTTTTTTGTGTTTTTTATGCATTCTTCTACTTGCTCATTTCTTCTGATTGTCTGGAGTGTATCCTGCAGTGCATTATCAACACCTTTTTTTTGAAAATCCAGGTATACTACATCTACCTCAGTAGCTATTTGTCACTACCCTTTCCTGCTAGTTTAATAATTCAATAAAGCTGGCCAGGCATGAGCTTCCCTTTTGAAATCCATATTAATGTCTCCCACTGTATTTTTAATATCTGGATGCTTCTCTCTGACATCTTTGATTCTATTATCTTTTCTGCAATTGAGATAGCTGATCTATCATTCTGTGAAATGGTTCTTTCTTAAAGAAATCATTGACTTTGAGTCATTTGGCACAACATTTCCTGAAGCACCTATGACTGTGTAATCTTGGCTGCTGAGAATAACTAACAATTGAGGGGCAATTACCCTTGCTATCTAGAAACTGGTACCCTAATTTCTTTTAACATGGTGGGAGATGATAAAAGATAGGGTATCAGTTGTAGGTAGCAAACTATCTGACCAAGCCAGAGATCTTGTCTTTCATAAATATGATTAATTTATCATTTATTTACCCCTTTCTATCTTGTATATTCTTATATATTTTTGATCCCTTTTTTCTAATATCCTGTTCACAATGTGGATTCCTTGATAAGAATAGAGGGAATGTAATTTATAAATATTTTGGGCATTTTTATCATGTGTGAGTTTATCATATGTATTATTTGGTGACTCTATCCCTATCCTAATTTTACTTTTGTTTTTTATGTGTCTGTGAAATACAACTTTTATTCCTTCACACTTGTATTTCTCCGGACATTGTGATATTGATCACAAATTTAGTTCTTATAATTTCAACAACTTATTTCTTTGGGGAATAAAGAAATGATTAGACCTGGATTGGTGAACTAAATCCTGTTCAAATCCTACCACAATAGATGAGCTATTAAAAATTAGTTGATTAAATAACCTGCAGCAAAAAGCCAGTATACCTGGTGATCAGAAAATTATGAAGTCGTAGTAAAAACCCTTGTTCAGTTAGGTCATTCAAGGAATCTGTACTCCTTATCTTTATAGCCTATCTATGATTCTTAACTGTTCTTTGAAATGACTCAGCAAGGCACTCCATTGAAACAAACAAAGTACAGTGAAATCGGTTGGACCATTTGACGTCAATACAGATAATGGATCTGGAGATGACAAAGGTACATTCAGCCCAACGACTCCTGCAGTATTTTCTTCACAAATCAGTTTAGGGAGTTGATGGCTGAAACAAAGAAACTCAAAACATCAAACTTTACAACAATTGTTTAGATTCTACAGGTACATTTTGTTCCATTTCCAAGACAGCTATCAGGATTGGTATCACAAAGGAAGACTTGAATACGATGAACTTCTTGTGAAAAAAAAACACAAGCATAGGCAGATCCTTCTGTTTATCACCGTAACCTCACAGTCTGGTTTTCCCTCATTCTACCAAAACCAGTCCTAGTTATGTGAGTAAAGTGAAGAGCAGACTAAGATAACCTAACAATGAAGTGCTGACCAAGTGAATCGATCTGTAACGCAGGACTACATGTACCCTGCTATAGCCAGACTCAATTAATCCCATCAGCATTGGATAAGACCAAACCTCTTCCTTCCTTTCACATGATGAAGGACAGTGGAAAATTAAACAGCCAGCTGGAGAAAATAATTCAATATTCATCCCTGTCATCAAGAATGTAAAAACACTGCTTGTGAGTTTAAGATTGAAACATCTGCAGTTAGTTGCAGCCACAAGTGCAGAACTGATTCTTCATCCCAGCATCTTTTCAAAGCCCTTATCATCAATAAAATTGACCTTCAACCAATTCATTGCACTCTATGTGAAATGAAGAGTTGTCTGATGTTCAGGATACAATGGAGGCAATATCACAGTCAAGAATATTCAAGATTTAACTTTAGACTCACCTTTAGCCAAGTTATTCTAACAGAGCTACAACATTGGTATCTAGCAGTGGTATAGCAAATTCTTCAAAAATGTCCTTTCCACAAAAAAATAAAATTTAGTCAGGCCATATATTGCTCCATCAGTCAACTTTCAACTGTAAATGCAATCCTGCGGAGTATTGTAAGCTCTATGCTGATTGTATTGACTTTTCATTGTCAGTAGTTCAAAATTCTACCAATCAGCAGTGTAGAGGTGGAAGACCCTTCACCACACAACTGCAATGGCTCACTGGTGCCATCCCTGGAAAACTAGCATAACGCGCTGTAAGGTTTCACTGCTAATGTAAATCGTTTCTCTGTAGCAGCAATGTTTGGGTTATGACTAGAGATAACGGGGGCTATGGTGTGTGTGCCATCCAATGAGAGGCGTGTTGTTTCTTTCTTGTGGTCTGAGAGAAGGTATTCACGGTCTTTTGTCGGCGAGAGATGAGGAGAGAAGACGCGAGTGGAGAGAGTTGGTAGACTGCCGGATGGAGTGGACTTGGAGCGAGGGTCCGAGGGTTGGCGATGCTCAGAGGAGGTCGATGGGGAATGAATGGATAGAACCATGAGCTTCAATGTGCACATCAGACCGTCTCATTAAAATGGGCCCTTTTTCTTTTTATTTTCTTTACTAACCCTATAGTCAGATTAAGAATTATAATGTTCAATCATTTAATTACATATGGTATACTGTCTGATATTTTGTGTAACGGATTTGTAACCGGGCAACATATCATGTACCATCCACACAAACAAGATTTCTCAGTTTGGCTGGGCCAGAGGCTGTCTTCCCCTAGACAAACACATGCTAGTCGAACATGAGGGTTACATTAGGGACTACCAGTAAACATTTATATGAGTGTTGCTGACATTGCTAATGTTAATTTTGCTTCATGTATGATCATTTATTGATAACTGTTTAAACAAGCATACTTTGATTTAAGCATCTCTCGGATATCTGTTAAGGACTGAATTCCTTGTGAACTGTTCACATTCCAAAAAAAGAACAAGATTCATTTAGGATGCTAATTAGATCTAATATGCAGGATACAAATAAACTACATGATAGAACTGAGTATATTCGCAATACAATTAGAAAATGGAGGGACTAGAACAAATTTCATAGATGCTTGCACCTCTGAAGCAAAATTTTCATTCACAAGGTATAGCAAAATACTTTCCAAAGGGCCATTCACATGATAGATTGGAACTGCTCAGTTAGTAAGGTATTGTGAGACAATTTTCAAAACATTTTATAAGGATATTAACAGATTGAAAGCGGTTCAGAGAAACTTTACTATTGTCCAGTCTAGTAAACCTCTGAACTGCTTCAAATGTATTAGCATCATTAAATAAATAAATACACAGGTGTGGCTTTGTCAATGAATGCATCAAATAACAGCAGCATAACCTCACTACTTTTGTATTCAATTTCTCCAGCAATAAACAATGGAGTTCTGTTATCATCCTTAATTACATGCTGTGCCTTAATACAAGTCTTTTGGGATCAATTTTCCAGGTCACTCAGATTCCTTTGCACCTTAAAGTTCTAGAAGTATAACTCATGTCTGATTCAAATTCAGTGTAAAATACCATTCTGAGGAGTTTCACCATGCTGGAATATGTGGGTTGTCTTACAAAAAGAGGTAAATAGGCTGGACTTATATCTGCTCATGTTTTGAAGAATGAAATGATGCAATTGAAACATATTAGATCTGAAGGGGTTTTGATAGGGTGGGAATAAGTTTCTTGTTCTGGAAAATTGATAGTAATGGGATTACTGTTTAAAACAACACATTATCCATTTAAGAAAGAGGAAGTGATTTTTTTTCTCTCAGAGAATCACATGAATTTGTAATCACCTTCTTAAAGGGCAGTGGAAGCAGAGCCTTTGAATATTTTTAAGGTAGATATGGAGTGACTCTTGTTAACAAGTTGTGATAGGTTACCATAGATAAACAGGAAGGTGGAGTTGAAATTGAAATAGATTAGCTGTGCAAAGTCCAGAGTGTTCCACTGCAAATAATTAGTAAGTTTGTATGTATTCCAACATTGAGCAATGTCATTTGTACAATATTTATGTCAGAGGACTAAACTTCAAGCTTTAAAAATTTGATGTGCAGTTTTTTTTTATCAGCTCAGATAATAAAGATAACATACACATTAATCCAGTTTGTTGACCTACCACTGACACCATTCTCACCAAAATTAAGTCCACATGCCAAAATATAGCAGAAATGCACACTGCTTCAGCCCTTAAATCATCCTATTGTTTAATCTGATGGTTGTTGTAAAGGTGCTTAGAGATCCAGGCAAGAATAAGTTCTGACTATGACAGAGCATGCGTGCTCTTCTAAGTATGATAATGAGGCCACCTCTTTAGTTTTATCATAAAGTTTTTATTTCTTGAGTTTTTGTGAACAAAAGTTGAAATGGTATTACAATGTATATGAAATACTGAATATTTAGGTTTTTTATCTTGGTTGAGAATGACTGTTAAGAAACCGGACCAGATGGAAGGTATACTCTGTAAATGATTGGCTGTGTTAATAGGGAGATCTAGATCACTGTTCCCTCTAAACTGCATAGGTGTGTGGATGCCTAATACCTGAAATAGCCCTTGTTGCCATGCAGCTGGAATTTTCTTTTATATAATGCTAATATAATTTTGAAATTATGCTAATCTGATTTTTAAATCTATGTAAATATAATTGTGCTACCCTGTAATAATTATGTTAATGAGTATAATCCATAAATTTTCTAAATAATAAGCATACCACAACCTTTGAAACATGTTAGAGCTTCAATGTTTTAACATTGTTAGTGTTTCAAGTTACAACACTATTACAAATTGACACAGTAATTTGCAACAATAAACACAGAATAGAAATTGGTTGTCAAATGTTAATAATCCACTGGCCCACTGAACACCAACACCATCTAGTCAAAACATATCACTTTTGACGTTGTGCCTGTCAGTTGTTTCGACTCCCTGACATCATTTACTTGTGTTGTGAGTTATGAATTGTGTTTGATGTGAAAACTTACATATTCTGATTTTTTTTGGTAGGTAATCTTTCAAAGGATTATAATCTAATAAGAATATTTTAATTAAAAATTGTTAGAACAAGGTAAATTTTGTGTCTATAAAATTGTCGCATGACTGCATTCCATTCATTCAATAGGTGTGTAATCACTTGGACAGCAGATTTCCTGACAATGAGTTAAAAGAATGGCAAGCCTTTGACTGTGTTGCTATTGCAAATGCAGCCACCATTTTGAATTTGGAAAAGAAACTATTGTACGACAGACAAAAAATACTCAGCTACTATTATGAACTACAATGAAAGCAAATTTGTTGTGTCTGAGAAATTTAAGACAGGTTCAATTCAGACATTCACCGCAATGTTGAATGATGTGCTTAGGAACAGAATTTGAAGAAGTGTCAATTCTTGTTGACATCGTTGGAACATTTCAAGCTTCTTGTGCTGACTGAAAATGTGGATTCAGTATTATGAATTCAATCAAATGTAAATTCAGAACAGACTGAAGTGGAATATTTGGAAGATCTAACGAGGATTAAGGCATATCTTTCAACTGGATGCAAAATCAATCTGGACAGTGTTCATAGACAATGGATTGTAATAAAGACAGATGAGAGAAAGTTTACGAAATGTGTAACATTCCCTTTGTTATTTTGTATTTCATTACACTCTTCACTTAATAAATAAAATGAAAAGTATGTGATTTTTCAATTTTCATTCTAAATATTCAGAATATGAAAATATTTAAAGTTCTGCACAGTTTTTGGGCCATGTAAAAATTTACTGCTCAGAGCAATGATTGGTCCATGCAGATGTAAAAGTAATGACAGGGAATGTTGAAAAATCAACTTAAAAATTTGGTAGGGCCTAACAGATAAACAACAAAAAGCATGACCACAGCATACCGGTCAGCAAGCAAGTAGGATACCAGAAGTTCAGTGCAACAGTGCCCTGGGATAACAGCTACCTTCTAAAAGCACCTCAAGTATAAGCACCATGGAAGTTATAAGTAGGCACCTGGAATGGAAAGTGAAGACCCAAAAACAATATTAGTTGTACCATTGTGAAGATGTAAAGGTGTCAGGGAAAGTGCCACTAGGAAGGTTGAAAAGGGCTCCAAGTGATTAAATGAGCAAGTGCAAGAGAAACTATGAGATAAAAGCTAAGAATAAAGTGCAATAGCTGTGTGGAACAAGAGACAAGTCCAATTCATGGTGAGATGGTTGAAAAGAGTAGTGAAAGTGTGAGTGTGAAGAAACAGCAGTGGTGAATGGCTTAACATGCATATAATAAACTGTAATATAGGACATAGGAGCAGAATTAGACTTCCACAATCTTTTCAGCTAACTCCTTCAGAACCCTGGGGTGTAGTCCACTTGGTCCAGATGACTTAGCTACCTTAAGACTTTTCAGCTTCCTAAGCACCTTCTGAGTAATAATGATTACATTCACTTTTGCCCTCTGACACTCTCAAATTTCTGGTATGCTACTGGTGTCTTCCACAGTGAAGCTAGACACAAAATACTTATTAATTTTGTCACTGTTTCTTTGTCCCCCATCCCTACCTCTTCAGCAACTTTTTCCAGCAGTCCAATGTCCACACATGCCTCCCTTTTACTCTTTATATATCTGAAAAAAACTTTTGGTATCCTCTTTTATATTATTGGCTAGCTTATCTTCATATTTCATATTTTCTGTTCTTATTACTTCTGTTGTTTTTTTTACTTTAAGCTCCCTTTTTTGCTTTATCTTAAGTTTACTAATCAAATATAAGAACAGAATTGGCCCTTTTGAACAATTAAGTTTGTTCCACTATTCAATCACTTTTTATTTTTCCACCTTCTCCCCATAATCCTTAAACCTCTTACCAATCAAGAACCTATCAACCTCTGCCTTAAATACACCCAACAACTTGGCCTCCTTAGTCCTTTGAGGCAATGGCTAATTTTCTACTCTCTGGCTGAAGGTATTCCTCCTCATCTCAGTTTTGAAAGGATTCCCCTTTATTTTGAAATTGTGCCCTTGGATCTGAGGCTCTCCTACTAGTGGAAACAGCCTCTCCAAGTCTACTGTATCCAGGTTTCAATTAAATAACATCCCCCACCCCTCCACCACCACCATCCTTCTGAACTCCATTTAATATAGGCCCAGAGACATAAAAACACTCCTCATATGTTAAACCTTTCATTCCCGGGATCATATTGTGAATATCCTCTGGATCCTCTCCAGGTTCAGCACATCCTTCCTTCCATATAACGTCCTAAATTGCTTAGAATATTCCAAATGCTTCACCTTATAAAGCCTCAGTTATAACTCCCTAGCTGCCAAAAAATTATAGAGTGAAATGGAGCCTAGTAAAGAGTTTGTGAAGATACCATATTTCAACACAAGTGTTATCATGCTGACCACATTAATTTTGAGGGGAAGTAAAAAAACAAATGAGGCACAAATAGAAAGCAATATGACAAAGAAGAGAAAAGTTGGAGAGGGCCCACAGCTGAAGGATTACAGGAGCCACATAGGAAAATTTCAAAATTGGGGATTGTACAGACCTTAATTGTTGCACCCCCATTTGATTCATGGAAATCTGAATTTTAGTCCAGTTCTTGTCCTTCACGTGTGGCTTAGCTACTGACAAGAGAAGGGGCAAAGGCAGACCACTGGCGCCTCAAAACCAGTTGCTTTGTGCAGGTGGGGCTCGTCAGCCTTGGACGGCAGCCCACCTAGGAGAAGGGAAACTCTGATTTTAAACCTCCACTGCCTTCCGGCCATACCCACCCATGGGAAAGGCTTCAGGAGTAAACCCGGAGGAAGAAATCCGGAGCCAGGGTCTCTAAGGCAGTTTTTTTGTCATCTATAATTTCACTCTGGCAACCTGTGTGATGACACTGGTGCCAAGCTGTATCAGTGCTTGCCCTTCCCTTGGACTACAACAGTGACATGGAGAGAGGGAACCTACTGCATGGGCAACAGCTGGTTCTTCAAATCTTCTTGCCCAGGTTTACGCCCTGGAGGGGACACAGTCCACCAGAGGTGTAAACCCATAATCCCCTGGGATCGACGGCTGCCTACTATGACTGCTTACATGTCAGAGCAGAGTGGTATGCTGGATTTGATTTAATCTATGAAATGAGATAGGCCAAGAAGACCAGAAGGGAAACATCCAGAAATAATTATCATAATATCATAAGCTTCAGGATAGCTAGGGAAAAGCTGCAAATTTCGAAGTGTATATCTGTCACCATAGATTCATTTTCTTGTGGGCCTTCAAAGAAACGCAATGAAAACTACACACAAAGATGGACAAACAACCAATGTGCATAAGAAGAAAAAAAACAAATAATAATAATAATAATAAAATAAGTAATAAATAATATTGAGAACATGAGTTGTAGAGTCCTTGAAAGAGAGTCCATAGTTTGGGGAACAGTTGAGTGTTGAGGTGAGTGAAGTTATCCATGTTGTTTCAAGAGCCTGTTGGTTGTTTCAAAGTTTCAAAGTACATTTATTATCGAAGTATGTACACAGTATACAACCCTGAGAGTTGTCTTTCCTCAGGCAGCCAGGAAACAAAGAAAAGAATGGAATCCATTCGAAGAGAACATTAAATTCTCAACATGTAAAAATAGAACAATCATGCAAATAGCAAAAAGTGAGTAAATAACACATAGAACATCAAACAACGAAGTCCTTGACACGGTCTAAGAGTGTTCAGTTTAGTTCAGTTCAGTCTGTTAGCACTGTGTCACTCATTGACTGCAGACTGTAGAGCCAATGCACACTGAAGCGCCCCAATCAAATTGTGTAAAATATCAAAAAAAAATTAACCAGAACCAGAAACCCATGTATCAGGAGCCGCAGAGTCCTCCAAAAATGCGTACACAGATGGTCAAACCTTGCAGTGTGGGGCCCAAAATTCCTGCACATTCCTCTGGTAACAACAACCGAGAGGAAAAGGGACACTGGTCAAACGCAGACAGATAGTGCTCTCACCATGTCGATTTCAATCACGCTCGATGCTTTAATTGGTGAGATTGGCAAGGAGTAAAGGAGCCGATCATGGGTTCACACTCCACTATTAGGCTGCACACTTTGCTCTCAACCTTGTTGAATTCTCCTAGAAACAGCAAAAACTCCAGAACACTCAGTTGGCCCAAAAACACATCATCAAAATGTAAATTGTAGGCTCCAATCACATGCAGTTTAGTCATGGAAGCGTATTTAAAAGGAGAAATAGTAGTTTCGTGAACTGTCTGCGGCACATCAGCATTGGTTGCTAGTGCCATCTTGAAAGCTAAGTACTCACCATGGACATGCTGGTGTGGGACCTAAGGCTCCTATACCTCCTCGCAGGTAGCAGCAGCAAGAAAAAAGCACGGCCTGGATGGTGGGGATCTTTGATGAGCAATGCTGCTTTCTTGTGGCAGCACTACTTGCAGATGTGCTCAGTGGTGGGGGAGGGCTTTTCCTGTGATGGACTGGGTTGTAGTCATTACTTCTTGTCGGCTTTTTCTGTTCTTGGGCATTGGTGCTTCCATACCAAGCCATGATGCAGCCATGAGGAAATCTGCAGATCCTGGAATTTCAAGCAACACACATCAAAATTGCTGGTGAACGCAGCAGGCCAGGCAGCATCTCTAGGAAGCGGTACAGTCGATGTTTTGGGTTGAGATCCTTCGTCAGGACTAACTGAAAGAAGAGCTAGTAAGAGATTTGAAAGGGGGAGGGGGAGGAGGAGATGCGAAATGATAGGAGAAGACAGGAGGGGGAGGGATGGAGCCAGGAGCTGGACAGTTGATTGGCAAAAGGGATATGAGAGGATCTTGGGACGGGAGGCCTAGGGAGAAAGAAAGGGGGATGGGGGAAGCCCAGAGGATGGGCAAGGGGTATAGTGAGAGGGACAGAGGGAGAAAAAGGAGAGAGAGAAAAAGAATATATATATACACACACAAAAAAAGGATGGGGTACGAGGGGGGGTGGGATATTAACGGAAGTTAGAGAAGTCAATGTTCATGCTATCAGGTTGGAGGTTACCATGATCCTGTCCCATGATCCTCTCATACCCCTTTTGCCAATCAACTGTCCAGCTCTTGGCTCCATCCCTCCCCCTCCTGTCTTCTCCTATCATTTCGGATCTCCCCCTCCCCCTCTCACTTTCAAATCTCTTACTAGCTCTTCTTTCAGTTAGTCCTGATGAAGGGTCTGGGCCCGAAACGTCGACTGTACCTCTTCATAGAGATGCTGCCTGGTCTGCTGCATTCACCAGCAACTTTTATGTGTATTGCATGATTCAACGAGTCAGGATACACTCCACTATGCATCTATAGAAGTTTGTCAAAGTTTTAGGTTGTTGTGGGGTGGATGAAATCACCGGAGAGACAGAGTCACTGGTAGATACAAAGCAGCTTCTTTATTCGACACTACAAGGTACAGCAGGCATCATACGGACGGAGACGCTTTCGGTAGAAAGGTCTGCTAGCCCAATGTGGGCTTGATATTTATATGTTAAACACAAAGGTAATCGCTACTTAAAAAGTTATGGACAATGCTTCCTTTTGAAGCTACATACGAAACATCACACCTCCTAACTTCATCCTTTCCTTCCGACGCCAACATGTCTCGGTTGGTATCCATAGCCTTTAGGAATGCAAGTTAAATCCACGATACATTTATTTGGCATTTTACGTGCTGACATAGAAGACAATAAAAATATTTATAAAGTATAGATAATACTGTCTTCGAAACTACAGCATCTGGTCAAACTACAGTGCCAGAAGCATCTGGTATTCACACCTCTTTAGGAAGCACATTATTGTGGACTCAATCCACAGTACTTTGTCAAATAGAAGTCTGGTGGCCAAAGTCATTTAAGTGTAAATGAATCATCTACCCAAAAACTCACTCTAACAAGGCGAGGTGCTGAATCTATGCAAACTTCTCAGAAAGTAGAGGCACTGCTATGCCTTCTTTATCATGGCACTTACATGCTGGTCCCAGGACAGTACTGTCTCATAGACCTCCAGTTTTCTCCTCCTGTTATCAATACTCAGCTCTCTTGTTTTGCTGACATTGAGTGAGAGGTTGTTATTGTGGAATCATTCAACTACATTTTCAGTCTCCGTCCCATATGCCAATTCATCATCAACTTTGATTCAGCCAACAACAATGATTTTGACAGCAAACTTGGAACATGGCATTGGAGCTGTACTTAGTCTCAAAGTCATAAGTATAAAGTGAGTAGAGCAGGGTGCTAAGCACACAGCCTTGTGGTGCACTTGTGCTGATGGTGATTGTAGAGGAGATGTTATCGTCGATCCAAACTGACTGAGGCCTGCAATTGAGGAAATCAAGGATTCAATTCCACAAGGAGGTATTGAAGTCTAGGTCTTGGAGCTTACTGATTAGTTTTGAGGGGATGTTAGTGTTGACTGTAGTGCTGCAGTCAATGAAGAGCATCCTGACCATAACCAATTAACTCCTCAGGCAGGAGATGATTTGTTTCATGACCAACCTCTCAAAACACTTCATCACAGTGGATGTTAATGCTACTGGATGGAAGTCATTGTGGCAGGTTACCACATTCTTCTTGGGCACTGGTATGACTGCAGACTGCCTGAAGCAGCTTAGACTGCCAGTCAGAAGTTATTTGGAAAAGGAGCCCTGTTAAACGAAGCAAATGTAATTTAAATATGTAAGGTGTTTCAGATATATTTCAGCTGTGGGAGAAGGGCTGAAAAATTAAAGCCAAAACTCCCTGAATGCCCAAAAAGGGAGAGAATGAACAGAGCAGATTTGTGAGGATACCATTTTTAACATTGTTGCGTACATAAAGCTTGCGGGAAAGTAAAAGGAAAATGATGGCTAAATAGAAAGCAAGAGAAAAGGCAGGTGTTACCTTCATGCAATTCAAAAATAATAATTGGGAAAATGAAGAACAAAAGACTCCTACAAAGGGAGGTGGCCAATCAAACACTAAGATGAAAATCTGCTGGTGACAGAGTGGAATGATATTATTCAATCTTCACCAAGGGAGACGATGCTGTTGGAGTATCAACATGAAATTCTGGACTGGATCAAAAATTGATATTTATAGCCACACTAAATGTAGATAAAACATCTGGGTCATTGGATCTAAGGTTGCTAATGGATGAAAGAAAATTGCCAAGGCATTGGTCATAATTTTGCATATATCTATAGTATTGGGAGAGGTGCCTAAGGACTGGAAAAGTTGCAATATTACATCTTTATAAATAAAACAGTGTAGAAATAAACTCAAATACCTACTTGGTGATAAGGAAAGTTTGAGAAACAAAATCTGGGACAGATTTAGAAGTCATGTGAACATGTATGGATCAATGAGATAGAGCCAGCATAGTGACACAAGAAACTGCAGATGCTGGACCAGCTCTGATGCAGGCTTCAACATAAAATGTTGACAATTGCTCCCAGATATGCTGCTCGAGTTCCTCCAGCAGATTGTTGCTAAAGCCAGCATGGTTTTGTTTAAGTAATCTCCAGCTGATAGAGTTTGGAGATGAAGGAACAGAGGATAGATGTGGTAAATATTATTGTTGTATTTTATATTGAAGTAATGTAAAATAACTGTTGTGAGGGTTGTTTTTGGTTGTAAGGAGAGATCGGAGGACCAGCTGGAGCTCTTTTACATAAACTTTGTAAGACTCAATGGGTTAAATGTCATAGTCATAGTTATAGTCATAGTCATACTTTATTGATCCCGGGGGAAATTGGTTTTTGTTACAGTTGCATCATAAATAATTAAATAGTAATAAAACCATAAATAGTTAAATAGTAATATGTAAATTATGCCAGGAAATAAGTCCAGGACCAGCCTATTGGCTCAGGGTGTCTGACCCTCCAAGGGAGGAGTTGTAAAGTTTGATGGCCACAGGCAGGAATGACTTCCTATGATGCTCTG
Organism: Mobula birostris; assembly: GCF_030028105.1. Taxonomy (NCBI): domain Eukaryota; kingdom Metazoa; phylum Chordata; class Chondrichthyes; order Myliobatiformes; family Myliobatidae; genus Mobula; species Mobula birostris. The sequence continues at coordinate 62,793,528 of NC_092381.1, read as the reverse complement.
TGTGGCATCTCGGTGGAATGAGTCTCTGGCTGAATGTACTCCTGTGCCCAACCAGTACATTATGTAGTGGATGGGAGACATTTTGTCCAAGACGGCATGCAACTTGGACAGCATCCTCTTTTCAGACACCGCCGTCAGAGAGTCCAGTTCCATCTCCACAACATCACTGGCCTTACGAATGAGTTTGTTGATTCTGTTGGTGTCTGCTACCCTTAGCCTGCTGCCCCAGCACACAACAGCAAACATGATCGCACTGGCCACCACAGACTTGTAGAACGTCCTCAGCATCGTCCGGCAGATGTTAAAGGACCTTAGTCTCTCAGGAAATAGAGCCGGCTCTGACCCTTCTTGTAGACAGCCTCAATGTTCTTTGACCAGTCCAGTTTATTGTCAATTCGTATCCCCAGGTATTTGTAATCCTCCACCATGTCCACACTGACCCCCCGGATGGAAACAGGGATCTCACCGGTACCTTAGCTCTCCTCAGGTCTACCACCAGCTCCTTAGTCTTTTTCACATTAAGCAGCAGATAATTCTGCTCACACCATGTGACAAAGTTTCCTACCGTAGTCCTGTACTCAGCCTCATCTCCCTTGCTGATGCATCCAACTATGGCAGAGTCATCCGAAAACTTCTGAAGATGACAAGACTCTGTGCAGTAGTTGAAGTCCGAGGTGTAAATGGTGAAGAGAAAGGGAGACAAGACAGTCCCCTGTGGAGCCCCAGTGCTGCTGATCACTCTGTTGGACACACAGTGTTGCAAGCACATGTACTGTGGTCTGTCAGTCAGGTAATGAAGAATCCATGACACCAGGAAAGCATCCACCTGCATCGCTGTCAGCTTCTCCCCCAGCAGAGCAGGGCGGATGGTGTTGAATGCACTGGAGAAGTCAAAAAACATGACCCTCACAGTGCTTGCTGGCTTGTCCAGGTGGGCGTAGACACGGTTCAGCAGGTAGACGATGGCATCCTCAACTCCTAGTCAGGGCTGGTAGGTGAACTGGAGGGGATCTAAGTGTGGCCTGACCATAGGCCGGAGCAGCTCCAGTACAAGTCTCTCCAGGGTCTTCAAGATGTGGGAGATCAATGTCACCAGTCTGTAGTCATTGAGGCCGCTGGGGCACAGGGATGAGGCAGGATGTCTTCCACAGTACAGGAACCCTCCGGAGCCTCAGGCTCAGGTTGAAGACATGGCGACGTACTCCACATAGCTGAGGGGCACAGGCTTTGAGCACCCTGGTACTGACACCATCCGGTCCTGCAGCCTTGCTTGGGTTGAGACGTTTCAGCTGTCTTCTCACCTGTTCAGCTGTACATACTGCACACTAACCATTCTGTAAATCCGTGATCATTTGCAGTTAACAAGCTTTCTCTACTCTGTCTTAACCAACATATCATGACCTATGTGGTCCAAAATTTCATGGTCTCCACTCCATCACAAACCTTTCTCTTTTCTGCAGAACAAAAATGGAAGCAGGAGAAGGTCATTCAGCTTTGTACCCACACCATCATTAAGTAAGAATGTGGTTGATCTTTTTCCTCAGTATGATTAGTCTGCATTCAACTCCCATCCATTTTGATTTCTGCCTTAAATATACAGAGCAACTGAGACTCTTATTTCCCCCTCGGGTTGAGAAGTCTTAAGAGTTGTCTTATGAAGACATTTCTTTCCATCCTGTCCTTAATGGACAACACCTTATTTGTGAGGCTGTAATACCCCAGGCAGGGAAAGCATCAGCTTTGTATCTACTTTGTGTAGTATTATAAGGAATGTGTGTGTTTTAAAGAGATTGCCTCTCAAACTCAGCAGAGTATAGGCCCAATCTGTTTAATCACTCCTCATAATGATAAACCCTTCATTCCAGGGGTGAGACTGGTAAACCCTCTTAGCACTCCCACAACTGTAGATATATTCTGTAGGGAGACCTGACCTGACCTGAACACAATGTTACATTTCTGGTTTTGTCAGGGCCCTATGTGATTGGAGAAGTTTGCAAAGAGCTCTGCGCACGGGTTATGCAACCTTTGCAGAGTTGTATCGGGGAATATTTTGTTTCTCTTTCATGCGTTCACATTTATTTTTGGTAAATTCAGCTGAACAAAACTTGCAAACGTTGCTTGTAGGTGTTGGCAGGCCAAGGACACGGTTGTGATGCCTTCCGAGTGCAAAAGGTATTCTGCGCAGTGGAATTGATCAGCTGCGGAAAGTGCCAGCAGACAAGGAAGGTCGGCGTGCTGTACGTGTTAGGCAGCCCAGCAGCCTGGGAGGAGCAGTCAGCTAGCTGTCAAAAGGGGAAGGCGGCGGCAAGGACGAGGAGTAGAAGGTTGAGGGCAGGGCCAACGACAAAACTAAACTTGTAGATAGATCTGTAAAGTGGGGGGAAAGTAAGCGGCAGCAGTATGAGCAAAATCCTGACGGTAAAGACCAGCGCCTACGATGACCAGAAACCGGGCACCAGCGGCCTGAGGAAGCGGGTCTGCGTGTTCGAGAGCAAGGCGAACTACGCGGAGAATTTTATCCAGAGCATCGTGACAGCGGCCGTGGAGCCGGCTCAGCGGCAGGACGCTGTGTTGGTGGTCGGCGGCGACGGCCGCTACTACAGCAAACATGTCATTCAGCTCATCATCCAGATGTCGGCGGCCAACGGGGTAAATTACACACACTCCGCACACGGTAGCAAGGGTAAAGCGGGCGGTTCACTGCAGGCTGGGGCACCCACACCGTGGACAGAACGATTCCTTTGTCGCTAAAACTCGGAGTGGTTGTTAGATTTCATCTTCTCCGTTTTTTTGGGGGGGCACTGAATGTGGTCGCAATGAGTAACATTGCAGCTCAAAGTATAAATTAGGTGAAGAGGCAGCAAGCATATATTACGTTTAAGTCGCTGCTTTGTAATGGTCAAGTATTTAAATTCAGAAAGTTGAGTACTTTTAGTTTTAGATAGCTGTTGAGAGTCTTTCTTGGCTCGTTTGATCTTTTTTCGTTGCTGCCCTTTAGAAGCTCGGTAACTTGTTCCTGACCGTTTGCCCTCTGACATTTTCTTATTTGTAATACGATACTGGTGAATATTCCAGCCATATAGGGTACTTGGTGTGACTGATAGCAATTTTATTTTATTTTTTTGACTTGGTGTTCCTGTTAATGTATTTGTCTCCCAGTTTATCTCGTCAGGCTGCCTTTGATTTAGTAGGCCTGGTTGCTATGGTTACGGATGGGCTGTGTTCATAGCGAGGGGAAGAGCTTTCTTATTTCACGAGGGTCTAATACTGAACAGTGGTGAGCAAAACTTTTGAAAGGGGAACAACGAGTCATTTGTCAGAAACAAAAAGTCAAATGTCGCTTTAGGGCAAAGGTGAGATGAAAGATGGAGTTCAAAAATTAAAATGTGAAATTCTAACATAGGTTGAGTGCAAAAAGTGCAAAAAATTCAATACAGACTTAGTCATCATTTGGAAAACAAAATGTTTCAAAAAGAGGAAGCATAATTTCGAGTAGCTCTGAATTTTCATTTTCATGAAGTTAATGAAATATGCTCTATAAGCTTGTATGCTGCCTGTGACTAGTGATGTAATGCCACGATCTGCTCTGGGACCTCTGCTGTCTATGATATATATAGATGACCTGGACGATATTGTAGAGTTGGATGGGTTAATAAGTTTGCAAATGAAACAAAGAGTGGACATTACAGACAGTGTAGAAGATTGCCAAAGGTTACTACAGTGGGATACAGTTCAATTGCCAATATGGGTGGAGAAATGGCAGATGCAGTTTAATCTGGCCAGATATGAAGTGTTGTACTTTGGGAGATCACATGTAAAGAGACAGTCTACTGTTAATGGCAAGACCCTTAATAGTGTTGATGTACAAAGGAATCCTGAGGTCCAGGTCCATAGTTCCCTGAAAGTGGCTGCACAGGTTGACAGGGTGGTAAAGAAGGCACATGGCATGCTTGCCTTTATTATTTAAGGAAAGGAGGTAGGGATTCAGGGTAAAGTGTGCAAATGGGTGCAGGATTGGCTCAAAAACAGAAAACAAGTTATGGGGAGAGGATCATTTCCATACCAAGATGAGTTAAAAGTGGGGTTCCGCAGGGATCAGTTTTGGGGTTGCTGCTGTTTTTAATTTACATGAATGATTTGGATAAGCACATAACAAGTAAACTAGTAAAGTTTGCAGATGACACAAAATTAGGGGATAGGTTGATAACATTCAGGCAGCAGAAGCAATACGGTTAGGTCTAAACAAAATCCAGATGTGGATAGATAAATGGCAGATGAAATTTAATCTAAGTAAATATAAAGTATTACATATAGGAATAGAAATATTAGATATAAATATACAGTGAAGGGGTCTTGAGTTAGAAAGCACACTGTATGAGAAGGATTTGGATGTCCTGGTAGACTCATCACTATCAACATCTAGACAATGCACAGAAGTGCATTGGACACTGATTCTGATTCTGAAGTTATTTGGAAGGCTAATAGAATGTTGGCCTATATCGTATGCTCAGTGGAGTTACAGTCTAGAGTCACTTGTTTTAAGCTGTATAATGCGCTTGTGAGGCCACACCTTGAGTACTGTGTACATATTTTGTGAGGGATGTGAAGGCACTGGAGAGAATTCAGAGAAGGGTGACAAGACTCGTTCCAGGTCTACAGGGTATGAGCTATGAAGAAAGATTGAAATAATTATATCTTTTTAGCCTACGTAGACATAGAATGAGAGGATATATGATAGAGGTGTTCAAAATCATTAAGGTTATAAGTAAGGTGGATGCCAGATGCTGATTCAAAATTAATCCATCAACGAGGACACGGGGCCATAGTTAGAGACTGGTTAAAGGGAGATTTCAGACTAACATCAGGAAGCATTTCTTTACGCAGCAAGTTGTGGACACATGGAACAAACTACCTAGTTGTGTAGTTGAGATAGTTATTTCAACGCACTATATAAATAGGAATTTGGCAAACTTTGTTGATCCGAATGGCCTGATCTCGCCAAAAATTTTCTAATGTTCTAATCTCCGTGTTAATTGCATGAGTTTCTCCTAGTTCTCCAGTTTCCTCCCATATACAGTGAAATAATGGGAATTTTTGATGGAATGCTTTTAGCAGCTAGTGTACACCTTGGTCTAAATAGCCTCTTTTGTCATATGAAATGTGAAATATTGCGTTTGAATATATAATAGCGTACGTCTCCATACAAACTTTCAATATACTAGAGAAGCTGGGATCCTGGGAATCTGTGCAGTGCCTTTGTTGGGAATTGTGTGCTCGCTTCAGCTGGATGGGTATTGATGTTATAAGAAGGATGGCAATGAAAACTGGAGCTATAACCAAACTATTCACAGCATAGAAAAGCAAAAATCTTAGCATTGGCACCAAAATCAGACTATGTAATAGTTCGGTGAGCAGCCTTTTCTTATGCATCTTGATGACATTCACACAGGAATGATAAACATTTGATGTAGTTTACAGATAATTCTATTCTTTATTACTTGCAAGGGATAAATTCACCTCCACTCCAACTAGGGATGGTAGGGCACTTCCAATGCATTGTTTACAAAGCATTCTTTTTATACAAAAGAACAAGACAGGTTTACTATTTCCAGCTAGCTCAGTCCTTCTGACACGTTTGTTGTAGTCTGCCATCTGCGGTTGACTCATCTCTGCTACTTACTTATTCTTGAACAATGTTCATTACCGTGGGTGCTCACAGTGACGTATTCCTTTAGTAAGCCCGTTTCTTGTAGCCATATTCATATATTGCAACCTATTAGTTTAGCATTCTACTCCATTTTGTTTGCATCAAATGGTTACAAAGGAAAAAGAAGTTCAATACACATTTCCACATTCTCTCCTTGTCACCCCATGACAACATACATTCAATATTATCAGGGTTTACAAAGCAAATTATGCCTTTAAGGATACAATGATTCAGCTCTCAGGGCTTTCTTTTACCTTTTATCTCATCCCTTACCAGCAAATTCCCAAAACCCTAATACCCCCTCTTTTTCGAGCCCACTACTGAGCACAAGAATCACAATCAGAACATTGCCATTATTATTAAACAAATGGTTATTCCATAATTTAAGACAGTAGCCCCCTGTATCCTGCCAGCATTCCAAATGGCCACCAGCTTCCTGGGGATTTATAATTGTTGAACTGTTTGCTCACATTTCTAATTCTATCTGCAGCCTCTCAAATATAATCTGTCAGATGAGTTATGTTTTCAGATTCATCTGGTATGTAGGTGCCCAATTAAAGCATGTGTGCCTCCTTTTTCAGCTAATTTATAGTCTAGGGCCATTTGGTTTTGCAGAACTACAGTTTGTGCTGCCACTAACTCTGCCAATATTTCAGAAGTTGCTTTTTGTCCCTCATCAAGGGAGTCAGATGTGTCATTTGCCAATTTCTCAAGGGTGGAAGTTATGTTAATCAATTCCCAAGCAGCTTTTCCCATCCAATATTGAGGGAACGCTATCATCCAGAACCTTTCGGCTTCAGTTATGTGTCACTACCTCTTTTTATATGATGCTGTTTATGTCCCAAATCATACGTATGATGCATGAAGGGTACCACATATCCTAAATAACAGCAGCCCTTCCAACTCCAAGGGAACCATAGATAAGCTCGCTCCCCACTTATCCAGTATGTGCCATTTAATGTCTAAGGCACCCGTTGTTCCAACCCATGAACTGACTTCTGTCTTCCCTCTTACACCAGCACTGATCAACTGTCTGCAGGATAACATGCAATGCAAGGGGTCTTAATTTTGTCAAATTGTATTTGGGGAACCACCAACCCTTGAAACATTTATTCCACGTAAAATTAATTTTCCGGACATTATTCAGTGATCCCTTTGGTTCCCCTCGTTACTACTTAAATGGTCTGGGGATGTTCAGCCATCTGAACAATTCCACTACTAAGGTTAAGTTATTTTCCAAAGAACCAGGAGTTGAATGATGACAGCTAAGGGAGTTATAAGCTTCTGCCTCTTCATTATCGAATGGTGCTGGTATAAAGGGTACACTAATCTCTGCATGTAATGGGACTACCATACAGACCCAGCAGCTTAATACATTAATTCTGTTGGCATATTCACGTGACGTGTAAAAAGGATTTCTGGGCATTTTCCTCTGTCAGGAAGAGGGTAACCACCATCACCAATTTAGTTAACTGCTTCGTCATGGTGTTATGTCATCAGGCACCTTTTTACAATGAGAGGTGTGAATCCAGGTTGGTTTGTCTCTTACCTTGATGGCAGCATTGGTGACTGACAGCATTGGTGACCAACAGCACCTGAAATGGCCCCCTCAGAGCGGGGTTCCGGGCAAGTTCTTTCTTTTAAATGTCTATACCACTACATGGTCTCCAGCCTCAGTATTGTGGCATTTAATGTTTACTGTAGTTTGCTGGGCTTCTTTCACCTGTAGATGAGATTTAGTAAGGCTCTTTGTTAAGGCAATGCAATCATTCAGCATATTCTCGTCCAGATTATTTACATCCAGTTGCTTAATCCCTAGGGGTTAATCAATTGGCAAGCACAGAGGTCTGCCCATTATTTCATGTGGGGATAGACCCATGGTTCTATTGGCAGCAGCTTGAATGGTCATCTGAGCCAAAGGTAATACCTTAACCCTGTTTCCTCACATGTTTTTCTTAGTTTGTTCTTAATTGTTCCATTCATTCTTTCTACTAAACCTGCTGATCGAGAATGGTAGCTACAATGAAAATGCTGATCTATCTGTAAAGCTTTATGTAATTCCTTAATTAGCTTGTCAGTAAAATGGTACCATTGTCACTGGATAGTTTCCAAGGAATCCCAAATCGTGGGATTATTACCTTTAACAAACATTTTGCTTCTGTAACTGCATCATTTTCCTATAAGAAAATGCTTCAACCCACAGCGAAAATACATCAATAAATACTAATACATATTTATAGCCTTCCCATGGCAATAGCTCAATAAAATCTGTCTATAATTGCACAGACTGTCCATCTGCCAGCGGGGTACCAGCTTTCCGGGATTTTATAAGGCACATATCATACCTACTTACTTACTGCCCATTACTCTGCTGGCATTTAGGGCAGCAGTGAAGCTCCTCCATTTCTGGCGGTGTTCAGGGCTTCCTTCATCATGTTAGTAGCTTTCTCTCGGATTTCACTACTGTCAGTCATGCAAGTCGTGGGTGAAGACTCCAGAATATTGTTGCACTCAGATGTAGAAGGGTTCTTCATTGCTGTTTCTGTAACAATTTTGTTTTACCAGTCAATGTTGTTAGCCCTGAGCTGAATCCCTGAACCTGAAGGACTAATGGACCACTCTTAGTCTGGCCTCTACCCTTTGGCCTGTTTGGCATGGGTGACCCTACCAAGAGCCAAAGCATAAAGCCCTGACTCCAGCCAACATACTCTCCGGATCATTGAGGCACGCAAGCCACCAAACCATGACAAGGTTGTGGGCCTCTTGGAGGCACATATCATACATTGCCTACATATTTATCCTTTTACCTCATGCCTGGAGTGTACCAGGTCTGATATGTTTGATCAATTATCCCCCTTTTTCCCATTTGTGTGAATTTGTGAATGCAGCAGGCAATTCATGGTATCAATTCTACTGGGGCAGCCACACATCCATCTGAGTGCTGCCACAAGCCGTAATGTTGCTGACAACCCATCCTTTCCCATTTTCTTTTCTCATCCAATGGTGCCTCAGACTGGTACTTTTGCACACCTGCCAACTGCACTAATTGCAACTTTTGTTTTGAACCTTGTGTCCTTTTGCAGCTTATTTGTGCAGTAGATGAAAGGAGTCGTGCTCAAAAGTTTCCTTGTTTGGGAAGGTCAACAGAAGATCATTCATGTACTGTATTAGAGTAGAGCTCCTGGTGATATTCTTTACCTTTTTCTGTTTTCACTTCACATGACAAAACACTGATTGCATCAAAACTATTTTCCAAGCGATCTCAAACTCTAAATCAGTATGTCAAAGGAGTCAAGCAATATCTTTTATGTTCTGTCTGGAATATCCGGAATACAGATGCAGGAATTTCCGGTTTACTTAACCTGAATTTTACTTGGCCAGTGCGGAATCAGAGTTTCTCTAAAATAAGCTCCATGGAAACAAATAAAGAAACACAAACTAAAAAAGCACAGACAAGACAAAACTAAAATCCATACTTTTACTGGTCTTCCTTGCAAGTCACTTCAAAACTTAGAATAAACAGATAATTCTGACCGTGAAAACTTTCACACATTTTACAAGGTACCAAGGAGAGGAAAAACTGCTACATGGGACCCTGACACATGAACCACGTGAACACATTTTAAAACGCAAAAGTGAAACCATACCAGAGTAAAATATTTGGTGTAAGGCAGAAGATTAATTTGATCCTCCCATTATTAATTGAGCAAACATAAATCATCATCTCCGTCTCCGAATCTGTCTCCATCTTCTCTCTGTCCCCCTGTTACGATCAGACAAATTTGAGAAAATTAGATTTTTTAAGCACATTTCTTGTACATATGACATATTAGATTACCACTCTGGGATTGTCTACTCCATTTTGTCACATCAAATGGTTACAGAAAATACAAAGTTCAATACATATTTTCACAATACCCTACCCGCTACTGAAACCAAGAAGTTTCCAGAAAAATAAACTGCAACCACTGGAAAACTCACTGAACAATTATGTGTATATACATGATTTTATATATATATTTTCTTTTAATTCAAGCATAAGAATGTTAAACTACAAGAAAAATAAGAATACTACACTCCAATCTAACAAAGGCAAACAGTGGAAATAAATGGATCATTCTCAATTCACAGGCTGGGACTGGTTGGGTAATGCAGGGATTTGTACTTGGACCCCATTTATTCATAGTCTGATATAGAACATAAAACATGGAATAGTACAGCACAGTACAGGCCCTTGGGCTCACAATGTTGTGCCAACCCTTAAACTCTGCCTCCCATATAACCCCCACCTTAAATTCCTCCATATACCTGTCTAGTAGTCTCTTAAATTTCACTAGTGTATCTGCCTCCACCACTGACTCAGGCAGTGCATTCCACGCACCAACCACTTTCTGAGTAAAAAACCTTCCTCTAATATACCCCTTGAACTTCCCACCCCTTACCTTAAAGCCATGTCCTCTTATACTGAGCAGTGGTGCCCTGGGGAAGAGGCGCTGGCTGTCCACTCTATCTATTCCTCTTAATATCTTGTATACCTCTATCATGTCTCCTCTCATCCTCCTTCTCTCCAAAGAGTAAAGCCCTAGCTCCCTTAATCTCTGATCATAATGCATACTCTCTAAACCAGGCAGCAACCCGGTAAATCTCCTCTGTACCCTTTCCAATGCTTCCACATCCTTCCACATCCTTCCACATCCTTCCTATAGTGAGGCGACCAGAACTGGACACAGTATTCCAAGTATGGCCTAACCAGAGTTTTATAGAGCTGCATCATTACATCGCGACTCTTAAACGCTATCCCTCGACTTATGAAAGCTAACATCCCATAAGCTTTCTTAACCACCTTTCTATCCACCTGTGAGGCAACTTTCAGGGATCTGTGGACATGTATCCCCAGATCCCTCTGCTCCTCCACACTACCATGTATCCTGGCATTTACTTTGTACTCTGCCTTGGAGTTTGACCTTCCAAAGTGTACCACCTCACACTTCTCTGGGTTGAACTCCATCTGCCACTTCTCAGCCCACTTCTGCATCCTATCAATGTCTCTCTGCGATCTTCGACAGTCCTCTACACTATCCACGACACCACCAACCTTTGTGTCATCTGCAAACTTGCCAACCCATCCTTCTACCTTGACATCCAGGTTGTTAATAAAAATCACGAAAAGTAGAGGTCCCAGAACAGATCCTTGTAGGACACCACTAGTCACAACCCTCCAATCCCAATGTACTCCCTCCACCAGGCAAGCCAATTCTGAATCCACCTGGCCAAACTTCCCTGGATCCCATGCTTTCTGACTTTCTGAATAAGCCTACTGTGTGGAACCTTGTCAAATGCCTTACTAAAATCCATGTAGGTCACATCCACTGCATTACCCTCATCCATATGCCTGGTCACCTCCTCAAAGAACTCTATTAGGCTTGTTAGACACGATCTGCCCTTCGCAAAGCCATGCTGACTGTCCCTGATCAGACCATAATTCTCTAAATGCCCATAGATACTATCTCTAAGAATCTTTTCCAACAGCTTTCCCACCACAGACGTAAGGCTCACTGGTCTATAATTACCCGGACTATCTCTACTACCTTTTTTGAATAAGGGGACAACATTCGCCTCCCTCCAATCCTCCGGTGCCATTCCCATGGACAATGAGGACATAAAGATCCTAGCCAGAGGTTCAGCAATCTCTTCCCTTGCCTCGTGGAGCAGCCTGGGGAATATTCCGTCAGGCCCCGGGGACTTACATAGTCATTGTCATACTTTATTGATCCCGAGGGAAATTGGTTTTTGTTACAGTTGCACCTTAAATAATTAAATAGTGATAAAACCATAAATAATTAAATAGTAATGTGTAAATTATGCCAGGAAATAAGTCCAGGACCAGCCTATTGGCCCAGGGTGTCTGACCCTCCAAGGGAGGAGTTGTAAAGTTTGATGGCCAAAGGCAGAAATGACTTCCTATGACGCTCTGTGTTGCATCTCAGTGGAATGAGTCTCTGGCTGAATGTACTCCTGTGCCCAACCAGTCCATTATGTAGTGGATGGGAGACATTGTCCAAGATGTATTTTACCTGTCCTAATGTATTTTAACAACTCCAACACCTCCGATCCCTTAATAGCAACATGCTCCAGAACATCAACCTCACTCATATTGTCCTCACCGTCATCAAGTTCCCTCTCATAGGTGAATACCGAAGAGAAGTATTCATTGAGGACCTCACTCACTTCCACACCCTCCAGGCGCATCTTTCCACCTTTATCTCTAATCAGTCCTACCTTCACTCCTGTCATCCTTTTGTTCTTCACATAATTGAAGAATGCCTTGGGGTTTTCCTTTACCCTCCTCGCCAAGGCCTTCTCTTACCTCCTTCTTGCTTTCCTCAGCCCCTTAAGCTTCTTTCTTGCTACCCTATATTCCTCAATAGACCCATCTGATCCTTGCTTCCTAAACCTCATGTATGCTGCCTTTTTCCACCTGACTAGAATTTCCACCTCACTTGTCACCCATGGTTCCTTCACCCTACCATTCTTTATCTTCCTCACTGGGACAAATTTATCCCTGACATTCTGCAAGAGAGCCCTAAACATCGACCACATGTCCATAGTATATTTCCCTGCAAAAACATCATCCCAATTCACACCTGCAAGTTCTAGCCTTGTAGCCTCCTAATTTGCCCTTCCCCAATTAAAAATTTTTCTGTCCTCTCTGATTCTATCCTTTTCCATGATAAGGTTAAAGGCCAGGGAGCAGTGGTCACTGTCCCCTGGATGCTCACCCACTGAGAGATCTGTGAACTGACCCGGATTCGTTACCTAATACTAGATCTAGTATGGCATTCCCCCTAGTCGGCCTGTCAACATACTGTGACAGGAATCCATTCTGGACACACTTAACAAACTCTTGCCCCGTCTAAACTATTGGAACTAATCAGGTGCCAATCAATATTAGGGAAGTTAAAGTCACCCATGATAACAACCCTGTTATTTTTGCACCTTTCCAAAATCTGCCTCCCAATCTGCTCCTCGGTATCTCTGCTGCTACCAGGGGGCCTACAGAATATTCCCAATAGAGTAACTGCTCCCTTCCTGTTCCTGACTTCTACCCATACTGACTCAAAGAATGTAGGATCCTGCTACATTACCCACCCTTTCTGTAGCTGTAATAGTATCCCTGACCAGTAATGCCACCACTCCTCCCCTTTCCCCCCCTCTCTATCCCTTTTAAAGCACTGAAATCCAGGAATATTGAGAATCCAATTTATTCCTGCCCTGGTGCCAGCCAAGTCTCTGTAATGGCCACTACATCATAATTCCATGTATGTATCCAAGCTCTCAGTTCATCACCTTTGTTCCTGATGCTTCTTGCATTGAAGTACACACACTTCAGCCCTTCTGCCTTACTACCTTTACATCCTTCGTTCTGCTTTCTTTCCTCAAAGCCTCTTTATATGTTAGATCTGGCTTTACTCCATGCGCTATACTTGCGGTTCTTGCATGACCTTTATCTTCCTCCACCTCACTATCTGCTCTAACACTTTGGTTCCCCTCCCCCTGCAAATCTAATTTAAACCCCCCCCGGAGCAGCACCAGTAAACCTTCCTGCAACGATGGTAGTCCCCCTCCAGTTCAGGTGCAACCCATCCCGTCGGAACAGGTCCCACCTTCCCTGGAACGAGGCCCAATTGTCCAGAAACATGAAGCCCTCTGTCCTGCACCAACTTCTTGGCCACGTATTTAGATTTTAGCTGTATTATCTTCCTATTTCTAACCTCACTAGCACATGGCACGGGTAGCAGACCTGAGATGGCAACCCTGGAGGTCCTGTCCTTCAACTTTGCACCTAACTCCCTAAGCTCCCTTTGCAGGACCTCCACCTCCTTCCTATACATGTCATTGGTCCCTATATGGACCACGACATCTGACTGCTCACCCTCCTTCCTGAGAATACTGAGAACTCGATCCGAGATATCGCGGACCCTGTTACCAAGGAGGCAACAGACCATCTGGGATTCTCGATCTCTCCCACAGAACCTCTTATCTGTCCCCCTAACTATCGATTCCCCTATCACTACTACTGTCCTCTTTTCCCTCCTTCCCTTCTGAGCTGGGGGTCCAGTCTCAGTGCCAGAGATGCGACCACTGCAATTTGTCCCTGGTAGGTCATCCCCACCAACAGTATCCAAAACAGTATACTTATTGTTGATGGGAACGGCCACAGGGGTGCTCTGCTCTTTCTGTCTATTCCCCTTCCCTCTCCTGGTAGTCATGCAGCTACGTGTCTCCTGACTTTTAGGGGTGACTATCTCCCGAAACTCCTGTCTATTTCTGCCTCTGCCTCAAAAATGATCCGAAGTTCATCCAGCTCCAGCTCCCTAACTCGGTTTGTCAGGAGCTGAAGCTGGATGCACCTTTTACAGGTGTAGTCATCAGGGACAATTGTGCTCGCCCTGACTTCCCACATACTGCAAATGGAGCATTCGACTGCTCTAACTGCTACCTCCATTACCTACTCCTAAGTTAATTAGATTAATTACAGGAACTTACCCGGCCTTACCTCACTTGGAGTGAAGCTCGTCCTCAGCCTCTGCTTGCCGAAGCCTCTTGAGCCAAAGCCTTCCTACTCGGTCTCCCTCTACTCCGTCGCCCGCTCTGTTAATCTGCTTGCTTTTTAAACTCTCCCGCCACTTCACAGGCCAACCTTCACGCACTTGTGCAGTTGTGCCCCGTTCAAACTGCCAAAGAAATGACCTTCCCCTTCTCAGTCTGCGCGCTATATTTCCAGGGTTAGATGTTGAGATAACATAAGGTGAAATGGTGATAGGGAGAATGATGTAAGGAAGGCTCACGGGGATATAGATCAGCTGAGTGAGCAAAAACATGCTTAATACAAAAGACATACTTTGATAATAAATGTACTTTGAATCCTTTGGGGGAAAAAGTTATGGATTTTGACTAACAAAATAGAGAAAACAAAGTGATTATTACATTGCAGGTGATTGAATAACATTTATGTCCAAAATGGAAAAAAATGTTCATTTACACAAGTCAATGAAAGTCAACTTCTGGTGAAGGAAGCAATTAAGGTACTGAATGATATTTGCCATTTGTTACAAGGGGATTTGAGCATAAGACTAAAGATATCTTAATGAAATTATAAGTTCACACCTGTCCCTTTTGTGAACAGTTTGATTTCACTAAAGAGGGAATATTGTGTACCAGCCATAGAATTCGGCAAAGGCTGCTTCCCACAATGATGGATTTGACTTGTATGGATGAATAGGCCTGTATTCCCCGGAGTTTAGAAAAATGAAATGAGATCCCTTTAAAACTACAAAGCTTGATTGGCTAAATGTACAATGGATGGTTCATAGAAACATAGAAAATAGGTGCAGGAGTAGGCCGTTCGGCCCTTCAAGCCTGCACGGCCATTTATTATGATCATGGCTGATCATCCAACTCAGAACCCTGCACCAGCCTTCCCTCCATACCCCCTGATCCCCGTAGCCACAAGGGCCATATCTAACTCCCTCTCCCCGTAGCCACAAGGGCCATATCTAATCCCCAGCTGAAAAGTCTAAAGTCATGGATCACAGACTCAGAGTAAGGGATCAGCCATGTGTGAATGTGATAAGGAGAAATATTTTTATGCAGCAGAATCTTTGAGTTTCTCCACCATGGGGGGCTCTGGAGACGTGGTTATTCAGTTGCTCAAAATAGAGATCCAAAAAATTCCTGGGAATTTAGGGAAATAGGGATATTGCAGGAAAATGGTATTAAGATAGAAGGTTGGCTATGATCGAGGGAAATGGAGCAGCAGGCTGAAAATGCTAAGTAGCATACTCCTGTTTCTGTATCTTAAGTTTTTCCTTCTCCTACCCCATCCCTTGCTTACATGAATCTATTTATCAGAGTCTGTTTCCATCACTCTTTGAGGAAGCATTCAAAAAAAAAATTAGAACATTCTGAGAGGAAAATCTCAAATTACCACTATCTTACCATACTTTTAAACAGTACCCTTAGATGTAGGTGCCTCTACAAGAAGTAGCATTCTTTGCATCCACCTTGCCAAGACCTCTCAGAAGCTAATACCTTCTAGTCAAATCTCCTGATATTCTTTGAAAATTCAGTGTATACAGGTCTATCCTATTAAAGTTTTGCCTCCTGCAGCAGCCCTTCCATTCTAGGTATTAGTCTAGTACACTTCTAAATTACTTTTATCAACGTCCTTCCAGAGATGTAGAAATCAATTCTTTGCACTGTAATCTTGACAGTCTTATCAATGTCCATTTTACACTGAAACATAAATTTCCTACTTTTGTATTTGATTCTTCCAGCAAAAAACAGCAACTTACTTTCAACTTTCCACATTACTTGCAACTGCATGCAACCCTTTTGTGACTCGTTCTAGGGAATCTAGATACCTCTGCATTTTGGAATTCTGCATTCTCTTATCGCTTAGTTACATTCTTTAAGGAGGATCATACATGGTATTAATTATTTTTTCATATTCTGGGCATTTCTGGAAGTATCTTCTTGTAACAAATGCCAGCATAGGATTTAATTTCTTAACTTCTTGCTATACCTACTGTACACATGGATTTGCAGTGTCTTTGTGTACAAGGACAACTGGTTCCTTTTGAATACCGTAAAACAAAATACTGTATCAGATGGTTTGATTTAAAAAAAAAAGGATTTGTTTGAAAAACTCATTTTGTATTTAATATTTCTTGTCAAAGTAATATGTTTTACAATTACCTCTTTATAAACTTTGCCCACTTGCTTATTTTTTTGTAACCTTCTTGCCTGTGTCAAGCAGCAATACTCTACAGATAGAGACTGAGTCAGAATTTTATACACGTGCTTTAATTATCCTTCTCTTAATGCACAGCTAATAACACTTAAGACTACTAAAGCAAGTTGGTTAGGATAGCACCAAAACCAGATGACTGGCTTGATACATGATTTCAAGCTTATCCACTTACAATCTTCTCATCCCAAACATAGGGGCTTCCTCTTGATGCTTAGCATTCAATTCTAGAGGTATAGAATATAAGAGTAGGGATGTGATGTTGAGGCTCTGTAAGGCACTTGTGAGACCGCACTTAGAGTATTGTGTGCAGTTTTGGGCTCTTTATTTTAGAAAAGATACACTGACATTGGAGAGGGTTCAGAAAAGATTCACGAGAATGATTCCAGGAATGAAATGGTTACCATATGAGGAACATCTGACAGCTCTTGGGCTGTATTCCCTGGAGTTCAGGAGAGTGAGGGAGGATCTCATAGAAACATTCCGAATGTTAAAAGGCCTGAACAGATTAGATATGGCAAAGTTATTTCCCATGCTGAGGACTCCAGGAC
Source organism: Mobula birostris (assembly GCF_030028105.1). Lineage (NCBI taxonomy): Eukaryota > Metazoa > Chordata > Chondrichthyes > Myliobatiformes > Myliobatidae > Mobula > Mobula birostris. The sequence continues at coordinate 62,776,460 of NC_092381.1, read as the reverse complement.
AAGAGGGCACAACTTCCAGAAGAACGTCCATTTAGAACAGAGATGCAGAGAAATTACTGTAGTCAGAGAGTGGTAAATCTGTAGAATTTGTTGCCATGAGCGGCTGTGGAGGCCAAGTCACTGGGTGTATTTAAGGCTGAGATAGATAGGTTCTTGATTAGCCAAGGCATCAAAGGGTATGGGGAGAAGGTAGGGGAGTGGGGATGACTGGAAATTGGATCAGCCCATGATTGAATGGTGGAGCAGACTCGATGGGCTAAATGGCTTACTTCTGCTCCTATACCTTATGGTCTTATGGTTCCTAGAGGGCTTTCAGTCTACGAAGGCTGGTCTCGGCAGAGATGTGTGCAAGTATGGACTTTCCATCCCTCCTCATATCCTTGGTGAGTTGTTTATTAGTTTGATGTATTTGATTGTTTGATCATTTGCACTGTGGGCATTGTTGATCGTTTCAGTACTGCCTTGGTTATACATTTGTAACATATCAGCATCAAACATTTTCATCTATCTGTCTACTGATTTGATCATACTTTGCTTCATAACCTTATGGTTTTCCAGCTGGGAAGGCACCATAGCAAATTGCATTGAATAGCTTGAGAAGATGAACACAAACCCCTGCAAATCCAGAACTGGGCACTGGTCTTTGATTTGTGAATCCATCTTCTAGAAGCCTTTGGCTACATCTTTATTGTATCAAAGTTCAAAATAATTTTATTATCGAAGTACACATATGTTACCATATACTACCTTGAGATTCATTTTCTTGCAGGCATTTACAGAGGGGGGGAAAGTAATACAATAAAATTATGAAAACTTTACATAAACAGAAACAAAGAATAACAATAAACCAATTTGCTAAAAAAGATAAACTGCACGTAAAAAGTAATACTGAGAACATGAGTTGTTAAAAGTCCTTGAAGGTGAGTCTGTAGATCATAGAATCAGTTCAGAGTAACGGTGATTGAAGTTATCCACGCAGGTTCAGGAGCCTAATGGTTGTAGGGTAATAACTGTTCCTGAACCTGCTGGTGTGGGACCTAAAGCTTCTGTACCTCATGCCTGATGGCAATAGTGACAAGAGGTCATGGCGTGCGCATGGGTGGTGGGCATATTTGATTAATGTTGATTTTTTTGGTAGCAGTGCTCCATGTAAATGTACTCAGTGATGGGGACGGCTTTGCCTGTGATAGTGAGCTGTGCCCATCACTTTATGTAACCTTTTCCATTTGTGGGCACTGATATTTCCCTATCAGGCCATGATACAAACAGTTAGGATTCTCTCCACTATACATCTACATAAGTTTGTCAAAGTTTTGGTGACATGCCAAATCTACACAAACTTCTAAGAAAGTAGAGGCAAATTTAGCAACTACACTGTAGCAGTTACTTGAAAACAAACCAAAACCACTGAGGGACTCAGTGTGGGAGTTGACACCATATGATGCGCGTCCAAATAACTAAATTCCAAGTCAGGAAAGTTATGCTCAATCCTTTATTATGAAACCTGCAAAGATGAACGATCCTATAGTGATTTTAAAAAAACTAACAGAACTAAATTTTGAGATATAGCAAAATTAACAAAATAAGTGTTCCAATTAGTGTAACTAAGTGAAGATCATACAATAGTGTAATTAACATTCAACAAAAAAAATCACCCCCAACTCTCTACCTCTCAACTAGATTGACTAACCAAGACAAAGTGTGAATATGTAACTTTACTCATTTGCTTCTACCACACCCCAACCCTCATGACACATTACCCATAATTACAAATGACCTACACAAATTACAATACAGATAGAAAATAGATACATGGCTCCTACTTCCCGAATTACTTAACTCTAGTAATTACAGCTACATACTATTAAAAATAGGAGACATAAAATCTTCAAGGATAAACACCTTAACATTAATTGAGATGTTCTCTTTCTTCTTCAAGTCATCAATAATAAGTACAATGTATCCGGGAAGGAAATTGCACTTTATACCTGACCATTTCCGAAGTTCCTGTAACTGTGGTAGGTACTCCTTGACCCACCATTTCCAGAACAAGTTTGACATGTATTGGACTTGCTTCCATCCATCTATGAAGATGTCTTTGTTTTGGAACTCTCCTGGTGGTAAGGATGGTGAAGTTTTTAGAAGCAACAGATGGTTGGGTGTTAGTGCTTCCAAATCATTGAGATCAGAGGATGTTTCAGTAATTGGATGACCATTGATAATAGCCCCTAACTGCTGCTACTAAGTAACAAATTTCGTGTCACGTGCTGGTGATAATAAACCTGATTCTGATTCATAAAGGACTGTGTGGAAATTGTCTTGGTCAAGTTTCTGTACCTTCATGGTGGAATTGAGGACCTTTCACACAGATCTAATCAATCTCTCCCATGTTCCTTCATGATGCTTGACATGCCCTCATCCCTCTTCACTGTACTGCTTCAGCACGGCACATCAAAACTTCTAAAGTAGTCCACTCCTACATGTGTAGACAATTCCATCTGGAAATCTTTCTTTGGCAAAACCCAATAACCTCCATTTCAGCTTTTTTGAACTCTTCCACCGCAAGTCAGCCTTGGTTGGTCTGATCTTTGGCCTTTTCAATCTCTCTCTCCAAAGAATGCCCTTGTTGTTCTTCGTACAAGTCAAACTGAGCAAGAGTGAGGTTTAGTTGTTTTCTCTTCAGACTAAGAAACAAGAGCAGGTTCTTAACTCTAAGAATCCAGGACACTGTCTTCCTCAAGTGGAATCAGGACGAAAAGTGATGGATTATACGTGTTACTGCATCCATCTTCTTTTCAATCTTCATGGCATTCATTGCAACACTTCTGTTGACATCCAGATCACCTAGCAGGAGTTCTGCAGAACAATCGGGATTCACAGGCCATTCACTTTCAGGCTGAAGAAGATACTGAGTCCCTGACACCCAATGTCTTACTCTTCAGGAACGCTTTCACCGTCAACCCTCTAGAGGTCACATCTGATGGGTTGCTTGAAGTATTTACATACTTCCATTGAGATGCCTATGAAACCTTAAGAAGTTCTGAAACTCCGTTTGCAACAAAGGTTCAGAATATGGATGTTTAATTCTTGATATACTTCAGCACAGAAGTACTATCAGTCTAAAAAACTGAGTCATGAAGCTGTATGTGCAACTCCTTCCTGCACAATGTGTTCATAGGCCTTGCCATTGTAACAGCAGTAAGCTCCATACGAGGGATGGAAACTGACTTCAATGGAGCCACCCTAGATTTTCCCATTATAAAAGCACTGTGCACCTGAGAGCATGAGTTATGCAACAGTAGGTAGGTCACTGCTCCATAGCCATCTTCACTTGCATCTGTAAAGTGGTTTTACTGTGCAGCAGCAACTTCTCCAAAATCCAAGGGCTTCAAACATCTAACAGCTTTGAAGTCTTCCAACTGGTAGAGTTCTTTCAGCCAGCTTGTCCACTCATAAGCAAGTGATGTTGATATAATGTCATCCTAGCCTAACCCTTTCTTGCATCTATTTTGTAGAATCTTCTTAGTAGATAGCACCATTGGACACAAGATTTATTAAGATCATTGATGGAACCAACTGTAGAGGGGATCTGGTGAGTGGTCTAGCTGGGACCGTGATCCTAAACTTGAAAGTATCAGACTCAATGCACCATTGCACACCCAGTACTCTCACCATAGAAGATGTACCTTGACCCAAATCCAAATCCTTCATGTCTTTCGTCCTTTGCTCTTCTGGTATCACTATGTCTGTTGATTATCCACTTTGTGAATCAAAAGCTGCCTTTAGCACAAATGGATACAAGGTCATGAGAGAGAGGGAGATACACTTCTTTTGCAGAGGACACTGACACAAGGCAGTCATCAACATAGAGGCAATGCAAAACCTTATCCACCATCTCGCAGCTGAATATTCCTTCATTGTCCTCTGTGCATTTCCTAGGGGCAAAGGTGGCGCAGCTCAGTGATGAAGTTGCTTCAAAGAAATGTACCACTATTCTAAAATCCACCATATCGTGGCTAAGGTCAACATTAGGCCACCACAGAAACCTCAGCAGATCTGCATCTTCCGCTGGTACTTAACCTGATGAAACATTGTTTCAATATCTGCCATTATCACCAGTGGTTCTTTTCTGAATCTGGTTAAGACTCCTATCAGTGAGCTGGTAAGAACTAGTCTGAACTGAGCATTAAGAAGTAGTCCCTGAAAAATCGCTCCACAATCAAACACAACACAAAGTTTCTTTTTTCCAGGGTGATAAACACCATGATGTGGAATATACTAGACTTTCCCATTACTACGTTCCAGATCCTCTGCTGGCACTCTTTCAACATAACCGTTGGAGATAATATCCTTCTTGAAAGCTGTTTAGTCAGTGTAAAATGACAAATCCTTCATTAGATATAAGAGTATGGTGTTCTTCAATTTTCCTGATATTTGGCATGTTTACGTGCTTTTTTCTTAAAAGTAAATTAATCTGGTAGTGACCATTGACCAATTTTGCAGAATTCGTAACTAACTCCGAAAACTTGTGGTCTTCTTTTGACAAACCAGGTTGTTCATCTTGATTGAATTCAGCGAACTCTGTCTTGAATTGCCACTGCCAAAGTTCATGTAAGTTAACTGTCAGCTCAGGCTGTACACAGTCTCTCCTATCACCATTGTTTCCTTTTAGTTGTCCATGATTCTTACTGCATAAGCTCCATTATTAACGCTGTGAATCACTTGCAACAGGACCAATGCTTCAGACATATTCATCCCTATCAGCAACTCAATTTCTGAATCAATTTCTGGCAAATGGACGTTTCCCTGGAGATCCCTCTTATCATGGAATGTTCCCTTTGCGGACAGGCGTACTTTTCTGTGTATAGATGTTGGATAATTCACAATAGTTTTTACCATCTAAGTCAGCGACTTCCACTTAAACAATGTAGCTGTCATGACCTCCTCTTGACTCGTGGTGCATGAGAGAATGTGTGTCCTTTTTCCTTTGAGTTTGAGCTTGTTCCTAAGGCCCACTATACAGAGCATTGCTGTACTCCCTTGATTTAGGAAAGCATCTGTAACCACTTTCTTGTTACCCTTCTTAGACTTCATTTGTACTGGAATTATGGGAAGTTTGCAATAATCGTAAGATCATTAGATACCAGGGTCTCGGTGTGATTCTTTCACGGCTTGTTTAGATTCTGCACCCTTTCAAAAGAGTGAATATAAAGTATGCTGGGATGCTTGCCACTGCATACCTTACATGAAAGGCATTTCCTGCAATCCTTACTGATGTGTTCTGTACACACACAACTAAAGCAGACACTATTTCCCTCTAGAAAGGCAATCTTCTCACTATGAGCCATTTTCTGCAGCTGAGGGAATGTGTGTCCACCCTCACAGAACAGACAAACACTTTGGCTGACAAGGCCATGTCTCTTCCATTAGCTCCTGGTTCAGTTTAGCTTTACTTCTCACAGCAGCCACGTTTTGGCAAAGCTGCTTCCTTTATAGCTTTAGAACAAAGTTGTGAATTTTGTTCACATCTTTGCTCATTGCCAGTGATGTAGCTAGCATCCTGTATATTCCCAAACACCAGGTCTGTAACAATCTTTATTTGCCTTTTAATAAAATCAACAATGTCAGTGAAAGTAGTCTTATGGATATGCCTTTCTTACAGTTCACAGACCACTGTTCTCCATTCATCCCTAGGCATACAGGGCAATTTCTTTACGGCAGTTGACATGTTCAGCTCACGTATGTGCTGCACTTCTTCCATGGCATTGCAACAGCCACTCAGAAAGAGATCGTAGTCTTGAAGAGCTTTCGTGTATTCAGATTCGTTAGGTACCCTAAAAAGAACCTTTTGCATGTAGATGGAGGCAGTTTTCTGTTCCTTACCAAAATGTTCCTGTAAAGCCAAAGCCTTTACATATGTTTTCTTCCGGTCAACACGCTGGCAACTTCTGACAAGTTCACTAGGGCGACCCCTAGTGTACTGTTCAAGGAAACAGTAAATCACTATAGCTATCAGTCTTGCCTTCAACACTGTTTTCAAAAGCCTTTATGAATGCATGATACTGCAGTGATCACCATCAAAGATTTGTATCTCTCTTTTAAGCAAAGATGAAATGTATTGTTGTTGTGCCAATAAGATTGTAATTTCACTTTGCTTCCCCATAATGTCAGTAATATTATTTTGATCCCTCTTGTCTGAAACAAGAGTGTTTCCATGCTGTAAGCCCTTCAAGCTGTGAGATATGATATAGGTTCAGAGTCCCTCATAAGTGCAGGCTGAGAGTAAACACCCTGAACTACCTCACGAGTGTCTTGTTCATGCATCCCAAACATTTGAGGAACAAATAAATCAACACTGAGATTGGAGTGTTTTTTGCTTTTCTCTCTGCCTTTCCAATATAGGAACTCATACCATAGGACTGCCCTGCTGGAGCACTTTTAACACTTGCCATACTTGAAGCCCCCAGTCTAAAACTTTAGTCATCTGTGCAACAATTTCTTCCTGCAACTTAGTCTGATCCTTCCTTTTCCATACATGTTCCTCTTGCTTTCTAGCACATGTTTGTCCTTCAATAATCGTTGACGTGAGATCAATGTAGCTAAATCAGCCTTTATTTTAATGCGTGCAGAGGAGGTATTAGACATAGAAGATGTTCTTCCTGCAGCAGAATTTCAAGCACTGACATTTGACACATTGTCTTGTGGGACTACATTATCCTGTGGGTCCTCTGATATATGCGTAGTCAAAACATGCCTTGGAACGTACAAAACATCATATAATGGAAGGTGAGACACATATTCTCTTGTTGCAACAACATGACCTTCATTGTAATATGCTTGGGTCAACCGTTGTTTCATATCCTCAGTGAATGCATAACTAAGGCTATCAATGTTTGAAAAACATCTATTTTGTTTTCTCTGTTTATCCTTGGGAAGTAATGAGATTTGTATGTGATATTGCTTATCAACAGCTTCATAGAGATTAGTTAAGTCCTCAAGATAAGATTGCACTTTGTAAGACATTTTCCTTATTTTCCATAAGGTCCTTAATTGATGGTATTATACTTTTAGTTTTGTTAACATTTCTTTTATACTTATTTTGAAGACTTTTGATTCTACCCACTGAAGTTTTCAAAGTTAAATTTCTCTTTTGATCCCGAATTCAAGGTTGCTGATGTCAGTTCCATACTTCAATTCACTTGTGTTACTTTCTCCTTTTTGTGCCACTTACAATTAACTCCTTGTTTGCCTGCAATAAGTTCGCATAATGCATTGGCGATATTCCGTTCAGTAAATGTAGGTAACGAACAAACTGTCTGTGCAGCCACAAGTGCTTAAACCAGACAAAGCAAACAATGTTTAGTTCAAACATCAGTAAGAGGAAGAATATTTCAGCATTTCAGTGAAACGAAGCAACGGACCCTCAGGCAAACACCACACAATTGAGCAACGGTGCCCAATGGATGGGCAGCGCTGACCACTCAAATTGTGTTCAAACCACAAATACACAGCATGAGTCAACAAAAGGTCGTGGACAATCCCACCACAAACTGCTGTTTCAATTTCACCAACAGATCCGAGGAAGTCCTTTGCTGTAAACTGGTGTTTGTTTGGTATAACTATATTTTTGTTGATGAAGTGTAGCAGTTCCTTGAAATTAAATCAAAACCGCTGAGAGACTGAGTATAGGAGTTGACACTGTATGATGTGCTTCTAAATAAATAAATTCCAATTCTTAAAAAAAAGTTTGATCCTTTATTACAAAGCCAGCAAAGATGAATGATCTTATAGTGATTTTAAAAAAAAGTAACAGAACTAAATTAGTGATATACTGAAATTAACAGAATAAGCATTCCAGTTAGTGTATCTAAGTGAGGATCATAAAATAGCATAATTAGGGTCAACAAAAAAAATCATTCCCCGACTCACTGCCCCTCAACTAGACTGACTGACTAACCAAGACAAAGCGTGACTATGTAATTATACTCACACCCAACCCACGTGACAAATTGCCTATAATAATGTGTGCAACACAAATTACAATATAGACAGACAGAAAATACACTTCCTACACACCTTCGATATCGTCATCCAAGTCACCTATATAACAAATGTAGAAAATTCAGCACTGCAGCGTTTGCTTTAGCAGAGCACTCATTACATGTTGCCAACCCACAAAAGATCCATTATGCCACTTTCCTTTTACTGTTCTATAAACCTTATATGCATGCCAATGTGTTAGATGTACATAATGAGCTTATATTTTTCATAGTAACCTTAATGCAGCACCTTATCATAGGCCTTTTGGAAATCTGAGTGCAGTACATTGGTGTTTTTTTTCTTTTATCCACAGCACATATTATTTACACAGAACTCCAATAAATTTATCAAACAAAATATTTTTATGAAAAGTAAATCATGTTTTACCTGATTATTTCACATTTTAAGTGTCCTTAAGAACTTGAAGGGAGAATATCTAATTCTTCCGAACTTGAGCACAGACCTAGTTAAGTTATTCTTTCCCCATGAAGAGAAGAGAATGTAGGATCTGTAAAATGGAGGGTAGGAAAACGTGACCTGCAGATCAGCCTGGCATGTTTTCTACTTCCAAGGGGTATATTAATAAATTGTTTTGTTGTCACATGTACTGAGATACAGTGGAAAAACTACAGAGACAAATACAGTGAAGAAGTATAATCGAGATAGCTGTGAGAGTTGGTATGTTTATGAAACGTATTGGTAGACAGTTTTTTCCCAGAGATTGAGTCAGAGAGATTGAAACAGGGTAGAGAGGTGTCAAAAATGGATGTAGTAAATTTAGAGGCAGGGTGAAAGCTGGAGGCAAAGTTGATTAAATTGACAAGCTCAGCATGGATGCAAGAAGCAGTGCCAATGTGGTTGTTGATGTAGCACTGAAAGGGTTGGAGTGTTACCAGTGAAAGCTTGGAACATGGACTCTGGAATTTTGTATGTGTTATCCTTGATTTCCAGCATCTAAAGAATATCTTGTGTTTATGATTTCCTGTCTGATCCTTGCTTTCTAACCCCGAAGTAAGCTTCTTTCTTTCACTTGACAAGATGTTCCACATCTCTTGTCAGCCATGGTTCATTCACCCTACTATCTTTTCCCTGCCTCGGTTGGACAAACCTATCCAGAACCCTGTGCAAATGTTCCTTAAAGCTCCCCATTTGTGTTGTGCAGTTTTCTGAGTACATCCATTCCCAATTTAAGCTCCATTATTTATGCCTAATGGTATAATAATTCTCCCTTCCCCAATTAAATACTTTCTCATACTGTCTGCTTCTAACCCACTATAGTAAAGGTCAGGAAGTTGTAACACACACAAAATGCTGGAGGAACTCATTAAGGTTGCGCAACATCTTTGGACAGTTTTGAAGAAGAAGGGTCTCGGCCCAAAATGTTGATGGTATATTCCTCTCCCTGTGTGTACTCTGGATTTCCAGCATTTGCAGAATCTCTTGTGTTTATGGCCAGTTCTGGTATTGAGAAAGTATGGAAATAGAAACAATATTAACACGTCAGGTTGAGGGAACTTCAGAAGAATTGGGAAAGGGAGAAAAGAAACAAAGTTCTAGAGAGAATGGGAGAGGAGATGGATAAGTTACTGATAAAGGGCAGTTGATTAGAAGAATGCTAGCAAAAGAGGACATATTGAAATATATGTTTTCATTGAAGTTGAAAAATAACTTCTTCATTTACCAATAAGTGGGCTTGTTGTGGAAATGACTTTAGAGTTCTGCTTAAGTTTCTTAATATAAATGAAAGCAAGACAGAAATCAAGGTAATCTTTTATGATAATTAAGAAGTCTAATAGCTCCTTGTTTTTCTAGTCCTCTTGTATTAGATTTAAAGCTCACTACATCAATAATTTTAAATTACATTTTGATGCAATAGAATCAGAGTCGTTGTCTTGTACAAATTTCATTGGCTTCTTGAACTCAGTTATTTTATTTTACTAAAGAATAGTGTCCTATTCAACTTTAAATAATTGTTTAGCTGGATGCAAGCAATTTAAGTGTCAACAACAGTAAAGTAACCTTGCTCCTTCCGATGTTCCACAAACAAGAGAAAATCTGCAGATGCTGGAAATCAAAGTAATACACACAAAATGCTGGAGGAACGCAGCAGGCCAGGCAGCATCTGTGGAAAAGAATAAACAGTTGACCGAGACACCTTCATCAGTATTACTTCTTCCGATGTTCCTTGTCATTAGAAGTACCATATTAGGCCTGACATACATTTTGGTTTATATTATTGGAGGCTTACTGGCTAGAATTCTCAAAACCATAAAAGCAACTTTGAACAGTGAATTTGTATTTTTCCATCTGGAAAAAAAATCTGAATTATAGATGGAACAGATTTAGCAACTAAATTCAATATTTAATGTAATTATTCTGAAAGGCTAATTAAAAAGGTGTTCAAATTGAACACACACAACTTCTATGTAGGTGAAACTGATCAAAAATTACTAGTTTAATTTAATTGTGCCACCTTTTTTCCCCTTTAAAGTTGGGAAGGACCCATGCATGCCATTTAAAGATCATGGTACTTCTTAAGGGGTATTAGAATTCTGATATTTCATAGTCAATTACCTGCATGGAATTAGGCCAATCAGTTTTTTTATTGTTCGCCATCAAGAGTAATTTATCATCCTGATGGAAATGGGTTCCAAATGTAAGAGTTATGGATGATGGATAACTATGTGTGAGTTATTAAGGAAACAAATGTCTTTTCTCTCACAGGGCACACCTGCAAATGAGACTGTGACCTCCTGTCAGATATTCACCTAAATAAGAAAAAAGTAGAAACAACCCCTCCTTTTTCTTCAGATCAACAATATGCAGAAACTGTTCAAAATATGCTCATTTAGAATTTGATAGCAGATCCACTTTTTTTAATAAACCAACATCCATGAATTTCTATTTTTCATGGATTGTACCTTGTCTATGTGGCATATAGAAAATTTCTGGAAATTAAAAAAAGTCCTGAGAGGTTCTGTAGATATATTAAGAAGGAAAAGGTGGTTAGGGAGAGAGTAAGTACTCTTAGAGATTATCAGGCCACCTTGGTCTTGATTCACAGGAGACAGGTGGGATTTTTAACAAATATTTCTCCTTTATGTTTGCAAATGAGAAATTCATGGTTGTGCAGGCAAACAAGTGGGAATGTTTCAGAGGACATTCATATTACCAGGGAGGATGTATTTGAAGCCCTAGAGTGCATTAAGGTGAATAAATCCCCAGCTCCTGACTGAGTGCATCCTCAAACTTTGTGGAAGGCTGGAGAAGAAATAGCAGATACCCTTCATCATTATCCATCAATGAAGTTCCCAAAGTCTGGAAGGTGGCTAATGTTATTCTGTTGTTAGAGAAACAAGAACAAGCTAGAGAACTACATGCTGGTCAGCCTGACATAATTGGTGGGAAAGTTAGTGTAGGGAATTCTGAAGGACTTGGACCTACCTGCATTGGATATATGGGTCTGATTAGGAGGAGTCAGTGTTGTTTTGGGCATAGAAAGTTGTGTTTGATGAATCTCTTGAGTTTGTGAAGCAGTAACTAAAGATTGGATGAGGTAATGTTGTTGTCCATTTGGACTCTTAGAAGGTCTTCAAGGTCCCATGTGGCAGGCTTTTCTGGAAGGTTAGGTGCTGTGGAATCCATGGAAAGCCAGTTAGATGGATTCAAGATTGGTTTAGTGGTAGAAAGCAGAGGATGATGTTGTAAGTTATTTCTGGACATGAAAGCCGATGTCTAGTGAGGTACCACAGCAGTCGGTGTTGGGATGCTTACTATTCATTATTCATATAAGTGATTTGGACATGAATTCAGAAGGCTTGATCAAAATCAGAGTAAATTTATTATCAAAGTATATGTATGTTACCATGAACTACCTTGAGATTAATTTTCTTACAAACTTTTACAGAGAAATAAAGAAATACAATATAATTTATGAAAAGGTTTGCATAAAGATTGACAAACAACCAATGTGCAAAAGAAGATAAATCATATAAATATAAAAGTAAGTAATACTGTGGACATGAGTTATGAAGTCTGTAGTTGTGAAATCAGTTCAGAGCCGTGGTGAGTGAGGTTATCCATTTTGATTCAGGAGTCTGATTGTTGTAGTATAATAACTGTTCCTGAACCTGGCAGTGTGGACCTATGGCTGTTGTACCTCCTGCCGGATGGTAGTAGTGAGAAGAGCATCTGACTTGTGTGGTAGGGGTCTTTGTTAGATTTGCTTTCTTGTGGCAGTGTCTGATGTTGGTCAGGGCTTTTCCTGTGATGGACTGGGCTGTATCCACCACTTTCTGGAGACCTTTACATTTCTAGGCATTGATGTTTCCATACCACAGAAGTTTGTTAAAGTTTCAGGTAACATGCCAAATATACACAAACCCCTGGAAAAATTAGAGGTGCTATTGTGTCTTCTGTGTGATTGCACTTATGTTCTGGTCCCAGGACAGATCCTCTGATATGATAAAGCCAAGGAATTTAACGTTATCGACCCTCTCCACCTCCGATTCTCTAATTGAAATGTAAATGCAACTTTGCTGGATCAAATAACGACAGCACAAAAAGATCGTTACTTTTCACCCGTTTATTTCTTCGAGCTTAGCCGGCGAGTGAACTTAGACCTGACATCAGGGAGAGACCCTTTCTCATCTCCCCGGCAGTTCTACAAGTTCACTGCCCGATATCAGAATTGTCAGAAGTTATAAGGCCACCGATACAAAAGAACAATCAGTTTGATAACCATTCCGGTCAAGTCAATGGACTATTGATACAGAGAACAATCAGTTTGATAACTGATTGTTATCAAATCAGTCAGAGCATTGAGGATAGGAGTTGGGTCATTATGTTGCAGTTGTAAAAATCATTGGTGAGGCTATGCTTGAGAGTGCTCTGTACAGTTCTGGTGACTCTGTTATAGGAAAGATGTGATTAAGTTGGAAAGAGTTGCAGAAAATATTTATGAGATTATTGCCAAGACTTACATGGACTGAATTGTAGAAGAGATTGGCCAAACAAGCTTGGTCTTTATTTCTTGGATCATAGGAGAATAACTGGTGATGTTATGAAAAATTTTAGAATTATGAGGACGTAAAGTGGATGTTAAATGTTTTTTCTTTGGCATAGGGGAGCCTAAAACCAGGGTGCATTGATTGCTATAATGAGGAATTGGGGATGTAAAAAAATTGTTTTTGAACCTATGTTATCTCTGGTTAAAAGAATAATTGGAACTGAATAGGAATGTTTAAAACCAGCTTATACTATTTCTCCTTTGGTTTGCAGAGAGACATTGAGAGTTTAATAACATTGTACATTGTACCCTCGTTTGAGTAGGAGAAGGAGCACTCACCGATAAGGACAGGAATGAATATCCATCTGTAATTAAGTCAGGGCCTAGCAAAGGGAATAACTAATAAGTGCTGGACAGCACATCCATCTGTAATTAAGCCTTGATCTAGCAGACTCTCTTATCTGTAACTAAGTTTCTTACCAACAGACGGTGGGCATATCAGTTCAAATGACATCTTGCAACAGTAATTTATGGGGCTTACTATGTATAAATATACGGCTGTAACCGGAGAGAGTGGGCCCACTTGTCAGATGGTGGCAGTACTTACATGCCTTCCCTCTGACAACTGGGTCTCAAACTCCTGTGGGAGGGTGTGCAATAAACTGATGTAACTATAAGAAGCTGGTCTCCCGAGTTTTATTCAGATTCTACTCTAACAGTAGGGTGAGAGCGGAAAGATTTAAAAGGGACCGGAACGTAACCTTTTCGCGCAAAGGGTGGTGAGAATATGGACTGAGCTGCCAGAGGAAGTAGTTGATGCAAGTAAAATAGTACCATTTAAGAAGCACTTGGATAATTATATGGAGGGGCAGGGATAGGCGGAATATGGGCCAAATGTAGGAAACTGGGACCAGGTGAGTGGACAATGTGATTGGCGTGGATGGTTGGACCAAAGAGCCTGTATCTGTGCTTTATTGCTCTTTGACTTTGACCTAATTAAGACTGTTTTAGGATATTAACAATATTTTTAGCATAAGGGCAATGTAAATTTGGACTAAGTGCTATCCATATTTTTGAAGTAATTTATAATGACCATAAACTAGCCAATAGATCTAAATGATGGTTCTGTTAACCTCAGTGCTCTGGTATGATGATAGTTACTCATCCCAAATCATTCTTTGCTCTCTACTTTTCAAGTCTGCATGAATCAATCTCAGTAATTTGTCACCTACCTTCTGAAATCGTCATTATAATATGGTTTACTTTTATCCATCAACTTTAACTTCCTCAAATAAATCTGCTAAATTAATCAAACTTGGCCCTTCTTTCTGAAATCATACTGGCCTTTTAGAATCAAACAAAGGCAATCTAGATGATTTTTATGTGATTTCTTAATTTCAAACATAAATGGAAACATTTGTGAGAAATAAGTGTCTTGTGCACTAAGTTCTTGAATGAAATTTGTTATTGTCTTAATTAGAAATTATTTATTTAAATATAAGTAATTTCTGTCAGGCACAATGCCATAACTGTTAAACAGAAGTGTGGGTCATGCAGGAACTGTGTAACACAATTGACTCCTGGTAAGAATGCCTGCTGCTGTTTATGCCAGCAATCATTTCTAGTCCATTGTAATAATATTTTCATTTTTAATGTTTGGTAATTTGAGCATGCTTTGGTATTATCTTTAAGAGCTCTCATGTGTTCAGCCTCATTTGAGACCTCTTGAGAAAATTACTAATTGATACATTTACTAGTTGCTCTTACATTAAAATACAGCCATTCACCAAATTTTAAAATGCAAATCTTAGAATCCAGTTACATCAAAATATTCTTTAAGTAGACATTTGTATATTCGTGATAAATGAGGGAAATGCTTATTCCTGGCAGTACGTTTGTTTGCAACAGAAAACCTTCATAGCAGTTTCATAATTGTTGAGTTGGGATGTGAATGTGAAACGAAGCACTGGAGAAGTTAGAACAGCATGTTAAACCTACAGCGTGGCAATTTAAAATGCGTGAAATCGGAGGGCCATAAAAAGGATTGACTGCTAACCTCAACACCCCCTAACTTTTCGTGGCTGTGAATGAATTATTCTGCACTTCTGTGGGTTCTTAAGGTTGCTGATGTTTGGTGCGGGATCTGTCTACTCATCTGTAGCTGGTCATTGATTTGTCGTCCTTTGTGTGTCTGTGTGGGCGGGGGGAGGAGTTTCCTTGACGTCTTTATAAAGGGTGGTCAGTAAACAAAACTACGGGTATTTAGCGTCTGCAAATTACATAGATTGGATGGGATATTTTTCAGCATCTGACGTGGAAAATGTGATTTAATTAGAACTATACTGCACTTCTCCAAGTATGTAACTACCCTTCTATGTGGTAAACACCCTGTGCTAATTCAATTTGTACCAAACCGCTGTAAAAGTTCAATACTATAGAAATCAGATTTTCTCCCATTTCTTGTGTAGCTGGCCATTTTTTAAAAGTTATAAACTTGAACCATGGCTGGAGATGTGGTTTTAGAAAAAAAGCATCGGAACTTAACCGATTCGGAATTATTCTAATAGCAGTACTGGAATAATTAATACATTAGTTTTTCGAGTCGCAGTACATTAAATACAATGGAAGATGTTCGAGATGTGAAGTTAACTCACTATTAATTGTTGATCGGCTAAATAGACGTTGCATTCCACGTGTAGTGAAATTTTCGAACCGGAATAGGAGCTTTCGGAAGTCCCTCAGACTATGGAGTAGCCTACCCTTTACGTTTAGATTTACATATCTCCGTACTGTGCATTCCACACTTGTTTGGTTATCCCATGAGTCGACCAGACTTTTCTTGGTAACCTTTCTCGGGATGGCTCCGAGTACATACCGTGTTTTCAGTTCTTTGTCCGTCACATTTATCTGACAACAGCAAGCCTGAGAGATTCATTCTGTGCAGGGAGCCTATCTATCAAAAGCAGATACCCGAAGAAAGTTTGCTGCCAAATGATAAGTGGAACAATTCCATTTTCCTATCATTGATTTACAACGGGCCATTTCTATTTTTTTTCATGCTGACTTTTTGACAGTGATCTTTTGGAACAAGTGTGGCAACGCTTCTTCAATTACAGAAAGTGCTGTATCTGTTCGAGGGAGCGAGCTATTTCTAGGCGCTGTTTTGCTGTTTCTGAACATCTAAATTTCTCGGCAGTGGAACCCGGCCCCTCACTGGCTGATTTCGCCGTGTAAATTTCGGAAGAAATCCTGCTCTTTCGCACTTTTCATCCATTCTTATATCCTGATAGTGTTTTATGATTCATCGACGTGAACCTTGTTATGGATGGGAACCCACTGCCTATAGTGACCGTGCTTACAGCTCCTTATGATGCTCAGAAACCGGGAACTAGCGGGCTTCGGAAGAAAACTAGAGTTTTTCAGTTCAAGCCGCGATACCTTGAGAACTTCATTCAGAGCATCTATGCTTCCATTGATTTGAGGGATCGCCAGGGGTCTACTATGGTGGTCGGAGGCGATGGTCGGTACTACAATAAAGCTGCCATAGAAATCATAGTTCAAATGGCTGCTGCCAATGGGGTATGTTGCTACCCGAGCCAGTATTACGAATGAATTACGCTGACCTTAGTGGGTATTTTCACGGGGTTATAACATTAGTATGTATGCTATACGTCGTAAGTACTTCTGCTGAGGAATGGGCCTAAACCGAAAAGGTACGATTGAGAAAAACTGCCTAGTAGCACGCTTGGTAATTGGAGAACGTAGGTGAATTGAAGCGCAAATAATATTTCTCTAAACCCCGAAGCACGTGTTTTGGTTTCTGCGTCGAGTTGGTAAGTTCCTTCAGTTATATTTGGTACAGAGCAAAATGACACACACGTATGCGAGAAACATTTAGACGGGCAACATCTGAATATACGTTTGTAAACCGAACGATTGATTGATGTTTATCCTTGCTCAGAGACAACCCCCACTGACGGTCGAGGGTTCAAGTCCAACTCCCAAGACTTGGGACCCACATCCTTACTGACTTCACTGCAGTGCTAAAGAATCTGAGAAACACCGCAGTAGGTGGTGGAGGCTTCGTGTGCTTATTCAATTAAAGATAGGAAGTTCTATTGCTTTATGCGAAGAGCGGCAGAAATTCAGTATCAATAGATTTTGCGGTACGACGCTTTATCTTTGTTGTCTGGAATAATTCAATTGGCTGCAGCAATTCCCACGCCACATCACTTCAAAAATGGAGTAAATTGCCTCTAATGCGCACTGAAGCTTCTTTTGGTCGTAACGGTTAAGTCATTCTTTGGTTTCATTGGCAGAAAATAACACATTGCTACTTCGCCTCTGCTTTGCCATTTTTCCTGAAAGAAATGATGAATGTCAACAAATGAAGGCAACTTTGGAGTTGATTTGATGTGGGGCGGAGCGAATTTAATTCTATTTGGATATGGGTAGATGGTAACATTACTGCCCATGCTTAAGAGAGGTCTGCCTGGTTTTGGAGTTGAATGTAACAGTGTATTTAATCAATTCATTTTTAGCTCAGTTCTCCTTTGCAGTTGGGAGTATGAACAGATTATATTGGTTTAGTTGGATTACTTTTGCAGGGGTTCCCAACCTGGAGTCCACTGACTTGATGGTTAGCGGTAGGGTCCATGGCATAAAAGGTTGGAAATCCCTGTAAGGTGTCATTTACTTTTCTAAGGGTATTGTCTTTAAGTATGTTTGTTTTGCTTTTGATGAAATGGTACTGAGCCAGTAGACTCAAAATGTGAAATTGTTCCACATTGTTTCTTTGCTTTTCCATTGACTTAACACAAAACGAAAATATTTGACCATTCCAAGGACAAGCATTCTTTTTAACAATGTTTTGTCATTTTCGGAGTTGGTTATCCTGTTTGGAAGAAAGACACTCGCTATTGTAAGATATGGAAGATTTTCCTGTTTTAGGAGCTGTCTATTTTTATGCTATGATGTGGCTCACTGGTGCAAAGACAAAATACCCCTATTTTACCTGATGCTTTTTTCCCACTTAAATGTACAAAGAAACGTTACTTAATGTTTCACATATTTATCCTTGCCTGTCTAACATTGCAGATTATTTCCAATCCTTTGCTTCAAGCTAAGAACTGACTTAAGACTTAATCAACTCATTTCATGTGTACTGTTGCAGAGAAAATAAGAGGACGCTATCTGTTAAGGCTAGATCCAAAATCACCAGTGGATAAATGTTCCTTAATTTTCTGCATTTCTTAAGATGTTTGAAGAAGTTCATTAACCTTCCCAAGGAACTATGAACGGTATATTTTCTCATAATTTGGTGTCCTCCCTACAACTGATATCCTAGTAAAATATATAATTTAAGGACCATAGTGGAATATATTTCACCCGATTAAGCTGGACAGGAGATTCCAGGAGGACTACATCAAACACATAATCTTAAACATTTTTCTATGGTGATGATGGTATATAACAGATATATTAAATATAAGATCTTCAAACCCATGGATACTTCCAGAGCCATGAGGTAATATTGCAGCTGTATAAAACTCTGTTAGGCCACACCTGGAATATTGTATATTCAGTTGCCTCATAGGAAGGATGTGGAAGCTTTAGAGATGGTGCAGAGGAAATTTTTCAGGATCTTGCCTGGCTTAGAGAGCATGGATCGGCTAGGCTTATACTTGTTGGAATTTAGAAGATTGAGAGGGAATCTTATTGAAACATATGAAATCCTAAAGGGATTGGACAGGCTAGATGCAGGAAGATTGTTCCTAATGTTGGGGAAGTCCGGAACGAGGGGTCACAGTTTGATGATAAAGGGGAAGCCTTTTAGGACCAAGATGAGGAAAAACTTCTTCACACAGAGAGTGGTGAATCTGTGGAATTCTCTGCCACAGGAAACAGTTGAGGCCAGTTCATTGGCTATATTTAAGAGGGAGTTAGATATGGCCCTTGTGGCTAAAGGGATCAGGGGGTATGGAGAGAAGGCAGGTACAGGGTTCTGAGTTGGATGATCAGCCATGATCATACTGAATGGCAGTGCAGGCTCGAAGGGCTGAATGGCCTACTCCTGCACCTGTTTTCTATGTTTCTATGTCTTATGAGGAAAAGTTAGTGAGATAGGGAGGATGAAGGAGAAGAAACTTTGGAGTGAAGCAGGATGAGAGGTGACATGATAGAAATATATAAGATTATGAGAGGTATAGTTAGTGTTGTGACTGCTTAGATTCTATTTAATGCCAGGCACTTTTCCTTTAAATAGTTTAATTGCTGAAAATGTTCAAGTAAATTCAGGAGTTAAATGCTGCTTGCAGTGTGAAACTGTCTACCAATTTTTTCTTGGACAGAATCAAAGAAGAAAGATGTTTGATAGGCACTAATTCCTTTCACGATATTATTTTACAGCATTTCTAATTTTACTTTTTTCGGATATTTCTAGGATCAAGTTTGCTCTAAGCTGTTCTCCTTAGTTATTGCACATACTCAATCCAGTGTGCTTTTCCTTCTTCCTTGTTTCTTATAGTATTTGGAAATAAGATAGGCCATTTTAACTTCACCCTGTTTCAGAGTCTTAAATTTGAGAAACTCCAGTCTTCCTGGAATCATAATTTTAAAAGTCAAGCTTGCCGTCACCTACTTGCCATTCCTTAGTTTTTATACTGTGCCTTTTTTAAAACTGATATAAGAATATAGCAAATAAGAGCTTGCTCCACTACTCATTTGCATTATGGCTGAATTTCTACATCTCTATTCACCAATTCTAGCCACCTTGATTTTTTTTCAGGCACTGAGGGTATCATTCTCACTTAGTCTTGAATACATAGTTATTCTTTGATTTACAAAGGGGCTTTGTTTCTGGGAAAAGTTTCATGAAACATCTTTACGAGGGGTGATTGATAAGTTTGTGGCCTAAGGTAGACAGAGTCAATTTTAGAAAACCCAGCACATTTATTTTTCCTACATTCACACACTTAGTCCAGCGGTTGTGGAGCATACGGATCCCTTCTTTGTAGAAATCAACGTCTTGGACCTCCAGAAGTGGTCCACAGCATGGGGTGATTGATAAGTTTGTGGCTTAAGGTAGAAGGAGATGAGCTATTAACTTCAAACTTTCTGCATTTTCACTCAAAAAGTTGAACTGCAAGTGCATGTAATGAGAGCTGTATAACTCATCTTCTTCTGCCTTAGGCCACGAACTTATCAATTACCCTTGCTGTGGACCATCTGGAGGTCCAAGACGCTCTCATTGGGGACTATGTTGAAAAATAAATGTGCTAGGTTTTCTAAAATTGACTCCTTCTACCTTAGGCCACGAACTTATCAATCACCCCTGGTAAAATTGAAGAATGGCATGCTATTGTTTTTAACAAAATTTAGGTCTATAAATCAAAGGGCATATCTCAAAGTTAAAGCTATTGTGAAGAATATCTACAATTAGAACAATTGAATATACCAGCTCCATCAAATTAGCAAATTTAGGTTTAATACTCTGTAATTCATTATAGTATTTGATACACATCTTGAATGTATGTTGGCTTTTATTGCAACGGCTGTGAACTTATGTAATTCTCAATGTTTTCAGGCTGTAGCTCAATTAATGCATATAGTTACTGCACAATTCTAAAATGTTCCATTTACTGTCTTTGACTAATGCCATTAACAGTTTGGAATACATATCCTCATACTGTATTTAAGGAAGGTAGTGCTTTCATTAGAAGTAGAGCAGTGAAGGTTATCTTGGTTGATTTTTCAGATGAAGCAGTTAATGCTTTAAGAGTAGTTGATTAAGCTTCCAGACATCAGAGTTTAGAAGAATGAAAGGTGATTTCATATTCATATTTTCAAAAGTTGTTGGAGGCTTTTTGCCTCATTGAGTCTGTGCCAACTCTCAGCATTTCCCATTTGTTTCCCTGTAATCAGTTCTAGTGAGGTAAAAAAATAGTGAGGTAAATTACTTCTGTGCAGCTAAATGATTTGCCAGACTACTTAAATCATTACGTAGAACATAGAATGTCACGGCATGGGAACAGGCCCTTTGATTCACACTGTCTATGACAGGTTTGATGCAAATTAAACTAATCACTTCTGCTTGCATATAATGTATATCCCTCCATCTCTTGATTATTCAAGTGACTATCTAAAAGCCTCTGGAATGTCGCTATCGTATTAGTTTCCCCTGGAAGCATGCTCCAGGCACCTATCACTCGGGGGAGGGGGTGGAAAGCAATTGCCACTCAAGTGTTTGCTTATAGGCCCTTTGGCCCATCTAATCCATGCCGAACCATTTAAATTGCCTGCTCTCATTGACCTCATTAGCCCTTCATACACTTACCATTCATGTCCTTAGTTAAACTTTTCTTAAACTTTGGAATCAGACTTGCACTACTTGTGCTGGCAACTTACTCCACACTCTCATGACCCCAGCAACTTACTCCACACTCTCATGACCCTCAAAGTGAAGAATTTTCCCCTCATATTCCCCTTAAACTTTTCACCTTTCACCCTTAACCCACGATCTCTCATTGTAGTCCCACCCAACCTCCAGTGGAAAAAGCCTGCTTGCATTTACCCTATATATACCCCTCCATAATTTTGTATCCCTCTAACAAATCTCCTCTCAATCTTCTATGTTCCAAGGAATAAAGTTCTAACCTATTCAATCTTTCCTTATAACTTTGGTCGTCCAGACTTGGTGAAATCTTTGTAAATTTTCTCTTACTCTTTAAATGTTCTTTACATCTCTCCTGTAGGAAGGTGACCAAAACTGCACGCAATACTACAAATTAGAACTCACCAATGTCTCATACAACTTCAACATAACATCCCATCTCCTGTAGTTAATACCTTGATTTATGAAGGCCAGTGTGCCAAAAGGTTTCTTTACGACCCTATCTACCTGTGACACTACTTTCAACGAATTATGGACCTGTACTGCCAGATCTGTGTTCTACCAGATTCCTCAGTGCCCTATCATTCACTATTTAAGACCTTCCCTAGTTGGTCCTACCGAAGTGCAACACCTCGCACTAGTCTGCATTGAACTCCATCTGCCCTTTCTCAGCCCATTTTTCCAGATCCCTCTGCAAGCCATGATAGTCTTTCTTGCTGCCCTATATACTCCCAATGTTGGTGTCATTTGCAAATTTACAGTTAACCACGTTATCATCCAGATCGATAATATAGATGACAAACAACAGACCCAGCAGTGATCCCTGCGGCACTCCACTAGTCACAGGCCTCCAGTCAGAGAGGTAGCTATCTACTACCATTCTCTGGCTTCTCCCAAAAAGCCAATGTCTAATCCAATTCACTATCTCATCTTGAATGCCGATCGACTGAGCCTTCTTGTTCAACCTGACATGTGGGACCTTGTCAAGTGCCTTACTAAAGTCCATGCAGACACCATCCACTCCCTCGCTTTCATCAACTTTCCTGGAAACTTCCTTGAAAAGCTTTATAAGATTAGTTAGACATGACCTACCGCACACTAAACCATGCTGACTATCCCTAATCTGTCTATATCTATCCAAACACTCATATATCCTATCCTTTAGAATACCTTCCAATAACTTCCTCACTACTGATATTAGGCTCACTAGCCTATAATTTCTTGGTTTATTTTTAGAGCCTTTCTTGAACAGGTGAACAACGCTGGCTATCCTCCAATCCTCTGATACCTCACCTGTGGCTAATGGTGACTTAAGTATCTCTGCTAAGGGCCTGCAATTTCTGCACTTGCCTCCTGCAGAGTCATTTGTCATATATACTTTGAAACAAGCAGTGAAATGCATAATTTGTGTCAAATCAAATCAAATGAGATTGTGTTGGGCAGCCTGAAAATTTTGCCATGCTTCTGACGCCAACATAGTATGCCCACATCTTCAGAACCCTACTTTGGTGTGGAACAAAGACATAGTACCCAGTCATGGGAGAACTTGAACATACGAAACTTGTATAAGCAATGACAAGAATTGAACCATGATGTTACAGCTACCCAAAGTAGCAGGAGCAACCTTTCCCAACTTTCTCATTATAGCTGAGGGGCATCACCAGATGGTATGGAGGGACCACTGCATAGGATCAGGAAAAAGCTAAAGAGAGTTGAACTCTCAGCCAGCTCCATCATGGCACTAGCCTCCCGAGCATACAGGAAATCTTCAACAGGTAATGCCTCAAAAAGGGTATCCATCATTAAAGATCCCTATCACCTAGAACATCCCCTCTTCTCATTGTTACCATCAAGAAGAAGATACAGATGCCTGAAGATGCACATTCATCATTTCAAAATAGCCCGTTCTCCTTTGCCATGACAGTTCTGAATGTATAATGAACCCGTGAACACTTCCTCTGTATTTTTCCTCTTTTTGCTCTACTTAATTTATTTTTTAATAGGTACTTATTGTAATTTACAGTTTTTATTACTGTGTGTTGTGGTGTGCTGCTGCTGTGGAATGGCAAGTTTAATGATGTATGCCGGTGAAATTAAATCTGATTCTGATGCACTCGGTGACCATTTTATTTGGTACAAGAGAACTTGGTGTGCCCTTATGTTGCTGTAGCCTATCCACTTCAAGGTTCATTGTGTCATGAGTTCATCTATGCACTTCTGCACACCCTGTTGCAATGCGTGGTTATTTCAGTTAGTGTCACCTTCCTGTCAGCTTGAACCAGCCTGGCCATTCTCCTCTGATCTCTCAGGAACAAGGTGTTTTCACCCACAGGACTGCTGCTCACTGGATTTTTTTTTGCTTTTCACACCATTCTCTGTAAGCTCTAGAGACTGGTGTAAGTGAAGATCCCAGGAGATCAGTAGTTTCTGAAATACTCAAACCAGCCTGTCTGGCACAAACAATTTATTCTACAGTCAAAGTCACTTAGATCACAATTCTTCCCCATTCTGATATTTGGTCTGAACAACTGAACCTTTTAACCATGTCTGTATACTTTTAATGCATTGAGTTACTGCCACATGATTAGCTGAGTAGGATTTTGTCATTAATGAGCAGGTGTACAGGGGTACCTAATTAAGTTACTATTGAGTGTATATTTCCTTCACTTTGTCCCTATACCAGAGGATAAGTGGAAAATGTTGCTGTACTAAACTGGCTAAGTTATTGACAATTTTGTTGCTAATGACAACAGTTGGAAATTTTTAAAAATCCCATAATGTGATTATTTCTCAATTTGCTATTCTGCTGTGCCAGGTATAGAGGCACGAATGGCAAAGCAGATTGTGGTGAGAATTCAGATGCTTGCTGGTATGAGATGTGTTCATTGTGGTTAAGTATATAATTTGTACCACAATTTGATTGCAGTGCACATCACCACTGCATTAGACAAATGGAAAAGTGGAAGTTGGTAGGTTCTTGATCAGTCAGGGCATCAAAGGTTACGGGGAGAAGACAGGAGAGTGGTGTAGAGAGGATTGATTAAATCAGCCATGGTGGAATGGTGGAGCAGACGTGATGGGCCAAATGGTGTCTTACGGTCTAACAAATGCCTTTCATTTTCTCCTGATTCTCCACCCTCATCAATAGCAATTTACAGTAGCCAATTAACTTGCACAGTTGTATGAAGAAACCAGAGCATCTGAGCAAATTTGCGGTCATGGAGGACATGCAAACTCCACAAAGACATGACCTGAGGTCAGGATCAAATGCAGATGCTGGAGCTGTGTGGCAGCAGTGCTAACTAATCTTTGGAGACTGTTGATGTTTCAGCACTGGCAACTTGATTATTCCCCATTTTATTTAGCCTTCCATTTGTGGCTTTGTTTTCTGCTCCAAGCTGCTCTGAAATAATTTCCCATATCATTCTAGTTCTTGGCCCTTTTAATTCCTGTAAAATGTGCCCCCTTTGTCCAAATTATTGATAGTCTGCTGTAATGTGTCCAAATTATTGATAGTTTGCTGTAATGTGTCTTTTTATTGCTCAGTTGAATTTCATTTGAAACATTCTTGAATCATATAACATAGACGAGCTCGTTTGACAATGATGTTGTGCCATCCTCTTAAGCTACTCCAGGATCAATCTAATGCTTCCCTCCTGTCTGGCCCTCCATTTTTCTTTCATCCACAAGCCTATCTAAGAGTCTCTTAAATGCCTCTAACATAACTACCTCTACCACCGCCCCTGGAAAAGTATTCCATGCACTCATCACACTCTGTGTATAGAGAAAAAAAATCTACCAGACATTTCCTCCTATACTTTCCTCCAATTACCTTAAAATTATGCGGCTGGCTGTCCACTTTATCAATGCCTCCTATCATGTATACCTCTACTAAACTACCTCTCATCCTCTTTGTCTCCAAAGAGAAAATCCCTAGCTCGCTCAACCTTTCCTCATAAGACACGCTGGTAAATCTCTGAACCCTTTAAAGCTTCCACATCCTTCCTATAATGAGGTGACTATAATTTAACACACTACTCCAACTGTGGTCTAGCTAGAGTTTTATAGAGCTGCAATGTTACCCTGCTGTTCTTGAACTCAGTCCCTTGATTAATGAATTGGCCTTGGTTGCAAGTTTCCAGATTTTGCCCTTTTTTGTGCTCGGGTATACTGCTCAGTATTTTCCTGCGGCTGGGTTAGAAGTTAGCACAGCATGCATAGAGTGGAAAGGTAAATGTGGAGGTAGGCTGGTCTGGAGAGAAGCTGTCACTAGGAATTGGTGGAAAGCAGCAGCAGATTAGATTGACATAAAAATATGGTGTGAGGGTGGAAATTGCTGGATTAGGAAGGGCAATGTGAAGATTGGGTGTTGGGAGATCAGGAAGAGAAATGTGAAGATGGAGTGGTGGGAAGGTCAGATAGTGGGGAAGAACAGGGAAGCAGGTAGATATGGTGAGGTAGTCAGAAAGGTTCGCATGAAGCTGAGGAGGGAGAATGTGTCTGGGAAATTAGATTATGAAGACACGTAGTCCTCTTTTATTGTCATTTAGTAATGCATGCATTAAGAAATGATACAATATTTCCCTCCGGTGTGATATCACAAAACACAGGACAGACCAAGACTGAAAAAATTGACAAAACCACATAATTATAATGTATAGTTACAACAGTACAACAATACCGTAAGTCCATGAGCACAGTAAAAGTTGAGTCTCTCAAATGTCCCACATCTCACGCAGACGGGAGAAGGAAGAAAAACTCTCCCTGCCATGCCGACCACAGTCTGACTCTGAGTCATCCAAAAACTTTGAGCTCTGGTCAGCTCTCCAACACCGAGTACTGAGCGCCATCTCTGTCCGAATGATCCGACCTCAACCTCAGTCGCCAACAGCAGGCAAAGCCGGGGATTTTGAGGCCTACCCGCTGAAAGATTCCTGACCACGCAGTAACGACAGCAGCAAGCGAGCGTTTCAGAAATTTCTCCGGTGTTCCTCTGTGCTTTCACGTCCATTCTCCATCAAATCAGAATTGTCCGCGGCCCCTATTTAACAGATACGATATCATTTTTCACCGGAGGGCTGCGCACGCGCAGGCGGACTGTTCTCTCTCTTCCCGCTGAGGGTGTTTTGGAGAGAGCTGTGGCTTGAGGATTTGGATACATTTCTGATTTACCTGCTCGTATGGTGCTGATGTTGCAGGGCTAAGATTTTGTTGTATTAGGAATTCCCAATAGTGAACTGTTCCAAGGCAATGTGATCCATATTTCCTTGCTTTACACAGGTAATCCTGAGTCACCCGATTCCATGACATAGAAATTGTGGCAGGGTTGCAAGGGCAACTTGTAAATATATATAAACATTTATTTGAGATGTTTTTGATTCTTGTAATTTGAGGTGGAAATTGTCACAAGTGCAGTTTATTCTATGTTAAATTGATTTTTAGTAACAGTGTTGAAATATTTTGAGACAGATGTGATCTAATGGCTTTCTCATTTTGATGATGATTGATTCAACAAAATATAATTTGACTGATACCATCACCATAAATCTCTGAATATGATGATCTGTGCCAAATGGCTTCAAGGTTATAAAACTGCACATTTTCCAATTAGGCTAAACTTATATCATGATGGTCTACTACATATAAATGAACAATTTTACATGTAACACAATTCTTGTATTCTCTTAAAGTTCTTCTGTTGTCTATTCCATTGTTTTGGCATATCACTTCTGTCTATCTTTCAAATTTCCACCATAATATTTTATTGCAGTTTGAGATTCCATTTAGATTGCTCAGCTACATATTTGAGGATGTTGTCACAGTTCAGTTCATTGCCATCTCTTGAAGCTTTTTTCTCTAATTCTCTGCTACTTAAGAAATGACACCCTCCGATCCTCTTCCAGGCTTTATCTTGAAGTATAAGCTGAGCTTTTACTTGACTATTTTAATTGATAGTCTTAATGGTAAACAAAAGCCAAATTTCTGGTCATGAGTTATTTAGTAAGCAGCTGACATGCTTTTCCATTTTTATGCCTCATTAATGCGTTTGTTCAGTTGATCACATCTCTAAGGGAGCAACACTCACAAAATGCTGGAGGAACTCAGCAGACCAGGCAGCATCTATGGAAAAAAGTACAGTTGATGTTTTGGGCCGAAACCCTTTGGGCAGGACTGAAGGAATAAAAGCTGAGGAGTGGATTTAAAAGGTAGCGGAGGGGAGAGAGAAACACAAGGTAATAGGTGAAACTGGGAGGGGAGGGATGAAGTAAAGAGCTGGGAAGTTGATTGGTGAAAGAGATGTAGGGCTGGAGAAGGGGAAGTTTGATAGGTGAGAACAGGAGGCTATGGAAGAAAGAAAAGAGGGGAGGAGCCCCAGAGGGAGGCAATGGGCAGGCAAGGACATAAAGTGAGAGAGGGAAAAGGGGATGGGGAATGGTGAAGGGGGGAGGGGACCATTACCAGAAGTTCGAGGAAATCGATGTTCATGCCATCAGGTTGGAGGCTACCCAGATGGAATATAAGGTGTTTTTCCTCCAACCTGAGGGTGGCGTTGTCGCGACAGTAGAGGAGGCCATGGATTGACATAACAGAATGGGAAGTGGAATTAAAATTAGGTGGCCACTGGGAGATCCTGCTTCTGGTGGGTAGAGTGTAGGGAACTGCATTGTGAGTACTCAGTAGCTAAGCCACAAAGTCAAGTTTAGTCCGTTAGGAAATACTGTACCTCTAAATTATTGCTATTCATGATATGTTAGGATGGTAAATGTAAATTGAGAAATGGCCATCATAAAACATGGGAGCAGAATTAGGCTGTTTGGCCCATTGAGTCTGCTCCATCATTCAACTCTGGCTGAATTATTTTCCCTTTCAACTCTATTTTCCTGCCTTTTCTCTTACTTTTTTAATGCTAATATAATTATTCTCATTGTTGGCAAGCACTGTGGATCCAGACACTTCTGCCACTTGTCCAGCCTCATTCTCCATGGTCCAACGTTGCATCCTCTCCAGTAGGCCCATCCAGTGGGCAATTTATTATGTACGCCTGGACATCTGCTTATTAATGCAAATACCTAATCAGTCAATCATGTGGCAGAAACTTAATGCATAAAAACGTGCTGATATGTTCAAGAGGTTCATTTGTTGTCCAGACCAAACATCAAATTGGGAAGAAATGTGATGTATGTGACTTTTGACTGTGGAATGATTGTTTGTGCCAGATGGGGTTATTTGAGTTTCTCAGAAATCGCAGATCTCCTGGGATTTTCATGCACAGTCTCTAGAGCAACAGTCTCTCACAAAATGCTGGAGGAACTCAGCAGGTCAGGCAGCACCTATGGAAATGAATAAACAGTCAATGCTTTGTGCTGTGACTCTTCTTCAGGAAGGGGGAAGAGGGAAGGAGGATAGCTAGAAGGTGGTAGCTGATGCCAGGTGGATAGGAAAGTTAAAGGACTGGAGAGGAAGGAATCTGATAGGAGAGGAGAGTGGACCATCAGAGAAAGAGAAAGAGGAAGGGACGCAGGGAGAGGTGATAGACAGGTGAGAGACAGGTGAGAAGAGATAAGTGGCCAGAGTGGGGAATAGAAGAAGTGGGGAGGGGGAGGGAAAATATTTTATCAGAAGGAAAAATCTGTATTTGTGCCATCAGGTTGGAGACTAATCAGACGAAGTACAAGATGTTGCTTATCCCCCCCCCCCCACCTTCGGGTGGCCTCGTTGTGGTACAAGAGGAGGCCATGGACCAACATGTCAGAATAGGAATGGGAATCAGATTTTAAATGTCTGGCCACCGAGAAATTCTGCTTTTGGTGGATAGAGCAGAGGTGCTTGATGAAGCATTTGTCTAATTTACAATGGGTCTCACCAATGCAGAGAAGGCCAGTTTGAGAGTACTAGACACCACAGGTGACCACAGCAGATTCACAGGTGAAGTGTTGCCTTACCTGGAAGGACTGCTTGGGGCCCTGAACGGAGGTTAGGGCGGTGATGAATGGGCAAGTGTAACACTTTGGCTGCTTGCAGAGATAAGTGCCAGGTGGGAGATTAGTGGATGAATGAACAAGAGAATCATGGAGGGAACAATCTTTGTGAAAAGCAGAAGTTTGGGGGGGGGTGGAGATAATGATATGTTTGAGGGTAGGATCCCTTTGAGATGGTGGAAGTTGAGGAGAATGATGTGTTGGATGCACAAGCATTGCTTCTTCGAATTTGCCCAGGTGAATATATTTGTACTTGCATTCCTGCATTGTGTGAGTCAATCTTGTGATGATGTTCTTGCAGGGGCTGTACTGTAACTGTGAGAGCCTGAAATGTGTCATAAAGACTTTATTCTCTGTCCCCTAACCTTGTCCAAAGCCACAAAGGCATCTGTCAGTTCTGTAGGTGCAGAGCATTGAAATATTTTGGCAGGCTGCAATCAGTGTGAGAGGTCATCCGTTAGTGAGGCAACATGAGGTATTAAAAAAAAGCTCATGGTCTTTCAAGACATTTCGGTGGGCTGCAATCATCACAAGAGGTTGTTCATTGGTGACGCAGTGTGAGATTTAAAAAGAGCTTGGGAGCTTTTGTGATCATAACAATCTATTAGGCACTTTGCAGGGGCCATTAAAAAGAAGCAAGATCTAAGCAGAGTGGCCATTGTGTGAGTAACCAGTGTTAGAGTAGTCAGGATTTGGCTTTCGGGCTCAGGCAAGCAGAGGCGGTGGTTCTAAGCAAATTTCTAGTAAGTATTTTTTCCATTAGTACATAGTAAATCCAGCTGCTGGCCTTCACATGTGGCTTGCACTACTGAGTCTTGCAGAACTATTTTTGCTGACGAGGAGGAGCAAAGGCAGGTTACTGGTGCCTTAAAACCAGTCACTTTGGTCAGATGAGACTCGTCAGCCATGGTTAGCAGCTCATCTAGGAGAAAGAAAACTCTGATCTCTCACTTCCACTGCCTTGTGACTATACCCACTCATGGGGAAGGCCTTTGGAGATAACCCTGAGGAAGAATCCAGAGCTGGAGTCCCTAAGGTGGTCCAACTTCGAGTTTAACGCTGTTTGGCAACTCCAGCGACACTGCTGGTACCAAACTGTATTGGTCTGCTGTTCCTTTGGATTCATCAACGGTGTTGAGAAGGGGAGACTGTTGCATGGGCAACAGCTTGCTCACCATATGGAAATGCCCTGGCTTGTGAATCACGGAGAAAGCAGGAACACAATAACCATGGGTTGACCCCAACCAGTGGAGGGCCTCATAGTACACTGAGAATGCTCCAGAGTTAATGGTATGTGAGATGTGGGAACTTTGGAGCTTCAGCTCTTTAGAGAATGTGTTAAACAGCTTAATGTCCTTCAGCTCATATGGGAGAATGAGGAAGTGATTGGTATTACCTACAGGGATGTAATCACTCCTGTTACAGGAGGCAGGTACCTGGATGACTGTCCAGAAAGGGAATAGGTAGCCCCTGCAGAGTACCCCTGTGGCCATTCCTCTCAATAATAAGTATACCACTTCAGATACCGTTGGGAAGGAATGTCCTATGGGAAGAAGTCGCATGACCTGATCTGTGGCACTGCGTCTTTCTCTGTGGCTCGGAAGGGAAGGGGGAAGAAGAGGAGTGCAGTAGTGATTGGGGATTCCGTAATGAGAGCAACAAACAGCAGATTCTGTGGATGTGAAAGAGACATCCTCCCAGGTGCCAGATGCAGAGACGTCTCAGTTCAGGTTTGCAGCATTCTAACAGCCGGAAGCCATGGTTCATATTGGTACCAATAACATAGGAAGGGAAAGGTAGGAGGTCCTGAAGAGAAAATACAGGGAGTTTAGAAAACTGAAAAGTAGGACCTCCAGGGTAGTAATCCTTGGATTGCTGCCTGTACCATGCTCCACTGAGGATAAGAATAGGATGATTTGGTAGCTGACTGATTTGTGGCTGAAGATTTGGTGCAGGGGGCTGGGCTTTAGATTACTGGATCATTGGGATCTCTTCTGGGGAAGATGTAACGTACAAAAAAAACACGGGTTACACCTGAACCTGAGGGGGACCAATGTCCTTGTGGGAAGGTTTGCTAGAGCTGTTGGGGAGGGTTTAAACTAATTTGGCTGGAGGATAGGAACCAGAGTGATAGGACTGAGGATGGGGCATTTGGTATACAACTAGGTGCAGTGTGCAGTGAGACTATGAGGAAGGACAGGCAGACGATAGGGATGGATTGAAGTGTAACATGATGCCAAAATCAAAAAGGGTGATGAATTCAGGACTAAAGGTGTTACATTTGAATGCATGCAGTATACGCAATAAGTCAGGTGAACTTGTAGCGCAGTTAGAGGTCAGCGGGTATGATGCTGTGGACAGTGCTGAGTCATGGCTGAAAGAAGATCATTGTTGAGAGTTTAACATCCAAATACAGACATTGTATTAAAAGGATAGCTAGGTAAGAGAAGGGGTAAGGTGTTGGTAAGAATGAAATCATATCCTTATAAAGTTGACACATAGGATTGGAAGATGTAGAATTCCTGTGGGTAGAGTTAAGAAACTGCAAGGGTAAAAAGACCTTAATGGGAGTTGTATAGAGACCTCCAAACAGTAGCCAGGATCTGGGATACAGGTTAAAACGGGAGATGGAAAAGGCACATAATAAGGGCAAAGTTATGATAATCTAGGGGGATTTCAGTATGCAGGTAGATTGGGAAAATCAGGTTGGTGCTGGATCCTGAGAATGGGAATTGGTGAAATGCCTATGAAATGGCTTTTTAAAGCAGTTTGTGATTGACCCTACCAGGGGAACAACAATTCTGGATTGCGTGTTAAGTAATGACCCAAATTTGATTCGGGAGCTGAAGGTAAAGGAACCCTTAGTTGATCATATTATGACGAATCCACCCTGCAATTTGAAAAGGGGAAGCTGTGGAATAAAGAGAATTGCAGGACCATGATGAAGGAGCAGGCCAAAATTGATTGGAGGGAGACACTAGCAGGGATGACAGCAGAGCAGCAATGGCTGGGTTTTCAGGGAATATTTCGGAAGGTGCAGGATAGATACATCCCAAAGATGATGAAGTACTCTAAAGGGAGGATGAGGGAACCTTGGCTGGCAGGAAAAGTAAAAGCCAGTGTAAAAGCAAAAATGAGGACACATAATATAGCAAAAATTAGTGGGAAGGTAGAGGATTGGGATGCTTTTAAAAATCAAGAGAAGGCAAACAGCCATGAGAGAAAAGAAGATGAAAGAGGAAGGTAAGCTAACTCAGCGGTTTTCAAACTTTGCCTGACCATGGCCCACTTATGACTTCCATTTACCTCCGTGGCTCCCACCCTCCATCGTCTCTTGTTAGTTGCTAAAGATTTTGTTTTGGTTAGCTGTCCTCATTATTCTAATATGCAGCCAATATTTATGTTTCAGCAGGTTATTATGTTAAATATAATGTTACAATTGTATATGAAGACTAAAACTATTTCAAAGCTTTGAATAGGATACTTCATTTGTATTATATATACTATTTTTCCAACCAGCAAATAAAACGCTTAATATTGTTACATCGGGTATATAGTGAGATCCTTGCGACTGATGCAAACTAGCGAGTCTATGAATATCTAGTTGCAACTTGGTTAAAGATAATCAAAGGTCACCGCTTTTCACAACATCAAGACAGTTACAAGCTTTTGCTATCAAGTGAAGAGCTTGACTAAAACCACACTCAATTAGATAACAGGTGGAAAATACAATTTTAAATAAATTTGCTTTCTCTCAGAGCTGTGGAAATTTATTTTGAACATCACTAGTTATCCAGAAATTTTCCTTGCTGCATTTGAATTTTGCTTGATCTGTTAAGTCACTCACTCTGCAGTTCAATACAGTGTAAGACATTCTTGCAATGTGGTGCATTCACCCCAAATTGGTCCACCACTCAATCTGGAATGTGCATCTCTAGCAGATCTCTGAACTGTAATTCCATATTGATGTGCAGTTGTTTCAAATGATCAAGATATACAATCAGAATATTTGTGATATTCCTCACAAAGCTGCTGAAAAAAGACCATCTTGAAGTGCATTTGATTTGTTGAAGCTGACAGACATTGTTACAGCAGCAAGGGCGTCGTGCAAGTCCTCTGAATTTTTTTTTTGCAACCAAATATCGATGGTGGTTGATACTGTGTATGGTGAAAAACATCAGGCACAGCATTTTTTAAAATGAGCAATGAATTCGCTATCTTCCTACTTTCAATGCAGCACCATTAGTTGCAGAAGCCATTATATTTTCCAGTGGAATATTGTTTTCCAAGAAATAACTCTTGACTTCTTCAAAAATAGTTTCACCTTTGGTATCTGTCTTAAGCTTTCAGGCAAAAAAGCATTTCCTCTACTAGCCTGATCATCATTCAAAAATCTAACATGTGTCATCAGAAGAGCTTCATTATCACGTAATGTGTTTTCATCGATTTACAGGGCAAACTTCTTAACTTGCAGTTGTGCAGCTAGTTGTTTTTCCACATCATCTGACATATCATCAATACGCCTTGATACTGATGAGTTGCTCAAGGGGATAGCTTGAATAGTTTCATATGTGCTCTGATTCATAACAGTAGAAATTAACAACAGAAACTGCAGGCTGAATCAATGATTCACCTTTATTATGTGGCTTGCCAGCTTTTCCAATTAAGTTTGAAATCTCATAGGATACAAGTAAACCTTTGTCTATCTTAGCTGCTTTTTCACTAAACATCTGCTTTACTGTCGACCTTGATTGAAAATTATCACGTAGTAATAATCCAGTAACCCACAATTTGGAGTAATTCAGTGTCTTGTCTTTCTTGTCCTTATGCACTGTCTCAAGTGCTTCCTCAGTTTATGTGGCTGCATGCTTCCATTTGAAAGTGGAGTCATACAAATTAGACACAGTGGCAACCTTTTTATCCTGTGGGTAAGGAATAAAGCCATGGGCAAGATACTCAATTGCTGACATTTTTTCTTTGCCATGGATAATCTGATATTCAAAAAAATTAACATATATATACCTGTGTATATACGTACATATATACACAGTAATAATGCAATTCTGTGAGAAGGCTCTATAGCAAATTAGTAAATGTCAAAGAATTATGTTAAGTATAATCTCACATGAAAAAGTATCAGTATTGAATATACACGTAAAATATAACTAGCTTTTTGGGCAATATTTTTTGGCAAATTTTTAAAATATTACAATATATGCAAATTCTATGTAGCAATAAAGAGCATGTACTCACCAATAAAAGCAAATTGAACCCATTCAAAATATAAGTATCAGGAATTTAATGGAAGTTGTAGTCATAGACTTTAGGCATTCTTGCCTCTCTGCAGTTGAGCCATTTCTGACAGATGGCCCCACTGCTGTAACTGCTGCCTTCATGTCACTTTTTATAAATATTATAACAAGCAATGGTCAGTGGAAGGCAAACAGAATCAGCCTCCTGTTGTATACTAACTAACTAGCCTTGCTGCAGACAACCCTGCCCAACCTGCAGTTTGTGATTTGGGGGTAGAGTTGGAGCATGGCTCAGTGAGCCACCCTGCAGGGTATGAACAGTGATTTATGTGTGGTCAAGCAGGAGCAGAGATGAAGAGTGGCATGCCAGATTCCATACACACATATACACACACCTGTTTTGCTGCTTCATTTGCATCATCTAGCATATTTTCCAATTTATTTAATTCAGGGTTCCGTTCAGAAAATCCTGTGGCCCCCAGTTTCTTCACAGACAAGAGAAAATGTGCAGATGCTGGAAATTCAAGCAGTCCTGCCGAAGGGTCTCGGCCTGAAAAGTCGACTGTACTTTTTTCCATAGATGCTGCCTGGCCTGCTGAGTTCCTCCAGCATTTTGTGTGTGTTGCCCTCAGTTTCTTGTTTTCTTTTTTACTTGTGGCCCCCTATGAAATACGGCCCTTGTTAAGAACCACTGACCTAGCCAATAATAGTCAAAGTCATACTTTATTGATCCCCGGGGAAATTGATTTTCATTACATTTGCACCATAAATAATTAAATAGTAATAAAACCATAAATAATTAAATAGTAATATGTAAATTATGCCAGGAAATAAGTCCAGGAGCAGCCTATTGGCTCGGTGTCTGACCCTCCAAGGGAGGAGTTGTAAAGTTTGATGGCCACAGGATGACTTCCTATGACGTTCTGTGTTGCATCTTGGTGGAATGAGTCTCTGGGTGAATGTACTCCTGTGCCCAACCAGTACATTATGTAGTGGATGGGAGACATTGTCCAAGATGGCATGCAACTTCCTTTCAGACACCACCGTCAATATAAAAGAGGATAAAAAAAGCTTTTTAATATAAAGAGTGAAAAGGAGACCAAAGCAGATATTGGAGCATTGGAAAATGATGCTGGAGAGGTAGTAGTGCAGGACAAAGAAATGGTGGATGAACTTAATAATTATTTTGTATCAGTCTTCAACGTGGAAGATACCAGTTGAATGCCAGAAATGCGAGAGAGTCAGGGGCAGAAGTGAGTGCCGTTGCTGTTACTAAGGAGAAGGTGCTTGAGAAGTTGAAAAGTCTGAAGGTACTGTAGATAAATCACCTGGACCAGATGGACTACACCCCATGGTTCTAAAAGATGTAACTGAAGTGATTGTGGAGGCATCAGTAATGATCTTTCAAGAATCACTGGATTCTGGAGTGGTTCTGGAGGACTGGAAAATTACAAATATCTCTCCAATCCTTAAGAAGGGAGGGAGGCAGAAGAAACAAAATTATAGGCCAGTTAACCTGACTTCAGTGGTTGGACGTCTATAAAGGATGAGGTTTTGGGATACTTGGAGGTACATCATAAAATAGGCCAAAGTCAGCCATGGTTTCCATATGACATAAGAGCAGAATTAGGCCATTTGGCACATCGAATCTGCTCTGCCATTTCATTATGGATGATCCAGTTTTCCCTCTCAGCCTCAGACTCCTGTCTTCTCCCTGTATCCCTTCTTGCCCTGACAAATCAAGAATCTATCAACCTTTGTCTTTAGTGTACGTAAAGACTTGGCCTCCGTAGCTACCTGAGAGTAACAAATTCCTCAGATTCACCACTCTCTGGCTAGAAATTCCTCCTCATCTCCATTCTAAAAGGACGTCCCGCTATTCAGAGGCTGTGTCCTTCGGTCCTAGACTCTCCCATTGTAGGAAGCATCCTCTCCACATCCACTCTGCCGAGGTCTTTCAACATTCAATAGGTTTCCATTAGGGCACTCCTCATTGTTCTGAATATAGGCCCAGAACCATAGAACACTACAGCACAGAAAACAGGCCATTTGGCCCTTCTAGTCTGTACTGAAACATTATTCTGCTAGTCCCATTGACCTGCATCCAGTCCATAACCCTCCAGACCTCTCCCATCCATGTACCTATCCAACTTATTCTTAAAACTTAAGAGTGAGCCGGCATTTACCATGTCAGATGGCAGTTCATTCCACACTCCCACCACTCTCTGAGTGAAGAAGTTCCCCCTGAACCTTTCCCCTTTCACCCTAAAGCCATGTCCTCTCGTATTTCTCTCTCGTAATCTAAGTGGAAAGAGCCTATTCACATTTACTCTGTCTGTACCCCTCATAATTTTGTAAACCTCTATCAAATCTCCCCTCATCCTTCTACCCGCCAAGGAATAAAGTCCTAACCTGTTCAATCTGTCCCTGTAACTCAACTCCTGAAGACCCAGCAACATCCTAGTAAACCTTCTCTGCACTCTTTCAATCTTACTGATATCATTCCTATAGTTAGGTAACCAGAACAGTACACAGTACTCCAGATTTGGCCTCACCAATGTGTTACACAACCTCCGCATAACATCCCAACTCCTATACTCAGTACTTTGATTTATGAATGCCAGGATGCCAAAAGCCTTCGTTACAACCCTGTCTAACTGTGGCACCACTTTCAGGGAATTATGCACCTGAACTCCCAGATCTCTTCGTTCCTGCGCACTCCTCGGTGCCCTACCATTTACTGTGTATGTCCTACCTTGATTTGTCCTTCCAAAATGCAACACCTCACACTTGTCTGCATTAAATTCCATCTGCCATTTTCTGGCCCATTTTTCCAGTTGGTCCAGATCCCTCTGCAAGCTTTGAAAGCCTTCCTCGCTGTCCACCACTCCTCCAATCTTAGTGTCATCAGCAAACTTGCTGATCCAATTTACCACATTATCATCTAGATCATTGGTATAGACAACAAACAACAATGGTCCCAGCACAGATCCCTGAGGCACACCACTAATCACAGGCCTCCAGTCTGAGAAGCAATCATCCACTACCACTCTCTGTCTTCTCCCACACAGCCAGTTTCGAATCCAGTTTACAACCTCTCCATGGATACCTAGTGTCTGAACCTTCGGAACTAACCTCCCATGTGGGACCTTGTCAAAGGCCTTACTAAAGTCCATGTAGACAACATCCACAGCCTTTCCTTCACAGTATCTTCATATGTCAAACTATTCAATTCTGGAATCATTTTCGTGAACCTCCTTTGAACCCTCTCCAATGTCAGCACATATTTTCTTAGATAGGGGGCACAAAACTGCTCACAATACTCCAAGTGAGGCCTCATCAGTGTTTAATAAAGTCTCAATATTACATCCTTGCTTTTATATTCTAGTCTTGAAATGAATGCTAATATCGCATTTGCCGCCTTCACCACGGACTCAAACTGCAAATTAACCTTTGGGGAACCCTACAAGAACTCCCAAGTCCTTTTGTGCCTCAGATTTTTGAATTTTCTCTCCATTTAGAAAATAGTCTACTCATTTATTTCTTCTACCAAAGTGCATGACCATACACTTCCTGACACTGTATTCCATCTGCCACTTCTTTGACCATTCTCCTAATCTAAGTCCTTCTGCAGCCTCCCTGCTTCCTCAGCACTATCTACCCCTCCACCTACCTTCATATTATTTGCAAACTTTACAACAACCCATTATCCAAGTCATTGACATGTAACGTAAAAAGAAGCAGTCACAACTCAAACCCTAGTGAAACACCACTAGGCACTGGCTCCCTTTATTCCCACTCTTTGCCTCCTGCCAATCAGCCACTACTGTATCCATGCTAGTAGCTTTCCTGTAATACCATGGGCTCTTAACTTGTTAAACAGCCTCATGTGTGTCACCTCGCCAAAGGCCTTCTAAAAATCCAAGTACACAACATCTACCAATTCTCCTGTGTCTATCCTGATTGTTATTTCTTCAAAGAATTCCAATAGATTTGTCAAGCAAGATTTTCCTCTGAGGAAACCATGCTGACTCTGGCCTATTTTACCATGTGCTTCCAAATACCCTGAAGTCACATCCTTAACAATCAACTCCAACACCTTCTCAACCACTGACGTCAGACTAGGTGGCCTATTTTTTTTTTTCTGCCTCTCTCCCTTCTCGAAGAGTGGAGTGACATTTGCAATTTTCCAGTCTTCCAGAACCATTCCAGAATCTAGTGATTCTCCACAATCACTTCAGCCACCTCTTTCAGAACCCTGGGGTGTACACTATCTGGTCCAGGTGACTTAGTCAGTTCATCCACAATTTCCTTGTCCCCCTTACTACCTCTCCAGCATTGTTTTTCAGCATTCTGATATTCACTCTCACCACTCTTTTA
This sequence comes from Mobula birostris, assembly GCF_030028105.1. Lineage (NCBI taxonomy): Eukaryota > Metazoa > Chordata > Chondrichthyes > Myliobatiformes > Myliobatidae > Mobula > Mobula birostris. Next base: position 62,737,409 of record NC_092381.1, on the reverse strand, counting down.
CACTTTATGCATCTGAAGAAACTTTTGGTATCATCTTTAATATTATTGCCTGGCTTACTTTCGTATTCTATCTTTTCCTTCTTGGTTTTTTTTTTAGTTGTCTTCTGTTTGTTTTTAAAAACTTCCCAATCCTCTCTAGCACTAATTTTTTGCTCTATTATATGCTTTCTCTTTGGCTTTTATATTGGCCTTGACTTCTCTTGTTAGGCACAGTTGTGTCATTTTGCTTTTAGAGTAATTCCTCTTTGGGATGTATATATCCTGTGCCTTCTGAATTGCTTCCAGAAATTCCAGCCATCGCTGCTCTGCCATCATCCCTGCCAGTGTTCTTTTCCAATCAATTTTGGCCAGGTCCTCTTGCATGCCTCTGTAATCCCCTTTACTCCACTGTAGTACTGATATATCTGACTTTAGCCTCTCTTCAAATTTCAGGGTGAACTGTATCATATTATGATCACTTCCCCCTTAGGATTCTTTTACTTTAAGCTCACTAATCAATTCTGATTCATTGCACAACACCAGTCCAGAATAGCTGGTGCCCTAGTGGGTTCAACCATGAGCTGCTCTATAAAGCCACCTCATAGGCATTCTAGAAATGCCCTGTTTTGGGATCCAGCACCAACCTGATTTTCCCAATCTACCTGTGTATTGAAATCCCCCATGACTATTGTAACATTGCCCTTTTGGCATGCATTTTCTATCTCCCATTGTAATTTTTAGACCACGTCCCTACTACTGTTTGTGAGTCTGTAACTCCCATCAAGGTCTTTTTACCCTTGCAGTTCCTTAGCTCTACCCACAACAATGCAACACTTTCCAACCCTACATCACTTCTTTCTAATAATTGGATTTCATTTTTTACCAAAAGAGCCATGTCACCCCTTTTCCTACCTGCCTGTTCTTTTGATACAATGTGTATCATTGGATGTTAAGCTCCCATCTATAATCTTCTTTCAGCGATGATTCAGTGATGCCTACAACATTATGTATGCCAACCTATATCTGTGCTACAAGTTCATCTACTTTATTCCGTATACAGTACTGTGTGCATTCAAATATTACACCTTCAGTTCTGTGTTAAACTTTTTTTGATTTTTGTCTGGCTTTTACATTGCTTCTCATCCTGTTGACTGCAGTTTTACCCTATTGTCAGCCTCTCCTTGATCGGAGTGTCACTACACGTTGCCCCTGTTTGTAAACAAACTACTTCGTCCTCAGCACATTCACTCTGGTTCCTATCTCCCTGCCAAATTAGTTTAAACACTCCCAACAACTCTAACAAACCTGTCTGCAAGTATATTGGTCCCCCTTGGGTTCAAGTGTAACCTGTCCCTTGCCTGACAAATCTGTTGAAATTCTTTGAGGAAAGTAACACGCAGGATAGACCAAGATGAGTCAGTGGATGTTCAGAAGGCCTTTGACAAGGTGCTGCACATGAGCCTGCTTAACAAGGTAAGAGCCCATGGTATTACAGGAAAGATGCTAGCATGGATAGAAGATTGGCTGACTGGCAGGAGGCGAAGAGTGAGAATAAAGGGGGTCTTTCCTGGTTGCCTACAGATAATTGGTGGCTTTCCACAGGGGTCAGTGTTGGGACTGCTTTTTATGTTACATGTCAATGATTCAGATAAAGGAATTGATGGCTTTGTGGCCAAGTCTGCAGACGATACAAAGATGGGTGGAGAAGCAGGTAGTGTTGAAGAAGCAAGTTGTCTGCAGAGGGCTTAGGCAGATTGGGAGAATGGGTAAGGAAGTGCATGATCGTGCACTTTGGATGAAGGAATAAAGGTGTGAACTATTTTCTAAATGGAGAGAAAATTCAAAAATCAGAGGTGCAAAGGGACTTACGTTCTCGTGCAGAATTTCCTAAAGGCTAACTTGCAGGTGAGTCGGTGATAAGGTAAGCAAATGGAATGTTAGCATTCATTTCAAGAGGATTGGAATACAAAAACAAGAATGTAAAGCTGAGCCTTTAAGGCACTGGTGAGGCTTCACTTGGAGTATTGTGAACAATCTTGGGCTGGCATTGGAGAGAGTCCAGAGGAGGTTCATGAGAATGATCCCATGAAGAAAAGGATTCACGTATGAGGACCAGTTGATGGCTCTGGGCCTGTACTCGTTGGAGTTCAGGAGAATGACAGGGATCTCTTTGAAACCTATCGAATATTGAGAGGCCTGGATAGAGTGTATGTGGAGAGGTGTTTCCTATAGTGGGGGGGAGCCTAGGACCAGCAGGCACAGCCTCCAAATAGAGTGATATCCACTTAGAACAGAGATGAGGAAAAATCTCTTTAGCCAGAGGGGGGTGAATCTGTGAAAATCATTACCACAGACAGGTGTGCAGGGCAAGCCTTTGGGTATATTTAAGGTGGAGGTTAATGGGTTCTTGATTAATCAGGTCCTTAAATATTATGGGGAGAAGACACGAGAAGGGGATTGAGAGGTATAATAAATCAGCCATGAATGGTGGATTAGACTTGTTGGACTGAACGGCCTAATTCTGCTCCTATGTCTTCTGATTTTATTTCAGCTTGAATTCTCCTAAATGCATGCAGAGCAGCCTGAGTGTTATTGTTTCCACCAGCTTTGTTGCTGGTGTTAAAATTAGTAGGAGTTCAATGTAGTCCTTGAAGATTTTATTTCATTGCAGCCAGGTTCCAAGGGGTTGGTTTTGCCATAGCTGCAGCTGTAAATAGAGATCATTCTTGTTTAGATTCCTGTTGACAACTGTTATGTATGAATGGATCAAGAAAGACAACGGAGTAGTAGGATTAAATGTTCTTACTGAGTCATGTTAGTTGAGCAATTTACAGTGCAAGAGTGATGACCCGGGACCTCTGAGATGAATAAATGTACACTTCAAAGCCATGCAATCAATCAGCCGCGAGCATACTTACCACATTCTTGCAATTGATCTGATACAATTCACCTATTAACCTCCACTTTAAATATACCCAATGTCTTGGCCTCCACAATAGTCTGTAGCAGTGAATTCCACACATTCATCACTAAAGAGATTTGACCTGATCTTTGTTCTGCAGAGATGTCCTTCTATTCTGAGGCTGTGCCCTTGGGTCCCCGACTCTCCCACTGTTGAAAACATCCTCTTCATCTCTCCTCTATCTAGGCTATTCAATATTTGGCAGGTTTCAATGAGATTCCCTCTTATTCTTCTATACTCAAGCGAGTACAAGCCTAGAGCCTTATACGTTAACAATTTCATTCCTGGAATTATTCTTGTAAACCTCCTTACGACCGTCTCTAGTACCAGCACATCCTTCCTTAGATATGAGGACCAAAATTTCTCACAAATGGTCCTCTGAATGAACCTTCCAGTTATGAAGAGAAAATTTCCCTTGCCATTTCAAAGTACTTCACAGTCATTAAAGTAACTTCAGAGTATATTAGTAGAACTAATTTATTCAGAATAACTTATCACCCTAATAATATATTTTGTTACAAATAATGAAATGCATTGACTTCAACTTGCTATAAATAATGTCAAAGGATCCTCGCTAGTGTTGAATAAAATCTTGTAGAAGCCTCTTAATCAAGAATTTCTGCACTCTGTTTATATTTCATAAATTATTCCAGTCTTTTAGAACTCATAGTTATTGGTAAACATAGATTAATAAAATACATCGACGAGTCTGTGTAGACTGTACTTGCTATTGGCTTGAATATGGCTATTTTGTTATCTGTTGAAATGGCCGTGGGTAAAATGTATTTGAAGGAGTCTCAATCTGATTGTTAGGAACGAATAAAGGCATAAAATTGTCCATAATTTGGCAATAAATTGAATATTAAGAAAGATCTTATCAACTGAGGATGTAGATATATTGAAGGTATTCTTGAGGTTGGAATCAGAGCATACATTGTTCATACAATAGGAAAGAAACTCAAATTTTAATTAACTCCAAGCCACGTCCTAAATGGGTAATACTGTATGGTGGTACTGGCAAGAAAAGTTTTTTTTATTACTCGCTACAGAGATGCTTTGTGTTTTTATGAGTGGATTTCACTTAAAAATGATGTCTGACTAGTTTAGAATGGTTAACAAATGTTCTTTTTTTAAACAGATTGGGCGTTTAGTAATTGGACAAAATGGAATTCTCTCAACTCCAGCTGTATCTTGCATAATCAGAAAAATCAAAGCAATTGGAGGAATTATTCTGACAGCAAGCCACAACCCTGGTGGACCTGATGGAGATTTTGGAATCAAATTCAATATTTCCAATGGAGGTTAGTAATACAAGCAAAATTGGCTGTTGATTAACTAACGAGTTTAAAATCTGTGCTTTGATAATTCATTTTTATATTGTTTGGATAGTTTGAATGACAATAATTGCTTCATTTAGTTTCATCTGAGAACAGACATCATTTAGGCCCAACTCATTTTCAGCTGCTTTAAAAAAGATCATTATGATGCAACTTTCTTTTACAGCATTTGCCAAATTGAGATTTTGTGACCCATCTCATGTGTAGATATTTGGAGTATGGGTGAAATAGAGTATGATACAGAAGGGATGCCAGAAGAATGTATTTAACAGAAAGCTGGTGGAAATATTTGTTTGACATTATTTTATGATTTCTGAGAAGCGTAGCTGTTTTATCTTTATTTACATCTGCCTTATTTGTTATTTTTCATTCCCAGAAAGAATAGAATGGTCTATCTTGAAAATTTACCTCCATAATGGGCTTCCTTTTACTGACCGTGTTTAGGTATTTTTCTCAATCTTGAATGCTGATACCATTTTAGCTAGTGAGATCCTTAGGTGGCAACTCGGATAAAATGGGAATCCTCCTCAGCTCAATAGCGCCATCTTGATGTAGTATTTGAATAGGTCATATTTGATGTTTGCTTGTAGTTCAAGCAGAAAACACCTGTTTTTGAAATAGATGTTTTTCATTATCTTCACTTCTCATCCCAGTCATAATTGTTCTACTTATCCCTCTAATAGCACCGAAGGTGGCTATTATATCTATCCCTTCCTCTTCACTCTTTGAAAGAACTATCTTATTATTTCCACTCACCTGCTTTTAATTTAGAATGATACTCAGACAAACACTGGGTATTGATGCATGTATTTAGGCTGCCAAGTTTGTATTAATGTTTTTCATTTACTCTGCAGTTTGGAGCAAAACAGATTGTGCTTTTCATAAATATAGCCTTTCTCTGCACTTTCCATTCCTTTGCTATCTTTAGACGTTTGAGAAGAACTAAAAATCACAAATGTAGAGCATGTTTCAGGTGGCGTGCCTTTTGGAAATATCCTGAGGTATTACATCTCAATTCTGAGTTGATTATAATTGCTACCTAGTCACAAAAGGAGTGCCTTTGTGGTATTTATTATGTTTTATTTGTTTTTAAGTTTCTGTTACTACTTGAGATTTGGTTTTGTTATCTTATTCGTATCGTTACCAATTTCTGTCTAAAGATTATGCTACTATTAATTTTGCCAACAGGTTTGTTAATATTAAACTCTGTATACTATGTATATTAGTTTTAGTATTATTGGCACAAATAATTACTGAAATTGTAGTTGCGAAAGTGATTTCTTGGCAGATCTTATTTGTTTAAGTTGCATGTTATAACTCTCTAGTGTAGAGAGTCAATGGAGAGGTGGTTGTTTTTTTTTGTGATTGACTAGGCAGAGTTAACAATTCTGCAGAATTTCTGAGGCAGATCTCTTGCCAAACCAAGCGGTCACACATCTGCAATAATTGGTGAGGGTCATCAGGGTCATGCTGAATTTCCTTGGCCTTATATAGAAATAGAGACACTGGTGTGCTTTCTTGTTCATTTTTATAGTTTGAAACTTCACTTCTACCTCAGCATCGCTGATACAAGGCAAAAACAGAAGGATCTGAGGTTGTACATGTGTAAATCATAGAAAGTGGAAGCATAATGTAATTTCCTATTGAGCTTTTATGGAATAGTTGGTTTAGCCACGACATGGGAAATGTATTGATTTCCCAACACCATATTTTCATAAAGATTTGAAGATCTTAAAATGCAGAAGAGGTTGACAGGAACAATTGCAGAGATGTAGGATTTTAATCACTAGTCCTCCAGTCAATCCATATAACTCCACTCCTTGGCAAAGATGACAGATCTCAATAGAGGTACTTAAAATTATGAAGGATTGACAGAGAAAATATTTCATTGGTGGAAAAGCCAAGAAGCAGAACACACAAAATGAAGGTGATTAGCAGAAGAACTAAATGTGACATGTGGAACAACTTATTTATACAATAAGTGTTTACAGTCTTGAATGCATTGCCAGGGAACAGATTCAGTTGTTATGTTCAAAAGGAACTAAGTATTTTAAAGAAAAAAAGTTATGTAATATGGGAATGGTGCTAGCTGTATTGCTCTTGCATTGGGATTGCATAGGCAGTAGCTCAAATAGCCTCTTAACATGCTGTAGCATTTCTGTGGTTCTGTAGAATCATCATACTGCCACTCAAGCTACTCGCACCAGCTCCTGCACTTGTTCTTTCCAGTAGGTTAAGGAACATTAATTAGCAATTGTCCCTCTTCCTTGTAACCCAGATTTCCTGAGATCAATTATAGTACCTATTTTGCCACACATGGAAGGATCTTCGCTTCCATTTAGTGAGAACCAAAGCCATAGCACTCTGAAGGTAATAAGTAATGAATACAAGGCACAAACAATAGAATGTCTTTTGGAGATGGATAGTATGCTCATTTATAATAGACTCAACATTTTCCAATGAGCACAAAATGGTGGATTGGTCAAAGAAGATCCTGAAGATGTTAATTTTTTTTTGTTGTTCAGCCATGCAAATCCCACCTGAGATTCTGCTGTTGCTCTGGCATTCCTAGATCTAAATGTTAAGATTTACCCTCCTGCTATATCTGTATCTTTTAGGCTGGATGAAGAATGTACTGCCCACAATTAAGATGGCCTGTAAAAGTGGCTGCACTCAAATTTTATTCACAGCCCATTATAACAATTATGAAAAGAAAATTCAGCATTTGAATGCTTTCCCACAATCCTATATATTGTCATTCTATCAAGTCCCCTGATTGGATTACGTTCAGTTGAGTGCTGTTAAGCAAGGGAATGATTTTCTGCCTCTTAAATGATGATCCACCAATTAATTAAAAGGCAAAAATGATTCTACCCAGAAAAAACTTATCTTACCTAACATAATGGAGGTGCTATGTTCAAAAGATCCACTCAAATGAAGCTTGCAATATTTTCCCCACCTATTTCTGAGAGCTAAGTTAAGGTCATGATACCTTTAACATCCAGATACAGATTTTTTTTTAGATTATGAAGACACGCAGTCCTCCTTTATTGTCATTTAGTAATGCATGCATTAAGAAATGATACAATATTTACTCTGGTGTGATATCACAAAACACAGGACAGACCAAGACTGGGAAAAAAAACTAACAAAACCACATAATTATAACATATAGTTACAACAGTGCAACAATACCATAACTTGATGAAGAAATCCATGAGCACAGTAAAAGTTCAAAGTCTCTCAAATGTCCCACATCTCACGCAGACGGGAGAAGGAAGAAAAACTCTCCCTGCCATACCTGACCACGGTCCGACTCTGAGTCATCCGAAAACTTTGAGCTCTGATCAGCTCTCCAACACAGAGTACTGAGCGCCATCTCTATCCGAACGATTCGACCTCCATCTCGGTCGCCAACAGCAGGCAAAGCCAGGGATCTTGAGGCCTTCCCTCTGAAAGATTCCCGACCGTGCAGTAGCGACAGCAGTGAACAAGCGTTTCAGAAATTTTTCCAGATGTTCCTCTGTGCTTTCACGTCCGTCTACATCAAATCAGATCAGAATTGTCCACAGCCCCTATTTAACAGATATGCTGTCATTTTTCACCGGAGGGCTGCGCATGCGCGGCGTGCTGCTGTCTCTCCTCCCGCCGTCAATTATGTACTCAATTGCAACATCAAAACCTAAAAGAATAGGGAAGTTTAAAAGGCAATCTCAAAAGTCAAGGTTGGTTGATCTTAGTTTAGGCAATACAGAACTATTATTTACCTTGGGTTCAGGAGGCAAAATTTAAAAATAAAATGGAGAGGGCTTTTATTATGATTTCTGTTTTGTGTAACACATACTTAAATCTGACAGATAATATTTCTGATAATTTAGTCTGAAATTTCATTCACCAAGAACATAAGATCTTGTTCGATAGCCCACAGACACCCTTCAATTGGTTGCCTAAAGAGTCATTTAATCATGTGTCATGCCATATTAACAGACTACTCAATCCTGAGTGCAGCACAGACTATCTCAGCCTTATCCTTGTCTGACAGCATATCACTGCAGAATTATGTTCATGAATGTCAGCCTTACCAATCTTGATTTTAGCTTCTAGAACCCACAGCAATTTGTAGTTCTCCACTGCCTAAGATCTGCCGTCTTTGTAGTTTGGTGATTAGCTTTGTAAACTTTGATTCCCAAAAGGTTTCATATTCTGTTTGAATTTCTAGAAACATTTGGTGTTATGCTTTTTAACTTGGCTGTCTGAAAACAAGCTAGAGAAAATCCTGTTAGTTTCAAGTGGATATTTTGAAGTAGAATGCAGCACTGTATACAAGAATGTTAAAAGTATCCTCATTCGGTGGCATAATGGAAGATCCTTAGATTTAAAAAGTATACCTATGTTTAAAATCTGTTATTTGTTCTGATTTATCTCGCTTATAGTATATCAAGTATATTTTGCCACTTGCAGGTCCGGCTCCCGAGGCTGTCACAGAGAAGATTTTTCAGCTCAGCAAAACTATTGAAGAATATGCTATCTGTCCTGATCTGAAAGTTGATTTAAACACAATCGGAAAACAACAATTTGACTTGGAGAACAAGTTTAAACCATTTACAGGTAACCAATTGATCCCTCCATTTTAAAAATGCTGACATAAATTAAACTTTTACTTATTTTATGTTAGTAAGTGTTTTCAATCTCTCACTGTCTCCTGATTTCTTCTTGAGTTCACTAATGGGCTTGATAATTGTTTATAAGACCATGCAATATTTGGCTCTGTAATAATTCTGTTTGTGTTCCTAACAGAATTGTAATTTAGACTTGCTAATCAATTAAATGATGTTTCAGATCCCAGTTTTCTTTTCCTTCACTCCTGGAGCAGCTATTTACTCTAAAGTACATGCAAAGCAAGTGCCTTATCCATTTCATAAATAGGAGCATAATTTGAATTGGCAGTTCATCAAAGAATAGAATAATCAAATTAATCAGATTATTTGTTACCTGACAATTCATTTGGATTTTCTTCCAGCCGTGGATCTTGATGGGTTGAATAGCCAAATTTTACTCCGGTGTCTTAAGGTCTTGAATAATGGTTTTGAAGACCTAGACAATTTGACTTTGTTTTTGTCTTTTTCACTCTCTACTTCAATAAAGAATGAAATGCTTTTTGCTATACCACCATACCCCCGCTGGTACAAGCAAGCTAACTAAGTGCAGACTGAAAGTGTTCATGTTGTCTTAGTATTGCCCAAAGAGATGTCATTAGAATTTAACTACCCAGGAACCAGTATTAATAGTAACTATGAAAATAAAGAAATCAAGTAATAGAGGATTTGCCAATTAACTATGATTTTCTTGTCAGTTGGACCATGAATGATCATCCTTTAAAAGATATAGTCATAGAAACTATTTCTAACTGTCAGAGTAACAAATTGAGGAACTTTGTGAGGCGATAGGTTCATAGAGTTAAGATCCATTGGGGGTGGGGAGATAGAGTTTTATGGGCAAAATAGTGTTTTTTTCAGATGGAACGATGCTTTTTGTCTACAGAGCAGTGCAGGTATTGATCTGTTATATGCAAAGTTACTCAAGTCACGATTTTCTGCACATTGCTGTGATTTGTGCTGTTCATTTTTTTTCTGCCTTGCCTTGCAGTTATCACTTATAATTTTTTTTTTGTCCCTATTCCAAAGATAAAGCACATCAACTCCTTGGAACTCAATCATATGAAGCAAGAAATCCACTTGAACTTCTCTAGAAACATTTCATCCAATCTCTAATTACTGGGTTATTACTGTCATGTTTTCAGTTGAAGTACAGCACAGATGACTGTATCTTCCCCTTTACCAATCTTTCATAACAATTGGTCTTTTTGTCATGTGCACTATTATCTGCATAAAAAATAAGTATTTCACTAGTACCGATAAGCAACTTGTGTTTATTTTGTAGTGGAGATTGTGGATTCGGTGGAAGCCTATGCTAACATGCTACGAAACATCTTTGATTTTAATGCTTTGAAAGAGCTACTTTCGGGGTCAGAGCACTTGAAGATAAGATTGGATGCCATGCATGGAGGTATGACTGCAATGAGAAGTCTAGTTATTACTCTATTAATATTAGAACATACTTGTATCCTTGCTGAAAATTTCTGGTATAAAATGTAACTGCAAATGATGAGTATTCATGAAAATATGCTCAACAAATCGACTTTACTTAAATTTCTCAGCATTTTGTTAGGAATTACATAATTGAATTATTTTCAAATTTAAAAAAAAGAGCTCTCTAGCTGCTTGCAAAGCTAGTACCTCTTTAACTTTAAGATTTCAAACTGCTGTAATTGATCTTTAATTAAGTAAAATATTGCATTTGCATTATGTTGTAGTGTTACTCAGTTTCCTCAGCAGAACTATATCTCAAAAACCCTCCAGTTTGTATAGCACAGTGAACTATTGCTGCAGGTCTTTGCCACATTTCAGACTTTATTTGGTTATTTTCCTTTGGAAAAACATTAATTTTAATTTTCTGTGCTTGAAAGCTGCGAACATCGCCTACAAGTTGCTGGAATGAACGTGTTACCTTATTCTGGTTCCATGTTGTGAGTGATCCACTGCTTTGCTTTCCTTAAATCTGTCCTAACCTTAAGTGGATCCTCCCATAGCAATTTTCTGAATAAACCCTGCTCCACTGTGATCAGTGAGTCCTTGTGAAGTGTATGTCCCACTGCTGGCTTGCTGTTAAATAGCTGATATATCTATGAAGGCTTTTGACATTGGTACATATACGAGCTATTCACTTATTTTCTTTTTTCCATATACGGTATCTTTGAAATAAATGCCTCTCATAATTTTGTACACCTCCTTTGGGATCCCCTCAACCTCCTCTATGCCACTAAAAACAAATCCAGCCTGTCCAGTCTTACTCCATAACTGAAATATTTCATCCAGGCAACTTGGTGTATCTCTTCTATACCCTTCCCAATGCAGTAACACCTTCAAATTTACAAGAGACATTTTCTTATCAAGGCACCATTTCTACTTTTCTTAAAAGTCTAGGATCTCAAATTTATTTGTAGCTTGCAGTCCCTAAAATGCAGACATGTAAACTGATACCCTCCATCCCCATTTGGGAAGTTGCAGTGAGCCAATTGACAATAGGATCAAAAGAGGTTATCAAGCTTAAGGAATTTTCTTGATTGGGGCAGGTATATGTCTAGAAAAGGCACCTTTTTTGAGATGTCAAAGCTTGATCTTTGAGGGAAGAAAAGAAATCTTACAAATAGTGTTAGCAGTTCTGCATGTTCTAAAGAACCTGCTGTTGATAGGGTGTATATTTTTGCTTTAGATTCAGTATTGATATCATTCTTTGTGTCTTTGGATTGTGATAAACAGTTAATCCTCCCCCTGAACTGGAGAAAGTTAGAGGTAAAATAAGTTTTAAGATGGAGAGTAAAGGAAAGTGGGAGAGAGAACTGGGTTAAGGTCTGTGACAGAGCGTCAAAGACTGTCACAATTTTTTTCTCTCCTTGCTGCTTTATCCACAGATAATGTAGTACAATAAATTTTAAGCTAATATTTTTCCATTTCTGAAAGAGTCAGAGATAATTGAACCATAGATGTACAGCACAGAAATGGGCCCATTGGCCCACCAATCCATGCTCACCTTTTTGCCCACCTACAATAACCATCAAATTTTAAAATTTTGTTTCCATTTCTACAGAACTGTCTGGCTTGCTGAATAGTTCCAGTATTTTCTGTTTTCTGATTCTCTTACAAGAGCTTACTTTGCTTTTGACAATATTTTGTACAGTGTTCACTTCATATTAGTTTTGGATTTCAGGTTTTTAATTGTCAATGGGCTGTACTTTTGTCATCAGAATATTTACTTGTTTCATTCATTTTATTCTTTTGAATAGTGATGGGTCCTTATGTTAAGAAGATTCTGTGTGAAGAGCTGGGATCCCCTGCAAATTCAGCAGTGAACTGTGTTCCTCTTGAAGATTTTGGTGGTCATCATCCTGATCCAAACTTGACGTATGCTTCTGACCTAGTGCAAGCCATGCAAACAGGAGACTATGACTTTGGAGCTGCTTTTGACGGTGATGGTGTAAGAAAAACATTTGTCTTTCTGTCAGTACTTTAGCTTGAACCTGTTATGATATAATATTCCATTCTCTAATGCTGGTGAGCAATGTAAAGGGATATGAATATATTTAAACAGACCAATTATGGCAGTGGAATGGGGCTGCATGTTAGTTGCCCTCATGTTTAGTGATGTGGAATAGGCATATGTCAGAATTTAGTTTTGTGCTGGATTAGAGTTTCTACTTGGTCGGGTTACATCTATATATCTCTTATTTTCTTTTGTACAAGCTGCTGGTGATGTATCTGTGTACTGTATTTTTGTAAAGTATACTTCTCTTTGAAAAGTAATAGGGAAACCTGCACCCTTGATAGTGATTTTTTTTTCCCCTTCAGAGATCATAAACAGCCTGTGGTTGCTATGCTTTGCCAATTCTATGTACTTTATGTGCAAATAACTGTTGCTGTCTGAAGGGCATTGCTGCCAGAAATAAAGTGCCTTGTCTCATCCACAGATAAAACAATGGAGCAGAATTAAGAAATCTGACCTATCAAGTCTGCTCCATCATTCCATAGTAGCAGATTTATTATCCTTCTCAAACCCATTCTCCTGCCTTCTCCCCATAACCCTTGATGCCCTTACTAATCAAGAACCTATCAACTTCCACTTTACCCATCTCCTTTGGTCATCTCTTTTAACTATTTATTTGAGGTGGTATTCAGTTTCTTTTGTATTCCTGTTCTTTGCTCATTTCTTTTGACTTAGGCAGTTTTTCAGATGGAGGATGACTTCCTTACAGTCCACTTCTGAGGAGTGAATATTACCCATGTATGAATTCTTTCAACATGGATTGGCTATTGCATGTGGTCTCGACAAAAGGCAAATAGAACCCCAGCAATTGGATGCTAGGCTCTTTTTTAAAAAAATCTTTGTTAAATTTTAACTAAAACACTTTTCAGTCTTGATGAAGCTTTGCTCGTTTGCTCACACGTATTTTGTTGTAACATTGTTGCATTTAACTCTGACGGCTCTCAGACCCCTTCAAAAAATCAAGAAATTGATTAAGAAGCCAAACAGCTAGAATGAAGTGCTAAATTCAGACCTGCTTAGTTTCCAGTGAGACCACATTGTTTTCATTGCACAGTAATCTCAGAAAGGTGTTAACCCTTAAGGACATGTTCCTAATGGCAAGGAGGAGGAGAAGATGGCGGTGCGACGCAGCTTGCGCGGCCACTCCAGTGAATAATATCTGTAATCTGTCAAGTAGGGTGCCGTGCACAATCCTGATTTGATGGAGACAGACGTGAGGGAGCAGAGGAACATCTGGAGAAACTTCTGAAATGCCTTTTTCACTGCCACTGCTGCTGTATGATCCAGAATCTCCGGAGGGGAGGGCTCCGAGTCCTCGGCTTTGCTTATTGCTCAGCAGCCGGGACGGGGTCGAAGCGCTCGGCAGAGGTGGTGCTCGGTGTCGAAGGGCTGGTTGGAGGCTCGAAGTTTTCGGAGGGACTCAGAGTCGGCTGTGGTTGGGTGCTTCCAATGCATCGACAGTTGTCGGTGCCTGGAGGTTTATGGCAGAGAGAGTTTCTCCCTTTTGCCACCTGCTATCGGGACTATCGGGAGTTGATCGGAACCTTGAGACTTTTTTTTTTTTACCGTTCCCATGGTCTGCTCTTTATCAAATTATGGTATTGCTTTGCACTGCTGTGACTATATGTTATAATTATGTGGTCTTGTCAGTGTTAATCTTTGGTTTGTCCTGTTTTTTTGTGATATCACTCTGGAGGAACATTGTACCATTTCTTAATGCATGCATGCATTTCTAAATGACAATAGACGAGGACTGAGTGTCCTCATAATCTAATCTAAGAAGGTTGTAGCTTTGGGGTTTAAGGGTTATGATCAGTTGCAATCAAGCTGAGTGGGTCATGGAATGAGACTGTGATTGGCTAGAGTAAGCAGAGCCTGATACCATGTTGCATGTGGCAGCCATTTTTATTAAAATAAAACTTGGTTGAAACAGTGGAGACACAAAAGATTGTAGATGCTGGAAATCTGGAGTGACATGCAAAAAGCTGGAGGGACTCAGTGGGACAGGTAGCATCTGTTCAGAGAAACAGACAATCTTTATTAAATATGAAAACAGACCTCCAGCAGTGTCCCACTTTTCAGACCTCCAGCAGTGTCCCACTTTTCAGCATGATATGCTCCTTGTTGAATTGTGTGCTAACATGAGTCATTCATCTTTAATTCAATTTGCTTTTGATCAAATAAATGCATAATTCACTCATAATATCATTAACGTACAAAATACTGCAAAGAAATGTTTGACACATTGAGTATAACAGCTGCTTCACAGCGCTAGATACCCATGTTTTGATCCTGACCTCGGGTGTTGTCTGTGTGGAGTTTGTACATTCTTCCTGTGACTGCATGGGTTACCTCTTGGAGCTATAGTTCCTTCCATGTCCCAAACAGATACAAGATGGCAGGATACAATTAATGTCTTAAAAATAAGAGTCAGAATGTTTTTTATCTTCAGTTTATTTAAATTATGTTTGATCACATAGAATAAAAATGTAGTTTATTTCTTCTAGGATCGGAACATGATTCTTGGAAAGCATGGCTTCTTTGTCAACCCATCTGATTCTGTGGCTGTAATTGCTGCAAATATCTTCACAATCCCATACTTCCAACAAACTGGTGTTCGAGGATTTGCTCGCAGCATGCCCACTAGTGCAGCACTGGATCGGTGAGCATGATTTTCTTGTGGTCTGAAACTTAAACGGGTGACTGCATCCTGGTTTTCTGTTTTGTTTTCTTAAAGGGAAGTCCCTGTTTTTGGGAAAAAACATTGAGCATACTAATAATCTTCTGAATTTCCCAGTACTTTTGTGACTGGAAACATGGGAGACTCTTTTGACTAATTCCACACAATCTTTAGAATTATTATTGAGCAAGATACTTCAAAACACCACTTGCTTTCAACTAGGGACAGCATTATTAAAGTAACTGAGGTTCATAATGTTTCTACATATTGTGCCTCAGTTATATTTATGGCAAAGATCATCTATCGGATAATATGGATCATACAAATTCCAGATCTTAATTAAATAGTATTTTCTACTTCTAAGTGCTTTAAACTGAGTCAAATGAATATGAATCAACTTAACCATTAACAGTGGTTTTTAGGGACTGGTAAGATTTCCTGTCCAGAAAAAACTTTTAGAAATAAAGAACCTCGTGACATGGTATCATATGAGCAATCCTTCCCTCAATGTCAACAAAACAAAAGACCTATTCACCTACTTCAGAAAGAAGGCGTAATGCACATGCTTCTGTTTACAACAACTCAGCTAAGGTTGGGAGCATTGAGAATTTCAGATTCCCCTGCGTGAATATGGCCAGTAGCCTGTCCTGTTCCAACTATGTTGATGCCATGGCCAAGGAAACTCACTAGTACCTCTACTTCCTCAGGAGGCTAAAGAAATTTGGCATGCCCTCTTTGACCCTGACCAGTTTTTATTGATGCACCACAAAATGCATCCGATCTGGATGCATCATGGCTTGGTATGACAACTGCACTGTCCATGACTGCAAGAAACTCGAGAGTTGTGAACACAGCTTAGCATAGCAAGGAAACCAGCTTCTCCTCCATAGACTCCGTGTTACCTTGGTAGAGCAGCCTGCGTTATCAAAGTCCCCACTCACCCCAGACCTTTTCTCTTCTCCCTTTCCTGTTGGATAGAAGATAAAAAAAATCCTGAAAGCATGTACTATCAAGCTCAAGGATAGCTCCTATCCCACTGTTATAAGACTCTCCCTCCATTGAATGATTCCCTAGCATCATAAGATGGACTCTTGACTGCACAATCTACCTTGTTATAAACTTGCAGGAAGGATGTGGAAGCATTGGAAAGGTACAGAGGAGATTTACCAGGATACTGCCTGGTTTAGAAAGTATGCATTATGATCAGAGATTAAGGGAGCTAGGGCTTTACGCTTTGGAGAGAAGGAGGATGAGAGGAGACATGATAGAGGTGTACAAGATAATAAGAGGAATAGATAGAGTGGATAGCCAGCGCCTCTTCCCCAGGGTACCACTGCTCAATACAAGAGGATATGGCTTTAAGGTAAGGGGTGGGAAGTTCAAGGGGGATATTAGAGGAAGGTTTTTCACTCAGAGTGGTTGGTGCGTGGAATGCACTGCCTGAGTCATTGGTGGAGGCAGATACACTAGTGAAGTTTAAGAGACTACTAGACAGGTATATGGAGCAATTTAAGATGGGGGCTTATATGGGAGGCAGGGTTTGAGGGTCGGCACAACATTGTGGGCCGAAGGGCCTGTACTGTGCTATACTATTCTATGTTCTATGTTTATTGTCTACCTACACTGCACTTTTTCTGTAACTGTAACACTTTATTCTGCACTTTGCTATTTTACCTTATGTTACCTCTAATGCACTATTCTCTTACATACTATTCATACAGATATATTCATTACAAGTTTTTCATTGTAGGTATGATAAACCAATTTACCAATTTACTTTTAAACATCTTTTGGTGAAATTGCATTATTTACCTTTTGACAAAAATGCTTGCATGTTTTTAAATGTATCATATATTCAACTATTTGTACTGAAGGAACTGCTAATGAACAGTTTTACTGCTTAACACAGCCATAGTAAATTGTAAGTCAATTATTGTGAAAATAATTTATATTTCGCAAATATTCTAAATAATTGTGATTAGCAATGACACCAAGTATGATTGAACAGTCACTGTTTTCCTGGTTACGCAGGAATCTCCTTTGCCTGTGTATGTTCTCATTTGGTGTATGGACTTAATCACCCTCTCTCTTTGTTAGCACACCAACCAAACTCATTCCAACATTTTCTGCGCAGAACTTTGGATACAGTTTTCCCTGGTTTTCTCTCTGTAAGCTTATCTTTTTACAAGGCGTTTCCATCACTCTTAAAAGTATTTTCATTAAACCTCTGACTTCACATTTGCTATGTTATTAACATTACAAGTAGCTGCCATTCCTGACCCTATAATGGTCTTTATCATTGCCCACTTCTCAAAAACAATCCTTTGTCTCAAATCTGTTTACAATTCTGCTTTTTGTTTCTTGTACCTGGTGTCTGTTATCTTTAAATTTATATTCATTTCTCCATTTGAGTTTCTGGGTCTGGCATGCTACTGATACACTCCTAATCAGAAACAATATTACTTATGACTGTGACCACAATAATCAAATGCCGCACCTCTTCTAGAAACATCCTCCTCAATTTCTCTGTATTCTGACTATAATAGATGACACCATTTTCAACAGTCCTGTTCAATATTTTGATTGTATTTTGTCTGTATTTTGATCAACTTTTACAATATTGTAACAAGTTTCTCTTCCTGGTCCTGTACCTTTTAGAACTTGCAAGCAAATATTCTTGACTCCCTTTACATTTTGTTTTATTCTATAACTGTAGCCAAAGTTGTGAAGTCAAATTCTGCAATAAATTATAGATACAAGTAAACTCTTCTCGGGCTTCCAGCCAGGTACAGATATCAATTTTAACTGACATTTTGATGACAAACTCTGGCATCTTCATCAGGGATGATGCCTGGGTATGTATATCTGGTGATATTTATATCCCTGTCGCCCGTCCTTCCAGATTGGTTAGTCCACATCCAATCAGCTTTCCGCTCTCCCACCTTGTTTACAATCAAATTCCAGTTCATGCTTGGAGTGAGACCTTCGTCTTTGTTAAAGTTCTTTTCCTCCAGTTTTATTTCAATGGCTTCCTTTACCAGGTGTCCCCAAAAGCCATTGGCGCAGCACAGTAGTTTTGTGCCATTGAAGTCGATTCTACGGCCATTTCAACTGCAATATTCTGCTACCGTTGATTTCTCTGGGTAACCCAAACAGATACACCTCCTGTGCTCCTTGATATGGGTTTCCACTGTATGTCCCATCTGGCCAATATATGCTGCTCTACATTCACAGGGAATCCTGTAAACACCAGGCGTTCTGAGTTCAAGGTAATCTTTGACCCGCATAAGCTGTGATTTGAGTTTCCTTTTGGGTTGCATTGCATTCGCAGTGGCCATAGGATTGACTTCAATGGCATAAAGCTACTGTGCCACGCCAATGGCTTTTGGGACCACCTGGTGAAGAAAACCATTCAAATATAACTGGGAGGAACAGAATTTTAACAAAGATGAAGGTCTTGCTCTAAATAAGAACTGGAATTCAATTGTAAACAAGGTGGGACAGCATAAGCCTGATTGGATGAAGACTAACCAGTCAGGAGGAATGGATGACGGGGGTATAAATAGCACTGGACTAGACATGCCCAGGCATTACCCCTGATGAAGATGGCAGAGTTTGTCATTGAAACGTCGTTAAGATCGATACCTGTACCTTGCTGGAAGCTCGAGAAGAATTTATTCATCATATACGTCAGGAAAGCACTAGATCCTTTTTCAAATTATAAATAAATTTTTTGGATGGTATGACTTCTGTTTTATTTGTTGAGCAAAATTGAAAATTAGACCTGAATTCATTTCTTCAAAGGGTCGCCAAGGCTACAAAAATAGCTTTGTATGAGACGCCTACTGGCTGGAAATTCTTTGGAAATTTGATGGATGCCAATAAACTTTCCCTTTGTGGAGAAGAAAGCTTTGGAACAGGTATTTAATTTTCTTATTTGATGGATGAATGTGATATTAGTGACATTACGAGATAAGAGGCCGAGAAATCCCTTTACTATTGTAGTTGATTATCATGAGATTTTTAAAATTGTTGCTTTCAACATTAAGGCATAGTCTAAATCTTAAAAAAAATGTGCAGTAGACAGTAATGTGATGATTTGGCAAAGCAGATTGCTCTAGTTTCCAATACTCGGGTGAATTAAAAGTCAGGAGCTAAGCCATTCCTGAAATTATTATCATGTGCTTTCTGGCAGATGTTGTGCTAATAAACTGAGAGAGAATTGTCATCTCCCTTTGGTCTTGAGACTTGGGGACAGTATTATTTGAAGCATACTCTCAAAAGAATAACAGTTGTTTCTGAGGATTGGATCTGAAGATAACTGAGCTACAAAAATCGTAAGATTTGTCTTGAATTGTACTCTAATGGAGCCTTATTTGGTTTCAGTAGCCCTACTGAGGAATGAGGCAAAACATGCACGTTTTTGTTTATGAATATTGGCCAGCTCAGGTAACTGGACAATATGCAGTAATGAAGCCTTGAATACGGAAGAAGGAACTTTATTGTTTAAATATAGAACATTTTCGAGGGCAGTTTTAGTGCAAAGCTTTTGCTTTATCTAATCTAACCTTGGAGTGCTTAATGAGAAACTGGAAATGTGTTTCTTCTGCCTGCATTCCCACACCATGATTCTTGAATTATTTTATTTAATTAAACCTTTGATTCATAGTGGTCTTTATTTTCATTATCTCTCAAGGATCTGACCACATTCGTGAAAAAGATGGTCTTTGGGCTGTGCTTGCCTGGTTGTCCATTATTGCCAAACGCAAACAAAGTGTGGAAGTGATTATGCAGGAACACTGGCAGAAATATGGTCGCAATTTTTTCACCAGGTCAGATCATATTATTAAAAAAATTAAAGTTCCTGCATTTAAACATGCATAGTTAGAGAAAAAAATCTAAATATGGTTCCAGAACTGATTTCCATGTTCATCGTCACACCTTACGCTCAAATTATGAAAAATACTGTATTACCATTTGCCAGTAAGATAAAATTTTGAAGGCGATCTTGTTGATTATTGTCTAGTACCATTTGCAGTTCATTTTCAGGAATGTTTCTTAAAAAGAAATGCCAAACATAGTGAAGTATAATAGGGTTGAAGGAGTAGACTGCATATATCCCATTTATTTAGTAGAACAGTGCAAGCATTTCTCTGAGCAGTCTGCAGGATGAACAAACAAACAGAGGGAATATCAACTGGGAAATTTATCTTTGATCCTGAAAGGATAAAAATGCTCATCATTTGGTAACTTGGATCTTAAGGTATATTACCAAACACTGCCTCAAAACACATCCAAGAACTTGTTCAGTTTCATTTGACATTTAGCAAAGTGTAATTTTGGGAGAAAAATATTGTAATTAATCTTTATCTACTTGATGAGCCTGCAACCTACTTAGAACATGCACAATCACCTAACTTATAATTCTGCTACTGTGTGAACTAGACACAGTATTTTAGAATGGGTTAGCCAGTGGACTGGGCAAGAATATCATGCTGCTTTTTAATCTGTTTTTGTTTGTTGAGAGATCCTGATTTGAAAAAGAAACATGTTTTCACAAGTACATTCCTTACTAGTTGGAAAGTTGGTTTTGCAGCAGAACTGTTGTCTTTTCCGCAAACTAATGCAGTATGCCTTTTGAAGACAAATCAGACTTCTGATGCTTGATCTGGAACGAAATCAAAGAAAAGTGGATTTAACCCTTTAGGTTAAAAACCCTATGTCACGCTGGGATAAAGAGAAAACAAATTTGTTTAAAATTGCAAAGGATGAGGGAGGACTGGATAGGACAAGTTGAAAATCTCTGGTGAGGTGAAGCCAAGGAAGTGGCAGAAATCGCCATGGATGAACTGTTAGCCTCAAAGACTCGGTAAAAAGGGGAGTACCAGAGGAATTCTATCCTTGCTCTGCCCAGGAAGAAAGGAGGTGAGTGTGGAGGTGCCCAAGAATATATGTGAGGTGGTTTATGCTTTGTCAAATATGTCAAAAGGAAGCCATGGCTTAGGAAAAAAAAGAAGACAACATAGAGGTACCAGTGTGGAAAGTACATAATCAGAACAAATACAATAGAAACAGGGGAATCCAGGTATAAAAGGGAATTCTTAAATGAGAAGGGTGGGAAGAAGCATGGTCAAGATAGCTGTGAGAGTCTTTTTTTTTTCCCTTTTTTTTTTGCTCGTCTGCCCATGAGATTGAAACAGAGATTCAGAAAGCAATGCATCTCACTGTCCACCCTCTGAGTTAAAACCAACTTGTCTTCTCTCACATAGTCCTGCCAAAGGGTCTTTATCTGAAATGTTAATTCTGTTACTATGTCTCCAGATGGTACCTAACCCGATGAGCATTTCAATTTTATTTTGGAAACATTATATGAACTGAGCAATCAGGAGTGTAGGCTGGTAATCATAAATGTCTGACAGCCACACTTATTTCATTTGAGCTGTTGAATTTATTGTGTCTACATTCGTCACTTTTTCTGATGAACCAGTGTCAAATCTCCTCCTCCTGCTCTTAGTAGCAAATATCCAATTCCCTTCTAAAATATCTGAATTTTGCCCCAGTGATAATTTTTTCCTTATGATTTATAAAAATTTCTAACCTACCAGTGGTTCAATTTAATATCAGAGAATATATACAGTATACAACCTGAAATCTTTATTCTTCACAGGCATCCACAAAACAGGGGGAAAATCCCCAAAGAATGAATGACAGAAAATATTAGAACCCTAAAGCCCTCCCCCCCCCCCCATGCACAAGCAGCAGCAAAAGCATCCAACCTCCTCCCCCTCCTTGCTCCAGCAGGCATCAATCCCTCCACCATGCAAGCAAGAGCAAAGCCCCCAGACACCATGATCTGGAGTCCATCAGAAACCACTGTCCATCCCAACACTTCAACATTTCAGACCTATGCTCTCTCTCACTAGCGAGGGAGAGAGATACAGTATATCACTCCTGCCACAACGTGAGGGGAGACCAACAGCTCGCTGCTTCAGTGTTATAATCTGTTGCATCACTTATCACTTGTCTGAATTCTTCTGACTTGAGGACTGTGGGGTGGGAGGATAGAGAGGGAGAGAGAGAGAGAGAGAAGAAAAATGAATGGGAATCACTCAAGTGCACAGGCCATCTATTGACAGCAGCGTACGTCACCTGTCTGCATCTCGCTGTCTCAATGTTTCAAATTCCCGCGACGCTTCAGTTGGCAACACTGGTTGAGGAATCGTGTCGTCTGTAGGACCACACGTCTTCCAGGCCGCACTAGAGATACCAAAATGCCAGTCCACTCAGCGAGTTCCAAGAGCGAGAACCCACTGCCCGTGAAGAACTGTAGTTTGAGCTTTTGTGATTATCTTAAATAAAACTGTTGAAGCAATATCACATTTACCCTATAATCCCAAATACTTACATTAAAAACTGTACATAATTGACTCTTTTTCAATGACAGGTATGATTATGAGGAAGTAGATGCTGCAGCAGCAAGTAAAATAATGAAGGATATGGAGGCAGTAATGTTAGACCGTGCTTTCGTTGGCCATAAATTCACAGTTTGTGAAGAAGAATACATTGTGGAAAAGGCTGATAATTTTGAATACTGTGACCCTGTTGATGGCAGTATTTCCAGAAATCAGGTAGGAAATGTTAATGTGATGTAATTGCACAATAGCTTGTTTTCCATAGAGGTAGGTTAAGGGGTAACTTGTTGGTAACTTAAATTGTGGGAATCTTGAAGATCGTGCTCTGATATGTATCTTGGGGGACAAGGTAGGAAAGAAGTACAGGTGCTGACTTCTAATAATTTAGTTTCTTTAAAGTTGCCAATCAAGGATACTTGTCAGGAAAGAACAGAAAAACCAGGAAGCAGCTGGGGTTATCTGTACAACTGATGAGAAATTTGGATGCTGTCTTTTTAAAAAGTAACTAATATGAGTTATATTGATCAAACAAGACTGATTAGGTTCAGTAGGTTTGTGTTCATTAGAATCTGGAAGAGTCAGAGAGATCTAATTTAAGCTTCCAAAGTTCAGACTAGGTGCAGGGAGGATATCTCCCATGGTTGGCATAAACAAAGGATTACTATCTCTTTAGTTGAAGAGATTCTGGACTAAGATGAGGAATAATTTCTGAAGAGTAATGAATCTGTGGAATTGTCATTGGAAGACTTAAGAAGCCAAATTGCTTAATATATTTAAGGAGATGGGTAAATTTCTTGATGCAAGAGGTGGTAAAGAGAGAGAGTGGGAATATGGTACTAAAATAGATGACGGACTATGATCATGATTTCTGATCCTATTGAATGGCAAAGAAGGCTCAAGGAGTTGCATATCTTACTCCTATTTTCTGTAATTCAGTGTAACAATGAGCTGCAATCAGTTAGAACTTTAATTCTTTTTTGTTCAGAAATGAAAATCTATTTTATTGTGGACAGTGTAGTTCCTTGTGGGTCAGTATTGAAAAGCAATTTGATTAAAATATTAAAAACCTAAATCATAAACTGACATTCATTTTTGTTGAGAATTATCAACTTTGTTCAGAGTCAGAAGTTCAAACAAAAACATAACAGTATATTGGAATAGTACAAAGTTTTTAGTCTAAAATAGATTATGGCATATCTATGATTTTTGAACATGCAATACCTATGGTAAATGCTGAAAATTTTATCACTTTTTCCACCTCTGAAATCTGTTGTAACAAAATAGAAGTGGTCAAACAAAGAATTTTGTAAAGTCAGAAGGGGAAAAGGTTTCAAATTTTATTTCACATTTACATATTAAATATTTCAGTGTAATGTTCAATCCATTTACAGTTTAACAAAATATTACCAGACTAAAATATTAATTTCCTTTCCGGCTAAGATGAATAGCCACAGGTAACTTCTAGAACTACACCTATATAATGCTACACCTGCCCATTCACTTCTTCCCTTGCCTTCATTCAGGGCCACAAGCTGTTCTTCCAGGTGAGGCAACACTTCATCTGTAAATCTGTTGGGGTCGTCCACTGTACCCAGTGGTCCCATTGTGGCCTTCTGTATATTGTGAGACTATTGTAAATTGGGGGACTGCTTTGTCAAGCACCTCTGCTCCAT
The DNA here is from genome assembly GCF_030028105.1 of Mobula birostris. Taxonomy (NCBI): domain Eukaryota; kingdom Metazoa; phylum Chordata; class Chondrichthyes; order Myliobatiformes; family Myliobatidae; genus Mobula; species Mobula birostris. Next base: position 62,713,206 of record NC_092381.1, on the reverse strand, counting down.
TTGCAAAATGCAGCATTTCCCAGTGACCAGCCATTTTAATTTCTATCCCTGATCCCATTCCGACATGTCATTCCACGGCCTCCTGTTCTGCCACGATGTGGCCACTCTCAATGTGGAAGAGCAACACCCATATTTCCTCTATGTAGCCTCCAACATGATGGCATAAGCATTGAGTTCTTCTTCCAGTAATTTTTTTTTACCTCCCCCTTCCCTCTTCTTCTTTCTCACTCTGGGCTCTTGCCTTTTCTTGTCTGCCTGTCACTTCCTCCCTGGTGCCCCTCTCCTTTCCTCTCTCCCATGGTCCACTCTCCTTCTCCCATGGCCCACTGTCCCTTCTTATCAGATTCCTACTTCTCTAGCTCTTGGCCTTTTCCACTTTTCACTTCCCAGCTTCTTAATTCATCCCCACTCCCCATATACCTGGCTTCATTTGTCATTTTCTAGCTTGTCCTCTTTCTCCTCCACCCAGTGTTTTATTCTGGCATCTTCCCCCTTCCTTTCCAGTCCTGATAAAGGGTCTTGGCCTGAAACATTGACATGTATTCATTTCCATAAATGCTGCCTGACTTGCTGAGTTCACCCAGCATTTTTGTGTGTAACTTCTATAACTTGCAGTTTTCTCAATTTTTCTCCTCGAGTTGCTGAATGATTTTATGCAGTTGCCTCCGTTCCTGGGATAGACTATCCTCAAGCCTTTCCTTTATATATAAACTTAAATAAAAGTCAGCAAGATATTGGAACATCTGAGGAAGATGTTAACCAAAAACAAATTCTAAGTTAATTGGAAATTTATGCATACATGCTACCCAGGAGTAGTTGAGGGAAGATTACAGCTTTTCTCATTTGCCTGTTTTCTCAAGTATCTAAGAGCAACCAAAAAAAATACAGTTGCTATTCTATCACCAATCTGCTAACTCAAAAACTAGGAATTAAATCTTCAGAAGAGATATGAATATCTTTCTAATTTCTTGCTGGAAGATAATATAAACATTCTACTTTTACATTTCTTATGCACCAATAGCTCATGGTAACAGAAAGCTGTGTGTATTTAGAATATATGTCATGTCGTTAACGAGTCACAGCATCAGTGTCAGCTTGTGAATAATTGTCATAAATCTTATGTTGACAGGGATTGAGAATAATTTTCACAGATGGATCACGCCTTATCTTTAGATTAAGTGGAACTGGCAGTGCTGGAGCAACGATCAGAGTTTATATTGATAGCTACTATAAAGATGCTTGTAAAATCTTCAAAGATCCACAGGTAATTATTTAGTCTACAAAGTGAATTTCAATTCCCATCTTCCTTTATCTTTTATTTAAACACTTTATGTTGTGACCTTGCTTCTCCAAACTATATAATTATATGCAATAAGACAGCAGCAGAGGAGTTCATTTTTACTGGAAACCTGATTGGGATTTCTATAAATCAAGAAGAGGATAATTTTACTTCCTGCTGCAACCTTGGTTAAAACCTACAATTTAATTCATGAAGTATCATGTTTTGTTAGAATTATTTATTGAGATATTGCAGATGAAAATTGATGACTACTTAATAAGTTTGTTTTGAGCAAGCCAAACGCAAACAGCAGCACATGAGCATTTTCAGTACTGTATTTGGAAAAAGCTACCTGGCCCATAATTTACCAGTCTTGTTTGAAAACTGATTTTCTAACAAGTAAATGTTCAATCTTGGCTGACAATCTGCATGATTTTCTAGCAAATTTCAAGCATGTATTAAGAAAAGAACATCTCAGCCTAATTTTCCAAGGCATTGATAGACAGAAAAATTCTCATAATAGTTCAACTGTTTCCCCAGAGTCTGGAAAAAAAATAAAAAGACTAAAATAAAACTAAATAGGATTGCCTATGAAAACAACTAATGTACAATGTTTCTCTATGAAGGAATCTCTCCATGTCTGACTGAGTAATTGTGTGTAACTCATTTTGTGTTATTTTTACTTTGACCTTTTGCTTTCTTTTAAACATATGGCTCAATGCTTTGCTGATTGCAACATGAATCAAATGATAATTAACACAATAATTTCCAGTTTTCTAAAATGTATTTAATCTTATGAATATATCATAACCTTGTTTGATCTTACTTGTTAATTTAGTCAGGGATGTTTCGCTTGTTGGAAGCATTATTTGGGGAGAAAGAACTCCTTTTGTTTTATCCATAGCATAAAGCTTTGGATGATTTGGGTCCACAGTGGTTTGCAGATTTTTTTGGGTTTACCCCAACCCCCAGCCTCTGGACTGCATCCCCAGTGCCCCTCTCTCCCTTTCTGGCTATTACATAAAATGTATAAAGAGTTTTGATTTATGATGCATCGTGAAAGAAAATGGAAACTTTTCATCAACAATTTTAGTGTACATTAGTAGTCCAACTATTTACTACTTCATTGCTTTTTCAACTTTCAATGACGTGGATGGGCTTGGTGCAGTGATATCAGGCTGAATGTCACTCAGAAGGAGCCTCAGATAACCCACGTTCAGTAATTTGCAGTCTGTTCCATTGCTTTGAGAGAAGTTGATTGAATGTACTGAAAGCACATTCCACTAAAGATGGTGGTGGAAAGGAAATAAGGAACATCTTGACCTTTATCCACAGCACAAGATAGCATTCAGAGTTGTCTTTCTGCAACCAAAAGTCTTGATATGACTTCTTGAACCTTCAGTTCCAAGTAATTTTGTAGAGAGATCAATTCTTCTGCCATCCTTCCTGTTAACTCCTCATTACAAGTATTCAAGAATGGATTTATTACCCAATCTGGAACTTGGATCAAGAGAAGATCCTGAAATCTCTCTGACATGTCTTTATGCAGCTCACCCAGGTGGGCACAGTATACTTGAAGATCATCATCTAGTGTTGTTTATTTCTCTTCTGTTACATACCCCGTAACTGGGTTGCCAAACCAGCAGAAATGGAACGCTCGTTGGAGTCTGGATTACTAGGAACTAATAAAGTTTTATTAAAGAAATAAGTAATACAGTACACTAATCGTAAGGATATAATTGTAACAGGTTAGCAATGATAATACACGCATATACACAGAACTAGGGTAATAGGAATCAACCAAGCTCTATCGCAGTCTAGGGGTAAAATGATCAGCCTTAAGTGAAGCAGAGTTCAGTTCAGTTTAGTGCAGTTCGAAGTAGTCGCTGTTGTTGTACCGTTGGGGGGAGAGGGAGTGAGAGAGAAAGATGCAGTTGGTTTCGGGCAGACCTTTTGATGTCTCCTGATCCTGCTGTGGTCACCGACCGTGACCCTTCTGTTCCGGATATGATCGTTCTTCCGCGGTGAACCCAGCACCCAGTCAAGGGTGGACACACACCCCAGGTTCCCACCAATCGTACCTTTACACCCTGTGAGCCTCTGACCAATTCCCGCGAACCAGTCCTCCAAACTCCCACCAACTTGTAGGGGCACACTGCTCTTTCCACGGTCTCGTGGCGTGTCGTGCCTTAGCAAACCTGCTCTTTTTATCCCCCTGCTCTTTTTATCCCCCTGCTGGGGTATCACTTGTCCATCAAACTTCAAACAGTTCAGGTTCAAAGCAAATGGTCTGTCAATATCTGAATTGTGTTTCTTTCACGTTAATCTCTCTTCTCTCATTAGCATTTTGAATGTTTCTCCATTGTCTTCCGTTATCTCTCTCATTAGCATCATCCGTCCGGTAGCTCTGCTTGGCATCACATATGACACTTCCAACTCAGAGAGTTTCTGAAATTGGAAAAGGTGTAATGGCCAGTGTTGCACATAGGATTAACTTGGACAGAAATGTGAAGACAACTGATTTGACTTTGATAAGATTTGCATCATTTCCTTGCAATTGAAGATAAAGTTTCATTAAACTTTATGAATAATTCTGACAAATAAGCAATGTCATGCCTAATATTCATGAGTGGATTACTGAATTTTCAAAGCATTTTATCACATTTTTAAAAATGCATAGAAGTATCTCAGGCAGTTCTTTTTTAGAGCCATCTGACTTCTGTGTGCAAAAGCAAGCATTCAATCTCATAATAATTGTTAATACAAAACTCTCAAACTAGTCAAGAACTGAGAGCGTGGGACTTGTTTTTATTTATCCCTGTGATAACCGTATTTAACAATTTGTACAGCCAATCACAGTTTTTTTGCGACTAGATGTTGTCTGTGAATTACACAGTGAATAGTAAATATGTTAGGTACACCTATTTCAAGAAAGTAATAACCCCATGGTGGCATCTTGTCGTTGATGGTGCCCTTTCTGTTGCACAAGCCAGAATGCTGGTGAGCAGAATATCCTTCTCTTTGGAAAAATTGCTTACAGCCCAAAATGTTGACTCCCCTTCATGTCTGTTTCTAGTCCCTTTGCAAATAACAACTCTTAACCATGCTTTCATCTTTTGTGAAGCAAACATAGCCAAGGAACAAAGATCTGTTGCCTGGCAAAGATGATTCATCCAACTGCAGAGCAAGTTCTATTGTCCTATGTATGTTGCACAATGTGCTTCCCACATCCTCTTGTTTCATTTATTCATCTTTGAACAGAGTTGTTGCTGAGCAGAATAATTTTAATTGTTTGATCTAGTGACTTAAGCAAATCCGTACTCAGAACCTGAACTTTATTAAACACCATACCCTAGTTCACAGAAATTGTGTCACTGTGTGATTAGAATATGAGAGTTGAACTAGCTAACACTGTACTACAGTAGTGAATGGCAATAATGCCATGGCCGAGCCTGGAAATAACATGATTTGTTAAACACAGATATCTCATGATATGCTAAATACAGAAGTAGCACATTGTTTTTCAACAACTATAACGCACTTCGAGCAATGTCTAAGGGAATAGTGGGTTAGCAAGAGATGAGATGATGACGCGATCGTTATAATCAATTGTGAGGCACTGAGGATCAAATGTTTATAATAAGTAATTCATTTCTTAGATGTAATCCATCAGCTGTCGCCATTGCTGCTAAGCACTTACCCCACATAACCCTTTATCTTTATTGCCCTCTTAGAAACTCCCACCATCCCCAGGGGGGTGATATCGCCCACTTTGGGAACCATTGATTTGGGACCCTTAAATCAAATCTTAATGTGGCATACCTGAAATACTTCTCTGAAGGCAATTAATTATAGTTAAGATATAGCTTCTCATTGTTATCCCATCTTTTATTCATTGTCATCGTTGATGGTTAGTTTTCATGGTTTTCAGCTAAGGAGAATTGTTGCATCTAAATTCACTTGTGTTCTCATTTATGAATTGGCTTCTAGCCAGTGGTGCTGCATTGTAGTCAGCAGTGATACCATTGAAGTTTAATAGTCTCCTTCATTATAGATCATTGAAGCTTGATAGACCTCTGTTACACTGATTGAAATTAATTAGCAAAGTATGGCTGATGGAGCTCCCTTCTGAACTTCCCAGTTAGTGTAGTTCAATTACTAACTGGATGGCTCTCAGTGCTGTAGTTCGTAAGTGAATTGTAACACTTGGAATTTTGTTGCCAATCTCCATTGATGATGGCTAATCAGAGGTAGTGTTACCACAGTTTGATTTAATGTTTCTGCAGCAATGACAAAAGAAAAAACGAATCAGCTCATGTACCTTGGTCTTGTTAGTATTTAGGGATCTATTTTGAAATCATTAACTTCATTCCCTGTTTACTCAATAGACAAATACTGTACTCTGTGCTAGCTTTTATTATCTCAGATAATCAAAGTTCATTGTAATAGGTATAGGAGGGTAACCAGCACTAATGGAATGTTTTGCCCTCAAATGGTGAGAAAAATTGATAGGGAATGATTTTCCCCTTTATATGCACTGTATTTCATTAGCATTTTGTTATAATGACCCATAAAGTTGACATCAGAGTAACTGAAATTTAAGTTGTTCTTCTACCAAAATTAGTAATGTCTGGCTAGAGTTCATGACTTGATTAACAACCTCCAGTTTAAGTAGAAACACATCTAGTGAGCTGCGCGAACTGAATGCTGAAGGAACTGAGCAGGTCAGGCAGATCTATGGAGGGGAATAAAAGACTTCCATATGCTGCCTGTCCTGCTGAGTTTCTCCAGCATTTTGTGTGTTTTGCTCAGGATTTCCAGCATTTGCAGAATCTCCTGTGTTTACAATTAGGTGCTTTTAATGAGCTGTTTGCTTGGTGTGGGTCTGCACATGTGTGTGCATTATTAATGAGTTTTTAAACTATTGACTTACATTTTAATTCTGTAACAAACATGCATAAAACAATACTTTAGGTATAGTTATTTTTTGACAGTTTTATTAATTAAAATTATAAAAAATAGTCTTTAATATCTTAATGGTTAAATAGAATCTTGGAAACCAAAAGGTTCCAGATCTGACCTTCACTGATAGGATAGCATTTGGGGTTCTATTTATGGTCCTTGAATTCTTGTGTCAAAGTGAAGAAGTGCAGCCAGAATGCTGATTTCACTTCTGTGACTTGTGGTAGAAAGTGTGTATGTGTTTTTTTTTGATGGCTACTTCCCAAATTAAACACCTACAAGAAATAAATTGGCTTCTAAGTCCACACAGGAAGAGTGGCCACTTGGATTAGGCGCAAGTGAGTTCCACTGCTGTTAAGACACTGCAGGATCACTCAATGCCATCAGGAGCTGAAGACCAAAAAATTGTAAAAATAATGCAGTGTAATGTTACAATTTAATGAAACAGAAAAGTGCATGCTGTGAAATGTCAGTAGTTAACAGATGTGCTGTTAGGAGATTGATATTAACCATGACATTTTAGAAAAGCAGACTTCTCCCACAGAATGAAAAATCTTGAAAAGATTCAGACATTAGTTTCCTCCCTGTGACCTCATGATATTGTATACAGAAGAACAAACTAAACAGAAAGATTCAACTCAGAAATTCACACATTTACTTTAAAGCAATAAACTACAAGATACATTGAACATGCAAAATAGTGCAGTGAAAGCAAGACAAAATTGAATACACACATTATTTTGGAAAATGCCCACTCTTTTGTCGTTAAAATTCTGAGAGATTCAAACCCTGAGGTTTATTTCAACATTGTACAAGAAGATGATTTGGTCAATTGGCTTCTTGTAGAGCAACTATTCAGCCACATTCCCTGATGGTTTTTTTTTGGGAGTGGTCCTTCAAGTTATTTCCCCTCAAGTGCCTATCCAATTCACTTTTGGAAGTCCCAATGGACTCTAACTGTGATCCCATCACCCTTACAGTTAGTGACTTCCAGATCAATAAAAGGCAACCAAGTTCTGAATTTTGTATTTAACGCATCTGTAGCTTTTACCCATCAATTTGAATCTGCTCTGCTTCTCTCTATTGCTCTTTCAGTCTACCATGACCTTGTTAAACTCTCAACTTCTATGGCTCCAAGGGGAACAATACATGCTTCTAAATCCCTCAACCCAAGTCTTTATGTGTATTGCTTCCAATTTTACTTAGACAGCATGCCTTTCCTTGGTAAAGACCAGCACAAAGTACTCAGTAAATACTTGAACATTGCAATTCCTTTCTCTTCACATGTTCCTTTCCTAGTTCAGGTTCCGGAGGAGGTTGTAGGAGGCTGCCCTAAGAGTCTTCCAGTTATAAGTTTTATCACCATACTCAGAAAATAGTGTTTCTGGAGATTGAGATATTCAATATGGTCACAGAAGTCTAGGCGCAGCTCCAACCACATCTGTATGAGCCTTGCTACATTTGAAGATGAAGGTTACCTTCACCCTGATCTGCTTAACATTAAATGCACACTGCATGGCTATACTCTGCCCCTCCCCATTTCCATCCCTTCACTTGTTTGACATCTTTGCTAGTCCTTTAGGTTCAAGGATGACTTGTTTCCACTGGCATTGTGGGTTCAGAAGTGGCGAATGAAGCTAATGAATGGTTTGTAGATTCTTGCAAAAGATAGGGCTGGTAGTTAGATGGTGGATAGTTGAGGTGGTAGGGCCTGATGTGTGCTCCTGATGAATGACCTTGATGTCCAGATACTGTTCCCAATGCTTGTATTCCACTTCTGGGTATTCTCAGGAAAGATATATATTTACCATCAGCTTGAGACATCCCCAGTTTAAAAGTCTCCGATTGTTTTCTTACAGGTTTACCTTCCAAAATATTGGGAATTCCCCAATATAACCACTCTAGAATTATTGCATATCGAATTTCCTGCAAAAATGCCCCACTTTTTCCTTTACACTATTTAATGATATATAAATGACCTTCAATAGTATAATGTATATTTTGAATCTTAATTTCCAACCATATGGTCTATTATTTCCACAAGAATATTCTTTCTCTAATCTATTATCTTCCTTTAAACTATTATTTTTCTTTACGCAGCTTCCTTGAAGAATATTATGAACATTTTGTAGTACTCTATTATCTTAGCCACATCAATTAGGATGTATCTGCCCACAATCTCTTCCTAAACATTGGAATGCATTTCAACACCTGGCTGTTTTCATCACTCCACATTCTCCACCACCACTAAACTGCCCATTGTATTTATTCAGAGCTTCACCCGCCCAAGTGTCATATTGAGTATTCATCATTCATTCTCCCTACTCCTGCACTTTGGGATGATCAACCCCCTTGTTATCCTGAATAGCATTGTCATCCTGGAACACACAGGTTCAGGGTATGCTTACTCTCCCTTGTGTTCAAGATTGATTCCAACTAAAAAGTCTTAGTTTAAATTTGATTACCTGGAAGTACTTTCTGCACTCGTTGTTCCAGAATTCTGAAGATTCCACATGATGTAAGAATTGAGTCTCAGCAGTCTTAGCTAAGGGTGATTGATAAGTTCGTGGCCTAAGGTAGACGGAGTCAATTTTAGAAAACCTAGCACATTTATTTTTCTTACACTTACACACTTAGTCCAGCGGTCGTGGAGCATCTGGATCCCTTCTTTGTAGAAGTCGGCATCTTGGACCTCCAGAAGTGGTCCACAGCAGGGGTGATTGAAAGGTTTGTGGCCTAAAGTAGAAGAAGATGAGTAGAAACTTCAAACTTTCTGCATTTTCACTCAGAGTTGAACTGCATGTGCATGTAATGAGAGCTTCTTAACTCATCTCCTTCTACTGTGCTAGGTTTTCTAAAACTGATTCCTTCTACCTTAGTCCACGAACTTACCAGTCACTCCTCGTATCTTACAAAACTGTATTGGTTGCATTATGTTGCCCATTGGACCATATGGCAGACATCCCACCTCTCCCGGAAGTTCCAGGAGTCTCCCGCATTTTGATAGTGGCTCCCTGATGCTCGGAAATTATATACAATATCCCGGAAATCGATTTTTTTTTAGAGGGAGAGCGAGCATCCTAATTGGTCTCTCTTTGTGCTAAGAGTGGTCCCCATCCACTAGGCCGCGAGGAAACAATATGATTTGGCGATATGAGTCAGCTGCACCTTTCCTCATTCCCTGTCACGCACTGTTGAATTTGAATGCAGGCAAGGTCATTACGCACGCATCATGCATGTCAGCGTGGGAAGATCAACTCCTCGAGCTTGCAAATGACGGCGGGCTGAAAAGTATGTTTGACATAACATCTTTGCTGGCATTCTGGATTAAAGTCAAGGCTAAATATCCTGAGATAGCCACAAAAGCACTGAAAACGTTGCTTCCATTTCCAACATATCTCTGCGAAGTGGAGTTTTCTGCAATGAATGCAACAAAAACAAAATTGCAGAATAGACTGGACACAAGGATCCCCCTTTGAGTATCGCTGTCTCCCATCACCCCTTGATGGGACCGTCTTATTGTAAGAAAACAAGCCCAGGGCTCCAACTATTCAGCGATATTGGTGTGTTGCAATGATTTTATATGTTCATACAAGGAAAATATGTGCTGTGTTTAATATCCAAACGTTACTTAAAATGTTATGATGCTATTGACTTATAATTAACTTATCATTATATTCATACGAGGAAAATATGCGCTGTATGTTCAATATTAAATTCGTTAGATAAACGCTTCTGGAAACGAAATTGAGCGTATTAGCCGCTTATAAGTGACTTACAGTTGACTTATCACCTATATTCCGGTCGTGATTAACACCCCCCCCCCCCCCCGCCCCCCATGCGGTCAGCCGGTCTGCAAGAATGTTGTCAATATTAAACCGGTCCACGGTGCAATAAATGTTGGGGACCCCTCCTAAGTAGACTTATCAGTTTTCTCTGTGGGCGGGCTTTACAGTCGACCTCAAAAATAATGACAGTTGCTCGCTGTTCTGTTTGAAACAGTGACTTTTCTATTGCTCATGGTGGGTTAAGACTGTAAAAGACATGTTGAGGTGAGCTTAACAGGTGTCATTCATTCATTAGCTTAGCTAACGTTATTTAAACTAGCTGGCTGGCTGCTAAGGAGCTACGCTATTGATGTCCTACATGATGAGGCCAAACTCCCTGTAGACTTGCTTAAAGTTGTAATAGAATAAACATGATAATATAATATAAGTACATATTTTAATGTCACATTTTCTGCATATACCCATCTTGGTTTACAGATTAGACAAAATCACCAAACCAAGTATTACATACACCCTTGGAGGTCGACCGGGGGGTGGGGGGGTGAGGGGGTGAGGGGTTGTGGGGGATGGGGGTGCTACCTCCCTGAAATGTGTTTTTGCAGTGTAGGATGTCTGATGTGGAGCAGATAGGATCTAAACAGTTGGAAGAAGCCATGCATGTGAAATGTTTAAAAGATTACCAGTTACTTCCAGTTTTATGAAGGATTCATTTGAGAAGAGAGCTTACTGATCTTTGCTGCACTGCACTCAGAAGCTATGGCAGTTGTCCATAATCTATGAAACTCCAATTCTTCTTTCACTCTTCAGATGCACATTATTAATGTGTTATCCTAATTGAACCTTCAAGTGAATCACCAATAACATGCATTTTTCACTCCTGCTTTCCTGTTTAAACTCGTTACTAGAGAGTTGGTTTCTTTTAAATTTGTGCTTTATATTTAATTCCCTGTTCCAATTGGAAAAGCCACAATTAATCTTATAGTCACGTGCCTTTCAGAGAGATCACTTTGTAAGTCCCAAAGAGTGTTTTCCTACTTAATAAACTTGATCTTCAATCTATATTAAACCTCCTATTCTGCCATTTAAACATGATCTTTCATTCACTTTGCTCCTCCTCTTTGCCCAAAGTTTGTCATCTGTGTATCTTGGTCTCCTGTACAGCTAATTCCTAATATCAGTCCTGAAAGTAGCCTTGTTAGTTGCAGATGGTGCAGAGATGGGAGTCATATAAGCACGGGGATAAAGGGGCATGGGCATAATCATAGTGTGTGTGCACACTTCTTAAAATTTGATTTCTGTTTCTTTTACAGGCAATGCTCAGCCCTCTAATAAAAATTGCTCTGAAGTTTTCTCAGATTCATGAACGAACAGGTCGCACCAAGCCAACAGTGATCACATAAATATATAATATTAAATCAGAAGATAAAATAATAGAGAAGTATTAACTAAAGATATTAAAACACCTGGAAAATGTGAAGTGCTATTGTAAACTATCATCTCACACTGTTTTCTGAATATTAAGGCCTTATGAGGAAAACTGAGGCTTAAATATTGTATTAAAATATCATTAATATATATTATATGCTCTTGATGTATTTTTTTCAAATTGCAATGCAAACTCAAAATGATTGTAGTTCATTACTATGTTTAATATCCTTTATCAATACCAGTTCTGTACTGCAACCAGAAACACTGCAAATTGTAACATATGATACCATCTGCTATTTTAAGGTGAAGTAAACAAGTATCAACAAAAATGGGGCTTTTTTTTAATAATAAGCAGGAGTTAATTATTTCAAGAATTATTAAGGTGTTCATTTGTGCATTCTACTTAAGTCACAAAATATTCATTTATTCGCTGATTTCAGTTCACCAGAGAAACTTTGTTGATTGTATTGCATGTTCAGGATGACCCAAAAATTAAATTACAAATTTTTTTGCCTGAATTATTGCATAAAGTTGCTTGTAAATTGCAGTACCAAGATTATTATTGTATGTTCTGGCAAAGTGAAAGATTTCATCATTTACTTTCATACTCTCAACAAGTTAGCATCCAAACTACAGAAAGCTGACAATAATCATCATGTAATGCATATTTAATATCTGTCCTACCACCATGCGTGTTGGCTGCTGTACATAGCATATTAGGCTATGTGGAGTAAACCTGATTTTAATAATAAGAAGCCATTCAGATGAAATAGTGTATGTCAAAGAATCAAAAACTAATTTCTAAATTTATTGGCGATTCATCTGAGAGGAGAACTTACTGGGTTTTATTGCACTGCACTTCGGAGCTGTGGTTGTTGTGGAGATGTTTCTTTTCTCTCAAGTTAAAACTTACTAATCTTGGCCGCTCTACTAATTGGTAGAACTCCAGCATGAATCAGAAGCAGTCAGGGAGGAAGTTAAGCTAATCTCCAGAGGAGGTTGTAGGAGGCTGCCCTAAGAGTCTTCCAGTTATAAGTTTTATCACCATACTCAGAAAATAGTGTTTCTGGAGATTGAGATATTCAATATGGTCACAGAAGTCTAGGCGCAGCTCCAACCACATCTGTATGAGCCTTGCTGCATTTGAAGATGAAGGTTACCTTCACCCTGATCTGCTTAACATTAAATGCACACTGCATGGCTATAGCATCTGGTATATACAGTATGTCTTATAGCGACCCACACAAAGTGCTGCAGGAACTCAGCTTGTCAGGCAGCATCTATGGAAATGAATAAACAGTTGACATTTCAGGCCAAGAGCCTTCTGCAGGACTGGGAAGGGGGGGTAGGGGTGGATTTGCCAGAATAAAAAGGTGGGGAGAGGGAAAGGAAGATAGCTAGAAGGTGATAGGTAAAGCCAAGTGGATGGGAAAGGTAACGGGCTGGAGAGGAAGGAGACCATGGAAGAAAGGGAAGAAGGAGGGGCATCAGGGGGTGATGTCAAGCAGGTAAGAAGAGGTAAGAGGCCAGAGTGGTGAATAGAAGAAGAGAGAAGGGGGAAGGAAAGAAATTTTACCAGAAGAGGAAATCAGTTTGAAGGCAACAGAGAGCTATCCTCCTTCCTCTCCCCCGCTATTCTGGCTTCTTCCCTTATCCTTACCAGTCTTGTAAGAAGGGTCCTGGCCTGAAATGTCGTCTGTTTATTTATTTCCATAGTTGCTGCCTGACCTGCTGTGTTCCTCCTGCATTTTGTGTGTGTTGCTTTAGATTTTCAGTAGCTGGAGAATTTCACATGTTAGGATTTGCTGCTCCACTGCAAAGTCTCTTTGAGGGATGCCTACTCTAAAAAAGTTTAAATCTTCTCCTCGACAGAAGTTCAGTGGTACCCTGTCTCACTGCATCCTCTCTGTGATCTCCTTGTAAAGTAGGGTAGTCATTGCCTCTTACACACGAGGATAAATGAAATAAATCCATTCCATGCTTGATGTGTGGGCACATCTTGTATCCTTATGGGGATAACTTCACAAAATGAGGGCTCAACTAGAACTACAATTTGTGCCCAAGCATACCAAGACCTTGGCACCATTTGGACTTGGAATAATAATAAGCAAATTAATATTGTGCTGCATTTTGGTCATGTACTATTAAGTTCAAATAGAAAGAAGCTTCACCAATTCCTCTTAACTCAAATGTACTATAATACATCTCAAAGTTCAAAGTAAATTTATTATCAAAGTACATATACGTCATCATATACAACCATGAAATTCATTTTCATGTGGGCATAATCAATCCATAATAGAATACTGCCCATAATAGAATCAGTGAAAGACCATACCAATTTGGGCATTCTGCCAGTGTGCAAAAGACGCAATCTGTGCAAGTTCAAAAAGAAGGAAACAATAATAGTAAATAAATAAGCAATAAATATCGAGAACATGGAATGAGGAGTCCTTGAAAGTTGTAGAACATTGCAGTGATGGAGCAAGTGAAATTATGAAGGTTTCCAGCATCTGCAGAATCTCCTGTGCTACATATCTAATATGCTAATAAAGCATTTTATACATTTTGTGCCTTGTAAAGAGTCAGGAGGCCACCGGATAGGCTAGGCTATGTAACACCAGGGGAACAGAGTGTGGCACCTATCGCTGTCTTTTACACCTAGGTTGGACTATGTGCTTTGCATGGAGGGTTGGCAAATTATCTCAATGTCATGAGGACATGACTAAATTTGGTCGGGGGAGAGTGTAACACCTTGGGAAATGTTTCACTGCTAATGTAATGGTCTTTCTGTAGAAGCAGTGTTTGGGTTATGGTTAGAAATAACAGGTGCTTTGGAATGTGGGCCATCCAATGAGGGGAGTGTGTTTTCATGCTATGTGCCTGACACCAAGGTAATCTGGGTCTCGTGTTCGGCGGAAGATGGAGAGAGAAGGAGCCAGAAAGGAGTGGACTTGGAGTGGGGCCGGGAGTTGATGAAGCCCAGGGAAATCGATGGAGGACCAGCAGAGGGGAAACAGTGAGCTCCAACTTGTGCAGATTAGACTTTCATTAAAATGGACACTTTTTGTTTTTCTTTTCTAACCCTTTAGTCAAATTAAGAATTATAACGCTAAATCATTTACTATGGTGTACTGTCTGTTATTTCGTGGTTCTGATTTGTAATGGGAACAAATCATTTAAGCATCCACACGAACAAGAGGTTTTGCACCTCAAACTTCACATGGTTGGCGGGGCCAGAGATCATCTTCCCTAGACTTACGCCACCAACCGAACCAGAGGGTTACATACAAAATAGAAGGTAATAATTCTAACAGGTGGAGAGTGGACTGTTATGTTTCATGATCTTCATTTGAAATTGGAATTGATTTACTATTGCCACATGTGCAGAGAAACAGTAGAATATTTTCCTATTCCTGTATTCTTTTCATTACTTTGATTGACTGCTATTGCAGTATTGTTAGGGCTCCTTCATAGCAGCATTACAATACATCACCTTAAATGGACATGGGGACCAGTAATACATGCTGACCTTGTCTAAGTGATCACCCACTTTGAACTGAGCAGGACTTACTTCCATTGTAGTACTTTAAATTCTGAAGTGGCTAATGAGTGCAATATGGGGCCCACAGGTGAAGGAATCCTGACAAGGCAATGGTTAACAGGCCAAGTAGGTGGGTGATTAAAGAGGTGGTGTGCTCCGCCCTTTGTTCAAAGTGTGCTCCCAGTGCATGGACTTGAGTCCCTCAGCGTCGTCCCAGATACTTCTCCGCTATTTTGAGCAGTCATGAACCAGAGTTTCCACAAGTGTTCAAGTATGTTACACTTTTTTCAATGTTTTGAGAACATACTAGTTTTGAGAATTTGATGCCATCAAGCGAATGATGTGATCTGTACATTGGAACCAACAAAGCTTAACTCGGGCTAAGCTAGGGATGTCAGTCTAGGCTACGGCGCGGATATTAAGTTGCTTATCCTGTTAAAAGGTTTGAAGGATATTACAAAGGTAACATTGTGGGTATCTTCCGTTACCCTGAGGTGCCTGCTGCATGGAGTCCATCATTCAAAATCAATAATGGACCTTGGTCTTTGTACCAGGTTTGATGTCTTGTTCTTCTCAGCCTTTTGGCTAAGATCAAATGTAGTATCGTGGTGGATCTCTGAGTATGCTGACATTGAGGATGGAAGAGGGACGTACTTGTCATGATCAAGGGGCTGACAAGAGTTTAACCTGCTGACATAGGAGTGGACCCTCATGCTGATTGGGAAAGCAATCTAAAACCACTTTCCAGCATTTTATTAACACCCAGTCAGAATGGATACACCTTTATTGACTGGAGGACCTGTGATCCAAAACACTTCAGGGTGGCAGAAGAGGGTCACAGTGAGAGAAACCCCTTCAACAGGGACCACTTCATTTGGAAGGTCCTGCTCAAGTACTGCAAGTTCAAGGCAAACAACATTTACTGAGTGCAGGACTTCACTAGTAATGGCTTCTTGATGTGACCTTCAAGTACACGGCAGCATGGCAGAAGTTCCTCCAGGATTTTCACAAGAAAGGGGATTGAGGCACCACTGTTGCTACTGAAGGTGCTGCCACTCTTCACCCAGAAGGAGTGTGTGACCACAGTGCACACATTCAATCCATATGTATCCATTGTGGATATCCTCACCTTCCTTGTCCATTAATTCAAGGGAGCAGGAAACTGTGTGAACATTAAAGATATGGTTGGGATCTGGACAAGCGAGCCCCAGGTGAAGGTCAAGTTGAGGATAGGCTTGAATGGCTCCATCATCCACCCTCCCTCAGACTTAGCCATAACTGCAACATCTGGACGTGTGGCAATGCCATCATCTGAAGAACTGCAAGCAGAAAGGTCATCAGACAAAAGACTGCCTGGAAAGCAAATGCTGTAACCTCTGAGGAGAAGCAGGCCATTTCTACAAAGCCTGCCCAAAGCATACCAGCATCTAGACATAGGCAATAAGAGGAGAAAATGGCATTGATAATGCCCAGGCAAATGTTGACGCACCCACCAGCAGTGTGGAGGCCAAGACCAACAATGAAATGCAGACTGTGACATCACGAGCCCCTACTCCCCAACCGAAAATCCCCAGGCCCCTCCACATTAGCAGGAGGAGTCCATGGAGGAGGGATAAGCAGAACCAGGCCATTCAGCCCATTGAGTCCACTCCGCCACTCCACCGTGGCCAATGCAGGATCCTACTTAACCCCATACACCTGCCTTCTAACCATATCCTTTGATGCCCTGACTGATCAGGAAATATCAACTTCTGCCTTAAATATACCCACAGACTTGGCCTCCACCGCAGTCTATGGCAGAGCATTCCACAGACTCACCACTCCTTGGCTAAAAACAAAATCTCTGTTCTAAAATTGCTGCTCAATTTTGAGGCTGTGCCCTCTAGTTCTGGATACCCCCACCAGAGAGAACATCTACTTCACATTCACCTTATCAAGTCCTTTTAACATTCAATAGTTCTCAATGAGATTCCCACACATTCTTCTAACTTCCAGTGAGTACAGGCCCAAAGCTGCCAAACACTCCTCATATGCTGACCCCTTCATTCCCGGAATCATCCTCGTGAACCTCCTCTGGACTCTCTGCAATGACAACACATCTTTTCTGAGGTATGGGGCCCAAAACTGTTGACGTTACTCCAAGTGCGGCCTGACTAGAGTCTTATAAAGACTCATCATTATCTCCTTGCTTTTATATTCTATTCCCCTTGAAATAAATGCCAACATTGCATTTGTCTTACTTAACCTGTGAATTAACCTTCTGGGACTCTTACACAAAGACTTCTGAGTCCCTCCGCACCTCTGATGTTTGAACCTTCTCCCCATTTAGGTAATAGTCTGCACTATTGTTCCTTTTACCAAAATGCATTATCATTCATTTCCCAACACTGTATTCCACATTTTTGCCCTTTCTTCCAACTTATCTAAGTTCTGCAGCAATTGCATTGCTTCCTCAGCACTAGATACCCCTCCACCCCTATCTTTGTATCACCCACAAACTTTGCCACAAAGCCATCAATTCCATTATCCAAATAATTGACAAACAATGTGAAAAGTAGTTATCCCAATTCTGATCCCTGTGGAACACTACTAGTCACTGGTGGCCAACCAGATATGGCCCCTTTTATTCCTACTTGCTGCCTCCTGCCTGTCAGCCATTCCTTTATCCATGCCAGTATCTTTCCTGTAACTCCATAGGATTTGATCTTGTTAAGCACCTTATCAAATGCCTTCTGAAAATCCAAGTGAATGACATCCATTGCCTCTCCTTTGTCCACTCTGCTTGTTACTTCCTCAAAGAACTCTAACAGATTTGTCAGGCAGGATTTCACTTTACAGAAACCATGCTGACTTTGACTTACTTTGTCATCAGCCTCCAAATACCCCAAAACTTCATCCTTAACAATAGACTCCAGACTCCAACACTTTCCCAACCACTGAGGTTAGGCTAAATGACCTATAATTTCCTTTAATTTGCCATCCTCCCTTCTTAAGGATTGGAGTGACATTTCCAATCTTCCAGTCCTCTGGGACCATGCCAGAAACAAGTGATTTTTTTAAAGATCATCACCAATGCATCTGCTATCTCTTCAGTAACCTCTCTCAGGACTTGGCATGTTATCCATCTGGTCCAGGTGACTTATCCACCTTAAGACCTTTGAGTTTGCCTAGCATGTTTTCCTTTGTTATAGCAATGGCACTCACTTCATCTCCCTGACACTCACGGACTCTGGCACACAGCAAGAGTCTTCCACAGTGAAGACAGATGCAAAGTAGCCATTAAGTTCATCTGCCATTTCTTTGTTCTCCCCCCCCCCCCATTACTACCTCACCAGCATCATTTTCCAGTGGTCCAATACTATCTCTCACTTCCCTTTTATTCTTTATATAACTGAAACACTTTTGGTATCCTGCTTTATA
The DNA here is from genome assembly GCF_030028105.1 of Mobula birostris. Lineage (NCBI taxonomy): Eukaryota > Metazoa > Chordata > Chondrichthyes > Myliobatiformes > Myliobatidae > Mobula > Mobula birostris. The sequence continues at coordinate 62,694,785 of NC_092381.1, read as the reverse complement.
TTATTGGCTAGTTTGCCCTTGCATTTCATCTTTTCCCTTATAGCTCTTTTAGTTGACTTTTGTTGGATTTTAAATGCTTCCCAAGCATCCAACTTCCCACTCACTTTTGCTACATTATAGTCCCTTTCTTTTGCTTTTATGCAGTCCTTAACTTACCTTGTCAGCCACAAATGTCTACCCCCGCCAGCTGAGAACAACTTCTTTCATGGGACTTGCCTTGCATCTTGTGAACTATTCTCAGAAAGTTCAGCCATCTCTGCTCTGTCATCATCCCACCCAGTACCCTCCTCCAATCCATCTAGACAAGAAGTGAAATGGCAGGTGGTGAAGAGAGGAAATCCCTGAAGACAACATCCAAAAGATAGTGGGCTGCCAAGAGTTAAAGGAATAGGAAGGGCAGGACAACAAACAGATGCCAGCAACCTCTCTTTGTCAGAGGATGAAGCAAGCACAGGAATCTGATAGCTCAGGCATTGGAAGTGCCAATTAATAGAGGAAAAAGTATAAAGGAGCCAACAGGCAATTATGGATAGGGAAAGAATTATGTTACCCAAATCCCAGACCAGGTGCAGCACAAAATCCATAAGCTCCCAGCTCCGGGAGCGGCACAGTGCCCAATCAAACCCAGCACTGGGAAACCGGGAGCTGTACAGAGGCCACTTGTTCCCAGCTCCAGGAAACCAGGAGCAGCAGAGGAGACAACCACCACCAGCTCCCGGAGTCTGGGAGCAGACCAACATCTGAGAGGTGGACAGTGTGGATCAACTAGAGCAGGATGTCGGAGGAGGAACAGTGACCAACCTCCCTCCAGGCACACCACCAGCATCGCCACACCCAAGAGAGGATCATCCTCAGTACCTGAACCCACAAGCAGTATGCCAGTTCACCAATGCTGTGTGCATGATAGCTCAAACTGAGTGACAAGTGGACTGTGATACAAGAACTCAATCATGGACATAAAACTGGCATCTTTGAATGTGTGCAGTGTGAAGAGAATGGTGCAACCTGTCAACGCTTTACAATAGCTGGCCAAGTCAAGGCGTGTGTGACTTTTTTTCAGGAGTACGGGCTACCACACCTCCACAGCTACCAGAGGTGGGCGTGATGATGGCCCTATGGTTTTTCTGTGTGGTTGGGGGGCAATCATTGTTGTGCTTTGGGCCTGGGAATTTTGCTATGGGGAAGCAACTTGTCAATCACCCGTTAGAGAGGTGGTTGGGGGGGAGGGTTCACGTCCTCATGGCAGACAAAATGAACCGGAACACTCTGCTGCGGCTAATTAATGAGTATGCCTCAACTGTGCAGAGCGAGTGGCTGGCCGGCTTCAAGCAGTTCCCACCACTGATGCTGTTGTCATTCTGGCCAGTGCCTCCAACTGCATCATCGACGCGGCTGGACAGTCTGTCAGTGTGGACTCAGACTGGGCAGCAAGCCCAGATTCTTGATGGAAATGGCTAAAACCGCCAAGCTGTGCAGCCCCTTCAGCAACCCAGTAGGCAGAGCACCGCTTCAACCCACCTGCTCACAACTGGATGACCCAGTCTACTCTTGGATCAATTCCTCTTTATGTCAGAATCTGTCACAGTCAGATTCACTGACGTCACACTGATGCTCTTCTCTGACTACTGCCTCCTCCAAGCTTCCTGTCACCTACAGGAGGACTAGAAAGCAGGCAGACAGGGGGACATGGAAGCTAAAATCAGGCTAATGACACCAGAGAACATTAAGGAACTTGAGAGGGACTACACAGGTTGGAGAACCTTGAAGCCCCTCTTTGATTCCTCTGTTCACTGGTGGGAAGCATCAAAAGGTTCTTCATCTGCAAAGACAGAGTCAGAGGGAGTCAGAGGGTCCAGACAGTGACTTCTCCTTCTGCAGTCCAGGGGATGGATCTGAGGGATGAGTAATGAGAGGTGAAAGGTGAAAGGCCAGCAGATCCACTACTTCCATGCCAAATCCTCCAAGATCATCCTCCAGTCCTGGGTTTTCACTCTGGAACAGGATAAGGTGTGCTCATGTTTCTTCCAAAAGGTTCATTGGGGGGGGAGGAGCTCTGTGATGCATTGCCTTAATGAAGAGGAGAGCTCAGTAGCATCCTCACAGACAGGCATACTGAAGATCTGCAGATTCTTCTGTGTCAGTCTTTATGACAGAAAGGTCACAGACACCACAGCTTCCCAGAAATTTCTGTCCTCTTTCACTTTGGTGTTAGATGACAGCAAACAGGAAAGTCTGGACCAGCCACTGACCCTGGAGGAGCTGGCCAGCTCCATTCATTTCTTTCACTCAAGTAAAACTCATGGAAGCAACAGCTTACCGGCTGAATCGTACTCAGCTGTGTGGCACTGGAGGGGCTCAGACTTGCTGGAAGTGTAGAATGCTATGCTCCTAGCTGGCAGCCTGTTGAACTCCATGAGGAAGGGCATCATTTCCCACCTCTACAAGCAGAAGGGGAAGAGGGATGATATCAGGATTTCAAGGCCAATTTCACTGTTGAATGTAGACTATAAGATCATGTCCAAGGCCATAGGCAAGAGGGTGAAGTCTATTCTGGGACAGGTGATCCTCCCAGACCAAACGTGTGGTGTACTTAGCAGGAAGATCTTTGACAGCCTCACACTACTCAGGGACACTCATTGCCAAAGTGCAGGACAGGGGGTCATGCCTTCCAGGTCAGCTTGGACCAGGAGAAACCTTTTGACAGGATGTCACACACATACACAATGGACATACTCTCCAACATGGGTTTTGGGGATAGAATCAGGAATTGGATGCAACTGCTCTACACAGACATCTGTAGTGCAGTTTGAATCAGTGAGAGGGAAACAGGTAACTTCACCATAAAGTCTGGAGTCAGGCACAGTTGTCCACTCTCCCCTCTTATTTGTGTACTATATAGAACCCTTTGCCAAAGGTATCAGGAAGGACAAGAGCATAAAAAGCGTGATGCCGCCTGGCAGTGGAGGAACCCAAGCAAAAACCTCCCTGTGCATGGATGACATCACTGTCTTCTGCTCAGGTTTAGGGCCAGTTCGCAGAATGATCAGCATATGCACCCAGTTTGAGTTGGCATCAGGGGTCAGAGTTAACTGCACAAAGAGCAAGGCCATGGTCTTCAGCAACAGGCCCAACCGATCCCATGTCCTCTTAACCATCGGGGTCTGTGCAAAGAATTGGCTGGAGTGGATTCGGAAGGTAAAACAAAAATTGGAACTGTGTGGAGAGTGCTCCCTATCCCTGGGAAGAACTTGGTCGTCAGGTGTGAGATTCTCTCAGGGCATCTGTACTTGGTGCAGGTGTGGTCCATCCCCCAATCCTCCAGCTTGGGAATCATCTGAACTGTCTTCAGGTTCATCTGAGGATCCAAGATGGAGCAAGTCAGACAGGTCACAATGCATAAGTCTCTGTACAGTGGGAGCAAAAATATACCAACGTTGCCCTTGTGTGGCTGCACCAGCTGTGCGTGAAACCTAAATAAGATAGTGCAGATCAACATGTGGCTGAAGACATGGTGCAGGAGGGAGGGCTTCAGATTTATAGATAATTGGGCAGTTTTCCAGGGAATGTGGGACCTGTTCCGGCAGGACGGTTTACATCTGAACTGGAGGGGGACAAATATTCTTGCAGGTAGGTTTGCTAGAGAGGCTCCAGTGGATTTAAACTAGATACAAGGGGGTAGGGGAACCAGAGTGTAGGAACAGATGTATGGGAGAAGGAAGAAAAAGAAAATAGTAAAGTTGTTTGCACCCTTAGTGATAAACAGAATAAGAGATGGAAAATTTCTTAAATGCATTTATTTTAAAGCTAGGAGCATTATAAGAAAAGTGGATGAGCTTAAAGCATGGATTGATACCACGAAGTATGTTGTGGTAGCTATTTGTGAAACGTGGTTACAGGAGGGGTGTGATTGGCAACTAAATATTCCTGGATTTAATTGCTTCAGGTGTGATAGAATCGGAGGGACAAGAGGGAGAGGTGTTGCATTGCTTGTCAGAGGAAACATTACAGTGGTGCTCTGGCAGGATAGATTAGAGGGTTCATCTCGGGAGGTTATTTGGGTGGAATTGAGGAATGGGAAAGGTGTAGTAACACTTATGGGGGTGTATTATAGACCACCAAATGGGGAGCGAGAATTGGAGGAGAAAATTTGTAAGGAGATAGCAGATATTTGTAGTAAGCACAAGGTTGTGATTGTGGGAGATTTTAATTTTCCACACATAGACTGGGAAGCCCATACTGTAAAAGGGCTGGATGGTTTGGAGTTTGTAAAATGTGTGCAGGATAGTTTTTTGCAGCAATACATAAAGGTACCAACTAGAGAAGAGGTAGTGTTGGATCTCCTGTTAGGGAATGAGATAGGTCAGGTGACGGAGGTTTGTGCTGGGGAGCACTTCGGGTCCAGTGATCACAATGCCATTAGTTTCAATATAATTATGGAGAAGGATAGGTCTGGACCCAGGGCTGAGATCTTTGATTGGAGAAAGGCTAACTTTGAGGAGATGCGAAAGGATTTAGAAGGAGTGGATTGGGACAATTTGTTTTATGGGAAGAATGTAATAGAGAAATGGAGGTAATTTAAAGGTGAAAATTTGAGGGTACAGAATCTTTATGTTCCCGTTAAGTTGAAAGGAAAGATTAATCGTTTGAGAGAGCCATGGTTTTCAAGGGATATTAGAAACTTGGTTCAGAAAAGGAGAGATATCTACAATAAATATAGACACCATGGAATAAATGAGGTGCTCGAGGAATATAAAGAATGTAAAAAGAATCTTAAGAAAGAAGTTAGAAAAGCTAAAAGAAGATATGAGGTTGCTTTGGCAAGTAAGGTGAAAATAAATCCCAAGGGTTTCTACAGTTATATTAATAGCAAAAGGATAGTGAGGGATAAAATTGGTCCCTTAGAGAATCAGAGTGGGCAGCTATGTGTGGAGCCAAAAGAGATGGGGGAGATTCTGAACAATTTCTTTTTCTTTCTTTCTTTCTTTTCTTTTTTTTTAATTAATCATACAGATAAAAGAAATAAAAAGAAAAAATACAAAGAAAAACCCCCAAAAAGAAACAAAAAGAGAACTAAATACTAAACCCAAAAAAGCAAACGGAACAAAACAAGGTGAGACCATTATCTTAAATTGAACACGTTCAATAATGTCGTCAACTCTGCTCCTCTATTCATATATTTTAAGTTAGTAAGAAGGATTCAGAAAGGTCAAATTACATCATATGAAAATGTTGAATAAATGGTTTCCAAGTCTCTTCAAATTTAACCGAAGAATCAAAAATATCACTTCTAATTTTTTCTAAATTTAAACATAATATAGTTTGGGAAAACCATTGGAATGTAGTAGGAGGATTGGTCTCCTTCCAGTTCAATAAAATGGATCTTCTGGCCATTAAAGTAAAAAATACAATCATCTGACAGGCTGAAGAAGATAAAGATCTATGTTCAACCATTGGCAATCCAAAATTTCCATAATAGGATGGGGTTGTAAATCAAAACACAGAACTGTTAAGATAATATCAAAAATATCTTTCCAATATTTTTCCAAAAGAGGACAGGACCAAAACATATGAATTAAAGAAGCCACCTCAGAGTGACATCTGTCACAAATAGGGTGTATATGGGAATAAAAATGGGCTAATTTATCTTTAGACATATGGGCTCTATGCACTACTTTAAATTGTATTAATGTATGCTTAGCACATATAGAGGAAGTACTGACTAATTGAAAAATTTTATCCCATTTCTCTATAGGTAGGCAAAGTTGAAGTTCCCTTTCCCATTCATTTTTAATTTTATCAGATATATCTGGCTGTAATTTCATAATTATATCATAGATAAATGCTATTAATCCCTTCTGAAGAGGATCTAAACCTCAAATTTTATCGATGATATCAGTACGGTATGAGGTCGGAAAGGTAGACAACATGGTATTTTAAAAATTTCTTATTTGTAAATATCTAAAAAAATGGGATCAAGACAAATCAAATTTCTTAGATAACTGTTCAAAAGACATGAAACAGTTATCCAGATATAAGTCACGAAAACATGTTATATCTTTCGTTTTCTATATCAAAAAACCTTGGTCCATAACTGAGGGTTGAAAAAAAAAGTTAGATATAATAGGGCTTCTAATATAAATTAGTTCAAACCAAAAAATTTACGAAATTGAAACCATATTCATAATGTATGTTTAACTATTGGATTAACCGTTTGTTTATTCAATTTATATAGTACAAAAGGAAGTGAAGTTCCGAAAATGGAAGCCAAAGAGAACCTTTGTACAGAGTGACCTTCAAGGTTTACTTTACCCAATGTGGATTTGGAATTATATTCCAATCTTGTGTCCAAAATATTAAATATCGAATATTAATTGCCCAATAATAGAATCTTAGATTAGGCAGTGCTAAACCACCATCTTTCTTGGACTTTTGTAAATATCTGGGATTTTTGTTCTGCCATATATAACAGGAAATTTTAGAATCAATAGTATCAAAAAAGGATTTAGGAATAAAAATTGGTATCGTTTCAAATAAATATAAGAATTTAGATAAAATAATCATTTTAATAGCATTAATTCAGCCAATCAGTGATAGAGACAATGGGGACCACTTAGTAATCAGTTGTTTAACCTAACTAATTAACGGTAAAAGGTTGAACTTGAATAAATCCTTATGTCTCTTAGTAATTGTAACTCCCAAATAAGTAAAATAGTCAGTAATCACTCTGAATGGAGAACATCTATAAATGGGAACCTGCCTATTTAATGGAAAAAGTTCGCTCTTACCCAGATTCAATTTATAACCAGAAAAACTACTACGCTGAGTAAGCAGAGTTAATACTGCCGGAATAGATTTCCCCAGGTTAGAAATATATAATAGTAAATCATCTGCATATAGTGATAGTTTATGTGTCTCATTTCCACGGGTAATGCCAAATATATTAGGGGAGTCACGAATAGCAATAGCTAGCGGTTCCAAGACAATATTGAATAGTAGTGGACTAAGAGGGCAGCCCTGCCTAGTACCACGGAGTAGAAGAAAAAGGGGAGATCTTTGATTATTAGTAAATACCGAAGCCAAAGGAGTAAGATATATCAATTTAATCCAAGATATAAATATCAGACTTAAATTAAATTTCTCAAGGGTATTAAATAAGTATGTCCATTCAACTCTGTCAAAGGCTTTCTTAGCATCCAATGAAATGACACATTCTGGAATTCTGGGTGAAGGAGTATAAACAATATTCATTAATCTCCTAATATTAAAAAAGAGTAACGATTTTTAATAAATCCAGTCTGATCAGCTGAAATAATTTGAGGTAATACATTCTCCAATCTCATTGCCAATATTTTAGAAAAAATCTTGGAATCCACATTCAACAAAGATATAGGCCTATAAGATGCACATTCAGTAGGGTCCTTATCTTTTTTAAGAATTAGAGAAATAGAAGCTCGATAAAAAGATTGTGGTAATTTACCTATAGATACTGCATCCCTAAAAATTCTACATAGCCAAGGAGTCAGTGCAGTAGAGAAAATTTTTTTAAAATTCTACTGTATATCCGTCTGGGCCAGGTGCTTTACCTGAGTTCATCGAAAGAATAGCATTTTTTATTTCCTCTACCATAATAGGTATGTCTAGTTTTAAACATTCATTAGATGATAATTTTGGAATATTCAATTTCTTTAAAAAACCATGCATTATAGTGGAGTCATCAGGAAATTCTGGTTGATATAAGGAGGTATAAAATTCTTGAAAGGATTTATTTATCTCGTCATGGTCAACCGTCAAAGTGCCATCTTGTTTACGAATCGTAACAATCTGTCGCTTAACTGAGGCCGATTTCAATTGATTAGCCAATAGTTTCCCAGTTTTATCACCATGTATATAGAATTGACTCTTAGTTTTGGTTAATTGACTTTCAATTGAAAATGATAGTAATAGAGTATGTTCCATTTGAAGTTCAACTCTCTGTTTGTAAAGCTCCTGATTAGGGGCTATGGAATATTTCTTGACAATTTCTTTAATTTTGTCAACCAGTTTAAGTATTTCATTATTAGTTCGCTTTTTTAATCCAGCAGTATTTGAAGTAATTTGTTCACGAATATATGCTTTAAAAGTATCCCATAGTGTCCCACTTGTAGAATTCGTTGTCAAGAAAAAATTAATCTGTTCCTAAATAAACTTGACAAAATCTGAATCTTGAAGCAAAGTGGTATTAAATCGCCATTGTCTAGAATGAGAAGATGTATCCCTTGACTTATTAGATAGTTTCAACAGCGCATGATCAGAAACAGCAATGGAATCATATTTGCAACCAGTAAGAAGTGGAACTAATCGAGAGTCGATAAGAAAATAATCAATTCTTGAATAGTGATGATATACATGTGAAAAAAATGAGAACTCTTTCTCATTTGGATGCAAGAATCTCCAAATTTCTGAGATTCCAGGGTCAGTCATAAAAGAGTTAATAAGAGTAGCCGATTTATTGGGAAGTACTTGATTGGACATGGATCTATCCATCAAAGGATTTAAACAACAGTTGAAATCTCCACCCATAATCAACATATAATCATTTAAATTAGGAAGAGATGTAAAGAGATTCTTTAAAAAATCGGGACACTCGACGTTTGGGGCATAAACATTAAGCATAACAACTTTTTTGCTAAATAACAAACCAGTAATTTAAAAAAATCTTCAATTTCTTTTCTTCGGTATTCATGAAGGAGAAAGATATTGAATTGTGTAAGATAAGGGAAACAGGTAGGGAAGTTATGGAAACTATGATGATTAAAGAAGATGAAGTACTGGCGCTTTTAAGGAATATAAAAGTGGATAAGTCTCCGGGTCCTGACAGGATATTCCCTATGACCTTGAGGGAAGTTAGTGTGGAAATAGCAGGGGCTCTGACAGAAATATTTCAAATGTCATTAGAAACAGGGATGGTGCCAGAGGATTTGCGCATTACTCATGTTGTTCCATTGTTTAAAAAGGGTTCTAAGAGTAAACCTAGCAATTATCGGCCTGTGAGTTTGACGTCAGTGGTGGATAAATTGATGGAAAGTACTCTTAGAGATGGTATATATAATTATCTGGATAGACAGGGTCTGATTAGGAATAGTCAACATGGTTTGTGTGTGGAAGGTCATGTTTGACAAATCTTATTCAATTTTTTGAAGAGGTTACTAGGAAAGTTGACGAGGGTAAAGCGGTGGATGTTGCCTACATGGACTTCAGTAAGGCCTTTGACAAGGTTCCACACGGAAGGTTAGTTAGGAAGGTTCAATCATTAGGTATTAATATTGAAGTAGTAAAATGGATTCAGCAGTGGCTGGATAGGAGGCACCAGAGAGTAGTGGTGGTTATCTGTTTGTCAGATTGGAGGCCAGTGACTAGTAGTGTGCCTCAGGGGTCTGTACTGGGTCCAGTGTTGTTTGTCATATACATTAATGATCTGGATGATGGGGTGGTAAATTGGATGAGTAAGTATGCAGATGATACTAGATAGGTGGAGTTGTGGATAATGAAGTAGGTTCTCAAAGCTTGCAGAGAGATTTAGGCCAGTTAGAAGAGTGGGCTGAAAGATGACAGATGGAGTTTAATGCTGAAAAATGTGAGGTGCTACATTTTGGGAGGACTAATCAAAATAGGACATACATGGAAAATGGTAGGACATTGAAGAATGCAGTAGAACAGAGGGATCTAGGAATAATGGGGCATAATTCCCTGAAGGTAGAATCTCATGTGGATAGGGTGGTGAAGAAAGCTTTTGGTATGCTGGCCTTTATAAATCAGAGCATTGAGTATAGGAGTTGGGATGTAATGTTGAAATTGTACAAGGCACTGGTGAGGCCAAATTTGGAGTATTGTGTACAGTTTTGGTCACTGAATTATAGGAAAGATGTCAACAAAACAGAGAGAGTACAGAGAAGATTTACTAGAATGTTACCTGGGTTTCATCACCTAAGTTACAGAGAAAGGTTGAACAAATTGGGTCTTTATTCTTTGGAGCGTAGAAGGTTGAGGGGGGACTTGATAGAAGTATTTAAAATTATGAGGGGGATAGGTACAGTTGACGTGGATAGGCTTTTTCCATTGAAAGTGGGGGAGATCCAAACAAGAGGACATGAGTGGAGAGTTAAAGGGCAAAAGTTTAGAGGTAACATGAGGGGGAACTTCTTTACTCAGAGGGTGGTAGCTGTGTGGAACGAGATTCCAGCAGAAGTGGAATCAGGTTCGATGTTGTCATTTAAAGTTAAATTGGACAGCTATGTGGACAGGAAAGGAATGGAGGGTTATGGGCTGAGTGCAGGTCAGTGGGACTAGGTGAGAGTAAGAGTTCGATACAGACTAGAAGGGCCAAGATGGCCTGTTTCCGTGCTGTAATTGTTATATGGTTATATGGTACAAAAATAGGTGAGGGGGTAGGTAGTGCTGAGGAAGCAATGTGATTGTGCAGAACTTGGACAAATTGGAAGAATAGGCAAATAAGTGGCAGATGGAATACAGTGCTGGGAAATACATGATGCATTTTGGTAAAAAGAACAATAGTGCAGACTATTATCTAAATGAGGAGAAAATTCAAACATCCTCATGCAGGACTCCCAGAAGGTTATTTCACAGGTTGAGTCTGTGGTAAGGAAGGCAAATCCAATGTTGGCATTTATTTCAAGGGGAATAGAATATAAAAGCAAGGAGATAATTCTTAGCCTTTATAGGACACCAGTCAGGCCACACTTAGAGTATTGTCAACAGTTTTGAGGCCCATATCTCAGAGGATGTATTGTCTTTAGAGAGAGTCCAGAGCATGTTCACAAGAATAATTCTGGGAATGAAGGGGTTAACATATGAGGAGCATTTGGCAGCTTTGGGCCTGTACTTACTGGAATTTAGAAGAATGAGTGGGGATCTCATTGAAAACTATCGAATGTTGAAAGGACGATATAAGGTGGATGTTTCCTCTGGTGGGGGTATCCAGAACTAGAGGGCGCAGCTTCAAAATTGACGGACAACCTTTTGAACAGAGGTAAGGAGGAATTTTTTTAGCCAGAGAACAGTAAATCTGTGGAATGCTGTGCCTCAGACTGCAGTGGAGATCAAGTCCGTGGGTATATTTAAAGCGGAAATTAATAGATACCTGATTTGTCGGGGCATCAAGGGAGTTGGTGAGTGGGCAGGTATGTGGGGTTGAATAGGATCTGGGATCGGTCATGATAAAATGGCGGAGTGGACTCGATAGGCTGAATGGCCTAATTCTGCTCCTATGTCTTATGGTAAAATAGTAAGCATGTCTATGGGACCGACAGACACACACACACAGAGATGAACATCAAGTGCTGCTGGCAGATCATCAACGCAATGAAAGACAACCTTTGGTTTGCCTGAATGTTGTTGATCGGCCAGCGCGTTGGGATGTCCAAGGAGGAATGCTGCTGACTGGTAGTGGTGTATGTTCCAGACTGCAGGAGTACGTGCTGAATGATGCACTGAAGCTCACTGCAGACACTGCAAGGGCTCAGTGGGGAAGGACTCAAGGGTGAAGCATTCTACTGCTGCTGCAGAGGGTGGGCCTGGCTTGTGGGAGAAAACCCCCCTCCACCCCCCCCACTCCAATTATTGAAATAGGATACCAGCCCAGTGGGACACACGAGTGGCAGCAATGCTATTGATTGAAATGTAGGAATATAAGTGGTGCTAGTGTCAAAACGGTTGTTGTGATGTGCCTAGTGTGGTAGTGTAGTGGGTAGTTCTTGTCCCTCTCACTTTCAGCTTCCACTGCTGGCTAGCGGTCTTGCGAGAAGGAGAGCTGAATGTGTAAGTCTCTCCCTGCCAGTACATAGCATCTCCAATGACAAGCCTCATGTAATGACTCCTCGCTGGTGATGTATGGAAATTGAAGTCCTTTCAGACTCAAGATGAACTACAGAGGATGGGGTTGAGGTCTAGCCCTTGCACATGTAGCACTCAGGCCCACCAGTGTGTGGACACGCCCTGGTGCAAATGAACCAGCTCCTCAGCTATGGGTAAATAGCCCCACTGCCTTGTGGGCAGCCTCAGGAGAGACGAAGGCTACAGGAATAAACCCAGACAGCAAATCCAGAATGGAGCCCCTAAGGCAGCTGGACGTCATTCACCATCCTTCCGGCAGCTCCTGCAGCCAAGCTGGTGCTGAATGTATTGCTTCAGAAGCTTTCCTTTCGACTACACTGGTGAAACCGAGAGGGGGATCTTGACAACTGGGCATCTCAGGATCTACACACCTTCCACCCAAACTTGTGATGATCATCATCCATTGCCCTTCGAGACAGATGGATGCCAACCAACCAACCAAGTAGTGCTAGAACGTTTGTGAACCTGTAGAATTTTCTTTATTTCTGCATAAATGTGACCTAAAATGATCAGATCTTCACACAAGTCCTAAAGCTAGATAAAGAAAACCTAATTAAATAAATAAAACAAAAAACATATTTGTTCATTTATTTTTTTGAGAAAAATGATCCAATATTACATGTATTTGTTGGAGAAAGTATGTGAACCGTTGTTTTCAATAACTGGTGTGACCCCCTTGCACAGCAATAATTTCAACCGAGCATTTCTGGTAACTGTTGATCAGTCCTGCACATCAGCTCGGAGGAATTTTAGGCCATTCCTACTAACAAAACTGCTTCAGCTCTGGGATGTTGGTGGGCTTCCTTGCTTCGGGTCCTACCACAACATAGAATTAAGCTCAGGACTTTGACTTGGCCACTCCAAAACACAAATTTTCTTATTTTTAAACCATTCTGTTGTATTTCAGATCATTGTCTTGCTGCAGTATCCAACTTCTATTAAGCTTCAGGTGATGGACTGCTACCCTGACATTCTCCTGTAAAATGTCTTGCTGTAATTTTGAATTCATTGTTTCCTCAACGATTGCAAGCTGTCCAGGCCCTGAGGCAGCAAAGCGGCCCCTTCCACCATGCTTCACAGTTGGGATGAGGTTTTGGTGTTGGTATACAGTGCAGTGCCCTTTTTCCTCCAAACATAGCAATGTACATTTCTGCCAAAAAGTTCAACTTTTATCTCATCTGCCCACAGAACATTGTCCCAGAAGTGTTGTAGAACATCCAGGTGGCCTTTGTAAACTTGAGACGTGCAGCAATTTTTTTTTTGGAGAGCAGTGGTTTCCTCTGTGGTGAATTTCCATGAATACCATTCTTGTTCTGTGTTTTTCTTATACTGGATACATGAACAGAGACTTTAGCAAGTTTTAAGGATTTCTGCAGGTCTTTGGCTGTTACCCTTGGGTTCTTTTTCACCTTCTTTGGCATTGCATGTTGTGCTCTTAGTGTGATCTTTGCAGGATGCCCACTCTTAGGGAAAGTAGCAACAGTACCGAGTTTCCTCCATTTGTAGACAATTTCTGTTACTGAGAACTGATGAACACTCCAGTGTTGAGAAATGCTTTTGTAGTCAATTCCAGCTTCGTGCATCTCTACAATTCTTCTTCTAAGATCCTCTGAAAGTTACTTTGATCGAGGCATGGTGCACATAAACAGATTTTTTTTTACTAAACTTGGAATTGAGGTTACTAGGAGGACCTGATTACCTCCTTCTGGAATGTGGGCTAGAGTTTTATTTTTTTCTAGACTGAAGTCTTCCTTAGTAACCCACAGTTTCTATTGTTGGGTTGCATTTATTGATGAAAATAATATGCAGGTTTCACGTCAGAGTAAGCAGGAGGTTTTTGAATGGTTAACTTTCCACAGATGGAATCATTGAGAATCCACACTAGTTCATTCTAAACAGCAAAACCCACTCCATAAAGATGACTCTCCTCTTACATTTTGCCCTTATTTTGGAAGGTATTTTTTTGGCATGGACAGCTTTTGTCCTCTCTCTCACACAGGGTAGCAGTGGTAATGTCAAAATAACTGAGTTCTTGTGCAATGATCATGACTGGCATTCAAGGATGTCACTGTTGGGGTGGTCCATAAGAGTTCTGATGTTTCAGGTCCCAAACTTCCTATTATGTAAGGAACTACAGTATATATGATTTCTTTGAATGGTGTGGCTTTGCACATGAGCTACTACATGGATTTGACAGAGTAAGGTCTTGGTCCACTGGCAAATGGAATGAGGTCTTGATCCTGTTACAAAAATTACCCCTCATAATAATGATCAGCGAGACATAGGGAATCTGTATTTACCAATAAGTAACTTCTATTGCTTCATCTAAAAAGAACATGGGTTCACAAACTATCTATCTGTGTGAAATATAGATGGGGAATTATGGAACACCTTTGGTAGGGCAATCCATGTGCACTGCTGTCCCTGAAAGGTAAATGCAAACTTCTATTGACACTCTGGTTCTAGTGGGACAGACCAAAAACCATTATTTATGTCAAGAACTATGAACCATTGTCCTCTTTCATTCTGTTTGACCACTGTCTCTGGGTTAGTTGTTACAGTTGCGGCTGTTAACAGGGTTATTTTATTCTGCTTTCAATAGTCTATTGTCAACCTTCAACTACCATCTGGTTTCCTTACTGGCCATATAGGTGAGTTATTAGTGGAGGCTACTGGCCTCAGTACCCCTTGTTGTACCAAACTCTGTAGTATTATCTTACCTCCATCTTCCTCTGCTTTTTGGGAAACCCATATTGCTTCTGTGGTTTGGGGTCAAGACGCACACACTGCCAGTCATCTTTCCACAGTCATGCTTGTGCCTTGCAAATGCTCCTGCATTCTGTGCAATGATTTGCTGCACCATCTGATCATTGCTCATCTCCTCTGGTTTTATCCACATTTCACTCATTGTACATATTCTGTCCTGGTATTCTCCTGCTGGGATCTGCATGTGGTGTATGTTATTCATGCCAGTTGATATCTGCCAAATCATACAATTAACTGGGTCAAAACAAAGCCAGATAATCACTCCCCAGTATATGTTCCTGCTCACTGGGTAATTCCATCAACACCATTGAATGTTCCAATGCTCTGTCTCCTATTCTAACTTACAGTGGTACACCCACATGTCCCACTTGTGAATGTCCTGTGAATCCACTTGGGATAATTTTGCCTCATATCTCCCAACTTACTTTATTTACATTAGTGGTGTTGACAGTGGATCAGATCCTCCAGTGTCCCATAAAAGGGAAACAGGGCAGCCTCTGATCCCACCACTCACTAGTGTTTGGATATGGCCTAAGTGCAGAGTGAGTGAGAGACATTGAAGCAGGTCAATACTTCACAAACTTTATTGCAAATAGTGTTAAAGGGAAAAATAAATAAACACTAGGTCAAATAAGACCGTTAACTAAAACTCCCAAGTGGGAAATGGAAGCCTACACTGGGGCTGTAAAGAAAATCTAAACATTAAACGAATACCACTAGTCTTTCAAAGTCAGTTGACTCAAAAGTCCAATTTCTCAGGAAAGGCCGAAAGCAAACAGGCAGTGAAGCGTTGCTGTGCTCTGTCCAAGTCTGGACAAGTACGCTGACACCAAGTATGGAGTTAAATACTATCACGATTAAATAATTAGCGGACACGTGCATTTTCACAAGCGTAATTACCGTATCTAATGCACTGCTGAATCCGAGATTGTGACAGGGCTCCCCTCTCTAGGCTCAGCCCGAGGTGCCACAGACCTGTGTCCACTGGAAGTCCCGGATTAGTAACTTGTCCAAGATGTCCTTCGCCGGGATCCAAGTACGTTCTTCTGGGCCAAACCCTTCCCAGACCACAAGGTACTGAACCTTACCACGTACCCGGCGAGATGCCTGGAGGCGCTGCACAGTATAGACAAGGGAACCATCTACCAGGCGGGGAGAGGGGGAGGTGGGGTGACTGGGGCTAGGGGAGAGGTAGTAACCGGCTTGAGCTGGGAAACATGGAATACTGGGTGGATCTTCAGTGATGCTGGCAGACGCAATCGATAGGACACCTTGTTGACAGCCTTTTCCACTAAAAACGGTCCCACGTAGCGCGGTGCCATTTTCTGGTTCTTGACTTTCAGGGGAAGATCCCTTGATGCCAACCAGTTCTCCACTCCTGGCTTGAATGGCCTTACTTGTCGACGGAGCTAATCAGCCTGCCGGGAATGCTGTTTCTGGGCGTGCAGCAGAGAAGCCCTGGCTCGTCTCCAGGTTCGCTTGTAGCGCTGGATCAGCTGTTCAGCAGCAGGAACTCCTATGTCGATCTCCTGATCAGGGAAGAGTGGGGGCTGGACTCCCTTCTGACGTTCAAAGGAGACATACCGGTGGAGGACGACTGGAGGTTATTGTGGGCGATCTCTGCCCAAACCAATTGGGAGCTCCAGGACGTGGGATTGGAAGAGGCAGGGGTGTCTCCAACTCCTGGTTCACTCTGTCTGGCCTTTATGCTGGGGTGGAAGCCAGAAGAGAGGCTGGCCGGGGCTCCTACAAGAGAGCAGAAAGCCTTCCAAAAGCGAGAAGTGAACTGTGGTCCACGACCAAACACTGTCTTCAGGAAAGCCATGGAACCTGAATACCTGTTGAACCATGACTGTGGCAGTCTTACGAGCCGATGGGAGCTTGGGGAGGGCAATGAAGTGGACTGGTTGCTGAGGGAGGAGGACGAGGGCGAGGAAAGACGGTGATCAGTCGGTGTAGGAAGTTTGAAACACTCAGTTACCCGGTCGTCAACTCGAATAGCCAGATTAATCAGGTCATCCAGACTATCCTGCTCGTCCCGGACACGATCTCATGCCGGACCCCTGCGTTGGGTCCACGCTGGAAGGAGGTGATGAGAGATCTCTCATTCCATCCCGTCTCTACTGCAAGTGAGTGGAATTTCACTGCATAGGCTCCCACCGTTCCTCTGCCTTGGCGCAGGTCCAAGAGTCGGTGGGCAGCCTCCTGACCCTGTACTGGAAGATCGAAAACCCTCCTTAACTCCACCAGGAAATGTCAGAACGTCTGGGCTGCGGGGTATCCTTGCTCGCGTGAAGCGTTGAACAGGCTGAGTGGAGGTCCGTCAAGAAGATTGATCATATACGCTAATTATCGCGCATCACCAAAACGACCAGGCTAAGCTTGGAATGTCAGCTCGCATTGGGTAATAAAATTTCGGCAACCATCGGGATCACCAGAATATCTGCCTAGTGGTGGAATATTCGGTTCCTGTACGGTCGTGGGAGTCGGCTCTGGTCCGGGAGCAGGAGCATTAGTAGCAGAGATTGTTGGGGCAGCAGAAGAGGAGGGCCTGCGAGATGCTGTGAGTGGGACTGAGGCGGCCTGAAGCTACTGAATTGAGCTGGCGAGAACGTTAATGTCTGCCTACTGATGCTGGCTGTTTACAGCAAGTTCGTGGACGGCGGCCGTGAGTGCGGAAATCGCAGACTCCCGAGTCTGGTTGTCTGTGGTGAGCTGTTGAACAGTAGCGGCTAGGGACGATACCTGTTCCTCCATGTGAGACTGGGTTTGTCGGCATGAGGTTATCTGCCTCATTGCCTCCGCTACTTCACTGAGAACAGATTCCATTGCCTGTAGCTTGTCTCCCACCTGACCAGTGACTCTCATGGCCAAGGTCAGCTGCTCTCTCTCTGCTGGGTCCATCTTTGTGTGGTCGAGACTTGCTGTTACCAGGTTCGGATATGGCTCAACTGCGGAGTGAGAGACACCGAAGAAGGTCGATAGTTCACAAACTTTATTGCGAACAGTGTTAAAGGGAAAATAAAACTAGGCCAAATAGGGCCGTAAACTAAAACTCTCGAATGAGAAATGAAAGCTACACTGCAGCTGAAAAAGAAAATCTAAATATTAATCGAATACCGCTAGTCTTCAAAGTCAGTTGATTCAAAAGTCCAATTTCTCAGGAAAGACCTTAAAGCAAACAGGCAGCAAAGCATTGCTATGATCTGTCCCAAGTCTCGACAAGCACTATGATGACAAATATGGAGTTAAATACTATCACGATTAAATAATAATTAGCTGACACGTGCAAATTCACATGAGCAATTGCCTATCTACTGCACTGCCGAATCCGTGGTTGTGAGAACTAGAGGTCATCCAGTTTCATTCCACCTTTTGTCACACACCCATGTTGGTGAGGCCTGATACCAGTATTGAGGCTTAGGGTACAATTCCCTGGACACCATCATGTTATTTTGTGGGCTCCATCTTTCCGGCCCCTCTGAGGGCAAACCACATTGGTCTACTCTTTCTTGTTTCAGGTTTGGGCATTCTCTCTTAATGTGTCCCTCCTGACTACAGTTATAGTATTTAATTACTCCACCTTTAGTTCTCCCTGTTCCTGGCCCTGATCCATTTCCTCTGCCCTTCCTTGCCCCGTGATGGTAGGCCACGGAGGCTCTCAGAGTTGGTCCCCAACCCTCATTTCTCTAGGCAGGTGCCTGCCTTTTAATGGGCATCGCCTTCCCATTAGAGAGTATCTCTTTGTATCTCTTTTCCCCATGCTCTACTCATTTTCGTCAGTACTCATGCCTCAGTTTGTGTGGGTTCAGAAGGATCAAATATTTCCAATGCTTTTTTTAAGATTCATCGGTACAGAGAGACACCAGTGTCCTCAACCATCTATTTGAGGCTTCGGGTCCTAAATGGTCCCGCTCTAATGCTGTTTTAAAAAAAACCCTAGGAACACAGTCCATAAACGGGATGCAAATACAGTGGGATGTTCACCTCTCCTCGGGGAACATTTCGCTAGCGCGTCTTCCGGGTCCCCACTGTTCTGCGTTTTTCAGTTCCCCACTTGTTCCCCCACCATGTCATTGTATATCTGGCAAAGCTGAGTGTATATTTGGGTGTAAACACATGATAATCAGTGTCCTTTCCTCAGAGTCGTCTAGGCCCTTTATTGTTCTCTGACGGCTGGTTGCTTGGACAAGCTCTGGAGGATCGTCTCCGAGCGGTCATGTCCCGATATCCTTAGCGATATCCCTAAGCAGCTGTACCCCGAAAGGTGTGGTTTAACCAGTTTCCACCAGGATTAATAAAGTATGACTACTACTATTCTGATGCTGATCTGCTCCCCCTCTCTGATGGTAACTATGGGCACCCATCGTGCAGACTGTAGCACCGGCTCCCGTTGGTAGGCTGTCGGTGGGAGTTCCTCGGGAAATGGTGCTTCGTAATTATCGTAACTGTATCTAGTTGCTTCGTCTGCTAAATCATGCCAAGCAATGTCTCCATATTCACCTTCCTCCCCTCTCTCAGACCGAAAAGCACACCTCGCTGTTCAGCAAGTTGGCCTTGCAGCTTTTGAATCTGCTTTAAACACTGCATGATCCCCTTGTTACTATTCCTTTCCTGTGCTGATTTGTGCATCACATTCATAGCCGTCTTTAAATCACTGCACTGTTTCCTCAATCCTTCCACTTCATCCTTCACTAGTTTGGCTGCTTCCTCTGGTTTACTTTTTACTTAAAGTAATTTCTCACACCTCAGCTGAAACTGGTTCATATGCATCAAGCCCATTCCTCTCGGACCCTGTAAATAAGTAACCCTTTCTCTAAACGATTCTCCCTCCTTTCGGAGCATTTTGTGTTCTCCTTCTAACCTATCTCGCTCGGCTTCTGCTTTACGCCGACATTCGTTTGCCGATTCTAATCTGTGCAGCTCCGCCTTGGCGTTTTGTCGTAATTAAATCAAATCTCCAATTGACAAAAACCGAGTGCTACTGGTTTTTGTAATTGTTTAAACTTCCTGCTCGACAGCTTCCCGTGGGCGATTTTCCACAGGGCATCAGCAGCCGTTTTCTCCTCACAGTCAGTAACCAACTAATTCCTCATATTGTGACCACTTCCCAGACACGTATTTCTGAAGGTATCCCCTCCAATCAAAACAATCTAAGTCTTTTGGACTTGCATGTATTTCTGAAGGTATCCCCTCCAATCAAAACAATCCAAGTCTTTTAGATTTACAGAATTTCCTGAATTCTTCATCCTGGGTTAGTAACCGCTAACTACCCGGTCCCAGATCTCTCTGTACCTCACCCATGTGGTCCCGCTGAGCAAAGAGATTTGTTCAGCCCACCCAGGGCCACCAATTCTGTTACAAGAAAATGGCAAATGTATCCAAGATGACTGGAGACAGCTTTCCATTGTGTGGCTATCAACACATGTAGGCATCACTTAGCAGACAAACCTATTGTTGGCACAATTTCAGATGGTAATGAGGAAGCATACAAGAGCAAGATAGATCAGCTGATTGAGTGGTGTGGTAGCAACGATCTTGCATTCAACATGAGTAAGACCAAGGAATTGATTGTGAACTTCAGTAAAGGTAAGTCAAGGGAACACACGCCAGTCCTAATCGGGGGATCAGAAGTGGAAAGTGTAGGCAGTTTCAAGTTCGTGGATGTCAACATCTCTGAGGATCTATCCTGGGTCCAACATATTGATGCAATTACACAGAAGCCACGAAAGCAGCTATGTTTTATTAGGAGTTTCGGCAGAATTAGTATGTCACCAAAGACATTCACAAGTATTTACAGACGTACGGTGGAGAGCATTCTAACTGGTTACATCACCGCCTGGTATGGAGGGACCCCAGGACATGCCCTCTTCTCATTGCTACCATAAAAGAGCAGGTACAGGAACCTGAAGACACACACACAACATTTCAGGAAGAGCTTCTTCCCCTCCATCATTAGATTTCTGAAAAGACATTGAACCGATCAATACTTCCTCAGTATTTTTTCCTTCTCTTTTAGCACTACTTATTAATTTCTTTTTGTATATTGTAATTTATAGTTTTTATTACTATGTATTACAATGTACTGCTGTTGCCAAACAACAAATTTCATGAGACTAACCACTGTGTGCATTCCCTCAATACTTGTCTTCTGTCTCCCTCTTTCCTTTCCTTCTTCTACTGGTACTATTACTACTGCAATCTCTCAGCAGCTGTGGTTTTGCCAGTGAATGATTGTACACGTGCAATGGAAAGGGTTCCAGGGATTAGGTATGGACTAAAAGGATTGGATTTAGACAGCAATTTTCTGTGGCAGTTTCTACGGAGTCAACCAAAGGTGTTACCGTGTTTTATTTTACCATTTGGAAAGACCTTGCTGGGCATTAACAACAGGTCTACCTCATCAGCGAGTTGCTCTTTGGCACAGAAACTGACCTTGATGCTGCCTGCAACAGTGAGGCGTCAATGCGCAAAAGAGGTGTGCAGTCCAACAGTGGGTGGTTGTCTTAGTTGCTTTTCTTGTGATATCAAGACCCAGTTGGAAATTAGTGGTGTGGAATGTTTAAGTCCAGTTCATTGGTGAATGGCGGGAGCACAGGGCAGGGGAGCTGTGTGACCCCAGTTGTAGAGGGGACCAGGTCTAAAGCCATGATGTTGCTGATTTGCAGCCACCCAGGCAGAGGTGTTGTAGTCAGGCCCTCTACCAGATTGCTAGAGGTGGTGGGGTGCAGCATTCATGCACTCAGGGCCTTGGACGATATTTTTGTGTGACTGTATTTTACTGCTATATGATATGTGCTGTATGTGCTTTGTGCTGTGTATTTTACTGCTATATGATATGTGCTTTGTGCTTTGTACTGTGTTTTGCACCTTGGCCCCAGAGCAACATTGTCTCGTTTGGCTGTATTCACGGCGGTATTCATGTATGCTTGAATGACAACTAAATATTTTCATTAGCAGCAGCAGTTGGTGATGCGCTGCTGGGAGGTCACTGTTGGAGTGGCAATGGTGGAAATATTAATGCATTAATGCCATCATTATGGAGAAAGGACAATAGATTCATACTCTATGATGTCATTGTCATTCCCACTGGATTTTATATTAGCAATTCTAGAGAGTTGTTGCAGCACAGATTGTTGGACTGCTCTGATAACTTCAAAAGGTACTGGAAGCTGGATCATTGACGACAGTAATCTGAGTTTATGTTGCAGGAAATGCTGCTTGCATAGCAGAAATTAGAATTCCCACTGCAGTTTTTTTTAGCAGTATCTGCTTATGTTGTAATGAATGCTGCAACTTTCGCCATCCAAATGCTGCACTGCGTGTATGTAAATGCTGACTTCACAACTGACTTTCACTTCCATAATGCAAAGGATGGGGGTCTGGCACCACTTAACTTTGAAGCAGGACTCTGCATTGCTTCTAGAAGATTCTTCAGGATTTCCAATACTAACCATAATCTCATTTCACATGATTGTCATCCTTTGTCAATAGGCTTTACTATTGTGGTGATCATTTGCCTCCGATCATGCCTCTTGATACCTATCATATGAACTGCCCTTTCTCCAGTGCCTGGTTGTAGTCCACTTGTGCTTGATAAATTGAGTAGACTACCTCTGAACTGCTCAATACCGGAATCTGAACTGGGGAGTGTGAATATCTAACGGTGTGAAATGATGGTTTCTTCTAATTCTTGTGGCTTCTTGGCTGAGATTTATGAATTTTATATTTGCTGAGTTACTTAACTGAAAGGGACGGAGTATATGATTGTTGTGATAGGACGGAGCAGTTAAGAGAGGCATGTTTAAACTACTTGCACATTAAGCAGCACACATGAGACTACTTAAAAAGATAAGAGCCCATGGAATTATGGGAAAGTTACATACGTGGATAGAGCGTTGGCTGATTGGCAGGAAACTGAGAGTGGGAATAAAGGAATCCTATTCTGGTTGGCTGCTGGTTACCAGTGGTTTTCCACAGGGGTCCGTGTTGGAGCCGCTTCTTTTTACATTGTACATCAACGATTTGGATTATGGAATAGATGGCTTTATGGCTAAGTTTGCTGATGATATGAAGATAGGTGGAGGGGCCGGTAGGGCTGAGAGTCTGCAGAGAGACTTGGATAGATTGGAAGAATGGGCAAAGAAGTGGCAAATGAAATACAATGTTGGAAAGTGTATGGTTATGCACTTTGACAGAAGAAATAAATGGGCAGACTATTATTTAAATAGGGAAAGAATTCAAAGTTCTGAGATGCAACGGGACTTGGGAGTCCTCGTACAGGATACCCTTAAGGTTAACCTCCAGGTTGAGTCGGTGGTGAAGAAGGCGAATCCAATGTTGGCATTCATTTCTAGAGGAATAGAGTATAGGAGCAGGGGTATGATATTGAGGCTCTATAAGGCGCTGGTGAGACCTCACTTGGAGTACTGTGGGCAGTTTTGGTATCCTTATTTAAGAAAGGATGTGCTGACAATGGAGAGGGTACAGAGAAGATTCAATAGAATGATTCCGAGAATGAGAGGGTTAACATATGAGGAACGTTTGTCCGCTCTTGGACTGTATGCCTTGGAGTTTAGAAGAATGAGGGGAGCCCTCAGAAACATTTCCAATGTTGAAAGGCATGGACAGAGTGGATGTGGCAAAGTTGTTTCCCATAATGGGTGAGTCTACTACGAGAGGGCATGACTTAAGGATTGAAGGGCCCCCATTCAGAACAGAAATGCGAAGAAAATTTTTTAACCAGAGGGTGGTGAATCTATGGAATTTGTTGCCACAGGCAGCAGTGGAGGCCAAGTCATTGGGTGTATTTAAGGCAGAGATTGATAGGTATCTGAGTAGTCAGGACATCAAAGGTTATGGTGAGAAGGCGGGGGAGTGGGACTAAATGGGAGAATGGATCAGCTCATGATAAAATGGTGGAGCAGACTCGATGGGCCGAATGGCCTACTTCTGCTGATTTGTCTCATGGTCTATGGTCTAACAGTTTGTGAATGGGAAGCCACTGAGGTTTGAGGCGAAGGACCAGAGGTGAGCATCTTCCATGATCTCTGATGCTGGACCACACCAATAACCACAAAAATGTGCTTGTCCAAAGTGTGCAGCATTGTGTCCTCTCTCATGCCTGAGTTACCATTTCTCAAATCCCAAGCTGCACTCACTTCCGACAATACTTACAGTCAGTGAGAACTCCTGTACACGAGATGCTGGTATGATGTGAATTAACAGTTTAGTTTCATCTGAGATATCATTTTCCTGAAATCACTAACAATTGTAATTGATACCCCTTATGTGCTTAAACCCTGATATGAGATCTGTGTATGAATACGCTGTGCAAGAGGCTCCAGGACCAGCTGGATCAGTTGCTGCACACAGTCACTTCAACACATGAATATATTTCTAACAGCATGATCCACAATCTTTATTTTTATGATTAAATTCTAAAAAAGTATTCCAGTTTTGACCTAATTTTAAAAATCAGACTGATATATTGAAAGTGTGATTCCAATGAGTACACAGAAAAGAAGGCACAGCTGAGTCATGACTGCTTCCTTTCAAGATTCAGTCAATGCTCTGTCAAATTTAGTCATTTACTAACAAATAGTGTTTCTGTTGTTTTAAATTAAATTTCAATTTCATTATTGGTTATGCAAAAGAAAACAAATTCATTTTTGACTATAGTAAGAATTGTTTCTTTTTGAAATCTGAAATAGCTTACTACTTATGAACTACAGTATTGTGAGGTTTACACTTTGCGCTGAACTGAGGCTGTGGCCTACAACTATCAGGCTCCTGGATCGGCTGCAATGAAGACTGGCTTCGTCGCTATGAACTCACTTTTGTGAACTTCAATTCTGAATGTTACATGCTTTCTTTTATTGTTTACACAATTAGTTTTCTTTCTGCACATTAGGTGTTTGAATGTCTTTTCTTTAAAATGGGTTCTTGGTTTTGAGGCTGCCTGTAAGGAGACAAATCTCAAGGTTGTATATAGTATACATACTTTGATAATAAATATACCTTGAACCTTGAATACTCCAAGCAAAAGCATGCCAATGCTCCTGCTCTTTTTCTGACCAACAGCAAAGCCTTCTTTTTATTGTTATGCTGGTCATATATCACTGAGAACCCATCTGAAATTTGGATTCCTTAGGGAAGTATCAGATAAAGGCATGCAAGTGAGTGCGGTGCAGTGACAGGAACGCGGATCCATGAACAAAAATTGGGGATTCCTTCATCTGTTGCCATCTGCTACATCCTGGATAACTGATCTTGTAAGCATTCCCAACTACCCAACCAAGAACAATTACTATTAAAGAAGGAAGAGGCCAAGCTTCACAGAAAGTGGGAGAAGCTGCTGCAAGTGCTACACACGAAGATGCCAAGGCAAAAGGCAGCAGCTGATAGACCAGTAGATAAAAGTTTTCAGTAAGAGATGCTATCAAAACAACATTTATGCATTAACTCTGTGGTACAGTCCTTAAGTGCTAGCCCCTGTAGCTTCTCAGTTTCTGAATGCAATTTGCATTGTACAGATTCTCTGGTATAAATACTTTAACAAACTTTCATTTAGTGCAATTTTATTTATTGCATTCATAGATTATCAGAATATTTTCAACCTACTGTGACAGGGAATTTTTTTTGTTTTTTCCTACAGCTGATTGCTTTTACGAAGAGAACCACTAGATTCAACAAGTTTGTTGGAAATCTGCTGATGCTTAGGAGATATTTGTGGCTACCTTTTGCAACTCAGGAGTTTGAAGGGGTTTAGAGCATGCAATGTTTTGGCTGGCACTGGGAGAACCTAATGCAGTTGCTTTGTGTTCACTGAGACAATCACTGTGGTAACCTCACAACTGAATCAGTCAGAATTCCATCTCGCTATTCTTGTTCTTTGATGGAACCTTTAAAACCATGTGCACATGTTACAACAATCTCTGTGAGAAAAACATATGACTATTGAAGGGGAACGGGTGTTTCAACTTGCTTTATGGCTGCCATTTGAGATTCCACTAAATTTGAGAAGAAATTTGATCTTACCCTTGTGAGGCCCAGCTGTAGCGTCCAAGGAAAAGGCTACATTCAGGCCAGGAGTGAGCTTCATTGTTTTTAAGCATAGTGCGTGAACTTCCAATACCTCACACAACTACTGCTGTGGACCAGCAATTTTCTTCTCAGTGCTGCAGTTTGAAAGTAGACACTTTTGCAGTGATTTTGCTGCTTACTAGCAGACTCCTGGGCAATACAATTATCCTCTGTGTGCCCTGTGTACTCCGTACATTATCAGGTACAGACGCCTCTATTTCATTCTCTAACCTTTCAGTGCATCCTCTGGTACATTAGAGTAATGCATTATCTGGTCTTTGAAGGGTTCTCCTCATACAGAATGTCTTCTTCACTCTCTTGTTAGAATCTTGAGAGCTAGCCTGCAAAGATCTATTGCAATCAGTAAACCTCATTACAACTTTTATAAAAGAGAGGGCACACTGCTGAGAAGGGCCTAGAGCAGGGTTTCTCAGACGGGGTTCTGTGAGCAGTTGCTAGGGATAGCATGAGAGATCCTGATTTAAAATGAAATATTGCTTTTTGAACTTAGTGCAATGCGTGATGTTAGCACTCGCAGTGGTGGGCAGTAACCGAGCAGCCCCATTAGCAATCTCGTTACAGGTCACTCCATCCAGTCTGGCAATGCACAGTTGGACCCTGTTTACTTGGTTGAGTCCATTCTCAGTTTTTGACGCAAGACAGGGCAGACTATTGATAATTGGTGAGCGCTGTATTGCACAGAGGCTCGCTGACTTATGGGAGCGAACAAACCCTACTGGTGTAGTAGAAAATTGGAGGGAAATTTTCATCCTAAAGATGGTCCAGTGTGGTGGTTTTTGAAGAGGAGATGTGAGATGGAAGAGGAGGATTCTAGGCCTAGACCTACGGGCAATTCTGGTAAAGTTAATGATGAAGAATTACACTTTTCTGAGTCATTTCACTGCACTTGTGTAACAAAGGACACAAAAAGTCCGCCTTTACAACTAAAAGCTCTTTATCAATGGGTTTTACATGGACAGATGATCCAAGTTGTCTTCTTCCATCGATGGCATGAACATCGATTTCTCCAGCTTCTGGTATTTTTCCCCCCTCACCCTTCCCTCTTCTTCTATTCCCACTCTGGCCTCTTATCCCCTCTCCTCACCTACCCATCATTCCCTCCCCCCATGCCTCCTCTTTTCCTTTCTCCCCTGATGCACTCTCCTCTCCTATCAGATTTCTTCTTCACTGGCCCGTTACCTTTTCTACCCATCAGCTCCCAGCTTCTTGCTTCCTTCCCACTCCCCCACCCATCTGGCGTCTTCTATCACTTTAGCTTGTGCTCCTTCCCCTCCTCATTCGCCCTCTTATTCTAACATTTTCTTTTCCTTTTCCAGTCCTGAGGAACGGGTTTCAGCCTGAAACATCAACTAATTATTCATTTTGATAAATGCTACCTGACCTGCTAAGTTCTTCGAGCATGTTGTATGTGTAGCTCTAGATCTCCAGCATTTGTGGAATCTCCTGTGTTTAGAGAATAATGACCATGTGAGGAACAAGACAAAGATATGTAGGTAGTAGCTTCATTGAACGGGATCTATAATAATTATTTGGTCTTCTGCATTAATTGCTGGAGATTAACCCAGCTAACTTGATCTCCTCATAAATATTGTGATGCAAGTCTTCTGCAACTGCACAAACCTCACTGCTATCTGAACTCATTAGGGTTCTCTATCCTCTAGGCCAGCCTTTCTGAATGTTTCTACCCTGGAGGAACCCTTGAAATAATTTTCAGGTGTTGGGGAACCCCTGCATAAAAATCATATCTACAGCTCATGATACGTTAATGTGTTCTGTAAGCTTTAGATATAATAATCTAAAATTAATTGTCATTGTCCTTTTGAGTAGAGAATGAATTTTCAGCCAACTTTTCTTGAAAAAAAAACAAATAGTTAAGCTTAGCTTACCTTTATTGAAATTAATCTCTCACTTTTCCTTTCATAAATTTAAAAAATTCATAAGGCAATCATAATAAATTTCTCAGTTCTGGGTTGAATCTGAGATAAGGGCACACAGATTTCATCTTCAGCTGAAATGAGATTTATCTTCGCTCTTGATGCTTGTTAAACAAGAAAAAGCTTGCCCACACATGTAAGAAGTTGAAAACCACAGCAATATGTTTATTGCTTTCCTATGAATGGCAGGATACTCTTCTTTCAGAAATCCAGAACTTGTCTAAGGGCAGGTCAGTAAATTTCATCTTGAGTGCACAAACAAACTGCAGCTCACAAAGTTGGAGGCTACCTAGGTGGAATATGAGATGTTGCTTCTCCAATCTGTGACTGGCCTTATTGCAGCAGAAGAGGAGGTGAAGGACATGTCAGAACTTGAATGGGGATAGGGATTAAAATGGTTGGCCTCCAGGAAATGCCGCTTTTTGTGGATGGAATGGAGGTAGTCAACAAAGCAGTGTCTCAGTTTATGTTGGGTCTCACCAAAATAGAGAAGGTCATCTCGGGAGCACCAGATACAACCAACAACTCCAACAAATTCACAAGTGAAGTGTTACCTCAATAGCAAGCACTGTTTGGGGCCCTGAATAAGGGATGAGGTGAATGGGCAGGTTCAGTACTTCTGTGGCTTGCAGGGATAAGTGCCAGGAGGGAGATTAGTGGGGAGTGCAGAATGGAAAAGGGAATCACGGAAGGGGTGATACCTGCAGAATGCAGAGAGTGAAGAGGTGGTAGGTAAAGACGTGTCTGATGGTAGGGTCTTGTTGAAGATGGTGGAAATTGTGCAGAATGATGTGTAAGATGTGGAGGCCGATCATTGTTAAGGCAGCAGGAAGATGGGGTGAGCACAGATGCCCAAGAAATGTGGGAGATGCGGGTGAGGGCAGCATCAATGGTGGAAGAAGGGAAACCCCTTTCTTTGAAGAAGGAGTCTGTCTCCAGAGATGGGAAAGAGAGACTGAGAAAAGGAAAGCGGTGTCAGAAACGGAACAAGTGAATTTCAGGGCAGGGTGGAAGTTAGAGGCAAAGTTGAAGAAATTGACGAGCTCAGCATGGGTGCATGAAGCAGCATCAAGACAGTCGTCCATGTAGTGCAGAAAGAGTTAGGGGAGCATTACAAGTGGACAAGGCTTGGAGCATGGACCGTTCCACGGAGGCGATGGAAAGGGTGGGCATAACTGGGACCCATGGCTGCACCTTGAGATTGGAGAATGAGGGAGGACCCAAAAGAGAAATTGTTGAGGATGAGGACCAGTTCTACCAGAGAGAGGAGGGTGGTGGTACAGGGGAACTGGTTATGCCTATTGTTGAAAAAGAAGCAGAGCACTTTAAGGCCTTCTTGATGTTGGGGTGGGGGTGTAGAAGTGTATAGAGACTGGACTTCCATGGTGAAAATGAGGCAATTAGGGCTAGGAAATGCAAAGTTTTTTTAAGGAGATCAGGAGCATGTGAAATGTCGCTGATATAGGTGGGAAGGGAGTTGAGGTATGCGGACACAATTTCAGAGAGCCTGAGCAGGCAAAGACAATGGACCTACGCAGACTATCGGGTTTGTAGATCTTAGGTAGGAGTTAGAAATGAGCAGTGCAGGGTAAGGGATCTGTGTGGTTGGTGGCAGTAGATTAGAGATCTCCAGAGTTGATGAGGTAGGTAATTGTGCAGGAGATAATGGCTTGATGGTCTCGAGTGGGGTCCTTTTCAAGGAGTGAGTAAGAGGAGTGTCTGAGAATTGCCGCCTGCCCTCAGAGGTCAGCCCGCTACATTACAATAGCACGTCCTTTGTCTGAGGGTTTGATAGTGAGGTTGGGAATGCCGTGCTGAGCACCCAGGACATCTTCAAGGAGCAGTGTCTCAGAAAGGCAGCCTCTAAAATTAAGGACCTCCAGCACCCAGGGCATGCTCTTTTCTCACTGTTACCATCAGGAAGGAGGTACAGAAGCCTGAAGGCACACACTCAACGATTCAGGAACAGATTCTTCCCCTCTGCCATCTGATTCCTAAATGGACACTGAACCTGTGAACACTACCTCACTTTTTTAATATATATTTTTTGCATGATTTGTAATCTATTCAATATGTATACTGTAATTGATTTACTTATTTATTTCAGTTATTTTTTCTTCTATATTATGTATTGCATTGAACTGCTGCTGCTAAGTTAACAAATTTCATGACACATGCTGGTGATAATAAAGCTGATTCTGAATGGAGGGCAGTGTGTTCAGAGGAGGTCAGGTTCAAAGATGGCAAAGAGTAGATTGGTCGGAATGGTGTGGAGGACTATGCTCCAGGTGCAGTCAATGGGAGTAGGCAGAATAAGAGTTTGGTACAGATTAGATGGGCCAAAGGGCCTGTTTCTGCGCTGTGGTGCTCTATGACTATTATGATTCCACTGCTACATTATCATCATGCTCGGTATTCTGAATATCAGGGTATATTAGCCTCTATAATCTGTCTATTTCAGAATCAGGTTTAATATCACTGGCATGTCGTGAAATTTGTTGTTTTGCAGCAGCAGTACATGATAATATAAACTAGAAATTACAATACAAAGTAGATATAAAAAATATTAAGCAATTAGCACAAAAAGCAAGAAAATAAATCCTGAGGTAGTGTTCATGGGTTCATTGTCCATTCAGAAATCTGACGGCGGAGAGGAAGAAACTATTCCTGAAACATTGAATGCATGTCTTCAGGCTCCTGTACCATCTCCTTTATGGTGGCAATGATAAAAGGGCATGTCCTGGATGCTGAGAAGGCTAATGTCCATGGTGGAGCTTGGTAAGGTTACAAATCTCAGCAGCTTTGCCTGATCCTGTGGAGTAACCCCTCCATGCCAAATGGTGATATAACTGGTTACAATGCTCTCCACAGTACATCTGTAGAAATTCGCGAACGACTTTGGTGACATACCGATTCTCCTCAAACTCCTAATGAAATAGAACTGCTGCCGTGCCTTCTTTGTAATTGCATCAATATGTTGGGCCCAGGATAGATTCATAAAAGTTAAAGCTTCATTTAATATTATCAAAGCATGTATCCATATACAACTCTCTGAAATTTGTATTTCTCCAGATAGCCATGAAACAAAGAACAAGCAAGCCATTCAGAGAGAAACATCAAGCCCACTCTCCCTTTTGTACAAAAAAACCGGCATCCCGATCATCAACCTCCCCCCCAAAAAAATACCCTGCTCCTTCCCCACACAAAAGGAACAGAAACATTGACTCCCAGAAAAAGAACCCTCCCCTGCACAAAAAACTGGACAGTAACCCCAAAACACCTTCTCCTCGTAAAACAAAATGGAAAAGGAACAGGTGATAGAAAAACACAGAATATAAAAACCGTAAGTCAGAAAAAGTCCACAGTCCATAAACGCAGAACCACGGTACCATCCTACGATATCCCCGACATTCACTGAAAGAGTGTGACAGCGCGAGGCAGAGAGGCCTACCTGTCTGCCACCGCAAGCCACATAGAAAAAGCCGCTCACAGACTGCTTCTCCGGCAGCGACCTCAAGGCAGGCAATCAGCACTAAAACTCTCCCTCAGTCTTCCTCAATGCTTTAATCAGTGATTAATGGTTGCCTTAAACAGCAAAGTGGAGTTGAACACTGGTTCGCACCCTGTCTCGGAAGTTTCTTTACGTCGAGGTCGTCCGAGTACGCACTCAATTCCCAGAGTTTTCTTGGGGCCAGCAAAGCACTGGATCACTCAAATGATCTCCAATTTGTAAATTGGAGGCTCTAACAGTCCAAGAAACACATCGAAGGTGAAAAGCAGATGTAAAAGACGTAAAAAAAAGCTATTTCCATGAACTATATATGGA
The DNA here is from genome assembly GCF_030028105.1 of Mobula birostris. Taxonomy (NCBI): domain Eukaryota; kingdom Metazoa; phylum Chordata; class Chondrichthyes; order Myliobatiformes; family Myliobatidae; genus Mobula; species Mobula birostris. Next base: position 62,663,264 of record NC_092381.1, on the reverse strand, counting down.
AGATGTCAACTGCGGGAGCGTTTCGTGTGGGTGCAATCTTGACCCATGCACAGATCCTCAGAGACGTTGATACCCAGAAAGATGACCTACTTACCCTTCCCACTTCTGATCCCTCGATGAGGACTGGTGTGTGTTCCCGCAATTTACTCTTCCTTAAGTCCACAATCAATACTTTGGTCTTACTGACGCTGAGTGAAAGGTCATTGCTGTGACACCACTTAATCAGTTGATCTATCTCGCTCCAAACTGGTACTACGCCTCCTCGTCACCATCTGAAACTCTGCCAACAATAGCTGTGTCATCAGTGAATTTATAGACAGTGTTTGGGCTGTGTTTAGCCACATATTAGTGGGTGTAGAGAGAGTAGAGCAGTGGGCTAAGCACGTGTCCTTGAGACGCTGCAGGGTTGATTGTTATTTCCTTCATATTGATCTTATTTACAAAGATGTCTTTTGCTTTTCATTCTCCTGTATTGTTTCTATGCAAGTCTTCCTCTATTGTGTTGACATTTTTAACCATTTTAATTACAAATTTTTATCTTCCTCCAAAGCCAGGTTGATGTACACTTTTCAATAATTGAAGGTAAGTTACCAATAATATAAAAGAGCATACCAAAGTTTTTTTTCAGATATATAAAGAGTAAAAGAGAGGCGAGAGTGGATACTGGACTGCTGGAAAATGATGCTGGAGAAGTAGTAATGAGGGACAAAAAAATGGCGGATGAACTTAATAAATATTTTGGGTCAGTCTTTACTGTGGAAGACACTAGCAGTATGTCAGAAATTCGAGAGGTATTAGGGGACAGAAGTGAGAGTAATGGCTATTACTAAGGAGAAGATGCTTGGAAACCAAAAGTTCTGAAGGTAGGTAAGTCAGCTGGACCAGATTGACTACGCCCCAGGGTTCTGAAAGAGGTAGCTGAAGAGACTGCGGATCAGTCAATAGTCACCAGATTTTGGAATGGTTCTGGAGGACTGGAAAATTGCAAATGTCACTCCACTCTTTAAGAAGAGAAGGAGGCAGAAAAAGGAAATTATACGCCAGTTAGCCTGACTTTTCTGTGGTTGGAGTCTATTATTAAGGATGAGGGTTTGGGGTACTTGGAGGCACATGCTAAAATAGTCCAACGTCTGACAAATCTGTTATATTTCTTTGAGGAAATAGCAAGCAGGATAGACAAATAAGAGGCAGTGGATGTTGTGCTCTTGGATTTTCAGAAGGCCTTTGTCGAGGTGTCATAGTCACACATGGGACTGCTTACCAAGATAAGAGCCTATTGTATTACAGGAAAGATTGGCTGACTGGCAGGAGGGAAAGAGCGGGAATAAAGGGAGCCATAATAACAGGAATTCTGCAGATGCTGGAAATTCAAGCAACACACATAAAAGTTGTTGGTGAACGCAGCAGGCCAGGCAGCATCTGTAGGAAGAGGTGCAGTCGACGTTTCAGGCTGAGACCCTTCGTCAGGACTAACTGAAGGAAGAGTGAGTAAGGGATTTGAAAGTGGGAGGGGGAGATCCAAAATGATAGGAGAAGACAGGAGGGGGAGGGATGGAGCCAAGAGCTGGACAGGTGATAGGCAAAGGGGATATGAGAGGATCATGGGACAGGAGGCCTGGGGAGAAAGACAAGGGGGGCAAGGGGTATAGTCAGAGGGACAGAGGGAGAAAAAGGAGAGAGAGAGAAAGAATGTGTGTATAAAAATAAATAACAGATGGGGTACCGGGGGAGGTGGGGCATTAGCAGAAGTTAGAGAAGTCAATGTTCATGCCATCAAGTTGGAGGCTACCCAGACGGAATATAAGGTGTTGTTCCTCCAACCTGAGTGTGGCTTCACCTTTACAGTAGGGGAGGCCGTGGATAGATATGTCAGAATGGGAATGGGATGTGGAATTAAAATGTGTGGCCACTGGTAGATCCTGCTTTCTCTGGCAAACAAAGCGTAGGTGTTCAGCAAAGCGGTCTCCCAGTCTGCGTCGGGTCTCGCCAATATATAGAAGGCCACATCGGGAGAACCGGACGTAGTATATCACCCCAGCCGACTCACAGGTGAAGTGTCGCCTCACCTGGAAGGACTGTCTGGGGCCCTGAATGGTGGTAAGGGAGGAAGTGTAAGGACATGTGTAGCACTTATTCCGCTTACAAGGATAAGTGCCAGGAGGGAGATCATTGGGGAGGGATGGGGGGGACGAATGGACAAGGGAGTCACGTAGGGAGCGATCCCTGCTGGAAGCGGGGGGCGGGGAGGGAAAGATGTGCTTAGTGGTTGGATCCCGTTGGAGGTGGCGGAAGTTATGGAGAATAATATGTTGGACCCGGAGGCTGGTGGGGTGGCAGGTGAGGACCAGGGGAACACTATTCCTAGTGGGGTGGCGGGAGGATGGAGTAAGAGCAGATGTACGTGAAATGGGGGAGCTGCGTTTGAGAGCAGAGTTGATGGTGGAGGAAGGGAAGCCCCTTTCTTTAAAAAAGGCGGACATCTCCCTCGTCCTGGAATGAAAAGCCTCATCCTGAGAGCAGATGCGGCAGAGACGGAGGAATTGCGAGAAGGGGATGGCAGTTTTGCAAGAGACAGGATGAGAAGAGGAATAGTCCAGATAGCTGTGAGAGTCAGTAGGCTTACAGTAGACATCAGTGGATAAGCTGTCTCCAGAGATAGAGACAGAAAGATCTAGAAAGGGGAGGGAGGTGTCGGAAATGGACCAGGTAAACTTGAGGGCAGGGTGAAAGTTGGAGGCAAAGTTAATAAAGTCAATGAGCTCAGCATGTGTGCAGGAAGCAGCGCCAATGCAGCCGTCGATGTAGCGAAGGAAAAGCGGGGGACAGATACCAGAATAGGTACGGAACATAGATTGTTCCACAAAGCCAACAAAAAGGCAGGCATAGCTAGGACCCATACCGGTGCCCATAGCTACACCTTTAGTTTGGAGGAAGTGGGAGGAGCCAAAGGAGAAATTACTAAGAGTAAGGACTAATTCCGCTAGACGGAGCAGAGTGGTGGTAGAGGGGAACTGATTAGGTCTGGAATCCAAAAAGAAGCGTAGAGCTTTGAGACCTTCCTGATGGGGGATGGAAGTATATAGGGACTGGACATCCATGGTGAAAATAAAGCGGTGGGGGCCAGGGAACTTAAAATCATCGAGAAGTTTAAGAGTGTGAGAAGTGTCATGAACATAGGTAGGAAGGGATTGAACAAGGGGGGATAAAATCGTGTCGAGGTATGCAGAAATGAGTTCGGTGGGGCAGGAGCAAGCTGAGACAATAGGTCTGCCAGTACAGGCAGGTTTGTGGATCTTGGGTAGGAGGTAGAAACGGGAACTATAAGGTTGGTAGCAATGGATGGGGGATCCCCTGAGCGGATAAAGTCGGTGATGGTGTGGGAGACAATGGCCTGGTGTTCCTTAGTGGGGTCACGATCGAGGGGTAAATAAGAGGAGGTATCCGCAAGTTGTCGCTGTACCTTGGCAAGTTAGAGGTCAGTACGCCATTTCTGGTTGGCTGCCAGTGACTAGAGGTATTTTGCAGGGTTCGGTGTTGGGATCCTTTCTTTAAATATTATATGTCAATGTTCTGGATGGTGGAATTAATGGCTTTGTGGCCAGGTTTGAAGATGATATAAGATAGATAGGCTGGCAGGTAGAGTTAAGAGGCAGGATGTTTGCAGAATAACAAAATCAGATTGGGAGAATGGGCAAAGAAGAGGTAGATGGAATATAGTGTAGAGAAGTGTGTGGTCATGCACTTTGGTAAAAGAAATAAAGGACTATATTATTTCACAAGTTTGGAGAAAATTCAAAAAAAATCAAAGGTGCAAAGGGACTTGGGAGTCCTCGTGCAGAATTCCCCAAAGTTTAACTTGCAGGTTGAGTCAGTGGTAAGGAAGGCAAATGCAATGTTAGCGTTCATTTCAAGAGGACTAGAATATAAAAGCAAGGATGTAATGCTGAAGCTTTATAAGGCGTTGGTCAAACTGCACTTGGAGTATTGCAAGATGTGAGCAGAGATGCCTTGTAAAACAAAGGATGCCTCAGTTCACCATTGGGTGCCATGGTTGCCTGGTGGTTAGCATGATGCTAATACAGCTCAGGTGTTCTGGAGTTTGGAGTTCAATTCTAGCGCCTTTCTGTACGTCCTCCCGGTGGAATGTGTGGGTTTTCCCCGGGTGCTCCAGTGTCCTCCACACTCCAAAGATGTACTGGGTAGTTTAATTGGTCATTATAAATTGCCCCGTGATTAGCTTAGGGTTAAATGCATTTGTCAGGGGTTACTGGGGTGACATGGTCCGAACGGCCGGAAGGGCCTCCTCTGTGTTGCCTCGCCAAAATAAAAATAATAAATAAATGTATACCTCTTAGCTTTGTTAAGGAATTGTAATGGTTATTCCATATATTTGCCATTAGATGGCACCAAAGACCTGTCCCCTGAAACATGACTCATAATTTGCAGTTATTTTAATGATTTTAATTTACTTTAAACCCAAGTAAATTTCTCTGAAGGCAAACATGCAGAGAAAAAGAATGCTAAATGATCACATTCTTCCGTAAATGCTGCCTGATTTGCTGAGATCCTCCAGTGTGTTGCTCATTCTCTTTAGATAAATCGAGTTTGTGTGATGTAAATTGCTGTGTAAGGAACAATTTGAATAAGAGTACAAGATAAGGAAAGTACAGCTTTGATTTGTGAGCCAAAGCAAGTTTTGTTGGTTTGATGAAGCCCTGGTTTATACTTCCTCTAGCATATTAAATTTCTCTGTTCTACAAAAATTTGAAAAAAAGCAAACAAAAAAAAAAATCCCCTAGAGGTCAGCCCAGTTCTTGCTTATTATTGATTTAGAAAGCATTCATGTTAGTACAAATCTAGCTTTAATATCAAAGGTTAGCTAGGATATTAGTGAAACAATGGAGATGATATTCCTGTATTGGTCACATACTCTATGTCAATGTTGGAACATTTTTGACTTAAGAACTGCAGTTTAATAATTTGGGTTTTTAAGGTCCTTGCTTTTGGCAAACAATAATTTACATGAAAGAGGCAGAGAGTGTACTTCATGACACCAGTGTATCAAGTGAGAATTTGCATTCAGTATTGAATGTAAATTTTTTTTGCTCAACCCAGTAAAAGTCACTATCCAATTATTTGGGAATCCTGATGGTTCAGCATCTGGCTCTCCGGGTGCCGACTCCCATACTCCCTTTGACAAACCATGCCCCTGATTCCCACGCTCCCCTTAAACTCACCTGGTTCTATTTCCTAGAAATCACTGCAGGCTCCATTCCCACACTCCCTTTACACATAGTTTGGCCCTGTATTTTGTGCCCCTTTGAAATTCATCACTCTATTTCCCAGGGTCCATTCAGACTCACAGGGTTCACTGGAATTTTTATGCTATTTTGTAACATCAGGAACAAAATGAATTAGTGTATTAGAATGTTAATTAGAATAATAATGAGTTGCCAGCCCTACAACTCCAAAGTCATGAGTATGGGGAAGTATGGGGATGATGACATCAATCCTTGTGTGACACTGATTTCACACAAGTCCCATATGATCCCTTCTTCCATAATCCCTTCCTCATCTCCTCTTTGAAAGAAGACCCCTGATGTCCTTCAGAATGGAATCAGGATCTTTTATGGCAGCATTGTATAAATTGTTGGAGAAGTTGAAAGCTACTGTATGCATAAGTAGAATAATTTTTTTAAAAGCTTGTGATTTCTTGAGCCTTTTCAATCAATAAGATCATAGTTGATCTGATCTTGTCCTCAGACCTCAGATGTTTCCTGCTCAATTCCATAGCACTTATCTTCACAAAGAGGAAAAATATATCTATCAATTATTCATATATTTATTGACTCCTTCTTCACGGCTCTCTGATAGAGTTTCAAAGATTCAAAACTGGAGAGAAATCTCTTCTTTATCTCTGTCTTAAATGCCAACAACTATGTGTATAAACAATTTGTGTTGCAAAATAAAGTGTGGAATATGTTTACCGCAGAAGCCTTGCAACATTGTAGCATGCAATGGAGACTTGCACACTCTCTAGTATTGCTCATGAAATCATTCTTGCCTCCCCTCTGAAATATTGCTGCATGTCCATTTTCAGACCAAGCATGTAGTGAGATTTGAAGTATGAGGCAGCTAGATCTGCTATTGGAGCCTTCCCAAACCCTTCATCGGATTATCATCGAATTCTTTCATTTGCCGAGATGGACAAATCTACGATAGCACTCAGAGTTCTCTGGTGAGTGAAGGAGTCTATCTGATCATCATTTTATTCATTTTTCCCATTGGAACTTTCCCTATACTACTTCACATTACTATTCAAACCTAATCTAGCATCCTTCACATGTAAAATCCCCTGAGCATAAGCTAGACTCTGTGAAACAGCAATCACCACATCCCATTGTTCTTGCAAAGATCTCATTCCATCACTGCAGCCACAATTCTATTTATTTGTTTGTTTGTTGATTTATTTAACTCCTGTAAAACTGCTAAGCTGCTTTCGTCAACACTTTATTTTTAGTTTGGTGGAAAAAAAGAACCAATGGATTGGTTATGGGTATTATGGAAAAAAATCAATGAACAGTATTGAAGATTACAGGTAGAGCCAATAACTTCACATGTTAATCCTCTCATAGAACATCCCCTGTTAGAACGTGCCAGTATGACCAAAAGGGGTCATTTTTATACTTACTGCAAATCCTTTCTTTCAATCACTCATTTATTACTAATCGACAGTGACATTCCAGCTGGCTCAAACACAAGCTGGAGATTGCTTGTAGTTGGTTGAGTTTTTGATTGACGTTTGGTTGACATTGGACTAGGTTCCAGCTGCTGCTGCTGAGTGTACAACATTCATTTTCTTTTTAACAGCTTCTTGCATCTCACCTTGCACCGCTTCCCAATTAACCTCACCCCAGTGCTTACTGATCTGCTTACTTCTGATTAAACAACGCAGTCTTAAATTTCTCATCCTTCCTTTCAAATTCTTGAATGCACTTATCCTCTCCAGCTTCTAGCTCAATAATCTCCTCCAGGACCTCAATCCACCAAAATAGCCATACCTTTAAATTGTGATTATAATTAAGTATTGTTTTATTGTTCAGGGAGGGTGTGGATTGGATCAATATTCTGGACTGTATTAACTGATCTTGGTTTGGATGACAATAATCGCTTGTGAGTGGTTGAATGGGAAAATCAGTCAGAGTTGCTGCTTCTAGCAATTCCTTGCTGGAAATGCACGTGCCTGGATTTTACTGAGATCAAGAATGGATTTATGGGATGCAGTAATGTGATGTTCATTGTCAAAAAGTCCTCATACATCATGTTATCTCAGCTCAGACATGACCATTGCTCAGATGGAGCACTAGAGAATGCTGCTAACTTGATTCAACCTAGACCATACTCCAAAAAATGAGAGAAGTGTTGTCATTCATTGGTTTTTATGTAAAGTAATTTTTTAATTTATTTTATTGAGGTGCAGCACATAATAGGGTCTTCTGGCTCATCGAGCTACGCTGTCCAGCAGTCCTGATTTAATCCTAGCCTAATCATGAAACAGTTTACAATGACCAATTAACCTACCAATCAGTACGCCTTTGGACTGTGGGAGGAAACCGGAGCACCTGGAGGAAACCCACATGGTCACAAGGAGACTATACAAATTCCTTATAGACAGCAGTGGGAATATTGTTATGATGTCATTTTCCATACCATGTTCCTTATTACAGAAGATTAAACCCCCCTGCTCAAAATCTAGGCATTATTGGCAAAATGTAAAGTAAAAACAGTGTGCATCATTGTTACTTCAAAATGTACACTAAAATTGCAGTTTCCATCTGACCTGGGAACTTTGTTGAATGCTGGTACAAATCTGAGGGCCATTTCACATTCTCCTTCCTCTCACTTCTTGTGTTCTTTTATGGGGAAATCCAGAATTTGGGTAAGTCTTGGGTCTGCCCTTGCTTCAAAGTGGGAATTTCTGGAGTAAATATAGGCAGTATTGCTATCCGCAGAGAAATTTCCACCTCCTTTGGCTCTGTACAAAAGTGCCTTGCATTCTGTAGCCACATGTGCAGTCTACCATGGCTATTCCAAGGCCAATAATCAATCAACTCTCTGCTTGGCATGCAATTTCAATAAAATAGGCATAGTTTCAAAATAAACTCTCTGTCTTTCATGGATCGGCTCATCCTGGGTGCTAGCAATACTTGGAAATTTCTGGTTCCCCCAGGGAACAGACTCTATGCGTTGCTGTAAATGAGATAGATAGGAAAGAACCCACTTTATATGAAAGAATCTTCTCTGGTTTTAGGAAGAAGTCAAAGCTACATTTCCTATTGTGAAACATCCACTGTTCACCCAGTTTTAATCATCCATTCTGAAATATTTGTGGTGTAACTTGTCCCATACATCTTATTACACTTTAGGCATTTTTGTCATCTGTTGTTTGAACACTGTTTCCATAAGCAGGCTGAAGCTATGTATTCCGTTATATTTGGGTTAATCTATTGCAGAGCTTATGATTAGCTCTGATCATGACAAACTGTTTAATGCTGCATGCCCTCTACATATTCTATAACCGTAGTTATCTAAACTATTACTGTATATCATGGGATTATTATACAGCTAAGGATACTGAGATACAGCAGTCTCTTCTAACTGCACAAGCAATTCTGTGGCCAACATTGGATTTTGATGTTCCTCAGGTCTACGTCTTCCTGATGTTTAATGCAAATATGATGGCAGAATATAGTATTTATGGTAAGACTTGACAGTATGGAGGATCAGAGGGATCTTGGGGTCCGAGTCCATAGGATGCTCAAAGCGGATGCGTAGGTTGTCTCTGTGGTTAAGAAGGCATACGGTGTATTGGCCTTCATCAATCGTGGAACTGAATTTAGGAGCCGAGAGGTAATGTTGCAGTTATATAGGACCCTGGTCAGTCCCCACTTGGAGTAGTGTGCTCAGTTCTGGTCACCTCACTACAGGAAGGATGTGGAAGCCATAGAAAAGGTGCAGAGGAGAATTACAAGGATGTTGCCTGGATTGGGGAGCATGCCTTATGAGAATAGGTTGAGTGAACTTGGCCTTTTCTCCTTGGAGCGTCAGAGGATGAGAGGTGACCTGATAGGGGTGTATAAGACGATGAGAGGCATTGCTCGTGTGGATAGTCAGAGGCTTTTTCCCAGGGCTGAAATGGTTGCATCAAGAGGACACAGGATTAAGGTGCTGGGGAGTAGGTACAGAGGAGATGTCAGGGGTAAGTTTTTTACTCAGAGTGGTGAGTGTGTGGAATGGGCTGCCAGCAACAGTGGTGGAGGCGGATATGATAGGGTCTTTTAAGAGACTTTTAAATAGGTACATGGACCTTAGTGAAATAGAGGGCTATAGGTAAGCCTAGTAATTTCTAAGGTAGGGACATGTTCAGCACAACTCTATGGGCCGAAGGGCCTGTATTGTGCTGTAGGTTTTCTATGTTTCTATCACAGGTTCATGCTGGCACAGTTGTAAAGGGAGTGCAGGAACAAAGGACCATGATGTATATTAGGATAAATCCTTGAAAGTGTCATGACTATGTTTAAAGAGTGGTTAATAAAACATTTAGGATCCTAGAGCTCATGGAATATTTATAAGATACTTTGATAGATCAAGATGTTGAGGAACCATCTCAGGAAAATGCTGTTTTCACATCGTACTTTGTCCAATGGAAAAGGGTTCATTAATAATTTTATTGCCAAGAGGAAGAGTGACCACAATGTGAAAGGATATAGCAATGAATTTGAAAGTGATATAGTTCATTGTAGAGAATTCAATCTAAATTGAGTGTACAATCTGAGCTGTGTATATTTCAATGCAAGGAGTATTGTTTGAAAGGTGCTTGAGCTTAAAGCATGAATTAGCATGTGGAATTATGACGTAGCCATTAGTGAGACTTGGTTGCAGGAAGGGCAGGACTGGCAGCTCAATGTTCCAGGATTCCATTGTTTTAGACATGATTGAGTGGAAGGGATTAAAGGGGAAGAGGTGACATTATCAGTCAGGGAAAATGACACAGCAATGCTCAGGCAGAACAGACTGGAGAGTTCATATTCTGAGGCTGTATGGGTGGAACTGAGGAAAAAGAAAGGGATGACCACATTAAAAGAATTATATTATAGACCACCCAGCAGTCCACAGGATTTAGAGGAGCAAATTTGGAGAGAGTTTGCAGGCTGTTGCAAGAAACATATGGTTGATAATTGGTGATTTTAACTTTCCACATATTTATTGGGACTCCCATACTGTAAAAAGTTTGGATGGGATAGAGTTTGCCAAATGTGTTCAGGAAAGTTTCCTTAATCAGTACGTAGAAGTCCCAACAAGAGAGAGTGTGATACTAGATCTCCCGTAAGTGAATAAGACAGGGCAGGTGACAGATGCTTGTGTAGGGGAACACTTTGCATTTAGTGATCATAATACCATTAGTTTCAAGATAACTATGGGGGAGGATAAGTCTGGTCCTTGGTTTGAGATTTTAAATTGGAATCTCAAATGAAGGTGATTCAGATTTCCTTCCAGGGAGCGAGCATTGGAGAGGAGCACTGATAGGAGAGCCAGCCCACTGCACACAGCCCAGCGCGGATTCCAGCAAGCCTGCTACGTCTCGATTCTCTCCTATGCTGCGTCTGGCTTCTCTCCCAAGGTGGCTGTAACAGGCCACGTCACACGGTCCGTGCAAAAACCCAGGGCCACTCATCTCCTCTGCCATTGGACCCACCAATAAACTAATAAACCGACCATACAATATTTTGTATTAGCAATGATTAACAGTGTCTTGTGATCACTGGAAAAATATTTAACACAAAACATTTACACCACTTGCAGGTCCCAGTGAGGCTGCTACAACTAGTCACACTGACATCTTACTGGAAGTAAGTTGGCAGGTTGGCAAGTTCTGCAAGTAGGGATCCATGCATGGTTCCAGTTTTCCAAAATCTACAACTATTTGACTGAGGCGACCAAGTGTCACATTTCCAAATTTGCTGATGATACTGAACGAAACGGGATGTAGGAATGGTAGAAGTGGTAATGAGACGTGAAGTGGTTATGGAAAAACTGAGTGAGTGGCTGAGGACATGGCAGATGGGAAAAATGCAAAGTTTTCAACTTTGGTGCACGTAGCAGAGGAATAGGGTGTTGTTGGATGGTTGGTGAGTGGATGGTTCTAGCAAATGTGTGGAAATCTCAATTGCTATCTTGTTTTTCTTCTAGCACCTACCAAGTACTGATTGCCTGGGTCCAGCAGCCAGTGACAGCACTGTGAATGCAAAAAGAAAACAAACTACAGTTTCATTTCCTCCACTTCGCCTTATTTAAAATATGTCACAATCTAATCCAATTAAGAAGTTAAAGATATGACACCAAGTAGCACCTTTCATAAATTCTAATGTGCTTTATGGTCCAAGTATTTGTTCAAGTATGTTCACTGTTTTTATTTAGGACATGCACAGCAGTTTACCACAAACAGGAGTATGATACTGACCAGGTAACTTGTTTTCGTGTTGTTGCTCGAGGAAGCGATATTGGTCAGGATATCAGGTATAACTTCCCAGCTCTTTTCAAGGTAATGTAATGGAATCATTTGCATCCATCTGAAAACATAAAAGGACAACATCATTCCTAGTCACCTGAAAGGCAGCATCTCTGTATAAAGTGCCCTCCATATTTCTGTTGGCTTTAACTCCAGTCTTTGAGGCATGATTTGAACCCATGGCTTTCTCACTCATTATTGACTTAGTCACATGGCAAACCAGTGAAAAATGTAGCAACTGATAGAGTGGGAGGAGACACTTGTTAGTGTATATTTTTATTGTAATTTATTTGCAGGAGCACAAAAACTTTAACACCCATTTAATACAAATAATCATAATGTGAGGAAAGTATTGTGTAACTCAAACCTCTGTAATCAGTGACAAAGAGAAAACTTTATAGCAACAGGATGTAAAACTGCTCGAGAAAAGATTAAATATCAAGATCACAATTATTTCTCAACCATAAATGGAAAAGATCATCTTTGCAGTTAGTTTGCATAGGACAAAAGCGAAAAATATTTGAGAAACTCAAATAATTTAAGGGTTACACTGAAATTCTGCTCATGTTACATTCATTCTATTTCAAAAACACTGGAGAAATCCATCATCAAACAGGGTTGATGAAGCCTGCTAGACTCTGTGTGTTTTACCATCACAGTCCTTAGAAGGAGATGGTTTTAGGTTTCTCAGCATTGGGCCTCCGTGGTCTTGGGTTTAAATCCTGTAGTGCAAACATTTATGCTTGAGGTATTTGTATGAAATTCAAAACAACCTTTCAAAGTGGGAAAAATAGTATAAACAGAACTAAAATTGATTGCTTCTGAAACAATGCCAGAAGTAAGAAGCTGTATTTTTTTTTAAAAAAGGAACTGAGGTTCAGTAAATGTATTATCTTTCAGTTTCTCTTGTTGGATAGTGTTGTTGTCTTTGCCCCAGGTTTGACAGACTCATCTCCTCCATCACCACCTCCACTCTTCAAAAAGATCAGACTCATGCTAATCCATAGGGTGGAACCAACTTGATTTCATTTGAGAGAAGTGTTTAACATGTGACCGAGCATTTTACAATATCACTCAAAGTTTACATTACCCACAGTTTAACACACACAAGCCCATTTCTATCCTTACTATATCTATCTACCCATATGTTCCTGCTAATGATGCAATTAATTGAATGTGATACACAGAAGTGTGCAATGAAATTCCTTGCGTGAAGCTAACAGTGTGTGTATAATAAATACAGTAATAATACAATAATGAGTGCAAAACAGCTGTAACAGACTGTAACACAGTCTGACCTATTGCAAAAGGAAATAGTAAAGTGACAATAATAGATACTCAGTGTGGCACTGCTGAGAAGGGGGAATGAAAGAGATGATTGTTTCAGAAGTCTAATGGCAGTTCTTAAATCTAATCATCTGTGCTTTCAACCTCCTCTGTTTTCTAGATGGTTGAAAAGAGAATTGCCAGGGGCTCAGACATCCTTGATGATAGCTTTAGCCTCCCTGAAGCAATGCACAGTGCTGACATACTTAATGGAAAAAAGTGAAGAACTTTTGGTGGAGTAAGCAGTGTTTGCCACTTCCTGCTTGTTCCGTCGGTCAAGAGCAGAGCAGCTGCCATTATCAGGCTAAGATGCAATCTATTGTCCATAGCACATCGGTAGAAGTTTGGGAGTATCCTTGTGGACAAGCTGAATTTCCCAGATCCTGAAGTAAGTAATGTGCTCATTTGGTTTCTTGATCACCGTGTCAATGTGAAAGGACCAGGTCAGGTTGCAGAAGATATGCTTCACGTGAAGCTGCCAGTCATCTTTGTGGCAGCTCCATTGATGAGGATAAGGTTGTGTTCCCCACTCTCCCTCCTACTCCCCCACCTTTCTTAGGTCAAAACCATTTCTTTCGTCATGTTGTTGGTAAGGGCTAAGTTGGTCTGACATCATGATACAAGGTTTGTGATCTCTTTCTAGCACTGTGTCTCATCATTGTAGCTTTAGTTGATAATAGTGGTATCAATGGCACTATGTCTGGCCACACAGTCATGGGTATACAAGGAGTGGAGTAGGGACTGAGCACGCATCTCTGAGCGCCAGTGTTGCAGATCATGGTGGATGAAATCATCATTTCTGACTGACTGAGGACTGCCTTTCAGGAAATCTAGAAGCCAGTTACAAGTGGGAGTCCCAAAGCCAAGGCCCAGGCATTTAGACATGTGTGTTCCATAATATGTTGTTGAAGAATAAGCAGAAGTCAACAAATAACACTGGAAAGCAATTAAACATAGAAACTAAATATGCTTGGATGTTGTCTTCAGTTGTGGTATTGAAGACTAAGAACAAAGAATTGTTTCCATTTTGTTGTTTATTATATTACAAAGTTCTTTTGGAACGCTGCCAAGTGCAATCTATAAAATATCAAAGCTAGAGTTCTTATTTTTTATAATATAATTTTACAATTTAGCCATAGATTTTTATTTCTTCCAAATAATTATCAACAAAAATCTCTAGAGATTAGCATTTGTGCAGCAGTAATTCTGTAAAAAATGTAAACATGCAGCATATTGAAATAATTTGACAATGGGAAATTCCATTGAGACAAAGAACAAGATATCATTAAACATTTTCATTACTTTCTTGAATGTAGCAACTAGATAATAATGATTTTGTACATAAGTGCTAATACCCCTTTGTTTTCTATTCTTTTGCTAGTGATCAATATCAGAATCAGAATCAGGTTTACTATCACCGGCATGTGTCATGAAATTTGTTAACTTAGTAGCAGCAGTTCAATGCAATACACAATATAGAAGAAGAAAAAAATAAATAAATAGTAAATCAATTACAGTATACGTATATTGAATATATTAAAAACCGTGCAAAAACAGGAATAATACATATTTAAAAAGTGAACAACAGGAATTCTGCAGATGCTGGAAATACCACTCCACTAGTTGGCATATCTTGCTCCTCTGTGTCCTCTCATCTCCATCTGAAATTCTACCAACAATGGTTGTATCATTAGCAGATTTGTAGATGGTATTTGAGCTATGCCTAACCACACAGTCATGTGTCTATAGAGAATAGAGCAGTGGGCTAAGCACACACCCCTGAGGTGCACCAGTATTGATTGTCAGCAAGGAGGAGATATTATCACCAATTCGCACTGATTGTGGTTTTCCGGTTAGGAAGTCGAGGATCCAATTGCAGAGGGGGGTACAGAGGACCAGGTTCTCTAACTTGTCAATCAGGATTGTGGGAATGATGGTGTTAAATGCTGAGCTATAATTGATGAACAGAATCCTGACATAGGTCCTGGCAATACACCAAACTTGCTCACAGGTGACATACTGTATGTATCAACAAAAGACTTATCATTTTAGTTGGTAAGTAAACTATATGTGTTATGTTTATCTACCAGCTAAACATTAGTTGAAACATGTATCAGCTTTTTATTAGGTACAAAACTGCCATAATTCAAAATAGTGAAGCCCTTTTTAATGTCAAGCAAGTGTTGTGCAGGGTTTGGGTGTGATGCTGTGAAAGAAGTTAGAGACTTGGAAAACTGATCATTATTTTGCCATCTTTGAAAATTGTCAGGTCTTGTGAATGTCCCTGGGACATCTAAAAAAAAAATTAGTAATCATTGAAACAATTAAGTAAAATAAAATAGTGAAACTTCAATATTAAAACACTCAAAAGTACCA
Organism: Mobula birostris; assembly: GCF_030028105.1. Taxonomy (NCBI): domain Eukaryota; kingdom Metazoa; phylum Chordata; class Chondrichthyes; order Myliobatiformes; family Myliobatidae; genus Mobula; species Mobula birostris. The sequence continues at coordinate 62,647,993 of NC_092381.1, read as the reverse complement.
ACACTTCTAAATATTTAAATCCACTAAAGCAAGTTCAATTAATTTCTTATACTAAAATCTTTTTCAAGGTAGCCTTGCCTTTTACCTTAATCAAGACACATACCTCACTTTTTTTGGCCATGGTTCCTTAGTTACACATGTGGAACTTTTAACGTTTAGGAGAATGTTCTGGATTTTTATTATCCAAAATATTCTCTGAGTATTTCCCACCTTTGTACATTTACTCATTAACTTTTCAATCCTGTTTACTATTGTCAGTTTATTTCTTGTCCTTCAAGGATCGGCTAACTTAGATTTAAAATCTTTTGTTGTGGTTTTCTGTTTACAACTGAAAATCAAATCATTTTCTTCTCAAACTGTTCCTTTACCATCAAACTGTAAACTCATTCTGGCTGGCTATGCATTAATAAGTCCAGTGTAACTAACATTCCCTTGATGGTTCTAAAATATATTTTCTATTTAAAAAAAAGTTCTCTGAATGCAGTCTACAACTTCACTGCTTCTTTGTTTTGAGATGTTTTGCTTCTTACGGAATATGTAAAAGTAGGTTTTGACACAGGCTTCTCTAATTTCCATAGTTTTGTATTCTCACTGCTGTATCATCACTACCAAGAGGTTTGCAGCTTACCTCCACTGTAGCTTTGAATCTTTTGCTGATTCTTAATTCTGCTTGAAACCTTTACACTGCGGGTTCATTTCTACTCAACCATTTTTATCTCCCCTCAGCACTCATTCACCTTTTCACTTTTTCTGATTTTTTTTTTGGTGCTGGACTATTTATTCATTCTTTCATTTAACTTTTGGTATTATTAATACACTTATTATTTCAGTCTTTCATCTCTTAATTAATTTAAACTTTGTGTAGTGTTATTTACCAATCCAATTGGAATGTTGTTTCAGGTATAGTCTTCCATGATTTTTTTTTTCCCTGTCCAAAGGAACCTGTAATGTATTTATCTTAATGCATCAACTTACCCATTTGACAATGAAAGTTTGTTTATTACCCTAACCTCATATTTAATGTTTTACGTTAAGTTGTCTTTAATTTACAATCTGGACAAGGTTAGAATATGGATGTGTAAATAAACACTGAGATTTAAGTCATTCGACTATTCACTCTTTCCTCGTGTCGACTGTGACTTTATTTTTTTAAGCATACCCACTGTTTCAGCTTTTAAGTCACTCAGGATCCCTGTGCTTTTTCTGACAATTCTTCATTGCCACTGCTCACATTCTGGTGCTATTTATCCAATCCCCTGCCATATTCTGCCTGCACTGCACAGCCGTTATTATTTCTGGCTTCTCTCACAACATTCTACTGTCTTGAAGTTTCCGATTTTTTTATATGCACTTCATCACTTCTGTTTGAATTTCATCCAAATTTTCCTAATGAGCATTTTGCCAAATTCCTTGCCCAGTCAGTATATTCACCCAGGTGGCCTTTCATTTGGCATAAGTATAAATATTGACAAGACCTTTGGCCACCAGGAGATGCACAGGCACACGTATTCCAACAAGAATTGTCCAGAGAGTAAAGTCAGAGAATCAAGATTAGCTTTCTCCTTCCCTTCATGGGGAAATTCAGGCAAAATATGTTCCTGCCTAGCTCAGCACAGCTGAGTAATTGAGCTGATCCTCCTTGCCTGTTCAGCTAATTTAGATCACCTTATTACTGTCCCTCCAATCTCGCTTTTTATAATCCTATGAAAATTGAACATGCTGCCAATTTGCAGTATCTCAGATGGAGGCATGATCAGGTCCTGAAGACCATCGCTGAAGCCGTCAGCGCAGGAGTTGAGTGGGCGAAGCAGTCCCGACCCTCCAAGCAGACCATTGCCTTTGTCAGAGCTGGGGAGCAGCCAATACCTGCCAAAAGAATATCTGCAGGCATTCTGACCTCTGCAAGGGACTGGCAGCTGTTGGTGGACAGCTGAAGTTCCCCAACCATATCGCAGCCACCACCCTGTGACCAGACATTGTCCTAGTGTCTGAGTTGACTTAGCAAGTGGTGCTGCTGGAGCTGACAGTCCCATGGGAAGATAGCTTGGAAGAGGCCTTTGAAAGGAAGCTCTCCAAGTATGCAGGACTGGTCAGCAACTGTCAGCAGGCTGGATGGAGAGCGAGGTGTCTCCCAGTGGAGGTTGGTTGTAGGGGATCGTAGCCCGTTCTTTAGTTAGAACCTTCACCCATTTTGGGCATCGAGGGAGAGAGGAAGAGGAGAGCCATCCGCAGTACCACCGATGCGGCAGAGAGGACCTCAAGATGGCTGTGGCTCAAAAGAGGGGAGCCATGGAGTCATAAGTAGCTAGCCATCTGGACACAAGCTGGGGTCTGATCAGCCCCGGCTGGGTCACCTGGAGGAGGGTGTATGATGTTGAAAGACCCAAAACACCTGATGATTCCAGGAACATCACTGAAGATGTGTCCAGAAGCATCAATAGATGTATGTACACAGAAGAAGGGTAGAATATGGCATCAATGACAGATATGTTGAAGTAATTCATTTAATTCTATTTCATTGCTCATAACATTGTATAATTAATGCTTCAGTTATTCATATTGACACCATATTTTTATGGAAACCGCTCTCCTCTTTAATATGTAATTCTGAAAAGAAACCGAATGTTGTATTTAGCTTCTTGCCCCATTCACTGCGTGCTGTGTCTTTGTTGGACTGAATGATGTCTGAGCTGATAATGTCACAACATAATCAGATACCATTCTAAATTTCAAATATGAGACATTGTTCAACTTCCTTTGTAGCAATGCTCTCTTTTGAAATCATGTCATAGAATTTTTAGGTTTGCAGATCAGAAAGCCTATTAGCGTTGAGGGTGCTAAGCCAGGTAGCAAGAGCGGTTTCATCCTTCTATTTCTGAAGGACAACCACACTATTGCAAGCAGTAAGTATAGGGCTGTTTTTCTCATTTCAAATGAGCCCTGGGTTTGTAATAAAATTTTCCGCACTTGCAGAAATGCCTTTCAATATATAAAGCTTAGAGGAATCTAGTTTATTACTTGGGTTACACCCAACTGAACTGAAGCCAAAATATTTGTTTTGTCAAGGGTCTTCATTAAACTGAAGGTTTGGCAGAAATAATCAGGGACAGGATAGTTTGCAATTGTGTTCCAGTGGCATAGTGGATGATGTAGTGAATGAATACTGTATGTGAATTGTTATAAACCCTCATTTATCCCATGGCTGCAACTTCTAGAGCATTACATTTTTTTTATATGGTTGCTTTCAATTCCTACAACCTTACCACTTCTCCCAGCAAAGACATTCTTAGGTTAGGAATTTAATATGTAACAAAAATTTTCTGCATTGGGTGAGGGAGAAATAGTCACAGACCTGAAATTTAGCAAAAGTAGTAGCAGCAACAAATTAGATTACTAACCAAGTGGCAGTCTCTCACCTTTGGTCCAAGAAACCCTCAGAAACCAAGAACAAATTGTTGGATATGACTTGTTCACCATATTCACAATGAACAAATATCAGATACTGAAGTCCCACATGTACAATAGTCTCACATTATATTAAATGAGAACCATTTTCATGACAGAATCACTCAACTGTGTGCTTGCTTTATCACATTTTGCATATCATTGTGAATGGTTAATGGGCAGACATTTGCCTCCCCAGCATCCAGAACATCTTCAAAAGGTGACGCCTCAAAAAAGCAGCATCCATCAGTAAGAAGTCCCATCACTCAGGACACACCCTCTTCTCATTGCCGCCATCACGGAGGAGGTACAGGAGCTTAAAGACACACACTCAATGTTTCAGGAACAACTTCTTCCCCTCTGCTATCAGATTTCTGAATGGACAACATACCCATGAACACTACCTCAATATTTTTTCCTCTCTTTTTGCACTGCTTATTTAATTTAATTTCTTTTTACTATTCTTATTGTAATTTATAGTTTTTATTATTACGAATTGCAATATACTGCTGCTGCAAAACAACACATTTCACAACATATGTCAGTGATATTAAACCTGATCCTATTTCTGATTCAAACTGAGGTTACAAGTGCTGGTGGTTTCCCATGATATGACATCCCTGCCTCTTGGCACCCTTTTGCAACATTTCTACTTTCTTGGAGGAATCAATGAATACCGATCAGATTGGGAGTACGGGTGAATTTTTCCTCAACCTATTTGAGATTGATGTTCAACTCCAGCTGCAATCTGTGTAACTTAGACCTTGTGTTTCAAACCTCTTCAAAGAGACATGCAGAGAATGAAGAGAAAAAGCATTGTGGAAGCTACTAGAGTGGCAAAGTATTGCTACACGTATGAGTGCTGCCGAGTTATGGAATGCCGAGTTCCTAACCTTCAACATGCTGCCATAACTGAGATCAGGTTTGAGCCACTGAACAGGGATTGATGTAAATTATTTCCAGCATCGGGGTTAAAGTAGCTTCAAGAGAGCCAGTGACGCATATTCTTATGCTGGCAACACTGGTGCACCTCAGGGCTGTGTGCTTAGCCCACTGCTCTACTCTCTGTATACACATGACTGTGCGGCTAGGCATAGCTCAAATACCATCTATAAATTTGCTGATGATACAACCATTGTTGGTAGAATTTCAGGTGGTGATGAGAGGGCGTACAGGAGTGAGATATGCCAACTAGTGGAATGATGCCGCAGCAACAAACTGACAATCAACACCAGTAAAAAGAAAGAGCTGATTGTGGACTTCAGGAAGAGTAAGACGAAGGAACACATACCAATCCTCATAGAGGGATCAGAAGTGGAGAGACTGAGCAGTTTCAAGTTCCTGGGTGTCAAGATCTCTGAGAATCCAACCTGATCCCAACATATTGATGTAGTCATAAAGAAGGCAAGACAGCGGCTATATTTTATTAGGAGTTTGAAGAGATTTGGCATGTCAACAAATAGACTCAAAAACTTCTATAGTTGTACCGTGGAGAGCATTCTGACAGGTATGGAGGGGCTACTGCACAGGACCAAAAGAAGCTGAAGAAGGTTGTGAATCTAGTCAGCTCCATCTTGGTACTACAAAGTACTCAGGACATCTTCAGGGAGCGATGTCTCAGAAAGGCAGCGTCCATTATTAAGGACCTCCAGCACCCAGGGCATGCCCTTTTCTCACTGTTACCATCAGGCAGGAGATACAGAAGCCTGAAGGCACACACTCAGTGATTCAGGAACAGCTTCTTCCCCTCTGCCATCTGATTCCTAAATGGACAATGAACCTTTGGACACTACCTCACTTTTTTTTAATATACAGTATTTCTGTTTTTGCATATTTTTGCTCATTTTAAAAAATCTATTCAACATACGTAATTGATTTACTTGTTTATTTATTATTGTTTTATTTTATTTATTATTTTTTTTCTCTCTCTGTTAGTTTATGTATTGCATTGAACTGCTGCTGCTAAGTTAACAAATTTCACGTCACATGCCGGTGATAATAGACCTGATTCTGTTTCTCTGATCAACGAAAGTAATGTGCAGAAGTGGAAGAACAATAGATTCTGGGTGAAAGTGGAGAGGTTCATGGTCTAAATTATACAGGGAACAAAACTAACGAGGACTGGGAGTCTGTTCTCTAAGGATGCAGCTCCTTAGAGACTGTGTTGAAGAAGTGAAGCTGCAGCTCGATGACCTTCGGATTGTTGGGAAAATAAAAAGGTGACAGGAGCTACAGGGAGGTAGTCACCCCAAGGCCACAGGAGACAGATAAATAGGTGACTGTCAGGAGAGAGAAGGAAGAATGTCAGATAGTGGAAAGCACCCTTGTAGCCATCCCCCTCAACAATAAATACCGTACTCCATCTTGAGTACTGTGCGAGGGGACATCCTACCTGCAGGAAGCAATAGTGGCCATGGCTCTGCAACTGAGTCTGGCCCTGTGGCTCAGAAGTGTAGGGTACTGAAGAGGATGACAGCAGTAATTGGGGACTCTACAGTTATGAGGACAGATAGGCAATTTGTGGAAAAAGAAACACAGTTGGTAGTTTGCCTCCCAGGTGGCAGGGTTCGCAATGTTTCTGAATGCGTCCTCAATATCCTGAAAAGGGAGGGTTAGCGGACAGAAGTTGTGGTACATATTGGTACGAACAACGTAGGTAGAAAAAGGGAGGAGGTCCTGAAAAAAGAATATAGGCAGTTAGGAAGGAAGCTGAGAAACAGGGCCTCAAGGGTAGTAATCTCGGGAATGTTGCCTGTGTCACACAACCGTAAGGATAGGATTAGAATGAGGTGGCAGATAAATACGTGGCCGAAGAATTGGAGCAGTGGGCAAGAATTCAGATTTCTGGATAGTTGGGACCTCTTCTGGGGCAGGTGGGACCTGTACAAAAGGGACAGGTTGCATTTAAATCCGAGGGGGACCAATATTCTTGCTGGCAGGTTTACTAGAGTTGTTAGAAGTGGCTTAAACTAATAAGGCAGGGAATGGGAACCAGTATGGTAGAGCTGAGAATGAGCCAGCAGGTTTACAAGAAGATGATGGATGTAACATGAATGTAAGGAAGGACAAGCCATGATTGAGTACAAATGGAGACAGAGCAAAGAGTTAAATTGTACCATAGAGGCAATATTCAAAAGGGTGAAGAATACAGGACTAAAGGTGCTATATTTAAATGCATGTAGCATTTGGAATAAGGTGGACGAACTTGTGGCACAATTGGAGATTAGTCAGTGTGATATTGTGGGCATTTACTGAGCCGAGGCTGAAAGAAAGCCATGGCTGGGAACTTAACATCAACGGATGTATTGAAAGCACAGGCGGTGGTGTGGCTCTGTTGGTAAGAGATGGAATTACATCTTTAGAAAGAGGTGACATGGGGTCAGTGAGTGTTGAATCTTTGTGGGTGGAGTTTAGAAACTGCAAGGGTTAAAAAAAATTATGGGAATCATATATAGGCCACCAAATAGTTGCCAAGATGTGGGGTTGAAATTGCAAAGGGAGCTGGAAAAGCTATGTAATAATGGTAATGTCACAATTGTAATGGGGGACTTCAATATGCAAGGGGATTGGGAAAATCAGGTTGGTGTCAGATCACAAGAGAGGGAATTTGTTGAATGCTTACGAGATGGCTTTTTAGAACAGCTTCTGCATGAACCTACGTGGGGAAAATCTATCTTCGATTGAGTGTTGTGTAATAACCCAGATCTTACGAGGGAGCTTAATGTAAATGAACCCTTAGGAGGCAGTGATCATAATATCAAATTTATACTGCAGTTTGAGAGGGAGAAGCACAAGTCACATGTATCAATATCGTAATGCAATAAAGGGAATTACAGAGGCATGAGAGGGGAGCTTACCCAGGTGGATTGGTGGAGGATACTGGCAGGGATGATGGCAGAGCAGAGATGGCTGAAGTTTCCGGGAATAGTTCACAAGGCAGGGATAGATATGTCCCACAGAGAAAGAAGTTCTCACATGGCAGGGGTAGCCAACTGTGGCTGACAAGGGAAGTTAAGGACTGCCTAAAAGCCAAGGAAAGGGCATATAAAATAGTAAAAGTGAGTGGGAAGTTGGATGATTGGGAAGCTTATAAAACCCCCCAAAAAAAGCAACTAAAAAGCTAGAAGAAAGGAAAAGATTAAATGAGGGCAAACTTGCCAATAAAATAAAGCAGGATACTAAAAGATTTTTTTCAGTTATATAAAGAATAACAGGGAGGTGAGAATTGATATTGGATCACTGGAAAATGATGCTGGTGAGCCAGTAATGGGGGTTGGGGAGGGGGACCAAGAAATGGCAGATGAACTTAATGGGTATTTTGCATCGGTCTTCACTGTTGAAGACACTAGCAGTGTGCCAGAGGTCCATGAGTGTCAGGGAGTAGGAATGAGTGCTATTGCTATTACAAAAGAAAAAGTACCAGGCAAACTCAAAGGTCTTAGAAACATGGAAACATAGAAAATAGGTGCAGGAGTAGGCCATTTGGCCCTTTGAGCCTGCACCGCCAATCAGCATGATCATGGCTGATCATCCAACTCAGAACCCTGTACCTGCCTTCTCTCCATACTCCCTGATCTCTTTAGCCACAAGGGCCATATCTAACTCCCTCTTAAATATAGCCAACGAACTGGCCTCAACTGTTTCCTGTGGCAGAGAATTCCGCAAATTCACCACTCTCTGTGTGAAGCAGTTTTTCCTAATCTCGGTCCTAAAAGGCTTCCACTTTATCCTCAAACTGTGATCCCTTGTTCTGGACTTCCCCAACATCGGGAACAATCTTCCTGCATCTAGCCTGTCTAATCCCTTTAGGATTTTATACGTTTCAATAAGATCCCCCCTCAATCTTCTAAATTCCAACGAGTATAAGCTTAGTTGATCCAGTTTTTCATCATATGAAAGTCCTGCCATCCCAGGAATCAATTTGGTGAACCTTCTTTGTACTCCCTCTATGGCAAGGATGTCTTTCCTCAGATTAGGGGACCAAAACTGCACACAATACTCCAGGTGTGGTCTCACCAAGACCTTGTACAACTGCAGTAGTACCTCCTTGCTCCTGTACTCGAATCCTCTCACTATAAATGCCAGCATACCATTCGCCTTTTTCACCGCCTGCTGTACCTGCATGCCCACTTTCAATGACTGGTGTACAATGACACCCAGGTCTCGTTGCACCTCCTCTTTTCCTAATCGGCCACCATTCAGATAATAATCTGTTTTCTTGTTTTTGCCACCAAAGTGGATAACCTCACATTTATCCACATTAAATTGCATCTGCCATGAATTTGCCCACTCACCTAACTTATCCAAGTCACCCTGCATCCTCTTAGCATCCTCCTCACAGCTAACACTGCCGCCCAGCTTCGTGTCATCCGCAAACTTGGAGATGCTGCATTTAATTCCCTCATCTAAGTCATTAATATATATTGTAAACAACTGGGGTCCCAGCACTGAGCCTTGCAGTACCGCTTAAGGTGGATAAGTCAACTGGGCCAAATGGACTACATGCCAGAGTCCTGAAAGAGGTTGCTGAAGAGATGACAGTGCATTGGTTATAATCTTTCAAGAATCCCTTGATTCTGGCATGGTCCTGGAGGACTGGAAGATTGCAAATGTCACTCCACTCTTTAAGAAGGGAGGAAAGCAAAAGAAAGGAAATTATAGGCCAGTTAGCCTAACCTCAGTGGTTGGGTAAGTGTTGGAGTCTACGTTTTAGGGGTACTTGGAGACTAATGCTAAAATGATAAAGTCAGCATGGTTTCTGTAAAAGGAAATCTTGCCTGACAAATTTGATAGAATTCTTTGAGGAAGTAACAAGCAGGGTGGACAAAGGAGAGGCAGTAAATGTCATTTACTTGGATTTTCAGAAGGCATTTGATAAGATGCCACACATGAGGCTACTTAACAAGGTAAAACCCTATCTCATTACAGGAAAGATACTCACATGAATAGAGGAATGGCTGACAGCCAGGAGGAGCTTGGGAATAAAAGGGGCCTTTGCTGGTTGGCTGCCGGTGACTAGTGGTGTCCCTCAGGGGTCAGTATTGGGACCACTACTTTTCACATTGTTTCTCAATGATTTGGAGCATGGAGTTGAAGGCCTTATGGCAAAGTTTGCAGATGATACAAAGATAGGTGGAGGGGTAGGTAGTGCTGAGGAAGCAATGCAGTTGCAACAGAACTTAGACAAATTGGAAGAATACGCAAAAAAGTGGCAGATGGAATACAGTGTTGGGAAATGTATGATAATACATTTTGGTAAAAGGAACAATAGTGTGGACTATTATCTAAATAGAACATAGAACATAGAATAGTACAGCACAGTACAGGCCCTTCGGCCCACAATGTTGTGCTGACCCTCAAACCCTGCCTCCCATATAAGCCCCCACCTTAGATTCCTCCATATACCTGTCCAGTAGTCTTTTAAACTTCACTGGTGTATCTGCTTCCACCACTGACTCAGGCAGTGCATTCCACGCACCAACCACTCTCTGAGTAAAAAACCTTCCTCTAATATCCCCCTTGAACTTCCCACCCCTTACCTTAAAGCCATGTCCTCTAGTATTGAGCAGTGGTGCCCTGGGGAAGAGGCGCTGGCTATCCACTCTATCTATTCCTCTCTTATCTTGTACACCTCTATCATGTCTCCTCTCATCCTCCTTCTCTCCAAAGAGTAAAGCCCTAGCTCCCTTAATCTCTGATCATAATGCATACTTTCTAAACCAGGCAGCATCCTGGTAAATCTCCTCTGTACCCTTTCCAATGCTTCCACATCCTTCCTATAGTGAGGTGACCAGAACTGGACACAATACTCCAAGTGTGGCCTAACCAGAGTTTTATAGAGCTGCATCATTACATCGCGACTCTTAAACTCTATCCCTCGACTTATGAAAGCTAACACCCCATAAGCTTTCTTAACTACCCTATCCACCTGTGAGGCAACTTTCAGGGATCTGTGGACATGTACCCTGAGATCCCTCTGCTCCTCCACACTACCAAGTATCCTGCCATTTACTTTGTACTCTGCCTTGGAGTTGTCCTTCCAAAGTGTACCACCTCACACTTCTCTGGGTTGAACTCCATCTGCCACTTCTCAGCCCACTTCTGCATCCTACCAATGTCTCTCTGCAATCTTTGACAATCCTCTACACTATGTACAACACCACCAACCTTTGTGTCGTCTGCAAACTTGCCAACCCACCCTTCTACCCCCACATCCAGGTCGTTAATAAAAATCACGAAAAGTAGAGGTCCCAGAACAGATCCTTGTGGGACACCACTAGTCACAATCCTCCAATCTGAATGTACTCCCTCCACCACCACCCTCTGCCTTCTGCAGGCAAGCCAATTCTGAATCCACCTGGCCAAACTTCCCTGGATCCCATGCCTTCTAACTTTCTGAATAAGCCTACCGTGTGGAACCTTGTCAAATGCCTTAGTAAAATCCATATAGATCACATCCACTGCACTACCCTCATCTATATGCCTGGTCACCTCCTCAAAAAACTCTATCAGGTTTGTTAGACACGATCTGCCCTTCACAAAGCCATGCTGACTGTCCCTGATCAGACCATGATTCTCTAAATGCCTATAGATCCTATCTCTAAGAATCTTTTCCAACAGCTTTCCCACCACAGACGTAAGGCTCACTGGTCTATAATTACCCGGACTATCCCTACTACCTTTTTTGAACAAGGGAACAACATTCGCCTCCCTCCAATCCTCCGGTACCATTCCCATGGACAACGAGGACATAAAGATCCTAGCCAGAGGCTCAGCAATCTCTTCTCTCACCTCATGGAGCAGCCAGGAGAATATACCGTCAGGCCCCGGGGACTTATCTGTCCTAATGTATTTTAACAACTCCAACACCTCCTCTCCCTTAATATCAACATGCTCCAGAACATCAACCTCACTCATATTGTCCTCACCATCATCAGGTTCCCTCTCATTGGTGAATACCGAAGAGAAGTATTCATTGAGGACATCGCTCACTTCCACAGCCTCCAGGCACATCTTCCCACCTTTATCTCTAATCGGTCCTACCTTCACTCCTGTCATCCTTTTTTTCTTCACATAATTGAAGAATGCCTTGGGGTTTTCCTTTACCCTACTTGCCAAGGCCTTCTCATGCCCCCTTCTTGCTCTTCTCAGCCCCTTCTTAAGCTCCTTTCTTGCTTCCCTATATTCCTCAATAGACCCATCTGATCCTTGCTTCCTAAACCTCGTGTATGCTGCCTTCTTCCTCCTGACTAGATTTTCCACCTCACTTGTCACCCATGGTTCCTTCACCCTACCATTCTTTACCTTCCTCACCAGGACAAATTTATCCTTTACATCCCGCAAGAGATCTCTAAACATAGAGATAAGGGTTCAAACATCAGAGGTGCAGAGGGACTTGGGAGTCCTCGTGCAAGACATCCAGGAGGTTAATTCACAGGTTGAGTCTGCGTTAAAGAAGGCAAATGCAATGTTGGCATTTATTTCAAGGGGAATAGAGTATAAAAGCAAGGAGATAATGCTGAGACTTTATAAGACACTAGTCAGGCCGCACTTGGAGTATTGTCAACAGTTTTGGGCCCCATATCTCAGAAAAGATGTGTTGTCATTGGAGAGAGTCCAGAAGAGGTTCACGAGGATGATCCCGGGAATGAAGAGGTCAGCATATGAGGAGCGTTTGGCAGCTTTGGGCCTGTACTCACTGGAAATTAGAAGAATGCAGGAGGATCTCATTGAAACCTATTGAACGTTGAAAGGACTAGCTAGGGTGGATGTGGAGAGGATGTTTCCTGTGGTGGAGGTATCCAGAACTAGAGGGCACAGCCTCAAAATTGAGGGGTAACCTTTTATAACAGAGGTAAGGAGGAATTTTTACAGCCAGAGAGTGGTGAATCTGTGGAATGCTCTGCCACAGGCTGAGGTGGAGGCCAGGTCCGTGGGTATATTTAAAGCGGAAGTTGACAGTTTCCTGATCAGTCAGGGTATCAAATGATATAGCGAGAAGGTAGGTGTATGGGATTGAGTGGGATCCAGGATCAGCCATGATGGAATGGTGGAGCAAACTTGATGGGCTGAATGGCCTAATTCTGCTCCTATATCTTATGGTCTTATATAAGCAATCAGTTCAGGGTTATTAAGGGTCAAGTGGAAAGAAAGAAGGTTGATTGTAGATAGTGGAAAGGAGCATCTCAGAGAAGTTGTATTTTGAAATTTAATTATGAAGTAGATGGAATCACCCACAGCACTTGGAATCTCAAATGGAAATGGTAGACATGGTGAATTAATCCTTCACATCAATCTTCCCAGATAAGATGGAAGATAAATTCCAAATCCAGTTAAACAACCTTTGGAAATTTATAGTATGTGTTGAGGTCATTAAAACATGTGTTGCAAAGAAACACAAGGAATTGAATGTCAACAGGGCATCTGTTGCAGATGGCATGCACTTTCATATCCTTAGGGAAATTGAAAAGCTTTGAATAAAAAAAGTGCATAATGAAAACTCAGAAAATCCCTAAATATAATTTTGTTGTGAAAATAAAAATTCAGACATGTCGAAGATAAATTATCCAAATGTCAGCAGCTCATGCTATCATATTTTTGCTCTCTAGAGCAGCAGTCATAATTGATAATGAGCCTGTGTTTACAAGTAATAACTCATAGCTCATGAATTTGCTAGCATTCCTTGAGAGTATTTCAAAGACATTTGTTTTAGCATTTGAGGAAGATTAATGTTCATTGTGCTAATGCAGACTAGATACCCAGATAGAAATCTGGTTTGTAGTTTAAAGTAGTTGATAATGATAAATGGTGAAGTCCCTATCAGGGCAGTGTGTAAGGTTTCCTAAAGCTTGCACTGAATAGCTCTGATTCATAAGTGTGAAGAGAATGCTTCTTTCAGTGTCTCGTTTATAATTGGTGTCAAGCTGTGCGTAGGTGAACACAGTAAGGAAAGCATCTGAACCAGGTGAAGTAAGCAGATGAAAACATTGCACATGGAACTTAATGTGTGTAGTACATAATAGTCCAGGAAACATGAAGCACGCGTATATAGTGGCTTGCGGTCTTATTGCCAAAAGTGGAAAATAAAAACATTTTGGATGTGATTATGAACCATTCACTGAAAAGTATGAGATTATACCAGGGTTAATCAAACACTGGAATTTATCTTTGGGCCTTTTCAATCCAAATTGAATCAAGGTATTTTAACTATATGACTATTTAAGTCACATTTGGAATATTAAAGTCTTTGAGCCATCTATGTCTTGTTATAGTTTACCTTGTTCTTCAGCAATAACAGTGACATATTTACTTCTCCAGTGGCTTGAAAATTCAGTTAAATTTATTTGGTGTGGACAACTTACTCCAAATCCAGGATGGCTTTTTCTAAATACACAATCACACTGTCTTGAAGTGAAGTTTCAAATAACGTGATTGGGAAGATGGGCCCAGAGGTTCATAACTTTTATTTTTTTCTCTATCTTGCCTTTTATATTTGTAATTATCCAGTCTACAAAAGGACGATTCCTGAAGTAGGGAGATCTTGAATGGTAAGGTCTGAAACTTTTGCAGACTTCCCAGCTAATTTCTTTAATGCCCTGTGTAAAGCCCATTATTTTCTGTGGATTTGTCAGCATTTAACGTTACTATATTTCCTTTTTTTTGCCCATGTTAATAGCAGTGAGTGCATTTTGGTATCCTTTGAAAGCCTCTTCAACCATGACCAGCAGAAGCTCAATTTTGTTCATTTAACACGCCTGGTGTTAACTTCTTTTCATTCACTTTATGGTTCATATTTATTTTGAAACATGGCAAAAGTACTCTCATCTCCCCTTTACATAAAATATTAAAACAGCTTTGTAAATTTTGATTGTTTTATGTTCATAAAATGTTTGGAGGATTACTAAAGCTGTGGCATAGTTGAGATCATTAAAGAATGAAATGACTGCAGGATGGAAACTCAGCCTTGTAATTGAGAACGGTCATTAGCTTCATTGTAGAGAATGTTGCACTAAGTGACAGCTCTTGCTGCTGCTGATTGTTCTGGAATGAGCCAGCTCCCTCTCGAGCTGTAGCAGACAGTCAGAGGAAGTCATTGTTGTTTCTTGACCTGTAAAAATGCCTCCAAGAATAATTATTGTGAATGTTTGTGACTGCTGTGAAGCTTTCTGACATTACATCTGTGACTGGCTCAGAGGGATGGCATTGGCTATAAGGTGCTTTGGGTCGCTTGAAATGCAAGTCATGTCTATTGGCCCTCTGCCTGCTTCAGAAACTCAGGCTCGAGTACTTGGCAAGAAACTGTTTCCCAACAATGGAAGAAGTCTAGCTCAGATCAGAGGTAACAAATACCTGTGGAGAATGCATGTGTGCATTGTGGAAAGCAAGAAAATTTAATGCTAGAAGTGGAAAAAGAACTTAATGGTTAAGTACTACCTTTCACATCCTCAGGACGTATTCAAATGTGTCACAGTCAATTAATTACTGTTGGAATTAATTATTCTTATGTGGGTTTAAATGGCAGCCAGTGTTGACAAAGGACAATACCATAAGTAACAATGAAATAATTAACCATACAATTTTTTTTACAGTGTTGGTTGATGCAGAAATGTTAGTGAGGATATCATAAAAGTTCCCCGAGGTTGTTAATTTATTCTTTGTTGTTTATGCTAAGCATACAATGCAGTATCATTTACACTAAGAACTCTTGTCTCTGAAATTTGGTTCCATTGCCTTCAATGCCAAGCAAGGGGATCAAACCCCAGAGGGCAATTGAGGGAGATGGGTGCAATCGTTGATGCAAGTTCTGATCTCAATGAAATATTTTACATTAACATAAGTCATAAGTCTCTTATTCATCAGGAGGAAAAGGTAAATAGGTAAATTATTAACAAATCTAATGAATGACACTGCAGGTCTTGCTTTCTAGGTTCTCCACTTTTTTAAAAAGAGAAATATTAATTTCAGTGTTTCCATCTGGTTAAGGACATGGGTCACCACATTGTTCAGAGGTAATGCAAAAAGAAATACAGTATGGCCATTGCTCATAAAATATGTCTCAATTTATGGAATACTATTGGTGATCTTCAAAATTTCAGGAATGCATGTGCCTTACGTTTGACAGAACAAGAAAGTGTTTAATCAAGGGTGATTGCAACTAGTGATATTTTGAACAAGAATTAGCAAAAATAATCCAAGCAAATCTAGTCAAAGGTTCAAATATCAGTAAGTGCACATTAAAGTGTTGGGATGTCCGAATTGGGAACATCAAAGCAAGTTTTCCACCTAAAGTGTAATGCTATTATGCAGCAAATTATCAGGAAATGAGTTTGAAGAGGGCAATATATAGTTCAACAATTTTTTTTTTTGGCATATCTGGAATGTAGAGTATCTTGTTACATAAGGGCCTGAGTGGGGTTAGATTATCTGTTATAGAAATTATGCCTGTTAATGGCCTTTTCCTGTTTCAAGAATTCCTGAGTCCTTAAGTGCCAGTGCTCTTAAGTGTGTTTCTGTGGGTGATCTCAGTGAGGTAACCCATTGACCCATGGCTAAATAGCTACCAGTAAAATCATTTGTAAACTCAAAAAATGCAAAACCAGTTTAAGATAGTGGAGAAACATTTATGAAAGGCCCGTAACACAGGTATAAGCCACAGACCTTAAAGCTTTGAAATGCTCCACCATGTAAATGCCTTATGACTAGTATCTGGGAGGAACTACAAGTGTTCAAGGCAGTAGTGCACAAAGACTTTATGGCTAGAGTAGCTGCTTGACTCTTGATCTCAGAGATTTAATGAGGCAGGTCAGTTCTTTCAACATCTTAAACATTGCTGATATTGTGCCCTTAGCTAATGTTATTTGCATTCTTTCTTGTCCCTGGATGGCTGCCTACAAGATCCTGCAGAGGATTCATAATTTGATTGATGTTACATTTTCCAAACAGTTATCATCAGAATTAAATAAGGGCTTATGTTACAAACTCTCAGTTTTCAGTAGTTTAAACATTCTGCCCCAGATCCATGAAAAATATAAAAGGAGTGATTTCATTGCCTTCCTGGTTTAAGATTAATAAACCACACACCCGTGCTTTTGGCAACTCTACTTTCTCTTTTTCCCCAGTTCACGTATAATTTCACTGTTAATACCAATCCTTAACTCAATACACCATCATGATCCTGTAGTTGTCAATTGTTTACTATTCTTTCACAGTCTCTTTCGACATCTTTGTTTCTACCCTCTCCCGTTTGACCAAATATCTAGGCATGCTGTCTATGTGCGCTCCCAAAGATGACAGGCAAACCTAGTGTGTTCTTGCTTTAGTTCAAGTTTATTGTCATCTGGCTGTATATACTATATATGACGAAACAAAACAATATTTCTCCAGACCCTGGTGCACTCACAAAACATCTATGCCACACAGCACAAAAAACAAAATATCACCACAAGTAAGTTAATAAAATATAATTCAAAGTGCGTGTACTGCACAGTGCAGTAAACAGTAAATAGCTCTCTGTCCTACTGACGAGACCTCAGTGGTGGCGGACTCACAGCCTGAGGGAAGTAAATGTTACCCAGTTTGGCAGTCCTGGTCCTGATGCTCTTGTACCTCCTCCTGCTCGTGGGTTAAAGAGATTGTAGGATGGGTGGTTGGGATCCTCAACAATGCTTCAGATCCTTTGTATGCAATGCTTCCAGTAAATGTCATAAATAGGGAGAAGGGAGACCCCAGTGATCCTCCGAGCAGTTTTTTTTCTATCCTCTGCAGTGTTTTGTAGTCTGATGCTTTGCAGCTTCTGTACCACACAATGATGCAGCCAGACAAGACACTCTCAATGGTGCTTCTGTAGAAAGTTGCTGGAATGGGGGCAGGGAGTCTTGTACACCTCAGTCTCCTCATAAAGTGAGGACACTGCTGTGCATTCTTGAGTAATGAGGTGGTGTTGTGGGTCCAGGTTATGTAGTCCATTATGTGCACACCAAAGAACTTTGTGCTCTTCACTCTCTCCATTGCAGAGCCATTGATGTGCAATGGCGAGTGGCCAACCTGCACCTTTCTGAAGTCCACAATCATCTCCCACAAGATGCAGGGGGAACTCAGCAGGTCAGGCAGCAAAGTCTACAAATTACATTAAGATGGCGCTGGCATATATCATCGACTCCCTGCGGGCTGCAGAAAATCATTCAGGTTTTCCACTTAAATATACTTCTTTTGAATTACTTAAGGTGCAATCTGCAGCATGTAAATTTCCTCTTAACAACTGACTACAAAATAACATCAGTGATCTTCAGATCTCATGGTCAACGATTGAATGCAGAGCAGAGGTCATGAGCTCCAGCGGAGCAATTAGCGCGGCGCCTTTAAGGGTCAAGACCATGGCTGGAAATGTGGCAGAAGTGGAGTTCAAGCCAGGATGGTGTACAGAGGGACCTGAGCTCCTCTACCATTTTGTGCGTGTTGCTGAAGATTTCCAGAATCTGCTCATTATCAGTTTCTTGCAAATTGATTGCTACATTTCCTAACCCATAACCATGATGATGATTCATAAGAACATCATTGGTTGTAAAGTGATTTGAATAACCCTGTAAAGGATATGAACCATATATAAATGCAAGTCTATACCTCTTAGCATTGTGATGCTGAAGAGTGCAGTTCTACAAATACCAGATGGGGGAAGGTTGCATAACCTCTGTTTAAGCAGCCTGCCAACATTTACTGACCAAGGCCATACGTAAAGAACATGAATGGGGATGAAGAACTGGAGCACGGAAAATCACCAGGAATACTTAAAAAAGGGAGCAGCCTATTTGAATCATCTGGATTTCCTTACTATTATTTTGGTATCCGGATCCGCATTGTTTAATTATAAGGACCTATTATTTTAGGCTCTATTATTTTACATAATTATTACGCAAAGAATAAAACAGGTAACCACAAGATTCTTATTTTAAATGACATAATTCTGTGAAATTATTACTTTAGGTTAGACCGATCTGTATATCAGAAGGATGTATTGTTACGGGGTTAAAGGTTAAAACTATGATTCCCCAAACTTTCTGTCATTTGACCTGCATTAACCCTGTCTAGGTGGATTTCACCTCAGTTCACTCTCATTAACAATCTTGGTGTGTTGACTGTATTTTTGGGGGAAATATGTCTCCCTGTTGGATTTTTTTTTAATTGGCAAACTGAAGGAGACAGTGTGATGTTGGTTACACAAACAATTCATTTAAATGGGCACAAAGCCAGGAAAATCATTTCTGTTCTGGCCTCTATAAGCACAGTTCATTTTCTACGCAGTTCGTTTTACGTGTGTCAACTTATGTCACTTCCTGTACATAACCCATTCTTTATATCATTTCCTGCGCAGGTTAATTAGGATGACTTTAAGAACATGGTGTAGAAAGACGTCTTCTTCTCCTTCTTCTTTTAAATGTACTTCTACTACTAATCAGTGTGTGATTGGAGCCTGTAATTTACATTTTGAGAACATGATTTTGGGCTGACTGAGCAATGCTGTCTCCAAGGGAATTCAGTGTGGTTGAGAGCAAGGTTGGGAACAGAGGGTGTGGCCCAATGTGAAGTGCAAATCCATGATCATCTCCATTTCTCGCCGATCTCGCTGATTAAAGTGTTGAGCAAGATTGAAACCAACGAGGACAAGAGCAGAAGGCAAGCATGTGTTCAGCGTCGTCTGCCTGCATTTGACCGGCTCCCTCTCCCCCTTACTCACTGCTGCCAGAGGAGGGTACAGAAGCTTTGGGTCTTGGCGCGATTTGTGGATTGGACTCCTTTTTAGAGTCTGCGGTTCATGTTACATGTGTTTCTGCCTTCTGATTATTCTGAGCAATTTTGCTCGGGTACTTAGATGCAGACTGGCTCTACGGCCTGCAGTCATCGGAAGCTGCAGCACTAAACTGAACATTCCTAGACTGAATCAAGGACTCTGCAGCTTAATGTTTAATATTCTGTGTATTATTCGCTTGTTTTTTGCTGTTTGCGCAACTTGTTTTTTTTTGCGTGTTCGCTTGAATTGGTTCCGTGGTGTTTCTTTGTTTTGAGGCTGCCTGCGGAAGATGAATCTCAGGGTCGAATCCTGCATACGTACTCTGATAATAAGTGTACTTTGAATCTTCCCAGAGCAGTTGCCCAGCTCTCTCAGTTTGCTCAATCCTTTTCGGGAGGAGCCGAAAGCAGTCTTTGCTGTGGCTGTTTGTAAGCAACCTCTTAGCACAGAGCAACTGAATCAGGTAAAGGTTCGAATCCTTCCTGTTGTTCAAAGGCAAGTGTATGCAGAGGAAGTGCAGCCCATCACAAAGCAGGAACCACTCCCAATTCAGAGGCAACTCCGTGAATTCTGTCCCTTTCTTGTCTCTGAGGGGCTACCGCGAGCTGAAGGACGGCACTCACTTCACTTCAGTGTTACCTCACCCAGTTGTCATTCTGAGTGAGCCCTGTATCACCAGTCTACTCATCAGACAGGACAACAAGGCTGACATTTTCGAAGCAAGAACAGTTAAGGACTGTGAAATAAGACTGTTTTCAAGATCGATCTCTGAGACTTACCTTATTTTGCCAAAGACTTAATGAAATGATCATCTGACCTTAAGTTGTAGTAGTTAAGCTGACATCCTGTGGATCCAGGCAGGGAGTGTTCTGGCCTCTAGAAGCGTAGTTCATTTTGCATGCAGTTTAATTTGTATGAGCATCACTTCCTGTTCTTAGATCATTTCCTGCGTGGGTTAATTCAGACTTTGACTTGAAGCATACGCTGTAGAAAGATATCCATCTCCATCTCTTAATTTGCCCTTGAAACAGTAATATCAGTGAGTGTAAAACATTTTTTAATATTTATAAACATTTAATAGATATATTTTGAAGGAAGTATTTTGTTTATTGCTGTTAAGTTATCATTGCGTCACGAGTTCACTCTGGTCTACATGGCACAGTTATGGAATGTTGTGTGTATGTATTACTTCGGTTAACACTGATCATGAGAATAATCAATAGTATTAGTATATTCTGGCATGCAACAATTTGGTACTGAATTTCAAAGGTTTCAAAGGTACATTCGATGTCAGAGAAATGTGTACAATATACATCCTGAATTGCTGAATTTAGTACATATTTTGCTTAACTTTCTGCACGAAGATCTCCTTAAGAACCCTGAAGAAAGCTTCCAGCTGAAGTGAACTTTGAGAAGGTGTTTAACTCCCTGCCTGGCTTTGTGCACATGCACTGCAAAGGGCAGTAGAATTCCTATTCTGATGAAACCTGAAGAGTGCAATCAATCTGTGGTTAACTCCATGAAGGAGAAGCTGTCTTCATCCTCCATGGTGCCTTTCCATAGGTAGTGGTTGTATATTAACAATGACATTTAGGATAGTTTGTCCTTGACCTGACCAGTACCTTGACATCTTCCACATTACTCCCAATAAATTTGAGGCCTGGCTCTTACGGATATTCCACTATGCAACATGGTCCACAAAGAGTAAATGGACCTTTGTGACAGAACCTGAAGATTTAGCCTGATGGCAGCTTGTCCTTTCAAAAGCTTTTTCTGCTGTTTTTATCAAAGATCTTTGAAAGAGTGGAACTGATTTCAAAAATACAGTGAATTCCTGTTAAATGGGCCATTGGTTAATCAGGGCAGTTACTTATTTGCGACAACTCTTAAAGAGAAAAACTAATCAGAAAATAGCCAGGCTCCCTTCATTTATTTGGGACACTGTGCCTCTTAATTGGGACAGGAGGCTGTTGCTGAACAGTTTCTAACTAGTGTCAGATACGTGCAGTTCTGCAGCTGTTAGACACTACACCATGTTTAGAGTGAACAGTTTTTAAATAACGTCTGTGTATGTGCTTGTGATTTTTGTCACTGATAGTTAGCGAGAAATAAGCTTTACTTCCTGACTGTCATTGAACTTGATTGTCAATTTTGAACCTCCTTTATGACTGTTGACTGTCTGTTCGGAATTACCATTATACGGCTAGTCAGTGGAAAATCTAAACTTGCCTTCTGTGGTTGCCTGAAATCCTGGAGTCAGTGGGTTAAAACTGCCTCTACCTGTTTCCTATTAGCTTGCAAGAGGAGTCAATCCGTCCTTCTCATCCACACTTCACAGTGGTGGAGGAACAGTTTGGTAAGTACCATCACTGCACAGTCCGTTGTGAACAGTAACAGTTTCAAGAAAGGTATTTAGTAAAAGGCAACTGTAGAAATTGTTAATGATTGAAGTCTTTTCATCGAAATTATCTTGGCAAACAACATTCCTTGTATATATATCAGAAGATACACAGACCTACACCTGCTAATTTGTGAATAAAAGTAAATTAACTTAATAGGAGTCTAAAAGCAAATCAAATGATTTCAAGGTTCAGCCTGCAGGGAAGAAGTGCTGGATTTAGGCTGAGTGGTGCATATAACCTTGAGACCCAAGGGAATGATTAAAGAATCCTCTCCTGTCAAATACTGAGTACCTCCAGCTGTTGAGAATAGCAGTTTGATTCACTCAAAACATAAATCATTTTCCACACAGAAGACATAATCAAAGCTGCATGATAAACATTATTACAAGAGAAAAGAGCCACTTTGATTCCTGCTGAACACTGTGTTTATTGTAAAATAGACTGGGAGCAATTTTGGCTTGTAGGCATGACATCAATGTCTTTTGGGGCACATCTAATTATTTACTGCTGAGGAACTAATGTTATTACAGATTTGCCTACAAGGCAATTAACTGACCTTTTAATTAGCATTTCTACATTATGCTTCATTCCACACATCACATGAGAAGATGAAGAAAGAGGACCAGGGGTAGGCCATTCTGCCCTTGTGTCGACTAGCTTTTTTAATGAAATCACTTTGATTTCTATCACAGTGTCATTTTCCTGAACTATCCTCTTATCCCATGATCCCTTTCAATGTGCAAGTGTCCATTAATGTTCATTGAATATATATACTTAACATCTGAACATCCACAGCTCTCTTGAACCACTACTCTCTGGCAATGCAAAGATAGGTGAAGGGACAGCTGGAATAGTGGCATGAGGAAGTCTGCAGAAAGACATAGACAGGTTAGGAGAGTGGGCAAGGAAGTGGCAGATAAAAACAAAGCAGGGAAGTATAGGTTTATGCACTTTGGCAGGAAGAATAAAGGTACAGACTATTTTCTAAATGGGGAGAGAGTTCAGAAATCAAAAGGACTTGGAGATCCTTGTTCAGGATTATTTTAAAAGCAAGAACAAGAGAAAGTCTGTAAATGCTGGAAATCCAAGCAACACACACAAAATGCTGGAGGAACTCGGCAGGCCAGGCAGCATCTATGGAACAGAGCACAGTCCATTAATGTCCATTGAATATACATACTGTCCAAATGCCTCATTTCGAGACGACTAGAACATAAAAGCAAGAACAAACGAGAGAAAATCTGCAGATGCTGGAATTCCAAGCAACACAGACAATTTGATTCCTGCACCCAGATCAGTAAACTAGACTGTGAATACTGATCCATGCATCATTACAACTTCCTAACATAAAATGATTCTGTTTTCTGTCCATTAATCAGTTTCAGTCCACATATTTGTAGTTTCCCAATTACATGCAGTCAAAATTTGGGTGATGCCTTATCAAAGGCCAAACACATCACTTCCACTGGTTCCCTTATCAACTCTCCGAGGTAACAACTCAAAATAAAACTTTAAACATGACATCTGTTTCATAAAACCATGCTGACTCTGCATTATTTAACGTGCTGTGCTTTTGCCAGATCCCTGAATCCTATTCCTTGGTACCACAGTACGGAGTCAGCTGACTATAACTTCAGTTAAATAGTTTTGAATGGTTACTGAGTTAATTCGGAAAGTAACAAACTACTTGTTTACATTTTTACTACTTGTAGAACTTCTTATGGTTTGTTATTTGAAATGAGTCGCAGTGTTACATGGTATGAAAACAGGGCCTTCCGCTCAACTTCCATGCCAACCAAGATGTCTCCATTTACCTGCATTTGGTCCACATCCCTCTAAATCCTTTCTATCCATGTACCTGTGTCATTGTTACTAAAATGTTATAATTGTACCCATTCGTACCACTTGGTGATGGAATCAGGTGCACATTAGCTCTGCCAGGGTTTGTGGGCCATTACTTCCGAGGTGAAACCTAACATTATGAATGGCTGTCATGAGGAAATCTGCAGATGCTGGAAATTCAAGCAACACACATCGAAATGCTGGAGGAATGCAGCAGGCCAGGCAGCACCTATAGGAAGAAGTACAGTCGCCGTTTTGGGCCGAGACCCCTCGTCAAGGCAGGCTTATGAATGGCTGTGATGCTTCACTCCCAGATGAACTCAACACCTTTTATGCATGCTTTGAAAGGGAGAGTAAAAATACACCTGTGTGAATCTCTGCAGCACCTGCCAACCTTGTGATCTCTGTCATAGAGGCTGACGTCAGAACATCCTCCAAGAGGGTGAATCCTTGCAAGCGTCAGACCCTGTTGGCGTATCAGGTAGGGCACTGGCGGGAGTGTTCAAGGACATCTTCAAAATCTCACAGCTGCATTTGGAAATAATTCTCGCCTGCTTCAAAATGGCAACAATCACATCAGTGTGCAAGAAGAGCAGGGCAAGCTGCCTCAGCAACACCCGCCCAGTGGCACTCACATCTACTGTGAGAGATTGGTCATGGCTAGAATCAACTCTGCCTAAGCAAGGACCTGGACCTGCTGCAGTTTGCCTTCTGCCACAATAGGCCTTCAGTGAATGCAATCTTACTGGCTCTTCACTCAGCCTTGGATGATCAGGACAATAGCAATACCTACATCAGGCTTCTGTTTATTGATTACAGCTCAGCATTCAACAAAATCATAACCTCAGTTCAAATAAATAGGCTCCAAAACCTGGGTCTTCCTCCCAATAAGAAAGTCAAGGATCCTCTGCAACTGGATCCTTGATTTCCTCATCGAGAGACCACAGTCTGTGCAGATCAAAAGTAACAGCTCCTTCTTGCTGCCAATCAACACTGGCCCACGTTAAGGAAGTGTACTTAGCCCACTGCTCTACTGTCTCTGCACCCATGACTGTGTGGCTCGGCACAGCTCAAATGCCATCTTGAAATTTTCCAGTGACACAACAATTGCTGGCAGAATTTCAGATGGTGACAAGGAGATGTACAGGAGTGAGATTGATCATCTGGTTAAGTGGGGTCACAACAATCTTGCATTCAATGTCAGTAAGACCATAGAATTGATTGTGGACTTAAGGAAGGGGAAGTCAAGGGAATACATGCCAATCGGGAGAATTCTAACTGATTGCATTGTCTGGTATGAAAGGGCCGTTGCACAGGATTGGAAAAAGCTGCACAAATTTGTAAACTCAGTCAACTCTATTATAGGCTCTAGCCTCCCCAGCATCCAGGACACCTCCAAGAGGCAATGCCTCAAAAAATTTGGCATCCATCATGAAGGACCCTCATCACCCAGGACGTTACTTTGTCTCATTTCTATCATCAAGGAGGAGGTACTGACATGGTCCAGTCCGTGAAGTCCGCTTTCCGGTTCATGGTCCGGTCCATGGACTCAGGACTCCGGGTCTTCCAGCTGTTCCTTGTTTTGGTTGGGTTAATCATAGGCACCTGATTCCCATCTTGGGGCTTGGAATATAAGTAGCCTTGGGGTCAAGTGTGGGCTGCTGGTTTGTCTTGTCAAGATCCCCTGGGAGCAACCTGCCGGTGAAAGGCCAGAGTGGCCACTTGCCATCTTTAAGCTGTGTTGGAGAACCATCGCTTCATGAAGCCTTGCTGTCGGTAGTCGGAGCTGTCTTTGCGGTATGGATTCGGCCGTTTCCCAGGCCAGCTGAGTAGCCGTCAGCCACTCTGAGCTAGGTAGGGATCTGGCTATTTCCGTAGGCAGCCGAGGTTGCTGGCCGTAACTGCGACTTGGAGCTACCCCAATGCAGAGATAGAACTGTCTGTCATTCTTTGGTATTTGTCTCCTCTTGTCCTCACCTTTGTGGGGTAAGTCAGGCCGTTCTGTCGTTGCCCTGTGGGGGGATCTGTCTTGTCTTGTCCTTGCCTCTGTGGGGTAAGTCAGGCCGTTCTGCCGTTGCCCTGTGTGGGGATCTGTCTTGTCTTGTCTTTGCCTCTGTTGGGTAAGTCCAGCCGTTCTGCTGTTACCCAATGGATGGACCTGTCCCACCTTGGTGTGGAGATAAAGATGAGTCCTGGCTTTTCGAAGGGTTAGTCCTGGCTCTATGTTGATGTTCAGTTCCCAGTCTGTCTCGGAGCTCCAGCCTCTGAGTTATCAGCCTCCGCATTTCAGGACTCCAGGCTTCAGGACCCCAAGCCTCTAGCCCCAGCCACGTCATGTCCTTACCTGGTTCTGGGGTCCGAGCCTGAAGCAAGACCCAGGTTCTGGGTCCTTGTCCAGTCTCTGGCTCGGAGTCCAAGCACAGGGTCCTAGTTCATGGTTCCTAGTCCTGGTCTCTCTTTCCGAAGCCCAGGCTCCTAGTTCATAGTTCCTTGTCCAATTTCCCTGTCTAGTCCATGTCCTAGCCCAAGTCTGCGTTCTTATCCCTGCTCCTTGTCTGTATCCTGTCACGTCCTTACTCTAGTCAAGTCCTGTTCCTAGTACTTCAGTGTCTGTGTCTTGCATTTGGGTCTGTTCCCAGCACCCACCTTGTGACAGGTACAGGAGCCTGAAGACACACACTCAGTGTTTAGGAACTGCCTCTTCCCCTCTGCCCTCAGATTTCTGAGTGGACAGTGAACCCATGTACAATATCTCACTGATTTTTTTCTCTTTTTGAATACTTATTTAATTACATAATTCATTGAATTACTGTAATTCATCGTTTTTTATTATTATGCATTGCAGTATACTGCTGCTGCAAAACAACAAATCTCATGACTTGTGCTATTGGTATTAAACGATTCTGAATCACCTTTTTTTCTGAATGATTGTTCCATATATCCACCAGTCTCTGTGTGCAAACACTTGCCTCTCAGTCCCCTTTAAATCTTCTCTCACCCCCCCCCACCACTCCCACTTTAAGTGTATGTCTTCTAGTTTTAGATTCTGCTGCCCCTGGGGAAAAAGATTGTGACTATCTACCCTATCTATGCCCCTCAACTTTACCCCTCAGTCTCTTCTGCTCTAGTAAAAAACTGTCTCAGACATTCCAGTCTCTCCTGATAACTCAAGACCTCCAGTCCCAGCAACTGCACCCTCCCAAGCTTAACCTAATCCTTCCTACACTGTAGTGAATATGAAAGTAATAGCAACTTCCTTTGCCTAACAGAGCTCTTGGAGATCACTGCTGAATTTCATCAGCTGATACCCCTAGAATGAGATGTAGATTCATTTAATTATCACATGTACACTGAAACATGCAGTGAAATGTGTCATTTGCTTTAACAGCCAGCACTCCCAAGTGGCACCACACATCCTTCCGGCACCAACACAGATTAGTTCCATGCTAGGGTACAACAGTCCACTGTTGATTCTCAGATGGCAAAGGGTGAGGAATCTGCCCCTGCCCCTCCCCCCAAAGAGAGCTAACTACTGAGAAGGTTGTTGCATGCCTTGCCTGTTATTGCTGTCTTCCTGAGCTAGGATGTGTGCAATTTGATAGGATGCTCAGCGTTTTCTTAGTCAGGAGTTATAATACAGTCTTGCTTGTACTGGGCTAATAGTACCATGTCTTGCAAACTTTTTTGTATGGTTATTACTCAGAGTCTTTTACAGATTCAGAATTACCAAACCTGGGATGCACGGTAGATCCCATCTGCACAAGTGGAGTCAATGTGTGGAATCCAGATATGCTTTCTGTACAGGGTGTCTGACAGATGCCACATATCAAACGTGTGGTGTACACAAGAAAGGGACTCCACTCCCTTGGTATCCAGCAGGTCAATGTTCGAAAACCAGCAATTGCAGTAATTGCAGAAAAGCAGCAATTGTTATGCTTTTGTTCTCTACCAATCCACAGCACTTTATGAATTTAAGCCACTGCATCAAACCATTGGCTGGCTAATGGGTGGCAAGAAGTACTTACTGATTACTTGGTGTGTGACGCTGGTATGCCATCCAAGCTCATGTGGGCAACGTGCACAAGACCAATGCTGCGATGTTGGTCAAAACTTGAGTGAGCAGACAACTGTCCTGCTGAAACAATTTGAATCTCTCTGGGAGAGCCTTTCAATATTCAACAGAGCAGATGTGAAGATCTGTTGTGGTTTGCTATTGATGACACCAGGACGACTCAGTTCTTGCCATTCTTCCCAGGGTTAGGGAAATCTAAAACTGCTTTAATGGTGAAAGGGGAAAATTCTTGATGGGACCTGAGAGGCAAACAACTGCGGGACAAGAGGTAGATGGAGCGGAGGCTGATGATAAGCAGCACACCCAACTACGATGCCAGTTAACACAGCCCTAACTCTTCATTCAACAGCAGTTTCATTTTGCATGAAACTGAATGTCACACCTTTCACTTGAAAGCAATGCAAGATAATAAGAGGAATAGATAGAGTGGATAGCCAGCGCCTCTTCCCCAGGGCACCACTGCTCAATACAAGAGGACATGGCTTTGAGGTAAGGGGTGGGAAGTTCAAGGGGGATATTAGAGGAAGGATTTTTACTCAGAGAGTGGTTGGTACGTGGAATGCACTGCCTGAGTCAGTGGTAGAGGCAGATACACTAGTGAAATTTAAGAGACTACTAGACAGGTATATGGAGGAATTTAAGGTGGAGGCTTATATGGGAGGCAGGGTTTGAGGGTCGGCACAAAATTGTGGGCCGAAGGGCCTGTACTGTGCTGTACTATTTTATGTTCTATGTAAAAATAAAGCAATAACGTATAAACCACACATAAATATGTCTAATGACATACTTATCATTGTTGTCTTTTGCTTGTCCTGTTGTTCTTCTGCAGTGTGGCCTCAGTGGCTACAGTGTGGCTGCTTAAGGCTCCTGCCTTCTATGTTAGGATACTGCGGGTGATCTTGGAGCACAAAGCTGAGTAGCAATAGGTCAAACAAAGCACACAAAATACTGGACGAACTCAGCGGGCCAGGCAGCATCTATGAAAAAAATACAGTTGATGTTTCAGGCCGAGACCCTTCAGCAGGACTGGAGAAAAAGAGAAAAAAGCCGAGGAGTAGATTAAACGGTGGGGGGAGGGGAGAGAGAAGCACAAGTTGGTGGGTGAGTGAAACCTGAAGGGGCGAGATGAAGTAAAGAGCTGGGAAGCCGATTGGTGCAAGTGATACAGGGCAGTGAGGGGGGAGTCTGACACAGGCCATGGAAGAAAGAAAAGGTTGGAGGAGCACCAGAGGGAGGCAAAGTGGGGGGGGGGGGCAAGGAGATAAGGTGAGAGAGGGAAATGGTGAAGGAGAGGGGTGGGGGCATTACTGGAAGTTCAAAAAAAATCGATGTTCATGCCACCAGGTTGGAGGCCACCCAGACGGAACATAAGGTGTTGCTCCTCCAAACTCAGTGTGGATTCATCACGACAGTGGAGGAGGCCATAGATAGACATATTGGAATGGGAATGGGAATGGTAAGTGGAATTAAAATGGGTGGCCACTGGGAGATCCTGTTTTTTTCTGGTGGATGGAGCTTAGGTGCTCAAAAAAGCAGTTTCCCAATCTATGTTGGGTCTCACCGATATATAGGAGGCCACACCAGGAGCACCGGACACAATATATGACCACACAGACTCACAGGTGAAGTGAAGTGAAGGTCCTGAATGGTAGTGAGGGAGGAGGTGTCGGGGCAAGCTTGGAAGGGTAAGTGCCAGGAGGGATATCAGTGGGGAAGGACGAGTGGACAAGAGAGTTACATAGGGAGTGATCCCTGTGGAAACAGAAAGTGGAGGGGAGGGAAAGATGTGTTTGGTGGTGGGATCCCGTTGGAGATGGCGGAAGTTGCAGAGAATTATGTGCTGGACACGGAGGCTGGTGGGTGGTAGGTGAGGACAAGTGGCACCCTATCGTTAGTCAGGTGGCGGGAGGATGTGGTGAGAGTGGACATGCGTAAAATGGCAGAGATGCAGTTGAGGGCAGTGTTGATGGTGGCGAAAGGGAAGCTCCTTTCTTTGAAGAAGGAGGACATCGCCTTCATTCTGGAATGTAAAGCCTCATCCTGAGAATAGATACGGCGGAGACGGAGGAATTGAGAGAAGGGGATCACATTTTTCACACACGTCTGCTCTCAGCCCATCCTCCAGCCACCCGAAATCTCCACTGTACTTTTTTCCATAGATGCTGCCTGGCCTGCTGAGTTCCTCCAGCATTTTGTGTGTGTTGCTTGGATTTCCAGAACCTGCAGATTTTCTCTTGTTTGTGTAGTGATAGATCAAAGTGTACCAAATTCATACACCATTGTTTCAGCATGAAAAGTCAATGTCAAGTTTATTGTCATATGCACAAGTGTAATGAAAATCTCACTTGCAGCAGCACCACAGGCACATAGTGTCATATCAGCTGCACTTAGAAGAAAAACACAAACATAAATTATAACAACTTTTACAAGAAAAAATGTAATTAAAACAAAAAAAATTTGCATTTTAGTACAGAGTGATCAGAATGGTCATAGCGTAGCTAAACGTATGTGATGATTAAGAATTTGCCAGCTGGTTCAAGAACTGAGTGTTTGAAAGGAAGTAGCTGTACTTGAAGCTGGTGGTGTGGGACTTCAGCTTTCTGTACCTCCTGCCCAATGAGTGGCAACAATCTGGGCTGCTAGTTGCAGCGGCCACATCTTGAAGAAGTGGAGCTGAAGAGGGGAAAAAAAGGATCAGCTATGATTGAATGGCGGACCAGACTCGATGGGCCAAATGGCCTAATTCTGCTCCTATGTCTTATGGTCTAATTAGGTATATTTCAATTAACTCAACTCATTCAGAATGTTAGTTCATCTGGAGCTGACTCCAAGACTGCTCTTTGGTGAAATGAATGGACTTTCAAAATCACTTTGCTTTCACATGAATTACATTGTTGATGGTTATTTCAAAATTGCTTGCACTTTGGAAGGGCAATCCTAAAAAATTAATCCTCCAATGGCCATATCAGTCAGAAATACATAGTTGTTTGTCAAGTGTGTTCGTCATCAGATTTCAAATCTGCTACTACCTGACCTGATTTGCCATTGGTTTGTAAATGTTCAAAGCATTTGCACTTGTCTATTTGTTTTATACTATTGATGTAATTGATCAAATTAATGCCTTTGTGGTTTTTCTGAATAAACCCATAATAGGTTCTGTACTATTAAGACACTGCCCTGAAGAAGACAATGGCAAACCACTTCTGTCAAAAAATTTGCCAAGAACAATCATTGTCACGGAAAGACCATGATTGCCATGTCATACGACATGGCAAATAACAAGTCAACGAACTATTAAGTGAGTGACAGTTGAATGGATCATTTGGTGGAGTTCTCAAACCACAGATCTAGAAGATCTCAAGTTCATTTTTTAGTCTATGATCTCAACAAGACAAAGAGTGTCACTAGCCACACATTGATAGAATGCTAATCCCTGCAGAACTAATGGCCACTACCTTCAACAAGAAGAGGGGAAAGATTATTGAAAAATTCACAACACCTTGTTTTTTCTCCTAATGCTTTCTGCATTGTGACAATGACCTTGTTTAAAAATACTTCATTGGCTGCAAAACACTTTTGGATTTTCTAAAGCCATGAGAACCACTAGTATAAATGCAGTGCAGCACATGCAAAATGCTGGAGGAGCTCAGCATCTATAGAAATGAATAAGTAGCTGATGTTTTTGTCTGAGACCCATCTTCATGGTGAAAAAGGAAGGGAGGAGACTACAGAGTAAAGTGGTGGGGTGGGGGAGGAGAAGGCTAGGTAGAAGATCAAGTGAAGCCAGGTGAGAGGGAAAGGTAAAGGGCTGGGGAAGAAGGAATCTGATAGGAGAGGAGAGTGGACCATGGAAGAAAGGGAAGAAAGAGAGGCACCAGGGGGAGGTGATAGGCAGGTGAGGAGAGGTAAGAGGCAGAACAGGGAATAGAAGAAGAGGGAAGGGGGAGGGGAAAAATTAACAGAAGAATAAATCGATGTTTCCAGTTCCGAAGAAGGGTCTCAGCTCAAAACATTGACTGTTTATTCATGTCCATAGATGCTGCCTAACCTGCTGACTTCCTCCAGCATTTTGTGTGTGTTGCTTTGGATTTTCACGTTTAAAATTTGCTACTCTACTGCAATGCCTCTTCGAGGGATGCCTACCCTGAAGAAGCTTAACTCATCGACAGGAGTTCAGTGAGACCTTCTCAAACTGCTCCCCTGTGTGATCTTCACTGCCCTTTGACTCTTCAACTATGCTCTCACCTGGATTCCCAACCACAGCCACGCATTCTTCCTGGGAACTTGCCTTCAAACATCAATTTCTGTCTTCTGGCCTCTTCTCACCTGCCTATCACCTCCCCTTGGTGCCTCTCTTTCTTCCCTTTCTCCCATGGTTCAGTCTCCTCTCCTATCAGATTCCTTCCTCTCTAGTCCTTTACTGTTGCCACCCACCTTATCCTCCTTCCCCTCTCCCCACCTTTTTATTCTGCTGTTTACCCCCTCCCTTCCAGCGCTGAAGGAGGGTCTCACTCCAAAACATGAACTGTTTATTCATTTCCGTGGATGTTGCCTGACCTGCTGAATTCCTCCACCATTTTGTGTGTGTTGCTTTGGATTTCCAGCATCTGCAGAGCTTCTCCTGTTTTGTATAAATGCAGTTCCTTTTTAGTTTATATTGCATTGAAAGCATCTGTTCTTCAAAGCAGCTTTCAAAATTTGAGCATGAATGTTTATCAGGTGAATGTCAATGTGTCAATTTCATATTGAACTCTATTTTCAATTTGCCAGAATTCAAACATTTGTACTGCCATTGAACATTGTTGCTATCAACTAGTCACATACATTTAAAATTGAGATTGAAAGTTTCAGAATTAATCAGATCAGTGTTCTGGTATTATATGGTTGCAGCTGGTGGACATGGTAGAGAGAGATAGATAAATCAAATTTTATCCAAACCGTGTTGGGGAAGAAACCAAATCAGGTGGCGGGAAATCAAACTGAATGATAGTTGGATTCAGATCCAACACACCAGAACAAACTTCTCCAGTTGCTTTGCACCAGTTTTGAGCAATGAAGTTTTAAGTTTCATTCAAGCTTTCTCAGAATGATTTGCAGGGGGCAGTTATTAAATGTGGGTAGTCAAAGAGGGATATGCATTTCAGAGAATATGTCATTCTTCCTGACATTGTACTGGATTTGTTAGGTAACAAAATGTGGAGTAAAATTGATACTCTGCTGATATTACTTTGTACTTTTGCAATCGTGCATACTTCAGATTGAAATGCTATGACGTAGACTATTGTCCCATTTATCTGTGAGTGCAATAGCTTGCCACCGTCTGCAAAGTATAAAGCTATATTGGGTTAGTTAAGGGCTGCTGGTACAGTATCCTTTTATTGTGCAGAAATAAGGAAAAGCATGTCCTTTATCAGTGTAAAAGTTGGTCAATTTGTGAGAAGTGACAGGGATAACTAATCGTGTTGTGTACAATGGTAAACTCTCAAACCTTCGAAGTCCCTCAATCATCTTCACATTAATTTCCCGTTGAAGTTGGATACAAAAGAAGGCGTATTTCAGAGCAGCAATGCAGAATACAGAAATTAGAGGGTCTAACAGTTTATGATTGGCGTTCTCAATCTTGATTTACAAAATAGAATGTTAAACAACATGGTACATTATGGTCACTAATAACCACAATCATCATGTAGAAGAGATACAATCAAATTATATAGTTTTTTAAATTTAAAGGTAGAAACTAGAAAGCCACTACTCTGAAATATGCCCTCTTTTGGTTGCTTTGCCATTTGCCCAAGCTACACTGGACACTTGAACCTCTGTCTGAAAAAGTAAAAATTCTAAGTTCCTAATGAGGGAAACATTCCTTAATTTAAACAATAAACTACAATTATTTGAACTACCCTGTAGTGACGTAAGTGCATCTGGTGATGACAATGGCTTAAGTTCAGAAAAACAAGCGCCATTCCATTGAGTGCCAGAATAGACTCAAATGTCCCTGTCATGGCTCCATGTTCCTCAAAAAGCAAAATACTGAGGATGCTGGAATTCTGAAATAAAAACAGGTAATACTCAACAAATGAGGCAAGAGTAATGGAAATGGAAAAAGGACTAACCTTTCAGGCCAATGACCTTTCAATAATGTTCCTATGTTCCTTACTTTAATTTTGTCATTGTTTTATGGTGTTGGGAAGGTAATGATAACTCCCTGCTCACATTTTTCATGGAGAGCTCTGTGTAATGGAGCAAAAGTTATCAGAAGATTATTATGTATGACATAAATAATGGTGTGAATTAATTGGCATAATTTTCTGGAATTCTTTTAACCATGATGTTGGTATACCATTAAATGTTCATAAATTGTTAGGCACTACAGCCATATTTCCTATAAAGCAAATTGGACCCCTTAATCTCCATAATAAGGAGGGGGAGAGAAGATGCGGCGCGACGCAGTGCGCGCGGCGACTCCGAATTGATATCGTATTTGTGAAGTAGGATGCCGTGCACAATCCTGATGTAATAGAGGCAGCCGTGCGCAGCACAGAGGAACATCTGGAGAAACTTCTGAAATGTCTTCTTCGCTGCTGCTGCTACTGTGCGATCAAGAATCTCTGGAGGGGAAGGCCCCAGATCCTCGGCTTTGCCTATTGCCTGTTGCCGGGGCCGGGGTTGAAGCGCTTGGCAGAGATGGTGCTCGGTGCTCGGTGTCGGAGAGCTGGTCGGAGGCTCGAAGTTTTCAGATGGACTCGGATTCAGACTGTGGTCGGGTGCTTCCAGGATGCTGCATCAGCAAGTTTGCGGTGCTGGAAGCTCATGGCAGGAAGAGTTTTCTTCCTTCAACCGTCTACTTGAGATGATGGGACTTTCAACAGACTTTGAGATTTTTTTTTACCGTGCCCATGGTCTGTTCTTCTATCAAATTATGGTATTGCTTGCACTGTTGTCACTATATGTTATAATTATGTGGTTTTTGTCAGTTTTTTTAGTCTTGGTTTGTCTTGTGTTTCTGTGATATCATTCTGGAGGAACAAATTGTATCATTTCTTAATGGATGCATTACCAAATGACAATGAAAGAGGACTGCGTGTCCTCTTAATCTAATCTAATCTAACCTTTCAACTCATGTTTGATTACTTTTGTTGTATTTAAACTGGAATTGAATTCATATTGAAATACTACAATTTCCATCAGACAAATCTCAAAAATTCCAGTTTTCTGACTGATTATTACTATTCTCAGACCTTCTGGAAAATAAAACGATTTTCTCCCGTGCCTGCACTTCGTTAATGTTTAGCTCAGTTCTGTATGTTTTAAGTTTCTCTTATGTAACAAAAGTAGCACTTTGGATATGTCAACATTTGAGAATATGAATGATCTGTTTTCTGTTCTCTGTCCCATTCCTTCATTTCAGTTGATTATGATCTGCCAATATTTTGAAGACTAATGGTCAGTTCTTGCTGGTTATTAAGGCTGAGATAAATATTTAGATTGGAGTATATTTCAATTTAACTGATTCGTCGTGGTTTATGTCCAGTTTTGTTTGATAATGTTCCTGTGAAGGTCCTTGGGGATGTTTTATTAGTGTAGAGGTGCTCTATAAACATAAATTGTCCTTCTTCTTTGCAGATTTTATAATTTGAAGTATGGATGATGCTTGATAATTCCCAAAACTGCAAGCAGAAAAATTGTTCATGCATGAAGTAACTTGCCAAATTAAGGACAGGCTGAGGTACCTAAGGGTAAGTCCAAAGGATCACAGAAGGGCATTGCAAATAAGAAGTTCTCTGATTAGTTTTACTCAAGGCACAGCTTGATGAATTTCAACCTTTATCTCTGTATTGCAATGGACCTCAAAGGCCTGGATACCATCTGGTTTGAATCTACTTAAAGTGATTGATTAGAACCTATGACATCTGGATTCTAGACACAATATCCATTGGATAGTCACATCTAATTGAATACAGGTCTACAAAATATTCAGGGAATAATCACTCTGGTCCCACAATAAGGCTCCTGGCAGCCAGAATATGAATGAACAAAACTGATATCTGCCTCTTAATTCATCTCAAACAAAAAATTGATGATATTTCAAAAAATCTAGACAGACAATAAAAGCCGTATTGAGGGAGTGTAGAACTATCAGAGGTGCTGTCCTCAGGTGAAACATTAAAATAAGGCCTCATCTATGCTCTCAGTAGGGTATAAAAGATACAATCAAACTATAAGTTGAAGAGAATCTTTTTTTGTTATTGCTAAAATTTATCAATCAACTAACACAATTAAAGTATCTGGTGATTGGTCATAAAGCTGTTTGTGGGACCCTGCTGTGCTCAGATTTGTACCATATTTTATACATTACAACCGTGTTTAGATTTAACTGACGTCTTTGTCTTGTATAAAGTGCTTCAGGATGGCCTGAGGTTGTGAGTTGTTCTACACAAATGCAAATTCTTTCTTTCTTCTTCATGTATTTTTTGTTTCAAAGCTGTGAGGTGCCATACAGCAGGAACGCTTCACAGATTCTCCAGTCAATGTATTAAAAAAAAATTAGTTTTATGCCATTGATTAAAAAGAAACTTTTTAAATGGACATTATGAAAACAGTTGTATTCACTGAGAATGTTGTCACTGAGAACATTTTTTTTATTGCTCTGTTTATAGATTATTGAGTCTGAGTTTATTGGTTCTGTGATGGAAGCACAATTTGGAAGTTTAGTCAGTTGTAAATGACATGGTGGAAAGTGGTTGTTGTGTATGTGGCCATTTACACAACAATATCATTAATAAAAGCACTAGAGACTGGAGCTAAGTTAACAGGGGCTTTTACTGAACTGAACACATATATACAGATCAACACGTGCCTAATAGCGCATACTCAATAACGTGTTACTATGACATAAAATAGTCCCATATTATACAGTAGGCTATGTGGTACACTCCTCCCCTTTTTTAAAAAAAGTGTAACAACTGTTTTTTTTAGGGGCATTACACTAAACAAATACTATGTGTACCCTTAATATACAAATGCCCACCAATTGTTTAATTAGTAACTTAATAATATGAAATTATAACAAAGTAATGTAATGTAATAATAATAATTATTATTATAATAATTATAACTCAAGACTCTGGGGGGGCCTTCCCTGCCTCTCTGGGTAACGTCTGCCCTGCAGCGTTTGATTTGGGGAATTAGTCTCCACAGGTACATCAGGTGGGTCCTCAGCACTGATGACAGGCTTATCTGTGGGTGAGGCTGATGTGGTCACATCAGGAGTGTTTGTTTCTATGTCCAGGGAGTCCGGGCAAGATGTTGTTGTGTTTTCCAGCTGAGCATTCAGAATTTGATCCACATGACATCTCCATACGTTCTTTCCCACCTGTACTCTATACATCAGTGGCCAGTCTATGGCGGAAGTTATACCCGGCTGCCACTTTTCAGTCCGGTTATCCCGTGCAAGAACTGACTGTCCCACATTGAAGTTCCGTGTTGACTTAACATTCAAGTGTTTGAACAGTCTGTTCTCTACATCACGCCATACATTTGGTTTGAGAAGATCCATGAGGGACCTTGGGTTCCTGTTCAGAAACATCATCGCTGGAGTCTGGTTAGTGGTTGCATGTACTGCATTATGATCAGTAAAGAGGAAGCTGTCTGTCTTGTGTAGTAGTGGTCGATTTTCACTGTCCCTTGCCTTGAGGGCTTTCTTGAATGTCTGTACAAATATTTCTGCCAAGCCATTTGTGGATGGATGGTAAGGAGCAGATGTAAAGTGCTTGATTCTGTTGTTCTTCACAAAACTTTGGAATTCTTCAGAGACAAATTGTCGTCCATTGTCTGTGCAGATTTGCTCTGGTATGCCATTCCTGGCGAACATGGTCCTCAGCACTGTAATGGTCTTTTCCAATGTGGTTGTCTTTGTTCTTGCTGACCCCTGGCCATTTGGAATGTGCATCAATGGCGATTAAAAAGATAGAGTCCATACTCCAAACATCCCTTCGCTCACTGCAGCCAAAAAGTTCTATTTTAACTTCATCAATCCCTCGGTTGATGAAGGCCAATACACCGTATGCCTTCTTAACCACACAGTCAACCTGCGCAGTAGCTTTGAGTGTCCTATGGACTCAGATCCCAAGATCCCTCTGATCCTCCACACTGCAAGAGTCTTACCATCAGTACTATATTCTGCCATCAATACTACATTCTGCCATCATATTTGACCTACCAAAATAAACTAGCTCACACTTATCTGGGTTGATCTCCATCTGCCACTTCTCAGCCCAGTTTTGCATCCTATCAATGTCCCGCTGTAAACTCTGACAGCCCTCCACACTATCCACCAACCTTTGTGTCATCAGCAAATTTACTAACCCATCCCTCCACTCTTTATCCAGGTCATTTATAAAAATCACAAAGAGAAGGGGTCCCAGAACAGATCCCTGAGGCACACCACTGGTTGCCAACCTCCATGCAGAATATGACCTGTTTACAACCACTCTTTGTGGGCCGAAGGGCCTGTATTGTGCTGTAGGTTTTCTATGTTTCTATGTTTCAGTAGGCAAGCCAGTTCTGGATCCACAAAGCAATGTCCCCTTGGATCCCACACCTCCTTACTTTCTCAATAAACCTTGCATGGGGTACCTTATCAAATGCCTTGCTGAAATCCATGTACACTACATCTACTGCTCTACCTTCGTAAATGTGGTTAGTCACATCCTCAAAAAATTTAATCAGGCTCGTAAGGCACAACCTGCCTTTCACAAAGCCATGCCTCTCCAAATGTTCATAAATCCTGCCTCTCAGGATATTCTCCATCAATTTACCAACCACTGAAGTAAGACTCACTGGTCTATAATTTCCTGGGCTACCTCTAATCCCTTTCCTGAATAAGGGAACAACATCTGCAACCCTCCAATCCTCCGGAACCTCTCCCATCTCCATTGATGATGCAAAGATCTTTGCCAGAGGCTCAGCAATCTCCTCCCTTGTCTCCCACAGTAGCCTGGGGTATATCTCCTCTGGTCCCGGAGACTTATCCAACTTGATGCTTTCCAAAAGCTCCAGCACATCCTCTTCCTTAATGTTTATATGCTCAAGCTTTTCAGTCCGCTGTAAGTCATCCCTACAATCACCAAGGTCCTTTTCCGTAGTGAATACTGAAGCAAAGTATTCATTAAGTACCTCCGCTACCTCTTCCGGTTCCATACACACTTTTCCACTGTCACACTTCATTGGTCCTATTTTCTCATGTCTTATCCTCTTGCATTTCACATACTTGTAGAATTCCTTGGGGTTTTCCTTAATCCTGCTTGCCACAGCCTTCTCATAGCCCCTTCTGGCTCTCCTAATTTCATTCTTAAGCTCCTTCCTGCTAGCCTTATAATTTTCTAGATCTCTATCATTACCTAGTTTTTTGAACCTTTCATAAGATCTTCTTTTCTTCTTGACTAGATTTACAACAGCCTTTGTACACCACAGTTCCTGTACCCTACCATCTTTTCCCTGTCTCATTGGAATGTACCTATGCAGAATGCCACACAAATATCCCCTGAACATTTGCCACATTTCTGCTGTACATTTCCCTGAGAACATCTGTTCCAAATTTATGCTTCCAAGTTCCTGCTGATAGCTTCATATTTCCCCTTACTCCAATTAAATGCTTTCCTAACTTGTCTGTTCCTATCCCTCTCCAATGCTATGGTAAAGGAGATAGAAATGTGATCACTATCTCCAAAATGCTCTCCCACTGAGAGACCTGACAGCTAACCAGGTTAATTTCCTAATACCAGATCAAGTACAGCCCTCCTCTTGTAGGCTTATCTACATATTGTGTCAGGAAACCTTCCTGAACACACCTAACAAGCTCCACCCCATCTAAACCTATTGCTCTAGGGAGATGCCAATTGATATTGAGGAAATTAAAATCTCCCACCACGACAACCCTGTTACTATTGCACCTTTCCAGAATCTGTCACCCTATCTACTCCTTGAAGTCCTTGTTACTATTGAGTGGTTTATAAAAAACACCCAGTAGAGTTATTGACCCCTTCCTATTTCTAACTTCCACCCACAGAGACTCAGTAGACAATCCCTCCATGACTTCTTCCTTTTCTGCAGCCGTGACACTATCTCTGATCAGCAGTACCATGTCCCCATCTCTTTTGCCTCACTCTTTGTCCTTCCTGAAACATTTGAAGCCTGGCACTTTAAGTAGCCATTCCTGCCCCTAAGCCGTCCAAGTCTCTGTGATGGTCACAACATCATAGCTCCAAGTACTGATCCACGGTCTAAGCTCATCTGCTTTGTTAAACACATCAATTTAGAAAAGTTGCAAAAGCCAACCAATTTGTTCAAAAAAGCTAGCACAGATCGTAAAAGAAAGCCATAGCTCTGAACCAGCATTAAATCAAGGTGGCGAACCACAATGTTTTCAACGGAACTGTGAGCACAAATTTCTGAGCTTGAGTTGTGAAATTGTGCTCAGTGCACAATGCACAGAGGGAGCATTAGCTGCCAGAAGAGGGAGAAGGATAGGAAATGGGCTCAAACAGGCAATCAAAATATTCGGGGAGCAAATTTCCCACTAGAAGCTCAGCAACGATCACTGAGTGAGAAGACCACAATGTGGAACTTTCCACCAAAATCTCTCACTGTTCAGAACCACAACAACAACCTCAACAAAAGGGAAGTTAAGTACTCCACTCCTCTTGCTATGTTAATGTCACAATAAACGCCAAAGGAAACATTTTGGCCCACGTAGGTGCTATTGTGATTCTGTAATTTTGTATAGCCATCCCTTGGTGTACAAAAGGAATGTGCTCTTGGAAAAAATTTTATGGAGTGAAATTTTGTAATTGAAAACACTGAGTAATTTAAAATAAATGTGTTTTCCTATTGTGTTCTCCTATGCACAAGCAGATTACTCTCTGCACAGGTCATCCCTAGGTTACGAATGGATTCCATTTTCATTAAAATCCATATGGTGATTGTGTCCATGAATCTGAAAATATATAAACTGAATGGTGTTGTTGAGGATCAATTAACACAAGAATTTATTCATCATCCTCCACTGCCCAATTACAATGGTGCAGAATGAGGGTGTCCCATTTTCAATGACTAGTTTTGACAGGTTTGATGTTATACAGTATTATAGAATTTAGTTGCATAATTATCAATACGGGTGATTATTCGTATGCTTCCAAAGCAATTTTTTTTAAGTGGCATCCCACAGTGAAACTGGCAGCCTGTGTGCTTAAGAGATAACGGTATTAGAGAGGTTACATATAAACAGTTTCTTTTCCCCAAGAAACGATTCTAGTTTGAATTTAGTAACATTTATTGGATCTCACTCGTATGTATAGTTGTCCATCAGATGGACATTCATAACCTGGGGAAGCCCTAACGCAAAAAATAATTTTGTAAATCAAAGACATACACCTCAAAGTGCAAATTACATTACACTAGAAAACCATAAATCAAAGGGGTGTAAATTAACAACTAATAGTTTCTCTGTGAATTGTCATTTTAAAAAATATCATTTTTGTGACGTCTTTTATATCATAAGATAACCTGAAGTTCTTCATAATAATGAACTACTTTTGATGCACAGGAAATGTTGTTAATGTGTGCATGGCATAATTCTAAATCAGTCATGAAATTATCCCTCTGTATAGGGTTGATTGTCAGTCAGGGCACATGGTATAATTTGTGCTCTTCAAAGAAAAAACAGCAGGGCTGTGTAATGGGCTGGAGTGATCAGACTCTACAGTTCAAGTATCCAGGAGATGTGGCAGTAAGCATACCAGCACTACAAAATAACTTAAGCCTAATTTATTATCGTAAAATAGAAAGTACAAATAAACCACACAAAGTACTACAGAGCAAGTCGTATGGGTTAGTGTGTCAGAGAGTAACCATCATAAAATGGGAAGGTCAGGGCAGAGAGCGATGAGGGAATTCCCCCATCTGAGTTCCAATCTTCACTAAAGCCCAGTAGCAGGCAAGAAGTTGTTTCTCAAACACAGTAGGTCTGGTAGCAGCATCAGGAAGCTTTTAGGGACAGAAAGCCAGAGGCAAATTCTTTCTTCCATACCTCTGCCACAGGTTCCAGATAGCCACATCATCTTTAACAAAACTTGCATTAAAAGGGGAATATGAGTTGCCTTGATAACAAAATCATCGGTTCTGGAGCCCCGAGGTGATGGGCTGAGTATTCACACAATCCTGGATATAGCTGGGCAACGTCCTTCTTTTTGGGATTAACATTACATTCTGGTGCAGGGGCCAGATGGGCAACCAACCCCTTTGTCTGGCTGTAGAGTGCGGCCCACCTGGTCAGAATGCTCACACTATAACGCATAAAGAATGCCAACAGGCACACTGGCAATCTTTTCCTTCAGCAGGGATAGAAACATTTCTTTTCTACCAAGATGGGAAGAAGGGCTCTTTGATACTGACTGTTAGGGCACAGCCGTCGGCTGCTTTGGGGGCATTCCTAGTTTCCATTCATCAGGTGCCCAGATTGCCTCTGCTGCTGATGGGATTTACTAGCAGCCTTAACCTGCAGTTGTCCCTGATCTACATACATCTGACCCTTCAAGTTAGGCCAATAGACTGCTCGCCTCTGCAACTGTGCAAGCCTCAGCGCCCCCTAATAGACCCAACAAGATGCCTCACCTCCGCGAGGACGTGCACGTACCAAGGGAAAAGGGGACAGCGTCAGAGCCATTGAAGGCATTGTTATTACTATAAATAGCAGATTGTGTTGCCATATCACGGAGACATGAAATAGCCTCCAGGTGAGAGATTTCCAGAGATAAGGCGATGCATCCCAATCCAATGGGACAGGGTGGCGAGCACAGGCAGCTTGTATGATCACATGCCACAGGGAACTTTCACTCCACCAGCCCGACCAGTCTGCAGTTCAACCAGGGCCAATGGATCCTTCGTTAATGGCCCTAACTGAATCAATTCTTGCATATTAAAAAAAAGTTGGAAGGTTCATAGATCCGTGGGCAGGTGAGCCAGCTGGACAAGGATTCCCCTGGCCGCTGAGCTAAACCCTGTAATTTGGTGGTAGTGTAATTACGGATTGTGCTCTCAATCGTGGTGTGTGTCAAATGGTTGTTGTGACACATCTAGTGTGGTAGTGTAGTGGGTAGTGCTTGTCACACTCACTTTCAGCTTCCATTGCAGGCTGGCTGTCTTGCGAAAAGGAGAACTAAAAGCATAAGTCTCTCCCTGCCAGTACATATCCTCTCCAACAGCAAGCCTCATGTAGTGCCTCTTCGCCAGCAGCACACGGAAACTGAACTCCTTTCGGACTCAGGCTGAAATACAGAGGACGGTGAGGAGTTCTGGCCCCTACATACATAGCGCACAAGCCCACTGGTGTGTGGACATACCCTGGTGCTCATGAACCAGATCCCTGGCTATGGGTAACTGCCTTGTGGGGAGCCTTGGGAGAGACACAGGTCATGGCAGTAAACCCAGAAAGCAAATCTGGAGTGGAGCCCCAAAGGCGGCTGGACATCATTGATCATCCTTCTGGCAACTCCTGCAGCCAAGCTGCTGCCAAACGTATATCTTGTCTTTCCTTTGGACTACACCGGTCAGGCTGGGAGGGGAATCTTGATGACTGGACATCCCAGGATCTCCATACCTTCCACCGAGGCTTGTGCTCTGGAGAGTTCACTCCTGTGCTGCTATCTACTATCCTTCGAGACAGACGGATGATCTCAGTGGTGAAAGGGACGGCTGCTGGAGCTCGATTTTGTCCATCAGCTCCATCACCCTGGCACTGCTCGTTAACTTTTACATGCCATAATGAGCACGGCTTGATTACATTGCTTTTGTCCGACCCGACTTATCATCATACTGGATAGCCCCGTCAGCTGTGACAATCTGATTAGGCTCAGAACATTGCCTGCCCCGCCCGTGACACGTACTTAAAATAGTATTCCTAGAACTCAAAAAGGCCAACGCACAATTCAGTCATTTGATTTCCTCCGAGGGCTCAGCTGTTTCAATACTCAGCTGCCACAACGCTGTCATAAAAATCCACTCTACTTGAAGAAGAGAATCCCTCTTAGAAGGAAAAGCAATATGCTTAAGACAAAGCACACAAAATGCTGGTGGAACACAGCAGGCCAGGCAGCATCTATAGGAAGAGGTACAGTCGAAGTTTTGGGCCGAGACCCTTCGTCAGGACTAACTGAAAGAAGATGTAGTAAGAGATTTGAAAGTGGGAGGGGGAGGGGGAGATCCGAAATGATAGGAGAAGACAGGAGGGGGAGGGATGGAGCCAAGAGCTGGAAAGTTGACTGGCAAAAGGGATACAGAGCTGGAGAAGGGAGAGGTTCATGTGACGGGAGGCCTGGGGAGAAAGAAAGGGGGAGGGGAGCCCAGAGGAAGATGAGGAGCAGGCAAGGAGAGATTGTGAGAGGAACAGAGAGAGAAAAAGGGGGAGCGGAGAGGAAGGAATAATAAATAAATAAATAAGGGATGGGGTAAGAAGGGGAGGAGGGGCATTCATGGAAGTTAGAGAAGTCAATGTTCATGCCATCAGGTTGGAGGCTTCGCAGACGGAATATAAGGTGTTGTTCCTCCAACCTGAGTGTGGCTTCATCTTGACAGTAGAGGAGGCCATGAATAGGCATATCAGAATGGGAATGGGACATGGAATTAAAATGTGTGGCCACTGGGAGATCCTGCTTTCTCTGGCAGACAGAGCGTAGGCGTTCCACCAGCATTTTTTGTGTGTTGCTTGAATTTCCAGCATCTGCAGATTTCCTCATGTTTGCAATATGCTTAAGACATTTGTTATACCACACAAGGAAGCTTAACATCAGACAATACAGCAAATACCTCCTCCCAACATTTGGGAGGAACCTATTTACTGAGAACATTAGCCAGCGATCCAAAAACCTCAGAGTTACCTGTCCATTCGGGCACTTGACAAGTTTTGGGTGCAGTATCGCTCAATTTGCTTG
The DNA here is from genome assembly GCF_030028105.1 of Mobula birostris. Classification (NCBI taxonomy): domain Eukaryota; kingdom Metazoa; phylum Chordata; class Chondrichthyes; order Myliobatiformes; family Myliobatidae; genus Mobula; species Mobula birostris. The sequence goes on along the minus strand of NC_092381.1, from coordinate 62,603,464 downwards.
TCCACTTCCACATTTTCCTGGATCCCACTTGCAGCGCCCAAATGTAATGGGTTGGACTGATCAGACCGAACAATCTGAGTGTCTGGGAGATGTGGTAATAAGCATACAAGCACAATAAAGTAACTTAAGCCTAATTTATTATTATAAAATAGAAAGCACAATTAAACCACACCAAGAATAGCAAATCACAAAGATTTCTGGGCTCACGAATCTTAGTCATCACTTGATTGTTACTGTTCTCAGGGGAACCCTGAATTCTGACCCATGAAACCACCCATGGGCCCCAGACACTGATTGCAATCCCGGTCTGGGTGAAGTCCAAAGAAAATTCAAAAAGTAGCCCAATGCATCTACAAGCATCATAAGCACAGAGCAACTGTGAGACAGACAAACCTTTTGTTCTCATTCATTAACACAGTCTGGTTTATTTCATTCAAATAACATATGTGTCCATTCACACAGAGTTCAGCATACCCTCATAAATCAATTGGACATTTTAAAGGTCACTCCTTATTTCATAGCACGCAGCATTCCTTGGGCTTACAAAGCACATTAATGTTTACATATATGTGATAAGCCTGAAGCAAGAATCCAGCTATCAACAGATATTCTACAGACATTAACAGACACTTAGTTACTAACAGACCTCACATGCTACAAGATCAGAAAGAGTTAAGTGGTCATTGACCTAACGGACATTCATTCATTGTTTACAAATTCATTGTGCCACATACTACCCTTTGAATATCTGTCAGGTTAAAGACACATAGAACTCTTACTTCTGCCTAAAGCAAAGAATACATTTAATATGCCTTGAATGATTAAAACTAATATTATCATGGTTATTAAAATATGATAAATTATACAGATCCAATGACTGATCTTAACATACACACTGAAATATTTGTTATCGTTCCTAAGCAGGAGGAGTGTTATCAACATCTTACTGACATTTCAAACAGAATGAGTAAGATTTACAAGAACCACATTGTGATCAGAGGTGCAAGAGTCAAATTACAATCAATTTTGCTTTTTGCATGTTTCACAAAAAAAAATCACATGAGGCCAGTCGTTCAAGGTGCACAACATTCTCTCATACTTATGGATCCGCCGTACTCTCCGTGAGCACATATCACATAATGTACATCTTTTCCCAGCTGGGACGTATGGGGCGCCCAGGAAGGAGTTGCACCTCTGGTGAAGGAGTTTGTCACATCCATTCCATGAACAACTCACTCTCCCTTGGTACCCACCAGATGCGTACCTTCAAGTAGCTGTTTGCATATGACAGCGGCCACACCCCAGGACACCGCTTCGACAGGTGGGCTAAACCAGGTGAGGGTAGCTGGTGGCTTCATACCCCATGAGACAGGGACATGCCTGTCCTAGCATGCGAAGTCAGTTCTGGTGGACTGGGTGGACAAGATCTACAGTGAGATCCAACGGTTAGAAAGGCAATACTACAATGCTCCCATGGAGAGCAAAAGGCATGACAAAGCACACAAGACATCATGGTCATCCATGGGGAAAGATAGGTAACCATCCTGATAAGGTGTGGGCAGGAGTCATCTACTGCAACCAAGGAAGACGCCAGTTTGTGACGCTTGACCTGAACTTGGACTTCTGAGGTCAAGAGAATGGAACTGACCTAGGGAAAGGCTTTTCCACTTTCAAAACTGACCCACATGATCCTGTCATTGTCAGATACAATGGGCAATCATTACATCTTTTTCCAGAACAATAATATTCTTTCACAAATCACAACGTTATCAGTGGCTTGATGGGTCTCAAAAGAAGTCCAACATCCAACAAAACACAAGCCAAGCATTAAAACAGAACAAAGCAACGTTCCAGCAGGAATCCAAGAGATAGTTAGCAATATTTTCATTCTCTCAGTCAGTTTACCCTTCTCCACATTCACAGGAAGTGACTGTTCTTGTACCATCACTTAGAATGTACTTCCTTTTCTATCGGCAATAGTCTCACCCTCCACTGGAGAGGGAGATGGGTATGTCACCCATACTCTACCCCAATGCAGAACTGAATCAGCTCTTTACCAGCACATCCAGTTATGCCATCAGGATCAAAAGGAATTGACTGCCCTATTATTAACAAAAAGGAAGTGCTGCCTGTCAAGGAATGATTGTTCAAACTATACAAAGCATAGGGAAGGACAGGTAACCATCTAGATAAGGTGTGGGCAGGAATAAGTAAACAAACTTGCTCTTTTAATAGGCCATTCATTTGTTCAATCAGGTGACTACCCTGAGGATAATAAGGGACATGTACACCATTAGAAACAGACCACTCTTGTACCCTGGAAACCAAAATGTGTAAACCATAATTGGATTGAATTTCAAAAAGATTGCAGAAACAAGATGTTCTAATCCCCGAAAGGTAGCATCCTGATTAGTTTTAACAGTAGGGATGCCATCAAAAGACCACAATAGTTAGGAGGTACTGGAATCACTTCTGCAAAAGAAGGCAACTGACATAATCTATTTGCCAAATCTGAGCAGGAGCACACCATGGCAAATGGTGGTCAAGTGTTGTTTTAAAAGCTGTCGGTCCTTAATTTCTAAACATAGCCCAAAATTTCCCTACCACTGTACGAGCTATATCGGTGGGAATGTATAGTCTCCACTGCCTAAACCATTCCACAATACCCTGTACCCTCAGATGCCCAGAAGAATCATGGGCCCACCAACCAAGTGGCAGTAATGGTATTTGAGGCCGAGGACCAGATGTTCCCCTGTAAACACAAGCAAGTTTGCCAGCAATGTAATTAAATCTTGTCATTAGCACATTATCTTTCAAATGGGCGTTGACTGAAAACGGTAAACTGAAATGGTAACATGCAATGATTGGCTCCAAATGTCCTTCCATAACTCCACTCTCCATAAAGTATGCCCCACAACAACATAAGATTGCTGGTTCCACCAGGATAACTAGACAGCAAGTCCATTAGCAACAGCCCAAGAATCAGTATAAATATGGACCACTTTGGTTTCATGCATGAAGACGGTAAGCCCTGCTACAAGCAATGTATATTAACTCCTTCCTTCAGGGCCTTCCTTCTTCAGAACTTGTTGGGTGAGAGGGTTAAAGGCAGCAGCCTTCCAACAACGACGACCATTCTTCCATATCACAGAAGCATCGGTGAAGCAGGAGTCAGAAGATCAAAGGGAACAGCCCTCACAACAGGTGAGACTTCGACTGGAGTAGCTTCAGGCATTCAGCGACCAGTTCATGTATTTTATAAATTTCATCTGGTCCCTTTGGTGCTCGTTTGGAGTGCCATTTCCATTTGACAATTGAACTCTGTCGTGCATGGCCATGGTTTGTTAGCTACCAAAACACCTGATTGAACAAAATGTTAAAAATTTTCAAAGATTTTTAGAACTGGGATTCAAAAACATGACAGAAGTCAAACAGACATATGCAGTAGAAAGCAGTAATTTATTCTCAGGAGTAAAATATGCCCAATTGATGAGCATGTTGAAACAGCAGCTATCGCAGGATAAAACCATGGAGGCTATGGAACTCCCAGGTTCAATTTCCGTGTTGCACAGGGTTATGTGATCAGATGATGGACACTTTAGTTGCAAGAAATGGGCACATTGCATTTGCCAAGGGAGAGAAATAATGGTCCAAGTGTAATAGTAGCAGGCTAGGACAGAATTCTCACTGGCTGAAAAGATTTCTCATGTGTAAATGTTTGGTGGGAGTATTGTAGGCTTAGCTGGATCACCCCAAGTTAGATTTAACTAATCAACATTCATGGCCTGAAGTCAAATTCCAAACAAGAAAGCCAATAAAAGTACCCATAAATTATATGGAAATGCGAAAAACAGAGAGTACAGACAATTCAACTCAAATAATCCATAATGCCATGTTATGTTTCATCCAGTATCCCCCACCCTTCTTCACTTGACACCATCTGAATTGCAGCCACCATGTGTGAGAAACCGAAAAGGAGGTTGGGACCTTTGGAAAAGACAAAATAACAACCAGCCCTTGGCAGCAATGTCAAAACGTCAACTGTATAAATATAAGAGTGACTAACTCTCTCTGGATGTCATTTACTTGAATATGTTGCTATAGTGTTGACTCCAGTAATTACGATTCTGATTATCTTGTCTATATTTCTTTAAAACCAGCATGATGCTAAATTACCCTCATGAATTGAGTTTCAGAGTAAAGACATAAAACTGTACAAACCGTCGATTGCTCTTGCATTTGTAACTGTGGACCAGCTACTTTAGGCATTCCTGTTCTGTTCTTGTTGGTGTAATGAATTCCAATTGACTGTAAGAAAAAGACTGTATTAGAACTGAAGTGATACACTGGGGATCTCTAGCACAGCAGGAAATATTGAAGAATCAAATTGTTAAAAGAGTAAACTTTCTGAGTGACTTTGAATAGTATTGAAAACGTGTAACATCCCCATTATTTTAAAATGCACTGTAAATTCCTTCTATATAAATTATATTCTGGCTAATTCAAGTTTCAAGTACTGAAGTAATTGACAGTCAAACAACCATATTTGCCTATGTACACATGGAATTACTTGTCTGTTTACAACTAAAAGCAAAAATCATTTAGCAGTTTTGTACATTGACTAAGTTAACTATTTAACTAACTAACCAGCCAGGTTATAAACATAGATATATGCTTGCTGGTCAGTAGCTCTGTGGGAAATTCTACCGCGATACTGAGTGAAAAAACAGAAAATGTTCAAATTCAATCCCCTAAATGCAGAGTTGGCTTCAACTTTATGTCAAACAAAACCTCTGTTTCAAAACTGTTTCACCAAAATAAACCATTCTGCTTCAGTAAAAAAAGACTTTCTGCACGGGCAGCTGGATTCAGGACAATTTGCTTCCCCAAAAGAAGTTCAGAATTGTAAAGTATCAAATCCAAATATGAGTAATTAATGACTCCCACAAGCATGTGTTTCTATATTCATTGGTTTCACTCTTTCTTCTTTCTTAAGTCAAAGATTTTAACCATACCAGGTACACTTTTATCGAACATGCTGTTGACACATTGCTTATTGGAATCTGTTCCTCTTCTACCAGGAAAGTAAATGTATATATACCCATGCCTGACAGTAAATAGTCAGAAAATAACACTTCTTATTCTCTGACTTTCTTCAAAATCATGACTTGCTGACTCTTCTGTATTTGATAGATTCCACGTTTAAAACGGCCAGCCCTGGAATTTGTCTGCTGCCTTCTGTTTGCCAAAAAGAATTAATTTAACACATCTGCCATTTCACGATCCTCCACAATTTCCAAAGAACTAACATATTTGACCTGCTGTTGATATTTCCTGTCAGTTAACTATTAAAATATTGTTCCTGCCAATGCATATGTTTGATGCAGACCCCAGAGCAATGATTTTATGGGGCTTCATTAGCTACACAGAGACTTGCTGGATAGGATTGTGGGTCACAAACTGGACATATGCCAGGCCACATTTTACAGTGAAGAAAAAGCTAGGTTTAAGAGCGGTGCTGATGGCCAGCACAATCTTCAATTTGAGCTCCTTCATTGGAACTTACAACTTTTTTTTTGCTGCTTCCTTGCTGGCAGGTTTCCTCAACCATTTGAATCAGGTCCAGTAGTGCGTAGGCAGCATAGTGTGTGGGAATCTACTTCTGAAGTGATGATTTTAAAATTTTGGTTGTCAGGTTTGTGTTTTATCATTTAGTATGCTGCATTACACTAAATATTGTTCATGTATTAATTACTTATATTTGGATTTGATGCTTTACAATTCTGAACTTCTCTTGGGGGAGCAAATTGTCCTGAATCCAGCTGCAGTTCTACTTGGAGAAAGAGGCCAGGATATGAAATCCAAATGGAGCACTGAGGTTTGCAGAGAAAGTGTGGATGGAGTTTTATCATTAGCATAGACCAATCAGCCTGAATGGCTTGTCATTGTGCTGTTGAACTTCTTGCTGTTTTATGTGGCAGTTCCTGAGAAACTATGAAAGTGAGTTAAGTATACTTCACAAGTTATTCATGCCCTCATTCAGACCTAATGCCTGTATCAGTTAACTCAATCGTTGTGTGTGTAACATGTATTATATTTGGTACCTCTTTAAAAATTGCAGCTCATGACTAACTCTCATCAGAATGGTTAGAAGTCAAACACACTCTGCAAAGAAAATGGGAAGGGTTGGGGGTAGACAAAGCAAAGTAAATGTCTGTGGTAGACTCAGGACCAGGAGAGACTGAGATTTACAAGGGATGGTGTTTTCATCTGAGAGTGATGAAGGCCTGTTGATTGCAGCTGATTTACAGTATCTGGAGGAGAAGTCAGAGAAAACAAACACTGCTGCAGCCATGAGCTACAACCACTTCAGTTTCTGGAAACTTGAAATAAGAGTACATCCCTTTCTATTTTGGGTTTTCCACAGCTTCTGTGTTTTGCATCTCATATTCCGAGCGTTATTGTGTTTCCTTCTTTCCTGTGGTCTCGTTCATCTCCTATTTACATCTTCTCCAGGCAGATCACAGGTACTCCGTGCCCAGTATGCCTGCCGCTGGCACTTACGACAGAAATGAAGATCCTCTTTCTCTGGCAGTGTTCAGGACTTCCTTTATGATGTCAGTAGCTTCCTGTCAGAACAGGGGATGGGGAATGGTGAAGTGTGGGGAGCCATTACCAGAAGTCTGAGAAATCAATGTTCATGCCATCAGGTTAGAGGCTACCAGATGCAATATAGGTGGTGTTCCTCCAACCTGAGTGTGGCCTCATCGTGTCAGCAGAGGGGGCCATGGATAGATAGAAACATAGAAACAGAGAAAACCTGCAGCACAATACGGGCCCTTTGGCCCACAATTCTGTGCCAAACATGTACTTACTTTAGAAATTACCTAGGGTTACCCCCTCTATTTTTCTAAGCTCCATGTCCTTATCCAGGAGTCTCTTAAAAGACACTATCATATCCGCCTCCACCACCGTCACCGGCAGCCCATTCTATGCACTCACCACTCTCTGTGTAAAAATACTTACCCCTGACACCTGATGTATTGGAATGGGAATTAAATGGATGGCCACTGGGAGATCCTGCTTTTTCTGTCCGATAGAGCATAGGTGCTCGGCAAAGCGATCTCACCCCCCCCCCCCAACTTCACCATTCCCCATTTCCTTTTCCTCCCTCACCTTATCTCCTTGCCTGCCCATTGCCTCCCTCTGGTGCTCATCCCCGTTTTTCTTTCTTCCATGGCCTTTTGTCCTCTCCTATCAGATTCCCCCTTCTCCAGCCCTGTATCTCTTTCACCAATCAACTTCCCAGCTCTTTAATTCACCCCTCCCAGTTTCACCTATCACCTTGTGGTTCTCCCTCCCCTCCTCCGACCTTTTAACTCTCCTCCTCATCTTATTTTCTCCAGTCCTGCTGAAGGGTTTCAGCCTGAAACATCGACTGTACTCTTTTTCATAGATGCTGCCTGACCTGCTGAGTTCCTCCAGCATTTTGTGTGTGTTGCTTGGACTTCCAGCATCTTATGTGTGTAAATATGAAGTTTTGACACTACGCCAGAGTTGGAATCCCAAATTCTTCCCAATAGAGATAATATGCAAAAATATGTTTAAAGATGGGGAGCTAGGATATTCAACTGAGTTAGTACAAGATAAAACAAATAAAGGTGGGCAGGATGCTGGATGTCCAGATCAGTAACTTGTCTAGAGAATGGAAATGGTAGAGAGGACAGTAGACATCATTTCATTAGGTACACCTGTACACCTGCTCGTTAATGCAATAATCTAATCTACTAATCATGTGGCAGAAGCTCAATGCATAAAAACATGCAGACACGATCAAGAGGTTCAGTTGTTGTCCAGACCAAACATCAGAATAGGAAAGACATGCGATCTTGTGACTTTGACTGTGGAATGATTGTTGGTGGCAGATGGGGTGGTCTGAGTATCTCAGAAGCTGCTGATCCCTGGGATTTTCATGCACAACAGTCTCAAAGAATTTACGAAGAATGGTGTGGAAACTGAGAAAAAACATCCAGTGAGCAGCAGTTCTGTGGGCAGAAATGCCTTGTTAATGAGAGAGGTCTGAGGAGAGTGCCAGATTGGTTCAAACTGACAGGAAGGAGACAGTGACTGAAATAACCACGTGTTACACTAATGGTGTGCAGAAGAGCACCTCTAAGTGCGCAGAACATCAAACCTTATAGTAGGCTATAAGAGCAGAAGAGGACAAACATACACTTGATGGCCACTTCATCAGCTACAAGAGGTAGAAAATAAAGTGTCCACTATGTGTATAATGAGCCAGTTAAACCTGAACAGAGACAATTTAAGATATTATTGATGAGAATAGGAGAGAATTCAATCATACCAAAAAGCCTTCAATTAATAAAGCCTGTAGGATGCATTACAAGTGCATTGCAATCAGCAGTTTGCCTAGAAATTAAACATCTTGCCCGTCCTCTCACCCATGTTTACTTACAATATAGATGACACCATTTCAGCTATTGAGTTTGTGCCAGCTCAGAGAGAGATCACATTCTCCCATTAAATTGCCATGGAACTTAGTCTTGTTAATTCTACCCCCAGCCCTCCCCACCTGAATTTACTGACCACTTATATTAATGTACAATGCTCAATTTCTTACCAACTCATTTATCTGTTTTAGATATGAGGGGAGATGGAGTGCCTAGAGGAAACAAATTCAGTCTAAACTCAACAATATCTGGCTCTTTGCATATAACCAGAAGTAAGGAAATGCTTCAATATTTTCTTAATTGGTGCAAAATTTGTTGCTAGATCAATTTAATTTAATAGATTTAAAGGATTCGCTCATTAGAGATTGGAGTATTTGTAGAATCTGGGAATCCAGCTAAGGGAATGGGGTTTACGTGAAACATACTTCACTCTAGAAAAATGTGTCGAGTCATAAAAAGCTATGAAACTATCTAATGTTGGATGGCCAACAGCACGAAGTGTATGTGATGAAGTGTGAGTCAAAAGGCAGAAAAGGGAAAGTGCAGCCAAGGTTGCTTAGATACCACATATATTGTGGATGATATCATTAACAGCTGGAAAAGAAATGCCCTTTTGGATAAAAATTGTGCACAATGTGGATTGGAAAATCACTTCTATAAAACAGTACATGACAGAGACGACACAAGTGAAGATGTGCAGAATAGAGATAGGATCAGATTCAGAGTATCAAATGAACACAATACTTTTTGTGCCACGTAAGTATAATTCAGTGAAAGGAATACTCACTGGAAGTACCATGATGACGGTGCAAAGGCAGCCAGCGACTTTTCAACTTGACTTTTCAACCCAGCAAATCATCTTTAAAGGCACCACAATTTACTTTCTACTGATGTACAATGCAAGCACAATGAAAACTGATCAAAATATTAATATAATATAGATTTCATTGTAGCAAACCCGAAAGATCTTGCACCTATGCTTGAACATAGCATATTTCCGTAGATTGGACTGGTAATGGTGAACAAGATCATAAAGGTTGCTTTAACAAAACAATCACATAAGCACACAAAGCAGAGATGAATATGATGCTATGGGTTATGGAATGGGGAAACCAAAATTGCAAAAAAGTGTAGAAGGACAAATAGAGGCAGCTTAAAGAAGACAGGTATGCCACAGCAACAGATATGCTGAAAACTTTCCACTTCTAAGGGATGGAGATAAAATGAGGATGAATCCATCATTAGATTGATGCCACATGTGTTTGCAATAATGACTCCACACATTTCACACCCTGATCTACAAACTCATGATGGAAAAATGCACTGTACTTTGGAGGATCAGGCACGGGCTCAAATCTGCAGGGAGAGTGCGTGGAGGAATTTAGGTTCAAATAAAGCACAAGGTATTTTTTACTTTTTTTTTAAATTAAGGAGGGGTTGCAGTATGTGTGATATGCGTTAACTTGCGACTAACTGCTTTGTCTGTTGTTGATCCATGGTTTCAGTGTGGTCTTTATCGATTTCTATCTACCGCTATATAGAAGGCCCCTATAAGAAATGTTGGCTTTGCATAATATTGGTCCTTTTATAAATCAATTAACTTTGTTAGATTAAGCAAGTGGTTATCCTCCAATATCTTTGAAATGAAAAGCTGGGAATGTCAGGGGAGAACGTCACCTGAAACCATTTATGCTTTGGCTTCTCTTGGAGAACAGCCTGAAGAGATGATGAAATTGTATATGATATAATGTTTGAAAAGTCACTCTTAAGCACTGTTGTAGCATTTAAGTTCACTTCCATTTACTGAACTGTCATGTTAAATAAAAACAGTGAATGCTCTTTTTCCCTTTCCACAGCTGCTGCCTGACATGTTGAATATTCTTTGCATTTTTCATTTTGATTTTCATTTATTGGTATGTTTGATTTTTTGTGTGATCACTTCGGAATCAGAATCAGAATCGGGTTTATTATCACTAACAGATGTTGTGAAATTTGTTCTTTTACAGTTGCAGTTCAACACAAGACATAAAAATTACTACAAGTTGCAAAAATAAATAGCGCAGAAGACAAACGACAAGCTTGTGTTTATTGGTTCATGGACCGTCCAGAAATCTGATAGCAGAGGGAACGAAGCTGTTCTGAAAACATTGAGTGTGGATCTTCAGCCTCCTGTATCTCCCCTTTAATGGCAGTAATGTGAAGAGGGCATATCCCATATGGTGAGGATCTCTAATGATGGACGCTGCCTTTTTGAGGTACTGGGTTTTGAAGATGTCCTCGACGGAGAGTCGATTGGAACTGGTTGGGTCTACAACCCTCTGTAGCCTCTTGTGATCCTGCGTGTTGGAGGCTCCATACCAGGCTGTGATCCAGTTTGTCTTTGTTTGTGTGCAGTTTTCCATCGATTCTACTGTATTTATTCTACTCTGAATACCTGCAGGAAAATGAACCTCAAGGTAGTACATGATGACACATACGTACTTTGATACTAAATTTACTTTGAAACTTTGAGACTATTCCCAACTGTACATCTGTAGAAATTTGCAAGAATCATGCTGCTATACCAAATCTCCTCAAACTCCAAATGAAGCAAGGCCACTGGCTTGCCTTCCTAATGAGTACATCAATATGTTTGGCCCAGGAAAGATCCTCTGAAATGTCGACACCCATGAACGTGAAGGTGTCCACCACTGACCCCTCAATGAGGGATCAAAGTCGCCTTCCTGAAGTCCACAATCAATTCCTTGGTCTTGCTGATGTTGAGTGTTATTGCAACACCACCTAATCAGCTGATCTTTCTTACTCTTGTACACCTACTTGTCACCACAGTGGTGTCATTGGCAAATTTAGAGCTGGCATTTGGGCTATGCCTAGCTACACAGTCAGGAGTGTAGAATGGAGCAGTGAGCTAACCATGCATCCTTTCATTTCCTCTTGTACCAGCATGACGTCGGCAGGTGGCGGAATGTACCCCACTAACAGGATGATGATAGAAAACTCCCTTAGCAGATAGAATGGACAACAGTTCAGCAGTCTGCAAATTTCATTAATTTTAAAGAAACTGAATTAGAATCTATTTGGAAACAATATTGATATTGAAATAAATGCACATAGAGACTAACAAATAGCCAACCAAACCAATGGTATTGAACAACTAGAATTGTAGAAGCGTATAAAGAAATGGGAAATCTTGTAGATTTGGTTGTTGAGTGATTCTGGAGGCATTTTGGCTGTGGAAAATGCTAAGGAGAAGAAATAACCTGCATGAACACCATGATGAAGCATCTGGCCTGAGGTCTCATATATTTGCTGCCCTCGAGACGTCACCCAAAAAATGTGTAACCAGATCTGCACACCTTCACTGTCTCTAATTTGCATGATTTCTTGTCCAATATCCATAACTGGATAAGCAGGCAAACTCCTCCAACCGAGTATCTCACAGCCTCAAGTCAGAGTCCCTGTTCTGTAGCTATTATTAGGACTATTAAATTAACGGAGGTCTGTGCATCTTTGTGAAAAGAAAAGACATAATGGATAAATGTTCTTATGCTCCTAAATTCTGTGATCTTTCAATACCATGTACCAAATGAAACCAAGAAAGAGGAGTTGATATGGCTAAAATCTGGCAAGAATGGATGCAAATAGGGATTCACAGCAGATTGTATTGAAATATCAGTGCAATGTATCATCAGCTGTCCTCCATTTAAATGAAAATATTTTATGCTATAATATGAATTTATAAATACATCATATTTTTGTCTAGTGATTATAAATGTGGTAAAATGTATCAGTGGGTACTTTTTTCCACTTTGCAGGCAAAACACTGGCTCTTCTGATGTAGAAATGCTATGATTTGTATGATTTAGTAGCAGCTACTAAGAGTAAAACAGAGGTTTATGGATGACATAATTCTTTAAGAAGTCAAGATGTTTACCTAGTCTGGAATAAGTGGAAAAACTTGTGCAGAGTGAAAACCTGAAAAATTAACAAAAATATACTGAAATCAAAGTCCATCTTCCTCTTTCAGTGGAAGATCACTGGATGTGTATATCTAGCAAGTTATTTACTAATTGACTACAATGACATCTCAAGATATAATACCACAAAGTATACCTTGCACTGGTCTCTTCCCAATTTGGGAGCATAAAATGACTGTAATAAAGCCAAATTTCATGTACCAGTCATCAACAGGCAAAGGATGTTTGAAGTACTCGACTGATGAAGTTGGCCATTCTTCAGCACCCTGATCTGATCACTTTTATCAGGAATTAAGGCTCATACATGAGACATTGAATGCAATAATGTCAATTTTAGGATCCTTCAGGGAAATGGTCCTGGTTTGCCAAGAACAAAAGAAAATCCTGCACTACATGACCACCGGGCATTGCTTTTATAATCAAAAGAGTAAGATCAGTTATAATTTTAATTGTTCTGGAATCAAAAGTGGTAGATCATTTTTCCTGGTTCCCCTCTACTCCTAATGGAGTAGGCAGTACTCTTTATTTTCCATTCAATAATTGTACATAAGCAAACTTGTATCCTGTTTGCCTTGGCTGCAACTACTTAATGCTAGTCATGAACCTTTGGAGAGCTTATAAAAAATAATGACAAAATCCCTTTGTCTCTCAACTGCTTTTAATTTTTCGGATATGATTTGTAAGTACACTCAATGTTGACCATTGCCCTAGATTTATGTAATGTAAAAACTATTTACCAGAGTTTGGTCCACTTCCCCTTGTATATTTATTTCCAATTGCAGATGGTCCTTCTCCTATAGTCTCGACATTGCTACAACATTTAGGATCGCGGAATAATACAACACAGAGCACTTAGACCACATTTTGATTATTAATTTTTCAAGTATTAGTTCCACTTGCCTGTTGCCAGTTGACTGGAAATAATATTTTAAAAAATCAACAGCGCCTCTAGGGCACCACTAGTAACCTGCTTCCACACAAGTCTATAACCATTAACCAACACTTTCTAGCTGCAACAACATGGTCACAATGTGATTCGTTGGAATATTTTTACCACAAGTGATTTTTCCTTGCAGGATAATCTGTTGTGGGACACCATTGCATAACTTTTGTAGATGCTCAAGGAGGGGCATCCACAATATTTCTGAAACCAATTAACCAACTAGCACTGAAACATCTTCAGACTTGAACATGATCTGCCTCAGGAGCCTTGTTAGGTCTCTCTGAGGCTACCTTATTTGCCGAAGTGTTCATGGTGACAATTTAATCATTAGATGTATTTATCTGTCAAACCAATTTTTATACATTACTAGTTAGTCATTTATCTTGGTTTTGTCATGGATGCTTTAAGTTTAGCATCTTCCTCTTACATGAAAATAATTATTAAGAATTATCTAATTATTCAAGTATTTAATCAGATTTAAAACAGCAAAGTGGTGTGTTAGTAGGTCTACTAACCCAGTGAAGCCTAGTCCAGCACATCTCGAGTTGTGACTAATACTGCAGATAGTACTGACATCACATTGGATTTTACTATAAACAGAACATGTCACCTGAGTTTCCAATACGTTGTGCGCCAGTCAAATAGTCCCTGGGCTTCACCCCTCCATATGTTCCCTAAGTCCAATGGTGGCTGCTGCCCATGTGCAGATTACTGATGCTTTAACGAGCTCATAGGGCTTTGACCAGCAGCCAGTCTGTACAGCAAAAATCAAGCCCACAGCCCAAGGATAAAAGGCAGGAGCTCGGTTTCTCAATCATTGTCCTTCTCGCCTATCGCGTCTTTGCAGAAGATCCAAACCTCCTCCCATCAAAAGAAGCTGCTGTTAAGGATTTCCCACTGCCCTGCACTACTAAAAACCTACAGGAGTTTGTAGGCACGGTGAATTACCATCACTGCTTCATTCCGCGAGCTGCTGAACTTGTGCTTCCCCTGTATGGTGTTCTTAAAGACGGCGCCCCTAATCAAGAGGCTGACTGGTCAGCGGACATTACCAAGGCATTTGAAGATACTAAATGAGCTCTTTCTAAGTGACCCTACTGGCACACCCGGACCCATAGCGATTGCTACTGATGCTTCAGACTATGCATTGGGTGCTGTATACGAACACTTGGTCAGGGGCCATCTCCCTGAAAGGAAGTTACAGCATGTTTGACCATGAACTTCTAGGTCTCTATCTGGCTGTCTGCCATTTTCATTTTCTTTTAGAGAGTAGCCATTTCACAGTGTTCATTGACCACAAACCCTTCATGCACACGATGGCCAAAATATCAGACCCTTGGCCTGCACGGCATCAATACGACCTAGCCTACATAACCGGGTTCACAACTGATATACAACATATCAAGGGGAATAATAATTACATGGCTGTTTGCCTCTCACAGCTACCCATTGAGACTATACACGTAGGGGTTGATAAGGTTATCATGGCAGCTGACCAAGTTACTGACTCAGAAGTCCAGGCTTACAGAACGGCAGTCATGGGCCTGCGGTGGGCTGCCATTAAGTTTGGGGCATCTGGGGTTTCTCTCCTGTACAATGGCTCAACTGGTTGCCCTCACCCCATCGTGCCCACAAACTGGAGGTTGACTGTTTTTAACTCCATACGTGGCCTCTTACATCTTGGCCAGAAGGATTCACAGAAACTGGTTGCACTAAAGTTAGTGTGGCACAAACTTTGAAAGGACATGGGTGATTGGACGGCAGCCTGTGTGGAGTGCCAGTGGGCAAAATTTTTACCATCATGTTCAGGCACCATTGGCACCTTTTTGAGGTCCCTGAGTGACGGTTTGATCACGTCAGTGTGGACCTTGTTGGTCCTCCTCCCCACTTCTGTGGTTTCATGCACCTCCTTACCATGGTGGACCATACCACCAGGTGGCCAAAGGTTCCCCCCCTAACATTGACGACGTCCACAGACATGGCTCGGGCATTCGTCAGCACCTGGGTTGCTTGGTTTGGCACGCCATCTGATATTTCCTATGACCACTGTCCCCAATTCATATCAGACTTCAGGGCTGTGATGGCCCCGAACCTCAGTGTTAGACTACATCACACCACGGCAGACCACCCACAGGCTAATAGCTTACGCAAGCACTTTCAACGTTCCTTAAAGGTTGCTCTGAGGGCTTCCCTGAAGGATGAGTGTTGGCACAATCCTCTCCTCTCGTCCTGTTGGGACTCAGAACAGCTCCAAAAGAGGATCTGCGGTCGTCTGCGGCTGAGTTGGTACATGGACAGCCATTATGAGTGACGCCATGACTGCCTAGTTGCCCTCATAACAGTAAATCCAATTCCTTTTCAACTATTCCTACCTCCCATCATGGCGTACAACACTCTTGGGTTCCTGTTACCTACATTCCACCTCGTTTGTTTTCATCTGCCATGATACACACCAACATCCCCTTAGGCCCCCATACGATGGCAGGTTCCACATTTTGGAACAGGGAGTAAATGCTTCTATCATAGAGAAGAAGGGTAAACCTGAACGTATTTCAGTAGATCGCGTTAAATTAGCCCACCAGGATTTGGAGGATTCCGCTACCGTGGCCCTGCTGTCACATTACATGAGCATGTCAATGCCCCTCTGGATGAGTCAGAGGCACCCGCAACTCCTCCGCCCTTGGAGCGTAGGACCCAAGCTGCGCAGCTCGTCCGAGCTCGGACAGGCTCACAATTGCAGTTTTAGTGAATTCTGAGGGTGGGGGGTGCTGTGTAGGGTAATTGGTGGGAATATACATAATACACAAACACTGACATTGAATTGGGGTTTCACTCTGAGGCTGGCCTGACACGATGAAGTGATTATATAAAGAGATTTTTAGTGTACCTTGAGTTCAGTTTTTTGGTGTTCAATAAATGAGTTGATACAGCTTTTTTGAAACATAAACTGTCTCCACCGTTTTATTTGCAAGAAACCTACAGGCCAAAATCAGCATAATATTCTTAAGGGGATATCTTGTGTGACAAATCTGTTAGAATTCTCTGAGGAACTAACAGGCAGGATAGACAAAGGAGAGTCAGTGGATGTTGTTTACTTGGATTTTCAGAAAGCTTTTGACAAGTTGTTGCACTTCAGGCTGCTTAACAAAGAACTCATTGTATTACAGGAAAGGTATTATCACAGATAGAAGATTGACTGACTGATAGGAGGCAAAGGGGCCTTTTCTGGTTGGCTGCCGGTGACTAGAGGCACTCCACAATGATCAGTCTTGGGTCCGCTTCTTTTCTTGTTATATATCAATAATTTGAATGACGGAATTGATAGCTTCATGGACAAGTTTGTGTGCAATACAAAGATAGGCGGAGTGGCAGGTAGTGTTGAGCAAGCAAGGTACAGTTTCTGCAAAAGGATTTAGGTGGATTGGGAGAATGGGAAAGAAGTGGTCTATGGAATATAGTATAGGGAAGTGTATGGTCATTAACCTTGGTGAAAGGAATAAAGACGTAGACTATTTTCTAAAGGGGGAGAAAATTCAAAAATCAGAGTGCAAAGGGACTTGGAAATCCTTGTGCAGGATTCCCTGTAGGTTAATTTGCGGGTTGAGTCGGTGGTAAGGAAGGCAAATGCAATGTTAGCATTCATTTCAAGAGGTCTAGAATATAAGAGTAAGGATTTGATACCAAAGCTTTACAAGGCATTGGTCAGCCCGCACCTGGAGTATTGTGAACAGTTTTGGGTCACATATCTAAGAAAAGATGTGCTGGCATTGGAGATTGCCCAGAGGGGGTTCACAAGAATGATTCCAGGAATGAAAGGGTTAATGTATGAGGCGTGTTTGATGACTCTGGGCCAGTACTTGATGGAGTTTAGAAGAATTAGGGTGGATCTCATCGAAACCTATCGAATATTGAAAGGCCTAAGAAGGGTGGATGTGGAGAGAATATTCTCGATAGTGGGTGAGTCTAGAACCAGATGGCTCAATCTCAGAACAGAGTAGTCCAATTAGAACAGAGATGAGGAGGAAATTCTTTAGCCAGAGGGTGGTGAATCTGTGCAATTCATTGTCACGGACAGCTGTGGAGGCCACATCAGTGAGCATATTTAAAGCGGAGGTTGATAGGTCCAAATTTGCCAAAGGGTTTCGGCCTGAAGCATTGACTGTACTTTTTTCCATAGCGCCTGCCTGGCCTGCTGAGTTCCTCCAGTATTTTGTGTGTGTTGCTAGGATTTCCGGCATCTGCAGATTTCCTCTTGTTTGTGATTTGATAGGTTCTTGGTTAGCCAGGGTGTCAATGTTTACAGAGAGAAACAGGGAGAAAGGAGTTGAGAGGCAGAATACATCAGCTATGGTGGAATGATGCAGCCGAGTCGATGGGCTGAGTGGCAGAATTCTACTCCTACGTCTTATGGTGGCACCCGCTTAAAGCCCGGGGTACCGGTGTGACTGCTGCTTCTTTGAAGCAGTTGGGAACCATAGACTACAGCAGTGAGAGGCTGAAGATGTCCTTGAGCACTCCAGCCAGTTGGGTGGCACACGTTTTCAGTCCCTTGCAGGTTTACAGCCTGATGCCTTGCAAGGGTTCTCCCTCTTGAAGGATGTTCTTACGTCAGCCACCGAGAGACATCGTCGTGTGGCCAGAAAAACATAACTTCCCATGTTTCACTTGGCTTTCTTGTTCTTCAGCTAACAGCCCAGCACTGCATCGTTGAGGAGAACTTAAACGCAGAGTTTAGGATCTTCATAACAGCAGAATAAAAATAGTTTTATCCTATCGCTAATCAATTCAGACTTGTTCTTGGATGTCTTGATACTCAGTCCATTCATCTCAAATGGTTAGGTATTAATTCCCCAGCAACAACCTTCCAAGAACAGATAATCTGAAAATAGTCTAAAAACCAAAAATGCCATTTTTTTAAATTACCCATGTATTCTTAACTATGAATATTGTATCAAACTAGAGAAGGTGAAAATGGAGCAATGGGTCAGTAATAAAACCTGGTATTTTCCAGACCTGTGTGGCTCACCACTCAGTAGCACAGAAGGCATGTTAGCAAAGGTTAATTACATCCATTGCACGACTGACAAGATTACTCATAGTACCCACAGAGTAGGATCCTGTGGGAGATAATCTTCTGGTCAGCCTCTTAAAGTGAGAAGCTGCTTTTGACAATTACATTAATATTTTTGTGAATTCTTGGCAACATTTTGCTTTGTGTATTAGTTGGTTAGCCCTGCAAATCTTCATTTAATTTTTTAGCACCAGCCTCCAGTCCCATGATTCTCTCCCTTCTCCAGCCTTGTATCCCTTTTGCCAATCAACTGTCCAGCTCTTGGCTCCATCCCTCCCCCTCCTGTCTTCTCCTAACATTTTGGATCTTCCCCTCCCCCTTCCACTTTCAAATCTCTTACTATCTCTTCTTTCAGTTAGTCCTGACGAAGAGTCTCAGCCTGAAACATCGACTGTACCTCTTCCTATAGATGCTGCCCGGCCTGCTGCATTCCACCAGCATTTTGTGTGTGTTGCTTGAATTTCCAGCATCTGCAGATTTCCTCGTGTTTGTGGGGTTAATGTTATGTTCTTTGTGTGAGATGTGGAAACTTCGGGAGATCTCCAGTCTCCCTGATAACGTTAAGGAACTAGAGCCGCAGCTCAGTGGCCTCTGGCTGATATGGGAGAGTGAGGAGGTGATGAATGGGAGCTACAGGGAGGTCGTCACCCCTAAGTTGCAGGAGGCAGCTACCTGGGTGACTGTCAGGAGAGGGAAAGGAAATAGGCAGCCAGTGCAGAGTTCCCCAGTGGCCATTCTCCTCAATAATAGGTAAACCACTTTGGATACTGTTGGGGGATTGCCCTACCAGGGGTAAACTGCAGCATCCATGTCTCTGGCACCGTGCCTGGCTCTGTGGCTCAGCAGGGAAGGGGGTGAAGAGGAGTAGCGTAGTGATAGGGGATTGCATCGTTAGAAGGGCACTCTGGTTGTGAAAGAGACACTGAGATGGAACATTGCCTCCCAAGTGCCAGGGTCAGGGATACCCCGGATTGGGTCCACCGCATTCTAAAGGGGGAGGGTGAAGTTAGAAGTTGTAGTTCACATGGATACCAACAACATAAGTAGGAAATGGATGAGGTCCGAAAGAAAGCATCTATGGCATTTGATAGAAAGCTGAAAAGCAGGTCCTCAAGGTCAATAATCTCTGGATTGCTGTCAGTGTCAAGCACCAGTGAGGGTAAACATAAGATGATTTGATAGATGAATGCATGGTGAAGGATTTAGAGCATGGGGCAGGGTGTCAGATTTTTGTATCATTGGGATCCCTTCTGGGGAAGATATAATCTGTACAAAGACAAGCTACACCTGAACTTGAGGGGGACCAATATCCCAGCGGGCAGCTTACCTCGAGCTGCCGGGGAGGGTTTACACTAATTTGGCAGATGGATGGGAACTGTGATAGAGCTGAGGATGGGGCAGTTGATATGCAAGTAGATGCAGTGCGTATGAGAATGTAAGAAAGGACAGGCAGATGGTTGGGCAAAATTGCAGTCAGTGTTATGGATTGAAGTTTAACATAGAGGACAAAACTGAAAAGGGTGATGAATACAGGACTGAAGATGTTATATTTGAATGCACACAGTTTACAGAATGAGGTAGATGATCTTGTAGCACGGCATCACCGAGTTGTGGCTGAAAGAAGATCATAGTTGGGAGCTTAACATCCAAGGATACACCTTGTATTGAAAAAGAAGAGGCAGATAGGCAGAGTGGATGGGGTGGCTTTGCTGGTAAAAAAATTAATATTGATACATGGCTGTACCAGCCAAAATCTTAAACCCTGATTGCTTGCAGGTCTGCCAATCTATGCAGCACTGAACAATGTTCAAAGTTCAAAGTAAACTTAAGTACTTATATGTCACCATATACTAAGCTGAGGTTGATTTTCTTGCAGGCAAATACAAAGAAACACAATAGAATCAATGAAAAACCATACACAACAAAGACAGTCAAACAACCAATATGCAAAAGACAATAAACTCTGCAAATACAAAATAAAGCAATAAATATTGAGAATGTGAGTTGAGGAGTCCTTGGAAGTGTTGGAGTGAGTGAAATTATCCCCTCTGCTTCAAGAGCCTAATGGCTGAGGGGTAATAACTGTTCCAAAACCAGGTGGTGTGGGAGCTGAGGCTCCTTTACTTCCTTCCTGATGGCAGCAGTGAGAGGAGAGCTTGTCCTGGCTGGTGGAGTCCCTGATGATTGATGCTGCTTTCCGGTGACAGTGCTCCGTGTAGATGTGCTCATTGATGGGGAGGGCTTTACCCGTTATGGACTAGGCTATGTCCACTACTTCCTGTAGGATTTTTCATTCAAAGGCATTGGTGTTTCCATACAAGGCCATGATGTAACCAGTCACTATACTCTCTGCTACACATCTATAGAAAGTTATCAAAGTTTTAGATGACATGCCAAATCTTTGCAAACTTCTAAGAAAGAGTAGGTGCTGCCGTGCTTTCTTTGTAATGGCACTAATGTTCTGGGCCCAGGACAGATCTGCTGAAGTGATAACAATGAGAAATTTAAAGTTGCTGAACCTCTCTTCATGAGGACTGGCTCCTGGACCCTTGGTTTCCTCCTCTAGGAGTCAATAATCAGCTCCTCGATCTTGCTGACGTTGAGTGAGTGGTTGTTCTTGCAGCATCACTCAGCCAGATTTTCAATCTCCCTCCAATAAGCTGATTAGTCAGCACCTTTGATTTGGCCAATGACAGTGGTGTTGTCAGAAAAGTTAAATATGGCATTGGAGTATAAGCTTAAAGTGTGTAGAGCTGGGGGCTAAGCACGCAGCCATGAGGTGCACTTGTGCTCGTGGAGATTATGGAAGAGATATCATTGCCAATCTAAACTAATTGGGGTTTGCAAGTGAGGAAATTGAGGATCCGGTTGCACAAGAAGACATTGAGACCTCAGTCTTATAGATTATTGACTAGTTTTGGGGGGATGATAGTATTGAATGCAAGACTGTAGTCAACAAAGAGCATCTTGATGTATGTTTCTTTGCTGTCCAGATGTTCCAAGGTTCAGTGAAGAGCCAATGAAATGGCTTCAGTAGTTGACCTATTGTGACAGTAGGCAAACTGGAGCAGAACAAGTTGCTTCTCAGACAGGAGTTGATAGATTTCATGATCAACCACTCAAAGCACTTCATCACAGTGGATTTGAGTGCTACTGGATGACAGTCATTGAGGCAGGTTACCAAATTCTTTTTGGGCACCAGTATGATTGAAGCTTGCTTGAAGCAGGTGGGTACCTCAGACTGCCAAAGTGAGAGGTTAAAGATATCAGAGAACACTCCAGCCTGTTGATTAGCACAGTTGTCAGTACTCAGCCAGCTACCCCATCTAGGCCAGGTCCTCTCCTTGGATTCACCCTCCTGAAGGATGCTCTCATATCAGCCACAGATACAGAAATCACAGGGTCGTTGGGGGCTGTGGGAGTTTGTGAAGGTGCCTCCATATTCTGTCGGTCAAAACGAGCATAAAAGGATTTTGCTTCTCCTGCCATCAAAAGCATACATCTGGAATAAATTTCGCTCTTCCCCTCACTACCCAAACCTTCTCTCCCCACAAATTATATTGGAAAACCAACATTCCATTGTGGCTCTGCCTCAGAACACAAATATGAAAAAAACTTTAAACTTTCTTCCTCTTGATTTAGAAGTGTGAAGTTTAATAATGATCAATGTATGCATTTATATTAAGCCATTCAGAGAAGACAAATGGGAGAATTAGAACATAGAACATAGAATAGTACAGCACAGTACAGGCCCTTTGGCCCACAATGTTAAACCCTGCCTCCCATATAACCCCCACCTTAAATTCCTCCATATACCTGTCTAGTAGTCTCTTAAATTTCACTAGTGTATCTGCCTCCACCACTGACTCAGGCAGTGCATTCCACGCACCAACCGCTCTCTGAGTAAAAAACCTTCCTCTAATATCCCCCTTGAACTTCCCACCCTTTACCTTAAAGCCATGTCCTCTTGTATTGAGCAGTGGTGCCCTGGGGAAGAGGCGCTGGCTGTCCACTCTATCTATTCCTCTTAATATCTTGTATACCTCTATCATGTCTCCTCTCATCCTCCTTCTCTCCAAAGAGTAAAGCCCTAGCTCCCTTAGAAGCAGGAGCAGGCCATCCAGCCCTCAATAAGATCCTGGCTGATCCTGCCTTTGATTTTCTTTTGATTAACATGCACAAATATAAAAACAAAACAATTTTTTTGGCATGGAACTGAATCAACTGTTATCAAAAAAAAGAAGAATTGGTTTATAAGAAAGAATACTGTGAGATACACACAGCTATATTTTGTATTTGTTATTTTGAAAAACTTTATCCCAGCTGTCAAAAAGCAAACTCTTTGTTGCTATTTTTCAAGCCTGGTACCTTTTAAAATTTGCACAGTGTTAAGTAGTGATCTGGAAACACCATTTACAAGGTGTCTCAAGATTATTGTTCATAATTCAAAGTTCAAAGTAAATTTATTATCAAAGTTCATATACGTCACCATGTAGAGCCCTGAGATTCACTCTAGAATCAATAGAATAGAATCAAAGAAAGACTGCAGCCAACAGGATGGACGATAACCAATGTGCATTAAAAAAAACTGTACGAATACAGAAAGAAAGAGAAGAAAAAAAAGAAAAATAATAATAATAAATAAGCAATAAATATCAAGAACGTGAGATGAAGAGTCCTTGAAAGTGAGTCCATCGGTTGTGGGAACAGTTCAGTGATGGGGTGAGTGAAGTTGAGTGGAGTTATCCCTCTGGTTCAAGAACCTGATGGTTGAGGGGTCATAACTGTTCCTGAGCATGGTGGTGTGGGTCTTGAGCCCTCTGTACATTCTTCCTGGTGGCAGCAGAGAGCACGGCCTGGGTGGTAGGGTCTCTGATGATGGATGCTGCTTTCCTGTGACAGCGCTCCATGTAGATTTGCTCAGTGGTGGGGAGGCTTTACCTGTGATGGATTGGACTCTATCCACTATTTTTGTAGGCTTTTCCATACAAGGGCATTGGTGTTTCCATACCAGGCCAAGGTGCAACCAGTCAATATACTCTTCACCACACATCTATAAGAGTTTGTCAAAGTTTTAGATGACATGCTGAATCTTCACAAACCTTTAAGAATGTAGAGGTGCTGCTGTGCTTTCTTCATATTGGCACTTACGTGCTGGCCCCAGGACAGATTCTCTGAAATGATAAAACAAAAAGCAATGTCTACTTCAAATCATAAATATCTGAACATTTTAAGATAGACACTTTTAAGTGATAGACACAAGTTTGCAATTCAAAATATTGCCACAAAATTATAACAAACAGAATTTTGATGCAGCATCGATGAAAAGTGAAGTATGCCAAATTTTGTAGATACATTATTCCAATTTTATTCAAGCAATTATTATATTTATGAAAAATGACAAACAAATTCCAGTAATTATTTTATCATTCTTTAGTCAATTTCCAAATAACAGTTAAAATACTGAATATAATTGAAAAAATCTAGGTTTCAGAGTGAAATGAAATCAAAGTATTTTGGAAATTTAAGATGAATGTTAGGAACACTTCATAAAGAATAATAGTAATTTATTCAGAACAACTAGCTTATGCTGGTGTTTATATCATTATACACCTCCCCCCTCATTACCTATTTGCTTAACATTAATGACTCTGATTAACCAGTGTACAGGCAGTGGCAGGCAGAATAAATCCACACTGACATCCTTCATTTAAAATGTAAATCACAAACTTTTTCCTATTTCTAAATTTCCAAATGATCACCAAAGGATGCTACAGTGGGCTAAGTTGCTTTCAACTGCTTAGATGCACAAAATTGCATATATTTGCACACATTTCCACATTTCACACTCATCTTTAATAACATGTATAATAATAATTTTATTTATAGAGCACTTTTCATACAGATGATGTAGTTCAAAGTGTTTTACAATAGGATTATAGAAGAATCATGAAAATAAAATGAAAAAAACCAAAGACGTTGCCAGGACTGGAAGACATGAGTTAAAAGGAAACTACGTTGGTGCTGGACCCCAAGAAAGGGAGCTTGTGGAGTCCCTCCGAGATGGATTCTTAGAACAGCTTGTACTACCAGAGAGAATGCAATTTTAGATTTAGTGTTGTGCAATGAACTGGATTTGATCAGGAACCTCGAGGTAAAGGTGCCATTAGGAGGTAGTGACTATAATATGATAAGTTTTAATCTACAATTTGAGAGGGAGAGGGGAAACTCGGAAGTGTCAGTATTACAGTTGAACAAAGGGAACTATGGTGCTATGAGGGAGGAGCTGGCCAAAGTTCAATGGAACAATACCCTAGCAGGGATGACAGTGGAACAGCAATGGCAAGTGTTTCTGGGAATAATGTGGAAGGTGCAGGATCAGTTCATTCCAAAGAGGAAGAAAGATCCTAAGAGGAATAAGGGGAGGCCGTGGCTGACAAAGGAAGTAATGGACAGTATAAAACTAAAAGAGAAGAAGTATAACATAGCAAAGACGAGTGGGAAGCCGGAGGATTGGCAAACTTTAAAGAGCAACAGAAGGTAACTAAAAAGGCAATACGTGGAGAAAAATGAGGTATGAAGGTAAACCAGCCAAGAATATAAAGGAGGATAGTAAAAGCTTCTTTAGGTATGTGAGAAGGAAAAAAATAGTTAAGACCAAAATTGGGCCCTTGAAGACAGAAGCGGGTGAATTTATTATGGGAAACAAGGAAATGGCAGATGAGTTGAACAGGTACTTTGGATCTGTCTTCACTAGGGAAGACACAAACAATCTCCCAGATGTAATAGTGGCCAAAAGACCTAGGGTAATGGATGAATTGAAGGAAATTTATATTAGGCAGGAAATGGTGTTGGATAGGCTGTTGGGTCTGAAGGCTGGCAGGTCCCCGGGACCTGATAGTCTGCATCCCAGGGTACTTAAGAAGGTGGCTTTAGAAATCGTGGACACATTGGTAATCATTTTCCAATGTTCTATAGATTCAGGATCAGTTCCTGTGGATTGGAGGGTGGCTAATGTTGTCCCTCTCTTCAAGAAGGGAGGAAGAGAGAAAACAGGGAATTATAGACCGTTTAGCCTGACGACGGTGGTGGGAAAGATGCTGGAGTCAATTATAAAAGATGAAATTACAACACATCTGGGTAGTAATAACAGGATTGGTCCGAGTCAGCATGGATTTATTAAGGGGAAATCGTGCTTGACTAATCTTCTGGAATTTTTTGAGGATGTAACTATGAAAATGGACAAGGGAGAGCCAGTGGATGTGGTGTACCTGGACTTTCAGAAAGCCTTTGATAAAGTCCCACATAGGAGATTAGCGGGCAAAATTAGGGCACATGGTATTGGGGGCAGAGTACTGACATGGATTGAAAATTGGCTGGCTGACAGAAAACAGAGAGTAGCGATTAACGGGTCCCCTTCAGAATGGCAGGTGGTGACCAGTGGGGTACCGCAGAGTTCAGTGCTGGGACCGCAGCTGTTTATAATATATATTAATGATTTAGATGAGGGAATTAAAAGTAACATTAGCAAATTTGCCGATGACACAAAGCTGGGTGGCAGTGTAAAATGTGAGGAGGATGTTATGAGAATGCAGGGTGACTTGGTCAGGCTGGGTGATTGGGCAGATGCAGTTTAATGTGGATAAATGTGAGGTTATCCACTTTGGTGGTAAGAACGGGAAGGCAGGTTATTATCTAAATGGAGTCAAGTTAGGAAAAGGGGAAGCACAATGAGATCTAGGTGTTCTTGTACATCAGTCACTGAAAACAAGCATGCAAGTACAGCAGGCAGTGAAGAAAGCTAATAGCATGCTGGCCTTCATAACAAGGGGAATTGAGTATAAGAGCAAAGAGGTCCTTCTGCAGCTGTACAGGGCCCTGGTGAGACCACACCTGGAGTACTGTGTGCAGTTTTGGTCTCCAGATTTGAGGAAGGACATTCTTGCTATTGAGGGAGTGCAGCGTAGGTTCACAAGGTTAATTCCCAGGATGGCGAGACT
This sequence comes from Mobula birostris, assembly GCF_030028105.1. Lineage (NCBI taxonomy): Eukaryota > Metazoa > Chordata > Chondrichthyes > Myliobatiformes > Myliobatidae > Mobula > Mobula birostris. Next base: position 62,577,002 of record NC_092381.1, on the reverse strand, counting down.
GTCATATGTTGAAAGATTGGAGCGACTGGGCTTGTATACTCTGGAATTTAGAAGGCTGAGAGGGGATCTTATTGAAACATATAAGATTATTAAGGGATTGGACATGCTGCAGGCAGGAAGCATGTGTCCGCTGATGGGTGAGTCCAGAACCAGAGGCCACAGTTTAAGAATTAGGGTTAGGTCATTTAGAAAGGAGTTGAGGAAAAATTTTTTCACCCAGAGAGTGGTGGATATATGGAATGCTCTGCCCCAGAAGGCTGTGGAGGCCAAGTCTCTGGATGCTTTCAAAAAAGAGATGGATAGAGCTCTTAAAGATAGCGGAATCAAAGGTTATGGGGATAGAGCAGGAACTGGATACTGATAGTGGATGATCAGCCATGATCACAGTGAATGGCGGTGCTGGCGCAAAGGGCCGAATGGCCTACTCCTGCACCTATTGTCTATTGAAAGATTGAATAGGTTGGAACTTTATTTCCTAAAACGTAAAAGATTGAGGGGAGATTTTGGCCTAAAGACATTTGGCCTGTCCCCTAAAACCCTCACTAATTTTTATAGATGCACCGTAGAAAGCATTCTTCTTGGTTGCATCACAACCTGGTATGGAAGTTGTCCTGTCCAAGACCGGAAGAAGCTGCAGAGGATCGTGAACACGGCGCAGCACATCACACAAACCAGTCTTCCATCCTTGGACTCACTTTACACCGCGCGCTGTCGGAGCAGTGCTGCCAGGATAATCAAGGACACGACCCACCCAGCCAACACACTTCTCGTCTCTCTTCCCTCCAGAAGAAGGCTCAGGAGCCTGAAGACTCGTACGGCCAAATTTGGGAACAGCTTCTCTCCATCTGTGATAAGACTGCTGAACGGATCCTGACCCGGATCTGGGCCGTACCCTCCAAATATCCGGACCTGCATCTCAGTTTTTTTTGCACTACCTTACTTTCCATTTTTCTATTTTCTATTTATGATTTATAATATAAGTTTTTAATACTTACTATCGATTTGTAATCCAGGGAGCGGGAAGCGCAGAATCAAATATCGCTGTGATGATTGTACGTTCTAGTATCAATTGTTTGGCGACAATAAAGTATAAAGTAAAGTAAAGATTTGATTAAGGTTTACAAAATTATGAGGGTATGGATAGGGTAAATGCAAGCAGGCTTTTTCTGCTGTGGTTGGGTGAGACTACAACTAGAGGTCATGGATTAAGGGTGAAAGTTTGAAAGTTTATGGGGAACATGAAGGGAAACTTCTTCGCTCAGAGGGTGGTGAGAGTGTGGAATGAGCTGCCAGCGCAAGCAGTGAATGCGATTTCAATTCCAATATCTAAGAGAATGTCGGATAGGTACATGGGTGGGAGTGGTATGGAGGGCTATGGTCTGGGTGCAGGTCAATGGGACTAGGCAGTTTAAATGACTTGACATGGACTGGACGGCCTGAGGGCCTGTTTCTATGCTGTAGTTTTCTATAACTATGAAAATAAGACAAAAAGATGTTCGTTAGAACATGTACCCCATTATGTCATGTCCATTCTCCTGTTGTGCAGGCAATCCTGGAAGGCAGTCATAAGACTTGGAACATCTGAAAGGTTGGTTAAGTCTGCTATAAACAATTTAAACCATCCTCCTGTTAAGCAACATCCTTTCTCATATTGGAAACCAGTCCACCCATTCACAAGTGTCATCTCTAAAACTTCTGCTCATGGCTTTCAGCAGGGCAGGTCATGTCTTACAAATGTAATTAAGTTTTTTTTTGGAGGTGTCCAACGTGATTGATGAGGGTAGGGCAGCAGATGTTATCTATATGGACTTGGCATTTGACTAGGTCTGTCATGCTGGGCTGATCCAGAAGTATAGGATACGTGAGATCCATGGCGCCTTGTCAAACTGGATTCAGAATTGGCTAGCCCTTAGCAGACAGAGGGTGTTATTCTGGTTGGATGTTTGTGAACAGTAACGTTCTACAGGGATCGGTACTGGGGCCTCTGTTGTTTATGGGCAAACGTGGCTTGTTTTCTGGGAAATGTGAGAGTCAAAGGGGGGCCTGCTAGAGAGAGTTATATGATCACAAGAGGCACAGATATGGTAGGCAGAATCTTTTTCCCAGGCTCAAGGCAAAAGGGAGAAAGTTTAAAGGAGATGTCTGGGGCAAGTTTTTTTTTCCCACCCAGAGAGTGGTAGGTCCCAGGAATGGGTTGCTGGAAATAGTGGTAGAAGCAGATACAATAGTGGCATTTAAAGGGCTGTAAGATAGACACACGGTTTGGCAAGGAATGGAAGGATACGGATCATGTCCAGGCAGAACAGAATTAGTTTGGCATTATGTTCAGCCCAAACATTATTGGCCAAAGGGCCTGTTCCTGTCTTGTACTGTTCTATGTCCAATGTTCTATCTCGAGCCTGTTTAGAATATACAAATGTCAGCAGACTTCTTACTGCTTACAACCACGACTGGTTTCCTTTCATGATCTTACATGATAATCCTTCGTTATGTGAGGCACTTGGTCAAATGGCATGGAAACAACACAAACCTTCACAGTGAACCTACGCTGACAATGGATAACAAGCCTTAGTGTGACTAACTCACACTCCTACCCTGACTTCAGGGCCCCTTCAGGCTCTGGACATTCTTCAGCATTCTAACTTTAAAGGAGATCTTGCTCTTATACCCAACTTTGGCCTTAGTCAAGAATTTAGTTTGCATACTTATCTGAAGCCACAACATATAATTCATTCAGAACTTGCGACTGCGCTGACAGATTTGTTTATTTTGCAGTGACACGCAGGTGAAATTTTGCTCCCACCCGCTGGACCTGTCATTAATATACAGAATCACAGTAAAAGTCTCATTCTAACAACAGGAGTTCTGCAGATGCTGGAAATTCAAGCAACACACATCAAAGTTGCTGTTGAACGCACCCTTCGTCCTGACGAAGGGTCTCGGCCTGAAACGTCGACTGTTCCTCTTCCTAGAGATGCTGCCTGGCCTGCTGCGTTCACCAGCAACTTTGATGTGTGTTGCTTAATGTCTCATTCTCTTGTATTTCATTTACCGTTAAAAACACTAAAACAGACAAGTGCTGGCATACACTTATTTTAGATTAGACTTTTATATTTTTAGATTATGAGGACACTCAGTCCTCATTTATTGTCATTTAGAAATGCATGCATTAAAAAATGATACAACATTCCTCCAGAATGATATCACAAGAAACACAGAACAAACCAAGACTAACACTGACAAAACCACATAATTATAACATATAGTCACAGCAGTGCAAAGCAATACTGTAATTTGATAAAGAGCAGACCATGGGCACTGTAAAAAAAGTCTCAAAGTCCCGATAGACTCATCATCTCACGCAGGCGGCAGAAGGGAGAAACTGTCCCTGCCATGAACCTCCAAGCGTCACAAACTTGCCGATGCAGCACCATTGGAAGCACCCGACCGCAGCGGACTCTGAGTCCGAACGAAAACTTCGAGCCTCCGACCAGCCCCTCTGACACAGCCTCTCCGAGCACCATCCTCTGCCAAGCGCTTCGACCCCGCCCCGGCCACCGAGCAACAAGCAAAGCCGAGGACTCCGGGCCTTCTTCTCCGGAAATTCTGGAGCACACAGTTATTTTCTAATTGTTTTAAAACTTACTGCCGCTCGTGAAATAAAAAGGGGTACGCCTGGCAAAAAGAAACAAAATGACTAAAATACTGGATCATTACCTTGCAGTTTAGTATTCAAGATAATGTATATTTGCTGATGCCCACACAAAGTTATTGTATAAAAAAGTTGTAGTAAGCTTCAAACGCAGATTGGGCTACTGAATCTGCGAGTATTCGTTCGGCCTATCACAATAAAAGGAATATTGGATTTATTAAGATTGTTACAGGATTTCAGATTTACTAATTTCTGATGACAGGCTTTAAATGAAACATTGTTTCTCTTTATAAACGCTGCATCAGTATTTCCAGCATTTCTGTTTTTACCTCAGATTTCCAGCATCTGAAGTATTTAGCTTTTGGGTCATTTATTTATCTACTTGTCAAGATCACTGAGACAGGACATCAAAGAAAATGGAAAGCAAGAATGCTGAACACCTACGCTCTGTCTGCCAGAGAAAGCAGGATCTCCCAGTGGCCACACATTTTAATTCCATGTCCCATTCCCTTTCTGATATGTCTATCCACGGCCTCCTCTGCTGTCAAGATGAAGCCATAGTCAGGTTGGAGGAACAACATCTTATATTTTGTCTGGGTAGCCTCCAACCTGATGGCATGAACATTGACTTCTCTAACTTCCGCTAATGCCCCTCCTCCCCTTCTTACCCCATCCCTTGTTTATTTATTTATTATTTTTTATTTTTTCCCCTTCCTTTCTCTCTCTTTTTTCTCCCTCTGTCCCTCTCACTATATCTTCCTCTGGTGCTCCCCTCCCCCTTTCTTTCTCCCTCGGCCTCCCGTCCCATGATCCTCTCATATCCCTTTTGCCAATCAACTTTCCAGCTCTTAGCTCCATCCCTCCCCCTCCTGTCTTCTCCTATCATTTCAGATCTCCCCCTCCCCCTCCCACTTTCAAATCTCTTACTAGCTCTTCCTTCAGTTAGTCCTGGCGAAGGGTCTCGGCCCGAAACATCGACTGTACCTCTTCCTAGAGATGCTGCCTGGCCTGCTGCGTTCCACCAGCATTTTGTGTGTGTTGCATACTATTAACCTTGAATCCATTCTTATCACATGAACTATATACTAATAGGCAGAGAAAGAGAAAAAACTCTCTAGAAACTTACTTAGAGATTCCATAAGCTTGCATAAGCCTGTTGAGCCAAAACCTGGCCACTGTAACCCCAGCCAACTCCAACAATGCTTAAACCTCACTTCTATATATTGGCTCAAATAAAACTCACTCCCAACAAGACTTGTTTTTAAATAGCTCCCACTCTGCTCAGATCCTGATCTCTCACTAGTTGCTTCAAAGCATGACTTAAACTTTGAAATAAAAGAGACGTAGGATGTCAGAATAAACTTTGAAATAAAAGTAAGCAAGATGTTAGAATTTAAAAAAGACCAATCATAAACTCAGAATGTCCCAAGTGCCCTACAGCAAGTGAAATTCACTGGAGTTTAGGATCTTATTGAACCTTTTGAATATTGAAAGGGCTAGAGTGGATGTGGAGAAATGTTTCCTATCGTGGGGGAGTCTAGGATAGAGCGCGCAACCTCAGAATAGAAGGACTTCCCTTTAGAACAGAAATTAGGAGGAATTTCTTTAGCCAGAGGGTGGTGAATCTGTGGAACTTATTGCAACATTGGTTTTGTAGGCAAAGTCATTGGATATATTTAAAGCAGAGGTTTACAGGTTTTTGATTTGTAAGCATGTCAAAGGTTATGGGGAGAAGGTAGGAGAATGGGTTGACTGGGATAGTAAATCAGCCAGTAGACCCAATGGACCAAATAGCCGAATTCTACTCCTATCTCTTACGGTCTTTGAAGTGTGGTTATTCTTGCAGTGCAGTCAATTTTCTCCAAAACAGTGCCACAGTATATTTTACTGTTTCCTGAAAGGAGACCCCAGGTTAACACCCAGCAGTGTAAACATTTTCACAGTGGTGCACAGACTGTGAGCCTGGATGAAAGTGCTCACCTGCCAGACATGGTGCTTAGACCTACAACTTCTTGACTCCTAGATACTGGTCAGCAAGCCACTGCAGAAAACAGTGAGCAGTTAGGCATGTTTGATGGTGTCGTTTTTATGTTAGTACTCGGACATTGGTCCAAAGCCACATGTATCAGAAATACAGCATTCAAATCTACAGTAAGCATAGCCAATGAATGAAGCTTCCTGCAAGCAGCCCAGATTTATAATGTTGATGTTATAGAGTCAGATAGGAGGCAGTACTTAAGAGTAATAATTCAGGAGGCTATTCTTGCTATTTATTTCAATAAACAACTTGGGCACAGAAACAAGTTGGCAGTTTGTTAAATTTCAGACTAGTTAAGCTATGAGTTCTGTTGGGAAGGGCAACAGCCAAATAAATGCAGAAGGACTTCACTGGTATTGCAAATGAACAGACATTTTGTGCGAACTTGGTAATACAGGGTATCAGAGAAAGTCTTGCAAAAGTTATGGGAGAACTTTTCAGTGTTGAGTCAAACATTGGGGTGATCCAAAAAGCACGTAAAAAGGCAGGGGAAATTAATAAACAGCGCAGAACAAACCAACAGAGGCTGAAGTTTAATAACACTCTGGACAGTCTATGCCATCAGTTTTGTATATGTTTTAGTACACACTTGAAAAGGGATATTCATAAACGATGAGACACTTCAGAGTAGAATGAGAGGAGACCTCATAGATAAGCACTGATTTCTTAGGAGGGTTTGACAGGGTAAAAACAGGGAGAAAATTTCCCCAACTAATGAGTCCAGAACCAAGGATCACAGTCTCAAACTTAAAGGTAGGCCATTAAGGATGGAAATGAGAATAAATTTTGTCACTTGAGGTGGTTAACTTTTGGGATTTGCTCCCCCTGGAGAGCTATAGATGATCAGACATTCAACACCGACTTTGATAGACTATGGATTTGAGAGGAGTTAAGGGATATGAGGATGGTGCTGACAATAGCAATCTGCTGAAATATCAGCCACGATCTTATTAAAGGGCAGAGGGACTAGGGACTACTGGCTGACCACAGCTTCTTCCTACCTTTCCTGTTTGACCATGATCTTCTGACCAAACAAAACAACAGATGAAAAGTAAGATAAACTGCGAAGTATTTTTAATGGAAAAGTGCAAATCTTTTTTCTTCTGTGACCATAACACAATAATGAACATTTCTGAGTCATTTCTTCTCAGAAATGTGATCATGGAACTCTGTTCTGATTTCCACATCAGAGATGTGTGGCAAAAGAACCAAAAGTGAAAAGAAGAAAATGTTTCTTTTTTTAGCAGAGTCAGTGGTCATGGTCTGGAATGTGCTGTAGGATCAGGAAGCATGGCCAGGTTCAGGGTAGTGGAGGAAGACTTAATTATGTCTTTCAAAAGGGTTGAAAGAGCACTTGTGGGTTATACTGAGTAGGGCTATGTTAAATACTCCTGTAACACCCTGTCATGGACTCAAATTGCCTCTTAAGGGGCTGTAACCTTTCTGTGAATTTGCTGCTGTTGCATGCCTGTGGTGACATTATGCCCTGTGTAACAACTTTTGTTAACCTACTGCAGATGAACTTGGACTACCCTGTTCTGGGGCATCCCTTGTTATAGGCACTCCCAGTAAAACTTCTTCAAACCGCAGCACCAAACTGAGACGTCTGTGAGGAAGCCGATTGTTTGCCAGCAGCACATCTTGGTCCTCCTCACCCCTCGCAGTGTACCTGTCACCTTGTCTGTCTGCAGCCCCTGACTCCCCACAATCCCACTTCAGCTTCTGATCCTTCTTCAGTTGTGATTCCCAGGCCTGCCTGCAGCCATGTTTGCAGGACTTCTCCAAGCCCCAAGTGTTTAGCAAGTCCTTCCTGCTCTTCCAAGGCATAAATCTATCTTTCTCATCCCCCACACGTTAACAGTATTTCACTTTGCCCACACTCTGGCATCTCAGATATTCTGCACTGCATTCCAGACATTGTAGTGTGATGCTCTCATACCCTCATGAGGCAGTTCTAAAATAACCCCTCAAGGTTGTGCTGTAAATTTTTACCCCGTCCTGTGCCTACAAGGGACTTCAGTAATTTTATTACCTCTAGGGTGGTTCTCTCTCTCTTTCCCTCTCCTTCTTTCTAATTCACCATCTCATGGGGCAGTTCTATAATGCCCTCCCACCCACGTGTGGCTTCTCTCTCTCTCTGACGCGGTGTCTGTCTGTCTGTCTGTATCGGTCTCTGCCTCTCTGCTTCTCGAACTCACGCCCGCATTGGGATAGTCCTGTAGCACCCTCTCTCCCACAGGGTGTTGCTTTCTGCATCCCCTCTCAAGGGCCAATCCGGTAATACTGTACTCTCTTCCTGGCAGGGTAGCGCTGTCTGTCTGGAAGTGGTCCTGCCCTTCCCTCTGTGTCCACGTGGTGGCGGTAGGGAACTACTCTGCGGGCCGCTCCGCCCGGGCTCCTCGCTGTGGGAACGCAGTGTATCGCCACTCAGAGCGGACAGCAACCCGCGTACGGGTGGTCAGAAGTGATGCCGGAGTTTTCGCAGAGGATAAAGTAGCACCGGGCTTGAAGAGGCAGCAAGGGACACAGACAAAACTACCTCTCTTTTAGCAGCAACCTCGAGGGGAAACCTGAAGCGAGCGTGGATGCGACAAAAAGCAGCGGCGGACGGTGCAGTAAACTGAGGCTATCCGGCAATGGACCAACAAGGAGCGACAAACGGAGATCGCGGCAAGGCTGTGTGCTTTCAAACCGTTCTCTTCGTACTGGCATCCAACCTGGCGCTTCGGCACTTCGCCCACGGTAAGAATGCAAAAATCACTGCAACTTGTTTTGTCTTTTTCGTGTGTGCTTGTACTTAAAATGTTAACTTTCCCATAAACTGATATGGCTAAAGCAAATTCGGGATTACTTCGAATTTAAAGAGATATTTTAATTTTAATACATCTGGTGCAAAATTGTTCTGTGCAAGTGGGAGTTCGGAATTTGAGTATATTTGCTGGATAAAAATGTGCAAAATTAGTAAAAAAAATACACTGAAATATCAATCTCGCGGGACCATTCTTATCGTTATCTTTTAGTCTTAACTGCATTGTGTTGAAAACGTTAATATCACAAGAAATTTCAGGAGGTCCGGCTCTGTTTTTGTTTGTTTGTCTTTGGAATCAGAGTTTAAATATTTTATGTTTAAAATGCCGTTTAAGTTGTTTTAAGTTGGAGCTCTAATTCTTTAAGCGTAGGATGTACACTTTGCAAACTTTCCATTGTGAATTGGAGTTTTCAATGTTGGGAGATGCCGTGGCAGCCAGTACTTTGCGACCAAACTGTCGGCACAATAAGCGTTTAAAAATGCTGAAGGGTCGGGCACTTCACCCTCTCACTCTCCCCGTGGGGTGCCAGGGGCTGCCTCAGTCCCAGCCGATGTACAATGCAATCTGACTCTCGTGTTGGAGATGAGTGAGTTCCCAGCTGGAGATCTCTCCTACTCAATCCTCTGCAAACTGTAAATGGACAGCCGGTGTGAAATCTCCGGGTTAACCAATAACAAAAAAACATACTCTGGGTAAGTACTTCAGTGAAGAATAGGTGATGTTTGCGAATGAATCATCACTTCTGGTCTTCAGACCTAAGGGATTCTTAAAAATAAATATCCCTTTGCTTTTATCTGTTAATTTTAAGCAGTGCAGAGTTTTTGCACTTCATTTCATTCCAGTTCATATTTTGGGTAACACAAATTCTTTTGGTACATGGATGTAGTTTAGTGTCTACTTCATACTGAAATGCCATAGACTATAAAAGTGGTAGATTTTTTAAAACTAGTAATTTTACAGTTGCAAAACAGCCTGGTATAGTTAGAGCAAACAACAGTTTAAGGGAAACTTAAACCAGGATGATGCGTCCCTCTGTTGTAGAGACAATAGGCCACTGTGCTGTTGCTTTGCCAGTGAGGGAGAGACAGAATGGAGGGTTGCTGCTTTTACTGTTGATCTAATTGAGCTGTATGGGAAAGTTAATCCAAGTATAAAGGCCTTCCAGCATTCTATAAAATCTGCATCTTGAAATTATATGTTAACAAGTTGTTCCTTTTTACTTACTGCTTTTTAAAGCTGCTTGGAAGTTGGGAGGCATCTTGATCATCCAATATAGTTTGCAGTGAATTGTGATTCCATATTATTCCAGAATGTAGCATTCTTGAGAAGCAGCTGGCCCCGAGAGAAATATTGTGGCTGCTGAAAAATAAATTAGAATACAAAATGCTGGAAACATTCAGCAGATCAGATAGCACCTGTAGAGAGAGAATTAACATTTCACTCAAGGACATTCAGTTTTTGTTCGTTTGAAATTAATCCTTTTGAATTATAAAATTTAAACTTTTGAGAAAGAAAAGATACGGCAAAGGAGAAGGAAGTAAAGTAGAATCGAATCAAATTGCGTATTGAAAGATAATTGGAGGGGTATGCAGAGATGAATTAAGGTTTTCAAATTTTCAGAATCACTATGCAGAGGTATGAGGTTCCACATTTTAAGTTGTTCTGTCTCTATGTTAGACATGCCTTGGTGGAATATGACTCTCCTGATTTAAAAAAAACTACCAACTTGAACCTCTGAGATATGATGAATTAGCAATGAATACACAGTTGCAGCAACTTCGCAAGATTTGTTGGGCAGTAAAAGGTGAACTGGCACTTTGGCCAGGTTATCATCCAGCAGCTCGTGCTTCTCAGGGCTGGTTACCCAGGTTACGAGGTGCCTGACAACTTACACATGAATGACAGCTTACAGATTTGTAACTCATTATATTCGCAGCAAATTTGGCTCTTTATAAGCCAACCTTTCTTGTCTTTTGGGCAAAGGCAGTCCATTTCTTGTCTGTCCATTCTGCAGGGGTCATTCATTCTCTGAACTTTTGTTTTCCTTGTGTTTCTGAGCTTCAGCAAAGCTACACTGAGCTGAGCTACACCTCTGACAGCATCTGCACTGTTGAACTTGGGGCCTTTACTCTGATCTTGCTCTTTTCTCTTATCTCAAAATGCATCTTTTGTCATTATTTCCATTCTCTACCGTCATTCAAACACTGTATTTTGATTCATCTTTGATTCATCACCCCAGTGCTTGAAAAATTCATTGCTGCTCTGTTCCCCAGTCCATGGACTTTAATCTGAATAAAAGTATAGAGGGATTTGTGAGGTATTTCAACTGTCATAAACTGTAGACATTCCCTCTGTTCATTTTTCTAACCCCCAATGTGCCTTCAATTTATTCAGCAAAGTAAGTTTTAATTTTCATTGGTCCATGAAGAAGGGATAGTGTATCAGTATGTACTGTAATTTGGCAGAATTAAAATTAACAATTTATAATGATAGTCTTTGGTGATGATAAAAAGCATTTTTGAAATTGTATCATGCATCTGGAATTTGAAACACTTAAAGTTTAAGACTCAGACGCAAATAAAACAAAGTTGAGTTGACCACAGGGAAATGAACAGACAAAAAGTGAGATTTGGAATGCAGTGAGTGGGTGTTCTGCAGATACTGCGCTACTTGCTGAATCCTTCTCAAGTTGTGGTTGGCGTGGGTCACAATTAGCTTGGATATTGAAGATGGGAGAGGAGCACACAATGTGGTCTACTTCCATTAATGAGATTTGTTTTCAGATTTTCCTCTTTCTCTCTCAAGTTTTAAGTGTTGCCGGAATGAAATTCTCATGGGTATAGGCGGCCTTGTGATGCTTTGTCCAACAACCATGGTTCACATACTTACCTAGATGGGACCAGCAGCTAGCTATTCAAATATGCAAGGTCTCACCTGAGAGGTTGAACCTTTATTCCCTTGACCTATATTAACATACACATACATGCTCAATTGGTTAAATGTATAAAGCTGTGCAACCACCCTTCAGGCAGAGCTCAACCACGATGCATCTGGATCAGGGCAGGCAGTCAGCAGACTCTTGGATAGACTTGTTCTTTGGGTCAAAGGCAGTCGCAGTCAGATCCACTGACATTATACCAGTGTTCCTCTCTGATCACTGCCTCCTTTGAGCTTTCTATCACCTATAGGAAGACTTGAAGGCAGGCGTAGGATATGAAAGTTGAACATCAAACTGCTGACCACAGCAAACATGGAGGAACTAAAGTGGGATTACCCAGATTGGAGCGCTGAAGTTACTCTATGACTTTCCGATTCACTTCTGGGAAACAACCAATGAGAACATTGGAAAGTTCTTTACCTTCAAAGCTGTCCAGAAAGCAAGACAGAGTCGGAGGGAATTGTGCCAACTCCAGATGAACTTGCAGCAACTTTTACAGTCGAGGGAGTGGATATGAGGAAGGAACTGTGAGAGGTGAAGAGCTGGCAAGCTGTGCTCTTTGTCTCTGAATCCTCCAAGATCATCAACTGATCCAGCATCTGCTTTGTGGAGCGGAATGAGATATGCTCATACTTCTTCCAAAAGGTTCACAGGAGTAATTCCGTGATCCACAGCCTCAGGGAAGAGGAAGGCTCAGTAATATCCTCACTGAGAGGCATACTAAGGGTCTCCAGATCCTTTAATGCCAGTCTGTACGTTACAGCACAGCCCCCTGGAACTTCCTGTCTTCTGTCACAGAGGTGCTAGGTGGCAGTAAGGTGGAGAGTCTGGATCAGCACTGTCCCTGGAAGAGATGATTGACTCCATCCATTCCCTTGGCACAAATGAAGCTTCTGGAAGTGATGGCTTACCAGCAGAGTTGTACCCGGCTCTGTGGAAATGGGTGTGCCTGGGTCTGCTGGCAGTATGTTAGACTATTAGGAAGGGCATCATCACCCTCATAAACAAGCAGAAGGGGAAGAAGGAGGACATCAGAGGTTGGAGAACCATTTCAATGTCGATTGTGGACTCATTAGATCCTATCGAAGACCATTGCTCTGGGACAGGTAATCCACCGAGACCAAACCTGTGTTGTATCTCTCAGGGCAATATTTAATAGCCTTGCACAGCTCAGCGATACCACTGCCTATGTGCAGGACAGAGCGATAGATGCCTGCCTGGGTCAGCGAGGACCAGGAGAATGCCACTGGTAGGATATAACTCACGTTCATGACAGATATGATTTATTATCCAAATGCTCCACACAGATATCTGTAGGCAGAAGGAAGTTTATTATCCCTGACATATATCATGAGATATGTTATTTTGCAACAGCAGTACAGTGCAAGGCTTTTAAAAAATTATATTACAAAAATAAATAAATTAAAATAAAGTTTAATATCACTGGCACATATTGTGAAATTTGTTGTGAAATATTGCAGTCCAAATTTGGATGGAAAACAAATAATTTCCCCTTCAACTCTGAAGTCAGCAGGGTTGTCCACTCTCCCTTGTTTATGTGCCACATAGAACCCTTTGCTGAATCTTTCAGGAAGGGTGAAGGCATAAGAGGAGTGACATTGCCAGGTAGTGGAGACACACAAGTCAAAACCTCTCTGTATAAGACCATATGACCATAAGACACAGGAGCACAATTAGGCCATTTAGCCCATTGAGTCTGCTCCACCATTCCATCATGGCTGATCTCGGATCCCACTCAACCCCATATACCTGCCTTCTCACCATATCCTTCGATGCCCTGACTGATCAGGAAACAACATCACTGTGTTCTGCTTGAATCCACTGAAATTTCACAGACTGATCAGCATCTGTACTCAGTTCATGTTGGGCATTAGGGGCCTGAGTCAACCACTCCTTGGTAATCGGCCTGACCGCTCCAATATCCCCTTTACCATCAGGTCCGACTACCTGAAAGTTCTGGGGATCTGGTTTGGAGGGACTGAAGTGTGTAAGAAGAAGTAGCCAGAGCAGATTAGGAAGGTAAAACAAAAATTGGGTTGGTGGAAATGCCATTCTCTGTCAATAACTGGGAAGGACTTGGTTATTCGGTGCGATATGCTCACAGGTCTGCTGTACTTGGCGCAGGTGTGCCCTGTTCCTCGCTCCTCTGCCATCATCCAGGACATCTTCCAGTTCATCTGGGGGTTCAAAATGGAGCAAGTCCATTGAGTCATGTTGTACAAGTCCATAGAGAATGGGGGCAAAAGCTTACCCAGCATTTCCCCCATCCTGATGACCACTTCACTGTAGCTGTATCAGGCAGTGTATGTACCAATGTATGTGGGCACTAAATATCACTATGTGCTCGAGTTCTACCTAACCCTGGGTTGTGGAAGACAGGCCTGGCCCCTCTACTGCACCATGAACCCCAGTCAGCTTGATGATGCCACGCTACCTGCCCTCTGTGGAAGAGTACTTCCAAGTAAACACCTTTGATTACAAACACGAGGAGGTCTGCAGATGCTGGAATTTCAAGCAACACACATAAAAATTGTTGGCGAACGCAGCAAGCCAGCAGCATCTCTAGGAAGAGGTACAGTCGACGTTTTGGGCCGAGACCCTTCGTCAGGACTAACCGAAGGAAGAGATAGTAGGAGATTTGAAAGTGGGAGGGGGAGGGGGAGGTCTGAAATGATAGGAGAAGACAGGAGGGGGAGGGATGAAGCTAAGAGCTGGAAAGTTGATTCGCAAAAGGGATATGAGAGGATCATGGGACGGGAGGCCTCATTGCCAAATCTGACCAACAAGCACCAAGGTCTTGCCATCAGCCAATCAGACGTTCCTCTACAGATGACCTAACGCCTCCAATGATTGCTGCACTCAGAACATTTGCAGTGGGGAAGAAACAATCACCCACCTCTTTGCAGACTGTGGATTTGCTAAGAGGGTGTGGAGATGGATGCAACGTCCTTGACTCAGATTAGCCCCAGCAACCGCATAACAGAGGACTCTATGGTCTGCAGACTGCTCCTAGGGACACACACCGAGACAGACATCAAGTGCTGCTGGAAGATCATCATCTCAGTGAAGGACAGCCTTTGGTCTGCCCGAAACTTGTTGGTCTTCCAGCACAGCAAGATGTCCGTAATGGAATTCTGCAGGCATGCTGCAGGAGTACGTGCTGAGGGATGCACGGAAGCTTGGGGCAGGCAGTGCTAAGGTTTGATGAGGAAGGAGCATAGCCTAGGCTCTTTGTATTTCTGCACATGGAGGGGTGGGGTTGGGTGGAAAAGCCCTTGAACAATGAAAGGGGTATGACCTTGGGAAACCATGTGAGAGGGAATGGTACTATGGTGCATTTTTAAAAGTTTACATTACTGAACATAATGACCATGAATGTAAATTTTTTTCTGCACCCTTTCTTCCTTTGTATATATTTTTATTTTGAATAATTCTGTTTTTTGAAATAAGTATACACATATGCTCGGCCTCCTTTTGCTTTCCCTCTCGTTTCACACCGTGCCAGACCAGTCTTACTTCCACTGGTCTAAAGGCTGACGTTACGGAAGTAACTGCAGCTAATTATACATGCAGAGCTTTAGTTGCATAAGAAATGAATTCAGTTTGCAGGACGAAGAGGACAGTGAAGGAACTGGACCTGATTACAGAACTTGTTACGCTGAAGTGACAGATTAGCCTTGCCTAGTTTATATGCCTCAGTATAACACAACGTAATTTTAAGCACTATATTTCTCTGGCCATTTTTGCTAAAAATAAGAAGCTGGATCTTCAAGCAACACACATCAAAGTTGCTGGTGAACGCAAACTGGATGAAGCTGGATCTTGTTGCAGTTGAATTAGATGGAAGTTTGTGACAGTAACTTTGGAGGCTCAGTTGCAGCCGAAGTGAAAAGCTGGACCAAAACTGAGTGGCATCCTGCCCTAAACTCATTGGTCCGTGCACAAATACCAGCATGCCCACATGTTCATGTCCACGCGCATGCTTGGACATGCCCCGACACCTGCACACATTCGCTCGCTCGATCACACACATCGTGGCACTATCTGCTGCGCATACAATCACAGAGCTGTTCTGACGTGTGGATGTGTGTACATACATAAACACACACGCGCACGCGCTCACACGCAGCTGATAAGTTCTTTGAAAAGCTAACAAAATTGTTGATTAAAAACAGAGAAATGTTAAAGGATATGGAAAGCATTCTTGTAGAAGAAAGTATGATTCCAAACTTCAGAGGTTTACTGACCTCTTGATGTGCTGTCACATTCTGTGATTCTTTATTTAAAAATCATATTCTTATTATAAATGATAATATAACTCACACATTTGTTATTTTCATTCAGTGTACCAAGCAATTCCATACATTAGCTTGCAGTTTCATCCATAAAGCGTTTGAGAAGCCCTCATGTTCAGAGTCTAATGGCTATTGGACCTTGGATTGTGATCATTTCCCACAGAATGTTAGCAGTGAACGTACGGAGCATCAGTGGTTCACTCAAGCCAAACTGCTGCACCTTTGGATGTGCCAGTCAGTAGCATTCAAATGCAGAAATTTCCTTGCTCTGGAAGACCAAGAAATTGCAGGTACACCAAAGTGTGCCTTTCTCTGAGTTGACGATCTTCTAGCAGCAGGTAACGTTTGTCTCAGTGTGTGTCCTTGGGAATAGCCCAGCAAGCAGAGTACTGTTACACAGCTGCTTCAACAAGGACTACTGCCCCCCTTTCCAGACCTTCCAGGCCAATGCATAGCCTGTGAGGAGGTGGGCATTTGTCTCTTCCACACTGCAACATGTTTGCTGGGGTAGCAGATGATGGGAGTGTGTGACAGCTGTGTGTGAGGATCAGACAGGGAGAACCTTCCTTACCACCCTCAAGCAAATTTCATTCTGACAAATAATCAACAGTTTCCTCAAGGAACTACCCTACAGGATCACCCCATCTCCTTCTGCAGGGCCTTCAGAATATTTTGAGCAGACCACTACGTAATGGATTTGTGGTTGAAGGTGCTTTTTCACAGGCGCTCTTCTGTGAAGGACAGGTGATGTGATACATTCCAACTGAATGGACAGTCCTTGGCTGGAGACAAACAGAACCTCAGAACATTGTTGTACAGTGTTAAGCCCAATTTATACTTCTGTATCAAATGTATGCTGTAGGTACCGCATACCCTGTGCCGTAGGTTGGCGTGCACCTCCCCAAAAATGTAACTCGTGCATCGCGGCGACGCAGACCGCAACAACTGTGATTGGCCCGCTCAGTAGCATCGCATTTCCTCCTACGCATTTCCGGTTGCTTTTCTCCGCCATGTCTGTACCCTGATGCAAAATAAATGGTTGGAGACGATGAACCAAATCGTCAAATCTACCTGCTGACATCAGAAAATATTTGAAATGCATTTCCTCATCCATGTCTCTCACGAAGAAACTCAACACAGTGGCATAGAAACCCCACCGCCAACTAGCGTTTTGGCGGTGAATTGCAGAGCGACGCAGACACAACTACACATGCTCACTACAGCATAGGGCTACACAAAATTATAAATCAGACCTACGGCGTAGCCCGTATGCACAAGTATAAATCAGCCTTTAGTATATCCAGGATCTTCACACAGCTTGATGATACAAAGATTGCCATCAGGATGAGGGCCACCTTCAGGCCAAATCTTCCCCTGCAACCTCACCTCTGTTAGTTCAGTAACTGGCCGAATCATCTATTGTAGTTGAATAAATGAAGGGATGTGAGTGAGTTGGCTGTGTGTTGGTGCCCTTGGGTTCTTACCTGAGGACTTTCAGATTCAAGTGGACAATGAAATATAGGGAGAAGAATTTCCTGGCTGATCATGATCTTTGTGAGCCTATGACAGAGTCTCAAAGTGAGTTTGCTTGGCTTCTGAATTCCTCTGAAGCAATTTTCAATGGGTCGGAAACAATTAGCTTTAAAGATGTTTACAAAAAGAACTCCCTGTCTTTGTACTTCCTCCGACAGATTACCATACCCACTTTTCATCGTTTCTCTTGTCCCCGTGAACTTTGTTCTCATTTGCTTTGCTTTAAATGAAGCGACTGTTTGCAACATTGATGGGTCTCCATTCAGTTGTTATTTAGCAAGTCTTTTTAAAAAAAACTGTTCAGTTAGTTTTTTTTTAATCAACGATGCAATGAATAAAGGTATTGGCACTCCTGACCTTTATTAATACAGGAAGATTCCAAGAATATTGTCATTGGTCCCAGCAATTTTTGTTTGGGAGTCGTGGGAAGGAAGCAAAATTTAAAGCTCAAAGTAAATTTATTATCAAGCTGCATATATATCACCCGGGCTCACCTGGCTCCGGCTGACAGTACCCGGTATGGGCCCCTATCCAGGGTTACGGATCTCACTGCCTTGTGGGTATCTTCGGGAGAGGAGAAGGCTAAGGAGTAAACCCTACACAAATCCAGAGTGGAGCCCCTGAGGCGGTTGGATGTCTTATCACGTCACCTCCCGGCAGCTCCTGCAGCCAAGCTGATGCCAAATGTACTGCTTCGCATTCCTTTGGACCACATCCGCAGGGCCGAGAGGGGGATCTTGATGTCTGGGCAGCCCAGGATCTCCAAATTCATTGCCCAGGTCTGCACCCCCAAACAGGCGCATCTATTGTCCACTTAGACAGACGGAGCCATTCTTTCATTCATATTTCACCATATAGTACCTTGAGATTTCTTGTAGGCATTTACAGAAAAATCAGTGGGCAGCACAGTAGGATAGCGGTTAGCGTGACGTTATTACAGCTTGGAGCATTCTGAAATTCGGAATTCAATTCCCATGCCATCTGTAAGGAGTTTGTACGTTCTCCCTGTAAACCATGTGGGTTTCCTCTGGGTTCTCCAGTTTCCTTCCACAGTCCAAAGAAGTACCAGTTAGTGGGTTAATTGGTCATTGTCGGTTGTCCTCTGATTAAGCTGGTGTTAAATAGGCGGGTTGCTGGGCAGTGTGATCCTTATCTGTAAATAAATTTAAAAAATCAAAATACAACAGAATTTATTAAAAACTACAGGGAACAAAGACTGACAAACAGCCAAACTGCAAAAGAAGACAAATCGTGCAAAATAATATAAAGATGTAGTTAAATAATATTGAGTTGTCGTGTCCTTGAAAGGGAGTCTGTAGGTTATGGAGTCAGTTCAGTGTTCAGGTGAGTGAAGTTATCCATACTGGCTCAGGAGGCTGCTGGCTGATAATTGTTCCTGAACCTGGTGCTGTGAGACCCCAGGCCCCTGTAACTCTTGCTTGATGGTAGTGGTATGATGCCCACTGCCCTCCCCCACCCCACTTCCCACGACAATGAAGAGGGCACAGCCTCAGATTTGAGGGGAACCCTTTAGAACAGAGGTAAGGAGGATTTTTTTTAGCCAGAGAATAGTAAATCTGTGGAATGCTCTGCCACAGACTGCGGTGGAGGCCAAGTCCATGGGTATATTTAAATCGGAAGTTGATTGTTTCCTGATCAGTCAGGCATCAAAGGATATGGTGAGAAGGCAGGTGTATGCGGTTGAGTGGGATCTGGGATCAGCCGTGATAGAATTGCAGAGCAGACTTGATGGGCTGAACGATCTCATTCAGCTCCTATTTCTTGTGGTCTTATAGGTGAACAGGGTGGGTTAATAGCGCTTGGTTTTTTGCTGTTTTTGTCCATCTGTGACAGACTGTAATACTTGTAAAGATTTATCATTTGGTCCCTGAGTCAGCACCATTGGCTAAAGAACTGCATTGGTAAAAGAGAATGATTTGCAATTGTTAAAAGTGGTCAGGTCCTGAGCACCTTTATCATAATATTGATTAGAGCTAGCTAAAAGATCCAGGTTACCTTGTACTGAATAGGGTGATTCTGTGACCATTAAGCTCAGGGGTCAGAAGGTGAGGTTGAAGTGTGCCAATGGGCTTCCTAGTTAATGTCTTGGAAAGCTCAATTTCCAACCCCCTCCACCCCCGCCACAGATTAATATTGCACAAATCTTTTTAAAGGTTTTGTCAACTATATATTTTATAATTGTCTTTTGTGTTCAAGCCAATCTCTTGAAAATGTAATGTGTCCCCAGGATATGTTTTTTTTTCGCTCTGAGTGCAGTGTATTGTGCCTGAATACTCATCTTTAAGCAGGACAGCAAGCCACTCGCATTCCTGCTCTTTTGCATTCCATGTGTTAGTGTGAGTTATATGCTTGGACTGCACAAGCCAGCAGAGCACCCATTGGAGACAGACTCACAGTATCGAACTCGTTCAAGTAAACTCCCACCTAGACTATTTTGATGATCACGAGAGGGTCAGAAGAAATCAGGCAGCATCTCGCTTAAATTTTTAGTGCATAGTTTTAGAAAGATTGATCTTGTGCTCATTTTAAAAGTCCTTTAGATCAAGATAATTTTCTGAATGGCATGTTTGTGTTCAGAGTAAACTATATTGGGCAATCGCTGTGTGTTACATAAACATTATGTTCGAATGATATCCCAAATATTCAACTTATTACCACACATCTGACCTCTCAGAGGTCGTGTTTTCATGGTTCTATTTTTTCTCTGTTTATTTATATTCTCTTCTCTTGCTTTACTCTTGGTTGGCTGAATTGATATTTCCTGTATTCTGGTACCTATTCTGATAAGCTGGGCAGTAATTGTGAGAGACTAAGCAATTGAGGATGCCTTACATTTTCTGGCTGAAGCTTAGTCTCTCTCACTCACAATCTATGTGTACATTTTAGGAGTGTCAATGAATAAAGACAACCATTCACCCCCCCACCCCCTCCCTTTTCCCTGCACTAGAGTTAGTGATCCCTTCTGTTGATTCTTCTGAGAAGCATGCACGTATGTTGGTTTGAATCAGCTAAGTGAGGATTGAACTGCAGGCTTTTGCTGACTGAGTGGGCCTTCAGTTTACAACAATTGAGGGCATAGACCCAAAGTAATTGCTACTGGTTCTCCGGCAGCGTGAGAAAATGTTCCCTTGAAGGCAGAGGGTTATTATAATCTGGAATGTAATGTCTAAATGCAGATGGATTCCTTATCTAGAAGAGAATCAGATAATTGTTTGAAAGAAAACTTCACCGGCCGTAGGGGATAATAAGAAATTAGTACCAAAAGATGGATTGTCCAAGAAGAAAGAACATTACATGATGGACGGACAGGTCTGTTTCATACTCTGGTCTGTTCTTTGAAATACAAGTGGCCTCATTTCATTTGTGGATGTTAAAGGAAACAGCTATAAGACAATGCCACTGATTTCAGGGTTACTTATATATAAGAAGTTACTCGTCGCAGTGATCTAGGTAAACTGCTACCTTTACTAATGGTTGCCATCACAGTCTGTATCATAAATTAGTGCTGCTAATAAAGGTTTCTATCCAGGGGTTAAGTTAGGTGCTGAGTATCTGTATTCTCCTTGTCTCCACAGTATGGTAAGATGTGAGATCTTGATCTCTGTCTGATAATTGTGAGTTGAACTTGTGTGTCTGGCCCTCATCAAAAAAAGATTTAACTGTGGTGTCAAGGGTTGGAAATACCCCGTTGTATAAAGGTACATCTTTATAGCAAAAGCACACCATTATTCCTGGCTGGTTGATTCCTTCACATGTGATAGCCCTAAAGTTAGTACTTAACACGGTCTTTCTTTTGAATCCACCCTTGCCTTACTTGGTGCCAACATTATGACAGTGGATCAATTTATTGTCCATTAATTGACATTCGGTTATAACTGATGTGATTCTTCTCATAAAATTAAATTATCATCTTTGACATGCCACTGTGTCTTTACATTATAAATTTTTGCTTCCTGACACCTTCATTTGCACACATTTATTTTAACGAAGCCATTTGTCCCAGTCAGTGCCCATAAGGTTTAATCAGGTAGAGCTGTACTGTGGATCCCATTTCTCTGATGAATTGTATGTAAGTTGGACAGAGTGGCTTACAAGCAGGGAAGGTATTGATATTTTCTGGCCCTGGATCGACTATCTTGGACTCCTTGCAAAAGCCAAGTATTTCTCATCAACTTTCACATCAACATTGAGGGAAGCAAAGTCACAATTACCTCTGCTCCTGGCCGAACAACATGAACAAAGAGGGTGTTGTTATTCCTCAGCCAAGGCAATCTCAACCGTTTTGCTCCAAGCAAGTTTACTTAAAATAGTAACATATTTTAAAATATCAAAAGCATGTAATTACAATTATTATTGCAAAGATCTTCAAAAACATGTGCTCCATGTTCCTTTGATTACACCAAGTCTCAAGTTGTTCAGCTACTTATAATGTATTATTTCCAGTTTTTCTGCATGATATATTATGATGGCTTTGCTTTCTCTCATTCCTGTGGTGTCTTCCTTAAAATGTGACAAGAATAGGGTTCCCTTATCATCTTGAACTTGTCTGTGATATTGTTGAGCTGAGCTGTAAGGAACCAGAAGCCATGAGGTTTTTATTTTCATTCTGTCCTATCAACAAGTTCAATAAGGGCACCAGTAGGACAACTAGAGCGGGTCTGGGTCTGGAGATGACCAGTATATGAGGAATGTATTGACATCATATAGCAGCTTTCAGTTTGCAGTTGGTGAACTATTTTTGAATGTAGGAAACTTGCCAGCCAATTTTGGATACAAAATGGTCCCAAGAACGTGTTCTTAGAGATATTATTTGCGTAAATATTGGTCAGTGCTTTTCACTGTTCAAACAGCTGACTTGGCATACCAACGCTCAGTTTCAACGTTCCATCCAAAAAGTAGCATATCTGGTAACACTGCGCCTCTCCAGAATTTCAGCCCAGAGTTTGTGTTCAAATCTCTGCTGTGGGACTTGAAATCACAAACGGACATTTCTGAGGCAAAATGCTAACTACAGAGAGACAGCTGATCCTTGTGTTTATTTGGATCTGAGTTGAGGATGACAGTTATATATCTCAGGTTTGATATACTTTGCACGTCTCCTCACTGACTGGACATGCCATAAAAAATGGTTGATATTGAAAGGACTGGAAAGGAAATATAAACCAGTCAAAAAGGAAAACAAAACTTAAAGAAAGGCTGAAAGCTGGAGCAGTGTGAGCAGAGCAATGCACCACTGTTTAAATTCTGATAAACATCTGATTTAGAAAGGAGTGTTGTACTTGGATTTCGGTTTGCACATAAATGGAATGAATGAGTTTCGTCCCTGGGTACTTGAAACTGCATCATAGCTGTGCTTAGTTGAATAGTTACCCAACCTCAACTCTGCATTTAAAAAAATACTTTGGTTTCAAAATAGTTTGTGTACTTGCTTATCAGTGGGAAATAGATCTGCAAATAAAAAATACTAGAAATATTTTTTAAAAGGGTCTCAATCAAAACATCATAAAAATTGTTTCCAACAAATCTATGTAGTTCTTTTACAACTTTTGAATAATTTTTAGAGTTGCATTTCCTCCTTTTCACTGTGCCTGGGCCAGTTCTGGTGCAATGGCAGGACATCATGCCCCTTCTAACTGTTATGGCTCAATTGATGACTTTCTTGTCTCTGAGATAGAAGTTTGTGTGTTATGTACCACTTGCAAAGAATCCTTGGCTCATACCTCAGTGCAGTGCATGAGTGTGCCACATTGCTGGAAAAATCTTTCAGATGAAACTTTAAACTAACATTATGTCTACATTCTCATGTAGATTTAAAAAGATCCCATGGATTTATTAGAAAAAAACATGGATATTACCCTCAGTGGCCTTGGTCAATATTAATTGCTCAAGCTACAGCTCATAGACAGATTTGTGGAACTTCACTGTACACAAGTCAACCATTACATTACATTACATTGTGACTGCACCACAGAAATTGGCTGTAACTCACTTGGGGATATCCTGACAGAGGCATGCAGGCACTAGATCAGTGTAATTTCCTTTGCTTTTGAGCATTGTGTGTTTATAACAGAGGCTCCTCACAGTCATTACGAGCTTAATAGCCAATGAAGTGACTTTGAACCCTGGTTGTTCTTGTAATGAAGGAAATATTGCAGTCAGTTTGCCCTCAGCAAGCTCCCAGGAACAGCAGATTGACAAGGAGAAGATGATCTGGTTTAATGACGGGTGAGGAACCAGAGTATTTCTAGCCTTCCCTTTTATTTTAGATTTCCAGTGACTGCTGTGTTCTGAGACTCACAATTTCTGCAGGTTTTCTTTCCTCTACACTTACTCATCTCCTTCCAATTATACCCCTACCATGCAGGTCTCTTTGCCCTTATTGCACTCCCTTAGACTGCACAAATAGTGCACATTTCAATGGATTCTTCTGACTGCACCTTACCACTGACATTCCCTGCACTCTACCAATTCCCTCTCTGCAATTTAAAGCACAGCTATCAAACCAGAATAAATATGGCCCTTGTGGGAGCGTATTAAACTGGATCCGGAATATTTATGAGAGCGTTATGCAGGAACTAGGGAAAGTTAATTAGGAACAGCTGTTTTTGGCCAAGTCCACAGCTAACACGTGGAGGGTGTTTAAAGACCAACTACACAGGGTCTAGGACAGAAGGAAGGACAAGGATGGCGAGGTAAAAGAGCCTGTAAGGGAGGTGATGAATTTAGTCAAGAAGAAAAAGGGAAAGTATGTAAAGCTTGGGAAGCTGGAATCAAACAGTATCCTTGAGGATTATAAAGAAGCCAGAAAAGAACTCAAACAGGGAATTAGGAAAGCCAGCAAGGACTGAGAAGGATTAAAGAGAATTCCAAGGCTTTCTATACATACACCAGGAGCAATAGCATAACTAGTGAGAGGCTGGGACCACTCAGGGATAAAGGAGGGAACATATGCTTGGGTATGAAGGGTGTGGGTGAGGTTCTTAATGAGTACTTTACATCAGTATTTACCAAGGAGAAGAACATGGAGGAAAGGGAGATCAGTACTGAGATGTTAAAGCATTTCAAGCTACAAGAAGAGGTAAAGTTGGGTCTTTTCAAAAACTTTAAGATAGATAAGTCCCCGGCACCTGAATGGATCCACCCCAGGTTATTGAGAGATGCAAGTGACCAATATCTTTGTGTCCTCTCCAGGTACAGGTGAGATCCTGAAGGACTGCACTGGTGGGTCTCATGTCAATGATACACAAGATACTGGAGAGAATTCTTAGAGATAGGATCTGTGAGTGTTTGGAAAACCATGGCCTAACTGGGGACAGCCAGCATGGCTTTATGTGGGGCAACTTGTGTTTTACTAACTTGATTGAGATTTTTGACGCAGTGACAAGGGTGATTGATGAAGCTAGATCTGCGGGATATAGTCTACATGTATTTTAGTAAGGCGTTTGACAGTGTCCCTCATGGGAGGCTCATCCAGAAAATTAAGTTGATCAGTGGTGAATTAGCTGTTTGGATTCAGAACTAGCTTGCTCATAGAAGACAGGACTGTGGACAAAGGGACTTATTCTAACTGGAGATCTGTGATTAGCGGTGTTCTACAGGCATTGTTCCGGACTCTGCTGTTTGTGATGCATATAAATGACCTGGATGAAAACATAGGTGGATGGGTTAGTCAGTTTTCAGATAATACGAAGATTAGTGCTGTTGTGGATAGCGTAGATGACTGGCAAAGAATTCATGAGATATATAGTAATCAGATGCAGATCTGGGCGGAGAAATGGCGGATGGAGTTTAACCCCAGAAAAGTGAAGTGTTGCACCTTGATAGGTCAAATGTAAAGAGACAGTACACTGTTAAGAGCAAAAATCTTTAACAGCGTTGATGAGCAGAGGGATCTTGAGGTCCAAGTTCATAGCTCCCTGAAAGTGGCTTCACAGGTTGATCAGGTGGTTATGAAGGCATATGGCATGCTTGCATTTATTAGTTGAGGCATTGAGTTCAAGAGTCAAGAAGTGATGTTGGAGCTTTATAAAACTACACCTGGAGTATTGCATACGGTTCTAGTTGCCCCATTATAGGAAGGATGTCAAGATTTTGGAGAGGGTGCAGAAGAGGTTTACCAGGATGCTGAATAGATTAGAGGGCATGTGCTATAATGAGAGGCTGGACAAACTTGGGTTGTTTTCTGTGGAGCAGCAGATGCTGAAGGGAGATCTGATAGAAGTTTATAAGATTACGAGAGGCATAGATAGAATAGACAGGGAGTATCTTTTTCCCAAGGTTGAAATGCCTAATACCAGAGGAACAGGTGAGAGAGGGGGTAATTTTAAAGATGGTGAAGGGCAAGTTTTTTTTAACACACAGAGTGGAGGGTGCCTGGAATGCACTGCTTGGGTTGGGACTTAGGGACTTTTAAGAGATGTTTAGACGTTTTTGAAGGAAGTGGAAGGATGTCGACATTATATCAGCATAAGGGACTATAAACATGAGAGGGTCTGCAGATGCTGGAAATCCAAAGCAACACGTAGAGACTGCTGGAAGAACTCAGCAGATCAGGCAGTGTCCATGGAAATTAATAGCTAGCCGATGTTTCGGGCTGAGACCGTTCTTCGGGACTGAGAAGGAAGGGGGAATACAAAGGTGGGAGGAAGTAAAGGAGGCTAGCTGAAAGATGATAGGTGAAGCCAGAGTTGGCGGGGTGGGGGGGGGGTGGTTGGAAAGGTTGTGGGCTGGAGAAGAAGGAATCTGATAGGAGAGGAGAGTGGACAGTAGGAGAAAGGGAAGGAGGAGGGGACCCAGGGGAAATAATAGACTGATAAGAAGAGGTAAAAGGTCAGAGTGGGGAATAGAGGAAGGGGGAAGGGGAGTTTGTTTACCAGAAGGAGAAATAGATAGTCATCATATAGATAGTCAGGATGGAGGCTACCAAGACAGAATATAAGGTATTGCTCCTCGACACTGAGGGTGGACTCATCGTGACACAGGAGTCCATGGACTGACACGTTGGAACAAGAATGGGAATTGGAATTAAAATGTTTGGCCACTGGGAAGTCCCACTTGTGGCAGATAGTGCAGAGGTGCCCGATGAAATGCTCCCTCAATTTATGACAGGTCTCACCAATGTAGAGGAGGCCACATCGGGAGCACCGGACACAATAGACGATCCCTGTGTATTTGCAGGTGACGTGTTGCTTCACATGGGTGGACTACCTGGGGCCCTGAATGGAGGTGATGGAGGAGATGTATGGGTAGGCTTAGGACTTACGCCGCTTGCAGGGGTAAGTGCTGGGAGGGAGATAAGTTGGAGGGACAAATGGACAAGGGAATTGCAGAGGAAAGTGGAGCGGGGGGGAAGGTAAATATATATTTAGTGACAGGATCCCTTTGGAGATGCTGGAAGTTGTGGAGGGCACGACTTCAGGATTGAAGGACGTCCTTTTAGAATTGAGGTGCAGAGAAATTACTTTAGTCAGAGGATGGTAAATCTGTGGAATTTGTTGCCATGAATTTGTGGAGGCCAAGCCATTGGGTGTACTTAAGGCAGGGATGGACAGGTTCTTGATTAGTCAGGGCATCAAAGGGTATGGGGAGAAGGCAGAGGACTGAGGATGACCGGGTGAAGTGGATCAGCCCATGATTGTATGGCGGAGCAGACTCAGTGGGCCAAATGGCTTACTTCTGCTCCAAAATGTTATGGTCTTAGAATATTTTGGGTGTAGAGGCTCATGGGATGGTAGATAAGGACAAAAGGAATTCTATCACTGTTAAGAATCTGGGAAGATGGGGTGAGCACGGAAGTACAGGAAATGGAGGAGATGTGGGTGAGGGTAGCATCAATAGTGGAGGGAGGGAAACCCCGTTCATTGAAGAAGGAGGGTGTCTCTGATATCCTGGAGTGGCATAAGGGATTATTGAAGTTGGCTATTTGATTACTAAGTTATTTGGTTCAGCACAACATTGCTCCTGTGCTATACTGTTCTATGTTCTGCTCCGCAGACTTAAGCAAGCCTGCATCCCTTAATCTACTGAGACGGAGGTGGCATTTCCTTCTCTGAATTAATTCTGTGATGATTGGCCCAGAACACTCTAATCTGGATTATGAGCCCATTATGCTCTTGACAAGCTGTGAGAGTGCTCCCTCTCAGCCACACTAACCCTAACTACTGTAGTCCTGATGAAGGGTCTTGGTCGGAAACATCGACTGAGTACTCTTTTCCATAGACGCTGCCTGGCCTACTGTTCCTCCAGCATTTTGTGTATATTGCTCACTACTGAAGGATTTGTAGTTGTAAATAATATATTGATACTTTGCAATGTACGGATGTTAATTATTTTAAAAAGTAGAATTATTATTAGAATTAACTATCTAAATTAAAAAAATAAGTTGTAAATTTAGCAGCTGTATCTCTGGTTTTACCCCCAGATCGGTTTTAAACCATCCTTAATTTATTCATTTCCAAATTTACAAATAGAACATACCAGATATAGTAATGAAGTGAGCAAAAGAAAGCAGGATGGTATCTGATAGGAACCTTAATCTCAACTGTAACTAGAATTTATAATTGTCCATTAACTCCCTATTAGAGAAGGGAATGTCTGCGCACACTATTTGAATTTATCTCAGTCTCTCCTGGTGTGGTTTGAAGTCACAATTTATTAGTCTAGGCCTCTGGGTTATTTCAGTAACATAATCATGGCCTCATGATACCTTCATTGGGAAAGCCAAAAATGATATGAATTGGAATCAAACACCTGTGCTTTTTTATATGTGTTTAGGAAGGAAAGAAATTTACTAGACTTTACATATAACACTGTAGATAAAAGGACATGTTTAAACCTGCACACAGAATAGCTCTCTACTACCCGATCACTCTATCTTCCCTGTTGAAAGCTGGGAGAGAATGGGGTTGAGGTGAGCCGAGAAGGATTCCTTTCATGATGTGATGGCTGTAACCACTGAAGTCATGATGTGGATCTATTCGCAGGGTAGCTGACGACAAGAAACTTGGGGTCAGGCTTAATCTGCCATTGCCCAGTGTCCACGTGTACTTTCTAACAGGAAAGTTGAATTGACCAATCATGTTCATTGGCTGATTCCGATTTCAATTCCCTACCTTATCCCAGGGGCAAAATGGTTGATTATCTTGGCTTCAATCTTGGAGCCTTCCTGTTCAGATTTACACAGGGCAATGTATTTACTGCAGAGCCTTTTGGAGAGTGGAGGTAATGAGTTCATTCTGAAAAGGTTTTTGAAAATGGTTTGTAACTTTTCATAACATTGAATCAAAGAAATTGTGAAAGAAATTCATATTTATCTTTGCCACCATTTTGAGTTTCTTTATAATGTTTCCATTTTAATAAATTTCTTTCTTTTTAAACTGTGTTCGAAATTGTGGAGAAACCAGTTTGGAACAGTTCCAGAAACCTTTGCTGTAAGGGAGTAGAATTACCTTCAGCAGAAACAAATCATTAAACCAGGATGCTTCAGCAATCTTCTCATTTGAAAAATGCCTTGTTCATTTATCTTCCTCAACTGGACAGTTACAAATAGAAAACTACTCTGATAACTATTCCTTCTTTGCCTCACACCTTCAACCTTGCTAAGTTATATTTCTGTTTTTACTGTTGTGATTTCACAACTTTGCTTTTGCCCTGACTTGGCTGAATCTGTTGATACTACAATTCTTTACCATTCTAGACTTGTCACCACTGCTAACGTTTCTTTTGTCTACCACAACTTCAAAACTATCAGCCTGAAGATTTAGAATCAGAGAAAACAACAGCACTGAAGAAGGTTGTTCAGCCCATGTGTACTCTGCCAAGTTTAGCATTTCACAGATTATTAAAGTTAAAAAATTATTTGCCTAGCTATTATTATCCAGTTGATCTCATCTCTTCTAACTTAATCTCAGTGCCACACCACTTCAGAGGTAATTTCCATTCAAGTGGATTTAGTTTTATACTTCAAAACAAAAATGAAGTTTCTGTAAATGTTTTTTTTAAATTTTAAGCAAGATTTTTAAAATATCTTATTTTAAGGGTGGAAATTAGGAAATTATTTACGTGGACTCCAGTGAAGCTTTGACAGAGTTCCTCATAATAGGCTGATCCTAAAAATTAAGGCACAATCAGAACCAGGTTTAATATCATCAGCAAATATCATGAAATTTGTTTTGCTGCTGATGTTGCAATACATAATTTAAATATACATATTAATATTACCACAATTTAAATATATATTTTTTAAATATGTAGTGCAAAAAGAGAGCAAAAAGAAGTGAGATAGTGTTCATGGGTTTATTGTCTATTCAGAAATCTGATGGCAGAGGGGAAGAAGCTGTTCCTGAAAAGATGAGTATGTGGCTTCAGGCTTCTGTACCTCCTTGCTGGTAACAATCAGAAGAGGGCATGTCCTGGGTGACAAGGGTCCTTAATGATGGATATAGCCTTTTTGAGGCATTGTCTTTTGAAGGTGTCCTTGAAGCTGGAGAGGCTAGTGACCATGATGGAACTCTCTGTGTTTTGGCAACTTTCTGCAGCTTTTTCTGATCCTGTGCAGTGGCTCCTTCATACCAGATGGTGATGCAACCAGTTAGAATGTTCTCTGCAGTACATCTGTAGAAATTTGCGAGAGGCTTTGGTGACATACTAAATCTCCTCAAACTCCTAATGAAATAGAGCTGCTGCCGTGCCTTCTTTGTAATTGCATCAATATGTTGGGCCCAGGATGTCAACATCCAGGAACTGGAAACCATTCGCCCTTTCCACTGCTGATCCCTCGATGAGGACTGGTGTGTTCCCTCAACTTCTCCCTCCTGAAGTGCACAATCAGTTCCTTGGTCTTAGTGGCATTGAGTACAAGGTTGTTGTTGCAGCACCACTCAACCAGCTGATCTCTCACTCCTGGTATGCCCCCTCTTCACCATCTGAAAATTTGCCAACAATATTTGTGTCATCAGTGAATTTATAGATTACAGTTCAATATTAGAATGGCTATAGAAGGCAGAGAGTAGAGGGTGTTTCTCGGACTGGAGTTCTGTGACAAGTGGCGTTCTGCTGGGATCAGATCTGGGACCTTTGTTTGAGATACATCTGAATGACGATGAAAATGTAGATGGACTGAATTGTAAGTTTGCATTTGACACAAAAATTGGTAGTGAAAGGGTACAGCAGAATATAGATCAACCCACAGATATGGGCAAAGAAAGAGAAGATGGAGTTTAATGCAGACAAGCGTAAGATGTTGCACTTTAGGAGGTCAAATGTATGAGGAATGAACTATGCAGTACGTTCCCTTTGGTGAGCTGATGTACAGAGGAATCTCATTGATACCTGAAAGTGGAGACATGAGTAGATTGGGTGGCAAAGAGGAGAGATGGCATGCTTTTCCATCGCAGGATATTGAGTATTAAAGTCAGGAAATCACTTCGCAGCAATACAAAACTTCAGTTAGGCCACATTTGAAGTATTGTGTGTACTTCTGATTGCTGCATTACAGGAAAAATGTTTATTTATTTATTGAGATATGGTGCAGGGTAGGCCCTACCAGGGCTGCACAGCAGCATGAGCCTAATCACGGGACAATTTACAATGACCAATTAACCTACCTACTGGTACACCTTTAGACTGTGAGAGGAAACTGGGACGCCCAGAGGAAACCCACGAGGTCACAGGAAGAGTGTACAAACTCCTTACAAGCAGCAGCGAGAATTGAACCGGGGACGCTGGTACTGTAGATCAAGATCTTAGGTTCATTTACTGCAAAATATACAGTGAAATGTGTCATTTGCTTTAAAAACAACGCAGCATAAAGGTGTGCCGGGGTGTGCCCACAATGTTCAACACAAAGAACAACAGCAACAAAGCAAAGCACAACAGCAAAACAAGACCCTTCCCAACCTCCCACCCATCCACCCACCACCTCTGACCTCCATACCTCGGGTCTCCAATTTCTAGTCGCTTGCCCAGACTCTCACTCTTCTAGACATTGGATCTCCAATTTCTGTATGTGCACCCCAGGGACTTCGACCTAAGGGCCTTGACCTCCGGAGTGTTAACTATATTGAGTATTGACGATGAGGCGATGTTGGACAAATTTGGATGGTTTTCTCTAGAGCAGGAAGGAGTAAAGTCAGTCATGGTTCCTGCTCCAGATTGCTAGGTGTGTCTATACTTATTGAGTCAGCGAAGGGTTCAGACCCTGTTCCCTGCCACTTCTTGTCAGTGAAGCCTCAAGCACTGCCTGGGGTAGAGTGTCTGCTTTTGGGAGAGTTGGTGAAATCAGCAGAAAGCACAAGTAAACGGATTATTGGTTAACACAAGTGAAGGGGTTTCATCCTTATTCAGCCTGTTTTCTTTGGACTACCTGCCAAGAATTGCTCAGTTTGTTTATTGGTAAATGCTCATAACATATTCACCAGCTTGGAAACACTCCTATTAATGTCTTTGCCTCTAAAAGTAGCACGCTACTTTTCGTCCTCAAAGACCTGGGAATGAACACAATGAGTGAAGCTCTAGGAAATGATATACTGATCCTGCAATGTAGTTAAATTGTGGACAGGGCCAACATTCTACGTGCTATTTGTTTTTTAAATAGTAACTTCAGTTGTGCTGAGTCCGGGTAATGTTTTTGGTTCGGTTACATTGACTTCAGGGGAATTGCACTGAGTAAGAGTACTGAACTGAAAAGAAACTTCAGTCCCAGGTATTTGACTAGTAGGAGCTTCACTGCCAAATCTGTCGAGAGTCCGCACCACTAGAAACAGAGCAGGGACATTCGGATGAAGTTGATGGCAGTGATCTGCTGTAACTCTTCTCCCAGAATGGATGGAGTGTGTTCGTAGGATGAAAAAGGCATTAGGAACTCCTTTGGTGCACTTGTCCACATCTCACACATTATCCTGGTGTTAACTAGGTCAGCAAGAGCATTAGGCTCTTGCTTTTTCTCCTCCTGGTTTTGTCCTCTTCTTCCCAGAGGCTGGGCTGCAATTCAGTGGGTGTTGTCAGTTCATTTTGGCGAGCCTGAGGGCAGTTTATCCGTCTCAGCATTATTGGATGCTGTCCTTCGCAACCACACCCACACCATTTGCGGCAGGGGCACTAGATGGTGATAATGAGCAGGAGCCTTGGCTTGCCCCGTGCCTCTCACTGGGGATCTACTGAACTGCTCACTACCAGCACTTTGCTGAGAGAACTGAAGCCATCACAGATGCAGCTCGAATTTGTTACCTTTTCATAAATTCCACTGATTTTTTGAGTGTAGGAAGAAGCCACTAGGGCAATCATGCTTTGTTTGGCTCTATTTTATCTCACTTCCTTCTTCAGTGTTATTGGTGAACCTTCTTTCACCTCACTTTCTGTATACTCCAGATCACAACAATTTACTGCAAGAAATATTTCGCCCTATTGTCATCAAATTTGCATATAATGGTTAGTGATCCTCCTGTCAATGCACATAGTTGTTCATTACTTAACCGATCAAAACTTTTCAAAGTTATCACTTCTTTCAAGGCTTCGCTGCTCAAGGAAAACATCACTTGTTTCTCTAGACTCCAAGCATAACCCAAGTCTCTCAACCACGGTATAATTCTATTGGATCTCATCTGCTCTTTTCTGAGTCTTTGGTATTTTTCCTACTGTGCTGACTAGAAATGGCCATCCATAAGCTAGTTGAGACCGAATTTCACAGAATAATAAGACTTTAGTTCCTTGCCATTGTGTCTCTGTTTATAAAGCTGAGAATCAAGGATCTTTTTAAGTGGCTTTTTCAGCCTGTCTTGCCACTTTCAAAATCTGGTTCACAGGTTGATCTTGACTCTGTCTGTTTAACCTTGTGCCTTTTAGTTATTAGTACCTTTTCATCATTATATCTAAAAGATTTTAAATGTATTTCTCACTGCCAATCACCAGTCTATCTGTGCTCCCCTGAAATCTGTTCTCATTCCCCGCTGCAGGTAACATTCTCAAGTCTTGATCATTGGTACAGTTTGAAATTGTGCCCAAGTTGAGTTCATCATATGTGGAACACTATTGGTGACCTGTGAGCGATACCACTGCAAAAATTCACCAATGTCCTCTGCTTCCTGTCCCTTGACCAATTTTGTGTCCATCCCTTTAATCCCGTTGGTTTTAAGTTTGCTAATGAGTCTACTTTGCAAAGTGCCCTTTGACAAAGGCTTTTGAACATCAGTATACACGTCATCAACCACAGTACCTTCACCAGCCTCTCTGATGCGGCATCAAACTACTTCATCAGGTTAGTTAATCGTGATTTGTCTTTAACAAATTTTTGTTGACTTTAATTCTTTATTTCCATCCTGTCTTTGATGTTACTGGGCCAAGCTAATTCAAGGTTACTAACATCAAAGACCGGGCAAGATTGAAACTGATTGTACATGGTAGTAGAAGTCTGGAATGTGTGGAAGAAGGCGATTACTCCATCAAAAGTGCAACAGCGGTCAGTATGGCCATGACTTGTACATTAACCCACATTTTCCCACATTCCAATACATCTTGTCTCCAATTATTGTTTCTAAAGCTTTTACTAAGGCAGGCATGAAGCACTCTTTCCTGCAGTTGATAGTTTGAACAGAAATATAATATACGCGATTCTGTCACAGTCTGATCTCTCCCACCGCCAAAACTAATTGGTAGATAGTGGCTGTAGACCCTGCAATTTCAACCCTAATTTCCCTCAGTATCCTGGATCCTGTCTGGAACAGGTGATTTCGTTTTTAACCTTGACTGCTTTTAAACCTTTCAGGGTCACTTTTCATTTTAGCCATTTGTTTTCTCCGACTACATAATTTACTGTGGCATGGCAGAGGGTACAATATATTCATTTAGTGCCTCAATTATGCTGTCTAACTCCACAGAACCATTTCCTCTGTCCCTAAGAGCCCCATAATTTATGCTGCCCCTTTTACTGTGTGTGTGCTACAATTGCTGCAATCACCAGCTAGGTCATCAAGTGGGCCATTGCGAGAAATTTATTTTTAAATTCCTAGGAATGCTAGAAAATAAATTTTATGTAAGTGCAAGTTATCATTTCTATCAGTGTCTGGGCATTTGCTATGTGGGTGGTGCCTAATACTGTTTTCTGAGTATTCAGTTCCTTGAGCAGCAAGCGACAGAGCAGAAGTTCTTATGAGGTAAGTGGAATTGGAAGCTGCAGGTGGAGAGAATGCCTGTAGTAGAAGAGCCTTAAGCACTTTCTGACAGGCAGAATCTATGCTCTTCTTAACTACAGAGATATCAGACCGACAAACAGAGAAGGGATTAAAATTGGGGAGGGAAAAGATGCTATAAGCCTGATGTAAAATCAGAGAAAGCTGGAATTACTTGTCAGATGTGGCAGTACTTGTGAAAAGGGAAGGGCAGAGTTAAAGTAAATTTTCATCAGAACCAGTGTTTGGTGAAGAGCAAGTGCTGAAGCTGTTGTCCAAATTTTGTTCCAAAAAACATGGGATGTCTCCTGAAAAGCATGTTTTTTATTACCATCTTTCACAAAATCTTTCAAAATGGATGAATACACAGGATTCAAAGTACTCTCCCACTCAGGCAGGCAGCTCTTTCAGAACCCCACATATTGCATTTTTTCCCTCTGCATTGTTTTGAAGGACGAGGACAGAGTAGCCAGTGGAAATCTAATATGGTAATAGACAAATGTTACAGATGGAGCACAATTCACAGATTGTCTACCTTTTAACCTCACAGGGCCACAAGATCTTCTTAAAAGTGACACGCAGGAGCCCTCTCTTTAACAGTCACCTGGGACCCCAGAGAAAGGCTTTTTGAGTAAAGATAGAAGGAGTGGTAACAGCTGCTTTAAAAAAAATCCTCTGTGCTCAAAATACTTCGTAATTTGATATCTGATCGCCTGTTTCCCAAACAGCAGGATCATGGTCACAATTCATTGCCTGTCAGAAATGTCACATCTGATGATTTCACACACAAGCATTCACTGGCCTTTAGACCCTGGCACTTTGATAACTGCCTCTAACACATGAATAGTCAGACGTGTCATCTGATGCCTCTCGCCTGGAAGTCATGAGGGCAGAGTTATTTGTCTTTACTGGAGGGGGACTGTCTCTCACACTACCAATATATTTTTGGAAGTAGCCCAGGAATATACACAGTTTGCTGCCAAGACTTGTGGAAGCTGAGGATGCTACCATGCAATTTGATTGCAAAGCACCTTGGATAGCTCTGTGAGTACAGATAGTGGCAGTCTTCTTCCTAACCATTGATAGACTGAGTATGTCTCTACAGTGCAACATCTAAACTTAAAGCTCTCTATTCAGTGTTATATGCTGCTCAACACTCAACGTGTCTGATCAGTAAGACGTGTTACAACCATGCATTGTTAACTTGCCCTCATGGCCCTCCCTGACACTGAGCAGAACCTTATCTACTGACCTAAAGCCAAAAGTATGGGCAGCAGCCTCAGTGAGACCTCCAGAATTGCAAGTAGAAATTGCAGCTTTAAAAAAAGGACTTAGCAGCTGCTTGCAATGTGGGTGGACATCTTTAGATAATATTTTGCTCTTTATTTTTGATGTTTTTCCCTGGAAGTGAGTGCACCTGCACTTTATCCTTCTGCCTCCCTACCCAATCTCTATTAAGGAGGAGGGAGATTTTTATTCCATGTGTTTCAAACATAAAAAGTTCATGAAGGTTCTTGTGGCTTTATTTGACAGCATCAGACATCTAGCTTCACATGTGTCCCAGTGCAGATTATCCCTGGTGACTGGAGTTGCAGCCCAGCTGTTCATGCTCCAGGCCATGAAAATCACTTTGGTGTCATCCAAACCCAAGAAGTCAAATTACCATAAGGCATAGGAGCAGAATTAGGCCATTCAGCCTATTGAGTCTGCTCTGCCATTCTGTCATGGCTGACCATCTAGCTTTCTCACCTCCCATTTGACCAGGCAGGTCTCTGTGGAGCAGGATGATGGAAATTTATTTTGCTGAGAAGCCAATATCTATATCATGCACTGCCCTGCCTTTAGAACTTTATTGCCTATGATGTGCTTTTGGATATGCCAAAGTAGTGAAAGGCAATGTTTTGTCTTTGTTAGTACTACATGCCTTCATTCTCCGCCCTAAACTATGGAACTCATTACCTAAGACTATAATTGATGCATATTTAGTTTACATTTTTAAATGCCAGCTCAAAACCTAGTTATTTAAAATTGCTTTTAACTAACATCTTTGTCTTTTGTTTTCACTTTATCCCATTGTGAAACACCTTGAACTATCTTGTTTGTATGAAAAATGCCCTATAAATAAGTAATTATTATTTTTATTTTTTCTCAGCTCAAGCTGGTAAACTCTGAGGTATGGGCATAGCCAAGCACACTCATTTCTCAATCGCTACAAATTTTCAATCTATTCTAGTGGTGATTGAATATTGTGGCTTTCTGGAGATTTACTAAATATTGCTGTGCAGGTCAAATTGTTTAATGCTTTTGCGTAGTGACTTTGCGATGATACCAGTTGTAGATATTACTATTGGGACAATGTACACCCTGTTCATATTCCATAGCTTTTCATCTTCCCCGTTTACTTCAGGATACCTCTGGTGCTATTTCACTTATTGATTTCTGTAAGTTGTGTGTGTTTGGAATATCTATATCTATTAAGTAAATTGCTCTTGCTTGTTTATCCTGTAATATTGTATCCAGATGATTATTATGGATTGTCCTATCTGTAATGGATTGGTCATAATATAATTATTATTACTATTATTACATCTGAGACATATTACACACCCACAACTTCCAATTTCCTGCCCCCACACTGCCTTATCTTCGTCATTGATGTCCTGTACCTACACACCTCCATCTCCTCATGAGAAAGGTCTTGGGGCCCTTGTCCTTTTTTACTGGAACATACATCCAATCAGTTCTGTTTGATGAACATCCCATTTGCCTGGAATAACTTGATCTTACCCTTTGTAACTTCTATTTTGAATCCTGTCACTTTCTAAAATCAGAGGTGTAGCCGTGGGCATTTGCAGAGGTCCTAGCAATGTCTGCCTTTGAGTACGTGGAATAGTCCTTGTTCCAGACCTGCTCAGTACCACTTTCCAACTACTGTATTCCTTTATTATAATGATGACTGCATTGGTGCTGCCTTCTGCATCTGTGAGGAACTTGTCAATTTTATTACCTTCACTACTAACTTCCACCCCACCCTTCAATGCACATTGGCTACTTCTCTCCCTTTTCTGGGTCTCTCTTCTCTAATATCAATAGACAAACTCTCCACTGACTTTTACTATACTGACTTCCACAGTTATCTTGACTACACTGCCTCCCACCCTGCCTGGTTGTAAGAATGCCATCCCTTGCCCTCAGTCCCTCTATTTTCATTCATGAGGATTTCCATTCCAGGACATGTGAAATGTCCTTTTTCAGGATGTATAGCTTCTCCTCCTTTTGTGGTTCACCCACGTCTCCTCCATTTCCCGCACTTCTGCTCTTACCTTGCCTCTCACTAGACAGAAGAGGGATGGAGTTCTCTTGGCCCCATTCTTTCACCCAAACGTCTCCACATCCAGCACGCCATTCCTTGTCGGCTCTGCCAGCAGCGGCTAGCCTGAGATCCAGGCCGCATGCCATCTCAACTCCTTTTTCCATTCTCATACTGACCTGTTTGTCCTTTGCATTCTCCACTGCTCGGGTGAGCCCTTACTCAGAGAGCAATGCCTAGGTGCTTTAAATGGTGTGAACACTGAATTTTACAAGTTCAGATAACCTAGGCCTCCGTCCTTTCTCCATTTGACCCATCTAGGTTCACTCACCACCTCCTTTCTTTCCAATCCCTCCCCCATTACCCAGATTCTTTCACCCCTATCTAGTTCCATCTGCCCACAACCCCTCTCTAAGCTGTTTCTACTCCTTTATTTATCAAACTGCGTAATCTGCAGCCCTTTGTTGTCCCCAGTTATCTCTTCTGTGTGTGGCTGCAACGTTCTCCCCCCCCCCCCCACCCCCGACCACTGCTCCATCTACGCACAACTCGTCCCTTATCTGGTCAACTGATCGGCTGCCAGCTCCTGCCTCGGTTCTTCCCCTCAACCCTCTACGCTGGTTGCTTTGCCTCAACACACTTCCCTGACGCAGAGCCATCCCTCTGCTTCTTCAGATGCTGCCTGCCCTGCTGAGTTCCTCCAGCAGTTTGTTTCTTTTTCTTTAACCACTGGTTTCCTGTTCACTGCTGGTTTCATTTTATATTGATTGGGTGGTAGACCAAGACCTGTTGGGTTCCACTGCTTCCTTCAAATAGCTTCTTTTCAGTAGGAACATGTGAAGATCTGTATTAAAAAGGAGAAGATCAAACCTTCACCTCTCTTTGCCCTAAGCCAGCAGAATTCCCTCCTTTGAATCAGTACAAGTGGAAATCATCTGTGCATCTCATTATATCAGTTGTGCATGATACCATGACACAAATTGCTTTGCAAGTATTCTGCCCCCAACAAAAATGGATCTGTTGGGATACTTGATCATGAACATAATGTCTCTTTTTTAGAAAACAGGTACAATGAGATTAATTGCCCTTTGCAAAAGTTTTATTGCTTTTTAATTTATGCAGTTACAGATGAAGTTTTTGTACTATAATTGACATCAGTATCCATAGAGATTGTAATCCCTTTAACCAGTCAGAGTTTCAAGGATTCCTTTCCCTTTGAAGATTATTTTGCCTTAAGAGGGTTTAGTCAGAGATCAGTGGTTTAATAAACATTGCTGGGGTATCTGTGCAGAATGTTAAGAATGTGATTGGCTAATTTGCTAATCCTGTGCAATATAGACAACTTGTTTTCACTCAGTAATGAGAGAGTTGGCTTGTGATCACAGTTCATTTTACCGAGAGGAAGAACCAAAGAATATTTGTGTCAAGGGCTCTCTAATGGCTCAACAAGTTTATCCAGTATTGTTGCTGTCCCAGGCAGAATGGAAAGGCTGTGGAGCTGATCCTGTTCTGTGCTGAATTAGTGATCCCTGCTGGAGAGGATGGGAATGATTGATGCCTTATTTGGCTGCAACTCTTGAGTTAGGAAAGGAAAAAGAAGCCTATGCTTACTGACTGAAAGTTTTCAGCTATTCACCATGAAATGTATTCTTGTATGAACATCAGATGAAGGCAAAATTGGTGTTGACTCAGTTTTCCTCACCCCTCCACTACTCTCATTTCGCCACGATGCTCGCTATCAGATTGGTGCTGTTCATTATCAGAGCATGCTAATGAATGATGCTCACGTGACAGAGGTGATGAAGCGAGCCAGATGCCTGTGGAACCACACTACAGCATGGAGTCATTACCGTCAATCAAGGTGGCAGGAGAAGGCGGCTGCAGTCAGGTCCCAGAAATGAGCCCCTAATGAATGATTTTTCAGTTAAGGGAGACATTTGGGATGTACTTCCAGCAGTGTCATTCAGAATCAAACAAAGTGGAATAATTGACAATGTTTTGTAAGAAAGTAATCATTCTAGGAATATAAAATTTAAACCCAGAGTGATAATTTGTATAGATTTAACCTTGTATTGGCTGTAAACACCCATGCAACCACCAGAGCAGAAGACCTTTTACAAAGTAAAATGCTGCACCCATTCTTCATGTTGGAGAAAACCCAAACTTCACTTGGATATAGCAAACCTGAGTGAAGAAATCCTTTGGATCTGTGGGCACCTTTAGTGGACTGCAGAGTGATAGAAATTTGCTTCAATAGAAGTGTTCCATGATTAACTCTCTCCTCCGTACATGCTGTATCTGTCTCTGCCACGTTAAAGCCGTATCTGGAATCCTAGTGGAGACCAGACTGTGAGCTGTGATTGTGTACTTTCTTCCAGTCACGTTTATTGTTGTCAGCTTTTCTTTATTTTGTATTTATCATTTCTTTTAGAAGTTAATTATATGTGCCTTTAACTAGGGTGATAAATTGAGATTGGGCTTTTTTTTTGAGGTAGCTGTGTTATGCTAAATGAACAGCACTGTGATAGCAGTGTAGCTCAATTCAATGCCTCTAACCTGTTTCGAGCTGGGGTGTGTACTTAGGTTAATTTTGGATCTATTTTCCCTTCTCTCCCTTCTCACTTCAATCCTTTGCCAGGCTTCATGATCCCAATTAATATTACTCCTTATGATACTTTTGCTTTCCTACTGGATAATCTCCTTGTAACACCAATCTTCTTTTCTCTAACACCCTTCTTTCAAATATGCCTTCCCTCAACCACCCCCTCCCCAATCCCGCCTAATATATTATGTCGTATGCTCCGGCTCCCATTTGACAAGCTCTGAAGCAATTTCTCCTCCTCCTCTCCTTGTCTATGTGCAGTAGTAACAATAGATACAGCACCTTATTGGAGATGCATTCCAGAGAGCCACCATGGATATGTGGAATCTTTCTTTATGATTGGAATCAGGAGGTGCCACCAAGGCTGACGTGTATGACCTATCTTCACAAAAGCAGTGATGAGCCGTCTCCTTGCATGGCTGTGGACTGTCAGGTGACGGAGACACACACTGAATATCTGCAGACTGTCAAGCGAAGGAGACACACACTGAATATCTACAGACTGTCAGGTGAAGGGGACACACACTGAATATCTACAGACTGTCAGGTGAAGGGGACACACATTGAATATCTACAGACTGTCAGGTGAAGGAGACACACATTGAATATCTACAGACTGTCAGGTGAAGGGGACATACACTGAATGTCTACAGACTGTCAGGTGAAGGAGACACACACTGAATATCTACAGACTGTCAGGTGAAGGGGACAAACACTGAATGTCTACAGACTGTCAGGTGAAGGGAACACGCACTGAATGTCTACAGACTGTCAGGTGAAGGGAACACGCACTGAATGTCTACAGACTGTCAGGTGAAGGGGACACACTGAATATCTACAGACTGTCAGGTGAAGGGGACACACACAATGTCTACAGACTCAGGTGAAGGAGACACATTGAATATCTACAGACTGTCAGGTGAAGGAGACACATGCTGAATGTCTGCAGAATGTCAGGTGAAGGAGACACACAGTGAATATCTACAGACTGTCAGGTGAAGGGGACACACACTGAATATCTACAGACTGTCAGGTGAAGGAGACACACACTGAATATCTACAGACTGTCAGGTGAAGGAGACACACACTGAATATCTACAGACTGTCAGGTGAAGGAGACACACATTGAATATCTACAGACTCAGGTGAAGCAGACACACATTGAATATCTACAGACTGTCAGGTGAAGGGGACACACACTGAATATCTACAGACTGTCAGGTGAAGGGGACACACACTGAATGTCTACAGACTGTCAGGTGAAGGGGACACACACTGAATGTCTACAGACTGTCAGGTGAAGGAGACACATTGAATATCTACAGACTGTCAGGTGAAGGGGACACACTGAATATCTACAGACTGTCAGGTGAAGCAGACACACATTGAATATCTACAGACTCAGGTGAAGCAGACACACATTGAATATCTACAGACTGTCAGGTGATGGGGACACACACTGAATGTCTACAGACTGTCAGGTGAAGGGGACACACTGAATATCTACAGACTGTCAGGTGAAGGGGACACACATTGAATATCTACAGACTGTCAGGTGAAGGAGACACACATTGAATATCTACAGACTGTCAGGTGAAGGAGACACACATTGAATATCTACAGACTGTCAGGTGAAGGGGACACACATTGAATATCTACAGACTGTCAGGTGAAGGAGACGCACACTGAATGTCTACAGACTGTCAGGTGAAAGGGATCCACGTTGAATATCTACAGACTGTCAGGTGATGGGGACACACATTGAATATCTACAGACTGTCAGGTGATGGGGACACACATTGAATATCTACAGACTGTCAGGTGATGGGGACACACATTGAATATCTACAGACTGTCAGGTGAAGGGGATCCACGTTGAATATCTACAGACTGTCAGGTGATGGGGACACACATTGAATATCTACAGACTGTCAGGTGAAGGGGACACACATTTGTTTTGATGAAGCTTCTGTTGCTTTACCTCAGTGATGATAAATCAATATTTTTTCTTTACAGAATTTTAGATGAGGAATTAGGGAAGCTTGCTTCTGTATACCCTAGAACATAACTCATCAGTAAACTAGACATTATGCACTGGAGAATGCTTCACTGTTTTCATAATTATTGATTGTTTTGCTTCCTAATTTGGTTCACTACTTCTTTCACAAGCAGACACAGTGCTGCTTACTGAAATGGTTGTTTTACCAGAATTGATTCTATAACTTATTGTTCTACGTTAACACTGCCCTCACCAATCGCTGCAGCCTGTTGTCACTGTCCACACCCTGACCTCACCAATCGCTGCAGCCTGTTGTCACTGTCCACACCCTGACCTCACCAATCACTGCAGCCTGTTGTCACTGTCCACACCCTGACCTCACCAATCACTGCAGCCTGTTGTCACTGTCCACACACTGCCCTCACCAATCACTGCAGCCTGTTGTCACTGTCCACACCCTGACCTCACCAATCACTGCAGCCTGTTGTCACTGTCCACACCCTGACCTCACCAATCACTGCAGCCTGTTGTCACTGTCCACACACTGCCCTCACCAATCGCTGCAGCCTGTTGTCACTGTCCACACCCTGACCTCACCAATCACTGCAGCCTGTTGTCACTGTCCACACACTGCCGTCACCAATCACTGCAGCCTGTTGTCACTGTCCACACCCTGACCTCACCAATCACTGCAGCCTGTTGTCACTGTCCACA
This sequence comes from Mobula birostris, assembly GCF_030028105.1. Taxonomy (NCBI): domain Eukaryota; kingdom Metazoa; phylum Chordata; class Chondrichthyes; order Myliobatiformes; family Myliobatidae; genus Mobula; species Mobula birostris. The sequence goes on along the minus strand of NC_092381.1, from coordinate 62,533,907 downwards.
CCCTGACCTCACTAGTCACTGCAGTCTGTTGTCACTGTCCACACCCTGACCTCACCAATCACTGCAGTCTGTTGTCACTGTCCACACCCTGACCTCACCAATCCCTGCAGCCTGTTGTCACTGTCCACACACTGCCCTCACCAATCGCTGCAGCCTGTTGTCACTGTCCACACCCTGCCCTCACCAATCACTGCAGTCTGTTGTCACTGTCCACTCCGTGTGCCTTCTCTGTGGGTAATGCCAGTATCAGGAGTAAGATGGGAATTGGTGCTTAGATACAGCTGCTGCTTATGAACAGGCATCTGCCCTCTTTCACGCAAGACTTCCTTCAGTTACAACTGAAAGTTCTGTTAAGTGGGTGAATCTCATGAATTGGGCCCCAATGTCTCACCAAAACACCATATCCAGGAGAAAGAATCTAGTTATGGGACACCATCTCTCACAGTCTTCCACAATTGTTATTTTCTGCTTCCAATTTACTTGGCCCTTTTAGGGTTTGATTCTATGGCATGAGATACTCTCTGGAACTCTTGCAAGCTGCTGCCCTCCATGGATGAGTCCAAATAATAAGCATCCATGCATTACTGACAATGGTATGATTACAGCTGGCTAATTCCAGTCCATTTTGGATACCTGTACCAGACATCCCACCTCTCCCGGAAGTTCCGGGAGTCTCCCAGATATTAATAGCGGCTCCCTGACACCCGGAAATTATATACAATATCCCGGAAATTGATTTTTTTGAGGGAGAGTGAGAGCGAGCATCCTGATTGTTCTCTCTTCGTGCTAAGTAGACCTATCAGTTTTCTCTGTGGGTGGGCTTGACACTCGATCTCAAAAATAATGACAGTGTTGCTTGCTGCACTGTTTGCAATAGTGACTTTTCTATCGCCCATGGTGGGTTAAAATGTAAAAGACATGTTGAGGTGAGTTTAACAGGTGTCATTACAGCATAGCTAACGTTATTTAAACTAGCTGGCTAGCTGCTAAGGAGCTATGCTATTGATGTCCTACGTGATGAGGCCAAACTCCCTGTAGACTTGCTTAAAATTGTAATAGAATAAACATGATAATATAATAGGCCCTTCTTATCCGCGAGGGATTGGTTCCAGGACCCCTCGTGGATACCAAAAAACGCGGATGCTCAAGTTCCTTATTCAACCTGTCTCAATGCGGTAGACCTTAGGACCCAGCGGAACCCTGGACCGTATTTAACCTGTCAAAGTGTGGTAGACATTAGGACCCAGCGGTGGAGCTCTGAATCCGTAGTGTTTCTGTTCACGAAAATGATCACGATCGCGATTGAAAATAAAGTGGAAATAATAAAGCGATCGGAAAGAGGTGAAACGCCATCGGTCGTTGGAAAAACATTAGGCTACAGTCGGTGAACGATCTGAACAATTTTAAAGAATAAAGTGAGAAAAGCCCTGCCCCAATTAAAGCTACAATTATTACTAAGCAACGCAGTGGTTTATTTATTGGGTTTTGGGGTTTCGGGTTTTTGATCCTTCACATCAACCCGGCAGGGATGGACAGTGTGCTCGGGAGCGATCTGTCACTGGATCGAACTCGGGAGCTTTTGTTCCCGAGCCCGGTGTTGAACCATACGTTTCTTAAGTGTTTTATATGCATAGAAAGGTAAAATGTATAGTATATACTAAGACAAACGTCTGACTAACTGATGCTAAATAATACCGGATATACCAGTTCCAACTTACTTAGTAAGAGAACTTGCATTTTTTTTCGATCCCGATCTACGATAACCTACGCACATCCTCCCATATACTTTAAATCATCTCTAGATTACTTTTAATACCTAATACAATGTAGATGCTATGTAAATAATTGTTATACTGCATTGTTTAGGGAATAATGCCAAGAAAAAAAAGTCTGTACATGCTCGAACAGCAAGTGCTGGAAGAGCACTTCCGGGTTTTCTCGATTCGCGGTTGGTTGAATTCGCACATGCGGAACTCGCGGATAAGGAGGGCTGACTGTATAATATATGTACATATTTTAATGTCACATTTTCTGCATATACCCAACTTGGTTTACAGATTAGACAAAATCACCAAACAAAGTATTATGTACACCCTTGGAGGTCGACCAGGGGTGGGGGAGGGATATGAGGTTGCAGGGGATGGAGGTGCTACCTCCCTGAAATGAGTTTTTGCAGGGTGGGATGTCTGCCTGTACACTCATACTTTTTCATCAGGGGTTAGCAGCAGGAATCCTGGATAATTTGTAGCCCACATGGATGTGCACTATGTATCAGCTCTGAAAGATCCGAGGCCTGTTGACTCAGTTCAGAAATGATGTCAAGCTGAGGCCTATGCAGAGAAAATACTTGGATGCTCGTCAGTGAGTTTATAGTCAATAGTTTTATCCTTTCCCTTATCAGACAGATAACACAGATCTATCTCCCAGCAAAAAACAAATGTCAGTAATGAGCAGTTAGTCTCTGCTCCAACTCATCCATTTATAACTGACTTGGGGTTATGATGTTGGAGCACTGGTTGCTGCAGCAGCAATGAAGAAAAGCCTGTTTGTTTAGGCCCAGGTTGTCTGGTTGTTTCAAATTGTAGCTCGCAATCAGACACCAGCTTCTGTTTACTTAACTTCTTAATATATGATAAAGAGACTACTGTTCGGTGTGTACAGAGTTGTTTGGCTTTTTGACCTTTTTCAATTTCGGCATTGCAAGCCCTCTCAGAAAAAGGAAGAGAGTAGCCTCTAATTGCATTTTGTAGGGTCTTTTTGCGAAAAAGTGCTATGTTTTGCAATTCCAGAAACTAACTGAAAGAAAAACATGGGAGCTGGGATGATTGGGTATACATAATTTCTCTTTTGGTGAGGCGCTCAAATATGATGTGGTGGTGTAGTGACGTATGGCATTCACGTACAATACTTCTTACATATAACCCAGAATGAACTATGTAAATAAAAATGCTTAATCAAACATACATTTACAATATTACTGAAATATTATTGAAATAGTAAATACACAACACTCCTCCCTGCTTGGGTATGAATTCCAACTCAATATAGATGTACCTCTACTCAAATACCTATACTATACACACAGTGGTTCAGTTTTGTCCTTAATCTTTGCAAGTACCCACATTTGATCTCCTCTGTAGTCCTTCACCAGGACTACTCACCTAGGAGTGAAACATCAAACCTTCTTGTTGGAGGAGCCATCAGTTTGTCTCAGCTGTTCCTCCTGCAGACTCCTTCTGAGACTGGGTTTGTGTGATGAGACCCGAGTGTGAGCACAAGAACGACCAGGAACAGCACAGCTGCTGAGTTGTTGTGGAGTGTGCTGCATTGTGAAATTGGCAGGCTTCTGATTCAGAGTTAGTACAGTGTGTTCTGCTGACCTTGCTCGCAGTGTGTTCTTGAGACTCCAGGCAAAACTTTCCACCAAGCCATTTGTAGCTGGGTGGTGCAGTGCAGCTGTAGTATACTGTGTACACTTGGCACGTGGCCGAGGGGTTAAGGTGTCGGTCTAGTGATCTGAACGTCGCTAGTTCGAGCCTCAGCTGAGGCAGTATGTTGTGTCCTTGAGCAAGGCACCTAACCACACATTGGTTTGCGATGACATCGGTGCCAAGGTGTATTGGCCCTAGTGCCCTTCCCGTGGACAACATCGGTGTCTTGGTCTTCCATACAACCTTGCCCAGGCCTGCGCCCTGGAAACCTTCCAAGGTGCAGATCCATAGTCTCACGAGACTGTCGAATGCCTATTATTATTCATTCTCAGGAATGACTGAAACTGTTCCACAGCAAACTGTGATCCATTGTCACTGACTAGGTGTTCTGGAACACCAGTCCTTGAGATGAGGCTTTACAACACATCAACAATGTGCAAGGCTGTAGTTCAGGCTATCGGAAACACTTCTGGCCACCTTGCAGCTGCATCCACTATCACCTAGAAATTTGTGCCCATGAATGGTCTGGAAAAGTCCACCTGAATCCTCCACCAGGTCAATACAGGCCATTTCCGGGGATAGAGAGGCACTTCTCTTGGTATCTCCTGGACATGTTGGCATCCCAAGTGGTACGTGGTAAGCTGTTCGAGCTGCTGATCTTTCCCAGGCCACCAGACAAAGCTTCGAGCCAATGCTTTCATTTTGATCATGGCTAGATGACCACATGTAGCTCCTCCAACACTTTAGATCTCAGTTCGGATGGTAGAGCTGTCAATCCCCACATAAGGCAACCTCTGTCAAGGGCAAGTTCAGCCCAGACCCAGTAAAAATGGGGGAGCTGGAATTTCTGCTGCACATTCCAGCCACTTTGGGTGGTTATGTACCCTAGAGCTGAGATGGTGTGGGGCCTTTTTTGGTTTCCCTTTGGGTCATCTCATCTATAATAGGGAGACTTTTGATTCGAATATGTGAGGAGGAATATCCTCTTTTGTAACTTTTCCAAGAGTAAATGGGACAATCCATCAGCATTTCCATGATTCATCCTTTTGAACTCGCACTTGTAATTGTGTCCTCCAAGAAACAGAGCCCACCTCGGCATTTGTGCTTCTACTGGCAGTGGACACCCATCTGTGGATTGAAAATAGACACCAGGGCTGATGATCAGTAATGAGAGTAAGCTCTCTCCCAAACAAGTACTAGTTGAAACTTTTTACACCCTAAACCAGACTCAAGGCCTCTCTGTCAATCTGTGCATTCTCTTTCTTTGCAGTGGTAAGGAAGTGTGATGCAAAAGCATTTCCTTCACTCATAACATGTGACATTGGTGCAGCTGCACCATAAGGTGAAGCAGCACAGGCAAGCTTCACTGGATGATGTGGATTACAATATGTGAGTACAATGTCTGATGTCACCATTTCCTTTGCCTTTTGGGAAGACACCTGACACTGCATTGTCGAATGCCATTTCTTCCCGATCTACAGTAATGAGTTCAAGGGGTGGAGCAGAGTAGCCAGGTTTGACAGGAACCTGTTATAGTAATTGACAAATCCTGAAAAGGACCGCAACTATGACGTGTCCTTTGGCCTTGTGGCATTCACCACTTGTTGAATTTTCTCAGCACACTTGTGTAATCTTTGTACATCAATATTGTGACTAGAGGGAGTGATGCTTTGACCACAGTAAGTGATGTTTGGTTTAAATAATTCACACTTGTTGCATCGTGCTCTGAGCCCATAATCTTCTAATCTCTTTAACACTATCTTGAGATTTTGGAGATGCTCCTTGTCATTCTCACTGGTGACAACCAGGTAGCGTTGAGTGGCTGGGCAGCCTTGCAGCATTTGGTCCATATTCTATTGCCAGAGTACAGATGGAGAATCTACTCCAAAAGTAAGCCTATTATAGTGATAAAACCCCTTTTGAGTGTTTATGGTGAGAAACACTTTGGACTCTTTGGATTCTTCTTCATCTTCATCTGTAGGTAGGCCTCAGCTAAGTCCACTTTGCTGAACCTTGGAAAGGATTCCTTCAGGCTCCATGTGATCCAGCTCACCGGCTACTTTATCACAGGTTGTATAAGGAACCGGGCGGGCTTGGTAAAACTTGGATGTGGCATTTTCATTTAACATTATTTTACCCTCGATATGCTTGAGTTTTCCAATGCCGTCCTTGAACACTGCTCTGGCATCACCCAGTACCTCCTTAAATTTGCTTTCAGTTGACTCCATTGCAGGGGATGCAATGCAAGTGGTGGATGGATTGCCAATCAAGTTGCAGTTGTTTCAGCCAATCACAGACCAACAATGCTGACCCTTCTGTTTTTACTGCATACAAGCCTAATGTGGCTGGTTGGTTATTGTATTTCACTGTTATGAATGTCACTCCCACAGGAATGGTCTTTTCTGCAGTATAAGTTCTTAGCTGGATACCTGTTGGTTTCAGTTCAGTATCTTTGAAATGCTGTTCAAAGTCAATTCGTGGAATGACTGAAACAGCCGAGCCAGTGTCCAATTCCATTTTAATTAATTTGCTGTTCACTTCTGGTGTAAATCATAGTGGTTGTCTTTTGTTAGTTTTCGCAATGAAAATCTCAAGGCTGTTCAGTCCTTTGTCACTCTCATCATTATTGCATTTTTCATCAACTGCATGCAGATTAGTGCTCTTTTTGAATATGCAACTTAACTTTTTATCTTCTTCTTTTCCCTTTGCAGTCCATTTATTTTTGTCTGCCCAAAATGCTCTTTGTTTATATCCAACTCTGTTGCACTTTCTGCAAGTTTTGCCTTTAATCCTACAATGGTGTGGTGTACGTGAGCCCCTGCCAAAATGGTAACAGAAATTATTCGGCTAGACTAGTTTCTGTTTTGACATTGCAATTTTGTTCACACTCACTTTCATTCCAGACTGCAACTCAATTGTGTCTCTGTCTGCTGTTTCCATTGATACAGCTATTTGAACTGCTCTTTTCAATGTAAGTTGTGCTTCAGTTAGCCATTTTTGAATGCTTTCTTGTAAGATTCCACAAACTAAACGTTCTCTCCGTGTACCATTAAGCCCATTACTGAACTGGCAATGCTCAGACAATTTCTGCAATTCAGCCAAGTTCGCTGAAATGGACACTCTTCCTTTTGACTCCACTAATAAAACCTAAAGTGTTCTGCAATCAACAATGGTTTTGGTTCTAAATTATTTTGCATTGCATTCATGGTATAAGCATAGCTCATTTCTACTGACTTGGTTGGAGCAGTTAAACTTCGAAGTAAACTCTATGCTTTTCCACGAATTGCACTCAGCAAAACTGGCACTCCTTTTGCATTAGCTATTTAATTTGCTTCAAAATACTGCTCAGTACATACAGTATACATTACCCAGTTATTTGTTTTGCATTTGAATGTCTTTCTGATGTGGCCAGCCATTTCTGCTTTTTTAAAATGTATGATTATTATCACCTGGTACTCAATGGTTATGAATCTGTGAATTTTGTCTGATTTCTGCCGCCTTAAAAAACTCAACCATCTCCATCCCCTTCCGAAGAGAAACTTGCTGCGCTTTTTTCAAAACTCGAACATCTTGTTGCGCTTCAACAATTAGGTAGTCATGTTGAGTTCATTTTAAAACTTCCTCGTTACCACTGTTATGTTTCGTAATTCCAGAAACAAATTGAAAGAAAAACACAGGAGCTGGGATGTGTGTGTACACTTAGTTTCTCTTTTTGTGACGTAGTGGTGTAATGACATATACCATTCATGTACTTTGTACATATAACCAGTAATGAATTAAAGAATGCCTAATCAAACAATGTATTTTCAATATTACAAATATCACAATATCACAAATAGTACATACACTACAAAAGGCAGCACTTATTTGAATCAGAAATACAAAATGTCCTTTAATCAACAAAACTTGGTTTTTCAGTGCTTGTATTTAAAGCAAAATGAATTTCTATCTGTTTCTGTGATTAGTTTCTTGGGGATGTTTTCCATGAAAAATGCAGTAATTAAATTAAAATATACATTAATAGATCTGAGGGTTTATGAATGTGGAGAGGAAAACCACAGTTCTCAACATGTAGCACAATCGTCTAGCATGCTTGGAAACACTTGGGTCGACTGACAATGCGGCCCAGAGGTTGCGGTTTTGGGTATGGGGTTGGACCGTTCCTCCTGCAATGTACTCTGAGCTTTGTAATGCTCATAAATAAGTGGAGAAGCTGAAGCATGCCATGAAAATCGCCAGATATGCTGCCAACATGCACAAACTGGAATTCAGTAATTAGTTTTTGCAAAAGTCAGCCATACATTTTCAAGGATTGATTTTAGCCGTAATGTCCCATGTTGGTTTAGGTCAGTCAGTGCTCTGTACATGACCAGTTCCTGATACGGTGATAGAAGTGTAATGCGCTGAAAAGTTTCACTGCTAATGTTAGCCTCTCTGTAATGTTTCACTGCTAATGTAATGGTTTCTCTGTAGCAGCAATGTTTGGGTTATGACTAGAGATAACGGGGTTTTGGAATGTGCACCATCCAATGAGAGGCATGTTGTTCTTGTGGGTCTGAGGGAAGTGATTTTGCGGTCTTTTGCCGGTGAGAGATGAGGAGAGAAGATGCAAGTGGAGAGAGTTGGTAGACCGCCAGACAAAGTGGACTTGGAGCGAGGGTCCAAGGGTCCGCGATGCTCAGAGGAGGTTGATGGGGAATGAATGGAGGGAACCGTGAGCTCCAACGTGCACACTAGGCGACTTCATTAAAATGGGCCCTTTTTCTTTTTATTTTCTTTACTAACCCTATGGTCAGATTAAGAAATATAATGTTCAATCGTTTAATTGTATGTGGTGTACTGTCTGATATTTTGCGGTTGGGATTTGTAACTGGGCAACACATCACTCAGTTTGGCTGGGCCAGAGGCTGTCTTCTCCTAGACAAATGCGTGCTGGCTGAGCCTGAGGGTTACAGAAGAATGGTCACAATTGGCTTTTGAGCTGGTAAACTGGGTAGAAAGGCTGGTTTAAACATTGATCTCTATTTGGGAATGCGTCCAGTAGCTGATCAGTAGAGAGAATGGGAAGGAATACAGGGTGATTTTCAAATGAAATTATCTGAAGTGTGCTTGTTAGGGAGTGTGCTACAAACGTGTGTGATTCAGAACAGTATGTTCTTTGTTGTTGTTCTCCATTGTTCTGATGTCAGTTTTACCATTGTGCTAAAGTGATGCCCACTATCCCTAATAAAACATGGGTGGAGTTAATGCATTTTTGAAATTGTACTTTTAGATTATCCCAAAGCATGAAGAAAATATTAGCAAGGATTTGTGGTTATAATGGTGGTGAAACTATCAGTATTAACCTTTATTTCTCTGACTCTAACAATTTCTGCCACCTGCAAAGGTGCTGTTAAAGTGCACAAATTTTATGACATGAAAGCAGGTCATTTGGTCCCTGGAGTCTCGGCCAGCTTTCAAAGCATTCTCATCAATCCCATTCCCCATCTATTCACCTGTGACCTATTCTCTCTCAAGTGGCCATCAGTTCTCCCAAATTCTCCCACCAATCATGAGAATCATTGTTTGGAATAGCAAGTGAGACAGCAGGAGCATTTGAAAGCTGCAAGTCCCATTGGGAGTCATTCTTATTTGTCATAGAAAAGTACAGTACAGAAACAGGCCCTTCTGTCCATTTAGTCCATGCTGCACCATTTAAACTGCCTTCTCATTTGACCTGCACTGGGACCATAGCCTTCCATCTATGTACCTATCCAGACTTCTTGCATAACTTGTTCTGGCAGCTCATTCCACACTCTCACAACCCTCTGAGTGAGAAGGTTTCCCCACATATTCTCCTTAAACATTTCATCTTTCATCCTTAACCCATGACATCTAGTTGTAGTTTCACCCTATCTCAGTGGAAAAAGTCTGCTTGCATTTACTCTATTTATGCCCCTCATAATTGTATATACCTCTTTCAAATCTCCTCTCAGTCTTCTACATTCCAAGTAATAAAGTCCTAGCTTATTCAAACTTTCCTTATCACTCAGGTCCTCCAAACCCGGCAACATCCTTGTAAATTTTCTCTTCGTCTTTGAACCATGGTTACATCTTTCCTGTAGTTAGGTGAGCAAAACTGCACACAATACTCCAAATTAGGCCTCACCAATGTTTTATACAATGTCAACACAACTTCCCATCTACTGTCCTCAATACTTGGATTTATTTGTGCAAACAAAAAGAAGAGAGGTATAAGCAGAGCGGCCATCATGTGAGTGGGCCAGTATTAGGCTTTGGCTAAACTGGCCTCAGTGAGAACAGGTGGAACCATAGTCATAGTCATAGCCATACTTTATTGATCCCGGGGGAAATTGGTTTTCGTTACAGTTGCACCATAATAATAAATAGTAATAGAACCATAAATAGTTAAATAGTAATATGTAAATTATGCCAGTAAATTATGAAATAAGTCCAGGACCAGCCTATCGGCTCAGGGTGTCTGACCCTCCAAGGGAGGAGTTGTAAAGTGATGGCCACAGGCAGGAATGACTTCCTATGACGCTCTGTGCTACATCTTGGTGGAATGAGTCTCTGGCTGAATGTGCTCCTGTGCCCACCCAGTACACTATGTAGTGAATGGGAGACATTGACCAAGATGGCATGCAACTTAGACAGCATCCTCTTTTCAGACACCACTGTGAGAGAGTCCAGTTCCAGCCCCACAACATCACTGGCCTTACGAATGAGTGTGTTGATTCTGTTAGTGTCTGCTACCCTCAGCCTGCTGCCCCAGCACACAACAGCAAACATGATAGCACTGGCCACCACAGACTCGTGGAACATCCTCAGCATCGTCCGGCAGATGGTAAAGGACCTCAGTCTCCTCGGGAAATAGAGACAGCTCTGACCCTTCTTGTAGACAGCCTCAGTGTTCTTTGACCAGTCCAGTTTATTTTCAATTCGTATCCCCAGGTATTTGTAATCCTCCACCATGTCCACACTGACCCCCTGGATGGAAACAGGGGTCACCAGTACCTTAGCTCTCCTCAGGTCTACCACCAGCTCCTTAGTCTTTTTCATATTAAGCTGCAGATAATTCTGCTCACACCATGTGACAAAGTTTCCACCGTAGCCCTGTACTCAACCTCGTCTCCCATAGAACATTACAGCACAGAAACCGGCCTTTTGGCCCTTCTTGGCTGTGCCGAACCATTTTTCTGCCTAGTCCAGCAGTCCCCAAATACTGGGCCGCGGACCGGTACCGGGCCGCAAGGCAAGCGCTACCGGGCCGCGAGGAAACGATATAATTTGGTGATATGAGTCAGCTGCACCTCTCCTCATTCCCTGTCACGCGCACTGTTGAGCTTGAACGTACGCGAGCTCATTACCCGCGCGTCGTCCATGTCAGCGCGGGAAGGAGATCAACTCCTCGAGCTTGCAAATGAAGGCGGGCTGAAAATTATGTTTGCCATGACATCTCTGCCGGCATTCTGGATCAAAGTCAAGGGCGAATATCCTGAGATAGCCACGGAAGCACCGAAAACGTTGCTTCCATTTCCAACATATCTCTGCAATGAATGTAACAAAAACTAAATTGCGGAATAGACTGGACATAAGGAACCCCCTTCGAGTATCGCTGTCTCCCATCACCCCTCGATAGGACCGTCTTGTTGCAGGAAAACAAGCCCAGGGCTCCCACTGATTCAGCGATATTGGTGTGTTGCAATGATTTTATATGTTCATGCGGGGAAAATATGTGCTGTGTATTTAATATCCAAACGTTACTTAAAATGTTATGATATTGACTTACTTATATAACCATATAACAATTACAGCATGGAAACAGGCCATCTCGGCCCTTCTAGTCCGTGCCGAATGCTACTCTCACCTAGTCCCACCGACCTGCACTCAGCCCATAACGGTCCATTCCTTTCCTGTCCATATACCTATCCAATTTAACTTTAAATGATAATATCGAACCTGCTTCTGCCACTTCTACTGGGAGTTCGTTCAACACATATTTCAAGCCCCCCTGTCCTCCCCTGATAATTGACTTATCGCTATATTCATGCGAGGAAAATATGCGCTGTGTGATTAATATTAAATTTGTTAGATAAACCTTTTTAGAAACGAAATTGAGTGTATTAGCCACTTATCACCGATATTCCGGTCGTGATTAACAGCGCCCCCCTCCCGAACAGAATTGCCAAAAACGATTTGTAGCAAAAAATGGCACGTGCACGCATACGCAATCACGCATGCGCACTGGTGCCCGCGCAAGGTTTCATGGTCATTGTAGTCTTTTGGTAAACACAACGTATTTGATTGCTACTGTACTCTTGTCCATTGGCAACCATTCCCCCCCCCCCCCACCGCCCCGGTCGGCCGGTCCACAAGAATATTGTCAATATGAAACTGGTCCGCACTGCAAAAAAGGTTGGGGGCCCCTGGCCTAGTCCCACTGACCTGCACCTGGACAAAATCCCTCATCCCTCTATACACCTCTCATCCATGTACCTGTCCAAGTTTTTCTTAAATGTTAAAAGTGAGCCTGCATTTACCACTTCATCTGGCAGCTCATTCCACACTCCCACCACTCTCTGTGTGAAGAAGCCCCTCCCCCTAATGTTCCCTTTAAACTTTTCCCCCTTCACCCTTAACCCATGTCCTCTGGTTTTTTTCTCCCCTAGCCTCAGAAAAAAAGCCTGCTTGCATTCACTCTATCTATACCCATCATAATTTTATATACCTCTATCAAATCTCCCCTCATTCTTCTACGCTCCAGGGAATAAAGCCCTAACCTGATCAACCTTTCTCTGTAACTGAGTTTCTCAAGTCCCGGCAACATCCTTGTAAACCTTCTCTGCACTCTTTCAACCTTATTAATATCCTTCCTGTAATTTGGTGACCAAAACTGTACATAATACTCCAAATTCGGCCTCACCAACGTCTTGTACGACCTCACCATAACATTCCAGCTCTTCTACTCAGTACTTTGATTTATAAAGGCCAATGTACCAAAAGCTCTCTTTACGACCCTATCTACCTGTGACTGGAGGCTAAAGATGTTGAGCTTTTTGGAATCATTTAGCTGATGTAGAATTTAAGCTTAAGAAGATAGAGCCAAAGCTATAACAAGTGTAGGCAAGATTGTATTTAAGGCAGTGGAATGTTCCTCGTGTAAACTGTGGGGCGGCTGAGTACCTAACAGTCTCTCTAATGAAGTGCACCTAACCTCAGCTGTTGACCGACAAGGTCAGGGAACTGGAGCTGGAGGTACAGGTAGTCAGGACAATCTGGGAAGCTGAAAGCATCATAGATGTGTCTTCTCCTGAGGTGGTCACTCCCAGAATGCAGCCTTCAGACAGCATATAGATGGAACCATAGAAAACAGCAACACAGAAAACAGGCCATTCGGCCCTTCTAGTCTGTGCCGAAACATTATTCCGCTAGTCCCATTGACCTGCACCCAGTCCATAACCCCCAGACCTCTCCCATCCATGTACCTAACCAATTTATTCTTAAAACTTAAGAGTGAGCCCGCATTTATCATGTCAGTTGGCAGTTCGTTCCACACTCCCACCACTCTCTAAGTGAAGAAGTTCCCCCTAATGTTCCTGCTAAACCTTTCCCCTTTCACCCTAAGGAGTCCTCTCTTATTTATCTCTCCTAATCTAAGTGGAAAGAGCCTACTCACATTTACTCTGTCTATACCCTCATAATTTTGTAAACCTGTACATGTAAACCTATATATAATATGTGTGACCACCAAGAGAAATAAGAGGAGTAAGCAGTCAGTGCAAGGTTCTTTTGTGGCCATTTCGCTCAGCAAACGATATACCTCATTGGATACCACTGGGGGTGGGGGAATGACCTATCAGGATGCAGCAACAGCAGCCAGGCCAGTGGCACGATGACCAGCTATGAGGCTCAGCAGGGAAGGGAAAGACGGGTAGTGTGGTAATGATAAGAGACTCGATAGCTAAGGTGGGGTGGGGGTGGGTACAGGAGATTCTGTGGCTACGAAAACAACACCAGGATGGTGTGTTGCTTCCCAGTTGCTAGGGCCCAGGATATCTCAGAGAAGCTGCAGAAGATTCTCAAGAGGAAGGGTGAGCAGCCGGAGGTCATGATGCACATTGGCAACAATGACGTAGGATGAGGTCCTGCCTGGTGAGTATCGGGAGTTGAGGAATAAACTAAAAAGTAAGATCTCCAAGATAGTAATCTCTGGATTACTCCCAGTGCCACGTGCTAGTCAGGGCAGGAATAGGATGATGGTACAGATGAATGAGTGGTTGTGGAAGTGGTGCAGAGGGCAGTGTTTCAGATTTTTAGATCATTGGGGTCTCTTCTGGGCTAAATATGACCTGTCCAAAAAGAACGGGTTACACCTGAGCACAGGGGGACCAATATCCTTACAGGCAACACACACACAGGATGCTGGTGAACGCAGCAGGCCAGGCAGCATCTATAGGAAGAAGTACAGTCGATGTTTCAAGCCGAGACCCTTCGTCAGGACTAACTGAAAGAAGAGATAGTAAGAGATTTGAAAGTGGGAGGGGGAGCGGGAGGGGGAGATCCGAAATGATAGGTGAAGATGGGAGGGGGGTGCGGAGAATGGAGCTAAGAGCTGGAAAGTTGATTGGCAAAAGGGGTACGAGGCTGGAGAAGGGAGAGGATCATCGGACGGGAGAACGAGGGAGAAAGAAAGGGGGGGGAAGCCCAGCGGAATATATAGTGAGAGGGGCAGAGGGAGAAAAAGGAGCGACAGAGAGAAAATATTAATAATAAATAAATAACGGATGGGGTACGAAGGGGAGGTGGGGCATTAACAAAAGTAAGAGAAGTCAGTGTTCCTGCCATCAGGTTGGAGGCTACCCAGACAGAATACAAGGTGTTGTTCCTCCAACCTGAGTGTGACTTCATCTTTACAGTAGAGGAGACCGTATTTATTTATTATTATTAAATTTTTTCTCTCTTTCTCCTTTTGCTCCCTCTGTCCCCCTCACTATACTCCTTGCCCATCCTCTGGGCTTCCCCCCTCCCCCTTTCTTTCTCCCTAGGCCTCCTGTCCCATGATCCTCTCATATCCCTTTTGCCAATCAACTGTCCAGCTCTTGGCTCCATCCCTCCTCCTCCTGTCTCCTATCATTTTAGATCTCCCCCTCCCCCTCCCCTTTTCAAATCTCTTACTAGCTCCTCTTTCAGTTAGTCCTGACGAAGGGTCTCAGCCTGAAACGTCGACTGTACCTCTTCCTATAGATGCTGCCTGGTCTGCTGCATTCACCAGCATTTTTGTGTGTGTTGCTTGAAATTCCAGCATCTGCAGAGTTCCTCGTGTTTGCAATATCCTTACAAGCAGGTTTGCTAGAGATGGTAGGGAGGGTTTAAACTAATTGGGCAGGGGTATTAGGACAGGAGTGACAGGGCTGAGGAGGAGGCTTTTGGTATACAACTAGGTGCTGTGTGTAGTGAGACTGTGAGGAAGGACAGGCAGATGATAGGGCAATATTGCAGTCAGTGGGATGAGTTAAAGTGTAACAGGGGACCAAAATCAGAAAGGGTGTTGAATACAGACTGAAAGTGTTAAATTTGAAGGCACACAGTATATGGAATAAGGTAGATGATCTGGAAGTGCACTTAGAAATTGACAGGTATGGTGTTATGGCCATCACTGAGTTGTAGCTCAAAGACCATGGTTGTGAGCTTAACTTCCAAGGATACACCTTGTATTGAAAGGACAGCAGGTAGGCCGAGGAGGTGGGGTGGCCATGTTGGCAAAAAATGAAATCAAACTCTTAGAAAGAGGTGACAGAGGATTGGAAGGTGTAGAATCCTTGTGAGTAATGTTCTGAACCTACAAGTTGATAAACCGTGATGAGAATTATATACAGGCCTCCGAACAGTAGCCAGGATGCGGTATATAAATCACAATGGGACATAGAAAATACATTTAAAAAGGATAATGTTACAATAGCCATGGGGGATTTCAATATGCAGGTAGATTAGGGAAATCATGTTAGTGCTGCATCCCTGTAGAGGGAATTTGTATAATGATACTGAAAGTTTTTTCAGATATATAAAGTGTAAAAGAGAGGCGAGAGTGTATATCAGACTGCTGGAAAATGACACTGGAGAGGTAGTAATGAGGGACAATGAAATGGAGGGTGACCTTAACAAGTATTTTGCGTCAGTTTTCATTGTGGACGACACTAGCAGAATGCCAGAAGACCTGAGTGTTAAGGGCCAGAAGTGAGTGTAGTTGCTATTACTAAGGAAAAGGTGCTGGTGATGCCGAAAGGTCTGATGGTAGATGTCGCCTGGACTAGATGAACTGCGCCCCAGCGTTCTGAAAGAGGTAGCTGAAAAGATTGTGGAGGCATTAGTAATCATCTTTCGAGAATCACTAGAATCACTCCACTGTTTAAGAAGGGAGGGAGGCCAGTTAGCCTGACTTCAATGATTGAGAATGTGTCGGAGTCCACTATTAAGGATGAGGTCGGGGTACTTGGAGGCACCTGATAAAGTAGGCCAAAGTCAGCATGGTTTCTTTAAGGGGAGCTCTTGCCTGAAAAATATTAGAATTGTTTGATGAAGTAACAGGCAGGATGGACAAAGGACAGTCAGTAGATGTTGTTTACTTGGATTTCCAGAAGGCCGTCGACAAGGTGCCACACATGAGGCTGCTTAAAAAGGTAAGAGGTTATGATATTACAGGAAAGATACCATCACGGATAGAAGATTAGCTGATTGGCAAGCTGCAAAGAGTGGGAATAAAGGGGGCCTTTTCTGGATGGCGGCCTGATTTTTGAATTTTCTCTCTGTTTATAAAATAGTGAATGCATGAATTCCTTCTACCAAGGTACATGGCCATACACTTCTCTACACTATATTCCAACTGTCACCTCTTTGCCGATTCTCCCAATCTGTCGAACTCCTTCAGCAGACTCACTGCTTTCCCAAAATACCTGCACATCCACCTATCTTTGTATTATTTGCAAACTTGGCCACAAATCCATCAATTCCATCATCCAAATTGTTGCCATATAACGTGAAAAGAAGCGGAATAATTTCAAAGGAGATATGAGGGGCAAGTTTCTTTACACAGTTATGGGTGCCTGGAGTGCACCACCCGGTGTGTTGGTAGAGGCTTTTAAGAGATGTTTAGATAAATGGAAGAACATGGACATTGTTTTGGCAGAAGAGGTGAGTTTAGTTGGCCATTTGATCACTAATTTAATCAATTTGGCATAACATTGAGGATTGAAGGGCCAGTTTCTGTGCTCTGTTCAAGTTCTATCACCTCAACTGGTTACTTGTTGAACTTTATATCAACACAGCTTACTGAAACGTTTAGATTCAACAGCCTCACAAGTTTGTAAAGGCTACATTGTGAAAGAGATGAGCATGCCTACTTTGTAAGACAGGAATTAAAATTGTAAATTGCATTTGGAAAGAATATTTCTTAATTATGGACATAGTACAGGTCGACCTTCACTAACCCGGCACCATTGGGACCTGAGGAGTACTGGATTAGTGAAAATGCCGAATTACAGAAGGATCACATTAAGCATAATCAGTGCCGGATTATCGAAGGAACTGGATTACAGATAGTCGGATTAGTGAAGGTTGACTTGTACTTTAATAGTGAAGAACTGAGCCATACAGATTGAGAAGGTCCACATTCAGTATGGTTCTGAGTTACCTCACCTTGGCAAACTGAAGAAGAAGAACTTCAGTGACTTCCAGGTCTCCAAGCCAGGGAGGGAAAAAATAAAGTTTAACTATCTTTACACTGTAAGTTTCTATGTAGCATTCACTGCACAAGATGGGTGGAAGCTCTGGGTCAGGCCTCCAAATCCAAATAGCTGATCATCTTGACTTGGGTAAAATTGGCCACTTAGCTAAGTTAATTGAGGGAAATATACCTGCATGACCATTGGGAGTGGCCTTTGTTCCAGATAGGAGGAAGTCCAGTGTTTTGTAATGGCGGTCTGCTTTACAGTTTTAAACCTCTGGTTCGGAATGATAAGCACATAAGACAATCAGGATTAAGATGTGTTCTATTTCATTTATTTATTTAGCAATACATGCAAAGTAGGCCCTTCCTGGCCCTTTGAGGCACACGTCCCAGCAACCCCCAACAAACCAGGTAAACTCTAACCTAATCACGGGATAATTTCTGATGACCAATTAACCGACCCGGTAGGTCTTTGGACTGTGGGAGGAAACTGAAGCTCATGGGGAAATCCCACACATTCCTCAGGTACAGAGACTCCTTACAGAACAGATACCTTAAAGAACAGTGCCAAAATTGAACTCTGAATTATGGGTTGTAATAGCATCCCGCTAATGACTAACCGCTGCACTATGCTACGCTAACCGCCTTGTGTTGTTTTGGTGGCAAGCTTATTCCCCGAAGTAACTTGAGATAGAACACTACTCAGTGGCCTAGAAACATCTTAATCCAGAGTAAGTAATTGTATTTTAGTCCAGCAACCCACTGATTTAACCCCTGGCCTAATCGCAATGACCAATTAACTGACTGACCAATAAGTCTTTGGACAGTGTGAAGAAACCAGATTACCTGGAGGAAACACTTTGTACAAACTTTCATACAGAGGATGCCGGAATTGAGCTCCAACCTCTGACAGAGCAAGCTGTCGTAGCGTCACGCTAGCTGCTATACTACCGTGCCACCAGATGATAGGGACAACAGTTTTTAAATCCATTAAATCCTAAAAGGGATGTAAGTACTGTGGGCATCAGATTTACATTCTATGGGGCACTTGGAGGAGATACCCCATTACCTCCGGTGGTTGACACGGGATTCCTTTAGTCTTGATACTGCAGTATACCTAGATTTTCCAATTTGTTTATCGTTGTGTAAACTGTTTTTGTTGAACCTGCAGAAATGCTGTTTTCACAAATCACCCCTGTCTCTTGTTTTACTTGGATGTTCCTGTATTAACACCAACTGCTACTCCTGCTCCACCGCTTGTTTGGGTTTGCCTCTTTCATGACTTCCCCTGAACCCCTGTCGGCATCTTCCCACTGTACAATCCCTGAAGTCCCAATCCAGCACTTCTCCTGCCCATTAAGTGGTGGATTTGACTCGAAGATTTAATGCTGCTGGACGCTGTGGTTAAATCCAGCAAATGCAGGAGGAAGGCCCGTGTCAAAGTTGACTTCCCTGCCATTTTCACAATCGCATGTAAGTACAGTTGTTATGTGCTGGGACATTAAGCAGCCAAGTCCCAGCACATAACATCATATAAGCAACATTCATAGGAAAAACTTAAATGTACTATGAGCTGTACACATTTCTTAAAGAAAAAACACAATTAGAACAAAAGAAATAGTCCATTTTAGAGCAAAGTGATCAAAGTAGTCACAGTTTACTGAGGTACTGAGGTAGTTATTAGGGTTGTGCCAACTGGTTCAAGAACAAAATAATTGAAAGGCAGTAGTTGTTCTTGAACTTAGTGATGTTGGACCTCTAGCTTATATATCTCCTGCCCAGTGCTAGCTGTGAGAAGATGGCATGGCCGAGGTAATGGGGACCTTTGATCGATGTTGCTGCTTTGAGACAGCACCTCTAGAAGCTCCAGCCCTTTTACTGTCATCATCCCTTTCATTTCTAACTCTATGAAAGTGACCCTGATGGTATATTTGACCCTGAATCGAGCTCCATTCCATGACTGAGGGCCATCATTTTCCAACTCTGTAGCATTGCCTGTACTTTTTAGATTTAGAGATACAGCACAGTAACAGGCCCTTCTGTCACAACAAGCTTGTGCTGCCCCGTTACACGCTGCGCTGTGGCCAATTAACCTATTAACGTACATTTCAGAATGTGGGAGGAAACCGGATCCCCTGAGGAAACCCACACGGTCACAGGGAAACCGTACAAACTCCTTACAAGTAGTGGTGGGAAATGAACACAGCTCACTGGCACTGCAAAGCGATGCGTTAAACACTGTGCTACTGTCCTGCCCTGCTCAGCTCATCTACCCTGGACAACTTCAGCCATGCCTTTTGTCATCCTTGCACTTGACTGATTTAGCTTCCCAAAATCTACTCTTTATGGACTAGTGTTTATCCAGAACTCTGCAACTTATGCTATGACCATTCCATTTGCTCATCTTCCAACAATCTACAGTATGTTTCCTTCACTTAAGCATTGTGTCAATTTTTAAATTCTTTACTTTTTTTTTGAAGTTTCTTCATAGTGTGGCCTTTGCTTATTTCAGTTATCTCCAGCACTGTAAGCCTCTAAGAAATATGTGTTCCTCTAGTTCTGGGCTTCTGATTATCCATCAATTTAATCGTTCTATCTTTGTCTGTGCCATCAGCTACCAAGGTCCTAAATTCTTAAATCTCTCTGCCTCTCTGTACTTCTTTCTGACACTTGTTAGAGTCACCTATTCAACCAGATTTGGTTGTCTAACCTAATATCACCAGTCTGCAGTAAGTGTGAAGTATTAATGCACTAAAACTGCAATGTAAATGGCTGACAACACACACAAAATGCTGGAGGAACTCAGCCGGTGTTGTATTTATGGCAGCAACAACAGAAAGAGCGAAGCAATTTTATAGTATTGGCAAAGAGTACGTTTAATTAGGAGGTGATGGAATAATATAACCAGGAATGAAAAAGAAGAGAGAAAAGTGTTAAAGCAGGAACTTCATCTACTGTCTGTATAGAGTAAACATTCCTTTAAGTGGACAGCTTTCCCTCTCATGACCTCAAACATCTTCAGGTTCAAATTGTTCAGAAATTTATAAAATGCTGATTTCCAAAAAAAAAGTTTCCATTTGGAATCCGAACTATGTGTAGAGCACCCTGTGCTACAGGGGAATGCATTCCGAGAAAACTGTCCAGATCGCAGTTTTCCATTACATAATCCTTTGACAGAAATTGACAAAATATGTGTTTATTTAGTTTTTATTTTCCTCACACAAATTCTGCAAGAGCAAATTTTATTATATAGCACAAAGCTTTTGTTATTGATTTGTGATTTCTGAAAGGGCAAATTTCCATTACCCAAACTGCCATAACTTGGGGAGTTTGATGTTAAAGTTGCTTTAATTATTGTTTGCCAATATTAGTTTCATATTCTCTGATGTTGTAAATTATTTGTTTGAGGATTTGAGGCTGAATAAAACATAAAAGAGCACCTTAACACTTTTACAAGGTTTGAATTCAGACCTTAGTATATTAATTAGATCAAAGAACAATTACCTGAAACTGAGATAGGCATCTACAGTACTTACCAAACCAAAGGCATTTACTAACTAAACATTGCTGAAAGTGAGCTTTAGGGGGCGCATTGCTGATTGTTTAGAGGTGAACAGGTGCTGTGGCGTAAGTGATGGAGAAGATGGAGACTGGAAGATCCCATTGATCTGTACTGAGCTTGCTGACTTCGGAGAGGGCTGCAGTTAGTGTTAGCCACTGCTTCTTGCAGCTTGGGAGACAAGTAGTACAGTCAGATGTGCTCTCTTGAAGGTCCCTGATGAGTGCTGAGAGCTGGAAAGAATATGTAAGTAGAATCAGGCACAAACACCCTGCTGTCCATAATTACCCTCCTGGTATGTTTTCTACCCCAATGTAAATAATGGACAGTTGAATGATTCCTACAATGGAAGGGTGGCAAAGAGAAATGCTTCCGTATTGATTCACTGTCTTGAAGAGGAGAGAAATAAAGTTGTGTAAAATTGAGGTCCATGATAATGTATATCTTTACCAGAAAAAATAGTTGTTCTAATATTTGATGTGTGATTTTAGGTTTTAGTATATCTGATTTCCCTGCCCCCTTTATACTTAGGCACCCTGTTTCTTCCCTGATTGTTCTGGATTATTAGAATTACTTTAAAATGTTATTTCCAACTTGACTGTACTCATCAAATCATTTTCTTTTGTTTTGCTGATAGTTGGTGACACAGGCTTTGAATTAAACCAGTGGCCGTCGTGAAAGTGTGTTTAATCAAAAATATTAGATATACCATACTCATCAAATGGCTCCTGCTGAGGTGTGACCCTGTTTTCCTTCATGGCTTGTGGGCATCACTAAACCCACGAGTAAATGCTTCTGTGAAAGTGTCTGCTTGACTGCGGCAGACAGAGCAATGACCACTTCTTCAGGAGAGTTTTCCAGGACTGCGACTAAGTGCCAACATCCTTCCAAGTTGGGATGCTGTGACTGAGGTACTGTAATGATATATACGTGTTCCCCATGCCCTTGTCCTTCCACGTGGCAGAAGTTGGGAAACGCTGCCAAAGAAGAGTTGGTCCGTTGAAAGTCCTTGGCTGATGATGACACTAGAACAGGACGTCTTTGGACTGTGGAGGAAACCAGAGCACCCAGAGGAAACCCATGTGGTCACGGGGAGAATGTACAAACTCCTTGCAGACAGCGCTGGAATTGAACTCTAAACTCCGGAATGCCTTGAGCTGCAATTGCGCCACGCTAACCTCTACATTGTGGTGCACTATCGTTGTAGTGAAGGAAACAAACAACTAGTTTATGTTTTGCAAATGTTAACCATCTTTTGTGGCAATGATATAGCTGGGTTGCAAATGCTGGCCCTGATGCTTTTGAAGAATCCTTCTTTTTCAAGGAGAAGCAGCATCTATTGCACCAAGATATCCCAAGGCACTTCTGTGAGCTTTGAGGGAGTAATTAGGACAGAAGAACAAAATTTTATTTGGGTACATTGCAGCTTGGTGTGGCAACTGCTCTGTCTATGAGCAAAAGAAACTGCACAGAGCTGTGATCAAGGCTTGGCACATCATGGAAACCGAGGCTGGTTTCCCATGGACTCTGTCTACACTTCTCACTACCGTGTTAAAGCAGCCAGCATAGTGACGGATCCCACCCACACAGACATTCTTTCTTATCTCTCATAGGGCTGAAGATAGTAAAAGTCTGAAAAGATATAACACCAGGCATAAAAACAGCTTCTACCTTACTGGTATAGGACTACAGAACAGTTCTCTAGGAAGATAAAATGGATTCTTGACCTCACAGTCTACCTCAGTATAGCCTTGTACTGTATTGTCTACCTGCAATGTAATTTAAACACTTTATTCTGCACTCTGTTATTGTTTAACCTTGTACTATCTAAATGTGCTGTTATGATAAATTGATCTGTATGAACACAATGCAAGACAATTATTTTCACTGTACCTCGGTACCTATGACAATAATAAACCAGTTTACCAATTTTAGTGAAAGCTTTCTCACATGACCTCAAAGAGGTGGGTGGACAGAAAGATTTAGGGAACAAATCCGGAAGTATTGAGCCTTAACAGCTGAAGGTGCAGACGCGCCTGGAGAATCAGTTAATTTGAGGACGATCAAGAAGAAGAGGGCAGATATCTTAAGGTTTTTCCTTGCAGATTTTGCATCCTCTGGTATGATATAAGGAGCCCATTAATGTCTCGATGAAAAGATGTTCCGACCTATTTTGGAGACTGCAACAAATCAACTGATTCTTTATCTCGAATCTGTTGGTTTCTGCATCACCACTTCCCACCCACTGTCAACCTTCAATGGACCCTTTTATCGGATATCTTACTGTTGAGAAGTGATTGGAAGTGGTGAGAGGAGCCTCAGGTTTGAGGCCCTTTGAGCTTAGTTCAGTTTTTGACTTAAATATTTGTCAGCCATGCTTCGCTGTCAGCAGACTTGGTCTTTTTTTTTACTTTTTTCACAGTGATATATTAGTACAGGAGTGGGGGACTGCTTCACTGCCAGAGGAGAGATTGAATCAAGATTCCAATTGTTCCCTTAAGTAGAGCCTCGAGCAGAGCTAAAAGATCCCACAGTGCTATTTGAAGAAAAACAGGAGTGTGCTCCCAGCATCAAAGGGAAAATCAATTCCTCCACCAACAGAGCCAAATCACTGCTGACTGTGGAGCTTAAATGGATGAAATTTGGTTGCCAGCTTCTGTACTACAGTGCGTTCATTTCAAAAATAATTATTTGGTGATTAAAGTAGTTTAGAACTGCCAGGGGACACAAGGGGCTCTGTTTAAAGTTGAGTATTTTCTTACTGGTCCATTGTGCTACTGGAGAAGAGTAATAATTGCACAGAGGTTGTAATGTGTAACATATATCAGCAGCAGATCCAAAACGAAGCTGACAAGATTTCTAATCGGGTAGAACTGTCGACTAGGTTAGACCAAACCAATTACGGAGATGGATGAAGCCTAAAGAGGATCCGCTAAAAGTGAAAGCTTTTGATGATGCCACTGCAGATCCACTCTTTCATCAAGTTTTACCACTAAGCCGTTTATGCTCCTTAAAACCTGCTGTTTTTCACCTTGCATTCCCATCTCTTATCATATTTCCCTCTGCCTATCCTCTAAACACACTGCTGTTTTTGGTTTGTCCTTGGGGACAGCAATAGACTTTGAAGTACCACATGTGAATCTCCTTCTGTTATGGGCCTCCCCTCCTTTGCTCCCTTTGGGCTGTTTATGTGTTCGCCCTTATCATTATGGCTGTCGTTTCTAATAATCCATCGCTCATCATCACCCTTGAGGCCCGAGGGTTTGTTTGTGTTTTAATGAGTACACCAGGTCTCAGTGTGTGGGGTTAAAATGCCCTTTGTTCTTCTTCACAAGTTATGCAAATTCCATTAGCAGAAGCATTCATCTGCAAAAAAACATTCTTGTCATTTTTTTTCCAGCAAACACTCTTACTGAAGAAAACAAAGTAAAGGTTCCTTTGTAATGCATTTGCACGGACAAATTCTTTCTAACAATGTTCTCTAGAACTAACATAGCTTGTTATCAGGCTTGATTAAGAGAATAATCTTCAATCTAGTACTTCGCTATAAAAATCTTCTATGTGCTTCATGCTCAAAAGAAAGCTAAAACACAATTTTGTATTAAAATAAATTTAAATCTCCATTTTCATTCTGATTAACTTTTTCTCATATTTCATGCTGAGCTCCCGTAACACTGTCATATGATACCTGAGACAAATAGCCAATCTTTCTGATTTTATCCTGGGCAAAATGAGTTGGCAAGCTTTTTTTTTGTGTGTTCTGACACAGACACATCCATTGTCCATTTCTACCATCAGCAGATACATTTTTGGGGTAAAGAGTCGACAGGTCGTGGTGCAGTATGAATGTTTTTTCCTTCTCTTCATTTTAGGGACATGAAATCAACTCTAGAATCATCACAACCACATTATCCTCACTGAGCTGGTAACTCAGCACCAAAGTTAGACATCCCGTTGCTGATTTGTTGTGCTTTTCATTAAGTATTTTTGCTTCATAATCCTCTGCTGTAGATTGTTGCATTTGCAAGTATATCATTTTCAGCCGAAGGTACTGGGTACTCCACATTTTGATATCTCCTTACTATATAGGACCATTTGGCCCATCAAGTCTATACTGACTCACAAAGCAATTCCGTCTCCCCAGAAATCTTCTCCCTATCTTATTCCCAATCACTCCATCCAGAATTTTACCATCCAGCTGCACTAGGGTAATTTAAAATTCAAAGTTCAAAGTAAATTTATTATTCAAGTATGTATAGATCACCATATCAGAATCAGGTTTATTATCACCAGCATGCATTGTGAAATTTGTTAACTTAGCAGCAGCGGTTCAAGGCAAAGCATAATATAGAAAAAAAAAGGTAAAAATAAATAAATAAATATACAACTTGTATTATATTAACTATAACCATTTATTACTCTGAGATTCATTTTCTTGTAGGCATTCATGGTAGAACAGAGAGTTACAGAAGAATCAATGAAAAACTACACAGGAGTAAACTGACAAATAGCCAATGTGCAAAAGAGGCAATCTGTGCAGATACAAAATAGCAATCATAATAATCAATAGATAAGTGAATAAGTAATACTGAGATCATGAGTTGTAGAGTCTTTGAAAGTGAATCCGTAGGTTGTGGAATCAGTTCAGTGTAGAGGTGAGTGAAGTTATCCACGCTGGTTCAGGAGCCTGATGGTTATTCGTGAACGTAGTCCTGTGGGATCTAAGGTCCTGTACCACCTTCCTGTTGGTAGCAGTGAGAAGAGAGCATGGCCTGGGTGGCGGGAGTCTGGGATGATTGATGCTGCTTTTGTGTTGCAGTGCTTCTGGTAGATATATCAATGGTAGGGAGGGCTTCTCCTGTGATGGACTGGCTGTATCCACCACTTTGTGTAGGCTTTTCTGTTCTTTGATTCTAGTGTTTCAATACCTGGCCGTGATGCAACCAGTCACGAGACTCTCCACTGTGCATCTCTGGAAGTTTGTCAAAGTTTTAGATAATGTGCAGAATCTGTGCAAACTTTTAAGAGATTAGAGGTGCTGTTATGCCTTCTTTGTAATTGCACCTACATGGTGATACCATGGCAGATCCTCTGAAATGATAACACCAAATAATTTCAAGTTGCTGACCCTCTCCACCTCTGATACCCTAATGAGAACAGGCTCATGAATCTCTGCTTTCTTTCCCCTGTGGTCAATAATTAGCTCTTTGGTTTGGCTGGCATTGAGTTACATTGATCAGTTCACCTCCCAACATCTTTGAATTTGGAAGGAAACTGGAGCACCTGAAGAAATCCTATGTAGTCAAAGAGAGAATGTGAAAACTCCACGCAAAAAGCACAGGGGTCGGGATAGAACCAGGGTCATGGGAACATTGAAATCGATTTACA
This sequence comes from Mobula birostris, assembly GCF_030028105.1. Lineage (NCBI taxonomy): Eukaryota > Metazoa > Chordata > Chondrichthyes > Myliobatiformes > Myliobatidae > Mobula > Mobula birostris. The sequence goes on along the minus strand of NC_092381.1, from coordinate 62,507,803 downwards.
AGTTGTGCCAATTGATGTTGAGAGTGAGAACTCTTTCCTGGGACAAAGATATAGAAACAATTAGAAGATTCCATTTTGTTGCTTGGGTTAAAATCAATCTGGACATTTTCTATATGTAAAGCTCAGTTCTGCAATGTCACTAATTTGGTTTATAACAAATAGTCATTTCTGAATTGTGGCATTTAGTCAAAAACTGAGGGCTGTAGATTCCAATGTTTGTATGTTTGTATTGGATCTTGTGTATTATCGAGCAAGTGCTGAATGTTTGGGATTGTTTCCTTTTACATACCGTGTAGAACTCAATTCTTTTAACAGATTGACTATTTACAGTTACATTCATAGATGTGTAAAGAATCAAAGGCACAGAAATTGAACAGTGGTGCAATTAACCAGATGCTTTTTTCTTTTAGTTTCCTCTTTGATGAATGTATCAAGCCTCTCCTTAAATCTGACTATCTTCAGTCATTGCATATAGCTGTGAATTCTGCATTATCCACATTCTGTGTAAGAAAATCTTCATAATTATTTCTACACTTTTTCCAGTGTCCCTTTTCCAGAACTGTTTCTGGATATGCACACTAAGAATGTGGTCTTTTCAAGGTTTGATAGGAATAACGGGACAATATTAACACTCCCCGCCCCTCTTCTAAATTTCTGTTTCTCTCCAGAAGACATTCAACACTTTGTATCCTTTATGACCCCAGCGTCCTGCCTTGCTACTATTAGTGATTTATGTACCAGGATTCCGAGGACTCTGTGTCTGCACTCTTTAATTTCCTTAGTAAGGTCTCCTTACTCACATGATGTATATCAAAGTCAAATTTTGATATGTTGAATTTAATTTCAATTCATGTACTTAGCACAATTCCTTAATTTAACTACTTCAGACCCAGAGAGTTTCCATAAGGAAATAAGATGATTATGCACAACATTCTTGCAGAATGGCTACAACCAAAGGAAATCAATCAGGCCCTTAAAAGCGCCAACGGTTAAACAACAATGAGGAGGAACCCATCATCTAGGGCCAAAATACATCTCTGATCTGTTACTGCATTATGAACCTTCCTGAGCTCTCAGGTAGCTTGGGGCAGGTCTGCTTACCGTCCTCAGGATCAAAACTAAACATGGTGAAGCAGCTTTTAGTTACTATGCTCCACATATCTGGAATAACCTTCCAGATGATTTGAAGTCTGCCCCAACTTCAAGCTCTTTTTAAATCGAGGCTTAAAACTTTTCTTTTCACTGTATCTTTTAATTAGAATCTCCTGCATTGTAACTTCTATTTCTTTATTTTTATGTGTGATTTTATTCTCTTTATATTGTCTGAAATTTGATGTTTTATTTTTATATCTTGTCCTTTGTAAAGCACCTTGAACTGCTTGGTGTTTGAAAAGCGATATACAAGTAAACTTGCCTTGCCTTGCTACTGTCTGTTCTGTCTGCCCTATATTTCCAGTGTCTAGAAGGTTCACCAGGATTCTGAAGAAATATCAGAATAATACCATCCACAAACCCGTAAGGAAGCTCAAATCACAGCTTATTCAGGTCAAAAGATGACCTGGGACTCAGGACGACTGGCATTTACAGGATTCCCTGTGAATGCGGAGCAGCGTATATCGGCCAGACAGGGTGTACAGTGGAAACCCGCATCAAGGAGCATAGAAGGTGTATCCATTTGGGTTACCCGGAGAAATCGGCGGTAGCAGAACATTGCATTTGAAATGGCCATAGGGTCGACTTCGACAGCACAAAGCTACTGTGCCATGCCAATGACTTTTGGGACCGCCTGGTAAAGGAAGCCATTGAAATAAAACTGGAGGAAAAGAATTTTAACAAAGATGAAGGTCTCACTCCAAGTAAGAACCTGAATTCGATTGTAAACAAGGTAGGACAGCGGAAACCTGATTGGATGAGGACTACCGATCAAGAGGGGCGGACAATGGAAGTATACATACCACTGGACTAGACTTGCCTAGGCATCATCCCTGATGAAGATGACAGAGTTGGTCAAAAAAAATGTTGGATAAAATCGATACTTGAACCCAGCTAGATGCCTGAGAAGAGTTTATCTGTCATATACACCATAAAAGCACTAGTTCCTTATGCTTTTTATCACCAAAGCAAGACTGATTCAGAAAATATCAAAGTACTCTCGGGGTTTATCCATAGTTTTAGGCAGAGTAATTGTGATAATTCTCTTTACCTCATATGTTGTATATCCAACTGATCTTGAACTTGAATTGGAAATAACAGGCACTCTCAAATGAAAATGGTCCTTGCCAGTGGTAACATCCCTCAATGTGATGTGTGCAAACAAGAAATCCCAAACAATAACAAACACGATAAGCAGCCTTTGGATCACATCCTTGCAAGAATGGTGTGAAATTGCATCATTGGTACAACTTGTAATTCGTTTTTACAGAAGGATCTTCTGGCCATAATCTAAAGCACATTATCTGTAGTTAATTGCGGGGTGAATGTTTTGTTTTTGAGGTGAAAGGCTGTAAATTTGGTTTATTATTAAAAGATAGTTTATGATTTTCTTTGAACGCCTATCTCCACATATCCCTCCCTTTTAGAGCTTTCTGCTGCAAGTCAGTCCTTTCACTTGATGTTCCGGAGTTCCAGTGCCGATCTGTAAGGAGTCCCTGTACATCCTCCCTGTAGAGCGTGTGGGTTCTCCCTGGCTGCTCTGGTATCCTCCCACAGTCCAAAGATGTACCATGCAGGTTAATTAGTCATTGTAAATTGTCCTGTGATTAGGTTGGGGTTAATCAGGGTTGTGGGGCAGCATGGCTCCAAGGGCCAGAAGGACCTACGCTGCGCTGTATCAGTAATAAATAATAAATAAACAAGAGTCCTAAGGCTTTTCTGACACATCAATTTTTTCATTGTTTCTTACCTATCAGTTAATGGGGACATCATTTCAAACCCTCATTTTACTTCCCCAATAAAAAGCAGGCAAGCAATTTTCTGAAGATTCATGGAAATCTGACGAGGTACCATTCCTTTCTAGACTCAGTTATACAGCAGCAAGTTCTGCTAGTCAGTATTTCTTAACCTGAGAGTCAATTAGCAGAATCATAAGGCCTGGCTACATCCAAGTGGGACAGTGTCTACACCTCACATGAAGATTGCCTGTGGTACCTGGGTTTCAGAGGGATAGAGGCCTAAGGAGGACTTTGTCCTTCGTTTATCTTTTGTGATTCGACTAACTGGTCAAGCAGCTTCCTACTCTTAGTGATTTGTAAAAGGTAAATGTTTAAACACTTGAATAGCTGAAAGTGTTCTTTTAGCATTGACTTGTGGGGTGCTAGACTATCAAAATGTGGAGTTGAGGATTAAAAACAGGCACATTTCCCTTGTCCCTTTTACCACCCCAGCACTTCCAAGCAAACGAAACATGCTTTTCATTACAGTCACTCTTGTAATGTAGGAAATGTAGCAGCCAATTTTGCACATGACAGGCACATATAAACAGTAGTGTGATTCTGTCCAGATTGTGCTTTGGTGATGTTGGTGGATGGTTGAATAATAGCCTGCATACTAGGGAGAAGTGCCCTGCTCTTCTTCAGAGTGGTGCCAACAAATGTTTTAAGTCAACTGAAAGCATCTCATCTGAAGGAAGCTATATTCCAGTTCAAATATTTGAATAATGCAACGGTGATTTTTTTTCCCCACCTTATACAGTACATTGGCTATGGAGCTAAGGGGTTTGAGAAACATCAAAAGACATTGGACCTTGTAGTGTGTGAGATAAATGGGCCACGTTGGGAATCAGACTGCCTCATGCAGGCACAAAATTCATAAATCACTGAAAGCTTCATGCAGGGGATGGGAGAAGTGAGTAGAAGTGCAAAAAATTCCTCCCCCCCCCCCACCCACCCACTTTCTTATTTCAAAGGAAAAGGCTTAGGTATTTTTGTTCTTAGTTCAATCAACAAAAACTTGCTTCATCTCAGTGTACATTAATCTTAACCTCACCTTGAGTCGGGAGGGCAGGGTTCAACTCCCAGTCTAGGGATGGAGCACAGAATCAAGAGCAAAAGATAAACTGCTGGAAGAGCTCGGTGTACTGAGCAACATCTGTGGGGACAGAAGGATTGTTGATATTTGGTTAGGGACGCTGTATCTGGAGCACAGGATCCAGTTTGGCATCTCACTGCAGCAGTGAGTGAACATTGCACTGTCAGTGGATAAAATATTAACTCTAAGCCTTGTCTCCTGTCTAAGGTGAAGATAAAACTTCATGTAGCAGTATTTTGATATGAGAAAGAAAGTGAATGCTGATAATGTGACCTATATATCCCACAGTTAACATCACTAAAACAAACTGTCTGGTGATTATCAAACCAGTCTCTCTTATATTAGGACAGGAGAGACATCTGCAGTGACTATACTGCAGATGTTCTCCATTGTCTATAAATGGTTTTGCAACATCATCCCTTTATAAAAGGTACTGCACTGATGTAAGTTTTTAAAAATTTTTTTGTATTCAACCTTTTATTTTTTTATTCCTCTTTTATATAACTCCATTTTGAATAAATGCAGTTGCATTGTGGAAACAGTTGATCAAGTTTGTTAAGCAAGTAATCTTGGGTAAACTTTTCCATTCCTGCTCCCTGCTGTAAGTATGATTTCGCTGTGACCATGAATTCTGGGGATAGGCGGCACAAAAGAAAACAGAGACCCAGTCACGGTGGGAAGTTAAGATGCCCGACTGGACAGCATTCAGCATTGATGTGAAGTTCCATCAGGGCTCCTGCTGTTCTCGCTAAGCTCATGCCACACCTCCCACAGCTCGCTGAACAAGCAGCGTTTGTGCTTATCATTAACCCTGCCCTTACTGGCTCTCGGAGACCTCTGACATGGAATGAATTGACTTTAGAACATACATCACATTAACTTTGGGAGCTCTATGCAAGTGATGGTGATTCTCTGAGAAATTATGTTGTGGAATAAACTATAATGGGTTAACGAATTAGTACCAGGGCTCTTGAATAATTTTCTATCAAAGACTTCATGTTGCTGTTCATTCCTCATTCATCTTTGTTCTTCCACCTCTCTTTTTTGCACATCTTCCACTTTAACTTTCTCTCATGTCAGTTGGTATTGTTGCCCTTTGTTAATGTGTTTTGCTTGGATTCGGTTTCCTTTCCTCCTGATGAGTGACTGTGGGGACCAGCAAGAGATCTCCTCATGTCAAGGAAGCAGTGGGTCTTGGGGAATGGCAGTAGGCAAATTGGCTACAGTTGCCTTTCATTTGGTTTTTAATAAAAAAAACTAACACAAATATTATGAATTTAGCACAATAGGGAGCGTATTTTAGTTTCATTAATCAGAATGCTAATGATTGAATCTGTGGATGGGAAAAATGTTCTTACAAGGGAGCAATGTCCTTCTTGTTTTCATCAAGTCATTGTGCATTTTTATAATACAGTGGTGTTTTAGCTTACTTGGCCTGCATGTTCAGAATAGACAGGAAAAACTTGCCAAACAACTTTCAGAGCTAACAGTCCCTTTAAAGTAAACAAGAATTGCTATATTTGTGGATCTGTTAATGAGAAGCCTTGCTGTTCTAATCAGTAGACCGAGAATCACAGGGCCCGGTGAATAACGGAAGCTAACCGATCCTGAAAATACTTCAGAATTTGAGTTGCATGATTTTCCTTAATTCTGCAATATAATTTGCTGATCCGACATTATAAATATGCAGATAATTCCAAATAATTTCTATAGTGGGGTTGATAAACCTGACACAGATGTGAAGGGTGCTATATAATTGCAACACATTCTTTTGTTTCTATATTTCAATTTTTTTCTGATTTTATGATCTCAAATTGGACTCTTTTTCTTAACCCTTTAGCCCCTCCAGTGCTTTCCATGTTTTTTTTGCAGCATGCTACTCTAGGCATAAAGTGACATTGCTACATTATCAACGAGCCAAACTCCAGGTAGTCCTTTTCATTGCAAGCTTCGTCTCTGTAATCATGTCAGTTTGAGCTCCCCCACCATTCTCAATTTTGATTGAGCAGCTGAGCCGATTGTGTGTCCTGTTCTGTAAGTCCAATCCCAGGTCGGGGTATAGGCTCAGAAAATGCTGAAGGTGGTTAGGCAGTGTCTGGAAAAAGAGAAACAGGAGTTGAGTTTCAGATTGAAGAATCTTTCTAACTATCCAGATAACTGATCTGTAGGAAGTGAAAAGCTCAGTCTCATTCCCTCTTTGGTGATCCTTGCTGTAGACATCAACAAAGAACAGGATTTGACTCAGCTACGTATAACATTCCCTGTGTTCAACTACCCTGATGTCACCCTCACAACCAAAACGTGGCTGATTGGAATGAAGGTGTCTGGAGCCCATGGATATTCACCTTAAAAAGGAATTGGCATCTTTTAATATTCTATAATAATTATAGAACAACATGGGTCCTAGAATGCAGCGGAACTGCTGTCTCATGTTCAGCTCTGAATTCTGGCACTGCCCAGGTGGAGTTTGCAAGTTCTCCATATGACCACATGTCATTCCTCAGTATTCTGTGTTTTTTTGCTCGCTTTCAAAGTAGGTGTGGGTGGGTAGCCAATTGGCTGCTGTAAATTGCCCCTATTGTGTAGCAGAATCTGAGGTGAATTGATGAGAATGTGTGGAAAATAGTAAGTGGGGTGAGTCTCGGGTTAATGTATTTGGGTATTTGAAGGTTGGTAGGGACTGTTTCTGTGCTGTAGGACTCTATGACGTCTAAAAACCATCTGTGGGCTGTTTATCCACAAGTAGAACTAGCTTGGCTACTGAAGTAGGTTCAGTCAGTGGACTGGAATATAACATTACCATTGATATGGTCTGACACGTCATTGGCATGATACTGGGAAAGGTCACTGACACTTCAGCGAAACATTCTTAGGTCTTAGATATGCCAAAATTAGCAAAGCAACTAACTCAAAATATCTGTTTTGCAGTTTATGGATTGGAATTTTCATCGCAGTCAGAGAGAGTTTAGAAACCCTTAATGCAGAAACTAAGACATGTGGTGCAGTGCCAGTCCTTAAAGAGTGTGCTTTAAGGTTTCCGATCTGTCTGACCTCAGCTGACCTGGTGGTGTTGACTGTGTTGGCTGTAGAGAGCGAGGGGTACAGTTATCCCTCAAAATTTGGGTATTTCACAGGAGTTAAGGAGGAGAAATATGCCAATTCTTAATTGTTATGCCTTCTCTATGATTAGGTGTAGACCGAATTGTTCTCAGCTGTGTTCCTAATTTATGCTTCACATTATTTTGTGCCTGCTTTTCAATGGATTTTCAGATTGCCCTTGCTGAGAGCACGACTAGAGGATGGGGTAATTGCACAAGGCTCTTGGGTGTACTGCAAGCAATGGACATCAGTTATCAAGTCAGAGCGTGTAACACTTCACCTTGCTGAAGAGACAGGTTGTAGTCGTCTAGTATATTCACCCAATGAAACATACCTCCCCTAAATACGTACTTGTACGGTTCCCTTTGAGCTAATTACAAGTGTCTGTCTGTAGAATAGGGCCCAATTTACTTAGGTTGTTCAGTTGTTTTAAATTATTGCACAGAAAAGTATTCTGATGCTGCAGACACCTTACGTATGGCACAGTCACCAGCAGCTTCAGCAGAGGTGCTGGGATATGCATTAAATGACCTGTGCACTTCACAGACTCTCCACAACACTGCAGAGTTCCAACTCTGCTGTTGCTGTCACTGGCTGCTTCACGACCAAAGAGAAGCTATTTGTAATGCCATTTAATACTAACTATCCCTGCAAAACAATGTGGTGGGTACGTAGCTGGCAAGTAAAAATGGTAATTTGTGATTTTTAGTTAATAATTTCATGAATGGTTTAATCAGCGATTGGGGAGTGGTGTGCTGGTGCAGGGCAGTGTTTATTGAAGTGATTTGGTCTGTAGAGTGGAAATGAAGCGTGGGAGAATGACCTAGTTCCTGGCTACAGAGAGCTTTCGTAACTGAAGGAGGGGCAACACTTAGTTATATAGTCGGAGAGTACTACAGCACAGAAACAGGCCCTTTGGCCTATCCAGTCCATGCTGAACTGTTAATCAGCCTAGTCCCATTGATCTGCATCTGGACCACACCCCTCCCATCCATGTACTTGTCCAAATATCTCTTAAATGTTGCTGTCGAACCCACATCCACCATTTCCACTGGCAACATCCGGGACTCGAGGATCTGAGTAAAATTCCTTTGTACTCTTTTAATCTTTCCTGTAGAACTCCACACAATGATCCAGATTTGGCCTCACCAGCATCTTATGCAAATTTAACATAACATCCCAACTCTTGGACTTAATACTTTGATTTCCAAAGAGCAATGTGTCAAAAGCTCTCATTGTGACCCTATCTACCTATCAATGAATTATGGATCACTGTTCCAGGATCTCTTGGTTCTACTGCACTCCTCAGTGCTCTGCCGTTCACTCTGTATGTCATCCCAAAATGCAACACCTCATGTTTGTCTGTGTTAGATTTGATACGCCATTTTTCAGACCATTTTTCCGACCATTTTTCCAGCTGGTCCAAATCCCACCTTGACAGCCTTGATAGCCTTCCTGACTGTCCGCAACACCCCCAATCTTGGTGTCATCTGCAAATTTGCTGAAAGAGTAATTGACCACCTAACAGCAGTGATGATGAGAGGGGTACCTGTTGTGCCTCTATTTACCAACAGAAAAGTGAGGATCCTGTTCCCTGATTTGAGGGCAAAATTCTTTCTGCTCTGAAATTCGTTCACGTGTTAGTCCCAGGTTAGGTAGGGTCTTTGGTTATGCTGGCTGCTTTACCAAGGCAGTGAAATATCCATATCAGAATCCGTGGAGGGGAGGCTGCTTTTCGTGCTGAGCTCTGTCCACAACTCTGCAGTTTCTTGCAGTCATGGACAAAGCAATTGTCATACCAAGGTGAGATATATCCAGATAGGAGGCTTTCTGCTGTGCATTGATAAAGCTAGTGAGGGTCAAAGGGGACATGCTAAACTTTTTTAGCTTCCAAAGGTACTGGGGAACTTTCTGGGCCATAGTGTCTGCGTGGTTGGACCAGGACAGCATATTGGCAATGTTCACTCATGGAAGCCTGAAGCTCTCGACTCCCTCGAACTCAGCACTTGATGTAAACGGGAGTATCTCCATCATCCCCTTTCCTGAAATCAATGATTATCTCTTTGGTTTTGCTGATATTAAGGGAAAGGTTGTTGTCACAACACCATGTTTCCATTCCTTCCAGTACAACTCACTGTTAATCGTGATTCGCCCCACTACAGCGCTATCATTTGCAAACTTGCAGATGGAGTTAGAGCAGGATCTAACGCTTATACGCTCTAGTATCAATTGTTTGGCGACAGTAAAGTGTAAAGGATCTGGCCATGCAGTCAGCAGTGTAGAGAGAGTAGACTAGGGGACTGAGAATGCAGCCTCATGGGGAGGAGGCATTGCTGCCTATTCTTACTAATTTGGTCTGTTGGTCAGGATGTCAAGGATCCAGTTGCAAAGGGAGGTATTGAGACCTAGGTCTAGGAGCTTAGAGATGAGTTGCCTTGGAATTATGGTATTGAGCTGTACTCAATAAGCAATAGGCTAACATAGGTGCATTTACTGTGTAGAGCCTTCAGAGACGAATATAGGGCCAGGGAGATGCTGAACTGCAGAGGGTCCAGATTGTCCGAGAGTTGGTCCATACCATGACCAGCCTCTTGAAACATTTCATGATGGTGGATGTCAGAGCCACTGAGTGGTAGTTGTTAGGTACCGGGATGTAGTAGGGTTCTTAAAGCAGGTGCAGTTTGATCTTAAAACAGATTGAAGCAGGGAGGAGTGTAAAGTGCCGTTCAATACCCCCTGATCTGCTGATCTGCACAGGATCTAAAAAAATGGCCAGGGAATCCATCCTGGCCAGGTGCTTCCTATGGGTTTACCTCTGGAAGATTGATCAATGTCCGCAATGGTGACTGTGGGTTCAGGCACATTGGAAGCTGTCGGCATAAGTGGTGACCTATCAAAGTTATGGTCTGAACCAGAGGATGATTGTCTCTGTAGATCTGACCAAGAGCATTTATTAAGTGCACTCAGGTTCACTTCCCATAGATAGTGTGATCTGCTGGCCTGACAGAAGCATATTATACCTGTGATCAACTCACTGTCTGAAGCCTGAACACCTTGTGTCCATTTTCCAAGATCCCGTGACCGTGCAAGTGTTCTCCCAACGGCTAAGTGGTATACATAAATGCAGGAGTAACTGGCAAATATGTGTGCATATATATACATATTGATAAAGGTGCTTTCTCACTCCTTCTTCACCAGCATCCACTGCCATCAAGATGATAAATGACCAAGAGGTGAAAGTGTAACAGTTTCCCCTGGACTCTAGCCTCCAAGGAAATTAATAAACTAAAATCACCTGTAGTCCTGACCAGAACAAGGGACTCCCAATTTAAGCAACACACACACACACACACACACACACAATGCTGGAGGAACTCAGCAGGCCAGGCAAGATCTATGGAAATGAGAGACCCTTCATCGGGACTTCACGTCTCTGGGTGTTGGGTGAGGACAAGTTCTGACTGATGCTCTTCACGGCAGTGACCCTGTGGCTGAGCAAAGGGTGGTCACTGTGCTGTGCCTATGAACAACTGTCCTTGTGACAGGCAGTGGGCTCTGAAAGGCTGCAGTACTAACCAAGCTCGTTTGAAACTGTTGCTTTAAATTACATGTGTTGGGGCACTAGACTTTCAAAGAAAGATCTTTTAGGGAGAGGAATTTTAGAATCATGTGAGTTTCTCCTTTGTCAGATCTGATCACCAGCTATTCTTCTGTGGCAAATGTCAAAGAAAAAAGCAGTGCCTTTTAGCCTTGAAAAGTAATGCCAAGGTTCTCAAACGAGAGCACGAGCTGCAAATCACTAGGGTCCAGGGGAATTTGTTTTTTCTCTGGAATGGGGGAGGGTTTCAGGTCACTGGGGTTAGCAGTTCTGTTCATTAAGTTAAAATCCATGTGTCATTATATGATGGGAAAGCTGGCTGGATGAAGTGGGGGCGGGGGTTAGTCTCTCCTCCCCTCACTGCCCCCATCCCCCCACAAAAACCATTCCTTGTCAGGAAAGAAATACTCAGCAAGCAAACTTCAATTGAAGCTGACAGAGGACTCGGCATGTCTGCTTTGTGTCTAACCAGGTCTGAAACATTTCTTGGGGGTCAAGACAAATGCTGGAAGCCATTTTAATGCAGAACAAAAAAGTTGATTGAAGAAAGACTGGTTTCCGCTACAGCTTCCTGCTGGGCCGACTGAGAAAGCTCAAGAAGAAAGTCACCTCCAGAAGAAAAGGCCTTTTTTTTGTTATTTTTTGTTTTAATTCAATTTTCCAGGAATTTTACATATTTCTTTACCTCTTCCAGAAACTTCTGCGGTGAATGACTATGTTCCATACAGGGATTCTGCTTCCTGAGCTCTTGGTTGCTCCTCCGTACCCTGTGTCCATTCCTCCTTCTGTATCGCTGTTGGAATGGTGCTGTTAACACACCCACCCTTGTTGATCTTGGGAGAAAGAGGTGCTGATTCAACCTTGGATCCAAGGCCCATTTTATCCATACAGTTATTTGACCGCAGAGTAGCTACCCCAGCCACCCATCACTGACCGCACTCAGCCAAGGGCAGTGGGCCATCTGAGATGGTTGTACCAGCTGAGGGTCAGAACAAGGGGAAAATGACCTGTTTATATTCACACCTTTCCAGTTCATATTAATATGAGGCAGTGACAGCTCCCCTCCCTAATGGCGGCAGGAGGAAAAGGTGCTTGGAGGGAAAGGAAGCAGATGGGCAGACCCCACTTGGAGTACAGTGTTCAGTTTTGGTCACCTCACTACAAGCAGGATGTGGATACTATAGAGAGAGTGCAGAGGAGATTTACAAGGATGTTGCCTGGATTGGGGAGCATGCCTTATGAGAATAGGTTGTGAACTTGGCCTTTTTTCCTTGGAGTGACGGAGGATGAGAGGTGACCTGATAGAGGTGTATAAGATGATGAGAGGCATTGATCGTGTGGATAGCCAGCAGCTTATTGCCAGGGCTGAAATGGCTGACACGAGAGAGCACATTTTTAAGGTGCTTGGAAATAGGTACAAGGGGGATATCAGAGGTAAGTTTCTCACCCAGAGAGTGGTGGGTGTGTGGAATCTACTGCCAGTGACAGTAGTAGAGGCGGATATAATGGGGTCTTTTAAGGGACTCTTGATAGGTACATGGAACTTAGAAAAACTAGAGGGCAATGCGATTGGGTAATTCTAGGCAGTTTCTAGAATAGGTTACATGGTTGGCACGACATTGTGGGCCGAGGGCCTGAAATATGGAAGAGAAGGTGATTAATCTAGGGGGATGCTCATAGGGAAAATAAATACAGGCATAGGTCAGTGGGGCTGAATGGCCTGTTTTATGTCTGTTTTTTGAGGTAAAGTGGTTTAATTGGTAATTGGTTTACTACTGTGACATCAACTGAGAAAGAGTTGATTGCACGCTGCCCAGAGAGATCATTTCGTACATAAATCTATTGAGTTAGTACATAGGAAAACAATAACAGAATGCAGAATATAATATTACAGTTATGGGGAAAATGCAGTGCAGGCAAGCAATAAGATGCAAGGCCATTGCAAGTTAGACTGTGAGATCAGTAGTTGATCATATAAGCGATTCAGCAGGAGTGTTCACAAATACACGATGCACAGGTGAAATACCAAACCTCTGCATGCTCCCTTTTCATTTAAAACCCATAATCCAGTCACCTGGCGCTGCCTCTATGCTCTAGTATCTTCCCACTTCCCAAAAATTTTCAGGCTGCTAAGTTAGTTGGCAGTTGTAAAATATTCTGGTGTGTAGATGAGTGGTTAATCTGGAGGAAATAGACGGAAAAGGAGGAAATACATTTCCAGGAGAAATCAGAGAGCTATTGGGATTGCTCGGCAAGCCAGCGTTGATTTATTACCTCCTCCTCTGTTTTATTGTATCATGTAAATGCATCATGGGTGTATCAAAAATTGTTAATTTGTGATTGTGTAATTGAGGGGTGGTGAAAGGTTCAGACTCAGAATTCAGGACATTGATTCTTAACCTGTTTACCTTTGGGTGGGGTGGGGGAAATAGGGAACTTTTCACCTCCTGCCCCTCACCCTGTACAGTGGCAGTTTACTCACAATGATCAGCTCTTGGATGTTAAATGCAAAGGATGCTGGAGGTACCCTAGTGGCTAGGCTGGATCTGTGAAGAAAGATGCAGAGCTGAATTTTAGAGAAAATCAATCAAAATGATATTGTTTAATTGTCATTCAAATCTCACATGGATACAGCCGGATGAGAAAGCGTTCCTGAGGGGCCAAGGTACAAAAACATACCCGCACATTCAAAATAATGAGAAATAGGAAAAAAGCACATAGTTACATAAGAAAACAAATTGTAGACCAAGTTCCTGAGTGCCTGGCAGCCACAGGGGACAGCACCAACGAGAGAGGCCACCCCGAACGTCACTCTATAACACAAGCCTGAGGGCTGAGGCCTCGTTCTAGTTACAACCGTGGTGGCATTGCCTCCTTATCGCCTGACTCCCACCAAACAAGGGAAGCTGGCCTGCGGCAATCAGTGTCCAACAGGGTCTTGCGATTGCAAAAGAAACGTCTAAGACAGTCACTCACAGTTTCACTGCACGCCACCTTTGATCCGACTCGAAGGCACCAACTCTGGCGTCTCTGAGTACCAGCAGCAGCACAGTCTCCACCCAGGTCAGCTCTTCCTTTGATTAGTGATACTAACCTTGATTTCCATCAGCAATCCCTCACCATTGCCCTCAGACTGTCGACATGGAGAACTCATCGTGACTTCACAGGTCAGTACTGGTCAGTTGTTGCTGGTTGACGGTCACACCCTGCTGGGGTAGAATGTGAACAAATGGATTCTCTTAGAACTGATAAGACCAGTTCACCAGAGAACCATCTCCGGATTCCATAGGATCAAAGTTTCGGTGCACTAGCTGTGCTTGAGTTAGTTCAATATAAATGCAACATAAAAATAAACTAATAGTTTGTTTGTAGGTGGTTGGTGTGAGAAGCACTGTTATAGTAGAGTGTGTATTACTCCAACACACTGAGATAAAATGTTAAGTTTTCTGACAGTGTGATATCCATTTGAAGGAGTTTATAAATCACTGAGGTTTTTAAGATGTCTGGAAGTCTGCACCTGTTATGACAGCCTGCTTTCTAGCCATATTCACTGGACATGCATAGATAAACCTTACTTTATGCACAGAGTATGTTTGGTTAAAGAGAAATCCATCCTTACTCTCACATTATTCATCAAGTGAATAATTAGCTGCAGGCTGCAAAAAATGAATAGGTCAGTGTGGGACAATCTCTGGTTAAGTTTAATAATCATGGAAGTGAGTAATATGAGTTTGTTCATGATGTAAATCTCTCTCAATTCAAACTCGCATTGCTCGCTTCCATGATTATTAGCTTCCACTCGTTGTTCATGATGAAAATCTGTCCCGTTTCAACAAGTGGAAGTAGGAAGCACTCTGTGCTTGGGTGCAGGTCATTCTTGGTATGAAGAAACCTACTTTCCTTAGAGAATTTCGGGATTGCTTCCAGTCAGCAATGTATATGAGAAGATTTTTCACCTTTATTGAAGCCTTTTTGATGGCAGCAAAATGTCACAAAGAACCAGCAGAATTCCTCTGTTTATTGAATAGTACCTTGGGGCTTTGTAGTTGAGAGGGCATACAGTTTCAATTAACTCCTCTGGGCACTCCTTCTCCACTGGACTGTGCTGAAGTGTCTAAAATTCCTTAAATCCACGATCTTCTGATTCCGAGATGTAGTGCTACCACAGACTGATATGAAAGTAAGTCTGTTGCTTTAACCTCTCAAGTAAAGACGCACACTGGAACATGTCAGTGCAACCTTTCCCATTTTCCACATCTTTTTGTGATCAGTGGAGATCTAAATCAGATTGTCAAACTTAAGAGCAAAACTCTGAGCTTTAGTGATGTGGATTAATAGGAATAGGATTGAATCTGGTCTTAATCTTTTTCATTTGGACACTTGCACTCGAGGCTTGTATTTATTACAGCCTTCGTTTCATTCCTACACTGGCCCCAGATGGTATTCTAATCCACCAGATCCTATCTTTGTTGTGAAAACTTTTATGGAGGTATATTTTCATCACCAACTTTGTTCATTTATACTGATTACTGTTTGAGGTAAGAACTTATTTGCCCACAAAATTTCCCTGGCAAAAATGCAGTATTAAAATTGATGGGAATTACTTCTGTTTTTGCTTTGGCTTGAAATACAGTTGTTCTCAGAATCACAAAAGATCTTTATTGTGCCACATATACAGTTTATTAAATCAATAATGTCATTCAGATTGAACAAATACACTCTTATCTCAAAGATCTTGCTCCTTGGACCTGGTAGACTTCTGTATTTATTAAAGCAGAACAGGCTGTAATGTGACTAGACATCTTAGGGCATAGAACACATTAGAAATGCACACATGGTCTTTGTTTCTCTTTGTTGTTGCATTCCAGCAACTTGTCCAGGTGGCCATGTTTTATGAGAGCGTTGAGCATTTAGCCAAATCTGAGCCTCTCCTCAGCTAATATCCTGACACACCTGTACTTTCCAGCAAGTGACATGGGATAGCAATCAGTCAGCAGCCTAGTGCTGGAAAATTACCTCCACTGTCCCAATCATGTCTCTGGCAGCCTGGTGGCCCATTCCCTGTCCTCCTGCCCTCACTGTGAAGGGTTCATGTACACTGCATGCTGTAGGTAAATTGGGTTGGATGTAATTTCAATGTTTTTATTAACTAATGGCTTTTCCACAGTATCATTAACAGTAATTTTTCAATCTGTTTTCTCTGCTCTTTCTCATAAGCAGCAAGGAAAACATAAGGGGAACCAGGAGCAGGTCATTTGGCTCCTTCTGTCTGCTTTGCCAGTCGGTATAAACATTGCTGAACTTTTATTTCTGCTGTAGTTTGCTGCACTAAACTCCACAATTCTTGATTTTAATATCTGAGAATCCTTCATTCTCAATCTTGAATGCAATCATTAGGCTCCGCGTGCCTCTGGGATAGTGAATTCCAAAGAGTCACTGGCGTCTGGGTGAAGAAATTTCTCTTCCTTCTGATTGTTCAACACCCTCAGTGACTCTCAGTTCTAGCCCTCCCTGTGTCAATTCTGCACCTCACCATCAAGTCCCTTAAGGATTTTGTACTGCAGTGTCAGAATCTAGGGAAAGCAAAGAAGCAAAGATGGAAAATATATTATTGGCTTATGGAAGTAAATTCCTCAATGGATGGTTAGATCACGATTTTACTGTCATCTTAAAAATTGACTTTAAAATCATGATGGGTGGTATGACTACCTGAAGTAGAGAATATATATATACAAAATGTTGTTGTGATTAAGATATTCATGGATGTTAAACTCCCATCACATACATGTCCTTCACACTTTTGGGGCAGAGAGATGCATGGACACAGCATCTACTGTAAATGATGAGAAAGGTTAACACTGTCCTCCTTTGAGATTTTAGAAGTAATGGCGAAAGAATGGTGAAGGTGCCATGCAATGATTCATCTGTTACCGGAGAATTGAACTTTGTTTTAACACATGTTGCACGACTGTGTAGATGAGATACAGAGGGGATGTTGTTGACCATGAGTCTGACTGCCAGTGTAAGTTAATGTCTGGTGGCAAAGTAGGGAGGTAGGGATGTGGTGGCAGAAAGCCTTGCCAAATAAGTGCTATTCATTATTTTAATGACAAGGTCCCTAATAATGTTGTATCGTCTGTGGCTTAGCATTATAAAAGTTGATGTGGTGAAATAAGCAAAGAACATTCCAAGTACCATTGTTTCAAAAAAAAAATCCTGAGAAGCTAATTTCACAGACAGACTTCGAGCAGTGAAGTGATTGGTGTTCAACGATGTGCTATTTGTGGCGAGCCAAACTTGTGTTGATGGTTAAGATTCAGCAATCAAGATTGTTTAATGTCATTTCCAGTGCACAAGGTAAAAGGGGACAAAATAATTGTTACTCTTGATCCGGTGCAGCACAAACAAAAAAACACAGTAAGGAAAAGAATACAATGATAAAAAAACACAATAAATATGAATACATAAGATAGCTTATATACATAGATTGATTGAATGCACATAAATTGACACCAGCTACAGGAGTTCCTTACATAAGGTGACTGACTGGAAATGATAAAGTAGGGGTGGGGTGGTTAGTGGTTAGAGGTGTTGATCAGTCTTACTGCTCAGGGAAAGTAACGACTTCTGAGTCTGGTCATCCTGGCATGTATGCTCCATTGCATCCTCCCTGATGGGAGTGGGACAAACAGTCCATGAGCAGCTTCTGTGAACATCCAAGTGCAAGAGGCAAAAAGACATGATGAACATTACAAAATATTGGTTTAGTCATAGCTGGATTGTTCGATCTGATTCTTGGTGACACACTTTAGGAAAGGTGTAAAGGCTTTAGCGAGGGTGCAACAGAGAGATTTTTTTCAATGATTTTCGAAGTGGCTGACTTTTGTGAATTAAGAGGAGAAGCCGAGATTGTTCTCCTTGGAACAGATGTGTTTGAGAGGCGATTTGATAGAAGTATTTAAAATCATGAAGAACTTTGACAGACTTGATATATTCTGTTCCCATTGTCAGATTGTCGAGAATCCGGCAGCCAGGAATGTATGTTCATTACAAGCAAAATCCAAAAGTTTTGTAAAAAAAAAGTTATTTTTAAACAGTGAATGGCTAGAGTCTAAGATACACTGACAGGGTTAATAGCAAAAGCAGATTTAAATGTAGCTTTCAAAATGGAGTTGGACATGTATATGAAAGGCCAGAATGCGCTGGGCTGTGGAGAGAAGGCAGAGAAGTGTGACCAGCTGGGTTGTTCCAAGCATTAGCAAGGACTTGATTCGGCTGCCTCCTGTTCTGCAATCATTCAGTTATACCATACCTCTTTTAAAAAAAACACAAGCCTGCAAGAAATATAAACTTTAATTAGCACAAGAAGACTCCTTAAATATGGATAACATGTGGCTCCCTCCCCCACCTCCAATTCAAAAGATGTGATGTGTTCATATTTGAGCATGGTAGCTAGCATAACGTTAATACAATGTTAACAACCCGGGTTTAATTCTACCACTGTCTGTAATAAATGTTTACATTCTCTCCATGACCATGTGACTTTCCTCCATGTGCTGCCGTTTCCTCCCACTTCCTGGGACATACGGGTTACTGGGTTAATAGGTCACATGGTTGTAATTGGGTGGCGTGTACACAATTGAGCTGGAAGGGCTTGATACCATGCTGTATCTCTTTCAAAAAGCAAACTGAATCTGTTCTGAGAGACTATGTGGCCACTCTAAGTCATTGATGTCTGAGCCATACCTGCTGGTGTTGGTAACAATGCAGGCATTTCACTACAAAATCCTGGCTTAATTTCATTGCAGAACTAAAACACAAGTCAGAATGCAGCTGATGTAATATTGTTTAAAGATACATTTAAATACTCCTGCCGCTTTTTTTCATTTTCCCTGATGTTGGGATGCTGCAAGCATGCCAATAATTCTGTTAGAATTTGTTAATAGCTGTGTATTTCAGGTTTGAATGAGTGCTATAATGCTCTGTTGTTCTTTGAGTGATGGATACTGAGAGAAAACTGGAACCATTTGATCTTCTAATGGAGTTTTAATCACATATATGTATGATGTTCCCACTACAAAGAGTTCTGTAATGGTAAACAGAAAATAGAACATAGAACATAGAATAGTACAGCACGGTACAGGCCCTTCGGCCCACAATGTTGTGCCAACCCTCAAGCCCTGCCTCCCATATAAGCCCCCACCTTAAATTCCTCCATATACCTGTCTAGTAGTCTCTTAAACTTCACTAGTGTATCTGCCTCCACCACTGACTCAGGCAGTGCATTCCACGCACCAACCACTCTCTGAGTAAAAAACCTTTCTCTAATATCCCCCTTGAACTTCCCACCACTTACCTTAAAGCCATGTCCTCTTGTATTGAGCAGTGGTGCCCTGGGGAAGAGGCGCTGGTTATCCACTCTATCTATTCCTCTATTATCTTGTACACCTCTATCATGTCTCCTCTCATCCTCCTCCTCTCCAAAGAATAAAGCCCTAGCTCCCTTAATCTCTGATCATAATGCATACTTTCTAAACCAGGCAGCATCCTGGTGAATCTCCTCTGTACCCTTTCCAATGCTTCCACATCCTTCCTATAGTGAGGTGACCAGAACTGGACACAGTACTCCAAGTGTGGCCTAACCAGAGTGTTATAGAGCTGCATCATTACATCGCGACTCTTAAACTCTATCCCTCAACTTATGAAAGCTAACACCCCATAAGCTTTCTTAATTACCCTATCCACCTGTGAGGCAACTTTCAGGGATCTGTGGACATGTACCCCGAGATCCCTCTGCTCCTCCACACTGCCTAGTATCCTGCCATTTACTTTGTACACTGCCTTGGAGTTTGTCCTTCCAAAGTGTACCACCTCACACTTCTCCAGGTTGAATTCCATCTGCTACTTCTCAGCCCACTTCTGCATCTTATCAATGTCACTCTGCAATCTTTGACAATCCTCTACACTACCTACAACACCACCAACCTTTGTGTCATCTGCAAACTTGCCAACCCACCCTTCTACCCCCACATCCAGGTCGTTAATAAAAATCACGAAAAGTAGAGGTCCCAGAACAGATCCTTGTGGGACACCACTAGTCACAATCCTCCAATCTGAATGTACTCCCTCCACCACGACCCTCTGCCTTCTGCAGGCAAGCCAATTCTGAATCCACCTGGCCAAACTTCCTTGGATCCCATGCCTTCTGACTTTCTGAATAAGCCTACCATGTGGAACCTTGTCAAATGCCTTACTAAAATCCATATAGATCACATCCACTGCACTACCCCCATCTATATGCCTGGTCACCTCCTCAAAGAACTCTATCAGGCTTGTTAGACATGATCTGCCCTTCACAAAGCCATGCTGACTGTCCCTGATCAGACCATGATTCTCTAAATGCCTATAGATCCTATCTCTAAGAATCTTTTCCAACAGCTTTCCCACCACAGATGCAAGGCTCACTGGTCTATAATTACCCGGACTATCCCTACTACCTTTTTTGAACAAGGGGACTACATTCGCTTCCCTCCAATCCTTCGGTACCATTCCCATGGACAACGAGGACATAAAGATCCTAGCCAGAGGCTCAGCAATCTCTTCTCTCACCTCATGGAGCAGCCTGGGGAATATTCCATCAGGCCCCGGGGACTTATCTGTCCTAATGTATTTTAACAACTCCAACACCTCCTCTCCCTTAATATCAACATGCTCCAGAACATCAACCTCACTCATATTGTCCTCACCATCATCAAGTTCCCTCTCATTGGTGAATACCAAAGAGAAGTATTCATTGAGGACCTCGCTCACTTCCACAGCCTCCAGGCACATCCTCCCACCTTTATCTCTAATCGGTCCTACCTTCACTCCTGTCATCCTTTTTTTCTTCACATAATTGAAGAATGCCCTGGGGTTTCCTTTACCCTACTCACCAAGGCCTTCTCATACCCCCTTCTTGCTCTTCTCAGCCCCTTCTTAAGCTCCTTTCTTGCTTCCCTATATTCCTCAATAGACCCATCTGATCCTTGCTTCCTAAACCTCATGTATGCTGCCTTTTTCCACCTGACTAGATTTTCCACCTCACTTGTCACCCATGGTTCCTTCACCCTACCATTCTTTATCTTCCTCACCGGGACAAATTTATCCATAATATCCTGCAAGAGATCTCTAAACATCGACCACATGTCCATAGTACATTTCCCTGCAAAAACATCATCCCAATTCACACCCGCAAGTTCTAGCCTTATAGCCTCATAATTTGCCTTTCCCCAATTAAAAATTTTCCTGTCCTCTCTGATTCTATCCTTTTCCATGATAATGCTAAAGGCCAGGCAGTGGTGGTCACTGTCCCCCAGATGCTCACCCACTGAGAGATCTGTGACCTGACCCGGTTCATTACCTAGTACTAGATCTAGTATGGCATTCCCCTGGTCGGCCTGTCCACATACTGTGACAGGAATCCGTCCTGGACACACTTAACAAACTCTGCCCCATCTAAACCCTTGGAACTAATCAGGTGCCAATCAATATTAGGGAAGTTAAAGTCACCCATGATAACAACCCTGTTATTTTTGCACCTTTCCAAAATCTGCCTCCCAATCTGCTCCCCTGTATCTCTGCTGCTACCAGCGGGCCTATAGAATATCCCCAATAGAGTAACTGCTCTATAGAGAAAATGCTGATGATACTGGTAGTATGGATGCTGAGGGACAGAGTTAAATTTTTGGATTGATGCCTTTCCTTAGAATAGGTCTGTAGTTTTATTTTGCTTTTTACATATGGAGTTTTGATGTGCCTGGAATAAATGGCAGAAGCTAATGAGAAGCCAGTGTGGCAGTCAGTATAATTAAGTCACATTGTGCATGAATGAATATGACTGTACTATACTTAGAGAAGTGGTTGTAAATGCACGTTCTGGGAGTGTTTAATGTGACGGCCTGCCCTGCTGTACCCCTAAGAAGGAGCCAAGTATGCCGTGTTGCTGTGTCGAGGGCTTACTTTGCTTTCCAGATTCTCTTCTTAACGTGACCCCATTTCCAGTTCTTTCGAGTTGCTGCCTTTGACCTTTGCATAGAGTGCTCACACTTAGACGTCTGGCACTTGTACAAAAGCTTCCTTAAACAACGCAAAGGGAGAATGCTTGATGAAGCAACAAATGATGTTTAAAACAAACAGTGGCCCAGCAAAATGACCAGTCTTTTCTCATCAAGAGCACGACAGCCGGTTCAGATGGAAGCTTTTCACACCACACAAAGACTGCTTGTCTATTGGGATTCCTGCTCAATGTGGCAATGTCTTAGCTTCAGTGAACAAAGCACATCTCATGGATATATTGCTCACTATTGTTTGGAATGGTGTATTCCTTCCCCCCTGCTTTAGATCTGGGTGGTGTGGCAGAAGGCAATGAATTTCGGAAATGTTGATCTTTAGATGCATTGATAAGCTGCTGTTGTAGGCATTAGGTGGTTGCCTTATGACCTCTAGTCCTCATTCCTGTTCCATAAAGTAACCTGCTGCAGCTTCTATTGGCCAAGATAAATATATGGGGTTAAATGAGGTTATCCTTGTCAGTACTGAATGATTGAGTTGCTTTTACTTTAATTAGCATGTATGAGAAGATACAATAGCTTCATAATAACATAAGAAGTCCGAGCAGGGCTGGGCCATCTGGTCCATCAAACCTGCTCTGTCATTTAATAAGATTATGGCTGATCTGGCCATGGACATAGCTCCATCTACCTGCCTTTTTCCCATAACCTTAATTTCCCACTATGCAAAACTCAGATCTGTGTCATGAGTATATTTAATGAAGCGGTCTCTATTGCTTCCCTGGGCAGAGAATTCCACAGATTCACTACTCACTGGGAAAAGCAATTTCTCCTCATCTCCCCTGAATCTTGAGGCTACGCCCTTTAGTTCACATCTCACTCGTCAGTGGAAACAACTTTCCTGCCTCTACCTTATCTATCCCTTTCACAATTTTATATGTTTCTATAAGATCCCCCCCCTTATTTTTCTGAATTTCAATATAGACCCTAGTGACTCAATCTTTCCTCATAGGTTAACCCCATCATCTCTGGAATCAAAACTGTGAACCTGCTTTGCACCATCTCCAAAACCAATATATCTTTCCTCAAATAAGGAGACCAGAGATGCATGTGGTATTCCATATGCAGCCTCCCTAGTACCCTGTGCATTTAACTTCTCTGCTATTAAATTCAATCTCTCTAGCAATGAAGGCCAACATTCAATTTGCCCTCTTTATGTGCCTGCTAAC
Source organism: Mobula birostris (assembly GCF_030028105.1). Classification (NCBI taxonomy): domain Eukaryota; kingdom Metazoa; phylum Chordata; class Chondrichthyes; order Myliobatiformes; family Myliobatidae; genus Mobula; species Mobula birostris. Next base: position 62,484,803 of record NC_092381.1, on the reverse strand, counting down.
CAACCATTTGCGACTCTCACACATATACTCCCAAGTCCCTCTGCACAACACCAATGCTGCAATCTTTCGCCATTTAAATAATTACCTGATCTTTTAATTTTCCTTCCAAAGTGGAAGACCTTGTATTCACCAGTGTTGTACAACAAAGTCCTGGGGAGAGTCAATGTTGTGCCTTTGCTCAAGATGGGAAATAGGGATAACACAGGTAATGATCAGTCAGTGAGCCTTGTATCAGTGGTAGGGAAGCTGTTGAAGAGGATACTGAAGGATAGGATTCATACCCATTTGGAAAGGCATGTCCTACTTTGGGACAGATCCTTACCCACTCACCTCGTCTATTGATATCTCTCTGCAGGCTCTCAGCGTGTTCTGCACAGTTTGATTTTCCAGTCAATTTATTGTCATCATCAAACTTAAATATGCTACCCTCAGTCCCACCTTGCAGGTTGTTAATATATATCCCAAACAGTTACAGGACCAGCACTGAATCTTGTGGCAGTCTGTTCAGCACTGACTGCCAACCCATTTATCCCAGTACTCTGTCTTCCATTGGATAACCAATTGTCTATCCTTGTGATATATTACCCGAACACCGTGCATCGTTACCTTATGGCTAAAGTCTTTTATGCAGTATCTTATCGAATGTCTTCTGGAAATCCAAGTATACAACATACACCTGTTTCCCCCATCCACTGTATTCATTATATCCTCAAAGAACTCCAGTAATTTTCTCAAAAGGATCTCCCCTTCACAAATCCATACTATGTCAGTCTGATGGAACCACTTCTAACCCAATGTCTTGATATTTCTTCCCTAATGAAAGCTTCTAGCATTTTCCCTCCGCTTGGTGCATTCAGAGCTTGTTTGAAATTGTTGTTGACCTGTTTGGCTTCTCCTTAGTTTGCTTTGTCATAGGGAAATATGTTAATAGGATAAGTGTGACAACCATCAGATGGGATGTAAAGAATGAAATTCCAGAAGAAATGGAGTTTGCAAATGATGGAGTTTGAGAGGCCTGCAGGTAAAAGTGCAGAGATTATAGTTTCATTAATGAGGAGCCGTGTAATATTACAGAGTTAGTTTGGAACAGAGACAAGTTGGTTGAGGACCTTTGTCTTCCAGGTGCTTTTACGTGAGGTTTACCTTCTTGTTTACTTCAGTGAGTGAGTCTTCAATGACTTATGGCTAAACCCTCGTGTAGACATGCAGGTATCATCTTGAGTACTATACTTTGCTGTTTTGAGGTTAGGTTCTCATTCATCTTGTAGATTAATTCCACTTCAGCAGGGAGCTTTGGCAATGAGGTACAGTTTTTCTGGGAGGAAGACTGAAAGTTGATGCCATGCACTAAAGTTTTTTCTGTAGTGGACCAGATGATTAGAATCGATATTGTCATTCAGCAGATAGAGAAAGATAATAGAATTTTTGAAAGAGTCCCTGTAATCTTTGTAATTGACGGATAAAGGATAACGAGGTTGCATGAGCCCATGTAAAGTGTCCTGTACTTGGATTTGTCTGAAGTGAAAATCACATCCACTGTACCTCTTGCTGGATAGCAATTGCAATTGCATCTGGAACTCTTGTTCCATCCAGTCACTATCAACTGCCCTCTGTTCTGGAAAAGATCAAAAAGATCTCCTCAGTTCCTGGCTTTCAGTCAGATGGGTCTTCCTTTGGGTAGTTCTGAAGGATCCATGCATGTTGTGGCTATCAACTAGTACTGAATCCCAGGGCTCTTTCATCTGTTTAGATTACTTTATGTATTAAGTCTAACCCTTTGTAGATCTGTTGCTTTCCATGCAGACATGATTTTTCCAATCTAAGCAAATCTTAACTTTTCTCTTGGACCCCCTGCTTGTTCTGATGAAGCTAGCCCTACAGTTTTCTGAAAGGGAAGTGATGAGCCTCGTCACAGGTGCTGATTACAAAGGATTTCAGGGCATTCTAGGACTGCGGATACAACACAGCTTCTGTTGGTTGGGAGTTACCAGGTTTTCTGTGTGGCACTGACCAAGTAGAGATGACTTTGCTGGGTGTCCATGCCATGCTGTATTTCTGTACTTCTCTTTAAACAGAGACCAGAGATAGCAGACGAAGCAGTGGTTAATCAGCAATTGTCAGCATCTGTTGTAGCTGACATCTCTGTGATCTGCTGCTCGTTCTGTAAGGTAATGTCTCAGGTACTGGGGCTTCGATCAGGGGTGTTTTTATTAGGCCTTGTCTCACTGACAAAACTGGCTGCTTGTTATTACAAGAACAACAAAGCCCGTAATGATCAAAATCCATTTTCAAATCTGGGAGCCAACTCCTGGTAAAGACTAACATCAATGACATTATCCATCATTACCACCAGTGTGCCACGAGAGCCTGTGGACAACTGGAGGAAAAGCCCAAGGCCACAAACTTGACATTAAAGTCATGGCCTCCTGGTGACTGTGATCTCTGGCCTCTATCTCCTTCAGAAGGAGGCTTAAACCTGCAAGAGGCATTTCTCTGTATTTGAGAAGTACAAGTGTCTCTACAAAGCTCTCCAAATCCACTGGCAGAATAGGCAAACCGTGTCAAGTTTCTCTGACAGGTCAGTGTCTCCAACATTAAAGCTGGTGTTTGGTCACATTGTCTACTGTGTGCATGGCAGACCTGTGAAACAAGCACTCTGCTCAAAGTGCCACCAGGACAAGATATTTTCAGGAGAACCAAACAAATTTTAAATAGTATTTTCAAAAGTCTCTGCAAAATGGTATCATTCTCACCAATTCATGGTTATCTTTGAGTGGTCTGTGACCACTGGAAATGGTGAAAGAGTACTGATGACTTCTGGTCTCTGCGACAGGAACACAGGGAGACCAAATGCAAACACTGTTAGGAGGGGAGAACATCTCTAAAAGCTCACCAACCCCATCAGGTCTCACCTGTCCCACCTGTGGCAGGGTCTAGGGATTCCATATGGGACATTTCTGACACCACCAGATGACTCCTTGAAATGCTACCTCCTTTTGTGATTGCTAATGGATACAATCGTACTTGTATTCTGGATGAAATTGAAAACGTGATGCAACAAATCAATGAAACTGAGTTAAATATTGATTAACAATCTTTGCTGATTGTTCTTTGAATCCACCGGTTGAGTGCCATTGAGAATTAAGTGATCAGCAAGCATAGAACATAGAATAGTACAGCACAGTACAGGCCCTTTGTGATGTTGTACCAACCTTCTAAACTACTCCAAGATCAATCTAACACTTCCCTCTCACATAGCTCTCCATTTTCCTTCCATCCAAACCTAAAAACAATACATTCACATCACTGACTTCTTCAAAAATATTGGCCACCACTTCCCCACAACCCCTTAGCCTCATCTGCTCCAGGCTAGTTGTGGTTTTTTCTTAGTCAGTGGCTTCTCCACACTCCCAAATGGTCCCCTTAATTGTTAGTTCATGATATCTGGCCAAGATAGTTTTCTGAATATCCCAAAGTAAAGTGCATCTGCCCTTTGCAAGAGGCTTTAGATGCAGCTCTCTTGAGCTTACCTGAACTCAGGTACTGCAGAAACTTAATTTTTGAAATATAATTGGGTTCAATTTGAATTCAAAATGACTAAATGAATTGCAGATGTCCCGAGAACCTGTATGACAGTTTAAGGTCATTGGCTGTTGATTATCAACACTGTGATGAGACTTTAGATGTACGCTGAAGATTGGAATTAGTCAATCTGAAATTATTATGTTGTGTTAAGATTGCTCCCATTTGTAGAATCTGGACTCTAAACGGGATAGACTGTATATAACTTGGGCAATAGATGTACATTTAATCGGAACCAGACTGAAACTGACCAGGCTCATTTCAAATGGTGCCTTTGCGGTCAGCAGTGCAGTTTGAGAACAAGGTCTGAATGCTGGTTCCAGATCGGGCAGTCTGTACATTTACCCTGCTGTGCCCTCTAGTTAATTAACCTCAAAGTACACTGGATGCATTTACCACATGGTGTGAAACTTAGCCATGCATTCTTGTGAATAGCCAGTGCTTGATCATGGGTCTGCATTGAGTTAACTAATTGCTGAGAATGAGGCAGCTTGGTACTATTGATTGTTGAACTGGCTTGGCTCCAGCTCATGATAATACAGAGCATTAGAACAGAATCACAATCAGGTTTCATATCATTCGCGTATGTCGTGAAATTTGTTGCTTTGCAACAGCAGTACAGTGCAATACACAAAAAAGTATAGATTACAATAAGAAATATTATAAAATCAAATTAGATTAGATTAGTAGTGCAAAAAGAGATCAAAGATAGTGAGGTTGTGTTCATTGTCCATTTGGAAATCTGCTGGTGGAGGGGAAGAAGCTCTTTCAGTACAGTACAGCACAGGAACAGGACCTTTGGTTCATGAAGTCTGTCCCCAGCCATGATGCCAAATTAAACTAATCCCATCCGCCTGCTCACAACCTATCTTTTTCCATTCCCTGCTCATTTAATACCCTTTTAGCATTGCTGCTGTTTTTGTTTCTACCATTTCAGAATAGCCAATAGCCTACATTTTAGGAGGCTCAGATAGTGATGAAGATGACGGCAGTGAGAATGATGAGAGTGACTGGGACAGTGATGAAAGTTCTGAACTCTCAGACGGTAGTGTAAATCTCCAGAATCCTCTGATCCATGCAACCTTTTGAACTTTAAAGCTTCCATTAAAACTTGGCACAAGTTAGAAACTAGAACTGCATTTGAAGCCAGTAATCCCAAACAACCTTTACTATACTTGCCTGTAATAGAAGACATTGAGGACAGACTAGACAGCAGGTTTTCTGACATAATTCAGGACAAGTCACTAAACCTACATGTGAATTGGCAAAGAGTACATATCAGGTGGCTGGAAAATGACGCTGCAGAGGTAGTAACGGGGGACAAAGAAATGACAGACGATCTTACTAAGTATTTTGCAACAGTCTTCACCGTGGAAGAGTCTAGCAGTATGCCAGAAATTCAAGAGTGTCAGGGAGCAGAAGTAAGTGTAGTTGCCTTTACGAAGAGAAGGTGCTTGGGAAGCTGGAAGGTTTGAAGTCACCCGGACCAGATGGACTACACCCCAGGATTCTGAAAGAGATAGCTGAAGTGACTGTGGTGACATTAGTAGATTTTTCAAGAATCACTAGATTTGGGAATGTTTCCAGAGTACTGAAAAATTATACTGTATATGTCACTTCACTCTTTAAGAATGGAGGGAGGGAGAAGAAAGAATGGGCCAGTTGGCCTGACTTCAGTGGTTGGGAAGATAATGGTGTCTTCTATTAAAGACAGGTTACCTTGCAGGTTGAGTGAATGGTAAGGAAGGCAAATGCAATGTTAGCATTCATTTTGAGAGGACTAGAATATAAGAATAAGGATATAATGCTGAGGCTTCATAGGCAGTGGTCAGTCTGTAACCTCAGTCGCGGAGGCTGATGTCAGAACAGCTTTCATAAGGGTGAACCCTCGCAAGGCGTGAAGACCTAATGGTGCATGAGGTAGAGCACTGAAAACTTGTGCCAACCAACTGGTGGGCTTGTTCAAAGATATCTTCATCTCTCACAGCTGCAGTCAAAGCTTCCCACCTGTGTCAAAAGGGTGACGATCATGCCAGTGCCAAGGAAGAGCAGGGAGAGCTGCCTCAACAACTGTTGCCCAGTTGCACTCACATCTACGGTGTTGAAATGCTTTGAGAGGGTGGTCATGGCCAGAATCAACTCCTGCCTAAGCAAGGACCTGGACTCACTCTAATTTGCCTATTGCTGCAATAGGTCTACAACAGATGCATATATACTCTAGATTTTATTTACTAATTCAAGGGTATAATGAAAGACAATAAAGCAAAGAAAATCTTTCACATTTCGTAAACTTTTTCTCATCCATCTTTATTACAAATTCATTGTCTATAAACACTGTTCAGATTAATTTTGTATCACAGTGGCAAAAGCGAAATGTTTTGATTAGACAGTGTCCGTGTTCAAGCAACACACACAAAATGCTGGAGGAAGTCAGCAGGCCAGGCAGCATCTACGTGAAAGAGTAAACAGTCAACATTTTGGGCCAAGATCCTTCATTAGGACTGGGGAAAAAAAGGTTGGGGAGGGGAGAAAGAAGTACAGGGTGTCAGAGGGCATAGAGATCGCAGAGGGGGTGCAGTGAGAGAGGGTTTCTCGAACTCCCTTTGAAGGACAGATTTGAATTTTTCAGGGTGGGCATTCCTGGAAGAGACTTCACGGTGTAGTAGTAGCACAAAGATGAGAACATCTGCAGATTCTGGAAATCCAAGCAATGCACACAAAATGCTGGAGGAACTCAGCAAGTCAGGCAGCATTAATGGAAAAGAATGCAGTCGACATTTCAGGAGGCCATGCAGCATCTATGGAAAAGAGTAAACGATCGACATTTTGGGATGGGACTCTTCATCAGGATTGGAAAAAAAGATGAGAAGTTAGAGCAAAAAAGTGTGGGGAGGGGAGGAAGAACTACAAATGTCAGTGTTCAGTGGCCTAGTGGTTTATTAACAATGAGCTTCTGAGTTCCATTCTGTGTTTATTGTTACAATTTGTAACAGTATTGTAACTTGAAACACTGCCAGTTTAAATATATTGAAGCTTTAAAATGTTTCAAAGTAAAGGTTGAGGTACATTTATTATTTAGAAATTTATGGATTATATTCATTAAAATATAATTGCAGGGTATTTTGCAATTATATTAATATAGATTTCAAACTATATTACCATAATTTCAAAATTATATTAACATTATGTAAAAGAAAATTCCACCTGTGCAGCAACAAAGGCTATGTGCGCAGGAGCAATTCAATTACTGAGGAGCCGTTCACCCAGGCAGATTAGAGGGAACAGTGCCGCTGTTTATGGATTATGGCTCAGCTTTCAACACCATGATATCAGTACTAATCAACAAGCTCTAAAATGCTCAATGAAGCAGCCTCCCGATTTATGATTGGTCTCACCAATGTAGAGGAGGCTGCATTGGGAGCACTGGACACAATAGATGACGCAGCAGATATGCAGGACAAGTGTTGCCTCACCTGGAAGGACTGTTTGGGGCCCTGGATGGAGGTGAGGGAGGAGGTGAATGGACCGGTGTGGCACTTGCACTGCTTGCAGGGTTAAGTGCCAGGAACAAGATTAGTGGGGAGGGAGGAATGGACAAAGGAATTATGGAGGTAGCAATCCCTGTGGAAGGTGAAGTGGGGTGGGGAGGTAAAGAGTTACATGATGGAGGCGCATGTGAAATCTGACCTGCATTTGGGAGGATAAGAAAATTACTGAAGGAAATTTCTCCTGTAATGCAGGGATTAAAAATGTATAATAACAAAACATTTCTGATATAGTGTTACAACCCTTTAATTCTAATGGAGGTCATATGACAGTCAGTTAATGTAAGTAAAATGGAGAAGGGGTGTATTGCTCACTGATGGGCAGTGATCTGCATCTTTTGTGGAAGCAGCAAGCAGTATGAAAACGTCATTCTGATTTAGTGCAGTGGGACATAACAGTTTTGTGTTTGGACATTGTTTCATGAAGCATTATGTTGACCATACTCCCAGGAATCCAAAGTAAACAACTTCTGAAGAAAAGGAATTAACAGAGGATATGCTTTCTTTAAAAAATCTTAGCTGAAGTTAAGAGTTTTACATGAACTGGGGTAACATTTTCGAACAATGAGATAATACTTTGGACAATCTGTTTGCAATTACATACTGTTGCTCTATATGGTTTAAACCCTTTATGATGTGAAGTGAATTTTTCATTTGTAAAGCATTCTTATTTGTTTTATCTATAGGAAATTGTTGTTCCCTAACATTAAAGGGGCAACATCAGTCTGCAAAATGCAGTTGGTAAGGTTGGTGGGGTGGGGGGAAGCAATAAAGACTGGAGAGTTCATTTAATTCCTTTCGATTTGGGTGGTCGAATCTAGGCGGGCAGTGCTGGGAATTGTGAATATTTTAATAATGTTCCTTTGAGAAATGCAGGGTAGAGGAAGCTGTAGTAATAACGCTCAACAGTGCAGGATGGAAATATAATCCAGCTTTGGTCAGACTGATGCAGCTGGCTGACTCCAGCAGATTTTTCAGTCTTAAAGGCAGCAAAATAATGCAGTTTGTTTGAGGGAGGAAACATGATGTTCTACAGCAGAGCAACTGCCTATGGCAGGAAGAAGCATCTTCCCTCGGTACCCTCCGACTGGAGTTCATGTTCCTGAAACTCTTCAGTGACTGAAAACTAAATGTGTGAGATCACCGACTAACATATAAAGGGCTTGAAACCAATTATGATACCTTCCATAGTTGGATAAATTACTGATTGGTTTGCACAGATAGTACCGAATAGTAGCCAGTATCTGCAGGGCACAAGGAAAGTCCATCTCCTGAGAAGGAGGAAGGAGTGAGGAAGAGGAATGTAACAAGATTTAGTATGACCCTCAAGAAGTTTAATGAATCTCGTTGGAAGTCTGAACAGCCATGAAAAATAAATTGTGGTATTGTTATGAATAATATTTCATGGTTACTAGGAGACAGGAATGTGGTCAAGTTTTGAAACAAGTCTGTTTGCTATTGTAAGAACATCAGAAGATTTTCAACGGGGGTTCGTCACTGTTTGGAATGAGACTCACTGACAGATTACATGTAATGTATTAATAATGAAGACTTTTTCATACAGTGCAGTAGTTTGATGTGAGACAAATGGATGTGGACATAACTGGGATTGTTAGAAAGTTAAAATGATGTCTACTTTTTTATATTGTGTTTGCATTGCCTAACTTTCAAGTATCCTTCTCCAATATCCATCTATAAGTTTAACCTTCGTCTCTGAGTGCTGGAAGTACAAGTGGATCAGGTGGGGGCCCAGAGGAGGGGAGGCCAATGCACCCCGTCCCATCTGAAAATGAAGTTAAGGTTGGTGTGCCCCTCTCAACTACCCAAGATCTTTGAGTTTGCCTAGCACTTTTTCCTTTGTAATAGCAATGGCTCTCACTCCTGCTCCCTGACACTCATGGACACTGGCACACTGCTAGTGTCTTCCACAGTGAAGACAGAGGCAAAGTACCCATTAAGTTCATAACATTTCAACACGCCCTGGATAAAAACTAATTTCCTGCACCTTCCCCAGCCCTCACAGATATGTAAGGACTTCTGTGCTACAGCTTGAATGGCAGTGCAAGTTTTTAGGGCACGGACCCCTCAGATTCAGGTCCCATTCCTGAGGTTCAAAAATATTCTGAGCTGATCCTGAGATGTAGTACTTTCTGATTCTCAATGGATCAAATGACACCGTTTGGGGAAAGAACACAGATATTCTCCATGATGTCCGGGCCGCTATCGAGTCCTGAATCAATATCTCAAAATCACTACTTGCTCAGAGTGTCCTGGCAGTTAATGAGAGCTCGCTGTGCACAGACTATTGTACTTCTTAAATACAGTCTCTGTTATGACTACACATTAAAAGTACCACATTTGTTGTGAGATGGTTTAGAACACTTGAAATGGAAAATGAAACTTCAAATGACTCCCCTTTTCCCCATTTCCAAGCCTTTCCTTTGTAAGGGATAATGGGAGCCTAACTGCTTTATTCACTTCATCTAGAAATGTTATATGCAGTTTTAATAACCGTACTGCCAACATATATATCTAATAAATTCAGAACACAATGTGAGAACATCACATCTTCAGACTATCAAGATAGTGCTGATAAAAGGCAGCTCTTTGGCTGCAGCTCCAATGGGAATCATCAGAGTTTCCCGTTCAGGATTACTACAGCTGAAATCCACAGTCACCACCATGGGTGTTTCAGGAAGCAACGTAGTTTTAAGATGTTTAGAAAATATCTATCATACGCAAAAGTTAATGGATCCTGGACTGCGGACTCAGTTTGAGAAGCACGGAAGCTGAGCCAGTTTAAAGTACAATTGAAATGCAAAGCCTTTAGAATCACCACTCAGGACCATCCTGATGATGAACGTACACACTCGAGAAAATAAAATTGAAGACCTCAGAGCAAGATCGCAGTACCAGAGGATCTTCAGGGACTGCTGTGTACTTTGCTTCACAGAAACATGGCTAAACCCCACCATTTCAGATGCAGCTCTGCAGCTTGATAGCTTCACTGTTCTCTGCAAAGACAGGACAGCTCGGTCTTTTAAAGGCAGAGGCAGTGGAGTTTGCTTTATGATCAACTCATCTGTTGCACATATGTGGTGATTCTTTCTCACTTCTGTTCACCTGACCTGGACCATCACCAGAGGAGCTAAGCTCCATAATCAGCAGACACGAAACAGCACACCCTGTTGCCTTCCCAGACATTGTGGGGGATTCAAAGTTCAAAGTAAATTTATTATCAAAGTATCTCTGTGTCACCATATACAACCTTGAGATTCCTTTTCTTGCAGGCAATCACAGTAAATACCATACACAACACAATCAATGAACTGTGGTAATTTTATGTACTGTACTGCTGCCGCAGGGAAAAAAAAAACAAATTTCATGACATATGTGAGTGATGATAAACCTGGTTCTGATATGGGTCTCTATTATAGACTGAGAGTGGGAAGGAGGGGGTGAGAAAGAGAGGGGAATCATGGCTGGGAAAAGGAGAAGGGAGAGAGGAGAGAGCAGGAAGCACCATGAAGACATTCTGTGATGTTTTTGGAATCAAATGACCTTGCCTTGTGTCTCAGGGCTGGGTGTGTCTGACCCTGGCATTCCTTCTCTGCCACCTGACCCACGCCCCTCCCCCAGCACTCCACCCTCACCATTCCCGACATCCTTTGCTCCTGGTAGATTTACAAACTTTCTCTCTGCTCCACCTTGACAAATACAGTATCGTGCAAAAGTCTTAGACACCCTAGCTATATATTTGTAATTTATTGTAATTCATAGATGTTTAAAAATTATGTATTGCTGCCACAAAAAAGCAAATTTCAAGACATAAGCCAGTGCTATTAAACCTGATCTGACAATACTGACCTCGGCATTTACAACTGAGCCATTGGAAAGTGTTGGTACATAAACTGATAAGATTTTACACCTTCAATCACAGATTTTATTCCATGCATCTCTGAAGAAAACAGTGACATGAATAATGAACAACTTTTTGTTTTGCAAAACTCAGGCCATGTATTTTCTCAATATAAGTTTTATATTTAGAACAATCCTGTGGTAGATTAGTGTAGATTTAGTCTCCTGTGCTTTTCCCTAAGGGAATGAGTTGCTTCCTGCACTAAGCTAAAGTTGCATAAGATTACATGAGAAATTCGACTAATCAATGCAGGGTCTGTAAGCACCGGGTACAAGTTATATCACAAACTGATCTGGTTACATTTTGAGATTCCACTCTTGCTGAGATTCTAGTTTCAATCAGTGGACTATTTCCTTTTGAACAAGCAGTGGACACCTGTGTTTTGCTTTTGAAATCATGTAGGAAGATCCTGGTAACAGGCTTTCTCAGGGAAGTTTCTGTAGATTTATTGAGAATGTAGGAACATCTGCTCTTTGGAAAAGAAGTATTAATGTCAGAGACTGCATTACCAGATGCAGATAATCTGTACAATATATATAAAATAAGGCACGTATGCTGACAATGAAATGAAATAAATCAACTGCTAAGTGGCACATGAAAGTATTTTATCCTGCCCATGGTTCAGTGGGAAACATTTCTGGTGTGGCGGGGGGCCAGAGCAGGACAATATCTGTGAAGTAGCCAGAATAGTACCGGAGGAATTGCAGTTGGCTTTAGTATACTTGCTCTGGGTGGGGAGAAGGCCATTGAGATGGAGGTTCCATTTAAGATGCTTTAAAAAGTGGCTTGTGCTAGGATAGATAGGGATGTGGACTTCGGATTAGTACAGGATAAACAAACATATGATCTGCTACTCTCACCTTCTTTCCTCAATGTGGAATAATCTGTAGGTGGCTGGTATTAATGTTTACCAGCTCCAGGTATAGGACTAGATTTGAAGGGAAGAAAACTAGAGGGAAATATTTGAAAAGACAATTGATTAAAAGTTGATGTTAAAGATTTAGTATCGAATTTATTGATTTGTTAATGTGATCCGTTGCCAGCTGTCAACCGTGGATGCTCAGCTGCCAAGTGTTCATTGTGAGCTCTCTGTCTTTGAGCTAATTTATACTGAATATGTGTTGGGGAAATACTGATGCTAAAATTGCCCTTTATTGCCTTCAAAAGTTCCAGTTTAGCATTTCATTGGAAAAGCTCATCTCACGGAGCATTCCTTTACTCTGTATTGACTTAGGCTGCATTTGTATACAGTCTCTACTGCCTTTCGAGATGCCAGTACTCACCAGTGCCCCATGATGGTGAAGCTGAGGAGCAGATTTTTGATGTTGGCACCAAAAGACATTACAGTTGGTGGATGGAAAATCCTGTTTCTCTCTTAGTGTTCATTTAAGTATTTTGACAGTGCTGGTTACTCTTCTGTTCTGGCTGCCAGTAGCCTTCTGGTTAATGATCTCATACAAAGAACCACTGAATCAGTGTGATCAATAACTCCTACCTGTAATATTTCTGGGATTTTATTCAATTTTAAGGCTGCCAATTTAAAGTGCACCTGAGTTACTGCATCATCTGTACCAATTTGGGTTTCTCAAGAGGAGCTACTAAGGAACTTTAAGGAACTAAGCCACTCATCGGCTCTTCACTCAACCCTGGAACATCTGGACAGCAAAGATGCATACACCAAGATGCTCTTTATTGACTACTACTCAATATTCAATCCCATCATCCTCTCAAAACTAATCAATAAGCTCCAAGACTTTGGCTTCAATGCCTCCTTGTGCAATTGGAACCTCAATTTTTCTCACTTGCAGATGCACTCAGTTTGGATTAGCAACATCTCTTTCACAATTTCCATCAGTGCAAGATTGTGTGCCTAGCTCCCTGCTCTACCCGCTTTACATTTATGTGTCGCTAAGCACAGCTCTAATGCCATATTCAAGTTTGCTTATGACACTATGGTTGTTGGCCAAATCAAAGGTGGTGACGAATCAGCATATAGGAGGGAGAGTGAAAATCTGGTTGAGTGGTGGCATAACAACAACCTCTTACTCGATGTCAGCAAGACTAAGGAACTGATTATTGATTGCAGGAGAAGGAAACCAGAGGTCCATGAGCCAATCCTCATCAAAGGATCATGGGTGGAGAGGGTCAGAAACAAATTCCTCAGTGTTATCATTTGAAAGGAATTGTCCTGGGCCCAGTACATCAGTGCAATTACACAGAAAGCAAGCAGTACGTCTACGTCTTTTGGAGTTAGCATAGATTCAGCATGAAATCTTAAGCTCTGACAAATTATTATAGATGCCTGGTGGATAGTATATTGACTGGCCTGGTATGGAAACACCAGTGCCGTTGAACAAAAAATGCTACAAAAAGTAGTAGATACGGCCCAGTCCATCACGGACAAAGCTCTTCCCGGCATTGAACACATCTACACGAAGCATTGTCAGGGGAAAGCATCATCCATCATCAGAGATCCTAACAACCCAGGTCATGCTCTGTTCTCACTGCTGCCATCAGGAAGAAGGCCTTAGGACTCACACCACCTGGTTCAGGAACAGTTATTACTCCTCAACCATTAGACTCTTGAACCAAAGGACATAACTTCACTCAGCTTCACTTGCCACATTATTAAAATGTTCCCATAACCTATGGACTCACTTTCAAAGACTCTCATATTCTCAATATTTATTGTTTTTTATTATTATTATTATTATTATTATTATTATTTATTTTTTGTTTTTTTTCACATTTCTTGTCTTTTGCACACTGGCTGAATACCCAAGATTTTTTTTTAATCTTTCATTGTGTTTATTAATCTCTCATGGATTTATTGAGTATGCCTGCAAGAAAATGAATCTCAGAGTTGTGTATGGTGACACAAATGTACTTTGAACTATGAACTTATATCATAGAACATAGAATAGTACAGCACAGTACAGGCCCTTCGGCCGACATAGTTATGCAGACCCTCAAACCCTGCCTCCTATATAACCACCCATCTTAAATTCCTCCATATACCTGTCTAGTAGTCTCTTAAACTTCACGAGTGTATCTGCCTCCACCACTGACTCAGGCAGTGCATTCCATGCACCAACCACTCTCTGAGTAAAAAACCTTCCTCTAATATCCGCCTTGAACTTCCCACCCCTTACCTTAAAGCCATGTCCTCTTGTATTGAGCAGTGGTGCCTTGGGGAAGAGTCACTGGCTATCTACTCTATCTATTCCTCTTAATATCTTATACACCACTATCGTGTCTCCTCTTATCCTCCTTCTCTCCAAAAGGTAAAGCCCTAGCTCCCTTAATCTCTGATCATAATGCATACTCTCTAAACCAGGCAGCAACCCGGTAAATCTCCTCTGTACCCTTTCTAATGCTTCCACATCCTTCCTATAGTGAGGTGACCAGAACTGGACACAGTACTCCAAGTGTGGCCTAACCAGAGTTTTATAGAGCTGCATCATTACATCGCGACTCTTAAACTCTATCCCTCAACTTATGAAAGCTAACACCCCATAAGCTTTCTCCAGATCCCTCTGCTCCTCCACACTACCAAGTATCCTGCCATTTACTTTGTACTCTGCCTTGGAGTTTGTCTTTCCCAAGTGTACCACCTCACATTTCTCCTGGTTGAACTCCATCTGCCACTTCTCAGGCCACTTCTGCATCCTATCAATGTCTCTCTGCAATCTTCGACAATCCTCTACGCTATCTACAACACCACCAACCTTTGTGTCTTCTGAAAACTTGCCAACCCACCCTTCTACCCCCACATTCAAGTCATTAATAAAAATCATGAAAAGTAAAGGTCCCAGAACAGATCTTTGTGGGACACCACTAGTCACAATCCTCCAATCTGAATGTACTCCCTCCATCACGACTCTCTGCCTTCTGCAGGCAAGCCAATTCTGAATCCACCTGGCCAAACTTCCCTGGATCCCATGCCTTCTGACTTTCTGAATAAGCCTACCATGTGGAACCTTGTCAAGTGCCTTACTAAAATCCATATAGATCACATCCACTGCACTACCCTCATCTATATGCCTGGTCACCTCAAAGAATTCTATCAGGCTTGTTAGACATGATCTGCCCTTCACAAAGCCATGCTGACTGTCCCTGATCAGACCATGATTCTCTAAATGCCCATAGATCCTATCTCTAAGAATCTTTTCCAACAGCTTTCTCACCACAGACGTAAGGCTCACTGGTCTATAATTACCCGGACTATCCCTACTACCTTTTTTGAACAAAGGGACAACATTCTCCTCCCTCCAATCCTCTGGTACTATTCCCGTGGACAACGAGGACATAAAGATCCTAGCCAGAGGCTCAGCAATCTCTTCCCTCGCCTCATGGAGCAGCCTGGGGAATATTCCGTTAGGCCCCGGGGACTTATCCATCATAATGTATTTTAACAACTCCAACACCTCCTCTCTCTTAATATCAACATGCTTCAGAACATCAACCTCACTCATATTGTCCTCACCATCATCAAGTTCCCTCTCATTGGTGAATGCCGAAGAGAAGTATTCATTGAGGACCTCGCTCACTTCCACAGCCTCCAGACACATATTCCCACCTTTATCTCTAATCGTTCCTACCTTCACTCCTGTCATCCTTTTGTTCTTCACATAATTGAAGAATGCCTTGGCGTTTTCCTTTACCTTACTCGCCAAGGCCTTCTTATGCCCCCTTCTTGCTCCTCTCTTTTCTTTTTAAATCTTTTTATTAACTTTTCAAAGTTATAAACTCAGTAACAAAGTTAGTACAAAGAGATTGGAATATTGTTCATCAGCATTTATAAAATGAATTTTAAGTAACATAGATATAAAAGACTTCCAAACTCATAATTAATCATTAAAAAAAAGAAATAGAAAGAAAAAAAAATATAAACAAAAAAAAACCCAAAAGAAAAAAAGACCCCCCCCCCAAAAAAAAGCAAAACGGGGCTAGACCAACAGCATGTACCAGACACATTCAATAATGTCGTTAACTCCACTCCTGTCATCATGTAATTTAAGTTTAGAAAAAAGATTCGGAAAGGTCAGATTACATCATAAGAAAACGTTGCATAAAAGGTTTCCAAGTTTCTTCAAATTTAATCGAAGGGTCAAAAATATCACTTCTAATTTTTTCTAAATTTAAACTTAATATGGTTTGAGAAAACCATTGGAATGTAGTTGGAGGATTAGTTTCCTTCCAATTCAACAAAACAGATCTTCTCGCCATTAAAGTAACAAAAGCTATCATTCGACAGGCTGAAGAAGACAAAGATCTATGTTCTACCATTGGCAATCCAAAGATTGCCATAATAGGATGGGGTTTTAAATCGAAGCGTAGAATTGTTGAAATAATATCAAAAATGTCTTTCCAATATTTTTTCCAAAAGAGGACAGGACCAAAACACATGAGTTAAAGAAGCCACTTCAGAGTGACATCTATCACAAGTAGAGTTTATATGGGAATAAAAACGAGCTAGTTTATCTTTGGACATATGAGCTCTGTGTACTACTTTAAATTGTATTAATGTATGTTTAGCACATATAGAAGAAGTACTAACTAATTGAAAAATGTTTTCCCATTTCTCTATAGGTAGGGAAAGTTGAAGTTCCCTTTCCCATTCATTTTTTATTTTATCAGATATATCTGGCTGTAATTTCATAATTATATCATAAATTATTACTATTAATCCCTTCTGCAAAGGATTAAAACCTAAAATTTTATCAAAAATGCCAGAAGGATTTGAAGTCGGAAAGGTAGGCAACGTAGTATTTTAAAAATTTCTTATTTGTAGGTATCTAAAAAAATGGGATCTAGGCAAATCAAATTTCTCAGATAACTGCTCAAAAGACATAAAGCAGTTATCCAGAAGTAGATCATGAAAACATATTATACCTTTCGTTTACCATATCAAAAAGGCTTGGTCCATTACTGAGGTATGGCAAAAGAAATTAGATATAATAGGGCTTGATAACATAAATTCATTCAGGCCAAAAAATTTATGAAATTGAAACCATATTCGCAATGTATGTTTAACTATGAAAATTTGTTTATTCAATTTAGATAGTGCAAAAGGCAGTGAAGTTCCTAAAATGGAAGCTAAAGAAAACCCTTGTACAGAATGGCCTTCAAGGTTTACCCAATATGGGCTTGGAGTTGTATTCCAATCTTGTGTCCAGAATATTAAATATCGGATATTAATTGCCCAATAGTAAAATCTTAGGATAAGCAATGCCAAACCACCCTCTTTCTTAGATTTCTGTAAGTATTTTTACTTAATCTGGGATTTCTATTTTGCCATATGTAAGAGGAAATTTTAGAGTCAATAGTATCAAAAAAAGATTTAGGAATAAAAATCAGTATCACTTGAAATAAATATAAAAATTTGGGTAAAATAATCATTTTAATAGCATTAATACAGCCAATCAGTGATAGAGACAAAGGGGACCATTTAGTAGTCAGTTGTTTAACCTGATTAATTAATGGTAAAAGGTTGAAATTGAATAGATCCTTATGTCTCTTAGTAATTTTAACTCCCAATTTTAACTCTTCTCAGCCCCTTCTTAAGCTCCTTTCTTGCTTCCCTATAATCCTGAATAGACCCATCTGATCCTTGCTTCCTAAACCTCATGTATGCTGCCTTTTTCCACCTGACTAGATTTTCCACCTCACTTGTCACCCATGGTTCCTTCACCCTACCATTCTTTATCTTCCTCACAGGGACAAATTTATCCATAACATCCTGCAAGAGATCTCTCAACAT
The DNA here is from genome assembly GCF_030028105.1 of Mobula birostris. Taxonomy (NCBI): domain Eukaryota; kingdom Metazoa; phylum Chordata; class Chondrichthyes; order Myliobatiformes; family Myliobatidae; genus Mobula; species Mobula birostris. Next base: position 62,466,994 of record NC_092381.1, on the reverse strand, counting down.
CGACCACATGTCCATAGTACATTTCTCTGCAAAAACATCATCCCGATTCACATCTGCAAGTTCTAGCCTTATAGCCTCATAATTTGCCCTTCCCCAATTCAAAATTTTCCTGTCCTTTCTGATTCTATCCTTTTCCATGATAATGCTAAAGGCCAGGGAGCGGTGGTCCCTGTCCCCCAGATGCTCACCCACTGAGATCTGTGACCTGACCCGGTTCATTACCTAGTACTAGATCTAGTATGGCATTCACCCTATCGGCCTGTCAACATACTGTGACAGGAATCCGTCCTGGACACACTTAACAAACTCTGCCCCATCTAAACCCTTGGAACTAATCAGGTGCCAATCAGTATTAGGGAAGTTAAAGTCACCCATGATAACAACCCTGTTATTTTTGCAGAAGATGATAAGGACAAATGTGTGAAAGAAAAACTGATGTATGGGAGCATAATGTGAATAACTGGAGTAATATGTCATGTGCTGTGAATGACAGCATTGGAAACATATTTTACTGTGAGTGACACTGTATAAATGTGTTGTACTTGGAAAGGTTTTGGGGAAAATCAAGGATTGATTGGAAGGACATCGCATCAGAGATTACCTACACCAGTGATCCTATTCCCCTGTGACATCTCTGGGAAAGGAGGGGCAAGCCCAGATTTAGGAAAGCATTCAGTCAGGGAGACAGCAATAGCAAGCAATGCAATAGAAGCAAAGTGGTTGTTGTAACACTTTCATTGTAACAGCTTCGTTCGGTTTGGCTAAAATTCTAACATAAATCATGATGATCCTTTATCTTATCTATAATGAGATTGAGGTACAACTGAGTTTTAACTATCTGCTTATGTCTTTTTTTTAAAGAAGTATTTTCACTGATTTTCTCAGACAGTTGATTACTTTGATGCCTGTCCAGACTTTCAGCATGAATTTTGTTAAATCTGTATCTATGAGGAGAGACAGAATTCCAGACTGTTAAGTGCTGGTATGCCAAAACATTTTTTGGGTAGTCTTAAAGGATTAAGCTGAGAAATGGACTGCATGGAAGTCCGCAGGGCAAAATGACTTTGATCCAAGTAGCTACGCATACTGTTGGTGTGGGAAATATAAATACCATGGCAGGGCAATGCTTTTCTGAAAGTGGGAGATTAAAGCACAGATTATCAGAATTACAAGTTTAATTCAATCATTGCAACTTTAGTTTAGTCACAGTGATTGCTGCCAGATTTGGACTGAGTGTCACTTTATGGAAGTTGGGACACTAAGATTGAAATGTGTCCTGGGTCATAGATTCTAAATGTGATAGTGATACAATAATAGTGGGCAAGCCTATTCATCTCCACTGTTGATATCTGGTCAATAGAATCAATATTCTAAGGTGGAGTTCAATGCGCATGGGATGCAATTACATTTTCAACTTGGTTTTCCGGAGACCTGGGTGAACTAACCAGTTTTAACTTGATTTCAAATCCCACCATGTGATCTGTATTCACTCAACTCAATGCAAACAGAAACTGCTAGCTCTGTAGTGGTGACGGGTGCCCTTCACGGGAGAAAATCTAAACCTCTTTGCATGGTCTATGTTGACCATAAGACATAGGAGAAGAATTAAGCTGTTCAGCCCATTAAGTCTGCCCAGCCATTCCATATATAACCATATAACAATTATAGCATGGAAACAGGCCATCTCAGCCCTTCTAGTCCATGCCCAACCTAGTCCCACCAACCTATCATGGTTAATTTATTACCCCTCTCAATCCCATTCTCCTGCCTTCTCCCTGGTAACCATTGAGACCCTTACTAATCAAGAATCTATCAACCTCTGCTTTGGTCACCTCACTATAGGAAGGATGTGGAAACTATAGAAAGAGTGCAGAGGTGATTTACAAGGATGTTGCTTGGATTGGGGAGCATGCCATATGAGAATAGGTTGAGTGAACTTGGCCTTTTCTCCTTGGAGTGACGGCGGATGAGAGGTGACCTGATAGAGGTGTATACAATGATGAGAGACATTGATTGTGCTGATAGTTAGAGGCTTTTTCTCAGGGCTGAAATGGCTAACACAAGAGGACACAGTTTTAAGGTGATTGGAAACAGATACAAAGGAGATGTCAGGCGGTAAGTTTTTACGCAGAGAGTGGTGAGTGCGTGGAATGGGCTGCCGGTGATGAAGGTGGAGGATTTAAGAGACTCCTGGATAGGTACGTGGAACTTAGAAAAAGTGAGGGCTATGGGTAACCCGAGGTAATTTCTAAAGTAAAGTACGTGTTTGGCACAGCATTGTGGGCCAAAGGGCCTGTATTGTGCTGTAGGTTTTCCATATTTCTATGTTAAATATACCCAATGACTTGGCCTCCATAAACATCTCTGGCAATGGATTCTACAGATTCACCACAATCTGGCTAGAGAAATTCTTCCTCATCTCTGCTATCCTTGTACTCTGAGACTGTGTCCTCTGATCCTAGGCTACCCCACTATAGGAACCATCCTCTTCATGTTCACTCTATCTAGGCTTGATTCTTAACTGCACTCAGAGGTGGCCTAGTGATCCTGTCATTTACTGCTCTGTTACTTACAGTCAGTGTTCATGAAGGGAACTTGTTAGCAGCTTCTCAAGGGATAGGCAATAAAAGTTGGCTTTTTCTAGTAAATGCATTTTGTAAAGGCTTAAAAAAAATATGCACATTCTAAAAAGTGCAGGTGTTTTTAAAAATCATTACAAAATGCATTTATTACACAGAAAAGAAGATGAACAATTTGTGTTTAATCCCTTTTATCTTATATGACCCAAACATTTGTTTCCTTTATGTGTACTTAAGTTTTCAAAGAGCTGGGTGAAGCAAGGCATGATCCAAGTCCCATAGCTGTTTCCTTTTTTCACTGTAACTTCCCTCTAAGAAACAAAAGTTCACCGCTTTTTTTATATATAGATTTATACAGCAGATAAGCAGACTCTTTGGCCCAATTGGTCTATTCCAATAAAGATGCCCATCCAAGCTTGTCTCAACCTTTGAAACCTGTATACCTGTCCAACTGACCTTTCAAAGTTGTTATTGTCTCAACCACTTCCTCCTGCAGCTCATTCTCTATATGTTCCAATCTGTGTAAAATAAAGTTGCCCATCAAGTTCCTTTGAAATCTCTCCTCTCTCACTTTGAACCGAAACTCCCTAGTCCTTGATTCCCCAAGTCTGGGAAAAGACTGTGCACTTACCATATCTCTGCCCCTCATATATACTCCTACAATCCATGGAAGAGAGACCAAGCCTGACCAACCTCTCCCTATAACTCAATCCCTTGAGTTCTGGCAATATCCTTGTAAGTATTTTCTACAGCAACGTCCAGAAAATGCCAGAGGAATACAGCAGGCCAGGCAGCATCTATGAAGGGGAATGAACAGTCGATGTTTCCAGCCAAGACCCTTCATCAAGACTGAAAGAGACCAGAATAAGAAAGTGGGAGGAGGGGGAAGGAGTACAAGCTGGCTGGTGATAGGTGAAAGCAGGTGAGGGGGAAAGTGGGTGAGTTGTGGGTGGGGTTTGAAGGCAGAAGCTGAGAAGTGATAGGTGGAAGAGGTAAAGGGATGAAGAAGGAGGAATCTGATCGGAGAGGACAGTGGACCATGGGAGAAAAGGGAGGAGAAGGGGCATCACAGGAAAGTGACGGGCAGGTAAGGAGAAGGAAAGAGATAAGAGGGGAGCCTGAAATGGGAATGGTAAAGGAGAGGGGAGGGAAAGAATCACTAAACGTTAGAGAAATTGATGTTCATGCCATCAGTTTGGAGGCTGTACCCAGACAGAATATGAGGTGTTGCTCCTCCAGCCTGAGAGTGGCCTCATTGTGACAGTAGAGGAGCCTATGGGCTGATGTGTCAGAATGGGAATGGGAAGTGGAATTAAAATGGGTGGCCACTGGAAAACACCCACCGTCTGTAGCAGATGGAGCAAAGGTGTTTGACAAATGGGTTCCCCAATCTACATTTGGTCTCCCCAATATGGAGGAGGCCGCACTGAGAGCACCAGATACAGTAGCAGGTGAAGTGTCAGCCGCCTCATCTGGAAGGACTATTTGGGGCCCTGAAAGGTGATGAGGGGGGAGGGGTAGCTGCTTGCAGGTATAAGTGCCAGGAGGGAGATCAGTGGGCAGGGACAAGTGGACAACAGGGTCACGTAGAGAGAAAATCCCTGCAGAAAGCAGAGAGTGGGAGGGAGATGTGTTTAGTCATATGATCCCAATGAAGGTGACGGAAGTTACTGAGAATAATTTGTTGGACTTGGAAACTCATGGGTGGTAGGTGAATTCCATCTCATTTATGGGAATGGGAAGATGGGATGAGGGCAGATGTCTGGAGGAGATGCTGGTGAGGGTGGCATTGATGATAGAGGGTGAGAAATATTTTTGACACACTTACCAGTTTAATAACATCTTTCCTATAGGTGGGTGACCAAAACTGAGCACAATACTTCAAGTGTGACATCACCAGTGTCTTAAACAACTGCAACATAACTTCTCAACTTCTATACTCAATGGCCTGACTGAGGAGTGCCAACATACAAAAAGCCTTCTTCACCAACCTGTATACCTGGAGCTACTCTTTCAGGGAACCTTGTACCTGAACTCAGCACTTCCCAGCACCCAAATGTTCACTATGACAGTCCTACCTTGATTTGACTTTCGAATTTGCAATATATTTCTGTGAATTGTACATGTGTATTACAGAATGCAAGGGTCCCCTTTAAAAATTTTAAATGCTTATTGAGTGAGGGAGAAAACTGAGGCTATATTGATGGTGGGTGACCTAAAGCAGAAATGGCCAATTCCAATATAGAGAAGGTGACTTACCTGAAGTTGTAGCGTTTGATATTGCATTCCAAAGGCTGCAACATTTTCAGAGAGAAGAAGGGATGCTGTTCCTCAATTTCCGTTTGGATTTGTTACAACAGTACAGGATGCCATGGATAGATTGGTCAGAGTAGAGATGGGATGGGTAACTAAAGGATAAGTAACTAGAAGCTCATGATCACCTCTGTGAACTGAACATAGGGGTTCCATAGACCAGTCACCCAAACTGCATTTAGCTTCTCCAGTGTAGAGGAGACCACAAAGTGCAATAGACTTGATTAAAAGAAGCGCAGATGAATTGCTGCTTCACCTGGAAGGAATGCTCCAGTCACTGGATGATGAAAAGGGAAGAAGTAAAGGGGTTGTTTGCATAAACGGGTCTGATGATGAGACTTTCCACTTCAGTGCCTCTGAAATGTCTTCCTTCGTTCTGAGCCATGGCTTCCCCGCATAGCTGGTAACTACATTTATTTCCCACATATCTCTTCACCTCCACATTCAACAGATTATCTTTCTCAATTTCCGTCATCTTCAATGGGATTCCAGCCCTACACAAGTCTTCTCCTCCACGTCTTAGCATTATGAAACAACTGTTTCCTTTGCAAATTCTGGGTCCTCTCTTCCATCTTTCCCACTCAGATCATTCACATTTAGTTTCCCATGCAAACTCAGCATGTCCAAGTGAATGATTTGCTAACAGCTGGTACTCAGGTTTAGAAAATAATTAGAAAAGCCAATAGGATCTTTCATACTTATTGTGAGAATACAAATATATGGGGATTGCTTCATTTATGGAGGCAGTTGCCTTTTTTATTTTGGAAGGGATGTTTGTAGTTTGGAAGAAGTTCAATGAAGATTTACTGGATTGATACCTGGAATGGGCAGGTAGACTTACGAGGACAGGGTTGGACAGACTAAATGTGTATCATTGGAGCTCAGAGGAGTGGAGACAACTTGATGAAACCCATAAGATTCCAAGGGGATTGACACGATGGATATACAGAGGACACTTCCAGTTGTGAATAATCTGGAATCAGTGGCTACTTTTGAAAAATAAATAGTTATTGAAGCAGAAGTAGATACTTGCTAAACAAGGAGAATGCAAGTTTATTTTGGGTAGATCGAAATGTGAAGCTGAAGTTACACACTTGGTATTGAGGGGCAGAGCGGGCTGAAGGGGCTGAGTGGCCTCCTCCTGTTCGTGATTTGCATGCCAGTCTCTTTCTGTTTCACTTGTTCATCTTTCATTGCAGCAGACACCAAACTAAGAGAGGGAACTGTTGATTTTGAAGCCCACTGTACACCTTGAACAGCTGTTTGGAATGTCAGATATCCAGCAGAGTATATTCCTTTTATTCTTGGCACATTGGGAATATTTTCCAATTCAGTTGGTTGAAAGTAACAAAATTCAGTGGCATGCAGCCATCCGAGGAATTTGAATCAGGCATTCTGCAGCTCCTTTTTCAAAAGCAAAGGTTAATTGTTGTAACCTTTGGCAAAACTGACAGCCAGAAGCACAGGAGGAGAGGAAAGTTTTCCGTTTGAAACTGCAACATTTTTTCCATCCTCTCGTGTTTGATGCTGTGCATCTCAGTGGACTGCCACAGAACTCCCAATGGAATGGACTACCCATACTGTTAGTCAGAAATCTACTGTCAGCTAAGCCTCAAGTAGAACTTAATGTTAGATTCAGAGGATCTTTGTTTTAGAAATAAAACGTGAAATGTTATATCCTTAAGGTGGTAGATTTCAATCTGGCAAATCAGTTTAAGAGGTTGGCCGGTTTTCTAATTTCCATTATTTTGGGCATTCACTGCAAGCGCAAACGATCCACAAGGCTTCATGACAAATTGACTTATCTACCTGGGTGTAAAGATTGCATTCTGGATGCATTATTGGGGAATTGAACACAATCTAGGGTTCTGTTTAATCTCTGAGTACTGTGGCAGAGTGATTATGGCAAGATGATTGTTCTGTGATGTATCTTGGCTGCAGTGGATGTGATAAGCTGGCAAATTCCAGAGGCAGATGAGCAAACTCCCAGTCACATCTACTGAGTTGTCAGTAATTTCCTGGATTGAAACTGGATTATCTTTGTCCCAACAGAGAGGCTGTAAACAAACCTATCTTGATGAATTTAACCTTGGTTTCTTAATGCATTGCCACACCTATAATTGGGTTCAGAATTAGTATTTATATATTATGTAAGGAGTTTTAAAGTGGAAAAATTACCATCTAATCTTGCAAACTCCTTTGATCAAAGTCCATATAGAGTCCACCCTTTCAGATTCTACTGAGTTCATTTATTATCCAGACAGAAACTAATGAATGAAAGCTCCAAGGTATCAAATGTCCCATCTCCCTTGTTCTATTTTGACTTATTACCCTTCTTATATCTTGACCCATATCAGCAACAGGGGATCATTGCAGTCTGTGCATTCCATAGAAGCTCAAATCCCTTTTAAAGTATAGTCTGCCGAAAGAACTTTTTGTTTCCCTGAGGGGTCTTTGTTACATTTGTGCTCCAAAGTTATATAATTGGGTATCTGTTTGATGCAGATTTTCTCCATTCTTTTTGAAAGCACAACATTTACTGTGGCTTGAATTCATGGACACTGACAGCTCATCTGTCTTGTTCAAGTGAACTATTCTTCATGAAAAGTGGGTACTTTGGCTTGTTGAGTTGCATAAAGAACCACATTAAAACCTGATTTTGTTTGTTGGTAACTTGTGTAGTCCACTGGATACCGTCTCTGCCTGGCTGAGAATAATAGGCTTACATTTATTTTGCCCTTTTTATGATGTCTGTGTGCCTCAAAGCACTTCACAGCCAACAAAGTAGTTTCTCAGTGTTGTCGCTGTAGTAATGTAGCCAAGGGCACTGGCATGCCGACTGCCATCCTAAGTGAAAGAATCTAATTCATCATAAACTGAGAATTGGACTGGAACTCATTAACTTGATCCACTTTGATGAAAATGGGTCAATTTTTCATTCTGAGTTATTTGTTACCTTTTAATGCAATCTAGCATTCATTTACCACCCTCTCTTTCTAGCATTATCCCCTTCTTTCCACAGTTTGACACTTTACATGCTGCTAAGACTTTGCCAGTGAGACATGCTGTATTCTCGTCATGACCCTACCAGTCTGAAGTCAGCTTGCACGACACCAGCAGGTCTTTCTGGTCTTGGTGCTTCAGTACTTCATCTGTTTTAGTGGTGAGCCACTGTCTTCATTGTTAAATTGCAGCAACCATCATGACATCGCTATTTTAATTTGCACACAGAAGAACTTTGATGTCCTCCCTCTTCAAAGAACGGATATCAGAGATGTTCTCCTTCAAAGAATGGTGCTTCCCCTTCTCCACCATTGATAGTACCCTAACCCACATCTCCTCCATTTCCTGAACATCCATGCTTACCCCATCTTCCCGCCACCTTAACTGTGATAGAGTTCCTCTTGACTTTCCCTACCGCCCCATGATCTTCCAATCTTCCACCATCTCAAAAGGCATCTGACCACCGAGCACATCTTTACCTCCCCCCCCGCCCCCAGTTTTCCACAGGGATCGCTCCCTCTGTGATTCCCTCGTCCATTCGTCTCTCTCCGCTAATCTCACTTCCGACACTTATCCCTGCAGGTGGCCAAAGTGCCACACCTGCCCATTCACCTCCTCCCTCACCTCCATTCAGAGACCCAAACTGCCCTTCCAGGTGAGGCACACTTCACCTGCAAATCCGGAGGGGTTGTCTATTGTGTCCGGTGCTCTTGATGTTGCCTCTTTTACATTGGTGAGACCTGTCAAAAATTGGGACTGCTTCGCTGTACACCTCCACTCCATCTGACAGAAGCGGAACTTCCTAGCGACCAAACATTTTAATTGTGATTCCCATTCCCATTCTGACATGTGTTCCATGGCCTCCTCTTGTGCCACGATGAGGCCACCCTCAGGGTGGAGGATCAGCACCTTGTATTCCATCTGGGTAGCTTCCAACCTGATAGCATGGATATCGATTGCTCTTTCTGGTTTAAAAAAAAATTCCCTCCCCCCTTCTCTTCTTTTGTTCCCCACTCTGGTTTCTTACTGTTTCTCACATGTCTATCACTTCCCCAGGGCCTTTCCTCCCTCACTTTCTCAAACGGTCCACTCTCCTGTCCTATCAGATTCCCTCCTCTCCAGCCCTTTATCTTCTCGAACCACCTGGCTTCACCTATCACCTTCTAGCTATCCCCCTTCCCCTCCCCCGCCCACCTTTATATTCCAGCAACTTCCACTTCCTTTCCAGTCCTGAAGAAGGCTGCTGGCCCAAAACAATAAATGTTTGTTCATTTTCATGGATGCTACCTGACCTGCTGAGTTCCTCCAGTATTTTGTGTGTGCTGTTTTGAAATGAGACCTTGGTTTCATTTCATGCCCCATCTCTTCCTCACTGCAGCTGCTGATCAAAAACAAAATCCAGACCATCCGCAACAGGCCGACAACAAATGCCATTTCATTGGTTCTTCACTGAACCCTGGAACATCTGACAGCAAAGAAGCACACATCCAGGATACTCTCCATTGACTACATCTCTGCATTCAATACTATCATCTCCTCAAAGCTAATCAATAAGTTCCAAGACCTTGGCTGCAATACCTCCTTGTGCAACTGGTTTCTTTTCTTTTTGGCGTGTGTGTGTGAGCCTGTGCGTGTGCGTGCGCGTCTGTGTCTGCGTGTCCGTTATGATGTCTTTTTCGTGGCTTTTACAAGGCGCGGAGCGAGAGAGAGACTGTGTGTCGTGCCACTCCTCACACAGACATCCTTGCAGTATTTTTCCTTTTATTTCATGAGGTCGAGTTGCGGTCTCGACACTCAACCCGGCACGCATGGAAAGCGTACTCGAGGACGGACTCAACTGGGTCGGACATGGGAACCTCTGCTCCCGGGTCCAGCACCGATGTCGTTGCGCCACCAGCCGGCCCAATGCAACTGGTTTCTTGATTTCTTCACTTGTAGACCCCACTCTGTATTGGCAACAACATCTCTGCTTCACAACCACCATCACCACAGGGGTACCACAAGGCCGTGTGCTTGGACCCCTTTCTCTACTCACTTTATACTTATGACTGTGAGGCTAAGCACAACTCCAATGCCATGTTTAAGTTTGCTGACAACACCACAATCACTGGCTGAATCAAAGGTGGTGACGAATCAGCGTAGAGGAGGGAGATTTAAAATGTGGCTGAGTGGTGCCACAACAACAACCTCTCATTCAATGTCAGCAAGACCAAGGAGCTGATTATTGACTTCAGGAGGAGGAAACTAGAGGTCCATGAGCCAGGGCTTATCGGGGGATCAGAGGTAGAGAGGGTCAACAACTTTAAATCCCTCGGTGTTATTATTTCAGAGGTTTAATCCTGGGAAGTGCTATTACAAAGAAAGCATAGCAGTGACTCTACCTCCCTAGAAGTTTGTGAAGATTCAGCATGTCATCTAAACCCTTGTCAAACTTCTATAGATGTGCAGTGGAAAGTATATTGACTAGTTCCTAGAATGGAAAAGCTTTCAAAAAGTAATGGATACAGCCCAGTCCATCACAGGTAAAAGCACTGTCGCAGGAATGCAGTATCCATTATCCCCACCATCCAAGCCATGCTCTCCTCTTGCTGCTGCTATCAGGAAGGAGGTACAGGAGCCTCACCAGGTTCAGCAGTTATCAACCATCAGGCTGTTGAACAAGAGGGAATAGCGTCGCACAACTTCACTCACCTCCAAAACTGAACTGTTCCCTCAATCTGTGGACTCAGTTTCAAGGACTCTTCATCTCATGTTCTTAATATTTATTGCTTATTTATTGTTAATAGTATTATTATTTGTTTTTGTGTATTTACTGTGAATGCCCGCATTCTCAGGATTGTTTGTGGTAATATATATGTACTTTGATAATAATTTTACTTTGAACTTTGACCTGCGTGTTCTTTGGCTCTATCTGAAAGGGTGGTAAATTCAGACTCAGTAATAAACTGTGAGCATGGAATTGAATAATTACTGAAAGTGGAAACAATTGCAGGGCAATGTAGAAAGAACTGGGATGCACAATAGGAATGGCCTGATTTGATTGGCTGCCTTGGATACTGGAGCATTTTTGGAGCATAACTGTTAGGAAGTTACAGTACTGTGCAAAAGTCTCAGGAACACATATATAGCCAGGGTGCCCAAGACTTTCGCACAGTACTGCATTTGTCAATGTGGAGCGGAGAGCAAGTTTGTGAATCTGGCGGGAGCAAATAATGTTAAGAATGGTGAGGGTGGAGTACTGAGGTACAGGTGTGTAACAGGTGGCAGAGAAGCGGTGCCAGGGTGCAGGTGGAGGGTGATATGGGTGCAGACACACCCAGCCCTGAGATACCAATCAAGGTCATTTGATTCCAAACAATTGGTTTATTGATTATGACAGAATGTTTCTCTGGTGTTTCCTCCTCCCTCCTCTTTCCCTTCCCCTTATACCAGTCATGATTCCCCTCTCCCTGCTCTCTTCCCACACTCAGTCCACAACAGAATCAGGTTAATCATCACTGACACATGTCATGAAATTTGCTTCTTTTTGTAGCAGCAGTATAGTGCAATGCATAAAATTACTAAAATACTGTACAAAGGCCTTAACCACCACAGCCTCAGACATTTGCACAGTACTGTAGATTACGATTTATAGAACAGAATTTTGTTACGTTCAATTCGCATCTCCAAAAGTCCAAGCAAATAGGAAAAACGATCCATGATTTCAATTTTCATCCTGGGCCACTGAACCTTGCTGGAAACTGCATATTATCAGTGCTAGGTAGAGACAGTATTGCACTGAAGCGGGAGTTTTCTGCCTCGCCTGCCAACACTCACTGATTGGTCTTTCATTTGAAGGATTTCATTTGGATAAGATTGCCATGCACCCTTGAGACAGTGCGGCGGCAGCTGGGTTCACCAACTTCAGGACCGGTGGACGGAAGGGGAAAAGTCAGAAGGGAAAGCTCTATACAGATCACATCAAAATATCACAGCAACCATTTTCAGGGCTGCTTCTTTACAGATGTTTATAATAAACCCAATGTTTGAAAGAGCTGAGGGTTAGCAAGGAGGTTAAGAAATGAGGAAATAATTAGCCTTTGAATTATTGCCCAAAAATTATGACATAAGTCCTGGTTTTTGAAGTTAATTGGATGTGTCACAGTGTCATCTAACTTGGCTATACATCAGCCTGATAACTGGTTGGAAGAAAACAGTCTGTTCAATAACTTTGCCTGAGCATTCTCATATGAAAATTATTTGTATGCCCAGAAAATGTATCAGACATAAAACTTTATTTTAGACCTGGTGCCGGGAGTGATTGGTACAGAACCATTATTGGGGGGAAAAGCCTGCCAAAGCTCACTGTCTACCCTCAGGCTTGAAGAATTTCAGTGGGTCAGATTGCAAAGAGTTGGTGCACCCTTGGGATTGCACGGCAGCTTGGTCTGAAGTTTTCAGTGGAGAAGGATGAAAGGCAAAAGATTTAGCCAAAACTATTTCAGCACAGATCAGAGTGAAACATCTCAGCGGTGCTGCAGATGTTTGTGATAAATGTGCTGTTTGAAAGCTGGTAAGGGGCTGTTTTGTAAGTTATTGAACAGTGTGCTGGGCCCCATAGAACTTTACCCAGACTGAGTCGAGAGCCTTTGCAGGACAAGGGAATGAGTTGGTGAAAAGTAAACTTTCCACCAAGAGTTTTTATAATGCAATAATTTTACCTTGTTTTAGATGAGCCATTGTAAATTTGTATGCACAAAGTGCAAATCAATGTGTTCACTACTGTATGATATAAAACAGTGTTTGCAGAATTTGAAATACATAATTTGAAATAAAATAGTGTGTAAATTCTGCTGTGTGCTTTTATAGCAGGTGATTGACAGTAGTCTCAACAAGTCTTGATACTGAGCTGTGGCAAAGCAATCTTTACAAGTTATAATAGTGTATACTCCATTCAGCAAATGTATTCTCCAACTTCAGCAGCTCATACAAAATACTGTTATCTCTGTTTGATTTAATAGCTTATGTCTGAATATTTTTTGCTGATAGTGTTCCAGCACTAATTCTCTGCTAAGCATGTATTCACATTCATAGGAGCTGAAAGGGGTGATGCTTGTTGTACATCCATAGACACCCTCGGCTGGCAAAGATTTTAATGAGGTGTAAGGTAGTGATTTGTGGGGCTATGTGTACTAGCTGATGATAGAATGGAGTGAAAGTCGCATGGCTTCCATCAGAGCCGGATGGCGAAGGGTGAGCTCAATGCTTATCCACCTAGAAGCTCGACAATGCTGACTCTATTTGTGAAGTAGATTATGTTCTTTTCAATGTCACTTCAGACTGAAAAGGGTTTCTTGTTCAAACTGACAAGCATGTTCAACCGTTTAATACAAAACACTCCCCCTACCCCCCACTACATCCTAAGTGATAAGTTGAAATTCAGTGATGAAAAACAGTTTCTCACTGCTCTGTCTGCTGTGAAGTTGTTTCTTGTTTCCACTACAATCCTTGCCTTCCTCTGCTAAGTGGTGGCTAAGATTTGGGATTCTTGCACTCACTTAGCTGTGTTAGTTGAGGAAAGGTTGCAAAGAAAATTGCGCCATCATTTTTACATAAGAACAAAAGAAATAGGAGCAGGAGTAGGCCATCTGGCCCATCGAGCCTGCTCCGCCATTCAATAAGATCATGGCTGATCTGGCCATGGACTCATCTCCACCTACCTGCCTTTTCCCCATAACCCTTAATTCTCCTACTATGCAAAAATCTATCCACCCTTGTCTTAAATATATTTACTGAGGTAGCCTCCAGTGCTTCATTGGGCAGAGAATTCCACAGATTCACCACTCTTTGGAAAAAGCAGTTCCTCCTCATCTCTGTCTTAAATCTACTCCCCCAAATCTTGAGGCTGTGTCCCCTAAAGTTCCTTCAAATTTTTAAAGGTATTACCACCTTTATTTTCAGTACCTTTTCACTCAGTGGCCAGGTGCTCTGGTTTCCTCTCATAGTCCAACGATGTACGAGGTACATTAATTCAAACACCAGGAAATCTGCAAATGCCCATTCGTTCCCCCCCATCCCTCCCCACCGATCTCCCTCCCGGCACTTATCCTTGTAAGCGGAACAAGTGCTACACATGCCCTTACACTTCTTCCCTCACCACCATTCAGGGCCCCAGACAGTCCTTCCAGGTAAGGCGACACTTTACCTGTGAGTCGGCTGGGGTGATATACTGCGTCCGGTGCACCCGATGTGGCCTTCTATATATTGGTGAGACCCGACGCAAACAGGGAGATCATTTCGCTGAACACCTATGCTCTGTCTGCCAGGGTAAGGGGCCACACATTTTAATTCCACGTCCCATTCCCATTCTAATATGTCTATCCATGGCCTCCTCTACTGTAAAGATGAAATCACACTCAGGTTGGAGGAACAACACCTTATATTCCGTCTGGGTAGCCTCCAACCTGATGGCATGAACATCGACTTCTCAAACTTCCGCTAATGCCCCACCTCCCCCTCGTACCCCATCCATTATTTATTTATATACACACTTTTTTTTTGTCTCTCCTTTTTCTCCCTCTATCCCTCTCACTATACCCCTTGCCCATCCTCTCCGCTTTTTCCACCCCTCCCCCATTTCTTTCTCCCTGGACCTCCTGTCCCATGATCCTCTCATATCCCTTTTGCCAATCAACTGTCCAGCTCTTAGCTCCATCCCTCCCCCTCCTGTCTTCTCCTATCATTTTGGATCTCCCCCTCCCCCTCCCCCTCCCACTTTCAAATCTCTTACTAGCTCTTCTTTCAGTTAGTCCTGACGAAGGATCTCAGCCGGAAATGTTGACTGTACTTCTTCCTATAGATGCTGCCTGGCCTGCTGCGTTCACCAGCAACTTTTATGTGTGTTGCTGGGTACATTAATTAGACTCATCGTTTCAATGGGTGCTGCCCGACCTGCTGAGTTCCTCCAGCGTGTTGTGAGTGTTGCTTTGATCCCAGCATCTGCAGATTATTTTGTGTTTACATTAATTGGTCACTGTAATTTGTCCCATGATTAGGTTAGGGTTAATTGAGGCTGTGGGGTTGCTGGGGCGGTGTGGCTTGAAGAGCCAGAAGGGCCTGCTCCATGCTAAGTAAATAAATAAAATTTGTTAGCTATCTGTAATATCTTCTTGGTCTTCTGCTGCTGTAGCCATCCACTTCAACATTCGGCATGTTGTGCATTCAGAGATGCTCTTCTGCACACCTCTGTTGTAAAGCGTGGTTATCTGAGTTACTGTCACCTTCCTGTCAGCTTGAAGGAACCTGGCCATTCTCCTCTGGCCTCTCTCATTAACGTGGCATTTTCACCCACAGAACTGCTGCTCAATGCATTTTTTTTTTGTTTTTCGCACTATTCTCTGTAAACTGTAGAGGCCGTTGTGCATGAAAATCCCAGGAGATCAACTGTTTCTGAGAACTCAAGCCATTCTGTCTGGCACCAACAATCATTCCACGGCCAGTCATTTAGGTCACGTTTCTTCCCCCCCCCCCCCCCCGTCTGATGTTTGGTCTGAACAACTGAGTTGCTGCCACACGACTGGCTGATTAAATTAGAGCATTAATGAGCAGGTGTGCAGGTAGTCACTGAGTGTACATTATGTGCTTGAAACATCCGTGATTTGACGAATGTTTGTACTGTTGGTGGAAAGCACATTTTGCAATAGATTGGGAGGTCAATTCTGCACAGTGACATTAACAGTTATTTTTTGGGGGGGGTTGGTGTTTAGTGGACAACAGAATGTGGAGAATTAATTGCCTCTTTTCCCGGAAGGGCGTCAAGTCATTTGGCAGGACTGTTGCAGAGATGACCAGTTTTCCAGCCAACAGTGCTCCCTCCTCTGTTGCACTGTCTAGCACTGAGGAAGTGCTGCATTGCTGAAAGTGCTGGCCTCAGTATTGGCTTGGATGTTTAGTCACGGCATTCGGAATCAGAGTCAGTTTTATGATGACTGACATACAGTATGTCATGAAATTTGTTTTGTTTTCAGCAGCAGTACAGTACAGACATTGAAAAAAAAGTTACTGTAACTTTTGAAAAGAAATCTGAAAGATAAATAATAAATAGTACAAAATGAGAGCGGAATAGCGAGGGGTGTTCATGAACCATTCAGAAACCTGACGACAGTGGGGAGAGTCTGTACCTAAAACATTGAGTGTGTACATTCAGGCTCCTGAACCTCCTCCCAGATGGTAGCAATGAGAAGAGGGCGTTGTTATCCACTCCTACCCCACCACGCAGAATGAACAGTCCGCCACTAGGAGAGTGCTGTGGATGCAACCCCACATATCTTCTTAGGTAAGAACATAAGAAGTAGAAGCAGGGTTACGCCATTTTCCCCTTTGCATCTGTTCTACATTTCAATAAGGATGCAGGTGACCTTAACCCTTTCTGCACGCCCTGATTCCCTTAATATCAAAAAAAGTACCTGTTCCTGTCAAGCATTCTCAGTGACTGAGACTCCGCACCCTTCCTGGGTAAAGATTTCCAAATATTCATTATCCTTTGGGTAAAGATTTTTTTTCTCAATTATGAATAACTGAAGCTTTTTACTTTTGAAGCTCTATTCGAGTGCTTGATAACCACAAGTGTTTCTTTTTCTTTTCCTTTTGAGTTTTGCAGGACTCTTTGACAACCAGCCACCATGCCTGTATTTGATCATCCATTTTTTTTAAGAGGCAATATATTGCAATCAAGAGGAGGAACTTGGGCCAAGTTTTCTCTTCGATTACCCCAGGAGACTGACGTTCATGGCCTGACTGCCACCTTGCTTGAAATTGCTCAGCTTAGCTTTAATCTTGGGCCAAGTCAGGTTCAGATCCAAACTCAGCAATTCAGTTTTTGACAGAGTCACCAGTCAAGCTTTCTGCAAACTCAATTATGACATTCTAATGGTGACTAAATGAATGGTGACACAATGGAATGGCGTTTCTTCCCCTTTGATCTTGGTACTGTTGGGGTCACCCAGCAATAAAAGTAACCTTAGTGAGCAGGAAAGAGGCCTTCATTCAATTGGCAAAATATTTACCATCTGGATTGTAGAGGAAACATTATGAAATTCCACTCAGACATTTGAATAATGACTTCATTTTGAATGCACTACAAATCTACCATGTTCTCCATAAAATTCAGATAAATTAGAGATGCTGTCAATGAGTGTTTCAAACCAGTAATTACCTCATCTTTACCTGATTACATATTGCTATGGTTAACTTGTTAATAGGCTGCTAAATAGCAAACATACTGAAGAAAACTAAAAGGCTTTTTCAATAAAACATATTGTATTTCCTTAAGTGTACAACTGTGACTGCAGGCATGATGTCTTGGGGCCATTCCCCATCCCCCACTTGTGCCTGTGCACCCGCTGTTGTGGTTACACATCTGCCTGCGGCCTGAAGCGCTCTGCATCTCTGCTGCCTGCTGTTTTCTATCAGCTGGCTGCTTGTTTTGAGAAGGTCAAGAGATCGTTGGGAGAGGAGGATTGGGGAGTAAGAGGTTAGGGGAGTAGATTGAGAGGAGTGGCAGTGGACATGGTGTGGATTAATGGAGTCAGGAGAAAGGGGCGACTTGGAGGACTTGAGGACTGGAGGAAGTGATCAGCATAGGATGAAATGTCAGGAAAGAAGCGAATGGATTGGGAAATAAGTGTGAGTTAAAAGCAAATGAAGAATGTGTGAATGAGAAAGGAAATTGGAAGTGAGATTGGAGTGCAAGGAGAGTTTAGAATGGAGATGGTAAAGGAAGTTGGAGGGGATTATAGATTAGAAGGAGGACAAAGAAGATTGAGAGAGAAGATGAAAAAGAGATCAGAGGAGGGAAAATGACCATTTACCCTAGTGAAGATCAGGAGCTTGTCTTGCTCGCCACAGAGGACATTGGTAGGGGAAGAAAACAGGATCTAGGTCAGAGACTGTGGGGGACAAGTGAGGAGGCTCAGGGTTAGTAGTGAATGAGGCGAAGATGTCTCAACTGGGGAAATCGACCATGTTTGCACCTCTCTGCTCAACCCTGATCATCTTGTTCCTCAAATCGTCAGTATACTAGTGCCATATTATTCCTTTTGTTTAAACTTTCATCACAGATTCACACAAATGGCAGAGAGCCTATTTTACAAAATTCTTTGTAAATCGTGTGCAACACCAATTCTGTTGGACTGCGGACATTTCACAGGTCTCACCAATGTAACTGTACACTTTCTGAAGTAAAAGCCATTGTTCACTAGTCCTTGTACCTACTATATCACGAACCTTATTGCAATCAATGACTCAAAACCCAATGAACTCTTAATGATATGTCTCTGTTGAAATAACTAGAACAGCAATAATTTCCAGGATAAAAACATAAAAATCAAGAAAAACTAGAAATAATTATATACTGAATTATCTACAATCTGCATTTGAGCCGTATAAACCAAGACTCTTGGTTGCATTATTGTCTGAATTAGCTGATTTCAATCGAGGTGGCACAAGAGTACCACAGTTAAATTGAGGGCCCTCTATCCAGATGAATCACCAAGGGCACTGTTTGCTAATTGCCATTAACTGGCTCTGGACAAAAGCAAAGTGAATTTGAATGCTGGATTTACGCCCACAGTTGATAGATTTAGTGATGTTTAGTTACTTGGGTAAAGGATTTTGCTCAAATAGTCGTTTCAAGGAGATGAACAAATATTTCTCATAAATGGTTTGGCATGGACTAGATGGGCTGAAGGGCTTGTTTCTGTCCTGTAGTTTTCTATGCCTTTATGACTCTAACTGAGCTCCCAGAGCACTGTAGCTAATTAGTTGTGTTTAATTTCAATGGTTCTCCTTTATCTGACTGCAAAACTCCTTATCACCATCAGTGTCCAGAATAAATATTGCAGATACTTTAATGCTGAATACAGCCATAGTGAAATGTAAAGGCTTCTGCACATTTTCAACAAAAAAAAATCTAATTTATATCCTGCTGGTGACTGAAAAATTTCAGTAGTGCTGGAGGAGAGTATCTTTTTTAAAAATGCAATCAATTTGTATAACTTTAAAATAGCTCTGCTGGAAATGATCACAACTTTATTAAGCCCTACAAAATGGATGGTCTGTTTCTTATCATTTTACTTCACAGACTAAATAGCATGAGGGTTGTATAGCCTTGTATTGTTACAGCCATGAGAGAAGGGCTGGACGTCCAAGATGAGTGAGTAGAATTTTCAGTTACTTAGTCCCCATCTGATATTCACTTTCAAAATAAGCAGTTTTGAATTATCCAAGAACATTTTGTTTTGCTTAAGCAGTTTCTGGGCAAAGTCAATAGTTTTTTGCTGCAAGGTACTTTAATGCCAATTGACATCAGGATGAAATCAATATGCATTTATATTCTAGGAAGGAATAAATACAGGTTGAATACCCCTTATCCAAAATTCCAAAATCCAAAAACTTTCGAAATCTGCGATTCTTTTTTTGAGCACTGACATGATGTCACAAATTCCACAAGGTGCTGGAAAATTTCCAGGCAATGTGTAGGTCTCTGCACACCACAGACAGTTCTGAGACCTCACATATGGAATGAACAGGAGTTAATGAAAAATAGATAAACACTGATAAAGTGATAAATGAAGGTATTGATCATGTATTGAAAGAGTGGATTCATCAGTGTCAGAGTGAACATATGTTGTTTATAAAGTGACCAAAGATCTATCATAATGAACTGAAAATTGAAGGTAATTGTGAATATTCATCAGGCTGGTTTCAGAAATTTAAGAAAAGGCACGGCATTGATTTTTTAAAAAGATCTGTGGTGATAAAGCATCTGCTGATCACGAAGCAGCAGAGAAATTCGTTGATGAGTTTTCCTAGATCATTGCTGATGAAAATCTAACACACTGAATGGCTGCATCAGTGCATATGTGTGTTGAACAAGTGTAAGACAAAGGCTGCTTACAAAGAAATGATGACAATCACAAACTATCTCATTGTATATTCCAAAAACCCGAAAACATTCAAAATCCAAAATGCTTCTGGCCCAAAGCATTTCTGATAAGTGGTAGTCACCATGTATTACCAAATCTGAGAATGGGAGATGCTGTAAATATTGGAAATGGGAATAAAGGAAAAGAAAATATTCTATCAATAGCATGATCTTAAAAAGCTTAGGAAAGCAAAGAGATATCAGAACGTAGAGAAAAAAAATACTGAAGTTGGCAATATCATTGGGAAAGAACTTAAAAGTCATCAGACTTGTATCAAAAAAGAAAAGTTAAAGAGAAATCTTTGAACATATGTGGCTTTGGTTAGACCAGAGGAGCTTTCTACAGTTTTTGGTACCACTAATTAGCAATTAAAAACAAATTGGATAGTGCAGTTTAGACTTACTAGCATGTTACTGGCAATAAGAAGTTGGGGTTATGAAGAGAATTGTGACAAGTAATGACCAAAAGGTTAGTGAACAAACTATTGGAGATCTTTGGGATTATTAGGGGTTATAGCACAGGATGGTGCAACAGTAATATGAAAGCTCTCATTTCAGATAATCTATAAGAATGAAAGTAATAAGAAGTATTTATTTGGTTTGAGTATGGTCAGAATGAGGTATTCTTCATTACACACTTAAGTTTTTAAATAGGGAATTAATTTTTACAAGAGGGATTAAAAACAGAAGGAATGCATTGGAGATTGATATTGGACAGATTGATCATGTGCTTGAAACCAAAAGACTTGTGTTGAATGATCCATTTCAGCACTGGAGGATCTTATCTGAGTTGTGATGTTGAGTAGCTGGAGGATATCAAAGAGGGTTTGTGGCAATTCTGTTTCTACCTAATATTTATTGAAGTGCATTTTCCAGCAGGAGTCCCTGTTAACAGTAGCTGGTAATTATACCGAGTTTAATGGAGACATTAGAAAAGGAGGTTGGTTGAATTGATTGTTTTTATGGAGTTTTGTGAAAGAAAAAAATCAAAATTTGGAGATGTTGAAGCATAGTACCAGAGTTTATAATCAAGATAGTTGTTAAAGAGGTCAGCTTAAAAACAGCATAAAGTATGTGCAAAGGGCATAAAGATGGTTGGGATTACTGAGGGTGTATAACCTGAGTCCAAGATTCTACCATCCCACAGTTCATACTGTCCTTGAATATGACAAAGCAGGAGGGAATAGAAGAAGCACACTCTATATTGAGCTTTTTCTGAGCTACCTGAGTTACTAGTTTGAAACTGGAAAGGAAGGGTTGTCTTATGAGGAAAGGTTGGACAAGCTAAGCTTGTATCTAGGATTGAGAGGGACAAGCAAGGTTGGAGGAGTAGATGTGGAGAGAATATTTTCCCTTGAAAGATAATCTAATTCCACTTTTTAAAAATGACGTTTCACCCACTTAGGACTGAAATGAGGCAGATGCTTTTCTCTGAAGGCTGAGACTCTTAAGAACTCTTATTGCCGAGAGGCAGTGAAAGCAAATTATTTGAATATTTTTAGAAGAGTTAAGTGTACTCTTGAAAAATGAAAAGGTGAAAGTTTTCCAGAGACAGCTGGGAATGTGGATTTGAGGTTGGGCACGGGAGTAGGGCATTTGGCCCCTTGAGACTGCTGCACCATTCAAAAAAATTTTGATATACATGGTCAGAGCTGGAGTGTTTTATTGTCTTTGTTCTTCTGCAATCCACTTGAAACATTAGACTTGGTACCCTCCAAAAAATATCAGCTCTGGGGAGGCAGCAAGGTCTCAGTGAAGTGTCAGCATAGATTCATGTGCCCAGGCCTGAATGTGATCTGAACACACAACCTCCTGAACCAAGGGAAGAGTGCTGTAGTCGTTAATATATTTGGCTGAAAATGGTGAATCAACACACTTAGAATAGATGTAGAAGATCGCTACAGTGAAACCTGAGAGGGGTGAGGTACCTTCCCGGTCCATCAGAGAGCTTCTTTGCTTTCATTGCTTCTTGAGGTGAATAAAAGACAAATAGCACTTTCCTGCTGACATGTAAGCGACAGATGTCAGGAACGAGCAAATAATGAAGGGTAGACCTGACGTGTTAGTGATTAATTGTCACCTTGACAACCTCCATCTCTGACTGGCTCCACTTCATGCAGTAAATATTCTGAAAGACTGAATGTCCACAACGTGTGTTTTGTTGTCTTTGTTTTTCTGCAGTTTTTCATGATATGGCACAGTCAACATCCAACTCTGATGAAACTCATAAATGAGGGAAAGACATTGAGTGTCAAGATGAGTGTGGAATGTTGCTTCATCTAATCAGCCCAAAGGACGAACAAAATTACTTGAATCGAGAGACTGATAAGTTTTCTGCTAAAAGGCAATCAAGAAACGGGGGGTTGGTACAGGCAAAGTGGTAATAAGGTAAAATCATGTCAGCTATGATCTCATGGAATGGTGGAGCAGACGTAAGGGGGTGAGTGGGCTGCTTCTGTCCTACTTGTATTCTTTTTTCCTTTAAAAAACAATTTTATGGTACTTGGAGAAAGACAGCCTTCTGTAAGGATCAATGACTGATACCATCTTTGTAGACTGTAGTCAATAGTTTATCCTATTTTCTCTTCTTACTAGCATAGAATAAATTCTTGGAAACACTTAGCAGGACAGGGAGCATCTGTGGAAAGGAAAACAAGAGTGGATGGTTTGGGTCTTTCGTCGGGTTGAGACCAAGAGCTCTCAGACAGTACAAAGCCAATAAAAAGGAGGGCTTTGCTCTTTTCCAATCTGTTTGCCCTTTGGTCTCCTGGAAGGAAAGCATTATGAGGGATGACCAGAGGGCCACCCTGACCTGTGTAACTGTGCATTCCCATTAATCACCATTCTGAGAACGGCTGTAAGGAAAGAGAATTGAAGGTAGAAACAAAGAGAAAACAGATTTTACTGTCATGGCCCCGTGGTTAATTAACTTGCATGCCTCCTCTATATGTCTGCCTGAGGAAAGATTACTTGGGCAAGTTACCAAAGCACTGCTATTGCCTGTCCATCTGTAAAACAATGTGAGTCACAGGCTTTAAGAAGCATGAAATTAAGGTGGAGAGATTGACCCCAATGAATTGCATGCATGTGCATGGTATATGCAAAAAGAAATGGAAACAAATCTCAGTCCTTTCCGTGGTTTGAACTACTTCATGTCGAAAGTAGGGGGAGTATGTAGCTACGTCATCACTACATACTGGTGCACCACACTTGTCTATTATTGGTTTCTCCTCCCTTATCTCCATCATTACACTAGTGTTTCTTTACATTTTGACCCATTAGTTTGCAAAGAGCATTGTCTGAAAAACGAGTGCAGATCTTTCCCTTATGCCATTGACAGAAGCTCTCCCTTTCCATGACTATTCTTGACCTTTGTACTTAAATTTGAGAATTACAAACTTTGTATTTGCCCAGTGCCCAGTACTGTGTGAGTGGGAGTGTTGAGTCTTTACTTCCATCTTTGTTTACAAACTAATGATTTCATTAATCTTTGCAAACTTTGACTTGAAACTGGGTTTTGCGCCATGGACTATAAGTGTTGGAAATAGGAAGAGGCTGATCTTCTTAAGCCAGGTCAAACATTTTCTGAGGTTGTGAGTGTTTAATATCCTGACAGTTTTCTGCCTGATCCTAACTCCACTTGATTGCTTTCATGCCAAAAGGTATATTTGTCTCACTTTTGAATGGTCTCAATGACTAAACGTCCATACTCCTCTGAGGAAGAGCATTCTCAAAGTTTACAAGCCACAGAATAAAGAGAAGTTTCCCACTTCCGTCTTAAATAGCCAGCTCCTGATAACAAAGCTTTTTTTATTCTAAAGTCACTCACAATGTCCCCTATTTTATGTATTTTTTAATGTCTTCACTGATTGCCTCCCCACTCACATCTGTGCCTGTCTCAGGTCCTCTACTCTTAAAGTCTAATTCACACATTTGCTACCTCGAGGCTTGGCATTTCTGAGGGATTCCTGGCTCATTCCTCGTTCTACTTTCTCTCAATGAGAGGTCCAGGGTGAGCCTTGATCTTACTGAAAGTCAAGTTTGAAAACGTACTCCTGGATGTTGTACCCAGTCCTCTTTACTCATTATGCCTGTGCCTGCTTAGTATGGGCACCTAGTTAAAACAACAGCTTCACCTTAATCCTCATCCTTGTTTATCAATCTTCCCAAGGTCTGATTACTCTGTAATCTTCTCCTGATATACCAAAAGAGATTCTGTTGATCTTCCCAGTTTGAAATGCTTCACCTTTGAACTCTTAAGAATGAGCTTTCCCTCATAAAACTTGTCATCCTCTCTCTCTTCTTTCAGACCTTTCTTAAAGTTGGAAGTGACCTAACCTAATCATCTAGCCTAATATCACTTTGTACATCAGTTTTCTTTGTTAATGTGCCTGACAGTAAATTATTGCCACATTAAAGTGCTGCATAAATGCAAGCTTTGAAATTGGAGTGCTATGTGTTCTTTTCACAGTAGGCACAAGGATGTTTTTGTCATGAACTCTCCCCTCCAATCATCAATGGTGGCCTGGAAAACCTCACTAACTCTTCCTTCAGTTAGTCCTGACAAATGGTCTTGGCCTGAAACGTCGACTGTACCTCTTCCTAGAGATGCTGCCTGGCCTGCTGCGTTCACCAGCAACTTTAATGTGTGTTGCTTGAATTTCCAGCACCTGCAGAATTCCTGTTGTTTACGTGTGTTTCTTTCGTGACCTCTGTCAAGTACGTAAAAGAAAATATGGCACAAGAGACTGGGGTGGCTCCAAGTGAGTTATGGTTAGTGCGGAGGGCTGGGTGTCAGCTAGCAATCATTTTTCTAGTTACATAACAAAATGGTACTATTGGTCTGTCACTCACTATATGAAGGGCAAGGAAGGGCCTGATGGAGCGCTACAGGTGATGATGTAAAGAAATGTGAAAATGAGTGAGGAATTTCAGTATAAATCAATCAACTTCCTAACTCCTTGCTTCATCCCTGCTCCCCCAAGTTTCATCGATTGCCTGGTATTTCTCTGTTCCCTCCCTCCACCTTTCGAATCTGCTCCTCAGCTTTTTTTTTCCAGTCCTGCCGAAAGGTTTCGGCCTGAAACGTTGATTGTGCTTTTTCCTATAGATGCTGCCTGGCCTGCTGAGTTTCTCCAGCATTTTCTGTGTGTTGCTTAAATATATTTTAAAATTAGTTTGGCAAATGTACATTGAAACATGCAGTGAAGTGTGTCATTTCCATCAAATTTAATCATCGAGGATTGCGCTGGGCAGCCTGAAATTGTTGTCCTGCTTCCGGCACCAACATAGCATGCCCACAACTTAGTGACCCTAACCACAACATAGCAGCTCGCAACTTAGTGACCCTAACCACAACATAGCAGCTCGCAACTTAGCGACCCTAACCACAACATAGCATGCCCGCAACTTAGTGACCCTAACCACACGTGTTTGGAATGTTGGGGGGAAGCTGGAAGAGTCATGGGCAGAACGAACAAATTCCATGCAGACAGCGGTGGGAATTGGACTCCAATCTTCTAGCTGGCGCTGTAAAGCAATGCCTAACCCTCACGTTACCATGACACCCATGCTATGTATATCACTGTGAAAAAGACCTCGAGTTAAAACTCTAAAGCAAAACTACATTCTAATTCTATTTTTGCCCAGCCTTTGCAGGTAGTATACTGTTGCATACAACAGAAGCATAAATCATGGTTCATGTCCCTTTCTCTCAATTATATACCTTCATTATTATTTCTGTTATGGTGAAAGGAATTTACTGGAATCCTGAACCTGTACTTGTCGGTAAACTCTGTACTTGTCTAAGTCTGGGCAGTTTATTAAACGCACACAGTCTTTCCTGTGGCCGTAATAGATCAAGTCTCTTTCCCATACTGCTTCAAATGAGTATCAGGTGATACTGCCCATTTGCCTTTATGCCTTACTTTTTTTTTAAAAAGAGAGATATAGCGATAAAGCAAGCAGTCTGAGGAAGCTCTGTTACAATTTCCAATAGGACAAGGTTTCATGACACAGGATAGACAGGGATTTCTCAGAAAATGACAGGCTGATGCCTTGATTACTTGGAGGTCTGGTATTTCTTTGTTGTTTGAACTTTCTTTCAGCAGTTACTACGACTAACTGACTGTTGCTGATTAGACATTTTGCCAGTCAAATTCCTGTGCCCCAGGAACAGCGATCTCTCTTATGCAGTTGTTGCAACTGACCAGTCTTTACTTCTTAGATGGAATATTGAATGTCATCTGCATGGCATTTTGTTGTTGCAGAGAACTGCAGGCTGCAAAACATACTTTGTTCTTTTTTTCCATCCACTTAAAGACATGGATTCCTGTTTAGTTACAACTTCATAGCTGCGAGATGCTACCCTTTGATAAATGGCCATTCTTTTTTTGTGCAGTCAGAATAGCCAGAGTTAATACTAATTCAATAACTGGGAATTGTCCCTTGTCAAAACTAAGGTTAACTTAAGCATTTCTGTTGCAATCCTGACTGATGTCAATTAGGTCATTAACAATGAGGGTTTGAACCCTTACTAGGGTTTGTTCAGTTCGACTTCACATGTTCTATCTCGTATTGGGAAAAAAATGGAAAATACATTGTCAGAATATTAAACTAAGTGGATTTAAAAGTTATTTTTTGTGCAGTGGGCAATTTTTAATGACCTGAAATATTGATGGGTATGGAAGTATTTCCTACAATCTAACTTTCCCAGTGGGGATCCATTCTCAAGGATATTGCAGTCCAGAGATCAGCTGTCACAGACTTGAAGCGTTTCCTCTCTTTTAATCACGAGCTTTGCAGCTGAACTCTCCCATGGTGGACTGGACAATATGATGAATAGAGTATATAGAACTCGGAGGCACCAGAAAAGAAGAGAAGTGACCAAGAATGATCTAGGAAGGTGAGGAGGAAAGAGAAATATCAAGACAGGTTACGCTGGTTGAAATAATACCTGATCTCCACTGGCTGATAAACAAAGTGAACATTAATTGTACAGAAAATAAATCTCCTGTAATGACAAATACGTTTATTGTTCTAATTCTGTCACTGTTCTTCTTGATCATCCATTGTCTAACTCTATGTATCCTCCAGTTTTTAAAAATCTTCTTAGCTATGTCACAGAGAAGAAATGCAAAATGTCTGAAGGTTTAAACAGATCATGTTCAAATGGCTGGGAGTATGCAATGGAGGAGGGGACAGAGTGGTCTGAGATTATATAGAGAATCGAAGATTACAGTGAGATTTGAAACCACTGATGCCAAGCTGAGAGGCTGTATGATCAATGAGAGTGGAGTGAGGGGAAAATAAGACTTGGCAGAGAGCAAGGTACAGGCTTTTAGCTTTGATCAAGTTAGGGAAAGGTGATTTAGCAGGGAAGAAACGGGAATAAAAATTTTAAATTATCCAAATATGAGTGAGATTTCATATGTAGGGGATGAGATGAGAGTGAGATGATAGCTATGGATTCAGTGACAATGGTAGTAGAACCTGGGGGTCTGAAGCTGTCAGCTGGGAACCCAGGGCTGAGTTAACACAATCTACCTAGAATGTGTTTGTCCATCGTCGACGTCGATGAGGACCTCGACATCATTTGATGGTGTTGAGACTAGTGCGTGATTTGGATTTAAGTGAGGGAGAATTGCGCAGCGTCAGCCTCACTCTCTCTTCCCAATTCCCATCGGATCCAGTGGCAAGATAGAGTCGAGACAGCTGGAGATGGGACTAGGCGCAGTGGATGACCAGGACGTCTTCTATGTCTTGTCCTGCTCTACATGTTCCATGATGCTTGCAGAGACCGCCTTCTTGACCGTTGAACCTTCCATTGGTCTCATCCACTGAATCTGCTGGAGTCTGTCTTCACATGCTGGGATAGATAACTCCCTATCTCACCAAGGGTTTGAGACCCGTCGGCTACCCTCACCCGGTTTAGCCAGCTTTTCGAAGCCGTTGCCTGGGGTGTGGCCGCTGTCGCATGCAAACAGCTCGGGGAGCCACAGGTGAGAGCTGAGTGCCAGGTGGAGACCAAAGGTGGACTAACCACCTTGAAACAGACGTGGCATGTTTCCCCATCAGAGGGGCTACCCCTCCCTGCACCCCATACATCTAGAATACTGACTCACTGCCATACAGTGTGATAGCTTTTGTGAGGATTCAAGAGGAGTCAACCGGGCTTGGCTGCTACAAGTGACACATGGGGAAACTAAACTTTACAACAGAAATTTATTCCTCACTCCCACCTGCCTGGTCCAAATTCATTCTGAATTTGTTCAGAGTTCAAAAGTCTGACAACTCAACAACTGAAAAAAATAAAAATACAATTTAAGAGGGAAATAAGGAGGACAAAGAAAGGGTATAAATAAATCCCAAGAAGTTCTATAGTTACTTGAACAATAGAAGTGTGGCTAAGGGGAGAGGAGGTTCTCTTAAAGATCAGCAGGACTGCTTATGTCTTGTGCTACAGGAGATGGGTGAGATTTTTAATGTATATTTCTCCTCAGTGTTTACTGAGGAAAAAACTGTGGTTGCTCAATAGTTAGTGGAAACAGGTGGAGATGTTTGGAGGATATTCATATTACTAGGGAGGAGTTACTTGAAGCCTGACAGCACGATAAGGTGAATAAATTCCTAGTACCTGTCCGGGTGCATCCTCGGACTTTGTGGGAGGCTGGAGAAGGAATTGTGGAGGTCTTGTGGAGATACTTGTTTCGTTGTTGGCCACTGATGAAGTTGCCCAAGGCATTTCCTCTTCTCGTTTCTGCCACCCGAGAAGGGGTACAGGAACCTAAAGACTCACACACTCAACAATTCAGGAACAGCTTCCTCCCCTACATCATCAGATCTCTGAGTGGTCCATGAACTCTCAAGCACTATCTCATTACTCTCAATTTTTTTTTTGCAATATTTATTTCCCTAGTAATTTTTAGTTACTTCGTATTTTTGCAATGTAATGCTACCACAGAACAACAAATTTCGCATCATATAAGAAACCGATGATAAATCTGATTCTGATACTGACTGGAAAGTTGGCAAAATGTTGTTCCATTATTTAAAGTGTGTGGCAAGGACAAGTCAGGGAACTACAGCCTGACATCAGCAGTAGGGAATATGGAATAACAAAATTAGGACAGTGAAGGTTTTTGGAGATTACAAGGAGATCTTGATCAGTTAGGGAAATGGGTCAAGGAGTAGCAAATGGATTTTAATACAGTTAAGTGTGGAGTGAAGCATTCTGGAAAGTCAAACCAGCATGGGACTTGTATTATCACTTTTCTTCATATTTTTGAGTAATTTCATTTATTTCTGACTGGCATTCCACAGTAGCAGAGAGTAGTAATGGATAGGGAACATGTCTATTAGTATCTGCATTCATTAGAGCCAAGAGTTTGTTGAAAGTGTATGGACGGTGGCAGACTGGTAATCATAGAAGTAGAAGGTCTCGGTGACAATGTCACTGCACAGTCATCTCTCTGCTCTTCATAGATGTGGCTGCTATGCAACGAAGCAATTCCACAAGGAGCAGTTTACTGTGATTGATCAGGTTGGCCCCAGCAAATCATTCACAATGTGGAACAGTGAGAGCACAAGGAAACTAGCTGAAATTTGAGACCTTGGAGGTGAGAACAGAAGACATGCAGAGCATTTTGAGTCAGAGTGAAAGCAGGCTATGTGAGTGGATTCCAGGCACAAGAAGAGCTGTTTTTGGAGAGAAGGAAGAAACTGTAGGCTAAGAAAATGGTTATTTGGGATTGATCACACCAAAGAGACAACTGCGATGAGGCTAATGGCCTCTCCTATTACTTAGCATTTATGAAGCCTCTTTTTAAAGTGTGTGCAAAAGCTCACAACTTAAAGTAATTTGAATGGACCAAATGGATTAGACTGTGTTCTTTAGAAGTATCAACTATTAGTCTCCATGTCTGCTCTGAACAAGCCCATTTTCCTCAGAATTGTTGAGCCACCAAAAAGAACTATTTCAGGCTTTACTCCAGTCCCAGCATGCCAAGATTATAGTGAATCATAACAACGCTTTTTCTTTCCTCTGACTTGATGATTAAAAGATTAAAACCTGGCCATATCTGATGTGGGTTCCTGTCTGCAAGTCCACACAGGACGTATACCAGATCTTTACTGAGACATTGAAAGAGTTTGAGAAGTCACGGTCTTCATGAAAAAGTAGCTGAGAAAAAATTTATTTTGGTTTATTTACCAACACAAAATGCAGGTGACCTGGAAATTGGGTTGATTAACATCTATTTTTCATGCTCTAAGGTTAGGCCAATCATTTCGAGATGAAATCTCAGCCATTAGAAAATTGGCCCATGGAAGCTACCTGTGCATTTTGTCTTAGTCTGCAGATATTTCTCTAGTGTCAGTGTCACACCTAGTGATATTGCAACTCATACACCAAACATTTCCTCTCTTCCTAAAATAACCGGAGCAATTCCTTACTGCAGATCAGCTGCACCGAACAGTTGTTTAAAAACTGGGCGCACATTGCAATGTGATAATCAATGAGGTGTCCACCAAAGGGTCTCCATTGTTATGCTGAGTCATGCGCAGAGCGTCTGCTGGCAGCGTGCTTTTCCTGCTCAGAGTATGAAGCCTGAAGCCTCTTCACAAGTTGTTTCATCACTGAGTGTATCGTCGTCATACACAGTGCGCTAATGCACTGTGGACTAATGTATTGTAACCTCACATCTCACATCTCATAGAGCCTTGGGGCCGCTCAGAGAATGGGAATTGATCAAGGCAGATGATCACATGGAGGATGCCACACACAAAGAAGATAGGTATGTTTTTCTTTGCCTCCATAGTAACCTTTTATGCAGCTGCTCTCTTTGGAGAGATACCGTAAGATCTGATATCTTCCCAGTGATCAGTGCAATAAAGGCATAGTAGTTTAAAATATTGGGAACTGCACAGATTATTGTGAAACTGTAAACCACAGTAGTTGAATTTTTAATATAGTTTTCCTCATTTTCAGATTTCTGTGCATATAACACAATTGAGCCGCAGCACTGTATGTAGTGCATATTTAGCAGACCAAAACAAAAGTGACATTTAATTTCTAGGCGGGTGTCTATCAAAATGACCCACAATCAATCTTGTACATTTTCCTTTAAGAGGATGTGATTTTTAATACCATTAGCTGACAGTTTATTGAATTTCAGTCTGTTATCAGCTTTGGAGACCTGGTCTCAGGAAGGGCTGAACTAGACTTGTTCAATTGGAAAGTGCATTTGTGTAAGTTTTGGGTGAGGACTGAAGTGAACTGACCACAAATTTTTCTGCAAATCATTGCCTTAGCTGTCAAAAATCATAAGATTTAAAAAAATTAGAAACCCAGAGAAGAATGGCAAAGAATATATGCTAAAACTTACATAAAAGACTGGTTGGATCTCTGCTGGTGGGTTATGTCTAACCTTTTGGACCAGGTCATGGGACAGATGCCAAGGGGAAACACAGAGGACATTCTCTGGTTTCATATCTGAAATGAGCAATGTGGAGAGTGTAGGAGAGCCTGGATTGTTCTTCATCAACCAGAAAGGATAAGGTCAGATTTAAGAGGTGTTTGAAATTATA
The DNA here is from genome assembly GCF_030028105.1 of Mobula birostris. Classification (NCBI taxonomy): domain Eukaryota; kingdom Metazoa; phylum Chordata; class Chondrichthyes; order Myliobatiformes; family Myliobatidae; genus Mobula; species Mobula birostris. The sequence continues at coordinate 62,435,551 of NC_092381.1, read as the reverse complement.
TGGGACTTTGATGGAGGGTCCAAAATGAAATTGTTTCAATGAACATAAGAGTATCGATTTGAGCTAGTTGGCTGCAAAATCAGAAGTGAATTTATTACTTATGCCTCTCTGCTGCAGCAAGCTATTAGGATTTTTACTTGCTGAAGGGTTAGTGGAAGCAGTAGAATACTCCAAAATGTGATGGGGTGTATGTAGAAAGCAAACAGGCAAATAGTAGGAGGGGGGCTTGCTAGGTTCCTGCATGGGTGAATACTTTTTCTTAAAGCTTTGTTTGTATAATTTAAATAAAACAACTAATTAGATGACTTTCTGTACCAGATATCGTCCCAGAATGACCACAGATACCTACGAACTACTATTTGGGGTAAAAGCAGAAAATTAAAGAGAAAGAGATGAGAAACTGCTGCATTCTGGTTCTCAACAAAACGTGGCTAAGCAACAAGAAGCCTGACAGTGTTTCAATTCAATGGGACGACTCTGTTCCACCCAGACAGAAGCACCCTGTCAGGGAAGTCTAAAGGAGGTAGAATCTGTGCATACGTTAACAAAGATTGGTGCACAAACTCATCTATAGCTACTATTCAGGGCAATTGAACAACTTGTATTTAAAAGTCAGCTACATTACCTGCTGAGGGAGTTTACTGTAGTATTCGTATGTTCTCGCCCCCCCCCCCCCCCACCACCCCGAGCGCGAATGCCAAGGATGCACGACTGTTTTATCAGGTCTTTACAAAACAAGCCTCAGGACAGCCTTTTCTTAATTGTGCGAGACTTCAGTCATGTTAACCTGCAGGACATTTTACCTAAATTCCACCAACATGTCACCATAGCCACTAGGGAAGCAAACAGATCGGATGTGGTACTTACAAAGCCATCTCGTGCCCTCATCTGGGGCTCTCTGACCACATTTCCATAATATTAATCCTAGCATAGTGACCACTGTTGAAAATGGAGAAACCAGTCAAGAAGACTATCACTGTATGGCCTATGAAGTACAGTCGGCCCTCCTTATCCATGAGGGATTGGTTCCGGGACCCCTCGCGGATACCAAAAAACGTGGATGCTCAAATCTCTTATTCAGACTGTTTCAATGCGGTGGACCTTAGGACCCAGCGGAACCCTGGACCTTATTTAACCTGTCTCAGTGCGGTGGGCATTAGGACTTCGCGGCGGAGCTCTGAATCCGCAGTGTTTCTGTTCACGAAAATAATCACAATCGCGATTTAAAATAAAGTGGAAATAATAAAGCGATCAGAAAGAGGTGAAATGCCATGGGTCATTGGAAAAGCGTTAGGCTAATGTCGGTCAACGATCGGAACAATTTTAAAGGATAAAATGAGAAAGGCCCTGCCCAATTAAAGCTACAATTATTACTAAGCAACGCAGTGGTTTAATTATTGAGTTTTGGGGTTCTGGGTTTTTGGTCCTCCATATCAACCCGGCAGGGATGAAAAGCGCACTTGGGAGCGATCTGTCACTGGATTGAACTTGGGAATTTCCGTTCCCGAGCCCGGCGCTGAAACATACTTTTCTTAAGTATTTTATATGCATAGAAAGGTAAAATATATACTATATACTAAGACAAACGTCTGACTAACTGATGCTAAATAATACCGGATGTACCTGTTCCAACTTACTTAGTAGGAGAACTTCGGTTTTTTTTCGATTCCGATCCACAATAACCTATGCACATCCTCCCTTATACTTTAAATCATCTCTAGATTACTTATAATACCTAATACAATGTAAATACTATGTAAAATAGTTGTTATACTGCATTGTTCAGGGAATAATGACAAGAAAAATAAAAGGTCTGTACATGTTCGAACAAGTGCTGGAAGAGCACTTCCGGGTTTTCTCAATTCGCAGTTGGTTGAACTTGTGCATGCGGAACTCACGGATAAAGAGGGCCGACTGTAATCTCTATGCTTCAGGGCTGTTTTGAACGGACTAACTGGCAGATGTTCAAGGAGGCCACCATAAACAGAGAAAACACAGACCCAGTTCATTTTCGGCATCAAGAGGACAAAGACCGCCGACACACAAAAAAATTCGGCGACACCTGCCCAGTAACAAACCCTAGTGTATGTGGCTGGGCATCAAGGAATAACAGGACCTACTGTACCAGTGATGCCTCCCTCCTTGTTGCTCTAAACAACTTACCTACCACCCCATGAGCTTCCGCATCTAACGCATCATCCTCCGCAACTACCACCGTCTCCAAAGGAAACCTAGTACTAAACATATCTTTGCCTCCCCACCTCTTTCCACTTTCCAGACGGATCACTCCCTCTGTGATTCCCTTATCCATCCATCCCTTCCCACTAATCTCCCTTCCTCACTTATCCCTGCAAGCAGCCAAAGTGCCACACTTGCCCATTCATCTCCTCCTTCACCTCCATTCAGGGCCCCAGACAGTCCTTCCAGGTGAGGCAACACTTCACTTTGAATTAGGGTCATCTGTTGTGCCTGATGCTCCCGATGCAGCCGCCTCTACATTGGTGAGACCCATCATAAATTGGGGGGATCACTTCATCGAGCACATCAGCTCCATCCACCAAAGGTGGAACTGCACGGTGGCCAAACATTTTAATTCCGATTCCCATTCTTGTTCCTCTTGTGCCAAATTGGGGCACCCCTCAAGGTGAAGGAGCAGCACTTTACATTCCATCTGGGTGGCTTCCAACCTGATGGTATGAATATCAATTTCTCCTTCTGGTAAAAAAAACTTCCCTTCTTCTTCTCTTCCCCACTCTAGTGTCTTACCTGTTCTCATATGCCTATCATCTCCCCAAGGACTCCTCCTCCTTCCCTTTCTCCTTTGATCCACTCTCCTCTCCTTTCAGATTTCTTCCTCTCCAGCCCTTTATCTTTCCCATTCACCTGGCTTCACCCATAACCCTCTAGCTAGCCACCTTCCCCTCCCCCCACCTTTTCTGGTGTCTTCCCCTTTCCTTTCAAATCCTGAAGAACTTCAGCCTGAAATGTCAATCAGTTATTCATTTCCATAGATGCTGCCTGACCTGCTGAGTTCTTCCAGCATTTTGTGTGTGTACCTTTTATTCACGCTTCGAGACATGCAGCACAAAGCTACCCTCTGCCAAGTGAGCAGCCACTCTCTGTAACAGCCACAGACATGAGAAGATTTCTGCAGAGAGTCAACCCCTGCAAGACAATCAAGCCAGACAACATCCCGGTCTGAGTAACTCAGAGAGTGTGCACACTAGCTCACTGATGTATTTGTGGGCATATTCAACATTTCATACATCCAGGCTGCTGTCCCCACAGGCTTCAAATCAGCCACCATCATCCTGGTGCCAAAGAATTCCACATCTTCAAAACTACACGACTATTGCCTGCTGGCTCTGACGCCAATCATGATGAAGTGCTTTGAACAGCTGGTAATGGCACATATCAAAACGCCATTCCTACCATATTGAGCACTCACCAATATGCTTACCGATAGGACCAATCTATGACAGATGCCATAGCATTTGTCATGCACCTAGCCCTGACACACCTAGAAAACAAGGACACATGTCAGAATGCTTTGTTTGACATTCAACACTATTGTCCCACAAACCTTGGTGAACAAACTTCTCCTCCTTGGCCTAAATACACTGCTGTGCAACTGGGTGTTGGACTTCCTACCCAAAAGAGCTCAGATAGTCAGGATAGACAACTGCTCCTCCCTCCCCTTCATCCTCAACACAGGTCCTCCCCCACCCCCACCCCCCAGGGCTGTGTGCTAAGCCCAATGCAGTACACTCCCCTCACACATGACCGCATGGCCTAAGCACCCGATTAACACATTGTCGAGTTCGCTGGTGACACGACAGTGGTGGGGTTCATCACCAGCAACGATGAGACGACCTACAGGGAGGAGGCGGAAGAGCCTGAGGCCTGATGCCAGGCAAATAATCCCTTCCTCACTGTCAACAAGACAAAGGAGTTGTCAGGAGAATTTGCACGGTTCGCATCCCACTTTACATCAGCGGCACGGCAATGGAAACTGTGAGCAATTTCAACCTCCTGGGAGTGCTCATCTCGCACAGCCTCTCATGGTCCTAGAGCACATTCCACACAATCAGGAAAGCTCACCAACGCCTCCATTCTGAGGAGAGCTGGCCTATACACATCCGTACTCACATCGTTCTGCAGGTGTGCAGTAGAGAGCGTCTAACAGGCTGCATCACGGCATGGTATGGAAACTGTTCTGTGGCAGGCAGGAAGTTCCTACAATGGGTAGTCAACACTGCCCAGTGTATCCCCAGCACCTGCTGACCCACCATCAAGGACATGTTGTATGTACAGAAAAGGGCCAGTAGCATCATGAAGGATGCCACCACCCAGCTCAAGGACTGTTTGACCCACACCAGGACCACCAGACTCAAAAACAGTTATTTTCCCCCAAGCAGCATTATGATCAACACATCCATTCTCTGACCCACTGCTCCCACAACTACCTTATGTACACACACTCCTCTGCCTAGTGATAATTTATGGACATACAATCAATCTGTGTATATAAGCTATTTTATATATTTATATTTTTTATTATTGTGTTCTTAATGTGTTTGTGTTGTGCTGCATCGGATCCAGAGTAACAATTATTTTGTTCTCCTTACACTTGTGTGCTGGAAATGACGTTAAACAATCTTGGATTTTGAAAAGCTCAACAGAATACTAAATTTTCCAAAGGATATCTTCACACTTGATAAGTTCAAATGATTTAATAAGGCACTGCAGATTATTAAAGGTATTCAAGGCAAATAAAAAGCCCAGGGTTATTTAACCAACTAAAAGACACACAGCCTGATTTTAAAACAGTTCTGGAAAAGGAATTTTCCCAGTCCACAACCATTGGGTCCTAATTCACAAATGCTGATGATGTCACTTGGCCTGAGAAAAGATGTCACTGTGCCTTTCCCGGTGAAGAGCACAGCAAAAAAAAAGTCCTAGTAAAAAGCAGTTCTGCGTTCCTCAGGCAGCTTCATGTCTTGTCAGAAAGTATGGGATTCCCTTGTCCCAGTTTATGTAACTGCCCAGAACCCCTTTCTTGATGCTGAGTCAAGGCCAACGGCTGCTTCCTGCCCAACGCTGGTGGTGTGTTAATGAGGCCATGAAGTTGGAGTGGTTGTAGCATCAGATTGCCACAGGCAACCGACAGGAATCTGAATCAAGCAAGTGGTTTCACACCAGAGACCAGCAGGCACTTAAAATCGACCCCCACCCCCACTTCTGAATGGCAGGTTATCGGATATGTTAAAGTTCACAGTGAGACTGCCAGCGCAGTTACATTAGTGAGTTCTGAACATGAATGTACATGTCTTGAATTCACAGTCAAAATACACAGTTTCACTTGTTGCTATTTAGAGTGAAGAAGTCTCAGGTTATTAGCTTGTGGGAGACACCCAATTCTTGTATTAACCACATCAAAGATGAAAGAGACAGTACAATGTTTGTGAAAAGTGAAGCATGCTGACAGGCCAACAGCTAACTGTTGGAAGAGCAGCTTTATGATGGATTAGTTGGTCATGTGGTGCTAATGTAATGTTTCCTACATCACAACGTAAAAGACAAGAGATGACCATTCATTTTTGTGAGCTATAGTAAGTATAGTATGTCTTTGCTGTTGTAAAGTCTTGGCCAGAGAGATGTTCAGTATCAGGGATCTTCTTCCTTAATTTGCATGATAGAATAAGATCCTTCTGAGACTTACTGTGTCTAGTACTTATCTCACTTTAATTACTTGCTGATTCATACTGTAGCAAATGATGAGAGTGCTATTTGTTAATTGCTTTTAGTTTAATTATGTTATTATTTTAATGCCTGGCATTTTTGAATTTTATTGGTTGTGGAAGTGGTAGAGTTCAAACTCGATATGGGCCGTTGCAAGTCAGAAGGGTAAGTTTGATCCATTCTCCCTACAAACCCCTGCCACCTTGCATTTCTGTTTGTACCCTACACTCCTAGAAATACTACATTAAGAGGGAAATGCTGACTTTATTTGAGTAACAAATAAAGCATTATTTTCAAATTCTAAACTTGTTTGTCATAGTATTGATGCAGAGGCTGAAAAACATTGTATGCCACAGGGTAGTCACATTGTATGTCACAATTATATTTCTGCTTTGCTGGTTATTTCATATACATGGGTACAAGTATCACTGTTTCTGGTGGACGTAATCTGACGTGTTTACGTCACAAGAACGTTCAAATGTGGGCAAGTGAAGAAGGTGATAAGGAATGAAAAAGTAACTTGTTTTGTTATAGTGGCCTTCACGATCTCGGGATATTTCTCACCCAAGGCAGCACTCCTGGTATGGGAACTGCACCAACCTTGATCGCTGTGCACTGCAGAGAGTGGTATGGACAGCCCAGCACATCTGTGGATGTGAACTTCCCTCCACTGAGGACATTTACAGCAGCAGGTGCAGAAAGAAGGCCTGGAAGATCATCGGAGACACCATTCACCCCAACCATAAACTGTTTCAGCTGCTTCTGTCTGGTAAATGCTACCGCAGCATTAAAGCCAGGACCAGTGGGCTACGGGACAGCTTCTTTCTACAGGCCATTAGACTTGTAAATTCACTTGTCTGTACATTACAACAGAGTCATAACGCAGAAATTTTTACTCTCTCACATTGTGGGATGGATGTAAGATTTAAGTAAATTCTAATTCTAATTCCTGAAATGGAATTCCAAGGCAAAATGCAGTAGGTGTAGGAAATCCAAAATAAAATCAAAACATTCAGCAGGTCAGGCAGTAACTGTGGCAAGAAAAAGATTTAGGTTGACAATTTTTCATCAGAACTGAGAAAGGAATAACATGAATTTTAAGAAGAGAAAGGTAGGCAGGAAAGATAACAAATCGATAATGTGCGAAACAGTAGAAGGTAGGTGAGATCAAATGACAATTAAAGTGATGTGTAAGACAAAATCTGCAGTCATTGGGGCGAAGAAGGTCAGTCTGAAGAGGATGTGAATTATTGGAGGGAGGCAGAGTGGATGCTGGAATTCCATAAATGCCAATTAACTGAATTTTTTGAACTTCAGGTCCAGAAAGAAAGCGAATTTATGTCGAACGTTGTTGGATTGGTATAGGAGATAGAGGATGAACAAGTCTGAGAAGGAGTAATGTGCAGAATTAATGTGATATACATTTAGGAGTTCCTGGAATTCCACATTTGTGGAATTAATAGAAATGTACTGAATTGAAGTATCAGCCTTGACGATGTGCAAGATAATTCTACAGTGAGGCTTGAATTGTGATCAGCTGTCTCAGAGGCAGTCAAAGATAACACCACGTTTTGTATATGGAACGTATTGGTCTGAAGGTTCTGTCTGCCACTGGAGAAACTGGGCCATTTTGTTTCTATTTTCATTTCCTGCTGTAATACAAATCCACCACAGAAAAGTTCCTAAAACAATACTTTTTAAAAAAAATCTCTTTGCTGTGCCCAGCATATTGAACCAGTTACCAGCTTGTGAAAGCTATTTCACTGCAGGTACCCTTTCTCAACAATACCTGCCGGATTTTTTTGTTAATTGATTTCAATGGTGAAAAGAGTACATTCTCTAAGGATTTAAAAAAGAATGTAAATCTGGAGAGAAGAGAGAAAAAGCAGGACAAACAATGACTGGGATTTTAATCAGAGTACCTGCTGATAAGCAATGACAGCGAAGAATAATACTGTGCCATCATGCAGGGAGGATTAGGCGGTACTTGTCCCCGATTGGTCATCTGTTTGTTTGTTTTGGGTTTCCATGGTGTAAACCCTTGGTTGAAGATTGATCTTCTTTAATTGATTAAATATCGTTAATGGGGAAGGAAAGGAATCAATTGGCCATGCAAAGCATCCTCTCACACACAGAGTGAGCTCTTTTCTCTCCATGCTCCTGGTCGTACCCTGAAATAAAGCATTTGACCATCAGGGCACTGCAGTTAATTAACCTCACAATGATGACATTATTAAGAGATTTGCACATCTAACAAGAGCATGGCAGGACTGACGTTTTGATTTTTTTTCACAGAAAGCCATACTCAGCAGCCCTGCATTGAAATAATATCAACATGGTCCTTTGACATTTACTTTTACAAACAATTTGGCTAAAACCTTTAATGTCATCAAGTTATTATGACAGGCTAAGTCAATGGCTCAGTAGGAAAATGACCCAGTCTGTTGTTTGAGCTACACATTTCAGGAAGGCTTCAAGCTCCATTCATAGCTTGCTTTAAAGAAGATTGTTTCACAGAAGCAGAATCATTAATTGATCAAAACATTAGCAGACTGAGAAGAGGGACAAAGTTACCAGAATAGTCCACCCAGATATCTCACACTTGACTCATACTGTAGTGTGGCTTTTGCATGAATTGAAAACAGTGACCTTCTTCATTGTTGAACAATCTAGACACTCACTGCCTTGGCCAGAGGATTGTATACTGAAGGATTGTTTCGTAGGGACTGCTGGTATCCATTACAATGCATTCCAGTATAGTTTCTTGGTACTTTCAGGAGGCAAAGGTGGGGGGGGGGGGGAGGTTGAAAAGACTTATGCCACTTCATACTTGTGGTGTAGAAGTGTCAAAATAGATCATGTAGAAGAGCTGTGTGGTGACTTGATAATGGCCTCAATTAGATGTGTGCCTCCAGGGTTGGGAGAGTGGAAATCGCAGATATTTATAGAGTATCAGATTTTACTGTGGGCATCATTGGCAGATGTCATCATAGGTTGTGATGGTATCATTCTTAAAAGGATACTTATATTTGTTTTCGTTAAAGTACTTTGTTTTTCCCCCTATTAAATCATGTTCTGTCCATTTTTGTTAAACAGAGTAAACATAGGAGATGGCTGTTTCCGTGGATAAGTTTAGTATGGACATGGTGGAGCTCACATCTTGGTTTCCATCCAGCCCCTCAGTGTGGGTGTTATTCATTGGTAGAGCCTATGCCTCTGAGTCAGAAGGTTATGGACACAACTTCTGCTATTGAGCACTAAATGTAGGTGTAATACCATGGTCAAAGATAACGTTTTTCGGGTGAGACATGAAACTGAATCCCCATCCCCATCGGCCCTCACCACTGGACCGGAAAGGTGCCATAGCACAAGTTTGAAGAAGAGTCTGCGAGTTCTCTTCATGTCATGGAGCCAGTAGTTATCACTCCTTCCGCAGTGTGAAAACAGATTGTCTAGTTGTTATTGTGTTGCTTGAACCCATAGCCTTCTCACTTGAAGGCAGAAGTGTTTCCAACTTCAGCTGAAGCTGACACTGAAAAAAGCAAGGGGAATCAGAAACTTCAGTTATTGAGAAGAGGGTCCAGTGAGGGTCCTCCTCGGCCCAGTGCCTCGTTATCAGGAGGTGTGTCACGGAATTATTTTTTTTCCAAAAATACTTTATTCAAAAATATTACAAAATAAAAATAATTACATACAGGAAAAGAAGACCATTCGTTGACTGTGAGTCCTTATTCAATACAGTTATTAACAATAAAATTTTGTGTTGACTCTGTTCATTTACAAATGAAAGATGTTTAAAGTAAATCATGCGTTGTGGTGTGGCAGGGAATTAGTTGACTACCAGAGTGCACTTCATTCTTCTGCATTTAAGTTTCAGCCGAGATTTTAGTGCCACATCACATTGCTGTTTGTGCAAGGTTGTGGTGGAGGGGGTGTTTCCTAAGTGAAAATGGTCTTAAGCTTGGGGGTGGAAGAATTAGAATTTTCCTAGATGCACAAAAATTAAATGCACATCTACAAAACAGAATCAGCACAATTTAATGTATTATATGTAAATTCAATTGGAATATGTTAAGGCACTTCAAGTACAAGACAAACTGTACTTCTAACTGAAGAAAGGAAATAGACTTCCTGGTTTATCTGACCTGAACCTTCATTTTATAATGATTCATCATCTTTCATGAGCTATGTAATCTCTCAGGAGCTGGGAAATCTTTCACTTGAAATCCCAGGACAGTTAAAAGAATGATATTCGAAAATGTTCTTGCTACATGTGCCAATGAAAAATCAACCCTGAAACTACCGTAAGAGCTGAATCAGGTCACTTGCCCATGAGTCTGCTCCGCCCTTCAATTATGGCTGATTTCTAAATAAACCAACATATCCTTCCTCCACTTGTACACAGTATACTTTACTGCAGCTCTTTCTAGAAGGAAAATAACAAATCGCTGTTCATCTTGTCAGTCAACAACCAGTTACAATGATACAATTTTATCTGGGAATAATAGCTCTGTTTAAATTCAAGCCTAGTTCTGTGTTTGCATCATCCCGTCTCACTATTCCCTTCAGTTTTCCCATGGAATGTGGCACCTCTGGTTGGCCTGGAAAGGGGAACTGCAGCAGCTCTTGTTGGGAAGACACTTCCATAGCATTGCCGAGCTGTGAACTTCACCCAGAGACCATCATGGATGGTGAAGCATTTTACTCTAGCTATGTAGCCAGGAAGTGGCTAAAGCCACATGAGATTACAGATATCAGGACCCATGGCAATTTTATAGGGAAAACCGTATGCATTTACTGGAGGATTAAGTAAGCTGCAGGTTGCTACCTGCATGTTTTGTGTAAGGCTAAGTGGCTTCTGTTTGCAATGACCCAAAATATGCAGGGAACCTTTGCATTTGGGATCCAACATTAACCTCTTAATTCTTAATCTGTGAGTTCACCTTGGTGTGAAGACTGCAGGTGCATTTGTTCCAGGGTTGTGTAATGCCTTGTTCACTGGAGGTATGTGGACGAGGAAAGCACCTCACAGTTTTCTGAACATATTTTTAAGAGATTGTAAAACACCAAGTACAAGGGCTTGACAATCTAATTAAATGCTTTGAAAATGTCGCCTAGAGGCAATGATTGTAAATTCATGAAACTTGTACTTGCTTTTCTCCTGAGTAACACGCCATGGTTGGGATGTTTCATATTTAGTGCCAATAAATGGAGAGAGTGCTAGAGCACTTGGCTGACTGTTACGTTCAGATTATATCGGCCTCTGATGTACCTTTATAGAGCTTGGTTAGCCTATCGAAATTGGAAGGTCATTAAAAGTTCTCTTTTGTTTCAGATTTTCTTTATTGCTGTGTTCTGCTTCTTACAGTTCCAAATTTGCTAATGTGTTTTTCTTTCTTGCTGCCCACACTCACCTTCACTGACTTGTACATGGGAAGACTGATCCCTCTCCCAGCTGGCACCTGAAGTAACTGTGTCACCACAATGTCATAGACATTCTCTCCATTTGTTAAGGTGAAATTAAGAAATTTCACGTCACATGCCAGTGATAATAAACCTGATACTGATTCTCTCAATGCTCCCCTCGCTGTAACTCGGCATACACTATTTTTTTCTCTCTCCTCCAGTTTTGATTTTAAAAAAGTATTTGACCTAGGACATTAATTCTGTTTTTTTTTGCTCTGCTGATGCTGCCTGACCTGCTGAGTAACCCCCAGCATTTTCTATTTTTAACCCAGTGGTGATTATTTGAGCTGTCCATGTGAAGGTGCTAGCAATAAATGTGGGATTTGGACAGTAAGGCTGAATTTCTGTCTTCATTGCGTCCAAACCACAGTTGGCAGAGGCTACCTTTCCTCCTTTTTTCCCCAATTTTCAGCTTTTGCTCCCCTCCAGGATTCTATGGCTGGGGTGATCAGAACGTAAATCTTCCCCAAGTGCCCTTTCCAGTTAGAGATATCCTCCATTACAATGGAGCACGGTATTGATCTCTCTCGGTCAGTTTCTGATACAACTTGTGGATGAACAATCCAGAAGTATCAAGCAGTATCAGAAGTATAATTAGTTCTAATTTTACTTCTCGTTCAGCATGCTTGGTTAAAATTGTCCATCTCTGAGGCGCCTCATGAACTGGATTTAGCACTCTACCTTAGTTCAACAGTTTTTTTATATCAATGCCCAGTTTAGCTTTATTAAATCTAGATGAACAATTGATATGAAATGTTTACAATGAAAACATCCCTGTGTTTCAAATTAACCACAGTAATGAGGTTTGAGACAGTCATTTGCTAATATGTAACAGTGTGTGCCAAATTTGTTTCTCCTGTTCATGCAGAATGGCTTAACCCTTGAATGGTTGACAGATTCTAGGAAATCCCATGCCAAGTTTGTTTTCAGTTCATGATAGAATTCCTCTAGCAATAAGAATAAATTTGATGTTCCTGAATGACTCAAATAACTACCAAAGGTCTGTCTAATTGCAAATACATTTGACAAACAGTTATATTTTGTGGTGTTGACTGTATGATAGCTAGTGGGATATTGCAGCCTAGGCTTTGTATGGTTCGACTGCTTTAGGTGGCTGCCCCATGCACTGAAATTAGAGTCAAAGATTCATAGAGCACCGAAAAAGTCCATTTGGCCCATTGAGTCTGTGCTGACTATTTACAGTAAAATGAGTCTGCAGAAGCACCTTTAACAGAAGAAAATATCTCAAAGTTCTTCAGAACCAATTTCACCCGGGATCAATAAAGTATGACTATGACTATGAAGAAGTGTGTACATAAAGTATATCTGGACAAAACTGGCCACTGAACCAAGTGAGACATTTAGAACAACATAGAACACAGTATAGAACTGGACAACATATTCAGTGCAGAACATTATGCCAATCTTGATGCCACCTTATTTAAATGTCCTTCGCCTGTGTATCATCCGTATCCATCCATTCCCTTCATATCTAAAAGCCTCTTAAACTCCACCAAATTGCTTGCTTCACCACTACCCCTGATAACATAATCCAGGCATTTACTGCACTCGGCATTAAAAAAAACTTGCCCCTCACATCACTGTGAAACTTTCTCCTCTAATTTAAAAAACATGCCATTCATATTTGACTTTTCTACCCTGAAGTAAAGATTCTGACTGTCTACCTATCCTTGTCTCTCATATCTTTGATGTCTCTCCCTCCCACAATTCACTGCTGTTAGTGTATCTGTCTTTCCAGCTTTCACAGGGCTCTTTGGTGGTATTGCTCCAGCTTTCACAGGGTTCTTTGGTGGTATTGCTCCAGCTTTCAGGTGCCTATTGTAGATTGTCCATGATTCAGCTCCATACAGTAATGGAGGAAGCTCGACTGCTCCATAGGCCAAAAGGTTTGTTTGGACCTGTAGGTTACAGTCTGCAAAGACTCGTTTCATTATTCTTGCATAGCCTTTACTAGCACAAGGTTTCCTTCTTGAACATAGGCACAGCATTTGTTAGGACCTTGATTGTTGCAAAAATCCTTGTCAAAGCCCAGAATCTCCTCACTTGCTTCCTTCAACATTCTGGGATATATGCCATCGTGCACTTGGGACTTAAAATATTTAATGCTTTTCAGGAGTCTCAGCACCACCTTTTCCTCCTCAACCTCAAAATACCACACTCCACCTGCCCTCCAAATTCTTATCCACAGTAAATACCACACAAGGTCCTCTTTTAATACCTCCACCACTTGCTGAGACTACCTGATTGGATGAGCTAAAGCTTGGCTGAAGAGTTTCAAGTAATAGCTTAAAACTGTGAAGTCAGAGATTTCTGTAATTGTTAAAATGTTCCCTTTTTTCAAAACTGACCACAGTCTTCATAGATCTCTGTCACTTTTGATGTAATTAAGCACATACAATGTGTTATGTGGGGGTCATGGGATGAAGATCGTGTGCGAACATGGTAATCAGCTGAGACCGATGTGGCACTTTTTACTCAGAGGACAAACTGTTTCCTTTTCTACCTTTCGGACACTCCATTTGCTAGGGAATGCTAATAATTTATGTGATAGGGAGGCTTTCTATATAAAAATCCGGCAATATTCTTTCTACCTCTTTTAATCCTATGAATCCAATTGATTGCCCCTTTACTATGCCAAAGAGAGAACTAGTTAATTTATCTTAAGCAGTAAGTGAGTTCTGTAATCACACCGTTGACCCTTTATTCATTTTCTCAAGAAACCACAAGAGGAAACTTTTATATTCCTTTACATCTTTCCAACTCCCATTCTCAGGCATTAGCCATCATTCCTAAAGCTGGATGTTTCCAGCTGGGACTTGCTGTCTGAAGGAACACTAGCTGCACGGTAGCTGCTGCACCTGGTCGATTCGCAGAATTGATTGGCAGATATCTCATAAATGTAATAGATTGACATAACCTTTCAAAGTCAGAATTCTGAAATACCACATCATCCCTTGCATTGAAAAGTTCCAAAAAACAGCTGAATGGTCTCTCTGCCTATGAGTCTCATTTTAAATAACATAAAATGAAGAGAAGCCACTTTATATTCACAACACAGTAAGTATTAATTTTGTAACTGTTAACATTATGTCCAAAATCACAAACAATGAGAAGTTTGTTTTCGTACAATTTGTGTCTTGACTTTGTCATCTGCCTTGCTCTTTATGGTGTCATCCTTGCTTCCCAACAGTGCCTTTCTGTTCCAGTTTTTCAGGGTTCCATATAAGGTTGACATTGAAGGAATTTTGGGCACCCAAAGAATCAAGTGATGTAGGAATCATGTGTAAAAGGATGCGTGAGGGACAGAGTCTGCCATGATGTTCTTGAGTGGAGCAGATTTGAGGAGCAGCAGCGGTGACTGCTGTTCCATTTCTGCAGGCTCCCATATTCGCACTAAATATGATCAACAGAGTGAAACTGGTGCTGAAGAAACTGTACCTCAATATAGTCAGGTCACTCACTTTGCCTCCTTGAGCTGAATTCAGTCAATTTGGCATCAGCTGGAGCTGTCTTTAAATGACTTCTTATAAAAATACTGTTGGAATGAGTAAGCTAAAGAAGATAATGTATGTTTTATAATGTTATGATTTGCTTGCTCTTATTTGAAGATTTGACAGCTGGGAAAAAATATTCTGGATTGGCCATTGTTTGCATTGATATTTGTCGTGTATCTTCTTTCACCACTCTAATCTTGAGAGACAGGCATGACTTAGGTTGTATTACACAGATGGCAACCCTCATGTTGATATTGAGTTCCGCACATGGCTTTCCTGTTCCAACCACAGCAAAAGAAAACAAAAGCCTTTCATCTCATCATATTACATGCTTTCCATTAGTTCTGCAGGTGGTGTAACAGGTAAATGCATGATTTTTCACCATAAAATTAAAGTCTCTCTGGCTTAATGCGTGGTCTATGCTGAGTGGTCTTGATTTCAACCAGTTTGCTCTTGAGACCACAAATGTAATTAAGTTGATAATGTCATTATTGTTTGCTGAAAGTTACTGTCCTTCTCTTGCCTTCACATGTTCCTCTTCTATCTCCACTTAACTCTTCCCTTTCTACTGTTTCTCCTTCTCAGAAAACAAGATAGCGACCGGTACCCATTACAAGCTTACAGTTATCGTGATTACACCTCTTCCCTCCCCACTTCATGCAAGGATTCCATTCAGTCTTTGTCTCTGTAACATTCATTCTGGGATGACATTTCTTTTTGTTTAACTACAGCTTCTCTAATAGGCCACAGGGTTCTCAGCTGCATCCCATCTATTTCTGCCCTTCCTGCTCTCAACTCCTCCCAGCCCAGCAAGGATGGAGTTCCTCTTGTCCCCACCTTCCACTCCACCAGCCACCATGCTCAGCAGATCACCATCTGTAGTTTATGCAATCTTCAATGAGATTCCTCTAACAAACACATTTCCCCTCCCATCTGCTTTCCCTGTACCTTTCTCGACTCCCCATACCTTCACCAGTCACTCCCCTTCTTATCGCCCTTCCCCAAACAACACTGGAGATTCAACACTGCTCTTCACAATCTCCAGAGATCCAAATAACCTTTCTCAGTAAAGCAGCAATTCACTTGCAGTTCTTGTAATCCATTCTGTGTTCATGATGTGACCTCCACTGTACTGGAGAAATGCATATTGAATGGCAACTTTCAGATCACTTCTGATCTGGCCATTTGTGCCCTGTCACTTTTATTTTCCGTTTTCCATCCCATTCCCTCCCAGATATGTTTGCTTACGATTCTAATTAAGTTCAATATAAAAGAGGAACAGTGCGTTATCTTCAGTCCAAATGTATTGCTGCACTCAGGACTCAATTACAAATTCAGCTCTTCAGATAACCAGCCTTTTCTGGTCAATTCTGATGTAAGGCTAACATTATCTCGACAAATCCTACCTCATTTGCTGGGTATTTCCAACATTGTCTTTTGTTTCAGATTTTTAGCTAATGCATTGTTCCATGTCTCAATATTCCAGCATGATTTTTTGCTTGTTTTATCCTCCCCCTCTAACTGCTCTTATTAACTAGATCATTTTGAAAGAATTGTATCACACTGATAAACTGGATCTCCGTTCAGAACCTTAATTCCATCTCTTCTCCATCTCTACTCTCTACAGTTTAAAACACCTCATGTTCCTCCCCTTTCCAGTGTTGATAGTGGGTCTTTGACCTGAAAGATTAACACTTTCTCTGTCCTCAGAATGCTATCTGAGAATGCTGAGTATTTCCAGTACCTCATTTCTAATGTACACTTCCATTATCCTAATATTTTTGTTTTCATTCATTATTTTATAACTTCCTTCCTCAGAAAAAAATTTCACTTTTCTGAACATAAACCACAGAGAAGATATTTTTCAGCTGTGAAGTACTGTAAAGGGCTGTTGATTTTCACTTAAATTTCTTTCAGAAGATTGATTTAAGAGGTACTCTTAATTACATCTTTTGGAGATTGTAAAAGACATTTGAGAAACAACAGTAATAGGGAAGTTAGGGTAATCTTATTAGTGACTTGGACTTATTCAGGATAGCACATGCAGACTAATTTTGTTGATTTTTATTTGAATCCTAGTAAGTAGGAGCTACTTGGTGAATGTTCCCCAGTGATTTTAAGAAAGCATTTGCAAGTGTTCCTCAATGTAGTTGGAATATGAAGAATCAGAGACAACCATGTCACTTCAGATGTATAGTGAATAGTTGAGAGGGGAGACTGTTGGTAGGGATAAAAGAAATATTGTCAGGATGTGACAGATGCCGTTCTCCAGAAATCTGCCCTGGGGCCTCAAGTTTCACAAAGTGTATAGGTGGCATGGATAAAAGAATAGCAGGTTTAGTATCTTAGGAAGGATTACACTGCATAAATGGAGGCAGGAAGTCAAAGGAAAAGTGTATTTTCATGTAAACCTTTTTTCTTGATATGATTTCGGTCATCTGCAAGAGGCAGAGAAAATGTTTTTGGTAAAGAACAATCACTAAAATCGTTATAAACAACTGCTGCATAAACAATGAAGATTTTTGAAGTATATCCCATGTTTTGTAGGCAAAGGAGCAGAATACAAAGTGCAAACTACAAAGGTGTTATTATGAATATTTAGACAAGTATTCTAACAATTGGATTTCCTGATGTTGATTGAAGGATATATTTTGTCCTTGGTATCTTGGTTCCTTTTCCTTGAAGAGTGTTTTGGGAGTTTTCATCTTCACTTATCAAGAAAGACAAAATCATAATAGTGCTTGTTCTGTCCACCATAACCAGCTACTGCTGGCAGGGTCACAGCATGTGTCCATTTTCTGTATTGTTTGACCACAAAGTTAACATACAATAACAAGTCATTCTGGACTGATTAACTGCAGGTACTATTAACTTTAAAAGTGTCTTCAGTCTAAATTACAAAACTCCCTCTCTGTGATTTGGAACCTGATATCGAAATATGTCCGGAGTAACAGTGCAAACACAATATAATTTAAGTATCACCGGGGCAGTATGATTTAAGATGGGGAGATATGATTTCTGTGGTCTCACATTTACTGAAGGACATAGCGAAACCAGATCCAGTTATTCACCCTTCCTGTGTTAGAATTTCTAATGGGAACATTAAATAAGGTTACTCAGGGGTAATTGAAGGGCACATAAAAGACACTAAAATGAGGGATCAAATTTCCAAAAAAGCTTAAATGCCTTTGGGCTGCCGTGGCTCATGCCATTAGCAGTGCTGCTCAGCTATAAACTTATCACCCCACTTTCTTAATGTGAAACATTTTTACTGCCTGTTTAATGGTGCTTTTAATATCTAAACATGAAAAAGTAACTGCAGCTCCATAAAGTAACATTAAAGGAGGCCATGTGTTTTAATTTTATCCCAAGATACAGTTAAGATGCTGAAAAATTGGACTTTAACAATGTTGTGTAATTTTTTTAAATTGATTTGATACTCATCACAGTTTTATTTTGAGAGTATTTTATAATTATGACTGTTAATGAAAGAATTAAAGTGTAAAATGTTGCTGGTATCTTAACTCAAGGAAATATCTGAATTTTCTTCAAAAGGGAATTGCTCCCAACTTTATCTGCTCCCACTAATAAAGCATGAGAAATTGGTACATATTTGCTCTCAAATCATTGCCAGCCTTAAAGATCATAACACTGTACTGATTGGTTACATTTTCATTGGGATTCAGGCAGGTTATGAAGCATTCTGTTAATAACCATGTTATTTTCAGATTCAGGTCTATTATCACCAGAATGTGGTGTGAACTTTGTTAACTTAGCAGTAGCGGTACAATGCAATACATGATAATGTAGAAAGAAAAAGTAAGTATATCAGTTACAGTATTTTAGATTTAAAATAGTGCAATTCAGAAATAATATTTTAAAAAGTGAGGTAGTGTTCATGGGCTCATTGTCCATTTAGGATTTGATGGCAGAGGTGAAGAAGCTGTTCCTGACTGATGTATATACCTTCAGGTTTCTGTGCCTCCTTCCTGATGGTAACAATGACAAGAAGGCATGTCCTGGGTAATGGGGGCCCTTAATAGTGGACGCCGTCTTTCTGAGGCACTGCTCCTTGAAGATGTCTTGGATATTTTCTTGATATTTTTCTTGATTCTGAGAGGTACAGTCTCATTAAAAAAAAGAGCTTATCTAGATAGCAACTTTCTGATTGCAGTAGTAATTGAGAAGATTATTCTATTGTTTTTGTTACATTAGCGGCATCTATCAGTGATTAAATGACATTTCAATGTATTTTTCTATTTAATTTGCAAAAATATATCAAAACCATTTCTTACAGTGGTAATACATGTAACACTGCATTTATAATTAAGGAAGATCCTCTATTTTCAAAAACTCCTTTCATAGTTGCAGGACATCACAAAGAGCATTAAGTAGTACTCACTCTTGCAAAGCGCAGAACACTAGCTACTGTGTGCACATCAGTGGGTAATGACCTGTAAATTTGCTTTTGTCATTTTGGTATAAGAGTAAATATCGTTGAGGACATGATGACATCCTATACTCTTCTAAGATTGATGTGCCTCCAGCAGAGAGAGCTGGGGGGGGACTTTGGTTTAATATCTCATCTGGAAGACTACTTCAGACACTGCAGTAATCATTCAGTGCTGCACTGAAGTACACACATAGATCTTGTGCTCAGGACTGAGGTTTGAACCCACAACCTTCTGATTTGGGAGAGGGTACTATCTCTGAGTTAAAGATAATATTTCAAAAACTGGCAAGTTTGGTTTATGAATTGAAACATTCAGAGATGTTTCAACAATGTAATAAACTATGTCGGAGAGAATTCAACTACAGAACCTGGGAATCCTTGAGACTGTCTGAGGCAAAGCTTTGATGGAGCATACAATTACAATCATGGTTCTATGAACAACAGACTGTGTTCCGTAGTTAGAAAAGAAATGACAAGCAATTAATATACTTATTGAGGACACATTTTATTTATTCATCCACTTCATGTTTATGGGATGGATCCAATAGTTTAACAACAAGAATATTGTGCTGAAAGCTCTAAAGCTTCTGTAGTGCCTGTTGGGTTTTAACACTTAATGTTTTCATCAATCTGAAAACGTGACTCTATAAATGTTCTGCTTGTTTAGTGAGCTAATGTTTAATCTAGGTCAGTGATGAGTAGCTGATCATAGCCAGATTGTTCATCAAGATGTGAGCTTTCTGCAGCACGTGGAGGAGGAGATGTACAGGGGGCTGGAGGTAAATATGATAGTTGGGAGTCAAGGTAAAGGGACCAATCTGTCCCTATCCATTGTGCTAGTAGGAAATTTATGTGGGAATACTGAGTGAAAGCAGGTGGGTTTTCAATGACATTGCTCTTCCTCAAATGCACGTACAGACGTTAGTTTCACTTGAGTGAAATGCCATGTGGCTACCAGTGCTTGTGGAACTTTGGTCTGATGAGTGGTCTTCTGCTACTTTTCTATAGCTCTCTCTGGTGAATTAGTATGAACATCTGCTGGCATCTAAAAATTATATAATTAATCTATTTTTAGTCAGTGCGTTTCTCATTGAGGAAACATTATATAGATTGAGAATTAACTGTCACAAAGGCATCTTTTGTGTCACTTGTACGCCTTGGCTAATTATCAGCATAGAGAAAGTTAAGCAACCAGTTACTCACATGAATTTCTTAGCAATTAAATTCATGAGTGTAATTGGTTGCTTAACTTTCTTTATTCTGTGACACTAAGGATAGAGTTTTCAATCATAGAGTAAAGCCCAGCACAATAATTACAGTTTAGATACTTGAGAGGTTTTGGCTGTTTAATATCCATTCCGGGGATTCCACAGAAATTCTGCCAAAGTTTCAGCAGGAGATGAGAACATGTCCGGGGCGACCGGCCTTGTGACTGCCACTGCATGCAGATGAATTATTGTAAAAGTGAGAAACTGCAGACACTGGAAATCTGAAATGACAACAGAAGATGATGCAAAACCTCCGCAAGTCAGACAGTGTCTGTGAAGGTGGAAGGAGATATAACACTTCAGTGACTTTTCATCAAATCTCATCTAATGATAAATGATGGACCTGACATATTAACTCTGTTTATCTCTGCAGAGCTATTCCTGACACTTTCTGTGTTTATTTCCAATTATTCCTTTTTTTAAATACAGAAGCAGTCTTTATAAAAGAAAAATGAGTAGATCCCCTGCTGTTATATGTAAATGCATTGTACTTCATAGTAATAGTTCAATTCTTACCGTAATTAAGCTGTCTTATGCCTAGCCCACAAAATAATGTATGATCTTTAAATGACATAACCTGTAATTATGACAAATAATTCAGCAGAAAAGTAAGCCATTATTGTAGTGATTTATATATTTTTTCTTTCACGGTCCAAGGTTAAATCTAAACATATAAGTTAATGCTGGTCTTAGAACTAAGAACTATTTAGTAGCTTAATAATTCTACAATATATCTAACGAATCCTATAATGTCTGATTTGCCCTGAACCAATCTGCTGGATTAATTTTGAGGAACATTGTGGATGTCAGGTTCAGCTGGGAAAATCGTTTCTTCTCCTTCATTTGATTATTGCACTTAATTCCAATGTGTAAAGAATGTTTTGCCAAACTTTTTCGCAATATCGTAAGTGCCTGTGTTGCATTACTGTTGATCTAACTTGTACTGTTTATACATGATAGTCATGACACTCTTGTTATAATAACATTTAAAATGTTAAATAGTGTTTTGGATTATATTTTGCCATGTGATTTTGTATAATAGAATTCACATAAAGTATAATAATTATTAAAATTTTTGAAATATGTGAATGCTTACTACATTGTTCATGGTAAGTTGCTTAATAATAGGGATTTAAAGTGCAAATCAAAATCACTGCAGATCTGGAAATCTGAAATAAAAGAAAAAGCAAAGCCAAGGAATTCTCATTAGCTCAGTTACTTTCTGGCAAGAAAAAGTAAGTTAACTTTTCAGGTTAAAAAGTGTTTTTAATATCTAGTAATAAAGAGTTAATAAGATACAGGAGCAGAATTAGACCATGGCTAATTTTATTTTTCAACCCTATTTTTGTGCCTTCTCCCCATAACCTTTAACTGGTTTACCTATCAATTTCTGCCTTCAATACACCCCGTGACTTTCCCTCCACAGTCCTCTGTGGCAATGAATTTCACATATTCACAAGTCTCTGGCTGAAGACATTCCTCTTCATCTCTATTTTAAAGGAACTTCACTTTATTCTGATGCTGTGTCCCCGGATGGTAGACTCTCCTACCAATGGAAACATCCTCTCCACATTCACTCTATCCAGGCCTTTCAGTATTGAGAAAGTTTAAATGAGAACCCCACCACCCAAGCACCATGCTTCTGAATTATTATCTAAATATTTATCACATACTGCGCCTGGCAAAAACATTTAAAGGAAAACAAACTGCATTTATCAAGTGGACAATCACAATGTTTCAAAGGACTTGGCATCCAGTTAAGTACTTTTTCCATTATACCATTGCAGATTAAGAAAGAACCTTGCCACTCTATGATTAATGCTGTAGAATTTCCCCAAATCCAGCTAAAAGGACAGCTGGAACCTCAGTTTAATATTAATCCAGAATATGAAACTGATCAAAGTACATTACAGTATAATAAGGCAAGCTGTCCACCAAAATTATATCTTTATGTTATAGTGAAGGGAAAATTGTGATGGGGTGGGGGGTGGAGAGAAGGTGGTGTGCAAGGATGATAGTGGAATGAAAAAGGATAATGATGTTAAAATAATTACAGTACTGATGAAAAACAGGCTCCCAGACTATAGTTTAATTTTCTGTGGTGGATGGGAACAGTAGACCAAGGACAATTTCCCTATGTAGGAGGACAAGAGTGTTTGAATGGGGCATGGATACATAATTTATCTCATTTCATCTGCGCAGAGAGAGGGGTGTTCTTGGTGGTCTACCAATGGTTTGCCTTTTTATTGAAGGGAAATATGATGCTCTTTAACTGTTGAATGGGGAGGAAACTAGGGGACATCTTTATTCTCATGAGGTTGCATTTGTGGTAGTAAGAACAGAAAAAGAACAAGATGTTGCAAGACAAGGAGTGATATTTTAGGATTGTGACAATGTAATGGATAGGGGAGGAGTGGGGCATTGACAAAACAGGAGGTTAAGTGACTTCATTCCAATGAGTAGTGCAGTTAGGTTTCAGAATGTGGGACTGCAGTGGTGAATATGCACTGCATATCACATATAATTATCGTATTTGTTGTGGACAAGGCGAAGTTTCCTCAGATAGAGAGCGGTGGGCGGGTGGTGATTGGAGAAATACTTAAGAATAGACTATTCTGTCCCTCACACCTGCTCTGCCATTCAATAACCTTACACGTTGCCACATATTGTGATCTTTGAACATCTCAAAATCTGTTGATATCTTTCTTAAATATGTTTAACATCCACGGCTGGATTTCAGAGATTTGAACATCTCAAAGTCTGTTGATATCTTTCTTAAATATGTTTAACATCCACGGCTGGATTTCAGAGATTTACTACCTTACTATCTCAATCCCAATTGCTCCCCTCCTGTTTTCAGGCCATGACCCTCTAGTTCCAGACATAAGAGCCAATCTTCGAGATGTTGCTGTTTTCTTTCAACTGTGCTCATTTTCAGGAGCAAGAATACTGGGTGATTTTCTTTTTTGAATGACTTCTGCAGAGCAGAGAAGATAAAGGGGGAGATTCAAAAGAAGTGACCAAAATTATGTGAAATTTCCGTAGAGTGAATAAATTGAAATTATTTGCACCAGCTGGAGAGATGTTAGTAAGGGGGCACAGGTATAAACCTGGACAGGAATATTTTAAGATCTGTGTTCAGGCAAATTTGAATACACTGCTTGAAAAGATGCCAGAAGTAGTTGATGTTCAAAAAGGAACTCTAATGAAAAGTTTTATAGAAGTCTCTGAAGCAGCCTGTCCTTGATGGGCTGAATAGCCTCCTTCAATCCTATGCAATTCTCAGGCACTCTCTTTGCTCGTGGTCAAAGTGGGATTGCCTACAGTCCTGCCAAAGTGTGGAGCAACATGCAGTGTTCTTATAAAAGTTACACTGATCAGTTCCAAAACAAACCCGTCTATGGCTCCATGTCATCAATGCATGATGTATGATGGTGTCGACACCCAAGATCTGGACTGTCCAGTCACACTGTACTTACCATCCAGTCTAACTATGGCTACACATTCTAAAATCAGAACAGTCACATTTATACCCTTGACCTAAGGCTCCAGCATTTTCTAAGAACTTGAGAAACAGGAACAGGAGTAGGCCAGTTGACCCCTCAAGTCTGCTCCACCATTTGGTACAGTCTTGGTTGATCCAATCTTGACCTCAACACCACTCTCCTGCTCTTTCCCTGTCACCCTTGTGATTTACGTATCTTTGCCTTGAGAATGCTCACTGACAGCCGCTGGGTTACAGAATTCCAAAGAGTCAGAGCCCTCTGAAAGAAAGAATTGTTCCTCATCTATGCCTTAAATGAACCACCCCTTATTCTGCAATTATGGCCCCTAATTCTTGATACCCCCACTAAGGGAAATAATTTCTCGGCAATTACCTTGTGAACCAAGAGTTCCAATTATTTGAACATTGAGGGTTTACTACAAGTCTCACCCTGAACTTGGTTAAATCAACGTACAGTATATATTTTGTATCAGGAGTCATTGGATATCATTCACAAGCTGAGCCCTCCCCCAATTTCAGTTTTCAGAACTCCAACTGAGATCAGCTAATTCAGTACAGACTGGGTATTAACACTGGAGCTCAGTTCCATTCATTTAAACCATCAGGGCAGATTAATGGTCACATACTTTTCACATACTGATTTTTCAATTTGTTTAGAACTTTCTCTTCCTCAGTACCAAAACCTAGCATTTTCCAACATTTAGCATTACTTTTTCCTCATGCATGTTTGCATGGTACACCATATTCATTCTTTAAATTTAAATGAAACTGTCTCTGATAAATTCGGCTTGGATCAACACGTGTGTGTAATTTACCTGAGGGAACTGTTCAGTAAACTGGTTTAGATTTATTGGAAGAATATTGGCTGTGAATTTAATGGTATATAATCAGTACCAGGCCAACTCAATATGAGTAGAGGAGCGGAGTGGTGCCAACAGAGATTACGTAATTTCCATTTTGTCAAGGATGTCACAGGACATTAGTGGCTCACGCATGTGTGTTAATAGCAAGTAAAAACAAAAGATATCCTGTGGATTTACCGATATGCCATCTGCAATATTGGTGTCCAAGAGACGTCTCTTAAAATCAATGGTTTAAAATTGCTGAATGGAAAGAATGTAAAGAGTAAAGTTGGCTCTTTGAGGCACCTGCTCTGTGTCTTTGGTCAGGCTTAGAATCATTCTCTCAACACATAATGCCGCATGAAGAAATATTCTGCAGTACCTTAACAACCATATCAAAAGCAGCCTGCACACAATCATCATAGTTAATGCTATCTACACTCCGTGGCCACTTTATTTGGTACTTCCTCTATCTAATAATGTGGCCACTGAGTGTATGTTCATGGTCTTCTGCTGCTGTAGTCCACCTATTTCAAGGTTTGGAGTATCATGTGTTCAGAGATGCTCTTCTGCACATTGTTATTCGAGTTCCTGAAGCCTTCCTGTCAGCTTGAACCAGTCCAGTCATTCTCCTCTGACCTCTCTCATTAACAAGGTGTTAAGAACTGCCACTCATTGAATGTCTTTTTTTGTTTCTCGCACTATTCTCTGTAAACTCTGGAGATTTGTGTGTGAAAATCAGCAATTTCTGAGATCTGCAAATCACCTCATCTGGTTCCAACAATCATTCCTTGGTCAAAGTCACTTAAATCACATTTCTTCCCCTTTCTGATGTTGTCTGAACCTCTTAACCACATATACCTTTATGCATTGAGTTGCTGCCACATGATTGGCTGATTAGAGATTTGCATTAGCAGCCAGGTGTACATAATAAACTGGCCACTGAGTGTATTTTTGTTTTATATTTAAGTTTTTGTGCTTGCTACAATGAGCTTAGCAGAACAATGGAGGGAAACTTGCTATTTCAGCTCTGAAGATTAGTAGACCAGTGGAAAGTCATTTGCGAACTGTGGCCCAGCAATCTGCCTTCACCTGAACTTCAAAGATTGCTTTTGAGTGCATCACACTGAATTTCTTCCATTTAGCTCCCTTGTCATTGTTTGACCACCTCTGACTACTGATATGTATTTGGTAATTCTGTGCTGCTTGTGTTTAGTGACTTTGCTGGATGAAACATGAATTGACACTACCTAACACTGTTTCACGTTGGTTCTGTTGACTATCAGAGAAGGCATTTGACCCAATGGTCAAAACTGAAGAACAGATTTTGAATCACACGGCAGGGAAACAGGCCCTTAAGTCAACTATACAGTACCCATCACTGCTAATCCCACTTTCAACCACTTGGCTCATAGTATTCAGTGTTGTTTATTCAAGTGCTTGTCTAAATACCCCTTAAATACTGTGGGAATATCTGTCCATCACCTGCAGAAGAAGTGTGTTCCAGATTCCAGTCAGTGTCTAGGTGAAAATTTTCCTCAGAATCCCCCTAAAGTCCTGCCCCTTACTTTAAACCTAAGATCTCTGATTTAATTTTATTACCCAGCCTGTCTATTCCCCTCACAATTGTGCATAGCCGGGTCAGATTCCCGTCAACCTCCAATGTTGTTGGCAAAACACACCCAGCCTAATCAGTCTCTCCACACACAAACATTCCATTCTAGGCAATGTCTTGGTGAATCTCCACTTCACCCTCTCTAGTACCATCATATACTTCCTTTAGTGTGGCAACCAGAACTGCCCACTACTCCAGCTGTGGTCTAACCAATGGTTTGTATAGTTGTATGGTAATCTCTCTGCCATTGTATTATATGTCCCAGCTAATGTGTTCATTATCCTGCAAGCCATCTTCAGAGCTCTAAGTTTGTCAGAGATAAAAGTTGACACAGTCTCTTTCTTTGTACTATTGCTGAAAGTGGTATTGGATAGAGATTTAAAGGTGGTCATTTTCCTGGTGTGCCTGACCAGGGAGTGCATTGTTTATGATTGGAAGGTAGCCACCACAGAGTAGCACTGTTCTCTCTTCACCCAGTCTCAACCAGCAGGCATTTTGTCGAACTTGCCTTTTCTGAGTTTTTCTTTCCCACTTCCCTTCCAAAGGCATGTTGAGGGCATGTGGGAAATTGAACAGCTTAGCTGAGCTATTTGGGGAAGGTGTACTCACTCTATAATTGAGGCTGTGCATGTCAAACAAGAATTTCAGTGGGAATCTAGAAGGACTGTGCTACACAGGCCTCCCCAGTCAGATGGAAACCAGCTTCCTGTTTGTAAAGTACTTCCTGCTGGACCGACTCATATTAAGGAGGTTTTAACAGGCAGACAGCCAGCAAACGCAGTGCAAAGTTCAGTCTAATCTCTGTGGGCATTTGAAAACCGGTGATGCAAGTGCATGGTTTAACTGGCTGTCAAAACAAATCTCTTTGTAGTGCAGGAGGCCCTGCAGTACAAAGGACTCCACCTCTTTGGGAGCCAGCTTCAAGCGGAATGGGACTTTTGGCCTACTGAGTATGTGCCGACCATCAAGCACCCTCTTACACTAATATCATATTATTCTCTCCCAAACCCATCGAGTTCGCCCGCTCACATACACACTTGGGCAAATTTACAGTGAACAATGAACCTGTCAGCCTGTCTGTCTTTGGGATGTACGAGGAAACTCCTGTG
Organism: Mobula birostris; assembly: GCF_030028105.1. NCBI lineage: Eukaryota > Metazoa > Chordata > Chondrichthyes > Myliobatiformes > Myliobatidae > Mobula > Mobula birostris. Next base: position 62,408,036 of record NC_092381.1, on the reverse strand, counting down.
GTTACAAGGAAAATGTGCGGATACCACACGGCCAGCACTGGAGGTCAGGCTTGAACCCAGAACACTGGAGCTCTGAGGAACACTCACAATGCACTGGAGGAACTCAGCAGGTCAGTCAGCATCAGTTGAAAAGATTAGTCGACGTTTCGGGCCGAAACCCTTCGTCAGGACTGAAGGAAGAATTTTAGGGAGGGTTTGAAGAATGCTGGTAATTGAAAAAACAGTAATTTGAAAGACAAAGGGGTGGGGAGGGGAAGCAAGGAGGTGATTGGCAGGAGAACAATAGTAGAAGGAGGCAGAACTATGAGGGAGGTGATGTGAAATAGGGATAGAGGAAGGGAGGGGGAGGGAATTACCGGAAGTTGGAGAATTCTGTGTTCATACCAAGGGGCTGGAGACTACCTAGACGGTATATGAGGTGTTGCTCCTCCAACCTGAGTTTAGCCTCATCATGGCAGTAGAGGAGGCCATGTATGGACATATCTGAATGGGAATGGGAAGCAGAGTTGAAGTGGGTGGCTACCAGGAGATCCTGTCTGTTGTGGCGGACGGAGTGGAGGTGCTCGATGAAGCGGTCCCCCAATCTGCGTCGGGTTTCACCGATGTAGAGAAGGCCGCACCGGATGCAATAGATGACCCCATCAGATTCGCAAGTGAAGTGTTGCCTCACCTGGAAGGACTGTTTGGGGCCCTGAATGGTGGCAAGAGAGGAGGTGTAGGGACTGGTGTAGCACTTACACTTACAGGGATAAGTGCCGGGTGGGAGATCCGTGGGGATGGACTTGCGGATAAGTGAGTCGCGGAGGGATCGATCCCTGCGGAAAGCGGAGAGGGGTGGAGAGGGAAAGATGTGCTTCGTGGTGGGGTCCTGTTGAAGGTGGCGGAAGTTGCGGAGGATAATGTGCTGGATCCGGAGGCTGGTGGGGTGGCAGGTGAGGACAAGGGGAACCCTGTCCCTGTTGTTGTGGTGGGAAGATGGGGTGAGGGCCTCCACCTTCAACAGGACCCCACCACTAAGCACATCTTTCCGTCTCCACCCCTCTCCGCTTTCTGCAGGGATCGATCCCTCCGCGACTCACCTATCCGCACATCCATCCCCACGGATCTCCCACCCAGCACTTATCCCTGTAAGCGTAAGTGCTACACCAGTCCCTACACCTCCTCTCTTGCCACCATTCAGGGCCCCAAACAGTCCTTCCAGGTGAGCCAACACTTCACTTGCGAATCTGTTGGCGTCATCTATTGCATCTGGTGCTCCCGGTGCGGCCTCCTCTACATCGGTAAAACCCGACGCAGATTGGGGGACCGCTTCGTCGAGCACCTCCACTCCGTCCGCCACAACAGACAGGATCTCCTGGTAGCCACCCACTTCAACTCTGCTTCTCATTCCCATTCAGATATGTTCATACGTGGCCTTCTCTACTGCTATGATGAGGCTAACCTCAGGTTGGAGGAACAACACCTCATATACCGTCTTGGTAGTCTCCAGCCCCTTGGTATGAACATAGAATTCTCCAGCATCGGGTAATTCCCTCCCCCTCCCTTCCTCTATCCCTAATTCACATCACCTCCCTCATAGTTCCGCCTCCTTCTACTATTGTTCTCCTGCCAATCACCTCCTTGCTTCCCCTCCCCACCCCTTTGTCTTACAAATTACTGTTTTTTTCAACTACCAGCATTCTTCAAACCCTCCCCAAAATTCTTCCTTCAGTCCTGAGGAAGGGTTTTGGCCTGAAACGTCGACTAATCTTTTCAACTGATGCTGACTGACCTGCTTAGTTCCTCCAGCGCATTGTAAGTGTTCCTTTGACAACAGCATCTGCAGATTATTTTGTGTTTACTGGAGTTCTGAGGCAGCAGTTCCACTAGCTGTGCCACTCTGCTAGTCTGAAGGAGGGAAGGTTCACATTTAACTCCCATCCCTGTGAAGAAGGGGATTGGTGAGCTGGACACTGGCAACCCTGGGGAAAGTTTAGGTGAAGGAGTTGAGTGGTTGCCTAGGGAACTCAAAAGGCAAAAGTGCCTTCCAGCATGCCAGACAGTCAAATTAACAGTGGAGAAAAAAAATCAAAGCTCAGTCTGTAAATTATTTGTTGTTAACCAGATCAATAGTTGTAGTTAGTCTTGGTGAGACCTGGATTAGGGAAGGGAGAAATCAACCACGGTACTTGTTCCAATGTGAAGGTGGAAGTGGACGGTGGGATAGGGTCAGACGTGATGGTTGAGCTGTTGGAAGTACTGTTTGTCCTGACTGCTGGGGGAGAAGGTGCCACTTGTGTGAGCTATGAGAGAGGAAGCAAATATAGGAATATATTATGTTAGAAGTATTTTTAATCCTGGAGTTTCCATGATTAAAGATATTTCTACAATACAAGTGGTCATTTCATTTTATTTTTCTCTAGGTCTTTCTGACTTTCAGCATGAACCAACCACTCCACACCATTATTTCTCTCCAGATTGAATCTGGCTCCTTGCTAAGTGTGCAGAAAACAATTTGATCTGGACTTATCCCCTGAGATTTATAATCATAGCATCACACAGTCGAACCACATGGAACTAGACCTTTTGTCCCAAATAGTCAATGCCTTTCTATGCTAATCTCATTTTCCACCATACCTGTGCAAATGCTTTTAAGACACTGTGAAAGGTGGGGTGGTAGGTGAGGTCAAGAGGAACCCTATCTCCTGGTAGGATGGCGGGAAGATGAGGCATAAAATGGAAGCAATGCGGTTGAGGGCAGTATTGATGGTAGAGAAAGGGAAGCCCCTTTCTTTGAAGAAGGAGGACATCTCCTTCGTTCTGGAATGAAAAGCCTCATTCTGAGGACAGGTGGAGCGGAGACGGAGGAATTGAGAGAAAGGGATGGTGTTTTTACAAGTAACAGGGTAGGAGGGAGTATAGTCCAGTTAGCTGTGAGAGTCCATGGGTTTGTAATAGACATCAGTGGATAAGCTGTCTCCAGAGATAGAAACAGAGAGATCAAGAAAGGGGAGGGAGGTGTCAGAAATGGACCAAGTAAATTTGAGAGTAGTATGAGTTGGAGGCAAAGTGGATGAAGACAATGAGTTCTTCATGAGCACAGGAAGCAGCACCAGTGCAGTCATCAGTGTAGCATAGGAAAAGTGTGGGACCAACACTGGTGTCGTCTTGGAACATAGACTGGTCCATGTAGCCAACAAGTAGGCAGGCATAGCTGGGACCCATGTGAGTGCCCATGGCTAAACCTTTCATGTGAAGGAAGCGGGAGGAGCCAAAGGAGAAATTACTTAGAGTGAGGACAAATTCTGCTAGGCGGAGGAGAATGGTGGTGGAGAGGAACTGGTTGGGTCTGGTGTCCAGAAAGAAATGGAGAGCTTTGAGGCCTTCTTGGTTGGAAATAGGAGTGTATAGGGACTGGACATGCACAGTAAAAATAAGGTGATGGGGTCATGGAACCTGAAATTATTGAAAAGATCCAGAGCATGTGAAGTGTCATGGATGTAAGTAGGAAGGGACTGAAATGGGGGGATAAAACAGAGTTGAGGTATGCAGATATAATTTCAGTGGGGCAGGACCAAGCTGAAACAATGGGTCTACCTGGACAGGTGGGTTTGTGGATCTTGGGTAGGAGGTAGAGACAGGAGGTGCGGGGTACGGGAACTATGAGTTTGGTGGAGGTGGATGGGAGATCCCCAGATTCGATAAGGTTGGTGATGGTGTGGGAGACAATAGCCTGGTGTTCCTTAGTGGTGTCCTGTTGAAGGAGTAAGTAAGAGGAGGTGTCTGAGAGTTGTCACTGGGCCTCAGCAAGATAGAGATCAGTATGCCAGACTAATACAGCACCCCACTTTCTGAGGGTTTGATGGTGAGGTTAGGGTTGGCGCAGAGGGAGTGGAGAGCAGAGCATTCGGAAGGAGTCAGGTTGGAATTGGAGAGAGGAATGTTGAAGTTTAGACGGTTGATGCCCCATTGGCAGTTGGCAGTGTAAAGGTCCAGAGCAGGCAGAAGACCAGGGCAGGGTGTCCAGGAAGAGGAGGAGTGTTGAACACGGGAGAAGGGGTAATTGGTGTGGGGTGGAGAGTCCTTGCCAAAGAAATAGGCTCGGAGATGGAGGTTCCAGAAGAAAAGCTCAACATCCTCAGTGCTACCCTACCAGAGATAGGGTTCCTCTTCTCCTCACCTACCACCTCAGCAGCCTCTGTGTCCAGCACATAATTCTCCACAACTTATGCCAACTCCAATGGGATCCCACCACCAAGTGCACCTTTCCCTTACCCCACTTTCTGCTTTCCGCAGGGATCGCTCCCTACATGGCTCCCTTCTCCCTCCTGGCACTTACCCTTAGAAGAGGAACAAGTGCTACACTTGCCCCTACATCTCCTCCCTCACTACCATTCAGGGCCCTAAACAGTCCTTCCACGTGAGGCGACACTTCACCTGTGAGTCTGTTGGGGTCATGTACTGTGTTCGGTGCTCCTGGTGTGGCCTCCTGTATATCGGTGAGACCCAATGTAGATTGGCAGACCACTTTGCCAAGCACCTACGCTGCAGCAGAAAAAGCGGGATCTGTCAGTAGCCACTCATTTTAATTCCACTTCCCATTCCCATTCTGATATGTCTATCCATGGCCTCCTCTACTGCTGTGATGAGGCCTCACTTACGTGGAGGAACAACACCTTATATTCCGTCTGGGTAGCCTCCAACTTGATGACATGAACATCAATTTCTCAAACTTCCAGTAATGTCCCTCTCCCGTCACCTTCACCATTCCTCATCCTCTTTTCCCTCTCTCACTTTATCTCCTTGCCCGCTCATCACCTCCCTCTGGTGCTCCTCCCCACTTTTCTTTTTCCATAGCCTTCTGTCCTCTTCTGTCAGACTCCCCCTTCTCCAGCCCTGTATCACTTTCACCAATCAACTTCCCAGCACTTTACTTCATCCCTCCCCTTCCCAGTTTCACCTATCACCTTGTGTTTCTCTCTCCCCCACCTTCTAAATCTACTCCTCAACTTTTTTTCTCCAGTCCTGCTGAAGGGTCTCGGCCCAAAATGTCAACAGTACTCTTTTCCATGAATGCTGCCTGACCTGCTGAGCTCCCCCAGCGTTTTGTGTGTGTTGCTGCTGTATAACCGAAGCCTTCCAAACCAGGCCAAAATGTGGTGAACCTCTACTGCTACCATATCCTTTCTATAGTGTGGTAACCAGAAATGCACACAGTATTATAAGTCTGACCTAACCAATACCTTGTACAGCTGCCATATAACATCCTAACTCTTATATTCAACCTATGAAGTCAAATAAGTTCACTGCCCTATTCATCTATGCTGCCATTTTCAGGGAGCTAGGACTTTGAATTTCAAAGTCTCCCTGTATGTCTGTGCTTGTTAAATCCCCATTACATGAGCTGCTGATATTACATGACTAAAAATGCATTACATCACTTGTCTTGATTAAACTTAATCTGCCACTACTCCACCCAACTTTCCAGCTGATCTAAATTTCTCTGTATCTATAGGCAATTAACCTCGCTAACTACAAATCTTCATGTCATCAGTAAACTTACTTATCAGAGCACAGAACTTCACATTCAAACATCAAAGGTTCCAGCAACAATTCCTGTGGTACGACACTGATTACAGACTTTCAGATAAATAAACCCCACCACCACATTCTACATCCTATCACCAAGCCAATTTTGGATCTAGTTTTACAAAACCCTTTGGACCCCATGTTTCTTAACTTTCTGGCCAGTCTGCCATGTAGGACCTTGTCAAAAACCTTGCTAAAGACCACGTGTATCATGTCTACCACCTTGCCTTCACTAATTTTCTTAGTAACTTCATCTAAAAAACTTTGGAAGGGGATCCCAAAATGTGTTAGGCAGGATTTCGCATTCACAAAACTGTGCCAAATCCTTCCAATTGGTCTTTGCTTTTACAAGTGATTATAATTTTTCCAGTAGTTTCCCTTCTACAGACATCAGGCTCATAGGCTTGTAGTTTTCTTGGCTTATTGCCTCTGCCCTTCTTGAACTTGGGAATAACATTCACTGCCCTCCAGTGCTTTGATACCTCATCCATGGCTAAAGAAGATGCAGACATCTCTGTCAGAGTCCCAGCAATCTCTTTCCTTGCTTCCCAGCATTGAGAGAGGTTTTATCAGGACCTGGAATTTTGGCCACTTTAGTGTGCATCAATATATCTAACACTACTTCTTTCCTGATACACACAGCAAAGTCAAAAATCATAGGAGTACATGAAAGCGTGCACAGGAGCAGTGAAAAACTTTTACTTACAGCAGTATCATAGGTACATAGCAGCATTCACACACAAAAAAAAAACAAATCATAACATCGCAAACACGAGGAAATCTGCAGATGCTGGAATTTCAAGCAACACACAAAAGTTGCTGGTGAGCGCAGCAGGCCAGGCAAAATCTCCCCCTCCCCCTCCCGCTTTCAAATTTCTTACTATCTCTTCTTTCAGTTAGTCCTGATGAAGGGTCTCGGCCTGAAACGTCGACTGTACCTCTCCGTAGAGATGCTGCCTGGCCTGCTGCGTTCACATAGTCATAGTCATAGTCATACTCATACTTTATTGATCCCGGGGGAAATTGGTTTTGGTTACAGTTGCACCATAAATAATAAATAGTAATAGAACCATAAATAGTTAAATAGTAATATGTAAATTATGCTAGTAAATTATGAAATAAGTCCAGGACCAGCCTATTGGCTCAGGGTGTCTGACCCTCCAAGGGAGGAGTTGTAAAGTTTGATAGCCACAGGCAGGAATGACTTCCTATGACACCCTGTGCTGCATCTCAGTGGAATGAGGCTCTGGCTGAATGTACTCCTGTGCCCACCCAGTACACTATGTAGTGGATGGGAGACATTGACCAAGATGGCATGCAACTTAGACAGCATCCTCTTTTCAGACACCACCGTCAGAGAGTCCAGTTCCATCCCCACAGTATGCACACCAGCGACTTTTATAAATTATAACGATATTGATAGGATGCAGAGATGGGCTGATAAGTGGTAGATGGAGTTCAACCTGAGAAGGTGTGAAGTACTTCAGTTTGGAAAGTTGAATGTGAAGGCAGAATATAAGGTTCTGGAAGGATTCTTAGCAGTGTGAAGGAACAGAGGGATTTTGAGGTCCACGTCCTTAGATCCCTTAAGTTACTGTGCAAGTTGACAGGATTGTTAAGTAGGGTCTATGGTGTGTTGGTCTTCATTAATCAGGGAACTAAGTTCATGAGCTATGGGGTAATGTTGCAGCTCTATTAAACTCTGCTTAGACCACACTTGGAATATAATGTTTAGTTTTGATCATCTTATTATAGGAAGGATGTGGAAGCTTTAGAGAGGGTACAGAGGAGATTTACCAGGATGCTATCTGGATTGCAGAGCATGTCTTAAGAAGAGAGGCTGAGCAGGTTAGGGCTTTTCTCTCTGGAGCAAAGGAGGATGAGAGATTACTTGATAGGGTTGTGCAAGATGAAAAGAGGCATTGATGCAGTGGACAGCCAGGAACTTTTTCCCAGGGTGGAAATGGCAAATACGAGGGGGCATAATTTAAGGTGATTGGAGGAAAGAGTAGGGGGATGTCAGATGTAGTGTTTTACACAGAGAGTGATGAGCGCATGGATTGCACATCCAAGGATGCTGGTAGAGCCAGATACATTCAGGACACTTAGACGCATGGATGATAGAAAAATCAAGGGCCATGTTGGAAGGAATGGTTAGATTGATCTTAGGGTAGGTTAAAAGTTTGGCACAACATCGCTGGCCAAAGGTCTTGTACTGTGCTGTTATGTTGTATACACAACTTTTACAAGAAGGGACACAATCAGAACCCAAAAAAAGCCAATTATAATACAGCAATGCTGCTCAAGATTTCCAACATCTTCAGAATCTCTTGTTTCCTGCATTATAGTGTAAAGTGGTTATAGTGTTGCTCTCTTGAGGTAATGATTGGGGTTGTGCAGGTTGGTTCAAGAACAGAATGGTTGAAGGGAAGTAGCTGTCCTTGATGTAAGGCAAAAGACTTCTGTACCTCCTGCCTGATGGTAGCTACAAGAATATGGCATGGTCCAGATGGAGGGGATCTTTAATGATAGATATTGTCATCTTAAGACAGTGCTTCTTGTAGATAGGACTGAAGCTGGGCAGGGACGTGCCCATGATATACTGAGCTGTGTCTACTGCTCTCTACAACTTCTTGCATTCTTGTGCATTTGAATTCCCCTACCTGATCACGGTGAAACCATCAAGATACTTTCAACAGTACATATGTGTAAGTTTTGTTAGATTGTTCAGTGACATGATAAACCTTCTAAGAAAGTAAAGATGCTGGTGTGCCTTTCAAATGATTGCATCTATGTGCTGAGGCTCGCACTGATCATCCATTAGTTAATGTCCAGGAATTTAAAACTGCTGACCGTCTCCACCTTTGATCCACCAATGTAGACTGGAGCGTGTTTTCCAGCCTAATGTCACCAGTCTGTTCTTCAGTTTTACTGAGGTTGAGCAAGAGGCTGTTGTTGGGGCACCTGTCAGTCAGGTATTCTAGCTCACTCTTATGCATTGACTCATCACCACATGTGATTCATTTAACAACATTGTTGCCATCTTTGAGCAGACCTACTTTTTCCCTAGTTACCCTCTTACCTCTGATGTATTTTTAAACGATTCTGGAATTCCCCTTAATTCTGTTTGCCAGGACCATTTGGTGTGCCCTTATTGCCCCAAGTGCTTTCTTAAAGTCTTTCCTATATCCTCCATAAATATCAAGGGACTCATTTGATAACAATTTCCTGTACCTGACATATGCTTCCTCCTTCTCCCTGATCAAGCTCTCAATTTTCTTTGTTTCCCTGATCTTAAGTGGTATAATGATCCATTCCAGCTTAATGCTTGGCTCAGAGTTTTTGACCATGTTGTAAAATCGTTTGAACATACGGTGCAGTATTTATTTTATGAAATGGAAAATAGTTGACTAGTTCATATTAATAAGTTAATGAAATATAAATAATATTTCAGCTGAACCTGGATGCTGCATTTTAAGACCTTTTCTTTGGATGGATGAGTTACTGGTACTATTATTAATAGTTTGAGACCAACTACAGGAAACAAAGGCTGCAAGCTTCCTTAAAGCACTTATTCTTGGCAGAGTTTCCACCATATTACCAGCACAGAAACTGGTTGAGTGGGAACAGTACCAAGGATATTTTTTAAAACTTAATTCTTACAGCTGCGGTGTTGGTAATGAAGGAGGACTGAATTAGAATTGCAACCAAGTGAAGTTAGGACTAATTCTTTTCCAGTTTTCATATTCTGGTCAGAACATCTAAGGAGGAAGGTTCAGGGGAAAGAAAAAGAGAGTTTCGGATCCTCCATTATCATAAGATGGCAACACAATAGAATAAGCATTTGGCAGAGGAACAGACCTGAGCTCACTAAAAGTAAAGCTAATAAAATTAATATTAAAATTCTGTTAGAAAATAATTTGGTAAATGATAGTTGATACCATCGAAGATCTCGTCATTACTATCTGACTAGCATATCCAGTTGACATCCCAATTTGATGGACTACATCAGACTAAGAGTAGGCCATTCAACCCTTGAGTGTTTTATGTCTTTCAATAAGATCATGACTTAATCTCCACCCTGACTCTATCCTCCTGTTCTGGCTCCAATTCTGTTAATAGAAGTAGAGAGCTTCAAGCATGGAACAGTTGCTCAATTTCACCACACACTGTATCATAGCTTTTATACAATCGCCTCTTGCTTTGCTTCCTTTGTCAGTAATGAAACTCTTTTACTATGAATATTAATTGTCTCACATAAAATATTCTGTCTTTAGGAAATAAAAACTATTCATCTCACATATAATGTTCCCTGAACTTATACCTACAGCTTTTTGCATGTGAGAGTTTCACATTTTCTTTGGAAAAACAAACATGATTCCTGACTAATCTGCTCAATAGGCTAGCTTTGATTTTGAAGTTATATCCGCTTGTCTTAGATATCATGACCAAAGGAAGTGGCTCCTCTGTCAATCCCATCAAAATCCTGAAAGCTTCAATCAGTGCAGTCCTTGAATTCTGATAAAGTGCCAGACAGTTACCAATGATTGAAGCTCACAGGAGGTCTTGGGTAAAGAGCCTTTGAAAAAGCATTGGATTTGTTATCCCAGGCTTGCATATCCTGTCAGGGGCTGCATCCTTGTTGCAAACTGTTTCATTTCCCAGATACAGTAATATTAAACTTCGTGGCTGGGTCAGTGAGGCAGCATGATACAGCAAAGATTTAAACTAATGGAGTTCAGCATTTGACTAATGATGGAAATTAAAGTCCAAAGTGAAAACTTGCAAATTACAATATTGCACTGTGAAGTAACACTCTTACTGCTGTGTCAGAAATAATCACTATATATATATATAGGTTCTATCCCAGGCATGGATTGTGGATTCAAGTTCCTAATGGCCATGGTGAAACTGGCCAGACTGCATGCAAGTACCATGTTATCTGCTTTGTCAGTGTGATTAAAGTGGTCTACCAGGATATAGATGAGTATAATCTGTATCAGATGCACTGTGATCTGGAGGGAAATGGAATTTGGTAGGTTAACTCTTTTTTAACCAGCACAGACGCAGTGGGCCAAATGATGACCTGAGTGTTGTAAATGTTGGGTTATAACATTAATTTCCATGCACAGAGGGAACAAGCAAAATAAATAATGCAGAGTCCTCAGAGACGTTAATTGGCAATATGTTTGTTTGCTCTTTGTGAGGTTTTGTTGTCTTCACATGGGCTTCCTCTATAACACTAACAGATCCTGAAGTAATCAATTAGCTACAAAACATTTTGGAACATCTAACAATTGTGGAAGGTGATACATAATTCCATTTTCATTTTTGATGTTGATCATATCTAATGGGGTAGAGAAAGTACTCGTGAAGATAAGTTTTGGTCTTTCCAGTACAGCAAAACAAATTCAGGGGCATTCTGCAAATTCAGGACAGGTTTGAAGGTTGATTAAAAGTTTGAAAGACCTGCTGGTGTAAATATTCGAGACCAGAACGTGAGAAATGCCCAGTTTCAGATATGGGACGAGGTTCAGCATTCCACAGGGAAGAAACAAAATAGAGTAGAATTAACACTCAATAATATTTTGCATTCTCTCAGGAAGTGGCTAACATAGTTTTAAGGTGCTTGGAAGTAGGTACAAGGGGCAAGTTTTTCACACAAAGAGTGGTGGGTGAGTGGAATGCACTGCCAGCGAAGGTGGTAGAGGTGGATACAATAGGGTTTTTTAAGAGACTGTTAGATAGGTACATGGAGCTCTGAAAAATAGAGGGCTATGTAGTAGAGAAATTCTGGGCAGTTTCTAGAGTAGGTTACATGGTTGGCACAACATTGTGGGCCGAAGGGCCTGTAATGTGCTGTAGATTTCTACGTTTGTATGTTTTGTGACTGTTGTACTAAATTCAAAGGACATCCTCCTCCATGTTCCCAGCAACCTTGGTACTCTGTTAATAAGTTAAGAAAGCATATTAGACGTGCAACACACTGAAACTGACTCTTCAATTGACTCAGGAAAAGATTGTCAAAAGCAATCCCTGAATAATAGCAATGCCTGTTTAAATTCTTCTGGGACTCTTATCCAAATAGCATTTGTTATCCCTTCTTGTCCATAATTGATATACGCTGATGCACTAGATAACAGATTTCTGGCATTAGAAGCAAATGTCACTACTGCAAGCGCCCATCAATGAGGCAATGCATTGGAACAGTTCCAGCATTTCAATAAGTTATAAATGCCCTGGAACAAAAAAAATGCCAAGTATTATTCAAAATAACCATATAGCATATTGGAGCGCTCAAGTTTTCTTAGAGAACATGCTTGTTTTGTCCTGCATTATTATTGGAGTAACTTGCTTAGATTAGGCTATTTTTCTGCACATGTCTTTTAGAAATTTAAAATGAAAGGCAGATAAATATACTTCACTAGTACAGAAAATAAAGAACAGGATGGTTCCAGGTTCAGTATGTGGTTGGTAGTTATCTGATCCCAGCCAGACCACAACATTCCTGCTGCACAGGCATGGCCAAGAACAGAAACAGGAGGAAAAATAAATTTAATCTACTCCTGATCGCCATCCAGTGATCCAGCTGGGTAAGCACACAGCTGGAGGGCGATTCATTGAGCAGTCAACTGCAGATGGTCTTAGTTTTCTAGAAGTTAGAGCAGAGCAGGAGTGTTAAATCAACGAGTTCAGGGTCTCCGTGTAATTAGAGTTAATCCAACAGGAGTGCACTGCACTGATTTTTATTTCTGCTGTGGATATTTTTGGTTTGTTCTTTCTGGGTGTTTTCATTAGGTGACTCCACCTTCTGGTGCCTCTTTGACCAGATGTCTCAGGAAAATTGGTGCGTGCCAGGATATCTGAGAACGCTCATGAGGCTTGCGCAGTCTTAGTGCAGCTTGTGAGAGACTGGAGTTCTTATCCAGGCAAGATCTCGTGCGAAGTGGAGACACAAGTGACGGTAAATGCTGAAATCTGAAGCAACAATCAATCTGCTGGAAGAGCACAGCATTTGAGTGCATCTGTGTTAATATTTCAGATGAAAATCCTGTTTCAGGACCTAGTGAAAAACCAGAGGGGAGGCAGAAAGAGGGACTCACAGAACTTCCATCTGAGAGAGAGAGGAGGAAAACTCCTTCAAAGCTGGCACTCCTTGAAGAGACTTTGCAGTGCAGCAGTACAATGGAGGAATGAGACTGATTTCCTTCCATTGATGCAGTTGGACTGCTGAGGTCCTCAAAAGGATCATTTGTTATCTTCTATGAAAGTTGAAATATACCCATTCTGATAACTGATGTGGAGCACATGGATAAGAGGAGAACTGAATCTCGAGTCACCAATGCTAACTGAACACATGCGTGAGCTATGGCTGCAGTCACACTCATCTTCACACATTCACTTCCATCAATCTTAATGAAATTGGAAGTGTATACAATCATGGTTTCTTAGTGTTGCTGACCGAAAGTGAACTTCCACAGCATGGTGTCTCAGTTGTAGGAGCAGAGGGTAATGTAGCAAAATATGTGTATTAATAATCTGGAGTCATTCAGGAGAGCAGTGCCTGCTTGCGTTGCACATATTGTGTTAGAGTCAATGGATGTGTGCTTACCCAAGAGGGATAATAAAGCACCACATTTCTCAAGCCCATACCCGATTAAAGTACATTTGAATGTAGTATCTGTTGGAGTATCACTAAGTAAGGTAGACAACTTGCGCACAGCATTCTTCTACGAACATGAAGGAAACAGATGACCTGAGGTGGAAGAAGTTAGATGAAGGGAAGTGATAGAGATAGAAGAGTAAACACCCAGTGTTGTTACTGAATGCTTATGAATGTACCTTTTTCCCAGTGTTGAAATATCTAATGCCAGAGGACATGCATTTAAGGTGAGGGGGGTAAATTCAAAGGAGATGTGAGGGGCAAGTTTCCCCTCCCACACAGAAAGTGGCAGGTGCCTGGAAGGCACTGCCTGGGATGGTGGTAGAGACAGATACACTAGAGACTTCAAAAAAAATGTTTCAATAGGCACATGAATGAGGAAAGTGGAAGGATATGGACGTTATGTAGGCAGAAGAGATTAGTTGAATTGACCATTTGATTACTAATGTAATAGGTTCAGCACAACATTGTCGGCTGAAGGGCCTGTTCCTGTACTGTTCTAGGTGCCAATGAGTTGGCTTCGAGAGCAGGAAACCCAAGAGCGAAGTGATCATTTTCCATGCTGAATTGAACTCAATGTTCTTTTGGTCTCAACTGTGGCTCTGCAGCATTCTTATCCTGTAGGTCAAAAGATTGCGTGTTCAAGCCCCACTCCAGAGACAAAGCTAAAAGTCTCAGCCAGCCCCACATTCCAGTCCTGTGGTGGGACTGCATGGTCAGAAGGTGATAAATTAATTCCTTGTCTGCTCATGTGGCTGGAAAAGTAGGGGGGTGATCTCATTGAAACCTATTGAATATTGAAAGGCTGAGATAGAGTAGATGTGGAGAGAATGACTCCTATAGTGGGGAAGTCTAGGTTCAGAGCCTCAGAATACAAGGATGTCCCTTTAGAAAAGAGTGAGGAGGAATTTCTTTAGCCAGAGGGTGGCGACTCTGTGGAATTCATTGTCACAGATGACTGAGGAGGCCAAGTCATTGGGTATCTTTGAAGCAGAGGTTGAGAGATTCTAGATTATTAAAGGCATCAAAGGTTACATAGAGAAGGCAGGAGAATGGGGTTGAGAGGGATAATAAATTAGCCATGATGGAATGGTGGAGCAGACTCAATGGGCTGATTGGTCTAATTCTGCTTCTGTTGCTGATGGTCTAAAAGTTTATTTGTCGCAGTTTCAAAGTAGGTGAGTTATCCTCAGTAATTTGACCAATATTATCCCTGAGTCAATGTCAGAAACATGAATAGCTAATCATTATCACGTTGTTGTTTCTGGGGGTTTGCTGTGCACAAACTTGCCCATTACATTTTCTACATTACAACAGTGGCTACACTTCAGAAGTCTTTTATTGGTTTTAAAATGCTTTAGGACAACATGTGGCTGTGAAAAAACACTGTACAAATATGTTAGACTTTTTTTAAAAAAACTGATCAGTGCCAGAAATGCTCTCAGCAAACTATATCAACTATTGAACTTCTGATGCACTTCTGGCATGAGCAGCCAATGTAATACCAGAATATTGTTGCCAAATCATTTCCAGTGCTGCAGACTGCTTGCATAATTGGGCAGTATCTCAACTGTTTGAAGGTATTCATGTTCGGCTCATCAAGGTAATTGATAAATGTAAAGTCAATAAATCAAATACTTAGCATGCTTAATTTGCTGCTGTACTCTTTCTAAGCTTTTGACCGTGTAGTTAGGTACAGCTCAAACAGCAACTATAAATTTGTAGATGGCACCGCTGTTGTTGGTAAGATTTCAGATGACAATGAGAAGGTGTACAGGAGTGAGATAGACTTGACAGGTTGAGTGCTGTTGCAACAACAACCTCACACTCAACGTCAGCAAGACCAGGAGATCATTTGTGGATTTCAGGAAGGAGAAGTTTGAGGAGATTTAGTATGTCACCAAAGACTCTTGCAAATTTCCACAGATGTACCGTGGACAGCATTCCTGATATGGAGGCTCCAATGCACTGGATTGCAAGGGGCTGAAGGAGGCTGCCAGCTTCAAGAGGCAGTGCTTCAAAAAAGTGATGCCCACCATTAAGGACACTCAACATCTGCGACATCCTCTCCTCTAATTACTATCGGGGAGGAGGTACAGAAACCTGAAGACCCATGTTCACTGGTTTACAAATACTGTAGCTTCTTCCCCTCTGCCACCAGATTTCTGAACCAGAACTAGTCTATGAGATGTTCATTATTCCTTTTTCTCTACCACTTACTTTGTAATGCATAGTTATTTTGATCTCTTTGCATTATATTGCTAACACATAGCAACAGGTTTCACATCATGTAGGTTAGTGATAAGAAACCTGATTCTGATACTTAATTGATAACATGCCTAACTTCCAGCTCAGATACAGCAAGGATTAGATGAAGAGAGATCTGACCTTCCACTCATCCTCCATCCCCTCCCTGCTACATTGATAGCCAGCTTTATCCACCTCCCTGGGATTCCATTTCCAAACTATTCTTAGTTCTCTACTCCTTTTAAGATGCATCATTTTGGCAAGTATTTCATTCATCAACTCTGAACCCACCCCTCTTCTAATTGCAGTCTACTGTGACCTGGTACCTGCTTTGCTCTCATATTTCCACACCAGCTTAGTCTACAATAGTTCTCAAGCTGCTGTGGTTGAGTGGCAGAGGTGACACTACTCTATCTATGATGCTGCAATATGTGCCTCAATGTACAAGATGTTCTTGTGCCGCCACTATATCCTCTAAGTGGAATAGTTACTCTCTTGTTAAATTCAGCTTAAATGTGGGTGGTGGGGCGGGGGGAAGAGTCCTTTGTACAGCTTTTGGTAATCCCGTTATTGTGAAAGAATGCATTTATCAAAATGATTTGCAATGAATGTCTATAAATGCACCTGAATTATGCCTGCATCCTTATAGACCTAGTGGTCTAATTCCTTTCCATCAAAGTTCAAAGTAAATTTATTATCAAAGTACATATATGTCACCGTATATGCTGAGATTCATTTTCTTGTGGGTATTCACAGTAAATGCAAACAAAACACAATAGAATTAACGACAAACTGCATACAAAACTAAAAAAGCAATCAATGTGCAAAAGACAATAAATTGTGCAAATACAAAAAGGAAAAAAAAATAGTATATTTTATGTTTTATATATATACACATACACATACATACCCACTGTAGTTTAAGAGTAAGATGGCTGAGGGCTAATAACTGTTTGTGAACTTAGTTGCATGGGACCCAAGGCTCTTGCACCTCCTTCTGCATGGCAGCAGTGAGAGGACAGCATGGACTGGATAGTGGGTGTCCTTGATAATAGATGCTTTCCTGCGATTGCACTTCTTGTAGATGTGGTCTGTGTAGGGAGGGCTTTACCTATGATGCACTGGGCTGTATCCACTACTTTCTGTAGGCTTTTCTATTCAATGGCATTGGCGTTTCCACAACAGGTCATGATGCCACCTGTCAATATACTCTCCACTGTGCATCTTCAGAATGTTGTCGAAGTTTTATATGACGTGCTGAAACTTCTAAGTAGAGCTGCTGCCATACCTTCTTTACAGTGCCAGTTATGCTCTGGACCCTGGACCGATCCCCTGGAATAATAATGCAGAGGAATTTAAGGTTATTGACTCTTTCTGCCTCTGATCCCTCGATGAGGACTGGCTCATGGACCTCCAGTAATCAATAATCAGCTCCTTGGTCTTGCTGACATTGAGTAAGAGGTTGTTGTTATGACACCACTCAGCCAGATTTTCAGTAATTCTCCTATATGCTGTTTCATCATCACCTTTGATTCAGCCTCGCAAAATGGTGTCATCAGCAAACTTGAATATGGCATTGGAGCTGCACTTAGCCTCACAGTCATTGGTATAAAGCGAGTGGAGCAGGGGACTAAACACTTAGCCTTCTGATGCACCTGTGGTGATGCCGATTATGGAGATATTGTTACCAATCCAAACTGACTGGGGTCTGAGGAAATCCAGGACCCAGTTGCACAAGGAGGTACTGAGGCCAAGGTCTTGGAGCCTATTGAGTGGTGTTGAAAGTAGAGCTGTAATCAGTGATCTAGTCCATTTGAATCGCTTGCTGGAGAAGCAGCTGCACATTACCATGTTCTCACCTGGACTCTTTGCACATTGTTGTGTTGAGGCAGTGCTTGTATTAAGGGACAAATGGTGCAAATCATTGTCTTGGACATTTTTATTGTGATCACAGGACCCAGCTGGATATTGGTAACATAGAATTCGGCAAGTCCAGTTCACTGGTTCATTGGCAAGACCAACTGCAGGGTGGTTGCATTGCTTCATTCATCGCGTGGACCAGGACCTCGTACTGCGGTGTTGCCTATTGCAGCCACTATGAAGAGGAGACACCAGAGGTGGTGTGGGAGAGAATAGAGGCCTCTGTGGGCATGCTGCAGTTCACCCTGGGCTGGGTGCTGGTGTCTGCTGCCCTTCATTGTTCGATCAGTGGAAGACATGCTGGACCAGAACAACATCTCATGCACCATCAATCTATAGGCCATGCTATCCAGGGACTTGGGCTAGATATTTTTTTCAACTGTTTGTTTTTTTTCTTCTGTTATTGTAACTATATGTGCTGTGTGTTGTTGGCCCGGAGGAATGCTGTTTCATTTGGCGGTATTCATTTTTGGTTGAAGGACTATTAAACTTGAAAACATCCTGATGTATATATCCCCACTGACCAAATGTTCTAGGGTTAAGTGAAAAGTCGGTGAAATGCATCTGCTGTAGATCAGTTGTGAAGGGAGGCAAACTGGAGAGAAGACAAGTCATTTCTCAGACAGGAGTTAATATGTTTCATCATCAGCCTGTCAAAGCTCTTCATCACAGTAGATGCAAGTCCTTCTGTACCATAGACATTGAGGTAGTTCACCACATTTTTCTTGGGCACCAGTATAATTGAAGTCAGCTTGAAGCAGGTGGATTCCTTTGACTGCCGAAGTGAGAAGTTAAAGATATCTGTGAATACTCCAACCTGTTGATTAGGTTCTTTATTCTTTCCATCCAAGAATTCGGGACTGATCTACGGAGACAACGAATGCACCAGGCATGGTTCCTAATTTCTGCAGATTCTGAACTTGGGTGACAGCAGGAAAACACAGAGATTAACACTACTTTCAATTCAGATCACCATCCAAACAACAATACCTTTCATCCAGAGGTGGTTGAAATCTGGAATACTGCCTGATGGGGACAGGGGTCAGGGCAATGGAAGTAGTTACTCTTGCATCATTTAAGTATTTAAACAAACATGAATTACCATGCCATAGCAGGCTATGGGCCAAGTGCTGGTGAATGTGATTAATATAGTTCAATGCTTGATGGCTATATCAGAGCCTCTATACAGTTTCTGTTGTGGCTTAATTTTATAGCTAGTTCTGATCAAGAAATTAGCAAATTCAAGCCTCACTCCAAAGGTTTGAGTAGATGTCACAAGTTGACACTGCGAGAATGTAACATTGTTATTGATGTCATTGTTTGGAATTAGATGCCACAGTCACCATGGTAGCGTTGTGGTTTGCGTAATGCTATGACATCTCGGGGCGTCGGAGCACAAGTTTGTATGTTCTTGCATGTGGATTTCCTCCAAGTGTTCCGGTTTCCTCCCACAGTCCTAAGACGTAGGGTTACTAGGTTAATTGGCCGTTGCAAATTGGCCTGTGATGAGGCTAGGGTTAAATTGGTGGGTTGCTGGGCAGCACAGCTCCAAGGGCCAGACTGTGTTCTCGAAATCACAGAAAATAAATAAAGCTCGCCATCTGCTTTGTCAGGTGGGTGTAATTGATCCCATATCCATTCTTCAACAGAGAAACAGATTTTATCTGATGAGCTTTCTAATATCCCTCTGCCAATATTGTCATGGTACAACACACATCAAAGTTGCTGGTGAACGCAGCAGGCCAGGCAGCATCTCCTGTTGTTGTTGTTTGTCATGGTACACATTATTTGGTCTGATTTTGCAAGAATTGGTTGCTGTGTTTCCAAGATTAGAACTATAGCTGCACCTCTAATGTAAAGCACATCAGCATATCCTGAGGTTTTGTTGGGCACCATATGAATCGGGATCTTTATTTTCTTGCAAGTGCTACTTGTTGCTGATACAGCAGCTAACCTGCAATATTAGAAGATTCTTCATCACAAGTAGATGTATTGAGTACTTCCTACCAATGAGTCCTCTGAGAAACTAGGCAGGTATGAGAAGTTGGGCCAGCTAGTGACACAAAATAACAGCATGTATCTGCCAGTCTATGTGAATCTGAATATCCATATGCAACCTTCTTTCACTGGTAAACTCAAAATGAATGCCACAAGATTTGTTTGCTGGTGAACCATAGTCGCAATTTTCATAGCCTGCCGGATGTAATTAATTCATCCCCTGAGGCACTTTCATTGTTTTAGCATTCTCATTGCCTGCTTCACTTGACCAACCAGTTTGTTTTCTGTAACAGTTTATTTAATGTGCTTTTGGCACAAAATCTATTTTCCTCATGAACAAGTAAGACAGCACGAGAACTCAATCCATAGGAAAATAACTGAAATTGCTAATTTTGAGTCACCTTCTCTGCCAATATTGCCACATCTGCAGCAAGTTTTACTAAGTTATTTACCGAGAATTGCAAGGAAGGCTAATACTGCAAGATATTCATCTTAAATACTTTCTGGTAGGAATCATAATCAACCAACCAAAGTTGTTGTTCTTCCACGAGCAAAATTTAGACCAGAGGTTGAAGTGGAACTTTCTTGGCTGCATGGCTCGGTACTGCACTAATTAGTGCAATTAGAAAGCAAGCCATCAGAAGAGTTTTCCTTTTGATATTTTGGCAATGTACTGTGATTCAGTTTGTGATTGGTTTGGTGTGCATGGCACGAGGTTTTGAACATATCATTTTTGATTGTTTCACACCATTTGTACAAATATGATAATAATCTATTGTACATTTTCTTTTCATTCTTGAACTTGTTCCCCATTTCTTTTGACAAGGATCTGACCTCCACTTGGCAAAACTTCATTGTGGGTTAAAAGGCCTGTACTGTGCTCTATGTTCTAAAACTCCATCCCCTTTCTCCCTCCAGTACTGATTGGACTTTTTTTTTCCCTCTAGTGAATCTTTGTGTAATATCTTACTCTCTGTATTTACAAGTTCTTCCCATTCCTTTACTCCTCTATCATGGATATATGCAAATAAAATGCTACTTGAGAGCACCCAATACTGCTGCTCTGCAGAGTTCCAAAGAGTGATATGCTATTTGTCTGAAAAACCTGAAAATTATCCAAAGAGGTTTTCCCTGGGGTCCCAGGAGGCACTGGTATTGAGTGCTCAGCTTATCCATCACAAGCCTGCCCATACATTTTTCAGACACTAGATATGATTTGGTGGCAAAAATTGAAAACATAAATTATATCCCTGTGCATACATTGTGCCAGATAAAGCCACTGTTGTGGAAATCTCTCAAGGACTATAGTACACTAGCCAACTGTGCTTTTGCTAACCCAGGGAGACGTCGTCAATTATAGTACTTCAATTGGCACAGGCTGAACATTTAATCTTCCTGATCTTTCAGTCTCAGAGATGAAAAGATTAACTCTGAGGTATTAAGGAGAGCCCGACCATTCTCAGGTTGAAATGGAATTCAGTGAAACCATTTACAGATGAGATCATACAACTGCCTTCCAAAGAGAAAATGCTAAACATACTGAAGCAGCTCAAGAAAGAGATAACTTATTTTTGCATTTGAGCTCAAACGATAAGGTGCTTCCTGTCTATTTCAATAAGATATAGAAAAAACTCTTCACTACTAATTGAGACACCAGACTGCAGTTGCTGGAAATCTGGAGGAACTCAGCAAGTCAGGAAGCATCTGTGGAGGGAAATAGACACTTGGTGTTTCAGATTTGGACCCTTCATCAAGCTGACTATTTCCCTCCATAACTGCTGCCTGACCCATTCAATTCCTACAAATTTTTGTTTGTTCACTGTACTAGTTAGTATTAGTATTTACTATTAGCATTTATGATTCAAGATTTAGCTAATAATGAGGATTGTGGGTTTATCTCAGATGTATAAGATAAAAGGTATAAATAGAGTGGACAGCTAAAACCTCCCCTGCCCCCCCCCAGGGCAGCAATGGTTAATGGGAGGATGTACTTTTAGGGTGATTGAAGTGGGGGGGGGGAATGTCAGAGGTAGGTGTTTTTTTAAAAAAAAATACACAAACCGTTAAGTGCATGGAATGCACTGCTGGAAATGGTGGCAGAAACAGATACGTTTGGGATATTTAAGAGACTCATGTGCACAAATGATGAAAGAAAAATGGAAGACTGCGTGTAGGGAAGGTTTGGAATAGGGTGAAAGATCATTGCAACATTGATCGAAAGGGCCTGTACTGTTCTATCTCAAACCAAATACAATTCTATCTAATACCATGACATGCAGAAATATTCTATTTTTAGAGTAAAAGTGTCTTATTTAACATTTCACTTTTCACCCCTTTAGAGTGGTTTGTTCCATCGATATAGTCCTCTCAAGTGATATTTTGGTAGATACACCTTTTTCAGAGATTTCATGAACTGTCAGCACACTTGGAATCCACTCCGGCTGTGATTCCTCTGACATATTGCTAAATGTTTTATGTAAGCTATCTGCAGATTCAAAAACTAAACTATTTCTTTCATCTCTTTGAGATCAAGTGTGAAATTTCATCTTCCCTGATAGACCAACAATGAACAGTTAGTTAGGTCATAAACACTGGTCTCTGTTCAATTCATTGATCTCAGCAGCATTGGTGATAAGGATTTAGAACTTCCCTTAGAATTCAATAGTTTTGATTTTTAACAGAAAATGTGTAATCTTGATAGGCAAGAAGTGCATGGGGTAAAGAAAAATGATTTTTCTTCTCCTGGTATTGGCCACATAAGGATCATGTGACTAGGAGAGGGTGGGGAGAAAATACAAAACCAGCATTAGACCTGAGCTTTTTCTCAAGGAGATGGTTGGATTAAACTCAGAAGACTAAAGACTACTATTAAAGTCAGTTTGTTTTTCTGACCACTTGTTTTCTCTCATCCTCCTTAAAAGGCAGTGACTTGTGATGATGCTCAAGTAGGAATTTAGAAGAATGTTAAATTTGAAATGTTTGAAATGAATCTAATTATATCAGCATATATTCAATCAACTCCACATGAGAATAGCATTGTGTTTACCCCTTTGGAGAAACAGTGATAAACAGTGTTTCAAATGGAAGCAGGATAGGTACAAAAGGACAAAAATCACATGTGGAACACTGGAATAACTGTGTTACTGGATTTTTTAACATAATTCACCAAGGAGAGTCAGTTTTTGGGGTGTATCACGGTGCATAAGGCAAGAACAAGTTTATAGAATCTTCAGAAGATTGAGTGCTGAATTGAAGTTTACGTCAAGTATAGATAATAACAACAAGAGAAAAATCTGCAGACAGTGGAAATCCAAGCAACACATACAAAATGCTGGAGGAACTCAGCAGGCCAGCCAGTATCTATGGAAAAGAGTAAACAGTTGACATTTTGGGCCAAGACCCTTCATCAGGACCGGGAAAAAAGATGAGTCAGAGTAAGAAAGTGTAGGTAATTTGTGGTTTTCGTGGGTTGAACAGTAGTTTTTCCTTTTATTCAAAATGAACCATGGTGGAATATAATCAGCAGCCCTTCAATAGTGAGAAGAAAAGTAATAGCACTGAAATAACGGATTGAATATTACAAGAAATACACGTCTTAATGCTGTGATTTTTGACATGAACAATGGAGACACAGCAGTGGTGCTGCTGCCCAAAAACTTCAGCTACCCGGGCTCGAACCTGACCCCTGTTTATCTGTGTGGAGTTGTTTTGTTTTCCTTGTGACCTCGCAGATTTACGTGCTCAAGATCACGATTGCTTCATATCATTTCCAGTACACAAGTATGAAGGAGAGTGAAATAACAATCACTCCAGATCTGATTCAGCACAAAAAAGACAAGATAAAGAAAGCAATTAAAAAATAACACAAATATAAATACATAAGATAGCTTATACACGTAGATTGATTGTATGCCCATAAATTAACACTCAGCACAGGAGTGCTTAAGGTGGCTGATAGGAAATGATAAGGTGGTGGTGGTGAGCATTGTGGAGGGGTGAGTTAGTGGGTGGTGTTGATCAGCCTTACTACTTGGGGAAAATAACTGTTTTTGAGTCTCATGGTCCTGGCGTAGGTGCTACATAGCCTCCACCCTGATGGTCCATGAGCATGTTGGGTGGGATCCTTCATGACATTACTGGCTCTTTTCTGTATATAGGTCCTTGATGGTGGGTAGGCTGGTGCTGGTAATGCATTGGGCAGTTTTGACTACTCAATGTGGAGCTTCCTGCCTACTGCAGTGCACTTACCATACCATGCAGTGATGCAGCACGTTAGGATGGTGTCTACTCCTCATCTGTAGAATGATGCGAGTATAGATGTGCATAGTCCAGCTCTCTTCAGCCTCCTCAAAAAAAAAATAGAGGCATTGGTGTGCTTTCCTGCTTGTATGGAATGTGTTCTCGGACCATGACAGGTTGGGTGAGATGAGTACTCCCAGGGTTTTGAAACTGCTTGCAGTTTCCACTACTGTGCCCGTGATGCAAAGTGGGGTGTGAGTTGTGTGAGCTCTCCTGGAATTGATAACCATCTCCTTTGTCTTGTTGACATTGAGGAAAAGGTTATTTGCCTGGCGCCAGGCCTTTAGCGCTTCCAGCTCCTCTCTGCCGGCTATCTCATCATTGTTGGTGGTGATCCCCACCACTGTCGTGTCAAGTTCGCCAAAGACAGTGTGATGTTTGGTTGTCTAGTCACTGGTGAGCAGAATGCGCAGCAATGGGCTTTAGCACACAGCCCTGCAGGGCACCTGTGTTGTGGAAGATGCAGAGGCCTAGATGCTCCAGATCCCAGGTTGCCCAATTATTTGGCCATTGTAAATTGCTCCCTGGTATGCTCGTATTGGTGGGTAAGTGTGGGAGATAAGAGGCCACAGGGAAATAAATGGGGAAATGGGATTCTTGGGAATGATGGCATAAAGTGAAAAAATAAGAAAAATCTCTTTGCAAGTCAGTTTGATGTTATTTCTTAAAGAGCAATTTTCCATTAAAAATAATGTCATGCTGCATTCAAAAAAAACAGCACATATTGAGAAACTTTGGAGAAGCAGCAACATGACACCGATAACAAGCAGTTTAATTTCTCCATCTCATCTGTTGTTTTCCCTACAAAGTACTTGAGAAATGATTGCACTGCTGTTGGCCATCCTCCCATCCCTAACTTAACTCAGATTTGTTGAGGCAAAACAGTGCAAGCTATCTTTGTGACTCCAACAAGGGAGACATGTTTAAGCTGTTGCCATTCTTGTCTAATGTCTGCGCAAACATGAACTTTCTTCAAGACATTCAGTAACAAACTGTGCTGGATCATTTTCCCACTAGGCCCTGGGAACAAACTACTTAAAATAACAACCAATAACAAGAACCCTGAAGGCAGATCAGACTTCATACTTAAAGCATATATTGAATCCTATTCTCTGATGGACTTGGGCTTTTCAGTTTGACTACTCTAGAAATCATATGTTTCTGTGTTATTTCAGATCAGCTCTGGTCAGTGAGATTGTAAATCTTTTTTCTAAACAGATGTAGGAAGTACCAAGCCCCAGGATGCAACATATGAGGAAACAATGGATGGAAGGTCAAATTAATTAAAGGAAGAGGTGCAGGAAAGTCAAAATTCGATTTTTTTTATAAGCTCTCGTTTACAAGATAACTTGAACATTCACAATTTAACAAAGCATGGTTAAAAACATGGTGAAGGAAACACTGGATTAATCTGATTTCAACTCAATAATAGATTAGTTCAAACTGTGTGTAATCTCCTTCAGAGAAAAATACCTGGATGCTTTCAGACAGGGACAGAAGTAGAGGGATCAGCCATGAGGTGTTTTATCATTGTATTCTAACCAGCTGTGTTGTAGGAGCTGTTGGAAAAGTCTTCCAAGTAATGAGTCAGAGCTATGCTCAAGGTCTGCACAAAATGTCTTGAATTGAAAATCTATGTATAGATCTCTTGCATGTAACTCTGTGGGCATTAGGTCACGTACGCCTGTGGCTTTTAAGCATGGGTGACTAAATTTTAAATTCTGTAAATAAATTGCTAAAACATGACCACGCTGGTTGTGGGATACTGCAGATTGTATGCAAAAAGAGCATACATGGAGTGACATCACATGGCCTGTCATGCTCAGTTTGAGCATTGCAGGCTTAAATTAGGTGACATTTTTAACAGGATCGGTGATTTACTGCAGGTGGTCTTGTTTGTAGGGTCCTGCTGAGAAGTCGGCCATGACCTTGCTGAATCATGGAGCAGGCTTGAGGGGCTTCCTGACCTACTTTGTGTCCTGCTCTTATTTGTTACGTAATAGTCCTCACAGCAGAGATGGAAACACCATCATTATTCTTATTGATTTGAGGATTGAGTAAGTTGGGATTTTTGTTTTGATTGGAACATAGGAGAAAGAGGAGTTATTTTACAGAAGTGCAAAAAATCATGAGGGGGCAGAGAATTATTTTGCAAGGGTTGGGAATTCTAAAATGAGAAGACATAGGTTTAAGGTGAGGGGAGAGATTTAAAAATGAATCTGAAGTAAAACTCATTTGCCCAGAGGGTGGTCAGTATGTAGAATGAGTTGCCAATGGAAGGAGTTACACTAATGGCATTTACAAAGGTACTTGAATAAGAATGGTTGAGAGAATTGGGCTAAATGGGGACCAATGAGACTAGTTTAGATGGGAATCTTAGCATAGCCCAGTTAATGGGAATGGGCCATTCAGCTCATCTGTGACTATGATTATGATGATACATCTGGTAAAATTTCAAGTCTGTAACACTCAGACAGATCACATCACACGGAGCAGCTGTTGAGTTAAAGCTACGAGTTGTAGTGTGACAGAGCAGTACAACCAGAAGAGCCTACTTCGTATTACTAAATAACACCACAGATACAGGCCCTTTAGCAGAGCGTCATTTTCTCCCAGCTAGTCCCAATTTTATACATTTGTCCCATATCCTTGTAAACCGCCACCCCTCCATGTACCTATCCAACTGCTCCTTAAATGCCTCAACCATTTCCTCTGACAGCTCATTCCATCGACTCACCAACTTCTTCATGAACAAGTTGCCTTTCGGGTCTCTTAAATTTTCCCCTGTCATTCTAAGTCTATGCTCTTTAGTTCTGATCTTTCCTATCATGAGAAAAAGATTTGCCACCCAACTCATCTGACTCAGTTTTAAACATTTTTATCACCTCTCATTCTCCTATGTTCCACTTCTCTTAACTCGGGCCCTCTAGTCCTGGCAACATTCTTAGAACATAATGTTGTGCTAATCCTTAAACCCTGCCTCCCATATAACCCCCCACCTTAAATTCCTCCATATACCTGTTTAGTAGTCTCTTAAATTTCCCTAGTGTATCTGCCTCCACCACTGACTCAGGCAGTGCATTCCACGCACCCATCACTCTGAGTAAAAAAAAAACCTTCCTCTGATATCCCCCTTGAACTTCCCACCCCTTACCTTAAAGCCATGTCCTCTTGTACTGAGCAGTGGTGCCCTGGGGAAGAAGCACTGGCTGTCCACTCTATCTATTCCTCTTAATATCTTGTATACCTCTATCATGTCTCCTCTCATCCTCCTCCTCTCCAAAGAATAAAGCCCTAGCTCCCTTAATCTCTGATCATAATGCATACTCTGTAAACCAGGCAGCATCCTGGTAAATGTCCTCTGTACCCTTTCCAATGCTTCCACATCCTTCCTATAGTGAGGCGACCAGAACTGGACACAGTACTCCAAGTGTGGCCTAACCAGAGTTTTATAGAGCTGCATCATTTCCTCGCGACTCTTAAACTCTATCCCTCGACTTATGAAAGCTAACACCCCATAAGTTTTCTTAACTACCCTATCCAGCTGTGAGGCAACTTTCAGGGATCTGTGGACATGCACCCCCAGATCCCTCTGCTCCTCCACACTACCAAGTATCCTGCCATTTACTTTGTACTCTGCCTTGGAGTTTGTCCTTCCAAAGTGTACTACCTCACACTTCTCCAGGTTGAACTCCGTCTGCCACTTCTCAGCCCACTTCTGCATCCTAACCTAGACCTAAGTCACTTGTGTATTCACATCCAAATCGCTTATATAATTAACAAATAACAAGGATCTCAACATTGATCCCTGAATTCTTAAATCTTGTTTGCACACTTTTTTATTTTAACCATATCCTTCCTATAACAGGATGAACAACACTGTATACAGAACTTCCAAGTGCAACCTCACAATGAGGAAATGCCTTCTTCTCATTACTCCCATCAGAGGTACAGGAGTCTGAAGATGCACATTCAGTGTGTAGGGGACAATTTATTCATGATCAAATTTCTGAACAGTCTATGAACAGTAAATCACAGATTTTGCTCTCTTTTTGCACTATTTTGTTTTCTTATGGTAGCATGTGGCATTTGTTTTGTACTATCTGCTGCCATAAAACAACAAATTTCGGAATGTAGGTCAGTGACAATGAACCTGATTCTGACATAAAAGCACAACTCCTATACTCCTTTTACACCACCGTGTATCTGTGATGCCTCTTGCAGCAAACTATGCACTCGACACCTCGGTCGCTTGTGTATTCACATCCAAATCACTTCTATAATTAACAAATAACAAGGGTCTCAACATTGATCCCTGAAGCGCACCACTAGTCAAGAAACAACCTTGGCCACTATGGCCTACTTCACACACTGGGCCAATTCTGAATCTGCCAAACTATCTCTCCCTAAATTCTGTAGGGACTGACCTTCCAGAACAACCTACTTTGTGGAATTTTGTCAAAGGCCTAGTTAAAGTTCAGTAGTCAACATCCACTGCCCTACACTCACCTACCATTTCGGTCACCTCTTCAAAAATAAACTAAAGGTTTCATCAAGCACAACTTCCAACATACAAAGCCATGCCGACTCCCACTAATCAGACTGTCTATCCAAATAATACTAGAACCTGGCTCTCAGATGCCCCTACCCTGACTTACTGATGTCAGGCTGACTGGCCTCCAGTTCTTTCATTTGTTGGAACAACATTAGCCGCCTTCCAGTCTTTGCAGCTTCTCCAGTGGTTTACAATGAAGAAAGTATCTTCACTTGGGCCTCTGCAATCTCCTTTCTAAACTCCCACAAAGTCCAAGGTTGCACTATGTCAGGCCCTGGAGATGTATCCATCTTCCGGAGGACTGGAAAATTGCAACTGTCACTCCACACTTGAAAGGAAGGAGGCAGAAGGAAGGAAATCTTAGGCTAGTTAACCTGACTTTAGTGGTTGGGAAAATGTAAGAGTCACTTGTTGAGGATGAGGCTTTTGGGGTACTTGGAAGCACATGATGAAATAGGTTAAAATTAGGACAGTTTCCTCAAGAGGAAATCTTGCCTGACAAATCTGATGGAATTCTTTGAAGAAAGAACAGGCAGGATAGACAAAGGAGAGTCTGTGGATGTTGTTTATTTGGGTTTTCAGAACACTTTTGAAAAGGTGCCACACGTGAGGCTGATTAACAAGATAAGAGCAAGGGTATTACAGGAAAGATACTAACATGGATAGAAGATTGGCTGACTGGTAGGAGGTCAAGAGTCGGAATAAAGGGGGCCTTTTTATTTTGGCTGCCAGCGACTAATGGTGGGTCATGAGTCAGTGTTAGGACCACTTCTTTTCATGTTATATGTTAATAATTTGGATGAAGGAATTGATGGTTTTGTGGCCAAGTTTGCAGGCAATACAAAGACAGATGGAGGGACAGGTAGTGTGGAGGAAACAGTATCTGAGGAAGGACTTAAATTTGGGGAATGGGCAAAGAAGTGGCAGATGGAATATAGTGTAAGTAAGTGCATGGTCATGCACTTTGGTAAAAGGAATAAAGATGTGGATTATTTTCTAAATTGAGAGAAAATTCAAAACTCAGATGTACAAAGGAAAGGGACTTAAGAATCCCTGTGCAGGTTTCCCTAAAGATTAACTTGTGGGTTGGGTTGGTGGTAAGGAAGGCAAATGCAATGTTATCATTCATTTCAAGAGAATGAGAATACAATGCAAGGATGTAATGTTGAGGCATTATAAGGCATTGGTCAGGCTGTATTTGGAGCATTGTGAGCAGTTTTTGGCTCCTTATCTAAAAAAAATTATGTGCTGCCATTGGACAGGTCCAGAGAGGTTCACAAGAATGATCCCAGGAATGAAACGGTCAACATGTGGATAAGTGTAGGAGCAGTGGATACAGTCAATAGAGGGAAGTCCACTTAGATCAGAGATGAGAATGAATTTCTTTAGCCAGAGGGTGGTGAATCTGTGGAATTATTTGCCATGGATGGCTGTGGATATTAAACCTGATTCTGATCTATTGTCTGTAGGAATATGTACATTCTCACCACTCTCTCCATGGTGCTCCAGTTTCCTCCTACATTCCAAAGACATATGGTTAGGGTTAGTGAGTTGTGGGCATGTTATGTCAGCACTAGAAGCATGGCAAAACTTGTAAGCTGCCTGGCAGAATCCTTGCTGATTTGATTCAACACAAGCAACGTGTTTCATTGTATGTTTCTATGTACATGTGATAAATAAAGCTGCTTTCTTTCTTCTTCAACCAGCAGACTAAAACATTACCTATCAATACCTCTTCACCAAAACCTCAACTCACAAATTCTGCTCAGCTTAATTTTATCTTCATTTTATTGGATGAAGTGCTCCTCCCACTCATTTAGCCAATCAATGAGATTTGCCTTATTAAAGATATTCATACCAAATCCTTCTCCCATTCCTACACTGGCTAATGCTCACAATGGCCACTCTGCTTGAGCCAATCTTCCTTTCATTGGCTGTTAATTAGTTAATAGCCTATTAACAAACAATGAGCTAATTACCACTTTTAAATTCTCCCACTCTTGGTTCAGGTCCTGACTTGTAAAGTTGAAAGGAAATCCCTTACCTAATTTTATTTTGACTCGGGGAAGCCCCAGTTACACAGGACATGGCTCCTAAACTGTGGTTCCTTAACCGAGATATTAAGCTATTATCTGAGATATACCAGGCGCAATCTGTCTCCTGCACAGAGTCCTTGTTATTGTAATGGCACTTTGGAACATACTTGAAGTTGTACTGAGGCTTTGTTGGGGTGGTGGGGTCTCTCAAAGGTCTGGACCCTGATATCAGTATGCTAATAAATTGGGCAGCAATGTATAAGTTTTAAGACCTGTAAGCTTAGAGTTTCAAAGCGTGTTGGGTACTGAAAACAATGGTTGTAAACATATTTGGCCTGAACAGATGTGGGCTAATAGTCAGCAAGGGCTAGTACTTACTCTCTTTAAGAATTTCTAGGTGAATTCTTTTTGCTTGTTGGATCCTTTAGTTGGTGCTAGTTTATTCTTTGGAAAATTGTTACCATATTAACACTTGATAACATGATTTCCAAGAGAGAAATACAGGTTGATGGATTTTCTATAAACTAGACATTTTTAAAAAAAAACTCAGGATGTTTGAGCTTTTGTTTATAAAGCACATAGGTGACTATTTTATCAGACCTCTCCATATCAATATTCATTTATTTGCCCTTTACACTTGGGGTGTTTCTTCTACTTGTATGTTTAAACGGAGTGGTTTTCTTTGTTAGATAATTGTACCATAGTGAAAGTAGACCATGTTTTCCATTTAACACAATTCTTGAAATTAGTCTACAATATGTAATTAAATGTTGTCAGATTCCGCTCTGTTGAATCTGATACAACAGAATTGCATTGCACTTACCAATGGAGAGGATCATTTACTAACGTTTTATTGCCCTGTTGACAACCTGCATTTACAGTGGCATACAAAAGTTTGGGCACCCCTGGTCAAAATTTCTGTTACTGTGAGTAATTAAGTGAGTAGAAGATGACTGATCTCCAAAAGTCATAAAATTAAAGATGAATCATCCTTTTCAACATTTTAAGCAAGATTAGTGTATTATTTTTGTTGTGTACAATTTTAGAGTGAAAAAAGGAAAGGAGCACCATGCAAGAGTTCGGACACCCCAAGAGACTTGAGCTCTCAGACAACTTTTACCAAGGTCTCAGACTTTAATTAGCTTGTTAGAGCTATGGCTTGTTCACGGTCATCGTTTGGAAAGGCCAAGTGATGCAAATTTCAAAGCTTTATGAATACCCTGACTCCTCAAACCTTGTCCCAACAATCAGCAGCCATGGGCTCCTCTAAGCAGCGGCCTAGCACTCTGAAAATTAAAATAAATGATGCCCACAAAGCAGGAGAAGGCTATAAGAAGATAACAAAGTGTTTTTAGGTAGCCGTTTCCTCAGTTCGTAATGTAATTAAGAAATGGCAGTTAGGAATGGTGGAGGTCAAGTTGAGGTCTGGAAGACCAAAAAAACTTTCCGAGAGAACTGCTTGTAGGATTGCTAGAAAGGCAACTCAAAACCCCTGTTTGACTGCAAAAGATCTTCAGGAAAATTTAGCAGACTCTGGAGTGGTGGTGCACTGTTCTACTGTGCAGCAACACTTGCACAAATATGACCTTCATGGAAAAGTCATTAGAAGAAAACCTTTCCTGTATCCTCACCACAAAATTCAATGTCAGAAGTTTGCAAAGGAATATCTAGGCAAGCCTGGTGCATTTTGGAAACAAGTCCTGTGGACGGATGAAGTTAAAATAGAACTTTTTGGCCGCAATGAGCAAAGGTATGTTTGGAGAAAAAAGGGTGCAGAATTTCATGAAAAGAACACCTCTCCAACTGTTAAGCACGGGGGTGGATCAATCATGCTTTGGGCTTGTGTTGCAGCCAGTGGCATGGGGAACATTTCACTGGTAGAGGGAAGAATGAATTCAATTAAATACCAGCAAATTCTGGAAGCAAACATTATACTGTCTGTAAAAAAAAAAGCTGAAGATGAAAAGATGGCTTCTACAACAGGATAATGATCCTAAACGCACCCCAAAATCCACAATGGACTACCTCAAGAGGCACAAGCTGAAGGTTTTGCAGTGACCCTCACAGTCCCCCAACCTAAACATCATCGAAAATCTGCGGATAAACTTCAAAAGAGCAGTGCATGCAAGATGCCCTCGAAGAATCTCCCAGAACTGGAAGCCTTTTGCAAGGAAGAATGAGCGAAAGTCCCCCAAACAAGAATTGAAAGACTCTTCGCTGGCTACAGAAAGCATTTACAAGCTGTGTTACTTGGCAAAGAGGGTGTTACTAAGTACTGACCATGCAGAGTGGCCAAACTTTTGCTTTGAGACCTTCTCCTTTTTTGTTATTTTGAAACTGTAAAAGATGGAAATAAAAAAGTAATCTTAAAATATTAAAGGAATGTGTCATCTTTAACTTCATGCTTTTTGGAAATCAGGTCATCTTTTACTCGCTTAGCTATTCACAGTAACAGAAATTTTGGCCAGGGGTGCCCAAACTTTTGCATGCCACTGTATATCATCAACAGAACTGAATGGGCAGAGGTGACTTGTAATCAAAAGGGAGGAGGAGGAGAAGATGGCGATGTGACACAGTGCGCGCAGCCACTCCAGTGATGTCTGTTATCTGTCAAGTAGGATGCTGTGCACAATTCTGATTTGATGGAGACAGACGTGAGAGAGCACGGAGGAACATCTGGAGAAACTTCTGAAATGCCCGCTTCGCTGCCGCTGCTACTGTGTGGACCGGAATCTCCAGAGCAGAAGGCTCCGAATCCTTGGCTTTGCTTGTTTCGGTAACCGGGGCAGGGTCGAAGGCGCTTGGCAGAGGATGGCGCTCGGGAGGCTGTATCAGAGGGGCTGGTCGGAGGCTCAAAGTTTTCAGACGGACTCAGAGTCGGCTATAGTTGGGTGCTTCCAATGCATCAGCAGTTGTTGGTGCCTGGAGGTTTATGGCAGGGAGAGTTTCTCCCTTTTGCCGCCTGCTATCAGAGACTATCGGGAGTTGATCAGGACTTTGAGATTTTTTTTTACCGTGCCCATGGTCTGCTCTTTATCAAATTATGGTATTGCTTTGCACTGTTGTAACTATATGTTATGATTATGTGGCTCTGTCAGTGTTAGTCTTTGGTTAACCAACACACATCAAAGTTGCTGGTGAACGCAGCAGGCCAGGCAGCATCTCTAGGAAGAGGTACAGTTGACGTTTCAGGCTGAAACGTCGACTGTACCTCTTCCTAGAGATGCTGCCTGGCCTGCTGCGTTCACCAGCAACTTAGATGTGTGTTGCTTGAATTTCCAGCATCTGCAGAATTCCTGTTGTTAGTCTTTGGTTTGTCCTTTTTTTGTGATATCACTCTGGAGGAACATTGTATCATTTCTTAATGCATGCATTTCTAAATGACAATAAACGAGGACTGAGTGTCCTCATAATCTATAATTTTAAAAAAATTTTCTAGTGCTGCAGGCAGTTCAGAGCAGCCTAATAAAACAAATTTTGCATTTATCTTTCTCCATTCTGTACATTCTGTTGGTTACTGTATAATATCTAAATGGATTTTTTTCTGTTGTCTCTTAGGTTCTCTGTGTCACTAATTTATTTCTTTGTTCTCAGTATCATTACCTGCATGAATAGCCTTCTGTGTTGGATGATTTACATAGGAGTAGGACACCTTTACCTCAGGCATCAAAAACGGTCCCGTATAATACACAATTGCCAAAGGGATACCCAATCTAACCCCCCCCACACAAAGATTTGGTAACACGCTGTGATACTGGTTGAGAACCAACTGCAAAGTTCCCAGTTTGATACCTACTATGTAGAAAGTTAAACTTATCTCAAATGAAATAACAACGTACAGTATTTAGACTTGGCATATCAAGGAAAAATCAAGTGAGATTCCTTCCTGATTGTCATCCAGTAATCCTTACTGAAATTGTGCACATGTGGAAGTGAGGCAAGGATAGGGGAGTGAGTATTTAACTGCAGTATTCCTATGTTTGCACAGCTTGTTGTGGATTATGTCAGGATTGGTTGAGATGCTGGTAATCTTGGCATTCTGTGTGGAACCATGCACCCTGTGTGTGGTGGCAGAAAAATGTACTGATCCATCCAACGCTCAGTAATCCTTAAAGAGAACTCATCAAGTCACATTCCAAATCACACAATCTTAAACACAAGGCAAACAAAAAAGAATGAAAAATATTATTTCTGAAAATTACATCGTAATTCATTTCCCTCTGAAAATAACATGAATTTTGGATGATGCATTCACTTTGTCTAATGTTAATAAACGCAGACATAATAATTTTGACTTTGTTTCTCTGCCAGCCATGTACACTTTGAGAGGGAAACAGCAGAATCAATATAGTACATTGAATTAAATTTATGAATTTAACACTTGGGTTCCCCTTACTCTGATTCTTGGGTTTGCCTTGCTTTTGGCAGCCAGAGTATCTTCCTGTACCCACGGGGCCCTCATTAATAAATGCAAATCAGCTTAAATGACAGAGTTATTACTCGACTACTATTTTGGTCACTGCCCATAGTGCTCTTCGTATCCTGTTCTCAACCTCAACCATTGCAACAGATTGTGACATGGTCATTTCCAATTATATTTAAAAGCATTAGCAACTTGCTCTCAGGCAAACCACCCAATGTTTGCTTTTTCACTAATTAGGCAATTTCTAAGTGTTTGCAGTTGCAGTGAAAGTTCTGAACTCTTCAAAATCTTCTGGCATCATACTTGTTTCTTGTAACAGTGCCGCTTAAAAGGGGGGGTAATCAAAACAAAGTGCATCTAGCTAGAAGAACAAACAGGGACTCAATAAGCAGAGAGTGTGCAGCTGGAGATTTTTCTTGGGAACCAGTGAAGCTTGCACAGTGCAGCACATGAAAAGACTCTTCAACCCCTGATTTATGTGCTGAACGTGATGCCAAATTAAACTAGGTCTCTTCTGCCTTCACGTAATTGATATTCCCGCCCCACCATCCGCTCCCTGCATATTTTTGTACCTATCTAAAAGACTCTTAAACATGACTATTCTATCTGATTCCACCATTACCCCTGGTAGTCCAGTCCCAGCATCCTCCTTATCTCTGCATTAAAAAAACAGAAAATCCTCGGCAGATCAAGCAGCAAATTTGAAAAACAAAACAGAGTTAACATTGCAGGTCTGAGATCCATTGTTGGAATGGAGACAAAGAGAGAAAACAAGTTGATATTTTATTGAGGGATGGTGGGTGTGAGTGGAGTATGTATCTTTCTGAAATTCCCTCTAGCTTGGCCGTTTCTCTCCCATTCTCCCTGCAACATAGAACAAACTTGATTCTTCACTTACCAAGTTCTGACAAAGCATCTTTGGCCGGAAATGTTAACTCTACAAGGTGAAAATTCACCCTGGTGTTTTGGGCATAGGGGCTAATCTGAGTGACTCCAAGAATTATTTTCTCTTCTGTCGAACTCAACAGTAATAATTGCTGAAGAAGGTAATTTTCTGAAAATCCATCATCACTCAGTTTTGCACTTCAGCAGACAGTGATAGCAGAGTAATCTCATCAGTTTGACTTGGTGAGCCACTATCATTGGATTCAATCTGATTTGAGAGTAAAATTAGCTATTTATCATGTTACAGTATTTCTCTGTACTCCAATTAAATGCAAACTCAAGCAGGCAATCCAATAAGCTGCAAATCCCAGGGCAATTTGTAAGTGTAACAGATTTTTTTCTCTAATGCTGCTTTGTAATTTCACTGGATTGATTGATTTATTTAATTCATTTAGTGATGCAGCATGGAGTAGGCCCTTTGACCTTCTGAGCCATGCCACTCTAGCAATCCCACAACCCCAATTAACCCTAACCCTAACAGGACAACTTACAATGACCAGTTGACCTCCCTGTATGTCTTTGAACTATGGAAGGAAATCGGAGCACCCGGAGAAAATCCACACATTCCATGGGGAGGATGTACAGCGGAATTGAACTCCAAACTCCGGAATGCCCCGAATGGTAATAGTGTTGTGCTAACCGCTACACTACTGTGGCGCCCAATGGTGAACGGAAGCATCCTTGGAAAAGAGTAAACAGTCGGATGTTTCGGGCCAGGACCCTTCATAACGACTTGGAAGATCTGAAACATTGACTGTTTACTCTTTTCCATAGAAGCTCCCTAGCCGGTTGAATTCCTCCAGCATTTTGTGTGTGTGTTACATTGGATTTCCAGCATCTGCAGATTTCCACAAACAAGAGAAAATCTGCAGATGCTGGAAATGTAAGCAATGCACACATAATGCTGAAGGAAGTCAGCAGGCTAGACAGCATCTATGGAAAAGAGTATAGTCGATGTTTCGGGCCAAAACCCCTGTTTTACAAAGCACTTCTGTTTTTCCTGTTCACCCTGGCTAATTAATATGAGAATTAGTCTTTCTAGAAATGAGCTGTGGATTGAAATTTGGTCTGGATAGGAACATAATCCCCAAATAGTGATGAGTACCTTCATTAATTAAAGTGTAATATCATATTGGTGTATATTTACAAACCTTTGGACATTAGTCTTGGTCAAGACCTTCTCATCACCGAAATGGGGAATGTAAAGATAGGAATAAAGAATGTCAAAATTGCTCTTCAAATGTATTATGGATATTTTAATTTTTCTTCATTTAAGCTATCTTCTATTCATCAAGTGAAACCTCATGTTTAGCTTTCACTAGGTTCCACAGCAACCAGTTGCTGGCAGTAAGTGGTGTCTCCTGAGACCACTGATCTCCTTAGAGATCATAGTTCAGCTGGAAATGGTACCATACTTCCTCTTTTCAAAGTGCTGTGCTATTAATTTCTGAATGAGTTGAGAACAATGGTCTAACTCTCAAATCCTGATCCACACTTCAGCAGCAGCCAAGTAGTTCATGAGACCAGCATGAGTAAATATGCTTTCAAGCCTCTCCCCTTTAATCTCTTGTTTAAAAAATAATCTCTGCTTGCCCAGCTGATAGCCCAGTTAAGACTATGGGCTTCATTTAGCTTCTGGAAGTCAGTGCAAGTGGCCTGGTCATGTAACTGAAGCAGGAAAAAAAGAAGCCAGTTTTGTAAACAGATTTTCTCAACTAAATCCGGCAGAAATTCAGTCAGAGTCAGTTGCTTTGGTGTTAGTTTCACCATAGAGAACACAACGAAAGCAATGTCATTTGTATTGTATGATGTTTTTAAATATTAAAAATCTTCTGGTGCAAATAGAAGCATTGACAGATAAAATGGAATTCTTGTTTTCAGATTCAAAAGGAAATTAAAAAATGTAAAACTTTGTGTGCTCAGCCACTTCAGGCTCTTGTGATGATTTCCAACACAATTTTCCAACTCTGGCAGAACACAGTACGTGTGCTTGCAACACTGTGTGTCCGACAGAGTGATCAGCAGCACTGGGGCTCCACAGGGGACTGTCTTGTCTCCCTTTCTCTTCACCTTGGACTTCAACTATTGCACAGAGTCTTGTCATCTTCAGAAGTTTTCTGATGACTGCCATAGTTGGATGCATCAGCAAGGGAGATGAGGCTGAGTACAGGGCTACGGTAGGAAACTTTGTCACATGGTGTGAGCAGAATTATCTGCAGCTTAATGTGAAAAAGACTAAGGAGCTGGTGGTAGACCTGAGGAGGGCTGAGGTACCGGCGACCCCAGTTTCCATCCGGGGGGTCAGTGTGGACATGGTGGAGGATTACAAATACCTGGGGATACGAATTGACAATAAACTGGACTAGACAAAGAACACTGAGGCTGTCTACAAGAAGGGTCAGAGCCATCTCTATTTCCTGAGGAGACTGAGGTCCTTTACCATCTGCCGGACGATGCTGAGGATGTTCCACGAGTCTGTGGTGGCCAGTGCTATCATGTTTGCTGTTGTGTGCTGGGGCAGCAGGCTGAGGGTAGCAGACAACAACAGAATCAACAAACTCATTCGTAAGGCCAGTGATGTTGTGGGGATGGAACTGGACTCTCTGACAGTGGTGTCTGAAAAGAAGATGCTGTCCAAGATGCATGCCATCTTGGACAATGTCTCCCATCCACTACATAATGTACTGGTTGTGCACAGGAGTACATTCAGCCAGAGACTCATTCCACCGAGATGCAACACAGAGCGTCATAGGAAGTCATTCCTGCCTGTGGCCATCAAACTTTACAACTCCTCCCTTGGAGGGTCAGACACCCTGAGCCAATAGGCTGGTCCTGGACTTATTTCGTGGCATAATTTACATATTACTATTTAACTATTATGGTTTTATTATTACTATTTAATTATTTATGGTGCAACTGTAATGAAAACCAATTTCCCCCGGATCAATAAAGTACGACTATGACTATGACTATTTTTGGTGAGAGTGCCTTCACTGCTCCCTCATTCAGATTTCAAATTAAAGTGACAGATCAAATCACAATTGCATCTTCAGGACTTGATCTGCATTTTAGAGAGGCTCCAGCAACTTATTCTAACTTGCTGCAATTTACATCTTACCAGATTAGGGTAGGGAAGAAATGAGTGAGGCCCTTTCCTCTAAACTGGAATTAAGATGCATTTAGCTATAAATAGTTGGGAGGGAGGGGCACATATCTTCCAACAGCCTACCAACTGATACTCTTATAACTACCAGAACTTATAGGCTATACTTACCAGATCATAGATAAACTAGTTGTCTGCATGGTGATTTTCCTGTCTACCGATCCTGTAGGGATCTTTGCTAAAATGCTGAATTCTCCAGATCTCAGCTTCATGCTAGAACGTGCCAGCTCTGACATTAGTAGATAGCCCCTCTATCAACCATGTGGCAACTTCGATCCATGACAACGCAAAGACAGAAGTACATCTGGTCTTGTTAAACTTACAAATCTTTACATTTCATCCCTTGCCCATTGTTTTGCTACTAACAGCCTTTATGATATAATGACAATTCACTTGGGGTTTATTTCTATGTTTAAACACAATATTTTTTTATTGGCAACTGGATTGCACTCTCTTTGCGGCCCAGGCCCTGCTGAGACTAGATGCTTTCCTGTATTTAGGTAATTTCAACCCATTTTCCAGGACCAGTGAGTGATGAAGCTAATTTAGCAGTGAATGACAATCTTGCTCTGAACTGCCAAGGGAATGTCTGGTGTGGAAATGTGAATTTACTTTGGTGGAGTGGCTGTTCCTCTGAACCTGGGCCAAGGCATATTTTTGGAGGGCAATGGAAGGAGCAGGGGAATGCTTGATACTGACAGTGACTGCAAAGAATAAAACCTCTTGTTACTTATGTTACCTCAAGCAATGCACACTTACAAAATCAACATCAGTAGTGAAAAACCTGTGGCATTTATAAGTTAAGCAAGAGAGGTTTTATATTTCCTTGTAAGGATATGAAGTATGTTTGACTCATGTTCAGGGTTACTATTATAGACATTAATAAGTATTTCCTTTTGGTTTCCTCCAGGAACAGATTTACCAGATGATACTCAGTTGCAGCAATCCACCCCAGCATGGAACAGTTCCAGTGATTCAGGTAAGCAATTCTTTATTATCATAAGGCTCAGTGCAAAACAGAAAGGTACGCCCACCATCCATCCACAATCTCCTCCCTGAAAAAAATTCCAACACATCTGCCATACTGTACATACAACTGCATTAACACTATTAGTATTCTCAAACTCAAACTGGAAGACACTCTGGAAAAATGAAATATTTGTTCTACATCTGCAAGTGATTTTACTGAGTATTTGTTTTGCTGAGGCCTCGCTTGAGACATTGGGACACCAAAATGATACTGTAATTCAAACAGGATGTGTGTTTCAATGATCTCTCGAAGTCCTTGAGCTTTGATGAGGTCATCCTGTGGTAGTTAGAGGGCTCTGTAGCTGACACTCCAGTGAAATCACATGGTTTCAAATTAAGTAATCTTTACTCAAAAACATAACATTTTATGAAATAACTGCACATCTCATAAGGTATGGTTTTCTGGAACTCTCATTTATCTCTCCCTTCCTTTCATTAAGAGAAACAGAAAAGCTTACTACTGCTTCCACCTCTTGATTGAAGCTTTTCCCAGTTTATTCAATGTGGTCTTCCTCAAAAGTCACCAATCCCCACTGTTACAAACAACCATTATTCTTCCTGCTGTTTTTGTGGCTATTCTAATTGGAAGTTTAAACAGACTGAGGCTCTTTAGAGGGAGAAGACTAAGCATATTGTGGTTTCTAAAATTATGAAAGAGTTTGTTATGATAGCCACGCATATGTTTCTGCTTGTGGTGAAGTCCAAAACGAGATGTCATTAATATCAGACAGTAATACATCCCAAAGCGAATTCAGAAGAATCATCTTTAGCTCTGGGTGGTTAGAATATGGGATTTGCAATCTTGAGGAATGATTGAGGCAAGAAGCATAGATTAATTTCCGGGAAGCCTTGGTACATACAGTATTGTGAAGGGCAAAAGGAATAGAAGATTATTCTGATTGAGTTAAATGAAAACTATTGAAGGGGGTCTGTTTGGGGTTAAACCGGTCAAGTACATTCAAAGCTATTCTAGATGATACTATTCATGCCTCAGGAATTTTACTTGTGACTTTGAGGGTGTGAAAGAGCTTCTTATACCAAGTTTTATTCAGAGGTAAAGTTGCTGCAGGCAATTGCAAAGTTATAGCTAGCAAATTAATAAACTTCAAGAGAAAAGCAGTGAGAGATTTTCTGCCTCTCTCACACCCAATAGAAACTAATATCAGGGTATTGATAAACTTATGGTTAGCTTAACACAATTACAGCGGCAGTGACCTGGGTTCAATTCCTCCCGCTCTCTTGTATGTTCTTCCTGTGACTGCGTGGGTTTCCTCTGGGTGCTTCAGTTTCCTCCCACAATCCAAAGCCGAATGGGTTACTAGGTTAATTGGTCTCATGAGTGTAATTGGGCGGCACTAGCTTGTGGGCTGGAAGGGCTTGTTATGGTGCTGTATCTCTAAATAGATTTTTAAAAAAATTCTTAAGTCTACTTCTTCTAGCTGTTCTCAATAATAATAATTGCAAAGTTGTGTCAAAAGCTCAGTGAGTGAATGCAGCAGTTGGTCTGCTTTTGAATGTATAAAGCAAGGTGTTTCCAGGTCCAGGGCATGGTCTGTGGTGAGCAAGCTAGTCTCTGGCAGGCAAAGATTCTCCAGTTCCTTTCTAAACTGCAGGCACTGTGAGGGAAACCTGGGAGGAGACCTTATGGTAATACTTCCTGAAAATATATGTGTGGCGATCACAGAGTGAGCCAAATTGAAATTAGCTTTAGCACTTTCAACTGAGGAATATTACCCAGTGACAGTCCATATAAAGGCAATACACATTAAAAGTCCTTCATGAGACTTCAACTTTGGGAAAGGATACTTGAAACAGAAGAGGAATTCATTAAATTGGTTACCTGTGTATCTCCATTGTATCATCATTGGTGTAGGTTGCTTCATTTCTGGACAGTGGATGGATGTACATTTCTACTCAAAGGAAATCTGTGGGTGATATTTTCAAATGGGAAGTGACTATTTCTACAATTGTTGCTGCAACATAAACCATTTCTCCTAGGATTTCAAATGCTTTAAGTTACCGAAATGTTCTTCTTGTAATGCACCTCCAGGAATCAGTAAGGATAGGCAACAGTATCTCTACCATGATTATTCTCAGTGCTGATACCCCACAGGGCTGTGACCCTAGCCCCCTAATTACTTGCTAAATACTCACAGCTATGTGGCCAGTGTCTGCTTTTACTCCATCAACAAGTTTGCAGATGGCACCACTGTAGTGGGCTGTATCTTAATTAATGAGTCAGAGTACAGGAAAGAGATTGAAAACCTAGTGATAAGGTGTCATGACAACAACCTTTTCCTCAATGTCAGCAAAAAATTGGTCATTGACTTCAGGAAGGGGGTGGGGCACATGCTTCTGTTTACATCAGCAGTACTGAGGTGCATCATGGTTTGGCATAGCAACCGCTCTATCCGACTGCAAGAAACTGCGGAGAGCTGTGGACATATTACAGAAACCAGCCTCGCCTCCATGGACTTTATGGTCTATCCTTTTTGCTGCCGTGGTAAAGCAACCAACATGAGTAAAAACCCCACCTAATCTAGACATTCTCTCTTCAAGCAGCGGATACTAAAGTCTGAAAGAAGGTACCACCAGGCTCAACGACAGCTTCTATTTTCCTGTTGTCGGAATATTGCATAGTCATCTATCATGATAAGATGGATTCGTAACTTCACAATGTACCTCGTTATGGTCTTGCGCCTTCTTGCCTTCCTGCTCTACACTTCCTATGTAACCGCTAACACTTTGATGTTGCAGTGTTCGTTGGGTTTGGCAATCAGCTTGCAGATGCTTCATCGCCCGTCAAGGTGACATTGTGACTGGTGATGAAACGTCTGCAAGCTAACGGCCAAACTCGGCAAACACTGGAACATAAGAAGCCTCAACCGGAGCTACCAGTATTCATCACCGTCCTAAACTGTAATACTTTATCTGACATTCTCTGATTGTTTTCCCTTGTGCTACCTCAGTGCATGATGTGATGAAGTGATCTGTATGGTGGCATGCAAAGCAAAGGTTTTCCACTGTACATGTGAAAACAATTTACCAATTTAATTTACCGAACAGAGACTGAGAAGTCTAAGTGGAAAATCAGCTCCACTCAGTTACATCCACAACATAGTTTTTTTAAAAAATCATACATATGTATGTGCTTTCTGTGGCAATATTTTCCATCTTAAATTCCTATGTCCATTATGACTAATAAAAATTACATAACATGTTGCATACCATATTTGCAGACTGGAAATATTATCCGTCTTCCAAATGTTGCTAAGTATTATAAAACCAACCTATAACAAGAACAAAACGAGCTAATTATAACTTGAGGTGATCAATAATTCCCCCGCCTTTTATTCACACTTAAACCTGGGCATCTGTGCATTCTAAAAAAATCTACACTTACTTCTACCTTCCTTTCTTTAAAGTATCCCTGCAACTGTACTGAAACTTCTATACTGTATTACTATATTTAAGTTGAGGATTTTGGTTGAGGTTTCTTCCAAATTTGAACTTTGTTACAGTACATGCTGAATTTCCATTGTTTATAGAGGAGTTGAAGACAGATTTTTTTTTATAAAGCCAAACCTGTGATTACAACTGCCCAATTTTATTTGTTAGATTTGCAGACTGCTTGTTGTTTTCATATGTTCTTAGTAAGTTCATTTAAGTTTATGTCCTGACCAACTATTTCCTATTTCCTTTCAGTTTTTGGTTTATTGCTATGCAACATATACTTCATAATAATAACTTTATTTTGTATAGCATCTTTAATACATTAAGATGTGTTATGGACTAGCACATGCTCAATTGTAGTTTTTTTCCAACGCTCGCTGTAAATAGATTGTAATGATAAATCAATGTAATCATAAAGATACTAGACAAAAT
The DNA here is from genome assembly GCF_030028105.1 of Mobula birostris. NCBI lineage: Eukaryota > Metazoa > Chordata > Chondrichthyes > Myliobatiformes > Myliobatidae > Mobula > Mobula birostris. Next base: position 62,364,305 of record NC_092381.1, on the reverse strand, counting down.
TAAAAAACATCAATAAAGACAAACATTGTATAGAATAAAATGTAATTGAATATACCAAATTATATAAATGTAATCAGCATCAACAGGCATTAAGTAATCCTGTAAATAAGCCAAATTTTTAAAAGTAGGTTTTTAGCAGTGTTTTGAAACGTTCCACTGTGTATCTCAGTTCCTGTATCTCAGTCAGCAGAGTATTCCAGATTTTTGGTGCAAAAAAGCAAATTTTTTGAAGCACTGTTATTAACTTACAAGACTGCATGACTTTAAGTAGAGATCCCACTTTACTTGTGGAATTAGATTGGACAAATGCCAAAAATATAAACGTTGCAATCAGGATAAAGATTAAATCCCTATGTTTGAAACTATGGGTATTTGTGTTCTGGGAGAGCTTATATTGATTTCAACTTTTCTTTGCAGTGGGATATAGGTTGAATGTGATAGATAGGAAATGTGCACTATACTCATCATTTATTGAAATTAATAGTTACATGCCATCAGATTCTTCATGGTTCTGCCCACAGAAAGTTGTAAGAATTGTGATTATCTAATTGCAAAAGGACAATGCTATGTAACATATGTTGATGCTTTTTGGTTGTTTGACGTTATTTTTTGATGTTATTTTTCATTCCAAAAATTGGAGTTTACATTGTTATGAGGGATTCTGTATAACATTGCAAATGTGGAAGGTCGTATAGTGTTGATCCCAAATAAAATATGTTGACAATAATTCTGCTTTGATTTCTTTGTATCTAGTGTAGTATTGTAATTCTGTATCCACTAGATATAGATTAGAAAACTTGGCCGAAGATCTGTACTTGCGCCTTTCCAGAATTAAAAGAAGGATGTGCATATCTTATAACGTGCTTGGAAGTTTTTATTAGAAATGTACTTCTTCACTGACGGTTTGCAATGACTGCAGCACAGAAATGTTCATTGAGGATTTTTAGCAGCACACAGATCAGGCTTAGTTATCCTGAGGTCAGCCAGTAAGTGTCGAATCACATTCATACTACCTAAACAACATGATACAAATCACCAGCGTTTCCAGGCTTCCACTTTAATATTTGGAAATCTAGGAAATCACTGGAAAATAATTATCTGTTGATTCGTATCTTCTGAGTAGATTTACTTGTTTGCAACTATGCTTTTCACCATTTTTCCCATCCCATTCTTGTACAAAAACATTAGTTTGCCCTGGTTTGTTTATTCCCCTCTCCAGCCAAATATGCTGAGACTAACTGTAGTATCTCATTTGATTGAGATCAGATTGTGAGCCACAAAATGTATAGATTATATTTGGAACTTCCCTGGGTCTGTGTGGCTAGGTGGCTTACAATATAAACTTGTTTAAACTAGAATTGCTGGGGGGGAGGGGTGGGAACTGAACTGAAGAGACGGAGGAAGGGGTGGTTGGCACACAAATAGAGAAAGCTTGTAGGCAGTGTAAGAGGGAAGATAGGCAGATGATAGAGAAAGGATGCGCTCAGACCGATGGTTTGAGATGCATCTATTTTAATGCAAGGAGTATTATGAACAAAGCGGATGAGCTTAGAGCGTGGATCAGTACTTGGAGCTATGATGTTGTGGCCAATACAGAGACTTGAATGGGTCAGGGGCAGGAATGGTTACTTAGAGTGCCAGATCTTAGATATTTCAGAAAGGACAAGGAGTGAGGCAAAAGAGGTGGGGGTGTGGCACTGCTGATCAGAGATAGTGTCATGGCTGCAGAAAAGGAGGAAGTCATGGAGGAAGTGTCTACTGCATCTCTGTGGGTGAAAGTTAGGAACAGGGAGGGGTCAATAACTCTACTGGGTGTTTTTTACAGACCACCCAATAGTAACAGGGACATCGAGGAGCAGATGGGGAGTCAGGTTCTGAAAAGGTGTAATAATAACAGGGTGGTTGTGGTGGGAGATTTTAATTTCCCAAATATTGATTGTCATTTCCCTAGAGCAAGGGGTTTAGGTGGGGTGGAGTTTTTTAGGTGTGTTCAGGAAGGTTTCCTGACACAATATGTAGATAACCTACAAGAGGAGAGGCTGTACTTGATCTGGTATTGGGAAATGAACCTGGTCAGGTTTCAGATCTCTCAGTGGGAGAGCATTTTGGAGATAGTGATCACAATTCTATCTCCTTTTCCATAGCATTGGAGAGGGATAGAAACAGACAAGTTAGGAAAGTGTTTAATTGGAGTAAGGGAAATATGAAGCTATCAGGCAGGAACTTGGAAGCATATATTTGGAACAGATGTTCTCAGGGGAATGTACGGCAGAAATGTGGTAAATGTTCAGAGGATATTTGTGTGGAGTTCTGCATAGGAACGTTCCAATGAGACAGGGGAAGGATGGTAGGGTACAGGAGCCGTGGTGTACAAAGGCTGTTGTAAATTTAGTCAAGAAGGAAAGAAGAGCTTACAAAAAGTTCAAAGAACCAGGTCATGATAGAGATCTAGGAGATTATAAGGCTTGCAGGAACTCGGCCTTTTCTCCTTAGAGAAATGGAGGATGAGAGATGACCTGATAGAGGTGTATAAGATGATAAGAGTCATTGATCGTGTGGATAGTCAGAGGCTTTTTCCCTAGGGCTGAAATGGCTAACACAAGAGGGCACAGTTTTAAGGTGCTTGAAGTAGGTACAGAGAAGATGTCCGGAGTAAGTTTTTTACGCAGAGAATGGTGAGTGCGTGGAATGGGCTGCCGGCGATGGTGGTGGAGGCGGATACAATAGGGTCTTTTAAGAGACTCCTGCATAGGGACATGGAGCTTAAAAAAATAGAGGGCTATGGGTAACCCTAGGTAATTTCTAATGTAAGTACATGTTTGGCACAGCATTGTGGACCGAAGGGCCTGTATTGTGCTGTAGGTTTCTATGTTATCTTTCAAGAAAACATTCTGATGTTCTGCACATTGAGCCAAAACAAACACAGAAGAAGATTCAGATTCAGATTCATTTATTTATCACATATCCAGTGAAATACATCCTTTGCATTAACAACCAGCTATAAGAGACGTGGTCTTTTTGACTACAATTATCAGATGCCATTACACAGTGATGGGTAATCTTGCCAGTTTTGCTCCCCTTGTGTGAGAATGGGGAGAACTGTGAATCCGACCAGTACTAATAAGATTGAAAATGTTCTATGGTAGAGGTACACACAGTACTAGTGAATAGTCATAATTATAAATCAATTCCCTGGCCCCCTCACTTGAGACGTCTCCATGTCTATGTTACAGAGTGGGTGTAACATTGGTAAAGCCCTATTTAGCCCAGGCAATATTAATATATTGCCATGCTAACTGTCCTATCACTGATTGTTTGGTGAACAGGAATGACTGATTTTGCGCTGTATATATTAGATGGCTGATGTCTGCCAGCCTGACTGCCCTGTTAGCATTAATGCTTAGCTTTAAACATAGCTACGATGGGCTTGATTTCCTCCCGTACTAATGGCGCGGCACGAGTTAGGGTGCGTACCTAACCCAGAACTTCATGCGTAGGGTCATTGGTCAAGTTGATCATGGAGGCTACCACATTTAAGCCTCTGTACTTCAACTTTCTCACATCAATCAGACATTTTCTTTGTGAACCATGCGACAGTAACTAATTTTTACACATCGCAGATCAAAAGATCTCCTGCTGCAGAGTAGGGACCAACCCCAGAGTCTTAATGTCCTTTTCAAAATATTGTCTTGGCTCTTTACAGTTCGTGGGCTCATTTTGAACATAAAATTGGTGCTGCTTTTCATACACTTCAATCGAATTTTCTTGGATATAAAGCCATTTGGGAAAACTGAGGTTATAAAAGATTCGTAGTGTATTTTTCCTTTCCCCTTAATACCCTTTATGGATTAAATCTTTATTGGGGCTTAGCAACTGTACTGCGAAAACTGTAGTACTGGGAATACTGATATTTACTTGAAGCATATAAGGGTGACGCCCATGGAATTGTCCCCCTGCCTGAGTAGGTATCTCCATGAGAGAAAATAGCTGGAGGAAAATGTGACTGAACTAAGTAACTGGAGTAACTGAAATGTAGAAGCTATTTTTTTAATTTAAAAAGTTGTAACAGCCCAAAATCCCTGCAGAATCTGAGATAAGTTTAAAGTGAAGCAAGCACTGCATATGGCTGCCAACACAAACCCAGCAGAGAATTAGCTTATGTTCTGAATAAAGTTGCTGTGGAAAATGTAAAGCATTTCTTTGTGGAATAAAACAAAGAATGGTTGTTCTGGGGTTAATTCTCAACAGAAAGTAACAGGGGGTGGTTGGAGGGAGGGAATTGAGAGCTGAATTTCTAAATGATTTTAATTAAAATTACCATTGTGCACTATAAAGATTCTCTGTCTGCAATGAGGGGATCTCAGATTCATCTTAATAAATAAATATCATTAATTAGTTAGATTCAGTATATTGGCAAATTAATTCTCTGATGTTGGAACAGTGGCAAAGGAGTTTTGTAATCAGGTGTTATATGTTGGATGAAAAATTTTTTAAAACTGCAGATGATGGAAATTTTAAACCAAAAACAGAAAATGCTGTAAGTATTCAGCAGGTCCAGTTGCTTCTAAGACTGGGGTATTCAACCTGGGGTCCACAGTCTCCTTGCTTAATGGTAGTGGTCCATGGCATAAATATATGATACTGACGGACTTTTACCGCTGTACCATTGAGAGCATACTCACCAACTGCATCTCAGTGTGGTATGGCAATTTTCCCGTATCGGACTGCAAAGCACTCCAGCGTGTGGTGAAAACTGCCCAGCGGATTATCAGCACCGAATTGCCCACCATTGAGAACATCCACTATAAACGCTGCCTGGGCAGGGCAAAAAGCATGATCAGGGATGCATCTCACCCTAACCATGGACTTTTTACTCTCCTCCCATCCAGTAGGTGCTACAGGAGCCTCCGCTCCCGCACCAGTGGGCACAGGAACAGCTTCTTCCCTGAGGCTGTGACCCTGCTGAACCTCTCATCACAGCACGAAGCAGTATTGCATCCGTATTGTACTGTCTCAGTACTTTTATATTTGTGCGCTGTAGCACATTTCTTATTCGCAGTTATTTTGTAAATAACACTATTCTCTGCATTTCTGGTCAGATGCTAAATGTATTTCATTGGCTTTGTATCTGTACTCGGCACAATGACAATAAAGTTGAATCTAATCTAATCTAATAAAAAAGGTTGGGAAGCCTAGGGTCAACATTGCAGGTCATTGACCCTTCATCAGAAACAGAAATATTGGCTCTTAATCTCTTTCTGCAAATATGGTCTAATCTGCTGAGCATTCCCAGCATTTTCTGTTTTTGTATTACTTGGTAAATCTTGACGAAGGGTTTGTGGCTCTCACCAACGAGAGTAGTGCACCAAGAGGTCGAAAGAAAGATCTAAATGCAGCCAGTATAATATTGTCAGCTTTGACATAGTCACGTCTGAGTCAGAAGTTTGTGTTTAGACCCAATTTTAGAAACCTGGGCATGCAAAGCATGTGAGTCTTCGGTGTCATGCTGAAGGAATGATGTGTGGTTGAAGGCACATTTTAGATGAGGTGTTAAACCACTTCTGGTACATGGAGCTTAGAAAAATAGAGGGCTAAAGGTAACCCGAGGTAATTCCTAAAGTAAATACATGTTGGGCACAGCATTGTGGGCTGAAGGGCCTGTATTGTGCTGTAGGTTTTCTCTGTTTCTGTGTTTCAGTCTCTGCCCTCCAGCTGCAAGTGAAGGATCAAATGGCATTCTGAGAATGAGCATGGAAAGTGCCACAAACAGCAATAAAATAACATGCACAACACGCTGGAGGACCTCAGCAGGTCGGGCAGCATCCGTGGAAACAAACAGTCAACATTTCCACGGATGCAGCACGACCTGCTGAGTTCCTCCTGCGTGTTGTGCGTGTTGCTTTGACCCCAGCACCTGCAAGGTATTTTGTGTCAGCAATAAGATACATTTCTAGGGAATTTGTTATTCTGAAGGATAGACATTAGCCAGTAATCCTGTATTGCAGATATTTTGTGTACTATATTTGCCATTACCCAAATGTCAGTGGTGGAATTGCTGTCTCCTCAAGTATCAAAGCAGAGCACAATAGCAATATAGAGCATTTTACTGGTGACCACAACATTTCCATCTGTTGAAACTCAACAGACTCGTGATGCAGTTTCACACAGCAGTTCATTTGTATTTTTCTGAGGACGATGAATTGGACCTTGAACAACTGTATTTCTCAGCTGCTCCTTGAGCAGTTTTTAAAATATAATTAAAGCGCACAATTTCTTGAAGAGACTGGGCGATTACAGAAGTTGCCTAATACAGTTTTAGTAATACCTTATCGGAGTCATTAAAATTTAGACTGTATTAGTGGGGTGGGGGTATGGGGCTCATATTTAGAAGGTTTCAAAATATTAATTGACTTCCATGAGGCTGCCAGTTCTTTTGTATATCCTGTACCTTCAGACAGCCTTGATGATTCATTACCATATAATGCTAGTAGCTCCCATGTTGAACTACCAGTGGTTTGTCTCATCTTGAAAGAGAGTAACAAAGTGCTTGGAATTTACAAAGTAATCAGCAGATAATGCTGCCAAGAGAAGTACAAGCTGCAGCACTTAAAAGATGGCTCAATGGGTGTTAGCAGTTAAGTGTGTTTTATGAGAAATACTAAAAAGAAATTGACTTTGAGAGTTTAGGTCTACAACATACCAAATTGTCCGAGGAGAGAAGATTTGTAAACAAGAGCAAGCTAAGACAGGAGAGAACTGTTTCAATCCCAGTGAATCGTTTTCCAAAGTTTTCAAGTTTACGTGATTATATTTCAAACAAGATTTTTGCTTTTTAAGAGAAGGAGTTATTGTTTCACTATCATTTTCTTCCTGTTTCCTACTTCACCCGAAGCACCACCTAACAACAGGGTACCATTTTGGAAGCTTGAACCCATGACCTCATAGGTCAGAGGTGAAAATGCTACCACTGAGCCCAGTTGAGTAAGGCCATTTGACTTCACTGATGCTTTTGACTCCTTTCTCTAATCAACTGAATGATGCAAGTTCTCATATTGTCTACTGGTTTAGTTGAGGTCAGCTAATTCAACATAGACAGTAGAACTAGGAAAAAATGTTTGCTGTCTGCGCTATGCCCTGTGATGAAATAATCCACTAACCCATCATTGCAGTACTTATTTTTTTTAAATTACTAAATGCATTTTACATTTCTTTCTTATTAACTGAATTGTTTTACTCACTTGCAGTTAAAGACTTTTTTAAATCTGCTTTTCAGATTATTATCTAATCCTTGATGAGCCAATGAATAATATCACAACATCACTTGGTCAAACTGCAGAGCTGTACTGTAAAGTGTCTGGCAATCCGGCACCTACCATCCGATGGCTGAAGAACGACGCTCCAGTTGTCCAGGAACCACGGAGGATATCCTACCGACTAACTAACTATGGCTCCCGCCTACGAATACGAAACCTCGACACCACAGACACAGGTTATTTCCAGTGTGTGGCAACAAATGGGCAAAAGACTGTGTCAACTACAGGCGTGCTTTTTGTCAAATTTGGTAAGATCTCCATTAAAATGTTACGTAGGTTATGGGGATATGAAACAAGGAATTCTAGGTTCCAAAACCAATTTCATATTGGTGCGAAAAGCCAAAATTCAAGCCAATGCTTTGGGCCCAATCACAATGGGGTACAGCCTTATGTACTTCGATGTGACACATTCATTTGTAGATTATTTTGATTTGAGGCTCATGGGGGAGGGCATTTTGAAAAGATAGAGTTTCCTGCACATCTACACAGTACCATTATATCATAGGTGCCAGGTATGGATGCACGTGTAAGCTCTTTGATGGGTTTGCAGCAAATGGAATTATGTAGAATTTATGATTAGAAAGAGATCATATGTGTGAACACCATAAAATTTACAGCATTCTAGTCATGTCCCTGGTGCTTTTGGTGCCTCCTCCTGCCACCTCATTATGGAACTGGGCAAATTCCAAACACCTACATGTGAAGATATTCTTTCTGCTCCTCAGTTCAGTACATGGAGCAGTATCAGGAAGTCAGGGGGCTTTCATATATCCATGAACCACTACTGGGATGATGTCCACCAGCAGCTGAAGATGATAAGTACTTCTCATTTATGATCTACAGGCACAACTCCCGTCAGCACCAACGAGCATTAATAACTTGGTGAAGGGTGGGATTTATGGAGGAAGAGTTGGAGAGTGGTACCAGAAAAACTTTGGAACAGGGAGTTATCCACAAAGCTAACAAAAAAAAAGGCATAGCTGGTGCCCATGGCAACCAACTTTGATTTGTAGAAAGTGAGAGGAGTCAAAAGAGAAGTCCGCTAGGAGAATGAGTCCCAATACAGGGTTTTGACCAAAACAATGACGGTTTCTTTCCTCCCACGTATCCTGCAACACCCTTCCATTCCTCCAGTACATTGGGGATTGCTCTAGCATTAGTACATGCCAGCTCTTAGAAAAGTCCAAACCAAGGACAAAGACTTGAAGAGCACAAAGTTCTGTTTGCAACTTGCACCAGGTCAAATGAGCACAAACCAGCACCATTTTGGTGCTCATTTTCCAGTGAAATCCAATTTATTTTCTCTTGTCCTTTGCCACCTTGTTGGCAATGGTATTGGTCATCATGAGAAAAAGTGACCTATGGAGTGTGAGATGGTAGTAGCCTCCTCTCTGGATTAGACCATAAGACCATCAAACATAGGAGCATTGAGTCTGCTGCACCTTTCCATCCTCATTTGCATTATACCAGATACACACAAACTACTGGAGAAATTCAACAGGTCAGGCAGCATCTGTGGAAGAAAATGAACAGTTGACATTTTGGATCAAAACCTGTCATACTTCCAGAGATATATGCACACCTGATCTGATTTACACTTCAGATGTACATCAGATTACACACAACGTAATCTGATGCCCATCTAATTATATCAGTCTCCATGGAACACCCCATTTGGAACATAACACGGAAATTAAACTAGTGTGGATGATTGTTGATCATACACAGAGTTGTATAATTATTCAGTATAACCTGCCTGCATTCATCCTCCATATATCTTTTAAATCTGGACTAGGATAAATATCATACTTCTTACCCTTTATTAACCTACCCGCACTAAACTATGGTACTGTTTTCACCACCTCCCTTGGTCACCGCCCTTACCTTCTATGCAAGTGCACACACACACACACACACACACACACACACACACACACTCACTTCTCGTACACACACAGACATCCCACCCCGCAAAAACTTATTTCAGGCAGGTAGCACCCCCCCCCCCCCCGTCGACCTCCAAGGGTGTATGTAATACTTTGTTTAGTGATTTTGTCTAATCTGTAAACCAAGTTGGGTATATGCAGCAAATGTGACATTAAAATATGTACTTATATTATATTATATTATCATGTTTATTCTATTACAACTTTAAGCAAGTCTACAAGGAGTTTGGCCTCATCACGTAGGACATCAATAGCGTAGCTCCTTAGCAGCTAGCCAGCTAGTTTAAATAACGTTAGCTATGCTGTAACGACACCTGTTAAACTCACCTCAACATGTCTTTTACATTTTAACCCACCATGGGCAATAGAAAAGTCACTGTTGCAAACAGTGCAGCGAGCAACACTGTCATTATTTTTGAGGTCGACTGTAAAGCCCGCCCAAGAGAAAACCGATAGGTCTAGTTAGCAGGGGTCCCCAACATTATTTTTTGCACTGCAGACCGGTTTAATATTGACAATATTCTTGCGGACCGGCCCACTCGGTGGGTGGGGGGGGGGTGGTATTAATCGCGACCAGAATATAGGTGATAAGTCAATAGCATCATAACATTTTAAGTAACGTTTAGATATTAAACACACAGCGCATATTTTCCTCGAGTGAACATATAAAATCACTGCAACACACCAATATCGTTGAATCAGTGGGAGCCCTGGGCTTGTTTTCCTGCAACAAGACGGTCCCATCGATTGGTGATGGGAGACAGCGATACTCGAAGGGGGTTCCTTATGTCCAGTCTATTCTGCAATTTAGTTTTCGTTGCATTCATTGCATAAAACTCCGCTTCGCAGCGATATGATGTTGGAAATAGAAGCAACGTTTTCAGTGCTTTCGTGGCTATCTCAGGATATTCAGCCTTGACTTTGATCCAGAAGGCCGGCAGAGATGTTATGTCAAACATACTTTTCAGCCCGCCGTTATTTGCAAGCTCGAGGAGTTGATCTCCTTCCCGCACTGACATGAATGACGCGTGGGTAATGACCTCGCGTGCATTCAACAGTGGGTGTGACAGGGATCTTCTGGGAGAAGTGGGATGTCTGCATACATCAGAGCATGCAGCAAAGTGCATTGTTTGCATTAACAACCAATACAACCTAAGCATGTGCTCAGGGCAGCCTGCTAGTGTCACTACACATTCTGACACCACCATAGCATGCCCACAGTGTTCAGCAGAACAACATAAGCAACAACAACATAACAATGGCAACAAAACACATGCACATGCACAAAATCTTCTCCTGATCCTCTGACTGGCTCTGGCCTTGAGCTCCCCATTAATCCATCTGTCTTCCCCCACTCTTTCTCTATGATCAGCCCAGGCCCATTACACAATGATTTCCCACAGACCTTTCTCTCACTACACTGCCCATCTGTGGCAGAACACCTGATCATTGAACCAACCTGACCTTGACTCTCAGGCCACTTATCCTTACCTTCTACCCTGCAATCACTAGTCATTTACCTGATTATCTACTCTCGCTCCCTCCTGGTCTGCCTGGACCCCACATGGGACTGAGGCAGCACACTTTCATTTGAAAATGAGCAGAGCTGATTCAGTATTGCCTCAGGCCTGGGCTTAAGGCAGTAGAGTTCCTGACACTACAACTACCCACAGCATTTGTAGGACACTGCACAATTTTTAGGCTAAGGATTTTAAAATATTACAAAAGGAATATGTTGATAAAACTAAATAATATTGGTTTAAGTGGGATTTATTTTCCCTTTAGTGTATTGCTTTGCAGTTAGTAACCTTACTTTACAAGACTAGATCTGTGGCTGCAGTTCTCCCTTTGTGGTGCCACAGTGCATTTTGCTATGGTTATAATTTAAACCTCTTGCACCCCAAGGGCTCAGTTGTTCAATGAGTCACTTCATGAGTTTGAGCCACTGATGCCAGACTGGTCCCAATTTTTTAATCTTTTTTTTGTGTTGCATTAGCTGATCTGACAAGCTGTTAGCAATCTCATTGTTACTGGATTAAAAAGTGAAAAATAAAGTCAAACAGTTGTTGTCATTCCTGATCATTGCATCATGATTCCTGCTGTGGAGTTGAGAACGGGTTTGGGCTTGAAATAAATATTAAAGGGTTGGAAATCCTGTACCATCTTGCATGCGAGAAATGGACTAGGATACCACATGATATTCCAGTCAAAAGAAAAATCTCTTTTTCTTTAAAGAGGAGTCTTTGATTTCTTTTTAAATGTAAATTCAAAAGAACAAAATGGATGAAGAAGAATGTGAAAATTTCCCTCTCATTGGTAGCACCCGATTTTGGTGTGGAGGAGGTATAGGAATTACTGGCCTGTAATAAAATCTTGGAGCACATCTGCAACCCATCCATTGTTCACTTTTCATTCACACTTGTAGCTCTGAGGAGAGGTGGTGAGTGAAAATTTAACACTTTTCCTAGATGAGGGAATGGAAATCCTATGCAATTTTTTTAAAATCTTCAAGCTCATCCCAACCCCCACTAATACCCCTGTCATCTGCTTTTAGTATAGCACTGGCTGAGGTCTGGAAGATATTTTCCTACCTTGACCAAGTATGGTAAGTGACTTTGAGAAGGATCAGGAGAGAAAAACAAAGCTTTTTCTTAAGTAGCTGTAAGGTTATATTGTATGGTGGCTAAATTTATGCACTGCAATCAGAGAATGGAGTTGGGTCACATTTGTCACAACTTCCCCCTTTTCCACCACCGTTCATAAGTTGGTACAGGATGGCTGAGTCTGAAATTACAGATTATCTATGGTTAATCAGTTCTGAAATGGAAATTATTCTAGCTGAGTGCAAGAAAAGATTTTAAAAATTCTAACACCCTGTTTTGTTGATTAACCCCGCCACCCCCGCACTGAAGTGACTTATTTCATAAACAGAAGTGTAGATAACAAAAGCAGGGAGGTAATTTTGAATCATTATAAAGGAACTGGTTAGCTTACAGTTAAAATAGAGGTACAGGGTGCATGGGCATGAGGCCTCACGGCTGCTGAAACCTGAGTTTGATCCTGAGCTCGGATACTGTCAGGGAAGCGTGTTCTCCTTGTTACTATGTGGATTTTGTCTGGATGCTCTAGTTTCCACCAGTATTACAAAAGCAAGCTGTGAGGCTAATTGGCATTTGTAAAATATCTCTTAGCATAGGTTAATGGCAAAGAGAATCAGAGGAGGGGAACTGGACATGTGCAAGAGAATATGTTATAGCAGGGATTTCCAACCTTTTTATGTCTTGTACCAATGCCATGAAGCAAGGAGTCTGTGGACCCCAGGTTGGGACCCCTGTGTTAAAGGAAATGGACATCATATGGGACTGATGTCCATTTCCTGGGACTGCTGTGCATGGAACTGGTCTCCTTCTATTCCATAACAAATAAACAAGTTAAATAAGGAATACTGCCTCCAGTTCTAATAATCTCACTTCAGAGTGTTGAAGGCATCAGAGATGCTATAAAAAAGTTTTACTTGAATGGCACCAGGAATAGAGGATTTCAGCTTCAAAGTCAGACAAAAAAAAACAACTAGGGCTGTCCTGTTTGGAATAAAAATGTTGAGAGAAGAGCATGGCATGTTTAAATAAGATGTTGTAGAGATGTGTTCCCATTGGCAAATGGCTTATAGACCAGAGGACAAACTTTCAAATTGAAAGGCTGATGAAAGTGAATGATTATGATCCGGAATTCACTGCTTGTTAAGGATTTCAAAAGTGAACTGGGCATTTGAAGGAAAATAATAATCAGGGCTAAGGAGGAAGAGCAGGGGAATGGGACTGCTGGGATTACTCTGCCGAGAGCTGTTACATACTCAGGGAGCTGAATAGCCTCTTAAAATAATTTGATTACTTACCTGAACATGACCATAAGAACTAAGGTTCATTTTAGTATTTCTGCTGCTGTATTAATGTGTCTCTCATCATCTGATATCCTTGATCCTCTGTGGCTGCATGAACTGCTACATTCTACATCCAAATTAAGATTCTAACTTTAAGCATAATTATGAATATTGTTCAAAATTACAAGAGGCTGGATCTATGGGGACATGGGCAACAACATTCTGAGTGAATGAAACTTTTCAGACACAGCTCTGTGTACAGCTTCTATCTCACTATTACCAGACCTTTGAATGGACCTCTCATATGCTAAAGAATAAACTCTTGATCTCCCAATCTACCTCTTAGTGGTCCTTGCGTGTTATTTCTCTGCTTTGTATTGCATCTTCTCTGTAACTGCAACACTATATTCTACAATGTTTTCTTTTTGAAAACCTCAGTGTAATTATCTATAGCATGATCTGCCTGGACAGCATGAAAAACTAAAGGTTTTCACTGTATCTCGGTATAGGTACCAATAATAATCCAACACCAATAGATTCCTTTTGCATGTCTAATTATTTTAACTTTTTTTCCAATTTCAGTTCCCCCTCCCCACATGCATACACCCTTCCTAAGGCCTGATGGGTTCCTTCTGACTTCTGCTACCTTTGTATTCTTTGTAATGGAAGTTCATCAAATGAGACAGCTAGAGAGCAGAGAGAGCATCAGCAAATGTAATCCTATTCTTGCCTTTGCATTTTCAACCAGTTAACATTCAGTGGTGGCATGTAGACAGCTAGATTTCTGCTCCTGTCCTTCCCAGCCCATGATCTGAATGAACGATATCCTCCTACTGAATGTGGCTCGATTAACTCAACATGAGTCTGGAATTTAACATGGAATCTTTGTCTCCATGTGGGTCGGTTCCACACTGGATAATACATCCAACTGTTAGTCCAATAGTCAATGGAATATTTTTCCAGAAAACATCTGTCACTGATAAACTTCATTCTTTACACCAAGCTCTGATTTTCAATGCTTTGACATGAATCAAAGTGTGAAGCAACAGATACCTGAAGATAAATAAAACCAGAATAAACAGAGTGAGGAAAAAAAATCACTCAGCTCAAGAATATTAACTCTCTGTATTTCCCTCCTTGCAGGACCCCCACCGACTCCAAATTCAGGCAAGGCAACGCAGTGAGTATTCGTCTACATATTGTTACCTATTTCCAGAGCTAACATTCATCGGGCATTCTTACTTCAAGCATACACAGTTGTACTTAAAGAGTTTCAAGGAACTTGGAAAATGGCATGGGGTTATTTTCAATAAGTTTAAAACATTCTTTCTTTTAAAGCAATCATTTGTACATTGTTTCATTTGCAACCCGTTCGATATTGTTTTGCCAGTCTTTAAAAATGCTTTACTATGGTCCTTGCTTGTGATGAAACAAATTGCAATCGGGCCACAGTACTTACTGTAGTGGTGGGCATTTGTTTCTCATGCTTTCACATATGATAATAAGACTGCTTAGTCTGTATGTTATTTTCTTCTCTTGTCTGTCAATGTTTTCTGTTTTCCACAAAGTAGGTATTAATGATGGAGCTTTTACATCTTGCCACACGGTGGTGCTACACATAGTACAGCTGACTCAGAGTTCTAGGGATTTGATCCTGACTTTAGGCGCTCTCTCTTTGGAGCTCGCAGTATTCTTTCTATAACCATGAGACTTTCCGCCAGATTATCTGGTTTCCTTCCGCATTCCAAAGACACGTTTGTAGGTTAATTGGATACTAATGTGCATCTACACAGCCATTTATTGAAATAAGTGGCAAAAGGATCAAAAAGGAGAGATGGTTATGTGAGATAAAATAATCAGGGCTAGCATAGACCCGATGAGCTGAGTGGCTTTCTTCTCTGCTGTTACCCCATCAAGCAGTGTATTCCAAATCACTGAATTTAAAAAAAAAATCATTTGCAAACCACTAGGTAGGTAAGAAGAACATGTCCTCTTTTGCTCTTTGATACCTTTCTGTGATCTCTTTCTACCAAACATTCTGCAATGGAAATAGTTTCTTCTTACTTATCAAATGCTCTCATAGTTTTGAAAGCCTCTTAAATATTTTGTTACCCACCTGGTTCCAAGGAAAAACAATCCAAAATACTCCATTCTCTCCAGATAGCTGAAGTCCCACCTTCCTGGTATACAATCAGGTAAACTGCACTGCACCCTCTGTGAAGCCAAAACATTCTTTTTGATAGACAAAACCAAGCTATGTTTTTAAAATCTGTGTTCAGGATGACTAATTTTACTGGGCTGTATTTAGAAGTTTCAGGGCTTCAAGACACTCAAACCTTTAATAAATGCACTAAATATGGATTTGGTGTCTTTCCATGAATTTTCTCTTTGGATTGTAAGTGATATCAGTTTGATTCTGATCACATGTAGTATGTGTGGATCTTGCATATTCCCCTGTGACTGTCTGTCTTTCCCCCGGATGCTCTGGTTCCCTCTCACGTACCAAAAATGCGCTGACCATAAGGTGAATTGGCTACAATAAATTGCTACCAGTGCAGGTGGCTGGTGGGAGAATCTGGGCATGGGAGTTGCGGTAAATACTTGGAGCAGTGAGATTGCTCTCAACGTTGGTATGGAATTGATGAGCAGAATAGCTTCTTTCGATGTTGTGAAACAATATGAAATAATATGTTGGTACATGAACACAAATTCCACCTTTCCCTCCTTCCCTACACCCAATCCCATCCCTCCAACCCAATCCCACGATTTTGGGTGGAACTATCAGTAAGCAAGTTATAACCTAGCAAAATGCAGTCTATGCTCATAATTTGTATCCTCAAATATTGTAGTAACACCCTTCTCCATTGTTCAAATGTGTGTTGCTTTGCCCTCAAATTACCTGTCTGTTATCAAGAGCTGCATGAGCCAGAAGTTCCTCCAGGTGAATGTCAGAAAACTTAAGACCTTCTTCTTGTGCTGCTGTCAGCACTTCTGAATCTCTGGCTTCATTCCCTTACCCTCTCTTAATTAAGCTGAGTCAGGAAAGACATGACCTTTCAGCATTGTGCTCAGCCACAAGCTCATATTCTCTTCCCTTTCTGTTAACAAAACTGCTTCTGGGAGTTTTGTCAATCTTCCCAGCATCTGCCAGTAGATCTTTGTTTATGTTGCCAAAGCCTACAGTATGTACACGTGTCAGTGCACCACATTACATCTAATCTCTCCGCCTCAACTTCATACAACTTTTACTTGATCATGTCTTCATTTACTCCATCCTTCATGTTCATCAGTTCAGCCTTCTCCAACCTCTTTTCACTCCAGATGTCAAAGCATCTCAATTTTATAATTGAAATGCCTTGTACTATTACCTTTCTACGTTATGCCTCATTGCTTCTAATACTGAACTGTATCTTACTCTGCATACCCTCCACTGCACAAGAAATGGCTGTTTGCTGAACAGGTACATTTTTGATTTCTGAAACTATTCATTCCTTCTGCATCATTATCTCTTTCCTTGCTTCAAAAATCTAAAAGACATCTTTTGAATTTGTTTTTTTCTTTGCTTTCTATTCCTAACCTTTCTGGTGGTTCTCAGTTTCTCTTATTTGGTATGTGCTATATTGCTTTCCTCAAACACTTTCGCTCCACCTGCAACAAGGTATTTCCTGGTAGCCAACCATTTTAATTCCACTTCACACCCTTAATCTTCTGGCAGGTTGGTCCATGGCCTCTTCTACTGCCACAACTGAGGCCCCTCTCAGATTGGAGAAGCAATGCCTCATATTCTGTCTGGGTAGCCTCCAACCTGATGGTATGAACATTGATTTCTATATCACCCGGTCATTTATTCCCCCCCTTCTTTTTTTCCATTCCCCATTCTGACTCCCCTTTTATCCCTTCTCTTCACCTGCTTATCACGTCCCTCCTCTTTCCCTTTCTCCCAGTGTCCACTCTCCTCTTCTATCATATTCCTTCTTCAGCCCTTTACTTTTTCAAATTATCACATCCCAGCTTCTCACTTCAATCTCCCTCCCCACCCACATACCTTGTCCCTCATCTGGCTTCACCTAACACCTTCCAGCTTGTGCTCCTTCCCCACATCTGCTTTCTTATCTAATGTTCATACCCTTCCTTTCCAGCCCTGATGAAGGATCACAGCCCAAAATGTAAAATGTCTATTCCTCTTCATTTTGTGTGTGTTACCCTGGAGTTCCAACAGCTGCAGAATCTCTTGTGGTTATATATTGTTTTCCTTTCCTTCTTTCTCCACTATGTAAATAAAAATTGCAGTTGTAAATCAGGTGTCCCTCAGATTTGTGCTGAAGAAATGGCTGAAACATTTACAACCATGTTCAGCCAGAAGTGCCAAGCTGATCAGTTGATTATTTCTTATATGATACCTATCATTACAAAGGTTAGTCTCCAGTTTATTCATTCCATGAGAAATCAAGAAGCAGCTGAGAGCACTGGATACCAAGAAGGTGATGGAACCAGACAATATAAGACCAGGAGAAAGGAGTAGAATTGGGCCAATTGGTCCATTGAGTCTGCTCCGCCATTTCATCATGGCTGATCCATTTTCCCTCTCAACCCCATTCTTTGCCTTGTCCCTGTAACTTTCATGCCTTGACTAATCAACCTCTGCCTTAAAATACACAAGTGCCTAGCCTCCACAGCCATCTGTGGCAAAGAATTCCACAGATTCACCACCATCTGGCTGAAGAAATTCTTCCACATCTCCATTTTAAATGGGCATCCCTCTATTCTGAGACTGTGCCCTTTGGTCCTGGACTCCCCCACTATAGGAAACATCCTCTCCACATCCACTCTATCTAGACCTTTCAAAATTCGGTATGTTTCAATGCGAACCCCGCCCCCCCCCCCCCCCCCCATTCGTCCAGTGAGTCCAGGCCCAGAGACATCAAACACTCCTCATACAATAATCCTTTCATTCCTGGATCATTCTCATGAACCTCCTCTGAACCCTCTCCAGTGTCAACACATCCTTTCTCAACAACGCACAAAAATGTTGGAGGAACTCAGCAGGTCAGACATCATCTGTGGAAATAAATTAACAGTCGACATTTTGGACCAAGACCGTTTCTTAGATAAAGGTCCTAAAACCACTCACAATACTCCCAAGTGAAGCCTCACCAGTGCCTTATGAAACCTCAACATTACATCTTTGCTTTTATATTCTAGTCCTCTCAAAATGAATGCTAACATTGCATTTGTATTCCTCACCAGCAACTCAACCTGCAAGTTAACCATGAGGACTTTCAAGTCCCTTTACACTTTGGATTTTTGAATTTTCAGTTTAATCAGAAAATAGTCTATGCATTTGTTCCTTCTACCAAAGTTCATGACCATACACTTCCTTACACTATATTCTATATGCCATTTCTTTGCCCATTCTCCTAATCTGCCTTAAGTCCTTCTGCAGACTCTTGGCTTCCTCAGCACTATATGCCACTCTACCTCTCTTAATATCGCCACAAATGTAACCACAAAGCCATCAATTCTGTCATCCAAATTATTGATGTATAATGTAAAAAGAAGTGGTCCCAACACTTCTGCAGAATAACACTCATCACTGGCAACCATCCAGAAAAGGCTCTGTTTATTCCCACTCTTTGTCTCCTTCCAATCAGCCAATCCTCTGTCCATGCTAATACCTTTCCTGTAATACCATGGACTCTTGTTAAGCAGCCTCAGGTGTGGCACCTTGTGAAAAGCCTTCTGTAAATCTCACAACACCAACTGATTCTTATTTGTCTATCCTGCCTGTTATTTCTTCAATGAATTCCAACAGATTTCTCAGGCAAGATTTTCCTTTGAGGAATCCATGCTGACTGTGCCCTATTTTATCATGTGCATCCAAGTAACCCGAAACCTCATCTTTAATAATGGACTCCCAATATCTTCCCAGCCACTGAGGTCAGGTTAACTGGCCTATAATTTTCTTTCTTCTGCCTCCTTCCCTTCTTGGAGTGATATTTGCAATTTTTCTGTCCTCCAGAACCATGCCAGAATCTAGTGATTTTTGAAAGTTTATTAGTGAGTCCACAGTCTCCCCAGCTACCTCTTTCAGGACCCTGAGATGCAGTCTACCTGGCCCAGGTGACTTATCCACCTTCAGACCTCTGAGTTTACCAAGCACCTTCTCCCTAGTAATAGCAAATGCACTCTCTCCTGCCCCCTGACACTCTCAAACTTCTGGCATACTGCTAATATCTTCCACAGTGAAGATTGATGCAAAATACTTATTCAGTTTGCCTGCCATTTCCTTGCTCCACATTGCTACCTCTCCAGTTTGCAATGTCCAATATCTACCCTCACCTCTCTGTTACTCTTTAAATATCTGAAAAAACATTTGGTATCCTCTTTGATATTATTCAATAGCTTTCCTTCATATTTCATCTTTTCCCACCTTATGGCTTTTTAGTTGCCTTGTTGGTTTTTAAAAGCTTCCCAGTCCTCTAACTTTCCACTAAGTTTTGCTATATTTTTGCCCTCTTTTTGCTTTTATGCTATCTTTGACTTCCCTTGTCAGCCATGATTCAACACTTGTTCTTTGCGAAGTATTTATCCTACGCCTTCCGACTTTCTCCCAGAAACTCCAGCCATTGCTGTTCTGCTGTCATCCTTGCTAGTGACCACTTCCAATCAACTTCGGCCAGCTCCTCTTTCATGTCTCTAAAATTCCCTTTAATCCACTGTAATACTGATACATCTGACTTTAACTTCTCTCTCTCAAATTGCAGGGGGAATGCTATCATAGGGGTTCTTTTACCTTAAGCTCCCAAATCAAATCCAGTTCATTAGACAACACTCAATCAAGAATAGCCTTTTCTGGAGTGGACTCAACCACAAGCTGATCTAAAAAGCCATCTTGTAGACCTTTTGCAAATTTTCTCTCTCTTGGGATCCAGCACCAAACCTGATTTTCCCAATCTATCTGCATATTGAAGACCTCTATGACTATCCTAACATTGCGCTTTTGAATTTAAAAACACAAACACGAGGAAATCTGCAGATGCTGGAAATTCAAGCAACACACACAAAATGCTGGTAGAACGCAGCAGGCCAGGCAGCATCTATAGGAAGAGGTACAGTCGACGTTTCGGGCCGAGTCCTGATGAAGGGTCTTGGCCCGAAACGTCGACTGTACCTCTTCCTATAGATGTTGCCTGGCCTGCTGCGCTCACCAGCATTTTGTGTGTTGATTGCGTTTTTGACATGTGTTTTTCATCTCCCATTGTAATTTGTAGCCTACATCCTGCCTACTGTTTGGTGGTCTGTATGTAACTCCTATCAGGGTCTTTTTACCCTTACAGTTTCTAAACTCTACCCACAAAGATTCTACATCTGATCCTATGTCACCTCTTTCTCAGGATTTCATTTCATTCTTCCAGCCCCTCTGCCTAACTGCCTGTCCTTTTGATATAATGTGTATCCTTGGATGTTAAGCTCCGTATAATGATCTTCATTCAGCCATGACTCAGTGATGCCCACAACATCATACCTGCGAATCTATCACTGTGCCACAAGATCATCTACCTTATTCCGTATGCTACATACGTTCAACACTTTCAGTCCTGTATTTGTCACCCTTTTTGACTTTGTTCCCCTATTACATTGCAACTCCTCACAGCTAAGGACTTGAACACAAGATCTACCTGCACTTCTAGCCAAGCTGTTTCAGGAGAGGGAAAATGTTACTTTCAATGTAAACATGCAGGAAAATGGTCAAATGTGTCATGTTTTCAAAGAGCAGGACAAATCCTATCCGTTTAATTACTGCCCAGCAATCCATTTCCATTCATCAGCATAGTGAAGGAAGGTGTTATTGGCAAAGCAGTTTATTGTTTACTCACCAATTATCTGCTCACTGATACCATATTGGGGTTCACCTGAACCGCTCAGCTCTGGACCTTATTGAACCCTAGGTCCAAAGATGAACCAAAGAACTGGAATTCAGGTGCGAGGGGAGATTGACCGTCCTTGATAGAAAGGCAAGATTTGACTGAGTGTGACATCAAAGGCCCATGGTAAAACATGGTATCGGGGGAATGAACTGCAGCGCTTAGAATCATACTCACACAAAGGAAAATGGTGATTTTTGCTGTAAGAGGTCATCCAACAGTGCACTGAGACATTACTGCAAGAGTTCCTTCCAGCAGTGTCTTTGGCCTAACCATCTTCATCAATCTCCTTCTTTTCATTACAAAGGCAGGAGGAAGATATCTGGTAATTGTGCAGTGTTCAGTTCATTTGCAATCCTTCAGTAAATGAAGCAGTCTATCAGTGTATGCATTAAGACCCAGGCAATACACAAATATGGTCTGATAAGTGGCAGAGTACCAATTTCAAGAATCTTATAGCAAATAAAAGCAGTGCCACTTGAGACTTTTTTTTCAAATCTGGTAAATGTTACAATAACAACAGCCCCAGTCAGTTCCAGGTACACCAGGAGCTGCACTGCTCAGTAATATTTGCCCATGGTGCTTGTCTTATGTGGCTGTAAAAGATGAAATCCCACAGGCTGCCCAGTGATAGCCTCTGAACTTATCTTCATTTGACGTCCATACACAATTTCCAATGAATTGTGCTGGATATGAAAGGCTTGCTGATATTCACCTCTCTAACTCCGCACATCAAGTATCACTTTGGCAAACACGAGAAAATCTGCAGATGCTGGAATTTCAAGCAACACACATAAAAGTTGCTGGTGAACGCAGCAGGCCAGGCAGCATCTCTAGGAAGAGGTACAGTCGACGTTTCAGGCCGAGACCCTTCGTCAGGACTAACTGAAAGAAGAGCTAGTAAGAGATTTGAAAGGGGGAGGGGTAGGGGGAAGATCCGAAATGATAGGAGAAGACAGGAGGGGGAGGGATGGAGCCAAGAGCTGGACAGTTGATTGGCAAAAGGGATATGAGAGGATCATGGGATGGGAGGCCTAGGGAGAAAGATAAGGGGGAGGGGGGGGAAGCCCAGAGGATGGGCAAGGGGTATAGTGAGAGGGACAGAGGGAGAGAATGAGAGAGAAAAAGAATGTGTGTATATATATAAATAAATAAATAATGGATGGGGTACGAGGGGGAGGTGGGGCATTAACGGAAGTTTGAGAAGCCAATGTTCATGCCATCAGGTTGGGGGCTACCCAGACGGAATATAAGGTGTTGTTCCTCCAACCTGAGTGTGGCTTCATCTTTACAGTAGAGGAGGCCATGGATAGACATATCAGAATGGGAATGGGACGTGGAATTATAATTCTGAGTTTAATTTTATCGAAAGGTACAAAAAAATTTGAAATTCAATTTCAAAAGTTTAAAAAAATTGCCTCTTTGGAATTTATAATGAGTATATCCTTGGCTTGGAGCCAGCTATTGTTTGCCAAAAGGAAAGGAAAAGGGTGCTAAGTATCTGTGTGAAGGATAGAAAATGTTGAAAGTTAACAGAATATCAGTCTTACAGATCAGCCATGATTTTTGGAGAATACTGTACAAGTAATACAGACAAATAATGTTCTTTGAAGATCATCTGTAACCAATCAGCTTCCAATGAATTTGACGATCTGTCTTATTTTGGAGCAATTCAGAATTGAAGATAAATCACTCACTTGCCCTGCAGAGTCCAGATCTTCAAAGCAATAATCATTGGTCTTCAGAGCAAGCAAGTATTAACAGTGTGCTTATTGCCTGTTGTGTTTAGGCCAACTAATCTGGTGTTCAGGTTTTTGCAGACACTGTTGGAGGAAATGGCTGTAAATAAGTGAAAGTATTGGCTGTCAGTGGTACTCACTTCTGAACGTCGTGGTTTTACCATTTTAAAGTGAAAGTGACTAAAGATACATTTCTTGCTGTAATGTTAGAACTACAGAATATTAATTAAAAACAAACACGGATTCTGTTTGTCTGAAAAACAGAAATGATGGAAAGTCCAAACAAATCAGGTAGCATCTGTAGAAAGGGAAACAGACTGAAGGCATTTGGTCAGTTTTGTTTGTCATTCCACAGATAGATAGAAAGATAGGTAGATACTTTATTGATCCCAAGGAAATTACCGTGTCACAGTAGCATTACAAGTGCACAGGTATAAATATTAGAAGAGAAGTAGAAAGAATAAGAAATAAGTTACCACGAACAGTCTAACAGGAGGGGGGCATCAGTTCCCCGGCTATAGGTTGACTCATTATAGAGCCTTATGGCCGAGGGTCAGAATGACCTCATATAGTGCTCTTCGGAGCAGTGCAGTTGCCTGAGTCTATTACTAAAAGTGTACCGCTATTCAGCCAAGGTAGTACGCAGAGGGTGAGAACCATTGTCCAGAACTGCCAGAACTTTCTGTAGGGTCCTTTGTTCTACCACAGCCTCCCCACAGCAGACAGGTAGAATATGTGAAGGAGAGGCCTGAATACTCCAAAGCACTTCCGTCTCCTCAGAAAGTAGAGGTGACTCTGGCCCTTCTTGTACACAGCCTCTGTGTTAATTCTCCACTCAAGTCTGTCATCCAGGTGCGCCCTCAGGTACTTGTAGGTCCTCACTACATCCATGTCCTCACTATCAATAGTAAGAGGGAGCAATGCAGGCTTAGTTTTCCTAAATTCCATCAACATCAAATTTGTCAAATGGTGCAAGCTGAATCATCTGTAGCACAACATCACCAAGACAAAGTCCTTCACCAGAGCCCTGTATTCATCTTCTTGTCCTCCCTTTATACACCTAACTACTGCTGAGTCATCAGAGAATTTCTGCAGACGCCATGACTCAGTGTTGTATCTAAAGTCCGAGGTATACAGGGCAAACAGGAAGGGAGCCAGTACAGTCCCCTGTGGGGCCCCAGTGCTGCTTATAGCCATGCCTGATGCATTGCTCTGAAGCCGCACAAACTGTGGTCTGCCAGACATGTACTCCATTATCCAGGATACAATGGAACTACCAATCTGCATTGAATGAGCTTTTGCTGCCAGCAATGAGGGCAGTATGGTATTGAAGGCACTAGAGAAATCAAAAACCACGATCCTCACAGTGCTGCCCTCCTGATCCATATGGGAGTGGGCACTGTTCAGCAGGTCGATGACAGCGCCGTCAACTCTAGTGTGCTCCTGGTAGGCAAACTGTGAGCAATTGAGGGCTGATCTGACCAGGGGTCGGAGTTGAGCTAGGACCAGCCTCTTTAGGGTCTTCATGATGTGTGAAGTCAGGGTCACTGGAAGGTAGTCATCCAAGACTTTCGGTTGGCCCTTTTTGGGTACTGAGACCACACATGATGTTTTTCACATGGTTGACCCTTTCCAGGCTGAGGCTCAGTTTGAAAATGTGTTGGAGAACTCCACACAACTACTCAGCACACTCCTTCAGGACCTTGGGGTTCACACCATCCGGTCCCAATGCTTTGCCATGTCTGAGTTTCCCCAGAACCCTTCTCACCTGCTGAGATACTGCCTGACCAACCTGTGTGTTTCTGGTATTTTTTTAAAATTACTAAACATTACAAACTGTGGAATATTTATGATTTTCAACGTAACTTTTTTTTTTAATTGTCCCCTGTATATTTCTTCTACAAGTGTCACATTTTCATTTTTGAAAGGAATGACATATTGGGATGTGATCATGTAAAAAGAAACTGAATTCCTGTTACCTCCACCCACCACCCAGCACCAACTGACCACAGTATTCAGTGAGCTTCAGAGAACACAGTTAAATAGGCAAGTTTGATCTTGCCTGACATGTCCATTTGCACATTTTCTAGCAACAGCTAAATGAACAAAGACAAAGGCAGGAATGCCAGCAGACTCTTCCCCTCATTAACTCAGGACAACTGAGATGACATGCAAGGCTGCAGCTGGCATGCGAGTTGAGATGCACCTTTATTTACAAACCACTGCCAAAAGCTGGGTAACTCTCAAAGATATTTTTTGTTTCCTCTTTGCAATTTGTTTTCTCTTACTGTTTTCAACGAAGAGAGAGTGAAGGTGTATCCTGCTCACTAATCTCAGACTGTAAACTCAGATGCCCTGTGATTCAGCACTGAGATCACCGTCTCAGAGTCCTTGCAGTTAGTGATTACACAGCAAATATTTTCTTATCTTTAGCCAAAATTAAGAAATACAGTGCCTTGTAAAAGTATTCAGCTCCCAACAGAAAACATTGTTTACGTAAGTGAGTATTACAACCAGGGATTTTGATCAATTTAACTGAGAATTTTTATTTGTGAATCACATGCTCTTTTGCACAGTGGAGCCTAAAAGACAGGGAAAACTTTAAAAACTGAAAAGCTAAAAATTGAAAGACTGGAATGTCAGCAGTTCAAAAGTATTCATCCCCCTTTGCCCCCCCCCCATTACAGCTATTACAGCCAGTGGCCTTTTCCGATAAGTCTCTATTGGCTTTGCACAACATGATGGAGCAAGATTTGCCCATTCCTCCTTGGAAAGTTGCTCAAGCTGTGCCAGGTTAGTTGGGGAGCAGTGGCAGACAGCAATCTTGAGATCTTGCCAAAGATTGGGGTAAGGTTAAGGCTCTGACTGCTCCATTTAAGGATATCAATTTTCATCATTTAAAGCCTCTCCATGTTTGCTCTGACAGTGTGCCTTGGGTCATCATCCTGCTGAAAGACGAACTTCCTCCACAGTTTAAGCTTTCTGGCAGAGGCTAGCAGGTTTTCATCCAGGATCTCTCTGTATTTAGCAGCATTCATCTTCCCATCAATCCTAACCGGATTTTCAGTTCCTCCTGCTGAAAAACATCCCCACAGCATGAAGCTATCTCCACCATACTTTACAGTAGGGATGGTGTTATTTGGCTGATATGCAGTATTAGATTTACACCTCACGTACCACTCAGTGTTGAGGCCAAAAATATTCCACTTTAGTCTCATCGACCACAAGACCTTCTTCCACATCTTTACAATATCTTCTAAGTGATGCTTTGCAAAGTCTTTACAGGCAAGGATATTTTTCTTTAAGCCAGAGATTCCTCTCTGCCACTCTTCCACGAATACCCTTTTTGTGCAAGGACTTAGAAATTGTGGAGCCATGAACTTCATCTCCAGTTGCAGCCACTGACTTTTGCAGGTGTCTCAGAGTGATTTTTGGCATCACAGTAACCTCTCTTATGAGTGTCATTCTTTTCCAGCAACTAAGTTTATTGGGACAGCCTAATTTAGACAGTGTGGCTATGGTTTCATATTTTCTGCTTTTCTATGATGGACTGCTCTGAGCCTTGAGGTATGTTTGGTGCCTTTGAGATGGTCTTGTACTCGTCCTTCGATTTGTGTTTTTCTATTATCATTTCTCTGACTTGCCTTGAATGCTCTTTTGTCTTCATTTTGGTTTGGTCTGTTGAAAATCTACCATACTGTTGGACCTTACAGAGAGAGGGGGTATTTATTCAGGTGATCCTCCAATTTTCTACATCAACAAATTGGATAGTTTGTAAGGTAGTATATAGTATTGCACCTGAGGAAAATTACTGTAGTAATTACAAAGAGAATGAATGTTTTATCAGCCTCACAATTTTGGTTTTTAATTTTAGTATATTGTTTACAGATTTTGGAATTTTTGTTTTGATTGACATGATGCATAATGTTTTGTAGATTACCACAAAAAATCCTACGTCAGTATATTTTAAAATTTTTAAATGGGGAAGTAAAATGTGAAAATATTGGTGGGAGCTGCATATTTTTTCAAGGCAATGTAGTTACTATGTGGCCACTTATTCTCTCAAATAATTTCTACATACTATAAATCTGCTGCTCAGTTTGAAATCACACAAGGAAACTATATGCAGATTTGGCAAATTGTGCCATATATGATTTCCAACCCAATGTAATTTTATGTCAAAGTCTGTTAAATAAGTTTATTTTTGATTTAACCCACTCAATCAGTTAACACCAAGAAAAATCCTGTTCTCAAACTATACTGCTGAAGGTCTGAGGGATTCAAAAAGGTGGAGGGATCTTGATGTCTTGAGTATGCATTTTATAAGAACAGTGTTTCTGCAGTATCAGTTATCCTTCTGTATACACCACTATAAGTTCAATGGAGCCAATGACCTCCTACTGTGTCCCAATTTTACTTTGCTGTGTGGGGGCTTTGCACTGGAACTGTAACATCAGCTGTGGGATCGAACTGGCAGAAAAGTAATGCATGAATGATACAACATGCTTCAGTGAAACATAACTGAAACAAATGTAAAGTGAAAGAGAAACACGGAAACTAGAGGCAAGAAAACTGGGCCCTTTCTGCCTTGTGTATTATTCAATTATCAAGTTTAGGGCAGTTAAGGAAGCTCTTGATGAAGAGAAGTGTGTGGCAAAGAAAGGGTTTAGAGAGGGAAATCTAGCGGTGGGAACCTCAATAGTTGAAAGTAGCATTAACAAAAATATAGCTATTAATACTGTCAGTGCCACAAATCAAATGGCTCAGGAAATTATATAACCATATAACAATTACAGCACAGAAACAGGCCATCTCGGCCCTTCTAGTCCCTGCCGAATGCTTACTCTCACCTAGTCCCACCGACCTGCACTCAGCCCGTAACCCTCCATTCCTTTCCTGTCCTTATAGCTATCCAATTTAACTTTAAGTGATAATATCGAGCCTGCCTCTACCACTTCTACTGGAAGCTCATTCCACACAGCTACCACTCTCTGAGTAAAGAAGTTTCCCCCTCATGTTACCCCTAAACTTTTGCCCCCTAACTCTCAACTCATGTCCTCTTATTTGAATCTCCCCTACTCTCAATAGAAAAAGCCCATCCATGTCAACTCTGTCTATCCCCCTCATAATTATAAATACCTCTGTCAAGTCCCCCCTCAACCTTCTACGCTCCAAAGAATAAAGACCCAACTTGTTCAACCTTTCCCTGTAACTTAGGTGCTGAAACCCAGGTAACATTCTAGTAAATCTTCTCTGTACTCTCTCTATTTTGATGACATCTTTCCTATAATTCGGTGACCAGAACTGTACTCAATACTCCAAATTCGGCCTTAGCAACGCCTTGTACAATTTTAATATTACATCCCAACTCCAATGCTCAATGCTCTGATTTATAAAGGCCAGCATACCAAAAGCCTTCTTCACCACCCTATCCACATGAGATTCCACCTTCAGGGAACTATGCACCATTATTCCTAGATCCCTCTGTTCTACTGCATTCTTCAATGCCCTACCATTTACCATGTATGTCCTACTTTGATTAGTCCTACCAAAATGTAGCACCTCACACATCAGCATTAAACTCCATTTGCCATCTTTCAGCCCACTCTAAAAACTGGCCTAAATCTCTCTGCAAGCTTTGAAAGCCTACTTCATGCCACCGATCTTAGTATCATCTGCATACTTATTAATCCAATTTACCACCCCATCATCTGGATCATTAATGTATATGACAAACAACATTGGATCCAGTACAGATCCCTGAGGCACATTGCTACACACCGTCCTCCAATGTGACAAACAGTTATCCACCACTACTCTCTGGCGTCTCCCATCCAGCCACTATTGAATACATTTTCCTATTTCAATATTAATAAAGGAATGCTAATAAAGGAACGATTGAACCTTCCTAACTAACCTTCCGTGTGGAACCTTGTCAAAGGCCTTACTAAAGTCCATATAGACAACATCCACCGCTTTACCCTCATCAACCTTCCTAGTAACCTCTTCAAAAAATTCAGTAAGATTTGTCAAACATGACCTTCCAGGCACAAATCCATGTTGACTGTTCCTAATCAGACCCTGTCTATTCCAGACAATTGTATATAATTAGGAGGTGAGATTAGTTCATAGTGAAAAGATGGATGAGGCAGAGGAGTACTTTTACCCCAAAAATGTTATTTTGAACTTGAAGAAAAGGAAGGGTGTAACCAGACTAATGCCTTTCAATGGAGGACAACACTTTCAAATCCATAGTGTGTGAAAAAGCAACTATAGCCAACAAAATAGTTCTGAATTTTACTGTTTATTATTATGCAAGGAATATGGTAGATGCTATTTTTCATAGTGGGTTCCTACAAACATCCAAGAGGTTACTGAAATTTTGTTTGAGTCATGTCTGTGCATCAGCAAACTTCAATTAGAACTTAACGTTCTTGCTCCTTTCTGAATGGCATTGTGCCTCAGGGGTCTTGGTTGGTGACTTTTCTGAAAGGGGGTAAATATGAGAAAGTGGGATTGCGATATGTTACACAGTGTTGTCTGTTGTCCCAAAGTCTCCACCATAGTGTCTGTTCACTTCTTCCACCCGGAGATTCACCATTTTTCATTTTGTACCTCATCCTGTCAAAATCTTAGGTCATGGTTTTGTCTGGTACTGCATTAATATATAGGTATTATGGTATCGATGAGGCTGATTATCTGCTTAGATGCCCTGCATCTAAATCCATGCCTGAAAATTCAGTCACTGGACACTAATAAAATAAATTATATTTTTGTGTTAAACTTAAATTGATGTGGATATCTGGAGGGAGATGAGAAAATGCTGAGCTAAAAACTTTACAATGCCATTCTCAAACTGACTGAGGCACAGCATTTTTTTATGTGCAAAGTTAACCTCTTGTCCAAGTTGTAGGCTCATTTACAGAACTCATGCAGAAGGCATTATTTCCATATATAGTTCAGATTTGGAAGTCAAAGCAAATGCTTTTTAACACAATAGTATTATGTACAGAGATCTAAATAGCATTTCATTCTGCTCAGAGAAAAAAGAACAATTGGAGGAGGAACTGTTAATATTAGCTTAGACCGAGATACTTATCAGAAAACCCACATAGTGAGCTTAAAACAGACAATATGCAATTAAAATGTAATGATAATTTTTTTCAGATATTGCAAGATCTCAGCTCAGCTATGTTTTTGGCTTCCTTGTTCAGCTGTTATTTTGTGGATAAATCATAATTATTCTATTCACCTAATTATTTTAATAGTTTTGTACTGATCACATTGACCATTTCCAAGTCAAGATGTGATTGTGAGCGTGGGCAGAGGGTTATGAAAAGAATAGGAATTTTCTTTTCTTAAATGGACAGATTTAATAGATCATTGTCCATTGTTACTGTATAGAAGGTCTTAGATTTTATCTCTGGCTATGCTGAATTAGTCAACCTCAGCATAATTGAGGTGCTGTTAATTGTTTGGATATTCCCTGTGCTACATTTGGGGAAATTTACTTGAAATTTGTCAGTGGCTCAGTAATATGAGCCAGTGGTTGGTTTCCTCTGAAAGCCAATCGTAGTCAGTGGCTATTTTTTTCACAAGATAAATTATTCGGGTTATTGAGACCTGGACTAATCACTGCCCACATCCTTCATGGAAAAGCAGATGGAATGGTTTTGATTTATTCTCAATGAATACTTTCATGGAAGACTCAAGTAGCAATGATCTGCTTTCTTTAATGTTGTTTCTAGTCATCATTAAAAGGATTTGATTAAATCATCTAAGTCACCTTTCATTGTTGCTTTTGACGTGACTGCATGTCCTCCATTCCAAATTCCCAAGGGCAGACCTTTTCATCATCAAGTCCCACAGCAGTCAAACATTTGATGTGGCAAGGCCTTCAGGACTGACTGACAGCCCGTAACTTGTCAGAAACCCTTCAGGACTGTGTGGCTAACCATTGAGTGCTGGGCTCTGAGGTTTCTGCAGCACCTGTATTTGTTAATTATTGTCTTAACTAGAATCGTTAAACCCTTGTGCTTTCTGTTTAATCTCGTCAAGTTTATTTTGACAGGTTTTCCAAGTTCTGTGGATTACTTAAGGGTGGTGGAGTGGAAATCCTTCTTTACCAAAGGAGGTGTAAGGTACTCTTTCCCTCCACTACCCTACAGGTCACTCTTGGGCAAGGTGTAACACCTTCTTAGCCCTCTGATCAGGGTCATATGGAGCCATAGGAGTAGGCGATGTATGGTTGTATGAGCAGCTGGTGAATATCACAAGTCCTGGTTATGTGACCACTGATGCCAGGTAGACAAGCTCTGAAGGGTATTCATGGCTGGGGTCACCCTTCTTGTAAATACACTGCCCAGAAGGCGGCAATGGCAAACCAATTCAGTAGAAAAATTTGCCAAAAACAATCATGCTCATAAGACCATGGTCACTCACATCATATGACATGCCACATAATGATGATAATGATGTGATTATTTAAAGTGTACTCCCGATTAGCGCTTATAGCGGGATCCTTGTTTTGAGAATGATTTGTCTCACGGTGTCGCTCGGTGGAGCCACCAATGTTCTTTTGGAATTCCTATGTATAAATTTTTGTTTCCATCTCTACATGGGAGTTATGTTGTTCCTCTGCACCTGAGTTCAGTTGTTGCTAACGCTTAATGTGACACAAGGACCTCACAATCAATGGACCCAGTGGAGGTGCATCAACAGCTTGCGCATCGGTCACTAGAGGCAAGGGTGCCTCCTAAATTCAGTTCATGTCCCAAGTCTACGGTCCGAGTGTACATTCCTAGCGTATCCAGTCTATATCCAAGGTTCTCTAGATCCACAAGGTTTGCTAGGTCTCCCATAGTATTCAGTGTTCCTGAGTTATATTCAATGTCTCAAGAGCATCAGGTCTGTTTCAAGTTGAATGAAATAGATGCCATGGATTTCAAGGAAGAGCAGCAAATTGGAAACAAAACTGGCTAAGAGGTCAGAGCAAAGGAGTACATTTCTGTGTTGTAAATTTTCTGTAATTCTGCAAAGAAACTGAAAATCAGAAAAAACTTTTTTTCTGATCCCTACCACACCCACCCAACCAGAGGAAAGAATTTTAAACTGAAGAGGTTATCCATTAGTTTTTCTTGAAGTTGATTAAACTGAGACAAAGAATTAAAACTGCCCCTATCTCAACAGCATCAGGTCTGTCTTGAACTTACCAGACCTACCTTGACAGCATTAGGTCTGTCTTGAGAGCATTAAGTCTCCCTGAGCCATCAGATACTGGCCTTGGGGAGGGAGGTACTGTCATGAGCCCTTCGGGCCAATGCAGCTAACTGTAGAGCGATGGGCCGGAGGCATTCATAAATATGAAATCAATGATGTCCATTAACTCAAGCTTGTTTGATTTTAACCCACAATTCCATAAACTAACAATATATCAAATACATTTGCCTGTTTTTATTCTTTTGTTATTTCCAGTTTCTTTGTAGAATTACAGAAAATTTACAACACAGAAATTTACCCCTTTGCTTAAGAGTTTTGTTTCAAATTTGCTGTTCTTCCTTGAAATACAGGGCATCTATTTCATTGACCAGCCTTTAACATGGGACCTTGTCAACAACTTGCTAAAATTTATGAATCCATCAAATGGACTGTCTTCATCAACCCTCTTTGGCATCTTCTCAAAAAAAATCATACAGTATTATCAAGTGAAGTCAACTAAAAGGAGATAACAGATGCAAAAGTATGTGTAGTATGCACTTGCTTGGCACTACACTAGTAAACTTATGTGTGCCATTCTTCCGAGGATTTTAAGCCTAACCAGTCTTTCAGCTGTGAAAACATGGCTTGATCATCAGAGAACCACCTAATTTCTTTTATCCACCACCATAATCTAGCCTGTCATCATTACCATGATGCATATTAAAAACAAACATTACTTTCAACCAATTATATTTCAGGGGTTTTCAATTAACCTTTGCATCACAACCCTTCACAGAAATGAATAGTATGGTACAAAAGAGCTTGAATAGCTGTCATTCATAATTTTGGTCAGCTAACTCATGCTGGAGCTCCCTTGATTATTATCTGACAATGACTGACATGTATAGTTGCTAAGTGTTGGCAGCTCTTGCTACAACTGATGATACAGCCCAATGTTCTTAATAGTAGGGAGGAGCAAAGCAAATTGTTTTAAGGGTTACCATGACATATTAACGGATAAGAGATATTGTTAATCTAAATCACTCTCCTTTTGCTCATTATAAATGTTTTGGAAATAAAATGTTGATATTGTTGCAAAGAGAAAGCAGGTAAAAACAGTAATGTGGCAGCAGCTGTAATTGAAAAATGTGTTTGTTTCCCTTCAGTTTTAATAGTTATCTCATTAGTTAATAATTTGTGAAAGACTTTTTCTAATCAAACACCTTTGACTACAAGTCCATCAGGCAATAGTCAGTAATAGAATATTTTGCAGACGCTGATGATAGGGACTCGATGAATACTACAGTGTGGTTCCCTGAACAAATAGCCCAAGAAATTTGGTAGAACACTTCACTGCCAGAACTCACTCTGTGATGGTATTTGGTTTGCTGACTCCAAAGTTCTGAATTCAAACGAAGACCTTAAGCCCTATCAGATATAAATATCCATGAGTACTAAAGGAAGATTATACTGCAACTACCGAATCTTCAAAGACTAGTTTACTTCTCTGTTTATTCTCCACAACGAATTTAGCTGCCATTACCCACTATTCAAGTGGTGGGACCCCTCTCCCTACCAAGGAGAAGATACTTTCAGTTGACAAATTAGTTTAAAACACAGTTAATTTATTTTCAGTGACACACGTTTAAATCCAAACTACACCAGCAAAACACATTTAAAACTCTCAGAGGATTTCTATCTTGGGCATTTCCAAATTATAAACCATTTCTAGAACACAAAGCGTTTCCTAAACGTAAAGCATTAAGGATTTCCAAAACACAGGTACTATTCCAATAATCTAAAAAGATGTACCAAAGATACAAATGAATAAGTCATCTATTATAGAAACCAAAGCTGGAAGAATATATTCTAGTTCATCCCGTGTTTCTGCCACGTTATTTCTTGATGTTCCTTATCCCATTCCTAATAAGCCTGGGATGTTCTTTATATTTAAACGCCTTTCCTACCACTTAGGTGACTTCACATGCCCATGATATTTCTTCAGATATCCTTTTAACATAAGCGGTATAAAAGCATCTTGGGAGACGCAGATATCAACTAAGGCTATAAATGCTGTGAAGCTAACTTTCTTGACTACATAAAACCTAACTACTGTATAAACACATCAGTTATTGATATGCTAAAAATTTTATTCATCTTCCTTGAACTAAACGATTCAAGAGTCAGCTAGTTTGTTTGAAATGACCCAAATTAGGCAACTCTTGAGCAGTAAGACAGGTGCTAGTCGTGAGCTAGCATCTGGTTTTCACAGATAGAGCATCTATGCAATAAATAATGCTGTTCTATAGTCAGTACCTTATTTTAACTTCAAACTGATTACTGTTTTCCATTTACATTTTAAAAATTGAAGACTGACTCCCATTTATGACCAGAAACTAAACAAATTGTTAGTTGGAAGTTTACTTATATCTGTTTTTGATCTTACAAGTGCTAGATGCTGTGTTTAAAAAGAAAGATGAGCAAACGCGAGACCATTGTTCTAGGATAGTAAATATCCATCACAACTCAGAAGCACCAAGACCTTGATTGGCTGGTGGTCATAAGGCCCTCACAGTCAGATCCTTCCTGTACAGATGAAATATCATCCCTAATGCATGCTGCCTTCAGGACAGCTGCATTGGGGAAGAGATGGTCAACCACCTCTTTGCAGATTATGGATTCACTAAAAGGGCATGGATAAGAAAGCAAGCATCCTTTTGTCTTGGTTCAACCTCAGAAGCTGCATAACTGAGTACTCTCTGCTCTACAAGCTGTTTTCAGGGGCAAGTCCAAGGCAGACATTAAATGCTGTTGGAAATTTATCAACAATGAAAGGTGCTTTTTGGTCTGCCCAAAACTTGTTAGTCGTCTTGCACAGTGAGATGTCCATAAGGGAATGCTGCCATTGGCATATTCTAGCTACAGTGTATGCTGAGGGATGTGCTGAGGTGTGGTGTAGCCAATGCTAAGGCTCTGTGGGGAAGGACCACAGTTTGGGCTCCATCCTTTACAGTACATGGAGAGACTGAGTGAAGTGGGGATGCTCCTCAGATATGATATAGTGTACAACCTTAGGGAGCCACATAAGTGGCAATGGTGCTGTAGTTTTTAAAAATAGGTTAACACTACTGAATGTAAAAGTTTTGAACTGTTTCTTCTTTTGTGTGTGTGTATATATATATATATATTCTTTATTATGAAAAGTTTATTTTTGAAATATAAAAAATAGACACTTGAAAGAACCATCATAAAGGATACCAGCATCTAATTACCAGAGGTGACCTAGAGTGTGGGAGATGGGGTATATTGAGGAGCAATGGAAAGCTGGCATAAGATATACCAATGAGAGATACCTGTACCCAGAATGGCC
The DNA here is from genome assembly GCF_030028105.1 of Mobula birostris. Lineage (NCBI taxonomy): Eukaryota > Metazoa > Chordata > Chondrichthyes > Myliobatiformes > Myliobatidae > Mobula > Mobula birostris. The sequence goes on along the minus strand of NC_092381.1, from coordinate 62,328,934 downwards.
TGGTGCAATATGCAAAAAAAAGTTTGTGTTGTAATTTCTTTAACACGATATCAGTAACGAGCCGAGAACTGTCCTGTCTATTGGATTAATGCATAGTACTTAGACATAAAATTGTAAGAAGCACTGGCACTATCTGGTGTGCACTCATTAAAGCCTCCCAGCACTACATACAGTACTTTGAGACTGGAATAAATGATGCAGGTCACTGAAGAAAACTTTAAAATTTGCTTGTAAAAACAGCAAAACATTGGTGATAGTGCTCCCCTCCCCCAAATTATTGGCACAGCTCTGGGGCCTTGGTGGGTGGGGAGGAGAGAGGCCCTAAGACACCGGAGTAATGAAAATCCACCAATTACTGTTCATGGTGAATGGTAGTGGGAGAAGGCAGCAACTGAGCCAAATAGTAGGAACTAAACACTTAAAAATATGGATGTAGTGTTGCAGTGAGTTTAAAGGCTAATGGATAGGAAAGATTTAGAAGGATACAGGTCAAATGCAAGCCTATTGGATTTGCTTGGTGGACGCCATGGTTGGCAAAAATGAGATGGGCCATAGAGCCTGTTTCCATGCTGTGTTACTCTAACTATGACATCATGATCATAGTCAACGACACTCAGTGCATCAGCTTCCATCAGTTGTATCACTTTGTCATTTACTCTGCTTGATGCAGTACACTCTGCTACAAGAGGAACATCTGGACAGCACAGATGCATACATCAGGATGCTCTTTATCAACTTCAGCTTAGCATTCAATAATATCATCCCCTTAAAACTAATCAATTATCTCCTAGACCTTGCCCTCAATATCTCCTTGCACAAATGGATCCTTGATTTCCTTACGTGCAGATCAAAATCAGTTTGGATTGACAACATCTCCTCCATGATCTCATCAGCACAGTGTACTACAAGGCCGTGTGCTTAGCCACCTGTTCTTCTCACTTTACACGTATGACTGTGTGGCTAAGCACAGCTCCAACACCATATACAAGTTTACTGATGATACCACTGTTGTAGGCTGAATCAAAGGTGGTGATGGATCAGCATTTAGGAGGGAAATTGAAAATCTGGCTGTGTGGTGTCATAACACCAACCTTCTACTCAATGTCATCAAGACCAAGGGGCTGATAATTGACTTCAAGAGGAAGATACTGGAGGTCCATGAGCTAGCCCTCATCGAAGGATCAGAGTCAGAGGGGGTCAGCAACTTTTAATTCCTCCGAATTATTACTTCCGAGGATCTGGCCTGGGCCCAGCAGTTAAGTACAATTACGAAGAAAACATGGCACTTCTTCCTTAGGAGATTGTGAAGATTTGGCATGACATCTAAAACTTCAACAAACTTCTCTCGATGTGTTGTAGAGAGTATATTGACTGGCTGCATCTTAGCCTAGTATGGAAACACTAATGGCCTTCAACAGAAAGTCCTACAAAAAGTAGTGGATATGGCCCAGTCCATCATAGGTAAAGCTCTCCCTGTAATTCAGCACTTCTACATGAAACACTATCACAGGAAAGCGGCAGCCATTGTCGGGCTCCCACCAACCAGCACATGGTCTCTTTACATTGCTACCATCAGGAAGAAGGTACAGGAAGCTCAGAATTCACAGTACCAGGTTCAGGAACAGTTACTACCCCTCAACCATCAGGCTCTTGAACCAAAGGGGATTGCCCCATCATTGAAATGTTCCCACAACCAATGAATTCACTTTCAAGGGCCCTTCATCTCATGTTCTTGATATTTATTGCTTGCTTCTTTCTTTCTTTCTATATTTGCACAGTTTATTGTCTTTAGCACACTAGTTGAATGTCAAGTTAGTGTGGTCTTTCATTGATTCTGTTAGTTATTAGTCTATAGATTTATTGAGTATGCCCACAATAAAATGAGTCTCAGGTTTGTATATGGTGGTATATATATACTTCCATAATAAATTTACTTTGAACTGCAAATGGCACATCTAATGATCCAGCCCAGTGGGTGTATCAACAGGCCTCAGGTTATCTGGCATGGGGCACAACATTCAAATGCTTCACCATCCTCATAATCGTGCTGCTGGTCCAGTTCTCACACCAGTATTTTAATAATTTCTACTCACTGCCAGGAATTCAACCAAGCATGTTGTAAAACATTCATTTTCTGTCTCTCTTAAAGGAAGAAGGTGCCATATAATCAGCATGAGCAATAACAAACTGGAAATCGTACAGGCACAGCTTCAAAGGTTCATTCTTTGATCTGTTTATGATTCTGTGTCTTAGCTGTGCTATTTAATGTTTGTAACCTGCAAAAAATCGATCACACCTTTAAGTAGCATGAGATCAAAGGGAGGGTTTCTTATTGCTGCCAATGACTTAATTCTTAATGCATATTGTAGACGTGGCATCAATTATGTCACCAAGGTAGAAATTACTTCAAATCAATATGACCCAAAGACCAATATCACAGTAAGCTTCTAGTGGACAATAGTGTAATTTGCACAGATGTCCTTAAACACAAGATTTGGATCCAAGAACTAACTTATAAAATTCCAGCTTAATCATCATACATAGCATCCAGACATCTAGTATTACAGAACCTGATTTTGCTGTTTTTGTGTTTTAAAGAGAAATATTGGCAAGGAAGGCAAATTATTAGTCCTTTGTACTGCTTGGAGGAAAGATTTGAGAATCTCACAGACTGCAGGAGACCACTTTACTGGTTTGAAAGTACTGATTGGATAATGCATACAGTGTGTTCATCTGCAGCTGAATCTTTGGAGTTGGCTTCCTTCCTGCTCTCAAATCTGATCCCATCATTGCAGAACAATTTTTTTAAAAATTCAGTACTATTTCATGAAATAATTATGGGAAGGCCTTACGTTTCATTTCATACAATGTGTATTAGCTTACTGCACTTCAGCCATGAGTGTCTAATACTCTGAACAGGTAATTCCTGTACTCAGTGGTTTTGTATTCACAGCCAGAAGTTAAATTCACTGTTTCAGCCAAGTAATACATTTTACTGAAATACCAGCTGGGACTCAGTATTGTTCCTTTGAAGGGAAAGAAAATTTGGAGACCTACAGAATTTGTCATTATAGCAAGTTCTTTACTGCTGCAAGTAAGCCTGAAGCAATGAAACTGCAAGGCATACTGTGACTTCTGTATGTATTTCCTTACGGCTTTCCATCTGTGCACTGAATAATCTTCAGAGAATACCACTGATGTTCCCTATAGTCAAATTAGAAGTGGAGAAGATCACTTCCCTGTGTCAAGGAACTATACCATAGCCAACTTTCCCCCAGAAATGCGGCAGCATAAAAAGGAAAAGAACATTTCAACTTCTGTACTTTTGCAGTCACGATTAGCTGAAACAGTAGCCCAAGGAATTTATATTTGAAACTTATTTATCGCAGTTCTGAAATTAAGACTTGTTCAGCCATCTCATATTCTACTTGCTCTTTCCCTACCTCTGAAATCAAGCCAGCTCTTTATACCCTTGGGCTTTTCTTTTTCCTAAATCTGCAGGGTTTCAAAAGTCAATTTCAATGTAACTTAACCACCACTATTTATCTAATTTTCAACACACCCTTTTCCAATTTAGTGGTGTTCTCTACCATGAAAACAAGGAATAGTGCTTGCATGAATCAACAAAAAAGCATTAGATGTATAAAAAAAAGGGTCAAAATTCAATACTTTTGAGGTTCTCTACATTAGTATAGAGGAGATCGTCATATAGGGTTTTTTTTTACAAAGGGAAGTGAGAGAGGCATTCTGCCTCCTTTCAAGAGCTGACATTTATGTTGTGCTTGCATATCCTAACAGCAAGCCACTTTAATGCTGTACTAAGTTTAGCCTTGTTAAGTGAGATCTTTTTATATTTAGGATAACAGATTGATGGCACTCCGCCAGTCGTGTTCAGAATTCTAACTTGTAGTTGTTTGCTTAATCAGCAGTAGGTTAAGACTTGGCACTCTGCAGAAGACAAATTTCTTATTGTATTTGGTAAATTGCAAAATAGGTTAGGCATGGAAAATGCATGGCTTTGCAGTTTATTAAATGCCATCTTTGTATTGTACAATTTTAGAATAGCTATTAATGCTAATTGTAATATAGATGCGAGGAATAAATCTATATTTTTAATAGAGATATAGTCATTAATAGTGATGTGGTCATTAGTTTTGTAGAAGGAAACTTTATATACAGTTGCAGATGGCATGGTAGCGAGCAGTTAGTGCACCACTTCACAGTGCCAGTTATAACATCAGAGTTGAATTCCGGCCAGCGCCTGTAAAGAGTTTGTATGTTCTCCCCATGACCACGTGAGTTTGCTCCCACATTCCAAAGACATATGGTTAGGATTAGTGAGTTATGGGCACTGGAGGTGTGGTGACACTTGCAGGCTACCCAGCACAATCTTCACTTTTGATTTGATTTGACATAATGCATTTCACTGTACGTTTCAATGTACAGTACATGTGGCAAATAAAGCCAATCTTTCTTTAAATATCAATAAAACAACTAAAACCTTTTAAAAATGTATTAAAAAGTATTATGTATAATTCAATTAAGCTAGCAAGGAGTAACTAAATTAACTGAAATCCTTGACTTGAATCTTTGAAAGATTTCAGGTATTTTTAATGATTATAGATAATCTACTCTCTTTACTGAAATGAATAAGTAGTTCACACAACAAAGGACTCTGTTCTTGGAGATTCTCTTTACAGTGCAGTTTATACTTTTATAATACCGAACACTGGATTCTTATATCTGAGCTAAACATTTCAGTGGAGAATATTAATCAAAATATTCTGTTTTGAAGGCACCCATTGTGTTTGGACTTGCTGCCTACTATCACTATTAATTTTACGTGTATCTACTGTAGATCCACCATTGTGAAAATGCTGCTGCATTTTGGTTTGCCCCTTAATTGCAAGACATTCCCATGATAGAATTACCATGGTATGGGCTGGTGAGAGTATGGATGGGGATGAGCAGAACAAGGTCATCTCTTTAAATTGACCAAAAAAAAAAACAACTTTTCAATCTGTCAAAATCTATGAATAGTTGTTTCTGAAATTCAAAAACATTTGAAATAAACACACCAATAAATGTTAAAAACATTTCAAGAATACTGAAATATAAAATAGGTGTACAGTAAATTACCAAACAATTCTCTCGGCTCCTCATAGTCATTCACCCTCTTTGGAAATAATAAATTTGTCATTTCTGTGTCAGGTTTAAATGGCACAGCTTCACCAGGGGAATTCCCTGGTGTAATTGCTCAAAGATCATCACAGGTACCTGCTGCACCATTGGACTACATGAGGAGACCAATATAAACACAAGCATTTCTGGAGATGCTGGAAATCCAGAGCAACACACAATGCTGAAGGAACTCAGCAGGTCAGGCAGCATTTATGGAAATGAATAAACAGTTGATATTTCAGTCTAAGACCCTTCATCAGGACTGGAAGGTAAAGGGAGGGGGGAGATGCCAGAATAAGAAAATGGGAGGGGGAAAGGAGGACAAACCAGAAAGTGGTAGGTGAAGTTTGGTTGGCCTGGGTGGGGGGGGGTGGGAATGAAGTAAGAAGCTGGGAAGCGATAGGTGGAAAAGGCAAAGGGCTGGAGAAGAAGGAACCTGATAGGAGAGGAGAGGAGAGTGGGCTATTGGAGAAGGGGATGGAGGCAGGGCAGCAGGACGGGGTCAGAGGCAGGAGTCTAATGCTGGAGTGCAGAAGAGAAATGACCGGTGAGTAACAACCAGCATGTTTGGGAATATCCAATAAGTTCTGAGTCATAATTTTTCTTTATCAGACAATATTGGTTCTGCCCCCTAAATTGGAGTAGATTTAATACCTTTTGTGCATGGAGCAGGTATGATAGCTTTTACTATTTGTATTTTGTGTAATTGTTCTGTGCTGATTCTTTGAATAGTGAGTATTATGTTTTGTAACTTTAAAAAATTAAACTAATTCAAAGGAAGACATGGAAGTCCAAAATGTGGGTCTAACTTTGTGTGTACTTTAAATGAGGCACACACATATCATGTGGTAACAGATAATACACCAGATGCTATACAGTTTATAGATATTACTGGAACTATATAATTAAAAGAGAATAAAATATAAAAGGAAAATAAAAGGTGCCACACTTATCAAAGTTCAATCTCTTCGTGCACAAAAGCCGTTGGAGCTCAAGGACCTTCTTCTTCACCCTGCAACCCCCTCGGACCACCTCGACCGGCTGCCTGGGACCAACAACGGTGGTCGACCAGACGCTCCACACGAGTCCGTCTCCGTCTCCTCGCCGAACGTCCCGCTCAGGGTCCGACCCCATTAGCGGACTCACAGCACCTGGTCCATCCTCTGTCTCGCTCTCCCGCCTTCTTCTCCCAAACCCCGTGCATACAGTATCTTCAAATACACCAACACCATAACAACTATCCCAATTGGTTAATAGCACTTACTTATCACACTCTAAAGGAAAAACAAGCTGCTAGCACAAACTTTCTCAGCGTTTAACACAACAAAGCCGCATTCCCCAGATTAACATAACAAAGACGCCATTTTAATTAGCCTCCGCAGTAACATAAAAGTCGAAACCCCCTTACATATTATATAATACAACTACTACATACAGACATCCACAGCATAGTAAATTTTAAATGATCGCATTCAGGCCTAAAGATTTAATGGCCATAGAGGATTTCTTACTCTTGTGGGATAAAGCCTTTCCTGTCAAGATGGTGGAGGTCACTCTGCTTGGCAGGTGAGACTTGTGGCTGTGAAACAACCTCAGGTTCTGGAGCCTCCTTTGTGGTGGTTGTAGGAGACTGCAGTAAGTGGCTCTGACAGCAGTAGCTACCTTTCTTCTCCCTTTTACTTCCTTTAGTTAGTGTACCTTGACCATGGGAAGGTGCATTTAGTTCACTGTATTCTCTTATTTGTCCTTCCTTTACGATCTGATCTCTCCTCTTGGTTCCCACATCCACAATATCCTCTGATGAACCCTCTGTTTTTGTATCTGCATTGACTCCTTTCTTTTTGGCCTTCTATTCATCCAGCTGGGCTTTGGTCTTTGCATCTACTTTTATAAACAGCTTTTTGTCTCCCACTTTAAGCTCGTACAATAACCTTAATACATGCAGAGTAGATTCTGGTTCCTTACACTCACAAAAGCTGAATGCTTGCAACTTTCCTGAAGCTCTTTGAACTCTCTTCCAGTTTAAAAATGTACCACATTTCACAAGTAACTGCCTGATTAACATATCGGAAGCTTTCTCAAATATGTTGCCTACAAAAACTGTCGTAGTCATATCACTTCTTTCATCACTTTCCACACTTCCTCTGAGCAGCATGGTCCTTCCTTAGTGCAATATGCTTTCCAACCAGAGGCACAGAGGTTGGCACCAATACCTCAACACCTGTTTGTCCTCTGTTGGGCAACAGTTCATGGTGTACAGCATGGAGACAGAAGATGTGGTATGCAAATAATGGATGGATCGCTAATAAAGTTGTAGTTGTCTCAGCCAATCATGCCCCACAGTGCTGGTCCTCCTGGTTTTACCATATACAAGTTTAATAAGTTCAATGTGGCTTGTTGGTTGTTGTATTTCACTGTTACAAACGTCATTCCCACAGAAGTTATCTTTTCTCTAGTATAAGTTTTTAGCAGGCTTCATTTTGGTATCTTTAAAATGCTGTTCAAACTCATTTTGTGGAATGACTGAAGCAGCTGAACCAGTGTCCAATTCCGTTTGAATTAATTTGCTGTGTACTTCTGGCATAAGCCATATTGTTTGTCTATTGCTAATTTTCACACGGTAAATCGTAAGGCTACACTGTGCTGCGTCACTCTCATCATTATCAGATTTTTCAACAGCGTGCAGATTAGTGCTCTTTTTGAAACTGCAAATTGATTTTTTATCTTTTTCTCTTCTCTGTGCAGTTCATTTATTTTTGTCTGCCCAACATACTCTTTATATATATGTCCTACTCTGTTGCATTTTCTGTAAGTTTCTCCTTTAAATCTGCTTTGGTCTGTTGTGTCCCTGCCACAATGATAACACAATTTGTTTGGCCAGGTGGGTTTCAGTTTTGTTTACACTTACTTTCACTCCTGACTGCAATTCAATCATGACTCTGCAGATTCCATTGAAACAGCATTTTCAACTGCTCTTTTGAATGTAAGTTGTGCTTCATTAGGGGCTGCTTTTTGAATGCTTTGTTGTAAGATTCCACAAACTAAATGATCTCTAAGTGCATCTTTGTGTGGGGCTTTGCTTCAATTTGTTGGTTCCATCACCAGCCTTATTGCAACAAGTAATCCCAGGTATCTCAACCTGATAATCTCATTGGGTGCAAGAGATCATTCAATCCATTAGACCTATTCTGGTTCCAAGGGGAGCAACCTTATTATTAATTTTCCTTTTGTAGCACACAATGTGCTCTTTCTCTAACATGCTTATTGACTCCCCTTTGATTCTCTTGGCCTTAACCTACATTAACCAAAATTACAGTAGCCAAGTAATCTACCATGTCTTTGGAGACCAGATTATCCTGAGAAAACCTACATAGTCACAGAGAGAACATGCATACACTACATGGACAACAACTGTGATCTGAATTGAACAGTTTGTTTGGCCAGGCTGGTTTCAGTTCCTGCAACTGTGAGACAGCACCAATCACGCTTAAACTTGACTAATGTCATATATATATTTAGATGCCTTCCCATTGTCCATTTATTTACTGTACAGTAATATTTATCAAAAGGTAACAAAAATTACAGGGGGATCTTGATTAGCTATGTAAACGGGCTGAAGAATGAGAAATGGTGTTTCATTCAGATATGGTCAATGTATTGCATTTTGGAAAGTCAAAACAAGGTAGAACTTTCACAGTGAATGGTAGGGTCCCGGAGATTGTTGTAGACACAGGAATGCTGGATTACAAGACATGGTTTCATGAAGGTGGAATAACATGTCAATAGTAAGGTGAAGAAGGTTTTTGGCACACTGGCCTTCAGGGCACTGAATCCAGTAGTTTGGAGATTATGTTACAGTAGTACAAGATGCTGGTGAGGTCACATTTAGAGTACCATGTTCAGTTCTGTTCAACCTGCTAGAGGAAAGATGCTATTAAACTGGAAAGAGAGCAGAAAAGATTTATAAGGATGTTGCCAGAACTCAAGGGACTGAATTATAGGGAGAGATTAGACATGTGAGGACAGTTTTCCTTGGAGCATAGGAAACTGATAGGGATGTATAAAATCACAAGGGGCAAGATGCAGTGAATGCCCTCAATCTTTTACCCAGGGCTGGGGAAGTCAAGGATTAGAGGGTATAGGTTTAAGGCAAGAGGGCAAAGTTTTAAAAGGAACTTGAGGGGCAACTTTTCTTAACACAGAGGGTGGTATGTATTGGGAATGAGGCTGCCAGAGGAAGTGATTGAACCAGAGATCCATGAGCCAGTCCTCATCGGAAGATCAAAGTTGGAGAGGGTAAGCAACTTTAAATTCCTGGGTGTTATTATTTCGAAGGACCTGTCCTGGGCCCAGCACGTAAGCGCAATTATGAAGAAAGCTTCCAGTTTAAGATGGGGCTAGTGACTAATTATCGGCGGCAAATAAAACAAAGAAAACCACTAAATACTTATTAATAAGACTTTATTAATAATGATCACTGCTAACAATAGAAAGACAAGAAAGAGTTGAGGTGAGCGGAAGCAGAGGCATCCCCGAGAGTGAGGAAAGACCTGATGTTTCATCGATTTGAGCACTGGACCGAATGGGAAATGCCAGGTATGTGCCAAATGGTGCCAGCAGGATACAAGCTCTGAGTGGTCTCGGTACCCTGATGTTTCATTGATTTAAGTGCTGGGCTGAATGGGAAAGGTCAGGTACAGGTGGAATTGTGCCAGGGGTGCAGGATCTAGAGTGGTCCAAGAGCAAGGGCTGACCCGATGTTTCATCGATTTAAGCACTGGGTCGAATTGTAAAGGTTGGGTACAGGCCAAATTGTGGGTATGAGCTGAATCATGGTGGCAGGGTCAAGGTACTTAGGCAGTCTAAGAGCGAGGAGCGACCTGATGCCTGGATGATTTAAGCGCTGGGCCAGAATGAAAAGGTCAGGGTGTTGGGACAGTAAGTGAGGGATGGACCAGTTCTGCTCGTTGCTCTGTGACACTTACTCAGTTCTGCGCTGACTGAGGCTGTGGCCTGCTCCTACTGTGGTGATGCCTGGCTTCGTGTCTGTGGTCTCACAATCTTTACTCGACTCTGCACTAAATTGAGGCTGTGGCCTGCTCCTACTGCGGTGATGCCTGGCATCGTGTCTTTTGTAAAATTTTGGTTCTGAATGCTGTTTGCTTACTTTTATTGTTTGCATGATTTGTTCTTTTCTCTCTCTGCACATTGGGTGTTTGACGGTCTTTTTTAATGAGTTCTTTTGGGTGTCTTTATTTTATGGCTGCCTGTAAGGACACCTATCTCAAAATTATATAATGTATTTATACTTTGATAACAAATGTACTTTGAACTTTGAGCACTGCAGTGCCTCTACTTCCGTAGGAATTTGTGAAGATTCGGCATGGCATCTAAAACTTTCACAAATTTCTATTGATGAGTAGTGGAGAATATATTGACTGACTGCATCACAGTGTTGAACGAAAAATCCGACAAAAAGTAGTGGATACGGCCTAGTCAATCATGCGTAAAGCCCTCCCCACCATTGAGCACATCTACATGAAATGTTGTTGTAGGAAAGCAGCAAACATCATCAGAAACCCCCATTGCCAGGTTCAGGAACAGTTAGTACCCCTCACCCTTCAGGTTCTTGAACCAAAGGGGATAACTTCACTCCACTTCATCATTGAAATATTCCCACAGCCTATGGATTTATTTTCAAGTACTCTTCATCTCATGTTCTCAATATTTATTGTTTATTGGTGTTTTATTATTATTTCTTTCTTTTTGCATTTGCACGATTTGTGTCTTTTGCACACTGGTTGAACGTCCAAGTCGATGTGGTCTTTCATTGATTCTGTGATGGTCATTATTCTATTTCGGATTTACTGAGTATGCCCACAAGAAAATGTCCACAAGTATTGTATATGGTGACATATCAAAGGTTCAAAGGTTCATTTTGTTATCAAAGTACAGTATACAAATCAGAAATTCTTCAATTCTCTGGGTAGCCATGAAACCAAGAAAGAAAGGTAGCACGTCATCAACCCCCAAATCCCACCTCCCCACAAAAAGAAATGAACAGATAAGGAGCGGGCAGATACACCCCAAAATCCCTCCTCATGGACAAAAACTGAGCAAAACAGTTCAGGCACATTGACCCCCAAATCCATCCTCCCACACAAAAATATGAACAAAACAGATCAGGCACATCAACCCCAAAACCCTCCTTCCACACAAAAATCGAGCAAAATAGATCAGGCACGTTGACCTCCAAATTCCCCTCCTCTCACAAAAATAAAACGAGAAGATCAGGCGAGAAAACACAGAACATAAAAGTTATCAGACTGAAAAAAAAATTTTATAGTCCAGATCCACATTCAAAATGCAGAAAAATCCTGGACAACACTCTCTGCAGTGGCAGGCTTTCCCCTCTCTGATAGTGCATTAGAGCGATCAAAAGACAGGCAGCCAGTGCTCACCTTCCACACTCACTTTGATGCTTCAAATGCCCTCATCACTTTAGTTAGCAAACGATGGGGTCTTTAATGCACACTGCTTCTGCCTCTTGGAATCCTGTCAGAAACTGCACAGTGCTGGAACACCCAAACCATCTCCAAACTGCAAAATACAGTCTCTAACAGTTCTAGACTTGCCTTGACGCTTCAATCACTTTAATGGACAAACGATGGAAGCTTTATTCGGTGAAATGGGGTCAAACATTGGTTCCTGCGCCATCTTGCAGGCTTCTTTCCACAAGGTGCACGCATGCTGCCGCTGCCTCTGCCTCCTGGAATCTCGGAGACTGCAGAGCGCTGAAGCACCCAAACGATCTCCAAACAGCAAACACGGTCGCCAACAGTTCCAGAATCACATTTAAGATGAGAAACAAATAAAAGACATAAAAGAAGTGAAAAAGATGGTTCCATGATCTATCCGGAAGATGTTGACCAAAGGAGCATTGTATGCAGTCGCCAAAATACATGTATTTTGTTAATAAATTTACTTCGAACTTTGAGAGACCATACATATCAATTTAAAAAATACCATTAGATAGGAAAAGTTCAGAAAGTTAGGGGCCAAACAGGGGAAATTGGACTAGCCTAAATTAACATCTTGGTCAGTATGGACTGATTGGCCTGTTTCCATGCTGTATGAATCTATGACCAACACAAAATAGTTACTACAATTCATACCAGCTCTCCAAATTGAAGTCCAGAGTTAAGCCCAAAAATACAATCCAATCAAAATAAGATTTTGATCAAAAGTGGGTTGATTGAGATACCTGGACTTGTTCTGTTAAAGTAAACCAAGGACTTGAGCATTACAATATTGATAGCAGTTGATGTGAGACAGATTCATAAATATTTTAATTAATAAATGGTAAATTACTAGTGTAATCTGACATAATCAGATATGAATTCCAATTGCAATCAATACCCGTAATCTTTCAATCTTTGGCTGTTTTGACTCAAGCATCTACAGCTCCTGATATTAGTATACATTTTCTTAATAAATGACTGCAGTCCGCAAGACTTTGCTGAAATATTGCTGCTGTTTGTGGGATTGAATTTTGCAGAGCAGGAATGCAGTGTCTTTGATCTGCTTTATGCTGATCTAAACCAGAATGATGGCAGTGTTGCAATTAGTCCCAGAACCTCCTGGGCTAAGAGGAGAAGAACGAAATAATTTAAGGACTCCTGCTCCTTATTGTCATTCAATGACCCTTGTTGGAACATTACCTTTATGGATTCCTGGTGAGATCACACTTACATTGTTGGGAAAAAAATAGCTGACGTTCATCCTCGAAGCCCATACATAATGAAGAGGCGCTTAGTTAAAGTTTTGGAGGTCATTTGTGCCACTATACTCCAGCGTTTTAGTGTCTTCAGAGCAGAATGAGGAAACTGGAGAAGGAAGATTGTTGTCTATGTCAACTAGCCGTATCACCTGCATGCCAGTGCATTTATTTTAATATATTTTTTATTTTGATGAACACAATTGAACATTATCAAAACAAAGGGATTAGATACAAATTACTACACTTTGTTTTCAATATTAACAATTCCATTATGTATACTTTCTGTTTTTAATATGTTGAGATTAAGTTAAACGTGAAAGTTCTGATGGGACTGAATGTTCATTTGATGGATTTTTAAAACATTCTTTTGTCCATTTAACAAAGGTTAAGCAAGTGCTGGACATAATGCCATAACAAGTGGTGTTTCTGACCTCTACTCTGGTCAAAAATAATGTCTTGCCTTTAGTGCTCTTAATTGATTCTGTCAGAAAGAAAGTTAAAATTACTGCGCCATAATTATTTATAAATGAGTCAGTATTGGATGTGGGAGCAGGGATAAGGATATTAAATTTTGTTCCCTCATGCAGACTTGACTGATGGCTCTGCATTGGTCACTTACACTTTGTAATACTTTTAATAATATCATTTTTGCACTTCTAATGTAAATTATACAAAGTCAGGCAATAGTTGGAACTTATTACAAACTATCGAAGGATATACAGTAGCATAGAAGGAGGCTGTTCACCCAGTGTTCCTGTGCCAGGTCTTTTAGTATCAGATACATTGGCTGTTTTTTTCCCCAAATCCTTGCAACTTGCTTCTTCTCAACGAATTATCTTTTGGGGGTTACAGTTGAATCTAATTTCATCACTCTTTAACATAGATTATTCAGCAGTGCTTTTTGTTGTACAAAAAGAAATTGTCGTCCTAGACCTTTTGCTGATCACTGTAAATCTGAGCCATTCACAAATGAAAAGGGGTCCTTCCTCCCTCCTCAGTTACAACACCCTCTAATTTTGGATGCCACCACAAAATATTTTTTGTGCTGCATAGAGCCCATAGTAACAATTATTTCGTTCTCCTTTATACTTGTGTACAGGAAATGACATTAAACAATCATGAATCTTGAAATGCATAAGTCATAAGAGAACTTTGCCAGAAGATTATGACTCACCAAAAAGCTGGCTAACGTACTTCAGAATGCTGAAGTTTGGTTTGTCTCTCTTGTTCTCACAAGTTACTTCAAAGTTTATTGTTTATGTAATAGATACATAATAAGAATAAACCAACTTAGTTCCCCTCAGCTGTTCTACTTCTGCTCCTCACAGAAGGAAGTATGCTGTCTTATATCAAACCCCAAATCAAACTCTTATTCACCTTCTGTATTCTGGGACAAATGGAAATGGGCAGTGAAAGCTTGTTTTAAAAGGAACATTCACATTATGTAACAAGTCAGTGAAAGTAAATAAAATGTCCCTGCCACAAGCTCATGCATTACAAACGACACAAGAAAGCAGAATGTTTGTGGTTCTTACTAGTTCCATTTCAACCACTGAAGCTGATTACTTCTCACAACTTTTGCCGTGTTTAGTGAGCAATCAGTTACTACAACTGACAGTTTCTAAACAGGTTATGGGGAAGGTTAAGTCTCATTATGAAACATGGAGTAATTGGATATGTGGATTGAAATACCAACAGTTTCAATTTGAGTTAATTATGTGTTTTCTAAGGTTGAAAATTTACACTGTGGGAACCAGATTTTGGGAACTGTTTTAAGACCATAAGACACAGGAGCAGAATCAGACACTTTGGCCCATTGAATCTGCTCCACCAGTCAATCATGGCTGATCCTCTTTTCCTCTCCTCAGCCCAACTCCCCAGCCTTCTCCCCATAACATTTGATGCTACGTCCAATCAAGAACCTGTCAAGTTCTGCCTTAAATACACCCAACCTGGCTTCCACAGAATCTGTGGTATTAAACTCCACAAATTGTCCACCCTTTGGCTAAAGAAATTTCTCTGCATCTTTGTTTAAATGGGCAGCCCTCTACCCTCAAGCTGCGGCCTCTTGTCCTGGACAAACCCACCATGGGAAACATCCTTTCCACGTCTACTCTCTCTCGGCCTTTCAATATTCGAAAGGCTTCAGTGAGGTCACCCCTCCCAATTCTTCTAAATTCCAGCGAGTACAGACTCAGGGCCATCAAACATTTCTCATATGCTAATCGTTTCATTCTTGGAATCATCCTTGTGAACCTCCTCTTAAACCTTTCCAATGCCAGCACATCTTTTCTTAGCCCAAAACAGTTCACAATACTCAAGGCGAGGCCTCACCAGTGCCTTATAAAGCTTCAGCATCACATCCCTGCTCTTATATTATGGACCTCTTGAAATGAATGCTAACATTGCATTTGCCTTCCTCACCACTGACTCTACCTGCAGATTAACCTTTACGGTGTTCTGCACAAGGACTCCCAAGTCCCTTTACAGCTCAAATTTTTGGATTTTCTCCCCGTTTAGAAATAGTCTGTACATTTATTTCTACTACCAAAGTGCATGACCATTTCATTTGCACTCTCTTGCCCATTCTCCTAATCTGCCTAAGTCCTTCTGCAGCCTACCTGTTTCCACAACACTACCTGCCCCTCCACCAGTCTTCGTATCATCTGCAAACCTGGCAACAAAACTGTCTATTCCATCATTTAAATAATTGATATACAGCATAAAAAGAAGTGGTCCCACCACTGACCCCTGCAGAACATCACTAGTCACCGGCAGCAAACCAGAAAAGAATCCTTTTATTCCCACTCACTGCCTCCTACCAATCAGCCAGTGCTCGAAACATGTTAGTAACTTTCCTGTAATGCCACGGGCTCTTAACTTGGTAAGCAGCCTCATGTGTGGCAACTTGTCAAAGGCCTTTTGAAAGTCCAAATATACAACATCCACTGTATCCCCTTTATCTATCCTACTTGTAATCTCCTCAAAGAATTCCAAGAGGTTCGTCAGGCAAGATTTTCCCTTACGGAAACCATGATGACTCTGTCCTATCTTGTCCTGTGTCACCAAGTACTCCATAACCTCATCCTCAACAATTGATTCCAACATCTTCCCAACCACTGAGGTCAGGCTAACTGGTCAATAATTTTCTTTCTGCTGCCTTCCTCCTTTTTTAAAAATTGGAGTGACATTTACAACATTGCAGCCCTCTGGCACCATGCCAGAGTCTAATGATTACTAAAAGCCTCCACAGTCTCTACCGCTACCTCTTTTTTACATACTTGAAAAAGCTACCTCTTTTTTACATACTTGAAAAAGCTTTTACTATCCACTTTGATGCTGTTTGCTAGCTTGCTGTCATATTTCATCTTTTCCCTCCTAATGATTCTTTTAGTTGCTCCTGTAGGGTTTTAAAAGCTTTCCATTCCTGTTTTCCCACTAAATTTTGCTTTGTTGTATGCCCTCTCTTTACTTTTACCTTACATTTGACTTCCCTTGTCAGCCACTGTTGTAATATTTTGCCATTTGAGTATTTCTTTGTTTTTGGAATACATCTATCCTGCACCTTCCTCATTTTTCCCAGAAACTCACGCCATTGCTGCTCTGCTGTCATACCTGCCAGCATCTCCTTCCAATTTACTTTGTCCAACTCCTTTCTCATACTACTGTAACTTCCTTAACTGCACTGAAATACTGCTACACCAGACTTTACTTTCTCCCTATTTCAAGTTGAACTCAATCATATCGTGATCATTGTCTCATAAGGGTTGTTTTACCTTAAGCTCCCTAATCACCTCTGGTTCATTACATAACACCCAATCCAGTATAGCTGATCCCCTAGTAGGCTCAATGACAAACTGCTCCAAAAAGCCATCTCGTGGGCATTCAACAGACTCACTCCCTTGAGATCCACTTCCAACGTGATTTTCCCAATCAATGTGCATGTTGAAATCTCCCAAGACTATCATAACATTGCCCTTTTGACATGCCGTTTCTATTTCCCGTTGTAGTTTGTGGTACACTTAGAAACATAGAAAACCTACAGCACAATACAGACCCGTCAGCCTACAAAGCTGTGCTGAACATGTCCCTAACCTAGAACTATCCAGGCTTTATCTATATCCCTCTATTTTACTAAGCTCCATGTAGCCATCCAGGAGTCTCTTAAAAGATCCTATCATTTTCGCCTCCACCGCCGCCGCCAGCTGCCCATTCCACGCACTCACCACTCTCTGCGTTAAAAAAGAACTTACCCCTGACATCTCCTCTGTACCTACTTCTAAGCACCTCAAAATTATACCCTCTTATGCTAGCCATTTCAGCCCTGGGGAAAGCCTCTGAATATCCACACGATCAGTGCCTCTCATTATCTTGTACACCTCTATCAGGTCACCTGTCATCCTCCGTCGCTCCAAGGAGAAAAGGCCGAGTTCACTCAGCCTATTCTCATAAGACATGCTCCCCAATCCAGGCAACATCCTTGTAAATCTCCTCTGCACCCTTTCTATGGTTTCCACGTCTTCCCTGTAGTGAGGCAACCAGAAATGAGCACAATACTCCAAGTGGGGTCTGACCAGGGTCTTATATAGCTGCAACATTACCTCTTGGCTCTTAAACTCAATCCCATGATTGATGAAAGTCAATGCACCGTATGCCTTCTTAACCACAGAGTCAACCTGAATAGCAGCTTTGAGTGTCCTATGGACTCGGATCCCAAGATCCCTCTGATCCTCCACATTGCCAAGGGCCTTATCATTAATGCTATATTCTGCCGTCATATTAAACCTACCAAAATGAACCACCTTACTCTTATCTGGGTTGAAGTCCATCTGCCACTTCTCAGTCCAGTTTTGCATCTTATCAATGTCCCATTGTAACCTCTGATAGCCCTCCACACTATCCACAACATGCCCAACCTTTGTGTCATCAGCAAATTTACTAACCCATCCCTCCACTTCTCATCCAGGTCATTAAAAAAATCACAAAGAGTAGGGGTCCCAGAACAGATCCCTGAGGCACACCACTGGTCATTGGTCTCCATGTAGAATATGACCTGTCTACAACCATCCTTGCCTTATGTGAGCAAGCCAGTTCTGGATCCACAAAGCAATGTCCCCTTGGATCCCATGCCTCCTTACTTTCTCAATAAGCCTTGCATGGGGTACCTTATCAAATGCCTTGCTGAAATCCACATACACTACATCTGCTGCTCTACGACCTGCCTTTGTCAAAGCCATGCTGACTATTCCTAATCATATTATGTCTCTCCAAATGTTCATAATTTCTGCCTCTCAGGATCTTTTCCATCAACTTACCAACCACTGAAGTAAGACTCACTGGTCTATAATTTCCTGGGCTGTCTCTAATCCCTTTCTTGAATAAGGGAACAACATCCGCAACCCACCAACCCTCTGGAACCTCTCCCGTCCCCATTGATGATGTAAAGATCATTGCCAGAGGCTCAGCAATCTACTCCCTTGGCCTCCCACAGTAGCCTGGGGTATATCTCGTCCGGTCCCGGAGACTAATCCAACTTGATGCTTTCCAAAAGCTTCAGCACATCCTCTTTCTTAATGTCTATATGCTCTCAAGCTTTTCAATCCGCTGTAAGTCAACCTTATAATCACCAAGATCCTTTTCTGTAGTGAATACTGAGGCAAAGTATTCATTAAGTACCTCTGCTATCTCCTCCAGTTCCATACACTCTTTTCCACTGTCACACTTGATCACGACTTATCCTCTTGCTCTTCACATACTTGTAGAATGACTTGGGGTTTTCTTTAAACCTGCTTGCCAAGGCCTTCTCATGGCCCCTTCTAGTTCTCCTAATTTCATTCTCAAGCTCCTTCCTGCTAGCCTTATAATTTTCTGGATCTCTATCATTATCGTATTTTTTGAACCTTTCGTAAGCTTTTCTTCTTGACTAGATTTTCAACAGCCTTTGTACACCATGGTTCCTGTACCCTACCATCCTTTCCCTGTCTCATTGGAATGTACCTATGCAGAATTCCACGCAAATATCCCCTGAACATTTGCTACATTTCTGCTGTACATTTCCCTGAGAACATCTGTTCCCAAGTTATGCTTCCAAGTTCCTGCCTGATAGCATCATATTTTCCTTACTCCAGTTAATCCCTTTCCTAACTTGTCTGTTCCTGTTCCTCTCCAATGCTATGGTAAAGGAGATAGAACTGTGATCACTATCTCCAAAATGCTCTCCCACTGAGAGACCTGACACCTGACCAGGTTCATTTCCCAATACCAGATCAAATACAGCCTCTCCTCTTGTAGGCTTATCTACAATAATGTGTCAAGAAACCTTCCTGAACACACCTAACACACTCCAACCCATCTAAACCCCTTGCTCTAGGGAGATGCCAATCAATATTTGGGAAATTAAAATCTCCCACCACGACAACCCTATTACTATTACACCGTTCTAGAATCTGCCTCCCTGAATACCTCTCAATATCACTGTTACTGTTGGGTGGTCTATAAAAAAAACACCCAGTGGAGTTATTGACCCCTTCCTGTTCCTAACTTCCACCCACAAGTCCTTTCTGAAGCACCTAAAGCCTGGCACTCTAAGTAACCATTCCAGCCTCTGAGCCATCCAAGTCTCTGTAATGGCCATTAAATCATAGCTCCAAGTACTGATCCACGCTCTAAGCTAATCCACTTTGTTCATGATGCTTCTTGCATTAAAACAGACACACCTCAAACCATCAGTCTGAGTGCATCCCTCCTCTATCACCTGCCTATCCTCCCTCTCACACTGTCTCCAAGCTTTCTGTATTTGTAAGCCCACTGCCCTTTCTTCCGTCTCTTCAGTTCGGTTCCCACCACCCCAGCAATTCTAGTTTAAACTCTCCCGATAGCCTTTGCAAACTTCCCTGCCAGGATATTGGTCCCCCTCACATTCAAGTGCAACCCGTCGTTTTTGTACAGGTCACACCTGCCCCGAAAGGGATCCCAATGATCCAGAAATCTGAATCCCTGCCCTCTGCGCCAATCCCTCAGCCACGCATTTATCCTCCAGCTCACTCTATTCCTATACTCACTGGCACAGGCAGTAATCCTGAGATTTCTGCCTTTGGGGTCCTGCTTCTCAACTTCCTTCCTAACTTACTGTAGTCTGTTTTCACGACCTTCTCCCTTTTCCTACCTATGTCTTTGGTACCAATATGTACCACGACTTCTGGCTGTTCACCTTCCCACTTCAGGATATCATGGATGCAATCAGAAACACCCCGGACCCTGGCAACTGGGAGGCAAACTACCATCCGTGTTTCTTTCCTACGTCCACAGAATCGCCTCTCTGACTCCCTAACTATACAGTCCCCTATTACTGCTGCCTTCTTCCTTTCCCTACCCTTATGAGCTACAGGGCCAGACTCTGTGCCAGAGGTTCAGCCACTGTTGCTATCCCAAGATAGGTTGTCTGCACCCCCCCCCCCCAACAGTACTCAAACAGGAGTACTTATTGTTAAGGGGGACAGCTACAGGGGTACTCTGTTATTACCCCTCTTAACCTAGTTCTCCTCCTTTTTCCCCGTAACCCTTGACGCCCTGACAAATAAATGACCCATCAATTTCCAGTTGATGACTTGGCCTCCACAGCTTTCTGTGGCAAAGAATCCCACAGAGTCACTACCATCTGGCTGAAGAAACTGATCATCTCTTCTAAATGGACATCACTGTGATCTCCTGTCCTAGACACCCCCCCCCCCCACCTACTATAGGAAACATTCTCTTCACATCTATTCTACCTGCCCTTTCAATATTAGATAGGTTTCAGTAAGATTCCCCCACCTCATTCTTCTAAACTCCAGTGAGTATATGCCCAGAACCATCAAATGCATGACATACATTAACCCTTTCATTCCCAGAATCATTCTTGTGAACCTCCTCTGGACCCTCTCCAATGCTAACATGTCTTTTCTTAGATAGGAAGTCCAAAACTGCTAACAATACTCCAAGTGTGGTCAGACCAATGCCTTATAAAGCCTCAGCATTACATCCTTGCTTTTGTATTCTAGTCCTCTCAAAATGAATGCTAACACTGCATTTGCTTTCCTTACTACTGACTCAACCTGCAAGTTAATCTCTAAAGAACCTTGCACTAGGATTCCCAAGTCCCTTTGCACTTCAGATTCTTGAATTTTCTCCTTGTTTAGAAAATAGTCTGTGGCTTTATTCCTTCTACCAAAGTGCAGGACTAATCACTTCCCTGCACTATATTCCATCTGTCACTTCTCCCAGTCTAAGTCCTTTTGCAAACTCCCTGGATGTCTCAATATGTCATGATAACTTGCGTTCATCCACACATCCTTTCAAAAAGTAGAGGTCAAAATTATTTATTTTCTCTATTTGTTTCCAGTTGTTGGTCAACATTTATAGAGCTTTCTGCCTGATACATATCTTTCCAACTAATTTCCAAAATTTGGTCTTAAAAGGGTTGGGAAGATGAACAGCAATCAGGGGACTTCATGATAATGATATAAAAATTGAAAAGGGGCTGATCAATGTTCCCTCTAATTTGTAATGACAAGTGTGCACAAAAATCTTGTGCTGTGCAATTTTTTGCCCAGTGCAACAGCATGTGCACACTGACTTTAATAAATAGAGGTATTCATTTTAACAGCTAATGAAACACTATCAGTGAGAATTTTGATCTTAACTGGGTTTGATCGTTTTCACTCTCATTCATCTGCACTCTCACAAAATATATGAAGTAAATCCGTAGCAGGTAGTGAAGGATTTTCTCGCTGGAGCTTTTGCACACCGTCCATATGTGATTTGTTTGCTAAATGACGCTTTGAAAAGTCAAGTTTCCAAATATCACTCCACTTCTTCCCACTTGCAAATTCTGCAGCAACTTTTGCATCGCAACAATACACGCAGTTAACACTAGTTTCTGTATTGTACGTAAATATTTCTAGTAGCTGTATGTTCCTGACCTCATGAGCTTTCAATGTAGCAGATTCTACTGTTTCATTAAGCCATTCCGCTTTAAATGAACTAGCAGTTCTTTTGCGCTTCACACCCTTTGTTTCTATGGAATTTGACATAGTGAATCTATAATTTTTAAAATAAAAACAGTATAAATAAGCCAGTATTAAAATCTGCAGGCAAATCATCGGAAACTCCATGTTGTCAACACCGTCTACATCAGAAAATGGAAAAGGAGACATGATTGTGCACGATCGTGAAATATACATAACATGCCAACGAGGTAGAGGGTGACAACCTTTTGTGCGCAGTTTAAATTCCTTTGTGCACAGACATTAGAGGGAACATTTCGGCTGATATGATGTTTTTAAATACATTCAAGAGACTTTTCAGGTGTGATCAGCTTACACAGCAATTTAAAGAGTAGAGAACATTTTCATAATCCTAATGAGATGAATGGCAAGTTATACTGTTTTAGATGATGCTAAGAAGATTCACTGCCACTGGATCTGCTTAGATTGTGCAACTACCTATAGGTTTTATAATGGTCCCTGTAATGATGCTTAAAGCAGTGTAATATTTAATTGTGAACAGACAGTTTGACAGTTTCTCTGGATATAGTCATAAGGATCACCAATCATATTAAAATGCCAGTAATTTCAGAGGGAACAGGGAGAATAACTGGGAAGGAAAAGAACTCCAATCCCTTAATGCAAGTATGAGCACTTAAAAGATTTTATTTTTTTTCTACAAGTGAAGAGAGCCAAAATTAGAAGCTCACTGAAATCCTTCGTTTTTTTAAGTGACTTATTTTTTTCAAAATGTTCTTCGATAGTTTCTGAACATTGAACGGTTTGAAATTGTTAAGAATTTTTTTGCAACAGTGCCCTCTATTGACCAGTAACTTGTGGCTTACCTTGAATTCAGTTCCAATTTTCCTTTCATCCTGCAGAGTTACATTTGAAGAAGATGGCTTTTGTCAGCCCTACAGGGGAATCGCCTGTGCAAGGTTCATTGCAAACAGCAGCATTTATGTGGACTCTCTACAGATGCAAGGAGAAATTGAAAACCAAATTACAGGTATAAGAAGGATAATAAATAAACTGTTCTTGTATTCACACATGCTTATAGTTGCCCTTCTAATTTCAATTTTTCAACAGTGCTGATTAAAAATTTTCAGATGGTTTCTGGAATTTGCTTAGTTAGGAAAAGTGCTGATTCATAATGGTGTATGGTTCTATCATTACTAGTCAACTTCCAGTGTCTTAACCAGATGACCATTCTAAATACACAAGCCTAGATCACAGAACAAAACAAATTTAGATACAAGATTAGAAAGCAAAGGTATACATATTCCTGCAGGCCTCATCGAAGAGCAGGCATGAGTGAAAACCCAGGATGATTATTTCCACTTTCTTTATTCTAAAAAGTTTTTAGTCAGTTTCAGGATTTCCCTTGCAATCTTAGTTGAGATAATAGATCCCAACAGAAAAACTCACTGTTGGTTTAAAAGTGTACGTGACACCTTAGTTACACAATTATTAGTGCATTTTCTCTAGTTATTTATAAAGGAGTAGTTGGATTATTTATGAGAAATTACAGTCAATTGAACATAATACTGTCTTTTTTTTACAAAACAGAACATCTTGCATAAATGCATCTGTGCTGATGAAGTTAGGAAAGAATCTCTGTAACTTTTAGTTTTCCACCATCTTGATTCAGGCTCTGCGTTGATTTCTCCTGTCTAATATAATTACTGTTGTTAATTTGGGAAACTTAAAACAGTAAATTATCTTTCTTATTTGTTCTGCAGCTGCTTTCACAATGATTGGAACCTCAAATCATCTAACTGACCGGTGTTCTCAGTTTGCCATCCCTTCACTCTGTCATTTTGCATTCCCATACTGTGATGATACAACGTCAATACCCAAACCTCGTGACCTCTGCAGAGATGAGTGTGAGATCCTGGAAAATGATCTGTGCAAGACTGAATATATCTTTGCCAGATCAAATCCTTTGATCCTAATGAGACTGAAGCTACCAAACTGTGAAGATCTCCCCATGCCAGACAGCCCGGAGGCAGCAAACTGCATGCGCATTGGAATTCCAATGGCAGAACCTATAAATAAGAGTAAGTAAACTTGACTAAAGGACAATATTCATAAAGTGCTAGTTTTGACAGCTGTCTTCAGAATATTGCTTTTACATTTTTCTCCTTTAATATTTTGCTGTTTCACCCTTTTTGGAAGGCAGCAACTGATGTCAGCTTGAATCGGCTAAATAAACAACATGGAAGTTAACTCGTTCAATTTGCTATTCTTTAATAAGATAATGATCAGTATTACGTCCTCAGAACTATTCCATCATGAAGGACATAATTGATGCTCCTGGTCTTGCTGCACACAATGCATTGCAATCAGGGGTAGGCACCCTGACAAAATGCTTTCGTAACAACTCTGACTGAGGAGGAATTGAATTGAACTGACTTTATTTCTTACATCCTTCACATACATGAGGAGTAAAAATAGTAAAAATCTTTATGTTATGTCTCCGCCTAAATGTGCAATGTGTAATCATAATCACTTATAATAAATAGACAGTCAATGTAACATAGAAATGCACTCAAATCAGCGTGAGTTAATCAATCTGATGGCCTGGTGGAAGAAGCTGTCCTAGAGCCTATTGGTCCTGGCTTTTATGCTGCGGTACCGTTTCCTGGATGGTAGCAGCTGGAATAGATTGTGGTTGGGGTGACTCAGATCCCCAGCCACAATCTATACATCTGACACCACTGTGTCAAAGAGATGACTTCTTCCCTGTAGGCCACCTCGTTATTGAGATTAGGCCAATCACTGTAGTGTCGTCGGCAAATTTAATTAGCAGATTAGAGCTGTGGGTGGCGACACAGTGATTGGGATACAGGGAGTAAAGGGGGGACTTAGTACACAGCCCTGAGGGCTATGTTGAGAGTCAGAGAGGTGGAGGTGAGGGAGTCCACTCTTACTACCTGCTGGTGATCTAACAAGAAGTCCAGGATCCAACTGCACGAGGCAGGGTCAAGACCGAGGTCTCTGAGCTTCCTGCCGAGCCTGGATGGAATTATGGTGTTGAATGCTGAACTGTAGTCCAAGAACAGCATTCTCACATAAGCATCCTTCTTCTCCAGATGAGACTGAGATTGATTATGATGTTTTTAGCACAGCTCAAGACAAACTGCTTAAGCTATCAGAGACCTCGAGGTAGTTCCTGCTGTGCATAGTTTGGTACAACACAAAGTGATGCTCCTCTAGGGAATTAGTATTGGGTGCCTTGGTCAAATAGTTGTAGATTAAATATGAAGTAAATATGGGGTTGCCTTCAAACAAGTAGAAAACAAGAGATACTGTTCTGTTCTCTGCTAACATAAACATGGAATGCTCACATGCACATTCTTTTGCTCTGTTGCCAGTTTTCTCTACATCCCCAGCCCTTTCCTAAGTGTAGCGGTTCCTTTCAAGAACACTGTTTTATGGACAGTAACTAGCCACATTGCGTGTGTGGTAATGAGCTACAACAAACTCTTTTACCACAACGGGCCAATGATGTCTTCACAGCAGGGGCAGATGTATGGCTATCAAGGGCTCGATGTGGCCTTTACTAATCTGGGGCTTTTCTGGTTTCACTGTTGACACCAGCTGAGGTCAGCACAAATTAGGGAGTGGTCTTAAGAATCTTACTAGTTTGTAATTGGGTTGTAAGTTGATTGGTTCATCCAGAAAACATGGCATGAATTCCTACTAAGTCTTTTTGCTGAGAATTGTTTTATTTATACCTGCAGATCACAAATGTTTTAATATCAGTGGTAACGACTACCGTGGCACAGTGAGTGTAACCAAATCAGGGCGGCAGTGCCAGCCGTGGAACTCTCAATATCCACATAGTCATTCATATACAGCTGTTAAATATCCTGAACTCAATGGTGGCCATTCCTATTGCCGGAACCCAGGAAATCACAAAGATGCTCCGTGGTGCTTTACACTGGATGAATCTGTTAAACTGGAGTTGTGCGAAATTCCTCTGTGTGGTAAGGATCACCGATCGAAATTTCTTAAGTTGACTTGAGATATGGTGCAATAAGTCAGAGTACTTCATCTTATTCTCATGTTCTGATAGGAAATCTAGAACTAGGGAATATAGACTGTGGATAAGTGGCCACCTATTTAAAATTGAAATGAGCTGGAATTTCATATCTGAGAGAGCCGTGAATCTATGGAAGTCTCCCCTTCAGAAAGCTGTGGAGAATCTGTCATTAAGTCAAATTGAGCCTGGGAGAGAGAGAATTGTAGATTTTAGAACAATCAGCTATGTGAGAAACCCACAGAAAAGTGAAGTCAAGGGCAAGATCAGATCCACAGTCTTGAGGGACTGACTGCCCTTCCATTTGAATAGACTGAAACAGTTGTTGATATGGTACACCATAACCAACCAAGCCATCTAATTGCCATTTGTGGAACCTTGCGGGTCACAAGTTGATTGCCTCGTCTCTCTAAATTATAAGAGTAATTCCATTTCAAATGTATCCCAGTGGTTATGAACACTTTTGAGATTGCCTGATGTAATAAAATAATCTGTACAGATAGAAGGATTTTTTCTTATTGGAGTATGCTAATCGTATTTTGTTGTTAATGCATTAACTTTTTCGTGCTAACCAGATTCCAATGAAAACAACAAGATGGAAATTCTGTATATCCTGGTCCCCAGTGTGGCAATTCCTCTGGCAATTGCTCTTTTGTTCTTCTTTATCTGTATTTGTCGTAATAATCAAAAGTCATCAACTCCTGTCAATCAAAGACAGCCAAAACCTATGCGAGGCCAAAATGTTGAAATGTCCATGCTCAGTGCATACAAACCAAAGGTAAGAAATGTTTATTTTAATGTTAATGTATTTTTCCACCATTACACTTTTGCACAACAATTTTACTTCCGTCTACTTTATCAGTTGTTGTCCTTATTGTGAACTCTACCTTGACTTAACCACTGTACAATAATAAGAAACTTTCCCAAGAAATTACTGTACTATTCCAATTTTACCTGCAATACGTCACAGCAAATCAGTGGAAATTCTTATCATACTCATTAAGAGTGTTCTGTCACAATTCACCAGAACAACCCAAGTGGATGAGAGCAGGTTTTAAGAACTTCCCTTTCATTAAAGTGCCTCAGGAGTATAGCCAACATCCATTCCATTGATCCTTAATATACATTTTCACTCACAGTGTTGATAGCTTTTGCACTCATGTATAATGTGGAACCTAGACACATTTTGCTCTGAAGCATTTGGTAGTGGGTGGGAAGTTAACCAAAAAGATGTAAGGTTATGGATTGAGACCACTAGGGGGCAATATCTGCATTGATGTACTGAATTGAAAATATTGATCATTGTTAGCCCATCATTTGCTTCAGATGGTCTTTTACAGAAACTAATATTTGATTAATTTCAATTAAATTCTTTGCTTCAGGTGGCTTGATTGACAGTTGGTGGTTTGTTGATGATTACAGTTGTAGTAATCATTTGACAGAAGAATGTTGTATTATTCTGCAAGAAACGTTGTTATAATCTGACAATTATGTCCCAGTGGAAGAAAATCACACCATGTAATGAGTATCATGTAATCTACCACATAATTGCAGAAAACACATTAGATGTACAGTGGCATGCAAAAGTTTGGGCACCCCGGTCAAAATTTCTGTTACTGTGAATAGCTAAGTGAGTAAAAGATGAACTGATTTCCAAAAGGCATAAAGTTGACGATGACACATTTCTTTAATATTTTAAGCAAGAAAACTTTTTTATTTCCATCTTTTACGGTTTCAAAATAACAAAAAAGGAAAAGGGCCCGAAGCAAATATTTGGGCACCCTGCGTGGCAGTATTTAGTAACAACCCCTTTTGCAAGTATCACAGCTTGTAAACGCTTTTTGTAGCCAGCTAAGAGTCTTTCAATTCTTGTTTGGGGGATTTTCACCCATTCTTCCTTGCAAAAGGCTTCTAGTTCTGTGAGGTTCTTGGGCCGTCTTGCATGCACTGCTCTTTTGAGGTCCATCCATAGATTCTCGATGATATTTAGGTCAGGGGACTCACTGGTACAGGGAAGAATGAATTTAATTAAATACCAGCAAATTCTGGAAGCAAACATCACACCGTCTGTAAAAAAGCCGAAGATGAAAAGAGGATGGCTTCTCCAACAGGATAATGAACCTAAAAACACCTCAAAATCCACAATGGACGACCTCAAGAGGCGCAAGCTGAAGGTTTTGCCATGGCCCTCACAGTCCCCTGACCTAAATATCAGTCCCCTGGCTACAAAAAGCGTTTACAAGCTGTGATACTTTCCAAAGGGGGTGTTATTAAGTACTGCCATGTAGGGTGCCCAAACTTTTGCTTCGGGCCCTTTTCCTTTTTTGTTACTTTGAAACTGTAAAAGATGGAAATAAATATGTTTTCTTGCTTAAAGAATTAAAGAAATGTGTCATCTTTAACTTTATGCCTTTTGGAAATCAGTTTATCTTTTACTCGCTTTGCTATTCACAATAACAGAAATTTTGACCGGGGTGCCCAAATTTTTGCATGCCCCTGTATGTACATTTTAAAAATAGAAATCATTCTCCAATCTCAGCTGGAAAGATACTGAAACAGTGCAGGGTTTTTCCTGGCATGGAGCAGAAATGCATTTGCAGCATACTACACAATGATGCCAGTCAGTTTATTTTGACATTTGCATTTCTGGTGGTCCAAAGTACATGGCACTCTGGGACCATCTCATGGCTTAGGAACTGGATACCAGCAACAGGGTGGAAACTAAAACTCATTTCCATGTATTTGAAGATATTGAGGAAACCCTAAAATAAGGAGGGGTAACTGGAACTAAATTTTAAATGTCTTTTAAGCGTCTTTTGGAAATTAATGATGTCCGTCCGTATATTCAATGGTGTTTTGTTCACAAGCAGTATTCCGCAAAAACTGCATTGTTATGTCTTACAGAAATTGGTTTAGAATTTATACTATCAAATACCTAAGTGAAGGATACATGGCAAAGCTGTTAAACAGAGATGTAACCAAGAAACTATTTTGCAAGGTTCTTAATTTCTGTCATATTGGGAATCTTTTAGTAAGCCTCAAGCATAGTATACTTAGGTTACTGGGTGAACGTAGTTTGGGATATGATAATCCTGAGCTCAATAATACTTTTGATGTTAGATTATCAATCTTGTTCCCTGTTACTGATGTGCATTGACATGTAAATCAGTATCCTTGGATTTAACAGTCAGCTAATAGTTTCTCCATCATATTTCCTATCATAAATCTTAAAATATTTGTGTTTGCAATAAATATATCATTTCACCTTCCTTTGATTCCTTTGTAACAGAAAATTGATATAGAATGGAATGATTCAGTTTGTGAAATTGCTATCTTGATGACTTTGAAGAGATTCCTCTTCTGGGCCGTGCACCCTGGACAGTGTGGACAGGTTTATGGTTCTTTTTTTCAGCTCTCTTCCCTCTTTTCCTGAAATTACTGACTCTTGTTGGAATACAGGTTCACAGGTGCTGCCAGCATTCCAGTGCCTCACCCCAGTGAGCTTTCTTCATGGCTGAGCCTAGACGCCAGTAATGGTAAGCAGTTTGACTGAGGGGCCCATCACAGCTACCTTCAAAGCCTGCTCCTTCCTAATGTCCACACTCAGAAATGGGAATACTGGATGATTTTATCTCTCCTTCTGACATCTCCAGCATTTAGGCAAATAACAATACATTTGCAATTGCTCAAGCTAAATTCAGTATATTTTGAATCAGCCTACTCTGGACAGTCTTTAATGGAGTAAATCGGTAAAGCTCATGTTCTTCCTTTGAAGCTTTTGATTGGTTGCAAATGATCACTACCTACCGAATTCACCATGCTAACTCCAATTGTGAGCCAACAGGGGAAGGGTGTTTGTACATCTAAGGAGTCACCATAGTAGTGCTGTTTCCCCGTTTTACATTGTTTGATGACCTGATAGCCAAGACATTTTTTGAATGAAATGTTCAGAATTCTATAGGTCATTCAGCACTCCATTAGACTCACCCAGCACGTTGCTCTGAAAACAGTCAACACTTACTTTACACAGCATCTGACCTGTACTCTTCACTGGGGGTCCTCAATGCCAACACTTGGGCTGAAGAAGAGAAAGAATCCCACTTTTTGACCACAGAACTCTGATATCTGATAATCCCAAAACTTTAACTGAAAGTAATCAGTTCTCTGAGAACCCTAAAATGCTAATAACGGATGGCTATTACAAAATTTGCATCGCATATCTTTTTGGAAGGGATAAAAAACCAAATCATATGACTGTATGATGCAACTCTTTGCTTAAAAAAAAAATACTTTCTTATATCGTTAGCCTTGTTTCAGGGTACAATAAAGTTTTTGGATAATAATGCAATTAGTTTAAAATGCAAACAAGATGAAGGAAGTATGCATTCTGAGGTATGGGGAATCTGCTCATGCTGTGTGGGCCAGGCTTTTATGCCTGCTTCTGTCTTGATTGCTTGAGATGAGAATCGTTTACACTGTTTGGTCAGTTGTGCTTTAACAAGCAATTTAGTGTCAGATTTAATAATACTCTGACATATTCCCAAGGAAATACAGTCAGCAAACTATCTAAAATAAGTTTTTAAAAGATGAATCTTGTCCTAATGGTTATGTATCATGTTTCAACAGTATAACATGGTCTTAAATGACCCTCTGTCTGTTGAAATTTCATATCAACACTTGTAGTATTATGTCTGCAATATAAATCAGTTAATTTCTACCAGTGTAAATTACCCTGACATCTTTTACATGTTTTGCAATGTCATCACTGAATTGAAGAGGAGGCATCCAATAATGATTCAGAGCAGAAACTGTTTCAAAAGCTAGGGAAGAGATTTTTCCTTATCAGTTTCACTGTTGGAAATTTGAGCTTTAGAACCTAAACATTCTTGTACTTCACTTCCAAAATTTAGTTCTGTCAATCAAGCTGCATCCAGTATAGTTACTGAGGACTTATATTTGTATGTTTATTTCTTCTCTTTCCTTGGATCTTGCGCATTGCTGACAATTCTGTGATTGATAGAGGTGAGGGTGAGTGAAGGTGATTGATCCTTGGTCTTATTCACAGTTTTCTGCTGGACCCTCAGTAAAACTGCTATTGGGAAATTTGTGTAGACTATTGAGGCAAAACTGTATCAGTTAATCATCAATGCAGTGCTAAAGAAGTGATGGGGAATACTGCATATTTTTAGAGGCCAAGTTTCCTCCTGTTTCATGTGAAAGCTTTGATTCTTGCTGGGGTATTGTTATATTACAATCTTCCCTGGGTTCTGGGGTTTGAAGGATCCCTTATGCTGATTGTGTGGAAGTGAGTAGAATTGACAAAGGATCATCATTAAATCCTGGATGTAGTAGCAGCCAAGACAGTTTTTGCAAGTCTCTAATTCAATATCATGATGTCAAAAGCACGCCATCTTTCAGGTAGTCCTTTCAAGTAAGTTATCATCACTTAATATATAAGACAAAATATCTTTTCCCTTCCAGTTTCCTTTATTGTATCCAGTTCAACTGACAATCCAAACTGAGATGTATTCATTTTGACATCTCAGCTGTGGATGTGCATCAATTGATTTGAGTCTGCTGCAGCTAAAAACTTTTTTCCCCTCCCTTCACCAGGTTCATCAGCTATCCATGTTGAGCTTCTAATAATAAATGCCGGAATTTCTAATTTATTATCAGGAAAAGTCAAATTTACTGTTTGAGAGAAACCATCTGCTTTCTACCTCCCCACGACAATGCACATCTGTCTGTCATAATTTTTGGAAATTTTCATTTGAAATCCACATTCTTCATTGTGGTACTTTTCTTAACCCTCAGAGAGAAAGATTAACCCACTTTTGTCCTCTAATTCTAATCTTAATAATGTTGGCAAAGAGCCACCATCCAACATTGAGGTATATCCCTGCCAGAAATGTCAGTTTCCTGCAGTCTATAGTCTTCTGAGGCTCCTGCTTTGACAGCAGCTTTATCATTGTCCATTGCATGTTTGCATTAGGATTTAACCAAGTCCTACATCATCTCTTCAATCATTTTTACTCATGGACCGCCTTTCCTCTGCTTTGAAATTTCCGCTAGTTTAATGCATCTTTTGCCCTTTAACTGATTTCATACCGTTCTCATATTTTCCACTGTTATTGGAGCTGCTCTTAATTGTCCATGCTATGTATAATTTAAGAGATTTGACCTCATGACCACAACTTAAATGCGTTTTGGCATGGCATTCTATTGATTGTCCTGCTGTCTACGTTATGTATTATAGAGCTCCGCTCTTGGAGTCTTCAAACTATTTCAAAACTGGTTCTGTTAAAAAAAAGTATTGTTACGTGACCTGCCTAAACATTGTTCCATTTATTGTTTATCAAATTATGTTTAAATTATTATGTGGGTAATCAATAGCTCATCACCTGACTTTGTTCTCAATTTCAGGATTTTCTCACTACTGTATTCTCTTCTCAAGACTCTGATCCTCACTGTCCATTCCTTATAAATTTCACATAGTTTTCAGTATGCTTTCATGTCATACACCATCGATACTTGAAATCTACAGACATCTCTTAGAATAGTAACTGACTCATTACCTCTTGATCCCCTCTGTTCCCTAAAGTGAGACAATGAAAGTCTTGTTCCTTTCTATGTTTTTTTTCACACTAGTCTAACCAGCAGCTGTCACCTCCTCTTTCTGGTAGATCCACACACTTCATCCATCAGCATTACTGGATTCTCTTGCTGTGAGTTCAAATAGAATTCCCATCTCTTCTGTTGCTTAAGCTGCCTCCAGGAAGTCTGGTTTCAGTTTTTCACTTTAGACCCTTCTTTTTGTCTCAACATCTCTCAAGTCTTATAAAGTTCAGGCATATCCCAAAAGTGATTACTGCTTCTGTATCTATATCTGAGGTTGTTATAGCAGGATTTAATAAAAATCCTGTTTTTATTTGAAGAACCGTACCACTCACCAAAACCTTGAGTCTTTTTCCCTGCATTGCAACTTTGCCTTTATCACCAATTTATTCTCTAATGAACTTCCTTGCTTTATTTTGCATTAAAAAATGTTCTGTGTTTCTTTCTTGTTTCTTTCCATATTATTACCCTTGAATTCAAAACTTTTTCTCAAACTCGTACAAGAGCTTTACCTCCTTCAATCCTCCCCATTTCCAGTAATCCTCACACTGTTACAAACTGAACTTCATATGATCCAATTTTGATTTATCTTCATCTTCAATCTTCCTGGACTTCCTCTTACAAATTTTAAACTTGCTTTTCTGTTTCTCAGTTAAAAGCAAATCAGTAAAATGGTGCATTCTGAGATCACTCGGAGTTCTTCCAGCTGTAATTAGCTAACTTATTATGGACTGAGACTTGAGCAAGATCTTCTTGAGTCTGAGATGAAGTAATATATTCTGTGAACTGTTTAATGACCATTTATTGGACATCGTATTGAGAGCACAGGTGAGTAAACACTTCATATATACTCCCCAGTTCTTTAGTGAAGACTAAAATGAAACAGCAAGAGTTCGACAAGAAAGGTAATTCCATTCGTCCTGATCCTCCCTGTCAGCAGTGCTTGAATTAAATGTGGAAAGCACTTTGACGAGTTTACTTTGTGTCTCTGTAGCATTGTCACTCTGAGACTGGGTAATTGGAAATGCTGAAGTTGATGATTACAAATGTGCATCTCATCCCTGTAGCACAACAGACAAGTTTCTGATCATAAAGGTTTGTACAGTCGGCTCTCCGTATCCGCGGGTTCTGCATCTACGGACTCAACCAACCATGGATCGAAAATATTCAAAAAAAAAAATTCCAGAATGTTCCAAAAAGCAAAACTTGAATTTGCCGCACGCCGAGCACTACGCTGAATCCACGCGAATGAAGTGATGTGTGGGCATACCCTGCTGTAGCCCCCCGCCATTTCAAAGATCCTCAGTCTCTCTCCAGCACTAATTGTTTGAGCATTGTTCGCCTCACGTCTCGTTCATTTGCTACTTGTATTGTGAGCGAGAGGAAGGACCTTAAGGCTAGCTATGTAAAGCGCTGCAGCCTCAAGAACTTAAAGATCACGGAAGAATCGGCATCGGCTCATGCTGAGGCAGCATCAGCGTTCCCAGAAGAGCTACAATGGTTGAGTCTGTATTGAACATGTACAGACTTTTTTTCCTTGTCATTATTCCCTGAACAATACAGTATAACAACTATTTACATAGCATTTACATTGTATTAGGTATGATAAGTAATCTAGAGGTGATTTAAAGTACTGTATACAGGAGGATGTGCGTAGGTTATATGCAAATACAACGTCATTTTATGTAAGGGACCTGAGCATCTGCGGATTTTGGTATCCGCGGGGGGTCCTGGAAGCAATCCCCCGTGGATACGGAGGGACGACTGTATATTGATGGCATCTAAAGATTGATGCAATACAAATTCAACTTCCTTAGGAAACAAGAACTGGAAGTGTGAAAATTGGGCTAATTTTGTTCTTGGACTGGCAGTATTGATCTAACAGATATTGGGCTCGAAATTTCTGCAACCAAAGGGAATGATGTTGTGCTGAGAAAATGAGAGCAAGATTCACACAGATTATTAGCAGAGAAAATACAAGAGAAAGCCCAGAAGACAAGAAGTTCAAGCTTCTCTTTGGACAGTGCTTGGATGTGTTTTTTTTTTCAGTGCCACACATAAGAAAATCATTTTTTTTCTGGTGGAACTATTTAATTATTATTTCTGGACCAAGTTATGCTACACTGGAAATCTGATCAGGTGCTCCCTTTTGTGAATAATACTTATGTGATTGAGGCAAGTTATGCATCAGGCATGCAATGGCTGCAATGTGAGTTTATATTATTGATGGGGAGATTTGACCATGTGGTTCTAAAGCGAGGCTATCATTGAGCACTCTCAGAATAACAACATTTTTTTATTGCACTGGATTCTATGGGCACCTTAGGGTGCCTCCCTAAGGAGCCCATAGCTTGATGCTGGGGTAGTTCCTTTAATACATTTACTTATATATTTTCTTTGGGGCCTGCTAATTCCCTTTCCTCACCCCTGTCTCCACTATGCTAATTGTCACCTTAGGCAAGTTCCCCTACTCACTACATAACCTTTTACTTTATTTTTCCAACATAATTCACTCCCAAACTTTACCTTTGTTGTGGCCCAGTCCTTTGTCATGAACCTCCCTGCCTCCATCTCTTGTCCCCAATCTTCCAAAGAGCTCTTGTCTCCTTCTGCCAGCCTTTTGTTTCCACAATAATCTACATTGGTATCTGCACCCAGATCCACTCCAGCCACTTTTCTGGACTTGCTGCTGTTTTCCTTTGTGTGCTCTACAATGGCCTAATGCTTCAAGTTAAGGCCTCTTTCCTAAGTAAGGTCCATTTAGTTGCTGCCAACATCCCTTGGGCCTCAGATACAGTTGAATTTTGCAGGACCAGGCCCAGAACCACCCCTGTAATTGAATTTCCAGGCTAGTATGTGTAGTAACTTTGGTTTATGTATATGTGCTCAGTCATAATCTCATAGATTTTGACATTGTATTTTAAATTATCTGTTAACTGAGATTCGCACTATTACGTCCTCATCCATGACTGTGAGGTAGTTCTACTCTGAAAACTGATGAAATGAGATTGATCTATAATTTCTCATAACAGTTTTTGTTTCACAATTCTCTTGATCATTGTGCCTGATTCATACTCCTTCAAAAGCCATCAGCAGTTACCTAGTATTTCATCTAAATGACTGTTGTTCAAATTAACCATCTCAGTGGTGTTGACAATCTGTTTGACTGCACATGCAATAAGTGCTGAGACTTATCCTTTTTCCATGGCCAGAAAGCATACTTTGCACTAGAATAATGAACAGCGCCCTTAGCCAACTTTTGTTTCCTTTCTCTTCTCCTACCCAGGAGAACGGAGGCTAATTGAGTAACCCATGGCTGCTCCAGCTGAAATTGGCCAACAGAATGAATAAAGTCTAAAGTTATTCCTGGTCTGTAAGTCTCAGGTTTTGCCAATTCACATCCTCACTTATAGAATGCAAGATTAATTATATAGAATTTTATTTTCTGTGTAGAAGATAAGAGATGATAAGTTTTTTTAAAAAATTAAAGTTATGTATAAACAGTTTATATTTCAGTTTCTT
This sequence comes from Mobula birostris, assembly GCF_030028105.1. NCBI lineage: Eukaryota > Metazoa > Chordata > Chondrichthyes > Myliobatiformes > Myliobatidae > Mobula > Mobula birostris. The sequence continues at coordinate 62,292,768 of NC_092381.1, read as the reverse complement.
TTAAAAGGAGAATCCAGTGAAGATCCAGGGAACAAAAAAACAATGGAAAATGGGCTCTTTAATTGTTTCTTTTTCGAAACACAGTAAATGAAACCCAGACTTGCATAGTACTTAACATAAGTGGTTTTTCAAGAAAGAGGGAGAGAAAATGAAGAAATCTGGGCTGTCTGGAGTCAGTTGTTTTTCTTCCACTGAGTTCAGTTTATCTTGGCTGGGAACCGAGTATGTATCTTTCGTTTGCTGTACAGTTTGATCGGCTGAGTACAAGACCAGTCTGTCAAACAAAACCAAGCAGATTTGCTGCCTCCTGTTGAGATGTAAGTCTTCTTGGATCTCTAAAGTTATGGCTCCTCTTTTCTCTTTTGATAGTCATCCAGTATCGGTGTGAAGAGACAAAAATAAAATCCACCAGGAGTCATGGAGAGGTCAATTTTCTTTTATTACTGGGTATATAATATAGTGTATGTCAGCTTAAAACAACATTGCCCTTGAGGATTTGCTCTTAATACAGACCATCTGTGCACTTATAATGAAACTTTATTTCCTGCCATTGCTATGCAATGCATGGGTTCGTTTTTCAAATCTTTTGCAGCTTTGGAAGGATCTTAATGGTGTTTATTAAGTGGCAGAGCCTCTAGTACTCTAAAACAAGATTCTGAGTTATGAGGTGCTGCTAGAAGCACAATGTGTGTTTTTCATTTTTTTTTTAAAGCCACCTATTACAAGTTAGTTTAATATGGGCTATTTTGGAAAAACCTACTCAAAGTCACTTGAGAGGTTAATGCCTCTGCTTGCTTTTCTCTTTTTTTTCTTGACGGCATAGTAGTTCTGAGCAAACCATCGGTTTTGAAAGAGTAAAAATTCCAACAGTACGGTCCCAGTGCAGAGTGCCTGAACCTGCTGAGAATGTAGCTCGGGAGGCCCTGTGTTCATAGTTCCCAATTTTCCACCTGTTAATTTATGCAAGTGACAAATTATATGCCATTAGCACCATTTCCCCTGACTTGCACCACTGATAGGTGAGGGTCCACACAATCAGAGAATGTAAATGTCAATGTTTTGATCTATATAATCTTTGTTTTACTTCTTTCTGGCTGAAGTATCACAGCTGGAATGTAAGCATGTTCTTTGTTAAATACTTGACAACTGTTCTTGAATCTCTTGCATTAAAGTTAGTATGGTCATTACAGCTCCCTTTAGAAGCTCAGAGATTAAACATTTTTCTTGCTTTACATTATACTGAGTCATAGAAATCAACAAATCCTGGGTGATCCTTGGCCTTTTCCAAGCCAGCTGATTCCCATCTGGGTTGTCTGCAATTTTTGTAATGTCTTTGACCCAGAAAAAAAAAGGAAGACCAGTTCAGCACTCTTGCTCCTGATCACTCTTCAGTATCTTAGAGTGTTATTCCTGTTAGGTTTTATAACTCCAAAACATAAAACCAATTACAGGAAAGAGACGGGAGCCCAGGAGAACGAGTCTTAGTTTTGATGTTATTTTAAGTGAGGAGCACGCTTATGATGTGGCAGCATGATGACGTATGCCATTTATGTACTTTTACATATAACCTGTAATTATTTAAACAAATGCTTAATCAAACAATTATACATATATACAATATTACTTACTCAAATATTAAATACACAATACTTCTTCCTGTTTAGCTTTAAACTCCAACTCAACGTACAATGTATCTCAACTATATATACAATATACTATATAACTACTATATAGACATCTAGAGCACAGTAAATATTTATTTGTCCCATACAGATTTAATTTCTGTGGAGGCTTCTTATTCTTATGGGATAATGTCTTTCCTGACGGGGTGGAGGAGGGGTCACTCTACTTGGCAGGTGAGACTTGTGGCTGTGAAACAATCTCAGGTTCTGGAGCCTCTTCTGTGGTGCTCGTAGGAGTTGATTCTGGGTTTGCAGTAAGTCTTTCTGACAGCTCTGGATACCCTTCATCTGGACGTGTTAGCATGCTGAATAGTGCATGGCAAACTTCACTGGGTAATGTGAATCATAAATTGTGAGTACAGTGTCTGACGTCACCATTTCCTTTAGCTTTTGGAAAGCCACCTCACACTGCTTTGTCCATTGCCATTTCTTCCTCATCTGCAGTAATGAATTCAAGGGGTAGAGCACAGTAGCCAGGTTGGGCAGGAACCTAATTGACAAATCCTAGATGCCTCATCCTTTGCCTGAATTTTCTCAGTACACTCGTGTAATCATTGTGCAAAGGTGGTATGACCACAGTAAATAATGCTTGGTTTAAAGAATTCACACGTTACATTGTGCTCTGAGCCCATAATCTTCTAATTTTTTTGAAACTGTGCTGAGATTTTGAAGATGTTTCTTGTCATCCATACTGGTAACCATGATGTTATGCAGGTAACACTAAGTACCTGAGCAGCCTTGTAGCACCTGGTTCATAGCTTTCTGCCAGAGCACAGGTGCAGATGCTACTCCAAAAGTAAGCCTATTATAATGAGAAAGCCCTTTGTGAGTGTTTCTGGTGAGGAACACTTTGGACTCTATTTTATCCTTAATATAAGCACATCTATATGAAACACTGTCACAGCAAAGCAGCATCCATCATCAGGGACATACACCACCCAGGACATGCTCTCTTCTTGCAGCTGCCATCAGGAAGAAGGTTACATGAGTCTCAGGACTCGCACCGTCATGTTCAGGAACAGTTACTACCCTTCAGCCATCATGCTCTTGAACCAAAAGGGACAGCTTTACTTGCCCCATCATTGAAATGTTCCTACTTCCAATGGACTCAGTTTCAAAAAAATCAAAAAAACACATGGATCATGAGCACTTGCTCGAGACTGCCTTGATGTTGGAAGTAGCACAGGGTTGACATGCAGGGGCTTTGAAGTGGGAACCATCCTTTCTTGCTGTTTCATTGATTAGCCCACTACATCTCAGGTGGGCTCGACAATGACTTTGGTATCCCAGAGTTCCACCCCCCCCCCGCCCCCATTGTGCCTTCCCACTCTCTTAATGTATCTTGGAGCCTGGGAGAGGTCTTTTCGCTTGATCCAAAGACAGTGACTGTCTCTGTTGTGGTTCTGGTAGTTTGCTGTAGAGTCTGACCACGGATCCCTAGCTCCTTCAGCAATTTGATGGTGGATGTGGCTATAAATCTCCTTCAACCCACTTTCACAGAACAAACTGGTTTTCCAGCACCGTTGTTGAGCTTCAGCTGCTGGGTCTGCAGAGCGCAGCCTCTTGCCCTGATATGCTTCAGCCATTGAATCCTCCAACAGCATGTGAGTTCCACAATGTAGACAATCTGTAATGAATTAGACCAGAGAACCAAGTCCGGCCTGAGGTTGGTGGTAGCAATTTCTGGTGGAAAAGTGAGTTGTTTGTGATATCCACCAGCATTTTCCAGTAATGGACCATGTTCATCTGTCCTGTTTCTGGCTTAGGAAGGAGATTAGTTTTCCCTTCCTCCCAGACTAATGCTGCTGGTGTCAGAGCATTAGTAATTCTAGGGTGCAAGGAATTGGTTGCTATCCTCTTGGTCTCAATTGCTGCAGCCAAACTCTTCAAAGACCTGGTTGTGACACCACATGTATCTGCCTTGTGAGAGGCTGGTTTTGCAGCTTTGCAGGATATGCTTCACTTGCCCCATCATTGAAATGTTCCCACAACTAATGAACTCACTTTCAGGGACTCTTCAACTCATGTTTTTGATATTTATTGCTTATTTATGTATATTATTATTTCCTCTTTTAGCATTAGCACAGCTTGTTTTCTGCATTCTGGTTGAATACCCAGTTGGGTGGTCTTTATTTGATTATGATATGGTTATTATTCTGTAGATTTGTTGAGTGTGCCCACAAGAAAATGAATCTCAGGGTTCTATATGGTATTTTGATAATAAAATTTACTTTGTACTTTGATACATATGAGTTTTCCATTGCCATCATTCAGCACTGATGTGGCATCATCTAGTATCTTTCTCAATTCACTTTCAGTTGACTCTTACAGGGGATGTGGCATGCAAATAGTGGGTGGATCTCCAATCAAGTTGTAGTTGTCTCAGCCAATCATGGTTCCACAATACTGACCCTCATGTTTTAACCATATACAAACCGAATGTGGCTTGTTGGTTGTGGTATTTCACTGTTACGAATATCATTTCCACAGAAGTTATCTTTTCTCAGTATAAAGTCTTAGTTTGGATATCTGCAGGCTTAAAAGTTCAGTATCTTTGAAATGCCAAACAAACTCATTTTGTGGGATGACTGAAACATAAGAGCCAATGTCCAATTCCATTTTAATTACCGTTCACTTCTGGTGTAAGTGATATTGCTTGCCTATCGTTAGTTTTCACATTGTAATTCTCAAGGCAACTCAGTCCTGTGTTAATCACATCATTACCAGATTTTTCATCAAAAGTATGCAGATTAGTGCTCTTTTTGAAACTGCAACTTGACTTTTTATCTTTTTCTCTTCCCTATGCAGTCCATTTCTTTTTGTCTGCCTGACGCACTGTTTGTATACATTCTACTTTGTTGCATTTTCTGCAGCTTTCTCCTTTAAACCTACTGTATGTGAGCCCCTGCCACAACACCAACATGATTTGTTTAGCCAGGCTGGTTTCTGTTTAGGTGTTGCAATTTTGTTCACGCTCACTTTCATTCCTGACTGCAACTCAATTGTGTCTTCACCTGCTGTTTTCATTGATACAGCTATTTTAACTGCTCTTTTAAATATAAGTTGTGTTTCAGTTATGAGCTGTTTTGGAATGCTTTCTTTTAAGATTCCACAAACTAATTGACCTTTCAATGCACTATTAAGCCCATCACTGAACTGGCAATGCTTAGACAATCTCTTCAATTCAGCCACCTACGCTGAAATGGACTCCCCTTCGTTTTGTTTCTGCTTATGAAACCTAAAGTATTCTGTATTCAACAAGGTCTTCAGTTCTAAATGTTCCTGCATTACTTTCACAAAATCAGCAAAGGTAATTTCAGCTGGTTTTGTTGGAGCAGTCAAACTCCTAAGCAAACTGTTTGCCTTTAAACCCAATCCACTCAGCAACACTGCCACTTGTTTCTTATTGGTTATTTCATTTGCTTTAAAGTACTGCTCAATTTGCTCAGTATACACGAGTCAGTTATCTTTTGAGCAATCAAATATAACTATTTTTCCAATGTAGCCAGGAATTTCTGCTTTTTTTAAAAAATTATGATTTATTATCACCCACTACCTTTACATAGAACTTGTAATGAATCATTTAAACAAAGAATGCTTAGCAAACAATATATATGTAATATTACTCAAACATTACTGAAGTATTAAATACACAGCAAGTACAAGCTTGGACATCATTTGAGGGCAGTCTTAGGCTTTGTAGTGATGTAATAGCTTTTTCACAAAATCTAATTGATATACAGGTTAAAAATGGTTAAAAAATGTGGGTAAAATAACACAGGGAATCATGACTGCCATAACCTGAACAGGGAAACCTAGGGTGGGGTGAAAAGATATCCATTGCAGCTGTTGAAACTTTCACATTGTGCTTCTGTAAGCAGAGTTTGAAACAAACTGCTTGTTATCTAATTTATAGCAGTTTTTGAAAGAAAAAGCTTCAACTCTTCCTTTCATCAATGATACAATTTATATATATTTTTAAAATTTTATTGTGTTGATGTTAAAACTTATGAGATCTACTTTCCATTTCTCCAGCAGAGCAAAGCTAAGGAGTTGCCTCTTTCTGCTGTTCGTTTTATGGAAGAGCTAGGAGAATGTGCTTTTGGAAAAATCTACAAAGGTCATCTTTACCTACCAGGAATGGATCATGCGCAGCTTGTTGCTATAAAGACCCTGAAGGATTTTGGTAATTCTCAGCTTTGGGCAGAGTTCCAGCAGGAGGCATCCCTGATGTCAGAGCTCCATCATCCCAATGTTGTCTGCCTACTTGGGGTGGTAACCCAGGAGCAACCAGTCTGCATGCTCTTTGAGTACATGAACCATGGTGACCTTCATGAATTTCTCATCATGAGATCACCCCATTCTGATGTTGGTTGCAGCAGTGATGAAGACGGCACTGTCAAATCCAGCCTGGACCATGCAGATTTTTTGCACATCTCCATACAGATAGCAGCAGGAATGGAATACCTGTCCAGTCACTTTTTTGTTCACAAGGACCTTGCTGCACGCAACATCATTATTGGAGAGCAACTAAGAGTGAAGATATCGGATCTTGGCCTTTCAAGAGAAATATATGCAGCTGATTATTACAGGGTGCAGAATAAGTCCCTCCTCCCAATTCGATGGATGCCTCCTGAAGCTATACTGTTTGGGAAGTTCTCAAGTGACTCAGATATTTGGTCTTTTGGTGTGGTGCTATGGGAGATTTTTAGCTTTGGGCTGCAACCATATTATGGATTTTCTAATCAAGAGGTGATAGAAATGATACGTAAGAGGCAGGTACTCCCATGCCCAGAAGATTGCCCCTCTAGAATGTATGATTTAATGACAGAAACCTGGCATGAGATCCCAGCCAGAAGACCACGATTTAAGGACATTCATGCCAGGCTGAGATCCTGGGAAGGACTATCAAGCCATACCAGTTCTACAACGCCATCTGGTGGTAATGCCACAACCCAGACAACATCTCTGAGTGCAAGCCCAGTTAGTAATCTCAGTAACACAAGGTATCCAATTCATATATATCAAGCACAGGGCCTACCCCAGGGCCAGATTGGAAGTCTAATTGGTCCACAAATAGCTCAGCATCAGAGATTTATTCAAGTTAACAGTTACCCGGTGCCTGCAGGATACGCTGCCTATTCAGCTACCCATTACCAGCAAGGTCCGCCACGAATCATTCCACATGGTCCACCTCCAAAGAGCCGGTCACCTAGCAGTGGAAGTGGATCAACAAGTACTGGTCACGTGACAAGCTTGCCTTCCTCAGGATCAAATCATGATGCAAATACTCCATTGCTCTCTCATCATTTATCCATGGCAAGCCATCCAAGTGGAACTAATGTGCCAATCTTTGCACACATATCCCATAAAACAATGCAAATGGACCCAGTACAGGCTACGCTACTGGGGGACAGTGATGGCCAGTTGGCAAATGAATCTGTTATTAGGGCTGAAATGTAAAACAAAATGCATATATATAAAAATATATATTCTTAGAATTTGTTTCAACAATTTTATAATTGTGTATAATCTGATTTTAGAAAGAAAATAGGGAACGAAACAGAGTTATATACATGATAATAACAGCTCATCTAGTCTGTTAGCAATTTAGTACTCTGGTCCTGACTAAACAGCAATGGATGCCTTCTATGCTTTTTATTTGCTTGATTGCTCCCTTTGTGTCCCAAATTTTGCTGGGTTGCATGTTTGATATTATCTTGTACCTCTTCCACGTGGCCTTTCTTCCAGAGTCAGCCTTCACTCGATTGATGGGCTGCTCATTGTTGGAGGACACAATTGCTGTACCTCATGCAGACCTATCTGATGTTAAGATACACACTGGTCTTTCAACAAGAGTCACTGAATTGTGGTCTGTCGTTGATCAATGTTTCCCCTCCCTTTGCCAATACAGAATGCCGAGACAAGTTGTAGTCATCCAGGTATTGGCTTGGATGAGATTTTGTGTATCCAGAACACGGAACGAGCCAAGGAGTTTCATGTCTGTAAATTTCTGTATTACACTGGGCAGTGTATTTTAGTGTAAAGACTATTTGTAAACTGCACCAATTTTTTTTTACCTAATGACTTCTTTCATACGTTTGTTATTTCTATGAACAGAATCCCATACAACCGTAAACGTGCTTTAGGTATGTGGTTTAGTGAAATAAACCTTGCATAACTAGCAGCAAATTTCACAGAACAAACCTTTTTTTAAATGAAAGTGCAACAAGTAGAATTCTGCAGTTTTTTTAAAAACGAAAATCAACGCTTTGAAGACATCTTTTATAAGCATATCTCTGGAATGTGTAGTTCTTTGGAATTTCTCTAGCAAAGTTGGATTTGATTATTATTGAATTCATATGTTTTGGGGAAATGCTAATGGTAACATAAAAGGCTACAGTTATAACGTGTTTGATTCAAGACTCATAATTTAGAATTTTTTAAATTTATATAAATAGTAAGTTTAAATTTCTCTTATTTTTTTGTTGCTATGCAACTATTTAATGTAAATTGGTCCGACATGCAAGCTTTGAGATGACAATCAACTTTTCTTAATGGGGAGATTATTGTGTGTTTGGGAGTCTGATTTGGTGAATAAACTGTGGTGTTAGTGAGGACCACCATTCTTTAAAACAATACTCAGATCGATGCTGAAAGGAGAGAATGCCAGGATATGTTGGAGCTTCTCATGAACAATGTTGAGGACAAACAGACCTTAATCTTATCAAAACATCTGATTAAAATGTAACTGAAAGAGCATCAACTGACTCCTTTACAAAGAACTGGACACATTACTTTCCTGAGCATGTGAGCTGCTATGTCATGCAGTCACTGAGGTTGTATAAAGTTTTTTTTTAAATGATGAAACATAAATTACACTAGCATTTAGATTTCGCAGTGTGATCAGAATTTGATTTGTACTTCTCGCAGACATTTTCATTTTCAAAACCACTTCCTGCAAATATTTTGTGATGAGGTGTGCTTTTCTACTTTTGAATATCTATTGTTATGTATATCTTACAATGATACGGATAATATGTTTATAAAGAGAAGGCAAGCATTCGTGGCTAATTACTTAATGTGGGTTATATTGTAACAGGATTTATTTCTCCACATGTATTTTTGCACAGATGTTTTTTAAATGTTTTGTATGAAGAATTTCAAATACATCCCTGCATTGTATTGATTGTGTATTTTACTGCTACATAAACATGAGTGATGTAATGAATTTAACATGATTCTTTCCCATTGTAACTCATAGACTAGTCAATATAACACTAAAAATAGGAACTTGCTTGAAGGTTTGTGGGAAAATAACTGACTATCTTGTGTGCTACTGAGTCATAAATACCAGAAAGGCCATGGGTTCAATAACCAATCTTAAGAGGAAATAGAAAAAAATACATTTATTCAGGTTGGAATTCTTTGCCACGAATGTGGCTGGTCCATTACTTCCATAAAAGGGCACGTTACGCAAATAGGAAAGTAGGGTGGATTAATGTTTTCATTGGAGGAAAACTGAATCAGATGAGCAACATGGCCTGGTTCTGCGTTGTAAGATTTTATGATTCTTGGGCTAGGAGGAGGCTGCTCTACTGTCTTGATCTCATCCTTCATCAATACATTTGCCGGCTGTAGTTGGCTTTTGGCCTTGTCACACAAGCTTCCTGACCAAGAGCCCTCCTGTTTGTCATCAGTATGTGAGCAGGATCCCAGACAGAAGATATTTTTAAAAGGAATTCTACAATTAAAAGATATAGAAGGATGAATGTTGCTCCTCTGATATTGCATTCCTGATCATTCCAGTCTAGCCACAGGTGAGAAGTTCTGTAGTAATTAATGTTCTATCATGGCTAGTTCTTCCTTTTGGCAAGTTTCTGGTTTTAGCTTAACATTCTCAGTTATCATCTCGATCTCGGAAAATGCATTCCAATATGCTTTGCTGCTCCTTCAATCTGCCCATGCACCTCATTGCTTAATAATCTTCTACTTTCTTCCACTACAAGTAGCCATTTACCAGCCCTGTGCTTATAATTTTCTTCCCAATGCACCAGTTCTCTAAGCCCAGATTTCCTGCCTGCCTTACTATTTCATCTACAGACCCTTTCCCTCCAGTTCTTTACTCATTCCATATGCCTGTACTTTGACTTTCCACTCTAATCTTCTCCCATCCTCTGATCTCAGTGCCTCACCCACAAACTTCTCACCCAATTATCTCCATTATAATCTGCCCCAGTTCATTCCCATCCTTATCAGTGTAATCTTTGACTCTTCTCTCTACTCATCCTTCCCCAATCTTTTTTCAGATATTCATACACAACAGCTGTGCAATTTTCTCCATATCATTCTCTCCCTGATCTTTCCCTCACACGGTGAAGGATCAATGAAGGATGAAAGGCCTACTCCATGAATTTGCCTGGGTACAAAGCCACCAATTCCAATCATGCTAATAAGTGAGGAAATAAAGGAGGAATACACACTTTGTAGACTGAACAAATAAATTGGAGATAAATGGAAATACACAGCAACAAGAAGACTAAGGGAGACTGAAGTAATGAACAAGGGTTTCAGAAAGGAAGGAAGAAAGGTAAAGACAGGAGTTACCACATCCATGGTAATCTGGTAGCTATGATCACCCAGCCATGGAAAAACCAACTCAAATTCCATTCTGTTAATTTTAATGGAACAAATTTCATAGAGATTCTATAGCATTGTGTGACACACTCTATAGCACAGACAGTGGTAAAGAAAGCTGACCCTACTTCAGCAAAAAGAATATGGAAACAGTAAGTTTAGTCTTTCCTGGTACAACTGCAAATGTTAACTATTTGGATTTTTTTTTGAAATCAGTAACATAAATTTAACTATGAGTGAATCAAAACTGTGAAAACTGTATAATATTGCCAGGAACTGTAAAGGGAAGGCAAATAAAGATAAACACAATCATAGATGTACACCTTTGTTATGAAGCTTTGTTTTGGTTAAGAACCTGAATTGTGGTTAAATTCCCAATGAAACCTGGTGAGAAAATGAGGAAGGTGCAGGATAGATGCATTCCAAAAATGAAAAAAAAAACTCAAATGGCAAAATAGTACACTGTGGCTGAAAGGGAAGTCAAAGCTAATGTAAAAGCAAAAGAGAGGGCATATAAAGCAAAAATTAGTGGGAAGATAGAGGATTGGGAAGTTCTTAAAACCCTACAGAGAGCAACTAAAAGAATCATTCAAAGGAAAAGATGAAATATGAAAGCAAGCTAGCTAACAGTATCAAAGTGGATAGTAAAAACTTTTTCAAGTATGTAAAAAATAAAAGCTGGATGAGAGTGGATAGAGGACCACTAGAAAATGAGGCTGGGGAAATAACAGGGGACGAGATGGTTGATGAAGTAAATGAGTATTTACACTAGTGAAGTTTAAGAGACTACCAGGGACAGGTATATGGAGGAATCTAAGGTGGGGGCTTATATGGGAGGCAGGGTTTGAGGGTCGGCACAACATTGTGGGCCAAAGGGCCTGTACTGTGCTGTACTATTCTATGTTCTATATGTTATAGTATTTTGCATCAGTCTTCACTGTGCAAGACACTAGCAGTGTGCCAGATGTTAAAGGGTATGAGGGAATAGAAGTGAGTGCAGTTACTATTACAAGGGAGAAGTTGCTCAAAAATCTGAAAGACCTAAGGGTACTCAAGTAACCTGGACCTGATGAACTGCACCCTACGGTTCTGAAAGGGGTAGCGGTAGAGATTGTGGAGGCATTGGTAATGATCTTTCAAAAGTTATTGGACTCTGGCATGGTGCCAGAGGATTGAAAGATTGCAAATGTCACTCCACTCTTTAAGAAAGAAGGAAGGCAGAAGAAAGGAAATTATTGACCACTTAGCCTGACCTCAGTGGTTGGGAAGATGTTGGAGTCAACTGTTACATGGAGAACTTGGTGACATAGGACAAAGTCAGCATGTCACCCTTAAGGGAAAATCTTGCCTGATGAACCTGTTGGAATCCTTTGAGGAGATTACAAGTAGAATAGATAAAGGGAGTGCAGTGGATGTTGTATATTTGAACTTTCAGAAGGCCTTTGACAGGGTGCCACACATGAGGCTGCTTACCAAGTTAAGAGCCCATGGCATCACAGGAAAGTTACTGGCATGTTTAGAGCATTGGCTGATTGGCAGGAGACAGTCAGTGGGAATAAAAGGATCCTTTTCTGGTTGGCTGCCAGTGACTAGTGGTGTTCCGCAGGGGTCTGTGTTGAGACTGCTTCTTTTTATGCTGTATATCAATGATTTAGATGATGGAATAGATGGCTTTGTTGCCAAGTTTGCAGATGATAATGAAATTTGGTGGAAGGGCAGGAAGTGTTTAAGAAACAGGAAGGCTGCAAAAGGTCTTAAACAGATTAGGAGAATGTGCAAGAAAGCGGCAAATGAAATACAATGTTGGAAAATGCACGGTCATTCACTTGGGAGTAGAAATAAATGTGCAGACTATTTTCTAAATGGATAGAAAATCCAAAAATCTGAGATGCAAAGGGACTTGGGATTCCTTGTCCAGAACACCCAAAAGGTTAACCTGCTGGTGGTGCGGAAGGCAAATGCAATGTTGGCATTCATTTCAAGACGTCTAAAATACAAGAGCAGGGATGTGATGCTGAGGCTTTATAAGGCACTGGTGAGGCCTCAACTTGAGTATTGTTTTGGGCTCCTCATCTAAGAAAAGGTATGCTGGCATTGGAGAGGGTTCAGAGGAGGTTCACAAGGATGATTCCGGGAATGAAAGGATTATCATATGAGGAATGTTTGATGGCTCTAGGTCTGAACTCACTGGAATTTAGGATTGGTGGGGGGGGGGGGGGGAGGAAATCACTTTGAAACTTTTTGAATGTTGAGAAGTTTAGACAGGGTAGATGTTGAAAGGATGTTTCCCATGGTGGGGAAGTCTAGGACAAGAGGGCACAGCCTGAGGATAGAAGGGTGTCCATTTAAAACAGAGATGCAAAGAAATTCCTTTAGCCAGAGGATGGAGAATTTGAGGAATTTTTTACCACAGGCACCTGTGGAGGCCAGGTCATTGGGTATATTTAGGGCAGAGATTGATAGGTTCTTGACTGGACACGACATCAAAGGTTACAGAGAGAAGGGTGAGTGGTGGGGCTGAAGAGTAGGAAAAAAAAGCATCAGCCATGATTGAATAGTGGAGCAGACATGGTGGGTCAAATGGCCTAACTCTGCTTCTGCCTTTTGGTGAGTAAGATTAAATCCCAAAAACACAGGGCAACTCCAGAAAGCAAGACATTTAGTCTAAGAAATTTCAAATACAATTCAAAAGGGAAAATAAAAGTTCCTGAAACTCTAAAGAAAGAAAGTCAACACACAAGGTCCTAGTTTAAATATTTGAACTTGTCGCCAAATTTATTTATGTATTGCACAGAGTTGGCCATTCAAGCCCTTTGAGCAATGCCGCCCCAGCAACTCTCAATAAACCTGAATAACCCTAACGTAATCACGAAACAATTTACAATGACCAATTAACCTGCCCAGTACGCCTTTTGACTGTGGGAGGAAAGCGGAGCACATGGGGGAAACACATGCATTCCATGGAGAGGACGTATAGACTTCTTACAGAACAGCGCTGGAATTAAACTCCAAATTCTGGAATACCCTGAACTGTAACAATGTCACACTAACTGCTACGCCACCATAGTGCCCCAATTATTAGTGCTTCCAGTCAGAAGCAGGTTAATGAAGGGGAATTGGTCTGAGTTCTATAGTCAAAGTCGAGTTTAAGAGAACAAAGTCCATTGTAGAGAAGAGTGCTCAAAGTAGTCAGTTGAAGTCTCAGTTGGATACATCAAGTGAAAAATGATCTAGACTGCCAACATATGCTGTAAAGTATCACATGAATAAAGTATGCAGCAATCTCCATTAACAGAGCTATAATTGTGATGTCAACATATTTGGGAAAGGGGGCAAGGTCAAAACACTTACTCAACTCCTGTTAGATCTATAAACTCAAAATTCCACTGATTTATTCAGACACTTTCAACAAATTATGTTGACAGAGTAGCATTGAAAGTACTATTAAGTTTTCTTTGCTCATTAACGAATAATATTGGATTAGTTCCAGTTACTATTTGAAATTCTCAGTAACCTGCCCATTAAAAACCCCAAGCAGATCACTAAATCACTATCACTGCTGATCAGCATTATTGCATATTAATCTATGCAATATCTTCCATCTGAAAATCTAGTGATATGTTTGAATAATTTTCCAAATGGTAAGATGAATAGTATTTCAGATCCACCGGGGCACTTGTCAACTAATTGTTAGTTAATTAGTTAGTTAAGCCTATCATCCCTACTGGGATACAGGCTGCCAACAACAGCTTGCCAGAGTTGTTTGTCCTAGGCCAATCATTCAAGTTGTCCCCAGGAGTAGCCCATCTTCTTGGTGTCAGCTTCCTGGTGTTCTTTGGATGACCTCAATTCCATGTTCTATTGGTGGTGCTGCTGGATCATAGAAGGATGATTAGTTCTGTGGCTTCCACAGACCTGCAGCTTTCATCACACTACTTCGTACGTCTTCTGGATGAAGATCTTTATTTTCCCAGGGATGATGTCTTTGTAGCTTCTGTTGGCAATTCTGTAACTCTAGGATGGGGTTATTAGCCCCATGCCCAAACCTCCTCCTTTCTCCACCAGGCTTTAGACCATCCAAAGTGGAGTTGTCAACTGGTTGCTCCTAATTTAAATCATTAATTGATTAAAGAAAAATTATATCAGATCTTGCATTTACCAAAGTAAACTGTGTAAAGTTAGGTTGTAAATAGCTTTCATGAGAAGTTGGGAATGAGGTCAATTGTTTTTAAACTTAACTACGAATTCAGTTGACTTTATTTCTGTCAATTAGCTGAGGATATGCCATGACCTGATGCTAATTTCAATATAAGCTGACAATGGCAAATCATACACATTTTCCCCCATTCTCTTTCGATAATATTCTCCCATTGTTTCTGGGACACTGGGCCATAATCATTCTGGTCTGTGCAGCATTAAGGATGGTGTAATTGGCTACAGTGTGAGCTGTCAAGGGTCATGACTACTGATCACTATACAGTATTGTGTAGGATTGTATCTTTGTTAGAAGACTTTGACAATCTTGGCTCAGATTTCCCCATCTCTTTGGATATTTCCATCGCCCTTTCAGAAAACAGTGAGGAAGGCATTTTTTTGCAATATGCTGTAGTAAAATCATACTCCACCAGAAAGTATCAACATATTTATGAAGGTAGAAAAGGTTACACAGGGCAGCAATGTTGGGTTAAAGGGATGCACTTGGCAAACTCAAAAGTTCAAAGTACATTTATTATCAAAGTATGTAGACTTTATACAACCTTGAGATTCGTCTCCTTACAGGCAGCCACAAAACAAGAAACCCAAAAAGAACCTGTTAAAAAAATGACCGACACCCAATGTGCAGAGAGAGAGAAAGAGAAACAAATCGTGCAAACAATATAAGTACGAAAATAGCATTTAGAATGAAAGTGAGTCCTCAGACACGAGGTCCAGAACAGGCCCACCTCCTCAGCCTCAGTTCAGCACATAGCACAGTAAACATCATGGAGCCCGCAGACACAAAGCCTGGAGCAGCCTCAGCCTCAGTTCAGCACAGAGCACAGTAAACATCATGGAGCCCACAGACACAAAGCCTGGAGCAGCCTCAGCCTCAGTGCATTGAAAAGTGGAGTAAATGTTGTGGAGCAGCAAGCAGAACCAGCCTGACCCTTGCCTCTGGTCCTGACACCTTGCCTTTCCAAGCCACCTGGCCCAGCGTTTAAATCATTCAAACACTGGTTCATTCCCCACACCGGGACCTGGGCCCTGTCACGTCAATACGCTCTGTGCCTGGACCCGCTGCCACATTTCAGCCCCTGACCTTTCCAAATCGGCCCAGCATCTCGCTCTCAGTTTAGCTGGAAGGGTTCCTAATCTGCCTTTCCTCCGTTTCTCCACTCGCCCTGACTTATTTTCAAATATGCCTCGACCTCGCCCTGACTTCATCTCAAATATGCCTCAACCTCGCCTCACACCCGCATGCTTCAACCCTCGACTCAGCCTCGCCTTTGCTCACCTCTTCATTGTTTGCGGTGATGCAAACTATGTATGTTAAAATTATAAACGCAAACAACAGGAATTCTGCAGATGCTGGAAATTCAAGCAACACACATCAAAGTTGCTGGTGAACGCAGCGGGCCAGGCAGCATCTCTAGGAAGAGGTACAGTCGACGTTTCAGGCCGAGACCCTTCGTCAGTCCTGATGAAGGGTCTCGGCCTGAAACGTTGACTGTACCTCTTCCTAGGGATGTATGTTAAAATTATTTTTGTTTTAAAGATATTAATTCATTGGATAGTGGTATACTTTTATGTTATTTGCTAATATGAGTAGAATGTCCAATGAACTCTTCAGTGCTTGCATTTAATGTGCACTGAGTATATGTCAACACAGCAGTTCACTGAGGTTAGAGAAGCTTGCATTTTTGTTTTCCTGAGCACCAGATGAATCAGTGATTAATGAACAAGTGAGGAATGACACGAAAACCTCAGTGAAGCATACAAATGGCATATTGGCCTTCTTACTCAGGGACTGGAGTTTAAAAATAGTGAAGCATTGTTACAATCATATAGTGTGTCTGCACCTGCAATACTGTGTACAGTTTTGACATTACAGTTTTGAAAGGATAAACTGGCATAGTACATGGGCCAGATTAACTAGGTTGATTCCTGGGATGAGAGGATTGTCCGGTCACAAAAGGTTCTGTGTTCCTTTAAGTTTAGAAGGATGAGGATGATATAATTGAAATGTCAAGACATGGGAACATATGAAATGGTAGATGTTTCCACTAGTGAGCAAGTCTCAGACAAGGATGCATACATACAAGGGACAGTCATTTAAGACAAAGTTGCATAGGACTCTTTCACAGAGGATGGTGTATCTTTGAAATTTTCTAAACCAGCAGGTTGTGGAGGCTCCAATGCTCATTATTTAAAGGGAATATATTTTTGAAAGATTGGAGAACTGAGAGCTATGTGAAACTGGCACAGAGAAAAGGATTTGAGGCTTAGGGCAATTATCCACAAACGAAGTGAACGGTGCAGCAGCCTTGAAAGATCAGAAGACCAACTTTAGCTCCTATTTTCTTTGTTCTCAAGTCTTCTATCAAAAACTTGAGTATAGAGCACCATACTGACTTACGCACTATAGGAGGGATTTTATTCTGAGGGAACGCGGAGGAGATTCACCAGTATGTTGCCTAGATTGCTGGAAGAGATTAAGTAGGTTGAGCTTGTATTCCCTTAGTGAGGGAGGTTGATAGAAGAATATTAGATCATGAGAGGCATAGATAGGGTAGATAATCAGAATCGTATTACTGTGATAGGGTATTGAAAACAAGAAGGCAAAGGCTTAGAGTGTGAGTAAGGCGTATCAAAGGATGTGAGAGCTAAACTTTTACACAAGTGTAGTTGATACCTGGAGTACATTGCCAGTGATGGTGGTGGAATGATAACAATGATTATATTTAAAGAAAATTTCATCAGACATTTAAATAGCAAGGCAGAGAAGACCCGAAATGGGATCAGTATAGACAGGCAAAAAGGTCAACATGGATGTGGTGGTACCAAGTGTTCATTTGGGGCATTATTGCGGGAGGAGAAGATGGCAGCACGACGCAGTGCGCGCAGCTCTCCGGTGAAATGATATCGTATTTGTAAGTAGGATGCCGCACACAATTCTGATTTGATGGAGACAGATGTGAGAAGCACAGAGGAACATCTGGAGAAAACTTCTGAAATGCCCAGTTCGCTGCCACTGTTACTGTGCGATTGAGAATCTCCAGAGGGAAGGCCCCAAAATCCCCGGCTTTGCCTGCTGCTGGAGGCTGGGGTCGAAGCATTCGACAGAGATAGTGCTCGGTACTCAGTGTCGGAGGGCTGATAAGAGGCTCGAAGTTTTCGGACGACTCAGAGTCGGACTGTGGTCGGGCATGGCAGGGAGAGTTTTTCTTCCTTCTCCCGTCTGCATGAGATGTGGGACTTTCGAGAGACTTTGAACTTTTTTACTGTGACCATGGCCTGTTCTTCATCAAGTTATGGTATTATTGCACTGTTGTAACTATATGTTATAATTCTGTGGTTTTTGTTAGTTTTTCAGTCTTGGTCTATCCTGTGTTTCTGTGATATCACACCAAAGGAATATTGTATCATTTCTTAATGCATGCATTACTAAATGACAATAAAAGAGGACTGCGTGTCCTCATAATCTAATCTAATTTCAATGTTATACAACTATGACCCACTCAAAATAACAACACAAAAAATATCACAAACACTGCAGATGCTGGAAATCCATACAACACACACAAAATACTGGAGGAACTCAGCAGGCCAGGCAGCATCTACGGAAAAAAGTACAGTCAGGTTGAGACCCTTCACCAGGACTGGAGAAAAAATGCTGAGGAGTAGATTTAAAAGGTGGAGTAGGGGAGAGAGAAACACAAGGAGATAGGTGAAAACGGGAGGGGGAGGGATGAAGCAAAAAGTTAGTAAGTTGATTGGTGAAAGAGGTACAGGGCCGGAAAAGGGGGAGTCCGATAGGAGAGAAGAGAAAGCCATGGAAGAAAGAAAAGGAGCACCAGAGGAGAAGATAAGCAGACAAGGAGATAAGGTGAGAGAGGGAAAAGGGGACGGGGAATAGTGAAGGGGGGGGGGAACAGAAATCGATGTTCACACTGGGAGCACCGAGCACAGCATATGACCCCAACAACACTCACAGGTGAAGTGTCGCCTCACTTGGAAGGACTGTTTGGGGTCCTGAATGGTAGTGAGGGAGGAGGTGTAGGGGCAGGTGTAGTACTTGTTCCGCTTGCAAGGATAACTGCCAGGAGGAAGATCAGTGTGGAGGGACAAATGGACAAGGGAGTTGCATACAGAGTGATTCCTGGGGAAAGCAAAAGTGAGGGGGGCAGGGGGAAGATGTACTTGGTGGTGGGATCCCATTGGAGATGGCAGAAGTTGTGGAGAATTATGTGCTGGATGCGGAGGCTGGTGGGGTGGTAGGTGAGGACAAGAGGAACCCTATCCCTGGTAGGGTGGAGGGAAGATGGGGTAAGAGCAGACATACGTGAAATGGAGGAGATGCGGTTGAGGGCTGCATTGATGGTGGATTTCCTTCATTCTAGAATGAAAAGCCTCATCCTGGAGCAGATGCAGCGGAGATGGAGGAATTCAGAGAAGGGGATGGCGTTTTTACAAGTAACAGGGTAGGAAGAGGTATAGTCCAGGTAGCTGTGAGAGTTCGTGGGTTTATAATAGGCATCGGTAGATAAGCTGTCAACAGAGATGAGTCCCCAACACAAAAAATATTATGATTCCCCTTTCTTCCTGATTTTCTTCCCTCTTTTATTGTTTACTCTAGACACGGATATAAGTCACATAGCTTTGTAGGCATAGTGCTTGCCACACTTGCAGGAATAAGTGCATGGAGGCAGATCTGCGGAGAGGGCTGAGTGAACAAGGGAGTTACATAGAGAGCAATCTCTGAAGAAAGCAAAATGGGGTAGGGGAAGGAGTGAAAGATGTGCCTGATGGTAGGATTCTGTTAGAGATGGCAGAAGTTGCAATCAATGAATTGTTGGTTATCACATCAGTGGAGGCATGTGGTGTGGTAGGTGAGGACAAGGGGAACCCTATTCCAGTTACGTTTCAGGAGGATGGGGTGAGGGAAATGGAGGAGATGAGAGGAGAGCCTCAAAAGCAGTGATGGGAAACCCTGTTTTCCAAAAAAGAAAAGGGAACATCTCAGAGTTCAGGAATAGAAAGCCTCATCCTGAGAACAGATGTGGCAGTGGCAGAGGCAGAGGAACTGAGAGAAGGGAAAATCAGTGGGCAGGAGCAGGCAGAAACAATGGGCCTACTGGGATGGTTAGGATTATGGATCTTGGGTAGGAGGTGGAAACAAGCAGTGGGGTGTGCAGGAACTATAAGGCTGGTGGCAGTACATGGGAGATCTCCAGAAGTGATGAGGTTGGTACTGCCTGATCCTTCTTAGTAGGGTGTTATTTAAGGGGTCAGAGGTGGTATCTGAGTGCGGCTATCTAGCCTCAGCGAGGTAGATGCTAGACTATAACAGCACCACCTTTGTCAGTGGGTTTGACAGTGAAGTTAAAATAGGTACAGAGAGAGTGGAGGGCAATGCATTTCCAGGAGCTGAGGTTGGATAAAGTGAGTGAGACAGTTGATGTCCTATTGGCAGTAAGAGATGAAAAGATCCAGAGCAGGCAGAAGGTCAGAGTAGACTGTCCAAGAGGAAAAGGAGAACTGAAGGTGGGAGAAAGGGTCATCAAACTGCTCAGCCTGCCTTAGGCGACCCAGATCTCTCCTTATAATTCAAGGCCTCCAATCTGTGCAACAACTTTCTTGATCTTTTCTGCACCTTTTCCAGCTTAACCACATTCTTCCTAGGTGTGGTGACCGGAATGCTCCAAGTGCAACCTAACTAACATTCTATACACACACAAAATGCTGGTGGAACGCAGCAGGCCAGGCAGCATCTATAGGAAGAAGTACAGTTGACGCTTCTGTTGTTTTTAACATGCTGCGTTCCACCAGCATTTTGTGTGTGTTGCTTGAATTTCCAGCATCTGCAGATTTCCTTGTGTTAACATTCTATACAAGTGTAATATCCCAATTCTGTATTCAGTGCCTTGGCCAATGAAGACAAGCATGCCATACACCTTCTTCACCATCCTGCCTGTCTGTATTGCCACTTTCAGGGAACTGTGTACTTGTACCTTAAGTGTTCAACAGCACTTCACGACTCTGCCATTCGTTGTATATGTTCTGCCCTCGTTTGAATGTATTGCTACACATTTTGAGTTAAATTCCATCTACCAATCCCTTGCCTATTTTCCCAGTTGATCTGTATCCTGTTCTAATCTTAGAGAACCTTCACTGTCCACTATACCAGCCATTTTGCTGTCACCAACAAGCTTACTGTCATCATGCCACTACATTCTCAACCGAATCATCAATACATGACAAGCAACGGGAGACTGAACACTAATTCCTGACGAACACCACTAGAAAGCCTTGAATATGAAAAACCTTCCACAGCTAGTTTACCTCAGATCCTGTGTACTCTAACTTTCTGGACTAGTCTACCATGTGGGACTTTGTCCAAAGCCTTGTGAAATCCTGGTAGACACCTGCTGTCCTGCCCTCATCAATTCTTTTGGTCACTTTTGGAAAAAAAACAATGACTTCATTGTCACACACCATCCTGACTTAGAAGTAAGCAGGTCCTTATTGTGGTATTAAATTCCTGGAACTGAGCAGTTTCTCAGTTGCAGTTTGGGACTTTTTTTGGTCATGGTGTCAACATTTTTTGTTGTTTTTAAAAAATTTCTTCACTTTGTATAAATCATTCATTCACAAGAAATTATATCATAGGCAACTCCAGCATTTGTCCAATCAAGAAAACCTTCACACGTTCTACCAGTCTGTTGTCGCCAGTAAAATATTTTATGCAGTGGGGTGCTGGGGTAATGGCATCAACACGGGTGATGCCAACAGGCTCAATAAACTGATTAGAAAGTTTAACTCTGTTATAGAAGTCAAGCTGGACACACTGGTGGCTGTGGTAGAAAAAGGACCCTACGGAGAATCCTGGCAATTCCAGGCAATGTTTCTCACTCTCTGCATACCACCTTGGCTGAACAGAGGAGCACTTTTAATAATAGACTAAGACAAACACTGCCTAATGAAGGCATTCTTCTACTCTGGAAACTTTTTGGAGAGACATTTTTAATATTATCTCAAAGGTATTGAATATAGATATCTCCTCACCCTACTACTGCTATCTTTGGATTACCTAAAATTTCCAGTAATCTTTCTCCTTCAGCCCGTAGAATGATTGCATTTCTTACTTTAATGGCAAAAAGATGTATCTTACAACATTGGAAAGAGCTTAATGCTCCAACTACCTTTTTTTGGTTTTCTCAGACGATATTATGCTTGAATTTGGAGAAAATTAGAAGCAATCTTTATGATTCCTCACTTAAATTTGAACAGACCTGGAGATCTTTTATTCAATATTTTCATTTAATGAAATTTTTTTTCTTTTTTTTTGCTCCATATTTATATTCCCTTCTTGTTTTTTTTACTGTTTTTAATGGAGGTCGGGTTTGAGGACGTGATTTTAAGTTCTTTAACTCTACTTGGTTCCAAGTTAGCTCACTGCTTTGCTTTGCTTTTAGTTAAGTTGCACGGTGGATTTTTTTGGGGGTTTTTTTTTGGGGTTTTTTTTTCCTTTTCTCTATTGATATACATATATAAAAATTAGTATACTATTATGTTACCTTATTATGTTATGTTTAAATTACATTGTTTGTATCATTCTTTTTTCTGTATTAATATCTCCTGTAATTTTATTATATTCTAACAGTGTATTAGTGCCTATATGGCTTACCTTTTTGTATACTTATTCAATAAAAAGATTTAAAAAGAAAGAAAGAAGGCATTCTTAATCTCGGCCATTAGACTCCATAATGAGTCAACCTTTAGCCGGAGAAGTGATAACCGCACCCCCCCCCCGCCCGCCGTTAGACTGTTTAAATTAACTTTTTTTTTATTCTTTCTTACTTACTGTGACACTGTCATTTCCTTTGAGATCAATGAAGTCTCTACCTTTCTCTATCTATCTAAAACACATTGACACATTAACAATTCTGTGGCAAGTATACTTCACACATGATTTCTTGTTTAACTTACTCGATGGGACGTTATTTAGATGCTGGAGATTCTCTGGTTCGAAGTTGATGACAGCAATCAAATTAATTAGAGGAGGGAGGCTCAGTTTCTGAGTGTAATGAAAATTGAGTTCCGATGTCTACCGTGCTTTTGAGTCCCTGAGCAACAGCGACTGCTTGCGACCACCAGGGGGCACAGCCGCACGTGGGGAAAGAATCTGACTCGTCACCTGGCAACCAAAACAATACTTCCGGTATCCGAGCAATACTTTCGGTCCGCAGGGTTAGGGGCGGTCGTCAGTCGTTGGATGGTGAGTGCATTTTACTCGGGCCAGCGTCGAGTAAGGGACGCGGCCGTGGGTTGAACGGCATGTCTACTGTTGGCTGCGAATATGAAAAGCGGTTTCTTGCAAAATGGCGCGAAAGTCTATATAACTGTCGATAAAAATGCTTGAGGTGTCGAACAGGTCCGACTGTCTCTCAGCTCTCGAAGTCTGGTTGGTGGGTTACTTGGAGCTTGCAAATCACCTCTGTGTGGCAGGTTAAGGGCAAGAGACTTAAAGAGGAGTTGATGGGCATTTGTAGGGGAGTGGCTTGGCTACAGGGGAAATAAAGCTAGGAGTCAGTTTGGAACCAATCGGCCGAATAACCACCTTCCGCGTCATTCTCGGTATACAATAAGGTTAATCATGGTCTGGACTGTGAATGAGAGATGCTTACTGGAGGAGCAACAGTTTGGAACAAGGCACCATCCACACCCCACTTCAGTAAAACTTTCAATAACACTATCCCCAAAGAATATCCTCAATAACCCCTTAACTAAATCCAAATATCCTCCGAGGTACCCCTTCCAAAGAAATATCTTGATTATCCACTCTTCAAAAAAAACCTTGTTATCTCTACTCATAGAACAATCTAAATACCTTCAGCATAAAATTAGCTCCCTAAAAGCATAATACAACCATGAAAACTTACCTGACCCTCCTCCAAAATCACTATCAATACAACTCCTGAATTCAGGTAATACCTTCTTATGAAATACCACACTCCACCCCATCACTTGCATCTATCCCAGTAATCACATGACAATTAGTGCTTTTGATGCCACACAAAACTATCTTCAATGATGATCCTGCATAAAATCACCTTAAATACCTATCCTTTTGTGAGGGGCAAGTTGTACCTTATGAGCCTGATTGAATTCTTTTGAGGGTGTGACCAAGCACTTTGATGAAGATAGAGCAGTGGATGTCGTGTACATGGATTTTAGCAAGGCATTTAATAAGGTTCGCTAAGGTACGCTCATTCAGAAGGTCAGGGAGCAAGGGACCCAGGGAGACTTGGCTATGTAGATTTGGAATAGGCCTGCCTAGAGAAGGCAAAGGGCAGTAGTAAATGGAGTATATTCTTCCCAGAGGTCAGTGACTAGTGGTGTTCTGGGACTCCTGCTCTTAGTGATTTTTATAAATGACTTGGATAAGGAAGTGGAAGGGTGAGTTAGGAAACTTGTATATTACCGTTACCAAAGTTGGTGGAGTTGGGGATAGTGTTACAATGGGACATTGACAGGATGCAGAGCTGGTCTGAGAAGTGGCAGATGGAGTTCACCCCAGAAAAGAATGAAGTGGTTCACTTTCAAAGGTCGAATTTGAAGGCAGAATACAGGGTTAATGGTGGGATTCTTTGGAGTGTGGAGCAACCCTCCATAGGGTCCTTGTCCATAGATCCTTCAAAGTTGCCGCACAAGTTGACAGGGTTGTTAAAGAAGACCTTCAATCATTGAGGAATTGAGTTCTATAAAACTCCGGTTACACAAAACTTGGAGTATTGTGTTCAGTTCTGCACACCTCATTATAGGAAGGATGTGGAAGCTTTGGAGGAAATTTACCAGGATGATGCCTGGATTGGAGAGATTGTTTTAGAAGGATAGGTTGGGTGGGCTAAGACTTTTCTTTTTAGAGTGAAGGAGGACGAGAGGTGTTTTGATAGAGGCTTAGATCAAGTGAATAGCCAGGGACATTTTCCAATGGCTAATATGACAGGGCAAAATTTTAAGGTGATTGGAAGAACGTATAGGAGGAATGTCAAAGGTAAGTTTTTTTTTTAAATACAGAGTGGTGGGTACATGAAACAGCCTGCCAGGAGTAGTGGTAGAGGCAAATACATTAAGGACATTTAAGAAACTCCTAGGTAGACACATGGATGATAGAAAAATGGAGGGAAGACCTTAAAGTAGCTTACAAGGTCAGTACAACATCATGGGCTGAAGAGCAACATCAGCCTATACTGGCTGTAATGTTCTGTGTTCAATCATCCACAGTATATTCCCAAAATAATCTTCCATCTTAGTGTTTCCACCACAATCGCTCAAAGCCCCTACCCTGAATATTCTCGACACCAGGCATCACAAGGCTTTCAATTGCCCTATATGATCCTCAATATGCAAGAATATAGAGAGAGCAGAAAAGACTCACAAGGGTGTTGCTGGGACTGGGAAGGCTTGAGTTATAAGGCAAGACTGGATAGGCTAGGTCTGTTTTCCCCAGAGTAAAGGAGACTGAAGTGTGACCTTATAAAGGTTTATAAAATCATGGCACATGAATAAAGTGAAGGACTACCCTGTATTTTTCCCAGGGTAGGAGAGACTAAACTAGAAGGCATGGGCTTAAAGTGAGAGGGGGGAAAAAAAATTAAAGTGGAACTGAGAGGCAAGTTTTTCCACATAGATTGTGCTGAATAAATGGAATGACTTGGTAGAGGAGGTGGTAAAGGCTGGTAGAATTACAATGTTTAAAAGACATTTGGACAGGTACGTGGATAGGAATGGCTTAAAGAGATATGGGCTAAATGCAGGCAAATGAGACCAGCTCAGTTAACCTGCTTGACAAGGATGTGTTGGGCCTATTTCTGTGCTCTACAACTCTTTGGTTTGAATACTATTACCACGCTATCAACACATCCTGCATCACACAATGTGCACAGAAGCCTACTAAATATACCAGCTCAATACCGTTCCTAGTTCAGTGTCCTTGTACTACCCTTAATATTTCCATCCCCACCATAGAAAGCACCCTGACTACTCCTCCACGTTATTCCACAATTTTCTGTCAATAACCCCTATTACCTCATATACACTCTATCACATTCAAGTCAAAGACAAAACAAATTGTGCCAACAGCAGAAAGCAAGCAAAGAACATGTGGAATATCAAATATCAAACCAGGAGCCCAGTAGTATTCAGATTAGTTCAGTTCCGCATGGCTGCACTAGCCAGTGCAGGTTGCAGGGCCAATCTTCACCGAAGTGCCCGAGTCTGCATTGATCACCCAGATCAAACCACTCAGAAACAGCAAAAATAAAGAGGAACCAGAGTCCAGAAACACAAGCAACATGAACCTCAAAGTCCCCTGAAATTAGCCCACAGCCTCAATCAATCCTTGCAACATGGAACTCAAGACTCCAGTACTTTCCTCCAACAGCAGCTAGTGAGAGGGAGAGGAAGATCAGGCAAACAGCACTGAACACCCACCCGTCCTGCGCTCTTGTCTTCGTTGACTTCAACCTTGCTCGATGCTCAGTCAGAGAGAAGCAATGGAGTCAATAATAGGCTCGTGCTCTCACACCTCATTCGGAGAGAAACAGTGAAATTGATCATCAGCTTGAGGCCTGTCTCCTTTCCTCCAGGTCTCCAGGCTGCACGCTCAGCTCCAAACCTCAGTAAACTCCCTCCGTGACAGCAAAGAGCTGGATTGCTCAATCAACCCAAGGACACACCATTAAAATGTAACTCAAATCACAAACAAGAGAAAATCAGCAGATGCTGGAAATCCGAACAACTCACACAAAATGCTGGAGGAACTCAGCAGGCCAGGCAGCATCTAGGAAAAGAGTACAGTTGACATTTCAGGCCGAAACTCTTCAGCATGTAGATCACAGGTTCCAATCACACACAGCTTAGTAGTAGAATCATATTTGAAAGAAGTAGTAGTAAAATAAGTAGATTCATGACCTGTCAGCAGGATGTTGTCGTTGGCCGCATTGTTCACTGGCGCCTTTCTCAATTCCCAATGTTCTCTCATATTGAAATCATAGTATCCTCAGTGCCCTTAACCAGCCTCTAGTGACCACTCAGCCCTCAGTATTCCCCTAATGCCCACTGCCAGTGACTCCAAGACCATACCCAGTGCTACTTAAATGTACCCTAATGACACCTTTAATTTGTCAGCAGCCCAAAACTTTCTGTGACCATCTAAACTTTCTTTTCAGCCTTTCTAACCCACCCTCAACTGACTTGCCCTTCACTTTCCTCAAAATGTTTGTGCAGCTGCTATCATCTCAGTGCCTTCAACACCTCACCTTAGTGCAGCCTTCGCAGTATCTAACTTCCACTTGCAGGAACTTAGATTTATGTTTGGATATGAAGTCTTTCAACTTAAGAGGACTTCACAATCATCAAACAATCAATTTAATGTTTGTAATGTAAACACTGCTAATAATATAAGCATTGAAAAATAGACAGAAGTATAGGCATATACTATACACCTTGATAATCTGTGTGGAACTTAAGCTTTTGAATGTTTTGAGTGTAGGCTTAAAAGATAGGCGAGAGTTGGCACTGAAAAGTGCAATTCAATCTTAACTGTTTTCTGAGCATATTATTAAAATTAAGATGTTGAAAGGATTTTGTTGGTAGCATTTATTTGCTCAATGTTAATAGACTGTAGAACCACTAAAGGCAAAAAGTTAGCTTTATTTGTCACATGTACGTTAAAACATACAGTGAAATGCATCATTTTTGCCAAATTAAATTAGCAAGGACTGCTGGGCAGCCCGCAAGTGTTGCCATGCTTCCAGAGCTAACATAGCATGTCCACTTCTCACTGACCTTAACTGCATAGCTCTAGAACGTGGGATGAAACCGGAGCATCTGGAGGAAACCCGTGCATTCAGGGGAGAACATAGAAACTCCTTACAGACAGTGGCAGGAGTCAAACCTTGACCTTACATCTGGATTTGTGAAGTGTTGCACTAAATATTTTTACACCTGTTTCGTTCTCTATTGCAGGTATGGAAAGCAAGGCCTGTTCTCAATAGTGAACAGTAGGTTTTGAATTCACAAAATTTGCGAAGTGATGCAATCATTTTTATGTGCTATAATGGTGACGTAGGAACAAACCACTGAACTTGCACAAATTGCATAGACAAGAGAATTTGTACAGGTATATTTCTTCCATGATACTCAGAAGGGCTCAAAAAAGATATTCATATATGTATCAACACACATCAAAGTTGCTGGTGAACTCAGCAGGCCACACAGCATCTCTAGGAAGAGGTACAGTCGACATTTCGGGCCGAGACCCTTCGTCAGGACCAACTGAAAGAAGGGCTAGTAAGAGATTTGAGAGGGGGAGATCCAAAATGATAGGAGAAGACAGGAGAGGGAGGGACGGAGCTAAGAGCTGGACAGTTGATTGGCAAAAGGGATATGAGAGGATCATGGGACAGGAGGCCTAGGGAGAAAGAAAAGGGGGAGGGGGGAAAACGCAGAGGATGGGTAAGGGGTATAATGAGGGGGACAGAGGGAGAAAAAGGAGAGAGAAAAAGAATGTGTGTATATAAATAAATAATGGATGGAGTACAAGGGGGAGGTGGGGCATTAGCAGAAGTTTAAGAAGTCAATGTTCATGCCATCAGGCTAGAGGCTACCCAGACGGAATATAAGGTATTGTTCCTCCAACCTGAGTGTGGCTTCATCTTTACAGTAGAGGAGGCCGTGGATAGACATATCAGAATGGGAATGGGACGTGGAATTAAAATGTGTGGCCACTGGGAGATCTTGCTTTCTGCCTACACGTGCCCTTACACTTTCGCCCTTACACTTTCTCCCTTACCACCATTCAGGGCCCCAGGCAGTCCTTCCAGGTGAGGCGATACTTCACCTGTGAGTCGGCTGGGGTGATATACTGCGTCCGGAGCTCCCAATGTGGCCTTCTATATATCGGCAAGACCGAACGCAGACTGGGAGATCGTTTCGCTGAACACCCACGCTCTGTCCGCCAGAGAAAGCAGGATCTCCCAGTGGCCACACATTTTAATTCCACGTCCCATTCCCATTCTGATATGTCTATCCACGGCCTCCTCTACTGTAAAGATGAAGCCACACTCATGTTGGAGGAACAATACCTTATATTCCACCTGGGTAGCCTCCAGCCTGATGGCATGAACATTGATTTCTCAAACTTCCGCTAATGCCCCACCTCCCCCTTGTACTCCATTCATTATTTATTTATATACACACATTCTTTTTCTCTCTCTCCCTTTTCTCCCTCTGTCCCTCTCACTATACCCTTTACCCATCCTCTGCGTTTTTCCCTAGGCCTCCTGTCCTATGATCCTCTCATATCCCTTTTGCCAATCAACCGTCCAGCTCCTGGCTTCATCCCTCCCCTTCCTGTCTTCTCCTATCATTTTGGATCTCCCCCTCCCCCTCCCACTTCCAAATCTCCTACTAGCTCTTCTTTTAGTTAGTCCTGACGAAGGATCTCGGCCCGAAACGTCGACTGTACCTCTTCCTAGAGATGCTGCCTGGCCTGCTGCGTTCACCAGCAACTTTGATGTGTGTTGCTTGAATTTCTAGCATCTGCAGATTTCCTTGTGTTTGCGTTCATATATGTATGTCAGTTTCAACAGCATAATGTCTTTCTACTGCAAATACTGTATTGTAAATTGGGTGACTATTATGATTAGATAACCAAGTGTGCATACAAATTCCATATGCATTTGGCCATTTAATACATTCTAATCTTTTACTGTTATAACTTAGCAACAATATTGTTTATTTAAATATTAAGCATATTTGATTTAATTTGTTCATATAAGATTACTAGAAAATCTAATTTAAAATTTTTTTTTGATTCTACAAAGCTGGAGAAAATATAAAATGTCCTTTACATTGTCAGGAAGATTCTTCATTTGATGGGTACTCAACAACTGTGAAGCTCATGCAGTCCAAGGCTTATTTGTTGCTGGAAAGGGAATATATTGAACTTCAAAAAGTTGGATTCTTTGTGAGTTGAAATAGTTCATATTCATATTTTTATAGATTAGTCACTGCACAGAAAGATAGAAATCAATTCATCATATCCATATTGTTCACGACCGCATCAACTCCAGCTCCACCCAGCAGGCCATTTTCTGTTGCTCTCACAAACCTTTTGTGACAATATATATATCTAATTTGCCGTGCAAAGGCACAATGAACCCACCTCCACAGAATGTATTCTTGATTCTAACCAAATACCGAACTAAAACAGTTCTCTTATTCCCTCAATTCTCAGTCAATTTATTTTTTACCAGTGAGGTCTTGCCCTTGACCTTCCACCAAAGAAAACCATTAAAGCCACAGTCAATCAGCATACAGCTACCTTCTTCGATCCCATTATCCATGCTTTCCAGACGCATTATTTCATAAATTTCTATCAAATCTCCCCTCATCCTTCTCAAGTCCTTCTCAAGTTGTTGCTCCTCAAATCTATTCTTATAATTGAAGTCCCTCATCTTGGGAAAGTGTTTTTTGGATTCCATTTGAATAGATTTCATTTTGTTATTTTCTTATCATTTGCATTCCTCTTATTTATTAACTTGATCTACTGACGCTTTATTCACTTCTGTTCATATTCCTGGTGTTTATTGGTTCTGTTTTTGTATTCCATCTTTTTTTTTGGTTTTTACTCTTGTCACTTCATTGTTTATTACATAATCCTGCCTTCCCATAATCTTCCTCCTATTCTTTTCCTCAAATGTTTTCCCAGCTTTCCAGCAGAGTTTAGTCTATTTCTGCCACTCTTTCAACTTATATTTTCTATCCATACAGTTCTTCTAGTAATGTTTAATGGCAGTGGGCAGACCAACATGAGGTGCATTACTGCCACCTGCTGAGCATCATTTTTCTTCCATAAAGTCCTTTCATATTTGTGTTACTATAACTCCACACAGTACCATGAGAATTAAAATCCCCTGATAATTAGCTAACACGTTTCTACCATTCTATTGCATGATTAAAAAAGGAAAAAGCCATTGTAATCCTAAATTCGCCACTTATTTTTCCGTTTTGCAGGAACCTGACATTCGCCTTCCTCCATACAACTCCTACCACCCATATATTTGCTACCTCCATCTTCTTCATCACTTCCTGACTTCTCTATCCCCCCCCACCCCTGCCTGAGGCTCAGTCCTTAGCTTCACTGTGCTCCTGGCACCACAACAATCCTCAGCCTATTCCGTATAGCTTTCAGTACTAGGCATTAATTAGGTCAAGAAGTTTGTTGGTTTTGTGCTGCTTGATTGTTTTAATTACATGCCTTTCTGTGAATAAAATTATAATTAAGCCAATCAATGCAATATGGGAATAAATGCTTGTTGTCTTGGCCCTTGAAATTTAAGTTGAGTACGCTTCGTGTGAGGTTTAGGAAAGCAGATCCTTTATGCCATACAGGCAAACAATATTGTTTTTTTTCTCTATGGATATGGACTGAACACAAAAGCCACAAAATTGGTACCAATTATGTCAGCATTCTGATTACCAATTATTTCTAACTTTCTATTGTAACCCCTAAATGCCTGTTTTTAACTGCTAATTTTCCTGCTTTCTAAATTGTACTGCCTGGCATTGCAAGCAGTATGTAGCATATAAGGAAGATGCAGAGTTGATTTAAGTAACTAAAGTCTAAGAATAGGGTGGGAGAAAGGGGCGAGAAAGAGATTATAGGCACTTCCTCCAAATCTTATATCTCTAGTTGTTCCAGTAAAATTATAACAATGCCGTGAAGCAAAAGGAAAAATTGCTCTGGTACGCCCTGCCACAAAAAGCAGGATAAATCAAAAAAGGCTAATTACCATCTAATCAATTTACTCTTACCTAACATAAAAATGATGGAAAAAGTCATAATTACTGCTACCAAGACGTACTTTCATGCCAGTATAATTGGTCATCAATACCTAGTTTGGATTTCATCAAGACCAACTGACTCCAGACCTCATAGCTCCCTCTGAACTACATGTCAATCAAACAGTTAAATTTCACAGATGTGATAAGCACAATATCAAGAAAGCTCTTGACCAAGTGTAATATCAAGGCCTCCTGGTAAAGCTGAAGATGGGGCATCAGACAGAAAGCACTCCTGTGCTTGGTGTCGTACCTCACATAAAGAAAGACTGTTATGGTTATTGAATGTTCATCGTCACAGCCCCATGATATCACTGCAATATTTCCTGAGGCACTGGGAAGTCCAAAAACTCAGTAGTATCCAGAACAATGCACCCAACTTGATTGGCATTCCCACTGCCACCCTAAATATCCTTCCAGTACTCTTGTACCATACCTGTTGTGTGTGACATCTACAAATGGAATATAGTTAATGCTCTGACAATACACTACAAACACAAATCATTTACCATTAAGAGCATGAAGGCAGCGGAAACACAAGAATATTACAAGATCACTTAATCCGGCCTGGAAATACATTGCCGTTCTTACATTACCACTGGCTCTAAATCCTGGAACTTCCTAGCCAATAGTACAGGCAGCATAGTAGCACAGCAAATGGAGCTGTTGCTTCGCAGCACCAGATACCTAGCTTTGACCCTAACATCCAGTGCTGTCTGCATGAATTTTGCATGTTTTCCCGATGAGCACATGAGTTTCTTTCATGAGTCCCAAAGAAATGCAGGTTGGTTGGCCACTGTAAGTTGTCCCTAGTGCTCTAGTATGCAAGTTAGTGCTAGAAGTTGTTGGGAGTGGGAAGAGGTATGAGTATATGGGGAGAATAAAAAACGGATTGATATGGGGTGAGTGTAAGTGGTTAACTGATGGTCAGCACAGACTTCAAAGAGCCTGTTTTCATGATGTAGCTCTCCATGAATCTAAAATTGTGGAAATGCAGCTCAAGGTGGCTCATTATCATCTGATCAAGACAATTATGGATGGGCAAAAATGCTGGTGATGCTGGCATACCATAAAATGAATTGATAAAAAGAGGGGATTGAGGGAAGCAAGATGTTGAAAGATGGATAGTGTGGGCCCACCATTTTGTCTGACTGAGTATTGTGGTTGTTGGGCTAATAAAGGCTATTGAGTCAAATGGCTACAGGCTACCACCTACTGGTGAAAGTTGTATGTGACCTGCATTGGAGAAGGAGAAATATTTTAATATGTGTGCTGTAATGTTTCTGGATGTTAAGTCTGCGGTGATAGAAGCGCTATGAGTGTGTAATCCTTGAAGTAGTGATAAATGTAGTTGTACATATGAATGTTTGGTGCAAGTTGAGATTGATGGAGTCTAAGGAAATAGAACAGTACAGCACAGGTTATACACAATTATGCAGGTATATGTACCAACAACAGATGGAACAAATGAGGATATAGATAAATTCTATGAAGAGCTTGAACAAGCAAAGAATGGATGCAAATCTCAAAATATTGTTATTGTCATGGGAGATCTAAATGCTAAAGTAGGACAAGGTGCTGATGGAAATACCATAGGAAAATTTGGACTGGGGAAAGAAAGAAAAGAGGTGAGAAATGGGTAGAATGGTGCAAGATGAATAATCAGGTCATTATGAATACCTACTTTAAAAACCATCCAAGACGCTCGTGGACCTGGAAAAGTCCAGGTGATAACGTTAGAAATCAAATTGACTTTATTACTATAAACCAAAGATTTAGAAACTCAATGACTCAATGCAAAATATATCCAGGTGCAGACTGTAATAGTGACCATAACCCAGTAGTATGTCATGTAAAAGTAAAGCTTAAAAAACTAAAGAAGCAAAAATCTGAACAATCTTTTTACTACTCGCAATTAATTGAAGAAGAAAACTTAAGACAAAAATTACAATTGAAGTAAGGAATAGATTTCAAAGTCTAGAAACAGAATCTGTTGAAGATGATAGCAATCTCGTAGAAATGAAGTTTAGCTCTCTAAAGGATGCCTTGGTAGAATCAGCAGTCAGTGATTCCTAAAAAAGAAAAAAGCACAGAGAATAAATGGATGATAGATGAAATCAAAAATCTAATGGAAGAAAGGAGATGGAAGAAAGCAAATCCTATAGAATATATAAACCCCATTTCCAGAAAAGTTGGGATATTTTCCAAAATGCAATAAAAACAAAAATCTGTGATATGTTAATTCACGTGAACCTTTACTTAACTGACAAAAGTACAAAGGAAGGATTTTCAATAGTTTTACTGACCAACTTAATTGTATTTTGTAAACATACACAAATTTAGAATTTGATGGCTGCAACACACTCAACAAAAGTTGGGACAGAGGCATGTTTACCATTGTGTTACATCACCTTTCCTTTTAATAACACTTTTTAATCATTTTGGAACTGAGGATACTAATTGTAGATTTGCAATTGGAAATTTTGTCCATTCTTGCTTGATATGAGACTTCAGCTGCTCAACAGTCCGTGGTCTCTGTTGTCTGATTCTCCTGTTCATGATGCGCCATACATTTTCAACAGGAGATAGATTTGGACTGGCAGCAGGCCAGTCAAGCACACGCACTCTGTGTCTACAAAGCCACGCTGTTGTAGCCTGTGCAGAATGTGGTCTGGCATTGTCCTGCTGAAATAAGCATGGACGTCCCGGGAAGAGACGTTGCCTTGATGGCAACATATGTCTCTCTAAGATCCTAATATATACGCCTCAGTGTCAATGGTACCTTCACATACATGCAACTCACCCATGCCGTGGGCACTGATGCACCCCCATACCATCACAGGTGCTGGCTTTTGCACCTTTTGCTGATAACAATCTGGATGGTCATTTTCATCTTTGGCACGGAGAACTCGATGCCCGTTTTTTCGAAAACTAGCTGAAATGTGGACTCATCTGACCACAGCACACAGTTCCACAGTCTTTCGGTCCATCTGAGATGAGCCTGGGCCCAGAGAACTCGCCAGCGTTTCTGCATAGAGTTGATGTATGGCTTCTTCCTTGCGAAATACAGTTTCAAGTTGCATTTCTGGATGCAGCAACGGACTGTGTTGAGTGACAATGGTTTTCTGAAGTACAGGATTCCCCCGCCATCCAAAGGTAGAGCGTTCCTATGAAACGGTTTGTAAGCCGAAATGTCGTAAAGCGAAGAAGCAATTACCATTTACTTATACGGGAAAATTTTGTGAGTGTTTGCAGACCCAAAAATAACCTACCAAATCATGCCAAGTGACACATAAGACCTAAAATAACAGTAACATATAGTAAAAGCAGGAATGATATGATAAATACACAGTCTATATAAAGTAGAAATACTTTTCCACAATCATTACTGAACTGTTCTCTGTAGCGAAAATCTCATGCAAGTGCCGTTGGCAGAAAATCTCACGCAAGTGCTGTTGACATATACGCGCTCTCCAGTAACCTTTAAGCTATGAAGCTGCCAAATCATACCAAATAATACCTAAAAATACACAGCCTATATAAAATAGAAATAATGTATGTACAGTGTAGTATCACTTACCGGAATCGGGACAGCGCCAAGCAGACTGATGATGGTGTGTTAGACTGAGTCGTCACAGGCTGGGTGGTGCAGTGGCCCCCACCCTCCGGGCCACCAACCGATACCGATCCCCGAAGCATGTAGGGGTCCAGCGGTAGCCGGGAGGTACACAGCACATCTTTAAGAAAAAAGCCAAAACAAACATGCTAATTAATTAGGTGCTGCCCGTAATTGTCGGCCCAGATCAGTGCCGATTTCCGATTGTGTCATCTCTGATCTGGGCCGACATTTACATGTTGGCGGCACCTAATTAATTAGCATGTTTATTTCGGCTTTTTTCTTAAAGATGTACTGTGTGTCTCCCGGCTACCTTTGCATTCTCCGCAAGTCGGTATCTGTCCGTGGTCTGGGGGTTGGGGTGGTGGGACAC
The DNA here is from genome assembly GCF_030028105.1 of Mobula birostris. Classification (NCBI taxonomy): domain Eukaryota; kingdom Metazoa; phylum Chordata; class Chondrichthyes; order Myliobatiformes; family Myliobatidae; genus Mobula; species Mobula birostris. Next base: position 62,257,349 of record NC_092381.1, on the reverse strand, counting down.
TGGGGTGTCATCTCATCTGTTTCCATTAGAGCAGGCCGCTCACCTTCTTCTATCTCTGCCCGCCTTGATATCGAAAGGTCAAGGTTCGTCGTCTGCTGTGGCTGATCTGGAAGGCTTGCTTGACTGCTAAGCCTCGCGCATTTTTCTATTACACAGTTCTTTAATAAGGACTCAAATTATCCTGCAAATATCTCCTAAACTGACGTACTCTTTCAAAATTAAAGTCGTACTTTATCATTACTCATTCGGTTTCGATTGTTATCCATTTTTCTTCCAATTGCATCAGCTCTTCATCTGTCAGTTCTTGGTGATGGGATGCCAAAACCTCTTCAACATCATGTTCGTCAGCTTCCACAAGCCAAACTCACATTGTCCTTACTTCGTTCACCATGATCGAAACGCTTAATTATGTCTAGTTTTACCGTAAGTGTAACACCCTTACGAGCTCTTTCAGGCTTTTCCGATACCATAGAACTCATCTTGCAAACGGCTGCTCACAGGCTCGTGTTAAAGCAATGCCGTTCCAAATCCGGGGGAGAGTGGCTGGTCGGGGTGTGCTGCCTTTTATCGCGCGCTGATTTTTTCATGCGCTGGTTTTTTATCGCGTGCTGAATTTTTGTTTCATAACAGTGAAAACACCTTCTGAAAGCGAAAGCAGGCTACTAATGTAGGTCTTTCATAACAGTGAAGTTTCGTAAAGTGAACGTTCGAAAAGCGGGGGACACCTGTACTCCCAAGCCCAGGTGGCTATAATTGTCACAGTAGCATGACGGTTTCTTAGGCAGTGCTGCCTGAGGGCTTGAAGATCATGCGCATTCAACAGTGGTTTCCGACCTTGCCCTTTACGCACTGAGATGTCTCTGAATTCTCTGAATCTTTTCACAGTATTATGTACTGTAGATGTTGAAAGACCTAAATTCTCTGCAATCTTGCGTTGAGAAATGTTCCTTTTGAACTGACTAACAATTCTCTCATGAATTTTGGCACAAAGGGGTGAGCCACAACCCATCCTTGCTTGCAAAGACTGAGCCTTTGATGGACGCTACTTTTATACCCAGTCATGATACCTCACCTGCTATCAATTAGCCTGCTTAATGTGGAGTCTTACAAACCAGTGTTACTTGAATATTCTGTGCATTTTTCAATCTTATTTTAACTCTGTCCAAACTTTTGTTGAGTGTGTTGCAGCCATCAAATTCTAAATATGTGTATATTTACAAAATACAATTAAGTTGGTCAGTAAAACTATTGAAAATCTTTACTTTGTACTTTTGTCAGTTAAATAAAGGTTCACGTGAATTAACATATCACAGATTTTTGTTTTTATTGAATTTTGGAAAATATTCCAACTTTTCTGGAAATGGGGTTTGTAAGTTCTTAGACAAAAGAGTTAAAAGCTTATGTCAAAAAGCCAAAAAAGAATGGTTAAACCAGGAATGTGAGCAAATAGAAAGAATCCCTATTACTGATCCAAAAAGGTTACATCAACAAATCAAGAATATCACTGGTTAAAAGCTCCCCTGTTCTTCAGGTGGATGTTTGAAAGCAAAGGGCGGTACCATTATCATGGAAAAAGATGAGATTGTGAACAGATGGACTGAGTATATTCAGGGATTGTTTGAAGATGATCGAGGTGAAAAACTAGAAATTAAGAAAAACATTGAAGGTCCAAGTATTTTAAAATTTGAAGTTCGTAATACAATAAATAAGATGAAGAAAGGAAAGGCAGCAGGTCCTGATGAATTAGTAATAGAACAAATTATCGCCCTTGAAGATTATGGAATTGAAAAACTTACTGATTTAATGACATTTATGAGACTGAAATAATACCAGAAGAGATGAAAAAAATCAGTATTTATCACTCTTCCTAAGAAACCTGGAGCAATAGAATGTGAATTACATAGGACCATAAGTTTAATGAGTCATATCACCAAGATGCTTATAAAAATTTTGATGACAAGAGCTAAAAGTAAGATACAAGCTGAAATAGGTAAAGAACAATGTGGTTTTGTGAAAGACAAAGGTACAAGAAATGCAATATTGATATTAAGGATACTATCAGAACGAGTTATTCAAGTGCAAAAAGATTTGTTTGTTTTATTGACTACACAAAATCATTTGATAAAGTGAAGCACAATAAGTTGTTTGAAATATTACAGGAAACTCTAGATCTAGATTCGAAAGACCTCTGCCTGATCAGAAACCTGTACTGGGAACAAACTCCACTGTAAGAATAGGTGGAGAGGCGAGTCAGTTTAAGAAAATCAAGAGGCGTTAGACAAGGGTGTGTTTTCTCCCCTGATTTATTTAATGTGTACAGTGAAACAATATTACAAGAAATAAGAGACATCTTGGGAATCAAAGTTGGTGATGAAAACATCAATAATTTCAGATATGCAGATGACACTGTGTTAATTGCAAGTACAGAGAAAGAACTACAAAACTTAATTGATATAGTTGTTGAAGAAAGTGCAAAAATGGGTCTATCTATCAATTGCAAAAAGACAATGTATGGTGATATGCAAAAAGAAGGAGAATCCTATCTGCAGGCTGAGAATAAATGGGGAAGACATAAAACAAGTACAGAACTTTTGCTACTTAAGAAGCTGGGTGGCATCAGATGGCAGGTGTGACATGGACAGCAAAAGAAGAATAGGGATGGCAAAAGACACCTTTACGAGAATGAAGAGTGTACTGGCCAATACTAAACTAGGCATGACAACCCGCCTCAGAGTACTGAAATGTTACGTTTATCTAGTTGTGTTATATGGATCAGAATGTTGGACAATATCTAGTACCATGAGGAAACGAATTGAAGCATGTTTTTGAGAAGAATGCAATGAATATCATGGACAAAACGAATATCTAGCGAGGATGTCATGAGCAGAGCAAACACAAAAAGAGAAATAATGTATGAAATCATGAAAAGGCAATGTAACTTCATTGGACATGTGATTAGGAAAGAGGAGTTAGAATGCACAGTAATTATGGGAAAGATTGAAGGGAAGAAAGCAAGAGGAAGACAAAGACAAATGATGATGGAGACAGCAGCCAGAGAACTGGAAATGAATACCAATGAATTGATCCACTTGACCGGAAACAGGAGTGTGAGGGCCATGGTGGTCAAAGCTCAAACTGGGCACGGCACCTGATGATGATGACAGCACAGGAACATGCCCTTCAGCCCACAGTGTTGTGTCAAGCCAATTACATTGTTAATAAAATGACTAGCTAAACTAACCTCTTCTGCCAACACAATGAACATATCCCTCCATTTTCCTCACACTCATGTACCTATCTAAATGTTCCTGGGTATCAACATCTCTGAAGATCTATCCTAGGCCCAACATATTAATGCAAAGAAGGCATGACAGCAGCTATATTTCATTAGGAGTTTGAGGTGAATTGGTATATCACCAAAGACACTTGCAAATTTTTACAGATGTATTGTGGAGAACATTTTAACTCGTTGCACCTCTGTCTGATATGGAGGGAGCACTGAACAGGTTTGGAAAAAGCTGCAGAAAATTGTAAACTCAGCTGGTACCATCATGGATACTAGCCACCTCAGGATCCAGAACATTGTCAAAAGGTGATACCTCAAAGAGGTGGAATCCATCATTAAAGACCCCCAACACCCAGGACATGTCCACTTCTCATTGCTACCATCAAGGAGGATGTACAGGAGCCTGAAGATACACATTCAGCAATTCAGAAATCCCATCTTCTCCTGCACCATCAGAGTTTTGAATAGTCAATAAACCCATGAACACTAGCTCAGTCTCTTCTTACACTACTTATTTAATGAAAAAATATCTACTTACTGTTTCATAGAAACATAGAAAACCTACAGCACAATACAGGCCTTTTAGCCCACAATGCTGTGCTGAACATGTACTTACTTTAGAAATTACCTAAAGTTACCCATAGCCCTCTATTTTTCTAAGCTCCATGTACCTATCCAGGAGTCTCTTAAAAGACCCTATTCTATCTGCCTCCACCACTGTTGCCGGCAACCCATTCCACACACTCACCAGTGTTTGTGTAAAAAAAACTTACCCCTGACATCTCCTCTGTACCTACTTCCAAGCACATTAAAACTGTGCCCTCTCGTACTAGCATCTAAGCCCTAGGAAAAAGCCTCTGACAATCTGCTAATTAAATTTGCCAATGACACTACATTGATTGGCCTAATCTCAAACAATAACGAGAAAAGAAAAATTGTGTATAAGATGATGAGAGGTATTGATCGTGTGGATAGCCAGAGGCTTTTTTCCCAGGGCTGAAATGGTTGCCACAAGAGGACACAGGTTTAAAGTGCTGGGGAGTAGGTACAGAGGAGATGTTACGGGTAAGTTTTTTATGCAGAGAGTGGTGAGTGCGTGGAATGGGTTGCTGGCAACGGTGGTGGAGGCGGATACGGTAGTTTCTTTTAAGAGACTTTTGGATAGGTACATGGAGCTTAGGAAAATAGAAGGTTATGGGTAAGCCTAGTAATTTCTGAGGTAGGGACATGTTCGGCACAACTTTGTGGACCGAAGGGCTTGTATTGTGCTGTAAGGTTTCTATGTTTCTATCCACACGATCAATGCCTCTCATCATCTTCTACACCTCCATCAGGTCACCTCTCATTCTCAGTCGCTCCAAGGAGAAAAGGCCAAGTTCACTCAATGGATTCTCATAAGGCATTGCTCCTCAATCCAGGCAACATCCTTGTAAACCTTCTCTGCACCCTTCCTACAGTTTCCACATCATTGCTGTAGTGAGGTGACCAGAACTGAGCACTATACTCCAAGTGGGGTCTGACCAGGGTCCTATATAGCTGCAACATTACCTCTCCACACTTAAACTCAATCCCACGATTGATGAAGGCCAATGCACCGAATGCCTTCTTAACCACAGTCAACCTGCACAGCAGCTTTGAGTGCCCTATGGACTCAGACCCCTCTGATCCTCCACACTGCCAAGAGTCTTACCATTAATACTGTATTCTGCCATCATATTAAACCTACCAAAATGAACCACCTCACACTTATCTGGGTTGAACTCCATCTGCCACTTCTGAGCCCAGTTTTGCATCCTATCAATGTCCCGCTGTAACCTCTGACAGCCCTCCACATTATCCAGAACACCCCCAACCTTTGTGTCATCAGCAAATTTACTAACCCATCCCTCCACTTCCTCATCCAGATCATTTATAAAAATCACGAAGAGAATGGGTCCCAGAATAGATCCCTGAGGCACACCACTGGTCACCGACCTCCAGCAGAATATGACCCATCTACAACCACTCTTTGCCTTCTGTGGGCAAGTCAGTTCTGGATCCACAAAGCAATGTACCCTTGGATCCCATGCTTCCTTACATTCTCAATAAGCCTTGCATGGGGTACCTTATCAAATGCCTTGCTGAAATCCATATACACTACATCTACTGCTCTACCTTCATCAATGTGTTCAGTCACATTCTCAGAAAATTCAATCAGTCTCATAAGGCATGACCTCCCTTTGACAAAGCCATGCTGACTATTCCTAATCATATTATGCCTCTCCAAATATTCATAAATGCTGCCTCTCAGGATCACCTCCATCAACTTACCAACCACTGAAGTAAGACTCACTAGTCTATCATTTCCTGGGCTATCTCTACTCCCTTTTTTAAATAAGGGAACAACATCCGTAACCCTCCAATCCTCTGGAACCTCTCCCATCTGCATTGATGATGCAAAAATCATCACCAGAAGCTCAGCAATGTCCTCCCTCGCCTCCCACAGTAGCCTGGGGTACATCTTGTCCAGTCCCGGCGACTTATCCAATTTGATGCTTTCCAAAACCTCCAGCACATCCTCTTCCTTAATATTTACGTGCTCAAGCTTTTCAGTCCACTGTAAGTCATTCCTACAATCACCAAGATCCTTTTCCATAGTGAATACTGAAGCAAAGTATTCATTAAGTACCTCTGCTATCTCCTCCAGTTCCATACACACTTTTCCACTGTCACACTTCATTGGTCCTATTCTCTTACATCTTATCCTCTTGCTGTTCACATACTTGCAAAATGTCGGGGTTTTTCTTAATCCTGTCCGCCAAGGCCTTTTCAGGGCCACTTCTGGCTCTCCTAATTTCATTCTTAAGCTCCTTGCTGCTAGCCTTATAATCTTCTAGATCTCTATCATTACCTAATTTTTTGAACCTTTCGTAAGCGCTTCTTTTCTTCTTGACTGGATTTACAACAGCCTTTGTATACCACAGTTCCTGTACCTTACCATCCTTTTCCTGTCTCATTGGAACGTACCTATGTAGAACTCCACACAAATATCCCCTGATCATTTGCCACATTTCTTCTGTATGTTTCCCTGAGGATATTTGTTTCCAATTTATGCTTCCAAGTTCATGCCTGATAACCTCATATTTCCCCTTACTCCAACTGAATGCTTTCCTAACTTGTCTGTTCCTATCCCTCTCCAATGCTATGGTAAAGGAGATAGAATTGTGATCAATATCTCCAAAATGCTCTCCCACTGAGAGATCTGACACCTGACCAGGTTCATTTCCCAATACCAGATCAAGTACAGCCTCTCCTCTTGTAGGCTTCTCTACATATTGTGTCAAGAAGCCTTCCTGAACATACCTAACACACCCCAACTAAACCCCTCGTTCTAGGGAGATGACATTCAATATTTGCAAAATTAAATCTCCCACCACAACGACCCTGTTGTTATTACACCTTTCCAGAATCTGTCTCCCTATCTGCTCCTCGATATCCCTGTTACTATTGGGTGGTCTATAAAAAACACCCAGTAGAGTTATTGACCCCTTCCTGTTCCTAACTTCCACCCACAGAGACTCAGCAAACAATCCCTCCATGACTTCCTCCTTTTCTGCAGTGTTTATCTCTGATCAACAGTGCCATGCCCCCACCTCCTTTGCCTCCTTCCCTGTCCTTTCTGAAACATCTAAAGCTTGGCAGTCGAAGTAACCATTCCTGCCCCTGAGCCATCCAAGTCTCTGTAATGGCCACACTATCATAGCTCCAAGTACTGATCCACGCTCTAAGCTCATCCGCTTTGTTTATAATACTCCTTGCATTGAAATAAACACATCTCAAACCATCGGTCTGAGCACGTCCCTTCTCTATCACCTGCCTATCCTCCCTCTCGCAATGTCTCCAAGCTTTCTCTATTTGTGAGCCATCCGCCTCCTCCTCTGTCTCTTCAGTTTGATTCCCAGCAGTTCTAGTTTAAACTCTCCCCAATAGCCTTTGCAAACCTACCCGCCAGGATATCGTTACCCCGGGATTCAAGTGCAACCTGTCCTTTTCGTACAGATCAGACCTGCCCCAAAAGAGGTCCCAATGATCCAGAAACCTTAATCACTGCCCTCTGCTCCAATCCCTCAGCAACGTATTTATCCTCCACCTCATTCTATTCCTATTCTCACTGTCACATGGCAGAGGCAGTGGTCCTGAGATTACTACCTTTGAGGTCCTGCTTCTCAACTTAATTCCTAACACCCTGTAGTCTGCTCTCCATCCTTTTCCTACCTATGTCGTTGGTACCAATATGTACCACGACCTCTGGCTGTAATTCTTCCCACTTCAGGATATCGTGGACGCGATCAGAAACATCACAGACCCTGGCACCTGGGAGGCAAACTGCCTCTGTGTTTCTTTCCTGCATCTGCAGAATCACCTATCTGACCCCCTAACTATAGAGTCCCCTATCACTGCTGCCATCCTCTTCCTTTCCCTACCCTTCTGAGCCACAGGGTCAGACTCTGTGCCAGAGGTGCAGCCACTGTTGCTCCCCCCGCCCCCTAACATTACTTAAACAGGTGTCAAAGGGTACAGCCACAGGGGTACTCTCTAGCATCTGACTCTTTCCCTTCCCTCTCCTGACTGTTACCCACTTATCTGTCTCACGAAGCCCCGGTGTAACTACCTGCCTATAGCTCCTCTCTATCACCTCCTCACTCTCCCTAACCAGACGTGGGTCATTGAGCTGCACCTCCAGTTCCCTAATGCATCCCTAAGGAGCTGCAGCTTGACTCACCTGGCACAGATGTGGTCGTCCAGGAGGCTTTGAGTCTCCAGGACTTCCCTCATCTGACATCAAGCACAGAATACTGGCCTCACACACATTCTTTCTGTCTGTATTCTCCACAGGCAACCTACCTCGCCTCGACCCATTAATGCCTAAACCCCGTTGAGCCAAAGCCTTTCTACTGTCTCCCTCTACTCCTTCACCCATTCCTCTGACACCTGCTCTATAAAGCTGTCTCCTTTTAAACTCTTCTCACTGTTCTACCTGGCTGACGTCCACACGCTTAGGCTCTGGCTCTTCCCCCTTCCTCTTGAGAATATTCTGCAGGCACTCCAAGACTTCCTGGTCTCTAGCACGTGGGAAGCAACACAACATTTTTTGGCCACAGAATCTTCTGTCTATTCCCCTAACTATCAAGTCTCCTATCACTATCACTCTGCCTGACTTTACCTTTCCCTGCTGAGCTTCAGAGCTGGCTACAGTGCAATTGGCCTGGCTTCTGCTGCTGCTGTGACCTGATAGGCCATACTCCAGCAGTATCCAAAGGTGTACACATGGTGTTAAGGGGAATGGTCACAGGGGAACCCTGAAGTGACTGGTCTCTCCCTTCACTTCAGGTGGCTACCCATCTACCATATGAAATCTGCACTCTGGGTATTACCACCCAGCGAAAGTTTCATCTGTGAGGTTTTCAAGTTCTGGATGATCCTGAGTACATCCAGCTCTCACTCCCCTTCCATGACTTTGTCAGTCAGGAGCATTTCCTGCTGATGTAGTCATCAGGGAGACTGTTAGGTACCCTGTAATTCCACATCTCACAGGAGGAGCATCACCACCACCTGAACCATCCTGCCTACACTAAACTAAGGATTAAGGGAAAAAAGCTTAAATGTTCTTACCTGTGTCTTCTCTATGAAATCTCTGCATTTAGCACTCACTTAGGTCACTTACTCAGCCTCTTCTCATCAAATTTGTTATACTTTTGACTCCAACTTCTCAAGCCCAAGCTCCACAATGAAATCAAATGGTAACAAATGAATCAGCACCCTTAGCTCCTACCTGTTCTCAACAAATCCTGTTAAGCTGAAGCTTGATCACTCTGATAGTGGCCCACTCCAACAATGGCTGCTCTGCTTACTCCTCCCTCCATTTTATTGGCTCAAGTAAAACTCACTCCCAACGAGACTTGTTCTTTTCAAATACTAGAGAGTACCCTAGTGGCTGTCCCCCTTAATAATAAGTATTCCTACTTGAGTACTGTTGGGGGGGGACAGCCAACCTGGGGGAAGCAACAGTGGTCATGCCTCTGGCAGAGTCTGGCCCTGTGGCTCAGAAAGGTAGGGAAAGGAAGAGGATGGCAGCAGTGATGGGGGACACCATAGTTAGGGTGTCAGATAGGTGATTCTGTGAACACAGGAAAGAAACGCGGATGGTAGTTTGCCTCCCAGGTGCCGGGATCCGGGATGTTTCTGATCGCGTCCACGATATCTTGAAGTGGGAAGGAGAACAGCCAGAGGTCGTGGTACATATGGGTACCAATGACATAAGAAGGAAAAGGGAGGAGGTCCTGAAAACAGACTACAGGGAGTTAGGAAAGAAGTTAAGAAGCAGGACCTCAAAGGTAGTAATCTTGGGATTACTGCCTGTGCCACGTGACAGTGAGTATAGGAATAGAATGAGGTAGAGGATAAATGCATGGCTGAGGGATTGGAGCAGAGGGCAAGGATTCAGATTTCTGGATCATTGGGACCTCTTTTGGGGCAGGTGTGATCTGCACGAAAAGGACAAGTTGCACTTGAATCCCAGGGGGACTGATATCCTGGCAGGGAGGTTTGCAAAGGCTATTGGGGAGAGTTTAAACTAGAATTGCTGGGGGGTGGGAACCAAACTGAAGAGGCGGTTGGCTCACAAATAGAGAAAGCTTGGAGACATTGTGAGAGGGAGGATAGGCAGGTGATAGAGAAGGGACGTGCTCAGACCGGTGGTTTGAGATGTGTCTATTTCAATCCAAGGAGTATTATGAAAAAAGCGAATGAGCTTAGAAAGTGGATCAGTACTTGGACCTATGATGGTGTGGCCATTACAGAGACTTAGATGGCTCATGGGCAGGAATGGTTATTTCAAGTGCTGGGCTTTAGATGTTTCAGAACATCGGGACAAAGGGACATTGATAGGATGCAAAACTGGGCTGAGAAGTGGCAGATGGAGTTCAACCCAGATAAGTGTGAGGTGGTTCATTTTAGTAGGTCAGATATGATGGCAGAATATAGCATTAATGGTAAGACTCTTGGCAGTGTGGAGGATCAGAGGGATCTTGGGGTCCAAGTCCAAAGGACACTCAAAGCTGCTATGCAGATTGACTCTGGTTAAGAAGGCATACGGTGCATTGGCCTTCATCAACCGTGGGATTGAATTTAAGAGCTGAGAGGTAATGTTGCAGCTATATTGGACCCTAGTCAGACCCCACTTGGAGTACTGTGGTCAATTCTGGTCACCTCACTACAGGAAGGATGTGGAAACCATAGAAAGGATGCAGAGGAGATTTACAAGGATGTTGCCTGGATTGGGGAGCATGCCTTATGAGAATAGTTGAGTGAACTCGGTCTTTTCTCCTAGGAGCGACGGAGATGAGAGGTGACCTAATAGAGGTGTACAAGATAATGAGAGGCTTTGATCATGTGGGTAGTCAGAGGTTTTTCTCCAGGGCTGAAATGGCTAGCATGAGAGGGCATAGTTTTAAGGAGCTTGGAAGTAGGCACAGAGGAGATGTCAGGGGTAAGTTTTTTTACACAGAGAGTGGTGAGTGCGTGGAATGGGCTGCTGGTGGCGGTGGTAGAGGCAGAAACGATAGGGTCTCTTAAGAGACTCCTGGATGGCTACATGGAGTTTAGAAAAATAGAGGGCTATGGGTAAAACCTAAGTAGTTCTAAGTTAGGGGCATGTTCAGCATAGCTTTGTGGGCTGAAGGGCCTATATTGTGCTGTATGTTTTCTATGTTTCTAAATGGTTCCCACCCTGCAATGATCTCACTCTCTGACTTGCTAATTCAAAAACCATATAACCATATAACAATTACAGCACAGAAACAGGCCCTTCTAGTCCGTGCCGAACTCTTACTCTCACCTAGTCCGACCGACCTGCACTCAGCCTATAACCCTCCATTCCTTTCCTGTCCATATAGCTATCCAATTTAACTTTAAATGACAACATCGAACCTGCCTCAACCACTTCTGCTGGAAGCTCGATCCAAACAACTACCACTCTCTGAGTAAAGAAGTTCTCCCTCATGTTACCCCTAAACTTTTGCCGTTTAACTCTTAACTCATGTCCCCTTGTTTGAATCTCCCCCACTCTCAATGGAAAAAGCCTATCCACGTCAACCCTATCTATCCCCCTCATAATTTTAAGTACCTCTATCAAGTCCCCCCTCAACCTTCTACGCTCCAAAGAATAAACACCCAACTTGTTCAGCCTTTCTCTGTAGCTTAGGATATGAAACCCAGGCAACATTCTAGTAAATCTCCTCTTTACTCTCTCAATTTTATTGACATCTTTCCTATAATTCGGTGACCAGAACTGTACACAATAATGACTCACACCCGATAAGACTTATTCTTATTAAATGGCTCCTGTCATGTAACAATGTCACGCTCTCACTCTTGGTAGTCACTCATCTACTGTCTGAAACCTGCACTCAGGGTGTGACCACCTCAGTAAAAGTTCCATCTGTGAGGTTTTATTTATGAGATTCTTGCCTGTAAATAATACTTTTCACTTTGCTTGCTGCCATGTGTGAGCAGGTGGGGCAGTTGCTGAAATATAGTGGCTTTCAAACTTCTAACAGTACCTTGGGAAAAGGTTGAGCGCTTCACTCCTGATATTAGACCTTAAGATTAACCTCATTCAACTGCTGCTTTATTATAGACCTAAGGTTGTCATTGGGTTCCTAAGCATAAATGCTCCATCTTCCCCTCCACCTAGGTACAAGGACAATTATTTTTTAACCTTTATGTTGCTGAGGGAAGTGATCTCAGCTGAGATACATTGTATGGTTGACAGCCGTCCACCAATACCATATCTTATTGATTGTTCTTCTGAAACAAGGTAGATTAATAAATGCTGGTGGGTGATTTTATCTTTGAAGGCCTCATAACTGAACCAAAATATCCTCAGTTACCAACCACTTGAGTTTATCAGATGTTAAGTGCATAGCGGAAATGGGCAATGGAAAGAAATTTGAGGGTGGTTGTACATTGAGGAATCCAAATAACTGAATATGTCTTTGTAAGCACACAAGCACTTTATTAATAAAATAAAATTTTATACAACTTTAGGGCATTTCTGCATACCCAGTTAAAGAAGATCTACTGGAATGGGTGGCCACAGTGCAAGGATTGAAAGATTCTCTTTGGGAAGGTAAGCATAGAACTAAACTTCTTTCATTTATCATTTCTGAAAATGATTGTGTGGTACAGAGCAAACAAAAATTATGCTTCCTGCATCAGCAGAAGTTGTCAATTAATAATTTAAATGAAAAGACTAAACAAAGATCCGGGAAGTCTGTTTCAGATTTTCAGCTATTCTAGAATTACACTGCCTTTTTTTCTGTCTGCAGTTTTCTGCTCTAATGAATCTGAGCAGATTAACATTTTCTCTTTCTTCTATTGTTCAAGATTTCATTTTAAGGCTAATTGGGTAGCAGTTGGGGTTGAAATTGTAAAGGAAGTTCCATTCTGTAGTAAACAATTTTAACTATTAATTTCAGATTTTGATGCTTTAAGCTCAAACATCATTATTTTTACCCCCATGTTTTTCTGTTATTTTTCTCCCAAGCCTTCAGTTCTGAGGTTCTTACTGCAGGGTAATTGCTTTAGGAATTTGTGTATTTTCATCTACAACAGTGTTAACATAATTCTCCCAATCTTGATCATTCATCTCTCTTTCTCCTTTATACTTGTTTTTATTTTCCCTACACATGCACAATCTGTCTCTTTGTCTATCTGTCTGTCTGTCTGTGTGTGTGTCTCTCTCTCTTGCTTGCTCTCTCTCTCTCTCTCTCTCTCTCTCTCTCTCTCACACATACACACACACACACACCCACCCACCCACCCACCCACACCTACCTACCTACCTACCCACCCACACCTACCTACCTACCTGCTATATGGAATTTTGTCCATGTTCTCCTGGACCACTAAATTCTTGATGTCTGTTTGCTGGGTTTGCATGGGCTGTTATTTCAAGTTCAAGTTTATTGCTATCTGATTGCACCTATATACAACCAAATGAAACAACATTCCTGCAGACCACAGTATACCCACAATACATATATCGCATGTGGGACATTAAACATAATATTATAACAAATTACTTGATAAAATATACCTCAAAGTGCAGGTGAAGTGCACAGTAGAGGTAACAGTAAACAGCTCACTGTCCTGGTGATGAGACCTCAGTGGTGGTAGGATATTCATTGGTCTCACAGCCTGCCAAAGAAGCTGTTAACCAGCCTGGCAGTTCTAGTCCTGATGCTACTGTACACCACTCCTGATAGTAGTGGGCCAAAGAGATTGTGGGATGGATGGTAGGGATCCTCAACAATGCTTTAGGTCCTTCAAAAACACACTCCCAGTAAATAAGGTGGAGGGAGACCCCGGCGATTATCTTGGCAGTTTTTGCTATCCTCGGTATAGTCAGTATCACTCAATGATACAGCCGGACGAGACACTCGTTGTTGTATCATCAGCGAACTTGATGATGCGGTATGAGCTGGTTTTGACAGTGCAGTCATGAATCAGCAGTCTGAACAACAGTGGGCTGAGCACACAGCCCTGGGGTCAGCAGTGCTCATCGTGATGGAGCTTGAAATATTGCTGCCAACTTGGGCTGATTGGGTCTTGTCTGTAAAAAAATACAAGATCCAGTTATATAGAGGTGTGTTGAGTCCTAATGATGACAGTTTACCCACTAGCCTCTGAGGCGTGATCATGTTAAATTCCTGGCATATGAGGCATCATTTTCTAGATGGGACAGGACGGTGGGGAGGGACGAGGCTATGGCATCATCAATGGACTGGTTTGAGCAGTAGGTGAACTAGAAAGGGTCCAATGTAGCTGAAAGGTGGGATTTTATATGAACCATTACCAGCCACTCAAAGCACTTCCTGATAATTAAGGTCAGTGCCACTGGGTGGTAATCATTTAGCCAGTTACCATCATACTCTTGAGCACTGGAATGAAGACAGTTGCCTTGAAGCCTTACAGGGACAGTCAGCTATTGCTAGAGATCTTAAAGATGTCCACTAAGACTTCTGTTAGCGAGGCAGCATCTATTAAAACCTCCATCAAAGTTGCTGGTGAACGCAGCAGGCCAGGCAGCATCTCTAGGAAGGGGTGCAGTCGACGTTTCAGGCCAAGACCCTTCGTCAGGACCTCTGTTAAAACCTCCGTTAGCTGGGCTGCACAATCCCTTAGCACCTGACCAGGTCCTGATTTCTGATCTTAGTGGGATGATAAACTTCAAGTCATCTTAGTGTACTTCTGATACATCACTGAAATTGTCTTGTGGAACTCCATTGCTGAAGGGTGGAGAGCAAGTCTACCCCAAGTGACACCTGAAAATTGGATTAAAGAAAGTACAATGTTAAAAATTGAGTCAAAGCTTGTAGCAGAAAAATAATACTGTAAGATTTCTGAAGTGTTTCATGTTGCATAGAATAAATAATCACTGTTAGGAATAATAATATAATTAAAACCATGCTATTTTTCTCTTTTCTGGTGTTCTGAATTAACACTGACAGGAATAAGTTAGATAAAAATTAAGATCTTCAATTACTTAGTATACTGAAGTCACAAATGCAGTTCTAATTTAACATTGATTCCCATTTGATAATCCCTGCACAAAAAAAAGTTAAATATTTACATTGTCCTGGTATAATAAAAAATAGATTCTTCTTTTATAAAAGAATATTGAATTATTTCATAAAATATCAAAAGGAATACAGTCCAAGATGCTACTTTATTTTCTTATGAAGTTTAAATGAGTTCAAACCTTTCCCATTAATTCTGTCAATAAAGGGGCCAACCAGTTGGAAAATCCTAAAGTGTGCTATTGGCTGATCTCAGTGAGACAGCATCACATGTTTCAGCTCCTGATCATTGCTTATTAATCCCTGCTGGGATGTGTACAAGCTGGGCAAGCACAAGAATGGATTCAGTTGTGCTGATTTCCTCAGCTAAATAGTTAGAGAAATTCTTCTGTTGAAAGGTAACATCACTTTGCATGTCAGAAGAAAACATATTAGTTGGAAAGAAATTGCACTTACAGAGTGACCAAAGTTCTTGTAGTAATATGACTCATCTGGAAGTCATCTGGAAATTACCAGAACAGTAAATAAAGTCATGATCTATTAGTCATTTCTTCTTTGTCACCCCTTGAAGCTAAAAATATCTTGCTTCCACTGCAGCTCTGGAGGTTCTGAAGTATCCAGAATCCACATGTGTAGCATTTGGTGCTTGTGAGAAATTGATTGTGTTCGGTGAGATGTGCAGTCCTTCCATTGTTTGCACATATCCTCAGTAGTGCCATTCTGAGATTGCCTCCATTTTGTATTGTCACTCTTAAGATACTATCACTAATCCATGAGAATGTTAGTTTTTTTTAGGTGACTTTAAGAATGTCCCTCGTGGAAGTCTCTTATCTTAATGGAGCTTGGAGTATAATGCTTATTTAAACAACCTAGTGTCATACATGATGATGATGATGATGATGATGTTGCTTACCTATTGACACTTGGCTTGCATGACTAAAGCCTTGAAGTAGGAGGTGCTGGCCTGGAAGAGAATGCTGGCATTGACTTGATATTGCTGCTATTGTATTACAAGTACTTTGTGGAGACATCAAAGAATTCTCCAATGCTTTGGGGGATCATTTCTTCCATCCTCAACTTTCCATTACATGTTCTCAAGGGATCCAATGACATGTACCAATTGTTGTTGCTTGAATGAAATCACTGGAGAGAGAGTTACTGGTAGATACAAAGCAACTTCTTTATTGGTACAGCAGGCATACGGAGACCCTTCCGATGGAAAGATCTGCTGCCCAACGTGGGGCTTGATATTTATTTGCTACACACACAAAGGACAATTCCATATTTACGAAGTATAGACAATGCTTTCTTTTGAAGCTACATACAAACTTCACACTTCCCGATTACATCCATCCCACCAGCGCCAGCAGCATCTGGACCGGGCTTTTAGGAATCCATTGTTCCAAACTGAATCCACAATACATTGGCATGAACATCGACTTCTCTAACTTCCGCTAATGCCCACCTCCCCCTCGTACCCCATCTGTTACTTATTTTTATACACACATTCTTTCTCTTACTCTCCTTTTACTCCCTCTGTCCCTCTGAATATACCCCTTGCCCATCCTCTGGGTTCCCCCCCCCCCCGTCTTTCTTCCCGGACCTCCTGTCCCATGATCCTCTCGTATCCCTTTTGCCTATCACCTGTCCAGCTCTTGGCTCCATCCCTCCCCCTCCTGTCTTCTCCTATCATTTTGGATCTCCCCCTCCCCCTCCAACTTTCAAATCCCTTACTCACTCTTCCTTCAGTTAGTCCTGACGAAGAGTCTCGGCCTGAAACATCGACTGCACCTCTTCCTAGAGATGCTGCCTGGCCTGCTGCGTTCACCAGCAACTTTTGTGTGTGTTGCTTGAATTTCCAGCATCTGCAGAATTCCTGTTGTTTCCACAATACATTTATTTGTTATTTTACATGCTTAACATGAAGGACAATCCATATTTACAAAGTATAGATAATGCTGTCTTTGAAACTGCATGCAAACTTCACACCTTCACACCAGCAACATCTGGACTGGTATTCCGGTATTCACAGCTTTTAGGAGATGCATTGTTACAACCTAAAAATTGTCAATAAACAGAAGACTGGTGGCCAAAGCCATTTGCTACGTGTTGGTCTACTTGAAATCCTCTGAGTTAACAGTACGCCTATACTGCATTGAGCAACAGACTATCACATAACATTTATTGCTAAGGTACAGAGTCCATAGCTGTTATTTATGCTAAGAGGCCTTCAGAACTAGTTCTAGAATGTGAGATCAGTGGTTCTGGGCCCTATGTTGAAATGGGCCCTTCCAGTAAATAATACATCAAAACTCATGGTCTATCAAGGGTGGTGATCCCTTATACAAGCTTTGGAGAAATGGACAACCTACAGTTTAGTGTCTAATCTTAACTTTCAAACATCTGTGCTAATTCTTTCTTTGTACCAGAATTCCTTATTGACCAGAATATCTTTTGCTTCATTAAGATGCTTCCCTTCAACTCTCCTTGAAGTATACAGAAGAGTACAAGTCAGTCCCTCCTACTATCACTTTCAATACAATTCCATTTCACCCCAATGGTAAGTATCTGAAAATATTCCTGTAAGAACAAGGTATTGTCAGCAGTTTTCTCCAAATAACTCCATAAAGTTACTGAACAAATATAAGTTTTGAGAATAGCATTGGAAATTGCAGAGATAGTTAAAGACTGAGGTAATTAAATACTTCATTGTGCAGAAGAAATGGAAGCTGGGAGGAGAAGGAAACATTGCTCGTGGAGACCAGAAGGATTTTGTGGAGTGCAGTTGTTCTGCAATGTGTGATTTCATCAATAACAGTGAAGCACATAATTGAGTTTAAGTACTTTTAGTGAAGCAGATAAGTATGTAAATAAGCCAATGGGAGAACTTGGTAAGATTGTCATATAACCTGTTCATGCATTGTGATTTCTTAATTTTTTAATGATTTATGTAAAATTCAGTGATTGTACTCATTTCTTTGTCTCCTAGTTGATGCAATCACAGGCAAGCCATGTGTCTACTTTCTAGATAATCCCAGGAAAGGGGATGAACATTACTCCTTGACAACCATCCTTCTTAGCATTCAGGTAGGAGTGTATTTAGATGAGATCTCACCACTAACTCAATTATTAAACTATAAGCATGAAACTGAGTCATACTAACCAGATAGGATTCAGCGTCTGTTACTTTTCTATATAGATACCAGCCAGGAACACAACTAGCCTCAGTATTAGAAACCCTATATTCTGCTCAATAACACATACAAAATGCTGGAGGAATTCAGCAGGTCAGGCAGCATCTATGAAAAGGAATAAACAGCTGATGTATTGAGCCAAGATTGTTCATCGGGTGGGATGAAACTTATTGTTAGGATACAGTCACAAAATATTATTAGCATAAGTCCCTGAGTGGCATGGCCTGAAGATTGATGGTGTATAGGATGTTGTGCTGGAATTATGCTGCTGCAAGAACAAGCATGCAGTTCCTCTTCTCCCACAACCTCAGACAAAGGTTTTCCAGGGAGCAACACTGACAGGAGGGCCAGCCCCTAACTCACCACGGATTCAAGTGTGCCTGGTGTACCTCTATTCTCTCTGGCACCTCCTCCCCTGGGGTGGCTGTAACATGTGACATCAGGACATGAGGGCCTGGTCTACCCAACAACCTGGTCCATACAACTCCCCCACCATCGGTCTCTCCAATGAACCAATGAACAGCACTTGCAGTACTTTGTTTTACCTATGTCTATCAGGGTCTTACGTTGACAAGAAAAGCATTTAAGACCAGCATTTACACCTTTTATTAGACCCAGAGAGTTATTTGCAAAGCAGTGGTCCTAGTACTGACCCTTGGGGAATAGCATACTCCAGTCTGACAAGTAGTCATATTCTATGACATACTGTCTTAAGCTATTTTTTCCTCAATTCTTACATTAACCCTTTTTTCATGAGCCTCAGTTTTATTAAGCAGTCATTTATATACTTCCCCAAAGACCATAAAAGCAGCATAAAATCTAAAAAGACAACATCTATTGTATTCCCTTTGTCAATCTTCTCTGCTGCCTCATCTAAAAATTCTACTAATTAGTCAAATATGATCTGCTTTAGATAAATTTGTACCAACTTTCCTTCAGTAACCCAAATCTCTGCAGGTACCTGATAACTTTTATTCCCTAAACAACAGGAATTCTGCAGATGCTGGAAATTCAAGCAACACACATCAAAGTTGCTGGTGAACGCAGCAGGCCAGGCAGCATCTGTAGGAGGCAACACTTCACCTGTGAGTCGACTGGGATGATATACTGCGTCCGGTGCTCCCGATGTGGCCTTTTATATATTGGCGAGACCCGACGCAGACTGGGAGACCGCTTTGCTGAACATCTACGCTCTGTCTGCCAGAGAAAGCAGGATCTCCCAGTGGCCACACATTTTAATTCCACATCCCATTCCCATTCTGACATGTCTATCCACGGCCTCCTCTACTGTAAAGATGAAGCCACACTCAGGTTGGAGGAACAACACCTTATATTCCGTCTGGGTAGTCTCCAACCTGATGGCATGAACATCGACTTCTCTAACTTCCGCTAGGCCCCACCTCCCCCTCGTACCCCATCTGTTACTTATTTTTATGCACACATTCTTTCTCTCACTCTCCTTTTTCTCCCTCTGTCCCTCTGAATATACCTCTTGCCCATCCTCTGGGTCCCCCCCCCTTGTCTTTCTTCCTGGACCGCCTGTCCCATGATCCTCTCGTATCGCCTTTTGCCAATCACCTGTCCAGCTCTTGGCTCCATCCCTCCCCCTCCTGTCTTCTCTTATCATTTTGGATCTCCCCCTCCCCCTCCAACTTTCAAATCTTTTACTCACTCTTCCTTCAGTTAGTCCTGACGAAGGGTCTCGGCCTGAAACGTCGACTGCACCTCTTCCTACAGATGCTGCCTGGCCTGCTGCGTTCACCAGCAACTTTGATGTGTGTAACTTTTATTCCCTGATTATTGTTTCTGAAAACATTCCCATTGCCAGTGTTAAGCTAATTGGCCTATAGTTACAACATGTGCTCTCAAACAAAGGTGTCACATTTCTCACTTTCCAATCCTCTGGCACTTTGCCTGTATCTGTGGAGATTTTTATGATTATGCTAAGACCTTCAAATATTCTGATCTCTTCCAAAACTGTAATGCAAGCCATTTTCAACAAGGCAGTGTTTCCACTGTAAAATAGACTGACCATTACAGCACATCCTAGCTATGCTTTTACCCCATCTATTTCTTCTATCACCTCTACCTCCTCTTACTTGGTTAACACCTATACAAATTACTCATTAATGTTCTAGCTTTGTCCTGCACCTCTTCTCACCCATTCTTTACTATCCTCTTGTTTGTTCCCTGACACTGGAACATCTTTTGATTCCTTTTTATTTTAACTACCATTCTATTTCCTGACGAGGGGTCTCGGCCTGAAACGTTGACTGTGCCTCTTCCTAGAGATGCTGCCTGGCCTGCTGCGTTCACCAGCAACTTTTATGTGTGTTGATTCTATTTGCATATTCTCTTTGTCCTCTGTGAATGTTCTTCACTTCTCCTTTCACTTGAGGAGTTAAACTGACATACATAATACGTATTTTTCTGACCAAACCCACCTACCTTCCCCAGTCAGTACATAGAACTCAATTTCCTTCTTTGTATCCATGTGTACTTAGTCCTCACCATTTTAATATAATGTTTCTATTATTGCCACATCACATTCCTGTAAGGCTATTTGTGCTTGTACTCACCAAACTTATTCACCAGATTGTGTATTTACATACATACACTCTAAGCCTACAGTCCTTCATAGTCTGCTCTTAGCTAAATGGCACTGCCTCATATTTAGTACTGTCCCACACTCTCATTTCCTTATTACCTTTGTTTCTATATATCACCCCCATTGCCAATTTAGATTAAATCTACATTTACACCTGTGAACCTGAGGACATTGGTCCCAGTATTACTGAGGTACTAACTGCCCTTTTGTGTGTCTGCTTCCTGACCTAAACTGGTCCCAGTGATTGATAAATCTGAAACTCTGTCTCCTGCCCCAAGTCTTAAGCCATGTATGGATTAGCCTTATCTTCCTTTTACTATTCTTTTTTTGGCATAGCAGTGGTAAGAATTCCTAAATAGCTACTCCCTTTGAGGTACTTTTTATCTTCCTCCCAACTCCGGCAAGTCTGACCAAAGGATTTCAAAGTTCAAAGTAAATTTATTATCAAAGTGCATATATGTCTCCATATACAATTCTGAGATTCATTTTCTTGCAGCGATACTCAATTCATCCATAGAATAATAACCATAACTGAATCAATGAAAGGTCCCAACGAAGGGTCTCAGCCTGAAACATCACCTGCTTACTCTTTTCTATAGATGCTGCCTGGCCTGCTGAGTTCCTCCGCCATTTTATGTGGGTTGCTTGGATTTCCAGCATCTGCAGATTTTCTCTTGTTTGTGAAAGACTGCACTAATTTGGGCATTTAACCATGTACTGTACCAAAGTCAAAAAACTGTGCAAATACAAGGAGAAAGAAATAATAATTATGATAATAAATAAATAAGCAATAAATATCAAGAACATGAGATAGTGAGTCCATAGGTTGTGGAAACATTTCATTGATTGGACAAGTGAAGTTGAGTGAAGTTATCCCCTTTGGTTCAAGAGCCTGTTGGTTGAGGGGTATTAACTCCTTGAACCTGGTAGTGTGAGTTCTGACGCTCCTGTATCACCTTCCTGATGGCAGCAGTGAGAAGAGAGCATGTCCTGGTTGGTGAGGTCCCCGTTGATGGATGCTCTTTTCCTGCGACAGCATTTCATATAGATGTTGTCAATGGTTGGGAGGGCTTTACTGTGATCGACTGGGTCAGTATCCACTACTTTTTGTAGGACTTTTCATTCAAGGCCATTGGTGTTTCCATACCAGGCTGTGATGCGGCCAGTCAATATACTCTCCACTGCACATCTATAGAAGTTTTTCAAAGTCTTAGATGTCATGCTGAATCTTTGCAACCTCCTAAGGAAGTAGAGACGTTGCTGTGCTTTCTTCATAATTGCACTTATGTATATATACTCTCCTGTATCATTAGTATAAAAGTCTGTCTCATGTCCAGGACCTGCAGAGTATTCCATATCCTCTGTGATGTCTTTTACCCTGACACCAAGCAGGACTCCAAGTTATTTTATTTTATTTTAATTAGAGATACTGTACAGCATTGAACAGGCCCTTCCAGCCCAAGGAGCCATACTGCCCGGTAACCAACCTATTTAACCCTAGTCTAATCACAGGACAATTTACAATGATCAATTCATCTACTAACTGGTGGTCTTTGGAATGTGGGAGTAAGCCGGAGCACTCAAAAGAAACCCACGCATCCATGGAGAGGACGTACAAAATGGTTGTAAAAATTCCTCTTCAGCTGCTTTTTTACACTTTGCGCTTCCTACTTGTCTTGTCTCTAGCCCTTTAGTGCAGTGACTCTGCACAATATTCCTTGAAATATTATCATCTCCAATTTGATAGTGGTACACACATTCTACACATTTTGTCTCTTCCTGCTGCTCCTTCTTTTAGCTTGCTTCATTAGCAGATATCAAGTGTTTATTAAAATGCCTTCATTTTTTAAAAATGCAGCCATATCTGCGCTATACTTTGTAGCATTTTATGACCTTGTCTAAATTCGTTGTCTTTATTTGCTTTTTACTACTGTTACCTATTATCTCTGTATTCGAATAAGATGTAATCACTTATGATTCCAGCAGAGGGAGCCATTGTCTGATTTGCAAATCCAAAAGCCTTCAGCCTGCTCCCTGAAATATTCTTATTTCTTTTCTCTTTCCAACATACATTTTTGATGGGTCAGGACTTCAAACCATGTCATACTTTTTATTGGAAAGATATCCATTATTTTTAATTCACTTTTTTGAGTGGGCTTTGTCAGAAATCCAGCATTTAATAACCATTTTTAACCGCCCTTTAGAAGGTGGTGATGAGCCGCCCTCTTGAACTGCTGCACACTTACACATTACTAATAGGCAAGGACTTCCAGGACTGTGATTCAGTTACGATGAATGACTAGAATGTATTTCCAGGTCAGAATGGTGTGTGATTTGAAAGGTAATCTGCAGGTAGAATGTTTTCGTATATCTGCTGCCCTTGTCCTTGGCGATAGAAATCACGGGTTTGGGAGATGCCACCAGAATACCATTTATAGATGGTCCATCTTGCAGCCACTATACAGCAGTGATGAAAGGAATGAATGCCTAGGGATGCCAATCTCATGAGTTACTTTGTCATTTATACAGAATATTACATCACAGTCCTGGTAATGCTCACGTAGCCTCTTTCGCTCATTTTGGGATATAACAAGTCATTAGGGAAATATTATTTTCTTTCATTCTTACTTTCTTTTTTCAGTCTTTTCACATTTCTCCCTTCACTTTTCTACTGACAGCACAAACAAATACTTTAATATAGTTGCAGTTACCAAAGTACTGTAACTCTTCTGGTAACATGAACATCTGAATGTCTACAGAATTGCCCTGTCAATACCAATTTTTTTCTTCAAGCATTATATATGCTTGCACTTCCCATTTTTAAAAAAATTATTGAGGTGCAGTGCGGAACAGGCCCTCTCGCCCCTTCGAGCCACACCGCCCAGCAGCCCCCGATTCAACCCTGGCCTAGTCACGGGACAATTTACAATGACCAGTTAGACTACTGACTGTCTCATCTTTGGACTGTGGGAGGAAACTGGAGCACCCGGAAGAAACCCATGTGATCACAGGAAGTATGTAAAAACTCCTTTTAGACAGTGGCGGGAATCGAACCTAGGTCGCTGGTACTGTAAACGTTGGGCTAACCACTATGCTACTGCGAATAAATAAAAATAAGTTTAACTTAGATTGGGTTGAAAGCTCAGTTTTCAAGGTAGCAGAATGAGGACTAGACTGAGATAAATCAACTCCCTTGGAATTTTAATTAGTCTGGCAGCTTCTTTCTGAAATTCTTAATTATGGGAAGCCTTATTCCAAGTTGTGCTGTAACCCTCCCAATTAGGTGATGTTGTCCAACCCAGTACTGGAAAATCCAGTCAATATGGAGGCTGCCAAGATGTTAAAGGAGAATCCACCAAGATATCGAGAAATGGTTTTGGAATGTGTCAGAACCTGCAGGCAGCTCAAAGCGAGTAAGATCAAATAATTCAAAGTTCAAAATAACATTTATATAAGCACATACATGTAACAATTTACTACCTTTAGATTTATCTTCTTACTGGCATTTAGAGGAAAATAAAGAAATACAATAGAATTTATGAAAAGCTATATAAACAAAGTCTGACAAACAACCAATGTGCAAAAGAAAATGAATTGTGCAAACAAAATGTATTACTGAGAAAATAAGTTGTAAAGAGTCCCTGAATGTGAGGCTGTAGGTTGAAGAATCAGTTCATAGTTGTGGTGAGTGAAGGTATCATGTTGGTTTAGTAGTCTGATGGTTGTAGGGTAATAACAGTTCTGAGCCTGGTGGTGTGGAACCTAAGGCTTCTGCACCTCCTGCTTGATGATAGTAGTGAG
Source organism: Mobula birostris (assembly GCF_030028105.1). Lineage (NCBI taxonomy): Eukaryota > Metazoa > Chordata > Chondrichthyes > Myliobatiformes > Myliobatidae > Mobula > Mobula birostris. Next base: position 62,232,839 of record NC_092381.1, on the reverse strand, counting down.
AAGAAAGCATGGTGTGAATGGTGGGAGATCTTTGATGATGGATGCTACTTTCTTGTGGCAGCACTCCATATAAATGTGCTCAATAGTTGGGAGGGCTTTGCCTGTAATGGTCTGGCTGTATCCACCATTTTTTGTAATCTTTTCCACTCCTGAGTGTTAATATTTCCATACGAGAAAATGGCTTACCAGATCTGGTTTCCACAACTTTGGGCTTGCGAGGATGGAAAATCGTCTGTCATTCAGGATATCCCTATTTGAGCGCTGTCCAATGACTCAGTCTGAAAAAGTAACAGTTATGTAGCTACTATTGGGGACACCGCACCCCACCCCATACAGTAAAATGGGTGTCAACGCTCATGTTTAGAATCCCAGTGTTTCTGGCCATTTTGAAACCTAATTTGACAAACGCTATAGAGCTGGAAGTGCTTATGTCAGAATAACCCTCAGTAAATTAGAAGAAAATGGGATGAAATAAAGAGAAGTGGTGAAGAATGCAAACAACTATAAATTACATAGATCAAATGTGTGTGTGTTTTGAAAATAATTTATGCAGATCAAAGATTTTTACCCAATAGAATATGTTCATGCTGCATTTGGCAGTCATTGGTTTACGTTCTGTAATCTGCATGCTTCACATTTAGAATGCTGCGGGGATGGTAATTTCTTTGAAGATTCTAACCTGGCAGCTAAATTTGGTAATGCTAGCTGGAGATTTGAGGAAACAGGAAATAAAATGTGACAATGTTATTCTTTGTCTGGATGGTAGAGTCTCTCAAGTTTGTTTATGATCCTCAACAGCTGGAGTGAACTTCGCAGTTGAATGTTTTCCTGTGGCTCACTTTCAAAGCCAAACTTACAGCAAACCGCGGAGGTGAGTAGATAAATGGAACCAGGTATAAGCAATGAGCATTCAGATATTCAAGACACACACAACAAAGTTTTTTTGTAAATGCAATCTATTGTTTGAAGTGGCAACACATGTTACATTTTCTCTCAGTCACCAAATACTTCCTCACTTAGCATCTCCATGCTGTCAAATCCTCTTGGCTTTTAAACTTACTGAAGATCTTCCTCTGCAGTAGAGATCTCTTTACCACCTATTTTGATAAACTCAGTATTTTTGAATTTCCAGATTTTTTAAACATGAAAAGTCAGCAGGAAAATGAAAGGCGAATTCTGAAAAATCAGCAGAGAAACAGTTCTTATTTTGAACAACAGTGAAAATCTAGGAAAATATGAGGGTATCAGTGAAAGCAGATGTGTTACCAGGAAATGAAAAGCAGGTCAACATGATGGAATATTTCAGAATGGAGTCAAATAATTATAGACAGCAACAAAATTGTGCAAAATATTGAAATTAATTATCAAAATAATAACAACATCTGTGCAAAATGACCTAGTTTTCTTAACTCAGAATGTCCAAATTCTTTGGACTGCTTGAGGTATGATAAGCCCTGTAGAATAAGCCCTAAAATTTGGTGTACCTCAATAGGCAAATTCAAAACTTACATTTGAGATAAACCTGACAGAAAAAAATGGCCGAAGTCTATGAAGAACAACTACTTTTAGAGGAGTTATGTGGAGTTTTTTTTGTGTCAGAGAGAGATGGAGTCTGATTAAAGTGGTTAGTGTCAGTATGACTTTTAAACGTTTACTATGAACGATTGTATATTCAGAAACAGATGAAATTAATTTCATTGTTGATATGAAACTAGGAAAGACAATGAAATCTAGTCAGAAATCAGAGAATGTGCAGACTAGATGTGCAAGTGGGTAAAGAACAGCAGATGAAACCATGCAGATTGTAAAAACAATTGAGATGAATACTTGCTAATAAGTGTTGAAGTTGTCTAAATTGAAACAGAATCAGGCTTCAGAATTTAGGGACAATGCCAGACAGGTCTTGCCAATGGAAAGTAGCAGTTAGCAAAGCCAATGGGAATATTGTGGTGTATTGCCAAAACAGTACAATTGAAGGGATAAACAGCTATACCTCTCTGGGTTGAACATAGAGAATGGGTTTGCTTCGAGAATGCCCAAGATCATTAGAAAGACATTTACTGAATTTTGGCAATTCAACCATTAATGAAAACCTGATTGTCTTCAAATGGCCAGGCGTAAATGACTGCACTAATATGACAACATGCCATAGATGTAAGAATAATTAATTGGTATTAGCAGCTATATAGTATGTCAAAAATATTTCTTCCAAATGATTGTGGATAACTTGAACCCAATGGCTTTCATGGATTGATGCAATCCATTCCATGCTAGTGAAGTGTAACCGTTGGTTAAACATCCATGAAGTATAATTTCTGAGTCCTGAAAGTAGGTCTTCAACAACATGATTTCAATCAAATAGAAGGATTTTTATGAGACTGGAGCCAGAAGATTCAATGGACATTTGGTTGTGTCTTATTTTTTCTCCTTAAGACTTTCAGTTCTGTTGATTTATAACTTTCCTTTATTTCTTGCCAAAAGATATATATTCAATAACCATCAAAAACTTTCCTTCAGATATCATAGTGTAATTTCCAGAGATGGGGAATATTTTGGACAACCCATCTTTGGAATTTAGGTACATTTCACAGTACTTCTATGGTGTTTGGAAGTTGCTGTTTGACTGCTTTAATTATGCTGTTAATTATACTGGAAAATCCAGCACATTGTTAATCAAATATTCAGCTGCTTCACTTCAGAAAAGTATGAAGAAATGACTTTTTCATCATTTACACATGACCACAATTTATTTATTTTTAAATATGTATGGTATTTATTTAAATTTTCTTTGATTTCAGTATCTATCCTTTAGTAGTCCTATAAGAACAAAACACCTGGGTGACCAGCATAATCTTATCTTAATATGTGATCTCATCTTCAGAAAAACACTGAAAAGTGCTTCCATGTGTTTGTTATAAATAATGATCAATAGGTTTTCCTTAAATATCTCAGATTTCAGTAAATGCTGAGCATTAGCAGACCTTCAGGTTCTTACTGCATTCTTCTCTTCCATCTAAATCGTTGCTTCAGGTTATTTGTGATCCAAAGGAAACCAAAGGGAAACTTACAGAAAAATAATCATTTTATGTATGTGATTAGCTATTGGAGGAAGGTGTGTGTGTGCGCTCAACATGATGTTGGTGAGGCCACATTTGGAATATTGTGTTCAGATTTGGTCTCCAAGTTATAGGAAAAATGCTATTAAGATAAAAAAAATAAGTTAGAGCAGCTTTACAAGGATGTTGCTGGGACTTGAAGGACTGAGTTATGGAGATAGGTTATGTAGGTTGGAGAATAGAATAAGGAGTGATCTTGCAGAGGTGAAATTAAAATTGAAAAGCCTATTATTTGTCCATGCTGCCCAAGACTCCTACCTAAGCTGAGGGCATAGGGTGAATGTGCACAGAGATGGAGAATGAAGAACTACAAGACAGGTTTAGGGTGAGAGGGCAGAGATTTAGAAGAAACCTGAGTGGCAACATTTTCATCCAGAGGGTGGTCAGTATATGGAACAAGCTGCCAGAGGCACATTCATTAACAACATTCAAAATGTACTTGAACATATATGTATATAGGAAAGTTTTAGAGGGCTATGGGGCCAAACACCAGCAAATGGAAACAGTTTAGATGGGAATCTTGGTCAGAATTGACCAGTTAGGCTGAGGAACCTGTTTCTATGTGGTATGACCCTATGATTATTTTTGAAATCCACTCAATCTTGAACTTGCTGTTTTTGAGACTTCCAGTGTGTGCAAGCTTTTAAATGCAATGTGCACAAGACATTAATATTATTGATCAGGGAAGCCAATTCTGCTGGTATTGGTTGGGAGGCCAGCCATGGTTTTGTTCAAATTCAAAATTATACAATTTTCACTTTTTAATTTTACTACTATTTCACTAATGTCAGCCAGATCACGGAGACAGTAAAGAGACATTTTAAAAATCAAAATACACACCAATCAAATATACCCATTATCTAATTAAAACAAGAATTTGTGAGCGATCTTAAAGTGGTCAAAGTAGCAAACCAGAGGCAGATGAAGGAGTTGTGGGAGAGATACAGAGAAGACAAAGGCTGTGGGGATAAAGATTCAAAGCATTACTTTCTTTTCGGTGAAGGATCTGCCAGTCTGTTTTTATTTTTTTGGCATGAACATGCAGAACCAACTTTTCTACATCCCAAATTATACTGTTACAGGATTTAGCTTACTCCTGAATGGTCACAATGCAGTCATATTTTCCTGTTGTGCTTTAAAAAGTAAAATTACAGCTTCTCTAATCACACAGGCGAAGAACGGTGCAATGTGGAACTGAGATATGCCGATCCAGAAGTTCAATCTATGCAAGTAGCAATCATCAAGGAGTTGGGTTTTGTCCAATTTTTCCTTTCTTCTGGAACCGTTTCTGTTCTTGCAAAGTTCTGCATACTTACTGCCATTCACAATCTTCTACATAGCAGTTAAAAAAAATAGAAAATTTAGATTTCACCCTCAGAACTCTTCATGGATTTTTGGATTCCTCAGTCCACTCTCAATTCCTCTGACTGTATACAGTTGACCGTTTTTTTGTTTCTTACATTCTCACTGAAGTATTTTCATAACCACTTTTGTCTTTCTCAAATATCTTCCAAGAAATATCTCTAATTGTATCCATTGAAGACTTTGACTTGGTGTATAGGGTTTTGCATAAAGGATAGATTGTTGGAGTGCTACTGGTGATTGTAAATAACGAATGCAGAAAAACAAATTGTTGATCAACAAAGGGATCTGGGTGTCACTTACGCACTGAAAGCAATCATGCAGGTGCAGCATTTAAGGTACATACAGTAAGTTGTATGCTGCCTTTTTGCAAGAGGTTTTGAGTATAAGGATATCATAAAACAACAATGCAGGGTCTTGGTGGGATCAGACCTGAACTACTATGTGCATTTTAGTCTCCTTACCTCTGAAGGGATATAATTACCATTGAAGGAATATAATAAAAGTTCACCAGGTTGATTCCTGGGATAGTGAGTCTGTCAGGCAAAAAAGTAAACTGGGCCTATATTAGATTATGAGGACACGCAGTCCTCTTTTATTGTCACTTAGTAATGCATGCATTAAGAAATGATACAATGTTCTTCCAGAATGATATCACAGAAACTCAAGACAAACCAAGACTGAAAAAACTGACAAAAACCACATAATTATAACATATAGTTACGACAGTGCAAAGCAATACCGTAATTTGATAAAGAACAGACCATGGGCACAGTTTTAAAAAAAGCCTCAAAATCTCTCAAAAGTCCCATCATCTCACGCAGATGGTAGAAGGAAGAAAAATTCTCTTCCTGCCATGAGCTTCCAGTGCCGCAAACTTGCCGATGCAGCACCCTGGAAGCAGCACCCTGGAAGCACCGGACCACAGCCGACTTTTGAGTCTGTCCGAAAACTTTGAGCCTCCGACCAGCCCTCCGACACCGAGCACCGAGCGCTTTGACCCTGGCCCTGGCAACAGGCAATAGGCAAAGCCGAGGATTTGGGACCCCCCCCCCCCCCCCCGAGAGTCTCAATTGCACAGTAGCAGCGGCAGCAAAGCGGGCATTTCAGAAGTTTCTCCAGGTGTTCCTCCGTGCTTCTCACGTCTCTCTCCATCAAATCAGGATTGTGCACGGTACCTACTTACAAATACGATATCATTTCAGAGCGGCCGCATGCACTTCGTCGCACCACCATCTTCTCCTCCCCTCCCTATTCTCTTGACTTTAGAAGAATGATTGATTTCAATAAAACATATAAAATTCTGATAGAGCTTAACAGAATAGATGGAGGGAGAACTTTTTCTTGTCATGGAGATCTAAAACTGGGTTCACAGGATCGGACAGCACAGTAGCATAAAGGTTAGCACAACACTTTACAGTACAGACAACCCAGGTTCATTTCAAACTGCTGCCTGTAAGGTGTTTGTACATTCTCCCCATGACCGCGTGGGTGTCCTCCAGGTTCTCTGGTTTTCTGCCACCGTCCAAAGACATACCGGTTGGTTGGTTAATTGGTCATTGTAAAGTGCCCCATGATTGGGCTCAGATTAAATTGTAAGATTGCTGGGCAGCATGGCTTGAAGGGTCAAAGGGCCTATTCCATGCTGTATCAATAAATATATAAATAAATATAGGATGTAATGTGTTGGAATGAGATGAGGAAAAATTTCACTACTCAGAGAGTTGTGAATCTGTGGAACTTTCACCACAGAAAGTTGTGGAGGCCAAATTACTGAATATATTTAAGAAGGAGGTAGATTAACCTCCAGCCACAAAAAAGGGATTTGGGAAGAATGTGGGAATGTGACTGAGATAATGGAGCAACAATAACTGAAGAGGGGAACAGACTAAAGGGGCAAAATTGCTTACCCCCACCTCTATTTTCAATGTCCTGTTAATATTTCATTCTTAGCTTTCAATTGATTTTTTTGAATTTGCTTTTGATTTTATAATAGGTGAAGTTTTATAATCATTAGTCACCTTTGCTCAGTTATTAATAAAATAACTATCCACACTTTTCTCACTCATCAGTTATATTTTGCAATGTGTGTATCATTTTAACATAAGTTAAAGTAAGTAAACTCTGACAAAGGCATTAATAATTGTGTCTCATTGCAGAATTAAAATGATTGCTTTCGATGAATATCACAAGACGTGGACTGAAATTGCCACATCAAAATCTAATGAGAGCTGCAAAGATTCAAGTACAGTGATATATTCATTATGATCCACCCTTCCACCCACTTATTTTGTTAACCATGTTATTGGTGCTGAGTAGTTAAATGAGTTAGTATCTTTCCTTTATACTTCTTGGGTGGGCACTTGAAATCAGACTTTGCTGCAATAAATATCAAATCTGTAATGAGTTTTTAGAGACATTCAAATCAAATCTCTAGATAATTTGAATACACATTGTAAATTTAAGCCTGAATAAGTTCTGAAAACAGAGCCAGAATTATCTTGAAAAGTGAAGGGTGATTGCAATACCATTCTGGTGTGAGGAATGCTCCTGGTCCACCAGGCTTAACAGGAAGGATCTTGTTTAAAGTTATTGAAAAGTATTGCCAATACATTTCCCATTGGTAGATTATAAATTTTCAGAAGTGATGCTTTAACAGATGTTACATAACTACTGTATATGTTCATGGTGACTAATATTAGTGCATGGCTTAGACACCGTGCCAAGAAATCTAAAAATAAGCTGTCTGCATTAAACACTGGGACCAATACCTCAGCAGACTTACTGAAAAATTGAAATGCAGTGCATAAATTTATTGGATATAAAATAGAATCAGTGTATTATCACTTTAACTGTTTGTTTTTACTTATAATTTCTGCTTCAGAGCTCTTTATTTTCTGTTAGACTTCTGTTGTATTGCAATTCTATCTGACTTAAAAATCTGTTTTTTCACTTTTTTTTGGTCTGCCTTCTACATTGTCTTCTGAAATATTGCTGTTTCATTAATATGCTCAGATTCTATTCTTACCTCTTTGAAAGACCGGAGAACATGGTAAGGTGAAAACTAATATGAACAAGGTGAGATACAAGAATTGGCTTCAAATGGCTGGAAATCTATATAAGTAGCACCATTAAAGGAATGGGTATCTGGCAATAGTTTAGGCCAGTTAGAGTCATTGTTAGAGAGTTACAATGCAGGAGTACTTAAAGCAAAAGAGCTAGGCTGTTAGTGTTGGGAATAAATTTTTGCCTGGAAGCTATTTGGATCAGTCATTCACATATTGGGGGATGGGGAGCTGTGAGGGCAAATATACCTGAACCTAGTTTAGACTAAATCATACCTCCCTTGCTGATTTTTAACTGCTTTTACAAACAAAATCTTTTTGACAGGCCATACATGCCACCTGGCTGTACTTAAGGATCTTGTATATTGGCATAAATGCTCTGAGAACTTATAGCAAAATAGATGGTTGGAAAGGACATGGAATTGCTGCAGTATGTTGGCCATAGTTCCCCTAATTGACATTACTTACAAATACTGATTATCTCACTAATTGTGTTCTGGGGAACTCAATATATCCCTAAGGTCATACTTCTGTCAATCATACTGTATGTATTGTATTGTGAAGCATCCTGGTAGATTTAGCAACAATTAAATAAATTTGTTGGTCAATGTGAAATTTACACGATGTATCTATCAAAGAAATAAAATGCAGCGTATTACCTGCGATTTATTTTAGTTTAATCTGGATGTATTGAGAACAGAGTTATGCTCAACAGGCAGGAGTGTTCACCAATATCTTTTAACCTCTTGCTTTGGCAGCCTGAGGTAGCCACCTGCTTCAAGCAGGCTTCAATTATACCAGTGCCATAAGAAGAAAATGGGAACCTGCCTCAATGATTATTGTCCAGTAGCACTTACATCCACTGTGCTGAAGTGCTTTGAGAGGTTGGTGATGAAACATATCAACTCCCGCCTGAGAAGCAACTTGGAACCACTCCAATTTGCCTACTGGCACAACGGGTCCACAGCAGATGGAATTTCATTAGCTCTTCACTCAACCCTAGAACATCTGGACAGCAAAGGTACATACATCAAGGTGCTCTTTATCAACTACATCTCAGCATTCGACACTATCATCCCCTCAAAACTAATCACTAAGCTTCAATATCTTGGCCTCAATACCTCTTGTGCAACTGGATCCTCAATTTCCTCACTTGTGGATCCTAGTCAGTTCAGATTGGCAACAGCATTCCAGAGTCAGGTGCAGAGCACTTCGAAGAAGTTACTTGCAGGTCGGCGAAGCTTGTACAAAAGGCGAGCTTCACGGATGTTCGGACGTTCCAGAGGTCCATTCAGCGCCGGGAGCAGAGTACTTCAAAGAGATTACACGCAGGTCATTGAAGCTTTTTATAGAAGGAGAGCCTGGCGGGCACTTGGATATTCCAGAGGTCCAATCAGCATCAGGAGCAGAGAACTGCGTATTAAATAAAAGTATAGAAGGGGCAAGTGGGGCAGCCATTGTTCGGAGTAGGCCAGCGGTGAGAGTAGGAGCGTCAGGCTTTGACTCAAGAAGCTTCGAAAGAAACAGGTTAGAAGATTTGGTCTTAGTTGCCCATTGTACAGTGCAAGCAGGATGGCATATATGACAGTGGAATGCTCTTCCTGTAGGATGTAGGAATTCATGGAGCCTGATAGTCTCCCTGATGACTACACCTGTGGGAAATGCAGCCAATTCCAGCTCATGAAAGACCGCATTAAGGAGCTGGAGCTGGATGAGCTTAGGATCATCCAGGAGGCAGAGCGACTTTTAGATATGACTTTTGAGCAGGTGGTTAAGCCCAGAGTGCAGAATTCAGGGAGTAGATGGGTGAACACTGAGAGAGGTAAAGGGAGAAGGGTCCCCCTGTGGCCATTCTCCTAAGCAACTGGTATAACCCTTTGGATACTACTGAAGGGGATGGCCTATCTGGGCAAGGCGGCAGCAGCCAGACCAGTAGCACTGTGGTCGGCTCTGAGATATACCTCAGGCTACTGTGGGAAGCAAGGGAGGAAATTGCTGAGCCTCTGGCGATGATCTTTGCATCATTAATAGGGATGGGAGAAGTACCATAGGATTGGAAGGTTGCAAACATTGTTCCCTTGTTCAAGAAGGGGAGTAGAGATAACCTAGAAAATTTTAAACCAGTGAATCTTACTTCAGTGGTGGCAAGTTGTTGGAGAAGATCCTGAGAGGCAGGATTTATGAGCATTTGGAGAGTCAGCCTGGCTTTTCAAGGGCAGGTCATCCCTTACGAGCCTGAATAAATTCTTTGAGGATGTAACAAAACACATTCATGAAGGTAGAGCAATAGATGTAGTGTATATGGATTTCATTAAGGTATTTGATTAGGACCCCCATGCAAGGCTAATTCAGAAGTAATGAGGCATGGGATCCAAGGAGACCTTGCCTTGAAGATCCAGAATTGGTTTGCCCACAGAAGGCAAAGGGTGGTTGTAGATGGTTCGTGTTCTGTATGGAGGACAGTGACCAGTGGTGCTCCCCAGGGATCTGTTCTGGGACCCCACGTCTTTGTGATTTTTATAAGTGACCTGGATGAGGAAGTAGATGGTTGGGTTAGTACGTTTGTTGATGACACAAAAGTTGGGGTATTGTGGATAGTCTGGAGGGTTGTCAGGTTACTGAGTGACATCGATAGAATGCAGAACTGGGCTGAGAAGTGGCAGATGGAGTTCAATCCGGATAAGTGTGAAGTGGTTCATTTTAGTAGGTCCAATTAGAAGGCAGAATATAATATTAATGATAGGATTCTTGGCAGTGTGGAGTATCAGCGAGATCTTGGACACTCAAAGCTGCTGTGCAGGTTGACAGTGTTCTTAAGAAGGTGTATAGTGTGTTGGCCTTCATCAACCATGGGATTGAGTTCAAGAGCCATGAGGCTTTTTCCCAGGTCTGTAGTGGCTAACACAAGGGGGCATAGTTTTAAGGTGCTTGTTAGTAGGTACAAGAGAGATGTCAGAGATAAGTTTTTCACACAGAGAGTGGTGGGTGCATGGAATGCACCACCAGTGACACTGGTAGAGGTGGATATCATAGGGTCTTTTAAGAGGCTTGTAGATAGGGACGTGGAGCTTAGAAAAATAGAGGGCTATGCAGTAGGGAAATTCCAGGCAGTTTCTAGAATAGGTTACATGGTCGGCGCAACATTGTGGGCTGAAGGGCCTGTAATGTGCTGTAGATTTCTATGTTCTATGTTCTAACATCTCCTCCACAATCTCCATCAGCATAAGTGCACCACAAGGCTGTGTGCTTATCCCCGTGTTCCACTTGCTTTATACTTATGGCACTGAGGCAAAGCAGAGCTGCAAAGCCATATTAAGTGTTGTAACACCACTGTCGTAGGCCAAATTAAAGATAGTGATGAATCAGCACATGCGAGGGAGATTGAAAATCTGGCTGAGTGATGCCAGAACAACAACTTTTCACTCAATGTCAACAAGACCGAGGAACTGATTATTAACTTCGGATGCGGAAACCAGAGGTCCATGAGCCAGTCGTCACTGAAGGGTTAGAGCTGGAGAGGGTTAGCAACTTTAAAATCCTTGAGTGTCATTATTTCAGAGGAACTGTCCTGGGCCCAGTATGTAAGGGCAATTATGAAGAAAGCATGGCACCATCTCTGCTTCCTTAGAAGCTTACAAAGATTTATCATGACATTAAAATTTTGACAAACACCTTGACTGAAAATCCTACAAAAAGTAGTGGATATGGCTCATAGGTAAAGCCCTCCCTACCATTGAGCTCATCTACATGGAGCGCTGTCACAAGAAAACAGCATCCATCATCAAGGACTCCCTCCACCCAGACCATGCTCTCTTCTCACTGCTGAGGAAGAAACCACAGGAGCCTCAAGATCCATACCACTAGATTCAGGAACAGTTATTACCCCTTATCCATCTGGCTCTTGAACCAGAGGGAATAATTTCACTCAATTTTTCACTCGCCCCATCAGTGAACTGTATCCACAACCTACAGACTCAATTTGAAGGACTCTTCATCTTATGTTCTTGATATTTATTATCATTTTTTTTTCTTTCTTTCATATTTGCACTTTGGTAGTCTATCTATCGTGTTGGGCACGTGGCCAAGTGGTTAAGGCGTTCGTCTAGTGATCTGAAGGTCGCCAGTTCGAGCTGGCAGCGTGTTTGTGTCCTTGAGCAAGGCACTTAACCACACATTGCTCTAGTGTCTGTGTGAGGAGTGGCGCCCCATACAGACTTCCAATCTGCGCCTTGTAAGGTATAAAAATGCCTAACGCAGGCCTCTCGTGGTCTGAGTCGATGTTCTCTCCCTCCCTCCCTCCCTATCTTGTTGGGTGCAGTCTATCATTGATTCTATTGTGTTTCTTGGATTTGCTGTGTATGCCCACAAGGAAACGAATCTCAGGGTTGTACATGGTGACATATATGTACTTTGATAATAAACTTACTTTGAACTTTGACAGCGCCCAGGCCCTGCCTTAATCTTCAAGCAATATATTGCGGAGAAGAGGAATTACAAAAGGAAATTGAAGTACAGAATAAAGAGTGAGTATTCATCTGACTTCAATGACTTTGCACTTAAATGTACAGGTACACTTTTATAGGAGGCTACATAGGTTATTAGTATTATATAATTTAAGGTGGGAATATGTGATTTAATGTTTCCATTTGCAGAACTCTGGTCTGAAGACTGTCTCCCAATTAGTATCTTGAATATGTGACGGTGAAAGCAGGAAAGATCAAAAGTACTTAGAGCCTGTGCAATGATGGTCTATTTATCTTATAAGTGGCCTAAGTAAGATGCAAATTAGAAGTTTTCTCATGATGCAGTTGGAATGCCTGAGCTGCAGTCCTGTTGCTCAGTGGAACGGAAGCCTCAAAGTGGACCCTAATGAAAAAGAAAAACATGTTGTTGTGTCATATCTCTTTGATTTAACACCGCCTTTCCTCTTAGTGCTTTGAAGTAAGCTCCTCCATTAGGCAGGCTGCAGCTCTACACTACTTGTAGAAGGTCATTATTAAATGTTATTTATTTTCCTTCTAAGGGGATATCGGAATGTTTGATATCTTTAGACGCTGAGAAGGCTTTCGATTGGGTTGAATGGAATTATTTTTTTAAAACTTTAGAAAAATTTAATTTTGGGCCTGATTTTATTCAATGGATTAAATTACTTTATTACTTTATGAATGGCGGTGCTGGCTCAAAGGGCCGAATGGCCTACTCCTGCACCTATTGTCTATTGTCCAATATTGGTGATGCTAATGAAAATTCTTATCCTACCCATTGGTACTATCAGCTGACTATGTATGACATTAAAGCAAGAAAAAAACTTTTTCCCCTCGTTATATGATGTCATTTTATCTGTCTTCGGGTGGAACTAATGGACTCTGATGTTTCTTTACCCTGCACTCAGATCACATGATCTGCCTTTGAGTTTTGTCTGCATATATAGTAAGCACTGTATCGCAAACTCAACAATGAAAGTACTTGCAACACTGGACTGCTACTGAAGGGTCTCAGCTTGAAACGTCGACTCTATTCTTTTCCATAGATGCTGCCTGACCTGCTGAGTTCCTCCAGCATTTTGTGTGTGTTGCTTGGAATAATAGCATCTGCAGATTTTCTCTTATTTGTAATCAAGTACTTGAATATTTTCTTCAAATTACTTTCAGCTACAACTTTCATACCTCATTTACTTCAAGAATAATAGAAATAGGAAAGCAATGACAACAGTGTCTCAGCATGGAATCAGACTCTTTGGCCCATCAAATCCACATTGATCATGAAACAGTCATTTACACTATTCATATTTTATGCTTCCCACATCGCATCAGTTCTGGGCCCATGACACACTAGGGGCAATTTACAGTTGCTAGTTAACCAACCCAATGACCTATTTTTGGATGCTGGAGAAAACTGGAACGAACACCTGGAGGAAATCGGTATGATCATGGGGAGACCATGCAAATTTTACACAGACAACAGTGGAGGTCAGGATCTAGCTTGGATCACTAGAGCTGTGAGGCAGCACTCTCTTAGCTGTGCCACTACATTTAAATGCCCGAATGTAATGCATTGGTTGGATAACACTTGGAGTATTGTGAGCAGTTCTGGGCCCCTTATCTAAGAAGGAATGTGCTGGCATTGGAGGTGGTCCAGAGGAGGTTCACATGAATGATCCCAGGAATGAAAGCGTTACTGTATGGAGAGCGCTTGATGGCTCTGGACCCGTACTCACTGGAGTTTAGAAGAATGATGCAGAATCTCATGAAACCTATAGAATATAGAACAGATAAGACTGGAAGTGGAGAGGATTTTTTCTAAAGTGGAGAAGTCTAGGATCAGAGGGCACGGCCTCAGAATAGGAGGATATTCCTTTAGCAGAGTAGAGCTACTTGGACTTGATGTTTCAATCCCTATGGTAAGTCGGCACTCTTGAGGTTGGCAGTGGTCTTGGAGTGGTGACAAGGAGGGAGGGTAGGACCTCGTCGGGGTCATCAGCTGGGCACCCTCCTTTGACATTTCGTTGATAAGCCCACGACATCTCCAGAGGGCTCAACGGTGCTACCTGGTGTCCCAGATATACCCCCCTCAGTTCCATACTCTCCTGTCTTCATCTTGCGGCCCAGTTGTTGTCTTTCCTTTTAATCCAAATCCAATTGCTGCTTTCTTCTGCTGCATTTAACAAGGACTTGATTGCTTGTTGGAGGGAGTGACCCCTCACCCCCATCTTCCTCAATAGACTGGTCGTAGATGTAGCTATGATTCCCCTGCATCCCACTTCTACAGGGAAAGTCTTGGTCTTCCAGCCAATCTGGGCAGCTTCAATTGCCAGTTCAGAGTACTTGGTCTTTTTCCTCTCATAAGCTTCTTCGACACCATCTTCCCATATGCCAGCTTGGCTGTTGTGGACCACAGGACCACATCTGACCAGTGTGTTGTAGCCGCAATGTCTGGGGGAAACACAAGCTTTTTTTCCAAGTCCACGTCCATTTTCCAATCCCAAGCAACCTGCAGAGTGCTTACAACTTTTGATGTTATATGGTGCTCTAGAGGTTGCCCTGCTGGTACAAATCGTGTATGTGGACATTTCCTGCCGATGTTTGTGGGAGAGCATTTGTGGTGATTCACCTCTGTTCCAAAATTGATGCCAGCTGTCTGAGAACTTGCTTATGCCACAAGTGTACCACCCCTGGGTGAGGCTTGTGGTGCATTCTGTTAAAATGTGCCTTAGTGATCCAGGTGCTTGACAAAGAAAGCAAGCGGGGTCTTCTCCCCACCACTGGTTCAGGTTCTGGGGTGTTGGTAGGAGGTCATAAGTGGCTCTGATGACAAAACTTAGCCGAGATCCCTCCACCTCCCAGATGTCACGCCAGCTAAGTTTCCTCTTTTCCAGGCTCTCCCAATTAGTCCATTGGCCCTGCTTGGCCATTGAGACGGCCCTGGCGTTTCGCTCGGCCTCCTCCTGTCTTCTCAACTCCTCCACCACGAGCCGTCTCTTCTGCACTGATGTTGCCTTGTGCCACTGAGGAGCTTTTGGGACGAGCCCAAGCCCGGCTCTCCCATGTTGGACTTGGCCAACCACATCCCTGAAGCAAAGAGCACACTTAGCACTCTGAACGGCTTCAGATGGGGTTCACTTCCTCCCCATTGCCACACGGGGGGCCATTGTTCGAATAACAGTATCTTCAGATTCAGTGAGGGTCATGACCAACC
Organism: Mobula birostris; assembly: GCF_030028105.1. NCBI lineage: Eukaryota > Metazoa > Chordata > Chondrichthyes > Myliobatiformes > Myliobatidae > Mobula > Mobula birostris. The sequence goes on along the minus strand of NC_092381.1, from coordinate 62,217,601 downwards.
TTGCGTTGGTGCATTTGAATTCTTCCTCAAGACTTGCAATTGGTATTTCCAATTTGCCGTTCCCATACAGTCCAACAGGACTTGAGCATCGTGGAAGTCCAAGCCACTGTTTTACATGTGTGCTGATCATTCTTTCAAGCTTTTCAACCTTGCTGATGGGGATTTCATACACTGTTAAAGGCCACATGAGTCTTGGAGTATGCCAAACTGGAAGCACCACAGCTTGAGTTTTCCTGGCAGCAAGGTCTTGTTGATGTGAGCTGTGTACATGATGGTATCCTTTTTTAGTTGTTTAAACTGCTCAGTGTCCTTGAGCTTAGCATCATACCATCGGCCCAAGCTCTTCACTGGCATTCCTGAAGCAGTTGGGACAGATGTTCCGTCAATATCAAATCTTTTATCCGTTACTTAACCTTTGACAATGGAGATGGTTCTGCACTTGCTGGGCTTGATCTTCATCCTCGCCCATGTGGTGTTTTGATGAAGCTTTTCCAGAAGTCTCTTGGTGCAGGGGACAGTTATCGTCAGTATTGTTATATCGTCCATATAGGCTCATATGGGTGGTAACCATTGACCAAACTGTAGCCTTTTTCCTCCCACAACCCATTTTGAGGCTCTGATAATGAGCTCCATTGCCATAGTAAAGGCCAATGGGGAGATGGTGCACCCTGCCATGATGCCTACTTCCAGTGGTTGCCACGTTGTGGTGAAGTCTGATGTTGTGAGACAAACTTGCAGATCCTGGAAGTAGTGTTTTACCAGATTTGTTGTTGTTGCAGGCACCTGAAAGAATTCAAAAGCAGTCCACAGTAGGGAATGAGGAACTGATCCATAGGCGTTGGCCAGGTTGATGCAGATCCTTTCTTTCTTTCTTAGCCATCTGGATTTGATGCCATATGATGAGGGTATGTTCAAGGCATCCCAAGAAGCCTGCTATGCCAGCCTTTTGGATTGACGTATCAATGAAATGGTTTTGTTTCAGATACTTTGTAGGTCTTTGCGCCAACATGCTGAAAAAGATCTTGCCCTCTATGTTCAGAGGGTTTATTTGGCAAAATTGATCAATGGTGGACGAATTCTTTTCTTTTGGGATCAGAACTCCCCCCGCTCTTCTCCAGGCTTTGGGGATAACTTGCTTTTTCCCACGCGACCCTCACGTTTTTCCAAAGGAATTTCAGAACATCCGGGGTGTTCTTGTAGACACAATATGGAACACCGTTAGGGCCTGGCATTGTTGCCGATCTTGCCTTCTCCACTGCCTCTTTCACCTTGCTCAGCTTGGGAGGGCTGATGTTAAATTGATGTTGTGGGAGTGAGATTGGTGGGATGTCAGCTGGGACAAGTATCGGTTCATCTTTTTGCTTATCAGTGTGGATGATTCTGAGATGTCTTTCAACCTCCTATTTTGATACTTTCAAGTATCCGCTTTTCTTTTTTGTGAAAATGCCTTTCACATATTTAAAGGGATCTTTGTAGAAGTCTGTTCTTGCTTTTTCCTTCTTTTTGCGTCATTTCTTTAAATTCTCTGCTCTGCGCAGCTTTGAGAGCCTCTGTTTTAGGTCCTCTTGAAGGAGGTTGATGCCCTCCCTTTCTTCGGCTGTTGCTTTTTTCCACAACTTCCTCAGGCCTCTTCTTTCTTTAACAAATCATTGGATTTCCTGGAGATGACAGGACTTGGGGGGAGGAGGCATATCTTTCCTGCTGATTTGTTCCTTCACTCCAAATTTCTCCTATCCGCAGCTGTAGATCAGGGAACATAGATGAGGGTTTTCTTCAGCCAGAGAGTGATAAATTGCCGCAGACAGCTGTAGAGGCCGAATCATTTGGTATATTTAAGGTAGGTATTGCTAGTTTCTTGATTAGTAAGGGTGTCAAAGGATACAGGTAGAAGATAGGAGAATGGGGTTCAGAGGGACAATAAGTCAGCCATGCCAGAATGGCGGAGCAGACTTGATGGGCCATTTGGTCTAATTCTGCTGACATGTCTTATGGTCTTTTTTTCCTGAAATTATTTATCCCTAATCTCATTGTAAACAATGACAGTGTAAAGTAAAAAAATGCATATTGTTCAGTACAACTGAGCTCCTGCTTGTTTTGTAGTTTCTTCTGCAAGTATGGCAATATCTAGCACAATCTCTGAAATTTGAATTTCCTCATTTTTTTTAAATCAAAACAAAAACCTTCATCTTTTGATGGTAACAACCTCAGATTTTACATTCTGTACGCTCATCTTTTTCTGTACACATTTTTATGCACTCATCTTTTTCTGAACAAATTGATTTCCCAAATCACAATTGCAATAAGTAAAATTTCTTTCTTCGTGCCCAATATTTTCTTCCCTCATTCACCTTCCTGGTCAAGGTACAAGAAAAGCCATTTTTATCTGACATTTGGTAGTAGTCTGTTCTTTCTAGCCTCTAATTTCTTTCATAATATATTTTTGATTATGATCAGTTTCCCAAGAATTAAATACACAAAATTGTGTTTTCTTCCTTCTACCCAGAAAGTCACGATTTGGAAATTAAAATATCTCAGTTTCATACTTTAGTACATTCATTTCCAGCTTTTACTTCTTCAGTCTTTCTGCCTTGTATTCTTCACACACTTAAAACACAAGCTTAGTGTTGTATAATTAGTTCTTTTTCTCAATTCCATTGCTTCATTTAGACAGAGTCATCAGATAGGAAAAGAGGCATGCATTATAGAGCCTATATTTCCCAGGTGCTATTTTATAAAGTTCATAAAAACTGTCATTATACAATGGAAATTTCTGTTGAAAATCTCCATACAGCCATAGCTTCCACTGTGAAGACTACTCTGACAGGAGCCCCTGAAATAATATCTCACTAAACATTTTAGGATTATCGAGGCTTGCTGCATATTTTTGAGACTAATGGAATCTCTGAGAATACCAGGAACAGAATGGAAGATCAAAAAAACAGGGTAGATTTAGGTTGGAATTAGGAAATGATAAACTGCATTGGAAGAAAAAGCAACAAAGGTAGAAGATAATAATAACCATGAAGGACAAAAGGACTAAACTCGAGATCCTGCGGATGCTGGAAATCCAGAGCAATAAGCACAGATGCTGGCAGAACTCAGCAGATCAGGCAACATCAATGGAAGTGAATAAACAGTTAACACTTTGGGCCAAGACCCTTCATCAGGACTGGAAATGAAGGGGGAAGAAGCAAGGATAAGAAGCTAGGGCAAGGGGGAGGAGAACATGCTAAAAGGTAATAGGCAAAGCCAGGTGGGAGGAGGTGGATGAAGTAAAAGGCTGGGAGGTGATAAGTGGAAAAGTCAAAGGGTTGGAGAAGAAGGAATCTGATAGGAAAGGAGATTGGCTCATGGGAGAAAGGGAAGGAGGAGGGTACCAGTGGGAGGTGATAGGCAGATGAGGAGAAGAGTTAAGAGGCCAGAATGGTGTAATGAAGAAGAGGGAAGGGGAGGGGAAAAATTATGGGAAGCTGGAGGACTCAGTGTGCATGCCGTCAATTTGGAGGCTACCTGGAAAGAATATGAGGTGTTGCTCTTCCAATTTGAGTAGCTTCACCATGGGGCACGTGGACTGACATGACAGAACAGGAATGGGGATAGGAGTTGAAATGGTTGGCCACCAGGAAATTCTGCTGATGCCTAATCAAGAAAAATTGTTGCAATGAATCACACTCCTACTGTCCATCCTTTTTTTTGATTTTGCTGCAAAATACTTACTTCGCCAACAGTACAAAATGTGTGAGCAGTATTTCTTCAATATAACCTTCACATTAAAGGTACAGGTTATAGGAGCTTCTGCTAATTTCCATTTACCAATGACCAGAAACATGAATAGTTACAGAAGGTACAGGAGCAGGTTAGAGGCTAGTAATTTTGTGGCAAGTGCCTCACCTCCTTCCTCTTTAAAGTCATTTCAAGACCAGATCAGGAGTACACTGGAATATACTCCATTTGCAAGTTTATATCGACTCAGTCCTAGGGGGCCGGTGTTGGGAAAAGCAAGGCAAGGCATAGAAGGCATTATATGTAGCTCCAAAAAAAAAATCAATGAATGCTCTGAAACCTGTCACATGACCTACTGCTAGTTGATCAAATGTGATCAAGGCTCTAGAAATATCGAACAGGTACGGGCCTTTCACCCCACAATGTCTGTGCTGAAGTCAATGCCAAATCAAACTAAATCTCTTCAACCTGTTCAAGATCCATTTCCCTCCATTCCCTAGATATTTGTGTATCTACGTATATAAAAGCCTCTAAGTACAACTATCATATCTGCTTCCACCTCTACCCTTGGCAGCCTTTTCCAGGCGGCTACTATTCTCTGCATAATGACATTTTTCCCTCTCTCACCTTAAATTCATGTCCTTTAGAATTTGACATTTCTACCCTGGGAAGAAGATTCTGACTGGCTATGACTCTCATAATTGTATAAACTTTCTCTGCAGCAGTTCCTTCCGCTGCAGAGAAAGGAACCACTGCTCAGACCAATAAAGCCAAACGTAGTTTCTTTACTGCCTTATGTGGCCACTTTCAGGGAGCTATGGACCATCCTAGAAATAGATAAATAGACGATACAATTTTAAATAAGCATGGAAATTAGTACTTCATCAATAAGGACTGTGGAGTACCCTCCTCAAATTCAGCTGTGTGGAGAAATTGAAAAATACAAGGGGAAAGGCCTTACAGTCAACATATTCATTTCAGTTTCTTGAAACTTTCTGGTCTCTCTTCTTTTCAATGAGTAAAATTTCCTGTGAGTTTATTTAAACTGCAGAATTGTCTTATGCTCTGAATGTGTAGAGTTGAACTGCCAGAAAGGGTGAAGGGAATTGAAAACCTAGCAGCAACACTGACAATCATAAGATTTATACGTGTGATTTTGCTCATTTTGCTCCCATGGCTTTACTGCAAATTTTCTCTAAAGTGAAAAAAATTAAGATGGTAGTGTTAAGATTGCAGTTACAGCTATAGGGATCGATCAGGGAACAGCAATGTAGTAGGTGCTGCCAGAGATCTGCATGCATTTTTATCTTCATTATAGGCTGACTGAAATGAATGGAGAATAGTTATAAAGTCCTGAAATACTAGGCATCATAATGATAGTCTTGCAAGAATAGTACCAACCCAGACACTGCTAGCTGTATTAACATGTCTATCCCTTTCATTCATTCAGCGCCTTATATTGGCAAAATTAAATATTTCATTTCCTGCTGAAAATCTGAAATAAAACAGAAGATGTTGTGAACAGTAATGTAAAGATGCCCAAATAACATATTTTACTCGTAAACACAAAATAATCTGCAGATGCTGGGGTCAAAGCAACACTCAGAACATGCTGGAGGAACTCAGCAGGTCAGGCACAATCCATGGAAAAGATCGGTCGACATTTCGGGCCGGAACCTGACGAAGGGTTCTGGCCCGAAACGTTGACCGATCTTTTCCACGGATGCTGCCCGACCTGCTGAGTTCCTCCAGCGTGTTGTGAGTGTTAACATATTTTACTATTGTGTTGGAGGGATTAATATTGGCTAACTTAAAATAAGGTATTATTTATGAGCCAGAGGAAGCTACTCACTCCTTCAAGCCAGGTCTGATTAACAAGATTATGGCTGATCTGACTTTAAACAGAATCTTGACAATCTGAATGCTCTCATCATACTTACATAGATTTGATGAGATTATTTATGGAACATTTGGTAAAGAAAGGACGACTCAAGTAACAATGAACAAGAAATTGGAACGGATCAACCGCTTGAAGAAGAGCTACATTATGGACAGATTCTCTGGTGAGTTGTTTGAAAGTTTCATCCATGAGTGAATGGCTGGATTTATGCAAGGAAGTTAGTACTCCTTTATTACTTTATCCAATTAGACGACTTTTCTTCTTTATAAAGGGTATTGCTGATAGTTTGTCAATCAGCAGCATCATAGCTAAATCCAGTCTGAATGGATTTCACATTTACCATAAAGTTTAACATATTATTTGGAGTGAGGATTGTTGTTTAATTTCATGAATAAAATCAGTAATAATTCAGTGTACTGTATGGTGCCAAGCATGATACTGAACTACAGATTTTCCCAGAAGTTTAATTCCTAGTTTGTACTGAGTGTTGGTTGAGATGATAATGATGTTATAATTATTATCTTCTTTCTGGTAAAAGAAAAGGTTAAAAGTTAGAAGAGAACATGAAAATAATATACCCAAATTTATTCTGTACAATTGAAGATAATCAAATAAAAAGTCTTGGAATGTCAGATTATTCAGCTCACGATGGTCATGCTTAATGAGTTAATGAACAGTGGTATTTTATTTACAGAGGCTTCAACTTCAGTATGCCCAGCTCTATCGATGAACATCAAAGCGGAGCAATCCAACACCTGTGCAAATGAGGAGGATCTGTGGACTAAAGAAGTAGATAATTTAGTGAACTGGACAACTGGACTCAATGTAGATGAGCTGGAGGATGATTAAGAAACAAAAAAAAATCCGAATCCTTTATGAGCCCAAACTAGTCTGTAAATGCATTATGTAATCATTAAATTAATTTGGAAGATATAATGGTTTTTTCATCCTTGGTCCAGCTCATTTCTCACATTCACCCTCTGCAATATTCAGTATCCTTATTGCAGCTTGCAAATTAAAACCTCCTTCAGGCATTGTTGTCACTGCTGCTTCAGGAAGCAAAATGATTTGCAAGCACCAACCAAGTCTTCATAGTCCTTTGCCTGCTTGCTGCTATCAATTACTTTTTTTAGTGCTCATAAGTATCTCTGATAATAAGAATATTTTTAAAAATTAGATGTGTTTTCAATAATTGTAGAAAAGTTGTTTAAAAGATGAACAATATATCACTTAACAACACATTGGAAGGGAGTTGAAAGCCTTAGGTTAGTTAAAAAAAAAACTTTCTTGAACTTACTTTCCAATGCAGTTCAGAGCACCATTTCAATTGAATGGGAGTGTGCTTTATCCACCAGCCACAGGTACCTTGAAGCCAATAGGCTAAGACAAAGTCTCTTGACATAACTGAATTTGCTGTTACACAAGAATGTGAAATGTTCCATATTTTCCATTGCCCTCCTCCCATGTGAATATGTCTTTGACTAGATTTGGTATGAGGTTAAGGAATACTTGTGGAGATTTGCCCTGAACTGCTGCATAACACTGGGCTGTGTGCTGAATAGACTGTACCAGGACACGCACAGTGAAGCAAATATCTGGTGAGTGAAACCACTAATACAATGAAAGGTACTCTTTAGTATGCTGTAAACTCACTGATATTTTCAGGTAAGATGTTGTCTACAGCAACACACACAAAATGCTGGAGGAGCTCAGCAGGTCAGGCAGCATCTGTGGAAATGTATAAACAGTTGATGTTTCGGGCCGAGACCCTTCTTCAGAACTGAAAGAAAGGGGGAAGATGTCAGAATAAAAAGGTAAGGGGGAGGGGAAGGAGGCTAGCAAGAAAGTGATAAGTGAAGCTAAGTGGGTAGGAAAGATGAAGGGCTGGAGAGGAAGGCATCTGATAGGAGAGGAGAGTGGATGAAAGGGAATAGGAATGAGGAGGGGACTTGGGGAGATGATAGGTAGGGGAGAAGATGTAAGAGGCCTGAGTGGGAAATAGAAGAAGAGGGGAGGGGGAGGGAATTTTTTTTTGCGGAAGGAGAAATTCATATTCATGCCATCAGGTTGGAGGCCACTGAGATAGAATGCAGGGTGTTGCTCTTCCATCCTGAGTGTGGCCGCTCTTGACACAAGAGGAGAATGTCAGAATGGGAATTAAAATCTTTGGCCACTGGGAAGTTCAGCTTTTGGCAGATGGAGATGGGGGTGCTCAACAAAGTAGTCCCCCAGTTTATGACGGGTTTCACCAATGTAGAGGAGGTCACATCAGAAGCATCGGACACAATCAACAGCAAATTCACAGGTATAGTGTTGCGTCACTTAGAGGGACTGTTTGCGGCTCTGAATGGAGATGAGGGAAGTGACTGGATTGGTGTAGCACTTTAGCCACTTGCAGGGATAAGTGCCGGGAGGGAGATTTGTGGGGAGGGATGAATGGACAAGGTAATTACGAAGACAGTGTTGTCCATGACTGGATGGTGCAAAATAGCATACTCAGAAGTCCAGGACTATGTGCTGAGAGGCACACTTGAAGCAGGATGCAAGCATTGCACATTCTGTTTAAGGAAGGGTCACAGTTTAGGGCTTCCCTGCTATCACAAATACAAAACATGAAATCTGTGCTAATATTCCATGGACTATTTGCTTTAAGGTTGTAAATGAATGATAACTAATAATGTGCAAATATTGAATAATGGAAGTAAAATGATGTTATGGGATTGTTGATTTCAGCATTCTTTTGTACATAACTTTTTTATAAATAAAGTTTACTTTAAAATTTAAAAATGACTGAGTTTCACTCTTGGCCTTACGTGTTCATTTGATCATAAGTACACATGACTTCAGATCTAGCTGAATCACTCGCAAGTTACTTAGTATACATAACAGTTTACAAGGATGATGTTAAACCAAGCAGATTATTTCATGATCATACCAAGGAGTAATGAAAATAAGTATTTGTCCATCAATTAATTGGTAAAGTGCAGAACTATGTATGCCAGTAAGCACAAGGGTGAATGGGATTTTGTATCATGCAGAACTTTGGATGACCTCATTTACACAGGATAGAGTGAAGGAGGCCAACTGTGTCTTGGAAGATTCAAGTACAGCAGTATTAACTGGTGAGTGAAAGGAATAAGCAGTCAAGACAAAGCAGACACCTCAGTATAGCTAGCCATATTTTTATGCAGTTATAATTTTATTTACGTTACTAGTCTTGGGTCCATTCTTCTCTCCCTCAAATGGACTGTAAAATAAAATCATGTTATGGTTACTGTTACCCAGAGGCGCTTTCAGAAATGAGGTATTTAACTAATCCATTGCACAATACCAGTTCTAGTTTAATCTACTCAAGGAAATGCTGTATAAAGAAGTTATCCCCAAAATACTGTATGGACTCAATATTTAAGTTTCCTTTGCCCATCCTAAAATCACTGATTACCACCTCACTTGTCTAGTACATCTCATTATTTCTTCTCATCAGACCTACCATGGAGTTCCTATAGCTGGTCAAAACACCACACCTTGAGTGACTTTATGCTTTCATCTTTTCAAATCTCCATCCAAATCACTTCTTCATCCCGGTTTCCTGAACAAAAATTATTCCTTTCTATTGTATTATCAACATCATTAATTGAGAAAGCCTTTACCTGGTCTCCTGTCATTTAAATGTAATGTACCTTTAATATTCAGGTGCTGATCTATGACAATCCTGCAGTCATGTCTCTAATAAGTATTGATTATATTTATTAATTTCTGTTTTCACTCTTAAAGAATCTATTTGTTTCAAATGCTTCATACATTCAGGTATAATCTTTAGTTTTTTCTTTTTTTATTATTTTTGCAACCCCTGTCTTACCTATTGCTACTTTAACATTTGTATTCTCTATTTCTCCTTGTCAGTCAGTTTTTCATTTCCCATGTTAATACTTTCCTCTTCAGTCTTCTCTCTGCACTTTGAATCACCACATTCTTGCAACTTTGATCCTTTATACCCACTATTTAGTTTAAAAACTTCTATAATCTCCTTCTGTTGACTGACCCCCACACAGTACAGCTTCAACTTTCAACAATACTGGTGCTGGAGGCTCATGAACCAAAAGCTTTTCTGCCACACCTAAGTATGCCATTCTCTATAAGTCACAGAAACAGGCCTTTTGGCCCCCTGAATGATCATTAAGTATATTTCTATTTACATTAACACTACTCTAAACCATTTTACTATCTCCAGCTCTCACCACCACCAATCCCGTCCCAAAACTGTCGTTACTGCGCGGTCGGGAATCTTTCGGAGGGTAGGCCTCAAAATCCCCGGCTTTGCCTGCTGTTGGCGACCGAGAAGGAGGTTGAATCGTTCGGATAGAGATGGCGCTCAGTACTCAATGTCGGAGAGCTGATCAGAGCTCGAAGTTTTCGGACGACTCAGAGTCGGACCGTGGTCGGGTATGACAGGGAGAGTTTTTCTTCCTTCTCTCCGTCTGCGTGAGATGTGGGACATTTGAGAGACTTTGAACTTTTACTGTGCTCATGGACTTCTTCATCAAGTTATGGTATTGTTGCATTGTTGTAACTATATGTTATAATTATGTAGTTTTGTTAGTTTATTTCAGTCTTGGTCTGTCCTGTGTTTTGTGATATCACACCGGACAAAATATTGTATCATTTCTTAATGCATGCATTACTAAATGACAATAAAAGAGGACTGTGTGTCTTCATAATCTAAACCGCACAATTTACAGTGACAAATTAACCCACCAATCCTCACATGTTTGGGATAGAGAAGAAAACAGATCACCTGGAGGAAACCCATGTTGTCACTGGGAGAATATGCAAACCTCATCCTCTCCCAGACTCTCTTACACAAGGTCAGGATTATATGTAGGTCCCTGGATCTGTGAGGCAGAAGCTTTACCAGCAACATCACTGAGTTGCTTGTCCTATGCTAATCTGCAAGTGACTCATGTGAAAGTCAAGGAAAATGTGGGTCTGGAATGCACCTGCAATACAAATATTACATAGACAAACTAAGTTAGGACTAATGTCAGGAAGTTAACTACACATAGTTTTCAAGAATGAAAATGGAAACGGCACCCTTGGAATTATATAAGAAACAGCTAGATGTTATTATGCAGGAAGTACATAGTACTTTTGGATGGATACAGTAACAGGTCAAATAAAATCTTTCTCATCTGTATACAGCTGGTGTTTTGCAAGGAATGGGCTTGGTTTGTGTTAACATCAACTCCTCACCCAGGGGTTTGTATCTAAATTCTAACTTCAACCTACACACATCAAAGTTGCTGGTGAACGCAGCAGGCCAGGCAGCATCTGTAGGAAGAGGTGCAGTCGACGTTTCAGGCCGAGACCCTTCGTCAGGACTAACTGAAGGAAGAGTGAGTAAGGGATTTGAAAGTTGGAGTGGGAGGGGGAGATCCAAAATGATAGGAGAAGACAGGAGGGGGAGGGATGGAGCCAAGAGCTGGACAGGTGATTGGCAAAAGGGGATACGAGAGGATCATGGGACAGGCGGTCCGGGAAGAAAGACGGGGGGGGGGGAACCCAGAGGATGGGCAAGAGGTATATTCAGAGGGACAGAGGGAGAAAAAGGAGAGTGAGAGAAAGAATGTGTGCATAAAAATAAGTAACAGATGGGGTACGAGGGGGAGGTGGGGCCTAGCGGAAGTTAGAGAAGTCGATGTTCATGCCATCAGGTTGGAGGCTACCCAGACGGAATATAAGGTGTTGTTCCTCCAACCTGAGTGTGGCTTCATCTTTACAGTAGAGGAGGCCGTGGATAGACATGTCAGAATGGGAATGGGATGTGGAATTAAAATGTGTGGCCACTGGGAGATCCTGCTTTCTCTGGCGGACAGAGCGTAGATGTTCAGCAAAGCGGTCTCCCAGTCTGCGTCGGGTCTCGCCAACATATAAAAGGCCACATTGGGAGCACTGGACGCAGTATATCACCCGAGTCGACTCACAGGTGGAGTGTTGCCTCACCTGGAAGGACTGTTTGGGGCCCTGAATGGTGGTAAGGGAGGAAGTGTAAGGGCATGTGTAGCACTTGTTCCGCTTACACGGATAAGTGCCAGGAGGGAGATCAGTGGGGAGGGATGGGGGGGACAAATGGACAAGGGAGTTGTGTAGGGATCTATCCCTGCGGAATGCAGAGAGAGGGGGGGAGGGAAAGATGTGCTTAGTGGTGGGATCCCGTTGGAGGTGGCGGAAGTTACGGAGAATAATATGTTGGACCCGGAGGCTGGTGGGATGGTAGGTGAGGACCAGGGGAACCCTATTCCTAGTGGGGTGGCGGGAGGATGGAGTGAGAGCAGATGTCCGTGAAATGGGGGAGATGCGTTTAAGAGCAGAGTTGATAGTGGAGGAAGGGAAGCCCCTTTCTTTAAAAAATGAAGACATCTCCCTCGTCCTAGAATGAAAAGCCTCATCCTGAGAGCAGATGCGGCGGAGACGGAGGAATTGCGAGAAGGGGATGGCGTTTTTGCAAGAGACAGGGTAAGAAGAGGAATAGTCCAGATAGCTGTGAGAGTCAGTAGGCTTATAGTAGACATCAGTGGATAAGCTGTCTCCAGAGACAGAGACAGAAAGATCTAGAAAGGGGAGGGAAGTGTCGGAAATGGACCAGGTAAACTTGAGGACAGGGTGAAAGTTGGAGGCAAAGTTAATAAAGTCAACGAGTTCTGCATGCGTGCAGGAAGCAGCGCCAATGCAGTCGTCGATGTAGCGAAGGAAAAGTGGGGGACAGCCTGTCCCATGATCCTCTCGTATCCCCTTTTGCCAATCACCTGTCCAGCTCTTGGCTCCATCCCTCCCCCTCCTGTCTTCTCCTATCATTTTGGATCTCCCCTTCCCCCTCCAACTTTCAAATCCCTTACTCACTCTTCCCTCAGTTAGTCCTGACGAAGGGTCTCGGCCTGAAACGTCGACTGCACCTCTTCCTACAGATGCTGCCTGGCCTGCTGCGTTCACCAGCAACTTTGATGTGCGTTGCTTGAATTTCCAGCATCTGCAGAATTCCTGTTGTTTGCGTCTAACTTCAACCTATTACTTTTTTTCCCTTCTCTAGATATGTTGTTGTTTATATTATAAATATTTAAATACATTTTAATATTTATTAAATAAAGTAAAAATTCAAATGCATTTAAAAAGATGTCCCACTTTCAACATTTTTGCTGAGAAGATTGACAATAAAATGGTAAATTTTCTGGCATCGTAATTGGTAAAGCCCGCCCCTCCATTGTGCACATCTACATGAAGCATTTCAGGAAGGCAGCATGCAACATCAGGGGTCCCCACCAGCCCGCCATGCTCTCTTCTTGCTGCTACCATCAGGAAGATGGTACAGGAATCTCAGGATTCACACCAGCACGTTCAGAAACAGTTACTACCCCTCAACCATCAGGCTCTCGAACCAGAGGGGATAAGTTCAATTTCACTTGCCCCATCATTGAAATGTTTCCTCAACCTATTCACTTTCAAGGACTCTTCAACTCATGTTTTCAATATCCTTTGTTAACTTAATTATTTCTTTATTTTTGTATTTGTATAATTTGTTGTCTTTTCCACACTGGTTGAACAAAAGACAAATGGTCTTTCATTGATTCTATTATGGTTATTATTCTATTAAGGATTTAATAGAATAAATCCTTAATCTTTATTAAGGATTAGGCCTCCGAGAAAAGGAATCTCAGGGTTGTATATGGTGACATATATGTACTTCGATAATAAGTTTACTTTGGACTTTGAACCATCTCTCCGTTGTTCAGGAGCATATGCGAGGAAGATATTTTTCTTGCTTTTGAAGGATTAATCACTAGAAACTGTGTTGCTGTTGAAAAAATACCTGCTTAAAAGTAATTCTAATAACTTTAAAGGTAAGAAGTAGAAAAATTCCTTGCAGTTGTGCTATGTGTCTTGCATGGCAGATGGTTAGAATCTTTAAACTGACAAGAGTCCAAATGTTCTTGAGAAACCTGGGATTATGTAATTGAATTCACACTCTGGATTTATTAGTTTCTGGTCTAAACTTTCAAACCTCTCTTGAATTGAAGTGTTTTAAAATTCTAGTAGACTTTTTCAACAGGACCCAAAGCCAAGTGTGCCAAGGGTTATTGAGGTTCCTGCTAGATCACTGTAAACCTTGCCAGTACTACGATTTTTTTTCTAATAAGCCTGATGATGTGTTGAGAGATGGAAGGATTTCTATATCCCTAGCTTCCATTTACTCCTGGCGATTGGTCTTGAGCTGTGATAAAATTGTCTACACTTATAGCATCAACTTCGGGTCCCGGACAACTGCTCCCACCTGGGGCAAAGGAAGATGCGGGATTGAATAGTTGAGGATCAAGACCCAGGAACGAATAGGAGTGGTTTACAAAACTGGGAAACAGCAATCACTAGGTCAAGCTCTCCGTTAAGGGGGAACATAAGTTCAAAAGCAAGAGAGAGAGAGTCCGAATCGGAGATGGAAGGTGTAAACTAGTGGAACCTGAACAGACGAAGATATAATTAACATTCAGCACCTGAAGCCAACCGAGCTTTACTAAACACATGGAATAATTCGAGTTCCAAAATGCAAGAGTTCTCACCATCAAATTAGATCACAAATAGTTAAAGAAAATACGTATTGCATTCAAAATTAATTAAAAGGGTATTTGAGAAATTCCTCCACAAAATATAGATTTAACTGTGCGAAAGTAATTTAAAAAATACAGAGCCTTTTTTTAGAATAAAGATTCGATTATCTCGTACACTTTAAGGCTACCATTCGATTTTCTGAGGAGGAAAAGCTTGATAAAAAAACATTCGATTGTAAACTGAAACCACAGACGAGAAAAGAAAAGCAAACCAGCAGGTTTCCAAGTCTGCCCAGGCAGGTAAACTCCATGGGATAAGAGGGGATACCCGGTTTGCAGCAAACAAACATATTCAACATTTTGAAGAATATGTTGCAATGTGCAATTTATCACACAAGCACACACTGTAAAAGTACTCTTTCTATTTAACACTTTGCTCAAAATTTTAACGATTTCTTAAATTCTCAATAGATTTTAAATGTGATTCGGCATCTCCCTTCACCGATTTGGAAATAAAACATTCCCACAAAAAGTGGAGTGGATTATATTCTTTGAGTGGAATGGATTTGCAAATATCTTATTACCTGAAATAAAGTACTGGAGTACATTACCAAGGAGAGGGTGACAGAGCGACATAGAGGTTAGGTAATGGCATGTTTGTGTTTATAAACTTAGCAGATTTTGGGAAGAACGAAGATTTAAAGGAGTAAAAAAAGTTATAGATCTGTAGAAAAGGGTGAATAAGAGTGGATAACAATGAGATTAGCTTTGATTTCAATGCAGTGAGAAAAGAAAGGAAGAAGAATATGGAGGATGGTGCATCTGTAGTTTAAAAGAAAACAAGATGGGAACGTTTGGAGGAGAACTAAATATAAAGCTATTGCAAAAATAAAAGATAAGGTAGGTTGTGTCAGAACAGAGAGGTTTTGAATGCGAATCATTCCAAAGGAGACACATCTTTTTCTTGCATTTTGTGTAAAAGCCCTGGAGGAGTTGCAACAAATTCACTGCCCATAAAAAAAGTGAAGGCGGTGTTCATGTTTGGTAGTTCATTGCATTAATATTTAACGGGAATGATTATTAAACATGTATCAAAAATGACAAAGTGCATTTCCTCCGCAACCATGTTTGGAGCTGATTGCATTTCGTCAGGGAGGTTGCCATGGTTATTTGCTTGCCCTATGCCGAGATCCAGCGCGGATTTTGCTGCGATCTTTGCTGCTGGAATCCAAGTGTTTTTCTGCCAAAGAGTGAGCAGCAGCGTGTCGCGGGATCCGCACAGCAGCAAAGTACTAGCTCGCAGAATTTCCGTGGAATAAACATTTTTGTGTATTTTGTTTACAATTAGTGGGGAAATAAAGAAGGACGACTTCCATTTGGAAGGATTTGTGCACTTGGTTGACATTAGGAATGTGGGCCACAGTTTTTTAGCATTGGGGGAAAAGTTTGCTGCAGAGTTTGAGAAGTTTCTTGTCGCATCCACAGTTTTACATCATGGCGAGAGGGAGCCGCGGATGCGTTGAGATGGGAGCTGGACTCTCGGCCTGGGCAGCGGCAGCAGTAGCTCCCCGGCGCCGCCGTGCCCGCGCCTACAGCCCCCCGAGCGTTTCCCTCGTCGCCCCCGTGTTCCTGCTGTTGCTGCGGCTCATCTCGCCCGGATCCGCCGCCCCGCCGGAGTCCGGAGACTTCGCCATCCTGGAGGAAGCACAAGTTCTCGCGAATCAGATGCGAATCCTGGCCACCAGCGAACTTGGAGTCTTCAACATGCAGGTAAGGACGTGGATTTTCTCTGTTGGATGCTATCCGTTTGTGGAAGAAAATGGGGAATGCATCTTAATGCTAGAATATTCCATTTGGGGAACCTGCTTCCATAATTCTGTCGTTTATCATTGTCTAAGATCTTGGGTGCACAAGTTGCTTGAGAAATTGCACCCATTGTTATTGGCAAATAGTACGTTTGCAAGCGTTTTGTCTCGTTTATTTAATATATGAACTGGTGTACTACCGGTAGTAATTGGATCGCAGGGTATTAGCTCCTGCTGTCATACTGATCATATGAAATTAAATTTCACTCATTCCAAAGGTTACCCATTCTAATATACTGTCTACCATTAAATATCCTTCTTTTCGCCTGTAAGGTATCATTTTGCTTTTCACTCACTGGTCCCAGCAAAGCTCTTGCTAGTTCCCAATATTGGATACAATCTATTCCTATTTTATGGAAACACAGATATTTATCATTCATCCCGTTGCCCAATTTGCCTTTGTATAGGTTGTAACGCGTTAACCCATTTCCAGTCATTGTTCTCTTCCATTTCTTCATCGACTTCTCTCAATTATTAGTTACCCATGTCTTGAAATCTTGTATCTAAGCTTGATATCAAGATACTCCATTTCTTTTTATCTTCTTGAACGTAATTCCTTGTAAAATTTATGCTTTATACTTTCTTTTAGACCCATCATGTTTGGAAGGCATAATGTTGCACGATTGAGGATTAAAGGATTTTGGGATTGTTGGGTATCTCTGACCTGTGACTTCTCTATTCTGTTATCCCAAGCATTACAGGCTTTGCATCGGTGATGTGTTAGAGCTGCTGATGTTTGTAGTCGGATGCATTTCGAGTGGTTCAGTGATCTGTTTCTCATCATTTTGTAGTTTTATTTTGAATGCTTTTCCAGATATTATGTCACTTTGTACTCTCATCACAAATGTATGTAATACTGCTGTTTTTAAAATGTATATAAATATGCATCAGCATTCTTTCACTCGCAATGCAAGGGTGATCCTCCGTTTAAAATGTATACACTGTTTTGGTTTATTCCTCGCCTACAGATGTCAGTGACGAACAGAAGGATGGATGGCATCTAAGTCTGTATGGGGCTAACAAAAGGTGAAAGCAAATGGGCTTGACAATCAAAGAGGTGTTAAAACTTGCTGGCTGTGTGTGTCACTTTGACATGTGGGGTGGATTTGCATAGGTGGATGAAGATCTTTCCCCCACAGCACCCCAGTTCACCCTCTGTTTTTCTAAGTGAGGCGCCAGTAAACATTGATTGGCATTTTATTAGTAGTATAATACAAAGGACAAGCTTGAAGAACCCCATTGATTTAGGTGCTTGGCGTAGTGTGAAAAGGTATTAAACCAAGATTAGGAAATCCAAGATTTGATCCCTGATCTGTACACAGTTGGTTGATCACAGCCAATGCAGCAGCTGAGGATGGGGGTGGGGGGGAAGGGCAGTGGTGGGGTTGTTGATATGTTGTATTTCCAGGATGGGAAGGGGAGTATTAGCTGAGTTCTAGCATCTGATAACTATTGACCACTGCTTTAAAGTATGTGGGTGGTATATCCTTGATGGTGATGACTGAACTGATAGTCTTTTGACTGCCTTGAAAAGCAAGATACCAGACCAAACAACCGCCTTTGAGAGAGGAGTTCTATATATTTTCTTCCGTCTAACTCTGCCCAAATTGGCAGGTGTTGATAAAAGCACAAGGTTCAGGCACAGTATTTAAACTTGAGTAATTCTCACAATAATTTGTCTTCCTTTTAAGCACTTGCCTCACGAGGAATCAAATATTGCTTTCAGATTTATTTAACTTGCTATTTAAGAATGGTATTTTAATTTTGATAATGTGTATAACTTGGATCCTAAATCATAGTTTCCAGCAGGTGCTAATAGACATAATGTAATTTATTTATAGAGACTAATTTTACACTGAATTACTTTCTGCCCTCCTGGAAATGCTGATTTCTCCAGTGATAGATTCACAAGTATGGCCCCCCCATGGTGGCTTCTCATAATCTGCAGAAAGTGGCAGTCTTTGTGTGCAGTCATGGGTACTGAGTATTACTGAACTATCTTACTGTGGTGTGGCATTTGAGCCAATATCACTATTCACTGTTTCAATCAGCAATAGATATGTGGGGATAACAATTGGCCGTGGCAGCCACGGATGATTTTACATTAACTGGGGTAGAGGTATGGTGATAGTTAGCTAAATCAGTATAAATCAAGAACTGAAACAGGAATGTAGTTCATATTTAACAGATTGTGCATGCCTTTAGAAAAACCAACAATTCTTTGCATTGAGTGAGTTGGATTCTCAATATTTAATAACTCATTCAGTGTTATGTTGCACAGCTAAGAAGCTTGACAAACTAGTTTCCATTTTGCGCATGAGGATTCTAGAATAATAAAAAAATTATTGTACATACTTGAGGTGTCATATACTCTAGTGAAGATGTCCCGAAGCAAGAGTCAATGCCTTAGAAGAACATATATAACTTCTGCTGACAAAAAATGAAGTCTGTGAACAATTGGGATCAGGCTGATCATTGGAGTTCAGTAATTTAATCTGAGCCAAATATCAGAGAGAGTCATTTCTTGTGGATTGGCCAGTGTTTGTTTTATTTGACTTCAGTTTTGTTCTCAAGCTATGTGATAGTTTTAATTGCATATCATCTGAAGAACGCTGTAAAAGCTGGAATAAATCTAGATTCTGAACTTTTCCTCAGTGTCTTGAAATGCTCAAAGGGCTCGTTAAGCCCTGTGGTGAATAAATGGTCTGACCTCAGTTCTCATTTGTGGTGAATTCGCCAGCCTGTGCTATTGGTAAAAGAGAGCAACTATTAGTTAAATACCTAAGAAAATGCAATTTTTAAAAAAAATGTTGCATTTATTTTTAATCATTATAATCGTAATACAATGGGAAATGTGGATGTGTGTCGCAGTGCAGGCTGATGAATTGTGTGCAAAGGATTCTGCTCAGGTATTTAGGATACAAGAAATGGGAGCAGAGTAGCACCTTGATTTTTCATAGACTAGTGGTCATCTTTGGTAGTTACTGGAGTAGATAACGTGTGATACTACAGAATGGCCCCACTTGCATACAGCCTCCCAAGGATATTACATCTCTTTCAAACATTGTCAAAATACATTAATGGTGCTTGTCTGATGGAACATGACAATGCAATGGACAAAATTGTTGTTTCTCTGGTGTTATGAAGCTTAACAATTTAATTTGGAATTTAGTTTCATGAAAAGGTGCCGCCCTTTGAAATAAGGCACATTGTGCACAAGGGAACAGGGAGAAATCTTCCATTGTACGTGATTGCTAGTTGATTTGTTTCCAACTGTAACGTCATTCTGAAAGGTTATTTTGAAAAATGTCACCATTGCCAAAGACCGGATTTTTTTCATCTTATTTTACCGTGACATTGTTCCATGAAATGCATAAAACAAAGTACATTCAGCAAGTCCTGGAGGAACCATTGTTAGAATCCTGGCATTTGTGAGAATAAATCAGAATTTTTAATCGAGCTTTGAACTGCAACATCAAAGTGCTCAGAAATCACTAATGATGTAAGCAGTGTCATATTAGCAAGGACTGACATTTCACTTCAAACACCAAGAGCACAGCTGTCTGAGGCAGATATTAAAAAATGTATATGCTGGGCAAGGTGGACAGGCTGATAATTAGGATTCCTATTAGCAGACACCAGTCTGAAAGCAGTTACATTTTGTGGTGAATTTTGGGTGGAAATTTTACAGCAAAATTGCAGTGAAATTATTTGAAAATGACATTTGCTTGTTTTAAATTGACTGTGAAACTGCAGGGATGAAATGGTCTTATTCAAATCTCAAGAATCTTGTTTTGTCCCCAAGGATATTGGGAATGGTTCATTCTTCTCAGAATATGACAGAGTTGTCATGTGAACTTCTATAAAATGTGAAAATGAAATCTTTTGCTTGAATTGCATTAAAATATTCAGTAATATGAATTTCTGTCTTGGTTTATGTCAAGAAAACATTTTGAGTTCTGGTTTGAAGAAATTATAGAAACTTAATGTTTCAAATTGATGATGCTACTTCAAAAGTGGTATTGACCTGAACTGCTAAATAGATTTGTTGTCCCTGATGCTGCCTGTCAAAAAAAATGAAAATAAAAATCCTCACTCAGTGTTGCAGATTTTATCTCTTGCCACCCATTTATATCGTGGTCCCCCCCCCCCATATACTTTTACCAGTATAATTGAAAATCAGAATTTCGGATGTTGGAAATCAAATAAAAACAGAAGTGCTGGAACTACAAGCGTACAAGGTAGCTCAGACAGAATGTGTGGAGGGTTCAGGTCAATAAATTTGCATCAGACCTTGCAAGTTTGGACGATGGGTTATTCGACTGGAATGTTAACACTGTTTCTCTGTCTGACCTGCAAGTGTTTAGACCACTTGTCTTTTCATCTTTTGGACATCCTTTCTTAGACATTGCCACCACTATCACTCTAGTCTTCCAGGTTTTCCTATTACAAATGTTTGTTTTTGTTTGATCTGCTTTCCCCAATGCTTCCCTTTGACTTAAAACTTTCATTTGCATTTTTTCCCAGTTCAATGAAACGTTATTAACTCGAAACATTAGCGTTATGCCACTATCCACAGATGCTGCTTGACCTGCTGAATTTTGCCTGCCTTTTGTTTTCATTTCTCTCAGTTCAATACTGAGGCGATGATACTTTCAGCTGAAACTTGAAACCAAGGACTTCTCTGCCTTAAGAAAATATAATCACCCCATGGCACTTGTCGAAGAGGAGCACTAGAAATCTTCTTGGTGACTTGACTAATAGTTACTCCTCAATTATATCACTATATCAGGTTGCCTGTGGCTACGTCTACACTACACCGGATAATTTTGAAAACGCCAGTTTCGAGTAAGAATGACAGGCGTCCGCACTAAGCGTTTTTCAAAATATCTCTGTCCACATTAGATGGATATTTGGGCGAATCTCCTCCTACCGGGCATTCGCAGGACACACAGAAAACAAGCGAAAAGGAAACGGTGTACTTGGTGCGCGTTTGTCCAGTTACAGAGTAGAAAAACTTAAAAGGAATTGCTCTTGGCTCTCGTGCAGGAGGACTTAAAACTTAAAGAAAACCAAATACTGGAGCATATGGAGGCAACCGACAGGGAGTTCACGGACAGTATGACCTGGCTGATGACGAACATTGAAAAACTGACTAACTCTGTTGCATTAAAAAAGCACCTTATTGAATGTATAAAACATGTCTGTGTCAGTGTTATCATGTATTTCCATACAATGTTACATTAGGCTGTTACACATCTATTGTCAGAGAAGTACTTGCATAAATAGGTAAACCACCTTGGTTCTTGGTTCTTGATCCTCCAAAATATTCTGCATGGAATTTAAGCTGGAGGTGGCGGAGGGTGTTTTCTGTCCTTACCTTCATACAAGCGAGGCCAGAAAACAGGGCAAAGTGAGTATACTTATTTATTCAGTAAGCTATGGGTCAAAGTATTCGGTGAGTACATTTCTAACTGTTCTGGCTTCAGTCTCGTTGCCATCTGTTCTGAAATTGTTAGGTTCTGTGAAGTGCAGAATCAAATATCGCTGTGATGATTGTACGCTCTAGTATCAATTGTTTGGCGACAATAAAGTAATAATAATAAAACAATGAAATGCCGTGCTGCCGCCATCTGTTGCGGCACGTCATGACAGCGGTTTTAAAAAGCTCCGTTTACCATGTACTGCAATGGATATTATGCGTTTTCAGATTTATTCACCCTGGAGACCATTCCTGAAAATCTCCGTTTTCGAGGGATGAAAATGCCGTTTTAGTGTGAACAGAGGGTCAAAACGAAGAGAAAAAGCTTCGTTTTCAAAATTATCCAGCGTAGTGAGGACGTAGCTGTGTCTGAAGCCTTCCGTTATGCAAATTAACTGCAACTTGGAGTTCGAAATTCAACAGAACAATTAGTCCTGTAGGCTTATTTCCTCCTTGTGTGACGGTACTGGACTTGTGCTTGTAGAAAGTCTACACTCTGTAAATCAAGGAGCCTCACTGTGGAGTTGAGCTATCTGCAGTGTTCATGCAGGAAAACTTGAGAACGCTCCTTCTGCAAAGATTGTAATAGAAGAGTTAGTAATGCCGCCCTAAGACCACAAGAGATCTTGGAATGGGGTAATACAATCTGATTATGATTAGATATGCCAGTGCCAAGGAATGGAACATACTGACTATTAAAGTCAAGTTGTAAGTTAAGTTCTGAGTAGGTGCACTGGCTTTGAATTGAGTTGATTGGCATTCCAACTCATGAACCAACAAAATAATCAAATGCAAATTAAGGTAGCAGTAGATATATTCAGTGGTTGAAAGTTTAGCATTGGAATGGATTATGTTGACATTTGAATGGATTATGTTGACTATTGATAATTTATTTATTTTATAAAAATATTGTAACTTCAGATCATGCAGAATAGAATGTTCAATGTAAAGGAAACTTCAAATTGAATTGTGCTGGTATATTTTAATTTATATTTGCTCTGCTGCAGTGGTGCCATTTAAAAAAATTTCAGTTGTTGACCTCTGTCATTAATCATATTATCAGTTTATTAAAATATTTGGAGCAGTTTTGTTTTAGACTATCATTCTGTGCCATCTGTGACTGGCTTCAATTTTGCCAAATTGAGTTAACGAGCAACCTTAATAGCTGAGAGAAAGAAAGAAAATTGTGCTTAATTCCAATTTGGGAAGGTAAATGAATGTCTCCTTAAAGACATTCCCCCTCAAACTGCAGTTTTTAACACCCTGCTTGGATTGACTGCAAGGAGAGCTCACAAACTGGATACAAAATTGGCTGGATGATAGGAAACAGACGGTAATGGTGGAAGGATGTCTCTCAGTCTGGAGAACTGTGACTAGTGGTGTGCCTCAGGGTTAGTACTGGGCCCATTGTTATTTGTCATCTATATTAAAGAATTGAAGACATGGATAGTAAATTTGTACAAACTTGCCGTGAAGAGGAGGTTCAAGAATCGAAGTGGGATTTTGATCATCAGGTAGGTGGGCTGAGAAATGGCAAACGGAATTTAATTCAGTTTAGTGTTAAATTTTGGACGTGTTACATTTACAAAGGACTTTTACATTGAAGGGAAAAGCTCTGGATTCTATTGTAAACAGAGGGAACTTGAATTATAGGTGTATAGGTCTCTTAAAGTCCCAGGAAGTCGGGACAGGGACAAGGACTTTTGGCATGCTGGACTTCATCAATTTAGGCAATAAATTTAGAAGTCAGGAGGTTATGTTGCAATTGTACAAAATGTTGCTAATGTTGCACTTGGAGTATCATGTTCAGTTTTGGCCACCCTGTTATAGAAAGGATGTGATTAAATTGGAAAGAGTTCAAAATGATATACAAGGACGTTCCCAGGACTTGAGGGACTGAGTTGGAGGGAGAGGTTAGATCGGATGGGCCTTTACTCCATGGAGTGTAGGAGACTTGGGTGATCTCATAATAATGTATAAAATCATGAGGGGCACAGATGGGGCCCACAGTTTTTCTTCCCAGGGTTGTTGGGGAATCAAACTCTAGAGGTAATAGCTTTAAGCTTAGAGGTGAAAGGTTTAATAACAAACTGAGGGACAACTTCTTTTTACACAATGGGAGGAAGCAGATGCTAGAGAAGGTGGTTGAAGCAGGTACATGAGATGAGCAATAGGAGCAGAATTAGGCCATTCAGCCCATCAAGTCTGCTTATGAGTGATTTATTATCCCTCTCAACTACATTCTTCTGCCTTCTCCCTGTAATCTTTGACACCCTTACTAATCAAAGATGCATTGAAGATGTATGTGGGCAGATGTATGGATGACAAGAGTTTAGAGCAGGGGTTCCCAACCTGGGGTCTATGGACCCCTTGGTTAATGGGAGGGGTCCATGGCATAAAAAAGGTTGGAAGCCCCTGGTTTATAGGGATATTGGCAAAGTGCTGGGAAATGGGATTATCTTGAATACACTTCTCAGTTGGTATGGATACGATTGGGTCCAAGACTCTTTTTCAGCATGGTGTAATCATTGACTATGAGAAATTATTAGGAGGGCCACTTGTTGACATTAAACTTTGGTTTTCCTCTCAACAGGAATGTTATTCTTCAGTGTTTATGGTGTACAGCCCCATATTCTAATCGAACTGATCTGTTGATCTATTATCCTTCATGTGGTGAAGTGGCAGTTTGTATTTCAGTAGCACTTTTTTATATCACGCAGCCTTGCAATTCCCTTACACTGCCAGTGGAAAGTAGGGTTGGGAATTGATAAATTGGTAAAGGGAATGGAAAAGTAGAGATTTGGGGGTAATTGAAAAGATAATAATGTTTAAAAGGATCATAGTAAGATGGTTGTAAGTTGCCCACAGTGTTGGGTGAAGAGAGGAGATGTATGTGTATATATATATATATATATATATATATATATATATATATATATATAGGGCAGCAGAGACAGAATGAAGAAGGGTGGTTGTGGCATGAGGCTAGAAGAAGTCAAGGACTATAATTTTAAATTCATTTTGAAGGAGAATAGGAAATCAGTGGGAGATTCACACAGAACCATGAAGTGATGACGTGTATGGTTTAGGTGTCTGTCCAGCAACAAAGAGAGAGCAGGACTTCTTTCAGTGGTTACAACCATATATTACAAAAAAATCATCAGAATCAGGTTTATTATTATTATTGTCTCATCTAATTATTTTTTGAGGCAGCAAAATCATGCAAAGGCATAAAATTTACTATAAATTTAAAAATAGTGCAAGAAAAGGAATAGTGAGTGAGTGTTTACGGACCATTCAGAAAACTAATGTCAGAGAGAAAGCGGCTGTTCCTGCATCACTGAGTGCGGGTCTTCATGCTCTTGTACCTTCCCCAACAGTAGATATTGGAAGAGAGCCTGTTGTTCAAGGGCTGAGAGAGAAATTTCATGTTCTTGATGCAAGTGTACTTATGACTTGTATATTGTATTACATTGATCATAAAAAAAAATGCTGGAAACACTCAGTGGGTCATGCAGAAACTATGGAGGGAGAGGCAAAGTTAATGCTACAAGTTGAAGGGTACTGGAAAAATGAGAAAACAAATTAAAGTTGCAGAGAGCGTGGAGAAGGGATGGTTTGGGAAAACGGAATATCTGCGATGGGGTGAGACCAGAGTTGTTGAACTGAAAATTCATAGCAAATCAGGCTGTGGCTGTGGCGGGGGTGGGGGGGGGGAACTTGCAATATTACAGAATGATACCATAACAGCAGAGCTGATTGGTTTCTGATCCAAACAGAAAAAGCAAAACTGCAAAGTTCCCAAATAGAAGATGAACTAAGTACCTTGCGCTTCTATGGAACAGAGCAGATGGACACAGACAGGTAGGTTGAAGTGGGGTGAAGGATTAAAATGACAAGAGCTAGGAATTTGGATTTGTATCTGCAGACTGGGCAGAGGTGCTCCAACAAAATGTTCACCCTACCCGTGTGACCATTAAAGACAATGCACTGCATTGGGAAAAAGTGCAATTGAGTCATTGCTTCACTTGGAAGAACAGGAAGGAGAAGGCAGGAGGACGTGTATCTGTTCTCGTTGAGGGATCAGTGTGGAAAGGACGAGATAAGGTGCCACACATGAGGCTGCTTAACAAGATAAAATCTTATGGCATTACAGGAAAGATACTGGCTTGGATAGCAGAATGGTTGACAGGCAGGAGGCAGCGAGTGGGATTAAAAGGGGCCTTTTCTGGTTGGCTGCCAGTGACTAGTGTTGTTCCTCAAGGGTCAGTAATGGGACTGCTGCTTTTCACATTGTTAGAAACATATAAAACCTACAGCACAATACAGGCCCTTCGGCCCACAAAGTTGTGCAGAACATGTCCCTACCTTGGAAATCACTAGGCTGACCCATAGCCCTCTATTTTTCTAAGCTCCATGTACCTATCCAAAAGTCTCTTAAAAGACCGTATCGTATCTGCCTCCACCACCATTGCCGGCAGCTCATTCCACGCACTCACCACTCTCTGCGTAAAAAAACTTACCCGACATCGCCTTTGTACCTGCTCCCAAGCACCTTAAACCTGTGCCCTCTTGTGGCAGCCATTTCAACCCTGGGAAAAAGCCTCTGACTATCCACACGATCAATGCCTTTCGTCATCTTATACACCTCTATCAGGTCGCCTCTCATCCTCCATCGCCAAAGATTTAGATAATGGAATTGATGGCTTTATGGCAAAGTTTGTCATAAACAAACTGATGATACGAAGATAGGTGGAGGGGTAGGTCGTGCTGAGGAAGCAATGTGATTGCAGCAGGACTTGGATAAATTACACTTGAATGGAATGCACTCTTGGGAAATGTATGATAGTGGATTTTGGTAGAAGGAACAATAGCGCGGACTATTATCTAAATGGAGAGAAGGTTCAAACTTCAGAGGTGCAGAGGGAGTCTTTGTCTGCATGCAAGAATCCCAGTAGGTTAATTTACAGGTTGAGTCAGAAGGCAAATGCAATGTTGGCATTTATTTCAAGGGGAATAGAATATGAAAGCAAGGAGATAATGCTGAGCCTTTATAAGACACTAGTCAGGCCACACTTGGAGTATTGTCAACAGTTTTGGGCCTCAGATCTTAGAGAGGTCTCCTAGTGGCCACACATTTTAATTCCACATCCCATTCCCATTCTGATATGTCTATCCACGGCCTTCTCTAATGTAAAGATGAAGCCACACTCAGGTTGGAGGAACAACACTTTGCATTCCATCTAGGTAGCCTCCAACCTGATGGCATGAACATTGACTTCTCTAACTTCCGCTAATGCCCCACCTCCCCCTCGTTCCCCATCTGTTATTTATTTATATACACACATTCTTTCCCTCTCTCTCCTTTTTCTCCCTCTGTCCCTCTGACTATACCCCTTGCCCATCCTGTGGGTTTTTTCCCCCCTCCCCCTTTTCCTTCTCCCTGGGCCTCCTGTCCCATGATCCTCTCATATCCCTTTTGCCAATCACCTGTCCAGCTCTTGGCTCCATCCCTCCCCCCCCTGTCTTTTCCTATCATTTTGGATCTCCCCCTCTCCCTCCCACTTTCAAATCTCTTACTAGCTCTTCCTTCAGGTAGCCCTGACGAAGGGTCTCGGCCCAAAATGTCGATTGTACCTCTTCCTAGAGATGCTGCCTGGCCTGCTGCGTTCACCAACAACTTTGATGTGTGTTGCTTAAGAGAGGTTGTGTTGGCATTGGAGAGAGTCCAGAGGAGGTTCATGAGGATGATTTCAGGAATGAAGTGGTTAACATTTGGCAGCTTTGGGCCTGTATTCACTGGAATTTAGAAGAATATGGGGAAGGCGGTGTCTCATTGAAACTGTCCTAATGTTGAAAGGATTAGGTAGGGTGGATGTGGAGAAGATATCTCCTGTGGTGAGAGTATCCAGAACTAGAGGGCACACCCTCAAAATTGTAAAACAGAGGTAAGGAGGAATTTTTTTTTAGCCAGAGAATAGTAAATCTGTGGAATGCTCTGCCACAGACTGCGGTGGAGGCCAAGTCCATGCGTATATTTAAAGCGGAAATTGATTGTTTCCTGATTGGTCGGGGTATCAAAGGATATGGTGAGAAGGCAGGTGTATGGGGTGAGTGGGATGTGGGATTTGGGATCAGCAGTGATGGAATGGCAAAGTAGACTTGATGGGCTGAATGGCTTGATTTTGCTCCTATGTCTTGTGGTCTAAATAACAGCTTCAAGTTCCTGGGTATCAGCATCTCCAAGGATATGTCCTGGGCCCAACACTTAAGGCAAAGAATGCATGCCAGTGGCTCTACTGCGTTAGGGGTTTGAGGAGATCGGTCACCATAGACTCTTACACATTTTTGTAGATGTACGATAGAGAGAATTCTGATTGGCTGCATCACAGTCTGGTATGGATGTTTCAAAACACAGAAACACATAGTGTTGTAGACTCAGCCAGCTCCATCATGGGCCTAAACCTCCCCACCATCAAGGACATCTTCAAGAGGCAGTGCTTCAAGAAATTGGCGTCCATTTTTAAGGACCCTTACCATCCAGAACATGCTCTCTTATCATTACTACCATCAGGGAGTAGGTACGGGAGCCTGACCACCCATACTGAATGAGTTGGCAAAAGCCGTTTCCCCTCCGCTAACAGATTTGCGAACAGTGCACAAACCCATTAAACTACCTCGTTATTCCTTTTTGTTGCACTTTCTGTAGTAATCTTGTGTCTTTGCATTGTACTCTCTACAAAACCAAAAATTTGTGTCATTTAGGCCAGTGATAATAGATCGGATTGTGATTTTGATTCACCACTGAGGTGTATCTAGTTGTCTATATGCATACGTGCCTGTGGATTTGACTGCATTTCTAAAATTATATTGTGAGGGAGAGCATTGCATGAACTAAGGTAACTGCAGACTGAAAATGATGGTGGGAGGAAAAAATGGCAAAGAAAACTATTTTTCCTGACAGACTGATAAGTAACACATGATATGGATCAGACATCTTAATCCCTAAAGCCCCTGGGCAGAGACGTGGCTTTAAGAATTATGGTGTTAATTTTTGAGTTAGACAGAACTGACACAGTGGAATGATTTGTGAGGAGGGATGTGGAAGTTTTCATTTGGTGGTTCTCCATTCAGCTCCACTAACATGGGATAAAGTTTTAAAGGTAAGTTAAAATGAGTGTGAATCTCCTTTGTTTATTAAAGCCCAGTGCTTGTCCAAATTCTTAGCTGTCCTCAAATACAAAATTTACTTCTATTTTTCCAAAGAATGAAGTTAATCGTAGGCTGTACTATTTGGAGTGATATTTTATCTTTATTATAATCCATCCTGACTTGTTCCCGCTTTGCTCTCAGTCTTTTTTGCATGCACACTTCGAAAGCAAACCTAGTTTGACTGATGGAGGTTTGGATGACTTCATTCCAATAAATGGCAGTTAGAAGTTGTGTTGACTGTTTTATTTCGGTCTTCCAGAAGGAGCTTTTTAACAATAAGAGATAGTGAGAATCTAAAAATCATACTGAAATATTTAGAAGGGAGAAAAAAAACCAAGTAAATGAAAAGGTCAGTACTATAGAATCAGTCTGAGAATTAGAAGGCAATGAATGAAGAAGGTAATGATTCCACTATTTTAGGAGAATTGATAGAATATGAGTATGGAAGTGATTTAATGGATTTTAATATAACAGGTATATCTTTGATTTTTTTTCTGAATAGAGAGCATCGATGCATTTTTGCTAAAAATAAGCGAGTGGGGGGAGATTAAAAGTGGATGAGAGGTGAGGTGTTTTTAGCCTGGCAATGTTTTCTTTCATGGTCATAAATGTGAGAGTTGTTGAAAGAGCAATAAGGTCCTGGATAAGCATTCCTGGGATGCATCATTCTAGGTTAATCTGAAGTTTGCCTCGTGTGAGGATTTGTTACTGGTGCATCTCTTACCTATTTTAAAGAGCTACTGATTGCATTGCCATTGAGGGCAATTGCTAAATCATGGCAAAATGATAAGGGGGAGTAGAATAAAATTCCGTACCTTCATACACCAATAACTTAATTTCAGGTAGAGATCTTGATGTTGCCTCATAATTTCTGTAGTACTGTGTTTTTTCAGAAATGCTTAAATTTGTATAGCATCTTTCAAACAATTGTATTATTTCATTTTGAAGGCGTGTATTTCAATTATACTGTTTCTATTTTTGTGAAAGATTATTAACTTTTGTAAAATATATCAAAATGACCATAAATTTTTTGTTCATTTATGCATTGTGTATTCTTATTATTTGCTAGGTCAGTACTGTTGTAAAATACAACTTATCTTTTGAAGTTGGTCATGTATCATGTTGCAGTGCTGCAGTTTATGGATGTCTCCTTAATGTATGAATCTGTTTATCAAACTTCCTGCTCTTCACTGAGAGGAGTTTTTGACTGCCTTGTGTAATATCCTGGTTAAGATTTCTACTGCTATGCTGTGAGGTAGTTTGTATTAGCAATGTTCTGTGTGCTGGAAAGAGTGTATTGGCTTCAGCAAAGATAAGGGGGCATGTAGTCCAAGTTAGGAATGTGTGTCAGCCAATCAGGATTGTGGGATGTGAAATAAGGTTCCAGAGAACTGTGGGGAAGAGTTTTCTGAAGGACGGTGGGGTTCGTGGTCTTTTGGTGGGAGCTGTGGGGCAGGTATATGTACTTGCTTTATAATTTTATGCTGGTGTACAGTCTGTCGTTTCTGGGCGACCGGTAACTTTGTATGGGCAGTATTTATACAGCATTCACTCAAATCGAGCTTCCTTTAACCAGAACATCACGACATTCCTGTTTGTTGGAATCCCAAATCATACTAACTCTAGACGTATATTGTTTATGAGGGATGGCCTTGGCTGATAGCAGAGTTAGCTAATGAGCTGAGTTTGTATACGAGCTCCCGATGGGAAGATTATACTCGGTACCAGTTTAATTCAGTAACAAAACATACCCCAGTATTCTTGTATTGTACACTATTCATACAATAACTCCTTGAAAATGTACATTTTCAAATGACTGAATTAGCCATTTTATGTTTTCTTTCCTTAAAAAAAGGCACTTAACTTTTTTTTCAGTGACAGCCACATTGCTATAAATATCTAAAAGCCACTAGAACATAATTGTATTATGTAACTTAAATGTCAGCCTTCAGTTTATAATCATTTTGTGTGGGAATGTAAAAGATTGATTGTGAGATACAGATGTCTTCCTTTTATAACATTCAGGATTTCGTGAGTTTTCACCAAATTGGTGAACAGGGATTAATGTGGCTGAAATTCATAGGTTTTTGAACTTTTACTACATTTTAGTATCTTTAATCTTAGCAATCTGATAAACTTGCACCTTTAATGAAAATTATCAAATATTTAAGTGTAAGGGTTCAGTAAGTTGTAATATGTCTTTGATTTAAAGACAAGGTGCATAAATAAACACTAAACCTGTTCTTTGGATTAAGTTAGAATGTAGGCAATATTAAGTTAAAGGTCACAAGACCATAAGACATTGGAGCAGAGTTTTAGGCCACTTGGCTGATAGTCTACTCCAACTTTTGATCATGGCTAATTTATTTTCCCTCTGATTATCAATCTCCTGCCTTCTCCCTTTAACATTTGCCCTCACAAACCAAGAACCTATCAACCTCCACTTTAAATATACCCAATGACTTGGCTTTCACAGCCATCTGTGCCAATGAATTCCACAGATTTACCACCCTCTAGCTAAAAATAATTCCATCTCGTTGCTGTTCTAAAGGCTGTCTGGTCCTAGGCTCTGCAACTATTGGAAACATCCTCACCATATCCACTCTATTGAGGCCATTCAATATTTGGTAGGTTTCAATGAGAACCTCCTTCATTCTTCTCAACTCCAGTAGGTACAGGCCCAGAGCTATCAAATACTCATTT
This sequence comes from Mobula birostris, assembly GCF_030028105.1. Taxonomy (NCBI): domain Eukaryota; kingdom Metazoa; phylum Chordata; class Chondrichthyes; order Myliobatiformes; family Myliobatidae; genus Mobula; species Mobula birostris. The sequence continues at coordinate 62,186,122 of NC_092381.1, read as the reverse complement.
TTCATAACTAATTTTTTTCTTCTTCACATACCTAAAGAAGCTTTTACTATCCTCCTTTATATTCTTGGCTAGCTTACCTTCGTACCTCATCTTTTCCCCCCGTATTGCCTTTTCAGTTATCTTCTGTTGCTCCTTAAAAGTCTCCCAATCCTCTGGCTCCCCACTCATCCTTGCTATGTTATACTTCCTCTATTTTTATACCATCCTTGATTTCCCTTGTCATCCACGGTCATCCCTTACTCCCCTTAGAATCTTTCTTCCTCTTTGGAATGAACTGATCCTGCACCTTCTGTATTATTCCCAGAAATACCTACCGTTGTTGTTCCACTATCATCCCTGCTAGGGCATCTTTGCAGTCAACTTTGGCCAGCTCCTCCCTCATGGGTCCATAGTCCCCTTTGTTCAACTGTAATACTGACACTTCCGATCTTCCCTTTTCCCTCTCAAATTGTAGATTAAAACTTATCATATTATGGTCACTACCTCCTAATGGCTCCTTTACTTCGAGTTCCCTTATCAAATCTGGCTCATTACACAACACTAAATCCAGAATTGCCTTCTCCTTGGTAGGCTGTAATATAAGCTGCTCTAAGAATCCATCTCTGAGGCATTCCACAAACTCCCTTTCTTGGGGTCCAGTACCAACCTGATTTTCCCAGTCTACCTGCATGTTGAAATCCCCCATAACAACCGTAGAATTACCATTGCGACATGCCAATTTTAACTCTTGATTTAACTTGCACCCTATATCCAGGCTACTGTTCGGGGGCCTGTAGATAACTCCCTGAAAAGAGGATGCTGTCTAAGTTGCATGCCATCTTGGTCAACGTCTCCCATCCACTACATAGTGTACTGGGTGGGCACAGGAGTACAATCAGCCAGCGACTCATTCCTCTGAGATGCAGCACAGAGCGTCATAGGAAGTCATTTCTGCCTGTGGCCATCAAACTTTACAACTCCTCCCTTGGAGGGTCAGACACTCTGAGCCAATAGGCTGGTCCTGGACTTATTTCATAATTTACTGGCATAATTTACATATTACTATTTAACTATTTATGGTTCTATTACTATTTATGGTGCAACTGTAACGAAAACCAATTTCCCCCAGGATCAATAAAGTAGGACTACGACTATGACTATAACTCCCATCAGGGTCTTTTTGCCTTTACTGTTTCTCAGTTCTATAAATACTGACTCTACATCTCCTGTCTGTCCCTTCGATAGGATGTATATCCCTGAATATTCATTTCCTGGTCCTCTTGAAGCCATGTCTCTGTTATTCCCACAACATCATATTTGCCAATTTCCAACTGAGCCTCAAGCTCACCCACATTATTTCCTGTACTCCGTGCATTCGTATATAATACCTTTAATCCTTTTAAAGTAGTACTTTTACTCCCCTCACCTTTCATATCAATTCCTATTGCACTTAGCCATACTCTCCGATCCCTTCCTGAGCTCTTTGCCCCTTTAATTCTTTTGCCTTTCTTAACTTTTCTTATCTCTCTTTCCTTTTAACTCCATCCTTCTATTTCCAGTTCGTTTCCTCCCCCCCCCCCCCACTACTTAGTTTAAACACACCCGTGTAGCAGTGGCAAACCTGCCTGCCAGAACGCTGGTCCCCTGTCTGTTAAGATGCAACCCGTCCCTTCTGTACAATTCACCCTTACCCCAAAACAGATCCCAGTGGTCTAAGAATCTAAATCCCTGCTCCCCGCACCAGCTCCTCAGCCACACATTCAGATTCCCTATCTCCCTGTTCCTGTCCTCTTCAGCACAGGGAACTGGAAGCAAACCGAGATAACCACCCTGGAGGTCCTGCTTTTCAGCCTTCTTCCGAGTTCTCTGAAGTCACGCTGCAAAATGTCTCTCATCTTCTTCCCGACGTCATTTGTGCCGACATGCACCACCACCTCCGGCTGATCACCTTCTCCCTTGAGGATGCCCTGCAATCGGTCCGTGATGTCCCGGATCCTGGCACCAGGGAGGCAACACACCATCCTTAAATCCTGCCTGTTACCACAGAACCCCTATCTGTACCTCTCACTATGGAGTCCTCTACTACCACGGCTCTGGGCTTTGTTTCAGCGTCAATTTTTGACTCGCAGACCTGTCTGCCTCTCAGACTGGCACTGTCTTCTGTCCTGACAGCTTCCAAGAGGGTGAACCTGTTTTCAAGAGGCACATCCCCCAGGGTCTCCTGTACTCCAAGCATCTATCCCTTCCTTATCGTCGCCCCCCCCTCCCCCCCACCCCCTTCCAGTATCTTCGGTGTAATGATCTCGCTGCAGGTCCTGTCCAGAAAAATTTCTGTTTCCCGGATGAACCTGAGGTCATCCAGTTGCCTCTCCAGTGCCTCAACACGGTCCTTCAGGAGCTGGAACCTGGACACACTTTCCACATTTATAGCAGCCAGAGGCACCATCAATGTCCCTGACCTCCCACATCATGCAAGCAGCACACTGAATCAGTTGACCTGTCATTTCTTCACCACTTCTCACCCTCTCCAACTGTGGCGTAGTCTCCTCCCTCAGCCTCCTTGCCGAAGACTCTCAAGACAAAGACTCGCACTTTTCTCACAAGGCACTTCCCTCGACAAGGCCTGTCCCTGACAGGCCACTCCCCTAGAGCAAACCTTGATTATATTGGCTGATATTTTGACGAATTCGTTTGAATTGTTGCACCTCGGCCGACCTCGAACGTTTGTCTTGCAGGCTGGTCACGACCGGGTTTTAAATCAACCGCTCCTTCTCGGCCAAGATGTTATGTCAAACATACTTTTCAGCCCACCGTCACTTGCAAGCTCAAGGAGTTGATCTTCCCACGCTGACATGGATGACACATGCGTTCAAGTTCATCAGTGGGCGTGACAGGGAATGAGGAGAGGTGCAGCTGACTCATATGGCAAAATCATATCGATTCCTCACGGCCCGGTAGCACATGCTCTGCGGCCTGGTACCGGTCCGCGGCCCGGTGGTTGGGGACCATTGGCATATATGGAAGGAAGAGAAATAAGCAGCAGTGTTATGGAACATATAGAGACTAAAGAGGAGGAGGTGCTTGTTGCCTTACAGCGAATAAAGGTAGATAAATCCCCCGGGCCTGACATGATACTTCCTTGGACCTTGAGAGAGACTAGTGTAGAAACTGCAGGGGCCCTGGCAGAAATATTCAAAATGTCCTTAGCCACGGGTATGGTGCCAGAGGATTGGAGGGTAGCTCATGTTGTTCCGTTGTTTAAAAAAGGCTCCAAAAGTAAACCAGGTAATTACAGGCCAGTGAGCCTGACCTCAGTAGTAGGTAAATTATTGGAAGGTGTTCTGAGAGATCAGATATACAAGTATTTGGACAGCCAAAGGCTGATTAAGGATAGTCAGCATGGCTTTGTGCGTGGTAGATCGTGTTTAATGAATCTTGTAGTGTTTCTTGAGGAGGTTACCAAAAAAGTAGATAAAGGAAAGGGTGTGGATGTTGTCTACATTGACTATAGTAAGGCCTTTTACAAGGTCCCACATGGGAGGTTAGTTCAGAAGGTTCAGACACTAGGTACCCATGGAGAGGTTGTAAACTGGATTCGAAACTGGCTGTGTGGGAGAAGACAGAGAGTGGTAGTGGATGATTGCTTCTCAGACTGGTGGCCTTTGACTAGTAGTGTGCCTCAAGAATCTGTGCTGGGACCATTGTTGTTTGTTGCCTATATCAATGATCTAGATGATAATGTGGTAAATTGGATCAGCAAGTTTGCTGATGACACTAAGACTGGAGGCGTTGTGGACAGCGAGGAAGGCTTTCAAAGCTTGCAGAGGGATCTGGACCAACTGGAAAAATGGGCCAGAAAATGGCAGATGGAATTTAATGCAGAGAAGTGTGAGGTGTTGTATTTTGGAAGGACAAATCAAGGCAGGACATACCTAGTAAATGGTAGGGCACTGAGGAGTACGGAGGAACAGAGAGATCTGGGAGTTCAGATGCATAATTCCCTGAAAGTGGCATCACAGGTAGTCAGGGTTGTAAAGAAGGCTTTTGGCATCCTGGCATTCATAAATCCAAGTATTGAGTATAGGAGTTGGGATGTTATGGGGTGGTTGTATAAGACATTGGTGAGGCCAAATTTGGAGCATTGTGTACAGTTCTGGTCACCTAACTATAGGAAGGACATCGGTAAGATTGAAAGAGAGTGCAGAGAAGATTTACTAGGATGTTGCTGGGTCTTCAGGAGTTGAGTTACAGGGAAAGATTGAACAGGTTAGGACTTTATTCCTTGGAGTGTAGAACAATGAGGGGAGATTTGATAGAGGTTTACAAAATTATGAGGGGTATAGACAGAGTAAATGTGAGTAGGTTCTTTCCACTTAGATTAGGAGAGATAAATGCGAGAGGACATAGCTTTAGGGTGAAAGAGGAAAGGTTTACGGGAACATTAGGGGGAACTTCTTCACTCAGAGAGTGGTGGGAGTGTGGAACGAGCTGCCATCTGGCAGGGTAAATGCGGGCTCACTCTTAAGTTTTAAGAATAAATTGGATAGGTACATGGATGGGAGAGGTCGGGGTTACGGACTGGATACAGGTCAATGGGACTAGCGGAATAATGTTTTGGCACAGACTAGAAGGGCCGAAAGGCCTGTTTTCTGTGCTGTAGTGTTCTGTGGTTCTATGTTTCAGCATTATATTCCTGCTTGCTAACACTGCATTTGCTTTCCTTACTACTGATTCAACCTGCAAGTTAACCTTTAGGGAATCTGCACCAGGACTCTCGAGACTTTTTACATCTCTGATTTCAAAATTTACTTCCCATTTAGAAAATAATGCATGCCTTTATTCTTGTTGCCAGATTGCGTGACCATAGACAACTCTGCACTATATTCCATCTGCCACTTTTTTTTTTACCCATTCTCCTAATTTGTCCAAGACTGAAGACTAAGATCACGGGTAAAGCCCTCCCAATGATTGAGCACATCTACACGTAGTGTTGTCACAGGAAAGCGGCATCCGTTATCAACCCCACTACCCAGCTTATGCTTTCTTCTCGCTCCTGCCATCAGTAAGAAGATGCAGGAGCCTTAGGACTTACACCATTAGGTTCAGGAATAGTTATTGCCCCTTAACTGTCAGGTTCTTAAACCAGGGAAGATAACTTCACTCAACTTCACTTGCCCCATCACTGAACTATTCCCACAACCTGTGGATTCACTTTCAAGGAATCTTCATCTCATGTTCTTGATACTTATTGCTTAGTTATTAATTATTATTATTTACCTTAAAGCTCCATAGATCAAATCTGTTCATTACACAGTACTCAAACCAGAATTGCCTTTTCCCTTGTGGGCTTGACCACACGCCGCTCTAAAAAAACATCTTGTAGGCATTCCTCAAATTCCTTCTCTTGGAATTCAGCACCAACCTGGTTTTCCCAATCTACCTGCATATTGAAAGCCCTCATGACCACCATAATACTGCCCTTTATACATGGCTTTTTAAATTTATATGCTGTTGTAATTTGTAACCCATATCCTGGCTACTGTTTGGAGGCCCATATATAATTCCTATCAAGTTCTTTTTATCGTTATAGTTTTTCAACTCTACCCATATGGATATACATCTTCTGACCCTATGTCACTTCTATAAGGATTTAATTTCATTTTATTTTTTACCCACAAAACCACCTCTCCTCCTCTGCTCGTTTGCCTGTCCATTCGATACGATGTGTATCCTTGGATATTAAGCTCTCAGCTGTGATCCTTCAACCATGGCTGTGATGCCCACAACATCATAAATGCCAATCTCTAACTGCACTACAATATCATCTACCTTATTTTGTATTCTGCATGCATTCAAATATAACACCTTCAGTCCTGTGTTCACTACCCTTCTTTTCAATTTTTGTCTCCATATTGCTTGAAGTTAAGTAAGCTAAGTTGTGTAAGTTGCATCACATTTCAAATAATGATTCTGTGGTTAAACACAAGTGATGTTGTGAATGTAAATGTTGGTTTCACTTAGCACAAAATAAAATAATACCTTGATTATTTTCAAGGAGGCCTTAAACCAATTATAAATGGGAGGAAGTCTTATTTCTGAAAATGTTTTTGTGATGTGATTTTAGGTTTGGAATGCTGAAGTGTTAATATTCAGCTCAAAGTTGAGGGTTATTTGACTAAACAAACATTTGTGGGATTGTGGTTTGTGTAGAGCTGTTGAGTGTTGGAGCATTGTTTTGCCTGTAAAGTGATATTATAGGGCTAATTCAGGAGAGTGTGCGAGGCTCCATCTTGAGTTCTTTATTTTCCATAATGCATGTTTACAATCTTTATTAAACAGATCCGCTAGCTGAGATGAAAGAAAGATTGTATTTTTTTGTTGGAGGTTTTCTTTACATTTGGCTCAGGAGCTTTCTAGTCTTGGTGTGAGCTTCCCAAATCTCTGCGACGAGAGAAGGGGGGAGAAAAATCCTTATCACTGCAAGCTTGAGTGGAGAACAATGGGGATTGTTGAAAATTGGGAGGGGGGCAAGGGTGCACAAAGGGGGTTGGTGCGAATAAGCTTTGGAATGCAAGGCAATCAGTGCAATTGACACGCATGCATCGTGGCATTTGTTTGTGCATTTAATTCACTTGCTACTCCCAGCAGTGTGCTTTAGCATTCAGAATGAGGAATTTAGGTAAAGGAGATTAGGTTTTTTTTCACTCATGACAATAGACTTTACAATTCCTATCGCTCCCAGTGAGTACTGATTCTCACACCCTCAGGTAGCTAGCTGTCATTGCTTTTAATGGTTTAAGTTGTAATGGAGCTTAACTCTTCAAGTCTATGGAAATGAAACCACCAACTGTAATTTTGACGCAAACAACTGTAATTTTGAGTTGGCTTCATTTGCTTTTTCACTTTCATTTGGTGCTGAATGGCCATTCTTTAATTGTAAAGTTAAGGTTGTCTTTGGCATGCTTGCTTTATTGTGGTTGGTAATGGAGCTGAACTCGTGTATGCATGTTGTAATGGATTTCATTGGTGAGCAGTCAAAAAGCTGGATAGTCTATTTTTCCTTCTGAACTCAAAAGACCTCAAGGCAAATTACAGAGGAGCTGCTTTTATGCTGATTAACATGAATTTATTTAATTTAGTCTGTGCACATAAGATTTAGATGAAGGTGCTGTTTGTTCTAATTGGTAATATGTAACACTGGTAATTATTCCTGTCTTGTCAGGCAGGCAGTCTGTATTTGCAGCACACCATTAACGTGCATAGAAACCACATCCATGAGTACAGCCCAATGGCACCTGGAAAGGGTGAGCAGTTTCAAATTCTGGATGCCAACATCTCTGGGGATAGGCACAAATGACACTTGCTACTCTTGCAACAAAATTAATCTGGGTTATTAGTACAGAGTGACATTGCAAAAATATCAGCGGGAAGTTGTAATGACACCAATCCTCACTGAGGGATCAGCAGTGGAAAGGGTGAGCAGTTTCAAGTTCCTGGGTGTCAACATCTCTGAAGATCTTTCCTGGGCCCAACATTTTGATGCTATTACAAAGAAGACACATCAGCGGCTATATTTCATTCGAGGAGATGTGGTATGTTCCCAAAAACTCAAGCAAATTTCCAGAGATCCACTCCGCAGAGCATTCTGACTGGTTGCACCACTGTCTGGTGTTGACAGATTACTGGACAGGATCAGAAAAAGTTGCAGAGGGTTGTAAATTTAGCCAGCTCCATCATGGGCACTGATCTCTCCACCATCAAGAGCATCTTCAAATGGCTATACCTCAAAAAGGCGGCATCCATCATTAAGAACCTCCACCACTCTTGTCCTCTTCAAGATTGTTTAATTGTCATTCCACCCATGCATGAATACCTGTGAATACAGCCAAGCGAAACAGTGTTACTCTGGGACCAAGGTGTAAAACACAGTACCAACAGTCATACACAGCACAAGACACATAGAGCGCATATAAAGTAGCAAGTATATATAAGATAGCAGTAAAATACAGTCACACAAAAACATAGTACATGGCCCTAATTCCATCACTGTTGTAGCAGTCTGCAGTTGAACACAATACAAAACGAACAGCAGTGCCTCCAGCATGTACATAGCACCACACCACCTCAGCGCCTTCTCACTACTTCCATCAGCAAGGTACAGGAGTCTGAAGACACACTCAATGCTTTCGGAGCATCTTTTTCTACTTCCACCATCAGGTTTCTGAATTGGTCATGAACACTGTCTCACATTTTTGCTGTCTTTTCACACTCTATATACAAAAATAATGAAATAGGAAGCTTCTAAGTATCAAATAAATTAATATAAACAATGTTCCCTCTAAGTCGTATGTGCGCACACATCTTTTGCTACTAGCGTACAAAGGAGTTGCACGAAGAATTTGCTTCGTGACGAACTTTAGGATCTGGGGGTGCTGGGGAGCTCAGGAACCACCACCCGCAGCTGCTGTTGAGTCCTGAGTCAGGAGTAAGTCAGTAAGTTTGTGGTAAATGAAATAAACATGATTTGAGAATTATCAAACCATTAATTTTAATGTGTTAACGGCATCTGTCATGTGGATTCAGCAGCAGCTGCAGGGAGCAGTTCCTGAGCTCCCTGGGTCCTAAAGTACATCTTCATCACGCAGATTGTTTATGCAGTTCCTTTGTGTGCTTTTAGCAAAAGATGTGTGTGTGGCAAACACATTAGAGGGAACATTAACTAGAAAGAGCATTAAACAGTTTAAGGAAACACTAAATTAAGTCAGTATTTAGTGTGACCACCCTTTGCCTTGAAAATTGTAGCAGTTCTCTGAGGATCACTCTCATGCACTTTTGTAAGAAAATCAGCTAGTAGGTTGTTCCAAGCATCTTGGAAAACTTACTACAGTTGCTCAGCAGACTTTGGCTGTCTCACTTGCTTTTCTCTCTCCAGGTAATCCCCGACAGCCTCAATGATGTATGTATTGATCTCATCTGCTGTCACAAAACAACCAATTCCTTGACGCATGTCAGTGATAATGAACCTGATTCTGAAATAAACCCTTAAGCATTCACTGCAAGCCTTGTTTTCCTGTGTGTCTGTGAGGAAAGAATCAACTGGAGTTTTGATTCTTGACCATCTTCAACAATTTTTTGCATTAATTCAAGTCTGTGAATCAGAAAGGGACAGGACTAGATGTCATTGTAAGAACTGAATATCCCTGTGCAGCTTGTTGTGAACATGTGTCAAACACTGAAGAAAAAAAATTTACAAAGTTATTCAGTAGATTAATAGATGCAATTTTTTTAAAAACAAACAATTTGATGTATCTATTGTTACTTGTTTTATTCATACATGCAGTAGATTTGTACCCCAGAATTGGAAGTACTGCACGTATTTCCTTATATGAAGTTTGCACTGTGATGCCCATCTTAAATTCTCTGAAGAAAGGGAGTACAAGGGAAGACTGGAATATTTAACTTGGGTGTATGCAGCCATCAGCTCAGATACAAATGGCCTGCCACTTTATGAAACAAAGTTCTTTTTAATCAAATAGAGATACAAGTGACTTTAAATAACAGAGCAAGGTTCAAATTAAAAATGCAAAAACTGAATTTGGATGATCAACAAGTGACCATGTATACATATGCGTGTGTGTATGTATATATGTCTGTTAAGGCCCGCCTATTGCGCACCGCCAGTGCATTGCTTTTCTGTCTGGGTGTGCTCCCTTAGCCTTGTCTCAACAAACCTACCACAAGGCAGTGGGGCTATTTGCCCATAGCTGGGACAGTGGTTGACGGGCACCAGGGCATGTCCACACAGTGGTGGGCCTGTATGCCACGTCTCTGGGGCCCACTGCTGCTCTGAGATACCCTGTAGTTCAGCCTGGGACCGTAAGATACGCAAGGAAGATTTTAAATGGAGGGTGAAAAGAGGAGCCGAGTGTGTAAGCCTCCTCCTGCCACTACAGAGCCTCTCCACCACCAAGACTCCTTGCGCAGGTCTCCATCTCTGACCACGGTGAACAATACCTGGACCTTACATATGGTTGAAGTCTGATGGCGATGGGGTGTCTGGCAACGGGAGCAGGTACGAATCGACTGGGAGCTCCTAGTCAGAACCCTGCATGGCAGTGGCACAGGGTATTTGGTCGCTAGCAGCTGGAACTGAGTGGCATCTGTTTTCGGCAGACCCCTGTGTGACTGAGCAGCCCAATTGGGGAAGGGCCTAGAAAAGGTGGCCTAAAAATTGCCCATTCAATCACTCACCCGGATAGGTTACTGCGCCAAAAAGTTCTATTTTGACTTCTTCAGTCCCCAGGACTTGTTTCCAAAATGCATCAGGCTTGTTTAGATGTTCCTTTGAACTTTTTGAATAGAACTTTTTGGCCGCAGTGAGCAAAGGTATGTTTGGAGAAAAAAGGGTGCAGAATTTCATGAAAAGAACTCCTCTCCAACTGTTAAGCGTGGGGGTGGATCGATCATGCTTTGGGCTTGTGTTGCAGCCACTGGCACGGGGAACATTTACTGATAGAGGGAAGAATGAATTCAATTAAATCCCAGCAAATTCTGGAAGCAAACATCACACCGTCTGTAAAAAAGCCGAAGATGAAAAGAGGATGGCTTCTACAACAGGATAATGATCCTAACTACACCTCAAAATCCACAATGCACTACCTCAAGAGGCACAAGCAAAGGTTTTGCCATGGCCCTCACAGTCCCCTGACCTAAATATCATCGAGAATCTGTGGATAGACCTCAAAAGAGCAGTGCATGCAAGATGGCCCAAGAATCTCACAGAACTCGAAGCCTTTTGCAAGGAAGAATGGGTGAAAATCCCCCAAACAAGAATTGAAAGACTCTTAGCTGGCTACAAAAAAGCGTTTACAAGCTGTGATACTTGCCAAAGGGGGTGTTACTAAGTACTGCCATGCAGGGTGCCCAAACTTTTGCTTCGGGCCCTTTTCCTTTTTTGTTATTTTGAAACTGTAAAAGATGGAAATAAAGTTTTCTTGCTTAAAATATTAAAGAAATGTGTCATCTTTAACTTTATGCCTTTTGGAAATCAGTTCATCTTTTACTCACTTAGCTATTCACAGTAACAGACATTTTGACCAGGGGTGCCCAAACCTTTGCATGGCACTGTATGTATATATGTATGTGTATATAGATATACAGTTAGTTTAATTAAGAATTGCAAATACTTTTTTCATTACTGTGTTTAGAATTTCAAAACTGACTTAGCTTACTTGTAGTAAAATATACTGATGTCATTTTATAATTTCAGCAATTGTTGATGTATTGGAATGCTATTGGTGGTACTCTTTTGTCTCAGAGTTGGGCTGCCTTTCATTACTCGTAGTATTTCTCCAGAGACATTCCTCTGCTGAATCTAAGTAGGTTCTCCCTTTATGGCCTTTTCAATTCCTAACTCCAACCTTATATGAACACCTCTATTCAAGTGACCATACTTTGTGACTGCAAAATTGATTACAAAATTATGTAACAAGAAAACAATATAGTTGGATAAAAGTGTGGGTAATAATTGGAGAAACGTCCAATAATCTGGAAAACCTACTTGTCTGGCACTTGTAAAATCTATAGCCTGATGTTGGAAAATACACAGGGTGCCAGATTATTGGCAGTAGCATGTTAATTGGCACTGCTGCCATACTGGCATAGGGCATTTACTGCTTGGCCAGTTGACCAACGTACTGGAGAGTAGTCAATGTTGTTGAAAATTTATAAATGATGAGGGGGAAAATGGGAAAGAGAGAATTGAATTGAATTGACTTTATTTCTTACATCCTTCACATACATGAGTAAAAATTTTTATGTTATGTCTCCATCTAAATGTGCATTGTGCAATCATAGTAATTTATAATAAATGGAACAATCAGTATAACATAGAATACACTCAAATCAGTGTTAGTTAATCAGTCTGATGGCCTGGTGGAAGAAACTGTCCTGGAGCCTGTTGGTGCTGGCTTTTATACTGCGGTACCGTTTCCTGGATAATAGCAGCTGGAATAGATTGTGGTTGGGGTGACTCAGGTCCCCAGTGATCCTACAGGCCCTTTTTTTTTCCCACACCTGTCCTTGTAAATGCCCTGAATCATGGAAAGTTCACAACTTCAGATGTGCTGGACTGTCTGCACCACTCTCTGCAGAGTCCTGCGATTAACGGAGTTCACAGCCAGATTGAGATAATTCCAACTTTTAAAATTTGAGCTATGTTATGACATTTTTTAATGAAATAAACTAGAATTGTATTAAATCATCTTCTTGCATTAACTGTGCTATTTTCCTGTTGAAATAACAGCTAGTTTTCCATTTTATGCTGTTTTAGCCAGGGTGGTTGGAGGGAGCCAAGATTGTGGTCGGTGTTTGAACTAGGATTCCTCATTATCAACCACTGGCTTTGCTGAAAGTGAGGACAGAATTCTACTTGACTGTCAGTTGGAACTGAAAATTCATTTTGATAAGTTCAATTAGTTATTTTTGCTGTCTGGACTTTGATAACATAACGCTGGAAGAAGGCTTGCAGCCACAAGATGTACTCAGAGAGAATGGGCACTGAGGTAAATATTGGGGCAGATTGGAGGGAAAATCTTTTTAATTCTATTTTGTGGCTTGACCAAATTAAAAAAAAATACAGTTATAAGGTTTAAAATGTTATCCTAGACAGAAGTTCCTGTAAACGCCAGAGCAGCCATAATTAGGGTAACCTTTATTGCAACTGATTCTTTTGTTTCACCTCACATTTAAATTCTCTGCATCTAAGTGATATCTGTAATATTTGTTCACATCACAAGAGGTTTTGAGTTCAAAAAGTCCACTTTCCTGTTTCAGCCATCCATTGTTAACAAGCAGCAGGTAAAAGGAAGCTAAATGTCAAATTCCCTTATTGTAAGGCGAGTAGAGGATAAAAGTGGGAAGTCTTGCTATGACTCCACAGCATATTGGAAAAAACTGCATCTTAAATGCTGTGCATTTTGATCCTCTCATTTAAGGAGGGACATACTTTGTAGGTAGTGAGGGAATGTTCACAAGATTGGTTATGTATATGAAGGGGTTGGTTTATGAAGAAAGATTGAGTGGTTGAATCTTTGAACCTTTGAGATTGGACCTATTTCATTGAACTTTTAGAATGATGAGAACTGATGGTGTTCCTACGGGGACTTGGCCAGTGTAAAATTCATGAGGATATTTCCCCTCATTGGAGGATCTAGAGCTGGATGGCTAGTCCGAAAATATGGGGTTTTTCATTTAAGGCATTGAATCTGCAGGGCACCTTATAAATATTTGGTCCATCAAGTTGAGTCCTGATCAAAATTAGTCTTGATCTTACTGAATGGTGAAGTAAGCGTAAAGGATCAAATGGTGTCTTTCCTCTTATTGTCCCAAGTCAACAGATTGATACCCAAATCTGGTGATACTTCCTTGTGTTATTATAGCACTTCTCCCCACTGGTGTACCTGGCAGTCCAGCTAGGTTTTCAGTACCCTGCCAGGTACATCATTTCCTCCTTGCTGACAATAAACACAGGCGTGCCTCAAGTCTGCACACTTAGCCCATTGCTCAATTTCCCTGCACTCATGAATGTATGGCTCAAATGCCATCGATCAGTTTACCAGTGATGACACGTTGTTGGCTGGATCTCAGATGGTGACGAGGCCATCTCTTTGTTCATTACCTAGGCCAGTATAAGCCCTGGGAGACTTTTCTGTTTAATTGGGATCAACTAATGTGTTGTAGATCAGAATTCAAACACAAGATCTGAAATTTATTTTTAAAGATTGATGCAACAGAATCCAATTCAAAGGGATTTCCTGGAGGGGAAAGTTCCAGGCAATAATAAAACCTCTCACAATCTTGCACTAAATTGGTGACAAGGCATACAGGAGTGAGATACATTGGCTGGCTAAGTGGTGTCGTAACTACTTTGTAGACCAACATCAACAAAACTAAGTGATTGATTTTACCTTAAGTAAGGGGAAATTGGAAGCACACACGCTAGTCCTCATTGACGGGTCAGTGGTGGAAAGGGTGAGTAGATTTAAGTTCCTGGGCATAAACATCTTGGAGAATCTACCCTGTGCCCCACCCATTGAAACAATCATGAAGGTGTGCCACAGGCTGTAAAGCTTGAGGAGATGTCACTTAAGATTCTTGCAAATTTCTATGGATGTACCATGGAGAACATTCTGACTAGTCATATCACTACGTGGTGTGGTGACTCTGATGCCCAGGACCACGAGGGGCTGTAGAGGGTTGCTCTACAACCTGGGCACAACCCTCCTGCCACCAAGAACATCGTCAAGAGGCTGTGCCTCAAGATGACAGCATCCATAATTAAAGACCTCACCATCCAGGACATGCCGCCTTCTCGTTACTACCATCATGACGAGGTATAAGAGCCTCAAGACCTTGCCCTCCCACATCAGATTTATGAAAAGTTCCTGAACGCTACCTCAATATTTGTCTTTCCCACTGTTTCCCCATTTATTTATTTTTGTAGCTTGTAGTAAGTTTAATGTCTTGTAAAACAACAGATTTCATGACATGCTCAACGTCAGTGATAATAAACCTGATTTTGATTCTGATTTATTTTGTGTGATACTTGTTTTTATTTATAAATAGAGATATTTTTGTTCCTCCTTCCAGCCTTCTCTACGAGATTCATGAGAAGGATAATTTATTTAGTGCTAGATTGTGAAAGTTTTTGATGTTTGGGACTTAGTCCTCCAAGAAACATTTTTACATTGGATTCTGCTGCATTAATCTTGGCAGACTAAATTTCAGAATCTACATTTGAACTCTGATCTGCAGCATGTCAGTTGTTCCCAATTAAGTTGAAATGTGGACCCAATCTCCCAAGGATTTGAATGGATCTGTGACCCAGATGACAAGCATTTCCTAACCAGCCAATCTCCAAAGCAGTGGACTTCAGGCAACAAGTCAGCTTTGTTTTTCTTCCCTAGTACCATGATTGCAGTATTCAGTAGCAACTTGTCTGCTGTCAAAAAAAAACAAGAGTTGCCATTAGGGTTGTTGTTTACCACACAAAGTGGCTTGTAAAGACTCTCAGAAATTCTGCCAGCAGATTACTGGTATTGTTGAGACATCATTTCTGGCAAGTGGCAATGGTTTTGTGGGGCATGAGCCTATAGCTCTAACTCCATGAGATGACATTTATACAACTGTGTTTGCCATAATGCAATCATTGTTCTAGCTATCGTCTTGTACCTAGCCAGCTTAAACTGCTGCCATCTGAAGCAGAATGATACAGTACAGAGTCGGTCACTCCTTTGTGAATGTTGAGGTACTTGAGGTCACAGGTAGATAACTGCACTTCTAGCAGCCAATAGGACTAGCAATGTGCAGAACCAAAAGGGGAAAACCATACCGACAATAGGATATCACTAATGGAATGTACAGGAAGGTGACTGTTTAAATTAATGTGTCACTGTTTTAATTTGTAAAATGACTTTTGAGTTTCTTGTTGTGTAATCATGGCTGTAAGCACATTGTGATGGTAGAGGCAAGGTTTGGGCATGTTGGTGACTTGAGACTTGGGGTCATGGCTGCTGGAACCTCTCTGAAGAGCTGATCATGATGATGAAGCTATGCAGCACACAGTGGAATCAGATTAGACCACAGAGTCTGCTCCACCATTCGATCATGGCTGGTTTATTTTCCCTCTCAGTCCCATTTTCCTGCCTTCTCCCTGTAACCTTTGGCACTTTTACTAATCAACCTATCAATATTCACTTTAAATGCACCCACTAGCTTGGCCCCCACAGCCATCTGTGGCAATGAATTCCTAAGATTCACCATCTTCTGGCTAAAGAAATTCCTCCTCATCGCTGTTTTAAAGGGACATGCTTATATTCTGAGGCTGTGCTCTTTGGTCCTAGTCTCCTCCATTATAGGAAACATTCTCTCCATGTTATTTAGACCTTTCAATATTCAACACAGGTTTCCCCCGCTATCCGAATGTAGAGTGTTCCTATGAAATCGTTCGTAAGCCGAAATGGCGTAAAGCGAAGAAGCAATTACCTTTAATTTATATGGGAAATTTTTTGAGCGTTCCCAGACCCAAAAAATAACCTACCAAATCATACCATATAACACATAAAACCTAAAATAACAGTAACATATAGTAAAAGGAATGATATGATAAATACACTGCCTATATAAAATAGAAATAATGTATGTACAGTGTAGTTTCACTGAACAGAATTGGGAAGTTTGAGCCAAAATCGATTTGTTGAAAAAAATTGGCATGTACACGTATGTGCACATCACACATTCGCACGTACATGCACGCACATGTACACGCATTTGCACGTCACGCATGCGCACGTACCTGCCCGCGCAAGGCTTCATGGTCATGATAGTCTTTCTCTGGGTAAACACAAGTTTAAAGTGAGCGTCTTTTTTCGTAAAAGCAAAAATCCTCTTTCAGTTAACGAAAACAGGTACTAATGTAGGTCTTTCGTAAAAGCTAAGTGCCATAAAGAGAACGTTTGGAAAGTGGGGGACACCTGTATGTTTCAACGAGATCTCCCTTCATTCTTCTAAACTCCCACAAGTACAGGCCTGGTGGCATCAAATGCTTCTCACATGTCAACCCTTTCACTTCTAGATCATTCTCACCCACCTCATATGAATGCTCTCCAATATCAGTGCATCCATTCTGAGATATGCAGCCCAAAACTGTTCACAATACTCCAAATATGGTCTGACCAATGCCTTTTAATTCCTCAGCATTACATCCTTGGATTTTATATACTAGTCCTCTGGAAATGAATGCTAACACTGTATTTGCCTTTCTTACAACTGACTCACCCTGGCAAGTTAACCTATAGGAAATCCTGCATGAGTACTCCCAAGACCCTTTCCACCTCCCATTTCTGAATTCATTCCTCATGTAAACTATAGTCTTTTCCTTTATTCCTTAAACAAAATTGCTTCACCATACACATCCCAACACTGTATTGCATCTGCCACTTTGCCTTTTCTCCTCTAATGGCCATATCCTTCTGCAGACTCACTGCTTCCTTAACACTACCTGCCCAAAACCTATCTTTGTATCATCCACAAGCTTGTCCACAAATCTATTGATTCCATTATCCAGATCATTAACATATAACGAAAAAGTAGTGGACCCACCATAGACCCTTTTGGACTCAGGGTCCAAAACACAGCTAGTCATTGGCAGCTAACCAGAAAAGGCTTCCTTTATAACCATTCTTTGAGTTCTCAAAACTGCAGGGTGAATCCTACCATTAGTGAAATAGTGATTGAGGATTGTGTGGCATTCTCTAAAGTCTGGCCAGTTGCTTTCTTGTGCCTCTGTAATACTAACATTTGATTTTGGCTTCTCCCTCTTAAAACTGCAGGGTGAATCCTACCATTAGTGAAATAGTGGTTGAGGATTGTGTGGCATTCTCTGAAGTCTGGAGCCAATTCCAACAGAGTGATGGTTGGAAATATTACTTCATTCAGATGGTAGGTTAGAACTTTCATAAAGATTAGTTTTAAAGCTTAAGATGGATAGGGTTTGTGAACCAAGGTATTTTGGAATATAGAGCACAGACAGAATTTTGTGAAAGGGTTACAGATCGGCCTTGCTGACTGGTTGAACACATTTGAGAACTAATTCTGTTCCTCGCCCCTTCAGATATTAATACTGTATTGCAAAGCTCTTTTAGACCTGCAACAGAAGCTTTGTATAATTTTTTTTTTGCAAATGCTTCACAAACCTGCACCATCTTGAGCCATCATGTCAGATCAGAACACCACCACTTGCAAGTAGCCTTTAGGTCACATGGTGTCCTTGCTTAGAAACATAATGTTCTTTCATTATTGCTAGCTTAAAATCCTGGAACACTCAATGCAGCAGGATCTTTACTCTGAGGACTCTCAAGAGTTCAAGAAAATTATTTACAGTTGGGCATTAAGTGCATGCATGCCTTGACAGTGACAGCATTATGTGTGTGAGTGAAAAAGAAAACAGAGCCAACTGCAAATGGTCATGACTGTCTGCGAGGCCATAAACCCCAAGCAACCATTTGTAGAAGGGAGAAATCTGAAGGTAAAAAGAAATTAAGAAAGAACACTTGCCCCCATTACTCATTTGGGTGATTTTGCTTCAAAAGGTTGTGGGAAGGTATTGCCAGCGATAACCGTGGAATCTCATTCGCGTCATAGAAATAGTTGAGTGCATAACCAGCATCAATGAGCAACTTCACATGAGTGATAAATGTCTTGTGTTTGCTGTGTTGTTTCTGTTGGTAGATCTTCCCTGACTTAGGGAATCCATCTCTACCAACAGAGTGAACACTGCATCTGTTACTCAGACATGGATATGCTGTTTCACACAGTTACGAAAATGGCATTATTGATCAGTTGTATTTGGTCCGTAACTTGCAGTTCAGTTGATTAAATTCTGTTGATTAAAACAAAAACCCATATTTTTAAATTAGCTTTCATTTCCTACATCCCATTTCTATTACAGTGGCAGATTGCACTGTAGTTACAGAGCTTGATATAGTTTTTGTGTCAAAATAACTGCTGCATAACTTCTGTCACTGAACACCTTCATGCATTTGCTATGTGCAGTAAATCGGTGCTAGCAATTTTAAACCTGATGAGCACAATTGTTGATAAAGTTCCAGTGGCCTGAAGCAAATGGGGGGTGGGGAGGGTCCTATTGAGATCAATGTTATTCTGAAATTTGGAAGACAAATATGCTTTTTGAAGAACTATGAAGTAAAATGATGGAACCAGCGGAAGCAAGGGAACATGCCGGAATTTGTAGATTCCAGCATTCCTAGAAATACTATATGGTTCAAATTGCTTCTGTACTTTTTGGCTTCATACCAATTTCAGTCTTGTTAGGACCAGTAAGAAGCACATTCTGTCAGTGCTGGATTCCGCAAAAGTTTGCATGGGTCAGGTGACTTGAGTTGAAGCTATATGAATTTTGGTCCCTTTGGATTATTGCGGAAATTATGCTTAAAAGATCCTATAAAATACAAATTGCATCCTCTCAAGATCCATGTGAGTTCCAAATATCTCTGGTGATTACAGCTGGTTATTTATGATTGCATTATAATTGTCTTCTTAATACTGGCCTATTCTATGAAATGTAATTAATATCTGGACAGTGAAGAAAAAACTAGATGGAACCTGCTGTGCACTTAATGTTTCAGTAATATTTGAGTAACCTTGTGCGCACGTGTGTATGTATGTGTTTATGTATACATACGTATATAATGTTTGATTAAGCGTTCTTGTTTAAATAATTCATTACAGGTTGTATGCAAAAATACGTGAATTTCATATGTCATCACACTACCATGTGAAAGTGCATGCCCTGCTTCAGCAGAAAGTTATACCTGCATTCCTGGATTCCCGTGTCTTCCTTTTGAATTAGCTTTATGTTTTGAAGTTGCAAAACAGAACAGTGCTGACGTGGTATTTCTAAAATGAACCCAGGACGGTTATCACTCTGTTGAAGCTCAGAGAGACATTAAAACGCAGCGAGGAATGGTGAGTAAAAGATTGCAGCCCAGCACCCGCAGAGACTGTCGAGTTAAAATAAAGGCAGAAAATATAAAAATTCATGGGTTCATAAAGAGCGAATACCGGGTGATAATAATCCTTTTTTTAAAAAAAAGAACAGAAATGGCTGGCTATATCAGAAAGATTAACACGTTTGATTGCTCAGTGGGTAACTGGCCCATGCATACTGAGCTAAATCAACAGTATTTTGAAGCAACTGAAATAGACAATGAGAAACAAGTACCAATTTTGCTGCGTGGATTGGGTTTAAAGGTGTTTAATTGCCCCAGCCAAATTCCCAGAAATGACCTTCACTGATATTGTGAAAGTAATGCAGGACATTTAGAACCAAAGCCATTGTTGACTACAGAACGCTTTAGGTTTATAAGCGTAATCTACCAGTCTGTTGTTGCCAGTACAATCTTCTATGCAGTGGTGCGCTGGGGCAATTAACACAGGTGATGCCAGCAGGCTCAATAAACTGATAAAAAGGCTGGCTGTGTTACAGGAGTCAAACTGGACACACTGGAGGCTGTGGTAGTACAAAGGTCCCTACGGAAAATCCTGGTAATTCCGAACAATGTTTCTCGCCCTCTGCATGCCACCTTGGCTGAACAGAGGAGCCCTTTAGTAATAGACTAAGACAACTGCACTGCTCTAAAGTCCGTTACGAGGTCATTCTTGCCCTCAGCCATAAGGCTGTATAATGAGTCAACCTATAGCCAGGGAAGTGATGAACCCCTCCTGTTAGATTGTTTGAGGTAACTTATTTTTAAAAATTATTCTTCGTACTGCTCTAATATTGTATATCTGTGAACTTGTAATGATACTGTGACACTAATCTCCTTTGGGATCAATAAAGTATCTATCCATCTATCTAAATTGCTTAATCAGTGGAAACTGTAGACACAGATGTAATTGAGTTGCAGTCAGGAATTAAAGTGAACATGAACAAAATTGCAGTGTCTAAACAGAAACCAACCTGGCCAGACAAATTGTGTTACCATTGTGGCAGGGGCACATATTCATCAAACAAATGCAGATTTAAAGGTGAAACTTGCAGAAAATGCAGCAGAGTAGGATACATACAAAGAGCATGTTGGGCAGACAAAAATAAATGGACAAGAGAAAAAGCTGAAAAGTCAAGTTGCAGTTTCAAAAAGAGCACTAATCTGCACGCTGTTGATGAAAAATTTGATAATTATGAGAGTGACACAGGACTGCGTAGCCTTGAGATTTATAGGGTGAAAATTAACAATAAACAAGCAATATGGCTTATGCTAAAAGTGAACAGCAAATTAATTAAAATTTAATTCAACACTGGTTCAGCTATTTCATTCATTCAACAAAATTAGTTTGAATGGCATTTCAAAGATACTAAACTGAAGCCTGTAGATATCCAACTAAGCACTTATATTGGAGAAAAGATAACTCCTATGGGAATGACATTTGTGACAGTGAAGTACAACAACCAACAAGTCACATTGAGCTGATATGTGGTAAAAACAGGAGGACCAGCATGGTGGGAATGTAGTTGTTTCAGCCATTCACAACTTGATTGGCGACCCGGCCACCATTTACATGCCACATCCCTTACAAAAAGGTCACCTGAGAGGAAATTAAGAAAAGTACTGGAAGATGGCACAAATGTCTGTGCTGAACCCCATGAACCATTGCCCAACAGAGGACAAAACAGATGCTGGTGCCAACTTCTGTGCCTCTGTTTGGAAAGCATATTGGACCAAGGAAGGACCATGCTGCTTAGAAGAATCATGAAGTTGTTGAAAGCAGTGGTCCAACTCTCAACAGTTTTAGTAGGCAACATTTCTGAGAAAGCTACTGATAGGTTAATCAGGCAGTCACTTGCACAATATGGCTTGGTTTTAAGCTGGGAGAGAGCTCAAGGAGCTTCAGGAAAGTTGCAAGCATTTGGCTTTTGTGAGTATAAAGATCCAGAATCTACTCTGCTTGCATTAAGGTTATTGCATGAACTTCAAGTGGGAGACAAAAAGCTGCTTGTAAAAGTAGATGCAAAGTCCAAAGCCCAGCTGGATGAATGGGAGGCCAAAAAGAAAGAAGTCAATGGAGATAGGGAAACAGAGAATTCATCAGATGATTGTTGTGGATGAGGAAACCAAGAGGAGAGATCAGATTACATACAAAGGGGGAGAGATCAGATTACATACAAAGGGAGCAACAGAAGGATTAATAAGAGAATCCTCTGGTGAACTGAATGGACTTTCCCAAGATCAAGGCACACAAACTAGGAATAAATAAGGAGAATTCCTTTGAATTAGTTTAATGTTCTGAAGTTAGAAAATTAACAGGACCCTCCACTAAATTTCGAGAGATAGGCACTGTTTGGTTGCCCTGGATTTTTGATGGGGAGAAGTGGGGAGGGAGAAAATCAGCATCCACTTTTTGAAGCAGCACTGTTGTCTTTGCAGCACGCACTTCAAGCAGTTATTGCTGCTGTTCACACTTAACAAAACAGTTGTGCAAGTATTTTTTTCAAAAAAAAAAGGACAAGCCATTCCAAACTCATCTGGGGAACAGGACTTTTCGTTAGAGCTGAGAAGTGAGGCAAATTGAGCTGTGTGCCCCTTGTTATTTGCACATTGTTAAATGTATTTGCTCTAAAACTGCCATGTGGAATCTCTTGCTACCCTCTCCCCCCATAAATTTTCTGCCTTGCTGCAGTTTCCCCAGGATTATTTTGAGAGGTAAAATATTAGTGGTTATGGTCTCCCTGTATGATTTTTTTTTTGGCATGGGTCTACTTTGGGGTGGGATACTATTTCCAGAGTGCATTGAAATTTTTGTACAAGAAAAACAAGTGGATTCTACTTGTTGCTCGTTCGTAGTTGGAGGTTTCAAGTTTAATTATCATTCAGCCATGCATGAATATAGCCAAACAAAACAGTATTCCTCTGGAGCTAAGGTGCAAAGCTAATTACCAACACCACGCAGCATCTAGTACAAATAGCAGATATGGTTACAATTTCAGAAAAAGATACACTCATAAAGAGAAAAAATATATAGCCCAAGTCCCTGAGTTGTCCTTGGGGTCCAGCTTGGTCTTCCACTGACCGGACACCGGAGGGCAGCACTGGCGGGAATGTCCAGCCCTCAACCCAGTACAAATTCAATGGCTCACTGCTAACTCCAGCATCTTTGTTGCTAGCAACCGCAACAGGCAACTCAAGGCATGAGGGCCTTGTCCATGGAACAACCAAGACAATACAGCTCCCCCGCCATTGGGAAATTTGTGGTGTTCAGCTGCCAAATTAAATTTGCATTTAATGCAGCCGCTCCCCTTTAACACATGACATGCTCCCTGCAAAGAATTGTTTTCTATACTTGCTTTGAAGTCTTTAAGTTCTATTTGTACTTTTTTAAAAAAAAGATTGGCCATTGCTTACAGAGTTTTGGCTATCCATTATACTAATGAAATTTCTCTTTGGGTCCTATCAACATTGATTTTTTTTAGTTGTGTTTCTTGACCATATAATGTGGTCCACAATAATGAACTCTTACGTTTTTGTATTTAATATTCGGTGCTTTTCACTCTTTCAACGAGATCCATGGTTTTTTTGTTTAGTAGCTGTGGGAAGGTGAATCTCAGGGTTGTATACTGCAGAAATACTTTGAAAATAAATATACTTTGAATTTTGAATCTTTGAATTCAGCAATTTATAGTTCTGTAAGTTAATGAACTCAGTGCGGAGCCTCAACAACCTTTGGGGTAGAGAGCTCCAAAGGACAGCTTCCCTCTGAATAAAGAAGTTTCTCCTCGTCTCAGTCCTAAGTACATCTCTTATTCCAGACTCCTTAGCCAGGGGGAGAATTCATCCTGCATTCTGCTTTGAATCCCCATGAGAATTGTGTATGTTTTAATAAGGTCTCTTCAGGAAAATACAAGTCCAGTTCAAACAAATGAGATTTTTCACCTGCGATCCAGTTTCATTTTTTCTGATACCCGCAGTGACCCTTCGAGACTTGGATTCTTTTCAGGATCTCGGTTAGGTAGATGTTCGGCATTTGTGAACTTGAGCAGACGGGAGAGGCATCACATATAAACCGAGGTTTATTAACAATCATTGCAGATAATATGGATTTTTATCAAGTTATCAGATGGTGGTCAGTATAAAAGCCTATGTTGGTTTTCCTTTACTCCTCCAGCCCATGGCAATCGGCTTGTTTGTGGCCTTGGATGATGGCAAATGGTAAGATTTAAAGATTGGAAAAGGAGTCTTAAACTGAACAGAAAATAGACATTTGAATCTTAGCTGTTTTTGTTGACAATAGTATGTCAATAGTTCAACAATTGGATTTTCAATTTTCACACCAGTTATCTTTCTTCTGTTTTCACATCAGACTTACTGAACTGAAAATACTTTTCTCATTGCTCATCCACCTCTCCTCTCAACATTGTAAGTGAGATGACCAAGAATTTATCGTGTGACCTGTAAGTCAGAGAAATTTTCATCCCATTGACACAGAGGTTTAAATACAATTTTTGTTTTTTGAAACTTCACTTTGTCTTTACCCAACTTGTTTGAAACTCGTAGGAAGCTCATTCTTTTGTTGAACAAAGAACACTAAGTCCAAAAGTAAAAGCCTGCAGTTTGTGGCCTGGAAAAGGCAGAAAGGATGTTGCATGCAAAGTCTGACTTTGATCATTCCTGAAATGGTCACGTGCCACAGTGAGCATTTTAAAAGCTGTGCTTCATTAGTTTTTGCCTTCCAGCTGAATCCTTCCCCATTAAACAGAATAATTTACCACAGCAGGAGGTCTTTTATATAATCCCCAGAGAGTGGAACCATAAAGGGGTAGAGTGAAAAAGATGTAGGAGATGCTTGTAACCTATAGGGGTCTTGTAGATTGGACACTAACTTGAGGTAAAAAGTAGCAGCAGACCTTGCTAAGACATATCTGAAACATTATTGAAAACCCATTTATAGCAGACAAGCTGAATGATCCTTGCTGTTGACTAACCGCTGCACACAAGGGATGGGTTGCACATACCCATACCAAAGGGACGGGTTAGACCTGAACCTGAGGGAGTCCAATATCCTTGCAGGCAGGTTGACTAGATTTGTTCAGGTGGGTTTAAACTAATTTGGCAGGGGGTTGGGAACTGGAGTGATAGTGCTGAACGCACAACACGCTGGAAAACTCAGCAGACCAGGTAGCATCAATGGAAAAAAAAAAGTACAGTCAATGTTTTGGGCCGAAACCCTTAGGCAGGGCTGACTGGTATGGGATTCCAAGAGGGGGATTTTCTGGAATGCCTCTGAGATGGCTTTTTAGAGCTGCTTGTGGTTGAGTCCACTAGAAGAGCAGCTATTCTGGATTGGGCGTTGTGCAATGAACTGGACTTGATCAAAGAGCTTAAGGTAAAAGAAACCTTCGGGGCAAGTGATCATAATATGATCGAATTCACCCTGAAATTTGAGGAGAAGCTAAAGTCAGATGCAACAGTATTACAGTGGGGTAAAGGAAGAGTGTGAAGCCACACTCAGGTTGGAGGAACAACACCTTATATTCCGTCTGGGTAGCCTCCAACCTGATGGCATGAACATTGACTTCTCTAACTTCCGCTAGGCCCCACCTCCCCCTCGTACCCCAACTGTTACTTATTTTTATGCACACATTCTTTCTCTCACTCTCCTTTTTCTCCCTCTGTCCCTCTGAATATGCCTCTTGCCCATCCTCTGGGTTCCCCCCCCTTGTCTTTCTTCCCGGACCTCCTGTCCCATGATCCTCTCGTATCCCCTTTTGCCAATCACCTGTCCAGCTCTTGGCTCCATCCCTCCCCCTCCTATCATTTTGGATCTCCCCCTCCCCCTCCAACTTTCAAATCCCTTACTCACTCTTCCTTCAGTTAGTCCTGACGAAGGGTCTCGGCCTGAAACGTTGACTGCACCTCTTCCTAGAGATGCTGCCTGGCCTGCTGCGTTCACCAGCAACTTTGATGGATATTTTGGAATGGTTTCAGAAGACTGGAAAATTGCAAATGTCACTCCACTTTTCAAGAAGGGATCGAGGCAGAAGAAAGGAAATAATAGGCTGCTAAGTCTGAAGTCAGTGGTTGGGAAGATGTTGGAGTTGATTGTTAAGGATGTAGTTTTGAGGTGCTTGGAGTTGCATGATAAAGTAGGCCATAGTCAGCATGGTTTCTTCAACCTGAAAAATCTGTTGGAATGTTTTAAAGAGATAACAGGCCGGATAGACAAAGGCGCATTGGTTGATGTTGGTTGTGTACTTGGATTTTCAGAAGGCCTTTGGTAAGGTGCACACCTGAGGCTGCTTAACAAGCTACTAGCCCATGGTATTACAGGAAAGATTCTAGCATGGATAAAGCAGTGGCTGATTGGCACGAGGCAAAGAGTGGGAATAAAGGGAGCCTTTTCTGGTTGGCTGCCGTTGGTGATTAGGGGTGTTCCACAAGAGTCTGTGTTGGGACTGATTCTCTTTACGTTGTATATTAATGATTTGGATGATGGAATTGGAGGCTTTGTTGCAAGGTTTGCAAATGATATGAAGATAGGTGGAGGGGCAAGTCGTCTTGAGGAAGTAGAAAGGCTAGAGAAGGCCTTAGACAGGTTAGGAGAATGGGCAAAGAAATGACAGATGGAATACAGTGTCAAGAGGTGTACGGCCATGCACTTTGGTTGAGGAAATGAAAGGATTGACTATTTTCTAAATGGAGAGACAATGCAAAAATCTGAGGCGCAAAGGGATTTGGGAGTCCTTGTGCAGTATTCTCTAAAGCTTAATTTGTAGGTTGACCTGCTGCATTCACCAGCAACTTTTATGTGTGTTGTTTGTAGGTTGAGTCTGTGTTGAGGAAAGTAAATGCAATGTTAACATTTATTTTAAAAGGACTAGAATATTAAAAGCAAGGGTGTAATATTGAGACTTTATAAAGAATTGGTGAGGCCTCACTTGGAGTATTGAGAGCAGGCGTGGACCCCTTATCTTAGAAAGGATGTGCTGGAACTGGAGAGAGTTCAAAGGAGGTTCAGAAAAATGATTCCAGGATTAACCGGCTTGTCATATGGTGAGCGTTTGATGGCTCTGGGCCTGTATTCACTAGAATTCAGAAGAATGAGGGATGACCTCATTGAAACATCGAATGGTAAAAGGCCTTGATAGAGTGGACGTGGAGAAGGTGTTTCTTATGGTGGGAGAGTCTAAGACCAGAAGACACAGCCTTAGAATAGAGTGGAGTTCTTTTGGAACGGAGATGAGGAAGAATTTCTTTATCCAGAGAGTGGTGAATCTATGGAATTCTTTGCACAAGAGCTGTGGAGCCCAAGTCTTTATATATACTTAAGGCAGACGTTGATAGATTCTTGATTGGTCAGGGAGAAGGCAGGAAATTGGGGCTGAAAGGAAATGTGGATCAGCCATGACCAAATGGTGGAGCAGACTTGATGGGCCAAATGGCCTAATTCTCAGATACCTTATGGTCTTATGGTCTTCTAATATGACTGTATCCAAGAAGTTAACACTTGAATATTAAATGAACATGGGCATGGAGAGTATTTGCACACTATGTCTTGTCACTAGTTGTTGGGTGGCAGTTAGTCCAAGCTGTGTTTTATATATAGCCTGGTTTCAGAACATTGGGCCATTCTAGTAAAATGCTTTTGAATTGTAACTACTGTTGCAATGTTTTTGGAGAAGTATTTGTATTTCAGAGAAATATAGAACAACCCATTCTGTCTCTAAAGATATTCAGATTCTTCATTCTTCTGTCCTTTCCTCATAGCTCTTGTTTTTGTTTTACCCCTCCCCCAAACCTTTCTGGCATTTATCCAATTTCCTTTTGAATGTCAGAGTTGAATCTCCTTCTATCATGCTGTTTGGAATATTCCAGTTCACAAAATCTCACTGTTTACACTTTCTCCTTGTGTCTGTTTTGATTCATTGGCCATTGCATTAAATCAGAATCCGCTGGTGCTTATTATCCTTAGTTTTGCTTTTCAAAATATGGTTTGGTTTACATTCTTGTCTCTTCCAATAACTTTTAGTTGATCTGGCTCAGTATATTTAATTGGACTCGTCTGTAGAAGGAGTTAGACACTTTGTTTTAGGTACATCAGCTATATCTAATCAATAGAACTGATAAGGTTTAAAACTCAGTTGACTTAATAATGGATCCTTTTAAACTATGACTGGGTTTAGCTGTGAAGCTCCATTTTCATGCTCAAATGGGTTGCTGGCACTTACCAGCTTGCATTCTCTGAAATTAACTTACTTCTATGATGTATCCGGCGGTTTTAGCACTCTGAATTAATTACACACAATTATCATCAAGAAGAGGAAAAAAATTAAAGTGAAGGTAAACGAAAGTGTTTCCTTTGTCTTCTGACCGATTACAATATAAATATACAAGATGTATAATTATAGTTAATAAATTCCTTGTAATAAGGGTGGGGAATTTTACTGCTAGCTATGGAACGTGTTCCATTTTTGGTTTTCAGTGTCAACTTCGAGTATACCCAGGTAGGGTTTTAATGAGTTAGGCAACAAAGCTGCCTGCATTCTTCCACTAAGAGAAGAATGCCTCTAACTATATTAATATGCTTGTTAATCTATTTTCCTTACCAATCATAATTTATTGGAATGAAGTTAGTTCCACATAACGAGCTAAGTCTTTAAGTACGGTACTTAAAACCGTTAATATGAGGTCCATAGTGACTTGCACTTTGTTAAATAAAATTTGTGGAATAATACTAAAATCGAAAACAGTGATTCTCAATTCCAGTTTCTTTGCTTCTAGCACCAGGCCTAAAAACATCTTGTAAACTGGTTTATTGAATTGCTGTAGCTGAGGAGAGCCTCAGACTGATTTTGGCAATGGTAAAAATCACAGCTGCTGCAGATCCTCCTGGGTTTCATCATGCTTAAATCTCTGCCTTCCCACAGCCATCTCCAATTAGTGGCTTAATTTCAAAAGATTGCCAGTTCTTTTCATCTTCAAAAAAACAAATGTAACCCAAAGGATGTCATGGCAACTGCAACCAAGGTCATTTCCTGTCTGAACTGCCCCAGCCGATAACAAAAATGAAACCTACCAACTGTATTTCAATTGAAAATAGATAAGATTTTAGGAATAGATGTTACACAACACCTGTCAAAATGAAATCTCATTAGGGTTGCTACAAGTAAGATAGGGCTGAGCAAACAGAAGGTGAAAAATGTCCTGTAAAAGTGCTCTTCTTATTATGAATTATTTTAGGTCAATTTGAATGAAAATTGGTCTCCTTAATATGATAAACCAGAGACTGACTAGAAGCCATATAATCGATAGTTTCAATGTTTTCAAACGATCAGACTTGAATATGTTTAATTGTGGAAAACTATGCTAAAGAGAAAAAGTGAGTTGTCAGGGAAGTAGTGAAAGTTGTGGGGCTATCTGAGAAAGTACACGAGAGAAGACTGTGGAGAGTTCATAACATTGATAAGGTTTTAAATTGATTGAAAAGGAAAATGCAGTGGTAGTTCTTCGTATATAAAAACTCAGAAAGACTATTTGTACCTAGGAAGGCAACGTATGATTCTTGAGTATGCTGTAAAAATTTCTGTCCATGTATATTAAGCATTAGAGCATGATCTTGAAGTCAGAAGTTAAAGGTTTGGATCTTGCTGGTAAACGTCAGCAGTTTTGAATGTTTAAATATAAGTAGTACTGGGACTTCTATGTATGCATTGTCAAACCTAGAAGCCATAAATCATTGACTGACTTAGAATACCAGACCTGGCAGCTCTCTCCCCAGTACTTCAGAATCAGAGTCAAGTTTATCGCTGTCTTACATGAAGGGAAATTTGTTGTTTTGAGGCAGCAGTGCAAAGATGAAAAATTTCTATAAATTACAAAATAAATCAATAAATAGTCTAAAATAAAGAATAGTGAGCTAGTGTTCATGAACCATTCAGAAATCTGATGGTGGCAGCGGAGAAGCTGTTTCTGAGTTATTGAGCGTGTGTCTTCAGGCGATGGTACCGCCTCCCAGGTTGGTAGTACCAACAGGCATGTCCCAATGGTGAGAGTCCTTCTTGAAGTGCACTCGGTGGGCAGTGTTGTGGGCAATGGTGGGCAGTGTTGTGCACTGAGTGGTGGGCAGCTTTGTGGGCAGTGGTAGGCAGCATTGTGCTCTCAGTGGTGGGCGTCGTTGTGCCAGAGTCTACAACCCCTCTGCAGCCTGTTACAATTTTTTGCAATGGAGTCCCCATATGCATTCTGGATGCAATTAGTCCGAATGCTCTCCACCATCCATCTATAGAGATCTGCTGAAATCTTTGGTGACTTAATAAATCTCCTCAAAGGAAATAAAGCCACTGCCATGCTGTCTTCGGATTTGCATCAGTGTTTTGGGCCCAGAACAGATCCTCCATGGCTTTGACACCCAGGGACAACGGCACTTCCTGTATCCAATGGCAAGTATCCCTCAGATTCACTTATTCTGCAGAATTATTTCTAAGATCTTGTGACATGTGATACTTGGTGCAGGACCTGAGAGTCCATTGATTTTACTGTAGGTATCTTTAACATCCAATCTGCATAAAATCAGAGGAGGCCATTTTGTCGTTTGAGCACGGCTGCAGAAGCTATCGGAACAATCCCTTTCCCCACTGACTTCGGCGTTCCCCGGTCTCACCGATGTGCTCGTCAGCTCTGACTTTCCTTTCACCCACTTAAAGCAGCCAGTTGAACTAACAACCAGAGTGTCCTAGGGGCATAGGATGAAACTGGGGCACTTGGTGGAAACTTGTGCAGTTATAGGGAGTTCCTGCAAACTCTGTATAGGGAGCACTGATGGTGAGGATTGAACCTGGGCTGATAAAGTAAGCGAGGCAGTAGCTCTAACATCTGCTCCACTGTGTGACCTCGGAGGGGGAAGGCAGGTTTTCCCCTACTTTTTTTTTGTTGGGGAAAATCTCAAGTTTAATATTTATGTTTTCATCCTTTTAAAAGTAGATCAATATTAAATTATTTGCTTCAGTTTTGATATTTTGAATACCTCAATGTCTTATGGGTTTTGGCATCAACACTTTTGGGCAGGCATGAGGAGTCTGAAGTTATCAAAGAACTAATGCAAGTGTCAGGTGAAGCTCTGGCTCCTGGAGGCCAGCAAAATTAGCACTCTATATTGAAACTAGACCAGTACAGGGACGATGAGACCAAACTCTGTTGATCTGACTCAGTAACAATAAGCTCAACCTTCTTCTGTTGAGGGCTTTTTCCCCCATTAGCAGCAGTAAACTTCAAGTTTGATGCCATGATCTCCTGTTTCAATATGATGTTAAATTTAGTGTACATTCATCAATGCAGATGGAAATGTATTTCAGCAAACTTTGGGATGGGAAGCAGTGAAATGCAATGTGATTTGGCGAGTAAATGCTAAACAAATGTAGAACTGACTCATGCAAACTGTGAAAGGCCCTGGATTGTTCCTGGAAAGGTATATAACCTGATCATAGTGTGAGTCTGGATCGGACACTGGCTCAGCAGGATGTGAACATTGGTGTCTAGCCCGTCTCTAGTTAATTTTCCATTTGGTTGTGGGGGGTTGGGGTTACTTGTCCATTTCAAAATCAGAAAAGACTCTGAATGTGGCCCTGAAAGAATGGCAAATTTCCTTCCTATTAGACTGGTGCCTTCTATATTTATAATTATTGCCAGCTGTGTTGTAATCCCAAGTAGTGTTTTTTAATAAATAACAAAGGACCAGAACTGATTTTGTAATGAGTACATTGACTTGAAGTTCAATGATTACCGTAAACTTGATGTCATATTAGCACTAAAACATGCTTCCCTTTATGCCTACCCCTCAATGAAACAAGATAAAAGTCTGCATGTACTCGCGTTAATCCCAGATTTGAGTTTGTCGATGATCTAGGAAGGCACGAATTCTGGATACTGCATTTAAAAGGAACAATGGCTAAATCTTGAAGATTAGCTGTATTTGTCACACGTTTATTGAGACATCAATGGTTTTGGGTCGGCTGGTGGTGTAGTGGCATCAGCACTGGACTTTGAGGCAGATGGTCCTGAGTTCGAATCCGGCCAGGTCCCAACCTGGGCAGCGTGTCGACTGGAACCTGGAAAGCCCTGTGGACAACTACACTATATAGTTCGGCACGGACTAGAAGGGCCGAGATGGCCTGTTTCCGTGCTGTGATTGTTATATGGGTATATGGTACAGGGAAATGCAGTTTGTGTCAATGATCAACACAAGTCTGTGTTTGTGCTGCTGGGTAGCCTGCAAATGTCACCATGCTTCAGGCACCCACGTAGTATATCCATAACTTACTGACCTTTAGAATGTGGTAGGAAACCGGAGCACCCAGAGGAAACTGGCACGGTCACGGAGAGAATGTACGAGCTCCGAACAGACAGTGGCAGGAATTGAGCCCCAAATTGCCGACACTGTGAATATCTTTACACTATTGTGGCACTTTCGTCATGACTTCATTTACTTCCAAACCAAAAAGTGGCACATTCTAGAAATCCGATTACAGTCAACCAGCACTAATCCACGGTGTGATTTATTTGTAAATCACCGTTATGATGTTTCCCATATGGTCTTTAGACTTTCTGGGCCCCATCTTTCCCAGTGCTTTGACTAAAAGAATTGTTGCTGTATTGATAGGAATGGTATCCAATTGTTTAGAAAGTCTACTACCACCAAACTCTCACTCGCTGGGCAATGAAAATGACTATGCTGCTTCAGCTCCTGCCATGGTATAAATCTGAAGACCTTCCCTCACTGTTTTGTGACCATTCTAATTCTGGGAGTGACTTTCCCGTTTTTTTTTGCACACAACAATTTTGCAGGTGATGCAGAAGAGGTCAGCTGGAATGGTTCCAGGGAGGACCTGTGGAACAGCCTGAAGTAACGTGAGAGACTAATTTTTATGATTTGGAAGGTGTGGTGGAAACACATTCAATAATAATGTAACAGGAGAATTGGGAGGAGTAAGAATTTGCAGGCAATTGGCACCAGTTCACTGATCTATCAGATTTGGTTTGCTAAGCTTTACTCTGTGTAGTATCATTTGATAATTCTACAGAGATAAAAGCAAGATTGTCCGAGTTTTTCATTAAATACTGGCCACTGACCTCTGCTGGAAATGTGCTTGCCTATGTAAATTGGTTAAGCACAGGATTAGATTTCTCTTTGATGTATTCACAGTCAATTATTCTGCCAACACTCATAGGCTAATGAAGAATGGTGTGTGCTTGATAACAAGGACAGTCAGCACCTTTAAAATTGATGACAGCACGAGTTGGCAGCTTCTAGGGGAGAGGGGAAGAGAATGTTGTAATTAAAAAAAGATTTGAATGTAACTTAGTTCTTTCATAATTTGATGGCGACTTTCCCTTGACTTCTGATTCTCTGGCGTTTCACGTCCTGTATCAAGAACAGTTCAAACTTGACCAGAACTGAGAACAGGGGACTTCACTATTTCTGGTTTACGGGTCTGAGATTTTCCCCAGCGCACAGTAACTGTGCTTGCAAATGTCTCACTCTGTCTGGCTATGAATCTTGCTCAAATGCAGAAGAAACCTAATAAACAGAAGTCCTAGTAATTTCTCATTTTACTTTTCTCTTAGTTTCTTTCTGTGGAGGATTCTTCTGGTGAATATTCATGCTGTTCACTTTGATGAAATCTATGTTTAATAATTGTGTTATATCTCAGATTAGTTTTGCATGGTTCCTAGTCTTCTCAATAGATGCAGTTGGTTTATCATCAGTAGAAGAACACCACTAAATGAATAAAGACCAAGTTAGTAATGTTTATCTGCCTGAGGTAGCCATTTGCAGGGTGCGAGGAATAGCATTAATAATGTTATTGCTGTTGGGAGGAACGTGATGGTCAGTTTGCATGCAGTTAAATTCCAGAAACATCAAATGAAAATGCAGTAAATGCTAGAAACGGAAGTAAATTAGAAGTAGACAGCTGGTCAGGCAGTGTGAACGCAAAGAGAAACAGGATATTTCCCATGTTCTCTCCACCACTGTGCCACCTATTCTGATGAAGAGTCTCGGCCTGAAACGTCGACTGTTTACACTGTCCCTGAGACACTGCCTGTCCTGCTGAGTTCCACCAGTTTGTGTGTGTTACCCATTCTGTAAGTTAAGATTCTGTACTGTTGGATTGGCCATCTTTCAAATGTGACACTAAACTGAAGCCATGTCTTCTCTCAATCTGTGAAGCAGTATTTTGATGGGGGGATGAAATACATTAAACAGTTAATATATTAGTTTCATCATGGAAGCAGGAAATCATCAGCTTTTGAAAAGTCCATATTTAGCGCTCAACTTCAGGCCAAGAAACTAGGATCTACTATTCTTCTGAATAAATTAGCTGTGTTCAAAACTATGAATATGTTAGCCTGCACAGACATGATGGGCCAAATGGTTCACTTTGATTCTGCAATTTCTGTCAATTCAATATTGAGTTGGAATCACCAGCATATGTTGTGAAACTTGTTGGTTTGTGGCAGCTGTACATTGCAATACATAATAAAAACTATAAAACTATAAATTACGTAAGTATATATTTCTTTTAAAAGTAGTGCAAGAAAGAGGGGAAAAATACTGAGTTAGTTTTCATGAGTTCATTGTCCATTCAGGAGTCTGATGGCGAAGGAGAAGAAGCTGTTTCTAAACATTGACTGTGTGTCTTCAGGCTCCTGTACCACGTCCTTGATGGTAGCAATGAGAAGAGGGCATGTCCTGGCTGTTGGGAGTCCTTCCTGATGGATTTTGCCTTTTTGAGGGTGACCTGGATGCTACAGAGACTGATGCTCATTATGGAGCTGGCTGAGTTTACAACTTTCTGCAGCTTTTTCCAATCCTGTGCAGTGGCTGAGCAACCAGTCGGAATGCACTCCGTGGCACATTTCCAGAAATCTGCCAGTGAATTTGGTGACATACCTTAAACTCCTAATGAAATACAGCCGCTGTTTTGCCGTCTTTATAATTTCATCAGATGTACTGACTTCTGACTTGCTGCATTGCCGTCTGGTATGGGGAGGGGCTACTGCGCAGGATCAAAAGAAGCTACAGGAAGTTGTAAAATTAGTCAGCTCCATTTTGGGAAATAACCTCCATCGTGTCCAAGACATCTTCAAGGAGCGGTGTCTCAGAAGACGGCGCCTATCATTAAGGACCCCCATCACCCAGTACATGCCCTCCTCTCATTGTTAGCGTCAGGAAGGAGGTACAGAAGCCTGAAGGCACACACTCAGTGATTCAGGAACAGCATCTTCCCCTGTGCCGTCAGATTTCTAAATGGGCATTGAACCCATGAGCACCACCTCACTCCTATTATTTCTGTTTTTGCACTATTTTTAATTTAACTACTCAAAAAGCATATATATACTTGGTGTAATTCATCTATTTATTACTTTTCTATATTATGTATTGCATTGTACTTTTGCCACTGTTAAAAATTTCTCAACATATGCTGGTGATATTAAACCTGATTCTACGTCAGTATGTTGGGCCCAGGATAGATCCTCAGAGATATTGACACCCAGGAACTTGAAAAGGCTCTCCCTTTCCACTTTTGGTCCCTCGATGAGGACTGGTGTGTGCTCCCTCGCCTTCCCCTTCCTGAAGTCAACAATCAATTCTTGGTCTTCCTGACGTTGAGTGCAAGGTTGTTTTTGTAGCACCACTCAACCAGCTGATCTATCTCACTCCTGTACGCCTCCTCGTCTCCATCTGAAATTCTGCCAGCAATAGTTGTGTTGGCGGTAAATTTATAGATGTTTTAGCTGTGCCAAGCCACTCAGTTGTGGCTATAGAGGGAGTAGAGTAATAGGCTAAGCACTAATGTGCCAGTGTTGATTATCAGCGATGAGATGCTATTTCTGATCCGCTCAGACTTTGGTCTCCTGGTAGGATGCCAAAGATCCAGTTTCAGAGAGAGGTACATTTTGGATCTTGTTGAATAGAACTGAAGGAACGATAATGTTAATGATAATGTTGAATGCTGAGCTATGATCAATAAACAGCAGCCTGACATGGGTATTGCTATTGTCCAGATGATCCAGGGTCGAGTGGAGAGCCAGTGAGGTTGCATCCACTGTAGACCTATTGTGGCAATGGGCAAATTGCAGTGAGTCTAGGTCCTTCCTTGGGCAGGAATTGATTGTGGCCTGACTAACTTCTCAAAGCACTTCATCACAGTAGATGTGAATGCATCTGGGCAATAGTCATTGAGGCTGCTCACCCTGCTCTTCTTGGGCACTGGTATGATAGTTGCCCTTTTGAATTTAGTATGAGCCTCCGACTGCTGCAATGAGAGATTGAAGGTGTCCATGAATACCTGCCACCAGTTGGCTGGCACAGGTTTTCAGAGGCCTCCCAGGTACACCACCAGAGCCTTGTGAGGGTTCACCCACTTGAAAGATGTTCTGACATTGGCCTCCGAGACAAAATCACAGGGTCACTAGATGCTGCAGGGATTCACACACGTGTAGTTTTAATCTCCCTTTCAAAGCGTGCATAAAAGGTGCTGTGCTCATCTGGTAGTGAAGCATCACTGCTATTCATGATGTTTCTCTTTGTGGGAAATAATTGCAAACCCTGCCAGAGCTGACGTGCATCCGATTCTATCTCTTGCCTCAGTTGGAATTGTTTTTCATTCTTAAGATAAAATATAGGAGCAAGATTAGGCCTTTTGGCTCATTGAGTGTGCTCTATCATTTCATTATGGCTGATCCACTTTTCCAAACTCTCCAATCTCCTGCCTTCGCCCCATGCATGACCATACATTTCCTGGCGCTGTATTCCATCTGCCCATTCTCATACTCTTAAGTCCTCCTCTAGCCTCTCCTACTTCTTCAAAACTTAACTGCCCCTCCACCTATCTTCGTATTGTCTGCAAACTTTGCAACAAAGCCATCAATTCCATCATCTAAATCATTGACATATAACATGAAAAGATTTGGTCCCAACACAGACCCCTGTGGAACACCATTAGTCACCAACTAGTAGCCAATCAGAAAAGGCTCCCTTTATTCCCACTCTTTGCCTTCTGTCAATCAGCCCTTGCTTTATCCATGCTAGTATCTTTCTTGTAATACCATGGGCCTGCAGCTTGTTAAGCAGCCTCAAGTGTGGCACCTTGTCAAAGGCTTTCTGAAAATCCAAGACCACAACATCAACCAATTCTCCTTTGTCTGTCCTGCTTGTTATTTCTTCAAAGAATCCCAGCAGATTTGTCAGGCAAGCTTTTCCCTTGAAACCATGCTGACTTTGGCCTATTTTATCATGTGCCTCCAAGTACTCTGAGACCTCATCCTTAATAATTCACTTCAACATCTTCACAAACACTGAAGTCCGACTACTTGGCTTATAGTTTCCTTTCTTCTGCCCCTTTCCCTTCTTGAAGCGTGGAGTGTCATTTTCAATCTTCCGGTCTTCTGGAACCATTCCAGAATCTAGTGATTCTTGAAAGATCATTATTAATGCCTCCACGATCTCTTTAGCCACCTCCTTCAGAACCCTGAGGTGTACACCATCTGGTCCAGCTGACTTATCTAGCTTCGGGTCTTTCATAGAACATAGAAACCTACAACACATTACAGGCCCTTCGGCCCACAATGTTGTGTCGAGGTAAGTTTCAGTTTCCTAAGTACCTTCTCTTTAGTTATGGTAACTTCACACACCTTATGCCTCCTGACACCTTGAACTTCCATCCTACTGCTAGTGTCTTCCACAGTGAAGACGGACCCAAAATACTTAGCTTGTCTGCTATTTCTTTGTCCCCCATTACTACCTCTCCAGCGTCATTTTCCAGTGGTCCACTCTTGCCCCTATTTTACACTTTAGTTATCTGAAGAAACTTTTGGTATCCTCTTTAATATTATTGGCTTGCTTACTTTTGTATTCCATCTTTACCTTCTTAATGGCTTTTTGGTTATCTTCTATTAGTTTTTAAAAGTTTTCTAATCCTCTGACTTCCCATTAAGTTTTGCTCCTTTATATGCCCTTTCTTTGGCTTTGATGTTGACTCTGACTTCTCTTTTTAGCCACGGTTGTTTCACCTTGCCTTTTGGATATTTTGTCCTCTTTGGGATATATATATCCTGTGCCTTCCAAATTACTTGCAGAAATTCCAACCATTGCTGTATTGATATACAGGCAGCTCAACCTTTTGATTCCTATCTTTGTTTGAAACCTTACCAAAATCTGCCTCCGCAACCTCTCCACTTACTGTTCTGGCACTCTGGTTCCCATCCCCCTCCAACTCTAGTTTAAACCCCACTGTGCAGCATTAACAAAACCTTCCCGCTAGGATATTAGTTCCCCTCCAGTTCAGGTGCAAACTATCTCTTCAGTGCAAGTCCCACCTTCCTTAGAAGAGAGCCCAATGATCCAAAAATCTTATTCCTTCCCTCCTACACCAACTTCTTAGCCACATATTAAACTGTATAATATTCCTAGTTCTGGCCTCACTAACACGTGGCATGGGTAGCAATCCTGAGATCACATTCCTGGAGGCCATGCCCTTAAGTTAACACCTAACTCCCTGAGCACCCTCTGCAGAACCTTGTCACTCGTCCTACCCATGTCATTGGTACCTACATGGACCACAACTTCTGGCTGTTCGCCCCCCACTTAAGAACGCTGAGGACTCGATCCGGGAATCTTATTCTCTCCTACAGAACCTCCTGTCCATTTCCCTGACTAACAAATCCCTATCACCACAGCATGCCTCAGGTAGCCTGTGTTCTGTAATGATGAACTTCCTGACCAATCGTGGGGTCCTATAATTAATCTCTGGAAAACTCAGATTCTAGACAAGGCCAACCTCCCATCTTTGGTAACCGCAAGTCCAAAAGTAATCTCTTCCATCCTAATACACTCCACTTACATTGGCTCAAATTACAACCCAGATGGTAATTTGGTAGCCAAGTCTGAAAATTACTCAAATAATAGATGATGAAGTATAATAAGTATTAGTAGTTATGTTACGTCATATTTAAGGTAAGTGGGGGGGAGGTCTTGGAGATGAATAATTGAAGCCATAGAAACTAATTATATAGAATTTGATTTCAACGTGGGATAAAGTGTATATAAGTGTATATATAAAGTGTATTAGTATCCAATTCTTTGAAAGTTATTACATTCTGAAGTCCTGACTAATCTTCCTTTGACACATTCCCTTCAACAAGTGCAAAGGTTTTGTGTTGGTTGCTTTATTGCATGGGTACTACTTAAAATAACCTTGGCTAAATCATCACATATATTCATGAGGTAAACTCACTGTGAACATTTAATCCCTGTGGGTTCGATTGAAGCTCTATGTTGTGCTTTTTTTTTTACAGCAACAACAAAATGTTTTAAACTCTGAAGGCTGTGCATGTTTTGATAACGGTGGGGGAATCCTGACCAATAAGAATTGGCTAATAAAAGGAAAAATAAGATTACAAACATCACTTCTAAATGTGGTTGCAGATTTATACTCTGAGCACAGTTGTTTTACCATGATCTTCTGGGATCAGCCTATAATAAATTCTATACTGAAGGATTCTATTTTTGAAAAGGGGAATATGAATATTTTGCACACTACTGAGTCTTGTGAAAGCAGCCAGACAATTCCTATATGTTTTAACTACTGAGCAATTTAGATTTTTATTAGGGTTTCTCCTGATACTTACTAATTTAAAAAATCTGCCCTCTTTCAGAGTTTATTGCAGATTATTTTTAGTCCTTAACTCTCCAAATTTCTAAAAGAATGACCCAAAGGTACAGAGTCACTTGGGACAAGCAACACACCCAAAATGCTGGTGGAACGCAGCACGCCAGGCAGCATCTATGGGAAGAGGTACAGTCGACGTTTTGGGCCGAGACCCTTCGTCAGGACTAACTGAAAGAAGAGATAGTAAGAGTCTACTATAAGCCTACGGACTCTCACAGCTACCTGGACTATTCCTCTTCCCACCCTGTCTCTTGCAAAAATGCCATCCCCTTCTTGCCTTCTTGCCATTCCTCTGTTTCCGCAGCATCTGCTCTCAGGATGAGGCTTTTCATTGCAGGACGAAGGAGATGTCTTCCTTTTTTAAAGAAAGGGGCTTCCCTTCCTCCACCATCAACTCTGCTCTCAAACGCATCTCCCCCATTTCATGCACATCTGCTGTCACCCCATTCTCCCGCCACCCCACTAGGAATAGGGTTCCCCTTGTCCTCACCTACCACCCCCCCAGCCTCTGAGTCCAACATACACTTCTCCGTAACATCCGCCACCTCCAACAGAATCCCACCACCAAACACATCTTTCCCTCCCCCTCCCCTTCCTGCTTTCCACAGGGATTGCTCCCTACGTGACTCCCTTGTCCATTCATCCCCCACATCCCTTCCCACCGATCTCACTCTGGGCACTTATCCTTGTAAGCAGAACAAGTGCTACACATGCCCTTACACTTTCTCCCTCACCATCATTCAGGGCCCTAGACAGTCCTTCCAGGTGAGGCGACACTTCACCTGTGAGTCGGCTGGGGTGGTATACTGCGTCCGGTGCTCCCAATGCAGCCTTCTATATATTGGCTGGGAGACCGTTTCGCTGAACACCTACGCTCTGTCCGCCAGAGAAAGCAGGATCTCCCAGTGGCCACCCATTTTAATTCCACGTCCCATTCGGATTCTGATATGTCTAATCACGGCCTCCTCTCCTGTAAAGGTGAAGCCACACTCAGGTTGGAGGAACAACACCTTATATTCCATCTGGGTAGCCTCCAACCTGATGGCATGAACAGTGACTTCTCTAACTTCCCTTAATGCCCCTCCTGCCCCTCCTACACCATCCCTTATTTATTTATCTCTTCCCCCCCCCCCCCTTTCTCCCTCTGCCCCTCTCACTATAACTCTTTGCCTGCTCTCCATCTTCCTCTGGAGCTCCTCTCCCCCTTTCTTTCTCCCTAGGCTTCCCGTCCATGATCCTCTCCCTTCTCCAGCCTTCTATCCCTTTTGCCAATCGACTTTCTAGCTCTTAGTTCAATCCCTCCCCCTCCTGTCTTCTCCTATCATTTCGGATCTCCCCCTCCCCCCAACTTTCAAATCTCTTACTATCTCTTCTTTCAGTTAGTCCTGATGAAGGGTCTCGGCTCGAAACGTCGACTGTGCTGCTTCTTATGGATGCTGAATGGTATTAGCCTGTTCTCCCTGGAGCACAGGAGGCCAAGTGGTTACTTTATAAAATTATGAGGTGGAGAGTCAGTCTTTTTCCAAGAGTAGTGGAGTCTAAAATTGGAGTAAATAGGATCAAGGTGAGAAGAAAAATATTTAAAGGAGAAAATATTTAAAGGGGAAGGATAGAGCTGAGAGCTGGAAAGTTGATTGGCAAAAGGGATACAAGGCTGGAGAAGGTAGAGGATCATGGGACATGAGTCCTGTGGAAAAAGCAAAAGGCTATCCAGATGGAATATAAGGTGTTGTTCCTCCAACCTGAGTGTGGCTTCATCTTTACAGTAGAGGAGGTCGAGGAAAGACATATCAGAATGGGAATGGGACGTGGAATTAAAATGTGTGGCCACTGGGAGATCCTGCTTTCTCTGGTGGACAGAGCGTAGGTGTTCAGCAAAACGATCTCCCAGTCTGCGTTGGGTCTTGCCAATATATAGAAGGCCACATATGGAGCACCGGACGCAGTATATTACCCCAGCCGACTCACAGGTGAAGTGTCGCCTCACCTGGAAGGACTCTCTGGGGCCCTGAATGGTAGTGAGGGAGGAAGTGTACGGGCATGTGTAGCACTTGTTCCGCTTACAAGGGTAAGTGCTGGGAGGGAGATCTCTTACTATTTCTTCTTTCAGTTAGTCCTGACAAAGGGTGTCGGCCCGAAATGTCGACTGTGCTTCTTCCTATGGATGCTGTCGGGCCTGCTGTGTTCCACCAGCATTTTGTGTGTGTTGCTTGAATTTCCAGCATCTGCAGATTTCCTCTTGTTTAAGACCATTCAATCTCTTCTTGCTAAATCTCTCCTGTCCAGGCATCTTCCTGAATCCCTTCTGCACTCTTGGTGTTATCATATCCTTTCCTTTCTCTGGAGTGGTGACCAGAACTGCACATAGTGTTCCAGCTGTCTTGTACAGCTGCAAGATGCAACATGCTGTGCCAATTCTTACACTCAGTATCCATGAAGACAAGCAAGCTAAATAACTTCTTCAGTAGCCTACCTATCCGT
Organism: Mobula birostris; assembly: GCF_030028105.1. Classification (NCBI taxonomy): domain Eukaryota; kingdom Metazoa; phylum Chordata; class Chondrichthyes; order Myliobatiformes; family Myliobatidae; genus Mobula; species Mobula birostris. The sequence continues at coordinate 62,144,364 of NC_092381.1, read as the reverse complement.
GTTGCCATTTTCATGGAGTTATGAACTTGCACCCAAAGGTCCCTGTGGGCAAGATGTTTTGGTGCTGGAATGTTTGGCAACGCTTGTGGGCTGCCCTAGCTCATCCTTGGGTTGCGTTTGATTGTTAATGTAAACATTACATTTCACTCTGTTTTGATATAAATGTGATAAATAAATTTATCCAAATCTGTTTATCATAGCTTCTTAAGGTCCCTTCTATTTATTATGTATGTATGTTTGCCAGTATTAGAGGACCCAGGATCATTACCTCTTCACTTGCCACTACTCCACCCATTTTTTCAGCTGATTTACATCCTTCTTTATCCTTGAGCAACCATTCCCTTGTTCTACAACTGCACTAGTCTTTGTATCATCAGCAAACATAATTACCAGACCACAAAACTTCTCATCCAAGCCACATACACAATATATGACAAAAGAAGCTTCAGCACTTATCGCTGTGGTACACCACTCATTACAGATGTCCAATCAGAAACGCAATCTTCCAGCACTACCCTCTGCCACCTACCTTCAAGCTTGTTTTCCAAAACACTTTGGACCTTGTGCCCTAACTTTTTGATCTAGTCAACCATGCAGGCCCTTGTCAAAAAGCCTTACTGATGTCCGTATCTTCTATGTCCATTGTCTCGTCTTCATAAACTTCCTTAGTAACATAATAAAAAAAATCTATCAGTTTGTGAAGCAAGATTTCCATTTACAAAACCATGCTGACTCCATGATATTAATCCCAACCTTTCCAAGTGATTATAACTCCCATTCCTAAAAACAAATCTAATAGTTAACCCTACGATCAACATAATGCTTACCTGGCTGTACTTTCCTGGCTTATCTCTACAGCTCTTGAATATGAAACAACATTACCTTCCCTCCAGTCTCATCCACGTCTAAAGGTCTTGCAAAAATCCCTGTTAGAGCCCCTCCGATCTCCTCCCTTTCTTCCCATAACATGCTGGTATAGACTTTATTAGGCCCTGGGGAATTGTTCACCTTAATTTTCATGAATATCTGTAAATCATGCTCTTTCCTCATATACAGATGCTCTAGACTATCAGTCTACACCACCTCTAATTCTCCATCCTCCCCATCCTGCTCCCTGGTGAATTCTGGCACGAAGTATTTATTCAGAACACCACATGTATGTCCTCGTTCCACACAAAGACTTCCCTTTTGATCCCTGAGGGGACCTATTGTTTCCCAAACAACCCTTTTGCTTCTATTATTTTCTAAAAGACTTTAGAATTTTCTTTACTTCTGTTGACCAGGGCCATTTCATGTCTTCCTTTTCCCCCTCTTAACTGTTTTTTCCCTAAGATCTCCTATATTGTCTGTAAGCATTGAAGATTACTCAATTGATAACAACTTCCTATACTTAGGCTTCCTTTTTACTGACCAAACTCTTGTTAACCAAGATTCCCCAGTCTGACTTTCTTTGCTTCTTTAACCTTACTGGTAACACTGACCTGCTCTGCTGACTCTGAACTCAAACTCCTCTCATTTATCGAATGGGAGCTGCTGCTATTGCCTACTCCTGTCTTGTACTGTTGAAGTCAACCTTCCCTGAATTTAAGACCTCGGTGCTAGGTCCAGTCTTATCCTTTCCTATGATTATCTTAAAGCTTACTGATTCATTGTTCACAAAGGATTTTTCCACAGACGATTACACCACTTGCCTGTCCTTGTTCTCTAAAGTAAGATCAAGTACAACTCACTCCCTATAGTAGGACTAAATTTAAAAACCCTTCCTAGATGGATTTAACAAATTTCACCCCATTCAGGCCCCTTAAACTAAGGCAGTCCTTGCCAACATAGGGAAAGTAAAATCCACCCACTATGACAACTCTATTGCTTTCATATTGTTCTGCTATTTGTTCTTCCAAATCCAGTTGACTATTTGGAGGGCTACATCATAATTCATTCGAAATCATCGGCTCTCTTTTATTTTTATGTTTAGCTCTTATAACTTTGATTGCTAGTTTCTCTAGGATATCCTCCCTGAATCCTACCGTAAGCTCTCACTGATTGGGTAATGCAACACTCCCTCCTCTTTTGGAATTCCTTGATTGCCGCAATATTATAATCCCACGTGTTAATCCATGCCCCCCAATTTTACCTGCAAGGCTTCTTGCAATAAAGTAAATGCAGTTAAGCCTACCTACTTTCATATGTTCTCCATCCATCTTTTATTCCATGTTTACTTGAATTGCCTGCTCCATTTGCCACAAATGATTCTCCTACATAATGATTATTGTGGTGGTCTCACTGTTTCCAGTCCTGTGATTAGTAAATACAACACAAAGCAGAGATCGAATTGTCAACATTGGTACACAGTATTTTGCCAGAAACGTGTTGAAAATCCTAAATGGTACAGATGATAATAGAAGTTTTTTTAAAAAAAGCAAATGATTTCACTCATTTGAAAGATGATGTTAATATTAAAATGAGTTAAAACAACTCACTGAGGAAAAATGATCATTTATTCCACTGAAGCGGTCTTTTCAGTAGCTTTGTCTGCCAGTCTAACATCTATTTCAATTTTTCATGACTGAAGTGTTTTATTTTGACCAAATTGTGTGATAAAATTATTCCAGATATTTACTGTTGAGGCTCTTTAAAATAACCATACCTATCTGATGGACACTGAGGGTTGTATCTTTGGGGCAAAGTTGTCGTCGTTCCTCCATCAGGACTCAATTATGGTAATCGTGTAAGAAGTGCAAAACTTATTTGATTAAAACAATCAGTTCCACTGAGCAAAACATTTTTTTTGTGCTAGCTGTTTCAAATTTACTTTTGACATATCAAAGTTTATGGCATCTGTTCCTACTTTCCTGAATTCCATTGGAATTATCTGGTTTATTTGTTATATTTAATATACTTTTTGCAGTTTGTCATTTATCTTTGTGAATCACCTCTTATTTTAAAACAGTTATTAAGTTTCTCTTTAACTTCATAACTTCTTCATAACTTTTAATTTTAGCATTGTTTCTGGTTTATTTCACAATTTTATTCATTGTTGTATGATTATTGGATTTAAATATTGTACAATTCGACCTCTGCTTTAGCCAGTACATTGTCAACTTCTAGCATTTCTCAGTACATTTGTAATCTGTTGCTGCTGATGAATCCCAGCAATCAAATTGATTAGAAATACTCCTTTGCTGCTTTGTCTAGACTTTGTAAATGATGTGTTTGAGGAAAGGGCTTCCATTTATGCTGTACCTTTCATAACCTCCAGATGTCCCAAAGCACTTTCCAAGCAATTAAGTACAGTACTTTATGTAATGCTGGAGCCTGCTCTCCTTACGCCAGTTCACTTCCTTTCACCGTAGACGCAACAACCTTTTATTTTGTTTTTTTATCTGCTGAGTTTCGCAGACCAATGCACATCTGTTACTGCATCTTTGTTAGTGTGCTACTTTGAAAATTTGACATGCTTGCATTTGATTTTGGTATTGAAGCCAATGATGCAGTGTAGAAACAACAGCGGGCTAAGCAGTGGCCAGCACTCGATGCCTGCCTCCAAAATGAGTATCCGTTGCTGAGTGATTACCAGATAGTGGTCTGATTTAGGGCTTGAGTAATTGGTACAAAGTATTCAAGCTTTGATCTTACTTCTCATTATGCCATCTGGCCCTGTTAATGAAATTGTCTGGCAACTGTTACCAAACCATAGAGGTCACTGGCAATATTTTTCTTACAATTTGAAGTTCTCTTCTGCTGAATGTCTCTTGAGCAGCTTCAGTGGTCACGGGTTATGAATTCCCAGGAGAAGGCAAAGATGTAGCTTTCAAGGAAACTTTAAGAACACCCTTGAATCTTTTCCTTATCCATCTGGTAATCCTGTCCCTAGATAGGCAGTGGAAAAGGTTGTCTGAAAAGATATGGCTTTCCCAGTAGAGCCAGTTCAATGTAATTAGGGTCACAGTCCTGTGGTAATTGGCTTGGGAGAATACATTGACATTAGTTATCCTTTCAATGGATTGAAGAATTTAATCGAGGCCATGTGAGTAGTGTTTTTGTAGTATTTCAAGTTATCCACTGTGGGTAGTCCTGTTCTCAGCAGTATAGTGGAAGGCAAAACAAATCAAATCAAGTTTAATTATCATTCAGACTATACATGGATACAGTTGAATGAGACAGCTTTCCTCTGAGGCCCAGGTGTATTTATACATTCAAAATGGCAAAAGAGAGGGAGAAAAAGACACACATCATTGTACAAAAAAAATACATGTACAGCCCAAGTCCCTGAGCAACATGCACATTGATGGTCCAGCTCCCGGCAAACCAGCCTGTCCTTCTGCACGTCAAACACTGGAGGGCAGCACTTATGGGAGAAGCCAGCACCAAACCAAGCACGGCTGCCCTATACTACACCTCCTGTAGTGTCGTTTCACCCGGACTGCAGCAGCAGGCAAGCCCGCTTGAGGCCTCGTCATCACTGCAACCGAGGCCACACTGCTGCCTCGTCGCCTGACTCACCACCGAATGAGGAAAATAGACCTACGGCATCTCACATTATCAATGTCCAACAGGGTTAACAGCTCACTGCTACCCAGAAAAACACTGAGGTAGTGCTCATGGTTTCATAGCCCGTTAGGAAATTTGATGGTGGTGGGGAAGAAGCTGTTCCTGAAATGTTGAGTATGTGTCTTCAGGCTCCTGTACCTCCTTGTTGATGGTGGCAATGAGAAGAGGGCATATCCTGGATGATGGGTGTCCTTGCATTGAAATAGGCACATTTCAACCCATCCAACTGACTGCAATTATGCCCTATGATGCCTACCTTTCCTCATAGTTTCTCTATAGGGGTTCCCATCCTTTGTTATGCCATGGACAGTACCATTAAGCAAGGGGTCCATGGATCCCAGGTTGGGAACCCCTGTTCTACATGCTGCAACTACCTTTACACTAATGCTCTGATCTATCGCTCTGATTCCCATACTCCTCCCAAACTAGTTTAAATCCTCCCCGATAGCGTTAGCGAACCTAGCACATGTTCCCTCTTATGTAACCCATCCCTTTTATTCAGGTTATGTATTCCCCCGAAGAGATCTCAGTGATCCACAAATCTGAAACCCTTCCCCCTGCGCCAATTCTTCAGCCACACATTTATCTGCCATACCATCTTATTCCTACGCTCACTATTGCGTGGCACAGGCAGCTTTCCAGAGATTATTACCCATCAGGTCCTGCTTTTTGGCTTTTTCCTAGCTACCTATATTCTCTCTTCAGGACCTCATCCCTTTTTCCTACCTATGTCGTTGGTACCAATATATATATATATATATCATGACTTCTGGCTGCTCACCCTGGAAGGCAACCTACCATCAGGGAATCTCTTTCACATCCACAAAATCTCCTGCCTTTTCCCATAACTACTGAATTTCTGTCACTACTGCTCTACTCTTCTGTTCTGAGTCACAGAGCCAGATTCAGTGTCAGAGACTTTGGTCATTGTGGCTTTCCCTCGTAGGTTTTATCCCCAGTAGTTTGTACCCCCAATTTTGTCCAAAATGACATGCTTGTTATTGAGAACAGCCACAGAAGCTGCCTACTCTCTTTCCTTCTCCTGACAGTCACCCAGGTACCTGCCTCTGGCAACTTAGGGGTGACTACCTCCCTCTGGTTTTTATCTATCACCTCTTCATTCTTCGGAATGAGCCATTGGTCATCGAGCTCCAGCTCCAGTTCCCTAACGTGATCTGTATGGAGCTGCAGTTCATGCAGAGGTAGCAATCAGGAAGAAGGGTCTACCAGATCTCTCACATCTTATGAGGAGCACACCAGTGACCTGAGATCCATTCTCACTACTCTAGTTGGGCACTAAAAAAGAACGAAAGCGAAACTTGATGGGGAAAAATAACCTCAACCTAGTCTTTGCCTCTCCTTGCTGATGCTATTTTAAGCCAAAGCCTCAGATCCCACTCTGACTCTGTCCCACTCCAACAACGGCCCCACTTAACCTAAATTTTTATTGGCAAGAGCCAATAACCTCACAATCCAAATGATTTCAAGCTCTAGAAAATCCTGCCAGGTCCACAAGCTTTGTAAACCTGACACTACACTTCACAAGTAACTGTTCCTGCAATTTTAAGCTAATTGTATATCAAAGACTTTCAGAAATCTCATTTTAAAAATATCCTTTTATTGATAGATTTTTGATGGGAGAGAATTCTAGATTTCAACTCCTCAGTTTTTGAAAATGTGGTTTTGGACAACTTGCCTGAATGACTCTTCCAATTTTCCAGCTCTGCATCTAAAGGGAATAGATTTCAATCAACCCATACACATCTTAAATACCTCTTTAGGTCACTGAGCTCAATGGAATACCAAGCAAAATCAATGCAACCAGTGTTCATAATTTAACCTTGGCTGCAATATTGATCCAATGTGTTTCTGCTCCCAAGGTGCTGACAGGACTCGTGAGTATTTATAGCATTTTCTAGTTGTAGTTATTCTCAGCATCTGCAATTTTTGTATCCTGAGTTTTTAAATTGCAATAAAAAGGGCCTCAAGTATCTATCATCTTATTGATAATTCTGTGTTTGTTTGTTGTATTGTAGCTTGTCTGCAATGTGTCTTCTAGAAATAATTTGTGGCCAGATTTTTTTTTTGTTTAGCGACAGCTATGTGGTTTAACATATATGTCAAAGCTAAAAGCACTGCAAGCAGGGATTGATAATCAAAATTGGCCTTTTGAGTGTGGAGTTTTCTGTACCTTTACATATTTGTCTCTGGATTTTATGCATTGCAGCCCTGGTCTTTGCATTGTGAGCATGATTATCTGCAAAGAAAACTGCTTGCTGGATACTGTATAATGCTTGCTGATTTCCAGCATTTGCAGATTTTCTCTTGTTTGCTGTGCATCGTAGTTTGAGGTATAGGAAGGGAGCTGGTTCAATTGAGTCTTAAGTTTTATAAGAAACTGCTGTTTGGTGAATATGTATATTTAAGTTATAAATACTTTAGTTGCGAAATGTATTTTGCATGTTTTTGAAACCTTCTGTTTACCTTACAGAAAACAGATTCCTTGGGCTGCTTTGTTTGTTGTGATCTGCCCATTGTGGTTGGAGTTTAATAGCTGTAGCCTGTGATAATTGTGTTTTACTGGCCAGTGGAAAACCTAAGCTAGTACTGTTGTAAAGCAATTACTAATGTATTGTACGTGCAAATATAATACATTCTGCAGATGTCGAGGAAAAACCGGAAAGTTGGAAAATTTGAAGAGGCTGGGCGCTTTCTTTTGCTTCTCACCTAGAGGCACACACATTACTGGGAAATAGATCTATTTGCTCTCTGCACCCACTACTATGCCAGATAATTAATATTTAGATTGCAAGTTGAAATAGACAATAATCAGGAGTTTGAGTTTACCTTTTTTTGTATTGACACCAAATCATTAAAATTTTAACAACGCAAACACGAGAAAATCTGCAGATGCTGGAAGTTCAAGCAGAATTTTAACAAGACTTAATGTACAACATTTTTGATGCAATACACACAAAATGCTGGAGGAACTCAGCAGGCCAGGCAGCATCTATGGAAAAAAATTATAGTCGACATTTCGGGCCAAAACCCTTAGGTAGGACTGGAGAGAAAAGGCTGAGGAGTAGATTTCAAAGGTGGGGGAAGGGAGAGGAGAGAGAAACTCCAGGTGATAGGTGAAATCTGGAGGGGGAGGGATGAAGTAAAGAGCTGTGAAGCTGATTGGTGAAAGAAAATGGGGGTTGATTTAAGCTAATCACAAAAACAAATTGAGGCAAGGAGGCAGAAAGGCTAACAGAAGAAAACCAACAACAGTGGAGTAATTAAACTCTACTATGAGCAAGAGACCAGAAGTGAAAGAGCACCAATGGCTGCAGGAGATCAGTGATGGGAGGGAGTGACAGTGGAACAATTTAAAGATAGAAGATTCAAAATGGGAGGTCGCTTAACTTTCAACCCAACCACTGTGGATGAGGGGAATAGGACAGAGTGACAGTGGAACAATACTGTTCAGTAACCTTACTCAGCGATGTGTGTATCCCATCTGAGTTAGGAAAGGTGAATCAGAATCAGATTTATTATCACCACATGTGAAATTTGTTAACTTCGCAGCGACTGTTCAATGCAATACATAATATAGAAGAAAAAAAATAAATCTATTACAATATATATATATATATTGAATAGATTAAAAATCGTGCAGAAACAAACTATATATTAAAAAAAGTGAGGTAGTGTTCATGGGTCCAATGTCCATTTAAGAATCAGATGGCAGAGGGGAAGAAGCTGTTCCTGAATCGCTGAGTGTGTGCCTTCAGGCTTCTGTACCTCCTTCCTGATGATGACAGTGAGAAAAGGGCATGCCCTGGTGCTGAAGGCCCTCAATAATGGATGCTGCCTTTCTGAGACACCGTTTGGTGATGATTCTTCGTGTCAAATCATGCAAAATGATTCTGTGAGGAGTTAATTATACTATCTGTATCCTATATTCTTTTAAACTGTTCAGTCTTTAATAATAAAAAATAACCTATCATTACTTGTGAATGTAACGTTCTCAAGTTGCAGATATTTTTCCAGAGTAAATTGTGAAGTTTTGGTCAGCTTAATTTGAAATTAAAATATCTTGGACCAAATAAGAATAAATGGATATCAAATGAAGACTGAAATAGATTCAACTTTGCTCTTTCAGAATTTTGTGTTCATTTCTTAAGTTCACATGATTTAAAGTATTAATATTTGATGCCAGTGGAAAAGGTGCATCTTTCAGGTGAAGGGTGCATGGTAGGGTGAGGGGAAGGAACAAATATGTAAATACCAAGCTTGGAAACTCTCACTATAAATCTGATACCTGGCATTGGAATATTGGTTTTGGCAACATTGGTAGCAGTAAATTCCAGGCCTAAAGATGAAAGCATCTGTTGTCCTTCAATTGGAGTAAAATCGAATCATACATCCTCGATGGAGCTATGTATTGTACAAAACAAAAATGCATTTTATTCCAGAAAAACTATGAACTGTAACAGTCTTTCATTTCATTTGTTTTCCTGGTTCCAAAAAGTAAAAGGATGTTTTTGAAAGTGAATGTTTTCCATTTTGGATGCCTAACCATTATCAAATATCTCATTATATCCTGGGCAGCAGTATCATGGGCAATGGAATGCCAGCTCAGCCTGCGAAGCCTAAATTGTTTTAAAGAATATAATACATGTATACATAAAACTTTGGGAAAAAAACTTTGCTCCAACATTATGCCAAAATTCAGAGTTTCAGAAAATAATCCCAGGTACGTTCTACATCATTAGCTATCGTTTTGGCTGTTGGAGCAGGGTTGTGAAATTATTAATTTTCGGCTTTTATTAAATAATGACATTTTTGTATTGGGGGCATAATTCCAGATGAATATACGTTTAGATTGCCTGAGTCTCTTCTCAAATTCCTGCTTGCAACTTTTTAGTGATTTATGATAGCTGCAGCTGAAATGGAGCTTATGATAGCTGCAAGTTCGAGAGATTGAAATAGATGGCCGAGCATTGATTTGTAACCTCTTGTGAAATTTTACTTTGGTTCATTATTTTCACTTGTACCAAATGCAGTGAAAAGCTGGTCTTGTAGCTGATCAAATCCTGACACTGTGCATTGAGATAGGAGAAGGCAAAACAATAACAATGAAGACTATAGAGTAAAAGTTACCTAAAATAAGTTAATCCTGCAAATGTGGAAAATGGACTCTGTGCCTAAGTACGATCTGTGGCTGAGAGAACTGGCAAATACTTTACATTTGGAGAGACTGAGACTATATAATGAGGACAGAAGGGACATCTTTGAAAGGATATGGGGCCCTGTATTGGACTTTCTCACGGGGTGAGGACTGAGGTTTATTGGTGCGGTGCACCTCTGCTGTGTATGTTTACTTTTGCCTTTATATCTTTCTCCCTTTTGCTGCTCAGTATTTAATTTGATTTTGTTATGGTTGTGGTTTTTGGATGTGTTGTTCTTTTTTGTGTTTTTTTTTGTTTGTAATAAATTAAAATAAAATAAATAATTTTAAAAAAGTTACCTAAGAGGTTCAGTGCAGTTAAATGATAAAGATCATAACGAGGTAGATTATGAGGCCAAGAGTATATTTTATTGTAGAGCAGTTCCATTCAAGAGTTCCTCAGAAGCCTGATAATGGGAAACAAGGTAAAGTTGAGTGGAAGTCTGAACTTCAAATTGATCCAGCTTCTATTTTGTATGCAATGTACAGTAGGTTTATACCACTGCATGTGTGTTCAAGCAAATGGGGAATTCTGGGGAATAGATCCAGTTCAGTTTTCAATAGGTTTGTTTATAGAGGATGTAAAAAAAAGTGTTGTTGTGTGCTCTTAACTTCCTGCATGGTTTGTGCTTTTTTTTCCTGAAGCTTTTTTATTTTCAAGATGATCCTCAAAATGGGTGCGCATTGTTGTGAATACGGTAAATATTGCGGCTGTTCAAGCCTTTGGGTGTGTGTGACCTTGCTCAGTGTTCATCATTTCCTAACAAGATGCATGGGACAGCAATCCCTGCTTACACTCTCAAAAGCCTGTTTGTGGCTGATGGTTCTCGGTAAGATCATTTAAATGGCGTTAACCAAGAAACTAAAGGAAATTGATTAAGCAACACACATCAAAGTTGTTGGTGAACGCAGCAGGCCAGGCAGCATCTCTAGGAAGAGGTATAGTCGATGCTTCGGGCCGAGACCCTTCGTCAGGACTAACTGAAGGAAGAGCTAGTATCACCAGCAACTTTGATGTGTGTTGCTTGAATTTCCAGCATCTGCAGAATTCCTTGTGTTTGCAAATTGGTTAACATGGTTTAGAAGCACCTCCACTACTGTGTTCGCCTGTTTAGCCATTTGGTAAACATTGCAAAAATAGCTTGAAATGGTTGTAAAGATTGGTACCGTTAGTGAATATTCAGACTCATTGTGTTCATCAAGGTCAGTCAGACTTGTTAAAGGGTTAATTGCTTTTGATGACTTTGAATGTTGTTGAAGCGCTGATGATTGAATTATAACGAAGAGCAGAAGAGATGTTTATGTAAATTCACTCACTTTTGATAAGGTATTTCAAAAGAAACTTGTGAGTCTTCATATGTAAAACACAGGAAGGAGTTTTGCAATATGATGATCAAATTGATGGATGGGAATTGAGGAATCTGAATGGATACATATTGATCACATTGGGGGTGCCGTGCCCAGTGTTCAGTGCACCTTTGTTCCTTGTATAAAGATGATTTCATTTAGATATCGTGAACGTGAACTCAAAACTCACTGAAGCAAATGGACGAAATCTGAAACTATTGAAGGGAACTGGTGAAAGGCTTCAGAAATACAGGTTAGTAAAAGGGAGGAAGCTGACAGATTTGCATTGGTGTTGGGTAATCATTTTGGAGGATAAACGAGACAAAGGGTTATGCATTCAATGGCGTGTTACAGGAGGGTGTGGGTGAGCGGGTGAACAGAGTAGCTTGCTGTTCAAAAAGGCATGACTACATGTAGATGAAACCTGCAAAGAAAGCATTTTACATACTGTAAACAGAAGCGGAAAATGCAAGATCAGTTGGTGCAAAAGATTGATTAAACAATGGTTCAGAGCACTGGCCGTGGTCTCAGGCATTTCAAAACACACGAGTAAGTCCGTGTAGATTTGCCAGCCTGGTAGTTAGAAGACATTTTCATCAAAATAGAGCAGCAAGGAGGAAATTTAAAAGCACAATTTGAATGTGCAGTGAGGAATAGGACAATACCGTTCCCTTTGGAGAAACCATGAAGAAAAATCATATGTAGAGAAGGTACATTGGGTGCCTGTGCATTGGGGAAAATCCAGATAGGTAATATGTAATCTAAAGGAAAATGTAGATAAATATTTGCAAAAGCAGCATGAAAAGAAGGTGTTTTGAAGTGTTTTGGCAAAGAACCAGCACAGTTACAATAAACTGCATGGCTTCATTCCATGCTGCAAGTTTGTAGATGGCTTTATGTTTGTGGAGGTGGCTGAGATAGTTATGACTAAATCATCTCATCTCTCCTTGAATTCTTGTAGTAACAATTTTAGATTGATGATAACCTCACAACACTGTCCTCCAACCAATAGAAATCATTCCCTGTTCACACAATCAAACTATTTAATCTACTCCTCAGGAGCCACTGCTCCAGTAGATACAATCTAAATGTGTTTCGGCTCCTTTCATAACAGTAGTTTCCTGTCCCTGGCGTCATCCTGGTAAATCTGTACACAGTGGAGTCCTTGCCTTCTCCCATTGTTTAGGCCAGTTTGACCATTTGTGATACTTTGTTTAGCTAGATGTAACTATTTTTGCGCAACTGATAGTAATCATCAAATTAGAGATGAAACATGGACTTTGTTTAAAGAAATCCTACTTTTATGTTGGCTTGTTGCAGTGAAAGACAAGAAAGCTGTTTTAGTTTTGATCTCTCTTTCAGAATACACCACAGTTAGGTGTTTCCAACTCATCTTTGTGTTCAGAGTTTTATCTAACTGTATAGCTAGAACGGCAACAATATAATCCTGATCCATGTGATTGTAAAAAGTGTCCGAGCAGGCCATGGAAACCACTTGAGGTAACAAACTTAAGGGAAAATCATTGCAGAAAATCTTAGGAAATTTATGTCTATTTTTCCTGCTGTGACATTATAATGCCAACTAAGCCTTTTGATAATACTGAATTGATAATCCTGTTTACCAGGAAGAATGCATTCGGTGGGGAAAAATGGCTGCCTGTTTTGCCCACTCAAAGCTTATGGCACTGTGGACTAAACTAGTGAACTATATATATTTTTTGCTTTCAATTGAAAATGATACTGCTATCAGCATGTACTTTATTGTCGCTTTGTTTTTGTTTTTTTCTCTCTGAGTATCCTCTGCATTTTTCTTCTGAATTCACTGAATCATGCTGTTCCAAACATACTAATTGATATTCTACAGTATATAGAGCTGCGGAGTGTGTGTTGGCAGGCTGCTTGGTTTAGGTGAAATGTTTGAGAAAATAAAGGGGAAACTGCAGCTGCATCATATTCGTCCACTGCAGATAATACTCCAGCTGAGCTGTGGTGTTCTTGCCATCATTTGGCTTGTCCTGCTTCAATTGGTATTAATTTTGACAAGAGCAAAGCTGTAAAGCTGAAGCTTTATAAGCCTGGTCAGACCGCACTTGGAGTATCGTAAGCAGTTTTGGGCCTCTTATCCAAGAAAAGATGCGCTGGCATTGGAGAGGGTCCAGAGGAGGTTCATGTGAATGATTCTGGGAATGAAGGGTTAACATATGAGCATTTGATCGTTCTGGGCCTGTACCTGCTGTAAGAATGGGGGGAGGGGTGGGGAATCTCATTGAAACCTATTGAATAATGAAAGGCCTAGATCAGGGATTCCCAACCATCTTTATGCCATGCACCCCTACCATTAATCCAAGGCTCTGTGGATGTGGAGAGGATGTTTCCTGTAGTGAGTGAGCCTAGGGAGTCTCAGAATTGAGCGATATCCATTTAGAATAGATGAGAAGGAATTTCCTGAGTCAGTGGGTGGTGACTCTGGAATTTATCGCCATGGATGGCTTTGGAGCCAAGTCATTGGGTATACTTAAAGCAGAAGTTGATAGATTCTTGGTTAGTCATGGTGACAAAGGTTACGGGGAGAAGGCAGGAGAATGGGATTGAGAGGGATAATAATCAGCCATGCTGGAATGGTGGAGCAGACTCGATGGGCTGAGTGGCCTAATTCTGTTCTTGTGTCTTATGGTCTTGGCTCTCAAAGGGGAATTGTAATACAGGTACAAAGGTTTAACCAAATACTGCTCAGAGCCAGACACATTCTGATGAGAGTGGCCTCATTGTGGCAGAAGATGCCACTAGACACCAGAGGCAAAATGGTGCCAACAATCAGTGGCGGTGTTTTGAAGACAGCACACAAAACTACTAGATACTCTAGTAGATATATTTCTGAACTGTGATGGCTGCAGTCTGCAGCCTGTGATTGCCCTTTTAAGGATGGACTTTTGAAGCAACAAAACAATTTGGCACTTTTGCACTTCTTAGGCGATTTGGCATACTAGATTTTCAGGTGTGCGGGTACTGTCAGGGTGACTATCACTGGATGTGTTCACTGCGTTGAGGCCCGATGGTGGAAGAAGAACCCGTGATCAGCTCCATTACTCCGTGCTGATTAAAATCTTCAAGACGGAGAAGGAGCAGGTATTCAGCGCTCTCTGCCTGCGTTTGACCTGTCTCCCACATGTCTTGCTGCTGCTGTTGGGCGGGAGTTGCAGGAACCTTGGATCCCACGCTCCCAAGTTGGGGTGCAGTTGCTGCCTTGTGGCCATCATGCTCCTGAACAGGCTTCAGTCAGTCGCCTCAGCACTGAACGGGCTCACTTTCTGTGGACTGTGGACTTGCTTTCAGGGACTCTGCAGTTTACCTTCCATGTGCTTTTGTTTACCTTTTTTTTCCTGCTATTTGTGCAGTTTGAACTGGAGTTCAGCTCACTGCTCCAAAGTTTCCTCACCTCAGTGCTGAACTGACTCTGCAGCTGTGGACTACCTTTCAGGGAGTCTGTAGTTCACGTTCTGTGTGTAATTTGTTGACATTTTATTGTTTGTATGATTTGCTCTTTTTTCACACATTGGGTGTTTGACAGTCTTTGTTTTGTCAGTTATTTTAATGGGTTCCATCATGTTTTGTGGCTGCCTACAAGGTGACGAATCTCAAGGTTATATGCAGGATACATACTTCGAAAATAAATGTAGTGTACTTTAAACTCTGAACATTCTGTCCTCTGACCCTGACTACTGTGTTTTTACATTAATTGCATTGCTTAAGTTTACAGTGGATGAAGGTTTTGAAGGGTGTTCTTGTATGTCTTGATCAGTACGGCAAATTGAGCTTAGATTTTAGTGACCTTTCTTCTTGAACTGAGAGTTATTCTGATAGTGGTTAGAGCATTGCTTTACAGCAGGCACAGGTCAGGGTTCAGTCCCCATTGCTGTCTGTAAGGAGTTTGCATGTTCTCCCCATGACTGTGTGTGTTTCCTCTTGATGCTCTGGTTTCCTCCCACATTACTAATGTGTGACATGCTCTGAGTTGAGGACATGCAATGCTTGGCGGAGGAAGCAAGGCGACACTCGCAGGCTACCCAGCCCAACACTCACTGATTTTGCGACACATTTTGCTGCATGTTTCGATGTACACGTAACAAACATATCTAGAATGAGCATTGTTAAATTTCTTCAGGATGCTTAGCATGCTGTCTTATTTAAACATCTTTAGAGAGAAAATGAATTGCCTGTTCATTTACAACCTGGGGATTAAATAAAACCATTTTAATGGAGTTCGACTGGCCTTACCTTGAGGTTGCAGGTTAAGGCCTGAGGTCTCTTGTCTTTATGTTGTATGTATGTCTGGGCAAGATGAGCAACCTTGCAATGAATTGACTGAACATTATGTGGTTAATCAGCTAAATTGACTTGGATAGCACCGATGAGCTTGTGGTGTGATGTTTAGGCTTACATTTTGTCAATGTAACCTACAGCAAATCTCGTGGCAGGCCACTTCTAAGTAATGGAATCAGAAAAGCTAAATAATTTAATTGATTTTACTCAGTTATGACCACATGGAAATAAATTTGGAGATATTTCAAGATTTTGGAAAAGATTGCTGGAGTTCATCTGAGCATTTGCTTTAAGTCAAGGGGTCACATGGCTTATTTGATCTGTAAGTGGAAACAGGCTGCTGCAGACAAAGGTTGTAACACTACTTGTTTTCCTACCAGCATGATGAACTTAAAAGTGATAAACCTTGGGTCGCAGATAAGATCAAACCGGGGATTCTTTAAGAAATAAGTGAAGAAATTATGGAATTTCTGACATGTGCTTCAGAAGTTGGGAAAGGTATCTGGAGAATACTGAACAGCAGCATATTATTTAGTATTAAAATCTTATCAGAGACCAATAACCAACAACATTGTGGCCAAAGTTATAAAAATGGTCTGGTGAGAGAGAGAAGCAGTGTTACCACTTCAGGCCATGGACTGTTCAATTGAGTTCATTTGGTAAAGGGTCATCAATCTGAAATATGAACTGTTTCTCTCTCTACAGATGCTTTTTGACCTACTGAATATCCCCAGAATGTTCTGCTTTACTTAGGGAAAAACAAGGGGAGCAAGAATTTTACAACGGAGTCTTAATTTGTTTTAAGAGAATGGTGAAGTAGTGGTTATTAAGAGCCTGGATGAGTGTTGCCAGTGAGTCTCACTTGAATCTGTTCTGACTCTCTTTAATTTGATAACATCACAGATGATTTAGATTAGGAACCTCAGGTTTAGTAGCTCAGTTTGTCAATTCCTCGAAGCAAATGAGTGTGGTAGACCCCAGAACTGAACTGAAAAGTGAAGTGAGATTTTGAATATACAATTGATTCCAGTTAATTCAGCCATCAGTTAAACAGGGCAGTTTGAGACGACTCTTAAAGGACTAAAACTAATCAGGAAAATAACTGTGAATTCCTTCACTTATTTGGGACACGATGCCATTTAATTGGCAACAGTGTCTATCTTACGTCAGTTGCGAGCACTATGGTGCTTAGAGCGAAAATTTTTTAAATGGCTTCAGTTGCGTATGTTTGTGTTCAAAAAGCAGTTCATTTTGTCACTGATAGTTGGTGAGAAGTGAGTAATAAGACAATTTAGAACTGTTTTGCTCACTGTAGTTTCAAGCATTCAGGCTTGGAGATGCCAGAAATGGCCAGGAGTGAAAATGGATCCATTTTCACTACTTCAGCAAATTATGAATATGAAGAATTTGAAGGTATCTAAAATCATTTTGAATGTTACAATGAAAATGAAGACTTGGAAGATGCAATCATTGAAAGCATTGTTTGAAGGCTGTCCATTATCTGCTCTGATTTTGTTCATTTACAGTCAGTCAAAAAAAGAAGGCAGTATACACTGGGTGAATTCCTCTGTCGATAAATATAAAGAACTAATACACAGTTTAATAGCTTCAAGATCTTGACCTCAATGCCAGCTTGTGCAACTGGATCCTCTATTTCCTCACTTGCAGACCCCAGTCGGTTCAGATTGGCAACATCTCTTCCACAATCTCTATCAGCACAAGTGCACCACAAGGCTGTGTGCTTAGCCCCCTGCTCTGCTCGCTTTACACTTACGACTGTGAGGCTAAGCGAAGGTCCAATGCCATATTTAAGTTTGGTGACGACACCACTGTCTTTGGCCAAATCAAAGGTGGTGATGAATCAGCATATAGGAAGGAGATTGAAAAGCTGTCTGAATGGTACCATACTGGACTGGTCAAAGAACACTGAGGCTGTCTACAAGAAGGGTCAGAGCCGTCTCTACTTCCTGAGGAGACTGAGGTCCTTTAACATCTGCCGGATGATGCTGAGGATGTTCTACGAGTCTGTGGTGGCCAGTGCGATCATGTTTGCTGTTGTGTGCTGGGGCAGCAGGCTGAGGGTAGCAGACACCAACAGAATCAACAAACTCATTCGTAAGGCCAGTGATGTTGTGGGGATGGAACTGGACTCTCTGACGGTGGTGTCTGAAAAGAGGATGCCATCCAAGTTACATGCCATCTTGGTCAATGTTTCCCATTCACTACATAATGTACTGGTTGGGCACAGGAGTACATTCAGCCAGAGACTCATTCCACCGAGATGCAACACAGAGCATCATAGGAAGTCATTCCTGCCTGTGGCCATCAAACTTTACAACTCCTCCCTTGGAGGGTCAGACACCCTGAGCCAATAGGTTGGTCCTGGACTTATTTCCTGGCATAATTTACATATTACTATTTAATTATTTATGGTTTTATTACTATTTAATTATTTATGGTGCAACTGTAATGAAAACCAATTTCCCCCGGGATCAATAAAGTATGACTATGACTAACGCCAACCGCTCACTCAATGTCAGCAAGACCAAGAAGCTGATTATTGACCAGGAAGAGAAAACCGAAGGTCTATGTGCCAGTCCTTATTGGAGGGTCAGAGGTGGAGAGGGTCAACGACTTAAAGTTCCTGAGTGTTATTATTTCAAGGGGCTTGTGCACACAAGTGCAGTGGTGGCATCCATTAGTCTCGCGAGACCATGGATCTGCGCCTAGAAAGTCTTGCTTCAGTCTGTGTTAGAGCAGTGTCTGTTGTGGCTGTAGAGTCCCACATGGGAGTGACAGTCTCGGCTGCAGTGACTGCACTTGAAGGCGCTGTCCTCCAGTGTTGTCTTGGTGCTGTTTTTCCGACGAGTGCGCTTTTCTTCAGCAGCAAGCCTCAGCTTCTCTTCTCCTCTTTTTAGACCTCTGCGTAGTTCCAGCCTCAGTGAGAGCGATCGCTTGCGATGTCCTCCCACCTCTCGACGTTCATTTTCAGTGACTTCATGTCTGTCTTGCAAACGTCTTTGAAATGAAGATGGGGCCGCCCTTGTGTTCTCTTGCCAGAGGCCAGTTCCCCGTACAGCAGGTCTTTTGGGATCCTCCTGACTGACATGCGGTGTACGTGGCCCAGCCAGCGGAGACAGCGTTGTTGGAGCAGGGTGAAGAGGCTGGGTACCTGGGCGCGGGCCAGGACCTCATTGTTGGTGACTCGATCAGTCCACGTGATGTCCAGGATGCGTCTCAGGCTGCGAAGGTGGAAGGCGTTGAGACGCCGCTCTTGTCTGTAGTAGAGGCTCCAGGTCTCGCTGCCATAAAGCAGTGTGCTGAGGACGCAGGCCCTGTAGACTGCAACTGTGGTGTACGTCGTCAGCTTTCTCTTCTCCCAGACTCTCTTGGTCAGCCTGGCGAATGTTGAGGCTGCTCGTCCGATCCGTCTATTGATCTTGGGGTCAAGGGAGAGGCTGTCCGTGATGGTGGAGCCAAGGTATGTAAATTTGTGAACTACCACCAGCTCATAGTTGTTGATGATAATGGCGGGGGTGGGGGGGTGTGCTCAACGCCTTGGCCCAACACGTTGGTTTTCTTCAGGCTGATGGTCAAGCTGAAGTCCTGGCAGGCTCTTGAGAAGCTGTCCATGAGGCGTTGCAGTTACTCTTCAGAGTGTGTTGCCAGTGCCACATTGTCTGCAAACAACATGTCCCTGATGAGTACTTCACAAGTGCAATTACGAAGAAAACATATTAGCGCCTCTATTTCCTGAGAAACTTACAAAGATTCAGCATGAAATCTAAAACTTTGTCAACCTTCTATAGATGTGTAGTTGACAGGTTGCATCACAGCCTGGTATGGAGACACCAATTCTCTTGAATGGAAAATCCTACAAAAAGTATTGGATATGGCCCATTCCATCACATATAAAGCCTTCCCCACCATTGAGCACATCTACGTTGGAGTGCTTTCACAGAAAAGTATCATCCATCATCATGGACTCCCACCATCCAGGCCATGCTCTCGTCTCAGTGCTGCCATCAGGGAGAAGGTACAGGAACCTCTGGACTCACACCACCAGATTTAGGAACAGTTATTACTCCTTAACCATCAGGCTCATGAACCAGAGGGGATAACTTCACTCACCCCATCAGTGAACTCTTCCCACAACCTATGGACTCACTTCCAAGGACTCTTCATCTTATGTGCTTGATATTTATTTATTATTTTTTCGTTTCTGGTTGCATAGTTTGTTGTCTTTTGCACATTGGTTGTTTGTCCAACTTGTTGGATGCAGTCTTTCATTGATTTTGTATATGTTCCAAGCTAATTAAACTGGTAATTAAATGGTTAACTAAACTAATTCCCTCTGCCTGCACACTGTCCATATCACACTATTCTCTGCACCCTCATATTCCTATCCAAGAGCCTCTTAGGTGCCTCTATCATATTTGCTGCCTCTGACACCTCGACAGTGCATTCCGAGACACCCACTGCTCTCTACATTTCTTAACAAAAAGCTTGCCCCACACATTTCTTTTAACCTGTTCCCCCTTACCCCAAATAAATACTTTAAATAAGCTCCCAATAACACAATTTTCTCCATGTCAGGACTGAGTAGTTCTGTTGCAGGCATCCATCTGTGAAGTTGATTCAGATTTTTTTCCCTCTTTTTGCATGCTCTGACCTGCTCCACATCCCCTACAGCTCTGCGTTTCACATAATTTACATTTCTTTGTTTCTGTTTTGTCTTTCTAATTGCCCTCATCTCACAGGTTTGATGGATTTTCATTTTCTATCTCTAACTGCCCTTATGAATCTATTAACCAGATTACCTCAGTGTTACTCCATGATCTCATGCTATTGAAATGATTCCTTTTGTGCTATGCAGCCCTTGCCTACCCTCTTAAAGGCCTAATAATTTGCTTTCCCCCTCTTTTCCACCTCTGAAGGGTCATTTTTTCCAAGGACACTGCTTGTTCTGTTGGGTGTTTCCTGCATTTTCAGTTTTGTTTCCATTCTATCATCACTTTTTTTCTACCCTGGTTTCCCTTGCTGCTCTGCAGATTTCTTTTATATCCGTCCTTTCTTGCCTTCTCCAGCGATCTCACTGGCCTCATTCCCTGGTTATAATAGCCTATCCTTTTCCAATCGTCTGTCACATGTCGATTTCCAATAGAAGTCACCACTTAAACCAAGATGAGTCATTTTTTATTTCACTTCACTCCATGCTGCATGGCTGCTGAAGTCAAATGCAGAGCCTCTAATGCTAACCTGACTGAAAAAGGATGCCCTCTCCTTCCTTCCCCCCCCCCCGCCCCCGACTATGAATATTGATATTGAAGAAAACAGCGCAGGACCCCCATACAGTAACCAAATTAAAAGAAATATTAAACTCAAGATTGTGAGGGAGAGCTGCACCAGTGGATAATAAGTGTGCGCTGGTGAGACTCACACTGATGCTCACTTGGGTGATGTGTGAGGTGATAGTTTTGTGATTTCAGGAATCAGAATTTAAAAGGGCATTGAGAGTACTAGTGCAGGATTCCGTAAAGGTTGAGTCAGTAGTAAGGAAGGCTAATTAAATGTTAGCATTCATTTCCGGAGGACTAGAATATGAAAGCAAGGATGTAATGTAGAGACTTTATAAGGCATTTGGTAAGAGCACATTTGGAGTATCATGAGCAGTTCTGGGCCCCATATCTAAGAAAGAATGTTGAGAGGGTCCAAAAGAAGTTAATGAGAATGAGTCAGGGAATGAAAGGGTTAATGTATGAAGAGCATTTTTGATGGCTCTGAGCCCACACTCACTGAAGTTTAGGAAAATGGAAGGGAGGGTGGGCATAGGGGATCTAATTGAAACCTACCAAATATAGAGTGGACATGGAGAGGATGTTTCCAATAGCGGGAGAGTCTGGGACCAGAGGGCACAGCCTCAGAGTAGAAGGATCTGCCCTTGGAATGAAGGTGCAGAGGAATTTTTTTTTTGCCAAAGATTAAAGATTAGCTTTAAGATTAAAGACCATCTTAACTCTACATGATTGGAACATGGGAGGGAACCCGCATGGTTACGGGGAAGACGTATAAGCTCTTTACAGACAATGGCAGGAATCGAACCCTGATCGGTACTCACTGGCTGTAAAGCTATTGCGCTAACTGCTATGCCACCATGCCGTTCCTCCCCTGCCCCCCCCCCCAAGTGGTGAATTTGTAGAATTCATCACCCCAGATGGCTGAGGAGGCTAAGTCATTGTGTACATTTAAAACAGAGCTTGGTTGGTTCTTGATCAGTCTGGGGGTCAAAAGTTATGGGAAAAAGAAAGGAGAATTGGAATGAGAGGAAAAATATATCAGCTGTTATCCAATGGCTGTGCAAACTCGATGGGCCAAATGGCCTAATTCTGCTCAAATGACTTACGGTCTTATAGTCTCACATAACCATCTCGCTCTATGGATCATAACTTTGGAGAGTGAACGAAGTTTGTCTTCGTTACTAAGGCCTTCTTGATTTCATTTGCTTTCTCCTGCCAAGTATGAAATGCTTCTCATTTAGTTTGACATCTGGAACTGATTTTGCTGTCTTCAGTGTGTCCGATGATTATCAACTCTTCCTGGTTCCTTCACAGACTTGTCATATATTCTAGGAGTTCATAAATGTCTACAGTTTCAAAGACTCACTTCCTTAAGACTCTTTATTCTTTTTTGCAAACCTACCATGATGTAACTGTTTTTACAACATTACAGAATTCTTGCGTAAGAAATGAATTTTTCTCATAGTTTTCTCCAAGCCAGCTACCAATCCATGATTTTTTTCCCCCTTCTTCATCCAACCACATGTCTCCACAGTATACATTTGCTTAATTATTCTAAACAGAGTAAATTACAAGTGCATGCATATCTTTATGTATGTTTGCATGCCTCTAAATATATATATTCATTTGTGTATGCTAAGGTTATTATGTGTATATATATGTGGTTTTAAATATATGTAATACAGCATTTTATACAGTATATATTACATATGCACTATTTATTTAACAAACTATATATCATGTCTAATTCACCTGTGTTTATTTTAACACTCTACCCACGCATTTATGGTTTGTGTATGTGTGTGTATTTAACACTTTATAATGCTCAGATGTCAGTCTTGGAATACTGTAGTTGTTCAAGTGGCTCAGTTAGGAAGTTCTGCAGGGAATATTGGCCAAATATGTTTTCAGAAGGTTGGGAAGGAGATGTTTATATGATCTTTAGCTAGTGGGGATGGACAGGAAGAAGATTGTGATTTTTGGGTTTTCAGTGAACACTAAAGGTGAAAAGTGATATGGGGCATAGAGACTGTTTGTGTGCTGGTTGACTGAGCTATGCTCATAGTTTCTACGCATGATGATGGTGGAGGTTGATTTGGGTGGTAATTTTGATTTCTCTGCAATATGAAGGTTGAATTTTTAAAAGTTCGTGAGAGTGAATTATTTTCAGTACTTAAGTCCAAAAATTCTTTTTGGGGACTTGGAGGAATCTGAGGTTAGTGTTAGGAGCATAAAAGTGAAGCTTCCCAAAGTGGGGCTCAGCAGAAGAAATTGGGAGTCTCTGGTCTAGTTAATCTAAATATGTGGATATGTGCGTGGTCAGGCGTTTGCTGTCCTCTGGGGTTGCCTCAAGTTATGCCCATTCCAGAAGATTAGCTTTTCCTTATGTTCTTAGCACATTGACTATGGACTTGCTGAGGGGCCTCCTGTATCGCAAGCCCTAAGGACCCTACTGCTGCCAGTTTATTTGTATCCTTTCAGTCACTGGTAGAAGGAGGAACAGCAAAGCTCAGAATGTTGGAAGTAACCAGCTTATAAGGTCCTGAAGCACTGGATGCTGGAAACTGAGATAAGGTGGTATTAGAGATTGGGGCTATTTGGACAAGAGTGCCAGCCGAGGAAGTAGAAGATGCAAACCTTTGGGAGTTACAGTCCCTTTACTGCTAAGAAGCTGTGAACACAACAACAAATTAAGTTTATGTTATAAGTGTGGGGATGGGAATTTATAATAAGCATCTATTGAAACCGTTTTGTCACTAGGAAGTATGTTTTATTTATTTAAGGATATAGAACAGCAGACATCCTGTGCTGAATTTGCAAACATCTATTTTGCTGTGAAGCATTTGGCCACAAAAGCAAGTGTTGTGTGTTTTAGTTTTTTTTTTGAACTAAAGTAATTTCATCAAAGCAAGCTGCAGCATTATTTGGTCAACAATCGGTTGTTACATCTGACGATACAACAATATCATGACCTTGAGAACTGTTTTCTTGATGAGGGATGGAATTGGGGAAGGGCAGGGTGAAATCCTTGGTTCTTCATGTGATGATTATTTCAGCACATTTCCTGGAACCAATCTAAATTCCTAGGAATATAGTGTATTCTGGATAATTGGGACACATCAGGACCAATTTGCCCCAATTAAGTGGCTGGTCCAATGAGTTGAAATTTCATGGAAATAGTTAAAAAATATAAAAGTGTGTTTAAAAAAACTATTTAAAAGAAATACCGAAAGAATGGAACACTACCGATACTACTACAGTATAATAAAACTGTTAGTTCCTAATAGTGCAAACACGAGGAATTCTGCAGATGCTGGAAATTCAAGCAACACACATCAAAGTTGCTGGTGAATGCAGCAGGCCAGGCAGCATCTCCAGGAAGAGGTACAGTCGACGTTTTGGGCTGAGATCCTGACCAAAGGTCTGGGCCCGAAACATTGACTGTACCTCTTCCTAGAGATGCTGCCTGGCCTGCTGCGTTCACCAGTTCCTAATAGTTATTGAGGTAATAGTTCAGGCCTGCAATCTTTTGATTGTAAATGAACAAACTCAGTTCAGACAGCATCATGAGTGGACTGCCTCATTGCCTTCCTGCATAAAGTCAAACTTAAAAACCCAAAATAATCAAAAATCACTGCTTTTTGAATTGTCATCTGCCAGCCCAAATGGATAACAGAGCACAAACACATACAACTGATGCTGTTTAAAAACTGTTCACTCCAAAATGTCAAAAAGCTGTTTCTGACATCTCCATGCCTGAATGCTTGAAACCACAATGAGCAAACCAGTTCTGAGTTGTCTTGCTGATTATTTCTTGCTAACTATCAGTGACAAAAATCACTGCTTTTTGAACACAAACACAATAATTTACTCTATTTTAAAAACAGTTCACTCTAAGCACATTGTATAGTCAAATAGCCACATAAGTGCCCATGACTGACATTAATTAGAAATTGTCTGGCAACAGAACTATGTCCCAATTAAGCGGCATAGCATCCTAAACAATTGAAAGGAATCCCCAATATTTTCTCGATTAGTCTATTTCTTTAAGAGTTGTCCCAACTCAATGACTGTTCCAGTTAATTGATAGCCCAATTAACCAGAATTGACTGTATTTGTAATACAACTATTTAGGTAATTGCCTTGTAGAATAATTAATACACACAAAATGCTGGTGGAACGCAGCAGGCCAGACAACATCCATAGGAAGAAGCACAGTCGACGTTTTGGGCCGACACCCTTCGTCAGGACTAACTGAAAGAAGAGATAGTAAGAGATCTCCCTCCTGGCACTTATCCTTGTAAGCAGAACAAGTGCTACACATGCCCTTACACTTCCTCCCTCACCACCATTCAGGGCCTCAGACAGTCCTTCCAGGTGAGGCGACACTTCACCTGTGAGTCGGCTGGGGTGATATACTGCGTCCGGTGCTCCCGATGTGGCCTTCTATATATTGGCGAGACCCGGCGCAGACTGGGAGATCGTTTCACTGAACACCTATGCTCTGTCTGCTAGAGAAAGCAGGATCTCCCAGTGGCCACACATTTTAATTCCACATCCCATTCCCATTCTGATAATGTCTATCCACGGTCTGCTCTACTGTCAAGATGAAGCCACACTCAGGTTGGAGGAACAACACCTTATATTCCATCTGGGTAGCCTCCAACCCGATGGTATGAACATTAACTTCTCTAACTTCCATTAATGCCCCTCCTCCCGTTCTTACCCCATCCCTTATTTATTTATTTATCCTCTCTCTGTCCCTCTTACAATAACTCCTTGCCTGCTCTCCATCTTCCTCTGGAGCTCCCCTCCCCCTTTCTTTCTCCCTAGGTTTCCCATCCCATGATCCTCTCCGTTCTCCAGCCTTGTATCCCTTTTGCCAATCAACTTTCCCGCTCTTAGCGTCATCCCTCCCCCTCCTGGCTTCTCCTATCATTTCGGATCTCCCCCTCCCACTTTCAAATCTCTTACTATCTGTTCTTTCAGTTAGTCCTGACAAAGGGTCTCAGCCCAAAATGTTGACTGTGCTTCTTCTTATGGATGCTGTCTGGCCTGCTGCGTTCCACCAGCATTTTGTGTGTGTTGCTTGAATTTCCAGCATCTGCAGATTTCCTCGTGTTTGCGTTGTATAATAATTATTTCACTTGACATCTGTGGCACTGTAGCTCCTTGGTTTAATGCCATCTCTCTACTCCCAGCTATTCTACAGAAAAACAACTATACCCAAACTATTTTTTTCATACCAACGTTGTTATGGTGTAGAACACTAGATATTGGAGCATCTTCTGGCTCTTTGAGCCTACCCTTTACTACCTCTGCTCCATCTTCTATCACTATCCCCATATTCCTGCTTTTCCGTAGTATCCAGAACCCTATTGGCCTGTTTGCTGAATGAACACAGAGACTGAGCCTCCACAGCAGTGTTGGGGTAGACACTTCCAGAAGCTGATCACTTTCTGAGTTTAGAGACTTTTCTTAGTAACAGTCGTAAACAGCCCAGCCTTTATTCTGAGCATACAACCCGTGGTTTAGGAACACCTAGCCTGGAGATATATTCTCCTTGTGTCTAGCCTGCAAATGCCCTTTAACAATTTTTAAAAGTTTTAATGCGGTTTTATATCATTTTTCTCAACTCTTAAGTGTGTAGACATAATCTACTCATTCTCTCCTTGTATAGCATACTGACCATTCCTTCAACCAAGTCTAGTGAATAATTCTGCATTGTGAGGGCCTCCGTCGGTCAGAGTTAACCATGGATATTGTGTTCTAACTGTCTAGATACACGAGCCCGGGCAGTATGATATGGAGAGCAAGCTGTTGCCAATTTAGCAAGCTCCCCCTCTCCACGCATCTTATGACCCCAAGGAACAGCAGAGACTGATACAGTTTGGTACCAGCAACGTCACAGGAGTTGCCAGTCAACATTGACCTCAGTGTAGGACTGCCTTAGCGACTCCAGCTCTGGATTTTTCCCTCAGGGTGTATTCCTGAGCCTTCCCCATGAGTGGGTGTAGCTGCAAGGCAGTGGATGTTTGAGATCAGAGCTTTGCTTCTCCTAGCTCCAGTCGTCATGGTTTCCATGCCATTGGAATCAGTTGGTTGATTTGTGAAGTATTGTGTGCTTCTTGTAGTGCGGCATCAAGTACACGTTAAACAAATACACGCACAGGCGTCTTCGCTCTGTGTCGGAACGAACACCATCATCCTCGACCTCAAGGGATAGCCACGACGACGACGGCTTCTCCTAGATGAGCTGTCAACCATGACTAATAAGCCCCATCTGCCTGTAGTGACTGGCTCTAAGGCACCAGTAACCCACCTTTGCCCCTTCTCCTGTCAGTAGAAACAGTTCTGTCATGCTTAGTAGCTAAGCCACATATGAATTCCAGGAACTGGATTTGGTTGTCAGAGGCTATTTGAGGCACACACCATTGGGAGCATTTAATAGGTAGTGAGAGTTTGTTCCCATTACCATCCCCAGCTATAACAATCTTTGGTTAATATATCCTTTCTTGTGTGGAGACTAAAATTACAAATAGTAGTCAATGTTCCAGTACAATTGCAGGAAGACTTTCCTTCTCCTGCATTCAAATATCCTCATAATAAAGGATAACATTGTATTTGCTCTCAATCACATACTGTATCTACAGTGTGTGTTTGTCTTTAGGGGCTTGTATGCAAGCACTCACAATTTTCTGTACTCGTAGTTACACCTATACTCAGTGACCGTTTTATTAAGTACACCTGTACATCTGTTTGTAAATGCAAATATCTGTTCAGCCAATCCTGTGGTGGCAACTCAATGCATAAAAGTGTGCAGATATGTTCAAGAGGTTCAGGTCTTCGGACTAAACAACAGAATGGGGAAGAAATATGATCTAAGTGACTTTGACCATGGAATGATTGTTGGTGCCAGACAGGGTGGTTTGAGTAGCTCAGAAACTGCTGATCTCCTGAGATTTTCACGCACAACAGTCTCTAGACTTTACAGAGAATGGTGCAAAAAAACAATAAATCACTCAGTGACCAACAGTACTGTTGGGGAAAAAACACCTTGTTAGCAAGAGAGGTTAGAGGAGAATGGTCAGACTAGTTCAAGCTGACGGGAAGGTGACAGTACATCAGATAACCATGTATTAGAAACAGTGGTATGCAGAAAAGCATCTCTGACTGCCCAAGACATCAAACCTTGAAGTGGACGGGCTACAGCAGCAGGAGACCATGATCATACACTCATTGGCTACTTTATTAGTCGCAGAAGTGGCCACAGACGTAGTTTAGTGTCGTTAGAAAACTTGGAAATGTGATATATGGCTCTCTTGGCCATATTGTTGATCTAGATGGTGAAAAATCTGGGGCCGAGGCACAGGAATATGTAAATTCGGGAATAAGTAAACCATTCTCAAGTCAGTTGAGATTTATCAACTTTCATGATCGCCAACTATATACATACTGTATTTATACTGTTATCTGGCCAGTGCTCTCTTTGTTCAGCTCCTCATGCTCAGGAGATCCCTGTTCACTATTTAGTGAAAGTTCATCTCAGTGAGTTCATGCCAGTTTTGTGTAGAGAAAGATGTTTATTTCCATGCTTTTGCCCTTTTCCCACAGTCCCTTAACTCCCCCCCCCCCCACCAAGTGCCTGTGTGGTTGCCTTTTGAAAGCCATAATTTTTAAAAAAATGTTTCTCTTGCTTTTGCAAGCATTGAGACCCAGATCATCACCACTCTCTGGTTTATATATTTTTAAAAAACCTTTTTCTCATATCCTGTGGATTTTTTACCCTTCGATTTAGATTTCTGTCATCTGGTCTTTAAACGATCTGCTCCTGGATGAAGATTCTTTACTCTATCTAAACCTTTAATGATCTTGCAAAGCACCTTGTAGCTAAAATCCCTCATCCTAGAGACAGTTCTGGTAAATCTCTCCAGGACTATTCTCAAGATGCAATGAATAAATTTGTTGCAATATATCAGTTGCATGCAAAAAACTGTGACAATCTTGTGTGTGCAGCTTTGCTTAATTATCCACAAGCCTCTAACTGAATTTTGGATTTTTTTTTCCTGATATTGGAATACATAATGATCAGTATAATTTCCAACTCTGAGTTTATGTGCTGCTGGTGTTCTACACTTGTTCATCACACAAATGTACTTAACAGTAAAAATGATTACACCTCATAACAAAAGCAACACAGCAGCATTGGGAGAATACCTGAATCAGCTGTTGAGCAACAACAAACAACGGCAGGCTTTCAGTCTCCACCTACGATGCCGTGTTTTCATTTAAAGTTTACAGTGCACTGTATTTGTATTTTATCTTTTGTTTTAGGTTTTGTGTTAGATTTTCATCAGCAACTCTATTGGCAAACTCATCAATGGATTTCTCTGCTGCTTCACGATCAGCAGATACTTATATTTAATGACATGCCTTTTCTCAAATTCCTGCAACTAGCCTCCTGAGTATTCACAATTACCTTGGCTGCCTGTGAGCAAACAAGTCTCAAGGTTGGACGATTTATACATTCTTTGATGTTAAATGTACTTTAAAATCTTTAAAATTTTTAGTTTGTTGTAATTGGCCTTTGCTTGTTTCATGATCAGCATATGGCTAAGTGACAAATGTTCACTCTGCTGATGAATCCACTCTTTCAATACACAATCAGGATCTTCTGTTTTTGCTTTATGCAGTGTTTTTTCTACTTTTCATTAACTTCTGTTCATTACATATGTGAGGTCACTTCTCAGAACTGCCTGTGGTGGGCAGAGACCTTGCACACATCACCTGGGAACCTTCCCAGCACCTTGTGAAATTTTCCATTTGTGACACCATGTCAGTGCTCAAAAAAATTTCAGATAATGGAGTTTTTCAGATTTTGGATCTCCGGATAAGGGGTACTCAACCTATAATATATTAATCTTAAAATGTGGTATTTGCATCTCACAGAGAAGCGAGAAGTAGGTATTCGTATGCAGATTCTATGGAAAAGGCCCGCAGGTAGTCCCTCGTTACCTATAATGTTTCTCTTTACTTGGATTTCTGAGTGTTAGGATGTTACCTTTCAGGCACAAACTCTAATACTAATGGCTACTTTGCACTCTTTTCTTGATCCATGTTAAGCCTACAGTGTCATTTGCCTCCCTTGTTGCTCCAGTTACTACTGCAGTTTGTCTCGTTTATGTCCCATCATGTGATTAGCTGCTCCTCTACTCACCTGGTGGGTGCAGCAGATGAAGCTGCATCTGAGGGAAGAGAAACAAAAGTCTAGGATTCAGGTTGAAGGCCCTTTGTCCAGATGCTGCAACTTGGAATGAAAGCAGTTTAGACTTCCAGGTGATATGGGTAGTGTGTGTGGGGGGGGGGTGGTGATGATGCTGGAAGTTATTCTTGGACAAATGCTTAAAACAGCAAGTTTCAAGCTTGTCAGTGAAGAGTTGTCACATTGTATCTCTTGCAAGCTTAGGCAAGTTCGTTTCGCCTCTGGAAACATGTTTTGTGATCAGCGTCCCAGTTCATTGTAGTTTATTGCATCTCTACCACTGACAGCAGTGAATTATAAATGGGACACTGGGACATGAAAGAATATGAGCCTATCCAAAACTATATGTAGAAAACATTTCTCAGTATTTCATTCTTCAACATCTAATATTTCTATATGTATGGTGAGAGCAAGTTTCTGGGAGAAACTCCTGTAAAAATGGTATTTCCTGTTTTCAGTTCCTTCATCTCTGCCACATCTGTTCTCAGGATGTGTCCTTCCTTTCCAGGACATCAGAACTGTCTTCCTTCTTCAAAGAATGGGATTTTCTATTCCACTATTGATGCTGTCCTCACCCGCATCTACTCCATTTCCCGAACATCTGCACTCACCCCATCTTCCTGCCACTTTATCAGTGATAGAGTTCCTCTTGTCCTTACCTACTGCCCTATGAGCTTCTGCATTAAACACATCATCCTCTGCAACTTCCGCCATCTCCAAAGGGATCTGACAACAAACATATCTTTACCTCCCCCTCTCCCTCCACTTTCCACAGGAATCACTCTTTCCATGATTCCCTTGTCCATTTCTTCCTCTCCACTAATCTCCCTCCTGGCACGTATCCTGGAAGCAGTCTTAAGTGTTACACCTGCCCACTTACATCCTCCCTCACCTCCATTCAGGGCCCCAAACAATTCCTCCAGATGAGGCAACAATTCACATGCAAGTCTGCTGGGGTCGCCTGTTGTGTATGCTGCTCCTGATGCGACCTGCTGTACATTAGTGAGACCTGTCGTAAATTGGGGAAGCACCTTGTCAAGCACCTCCGCTCCATCAGCCAAAAACAGAACTTCCTGGTGGTCATTTTAATTCCCAATCCTGCTCCAACAAGTCGGTCCGTGGCCTCCTCGTGTGCCAAGATGAGGCCACCTTCACAGGTGGGGAAGTAATACCTTGTATTCTGTCTGGGTAGCTTCCAACCTGGTGGCATGAATATTGATTTCTTCTTACAGTTAACAAAATACCCTCCAACTCCTCCTCCCCCTCCCCTCTTCTTCCATTCCCCACTCTGGCCTTTTACCTCTTGTCACCTGCTTATCATTTCGCACTGTGTCCCCTCCTTCTTCCCTTTATCTTATGGTCTGCTCTCCCTTCCTATCGGATTCCCTTCTTTCCTTTACCTTTCAACCCTTGACCTTTCGCACCCACTTGGCTTCACCTATCACCTTCCAGCTATCCTCTATGCCCTCCCCCCACCTTTTTATTCTGGTGTTTTCCCCCTTCCTTTTCAGTCCTGAAGAAGGGTCCAGCCTGAAGTATCTGCTTATTCATTTCCATGGATGCTGCCTGACCTGCTGAGTTCCTCTTGCATTTTGTGTGTGTGCGTTGTTTCATGTTCCTGTATGATTTTGCTTGCTTTGAAGACGATGCCAAATTTCTTATCAAGTGCCTCCAGGTGGTTCAGTGATTCTTGGAAGCTGAAATTAACAATTGATCATAGGGCTTGTTACAAATATGAGAAAAAAAATGGAACTGTTGATTTTTAAATTCCTAAAAAATTGGTGAGATGCCTTTGTGTAGTTTTAAACAGTTATTAGTCACTAGCACTCTATTCATATCCATTCCCTTCACCAGCTCTCCCCTTCCAGAGCAGCAACTCCAAGTGCATTGTCAGTCATTTTTAACAACCGTTTCATTTATTTTGCACCTTAACTATATCATGGACCGTTGCCTCTTGCTGTCTCAGCTGCTGGATTCTCCCCATATTAATTTCCATTTTCTTGATCATTTTTTCCACTTAAGGTTACTCTATCCTCGCATTTGCTAAGTGAAATTGTAGCTATTCTAATTCTGGAGCCCTACTTACTGATCGCCGCATCCATCCTTTGGCCCTATGATTAGTTTAAAATTACCGTTTACTCCTTTGAGGGCAGCTAATGTCTATTTGCTGATGTTTTTACCCTTCTCTGTCCAATGGATGAAATGGGCCGGCATTTGGATAAGTCCAGTTACAAACAAGAGAAAATCTGCAGATGCTGGAAATCCAAACAACACACACAAAATGCTGAAGGAACTCAGCAGGCCAGGCAGCATCTCCGGAAAAGAGTACAGTCGACGTTTCGGACCAAGACCTTTCATCAGGTTTGGAAAAAAAAGATGAGTCAGAGTATGAAAGTGGGGAAGGGGAGGAAGAACCACAAGGTGAAAGGTGAAACTGAGAGTGGGGAAGGGGTGAAGTAAAGTGCTGGAAGTTGATTGGTGAGAGAGATACCAGGTTAGAGTAGGGGTTTCACCCGTCACCTTGTGGCTCTTCCTCTACCCCCCCCCCCCCCCACCTGTCTTACTCCGACTCCTCATTGATCCAGTCCTGATGAACGCTGGAAACGTCACCTGTACTCTTTTCCACTGATGCTTCCTTCCTGCTGAGTTCCTGCAGCATTTTGTGTGTGTTGCTTTGGATAAGTGCTTGGAAACTAACCACTTGAGCTTCCCCTCGTTCTGACTGCCTATTCATTCATTGTGGCACTCGCTCAGCCTTTCTTTTGCTATTATGGTTTCTTTCAAAGCATACACCGTCTCCCATGAGTGCTGTAATGCAACTAAAAATGGTCCATTAAGGAGAACTTGTACCTTTGTGCAGGGGAACTTTAAAGAACTAGAGGTGAGAATTCAGGCCTCTTACTGTTCCTGTTTTCCCAGGCCTCTGTCCTTCCTCACAACACTGTAGCAGTGTCCAATCCTGCCATAGTGGAGCAGTGAATTTCTATAATCACAGCATCTTCAGAGGGTCACATGTAGCTTCATCCATGAAGTAAATTTCTTTATTGTTGCTACGCAGTTGTATTAAAGGCACAGTAGTTCCATAGTACTTCTGACGGGGCTTTCAGTATCCCATGATTTGGAGCACCTCTTAGATTTGCTTCTAGGTTTTCCTACTGTATAGTCAGGAGCTCGAGGAATTCTAGTCTCCTCATGATATACCTCAACCTGATAATAAAACTGGACACAACATTTTAACTGCAGCTCATTAATTTTTACGAATTTGGAAAAATAATTGGAAGAAACAGCAACATTTGGCTAGGTTTATTTAAAACTATGTGAAAAGCTGAATTGAGGAACACTTTATCAGCATTTATCCAATTGGAAGGTGATTTTGGAGCTAAATGTACGTTGAAAACAGAGCAAGGATTGTGATATGGTGGTCCACATTTTGCTAGCAACAGGGAACAGTTCACCTAACTTTCTAAGTCCACGTTTACACGAGGCACAGCTCCAGACAGTGGCATTATTCGAGAAGCTGTACTGAATCCTTCATGTTGGATGCTGTTTTGGGGCTAAATGTGATCCCATTGTGGAGCCAGAACAAACTTTGCCCATGATTGCTGGAGTGTGAGGGAACGGAGAGAAGAAACTGACATCATGCTATTAAATAACTCTGTTCAGAAATATTCACTCATCAAACATTAATAAAAATTAGACTTTTACATAATAAGAACATAAGAAATAGGAGCAGGAATTGGCCATCCGGCCCATCGAGCCTGCCCCGCCATTCAATAAGATTATGGCTGATCTGTCTGTAAACTCAGCTCCATCAACCTGCCTTTTCCCCATAACCCTTCATTCCCTTACTATGTAAAAATCTATCTAACTGTATCTTAAATATGTTTAGTGAAGAAGCCGCAACTGTTTCCCTGGGCAGAGAATTCCACAGATTCACCACTCTCTGGGAAAAACAGTTTCTCCTCATCTCTGTCCTAAATCTTCTCCCCTGAATCTTGAGGCAATGTCCCCTAGTTCTAGTCTTGTCAACCAATAGAAACAACTTTACTACTTCTATCTTATCTACCCCTTTCAAAATGTTGTATATTTCTATAAGATCCCCTTTCATTCTTCTGAATTCCAGAGAGTATAGTTCCAGGCGACTCAATCTCTCCTCATAGGTTAACCCCTTCATCCCTGGAATCAACCTGGTGAACCTCCTCTGCACTGCTTCCAAAGCCAGTATATCCTTCCTCAAGTATGGAAACCAGAACTGCACACAGTACTCCAGGTGCAGCCTCACCAGTACCCTGTATGGTTGCAGCATGACCTCCCTGCTCAATTTTTAAATTTAAAAAAATACTTAACACATTCACAATAACTAGAATTATAAGTTTGCGAAGATTTGGCATGACATCAAATACTTTGACAAACTTCTATTGATGGGTGGTGAAGAATATATTGACTGGTTGTATTACAGCCTGGTACGGAAACACTAATGCCGTTGAATGGAAAATCCAACAAAAAGTATCAGATATAGCCCAGTCCATTATGGGTCAATCTCTTTCCACTATTGAGAACATCTACACGGAGTGGTGTCGTACGAAAGCAGCATGCATCATCGGGGACCCCTGTCACCCAGGTCATGCTCTGTTCTCACTGCTACCATCAGGAAGAAGGTACAGGAACCGTAGGACTCTCATTCAGGCTCTTGAACCAGTGGGGATAACTTCACACGCCTTCACTTGCTCCATCACTGAACTGTTCCCATAATCTCTGGACTCGCTTTCAAGGACTCTTCTCGTTTTCTCGATATTTATTGCTTTTTTTTCTCTCTTTTGTATTTGAACAGTTTGTTGTATTTTGCACTTTGGTTGTTTGTCTGCCCTGTTGGGTATGGTCTTTCAATTGTGGTTCTTGAATTTAGAGAGAAAAAAAATTCTCAGGGTTGTATATGGTGACATATGTACTTTACTTTGAACTTCATGAGCTACCTGTTAGTTACCAAGGCCCCTTGCCGCCATTCTCAATTACACACAATTCTGTTGATGTGGTTCAGAATGTAGCTTCCCTAACATAGATGCTAGGGAAATGCATGGCATGTGTGCTGTGCTTCCAGGCTCCACAAGGAGTCCAGTGGCAAGCTTTGATTGGTTAAAGCACCATTTGAGCACCTTTCAGGAAATCTGGGCTCTCCATATGATTGCAGAATGTGGGAGTCTCAAATGTAAGGCTTGAGGTGGGTGGAGATTTTGGGATTTGGGATGTGGTGACAAGTAAATGTGGTATATTGAGCTTGCTTGAGGTAAAGGTGCATCATTTACAAGCCACAGCTTAAATATTTTGTCTTAATTTAAAAAAAACTTGTGACAAAGCTGGGGAGAGCTTGGGTCAATGTTTTGAAAAATAAATCTGCCAAAAGTTTTAAATATACTTACATTACCAAGTGTAAATAGAAAAGTGTGGAGAGTTTGTACTATGGAGTCTGTGGTGACTGTAAAGTCAGCTCATTGTGATCTACAGAGACCTGACATTTTAGCTATAATGCTACTCCCTTGAACATCAGCTGGGCTGTGATTCTTGTAAAATTTCAGCCCATAGAATTTGGAAAGGATTGCAATTACCTGGAGCTTTCAGGGCTGTAGTTTAGAGAATGTGGTTGTAAAAGTAATAGAACTCGCCATTTTTTTTGTGTAACCATGTGTTTTATCTCACCTCTTCTTTTTAATTTTCAGGCGATCTATAATTCATTTGTTTACGTAGAGAAAATCTCCAATGGGGAAACAGAAGTGCAGCAGGTAGGTAAAATTGTTTCTGCTTTTCTCTTCATAACAAGTCTTTTGTCGGGTATTTGCTTGCAGAATACTGCAGCCTATACAGTTTGAATTGTTTTGGCAGTTCGATTTGCATTCACCCTACCAAATCTCTTAGGGGCCCCCTAGCTTCATGAGTTTCACAGCTGCCTGCCAGATTCTTTGGACCAAAGTAATATTTAGCTTGTGCAGCTTGTTACCATCAAGTTGGAAACCCTGAATGTATGATTCCTTGTTTGTGATAAATTTGTCCCTGCATACATCTTGATGCGATTGTAGAATTTTAATTGTGGTTTCACCACTCTGTTGCTTTTTCTTACCTTGATTGAAGGAAGTAAACTTTTTGAAGGTGTCTGTACCCCCCCACCCCCCACACACACACACACTCACACTCACACCATAACTACGACTAGACATACTATCCAAAGTGGCAATAAAATTTATCTGGGAACGTCCACATTTCAATCCTGCTTCATGTTGGGTTTATGTGAATTGAGGACTTCTTGGAAAGTGAGGTAAATAAAACAGTAACACACACAAAAATTGCTGGTGAACGCAGCAGGCCAGGCAGCATCTCTGGGAAGAGGTACAGTCGACGTTTCAGGCCGAGACCCTTCGTCAGGACTAACTGAAAAAAGAGATAGTAAGAGATTTGAAAGTGGGGGGGGGGAGGGGGAGATCTGAAATGATAGGAGAAGACAGGAAGGGGAGGGATGGAGCTGATAGCTGGAAAGTTGATTAGCAAAAGAGATGTGAAAGGATCATGGGACGGGAGGCTGAGGGAGAAAGAAAGGGGGAGGGGGGAAGCCCAGAGGATGGGCAAGGAGTATAGTGAGAGGGACAGAGGGAGAAAAAGGGGGGGGGGAGAGAGAGAGAGAAAAAAAAATTAATTAAAAAACCTCCAACCTGATGGCATGAACATTGACTTCTCTAACTTCCGTTAATGCCCCACCTCCCCTTCGTACCCCATCCGTTATTTATTTATTTATTTATATCTCTCTCCTTTTTCTCCCTCTGTCCATCTCACTATACTCCTTGCCCATCCTCTGGGCTCCCCCCCCCCCCCCTTCTCCCTAGGCCTCCCGTCCCATGATTCTCTCATATCCCTTTCGCCAAATCAACTTTCCAGCTCTTGGCTCTATCCCTTTCCCCCTCCTGTCTTCTCCTATCATCTTGGATCTCCCCCTCCCCCTCCTACTTTCAAACCTCTTACTATCTCTTCTTTCAGTTAGTCCTGACGAAGGGTCTTGGCCCAAAACATAGTCTGTACCTCTTTCTATAGTTGCTGTCTGGCCTGCTGCTTTCACCAGCAATTTTTATGTGTGTTGCTTGAATTTCCAGCATCAGCAGATTTCCTCGTGTTTATGTCAATAAAACAGTCCCAGCTTCAGGATGAGAAATATAAATGAAGATTATTTCTCCTAATTACAATGCAATTTGTAGAATAGGATGTGGATGTCGAGCAAGAGCAGAATTGGTTTTGGCAGCATTGTTCACTTCTTGCAGCCTCCATAATCCCTAGCTGACTGACGCTTGGTGAGTGTATTTACAAATAAACAATGACTAAAGGCCCAGAATGCCACAGGTACACTTTTAGAAAGGGGAAATTTTGTAAGAAGCAATTAAACCAATAAGGCATTTTGACAAGAGAAATGATGAACGATCATAAATATTTGCATTAATACTTTTAAAATTTTGTGACATTTGAACACCTAGAGAGATTGCCTACAATTAAAGATGAGCTGATCACAGGTCTGTCTTTGAGTTGCTGTCTGTTTGATGCTGTAGAATGGTAAAGCTGAGAGTCAAGTAGGGTAGATGCCATGTTGGGTTCTGAGCTTGACCTATCTGACCTCAGTGGTCAGGAGGTGTGCTTTTCCTTGTAATTCTGGGCAAGTGCTAAACGTTTGTTTAGGCACCTGTGGAGTTTGTGAAGGAGAGCAGTTTGTTATTGTGGAGATACTGTGGTTGGAGCCAAGGTGACACCTCATAGTTTTGTTTCACTTTTTCAAGCCAGTGTTATTAGGTAAAGGTAGTTCAGAGTTTTGATTTCCATTTATTTGAAGTATATTTTCCGGCAACAATGTTTCGTGTTTGCTTTAGGACATGGAGTCATACAGCATGCAAGCGCACCCTTCAGCTCACTGAATCCGGGCTGACCATCCAGCACTTATTTATGCTAATCAATCTTGCACTAAAGCCATTTTATTCCTTCTCCGCATTCCCATCAACTCTTTCCATATTTTTCTACCTACCAAGTACTGTGGGCAACTTGCAGTGACCAATTAACCTCGAATCTCTCACATAATTGGAATGTGGAAGGAATTGAACACAGTTATTGGGAGAAAGTGCAGACTCCACACAGACCCCACTGGAGCTGTGAGGTAACAACACTACCATCTGCACTGCTCGGCTGCCAAGCTGCTCCTCTCTGCTACTCACAATACTCTGTATAAAATTTGAACCACATAGATAAGGATTTTAATTTGGGAGTTTTTACCGGGCTATCTAATCTCACCCATGTGGAAGAGTTTTGAATTGGTTCCAGTGTTGTCAATTTAAGCAGTCAGAGTAAAGATCAGTTAGGTTTATCATCACCATCTAGTTTACATATGCAAGGATGTTTTGTCACAATCGAACAGTCCTTGGTCACAATGTCCCTCCAGACCATTTGATGAAGAATAACCATTGGACTACTGGAATCTAGTCAAGCATTGTCACTTTCTTAAAGAAAGAGAGAAAAGGAAGGGTTGAAATATTTACATTGATGAAAGTATTGTTTTGCTTGTTAGCTTTAGCAGTGTTTGTGATTCTG
The DNA here is from genome assembly GCF_030028105.1 of Mobula birostris. NCBI lineage: Eukaryota > Metazoa > Chordata > Chondrichthyes > Myliobatiformes > Myliobatidae > Mobula > Mobula birostris. The sequence continues at coordinate 62,105,768 of NC_092381.1, read as the reverse complement.
TGATTAAAATTGAGATAAAAATTGTGGCTTTTTACATAGGCAACTTTTCCATGCTGAGCATTTGATAGTCAAATCAATGTTTTTTTTGCCATGGCAAAGCGAGATTGCAGATGCTGAACTAACTGCGGGAAGAACAGTGGATCAGGCAGTGTCTGTGGAAAATAGATAGTCCATGTTTCAGGTCAAGGCTCTTCATTTGGAATAAGACCATAAGATTTAGAATTAGGCCATCTGGCCCATCGAATCTTCTCTGCCATTCAATCATGACTGATCCTTTTTTTCCAGGCCTTCTCCCCGTAACCTTTGATGCCATGTCCAATCAAAAACCTATCAATCTCTGCCTTAAATACATCCAACGACAGATTCCACAAATTCGCCACCCTTTGGCGAAAGAAATTTCTCTGCATCTCTGTTTTGAAAGGGCACCCCGCTATCCTGAGGCTGTGCCCTCTTGCCCTAGACTCTCCCACTATGGGAAACATCCTTTCCACATCTACTCTGTCTAGGGCTTTCAACATTTGAAAGGTTTCAATGAGATCCCCCCTCATCCTTCTGAATTCCAGAGAGTACAGACCCAGAGCCATCTCTAAAATAAAAGAATATTTTATTTTTGTTGTTTGAGGATATTCTTGATTATGTGCAGTCTTTCTACCACCTCAGCCTAGAATCTTTGTTTGCATTGACCTCTATCAATCATGTAATGGAAACCTAATATAGCCATCTCTGCTGCAGAAGGTTGTTTTGACGGCATCTTGGGAAGACCCATTTGCTCCATGAATGAACTTAATTTCATCATTATTAAGCAGGAAAAGGGAAATGTATTGATTGTGCAACTCTTCGCTGCTACTCGGATAATGGAGTAGTTTGAGACCTCAGGAAATGAGACTTGGGTCAACAGTCAGGCATGGGCTTATAAGTTGCAAGAAACATTGATAAAAGTGCTGGAAGTCCAATCTAAATCAAGAGGATCTAACTGTCCCCCCAGGACATTTTTGTGGCTTACCATTAACCAGATATTTAATGGAAAATTCCCCAAATGTACTGTGTCTTCAAGTGCAGGTCAGAGGTCATGCATCCTGAGATATGAATCATCTTTGGACTTCCTTTAAAGAGTCCCATTGCTTCTGAGGCACAAGACAGGAATATAGTGAACTCATGAGCTTGAATGAGAATGCCTACAACACCATTTAAGCAGGTCAGAACCAATTTGGAAGCAGCTCACTTGATTGGCACCTCACCCACCATTTGTATCGTTCAGTCATTCCAGGTCCAGCACATCTGTGAGAACCAGCACAACAAAATTTCACAGTAGCTTCCATAAGAGGGACAGGGAAGAGGTGAATGACAGTACCATGATATGCAACCATTCCGTCACTGTTTTTGCGTTAGAATACTTATTTTCCCTTGCAGCACTGGGGTGTGTCGTGCTCCCGTAGGCAGATGTATTTCAAGAAAGCAGTTCATTGCTACCTTATAAGTTCACTTAGAGACGGGCAATTACTATTAGCCTCAATCACTACAGACATCATAGAATGTATGTGGATGCACCCTTGTGTTAATGTAAGCACAGAAGAGAGTGATTTGTTCTCATCTTGCTGTGTTTGATCTTTCCTCCTGACCTTGTAATTTAATCACCATTAAAAGTGTCTGTGAAATCTCTGTAGCAGATCTGGTGCAGTGCCCATTTGCAACTTCAGCTCAAACCACTTGATCTGAGCATTCTGCTAACTGAACCACTGCTGATACGGTGTTAGGTGATTACAAGGAGAGGAAAGGACTAGAATAATGACCGATGGAGCTAGGTATAAAGCAGAGGGAGGATGCTGTGGAGTTTTAGACCATAAAACCATAAGATAAAGGAGCAAAAGCAGGCCATTCGGAGCATCGAGTCTGCTCTGCCATTCAGTCATGGGCTGATCCAATTCTTCCAGTCATCCCCACTCCCCTGCCTTCACCACATACCTTTTGATGCCCTGGCTAATCAAGAACCTATCTATCTCTGCCTTAAATGCACCCAGTGATTTGGTCCCCACAGCTGCTCATGGCAACAAATTCCACAGATTTACCACCCTCTGACTAAAGTAATTTCTCCACATCTCAGTTCTAAATGGACGTCCTTCGATCCTGAGGTTGTGCCCTCTTGTCCTAGAGTCCCCTACCATGGGAAATAACTTGGCTATATCTAATCTGTTCAGGCTTTGTAATATTTGGAATGTTTCTTTGAGATTCCCCCCCTCATTCTCCTGAACTCCAAGGAATACAGCCCAAGACCTGCCAGATGTTCCTCCCCTTTCATTCCTGGAATTATCCTTGTGAATCTTCTTTGAATTCTCTCCAATGTCAGTATATCCTTTCTAAAATAGGGAGCCCAAAACTGCACCCAATGCTCCAAGTGTGGTCTCACGAGTACCTTATAGAGCCTCAATCTCACATCCCTGCTCTTATATTCTGTACCTCTAGAAACAAATGCTAACATTACACTCGCCTTCTTCACAGTTGACTCAGCTTGGAAGTTAACCTTTAGGGTATCTTACACAAGGACTCCCAAGTCCCTTTGCATCTCTGCATTTTGAATTCTCTCCCCATCTAATTAATAGTCTGCCCATTTATTTCTTCCACTAAAGTGCATGACCATACACTTTCCAACATTGTATTTCATTTGCCACTTCTTTGCCCATTCCCCTAAACAATCTAAGTCTCTCTGTAGACTCTGTTAATGTTAGCTTTAACTAGTTGGGATGTAGGACATGCACATGTGCAGTAAATTTTATGTAATTTTTTTAAGAATTTGGAGCACAAACTGATTTCTGTATGTTTGGTCTTTCCATATCCACTAAAATATTTTCCTTTTTCGGCTATTGAAGCAGTTCATTCGATTAAGAGAGCTGTGAGCTAATGCCAATATTTGGACAGGCTCCAGGGGTTAGTGGAAGTCTGCCAAATCTTTTCCGAACTTGAGCCCAATCAGGGTATCTTTTTTCATGTATAAGTGAGGATAGAATTGCATGTTGTAACTCAAGAAGGCTAAGATTCACCAGTAAATATGATCCACTCGATGTAAGGCCAATTAATTTATGGATTTGGCAGGAATTTCCTAGTTCAGATGCTTACAATTTGATTGCTGATAAAAGTTTGCTGAAAAGTTTGGGTCTTTCAAGAAAATTGCTTTGCTTTTGAGATGATTATTAAGTGTTTTCTGATTGATTTAATATTTCTGTTTTGAATTATATTTTCCTCTATTACTTTGACTTTCATGTCACTGCAGTGTAATTTTTTTAATTGAATGCTGGGACTGAAAGTGCTAGTTGGTAAAGCTCATCAGAATGTATAGACTTTAAAGAGCACTGGTGTGGCTTCACTTGGAGTACTGTGAGCAGTTTTGGGCCCCTTATCTTAGAAAGGATGTGCTGAAACTGGAGAGGATTCAAAAGATGCTCATGAAAATGATTCCAGGATTGAATGAATGGCTTCTCATATGAAGAGCATTTGATAGCTTTGGGTCTGTATTCACTGGAATTCTGAAGAATGAGGGGTGACCTCATTGAAACCTATCGAGTGGTGAAAGACCTCGATAGAGTTGATGTGGAGTGGATCTTTCCTACGGTGCGAGAGTCCAGGACCAGAGGACGCAGCCTCAGAATAGAGGGGCATCCTTTTGGAAAGGAGATGAGGAATTTCTTTAGCCAGAGAGTGGAGAATCTATGGAATTCTTTGCCACAGATGGCTGTGGAGATCAACTCTTGGTGTACGAGGGGTGATTGATAAGTTCATGGCCTAAGGTAGAAGGAGTCAATTTTAGAAAACCTAGCACATTTATTTTTCAACATAGTCCCCTCCTGAATGTACACACTTAGTCCAGCGGTCGTGGAGCATATGTATCCTGTTTTTTTGTAGAAGTGGTCCATGCAGGGGTGATTGATAAGTTTGTGACCTATGGTAGAAGGAGATGAGTTATTAACTTCAAACTTCCTGCATTATCACTCAAAGAGTTGACCTGCATGTGCTTGTAACGAGAGCGTCTTGGACCTCCAGGTGGTCCACAGCAGGGGTGATTGATAAGTTCATGGCCTAAGGTAGAAGGAGATGAGTTATACAGCTCTCGTTACATGCACATGCAGTTCAACTCTTTGAGCAAAAATGCAGAAAGTTTGAAGTTTCTCTTCATCTCCTTCTACAAACGTACTTTAGGCTACAAACTTATCAATCACCCCTGCTGTGAACCACTTCTGGAGGTCCAAGACGCCGACTTTTACAAAGAAGGGATCCGTATGCGCCATGACTGCTGGACTAAGTGTGTAAATGTAGGAAAAATAAATGTGCTAGGTTTTCTAAAATTGACTCTTTCTACTTTAGGCCACAAACTTATCAATCACCCCTTGTGTATGTAAGGCAACAGTTGATAGATTCTTGTTTGGCCAGGGCATGAAGGGATATGGGGAGAAGGCAGGAGACTGGGGTTGAGAGGAAAACTGGATCAGCCATGATGAAATGGCAGAGCAGATATAATGGGCCAAATGGCCTAATTCTGCTCCTAGATCTTACGGTCTTATGGTATAGCAGTTAAAAAAAAAAGGAAGTCCATGTGAGAAGAGGAAACAATTCTCTTAAAGCAGCTCAAGGATGAAGTTAAATTTGGAAGTTTCAAGGGCTAATGATAGACCAGAGGAATGGGAATTTTTCGGGAACATCTTATAAGAAAGTATAGAGCTGGTTTTGAGGGAATTACCTAAATTTTGTATCAAAATAAGGTTTTCTCTGAATATATGAAAAGGAAGAGTATAGCTAAGGTAAGTAAGAGACCTTTAGGTAAAGAAGCTAGTGCATTAATAACAACAAGGAAACAGAAGTTATGTTAAAGCAACAACATCAAAGTTGCTGAGTTGCTCTCTTACTAGCTCTTCCTTCGGTTAGTCCTGACGAAGGGTCTCGGCCTGAAACGTCGACTGTACCTCCTCCTAGAGATGCTGCCTGGCCTGCTGCGTTCACCAGCAACTTTTATGTGTGTTGCTTGAATTTCCAGCATCTGCAGAATTCCTCGTGTTTATGTTAAAGCATTTTGTTTTGAATTGTAATTCACTGTGGAGGATACTGCAGATAGCCAACTGTTAAAAGATGGGCTGGTTTCAAGTAGCATGGAAAAACTAGTTAAAATCCTCGGGTCACAGAGACTAGGTCTTAGAGAAAAAACCTGTGGGACAAAGTGTGGTAAGTCACCAGGACCGGATGGACTGCAGCCAAGAGTTTTCAAGGTAGTGGTTGTGGACTTAGTGACAGATCAGTTGAAGATTTTGTTGAACTTGTTGAATTCTGGGAGGGTACAAATTGATTGAAAACAGCCAGTGAGGCTTCCTTATTCAAGAAGGAAATGAAGAGACAGATAACTACAAGCCAATCAATTTAACATCTATGGTTAGAAAGGTGCAAAGAGCAATGATTAAAAAAGATTCTGAAAGCCAATCATTTGTAGCATAGGAAGCAAACCATACTGGAATATCTTGAACCATAGCTTTAACTTTGATTGTACTTTAGTTAAGTATGTTAAATGTCATTTTGTCTTAATGGTTTTAGATGACTTAATGGTTCCTCCAGTATTGTGTGTGTGTTGCTTTATATTTAATGGTTTTGAAGTTTGTTTGTATTTTATACCATTATAGAAGAAGATGCTTTTGGGGGAATAGTTTCTTTTAAACTGATGCATAATCTTATAACTTGAGCTGTTTAGGTGGAACTAATTATTGTAAACAAGAATGAGGAGACTCAAAATCAATAAGGTACTCAGAAGCTCAATATTGCAAACAAAGGCTACTCTTTCCAGTTATCCCTCATCTCACTATAAAGCAGTAAGCTAAAACAAATAAAGCCTCCCTAGAAGTAAGTGATGAGGGAACTCTAGCTTTTTTTTAAGGAGAAAGGGACTTGTGATAATGTATGGGATTAAAAGTTAAAGGAGCTGACTGAGATCAAATACTTAATTTAAGCGACACTTTAATGTCTCAGGCTCATAGTTAGTGACTTAATTAGAAGGAAGGCTTCAGACTAAAATTGAACGATGGGAAATGAAAGATGCATGAACATTGCGGTAATTTCCTCAGAGTTGGAGAGGTACTGATAGTCAAGACAATTCTGCACTTCCCACTTAATAAGTCTCAATAAGTGAAGGTTAATGAGTTATACAGCTCATCTGAGAAAAATAGATGTTGAATTTTTGTGTTTGCAAACTGCGCGACAGCATTGCTATTAATAGAGAATATGAACTGGGAACATGAGATCTGAGTCCAGTGACATGACTGTAGGTTCAGAATGCTTGAAAGCAAGTGAGGAACAGGTGATTGACCTCCAAGAATGTGCTGCAGTACCAGCCAAAATAATAATTCCTTCATTAGGTGATCTTCCTGCTTTAACACTAAATTGTACAAGCTTCTGTTCATGTGAAGATACATACAGCATGAAGAACCTTTTACCTGACAATGATTTGAATGACTTAATGTAAGAACCCTATATTATGGAAGGAATATCTTTGTTGCATCATGTATAAATTGAATTGACTTTATTTCTTACATCACATACATGTGTAATTCACATGTGATGTGCGATTTACAGTAATTTGTGGTAAATAGTATGTACAACAGGACAGAAATACAGTTGTATCAGCGTGAGTCAATCAGTCTGATGACTGGTGGAAGAAGCTGTCTCAGAGCCTGTTGGTCCTGGCTTTTATGCTGCGGTACCACTTCCCAGATGGTAGCAGGGCCCTTTTTACGCACCTGTCTCTGTGAATGTCCTGAATAGTTGGAAGTTCACATCTACAGATGCGCTGGACAGTTCGCACCACTCTCTGCAGAGTCCTGTGATTGAGGGAAGTACAGTTCGCATACCAGGCAGTGATGCAGCCAGTCAGGATGCTCTCATTTGTGCTCCTGTAGAGACTTAGGATTTGGGGATCCGTGCCAAATTTCTTCAACTATCTGAGGTGAAAGAGGCGCTATTGTGCCTTTTTCACCACACAGCCGGTATGTACAGACCACGTGAGATCCTTGGTGATGTTTATGCCGAGGAACATAAAGCTGTTTACCCTCTCAACCCCAGATCCATTGATGTCAATAGAGGTTAGCCTGTCTCCATTCCTCCTGTAGTCCACAACCAGCTCCTTTGTTTTTGCAGTGCTGAGAGAGAGGTTGTTTTCTTGACGCCACTGTGTCAGGGTGATGATTTCTTCTCTGTAGGCTGCCTCATTATTATTTGGGATTAGGCCAATCAGTGTAGTGTTGCCAGCAAATTTAATTAACAGATTGGAGCTGTGGGTGGCAACACAGTCATGGGTATACAGAGAGTAAAGGAGGGACCGGACACAGCCCTGAGGGGCACCTGTGTTGGGGGTCAGAGGGACAGAGGTGAGGGAGCCCACTTACCACCTGCTGGCGATCGGACAGGAAGTCCAGGGTCCAGCTGTACAAGGCAGGGTGAACGCCAAGGTCTCTGAGCTTCTTGTCAAGCCTGGAGGGAATTATGGTGTTGGATGCTGAACTGTAGTCCAAGAACAGCATTCTCAAATAAGCATCCTCCTCCTCTAGATGCGTAAGGATGGTGTGTAGAGCTGTGGCTATTGTGTCATCTGTTGATCTGTTATGTTGATATGCAAAATGTAGGGGGTCCAGTGTGGGTGGCAGCATGCCGCAGATGTAGTCCTTGACCAGCCTCTCCAAGCATTTGCTTACTATTGAGGTGAGTGTGACAGGATGCCAGTTGTTCAGACATGTTACCTTGGTCTTTTTAGGTACAGGAACAATGGTGGATGTTTTGAAGCAGGAGGGCACTCTATATTGGGAAAAGGAGGGATTAAAAATGTCTGTAAACAGACCTGTCAGTTGTGCTGCCCACATCCTGAGTACCCGCCCTGAGATGTCGTCCAGTCCCGCAGCCGTGCGACTGTCCACTCGTTGGAAACACCTGTGTACTTCAGCCTCAGAGATGACCAAGGTGCAGGTCGCTTCAGCGGCTCTCCTCGGGGGCTCAGTGTTGGTGACATTGAACTGAGTGTAAAAAAGATTGCGCTCATCTGGGAGAAAGGCAGCGACATTGGGAGCACCATCGCATTTAGCTTTGAAGTCTGCGATGGTGTACAGACCTTGCCATAAGCAGCGTGTGTTGTTGGTGGAGAATTGTGTCTGCATCTTGTCCCTGTATTGTTGTTTCACTGCCTTAATGACTTTGCACAGATTGTAGCTGCATTTCTTGAGCTCCTGCTGATTACTGGCAACGTAAGCTCTGTCTCGCATGCTAAGTGCTGCTCGCATGGAACTGATGATCCAGGGTTTCTGGTTTGGATAGACCCTGACCGGTTTCTGGGGGACAACATCCTCGATACACTTTCAGATGAAACTCATGACTCCATCTGTGAACTTGGAGACATCCTCATCACGAAAGATATTCCAGTTGACGTCATCAAAGCAGTTCCGTATCATGGAGACCCATTGATCAGACCAACAGTGGACGGTTTTAACTATGGCCACCTCTTGTTTCAGCTTGTGCCTGTACATCGGCAGCAGCAAAATAGAGGAGTGATGGATTTTGCAAATGGGAGGTGAAGGAGCGTTTTGTAAGTGTTGCGGAAGGGAGAGTAGCAGTGGTCGAGTATACTATCTCCCTGTGTGCTCCTCTGGATGTGTTGACAAAACTTCAGAGACTTTAGACAGTGTGTTAAAGTCTCCGGCGACAGTGAAGTTGGCCTCTGGGTGTGCAGTCTCCAGGGTGCTGATGGTCTCGTACAGTTCGTTCAGAGCCAGGTCAGTATAAGCCTGGGGCGGAATATACACAGCTTTGATTATTGATGCTGTGCATTCAAAATGGCAGTCCACCCTCAGTGGAATTGGACAAACCCTCTACTCTTCTCTCCGTTTTGAAGAAATATCAATGGATCAAAAACTTGGTTTCTCATTCCACAGATGCTGCTTGCCTGACTGAGCTCTTCCAGCATTTCTATTTTTATTTCAGGTTCCAACATCTGTACTTTTATTTGTTTTCCAGTCACTGGGGTAGTTTGATGAAATAGAGCTAGTGGCTTAATAGCTATTTGTGTTCCTCCTGGCTTCTTGCAATGACAGCAAGTTACTCTCAAGTTCAATCCCAAGCCAAGCTTCAGAGTGCAGCAAGCGCAGCTGGTCAGAGTTGAAGCTGGATCATATATACTGTAAATCCACCTTCAATTTCATTTCTTATGCCGTCCCATGAACGTCTGGGAAGCTGTCTTGGAACGTAAGGCGTGATCCATATAGATTAAAGAATGTGGGAGAATTGGCTGGCTTTGAGATTTAAAAAAAAATCACTGTTACTTTTTGAAAGAAAATCATCCTTGTATGTTGGGTTAAAATCCTTTGCTAAATTTGCAACTGCAGTAATGCTGCAAAGAATACTGAAGAAGCTTTTAAGACTGAAATACATTCTGCTGATGTGGCAAATTAATGAGATTTTCTTTGCCCGTTTGAAAGTTGCCTTGTGAGAGATTGCTTTTCGCTGCCACCACACAAATCATATTAATCTGTCGTTAAGCTTCTAAGGGAATGGTGTTACTTTTGGGGGTGAGCAAAACTGCTACTCCTTGGTAGCAGTTTTTCCCATCACCTGTTTGGAAGTTTGGGTGAAGCTACTCTGTTCGCTGCTGATAGCATTTCAGTAAATACACTATGCCCGATATTCTGTGACCCAGTGCTTGACGATACTGCTCCGCATGTACAAACAGTAAGTTATTTGGCTGCGTTCACAATTGAAACTGGAAAAAAAACCTGCAAGTGCCTCCTGAAATTGATGGATCCTAAATGAGCTGTTTAAGTATTAATGTATTGTGGAAAACTGGTTGTTACCAGACCCTTCCACACCTTTGGGACACTTTCTTCGCCGTCTATAATGGTCCTACCCGTTATTTCATCCTCCATCTGATCCATGCCTGCAATTGTCGTTTTTTTGACTTTGTCATGTTAGGCAAAGAACGCAAGATCCTACATCTGCGGATCCCAGAGCCTGCTGGCCGTGAAGCTAGCAGGCATGAACTTCAGATTGCCTCTGCCATTGATCTCGCCAACTCCAACACCTCAGGGCATATTCAAAACCCGGACTCCAGCGATGACCATGGACACATTCAAAGCGATTGTGCAACCACCAACTGCGACTCCAACCTTGAACTCCAGGCCGGGTCTTTATGTGCTGCTGTTGTGACTCCCGTCTCCCCTTCCCCACCAATACTCTGCAATCCCATCTCCCTCAGATCCCATTGTCAGCTCCTGGGTACTCAGAGGCTCCATCTTCCTCTCACCCCAACCCTCCCCTCTCCACTGACACCCCCAGCCTGCCCCCCCCCCCACCTCTGATCCCAGCTCTCATCCGTGCCGGGTCTTTACCATCCCCTCTGACCTTCAACTGTCGGAGGCAGAACGCTCTGTCCTCAATAAGGTCCTCACCTTTGTACCCCTTTGCCCACACCTCAGCGAGTTCTGTGTTCGCCATGATGCGGTACTCTTCTTCCGCCGTCTCCGAACCTACTTCTTCGGCAAGGACTCTTCCACCCCCACCGATGACCCCTTCTCCTGTCTTCAACCCTCCTCTTCTTCATGGACACCCCGCTCTGGTCTTCTGCCTGCTCTGGATCTCTTTATTGCTAACTGCCGACGGGACAGCAACCGTCTCGACTTCACCGTACCTTGTTCCCATTCCAACCTTACTCCTTCCGAACGCTCTGCTCTCCACTCCCTCCGCACTAATCCTAACCTTACTATTAAACCCGCCGATAAGGGGGGTGCTGTTGTAGTCTGGCGTACTGACCTCTACCTTGCCGAGGCACAGCGACAACTCGCGGATACCTCCTCTTATTTACCCCTCAATCGTGACCCCATAAAGGAGCACCAGGCCATTGTCTTCCACACCATCACCGACTTTATCCGCTCAGGGGGTCTCCCATCCACTGCTACCATCCTTATAGTTCCCACACTTAGCACTTCCCGTTTCTACCTCCTACCCAAGATCCACAAACCTGCCTGTCCTGGCAGACCTATTGACTCTGCTTGCTCCTGCCCCACCGAACTTGTTTCTGCATACCTCGACACGGTTTTATCCCCCCTTGTTCAATCCCTTCCTACCTATGTTTGTGACACTGCTCACGCTCTTAAACTTTTCGATGATTTTAAGTTCCCTGGCCCCCACCGCTTTATTTTCACCATGGATGTCCAATCCCTATATACTTCCATCCCCCACCAGAAGGGTCTCAAAGCTCTCCGCTTCTCTTTGGATTCCGGACCTAATCAGTTCCCCTCTACCACCACTCTGCTCCGTCTAGCGGAATTAGTCCTTACTCTTAATAATTTCTCCTTTGGCTCCTCCCATTTCCTCCAAACTAAAGATGTAGCTATGGGCACCTGTATGGGTCCTAGCTATGCCTGCCTTTTTGTTGGCTTTGTGGAACAATCTATGTTCCGAACCTATTCTGGTATCTGTGCCCCACTTTTCCTTCGCCACATCGACGACTGCATTGGCGCTGCTTCCTGCATGCATGCTGAGCTCGTTGACTTTATTAACTTTGCCTCCAACTTTCACCCTGCCCTCAAGTTTACCTGGTCCATTTCCGACACCTCCCTCCCCTTTCTAGATCTTTCTATCTCTATCTCTGGAGGCAGCTTATCCACTGATGTCTACTATAAGCCTACTGACTCTCACAGCTATCTGGACTATTCCTCTTCTCTCCCTGTCTCTGGCAAAAATGCCATCCCCTTCTCGCAATTCCTCTGCCTCCGCCACATCTGTTCTCAGGATGAGGCTTTTCATTCCAGGACGAGGGAGATGTCCTCCTTTTTTAAAGAAAAGGGCTTCCCTTCCTCTACCATCAACTCTGCTCTCAAACGCATCTCCCCCATTTCACACACATCTGCTCTCACTCCATCCTCCCGCCACCCCACTAGGAATAGGGTTCCCCTGGCCCTCACCTACCACCCCACCAGCCTCCGGGTCCAACATATTAATCTCCGTAACTTCCGCCACCTCCAACGGGATCCCACCACTAAGCACATCTTTCCCTCCCCTCGCCTCTCTGCTTTCTGCAGGGATTGCTCCCTACGTGACTCCCTTGTCCATTCGTTCCCCCCCCCCATTCTTCCCCACTGATTTGCCTCCTGGCACTTATCCTTGTAAGTGGAACAAGTGCTACACATGCCCTTACACTTCCTCCCTTACCACCATTCAGGGTCCCAGACAGTCCTTCCAGGTGAGGCGACACTTCTCCTGTGAGTCGGCTGGGGTGATATACTGCGTCCGGTGCTCCCGATGTGGCCTTCTATATATTGGCGAGACCCGGCGCAGACTGGGAGACCGTTTTGCTGAACACCTATGCTCTGTCCGCCAGAGAAAGCAGGATCTCCCAGTGGCCACACATTTTAATTCCACATCTCATTCCCATTCTGACATGTTTATCCACGGCTTCCTCTACTGTAAAGATGAAGCCACATTCAGGTTGGAGGAACAACACCTTATATTCCATCTGGGTAGCCTCCAACCTGATGGCATGAACATTGACTTCTCTAACCTCCGCTAATGCCCCACCTCCCCCTCGTTCCCCATCCGTTATTTATTTTTATACACACATTCTTTCTTTCTCTCTCCTTTTTCTCTCTCTGTCCCTCTGACTATACCCCTTGCCCATCCTCAGGGTTTCTCTCCCCCCCCTTGTCTTTCTCCCCAGGCCTCCTGTCCCATGATCCTCTCATATCCCTTTTGCCAATCACCTGTCCAGCTCTTGGCTCCGTTCCTCCCCCTCCTGTCTTCTCCTATAATTTTGGATCTCCCCCTCTCACTTACAAATCTCTTACTAACTCTTCCTTCAGTTAGTCCTGACAAAGGGTCTCGGCCTGAAACGTCGACTGTACCTCTTCCTCGAGATGCTGCCTGGCCTGCTGTGTTCACCAGCAACTTTGATGTGTGTGTTACAAACATAGTTGTTTTCATAATTGACCCACATTGAACTGTATTGCTGAGAAACTATTAAACCGAGAATCAAGGAATGGAATAAATAAGCTGAGCAATAAATGAAATTGGTACAAACTTTAAGGATAAAGCATTTTTTTCTTTTCTCCTTGTATTACCTGAATGACTGGAATGCAAAGGACAGGGGGAAATAAGTTAAATTACAGGAGTCTCCCCCACTGCACGATCCATGTTTCTGTTCCTCCGAATGTTTAATAAGCTGGACAGTTTGCAAGTCAGAACTGAAGCTGGAAACCAAGTCAGCAGCAGCCGGCAAATCCTTTCCGCCAGGTGTTATTCATTTGTTTCAGCTGTACGTAAGCCGGGTGTTCTTAAACTGGGGAGGACCCGCACATTTTTAGAAAAATTAATTAGAAATATTTAAGGCAAACTTCAGTGTCTAAAGGTGCAACATGTTGGAGATGCAGCAACTATAATTTATGACCCAACAGAGATGCAAGCTCGGCAATCTGCAATTCTGTGTCCCTCAGCACCGGATTTACTTCATGATTGGTTTGCCCTGCATTTAAAGATGTGTTACTTAAACTGATACATTTCACCATTACTTGAGATGAAGATGCGGAGCCTATACATTTCCCTTTTTCCCTTCAGTGGTTAAATCTAATGGATAATTCAATTGCCTTGATCATGAGCTAACTTCTTCATGTGTATTATATCGTTTGTACTGAACATTCATTGGGAGTGGATGGATTATAACTTTCCATTTATGATGAGCTGTTGACTCTTACTGCTAGCAAATACACTCATAGGTCGCTTTGTTAGATACCTCCTGTACCTAATGAGGTGGCTGCCAAGTGTATGTTCAGGACTTTCTGCTGCTGTATCCCATCCACCTCAAGGTTCAACGTCCTGTGCGTTCAGAGATGCTGTTCTGCACAACACTGTTGTAGCTCATCATCATTTGAATTACAAACAACAGGAATTCTGCAGATGCTGGAAATTCAAGCAACACACATCAAAGTTGCTGGTGAATGCAGCAGGCCAGGCAGCATCTCTAGGAAGAGGTGCAGTCGACGTTTCAGGCCGAGACCCTTCGTCAGGACTAACTGAAGGAAGAGTGAGTAAGAGATTTGAAAGTGGGAGGGGGAGATCCAAAATGATAGGAGAAGACAGGAGGGGGAGGGATGGACCCAAGAGCTGGACAAGTGATTGGCAAAAGGGATACGAGAGGATCATGGGACAGGAGGTCCGGGAAGAAAGGCGGGGGGGAGGTGGAACCCAGAGGATGGGCAAGGGGTATATTTAGAGGGACAGAGGGAGAAAAAGGAGAGTGAGAGAAAGAATGTGTGTATAAAAATAAGTAACAAATCTCTTACTCACTCTTCCTTCAGTTAGTCCTGACAAAGGGTCTCGGCCTGAAACGTCGACTGCACCTCTTCCTAGAGATGCTGCCTGGCCTGCTGCGTTTACCAGCAACTTTGATGTGTGTCATTTGAATTACTGTCACTTACCTGTCAGCCTGAATTAGCCTGCCTATTCTCCTCTGACCTGTCTCATTAACAAGATGTTTTCGCCAACAGAACTGCTGCTCGCTGGATGTTCTTTGTTTTTTGCACCATTCTCTGTAAACTTTACAGATGATTGTGTATGAAAATCCCAGGAGATCAGCAGTTTCTGAAATAGCTCAAACCACCCTGTCTGGCACCAGCAAACATTCCACAGTCAAAGTCACTTAGACCACAATTTTTCCTCGTTCTGATATTTGGTCTGAACAACAACTGTACATCTTGACCATGTCTGCATGCTTTAAGCATTGAGTTGTCACCACACGATTGGCTGATTAGGTATTTGCATTAACGAGTAGGTGTACAGGTGTACCTAATAAAGTGGCCTCTGAGTGTGTATCACAATGGGCTTGTCTATTCCTGATCCAACAGTAACAATATTTTGGTGTCAGGGGCAAATCCAATCAAAAATCATCACAGAGGCATGTAGAGCAAGCTCTGCCTATAAAACATGTGAAAAATTGTTTACAGCTAATGAAGCTACATCCACAAACATTGAATGTTCGTGAGGGTCCTTGATACTGAAGAATTCATTTACCAAACCTAAAGTGTTATGTCACCTAAATAGTTTTAGATAACAGAAATTATTGAAGCAAATTCTAAAGTGTAAATTACATTTCATTTGTTCCTCTCAAGTCAAATAACGCACTCTATTCTGTGCAAGGCTCCTCCGCATAACATAGAATAGTACAGCACAGTACAGGCCCTTCAGCCCACAATGTTGTGCCGACCCTCAGACCCTGCCTCCCATATAACCCCCCCACCTTAATTTCCTCTATATACCTGTCTAGTAATCTCTTAAACTTCTCTAGTGTATCTGCCTCCACCACTGACTCAGGAAGTGCATTCCACGCACCAACCACTCTCTGAGTAAAAAACCTTCATCTAATACCCCCCTTGAACTTCCCACCCCTTACCTTAAAGCCATGCCCTCTTGTATTGAGCAGTGGTGCCCTGGGGAAGAGGCGCTGGCTATCCACTCTATCTATTCCTCTTATTATCTTATACACCTCTATCATGTCTCCTCTCAATCTCCTTCTCTTCAAAGAGTAAAGCCCTAGCTCCCTTAATCTCTGATCATAATGCATACTCTCTAAACCAGGCAGCATCCTGGTAAATCTCCTCTGTACCCTTTCCAATGCTTCCACACCCTTCCTATAGTGAGGCGACCAGAACTGGACACAGTACTCCAAGTGTGGCCTAACCAGAGTTTTATAGAGCTGCATCATTACATCGCAACTCTTAAACTCTATCCCTCGACTTATGAAAGCTAACACCCCATGACTTTCTTAACTACCCTATCCACCTGTGAGGCAACTTTCAGGGATGTGTGGACATGTACCCCCAGATCCCTCTGCTCCTCCACACTACCAAGTATCCTGCCATTTACTTTGTACTCTGCCTTGGAGTTTGTCCTTCCAAAGTGTACCACCTCACACTTCTCTGGGTTGAATTCCATCTGCCACTTCTGCATCCTATCAATGTCTCTCTGCAATCTTTGACAATCCTCTACACTATGTACAACACCACCAACCTTTGTGTCGTCTGCAAACTTGCCAACCCACCCTTCTACCCCCACATCCAGGTCGATAATAAAAATCACGAAAAGTAGAGGTCCCAGAACAGATCCTTGTGGGACACCACTAGTCACAATCCTCCAATCTGAATGTACTCCCTCCACCACAACCCTCTGCCTTCTGCAGGCAAGCCAATTCTGAATCCACCTGGCCAAACTTCCCTGGATCCCATGCCTTCTGACTTTCTGAATAAGCCTACTGTGTGGAACCTTGTCAAATGCCTTACTAAAATCCATATAGATCACATCCACTGCACTACCCTCATCTATATGCCTGGTCACCTCCTCAAGGAACTCTATCAGGCTTGTTAGACACGATCTGCCCTTCACAAAACCATGCTGACTATCCCTGATCAGACCATGATTCTCTAAATGCCCAGAGATCCTATCTCTAAGAATCTATAGCTTTCCCACCACAGACATAAGGCTCACTGGTCTGTAATTATCCAGACTATCCCTACTACCTTTTTTGAACAAGGGGACAACATTCGCCTCCCTCCAGTCCTCCGGTACCATTCCCGTGGACAACGATGACATAAAGATCCTAGCCGGAGGCTCAGCAATCTCTTCCCTCGCCTCGTGGAGCAGCCTGGGGAATATTCCGTCAGGCCCCAGGGACTTATCTGTCCAAATATATTTTAACAACTCCAACACCTCCTCTCCCTTAATATCAACATGGTCTAGAACATCAACCTCACTCATATTGGCCTCACCATCATCAAGTTCCCTCTCATTGGTGAATACCGAAGAGAAGTATTCATTGAGGACCTCGCTCACTTCCACAGCCTCCAGGCACATCTTCCCACCTTTATCTCTAATCAGTCCTACCTTCACTCCTGTCATCCTTTTTTTCTTCACATAATTGAAGAATGCCTTGGGGTTTTCCTTTACCCTACTCGCCAAGGCCTTCTCATGCCCCCTTCTTGCTCTTCTCAGCCCCTTCTTAAGCTCCTTTCTTGCTTCCCTATATTCCTCAATAGACCCATCTGATCCTTGCTTCCTAAACCTCATGTATGCTACCTTCTTCCACCTGACTAGATTTTCCACCTCACTTGTCACCCATGGTTCCTTCACCCTACCATTCTTTATCTTCGTCACCGGGACAAATTTATCCCTAACATCCTGCAAGAGATCTCTGTACATCGACCACATGTCCATAGTACGTTTCCCTGCAAAAACATCATCCCAATTCACACCCGCAAGTTCTAGCCTTGTAGCCTCATAATTTGCCCTTCCCCAATTAAACATTTTCCTGTCCTCTCTGATTCTATCCTTTTCCATGATAATGCTAAAGGCCAGGGAGTGGTGGTCACTGTCCCCCAGATGCTCACCCACTGAGAGATCTGTGACCTGACCCGGTTCATTACCTAATACTAGATCTAGTATGGCATTCCCCCTGGTCGGCCTGTCCACATACTGTGACAGGAATCTGTCCTAGACGCACTTAACAAACTCTGCCCCATCTAAACCCTTGGAACTAATCAGGTGCCAATCAATATTCGGGAAGTTAAAGTCACCCATGATAACAACCCTGTTATTTTTGCACCTTTCCAAAATCTGCCTCCCAATCTGTTTCTCTGTATCTCTGCTGCTACCAGGGGGCCTATAGAATACCCCCAGTAGAGTAACTGCTCCCTTCCTGTTCCTGACTTCCCCCCGTACTGATTCAAAAGAGGATCCTACTACATTACCCACCCTTTTTGTAGCTCTAATAGTATTCCTGACCACTAATGCTACCCCTCCTCCCCTTCCCCCCCCCCACCCCTATCACTTTAAAGCACTGAAATCCAGGAATATTGAGAATCCATTCCTGCCCTGGTGACAGCCAAGTCTCTGTAATGGCCACTACATCATAATTCCATGTATGTATTCAAGCTCTCAGTTCATCACCTTTGTTCCTGATGCTCCTTGCATTGAGGTACACACACTTCAGCCCTTCTACCTTACTGTCTTTACACGGTTTATTCTGCTTCCCCTTCCTCAAAGCCTCTCTGTATGTTAGATCTGGCTTTACTCTCTGCACTTCTCTCACTGCGCTATCGCTCGGGGTCCCATCCCCTTTGCAAATTAGTTTAAACCCTCCCGAACCATGCTAGCAAACCTACCTGCAAGGATATTGCTCCCCCTCGAGTTCAGGTGCAACCCATCCAATCTGTACAGGTCCCACCTTCCCCAGAAGAGATGCCAGTGGTCCAAAAATCTAAAACCCTGCTCCCTGCACCAACTCCTCAGCCACGCATTCAACTGCCATCTCCTCCAATTCTTACCATCACTGTCACGTAGCACTGGCAGCAATCCTGAGAACGCTACCCTTGAGGTCCTGGTCTTCAGTCTTCTGCCTAGTTACCGAAACTCACACTTGAGGACCTCATCCCTCTTCCTGCCTATGTCGTTGGTACCAATGTATATCACGACTTCTGGTTGCTTTCTCTCTCGTACCAGGATGTCATGCACCCGGTGAGAAACATCCCGGACCCTGGCACCCAGGAGGCAACAAACCATGCGGGGGTCCTTCTCACGTCCACAAAATCTCCTGTCTGCTCCCCTGACTATAGAGTTTCCAATGATGACAGCTCTCCTCTTCTCCGTCCCACCCTTCTGCACCACTGGGTCAGACTCAGTGCCAGAGGCCCTGCCGCCGTGGCTCACACCTGGTCGGTCGTCCCCGCCAACAGTATCCAGGACTGTAAACTTATTATTCAGGGGAATGGCTACAGGGGTGCTCTGCACTACCTGTCTGCTCACCTTCGCTTTCCCTCCTCTGACTGTCACCCAATGACCTGCTTCCGACAGCCTAGGTGTGACTACCTTCTTGTAGCTCTCATCTGTGACTGCCTCATTCTCCCTTATGAGTCAAAGGTCATCGAGCTGCTGCTCCAGATTCCTTACACGGTCTTCCAGATCTCCCAGCTGTAGGCAGTTCTGGCAGATGTGACTCTGTGGGAGAGGGGCGTTCCCCCAAGACTGCCACATCTCACATGAGAGGCAAATCACCATCTCAGGAGGCATTGTAAAGACTAACTGCGAGCAAGCTTGTCCTCCGCCTCTTCTCGTCGAAGCCTCTCGAGTCAAAGCCTCAAAGTTCCACTCCTTCACTGGCCCACTCACTCACTGGCAGCTTTCCAACTGCTGGCTGAACTTTGTGAGATGCAGCATAGTAGCACATTTGGGGAAATCGCTGGTGAACTTTGGTCAGCAAGTTCAGATGTTAGACATAGGGAACTGTGCTGAGAAATAGTTCTACTCCGAATTGAGTATTTCCCAGCAGGTTCTGGTCAAAGCTAAACACTGCGTTCTGAAGAACTTCTCGAGTTGAGTCAATTGGTTGTTGTTTAGAAGTAATTGGGATAGTAGAATGCCAGTACCTAGTGACCTGGAGTCTTTGACTTTCCATGTGTTTTTCTGCACAATGTGTCAGCGTATTGACAATGTTGTTGCATATAGGTGTAGATCTCCACAACTTCTTGGTGGTGGGAGGGAAGAGTATCCCCACTGTATTTCAAGGAGACCCCGTGTGATTTTGTGTAGCACCTGGCTGCTGATGCGGGTGTCTCCCAGCACGCTTGTTCTGCACCACACATCAATTACAAGGTGTATTTGTTTGAATATTTTGATTTTACTGTTATTTTATTCCTGTATTATCTAAAATCATTCTTATGTACTGACCCTGCAAGGAAAATGGCCAGGCATTCTGCTTTATCTGTGAATTCTCAAGAAATGTGGACAAGAGGTTTGTTAGTGCGGACCATGAATTGATAGATTTGGTGTTGGAATGGAAAACAATGAAATCAGGAACTTGGCTACTTCCAGTGTACAGGTCATCCAGACAAAGCGAAGGAGATGTGGGCCGAGTTGGGTGTTATTTTTTTATCTGAACTTAAAGCAAGATGGCGCCGGTGAGCCAAGGCAACATCCTGCGGGCAACGTTGGATGCCCAAGTTTGATTCTATTAGGGTTATTATTGTGTTATGGATTTATTGAATATGCCTGCAGAAATTAATATGAGGACGTAAATGACATATAATGGATGTGCTGAAACTGGAGAGAGTTCAAAGGTTAACAAAAGTTATTCCAGGATTGAATGGTTTGTCATATGAAGAGCATTTGATGGCTCTGGGCCTGTATTCACTAGAATTCAGAAGAATGAGGGGTGACTTCATTGAAACCTGTCGAATGGTGAAAGGCCTTGATAGAGTGGATGTGGAGAGGATATTTTCTGTGGTGGGAGAGTCTAAGACCCGAGGACGCAGCCTCAGAATAGAGGGAAGTCCTTTTTGAATGGAGATGAGGAGAAATTTTTTTAGCTAGGGAGTGGTGAATCTGTGGAATTCTTTGCCACAGGTAGCTGTGGAGGCTGTCTTTATATTTAAGGCAGAGGTTGATAGATTCTTGATTGGTCAGGGCATGAAGGAATGTGGGAGAAAGGAGGAGATTGGGGCTGAGAGGAAAATTGAATCAGCCATGATGAAATGGCAGAGCAGACACGATGGGCTAAATGGCCTAATTCTTCTCCTATATCTTATGGTCTTGTATATGTACTTTACAAAATGACAAGGGAACTGCTTCAAGTGTTAGCGAAACAAAATAGTTGTACTGAAAGCAAATGAAAGTGAAGATATTTTATTTGCATCTGAGGCAATCCTGGCTGGTGAATCCTCAGGGGTGCATTGTTTCAGGTTGGGAATCCATCCATTGCACTGGACCAGAAAATTATTCTGTAGTCAACAATTTATCATCTTATCTCTTTGTGGAGAGCATTGACAATGAAATGGCAAATGAGAGCATGTTGACTTGTGTGGCTGCATTGTGTCAATGCTGATAGTCAAACAGATCAAATGGTACCTTTGCCTTTACTTATTGATATTCTCAGTGCATTGAAAACTGCCGTACATTCCTTAATTCTGGGCGTGCCCGTGTATGGTTGTTTCTGTGAATTGCGTCAAATGTCAAATCCTCACTTGACAAATAGCTGCATGGTCAAAGAACATTTATCAACCACAGACACAGTTAATTCGTACTTGGCTAGTACATACTTGGTAATTGATTTTGCTTGCAAAGTAATTCTCTTGGAGCAAACATTTTTCTGATTAATGTGCAAAAAGAATAATATTGATGAGCAGAAACTGGACTGTTGAGCAAGTAAAATCACTTAAACGTGAGAAAATTAATGGAGCGGGCGATGTTGTAGTGGGCGATGGAGTAAAGGGAGACAGAGTAGGAAGTCTTTGGCTCCTGAGGCTTTAGCGAGCAGAGGCTGAGGACGAGCTTCACTCCAAGTGAGGTAAGGCCGGGTAAGTTCCTTTAATAAATCTAATTACCTTAAGAGTAGGTAGTAGAGGCAGCAGTTAGGGCAGCTGAGTGCTCTATTTGCAGGATGTGGGAAGTCAGGGCGAGCACAATTGTCTCTGATGACTACACCTGTAAAAGGTGCATCCAGCTGCAGCTCCTGACAAACCGAGTCAGGGAACTGGAGCTGGAGCTAGATGAACTTTGGATCATTCGGGAGGCAGAGGCAGAAATAGAGAGGAGTTACAGGGAGATAGTCACCCCTAGGAGTCAGGAGACAGGTAGCTGGGTGACTGTCAGGAGAGGGAAGGGGAATAGACAGAATGAGCAGAGCACCCCTGTGGCCGTTCCCACCAATAATAAGTACATCGTTTTGGATACTGTTGATGGGGATGACCTACCAGGGACAAGTTGCAGTGATTGCGTCTCTGGCACCAAGACGGGACCCTCAGCTCAGAAAGGAAGGAGGGAAAAGAGGAGAGCAATAGTGATAGGGGATTCGATAGTTAGGGGTACAGATAAGAGGTTCTGTGGAAGAGATCGAGAATCCCGGATGGTCTGTTGCCTCCCTGGTGCCAAGGTCTGCGATATCTTGGATCGAGTTCTCGGTATTCTCAGGAGAGGGTGAGCAGCCGGAAGTCATGGTCCATGTAGGGACGAATGACGTGGGTAGGAAGAGTGAGGAGGTCCTGAAAGGTGAGTTTAGGGAGTTAGGTGTCAAGTTAAAGGACAGGACCTCCAGGATAGCAATCTCAGGATCGCTACCAGTGCCACATGCAGGCGGGTTTAGAAATAGTAAGATAGTGCAGATCAACACAAGGCTGAAGACATGGTGCAGGAGGGAGGGCTTCAGATTTATAGATAATTGGGCAGTTTTCCAGGGAAGGTGGGACCTGTTCCAGGGGGACGGTTTACATTTGAAGTGGAGGGGGACAAATATTCTTGCAGTAGGTTTGCTAGAGAGGCTTCAGTGAATTTAAACTAGATACGTGGGGCGTGGGGGGGGGGGCAACCAGAGTGTAGGAACAGATGTAGGGGAGAAGGAAGAAAAAGAAAATAGTAAAGTTGTTTGCACCATTAGTGATAAACAGAGAGTATAAGGTGGAAAATTTTTTAAATGCATTTATTTTAATGCTAGGAGCATTATAAGAAAGGTGGATGAGCTTAAAGCATGGGTTGATACCTGGAAGTATGATGTGGTAGCTATCAGTGAAACATGGTTACAAGAGAAGTGTGATTGGCAACTAAATATTCCTGGATTTCATTGCTTCAGGTGTGATAGAATTGGTGGGACAAAAGGGGAAGGTGTTGCATTGCTTGTCAGAGAAAATATTATAGTGGTGCTCTGGCAGGATAGATTAGAGGGCTCGTCTAGGGAGGCTATTTGGGTGGAATTGAGGAATGGGAAAGGTGTAGTAACACTTATAGGGGTGTATTATAGACCACCAAATGGGGAGTGAAAATTGGAGGAGCAAATTTGTAAGGAGATAGCAGATATTTGTAGTAAGCACAAGGTTGTGATTGTGAGAGATTTTAATTTTCCACACATAGACTGGGAAGCCCATACTGTATAAGGGCTGGATGGTTTGGAGTTTGTAAAATGTGTGCAGGATAGTTTTTTGTAGCAATACATAGAGGTACCAACTGGAGAAGGAGTAGTGTTGGATCTCTTGTTAGGGAATGAGATAGGTCAGGTGACGGAGGTTTGTGTTGGGGAGCACTTCGGGTCCAGTGATCACAATGCCATTAGTTTCAATATAATTATGGAGAAGGATAGGTCTGGACCCAGGGTTGAGATTTTTGATCAGAGAAATGCTAACTTTGAGGAGATGTGAAAGGATTTAGAAGGAGTGGATTGGGACAATTTGTTTTATGGGAAGGATGTCATCGAGAAATGGAGGTCACTTAAAGGTGAAATTTTGAGGGTACAGAATCTTTATGTTCCTGTTAGGTTGAAAGGAAAGGTTAAAAGTTTGCGAGAGCCATAGTTTTCAAGGGATATTGGAAACTTGGTTTGGAAAAAGAGAGATATCTACAATAAATATAGGCAGTGTGGAGTAAATGAGGAACTGGAGAAATATAAAGAATTTAAAAAGAATCTTAAGAAAGAAGTTAGAAAAGCTAAAAGAAGATATGAGGTTGCTTTGGTAAGTAAGTGAAAATAAATCCAAAGGGTTTCTACAGTTATATTAGTAGAAAAAGGATAGTGAGGGATAAAATTGGTCCCTTAGAGAATCAGAATGGACAGCTATGTGTGGAGCCAAAAGAGATGGGGGAGATTCTGAACAATTTCTTTTCTTCAGTACAGTATTCACTAAGGAGAAGGATATTGAATTGTGTAAGGTAAGGGAAACAAATAGGGTAGTTATTGGAAACTATGAGGATTATAGAAGAGGAAGTACTGGCGCTTTTAAGGAATATAAAAGTGGATAAGTCTCCGGATCCTGACAGGATATTCCCTAGGACCTTGAGGGTAGTTAGTATAGAAATAGCAGGGGCTCTGACAGAAATATTTCAAATGTCATTAGAAATGGGGATAGTGCTGGAGGATTGGCGTATTGCTCCTGTGGTTCCATTGTTTAAAAAGGGTTCTAAGAGTAAACCTAGCAATTATTGGCCAGTAAGTTTGACATCAGTGGTGGGTAAATTGATGGAAAGTATTCTTAGAGATGGTATATATAATTATCTGGGTAGACAGGGTCTGATTAGGAACAGTCAACATGGATTTGTGTGTGGAAGGTCATGTTTGACAAATCTTATTGAATTTTTTGAAGAGGTTACTAGGAAAGTTGACGAGGGTAAAGTGGTGGACGTTGTCTATATGAACTTCAGTAAGGCCTTTGACAAGGTTCCACACGGAAGGTTAGTTAGGAAGATTCATTTGTTAGGTATTAATATTGAAGTAGTAAAATGGGTTCAGCAGTGGCTGGATGGGAGACGTCAGGGATTAGTGGTGGATAGCTTTTTGTCATATTGGAGGCCAGTGACTAGTGGTGTGCCTCAGGGATCTGTACTGGGTCCAGTGTTGTTTGTCATATACATTAATGATTTGGATGAATGGGTGGTAAATTGGATTAATAAGTGTGCAGGTGATTCTAAGATAGGCGGCATTGTGGATAATGAAGTAGGTTTTCAAAGCTTGCAGAGAGATTTAGGCCAGTTAGAAGAGTGGGCTGAAAGATGGCAGATGGAGTTTAATGCTGATAAATGTGAGGTGCTACATTTTGGTAGGACTAATCAAAATAGGACATACATGGTAAATGGTAGGGCATTGAGGAATGCAGTAGAACAGAGGGATCTAGGAATAATGGTGCATAGTTCCCTGAAGGTGGAATCTTATGTGAATAGGGTGGTGAAGAAGGCTTTTGGTATGCTGGCCTTTATAAATCACAGCATTGAGTATAGGAGTTGGGATGTAATGTTGAAATTGTACAAGGCATTGGTGAGGCCAAATTTGGAGTATTGTGTACAGTTCTGGTCACCAAATTACAGGAAAGATGTTAACAAAATAGAGAGAGTACAGAGAAGATTTACTAGAATGTTACCTGGGTTTCATCGCCTAAGTTACAGAGAAAGGTAACACACATCAAAGTTGCTGGTGAACGCAGCAGGCCAGGCAGCATCTGTAGGAAGAGGAGCAGTCGACGTTTCAGGCCGAGACCCTCAACTTTGATGTGTGTTGCTTGAATTTCCAGCATCTGCAGAATTCCTGTTGTTTACAGAGAAAGGTCTTTATTCTTTGGAGCATAGAAGGTTGACGGGGGACTTGATAGAGGTATTTAAAATTATGAGGGGGATAGATAGAGTTGATGTGGACAGGCTTTTTCCATTGCGAGTAGGGGAGATTCAAACAAGAGGACATGAGTTAAGAGTTAAAGGGCAAAAGTTTAGTGGTAACATGAGGTGGAACTTCTTTACTCAGAGAGTGGTAGCTGTGTGGAACGAGCTTCCAGGAGAAGTGGTTGAGGCAGGTTCTACGTTGTCATTTAAAGTTAAATTGGATAGGTATATGGACAGGAATGGAATGGAGGGTTATGGGCTGAGTGCAGGTCGGTGGGACTAGGTGAGAGTAAGAGTTCGGCATGGACTAGAAGGGCCAAGATGGCCTGTTTCCGTGCTGTAATTGTTATATGGTTATATAAAATGAAAGTACAGGAAGTGCTTATGGAGCTTTCCATTGTGACAGGTCATTATTGTGGGTAACGATGGCATTCAGGTCAGGGGTCAGCAGTTAGCAATGAAAGATGAGGATGATTTTGCCAAATTGGATGTGTGTGATTAGCATTTTAATAAGGTCTTGTGTTCAGTGTGCAATAATGAGCAAAACATCTAGCATTCAAATGGAGTTTCTGCCCTTCTAACTTTCCCAGACATCCCACCTCTCCCGGAACTTCTGGGAGTCTCCCGCATATTAATAGTGGCTCCCTGATGCCCGCAAATTATATACAATATCACGGAAATCAATTTTTTTGAGAGCAAGCGAGAGAAAAGCAAGAGAGAGTGCGAGAGAGAAGCGCGTGCGCGAGCGAGAGCCAAGGCAAGCGAGTACGCAAGAGAGAGCTTGAGAGCGCGTGAGCAACCACGAGAGAGAGAGAGCGCACCATGGCAGAGTGTTCCAAAGAAATATAAAACGTACGTCACCCCGGACTATTACTAAAGTGTACCCCTGCCTAATAGGGGTCAAAAATAATGACAGTGTTGCTCACTGCACTGTTTGCAACAGTGACTTTTCTATTGCCCATGGTGGGTTAAGACTGTAAAAGACATGTTGAGGTGAGTTTAACAGGTGTCATTCATTCATTAGCATAGCTAATGTTATTTAAACTAGCTGGCTAGCTGCTAAGGATTAACTCTATTGCAGACATCCCACCTCTCCTGGAAGTCTCCTGCAAATTGATGGTGCTACCTCCCTGAAATGAGTTTTTGCAGGGTGGGATGTCTGCTTTCCGGTGTTAGAAAACATCATTTTGAGCTCTAACTTTAGTTGAAGTGAATGGCAGAGAGTTGTAAAATTTAAGCAGAACAATTTACAAGTTATCTTGTAAATAACTTATTGGCCAATATTTTTTTTTATATATTTCAAAATATACTTTATTCAAAAATAAATATATACAATAAACCATTCAATAACTTTTCAGTGCGTCCCTCAGCACGTACTCCTACAGCCGAGAGTGTGCCAGTCGGCAGCATTCTCCCACGGACATCTCCATGTGCTGGTAGATCATCAAGTTTCGGGCTGACCAAAGAGCGTCTTTCACCGAGTTGATGATCTGCCAGCAGCACCGGATGTTGGTCTCCGTGTGCGTCCCCGGGAACAGCCCGTAGATCAGAGAGTCCTCTGTTACGCAGCTGCTGGGGATAAAACGTGACACTAGCCCGTCCATCCTCCTCCACACCCTCTTTGCGAACTGGCAGTGTGCAAAGAGGTGGGTCACAGACTCCTCCTCACTGCGGTCCTCCCGTGGGCAGTGAGGTGTGGGGACGACATTCTGGGCGTACAGGAGGGCTCTGACTGGGAGGGCCCCTCTCACCGCCAGCCAGGCGAGGTCTTGGTGCCTGTTGGTGAGATCTGGCGATGAGGCATTTTGCCAGATGAACTGGACAGTCTGCTCAGGGAACCACCCCACTGTGTCCATCACGTCCTTCTCCTGCAGTGCCTGCAGGACACTTCGTGCCGACCACTGCCTGATGGCCCTGTGGTCAAAGGCGTTCTCCTGGAAGAACTTTGCTACGTGGGACAGGTATGCCGGCAATGACCAGCTGACTGGGGCGTTGCGCGGGAGTGGGGCCAGACCCATCCTTCGTAGCCAGGGCGACAAGTAGAACCTGGGCACATAGTGGTACTTGGTGCCCACATACCTGGGCTCTACACACAACCTGATGCAGCCACATACGAAGCTGACCATCAGGGTGAGGGCGACATTGGGGACGTTCTTGCCCCCGTTGTCCAGGGACTTGTGCATGACGGTCCGTCTCACCCGCTCCATCTTGGATCCCCAGACGAATCTGAAGACAGCCCGGGTGATTTTCGAGCTGTAGGAGCGGGGGACGGGCCAGACCTGCGCCAAGTACAGCAGCCCTGAGAGCACCTCACACCTGATGATCAGGTTCTTGCCCGTTATCGACAGGGAGCGCCCTCCCCACAGTCCCAGTTTCTGTTTCACCTTGGCAGTCCGCTCCTGCCAGTTCTTGTTGCACGCCTCAGCCCCTTCGAACCAGATCCCCAACACCTTCACGTGGTCAGACCTGATGGTGAAGGGGATGCTGGATCGGTCGGGCCAGTTGCCGAAGAGCGGTTGACCCTGGCCCCCGACGCTAGCTCGAACTGTTCGCAGGTGCCAATCAACCTGCGAACTGATCTCGGATCAGAGCAGAAGACGGTGACGTCGTCCATGTACAGGGAGGTTTTTACTTGGGTCCCTCCACTGCCTGGCAGCGTCACCCTTCTTATGCCCTCATCCCTCCTGTTGGCTTCGGCAAAGGGTTCTATGCAACAGACAAACAAGACAGGGGAGAGGGGACAGCCCTGCCTGACTCCAGACCTGATGGGGAAGCTGTCTGTTTCCCACCCGTTGACCTGGACTGCACTACGGATGTCTTTGTAGAGCAGTCTGATCCAATTCAAATCAGACTTTCTTAAGTATGTTTCCCCCTCTGGTATAGTGGCGACAATATGCTAAATCTGCTAACACTTTGAAGGATCCACAGTTTAGTTAGGTTTCCTTCATTGTTTGCAAACAGATGAAAAACAAAATTAGACATTGTGAAAATTTGTAGTCTTTTTCTTGATCAAAGAGGACCCACAGATTAATTTTTAGGTTGCTCTATTCAAAGCATGTAATTTCATGCCTTAATCACTGGTAACAATTGCAGATGAGACAGACTTAGTAAAACTTGTATGCGGTTTATTAAATATCCATATTTGAACTATTTGTATTAGTAATGCAAATACAGGCACAGATAAATTAATTTGTGCTTTGATGTTACATTCTGAATACTCTGTGCACAGCATTTTGTTCTTTTCAGACTGTCGCCATTTTAGCTTTTAAAAATAGTGTATTTTCAATACATATTTCGACTCTTCACTTGAAGGTGCTGTGTCCTGTCATACATTTCTGTGCTCCGTTTATTTTACATATAGTGTAAAATGTAATTCTTCATGCTGTGGTGTGTCAGTGGAGTACTTGAAAGCCTGCAGCTGGGCCTGATCCATCTGTATCCACCTACATCTTGAGCAGAAAAATTTTCTACACTATAATCAGAAGCAGCAAGCTTGGCTGATTTTCTTCTTGTTTTTCTTGCCTCCTTCTCATCTGCCTTCGTTTACTCTGCAAGGGCAGAGGGTTTGTACGTTGTTATGTCTTGAAAAATAAAATGCAGCCCGTTTTTGAAATAATGAGATGTCAGTGTTTACATTCTTGCACTAGGCAAAGATTTTTTATGTGTTGCTGTGATGACTTGATTGCAAACTTGTGTAATTGAAAAGTTGCCATCTAATTGCCAAAACGAGCAGTGGGCCATTTTTGATACTCCTCGTGTAAGTAAAGACTGAATTTTCAGTTTGCATAACTAAATCTGTATTATGTATCATTGGATTAACTGGTAGATTCTTTATCGTAATGGTTGGTTGTGCAGCATCAGTCTGGCATTTTTTGTTCATCAGTTACATAGCGGAGGTCTTATCTCGAGATACAGGTTCAAGTTCTCAACTATGCAGTGAACTGTAAATCTGTGCTTGATCTGTCTACTCATCGCTGTTTGGAAACATCCTCCAAAAATTAATTTGAGGCTAATTTCTACTTGGAGACTAGTGCTAAACAAAACAGTTTACCCAAAACCACTTAAGACTGTTTGTGCTATATTTTAAATAGATGTACAGAGGGTATGACAAATAGCAAATTCCTGTGAATATTTTATGGAGAGTATTGGCCCAACATATATTGGAAGATACACTGCTGTTGATTTGATTGATGCTGGGAAGATATTCATCTGCTGATGATGTACTTCAGGATGGGTTTAGAAGAATTTTAAGATGCAAGTGATTGTAAACTCATAGCAATGCTCATCCATGATCTCATCTTTTGTTGTGCCTTTGTGTTCCTCTGACAGCTGGCTAAAAAGATAAGAGAGAAGTTTAATCGCTATCTCGATGTAGTGAATCGGAACAAGCAAGTAGTGGAAGCGTCATACACAGCACACTTAACGTCACCGTTGACGGCTATCCAAGACTGCTGCACTATTCCGCCCTCGATGATGGAGTAGGTATTTTTTTTACACCGATTTGCAGATTCTAACAATGATTGTATGTGGCAGTACAATGTTGAAAATTTATCGGTAGAAGGGCAGCAATTCTGATGTGATAACCAAATCAACATGTTTTATGCTCTCCCTTATTCATTGATTCCTGCAAGAGTACTGATCCATTGCCTCAGTGCCATTGTTAAAGCCCACTGTTGTGTAATGGGTAGTTTTTTGTGAAGGTCAGCACACTTAAATATTGCCTAACTATATAACAGAGTCTTTGCTTTTGTTTTGTCTGTCTTTCACGCTCACATTGGTACAATTGTACTGTTACTCCCATGACAGCTTCCATCCACTAACTCAGCACAGACTGGGCTTTAAATTTGGTATTGCCCATGCCAGCGTGGGCAGCTAGAGCCCATCGCTTCAATCCTTATCTCCTTTTCACTTTGTCAACCAGTCATCACATCTTTTATCTTTCCTCTCTTCATTACTTAGTTTCTCAAATTCGTAACTCAATCCTCACTACACTTTTCATCCTAATTCCTTGTACTCTTGTTTCCCTCTTTGATGTTGGGGATGTTTTTCATCTTTATTTGATATAACGATTTCTTTATATAGAAAAATCCTCTTTCAGTATCTGAAACTTGCTTGATTAGTCTCTTGTGACCTGAATTTAGCCCACATCATAGATGTGGACATTTTCACCTTGCATCTACTAGCAACTGTACCCACACTGTCCTCCAAAGTGGACTTCACAATGATCTTTATGGTCAGATGCTGAGTGTCTTGTGAGAAGTGGATGATTGTAGGGAGATGAAGTCATAATTTCTGTATCTTCAGTAGTTTTATTATCTCCCAAGAAATTGTCTTGGACTGACCTGAACTCTGCATAACCTGAGACTTTAACCTGAAGAGTACATAACCTGAGTGTTGGGCCTGGTCTGCATTCCACCACAAAGGCCACATTTTGTTCCACCAGTGTAGAAGGATCTACCTCACCCTATTTAATAGTGAAATACCATGCTTTTGTGTCGCATAGGTGCCAGTTCTCTTCTGCAGTTCTTTCTCAAATCTGTCCACAGCTCGACAATCTGTACCTTTGCCCACTCTAAGTAATGTTTGACCTCAGTAATATCTTTCTGTAATTATCTTTCTCAGTAGTTTCTTTCACTCTTCTCCAAGTCTCTCCAACAATGGCTTCTAGTACTACTTCAATCACATGCCACAAGTCTGTTTTGCTCCCATGTACTTTCAGTCATCTAAGTTGCTTACTCTGGAGTTTCCTGAAAGGCATTGTCTTCTAAGCGAACGTGTCAAACAATCTCCTTCTCAGAGTACATTTCTGAGAAGCACTTTGTTAAATTAAGTCATGTAAAGCTACATTAAAATAAGTGGCTACGCACCTTCATTGAGTGTATTTGTGTGTGTTACATCAATTGGTAAAGCTATTATCTTCGTAATTGTGTGGAATGTAATATTTAGATTATTACATAAGAAAAAAAAGCAATGCGGATAAATTAAGGGAAAGGAATAAATAAATCATAAAGGAGACCTGGCTCTCTAAGGAGTATCGAAACAGAATATATCCACAAACTGCCAGAGGGGAAGTGCTAAACTTAGAAGCTAAAGGTACAGCAGACCCAGATCTCAGAATAGTATTCTAGGATTGGTAATGGAACAAGACCTCCATATTGATGATAAGGGTGCTACGGCAGCATAGTGGCTAGCACAATGCTGTTACAGTTCGGGGTGTTGGAGTTCAGAGTTCAATTCCAACGTCATCTGTAAGGAGTTTGTATGTCCTCCCCGTGATGAACGTGTGGGTTTCCTCTGGGTACTCCGGTTTCCTCCTACAGTCCAAAGACATACCAATTAGCAGGGTAATTGGTCATTGTAAATTGTCCCTTGATTAGGCTGGGGTTAGATCAGTTGCTGACAGCTTGGCTCAAATGGCCTATTTCTTGCGGGATCTCTAAATAAATAAATAAGAATCTATGCTTCATAATCTTCATAACATCCCAGCACTGGTAACAGAATTATATTTACTGAGAAGTAGTCCTGCACTACAGGAGATTCTTTTTTCCCTTTTCTATTGACCATTGGGAATCCAAGCTTGGTCATTCTTTGATCTGGATCAGTAATCTCTGCACAGATGTCTCTGACTCTTTGAGAACCATAGAGTCGCTCGGCAATTCTTCGCCATGGATAAGTAATCTCTGCACCGATGTACCATAAAGTGGCGTAGGTACACCAGGCAATCAGGTGAATGAACATGTCTTTGATGGAGACCAGTCATGTTATTTTGGTTCAGCTTCTGGGGAATACTGAAATGCACTTTCAATTCTCAGGAGGAAACTGGAAAAATCTCAAAAGGGATGGTCATGTTAGAAATGTCCCTGGTATATAGGCTAATTAAGTACCATTGCCCCTATTTTGGCTGATGGATAATTGCTTCATGTTTCTTTCATGCCTCACTTTGATTTCTCCCATCTTTGGTGCCGGTTAACTAGAATTTCAATATGCTGTCTCGAATTTCCGTTTAAATTAGAGCCTTATGTTTTTAAAAAAATTCAGTTTCGTTATTTACTAAATTGTCGGTCAGAACTGGTGTAGCTGTTTGGCTTTGTAGCTGCTCAAGGCACCAGAAGCCTTGTCAGTGATTTGTTTTTATTCACTCCCTGTCTCAGGTAATCAGGAGCTGCAAAGAAGGCATTCTGCATTGCAGTGAAATCAGAGTTTATTGTACGGTGTTAAAGGTTCCAATTGATGGCACTTGTCAAGTGGTCATATGTAGGCATATATCTAGCTAGTGTAATTGTTTAGATGTAATTCCTGCATGGATAGCTTTAGCAGGTCTTGGAGATTAAATATGGGTATCTTTGGTGAACTGCAGTTGTTGCACGAAATGGAGTGCGAGGTTATTCTCACCTCCCGATGGACAATTAGTCAAAGTCATATTTTATGGAGTTGCAGCAGTTTCCTTTCAAAGAGCTACTTTGCCCGCGTCAACTGATCAAGAGTGAAGTAGGTTCATCACTGAAAGTATATCAACATGAACACAAAGTTAATCATTAAATGCAGCAGTAAGTTTAAAACTAATTTAAAAACAGAAACTGCAAGTTCAAAGTTGTAAGCAAAACAGATTCTGCAGATGCTGGAAAACCAGAGCAACACATGCAGTGCCACAAAGATTTTATTGCACTTGTTATCCAACTTCACTAAACCTTTGGGGAAAATTATTTTCTTAACTTTTTATTAATCTTCTGCTAATAGTGTGCACTTGAGATATTTAGACCGTAAGACATAGGAGCAGAATTAGGCCATTCAGCCCATCAAGTCTGCTCCGCCATTCCATCATGGCTGATCCCAGATCCCACTCAACCCTATACCACCTGCCTTCTCGCCATATCCTTTGATGCCCTGATCGATCAGGAAACTATCAACTTCCACCTTCAATATACCCACGGTCTTGGCCTCCACTGCAGTCTGTGGCAGAGCATTCCACAGATTTACCATTCTCTGGCTAAAAAAATTCTTCCTTACCGCTGTTCAAAAGGGTTGTCCCTCAATTTTGAGGCTGTACCCACTAGTTCTGAATACCCACACCACAGGAAACATCTTATCCACATTCACCTAGTATTTTCAACATTCAGTAGGTTTCACTGAGATCACCTGGCATTCTTCTAAATTCCAGTGAGTACAGGCTCAAAGCTCCCAAATGTTCCTTGTATGTTAAACCCTTCACTCCCAGAATCATCATCGTGAACTTCCTCTGGACTCTCTCCAATGACAACACATCCTTTCTGATATATGAGGCCCAAAACTGTTCACAATACTCTCCAAGTGCTGTCCTGACTAGTGTCTTATAGAGGCTCAGCATTATCTCCTTCCTTTTATATTCTATTCCCCTTGAAATAAATAGCAACACTGCATTTGCTGCCTTTAACACAGACTCAATCTGTAAATTAACCTTCTGGGAGTCTTGCGCAAGGACTCCCAAGTCCCTTTGCACCTCTGATGTTTGAACCTTCTCTCCCATTTAGATAATAGTCTGTATTATTGTTATATTTCACCAAAATGCATCATCATACATTTCCCAACAGTATATTCCATCGACCACTTTTTTGCCCATTTTTCTAATTTGTCTAAAGCAATCGCATTGCTTCCTCAGCACTACTTATCCCTCCACCTATCTTCATACCATCTGCAAACATTGCCACAAAGCCATCAATTCCGTTATCTAAATCATTGACAATCATTTCACAATGTGAAAAAGTAACGGTCACAACTCTGATCCCTGAGGAACACTACTAGTCACCGACAGCCAATCAGAAAAGGCCCCCTTTATTCCCACTCACTGCCTCCTACCTGTCAGCCATTCTGCTATCCATGCCAGTATCTTTCCAATATTGCCATAGAATTTTATCTTGTTGAGCAGCCTCATGTGTGGCACCTTATCAAAAGCTTTCTGAAAATCCAAGTAAATGACATCCACTGGCTTTCCTTTGTCCACCCTGCTTGTTACTTCCTCAAAGAATTCTAACAGATTTGTCAAGCAAGATTTCCTTTTACAGAAACCATGCTGACTGACTTGTTTTATCATTAGTCTCCAAGTACCCCGAAACCTCATCCT
Organism: Mobula birostris; assembly: GCF_030028105.1. Taxonomy (NCBI): domain Eukaryota; kingdom Metazoa; phylum Chordata; class Chondrichthyes; order Myliobatiformes; family Myliobatidae; genus Mobula; species Mobula birostris. The sequence continues at coordinate 62,071,504 of NC_092381.1, read as the reverse complement.
TAATGATAGATTCCAACACTCCCAATCACTGAGGTTGGGCTAACTGATCCGTAATTTCCTTTCTTTTGCCTTCCACCCTCCCCCCCTGCCCCTTCTGAAAGACTGGAGTGACATTTGCCATCTTCCAGTCCTCTGGGACCATGCCAGATAAGTGAATCTTGAAAGAGAATGACCAATGCATCCGTTATCACTTCAGCAACCTCTTTTGGGACTCTGGGATGTAGTCCATCTGCTCCAGGTGACTTATCCACCTTAAGACCTTTGAGTTTGCTGTGCACTTTTTCCTTTATAATAGCAATGGCTCCCACTCCTGTTCCTTGACACTCACAGAGCTCTGGCATGCTGCTAGTGTCTTCCACAGTGAAGACAGGTGCAAAGTACCCATTAAGTTAATCTGCCATTTCTTTATCCCCTATTGCTACCTCGACAGCCAGCATCATTTTCCAGTGATCCAATATCAAATCTCACCTCCCTTTTACTCTTTATATAACTGAAAAAACTTTTGGTATCCTGCTTTATATTATTGGCTAGTCTGCCCTCATATTTCATCTCTTCCATTCTTATAGCTTTTCTCATTGCCTTTTGTTGGGTTTTATAAGCTTCCCATTCATCCAATTTGGCACTCACCTTTGCGACTTTATATGCCCTTTCCTGGGCTTTTATGCAGTCCTTACCTTCCTGTGTCAGCCACAGTTGCTTACTCCTGCCTTTTGAGAACAACTACTTCTGTGGGACGTACCTAACCTGCGCCTTGTGAACTATTCCCAGAAACTTCAGCCAACTCTGCTCTACTGTCATCCCCACCAGTTTCTTCCTCTAATCCACCTGGACAAGCTCCTCTCTCGTAGCTCTGTAATTCCATTTATTCCATTGCAATACTGATACATGTGAGTTGTGTTTCTCCCTCTCAAATTGCAGTATGGATTCAGTCATATTATGATCATTGCCTCCTAAGGGTTCCTTTCACCAAAAGGGAAAATAACAGCCATCTGGTATGTTGCCCAAGAGCTATGCTGTCTTGGGTTGCATTGAAAGTGTTACAACTGGAGTCTGTCCAAGAGCATAGCAGAAGGGAAGAAAAAGCAGTTTCCACATCAGCTGGAAAACGCATATCATGGTATTGGATGGATGGGTGGACGTGTCCATAATACCTCTCAGTTCAAGTCAGTATTTTGTGCCTTGGGTAACTTCAGACAAAAGGGAAACATTGGCTCAGTTGATGGACACACAACTGATTGAGTGGTATTGAACAAACCAAATTAGAAAGATTTCAGGCTTACAGCTTGGGCTGCAGTGATGTAAAGCTCGTAGATGGATCAGCAATGGGAATCCTATAGTTGACATCTGGGGAGAAAGAACTGGGTTATGCCTGAGGTTGAATGTTTCATGATGAGGTATAGCTAAGATTAGTTTTCTTCTAACATCCCACATGGAAGAATAATAATTGCCAGCTTACAGTTGATGTAGGCGTGGATATGTGGCCTGAAGCTTAAATGTGCTGTGTAACTGTACCGCAATATAGTTGATGCTCCGGGAGAAGAGAAAATGAGCGAGTAGGTGAGGTCAAACGTTTCGAAATGCAGCATATATTGCTTGAGGAGAGAAAAGAATCGGTTAACTAATAGGGAAGAGCTGTTCTGGCAGACTTAGAAAGTATGTCTGAGTATATATTTTCTTTCCAGTTTCCATATGAGGAAACATCTTGTAAAAATGTGTTTCGCGTGATAAGGCCAATCTGATTTGAGTTGATTTAGACTTTGCTCAGAGTCTGGGTTTTGAAATAAAATTCAAAGAACTGCCAAAGTATGTAGTTTTTATGTTCTGCATTAACCCCAGTTCCCTTACAAATCCTGTTCAGTTGAATAGAAGCCGGTTGATCCAATGGGATTTTACTATGTGAAGTTCAAAGTGCTGAAGCACATCAGAGCATATATCAATCAAGTAAGTGCCTTGCAAGTTGAAGACTGAACTGGCATTTCCAAAGGGAATGAGATCAAAGAGGGTGACTGAGGCCTTGCAGTCTCTCTCTGGAGACAGTGTTTCGATCAGTTGTTCATTAAATTCCATCCAGGAAGAAGTTGGGGGGGGGGGGGGAAATTGCAGCAATGTGACTGCTTTTGGAAGCAGAATTTCATTCTGCCTTTTGATCATGCAACAAGAGCAGGCAGAATCTCATCACAGCTGTAGTCTTGGTACAATGGGCAAGTTGAAACAAACTAGGGTAGTTTTGTGTGCAATTAAAGAAATAATGGCATGCAACTTTTATAGAAATACATTTAACTCTTTCTGTGCCTTTTCTTATTTTTAACACCATTCCCATGAGTTTATATTTGGGTCCATTAACAAGCATGCCTGAATTTGTCCTCGCTGTATACATGTGGATGAACAAGCTTGGATGAAAAGCACTGTTGTGTTCTGATGTATATTTTGGAAGACTTGACTCAAAGGTTTGTTGTGAAGTAGGATCTTCATTTTGCAGGGGAAACAGAGAATAGTAAAATACCCAGTGCTTTCTTTTTGCCTTACAGAATATATTTTCAATCGAGTGTAGTAACAATAACAGTTTACATTTGGATGGTATTGTGAATAAAGCCCCAATCAACAGCATAGAGGTTTCACAAGTAGACAGAATAACTGTGGAGAGCACAAAGTGATTTTAAGAAATGGGGCTGGAGTGCCAGTGTGGCTTTGAAGGCTTTAATACTGCTTTCGTATTAATAAGTGATGGCTATCTCCATGTGCGTTTAAACCTGTGCCTGTAAGGGAGCACTGCGACTAACAGTTCCACAGGCAGTAGAGGCAATGCTTGAAACACTGATGCTAGAAATGCATATACAGATCTTTTGTGTTATTACTCAAATTTGATGTGTATAACTGTATTTCTATGACATTAAAATCTGATTTCAGCACCAGAAACTAGTCTTGCGTTGGCACTTCAGCTATGCTGCTTCTATGTTGCAGAATCAAACACAAAAATATGTCTATTAGTTTGTTTAGCTTCAGAGTCCAATAAAACAAAATAATTTTCCCAGCCGCCTGCTGAAGACTGGGGTGCTGTGTATTTTCCGCATTTCATTTGTTCACACAATGAATATTGACTCGTGCTTCGTCAAGTGGCACTCTCTTTGTATCTTGCTTTAAAATCAGGAACTTAAGAAAACAGAAGCTTAATTTCTCAGATACTCACTAGAAGCCATGGTTATATGAGTATCAGTGGCTATGATGTCATATGATGCATGCATAAATAATTGCCAATAAGGTAAGGCGAATGCCCATTTATGAAAATATGTTCTAAAGAGAATTGGTTGGGTGGTGGTGAAAATAAATTATTGATTTCATGTAAGTAGTAGCTCTCCATCACACACTTTGGCATTTCTTCATCCTGATTTGCTGCAATGGGATTAGAACCATTTCACCACCATTGTTAATTATTATTTGATTTTTCCCTCATCTGAAATAATGAACTTCTATTTTCTTCCTTCTGAGTACGTTAAACATGCAAATCTAAGTTAAATTGATTTTGTTAGAAATGAAGAACATTGTTCATGCTGCTTATTCCGAAATTGAGTCAGAATTCATTTCCTGGTTATGTTGCTGTGAAAAGTTCAAAACATCTTAATTTTGTACTTAACAGGTTTGATGGGAATTTTAACACCAATGTTTCAAAAACTATTAGCTGTGACAGACTTTCTACGACTGTCAATAGCCGAGCATTTAATCCTGGACGTGACTTAAACACAGGTTAGTTCTTTGGTTGTGCTGGATTTAATTCATTTGCTTTGTTTTTGATTCTAAGGTTTAGATGGGGCAAAAGTATTAATTTTACTTGTCCTTCTTCTTTAACAGTTGTAAAATGTTGTCTCCTATTTCCGAAAGCCCCCTTTTCATCCCCTCATACTTCAATGTCCCACTCCTTTTAAAATCTTACGATGAAACTTTGGTCATTCTCTCCTGATATTCAATCATTCTTGAAGCTCTGTGAAGAATTGGGTAGGCATGCCTCCATCCATTCTTCTCTGAATGCTGGAATCAAGTTCAAGCAATGCTGATAAGATGAAAACGTGTCATATAATATCTAGGCGATCCTCAAATCAAATCAACCCAGTGTTTTGTAATCTCTAATCCAGCACTAACTCAACAGCTTCATCTCAGCGAGCAGTGTTGAGTGCGGTAATATCTGAAACAGCACTTGCAGGTTCCATTGAATAAGGGGACTCTGCCTTGGACAAATGCCAACATCATGGTGTGCCTCCCCGTTTGCAATTGCACACACCTGTCTCTGATTATAGACCGAGTTCACAGTCACCAATCGATGGGGCAGTCCTCTACCTTATGGAGCAAATGGTCACTAGAACTTTCTGTCTCATTCATGTGTTCCTGCTTCTCAACATGGAGCCCAGAACCACTGAGTTGCAGATAATTTGTGCAGATGTAATTGCCTTGGGTAAAAATGTCCACATACTCCCACGTATTGAAGCAGTCACACATCTTTGTCCTGCCTCCATTTTGTGTGTTTAAGGTAATGTTAATGAAATTTATCATTTTGTTTAATTTAGTTGCATACTATATGTTAACTTCAAATTGCCCACAGACAATAGCAATCAATTTACCTGCCTTACCTGTGATGTAACACTGTAGAAGTTTTCTCGTTGCAGCTTTCAAACTGCTCTGTTAGAAACTGTCAACTCCAGTGTGAAGTTCTTTTTACCGACGCTGATCAATATAACTGAAGTTCCTTATTCACAAAAGCCTGCATTTCAGGAATCACGCACACTGTATAATTACATGTTTATAGAGAAGTTTAACAGATGCATTAGTGAAAAAGGATTAGAGGTGATGAGGAGTGGGGTGACAGGAAATTTGTATGGAATATAAACATTCTTTTTAACCTGTTAGGTTAGTTAGTCTAAACTTGTGTTGTAGTTTGTGTCAAAAAGAATGTAATATCCAAATAAGTTGTATTCCTGCGGGAAAGTGGTAAGAAACATGTCTAACTTTCACCATTTCTGTTACTTTCCTGGGATACATCAGTAGTTCCGTAGTAGCTCTAATCACTTCTCTCTGTGGGATATGCATTTGGGTGATTGTTAATCACTCAACACCATAAAAGCAAAGGGGACTTTTTCTCTCTGCTCCATTCTGTGCTAGAGAAGTCTAGTCAAAAGTTAAGCAAGACAAGAGATTGTCAGCATTGGGAATTGGTGATATTTTGGCCTTTTTTTCAACTGAAGATCATGCTGATATCTGGTATGTATGAAGTGTACGTTTATCATATTTTTTTGTGTTTTATTCATACACAGTTCTGCTGGAGTTTCTAGGATCTGCTTTAGAGGACAGTGGGGATTGATAGGTGGGGATAGGGTGGTGCTGATTGAAAAATAACTGTAGAGAAGTTTCTTCTTACAGAGGGCAGCAGATCTCTGGAATACACTGCCCTAGTTATACTTGAGATGGAGACAGATAAATATTTGCAAGATCAAGGAAATGTAGTCAGCATAGAGCAACCATGATCATATTGAATGGTGGGGTAGACTTGGAGGGCCAGGTGGCCTATTATTTTGTTATGGGCTACATGAGCTAGAATGTGTTTTAAAATAACGTTTTGCCATTCTTGGTGGTAGCAGATTGTGCTGAAAAGTAACCAATTTTCAAAAAGTTTATTTGAGAGTGAAAGTGAAAATCTAAAACCCTATTTTTTAAAATAGAAGAACATCTGGGTGATGTGGAATTATGCACAGTGATGGTCAGAGGTTTATGAATGTGATCACATGCTGGGTACAGTCAGCAGGTGGCCATAGCTTTGTAAAGTTGTGCAGCATGTTTTTATAACCAAAACCTATTAAAATAGGTTCCTGGGAATGTATAATAGGAAAATAGATAACTGATCAATAGTCACCCAAAAAAACAGTTCAGTTGTACAATTTGTTATTCCCTCTATTTTGATTGTTGGAGAGAGATTGTTTTTCGCATCTCATTTCATAGAGGCAAATGGATTTTAATTTATTAGATACCAAGGTTCTGTCACTTGATACAGGCCGTGTGGGGCTGACTTTACAACTTACAGCTGCCGTTGATCTTCAGCATTTGAAACTGAGAGTTCAGCACGTCCAATTCCATCTTTCAACAGATTTGGCCTCATGCATTTTGGCTTTGAACTGGCAACACAATTGGTCTGTTTAGACTGAATTTTAATTTACATTTGAAAATATCAGGTGGAATCTTGGCAATACAGCTCTGATATCTTGAAATCAGTTATTTTTCTTGTAGTGTAGGGGCTGTGGCTACTAATTAATTCTCAATTGAAATAGAGCTGAAAGCATAAGTGTGGGTCCATCTATTAACCCCAGCTTGAACATCCTGCTTGTCCCCATCTGTCTTCTACTGCAAAGTTGAAAGTTTATTTTTCTCTCTGAATCCAATCATTGCATCAGAATTTCATGAGGTGATCAGTAGCATTGAAAATTTTGTCAACTCGCAGAGTAGGGGGACAAGGCTTTGAAAACTGAGGACTAGAATCATATTTGCAGCATTGTGAGCAGATTTGGGCACCATATATAAGAAAGGATATGCTGGTAAGAGGCGGTTTTGAGAATGGTGTCCTGGATATGAAATGGTTAACGTATGAGAAGTGTTCAATGGTCTGTACTCACGGGGGTTTTAGTTAAATGAGTTTTAGTAATCTCACTGAAACCTAACAAATATTGAAAGGCCCAGATAGAATGGATGTGGAGAGGATCTTTCAAATAGTGGGAGAGTGTAGGTCCAGAGGGCAGGGCCTCAAAGTAGAAGGATATCTCTTTTAAAAATGAGATGAGGAGAAATTTCTTTCGCCAGATTGTGGTGAATCTGTGGAATGCATTGCCAAAGACTGCTGTGGAGGCTAATTCATGGTGATAGGTTCTTGATTAGTAAGAACATCAAATGTTATGAGGAGAGGGCAGAAGAATGGGGTTGATAAGGAAAATATTTCAGCTATGATCTAATGGTAGAGCTGACTCGATGATCCAAGTAGCCTACTTCTTATGATTTTGTCATATATCATCTCTCTCAGAATTTCTACAGGCAGGATTACACTGAGCCTGCCATAAAAATTGTATGAGATTCCCCAGTAATTTTTTTCCATTTATTTTTTAAACAATCTTACTTCTTTAACCCAACAGTTCTTGCTGACAACTTTAAGTCAAATCCTGGCATTAAGTGGCAATATTTCAGTTCAGAAGAAGGGATCTTCACCATTTTCCCAGCACATAAATTTCGCTGCAAAGGTGGCTATGAACATCGGAGCAGGTGGGAATTTCTAGTTTTGTCCTCTTAAGGGCTTTGCATTTTCTTTTTAATGATTGATTATCCGATAGTTTTCACCTTATTAGTTTCAACACATTGATTAAACTAAATATGTTAATAAAAATATATCAAGTAGGTTTACTAGATTAATGCATAGATGAATGTATTAAGAAATGTCTTTAGAAACCATTTTGTTTCTGTTTAAGAACTCCAGCTGAAGATGAAACTGCAGCATAATAAATAATTTGTCTATTATAGTCAGATTATTACTGAATAAGAAACAGATAACGATGTTTGATCTTCAATTTATTATTTTTAACGTTTAGTGTAATTTCCCTCTAATAACTTCTGGGATGTGCTGTTAAATTTCTGATCACCCGGTATTATTTTCCTTAAATTTGAATAATCTCAGATTTTAAAAAAATAGAAAAGTAAGGGGAATTCTGGGGCACTGAAATTAAAAATTACAATACACACAGAATACTCCATTAGGCAGCAATCGTGGGGTATGAAATAAATTTAACATTTTGGGTTAATAACTTGTCATCAGCATTGGTGTGATGGAAGATTATTGACCTGAAAAATGAGCTTCTTTTCTGTTGCCACAGATGTGGCCAGACCAGCTGAGTCTATCTACCATTTTCTGTTCTTCTTCCCCTCCCCACATGATCTGAGTTCAAGGTCCCAGTTATGAGATTTCTTAGTAGAAAATAGATCTTTCTGATTTGTAAGTACTAGTTGATCAAGCTAATTAATCACAGATTGATACCTGGAAGCAGTGACATTTGTATGCACACAGGCATTTTGTACCTTCACAGATGTGAATCAGGTGTGAGGGAACATTGATTATATATTGGGAAAATGTGGAAGAATTATTGTCTACCATTCTTCCCTTACAAGCTTTTTGACATTCTTTTGGTGCAGGCCTGTATACGTTTCCACAGTGAGGCCACAATCAAAGCATATTGTGGTCGTGGTGGATCATGGGACTTCAGCCACAGACACACAGCTTCAAATAGCCAAAGATGCTGCACAAGTAATCTTAACCTCTATTGATGAACATGACAAGGTAAGCTCTACTCAGCCCCATCTGTATGGTAAATGTGGAATCTATCCTACATCAAGTCATCCTACCAAACGATACACAACTGGTGTAGAAATATTATCTATGTTTTCAAAGTACTGAGGCCAGATAACGTGAGTACAAATGAATTACCTTCGGTGGGTGGTTTGTTCCTGCTCTAGTAATCATTTAAAAACTGGAAATGCAAAACCTCCTCAAAGGATGTTAAATGGGAGATGTCCCCATTTTATTGGTGCTTCTGAGAAGGAAGCAGAGCTTACTGAGTTCTGACAAAAGGTCACACACCCAAAATTTTCACTGCTTATTTTTTCCATAGATGCTGTCTGACCTGTTGAGTTTTTCTAACATTTCCTGTTTTTGCTCCAGATTTTCAGCATTTTAATATTTCAAACTTACTCTGTTCTCAATTTTTAGACTTCTTGGGTCTAACAAGGACCCAGGTATGCACACATGCTCACTCACATACTTAGACATTTACCTTTTCAATACATGTATATCCAAATAGAAACTCCAGAGAAGATGGCGGCACGACGCAGTGCGCAGCAGCCACTCCGGAATGAATATCTGTCATCTGTCAAGTAGGGTGCCGTGCACAATCCTGATTTGATGGAGACAGATGTGAGAAGCACGGAGGAACATCTGGTGAAACTTCTGAAATGCCTGTTTCGCTGCCGCTGCTACTGTGTGATCCAGAATCTCTGGAGGATAAGGCCCCGAGTCCTTGGCTTTGCCTGTTGCTTGGTGGCTGGGGCCGGGGTCGAAGTGCCTGGCTGAGATGGTACTCGGTGTCGGAGGGCTGGTCGGAGGCTCGAAGGTTTTGGACGGACTCAGTCGGCTGTGGTCGGGTGCTTCCAGGTTGCTGCATCGGCAAGTTTGCGGCGCTGGAGATTCATGGCAGGGAGAGTTTTTCTTCCTTCTGCCGTCTGCGTGAGATGATGGGGCTATAGGGACTTGGAGACTTTTTTTTACTGTGCCCATGGTCTGCTTTTTATCAAATTATGGTATTGCTTTACACTGTTGTAACTATGTGTTATAATTATGTGGTTTTTGTCAGTTTTAGTCTTGGTCTGTCTTGTGTTTCTGTGATATCATACTGGAGGAACATTGTATCATTTCTTAATGCATGCATTACTAAATGACAATAAATGAGGACTGAGTATCCTCATAATCTAATCTAGTCTAAGATCCTTAGTAAAGATCTAATATAATTCTTCAAAACGAGCAGAACCAACTTAATTAGACATAAGGTGATAGATTATCTGGTTAGGAGATGAAAGTAGAGTGTCGGCTTGTGATCCATCAGTTATCAGGTTGGTGGACCAGGCTAATTAAGTTATACTTTAGAAATGGGAGGAAACTGAAGGGGAAAAATATCTGGGATCAAACTTATTCATTTTTAAATATTGAGTAATTGTAATTTGATCAATGGAAACAGAATAGGTTGACTTCAACACGAGCTATACAGTGAAGAATTTCAATAATAATATATTGTTTTGTTCACAGATTTCTGTGCTGGCTGTGGCAGATACCATCCGGACATGCTCACTGGACCAGTGCTACAAGACATACTTGTCTCCGGCCACCAGTGAGACTAAAAGGAAAATGACCACATTCCTTGGCAGTATAAAGTCGGTGGATGGTGCCACCCAGCATGCACTGGGCTTTCATAAAGCATTCCAGTTACTGCAGAATACAAACAACAGCACAAGGATCCATTCACGTGAGTGCACAGAAGAGTCGATACAGCTGAATACTTAACTTCTCTATAGCTGGAAGTTGAGCTTCAATAGTTATCAATGATATCCCACAAATTGATTATAAAATTGTTCATTAGACAGCATTGGCTTTCAGAGAATGACTGGCCCTCTTAAAGCTTCCTAGAGTTGCATAGCATGGAAGCAGGTTCTTTGGCCCATCTTGTCTCAGCCAACCAGGATGCTGATCTGAGCTAGTTCCCATTGGCCTGCATTTCTCCCATATCCCCTTGATCCGTTCCTGTCCATGTACCTGCCTAAATGAATTTCAAAAGCTGTAATTTCACCTGTCTTCTATTACTTTCTCTGGCAGATCATTCCACATGCCCATCACCCTCTGTGTGTAAAATTTGCTCCTCAATTTTCCCTTAAATCACCCCCCCCCACCTTAAATCTGTATCTTTTCTACCCTGGGGAGAAGGACCAACCAATTCATCTTATCTATGCATGGATTATTTGGACAAGATTAGAATTCAGTATCAACTAATTGGCATTTGTGTTTAATAAACAAATCAATTAGAAGTTAAATTTGAATAAACTTCAGGGGGAAACCTGCATCTTTATTGGTAAGTCCTGTTGACAGGTGTGGCCAATGAACCACCAAGCCGTGTGCAACACAGGTCAGAGTGCAGGAATACTTTCCTGCCTGCCTGCTGGTTTGATGCAACAAGGTAAATAAGGAGTAAGGAGGTTAGTGAAGGACACAGAATTATGAAGTTATCTCTAAGAATTTTTTTTTACAGTTTTGAAGCTTACGTTAGATTGGCTATGAATAAGTGCACAATGTAACAAGAACAAGAAGATTTGGAAGATAATATATTTACACCCAAATGCAGATTAGCAATTTGTGAATGCTTTTTCCCTGTTTTTTTTCCCCTGCAAAATATCTTTTGAAATGTGTTCATCAGTTTATAATTTGTTTTTATCTAGCATGCTCTTTATCTCGTATGAGGGTTTCAAACATGCCGGTGGAATGATAGTTACCATGGAAAAAAATTAATCATTAACAATCACTTTTGACCAAATGAGTATAGAGTTCAAAACTGCTTTGTAGTTTGGTGTGAGGTTAACAAGTTTACCACTGTGGGGAAAACAAAAGTTGGAATGGAATTTTGACATAAGAAGAAAATAAATGCATTTCTGAAGTTTTGGTCTAAGGCTCCTTCGGGGCTAATTTACCTTGACCATGAGTTGGATGATTGTAGAAAGTAGAATTTTGGCAAGGCCCTTGACTTGGTCCCTCATGGTAGGCTGGTCCATGAAGTCAGATCTTATGGGTTCCAGGGTGAGCTGGCCAGTTGGATACAAAATTGGATTGGTGGTAGCATGCAAAGGGTGGCAGTGGAGTTTCTTTCTCCAGGTTGGAGGTCTATGACATGTGGAGTGTCACTGGGATTAGTGCTGGGTCCCTTGTTGTTTCTCATGAATAATTTGCATGAGAGTGTAGGTAGCATGGTTAGGAACTTTGTGGACTAAAATGCAGAATAGGGTAATTGTTAAGTGAACTGAAGACTTCCTTTTAAAATCATAGCCGTTGACGTGGTGATCAAGTACTCGTCATCGGGCATGGACAGCACAGAAGGCTGTTTATGTTTAAGGTTACAGCAGGATCTAGAACAGTTGGTAAAGCGAGCAAATGAATGGCAGATGGAATTTAACTTCATTTGGCGTGTTTGAAATCCTCATATGAGATAAACGAAGGGCATGCCAGATAAATAAAGTGATAAGAGCAAATTGGGTAATTATTTTAGGCCAGGACGAATGGCAAAGCTCTATGTAGTCTTTTTGAACAGAGGGACCTAAGTGTACAAGTACTTGGTTCTCTGTAGCACCAACATAGGTAGAAGGAGTGGTGAAGGTGGTGTATGGCAGTGGTCCCCAACCACCAAGCCATGGACCGGTACCGGGCTGCAAAGCATGCGCTACCGGGCCGCAAGGAAGTGATATGATTTGGCGATATGAGTCAGCTGCACCTTTCCTCATTCCCTGTCACGCCCACTGTTGAGCTTGAACGCACGCGAGATCATTACCCGCACGTCATCCATGTCAGTGCGGGAAGGAGATCAACTCCTCGAGCTTGCAAAAGACGGGGGGCTGAAAAGTATGTTTGACATAACATCTCTGCCGGCATTCTGGATCAAAGTCAAGGCTGAATATCCTGAGATAGCCACGAAAGCACTGAAAACGTTGCTTCCATTTCCAACATATCTCTGCAATGAATGCAACGAAAACTAAATTGCGGAATAGACTGGGCATAAGGAACCCCGTTCGAGTATCGCTGTCTCCCATCACCCCTCGATGGGACCGTCTTGTTGCAGGAAAACAAGCCCAGGGCTCCCACTGATTCAGCGATATTGGTGTGTTGCAATGATTTTATATGTTCATACGGGGAAAATATGTGCTGTGTGTTTAATATCCAAACGTTACTTAAAATGTTATGATGCTATTGACTTATATAACCATATAACAATTACAGCATGGAAACAGGTGATATCAGCCCTTCTAGTCCGTGCCGAACGCTACTCTCACCTAGTCCCACCGACCTGCACTCAGCCCATAACCCTCCATTCCTTTCCTGCCCATATACCTATCCAATTTTTCATTAAATGATAATATCGAACCTGCCTCTACCACTTCTACTGGAAGTTCATTCAACACTTAGTTCAAGCTCCCCTGTCCTCCCCTGATAATTGACTTATCGCTATATTCATGCGAGAAAAATATGCACTGTGTGTTTAATATTAAATTTGTTAGATAAACCCTTTTAGAAACAAAATTGAGTGTATTAGCCACTTATCACCTATAATCCGGTCGTGATTAACACCCCCGGAAAAGAATCGCCAAAAGCGATTTGCAGAAAAAAAATTGGCATGAATACGCATGGGCACTGGTGCCCGCGCAAGGCTTCATGGTCATTGCAGTCTTTTCCCGGGGTAAACCCAACGTTTTGACTGCTACTCTTGTCCGTTGGCAACCCTACCCCTACCCTCACCCCTGCCCCCCGGTCCTCAGTGCAAAAAAGGGGACCCCTGGTGTATGGCATGCTTGTCTTCATTGTTTGGGGCATTAAGTACAGAAGTTGGGTTGTCATATCACAGCCATACAAAGTGTTGAGCCCGCACCTGGACAAGATTGTGCATCCTGGTCATGACACTGAAGGAACAATGTAATTTAGCTGGAAAAGTTGTGAAAAAGAATTATTAGCATGTTGCCAGCACTGAAGAACAGGATAATCAGAGACTGTTTGCCCTAGCTGAGGAGTGAGGGTTTACAAAATCCTGACGGACATAGATAGGAGTAGATAGTCGCCGACCTTTTTCAGGATAGTGGAATCCTGAACTAAAGGGCAAAGGTTTAAGGTAAGAGGGGAAAGATTTAAAGAGGACCTTGGGAAAGTTTTTTCACCAGGAGAGTTGTGAGTATGTGGAATGAATTGCCAGAGGAAGTGGGTGAAACAGTTACAATATTTAAAAGACATTTAGAGGGGCTCATGGAGAGGAGAAGTTCAGAGGGATTAAGTCAAATCCAGGCAAATGGCACAAGCTCCGGAAGGCATGGACAAGTGGGTAGAAGGTCCTGTTTCTCTGCAAAGTCAAAGTCAGAGTTTATCTTCACTTATGCTGGTACATGTGTGCAGAGTTGCACTAAGGAAAACTTGCCGAAGCAGCAGCATAGGCACATAGTATGAGATGAGCAGAATTCACGTGATAAGCATAATTTATAAACAATTTGTACAAGAAAGAACACAATTAGAACAAAATGAATGTTGTGGTGCAAAATGGTTAAAGTAGTCATAGTGTTGTTGTACAGATAGTCCTTGGGGCTGTGTAGGTGGGTTTAAGAACTGAGTTGCTGAAGGAAAATAGCTGTTCTTCAACCTGCTGGTGTGGGACTTCAGACTCCTGACCACTAGTAATTGCAGGAAGGTGGTATATGACGAACAATAACATGGAGGTATTCAGGAAAGGTAACGGCATGCAAATACAGACTATCCGGTAAGAGTCAAAGATGATTTGCTGCAGTGATATAATAGATCTGAGGACAGTTTTAATTATGAAGCTTTAACAGGGATTAACTAGTTTGGTAGTGCAGTGAGATCAGTGCCGGACTCTGGAGCGAAGGTTCCCAAGTTCGAATCCAGGTTGGGCCACCCCTGAGCACACTTTCCATCCATGCCGGGTTGAGTGTCAAGCTAGCCACTCGGCCTCGTTAAAAAAAAAAAGGGTCGAGTCAGGAACGTTCATATCGTGACCCGGTTAATCCACGTGCCAGACAAGAATGGCTGAATGTCCGGTATGACATGCTTAAAAAAAAAACTAGTTTGGTACAGGTTAGAGTTCAAGTGTGTCATCATTTGGTTCTGTTTGTTTCTGTGGGTTGTACTATGTGATTTGCACATAACACTGTGCCTTCAGCCATATGATAACATGGTTAGAAGAGTAGCAGCAAACTAAAATGCAGAATGGAATCATTACTAAAGATATCATTTTAAAATCATAGCCACTGACATGGTGATCATCTACTTGTCATCTGGCATCACCTCAAAGGATTCCTCAGAAGAAGAGAAAAAGGCGACCCTGAGTGTTATTAGTGAGGAAAACAGACATCTCAATAACTCTGTGATGATCCTTACATATGCTCTCATGAATGGTAAGATACTGATTTTCTTATTCTGGCAGTGCATTTTGAGCACAGATATAAAGTTGAGTAAATTTGAATGAGTTATTCTTGCCATCAAAGCTCTAATGTAATTGTTTAGAAGACAATCATGTTTCAGATGGCCAAATTGAAATCAGCTATTGGCATTTATCAAAGTGATCTTTGTTTTTCTTGGCTTCACTGCAATGATACAGTGCTTTCTTTGAGGTTCACGCTGGGTATCACTCTTGGAGGTGACACTCCAACTGCTAAAATTACTTTCCTATTTCTTTAGGAGTGAAAACTTCACTCTTTACTCTCGGCCCTTGCCTGAGCTTCTGATTAGTTGACTAGAATATCTACTGCCTTTGGTCATGCAACCATTGGAGTCTTATTGATTTAAGAGCTAAAGAGCAGAGAAGTAGGGGTAGGAGTATATCATTTGATTCTTTGCTCCATCACTTACCATGATTGTGAGCAGTCTTCTCTCATTGTTATTTTCCTGCACTATCCTTGTTTTCAGAAACCTAAAATGTCCCTTACCTTGAATGCACAGACTGTGACTGACCCTCCACAGCTGTCCAGGCTGAATTATGAGATGAGTCACTCTTAATCCTTGGTTTCTCCTTTCCTTCATCACAGATTTTTTGCCAAATCTCAACTAACATAACTGGGTCAAAATTGTGATGGCTCTGCCCCAGTGGTAGAAGTGCAAAAACAATTTGATTCCCACTTTTCCCCCAAGGAGTAGACCTTAACCAGTGGGCTAAGTCTGCTGAGGTCAGCAGATATTCCAATTTGCTGACCAGAAGCCCATCCAAGAGCTGAAAGAGTCAACTCTTGGGTTCAGGAGCAATTGGAAAGTAGTCTTCTTCTGTTGAAGTGACATGTCACAGATCAATACCCTGGCTAAAACTTGTACGAAAGCTTGAAGGAAATTCATGCTGCCATTTAGATGGTATGATTTTAGACCTAGTGGACAATGGAAGAAACTTGCAGGTGGGCTACTGATGAAGCAGTGAGACGAAATGACACTCTTCACTCTCACCACTATAATCATCGGATATGCTTAGTGCTCAAGTGGCAATGAACATCTACCATGTGTCTTTCAAGAATTGAAAACTACTGTAGGTTAAAGTAGCTTAATAATGATGTGGGAAGGCTCTGGTACCAACAGTTACCGATGTAATGTGGGGTCTGAAGGCTGATTGCTGGTATGTGAAGTCTGAAAGAACTCATCAAGTGGTTGACCTAAGGTATATGGGGCAACGCCATTTATCAAGGATTTGGATGAAAAATGTAGCTGAGTAGTTTAACAAGAGTGTGGATGACACCATGATTAGTATATTGTGGACAGAGTAAAAGGCTATCAAAGAACTCAGCGGGATGTGGATCAGTTACAGATATAGGCACAGGAGTTTAATCTGTGCAAGTGTGAGGTGTTGCACTTAGTGAAGTCGAATATTAATAGTAGACCTCTCAATAATATTGAGGTACAAGGGTATCTTAGGGTCTAGGGTCATAGTTCACTAGAAGTGGCTGTGCAAGTAGATAAGGTGGTAAAGAAGGTGTATGGCACGTTTGCCTTCATTGATGGGGTTGAGTATGAGTAAGGAAGTTACGCTGGAGCTATGTGCAACTTTAGTCAGACTACCTGGAGAGTAGTGCGTGCAGGTCTGGTTGTCCCATTTTAGGAATGGTATGGAGACTGGAAAGGGCACGAACGAGGATTAACAAGATGCTGTCTGGATTAGAGCTATAAGGAAAGATTAGACAAACTTGAATGGTTCTGCCTAAAGCATTAGAGGATGAGGGTAGATCTGATAGAGGCATAGATGGTCAGATTCTTTTTCTCAGAGAGAAGGACATGCTTTTAAGGTTGGAGTGGGAAGTTTAGAAGCAACATGGAGGGCACGTTTTGTCACTCAAAGAGTAGTAGATGCCTGGAATGAGTTACCAGGGGTGGTAGTGGAAGCCGGCAGTTTAAAAAGCTTGTAGATAGACATACACGTATTGAAGGGAATAGAGGATATCGATGATACACAGGAGGAGGACATTTAGTGTAAATTGGCATCAAGATCAGCATGGCATCATGGGCTGAACAGCCACTCCAGTGTGTACTATGCTCGAATTGAATATCTATCAGAAGAATGGATAAAGTAGTTAGATTCTTGATTGGTCAGGGCTTGAAGGGATACGGGGAGAAGGCAGGAGATTGGGGCTGGGAGGAAAATTGGGTCAGCCATGATGAAATGGTGGAGCAGACTCGATGGGCCAAATGGCCTAATTCGGCTCCTATATCTTATGGTCTTTGAATAATGATGGAGATTATTGAATTGGCAGGGAGATCCTAGTGTTGAAGAAAATGTCAAAGTTTGTACTATCATCTATACCACAGAGCAATTTGAAAGCAAATTGGACAGGTTTCATAACAGCATGATAGAGTGCTTCCGCTGGTAACTTGTTTGAAGGATATTGTCTGATCATGTTAAATGATTTGGAAATGTTCAAAGCAATGATACATATGATTGATCAAAGAATTCGGAGGTAGAGTGGGTATGTGGAGTAATTAAAATTATGAAAGAATTAGTTGCCATATCAATTTATCGGCTATCATTATTAACTTGAGTGAATGAACTTTTGAGAATTAACGGCATATCTGCAGAAGGGTCTCAGCCTGAAATGTCAACTGTTTACTCTTTTAACAGGGATGCTGCCTGGCCTGCTGAGTTTCTCCAGCATTTTGTGTGTTGCATTGGATTTTCAGCATCTGCAGATTTTCTTGTGTTAGCATCTTAAGCATTATTTCACTCTACTACCAGAGATGACATGTATAAGATGATAAGGTGGTGATTAAAAAAAAAGAATGGGTACATCTCTAGTACATTGGCCTGTTTTTGAGGATCCTCTGAATGCCTTGCAAGAGAATGCAAAACACACAGACTTTAGCAGTGGGGGGGGGGGGAGCTATGGTAGTATAGTAGAGGGTTTTCAAAATACTTTTCCATTTTGCTTTCCTGTCAAATATGCATTAAATAGAGCAGAATCTCATTTGTTTTGTCAGTAACACAACTATTTCCAGCTTTAATATTATTTGTTTTATTTTAGAGGGCATAACTGGTTTGAAGGAGCTTGCCTTTCTTCGAGATTTAGCAGAACAGAATTCAGCAAAATACGGAGTTCCTGATCGCACGTCGCTCCCTGTTGTAAAAGGAACAATGATGGTATTGAACCAGTTGAGTAACTTGGAGACCACTGTAGGACGGTTTTACACAAACCTGCCAAACCGAATGATAGATGAAGCTGTGTTTAGTCTACCATACACGGATGAAATGGGTGATGGTAGGTTTGGTCTTTCCTTTTGAAGTTTTCTGTGTTTTCTCTTCCCAATATTCCCTTGTTTCTTATTAGCATCCCTATCAAAAATGGTGTACCTCTTTCATTTCGTTGGCAAATGGCCGTTGCATTATCAATGCAGCAATGTATGCATCTTCCACAAGGTCTGTTTAAAAATTCATGGCTACTGTATGTCAAATGAACCAGCAATGAATTATGAGGTTGAAAAGTATCTATATTGAAACTCATCTGTGTTTTACTGAACTTAACGGAAGTGTTCAACTATGTGAGGAGGTAAAGTCAATCAAGGCTCAGATTCCATGAGAAAGGGGGAAAAAATCCAGCATTTTAAAAAAAAAACCTTTTTTCAAAATTTTTTAAGATGTTCCAAGGTAGTTCATGGCAATTTTTATGGGTACTGTTGCATCGGGAAATAGACGGGTTAAGTTGTCTCTGGAATCAACACAGTGATATGTAACTGGGTAAGCTCTTGCAATATTAGCTGTTAGATAAATGTGGCCCAGAACAATTGTGAATACTACTGGATTTTATTAATATATTCCCCTTTCAGTGTATTGGGGTCTTTTGTTGATAATTCTTCTGAGAGATGGCATCTCCAACAACAGTGTAGCAGCTTCTCAGTGCTGCCTTTAAATGTAAGCTTGCATTATGTGCTGATGTTTTTGGAGTAATTTGTGAACACCTTAACTCTGAGGACGTTACCACTGAGCAAAGAGTGAAATGGGCATGTGCTTGGTCATTAGATAAGGCAATACTGAGTTTGAATGTGAGGTATTCCATGAGCAACTGGACAGCACTCAGTCTGGCCTCATGCAAGTTGCGGAGGAGTTCTGGTTATCCAGGGCCCCGTTCCCAAAATGTATCTATACTGCTGGAACCTGCATGCCTCATGAGACCAAAATAATATTATGCAATCCTCCAATTCTTTTAACCTTTTTGAAAATGTACTTTCACAGGATTGATCATGACTGTTAGTAAACCGTGCTATTTTGGAAACATGCTATTGGGAATTGTGGGAGTGGATGTGAATTTGGCTTATATTCTGGAGGACGTAACTTACTACCGCGATTCATCTGCTTCCTACACGTTCTTAATAGATAATAAAGGTGAGAAGGTGATTTTTTTTTTAACCAGTAACAGCATTAGAGCTTCAGGCCAGCATTATCTGTGAAGCAGAGATTTCCATGTTTTACCCGTCACACAGCAAACTGACTGAATTCCAAAATGTAAGAGATCAGACCTACCCAAACAGGAAAAGGGTATGAAAGGTCATTTTGAAGTGGTTGTTCCAAACTTAACCAGCACTATAGAACCAGGGTGAATTTGATTGTTTTGTAATTAATGTTCTCATTTCACTTGTTGTTTGTTAATTGATTGTCTCCCTATTGGAATACTGGAAATGGGTCTGAAAATTGTACAGGATTTTGAATACGATGTTGTTAGATACTTTCCCTTTCCATTTCAGGTTACACCCTAATGCATCCCTCCTTGACTCGGCCATATCTTCTCACAGAGCCACCACTCCACACGGATATAATTCACTATGAAAACATTCCAAGATTTCAGCTTGTCAGGCAGAACATCCTAAGGTAAAAACAAAAGCTATGAGTCAACTATTAAATAGAGTAAATTGCTCTTAATTATCCAGTGTGAACAGCTGGTGCTCAGAAATCACCTGAATTGATCGCCTGCTCTATGTTAGCTGATCTCACTGTGTTCCAGTAAGCATTTTGATCCTATATTCCCAGAGCTCATTAAAATGGAAAGTTATCATGTGTAGCTCAAAGTTATGTAGCATAGGAGCTTCATACTGGCTGGCAGGTCATGATACATACGTTGTCAGCGATATTTTTCTGATGATGTTTCCTTCCACCATATACGTTGTTCTGATGGTGCGTTAGATGGGGGCGCGTTCGGACACAGTGACATTCTGAGTCCAACCAAAGGTGGCACTGCTTGTCGTTTTATGATGGCAAGATGCTACTAGTTATCAACAATATCAAGCACCCTTCAGCAAGTTGCTCAGTGGTGATGGAGCTGGACTTATTATGTACTGTATTTGTGTTGTTGCCATTGTGCTGAGGTGTGTGTGGTCCCAAAAAAGGTGCGAGTGATTGTCTTGGAAATTTTTCTTGTGACTGCAAGACTCATTTGGACGTTGGCACTGTGGACATTCTAAATCTGGTTCGCTGGCTCTTTGGTGAGACCAACCGCAGATGAACTGTGTTGCCTCAGTTGTGGCTAGGACGAGGCCCTCGGACCATGAAGTTGCCTGTTGCAGCCACACAGGAGAGGAGACACCAAGGTGGTGTGGGAGAGAGCAGAGGCCTCTGTGACTGCACCGGAGCCCGTGCTGGGTTGGGGCTGTCCCTTCCTGCCAGTGCTGCTCTCTTATGTTCGCTCGGTGCTGCCCTCTGGTGTCTGCTCAGTGGAAGAGCAAGCTTGACCAGGATAACAGCCTATGCATCATCAGAATCAGGTTTATTATCACTGGCATGTGATGTGAAATTTGTTAACTTAGCAGCAGCAGTTCAATACAATGCATAATATAGAAGAGAAAAAAATCGAAGTATTAAGTAAATCAATTACAGTATACATTGGATAGATTAAAAAATGTGCAAAAAACAAAAATACTGTATATTAAAAAAGGTGAAGTAGTGTCCAAATGGTTCAATGTGCGTTTAGGAATTGAATGGCAGAGGGGAAGAAGCTGTTGCTGAATCATTGAGTGTGTGTCTTCAGGCTTCTGTACCTCCTACCTAATGGTAACAGTGAGAAAAGGGCATGCCCTGGGTGCTGGAGGTCCTTAATAATGGACACTGCCTTTCTGAGACACCGCTCCCTGAAGATGTTCTGGGTACTTTGTAGGTTAGTACCCAAGATGGAGATGACTAGATTTACAACCCTCTGCAGCTTCTTTTGGTCCTGTGCAGTAGTCCCTCCATACCAGACAGTGATGCAGCCTGTCAGAATGCTCTCCACAGTACATCTATAGAAGTCTTTGAGAGTATTTGTTGACATGCCAAATTTCTTCAAACTCCTAATAAAGTATAGCTGCTGTCTTGCCTTCTTGATATCTACATCAATATGTTGGGACCAGGTTAGATTCTCAGAGATCTTGACACCCAGGAACTTGAAACTGCTCACTCTCTCCACTTCTGATCCCTATGAGTATTCGTATGTGTTCCTTTGTCTTACCCTTCCTGAAGTCCACAATCAGCTCTTTCGTCTTACTGACATTGATGGCCAGGTTGTTGCTACGGCACCACTCCACTAGTTGGCATATCTCACTCCTGTACACCTTCTCATCACCACTTGATATTCTACCAACATTGGTGGTATTGTCAGCAAGTTTGTAGATAGTATTTGAGCTATGCCTAGCCACACAGTCATGTGTATATAGAGAGTAGAGCAGTGGGCTAAGCACACACCCCTGAGGTGTGCCAGTGTTGATCATCAGTGAGGAGGAGATGCTATCACCAATCCACACAGATTGTGGTCCTCTGGTTAGGAAGTCAAGGATCCAATTACAGAGGGAGGTACAGAAGCTCAGGTTCTGCAACTTCTCGATCAGAATTATGGGAATGATGGTATTAAATGCTGAGTTATAGTCGATGAACAACATCCTGACATCGGTGTTTGTGTTGTCCAGGTGGTCTAAAGCCGTGTGAAGAGCCAGTGAGATTGCATCTGTTGTTGACCTATTGTGGCGATAGGCAAACTGCAATGGGTCCAGGTCCTTGCTGAGGCAGGAGTTCAGTCTAGTCATGACCAACCTCCCAAAGCATTTCATCACTGTAGATGTTAGTGCTACTGGGCAATACTCATTAAGGCAGCTCACATTATTCAAAAAGGCACTGGTATAACTTGTTGCCTTTTTGAAGCAAGTGGGAGCTTCCGCCCGTAGCAGTGAGAGGTTGAAAATGTCCTTGACTACTCTCGCTAGTTGGTCGGCACAGGTTTTCAGAGCCTTACCAGGTACTCCATCGAGACCTTCCACCTTTCAAGGGTTCACTCTCTTTAAAGACAGCCTAACATCGGCCTCTGAGACGGAGATCACAGGGTCATCAGGTGCAGCAGGGATCTTCACAGCTGTAGTTGTGTTCTCCCTTTCAAAGTGGGCATAGAAGGTGCTGAGTTCATCTGGTAATGAAGCATTGCTGCCATTCGTGCTATCGGGTTTCGCTTTGTAGGAAGTAATGTCTTGCAAACCCTGCCAGAGTTGCTATGCATCCGATGTCGCCTCGAACCTCATTCGAAATTGTCTGTTCTACAGGCCATGCTATTCAGAGGCTTGGGTGACTGTATATTTTTTTTGTGACTATACTTTCTGCTATCGTAACCTTATGTGCTGTGTGCAGTTTGCACCTTTGTCCTGGAGGAACGTGGTTTCGTTTGGCGATTTTCATGTATGGTTGAATGAAAATTAAACTTGAACATGAACTTGAATCCCTATAGTAATGAGTCAGCAGAAGTTGTTGGGTCCTTCTTGCCTGACGATTTAATCGCTTGAATGAAGCATTGGATTTCCATTCAACAAGGATTATTTTTTTACCTTCAAGCAACAACCTTGAATAAAAGCAAAAATTTGAGCAATTCCAGCAGATTCTGGAAATCTGAATTTTAAAAAAGAAAATGTTGAAATTGCTCAAATGTATGGAAAGAAGTGTTTAACACTTCAGGTTAGTGTTCTTTGATTAAGTATTGTGAGCAAAAATAAGTGTTCCCAGTAGTCCTGTTCATTGTCTTTAAATTGTCCAGGGTACATTTCATCATTGTAAACTTTGCCAGACGTGTTTTGAAAGTTAGAATTTGTGGCAGTGTAAATTATAGACATGCAAATAATGTTTTTCTTCCTTCATCTCTGTGCAGTCTCCCCTTGGGCAGTCAAGTTATTACTGTACCCGTAAATTCCTCTTTATCTTGGCATATAAATCGGCTGCGAGAAACCAGTAAGGACGCCTACAATGTCAGCTATGCCTGGAAGTTGGTAGGTTGTGTTATTCCAAGTATGCCATTAAATTTTGTTTTCCTTTGATCTGTTAAGATGTATAGGATTGTGTTTTTTAAACCAGAAGAATGTTTTTAATCAAGGATGCTTTTCACAAGTGCTCAATTTATTTACCTCATTAATGGCTGACCACTAAGTATTTGAATATTTGAATTAGATTTAATCGGAGTTAAACATTTTTAAAATTGGGAATGCTGATGAATGAAAGGCTGATTGCATTTGGTGAGTTATTTTTAGGATTTAAAAATCCTTGAAGCAGGGTTCCTTCTCTGAAGCATTTGCAATGTAGAAGTTCAGGCAGCAGCAATCCTTCTCGTCTTCTGATTTTACTTATCATACGACTGTTGTCTCCAGGAGTCTGATTGTGAAAGGTAAACAGCTGCTTCCTGATGCGCCAGAGCTGGTTGATCTGTCCATTTTCAGTTAATGGCATCAGATTCCCAAGGGCAGCAGAAGCACAAGTTCCAGGGCCACCATTAGTCGCCGTTCCCGTTCATTGGCAGGGTGATAACTTGCCTGCCTGTGTGATCCAATGCTGCACGTATTTCTCTCATTCCACTGTAGAAACCTTCTGCAGTCCATTGTGCGGAAACAGATTTGCTTGTGCTTGCTTGTAAGATATTTTAGTCAAATCAAAGCTCCAAATGCTGGGAACTCGAGAGTACTGCAAAAGCCAGGACATTTTAAGATGTGCCTCTTGAATATAAATAGTGTCAATGTGAGCAGGTCCATTTATTTTTGCTCAGTGTTACTTTCAAGATTACGTGGTTCTTACAAAGCGCAGGGGCAAGGCCGAGTTGAGGTGCTTCTGTGCTTCTACTAACACAGACTTCTCTGGGGAAAGGAAGTGGGTGGTGTGAACTATTCTCTGAATTCTGTTTCATCCTCACTCATGGGCATTCTTGGATGCCCCTATCTTCCTTGGTTATGTCCCTTCCCACCTATATCTGCAACACTTCACATGCTCTTGATCTCATCAACAACTTTCAGTTCCCATTTTCACCATGGATGTCCAGTACCTATATTCTTCTATTCCCCCACCAAAAAGGCCTTAAAGCTGCCTGCTTTTTCTCAACAAAAGCCCTAACCAGTTCCCCCGCTCCACCACCACCACCCTCGGTCTGGCAGAAATCACGCTAAACGATTTCTCTTTCGGCTCTTCCTACTTTTTCCAAACTCAAGGTAGCCATGCACACCTGCATGGGCCCCAACTATGTAGAATAGTCCATGTTCCAAGCCTCCCTAACTCTTCCTGCACTACTTTGATGACTACATTGGTGCTGCTTCATGCACCTATGATAAACTCGTCAATTTCATGAACTTTGCCTCCAACTTTAACCCTGCCCCTAATTTCACTTGGTTAACTTCTGACCCTTCTCTCCCTTTTCTTGATCTCTTTGTCTCCGTTTCTGGAGACAAGCAGTCTACCAATATCTTTATAAACCGGCCAATTCCCATGGCTATCTTGAGTACACCTCTTCCATCCTGTCTCCTATAAAAATACTGTTCCCTTTTCTCAGTTCCTTTGTCTCTGCCGTATCTGTTCCCAGGCTGAGGATTTATTTTCCAGGACAGCAGAGATGTCCTCTTCCTTCAAAGAATAGTGTTCTGTTTCATCCACCATTGATGCTGCCCTCACCCACTTTTCTTCCATTTCCTGGACGTTCACCCTTATCCCATCTTCCCCCCACCTTAACAGGGATAGAGTTCTGCTTATCCTCACCTACCACCCCATGAGCCTCCACATCCAACGCATCTTTACCTCCCCTTCCCCCTCCTCCGCTTTCCACAGAGATCACTCCCTCCGTAACTCCCTTGTCCATTCATCCCTCCCCAACTCATCTCCATCCTGACACATACCCCTGCAAGTGGCAGAAGTGCTACACCTGCCCATTCACCTCCTCTCTCACCGCCATTCAGGGCCCCAAACATTCCTTCCAGGTGAGACAACACCTCACCTGGGAATCTATTGGTTTTGTCATTTGTATCTCCTGTTGTGGCTTCCTCTACACTGGTGAGACCCAGCATGAATTAGGGGACCACTTTGTTGAGCACATCCACTCCATCAGCCAAAAATGAAATTTCCGGTGGCCAGCCATTTTAATTCCTATCCCTATCCCATTCCGATGTGTCAATCCATGGCTGCTACTTTTGCCACTCTCAGGGTGGAGGGGCAACACCTCATATTCCGTCTAGGTAGTTTCCAACCTGATAACATGAAAATGGATTTCTCCAACTTACGGTAATTTTTCTCCCTTTCTCTTCACTCTTCAATTCCCCACTCTAGCCTCTTATCTTTTCTACTTACCTGCCTATCACCTTCCCCCGTGCCCCTCCTTCTCCTTCCCTTTCTCTCATGGTCCACTGTCCTCTGTCATCAGATTTCTTCTTCTCCAGCCACTAGGCTTCATCTATCACATTCTAGCTAATCCACCTTTCCCTCCACCCACCCATTTATTCTGACATCTTCCCCTTTCCTTTCAGTCCTGAAGAAGGGCCTCAGCCTGACATCTCCACTGTTCATTCATTTCCCGAGATGCTGCCTAACCTGCTAAGTTCCTCCAACATTTTGTGTGCATTACGCTTGGGTGGTGTTTCAAAACTAGAGCTCTTGCTTCTTAGCTTCCACATGTGTAACTGATGTGACCTCAAAAATTTGGCCCCATTTTGATTTAATTCTGCTGTCCACTGACTAATTTTGTACCCCTCAATCCTGCCCTTTTAACTGTATTACTGAAAACAATACTATGTTCAGTCATTGAGGTCATTGCAGAGATGGAAACCATTAGTCTTGAGCAGTGAGGCTAATGAATACCCTGCCACCATCAAGGTCCTGCCACTAGGACAACCAGCAATTTACTGTTAATCTGTGCTGTGCACTATATATATTTTGAATTAGATTTTATTAACTTATTTATGGTACTATTTTGGTTTATGTGCTGTGTGTGATATGTTTTGTGGGAGTATCATGGTCCAAAGGAACTTTGGTTCGTTTGGTTGTACAAAGGTACAGTCAGATGACAATAAACTTGAACTTGATAGTTCAGTGAAATCTTTCTACCAGTTTTGTAGAAAGTCGCTGGAAATTTGAACTGACATTTAAAGTTGGTTATAAAAATTCTGATACTCCTTTACCTATGCAGGTGCAAGACACATCATTTATTCTGTGCATTGTGATGGTCCAACCTGAAGTGCCAGTCAGACACCTGAAAAATTTAAATACTGCCCCAAGTAGTAAGCTTCTCTACCATCGGTTGGATCTTCTGGGTCAACCTACCTCCTGTTTGCATTTCAAGCAGTTGGCAACACTAGGTAAGAAGCTAACTATGAAGCAATGTGTTGAGGGTTTGCAGCCTCTAATATTCCATATTGCTCTTCCATTTGCAATTTCCTTCGCTTTCCACACTCACATGTGCACCCAAAGTCACCAAGAAGCCAACTACATTAGATACCACAGATCTCCATCAGTCTTATTTTGAAGTGAGTACAAGCCATGCAGTGAAGAATCTTGATAACCTGAACTCCCTTTGTCAATTTTCTTTCTATTTATGTAAGGAATAATTAACTTTCACAGATGATCTTTCCAATATACTCCAACTTGTACTATAAGCAAGAAAAGGAACAAAGGATTAGACTATCCAGCTCTTATCGAATGCTGTATTAATACTCAACTGAACAAGGAGGTTTCATTGAATACTGATTTGCAAATTGACGCCACTTTATCATAAGATTGCAGTCATGTACCTTTATTTCTTCATGGTTGATAAAGTTTTAACTTGGCTTTTATAGCATCTATTTCGCTAACTCTTAACAAGTTTGTGGCATAGATGTGAATTATCTATTTCTCAGTTTCTCAATTGTTCTTTGGCAATCTGTTGCATGCTTCTGCAAATTATTGTAGAACAATGACATTTGCCTGCTAGTGATTATACTGAATGCAAGAAAGAATCCATAGCTATCTTTACAATGGAGGGACAAAAGAGTAGCCAATACTAGCACACTTTTCCTTTTCTTTTCAAATCTTTTTATTGTATATATAGGAAAAATAACATGAGTACATCGAAGTAACAACACTTAACAGTGCCTCAAAAAAAACCATCATCTTAATGATCGAAAACAAAATTTTGTGATAACAAAAAAAACCTACTAAGCAGAAAAGTGAGAGAGGAAAGAAGAGAACCCATTAGGTGTACAACCCCGGAGCCATGCGTCATACAAAAAGCTTCTAAAAATAAACATCAAACCGCCAGCAAGAAAAGAAAATATACTAAAAGAACTTACAATTAGATCGTGGAAAAATTATATCAATTAACTCAAATGATAATAACGAGCAAATGAGCCCCATCTTTTCTCAAAATCAAATAAAGGTTCAAAGGTTCGACTTCTAATTTTCTCCAAACTAAGACATAGCATCACTTGAGAGAACCATTGTAACAAAGTGGGAGCTGATGTATCCTTCCACTTCAACAAAATGGCCCTCCTAGCTATCAATGTAACAAAGGCCCTCCTAGCTATCAATGTAACAAATGCAATAACATGTTGGTCAGACACAGAAATACCATGAATATTTTGAGGAATTATTCCAAAAAGCACAGTTAATTTATTAGGTTGTAAATTAATTTTAAGTGCTTTAGAAATTGTTGAGAAAACAGAGTTCCAGAACTGTTCCAATATAGAACAGACCAAAACATGTGTCAGTGTAGCTATCTCTGTTTTACATCTATCACAATGACTATCAACATTAGGAAAGATTTTAGAAAGTCTCTCCTTTGTCAAATGATAATGATGTACAATTTTAAATTGAATCAATGAATGGCTAGCACAAATTGAAGAAGAGTTACACACATAAAAGTTGCTGGTGAACGCAGCAGGCCAGGCAGCATCTCTAGGAAGAGGTGCAGTCAACTTTTCAGGCCGAGACCCTTCGTCAGGACTAACTGAAGGAAGAGTGAGTAAGGGATTTGAAAGTTGGAGGGAGAGGGGGAGATCCAAAATGATAGGAGAAGACAGGAGGGGGAGAGATGGAGCCAAGAGCTGGACAGGTGATAGGCAAAAAGGATACGAGAGGATCATGGGACAGGAGGTCCGGGAAGAAAGACGGGGGGGGGGGGGGAGGACCCAGAGGATGGGCAAGGGGTATATTCAGAGGGACAGAGGGAGAAAAAGGAGAGTGAGAGAAAGAATGTGTGTGTAAAAATAAGTAACAGATGGGGTACGAGGGGGAGGTGGGGCATTAGCGGAAGTTAGAGAAGTCGATGTTCATGCCATCAGGTTGGAGGCTACCTAGACGGAATATAAGGTGTTGTTCCTCCAACCTGAGTGTGGCTTCATCTTTACAGTAGAGGAGGCCGTGGATAGACATGTCAGAATGGGAATGGAATGTGGAATTAAAATGTGTGGCCACTGGGAGATCCTGCTTTCTCTGGTGGACAGAGCATAGGTGTTCAGCAAAGCGGTCTCCCAGTCTGCATCGGGTCTCGCCAATATATAAAAGGCCACATTGGGAGCACCGGACGCAGTATATCACCCCAGCCGACTCACAGGTGAAGTGTTGCCTCACCTGGAAGGACTGTTTGGGGCCCCGAATGGTGGTGAGGGAGGAAGTGTAAGGGCATGTGTAGCACTTGTTCCGCTTACACGGATAAGTGCCAGGAGGGAGATCAGTGGGGAGGGATGGGGGGGACGAATGGACAAGGGAGTTGTGTAGGGAGCGATCCCTGTGGAATGCAGGGGGGGGGGGAGGGAAAGATGTGCTTAGTGGTGGGATCCCGTTGGAGGTGGCGGAAGTTACGGAGAATAATATGTTGGACCCGGAGGCTGGTGGGGTGGTAGGTGAGGTAATATGTTGGACCCGGAGACTCCAACGGGATCCCACCACTAAGCACATCCTTCCTCCCCACCTCTCTGCATTCCGCAGGGATTGCTCCCTACGCAACTCCCTTGTCCATTCGTCCCCCCCATCCCTCCCCACTGATCTCCCTCCTGGCACTTATCCGTGTAAGCGGAACAAGTGCTACACATGCCCTTACACTTCCTCCCTTACCACCATTCAGGGTCCCAAACAGTCCTTCCAGGTGAGGCAACACTTCACCTGTGAGCCAGCTGGGGTGATATACTGCGTCCGGTGCTCCCGATGTGGCCTTTTATATATTGGCGAGACCCGACGCAGACTGGGAGACAGCTTTGCTGAACACCTACTCTCTGTCCGCCAGAGAAAGCAGGATCTCCCAGTGGCCACACATTTTAATTCCACATCCCATTCCCATTCTGACATGTCTATCCACGGCCTCCTCTACTGTAAAGGTGAAGCCACACTCAAGTTGGAGGAACAACACCTTATATTCCGTCTAGGTAGCCTCCAACCTGATGGCATGAACATCGACTTCTCTAACTTCCGCTAATGCCCCACCTCCCCCTCGTACCCCATCTGTTACTTATTTTTACACACACATTCTTTCTCTCACTCTCCTTTTTCTCCCTCTGTCCCTCTGAATATACCCCTTGCCCATTCTCTGGAGCCCCCCCCCCCCGTCTTTCTTCCCGTCCCTCCCCCTCCTGTCTACTCCTATCATTTTGGATCTCCCGCTCCCCCTCCAACTTTCAAATCCCTTACTCACTCTTCCTTCAGTTAGTCCTGACGAAGGGTCTCGGCCTGAAACATCGACTGTACCTCTTCCTAGAGATGCTGCCTGGCCTGCTGCATTCACCAGCAACTTTGATGTGTGTTGCTTGAATTTCCAGCATCTGCAGAATTCCTGTTGGTTGAAGAAGAGTTAACCAACTTCAATATCCGCATCCAATCCTCCATCATAAAAGTCAAATTAAGTTCCTTTTCCCAATCCTGTTTAATCTTAGACAAAGAACACATCCCATTGTGATAATAAATTATAAATTCTTCCAATAGAACCCTTAATCAAAGGATTCATACTCATAATAGTATCTAACAGGTCAGCCTCCAATATGTAAGGGAAATTACTTAAATATTTTTGTAAAAAATGTCTAACTTGAAGGTATTGCAGAAAGTGTGAATATGAAAGAGAGTATTTATCAATTAATTGTTGAAAGGACATCAATCTATCTTGTTTAAATAAATCCAAAAAAGAATTAATACCTTTTTCCAAAGTAGAAAAATTGGATCACTCAAAGAAGGCTTAAAAAAGTAATTTCGGTAAATTAAACTACAAAGTTTAAATTTTTTAAGATTAAAAAAATTGCAGAACTGGAGCCAAATTTGTAAAGAATACTTAATCACAGGATATAAGTTTAAATTAACAACTTTACCTAATTGCATGGGTAAAGGAGCCCCCAATAACGAGGTTAACTAGCACACTTTTCCATAAGTGGAAGTGAACATTCGGGGAAAGAGTTGCAATGGTATACTGTAGTCACAAGAAAGGCAGCTTAGCAAGTTTGTTGTAAATCGAGGTGAGGAGTTATTCAATTTTTTTTACAAGATTTGATATATTGATGAATAGTGTTCAAATTTTGGTAAAGAAATCATTTATTTCATTTATTGAAGATCATAGATTTAACCTTGATATTACTGTATATTGGTTATGTGCCAAAGGTCTGGTGCAACTACCACTAGAGTGTTGTGTATTATTGAAGTAGGCTAGAACATCACACGTGTGCTGCTGCTGTAACACCATCCACTGAAATTAGTGGGAAGGAGTTGACAGCATGTTAATTTTTATGAATTGCTTTGGTGTGTAACTTTTACTGCCTAGAAAGACAGGAGAATTTAAGATGGAGGATAAGATGCCCCATGGTGTCTCTTGAACTGGATCTGAAGGAATTAGTGTCTCTGTGAATGGGTCGGTGGTGGAATCTGGATGTAGCAGTGTAATTCATACGGCGGCCTTTGATTTGGTTGATCAATAAAAATATAACTTTAATTTTTAAATTTTACTTTAAGTAGATGTTTATTTTCAAAATTAAAAGGATTTAAAATGAACTGGAATGCATATTTTAAGTATGAACAAAAAGCTGAAACCACAGGAAACACATCACTCATTTTGTGCCTCTCACACATATTTGTTAATCTTCAAGCATAGATGAAAGAATTCTGTTTTAGGTCAAATTATATGAGTCTTTGGTTTAGCATGTTGGGTATAGCAGAGCTGGAAATTGTAGAGTCTTCGTCAGCTGTTTTTCTTTTGAACAATTTTGATTGTTTTACTGGATTGTTAAATATAAAACATACATGTCTTTTTTATGGTACTTGTTTCTCACCAGTCCAGCCAACTTCCCAAACACTACTGTGCTAGAGTAGTTGGTCAAAGGGACCTGGTCAGTGACTCTTGTTTCTCTATCCACAGATACTCCCTGACAAGTTGAGATTTTCCAGCATTGATTTCAGATTCCCAGCACAGTAGTATTTAACTTCTGGATTTGTCTCATTTCCTAAACCGCAGCATTTGTATTTAGTGCTTTCCAGTTGTGCTTCCAGCTCCCAGAGGAGAATGGTCTGGAACAGAGTCACATAGAACAGGAACTAGAAGACTTCTATTGGGTTTTGTGCAGTTGAACAGCTCTGTTGATGCTGTAACAAGTAATTGCAATTACAAATTAAAACTGAAGTGTTAATAGCACACAATTACACTGTTTTAAGAATAAATCAACTCTTTTTAAAATAAAAGCCCTGCCTTTCAATACTTTGGCCATATTCTGCAGAATTAGAATCAGGTCCAGGAATATTCAATAAAGGCTCCCACTGTAACCTTTTCAGCTCGAACCCAAGTTCCTGTTGTCAGCTTCCTTATCATCTTGAAGTGTGAGTTGCCAACTTTCACAGGAGGATCGTAGGTGTCTAACTCCTAATACCAGTGGGCCTTCAAATCCAGCTATGCAACAGTGTGAGGTATCCAAGGATTGCCCATGAGTCCTTATCCCAACATGAGCTAGAATTTGCAAGGGAAAAGGAGAAAACTTGGGGGCAAAGTTCTTTACAACAGGTTTCACATCCATCATTTCCATTCTTAGTGTGACATTTTGTCTTCAGTATAAGTTTGATCGATGTCTATTAGGTGTGAGTTTCAAATATTTAAACAAAACTTAGATTTAAGTTTGTATCATCGTCGCCAACAACAGTTGCCATTAAGTACTGAGCATGATTAAGAGGAGTTTATTTAATTCTTGTGTCTCTTGCAGAAAGCCCCACTGTCATGCTATCTGCAGGCAGCTTTTCATCTCCATTTGAGCACCTCAGTCAAGCAGAGACCAAACGAATGGTGGAGCATTATACAGCTTATCTGAGTGACAACACACGCCTCATCGCCAATCCAGGACTCAAAGTGAGATTTGATTTCTATAAGTTTTGTGCTGTCACTTTAATCAATGTGTTTAACTTTATTTTGCAACTTGTTGAAGGTGAAATGTTGCCTTGGGGGTTTGAAAACCATGTTTGCAATCAAACAAGATGTCAAGATTGCAAATAGTTTGGTTTAATCTCTGAGGGCATCTCAGGAACTGAACCCTTCACATATTTTGTGATGCAGAGAAGCGGAGATAACCACCTACTCATAACATTCTCTTGCTGACTGGGGCAGAAATTTCACAGCAGCACAAGTCCTGCTCTGGAACTCAGAGGCAAGTGGTGCAGCAATTCTTTCCAGAGCCAAAGGTGAAGAGATAATATTCTGTAGACAGTATTATGCTTAGTTCACTGAGCAGTAATGCAAAATCGGATCCTTTATTCTGAAGTGCGGGTGGTTAATAATATTGCTTTATTATTCTCAGATAGGAGATAAATAAGTGACCAGACAGATCGCAGTTGTACACAGTGTGCTTTTACAAAGTCTGTGAAGCAAGTGACAGATTTTCAAATAATTATAGTTCCACTGTAGAAAATGCATCTGTCTGTCCTGAAGCAGCATTTCTAATCAAATTTATTTCAAATTGGTACAAGATACTCCTTCATAAATGTATTCTTGGGATTTTTTTCACTTTAGTTGTAGCATTAATAGCCATTTTGCATCTTGCCTCATACATTCCCTGGACTTGTGGAGTGATCATTAACCCTTCATGTGTTGCATCAATAGCTAGAGTTGGGAGCAAAACTTAAAATAAATACAATTCAGTGTGTTGTGGTTGCAGTTCTTGTTTTGTGCTTCAATTCAGCCATTACTTTTCGCTAGTACCTTTCAGTTGAAAGTGCTCTCTAGAAATAAAAATGATCCAATCAGTAATTGAACTGCAGGGTGAAGTGAGTGCGAGGTGATACCTCAGCCATTCAATAGTGTGGAAACCCAGTGGCAGCAGGGGGTTTGGAGAGCAGGGCTGAATTAAAACCTGGTTGTCAAGAATATCTTTATACACCTAAATCTTGTGAAGTGTATATGTTGACAGATATCAAATTTTTTTTTTGTTTTTCCTAAGTGAAAATAAATCACCTACATATGTTTGATCCCTCCTGCATTCTTGCTGTATTCAATGATGATCTCAGGCTCAGGGATCCTAGAGCTGCTCTTTGTTACCTCCCTCTCTGGCATCCAGCAATGTGACCCCTGATCCTTCATTAGGTTTTTCAATTTTTAAAGTCAGTTCTTAAAGGGAATCCCTTCAGGTATTCACATGTGAAATTAAGCTTATTATCTTTCCCTTGTCTGGATAAATTGAAACTCTAAAATCCGCACATAATCTTTATTTTATATATATGAGGGAAGCTGTCCATGCAATTTTATACAGTCTGATTAAAAAAGCATATTAACAGGATTGATTCACAGCTTTGAAAAGTTCTGGGCATATCTTTAAGTAGTCCTGTTCTTTTTCTCTCTGCCTGTGTGTAGTCCTCTGTCAGAAACGAAGTCATGGCTACCAGTCACGTAACAGATGAATGGATGTCACAAATGGAAATCAGCATCCTAAACAGTTACATTGTCCGTCGTTACATAGCAACGCCCAATGGGGTGCTTCGGATTTACCCTGGCTCTCTCATGGATAAAGCATTTGATCCCACCAGGAGACAGTGGTGAGTTTTACAGATCCACAGGAAGAGTGTTACAAATAGCCTCTAAAGCAAAGTCTCTTAGAAAAAAAAATGTTTGCTTCTCACCATAGTGAGCAGAGTTTGTCTGAGCACTGAAGTGATTGATGTTGTTATTTGTGTTTGTATAATTAACAAAGCATTTTGATGATGTTGCATCTGAAGTTGTCTGTTAGTTTGTTTGTATTGTTTTGAACTTAGTGATTGCTTGGTTGTTTTTCTGTTTGAGCGTACTGAATGTATTTCCTCTGTGATTGAGGACATCCTGTGTAACCCAACAGTAACACACTCTCCTTTAAAACTGAAGTTTCAGTTGTATTCAACAAAGTGCTTTAAAGGTAATATTTTAACACTCCCCTACCTTGCACTCCCAATTTCTTCATTTCCCTCACCTCGTATTGCTATTCATTCTGTGAGGGAGCGAGCCCCTTAACTGTGCTGCAGTGCCATCAAGCTCTCTTGTTCGCTTATCAAGGGGCTCTCCCTTCTCTAGCCCATACACTGAGGGCAGTATTAAGGCCCCTTTATTGCTGTTGTGAATGTGCCTATGGTCAAAGCAATATGAGCATTCAGTGTACATGATTAGTGCGCCAGGGTTCGTGACTGCATGTAGTCCTTGTGTCACTGCTTTGCTCAGTTTATTGTGGAGTAACACTGAAGCTATTTAGAATCTGCCAGGAAGAAACATGGAGAAATTTTGCCAATTAGGTGGCTCCCATTTTCTTCCTGTTAAATGATATTGGTAAAAACCTAGAGCAGCATGGTGTGGGACAACATAATTTAGGGAAAATAATCTTTTGCATTGTATTCAAGAGTATCTTCAAACCTTTTAATCACGCCCTTGGAGAGTTCTCTAATTCTGTAAAAATTGGACTGTTGTTGCTAGGTATCTGCATGCAATGGCAAACCCTGCTCTGATTACCTTCACTGGCCCATATCTTGATGTTGGAGGAGCTGGTTACGTTGTTACACTGAGCCACACTATTCATTCATCCAGGTAATGTGAAGATCCATCACCTTGTTTATTTCGTTCAACTTGATAAATGACGTTCATCTGTAAATGTTGCTTCAGAATGTACAAGTTGCTGATTGTTGCAGCAGAAAAGATTTTGACAAGAGAAATTGTGCTTCATAACCTTCATTGGCATTTACTTCTGGAGTTTAGGAATCTTGCATTGCTGTGGAAGCACATTGAAGTTAGCTAGAGGAACTTCAGGTCAGACATTGGTAAGAAATATGTCAAAGTACTGTTTTTTAAAATTTCTCCCCAAGGTCTCTTTTGGCACCAGGACATGCTGTGGCTGTGATGGGAGTGGATTTCACCCTGCGATACTTTTACAAGGTTCTTTTGGATTTGTTACCCATTTGCAATCAAGATGGAGGCAACAAAATCAGGTAGTTCCAGCTGAGGAACGGCCAACTTTCTAATGACATGGGATCTATTAAAGAAGAAAATAAGTCATTTTGTATTTGATCTCATTTTTATTTTAAGAAAAAGATATTTCTACATCTATGGGAGGGATGCATATTTAAGTGGTCTTTCTGTTCTTGGTAGAAGGTCATCATTTCTTATGATCGAGTTTTATTATAATATATCATACATGTTTTAAGTTGCTCGATGTTGCTTTCTGATTAGAATTTATATTTTTGTTTCTTGCTACATTAAAGCATTAGCTGCTATTTTGCTGAGAATTTCCTTGAACTAATTGACTTTCTTTCATTAGGTGCTTTATCATGGAAGACAAAGGCTATCTCTTGGCACATCCAACTCTAATTGACCCCAAAGGCCATGCGCCTGTGGAGCAGCAACACATCACCCACAAAGTAATGGAAAAAAAATCACGTGAATGTGTAGCTTTGCAGAGTTCATTTAAAAAAAATATAGAGTATAACTTCGCTGCAAACTGCATTGCAACTGCTCACTACTTGGTCAATGTACCGGATGGTTGATTTATCCCATTAGTTCTTAGTTGACTTGGTATATGGAGGTTTTGTTAAAAAAAACGGAAATAATTTATTTAAATTTGTAAGACTTCTTCTACAAAGACGTAATTGGGCTTCTTAATGTGTTTTCTTGCTGGAGATAAAATATTAAATTGAATCTGATTCTTTGAGGTAGACAAGATAGCTGGATACCAGAATCAGATGGCTGTGTTTTGGGAGCATTGTTAATGATTGACTACCCAAACTGTTTAATTGATGGATCCTCAAAAGGACTTGTATGTTCTGAGTGACTTTGAATAATCCAATTTTATAATTCATTGTAACTCAGTGACTTAGCTATCAGCCAGACAGGAAATCTAGATAGGATCGATTGCTTTTCTGATTAATAAATATAGCCATAGAGCACGTTTGCAATGCTCATACTTGTAGGCCATGTCCATATTCACTTCAACATTTTTGTAATTTGTGATAAAGTGGTAAGCTTGCCAGCTCAATATGCATTTGTTTTTATCGATTGTGGTGCCCACTTTTCTTAGATTATGATGTGTTATTTGTGCTGTTTGCAAGGAATTCCGCTGAAATTGGTGCTAAAACAGTGTCTCCATTGCTGTATCTGTTATTGGATAATACTGTTGCATTTTTAAGTGACCCTAGGTGGATGAGTGTCCTGTGCTGATGACCTTTGTGATTTAAATAGCCAAGCTCCTGCAGGCCCCTGTGAATAATGAGAGCTAATTAACCCCATCATAATGTATGAGAATGGAATGTGTTCCAAAAGGCGACCATATGCCTATATCAGACAAATGAAGGCATATGCATAAGCCAGCAATTTGATTCAGATACCGGCCATTAGAATGGATTTCTGAGTTGTAAGAATTAAAATAGTAAATAATGACACAATTCTTCAGCGTGTGGATGCAGTCATGAAGTGTACGTCTTTTCTTGCTGTGCTGTCAGAGAGTTGAAGATCTATGCAATTGTAACATTTTAATAGAATTGAAACTAAATGTTTTCTTTATTTTTTTTAATCAGGAACCTCTGGTGGCAAATGACATTCTAAATCATCCTAATTTTGTGAAGAAAAATCTTTGCAACAGTTTCAGTGACAGAACAGTGCAGCGGTTCTACAAATTTAACACCAGCATTGTAGTAAGTCTGTCTTTAAACACCACGATTTAGAAATTATTCCAAAACTCCAAAGGCATACTTTGTCTAAAGACATTGCAAATCAGAACAGAAGTTTCTGAGCCTTATTGTCACTTTAGGAGAAACTAGGAACAGATTCCAAGGGATAAGTGACCTATCCTGGGTGATTTTGCAGTGCCTGGGTTGCTGGCAATAAGTAGGAGCATTGTTTAAATCTCCACACATGTATGCTTGCTTAGCCTTTTTAAACCAAATTCATGGTGAAAGATCATGTGACTTAAGCCAATTGATGTCACTGCAGCTTCAGTAGCCTCCAAGTATGGAGGAGGAGGCTATTTCGAGAAATGCACGGTGCATGTGCAATAATGTGTCATCTCATTTAAAGATCGTGATCTTAATAAAGTTCTGTAACCAGACAAATCAAAATGTGCTCTTTGATAGGCACACATGTCTGGAAATTCTAAATACATCAATGGTTGAACTAAATCCATCTGCAATTTTCAGAAAATTGAATGCTGTTCATGTGTAAAATTATAACTCTTAACTTAAAATTGCCTTCAAATCATCCAAACTGGGGTGAACCTATTCATTCTTTTCTCAGGTCCTCCTGTCCCAGCAACATCCTTGTGAATTTTCTCGGTACTCTTTCAACCTTGTTTACATTTTTCCTGTAGGTACTGTAGGTAACCAAAACTACACACAATACTCCAAGTTGGGCCTCAACAATGTCTTATACGAATTCAGCACGATTTTTAAATATTATTGAAAAGACAACTTGGCTTCTTGCCATCCGTAGTAAAGTGCCCTTGTTTCACAGCACCAGCAACTAAATAGAATTATGTGCTAATTATTTTTTTTCAATCCTTATTCGGAAATCTTTGCCCCAGGTTGCTGGAAGAAGCTTGGGGGTTTTGCCACATTTGAGGAATAAGCTTTCTCTGCTGGCAAGCCAATGCAAACAGCAGCTCAACTTTGTGGGCACAGAAGCCTAATTTATTGTGTGTTGTAACATTCTTATTTCTCCTGACACACAGTAGGTAAAGGGATTTAATGCTGGAAGAACTTCTCTTTAACTGTAACTTTGGACAGGGTCAGTTTAGTAGCAAATAGTGCCCAGGGCATTGGAGAGAATGCCCTACAGATACTGCCATTTGAACTTTTCCCTCCACCTGAGAAGGCAGGTGAGGCCTTTGCTTTCCACCTGCAAGTATTGAGGATGAACTAACTGTTCAAAACTGGTCTGGGTTAATCAGGTTGAACTTTTGTGTTTAAATCCAGTAAGCGTGACCTGAAACCACAACATTCTCGCTTCAGGTGGTAAAATCCTGATACGGAGCCAAGGTTAAGATTAATGTTCTGGCAAGATGACTTCGGTTAGTTTGTAGCTTTTGGTCATATTGCTCGTCAATAATGAGAACCTCCTTAGTGGAGGAAAATGAACTAAGGTCACAAACAGAGCAGGTACGATCAGGGCATGTTGCTGCTAACTGCCAGCAAAGTTCCACTCTCTCCAGGGCCGTCCTGAACTGTTTTAATATGTTTTCTACGTGAATGCACTGTTTCCAATACAGTGTGCTTGTGAGGCTGCTGCAAGTTTCTCATTGCGCCTGTGCATACAACAATGAACCCAGCTTTAACTTTGAAGAGATGATCTGTGCCTTATGACTGTTGGTTTTATAGCTGTCACTGCCACCAAAGAGAAATGTACCTCATTTTGGCAGGTGATTACTGTAGACACAGGCTCCTCTGTACAAAAGAAGCTTCAAAAGTAATTTTGGAGTGCCATTATGTTAACAGCCCTGCATTAAATATGTAACAGTGAGTGGAGGGAATGATCACCTCTGGGTTTGCTATCAAGTCATACACCTGCTGTCCTCATTTGTGAAGCTCTGCTTCACTCTCTTACACCATGCTTCAGTACTGCCTTCTGGAGATGGTGTAGCACACAAGCTATATCTTCCAATCATCGTAAACAGCAAGTTTTCTTCACCAGGGTGTTAATGCTGCATTGTCATGTTATTAGTATGCAAGTTTTCTCTTTTTCATTCCTTTCCATTAGTCTCACAAGTGATTTGTGTGTCAATGTTCCTCCAAGTATTCCTTTTTCCTTGTGCTGGATTTGCCTGCAGTTTTCTACACATTGGTATGCAAAATGCAGCCATTTAAACTTCAGCCTGAAGCAATACGAATGAATTAAGTCTGGAAATTGTCTAGAATTTTTCACAAACCATTTGGTGTGGATTACACCAGCCAACGTTAAGATCCCATGCTCACCTTCCTTTTCAACCAGAAATAATGAGGTTAATTTTAGCTCCCCGATAAGATCACATGAACCTCAGATTGAATGCAGTAATATAATCTTTAACCCAGTTTATTGAAACTGTTTTCTTTCCATGATATTACTGTACATTTTCTTTTGATAGGGTGATCTGACAAATCTTGTTCATGGTAGCCATTGCTCGAAGTACCGATTGACCAGGATTCCTGGCACCAATGCATTTCTTGGAATTGTCAATGAAACATGTGATGCACTTGCTTTCTGTGCCTGCAGCATGGTGGACAGACTTTGCCTGAACTGTCACAGGTCAGTGTTGTGTCACTTAAATTGGATTAGAATTGTACATTAACATCATAAGGAGGTTAATAAGTTAGTAGATTTTCTGTGCCATTCATAATTGAAGATAGCGTGGCATTATGTTGGCAAAAAATGGAAATGAGCATTATCTGAAATTGTCATATAAAACAAAGTTAAGCTGTGTATGCAATAGAAATAAGAATTAGATTAGATTATGAAGACATGCAGTCCTCTTTTATTGTCATTTAGTAATGCATGTATTAAGAAATGATACAATATTTCCTCTGGTGTGATATCACAAGACACAGGACAGACCAAGACTGAAAAAAAACTTAACAAAACCACATAATTATAACATATCGTTACAACAGTGCGACAATACCATAACTTGATGAAGAAGTCCATGAGCACAGTAAAAGTTCAAAGTCTCTCAAATGTCCCACATCTCACGCAGACGGGAGAAGGAAGAAAAACTCTCCCTGCCATAAATAGTGAACACAAGTATTTGGAAATATTAGTAAATTGTTTGGAATTCTGTGCGATTACTTTCATGGCCCTGACATTTTCTAAGGACACTACATTTTAGTTCCTTATGTGTTTGTAGCTTACTTTATATGATTAAAAGCTCATTTCCAAGGTTTGCTCAGTAAACATTGGCAATTAGCAAGAGGAAGACTTGGTAAAGCCTGTCATTGAAATTAAGCAAAAGGCAAAAATTTTGTTTAGTGAGCTGTTTCTTGTCTAATGTTATGTCCTACATTGTTTTGCCCCATCAGGGGCACTCTTGTAAAGATGATCCCTACTGGGTAACTTTCCACTGTGTTCATCCCAATGTGTAGTGATGAGGCTATCTATTTATGAATAACCTTGCTTTACAGCAGGGGTCCCCAACCTTTTTTTCACTGCCGACCGGTTTCACATTGACAATATTCTTGCGGACCGGCCGACCCGGGGGGAGCGGGGGGTAGGGTTGCCAACGGACAAGAGTAGGGCCAAATACGTTGTTTACACAGAGAGACTACAATGACCATGAAGCCTTGCGCGGGCACCAGTGCGCATGCGTGCTTTGCGTATGCGTGTACGTGCCGATGTTTTCTACAAATCACTTTTGGCGATTCTGTTGGTGGGGCGGGGGATGTTAATCATGACTGGAATATAGGTGATAAGTGGCTAATACACTCAATTTCATTTCTAAAAGGGTTTATCTAACGAATTTAATATTAAACATATAGTGCATGAATATAGCGATAAGTCAATTATCAGGGGAGCTTGAAGTAAGTGTTGAACGAACTTCCAGTAGAAGTGGTAGAGGCAGGTTCGATATTATTTAAAGAAAAATTGGATAGGTATATGGGCAGGAAAGGAATGGAGGGTTATAGGCTGAGTGCAGGTCGGTGGGATTAGGTGAGAGTAGCGTTCGGCACGGACTAGAAGGGCAGAGGTGGCTTGTAATTGTTATATGGTTATATAAGTAAGTCAATAGCATCATAACATTTTAAGTAATGTTTGGATATTAAACACAGCACATATTTTCCCCGTATGAACATATAAAATCATTGCAACACACCAATATCGCTGAATCAGTGGGAGCCCTGGGCTGAATGCTTGTTTCCCTGAAACAAGATGGTCCCATCGAGGGGTGATGGGAGACAGCGAACGGGGTTCCTTATGTCCAGTCTATTACACAATTTGGTTTTCGTTGCATTCATTGCAGAGATATGTTGGAATTGGAAGCAACGTTTTCAGTGCTTTCGTGGCTATCTCAGGATATTTAGCCTTGACTTTGAGATCCAGAATGCTGGCAGAGGTGTTATGTCAAACGTACTTTTCAGCGCGCCGTCATTTGCAAGCTCAAGGAGTTGATCTTCTTCCCGCGCTGACATGGGTGATGCGCGGGTAATGACCTCGCGTGCGTAATGGCTCAACAGTGGGCATGACAAGCAATGAGGAAAGGTGCAGCTGACTCCTATCGCCAAATCATATTGTTCCTCATGGCCCGGTAGCGCATGCTTTGCGGCCCGGTACCGGTCTGCAGTCCGGTG
Source organism: Mobula birostris (assembly GCF_030028105.1). Classification (NCBI taxonomy): domain Eukaryota; kingdom Metazoa; phylum Chordata; class Chondrichthyes; order Myliobatiformes; family Myliobatidae; genus Mobula; species Mobula birostris. The sequence goes on along the minus strand of NC_092381.1, from coordinate 62,029,685 downwards.
GTTGGGGACCACTACTTTACAGAGACATCAAATCACTTGTGGAAGTGAAGATTGGAGTTAATTTTATTTAATAAGTAATGGTTCTTCAGGAAGTGTTTTGGTCCTTCAATTATTTATGCTATTTATGAAGTCCATGGTCAATTTCGCAGGTGGAGGTGAAACGGGGTGGTAGAGGGGAAGAAAGATGGAGAACAAGGCAATTTGGTGCACTTAGTTGAACTTCTACCTCACAGCCCAGTGCCCTGGGTTTAGTCCCAACTCACTTCTCTTTTCTATGAGAACTCTTTGTGACTGCATGAATTTCCTTCCATAATCCAAAGACATGCCACCTGGAGGGTTGATTGGCCACTGTATATTACTCCTCATGTAGGGTGGGTTAATAGAATTTTTGGAAATGTGTGATGAATTGGTTACAGGGAAATTTAGTGGGGGTTGAGATTGTTCTGTGAGGTAGCAGAGATTCAGTTGATTGAACAGTTGCCTTTTATGTTATTATGAAATATTAATATCCCAACTCATATAATGAACATAGAATCCTTTAGATGGATGTTAAAGTAATTGAATTTGCTGGAAAATGCCTATCTCTAATTCAAGGTAAATGCTGAGAACTGAGGAATGTTTAGAGGCATTGATTACTGTTTTCACCTTCAGCATCTTTTTACATGACAGATTGTAAGGATGCTTGTTGGATTTGAGTTGTACAATAAGTTGTGGGATGCTGCACCTTTCAATCCTCTCTGGCCCACTGAACCTAGAGCTGTTATGTTTTCCTGATTTGCCATACACTGCTTCAAAGCGCAGTTTAAATTTATAATTCTCATGGGGGAACAATGGGACAACAGTGATGTTGCACATAAGGCTTTTATTCAGCAAGTGAGTTATCCTCTTTGAAGCAATAATTGATGTTAAATTCTATAAGCTTGTTTTGGAGAAGTTTGGCCAGGATTTTGGGGATGGGGAGAGTGTTAACATAACTGAAAGGAAGTGTTTTATTATTTCATTGAGCACAAGGAAGAAATGTATCTATATGAAAAGTTGGTGAGAGGCGATCAATTATGTTCTCATGTAACATGTACTTTGTTTTATTTAGAATGGAACAAAATGAATGTGAGTGCCCCTGTGAGTGCCCCCTGGAGGTGAATGAATGTACTGGCAACCTGACCAATGCTGAAAGCAGGCAAGATTTCTCCTAAATTATGTTTTTAACTTGAAATAGTCTTAGTAAACGGATTTGAGTGATTGCCTAATTTGCTCATTGGTTTTTGATTACTTTTAAACAAAGTCTCCAATTTAGCTGGTTTTCATACCCATCATATTTTTGCAGGTGTTTTCAGTGTCCTGTGTATTCAGAGATACATTTGATAGAGACTGTTTCATCTTTGACATCAACGTAACATTTGATTACGCGTGGTATCAGAAAGATGTGGTAGAATTAGCCAATAGGCATCAAGAGGAAAGCACTGCAGGAACTGGAGTATACCTGAATGATGAAAGATGTTGAGGTTGCTGAGGTCAATCCTCACAACCCCAGGACATTACAGCAGCAGGACGGCATCATGAGCTATTTCATGAGTGACTTTCCTTCCTTATTAATGTCAGAACTAGAGATGTTCACTGACAGTTGGACAGGATTTGATTCTATTCAAAACTCCTTATCCTGCATTCAGCATGGCACAAATAACATTTGGATGCAAACTGATCCAAGCAGAAAACAATTGTGCTACAGAAGTGGCAGCCAACAATAGAGTTTCATCACCTACCTTAGCCATTCAGTAGTATCTCCATTACAAAGCTCACACCAGCACCATCGTGCAGATCACTATTGACCAGAAACTCATTTGGGCTGGCCATAGATAGCATTGGTTACAAAAGTAGGTCAGAGTCTGTGTATTCCACAGTGAGTGACTTACCTCCGCAAACTTTTCCACTTTCTGCAAGGCTCAGGTTAAGTGAATCATGGAATACTCTCCGCTTGCCTAGATCAGGGAAGTTTCAGCAACTTGTGAAGCTTAACACCATCCAGAAAATAGTAACATAATTCATACCTCATTGACCACCCTCAGCATTCATTCTCTCTGTCACCAGTCCACTGGCTGTAGAGTGTACCATCTACCAAATGCATTGGAGTTACTTCCCTAGGTTATTCTGACAGTCGCTCCCAAATTTACAGACTCTACCAATAAGAAGCACAAGAAGAGCAGGAGCGTGAGAGTACCGCCACTTGCACGTTCCCTTCAGACTGCATTCAGAACGGACTTGGGTTTTAAATTCTGATCCTTTCCACCCAGGACCTTGGCTATTGGGAGGTACTGAGGCTCTGGCCAGCAAAAATAAGGAGTCATATATTTTGTTTAGGAGGTCGCAATTGAGTGAATCCCTTGATGACCTTAAAGAGATTAGAAATACTTGTAAGTGGGAAATCAAGATAACAAAGAGGGTATGAGATGGATCTGGCATGGAAGGGTGAGGAAAATCCCAAGAGGTTCCTGCAGAGTCGGGCCCCTTCGAGATTAGCAGGGCCACCTGCAGGAGGTGATGGGATTTTAATCTAAATACTTCTTGTTGTTTACTGAGGCGAAAGTCGTTGCTCAGCAGGTAAAAGAATCAAGTGAAGATGTTTTGGAAGGCATATTACCAGGATGGTAGTATTTGCTTTATCGTTAGCCAGTGGCGATGTTCCTGAAGACTGGAAGATAGCTTAAAAAAAAAGAGTAGTAAGGTCAAGGCAGGGAATCCCAGGATGGTCAGCCTGGTATCAGTGTTGGGGAAGTTACTTGAGTTTCTGAGGGACAGGATCTACCACGATTTGGATAGTCAGAGTCAAATTAGGAGGTCAGCAGGCTTTGTTCATGGGAAGTTGTATTTGACTAACCTTTCAACATTTTTGAAGAGGTAACCAAAATGGTAGGTGAGGATAGGACAGTAGATGTCTATTCTGACATGGGCAAGACCTTTGACAAGGTCCCACATGGAGGTAGGCCTGGAACGTTAGGCATAATGGAATTCAGGGGGAGCTACTGTAGTTAGGTGGATTCAAAATTGGCTCCAAGTTAGGAAGCAGAGATGGTAGTAGGTTGTGTTACGAGGATTGCCCGTTAGTAATAATGATCAGTTAGGCATAGAGAGGATTTATATTTACTGGCAAGTACCTTTTTGGCTCAGTTCACAAGCATGCACATTTACACAACTGAATAACTGTGAACACTTACTAAATTTCTCTGACCCCTCATGAATAGTGAAAGAAGAGAAAAGATAATACCTGGGAAAAAGTCTGTGCTGGCCAGATATTCCTCGTGGTCCCGATGTGATCTCCACATACCTGACGTGGGGTCATCCACATCCGCAATGGATGAAGGTGGTCTCCGGAGAGTTGTCACTGCTTGTGCTCCCAAAATCCTTCATTCTTATTCTTTCCCTTATTATATTAATCTCCGATGTTTAGTTTCATTGGCTCGAGGTAATCTGACTGACCTGTGTCAGCTTCCTGTTGGATGTAATCCAGAGCCACAAGCAATATTGTTCTATGGCCTTTGCCTTCAACTTCATGCCTTAGGTGATTTCTTTTACTCTATTCAACTCTGACTGGTTCAAACCAGTCAAACCGTGTCCCCCAGACACTGGTCCTGCTGCAAACCTACCATTTTACACAGTAAATAGCTACATATTTGGGAATGGTCGCAGGTTTAACAGATCATCAGAGACTCATTGTCTCCACGTTCATTTGCTCTGAATAAGTTATCTCAAAGCAAGAATCAGTTCATCAAACAGTTCGCAGAGTGGCAGCTACAAGGGCAGTCTCACAAAATAGCTGCCCCCATTCCTGTTCACTGATTGTGGTTCTTTCTGACCAACAGTTGTGTTTTGTAATGGAAGCTGGTGACCAGTGACGTGTTGCAGGGTTTGATGTTAGGATCCTGTTAATTCATTTTCAAAAATAAATGCTTGGGATACGAATACACGAGGCTTGATCAGTAAATTTGTGGATGAGAGGTGATGCATTTTGGAAAGTCAAACCAGAATAGGACTTGCACTCGGGAGTGTAGTAGAACAATGGGACTTGAGAGTAGAAGTGTATACTTCATTGAAAGTGGTGTCATGGGTAGATAGGATGGTGAAAAAGACATTTAGCATGTTAGCTCTCTACAGTCAAGGCACTGAGTATAGGAATTGGGATATTATGTTGCAGTGGCTATGTTGTTGGGGAAGTCACACTTTGGGAACAGTGCACTGTTCTGGTGACCTTAAAGGAAAGATGTGGTTAAACTGGAAAGAGTGTAGAAGAGATCTATAAGGACATTTACAGGACTAGAGGGTCTGACTGAAAGTGAGGGATTGGCCAGGTTAGGTCTCTATTCCTTGGAACAGAGGAGAGTGAAGGGCAACCTTATAGAAATGTTTAAAATTATAGATAAGATGGACAGTAGCAGTCTTTTCCCTGAATAGGAGAAACCAAAACCAGAGGCCTAGATTTTATGGTGAGAGGGAAAAGACTTGAAAGGGACCTGAGGTCAAGTTCTTTACACAGATGGTAATGAACATGTGGAATGTGAGGAAATGGTTGAGGCATGTACAGTAGCATCATTTAAGAAGCACTTGGAGAGGTGGACTTATAGGGAATGGGCTGAACGCAGGGAATTTGGGCTAGCTGGGTGGTCAGCATGAGCTTGCTGGGCTGAAGGACCTGTATCTGTGCTGTTTTCTTCTATAACTGGGTCTGTTTTAATTAGAAGATCTCCAGCATTTCAGTTAGTCAGATTACCACCAGCTTCTCAGTTGTGGTTATGGATGAGTAATTGGTCTTCGTGGAGCCAAAGTTACGATAAATAATTAAAGACATCATTGTCCTCTTCCTCATTAATTGAATTCAATTTCAGCGATGATGTTTGTGGTCAGAGTTTGTGGGCTGTTACTATGGGTTCAGGACCCTTGTGTTGGAGAGAAACGAAGGTCAAGTGGAGTTTTGCTCCTGACGACCTTTAATGTCCGTTTATGTGTTAAGGACAAGATTCGATTCATTTCTTCTGTTCTCTTTGCATAGGCTTGTCAAAACATATTGCATAGGCTTAATCATGAAGAAGGAAGTGTTGTCAGTGTATTGTACTGCTGATAAACCTAGAACAAAACGCTGACAAGAAATCCACACCACTAGCACAGATAGGGAGCGATAAGTGGGGGTGAGGGTGAGAGTGGATAATACTTCAGATAGTGTGACAACAAATGCTTGCATTGTGTATAATTGATTTTGTATTTTAATATAACAGGAATCCAAGTTGTGAAGTCCACCAGGAGCCACTGACTCTTGCTGCCTTTGATCCCAGTCTACAAGAAACCCTCCCACAGTGCATCAACACCAGATGCAGCCAAAGGACATTGAGCGGGTAATGCCAGCTTACAGCACATAAATCTGCAGCCTGGAAGTGTGCCAGGCAGTCTTTTTCTCCCTGTTTGAAATAGGTGTCACAAGCATAGATTTATTCTTTTACTAAGGATAATCGACAAGAATAGATTAATCTTGATTTCGTACAACTCTATTCTTTATCTTGCTTCATTAATTTCTGACTTAGTCATTTGCATATTTCTTATTCTGGTAATATACAAACCAATTCCTTATGTAAGTGACTGGCTTTTGATATAAGGACAACCACTGGTGGAATAGAAACATTACTAAAGCTTTGTGCTCGCGTATTCAGCTTTAACTGTTCTTAGGCAGGAGAGTAGATGAGGTAAACCTCTGCCCCATTTTATTAAAGATGAAAGCAGCAAAATCAGGTTGCTAACCTGTCAACTTTCCTTGAAAGTGGATAAAGATCAGGATTCCCACTACCAACCAGGGTAGAAATGAAGTTCACATAAGATTACCAGTTGTATGAATGATTTTTTAGATAACCTAGACTTCCCTGAGATTTCACAGGATATGTCTTCTATGTTAGATACTCCCATTACCACAGATGAGATTAAGAATGTTATTTCCTCTATAAATTTGGGGAAAGCTCCTGGCCCTGATGAGTTTACTGTAGAATTTTATAAATGTTTCGCACCTTCATTAATCCCTTGGTTCTGTAGGGTTTTTGAGGCTTCATTAAAACTTGGTAAACTTCCCGAATCTTTCAATAGAGTGTCAATCTCTCTAATATTAAAGAAGGATAAAGATCCTGTTCAATGTGCATCTTATAGACCAATATCTTTATTAAATGTTGATTCTAAAGTTTTTTCTAAGTTATTAGCAAACAGATTAGAAAAAGTACTTCCTTTTATTATTTCGGAAGACCAAACGTGTTTTATTAAAGGTCGTTACTCTTTTTATAATATTCGCACACTGTTAAATATTGTTTATACTCCCTCACAAAATGTTCCTGAGTGTGTTATCTCTTTAGATGCTGAGAAAGCTTTTGATAGAGTAGAATGGCCTTACTTATTTAAGGTGCTTGAAATTTTTAACTTTAGCTCGAAATTTATATCCTGGATTAAACTGTTATATCATTCTCCTGTGGCCTCGGTCCGTACTAACTCTCTAAGCTCACCTTTTTTCCCTCTTTTTCGAGGTACTCGACAAGGTTGTCCTCTTAGTCCTTTATTATTTGATATTGCATTAGAACCTCTTGCAATTGCCATTCGAGAATCTCCAAATATTACTGGGATAACTCGGGGCTTAAAGTCCCATAAAATATCACTCTATGCTGATGACTTACTTTTATATATTTCTAATCCCCAAAAATCCATCCCTGCTGTTTTAGAGCTATTAGCACAATTTGGTCTTTTTTCAGGTTATAAATTAAATCTTAGTAAGAGTGAACTTTTCCCGATTAATAAACAATTTCCCTTATATTATAACTTTCCATTTAAATTGATTAATAATTATTTTTCATATCTTGGGATTAAAATTACGTAAATACAAAGATTTATTTAAGATTAACTTTTTACCCTTAATTGACCATATTATTCAACTTTCATCTAAATGGTTTCCTTTATATTTAACTTTGATTGGTCGTATTAATGCAGTTAAGGTGTTTTTTTTGCCAAAATTTTTATATATATTTCAGGCATTACCAATTTTTGTTCCAAAATCTTTTTTTGATAAAGTTGACTCCAAAATTTCTTCATTTATTTGGCAAAATAAAAACCCGAGACTGGGTAAAATACATTTACAGAAAGCTAAGAGAGATGGAGGTTTAGCATTACCTAACTTTAGATTTTATTATTGGGCAATTAATATTTGACATATGAAATTTTGGTTACTTGACCAGGATATACTATCCATTCCTAAATGGGTAGCATTGGAATTACAATCTGTTCAGGGTTATACACTTGGCTCTATTTTAGGTTCCTCTCTTCCTTTTGATTTGAAACGCCTTAAACAGGTATCTAACCCAATAGTTAAATATACCTTACGTATTTGGTTTCAATTCAGAAAATTTTTTGATCTTAACCAATTTGGGCTAGCGATTCCTATTTTAGGTAACATATTTTTTCCTCCTTCTTTTACGGATCGTGCTTTTCAAATTTGGAAGACTAAGGGTATTTCACGGTTTTTGGATTTATTTTTAGATGGTTCCTTTATGTCTTTTGAACAATTATCTAATAAATATAATTTATCAAGAATACATTTTTTTAGATATCTACAAGTTAGAAATTTCCTAAGTATTATACTTTCTTCCTTTCCAATGCTTCCTCCTACATACACTTTAGATACTATAATTAACCTTAATCCATGTCAGAAAGGTGCATCGGCTATGATTTATAATATTATTATGAAACTTAGGAAAGCTCCATTTGATAAGATTAGGGTAGATTGGGAACAGGAATTGGGGTCTATCATTTCCGTGGATGACTGGGGGCAGATTTTACAATTAGTCAATACTTCCTCTATCTGTGCTAAACATTCCTTAATTCAATTTAAAGTTGTTCATAGAGCACATATGTCCAAAGATAAATTAGCTCGCTTTTATTCTCATATTAATCCTTTTTGTGATAGATGTCCGGGGCAGATAGCCTCTTTAACTCATATGTTTTGGTCTTGTCCTACTCTGGAAACTTTTTGGAGAGACATTTTTAATATTATCTCCAAGGTATTGAATATAGATATCCCTCCTCACCCTATTACTGCTATCTTTGGACTACCTAAAATTTCCAGTAATCTTTCTCCTTCAGCCCGTAGAATGATTGCACTTCTTACTTTAATGGCGAAAAGATGTATCTTACAACATTGGAAAGAGCCTAATGCTCCAACTACCTTTTTTTGGTTTTCTCAGACGATATTATGCTTGAATTTGGAGAAAATTAGAAACAATCTTTATGATTCCTCATTTAAATTTGAACAGACCTGGAGATCTTTTATTCAATATTTTCATTTAATGTAATATATACCCTTCTTGGTTTTTTTTTACTGTTTTTAATGGAGGTCGGGATTGAGGACGTGATTTTAAGTTTTTTAACTCTGTTTGGTTTCAAGTTAGCCCATTGCTTTGCTTTTAGTTAGTTGCACGGTGGTTTTTTTGGGGGGAGGTTTTTTTCCTTTTCTCTATTAATATATATATAAAAATTAGTATACTATTATGTTACCTTGGTACGTTATGTTTAAATTACATTGTATCATTTTTTTGTATTAATATCTCCTGTAATTTTATTATATTCTAACAGTGTATTAGTGCCTATATGACTTACCTTTTTGTATACTTATTCAATAAAAAGATTTAAAAAGAAAGAAAGATTACCAGTTGTCGAAGAGTATCGAGGGAATTGGTGCCTTCAAAGCTATCATCCACCAAAGAGTTCAAGGTTCAAAAGTTCGAAGTATATGTCACCATATACAACCCTGAGATTCATTTTCTTGTGGGCATATTTATAAATGTACAGAATAATAACTATAGCAAAATAAATGTAAGACCACCCAACTAGGGCATTCAACCAGAGTGCTGAAGACAACAAACTATGCAAATACAAAATAAGAAATAATAATAATAAATAAATAAGCAATAAATATTAGGAACATGAGATGAAGAGTTCTTGAAAGTGAGTCCTTTGGTTGGGTGAACATTTCAAGTGGGCAAGATGAAGTTACCCCCTTTGGCTCAAGACCCTCATAGTAACTGTTCCTGAATTGGGTGATGCGAGTCCTGAGGCTCTTGTACCATCTTCCAGATGGTAGCAGTGAGAAGAGAACATCTCCTGGGTGGTGAGGGTTAATGAATGTAGATGCTGCTTTCCTGCAACAAAGTTTTGTGTAGATGTGCTCAATGGTTGGGATGGCTTTACCCGTGATGGACTGGGCTGTATCCACTACTTTTGTAGGGTTTTCCATTTGAGGACATTAGTGCTTCCATACCAGGTTGTGATGCAGCCAGTCAGTATACTCTGTACTACACCTCTGTAGAAGAATAAAAGAAGAATGGAAATGACTATGTATGGCTGCCAGTGGCAATTGACTGGCTCTTTCTTTCTATTTCAGAGATTGTTTTGGCGTTTTAGACTGTGAATGGTGTGTGGTGGATAGTGATGGAAAAACACATCTGGATGAGCCATACTGCACATCCCAGAAAGAATGCTTTGGAGGAATTGTTGGAGCTAAGAGTCCCTATATCGATGACATGCCTGCCTTGGGTAAGGATGATACAGTGAACGGAAGCGTAGTGGTAGGCTCTGTTATATAGTACATCCTTTACTAATCTTGAAATGCTGAATGCCAATTTATAAAATGATAACTAATAAAGTACTAATAACAAATGTCAAGCCACTCTTGTGGAGATTTGTTAGGTGATAAATTGGCAGCTAAAACAATGTCATATTTTATTTGCAGGCATTGCCATTTTCTAAGAATAAGATGTTCCCCAATTCTCATTCCATATTATTATAAATTTGCCTGTAATACTTGATTTTCACATCAAGTTCGATTATGTGCACCACTAACAGCCAAGGTGACCAGAAGCTCCTTTTGAGTTGTGACATATGTAAATATTTTAAAACTATCTGGTCTGCGCTCTTGTTTCCGAGAATGTAAATAAGTGAAGTACTTACTACTTAAGTTTCTAGATGTGAATTTAATTCACTCTAATACCTTTTTCTTATGTCAACAAATTAAAATGACTGCCATCTTCTTTACTGTTTCCTTTACAGAGATGGTTTAACATTGTTTTCTATTTATTTCATTCTCTCATTTGTTGTCTAATCTGTAGGTGGCCCACACAGGCTGCTTGATTCTGAGATGCATCCTCAATTAAACATCATTGTTCCAGTATTTTCAGTATATGATTCTTTGCCTAAGGCCTTGTTGTGCTTACTCGTTAACCTTGCTCAGTGCAAACGCTATTCTGCTATTCTCAGGATTCAAAATCATCTTCTGTTGCCCTGAAGGCAAATCATTGAAACTCAATTTTTCCTTTTAAGGCTCTTTGTTTTCCTCACGTCACAAGTATGGGCATTTGGAGCCATGTCTTTGAGTGCACTACCAAGTGGAAGTTTGAGGTCTATGCTTGTGAAAGGTGTTTAAAGACTATTGAGCGTAGAGATATTAGATTATGAGGACACTCAGTCCTCATTTATTGTCATTTAGAAATGCATGCATGCATTAAGAAATGATACAATATTCAATCCATAATCTATTTTCTGTTCAACAGCTGCTGCACTGATTCAGTGAGCTGACTGACTGAGGCACCTGTCGTTAAAAACTTTACTGCTCAAACTAGTTCCTCTTTAGCATATTTTCATAGTTACGGAAACATGAAATTCTCATTTTTGATGAGAGGTTTCATTAAAGTCTTTAGCAGTTCCCCTCCACAGAGTAGTGCACATTGTTTCAATCTGCAAGCCCGCTGCACATTATACTGGCCTCCATCTACTTGAATCCAACATTAGTGAGTTATTTTTTTAACTGTTACCAGTACATTTAAATCAGTTGACCTGTCAGAGAAAAGCTGTAAAGTAAAGGCATCCGTTAGTCTTGTGAGACCATGGATCTGCGCCTGGAAAGTCTTCACTCCCCAGGGCGCAGGCCTGGGCAAGGTTGTATGGAAGACCAGCAGTTGCCCATGTTACAAGTCTCCCCTCTCCACGACACCAATGTTGTCCAAGGGAAGGGCATTAGGACCCATACAGTTTGGCACCAGTGTCGTCGCAGAGCAATGTGTAATTAAGTGCCTTGCTCAAGGACATAACACGTTCCCTCGGCTGGGGCTCGACCTTCAGGTCGCTAGTCCAATGCCTTAACCACTTGGCCACGTGCCCATAAAGAGAAAAGCTGTATAACTTCAAAATAAGAAGCCCAGCATGTCATTTATCATGTCCCAGAACTTGTGATTGGTGTGCATCAAAATGAGCTACTCTTGGACCATGCTCATTTGTAATTTCTATTTGTTAGTGACAAGGAAACTTTGTCAAACGTTCACTGTTAATATTACAACATGGAGCTCAGCCCAAGATGATCAGATACGTGTTCTGAGTATAACCGGGTGGGGGGAGGCGGGGAAGAATTCTGATACCAATTTGTTGGCAGTATATTGATTACGTTATAGTTCATCTAGAATTCATTAAATATTGCTTTGCCAACAGCTCCAGCGATAAACTATTACTATTACAGTCCCTTCCCAGGATTAACCTGTAGGGCATTCTGGAATGTGTTTTATATTGCTCCCGTGCGATCTTGCTGTGACCTGTGCTGGTTTACCAAGTGCATGGGGACCACACCAACTTGAACAAATGATGGATCTTTACATTTTACCTCTCATTTTTACACGATCCTAAAAAGTTAACGTCAAGCAAATTCCCATTAAGCCACACCTGGTCTTTAGCTATTTTCAAAGGATGTGCTGTCAACATCGTTCCACAGCTCCATTTAGAGTCCACATTTAGAGTCCGTGTTCTCTTCAGTCTGTGGACCACTAAATCCTTCACTGACTGCTTTTCCTCTAATCTTCTGGAGGGCTTGCTTCTCCTTACCTACCATCAGTGATAAAAGGTAATGTCTGTTGTCCTAAAGTTCCTTTACTAGGACATAATGGCTATCTGGTAGTAGTTTGTGCTTCAGGTCCATCTAGTTGTTTAGTTGTATATTGGAACCATAGGACGGGCAATGAACCAGGTAGCCTTCGGGTAATTTTCTTTTCTTTTTTTGCCAAATTACAGGCGATGAGGTTGTAGCGTTGAACATGATCAAAAGTGCCCCAGTTGGCCCCGTGGCTGGTGGGATCATGGGGTGCATCATGGTTCTTGTTCTGGCAGTGTACGCTTACCGACACCAGATCCACAGGAGAAGTCACCAGCACATGTCTCCGCTTGCAGCACAAGGTGAGAACTTAGCCTTCCCAGGTTCGCTGTCCGGGAAATTTATGGTTTGACATGTATAACTGGGGATATATGAAATTGATGTAGAAGGGAGGGGAAGGATTACTTGTTAGACAAGGAGGACTATGTTCCATTCACCATACTTGATACCTTCTAGAATTCAGATTTAGATTTATTTATCACATGTACACTAAAACATAATTTGAAAAGCATAGTTTGCGTAACAAAAACCAACACACCCAAGGATGTGCTGGGTCATCCCGCAAGTGTTACCACACGTTCCATCACCAACATAACGTGGCCACGGTGCTAGGCAGAACTACACAGAACATAACCATCATCTAAACAACGACTGCAAAACAAATCGCTTTCCTCTCGCCTACTCACCCTCCAACTGCTGAACAGGCCTCTAGCCTCCAAGCTACAACCATCGGGCTTCAAATTCTGGACTTCTGATCAACTTTTAGGCTTCAATCGACCCCTGCAGTAGTCAATCCAGATTTGAACTCCAAATCACTGGCCCTCGTGCCTCCCAGGACCCACCAGCCTGGGACTTTCTAACATCTATGAATGTTCTTCCTCTCATGTCCATATCTCTGGCCTTGAGTGTGAAGTGGAGGCCGAGTCTGTGGTTGTCGTTTGTCACCTGTCCGAGTCGCAGCTTTTGAATGCGGACCTCTGGCCTGAATTCTAAATCCCCCAGATCACTGTCCCTAAACCCTAATGTGATCTCCAACTCCACTCTCTATCCCCAAAACTATCTCCTTGAGCTTAAAAATCAACTAAGTCTGGGCTACGATGTCACCTGAGACTGCAACTTGGCACCATCTTGACCAGAAGTTGCCCTTTATTTGTTCCCCTGTGGTTAAAGCACTACTTGGTAAACTTTTCTCAGTCATGAAGATTAGAGGACCCCAATTTGAAGTTTATTTCCAAAGTGTTGCCAGTTTCTTCATAGTTCTAAGTGCAACATTAAAATTTCCTGATTGTTGTAGCAATATGATTGCTTCATTATAAATTCTTCTATTTTGTTTCTATTTTATTTTTATGCCTTAAACTTCCTTTGATTTGACGCTGCTTCCAGAGTTGAATTAATGTTGTGAAGATACTTTTCCCTCCCACATTAAAGAATAAAAATGATATAACCTGATGGAAAAAAATATATATATATACATAAGCTTCTTTAAACAAAAGGTTGCATCTAAAACTTCTTTTTGTATATATACGAACAGAGATGTCTGTCCGAATGTCCAACCTAGAAAATGACCGCGACGAGAGGGATGAAGACAGTCATGAGGACAGAGGAATCAGTAAGTACTACCTACAGTGAAGATAAAAAGAAAGATATTTGTGAAGTGAATTGCTTCAGTCACATTGTGATTCTAAATTTAACATCTTGGAAGGTCATGGGGTAAAGCTTACTTTTAGCAACTGTTGTTCTGAGAGTGAACAGAAGATGAGAAAATGCTGCCCGGTGACTCTGACAACTACACTGCTCCATGTGATGTTGAATGACCTAAATCAGGAAGCTTGAGGTGCCCTTCCTGATCAGTGTAGTTTCACCTGAGATGGTAAGAGGGGCCTTGTCCCTGGCAAAGAATGAGAAAGTAAATCAGCTGGCATCTCACTCTTGTTAATCTTGAAGTTGGTATATATTGGAGTTAGGTATGGACAGAATAGGTTTTTCATGATGCAATGGTTCAGGTAGAGGCACAGTAACTATGCAAGGTTCAGAACGTCAACAGATGTTCATGTGTGAGTTTTTTCACATGAGTTAGTAGAGAGGAAAACTTGAAAGATCCTTAACAATCATGGCATAACCGTCCAGCAGGAAAACAGGCTTTCCTTTCCCTTCTTAAACAGTAGGAAGTGTATTTGCTATCTTCCAATTTCAGGAATTGTAGCAGAGGACATCTCCATAAGCCTTAAACATAAGATTCTCCAACTCATCAACCACCTTGATTTTTCATCTCATATAACGTATTGAAGAAAGATACAGAAGATTTTTAACCGATATTTCTTTTGTCTCTACCTGAAACAGATTTGAATTTAGTTTTCTTCATCTCTTTTACAAGCAATTTTTAACATTTTTATCCCCCTTTTGTCAACTTCCTGTTCAAACTTGACTGATTTTTAAAAACCCTTTCGCACATCAGCATTATAAGTTATTTCGTTTAATAATTTCCATAACTGCTCTGGCTCTCCGTGGTGGTACTACTTCCCCGTGAAGGGTTCATCCCACATGTTCACAGAGAATAGCAAATACTTTTTAAAAAGTGTTTGCCACAGTTTTATCAAAAGTGCTATCTTCAAATTTAATCTCTCATCACTTCAGCTAACATCGGCTTGTTTCTTTGACCTTGTAAAATCTAATACCCAAGTTTCATTGCCAAACTCACCTTGAATTTTTGCAATACCATTTCTAAGTTGGGCTGGTCCCTATTTAGATTATTGACAGAACCTTACAACATAATTTGACAAGGCTTAACATTAAGAATTTCAATTTCTGATCATAATGCTTGCCTGAGAATTTGAATACGTACTCAATTGTGAGCTGCTGCTTACAGGAGGGAAGGGGGTAACTGTTGTTTTGATCATGTATTATGCCACAGTAACTTTTGTTTTGGGGTCTTGCAATCGTAGTTTAAACTTTTGAAATGTGAACTTTGTTACAGCAACCAAGGGCTGTTTGGTAATAATTACATTATGTTACATTTGGGGCAATTTTTCTATTTCTTCCAACTCAAATATGTTTCTGGATTTCTGCCTTCTGAAGTTTGTTTAGAAACAAGTATTGTATTCTAATAATTGCAGTTACACTTGTGTGTTTAAGGTAATGATGGTACTTGCATTCTATTCTAAGTGGAATATATTCTTAAATAAATGATAGAAAACAAATAACTTTGGTCTTCTAACATGTATGGTATTATCTGCTGGTATGATGCCCTCTTTTTTGATTAGCATGAAAAACATGATCTGAAGTTGTGTCAAAGTGCATTATGAAGTAATTGTATCTATGAGGAAAACAAAATGTAAAACAAAAGCAAGGAGAGAGATGGCAAATGGTAAAATGGTGTGAGTTTTTAAAAGCGTTCAAAGTAGCTAAGTTTAAAAATGAAAGTTCAGAATGAATGTGCTATGTTGTTTCCACTCCCTCTTATCATAATCATAGTTGTGGGTTTTTCTTAACCTCAGTTCCTGAGAGACCTTAAGTTTCCTCCCACTCTGCACTGGGCTTGGGGGTGGTGAGTGTTGACTGGGTCTGGGACTGTACGTGGGAAGAGAACTAAGAATCTCTTTTGCCTCTGGATTTGAACTTGATGGGTGAGCTGGTAGTGGAATACCAGTACAAGTACCTGCTCAGTTCATTAATTGCTCTTTTTCCCCCTACCTCCTCTGCTTCATATTCCCTTGCCCTTCCCCCACCTCAGGCACTGCATGAACTTGAAATTTTAAATTCACTATTACTTAGAGATGTACATTTAGAAATGTTGATTACTGAATCTTAATTGTTCTTTTGAATAGTCAGTAACACAAGATTTATTGCGGCTGTAATTGAAAGACACGCACACAGTCCAGAACGCAGACGACGATACTGGGGAAGATCAGGAACAGAAAGTGATCACGGTAAGTTCAATGGTCTTGCACATCACTCAATGGAGAAAGAAAGTACCATTTAACTCTGAATAATATGTAACATTTCAGAAACTAGAAAGTGATTTCATTTCTGTCTAAAAGAAACTGGTCCTATCTGTGTGGGCTGTAATTGATGTGGAACTTAAGTCAAAACTAGAAATGAATTACTGAATTGAATTAACTTTATTTCTTACATCCTTCACATACATGAGGAGTAAAAACCTTTACATCACTGTCTAACTGTACAATGTGCAATCATAGTAATTTATAATAAATAGAACAGTCAATGTAATATAGAGTACACTCAAATCTGCGTGAGTTCATCAGTCTGATGGCCTGGTGGAAGAAATTGTCCCAGAGCCTGTTGGACCTGATTTCCCAGATGGTAGCAGCTGGAATAGATTGTGGTTGGGGTGACTCAGGTCCCCAATGATTCTACGGGCCCCTTTTACACACCTGTCCTTGTAAATGTCCTGAATCATGGGAAGTCCGCAACTACAGGTTATCTTTTAATAGGTGAAAGAATCCCCAGAAAAATTCTTGGGAGATAAACAACTCTTGAACTGCTGGTCATTATTTTAACACCTCAACATTTTAGTGTAATATTTCCAAAAATATTCTGTGTGTCTTTTGTTTGTATAATATTGAATCACTGTCCAGAGCACCCTTGAATTGGTTCTATTCTAGCAATGTGAGTTTGACAGTGTTTAGTTTTCTTAAGCTAGGTTTCTGAGTACGTAAGAAACCTGTACTCAAAATGAACAAATACTTCAAGATGTTGCTTGAGTTAGAAGAAAATATAAACTTTATAATTATTGTATTGGTGTATGTGGTAAGTGCATTATTTTAGCATTGTTTAAACGAGGATGTTGCAATGATTTTAATGAATTGGAACCTCTGTTACCTTGCTGCTATTTTAACCTTTAATTATAAATCTTCATCCTCAATGTACTTTATTTTCCTGCTAACTGTATAAAATATGCAGATGCATTACCAAGCTATCACTGGATTTGAATGAATGGGGTTCTATGTGGATTTAGCAGTACAACTGATCTGACAGAATTGCTCAGCTGAAAACTAGTGTCTATGTCAAACAGACAAACCTATGATGTAATAAAACATTTGAAATGCTTCCACATGTTTTCACAGCTGGTGTTTGGGATGTATCCACCCAGTTATTTTGCAATTCATGCAACTTTAAAATATATTAAGTTCATTTATATGGAGAATTAGAATTCTTGTTGTCTCAGTCACCATCTTGAAAATGGAAAATTAAATTTATTGAAGGAGTGGAGAGAACAGATTCAGTCCAAATAGAACCTGTTCTACCTAGAGTACTGTCACTAAAATGTTAAATTTGATGCCTTGAAGGTATGGTTTACCAAAAATCTTAAGGTGGAGGTGAATTGATACATATTCAACATGGACAGTGAATGTTGTGACCAACGTAGTCTTTAGCTGCATAGGCTCCCTGCTCTATATTTACTTATTTTTTTATAGTGGTCTGCAGTTAATATTAGGTTTCCTGCTGGTGATTAATGGTCAAAATGTCTGAGGTGTTTATAGTATGGGCAATTCACAAGCCAAACATGTAACTGTTTCTTTCAAACCACTGATAATCATTTTCAGTTTTATAAATAATAAAGCTAGGAGATAATTGAAAATTTTGCATTGTAGTTTCTGAAAACGATGTATTTAGAAATTAATTTTGTGAACTTGCAATCATCTGCAGGTTACAGTACAATGAGTCCCCAGGAGGACAGTGAAAACCCACCATGCAATAATGATCCATTATCTGCTGGAGTGGATGTTGGCAATCATGAGGAAGATTTAGAGTTGGACACGCCACCTCAGACTGCTGCTTTGTTAAGTCACAAATTCCACCATTATCGCCTTCACCACCATCCTTCGCTCCATCACAGCCATCATCTACAGGCAGCAGTTACCGTGCACACTGTGGATGCAGAATGCTGAACCCTGTGTCCTCCCCATTCAGTGGAAGCTACTATCAAAAGGAATTGCGACAACTTGTGTTTTAATCATCAGTCTTTGAGTCAAATGGGGAAAACTCTTGGATTTTTAAGGGGCCCTGACAACCATCAAAACAACTCACTTGGGAATTTAAAGTGTTAACAATACATCACAGATTTTTTTTTAATAAAGGATTATTTTTCTACTATTTATTGAACCTTTTAACAGAAGTGGACCATGGGAAGCAGTTTCTTTAAAAAAACTAATTATTCTCTTCCTGATGATGGATGGCATCATGGATTAAGAACGAACAAAGTTACATTGATAATGACTAAGAATTAATTATATCTGAGTCAAAAGTTTGTCAACACTTTGTGTTTAGTTTGTGTCAATTGCATGAGCTCCACAAACCTCTTCAGAATAGTGTTACTATTAACTTTTTGTTGCGAGCTACAGTCTCAGCCAACGTCTTGAGGATCACTCAAGAATGCAGCAAGAGTTGATGAAATGCAGTTGTGCAAATTGGATTATCCCATATAGGGAGCACCTAATTTTGATCATGCTACTCAGTAAGCTAATCGGAGGACAGGTACTTAAAACCACAGGAAATAAAGTAACTCATTTGGCTCAGTGTTTCTATTATAGCAAGCAGCTTTCACTTGTTATAAAATCTGGGATATTCCTGCCTCTTAATAAAGTTCGAAAATCACCTTTTGTTGTAGCAAAGTTATAGGAATTCTCAGCATGATTTACAGTCTACGTTTAGGCAGGCTGTGTATGGTGTACTAATGGTATCAGGGCTCACAGGTAAGGACAAAGTCTTAGCTCAAATGGCCATCTGGCAATTTTATGAGCACTACTATAAGGCAGGCAGTAATTATTATATCATTCTTATTGCTGCTGTCTTAAAGTGGCAGTGTTATGAGACCAGTCTGGAGTGAGATTTTATATTGGAATGTTAGTGTTAAATACTTGTGGTGCAGTGGAAATTTTTGAAATATCAGAGTTTTCAATTAACTTCACTGCTCTGAGCTAAAGTTAGGTGTTAAGTAGCATAACCTGAAGAGCAACTGATGCTGCAAAGTCTTTTTTTTAATAACTATGTCTTCTGTAGATTAATCTCTAGTGATCGTTGCTCTTTCAGTCAGTTATGATCCTACATGTAATATTTTTTAAATCCTCTGAAATTGCTGCTGATAATTACATGAAGTTTAGGGGAGGGGAGAATACTAGTAAATACATGATTCATGTACAGTTCATATGCTCTCCAGTCAGTTCTCCCGAAGAAAATGGTTTAATGAAATTGTAAAGTTGTTTTTTTATTTTTATGGTTACAGTTGATTAAAATTTTAATTATTTGTATTCCTATGTTTTTAAACTGTAAAGTCTTTTTATTAAACAAAATCTTAAAATAGATTTTACGTGTGAAGGATATATAATTGTAAAATTAAAGGAGTGTAACTTCAAAGAGGTATTTTGCATGTTTTTGTTTATAAGGCTGTGTTACACTATGAAGTGAACCGCATGTGAAAAAGTTGTAAAATGAAACTAATTTCTGTAGGAAAAGCTTTTCCAAATATTTTTCACCAAAACAGTCATCACTCAGTGCACATACAAACATTAAAATATGACTGCAAGTTTTTACTCGACAATCATTTTATTACAAAGAGAGACTGCAACCTAATCAGGCCAGTTCCCTTTTGTTTCCCTTCCTAAGAAAACACTCTTCAGTGTAAGAATGTGACTCCATTGTGAGTAAGAGACAGGTACTTTGTCGAGTGAAAATCATATTGATGACACTTTATTGTTTTCTCTTTTGTTGTCCAGAGAAGCAGAACAAGAACAAGCCCTTCTACCACAAGTCTACCTTCCCACATTACATATCTCAAAGTATCTATAAGGATGTGGTCTTAAATATCCTAAATCTGTGGCATCACAGTTCTGTGGGACAGAGAATTTCAAAAATTCACTACTCTTGAATGTAAGAATTCCTTCCCATCACTGTCCTAAATGCATAATCTATTTGAAGAACATGATTCTGAAGTTCTAGCCATCTTAGACATTGGAAACATATTTTCACTTTCATTTTCAGTCACTTAAGAATGATATATTTTAATAAAATCACTCAATATTATAGAGTATAAGGGAAATCTACAAAATTTCTGGATAGATTAATCTTCCCGGCCCAATGAATTGAACGAAGATTATTTTCAAATAAAAAGGATACCCTCCTGTGTATAACACCCTAATGCATAATATTTCTGGACTTAAAGTGGCACAGTTGAAGTAAGGGTACACATTCCCTTAATGCCTCATTATTTTTTTACTAATTACACTTCCCCTCTCTCCTAGCCCCATCCTAAAGCATAGATGTCACATAACCATGGAACTGTTATCACTTCTCAAAGCTGCTACAATACCTTGGGTTGCTAAAACAATGGACTTAAACCCTGCATTGGCATTAAAAGCTTTCATGCAGGATTATATGCCCATATTTACATATATCACAGCTGTGTACAAGAAGTTCTTATCTCTACTGTCTTTTAATGGTGGCTATCCCAAATTAAGACAATAATGATTGTATTGCTGCATGATTAAACTGTAAATTTATTTGTTATTAAATGATTGAATATATTTCAGGCAAAAGAAAACTCTTGCACTCATTACATTGCATTCTATGTTCCATAGTTTTGCTCACTCATTTTCTCTGCCTACGATTCTTTGTGACTTGTTGGTCCCCTCCATGCAACCTTGTAGTGGCAAACCTTTAATTGGGTACCACAAAAATTGGCATCTCTCAACTATCAGTCCCTCACGAACAGAGGAGAATCAGTGGATGTTGTTTGCTGGCATCTTCGAAAGGCCTTCGATAAGATGCCGCACATGAGGCTGCTAAACAAGCTAAGAACCCATGGTATTACAGGAAACATACTAGTAAACCAGCAGAAGGCAAAAAGATTGGGGGGGAGGGGGTTGGAAAGGGGGCTATTCTCACTGACTGCCAGTGACTAGTGGTGTTCCACAGGGTTGGTGGTGGGTATGCAACTTTTCATGTTCGATGTTATGGATGACAGAATTGATGGCTTTGTGGATGATACAAAGGTAGCTGGAGGGGAGGTACTACTGAGGATGCAGGAAGTCAGCAGAAGGACTTGGACAGATCAGGAGAATGGACAATGAAGTGGCAGATGGAATACAGCACAGGGAAGTATGCACTCTTGTAGGGAGAATAAAGGTGAGAAGCAAATTCAGAAATCAGAGGTGCAAAGAGACTTTGATCCTTGTACAGAATTCCCTGAAGGTTAATTTGCAGGTTGAGTTGGTAGTAAGAAAGTACAAATGCAATATAAGCATTAATTTCCAGAGGATTGGAATATAAAAGCAAGGATGCAATAATGAGACTTCAAAAGGCATTGATCAAATTGTATTTGGAGTATTGTGAGCAATTTTGGGCCCCATATCTAAAAAAAGGATGTGCTGGCATTGGGAAAGATCCAGAAGAGGCTTAAAGAATGATTTCAAGAATGAGAAGATTAATATATGAAGAACATTTGATGGTTCTGGGCCTGTACTCACTGGAGTTTAGAAGACTTGGGGGGGGTGGTGGTGAGGGGAATCTCATTGAAACCTATTGAATGTTGAAAGTGAGAGAGTAGATGTGGAGAGAATGTTTCCAATAGTGGGAAAGTTTAGGACCACAGTGTATACCCTCAGAATAGAAGGGCATCCTTTTGGAATAGAGGTGAGGAATTCTTTTAGCTAGATGGTCATGTGTCCATGGAATTCATTGCTATAGACGGCTATGGAGGCCAAGTCATTAAGGAAATTTAAAGCAGAGGTTGATAGGTTCTTGATTAGTGAGGGTGTCAAAGGTTATGGGGAAAAGGCAGGAGAATGGGGTTGAGAGGGGAAAAAATATCAGCCATGATCGAATGGCAGAGAAGATCCAATGGGTAAGAAATTGCCTAATTTGTTTCTGTGTCTTGTGGTTGAACACTGCCCATATTCCAAATGCTTTTTAAAAAAAAATCTCCTCTGCAAATTATTATTGAATGTCACCTGGAAGTTTTGATAGATATTATTAAGAGAAATTTCCAAATCTACTGTACTTGGATACTATCAAGAGAGATTTCACAACCTATGGTACTATTGATGTTTAAGGATTCAATAATCAGATGATAATAAATCTATGTTGATCTTGATATTTGAATGATTATCTGAGCACTCAGTCAATATGTTATTTTAGAATCTAGCAGTTTTCTCATCAATGATACTAAACTTCTAGGGGTGTGATTGCCTGATTTCTCCTCCTTATTTTCAAATAGTGGAGTCGCGTTTTTAGCTTTCCAACATTGGAATTTTCAAATGTAGACAACTTTGCCAAAGTATTACATGCCATCTTGGTGCCAAAATTACGGTTACACTTGCAGGCTGCCCAGCACAATCCTCACTGATTTGATTTGACACAAGTAATGCATTTTACTATGTTTCAATATTTGGAAACATTACATGTGTCTAATAATGCCAATCATCTTCAAACTTTCCAAGTGTGGCCTCAACGTTTCAAGTAACTAAGATTCAGAATCACAAATTATTTACTGCCCTTCTCCCTTAAGGCAGAAGAATCTATAAATTCAGTCTTTGTTTAAAACTGGAAAGCATCAGTGTCAGCTGAGTGCATAAACACAAATCAGTGAAAAATCATTCACTGAATTGACAACAGTTTCCCTCTCCACAGTTGTTGCCTGGCCTGCTGGGTACTTCCAGCATTTTCTGTTTTTTTAAAAATAACTAGGTTTTCAGCCTCTGCTTTTTCTTATGCAAAGCATGCTTCTGTTGCAGAAGCCATGTTATAATTTTAAAAGTTGAAATGTTGAGTTGTGAGGTTCACCACCTTGGTGCTACACATATAGGCCAAGGGGAAGGGTATTTGTCAGATTCCTATCAATTGCTGTTGAATTATAATGTTGGATAAATACAGAAATAGCTCCATTATTATATTAGGCCTGAAATGGTAACTGTCCAGGCTCCGCATGTACTTGGATGAGGACCAGGCTCTAGCTTGCCAATATTCACAAGGTACATAGCAGCAAGATTTGGCAGGGAAGATGGGGAAAATTTTGAGAAAAGAGCAAAATAGTTAAATAAAATTTGTAAAAGGAGTCTTGATTACTTCTGTTTTATACCTTAAGCCTTATAAATAATTTTTGCATTTTATACCAAAATCGGAATTTGGTTGTTCCACTTTCTGGCATTTTCTGAATCAATTTATGATCATTATCTGAGAAATGTTAAGTTTATTTCTTTCCAAACAAGTTCTCTCTGACTGAATTGGCAATTGAAATATCAAGCTGTTCAGCAAATAAGAGTATCTAAGCTTGTATGATGATCGTTCAGTTTCCTGTATTACGATTTGGTCCACTGGTGGATTTGACTTATCGATCACCATAGTGAGGGTATGACAATCAGCCAAACCTCCCTTGGTATTAGAGGCAGGTGCTTCTGGTTGTTCCTTACTTGCCCGTGCATCAGTCCAAGTGCCTGGAGAATATCAAGGCAGTGGTCTGTGCCCATGGCCAACCTTCAGTCATCATCTAGTGGAAGGAAATAGTTGTCTAGTGGAAAAAGACAAAGGTGCACTGTTAAAAAAGGCTGCTTAGAAAGAGGTGCAGTCGACGTTTCAGGCCGAGACCCTTCGTCAGAGCTAACTAAAGGAAGAGTGAGTAAGGGATTTGAAAGTTGGAGGGGGAGGGGGAGATCCAAAATGATAGGAGAAGACAGGAGGGGGAGGGATAGAGCCAAGAGCTGGACAGGTGATAGGCAAAAGGGGATATGAGAGGATCATGGGACAGGAGGTCCGGAAAGAAAGACGGGGTTGGGGGGGACCCAGAGGATGGGCAAGAGGTATATTCAGAGGGACAGAGGGAGAAAAAGGAGAGTGAGAGAAAGAATGTGTGCATAAAAATAAGTAACAGATGGGGTATGAGGGGGAGGTGGGGCCTTAGCGGAAGTTAGAGAAGTCGATGTTCATGCCATCAGGTTGGAGGCTACCCAGACGGAATATAAGGTGTTGTTCCTCCAACCTGAGTGTGGCTTCATCTTTACAGTAGAGGAGGCCGTGGATAGGCATGTCAGAATGGGAATGGGATGTGGAATTAAAATGTGTGGCCACTGGGAGATCCTGCTTTCTCTGGCGGACAGAGCGTAGATGTGTCAGCAATGGACCAGGTAAACTTGAGGGCAGGGTGAAAGTTGGAGGCAAAGTTAATAAAGTCAACAATCTATGTTCCGTACCTATTCTGGTATCTGTCCCCCACTTTTCCTTCGCTACATTGACGACTGCATTGGCGCTGCTTCCTGCACGCATGCAGAACTTGTTGACTTTATTAACTTTGCCTCCAACTTTCACACTGCCCTCAAGTTTACCTGGTCCATTTCCGACACCTCCCTCCCCTTTCTAGATCTTTCTGTCTCTGGAGACTGCTTATCCACTGATGTCTACTATAAGCCTACTGACTCTCACAGCTATCTGGACTATTCCTCTTCTCACCCTGTCTCTTGCAAAAACGCCATCCCCTTCTCGCAATTCCTCCGTCTCCGCCGCATCTGTTCTCAGGATGAGGCTTTTCATTCTAGGATGAGGGAGATGTCCTCCTTTTTTAAAGAAAGGGGCTTCCCTTCCTCCACTATCAACTCTGCCCTTAAACGCATCTCCCCCATTTCACGTACATCTGCTCTCACTCCATCCTCCCACCACCCCACTAGGAATAGGGTTCCCCTGGTCCTCACCTACCACCCCACCAGCCTCCGGGTCCAACATATTATTCTCCATAACTTCCGCCACCTCCAACGGGATCCCACCACTAAGCACATCTTTCCCTCCTCCCCCTCTCTGCATTTCGCAGGGATCACTCCCTACGCAACTCCCTTGTCCATTCGTCCCCCCCCATCCCTCCCCACTGATCTCACTCCTGGCAGTTATCCGTGTAAGCGGAACAAGTGCTACACATGCCCTTACACTTCCTCCCTTACCACCATTCAGGGCCCCAAACAGTCCTTCCAGGTGAGGCAACACTTCACCTGTGAGTCGACTGGGGTGATATACTGCGTCCGGTGCTCCCGATGTGGCCTTTTATATATTGGCGAGACCCAACGCAGACTGGGAGACCGCTTTGCTGAACATCTACGCTCTGTCCGCCAGAGAAAGCAGGATCTCCCAGTGGCCACACATTTTAATTCCACATCCCATTCCCATTCTGACATGTCTATCCACGGCCTCCTCTACTGTAAAGATGAAGCCACACTCAGGTTGGAGGAACAACACCTTATATTCCGTCTGGGTAGCCTCCAACCTGATGGCATGAACATCGACTTCTCTAACTTCCGCTAAGGCCCCACCTCCCCCTCGTACCCCATCTGTTACTTATTTTTATGCACACATTCTTTCTCTCTTCTTTTTCTCCCTCTGTCCCTCTGAATATACCTCTTGCCCATCCTCTGGGTCCCCCCCCAACCCCGTCTTTCTTCCCGGACCTCCTGTCCCATGATCCTCTCGTATCCCCTTTTGCCTATCACCTGTCCAGCTCTTGGCTCCATCCCTCCCCTTCCTGTCTTCTCCTATCATTTTGGATCTCCCCCTCCCCCTCCAACTTTCAAATCCCTTACTCACTCTTCCTTCAGTTAGTCCTGACGAAGGGTCTCGGCCTGAAACGTCGACTGCACCTCTTCCTACAGATGCTGCTTGGCCTGCTGTGTTCACCAGCAACTTTGATGTGTGTTACATACCACAGGCAGTACATCACTGGGCACCCTCCGGGCTCCCCTTCCCCCTTCTCTCTCCCCAGGCCTCCCGTCCCATGATCCTCTCCCTTCTCCAGTCTGGTATCCCTCTTGCCAATCAACTTTCCAGCTCTTGGTTCCATCCCTCCTCCTCCTGTCTTCTCCTATCATTTTTGGATCTCCCCCTCCTCCTCCTGTCTTCTCCTATCATTTTTGGATCTCCCCCTCCCCCTCCCACTTTCAAATCTCTTACTAGCTCTTCTTTCAATTAGTCCTGACGAAGGGCCCCGGCCCAAGATGTCGACTGTACCTCTTCCTATAGAAGCTGCCTGGCCTACTGCGTTCACCAGCATTTTTTGTGTGTGTTGCTTGAATCTCCAGCACCTGCAGATTTCTTCATGTCAAAATCAAGTTAATCTTGGTTTACCTTTAGAATAGACTTCTACCAGACAATAAAAGTTTAAACGATCCAAAACAAGCTGGAAATAATAATTTAATTACAACAGGCATTAAATTGTGCTTTAAATTTCTGATGCCCTTTGTTGTTGTCAAATGTGGGTTCTGATATTGAATGGTGTATGTAATGCCTGGTAATGTACTGCCTGTGTATGTACTGCCTGGTAATGAACTGAGATATACAAAGCAGAATTGCAGGCTGGCCTTTAGTTGGCATGAACCTCTGTCATCTCATCTGGGATTTCAACAGTACTATGGTTGTTCCAAAGATTTTTGTCACCTACAATCCAAATAGAATACTCATAGTTCAGTTTATTTTTTGCTCTTGTGCATTTTTCTGCATGCCGTTCTTGATCTTTTTTTTCACTCCAATTTTAAATGCTCAACTGTGTCTTCATTTTCTGCAACAACTGGGCCAAGCAGTATTTGTTGGGGGGAGATGGGGGAAGAGGAATTGTCATTGTTTTGGGCCATCTCTGATGTATAGAAGGATGTTAGTGTGCAAGTCCATAGTTCTCTGGATGTGTCAACACAAGTAAATAGGGTGGTAATATGGCATAGTTGCATAGTGCTGTCACGTGACCAGCAACAATGAATATAGAAATGAGTCAGGTTTTATAAACAAAAAAACATTTATTAAACTGCTCAAAATTAGTAAAAAGATAAACAAACGAAAACCTTCACCGGAAGTAAACTGCTATGCGGCCATTTAACAAATTCAGTACTAGTTCTTAAAGCAGTAAATGCGAACACAGTCTTAAAGTGGTAAATTAGAACACAGTTCTTAGAATGGTAAATTTGAAAGTCCAAGAGATTTATACAGTCAATTAGGAGGAACTTTCCTGAAGTAAAGAATTCCTCAAAGACTCGACGTTACTGTCGATCCCAGCCGGCATCTGCCTTGTCCACAGGACTCACAACGACTGAAATACAACGATTTAAAAAACCTTTTTCCTCCGTAGACTAGATACTGCACAACCTTTTCTGCTGCTTTTAGCAGAGGTTATCTCATACAGATCACTCTTACTTGAATGAATTCAATAATGGTTGATCCTCTCCAAAACTGCTGCATGACTCCTTCAGGTTTCTGTCTTCACTCTCCAATACTACTGAAAAGATACATCAACAAACCTGGCAGCGATTGGTGAAACTACCAGCCCAACACTTCTGTACCTTACAACAGTAAGTAAAACTCCGTTTTAAAATGAAACTGCGTCATAAAAAAATATGCAGCAATACAGAGTAACTGACGAACTAAACTTAAAACTCAACTGGGAAAACTAACTGCGTCACCAGGGGTCTACCCTTATATATACCTGTTGAGAACAGGTCATCACGTGACCTCACATCAGCGGGAAAATTTACATCATGTGACCTCCGCAAGACCATTACATCATCCTCAAAAGACAGTCACAAGATATCCATGAAGTATGTGACAGTGCAGTTTATTTTGCATTTTAAATCAGAATTATGGTCACCAAAGATATTGTAGGCTGAAAGATGTGCTCCACTATTCTCTATACTATGTTAATTTGCTTCACATTGCCATGCAAACCATAATCGTAATCCCTAGGTCCACAATTAATCCCAACTCATTGCAGACCAGTACAACACAGAGAAACTGAAATTAATAGGACTTGAGAAATATGAGATACTTTGTTCCTTTGGTTTGGCCTGCAGATCTTGCTGACCAAGGAAAATACATGGGGTGTGAGTGTTGGGTGTTAATGATAGGAAATATGTAGGGGGAAAAGTACATTTTTGTGTGGAAGTAATTGATGTAAAATTCCAAATTCACATCTGGTGTTAAAAAATAGTTTAAAATTCTGGATGAAATGGTGTTTTTTTTTAAATAACTAGGCAAGATAAAGTTAACTAAACCAAAATTAATAGTCAACCACATTTGTGGGTCAGGAGATGCACATTGGGTAGTGATAGTCATTGTCACTAAGACCAGCATTTTAATTTCAGAGTTATTGAATTTAATAACAAGGTTACGTATAAGGATGAGCAACATGATCAAAGTTGTAAGTTTTGAAGTCTGAAGGAGGACAGAGAAATGTGAAATTCAGGGAGAGAATTTTGCATCCTAGAGCCTCTGCACCTGAAGTCACTCTCACCTGTTGGAATGTTTGTAATTGGTCATTCATAAGTGGGAGGCAATAACCATCTCAAGGGTGTAGAGTTAGAGGACGTGAATGTTATCAAGGGTAGATGTATCACGGGATACCTTGGATGTCACTAGGCCAACTAATTTGTCAGGGAATTTTGCATTTATAGATCATCACTTAAATTTGTATCGCCAGCAAAGCTTTAAGTAACTTGACGTGAATGTAAGTTCTTTTTATTTACTTATTATTTCACAAGGAAAAGTTTTAAAATATTAATATTCTGCAAAATGGTAAATTGAATAATGAGCAATGTGGTAACAAACTACACAGTCCTAATGAGGTGATATGATTTGGAACCATTGCAAAATTCTTTAATTAGTACTTAACACAAGGAAATAAAATACCATTAATATATCATTATCTAGTTACTATCCAAGGCCCTCTGTTGGAAAGTATGAACCTAGCAGTTGATGCTAGGAATGGTTTTTAATTTTTTACCATGCCCTCTGATCAAACGATTGTTCAACACTACATTGACCTGATTTTTCTCTGCTGCTTTTTTTGAGTGCATGGCAAAAAAGGGAGATTTAAAAAAAAAAGGCTGAGATCTACAATTAAGTATAATTTTATAATGGAAATGGAAGAAGAGTGATCTGGACATAAACCCTGCCTTACTTTATATTGGGTCCATTTCTAGTTTGCTGGAGAAGATGGCCCTCGAATTGTTTTCTAGCTATTTTAAAGGGAACTTGCAGGAATCTCCATCAACACATTGAAATGTAGATCACCTTTTTCCATAGCCATCCAGAAGTAAAGGCTACAGGGGGAAGGCAGGAGAATGGATTTGAGATGGGTTGAACAGCTTAATAATGCTCCTATGTCTTACGGTCTTTCCAGCCCTGATGAAGGGCCTTGGTCAGTGTCATGTACCCCGTGACGGGGATAAAGAACCAGCAGAAATAGAGAACACTTTGGAGTCCAGTATTGCTATAAACTACTAATATTTATTAGTAACTATGCAATACAGTAATATAAATGTAGATAAATCAAACAGGTTAGCAATGATTATATATAAAAGTAAGTGTGGAATATATATGTATGAAAACCAAGCTTCTTTAAGTCTAGGGGTAAAATGATACAGTCTTACAATGTTGAGTAAAGTTCAGTTCAGTTCGTGGTATTTAGTTGAGTAGTGATGGGGGGAGAGAGAGAGAGAGGGAGGGAGGGAGAGAGAGACAGACAGACTCAAGTCCTCAGGTGAGCTAATCCCATCGATCTTCTCGTCATCCTCCGAAATCCTTTACAAGTCACCGGCTGTGACTTTAGCCAGGGGGACCGGTTTTCCTGTGCTGGAGCTATCACCCCGGCAAGGGTGGACACATAGACAACTCCCCACCAGTCAACCCCTTCTTCAGCGGTGGAATAGCAACTTGGATCGATCCGCCTGATCGATCTTCCAAAACCCACTTTCTCTGCGGGCACAACAATGCTCATTCAGTGTCTGGATCATGTGTCTGAGGTCTGTATCATCTGACCTATTTAATTCTCTGTGCTGAGCATCACCTGTCATTCAAAGAGTCCCTCCTTCATCTGTAAAGGAAATGTACAAGCAGGCAACAAGTCCTTGAAGAAATATCAACAACCTGCTGAAAATCATAACATCGAGTGTCCACTAAATAACACTGCCTTCGGTCACGATAGCAACTTTTGAGCTGCTCTGTGCTGTCTCCAACTCCAAACTCAGTAAAAATCCAAAGTTACTTCCAATGCCTTAAAGTGACAGTCCAACCGTTAATCTTCATCTCTCTCTCTCTCTCTCTCCCTCTCTCTTTTCAAAAGCAACATATTGGTGGTAAATAACTTTGTCTCTCTCTCCTTTCCAAACAAACCATCAATGATAAATGTGTCCCTCCAAACAGTTAAAAGGGGTACTCCTGGATCCCCTCACAGTCAGAAACACCCATTGTGCATTCTCCTCAGCAGCTTCCTCACTTGCTGAGTTCTTCCAGCATTTTGTGTGTGTTGCTAAAGGCTTCCTGCATCTGCAGAATTTCTTGTTGTTATTAAATTGAGGAGCAGAGTTGAGGGGCTGACTGTTTACTGCTCCTGCTCCGCTATTGCAACTATACCTTGAAAGTTTATTACATCACCATTGCTGGATATGAGCTTCGGCATTCCTGAACCAACAGCATTGTAGGAGTATCTTCGCCTGACTGATCACCGTGGATCTTAAGCGGCAGCTCATCCTCATCTTTATCAGTGTAAGTGCGTTAGCGGGTTCGGTCGGCGGGCGGCGCTGCCTGCGCCCTGCGGTACCGGGTTCGGGCGGCGGGCGGCGCTGCCTGCGCCCTGCGGTACCGGGTTCGGGCGGCGGGCGGCGCTGCCTGCGCCCTGCGGTACCGGGCTCGGGCGGCGGGCGGCGCTGCCTGCGCCCTGCGGTACCGGGCTCGGGCGGCGGGCGGCGCTGCCGGCGCCCTGCGGTACCGGGCTCGGGCGGCGAGCGGCGCTACCTGTGCCCTTGTTTTAAGCAGCCTCGGGCTCGCGGCCGTTCCAATTTGCAACGGTTGCCTCTCGAAAATGGCGGCGGCACCGTCGGACCATCGGTCCGCACTGTTGCAGCGGGATCCGGCGGCGGTGACAGGAGAGCTGCCGGTACTTTCGCCTCAGGAAATTAAGCGGCGGCTGCAGAGGACCCGCAGAGCACTAAGCAACAGGAGAAAGATCCTGCTGAAGCACCTGCCCCCGGACAGCGGCAGCCAGGTACCGGGGCAGGTGGGCGAGGCGGGTGGGGCAGGTGGGTGCCGGGGTGGGGGGTGGTCCATGTCCAGGTACAGGTGCAGCATCACCCACCTGCAGCCGGTCTCGGATCCTGACCACTTGCCGCTGACGGGGGAGGGAACGGGTCCTCCTGCTGCCAGTTGATGTGTCCGGAGCCAAGTGGTGGTCAACATGGCGATGAGGAGTCCACCTGAAACATTAACCTTTTCTCTCCCCGTTTGCTGTGCATTTCCAGCGTTTATTCTTCTTCGTATGGATGTCTGCTATCTGCACACTGTAATTTACGCACGCAGCAGCTTGGCTGTTGTGAGTGAGAGAGCAATGCGACTAGTGTTTAGACTACTTAATGACTGGTGGATTCTAGTCATTGATTTTTTTTGAAGGTTTAGGATGGGGATGATAGTGGTTATTGAGCTGATCCACGTTGACACAACTGCCCAACCCCGATTTTGTTTTTGACAAATAATTTATGCAATGTTTCTTAACGTGATATTCTGCTTGAGTTATGTTTTCCTTAAACAATATATTGTATTATTTTGAATGTACTTTGTAGAACGAAGTTTGCCCAGTTGTTTCTCCTTAAAGTTATCGATTATTTAGTAAATAAATTTATTTTTCATCCTTTGGCACTAATTTCGAAACCGTGCATTTTCGAACCATCACCATTTCAACATATTGCAGCGATATATTTACTCCTAAAGTGAAATTAGTATTCAATATTTTTGGTTTCACCACCTGCACCAACAAATAAGTTCCACAAATGAGCCGCCCCTTGTGGTTGCTTTTTTTTACACCAGGTGTTAGTACAATGGCCGTTTCATATCAATGTATTTGCTTTGTCCCTTGGAAAACAAATAATTAACATTTAATCACGGAAAGTCATACAAATAGTTTCTGCAGCTGCTTTATCTCTATATTTATAATGTGCTATGAAACAAAACTTCAGAGTTATTAATAGTTCCTGTACGTTTGAGTAAAACTTTAGTTAATGGCTGGTTTACTTCATAGTGTTGCTACATCATAATTGAACTTATAGCAACTGGGCAATTTAAAAATACATCCGGCACATTTGGGTACTTTTTCCCTCCTTCTATGCAGAGTTGCTCTTATAAGCACTCCTCACTCAATGAACTGAAATGTGACCTTATGTACAAGAATAGTATGTTTTGGAGAGAACCATGAGATTTGTACCCTGAATGTTACTGAATGCTGTGAGCTTTGCAATCAGATGGGCTGGAAGCTAAGAATCAATCTAAATAAAATAAGTAAAGTGACACTGTAATTTTGTGTGTTGGAGCTTGCGCCCTTTGCTGGTTGTTTGTATGAACTAGTTGCAGAGGTAGTAACTCATGAGATGTTAACTGATGTCTCCAGGATTCCCAATATCTAATTACCCAGAATGAAGGACTAAGAAGAAAGAAGTAATCTGAACTAGACAAATTCCTGAACCTTGCATCAGTTGGACTTGAGGGATGTTCTGAGGTGTGACCAGATGTCAATCCATGACCTGTCATTGTGCAGAATGTGTTTAAATACAGTTAAATCAAGTCACTTTAATTAGTGTGTTTACTAAACCTCTTCTGGCAAGAGTTTTCTTCAAATCTTGCATGCTATATTTAAAAGTAGTCAAGATCGTCATCCAGCTGAATGGGGATGGCCAGAGTTTTTGTTTTATTGCGTAATATCTTGATCTTCTCCCCAAAATATCTTTGGCAGAGGCAGATTTGGTTCTTCTGTTAAAGCCGACAAGTGTGTTTAATAAAATAAAAAATATTTCCTGCTTCTGAAATTTTGAAACAAAATACAGAAAATACTAGGCACACACACGATATATCTGAGGGAAGAAATGTTACAGGTGTTTCATATTAATTTTTTTAAAAAAAACATTCCCAGACCTGGTAAAGGGGAAAAAAACAAGGTACAGATGAACCCCACCCCCACTATTGCTGTTTGAGTTATGGAAATTCCCCTTTATGGAATTCACATCACTGCACAAAAATACAAGATCAAATACAGAATCAAATTGACTCTTGTGAAATTTATGTGAGTGAGGAATAAGATAAATGTAAAAAAAAACAACTAATTTTGTGTACTTCTATTTTTCCAGTTTTTATTTCATGGTGCATGTACAAACTAGTGCAGGTTGATCGTATTACTGTCTAGCATTTTTAATATTATTTATCCTTAATGTCTGAAACAGCGCCAGTAAGTTAAAGAGCAACTTGTAAGTCTAAGCTGAAAATGAAGACAAAAAAGGCTGCAGTTGCTAGAATCTGATCAAGGAAGGTGATTGATTTATTAATTCTGTACCTACCTATACCAGTTGCCATTACCTTCCAGCCTCCAGTTTGTTTTATACTCTAAATTACTTGGCTCCAAACTCAGCTGTTTTGGAAACTGACAAATAAATCTTTAATGGTTCCTGCCCTGAACCAGCAGCTATGGTGCTTTCATTACCATTAAGAGAGTTTTTTTTATATTTCAAAATATACTTTATTAAAAAATAAAATTATATACAATAAACCATTCAATGGCTCTCAATCCTTTACATACGTTTCCCTTATGGTCTCTAGATATCCGTACTTTGGCCACCCATGTGGTAATCTGATGGTTCGCCTTCCCACACCATTGTTGAGGGGTATACTCCCCGCCACCTGACCCCTCCCACTCCCGCAGGAGAAGAACCCTAAATTGTGGTCCTTCCCCATTAAGAGAGATGTCCTGTAGTAATGCATCTCCAGATATAACATAGAAACCATTTTCCTAGGAACATAAACTCTACATTATGTTGGAGTCACCTGTAGTTTTTAAGTTGCAGGGAGGGATGGATAAGACGAAGGACATAGGGTGAGGTCAGGGATTGGAATGATATTAAACTTTTGATAAGGTTGTTGGTTTGATGGGTTAATGAGGGAGGTTGATGAGGACCCAGAAAGGAATGTAAATGTTGTGAAATGTGGACCTGTAGGAATTAGCCTATCAGAACATGTTCGTGGAATGGGCTGCAGGCGAAGGTGGTGGAGGTGGATATGATAGGGACTTTTAAGAGACTCCTGTATCGGTACATGAAGCTTTGAAAAATAGAAGGCAATGGGTAACCCTAGGTAATTTCTAAAGCTAATACATGTTCAGCATTCTGCTTCATTTGGCAGATAATTCCACAAATTCACCACTCTTTGGGAAAAGCAGTTTCTTCTCATTTCCATCCTAAATTTACTCCCCCGAATCTTGAGGTTATGTCCCTTAGTTCTCATCTCATCTACCAGTGGAAACAATTTTCCTTTCATAATTTTATATGTTTCTATAAGATCTCCTCTCATTCTTCTGAATTCCAGCGAGTACAGTCCCAGGTGACTCAATCTCTCCTCATAGTCTTTCCCCCTCATCTCTGGAATCAACCTGATAAACCTCCTCTGTACTTCCTCCAAAGCCAGTATATTCTTCCTCAAGGAAACCAGAACTGCGTGTAGTACTCCAGATGTCGCCTCACCAGTACCCTGTACAGTTACAGCATAACCGCCCTGCTCTTAAGTTCAATCCCTCTAACAATGAAGGCCAACATTCTATTTGCCTTCTTGATAGCCTGCTGCACCCACCTGCAAACCAACCTTTTGTGATTTATGTACAAACATTCCCAAGTCCCTCTGCACAGCATCATGCTGCAATCTTTTACCATTAAATAATAATCTGCTCTTCAATTTTTCCTTCCAAAGTGGATGACCTCACATTTACCAACATATTCCATCTGCCAGACCCTATCCCGCCCACTTAACCTATCTATATCTCTCTGCAGACTGTCTGTATCCTCTGCACAAATTGCTTTTCCACTCAATTTAGTGTCATCAGCAAACTTAGATACACTATGCTTGATCCCCTCTTCGAGATCGTTAATGTATATTGCCAACACCGACACCTGTGGAACGCTGCTCACCACTGATCGCCACCCAGAGAAAGACCCATGCGTCCCAACTCTCTGCTTTCCTTTGGTTAAAAACCTCTACCCATGCTAATACATCACCTCCAACCCTATGCATCCTTATCCAATGGATAAGTCTTTTAATGTGGCACCTTATGGAATGCCTTCTGGAAATCCAAGTAAATAATGTCCATCTGTTCCCCTCTATCTACTTTGCTCATTATATCCTCAAAGAACTCCAGTAAGTTTGTCAAACAGGACCTGTCTTTGCTGAATCCATGCTGCATCTGTCTAATGGATCCATTTCTTTCCAGATGCCTCACTATTTCTTCTTTAATGATAGCTTCAAGCATTTTCCTAACTACAGATGTTAAACTAACTGACCTATAGTTATCTGACGTTTGCCTACATCCGTTATTTTGAACAGTGGTGTGACATTTGCCAGGACCTGCCCAGAGAATTTAGGTAAATTATAACCAAAGCCTCTACTATAACCTCTGCCATATCTTTCATTATCCTGGGATAAGTTCTCATCAGGACCGGGGGACTTGTCTTTGTATAAGCGCACAAGTTTGCTCAGCACTACCTCTTTAGTGATAGCTATTGTATTGAGGTCCTCACCTCCCATTGCATCCATATCATCTCTCTTTGGCATGTTAGATGTGTCCTCCACCGTGAAGAGCGACACAAAGTAGTCATTCAAAACCTCGGCCATTTCCTCATTACCCAATATCAATTCCTGCCACTCATCCTCCAAGGGACCTATGTTCACTTTAGCCACACTTTTCCACTTTATATAATAATTTAAACTTTTACCATCTGTTTTTATATTTTGTGCTAGTTTATTTTCATAGTTTATATTCCCTTTCTTTATTGCTCACTTAGTGGTTCTTTGTTGCTTTTTAAAGTTTTCCCTGTCTTCCAGTTTTCTGCTACTCTTGCCAACTTTATATGCATGAGATGTTAGATTGATGCCTTCCTTTATTTCTTTAGCTATCCATAGCTGGCTCCCTCCACCCTTGCTGTCCTGCTTTTAACTGGAATGTACTTTTGTTGAGCTCTGTGAAAAATCTCTTTGGAAGTCTTTCACTGTTCCTCAACAGTCCCACCGTATAACCTGTGTTCCCAGTTTACCCCATACAACTTCTCCCTCATCCTGTTGTTGTCCTCCTTGTACACTGGATTTAGATCGAACTATTGCACCCTCCATTGCCTGAAAAAGTCAGTCATACTCTGATCACTCTTTCCAAGAGCAACCTGAATTACAAGATTGCTAATTTTACCTGTCTCATTGCACAGGACCAGATCCATGCTCCCTTGTAGGTTCAGTAGCATGCTGTTCAAGAAAGCTATCATGTAAAGAGGTTGATAAAATTAATGTAATGGTTGACAATAAAAAAAATCTTTGCTGTTAGACTGTTATCTGGTGTTGCAACTTTGCTGGTCAATCTCCCAATGAAAGATTGGGGAAGCATACATAATTCAAATGGACTTGTCATCATTTGTTACTCAAGCTATGGAATGGATGCCAGGAAAGGGAGAAAATTCCATTTTTTTGTAGAAGAAAGCTGAAAATAACTTTAGGTACCAGTGAAGCTAAATCTGAGAAGATGTCTTGTACAAAGCAAAATTTATGATCTGGTTTCTAACCTCTGGCTATTTTTAACACTAAAACTAATGTCAAATAATCTGTAATGGATGATGTAATTTTTTTTCTGAACATGCTAGAGAAAATGCAAGATACTCCCTTGCGTTAGATAAATTGGAATAAGTCCATAAAGGTGTATTACAGAATTTATTAGAAAGAATGAGTTTGTTCGATCAAAAGGAGTATCCTCATCCCATCTTTCAGGCTTGCATTATTTTGTTTTGGTTTTGTTATTTGTGCATTCATCCTTGCACATTAACCTATAGAAGAGGGAGGAAGTTTCAGATGCCATGAGTGAAAACACTCTGAAGGAACTTTCAACATTTTTGTTCTGTTTTTAACTTTATGATGCTAGCCATGATGAAACCTGCATGGTGGTGCATTGCAGGATAAAAAAGAATAAGGTTTGTAATTACTACCATAATAGACAAGTCCTGTTATAGAAAGTAGTGTTCTGGACTTCGGTTGTTGTCACAGAGAGAGAGAGAGAGTCACAGAAAGCTACAGCACAGAAACAGGCCCTTCGGCCCATCCAGTCCATGCTGAACCATTTAAACTGCCTTGTCCCATCAACCTGCACCCGGACCATAGCTGTCCATCTCTCCCATCGATGTACCAACCAAACTTCTCTTACACGTTGAAATTGAAATGGCATCCACCACTTGCTCAGGCAGCTCGTTCCATACTGTAGTTTCCAGGATAACTCCGAATTCTTGACATTTTCTCCACATTTGAACTGAAAGTTAAATCTGTTTTAGTTATTTATTTATTTGTCTATTTGGCAATAAAACATGGAGTAGGGCTTCTGGCCCTTCAGCCACACCACCTCAGCAACCATCAACAACCACGATTAATCCTAACCTAATCATGGGACAATTTACAATGACCAATGAACCCACCCACAGTCTTTGGACTGTGCGAGGGAACCGGAGAACCCAGGGAAAACCCATGCATTCCATGGGGAGGACGGACAGAGACTTCTTACAGATGATGCTGGAACTGAACTCTGAACTCCGACACCCCGAGCTGTAATAGCGATGCACTAACCACGATGTTACCATGGCGACCATTAATTTATCCCACTAATTGGTGAACGATGATGTCTGCAGTCTCCTCCCAACTCCCTGGAGATTGCCCCACCACTGAAATGAGTCTGGGGTCATTGAAACCCCTCCGGGTCGTATCCAGAATGGGGTCAGTGGGCAGATCAGCTCTGTAACCCAACTCCAGGAAGCTGGCACTCCTCCACCGGACTCCATGACGATACAGGACCATAGAGCGGTCTGAGTGACTGTGGGGAGACCTCTCAGGGAGATGGGGTTCTGTGTCCATGCTGGGACCCTCTGAAGAGATCCGAGTCATCAGTTTGACCCTCCCCAAAAATAACCGAGCCCCACTGATGTAAACTCTGACCCTACTGTGTAACCAGCCAAGGATCTCCCCGGAGCAGCGACACTGTGGAGCAACCATCTCGGGAATCTTCCATTCTCCGGAACTGTTAAATCTGTCTGATTGATTTTTATCATAGACTCTGCTCCATTGCTGAAACAATGTTGTGGAAAAACATGCAAGTATTTCCGTCTTCTCTTTTTTATTTTCCGCCATTTTCTAAGTCTTTGATCTCCCACTCCCTCAATCAAAATCAAAGTATGTTATTTTTCCCTATAATAAATGTTCAAGATGGTTATACAGGTTAAATTTTTTAGCAATCCTGACAATGGAGTGAAGTTTACAAATGAAGTGCAAATGGATGTTGAGTGTGGAAGCTTGGGATCTCTCTAAATTTTGGCATAATGAGGAAATCAAATCAAATTCAAGTTTAATTATCATTCAATCATACATCAATACCACCGAATCTAAGTGCAAAACATAACAAAGCACATTCAAAGTAGTGAGCAAAAATAAACATAGTAATGGGAAAAAAACAGATGTACAGAACCCAAATCCCTGAATGACATGTCTCGCAAATTGATGGTACAGTGCAGACACACACAATCCAGTCTGTCGTTCCACCAGTCGAACACTGGAGGGGTGCAGTGATGGGAGAGGCCAACTCCCAAGCAAGCACGGACACTACAGTGTCTCCTTGCCTGCACTGCAGCAGCTGTCAAACCAGTGGCTACAACTGAGGCCACGTAGGTGCCTTGCCACCTTGCTGCCTGTCAGTCCATCCACCAAACAAGGAAAGCAGGCCTGTGGCATCTTACGTTATCAGTGTCCAGCAGGGTCTTGCGATTACAAGAGGAATATCTGAGACAACTGACAACTACACATGGCCACATTGGACATTGGATGTTGGTCTCGCACTCTGACCCCGACGCCCCCCCCCCCCCCGATGCCCCCTGCAGCAGGCAGCCACATGGTCTGTACCCAGGCCAGTTCCTCCAACACCTAGTTCAGCTACTTTGATCGATGACCAGGTGGGACAGACACAGCACCTAACGCTCTTGGCCCAGCACTGCTTTGTGACAGTAAAAAAGGCATTTAACAAAGGAAAAAAAACGCCTTTGGTCAGTCTTCAAGAGGCCACTGTGTCTGAATGTGCCACCATCTGACCAGAAATGGCACCACTGTATTCAGTTCTGAGCAAATATCTAGGAAATGGAATCATAAGAGAATGTCTGTCGAAAAGGATATCAGTCTCTATTTATCATTATTAACTTGGAGAAAGGACGTTTTTAATCAGAACAAATCTGGTCGGGGTAAAATGGCAGCTTGCAGCTTGAAGCTTGTTAGTCAAAACTGAACAAAAATGGTGCCACAGTAGTAGAGTGATTAGGGAGACGCTGTTACAGCTTGATGTGTCGGAGATCAGAGTTCAATTCCACCGTCACCTGTGAGGAGTGTGTGCATCCTCCCTGATGAATGCACGGGATTTCCCTTGGCACTCAGGTTTCCTCCCACAATCCAACGACACACTGGGTAGGTTAATTGGTCCTTGTTATTAGGTTAAGGTTAAACCGGAGTTGCTGGGGGTTGTTGAGTTGGCGTGGCTTGAAGGGTTGGAAGGGCTTACTCTGTGCTGTATTGCTAAATAAATAATGGAGTTGAATCAGCAGCAAGATAGACTCATTTCTACAAGGAAGGAGGATAAGGAAATAGAAATCCACCAAGAATGTCTTGATGATTAGGAGACAAACTAAAAGAGTGCACAGG
Source organism: Mobula birostris (assembly GCF_030028105.1). NCBI lineage: Eukaryota > Metazoa > Chordata > Chondrichthyes > Myliobatiformes > Myliobatidae > Mobula > Mobula birostris. The sequence continues at coordinate 61,989,961 of NC_092381.1, read as the reverse complement.
CCATCCCCATTGTCCTATACATTTGATTGAATTTCCATAAACAAAAGTTCAATGTGTGTAATTTCTTGTTATAAATGACAGAACTAGTTCCCTTTGTGCTCTAGGCATTTGAAAATGTGTGATGCCAAAGCAGCTGGAGCCTACCACACGAAGAAAGTCATCTTTAGAGCACTAAGTTGGTTAGCAGCATTTGTGATTCTTCGGATACAGTATTTTGTCATTGCTACGCCTCCCAAAAGCAAACAAAAGTGTGTGGTGCTAGTGAATCTATAAAAATGAAAACTATTACAATGATATAAAAGGGAGGGGTGCCACTGAAAATTGCCAAAGTGTTGGTTTTCAATCATTCCAGATGTTTCCTGGATCAGAGGGCCTGAGTTGTAATAAGAAGTTGGATAGACTTGGGTTGTTTTCTCTGGAGCAGCGAAGGTTGAGGGGAGACATGATAGAGGTTTATAAGATTATGGGATAAAATGGAGTAGACAAACAGCTTTTTCTTCTTTTCCCAGGGTTGAAATGTCTGATATCAGAGGCCACACATTTAAGGTGAGAGTGTAATTTCAAAGGAGATGTGAGGGGCAAGTTTTTTACACAGACTGGTACAGATTTTTAAGAGACGTTTAGATAAACTTATGAATGTGAGGAAAATGGAAGGGTATGGGCATTGCGCAGGCAGAAGAGATTAATTTAATTGGCCACTTAATCACCAATTTAATTGGTTTGGCACAGACTGAAAAGCCTGTTCCTGTGCTGTACTGCTGTATGTTCAACAGTTTTAATCATCCTAAAGGTTAAGATGATACTGGTGACTTCAGCAACTTCTGCCCGGTGGCTAACGAAACAAGGAAAACAACTAAATACTTTGTTTATCACACTTTTTCTGACAAATGATCATCACAAAACAAAAATGATCTGTAACTTCCCTTTGGACTTGAAGGCAATTGGATGTGGCAGAACCAAGGCAAGGTGGCAGGCTCGGAGTCATCACCAAGAGCGAGGAGGACCTGAAGTTCGATTTAAGTGCTGGGCTGAAGGCTGAATTAAGGTGGCGAGGTTTGAGCACCGGAGTGGATTGAGGCAACTGAACTCTATGATTGCACAGAGATTTGAGCGCTGTGCTGAATCAAGGCGGTAAGGTCCAGGCCCCAAAGCCTATCGAGGCAATTGAACCCGATGTTTGGGCGTTGATTTAGGTACTGGACCTGGTTAAAAATATCACTGTGTCGGGGCCCTAGGCGAGGGGCAGACTGGTTCAGATTGTTGCTCCATGACAGTTACTGGTCTCTGCTCTGAACTATGGGACTCTCTCGCAGACTTCAGTTCAGAACGCTATTTGCTTGTGAGTTTTTTTTCTCTCTCTGTACATTGGGTGTTCATTTTTTTAATATGGGTTCTTTTGGGTTTTTTTGTTTCATGGCTGCCTGTTAGACAAATCTCAAGTTGTATAATGTAAATATACTTTGATAAATGTACTTTGAACTTTGAAAGGACAAAACATGCATCCTTGATCACATTAAAGGATCAGCTCCAATGCGAGCTACTATTATAGGAAATAGTGAAATGGTTTGGTAATTGAGTTGAAAAACCTGTAGGTGATTTTCTTGAAGATAAAAATCAGCACTGAATACCTATTAGCCTGATTATTCAGAGAAAATCAAGGAGCCTGTTCAAATATTTGAAGAAAAAGCATGCTGATGAAAGTGGAGACATTTGCAAGTAGAGGGTGATTTAATAGACTTAAAACAAGGGAAAAACTGCATAATATTAAAATAACAGGGAAGCACCAAGTATTCACCAAATTGCACTGATGCGTTTCCTGATGTTTGGGGGCTGATGATTAGGGAAGGGAATTATTGTGTCTAATAAGTCTTCAATGTAGATGCGACAAGATGATATTGGAATGTACTTATTACAAAGGAGGAAAAGAATGCTCCAGGACATAAACGAGCAAAAGGACTGACCCTTTTGGTAAAAAAAAATTACAGGATTACAAACTAAGCCTTTCCTCTTTTGGGCACTTGAAGGAATTTGCAAGGCATCTCTTCAGATCATTTAGAAGTCCAACAAAATGGCTTGGGTGCAGTTGTTCCTTTTCGATAACTGGTTTATGAACCATTTTGTTCATGAAATAGAGAGATAGTGTGCTTCTGAATCATGTCATTTAAGACTTTATTGATACTCAATGATGCCTCTGGGCTCTGGAATTTTTGGATGATTTTCTTGTTACTGAATTCACCAGCCATTCTCCAGCCAGTAAACGATAATGTGATTACATCTCTTAAAGCATACTATGTCTGCAGATCATTTTTTTTTCAAGCTTGTTAAAGTAACTAATGCAGCAGAAGGCAAGACTATAAGGCAGGGGTTCCCAACCTGGCGTCCTTGGACCTGTCGGCTAATGGTAGGAATCCATGGCAAAAAAAAGTTGGGGATCCCTGCTTTAAGAGAATTTTGGAAGTCAAGATGCTGTGAAGACTATCGTAGATCCTTGGACTGAGGTAAAACAAAGAAATGTAGTGTATGGAAGAAGCTTTACCCTAATGTCCATGATTTTTGAGAGTTTTTTTATCTCTGAGACAATAGAATATATGAAGGAATAAGTGGTAATCTTTGGTAACCAACTTCAATTTGAGATTAGTGAGGATATCACCAACTTGCTTGAATGTCGTGCTGAAGAACTAAACAAGGAAGGCAATATGGAACTGGACACAGCTGTTAGATAGAGAGAGGAAAGAACAAGAAGTTGAAACCCAGAACCTGGAGAAATTCACTGCAAAAGTATTGTTAACAGCTTTGAAGAAATTTAAAGAAGGCTTGGCAATGCTGTAAGAGCAAGACTGTAACTTTAGAAGATACACTAAGGTTTGAAGGATGTCAACATGTGTACTTGATGCTACTAAGAAATTTTAAATGAAAAAGGGGATAAATGAGGACTGCAGCATTCATGTGACCCTGACCTTTACAAAAAATTGAGCTATAACCTCAGTAAAACTACCAGGGATGCCAAGAACATTTTAACAGACCAAAATTGAGTCCCAGACCAGCTATCAGTTGTGGTAGGGCTTACATGCCATAATGGCTACAAAATGAAGTTGGGCAGCTTTACTTCTAACAGCACATTCCTTTCTAGAACATAGAACATAGAATAGTACAGCACAGTACAGGCCCTTCGGCCCACAATGTTGTGCCAACCCTTAAACCCTGCCTCCCATATAACCCACCACCTTAAATTCCTCCATATACCTGTCTAGTAGTCTCTTAAATTTCACGAGTGTATCTGCCTCCACCACTGACTCAGGTAGTGCATTCCACGCACCAACCACTCTCTGAGTAAAAAAACATTCCTCTAATATCCCCCTTGAACTTCTCACTCCTTACCTTAAAGCCACGTCCTCTCGTATTGAGCAGTGGTGCCCTGGGGAAGAGGCGCTGGCTATCCACTCTATCTATTCCTCTTATTATCTTGTACACCTCTATCATGTCTCCTCTCATCCTCCTTCTCGCCAAAGAGTAAAGCCCAAGCTCCCTTAATCTCTGATCATAATGCATACTCTCTAAACCAGGCAGCATCCTGGTAAATCTCTTCTGTACCCTTTTCAATGATTCCACATCCTTCCTATAGTGAGGCAACCAGAATTGGATACAGTACTCCAAGTGTGGCCTAACCAGAGTTTTATAGAGCTGCATTATTACCCCACGACTCTTATACTCTACCCCTCGACTTATGAAAGCTAACACCCCATAAGCTTTCTTAACTACCCTATCTACCTGTGAGGCAACTTTCAGGGATCTGTGGACATGTACCCCCAGATCCCTCTGCTCCTCCACACTACCATGTATCCTGCCATTTACTTTGTACTCTGCCTTGGAGTTTGTCCTTCCAAAGTGTACCACCTCACACCTCTCCGGGTTGAACTCCATCTGCCACTTCTCAGCCCACTTCTGCATCCTATCAAATGTCTCTCTGCAATCTTTGACAATCCTCTCCACTGTCTACAACACCACCAACCTTTGTGTCATCTGCAAACTTGCCAACCCACCCCTCTACCCCCACATCCAGGTCGTTAATAAAAATCATGAAAAGTAGAGGTCCCAGAACAGATCCTTGTGGGACACCACTAGTCACAATCCTCCAATCTGAATGTACTCCCTCCACCACGACCCTCTGCCTTCTGCAGGCAAGCCAATTCTGAATCCACCAGGCCATGCTTCCCTGGATCCCATGCCTTCTGACTCTCTGAATAAACCTACTGTTTGGAACCTTGTCACATGCCTTACTAAAATCCAGGTAGATTACATCCACTACACTGCCCTCATCAATAGGAAAAGGGGAGGTGCAACGAGACCTGGGTGTCATTATACACCAGTCATTAAAAGTGGGCATGCAGGTATAGCAAGCGGTGAAAAAGGCGAATGGTATGCTGACATTCATAGCAAGAGGATTCGAGTACAGGAGCAGGGAGGTACTACTGCAGTTGTACAAGGCCTTGGTGAGACCACACCTGGAGTATTGTGTGCAGTTTTGGTCCCCTAATCTGAGGAAAGACATTCTTACCATAGAGGGAGTACAAAGAAGGTTCACCAGATTGATTCCTGGGATGGCAGGACTTTCATATGATGAAAGACTGGATCGACTGGGCTTATACTCTCTGGAATTTAGAAGATTGAGGGGGGATCTTATTGAAATGTATAAAATTCTAAAGGGAATGGACAGGCTAGATGCAGGAAAGCTGTTCCTGATGTTGGGGAAGTCCAGAACGAGGGGTCACAGTTTGAGGATACAGGGGAAGCCTTTTAGGACCGAGATGAGGAAAAACTTCTTCACACAGACTCTCTATGGAATTCTCTGCCACAGGAAACAGTTGAGGCCAGTTCATTGGCTATATTTAAGAGGGAGTTAGATATGGCCCTTGTGGCTAAAGGGATCAGGGGGTATGGAGAGAAGGCAGGTACAGAGTTCTGAGTTGAATGATCAGCCATGATCATACTGAACAGTGGTGCAGGCTCGAAGGGCCAAATGGCCTACTCCTGCACCTATTTTCTATGTTTCTATATGTTTGGTCACCTCCTCAAAGAACTCTATCAGGCTTGTTAGACATGATCTACCCTTCACAAAGCCATGCTGACGGTCCCTGATCAGACCATGATTCTCTAAACGCCCATAGATCCTATCTTTTAGAATCTTTTCCAACCGCTTTCCCACCACAGACATAAGGCTGCCCGTAGAACAATCTCTTCCCTAGCCTCGTGGAGCAGCCTGGGGAATATTCCGTCAGGCCCTGGGGTCTTATCCATCCTAATGTATTTTAACAACTCCAACACCTCCTCTCCCTTAATATCCACATGCTCCAGAACATCAACCTCACTCATATTGTCCTCACCATCATCAAGTTCCCTCTCATTGGTGAATACCGAAGAGAAGTATTCATTGAGGAACTCGCTCACTTCTACAGCCTCCAGGCACATCTTCCCACCTTTATCTCTAATCGGTCCTATCTTCACTCCTGTCATCCTTTTTTTCTTCACATAATTGAAGAATGCCTTAGGGTTTTCCTTTACCCTACTCGCCAGGGCCTTCTCATGCCCCCTTCTTGTTCTCCTCAGCCCCTTCTTAAGCTCCTTTCTTGCTACCCTATATTCCTCAATAGATCAGATGTCCCATCTGATCCTTGCTTCCTAAACCTCATGTATCTGCCTTCTTCCACCTGACTAGATTTTCCACCTCACTTTCTATTGAGCATTCTCTACACATTTTGAACAGATTGAATTGAAATGTCACCACCCACTCTAACAGCGTTCAGTACACGTAGATGTAAGTCAAATCAAGTCACTTTTTATTGTCATTTCGACCATAACTGCTGGTACAGTACACAGTAAAAACGAGAATGTTTTTCATCTCCATGGTGCTATATGAAACAATACAAAAACTACACTGAACTATGTAAAACAACACAAAAACTACACTAGACTGCAGACCTACCCAGGACTGCATAAAGTGCACAAACCAGTGCAGGTGTTACAATAAATAAATAAACAAGACAATAGGCACAGTAGAGGGCAGTAGGTTGGTGTCAGTCCAGGCTCTGGGTATTGAGGAGTCTGATGGCTTGGGGGAGGAAGTTAGGTAGTTTGGTCATGAGAGCCCGAATGCTTTGGGGCCTTTTGCCAGATGGCAGGAGGGAGAAGAGTTTGTATGAGGGGTGTGTGGGGTCCTTCATTATGCTGTTTGCTTTACGGATGCAATGTGTGGTGTAAATGTCTGTAATGGCGGGAAGAGACCCCAATGATCTTCTCAGCTGACCTCACTATCCGCTGCAAGGTCTTGCGATCTGAGATGGTGCAATTTCCGATGCAGCTGCTCAGGATGCTCTCAATACAACCTCTGTAGAATGTGGTGAGGATGTGGGGGGGGGGGGGGGGGAGATGGACTTTTCTCAGCCTTTGCAGAAAGTAGAGACGCTGCTGGACTTTCTTTGCTATGGACCTGGTGTTGAGGGACCAGGTGAGATTCTCCACCAGGTGAACACCAAGAAATTTGGTGCTGTTAACGATCTCTACGGAGGTTTCATCGATGTTCAGCGGTGAGTGGTCGCTCTGTGCCCTCCTGAAGTCAACAACCATCTCTTTTGTTTTGTTCACATTAAAAGACAGGTTGTTGGCCCTGCACCAGTTCATTAGCCACTGCACCTCCTCTCTGTATGCTGACTCATCGCTCTTGCTGATGAGACCCACCACGATCGTGTCATCAGCAACTTGATGATGTGGTTCGAGCTGTGTATTGCAGCACAGTTGTGGGTCAGCAGAGTGAACAGCAGTGGACTGAGCACACAGCCCTGGGGGGGCCCCCATGCTCAGTGTGATGGTGTTGGAGATGCTGCTTCCAATTTCGACTGACTGAGGTCTCCCAGTCAGGAAGTCTAGGATACAGTTGCAGAGGGAGGTGTTCAGGCCCAGTAGGCTCAGCTTTCCAATCAGTTTCTGAGGACTGATTGTGTTGAATTCTGAACTGAAGTCTATGAACAGCATTTGAATGTACGTGTCTTTTTTGTCCAGGTGGGTTAGGGCCAGGTGGAGGGTGATGGCAATGGCATCGTCTGTTGAACGGTTGGGACGGTACGCGAACTGCAGGGGGTCCAGTGAGGGAGGCAGTAGGGTCTTGATGTGCCTCATGACGAGCCTCTCGAAACACTTCATGATGATGGACGTGAGTGCAACGGGACGGTAGTCGTTGAGGCAGGACACTGAAGACTTCTTTGGCATGGGGACGATGGTGGTGGCCTTGAAACACGTAGGAGTGAAAAGCTGGTGTGGCCATGGTTGGAGTGAAAAGTATTAGAGTGGCCAGACTTTGGCTCAGTAGGCTTAGTCATGAACAGGAGCAAGCTAGAATTTAAGCTTGACAAGTTAGAGTTATGGCAAGTGTAGGCAGGATGGTAGTAATGCAGTGGAATGCTTCTCTGAGATGTAGTCATCAGGGAAACTTGGGTACCTTGAATCCCAAATCTGCAGGGAGTGCAGCCAACTTCATCTCCTGATTGACAAAGTCAAGGAGCTGGAGCTGGATGTACTCAGGACCATCCGGGAAGTTGTAAGCCTCATAAATGAAACTTACTTATGTGGTCACACTCAGAGCAGGCTTCAGATAGTAGATGTGTGACCACCAGGAGAAGTAAGGGTCATTCCCCTCAGCAAAAGTATGCCCTTTGGATACTGCTGGGGGTGGGGGAGGAACTGTGACTTTGAGGCTCACCAGTGAAGTGTAAAGACAGGTGATAGGTGTCTTGCTGGCTTGGGGGGGCGCGATACAGGAGATTCTGTAGCTGCAAAAGAGATGCCAGGATGGTGTGTTGCCTCTTGGGTGCTATGGTCCAGGATATCTCTGAGTGGTTGCAGAAGATTCTCAAAAGGGAGGACGAACAACCAGAAGGACTATATGACATAGGAGGAGAATTAAGCCACTCGTCCCATGGAGTCTGCTGTTCCATTCCATCATGGCGGAGTTATTATCCCTCTCAACTCCATTCTCCTGCCTTCTCCCCATAACCTTTGTCACTCTGATTAATAAAGAATCTATCAACCTCTGCTTTAATTGTACTCAATGACTTGGCCTCCACAGCCATCCATGGCAATGAATTACGCAACTTCATCACCATCTGACTAAAGAAATTCCTTCTCAGCTCTGTTCTAAAAAGACGTTCCTCTTTTCTGAAGCTGTGCCCTATGGTCCTAAACTCATCTACTATAGGAAATGTCCCCTCCTCATCCATTCCATCTTGGCCTTTCAATATTTGATAAGGTTCAATGAGATCCACTCTTATTCTTCTAAACTCCAGTGTGTATAGTCCCAGACCCATCAAATGCTCCTCATATATTAACCTTTTCTTTACCAGAGTCATACTTATGAACCTCCTCTGGACCCTCTCCAATGCCAGCACGTCTTTTCGTAGATAAGGGGCCCAAAACTGCTCATCATGTTGCAAGTGTGGTCTTACCGGTGTCTTATAAAGCCTCAGCATAACATCCTTGCTCTTATATTTTCGTCCTCTTGAAACAAATGTAAACATTGTATTTGCCTTTCTTCCCACTGACTCCACAGCCAAATTAACCTTCAGGGTACCTTACACAAGGATTTGCACGATCCTTCGCACCTTTGATTTTTGAATTTTCTCTCCATTTACACCTTTATTCCTTCTACCATACACTTCCTCTGATCTGGGCTGACATTTACGTGCCGGGAGGTACCTAATTAATCAGCTTGTTTATTTCGGCTTTTTTCTTAAAGATGTGCTGGGTGTGTTCTGGCTACCGCTGCACCACTGCATTCTTCGTGGCAATGTATCAGTCTGCAGCCTGGAGGTTGGGGACCATTGCTCTACATCACCGGAGTTCATTTTTATTAGCTCAACCATCACCACGTGCCAATAATGATATTCTACTATTTTAAAGAAATAATTTCCTGTTCCTGATGTAAGCTTTTCATACTGGGAATTCCAAGCACAGATGGGATATGTTTAACGTACTGGTTAAATCTAACAGTGTGACTAGCCTTTTGATTATTCGGTTACTTTAAAATTCTCCATTTGCACTTGTATATCAGGTTCAAGTTATTGTTGTCATGGGCATACATACCCAGAGAAAGAATGCAATGGATTTTATGGCAGCAAAAGAATAGTATACAATACTTTTCAATAGCAGAAGAATATACATACAAGATGAGGACCAAACATAAGTTAGCATGAATTAATGTATCATACATATACGTGCAAAAATATGCAATGAAATAAATATAATGATAGTAGTGCAAGATAGAGCAAAATGTAAGGTAGTACTAATTATATTTATGCAGGAAGCAGATGGCAGTGGGGAAGAAGCTGTAGTTGAACTGTGAGGTGTAGATCTTCAACTCTTGTACCCCTGTCTGATGGCAACATCAGGAAGAGGGCATGACTCAAATTGTAGTGGTCCCTGATGATGAATGCTGCCTTCCTGAAATGTTTGAGGAGAACTATACCCATAATGGAACTTGCGGAGTCCGCCACACACTGTAGCCTCTTTCATTCCTGTAGACTAGACATTCTAGATCAGGCTCTGATGCAGCCAGTTACAAAACTTTCTACTGCATTAACCCTTTCATTCCTGGAATCATTCTCATGAACCTCCTCTGGACCCCTTCAATGCCAGCCGTCCTTTCTTGGATGAGGGGCACAAAACTGCTCCCAGTACTCTACAAGTGTGGTCTGACCAATGTTTTAAAATCGCAGTATTAGATCCTTGCTTTTATATTCTAGTCCCTTAGAAATAAATGCTAACAATACCTTTCTTACTACCAACTCAACCTGCAAGTTAACCTTTAGAGAATCTTGTACTAGGTCTCCCAAGTCAGTTTGCACCTCTGATTTCTGAATTCACTCCCCATTCCTTCTACTAAATTGCATAACCACACACTTCGCTACACTGTATTCCATCTGCCATTTCTCTGCCCATTTTTCTAATCTGTCTGAGTCCTTCTGAAGACATCCTACTTCCTCAACACTACCTGCCTGTCTAGCTATCTTTATATGGTCTGCAACCTTGGCGTCTAAGCTATCAATTCTACCATTCAATCATTGACAAGTAAAATGAAAATAAATGGTCCCAACATTGACCACTACGCAGCACCACTAGTCAGCATCAGCCAAATGGAAGAGGCCTCCTTTATTCCCATTCTTTGCCTTCTGCCAGTCAGCCAATCTTCTGTCAATGCTAATTTCTTTCCTGTAATACCATGGGCTGTTGTTTAGCAGGCTCTTCTCAAAGGCCAATTGTTTAATCTAATCTACCAATCTTCTGACATGGTTTGTGTTCAACAATTTACCAGCTTTTCACTTTCTTTCAAAAATGGTGTGTTCTATTGAAGGGATTAACCCCACAGTTTGCCATGTTCTATGTTGTCTTCCATCTTGCCCATTTTTCCTGATGTGTTTACAGCCATTTTGTAGAACGCCTGTAGCTCGCTTTTTTACTTGATGCTATCAGCATAAATATGTTTGTTTGTTCCTACAAGTCATTAAAATTAAATGAACAGCCGAGGGACTATTTCTAATACCTATAGCACTCCAGTAGTAACAAAATTTATTGAAGTATCAATATGTGTGAAATCATTTTTTACAGGCATTCGTAGTAAACAAAGAAATACAATAGAATAATGACAAGAGAGACTGACAAGTCAAATAACCATTGTGGAAAAGAAGACAAACTGCAAATAGAAAAAAATCTAATAATAAATTAATATGTATGTAGATAATACTGAGAACATAAGTTGCAAAGTCCTTGAAAGTGAATCAATAGGTTGTAGAGTCAGTTCAGTGTTGATGTGAGGTTATCCAAGCTGGTTCAGGAGCCTCTCCATTGTTCACCCTGCTTGTTACGTCCTCAAAGAGCTCTAACAAATTTGTCAGGCAAGATTTCCCTTTACAGAAACTGTGCTGACTTTGATTTATTTTATCATTAGTCTCCAAGTACCAGAAATCCTCATCCTTAATAATAGACTCCAACACTTTCCCAACCACTGAGATTAGGCTAACTGGCTTATAATTTCTTTTCTTTTGCCTTACCCCCTTGTTAAATCAATCTTCCAGTCCTCTGTGACCATGCCAGAATCAAGTGATTCTTGAAAGATCATGACCAATACATCTGTTTTCTCTTCAGCAACCTCTCTCAGGACTCTGGGATGTACTCCATCTGGTACAGGTGATTTATCCACCTCAAGACCTTTGATCCAGCCTCACACTTTTCCCTTTGTATCAGCAATGGCACTCACTCCTGCTCCTTGACATTCACAGAGCTCTGGCACACTGCTGGTGTCTTCCACAGTGAAGACTGATGCAAAATACTGTGACGAGAATACACATAAATTAAGATGTTAGCTGGCCTGGGCTGGCACCAGTGGGATCAGCAGTTGGTCTGCCACCTGTCTTCAGGAGAGAGAGAGATAAGGAAAACAATGGAGCAGCATTTGGAGATGTTAATGAAGGGACAGGAGAGTCTAACGGAAGGAGAACTGTCAAGATCGGCTCACCCTTTGAACCCTGAACTGTTTGAAGTAATGGACAGGCGATACCCCAGCAGGGGGATAAAAAGGGACAGGTTCGCTAAGGCAGGACACACACAACACCCTGAGGTAATGAGACCCCGGAAGCGGTGCATCTCCCACAAGTCGGTGGGAAGTTTTTGGACGGCTGGTCGCGGGACAAGCCATAGACGCACAGGGTGGAAAGGCACGATCGGCGGGAACCTCGTGTGTGTCCACTCTTGCCTGAGTGCCGGGTTCACCGCAGAGAAACGGTCATATCTGGAAACGGAGGGGTCATGGTCGGTGACCTCAGATGACATCACAAAGGGCTCGCACGAAAGCTGACTGCGAAGGTCTGTGTGTGGAAGCCGTTTGAATATTCATTCGTTTTGTTCTCTCTCTCCTTCCCCCAACTGCGAACTGAACTGAACTTTGCGTCACTTTGAAACTGGTCATTTACCCCTAGACAACATTAGAGCTTGATTGATCCTGTTATCTTAATTCTGTGTACATGTGTGTTTATCATTGCTGAACTGTTGCATTTATTATCCTTTTGATTAGAGTACTATGTTGCTTGTTTCTTTAATAAAACTTTCGTAGTTCTAGTAATCCAGACTCCAACTGAGTGATCCATTTCTGCTGGTTTGGCAACCCAGTTACGGGGTACGTAACATAAGTGGGGTTCTCGTCCGCGATTTTGAACGCTAAATTTGGGACAGAGTAAATTGATTGGGTCAAAATTCCTGAAAGAAAGAAAAGACAAACAGCAGAAATGGAGGCTGAGGAATTTATAAAGGCGCCGACCTTGGAGGCATTAGAGGATGCCAGGAAATCAGAATTGGTAGCTGTGGCCAAACGGTTGAATCTTGCTAAGGGGAAGTCGACAATGAGGAGAGAGGAGATGCACAGAGCTATCGTAGAGCACTATGTATCTAAAGGTGTGTTTCCCCAAGGCGAGCTGGAGGTGGTGTCTATTGAAAAACCTGCTGGAGACACGGTACAGGTGTAGCTTGAAAAACTGAGACTCGAGCACGAGGTCCGGGTACGGCAGTTGGAGCGAGAAAAGAAAGAGAGGGACAGACAGTTGGAGCGAGAAGAGAAGGAGAGAGAGTTAGAAAGGCAAGAGAAACAGTTAGAAAGGCAAGAGAGACAGTTAGAAAGGCAGGGGAGAGAGAGAGAGAGAGAGAGAGAGACAGACAGACAGACAGTTGGAGCGAGAGGAGAAACAGAGGGAAAGGGAATTCGAGCTGGAGAAGTTAAGGATAAGGGCAGAGCAGGGGCCCGTGCCGAACCAAGGTGGAGGGTTCCGGGTGACCCAGGAGGTTAGGCTGGTTCCCCCATTTGATGATACCGACGTGGATCGGTACTTTCTCCATTTCGAAAAAGTTGCTACAAGTCAGGACTGGCCGAGGGATAAGTGGGCTGTTTTGCTTCAGAGTGTACTGAAAGGGAAAGCCAAACAAGCTTACTCAGCTTTGTCCGCGGAAGATGCCCAGAGGTATGAGGTGGTGAAAGAGGCCATCCTCAGGATTTATGAGTTGGTCCCGGAGGCATACCGGCAGAGGTTCCGGAATGCGAGGAAGCACGTATTTAGAGTTTGCCTGTGAGATGCAGACATATTGTGAGGGTTGGTGCGCCTCGAAGGGGGTAGAGGGGGATTATGACAGACTGCTACAGCTGATCCTGATTGAGCAGTTTAAAGGTTGTGTCCCTGAGGGTATGAGATCCTACCTAGATGAGAAAGAGGCAGCCACGTTAGCCGCAACTGCTAAGTTAGCGGATGAGTATGTGTTGACGCGTAAAATGAAGCTTGCCCCGAGTAAAGGCTACCAGAAGGGTAGTCAGGACGGCGGGGAGAGTCCGCCAGAAAAGTCAGAAAGTAAGCCGGGGTCTAGTGAGAAGGATAAGGTAGACCGGGAGCAGTCTGGTAGGAAGTCTCCTGGGGTCGTCTGTTATAATTGCGGGAAAGTCGGACACTTTGCGTCCAGGTGCTTTGCCCCAAAGAAGGAGACGGGAAAAGGAAAAACGGCGATTTTGACTGGCTGTATTGAGCTGGTAAACGAACCGCTAGGGGAGGACAGGTCTGCCAAAGTTCAGGAAGGGCGCGAGAAGTTTCTCGGCCAGATTGGTGTCAGTGAAGGAGGGGTTAAAACCAGTTCCAGTGCGGATCTGGAGAGACACGGGAGCGTGTCAGTCACTGATACTGAAGAGTGTATTAGAATTTAGCTCAGGGACCCAGACTGGGGAGGTCAAGGTCAAAGGTATTGGGGAAGGGACAGAGGCAGTCCCTTTGCACCAGATACACTTACAAAGCAACCTGGTCTCTGGACTAGTCACGATCGGGGTGAGGTCCGAATTACCGATGAAAGGCGTGGAAGTCTTGCTCGGTAATGACCTCGCTGGGGGAATCGTGTTCCCAGCAGTGAGATTGACAGGTCAGCCTGCCAGCATTGAGGCCCCGCCCATGGACTCACAGGTTCATCATGGGACTGCGGTAGTAAATTTAGCTGAGATGTTTCTGCCAGCCTTGTACGAGAAGGGGGTAGAAAGTGAAAAGAAGGAGTGTAGTGAAACAAGAGGTAGTGAGGGAGCTGAGACAGACTTAGCATTAGCCAGGAAAGAATTTGTGCAGGCGCAGGAGTGAGACGAGGGGCTGATGGTTTTGGCAGAGACAGCTCTCTCTGACACAGAATTAACAAGGGAGCCAGTAGGCTATTGTGTGGAGGAGGAAGTGCTAAGGAAGAAAGGGAAACCAAGTACTGTACCCGCAGATGAGGAATGGGGGGTGGTGCAAAAGAGTTATGGGGATGAGATTTTTAACCTGGCCCACAAGGTACCCCCCGGTGGACATTTTGCGGTGCTGGAGGAAACAGTTGGTGGAATCATGAAAGAGGTTTACCGGCCGCACCGGAGAAAGGATGTTATTGATTATGGCCGACGCGAACTAAGGCGGTCACAGGCTTTTGATATGCTAACAAACCTAGTCAGTGTTAGCGCGGAAATCAATGAAGCTAGGGTCCCCCTGATAAGAGAAAAAAACCATTTTGAAAAGATGAGTATGGTATTGACCAGATGGGAGAAAGCTATTGTTTTGGCCAGCTCTGCTGATAAGGTCTCTCCCTTAATCCCCGAACAAAGCGACTCTTTAGGAGAAGTAATTAAACGACTCGCACATGTGTGTTTGATTGTCCCGAGGCGATGCAAAGAACTGGGACGTTGGGTGGTGTTGGTACACTAGGCCAGCCTAGTGAGCAACATTCCTATAAAATGAGTAATTCGGTGACGAAAGGGCTGACGAACACAGGTGTGTGTATTGGCGATGTAATACGGCTGTCTGAAGCTAGCTTGATAGCGAGCCTTGGAAAAAAATGAGTTCGGCCACACGAAGGTCACTTACCTGGGAATTGTGGTGACACGGGCAGCTGGCAGTGATGTAAGCTAAAGTGCGGGCTATCTCTGACATCCCAACCCCGACAGACAAGAGGGCCCTCAGAAGGCTCTTGGAGATGGTGGGGTACTGTAGGAAGTTTTGCAATAACTCTGCGGTTACTACCCCTCCCCCTCCTACTAAGCCCTTGCAAGAGAAAACTAAGTCGGAATGGGGCGACCCTTGTTATTGTGGTCCGGGACGAAACCCAATGAGAGGTTACATTGATCGCAATTCATCAGTGTTCTTGGCCACTATGAAGTTTGCTAGGTTGGAGCCTGGTCTAAGGGATTATTAATAACACATATAAAAGGAACAGAAAATGTGATGGCTGACTGTCTGTCAGGTGTTGACAACTTCAAATTTGCTGTATTAGCCAAATAGCTGATAAAGATGTATATTTGTGTGTATCAAATAATGTATTCATGTTTGTAATTTTTACCCCGGTAAAAATCCTTAAAGGGGGGAAGTGTGATGAGAATACACATAAATTAAGATGTTAGCTGGCCTGGGCTGGCACCAGTGGGATCAGCAGTTGGTCTGCCACCTGTCTTCAGGAGAGAGAGATAAGGAAAACAATGGAGCAGCATTTGGAGATGTTAATGAAGGGACAGGAGAGTCTAACGGAAGGAGAGCTGTCAAGATCGGCTCACCCTTTGAACCCTGAACTGTTTGAAGTGATGGACAGGCGATACCCCAGCAGGGGGATAAAAAGGGACAGGTTCGCTAAGGCAGGACACACACGACACCCCAAGGTAACGAGACCCTGGAAGCGGTGTGTCTCCCACAAGTCGGTGGGAAGTTTTTGGATGGCTGGTCGCGGGACAAGCCATAGACGCACAGGGTGGAAAGGCACGATCGGCGGGAACCTGGTGTGTGTCCACCCTTGCCTGGGTGCTGGGTTCACCGCAGGGAAACGGTTGTATCTGGAAACGGAGGGGTCACGGTCGGTGACCTCAGATGACATCACAAAGGGCTCGCACGAAAGCTGACTGCGAAGGTCTGTGTGTGGAAGCCGTTTGACTATTCATTCGTTTTGCTCTCTCTCTCCTTCCCCCCACTGTCTGTGAACTGAACTGAACTAAATTGAACTGAACTTTGCGTCACTTTGAAACTGGTTATTTACCCCTAGACAACGATAGAGCTTGATTGATCCTGTTATCTTAATTCTGTGTACATGTGTGTTTATCATTGCTGAACTGTTGCATTTATTATCCTTTTGATTAGAGTACTGTGTTGCTTGTTTCTTTAATAAAACTTTCTTAGTTCTAGTAATCCAGACTCCAACTGAGTGATCCATTTCTGCTGGTTTGGCAACCCAGTTACGGGGTACGTAACAATATCCATTAAGTTTATCTGCCATTTCTTTGTCCCTCATTACTACCTCACCAGCATCAATTTCCAGTGGTCCAATATCAACTCTCACCTTCCTTTTACTCTTTATATAACTGAATAAAAATAGTATCCTGCTTTATATTATTGGCTAGTTTGCTCTCATATTTCATCTTTTCCCTTCCTGTAGCTTTTTTAGTTGCCTTTTGTTGGATTTTAAAAGCTTCCCACTCACTTTTGCTACCTTGTACGCCCTTTCCTTGGCTTTTACGTAGTCCTTAACTTCCCTTGTCAGCCACGGTTGCTTATCCCTGTCATTTGAGAACAACTACTTCTGTGGGACCTATCTATACTGTGTCTTGTGAACTATTCCCAAAAACTTCAGCTATCTCTGCTCTGCCGTCATCCCCACCAGTATCCTCCTCCAATACACCTGGGCAAGCTCCTCTCTCGTACCTCTGTAATTCCATTTATTCCATTGCGATACTGATACTTGTGACTCGTGCTTCACCCTCTCAAATTGCAGTATGAATTGATCATATTATGATTATTTCCTCCAAAGAGTTCCTTACATTAAGCTCCCTAACAAGGGTTGGGTTATTACCCAACACCCAACCTACACCATGTCTGTATCCCTCCATCCTCCTTGTATCCATATGTCTTTCGAAAATGTCTCTTAAAAGCCTCTAATGTATTTGCCTCTACCACCGCACCAGACAGTGCATTCCAGGCATCCATGACTGAGTGAAAAAGCTTACCCCTCATATCCCCCTTGAACCCATCCTCTCTCATCTTCAATGCATACCCTCTAGTATTAGATATTTCAACCCAGGGAAACAGGTACTCTCTGTCCACTTGATCTATGTCTCTTATAATCTTAAAAACCTCCCAATCAAGAAAGTCTATCCAGCCTCTAAACCAGGAAGCATCCTGGTAAACTTCTTCTGCACTCTCTCCAAAGCCTCAACATCCTTCCTGTAGTGGGGTGACCAGGATTGTATGCAATACTCCAGATGTGGCCTAACTAGAGTTTTAAAAAGTTGCATCATAACCTCATGATTTTTGAACTCACTGTTTCATCTAATGAAAGCAAGCATTCCATAAGTCGTCTTAACCACCATAGCCACTTTCAAGGAGCTACGACCTTGAATCCCAAGATCTCTCTGTTCATCAACACTGTTAAAGATCTTACCCT
This sequence comes from Mobula birostris, assembly GCF_030028105.1. Taxonomy (NCBI): domain Eukaryota; kingdom Metazoa; phylum Chordata; class Chondrichthyes; order Myliobatiformes; family Myliobatidae; genus Mobula; species Mobula birostris. Next base: position 61,972,456 of record NC_092381.1, on the reverse strand, counting down.
CAACAATGTACTGTCTCCTTACATTTACCATACTGAGGTGCAACACCTCACATTTATCTGGGTTAAACTCCCATCTGCCATTTCTCAGCTGATATCTGCACCAGGTCTATATCGTGGTGTATTTTTTGCCATTCTTCTACACTATCCACAACTCCACCAATCTTGATATCATCCGCAATTTACCAACCCTACCCCTGATCTACTTTTTCATCCAGGTTATTTATATACATTATGTTAGAGTGGATTTCTTTTTGGGTAGATGATTTGTTTACACTTAAATGACTTTGGCCACCAGACTTCTATTTTAACTGTTTGACAAAGGACTGTGGATTGAATCCACCACAATGGACTTCCTAAAAGGTGTGAATACCAGATTTTTTTTTTCTCCAAAAATACTTCATTCAAAAATATTACAAAATAAAAATAATTACATACAGGAAAAGAAAACCATTCGTTGACTGTGAGTCCTTATTCAATACAGTTATTAACAATAAAAATTTTGCGTTGACTCTCTGTTCATTTACAAATGAAAGATGTTTACAGTAAATCATGCGTTTACTCTCAACCCTTGGTCAAGAGTTAAGACTTATTAACATTCAAAATTTTCAACAATAAAGGCAGGCAATGGCTCTAATACTTTCCCAAATTAACAATTCCACCCACTCCTTGGGCACCATGTTGATTTTCTGTCCACACCGCTGATGAGGGTAGGTCTCCTCCCCACCCAACCTCTCCCCCTCCTACGGGTGATGAACGTTAAACTGTGGTCCTTCCCCACCGGGCCTTCGCGGTGGCTGCACCAAGTTTGAGTGCATCCCTCAGAATGTACTCCTGCAGACGAGAGTGTGCCAGTCGACAGCATTCAGTCACGGACATCTCCGTCAGCTGGCAGACCATCAAGTTTCGGGCCGACCAAAGAGCGTCTTTCACCGAATTGATGGTCAGTTTGACCTGATAATGTAGTTTCGAAGGCAGTATCACCTATACATTCTAAGTATTAATGGTATTAATTGTCTTCTATGTTAGCATGGGAAATGCCAAATAAATGTATTGTAGACTTAACTTACATTCCTAAAGGCTGTAGATACCAACCCAGACATGTTGGCGTTGGGAGGAAAGGATGGTGTGAGATTTTGTGTGTAGCTTCAATAGGAAGCATTGTCTATGCATTGTCTGTAACTTATTGAGTAGCGATTACCTTTGTGATTAGCATATAAATTTCGAGCCCACATTTAGCTAGCAGACCTTTCTGTGGAAAGCATCTCGAGATGCCTGCTGTTCTTTGTGTCGAATAAAGAAGCTGCTTTGTATCTACCACTGACTGTCTCTCCAGTAATTTCATCCACACTACAACACATTACAAACAGCAGAGGTCCCAGCACAGATCCCTGTGGAACTTCACTAATTACAGACCTCCAGCGCGAATAAGTCTCTTCAATCACTACCCTCTGCCTTCTATGTGCAAGCCAGTTTTGAATCCAAGCAGCCATTTTGCCACGGATCCCATGCATCTTAATCTTCTGGTTAGCTTCCTATGAGGGACTTTGTCAAAGGCCTTACTAAAATCGATGTTGACAATATCCACTGCCCTACCCGATCCATCTCTCTTGTCACCTTGTCAAAAATCTCAATCAGGTTGGTATGGCACAACTTCTTAAAAATTTATTCATTTATGGGATGTGGGAATCACCAGCTAGGCCAGCATTTATTGCCCATCCCTAGTTGCCCTTGAGAAAGTGGTGATGAGCTGCCTTCTTGAACTGCTGCAGTCCCTGAGGTGTACGTACACCCACAGTGCTGTTAGGGAATTCCATGATTTTGACCCAGCAACGATGAAGGAACAGTGTTATGTTTCCAAGTCAGGATGGTAAGTGACTTGAGGGGGATTTCCGAATGGTGGTGTTCCCATGTATCTGCTGTTCTTGTCCTTCTAGATGGTAGTGGTCATGGGTCTGGGAGGTACTGCCTGAGGAACTTTGGTGTATTATTGCAGTGCATCTAGATAGTTCACACTGCTGCAACTGTTCTTCAATGGTGGAGGGATTGGATACTTGTGGAAGGGGTACCAATCAAGTTGGCTACCTTGTACTGGATGGTGTCAAGCTTCTTGAGTGTTGATGGAGCTGCACTCATCCAGGCGAGTGACGAGTATTCCATTACACTCCTGACCTGAGCCTTGTAGATAGTGGACAGGCTTTGGGGAGTCAGGAGGTGAGTTACATGCAACAGGATTCCTAGCCTACTCTGGTAACCACAGACAACTTGCCACGCGCAAAGCCAGGCTGGCTCTCCCTAATGAGGCGATAGGTTTCCAAATGCTCATGTATCCTTTCCCTAAAGAATTTTCTCCAGCAATTTCTCTACAACTGATGTGAGACTCACTGATCTATAGCTGCCAGGATGTTTCCTTGTTCCCTTCTTAAATCGAGGTACAACGTTCCCTGGGGCCTCGCATGTGGCTAGAGAGGACACAAAGTACTGTTCAAGGGCCCAGCAATCTTGTCTCTTGCCTGGGGTAAATCCCATCAGACCCTGGGCACATCCATCTTAATACTCCTTAGGAGCCCAAATACTTCCTGCTCCTTGACCCTGAAATGCCCTACATATTTATACACTCAGTGCCAATCTCCTGGCCCTCCATATCAATTTCCTTGGTAAATAATGATACAAAGTACTCATTAAGTACCACGTTTACATTTTCTGTATCCAAGCAATTGTTCCCCCTCCCCCCCCCCCCCCTGTTATCCTAAGCACATAGCCTTGTAGTGCACCTGTGTTAATGATGACTGTGGAGGAGATGTTGCTGCCAGTCCGAACTGACTAGGTCTGAAAGTGAAGAAATCAAGGATCCAGTTGCACAAGGACATATTGAGGCCTAGGTCTTGGAGCTTATTGATTAGTTTTGAGGGGAAGATAGGGTTGAATGCTGAGCTATAGCTGACGAAGAGCATCCTGATGTATGCATTTTCACTGCCTGCATGTTCCAGGGCTGAGTGAGTAGCCAATGAAATGGCATCTGCTGTTGACCTGTTGTGACAGTAGGCAGTATATTCTTTACTTTTTTCTGTTCCTTTAATTCACCATACCTGCTAATATGTTCATTACTTATGAATCCTTATTTTGTATCACATCCTTGAATCAAATACCTTTCACCAAGGAAAATATCCGTAAGAGCTTAATCGACCATAGATAGCATATGTGTACTGATGTCCAAGAACCAGTTGTCTCCTTGTTGAAATTTCCTGGAGCCAAATTCTAAAGAAATTATATTTTCAACAATCTCTTGACAGGCTGAGTTACAGCAAGCTGTCAGTCTTTCCTCTACTGTCAACCAAATGGGGGCTGTAACAGTTAATTATTATCTGCTTGGATATAATTTATTTTGTTGAAATATCTTTACAATCAGAATCAGGTTTAATATCACTGGCATATGTCGTGAAATTTGTTGTTCTGCGGCATCAATACATTCAGTGCATAATGTTAAAAATGCGCAGTGCTCCCTCCATACCAGACAGTGGTGCAAACTGTTAGAATGTTCTCCATGGTACACCTGTAGAAATTTGTGAGAATCTTTGGCAACATACCAAGTCTGCTTAAAAACTCCTGATGAAATACAGTCATTGTTGTGTCTTTGTAATTGCATCAGTATGTTGGACCCAGGATAGATCTGCAGAGATATTGACACTCAGGAACTTGAAGCTGCTCACCCTTTTCACTGCTGATCCCTTGATGAGGATTCATTTGTGTTCTTCGACTTTCCCTTCATGACGTCCACAATCAATTCCTTAGTCTTACCTTGAGTGCAAAGTTGTTGTTGTGACACCACTCAACCAACTGATCTGTGTCACTTCTGCATGCCTCCTTGTACCATCTGAAATTCTGCCAGTAGTTGTGTCATTAGCAATTTTATAGATTGTATTTGAGCTGTGTCTAGCCATACAGTCATGGATGTAGAGAGTAGAGCAGCAGGCTAAGCATGCATCCCTGAGGTGTGCCACTGTTAATCGTCAGTGAGGAGGAGATAGTATTTCTGATCCACACTGATTCTCGGTGAGTAAGTCAGGGATCCATTTGCAGAGGGAAGTAAAGAGGCACAGAGTTTGGAGCTTGTTGGATAGAACTGAGAGTATGATTGTGTTGAAGTCTGCAAATATGGCTGATAGTATTGTTAAATTAGTGATTAAGTAGGATAGCTGCAACAGCATCTGCTGTATATCTAAAAGCTATCTAATTAATGATGTATTGTTGCTGGCAAATGCAGCAGGCCAGGCAGCATCTCTGGGAAGAGGTACAGTTGACGTTTTAGGCCGAGACCCTTCGTCAGGACCGGCGAAGGGTCCTGACGAAGGGTCTCAGCCTGAAACGTCGACTGTACCTCTTCCTAGAGATGCTGCCTGGCCTGCTGCGCTCACCAGCAACTTTGATGTGTGTTGCTTGAAATTCCAGCATCTGCAGAATTCCTGTTGTTTAATGCTGTATTGTGTTTGCATTTTTAAATGATGTGCATGTAATACGTTTCTGCTAGGTACTGAGCCTCTGGTAAAACTGTTGATTATTATTACCAAAGCTGTTATTTCTAATTTTGTAAAATTACACAGAAGTCGTTGAGGTAATGTTCATTATTACCTTAAGCTCCGTGACTACCTTTGAAATTTAAGCTTTAATTGACTAATCAAAGTTATCTGGAAATGAAACACAAGTTGCTTTATGCATTTAGTCCTTAACTTTGACATATATAGGTAATTTTAATTTCTTATCTTTCAGGATGTATATGAATTGTTGAAAGATTATGAATTGAAATACTGCTATGTAGATAAGAACAAAGGAACAGGTAAGCAGAAATTGTTTAGTGTTTAAGAAACACACATTTATGAGGAGATATTGTGCAATCATTTGCATTCCCCTTGATCTAAAAAGTGACCTAGAAAGTACATGACTTTTAGTAATATGCCACAGGCCAATTATTGTTCCTATGTGTACAACTGCAATATTAGTGTCTACCTAAACAAAATAGAAAAAGGCAAAGTGGTAAATGTATTATGTAGGAAAAATCAAAATACTTGGTGAAAAACTGATGTACATAGGGATCTTGCTGTGCCATTTCAAGAGATGCTGTACCTTCACTTTGCCTCCCAAAGTATCAATACACAAAATATGAAAGGTGACCAGTCTGATACGCATTGAGAAACCCATCTGCATGTAGAAAGTAGAGGAAAAACCTTCTTTGTTCTCAAGTCAGTCCTGGAATTTGCCACAGTGTTTTCACAAGTGTATTGGATAGGTAGATACTTGAGAATTATTTGATGACCTCTGGGGAAAGCTGAGCTTTAGAGCTGACATGGTTTGCTGTATGGAGTATATATACTGTAATAATTATGTTATTCTACTTGGGGATTGGCTAAGAATATGAATGAAGCACTGTTAAGGAGAATCTTGTTGATTGACAGATCAAGTTTGAGTCTTTGCTCTACACCTGTTTCATTGTTTTGTTTAACTCCATTTGCTGCCACCGAATGAAGCAGTCTTTTCTCACGTCCAGTGAGACCAAAGCTGGCAAGTATTGAGGTGATGCATGAAAACTAATGTCCTAGCTATACAAATGACATACAATGAATGGCTACCTTTTATATACTAGCCACTTCGCTTTGACATTTAATATTATTGCCATTGCTGATCCCCAGCCAGTAATGCACTAATTTTTGTTATTTGACATAAAAAACTCTATGAACTGGCTGCACCAGCAACATGTGCACTAGAGCAGTGAAGCTGGTTATTCAGTGGTGGGTGGTCCTTGACGCCTCAAAATTGGTTCAACATCCATAGTGGGCAAACCTGTTTTGCAGTTATTACAGTGAAATGTTCCTCTTCCCTTTCTAAATACTGCTCAAACAGTGTTTAAAAAAATGAATACCATCCAGAGAGTAGCTCTCTTAATGCACACTTTTCTTATCTACGCAGGCCCACATTGTGTCTTCTTTGAACCTTACAAGGTACACTGCCAGTAAGTTGAGAAGACTTCATAATAAGAACCTTCCAAAGCAAAACAAGCAATGTTCCTACAAGCTGATATGTAGGAATACTATTACTTCTAAGTTCTCTTCCAAGGCCTATGTCAACTTGACCTTGAAACTTGTTGTTTTCTCATATGGTTATTGTTAAATTTGTGGAATATCAGGTGATGAAGACATTGACTTGATTTTGCTGATGCCATGTTTGAATAACTGTAGCTAGATAGCATTACTGATAAACTCTAGTTTATAATCATGAATCCTGGGTTAATATCCCAAAGAATTTTGCATTGCTCTTGCAATTATATTAAAAAAAACAAAAAATTGGGGTCAGGAGAATAGGTAGGTGATCAAACTTACTAGAAATGGTTGGTATCTGACTGCAAATTTTAGTTGCAACAAATTATTCTATGTCTGAATGTTACTTAGATCTTGCTGCATGCATACATGCTTCAGTTGCTGTAGAGTTGTAAATGGAATTGAGCATTGTAAGGATGAGATCAAATAAGTATATCCCTTGAGTTGGTTCATTCATTCCCTGTCCTTCAGAACTGGATCACTTTGGTTTCTGGTCAAAGACGTTGCAGTCCCCCACCCAAAAACCTGTGTGCTCTTGTTAATTTCAGTGCTGTGTTGCTGAACATGAATGAGTAGTGATTCCTCAACTAAGTGAGGGCAATGACTGGTAATCAAGAGGAGGTTTGATTGCCCATGTCTGATCTTATGCCATAAGGCATACATATCTAAAGGCTAATTGATGATAGTTCTCAGGGTCACCCCATGCCATCTGAGTCACAACCTCTAGTTGGAGGTCTGCTCTCTCAGTGGTACAAGACGTAGCCTAAAGTCTGTGCTTAATTAGTTTGTGATGTTGATCTCCTTATTTAGACACCTATCTCCAGTTTTGAGGGCGGCACTCTGGTCTGACTTCTGTTGTAGGAAGGTATTCAAGGATGTGTTCAAAATAATGAAAGATCATTCAAGAGGGAGCATTACATCAATGCAATAGGAGCATGTAGAAGCCCTGAATAAATGGAGGAGCACTTCATCTTATAAAGTGAGTAGATTACATTCTCCTACTCATTTCAAGCTTCTATTCTCATCTGTGGAAAGGGCCTCTATCACCCACAATTGCTGCATCAGCTTCCCCAGTCAGTTCAAAAGTGACAGCGTCAGTGTGGAAGTGGAGAAGAAAAGTTGGAAGTGCAGGTTATTAATCTAGTTCTGTATTTGTGCTCCTTACTTAATATTGTTTGATTTGGCCATAATCTCACGCTAATTCAGATACCATGAAGTTCTGTTTGACATTGGAGGAAAATGAAATAGCAGGTTGAGTTTTGCTTCAGTGTAATGCTGCTTTGAACCATGCAAATTAAAAAGTGAATTTTAAATTTAATGTTACCTAAAAAGATACTGTATGATGCTGAAAGAAATTGGATAACTTGGAGATGTGGTGGAGTTAAAATGGGATTTGGAGGCATGGGATTAACCAGGTTTAGAAAGGATCACTGGGCAGTCGTGATCAACCCAGAATTAATAGATGGCACATTCTTAGGATAGGCAAGGTGGTTGGTGCAGGACATTTAGAAATGGGATACAGCTGGCAGGTCACTTAGTGGGGTCAAAGTCATCATCATTTGGGGAATGGAAGGAGGACAGAAGTGGGATAATTCTACTTTCGGAAATGTGAATGAGTTTTCTTTCTTTTTCAATCTTTTTATTAATTTCGAAATATAGAAACAAAACATAGCAATAATACAAATAGTAGGAGATATATTGTTACACTTAAGAAAAGTAATTGTAAAATCAAATAGTGTAAGTTAACAAAGCTCCCAATCATGTAGAACTGACAACGGATAATACAAATGGAAAAAAAAAACTAAAAAAAAAATCAAGAAAAAGAAAAAAAACAAAACCAAAAAAAAAAACAACCCCCAAAAAAAAAACAAACCCCATCCCGAAAGAAAAATAAAATTAATCAACTAAACTAAAAGACTTGGGCAAAACTAACAAATTAAAAATGGAAAAGAAGAAAACTTTAGTGTCGACGACTCCATTCCCCTCCAACAACAGTACAGAGAGATAAAACAAGTTTGGAAATGATCAAATTACATCAAATGAAAATGCTGAATGAATGACCTCCAAGTTTTTTCAAACTTAATGGAAGGGTCATAAACTGCACTTCTAATTTTTTCCAAATTCAAACACACTATAGTTTGTGAAAACCAATGAAATACCTTAGGAGGGTTAATCTCTTTCCAATTCAACAAAGTGGACCTTCTAGCCATTAAAGTAAGAAATGCAATCATCCTTCGTGATGAAGAGGTTAAATTATTTAAGTCTATCATTGGTAGTCCAAAGATAGCAGTAATTGGATGAGGTTGTAAGTCTATATTTAGGACCGTTGAAATAATATCAAAAATATCCTTCCAATATTTCTCCAACAAGGGACATGACCAAAACATGTGGGTTAAAGGAGCTATCTCGAAATGACATCTGTCACATATTGGATTAATATAAGAGTAATAACGAGATAGTTTATCTTTGGACATATGAGCCCTGTGCACTACTTTAAACTGTATCAACCTATGCTTAGCACATACAGAGGATGAATTCACCAACTGAAGAATTTTTTCCCATTTTTCAGTCGGCATGTTAATCTCAAATTCTCTTTCCCAGTCAGCTTTAATTTTATTAGAAGCATCAGGACATGAATTCATAATTATATTATATATAATTGCTACTACACTTTTCTGAGAGAGATATAAATCTAAGATTTTTTCCAAAATGTCCATTGGATATGGGTGTGGAAAATTAGGGGAAACAGTAATTAAAAAGTTTCTAATCTGTAAATATCTAAAAAAGTGAGATCTGGGTAAGTTATATTCATTAGAGAGTTGATCAAAAGACATAAAACAATTATCCAAAAATAAATCGCGAAAAGATATTATACCTTTGGTTTTCCAATCAAAGTGAGCTTGATCCATCGTGGAAGGTTGAAAAAGAAAATTTGATATAATGGGACTTGCTAGAATAAATTGATTAAACCCAAAAAATCTTCGGAATTGAAACCATATACGTAAAGTATGCTTAACTATTGGGTTATTCATTTGTTTATATAATTTAAAAGAAGTAAAAGGAAGTGAAGTTCCTAAAACCGAACCCAAGGAAAACCCTTGTAATGAATTAGATTCAAGATTTACCCAATGAGGGTTTAAAGATACGTCCAAATCTCGTAACCAAAATTTTAAATATCGAATATCAATTGCCCAGTAATAAAATCTAAAATTCGGGAGGGCGAGCCCCCACTCCTTTTTAGATTTCTGTAGATACTTTTTACCTAACCTAGGATTTTTATTCTGCCAAATATATGAGGAAATTTTTGAATCTACATTATCAAAAAAAGATTTTGGGATGAAAATTGGAAACAATTGGAATATATACAAAAATTTAGGCAAAGTGATCATCTTAATAGCATTAATCCGACCAATCAAAGACAAAGAGATTGGCGACCATTTGGTAAATAAAAGTTTAATCTGATTAATTAAAGGTAAAAAGTTAGCTTTAAATAAATCTTTATATTTTTTCGTAATTGTTATCCCTAAATATATAAATGAATCAGTAACCAATTTAAATGGTAAACGTCCATAAGTAGGTACATGCTTATTTAAAGGGAATAATTCACTCTTATTAAGATTCAATTTGTAACCAGAGAAGTTACTATATTGAGCTAACAGATCTAAGATGGCAGGAATTGACTTCTCCGGGTTAGAGATGTATAACAACAAATCATCTGCATATAATGATAATTTATGTATTTTGTTCCCACGGGTAATACCAACAATATTTGGCGAGTCACGAATAGCAATTGCTAAAGGTTCAAGAGCAATATTGAATAGTAAAGGACTAAGAGGGCAACCTTGCCTAGTGCCACGAAAAAAAGGAGATCTATAATTATTTGTACAAACCGAGGCTACCAGGGAGTAATATAACAATTTAATCCAAGATATAAATGTCAAATTAAAATTAAATTTCTCAAGAACATTAAATAAATAAGGCCATTCAACTCTGTCAAAGGCTTTCTCAGCATCTAATGAGATAATACATTCCGAGGTAGTAAATGAGGGGGTATAAACAATATTCATTAACCTCCTAATATTAAAGGATGAATAGTGATTTTTAATAAATCCGGTTTGATCCATAGAAATAATTTGAGGTAACACCTTCTCCGATCTAGTTGCTAGAATTTTCGAAAAAATTTTAGAGTCTACATTCAGAAGAGATATCGGTCTGTATGATGCACAATCAGTAGGATCTTTATTCTTTTTAAGAATTAAGGAAATAGAGGCTTTCTAAAACGATTGTGGTAATTTACCTAAACTGATTGCTTCCTTGAATATTCTAGACAACTTAGAAGAAAGAATGGAGGAAAAAAATTTTTAAAATTCCACTGTAAACCCATCCGGACCGGGTGCTTTACCGGAATTCAATGATGAGATTGCAGTTATTATTTCTTCCTCTGAAATGGAAGTTTCTAATGATAGGGACTCTTCGGGTGATAATTTCGGAAAACTCCATTTACTTAAAAAATCATGCATGAAATTAGAATCATGAGGAAAATCAGAGTGATATAAAGAGGTATAAAATTCTTGAAAGGTTTGGTTTATCCCAGCATGATCAACTGTGAAAGTATCATCCTGTTTACGAATCTTAGTAATTTGACGTTTAACCGAATCAAATTTCAATTGGTTAGCCAGTAATTTACCCGATTTATCACTATGAATATAAAAATCACTTCCAGTTCTCATTAATTGATTTTCGATTGAGAATGTTAATAGTAAGCTATGTTCCAATTGGAGTTCAACTCTGTGTTTGTACAGCTCCTTACTGGGAGAAATAGCATATTTTTTATCGACTTCTTTAATTTTATCAACCAACAAAAGTATTTCATTGTTAACATGTCTTTTCAAACCAGCCGAATAGGAAATAATCTGACCACGGATATAAGCTTTAAAGGCGTCCCAAACAGTTCTATTGGAAACTTCATCCGTAGTATTAGTTGAAAAGGAGATATCAATCTACTCCTTTATAAATTTGACAAAATCCTGATCTTGAAGCAAAATAGGGTTAAATCGCCATTGTCTGCTAGTACAAGAGGTGTCCATTAACTTGATGGAAAGTTTCATTGGAGCATGATCTGAAATAACAATAATGTCATAATTACAATCAACTACATATGGAATCAAACGAGAGTCAATCAAGAAATAATCAATTTGGGAAAAAGAACGAAGAACATGTGAAAAAGAGGAGAATTCCTTATCATTTGGATGTAGAAATCTCCAAATTTCTGAAATCCCAGAATCCAACATGAAAGAGTTAATAATAGTAGCCGACTTATTCGGTAAAGCCGGACTAGCTATGGATCTGTCCAACATGGGATTCAAACATAAATTAAAGTCACCGCCCGTTATCAACATATATTCATTTAAGTTAGGAAAGGAAGTGAATAAGTGTTTAAAAAATTCAGGATAATCCACATTCGGAGCATAAACATTAACTATAGCAACCTTTTTATTAAAAAGTACCCCAGTAATTAACAGAAATCTGCCATTAGGATCTGAAATAATGTCTTGATGAATAAATGTAATTGAAGGATCAATAAAAATTGAAACGCCTTTAGTTTTGGCTTGAGCATTTGAGTGGTATTGTTGTTTTTTCCAAAACTTAAAGAAGCGTTGATTGTCCTCTTTCCTTACATGAGTCTCTTGTGCAAAAATAATATGAGCATTCAGTCTTTGGAACACTTTGAAAACCTTTTTCCGTTTTATTGGATGGTTTAAACCATTTGTATTCCAAGAGACAAAATTAATAGTATGAGCCATAATTAAGAATTAACCCTTTGGTGAGTAAGGGGTTAACCATAATGTGAGCTCATGAAATCGGAAGAGGAATACATAATTAGAGAGGAACCGGAAATCTCGACACTGCGGACATCTTTGTAGTTCTGAATCAGCCCAATAGAGAAAATTAGAAAAGAAAAAGACTATCCCATCCCCCAACCCCAAGAACCCCGAACGAAGCCAAAGAAGGCTGAAGAAAGCTCTAACTAAAACTAACTCTAACCCCATTTCTGCAGGGGGCAGCTCCAAAAATATATGTTAAATAGGTGACCGCCCAGAGACTAACATATGTAAAAAATAACCAGTATAATAATTAGTCTACATAGTAAAAATTACTAAATATATGAAATAAAAAAAACTTAGTCAATACGTATAATTAGTTATAGACGAGTAAATAAAAAATCGCTTCCAAAAGGAAAAAAAGGATTATGGGAAGAAGAAGCATAAGAGCATGGCGTCCTGAAAAAAAACAAAGGAGGTTATACAAAAAGAAAGACAAGTCGCCATTTTAATTATGCGAAAACCAAAAATAGGAAACATATAACTAAAAATGATCGTCAGATCAGATCATTAATGATAACGAAAAAGGAAAAGTTAAAACAAAAGGTTAACGAAAGGAGAATGATGTTATTCACAGGAGATAAGTATTCTATATAAGTTATAGAATAACAACTATAGTAATAAACAAAGAACAAAAATCTTGGACTTATTTAAAAAAAAACCTTCATCACACGGTAGTAAAAGGTTTATTTTAAAAAAACACCAGAAAGAAAAAAAAATTGGTGCTGGAAGCACCCGACGCAGATTAAGAGAGCGTGTCTGTATCAGATGGGAAGTTATCATCCAAAAAGCTTCGAGCGGCAGTGGTAGAGTGGAAGACACGACGATTTCCATCGGGAAGAGAGATTCTGAGACGTGCAGAATACAATAGTGCCGGTTTGAGATTTTTTTGATAGCATTCTGACATTAGAGGTTTAAAAGTCAGTCGTTCCTTCATCACTTCAGGACTATAATCTTGAACTATCCTGAAGGAATGCTGGCGATACTTGATCATTCCTTGTCGACGAGCAGTCTGGAGAAGTTGTTCTTTAACATTGACATAATGGAAACGAAGAATAACTGGTCTGGGTTTAGAAACAGCCGCTGCCGACTTTATCCACGGTATACGATGGGCGCGGTCGAGTAATGGAGGATCGTTGGGAAAAACTGAACCGAACGAATCCTTTAAAAGTTGAACAAAGAATATTGCAGGGTCTCCAACCTCAACATCCTCGGGTAAGCCAATTAAACGTAAGTTTTGTCTTCTCGATCGATTCTCAAGATCAATAACTTTGGATTTAAGTTGTTGGAGTTGTTTAGTAGTCGAAGCTAGATTCTTCTCTAAGATCTCAACTTTTGTATCCGTCTTCTGAGATTTAGTATCCAGTTCAGAAATTTTTGCATCGTGTTTTTGAACATCAGAATCCAGGGATTTCAAAGAGTCCGTGATTGATTTTAAATCTTCATTGAGACTTTGGCGATGTTGTTCAAATTGAGCAGTTAAACTTTCAGATAATTTTATCCGATGCTGCTCAAACATTTTCTCTATAACTTCGTAAGTTAATTCCATTTGTTTGGAATCACCTTTCTTCTTTCCTCCGTTCCCTTCAGCGTCTTTCCCATCTTTAGTTCTAGATCTCGTACTCATTTCTCTAAGCTCGAGAGTTACAGTTGACAAAAGGAAATCAATTAATCAGTAAATCAAGAAGATAAAGTAAATCTTCTGGTGTACTTAAAGTTGATTAGATCAAGGAGATCATAGGTTAAAAAAAGGATAACGGGAATGGAGCGAAGCCAAAGAGAAGACCTCACTCCATGAGCGCCCCCTGCAGAATCCGTGAATGAGTTTTGTAGTGGGGTTTGGACCTGCATGTTAGTGTAAAGGAACTGCAGGGTGGGGCAGGTAAAAACAGCTATGTGGGAGGTCCTTGTCAGAAATGGGGTGTTTGTGCAGCAAACTGAGTAGAGATGGGAAAGTTGTTGGAAGGTATTCTGAGGGTCCGGATATATGTGTGTTTGGATAGACATGGACTAATTAAAGATCGTCTGCATGGCTTTGTGCATGGTAGGTTATGTCTAACCAATCTTGTAGAGTTTTTTTGAGGAAGTTACCAGGGGAGTGGATAAAGACAAGGCAGTGGATGTTATCTATGTGGACTTTAGGAAAGCATTTGACAAGGTCCCACGTGGGAGGCTGGTCAAGAAGGTTCAGTCACTGGGCATTCAGGATGAGATAGTAAATTGAATTGGACATTGGCATTGTGGGAGAAGCCAGAGTGGTAGTAGAGGGTTACCTTTCTGACTGGAGGCCTGTGACTAGTGGTGTGCCACAGGGATTAGGTGCTGGGTCCTTTGTAGTTTGTCATCTATATCAATGATCTGGATGATAATGTGGTTAACTAGATCTGCAAATTTGTGGATGACACCAAGATTGGGGGTGTAGTGGACAGGGAAGAAAGCTATCATGGCTTGCTGGAAAAATGGACCGAAAAATGGCAGATAGAGTTTAATGCAGACAAATACGAGGTGTTGCACTTCGGTAGGTCTTGCACAGTGAGGAGTGTAGTAGAACAAAGTGATCTGGGAATACAGGTACATAATTCATTGACAGTGACAGGTAGATAGGATCATAAAGAAAGCTTTTGGCACGTTGGCCTTCGTAAATAATGAATCAATGAGTACAGAAGATGGGATGTTATATGGAAATTGTGTAAGACATTGGTGAGGCCTAATTTGGAATATTGTGTACACTTTTGCTCACCAACCTACAGGAATGTAAACAAGGTTGAAAGGGTGTAGTGAAAATTTACAAGGATGTTGCTGGGTCTGGAGGACCTGAGTTGTAAGGAAAGATTGAAAAGGTTAGGACTGTATTTGCTTAGAATGTGAAAGACAGAGGAGATTTGATAGAAGTATTCAAAATTATCAAGGGTATAGATAGGGTAAATTCAAGCACACTTTTTCCACTGAGGTTGTGTGGAACTACAACTAGAGGTCATGAGTTAAGGGTGAAAGGTAAGAAGTTTGAGAAACATGAGGGGAAACCACTTCACTCAGAGGGTGAGAGTGTGGAATGAGCTGCCAGCAGCAGTGGTGCATGTGAGTTTGACGTTTAAGAGGAGTTTGGATAAGTACATGGATAGTAGTGGTATGGAGGGCAATGGTCCTGGTGCAGGTTGATGAGAGTAGGCAGTTTCAATGGTTTTGGCATGGACTAGATGGGCCAAGGGGCCTGTTTCTGTGCTGTACTTCTATGTCTATAATGGGTTTGGATGACAGAACTGCTGTATGATTGGAAGATTATTATGGGAGGTGGGTGATGTTTGAAAAGCAGTGGTAGTTGTTAGAACTGGCTGAGATGGAGGTTATTTGGCAGATTAATAAGGGGGTAAGGGGAACTTAAGTGCAGTTGTGGGTTGTGAAGGAGCTTCAGAATAAGTCGTCATGACAGTTAAGTAAAGGACTTGGTCTTTGTCATGATGGAGGGTGTAGACTCCACAGCCTGAAGCTGCTTGATCGTGTCTTTTTAAAATAACAAAGTTAACTTCACAAACAGCTCCACAGATGCATGATCCAGGAAGGATATCCAGGGGTACATTTATTTAATCACAAACAAGAGAAAATCTGCGGATGATGGAAATGCTAATAACACACACAAAATGCTGGAGGGACTCAGCAGGCCAGGCAGTATCTATGGAAAAGAGTACAGTTGACATTTCAGGGCGAGCTCCTTCAGCATTTAACTTTCCTTTGTGGGTTAGCAAGTCAAATGATTGAAGAATCTAAAAGAAAAATTACATACTTGATGGAACTTCCTTGAAGTCCACTTTTTTTCCCTGTTTTTTTTTGAAATTATGTTGTACAGTACAGAGTGATATACTGCATGATCCACTTTCTTGGCTATTAACTTCTCTTAAGATGGAAGTATAATACGATCACTAAGTTCACAAAACGTATTTCCCTTTGGTAATAAAATTAAGAGATTGCTGATTTATGACAGAAGAGTTGAGATTTTTGAGGGTTGAAACTTCGGAGTTTTCGTTATCGGTGTGTTGGGAGCAGAGTTTTTGAATCGTTTTTGAGTAAGTTTTTGTTTAGAAAGTTGGTGAAAGGTTACTGGAGTTTAATAATATAAAACTGAGGTTGTATCACAATAATCTTATTGAATGGCAGAGCAGACATGAAAGGCCAAATAGTGTACTTATGCTATATGTATGTTTGTATTTGCATGATCTTATAATTGGAAGAAGTGCAGAATTTCATTTTCAAGTCAGGATCTCAATATTTTGAACATTCTCTCCACCTATTAGTAGAGAAGTAGATTCTTCATTTGCAATGAAACATCATACAACAATGCAGTAATACTGTTGGTATACTTTAAACTGCATTCCTCATGAAAGAACTTTTACCTGCCCCACATACCCCCATCCGCACCACCAGTTACATTTCCCATTATGCTTGTGTTTTCCATATAAAACTAGCGCATGTGACTGAAGTGTTGTTTTGAACTTGACTGGTCAGCAATTTCTTTTGGACAATACTGCCTTATTTCTGAATTCTATCTTTATCAGAGTGCATGCGTGCTGATCTTTTGTGGTTTCTGTTTACACTAGGCAGTGCTGTGTAAGCTAAAAGCCCCAAATGGTGCAGCATTGCAAAGCATAAAAGGTGAGGTCAAACAATAAACAGTCTAGAATGTTGGGGCTCCTGTAACCTTAATAACAAGTACAAAGGCTTGAATTTTCAGTATTTAAAAAAAAAACACTTTATTTTCAACATACTTTCAGATATCCATTTAAATTTTATGCAATTTGAACAAATCTATTTAAATTGTGAAGCTCTTTAAAGTTTTATATGCACTTATTTGATGGGACACTTGTAATTATTAATCTAGGGTATGTTGAATTTCATGTGATGATTAGTTATTAACCAATTCAAAGTAAATTCATTATCAGAGTATGTATATGTCACCGTATACAACCCTGAAATTAGTTTTCTTGCAGGCATTCACGGTAGAACAACGAAATACAATAGAATCAATGAAAATTACACACAAACATACTGTCTCCCGCTTTTCGAATGTTTGCTTTACGACACCTTGCTGTTACGAAAGACCTACATTAGTTACCTGTTTTCGCTAACAGAAGGTGTTTTCACTGTTACGAAAAAAGGCAGCGTGCGATAGAAGGCTGCATGCGCCCCGAGCAGCTGCTCCTCCCCCAGAACTGCATTCTAGTCGGCATTGCTTAAACACGTGCCTGTGAGCAGCCATTAGCAAGATGAGTTGTAAGGTATCGGAAAAGCCTAAGGGTGTTACACTTAGCGAAAACTAGATATAATTAAGCGTTTTGATTGTGGTGAACGAAGAAAGGAAAAAGTGAGTTTGGCTTGTGGAAGTTGATGAAGATGATGTTGAAGAGGTTTTGGCGTCCCATGACCAAGAACTAATAGATGAAGAGCTGATGCAATTGGAAGAGGAAAGGATAACAATCGAAACCGAATGCAGTAGCGAACGGACCGAAAGTGAAGTCGTTCAGGAACTGAATGTGAAACAACTGCGTGAGATTTTCGCTGCAATGATTGCAGAAAAGTATGTCTTTAATTTTGAAAGGGTACGTAGGTTTAGGGCATATTTGCAAGATGGTTTGAGTGCTTACAAAGAACTGTATGATAGAAAAATGTGTGAGGCTAAGCAGTCAAGCATACTGTCGCTTTTCAAGCCTTCTACATCAGCCACAGCAGACAACAAGCCTAGACCTTCTACATTGAAGCAAGCAGACGTAGAAGAAGATGATCTGCCTGCCCAGATGGAAACAGATGACAATGAAATGACACCTCAGTGTTCCACCACCCCAGTGGTCCCAACCTCCGGGCTGCAGACCGATACATTGCTGCGAAGCATGCAATGGTGCAGCGGTAGCCAGGATGCACCCAGCACATCTTTAAGAAAAAAAAAAGCCAAAATAAACAAGCTAATTAATTACGTGCTGGGTGGCACCTAATTAATTAGCTTGTTTATTTCAGCTTTTTTCTTAAAGATGTGCTGGGTGCGTCCCGGCTACCGCTGCACCACTGAATGCTTTGCGGATCGGTATCGTACGGCGGCCCGGAGGTTGGGGACCTCTGCACCATCCCAACCTCCGACGACTCAGCCTAACAAACCATCATCAATGTGCTTGGCGCTGTCTTCCCGATTCCGGTAAGTGATACTACACCGTAATACATTATTTCTACTTTATATAGGCCATGTATTTTTATGTGTTATTTGGTATGATTTGGCAGCTTCATAGCTTGAAGGTTACTGGAGAGAGTGTTTCAGCCAAGAGCGCTTGCACCGTGTTTCTGCGGAGAGCACTCACGTGGGATTTTTGCTATGGTGGACAGTGCGGCAATGATTGTAGAAAAGTATTTCTACTTTATATAGGCTGTGTATTTATCATATCATTTCTGCTTTTACTATACGTTACTGTTATTTTAGGTTTTATATGTTATTTAGCATGATTTGGTCCCCAACCTCCAGGCCGCCGAATGATACTGATCCGCGAAGCATGCCGCGGTACAGCGGTAGCCAGGACACACCCAGCACGTCGTCAAGAAAAAAGCCGAAATAAACAAGCTAACTAATTAGGTGCCGCCTGGCACATAAATGTCGGCTCAGATTAGAGGCGATTGCCGATTGCGTCGCGGCAATGATTGTAGAAAAGTATTTCTACTTTATATAGGCTGTGTATTTATCATATTATTCCTGCTTTTACTATATGTTACTGTTATTTTAAGTTTTATGTGTTATTTGGCACGATTTGGTGGTTATTTTTTGGGCCTGCGAACGCTCACAAATTTTTCCCATATAAATGGTAATTGCTTCTTCACTTTAAGACATTCCGGCTTACAAACTGTTTCATAGGAACGTTCTACCTTCGGATGGTGGGGGAAACCTGTATAGTGGTTTAACATTAAACCCTGACTCAGTTTGTGGTCTTTTGCTGCTGGTACATAACATGGATTATAATAACTTATTCACAGAGCACTTTTCTTATAAATGATGTCGATCAAACTGGGATAACCTGCAAACATGAAAAATAAAGATGTCAGTTAAAAGCAAAGTTAAATAAATAGGTTTTGAGCTGGCATTTAAGTGTCAAATGAGTCTGCATCTCTTATAGTATTAGCTATTGAGTTCTGCAGTTTAAATGGTTTTGTTTATTATCAGAGTATGTATACAGTATAGAACCTGAAATACTTGTCTTTGCAGACATCCACAAAAAAACAGAAAAACCCCAAAGAATGAACGACAGAAAAACGTTAGAATCCCAAAACCCCCTCTGCCCCCTCCCCTGCACAAGCAGCAGAAAGCATCAACCTCCCCCTCCCTCTTCCACCCATTTCAGCAAAAAGCATCAGTGCCCACCACCCACCAAGCAACAGCAAAGCACCCAAAGAGATGCCATGATCTGCAGTCAACAACAACTTTTGTTTACTTGATGTCAGTAATCTTTTGAGGAGGATTGTTTAAATTTAAGAGACTGGTGAAAGAAGACCCAAGAGTTCGAGCAGAATTATAAAACAGAAAGCAATTTTTGTGGTGTACTCTAGTCTCAGACCAGTGAAAAGAAAGAAGATGTGTTTAAAGTACAAAAAGGACCGGTTGCACTTGAATCCCAGGGGAGCAGGGAGGTTTGCTGAGGCTACTGGGGCGAGTTTAAACTAGAATTGTTGGGGTGGGAACCAAACTGAAGAGACTGGGGAAGAGGAGGTTGGCTCACAAATAGAGAAAGCTTGTAGACAGTGCGAGAGGGAGATAGGCAGGTGATAGAGAAGGGACGCGCTCAGACCGAAGATTTGAGATGCGTCTATTTTAACGCAAGGAGTGTTGTGAACAAAGCGGATGAGCTTAGAGCATGGATCAGTACTTGGAGCTATGAATGTGTGGCTATTACAGAGACTTGGATGGCTCAGGGACAGGAATGGTTACTTCAAGTGCTGGGTTTTAGATGTTTCAGAAAGGACAGGGAGGGAGGCAAAAGAGGTGGGGGCGTGGCACTGTTGATCAGAGATAGTGTCACGGCTGCAGAAAAGGTGGGTGCAATGGAGGGATTGTCTACCGAGTCTCTGTGGGTGGAGGTTAGGAACAGGAAGGGGTCAATGACTTTACTGGGTGCTTTTTATAGGCCACCCAATAGTAACAGGGATATCAAGGAGAAGATAGGGAAACAGATCCTGGAAAGGTGTAATAATAGCAGAGTTGTCATGATGGGAGATTTTAATTTCCCGAATATCGATTGGCATCTCCCTAGAGCAAGGGGTTTAGATGGTATGGAGTTTGTTAGGTGTGTTCAGGAAGGTTTCCTGGCACAATATTAGATAAGCCTACAAGTGGAGAGGCTGTACTTGATTTGGTATTAGGAAATGAACCTGGTCAGGTGTCAGATCTCTCAGTGGGAGAGAATTTTGGAGATAGTGATCATAATTCTATCTCCCTTACAATAGCATTGGAGAAAGATAGGAAGAAACACGTGAGAAAAGTGTTTAATTGGAGTCAGGGGAATTAATGAGGCTATCAGGCAGGAAATTGGAAGCTTAAATTGGAAACGTTCTCAGGGAAAAGTACGGAAGAAATGTGGCAAATGTTCAGGGGATATTTGTGTGGAGTTCTGCATAGGTACGTTCCAACAAGACAGGGAAGTTATGGTAGGGTACAGGAACCGTGGTGTACAAAGGCTGTAATAAATCTAGTCAAGAAGAAAAGAAAAGCTCACACAAGGTTCAGAGAGCTAGGTAATGTTAGAGATCTAGAAGATTATAAGGCCAATAGGAAGGAGCTTAAGAAGGAAATTAGGAGAGCCAGAAGGGGCCATGAGTAGCCTTGGCGGGCAGGATTAAAGAAAACCCCAAGGCATTCTACAAGTATGTGAAGAGCAAGATGATAAGACGTGAAAGAATAGGACCTATCAAGTGTGACAGTGGGAAGTATGTATGGAACCAGAGGAAATAGCCCAGGTACTTAATGAATACTTTGCTTCAGTATTCACTACGGAAAAGGATCTTGGTGATTGTAGTAATGACTTGCAGCAGACGGAAAAGCTTGAGCATGTAGATATTAAGAAAGAGGGTGTGCTGAAGCTTTTGGAAAGCATCAAGTTGGGTAAGTCGCTGGGACCGGATGAGATGTACCCCTGGCTACTGTGGGAGGTGAGGAAGGAGATTGCTGAGCCTCTGGCGATGATCTTTGCATCATCAATGAGGACGGGAGTGGTTCCGGAGGATTGGAGAGTTGCAGATGTTGTTGCTTTATTCAAGATAGGGAGTAGAGGTAGCCCAGAAAATTATAGACCAGTGAGTCTTACCGCAGTGGTTGGTAAGTGGATGGGAAAGATCCTGAGAGGCAGGATTTATGAATATTTGGAGAGGTATAATATGATTAGGAATAGTCAGCATGGCTTTGTCAAGGGCAGGTCGTGTCTTACGAGCTTGATTGAATTTTTTTGAGGATGTGACTAAACACATTGATGAAGGAAGAGCAGTAGATGTAGTGTATAGGGATTTCAGTAGAACATTTGATAAGGTACCCCATGCAAGGCTTATTGAGAAAGTAAGGAGGCATGGGATCCAAGGGGACATTGCTTTGTGGATCCAGAACTGGCTTGCCGACAGAAGGCAAAGAGTGATTGTAGACGGGTCATATTTTGCATGGAGGTTGGTCACCAGTGGAGTGCCTCAGGGATCTGGTCTCGGACCCTTTCTCTTTGTGTTTTTTATAAATGACCTGGATGAGGAAGTGGAAGGATGGGTTAGAAAATATGATGATGACACAAAGGTTGGACCGGTTGTAGATAGTGTGGAGGGCTCTCAGAGGTTAGAGCGGGACATTGATAGGATGCAAAACTGGGCCGAGAAGTGGCAGATGGAGTTCAACCCGGACAAGTGTGAAGTGGTTCATTTTGGTAGGTCAAATATGATGGCAGAATATAGTATTAATGGTAAGACTCTTGGCAGTGGGGAGGTTCAGAGAGATCTTGGGGTTGAAGTCCATAGGACGCTCAAAGCAGCTGCGCAGGTTGACTCTGTGGTTATGAAGGCGTACGGTGTATTGGCCTTCGTCAATCGTAGAATTGAATTTAGGAGCTGAGAGGTAATGTTGCAGCTGTATAGGACCCTGGTCAGACCCCACTTGGAGTACTGTGCTCAGTTCTGGTTGCCTCACTACAGGAAGGATGTGGAAGCCATAGAAAGGGTGCAGAGCAGAAGTATGTTGCCTGGATTGGGAAGCATGCCTTGTGAGAATAGGTTGAGTGAACTCGGGCTTTTCTCCTTGGAGTGATGAAGGATGAGAGGTGACCTGATAGAGGTGTATTAGATGATGAGAGGCATTGATCGTGTGGATAGTCAGAGGTTTTTTCCCAGGGCTGAAATGGTTGCCACAAGTGGACACAGGTTTAAGGTGCCAGAGAGTAGGTACAGTGGAGATGTCAGGGGTAAGTTTTTTACTCAGAGAGTGGTGAGTGCGTGGAATGGCCTGCCGGCAACGGCGGTGGAGGTGGGTACAATAGGGTCTTTTAAGAGACTTTTGGATAGGTACATGGAGCTTAGAAAAAAAGAGGGCTATAGGTAAGCCTAGTAATTTCTAAGGTAGGAACATGTTTGGCACAACTTTGTGGGCCGAAGGGCCTGTATTGTGCTGTAGGTTTTCTATGTTTCTATGTAATGATGGGGAGAGCTTTTTCTGTGATGGACTAGGCTGTATCCACCACTTTTTGTAGACTTTTCCATTCTTGGGCATTGGTGTTTCCATACCAGACCATCATGCAGCCCATCAGAATACTCTCCACTGTGCATCTATAGAAGTTTGTCAACGTTTTAGATGACGTTGAATCTGCACAAAGTTATGGGAAAGTAGAGGCTCTGCCATGCTTTCTTTGTAATGGCAGTTTCGTGCTGCACCCAGAACAGATCCTCTGAAATTATATCACCATGGAATTTAAAGTTACTGACCCTCTCCACCTCTGATCTTGACTCATGGATCTCTTGCTTCTCCTCCTGTAGTAAATAGTCAGCTATTTGGGTTAATAATCAAGTCTTTGATGTTGAGTGAGAATGTGGCACCATTCAACTAGATTTTTATTCTCCCTACTGTATGCTGATTCTTCACCATCTTTGAATCAGTCAAAAAAGGTGATATCAGCAATAGATTTAAATATGGTATTGGAGGTATGCTTAGCCTCACAGTCATAAGTATGAAGTGAGTAGAGCAGGGGTCTAAACCTTGTGGTGCACCTATGCTGATAGTGATTGTGGAGGAGATGTTGTTGCTAATCCAAACTGACTGGGGTTTGCAGGTGAAACAGAGGATCCAGTTGCACAGGGAAGAATGGAGACTTAGGTCAGTTGTTTAACTACTTACCAAGATGCTATTTGAAAGCATCATTCAATGAATTTTATTTAATTTTAGAAAGCCCATTAAATCAGCATGAAAATAAATATTAAGTATATTAAATTTCAAGAAACAAACAATATACTAGAGGAACTCTATGGGTCACGCAGCATCTGTGGAAGGAAAAGATGGTTAACATTTCAGGTTGAAACCCTTCAAGTCCTATTGGAATGTGTTGATCTGAAACCTAGACAGTTTCTTTCCTTCCGTAGATACTGTGTAACCTACTGAGTTCCTATTGCACGTTGTTTGTTGCTCCACATTCCAACATCAGCAGTCTCTTGTGTCTTTATATGATGTTTAAACTTGTTAGACTGGTGGGACAAAGCAGTCAGTTTTAACTGTGTGAAGCTAACAAAATAACCAATAGAAGCTAATATCTAGTTTCCATTGCAGAAATTGTGAGAGGTATCTTTCATTCAACTTTCACTTTTGCTGGTTGTAATATATGCTAGTCAATTTATGACTCACTGAAGACTTGGGAGTTACTATTTTATTAAACTAAATCTTGTTCATCAAAGACAACAGACTTCTTTTATCTAAAGTTGGCATGTAAGTAAATAATTAAGTAGTTAGGAATAACAGTTGGAGAACAAATTAGTTTTTGATCTGAGTAAAGAAAAGTTAATAGAACCTGATACTGGCTAAACAACTGGTTATGCTTGCAGACATTCATTGTTGAGTTTGTTCATAAATCAAAACATTCACACAATTCTCGTTATGAAAACCACAGCTGCACGGTATTGTAATAAATGCCATCAAGAGGACGTAAGATGGGTGTGGGGGAGAAAAAACAATTACTAAGCGTAGAGAAAGAGGAAACTAGCTCTGCCTTCCATAAGAACAAAATTATGCATGGGTATCAGCTTTTTGAATTTTAATAATATGGAACTTGTTCGTATGTAGAGTTGTCCGTAATTTGCACTTTTGTATCCCGGAGATAGTCTGTACCATTGATGAAAAAACACAGGTTTAAAAAAAACACTATTTCTTTACTTCCTGATTTACTGGGATTCTCTTTTTCAGCTTTTGTTACTTTGCTGAATGGAGAGCAAGCACAAGATGCCATTCGCAAATTTCATAAGTCCAATTTCCAGGGAAGAGAGATATCTGTTCAGCTACAACCAACAGATAGCTTGCTTTGCATTACTCAGCTGCCGCATTCTTATACAGAACAACAGTTTGAGGAGTTGGTCCACCGCTATGGAAATATGGAGCGATGCTTCCTTGTTTATAGTGAGACTACTGGGCATTCTAAAGGCTATGGTTTTGTGGAATACATGAAGAAGGACTCTGCTGCTCGAGCTAAATCTGAACTTATGGGTAAAAAACTGGGATCTTGCATCCTGTATGTGCACTGGACAGATGTTGATCATCTGTCACCTGATTTCCTTCATTCAAAGTGTCTTTGCATTGGTAAAATTCCCTATGAGTACAAAGATGCAGAGGAACTAACACAACTCTTCTCTCAGATGTTTAAACCAGTTTTCTGTCAGGTATGTGGAATATGCTTAAGCAGCTTTTTCATGACAAGAATAGCAGTTTCTTGGTTCTCATTGGCTGTACCCTGAAATTTGCCTAATTTTCATGTTTCCTGCTCTTTTTGCCCAAATTATTTTTACTGTAGGGGTTTTTTGCCTTTAAGTACTATAAGTTATGTATTTTGTTAAATATTACCTATTTGCCTTTTTAGTGGTGTATGTTCAATGTAGTTCCCAGTTTTTCCAAATGCTTCCTGAGTTTTCCCTCTTTCTTGACCATTACAATTATACTGGATTCCACTCTAAATGCAGTGCTTTCTATTCTTGTAGAAATTTGGATCAAGCCTTTGAAGTTCTCCCAGAAAGATATCTGAAAGAAGTGTTCGCAAATCTTTTATTTGTATTCACTCAAAATATTCTTTCCATACTTTTTTGACTACCTTCTGCCACTTCACCCGTCTCCACAACTCATTGCTAAAATTGGAGAATATGAAGAATATTTAAATAAAAAGTAACCTAGATTAATGCAGTTAGGATAAAATGATTTTTCAAAATCCGTCTTTCATTACTGATACATTTATGCTGAAGATTCTTTGAGTGGCAGTAGCTTTTCATTGTATTTGATAGTATTGTGATTCACAATAAAGCTATTTAGATTTTGTTAAAACATAGTGCAACCCCACCTAATTCCAGCATGGATCACTAAATATTGACTTGAACATGATTTTTGTCTTATCTGGAATTTGGAATTCAAACAGCCATCTTTCTCGTCTGGACAGCTTAGTATTTTTAAATGGATTATTTGTGTTACCTGGAGTGACTGAGCCCTCTTGGGTGCTTGTGTGATGCATGATCAACACACAAAATGCTGTAGGAACTCAGCAGGTCAGGCAGCGTCTGTGGAGGGAAATGAAAAGGCAACATTTTAGGCAGAGATACTTGATCAGGACTGGAAAGAAGGTAGAAGCTAGAAAAAGACAGGGGGAAGGGGAGGAGGACAAGCTTGCAGGTAATACTATAGGTGAGTCCAGATGAGAGTGGAATGGTGGGTGGGAGAGGAAGGATGAAAGGGGATGATGTAAGACACTTGGAGGTGATAGCTGGATGACCTGTGGCTCATAGGGAGAATGAGAGGGTAACAGTTAAGAGCCATGTGGAGGGGGGAGGGTGGGGGTGGGGGTTAGGCATTCCTAAGTTGCGAAGGCAGGTCGCTGGGTGACTGGGCAGAAGAGGAGTTCTAAAGGGGGGGGGGGGTGAGCTGTCAGAAATCACAGTGCGTATCGGTACCAACAACATAAGTAGGAAAAGGGATGAGATCCTGAAGAGATTATATAGGAAGCTAGATGGGAACCTGAAAAGCAGAACCTCAAGGGTAGTAACTCCTGGACTGCTGTCTGTGCCATGCACTAGTGGGAGAAGAATAAGGTGACTTGGCAGATGAATGTGCGATTGAGGAACTGGTATGAGGGCAGGATTTCAGATTTGTATTATTTGGATCTCTTTTGGTGAAGGTATGACCTGTACAAAAAGGGCATTTTGCATTTGAACAAGAGGGAGACCAATATCCTTGCGGGCAGATTTGATAGAGCTGATAGGGAGGATTTAAACTGAATTGGAAACTGAATTGGCAGGGAGTTAACCAGAGTGATAGGGTGGTGAATGGGACAGTTGGTGTACAGGTACAGTACTATGCAAAAGTCTTAGGCACATATATATATAACCAGGGTGCCCAAGACTTTTGCACAGTAATGTAGTAATTTTTATGTATTGCACTGACAGCTGGCACAAAAAAAAAACAATATTATGACATGTAAGTGATGTTAAACCTGATTCTGATATTGATCTCTAGTGTGGGCTGAGTGGCAAGAGGGCAAGGAGAGGGGAATTATTGTTGAGAATAGAGGAAGGGAAAGGGAAGCACCTGAGAGGCATTCTGTAATGATCAATAAACCAATTGTTTTGAACTAAATGATCTTGCCTGGTGGCTGAAGGCTGGGTTGTAAATAAACACACACACACACACACCCACCCCCCTTCGCCGGCACCTGTCTCACACCCCTCAGTGCTCCACCTTTGTCATTACCAGCATCCTTTACTCCAGCCAGATTTACAAAGTTGCTCTCCACTCCATGGTAACAAGTACAGTACTGTGCAACAGTCTTAGGCACCTCAGTTGTATATAGGTGCCGAAGACTTTTGCTCAATACTGTAGATGCAAGGCTTAGAGAGACTGTGAGAAAGGACAGGCAGTTGATGGGGCAAAATTTAACTAGGCATTTGATAAGGTTCCTCATGGTAGGCTCACCCAGAAAGTCAGGAGATATGAAATCTAGGAAAACTTGACTGTGTAGATTCAGAATTGGCTTGCTCTGAGAAGGCAAAGGGTGGTCATAGATGGAGTGTATTCTACCTGGAGGTCAGTGACCAGTGGTGTTCTGCAGGGATCCGCTCTGGGATTACTTCGAAGAGGAAGTGGAAGGCTGGGTTATTAAGGTTGATGATGGCATGAAGGTTGGTGGAGTTGTGAAGGGTATAAAAGGTTGTCACGAGTTACAATGGGACATTGATAGGATGCAGAGTTGGGCTAAGAAGTGGCAGATGGAGTTCAATCTAGAAAAGTGTGAAGTGATTCACTTTGGAAGGTCGAATTTGAAGGCAGAATGTAGGGTTAATGGCATATTTCTTAGCAGTGTGGAGGAACAGAGGGATCTTGGAACTATGTCCATAGGTCCCTCGGAGGTTCCGGGCAAGTTGATAGGGTGGTTAAGAAGGCATATGGTTTTTTTCCCAGCATTAGTTGGGGGATTGAGTTCAGGAGCTGCGAAGTAATATTACAGCTCTTATAGAATCCTGGGTAGACAACACTTGGAATATTGTGGTCAGCTTTGGTCACCTCATTATAGGAAGGACATGGAAGCTTTGAAGAGGGTGCAGAGGAGATTTACCAGGATGCTGTCCGATTAGAGAGTGTGTCTTAAAAGGGCAGGGCTTTTCTATTTAGAGCAAAGAAAGAAGGGGCATAATTTTAAAGTGACTGGAGAAAAATATGGGGGGGGGCACTATCAGTGGTAAGTTATTTTATACAGAGTGCTGCGTGCAAGAAATGTGCTGCCGGGGTGGTGGTGGTGGAGGCAGACACATTAGGAACATTTAAGAACTCTCAGATAAATATGGATGACAGAGAAAGTGAAGGGATATGTAATTGGGTTGATCTAAGAGTAGGTTAAAAAGTCAGCACATCATCGTGGGCTGAAGAATATGTAACATGCTGTAATGTTATAATGTTTTATCTTCTAATGACCTGCTTCTGGCTTCATCATGGCATTGAGGAGAATGCATCATTGCGGGAATGGGAGGTGAAATTGAAGTAGCTGAGCTTTGGGAGATCCTGGCTCTTGACGCAGATGGAGCAATTTGTTTGACGAAGCTACCTCCTAATCTGCGTCAGGTATCACCAATGTAGAGGAGGCCACATAGGTAGCACCAGATTAAATAAGTTACACTGACAGGCTTGCTGGTGAAGCGCCATTTCACCTGGAAGGACTGTTCCTCCTACTCTTTCTTCTCTCTCATGGACTCTCCTATTCCCTGCAGGCTTATGCTTCTCCCACTTTTTATTCTATCTTTTGCCTTTTTCTTTTCCAGATCTGATCAAGAGTCTTGGCTCAAAGCATAGATTGCTCATTTCCCTCCATAGTTGCTGCCTGACTTGTTGAATTCCTCTAGTATTTTGAGTGTGTTGCTCAAAATTAACTGCATTTGCAGAATCTCTTGTCTCTGTGTGATGTATAAGATTAAAATGGTAGTATTTTTATGAAGCTATCTTTTAAATATTTTGCCAAGTCTTTAGAAAGCACTTTTGTTTCATACTCCTGGTAATTTACTTTGGAAAATCTGCTTGTTTTAGGTATCTCACAAACTGAGTTTTTGTTTTAATGCTTTAGTGTTACACTGTATATTGAGTAAATCAGTTCAAAGTTGTCAATGGCCATTTCATTGGGTTTTCAATAAGTGGATTCCATTTAATTGGGTCATACTGGGACCAGTGCATTTTAGCCCAATCAAGCATTTGCCCCAATTAGCCAAAGTTTCATGGAAATGGTAAAAATGGTATATTTAAAAAAAAGACTAACTGCTATTTAGTTGAGTAACAAATTATGTATTTAAGTAAAATACAGAACAAATTAGAACTCTACCAATACTACTACAGTACTGTAAAATTGTGTATTAGTTTGTGATAGTTATCAACAGAGGAATTAATCCAGCGTATACTGCCATGTTCTTTTGATTGACTGTAAATGAACAAGATCAGCGCAGCCACCTAGTGTAAATAATGGACTGCCTTCTTACAATGCTTTCAATATTTACATCTTCCAAATCTTTATTTTCATTGTAATATTCAAGATGACTGTTGATCCCTTCAAATTCTTCATAGTTTCTAACCTGAAGTAGAGAAATAGTTTCATTTTCATTAGCAGCCATTCTAGTCTTGAATGCTTGAAACTTCAGTGAGCAAAACAGTTCTGAATTGTCTTGCTGCTTATTTCTCAGAAACTATCAGTGACAAAAATCACTGCCTTTTGAACACAATTAGTTGCATCTGATGCTATTTAAAAACTGTTTTCTGCATACTGTCTAATGGCCATGCAAGTGCACATGACTGACACGAGTTAGAAACATTTCATCAACAGTCTCCTATCCCAGTTGAGCAGTATAGTGTCCCAAATAGGCAAAGGGAATCCCGGCTAATTTCTCAATTAGTTTTTCTTATTTAAGAGTTGTTGAGGCACGACTACGCAGGCAGTGGATGTTAGCGAGTTAGACTGGTGGAAAGAAAAAAAGAAGACAGCTTTATAGATTCTGGAACAGTGCAGTAATAACAGGGTTGTTGTGATGGGAGATTTTAATTGCCTCAATATTGATTGGTATCTCCCCTAGAGCAAGGGGTTTAGGTGGGATGGAGTTTGTTAGGTGTGTTCATGAAGGTTTCCTGACACAGTATGTAGATAAGCCTACAAGAAGAGAGGCTGTACTTGATCTGGTATTGGGAAATGAACCTGGTCAGGTGTCAGGTCTCTCAGTGGCAGAGCATTTTGGAGATAGTGATCACAATTCTATCTCCTTTACCTTAGCATTTGAGAGGGATAGGAACGGACAAGTTAGGAAAGTGCTTAATTGGAGTAGGGGGAAATATGAAGCTATCAGGCAGGAATTTGGAAGCACAAATTGGGAACAGATGTTCTCAGGGAAATGCACGGCAGAAATGTGGCAAATGTTCAGGGGATATTTGTGTGGCGTTCTGCATGGGTACATTCCAATGAGACAGGGAAGGCATGGTAGGGTACAAGAACCATGGTGTACAAAGGAATTAAAAATCTAGTCAAGAAGAAAAGAAAAGCTTACAAAAGGTTCAAAAAGCTAGGTAATAATAGAGATCTAGAAAATTATAAGGCTAGTAGGAAGAAGCTTAAGAATGAAATTAGGTGAGCCAGAAGGTGCAATGAGAAGGCCTTGGCGAGCAGGATTAAGGAAAACTCCAAGGCATTCTGCAAGTATGTGAAGAGCAAGAGGGTAAGACATGAGAGAATAGGATCAATCAAGTGTGCCAGTGAAAAAGTGTGTATGGAACCAGAGGAGGTAGCAGAGGTACTTAATGAATACTTTGCTTCAGTATTCACTATGGAAAAGGACCTTGGCGATTGTAGGGGTGACTTACAGAGGACTGAAAAGCTTGAGCATCTAAACATTAAGAAAGAGGATGTGCTGGAGCTTTTGGAAAGCATCAAGTTGATAAGTCACTGGGACCAGATGAGATGTACCCCAGGCTACTGTGGGAAGTGAGGGAGAAGATTGCGGAGCCTCTGGAAATGATCTTTGCATCATCAATGGGGATGGGAGAGGTTATGGAGAATTGGAGGGTTGCGGATGTTCTTTCTTTATCCAAGAAAGGAAGTAGAGATATCCCAGGAAATTATAGACCAGTGAATCTTACTTCAGTGGTTGGTAAATTGATGGAGGAGATCCTGAGAGGCAGGATTTATGAACATTTGCAGAGGCATAATATAGTTAGGAATAGTCAGTATGGCTTTGTCAAAGGCAGGTCATGCCTTACAAGCCTGATTGAATTTTTTGACGGTGTGACTAAACACATTGATGAAGGAAGAGCAGTAGATGTAGTGTCTATGGATTTCAGCAAGGCATTTGATAAGGTACCCCATGCAAGCCTTATTGAGAAAGTAAGGAGGCATGGGATCCAAGGGGACCTTGCTTTGTGGATCCAAAACTGGCTTGCCCACAGAACGCAAAGAGTGGTTGTAGAAGGGTCATATTCTTTATGGTGATCGGTGACCAGTGGTGTGCCTCAGAGATCTGTTCTGGGACCTCTTTTCTTTGTGAATTTTATAAATGACCTGGATGAGGAAGTGGAGGGATGGGTTTGTAAATTTGCTGACACAAATGTCAGGGGGGTTTGTGGATCGTGTGGAGGGCTGTCAGTGGTTACAGCGGGACATTGATAGGATGCAAAGCTGGGCTAAGAAGTGGCAGATGGAGATCAACCCAGATAAGTGTGAGGTGGTTGCATTTTGGTCGGTCAAATATGATAGTAGAATATAGTATTAATGGTAAGACTCTTGGCAGTGTGGAGGATCAGAGGGATCTTGGGGTCTGAGTCCATAGGACACTCAAAGCTGCTGTGCAGGTTGACTCTGTGGTTAAGAAGGCGTACGGTACATCGGCCTTCATCAACCGTGGGATTGAGTTCAAGAGCCGAGAGGTAATGTTACAGCTATATAGGACCCTGGTCAGACCCCACTTGGAGTACTGTGCTCAGTTCTGGTCACCCCACTATAGGAAGGATGTGGAAACTATAGAAAGGGTGCAGAGGTGATTTACAAGGATGTTGCCTGGATTGGGGAGCATGTCTTATGAGAATAGGTTGAGTGAACTCGGCCTTTTCTCCTTGGAGCAACGGAGGATGAGAGGTGACCTGTTAGAGGTGTATAAGATGATGAGTGGCATTGATCGTGTGGATAGTCAGAAGCTTTTTCCCAGATAATGTTAGGTCAGGTCCTTGCCTTGCTACTGGTACCACGTAGCCCAGTACTACCTGTCTTGGGTCGGGTTGTTGGCGACTCAACCGGCACAACTCTTGGTGCTCTTCGGTTAACCAGGGAGGAGGGTGTGTGGCACCCAGCAGGACTAAAAACAAAACCTGTCAGAGGGCGGATGAACTCTTTGTGAGTCAACGGCCACCTACTGTTTGTATGAGGAGTGGCACGTAACACAGTCTTTTGTTTCACGCCTTGTAAGGCATAATTGCCTGCCGCTGGCCCCCTAGGCCTGAGTCGACGTAGTAGTAGCAGCAGTAGTAGTTGTTGTTTTCCCAGGCCTGAAATGGCTAATTCAAGAGGGCACAGTTTTAAGGTGCTTGGAAGTAGGTACAGGGGAGATATCGGATAAGTTTTTTACGCAGAGAGTGGTGAATGCATGGAATGGGCTGCTGGCGACAGTGGTGGAGGCGGATACAATAGGGTCTTTTAAGAAACTTCTGGATAGGTACATGGAGCTTTGAAAAATAGAGGGCTATGGGTAACCTGAGGTAATTTCTAAAGTAAGTACATGTTTGGCACTGTTTTGTGGGCCGAAGGACCTGTATTGTGCTGTAGGTTTTCTATGTTTCTATGTTTTTGTCCCAAATAAGCAGTTGTCCTGATTAACTGATGGCCCTATTAACCAGAATCCACTATACTTTGTTAAATTGCTCCTTTTATTGTATTTTTTCTTGTTCCTTCAAAAAGCCATTTCTTCTCTAGCCCTTTTGTCTAACTTGACCAAATTCAGTTTAGAAAGGTTGAGAAAGCAATGCTCCCAGTGAAACTCCTTCAACTATCCACCACATATTACATGAGTGGCTTGCTAGTGGTGTTCAAGTGTTTTTTTTAATATGCTTGTTTTTCTTCCATTTATTTGTCAGCTTGCCCAGGGCTCAGGTAGCCAACTGTCCTTTGCAGTCGTAGAGTACCAGACTGCTGATCAAACTGAATTAGTTCAACGATCCACTAATGGAATGCTTATTGGGGGTAGCCATGTCAATGTTTCATTTTGTGCTCCAGGGCTTCCGGGACGCAGTATGCTAGCAGCACTTATTGCTGCCCAAAGGCTGGTAAGTAATAATCTTTAAACCTCTTGCAAAAGAAGAATTGTATTTAATAGATTGTGGCCCTCATTTTATTTTTAGTTCAGTGATGAGCAACATTACTGATAATGAGGCTTGAGACTTGAATTGGTTTTCAGCATTATATAAAGACATTGAGAGTTGCAAGCCCATTTTTCTTCTGACTATGCATGGCTCTACTTGGGAGCAATAGAATTATGTTTCGAATTTTAAAGGACAACAAAGGAATTGTATAATCAAAACTTGAATACTTTAATAGCCTGCCAGAGTCCCTTACTTTCCCACCGCACCACTTCTTTTATGATCAAAATACCTTACGTGTGAAAAGCCATCAGGCAATTTGTGAGGGTCGGCCTTGGGTTCAGTCCTTGAGGTGTATTCAGTTCTCATGGATCACTCAATGAGCAAACATGCAGAAAAGTCTCCTATGAAACTGGATTCACAGAGCCATAAAAAGTACATTTGGATCTGGGGAAAATGCAGGTGGCAGTCTCAACTGAATGTAAGTGTCTCAATAATTCCATGAATTAAAATTATTTTGAATCAAATCATGAATGTCTCACTTCACTGCAAACATTTTCATTCTCATTAAATTTTCATGGTTTATAAATTATTTTTTCATGGTTTTTAAATTATTTCTGTAAATGATTTTCCTTTATGATGCATTTGCTATTACATAAATTCCTACATATATGGTTTTGCAGTAGTTGGATGTCTAACTGAATTAAATTTCCTTTTAAGTTGTTAAACAGCAGTAAAGGTCTCCTTCCTGCACCCAACCCTTTGCAGTTCATAAATGCCCTGGGTAATCCTGTATTGCAGTTGCTCCTGAGACCTTACTTCAATGGGCACGCTGGCAAAAAAAGTGAGTTACTTTGCAGCTCTTTCCAAAGAAATATATGTAACATTTTTAGATTTGTCTTTATCAAGCGTGTATGGGTATCTAGCAGGTAATGGTTCTGGAGTCTTCAGATGTTTCCTTATTGTATTTGTTCCAGGGATTTTCTGCTTGTATAGATGTGAACAAAGATTGTTGGAAGAGTGGGCAATCTAACTATCACAACATGGTACAATAGACCATTCCAATGAGAAGAGTAAAAAAGAAACATAATAATGTTAAGAGAAAGTATAATGATTGATATATTTCTCTTTAGGTCTAACTTAATGGTAAAGCCTGTGTTGCTTTTGTAGAAACTGAGATTGAGGACTTTTCCGAGGAACTGGTGAAGAGCTTATAATGACAAAAGGAAGAGGATACAGTTTTTATACAGTAGTTCAGGGAGAAACTAATCCAATGGATACCCAAAAGATTGAGATTCTTCAGAGAATTACAATTCTTACTGGAGCCATTTGTAAACGAATACAGGGTAGAGGAGATCAGTGTTAACTGCATGGTTCAGAGTACCACAGAAGGAAGGAATTTCACTTCCAATTTCAGTCCCATGGTATGCTGGCAGGGCCAATCCTTTTGGGATGGATTCTGCTTAAACTGGACCAGATGAATGTCTAGGTGGGTTAGATGGCTTGAAGGCTTTAAACTACTAGTGTGAGAGGCAGTGGATGGAATTCAAACCACCTTCCTTAGCATTACCTAAACCTTTTTTTTTAAGATTACCAGTCCAATATTGGAGCTGAGATGTGTGCAAATCTTGTAACTACTTTGGTATTAAAATAGAAAATGCCGAAAATAATTTTTTAGGTGATGCAAAACTGAGGAAAAAGAATTGCAACACATGGAAGTTTCTACAACTGTATACACTTGGATAATGTTTAGATAGCTAAGCTTGAATTGTTGAATGTCAGTGAAGCCATGAATTCTGTTGCAACTTCTATAATGTTTGGGTTGCTTTTACCAGTTAGTGTATGAGGAGGGGCTAATGGGCAGTGGGTGGGTAAGGGTTCTAAACAGTCTTCCTACCTGCAAGGCAAGTTCAAAAATGGGATCAACAGGAAGCACAATAACTTTTGGCAGCTTTTTGTTTGAACTTTTGATCTATATTTAGCTGATGCTGAAGTTTCAAGCCAGAAGCTTAGGGCATCCTGGGGTCAATATTCTCTTGATTATTCTCATTTATTGCTATAGAGTCTTTTGTGTATACTCGGAGGGAGATTGAGTATTGGTGTAATAAAGATTAATATTACTCAGCATTTAAAGTTTGTGTAAAACTGAATCATATGCTCAGGTTAGTTAATTAGTGCTGTGCAGCATTCTAATCTAAAGATGATGTTAAAAGTTATGCCTGTAGGTTTTTGCAAATAAAATGAAGCAAGATGTTTTATGTTTAATCAAACCCTGATTTTTCTCTTGGACACTTCTCGGCATTGGATAAATAGTGAATTAGATGTGACACTCAGCATGAGCAAAATATGTCACATGCAAAAAAAATATATGGAGCAGTTAAAAAGGCAAACACGAGGAAATCTGCAGACGCTGGAAATTCAAGCCACACACATCAAAGTTGCTGGTGAACGCAGCAGGCCAGGCAGCATCTCTAGGAAGAGGTACAGCCGACGTCTCGGCCAAGGGTCTCGGCCTGAAACGTCGGCTGTACCTCTTCCTAGAGATGCTGCCTGGCCTGCTGCGTTCACCAGCAACTTTGATGTGTGTGATATGGAGCAGTTCCAATGTTTGTGTGACTAATTTTAAGTAATTTTCCTTGTTAATACCTTGATTTTTTTTTTAGAAAATTAAAATGAACATTTGTGGAAGAAAAATGTTTCTTCACGTTCTCAAATTTGGTTTCTTCCCTTAAGGTATGCTGGGGACTACCTGTGGCCTACCAGTTTTGCCAAATCCTATACTGACTGCAGCCCTGCTTCAAATAAGTCAAGCACAACAGGTAGCTGTTTTGAAATCATTCTTTCTCAAGCACATTCCAATAAATAAATAAAAAGCTATCTGTGCTTCATATACCACTATAAGATCATCTCTCATTCCTGCACTCCGAGGAAAAAGTTCCAATCTGCTAAAGCTCTCTATATAACTCAGTCGATCAAGTCTTAGCAATATCTTTGTACTCTCCTCTCCTCTGCACTCTTTCTAGCTTAATGTCATCTTTCCTACAGTAGAATGACAAAACCTAAACACAACATAGTATCCCAAATGTAGTTTGACCAACATCTTTTACATCATCCCACTCTATACTGAAGGCCAGCATGCCAAAAGACACCTTCACCACCCTGTCTATTTGTAATGCCAATTCCTCGGTGCCTCTTATAAAACACACATAATGGTACTACAGTTATCATGGATGTCCTACCCTCATTTATGTTCCCAAAATGTAACAACTCACACTTATCTGAATTCATTTTCCATTCCTTGGCCCACTTGCTGAACTGAACAAGATCCCTCTGTTGTAATCATCTTCACTGTTGATAACACCACTTGTTTTAGTGTTACCTGCAAACTTACTGACTTTACCTCGTATATTTTCATCCAAATCAGAATCACATTTATTATTACTGGCATGTGACATGAAATGTGATCACCTAGCAGCAGCAGTACAATGCAATGCATAATATAGAAGAAAAAAACAAAATATAATAATAGAATAAATCATTAACAGTATACATAAATTGAATAGATTAAAAATTGTACAAAAAAACAGAAATACTATATACTAAAAAAAAATGAGGCAGTGTCCCAGTGGCCACACATTTTAATTCCACGTCCCATTCCCATTCTGATATGTCAATCCATGGCCTCCTCTACGGTCAAGATGAAGCCACACTTAGGTTGGAGGAACAACACCTTATATTCCGTCTGGGTAGCCTCCAACCTGATGGCATGAACATTGATTTCTCTAATTTCTGTTAATGCCCCTCCTCCCCTTCTTACCCCATCTCTTATTTAAAAATGCAAACATGAGGAAATCTTCAGATGCTGGAAATTCAAGCAGCACACGTCAAAGTTGCTGGTGAACATAGCAGGCCAGGCAGCACCTCTAGGAAGAGGTACAGTCGATGTTTCGGGCCAAGACCCTTCGTCAGGAGTAACTGAAAGAAGAGCTAGTAAGAGATTTGAAAGTCGGAGGGGGAGATCCAAAATGATAGGAGAAGACAGGAGGGGGAGGGATGGAGCCAAGAGCTGGACAGTTGATTGGCAAAGGGGATATGAGAGGATCATGGGACTGGAGGCCTAGGGAGAAAGAAAAGGGGAGGGGGGGAAAACCCAGAGGATGGGCAAGGGGTATAGTGAGAGGGACAGAGGGAGAAAAAGGAGAGAGAGAAAAAGAATATGTGTATATAAATAAATAATGGATGGGGTATGAGGGGAAGGTGGGGCATTAGCGGAAGTTTGAGAAGTCAATGTTCATGCCATCAGGTTGGAGGCTACCCAGACAGATTATAAGGTGTTGTTCCTTCAACCTGAGTGTGACTTCATCTTTACAGTAGAGGAGGCCGTGGATAGACATACCAGAATGGGAATGGGACGACATATCAGAATGGGAATGGGATGGACATATCAGAATGGGAATGGGGCTCTCACTCCATTCTCCCGCCACCCCTCTAGGAATAGGGTTCCCCTTGTCCTCACCTACCACCCCACCAGCCTCCGGGTGGAATATGTTATTCTCCATAACTTCCGCCACCTCCAACGGGTTCCCACCACTAAGCACATCTTTCCCTCCCCCCCCCCCCCCCCACTTTCCACAGGGATCGCTCCCTACGCGACTCCCTTGTCCATTCGTGCCCCCCCCCCGTCCCCCCATCCCTCCCCAGTGATCTCCCTCCTGGCACTTATCCTTGTAAGTGGAACAAGTGCTACAAATGCCCTTACACTTCCTCCCTTACCACCCATTCAGGGCCCCAGACAGTCCTTCCAGGTGAGGCGTCACTTCACCTGTGAGTCGGCTGGGGTGATATACTGTGTCCGGTGCTCCTGATGTGGCCTTCTATATATTGGCGAGACCCGACGCAGGCTGGGAGATCGTTTCGCTGAACACCTATGCTCTGTCCGCCAGAGAAAGCAGGATCTCCCAGTGGCCACACATTTTAATTCCACATCCCATTCCCATTCTGATGTGTCTATCCACAGCCTCCTCTACTGTAAAGATGAAGCCACACTCAGGTTGGAGGAACAACACCTTATATTCCGTCTGGGTAGCCTCCAACCTGATGGCATGAACATTGACTTCTCAAACTTCTGCTAACGCCCCACCTCCCCCTCGTACCCCATCCATTATTTATTTATATACACACATTCTTTTTCTCTCTCTCCTTTTTCTCCCTCTGTCCCTCTCATTATACCCCTTGCCCATTCTCTGAGGTTTTCCCCCCTCCCCCTTTTCTTTCTCCCTAGGCCTCCAGTCCTATGATCCTCTCATATCCCTTTTGCCAATCAACTGTCCAGCTCCTAGTTCCATCCCTCCCTCTCCTGTCTTCTCCTATCACTTTGGATCTCCCCCTCCCCATCCCACTTTCAAATCTCTTACTAACTCTTCTCTTAGTTAGTCCTGACGAAGGGTCTCAGCCTGAAACGTTGACTGTGCCTCTTCCTAGAGCTGCTGCCTGGCCTGGTGTGTTCACCAGCAACTTTGATGTGTGTTGCTTCCATCCCTTATTTACTTATTTATTTATTATTTTCTCCTCCCCCCCCCCTCTTTTTTTCCTCTCTCTGCCCTCTCACGATAAATCCTTGCCCGCTCTCCATCTTCCTCTGATGCTCCTCTCCCCCTTTCTTTCTCCCTAGGCCTCCCATCCCATGATCCTCTCCCTTCTCCAGCCTTGTATCCTATTTGCCAATCAACTTTCCAGCTTGAAGCTTCATCCCTCCCTCCTGTCTTCTCCTATCATTTGGGATCTCCCCCTCCCCCTCCCACTTTCAAAGGTCTTACTATCTCGTCTTTCAGTTAGTCCTGGCGAAGGGTCTCGGCCCAAGACGTCGACTATACTTCTTCCAAAAGATGCTGCCTGGCCTGCTGTGTTCCACAAGCATTTTATGTGTGTTCCAAGGGTTTAATGTCCATTTAGGAATCGGATGGCAGAGGGGAAGAAGCTGCTCCTGAACCTCTGATTGTGTGCCTTCAGGCTTCTGTACCTCCTACCCGATGACAACAGAGAAAAAAGGGCATGCCTTGGGTGCTGGAGGTCCTTAATAATGGATGCTGCCTTTCTGAGTCACTGCTCCCTAAAGATGTCCTGGGTACTTTGTAGGCTAGCACCTAAGTTGGAGCTGACTAAATTTATAACCCTCTGCAGCTTCTTTCGGTCCTGTGCAGTAGCGCCCCCCTCCCCCCATACCAGACAGTGATGCAGCCTGTAAGAATGCTCTCCACAGTACATCTATAGAAGTTTTTGAGTGTATTTGTTGACATGCTAATTCTCTTCAAACTCCTAATGAAGTATAACTGCTGTTTTATATCATTGATATAAATGACAAATAGTAATGGACTTATCACCAACGCTTAGAGAACACCACTAGTCATGGGTCCCTAGTCTGAAAAAACAACCTCATTATCCTCTGCTTCTTACTATCAAGCCACTTGTGTTATCAGTTAGCTGGCTTTTCCTGGATTCCACAGCAGCCTATAGTCATAGTCATAGTCATACTTTATCGATCCCGGGGGAAATTGGTTTTCGTTACAGTTGCACCATAAATAATAAATAGTAATAGAAATAGTAATAGTCATAGTAATAGAAAATAGTAATAAATAGTTAAATAGTGAATTGTAAATTATGCCTGTGAATTATGAAATAAGTCCAGGACGAGCCTATCGGTTCAGGGTGTCTGACCTTCCAAGGGAGGAGTTGTAAAGTTTGATGGCCACAGGCAGGAATGACTTCCTATGACGCTCTGTGCTGCATCT
This sequence comes from Mobula birostris, assembly GCF_030028105.1. Taxonomy (NCBI): domain Eukaryota; kingdom Metazoa; phylum Chordata; class Chondrichthyes; order Myliobatiformes; family Myliobatidae; genus Mobula; species Mobula birostris. Next base: position 61,932,615 of record NC_092381.1, on the reverse strand, counting down.
CGAAGGAATGAGTCTCTGGCTGAATGTACTCCTGTGTCCACCCAGTACATTATGTTGTGGATGGGAGACATTGACCAAGATGGCATGCAACTTAGACAGCGTCCTCTTTTCAGACACCACCGTGAGAGAGTCCAGTTCCATCCCCACAGCATCACTATGCCATGTAGAACCCTATCAATGACCTTGATGAAGTCTATAGTGCCTTGAAAAAGTATTTAGCCCCTACAGATACTTTGGCAGTTTACTGTCTGTTTTTCTAAATGTAAGATATATTGAAGTAGGATTTTTGATCATGGTGCATGATATTTCAATCAAAGTAACAATTTCAAAACCTGTGAATAATTTACTAAACAATAAAAACCACAATTGTGAGGCTGAACGTGTCTTCAACCCCTTTGTAATTACTATGCTAACTTTCCTCAGGTGCAATGTACTCTATTACCTTAGCGACTCACCCAATATGTTGATGTACTGTAAAAAATTGGAGGATCATCTGTTATCAATGAATTTGCAAGAATATATAACCCCTCCCTCTGTAATGTCTACCAATATGGTAGATTTTTCACAGACCAAATCAACCTGAAGTCAAAAGAGCATTCAGGACAAGTCAGGAAAATGATTACAGAGAAGTACAAATCTGGGGAATGGTACAAGACGGTCTTGAAGGCACTGAATATATCTCGGAGTTTAGTATCGTCCATTTTGAAAAATTGGCAACAATATGAAACTACAGCCACACTGTATAGGTCAGACCGTCCCTCTAATCTTAGTTGCCTGCAAAGAATGGTACTACTGGTAAGAGAGGCCACTGTGATGCCAACAGTCACCCTGAGTGAGTTGTAGAAGTCAGTGGCTGCAACTGGAGATGAAGTTTGTGTCTCCACAACTTCCAAGACCTTGTACAAAAAGGGTATTTATGGAAGAGTAGCAAGGAAGAAGCCCTGGCTTTAAAAATAGCATACACTTGCCTGTAAAGACTTTGCAAAGTGTCACTTAAAAGATATTGTAAAGATGTGGAAGAATGTCTTGTGGTCAGATGAGACTAAAGTGAAACTTTTTGGCCTCAACATTAAATGGTACGTGTGGTGTAAATCTAATAATGTGCATCAGCCAGGTAACACCATCCCTACTGTAAAGTGTGGTGGAGGTAGCATCATGCTGTGGGGATGCTTTTCAGCAGGAGGGACTGCCAATCGGGTCAGGATTGATGGGAAGGTGAATGTTGTTAAATACTGAGAGATTCTGGATTAAAACCTGCTCACCTCTGCCAGAAGCTTAAACTGGGGGAGGAAGTTTGTCTTTCAGCAGGACAATGACCTTTGGGTAAACTGCCAGAGCACCCATGGAGTGGCTTCAAATGAAGAAGATTGATGTCCTTAAGTGACCCAGTCAGATTCTTGACCTTAACCTGATTGAACATTTCTGGCGAGACCTCGAGATTTCTGTCCACCGCCATTCCCCAACTAACCTGGCACAGCTTGAGCAATTTTGTAAGGAGGAATGGGCAAATCTTGTTCCATCACATTGAATGACTTATAGAGACTTATTCAAAAAGGCTGCTGGCTATAATCACTGTGAGAGGTGATTTAAGTATTGAGCAAAGGGGAAATGAATATTTTTGACCTGACATTTCAGGTTTTGAATTTTTAGTTTATCATGTTTTACAATTTTCCATTTTTTAGGGGCTGTACTGTGTAAAAAAGGGGCATGAGAGTCGCAAATAAAATTTTTCAGTTAAATATATTAAAATCCCTTATTGTAATACTCATTTATGTGAACAAAGGGTTGGGAAATGAATACCTTTACAAGGCACTGTGTATATACTACCTTTACTACCCTACTCCCATCAACTTTCTTGGTTACTTCTTCAAACAAAAACTCAAAATTGTGGGACTAATCTCCCATCCACAAAGCTGTGCTGTCTATCCCGAATCAACCACCATCTTCACAAATACATGTATATCTTGTTCCACAGAAGCCCCTTTAGTAACCTATATACCACAGATGTCAGCTTATTTGGTGTATCAGTCCCAGATTCTTTTCAACCTTTTTCATATAAATGCACATTAGTCACCTTCCAGCCTTCTGGCACTTCACCCATCATTAATAGTAATGCATGTATCTCATCCAGGGCTCCCATGGTTTCTTCTCTAGTTTCTTGGATATACCCAATCAGCCTCTGAAGCTCTCATATATGTTAAGCCATTCAGTACCACCTCCACTGCAAACAAACTATCCCAAGACATCCCATTAGCCATCTTAAGTTCTAAAGTCATGATCTCCTGCTCCACAGTAAAAGCAGAGAAGTATTCATTGAGGACCTCATTTACCTGCCATAGCTCCATACAGCTTTCCATTTTGTTGTCTGAGGGGCCCTGTTCTCCCTATACTTACACTGCCCTCTCATTTCTCCATTAGTTGGTTTTGCTTTACTGAAGGACATGTGAAACTTGTATTAAACATTTATGAAAATCAAAGAATTGTTTCATTTATCAAAGGAATCCAATAGCCTATACTCTTCCCAATTCTAAAGGTACTTGATTATGCAATGTTGTCTCTTCAAAACTAAAATTTCTTCCCTGAATGGAATGTTACAATGTTGGCTCTTGCTTTAGACTGTTCCATAGGCTTCACTGACAGAAAGCGGGCACCACAGCAGCATAGCGGTTAGTACAAAGCTATTACAGCTCAGAGCGTTCTGGAGTTCGGAGTTCAATTCCGGTGCCATTCTGTGAAGTGTCTCTGTACATCCTTCCAGTGGTATGCGTGAGTTCTCTCCGAGTCCTCCAGTTTCCTTCCGCAGTCCAAAAACCCACTGGGTAGGTTAATTGGTCATTATAAATTGTCCCATGTTTAGGTTTGGACTAACCAGTTTGTTGGGGTCGCTGGGGCAGTGTGGTTCGAAGTGCTGGAAAAGCCTACTCCAAACAGTATCACTAAATGAAAAACTAAATAAATAAAAAGAGCAGTGTTGTTTTGAGAGATCTATTGATTGAACAATTTTGGCTTTCAACTAGTGCTGTTCAAACCTACAAATTTGGTTATCTGTGAAAGTAATTGTATCTACTCCTCTTGATATGTGGCAAAAAATAAAATATTCTTTTAATGCTTCGCAACTTGGGAAGATAATTTTTGTGTTAGTAATTGATCAACTTGCTTATACAACCTACATTTTAACAAATTAATTTCCTACCTAGAATGCTGCTTTGGGGAATGGATTGTTTCAGAATCTACTTCAAATGCACCTGGCACAGCAACGACTACTTGTGAACAAAGAAAATACAGCAATCAACAATGTGAGTTTGTAACTGCCTCATTTTTATCTAGATTTGTGTTGTCCTGTTTTTCTTTTAAATGATGATCTGACGTGTAAACAGTTGCATGCTGGCATCCCTCAGCAGATCAGGCGTTGTCAGTGGAAAGAGTCAAATTTAATTTGCAGAGATATTCTGGAAGGAATGACCAGAGGTAGGTTTAGAGCTGCATTATTAATAGACTTACTGTAATTAAGGCAGTTAATGAGACTGAAAACAAAAGAACATTTAAAACTGTGCAAGCTAAACTGTTACTGAAACCACAAGGAAGTGCTGGAAATACTCAATGGATCAGACCTTGCCTGTGGAGGGAGGGAAAATGAGCTAACCAATATTGACTGTTTCAATATCTCCACTTCCCTTAGTTACTTTAACCTACCTGCTTTCCAACAAACACTCCAGTCAATGAAGACTAAATCTGCTATTTTTATCAAACCCACGGAAAGACTAGATCGCAGTCTCCGAGACTGTCACTGACCTGATCTCTTGATGAGATCTTTTATCCACAGTTTCTATCTTATGATTGTGGTTGTATATGTTGTCCATTGCTCCCTGAAAATGACTGCACAATTTGAGAGGGTAGTAAAAAAGACATATAGTAGAGCTACCTTTTATTATTAAAGGTATTCAGTTCAGGAATTAACGCAAACAACAGGAATTCTGCAGCTGCTGGAAATTCAAGCAACACACATCAAAGTTGCTGGTGAATGCAGCAGGCCAGGCAGCATCTCTAGGAAGAGGTACAGTCGACGTTTCAGGCCGAGACCCTTTGTCAGGACTAACTGAAGGAAGAGCTAGTAGAGATTTGAAGGTGGGAGGGGGAGGGGGAGATCCAAAATGATAGGAGAAGACAGGAGGGGGAGGGATGGAGCCAAGAGCTGGACAGGTGATTGGCAAAGGGGATATGAGAAGATCATGGGACAGGAGGTCCGGGGAGAAAGACAAGGAGGGGGAGGGGACCCAGAGGATGGGCAAGAGGTATAGTCAGAGGGACAGAGGGAGAAAAAGGAGAGTGAGAGAAAGAATGTGTGTATAAAAATAAATAACAGATGGGGTATGAGGGGGAGGTGGGGCATTAGCGGAAGTTAGAGAAGTTGATGTTCATGCCATCAGGTTGGAGGCTACCCAGACGGAATATAAGGTGTTGTTCCTCCAACCTGAGTGTGGCTTCATCTTTACAGTAGAGGAGGCCGTGGATAGACATGTCAGAATGGGAATGGGATGTGGAATTAAAATGTGTGGCCACTGGGAGATCCTGCTTTCTCTGGCGGACAGAGCGTAGGTGTTCAGCAAAGCCGTCTCCCAGTCTGCGTCGGGTCTCGCCAATATATAGAAGGCCACATTGGGAGCACCGGACGCAGTATATCACCCCAGCCGACTCTAACGAAGGGTCTCGGCCTGAAACATCGACTGTACCTCTTCCTAGAGATGCTGCCTGGCTTGCTGTGTTTACCAGCAACTTTGATGTGTGTTGCAGTTCAGGAATTAGAAAGGTTGTGTTGGCAGCTTTATAAAACTCTGGTTAGGCAGCATTTGGAACATTGTATTCAATTCTGGTTGCATCATTAGCGTAGTAGAGTTATAGAATGCCACATCACAGAAACAGGCCCTTTGGTCCATCTAGTCCCTGCCGAACTGTTAATCTGCCTAGTATCATTGACCTGTACCTGGACCATAACCCTCTGTACACCCCTCATCCATGTGCCTGTCCACATTTCTCTAAAATGTTGAAATTGAACCCACATCCACCACTTCCGCTGGCAACCTGTTCTGCATTTTTACTACCCTTTGAGTGAGGAAGTTCCTCCTATTTTCCCCCTAAGCATTTCACCTTTCACTTTCACCCTTAATCCATGATCTAGATTCTACCAAACTCAGTGGAAAAAGCCTGCTTGCATTTACTCTTATCTATATCCCTCATAATTTTGTATATCTCTTCCAATTCTCCCCTCATTCTCCTGCACTCTAGGGAATACAGTCCTAACCTATTCAACCCTTCCCTATAAACTCAAATCCTGGCAATATCCATGTAAATTTTCTCTGCGCTCTTTCAACCTTATTTACATCTTTCTAGTAGGTTGGCGACCAAAGCTGCACACGATACTCCAAATGAGGTTTACCAACGACTTGTACAACTTCAACATAACATCTCAGTACTTTGATTTATGAATGCCAGTGTGTCAAAAGCTTTCTTTATGACCTTATCTATCTGTGATGCCACTTTGAAGAATTATGGATCTGTATTCCCTGATCCCTCTGCTCCACCATATTACTCAATGCCTTACCGCTCACTGGGAATTTTCTTGTATCCATCTTCTGACTTGTGCTTTTCAATAACCTTTTTACGGAGCTGCTTGAAGTGTTCTTTTGTCTTCAGGGTGTAGCTTTTGCTAGGATATTTACTCAGCAGAAGTTAGACCTTCCAGATACAGGTGTATTTTTACTATAGTCTTTTGAAACACCTTGACTGCACGCAGGTTTCCAAAAACAGATCTCCTTTTTACCAATTATGTGACTTCTAAAACCAATTGACTGCATATTAAAGGGGGTGAATAGTTATGCATTCAATTATTTTGTGTTGTATATTTGTAATTAATTTAGGTCACTTTGTAAGATCTGTTTTCACTTTGACAGGAAAGATACTTTTTCTGTTGATCATTGTCAAAAAAGCCAAATTAAATCCACTGTGACTCAATGTTGTAAAACAGTAAAACAAGATAGCTTCTGGGGTGGTGGTGGGGGGGGGGGAATACTTTTTATTGGCACTGTATGTAGTGCAAAAAATAGGAAATTAAAAAAAAGTAGTGAGGTAGTGTTCAAGGGTTTAATATCCAGTCAGAAATTGGATGGCAAAGGGGAAGAAGCTGTCCTAAATAATTGAATGTGTGCCTTCAGGCTTCTGCAACTCCTTCCTGATGGTAGCAGTGAGAAGAGGGCATGTCTTGAGTGGTGGAGGTCCCTAATGATGGACGCTGCCGTTCAGGGGACTGCTCTTTGAAGATGATCTGGCTACTACGGTGGCTAGTGCCCATGATGGAGCTGGCTAATTTTACAGCTCTCTGCAGCTTACTTCAATCCTGTGCAGTTCTTCCCCCCCCCCCCCCCCCATATCAGATGGTGATGCAGCCAGTTGGAATATTCTCCATGTTACATCCATAGAAATATGCAAGTGTTTTGGTGACATACCAACTCTCTTCAAATTCCTAATTAAAGATAACTGCTATCTTGCCTTCTTTATAACTGCATCAATATGTTAGGTCCAGGTGAGGTTTTCACAGATATTGACACCCAGGAACTTGAAATTGCTCACTTTCTCTACTTCTGATCCTTCTATGACGACTGGTTTGTGTTGCCTCATTTTACCCTTCCTGAAGTCCACAACCAGTTCTTTGGTCTTACTGATGTTGAATGTAAGGTTGTTACTGTGCCACCACTCAACTAGCTGGTATATCTCACTTCTGTACGCCCTCTCATTTCCATCTGAGATTCTGCCAACAGTGGTTGTATCATCAGCAAATTTATAGATGGCATATGAGCTGTGCCTTGCCACACACTGATGGGTATGGACAGAGTAGAGCAGTGGGCTAAGCATATATCCCTGAAGTGTGTCAGTGTTGATTGTCAGTGAGGTGGAAGTGTTGTTTCCAATCCGCACGATTATGGTCTTCCAGTTAGGAAATTGAGGATCCAGTTGCAGGAGGAGGTACAGAGGCACAGGTTCTGGAGCTATTCAATCAGGATTGTATGAATGATAGTTTGTATGAATGCTAAGCAGTAGTTAATAGCAGCATTCTGACATGGGTATCTGTGTTGTCCAGGTGATCCAAGGCTGTGTGGAGAGCCAATGAGTTTGCGGTCACCGTAGACCTATTGTGGCCATAGGCAAATTTCTGTGGGTCTAGGTCCTTGCTGAGGCAGGAGTTGATTCTAGCCATAACCAACCTGTCAAAGCACTTCATCATGGTAGATGTGATTGCCACTGGACGATAGTTGCTAAGGCAGCTCACCTTGCTCTTCTTGGGCACTGGTATAATTGTTGCCCTTTTGAAGCAGGTGGGAACTTCTGACTGCAGCAAAGAGTGATTGAAAATGTTTTTGAACACCCCCGTCAGTTGGTTGGCACAGGTTTTCAGGTTTACCTACCAGGTATTTCATCAGGGCTTGTTGCCTTGCGAGAATTCATCCTCTTGAAAGACGTTCTGATGTTGGTCTCAGAGACAGAGAGCATAGGGTCACTAGGTGCTGCAGGGATCCTCATAGCTGTAGTTTTATTCTCCCTTTGAAAGTAAGCATAAAAATGTTTAGTTCGTCTGGGAGTGAAGCATCACTGCCGTTCATGATGTTGGGTTTTGCTTTGTAGCAAGTAATGGTCTGCCAAACCTGCCAGAGTTGATGGGCATCTGATGTCTCATCCAACCTCACTCTGAATTGTTTCAGGGCTTTTAGGATTTTATAGGAGGTGGTCCATGTTTCAGCTCCATACTGTAATGTAGGAAGGAGCTCGAGGTTGTGGTCTTCAAAGACACTTTTCCTTAACTTTGCATAGGCACTCCTAGCACTACTCAGGCAGTGGTTAATTTCTGAGTCAATGTTTGCTTTTGAGGTGAGAATGTTGCCAATGTAAAGAAAGTGGTCTACGTTTTCAAGGGCATTATCATCAACTATTATGGAAGGCCACATAAATGGCTGGTTGGGCGATGACTGATCAAAGTTAAAAGTAAAATTTATGATCAGAATACATACATATCACCACATACAACCCTGAAATTCTTTTTCCTGCTGACATTCTTAGCAAATCTGTAGAACAGTGACTGTAAATAGGATCAATAAACAACAAACTGTGCAAATGCAAATACAGATAAATAGCAATAAATAACGAGAGCATAAAACAATAAGGTAAAGAGTCCTTAAAGTGAGACTGTTGAATGTGGGAACACCGGAATTAGAATGAGTATAGTTATCTTCTTTTGTTCTAGAGCCTGATGGTTGAAGGCTAGTAACTGTTCTTGAACCTGGTGGTGTGAGTACTGTGGCACTTGTACCTTCTGCCTGATGGCAGCAGTGAGAAAAGAGCATGGCCTGAGTGGTGAGGATCTTTGATGGATGCTGCTTTTTTACAGCAACGTTTCATGCATGTGCTCAATGGTTGGGAGGGCTCTACCTGTGATATACTGGGGTGAATCCACTATGTGTTGTAGTATTTTCTGCTCAAAGGCATTAATGTTCCCATACCAACCTCTGATGCAGCCATAGACATCCATAGATGTTTGTCAAGGTTTTTGATGACATGCTGAATCTCTGCAAACTCCTAAGGAAATAGAGGTGCTGTCGTGCTTTCCTTGCAATTACATTTATATGATGTGTCCAGGACGGATCCTCCAAGATTGTGACACCAAGGAATTTAAAGTTATTGACCATCTCCACCTCTGATCCTCTGATGAGTGCTGGCTCATGGACCTCTCGTTTCCCTCTCCTGAAGTTTACAATCAGTTCCTTGGTCTTGCTGACATTGTTGTTATTACACCACTCAGCCAAATTTTCATTCTCCCTCCTGGATGCTGATTCATCACCACCTTTGATACGGCCCACAACAGTGGTGTCACCAGCGGACCTGTATATGGTGTTGAAGTTGTACTTGGCCGCACAGTCACAGGACGATAATTCTGACATAGGAGCAGAATTAGTCCATCTGGCCCATTGAGTCTGCTCTGCCATTCAATCATTATAACAGAAAATAGAAAAGGTGAGTGGGGTGAGTGCAGGTTGGTGGGACTAGGTGAGAGTAAGAGTTTGGCACAGACTAGAAGGGCCAAGATGGCCTGTTTCCGTGCTGTAATTGTTATATGGCTAAAAGGGCAATGTTATGGTAGTCATGGGAGATTTGAACATGCAGATCAATTGGGGAAAATCAGGTTTGCACTGGATCTCGAGAGTGAGTTTATTGAATGCCTAAGAGATAACTTTTTAGAGCAATTTGTCATTGAGCCTACTAGGGGATCAGCTATACTGGATTGGGTGTTATGTAATGAACCGAGGCGATTAGGGAGCTTAAGGTTAAAGAACCCTGAGGGAGCTTAAGGTAAAAGAACCCTGAGGGACCAGTGATCACAATATGATTGAGTTCAACTTGAAGTTTGATAGGGAGAAAGTAAAGTCTGATGTAGCACTATTTCAGTGGAGTAAGGAAAATTACAGTGGTATGAAAGAGGAGTTGGCTGGGGGGGGGGGGGGGACTTCCTGGTCATCAAGGGAATGGTGGCGTAAGGAAAAGGTCTCTCGACAAAAAAGAAGGTAAACTGCCCCAAAATCGAATTTAGACAAATACTTAATATTGCATAACTATATTAATAAAAGGGGCAAGGATGATGTCTAAGAACAAGATTAAAAAGTCCGCTCCGAAGGCTGCTAAACATAAAGAGACGCAGCAAGGTGACGGGCCTAGCTCCCCCACAGCAAGCCAGGACGGAGATAATGAGGGGGAATCGGTGACTCTGTCTTTGATTCTCGGAGAGATTCGCGAGTTCCGACAAGATAACAGCAAACAGCTGGAAGATATTAAAGGGGAAATAGTAAAAACTAACTCGCGGATAGATGAAGCCGAAGCGAGGATTGTTGGAATTGAAGAGAAGCTACAAAACGCAGAGGAGGTGATAGCAGAAATGCTGAAGCTACAAGACCAGCTCCAGTGGAAACTAATAGATCAAGAAGGCCACTCGAGAAGGGAAAATGTAAGGATCTACGGAGTTCCCGAAGGAACTAAAGGTAAACCCGGATTGATGATTCCCTTCGTGGAGAAGCTACTTAGAACCTTGATATACCGGCCGCAAAAGACCTACAGATAGAAAGGGCTCACCGCGCGTTGGCACCACAGCCTCCGGCAGGCGCCCAGCCCAGATCGATTCTGGTCAGATTTCTCAGTTACAGAACGAAGGAAGAGGTGCTTAAAAGGGCATGGCAAAAGAAAGGTTTCATGTGGAACAACTGTAAAATCAGTTTAGACCACGACTACGCACCGGGGATTCTTGCCAGACGGAAGGAATATACGGAAACACGGAGAGTCCTGAAGGAAAACAACATCAGATTCCAGACCCTGTATCCAGCTCGGCTGAGAGTCTTTTACGACGAAGGGACAAAAACTTACGCTACGGTGGAGGAGGCAACGTTGGACCTGGCGGACCGGGGACTACCTATTAAAGTTATCACCCAACCGGAGTCGCTACTGGAGAGGATTCGGCAGAAGTCCTGGCAGTTAGTGGGGCGAGGACGCTCCACACGAACCAGAGTGTCAAACTACAAGGAAAAGCTGCAAATATTCAGACGCGAATGTACAGAGAACACAGATTAATTAAGAGAAATGACTGAAAAGAATAAATCGGACTTAAAGGTAAAATGAAAACTGGTAACTGAAAATAAACTAGGCGGAATAACTTGAATGATAGCAATTTGGTCGAGACATAAATAGGAGAAAATTTTCTATGATTATTCAAACTGCTGAGGGCCCTCTAACACAGGGTGAAGATGGAGGTTATCCCTCTGAACTGAGGCGAGTCGGTGCTCAGGCCTCACTGTGGGAAGTCGGGAAAAATTTTCAAATGTTACACGTTCAAAAATGTCTAGGGTGTGGTTATATGTCTTGGTTTACTGTTGAGAAGGGATTGCTTGCTGCTTGGTTAGAAAAGGAGAGTTTTTTTTCTACTAGAGAAAAATGCAAACTGAATTGGTAAAAATAATTTCCTATAATGTTAATGGGGTTTTGAATCCAATTAAAAGAAATAAGATTATGTCTAAATTGAAAAAAGAGAGGGCACAAATAGCTTTCCTCCAGGAAACACATATGAGCCAATCTGAACATGGAAAATTAAAAAGAATGGACTTTAAGCATGTATTTTATTCATCATATAAATTGAGTCACAAAAGACGGATAGCTACTTTAATATCAAGTACTCTTAATTATGAACATATTTCAGAGACTAAAGACAAAGAAGGATGGTTTGTAAAAATCACAGGAAGAATCGAAGGTACAGAAATAATATTGCTGAATGTTTATGCTCCTCCAGGTTGTGAATGGTCATTTTATAGACACATTTTTGACCTAATGGTCAGTTCTCAAGGGGTAGTAATTTGTGGAGGGGATTTTAATATTAGATTAAATCCTATATTAGATTCTTCAAGAATAGTTACTCAGAATAAACCTCTGTCTCGGAAAGTGAATTCATTGATGGAGGAGTTGGGAATTATAGATGTCTAGAGGGAACTACACCCTACTAGTAAAGATTGTACATATTACTCTTTCCCTCATTCAGCCTATTCAAGGATAGACTATTTCTTTATCTTTAATACAGATAGACTCAGGATAAAAAACTGTAATATTGCAACAATTGGTCTGTCGGATCATAGCCCAGTCTCTATGTCTCTAATCCTGGAAAGGAAAATGAGGAAAACACTATGGAGGCTAAACTCACATATACTCAATAACTCGAAAGTAATGGAGGGATTAAGGGGAGAAATCAAAGAATATCTAGACCTTAATGACACGGGAGAAACATCACCAGTGATCTTATGGGATACATTGAAAGCTGTACTGAGAGGGAAAATTATTTCCATTACCACTCACATGAAAAAAATCAATGCACAAAAATTAGCAGACCTTCAAGGAAAATTAAAACAACTTCAAGTTGTAGATAGCAACAAAAGTAATTCAAATCGAAAACAGGAAATTAGGAAATTGCAAAGTGAAATTGACGATATTTCTACGTTGGAAACTCAAAGAAATTTTCTTTACCTGAGACAAAAGAATTATGAAGTAGGAGGTAAATCAGCTAGATTATTAGCATATAAATTACGAAAACAACAAGCAGACAATACAATTCATAAAATAAAGAATCCAAAGACAAAGCTTGTGGAGAGTACAATAGGGAAAATTCAAGAGAGTTTTGAAACATATTATCGAGAGCTGTACTCCCAACCCCGGGCCCCCAATGAACCCTATATAGACAGTGTATTGAATTTTTTAGATCTACCTAAACTTACAGATTTACAAAATGGAAGTTTATTAGAACCAGTAACTGTCAAAGAACTGAACGTGGCCATCTCTAGGTTAAAGGCTAGAAAGTCCCCGGGTTCTGATGGGTTTACCTCAGAGTGGTACAAGTCCCTGAAGACACAGTTAGCCCCATTACTACTTAACACCTTTAGTTGGATCTTGCAGAGAGGAGAAACTCCACCTTCCTGGAGAGAAGCGATTATTTCAGTTATTCCTAAAGAGGGTAAAGATAAACTAGAATGTGGCAATTATCGGCCAATTAGTGTTCTTAATTTAGATTACAAATTATTTACATCTATATTAGCGCGCAGATTGGAAAAGCTTTTACCTGGCCTAATCCACTTAGACCAGACTGGATTTATTCAACAAAGGCAAACACAGGACAACATAAGGAGAGCTCTGCACATATTAGAAGAGGTTAATAAGAACGAGACAGAGACAATGGTAGTAGGATTGGATGCTGAGAAAGCTTTTGATTCGGTTAGTTGGGCATTCCTATACAGAGTGTTAGGAAGATTCGGCTTTCAAGAAAAGTTTATTAAAGTAATTCAGACTCTATATGACAGCCCTACAGCCTGAATTAAGATAAATGGGGACCTCTCTGACTCCCTCATCTTAGAGAGAGGCACTAGACAGGGATGCCCAATTTCTCCTCTCCTTTTTGCGCTATATATTGAACCGCTTGCCCAACTAATAAGGCAGAGCGAAATCGTAAAAGGTATCAAGGTGGCAGGGATTGAACAGAAAGTGGCGTTATTCGCAGATGATGTTTTGGTCTATCTGAGTGAACCAGAAAAATCATTTATAGGATTGTTTACACTGTTGAATGACTTTGGGAAAATATCAGGTTATAAAATAAATGTAAAGAAAACGCAGGTTATGTCCCTAAATTATACACCATCCAAAAAATTGCAGGATACATACAATCTTAAGTGGGAAGCTAAATCATTAAAATATTTAGGAATAACCCTGCCGAAGGATCTTTCAACACTGTCACAGGTAAATTATGGGCCATTAATCTCAGAGATAAAAGCAGATATGCATAGATGGAATCTTATCCCCTTTTTAAGTTTAAATTCAAGGATAAATACTATAAAAATGAATATTCTTCCTCAGTTATTGTATCTTTTCCGTACTTTACCGGTGGAGGTGGATGATAATCAATTCAGGGAATGGGACAAATGGATTTCCCGCTTCATTTGGCAAGGAAAGAAACCTAGAATTCGATATAACACCTTACAGTTAGGGAAGGAAGGAGGAGGTATGGCTCTTCCTTGCCTGAGAAATTATTTTTATGCCTCACAGATAACCCCTCTGTTATATTGGTGTAATAGGGAATATAAGGCTAGGTGGAAGGAAATAGAATTTGGATTAGTTGACAGTTTTCCTCTACAGGCCTCAATAGCTGACAAAGGATTGATGGCCCAGTTGGAAAAATTTAAAAACAGTTGGATATCTCTCACATTAAAAGTATGGCAGAAGGTGGTTAATTCATGTGGAATTAATAACATGTTAAAACTCTTTAGATGGTGTGCATATGATACCGAATTCCTTCCCAACAGAGGAGATAAAAGATTTGAGCTATGGATTAAGATAGGTCTTACAACCTACCTCTCATTTATAGATAAAAGAGTATTACAAAGTTTCCAAATCCTGCAGGACAAACATGGCCTAGAACATAATGACTTTTTTAGGTACCTTCAAGTACGAAACTATGTTAACCAGAGTTGTAGATAAACAGACCTATCAACAGTAGAATTAGAATTTTTCAAGATTCTGAATTCGGCTTGCAGTTCAATACCTAGTAAATCAGTTTCTCGATTATATAATGCACTCTTCCATGCTAAAAATGTAAATACACTGTATATTAAAGAGAAGTGGGAGAAAGAAGTGGGGTTGGTACTTTCAGAGGAGGCTTGGGGGAAAATCTGCAGCTTTCAATGGTCCTCGACTAATTCTTTGACTTGGAGAGAACATTGTTGGAAAAACATTATAAGATACTTCAAGACCCCATATCAAGAAAAATATAAAGATACAAATGTGATGTGTTGGAGAAGGTGCGGCTCCAAGGAGGCAAATCATTTTCATATTTTCTGGGATTGCCCTAAATTAAGTTTATATTGGGAAGGTATTCATAGAACATCAGTAAAGGTACTTAGGTCCCAGATACCTCTGAACTTTGAGACGCTTTATTTGGGGTATGTATTGTTTCTTGAACAGAAGGAAGATATAAAGTTGCTGCAGGCCCTCTTAGCGGCAAGTAAGAAATCAATCACTAGAAAATGGCTAAATCCAATACCACCTACATTAGAAGATTGGCACAAAATTATCTTGGAAATGGAAAAGTTGACTTACTCCCTGAGAATTCAAAAAGAAAAATTTGATCAAGTCTGGAATAAATGGATTGAATATATAACCCCAATGCGAGCAGACTTTAGATGACTCTCCTAATGATTTATACTGCTCTTCCCATCAACACAGTAATATTGCTAACGTAAGCACCCCTAGTCTAAATGTCTTTTTTTTTTGTTTTCTTTTGGAAAATAGAGAATTAACACAAGTAAAGGGAAAGATTTGGGAAAGGGATAAAAAAAAAATGAAAAAATTAAGTAAATGAGTACATAGGGATTGGATAATTATGTCTGTGGGCAGGAGCAAGCATGAACAAATTAGGATATAAACACCTACAATGGTTGTTACATAGGCTTATATACAACATTTTGGACCAGTGGAAATGGTCCAGAGAGTTATATGGAAACTATTATTACCATTTTTCTTAACTAATACCATTACTTAGCCTAATAGGTTAGATTTATCACAGTACATAATTATCTATTTAAGTGTTTATTTTCCTTTTATATCATCTCAATGTGTACTTAAGAATGTATAAATAATTGTAGTTTTATACATATAAAAAATGGAAAAGGTTATATGTGTGAAAAAAGTACATGATATTTGTGAATTCCTTATCCAAATAAAAATAAAATTAAAAAAAAAGAGGAGTTGGCCAAAGTAATTTGGAAGGAGCTGCTGGCAGGGATGTCAGCAGAACAGCAATGGCATGTGTTTCTGGGAAAAATGAGGAAGGTGCAGGACATGCGTATTCCAAACATGAAGAAATACTCAAATGGTAAAATAGTACAACCATGACTGACAAGGGAAGTCAAAGCTATTGTAAAAGCAAAAGAAAGGGTGTACAACAAAGCAAAAATTAGTGGGAAGATAGAGGATTGGGAAGTTCTTAAAAACCTACAGAGAGCAACTAAAAAAACCATTAGAAGGGAATAGATGAAATATGAAAGCAAACTAGCAAATAATATCAAAGTGGATATTAGAAGTTTTTTTTTCAAATATGTTTAAAAATAAAAGAGAAATGAGAGTGGATATAGGACCGCTAGAAAATGAGGCAGGACAAGGAGATGGCTGATGAACTAAATAAGTATTTTGCATCAGTCTTCACTGTGGAAGACACTAGCAGTATACCTGATGTTTAGTGTGTGAAGGAAGAGAAGTGGGTGCAGTTAGTATTATAAGAGAGAAGGTGCTCAAAAAGCTGAAAGACCTAAAGGTACATAAGACACCCGGACCAGATGAACTGCACCCTAGGGTTCTGAAAGAGGTAGTGTTAGAGATTTTGGTGGCATTAGAAATGATCTTTCAAAAATTATTGGACTCTGACATGGTGCCTGAGGACAGGAAAATTACAAATGTCACTCCACTCTTTAAAAAGGGAGGAAGGCAGCAGAAAGGAAATTATAGACCAGTTAGCCTGACCACGGTGGTTGGGAAGATGTTAGAGTCAATTGTTAAGGACGAGATGATGGAGTACTCGGTGACACAGGACAAAATAGTACAAAGTCAGCATGGTTTCCTTCAGGGAATATCCTGCCTGATGAACCTTTGGAATTCTTTGAGGAGATTACAAGTAGGATAGATAAAGGGGATGTAGTGGATGTTGTATATTTGGATTTTCAGAAGACCTTTGACAAGTTGCCACACAAGAGGCTACTTACCAAGTTAAGAGCCCATGGTATTACAGGAAAGTTATTAACATAGTTAGAGCATTGGCTGATTGGTAGGAGGCAGTGAGTGGGAATAAAAGGATCCCTTTCTGGTTGGCTGCCGGTGACTAGTGGTGTTCCGCAGGGGTCGGTGTTGGGACCACTTCTTTTTATGCTGTATATAAATGTTTTAGATGATGGAATAGATGGCTTTGTTGCCGAGTTTGCAGATGATCATGAAGATTGGTGGAGTGGCAGGTAGTGTTGAGGAAACAGGATGCAGAAGGACTTAGATTAGGAGAATGGCAAGAAAGTGGCAAATGAAATAAAATGTTGGAAAATGTATGGTCATGCACTTTGGTCATAGAAATAAATGTGCAGACTATTTTCTAAACGGGGAGAAAATCCAAAAATCTGAGATGCAAAGGGACTTGGGAGTCCTTGTGCAGAACACTCTGAAGGTTAAATTGCAGATTGAGTCAGTGGTGAAGAAGGCAAATGCCTTGTTAGCTTTCATTTCAAAAGGTCTAGATTACAAGAGCAAGGATGTGATACTGAGGCTTTATAAGGCACCAGTGAGGCCCCACCTTGAGTATTATGAACAGTTTTGGGTCCCTCATCTTAGAAAAGATGTGCTGGCATTGGAGAGGGTCCAGAGGAGGTTCACAAGCATGATTCTAGGAATGAAAGGGTTATCATACGAGAAACGTTTGATGGCTCTGGGTCTGTACTCGCTGGAATTCAGAAGGATAGGGGGGATCTCATTGAAACCTTTTGAATGTTGAAAGGCCTAGAAAGAGTAGATATGGAAAGGATGTTTCCCATGGTGGGAAAGTCTAGGACATGAGGAAACAGCCTCAGAATAGAGGGGCGCCCTTTCAAGACAGATGCAGAGAAATTTCTTTTGCTAAAGAGTGGTGAATTTGTGGAATTTGTTGCCACATGCAGCTGTGGAGCACAGGTCGTTGGGTGTATTTAAAGCAGAGATTGACAGGTTCTTGATTGGACATGGCATCAAAGGTTACAGGGAGAAGGCCTGGATCTAGGTTAAGGAGGAAAAAAAAGGATCAGCCACAGGACCTGTGGCTTTTTAATACTCAAAACAAGATTCAGGGCTATATACGCATTGTCAAAGGCATTCAAGATACTTCTTCAGAGTGTGCTGCAATAGTATTGTCATCTGCATACTAAAGTTCCATGATGGTGGTGGTGCTGAACTTATTCTTGGCCTTGAACCAGTCAAGATTAAAAATCCTATTGTCCATTCTGTATATGATTGGGATTCCCTGTGTCAGAACATTTGTGTCTTGATAATATAAGCCAGAGAGTTTTGCAGTCTCCTGTATCAAATACCTTTGTCAAGTCTATGAAAGTCAAGTACAAGCATTGCCATTGAACATGACGTTTTCCTATAATTCAGGTATTATGATTACAGGTGTCCCCCACTTTTTGAACGTTCGCTTTACGAAACCTTACTGTTACGAAAAAAGCAGCATGCGAAAAAAAAAAAAAAATCAGTTCACGATAAAAGGCAGTGCGTGCCCCGAGCAGCTGCTCCTCCCCCGGATTCAGAACAGCATTCTCGCCGGCATTGCTTAAACACATGCCTGTGAGTAGCCGTTTGCAAGATGAGTTCTAAGGTGTCAGAAAAGCCTGAAAGAGCTTGTAAGGGTGTTACGTACGCTTAGCATAAAACTAGACATAATTAAGAGTTTCGATCTTGGTGAACGAAGTAAGGACAAAGTGAGTTTGGTTTGTGGAAGGTGACGAAGATGATGTTGAAGAGGTTTTGGCATCCCATGACCATGAACTGATAGATGAAGAGCTGATGCAATTGGAAGAAGAAAGGATAACAATCGAAACTGAATGCAATAGCAAACTGAACGTGAAGCAACTGCGTGAGATTTTTACTGCAATGATAAAGTACGACTTTAATTTTGAAAGGGTACGTAGGTTTAGGAGATATTTGCAAGATAGTTTGAGTCCTTACAAAGAACTGTATGATAGAAAAATGCGCGAGGCTCAGCAGTCAAGCAAGCCTTCCACATCAGCCACAGCAGACAACTGACCTTGACCTTCAACATCGAGGCAGGCAGTCATAGGAGAAGATGAGCTGCCTGCTCTAATGGAAACAGACGACAAGATGACACCCCAACATCCAGGCTGCGGACAGATAATTGATTCACGGAGAATGCAGCGGTAGCCGGGAGGAGCACAGCACATCTTTAAGAAAAAAGCCGAAATAAACATGCTACTTAATTAGGTGCCGCCTGACATGTAATTGTCGGCCCGGATCAGAGACAACGCAATCGGAAATCAGCACTGATCTGGGCCGACAATTACGTGCCGGGCGGCACCTAATTAATTAGCATGTTTATTTCAGCTTTTTTCTTAAAGATGTGCTGTGTGCCTCCTGGCTACCGCTGTACTCCTGCATGCTTCGCAGCAATGTATCGCTCGGCGGCCTGGAGGGTGGGAGCCACAGCACCACCCCAACCTGCGATGACTCAGCCTAACACATCATCATCATCAGTGTGCTCGGCGCTGAACCAATTCTGGTAAGTGATACTACACTGTACATACATTATTTCTACTTTATATAGGCTGTGTAATTTTATGTGTTATTTGGTATGATTTGGCAGCTCCATAGCTTAAAGGTTACTGGAGAGAGCTTGCGCCGTGTTTTTGCCAACAGCGCTTGCGTGAGATTTTCTGCCGACGGCACTTGTGTGAGATTTTCGCTACGGAGAACAGTGCAGTAATGATTGTGGAAAAGTATTTCTACTTTATATAGGCTGTGTATTTATCATATCATTCCTGGTTTTACTATATGTTACTGTTATTTTAGGTTTTATGTGTTATTTAGCACGATTTGGTAGGTTATTTTTGGGTCTGCGAACGCTCACAAAATTTTCCCACATAAATAAATGGTAATTGCTTCTTTGCTTTATGACATTTTGGCTTACGAACTATTTCATAGAAACGCACTACCTTCGGATGGCGGGGGAACCTGTACTGCTATTGTACCCCTAGCAGGTGGAAACCACACTGTGATTCTGGGAGTACTTCTTCAGACAGAGGAAGAAGTTTGTTGTCAAGGTGAACAGCCAGAGGTCATGGATCATATTGGTACCAATGACATAGGTAGGGAAAGGGAGGAGGTGCTGAAAACAGACTACAGGGAGTTAGGAAGGAAGTTGAGAAGCAGGACCTCAAAGGTAGTAATCTTGGGATTACTGCCTGTGCCATATGACAGTGAGTATAGGAATAGAGTGAGGTGGTGGATAAATGTGTGGCTGAGGGATTGGAGCAGAGGGCAGGGATTCAGATTTCTGGATATCTGGGACTCTTTTGGGGCAGGCACGACCTGTACAAAAAGGATGGGTTGCACTTGAATCCGAGGGGGACCAATATCCTGGTGGGAAGGTTTGCTGAGGCTGTTGGGGATAGTTTAAACTAGAACTGAAGAGACGGAGGAAGGGGCGGTTGGCTCACAAATAGAGAAAGCTTGGAGACAGTGCAAGAGGGAAGATAGGCAGGTGATAGAGAAGGGATACGCTCAGACCGCTAGTTTGAGATGTGTCTTTTTTAATGCAAGAAGCATCATGAACAAAGCAGCTGAGCTTAGAGCGTGGATCAGTACTTGGAGCTATGATATTATGGCCATTACAGAGACTTGGATGGCCCAGGGGCAGGAATGGTTACTTAGAGTGCCAGGCTTTAGATGTTTCAGAAAGGACAGGGAGGGAGGCAAAAGAGGTGGGAGCATGGCACTGCTGATCAGATGGTGTCACGGCTGCAGAAAAGGAGGAAGTCATGGAGGGATTGTCTATTGAGTCTGTGGGTGGGAGTTAGAAACAGGAAGGGGGTCAATAACTCTACTGGGTGTTTTTTATAGATTCTGGAAAGGAGTAATAATAACAGGGTTGTTGTGGTAGGAGATTTTAATTTCTCAAATATTGAGTGGAATCCCCCGAGAGCAAGGGGTTTAGATGGGGTGGAGTTTGGCAGGTGTGTTCAGGAAGGTTTCCTGACACAATATGCAGATAAGCGTACAAGAGGAGAGGCTGTACTTGATCTGGTATTGGGAATTTATAAGAATAGCAGGAAGGAGCTTAAGCATGAAATTAGGAAAGCCAGGAGGGGCCATGAGAAGGCCTTAGTGAGCAAGATTAAAGAGAACCCCAAAGCATTCAACAAGTATGTGAAGAGCAAGAGGATATGACGTGAGAAAATAGGACCAATCAAATGTGACAGTGGAAAAATGTGTATGGAATCGGAGGAGATAGCAGACGTACTTAATGAGTACTTTGCTTCATTATTCACTACGGAAAAGGATCTTGGCGATTGTAGGGATGATTTACAGAGGATGTAAAGCTTGAGCATATTGACATTAAGAAAGGGGATGTGCTGGAGCTTTTGGAAAGCATCAAGTTGGATAAGTCTCTGGGACCAGATGAGATGTACCCCAGGCTACTGTGGGAGGCGAGGGAGGAGATTGCTGAGCCTCTGGCAATGATCTTTGCATCATCAATGGGGATGGGAGAGGTTCCAGAGTATCCCTTATTCAAGAAAGAAAATAGAGATAGCCCAGGAAATTATAGACCAGTGAGACTTACTTCAGTGGTTGGTAAGTTGATGGAAAAGATCCTGAGAGGCAGGGTTTATGAACATTTGGAGAGGCATAATATGATTAGGAATAGTCAGTATGGCTTTGTCAAAGGCAGGTCATGCCTTACGAGCCTGATTGAATTTTGAGGATGTGGCTAAATACGTTGATGAAGGTAGAGCAGTGGATGTAGTGTCTGTGGATTTCAGCAAGGCATTTGATAAGGTACCCCATGCAAGGCTTATTGCGAAGGTAAGAAGGCACGGGATCCAAGGGGACTTTGATTTGTGGATCCAGAACTGGCTTGCCCATTGAAGGCAAAGAGTGGTTGTAGACGGGTCATATTCTTTATGGAGGTTGGAGACCAGTGGAGTGCCTCAGGGATCTGTTCTAGGACCCCTTCTATTTGTAATTTTTATAAATGGCCTGGATGAGGAAGTAGAGGGATGGGTTTGTAAATTTGCTGATGACACAAAAGTTGGGGGTGTTGTGGATACTGTGGAGGGCTGTCAAAGATTACAGTGGGACATTGATAGGATGCAGAACTGGGCTGAGAAGTGGCAGATGGAGTTAAACCCAGATAAGTGTGAGGTGGTTCATTTTGGTAGGTCAAATATGATGGCAGAATATAGTATTAATGATAAGACTCTTGGCAGTGTGAAGGATCAGAGGAATCTTGGGGTCTGAGTCCATAGGACACTCAAAGCTGTGGCGCAGGTTGACTGTGTGGTTAAGAAGGTATACGGTGCATTGTCCTTCATCAACCATGAGATTGAGTTTAAGAGCCGAGAGGTAATGTTACAGCTAGATAGGACCCTGGTCAGACCCCACTTGGAGTACTGTGCTCAGTTCTGGTCACCTCACTACAGGAAGGATGTGGAAGCCATAGAAAGGGTGCAGAGGAGATTTACAAGGATGTTGCCTGGATTGGGGAGCATGCCTTATGAGAATAGGTTGAGTGAACTCAGCCTTTTCTCCTTGGAGCGGCGAAGGATGAGAGTTTGTCTGATGAGAGGCATTGATCATGTGGATAGTCAGAGACTTTTTCCTAGGGCTGAAGTGGCTAACACGAGAGGGCACAGTTTTAATGCTTGGAAGTTGGTATAAAGGAGGTGTCAGGGGGTAAGTTTTTTATGCAGAGATTGGTGAGTGTGTGGAATGGGTTGCCGGCGACGGTGGTGGAGGCAGATACAATAGGGTCTTTTAAGAGACTCTTGGATAGGTACATGGAGTTTAGAAAAATTGAGAGCGATGGGTAACCTGAGGTAATTTCTAAAGTAAGTACAGGTTTCCCCCACTATCCAAATGTAGAGCGCTCCTATGAAACCGTTCGTAAGCCAAAATGGCGTAAAGTGAAGAAGCAATTACCATTGATTTATATGGGAAAAATTTTTGGGTGTTCCCAGACCCAAAAAATAACCTACCAAATAACACTAAAACCTAAAATAACACTAACATATAATGAAAGCAGGAATGATATAAAAAGTACACAGCCTATATAAAGTAGAAATAAAGTATGTACAGTGCAATTTCACTTAACAGAATCAGGAAGTTTGAGCCAAAATCAATTTGTTGAAAAAAAAAATCGGCATGTACATGCATGTGCACGTCATGCATTTGCATGTACACGCATGTCATGCATGCACATGTACACACATTCGCATGTCACACGTGCACACACCTACCCCCGCAAGGCTTCATGGTCATGGTAGTCTTTCTCGGGGTAAACACAAGTTTAAAGTGAGTGCAAACAACAGGAATTCTGCAGATGCTGGAAATTCAAGCAACACACATCAAAGTTGCTGGTGAATGCAGCAGGCCAGGCAGCATCTCTAGGAAGAGGTATAGTCGACGTTTTGGGCCGAGACCCTTCGTCAGGACTGATTTAAAGGTGCCTGGTTTAAAGTGAGTGTCTTTTTTCGTAAAAGTGAAAATCCTCTTTCCGTTAACGAAAATAGGTACTAATGTAGGTCTTTCGTAAAAGCGAAATGTCGTAAAGAGAACGTTCTGAAAGCGGGGGACACCTGTACATGTTCGGCACAGCATTGAGGGCCGAAGGACCTGTATTGTGCTATAAGTTTTCTATGTTTCTATGTCAAAGGTATATGTCGGCTGGGATTCTGGCAGGACTTGTGTTGCTTTTCAGCCTCCTGATGGCATCATGGACCTCTTTCATCCTGGGAGGATCCCCCATTTCCTCTCTCAAGTCTCTGGAGGATTCAATTATTAAACTCTGGTTCAGCAGTACTGTCACAGTTAAGAAGTTCTTGAAAGTACTCTTTACATCGGTCATTGATATCCTTTCAATCCTTAAGCAAGTTCTTCCCATCCTTTGAGCACACGGGTTTAATTCGACGTGTAAGAGGTTTCTTCTTTTACGTTACTGTGTAGGCTAATTAAAATGGCTTCTTTGTTATGTTAACTGCTGAGAAAATTCTCTCTCTAGCAGCTTGTTTTGGTTATAGAGTGAGTTGTATTTTGTTGCTAACCAATTGGGATAGATGTTATTCTTTTTTGTGTGTCTGTAAGCTATTGTATGCGCGGGTTTTTGGGCAGAAGGCACGATGGGGAGAGAGAGAGTGGACGCGATGCTGTGAGCTGGCTGATGGGACGGACCCCAAGCCGCAATCCGAGGTTCAGGGTCTTCAGCGAGGAGAGGAGATGAAGACAGACTCGTGGAGTGTCTGGTTGATCACCGTGGTTGGTCCCAGGCGGCGGGTCGAGGTGGTCGGAGGGAATCGAATGGTGAAAAGAGGACCGTTACTAGAGCTCCAACTGGTGTGCACGAAGAGATTGAACTTTGATAAGTTTGGCGCCTTTTACTTTCCTTTTATATTTTATCTCTATTAATTATATAGTTCCAGTAAATTCCAGTGAATTGTAATCATTTAATCGTATATGGTGTATTATCTGTTATTTGGTGGGGTGGGGTACATCACACTGCATCCACACAAACTTGATTACCCAGTTTGGTGGGGCCGAAGGCTGCTCCCCCTAGACGACAGCGAGTTGAGCGAGCCTGAGGCTTACCGGGGGAGCTACATTTGGGGGCTTAGTCTGAGATTGGATTCAGTGGTGTGCTGCCTGAGTGTCCTGTTTAAATCAGTAATGTGTGTCTCTGTGGGATTGCTGGTTATTACTGCATGTGTGTTGAGTGGAGTCTTTGAGTTCAGATTAGTGCTGACGAGTTGGTGGTGGGACCAGGGGCTGTCCATACTGTTAGGAGAGAGAGGAAACAGTGGTCTGATTCAGAGATAGTGTCTGCGAATAAATGTTCCAGCTATGGCAGTCTCCGCCTGGCTTTTGGGATATTGTCCACCCCTAAAGGGGTGGAGGCATAAGAGATGTGGGCGGAGTGAATCGCTCAGTTGTTAGATGAGTGGCAGTGCCTCAGTTGAGGGAGAGCGACAGGAATTGGTTGAAAGTTTGAGTAGGCGGGCTGTTGACAGTGTTAGAACTGTCAGGTTCAATTACACCATAGTGACAGCTGCCAGTTATCTGAAAGAGGGGGAAAAGTTTTCGGTGTATCTTCTGTGGCTAGGAGGGTAGCTAAATTTCTTGCAGTGCCGGGGGATCATTTCAAGGGATCAGCCCCTCCCTCAATTGTTCAGCTGAGCAGAGGGGTGTCGGGAAACTTAGTGGAGGCCCTGTGGGGGAACGGCTTGGGGTCTCTGGGGGAGCACGTTTCCAGCAATGTACCAGGGAACTTCCGAAAGGAAAAGACCCTATTCCTGAAGGCTTAGAGGGACCACGCCCCAGTGTGTCGTTACGGATAGATGGAAGCTATGCTAAAGCCATCCTCGACACCGGGGCGCAGGTCAAGTTGTTGTACAGTTCATTTTACAACCAATGTCTGAAGCATTTACCCTTGACAACATTAAGTGCACTGGTGTTCATGGGGGCATTGTCTGTGCACCCAGCATTTCAAGCTGCTTGTGAGGACGTGTGTAGCAGCCTTGGGCTGGTACCAAATTTAAACGAGAGCCAATTGTGGTACGGCCTGGGGGAAGTATCTGAGGGTGAGACCCTCTTAGTAGAAGCTCCGAAATGCCATGAGGGAGGGGAGTTGACCGCTGAAGACACCTCGGTGAGAGGGAGGTCGCGGTGACTGGACCCTGTAGCCATGGAAGACGTAGGCGGTGTAGGTGTGGATTGTAGGACTCTGAACAGGCTCACTGTCATTGACCAGAATACGGCCCTGAGGGCCGAAGACGCTATGGTCTGTTTGTATGGTGCAACGTGGTTTAATGTGCTGGATCTGAGGAGTGGATATTGCCAGATCCCGATGAGTG
The DNA here is from genome assembly GCF_030028105.1 of Mobula birostris. Lineage (NCBI taxonomy): Eukaryota > Metazoa > Chordata > Chondrichthyes > Myliobatiformes > Myliobatidae > Mobula > Mobula birostris. Next base: position 61,907,356 of record NC_092381.1, on the reverse strand, counting down.
AGGCCAACAAGGAGAAGACAGCCGTTATAGGTTCCCTAGGATTCTTTCAATCCGAGAAGGTGCCCCAGGGCATATCCGGAGCCCCTGCAATCCTTCCGCGGGGCATGAGGAAGTCCATGGGGGATGTAGAAGTGTTTGGAGTTTTGGCGTATGTGGATGAACACCTAGGGTTTGGATTCGCCTTGGGGGACGATGATGTGAGGCAAGGGCTGGAGCCTGGGACAACGTAGGTTAGTTGGAATGTAATCAAGTGCTGGTGGTGTGAAATATTGCCAAAGGATACAGTGGGATATAGATCAGTTGTAGATAAGGGCAAAGAAATTGCAAAAAGAGCTTAACTTGTCCAAATGTGTAATGCAAGAGAAGCTTGGATGATGAGAGAAGTTGTAAATTTAGTCAGAAAGGAAGTAAATGTAAGGGTGAGGGTATTTGAGGAATATAGACAACACAAGGAATTAAGAGTGCCTAATGGGGATGTAAAATGTCCTTAGCATGTCATAGTAAATACATTTAAAAACAAGAGAATGACCAGGGAGCGGGCAGGACAGTTCAAAGACCAAGGAAGGAATTTATGCCTGGAGTTGAAGGATGTCAGTGAAGCAATGATGTTGTTTCCATTGGTATTCACTCAGAAGGAGGACATGGAGTATGGTGAGACTAGTGTTCAGTTTTTTAATATGCTGGAGAATTTTGAGATCAAGAAGAAGATTGTGTTGGGTCTTTTCAAGAGCATTAAGGTGGATAAATCATTGATGTTTGATGGGATCTATTTCAGGTTATTGAGAGAGGCAAGAGAGGAGATTGCTGGGCCTTTGAAGATCTTAGTATACTTTCTAGCTTTGAAGGCAGAGAGTAGAGATAAAGGGATCATTTGCTGGATGAGGTCCTGAGGTTCTATGGAATAGCAAATGTTGTTCTTTTGTTCAAGGAGGGAAATGGGGATAATCCAGGAGATTGTAGGTCTGTGACCCTCACATTAAAGGTATTGAAGACAGAGGATTCTTAGGGATAGGATTTACCCACATTTGAAAGAACATGGGCTAATTAGGGACAGTCAGCTTGGCTTGCTTTGGTTGCCTCCTCAAAAGATGCAGTGATTGAAGGTAAGGCAGTGGATGTTATCTATGTGGACTTTGGCTAGGTCCCCCAGGGTAGATTGATTGAAAAGGTTAAGATACATGGAATCCATGTAAATTAGTAGTTTGGATTTGGAATTCACATCCATAGCAGATAGGGTAGCGGTGGAAAAGTGTTATTCTAGATGGAAGCTTGTAACCAGTGATGCTCTGCTGGAATCAATGCTGATACTGACTTGGCTGCAAATGTCGATGGGTTGGTTAATAACCTTGCAGATGACACAAAAATTGGTGGAATTGTGGACAGTGAAGATGCTCATCAAAGGACACAGTAGGATATAGAATAGTTGTTATTGATGGAGAAGTTTTGATTGTTTAATCCATGGTATTGGTATACAGAAGGGTTTTGGTGCCCATGTCCATAGCTTGCTGAAAGTGACAGTGTTGATAGATATTGGTAAAGAAGATGTATGCCTTCATTGCTCGGAGCAAAGAGTATAAGAGTTTGGAATTCTTGATGCAGTTATATTATACGTTGGTTAGGCCACACTTGGAATATTGCACACATTCTGATCACCACATTACCGGAAGGACGTGGAGGTTTTAGGGGAAGGTTCAGAGAATTTGATCAGGATGCTAATTGGATTAGAGGGTGTAACCCTCAGGTTCGGTCAGTGGCATTAGTCTAGGGGAAGATGCTCTCCAGCCCGCCAAACCTGTGAAATCTCGTTTTGCAGATGCTGCATGATGTTTTCCCCTGTTACAAATCAGTACTGCGAAAAAACAAACAGTACACCATATGCAATTACATGATTTAGCTTTATAATTATTAATTTGACTAGCGGGTTAGTAAAGAAAACAAAGGGGCCAATTTTAATGAAACAGTCTAATGCGCACATTGGTGCTCATCATTTTCCTGTCAGTTTGTTCTCCATCGATTTCCCTGGGCGTTGTCAACTCCCGACCCCATTCCACATCCACTCAGTCTTGCAGTCTACGACCTCTCCATTCTGGTATCTTCTCTCTCTAGCTTCCGCCAAACAAAAGCCCACAAATACCTCGCTGTCGGACATACAAGAAAGAAAACTACTCCTCTCATTGGACGCCACACATTCCAAAGCCCCCGTTATCTCTAGTCATAACCCAAACACTGCTGCTAGAGAGAAACCGTTACATTAGCAGTGAAATCTTCCCCAGGTTGTTATAAGGGTATTACAGGTCCACAATCCCTTATCCGAAATCCTTGGGGCCAGTTACATTTCGGAATTCAGAATTTTTCAGATTTCAGACCCCCCTCCCCCGATAACAAAAAAACACGTATGCTCAAGTCCCTTATTTAACCTGTATCAGTGCAGTGGACTTTAGGACCCAGCGGCGCACCAAACCTACGCACATCCTCCCGTATAATTTAAATCATCTCTAGATTACTCATAATACCTAATACAATGTAAATGCTATGTAAATAATCGTTATACTGTATTGTTTAGGGAATAATGACAAGAAGAAGTGTTATTTCCAACAAAAACATTCAATAAAACATAAAATACACAGCTTCAAACAAACCGAATCAAGCTCATGGTAAATGACTTATTGGAATAAATATAGAACGTCATTGTCACTGTCACTATAAAACTTCAGTAACTTGTCTTTGTTTATTTAAATCATATACAGTGGTAGTTCCGACACTATTTACTTCAGTAAGACGCCGCACAGACACACCACCATCAAGCTTCTGCAATAACTCCACTTTCTGCGTTATTGATAGAGAGGATTCCTTCTCTTTTTCTCGTTGTTACCCATAGGGGTATCTGCAGCTCTTTCTGATATTTTCACAGTGAAATTAAACACAAAGTCAACAGTGAACACAAAATATCAGCAAACAGCAAATGCACATGTAACCAGTACAAACGCTGAGCCACAACTGATGTCTGGTGGCCTCTGCTAGTGCTGCCACGTCACACCTGAGTGACGTCAGCTGTTGGTGAAAAGAACTTCTGTTTTCGGAGCTTTTTGGATTTCAGAATTTCGGATAAAGGAATGTGCACTGTAGTTATAGAAGTTGGACAAACTTGGGTTATTATCTCAGGAGAGTCTGAGGCTAAGGGGAGACCAGATGGGAGTTTATAACATTGAGGAGCATAAGTGGGATCACAGAATTTCTTTCCCAGGATAGAAATGTTGAATGCTGGAGGGTATACATTTTAGGTGAGAGAGGCATATTTTAAAGGAGATACATAAGCAATTTTCTTTCCCCTGGAGAGGTGGTAGTATCTGGGCAGTATCGGAAATAGTTATCTTAGTAGCATTAAAGAAACTCTTAGCTAGGAGTATGGAGGGATATGGATCATGTGCAAGCAGAAGGGATTAGTTTAATATGGCTTCGTGCTCGGCACAAACAAGATATTAAGAGATATGAGGCACCTCCAATATCTGTCACTTGGAAATTTAGACCCTTTGTCAGAAGCAGTCATGAAGAAACTAGTATTTATTAGTAACTTAATTGTAGCTATAAAAAATACTAGGACTTCCTAAATAGTCCCTTAGGATTGAGCATAATTTGTTTTTATGGTAGTTATCTACCTTTTGAGGTAGTTGAATCCTCTGTGGGACCTGCAGACTTTACCATTCATCAGAAAGGTGTAGCTAAGTGGGCTAGTGCATAGGTTGATTGGGTTCTTGTGCAGTTCTCTTGCTTGTTCTTGGACCTCACACAAGGGAACCTCAAAGTATTCTATGCCATACTGGATGCTTCTTCACTACTTTGAGCAATATTGGGCAAATGATCCAAGAGTTGATGAGGCTGTTAATTGTAAGTTTTGTGGACATCATTCTGTTGTATCTTGAAAATTGATGGCTGTGATAGTATTTGGAACAGAGTGGTTGCCTTTGAAATCGGATGTTGGATTACAGATGTTGCGGTTTGTGCATCAAAGCAGGCTGAGCACTGTGATACTGATTTGGAAGAGGGTGCTGACATTGGTTTACTCATCCTGCAGACAGATTTGGAGGACTGCAGGGGCGCTGTAGTACTCCAAGGTATTGTGTACATTTTCATAACATGTCCATTTGTGTTTTTCATTTATAAAAAAAAGCAGGGGTCACTACTAATGCGCAGCCACTAAAATTGGTGTTGTTTGAGGCCTTGGTCCTTGAACACATTCTTCTGCACCTAACAAAAGACTCTAACTGGCAGGTGGCTCCTGGAAATGGGAGACAATTAGTATTAAACAGAATCTCTAGATGGATATGAATTAATGGAAGGTAGTTGCTTAGTGGACATTATTCTAAGTGAAGGACCTCAGGCTTCCAGATGTAACTGTTAAGGTTCATCTTATATGTATGGCTTCTAAATATGCACATATGCAAGTAATATGTTTGAACTTGATCTGTTATAAAGCCAGTATGAATCCAGCCCAAGTAGAAAACAAAACTTCTTGAATGAACCAAATTCCTGCTTTGTGCAATGACATGCCAGAATTATTCTTGGTGCAAGTTCATGACAACCTTCCCTTCATGTTTGACGAGGAAAGCACGCAGAGAGATTTGATGCTATGAATATGACCATCTTCAGAAAAGGAGAAATAATTAGGGAAGTATACTGACTGCTGCAGGGAAGTTATTACAAGAATTTGCCATAACTAGAAACATAGAAAGCCGACAGCACAATACAGGCCCTTCAGCCCACAGAGCTGTGTCGAATATGTCCTTACCTTAGAAATTACCTAGGGTTACCCTTGGCTCTCTATTTTTCTGAGCTTCATGTACCTGTCCAGGAGTCTCTTAAAAGACCCTATTGTATTTGCCTCCAGCACCGTCACCAGCAGCCCATTCCACGCACTCACCACTCTCTGTGTAGTAAAAAAAAAACTTACCCCTGACATCTCTGCTGTACCTACTTCTAAGCACCTTAAAACTGTGCCCTCTCGTGCTAGCCATTTCAGTCCTGGGAAAAAGCCTCTGACACGATCATGCTTCTCATCGTCTTATACACTTCTATCAGGTCACCTCTCATCCTCTCTGAAACGTAAATGGTGTGCTGCACGTCAAGAAACACAATGGACATCTAATAAAAGTCTAAGAAAAGTTCTGGGTGCATTATAAAGAAAACTTCTGGGTGCATCCTAAAAAAAAAAAGTGAGCAAGGGCAGTTGGTGCATTTTGTGTGCCACAGTTCCTGAGGAGACATTGGATTGCATAGAGGGAGAGGGAGTTTGAACAAGCCTGTGGAGGTAGTCACTTTGTGTACCACAGTTCCCAAAGAGACATTGTGCATAATTTGGCATTTGGCAAGATACAATAAAAAGTTAGGTTTAAGTGGAGCAGCCATTGTGTGAAAGGGCCAATATTGGATGGGGAGTTGAGGCTTTGGATTATTGAGGCTTCAGCAAGGAGAGGCATAGGTCATAGATTTTTTTTTGTTACTTATTCTTTCTTTCCTATTACACCATTAGAGCAGTGGGGGTGCTAGACAGGAGAATGGAATACTCTTCTTGTGTATGTGTAAAGGCAAGGAGACCTTCAGTGTTCCTGACAACTATACCCGCAAGAAATTCATCCAGCTGCAACTTCTAATAGATCAGGTTAGAGATGCTGTTAATTGACAGGACATATGGGAAGGTAGTTACACCCAAGGTGCAGAACACAGGTAACTGGGTGACCTTCAAGAGGGGTAAAGTCGATAGGCAGTCAGTGTAGAGTACCCCTGTGGCTGTACCCCTCAACAACTAGCATACCGCTTTGGATACTGTATAGGGGGATGACCTAGCAGAGGAAAGTCACAATGGTCAGGTTTCTGGCACTGAGTCTGACTCTGGGTCAGAATGGAAGGCGGGAGAAGAGGTGAGCTGCAGTGATCGGAGATTCTTTGTCTAGGGGAACAGAAAGGACGAGAATAAGATTCCCGGATGGTATGTTCCCTCCAGGATGCCAGGGTCAAGGATATTGTGGACTGAGTCCACAGCATTTTTAAGTTGGAGGGTGAGCAGCCAGAACTCATGATTCACTTAAGTACCAATTACATTGGACCCTCTTCCAGAGAAGGTGGGACTGTAGAGAACGGACAGTTTGCACCTGAACTGAAGAGGGCTAGTAGCTTTGCAGGAATGTTTGCTTGTGCTACACAGGGGAAATGGGGTGGGGTGGGGGTGGAGTTTAAACTGGAGTTGCAGGCAAATGTGAATTGGAGCACCAGAGTGGATAGTGGGGTGGTTGTGGAGAAAGATGTTGTTAAGCCTACATACTAAGTCAGGAATCGGAAGATTGAGCAAGGAGTATTGTAGGAAAGACCGATAAGCTTTGGGCACAGATCAACACATGCAATGGTGACATTGTAGCCATCAGTAAGGTTTGCAGGAGGGGCAGGACTGGCAGCTTAATGCTTCGGGGTGTCAATGCTTTAGACTTGATAGAGCAGGAGGAATTAAAGGGGGAGGGTTGACATTACTAGTCAGGGAAAATGTCGTGGTAGTACTCAGTAAAGAGTGGAGAACTTGTCTAATGAGGTTTTATGAGTAGAAATGGGGAATAAAAAAGCTATGACCATGTCAATTGGATGATATTAGCGACTACTCATAAATCTGTGGGATTTAGAGGAGCAAATTTTTAGAGGGATTGCAGACTGTTTTTAAGAGACATAAGGTTGTGATAGGCAGACATCCCACCTCTCCCGGAAGATCCGGGAGTCTCCCGCATATCAATAGTGGCTCCCTGACACCCGGAAATTATATACAATATCCCGGAAATAGATTTTTTTGAGAGGGAGAGGGAGAGCGAGCATCCTGATTGGTCTCTCTTCGTGCTAAGAGTGGTCCCCAACCACTGGACCATGAGGAAACAATATGATTTGGCGATATGTAACTATATGAGTCATTTGCACCTTTCCTCATTCCCTGTCACGCACTGTTGAACTTGAACGCACGCAAGATCATTACACGCGTGTCATCCATGTCAGTGCGGGAAGAAGATCAACTCCTCGAGCTTGTAAATGACGATGGGCTGAAAAGTTTGTTTGACATAACATCTCTGCCGGCATTCTGGATCAAAGTCAAGGCTAAATATCCTGAGATAGCCACGAAAGCACTGAAAACGTTGCTTCCATTTCCAACATCATATCGCTGTGAAGCGGAGTTTTCTGCAATGAATGCAACGAAAACTAAATTGTGGAATAGACTAGACATAAGGAACCCCCTTCGAGTATTGCTGACTCCCCTCACCCCTCGATGGGACCGTCTTGTTGCAGGGAAACAAGCCCAGGGCTCGCACTGATTCGGCGATATTGGTGTGTTGCAATGATTTTATATGTTCATACGGGGAAAATATGCGCTGTGTGTTTAATATCCAAACATTACTTAAAATGTTATCACCTATATTCTGGTCGTGATTAACATCCCCCCCCCCCCCAGTTGGCTGCTCTGCAAGAATATTGTCAATATTAAACCGGTCTGTGGTGCAAAAACAGTTGGGGACCCCTGCTAAGTAGACCTATCAGTTTTCTCTGTGAGCGGGCTTTACAGTCGACCTCAAAAATAATGACAGTGTTGCTCGCTGCACTGTTTGCAACAGTGAATTTTCTATTGCCTATGGTGGGTTAAAATGTAAAAGACATGTTGAGGTGAGTTTAACAGGTGTCATTTGTTCATTAGCATAGCTAACGTTATTTAAACTAGCTGGCTGACTGGCTGCTAAGGAGCTACGCTATTGATGTCCTACGTGATGAGGCCAAACTCCGTGTAGACTTGCTTAAAGTTGTAATAGAATAAACATGATAATATAATATAATATAAGTGCAAACACAAAATAATTTGCAGATGCTGGGGTCAAAGCGACACTCACAACACGCTGGAGGAACTCAGCAGGTCTGGCAGCATCAGTGGAAAAGATCGGTTGACGTTTCTGGCTGGAATCCTTCGTCAGGACTGTAGGGGGAAGGAGCAGAGGCCCTATAAAGAAGGTGGGGGGAGGGTGGGAAGGAGAAGGCTGGTAGGTTCCAGGTGAAGAACCAGTAAGGAGAAAGATAAAGGGGTGGGGGAAGAGAGGCAGGGAGGTGATAGGCAGGAAAGGTGAAGAAAGAATAGGAGAAAACACAATGGGTAGTAGAAGGAGGCAGAACCAAGAGGGAGGAGGTAGGCAGCTGGGGGAGAGGGCAGAGTGATGTAGGGGAAGGGAGGGGGAGGGAATTACCAGAAGTTGGAGAATTCTACGTTCATACCAAGGGGCTGGAGACTACCTAGACTGTATATGAGGTGTTGCTCCTCCAACCTGAGTTTAGCCTCATCATGGCAGTAGAGGAAGCCACGTACAAACATATCTGAGTGGGAGTGGGAAGCACCGTTGAAGTGGGTGGCTACTGGGAGATCCTGTCTGTTTTGGCGGACGGAGCGGAGGTGCTCGATGAAGCGGTCCCCCAATCTGCATCGGGTTTCACATCAGTGAAATCCTCTACATCCTCTACATCTGTGAAACCTGACGCAGATTGGGGGACCACTTCGTCGAGCACCTCCGCTCCGTCCGCCAAAACAGACAGGATCTCCCAGTAGCCACCCACTTCAACGGTGCTTCCCACTCCCATTCAGATATGTCCGTACGTGGCCTTCTGTACTGCCATGATGAGGCTAAACTCAGGTTGGAGGAGCAACACCTCATATACAGTCTAGGTAGTCTCCAGCCCCTTGGTATGAATGTAGAATTCTCCAACCGGTAATTCCCTCCCCCTCCTTTCCCCTATCCCTATGTCACTCTGCCCCCTCCCCCAGCTGCCTACCTCCTCCCTCTTGGTTCCACCTCCTTCTACTACCCATTGTGTTTTCCCCTATTCTTTCTTCACCTTTCCTGCCTATCACCTCCCTGCCTCCCTTCCCCCACCCCTTTATCTTTCCCCTTACTGGTTTTTCTCCTGGAACCTACCAGCCTTCTCCTTCCCACCCTCCCCCCGCCTTCTTTATAGGGCCTCTGCCTCTTCCCCCTACAGTCCTGACGAAGGGTTCCAGCCCGAAACGTCGACCGATCTTTTCCACTGATGCTGCCCGACCTGCTGAGTTCCTCCAGTGTACTGTGAGTGATGTATAATATAAGCGCATATTTTAATGTCACATTTTCTGCATATACCCAACTTGGTTTACAGATTAGACAAAATCACTAAACAAAGTATTACATACACCCTTGGAGGTCGACGGGCGGAGGGGGGGTGGATATGGTGTTGTGGGGGGGTAGGGGTACCTCCCTGAAATGAGTTTTTGCAGGGTGGGATGTCTGGATAGGTGATTTTAACTTTCCACATATTCACTGACCCTCCCATACTGTAAAAGGGATAAATAGGAAAGAGTTTGTAAAATGTGTTCAGGAAAGTTTCCTTAATCAGTATATAGAAATCCCAACTAGAGAGAGTGCGATACTAGATCTCCTATTAGAGAATGAGACAGGGCAGCAGGGACATTTGCACTTTACATCTAGTGATCACAATACTATTAGTTTCAAAGTAAATATGCAGAAAGATAGGTCTGATCTGGTCTGTTGTTTGAGATTCTGAGTTGGAGAAAGGCCAACTTTGATGGTATCAAAAAGGATCTGGTAAGTGTAGATTGAGACAGGCTGTTTTCTGGCAAAGGTGTACTTGGTAAGCGGGAGTCCTTCTAAAGTGAAATTTTGAGAGTACAGTGTTTGTATATTCCTGGCAGAGTAAAAGGCAAGGGTAACAGGTATTGAGAATCTTGGTTTTGAGCAATTTTGAGGCCCTGGTTAAGAAAAAAAGAGTTGTATAGCAAGTATAGGCAGGTAGGAATAAATGAAGCCATGGACCATATAAAAATTAGAGTTCAGAGTTCAAAGTTCAAAGTAAATTTTATTATCAGAGTACATGTATATCACCATATACAACCTTGAGATTCATTTTCTTATGGACATACTCAACAAATGAATAGAATAGTAACTATAACAATATCAATGAAAGGCTCCCCAACCAGAGTGCAGAAGATAAACTGTGCAAATGTAAAATGAAGAAACAATAATATAAATATAAGCATTAAATATCAAGAACATGAGATGAAGATTCCTTGAGAGTGAGTGCATTGGTTGTGGGAATGTTTCAGTGGTAGGGCAAGTGAAGTTGAGTGAAGTCATCCTCTTTGTTCAAGAGCCTGAAGGATGAAGGGTAGCAATTGTTCCTGAACCTGGTGGTGTGAGTCCTGAGGTTCTTGTACCTTCTTTCTGATGGCAGAAGCGAGAAGAGAGCGTGCCTGGGTTATGGGGGTCCCTGATTTGCTCAATGGTTGGGAGTGCTTTTCCTGTGATGGACTGAGCCGTATCCACTAATTTTGCAGAATTTTCCATTCAAAGGCATTGGTGTTTCTATACCAGGCTGTGATGCAGCCAGCCAATATACTCCCAACTACACATCTATAGAAGTTTGTCAAAGTTTTAGATGTCATGCCAAATCTCTGCAAACTCCTAAGGAAGTAGAGGCTCTGCTGTGCTTTCTTCATAATTGCACATGTGTGCTGTGCCCAGGATGGGTCCTCTGAAATAATATCACTGAGGAACTTAAAGTTGCTAATCCTCTCCACCATGGTCCTCTAATGAGGGCTGACCCATGGACCTCTGGTTTCCCTCTGTAATCTATAATCAGTTTCTTGGTCTTGCTGACATTGAGTGGGTAGTTGTTGTTTTGAAACCACTCAGCTAGATTTTCAGTCTCCCTCCTATATGCTGATTCATCACCACCTTTGATTCGGCATACAACAGTGGTGTCATCAGCAAACTTAAATATTGCATTGGGACTGTGCTTAGCCACACAATTGAATAGAGCAGAGGGCTAAGCGCACAACCTTGTGGTGCATTTGTGCTGATGGAGATTGTGGAAGAGATGTTGTTACCATTCCGAATTGACTGGAAATTCAGGATCCATTTGCACAAGGAGGTATTGAGGCTAGGGTCTTGACACTCATTGATTAGTTTTCAGGGGTTGATGTTTTTGTATACTGAGCTGTAGTAATAAAGAGCATCCTGTTGTTTGTGTCTTTGCTGTCCAGATGTTCCAGAGGAGAAGTTGTTTCCTGTCCTGAGAAAAATCAGGGTGGATAAATCCTCAGGGCAAAATGCACCTGACGAGGTGTACCCTCAGCCCCTGTGGGAGGGTAGTGTAGAAATTGCAGGAACCTTAGCAGAGATATTTAAAACATCTTTGCTACGGCTGAGGTGCCAGAGGATTGGAGGATAGATAATGTTGTTCAGTTGTTTAAGAAAGGCCCTAAGAATTTATTTTATTTATTTTATTCAGAGTTACAGTGCAGGTAAAGCTTTTTGGCCCATTGGGCAGCATTGTCCAGCAACCCACCTATTTAATGCTAGCCTAATCACAATGACCAATTAACCTGTTAACTGGTACGTCTTTGGGCTGTGGGAAGAAATTGGAGCACCCAGAGGAAAGTCATGCACATGGGAAGAATGCACAAACTCCTTGGAGGATGCCAGCATTGAACTTCAAACTCCAACAGCCCGAGCTGTAGTAGTTTTGTGCTAACTACTATGCCACTGTGGTGCCCCAATAAGCCAGGAAATTATAGGCCAGTGGACCAGACATCAGTAATGGGGAAGTTATTAGGAAAGTATTAAGTATGAACTAGATATATGGGTATTTGGATAGACAGTGACTGATTAAGGATAGTCAACATGGCTGTGTGCCTAGAAGGTCATGTCTAATCAATCTTAGACTTTTTTGAGGAGGTTTCCAGATAAATTGATGAAGGTAAGGCAGTAGATGTTGTCTACATGAAATTTAGCAAGGCCTTTGACAATGTTCCCCATGGGAGGTTAGTCAAGAATGTTTAGTCACTTGGTATTCAAGATGAGGTAGTAAATTAGATTGGACATAGGTTTCGCGAGAGAAGCCACGGAGTGGTAGTGGATGGTTACTTCTCTGACTGGAGGCCTATAAACAGTGGTGTGCTGCAGTTATTGTTGTTGTTTGTTATCTATTTCAATGCTGGATGATAATGTAAACTGGATCAGCATATTTGCAGATAACATCAAGATTGGGGGCGTGGCAGACAGTGAGAAAGACTACTTAAAGCTTGCAGCAGGATCTGGATCAGCTGGAAAAATGGGCTGAAAAATGGTAGATGGAATTTAATGCAGACAAGTATGAGGTGTTGCACTCTGGGAGGACGATAGGTGAGCAGAAAGGTACTAGGGAGTGTGTAGAACAGAGCAATCTGGGAATACAGATCCAAAATTCCTTGAAAGTGGAGTCACAGGTACGTAGGGTCGTAAAGAAAACTGTTGGCACATTGGCCTTCATAAATCAATGTATTGAGTTGGGGTATTATGTTGAAATTGTAAAAGGTGTTTGAGAGGCCTAATTTGGAGTATTGGGTGGAGTTTTGGTCACCTACCCACAGGAAAGATGTAAGAAATACTGAGAGTGCAAAGAAGATTTACAAGGATGTTGCTGGACCTTGAGGACCTGAGTAATAGGGAAATGTTGAATAAGTTAGGACTTCATTCTTTAGAATATAGAAGATTGTGTGGAGATTTGATAGAGGTATACAAAGTTGAGGGGTATAGATAGGGTAAATGCAAGCAGGCTTTTTCCATTGAGATTGGGTGAGACTACAACTGGAGGCCATGTGTTAAAGGTGAAAGGTGGAATGTTGAAGGGGACCATGAGGGGGAATGTCTTCACTCAGGGAGGTGAGAGTATGGAACAAACTTCCAGTGCAAGTAGTGGACTTGGGTTTGATTATAACATTTAAGAGAAATTTGGATAGGTACATGAACGGGAGGTATATGGAGGGCTATGGTCTAGGTGCAGGTCAGTAGGACTCAGCAGATTAATAGTTCAGAACAGGCTAGATGGACTGAATAGCCTGTTTCTGTGCTGTAGGGTTCTGTGACTCTAAACCAGTCTTCGTGCTAGCCCTTTTGTTGAAGTTCCTTGGCCCCAGGTTGATGCTACTTTCTCTTAACTATGTTGCATCAGCTTTACTCATTCCTTTCTCTGATTCACCTTTTCCTACTCCCTCATCCTATATGAATGCTATTTAATCTGGAGAGCATTTTGAATTGGGTATTATTTCATTGTACCTGGAATAATTTTCCTACTGCACCTTAAGAAACGTCCCTGTAAAGTGAAGGGGAAGGAATATCTTCAGGGACTGGGTGAATCCAATATAAAATACTGTGAAAGGAGAATACCAGTGGAAGAGTAGGTTCGGGCTGAAGATTCTGAGAACTTCCAGTTTTTTAAGGGATTTTGAGAAGTAACAGATACATTGGGTCATCATAGTTAGAACATAGAATAGTACAGCACATTACAGGCCCTTCAGCCCGCAATGTTATGCCGACCCTCAAACTCTGCCTCCCACCTTAAATTCCTCCATATACCTGTCTAATAGTCTCTTAAACTTCACTAGTGTATCTGCCTCCACCACTGACTCAGGCAGTGCATTCCACGCACCAACCACTCCCTGAGTAAAAAACCTTCCTCTAATATCCCCCTTGAACTTCCCACCCTTTAAAGCCATGTCCTCTTGTATTGAGCAGTGGTGCCCTGGGGAAGAGGTGCCGGATATCCACTCTATCTATTCCTCTTAATAACTTGTACACCTCTATCATGTGTCCTGTCATCCTCCTCCTCTCCAAAGAGTAAAACCCTAGCTCCCTTAATCTCTGATCATAATCCATACTCTCCAAACCAGGCAGCATCCTGGTAAATCTCCTCTGTACCCTTTCCAATGCTTCCACATCCTTCCTATAGTGAGGCAACCAGAACTGGGCACAGTACTCCAAGTGTGGCCTAATCAGAATTTTATAGAGCTGCGTCATTACATCGCGACTCTTAAACTCTATCCCTCGATTTATGAAAGCTAGCACCCCATAAGCTTTCTTAACTACCGTGTCTACCTGTGAGGCAACTTTCAGTGATCTGTGGACATGTACCCCCAGATCCCTCTGCTCCTCCACAATACCAAGTATCCTGCCACAGTAGAGGAGTTTTCACATTTTAAGTTAATTGATTGGATCAGATTAAATTTCCAGAAGCTGAGAGTTAAAAGGGCAAAGGGTAATGGTAAATTGTTAAGCTCTGTGTTCCCACAAACCACTTGATTCTGAACTCTTTAATGATAAATCTTGTGTACTTAAATTACTCTACTTATCTACTACACCAGTATTTCTAATGTGATAGTTTGGATTACATTAAAGACTATTATCCCAAATTAACTGGGCTTTTGTTTCTTAATTTTGCTCCTTGAAAATAATCATTCAAAAATGTGTTTAGTTAGTAAGACTCACATTCTGCCTGGTTCGTTGTTTTGGATATTGTATGTGAGTGAGGAATGATACCTCTGAATCCTAGTGTAGGACAAAAGGTGGGTTTAGTTGAAGATTGATATGTATTTCCAAAGGTAATATTATGTAAAATATATTAAAAAATGAACTTAACACAATAATTAGACGTGCTGAAATGAACAGTTTCATTTTAGAACTTTTGAATCTGTAGGACAGTTTAGGCAGTTTGCCTTCTGGATAACTAAAGTGGTTGATTTTGTGAAAATCATGATGGGAGCAATTGGCTAGCTCTCTTAATACTCTACTTCTCTAATAAGCATTTTATTTTTCATCCACATTTGTTTACTCACCAGCTAATTGGTGGTAGAGCTGACACAATGATTTAAAATAAGCAAGAGCAGAAATTAAATGTTTATTGCTGCTTCAGCATTTGATTAAAAATGGATGATCTTCTATATGTTCTGCTTTCATGTTCAAACTTCATATCCTTAAGTATGCAAGAAAGTTGATCTGTCTTTAATATCCACTGGGATGAGTCACCACAGTCGTTTTGCATTGAGAAATCTAAACATTCACTGTTCACTGGGTAATTTTTTTTCTCATTGCATTTCTCAATTCTGGACACCCCACGTAAGAAAAACTTTATCCCTACATCTGCCTCTAATACCCAATGAGAATTTTGCATGATTTATTGATAGCACCTCTTGTTCCTCAGTCTAGAAAGTAGATGAAGTCATCTATCTTCACTGGACAATTTATCCTAATCTTCCTGCCACCTCATTCTAGGAATCAATGATAGGAAGCTTTGTGTTATTCCCTCTATTGCAAATATATCCTTAAGTGGGGAGATGAGACTTGAGCTCAAGTTGCAGTCTTATTCAGACCCTGTATTGTAGCTTTTTTCTTCTATTCAAATTGTCTAGCAATGAAGATCATCATGCAATTTACCTTCCTAATTGCATCATATGTGAGCACAAAGTCCCCTTTCAATGGCAGCACTTTTCACTCTCTTGCCATTTAAACAAATCTATTTCATGTACCATACTGGTGTAACATTTTTCCATATCATGTTCTATCTTTCTTTCCTCACTATCCATTTGGTATGTCTACACCCCCTAAAGGGACTTGCATGTCTAATACAAGCAATATCTCAGAAAGAGTAAAACTTGTAGATACTCCCTCAATTCTTGCTGCCCTATAACTTTCAATAATTATGGATATACTACAAGGTCTGTTTTTCTAAATCATTAATGTAGGTTTGGAATTTATTAGATCTCAGCATTAATCCCTGTGGTATCTGTTGGATTTGGCTAGGGAAAACACCCCAAACTAATCAGAGTTTGTATTTCTGATTGTTATGCATGTTTCAAAAGTGTATTTTGAGAAACAAAATCGTTCCTTCTGATCTTACACGGTATTGTGGACCAGCCCATAAATCCTGCATGAAGAACGGCTACAAGAAAAATACTCCAAGGCAGTGAATACATCAGGAACATGTTGGTTTCTTTAAGTGAAAACGTTCTTTAAATAAAACAGTAATCACTTTTTACTTGATTTTTTATTTCCAGAAGTCCAGTTTACTTGGAGATCCTCCCTTGTTACTTCAGGGAGCTATGGAGCTTGGATCAAAAATTACATCAAATCCTGGGAAAGGGATTTTGGCTGAATCATCAAAGGGTAAATGGAAATCTTTTGAGTTGCATTACCAATAAATAATAGGATCACCGGAGTCAATCCATGAATGAAATGAATATTAAAGATTTGAAACTAATGTATTGTAAACATTGTGGAACTATTGTGGCTTGTGAGTTCCTCAGAATGGAGTAACAAAATTCCTGTGTAGTTCTTATAACTTCATAATTGTTACTGCCCTCCAGCTTTCTCATCAATAATAATAGATATTTATTACATGCTATGCTGATGCATATCACGGATACAGGTTTTGAACTCATTGGACTTGGGCACCGATCTCTACTGTCATCCTGAAATCATTTGACAAGGCCATTGTAGAGCTTGGAGAATCTGCTGTAGTTGGGACAGGGAATGAGTAGATGAGGAAATGGAGCCATCCTTCCATTATTCATGCTGGATTTCTATATTTTCCCAGTGAATGGAATAAGCTCAAATGCTGTCCTGTATGGTGCTCCTCCATTTTGAGTGATCATAGGCCAGGATTACTACAGGTCAGTAGGAGTACTGACTTGTGGGAATCACATTTACTTATGCTCAAGAATGTCCACTGGGCATTCAAGATGACACTTTTACCATGACCGGGCTTGGAATTCAAAGGCTGCTTTGAGAGACCGGACTGGTGAAGGCTGTGGTGAATTTCTTCTTGGACTGTTGTCAAGGAACCAACAAATAATCAGATTGTGTCAGTATTATAAATCTATATTTGTAAATAAAAGATACAAAAAAAAAACTCATTACATTACATAGGACTATCTTTTGACCAAACCTTAACCATCTTTGTGTATGAATGGGATATTCCTCACATTCACCATCTACTTGGATTTTGATTATTATGTATAGATAATACAGGTGTCCCCCGCTTTTCGAACGTTCACTTTACGAAACCTCACTGTTACGAAAGACCTACATTAGTTACCTGTTTTCGCTAACAGAAGGTGTTTTCACTGTTATGAAAAAAGGCAGTGCGCCGCATGCCCCGAGCAGCTAAGCTCTTCCCCCAGTACTGCATTCTCGCTGGCATTGCTTAAGCACATGCCTGTGTGCAGCCGTTAGCAAGATGAGTTCTAAGGTATCGGAAAAGCCTAAGGGTGTTACACTTAGCGAAAACTTGATATAATTAAGCGTTTTGATCGTGGTGAACGAAGAAAGGAAAAAGTGAGTTTGGCTTGTGGAAGTTGATGAAGATGATGTTGAAGAGGTTTTAGCATCCCATGACCAAGAACTGATAGATGAAGAGCTGATGCAATTGGAAGAGGAAAGGATAACAATCGAAACCGAATGTGGTAGCGAACGGACCGAAAGTGAAGTCGTCCAGGAACTGAACGTGAAGCAACTGCGTGAGATTTTCGCTGCAATGATAAAGTACGACCTTAATTTTGAAAGAGTACGTTGGTTTAGGGCATATTTGCAAGATGGTTTGAGTGCTTACAAAGAACTGAATGATAGAAAAATGCGCGAGGCTAAGCAGTCAAGCATACTGTCGTTTTTTAAGCCTTCCACATCAGCCACAGCAGATGACAAACCTCGACCTTTGACATCGAGGCAGGCAGGCATAGAAGAAGATGACCTTCCTGCCCTGATTGATGAGATGACACCCCAGTGTCCCACCACCCCAACCCCCAGGCCGCAGACCGATACTTTGCCATGGAGAATGTAGCAGTAGCCGGGACGCACCCAACATATCTTTAAGAAAAAAGCCGAAATAAAGAAGCTAATTAATTAGGTGCCACCCGGCACGTAAATGTCGGCCCAGATCAGAGGCGATTGCCGATTGTGTTGCCTCTGATCTGGGCTGACATTTACATGCTGGGCAGCACCTAATTAATTAGCTTGTTTATTTTGGCTTTTTTCTTAAAGATGTGCTGGGTGCGTTCCGGCCACTGCTGTACCCCTGCATTCTTCGCGGATCAGTATCAGTCGGCAGCCTGTAAGGTGGGAGTCACTGCACCACCTCACCCTCCGACGACTCAGCCTAACACACCATCATCAGTGTGCTTGGTGCTGTCTTCCCGATTCCGGTAAGTGATACTACACTGTACATACATTATTTCTACTTTATATAAGCTGTGTATTTTTATGCGTTATTTGGTATGATTTGGCAGCTTCATAGCTTAAAGGTTGCTGGAGAGAGTGTTTCTGCTGAGAGTGCTTGCGTGAGATTTTTGCTATGGAGAACAGTGTGGCAATGATTGTAGAGAAGTATTTCTACTTTATATAGGCTGTGTATCATATCATTCCTGCTTTTACTATATGTTACTGTTATTTTAGGTTTTATGTGTTATTTGGCATGATTTGGTAGGTTAATTTTGGGTCTGCGAATGCTCCCAAATTTTTCCCATATAAATAAATGGTAATTGCTTCTTCGCTTTACGACATTCCGGCTTACAACCTGCTCTACCTTCAGATGGCGGGGGAACCTGTAAAGTGAAGGAACTAGAAGGTGAAATATATTGGCTTTATTTGCATTGTTTCTCCCACTAAAAGAAATGTATTCATATTTCAAAACAAAATTTGAATTTAAAATGCTCACAATTGCTTTGAACATATTTTGACAGTAATTCAACTATTCTGGAATCAACAGATGTTGTTTCATCACAGGTGTTCCAGTTCCTGCATTTCGTGCTGAACTTGCTAAAGCAGCTGCACAGCCAGCAGTGGGGACTTTGCCATTTTGGTCCAGTGAGAGGTTCTTGGGGCAAGAAGTGACTGAGCAGAAAACCTTCGTGGAAAAGTCAAATCTGGTCATGGGGCCACCGCCACTTTCTGCTCCTGTTAGACAGACTCATCTTCAAGGCGTTCCCAATTTTGTTCCAGGTGGCTTTTTGGCCAGCCACCAAAAGGAGCAAACTCAACCAACTACTCCTATGAATGGGAACTTTTGGGTAAGTATTTTGCTGTCTTTTTTCATCCTTTCTACTTCCCATCTCTTAGCAATTAGAAGTATGGAAAATATGACTTGAATTTGTAGTTCTTGCAGTAATGCTGTCTGATAATGTTTCTGTAATGTACGATGAAAAATCTACTGTATCATTGTGCAAAAGCTGGATCTTAAATTAATGCTAGTTTTATTTGAATACCTGAATTTTAAATATAATGAAAGCATGCCATGTGGAATAGTACTGTCTCAAACCCTGAAAATCAATTGAATATTTTTATTTATGTCATCTGCAATTAGGATATCTTCTGTTATTGTGTCATTTGATATCCTTGGAAATAACCTTATATCTGAAGTAACTCAGCAATAATTAATCAAATGAATATATACTTATTTCTTCTATCCAATAACTGATAATCTTGACTCTCTTATCAGTGTGGAGAGTGTTTGTTTAAAACTAAGCTCAAACTTTGGACAATAGTTCATGGATATAACAAATGTAGATTACATGACATTTGGTAAACCTGAAGCCCAATAGTGCTGGTTTTAAAAATCTCTTGCTAAATATAGTACAATGAGTATTGTATTAAGACATTAAAACATCAGCAACATTTATTACTTGTGATAACAAGATGATGAAACTCTACACTTATTAATGTCCAATAAATAGTTTTCAGGAAATGGAGTCTACTATTCTTAATGGTCTTAGCTATTTCAGATCCATGCTTAAGTTTGCTGACAACACAACTGCTGTTGGCAAATCAAAGGTGGTGACAAATCAGCATGTAGGAGGGAGATTGAAAATCTGGCTGAGTGGAGCCACAACAACAACATCTCACTCAATGTCAGCAAGACCAAGGAGCTGATTATTGACTTCAGGAGAAGAAAACTAGAGGTCCTTGAGCCAGTCCTCATTGGGAGGTCAGAGGTGGAGAGGATCAGCAACTTTAAATTCCTTGGTGTAATATCACTGGATCTGTCCTGGGCCCAACGCATAAGTGCAGTCACAAAGACAAGATGGCAGCACCTCTATTTTAGAAGTTTGTGAAGATTCAGCGTGACATCTAAAACTTTGACAAACTTCTATAGGTGTGGAGAGAACATTAACTGGTTCCATCGCGGCCTTGTATGGAATCACCAATGCCCTTGAATGGAGAATCCTACAAAAGTAGTGGATATGGCCCAGTGCATCATGGGTAAAGCCCTCCCTTCTATTGGGCACATCTACACGGAGTATTGTCACAGGAAAGCAGCATCCATCATCAAGGAGCCCTGTCACCCAGACCATGCTCTCTTTTTGCTATTGCCATTCAGAAGAAGGTACAGGATTCTCAGGATCCTCACCACCAGGTTCAGGAACAGATTAACCCTCAACCATCAGGCCTTGAACAAGTGGGAATAACTTCATTCAACTTCACTCACCCATCACTGAACTGTTCCTACAACCTGTGGACTCATTTTCAAGGACTCTTCATCTCATGTTCATTCTCATTCTCTCTCTCTCTCTCTCTCTCTCTCACTCACTCACTCACTCACTCACTCACTCACTCACTCACCCACCTACCCACCCACCCACCCTCCCTTTTGTATTTGCAGGCCAGTTGGTGACGTCAATGTACTTGGATAATAAATTTATTTTGAACTTCCAACTCTAAAAGTACTTCCATTTGTTAGAGGGAACGAGATGATAAATGTCAGCTTGGCCAATATTGTAATCTAATTAAATCAAAGCTTTAATAATGTATGCTTTTTTTTTAACCATGCATCTTATTTTGTAAAAAAATAATTTTCTTAATGGCAGCTGTTTAGGACGCAAACCATTTCATGTTTGCTGGAATAGCAGAGAGAGATATGAGCTAATAATGGAGCCTGCTTGGTATGTTTTTTAAGTCACAAGCATTGTCATTTGATCAAAATGTAAATATTTATGGTATTGCAGAAACTATCTCCAGTCAAAGC
Source organism: Mobula birostris (assembly GCF_030028105.1). Lineage (NCBI taxonomy): Eukaryota > Metazoa > Chordata > Chondrichthyes > Myliobatiformes > Myliobatidae > Mobula > Mobula birostris. The sequence continues at coordinate 61,886,473 of NC_092381.1, read as the reverse complement.
TGGTGCTCAGATATGAGATGTGAGGAGGAAGTGAGGAGTTTGGCTTTAGTTGTAAGGAACCTGATATTTGTATTTGATCGTCAGATTTCAATTTTATCTTTCAATCGCTCTAAATGTATTCTACTTATCTTTAAATCAGCTCGCTTGAATTATGCTTAGTTCACTCAATAGCTCCTCTACACCATGTCAGCCCTAGATAGAGATGTGGGCCTCAGTGAATCTTGCTATCCAATGAGACTTATGAAGTTATTGATGAGATCTAGCAAGCCCTAATTGATAACTAAGCTGTGGGTAGGTTCAGACTGAGACTTCACATTAGAAAGATTTGATGACTTTAATAGGGGCTGGGAAATAAAATCTCATTTCTTTTGAGCCTAAATACTCGTAACAGTGTGTTTTTTAATGTTTCTGACATTTTATTTGAAGGAATTCTAAATATACTTGGAATTTAAATATTAAAGTGCAAATAATTAAAAATAATAAAATGTTTTCCTGTTTTAAGTGTCTTTATTTGTTTTTAATACTTGGCTTCCATTTGTGGATGCTTTTTAAGTGAATAGGAGATTCTCTTTATAAGCCAGCTCTGTACTTCAGACCCAGGATGTACTTATATGCAATCTTTCAAAATCACTGGCTGCAGCCTGCACGGTTCAACCTAATATCATTCTATGTGAGTCAAGAAAATAGTTGATTTTTTAAAACAGTTCAACATTCCATAATGGCTGATTAGTAGAAGAAAATAAACTTGTTAATTCAAAGTCTTGTTTCTGTGCAGAATGCTGCAGTGAGCAACCAATCGTTATTGCTAGGAGTCCCACCAAATGATCTAAAAATACCAAACAATCCCTATCTTAACTTTTGCAATATGCTGCCAAGTCCGAATTTTCATGGTGAGTAATCTGAGGAGGTGTACATTCTGTTAATGGGAATTAACTTGGGATGTGTGTTGTAGAGTGGGGTCTATGGAAAGATGTGGAGGTGTTGGTGTGGAGGCATGGGGTGCTGTGACAAAGGAGGAAACTGGCTAGAATTTATGTGACGACAACAAGGGGATTTTCTTCACAACCATCAGAACTTGCTGCCTTCTCTTCCCCTGTACAGCCAGTCTGATTAAACAAAACAATGGACGTATTCATATCAGGTAGCTTCAGTGAAGATAGAAGCAATTTAAAACTTTAGATAAGTGAACATTTTAGTATTAAGGTTATGCTGACCTTAGTATTTCCAACATTTTCTGTATAATCCCATGTTTTATGTGCAGTATTTTGCTGTTATTGTTGGTTTAAATTTTTGTACCAATTTGAAACCATTTTTATTTTAAATCCTTTCAGTTGGAAATGCTAATAAGCACACTCCTGTACAACAGCATGATGCAGTTCTGGAATCCATATTGAATCCAGCCATTTCTAGAGCAGCCAAAAAGTTGCAGACCTCTGCTTCACAGTGCACATTTGACTGTTATACTACGTATGCACCCAACTATGGGGATTATACACAGGTAGTGTCACAGATGCCCATCTGTATTAGTTGAATGTCAAAGTTGTTTTTTAATTTAACTGCAGTTTTCCTGTTGTTCCAAGGACAGAAGTCATTAGTCTGAACAGCTTTTTTTCTCCTACATTTTAAACAAGTGATTTGGATACACAACTTTTTAAAAGTGCTGAACAGAACATGTCAAAATCTGCCCATCTTATCTGGGAATTGTAGATACAAAACTTATTGCAGCACATATAGTGGTTCTCTTATAATGGTGAGCTCTTAGGTACTTCATGTAAGAGGCTTATATACACTAAATGGCCACTTCATTGGGTACACTTTGCTAATGCAAATATCAAATAGCCAGTCATGTGGCAGCAACTGAATGCATAAAAGCATGCAGACGGGGTCAAAAGGTTCAGTTGTTCGGACCAAACAACAGAATGGGGAAGAAATGTGATCTAAGTTGTTTGAATATCTCAGAAACTGCTATTCTCCTGCGATCTACACACACAACTTTCATTAGTGTTTACAGAGAATAGTGGTGGAAAAGCAAGAAACATCTAATGAGCAGCAGTTGCATAGGCGAAAATGTCTTGTTAATGAGAGGACTCAGAAGAATGGGCAGACTGGTTCAAGCTGACAGGAAGGCAATAGTAACTGAAATAAGACCATAAGACAAAGGAGCAGAAGTCGGCCATTCGGCCCATCAAGTCTGCTCCATCATTTTATCATGAGCTGCTAACTACCCATTACAACTGTGGTATGCAGAAGAGCATCTCTAACCATAAATAACATGTTGAACCTTGAAGTGGATGGGATATAGCAGATGAACACCATACCAGGTTCCACTCCTATACCTAATAAAGTGGCCACTGAATATTTGTGCCACATAGAAATGAGCTGAAAGTTGTCCAGATGACAAGTTTCATTAAAGAAAAGCTTTATATATAAACTGTTTTCTTCTTGCATTCCAATATGTTCCATTTTCCATTATAGTTTATTGTCACTGATATACAGTATGTCATCAAATTTGATTTTTTGGCAGCAGTACTGTGCAATACATCAAAAATACTATAAGCTGCACTGCAAAATATAAAAAAAAAGTAATGGAAAAAGTGAGATAGTGTCCATTCAGAAGTCTGATGGCAGAGGGGAAGAAGCTGTTCCTAAAAGGTAGTGTGTGCATTTTCAGGCTCCTGTACTTCCTGATGATAGCAATGAGAAGATGGTATGTCCTGGATGGTGAGTGTCCTTAATGATGAATGTCACCTTGAGGCTCACCTATTGCAGATGTCCTCAGTGGTGGGGAGGCTAGTGCTTCTGATGGAGCTAGCTATGTTACAACTCTCTGCAGCATTTTCTGATCCTGTGCAGTGGCCTCTCCATACCAGACGCTAATGCAAGCAGTCAGAATGCTCTCGGTAGATCTATAGAAATTTGCTAGTAACTATACTTCCAACTGGATCAATTCTGTTTATGTTCAACAGTTCATTCATCTTTTATGGTTCACATTGCTGCCCTTCATGTTGTCAAAATATATTTAGATGGTGGTCAATATGATGCAGACTTCATTGAAGTATAAATCATCATTCCAAAAAAACCATAAGATATAGGAGCAAATAAGGCTGTTCGGCCCATCAATTTTGCCATTCAATCATGGCTGTTTTATTTCTTCTCTCAACCCCATGTACTCGTCTTCCCCCTGTAATCCTTAATTCTTTTACCAGCCAAGAACCTATCCATCTCTGCCTTAAATGGACTCAATGACTGCTTCCTCAGCCCTCTGGTAACAAATTCCACAGATACACCATTCTTTGGCTGATGAAATCCATCCTCATCTCAGTTTTAAAAGGCTGTCTTGTTATTCTAAGGTTATGCCCTCAGATCCTAGTCCCTCTTACTAATGAGAACATCTTCTCCATGTCTACTCTATCCAGGCCTTTCAGTATTTGGCAAGTTTTAACGTGATTTTTTTCCCCACCCTCCCCAATCCTTCTGAATTCCACAGTACTTGAATTTACTCTTTGATTCACAATTCAGAACATTCTAATTTGCAGTGTCCTTTGGATTCAATTAAATGAATTCTAGCTGGTTTCTTATCAAATGCTTTGCTATTTTGGTGTTTTAACTACATCTTTTACTTGGTTATCTATGAACAATTGCTTTTGATGATGGAACTTTGTTACGTTATGAAAGATGAATTCAATGCCACTATTTCTTTTCAGTCTGGAAATTGTGAACCTGTCTATATGTTTATAGGAGACCATGCAACAGTGGCACCAGAATTCTGTAACATCTCACAACTCTTCTGAGGCATTTATTCCAGAGTGTGGAAAAGAACAATGTGAGGCAAGTAAAATTTCAATTGGATTCCATTCAGTAATTTTGCTGTGATGTTTCAGTTCAGGTCAGAAATTACTTGGTTTAGATTCAACCCTTCACTGTTGTTCCATTGCTCCAACATGCTTTGTCATTATATAAGAACACTCTTAAATTGTGCCATGGTGTCTGTGTGCTTTTGCTTGGCAGAGGCTGTGGCAGTGGTAAGTGCTATGCTGGTAGCCTTTAAGATCAATGATAACTTCACATAAAAGCCATCCGAACACTGAATCAGTTGCCTAAGAAAAAAAACATACATGATTTATAATATAAACTGAATTGCTGCTTTGACATTTTGTGCTCTTAGGGGCAATTTATCCAAAGGGTTCTGGGAATGTGCAATGTCTAAAATGTAACTGATAATTTAGAAAGAATCATCCTTTGGAATTACTACTGAGAAAAGTGAAATACTTTCTTACTCAATATCTTCTATAAAGCAAATATCATCACCTTTTCAAAGTGGTGCAATCAAATCATTGTGATTTCTCTTTATCCCAGCTGGGCTCTTGCCTTTGTACTAAAAGGTGATCAGTTCAATTCCCACTTCGAGGACTTAATCACAAAAATGTAGGCTGACGTTCTACAAACGTAATTTATCTATGAGTACTAAATTAGAGCACAGTACAGCATAGGAATGGGCTCTTCGGCCCACCATACATGTGTGAAGTGTGTAGCATGGTAGCGTAATGGTTAGCACAATGCTTTACAGTACAGATGACCTGGGTTCAATTCCCACCACTGCCTGTAAGGAGTTTGTAAGTTATCCTTGTGACTGCTTTGGTTTCCTCTGGGTGCTCCGGTTTCCTCCCACCATCCAAAGAGGTACCAGTTGGTAGGTTAATTGATCATTGTAAATTGACCCATGATTAGGCTGTGATTAAATAAGGGTGAGTGGTGTGGCTAGAGGGCATATTCCATGCTGTACCTCAATAAATAAATAAAAGTAAATGTTATCCTGAATAATTATAGTAATGACACCTAATTAATCTAATTTCTTCAGCCTGCATTAGATCCTTACTCCTCAATCTTTTACATATTCATGTGTCTCATAAGAGCCTCATAAACGCTTCTATCATATCTACCTCCACCACAGCTACCGGGAGTGCACTGCAAGCACCACTGTAATAAAGCAAAACTTACCCAATGCATCTCCCATGCATATCCCTTGAACTTTGTCCCTCTGATCTTAAATGCATGCCATTTAGTATTAGACATTTCCACCTGGGGAGGGGGGAGTGGAGATAAAATACTATCTGTCTCTTTATGCCTCTCATAATCTTATAAACTATCAGGTCTTCCCAAGCCCTATACTACTCCAGAGAACATCGCCCTAGTTTGTACAACCTCTCCTTGTACCACTTGTCCTGTAGTCCAGGCAGCATTCCAGTAAGACTTTCTGCATTTTCCCCATAGTCTTTTTGACCTTCCTATAATAGGATGACAAGAATTGAATGCAATACTCTAGATGCAGCTGAGCTAGAGTTTTATAATGCTGCAACATAACTTCCTGATCCTTGAACTCAATGCCTCGACTAATAAAGAGCAGCATGCGATATGCTATCTTTACCACTCTATCAACTTGTGCAACCACGTAGAGGGAGCTATGGAAATGCACCACAAAATCCCTCTGTTAAAGATATTGCCATTGATTGTGTATTGTTCCTTTACATTTGATCTACCAAAGTACAACACCTCACACTTGCTTGGATTAAACTCAACCTGTCATTTCTACAACTGAGCTTATATCCAGCTGAATCCTTTGGCAATTTTTATGTTATCTGCAATCCATTCATTCACATGTTTATTCAAGTTAAGGTGTCCCCCGCTTTTCGAGCGTTTGCTTTACGAAACCTCACTGTTACGAAAGACCTACATTAGCTACCCGTTTTTGCTAACAGAAGGTGTTTTCGCTGTTACAAAAAAAGGCAGCGCGCGAAAAAAAGCAGCGTGCGCCCCGAGCAGCTGCTCCTCCTCCAGATTCGGAACTGCATTCTCGCCGGCATTGCTTAAACACGTGCCTGTGAGCAGCCGTTAGCAAGATGAGTTCTAAGGTATTGGAAAAGCCTGAAAGAGCTCATAAGGGTGTTACACTTAGCGTAAAACTAGACATAATTAAGCGTTTCGATCGTGGTGAAAGAAGTAAGGACAAAGTGAGTTTAGCTTGTGGAAATTGACGAAGATGATATTGAAGAGGTTTTGGCATCCCATGACCAAGAACTGATAGATGAAGAGCTGATGCAATTGGAAGAGGAAAGGATAACAATCAAAACCAAATGCAGTAGCGAATGGACCAAAAGTGAAGTTGTCCAGGAACTGAACGTGAGGCAACTGCGTGAGATTTTCGCTGCAATGATAAAGTACGACTTTAATTTTGAAAGGGTACGTCAGTTTAGGGCATATTTGCAGGATGGTTAGAGTGCTTACAAAGAACTGTATGATCTAAAAATGCGCGAGGCTAGCAGTCAAGCAAGCCTTCCACATCAGCCACAGCAGACAACTAACCTCGACCTTCGATATCGAGGCAGGCAGATATAGAAGAGGATGACCTGCCTGCCCTGATGGAAACAGACGACACCTCAGGTTCCCACCACCCCAACCCCCAGGCCGCGGACAGATACCGATCCCAAAGAATGCAGCGGTAGCCGGGACACACCCAGCACATCTTTAAGAAAAAAGCTAAAATAAACAAGCTAATTAATTAGGCGCCGCCTGGCATGTAAATGTCGGCCCAGATCAGAGACGATTGCCGATTGCGTTGCCTCTGATCTGGGCCGACATTTACATGCCGGGTGGCACCTAATTAATTAGCTTGTTTGTTTTGGCTTTTTTCTTGAAGATGTGCTGGGTGCGATCTGGCTGCCACTGTACCCCTGCATGCTTCGCAGATTGGTATCAGTTCGCTGCCCAGAGGGTAGGGGCCATTGCACCAACCCAACCTCCGACGACTCAGCCTAACACACCATCATCAGTGTGCTCGGCACTGTCCCAATTCCGGTAAGTGATACTACACTGTACATACATTATTTCTACTTTATATCGGCTGTGTATTTTTATGTGTTATTTGGTATGATTTGGCAACTTCATAGCTTAAAGGTTACTGGAGAGCGCCTGCGCCGTGTTTCTGCTGAGAGCGCTTGTGTGAGATTTTCGCTATGGAGAACAGTGTGGTAATGATTGTGGAAAAGTATTTCTACTTTATATAGGATGTGTATTCATCATATCATTCCTGATTTTACTATATGTTACTGTTATTTTAAGTTTTATGTGTTATTTGGCATGATTTGGTTGGTTATATTTGGGTCTGCGAACGCTCAAATTTTTCCCATATAAATAAATGGTGATCGCTTCTTTGCTTTACGACATTCCGGCTTATGAACTGTTTCATAGGAACACTCTACCTTCGGATGGTGGGGGAAACCTGTATGTACATCAACAGAGACCCCAGTATGGATTCCTGTGGAACACATTAAGTCACAGATCTCCAGCCAGAATGCAACTCATCGACAACTATCTGTTATGGGCAAGGCAATTTTGAATTCAAATGCCAAGTCACCATAGATCTTGAGCATCTTAATTTTGTGGATCAGCCTGCCTTGTGGAACATTGGGGAATGCCTTACAAAAGTCCCTAAACAACATCCACTGCTCTACTTTCATTATTCACCTTTGTCATCTCCTTGAAAAACTCAATCGTTCATAAGATGTGATGTATTCATGCATGAGTTGAAATGGAGACTGTCGGCAATGTGTTTGACTGGGATGGAAGTGTCCACTGTAGCAAAAGATAATATTCTCTTTTTGGCACTTTAGCATTTTCGTAAGTTGTGTGTAGCCAATTTGTAATGTCCCAAAATTTCTTTGATCAATAACCTCTATATTATTAAGAAAATTAGTTATGAATCCTTCATGATAATAAAATGTGCTGCTTGTGGCTTATGTTCACCTACTGAACATAACTTCATCCTTAACAGAGGGACTTTGGTGCAATTCCATAGCTCCCTGAAAGTGGTTGCACAAGTTGAGGGGGTGGGGTGGTTAAAGATGGCATATATCATGTTTTTGTTTATTAGTCGAGGCACTGAGTTTAAGGGTCAGGAGCTTTTACTTTGATTTAAATTTTCACCTTTTGTCCTTTAGCCTCTTCCCATTGAAAAGACACTCCCATTCATTTCTGTCTTATCATAATTTATTATTTCTTCACTGGATAAGTTTTACCTTAATTTTTTTAAGATATTATATTTTTGCTGTTTAGGTACCAGCACCAACTTTTGTTAAGACATCATTTGCTCCTCTTGAAGCATTCCATAACCAGGTAAGCAACTGAATATGCAGCAACTATAATCTATCACTATGTATTGCTCAGTTTCTACTTTTGTCAGAAGCTTACCAATTGCTTATATTTCATATATAATTTGCTATATGATATTAGTGAAATATTTCTCAGAGTTCCCTTGAATAACTTCCTAATGTCTAATTCAAGCCAATAAAATATGAACAGATTCTAAATGCAAAGATAATTGCTGCCATTCCTGCTTTTCAATTTTAATTATCCAAGTTTGGTACTATGTCCCTGTCACTTGATCAATTCCTCTTTTCAGCTGGGTATTTTACATTGTGCATGTTAATCACATTTTGCAACTCCAAGTCAGCTTAGCTCAACCATGTTTTATTTATTCTCCAGAGAGGTGTTTTTAAAGCTGAAGATATTTAGTTTTTATCTTTGTGTGCATTTTCCAAGTGAATTTTCATTGTTTTTTTAAATGGTGTACTATATACTCATTTTTGTTAAATATCTAAAAATCAAATGGTGTATCTTTGTCTTTTTCATCTGTAGGATTAGGGAATATTGAGTGTGTTATCCAGTTATTATGCAAACTAGCATTTCCGCTAAATTTTAATGTTTGGAGAATTTTTGGTATTATTGATCAGGTTTGCGGTTACTGTAGTCTCAAAAGCAGTTCGACTCCTGATTGGACTAATGGGGTTGTAATTAGAATGCTTATGCAAGTGCACAGAATATAAATCAATGTATATATTTCAAGAGAAGATCTGCAGAATGCTGGAAGTCCAAAGGAACACACACAGAATGCTGGAGGATCTCAGCAGGCCAGGCAGGATCTATGGAAATGAGTAAACATTATTCATTTTTGTTCATTGTTCATTATTCCTGACATTCCGAGATATCAGTCCATGCATGGCCTCCTGTACTGCCACGATGAGGCCACATTCAGATTGGAGGAGCAATACATAATATTGCATCCAGGTAGCCTCCAACCAGATGGCATGAACATAGTTTCCTTCAACATCCAGTAATGCCTTGCCCCCTTCACCATTCCTATTTCCCTCTCTCATCTTACTTCCTTACCTGTCCATCAACCCATCTGGTGCTCCTACCCCTTAAGCCCTTTAAAACTTTCACCAATCAACTTCCCAGCTCTTTGATTCACCTTCCCCGCTCCCAGTTTCACCTATCACCTGCCACCTTGTACTTCTTCCCCGCCCCCTCATCTTCTTACTCTGACTTTTCTTTCTTTCCAGTCCTGATGAAGGGTCTCAGTCCAAAACATCAACAATTTACTCTTTTCCATAGGTGCTGCCTAGCCTGTGGAGTTCCTCCAGGATTGGGTGTGTGTTGCTATACATATATTTAAAAAGCCTTTTATTATATTTTGTATGTAGTGCAGTTTACTTGTGCTGTTTTTAGATTGGCAGCTGTTTATAACAAATTAATTTCTGAAAGATGGGGTGCTTGGCACTACATAAATGAATGATGGTTCAGAACTACTTAATGTTATAATATTTTGTGACCATTGAAATGTTGTAAATTACTTGGTAAGATACCGTCCTATGACCTAGGGGATGTTGCAGTGTCTAATTCTTTGGAAATAGGACAGGCGGAATATAAGGTCCATCTGCAGTGCTGAGCGATTCATGTTAAGCTCAATACCATAATTTTATTGGTCATTAAGGAGTTTGCATTGTTTGAGTATTGCTATAATTGGATGTAATTTAAGCAAAAAATGAATAAGATAGATTTATGATAGACTAATTGCCATTGACATTCACTAAATTGATTCTTACGTTGAGAAACCAAGCATACTCATTCTAAATTCAAATTTAAGATGAGAGATGTGCTCATTGAAACAATTATTATGGGGCTTGACAGGGTAAATGCAGGGATGATCTTTTCTGAACACTTTTCAAAGTAAGGCGTCAAAGTCTAAGAAAATTGAGATCAAAGTAGGTCAAAGTAAAATTTATTATCAAAGTGTGTATACAGTCTGTGGCCACTTTATTAGATACATCTGTACACCTGTTCGTTAATGCAGATATCTCATCAGCCAATCACGTGCAACAACTCAAGAGGTTCAGTTGTCCAGACCAAACATCAGAATGGGGAAGAAATGTGATCTAAGTGACTGATCATGAAATGATTGTTGCTGCCAGACGGGGTGGTTTGAGGACTTCTGAAATTGCTGATCTCTGGGAATTTTTACACTCAACAGTCTCTAGAGTTTACAGAGACTTGTACACAAAACATAAAACATCCAGTGAGTGGCAGTTCTGTGGGCAAAATTGCTTTGTTACTGAGAGAGGTCAGAGGCAGACTGGTTCAAGCTGACAGGAACTCAAATAACCACGCATTACAACAATGGTGTGCAGAAGAGTATTTCTGAATGCACAACAAGTAAATTTTGAAGTTGATGGGCTACAGCAGCAGGAGACTTCACCAAGTTCCATTTCTGTGGCCCCTTTATAAGTACACTCCTGTACAGTGACTATAAAAAGAATTCAACCCCCTTGGAAATTTTCATGTTTTATTGTTTTACAACATTGAATCACAGTGGATTTAATTTGGCTTTTTTTGACACTAATCAACAAAAAAACTTATGTCAAAGTGAAAACAGATCTCTATAAAGTGATCTAAATTAATTACAAATATAAAACACAAAATACTTGATTGTATCAGTATTCACCCCCTTTAATATGACACACCAGATCATCACTGGTGCAGCTAATTGGTTTTAGAGGTTACATAATTAGTTAAATTAAGGTCTGTTTTTGGAGACCTGTGTGCAGTCAAGGTGTTGCAATTAACTGTAGTAAAATACACCTGTATCTGGAAGGTCCAACTGTTGGTGAGTCAATATCCTGACCAAAACTACACCATGAAGACAAAAGAGCACTCCAAGCAACTCTATGAAAAGGTTATTGAAAAGCACAGGTCAGGAGATGGATACAAGAAAATTTCCAAGTCCCTGTTATCCCTTGGATTACATTTAAGGTAATTATCAAGAAATAGAAAGAATATGGCACACATGTAAATCTGTCTAGAACAGACATGCTCAAAAATTGAGTGACTATGCAAGAAGGGGATGAGTGGGGGAGTTCACCAAGAGACCTATAACAACTCTAGAGGAGTTACAAGCTCCAGTGGCTGAGACAGGAGAGACTGTGCATACAACAGCTGTTGCCCTGGTGCTTCACCAGTTGCAGTTTTATGTGAGAGTGGCAAAGAGAAAGCCACTGTTGGGGGGTGGGGGAAGGTCACATGAAATTTCAGCTTGAGTTTGCCAGAAGACATGGCAAAAGTCTCTCTGAAGTCAGCTGGAAGAAGGTTCAATGGTCTGATGAAAGCAAAACTGAACTCTTTGGCCAGACTAAACACTATGTTTGGGATGAGCCAAACATCGCACATCATCAAAAACAACCATCTCTGCCGTGAAGCATGGTGGTGGTGACTGTGGCATGCTGTGGGGATGCTTCACTGCAGCAGGCCGTGGTAGGCTTGTGAAGGTAGAGGGTAAAATGAATGCAGCAAAATACAGGAAAATCCTGGAGGAAAACCTGATGCAGTTTGCAAGAGAACTGTGACTTGGGAGATTTGTTTACCCAGCAAGACAATGACCCCAAGCATAAAACCAAAGCTACACAGGAATGGCTTAAGAACAACAAAGGTAAAACAAAAGCCAAATTAGATCCCCTGTGATTCAATGTTGTAAAACAGTATAATATGAAAGCTTCCAAGGGGGTTGAATACTTTTCATAGCCACTGTATTGTGCCTGTTTTTCCTTTGTAGGAGGTGATGGCATTCAAGCCCTGCCATAGCTGTTTCACACCCCTCTGTGGTTCAAGTTTAGTCTGGATTTACCACTTTGCATCTCAGATGGTTTTCTTGAAGTCATACCAGGATCTTTGCTACTTTTCAGGATTGTCAGTCATGAATACCACCTCTTTGTTGTACTTGTGTCAGGTGCATTGCTCTTGAGTCTCTACCTATATGTGGATAGAAGGACGGCCAGATGGTCAGAATTCCCGAAATGCGGATGATGGTTGAAATTTGGTAGGCCTTCTTGATGTCAGTGTACCAGTGGTCGTTTGTGTTGGGTCCTCTGGTGCTGTAGGTGTTGCACTGATGATAGTTGGACAGAGATTTCTTCAGGCTGGCCTTACTGGAGTCCCTGAAAGCTGAGAAAGGCATCGGGGTAGGCAGTTTCTTGTTTGTTAATCACGGCACTCAATACATTAAGTGCTTGCTTGACATCTGCCTTAGGCGGTATGTAAACAGCACGATCATGGTGGAGAACTCTCTCAGTAAGTAGAACAGTTGGCATTTAGCCATTCGATGTTCCAGGTTGGGAGAACAAGAGGAAGACAAGACCGCTATATACAAATACTGCGATGAGTTTATTGTGAAGCACGCGCAACAGCCACTGTCCTTATGCAGTTTTCTGGTCCATGTGCCATATTGAAAGCACCTTGGCCTGGAGCATGGTGTCTACAATGAGCATTCAGGATGCCTGTAGCTGAACATTCTGAATAGATATGAGTGGCTGAATGTTGGTTGATCGCTTCTGATCTTGCACTGTTCACTTTATTTGATGTTCACACGTTATGGACTTGCAATGAAGGAAGTATATATTTATATTGTAAATCTAGATGTATATTTCTTAGTTGGGTTGATGTGGAGGAAAATGTACAAGTATTGGTTTTGTTTCCAAATGCATACTGGTTTTGTCCTCCTTTATTATAATTGTGGCTTTGGCAGGTCCTGTCAGAGTAATGTAGGTGGGTAATTGCAGACAGCTTTACTGCCAATATGTACTGCTTAGAATGAATAAGGTCCAACAAGAGGGGCTGGTTTGTTTCAGATTGTGTTGAGTAACTTGAGTGTTATTTGAGCTGCATTCATCCAGTAAGTTGGAGAATGTTGCCTCACCCTCTTGATGTGCACGTAAATGATGGAAAAGTTTGGGAGGCAGGTTACTTACCAAAGTATTCTGGATTTTGATCTGTCCTCAAAGCCATAGTGTTTATGTAGCTTGCCCAGCTGAGTTTCTGACCAACTGTAATTCCTAGTATGTTGATGGCAATCCAAATAATTGGGCTGATTTTTGCAGAATGGAGCTGAGCTATTTGAGTGTTGAAATGTACTCAGCTTGTTAAATGGAGAGTATTCTGTCACATTTCTGTGCTTCATAGGTAGTGTAAGTATTTGTGGAATTATGGGGTGAGTTACTTGCGATATAACACTTGCCCATCTTTTTACTTAATTATGTCTGATCCATGAAGGACCTCATCAAATGCCTGCTTATCCCTATTTCCCTTCTTGAACAAAGGAACAGCATTGGCTACTCTTAAGTCCTCTGGGACCTCACCTGTTGCTAGACCCACTTTCTAGCACTTGATCTGTGATGTTCTACACCTTGCCAATTGGTGTAAATTTATTGCTAAAATTTTGTGGAAATACCTGTTTCCATCAGCACCACTTGTGTAACGCTTTATAGAATCAATGGCACTGTGGATAGAAAAAAGTACTGCTTCAGTTCCCCTTACAGTCTCCAATCCCTTAAACCTGTTTCCTCTGATTTTATGTACCTTTGCCATGGGAAGACACTTGGCATGATCCAGTATCTAATCATGCTCATATTTCAGTCATATTTTCTCTTTTGTAATTTCATATTCAAATTTGTATCCCTTAGTCAGATAACTGTACCTGTACTTTTTTCCATTCCAAAAGAAATAAGCATGGCTTCTTTCATCCATAATTGAAACACTCATTCCTGGCAACATCCTGATAAATATCACTCCCCATTCTCCTAAGGTGCGGCAGTCAGAACTGCACATATCTCTAATTGTTTCTTCCAGCTGCTTTCTTGAATAAAAGTTCCACATTTGCTGTCCCTGACTTCTCTGACAACTCGCTTGTGACCAGTGAAGAATTAAAACCGTCAGAACTGTTGCACTGTCCTCGTTCATCTCCTGTTGAAGCCTGGAATACATTGCATCAGCCTCCAAAGGTGTATCTGCCTTTAAGCCATCTAAGGCATCTTCCTTTCTAGTGGTAACTTGTTCTAGAATTTCACCATTGAATCCTCCAGCTATAATGTCCTTTTGCTTAGAGGGAATATTCTAGAGCTAAGCTGATTGGTTGCTAGAGGATATGGCTATTCTCCTTTCTGCTAGGTTCAACTGCAGCTAATGCAAATATTTTGAATCTTCCTGTGATCAAATTTACTTGAGCTCCTTATCGCTGCTTTTATTTCAGGCACAGTAATTATCACCACTCCCCTCAGGAGTTTGTGTTTGTTTTACAGTTTTGGTCTGAAAATCAGTCATGAGGGCTAGAGATGTGCCACTATAGCAGACAATTGCTAATTCATACTCTTTAATACTCAAGGCACCTTTTATTATTTTCAAGATTTGAGAGTAGGCTGTAAAACAATATCTGGCCAAATTGCATTTGTTCTGTATACTAAAACAAAAAAAAAAGCCAAACAAATTGAATAGATGCCAGTACTCTATTTGTACTGAAAAATGCATCTAAAGGTGCGGCTCAATTCTGGAGCAAAATTCTCCAGAGCTTTGGCCTTTGCTGTAGCCATTATTCCGGAGCTGCACTTATACATGTAAAACAATGTCCTAAATTGGTAATCTACAAGGCACAGTGCATGCTAGCCACGTGAAAGCTGCTTTTGATAGACAGAGTTAAGTGGTCTTAATGAATAAACAGGTCAAAATTTCAGCCCTAACGCACAATTTGTATGTAATTGTGGAAATTAAACAATTGGTCATAGGAGTAACTTGATGGACAGCCCTACCTTCAGTGTCAATGAGGAGGAGAAAGCTAAGGTATGTAGATGAGTTAAATGAGTGGGCAGATATCTGGCTAATGAAGTAGAATGTGGAAAATAATTGGCAAGAAAGGTCTGGCAGCATAAAATCTAAATGGTGAGGGATTGCAGAACTCTGAAATTCACAATCATCATTAAAATCTAAAAAGTTTCATCCCGGTAGAGCAAATAAATGGGGAAAATATGTAATTTTTTTCTGGGGTATCTTTATCTCTGAAGGTCCTGAGTAGATAAAATCACTTTCTGAATGTTGGCAGAAGCAGTGTATTTGAATGTTAAGACAGAGTTGGATTCCTGATAAATAGATGAGTGAATGGTTACCAGCAGAAGGCAATGATTAAAAAAAAGAGGTTGCACTCAAATCTGCTATTTAGTAAATGGGTAGGGGAATTGAGTAGCCCATTCCCTTCTCATATGTCTTTGCATGTCTGGCATATTTCTGTTTTAGTCACTGCTGTTTGCTGTGTATGTGAAATAAAGTGAATTTTTTTCAGCAGAGGGCAGATTGTAGAAATGCAACTGTCTTTTACAGAGTGTAAACTTTATTCAGAAAGCCTGTTGCGATTGAGATTCAGTGTTAAGTGTATTAAGAAATTGAGATTGTTGGACATACTTAATATATACTCAGTGGCCACTTTATTCGATACAGGAGTAGAATCTGGTGTAGTCTTCTGTTGCTGTAGCTCATCTACTTCAAGGTTCGACTTGTTGCACTTTGCAACCACTGTTGTAATGCATTACTATATGTGTTACTGTCACCTTCCTGTCAGCTTGAACCAGTCTGCCCTTTCTCCTCAGACCTCTGTCATGAACAAGGCATTGTCACCCACACAATTCTCTGTATATTTAGAGACTGTTGTTGGTGAAAATCCCAAGAGATCAGCAGTTTCTGAGATACTCAAACCACCCTGTATGGCAGCAACAGTTATTCCATGGTCAAAGTTACTTAGATCACATTTCTTCCCCTTTCTGGATGTTTCGTCTGAACAACAACCAAGCCTCTTAATCATGGCTGATTAGATATTTGCATTAATGAGCAGGTGTAACTAATAAAGTGGTAATTGAGTGTAGTAAGTAATTATCCAACTCATGAAAACTGTTGTAAGGTTTTTTCATAGCAATTTGCTGTAGTACAGTGAGAGAAGGTAGAAAGTTTTGCTTAAGCTCTTTCACAATGTAAGTGATGCCTTTTCCTTCCTTTTTTTTAAAAAAAGAGGCTAATTTCAAGAATTGACAATTACCTTTCCTTTCAGCATATATCTACAAATGCAGATGTGGATTATGGCATGGCTGTACAAGTGATGCCTTCATATTACACTGAGAGACAGTCCAACTTTCCTAGAAGTGTACATACAAGCAAAATTTATATGGTAAGATAAAGGAATAAACCAGAATTTAACATTGGTTCAGATATCTTTTGATGTTGTAAGTGTACAGACTTTCCCATTTAAAGTTTGTTTCCTGATTGGGGGAAAAAAAGTAATTCCACATAGCTGTATACGTATATTTATTTGGAAGTTGAATTCCTTTTGATCACATTTGGGCAATGCTAATCAGGATTGGCAGACGAGAAGCACAAAATCTGAAGAGGGAGTAAATGAAGATTAGTAATGATTTTGAAAATGCATACACAAAAGATTGCAACAAATTGGTTAATTCAGCCTTTCCCTATACTCTTGAGACAACTTAAAAACCCACACTATTATGAGAAGGAACGCTAGATGCTTGCTCACGTCAGAACTGCTTTGCCAGCACCACACAAACACACAATTTTGAACACCTGGTAGGATAAGTGTGGGAAAGCACATGGGAACAGCAATGCGCACAAGCCCCTCATTAAAATATTCACCATTTTCATTTGAAAATATTTCACTATCTTCATCGTTACTAGGTCAAAATTTTTTTATGGCAGTGCACAAGTGTCTTTGCAACTTGAGCTGCAGCATTACAAAATGTTTGCTTATAGCTATCGCACCTCATGGGCAAATGAGAATGAAAATAGGGGAAACAAATCCCAGTAAGATTCACATTATGTGAACCAATATAGATAATATATATAGGTTATATCTCTATGTTCATTAATGTGGCCTCCTAACATGCACAGTAACAGTAAAACAGCAATCCACAAAATGAATTCTGATTGCAGAGTACAAACCAGGAAGTGCCATGCAAAAATGACTTTTTGTTTGTGAGTCAGTAAATAAATAAACTGATTTGATACAGAGAAGAGCTGGGATGTTAAATGCACAAGTTGGGGTTTTGCATTATTGGAAATTACTCAGAGGATTTGATTTGAGCATTATACAGATGTTATTTTAAATTAAATCCCTGCATCTCCTTGCTTTGTGGCTAATTCTGTTTGCAAATTATGAACGTGTTCTTATCTAAAAGTACTTTCAATTCATCTATTGAAAATCATTTTACTAACCCTAATGATGAACTATCATAGGCAGAGATAGTCACTTCCTGCTGTGAGCAACAGTTTGAAAGACTCAAACTGTGATGTTGACATGAGCATTCTCGATTTGGTCCTGCAGCAAACTGTTTGGTTAATCCTCAGCATCACCTTACCAAGACAGAGTCCTTATGCCAAATGGTAAAATAAGAGACCTTGAGCTGATGTTCTAAAGTTTGGCAGTCGGTTAATTTGGAGTTCACCACTTCACCTACATCTGGGAAGAGGAGGATGTGCCTAGTAACTCCAGAGCTGTAACTTTTGGCCACATTCGAGAGTTTGAAGTTTAATTGTGATGGTAACAGAGGAACCTTTCTGCTATCTGCCAGTTAATTCATTTCCAGAGCCTACTTTAATTGGCTTCTCACAGTGTTTGACGATGAATATGACTTAATCTGCATGTCATTTCTGCTCTTTGACCACTCAAAGTGGAGATGTAGCATTCATAGGGAATACACAGAGCCTCAGTGTAAATAGTGCAAGGTCCACACCACTTCTCACAGTAGCTGTGCCAGAGTCTGCAGGTCTTGTATTGGCCTTTATGGTCACATTGGATCTTGCAAAACTGCAAAGAACTGGTCTATGTATAAAAACATGTTCACTTGGTAGCTTATCGATGTCAGTCATGTCTTTCTGCTTTACTCATTTCCACTGGAAAGAGGAGATTGAACCTGAGGTTCTGAATTTTATCTGGTCTTTCATAAAATAAAGAGTTTTTTTTGTCTGGAAATAGTTAGGAAATTTCATTTGTTTATAACTTTTGCCAAATAGTCAATTTGATAGCCTTTACACGTTTTTTTTGGGGGGGAGGTGTGCTTTGTAAACGATGTATACTGTCATATAGTAGACATACAGTATGTTACTATTGTAGGATTTCTCTTTTTCCTCATCCATCCTCTTATCTCCTGTCTGCCCATTGCCTCCCTCTTGTGCTGCTCACCCACTTTTCTTTATTTCATGGCTGCATGGCCTCTGTCCTCTTCTATCAGACTTACCCCACCCCCCACTTCTCCAGCCCTGTATCTTTTTCACCAATCAACTTCCCAGCTCTTTACTTCACCCCTCCCGTTTCAGGTTTCAGGTTTCACCTATCACCTTGTGTTTCTCTCTCCCCTCCCCCCACCTTTTAAATCTACTCCTCAGCTTTTTTCTACAGTCCTGCCAAAAGGTCTCGCCCCAAAATGTTGACTGTACTTTTTTTCATAGATGCTGCCTGGCTTGCTGAGTTCCTCCAGCATTTTGTGTGTGTTGCTTGATTTCCAGCATCTGCAGATTTTCTCTTGTTTGTACAAGACAAAGCTATCAAGTAATGTCAAAAAAGTGTTTCTATATAACTTTTAAAAGTTAATTTTAGAAAATGCATCAGGGGAATGATACAAATCAAGGAGACCAAAAATCAATAAAATGAGTACTTGGATCCTTTTCACAATTATTTATAAGTAACATCCCAAATCTAGTACAGGTGCACATTCCTTTATCCAAAATTCTGAAATCCAAAAAGCTCTGAAAACCGAAGTTTTTTTCACCAACAGCTGACGTCACTCAGGTGTGACGTGGCAGCACTAGCAGAGGTCACCAGACAGCACTCGTACTGGTTACATGTGCATTTGCTGTTAGCTGACATCTTGTGTTCACTGTTGACTTCGTGTTTAATTTCACTGTGAAAATGTCAAAAAGAGCTGCAGATACCCCTATGGGTAACAATGAGAAAAAGAGAAGGAAGCATCTATCATTATCAATAACGCAGAAAGTGGAGTTATTGCAGAAGCTTGATGGTGGTGTGTCTATGCGGCGTCTTACTGAAGAAAATAGTGTCAGAACTACCACTGTATATAATTTAAATAAACAGAAAGACAAGTTACTGAAGTTTTATAGTGACAGTGACAATGATGTTCGACATTTATTCTAATAGGTCATTTACCATGTGTTTGATTCGGTTCGTTTGAAGCTGTATATTTTTATGTTTTATTGAATGTTTTTGTTGGAAATAACATTTCTTCTTGTCATTATTCCCTAAACAATACAGTATAACAATTCTTTACATAGCATTTACTTTTACATTGTATTAGGTATTATAAGTAATCTAGAGATGATTTAAAGTATACAGGAGGATGTGCATACGTTTGGTGCACCGCCCGGTCCTAAAGTTCACCGCACTGATACAGGTTAAATAAGGGACTTGAGGATATGTGTTTTTTGGTATTGGGGGGGGCGGGGTCTGAAATCCAAAAAATTCTGAAATGCAACTGGCCCCAAGGATTTCGGATAAGGGATTGTGGACCTATAGTAAATTGCGGAAAAAGTAGAAAGCAAAAATTACATTATCTAGGGAAATGGTACTTGCTGATTTCTTCAAGGATTTAACTAATAATTCCCTGGATTATGATAGATTCATCCAAAGGTCTCAAAAGTAATAGTTGATATTATTTTAAACTTGCCAAAATTCCCTGGGTGAGGGGGAGATGTTCAAAGTGATTGTTCAAAGGTACTGTAGCAGGCCATTACTTGGTTAAATGCAGCAAGCCTTTTTTGAAAGGAAATTGTGTATGACTAATTTATTGGAGCTCCTTTGTGCTTCATGTATTTTTAGGTTTTTGGTAACGTGTTGCATCAAACTTTGTTGGAAGATAAAAGCAAGTGATTTGTGATGTAACATATAGGCACGAATGGAAAATTGGATCACTAATAGAAAAAGACTGGGTTTGGAATTTTGTCTTTTTTGGGTTGGAAAAATTTATTGAACGATAGACCATAGGGATCAATACTGGGGCTTCAACTTATTCTATTTTCATAAATGATTTGAAGGAACTTAAGCTGCAGTGATACAGTTGATAAGTTTACTGATAAGACAAAGGACAGCAAAATTATGAAGATGTCACAAAGAGAAAGATGGGTTAAGTGAGTGGATGGTGATCCACCAAATGAAATATTGTGAAAGATGAGAGGTGACCTGATAGAGGTGTATAAGATGATGAGAGGCATTGATCGTGTGGATAGTCAGAGGCTTTTTCCCAGGGCTGAAATGGTTGCCACGAGAGGACACAGGTTTAAGGTGCTGGGGAGTAGGTACAGAGGAGATGTCAGGGGTAAGTTTTTTTACTCATAGAGTGGTGGGTGCATGGAATGCACTGCCGGCAACAGTGGTGGAGGTGGATACGATAGAGTCTTTTAAGATACTTTTAGATAGGTACATGGAGCTTAGTAAAATAGAGGGCTATAGGTATGCCTAGTAATTTCTAAGGTATGGACATGTTTAATGCTGATAAATGTGAGGTGCTGCATTTTGGTAGGAGTAATCAAAATAGGATATACATGGTAAATGGTAGGGCATTGAAAAATGCAGTAGAACAGAGGGATCTGGGAATAATGGTGCATGGATCCCTGAAGGTGGAATCTCATGTGGATGGGGTGGTGGAGAAAGCTTTTGGTATGCTGGCCTTTGTGAGTCAGAGCATTGAGTATAGGAGTTGGGATGTAATATTGAAATTGTACAAGGCATTGGTAAGGCCAAATTTGGAGTGTTGTGTACAGTTTTGGTCACCGAATTATGGGAAAGATGTCAACAAAATAGAGAGAGTACAGAGGAGATTTACTAGAATGTTACCTGGGTTTCATCACCTCAGTTACAGAGAAAGGTTGAACAAGTTGGGTCTTTATTCTTAGGAATGTAGAAGGTTAAGGGGGGACTTGATGGGGGTATTTAAAATTATGAGGGGGATAGATAGAGTTGACATGGATAGGCTTTTTCCATTGAGAGTGGGAGAGATTCAAACAAGAGGACACGAGTTGAGAGTTAAAGGGCAAAAGTTTAGGGGTAACATGAGGGGGAACTTCTTTACTCAGAGAGTGGTAGCTGTGTGGAACGAGCTTCCAGCAGAAGTGGTTGAGGCAGGTTCGATGTTGTCGTTTGAAGTTAAATTGGACAGCTATATGGACAGGAAAGGAATGGAGGGTTATGGGCTGGGTGCAGGTCGGTGGGACTAGGTGAAAGTAAGAGTTCAGCATGGACTAGAAGGGCTGAGATGGCCTGTTTCCGTGCTGTAATTGTTATATGATGGAGGTGGGGGGGGGGGGAATGGGAAATATAGAAAGGTATTTTTAAATAAGAGATTGCAGAGAGGTTTTGGGATTAGTGCATGTTTTGCAAAAATAGACTAATGCAGGTAGATTAAGTGATTAAGAAAGCTAACAGTGTTCTTGTTTTATTACAATAAAAATTGGATGCAAAAGTAGTGATATGGGGAAAACAAATTGCTAAAGGAACTCAGGTAGCACCTATGGAGAGGAATAAACAGTTGATGTTTTGGGCTGAGACATTTCCTCAGGACTGGAAAGGATGGAGGTGGAAGATAGAATAAGAAACAGGGTTGGATGACCCCTTCTTTTTAAACCTTGTCTCCTGGCTTTTATATAGAAACATCTGATTTTTTTCTCTCCTTAGCAGGATCCTCCATCTTCAGCACAACAATCACTTACCCGAGGGGATGGAATCCTGGGTCCAGCACCTTTGGGAAACATAATGAATAATATCAAGGTAACAGTCAAATCCATTTCAGTTGACTGGTCTAAGAATTTAAATATAGATTTTTTATTGCTCGTTTAAGTACCATGTAGGGAGAATAAAGTTATGCTTTCTGTTCAGGTTGCAATGGATTTGTGTAATAATAGTGCTTAAGTAACACAATGCCAGCAATAACTTGATCATTCAAATGAAACATCTGCCCCTCTTTCTTTGCTGTATTTGTATTTTATTTTGTCAAAATAATGTATGAAAGAATTGTCACAGTCATCACTCCGTCAACATCAATAAAATGGATGATGTGGTCTTTATCACAATGATGTGGTGTGAACTTGCAATGTACAATTTAGCTGCCTGGTTTTCTGCATAATAGTAACCTAACTATATTTCAACATTTACAATAAGTTTTTCTGTTAAAAAATTGTTTCATAAATACAAATATGACTTTTTCCTTTGAAGAGAAGTGATATTATAGATAGAATCTAATTAGCTATTTTGATGTCAAAAATATTTCTTTGTTTTCCCTTTGCCATTTTCTTCTAAAGGTTTTTGTATATTGAATTATGCTGTATAGGTACTTAACTATATTTATTGGTCATTATTTAGAAAAATATTCAGGAATATTTTATGGTGTTAAAGATGATTTATAGTATTTTTCTGTGATTTTGTCTTGGGCAAGCTATCAAACCAGGAGAATCAAAGCCTATTCTTATTTACATATGGTATCTAGATAATAAATAGGTACAAGTAGACAGAAAAATGTAACTTTACACATAGATTGCATATACATAATACATATGGTGGTGAAGATCTCAGATAGGTGCTTTGCTTATCTGTCTCAGAATTTAAGAAGGTCATCTTTGTCTTGTTTTTCAATCAGTCATGGATGATCCAGAAAATTTGGTTTTTCTTCCTACTTAACTATACTACTCACAGCAAATTAGTGACATGGAAGTATTTGGTAAGTCGCAGGTAACAAGCATTTGGCAGAAACCACACAGTCATGAAGAGTTGGAGAGAAAGAGCAAACTCCACACAAATAGCATCTGAGGACAGGATCAAACACAGATCCTCAGAGCTGTGAGGCAGAAACATTTGCTGCTTTGTCATCACACTGACTCCTAAAATTAAAGCTTCTAAAAGAGCAAATATGTAATCAACAGTGCAGTATTGGTCGCCGGCAGGTGGTAAGAGTGGGCTCCCTCACCTCTACCCCACTGACCCTCAACACAGGTGCCCCTCCTTTAAGCCCCTTCCTTTACTCTCTGTATACCCGTGACTGTGTTGCCACCCACAGCTCCAATCTGCTAATTAAGTTTTCTGACGACACTACACTGATTGGCCTAATCTCAGATAATAATGAGGCAGCCTACAGTGAGGAAGTCATCACCCTGACAGTGGTGTCAAGAAAGCAACTTCTCCCTCAACGTCGCAAAAACAAAGGAGCTGATTGTGGACTACAGGAGGAATGGAGACAGGCTAGCCCCTATAGATATCAATGGATCTGGGGTTGACAGTGTGAACAACTTTAAGTTCCTTGGCATAAACATCACTGAGGATCTCACATAGTCTGTACATACTGGCTGTGTGGTGAAAAAGGAACAACAGTACCTCTTTCACCTCAGACCGTTGAAGAATTTTGATATGGCCCCCAAATTCTAAGAACTTTCTATAGGGGCACAACTGAGAGCATCCTGACTGGCTGCATCACCGCCTGGTATGGGAACTGTACTTCCCTCAATCGCAGGACTCTGCAGAGAGTGGTGCAGACAGCCCAGCGCATCTGTAGATGTGAACTTCCCACTATTCAGGACATTTACAAAGACAGGTGTGTAAAAAGGGCCCAAAGGATCATTGGAGACTCGAGTCGCCCCAACCACAAACTGTTTCAGCTGCTACCATCCGGGAAACGGTACCACAGCATAAAAGCCAGGACCAACAGGCTCCAGGACAGCTTCTTCCACTAGGCCATCAGACTGCTTAATTCATGCTGATGCAACTGTATTTCTATTTTATACTGACTATCCTGTTGTAAGTAATATTTATTATTAATTGCTATAATTGCATATTTGAATGGAGATGTAACGTAAAGATTTTTACTCCTCGTATATATGAAGGATGTAAGTAATAAAGTCAATTCAATTCAATTATTCAACTCCCTGTCCAGAATTCGTACCGCATTCCAAGCAGGACGTAAAGAATAGAGTTTAATTGATTGTGAGGGAATTGCTGGGTAGGGAAAAATGTTAATAGTTGAAAATTTTAGTGTGACAATGAGCAAAATAGCTGGCAATTTGTAATAAACTAGCAGAGGCTCAGTTGTTTGCATTGAGAAGAACTGAAGTGCAATGTGTCATTTGCATTAATAGCTAACATAACCAAGGGATGTGTTGAGGGTAGCCTGTAAGTGTTGCCACACTTATGTCAGCAGAATGACATAACAGCAACAAAACAAAACATCACATCAGCAAAACAACACACGAGGAATTCTGCAGATGCTGGAAATTCA
The DNA here is from genome assembly GCF_030028105.1 of Mobula birostris. Classification (NCBI taxonomy): domain Eukaryota; kingdom Metazoa; phylum Chordata; class Chondrichthyes; order Myliobatiformes; family Myliobatidae; genus Mobula; species Mobula birostris. The sequence continues at coordinate 61,861,997 of NC_092381.1, read as the reverse complement.
AGCCACACACATCAAAGTTGCTGGTGAACGCAGCAGGCCAGGCAGCATCTTTAGGAACAGGTACAGTCGACGTTTCAGGCCGAGACCCTTCGTCAGGACTAACTGAAAGAAGAGCTAGTAAGAGATTTGAAAATGGGAGGGGGAGGGGGAGATCCAAAATGATAGGAGAAGACAGGAGGGGGAGGGATGGAGCTAAGAGCTGGACAGGTGATTGGCAAAAGGGATATGAGAGGATCACGGGACAGGAGGCCCAGGGAGAAGGAAAAGGGGGGGGGGAACCCATAGGATGGGCAAGGGGTATAGTCAGAGGGACAGAGGGAGAAAAAGGAGAGAGAGAAAGAATGTGTGTATATAAATAAATAATGGATGGGGTACGGGGGGGTGCATTAGCAGAAGTTAGAGAAGTCAATGTTCATGCCATCAGGTTGGAGGCTACCCAGACGGAATATAAGGTGTTGTTTCTCCAGCCTGAGTGTGGCTTCATTTTTACAGTAGGGGAGGCCGTGTATAGACATATCAGAATGGGATGTGGAATTAAAATGGGTGGCCACTGGGAGATCCTGCTTTCTCTGGCAGACAGAGCGTAGGTGTTCAGCAAAACAATCTCCCAGTCTGCGTCGGGTCTCGCCAATATATAGAAGGCCACATCGGGAGCACTGGACGCAGTATATCACCCCAGCCAACTCACAGGTGAAGTGTTGCCTCACCTGAAAGGACTGTCTGGGGCCCTGAATGGTGGTAAGGGAGGAAGTGTAAGGGCATGTGTAGCGCTTGTTCCGCTTACTAGGATAAGTGCCAGGAGGGAGATCAGTGGGGAGGGATGGGGGGGGGGGTGAATGGACAAGGGAATCGCGTAGGGAGTGACCCCTGCTTAAAGCGGAGGGTAGGGGGAGGGAAAGATGTGCTTCGTGGTGGGATCCCGTTGGAGGTGGCGGAAGTTATGGAGAATAATATGTTGGACCTGGAGGCTGGTGGGGTGGTAGGTGAGGACCAGGGGAACACTATTCTTAGTGGGGTGACGGGAGGATGGAGTGAGAGCAGATGTGCGTGAAATGGGGGAGATGCATTTCAGAGCAGAGTTGATGGTGGAGGAAGGGAAGCTCCTTTCTTTAAAAAAGGAGGACATCTCCCTCGTCTTGGAATGAAAAGCCTCATCCTGAGAGCAGATGAGGCGGAGACGGAGGAATTGTGAGAAGGGGATGGCATTTTTGCAAGAGACAAGGTGAGAAGAGGAATAGTCCAGATAGCTGTGAGAGTCAGTAGGCTTATAGTAGACATCAGTAGATAAGCTGTCTCCAGAGATAGAGACAGAAAGATCTAGAAAGGGGAGGGAGGTGTCGGAAATGGACCAGGTAAACTTGAGGGCAGGGTGAAAGTTGGAGGCAAAGTTAATGAAGTCAACGAGCTCAGCATGTGTGCAGGAAGCAGCGCCAATGCAGTTGTCGATGTAGCGAAGGAAAAGTGGGGGACAGATACTAGAATAGGTTTGGAATGACTGTACCTCTTCCTAGAGATGCTGCCTGGCCTGCTGTGTTCACCAGCAACTTTGATGTATGTTGCATCAGCATCAAACCCCTTTCCTAACCATCCACAAATTTCAGACACTGATGCTGTCTCCAACCTGCAGTCCTTGGCCTTGGGCACTCAGACTAGCAGAAAATTGGGTCTCCAGCCTTCAGTCCATTGCCCAGACTTGCAGACATCAGACTTACGACCTCCAGATATGCTGACAGAGGCTTCAACCTTCAGGCTTTGATCTCCAAATTTGCTGACTTTGGCCTCCAGTATCAACCCCAAGATTTGCTGATCACGAGACTTTGGATTTCTAGTCTTGCACAGACCTCTGACTCCAGGACTTGCTGACCTGAGCATCATCCTCGGGGCCTCCCAACTACAGTCCTTGACCATAGGGATCGCTGGTCTTCATCCTCAGTGCCTGCTGCCTGACCCCCGGAGATTGTTTGTCTTCAACCTCTGACGTGGACTCCTACTACCATTTACTACCCCTAATCTCTAACACCCCCTCATCCCTGTTCCTAAATCCTAATTTGACCCCCTAACACCCCACAATGTCCTGAAAATGTACCAGGTAGGTTAATTGATCATTGTAAATTGTCTCATAATTAGGTTGAGTTCAATCAGGATTGATGGGAGTTGCTGGGCAGTGCTGTTCAAAGGGCTGGAAGGGCCTTTTCCATGATATATATTTAAAAATGAATATCCCTATGAATTTTTAAAAAAACAAGCATCTCTAAGCCATAACCTCAATGGACCTTGCACCTTGACATTACCTTGACCAGACATTTTTATTATTGTATACAAATTTGTTCTCTTTACGATGAAGTAAAAGTGGTTCAGCTTAAACATTGCATGTTCATATATAAAAAGTACTGGGCAATGAAATCTGTGTGCACGTCTTTAGTCCTGAGTTCAGTTATTGTCTGGGCTCTGGACTAGATAGAAATTAAAAAGGTTACACATCTTGGTGTTTGTAAAAGTTAAAAGAAAAGTTGTATACTATATGCAACTCCCTCCCCGCCCCCCCCCCACATCATTGTGTAGTTATTTAAAACACCTAAAATATTCAACTTCGGGTATTACCTTTTCCTCCAATAGCTGATTTGCTCTCATTTTAAGCAGCTCCCTATACTTCCACCAGATTGAACTGATGCAGCTTCAACAGTAGAATTCCCAATTTAAGAGTATGGAAGTCTGTCAGAATTCAATAGAAACTGCAGAAATCTTGGAGCCATTGTTTTGATTGAAAAACTGCAATGAAGCCTCTACTTTAGAATGGGTCAGTTTTCCAATGAAGGTCTTTATAGCTGAGTTGCCCTTATAATTTGAGGGAGTCCTGAGGAACAATGGATATCTACGGAACTCTGGTGCTTTGAGTTTTGAAATATAGTTTGACCCTTGATAAGGTGATGTGATTTCAGACTACTTCAATGAGTCTTGATATGTCCATTTCATTGGAGGTTATTATATAATGATTAGAAATGGAAACAATTTGTTTGCTCTTCACCTTTAAACACTCTTTCCTCCTTTAATCTTTCTCCACAGCTGACACCATCATTGGTCATAACAGTGATCAAAGGTCAAAGCTGATAGTTTATTGTTACGTATGATTCATTTGCTGGAGTATCTTTATCTGATATTCTGATTTTCCATGGAAAAACTAGTGTGGCTATCACTATTGACGCATATTTTTGCCTGAATTTGAGATTGAGCTCTTGTTTCTCTTTAAGTCTCCAGTGACTGGCCAGAAACGTGCATCTACCTACCTCCTACCTTCCCCAGAAGTGAGCCCTGATGGCAGCTACGTTGGCCAACACTCGCAAGGCCTGGGTGGTCATTATGCTGATTCCTATTACAAGAAAAAGAGAATATTTTGATATGCAATTACTTAGCTGTTCTTTCTTTTACTTAATACTGGGACATTGTTTGAAATGTGAAACTGTCCAATGTCGGTTCATTTTTGTTTAGAAAAAATAGATTTTAAATTAAGTTTTAATGAAAGTTCTTTAAATTTTATTTGTTGAAATTGAATTTTTAAAAAAACAAACTTTTGACCTCCTCTGCACTGCACCCCTGAAGCAGGTTGAGAGATCAGCATGCATTTACGTTCACGCTTGATGCAAGCTGTTCAGGCATAATTGTTTGAATCTAGCTGTACAATCTGGTTTCAAATTCAAAGATTTTGCAGAGTCGAACCAACTTTAGCATATTTAATTGAATTTTGAGCAGTTCATAGTAATATTTGAATGTTTCACTGTATGATGGTGTTTGGGGGAGGGAAATGGACTATGAAAAGATAAATGTAAATTCCTTTCCCACTTCAATTTATTTTACCCCTCCAATCATTTCACATCATGTACACTTTTATTTAGTTATTGAAATACACTATTTTTGAAATATAATTAGGTCACAAATTTATATCATACATTTAAAATGTACATGGAAATAAGTTTTAACCATGAATGACCCACTTGCTGTCTGACTGCATGGACTTGTTTATTTGATATAGTTTTATCTTTAGATTTACACTGTGCAGTACACACTGTCTCACACCAATCAAAGCAAAAATGTTCATTTTTGTGTAAGATTTTAATACTTATGCATTTTCAGCAATTTTTTTTATTCCCTCATTCCCTCAATGAGATGGTTTTTCTTTCCTGTTGCTTTGAATGTTTCTCCTGGATCCATGTTTTCTTGATGGGATAATTATTTTGAGAATTTTCAATTTATTAGTGTGTTGCATACTGGTTAGTGGAATGGAATTGTTTGGGGACTATGTTTGGGTTTGCAGTGTTTGCCTAGGAAAAATATGGAAGTAATTTCACTGCAGTTGAACCTTAAACATCTTTTGCCTGTTTTTGAAGAGCAAAGCAAAGTAAAAATCTTGATTTACCCCCCCCCCCATTTTTCTTTGTCCTCTTTTGTTTTATTAGGTGAATTTAAGATTTAAAAAAGCATTCTTCTCGGCTGTCCCAAGGCATTATCTTAATATTGTGAAACTGTAATATTGTTTGTATTACCTGAAACCATCATGATCTAGCTCAGTTTTTACCAAAAGGGCATCTGGGGGACAACCTGAAGTGACTATGTCAAATACAACTTGTTCTGGAAATAAAATTGTCTGTTTAATACAGGTCAGAATGCCTTTTTGTTTTGCTCACTGCTGTTGTGTCAGAATAGATAGGTGGGAGAGTTGGAAAATTCAAGTATGCCGATTAATTTATTAATGAGTTTCGTGGATGAAGTCCTGATATCAAATGATCCCAGGAGGCATTCCCTTTACAAATATTAAGCTGTATGAGGATGGAATGAGATAAGGAAAGTTTTGGAGCAAATAGCAGTGGGTTCAATATTTACTTATTCTATAAGTTGTCTACAGGTGTACAAAATAATAATGGCCACTTAAGTTGATCTGAATAATAATGTAGATAAATTAGTGGTTTCTGTATGACATTATTTTGTGATAATGCTTTAACACTTAAGCTATTCAGTGAAGCTAGAATAACACTTGACCCGCATAAGGGCATTGGTGAAGGACACCCTGGAGAAAACTGATTTACTCTATTTTATGAGTCAACTTGGATTATATGGAATCAACTTTGACTCTAGTTAATAATTTAATTCAAGAATTGTTTAAAACCTTTGCACATATGCAATGCTTGATTCAGTGCGGATGGTTGTTCCTCTGTTTTTAAACCATTTGAAATTTAATGATTGGTTACTAATATACAAGGGGTGATTGATAAGTTCATGGCCTAAGGTAGAAGAAGTCAATTTTAGAAAACCTAGCACATTTATTTTTCAACAAAGTCCCCTCCTACATTTACACACTTAGTCCAGCGGTCGTGGAGCATACAGATCATGGACTTCCAGAAAGTGTCCACAGCATGGGTGATTTATAAGTTCGTGGCCTAAGGTAGGAGATGAGTTATACAGCTCTTGTTACATGCAAATGCAGTTCAATTCTTTGAGTGATTATGCAGAAAGTTTGAAGTTAGTAACTCATCTCCTTCTATCTTAGGCCATGAACTTATCAATCACCCCTGTTGAGTTATTAACTTCAAACTTTCTGCATAATCACTCAAAGAGTTGAACTGCATGTGCATGTAACGAGAGCTGTATAACTCATCTCCTACCTTAGGCCAGAAACTTATCAAACACCCCCCTGCTGTGGACACTTTCTGGAGGTCCAAGATCCGTATGCTCCACAACCACTGGACTAAGTGTGTAAGTGTAGGAGGGGACTTTGTTGAAAAATAAATGTGCTAGATTTTCTAAAATTGACTCCTTCTACCTTAGGCCACGAACTTATCAATCACCCCTCGTAGATCTTGAATATGGTGACTTTATTTGTAATACTCTAAGCTGGAAGCAGGAAACTGACAATCCATGCTATGTTTGTTGATACTGATGTAGTTACCCTTGATGAAGGTGATTGTGCAGAAGCAGCTATTTGGAACAGAAAGTGCAGTGTCAACAAGGTTAACAAGGTGTAAGTGATGCAGCAGTGCTCTAAAGGAAGGAGATTCAGATAACAAGTTCAACCTGCCGATTATCCACCCTTTTTGGAGTTGAATTTAACTATCAGAAGTTCTTAGTCATGATTGAAGCAGAAGTTAATGTTATCTAGTTCTGTCTTGTGTTTTGGAGTCCTACAAGTCCATCCTGCAATCCTCTTCATTCAATGGTGAATATATCGTCCACAAGTTAATCAAATAGGCAATGATAATCCAGAAGTGATAGCTTCTGAAGTAATCCAGAAGGTTACTCTGTACCATCTAAATAATTTACAATCTATTTGCTGTTTAAATACCTTTATAATGGTCAAGTTCAAAAGAGCGGAATTGTCCAAGTGCAATGGCTTTTCTCCTTTAAAACTCCCCCACACAAGCCTCTTGTCATTGTTGGATATGACAGACGACCAGCTATAATTGTGAGAATAATCAGTGTCATAAAATGTAAATCTTTTGAAGAAATCTCTATTTATCTTGCAGATGGTAAATAATGTGCCATTCGGGTTGATACTTGCCATGTGGTATTTGATATTTTGATATTTACCATATGGTATGTGGTAAATTACTCTCTAATTTGTCCATATCTCCATATATGCAAATAAATAGCTTGTACCATTACACCTTCTGGTACTGCTTTTACCGGATTTCTGTTCAACTACCAGATTAATACTCGTGTAGGTTTCTAAATGTTTTCAGTCTAATTTTTCCAGTTGTAAGTTGGCTTTATGCAGCTTTCCCAGGCCTTAGCACCAAAAGAAATGGCTATAAATGGGAAAGATAAGAAATGTTCCAATTAGCTTCTCTTTTTTTCACTTTCTCCTGAAAGCCACTTGCCATCTCTTAGTTGTTGATTATAAGCTGGTCTTGGAGGCAATGACTAATTTTCAGGACATCAGTACAGGCGACCCATCAAAATCAAGCAGACCGAGAGAGAGGATACAAGTGCAGATGCAATTGAAAAGTAGTGGATTTTGCTGATGGAAAATTAAATTGCAAGATGGAAGGTATTATAAGGAGAATTTGTCAGGGTGGGTGAATCAGAAGAAAAGAATGTAGGAATGGAGGAATTTGGTGAAACACTGACATTGGAAAATTGGTTGCTGAGACTGATATTGAAATACAGATAAAAATGAAGTTTTTAGATTTATCAAAGTCTACGTTTACCTGAAGGACGAGCTTAAAGATCAGATTTTGGATACGATGAATTGTGATGGAAGGCTCATGTTATATGTCAAGCTTGGAAGGCTAAGACAAGAACCTAAGAAATAAGAGTAAGAATTGCCAGTGTCCTGTGTGCCAGCTCGGCCATTCATTAACTTTATGGCTGATGTTGTACCATGGTGCCATTTTCTTCAATGTTACTTTGCTATTGGTATAAAATGAACTGAATGTACAAAGTACATTTATTATCAAAGTATGTATGCAGTATACAACTCTGAAATTTGCCTTCCTCAAAGTCAGTAACAAAACAAAGAAGAGCCATGGAACCAACTCATCCAAAGAAAAAACATCAAACATCAAACCCCCTTTCCCCACATAAAGGTAACAGAGAAAAAGAGTGAAAATACAGAATGAAAAAGAAAAACAAAATCAAAAGGCATATTTCAGTACAGTTTAGGCTCTTCTAGGGTCTTGGAAGGATGGAGGCAAGTGATGATGTAGATGTGGATGTATCTAGACTTGACGGTATGATGTCAGGCATAGTGCGCAAATGTTAGAATGCCATTGTATTAACGGTTGTATTTATGGGAACCAGCAGAATGGCTTTGATTTTGTCAGGTCAAGTTGGTGGAAATTCAGGTGCATCTACAACCTAAGCATATAGAACCAATACACAGAATCACCTAAACAATAACATGATAAAGTCAGATGTCCCAATATTACAGTGGAATAAAGGGAGTTACAGAGACATGTGAAAGCAGTTGGCCAGAATTGATTAGAAAAGAACACTGGCAGGAATGATGGCAGAGCAGCAATGGCTGGAATTTCTGGAAGCAATCCCGAAGGCACGGGATAAATACATCCCAAATAGGAAGGAGATTTCTAAAGGCAAGATGACGCAACAGTGGTTAACAGAATTCAAAGCCACCCAAAATGCCAAAGAGGGAGCATATAACAGAGCAAAAAATAGTGGGAAGTTAGAGGACCGGGAAGTTTTTAAAAACCAACAGAAGACAACTTTTAAAAAAATCATTAAGAAGTTAAAGATAGAATACAGAAGTAAGCAAGCCTATAATATTAAAGAGGATACCAAAAGTTTCTTCAGATACATAAAGTGTAAAAGGTGAGAGTGGATATTGGACTGCTGGAAAATGATGCTGTGGAGGTAGTAATGGGGCACAAGAAAATGGTGGATGAACTGAATGAGTAGTTCACATCACTTCACTATGGATGAGGACAGCAGTATGGTGGAAGTTTCAGGTGTCAGGGGTCATGAAGTGTGTGAAGTTACTGGTACTAGAGAGAAAGTTCTTGGGAAACTAAATGGTCTGAAGATGGGTTGCCTGGACCAGATGGTGTACACCCCAGGATTCTGAAGGAGGTGGCTGAAGAGATTGTGGAGGCATTAGTGTTAATTTTTCCAGAGTCATTAGATTCGGGAATGGTTCTGGAAGACTGGAAAATTGCAAATATCACTCCACTCTTCAAGAAGGGAAAGAGACAGAAGAAAGGAAAGTATAGACCAGTTAATCTGACCTCAGTGGTTGGGAAGATGTTGGAGTCAGTTATTAAGGATGAGGTCTCGGGATACTTGGAGACACATGATAAACAAGGCTGTAGTCAGCATGGATTCCTCAAGGGAAAATCTTGCCTGACAAATCTGTTGGAATTCTTTGAAGAAATAACAAGCACGATAAATAAAGGAGAGTCGGTTGATGTTGCGTACTTCGATTTTCAGAAGGTCTTTGACAAGATGCCACTCATGAGGCTGCTTAACAAGCAACAAGCCCATGGTATTACAGAAAGATTCTAGCATGGATAAAGCAGTGGCTGATTGCCAGGAAGCAAAGAGTGGGAATAAAGGGAGCCTCTTCTGGTTGGCTGCCAGTGACTAGTAGTGTTCTACAGGGCACAGGGTTCTGTGTTGGGAGTGATTTTTTTTATGTTATGTGTCAATGATTTGGATGGAATTGATGACTTTGTTGCAAAGTTTGCAGACAATATGAAGACAGTTGGAGGGGCAGGTTGCTTTGAGGAAGTAGAGAAGCTCCCGAAGGACTTGGATTAGGAGAATGGGCAAAGAAGTGGTAGATGGAATAGTGTTGGGAAGTGTCTGGTCAGGCACTTTGGTAGAATAAATGAATGGGTTGACTATTTTCTAAATGGAGAGAAAATACAAAAAAATCTGAGGCACAAAGGGACTTGGGAGTCCTTGTGCAGGATACTCTAAAGGTTAATTTGCAGGTTGAGTCTGTGGTGAGGAAGGCAAATGCAATGTTAGCATTCATTTTAAGAGGACTAAAATATAAAAGCAATGTTGTAATGTTGAGACTTTATAAAACACTGGTTAGGCCTCTCATGGCGTATTGTGTGCAATTTTTGGCCCCTTAGAAAGAACGTGCTGAAACTGGAGAGGGTTCAAAGGAGGTTCACAAAAGTGATTCCAGGATTGAGTGGCTTATCATATGAAGTGTGTTTAATAGCTCTGGGTCTTGTATTCACTAGAATTCAGAAGAATGAGGGGTGACCTAACTGAAACCTATCAAATGGTGAAAGTCCTTGATAGAGTGGATGTGGAGAGGATGTTTCCTATGATGGAACACAGCCTCAGAATAGAACGGCGCCTTTTTAGAACGAAGAGGAGGAGAAATTTCTTTAGGCAGAGAGTGGTGAATATGTGCAATTCTTTACCATAGACAGCTGTGGAGGCCAAGCCTTTATGTATATTTAAAGGCAGAAGTTGATAGATTTTTGTTTGGTCAGTGCATGAAGCGATATGGGGAGAAGGCAGTAGGATGGGGCTGGGAGGAAAATTGGATCAGCCATGACGAAATGGCGGAGCAGTCTTGATGGGCCAAATAGCTTATATCCTACAGTCTTATGTGTTATGATAAATCTCAAGGATGTTTATGTTAACCTTCACAAATCTTTACAATATTTGGGCCAGACTGCTTGTTAGGATTACCGTATCCAATTCTGCTTGGTTGGAGATATTAAAATATCACAAAAATCATAACCTTATAATCTACAGATGGTGTTAGCATTTTGAATCGTGTATTATGCAGATGAATCTTGAAATTAATGTCACTGAGAGATCATCTTAGAGGTATTGCAAGCTAGGCAAATCAAGGCATTTATTTTAATTTTCATCTTGGTAATCTTCTGGGAGGGTCAAAAAGACTATTAAAGCTGCTTGTCTTTAATAATCTTTTAGCTGAGGCAAATAAAATTTTACTAAGACTGAATATTAATTTTGTTGCTTAAAGCATGTGCAGGAAATAGTGCAGACCTTTACATTAATGTTGCATTAGGACTTTGAAGACTTCAGTTATTATAAATGAATGAAAGAGTGGAATGAAAAAGGTAATAAAATCATAATGTAAACTTTGCTAGTGCATTAACAGAGAAAAGTGGATATTGTCAGCATGTATTTGTAAATTTTTCATGTCAAAACGATGTATGGATGAGGATTGAAAGATTGGCAAAGCTAAGTTAGGTACAGGTGTTTTAAGAAATTAATATGACTTGCCTCCTACAAGCCTTTACTAGTATATCACCCATGACTTCCTAAAAGCAGAAACAAACTACTGAATAATTGTAAATGGACTAGACCTCTAGAGAAGTAATCAGTTAAAACCCTGACTGCTGATTTTACAGTGGGGAGACATTTAATTACAACAGCTGAATGTGTTTGAACCTACCATTATTTGGTGTCCTCATAGGACACCCTTTGAAGAGGTTCTCCTCTGTTTTGAATTTTACTTGGCTTCCTTGATGCCACAACTATTGAAATGCTGTCTTGATATCCATGTTTCTCTCCAGGGCCTGGAATTTGGCCGATGTCCATTTTAAGGCTAGGGATGCCAACTCTGGATATGTTCTGAGATTTTTCATCACAGAACTTAATGGCATTAGGTTGACTGGCTTGTATTGTGTTCCTCATCGGCCCAACATTTTGATTGTGTCTTTAGTGCAAATTGAGTATAAACTGCAATCTCCAATTTAAGCTTATGCAAAATGTTCAGTTTTAGTGAATTCCATGGTTGGGAAGATGTTAGTCAATTGCCAAGGATGAGGTGATGGAGTACTTGGTGACACAGGACAAGATAGTACACAGTCAGCATGGTTTCCTACAGGGAAAATCCCCCCGATGAACCTGTGGGAATTCTTTGAGGAGATTACAAGTAGGATGGATATAGGGGATGCAGCGGATGTTGTGGACTTTCAGAAGGCCTTTGACAAGGTGCCGCACATGAGGCTGCTTACCAAGTAAAGAGCCCATGGTATCACTGGAAAGTTGCTAACATGGTTAGAGCATTGGTTGTTTGGTAGGAGACAGTGAGTGGGAATAAAAGGATCCTTTCCTGGTTGGCTACCAGAGACCAGTGGTGTTGGTGTTGGGACTACTTTTTATGCTAAGTTTGCAGATGATCTGAAGATTGGTAGAGGGGCAGGTAGTGTTGAGGAAACAGGTAGGATGCAGAAGGACTTAGACAGATTAAGAGAATGGGCAAGAAAGTGGCAAATGAAATACGATGTTGAAAAATGCATGGTCATGCACTTTGGTAAGAGAAAAAAATGTGCAGACTATTTTCTAACTGGGGAGAAAATCCAAAAATCTGAGATGCAAAGGTACTTGGAAGTCCTTGAACAGAGCACCCGGAAGGTGAATTTGCAGGTTGAGGAAGGTAAATACTATGTTAACATTCATTTCAAGAGGTCTAGAATACAAGAGCAAGGATATGATGCTGAGGCTTTATAAGGCACTGGTGAGGCCTCACCTTGAGTATTGTGAACAGTTTTGGACCCCTCATCTTAGAAAAGATGTGCTGGCATTGAGAGGGTCCAGAAGAGGTTCACAAGGATGATTTCAAGAATGAAAGGGTTATCATACAAGGAATGTTTGATGGTTCTGGGTCTGTACTCGCTGGAACTCAGAAGGATGAGGAGGAATCTCATTGAAACTTTTTGAATGTTGAAAGGCATAGACAGAGTAGATATGGGAGAGGATGTTTCCCATGGTGGGAGAGACTTGGACAAGAAGGCACAGCCTCAGAATAGAGGGGAACCCTTTCAAAACAGAGATGCAGAGAAATTTCTTTAGCCAAAGGGTGGTGAATTTGTGGAATTTGTTGCCACATGCAGCTGTGGAGACCAGGTTGTTGGGTGTATTTAAGGCAGAGATTGATAGGTTCTCGATTGGATGTGGCATCAAAGGTTACGGGGAGAAGGCCGGAAACTGGGGTTGAGGAAGAGGAAAAAAGAATCAGCCACAATTGAATGGCAGAGCAGACTTGATGGGCCAGATGGTCTAATTCTGCTCCTATGTCTTATAGTCTTATGAATTTATTTTCAAAGGGTTAAATGATGTTTGTTATTTTGCTTGTGTATATGTGTAAACAGTATACACCTGCATTAGTTAACTTAATTATTCATAAAATGTGTGAAATAACATACTATTAAGAAAATTTTACATTAATTAGACTCAATCTCCTAACAACAATTGAGTTCCTGTTGAATGCTTTTGCTCATCTTTTTCTTAAATTTGTACTTTATGTGGCTTCTTGTTGCTTTCTGCAACTCTGGGGGCTTTTTGAATTGAACATTCAGCTCTTGGCACAACATATAATAATTTAGTTGTATCTATGGTTTTGCTTTTGGACTGAAGAATAACATGGAAACAGTGCAATGATGAATTATGGGGAAAAATGTCTTTACAACAAGAGTTTGACATAGAATGAAGCTACGAGAGGCTGGAGTTTAAGCGTTTGGCATTTCCAGTTTTTGATAATTGTTTGAAAACTTCTACACAACTTTTGACCAACTTTTAATTCCTTTTGAAATATTTTTGCTGTATAAAAATTTAAAGATTATACAGCTTGTCAATATACCTTTAAACAAGAAATTCAAATGTCAGGATCAGACCATCTTGTTGAGTGAGAGTACTTGTTATTTTGGAACATCTCTCAAAATCTTCTTATTCCTTAGAGTATACAATGCATCTGGTGCCTTAGATGGAGCAACACTTCAAAAAATAGTGCACTTACCTTTAAAGTGACATTACCTGTGACAGGGCTGGAAAACCTGCCTTCTTCCATGGCTGTGTACTATTGAGAAAACTTAATGTGCGGAATCTATGTGCAGTATTCACAAACGTGGGCATTTTTGCCTGCTGACTTTGATGCCATTTCTCTAGAATTTACTACATGTTTTGTTCCACTGCCGGTTAACATTGGTTGCCATGTCCAAGGTTTTTTTTAAAATATTTTGTTGATGATTGAAGGAATATCAAAGAGATGGTAATTCACTGAACTGGATTTGTCCTCTTTTATGGACAGGGTGTATCTGGGAAGTTTTTTACTTTGTTGAGTGTCTAGTGATTTGAAGCTTAATTGGATCAGTTTGACAAAAGATACTATTGATTCTGGAGTACTAGTCTTCAGCACCACATCTAGAATGCTACAGGCCTTGGCTATCCATAGTCTCCAATGGTTATTCCTTGTAATCATGCGGTGGGAATCAAATTAACTGAAAACTTGCTTTTCTGATGTTGGCACATTAGCTGAATCCTGAAATGATCATTCACCCATCACTTGCTAAGTGCTCCACCATAATCAGGGATGAGGATGTTCACTAAACTTCCTCTTCCTGTTAGCTGACTGAACATCCACTGCCAATCACAACTGCTCTGATCCTTTTCTGTAGGCTGGCAAAACTTTATTAAAATCAGGCTGCTTCCAGTACGTCCATATAGATATTAAGAAAGAGATGTTCTGGAGCTTTTGGAAAGCATCAAGTTGGATAAGTCACCGGGACTGGATGGGATGTACTCCAGGCTACTGTGGGAAGCGAGGGAGGAGATTGCTGAGCCTCTGGCAATGATCTTTGCATCATCAATGAGGACGGGAAAGGTTCCGGAGGATTGAAGGGTTGCGGATGTTCCCTTATTCAAGAAAGGGAGTAGGGATAGCCCAAGAAATTGTAGTCCAGTGAGTCGTACTTCAGTGGTTGGTAAGTTGATAGAGAAGATCCTGAGAGGCAGGATTTATGAACATTTGGAGAGACATAATATGATTAGGAATAGTCAGCATGGCTTTGTCAAAATTGCCTTACGAGCATGATTAAAATTTTTGGGGATGTGACTAAACACGTTGATGAAGGTAGAACCGTAGATGTAGTGTATATGGATTTTAGCAAGGCATTTGATAAGGTACCCCATACAAGGCTTATTGAGAAAGTAAGGAGGCATGAGATCCAAGGGGACATTGCTTTGTGGATCCAGAACTGGCTTGCCCACAGAAGGCACAGAGTGGTTGTAGACAGGTCATATTCTACATGGAGGCTGGTGACCAGTGGTGTGCCTCAGGGATCTGTTCTGGGACCCTTACTTTTTGTGATTTTTATAAATGACCTGGATGAGGAGTGGAGGGATGGGTTAGTAAATTTGCTGATGACACAGAGGTTGGGCGTGTTGTGGATAGTGTGGAGGGCTGTCAGAGGTTACAATGGGACATTGATAGGATGCAAAACTGGGCTGAGAAGTTGCAGATGGAGTTCAACCCAGATAAGTGTGAGGTGGTTCATTTTGGTAGGTCAAAAATAATGGTAGAATTTAGCATTAATGGTAAGACTCTTGGCAGTGTGGATGATCAGAGGGATCTTGGGGTCCGAATCCATAGGCCACTCAAAGCTGCTACACAGGTTGACTCTGTGGTTGAGAAGGCATTCGGTGCATTGGCCTTCATCAATCGTGGAATTGAGTTTAAGAGCCAAGAGGTAATGTTGCAGCTATATAGGACCCTGGTCAGACCCCACTTGGAGTACTGTGCTCAATTCTGGTTGCCTCACTACAGGAAGGATGTGGAAACCATAGAAATGGTGCAGAGGAGATTTACAAGTTGGTTGCTTGGATTGGGGAGCATGTCTTATGAGAATAGGTTGAGCTTTCAAATCGCTTACTAGCTCTTCTTTCAGTTAGTCCTGACGAAGGGTCTCGGCCCAAAACGTCGACTGTACCTCTTCCTAGAGATGCTGCCTGTCCTGCTGCATTCACCAGCAACTTTTGTGTGTGTTGTTGAGTGAACTCAGCCTTTTCTCCTTGGAGTGACAGAGGATGAGAGGTGACTTGATAGAGGTGTACAAGATAATGAGAGGCAGTGATCATGTGGACAGTCAGAGGCTTTTTCCCAGGGCTGAAATGGCTAGCATGAGAGGGCACAGTTTTAAGGTGCTTGGAGGTAGGTACAGAGGAGTTGTCAGGGGTAAGTTTTTTTACACAGAGTGGTGAGTGTGTGGAATGGGCTGCTGGTGGCGGTGGTGGAGGCAGAAATGATAGGGTCTTTTAAGAGACTCCTGGCTACATGGAGCTTAGAAAAATAGAGTGCTATGGGTAAAGCCTAGGTAGTTCTAAGGTAGGAACATGTTCGACATGGCTTTGAGGGCTGAAGGGTCTGCATTGTGCTGTATGTTTTCTATGGTTCTACGTTTCTATATAGCCTTAAGTGATTGACTGCACTTCTATTTCTGTGCTTAATAAGGGTTAATTCCCTAGTTTGAAGGCAATTAGCAGAGTGAATGAAAGCTTTTAGTGCCTTGTTGATGTCCATATTGTTTCTTTCAAAGAACAAGATGCGTGTCCTTGGCACGAAGCTGGGATTTTTATCTCCATAGGGACAGGGTGGTGGTCAATCTGAGTAACATTGTCATACACAATGTGTAGTAATTTAGTGTGGATGATGTTGAATAGGTGAATAAACTCCTCTCAGGCTTCCAGTCGTGTACAGGTATCGATTATAATCGACATTTCGATGACAAACTCTGCTATCTCGTCAGAGATAATGCCTGAGATAGTCCAGTGGTATTTATACCCTTGTAGTCCATCCCTCCTGAATGGTTAGTCCTCATCCCATCAGATTTCCACTCTTTCACCTTGTTTACAATAGAATTCCAGTTCTTTCTTAGAGCGAAACCCTCGTCTTTGTTAGAATTCCTTTTCGCTAGTTTTATTTTAATGGCTTCCTTCACTAGGCAGTCCCAAAAGCCATTGCTGTGGCATTGTAGTTTTGTATATCGGCCAGACATGACGCATGGTGGAAACAAGGAGCACACAGGAGGTGTATCTGTTTGGATTCCCCAGAGAAATTGGCAGTGGCAGAACATTGCATTCACAATAGCAATAGGATTGACTTCCGCACAAAACAACTGTGCCGTGCCAATGGCTTTTGGGGTTGCCTGGTAAAGGAAGCCATTGAAATAAAACTAGAGGAAAAGAATTTTAGCAATGAAGGTCTCTAGTTAAGAACTGGCATTCAATTGTAAAAGAGGTGGGAGAGCGGAAATCTGATTGGTTAGTCCTCATCCAATCAGGAGGGACGGACTATGAGGGCTATAAATACCACCAGATTAGTAATGCCCAGGCATCATCCATACATTTTCCCCAAGAAGAGTTATTCGTTATATAAGCTGGGAAAGCACAAGATCCTTTTTCATGTTGAATAGGTATTTTTCCCCTCCCTATTGGCTTTCCCTATATGCTTCCAAATCCATGTAGGCTGCCATTTTGAGATTTGGCCAGCCCTTGCATGCTATCAAATTTTTCATTCCTCAGGCTATATTCTATGTTATTATCTTCACTAATACTGCTTTATCAGAGGGAGTAATCAAACTTTACTTACCCATGTTTGGCGTGATGCCATGAAACATGAATCCAAAGCCAATGTACAAAACCCCAGAGGCAACATTACTTGACTTCAACATCTGTCACCACCTTTTTGGCATTGGTGGAACTGGATGGTCTTGATTGAGGGGTCTTGACATTGGGTAAAAAAATACAAGCCTTAATGGCTGGTTTGCAGAACAGCTCTCTCGTTCTAATGGGGGGACTTAAGAGGTTATTTGGAGTACTATACCTTTATATTTTACAAATTTTCTGTGGTTGATAGTCTGTTTTTATTCGAGTTTAGTTGTAACTTGACAACTTCCCTTGGTTATAAGGATCAGCCATATTGTTGAAGTCAAATTCTAAACAGAGATAAAGATTATATTTCCACACTAAAGTTATCAGTGAATTTGTATAATCTAGTCCTTTCAAGATGGGTCTTCTACTGCAATCTGTGGAATAGAAAGGTAGCTTACTGTAGCTTTTGGAATTTTACTTTTAATTAAAACTTATTCTAGAAGTTGCCCTTTGATCTAAGAAAAACTGCCCCTCTAGACAAACACTGAAATGCAGTAGTCCAGCTTACCTGCTGCATTGAAACTTGTTTTCTATGAGACTTGTATTCTCCAGTTTGTGTTCCTGGATACCTTGAGTCTTGTGATCCAGGATTTTCACTTCTGCTGCTGCATTTACACAAATGCAACATATTTTCGATGGTATTGATCACAATAGCTTGCAGAATAACCATGTGCCTAATCTGGACACTTAATAAGTTCATGACATTATCAGTTGAATACAATTATTGTTAGTGAAGTAAATTTGGTTATTGGCTCTACCTGGCTCTTGAAACGATGGGCAGACTTACCACAAACAGCAATTAAGTTGAATTAGACCACCATATGTGATTATGAACTCAAGTTTTGATTAATTTACTGCAATAACAAATCAAGGAAGAGACACACTATTTTATTAACTATCAGCAAACAAGTCCTTTTCTGTTTGTCTTTTAGTAATTAAAGTAATCTTGCATATTGATTGTGGATTTCCTTTAGGTTTTATAAACTTAGTTTCAATGCAAGACTGCAATGCTTTTAAACCAGCTGCTATTTAAAATACACCTTCCTTTCATCTAGCCTTGTTTGTAAATTCCTCTTCAGTGCAAAGTGTAATTCTTGGGAGGGATTAAAGAGAACATAAAGCTGTTAAACCACAATGAAACTTGTGGCTATAGCAATAGTTTTAAAATGCAGTGAAGTTCAGGAATTAAGGTATTTAAGAAATTGAGTGCCATTGATAGATTCTCAGTTTGTTCAGTGCATTCCTTTCCCATAGAAAAGACATCTCGCGACCACTTCTGCTGTGTGCTTTGATACCTGATGTATGCACAGAACTACTTGCAAGAGATGATAGAAACAATAGGGAATATCATTTTGTTCTTAAATTTCAATGTGTTATATCCCAAAATGTTTGGATCAACTTTATATATATTTTAGCACTTAACAGTTTTTGGATTTTATTTAAACAAAGAAATTTACACAATTGTGTTTTGTACCCCAATCATAATATTGAAGTTGAATGTCAAATTACTTATTGAATTAAAAGTAGTTTAATGCACAAGACACTTGTTGTTAAATTGCCTTTTTGAAAAGAAAATAAGCACATCATTTGAAGAAGCTATGATACTCTTGAACACAAATGATATATGGCTAAAGGTGAATAAGTAATCATCTGAACAAAGTTGTCATTCACATTTTCTACTTGGTTTGAAATGAATTGTTCTGTGATAAGTTTTTAAGTCTGCACCAGCGTGAAGTTGAAATATACTTATTGTTATATTACAAAATATAAAACATAAACATTAATGCAAAAGTTTTCCATTGCTATACTGAAGGCAATTTGCACATAGCAAGTGCTCACAATAACCATGTGTTAATGATGTTTTTTGTGAAGCAAATTTCATGACAGATGCCAGTGATATTAAATCTGATTCTGAGCCAACACTGAATACAAAGAGCACCTCAAAACATTCGCCAAATGTGATTAAGGTCCATTATTTTCTAATCCAAAAGATGGTCTTCACCAGAGTTCTTTTCCCACAATGTGTACAAATTGTAGTCACAAGCGATTCTGGAAATCTTTAGCAACACACAAAATGCTGGAGGAACTTGGCAAATCAGGCAGCAGTGATGGATATAAACAGTTGATGTTTTGGTTCAGGATGAACAGTTCACCCTTGCTGACGAAGGGCATCAGTTCAAAACATCTGTTTATTTCCCTCCACAGATAATACCTGACTTTGAGTTCCTTCAGCATTTTGTATGTGCTGCTGTGTATAAATGAGATGTGCATTGGCAAACAAAGGATAATGGCCTCTTTTTCAGAAAATTACCTCAATCCTCTCTCGAATAATATTTACAAAATTCATGGTTTGTTTAATATCTGTCATCTTTGCAAGGGAAATAGACATTTCAATTGCATGGTTCAAAGAATAATTGAAGTTTTGGAAAATAGTAAATAACATTGATTAAAAATTTTGAAGGATACTGCTGCATTGTGCCTTCTAAAGTTCTCATTTAAGCACAATATAGCAGTGCATTATTTACATTGGATTACCATAGATAGTTTAAACATAACAGTTATATTACCCAGCTTAAAAAAAATACAATCAGTCCTCTTAATCTGGCATTTGTTGAAGCAAAGACTCAAATACATTCACAAGGTTTTCAAATGTGGTTCTGTTACTTGGACTGTGTTCCCAGCACTTCTTCATATGAGAATAAACCTGCAAATAAGTACAATAACAATAAATTAAGTTTTTTTCAGAGCCATGAGAAATTTGACCATTCTTAAAGTCAATGCTGCAGTTATGCATAATCATGGCTTGCATTTTGTGTAGTACAGATTGAGCAGTCATTGTATTTATCTGACATCACATCTAATGTCCCTATTTAACTAAGTGGAAATATGAATTTTGATATTACTTAGTCATAGAAAAGTAGAGCACAGAAACAGGCTCTTCAGCCCATGCTGAACCATTAAACTGCACTGGCACCACAGCCCTCCATACCCTTACCAAACTTCTTGTAGGTGTAATCATTGGGGATACTAGTGATCTCTGTCTTCCCACATCCCCTAAGAGGAGCATTCCACTATCCTGGCTGCCATCTCTACTGTTCTGAGAAATTATAAAGGAAGAAAAATGATAAACTGTGGGGAACAAAAAAAAATTCAACCTACAGCTTATTTGCCTTCTCTGACTAGCCACTCCAACAATGGCTGCTTCACTTGTCTCTGCCTTATTTTAATTTGTTCTTGTCAAGCAATCCCAAAAGCTGACTGGCCACTGCTCAAAATACCAAACTGGCTCGAATGCTGCCTTTTCTACTCAATCTTGGACAAGCAATGGAGTTTTTGTACCCTGTTCTCAATTCTGATATATTGACAATTTTGATGAGAAGTGGGATTGTGAGAAATATAGTAAGAGACTTTGAGGTATCAACAACTAAGTGGATGATCATATGACAAATAAACATTATCTAGAAAAATGTTAGCTTAGAACACCTTGCACAAAATAGAAAATTGGTATTTTTTTAAGTGATTACATTTTAGAAGAGGAGACTTCCACATCACTGCAAGCTAACAAGGTGGTGTAGAATGAATTTAGAAATAAATATCCTACAAGCTTTAATTGCAATAAGATTTGAACATGGGGGCTAAAGATCTTAACAGATATTTAAACAGGACAGACTGCATTTCAAATACTGAAAACTCCAGTGTTACTAGGGGAAGGGAGTAGTGGTGCTATTCTAGAAAATGCAAGGATGAATTCTCATTGGCCAAAACATGATGTCTTGATACATTTTGAACACATTTACTCTCCTTCCCTAAAGATAGAATACAAAGTGGATTCTGGATAATTGGGCCATTGGTTAATCAGGGCAACCACTTATTTGGGACAAATCTTAAACAACAAAAGCCAAGTGAGAAAATAGCCAGGATTACCTTCATTTATTTGGGACACTATGCCGCTTTATTGGGACAGCAGACTGTTGCCAGTTTCTAACTAACTTCAGATACGTGTACTTATGTAGCCATTAGGCTACACCATGCTTACAGTGAATTGGTTTTTAAATAGCATCAGTTGTATTTGCTTGTGTTCAAAAAGCAGCGATTTTTGTCACTGATAGATGGCAAGAAATAAGCTGCAAGACAATTCAGAACTCTTTTCATCT
Source organism: Mobula birostris (assembly GCF_030028105.1). Classification (NCBI taxonomy): domain Eukaryota; kingdom Metazoa; phylum Chordata; class Chondrichthyes; order Myliobatiformes; family Myliobatidae; genus Mobula; species Mobula birostris. The sequence goes on along the minus strand of NC_092381.1, from coordinate 61,840,914 downwards.
CTGAGGTTTCAAGTATTCAGGCTTGGAGATGCCAGAAACAGCCGGGAGTGTAAGTGAAACAATTTAACTTCTTTAACCAGTCAGAGACCCAAGAAGAATTTGAAGGCATCAACAATAATCTTGAATGTTACATGAAGATTTGGAGGATGCAATAGTCAAAAGCATTGTCTGAAGGCAGCCTTTTATTGGCAGTAGGTGTCTGCACTGATTTTGTTCATTTACAGTCAAACAATAGGCTCCATCGATAATTATTAGGAACAAATACAGTTTATACTATTGATAGTGCTCTAATTTATTCTGTATTCCATTTAAGTACACAATTTGTTACTCAGTTAAATGGTAGTTTGTCATTGTTTTAAACCTTTATAACTATTTCCATGAACTTTGGCTAACTGGAGCAGCCACTTAATTGGGCCAAAATATACTGGTACTGATGTGTCCCAATTAACTGGAATCCACAGTATTTGCCATATAATTACAGTGGAAATTCCCAAGGCTGATTTGAAGGATAACATGTTTGCCCAATTAAGTGGACTAGGCATTTAAAACTCAAAGGATAATCTCAAAGAGCTTATCTACAAAATTGTTACAGGAAATGAGAGATTTGATAGAACGTTATTTATTATGTAACTTGCAATAATTTTAATGTCTTGCATTGTACTGCTGTCTCAAAACAAATTCCATAACATATGTCAGTGATAATAAGCCAGAAGACAAAGATAAATTTCTTTATTCTAAGGGTGATGAATCTTTGGAGTTCTCCACTCTGGAGGCCCAGTAATTGAGTTAATTAAAAACAAATCAGTAGTTTTCTATACAAGAAGGTTATGGTTACAATTCAGAAATATAGTGCTGAAGTAGTTCAGACAACATCTGGATGAACGGTTGAGGAGATTCAGGTTTTAAGTGTCTTATGTTCTATTTCTACCACTGGAAATATGCCTCTATCCCAATCTTTCCCCTTTTCACTGCCCAACCCAAGGGTAGCAATGCTACTCATGTTCAGTTTTGAACATGACATGTTTTTAAAGGAGGCCATTCTCCCCCTAATGCCATTAAGAAAGATCACAGCTGCTGTTATGTTTCAGTGCTGCTGGCCTTATAAATTGGAGCAAGGCACTTCTGGTCTTTTACTTAATTCCTCTTGCAATGAAAGACTACATACTTCCCCTCCCAAGTATCTGCTTGTTAAGCTTTGGTGAATCCTTTAAGGACAATTCTAAAGAACATTCAAACTGAATAGTTTTTAAGTTATTTTTGATTAAATTCATGACGATAAGTTGAATTGTACTGTTGATCAGATGAGTGATAATATATACAATAATTGAGTATTATACCTCCTCGGGGCAATGTGTTGGACAGGGCAAACGCTTGCCTTCTTCAAGTACACGCACAAGCCTTGTGACAGTCATCTGACCTTGAGTAGGACCAATCAATTTCAGGAACATCTGAGAAATGATCAAAAATTGTGCAATTTTAGATACTGTAATTACAACAGGTCCAATTAGAAATGCTGGGAAAGACACAAGAACTTACATTCATTGGACTGTGTTCAGACTCACAATATGTCATTAATTCATACAAAGTGACACCGAAAGACCACACATCTGAAGCAATGTAGAATTTGCAATGTATCAGACATTCTGGTGCATACCTGCAGAAACAAATCCATTTGCAATGTATTAGTAATGTTACAAGTGAGATTAGAACTCTTTATAAACTTGCTTTCACTTTTAAATTGAATACTGGAGAGATCATTTTAAATTGGCATTCTTTATTGCTCAAAGTAAGAGATACACGTAACATTGATCAGAATATTTTCCCACCCACCCTGTTTAATACTCGGTATTTTGAAGGAAATTGTGTTGGGACACTGGTGTCTTCCTTTATTCCCCAATATCCCAGTATATAGCTACGCATCCTTTTCTTCCAAATGCTAGAATTTATTTGAACATTTGCAAAAATTTCTACTTCCTAAATGAAAGTTATTGATGTCCCAAATGGCACGAGACAGTAATTCTTTATAGTCTTCTCCTTTTTTAGGATATCTTCAATGATGTATAATGAGAGACTTAGACTAGCAGCAGAGTTGATGAAGATGCGAAGAATCCTACTGGAGCTGCATCCCTTGTATTAGAGAACTGTGCTAAACTCCCATTTATTTCACATGTGTGCCCAATTCATCACATGGTGGCTACACAGTTTTCCTTAATTAAAGCTTCATGCTGCAACAACCTTGAGTAATATGGTAAGAATTTTTTTTGTCTTGTATGCAGACTACTGCAGACTGCACGAAACGTATGGTAAACCATGGGAAAGTTGAACAATGTTGAAAATAACTTGCTTTTAATTAAGAAATGACAGGAGAAGGAGTGATAAATGGTGTCTCAGTAATGATAGATTCAACAGTGATTTAATTGTTAGTACTCATACACCAATGGCCTTGCATGAAATGCCTAGGCCTGGTACAGCAGATTTGCACATTGTTGGCATGACCAGTTGCTCTGGTTTCCTCCCAATTCAGGTAGGCTAATTTAACACATCATCACTTAGATCACCCAGAAGACCAAGGAGATCATTGTGAACTTCAGGCATGCTAGGAGCCACACTCACGTCCCCATCTACATCAACAGAGCTGTAGTGGAGTGTGTATCAAGCTCCAAATTCCTTGGTGTCCACATTTCCAAGGATCTCACCTGGTCCCTGAACTCCTCCATCCTGATCAAAAAGGCGCAACAGCGCCTTTATTTCCTGCGGGGCGTCAAGAAAATTCACCTCTGTCCCAGGATACTGACGGACTTTTACCGCTGTACCATTGAAAGCATACTCACCAACTGCATCTCAGTGTGGTATGGCAATTGTCCCATATCAGACTGCAAAGCACTCCAGCATGTGGTGAAAACTGCCCAGCAGATTATCGGCACCCAATTACCCACCAAAGAGAACATCTACCATAAACGCTGCCTGGGCAGGGTGAAAAGCATTATCAAGGATGCATCTCACCCTAACCATGGACGTTTTACTCTCCTCCCATCCGGTAGGCACTACAGAAGCCTCCACTCCCGCACCAGCAGGCACAGGAACAGCTTCTTCCCTGAGGCTGTGACCCTACTGAACCTCACACCACAGCGCTAAGCACTATTGCACCCATATTGTACTGTCTCAGTACTTTTATGTTTGTGTGCTGTAGCACTTACTTTTTATTCGCAGTTATTTTGTAAATAACACTGTTCTTTGCATTTCTGGTTAGATGCTAACTGCATTTCATTGGCTTTGTATCTGTACTTGGCACAATGACAATAAAGTTGAATCTAATCTAATCTTGATGTAGGGTATGGGGCATATGTGTGAAAATAAGTTGCATGGGTTATTGGTTACCATGGACTTGAAGGGCTGTAAGGCGTTGTGCCATAAACATATGAAATATCCAGCAGTAAAGATGGCCACCTCTCACATTCAGCAGTATAACTTAGTACCAAAGCAATTAAGAACATGAGAAAAGTACTACTTTTTTTTTAAAATGTGGAGTTACCTGCATGTCCTTCAGTGGGCAAATGGAATGATGCCCTCACTGGGGCATTAGTTGATCAAAGTCTATTCCAGATATTTGAATGAGGGAATCAAGTGGAATATATCCAATTTGCTGCTGATAACCAAGCTAGGTGACAGTGTGGGTTATGAAGATAATGCACAGGGGGTTTCAGCAGATTTTTGACAGCTTTAGTCAATAGGCAGATAAAATAGCACAGAAAACAAGAGTTTCTGCTTCAGTGAAAGAAGGAGAAAGAAAAAGTGAGAGATTAAAAACTATTGGTGTGTAGAAGGACCTAGGTATTATTCCCTGGTCATTACTGAATGTTAACATGCTGATCCAGCAAACAAGTCAGGCAAGTGCACACTGCAAGAGGCTGTGTAAATTCAATTCGGATAACAGCATCCAGAATATTGATTTTCCCCTATCTAAAGATGCACTTCTTTAGTTTGATTCCTGGCAAATGGTGAGTTTGTATTAAACAAATTGTTGTGAGTTCTCTTATGTTTGCAAGAGTAAGAGGTGATCTCATTGAAACAAAATTTCTTCCATAGCTTAAAAGCTAGTTATGGAGTTGCTGTTTCCCCTAGCTAAGCTGTCTAGAACCAAGTATCAAAGTTTCAAAATAAGGGGTCAGCTACGTATGCTGGACAAATATACAAATATGAAAAAAGTCTTCATGCAGAACTTTGGAATTTTTTGTTGAGGAAAGCTGTGGAGATTTGGTGGTTAAGTATATTCAAGATGGATAGATTTTTAGATTATCAAGGGATATAGATTACTGCATTGAAGTAGTGCTGAAGTTTTAACAAAAAAAATAATGGAATGGCAAACCAAGGTTAAGGAATGAAAAATGGCTTACTCCAGTCTCTTTTTTATCTTCTTATATTACCAAGCATTGTGGTACAGAAGGATATTTTATATGAGGTCTAATATTGTTTATTCTGTCTCTGATATTTTCCTATCAAAACATCAAGATTTTGAAACAAAATCCAATCCTGATGTGAAAATTATAGACTTCAGAATCTTACCAAAACACGGGACTATCCAAATCATCATGCACTTTATAATACTCCTTGTTGGTCTGGATGGCTTTTGTTAGTCCAAAGTCTCCAATTTTTACTCTGTTTTCATTTTCCACGAGAACATTTCTTGCAGCCAAATCTCTATGAACATACTGCAGAGATCCCAAGTACTCCATTCCCTGAAATCACAGTTTGGTGAGTTTTAAATACTGTTTTGTTGACTTTCGAGCAAATATACCCACTTTTTTAAATATAAAGTTTGTATGTTTCCCCTTGTCTTCAATGTTTTCACCTTGAGTGACACATCAGGCTGTAATGACATACTGGGAGCAATCTAATGTATTTTAGATTGTTTCCATAAAGGGAGCAAAAGACTTTTGGATTCATCTTGTTCTTACTCTACCATCCAACAAATCCACACTAGTCCCATCCTCACTATTCACAGACTGCATTTAGATATGCATGACATCTGATGCACTTTTTCCCCCACAGTCAAAATAAATCAGTTTCTAAAAATGTTACCTTGTGCCTCAATTTCTCAAGCAGTGATGAGAAGGTAATCATTAATACCCTCAAAGATTAGACCACAAGACATAGGAGCAGAATTAGACTACTAGGCCCATCAAGTCTGCTGATTTATTATCACTCTCAACCTACCTTCTCCCATAATCTTTGACGCCCTGACTAATCAAGAAACTAAAAACCTCCACAGCCATACATGGCAATGAATTCCACATATTTACCACCCTCTAGCTAAGGAAATTCCTCTTATCTCCATTCTAAATTAATGTCCCTCTATTCTGATGCTGTGCCCTCTGGTCCCAGACTCACCCATTATAGGAAACATCCTCTCCACGTGCATTTTATCTAGGCCTTTATAATATTCATTAGGTTTCAATGAGGTCCTACTTCATTCTTCATAAACTTCAGTCAGTACAGGCCCAGAGCCATCAAACGCTCCTCATACGTTAACTCTTTTTGTTTCCAGAATTGTTCTCATGAATCTCCTCCGGACCCTCTCCAATGTCAGTATATCTTTTTGTAGAAAAGGGACCCAAAGCTGCTTACAATACTCTTAAGTACAGTCTGATCAATGACTTATAAAGCCTCAGCATCCTGTCCTTGTTCTTATATTCAAGGCCTCTCAAAATGAATGCTAACATTACATTTTTGTTCTGTACCACTGTCTCAACCTGAAAGTTAACCTTTAGGGAATCCTGCACAAGGAGTCCCAAGACACTTTGCACGTCTGATTTTAAATTTTTCTCCCCATTTAGAAAATAGTCTACATCTTTATTCTTTCTACCAAGGTGCACGGCCCTACACCTATATTCCAGCTGCCATTTTTCCCCATTCTCCCAACCTGTCCAACTCCTGCAGACTCTGTTTCTCAACATGACGTGCCCCTGCAACTGTGTTTGTATCATCTGCAAACTTGGCCGCAAAGCCATCAGTTCTGTCATCCAATCATTGATGCATAATGTAAAAAGAAGCAGTCCCTGTCTGCGCATTAGCTTACTTTATAAAAATTTTAAATTAAATATGGATTTTAATAAAATTAATATAATATCTTTGAATCTAAATGGTATGAACCAAGCTATTAAGCGCAGAAAGATTTTTAAGAAATTAAAAACACTTCTTGCAGATATTATTTTTGTGCAGGAGACTCATATCCATAGGCAGGATGAAAATCGTTTTTTTTAGATTTTGGAAGGGACCCTTATGCCATTCTTTATCAGTAAATAAAATAAGAGGGGTATCTATTTTTATTAATTCTAAAATAATTCTAGAATAGGCTCTTTTTATTCCAACTCTTTGCCTCCTGCCAGTCAGCCAATCTTCTACCTGTACTAGTATCTTTCCTGTAATAGCACGGGCTCTTATCTTGTTAAGCAGCCTCATGTACAGCACCTTGTCAATGGCCTTCTTAAAATCCAAATAAGCAACATTCACTGACTCTCCTTTGTCTATTCCGCCTGTTATTTCCTCAAAGATTCCAACAGATTTGTCAGGCAAGATTTCCCCTCAAGGAAACCATGCTAATTTTGGCCCACTTTATCAAGTGCCTCCAAGTACCCAAAACCCTCATCCATAATAATGGACTCCAACATCTTCCCAACCACTGAAGTCAGGCTAATAGGCCTATAATTTCCTTCCTTCGGCTTCCCTCCCTTCTTGAAGAGAGCAATGACATTTACAATTCTTCATTCCAACAGAGCCATTCCAGAATCTAATGATTTTTGAAAGATCATTACTAATACCGCCACAATCTCTTCAGCTACCTCTTTCAGACTGCTGGGGTGGAGTCCAGCTGGTCCCAAATCATTTATTTACCTTCACACCTTTCAACTTCCCAAGCATCTTCTCTTTAGTAATAGCAACTACATTCACTTCTGCCCCCCAAGCTCTCAAATTTCTGGCATACTGCTATTTTGTCCACAATAAAGATTTATGCAAAATACTTAAGTTCATCCGCCATTCTTTGTTCTCAGATACTACCTCTCCAGTGCTTCTTTCCAGTGGTCCAATATCCACTCTTGCCTCTCTTTTACTCTTTATCTATTTGAATAATATATTATCTTTGATATTATTGGGTAGCTTACCTTCATGTTTTAACTTTGTTTTTTTGCCTTCTGTTAGTTTTTAAAAGCTTCCCAATCCTCTACTTTCGCAATATTTCATGCCCGCTTTTGCTTTCATGTTGTCCATGACTTCCCTTGTCAGCCACAGTTGTCTCATTCTCCTTTTAGAATACTATTCATCTTTGGGATGTACCTAACGCTACACATTCCAATTTGCACCCAGAAACTACAGCCATTGCTGTTATACTGTCATCCTGCTTGCATCCTCTCTCATGGATCTGTAATTACCTTCTCTCCACTGTAATACTGATACTTCATCTTCTCCCTCGCAAACTGCAGGGTGAATTCTATCATATTAAGATCATTGCCTCCTCAGGGTTCCTCTACCTTAAGTTCCCTAATTAAATATAGTTCATTACACAACACCCAATCCAGAATTGCTTTTTCACTGATGGGCTCAACCACAAGTTGCCCTAAAAGGCCATCTTGTAGGCATCCTACAAATTTCCTCTGCTGGGATCCAGCGCCAACCTGATTTTCCCAATCTATCTGTATATTGAAATCTCCAACATTACTCTCATTACATGACTTCTATTTCTCATTGAAATTTATATCCTACGTCTTGTCTGCTGTTTGGGAGCTTGTTTACCAGTAGCCCCATCTTCAGCCTATCACTTGAGTTATTATCCTCCTGCCAAGTTAGTTTAAATCTTCCCCAACAGCTCAAACAAACTCGACCACAAAGATTCTCCTCTGGTTCAGGTGTAACCCGTCTTTGTGTACAGGTCAGACCTTCCCCAGAAGAGATCCTAATGATCCAGAAATCTGAACCCCTGTCCCCTGCACCAGTTCCTCAGCCACTCATTCATTAGTACTATCATCCTATTCCTGCCATGACAAGCATGTGGTACTGGGAATAATCCAGAGATACTAATGGGAAATTATTGTTTGGGCCAGGAATAGTCAACTACCTGGACCAACTAGAAAGACAAAATAATTACTGACACCCACTTCGTGATATTTACTTACTTTACATATCTGCAATGCATATTTAATTTGAGTTTTTAAGGTCACTTTCGATTTATGTCGGGGAAGATATTCTTTAAGGCTTCCAGAAGGAAGATATTCCATGATCAGCTTCATCCCCTTTCCACCTGAAAACCAATGAAAAATTAGTTTGAAATTGCAGATGCAGGCAAGAAAGCAAAAGTGACCCAGTTTAGCCCATTTAATCTGTTTCTCCTCAAGTCTCCTCCAGTGATTCAACCTCCAGATGAATTTTTTTCTTCTTTATTCTATCAGAGTAGATCAAAGAAAAAAGGATTTTACAATCAATATTATTCAAGCATAACTTTTTGCCTCCACAATATGAGATTTCTGTCTGAAATGGATATTTAACAAATCTTGTGTTAGAAATAAATTTTTTATTTTTAAGTTTTAAAATCTTCTTAAGTTGCATCTTTTTATTGATACATACAGTTCCTTGACTTCCAATATTTAGCTCAAGAGAACTTTAACAGTATCAAACTAATTGTGACAATACATCTGTGTTAAATACCTTGTATATTATACATTCACAGAATTAATACCAACTAAATTGGCATGAACAAGTCATAAAATGAAAAATCTTCCTGGTCTGCATGAACAAGATTTATATTTACATCCTCAAGTCGGGTTTTGAATTTACCAGCTAGTAAGAAAGGGAGATCCAATAACAATTATGGCTACATTAGGGAATAGTTATGTGGCAGTTTATAATGCCAATTGAGTTTGAGCAGTTGATAATTGGTCACTTAGAGATCCAAGTATGAGGCCAGAGCTGTAATAGCATTCTGCCAGTTGGGCAAGGGACAGATATAAGCTGCCTGCACCAAAGAGTCAGCAACAACTGGACAAGCTGCCATGAGCAGTCATGCAGGATTTGTGAAGAAAGAATCTTTGCTTTTGGTTGATGGCCTAGCATCAGAATTGGAAGAAGCAATCAATCAGAAACCTTAAATCTTGTTTTGGTCTGCACCTGTATTAACTGAGCTAATTATTTACTTTGTTCCTGTTCTGGAAGGGGAAAATTTAGAGCAGGCAGGGCTTTATTTTAAATCTTTAAAAAAAAATGTAACTGAAGTCACTTAGAGGGATCAGCCATAATTTGATGGACAAGAGTAGACGTGTCTATCCTTGCTGTTACTAATGTTGTTTGTGATACAAGATCCAATCTTGACCTCTTGGTCTGACAAAGGATACTGTTTGGTTACTCTAGTTTTAACAGTGTGGATTTGTATGGCAGCTAGATTGCAATATATGTATTCAGGCCTGGTTAATATGTGACTGGGTGCCATTGTTGTCTCCTTTAAACCAAATTACTGCTACACCAGCGGTGTGTAAAAATAACAGAATCTGTGATTTTTGTATACAAGAACAGTACACAACCATTAAAAATGGTTGTATTTAAACAATCATTGTAAAATGATGTAAAAATATGAAATTAGTGTGAGCAAATCATAAAATGCAGCCATTTTATTGCAATAACTTGTCCACAGTTGAAAGTTAAAATTTGTCTTTTACTGATACCATTGTTTCACAACCAGTCTGCACTGTTTTATTAGGCCCACCAATCTTGTTTTCTTTTGGAATAGAGCAAACAGACAATTGGCACAACATCTGTTCGGCAGTGTTTAAAAATAATGGTGCAATTTAATTGTTGTCAATTTAGAGTATTAAAATTAAGTTTTGCTTTAAAGATTCTTAGTCATACAATTCCAAACAAGTCCTCCAGCCCACCATATCCACACTGCCCATCCAGTATCTATCTATAGTAATTCAGTTTCTCAGAACTATTATACGTAGCTTTTCGTACCTGCGTCACCTTGTATACCTGTACTGCCACCTTCAGGGATCTTCAGACTAGTACACTGAGCTCTGACCATTCTGCAATATGCGCTTGGATCCTACCTTTCATTGTCAATGCCCCACCCTTACCTTGCACATCAGAATTAATTTCCATCTGCCATTGCTCTGTTCATTTTACCAACTGATCAGCATCGCCCTGTTTACGACTGTCGGCATAATTCATTTTCATGTTGTCTGCAGGCTTACTAATCTTGCATTTGTATCCACGCTATTTATGTAAATAATACAAAGCTTTTGCACTGATCACTGTTGTACACCACTGGTCAGAGCAATCCGATCATAAAACAACCTTCTACCTCCATCCTCTACTTCCTATTATTAATTTTCCTTCAAAAGATGTTTTTCTTAAATTAGAAACATTAACTTTTGCAATGTAAGTGAAACCAGGCCTAATGAAGAAGAACTGCTTGTGTGGGAGCAAAATGTTGGGGTATTAAGGAGGGACATCTTCAAAAGGCATTACTTCAAGAAGGTGGCATCTATTGTTAAGGGCCCTCACCATTCAGGATGTGCTACCATTAGAGAAGTGTAAAGACACAATGTTTCAGAAACAGCTTCTTCCCCTCCACAGTCATATTTCTGAACAGTCCACCAGCCCATGAATACCCCTTACCATTCCTATTTGCACTATTTTTTTTATTTTTTATTGCAGCTTACGCTATTTCTTGCACTGTACCGCTGCAACAAAAACAAGTTTCACGACATACGTCAACAATAATAAATCTAATTTTGATTCTGAACTTAGAGCCCAGGCAACTGATAACTGCTGTGCTTGCCAGCATGCTAACACTACTGCCTCAGAGCTCTGGGCATTGAGTTTTAATCCTTGGGTCCTCTATGTGTGGGGTTTGCATGTTCTGTCTATGACCTAGTGGGTTTCTTCCACATATTCCTGTTTCCTCTTACAGGCAATTGTAATTTATCCATCGGTACAAGACAAAAAGAACAAAAGATTTGATGGGCATATGCCTGGGAGATTAGTTTGCAGCATGGCAGTGAAATGAGGGGAGAATCGGACTGCAGTCCAGGAAGCATGTATTTAATAGATCAAATGGCCTTCTGTGTCATTTTAAAATGAGCTATCAACGTAATGACTATTCAATGGAATTTCACTCATACCAGAACCAAGAGTTAATTATATGTCTATGAGTAGCTTTGCAACTAAGCTCAATTCTTCACTCACCAAAACACTTCCAGAGAGTCACCCAGAAACTATAGCTGATGTTTTGACCCCAATGCTAACAGCTTGCATTGACATATTGCCTCTAAAGCAGGGGGTCCTAACCAAGGATTCACAGACCCCTCTGTTAATGGTAAGGCTCCATGGCATAAAAAAGAATGGAAACCCCTGTCCCACGGCATAAGAAAGCAGCATCAGTGATGGAGAGTTTTTTGGGAAAATTTATACTTAGAAAGGCAAAGATTAAACAAAAATATTCAATATGGGTTTGATAGCGTGCAATTTTTCTAACCAAGCTGCTAGAACATTTTTGAAGACGTAACAAAATGTATTGATGAGGACAATGTGATTGATCTAGTCTACATCATTTCCCTAAAGCCTCTGACAAGTTTGCACATGAGGAAAGCGGTTCAAAACTTAAGAGCCCATTTGCACTAGGGCAAAGTTACAAACTGGATCCAAAATTATTTTTGTAATAGAAGGAAGAGAGTGATGGTGGAAGGTTTTGTGAAGGGAAGCTTCGGACTAATTTTGTAGCACAAGTGTCCATGCTGTTTAGTGTATATATTAGTGATATGGATATAGGGGATATGATTTATAGATGGAAACAAGGATACCAGAAAATAACAGCAGAGGTAGATGAGCTGGTGAAGAATATATTGGATATTTACTTTCATTAGTCAAAGAACTATACATAAGAATAAGAGGCTATGATAAAACATTGGTTTGGCCATTAATGTAATTCTTCTTCTGTTGTCCATCGAAATCCGATGACGACGTCCACTCCTTTAATGGTGAGATCTTTGATGACAATACAGTCCTATTCTGGACCCACAAGCATCTATTGCAGGTGGGACATGTATATGTAATAGTGGTGGTGGTTGTAGTGGCAACCATGGCTGCATTTCTCCTGGCTCTCTTCTGCTGTCTTCTGGTTGTTCTTCCCATCTCCAGAATACGAACCCCGTCCCGACACAGCTGTCGCCAAGTGGTACGGTCAGCAGCAACCTCCTCCAGGTCCTTGGGTCTGATCTCGCACTTCCTTAAAGCATTCTTCATCTGATCCTTATAGCACTTCTTCTGCCTTCCAGCTGAACGTTGACCATGATGTAGCTGGCCGTATAACACTCTGCGGGGTAGCCGATATGGGGGCATCCTTATCACGTGCCCCAGCCACTGCAGCTGATGCTGGGTGATCGTGGGCTCAGTACTTCTGCAGTTGGTCTTTACAAGTATTTCACTGTGAGGCAGCCGCTCACGTCAGATAATTCCCAGGATGCGCTGGAGGCAGCTTATGTGGAAGTGCGCCAAGGTACAGTATTACTGTAATACTGCATACACAAAAGGAAAGATGATATTACAATGGAGAGGGTCAGAGGAAATTCAACACAAGGTTGTCTGGGATGGAGTGCTTCATTTATAAGGATGGACTGGGTTGTTTTCCTCAGAACAAAGAAGCCTGAGGAGACACCTGATAGAGACATTCATAAACACTGAGGGGCATAGATAATATGAAATTTTTCCCATACTAACTACAGTACATCTAAAACTAGAGTGTCTAAGTTTATGATAAGGATTAGCAGATATAGATGGGATCTGAGGGGAAATCTTTTTAATCTAGAAGATTGCTGAAATCTGAAATACACTGCCCAAAATCAGGATGGAGATGGCTATTTTCACAACATTTAAGTATTTAGCCAAGCACTTGAATTACCAATACCCTAATTGGATAATCGACTAAATCTGTGACTAAATTTGCAAAACTCCCTGGTCTGTAGTATTCACAACCATTACATTACACTACATTTACCAAATGAGCATTTAAGGTAACAGAAGGTTGAAGCTGACAGAAAAATCACAATTCAGAAACATCTAAGAAAGTTAATAGAGCATTACCTTCTTCTGTGCATATTCCTTTATACTTAACAATATTTTCATGGTAGAGAGTCTTCAGAATTTCAACTTCTCGTTTGAGATCTGCTTTGTGTTCTTCACTGCTTTCTGGTTTCATTGATTTGACAGCAACAAGTTCTCCAGTATTATCAGCCTCTGGATCATAACGACAGAGCTCAACCTTCCCAAAGTGACCCTTACGAATTTTTAAAAAAATGTAGTTAATTAATTTCAAACTGGATTGACCACAGTCACTATTTTGCAGAATAGCTGACTCTAAGTTGATCATAGAGGTTCATCAAAAGATTAATTGCTGCTTAAGTCAGAGTTTAAATCTGTACCAGTCTGCTCAGCTCTTTCTTGATAGTGATCTACCCAGACAGAAGATTAACTCAGCTTGAGAAGTTCTGCTTCATTTGGGTCAGACATCAAAATAATCATAACACAGAGCCAAGATTTCTCAGGCTAAGGTTAGGGACTCCAACAATTCCAATGGCTTTCAATGGACTGTGCGGCCAAACTGATGACAAAGACTTTAGCAGTCTATGATTATGTTCTCTTCCAGCTCATCAGCACATGCATCTGGGACTGTTGTACACACCATTGTGCAGCAAATAAGACGAGAAGACTACAATTTGATTAGTGTTTTTCTGGAAAAACTGGTTGAATCTGATCTGATAGCAAGGACCTGCAATTTTTGTTAATCAAACCCACCTCAGACCTAATAACTACAGTCAGCAAAGCTCAAGTTCTTGACAGAACATTACATGAAAAACACAACAGATCATTTAGTGTCACTTGGTCCCTTCAATTAAACAACTAGCTTAAATCACAATTTTATACATTTTATTCGTTATGTTTCATCCCAGATGCCCCAATGTCATTGCCAGTTGTATTAATTTTTTTAAGTGGATTAAAATAATACTCTTGGTCTTACACCAATAAAGGAGGCTAGAATACAATATCAATGAGAATTTTTTTTCAGTTCACCAAACAGTGACTGGAACATGAATCTTCGAATGATTTATAAATGTGAACTAACTTATCAATTTTTAAATTGTTAAACATTCATTGGAACCAAAATTCCAATTTACAAATTAAGGATCAAAAGTGAACCCTGCCTACAAGCAAATCAAGACTTAGTAGACTTCTAGTTGAGGCAAATGAATTTTTAGAAGGAATTAAAAGAGAAAATATTAGAAATCTTTAGTGGTCCTGGCACCCAAGGCTATGGCTATGGGTGGAGTACAGCATTGGCATAGCTAGGCATTAGAGTACTATTTTGGGGGGAAAAATAAAGCCTGCAGATTTAAAGTGTCAGTTTGTGTTTCTGAACCTTGTATTTTTCTTCATGTATAGCAGCTTATATTCTCATTACCCATCATTCTCTAAATAAACCTGAGCAAAATCTTAATTGATCAAGATACACTTCATGAGTATTATAGTTGTTCTTATGCCTCAAATTTGGAGCTGTTTACTTACAAAGTTTGCTGCATAGTCTCAGTGTTTCCAGCACTTTTTGTTGTTACATTGCTTTCTACCTTGTTCAAACTTGTTCATTTCCATCTGGACCTTTCAACCTTTATTCATGTTTTTCAATAACTTAACATATCTAATTATAATGTGACAAATCAAGTGCAAATAAAACCAGTTCCATACTTCACCAAGATCCCGTATCCTTCGTAGGAACCTTTTCTCAAAGTGGGTTGGGTCAATTTCTGCCCTGGGTTTATCTTCTGGAATTATATTTGGATCTGGTAAAAAGCATTAAAAAGACTTTTGAAGCAAATGTAAAAAAAGACAACCTTTATTGTGTCTATTAAGTGGTTATTTGATTTTTTTTAAAAAAAGACAATGCAAATAACCATTAATCAGTTCTTTACCATATCACACATACAACCTTGCCATAATGTGATGTGCATGTATGTCAGTAATTCCATCCTAATTGATTCAGTAATTATTCATGTCTCCATGCCAATTCAGTCACAGATGAGCAATTCTACATAATGATGACAAGGGAAAATCTACGCAAACCTACTATTCTTAATGTTGTTTTCGTAATGCCTTTTCACTTGCATTGAAGAAAATTTGGGTCTAGCATGTAATAAAATCTTTTTTCTCCTTTATTGTCATATTAAAAAAGCAGCAAGCACTACTCTAATTACAACTCTGTCAACTTTATGAAAACATGATTGGTCACCATAGGAGGTGCAAGAGTACTGGGTATAAATATGATAATGGGCTTAGGATAAAGGAAAAGGGGCCTGCCAAAGTCTCTGGACTGTATAATGTGAACTATTGACTTAAACAGTTATTTTATAAGATGCTGACAAAGTAACTAATAAAAAAAATCTTCCTGACATCTTAGTTAACTTACTTTGCTCTTGCAGTTTATTGATCTCTCTCATAATGGCCCGAAAGAATGGTCGCTCCGGTGGGTTGTAGGTCATGCACTGTTGCATTAGTTCAACCAGTTCCTTACAGGAGGATGAAGTTGTTAGTTTACACCGAGCTTCATAGAATCTTTCTTTCTGTGTCACAAAAAGCAAAGCATTTTATAATATGCAGATTACAAGCTGTAGATAAATTATCAAAGTGTTGAATGCAACTGCTGTTAAGGGAACGATACACATTAAATGAAAATGTTCAGTGATCTTAGTCTTGATGTTTAGAAGACTAGAGCTTATAGCCTAATGTTGGAGGAAGGACAACATGTGACAACCTTGTAGATAAAACAAAAAGAATGTTGGCTGTACTGTAAAAATTTGTCACTGCATAATGACCTACAAGGCCAATCTGCTGTGGATCTTGCGTCTCATAGGTCAGTAGATTTATTTGGTGAAAATATTTAACAGAAGAAATTAGATTTTACATAATCTGAAGGCTTCATTGTCATTGCTACTAATTAATACTTAATCCCAGATATAATTAATTGGATGTAAACTACTCAGTTGCCTGGTGCAATTTGTACAAATGTCTGTTTAGTAAATTAACTCAACCCGAGGATTACAAGATGAATAATATAACCATTCTGATACCGTACCTACAATTGGGCACCAAATGTAATTCATTAGGAAAAGATCCCTCTGGTATTAATACCCCCTGGGAAACAATGCCCAGAGCATAAATAGCCAATACAATTCAAATGCAGTTCCAAGTATCAAAACATGGCTAAAATAAAACCATAGATGTGCACTTATTATCATTTAAGTTTCTGTTCAACTATCTCCAGAATTATTTGGGAGGAAAAGGTGAAGACTAAATTATCAAAGCTTTACCAAATAGTTCATATTAAAATTCTTTGTCAGGAATAAAGATTAAGGACATCATTACAATTCTGCTCCAGTCTTTTTTATACAAACAATATCCTCTCAAACAGAACAAAAACAAACAAATTGATCAATACAAAAATCTCCTGTTTCTTAATTGAGTTAAATCCTCATATTGGACAGATAAATTTTAGCTGCAGACCAAGAATTTAGTGATTATCACTTTGAAAGAATTGGACCCTGGTGGACAACATCCTTAGGCAAGATGATAAATTTACATTCCTGTTCGATTGTGTCCTTTTTTTAAATTGCTTGTATTCAAAGAAATATATAATAGAAAATGTTGACTCAAACAACAGTAAAAATCCATGACACAAGGAAGGTAAAAGGAATGGACATACTTTGGAAATAGTAAAACAAAGGAAGACGTTGTTCATAATTAAAATACCTCTGCCAAGCTGCGATCTTTCAGAGGCACTTCTCCATTATAGCAGATGGCCCACAGAGTGGTACCAAAACTCCACTTATCTATGGCAATGCTCAAGTTTCTGGAATTTTCTACACATTCCGGTGCAATCCATGGAATGCGTTCAATACGTTCTACAATAGTAAGAAACAAATTAATAAGTGGAGTATGCTAGAAAGAAATCTTTTATGATCATGATTAAGACTTATGTTTAGAAGTTTACATTTACAGTGAAACTTAATGGATTCTAAAAAATAATTAAGTCCACCTATTGAACACAGACTTGGATTTCTTGCTGCCCTGACACACTGATTCTAGGTCATCTATAACTCCTCTGTGTCAACTGTACCTTTAGGATCTGAAAGTGGCCATTTGAATGTGCAAGGCCTGTCAAAAAGTGCTGCCTGGCTACTCAGGTGCAATGAAATTTGTCTTCACACCAATTGCATTTCTCTTCCACAATCTGTAAATCAATAGCAACAGTTGATGATCATGAACAGAATTTCTGTGTTCCTCAGTGCTGGGAAATTGAGGTTCAGTGCAATGAGCCTGTTGTTGTTTGGAAGAGTTCAGTCATTGACACAAGCCAAGTGGTTAATTATCAATATGTAACAGCCAGCTCTGTATCTAGGGCCTTTCCCAACATGTCCCGGTTTAGAACATATTGTATTAGATGATGTGTCACTGCAGCAGCAAGGGAGGTTCTAAGCTATTGTAAACTAACATACCATGAAAAATTTCATAGCAAATATGATATGAGTAATCATTTTGTTTGCTGTAATGATGCATATGTTTGATTACAGGGCCAGGTCTGGGAAAGTATCAGTGCTTTCCATTACCTGTAAAATTATGGGATTTATCCTTTCTATATATCAAACTAAAACCAATTAACCTGAAATTCTGCCCAAAGCTGTCATTTCCATTCCGCCTGCATGCCATTCCAGCAATTTCCATACCAATCAGTGCCTTCCTGCCAATCTGCTGCTATCAGCATCTGTTGATCATCTTGGAACTTTGCCACACCTTCAAGCTCAAAAGATTCCACCTAAACCTTTGTTTCTCGCACCTCATTGCAACTCAAAGCAGATTCTCACATACCATCTGTTATCATCCTGATCTTCAACTCCCCAATCATCATGGACTGACCTTCACTACTGAGCAGGTGAGAAGGGTTCTGGGGAAACTCAGACACAGCAAAGCATTGGTGTGAACCCCAAGGTCCTGAAGGAGTGTCCTAAGCATTTGTCTGGAGTTCTCCACATTTTCAACCTGAGTCTCAGCGTGGAAAGGGTCCCAACTGTGTGGAAAACGTTGTGTGTGGTTCCATTACCCAAGAAAGGCCAACCAAAAGTCTTGAATGATTACCACCCAGTGGCCCTGACCTCACACATCATGAAGACCCTAGAGAGGCTGGCCCTGGCTCATCTCCAACCCCTAGTCAGATCAGCCCGCAATCCCCTGAACTTTGCCTACCAGGAGCACATTGGAACCAATGATGCTGTCATCTACCTGCTGAATAGAGCCTACTCCCATCTGGATAAGCAAGGCAGCACTGTGAGGGTCATGTTTTTTTTTTATTTCTCAAGTGCCTTCAATACCACACAGCCCTTACTGCTGTGGGGAGAGCTCCCAGCTACTGATGGACTTTAGGACGACTAATCCTGCACTGCTCCCTATTACTATTGATGGTGAGGATGTGGATGTGCTGAGGACCTACAAGTATCGGGGGGAGGGGTGATCCACCTGGTTGACAGACGAATGGAGAACCAAAACAGAGGCTGTGTATAAGAAGGGCCAGAGTCTCCTCTACGTCCTGAGGAGACTGGGGTCCTTTGGAGTATGCAGGCCTCTGCTTCACATGTTCTACCAGTCTATTGTTACCAGTACAATTTTCCGTACAGTGGTGACATCAACATGGGTGATGTCAACAGGTTCAATAAACTAATTAGGAAGTCTGGCTCTGTTATAGGAGTCAAATTGGACACACTGGAGGCTGTGGTAGAACAAAGGACCCTCTGGAAAATCTTGGCAATTCTGCACTGTTTCTCACCCTCTGCATGTCACCTTGGCTGAACAGAAGAACACTTTTAGTAATAGACCAAGACAACAGCACTGCTCCAAAGAACGCTATATGAGGTCATTCTTACCATCGGCCATAAGGCTCTATAATGAATCAACCTACAGCCAGGGAAGTGACGACCCCCTCCCCCACCCCGTTAGATTGTTTGAGGCAACTTAGTTTTTATTCTTTCTTACTTCTAATATTTGTATATCTGTGCACTTGCAATGCTACTATGACACTAATTTACTTTGGGATCAATAAAGTATCTATCTATCTTTATCCCATAGGTAAACACAGTTGTACTATTTGTTGTAAGATGACAAAGAACTGCTTTTCCTCTGATAATTTAGGTTAAAAATAAACTCTGTGCTTTCAAAACAGCGTTTCCCCTAAAATTCAGAGCCTCTAAAATACTGGTAATGTTACCTTCTCTGGACAGCGCCGATAGAGGAACTCCTGGGTCACTCAGTTTGATGAATGGACCTCCATCATTTTCAATCCCTTTTCTTGCCAGCAAAATATTTTTTGTGCATACATTTCCATGCACTAAATTCTTATCCTCCTATTAATGAAATTATTCATATTAGATCCATACTTGATCTCAGAGATGATGAAATGTATGTCAATTTTTCTCCATCCAATGGAAATCGTGCAAAAGATGATGAAAGCAGAAAAAGAAGCTCAGCGCTTTAAGCCTAAATCATCCCGTATCACCCAATTAATCAAAAAATCTGCTTTAAAAAGTTTTTAAAAAGCAGCAAGATCATGATTGAAATTAGAATACAAATCATCTCATTAATCAGTAGTTAAGGTTTCTTCACACCAATTAGTCAAACTTCCAACTACTTTTCCATTTATTCCCTTTTGTCAATAAACCACATATTAATAAGGTTAAATGGTATGTGTTTCAACTTTTAACTTCAAAATGCATTAGAACATGACCACAAAACACCAGTTGTACACGAGCCAGCCACTTAGTATGATCATGGCTGATCTTTTACCTCAGTACTAGTTTACTGTACTCACCTCATATCCAAAAATCTATCAATTTCTGTCTTATGTACACACTACTATTAAACTTCCATCTTGGAAAGAGTATTCTGAAGATTCTGTATTCTCTGTGTGAATAAATATCTCTGCAATTCCATCCTAAAAGGACAAGCTCTTATTTTAAGATAATATCTCCAGTTCTAGACACCCCGAACATGAGAAGCAACAACTTTGCACCAACCCCTAAGTTTCAGTGGCATCACATTTCATTCATCTGGAAAAGAGTGCACCCCAACCTGCTTGATTTTTCCTCATCCAACCAAACTGACATCCCTGAACCAATCTGGTGAACCGTCACCACAATCTATCACTAGTATACCTGCACTCAGTTTTGGAGACCTGTCCTGTACAAAATATTTCAGGTTGCATCCTGGCCCTGTATAGTCGAAGCAAGGAAATCCTTGCAGGAAAAGCCAATGCAATACATGCCTTCTATATTTTTGCGTTTGCTATCCAACACAACTGAATTTAAAAATGCCACGATTTTTTACTAGCAAAGTGGATGACCCTACACTTTTCCATCACCCTTGTCCTTGCCCGTGCCCTTTCATATTCCTAGTAAATATTGTTTTGAAGCTTTTCTGCATCATCCTCACAGGCAACACTGTCACCCAGTTTTGCATCACAAGCAAACTTGCATAGCTAGCTGTCAATTCCCTGATTCACATCATTGAAGTACATAGTGAACAGCTTGTAGTCTCCAAGAAAATAACCGCTCCCTCAAGAATAAAGGAGCTGGTTGTGGACTACAGGAGGAATGGAGACATCAATGGATCTGGGGTTGAGAGGGTGAACAGCTTTAAGTTCCTCAGCATAAACATCACCAAGGATCTCACATGGTCTGTACATACCAGCAGTGTCATGAAAAAGGCACAACAGCACATCTTTCACTCAGACAGTTAAAGACGTTTGGTATGGCCCCCCAAATTCTAAGAACTTTCTATAGGGGCATGATTTGAGAGCATCCTGACTGGCTGTATCACTGCCTGGTATGGGAACTGTACTTCCTTCAATTGCAGGACTCTGCAGAGAGTGGTGCGGACAGCCCAGTGCATCTGTAGATGTGAACTTCCCACTATTCAGGACATTTACAAAGACAGGTGTGTAAAAAGGACCCGGAGGTTCGTTGGAGACCCGAATCACCCCAACCACAAACTGTTCCAGCTGCTACCATCCAGGAAACGATACCGCAGCATAACAGCCAGGACCAACAGGCTCCGGGACAGCTTCTTCCACCAGGCAATCAGACTGTTTTATTCATGCTGAGACATGTATTTCTATGTTATATAGACTATCCTATTGTACATAATATTTAAATGACTATGATTGTACATTTGAACGGAGATGTAATGTAAATATTTTTACTCATGTACATGAAGGATGTAAATAATAAAGTCAATTCAATGCAACATTGATCCCTGCCCATCAGTAATCCAGAAAAAAAACTAATTCTCTGTAAACCTGTTTTGACATCATGCCAGAAAAAGTTTCCACTCATTTTGTTTACTACTTCTGTGTGGCACTTTATTGAAGACCTTCCAAATATCCAAATGCACAAAATCAAGTAGTTTGCTCTTTTGTATTTCTGTAATTTACAACATCAAAATATGATTTTCTTTACATACTTCTACCCGACTGCCCAATCATATTGACTTTCTAAATTGCTACTTTCTCAATAATATATTTCAGTATTTCCTCTACTGCTGATGACAGGGTAACATGTCTACAGTTCTCCATTTATCCCCTTTCTGTAATTTTAAAAACTAGGGTTACATTTATTATTCTAAAACCATCTCTGATGCACTCCAAACTTTTCTGCTAATTTAGCTTGCTCAGGCTATATGGTCCCCTATCAATATTGTGTATTTGTTGTTACTTATAGCTCCAATTTCCTGAATTTAACTCCAAGTATTTGGATTTCCAAAAGGTGCCACACTTTACCATTGTAGTTTGGAGATTTATATTGTTGTTGTTGAGTGCCATCAAGTCGTCGATTCATGGTGACCCTACGGATAATGTAGTTGTCCATAGGATCTTCATGGCAAGATAAGGAAGTAGATTGCCAGGCCATTCTTCTGCAGAAGTGCGGCTGCGGCCCAGGTTGGGACCCGGTTGGATTTGAACTCAGGACCATGCATCTCAAAAGTCCAGAGCCATACCACTGGCCAGTCCAAAGGTTTTTATACCTGGTTGGATTTGAACTCAGGACCATGCATCTCAAAAGTCCAGAGCTATACCACTGGCCAGTCCAAAGGTTTATATACAACCCCTATTTTGCAACATGTTACTGAGTTTGTACTTAATTATTTTGTTCCATGCCCTTAGTTGACTTAGCTTTGACCAAAGCTGGGTGCATTCAGATGAAGCACCTTCAATTTTTGCTTACTCAAATTCCAAATAGAGGTTCAGCCTTGTGCTTCTAAGAACAGTCTTTTCTCAACATATTGGTAGCACTTAGCCTCAGTGAGTCCAATAGGATCATGGTTATTGCTTTATCTCAGCCTCATTTATTTTTACCTCCACTAACCACATATTCATCAACTCCCATATTATCTATAAATCTGTCAACATCTATACCAAATATACTCAACAAGCCTGCATAATCCTCCTTGGTAGAAAATTCCTAAAGTTCGTCACCTTTTGGGTTAAGAAATTCCTTCTCTGTCCTGAATGTCTAACTCTTTATATTGAGTAATTGTTGGTTCTAGTTACACCACCCAGGGAAAACATTAACTCCGCATTTGTCCCCTCAAACCATGTAAGAACTATAATAATCTTGCTTCCATAATTGCTTTTTCTTTATCTTTCTAAATTCCCCGTCATCAGCAGCCAACTCCTGCCAACTATTTAAAGGAATGTCTTATCTACTATTGTCACAGCTGTGTAGAAAGGTTTCTCTTGCTTATTCTCTTGAACCGGTTATACAGAAACATTATTCCATTGAGTCATGAATCGCCACCAACTGTTTCTATCTTGAACTCTTAACTATTTTATACACTCTTAAAAATAACAATAATATTGCCTCAGTATTTATTGATTTGTTGGCTAAAACTGCATTGGCATATAAAAATTGCTGGTGAATGCAGCAGGCCAGGCAGCATCTATAGGACGAGGTACAGTCAATGTTTCGGGCCGAGACCCTTCGTCAGAATTAACTGAAAGAAGATGTAGTAAGAGATTTGAAAGTGGGAGGGGGAGGGGGAGATCCAAAATGATAGGAGAAGACAGGAGGGACTCCCACTTTCAGATCTCTTACTATCTCTTCTTTCAGTTAGTCCTGACGAAGGGTCTCGGCCCAAAACGTCGACTGTACCTCTTCCTATAGACATGCCTGGCCTGCTGCGTTCACCAGCAATTTTTATGTGTGTTGCTTGAAATTCCAGCATCTGCAGAATTCTTCGTGTTTGCGTTTTTAAAACTGCATTGTGTGTGTCTACTGCAATCTTCCTAAGGTTTTACATAGATAAATCATTCATAATCACTTTGCATATTTTGAACTTCCTGACACAAAATCAATTAATCTAGAACAGAGAACACAGAGCAATACAGCACAGGAACAAGCCCTTTAGCCTATAATACCAAATTGAACTAAACTTATCTGTCTGCATGGATTAATCTCTCTCCATTCCCTGAACATTCAAGTGTCCAAATAAATGTCCCAAATGCCACTATTGTACCCACTTCCACCACCACTCCTGGCAGTAAGTTCCTACAACTCTGTAAAAACCTTATCCCATTCATCTCCTTTTAACTTTCTCCTTCTCATCATAAAGCCATGCCCTTTAGCATTCACATTTCCACCCTTGCAAAACGACCATCTATCCTGTCAATGCCACTCATAATTGTATAAATCACTATCAAGTCTCCTCTCAGTTTCTGATGTTCCAGAGAAAACAACACAAGTTTGTCTAACCTCTCCATATAGCAAATCCTCCCCAATCCAGGAAGCATCCTGGTGGAGCTCTTCTGCACCCTCTCTAAAGCCTCCTGTAA
The DNA here is from genome assembly GCF_030028105.1 of Mobula birostris. Classification (NCBI taxonomy): domain Eukaryota; kingdom Metazoa; phylum Chordata; class Chondrichthyes; order Myliobatiformes; family Myliobatidae; genus Mobula; species Mobula birostris. The sequence goes on along the minus strand of NC_092381.1, from coordinate 61,816,955 downwards.
CGCGATAACTAGAACTGCACACAATACTCTAAAAACAGCTTAACCAAAGTTTTATAGTTCTGAAACATGACTTCCAGACTCATACCCAATGGCTAAACAATAAAGATAAGCATGCCACATGCACTCTTTACCACCACATTTACTTGCAGATATCCACCTTCAGGGAGCTGAGGACTTGGACATCAGGATTCTTCTTTGCATCAATGTTCCTCAGGGTCCTGCCTTTTACTGTATACTTTCTCCTTTCAACTCACCTACCAAAGTGCAATACAGTACCTCATATTTGCCTAGACTAAACTTTATCTGCCTGTATCTGCATCGATCTACAATCAACTGTATCCTTTGATGATCTTCTTCACTAATTGTTGTCATCAAGTTTTGCAATTTTTTTTAAAACCAAATAAACTGTTGAACATATAAACCCCCATATATCTCTTTGCTCTGTGATACTCAGCTTTCTCCAAAAATTTTCAAATTAAAAGTGCAGGAACTCATATTCACTAATACTAAGGTCAATCTGTTATTTGTTTTTATCATGTCATTAGCATCTTTCTCCAGTCTCAGATTTATTTGGACTGCACTTTCTCTTTATTACAATGTACAAGTTACATTATGCATGTGCATATACATTTTAGTAGGTTTAATATAGCACTCTTACCAAATAGCTCAATGCACTTGCCAACTGTTTAGCAACCAGAAATTTCCAAGGTGTGAAATTTGAAAGCTGTTCACGCTCTCTATGCATAAACAAATCAAGTGGTCCAAATTCAACCAATTCTTCAACCATGATATCTAGAAAAAAATATAGATGGCATTTTGAACCTTCATCATTATTTGACCAACTTTTTGATTAGAAATAAAAGAATTTTAAAAGAAAATTGAACTTTCTTTGAATTGTTTTACAGAAAGGTGTATGCACATATTAATCCCTCATTTGTTTTTTATACCAGTGATTTGAAGAAGCTTCAGAGCAGACAATTTATGCACAATATGTCACCATTAAGCTCTTCATCAATAACAGTATGAAAGGCAATGGCAATTGTTATTCAGGCACATTTTCTATAAGTATAAACGGAAATGACAATGATGATGTAAAGGTCTTATTTTAAACATCATGAACTAAACAAAACAGCTTTAGCTTCTGGGCCTCCTAGAGATTCCAAATTTGTTCTCCTTAAGGATCAGCACCACATTCTATAGTTAGTTTAGTGGAAACTTTGAGAGATATTACAGATGATCAAGGTTTCTTGTTGAAAAAACCCACATTTGCTCTAATGGGAGAAATTCTAAAAACAGTCAAGTAATCCAGCAACAGAAACAAAACAGTCTGTGCAGATCATCATTTCTGATTAAATCAGTTCGATGCAGCATGTTCCGAGAAGCAGAATGATTATGAAATACTGAAATTAATGTTTCTCTTCTTACAATGGTCAAGTCTACTGATCACCTGGAACAGCTACTCTTTAGATTCTAACTGAGACCACTGGACTGTGATTGAAGATAAGCAAACTTTAGATATAGAGGCGCCTCTCCATTGTGTCCATTCTTAATAAAATTGTACTCATGTTAGAGTACATTAACAGAGTTGGTCATTGGAATATAAAATGCTGGTTGCAGACTAAAAACTTAATCTATGTAAGGATGTAATAGACAAGACAACTTAAATATTGCTTAATGCCATAATTTAATGACTCTAACAATGAATCTTTTGTGTCAATTTTAAATAACATAAATAGCTGGACACTTTTTAAATAGGAAAAAAAGACAACTCACAAGTTTGTTACTATACAGGACCAACAACTCCATTGACTGGCTATGTATTGTTTTAAAATCAACCACCAAGAGAAACATTTAATTCCTTCTGTATTTCAGATTCATTATTCTCTCAGGGGCACAGACTTCAAACCTTGGGCAAAAGTTGAAAAAGAGAAATGCAAAAAGACCTCTGCTCAGCACTTACTATCTGGAATTCATCCTCTATGTCAGCAGCAGATTCAGAATTAATCTGTCTTTAAACACTCAAGAGAGAGAACAATCTGCTGCTCTATGGGAAGAGTCTGTGGGAATGGGGTTGATGGAATTAATTCAGCAGAAGTAGGCACACACTTAAATGGCTTCCTTCTACGTTATAATGATGCTTCGATTTTTAAAAAGGCGTATTCACCTCCAAATAAGCTAGGCTATTAGTCACTGTGAGGTCCTGGGGTTAGCCCGAAATAAAAGAATTTTCAACTTTTTCATGACAAAGGTCCATAGATAGTTTTATACATGGGACTTAGCACAAAAATGGATGACCATTGATAACATGTAACAATGATACATAACTAACTACTGCAGCAGCTGTCAGTCTTCAAACTCTGTGATTCAGCACTCCATTTCCTACCCTCTCATTCCTTGGGATAAAGGAACCGCAGCTATTTTGCACAATCCTTTTTGACCATTACAGAATTCACAAGTTGGTCATTGTGACCAGAATGAACAAGGAGAGGGCAGGATAACAAGAACTTCCGCAAACCTTTAACATCGGAATCTGTTTACTCCACAGCCCAACTGGTGCTCAATATGCGTTCCAAACATGTAATGTACCACATTTTGTTGAACATTAACAAATTAAAATATGCATTTATTTTTTAAATTGTGTGCATTACATTATGTATACAAATACAAGGGGTTTTTGAAAGTAGACTTTAACACAGGACAGTTAATGTACTTGCTAAGAATTCATCAAGTTCTAGAATGCAAAATTGTTGGCACAACTCACCAGTTGTTAGTCTGGCAGTGGGCCATATTAAATAAATAAATAAACGCCGGTCGCTTTTATCAGTCTAGAACAGGAATTCCTAACCTTTTTTATGCCGTGAACCCCTACCATCAACCATCAGGTCCATGGACCCCAGGTTGGGAACCCCTGGTCCAGAGTGACTTCAAATGTCATTTCAAAGCTGATAGGATACCCTGTCACCTGGGAAGTTAGTAAATAAAATGTTACTTACTCTCAAGATCTCGAACACAAACTCCATGTAAGAGTACAATGTGCTTATGAGAAACCTGCCTCATCATGCTAGCTGTTTCAAAAAAAGCCTGCAAAGGGAATAACATTTGCTTTACTGATAAAATACAAGACTATCAATTAATACATTAACCCATACAATACAAGACTGTGGATTAATACCAAAGTATCTTAAAATGTTCAGTATTTCAGAGAATACTGATTTTCTGCAAGTATCTCAAGTATTGTTTTAAGCTGAAACTTCACATGTTCTGGGGCTGAAGGAAGTGAAAAGCCTAGAGAAATGAGGCTGTGGATTTGGACATGATGCTTTGGGGCATTATGGGGTCCATTAGTTAGGGTTGACCATAGATGTTACCCATGTAGCAGGTTTCCCTCACCCTCTCCACACAGCTGGTGAATCCAAAGGAACAGTAGAGACTGACACACTTTGGCACCAGTGGCATTGCAGGAAGTGCCCGTCAACGTTGAACTCTACATGGGACTGCCTTAGGGATTCCAGCCTCAGATTTTTCTTCTGCGTTTACTCCAGAAGCCCCAGGAGTGGGCGTAGATGCAAGGCAGTGAAGGTTTGAGATCACAGTTTTCCTTCTCCTGGATGAGATGCCAACGATGGCTGACAAGCCCCATCTGTCTGGTTGACGCTGAGGAAATTGGCAATGACGTAGGGAGCATGGAAAAGATTTAAACAAATGAAGCTTGGCACAGGATATCACTAACATGAGATTTAGAAGAGTTGGAACTGGGTGAATCACAGCATTGCAAAACTTGACTCTAAAGATAACATCATGAATTCTGTGCAGATATTTTGACATGGAGAGGAAGAAGGGCAACACAGAGGTGAGTATAGACTGCTTTTCTAATATTGGAGGATGTGATTTGAAACTCTGTTCAGATTGAAAGAAGGCTCAGTCTTTAGTCTAACAGTAAAAATATTTTTCTTTCTCCTGATTTCCATTCTTTAAAAAAATACAAACTACATTTGAAAGCATATCAGTGTTTTCTTTAGTCAGTCAAGAGATAGGATCAAGTCAATCTATATTAGAATTAAAAACCAGGATGGGCAGTATTCAACCTCGCCCAAACCTAACAAACAAACCTAATTCCAATAAATTATTATTTATTTCAAACAAAGTTACCGCTGTGCAGGACAGCTACAGCTTACCAGTGAAATGTCCCTGTGACTAGGATCAAGGATTTTAAGGACCACTCGTAAGTCTTTTGGATGATAGAAACTTGCATTCTCCTCATCATCATCTTTGTAATTCAGTGTTCCAGAATAAATGTTTGTTCTGGTTCCTCTTCCAAGGTGTTCATTCTATTGGGTAAAATCAATTAAAGGTCCTGCATCAGATCTGGTGCCAAACCACACAAAGACACACAAAAAGGAACTCAACAAAGAAACTGTTATTGCTGTGAGACAACAACATTAAAGTAGGAAGTGGAAACAAATTAGGAAGTAGAACGACTGATTGAGGTCAGCAGTTGTGTTGGGGTTGTAAACAAAGGAACAGAATGGTGTGCTCAGGCACCACACACCAAATGGAGGTTCACTAAATTCCCCTTGTGCTGAATTTCTAATTTGTGCTACACTGCAACATCAAATTCCCTAGTTGGTCAGGAAGTCAAAGCTCTGTGAAAACATGTTGGTTCCAATTTCATTGCCTGGTTTACACACTATAGCATGGGTTCCCAACCTGGTGTCCATGAACTCCTCAGTTGAAGGTAGGGGTCCATGGCATAAAAAAAGGTTGGGAACCACTGCTCTATAGGTTGATCTTGGCTGAGTCAGTGTTTTATACCATCTGATTAGACGGTATAAAGCAGTAACGTTATGAGTAGATGCACTATGCTGCAATGCTAGAAAAAGGCAACCTCGAAAAAGCACATTCACTGAGTTCTAGGGGCCTGTATAGCTGCTTAAATTCTCTCTCTTTGTACTCTTGACAAAGTTCAACAATCCAATAACCTTTGATTATTATTTTTATATACTTGTCCACAACGTTATACTGAATACATAGATTGGAACCTCCCTCCTTCTCCTCCCCACCCAGCTTTGTCCCTTTTGACCTCTATTGGTTTTAGCTTTTCTCAGTTTGAGAGCACTCTGTTCTATTCTACTTAGACCCAATTTCATAATTGCATTCATCGAAATTAATTCGTTATCATTGTCCATTTGCTCAATTTATTAATATCACTTTGTAATTAAATGTTACAATCACATTGACATTTTATGTCATTAACAGATGTAATTATACGTCTTTCTATCTCAGCATTTGTAAACTCCAGTCACATCATTATTGATTTGCACTTCCTTGGAGATTGTTAAAAGCAGTCACCTGGCACTACCTCTGATACCACTAGTACGCCAACACCAGAAAACAATTCCATACAAAATGTTGTTGCGAATCATCACTTCTACTGATCTTCAATATCAAAATTGCCTACTTTACAAACCAGGCACACAAATAAAGATTGGTGATTTGTTTTGGGCTTACTGAAACTCCAGCACAGGTTTGTAATAATGGAACAGTGTTGAAAGACCTACCTCACAGATCTCCTCCTTGCGGATTCGATGGAAGCTCAATTGACTTAAGTTGTAGGTGTTTGCAGTCAGCTGTGAAATTTGGGACCAGCTTTTTGTCATCACCAACAGATTAGAGATTTCTGTAGCATAAATAAGAAATAGATTTTACTTCTAGCTGTCTCTGTGCCATCAGCCCAGCTTCACTGGGAAAACTTTCATTCTGAACTCTGCAAGACAGTCTTCTTGAAAGGTTGCTTTGTGTTCTAAAAAAAATTATATACATTGGATCCTTAAACAATGCCTCACTTATGGAAGCTGAATGTCCACTTTACTCCCGTATTCTTGTAAATCTATGCATTTCAATATTCTATGCTTTTGCTGTGTTTCAGATTCTACTCAGTTTCATACCATTTTATGATCATTATGAAACTTTCATTCTAGATTATGAATGACAGTCTGTGCACTTCTATTCCAGCGGTGGAAGTGGGGACAGGCCAAGAGAATAAAAAAAAACATGTTAATAGTCCAGAACTGCTCTGCTCACTGTATTCCAGGTGTAGTTTAAACAGGTGCCCGCAAGCTATGTCTAATTATTACCTTTATAATCCAGGCTTTGGGATAAAGGGCAGCAACTCATGAACCTTTTGAATGATTTTTACAGCTGCCCATAACAATGAACATGTAAGTGATGCCCTTCTTTTCTATACTCTAAAAATCCAGTCAATATATTAATTGGTATTAGATTTTACATGCTTAAAGATCTCTATCTTCTTGTTACAACTACAGTGGAGGACGTCAAAATTGCCCATCTTGAAATCCCAGTTGCCAGAGTTTTATTTGCTCCAAATTTAAATTTAAGACCAAAAGTCATAAGAGCAGAATTAGGCCATTTGGCCCATCAAGTCCATTCCATCATGGCCAATTTATTATCCCTCTCAACCACATTCTCCTGCCTTCTCCCCATAACCTTTCACATCCTGAATAATTAAGAACCTGTGAACCTCCACCTTAAATATAGCCAGTGATGGTCTGCACCGCTGTCTGTGGCAATGAATTCCATAGATTCACCACCCTCTGGCTAAATAAATTTTCCTCATCACTGTTCTAAATGGATGTCCCTGTTCTGATGCTGTGTACTCAGATCCTAGACTCCCCCACTGTAGGGAATATCCACTCTTTCTAGGCCTTTCAATATTCCATAGGTTTCAGTGAGATCCCCCCTCATTCTTCTAAACTGCAGCAAAAACAGGCCCAGAGCCATCAAGGACTATGTTAACCCTTTCATTCCTGGGATAATTTTTGTGAACCTCTTGTGGACCCTCCCTGATGCCAGCACATCATTTTTTAAGATACAGGGCCCAAAGCTGATCATAATACTCCAAATATAGTTTTATCAATGCCTTATAAAGCCTCAGCATTACATCTTTGCGTTTGTATTCTAGTCTATCGAAATGAATGCTAACATCGCATTTTCCTTCCTTATCACTGTCTCAATCCGCAAATCAACCTTTGGGCATTCTGCACGAGGACTCCCAAGTCCTTTTGCACCTTTGATTTTGAAATTTTCTATCTATTTAGTAAATAGTCCACACCTTTATTCCTTCTACCATGATCAAATGCATGATCATGTACTTCCCTACACTGTATTCCACCCGCCAGTTCTTTGCCCATTCTCCAACTTTAAGTCCTTCTGCAGATACCCTGCTTTCTCAACACTACCTGCCCCTCCACCCATCTTTGTGTCATCTGCAAACTCGGTCACAAAGCCATCAATTCTGTCATCCAAATCACTGACGTATATCATGACAAGAACTGGTCCCAACCCAACCCTTGCAGAATACCACGTCATTGGCAGCCAACCAGAAAAAGCTCCTTTCATTCACACTCTTTGTCTCCTGCCAGTCAGCCAATCTTCTATTCAGGCTAGTATCTTTCCTGTGACACCATAGGCTTCTATCTTGTTAGGCAGCCTCGTGCGGGAGCTTAACAAAGTCCTTCTCAAAATTCAAATCAACAACATCCACTGATTCTCCTTTGTGCCTGTTATTTCCTCAAAGTATTCCATCAAATTTGTCTGGCAAGATTTCCCCTTAAGGAAATCATGGTGACTTTGGACTATTTTATCATGTACCTCCAAGTACCTCAAAACCTCATCCTTAATAATAGACTCCAACACCTTTCCAACCACTTATGTCAGGCTAACTGGCATGTAATTTTCATTCTTCTGCCTCCTTCCCTTTTTAAAGGGGTAAGGCAATTTGCAATTTGCTAGTCTCCAGAACCATTCCGTAAGCTAGTGATTCTTGAAAGATCATTACTAATGTCTCCACAATCTCTTTCAGAACTCTGGGATGTAGTCCACCTTTCACCTACCTTCAGACTTTTCAGCTTCCCAAGCACCTTCTCCTTAGTAATAGCAACGGCGCTCATTTCTGCCCCCAGACACCCTTGCATTTATGACATTCTGCCAGTGTCTTCCACAGTGAAGATTGGAACAAAAAAAAATCAAGTTTGTCTGCCATTTCTTTGTTCCCCTCTCCAGCACATTTTCCAGTGGACAGACATCCACTCTCATTTCTCTTGTACAATGTATTGTATCCTTTTTTATATTATTGACTAGCATACCTTCATGTCTCATTTTTTCTTTCCTTATGGCTTTTTTAGTTGTCTTCTGTTGGATTTTATCTGCTGTCATCCCTGCTAGTACCCCCTTTCAATCAACTTTGGCCAGCTCCTCTCTCATTCTTCTGCAATTCCCTTTGTAATACTGATACATCTGATTTTTACTTCTCCCTCTCAAACTGCAGGGTGATTTCTATATTATGATCACTGTCTCCTAAGTGTTTCTTTATCTTAAGCCCCTTAATCAAAAATGGTTCATTGCCCGACACCCAATTCAGAATTACCATTCCCCTAGTAAGCTCAACCAAAAGATACTCTAAAAAGCCATCCCATAGGCATTCTACAAATTCTCCCTCTTGGGATACAGCACCAACCTAATCAACCCAATCTACCTGTATATTGACATCCCTGTAACTATTGCAGGATTGCCCTCTTGGCATGTCTTTTCTTACTCCCTTTACTACTGTTCGGAGGTCTGTGTACAACTCCCATCAGTGTCTTTTTACCTTTGCAGTTTCTTAACTCTACCCAGAAGGATTCTACATTTTCCAATCCCACGTCACCTCTTTCTAAGGATTTGATTTCAATTTTTACCATCAGAGCTTCCCTACCTCCTCTACCTACCTGCCTGTCCTTTTGATTCCATGTGCATTCTTGGATGTTAAACTCCCAACCATGATCTCCTTTCAGCCACATCTCAGTGATGTCCACAATATCATATCTGCCAATATATAACTGTGCTGTAAGATCACCTACCTCATTCTGTCTACTGTGTGCATTCAAATATAGCACCTTTGGTCCTGCATTCATCACCACTTTTGATTTTGTCCCCATTACCTTTTAACTCTTCCCACTGACTGCAACTTTGCCCTATTATTTGCCTGCTCTTCCTCAGTCTCACTAAACACAGCATTTATTTTGGCTACCTACTGCCCCATCACTCTGCTTCGCATCCCCTTGCCAAATTAACTTAAATCCTCCCCAACAGTTCTAGCAAACCTGCCTACAAGAATATTGGTCCTTTTCGGGTTTAGGCGTAACATGCCCCATTTGTACAGGTCATTCCTTCCCCAGAAGAGATCCAAATTATCTAGAAATCTGAAACTCTGCCCCTGTACCAATTCTTTAGTCACGCTTTCATCTGCCAAATCATCCAATTCTTACCTTCACTGGTGTGTGGCACAGGCAGCAATCCAGAGAATACTAGCCTGGAGGTCCTGCTTCTCAGCTTTCTACCTGACTCCCAATATTCTCTCTTCAGGTCCTCCTCTGTTTTCCTACCCATGACTTCTGGATGTTCACCCTCCCACTTAAGAATGCTGTGGACTTACTCTGAGACATCCCTGACCCTGGCATCTGGGAGGCAACATGCTATCTCAGTGTCCATAGAATCTGCTGTCTGTTCATCTAATTATGCAAACTCTTATCACCACTGCACACCCCCTTCTCCCCCCTGCCTTTCTGAGCCACAGAGATCAGTCACTGCAGATTCCCCCGGTAGCTCACCCCTCCCTCCCAATAGATCCAAAGCGGTATTTTGTTTTTGTCCAAGTGGCTTGGAATGCCGCTGATTATTATGCCACTAACAAACCGGATTATGTGCCCTTCTAACCCTAGCAATTACGGACCTCACTAATCATATCTTCCTCAGAATCTGAGCTTTGTCTTTGGATGCACAGGCAAGTAGGTCAATAATTTATCTTCAACTCCATGAATTGTAAAGATTAGTGAACAGTCTATTGTGAGAAATTTTATAAAATGTCTTCTGGAAGTGCAGATAGATCAGATCCTATCCACTACTTTAATTGACGACGGTGAAATTTCATCAGGTTCATCATGTTTGTAGAAATGGGAAATAATAACAGTGTGCATAGACCATGCAAAACTATGAGTGAATGTGACTTTGAGTGAGTGAGTACCGAGATCAGGGAACCGTGGAATAAAATATGGTTACACTGAGAATTCAATTCACACATTCTCCGAGACTAGCACAAATGATGAAAGTAATGGAAACTGAAAAAGCTATAAATAGTGTGCAGAAAAGCACCTGTGGGGAGAAGGGAGAGGGGAGAGGGAGATTGATTGATTTAATGTTGCAGTATAATTTTCAGTTGTAGAGAGGTGAGGGGAGTAAAAGAGAATACCTGTGACAGGACAAAGACCAACAGCAAATGGATGACAGATTGCTGTTGTGTGTGTATATGAGGAGTGACGGTAGTATGTAACAAAGGCTTGTTAATGCAAATATCCTGTTGAGAGAAGGAGTAAATAGAGAAAATAGAGATGAGAAAAACATGAAAAATAATGCTGTAAATATGAGAAACAGAGCACAGAGTTAATGGCAATCTGAAATAAAGGAGAATCTGGGAATTTAGACGATTAATCATAAATTTAATTGATGATTTAATGCAAAGGATCCCAGCCTAGGACGCACAGCCCACTTACTTCACTTACTTAATGATATTAGCCCATGGCATCAAAAAAGTTGGGAACCCCGATTCAATGAATAATAAGGAAATAGTTAACTTGTAAATTATGCATTTTGAGTCTTACCGTTTGAGGATGCAAGAACCTAAAAATAAGAGAAGGGAAGGAACATAGCATTCATCAGCTGGAGCAGACAATTGTAAACATCACTGCAAAGTGGAAGGTAGGTCAAATCTGCTGAAGTCAGTGACTCATGTTATACATTTGCAGATAGCAATGAGTCTGGAAGCACCATACATTCTGTGGAGGAAGCAGGAAGTTACAAGGGGGGGGAAAAGTCTACAAAGCCGCCAGCTTGCTGCAGAGCAGCAGATGGGTTTCCTCTTTGGATTCCACAAAGATGGAATATTTTCTGTCAGGAACCGCAGAGAAACAAAAGGTTATTTAGTCACACACTTTACTCAGCCCATGATTGAATGGCGGAGCAGACACACTGGGCCAAATGGCCTACTTCTGCTCCTATATCTCATGGTCTTAAATATTAAATCAGAGGCACTGTAAGCAATTGGAAAAAGACCAAATGGCAGTTGTTCCTTTATCAAGTAAGCCTCAAAGAAAGAAAAATTATGGTGAATCCATTGTATAGATTGTTCTATTCCGAATGGAGTTGGAGCTCTACTTGGCCATGGCTTTCCCTCAAAGATATTCTGATCTTGGAAGGATGCAGTGCAAGTTCATCCAGAAATACTGGCATTTACAGCATTAGGTGTAAGAGCAGGTTGCATAAATGTGAATCATATTCTGTCAAGTCTAGAAGTCTATAGGATAAGTATGAACCCAATCAACTATTACAATACTTACGGAAGTTGATTGGGTTGATATTTAGAAACTTGTTTTGTTGGTGAGGGAATCCGCATTCATAGAAAGTAATCTTAAAACTGGGACTAAGTCATTCAAGAGTTAAATCAGCAAATATATATTTTTTTTAAAAAGCACAGAGTGGTGGAAATTTGGACACCAGATCAATTCTATATTTACGAAACTTTTCAATTCTGAGCTCAACAGGTTTTTGTCTGAATCATTATTCAGTAATATCATAACTGATTATATACTTCATGAGGAGGGAACCAGAAGTCTATGAGCCAGTTCTCATTGAAGGAGCAGAGTTGGAGAGGGTCAGCAACTTTAAATTCCTTGGTTGTTATTATTTTGGAGGACATGTCCTGGCCCAGGACACTTGTGCAATTACAAAAATAGTATGGCAGTGCCTCTACTTCCTTAGGAGTTTGCGAAGATTCAGCATAACATCTAAAACTTTGTCAAACCTCTACAGATGTGGAGTGGAAAGTATATTGATTGGCAGCATCATATCCTATCATAGAATGGAAACACCAATGTCCTTGAAAGGAAAATTCTACAAAAAGTAGTGGATTTGGCACATCACCCATAAAGCCTTTCCCACCATTGAGCACATCTACATGAAGCATTATCGCAGGAAAGCAGCATCCATCATCAGGGACCCCCACCACCCAGGATACACTCTCTTCTCACTTCTGCTGTCAGAAGAAGGTACCAGACTCTTAAGACTCACATGATCAGGTTCAGGAACAGTTCTTACCGCTCAACCATTAGGCTCTTGAACCAAAGGGGTAACTTCACTCAACTTCACTCGACTTCACTTGATCCATCATTGAAATGTTCCCTCAACCAATGGACTCACTTTCAAGGACTCTTCATCTCATGTTCTCAATATTTATTGATTATTTACTTATTATTTCTTTCTTTTTGTATTTGCATAGTTTGTTGTCTTTTTCATACTAGTTGAACACTCAAGGTGGTGTAGTCTTTCATTGATTATATTATGATTATTATTTTATTATGGATTTATTGAGTACACCCACAAGAAAATGAATCTCAGGGTTACAGAAAGTGACTTTACATACTTTGATAATAAATTTACTTTGAACTTGAGGAATAAATCAATCACATTCTCACTAAATGTCAGAGCAAGTTCCAGATGTTAAATAGACAAAGCACAAAGAGAATTGCATTCTTTGCTTATGAAAAATAAATTGAACTTTAAAAAAGTCAGTTGTGGCCATTTCAATTTAAAGCAACTCTGTAATTGGCGTTGCTCCTCTGACCATAACAGCACTATCTCTGGTCAGTGAGTCAATAACTTCCCTTTGATTGTGTTTTTCGTTTCTTTTTAATTTTGTGTTAATAGCTGTAAAGTTCAAAATGTATGATGTGTGGGCTTGTTAAGGGAACTGCGTGGGTGTACATGTGGGACTGCATAGTACGTGTAGGTTTTAGCAGTGCGTAGGCTTGTAAGTGTGGGTTCAAAGGAGGAAAGGTGTATACATGGTGGCTTTGTAGCCTATCAGCCAAAGTGTCTATATGTGTGCTACAAATTATTTATTGACAAATCATTTTAGCAACTTTACATTGACTGATAGTTTTCATGTGGCAGACCACTGTGTGAAAGCTAGCAGAAAGAATGGCTGCTAAAGGATGTCTAAATGGGAAAAGTTTAAATGTACAGAAACTTACAGGTAAATGAAATCTAGACAAATTCACAGTTTTAACATCAAGTCTGCTTGGAATTTAGCACTTTTTAAAAACATTGCAAAGACAGATATATCTTCAAGTGAATTCCAGCCAGTCAACAGGTTCCTTCAGTCAGTCAGGAAACAGAAACTCGATAAACAAAGAAAGACCACATTAACTCTGTCCTTCCTGAACTGGATTTTGTCTCAAATCTTTAAAATAAAAAGGCAGAATGGGATGATGGAGCAACAGTGAGTTCAATAAAATGTTTGTAAAGTTCCATGTCAAAAATTTTTGTAGTTTCTGGCAAAAAGTGTAATCAGTATTTCTTTAAACTAGCTCTCCAAATACACTTCCAACATATAAATAAGGATTCTGAAATAAGGTTAAGCGTAATATGGTCTGCAGAAAATCACACCCGCCACATCTAAAGGTCAGTCAGAACAAGATGTTTTGATAAGAAACTTCCTTCTGCAATAAACATGTAAAGAAAACAGATCCGCATCGACTAATGGGCAAAACATATATTAAATTAATTAGGTTAATTAATTAGAGGAATTTAACCTTGTCAATTATCATCATAAGCCAATTTTTATTCACAAGTCATGTAAAGTTACTTGTATTTAATGAATAATATATTGCCTTAAATAAAACTTGCAGCATATTCTTACTGAGGATCATTTCAATCTGTAAACTGTTTGATAAGTGGAGGATAATTCCATGGTGCCTGCCATATGCTTTCCGTAAGTAAACTGCAACTCATGAATAACATTTCTGATTCACCTTATGTTTTTATAAACAAGTAAAATCTGTGTTGTATTCTATTGCACACATTATGCACATCCAAGTACATGACTTCAAACATACCCATCGTTGTAGTTATAAGCTTTTTCAGAACCAAGATACCAATTATTTTGGGTAGTGCATGCAACCTTTGTGTTCCAATATGACATGTATGATGCACAAAGTACATTTAAGATAGAAACTATGTCTGCTGTTTTCCTGGCGTAGGTATTAGCAAGTTCATTTAACCCCTAATGGAGATATGCAGATCATGTCATTCACCACACTGCCATTCAGCAGGTCAATAATTCCATGGCAGGCTTCCCCAATGTGCTACCAACTAAAACCCAAGCTCACTACATTTCAGCTTAGCAAGGATGCCACTCCTTGGAGATGGCACAGTGGTGCAGCTGGGAGAGCTGCTGCCTCACACCTGGGTTCAGTGTCAACCTCAGTTGCTGTCAACTCCAGAAGCTCCCACACTAGGACACACATTAAGCAGTATGATGTTCTCCCACCAGCCTAATCATCAAACACCGAATCTCGGAGGTTCCTACATGAAGCAATAACCCTCAGGCAGGCTGCACTGGAAGAATTTCTAACTGACAGAAGCTACAAATAAAATTTGTGATTTCTCTGGTCCCAAACTCAGACCAAAGGCAAGGACCACATCCCATGGCTGTGGAGTTGACAACAGCTATGAACATTCACATACCTGGTGCTGCCAGTTTTGAGCTGGACATATTGGCAAATTCATATACGGCAGTTAACCATCAGTCACTAAAGTTTGTCATTCAGAGAGAGTTGGTTTCATTTTATAGGCTTGCATTTGGAATGAAAATAAGGGCTGGCAATGTCAGCGGGTTTCCCCATGAGCAATGTGTCACCAATTAAACACACGGAGCTTGCTATTTTTCAACTTAGCAAGGATTCCACTCCCTAGAGCTGCTCTCATGACCTAGGTTTAACATTGACCTCAGGTGCTGGCTATGTAGACATTCTGCTTGTGACTGCCTGGGTTTTCTTCCGAGTGACCCAGATGTCCTCCCACATCCTAAAGATTCACGATTCAGTAGTTTGATTGGCAACTGTAAGTTGCCCCTAATGTGGTAGAATCTGGGGGAAGTTGATGGGAATACAAGGGAAACGAAACTGAGCTCAGTGTCAACAGGTGTTGGTGATCGGTGCAAACCCAGTGGACCACAGGCCCCATTTCATACTGAGGTCTCATTACACGTTGTAGCACTCAATGACTATATAGGTCAATTCACAGTATTCTTGCAGCAGCTTAGCCATCTTTACTCTTTGTTAATCCACTATGCTATCTGTATTCGTAATACCAAACCAAAGGGAGTTTCTTTTTTATGCAACAGGGAGAATTCACTGGATTAACATGATTTAAGGCTCCAGTTTGAATCATGTGCACGATGTTTCCACAGCACATGAGAACACACATCTGTGACCTGCTAAAACAACAGAAGAACTGGTCTCAGGACTTGCAACACAAACCAGAGCATTATGAGGAGGCAGCCACCGTCACCGTCCATCTCACAAGAAGTGGCTGACAATCAGGGGAAGGGAGCTCACAGCCAAAGCAGTCAAACACAGCGTTAGCAACCTTAGTCCTACTTCCCCATTCAGTTGTAGTCCCCACACTCTTAACCTTCCCTGTCACTGGTAAAATAAACTATTTGATCATAAAACAAATATAATAGCTAACACAAAATAAACATTGGAATAAGAATGAAATCGTGGCAAAGGTCATGAAAAAAAAATCACAGTGCGCTTTCTAGTGCCAGTTTGTGCCGTGCGCTAGAGTGTACTGGTCTTCCCATGCCATGTCCTCATTGACTGTAGCATAGCTGGTCAAACACGCTTTCAGTGGGAAGACTGCAGCTGGCTGTTGACTGGCTCCTGGACTTGGAACTTCTAGCTCCAGGTTACACCCTCTCCGTATGAACTCAGGGATGGGGCCCAGGCAACAGCATGGACACTTGCTGGGTTTACAGAGACTGAAGTACAAATGCCCTTGACCTGGGGGAAAAAGCAGCCCTGTGCTCAGTGGACCCTTCACCACTACAGGGGAAAAGAAAATGAACAACCAAGTCATCTGTTGGAGGAGATTCTGAGACCACTGTGATATCCTGCAGGTTTCAACCTGAACTTCCACTGCTGCATCCAGACATGGGGTGGGCGTGCCTGATGCTGTAGAAGCAGAGATGGCAGCTGTCAGCAATGCATCATACTCAGTCCACAGGGCTGTGGAGGAACCTGGTTGTTCCTTCAATGCCAGAAAGGGTGAGCTCCAAGCTCTTAAGAGAACCCTTTATTCAGTAGGAGTCAGACTCCTCCATGCTCCTTAACGTTTCTCAGCAGGCCTTCCAACATTCTGAACTTTTCCAAGGAATCTACCCCATAAACCTACTTCTGAAAGCAAGCCTATCAAGATTCGCACCTCTCCAAGATCTCCCCTTCTAGCAAGTTGGCACCCGAGTTACCCACATCCCCTGCTATTGCTATTGACCACTTGAACTCAATATCTCTCCACATGCATATCTTGTGTCTAATCAGGTGCACAACCAAGCGGCATTATATCTTCACCATTATCTCTTGCTGACCAACAGGTCAATTTACCCTTGTCAATCGAAAGTGAAGGAGAAAGTATATATAAAGTTATCAGGGAAAGGTGGGATGGTGTTGGTTAACAACAAACAGGTGCTTATACCACCTTCATCCTGTACAGCAGAAGAGATTGTGGGCTAGGCAGAAAGTGGAATGAAAGGAGGACATTGAATTCAGTGGTGTCAGTAGTACCTCCCATAGCATGAGCACTCCCAGTTCTGATAACGTAGTTTACTGCTCCAGGGAAACAATACAACTGCTTCTCCTGCCCCACTTCCAAACTACAGCTACTAATGTAGATTGAGATGGCATTTCTGACCGAGGATGAACTTCTAGCCAATAGATTCTTCACATATTCCAGTTCAGAACTTGGCTTAGTCCTTGATCTTTTGTTATTCCAAGATATGAAGGCTTTGCGAATCTTGTCACCAGAAAACTATCACCAGATTTCCTTCAATTTCTCTGCTACACAATGCAACTTTGATGGGTCTCTGCCCGCAGGCCCCAGGCATTTCCACTCAGGCCTCTCACTTTGAAAATACAGCTGCTCTCATTGTCCTTACCTCGAGGTTTTGGTGGGCAGCAGGTTTTCAGTTGGAAGCTGATATCCTCGGTTTTAAGAATCTGTCCTTTGAGATGATTCATGAGGTCCCTGAGGTTTGGGAAATAACTGTCGGAGCCATGCAGTCTGTATCCAGACGACTTGTTCACCTCGATCTGAAAATTCTTGTACTGCTTTAGCATTCTCGAACCACTGCTTCGATCACAAAAGTCAATGTGCTAGGGGGAAAACAAATGACAATGTCAGAAATTTACGGCAAAGTTTGCCACTGGCTTTCGAGTCCTTGCAGAAAATGTGGGCCATCATTTCCTTTATAAGTAGATGAGATCTACAACACAAATGTGCTTAAACTTAATTTTAGCTCTAGTGAAGTGGCTATTGACTTTAAAGCAATCAGGTGAGACATCTTAGAGGAAGCAGCATATATCCTGTATTAGTATTACTGACTTGAGAAAGATGAGAGGCAAATCCAACAGTGCCCAATTTCTAACTCCACTTACCAAACCAAGGCCTACAACTGTTTGGGCATTGCCATGGTGAAACTGGGTGAAGACTTCTTTATGACCCTGTACTACAAATATGAACTGTCAGTAATCTTAAAGTGCACTCAATTCAAGTAAAGCTTAACAAGGAATGTCAGAAATAGCAGGAAGTAGGTCATCTAGCCCATCGAGCTTGCTCGAAATTCAATAAGTTCATGGCTGGCCTGGCTATGGACTCAGTTTTATCTACCTGCCTTTTCTCCACAACCCTTAATTCCTCTACTATGCAAAAATCTATCTAACTGTGACTTAAATATATTTAATGAGTTAGCCTCCAGTGCTTCCCTGGACAGAGAATTCCACAGATTCACCACTCTCTGGGAAAAGTAGTTTCTCCTTGACTCCATCACAAATCTATTCTTCTGAATCGTGAGGTTATTTCCCTAGTTTTGGTCTCACCAGTTGGAAATAATTTTCCTGCCTCCAACTTAACTATCTGTATCATAATTTAATATGTTTCTATGAGATTTCCTCTCATTCTTTTGAATTCCAACAAGTTTCGTCCCAGGCAACTCAATGTCTCCTCATAGATTAACTACCTCATCTCTGGAATCAAACTCACTAACATCCTCTGTACCACAACCAAAGTCAGTATGTCTTTCCTCAGGGAGACCAGAACTGCACACAGTAACCCAGATCCCTTTATGGTTACAGCATAACCTCCCGCTCTTTAGTTTAATCCCTCTAGCAACGAAGGGCAACATTCCATTTGACCTCTTGGTAACCTTTTCCAGCTACAAACCAACATTTTGCGATTCATGCACAAGCACTCCCAAGTCCCTCTGCACAATAGCATGCTGCAAACTTTCATCATTTAAGTAATAAGCTGATCTATTTTTTTCCTTTATTATCTCCTTCCTCCCTGTGGAGCCCTGTGAGAAAAAGAACACAACCTTTGAAATACAGATTAACTGAGTCCAGTTTAAAATTGAATCAGGCTAAATAGTTGTGCTTTTGTCAGCAAATTTTAATCATGTTTAGATGAAATTAGTCTTGGCTAAAAATATCCCTTTCATTAGTACTCAAATTCTCAACTTCCAAAGATTTTATATTTCCAGGAACAAAATTTATTGCAACGTCACTGTGTGTAACACTCATATACTCCAGAACAAATTGATCACTACAGCTTAGCTGTTAAACTTCTGCAGAAACAGTAGACCCTGTGGTTTAGGTGCTGGGCTCTCATTTATTTTACCCAGACAAATGGGCAGAATCCTCACTCTGCAAAGTGCATCTACAAGAAGTCCAAGCAGTTACAATTTATGCAAAAACAACAATGAATTGACAATACCATTGATCCCATGCACAAAGATCTTGGGATAATTAACGCAATTATACTGGCACTAAATCTATTTTTGAGATTGCACAATGTTCCCAGGCACAGTTCAGATATTCCACATTTTAAAGAGAGTAATCCCCAAAACAAATGTTTCAACTAAATAAACCCAATGGTTCTTTTCTATTACAAAACCACTTTTAAAAACAATACAGTACCAAGACTCAAACACGAGGAAATCTGCAGATGCTGGAAATTCAAGAAACACACACAAAATGCTGGTGAACGCAGCAGGCCAGGCAGCATCTCTAGGAAGAGGTACAGTTGACGTTTCGGGCTGAGACCCTTCATCAAGACTAACTGAAAGAAGAGGTAGTAAGAGATTTGAAAGTGGGAGGGGAAGGGGGAGATCTGAAATGATAGGAGAAGGCAGGAGGAGTAGGGATGGAGCTAAGAGCTGGAAAGTTGATTGGCAAAAGGGATACAAGGCTGGAGAAGGGAGAGGATCATGGGACGGGAGGCCTAGGGAGAAAGAAAGGGGGAGGGGAGCATCAGAGGAAGATATAGTGAGAGGGACAGAGGGGAAGAAGAGAAAGGGGGGGGGAAGAGAGAGAGATAGACAGAGAGATAAATAAATAAATAAATAAATAAGGGATGAGGTAAGAAGGGGAGACGGGCATTAACGGAAATTAGAGAAGTCAAGACTGCTGCAATTTCTTTTTTTGCATTGTTCTGCATGTACCCCCAGTAAGTGCTTGAAATGTTTCTGTTTGTATTTTTCGTTTTCTAGCTGACAACATTTCTTCAGTGTTTCAGACCATCTTGGATTCTGATGGTAAAACAGTATCAATTGGGCTTAACATCGTACATGCCTGGCCAACTGCTTCCAGTCCCAGTATTTCTATTTGCAGTGCAATAGGTCACAGAATCATAAATCGTGCAGCACAGAAGTGAGCTTGTTCTGCCCACCAGAGCCATGCCAACTCCAAGGCTTACCAGTACTAATCCCATCTGCTGGAATTAAGTCTGTACCCCTCTACAAACTTCATACCCAAATACCAAACCAACCCTTTTCAATCTTGTAACCGTACTTGCTTCCATCATCTCCCCTAGCAGCTCATTCCATATAACCACCAACCCATGTGTGGATAAACTTACCTTACTGGCAAACATAAAGGGGTACGCAGTATGCTAACTCTGACCATTAAGTGACAAAATTTTACAACTTCAAAAATAAACATCTAAAAATGGAAATTAGCTGCTGTCTTGTGTCACTGTGAAACAGCTTTCTATAGAATACTGGGATATTACTTGGAATATTAATTGAAAGATTCCACATGGAATATTACCACTGCACAAACTCATTTGAAGAAGTAATTTCCCAGCAATAGAATCACTCATTTACAATCAAATGAAAGTGAACTTCTAAATCAAGGAACGACTAGTATCTATGGCCTTAGCTAGTAGATGATAGCTGATCTGATAATGTAACTGGTCAGCTGCTTATCCTTCTGAAAATCTGCTGGTTTTATAGGTCAGTGAGCAGAAGAGATTGCAGAGACTTGAAATTCTGATTGCCTTCTTTTAAGAACAGTGCTTGATCCCAGTAAAATACAAAACATGTCTATGTGTGTTTTGAATACTTAATTCTTTTCCTCAAAAAAGATAGCAAGTTTTCTTTTCCCCTGACGAGGACAGCTTAAGTTTTCTACAAAAATTGTTCACTTTGGATATTATTTGCAACATGAGATTTAAAGAAACAAAAGAAATGTATTGCTCAAAAGCATTCACTATGGTTACCTCAGAGGGTCCACTGCATGCTACTGTCATAAGGATGTGATTGAAATCTGTGCAGCTCCATCGCAACACATACATTCCATCTTCATTGCCTTCGTGCTTCAACTTGTTTATAGCATATTCAGTACTGACAAGAAGAAAGCAGACAAAAGGACACTATTTTGAAACATATTTATTCAAGTTATGAGAAAAGTCAATAAAGTACATCAGAAAGCAGAAGACTTTAAACTGAACTCCATGAAGTTTTAAGACTAGCAAATGTTTCATGTCAAAGGTCAGGAATAAAGCATTATCTTTTTACATGGTGTTTCCTTTAGGTAGTAAGAAAACCTTAGAATTAGCAGAATCTTGGCTCAAAGAAGATTACAGCTGGGAGCTTAATATCCAGGATATACATTGTACAAAAAGGACAGGCAGGTAGGCAGAGGGGGTGGCATGGCTGTGTTGGTAACAAGTGAAATCAAATCCTTAGAAAGAGGTGACACAGGATTGGAAGGTGTAGAATCACTGTGGGTAGAGCTAAGAAACTGCAAGGGTAAAAAGAACCCTGGCGGGAGTAACATACAGACCTCCAAATAATATCCAGAAGTTCAAGTGTGTCAGGGGCAGAAGTGAGTGAAGTTGCCATGATCAGGGAGAAGGTGCTTGGGAAACTGAAAGGTCTGAAGGTAAATGAGTCACCTGGACCAGATGGTCTACACCCAAGGGCTCTGAAAGAGGTGGCTGAAGAAATTGTGGAGGCATTAGTAATGATCTTTTCAAGAACCACTAGATTCTGCAATGGTTCCGGAAGACTGGAAAATTGCAAATGTCACTCCACTCTTCAAGAAGGGAAAGAGCCAGAAGAACGGTAATTATAGGCCAGTTAGTCTGACTTCAGTGTTTGGGAAGATGTTGGAGTCGATTGTTAAGGATGTGGTTTCAGGGTACTTGAAGGCACATGATAAAAAAGGCTGAAGTCAACATGGTTACTTTACGAGAAAATCTCGTCTGACAAATCTGTTGGAATTCTGTGAAGAAATAACAATCAAGATAGACAAAGGAGAATTGGTGGATGTTGTGTACTTGGATTTTAAGAAGGCCTTTGACAAGGTGCCAAACATGAAACTGCTTAACAAGAGCTCATGGTATTAGAGGCAAAATACTAGCATGAATAGAGGATTGGGTGACAGGCAGGAGGCAAAGAGTGGTAATAAAGGTAGCCTTTTCTGCTTAGCTGCCAGTGTTCTGCAGGGGTCTGTAATCTTTTTATGTTATATGTCAATGATTTGGATGACAGAATTGATGGCTTTGTGGCCAAGTTTGTGGACAATACGAAGATAGGTGGAAGGACAGGTCGTGTTGAAGAAGCAGAGGGGCTGCAGAAGGACTTAGACAGATTAGGAGAATGGGCAAAGAAGTGGAATACACAATGTTGGGAAGTGTACAGTCATGCACTTCAGTAGAACAAATAAAAGCCTAGACTATTTTTAAATGGAGAGGATAATAAAAAAGCTGAGGTGCAAAGTGACTTGGGAGCCCTTGTGCAGGATTCTCTAAAGATCAGTTTGCAGGTTGAGTCAGTGTGAAGGAAGGCAAATGCAATGTTCGTGTTCCTCTCAAGAGGACTAGAAAATAAATGCACGGATGTAATGTTGAGACTTTCTAAAGCACTGGTGAGGCCTCACTTGGAGTATTGTGAGCAGTTTTGGGCCCCTTATCTTAGAAAAGATGTGCTAAAACTGGGGAAGGTTCAAAGAAGGTTCACAAAAATGATTCCAGGATTGAACAGCCTGTCATATAAAGCATGTGTGATGGTTCTGGAATTCAAAAGAATGAGGGGGTACCTCATTGAAACCTACAGAATTTTGAAAAGCCTTGATAGTGGATGTGGAGAGGGTGTTTCCAATGGTGTGTGGTATAGGACCAGAGGACACAACTTCACAATAGAGGGGTGCCCAGTTAAGAACAGAGATGAGAAGGAATTTCTTTAGCCACAGTGGTGAATCTGTGGAATTAGTTATCAAAAGGCAACTGTGGATGCCAAGTCATTTGGTATGTTTAAGGCAGAGGTTGTTAGATTCTTGATTAGTCAGAGCATGAGGAGTTATGGGGAGAAGGCAGAAGATTGGGGCTGACAGGGAAATGGATCAGCCACGATGAAATGGTGGAGCAGACTCAATGGGCCAAATGGCCTAATTCTGCTCCTACGTCTTATGGTGTGAATTGCAGTAATTTAACTCATCTTTTAATAACTGAGCACTTAACTACATGCAAACATCACCAACACTCTGAAACTATATCCTTCTCAATAAGCTGAAACCTTTATTTCCCACTTTCTGATGCTACAATACATCGACCCATGGGGATCTAGAGAAGTTTTCTTTAAAGTGAAAAATGCTATGCAGACACAATTTATTCCCATTCACTTGCCACACATAACATTTTAAGTATGTGGTGAGCAAAAGTAACAGGTAGCAGTGAGAAAATTATTCATGACTTTTAAATACAGTCAAATGATTTAGGCCATGGAGGCCAGCCCATTTTTGGTTGAATATTGCTACCAAATTTCATCTGGCGAAAATGCAATCCAACTGCTCCTTATCTGATAACTATTCTAAAACTGAGGAATTCATGTAATATTCTGTACTATAGATTGGTTCTCCATTACAATTAGAAAGAATGGAGATTTTGAAAGTGAGCAGGTACTATCAATATTGGTTTTAAAAACCGTTGAATTGTTTTAAAGACTCAGTAAGTGTTCAATAAATTTGATTTTGATCCACTGAAGCTAGAAAGAGAAGGAAGCTACCTCTGCAGAGAAGTTGGAGAACATTGTTGCTGACTTCACTACCTTGGTGAGTACAGATTTAACAGCATAATGTTTCTTTTGGCACTTACATTCTGAGCTTTAGGTAGAATCATTCTACTCCTCTTCCATAAAAAAAACTGATATTTATTGAATACATCATTTTCAATTTACCGTATTGGCCCATGGCAGCCATGTTTAATGTTGTGCACGACTTGGGGCGGAGCCACGTCTGTGCACAGATAGTGATGGGCATCTACAGTCAAGCGGAAGTAACCGTCAATCAAGGAAACCATGGACAGTGCTTCTTCATAGCAAGACAGCTCAAGCTCCTAAAACACAAAAAAATTAAAGACGTGACGGAAACAATTTTCAAAGAACTTAATGTTACCGATAATTCAAGGTTTTAATTGCACCACCTTTGGCAGTAATTTTGACTATGCTGTGTCCACACTGCCTAATGGGCTAGCCAAAGTTAAAACAGTGTCTCATTATCAATATGTGCAGGCAGGGAGGGAAAATAAATCTATTTTTCTGTCCCTTGCATCAGACTCAGTTTCTACTATTTGCAAGTGTTTGGCAATGCACCGAAGCTGGATTAAATGATATACATAACACTTCACAGCCAGTTGCAGCAGACCCTTGAAATGGACAATATACAAAGTTCAGCTTGGGAATAAATTAATTTTACATCATCAAATTGGACTGCCAACCTTAACTTGATGTAGTGGGTAATCGTTTAAAAGGCTGTAAAGATCAAAGGATTTGTCCTTGGTCCTCAGCTCAGATTATGTCTGTGGTCAAATATGTCTCCCTTCCCTGTCTAGGGAGGAACCTGTGTCTTGCTATGAATTCAGTACGAAGTATGTGATTGATGACAGAAATGAGTGGAAGACCCCTGAGGTGGAATGTTATGAGTAAATCTGTGGAATCAGGTGCCAATGGACATGCTTCAGAAAGTCAGAAGGACCTCGCTAAGAAGATCGCAAGACCTTGATGTAACCGGTTCAGGGCTGGTCAATAGTTGATAAAATTAGTGAAAATATTTCAAAGCCCAATGCAGAGCATCATTGAATGAGCAGGAAATTATTACGAATTATCCTCGCTTGAATTTAAACTTAGAACAGTTGGCTCTAAAAAAACATTTCAGAGATTACTTATTAACACCCAATACCATTCTATTATCATTAAAATATCCCAGAGTTCCAAATTCATATCCTCATAAGAAACGGCCTCAATATTAGTACAATGCACACAGTGAGATGTCTATACTCTGATCATATGTAAAGTCTGCCACTTTGAAAAACGTAATTGTAAAAGAACTTGATAGACAAAAACACAAGAATGTGGCAACAAAGTAGGTCAGCGAGTTACGCCAGCTTCTTCTGCCACCTTATTGGATCTTACTGATTTGTATTTCAAGATCATTCAACTGCCTTCGCACCACATCCCTTAATAGTCTATATGAATTTTGCTTGCTCTAGATCATTATTCAGTCATCTTTCAAGAAAACTTACAAGCCTGAATGTTGTTAAAAGAAAGACTAGAACGTGGTTCTGAAATAAACAAACTGGAACCCAAAATGTCAATGAGACAAAGTGAAAAACTGGGATCATTAAATAACTTACCATTTTTTTGTTCTCTTGTTTGTTGATCATGACTATGGAGTCCTTTATGATGATGTGTGTGATCTCGTAGAAGTCGGCAAACTGAATCCAGTTCTCACTCTGAACACCTTTACTTGCACTATTCTTACTGCTTTTGTTCGTTTTCTTGTTCTTCTTCAATTTATTTTTCTCTTTCATATTCATTACAGACTTTAATGAAGGAAAAAATGGAGGAAGTTAAGGCCCAAAATGTTGACTATCAGCTAATAGTTAAAGGAGAAGGATTCCCAGAAATGCAACATTGGCACACCGTGGTAAAGACAAATTGGACTGTACAGCTTAAAGAATGCTACAGTTCGTTCAGTCTGAAAACTGGAAATCCCTCAATTAGGCCTCTCAAATGTGTTTCCAAATTCTCCATTTTCTCTCACATGATCTGTCTCTACTGATTCCTCAGTTAATCCATTCAATAAATTCATAATTCCCTGCAAAAAATACTTAAATTTCAAATCCCTGATCAGTTTACTTTTATATTTGAAGCTGTTTCCCAATGCGAAAGTCTGTGGGATCTGAAACATTATTTTCAGGATTCATATATCCAATCCTTTAAGTATCTTGCATGCTCCAAAAGGATTTCCTTAAGCCTTCCACTTTCAGAACAAACATACGTGAACACTTCACAGTTTCTGATACCTTTGATTCTTTTGCTAGACTTTATATCGTTTGCTCTTTACTACTACTTTGAATTTCTGATTAAATTGTATGGCTGCAAGTAGAATAATCTATATTGCCTTATTTAATTAGTTTTGTTATATACAATTTTAGCTATAATGTTCAAAATTAAAATTGTTTTGCTGTCTGTCACTCTGCATTGGACATGTTAATCCACTTCGAACTTTGCTAATCATCCTCAACTAATACACAACAAGATCTTTATCATTTTAACTAATTCAGTAACATCTAAATTTGTGTTCTTCAATATTTTTAACTTACAGCATATGTAGGAACTAGAACCAATGCTGTAGGGAGGAAAGGGAGAAAGAAAGCAGGATGAAATCTATTTATATTTCTCATATTTTGTTATGATATAGAAGCCAATCAAGTTTACGTCAGCTCACAGAGAAATCCCATTTGTGCACTTATTTCCCAATGACCAATTCTCTCCTACCTACCTATCAGCTTCACACCTCTAGCTAACTCTCATGCCATCTACTACACTAGTGGTGATCAACAGTAACCAATTAACCTGCCAACCAGCCTGTCTCAGGTGTGAGAGAAAATAAGGGAGTACACAGCAGGGAAGCCACAGAATCACAAGAAGAACATGCAAACACCATCCAGACAATCTCAATGGTCTGGGCCCGAGTTAAGTTCCATGTGAATGGAGATTCTAGCACCACTGGTGGTTGGAATGACTGTAAATGAAATGATGAGAGGATGGAGTGCACCTGACTCTGTAAAGTATTATGCAGAGATGGAGTTTCCTTGTGAATAAACTAACTAGATTGGAAGGATTGACCATGGTTCTTCCCTTTGGACAGTCTGCAGTAAATTCAATGATTCATATATTTTAAGTCAAATGCAGAAGCTGAAAGCACAAAAAATGAGTCATACTTGATGGTAAAAGTAAGAAAGTATCAAGGGGGAGCACATGCCACTAATTTAGAACATAGAATAGTACAGCACAGTACAGGCCCTTCGGCCCACAATGTTGTGCCGACCCTCAAACCCTGCCTCCCATATAAGCCCCCACCTTAAATTCCTCCATATACCTGTCTAGTAGTCCCTTAAATTTCACTAGTGTATCTGCCTCCACCACTGACTCAGGCAGTGCATTCCACGCACCAACCACTCTCTGAGTAAAAAACCTTCCTCTAATATCCCCCTTGAACTTCCCACCCCTTACCTTCAAGCCATGCCCTCTTGTATTGAGCAGTGGTGCCCTGGGAAAGAGGCACTGGCTAGCCACCCCATCTATTCCTCTTATTATCCTGTACACCTCTATCATGTCTCCTCTCATCCTCCTTCTCTCCAAAGAGTAAAGCCCTAGCTCCATTTCAGTGAATGGATTTCCCCTAGGGGATTGTGCTTTCTTATTTACTTCATATTGCAGCTGGTTACATGTCAGGTTACAAAACCTGTAAGTGCTTGCCTACATGCTGCGGGGCTGTGTCAGGAGTGACCTATGGAGGATTGCTTCGAATACTTTCAGGCTTTCAGTCAAATTCTGTTAGCTTTCTGTCAAATTCTGTTAGCTTTCTCAGATAATTATGCAGGAGCACAGGTCTCAAGCGAACGTATCTAGTGGGCTAGGCACTCAGTATACACTCAGCCCAGTTTTATGCTCTATTGGCTTAAAGACGAAAAGAGCACAAGTTCATTGCCCAACCCAAACACTAACACACAGCATGTATCAGGATAAAACCAGAGATCTGATATTCTTGGAGGGTCAGTTCATCCAACTTTGTCCACTATAACTTATAATCTAGGAGACATACAAATATGCTCTCAAATATTTTTATTTACGTGGCATTTTTCTTTCCTCCTCCCTCTCTCTCTTCTCACACACACATACACACAAACAGAAAACACACGTATTCAAAACACTTTGCCGAGTTGAGAGGAAGTGGTTTCAACAAAAAAAAAGTTGCCACTTCCTCAAAATTGTAGCTTGCAAACAACACACCAAGAAACTAAGTAGCTTTATACAAATAAAGTTCCCGTGGGCTAGATTCTCCCACTGTGGTTGTATGGAAGTTTACACTTTTGTGTAAAAGATAGTAAGGGTAAAGCTAGTCTTTAACAGTAACACGTATGCAATTACTGTATGTATATGTAAGTCAGCTTTACAACTAAACTGTTTTCCTTTGCATTGAAATTACATTGAAACCCTTTCAAACTTCATTGAAAACCTGAGTGAAAAATACTACGTTACCATAAGTCCTGCCTGCCACCCATCTTTCTAGATCGCAAAGCATTCATCAAGGATTATTTCAAATATCTTCAAAAATGGGTACATTTAAAAATATCAAAATTATTCTGCACATTGCTAGTCTTAAATTTTTTTAAAAAATCAAAATAAATGGAAATAGTCTGAGAATCTGGAGATCAATGGTTCTGATCTGAATTCCCTGCACCTGATAGAGTGGAGGACTGTCAACTAGCTGAAATAAAAGTGCTATTTCCTGGTAGACTGGAGTTAGGAATAGGGATTTCAATCACAACTCTAACACTATTTGATTGAACAGCAACTGGCAGTGAGTGATGTGAAGTTCAAAGAGTATTTCGTGCAGCAACAGACAGGAAAACTGACAGGTATATATTCTTAGAATAAAATTCAATGGCATTTTAGGGTCTGCTGTCTACATTATATCTACAATAAATCTTTGCAAAGCCACTTATCATCTCCTGTTTCATGCTGAACACTGCATTTAATAGCACAGCTCAAAACCTTTTCCCAATTTGAATTTTTTCCCAATTACGCTCCAGCAAAAAGGCACCATATTCAATGTAATTCTTCATTCACTCCACACCTCCAAGATAGTGCCAACAAACACCTTTTTTCTATTATCCTTAATGTTTCAAAATATACCAAGGCATCCCACATGAGTATTATTGAACAAAAACTAACATAAGACTCACATTGTGGCTACTAGGCAAATGACAGAGTTGGATTTTATAACACATCTTAGAAGGCAAAATAAATTTGAGGCAGATAAAAAGACTGGAGCTCAGGCCTTGGCATCTACTAATGGAGAGGAAATAAAATTCAAGAACAAGAGGACAGAATTAAAACACTGCAGAAATTTGGTAAGGCTGCAGATTACTGAAACAGGACCCACGACCATAAGGCATTTAGAATTGGGGTAAGAAATGCAGTACTAAGGTATTGCTTAATTAGAAATAAATTTGAGCCGAAGCAGTGGAAATGGATGAAAACTGCAACACAGAGATGGCAGTGTTTAGGACAAACTCAAATTAAACCCAAATAAAAATGACTTGACCAACAAACTTCATTCTAATTACTTTTTCCTCTTCATTGATCAATTTATACCACCATATTTAAGTGTGTTGACAACACCATTGCCACTGGCCAAATCAAAGGTGGTGATGAATCAGCATATAGAAGGGAGACTGAAATTCTGGCTGAGTGGTGTCGTAACCACATCTCACTCAATGTCAGCAGGACCAAGGAACTGATTATAGACTTCAGGAGCTGGAAACCGGAGGTCTATGACCCAGTCCTCACCAGGATCAGAGGTGGAGAGGGTTAGCAACTTTAAATTCTTGGACCCAGCAAGTAAGTGCAATTATGAAGAAAGCACCGCAGAGTCTCTATATCCTCAGGAGTTTGTGGAGATTTGGCATGGCATGTAAAGCTTTGACAAACTTCACAGTTGAGTGGTGAAGAGCACCATGGCCAGGTGTAGAAACACCAAAGCCCTTGAACAGAAGAAGCCAACAAAAAGTAGTGGATATGGCCCAGTCCATCATGCTTAAAGCCCTCCCCACCATTGAACACATCTACACAGAAAACAGTCGTAGGAAAGCATCATCGATTATCAAAGCCCCCCGCCATCCTGTCATGTTCTCTTCCCCCTGCTGCCATCAGGAAGGTGGTACAGGAGCCTCAGCTCCAGGTTCTGGAACTGTTATTACCCCTCAACTATTAGATTCTTGAACCAAAGGGGATAATTTCACTCAACTTCACTTGTCCCATCATTGAACTGTACCCACAACCTATGGACTCACTTTCCAGCACTCTCCACCTCATATTCTCAATATTATTTTGCTGATTTATTATTATCATCTCAGCTCAAGTTGGTAAACCTGAGGTACGGGCATAACCAAGAACGCTCATTTGTCAATTGCTAAGAACTTTTGGACTATTCTAGTGGTGTTTAGTACTGTGGCTTTCTGAAGATTTACATAGATATTACTGTTTGTTTAATGCCTTCATTGGTTAATGCTATGTGTAATGCCTTTGGGATGATACCAGATGCAGATATTACTTCAGGACAATATACACCTGGCTCATGTTCCAAGGACTTTCAATTTCCTCTTTTAATTCAGCATACTTATGGTGTTTTTATTGACTTCTGTATGTTATGTGTGCTTGGAATGGCTATATCTATTAAATAAGTTGTTCTTGCTTGTTTATCCCGTATTAGTATATCCAGAGAGTTATTATGGACTGTCTTATCTGTAATAACTGATCAGTCATATTATAATTTGTGGTCTTCTGATTCTAAAACTGGATCAGGCTTGTATTTACAGCAAGGTGTGATTTCATTTTTGAGTTTGTATTTTAAAGCAAGATTTTGATGAACGATGTTTGCAACTTTATTGTTCCTGTGTAAGTAATCAGATTGCGTAAAACTGCTACAAGATCCTGTAATGTGTTGGATTGTTTCTGTTCTTTTTGGCATTTTCTACACTTAGCATCTTGAATTTATTGGGTCTTTTATTACGTATTTTTGATACTTTTTTGTGTTTTTTCTTTTTGTCTTTGCACTGTTTGCTGCCCTATGCACATTGATTGTTTGACTGTCCTGTTGGGAACTGTCTTTCATTGATTCTATTGTGTTTCTTGTAATTACTGTGAATGCCCACTGGAAAATAAATCTCCGTGTTGCATTTGGTTACAAACATGTACTTTGATAATTACTTTGAACTTTGAATTAGCTTTGCAGGCTATATTCAACTAACCTTCCACACCAGTAAGATTACAGGGTCCATTTATTCATTATTCATTCTTCTATTCTCAAAGCCCAAATCCTACCTTACTCTGGGAAGCAAAGTCCTAAAAATGACAGTACCCAGGAGACCCGTTTATGAGTGTTACATTTCTTTAATTACAGCAAGCTCATGTAGGCATGTAGTTACTATTCAAATAAAGAGTGCATTTTATCTCTTCATTTGTGTATTCTTAATGGATAAGAGGAGCCCTTTGTTTAGATGATTATCTAGCATTGATAAATAATGACACTTAAATTTAAATATTGCAGACCTCACAAAATCTGCTAAAGGACAAATGGGAAAAGCAAACCTATTAAGAACAGTTGGAGCGAGCACTTGCAGTTGGAATTTAAACCTGGCAAGTGGGAAATAATGCATTTTAGGAAGTCAAATCGAGGCAGGGCATTTACAGTCAACAACAAGGAACGTTGATGAACAGAGGGACATCGAACATTGAACTGCACAGCACAGAACAACCCCTTTGGCCTACGGTGTTGTGCTGACCTTTTAACAAAATCAATCTAATCCTTCCCTCCTGCATATCCATGTGCCCAAGAATCTCTTAAGCGTCCTTCAGGTACCTGCCTCTACCACCATCCCTGGTAACACAATCCATGCACCCACCACTCTGTGTTTAAAATGAAAACTACTTCGGACATAGTCCCACACAGAATGCTGGAGGAACTCAGCAGGCTGTACATATTTTTCCATAGCAGACCCGGCAGCATCTATGGAAAAAAAAGTACAATTGACATTTCGAGCATCTCTGCCTGTTGAGTTCCTCCAGCATTTTGTGCGTTATTTGGATTTCCAGCATCTGCAGGTTTTCTCTTGTTTCTGACATAATGCAATCACTCTAAAATTATGCCTCCTTGTATTAGCTACTTCCTTCCTTGGAAAAAAGGCACCGACTGTCCACTCTAGCAATGCCTCTCATTATCTTATATACATTACCCAAGCCAACTTTCATCCTCTTTCACTCCAAAAAGAAAAACCCTAGCTCGCTCAGCCTATAAGACATGCTCTCTAATTCAGGCAGCATCCTGGTAAATTTCCTCTGCACCCTCTCTAAAGTTTCTACACTCTTCCTCTAATGAGGCAACCAGAACCGAGCACAACACTCCAGTGGACCTTGGACCTCAAGCTCATAGTTCACTGGGGTGGAAATACAGATGGAAGGATGGCAAAGGCACCCATTTGGTATGCTTACCTTCATAGCGTGGGACACAGAATATAAAATTAAAAATGTTACATAATACTGGTTAGACCCCTCTTGGAGTATAGTGAGCAGCTCTAGTTGCCACATCTTAGGAGGGATGTGATTGTGCTAGAATTGGTAGAGAGGAGATTCACTAAGATGCAGCCTGGATTGACGGAGTTGAGTTCTGGTGAGGCATTACATAGTCTAGTCTTGTTTTCCCTGCAGCAAAGGATGTTGAGGTATGACCTGAAAGAGGTATACAAAACTCACAAGAGGTATAGGATCGGGCAAGGAGTTATAATATTTATCCTGTGCTTAGAATATCAAGAACAAGGTGGCACAAATTCAAGGGAAAGGAATTCTGAAGGGGATTTGGGGGGAGGGTTGTTTTCCACAAAAATAGTTGAAATTGTACTGTGGAGGTGGTGAAATAAACACAATTACTAAATTTCAGAGAATTTTGGGTGGGCACCTCAACAGCAAGGCGCAGAAAAATATGGGCCTAGTGTAGGGGAATGAGCAAAGTGTCACACTGGCGTGGTAGGGCAAAGAGCCTGTTCAGTGCCGTGCAATACGACTGAAGAAAAACATCATCAACCGATAAATGGTCTTCGAACTTGACACCAAAACTCACGAATTGTTCTGCACTCAACATGATCTCATGTACAGCACTCACAAGCCCCAATGGCCCTCTAGCTGTAATTATAGCGCAAACAGAAATAAACTAACACATGAAATGAAGTGGTAGTACAAATTTTTTTTCAAAGTCTCATATTTAGTCACAACAATTAAAATGGGAGTGGCTAAATTAAAATAAAATTCTTCGCAACTACAAAAGAGTGAAGGAGCAACCCATTCCCATTGCTACTTCGTTAACACTTGGCAGATATTGACTAGTGTGGGCATCAGACAATTGGGTTTCTAAACTGAATATTTTACCAGTATGTATGCTCCTGAGCTGCCACAACAGCTCTCATACAGGAAGCAATGTACTGGGAAGAGATGAGAAATTATGACTCACAGTACCTCTTTCAGTATGCGTCTCCACATAATTCCCATACTTCCTGTGATCATCACTTCATGTTCTTTCTCCTTCTGTTCCTTCTCAATAGGCTCATAGGTGGTCATCAAGCGTTCATTTTCTGCTGAGATCAATAGGCTTGTTGGCTTAAATATTTCCGCTCCAAAATTCTTAGTCAGGGATTCCAGGGTTGCTAGGTACTTGACTTTGAGGTCATGAGGAGATACGTTGCTATCGCACACTGTCTTATTGTTGAACTCTTTCAGGAAATTTTTGAAGACGTTATTGATTCGACACCTGGTCAGGATGTTTCGCTGTTTGATACTTGAATTCAGTGTCTCGGGAATGTAATTCTTGTAACTGAAAAAAACAAGACAGTGTCACTTCACAATAGCATGCTACCTTGTACTTGAATCATGTTTCTGCAAAGGAAAAAATGCAATTAGCTTGGCAAATCCCTTTTATTTTAAATTGGATTTAAAGAACTCTTCCAATAATTGCCCTATAAAATGTACTTCTTGTCCAAATTAATTCAACATCCCATGAGGTTTAATAACAGTGCCCCAAACCCTATAGAAATCCATCCCAGAAGCATTGGAATGCCTTTGCAGTGGTAGTGTTGGAAGAACTCTATGATAATGCCAACCTCAGCTACCATCTCCATCTGGGAATGCTAACTATTGTTCCCTCCCCTCTGCACACTTGTTGAATATTGCACCAAAAAGAAAAAAAAACATTATTGGATTTGTACTGGCAGTGTACGCTCCCCAGTTTCATAGAAAATAGTGGCTGGAGAAGCCATTCAGTTCAAGTCCAAGTTTCAGCGTGATCATGATGATCATGGTTGATTATCCACTTTAATACTCTGTTCGTGCCTTCCCTCCAAACTCTTTGACCACTCAAGCATCAAGAAACACATCTAGAGTCATAGAGGAGAGAACAGGTCTACACTGTAATCAGGAACCCTTTGAAATTAATCCCATTTATTTTCTCTATCTTCCCAACAACTCCTCCTAGATTCCACTACTCACAAGCACTCGGGACAATTTTGCTGTTACCAAGCCACCCACCAACCACTTGTCTTTGGAATGTGAGAGAAACGGAAGCATCCAGGGGAAACCCTCATGGTCCTACCAACCTAATCTATCTTCATGCATCATGGTCCTACCAACCTAATCTATCTTCATGCACCAGTACACAAATCCTCAGTTGAAGTGTGACCAAAGAGCAAGGCCTTGTTCCTGTATGCAAACCCTTTACAATGAAGGCCACCATGTCATAGGTCTCCCTATTCCTTGCTACACCTGAATGCTTGCTTTCAGTCACTGGTGTACAAGGACACATTTCATCTTCCCCTTTTCCAATCTATCATCATTCAGCTCATCTGCCTTTCTGTTTAATCTCATATTAATCCATGCTTTATTTATCATTTTCCCAGTTACACAACTTGTCAAAGTCACAATGGAACCCCTTTCCACTCACCTCTACTCACATTCCATTCAACCCAATTTTATGTCATTTCCAAACTTGGAAACGTTACATGTATTTCCCTCAGCCAAATCAATGGCATATGTTGTGAATAGCAGGGTCCCAGTCACTGCCTGCCACCTAGAAATAGCAATGATTATTCCTACTATCTATTTCTTGTATATTAATCATTTCTCAATCCTTGATTAATATATTACCTTCAATATCACACCAACCTCTATGAGGCCTTATCAAAAGTCTATTAGAAGTCTAACTACACCACATCCACTTGCTTATCCATTCTACTTGTTATCTTCTCAAAATAAACTCCAATAGATTGGTTTAATATGATTTTCCTGTCATAATAACATGTTGACACTTTCTAATCCCATTAAAGTGCTTTGCTACTAACTTCTCTAAAATGGCTCCAGCATTTCAGTACCTCTGACATTAGTGATCTTTGCCCCCCTTCTTTTTCTTTAAGGACTGGGGTTTTGTTTGTCACCCTCCAGAACCACTTCAGAGTCTAAAGAATTTAAGGATGACCATCTGTGCATTGACTACTTGGGATGTAGATTATCAGGCTCTAGGTATTTGGTCAGCCTACAGTCCCATTAATTTCCCAGGTATTATTTCTACTCTAATACTTTTCCATCTGTTCCTCCCACTCACTGCACTCTTGGTTCACCTACATATCTGGGAGGTTAATTAGGTATTTTGCTGTGAAGGCAGAATCATACATGCCTCCTTCAAGTGGATGAAAGGAACTACCTCACTGTAATGAAGAAGAAAAAAAATGAAGACAATCTTAAAAGTAACACTAAAAGTCCACTGGAAATTGAAAATGAAAATACATCTGACTAATAATTGTACTGAATTCGTATGGCAGAAGAGCTTTCAAGATCATCCAGGCTGAGATTTTTTGTAGAGCTCCATGATAAAAGCTCTGATTGAAGGAAGCTTTCTGTAGCTGATGCCTACTTGGAAAGCACTTCTTTGTCCGTGCCCTTTGGCAGCTATACCCATAACCACACTGTGAATGGTGCTGATTGGCAGCTCTAATTTCCCATCTTCACTTGGGAACACAATAGGCTTAGAATAATAAAAAATGGAACCGATGATGAAACAATTCAGACAATAGCAGCTGGGTAATACGGAGTAATGGGAAGCAGACTGAAATAAAATCTACCACAAAAAAAGAATCAGTTTTAGCCTGCATCGGGCAGGAAGCTGTTGCAGCAGACTAGCTATCCATTATACAGACTTTGCTCTTCTCCATTGTACATCTGATATGTGTTCAAACACAGTTCAGTAAAAAGCTGGACATGCATAAATAACCCTGGACAGAAACACTGTCCATTGCGTACCCCACTACAGTTGGCAGTTTCTCATGTGTTCTAAATAAAACACCCAACCTTTCATCATATCAATCTGTCTGCAGAGTTTTTTTTTTGGAGTCTGGGAGCCTTCACTGTGTAAATCATTCCCGTTAGTGGGCCTCTGCATTATTAACTCAGAGGTACTGGAGATTAAGGAAATGTCATTTAAACTAATTCATCTATTCAATACATCTAATTAATAGAAGGTGACACTGTAACTTTATTTGAAATCTCCCATCTAACACAACAGTTTACTTCTGAAGGATTTCAGTTGTGAATAACTGAACATTAGGGAGGCAGCAATCAGAAAATGAAATATTCCCAATCTATTCTTCAATTTCTCTCTGTGCAAAAACAGCTATTTGTCCTTGAAATCATACGTTATTCATGTGAGTTAAGACAAGTGGATATGACAATAGTAATTCACTTGCTAGTAAGTTAATTTTGGAATGAGAATCAGGTTTATTATCACCGGCATGTGTCATGGAATTAGTTAACTTAGCAGCAGTAGTACAATGCAATGTATGATAATTTAGAAGTAAGGGGTTAACTCCTTAAAAACTTAAATGTTGTATCCTTCATAAGTAGAAATTTAAAAAATCAACGTGTTAGTTTGTAAATTGCTCACAGCCACTGTATTGCAAAACCTTTTAGTCTTCCTTTGTGGTTGCAAACAGAAAACAGAGACCAGGATCCTTGTGGTATATAGAAAGACTGAAACCATTGCAACTAATTGCTTTGTTGGACACCTTCTGTAACTGTGGTGGCCAATGAACATATTGGGAGGTCAATGTTGTTTAGTTTTTAGGAGTTCTCCTCATCAGTCACCTGACTGGTATTTAACTGAGAAAACCTACATAGTGTGAGGCAACCTGTCAACAGGAAAATAAGGTTTTGTGGACAGGAAATGTGTAAAAGCATTGCACGAATTCCAGTAACAAAATTGGCAGTCAGATAAAATCGCGCAAAGAGTTGAGGAAAGAACAAGGGTTAGATCAGAACATTATAAGAATGGATTCAAAAACAATTAAATACTGTACATTTCCAGCAGGAGAAAGACTGAAGGATTTACAGCAAAAATAGATCAAGGTGACTGCAGTCAACTGTAAAAATAGTTATTGAAGCAGCAGAGATGTGGTTTTTGAGGAGGATGCAAAGAATATCATGGACGAAACGAATATCTCTTGAGGATGTCATGAACAGAGCAAGCACAAAAAAGAGAAATAATGTATGAGATCACGAATAGACAACATAACTTCATTGGACATGTGATTAGGAAAGAGGAGTTAGAATGCACGGTAATTATGGGAACGATTGAAGGGAAGAAAGCAAGAGGAAGGGAAAGACAAATGATGATGGAAAAAGCAGCCAGAGAACTGGAAATGAATACCAAAGAATTGATCCACTTGACCCGAAACAGGAGTATGTGGGCCATGGCAGTCAAAGCTCAAACTGGGCACGGCACCTGAAGATGATGATGATTGAATCTCATGACCATTTCCCATTTTTAATGTTTACATACTTTCTTCACTCTGAGAATAATTCTCAAAGAGACTATACTACATAACAAATTACATTCCAAAATAGTATTGCCTTTTGCTCTACTCCTAAGCAATCACAATCTCACCTCATTTCCTTGGAGATCTCTTGCAACGGGATTTTGCGGTTAAGAGCCTGATGAGTCATGGCCAGGACAGCCATCCCCAGACACTCATTCTCTATCTCATGAAATTCAGTTTCACTGTTGGGATCTCGAACAGGTGCCAAGCCTTTAATCAAATCATACTGCCCCTAAAGTAAGAAGACAGTTATAAGCTTCAACCAAACATTGCACTTTGGCATGATTTTCATAACTACATTTTGTCCAGAGGACCATCACTCCCTGAATTAAAAAATGACTGCAGAAGCTGGAAGTCTGAAACAAAGACAGAAAGTGCTAGAAAAACTCAGCAACCTCACCACCAGGAACATGCCCCGGATCGTGACACCTTTGGACCCCGCCCCCCCCCCCCCCCATCTGGAGTGTGCCCTCTTCTCATTACCACCGTCAGGATGGAGTACAGGAGCTGAATGACTCATATTAACTGATTCTACGCAATCAGATTTCTGAATGCCCCACAAACACCACCTTGTTATTCCTTTCTTTTTGCACTTCACTTATCTTTATAATTTATAGATTTTTATGACTTTGCACTGTATGTGGTGGAGCGCTGCGGGAGGGGTGTGAGACGGGTGGCAGAGAAGGAGTGCCAGGGTGGGAGGGGTGGTGTGAGTGTAGACACACCCAGCCCTGAGACATCAGGCAAGGTCATTTGACTCCAAACAATTGGTTTATTGATCATTACAGAATGACTCTCTAGTGTTTCTAACTCTCTTCCCATTCTCAGTCCACAATAGAGACCCGTAGCAAAACCACGTTTATCATCATTCACATATGTCATGAAATTAATTTTTTTTTAGTAGCAGCAGTGCAGTATTTTACATAAAATTACTACAGTACTATGTAAAAGTCTCAGGCACCCTAGCTATATGCATGTGCACAGTACCGTCTGTGAACATAAACCTAATCTTGATTCATCCAATACTTCGGATACGCAGCCTTTGATGAAACTGGGCAAGTGAGGGATGCAAATTCATTTTCTGTAGGAGGGAAGGCGGGGCAGACATATGTAGAATAAAGGGAGTGCCAGTGTTAAGATGAATCAAAATGGCTTAATAGGGACAGTTCTTGGTTCACCATGTTTCTAGTTTCTAGGTCTATGTAATGAGTTGCTCAGGTGGGAGGACTCAAGCATGGGGTTGGGGGGATGGGGGGGGAGGCTGAAAATAAGGAGTGCTGGAAAAGCTAATCAGATCAGGGAGCATCTGTGCAAAGTGAATTAGTTAATGATTCAGATGAGGGACCCTTTGTCAGACCTGAGAAAAGGGCAGCATAAAATAGTCTTGGGCAGCTGTGCAGTGAAACCAATTCGACAGGCCAGACAATATTCTGTACAGAGAAAGGAAAAGAGAAAAGGATGGCAGTCATAAAAGATTTATTCCTACAGACAAAGAGCAAGTGTTCTGCAAAGTGATCACCCAATATGCATTTGTTTTCCCCATTTTAGTGTTAATCTTGTGACTTCCTCTAAATGTAGTAGTCTAGAACAGAAGTTGCTTCACCTGGAAGAACGCATTGATATTGATGTATTATTCTCACGTACCAAGACGCAGTGAAAAGTTTATCTTGCATACTCTTTGTACAGATCAAACAATTATACGGTGCTTTGAGTTAGAATAAGGTAAAACAATAACAATGCAGAATCAAATGTAACAGCTACCAAAGGAGTGCAGTGCAGGTAAACGATAAAGAGCAAGATCATAACAAGGTCGATTGTGAGGCCAAGAGTCCATCTAATCATACAAGAGGTCCTTTTAAGAAACTGACAGCACTGGAGCAGATGCTGTCCTTGTGCCTGGTTGTGTGTGCTTTCAGATTTTCCTATCTTCTGCCCAGTGGGAGATGGGGAAGAGAAATGTCCATGGTGGATGGGTTCTCAGATGATACTGGCTGCATTACTGAGGGCAGCAAGAAAAATAGACAGAGTCCATGTTGGGAGACTGGTCGCTGTGACGTGCTGAACTCCGGCCACAAATCTTTGCCATTTCTTGCAGTCGCGTGCAGATATTATGCATCCAGACAGAATGTTTTCTGTGATAAAAATTGCTAAGGATTGAGGGAGAAATGTCTGAGGAATTAGAGGCATTTGCGTCCCTATATGTTGGTAAAAGAAATGGTAACAGGACAGATATTGCACCTCCTTCATGCAATTGCAAGGGAAAATACCATAGGATAATGGAGCAGGAGTCAAGGACAGGAGAGCAGACCAGGGAATCATAAAGTGAATCTACGGAATGCAAAAAGGGAAGAAGGGGCAATACGAGTCTAGAGCTCGAATCTTGTTTGAGCTAGTGGAAATGATCATGAATAATCAGCGACTTGGACAATTCATGATTCTTTCAATGAATCATGACGATAACTGCTAATACACTCAGTGGCCATTTTATTAGGTTCACCTGTATACCTCCCTGTAAATATAAATACCTAATTAGCCAATTATGTGGCAGCAACTCAACGCATAAAAGCACGTAGGTGTAGTCAAGAGGTTCCGTCATTTTTCAGACCAAACATTAGAATTGGGAATGCATATAATCTAACTGACTTTGACCATGTAATGATTGCTGGTGCCAGACAGGGTGATTTGAGTATCTCAGAAACTGCTGATCTTTTGAGATTTTCACACACACCAGTCTCTGGAGTTTACAGAGAATGTTACAAAAAAAAAAAAAAAAAAAACAGGAAACATCCAGTGAGTGGCAGTTCTGTCAACAAAAGCACCTTGTTAATGAGAAAGGTCAAAGGAAAACAGTCAGACTGTCTCAAGCTGGCAGGAAGGTGATTCAAATAGCCATACAACAGTGGTGTGCATAAGAGCGTCTCTGAATGCACAATGCGTTGAACCTTGAAATGGATGGGCTACAGCAACAGAAGACCATGAACATACACTCAGTGGCACCTTCAGTAGGTACAGAAGGGACTGAATAAAATGGCCACTGAGGGCAAGTAGCCACAGTGTACCAGATGAATAAGTCAGACTGGTAGTCACTTCAATGTGCATGCACAATTCAGGGTATTGTGTAATGATCTATGTTCAACCATATGAGGAATTATTAATGCCCACAAGGATTGTTGAAGTATTTGATTCAGCAACAAATTAAAATATGGTCTTTGTAGGTTAGGAACTTCCTGGTTTTGATAATTCTCAAACTCAAGATCATTAAACAAAACTCATACCTGAGCAAATAGATATTCCAAGGAATTTGCATCCAAGAGAGGAGTTCCATTTTCCATATTTTGGGGGTCACTATTATTCTTCAGCTTTCGAGCAGGAGTATGTCTCCAGACAGGTTGCTCATTTTCATTGGATCCATGCCAGTTGCCAAAGAAGAACCTGAAGAAATATGACATAGTTGGTTCTGGAAATCAATCAACGTACAATAATGACACACAGAATAGATGCTATGGACACACAGAGAGCAGCAGCACAGGTTTCGATGTGCAGCAGATTGCACCATGGCCTGTTTGTACCCATTGTATTTTCCAAGTTCCCACCAGTGATCTGCCTTGTTTATGGCATCAATGGAAAAACCTCAACCGAAGTCCAGCATTGCCTTTATCATCTTTTTTTTCACATTTAAGTATCAACAGGTGTCAATCAACAATCTTCACCTTATCCTAACTGAGGCATCAGGAGACCTCAGAGGCCTTTATCTAAAGTCTATTGCTTACATCATTACACAAGGCTTAGAAAGGAAATACTGAGTCAATGACTTTTCAAAATACCATGAACAACTGAATCATTGTGGTTAAGTGTGCCAGCCAATGATTTTCAGCTCGTACGAGTTATCAGGACATACGGGATGTTGGAAAGCTCCAATTATAAGACATGCAAGAACTGTTTGCATGCACTTTACAGCATACAGATAATAATTAGGAAGCTGGAAAAGCTGTACAGCTAAAGTAGTTTGCACAACCAACCAGACCAGGAACAACTAACTCAATTAAAAATGAGCATTTAACTTACTGTTATCCTTATCTCAATGAACACTGCCCCAACGGTTAGAGCACTTACCAAGAGGATCTCAAAGTCTAATGAACTTTAATAAATGTAATTAAACACAGAGAGAAAATTCAGCTTCACTTGATGTGACATTTGCCCAAGCTGACACAGCAACAACCATCTAAAACCTGGGCTTTCCGGATAAGAAGACATAGCCACAAAGGACTGTGTCAAATTGTTGTTTACATTCTGGACTTAAAAATCCACTGTACATTGCATATATCTGTATATAGCAATGGCAAACAACTAAATTGACAGACTACTACTACGTCAACTCAGGCCTAGGGGGCCGGCATCGGGCACGATGACGGACTTTCCACTTCTCCCTCTCCCTCATCAGTGTTCAGTTGATCTATACTAGTCGCGCTGCTGTCTTCTAGGAGCATGTTGACCATAGTCTTGGGAGGGCGCCCAGGGTTCATTCTCCCATGCTTGGGCTCCCATATGATGACTAGGCTGGCAGGTAGCTTGGGGTGGTGTAGACAGTGCCCCGCTAGTTGCAGTCTTCTCGCCTCGATTTTAGTGGTGAGCATCGGTAGGTTGTTATAGAGCTCAACGTTTGTCATGTGCTGTTGCCAACTCACGTCAAGAGCCATCCGCAGCATTCCTGTATAGCAACCATCTACAGACTTTCGCATCATCTTGGTAAGTATCCACGTCTTGCATCCGTACATGAGAATGGACTCTATGACTGCTATGAAAATTAATGGAAAGCAGCAGCAAAACCAGGATAAAACAAATGTCAAGTGTTAAATATTAAAGCCAATATCTGTAAAAAGCTAAAGCATAATTTTTTAAACACAAATCCTTACACGTTGATAAAAAGAAGTTTTTCTGAAATATCGTAACTAGCATTTTCTCTTTGCAGCTACTGATTCAGACATTTTAGATCTACATTTTTCACTTTAAAATAAGCCTGTTGTTGTGTCGCAATAGCTTTCAACCCTACTGGAGTAAACAGACCATCAAAGCAATGAACTGTTAGGTACGTCAGTGCACGAGTCACTTTGATGCCTGGCAA
This sequence comes from Mobula birostris, assembly GCF_030028105.1. NCBI lineage: Eukaryota > Metazoa > Chordata > Chondrichthyes > Myliobatiformes > Myliobatidae > Mobula > Mobula birostris. The sequence continues at coordinate 61,774,354 of NC_092381.1, read as the reverse complement.
ATCAGCCACAACACCACCAGATTGTGTAGCCCCTAGCCCATCATCTTTCCTGCTGAGCTGCCAGCTCCATATCACTTGAGCTATGTCCTTGAGTCAACGAGAAGGGCAGGAACCTCTGATACGCTCACCTCATGTCTCTTCCCTCTATTACATTAAAACAAAATTGGCGAAGGTCTAGGAGAAGGCTGCTTGCATGCATAAGTAACACATGATAAATATGGAATAGAATGTTGAAAACATTCACTGCTTTAAATTAGATACATAAATTATCAACCAACCTTAACTTTATGAAAGCAGCAATGTGCAAACCTTAAAACATAACTGATGCAAAGTATGTGTGCATAGTGCTCAAAAATTTCAGGTGAATTTCACATCCCGTTTATTCTAAAACAATGGCATTTCATAAATTATAAAAATTTATTTGCCCTGTGCTTAACACATTTTAATAGTTAACCATTTTACTTTTCTTTACAATGCTAAATGAAGATTCTACCAAACAGCAGCACCAGCTGATGCATTTGTTATTCTCATCACTGAGGTGAAGTCTTCCGTTTTTTAAAATTACCTGCTGTGGGGGGCAGGTGTAACTTTGTTCAGAATAGTCAATTTTGTTTTATTGAGCTCCATCAACCACAAAACAGCATCCTTGGCCAGAAACACAGAAAGCAACTACCCATTTTCAGGAACTTACACAGGCCAGCACATACTGAGCTACTTTGTAATAGCAGTTCTTTAACACACACCAAAACAAATATATATGCAGTGGCCACTTCATGAGGTGCAGCAGTGGATTTCTGTGCTGCTGTAGCCCATCCACTTCAAGGTTCGATGTTTTATGCATTTAGAGATGCTCTTCTGCACACCACTGTTGTAACACATGGCTATTTGAGGTACTGTCACCTTCCCGTCAGCTTGAACCAATCTGGCCATTCAACCCTGACCTCTCTCGTTAACAGGGTGTTTTTACCCACAGAACTAGTGCTCACTGGATGTGTTTTGGGTTTTTCACACCATTCTCTGTAAACTCTGAGACTGTAGTGTGAAAAATCCCAGGAGATCAGCAGTCTGTGAGATACTCCAACCACCCTGCCTGGTATCAACAATCATTCCACAGCCAAAGTCAATTAGATCACATTCCTTCCCCATTCTGTTTGTTTTGAACAACAACTGAACCATTTGACCATGCCTGCATGCTTTTATGTAGTGAGTTGCCTACACATGACTGGCTGATCAGATATTTGCATTAATGGCCTGTATATGTGCACCTAATAAAGGTCACTGAATACATCAGCAACTTTCTACACAGCGTCCCTCTTATTTTTTCTGAGCTCTGAGATAGAATATTAGAGTTCCTTGGTATTTAAGAGGACATTCTTCACTATATCAGCATGTGGCTGAATTGCAAAAGGCAATGCAGGATGACAATCAAATTCAAGGCCTTCTTAAGGCACATGACTCAAATCCACTGCAGGCAATAATGTTCCTTGTTGAGCATCTGGAGGATTTCAAAATGGGCTTTTAATGCTTTAGAACATAGAACAGTACAGCACATTACAGGTCCTTTGGCCCAGAAGGTCTGCTAACTCTTTATTATCATATTAAATGTTCAAGTTCTGCAGTCAAAAACAGTGAACAAAAGTTTAAAAAAAAGCCAACAATGAAAACACACTCTGAGATGTGGAAACAGCAGTTTGAACTTCTTTATTCAATACTTCCTAGTATTCAATCTTCATAACACTTAAACCAGACAGTAAACAAGAGATTCTTGATGACAGTGCCACAATAAAACAAAAGGAACAGCAATATAACACCAAGCTCAGAATATACCCTCTACCTAGAGCACAGTTAAAGACCTCTAGAGTTAATTACTATAATTTAAGCTAAAGCAAGAGATTTACCATTACAATATTTTTAGAGATTTCTAGCTCTAAAATTGTTTGAAAAATTTATTAAAGGGTCCAAATGTCAAAATCTAGAAATAAGTTAAGTGGTATATTTTTCTTTTAATGCATAAATATCAGCAACTGATAAGCACTTAATCTGTAGATGATAACTCACCCTATGCATACAGAAAAGATCGAACTGCTTGCTCAACGTAGATCCTAAACAAAAGAAATTCTGCAGATGCTGGAAATCTTCAGCATCATGCGCAAAATGCTGGAGGAACTCATCAAGTCAAGCAGCATCTAGGCAGATGAGTAAACAGTTGGTGTTTCAGGTCAAGACCCTTCAGGAGGTCTGGAAAGAAAGGGGGCAGAGGCCAGTATAAGAAGGGGTGGGCTGGAAAAACTACAAGTTGTCATTTAATAGGTGTAACCAGGTGAAGGGCATGGTGGGTGGGTGGGGGGGGGGGAGATGAAGTAAGAAGCTGGGACACGCTTCTTAGGGAAGGAGGTGTAGGCAACAGTGGAAGGAGATGGACAGTTGAAAAGAAGAGAACGTGTGAGAGGAGAACTAGAATGGGGAAAGGAAAAAGAGAGAAGAAACAGAAGTTAGTATAAACATTGATTTCTCTACCAGGTTAGAGGCTACAAATAGAAAATGAGATGTTGTTCCTCCAACACAAGTATGGTCTGAAAGTGGCAGCAAAGGAGGCCATGACAGACATATTGGGATGGGAATGGGAAGTCAGATTGAACTGGGCAACCAGTGAGAGATTCTACAACCTGCTGGTGAAATGTTGCCTCACCTGGAAGAACTGAATGGAGGTGAAGGATGAGGTGGAGAGGCACGTGTAGCACTTGTCATGCTTGCAGGGATAAGTGCCATGAAGGAGATTTGTAGGGAAGGATGAAGACTTTCGGCCCTAAACTCCTCTCCAGCGATGCTGCCTGACTTGCTAAGTTTCTCTTGCAGTTTGCACATGCTGATCAATGTAGATCATGCACATTCTCCCCAAATACAGGACTGTTATTAATCAGCATGCAATCTGCCAAAAGCTCTCTTTAAAAGCCTATTTGAAGTGCTACTTTCAAGAAATTTTTCCTAGATCCCTCTGTTCTACAGCATTCCTCAGTACTCTACAGTGTAAGCCCTCCCAAAGTGCAATATCCCATACCAGACTGCGTTAAATTCCATTTGCCATTTACTACCCAATTTTTCCAGCAAGCTTTGAAAGCCTTCCCCTTGCTGTCTACTACACCCTGAATCTTGGTGTCATCCACAAATTTGCTGATCTAGTTTTCCATGTTGTCAAGGTCATTGATGTAGATGACAAACCACAATGGACCCAGCACTGATTCCTGTGGCACACTGCTATTCACAAGCCTCTAGTCAAAGAGCCAACCATCTACTACTAGTCTCTGGCTTCACCCACTATGCCAATGTTGAATCCAAGTTATAACCTCATCCTGAATGCCATGCAACTGAATCTTCTTGATCAGCCTCCCAGTGAGACTTTGTAAAGGGTATTGCTAAAGTTCATGCAGACAACAACCACTGCCTTGCCTTCATCAACTTTCCTGGTAACCTCCTTGAAGAACTTGAAAGATTGGTTAGACAAGACCTGCCATCCACAAAGCCATGTTGACTATCGCTAATCAGGCCCTGTCAATTATAGTAGATTCTGGTTAACTGGACCATCAGCTAATCAGGGCAGCCGCTTATTTGGTATGACTCTTGAAGAACAAAAACTAATTTAGAAAATAGCCAGGATTACCTTAGCATATTTGGGACACTATGCTACTTATTTGGAATAGGAGACTAAAAGTTGCCGAATGGTTTCTAGCTAGTGTCAGTCACATGCACCCATGTAGCAGAGACTAAACTATTCCTCTTTGTGTTCAAAAAGCTGTGATTTTGTTACTGTTAGTTGGTGAGTAATAAGCAGTAAGAATTCAGAACTGTTTTGCTCAGGACAGTTTCAAACATTCAGGCTTGGAAAAGCCAAAAATGGTCACGAGTGAGAATGAAATTATTTCAATTTACAAGTTAGGAACTGAAAAATTTGAAGAGATCAACAATCACCTTCAATGTTACAATGAAGATGAAGATTTGGAAGATACATTCATCTAAATTGTCTGCACTGGGGTGTCTCCACTGATTTTGTTCGTTTACAGTCAATCAAAAATAATATTGTAGCATACACTGCATGTCAATAACTACTACGAAATAATAGTTTTATGGTATTATAGCAATATTGGTAATGTTCTAATTTGTTCATAAATTGTTACTCAGTTAAATGGCAGTTTCCCTTTTTCATATCTTTTTAACTATTTTCATGAAATTTTGGCTAACTGGGTCAAAATGTACTGATCCTGATGTGTCCCAATCAACTGGAATCCACTGTACTTATGTATCCTATTACTGTATTAGAATACCTTCCATTAATTGACCCACTACTGACATCAGACTCATCTGTCTATAATTTTCCAGTTTATTCTTAAGAGCCTTTCTTGTACAACAGAACAACATTATCTGTCCTCCAGCACCTGTCTGTCACTAAGGACATTTTAAATACCTCTGTAATTTCTCCATTAGCCTCCCACATGGTCTGAGGGGGCACTTTGCCAGGCCTTGTGGAATTATCCATTCTAATTTGCCTTCAGACAACAAATACCTCCTCCTCTGTAATCTCTATACAGTTTGTGGCCTCACTCCCATAGACTCTGTATCCGTTCTCAAGTTAATACCGATACAAAAAATCCGTTTAAGATCTCATGCTAAAAAAATCCATTTAAAATCTCAAGTACAAGAATTCTTGTCTGATCATATCGGACGGCCACGGTTTTTCTCCCTGCAGTTTATCACATACCAGGCATTCTCCCTCATACTCAATTTGTGCCATATTCCCATGGGGATATGCAGTACGACAATTCATTTGTAGCCAAGAGCTGTATTATCAGAAGAAGTCAGCCACAATCTGGCGCTCCGCGGCATGGAGGTCTCTGCGACTGAAATCAACTACTGAAAGCTCAGATTAGTTGTACAGTCACAGCATCTGTAGGAGAAATTAATCTGGAACCATATTAGTTCTCAGGAACGAGATCCGTAAAGAAATCTGCCACACACATTACTCACAGCAGTGCTGTACTGGGATCTTCATGCAAACCCCTGTCCCCTTTAGGGTTGGGTGCTGCTATGCCAGGGACCAGGCAGTAATCTCACAATCTCACAGCACAGTGTAGAGAAGCTGCCTGTGAGGCTATGGTACTGCAGCAAGACCAAGGCCAGTAGTACCTGTTCAATGCATTAACTGACCATCCAAATGCGATAGTCTGTTGTCACCACTTGTTGCATGTGTGGATGTTGCTGTCTTCCCTCTCGTATTATCTGCACAACTCTCCCCAATTTGGAAATTTCTTCAAAGGAGCTTGTTGCCACAGGGAAATCTCTGGGTTAGTACAATCATCGATGTTGTGGAGAAAAAGTCAGGGAGAGGTTTGTGTACTCTGCCGCAACAGACACAAGTGCTGGAGGAACGCAGAAAGTCAGGCAGCACCTATGGAGGGGAATATCTGTCGAAGTTTTGGGCCAGGACCCTTTAAAGGAAGGGGGTAGAAGTGAGAATAAGGAGGTGGAGGAAGGGGAAGGAATATAAGTTGGCAGGTGATAGGTGAAACCAGGTGAGGGGGATGTTGGGTGGAAGTGGGAGGGTGGAGTAAGAAGCTGTAAGATGATAGGTGGAAGAGGTAAAAGGCTGAAGAAGAAGCAATCTGATAGGTGAGAATAGTAAACCATGGGAGAAAAGGAAGGAGAAGAGGCTCTAGAGGCATGGGATAGGCAGGTGAAGAAAAGATGAAAGAGGGGAGCCAGAAAGGGGAATGGCAAAATGGAGAAGGGGAGGGGTGAGAAACTACTGGAAGTTAGAGAAATCACTGTTCATGACATTAGTTTGGGGGCTACCTAGCTGGAACATGAAGTGTTGCGCTTCCAACCTGACGGTGACTATAGAGGTGATCATGGACCAACATGTTGGAATGGGAATGGCAAATCAAATTCTGTCTGACCTCGAACCTGATAGCATGAATATCGACTTCTCTAACACCTGGTAAGTTCTCCCCCAATCCTTTCTTTCTTTTTCCATTTCCCATTCTGGCTCCCTTCTTAGCCCTTCTCCTCAACTACCGATCACCCCCATCTGGTGCCCTGCCCCTTCCCTTTCTCTCATGGTCCACTGCCCTCTCCAATAAGATTCCTCCTTTATCAGCCCCTTACCTCTTCACCTATCATCTCCCAGCTTCTGACTTCATCCCACTTCCCCCACCCACCCACCTTCCCCCTCACCAGATTTCATCTGTAATCTGCCAGTTTGGACTCCTTCCACTCCCCCACCTTCTTATTCTGGCTTCTTCCCCCTTCCTTCCCAGGCCTGATAAAGGGTATCGGCCCAAAGCATTGACTACTTATCCCTCTCCAGTCGTGCTAAGCTCCTCCAGCATTTTGTGTGTTCTGCTCTGGATTTCCAACATCTGCAGAATTTCTTGTATTCGTGTATTCTGCACTTCATGAATGATTTCATTACGTTGTGAAAGAGAGGTGGGCATCCTTCCTGTTAAAGATGCAAATCAGTCATGACATGTTAAGAGAAAGAGAGCTGGCTGGAACACAATCCCAAAGTGGAACTATTAGGGGCACATTCTTAATGCTTTCCCTTGCATCTTTCTGCTATAACACGGTAGGGGCGCCATGACAGCACAGCAGTTAGCTTGGAATGTTCCGGAGTTTTGAGTTCAATTCTGGTGCCATTCTGTAAGGAGTCTGTACATCCTCCCGGTGGAATGCGTGGGGTTTCTCCGGGTGCTCTGGTTTCCTCACGCAGTCCAAAGACTGCAGGTTAATTGGTCATTGTAAATTATCCCGTGATTAGGTTAGGGTTAAGCAGGGTTGGTGGGGATTGCTGGGGCAGCGTGGCTCAAAGGGTCAGAAGGGCCTACTCCCCATTGTACCACCTAAATAAATAAATACATACACACATTGTTGCCTATTTCCTGCTTTGGTGCATGCACCCTCTCCAATGTAATGTCATTTGTGATCCACCTCTGTAACTAAGTACATTTTGGAGCTTTAAGGGTCTTCAAATGTCCTGAACTATAGGTGGTAACATTACAAATTCTTAAGAGCTGCTAATGTTGATTCTCCCTCAGTTAGCTTTTCTGCCAAATGCCAGTTAATTTTTCCCAGCCATGGTGCAGACCAAACAAACCAGCCACACACTGACCAAAACCAAGTCGTTTGCACAAAACTTAAATTTGCCAAAGTTTTCTAGAGCAGAAGTTACTGAGTGTAAAATTCTCCCTTTTTCACTTTCAAGTTCCTTCTTATTGCTGAATGCAGAAAAACTTTGGCAGAAATCTGAAATACTAATCACACTTAAATTTATGTCATCTGTGGATTATGTGCAAAATGCCTTCCTTGAGCAATTTAGTTCATGCCATCATGGATATAAAATGCAATCGTCTTACTTCACATCAGGAGAAGAGCCAGAATTAGATTTATTATCACTGATTTATACAATGTGAAAATTGTTGCTCTGTGGCACCAATACAGTGCAAAGATATAAAATTACTAAAATTTACAAAATACAAAGTGAAAAAAAAGAGGTGATGTCCATGGGCCATTCAGAAAATTGTTGGCAGAAGAGAAGAAACAGTTTCTGATTCACTGAGTGACAGTCTTCAGGCTCCTCTACCTCCTCCCTGATCAGAGTAACAAAAGACGTGCCCTGGATGGCGAGGGTGATTAGAGGTGGATGCTGCCTTCTTGATTAGATTAGATTATGAGGACACGCAGTCCTCATTTATTGTCATTTAGTAATGCATGCATTAAATGATACAATATTCCTCCGGTGTGATATCACAGAATCACAGGACAGACCAAGACTGAAAAACTAACAAAAACCACATAATTATAACATATAACAACAGGAATTCTGCAGATGCTGGAAATTCAAGCAACACACATCAAAGTTGCTGGTGAACGCAGCAGGCCAGGCAGCATCTGTAGGAAGAGGTGCAGTCGACGTTTCAGGCCGAGACCCTTCGTCAGGACTAACGAAGTTTTTCTGCATTCAGCAATAAGAAGGAACTTGAAAGTGAAAAAGGGGGAATTTTACACTCAGTAACTTCTGCTCTAGAAAACTTTGGCAAATTTAAGTTTTGTGCAAACGACTTGGTTTTGGTCAGTGTGTGGCTGGTTTGTTTGGTCTGCACCACAGCTGGGAAGTTAGTTCTGACGAAGGGTCTCGGCCTGAAATGTCGACTACACCTCTTCCTACAGATGCTGCCTGGCCTGCTGCGTTCACCAGCAACTTTGATGTGTGTTAATATAACATATAGTTACAACAGTGCAACAATACCATAACTTGATGAAGAACAGGCCATGGCACAGTAAAAAATTTCAAAGTCTCTTCAAAGTCCCACATCTCACACAGACAGGAGAAGGAAGGAAACTCCCTGCCATGCCTGACCACAGTCCGACTCTGAGTCGTCCGAAAACTTCAAGCTCCAGTTAGCCCTCTGACACCGAGTACCGAGCACCATCTCTGCCGAATGCTTTGACCTCAGCCTCGGCCGCCAGCAGCAGGCAAAGCTGGGGATTTTGGGGCCTTCCCTCCGGAGATTCTCGATCGCACAGTAGCAGCGGCAGTGAAACGGGCATTTCAGAAATTTCTCCAGATGTTCCTCTGAGCCTTCTCACATCTGTCTCCATCAAATCAGAATTGTGCACGGCATCCTACTTACAAATACGATATCATTTCACCGGAGAGCTGCGCGCGCTGCGTCATGCACTGCCTCTTCAAAATTCCTTGAGGATGGTTGGGTTGTGCCTTTGATGGAAATGGTTGAGTCTAAAATCCTCTGTACTCTCTTGCATTGCAGCCTCCACACCAGGCTGTGATAAAAATCAGTAAGAATGCTCCCCACCATACCTTCAGAAAACTCTGCAAGAGCCTTTAGTGGCAGAGAGCTGTATGGTCAATGGAATACTTTTGCAGAAGTTACTGTTACATAAAGGAAACACAGCAATTTGCATGGAGCAACTTTCTATCAGCAGCAACACAAAAACAACCAGAAATGAAGAGCTTCAGTCACAAATTCACAGCCTGATCAAATATGAGGTTATTGCAGAAGGCCTCAGGAACAACATCCTCAAGACCAGAGAGAACTCCGACAGTGTTCTAGTATAGGGGGATCTCCCTGGTCTCTGCCAGAGTGCGAGTTGTCACCAAGGTTCTTCTCAGCACATTCCCCTCTGCGGTTGAAGAGCTGCTCCTCAAATCACAGTCTAGCTTCCTTTCATCCAGAGTTCCAGTGAACATGATGGTGATTGGGAAACAGAACCAAGGAGAACAAGATGAAGAAGAAAACAACAACCAAGTAAATTTGGGGATTAATTATAGCCAAGGCACCATGGAAAATGCCACTGGTCTTCTTTCAAATAGCGCTACATGATTTTCCCAACCTCCTGAGGGAGTCCTTACACATTGATAAAGATTTGAAACAATACTTCCATAGCATGAGGTAGGAAATAAGGCAATGCTGGTGTTTATATTACTCCAGACTAAATTTTCTGCAACTCAGGTTAACAATGCATAAGCACTGCATTTAGCCATTTTGTTTGACCTCTTACTGACAGTTCGACTCACTACCAATGCATTTATTATTGGAACAGATGCTACATTTTGGAAAGTGCATAGAAGAATCAAGCTGCTGCTTTGCAAAGGCAGCAAAGGAAAACCACTGAATCTTTCAAACCAATTGTTCAGGTAGACCTCAAAACAGGCCTTGTATGTCACAGGCTTGTTCCCAAAGTTTGCTACTTATCAATGAGCTCAGGTGAAAGCAATGGTTGCCAAGAAAATAATTTAATTTGCTGCTGGAGAGCGGGGAGATGGGGGCATGGCACAGAAAGACACAACTCATTAAAGCTTTAGTTGGTATCCTGAGCTGTTATAAGTGTAATTATAAGTGAAATGTTTGAAATGGAAATTTCCACCAAAAGTAATCTCAATTTCTCAACTATATTGAAAGGAACCACTTTGCACCTTAAAGCAAGCCGGTGATTAACCCAGGGACTCTTATCAGAACTTCAGCACTCCTGATGGATCAAGGGAAAAGGCTTGACCTTAAATTATGATTAAACTACCTTTAGTTAAAGCAAATACAATGGAACTGCAAAGTACTAAAAAAGATCAGAGAACACATTGCTGTACTTTGTTCACAAAACAAACACTGGTCATTGCACAAGATGCATGAAATAGTTTAACTGCAGAAACGCAGCAGGGAATTTGCAAAAAATCTGATAACTGATGATGGTAGGACAGTGGATACTGTCTACAGTAAAGCACTCAACAAAATCCCCTGGTAGGCTGATCCAGAAGATTAAGACAAATGGGATCCACAGAGATTTGGTAGATTAGATTCAAAATTGGTTTGTCCACAGAACATAAGAGTAGGGGTGAAGGAATGCTAATGTCACTGAAGGCATCAGACCAATGGATGAAAATGGAGGTGGGCAGGTTTGTAAATTTGCAAATGAAAAGAAAGTTGGCAAAGTTGGGGGAAGTGAGAAATGCTGTCAGAGGATACAGCAGACTTGGAAAAGTAGGCACACGGAACCTAATCCACACGAGTGAGAGTGTTACACTTTGGGAGGTTAAATGCAAGAGGAAAGTATACAATAAATAGCAGGTTCCATGGAAGCAACACAAGTAGGCAGAGTAGTAAAGAAGGCAAACGGCATACTTGTCTTTATCAGTCAGGATGCTAAGCAGAAAAGTAGGGCAGTCACGTTGCAGCTCTATAAAACTTTGATTAGGCCACATTTGAAGTCACCGTGCAGGATGAGGAGGCTTTCCAGACGGTGGAGAAGTAGTTCACCAGGATTTGCCTGGATTGCCAACAAAAGAGTTTCATTTGCTCTGTTGAGCTAGCAGACAGGATGTGGCGCAAACACACAGAAGTCACCGAAGTTTCAGTTGGTGTGCTGAAATTACAGATGAACCAGTAAATTAAATGCTTGAAATGGTAGTTTCTACCATTAGTAATAAACTTGCATTCTCTGTCATGGTTTGGAGGCCGAAAGGCAATCTGCTAGAAGTATATATAAAAAAAATTACAAGATGTACAGATAGGGATTTTTTTTTCCACACACAGCGGTAGCTGGCTGGTGCATGCTCACTGGAGAGGTGAAGGAAGCAGATACAAGAACAACATTTAAGAGACTTTTATACAGCCAAGTGAATGTGCAGGGGATGGAGGGAGTTTGACCAGATGCAGGCAGATCGCAATAATTTAAAAGGCACCGCGGTCAGCATAGACATTGTGGGCCAAAAGGCCTGTTCTTACAAAAGAACAGTGCAAACAACAGAAATAATATGTCTGTAATGGTTAACATCAAGAGGCAGAGGACAAAGGACATAGGCAGTGGCCTGGACTTGCTTCTCCAGACTATGTAAACAGTGAAGCTGGCAGCGCCAGGTGCATTGGTAGGCCTATCCCACTGGAGCTCTGCCAGTTGTGGTTTGGTTTCCTAGGGATGAGAAAAAGCACCAAATATGATTGGTCACTGAAACACACAACTGTGAAAATGTGCTCCCAGTTGTTGGAATGGATTGCTTAGATTTGGTGACGCAAACTGACTTTGGCTGCACTTCTGCTTGTTAATGTCCAGTTCGCAGACACCTTTGCACCAAATATTCAATAGTTTCTGCTCCTGGAATTATTCCTGATACCAAGTTTTATCCCAAAGCATTCCCTCAGACACCGATCCCTCAAAAATTCAAAACGATGAGGAAATACCCAGAAGTAACTCAGTTCTACAAGAGTGTAGCTTACACCAGGGAACTGTAATGTAAGCAGGGATAGTTGCAGGAATTTCAATTTGTTGACTTTTGGAGGAAAGCAAGTGTTACGAGGTTGAATGCCCACATATTTATAACTGGTTTCTCTTCTTTCCACACTCTCCCAGTAAATATTGTAAATGTAGCTGAACAGTATCAGAACATGCTCACCTACACTTTGAATATCACTAAAATGTTAATTGGAACCTAAAGCAATCATGTACTCTTCCTATGCTCTCTTTATACAATTCGTTTAATTCATTCAATACTCAGACCATTAAATAACAGTAGGTTATCTAATATAACCTAAGAGAGAGAGATAAATTGTGGCTAACTACACAGACTAACCAAAAAGTCGTGGCATCTTAGCAAAAATTGGTGCAACTCCTCTAAGTTGCTCTATTACTGTTCAGGTATCTTTCCATAAACAAGAGATGAATAGACATTCGATTGGCATGGAGAACACAAGGCAGGTAAAACTTTGTGCAACTTTAATGGCCACGTGTGCTATTGCTTTCACTAGCCTTTAATCATTTCTACAGCTGCTTATTATTTATATGACTTGGATTTCTGAGTTTCCTCTCTTGGTCACTCTGGACTCCAAATATGTTTCTCTGCATGATGACCAACAGGTTTCCATGTCAAATTCAGTTTAGCCACAATTCAAGTTTTTTCTTCTTGGATTGTGAAAGAAAGAGGAAAAGCACCATCTCACTTCTGATTACCAGCCTATTATTCCTGTGGAATGCGATGCCTATCTACATAAAGGGCCAGTCTGACCTCATGAGCATCACTGTCCAAGGCAGTACCTTACTGAGTGTGACACAAAAACCTGCTGGCAAAGCTGAATTCAGTGGGTATTGAGACAACAACACTCTTATTCAGGAGGAAATTACGGACTTTGTTCTGTAGATGAAATGAGCTGCCAGAGGAAGTAATTGTGCCAGGTACATTCATCTTCTTCCTTCTTCGGTTGTCCTTCGAAATCCGATCACGACGTCCACTCCTTTAACGGTGAGATCTTTGATGACTATACAGTCCTATCCAGGACCCACAAGCTCTATTGCAGGTCGGACATGTATATGTAGTAGTGGTGTGGTTGTAGTGGCAACCATGGCTGCATTTCTCCTGGCTCTCTCCTGCTGTCTTCTGGTTGTTCTTTCCACCTCCAGAATACGAACCCCGTCCCTACATTGCTGTGGGATGTTCTCATCAGTCCAGGCCTTTGTGATGTACTAGTAGAGGGTGTGCATACACATGTACCCTCCATTCTTCAGTAACTCAGCAAGGATATTGTCAGTGCCAGGGGACTTGTTGTTCTTAAGGGAATGGACAGCTGATAGAACCTCCTGGAAGGTTGGTGGTAGACTGAGGTTGTGGATAGGAGGAAGTTCAGGCAGTTCGTCCAGGATGGTGGGGTCTGCATCAGAGTCCTGATTAAGCAGGGTGTTAAAATGCTCAGCCCACCTCAGCAGAATTGTATTCTGATTCGTCAGAAGTGTTAGACCATCTGCTGTTTTCAGGGGAGTAACACATCGATTTATTGGGCCGTAGGTGGTTTTGACAACATTGTAAAAATTATGCATGTCATTATTATCAGCAAAGAACTAGATTTCGTGTGCCTTTTCAGTCCACCACTCATTTTGTATAGCCGGTATTGCCTTTTGCACTTTCCTCCGAGCTGCCTGCCAATGCTGCCCGATGCTGGGGGATGACGGGTAGTCTAAGGTTGCCCAGTGTGCTTTGTGCATGTCCTTAAGCAAGTTGTGCATGGTGTCTGGGTTATCGTCAAACCAGTCTTGGTGGTTCCTGCTCTTATGGCTGATAGATTGGGCTGCTGCCTCACAGAGTGCAGAGCTGATATAGGTCCACTGTTGTTCCATGGTATTTTCTGAGCTCAGACAAGGTTCCAGCTCCCTTAGTTTCTCAGCTAGGATGTGTCAAAACTCACTTCTTGCTTCTGTGTTTCTCAGGCGGTTGCAATTTAGCCGCTTTTTATTGGGTTTTTGCAGCCGCAAGGGGGGATGCACTTTCATATGCAGCTTGGCCACAATCATACGGTGGTCAGTCCAGCACTCTGCACCTCTCATGGCACGGGTGATAAGAACATCCTTGATGTCACTACGTCTCACAATGATGAAGTCTATCATGTGCCAATGTTTAAAGCGAGTGTGCATCCACGAGGTCTTATATTTTGCCTTCTGCTGGAAGATGTTGGTTGAAGGTGAAGGTGTTGGTTATGGTAAGGTTATGCTCAGAGCAAACAGTAAGTAGCATCATGCAATTTGCATTCACCTTGTCGATACCATGCCTACCTAGCACTGCACTCCAGGTATATTAACAACATTTAAAAGGCACTTAAACACTTAACAAGGATAGAAAAAGGTTGTAGGGATATGGGACAAAGGCAGGAAAATGGGACTAGCTTAGCTGAGCATCTTGTAGGCTTGAACTGGTTGGGCCAAAGGGCTCGTGCCCTTGTTCCTGACACACAAGGTCCATAATTTCCTGCTGAATAAGAGTGTTGTCATCTCAATGCCCACTGACTCTACAAGTCCAGTGATCGGAGTTCTGTTTCACAAAAGTGAAAATGGTGCAGATTATTGAAAGTGTCCCAGCCCAGTACCTCAACAGTGAGAGTTCCTCACGGCAGTGTCCGTGGCCCAACCATCTTGTGTTCTTTGATCAATGATCTTCCGTTTATTAAGAGATCTGAACTGGATATGTTCCCTGATGGTTGCACAATTTTTAATTCCAGTTACAACTCCTCAGCAAATGAAGCAGATCAGGTCCACATGGAGCACATTTGAGACAACGGAGCTGATAAGTGGCAAGTATTGTTCATGCCACAAAAATACCAGGCTCTAACCCTCCCCAAAAGAGAGTCTCACCATCTACCATTGACATTGAAAGGCATTACAATTATCAGCTCTCCTATGATCAATGTTCTGGCATCACCAATGACTGAAAACTCAACAGCATTAACCATAAAAAAATTGTGACCACAAGAAAAAGTCAAAAGCCAGGTACTCCACAGCAAATACATCACCCCCTGCGAGCCAGCATCCATCAAGTCTGTGATGGAAACATTTCAATTGCCTAGATGAGTAGAGCTACAGCACAACTCAAGAAACCATCCAAGACAAAGAAACCTGCCCAACTGGTAGCCCATCGACTACCCTGAACTTTCATTCTCTCTACCTCAGCACACAGTAGCTGCAGCATGTACCAGCTACAAGATGTACTGCAGTTACTGTTCAGCTTCCCCCTCACGCCACTCAACTTCTCCATTTGAAAAAGTACCATTCCTTCGTTGACGCTTGACCTAAATCCTACAAGCTTCTCAAGTGCAATGGGGAATGAATGCTAGCTTTGGCATCAACGTCCCTGATAATGAGAAATAAATAAATAAAGCCCGCACATGTAAAGTAGCCAATAAAATGTTTCAGAAAACAACAGCTATTGGGAGAGGAAGAAAAAGCATTCCCATGGAAATTTAATGAAATACGTATTCTAAAGCATCATTTCCAAAAAAATAATGAATTCCTACCTCATCCGATAATGCAACAATAGGGCTGTTTGGTCATCAACTTTGAAGGTGTGATTTGGAGGAAACCATAGTCTTTTATTTGGATCATACAACGCAAAGAGATTCTGGCATAATGGAGAAATACCTGAAAAAGAAAAATTCAAAATGTTACCTAAAGCACAAAATGAAATCCGGCAAACAATGTAATATTGACTACAACAATCACTAATACTACTACATCGACTCAGGCCTAGGGGGCTGGCGTCAGACACAATGACGGACTCTCCACTTCTCCCTCTCCCTTATCAGTGTGTTCAGTCCATCTACATTAGCCGTGCTATTGTCTCCTAGGAGCGTGTTGGCCATAGTCTTGGGAGGGCACCCAGGGTTCATCCTCCTGTGCTTGAGCTCCCATATGATGACTAGGCTGGCAGGTAGCTTGGGTTGGCGTAGACACTGCCCCGCTAGTTGCAGTCTTCTCGCCTCAATTTTAATGGTGAGCATCGGTAGGTTCTTATACAGCTCATGTGCTGTTGCCAACTCACATCAAGAGCCATCGGGAGTATTCGTGTACAGCAACCATCTAGAGACTTTCACATTGTCTTGGTGAGTGTCCACGTCTCGCATCCGTACGTGAGAATGGACTCTATGACTGCTATGAAAATCCTCTTTTTAAGCCCTCTGGTCAGGTTCGACTTCCAGATTTCCTTCATGTCGTTCATAGCCCTCCACGCCAGTGCCTTCCGTATCTTTATGTCCTTCTCCGAACTCATCATTCTTGACCCGAGGTACTTGTAGTCAAAGACTTTCTTAATGGTATCATTCTTTACGTCTTGAGAGTACCTTCGTCACAGTTAAACGCCATGTACTCTGTCTTTTTAGAGTTTAGGTGAAATCCAAATTTACTGCACTCAATTTCCACTTTTGTCAGTAGCTGCTGTGCTTCCTCCATCTGGTCAGAGAGCAGGACTATGTCATCTATGTCAATCAAATAATAATTTAACATTTTCAAATGAATGAAAATAGAGTTAGTAATAAAGGTCTTTCAGTCTGCCATGCCCAACTCCTTTCCACCAACCACCCAAAACAAGATTGATTTTTTTTTTGCCCCTTATCTAGGCTTTTGGCAACATTTCTCACACCCATAATTTTCATGGCCAAAAAAGACAAAGGCAGAAAATATGTGGGAACACAATTAACTCCAAGACATGCACCATCTTGAGTGGGCATATTTCTGCATTCTGTTTCTGTAATTGGTTGAATACCTTGGAGTTCACTGCAACACATATCACCATCTTATTAAGGGCAGTTTGATGCCAGAAGATCATAAGATATGGGAGTAGAATTAGGCCATTTGGCCCATAGGGTCTGCTCCGCCATTTCATCATGGCTGATCCACTTTTCCTCTCAGCCCCAATCTCCTGCCTTCTCCCTCTATCCCTTCATGCTCTAACCAATCAAGAATCTATTAACCTCTGCTTTAGATATACATAAAGATTTGGGCTCCACAACTGCCTGTGGCAAAGAATTCTGCAGATTCACCACATTCTGGCATCAATTTTCCAGTATGTCCACAATCTAAATAAGCTTGAATTTTCAGATTTCTCCTACACCTATTATGTTCGTGTTCAGCTTGCACTCAGATATCGAAACTAAAAACAGTTTGTGCATGCAGCTACAAGTGGAAACAATGGAAAAGTGGGCAGGCAACAGATGTTGTTTCCCATTTCGGCAAGCAAGCAACTAATTTGGACTTAGCAAATAAATGATGGTAGAGGTGTAATTAATAACCTGGTATATAGCAATCAGGGTAAAGTCATGTGCCCTCTTTTAGCAGAGCCCATCTTGTTCCAAGTCAAACTCTGATCACAATTCGTAAAGATTTTGATTTCAAATATATTTCATGGAAGAACATTCAACATTAGCCTAAGAGTATTGCCTACCTACAAAAATATTAGAAATATTGAGTGGTCTCCAAAATTCAAAGTTACCTGCATCAGTAGGAAAGGGACTGCCAACATTATACTGACTAACAATTTGGAAATATTGAGAATCAACTAATGTCACATGATCACCTAACAGTACAAATAAATGTTCAAACAAAAAGAAGAAAGCACTGCTAACACTGTCTGTTTCTATTTAAAGGTAGGCAGCCAATTACAAGAATTGCTGATGTGGCTATTCCTTTTCCAACTGAGCAAAAAAAAATCTCATTTAGATAAATCAGCAGCAGAGACATTGACAGGACAAGTTTGATTTCCAATTTTATCCCTTCAGAATTATCTTGGGAGATTACATCGGAATTGGATTGGAATTTGATGATCCATAAAACAACATGACTGAGGGAATGATGCAAGTGACCACTTCCTTTCTTACGTTCATGTATTCTTGGAATACAGCATCTTTTTTTTCTTACCGCATTTCTTGGCAGCTTCCATGCACAAATCCTCAGCTGTATGCTCGCCCTCTTGACATTTGATGATTGAATTGTTTACATATCTGAACACTTCCATGCCTTTATTGGGAACTACCGGCTGCATCTGCAAGATATACGATTTGCTTTTTTTCAAGCAGAAGTCCATCACATAGGTCTATTTTCATTTAGATCCTATAAAACAAATACCAAAATGTTATTTCATTTAAAAACACAAAGTGAAATTGCAACAGAAACTAGGATGAGTTTGGTTTAGTGCACTACTTTTGCAACCTAAGGCAGCAATGATAATTGATGAAATTCTGCATATATTGCAAAGGACTTGGCCAATTTCATTGTCCGCTGAAGTCTGTGCAGAGCATATCAAGCAAATTGAAAAAACTAACTATCCACTCAAGTGTGGAATTTCGACCCAGAAAGTCAGATTAATTTCTTGCAGTTAATTCTCATTTTAGTTTACTTAATTTTGGATGGTTTAGAAGACAAAGGCTGTAGATGAATATATCACCTGGATAACATTGCATTGCCTCCCAGAATGCGAAACACAAAGGACCACTGAATTGCAGCAAATCAAAATACCAAAATATTTTTCCTAGCTGGTTGTATTATGAATCATAAGCACAAGAGATTCTACAGATGTAGATGCTGGCAATCCAGAGCAGCACACACAAAATCCTGGAGAAACTCAACATATATGGAAATGAGTAAACATTTTGGGCCAAGGCCCTATGTTGGGACCGAAAAGGAAAGGGAGAAGAAGCCAGAATAAAAAGTGAGGGAGGGGGAGGCGGAGGGGAAGGAGTACAAGCTAGAAGGTGATAGGTGAAGCCAGAAGGGTGGAGGAGAAGCTGGGAGATGATAGGTGGAAAAGGTAAAGGGCTGGAGAAGAAAGAATCAGATAAGGGAGCGCATTGAGAGAGGGGGGGGGAGAGGGGGGGGGAGAGGGGGGGAGAGAGGGGGGGAGAGAGGGGGGGAGAGGGGGGGAGAGGGGGGGAGAGGGGGGGAGAGAGGGGGGAGAGAGGGGGGGGAGAGAGGGGGGGGAGAGGGGGGGGGAGAGGGGGGGGAGAGGGGGGGGAGAGGGGGGGGAGAGGGGGGGAGAGGGGGGGGAGAGGGGGGGGGAGAGGGGGGGGAGAGGGGGGGGAGAGGGGGGGAGAGGGGGGGAGAGGGGGGGAGAGGGGGGGAGAGGGGGGGAGAGGGGGGGAGAGGGGGGAGAGGGGGGGAGAGAGGGGGAGAGAGGGGGAGAGAAGGAGGGAGGGAGAGAGAAGGAAGGAGAAAGGGAGGGAGAAAGGGAGGGAGAAAGGGAGGGAGAAAGGGAGGGAGAAAGGGAGGGAGAAAGGGAGGGAGAAAGGGAGGGAGAAAGGGAGGGAGAAAGGGAGGGAGAAAGGGAGGGAGAAAGGGAGGGAGAAAGGGAGGGAGAAAGGGAGGGAGAAAGGGAGGGAGAACAGACACCTGGGGGAGGTGATAGGCAAGTGAAGATAAGAGAAGAGGCAGGGGGAGGGTGCAGAATGGGGAATTGGAGAAGAGAAGGGGAATGAGGGAAAATTATTTGAAGCTGGAAAAAAAACTGGTGTTCATGCCATCAGGTTGGAGGCTAACCAGATGAACTACAAGGTTTGCTACTCCAACTGGAGAGTGGACTTATCATGGCGGTAGAGGAGGCGATGGAACAACATATCGAAATGGGAATGGGGATTGGAATTAAGATGGATTGCCAGCAGGAAATACTCCTTTTTGCAGATGGAGCAAAGGTGCTCAACGTCACATCAGGGATTGCAAAACACCAGACCATTTTATTTCACAAAAAAAATTTGAAGAGTAACTGCAAACACCCCTCCCCCCCCCACCACAAACCTGATAGCGAGGCTACACTAATATCTTACAGCCCACAACCAGGTCCTCCATCCACCAAGTCCACACAATCCATTTGCAGTTTGTACAACAGTGATACAAGAAACTGCAGATGCTGGAATCTGGAGCAACACACAAAGCTCTGTAGGATCTCTGCTGAGTTACTTCAGTGCTTTCAGTGGTGCAATAGTTTAATGCAACTTCTATTCTTCAATCCACGTTGACTCTGCTCAGACCAATTACTCTGTCCTAACTACTCTCATGCTGCTTTCTTACAAGATTCTAGCCCTGTTTAACCTCTCCCTCTTTTCTTGAATAGAGGGCTTATATTTACTGTTTCGATCCAATAGAATTTTCTGGAATTAATACTGTTTTCAGAAATGACATTAAGAATATCTACTTATCCCATTGCCACCTCTTACAAAACAAAATGATGCAGGCTTTCAGATCATGGGAATGTATCATATTTCAATCCCCTTAATACATCCAATTCATTTTTTTTTTAAATTATGATAACTTCCAACAACTTCTCATTCACTATAGACCTGCTCTTCACCACTATTTCCAGAAGATTTTGTATGTCATCGCCCGTAGAGGCAGGTGGTGGATGATCACATGAGCATCTGGAGCATATCACAAGTCCTGGATATGCGATCACAGTCTCTGAAGATAATTGATAATGGTTGGGGTCAACTGTCTTGCAAAGGCACTGCCCAGAAGGCGGCAATGGCAAACCACTTCTGCAGAAAAACCTGCGAAGAACCATCATGGTTATAGAAAGACCACATTCAGCTACATCAAACAACACGGCACAGCAGAGCACATATCAAATGAACAAACAATTTATCTGCCATTTCCCTACTCCACAATATAATTTTTACCACTTCACTCTGTAAGAGACCTATATTAACATTAGCTAATCTTCCCCTTTAACACTTTAGAAGCTTTTACAATTTACTTCCATGCTTTTTGCTAGCTTTGATTGGACTATATCTTATTTTGGTTTCTCAGTGACTTTATCCTTCTCTGCTGATCCGTGGATAATGATCTTTTAGGTGAGATTATAAGCTTTTTCCTTTAATCCAATATTTCTAAGCTCTCATGACTGGACATGCTCCCTACTGGACTATCACACACAGCTCTTTCAGCCTCTGCAAGGCCAAAGGTCAAAGCTGTAAACCGATTCATTTTGCTGCATTCTTTCCAATATGTGCAGCTGGTCAAGATTAGTCAAATAGAACCAGAGCCCTGTTTGCCAGAATGGAACCCAGCAAATCTTGTCACATTTCCAAGCACTCGTACTGGGAAATCGGGCCAGCAAGCCTGATTCTGTGTAAGTTTAGTAGAGCCATTAATAGTAGTAGGAAGAAAACAGTTCAGGAAAGAAGCACAAACACAAAATTCAATTTTGTTTTGTCTTAACTCAGGTGAGTCAAGTATGTTTGTCACCCAGCTTTCACTTTTTATGTTATAAATTCATAGAGATTTTAATAACTTTAATTTGCCACAGACACTCAATCTCAAAAACAGCATTAATAACTAGTAAAATCAGAATCAGGTTTATTATCACTGGCATGTGTCATGAAATTTGTTAACTTAGCAGCAGCAGTTCAATGCAAAATACAGAAGAAAAAAATAAAACAATAATAATAAGTAAATCAATTACAATATATGCTTATTGAATAGATCAAAAATTATGCAAAAACTAGAAATAATATATATTTTAAAAAGTGAGTTAGTGTCTAAAAATTCAATGTCCATTTAGGAATCGGATGGCAGAGGGGAAGAAGCTGTTCCTGAATCGCTGAGTGTGTGCCTTCAGGCTTCTGTATCTCCTACCTAATGGTAACAGTGAGAAAAGGGCATGCCTGGGCACTGGGGGTCCTTAATACTTTTCTGAGACATGGCTCCCTAAAGATGTCCTAGGTACTTTGTAGGCTAGTATCCAAGATGGAGCTGACTAGATTTACAACCTTCTGCAGCTTGGTTCAGTCCTGTGCAGTAGCCCCCCCCCCCCCACCCCCATACCAGACAGTGATTCAGCCTGTCAGGATGCTCTCCATGGTACATCTTTAGAAGTTTGAGTGTTTTTGTTGACATGCCAAATCTCTTCAAACTCCTAATGAAGTATAGTTGCTGTCTTGCCTTCTTTATAACTGCATCAGTATGTTGGAACCAGGTCAGATCCTCAGATCTTGACACCCAGGAACTTGAAACTGCTCACTGTCTCCACTTCTGATCCCTCTGTGAGGATTGGTATGTGTTCCTTCCTCTTACCCTTCCTGAAGTCCACAATCAGCTCTTTCGTCTTAGTGACGTTGAGTGTCAGGTTGTTGCTGCGACACCACTCCACTAGTGGACATATTCCCCCGCCCCCCCCCTCCCCCCCACCCCGCCGTACACCCTCTCATCACCCCCTGAAATTCTACCAACAATGGTCGTACCATCAGCAAATTTATAGACGGTACTTGAGCTATGCCTAGCCACACAATCATGGGTATGGAGAGAGTAGGGCAGTGGGCTAAGCACACACACCTGAGGTGCACCAGTGTTGATCGTTGGCGAGGAGGAGATGTTATCACCAATCCGCACAGATTGTGGTCTTCCGGTTAGAAAGTCGAGGATCCAATTGCAGAGGGAGGTACAGAGGCCCAGGATCTGCAATTTCTCAATCAGGATTGTGGGAATGACGGTGTTAAATGCTGAGCTATAGTTGATGAACAGCATCCTGACATAGGTGTTTGCGTTGTCCAGGTGGTCTAAAGCCGTGCGGAGAGCCATGGAGATTGCGTCTGCTGTTGACCTATTGTGGCAAAAGGCAAATTGCAATGGATCCAGGTCCTTGCTGAGGCAGGAGTTCAGTCTAATCATGACCAACCTCTCAAAGCATTTCATCACTGCAGTGAGTGCTACTGGGCAATAGTCGTTAAGGCAGCTCATATTATTCTTCTTAGGCACTGGTATATTGTTGCCTTTTTGAAGCAAGTGGGAACTTCCACCTGTAGCAGTGACAGGTTGAAAATGCCCTTGAATTCTCCCACTAGTTGGTTGGCACAGGTTTTTAGAGCCTTACCAGGTACTCCATCGGGACCTTCCGCCTCGTGAGGGTTCACTCTCTTTGGTGACAGCCTAACATCAGCCTCTGAGACAGAGATCACAGGGTCATCAGGTGCAGCAGGGATCTCCACAGCTGTAGTTATATTCTCCCTTTCAAAGCGGGCATGGAAGGTGTTGAGTTCATCTGGTAGTGAAGCATCGCTGCCATTCATGCTATTGGGTTTCGCTTTGTAAGAAGTAATGTCTTGCAAACCCTGCAAGACTGGCAGAGGAGATACTTGGCTCTTAGAACAATTCTGGGGGCGTTACCTGTCAGTTCCAATCAGAAGGCCTTGTGCTGTGCTGGGCTTCACCAATCAGCTGGCAACCCAAATTACAGAGGATGACAGTACCAGAAATAGCAGACACAAATGCTATGTGCAGGTGACTAGTAAATTCTGTTGTCTCACTGGAATATGGAATATGTGGGTAAAGAAACCACCATTTCAACAGGCAAGCAAGACATGAATAGTGATGCAGTGAAACCTTGCTTCAACCCTGCAGGTTGTAATATGACTGCAATCCTATTTTTGGTGGAGAGTGGTGACAATGCAGGCATGTCAATCATAACTGCAGGGTCAGACCACTGGTTAAAAGTGAAAGAGTAAGTCGAGATAGCTTGCACTGACAATAACATCCACAAGAGTCAGGAATGTTGCACTTGATACCACAAGTAAACCCTAGGCCTCCTTTGCCCAGGGATTTCATTCCCTCCACTGTGGCTGTCAATATACCTCTCGTGAATTACTCTCACTGCAATCTACAGCACGTTAAAACAATGTACTTTTGAACTGACAATGTTAACTACAGATTTCAAAATCTTCTGAAGGACTCAACCGTTAACTCTCAGGCAAGCAGTTACCGCACCTACGAGGGTTCATCGCCAAGGCCAGAAGCAAGGCAGGGGGAATCCAAGCCAGGCTGAAATACAGAGGAACAACTTCTCTACGCAGCAACTTGTTAGCAAATGATGTCGTCACTGGAGAACAAGATTGAAGAATTGAAAACCCAAGGGCAAGATTGCTGTATCGGAGGGAAATGAGTAATTGTTGTGTTCTGTGTTTTACCGAGACAAGGTTTACTCAGAGCACATCATGATAAACTCTCTGTGGTGCTGTTGTCATACCTGACCCTCCCACACCCCTTCCCACCCTTCATTGACTTGGAACATTGCCGACTGTTCTGTTTACCAAGAGTTCTCCTCCGTCATCCTGACCACAGTTTACCTACTGTCAGCCGACTATAATCAGGCACTTGAGATACTGTATGCTGAGGTCACCAAACAGGAAACAGTCCACCCTGACACATTTCAGATCACAGATGGGGACTTCAATCCGGCTTTTCTGAAGAAATCTGTCAACATATAACACGGAGTGGCAGAGGACCCAACATAGGTGACCACTGTTATACTATGATAAGGAATGTCTACCGTACCATGCTCAGACCATTTTTAGGAAATCTGATCACCTGACTGAGCTCCTCCCGGCATACAGGCAGAGGCTGAAGTGCAAGGCTCCTGATAAGGACAAGAAAGATGACTGCAGCAGGTAGAGGTGTGGCTATGGGACAGCTTCAAGTCAGCAGACTGCTCTGTGTTCAAGGACGAATCAGTGGATCTGAATGAATACTGTTGTCACAGCCTTTATAAAAACAGTTGTAGATGACTGTGTCCCCACAAAATCATTCAGTCTTCCCCAACCAAAAGCCCTGGATGAACCATGAGATCTGAATTCTGCTGAGGGCCAGTTCAGAGGCATTCGGTTCTGGTGATGAAGTAAGATACAAAAAGGTCCAGGTATGATCTGCTGAAAGCCATCTCACAGGTAAAGTGGCAATTCCAGGCTAAACTTAACTCAATGAATGATGCTCGACAGCTGTGGCAGGGCTTCACTTCCAGAGGAATTCAATGCCTTCTATGCTTGCCTTGACCATCAGGACATGGAAGAACTTTCACAAGCTCCCGCAGCCCCCAGTGACACTGTGATTTCAGTCTCTGAGGCTGACGTGAGAGCATCCTTCAGGAGGGTGAACCCACGGAAAGCATCTGACCCAGAGATGATACCTGGATGAGTGCTAAAGACCTGTGCTGATCAACTGGCAGGAGTTTGCACCGATATCTTTAACCTCTTGCTTCAGTAATTTGAGGTATCCACCTGTTTAAAGCAGGTTTTAAATCATACCAGTGTCTCAGGAGAACATGGTAACCAGCCTCAGTGACTATCGTCCAATAGCACTTACATCCACTGTGATGGAATGTTTTGTGAGGTTGGTGATGAAGCATAAAACTCCAGACTGAGAAGCAACTTGGATCCACTCCAATTTGCCTACTGGCACGACGGGTCCACAGCAGCTGCCATTTCATTGGCTCATCACTCAACTCTGGAACACCTGGACAGCAAAGATGCATCCATCAGGATGCTCTTTATCAACTGCAGCTCAGCATTCAATGCTATTGTTCCCCACAAAACTAATCAATAAGCTTCAAGACCTTGGCCTCAATACCTCCTTTCACAATTGGATCCTGAATTTCTCACTTCCAGAGCCCAGTCAGATTGGCAGCAAGATCTCCTCCTCAATCTCCATCAGCACTGAGTGCTTAGTCCCCTGCTCTACTGTGCTTTTTTCTTACAATTGTGGCTAAGTACAGCTCCAATGCCATTCTTAAATTTGCTGATGACATCGCTGCTGTTGGTTGAATTAAAGGTGGTGACAAATCAGCATATCGGAGGGAGATTGAAAATCTGGCTGAGCAGTGCCACAGCAACAACCTCTCACTCGATGTCAGCAAGACTAAGGAGCTGATTATTGACTTCAGGAGGAGGAAACCAAAGGTCCATAAGCCAGTACTCATCGGGGGAATCAAGGGTGGAGAGGTCAGCAACCTTCACTCTCCAGTGTTATCATTTTAGCGGATGTGTTCTGTCCTAGGCCCAGTATGCGAGTGAAATTATGAAGAAAGCACAGCAGCACCTCTACTTCCTTAGATGTTTGAGAAGATTCGGCATGAGATCTAAAACGTAGACAAACTTCTATAGATGTGTGATGGAGAGAATACTGACGGGCTGGATCACAGCCTGGTATGGAAAAAACCAAAGCCCATGAACGGGAAATCCTACAAATGTAGTGGACATGACACAGTCCATCACTGCTAAAGCCCTCCCCACTATTGAGCACATCTGCACAGAGCGCTGCCGCAGGAAATCAGCATCCATCATCGTGGAACCCCACTGCCCAGGACGTGTTCTCTTCTCGCTGCTGCCATGGGGAAGGTGGTACAGGAACCACAGGACTCGCACTACCAAGTTCAGGAACAGTTATTATCCCTCAACCATCAGCCTCTTGAATGAGTGGGGATAACTTCACCCAACTTCACTTGTCCCATCACTGAACTGTTTGCACTTTAAAGGACCCTTCATCTCATGTTCTCGATATATATTGCTTATTTATTTATTTATGTTCTTTTGTATTTGCACAGTTAGTCATCTTTTGCACACTGGCTGCTTCGCCGCCCAGTTTGGTGCAGTCTTTGATTCAATTCGATTATGGTTCTGAGTACGCCCAGAAGAAAAGTTATGTCAAAGTTGTATATGGTGACATACATGTACCTTGATAGATAATATATTTACTTCGAACTTTGATTACCACATCTCTCTATGCCAGGGATGGGCAACCTGTGGCGCACTGGATGATTAGAAGTAGTGTATTGCACACCAGTGATAATAATAAAAAAGTAAGCCTACTCACGCAAAAAGTATTAACCAAAAACTGATCTGCAGAAAAAAAAAATCTATAACAGGAATTCAAGGAGCTTAGAGCTAGAAATGGGTTTTACTGAGAATAAATCTAAAACTTAGACATTATGTTCAGTGATTTTATTATTTCGTGCACATCTTTTGGCGAATGTTATCTTCTTCAACGTTAATCTGTTTTCAATTTTTAAAAAATGTTCAATGAGTCAAACTAGGAAAGAAGGGCTTTTGTTCTGCACTTGTTCCATAACTGTTCCATACACGTTTGATACTTGTTTGATCCTGAGGTGCCAGGCGTCTGCACCAGTGGTGCATCGCGGGTTTTTGCCAGTCAGTTTACAATTGACACTCGTGCACTACGGAGTTGGGCTTTGTCCGTCCTTTGTGAACATTTGCAGTTTTGTACTCTTTCTAAAATTAAGCCTTGTTTTTACATTCAGTTACCCATCATAGTGCAAAAGAAAAGCAGAAAGTGATGATCCCCTTAAATGATCCCCCTGGCACTGCAAGCAATTTAGCTGCTGCCGCCCCCCCCCCCCCAGCCAGAGAAGACACACTGAAAGCTTTTCCCCAATCTCCTAACACAGGTATGGAAAGCCCCCAGGTGCTGCATTTTACTTCCAGTCGAACCAGACGCATTTTCCCCCGCTTTCAGATAACTGGCAGCTGTCACTGCAGGGTAATTGAACCTGACAGTTCTGACAACGTCAACAGCCCGCCTACTCAAACTTTCAACCAATCCCTGTCACTCTCCCTCAACCGAGCACTGCCACTCATCTAACAACTGCGAGATCTGCTCCGCCCATGTCTTGTATGCCTCCGCCCCTTTAGGGGTGGACATTATCCCAAAAACCAGGCGGAGCCTGCCATAGCTGGAACATTTATTCGTAGACACTACCTCCGAATCAGACCACTCTTTCCTCTCTCTCCTAACAATATGGACAGCCCATGGTCCCGCCTCACCTGGGGCACCAATAGACACTGGCAGTCCCACCACCATTTCGTCAGCACTAGTCTGAACTCGAACAAAGACCTCTGGGGTACCAACAGCCACCCCACCCAACATGCATGCAGCAACAACCAGCAATCCCACAGAGGCACACCAGCTTTCCGTCCCCACAGCATGCATAATTTAAAGAGGGCAATCACACCGCTTCCTACAAAAATCCATATTCCGGACGAGTAACCCCACAACGTAGCCCCCCGGTAAGCCTCA
Source organism: Mobula birostris (assembly GCF_030028105.1). NCBI lineage: Eukaryota > Metazoa > Chordata > Chondrichthyes > Myliobatiformes > Myliobatidae > Mobula > Mobula birostris. Next base: position 61,746,700 of record NC_092381.1, on the reverse strand, counting down.
GGCTCACTCAGCTCACTTTCGCCTAGGGTGAGCAGCCTTCGGCCCCGCCAAACTGGGTAATCAAGTTTGTGTAGATGCTGTGTGATGTACCCCACCATGCTAAATAACAGATAATACACCATATGCGATTAAATGATTACACTTTATAACTCTTACTTTGACTGTGTAATTAATAGAGATACAATATGAAAGGAAAGTAAAAGGCGCCAGACTTATCAAAGTTTAACCACTTCGTGCACAACCGTTGGAGCTCAGTTAACGGGGTCTTCTTTCCACCATTTGATCTCCTCCGACCTCCTCGACCCGCCGCCTGGGACCAACCATGGTGGTTGACCAGACAGCGTCCAGCACGTCTTTCCTCTTCGATTCTCCTCCCGAAAACCCTGGGCCTCAGACTCCTGCTTGGGGTCCATTCCGTCACCCAGTTTACAGCATCGCGCCTCCTCTCCCTGTCCCCATCGTGCCTTCTGCCCCAAAGCCCATGAAAACAATAGCTTACAGACACACAAGAATAACATCTATCCCAATTGGTTAGCAAATGAATACAATTCTCTTTATCAGTAATATAACCCAAACTAACTGCTAGAGAGAACCACTGTCTCAGCAGTTAACATCACAGAGAAGCCATTTTTATTACAACAAAGCCAATGTTATTAGCCTTAGCAATAAAAGAAGAAAACCCTTACAGTGATAGTAAGCATGAATTCAATGAACAGTGGGAAAATGAGTTCTTATTTATAGTGGGTCTGTTAGGAAAACTATTGTGCATTGTTTGTGAAAACACTTTCTCACATGAAATTTGATGAGCTTCCCTCAGTCCCAAATGTTTCTGGCATGATTAATTTCTGGCGATCATTACCCTGTGAATATTTTCCATAACTAAGAAAATTTGCCCAGAGTTTTATCTGTCGTTTCGAATGACGTACTGATGTGAACAAGCATTTTCAGCCATGAAATTGATTAAAAACAAAATGAGGTCACGACTGACTGATTCTGTTATGGACCAGCAGCAATGAATATAAAGGTGAGTCAGGTTTTATAAACAAACGATGAGATTTATTAACTTCTACTCAAAATATAGAAAAGTAAACGAACAACTAACTTAATCGGAAATTAACAGTTAGGTGACTATATCGAACAGTCAAAGTTATGAACTGTTCTTAACGAGTTCTCATCTAAGCACAGACTTAAAGTGATAAATTCAAAAGTCCAAGTGATTTATACAGTCATTAAGGAGAGAGTTCCCCGAAACAACGATTCCTTCAAAGTAATGACGAATCTGCCAATCAGAGCTAAGAGGTGCCTTGTCCAAAGAAATCATGAAGAAATAAAGGATCTGACCTTTTGGCTGGAGGGTGGTCACTGCACAAACCTTTCCCGACCTTGCAGGGGTTTAACTCAAATGTGCAAGCCACAATTCCCAAACAAAAGCTCAAAAAGGTCGATCATTCCCAAGACGCTGAACGACATTAACTTTACCCAGTCCTTTGAGCTCAGATAACTCTGGTAATGCCTTCACTCTCCGATACTGGACTGTAAGGGAAAAATAAACGTGCAACAAACAAAACCGGTGGCGTCTCCAAAACATCCAACCAGCAGCAACAACATTGCACCAATAATAAAAATGAGAACTGCATCACAGTGGTGGGCTTTTCTTTTATACCATGCCATCACGTGACATCATCACCCTGCTATCATGAGACAATTACATCATGCCCATCACGAGATAATGACATAATGCTCACAAGATAATTATATCATGCTGACGGAATATGTAACAATTCTCTGCTGCTCTCAGTAATTAATTTAACTCCAAACATTAAAAGCTTGGTAAAATCAAAACAGATTCAAACATCTCATTAAGGTAAGTAATGTTTATCTTGTTTTTATATTAAATCAATATATCATGTAAAAATGCTAAATATGTCTATACAGGTTTCCCCCGCCATCCGAAGGTAGAGCAGTCCTATGAAACAGTTCGTAAGCCGAAATGTCGTAAAGTGAAGAAACAATTACCATTTATTTCTATGGGAAAATTTTGTGAGCAGTCACAGACCCAAAAATAACCTACCAAATCATGCCAAATAGCACATAAAACCTAAAATAACAGTAACATATAGTAAAAGCAGGAATGATATGATAAATACACAGCCTATATAAAGTAGAAATATTTTTCCACAATCATTACTGCACCGTTCTCCATAGCGAAAATCTCATGCAACCGCGGTCGGCAGAAAATCTCACACAAGCGCTGTTGGCAAAAACACGGCTCAAGCACTCTCCAGTAACTTTTAAACTATGAAGCTGCCAAATCATACCAAATAACACGTAAAAATATACGGTCTATAAAAAGTAGAAATAATGTATGTACAGTGTAGTATCACTTACCGGAATTGGTTCAGCGCCGAGCACACTGATGATCATGTGTTAGGCTGAGTCATTGCAGGTTGGGGTGGTGCAGTGGCCCCCACACTCCGGGCCACCAACCAATACTGAACCGCGAAGCATGCAGGGGTGCAGCAGTAGCCGGGAAGCACACAGTACATCTTTAAGAAAAAAGCCGAAACAAACATGCTAATTAATTAGGTGCCGCCTGGCACGTAATTGTCGGCCCAGATCAGTGCCGATTTCTGATTACGTCATCTCTGATCTGGGCCGACAACTACATGTCAGGCGGCACCTAATTAATTAGCCTGTTTGTTTCGGCTTTTTTCTTAAAGATGTGCTGTGTGCCTCCCGGCTACCACCGCATTCTCTGCGAATTGGTATCTGTCCGTGGCCTGGGGGTTGGGGTGGTGGGACACTGGGGTGTTATCTCGTCATTGTCTGTTTCCATTAGGGCAGGCAGGTCATCTGCTATCTCTGCCTGCCTCGAGGTCGAAGGTCGAGGTTCATCGTCTGCTGTGGCTGATGTGGAAGGCTGCTTGACTGCTGAGCCTCGTGCATTTTTCTATCACACAGTTCCTTGTAAGGACTCAAACCATCTTGCAAATATCCCCTAACCCTATGTACGCTTTCAAAATTAAAGTCGTACTTTATCATTGCAGCGAAAATCTCACGCAGTTGCTTCACGCTCAGTTCGCTACTGCATTCGGCTTCGATTGTTATCCTTTTTTCTTCCAATTGCATCAGCTCTTCATCTATCAGATCTTGGTCATGGGATGCCAAAACCTCTTCAACATCATGTTCGTCAGCTTCCACAAGCCAAACTCACTTCGTCCTTACTTCGTTCACCACGAACGAAACGCTTAATTATGTCTAGTTTTTCGCTAAGTGTAACACCCTTAAGAGCTCTTTTAGGCTTTTCCAATACATAGAACTCATCTTGCAAGCGGCTGCTCACAGGCATGTGTTTAAGCAATGCCGGCTAGAATGCCATTCCGAATCCGGGGAGAGCGGCTGCTCAGGGTGTGTGCTGATTTTTTCGCCAGCTTTTTTTTTGTAACAGTGAAAACACCTTCTGAAAGCGAAAACAGAGTACTAATGTAGGTCTTTCGTAACAGTGAGGTTTCGTAAGGCGAACGTTCCAAAAGCGGGGGACACCTGTATTAACATATTTTTACAAGAATTGAATGGGGGTACAAGAGTTGTATGGCGCATCTGAACTCATGAGTGAAAAAATTGACGCATGGAATGTAAAAGGTTGGCCACCCCTGCTGTAGGCTCTCATGTTTACTGGCATCAGGAAGCCCATTCTGCAGCCACTTTCCAAATGAATTTCTACTTTGCTGTCAGAATGAGAGTCTGGCCAGGTTTGGGGAGGATGTAACATCTCCACTGCAGCAGTGAGAAACTGAAGGTGAACTTGTCCAGCTGGTTGGCACGTTTTCAATGCCCTGCCAGGTACACCATCAGGACCTAATGCTTTGTAAGGGTTTACCCTCTTGAAAGATGTTCTGATGCTGGCTTCAATCACAGGATCACCAGGTGCTGCAGGGATTCGCACCAGTGTAGTTATATTCTCCCTTTCAAAGCATGTGTAAAGTGTGTTGAGCTCATCTGGGAGTGAAGCATCACTGTCTTTCATGATGTTAGGTTTGCCTTGAGGAAGTAATGGCCTGCAAACCCTGTCAGAGCTGATGTGCATCTGATTCCGTCTCTAACTTCAATCAGAATTGCTTTCTTGCTCTTAAAATAGCCTTCCCTCGGGCATACCTGGACTTCTCATATAGTTCTGGATCACTGATTTTGAATGCCACCGATTAATTTATTTATCTTTCTATCTACCTAGAGATTCAGTGTGGAATAGGGCCTGCCACACTGTCTTGAATACTGCAGATCTAGCCCTCAAAAAGATCGCAGATCTCCTGGCCCATCCTCAGCTCTTGGTTTGGGCATGTCCAATATCTTCTTAGAGGCATGCACTCATCCACACAGGTCTTGACGAAGTCAGTGACAACTGTGGCGTATGCATTCAGCTTCGAAGATGAATCCATAACTGCTGTCCCATCCATCAATTCAAAGCAATCCTGTAAGCACTCCTCTGCCTCCCTTGACCATACCTTTGTGGTCCTCACCACTGGTATTGTGGTCCTCATTCTATGCTTGTACACAAGAAGTAGAATACAACTAGGTGATCAGACTTCCCAAAGTTCCGGTGTGAGATGGCTCAATAAACATTTTTAATGGTGGTGTAACTGTGGTCAAGTCTATTGGCTCCTCTGGTTAACAACTTCTTTAAACTGGCCAGGTTGAATCCCCCAAAATGATAGGGAAAGTTGTGCTGTTTTGTGACTCCTGATCATGGTGCTCAACTCCTCCAATGCCTGCCTGATATTGGCCAGAGGTGAAATATACACCACTAGCAGGAAGATGGCAGAAACTCCCTCAGCAGAGAAAATGGACATTTGACCACCAGATGCTCACTTTCCTACCTCACTCTATTTTCAAAGAACTATTAACTGTTGCAATGTTGAATTACATAATGGGTAATACCCACAAAAATTTAACAAAATCCCTGTAAGGGTATTCTATAGATGACACACAGCACATGGAAAGCTATTTAAATAGTATTGGTGACTATCTAAGCAGGCCTTTCAACTTGTTGGCTACTAACACCAGAGGCTTGTATCTGGGAATCATTATCTTTAGCTAACAACAAAATTAAAGCCAAAAGCTCTCAGGACTCTGGCTCTCTCTGGCAACTACAATGGTAAATACACAATTACAGATGTTCCTATCAAACAGGAGACAAAGGGTTCTTAAAGCATCCCCACGAACAGTCCCACAAGAACTCACAGAGGTGGTCTGGCCTAAATATTTCTAACAAAGTACATGCTGTACTGGGCAGAGTAAAAGTACATACAGTATATGTTATCACATACTACCTTGAGATTCATTTTCTTGCAGATACTTACAGGAAAATAAATACAATAGAATTTATGAGAAACTATACACAGGGAAAGACAGACAAACAACCTGTTAAAGTCGAATCTGAGTAAAACTTAGGAGACCAGCTTCTTATCGTCATCACAGTTTATTGTGCACTCTCCTGCAGGAGTTTGAGACCCAGTTGTCAAAGGGAAGGCACGTAAGTACTGCCACCATCTAACAAGTGGACTCCCTTAGTCAGGTTACAGCCACATAGTTATACATAGTAAGCCCCATACATTACTACTGCAAGACGTTATTAGAACTGCTATGCCCACCAAGTCTGTTGGTGCAAAACCTAATTACTTAGATAATAGAGTCCACTAAATCAAGGTTTAATTACAGATGGATGTACAGATGGATTCCTTATCAGTTATTCCCTTTGCAAGGCCCTGACTTAATTCCAGACAGATGTTCACTCCTGTCCTTATCAGTGAGTCCTCCTCCCTTTACTCAAATGAGGGTACAAAGCATAATGTTATCAACCTCCCAATGTCTCTCTGTAAGCCAAAGAGAACTGGTAATGAGTTTGTCTTAGCTAACTGCTGAAGAGACAGTTTACTTCAGTTTAAAAATTCCTATTCAGTCTCAATGATTCTTTTAGCCAGAGGTTACATAGGTTCAAAATGATTTTTTTTCCCAATATCCTCAGTTCCTCAAACCAATGTGCAAAAGACACATCACTAATTCCACACAGAGAATGGCTAAAACATTTAGGGTGGATGCACTCAACAGTGCAAGTTTTTAAATATCACAGTGCGATCATTATTGTCAAATCCCCTATCTGGCTATGAAATATTAATTTCACATAAATACAGACAATGCAGAAAAAACTCACGAGGTCAGGGTGGATCTGTGGAAAGAAAAACAGATTGATCTTTTCACAATGAAATAACCCAAATCAACTTGCTGAGCACAGTGGATTTCAGTTACCTACCCACTATTTGGGACAACTTTTGAAGAACATAAACTAAATCGAGAAAATAACCAGGACTCCCTTAGTTTATTTGGGCACTATGCCACTTAATTGGGACAGGAGACTGTTGCTTAACAGTTTCCAACTAACGTCAATTGCATGGCAATTAGATACTACACTGTGCTTAGAGCAAACAGTTTTTAAAATAGTTTTGGTACTTGTGTTTGTGTTCAAAAAGCAGTGATTTTTTTGTCACTGATAGTTGGTGAGAAACAACAGCAAGACAATTTAGAGCTGTTTTGATCACTGCAGTTTCAAGCATTCAGGCTTGGCAATGCCAGAAATGGCCAGGAATGAAAATGAAACGATTTCACTACTTCAACTGGTTAGGAATTATGAAAATCAACAGTCATCTTGTATGTTATAATGAAAGTGAAGAGTTGGATGATATTGTGTAGGCAGAAGAGATTCGTTTAGTTAGACATTTGAGTACTAATTTAATTAGCTTGACACAACACTGTGGGCCGAATGGCCTGTTCATGTACTGTACTGTTCTATGTTCTAGGATCACTATTGCTCCCTATCAATGCCACTTTGTTTCTGATTAAGCAACACAAACCTGATTTGTAAATTCCTAATCCACTCTTATTTACAGAACTGGTTTGAGTAGTTGAAATACACTGTTGATCTAGTTCTGTTTTGCTATGCAACTCCGCCTATTAAATAGCATTCTGTATACATTAGGTATGCAATCTGTCTGGCTGTCAGATTCCTGTTTTGCAAAAACTGCCATTTAAATGTACATTGTTTCTCTCAGCCAGAACAGATACTTTTTTGTACAACTAGTTAAGTGCACTACATACCGGGGTCACAGTGTGCAGTAAATGGTGAAATTAAATGCAGGTTAAGTGAGCACTTTGAAGATTGCACCCATTCCATCTGCAAGAATGAGTTGAAGTTTCAATCCTTTCTCCTACCACTGCTCTGACGTGCCTATGTTTTATACTCTTACACTGTTTCAATAAAGTCCAATAAGCCTCAGGAATAAGTAATCAATTTCTGATACTTTAATTCCTAGCAATTTCCTCATGTGCCAAAACTCTAAATTAGTCATTGGACATTGGGCTCCTCTTTTTTTTTTTAACCTGACTTTACATCAATTAAGCTCTCAAAGAGAAATTTGGGAAAAAAATTATGCTTCAAATTGTAATTACATATTTCCTCAAAAAATGGAAATAAATTTTATTTCCCAATTAAATATGCTCTTGATATCTATTTTGTTTATCAAAAAAATTGTTTGGTTATAGAATGTGAGACTATTTGCTTTATGAAGACTTTATGTAGACTTGGATTTCTAAAGAAAATAACATTCAAAAATCTGCATGTAAGAAAGTTTTAGATATAGCAAGTCTGAGTGTTTACTAGACTCAAAACACACTAAACTCATGAGTAGCTGGGAGTTTCTGAAGGGTCTGTGCCCTTGTTATCTAATCTATGATGAACAATTTCATCAGACCTGGACAATTCATCAAAAGAGAAATGCTAATATGTACAGGAGACAGAGGCCAAGACATAACTCTGTTTATCTACTGCTGCTTTTTAAAATATGAAATACATTTATTAGCCTTCAAACCCTTAAACCAGCTTTTCTCAATCTTTTTGCCCTGGAGGAACCCTTGAAATAATTTTCAGGTCTCAGGGAACCCCTGAATAAAAATTACATTTACCGCATATTAGCGTGACCAGTAAATTGTAGATATAATAATCCAAAGATAATTGTCATTGCTCTTCTGAGTAGAGAATGAATTTTTAGCCAACCTTTCTTGAAAAAAAAAACAGGTAGTTAAGCCTAACTTACCTTTCTTGAAATAAATCTATTTCATATCTTTTCATAAAATTAAAAAACTCACAAGGCAAACATAATAAATTTCTGTTAAATAACTGGCTTAACCCAAAATGGAATTTAGTTTCTTTTAAAAGGTAGGCTTGGTAGATTTAAATTAAATAAAGGTTGTAAATGAATTTTAATTTATGCTATTTACAGCATGAAATTTTACTGACCATGTTGAATACTAAAGTTACTAAAGACCATAAGGAATATCAATAAAACTATAGCTTAAGACACAATTTTATATAAGGCTTTGGAAACACATTTTCTTACTAAGTGACATGATTAGGCTCAAATATAGGTGGGCCTAGCATGTGAAACCTTGGTTTGTTTTCTGCTGCACAAATACTAAATTCTGGGTTGAACTTGAGATAAACACACATGGATTTCAGCTTCAACTGAAATGAGATGATTTCTATCCTTGTTCTTGATGCTTATTAAACCAGAAAAAGCTTGCTCACACATGCAAGAAGTTGAAAACTGCAGCAAAATGTCCATTACTTTCCTATACTCTTCTTTCACAGAAATCCAGAAGTTGCCCAGGGGCAGGTCAGTAAATTTCATCTTGAGTACGCGATCAGATCGCAACTCAAAGTTCTTCCTCTTCTCTCAAAGTCAAGTTCTCAGGCTGAGCAGAAGATACAAAAAAAGGGTCCCTCACCCAGTAATACGCTTGTGTTGAAAGCGAGGGAAAATACTGTTCAATTTTGTTCTGCAGTTCTCCCAGGTGGTTTTCAATAAGACTTGAGACTTCGTGATATCCTTCCTCATTCTCAAACCAAAGCAGCAGTGGAAACATTTCAAGATTTCCTTTTGCAACATGATTTTTCCAAAGATTCAGTTTCCTTTTAAATACAAGAACCTTGTCACTTGAAGTCAAAACATTTTCTCCAGGGTCTTGCAGAGACTTGTTCAACGGGTTCATATGACGAAAAATGTCTGCTAAGTAGGAGAGTTTCTGCAGCCATTCTTCATCTTCGCACTCAGCAAAATCTGGTCTACCATTTTCTTGAAAGTAGCGCTCACCAATGATCAGTGGCTCCTGAGCTCAGCCACACTGGGCTGCCAGACCTCTAACGAGATTGCTAACGGGTCTGCCTGGCTACTGCCGCCACTGCGAACACTAGCACTGCACAAAGTTCAAAAACAGTATCTATTTTTTTTTAAATCACAATCTCTCGCAGAACCCTGGTTTAGAACCTCTGCCTTAAACCATAACTCAACAACAGATTTAGAAAAACACATTTACAATAATGATGGTTATACAGGTTGAACGCCCCTTATCCAGAATGCTTGGGGCAAAAGTGTTCCAGATTTGGATTTTGGAACATATAGTTTGGGATTGCCATCATTTCCGACAGTTTATGTGCTACTGGTAAGCAGTCTTCATCTTATATTTGTTCTATCACACATATGTACTGATGTAGCTGTTGAACATTTTAGATTTTCATCAGTGACAATCTTGACAAGCTCCTTAATGAATTTCTCCGCAGTTTCTTGATCAGTAGACTCTTTATCACCACAAATCTTTACAAACGTAATGCTTTGCCTTTTCTTAAATTTCTGCAATCAGCCTGAATATTCACAATTACCTTCAGTTTGTCATGATAGATCTTTGATGATCAGCATACCATTAAGCAGCATAGCTTCACTCCAATGGTGAAGAACCTACCCTTTCAATACACAATCAAGATCTCAATTTTTTGCTTTATGCAGTGTTTTTCTATTTGTTATTAACTTCTGTATATTACACACATCAGGTCACTTCTCAGAACTGTCTGTAATGTGCAGAAACCTATGCATCACCTAGGAACCTTCCCAACACCTTGTGGAATTTTCTATTTGTGATGTCATGCCAGTGCTCAAGAAACATTCAAGATTTCCCATGTTTTCAGAGGTTGGAATTTTGGATAAGGGGTACTCAATCTGTAATACTAAATAAACATCACCAACCTGAATTACTGCTGACCAAAATATACATCAGGTTTGGAATTCCTGTTCAAGTATGCATAAACAGAAATGCACTGGCTTACCACAACTTTCCTGACTGTTCCTGGGTTCCTGATGAAGTTCAGCAGCAAAGTACAATGTTCCAATAAATCTCCAGCCTGTACTATGTGGAACACACTCAGATAAACCTGGTTGGACCTGGCACCTAAATAATATCTCCTTTAATTGAATGGAGAGTATGGACCAAGTTTTGCTTAATTTACATTTTTTTGATAATTATGAGTTATTTAAATATTTTAATGTTTCAATTGTTTTGTTTTTGCTTCTAAAAACTGATTGTCTTAATAGCTTCAGATTTTTTTATTTACAAATTTCTGATGATCAGAAACATTTACAATACTTTGACCATGCTATCACTTGGCCATGCCAAGGGCCACATTTAGCCAGCTATCAAAGCTGCTTTCTTAGCATTTTTGCAGCTTGATCTGTCCCTACCCAACACGTCAAGATTTATGCCTAATAAACATTGCAACTATGCAGGGCCTAGTCTTTTGAGAATAAGATAGCATTTTGTTTGAATATTGCCAGTACGCATCGTCAATTATAGAAGCATTATATTTGATTACATTAACACAGCAGATTTAGATTATTTAATGCTAGCATCTAATTACTGCAATTTCAAAAACTGCTCTCCACGACTATTGAGATGGTTTGTATTTCATCATTGCCTTCAGAGTTCAATGTACTCACAATCTTATCCATCATATAAAACTTCCCAATCCAATTTTATAGCCATCTCTTTAGCTTTAACATACAAGTTCACTATGTCCAATACATCAACCAGAGAAGTGTCACATCTGAACATTTGCTCTCTAAACACATTATCTCACCATCAATGACACCCTTTCCTTGGTTTCTGTACACTGAAATACTCTTAACCAGTTCACTTGCAAAATTTTAATTTACCAGACATTATCCTTGTATTCTGCATTTAACTTTAACTTAACCACACTCTTGCCTTCACCTACTTCCCTTAATTCCAAACAAAACCATTACACTTGTTTACTCTGTCAGTGTGCACTTATGCCAAGACTTGAACAGATATGCCAAATAATGGGTTTAGTAATTTACCACCAGCTAAAACCACTCATAACTACAGACACATCCATGTTGCTAATGTAACCATATTCTTCTCTACTGCAAACCACCTGCATAAACCCCAGACATCTTGAATACAAAATTCTGTGAGCTTATTTTCAATAACTTGGAGATCATCTAATCAACTAACTCTGCCACAACTTTTCCTTCTCCTTGCCTGCCAGGGTGAACTTTCATTGTTCACTCCTGCAAGTTCCTCATTTCAATTTGAACAGCTTCCTTCCTATGTCCCTACATGCCTTATCAAGCTGAATAAGCTCTCCAAACACTCTTCCTGTTCTTGTGACCTCATTTCCATAAAACAGATAACCACTCAAGTGCTCACTTTTATCTCCATATTAGCTAAAAGTACTGAGAGTTTATGCTCAAATACTATCATTTAAATATACCATCATCTTTCTCCTACGGTGGAAAAAAATCAAACCTCAAATCTATCAGAACGAACTATTCTCTTTCCAGTTTCCCTTTCCTCCCAGAAGTCCTTGAAATTGTAACAGCCTCCCACTTTTATGCCCGTCCACTACTACTACTATGTTGACTCAGGCCTAGGGGGCCGGCATCGGGCCCGTCCAAGACAGAACTATTTGTCTGAACCCCTGCCGTCATGCAGAAAGAGCTAATGACAACTAATAAGACCATGGAAGAGGAAATCTATTCTTCATAACTTGTCATATTGCTTTGGCACAGTGATTATGCAACCTCACTTCAAAACCTCTCTATCATTATCCAGCTGAATGAGGCTACACTCGCCTGGCCCCTTTCTTACCTATACATTCCTACTCAGAAATCAACCACAATGGCTCCTCTGCTCACCCAAGTAGAATTTTATCCGGTGTCTCTCAAGGATTTGTTACAACTCCTCCACATAAACATTATCTAAACACAGAAGTACCAGATTTCACCTCTGCCTTACTTCTTGACCTCTGCACACCATTGTCGACATTGTTTGTCCAGGAATCTCCTGGGGAGTCCAAAACCTTCCACTAAACACTGGTGAGTACAAAAAACTTCCATTTTGGTTATTTTAACAAACTTGATTCCTTACTCACTAATTTTCCTTGGGAAGTATTCAAAACCAGAGAGTTTGGAATTTGCGGTCTTATTTCACACCAAGGTGCTCACATATTCATTCTACCATTAAGCCTGTCTACTTCCACCTCCATACATTTGCTCCCACTTCAGCTCATCTCTTGTTGACATCTCATCTGCATTTTACCATCTCTAGGCTTGACTATTCCAACAACTAGACACGAGCCTCTAAATTGAGCATTCAGCTTTGGTGCAGATGAAATGAATTCCAGTTACAATTCTTGCTGTAATTATGTTGAGATTATACCTGGAGTACAACGCGTAGTTTTGACCTACCTAAAAAAAGAGGCTATAGTTGCCATGGGGAGAGTTCACTGAATACTTAAAATACTTGAATACTTGAAAACTTAAAATATTATTACAGGGCTTGAGAGGATGGACATTAATTCTCCAGTTAAGGAATCCAGGGGAGAAATGGTCTCTTTACTTAAGCAGAACAAACCTTTGGAAATTTCTACCATGGTGGCTATGGAGGCCGAAATATTCAAAACAATAATGCATATTTTTCTGATTGTTCGAAGGATATGGGGATAGGGCAGGAAAATACCACTTGAGGTAGAAAATCAGCAAGATTTTCCCAAATAGCTGAAAAGGTTTAAAGGTTCAAATGGATTCCTCCTGCCAATTGATTTCGCTCTTTAACCCATTTTGTTTGTATATGGTGGGTGAAAGCAAACTACTGTTCGGCTATATCATGTCACAAATGATGCTACACTCACTTTTTCCAAATCTTCAATGAAGATTAGTTCTGTGAATATCAGATTTGTAGAAAGATACCAAATTAAAAGTAAATATAAAAATGGAGTAAGAGAACTGAACATTAAAAGACAAATTCAAATGTCTGCTTTATGGAACTGCCATCCAATCCCAGAGAAAACCCTGATGACACAACATTCATCAACAAGGAGCCCTGAGGCAAAAGAGATAGTTATTTTTGGCAATGGAGTTTCACCCTTCAGAAGGCTCTGCACTACAGTTAGCTATAGCCTGGCTCATGCCACGGGCATCTCTCAAATCTTCACCACAAAACAAGGGCAGCAAACACATGGGGAACATAATTAATTGGAAGTATCTTTCAAACAACATCGATACAGAATTTCCTTCTTTAGAAGCATTCTACCAGTTCAGAGCAATGACTCACCACCTTGATGTCCTCAATGGTAATTAAGGATGGGCAATACTTGTTAGCTTTGCCAGCAACACCCACATTCTCTAAATCAATAAACATAAAAATATACTGCAAGTGCTAGGCCAGAACCCAAGCAATCTACCACTGATCTAATTTCCAATGCTTTCAACTACATCTACAACTGAAAAGAGCAGAAATGCACCAAACAGGCAATAAGTTCACAAAGATATCCAAGATAATAATGGGCAAAAAAAAAAATTTAACCCATCTTGATTCATCCAGCTAGAGGGATCCTAAAATCCAACAAAACCTCAGCTACACAGATTCCAATGTTTACTTATTCTGCATTTCACATATATATAGGCATCCATTAGTCTCGTGACCATGGATTTGCGCCTTGGAAGGTTTCCAGGGCGCAAGCCTGGGCAAGGTTGTATGGAAGACCGGCAGTTGCCCATGCTGCAAGTTTCTCCTCTCCACGCCATTGATATTGTCCAAGGGAAGGGCACTAGGGCCGATACAGCTTGGCACTGGTGTCGTCGCACAGTAATGTGTGGTTAAGTGCCTTGCTCAAGGACACAGCACACTGCCTCAGCTGAGGTTCGCACTAGCAACCTTCAGATCACTAGATTGATGCCTTAACCACCTGGCTACCGGTCATTATATAAATAAAGAATTTTCCCGATGTCATATCCCAAAAGTTACCAAAATAGAATTAGATGCCCTTCTTACATGTACGTTTGTTATATTCCAAATCAACTTTTTTTGTACTCAAAACTAAGGTCACCCTGAGAAACCTTCTTTCCAGTCATGATGGCCATACTTTTTCAAGCTCTTCTTTCATAATACTGATACCAAGTACCATCTGGCTGCCAACCAGTGCACAAATAGGTCAGGATGGTCAAGATTGTTTAATGTCATTTCCAGTACAAGTGTAAAGGAGAACGAGGTATTTGTTACTCCAGATCCAATGCAGCACACAAAAAATACAATAATAGATGTAAATACACAAGATAGCTTATATACATACATTGAATGCATGTCCATAAAGTGACACTAGGCACAGGAGTGTCTCCACTCAAGGTGACCGACAGGAAGAAAATAGTGGGGGGGGGGGTTGTGGAGGGGTGAATGGAGATGTTGATCAGCCTTATTACTTGGGGAAAGAAAATGTTTTTGAGTCTGATGGTCCTGGATGGATGCTACTAGTCTCCTCCCTGATGGGAGTGGAACAAACTGTCCATGAGCAGGCTGGGTGGGATCCTTCATGATTTTAATGGTTCGTTTCTGGCACCATTCCGCATACATGTTCTTGATAGCCGACTGGCTGGTACTGGTGATGCATTAAGCAGTTTTGACTACCTGTTGTAGAGCCTCGCTGTCCACCACAATGAGGCAGCATGCTGAAGTGCTCTCTACTGCGCATCTGTAGAATAATGCGAGTATAGATGTGCATAGTCCAAGCTCTCTTCAGTCTCCTCAGAATGGAGGCGTTGGTGAGCTTTCCTGATTGTGTGGCATGGACTCTGGGACCATGAGAGGTTGTGCGAGGTGTGCATCTCCAGGAGTTTGAAACTGCTCACAGTTTCTTTTGCTGTGCCGCTGACATAAAGAGGGGCATGAGTGGTGCGGGTTCTCCTGAAGTTGATAACCATCTCTTTTGTCTTGTTGACATTAAGGAAGAGGTTATTTGCTTTTCTCCAGCCTCAAGCTCTCCCACCTCTACCCTGCATACCGTCTCATCATTGTTGGTGATAAGCCCCACCACTGTCGTGTCATTGGTGAACTTGACAATATGACTACTCAGGTATTTGGCTGTGCAGTCATGTGTAGGTAGTTTTACTTTTTTTTAAAAACATATCCCCCTGTTGTCATGAAACAGCAAATGTCATGACATAGGTCAGTGATATTAAACCTGATTCTGATTCAATTCTGATTCACCTCCCTCTGGTGCTTCCCCTCTTTTTTTTCTTTTCTTCTATGGCCTCTGTCTCTTTCACCAATCAACTTCCTAGCTCTTTGCTTCATCCCTCCCCCTCCAAGTTTCATCTATTGCCTGGCATTTCTCTCTACCCTCCCCCCCACCCTCTACTCCTCAGCTTTTTCTCTTCAGTCCTGCTGAAGGGTTTCAGCCCAAACATCGACTGTACTTTTTTCCATAGATGCTGCCTGGACTGCTGAGTTCCTCCAGCATTTTGTGTGTGTGTGTGTGTGTGTGTGTGTGTGTGTGTTTGTGTGTGTGTGTGTGTGTGTGTGTGCGCGCGCGCGCTGCTCTGATTCCATTCGATTATTTTGTGTGTGTGTTGTTCTGATTCTATTCAGTTATTTAGTGTGTGTGTTGCTCTGATCCTATTTAATTATTTTGACTAAGTATTTTATCCCGATAGTTTTTCCAGCACTAATCTTTATTACATGCCTGATTTTTATAGCATGCCTGCAGAAGGCTCCTTTGGCTTTTGCAATTTTAGACATACCCAGCCTCCACAAGGTAGTTAAATGGTTTCATATACATCTGCAAGAACAGAACATCTTTCAACTTATTAGCATTAAGCTAATCATCATATTTTATGGATCCCCAAGTATAACAACATTTGTATTCAGTTTGTTTGTCTGAAGTAGATAACTAAGTAAAGCTTGCTAGCAGGAAGATGCAATTGACCTCTTCTTGGAATACCACATTTTTCTGTTAGCTGATTAGAACCAACATATATTAAATGATAAATACCTGGAAAATTATTCTGTTAAATAGAGGAATGTTGCATCATAAGACAACTCTGCTGCTCCAGTGTGTGCCGTATGAGGTCATTCCTACCTTCAGCCATTAATCTCTATAATGAGTCAACTTATAGATGGGGAAGTGATGACTCCCTTGCTGTTAAGATTGTTTGTGGTATTTTTTTTAATCCTTTCTACTTCTCTTCTTATATTTATATCAGTGCACCTGTAATGCTACTGTGATACTAATTTCCTTTGGGATCAATTAAGTATCTATTTACCCTGTAGCTATGCACTGAAGTATTTGACTACCTCAGTCTTCAGTCAAATATCACAGCAATGATTTTATGGTGTCCTCATAAATTATGTGACTTCTTATTCTACTTCATCTCTTCTTTATACAACCTTACAAGTTTTAAACCCTCGAATCATGATGTCACCTAAACCACAAGACCATAAGGCCACTAACCCCAATGAGCCTGTTCCGCTATTCTATCATGGCTGATTTATTGTCTGTCTCAACCCCATTCTCTGCCTTCTCCCCGTAACCTTTGACACCCTAACAAACAAATAATCTGTCGCTCTGGTTTAAATATACTCCTTAACTTGGCCTCCACAGCTATCCACGGCAATGAATTCCACAGACTCACTACCCTCTGGCTAAATAAATTCCTCTTCATCTCTGTTCTAAAAGGACGCTCCTCTATTCTGTGGCTGTACCCTCTGGTCCTAGACTCCCCTACTATAGGAAACATCCTCTGCACATCCACTCTATCTAGGCCTTTCGGTATTCGATAGGTTTCAGTGAAAATCCTCCTCATTCTTCTAAGTTCCAGCGGGTACAGGCCCAAAGCTATTAAACATTCCTCATACGTTAACCCTTTCATTTCCAGAAACATTCGCATGAACCTCCTCTGGACCTTCTACAATGCTAGTACATCTTTTCTTAGATAAAGGGCCCAATACTGCTTACAATATTCTAGCTGCAGTCTGACCAATAAGATTGGTAAGACTTTACAGCCTCATAAAGGCTCAGCATCAAATCTTTGCTCTTACATTATAGTCCTCTCAAAATGAATGCTAACATTGCATTTGCCTTCCTTACCACCTTTAGGGAATCCTGCACAAGGACTCCCAAATCCCTCTGCACCTCGGATTTTTGAATTGTCTCCCCATTTAGACACCATTATCCTTCTACTAAAGTGCATGGCCATATACTTCCCTACACCTATTCCATCTACCACTTTCCCCAATATGTCCAAGTCCTTCTTCAGATATCCTGCTTCCACAGTACTGCCTGCCTCTCCATCTATCTTTGCATCATCTGTAAACTTGGCCACAAAAGCCATCAAATCAGTCATCCAAATCATTGAAATGTAACATGAAAAGAAGCTGCCAACAGCGATCCCTGCAGAACACTACTAGCCACTGGCAGCCAACCAGAAAAGGCCACATTTGTTCCCATTCTTTGCTTCCTGCCAGTCAGCCAATCTTCTATGAACGCTAGTATCTTTCCTGTTATACTATGGTCCTTTTATCTTTCTAAGCAGCCTAATGTGCAGCACTTTGTCAATGGCCTTCTGAAAATCCAAGTAAACAAAATCCACCGCCTATCCTGCCTGTTATTTCCTCAAAGAATTCCAATAGATTTGTCAGGCAAGATTTTCCATTAAGGAAACCATGCTGACTTTGGCCTACTTTATCATGTGCCTCCAAGTACCCTGAAACATCATCCTTAATAATGCATTCTAACATCTTCCCAACCACTGAAATCAGGCTAACAGGGCTATAAACTTCTTTCTTCTGCCTCCCTCCCTTCTTAAAGAGCATAGTGACATTTGCAATATTTCAGTCTTCCAGAACCATTCCAGAATCTAGTGATCCATGAAATATAATTTCTAATACCTCCACAATCTCTTCAGTTACCTCTTTCAGAACTCTGGGGTGCAGTCCATCTGGTCCAACTGATTTATTTACCTTCACACCTTTCAACTTCTCAAGGACCTTCTCGTCATTAATAGCAAGAGCATTCACTTCTGCCCCCTGACACACTCAAATTTCTGGCCTACTGCTATTGTCTTCCACAGTGAAGACTGATGCAAAATACTTAAGTTTGCTTGCCATTTCTTTGTCCCCAGTTACTACCTCTCCAGATTTATTTTCTAGCAGTCCAATATCTACTCTGCCGCTCTTTTACTCTTTATATATCTTAAAAATATATATTCTCTTTGATATAATTGGGTAGCTTACCTTGATGTTTTAATTTTTCTCTCTTTATGTTTTTTCTTTGCCTTCTGTTGATTTTTAAAAGCTTCCCCATCATCTAATTTATCTAACCATCTAATTTTTGCAATATCTTATGCCCTCTCTTTAGCTTTTATGCTGTCTTTGACATCCCTTGTCAGCCACAATTGTCTCATTCTCCTTTTCGAATACTTATTCATCTTTGGGATGTATCTAATCTGTGCCTTCCAAATTGCCCACAGAACTCCAGCCACTGCTGTTCTGCTGTCACCCCTGCTAGTGTCCTGTTCCAATCATCTCCTCTCTCATGACTCTGTAATTCTCTTTACTCCATTGTAATACTGATACATCTGACTTCATCCTAAGAGTTCCTTTACCTTAAGCTCCTTAATAAAATCTGGTTCATTACACAATGCAGAATTGCCTTTCCCCTAGTGGATTCAAACATGAGCTGCACTAAAATGCCATCTCGTAAGCATACTAAAAAATTCCCTGTCTTGGGATCCAGCACCAACCTGATTTTCCCAATCTACAGGCATATTGAAATTCCCCATGACTATCATAACATTGCCCTTATTTTGTCTTTTCTATTTCACATTGAAATTTATAACCCACATCCTGGCTACTATTCGGGGCTCTGTATATAACGCCCATCAGGGTTCTTTTACCCTTAAAATCCCTGAGGAACTCAGCAGGTCAGGCAGCTTCTATGGAAGGTCTTAGCCCGAAATGTCGACTGTATTCACTTCCATAGATGCTGTCTGACCTGCTGAGTTCCTCTAGCATTTTGTTTGTGTCGCTTTGGGTTTCCAGCATCTGCAGAATTTCTTGCGTTTATCCTTCTACCTTACAGTTTCTTAATTCTACCCAGAAGGATTCTTCCAATCCTATGTCACCTCTGCCTGAGGATTTAATTTCATGTTCTACCAACAGAGCTTCCCCAGGCCCTCTGCTTACCTGTCTGTCCTTTCAATACAAAAGTATATCCTTTGGCTATTGAGCTCCCAACTGTGATCTTCTTTCAGGCACGTCTCAGTGATGCCCACATGATTCCTGCCCAACTTTAAGGTTTATTATTTTGTAGCGTAGTTATTCGGTATGCAGCATTTATTTAAGTAACACCTTTAGTCCTGTATTCATTCCTTTTCGATTTTGCCCCCATGTTACACCATCTCATCCCACCTACTGTAGTTTTGCCCATTCATCTGCCTATCCATCCTCACAGTCTCACTACATACTGCGTCCACTTATCTACCAACTGTCCCATCCTCAGCCCTATCACTCTGGATCCCGTCCCCCTGCTAACTTAGTTTGAATCATAGCAACACACACAAAATGCTGGAGGAACTCAGCAGGTGAGGCAGTATCTATGGAAAAAAAAGTACAGTCGATGTTTCCGGCTGAAGCCCTTCGGCAGGACTTGAGATAAAAAAGGAGCTGAGTAGATTTGAAAGGTGGGGGGAGGGGAGAGAGAAACGCTAGGCGATCGGTGAAACTTGGAGGGGGAGAGATGAAGGAAACGGATAGGAAGTTGATTGGTGAAAAAGACAGTAGGTTATGAAAGAAAGAAAGCGGGGGGGGGGGAGGACACCAGAGGGAGGCAATGGGCAGGTAAGGAGATAACATGAGAGAGGGACAAGGGGATGGGAAATGGTGAAGTGGCTGGGGGGGGGGGGGCATTACTGGAGGTTTGAGAATTCGATGTTCATGCCATCGATTAGATTGGAGGCTACCCAAACGGAATACAAGATGTTGTTCCTCCAACCCATGTGGCCTTATCCCAAAAGTGGGAGGAGGCCATGGATGGACATATCGGAATGGGAATGAGAAGTGGATTTGAAAAGGCTGGCCACTGGGAGATCCTGCTTGTTCTGGCAGACGGAGTGTAGATGCTCAGCGAAGCAGTTTCCCAATTGACGACAGATCTTACTGATATACAAAAGGCCACACCGGGAGCACCGGACACAGTATATCACACTAGCAGACTCACAGGTGAAGTGTTGCCTCACCTGGAAGGACTGTTTGGGGCCCTGAATGGAAGTGAGGTGTAGAGACAGGTGTAGCACTTGTGCCGCCTGCAAGGGTTAGTGCCAGGAGGGAGATCAGTGGGGAGGGACAGTGATCCCTGTGGAAAGCAGAAAGTTGGGGGGGGGGGGGAGGGAAAGATGTGCTTCATGGTGGGATCCAGTTGGAAGTGGCGGAAGTTTCAGGGAATTATGTGCTGGACGCAGAGGCTGGTCGGGTGGTAGGTGAGGACAAGAGGAACCCTATCACCCTATCCCTGGTAGCATCTATGCTCCGTCCACCAGAACAAACACGATCTCCCAGTGGCCACCCATTTTAATTTCACTTCTCATTCCGATATGTTCACCCACGGCCTCCTCCACTGTCGGGATAAGGCCACACTTAAACAACACCTTATATTCTGTTTGGGTAACCTTCAACCTAATTGATGGCATGAACATTGATTTCTCAAACTTCCAGTCCTGCCAAAGGATTTCGGCCCGAAACATCGACTGTACTTTTCTCCATAGATGCTGCCTGGCCTGCTGAGTTCCTCCAGCATTTTGTGTATGTTGCTCGGATTTTCAGCATCTGCAGATTTTCTCATTTCTGATTAGTTTAAGTCTTCCCAACTTGAACAGTTCAATTTGATTTATTTCACTGTTTAGTGAAGCACCATTCACCAGACATTCCTTTCAATCAAATGTTCTGGCTTGTGGATTTGTTTCTGTTAGAGATTAACATGACTACTTGGTAAATCTTGAAATAGAAGTTTCATTTGAGAAAAAGCGACAGATTTAACAATTTAGATCCAAATGATTAGCTGTTAAATATCAATAAGATGCTTGAGGAACAACTGAATTGAATAGCATGTAGCAGTTGAACTAAGATGGAAGACAGACTTTGTGATAAATGCACTGTTTCAATAAGAATGTCATGGTTATGTCTCATAACCTATCTCAGTACAATCTTGCACCTTATTGTTTTCTTTCACTGCACTTTCACTTACAGATTTTACACTTATTCTGTATTGTTATTGCATTGCCTTGTTTTACCTTAATGCTCTGAGCAATCATTCGATCTATACAATCAGAATGCAAGACAAGCTTTTCACTGTACCTTTGCACGTGACAATAAACCAATTCCTTTCCATTCCCTTTCCATTTCAGAACATCTCAAAGTGATTTGAAAGTGACAAACAGTCAATGTTGTAAAAAGGCATTGCAGCAGGCAATCAACATGTTAATTGGGTAACTAATTTTAGAGATGTTTATTGAGTATTAGCCAGGGATATGGAAAAACAGTCCTTTAAATAATGAAGTATACTGTATACTACATCCATTTAAGAGAGCAAAAACAACTCATCTGAAAAACAGCATGAGTGCAAACTCAGTCAGCAGTGAACCTAACTCTTTGCCTAGATTATAGCAAAGGGCTTGAACTCATGTTTTACACCACTGAGGCATGGTTTACAGCGAACCCAATCATTAAAACATTACTAATGTTAGAATGACACACTCAAGCTACATAATTCCCCACAAGTTTCATCCAATCAACCTCACAATGGAACTTCACTAAAATTACGAAGAAAGTGACAAATCATGGCCTGAG
The DNA here is from genome assembly GCF_030028105.1 of Mobula birostris. NCBI lineage: Eukaryota > Metazoa > Chordata > Chondrichthyes > Myliobatiformes > Myliobatidae > Mobula > Mobula birostris. Next base: position 61,724,626 of record NC_092381.1, on the reverse strand, counting down.
TCACATGGCCTTTTGCAATAAACCCAAGGATGAAAATCCTGATAACTCTGGAAAAGAACAATTATAAACTTGTAATATTTTGAAAATTCAAGATCGCGCTCTTGATGCACAGCGATGGCTTGCAGGCTGCTGGCTCAAAACTTGTTCTTAATTTTATATTTTTTTTGTATTATTATCATTCTTTTTATATTTGCAGTTCACCTTCTTTTGCACACTGGATGTTTGTCCCTCTTTGTGTATAATCTTACATCGATTCTATTGTGTTTAATCTTACATACATTGTATTGTGTTTCCTTGGATCTACTGTAAATGCCCGCAAGAAAATGAATCTCAGAGTAGTCTTTGATGACATATACGCATCTTGATAATAAATTTACTTTGAACTTTATTTCACTCATAGTCACACAGTTATACTGCACAGAAACTCACCCTTTGGCCCAAATCATCCATACCAATGAAGTTGCCTGCCTAGGCTAGTTCCACTTGCCTGTGCTTGACACATATCCTTCTTAATCAGCGGCTCCCAACTTGGGGTCTATGGACCTGTCAGTTAATGGGGGGGGGTCCATGGCATAATAAAGGTTGGGAACCCCTGCTCTAAACTTTTCCTATCGATGTACTTGTCCAAGTGTCTTTTAAATACTGCTGTTGCACCCACCTCTACCACTTCATTTGGAAGCTTGTTCACAAACCCACAACACTCTGCATGACAAACTTTTCCCTCAAGTCTCATTTGATTACTTCCCTCATTGAAATATTTACCTTCTAGTTTTAGACCTCCCTCTGTGCTGGTTGAAAATTAGCTACCTAGCCTAATGCCAGCTTCCAGCACTTGATCTAGGTCAAAAAGGTTCAGGTTCTTTGAGTGTATGTTCAGGCATTTTTAAATATGGTAATGGCTTCTGCCTTTACAACCATTTCATGCAGTAAGTTCCAGAACCCTGCCCCCTCTGCATGTTGGTGGTACACAGAATACACAGCACAGGAACAGGAAAATTATTTTACTTTACTGTCGCCAAACAATTGATACTAGAGCGTACAATCATCACAGCGATATTTGATTCTGTGCTTCATGCTCCCTGGAGTACAAATTGATAGTAAATATTAAAAATTTAAATTATAAGTCATAAACAGAAAATAGAAAAGGAAAAGTAAGGTAGTGCAAAAAAACCGAGAGGCAGGTCCGGATATTTGGAGGGTACAGCCCAGATCCGGGTCAGGATCCATTCAGCAGTCTTATCACAGTTGGAAAGAAGCTGTTCCCAAATCTGGCCGTACGAGTCTTCAAGCTCCTGAGCCTTCTCCCAGAGGGAAGAGGGACAAAAAGTGTGTTGGCTGGGTGGGTCGTGTCCTTGATTATCCTGACAGCACTGCTCTGACAGCGTGCAGTGTAAAGTGAGTCCAAGGACAGAAGATCGGTTTGTGTGATGCGCTGGGCTGTGTTCACGATCTTCTGTAGCTTCTTCCGGTCTTGGACAGGACAACTTCCATACCAGGTTGTGATGCACCCTAGAAGAATGCTTTCTACGGTGCATCTATAAAAATTAGTGAGGGTTTTAGGGGGACACGCCAAATTTTTTTAGCTTTCTCAGGAAGTAAAGGCGCTGGTGGACCTTCTTGGCAGTGGACTCTGCTTGGTTGGACCAAGTCAGGTCATTTGTGATATTGACCCTGAGGAACTTAAAGCTTTTGACCTGTTCCACTTGCACACCACCCATCTCTCCTCTAACATATCTATCAAAAACTTAGAAGTACACCCCGGATTTCTGAGGTTAAAACAGACAGCAAAAGACAAAAACACAATGCCTCTATAACAGAAACAGATCCTTAATAACTGCTAAATACAAGACCAGCATAATTTAATGCACCTCCAGTAAGACTCTCCTCAGCCTCCTTATCTCCAAACCACACAACCATTCCAGCCAAGCCTGTCCAATCTGTCTTCAGAGCTAAAACTCTGAATTGTTCTAATTTTCCAGGCAACATCCTTATAATTCTCCTCTGTACTCACTCTGGCCCAATAACATCTTTCCCTTGTTAATGTAGCATAGATTTATGGAAATAGACATGCATCCAGAACTATCCTTACTAAGATTATCTATTGGTTCTGGGGAGAGGCCAAACTGTTCCCAATTAGGCTAGTGGAAATTCTGGGAAATGAAGAATTATTTCTAGATATTCCTTGTCTTGTCCATTGTCTATGATGTTGGGACAGAGCTGATTATCCAATCTTTTACCCAAATTCAATACATGGAACTCAGTGACCTGAATCTCTCAGAAAACAAGGCACTAGTAATTCTGGTTTCCAAATTACAGAAATGATAAGAGAAGGGAGAAAATACATTAAGGCTTCAACCTAAAATGTCTGCTTATATACCTGTTAACACATTGTATCTGTTTTCAAACCAGCTATAAAGTGGCCAAAGAGATGACTTTACAATTATGAAAATTGTTGGAAAGATCTAGTCTCGAGACCATTTATAAAAAGGTAGTGAGAATAAAAGATAGAAATGGAATAAGGAATTCAAAAGTAATTTTTTCAACCACAGTGCATTGAGAATAGGAAACAATTAAAATTAATATAGATTCAATTGTGGTCATACAAGCTGAACATTGGAGGGAGAAGGGACGAGAGGATAACAATGAGCAAAAACAGCCAGGCATTTGAATGGAGCATAAACCCAACATGGATCCATTGTGCCAAGGGACCTATTTTTGTAATTCATATTCACTACACCACCTTTTCCACAAACTGACAAGCAGGACAACAATATCATAACTGCACTCAGGTAGAAAGACCACAAAGATCTCTTTGCACATCTTAAACATTCAATCTTCTTCTTCTTCTTCAAAAAATCAAGGATTTACAATAAACACAGGTGAAACACTTTAAAACAATTCAAACCTTATTTACATTATTTGATAATACAATTTCTCCCATCAACAATCTAAAAACATTTAAACTGTCAATAATACCCAAAAGATAACCATTCTCTAAAAAGTTTCAAACTAAAAATAATGCAGTCTCTTATGGATCATGAACAATAGTTCTGTTTTGTTTAAAGTGATGAAGAATGGCAGGAGGTGGGCACAGTGCTGTTATAACATGGTAAATAACTGGAGGTGATGGGATTAACAGCCACCCAGCTCATGGTGCTCGATCTCACCAGGAGTGTAGCTGCAGGAATCAGGAGGCCACTCCACTTCTGGTTTCATATCAACTTGACAATCTTTAGAGCATCTTTTTTGCAGTGTTTGTCAGATCACCACAGATGTGGCAAAAACTGAGCCCCACTTCACTCTTGCAGATGGGTGCTCTGAACAGCCGGTTATCACCAGCTGCCAAATTTGTTACTGACCCAGTCCACAAAACTCAATCTCATCTCTCACCCTGTGAGCTAACTTTTTCATCTGGGTGCAGCCCTAGAATTCCTTTATTGAACTCTCCTTGGGTTATGTAATGGAGTTTAATTGCAACTGAGAAGAGTATATTCCTATACTACAAAACAAAAGGGAACATTTATGATGACGTGCAACAAGTTAATGGGTTCACTCTTTGCTTCATGGGAGGTCTAATGGCAGTGCCAGGACAGAACTTGTTACTGAGGAATTACCAAAAACATTCCTTCTCTGGCTTTGGAAAGAAAATAGTAAGACAAATACCGTGTTGCAATTCTGCATATTTCTGTAAAATTATTCTTTTTTTTTCCTGGAATGGATAATTAGGAACTTAGGTTTCGATTTGTTTCCAACATAGATTATTTTTTGAAATATAAAAGCATTCAGATACACCCCACAAGTCTAGATGTCCCTATTCCCCTGTTGTCTCCTTTATTTCAATCTCTATAACTTCTCTTTCTCATTGAGCAAGATTTATGCGACCCGTCGTACCTATATCTACATTGTAAACACGTGAAACTCTGCAGACGTTGGAAATCCAATGGCCAAAGTGCTACACCTGCCCATTCAATCCTCCCTCATCTCCACTGAGGCCCTCGATCAGTTCTTCCAGGTGAGGCAACGCTTCATCGGCGAACGCGCTGCGGTCGTCTATAGTGCCCGGTGCTCCCGATGCAGGCCACTTGGCATTGTTGAGAGCCGTCATAAACTGGGGAACCTCTGCGCCATGCACCAACATAGGAACTTTCCGGTGGCCAAAACATTTTAATTCCCATCCCCATTCCCGCTCCATGGCTTCCTCTTGTGCCAAGATGAGGTCGCCCTCAAGGTGGAGGAACAACCCCTTGTATTCCGTCTGGGTAGCCTCGAACCTGATAGCATGAATATCGATTGCTCCTTACGGTAAAAAAAAATTCCCTCCCCCTCCCATTCCTCACCCTGGCTTCTTACATGCCTTATCACCTTCCCCAGGGCCCGTTCCTCCTTCCCTTTCTGCTTCGGTTCACTCTCCTCTCCAGCCCTTTACCTTTCCTAACCACTTCGCTTCACCAATTTGGAGGTAGATACACTAGTGAAGTGTAAAAGACTACTAGACAGGTATATGGAGGAATTTAAGGTGGGGGCTTATACGGGAGGCAGGGTTTGAGGGTGGGCACAACATTGTGGGCCGAAAGGGCCTGTACGTTGCTGTACTATTCTGTGTTCTATGTAATCGTCTTCCAGCTAATCCCCTTCGCCCCCCCCCCCACCCTTTCATTCTGGCATCTTTCCGTCCTGATGAAAAGTCTCGGCCCTAAACGTCGACCATTTCCACAGAAGCTGCCTGACCTACTGAGTTCCTCCAGCATTTTGTGTGTGTTGCTTTGGATTTCTAGCATCCGTAGAATTTCTCGTGTTTATGAATCTACTGCGATCCCCATATTCTGCGAAGCACGACAAACGGTGGCATCCATATCCAACTCCTTGTCCCCCCACCCACCCAAAGCCGACTCATTCAAACTTGGGTAACTGGTTTAAAATATGTCACTTGTCTAATTTCGGTATGGTTAATTCCAATAAAGGTTACCCATCCATACTGACGGAGCCAAACTTCTGGTTCAGGGAAAGGGGAAATTCCACTGATGTCAAATAACAAGCCCTTGCTCCTTTATCACAGGGATCGTAACAATCTGCACTTACAATATCGCCGCCGACCGTATTTTTTAAATTTTTAGTACAGTGCTCGATATTGTACATTTGTTTCTAAAGAAACACCGTAAACAGCGATCATATGAACGTTCTCATTTATTAACAAATATCAACCTATTTTACAAATGTCACTGAATTCGACTGTTTCGTATTACTCACCACTTCCTTGTTAGAGCCTCTTCGTCTTTATCTGAAAATTCTCCTCGGGCAACATAAAATAAAACCTCCAATTTTTGTTCCTCGGACAGAAGAATACTATGAAGGCCTTCCAAACCGTTCAGTTGTTATTTCTGGTTTACGATACACTCTATATTTACTATTTTAGCTGTTTAAACTTCCTGACACGAACAAGACTCCCAACGCGCTGCACTTGGTAGGCGATCCGGAATCGCGTTGATTGACAGTGGGCGGGGCCTATTCCCCGGCCTCGCCGACATAGTCACGTGGTGAGCAGCTCCTCCGATCAAAGTCCCTGGACTCAACACGCCTTCTGGGAGTTGTAGTCTTCCAAATATTTAAATTACGAAATGCGCGAGTGTAATTTTTTGTGTGTTTATAATTCAAAGTCTACCCACACGATGACAAAGAAAAAAATAATAAACGGAAACTCCGAGAACATGATCGTCTAAAGAGCAAAAGTCATTTTGGAATTTGCGCTTGTAATTGGTGGGACCCTGTTTACAGTTTTGTGTTTGCTCCAGCTCTATCTATAGCCGGTTATATTTATTTATTAATTCGTGATATTTCTGAAATGACACCCATAAAGTTCACATTTTTTTGCTCAGTGTGACCCGGTGGCGCACGAGGAAATACAGGGAATTAGGGGAGAGCAGGGGAAATCCGCAATGACTGAATGCACTGGACGCCAAACCTTACAGCACTTTTTTAGGTCATTGCTTCAGCCTCATTTAAATCGGCAACGCCGAGCCTCCTTCTTAATCTTCTAAAACATTTACACGTGCTCAAATAGACCTATTGCGTGTTCATATGATACAGAATAATAAGGTAAATGAAACATCAATGTACTAGCTTGCAACAGAACAGGCGGGTTTCATCAAGGTCATTACAAGCTTCAGTTTCTTTACAAATAACTCTTGTTCTGTACTTTCCCAGCAAACCCAGCAAGCAGTGATTAAAACAAGAAATTGACAAATAGACTTTGTAGATGAAGAAATAGGTCGCTCTTAACTACGCATGATGCAAAGAAAATTACCTATTTAAGACTTACAAACTTTAAAAAATGTTCCATCTGCTATAATTTGATAACATGTTCAAGGCCGGTGATTTTATATGGGAACTTGTCTTGGCATTAATCAGCAATAGGCTGGACTCAGCATATGTATTGTTGAGTGACCCTATTCAGTTTCAAGCCATTTCTCAATTTACGATGGGAATTCAGTAGGTTGAGCAAAATCTACGGAGACTGAGGAGTTGTTGACATTTTGGATCAATTCCTGTATCCCGGATGAGAATGGGGAGAGGAACTAGCCTGTATAAAGAGGAGAGGCGAGGCAGAGGTCAGAAGTGATTGGTACACTGAGAGGGAGTGGGTGTTGTGAACACCAAGGCTACCAGTGCTGGAATCTATAAGGGAACCACTGGGGGCGCGGAGATGAACGGTGTAGGACAGGGACCAGACGAGGGAGTGTGAGAGATCCAATGGGTGAAATATGGGGTGAATAAGTGGATGAAAGTGGGAGGGTGAAGGGGTCAAAAATAGGTCATGGGAAGATGTGGGTGTGTGGAAAAAGGGAAAAATGGGAGTAAGCTTGGAAGGAGAGAGAGTAGTGGGAGGGTTAAAGTACAGATATAAAATGTGCATAAATCCCAGCATGTATTTACAATGTAAACAGCATTATAAAAATGATTTGAAGTGCTTACAAGCCATTACAATGACTGAGGTAATAGATAGAGAGGGGTGAGGGGGCTAACTAAAATGATTGATCAGATTAACTGACTGGGGGAAGAAACTTTTAAGATGGCAGAGTCATCATCAGAGTTTTAAGATGGTTATAGAGCTATGCAGCCCAGAAAGTTACCCAAAGTTTGAAAACTCAATATTCATACTGCTGGGCTGCAGACTACCCAGGTGAAATGTGAGGTGTTGTTCCTCTAGTTTGTGTTGGATTTCACCCTGCCCATGGAGAAGGCTGAGAATGGATAGGTTGGTGTGGAAATGGGAAGGGGGAAAAAGGTCATTTCAACAGGCCACTTCAGACTAATTGTAGGGACATTTAATTTTCCAATTTCAAGTAATTTTCACCTCCATTTCCATTCTCTTTCCCTCCACTTCTCCTCTAGTCTATCTTTTGCCTTTTCCATACCCTTCACATGGCCCCTCCCCAGCACCATTTCTGTCCCCCAACTGGTTCCATCCACCTACCCGTATATTTCACCCACTGGTTCTTCCCTTGCTCACCCCATCACATCAGATCCCAGATTCTCCCCTAATGGTTCCCAGGATCACCTTCCTTGCTTATCAGATTCCAGCACTGATAGCCTTTATGTTCCTGCTTTTCCAAAAACTGTCTACCTTCACCCTTTCCACCCACCTCCTGGGTCCATGTATGAAGTTTTCCAATTCTATTCCTCCCCCTTCCCCAACTGGTTCCACCAGCCTTCAACACTCCCTCCCTCTGCCCTCGGTCCATCAAACTCCTACTAGCCTCCGTCCCACCCATCTTTTTCTACTGGCTATTTCCCTTCTTCTCTTTCAGTCCTGATCCAGGATTTCAACCTGAAACATTGACAATTCCTTTCTCCCCAGAATACTATTCCACCTGCTAAATCCCTCCTTTAATGTTTGTTTATCCCTCCAGATTCCAGCATCTGCAGTCTCTCATGTCAAGAATCTACTTCATTCGCCATATACACTCAGTGGCTGGTGTACCTAATAACTTTGCCACTGATTGTGCGTTTGTGGTCTTCTGCTGCTGTAGCTCATCCACTTCAAGGTTACTCATGTTGTGAGTTCAGAGGGGCTCTTCTGCACACCACTGTTATAACACAGTTATTTGAGTTACGGTCACCTTCTTGTCAGTTTGAACCAGTTTGGCCTTTCTCCTCTGACTTCTCTTATTAACGAGGCTTTTTTTTTGCCTACAGAACTGCCACTCACTGGGATGCTTTGTTTTGTTTGACGCACCATTCTCTGTAAACTGTTGTACACGATCAGCAGTTACTCAAAGCATAGCAACAACAATCATTCCACCATCAAAATCACTAAGATCACATTTCTTCCCCAGTCTGAACAACACCCGAAGCTCTTGAACATGCATTGAGTTACTACCACATGACTGACTGATTGACTAGGCATTTGCAGTAACAAGCAAGTGTACACTGTGTGCAAATTTACATGTATTAGGAATTTGTGGAGGTGTGTTAATATGACACACAACATTCAACAATTATTAATAAAGAATTTAACTTGTTTATAGAGTATGAGGTTAAAGTACAGATATAGTATAAAATATGCACAAGTACAAAAGTACCAGCATGCATTTACAATGTGAATAGCATTATAAAAAGTGGTTTAAAGTGTTTGCAAGCAACACACACAAAATGCTGGAGGAACTCGGCAGGAAAGGCAGAGTGAGCAGTTTCAAGTTCCTGGGTGTCAAGATCTCGGAGGACCTAACCTGGTCCCAACATAGTGATGTAGTTATAAAGAAGGGAAGACATCGACTATACTTCATTGGGACTTTGAAGAGATTTGGTATGTCAACAAATACAATCAAAAACTTCTATAGATGTACCGTGGAGAGCATTCTGACAGGCTGAATCAGTGTCTGGTATGGGGGGCAGGGGCTAGTGCACAGGACCAAAAGAAGCTGCAGAGGGTTGTAAATGTAATCAGCTCCATCTTGGGTACTAGCATACACAGTACCCAGGACATCTTCAGGGAGCGATGTCTCAGAAAGGTAGCGTCCATTATTAAGGACCCCCAGCACCCAGGGCATGCCCTTTTCTCACTGTACCATCAGGTAGGAGGTACTGAAGCCTGAAGGCACACACTGAGCAATTCAGGAACAGCTTCTTCCCCTCTGCCATCTGATTCCTAAATGGACATTGAACCCTTGGACACTACCTCACTTTTTTTAAATATACAGTATTTCTTTTTTTTTGCACATTTTTAATCTATTCAATATATGTATACTGTAATTGATGTATTTATTTATTATTGTTATTTTTTTTCTCTTCTATATTATGTATTGCATTGATCTGCTGCTGTTAAATTAACAAACTTCATGTCACATGCCGGTGATAATAAACCTGATTCTGATTCAACTTTTTGGGCAGAGACCCTCCACCAAGACTTGTTTTTAAAAGTGTTTATGGTGCATTATAGTGACTGAGGTAATAGATGGGTTGGGGGCTAACTAGAATGATTGATCAGATTATCTGCCTGAGAGAAGACACTTTTATTTCAGCATAGAGTAATCATTAGAGTTTTTAAGATTGCTATAGACTTATACAGCCCAGAAACAAGCCCTCCAACCACTAAAATGCCCCATGCAAACTAACCCCATATGCCAGTGCAACTGTCTTTTAAAAGTTGTTCCTAGCTCAACCACTTCCTCTGGAAGCTCATTGTGTAATATGTTGCCACTCAAGTTCCCTTCAAATCTATTTCCTCTTGCTTTTGCTACCCCAGCTCTGGGAAAAAGACTGAGTGCATTCACTTACCTATGCCCCTCATGATCCTATATGTCTCAATAAGATCACCTCTCAGTCCATAAGACCATAAGACAAAAGAGAAGTCAGCCATTCGGCCCATTGAGTCTGCTCTGCCATTTTATCATGAGCTGATCCATTCTCCCATTTAGTCCCACTCCCTCGCCTTCTCACCATAACCTTTGGTGCCTTGGCTACTCAGATACCTATCAATCTCTGCCTTAAATAAACCCAATGACTTGGCCTCCACTGCCGCCCATGGCAACAAATTCCACAGATTCACCACCCTCTGGCTAAAAAAATTTCTTCACATCTCTGTTCTGAATGGGCGCCCTTCAATCTTTAAGTCATGCCCTCTCGTACTAGACTCCCCCACCATGGGAAACGATTTTGCCACATCCACTCTGTCCATGCCTTTCAACATTCAAAATGTTTCTATGAGGTCCCTCCTCATTCTTCCAAACTCCAAGGAGTACAGTCCAAGAGCGGACAAATGTTCCTCATATGTTAACCCTCTCATTCCCGGACTCATTCCAGTGAATCTTCTCTGAACCCTCTCCAACGTCAGCACATCCGTTCTTAAATAATGAGCCCAAAACTGCCCACAGTACTCCAAGTGAGGTTTTACCAGTGCCTTATAGAGCCTCAACATCACATCCCTTTTCCTATACTCTATTCCTCTAGAAATGAATGCCAACATTGCATTCACCTTCTTCACCACCAACTCAACCTGGAGGTTAACCTTAAGGGTATCCTGTACGAGGACTCCCAAGTCCCGTTGCATCTCAGAACTTTGAATTCTCTCCCCATTTAAATAATAGTCTGCCCGTTTATTTCTTCTGCCAAGGTGCATAACCATACACTTTCCAACATTGTATTTCATTTGCCACTTCTTTGCCCATTCTCTCAATCAATCCAAGTCTCTCTGCAGACTCTCTGTTTCCTCAGCACTACCGGCCCCTCCACCTATCTTCGTATCGTCAGCAAACTTAGCCACAAAGCCCTCTATTCCATAATCCAAATCGTTGATGTACAATGTAAAAAGAAGCGGCCCCAACACGGACCCCTGTGGAACACCACTGGTAACCGACAGCCAAACAGAATAGGATCCCTTTATTCCCACTCACTGTTTCCTGCCGATCAGCCAACGCTCTATCCATGTATGTAACTTGCCCGTAATTCCATGGGCTCTTACCTTGTTAAGCAGCCTCATGTGTGGCACCTTGTCAAAGGCCTTCTGAAAATCCAAATATACAACATCCACTGCATCTCCCTTGTCTAGCCTACTTATAATTTCCTCAAAAAATTGCAAGTGGTTTGTCAGGTAGGATTTTCCTTTAAGGAAACCATGCCGAGTTCTGCCTATCTTGTCATATGCCTCTAAGTACTCCGTAACCTCATCCTTGACAATCGACTCCAACAACTTCCCAATCACCAATGTCAAGCTAACAGGTCTATAATTTCCTTTTTGCTTCCTTGCCCCCTTCTTAAATAGCGGAGTGACATTTGCAATCTTCCAGTCCTCCGGAACCATGCCAGAATCTATCGACTTTTGAAAGATCATTGCTAATGCCTCCACATTCTCCACAGCTACTTCCTTCAGAACACAAGGGTGTATTCCATCTGGTCCGGGAGATTTATCTACCCTTAGACTATTCAGCTTCCTGAGTACTTTCTCTGTCGTAATTGTGACTGCGCACATTTCTCTTCCCTGCCACCCTTGAGTATCTGGTATACTGCTGATGTCTTCCTCAGTGAAGACTGATGCAAAATACTTATGCAGTTCCTCCGCCATCTCCTTATCTCCCATTACAATTTCTCCAGCATCATTTTCTATTGGTCCTGTATCTACTCTCACCTGTCTTTTACCCTTTATATGCTTGAAAAAACTTTTAAGTATCCTCTTTGATATTATTTGCTAGCTTCCTTTCATAGTTCATCTTTTCTCTCTTAATGACCTTCTTAGTTTCCTTTTGTAAGCTTTTCAAAACTTCCCAATCTTCTGTCTTCCCACTAATTTTTGCTTCGTTGTATGCCCTCTCCTTTGCTTTAACTTTGGCTTTGACTTTCACTTCTCTTGTCAGCCATGGTTGAATCCTTTTTCCATTTGAAAATTTCTTTTTTGGAATATATCTGTTTTGCACCTTCTTCACTTCTTGCATAAACTCCAGCCACTGCTGCTCTGCTGTCCTTCCTGCTAGCATCCTTTTCCAGTCTCCTAAACTATAAGGAATAAAGTCTAGCCTGTCCAACATTTCACGTAACTCTCTCCCTCAAGTTCTGGCAGCATTCCCTGTAAATCTTTTATGCACTCTTTCCGGTTTAATAAAATCCTTTTTATAGCATGGAATCAAAACTGAGTACTATACGCTGGGTGGCCTCACCAGTACCCTGATGGCCGCACACGACCTCCCTACTTTCATACTCTGTGCCCTGATTTATGAAGATCAGCTTGCCAAAAGTTTTCTTTCCCACCCTGTCTTACCTGTGACTCCACTTTCAGTGAACTATATATTTGAGCTCCAAGGTCCCCTATGTTCTATACCACTCCTCAGGATTCTGTCATTCTCCATGAAAGTCATACCTAGATTTGAGTTTCCAAAATACAACACCTTGCACTTATCCAATTTAAACTCCATTTGCCATTCCTCAGCCTCCTTACTCAGATGATCAAGATGCCCCTGTAATTTTTGATAACCTTCTTTATTGTCCACTGTACCTTCCCCAACTCCCACACTGGAAACACTCCATAAATCTTTCTCTTCCTACAGATGCTGCCTGACCTGCTGTGTTCACCCGCAACTTTGACGTGTGTTGCTTGAATTTCCAGCATCTGCAGAATTCATCATGCTTGCATAATTCTTTCTCTGCTACATTGACAACTGTAGGGTTCCAGCCGAAACGTCGACTGATCGTTTCCACGGATGCTGCCCAACCTGCTGAGTTCCTCCAGCATGTTGTGAGTGTTGCATTGACAACTGTATTGGTTCTGTTCCTGCACCTATACTGAGCTTCTCAATTTCATCACATTTGTCTCAAACTTCCACTCTGCCTTGAAGTTAATTGAGCCTATTTCCAATACCTCTCTCCGCTTTCATGATCTCTCTGCATTCTTCTCTGGAGACAGACCATCTACAAACATCCTTCACAAGATTGTAAAATGTCATTTCCTGTACACACATGTAAAGGAGAACAAAATAATTGTTACTCCTGATCCAATGCAGCACCATAAAGCCAGAATAAGATAAAAGAACCTAATAATAAAAAAAACCATGATAGCTTATACAGTGGTGCTAGAAAGCTTGTGAACCCCATAAAATTTTCTCTATTTCTGCATAATTATGACCTAAAATGTGATCAGATTTTCATGCAAGTCCTAAAACTAGATGAAGAGAACCCAATTATATAAACACAAAAACATTATAAGCAGCACATATTATGTTGTTTGTGTTATTTATTTAATTGGGTTCTTTTTGTCTATTTATTTATTTATATATTGAGAAAATTGTTCCAATGTTACATGTAATTGTTGGAAAAAGCACATGAACTTTTGGGGTAACATCGTCTACAAAAGCTTTTGGAGTTGTGTTCCAATCAACAAGATGGAATTGGAGGTGTGGGTTGTAGAGGTGCCCTGCCCTATGAAAAAGATGCACAAAGTCAGGCTACTGACAGAGGCTGCTGTTCTCAAGAAAGATCTGTTTATGTGCACCATATCTCAATCAAAACAACTTTCAGAGGACCTCAGAAGAATTGTAGAGATGCATGAAGCTGGAAAATGCATTTCTGAAGACCTGCGTGTTCATTAGTCCACAACAGGAGAAAATGTCTACAAGTGGAGGAAACTGAATATTGTTGCTACTCTCCCTAGAAGCAGGCATCTTGCAAAGATCACATGGAGTGCACAATGTGCAGCGGTGAAAGAGGTGAAAACGAACCCAAGAGCAACAGCTAAAGACCTGCAGAAATCTCTAGAATGTGCTAAAGTCTCTGTTCATAGAATGATATTCATGGAAGGTCATGACGGAGGAAACCACTGCTCTCCAAACAAAAAAAATTGCTGCACGTCTCAAGTTTGCAAAGGCCACTTAGATGTTCTACAACACTTCCGGGACAATGTTCTCTGGAAAGATGAGACAAAAGTTGAAATTTCTGGCAGAAATGGACATTGCTGTTTTAGGAGGAAAAAGGGCACTGCACACCAACAGGAAAGTGTCATCCCAACTGTGAAGCATCGTGGAAGGAGCATTATTGTTTGGGGCTGCTTTGCTGATTCAGGGCCTCTACAGCTTGCAATCATTAAGGGAACAATGAATTCAACATTGTATCAAGATACTTAACAGGAGAACTTCAGGGTAGCAGTCGGTCACCTGAAGTTTAATGGAATTTGGATAATGCAACAAGACAAAGATCCAAAAGACACGAGTAAGGCAACAAAAGAATGGATTAAAAAGAACATTTCTTTTTGGAGTGGCCAAGTTAAAGTCCTGACCTTAATCCTATGTTGCGGTAGGACCTGAAGCAAGCAGTTCGTGCAAGGAAGCCCACCAACATCCCAGAGTTGAAGCTGTTCTGTAAGTAGGAATGGCCTAAAATTCATCCCAGCTGATGTGCAGGACTGATCAACAGTTACTGGAAATGTTTGGTTGAAGTTATTGCTATACAAGAGGCATTACTGAAAGCAAAGGTTCACATACTTTTCCCAATGAATGCATGTAATATTGGATCATTTTTCTTAATAAATAAATGAACAAGTATAATGAATAATGATTTTTGTTATTTATTTAATTGGGTTCTCATTATCCAGTTTCAGGACATGTGAAGGTCTGATCACCTTTTAGGTCATATTTATGGAGAAACAGACAACAGGATTCACAAACTAGCACCACTGTATACATAGATTGATTTATGTACCTAAACTGATACTAGGTACAGGAGTGCCTATACATAAGGTGACTTACAGGAATTGATAGAGGTGGTGGCAGGTGTGGAGAGGTGGGTCAGTGGATGGAGGTGTTGATCAGCCTCGCTGCTTGGGGAAAGTAACTGTTTTTAAGTCTGGTGGTCCTGGCATCCATGCTATATAGCCTCATCCCTAATGGGATGGGACAAATAGTCCAGGGGCAGGGTGGGTTCATTCATTATATTATTGGTCTTTTTTCTGACTCCTTTCTGTACATTTGTCATTGATGGTGGGTAGGATGGTGCCAGTGATGTGTTGGGTAGTTTGTCTAGCTGTTGTGTGCCACAGTGTAGTTCACGTACCATGCAGCAATACAGCATGTTAGAATGCCACTCACTGGCTGATTTTTTTCATTTTATTAAAACAAAAATTAAATTAAAAATTAAAATTATTTCTCATGAACTGGATTTTTTATTTGGTGAAGTGACAAAGGAAATTGATCAGGGCAGCCTTGTACACGAGGTTTATATGGACTTCAGCCAGGGCTCCTGCAAGGTCTCTTATAGCCCCTCGCTATGATTTTAGATATACCTGGTCAAACCCTGGAGATACATCTACCTTCCTAGCTTTTAAGACACCCAGTCTCCTCCTCTACTACAATGCAGAATATATAGATCCTAGTTTTGAAGTCTTCATGTATTTCTCCATGGTAACAACAGCGAAGATATTTTCAATAAGGTCCTCGCCCCCCCCCCACATAAAGATGTCCCATGAGGTCTTTGAGGGGCTCTGTTCTTCCACTTCTTACTCTTTCCCCCTTTAATATATTTTATAAAATTTCTTTCGATTTCCCTTAATTTTCTCTGCCACATACACTTTCAGATATTTGCACTTACAGAACCATTTCTTTTCAATGTGGAAGTTCCTCCCCTCAGCTCTGATAAAATTTCAGCTACTCTTACTTCTCTACAGAGGCATTTGCACGGTTGTGTGTCAGTCAGAACCAATTTTCCTTGTTTAATTATTTCTCTGCAACGGTATGAAAGTTTAATACAAAAGAACTGGTAACTGAAGCCCTTCTTATATGTAATGCTTACTAAGTAACTAATTGCAAGGACAAGTTTAATAAAAATGATGAAACAGAATGTAATGCATTAAATAAACATAATTTCTTTTATTTTTAAGTGATTTGCAGAATTTCTGCTCTATGTTTATCTTCAATTGACCTCCTCGGTTTGGGCAATCTATTCTGAGCTTTGCTATGTGGGGAAGCGCGACTGAGGATATACTCCTGCGGAGGAATTAAAAAAAATATTTATCAGAGCTGAGGGGTGGAACTTCCGCATTGAAAAGAAACGGTTACGTAAACGCAGTAACCAGAAAGCGTACGTGGGCTGAGGATAATTGCCGATTGAGCTCCATGCTGATTGGCACATTTCCCATAACATTTGTTTTTGTGTGCGCGCGCGGAGCAATGAGCGTTTAGGGAGAATTGGTAATCAAATCAGTACATTTTTAGCTCTAAAAGAACTAGATGAATAGCGCGCCAGGCAAAAACTTGAATGGACTTGAAATATATTCCTTCCTGAAATGTTTTCACTTTAAATTAATATCCCTGACTCAGGGAGAGCGGAGGCGCATTGCATTTAACCAGATTAACTTTACGGGAAATCAGATGATGTATATATACAGCGCTACACGTATTACAATAGGACGGTCATTTCTCGCCATTGCAATACTCACTACGAACAGCGAATTCTACCGTCATGGTTTACCGACTGCAGAGGGTTTCAAGCCCCAGCAGCAAACCACACTTCATTCTAGGAACTCAACTCCATAAAGTCCCTACATTGCACTGTAGTATTTTGTAGTTTTCACATTTTACCTCAGTCCTAGAAAGGAAGATTATACAATCTCGTGATATAGAAGCTCAAATACAACTTTCTATATAATCTTTCAATATGGGAGCGCTGTAGCCGATCTCTGGAACAAGACGAAACTGCCCACTTAATTTCCCATACCTGCCTGTATGTAAAATAGAGAAATTCTGAAGATTTTAAACTGTGGTGTGATGAGAAAATGACCACAGCTTCTCAACTTCGCCTCTGGAAAGTGACTGATCCCCATAGCTGTGAGAAATTTAAACGTTACTTTTAAAAGCGACTACGAAAAGTATTACTCGGCTCACCAGCAAACAACCCGAATTGGAAGCGACTGTCACTGGATTAATTTATAACTGGCCTATTAATTTACATTACATACCATGGAATATCGATTTCGTACGCCCGGACGTGAACTCAATTAACAATGTTTCCACCCGCAGGGAAGCAGGCCAGCATCTGCCGAAGCGTGTTTATAGAGCAACTTCACGGCTCACTTACCATGCACATCCATAAATCTTAAAATTGCAGATATCATTTCCTGCTGACAACGATGCAAAACACAATGTGCAGATTCATCCACTTGATTGGATCTTTTTATTTTTTGTCTATACTAAGATCTGCGCTTTTACAGCACTGACACTGCCAGAAGAATGCATTTATTACGTGATTGACGCCTTCAATAAATGTATTCCCAGAAACAGTACTTGCTACTTTGGTACCAGCAGAAACATTCCAGGAATTTGACCGCTTCGCGGTAACTCAAAGGAGCTAATTCACTCATACTCAGGTTTGCTGCGTAGATTCCGTGGCCAAACTTGGTTATTAATAGCTGATTGCACCATTGTACCGACAATTGATCAACGGCGAGGGGCATTCCGCTATTGGCTGTACGCTAAATCCTTGTCCCCTCTGAGAAAGAAACTGCTTGAAATTATGGAGTTGAGAACAGTAACAACAAATAGTGAACACAAAGGTATTTATTGTTTTAAATAGCGCAACTGCCAAAGCAAAATCCTAAGAGTGCAAGTTCTTGTGATCTCCGTCCACACACACGCACAAACTAAAACAGTTTTTGTTCGACTTTGAAGAGATAGATTTTCCATTCTGCCGGAAACGATTCATTAACGTGGACAAGAAGTTATTTCAAGTGCGATATTATCGTAATGATTCGTATTATAGTCGTGAAGAATAGTTTCGACTGTTAACTGCTCGTCTCGGTAATATTTAAATGATGGTTGTAAATGAACAAGAGGGCGTGTGTGTATATGAATAATTAAGTAAGCGATTATCAAGATTTCAAACCCAGCACAAACCGTGTACCAGCCAGCGGTGACCCCTGCCTTTTCTCTGCGACGTGGCCTCCTGCAGCAGCCGATTCAAAGCAGTGAAGAGACACCAACTGTCTTCACAAAATCCTCCCACATGAACTGATGAGTAAGCAAGCCACCCAAAATTTCCAGGGGCGAGGTACTTTACACTAGGTCCAATTCAAGCCTTGGGAATGGTCCACGCCCCCTCACTCTGCACAACCTTTTAAAATCACGGCTGATTTGCTAATCCCAATCACATATTATCACCCATCCTCCCATCATTTTACCAGTGAATTTCACCCCTTCATTAAATAGCTTTCTAACTTTATCTTCAAAATAATCTAAAAATTCACTTTGCCACAGATTTCCCAAAAGATTACTATGTTCGGGGGAAAAAAATCACCTAATCTTCAGAGTAAATGGGTCATCCTTTATTTTTAAACTGTACCCTCCATCTCTAGATTCTCCCACAAGAAAAAATATTTTCTGCACATCCATCCCTCGTCTCTAAATTGTCAAATTGCCTTTCTTATTAACTCACATATCATATCTAAAATTTCTTCATAGACAAGCCACCCACTTTAGGGATCAATCTCCCAGTTTTTTTTAATGTATTTTTTTCCTCATGCCCAACAACAGATAATCTTTTCGGAGCTTGGTCCTACCAAGAGGTCAACTGCACGCCTCATGTCCACCTGTGGAGAGTACATAGAAACTCAAACTAAATGGCAGAAGCACAATGCTCCTCAAACTATCTACTCCCATCCTGCCCCAGCCCTGAGAGCATGTAGAACTGAAATAACATGTCATCCTCAATCCCAAAGATTTGGGAATCTAATACACCACACTAACTACAATACTTTGAATTCAAATAAACCTAATCTGAAAAATTGTAGTCTTAATAAGTGAGAAGGTTAAATGAATGACACTTCGAAAAATTGCTACTCAGAAGAAAAAAATCTTTTTTTTCCCTAAAAAAAAGTTCAGTTTCACAAGTATTGACAGTCATCAAACCGTAGAACCCCGATTTCATGAAACACTACTAACACAAAATTGCAAAAGCATATTTTGGTTAAGTATTCAGAAGTGAAAAGTTCTTCCATTTTTATCCAATTTTATTTTGGCAAGTGTGTAATTTCATTTTTATTTAAATGAAAATGTTAAAGATAGACCTGTCAATGAAGTAATTAAAACAGAAAAAAATAATTGTCAAACTGAGCAGGATCTAGAGAAAAAGGGTTTAACATTTCCATTTGGGGGCTTTCATCAGAACACACACGATTAAAAGTTTCTCTCTTCTCTGACACTGCCCATCCAACTTAATACTTCCAGTGCTTTTATTTCAGGATTTCCCAAAATCTATAGAGCTTTTTGCTTATCAAGTACTCTTGCTCAGCTATGCTTGCACATTTTGAACCTATCAATAAATGTTAATTAAATATTTAAGAACTTTTCATTAAGATTATTTAAAATGCTAAAACATGTCCAATATTTTTTTAAAATATGGTGTATTGCCATTGCAATTTAAAACTGTTGAATATTAACTATAACAGACTGTAAATAAAGGAATTTAGAACCACCTAATTGGATGGAATAGTTGAGAGACGATCATTATTGCTTCAGAAAACATTTAATTGAAATGTGTAATATGTCTTTAAAATTATACATTTACTTAGCGATCAATTAAACAAACAGGAAACTAATGGCATGATGAAGGAATCCCTAAACACTGCCAGTGATGGAGGACATTCATTGTTGCCCTAAATGCCAGCAGCATAATGGGCAATAAGTTATCAATTAAAATTAAAGTCAGTTAAACAGGTATTAGCTCTGGAGGGGTCCTTGAATGATAGAAAGTAGTATCAGAAAAGTGAGTTTGTAATTTTACCTCCCACACAATTCACATATACAAGTGACATGGGGTGAAGAGGGGAAGGAGGACAGATTCTTCTTTGCTTGCTGACACCCAGAATTCTGTCACTATAGTGCTCTGTTGTTACTTGGAATATCACTTCCTTTGATGAGGAGGTGGAAAAAAATTACTGCAGGTAGAACTTACACAGTGCAAAGCACATCTTACAATATACATCAGAAATGGCTACATCACAAAATGTTTGAAATTTTAATGAACTGAATGTTCAAATGCTTTTGCCAAATTAATTTGGAAAATTAACTCAAACCACTTAATCTGTGTCCATCAAAATTACCTTGTTATTTGAACCAACATATTATTGAAATGTGTCCGAGGATAATGTGCATGGTATAATATACAAGAATAACCTAAACTTACCTTTGTGACTGTTCCTCCAATTGAACTCAGAAATAAATGAACTTTGTGTCCTGCAAGTCATACCCAATCCCATTCAGGCTTTCCCATTATTTCTTTTAAAAAAACATACAAGATAACAGACTTGTATTACTTTGTACCTTTCATGAACTCAGGAAATGCACCAACTAAATTCTCCAGTTCCTCATCAAGATTGTGTCATGTGATCTCTCCACCCGCTTCCCCCACCACCATCCACCTGCAAGAGCAAGTGGAATCTCAGTTCAACAGTTCATGAGAAAGTCAATGCCAACCAAAACTTTAGATTTCGATATGAATTTGCAACTCGACTCTGGGAAATACTGACAAGCCAAATTTGCAGAACATGGGAATGTGACTGTAATTTACAAATTGTACAGAAATGTCAATGTCAAATGCATTTAAAATTTAGATAAGCAGAAATAACATTTAATCAGATAGACAGAACTGGACATAGAGTGGATTAATATAATGTGCATTCAATGGTATAATATTAGAGCCTAACATTTATCTAGAAATACAACTTGCTAGGATTCATATGCATTTCAAATCACATTATGTAAAGTAAGATAAAAGATCCTGGGCTACACTATTAATCCATTAAACTTTCTGCCATGCTTTCCAAATTTAAAGCAGGTCTACCACAAGGTAGTGGCAAAGGCTTGCCACTGTAGTCTGAGTAGTGGCAAAAGGAATAGTATGGGTAAGAAATATTATCACAGTGTAAGGTCTAGGGTTGAGCTCTTATGTTTCAAAGCTTAATAAACTCAGTTAATGGTCAACCAAGAAGTGAAGTGAACCATGAAACAAATCTTTAAGTCCATTAAAAAAAATACCCTCAACTTCACATTGGCCCTTCAAAAAAAAAAACAAAAATATCCCAAAACTTTGTAATTTCAGCCAAAACAGAGTGATTTTTCTTGTAATTATGTTTTTGAGAGGGGTGATATTAGCAAGTATGAAGGTGATAGGACAATATGAACAATGAAGTTGGGTGTTTATATTTGGGTAAGAAGAGTTAGGTAACTGTGGATGGCCTGGCCAATATTTTCCATCAATTCCAACAGCGTCCTGTACCTGAAAGATTACTGTTCTCTTTCCATGGGGTCCCGCTTCTGTATTTTCAGCATTTTCTGTTTTTATATTTAAGTAAATGCAAGTCTGATTTTAATCAAGAAGCAACAGGTCATTTTTTTTCTTGTATATTTTACCATTAAAACATATTTGAGAAAGCAGGTATGGCTGGGTATGACTTGGGACAGTGAAGTTTTTGTTTTTGAATTTAGTGGCAGGGACATCCCATGGACAAGTTTGGAAAGCAAATTTGTGCAAATAAAGATGAACAAATACAACATGAAAGTTTGGGAACTGGGTGGTCAGGAATATTCATGGTTTGAAATGATTGCCTGACTGAAGAAAAGTAGCAGAAACAGAATTTCAGTCTCATTGATCAACAAATTAATTAATCTTCGATGGAGAAAATTGAGTACAGTAAATATTTTTAAACAGAGAAAAGTTATATGTGTGGAATAAAAAAAATACTCTCAAGAGCTGGACCTAAGACTAATAAAGGTCATTCAGGAAGGTCTCGGTGTATTACTTAATCAGTTGTTACCTGCATTAAGTCTCTGCCTTTTGAACATGAGGGAATACAAACAAAGGTTTAACTAGGGAACAGCTAGGTTGATAGAAAGTAATGGTTTTTAAATGGGAATCAGTGTATCAAAGGTGGAAGCATGAATATCTTTGAGAAAATCTGTTACTGCAGAAATTCTGTGGTGAATGGAGGGCCAAGCTGGCCTGTTGAGAATTTGAATTCCAGTGGTACGCAAGTCAAAGTATAGCTTTTCTAAGGATCAGTATAAAATGAATATTGTATGCAAAGCAACAGAATATCACTAACCCAAACCATACTCTATCATCAAACGCAGTAGCAAAATAAACAAGATGCTCCATTGATTTTCATTTTCAAAATTTCTGAGGAGTTTCCCCAGTTTATTAAAGTAGTGTTGGCAGAAACGCCAGAGAAAACTTAAAAATTGTTTGGAAACACCATCAACATTTCTAATCTTACACCATGGTTACCCAGACAACTCTGACAAGTCAGTTAGCAGAGTAAGTTCCAATTTCCATCAGACATAGAGCAGCTGTGGGAAGGTCCTACATTCAAATACTGAACTATTCTTCTATAACAGCACTCAAAACCAGTCACTGGTCAATATAATCCCATTACCCAACATTTACCATGACTAACAGCCTAATATAGAACTTCTCCCAAACACCTCAGATCTGAAGACGATTGAGGAAGCCTCAGATATCAAGAGGAACTCAATTTTGCATTTTAGTCAGTTTTGTTTTCTTTCCGTGTTAAATCAAAAGGATGTGCTTGCTGTAAAAACCTGTACTCTTTAAATAGTTGGCAATTTTATCAGAAAATTTATAACTGGATATTGCTCATTATGATGTCTGTAAGAGTGCAGCTGTGGCACACCTTCACGCTTAAAAAAAATTATGATTGGATATATTTTTATCTTCCCCTTTACATTATTCCTTTGAACTGAATCTGAAACTAATGTGGTTTAGTGATCATTTTACTTCCAAAAAAAAATTCCCTGCAGGCAAAATTAAAAAGGCTTTTTCAACTGTTTTACAGGTTAAATACAGTTATTAATTCATTTATTCGCTCCCAAAATGTTTTGATAGAAATATTCATAATACATATTAGTCAATAAGAAATCACTATTTTTTAATAATGAATCCTGTAATGAGATGTTGAAGCCTCTGCTTCCACTAAAATATTTTTTAAAAACTTCCGGTGTGATAACTTGCAATATCTTCAGTACGACAGTCACTGTCTTACTTTAATGACTCAATGATATGTATAGCAGAAAACTTTCAGTGCATTGGAAGTTAGACTATATCTGAATTTTCCTTCTCCAAACATGCCCTGATTGAAAACTACCACCAACATTAGCTTCTCTTTGCAATGCCACAGGAGTTTAACAAGGGCAAGTAGGCCACATATGTCTACAAATATCAACTCAATCAAAAATATGCTCAAATATTTCAAAAAGGGCCTGAACGTAAGTCATGCACATTCTCCAATAATGAACACTGAATATGAATCAAATATCTTGCTGCTATTTTCCATTCCATCAGTAGCAAAAGGAGTACAGAAAAATGGGAGGAGGCGGCAAATAGTTCAAGATTGGTGTGCTACTCAAAGCGATCATGGTTGATCTACCGTATGTAAATCTTTCTTGTGCCAATTCCCTATTGCCAAGATTTCCACAAAAGCACGCCTACCCGTTTTTAAGTACCATGAGGATTTTTGCGTGTAAAGAACTGATTTTTTTTTTTTTAAAAAGAGCGAATGGTTCAGAGATTAGAACAGTCCAGCACAAAAATAGGCTCTTTGTGCCACAATCTCCATAGCAACTATGATGTCAAGTTAAATGGCCTGCTCTCATCCATATCCCACAATTCCTTGCCTCTTCATGTGGTTGTCTAAATTCCTCATAAACACTGCACTCACATCGACATCCATCAATATACTGGGGAACACAGATTAAAAATACCTGCAAGCACTTTATTTTCCATGGGTATGAATAAACAGCAACAAAGGAACCATGTACTACTTGTTCATAGAATCAGGAATGTATAGCACAGGAATAGGTCCTTCCATACCACCTCATCCACATTGACTCTATGCTAATCACACCTGGCTGCATTAGATCCATATCCTATCTTTCCCTTGCAAGTGCATGTCCAATTACCTTTTAAACATTGTATCTGCCTCCATTACCTTGAAGCTTGTTCCAGATATTTACTACTCTCTTCGTGTGGGGAAAAACTTGCCTCTCAGATGAATGTTAATTTCTCCCCTCTTAAATTTGTACCCTGTATTTCTACGTCCCCCTCACTGGGACAAAATTTTGACTATCTACTTATCTAAGTCTACCATTTTATAAATCTCCAAGATCATTTGTCAGCCTCATATATTCCAATGAGAATAAACTTGACCTATCCAATTTCTTCACTTAACTAGAGACCTCCATTCCAAGCAATATCCTGGTGCCTATTTTCTGCACAAACTCTATTAACTATTACAACCTTCCTGCAGTGTGACAACCAGAACTGTACAGACTATTCTATAACTGCTGCCTAACCATGCAAAACATTTAAATATTTCACATTTTCTTATGACCATTCAGCCCACTGAGCTTATGCCAGAGCAGAACAATCCCAGTAATACTGTTATCCCACTTATTCCCCATAACCTCCTCATATATCCATCAACAAAGCTAATTTACCACAGCTAATTAACTAAAAACCAGCACGTTTTTGGGACATGGGAAGGAACTGAGTATCGAAAGGGAAACTCACTTTGTCAAGTGTGAGAACATGTAAGCTTCATACTTTATCCCTTCACCTTCACTCTTGCTACCATTCATAGAACATAGAAATCTACAGCACATTACAGGCCCTTCGGCCCACAATGTTGTGCCGACCATGTAACCTACTCTAGAACCTACCTGGAATTTCCCAAGCACATAGCCCTCTATTTTTCTAAGCTCTATGTACTTATCTAAGAGGCTCTTAAAGGACCCAATTGTATCTGCAACCTCCATTATCTCCAACCTCCCTCTAACGCCAAAATTCCTTAAACACATTGTAACTCACCAATCCAGAGCTACGAAGATTTCACCACAGTCAGCTCTGTATCAGTTTCATTGATTGACAGTGCACCTGTGAGCACCATAGGACATCTATGCATTGTTGTAAGGTCAGTGAAATTATTTTTCAGGAAAATTATATTTTAGTTGTTCCTTGCCCTCTTTTTTAAAGCTGTCCCTTGTGGTTCATATCAATCCTGGTTATCCACTGAGCTTGCTGGCTCTGAGAGCCAAACAAGGATTGATTTGGGCCGTCACAAGTCTGAGGCAGCTGCTCTACCTGCTGTAACACTGTTACTGCCTTGCACAAAGTTGGCACTTCAAGTTGAGCACTTCAAGTTCTGCACACAATTTCAACCAACACTTCATGTGTAAGAACAAAGTCAGAACAAAAATTTAAAGTAAAACTGATGGAGTTAATTGGTTTGTGGACAAGTTTGCAGACGATACTAAAATAGTTGGAGGGTTAGGAGGTGTTGAGTCTGCCGAAATGCTTGGACAGGTTGGGAAAGTGGACAAAGAAGTGGCAGATGGAATACAGTGCAGGGAAGTGTATGGTTACGTACATTCGTAAAAGGAATAAAGGCATAAACTATTTTCTAAACTGGCAGCAAATTCAGAAATCAGAGGGGCAAAGGAACTTGACAGTCCTCGTGCAAACTGCCCTAGAGATTAACTTGCAGATTGAGTCAGTGGTTAAGGATGGTAAATGTAACATTAGCATTCATTTCAAAAGGACTAGAATGTAAACACAAGGGTGTAATGACTAGGCTTTAGAAGGCACTGGTCAAACTACACCTGGAGTATTATGAGCAGTTTTGTGCTCTTTATATAAGAAAGGATGTACTGGCTTTGGAGAGGGTCCAGTGGAGGTTCACAAAAACTAGCCTGCAAAATAACAGGGTTAATGCATAAGAAGTGCTTGATTTAGAAGCATGACGGAGCATCTCATTGAAACCTACTGAAAACTGAAAGGCCTAGATAAAGTGGACATGAGCCCTCTGGTGGATCCCAGGGTGGGGGCGTCTAGGGCACAGCCTCAGAATACAAGGACACCCTTTTAGAACAAAGATGAGAAGGAATTTATTTAGCCAGAAAGTGGTGAATCTGTGGAATTCATTGCCACAGACAACTGTAGAGGCCAAGTCATTGGGTACAGGAGGTTGACAGGTTCTTGATTAGAGAGAATGGCAAAAGTTATGGGGAAAAAGCAGGAGAATGGGGCTGAGAAGGATAATAAATCAGCCATATGGAATGGCAGAGCAGACTTGATGGGCCAAATAGCCTAATTCTGCTCCAATGTCTTATGGAAATTCATCCTTTCATCAATACTGAATTAAAAAACACCAGCAAAATTCCAGAAAATTTCTAGCTGTTAAAATACTCCCTTCAGCAGTACACCACGCATCTAAAATTAGAAGTGAAATAAATGGATAATACAAATTGTAATAGGACAAAATATCTTGTAAAGTTTCCCAATACACAAGAACTTCTGTAATAAAGCTGCATACATTGTATAGTCATAGAGATCTGCTCTTTACTTTGCTTTTTAATCTGCAAAATCATGTTCACATTTGTCACAAAATAATTCACAAACAAAATCAGTTTTTGAATATTTTACCACAATGAACAATTTAACCAGGTCACTCCATCAGTTCCACCTGTGATGGTGAAGCATTCAGCAGACCAATTTCCAGAATATTTTTTTTTCTATTCAATTCCAAAATGGAACTGAGAAGGAAGTAACCTACCAGCAGGTTCTGGGGTGAGTATTTCACGAATCCAATACATGTTCCTTCTCATATCTTTGCAAGGGCTCTGATGTCCAGGTGGCTGCCATCCTTCAGTTATCACAGTACTGTACCTTGAGAATGGACAGCATCAGCACTGTGATAACTGAGCCAGGGCAGCCAGAGAGTCACTCCCTGTCAGCATTCAGCTGCCGTCAAGGTTCTTAGCTGAAAAACCAAAGATACATTGCCATATTCAAGTGTTTCATAGTAAACCCTTATCTAATTATAGTGTGAAGTTAAGTTGGGAAGATTTATACATTTTACATTTCAAGCTATTGCTTTCTCCAACAGGCAACTCAACACTTTTGCATGTTGACTTGAACTTAGTTCAGGATGTTCATTGCCAAAATCCGTTTCATTTCCTTGTATTCTGCCAACTTTTCCATATTTGTATGGTAAGGCTCATGGACTCAAGCCTATGTAACTAGTAAACCAACTCTTGACCTCACAGTATTCACATACTTTTTCTTATACAGAGGAATCAATCAATAATATATAATCAAGAAAAACTGAGTCCAAATGTGGCAGGGCCAACTCACAATCCATTCAGTGCTTTGCCCATTTGAGAACACTTATTTGGAAGACCAAGTCTGTTCCCATCTCTTTGCATCAGTTCTTTATCCCACATATATTGTTTAGTGAGTATCATTAGCAAACCATCAACATAAATCTCTAATTGCTTTACAGAAGATGAGGCTGGCCACTACCTTGAACTGCTGCAGCTCTTTGATGAGGGTGGAGAGCTCCAAGATTTTGTCTCAGCAATGATGAAGCAGTAACAATATATTTCATTTGGAGGGATATCTGCAGGTAGTGGCATGCCTTCAGGTATGTTGTTGGACCTAGTGATGTAGGTTATGAGTTTGAGTATTGTAGATGGGATACTAGACAGACCATTTATCACTAAAGGTTACTGGAGTTGCACTCATCCAAGCATGTGCACAACCCTGACGTATGTCTTGCAGATGGTGGAAGGGCTTTGAGTAGATAGGAAGCAAGTCACTCTCCATAGAATACCTAGCCTTTGAATTCTGTGTTTCTGCCAGGTGCATGGTGTTACACTGCACCATAAATGTGCTTAGTTCTATCACTAAAAAGGATAGATTTGGTGATGGATATGGAGTCCAAAAGTACAAGTCACTTGAAATACCAATGTGGATTAATAAATCAAAGCACTCTGCTCATCTCCAAATGGATATTTGCATTAATTATTTTATTTGAACTTGGCTAGACCTGGAATACTGTGAAAGGTTCATATACGAGTACATAGCAATGGTCGATGAAAGGTGCGAAAACAAACAGGAGATCACCAGAACTGAGAAGTTATATACATTTCCAGATACAAGAGAGAGAGGCAACTTAACAATTAGATCTTCAACATTCTGAAAAACTTGATAGAGAATAAATGGAGATGTAGTTTCTACTTGCAGAGAAGGCATGTACATGGTCATGCATAGAAAATTTAAAAGACATTTATTTACGCAACGTATTACTGGAACATGCAGCCAGGTGTCATACAAAAATGGTTTAGGTGAATAAGCAATCATGCATTTAAGAGGAAGTTAGATAAACAGATAGAGCAAAAAAAAAGGAACAGGATGATATTTTTTACTGAGGTTAGATGTAGAATGGTGGAAGGAGATGCACAACAAACACTAAAATTGAGATGGCGGTGAAGTAAACAGCCTGATCTTGGACTTGCATCAGATACCAAATGGAATGAGGATTAACACTCTGAAGACAGTCCCACATCATCTTACTCATTTATGTACCAGGGCAGGGCAATTATTTATAGAGACAGCATCCCTGTATTAATTTGAAATAAGATACATATGACAGCCAAGGTAAAGAGAAGCTGCAGATACAGTAATCTAATATAAATTTATTCTGATTGCCCCAGGACTATACCTGAAATAAAATTAATTCTGCATTCACTTACCTAACACCAAGGCTATTGAAAATGAAGAAAGAATACTTCAGGATTATTTTTACTGCAGCCAATACAAAAAAAAACTTCCTATTGGTTTGGACGGTTTCACTTTCAGCAACATGTACGTTTTAAGTCAGTTATCATACCTTACTCAACCGACAAAGACACACTATACCACATCAGACTATAGTGTGTGGTATGCTAATTGGATAGTGTGAATCTGGATGTTTATAAACACGACACTGTGACCTACATAAAGTGCTACAATCAGTGAATGTCTTGGCGGTTTTGAAATTTGATTGGCTTTTAATTTAAATCACATTTTCCCAATTTAAAAATACTGAAGCAGTTTTTAAGTTTTTCCATTCCCTCTTGAAGGTGTTGCGTCAACTGCTCTGAGACGCTGCCTGAGGTGTCTGAATTTCATCATATTTTGATAGCTCTGCTCAGCCTTCAGGCAGACATCAAAGCCACCATACTTTGTTGAGTTCTGTTGCAGCATAAATGGAAGCCAGACACTCAAGCTGGAGAAAATATTTAAAACTTAGAAACAGACTAAAAATAGCAAAAATTTTCTCCTATGGATTACACTGGATGCCTTCTGCTGTCAAACAGAATTACTTCATAGCAATTCTTCCCTTTAGAAAGGACTTAGTTTATATTTAGAAAAACAGAAGTTACTTCAGTAGCCTACAAATGAAAGCAGCTCTTGGAAAAGCATTGAGCTCTGAAGATTCAGGGTAGTTAACAATTCGGCTTCACTGTTTGCAAGATTGAGGGCCAGCACAATGACCTTTGCTGGGACATGCACATGTGATTGTCAGCCTAAGCAAAATTTGCCAAAAATATGCCTCCTCTGATGAATATCCAGGCACACTCAGTGACCAGCACTGTAAGGACACACTCTAAGGTAATTGAGCTCACCTACCATTTCTAGAAACATAGCCCAACAAAGCTAGAGGTGGAAAGAAATGCCAAAGTGCAAAGGTATAGGGTTGAACAACAGCAGCTGGCCATTGAACAAAATAAAGCTCCATCTATAAAATCATCAGCTTTGAAAAGCACTTCCAGATGGCCTAGGGAAGTTCAAACATTGAGAAAGGAAAAAAAGAGAACTGAAAATTGACACTGGAACAGATTCTTGTCCTATTGCAAGACCAAAGATAATGAAACCATGCAAGGCAACTGACTGACCATGTACCATAGTATTTAGAAGGGGAAACTGCAGGATGAAAGAGTACCAAAACTACCACAGATCCTGAAGCTGTCAGATTTGTTTCACTTTTTGGACAACCATGATACAGCCAGGAAATGGAAATAATAAGGAAAACCACAGCAGCATTTGGTAGCGTAGGAATGTAGGTAGGATATTTATTAGTGAAGTTACAAGTAAAGAAACTATTCATATGTATTGTTTACCAAATTTATGCTGAGCCCCTTCAGAAATCACTGTGAAGTAAGATCTCAGCTGCAAGTTGTAGTTCATTTCAAAACCAGCAACATAAGAAAAAGGATTCAAGTCTTGCAAAGACAACAGGAGTTTAGACAGAGGTTCCGAATTAATTTTAAAAACATGACCTAGGAATTACCATTATGCCAAAGCATGCACAGACATATGTGAGTATGATTCTATTGATGAAATTGATCACATTCCTGTTGTCACTTAAGAGACGAGCAGAGCTGACCAAATTACTCAAGTGTTGACTTCAACTTTGCAGTAGGTTTAATCTAATACAGTTTAGGTTCCAAGTCAAGTTGGCAACTTGGAAACAACAAAGAATGTGGAATAAAATGACAACTGAGGTGTATACTTTCCAAGCCTTGCCCTGCCAAATGCAAGTTCCTTTGAACTTTATAGTACTGCAGTGGAGAGCAGATCTAGATTGCATGCTCTAATATTTTGGATTGCAGCTTGAAGAGATAACGTTCTAATTTAGGGATATACATGCTGTCATTGGGGCAGGTCTGATACTAAAGCATGCAGATTTACAAGAGGCAAGTGGCTCAGCATTAATCTTTATCATTAGTCTTGCTTCCAATTCATCTGTTCTTTTGTTCTGTAATTCAAGCAACACTCAAAAGATTAGTCTCCAATTTGCAGGCAGGATGAGGTAGGGAATATAAAATATTTAGAGGAAGATATGCAGTAGTTAGCTGTAGTTATTATCGAAGGAAACACTGGGTTAAATCTTTTAAGGTTCATGGAAAATCTATCAGAACAAAACAGAAGTGGATGCAATGGCGTTAATGAAGAAAAACCTGAAGATGCAACAGAAATTCTATGTCAAGAAAACTGGGACCGAATACTTCAAGATGGCAAATGACAATTCACTCTTCACAATAGTTATTGGTAAGCTGCCTGGCCTGCTGAGTTCCTCCAGCATTTTGTGTATTTTGCTCAGATTTCCAGCATCTGCAGATTTTCTCTTGCTGGTAGATACAGTGTATTTAGTTTTCTAAAAGGTGTCTGACAAGGTGCCACATCTGAGGCTGGTGAATGAATTAAAATCCAAGGTATTGGAGAAAATGTTTTTACCACAGGTTGTTTTCTACGTGACAGCCAGTTTTCAACAGACAGGTTTATGAGAACATGAGAAGAGTAAGAATAAGATTAATATAGCATTGCTTTAAGTGGGT
Source organism: Mobula birostris (assembly GCF_030028105.1). Taxonomy (NCBI): domain Eukaryota; kingdom Metazoa; phylum Chordata; class Chondrichthyes; order Myliobatiformes; family Myliobatidae; genus Mobula; species Mobula birostris. Next base: position 61,693,427 of record NC_092381.1, on the reverse strand, counting down.
GGTCGATAGTCAGTGCAAATCTGATGAGCAGAAGAGTCTGTTTCCTGCTGCCAGTTTTCAGGTTGGAGGGTTGTAGTTAATGGAGTATTCCAAGTATGGGTCTTGGCCTTCACTAATTTATTATTTATATTAATGTCCCAGATGAAGGAAAAAACTAATATTTCCAAGTCTGCTGATGTTACGAATGTCGTGTGGAAGACATGGTGATCCTGTAACAAAATATTAATAGATTGAGTGAAAACCTGGAAATAAAATTGAAGGTGAGGTCATGGTATTAGGAACTATTAAAGATGGATTAATATCTTACTGGGGAGAGACTGAAAATGGGTGAAATTCAGAAGGATCTAGGTGGAGTAGTACATTAATCACAAAATGTTAGCAGGTAGATACATTAAGTAGTTTAAAAAAGAAAATAGATTTTTTTCCTTTATTGTGAAGGGGGTTAAGGTTTAAGAATAAGGAGCTTTTGTTACAGTTGTACACAGAACTGCTGAGGTCACACCTGGAATAATATCCAGAGTTTGGCCTAATATACGCAGTAACATTGCAGGCTGCACAAAGGAGATCCCCAGACAAATTCACTGGATGAGGGTGTTGTCTTCTCAAGACAGGCTACACAGGGTTGGATCTGTACTCCCAGGCGCTCAGTAGAATAGGAAGTAAAGGCAGCCAAGTATGCAAGATCCTAAGGAGACTTGACAGGGGAAATGTTGGGAGAGTCACGAAGAAGGGCACACAACTATAAAATATGGATCTCATCATTTCAAACTGACGACAGAAATGTCTCCGCTCTTCTATGGAATTCTTTGCCCGAGGGCAATGGAAGTCAGATCATTAAATATTTGAACCATGACCTTTCTCAGGATGGTACAGCCTAGTGAATGGTGACCGTCAGTGAGGATGCGTATCATTACTCATTTATATGTGAAAATCGTCAATTATTGGAGCAATATCAGAATGTACTGATGTAACCAAATTGGTAAGGGAATTAAAATACTAAATCTGGATGCAACAGGATGGATGATAGGTCTTATGCACTGTTTAAAAATGATAACCAGCAGATTTTGAAAGCAGTTGATGGTTGGAAAGAGTGTATCAGCAGGAACTAAAAGAGCAAAATGTTTATAGAGTGCTGTATTGCAATATTTTAATAAGCAACAACTTGCTATCAATCATTGCTATCACTCTTTGGGTAAAGTTAATCAAGTGTTTTATCTATAATTTTGTTACTTCAATAATTCTAAAGAACCACAAGGTGTCCTCAGTAAGATTTATAACCAGAAAACAAAAAAGCGGTTTAAATAATGTTATATAATTTTGTAGGCATTTAAAAAAACATTAAAATTTGGCATCTCCATTGACATTGGAAATACCATGGAAAATAAAACCTACAAATTGCTAAAGCACGGATGTGTGCAAATTCATAGCATTCAGTTATGGTATTTATACAGATTTGTTTCTCAAGTTCCATGCTTTGAACCAACTGATTTAAAGACCAAATGCAAACTTGGCTTTGCTGTAAACAGACTTGAACAAAATCTGGAATACAAATCAGCCAGATTGCTGGAAACATCTTCATAATTTATTTTTCTTTTTGCACAAATCCTTGGCTCACTTACTTGGCAGTGGTGAGGATACACCACATTGTCAAAGCTGTTGTTTTTAGGGTGTAATGTTAAACCAATATTCTTCTGATCTCTTGCAAAAACCCCATTTCATATCTCTAATAAGAACAGCAGGTTCATTCCCAGCCTTTGCCCAATTATCATCTCCCCAAAACATCATAAAAATAGATCATCTGACATTAGCACACTGCTTCTTTGGGAAAGCTTACAGCCCAGAAGTTGTTACTGTGTTACCTACAAGTGATTACATTTCAGAAAGTTATTCAATTATAAACCTACTTGGGAGAAAAATGCAAAGTAAATGCAAGTGTTTCTTTCAGAAGAATGGCATTTTTACCAGTCTCACAGAACTGGATATTTAAACAATGGCTTCAGGTCCAGAACTGGGGTGGGAAGGAAAAAACGATCAGACAAGATTCTTTCTGCACTTGGCCATGGCTACCATCCTTGCTCCAGCAGCTGAAAACCTGACAAAGCTCTCAGCCACAGGTCAAAAGTGCTCACTTGGGACTCATGTCAAAAAGCATATGGTAATTCCACGTAGAGAATAGGGAGGAAAGAGGACTGGGTGGAAGAGGTGGAAGAAGTGCACTGCATGATCCAGACCCTGCACTCAGCATCATTCAATCTCCCAAATTCTGACCTCCACTCATCCCAGGGAGATCAGAGTCGTGAGAACTTCCAAATTATGATAAAACAAACAGACAAAAAAAAAATCATTCTTGAGCAAATTCTCAATGGTATTTTTGTCTTTTCATCCACTATTGATTAGAAATAGAGATCAGCTAAAAGCAAATTTATTGTATTAATTGGATAACAATAACCCTTTTTGTTTAACATTTAGAGCTGAGGGAATCCTGCACCTACATCTCTGATAACATCATACAAAAAGCACTCATTACGTTAATACGGGTATACAGACTCAGGACTATTATGCCACTTTAATTTACTGCCAGGCACCCACTACCCACAGTATTACTGCTGTAGAACTCCGCACCTGAAGGCTTAGAATGCGAATAGATATGCAGCCACTTGAAAAGATTACATAAAGTGGGCAATATAGGATCATTTGGACAAACTAAAGCTGATCTTTACTTCCAATTTGCTTGCCACATTGTAGCCTTTCAGTTATTTATTCCCCCCCCCCCCACCTTTGGTGTGCACTTGTCTAGTTTTAAGGATCTAAGCCATTTTGCAGTGTGAGTTCTACATAACCATGCTTAGTAAAAATCTCCGAATGGAATCACTGGAATCCATCTATGCCCCCTCTAGATTTGAATTCTCCAACCTATTCATGATACTTGCACCAGTGAAAGGTTCAAATACTTACCAGTTTACATATGAAAGTGCTTTTCAGTCTTCATTTCAATTAGTTTTTCCATTTTTGTTCTGTTAAAATCCACGAACAACTTCTTGACAGTGATAAAACTGTTATATTCTCAGCAAACCATTTTAATTTTATAACATGGCTTTCAAAAGGTTCATGTACACAGACTAACAACCAAATGAAGTAGATAGAATACACTCCACAATAGTATAATGGGTAGTCTTGGAGGGAAAATCTCAAATTAGTAGAATTACAAGCAGCTTTCAAAGTGTGGACTTTTTTTGCTATTGATGATTCATTTGCAATTTATCATAAAAAGTTTATGTTGAAGTTTTGCCTATTTTTTTAGAAACTAAAAATACTGAATTTTATTAAAGTCATTAACTGAAAAACAATCCTAAACTGAACCAATAACGAAATTGAAAAGTGCAAGCACCAATTCTTAGCTGAATTGAAGAAGGGCAGAAGTGAAGGTGCAGGAAACCATCAAAGTTGAAAAGGATGTTATGGAAAGTAGATAAATATGAAAGCTGTAGTTCAGGTAAGGCTAAACTTTGATTCAGAGGCCTATAAAAGTGTAATTTCACTTTATCACTTCCATATTTTGACAAGACCAGAGTATCACTAAATGAAGTTGCAAATCTTGACAGCATCTCTGCAACAACAAATCTTCTGCCTCATTGTTATCATTGTTGAAAGACTGAACATAAACAAATGGGGGAGGGGGGGCAAGAGAAAATATAAACTTTGTTACTTCAAACTATTGCTGGAGTTAGTATTAAACTGTAACAACTTATGTTAACACCTCGCTACAAAAATGATCATTTTCATTCATGGGCTTTCAAGCAAAAGCAGAGATAGAATCTAGGTTTAACAATATGAGAAAGTCCCTACACTTACTGATGCAGTACAACCCTTATGAAATAGAAGAGCATAGCAAAGATACAGAGAAACCATTGGTTAAGAATGTAACAAGAACTGCTATATCACAAGAAATTAAAGCCATTCTGCATATTGTCCAGCACTCACTCTTTGCTCCCCCTTCCTATCTGAAAGATGCATGCTCAGGATGACCTCCACTTCCATGGGTGCTGGTTAGTCTCTTGCACCTTGTTCAAGTGACCATGGGCAAACAGAACCAATGTATTGGTAGACATTTAATCATAGAAAGCATCACAAACAGGTCTGATGTTTAAAACTGTACTACTTATTTGTTTGTTAAACTTGTAGCCCTTGACTTATTATCAAGGTTTTTAATTTTGTTAAAATAATGCACAGTGCCTGGCCTCCCATTCTCCCCTCATTTTAAACATCAGTTCCTTTGAAGTTCTGTTTCTGATTTACATTGGTCTAAAATCTGTGGATAAGAATTTAAAATGAAGAATGCAGGACCAGGAACTAATAAACATCCTTCTTTCACAGGCCAATAAATGCTACTGAATACCAATTCTAGAGAAGGAATCATGAATCACTTCAGTCCTATAATGCTAGGGGATCAGGGCCACATGATTTACAGCCAGCAACAAAGTAGGAATGAGGACACACTTTCAGGTTTGGGGATCAGGTCATCTTGCTCCTTTTGCTGGCTGCTCTTTTCTCTACAAGTGGATCAGGAGGTGGTGTCATTCAGGCATGTCACAAACATTGCAGCATCCTTCCAATTTAAGCATTGTAAATGGTGAAAACACTTTTTATTTCACTAAATAAAGCAAGCCACACCTGCATGCAGCGGCGCCTAGACAATATTCAGGCATGGCCTAATAAATGGCAAGTAATCTGATACTCCGACTTGACAGTGCAGGGCATTACTGTGGTGAGGCCTTCATCATCAACACCCTCAGAGACACCACAGACCAGCAACTAAACTACACCAGCCTCAAAAGTATTGTGGCTACAAGAGCAAGCCAGGAGCTACTGTAGGTAGGCTGCTTCAACGAATCACCTCCTGACACCTTAAAGCCCTCCTGCCATATCCAAGGCATGAGTAAGTGACGTGATTACAATAGTCTCCACTTGGATTTCTGCAGTGCCAACAATACTCAAGTACCTCAACATCATCCACTCAAAGCCTCCTGCAACCTATCATTCTCAAACAGCGCTACCTCCATCACTGTAGCATCCTGGATGCAAAACGTAGACTGCAGTTACTTGCTTATGCTACTTACGACATCACCTCTCAAACTCACAACTACCAACACCAAGGAGGTTGAGGGCAGCAGGCACATAGGAAGACCCAGACTTTCAAGCTCCCTCCAAGTCACATTTTCTTACTTGGAAACACACTGTCACCCCTTCAACAAAATGACTGCGACAATTTAATGTGGTAATTCATCACCACATTCTTGATGGCAATTATGAATAAGCAATATATGAAGGTTTTTTTGGGCAATGACCCGATTCTTAGAATATCTAAATGTTCTATCTTTGTTATATAAATGTTTGGTGTGTTGCTAATTACAAAAAAATACAAGAATATGTATTTTGAATAAGAATTGCTGAGGTCAGTTACAGTTTGTTCAAATATTACTGATTAAAGTTGAACAAGTGTCTGTACCATATTGACCTTTTACTGGTCCTATCACATTTTCTGATTCATCATCAAGACCCACTTACCTCACCCCTGGCTCAGTTTAGCTATTACAGAAACCTTCACCTAGCATGCGAGCTAACATTGACATTCAGAGTTCTAAAACTTTCCACTTCTTCTCTGTAAACATGTTTCTTAAAACTCTTATCTGTCCCACTATCCTTTCTGTGGTTTGGTGTCAATTTGTGTTTGACAATGCCAGCCATGTGTAAAAGGGAGAGGAAGGCGGAGCACAAATCTATGCCCAACATTTGTTATTGGATTATTAATGATCACCAAACTAGATATTTAACTAGACAGGCAAAATAAGCTCAGGGGCAACAAAAGGAGGTTTTGCTGCTTCGTTACAGTGAATATCTTGTCGATTCTTCAAAGATTTTCCACCATCAAATCAGGACCGCAGTGTCAGAAGAGCTTCTGAAGGTGCTAGAAATCTTGAACGACACAAAAAATGCTAGAGAAACTCAGCAGGCCAGGTAGCATCCACACGAGTCCTGATCAAAGATCTCAGCCTGAAACAATCAACTGCTGAACTCCATCACCCCCCCACCCCACAGATACTGCCTGACCTGCTGAGTCCCTGCGTGTATTGGTTAGGACTGCAGTGGAGCACTTCACTTGTCTGGTCAAATCCAACACTGAAAAGGGAAAACACTATTGAAGATTAAGCTGCCTACTTCACTGACATTGTAAGTTAGACTTAAAATTCTTCTTCTGCACCACTGGCACACCATCTGTTAAATGGGCAACACCTTCCAAACCTGAGACAAGTACCATCCAAAGAATGCCACCACATCAGACATCAGCCTGACATGGAACTAGGACTGTCACTTTTTATTCAAAACAGGATCAAACTTCTGCCCAGCAGAGTGTTTATTTAAAGCAGAATGGCTTATTATCCTTAGAACAGCTTCAGGTTTATTTCCATTTAAAAATTCAGCGTGCACCTGTTTTGTCACCGGGCAAAAAAAATTGCACAGTACAAGAATTTTGAGTGCACTGGTCATTCCGAATTAGAAGGGCCATTGGTAATAGTGCCCTCAACATCTGAATGTGCTGGTGAAGAGCTGTACAATGCAGAGTTATTATCAAGTACCGGAATTAAATGGGATTAATTTAACGATCACTTCCAAATAGCATGGATAAGGTTGGCCATATGGTTTCCTTGTATGCTTTGTAATTCCTTGTGAGCTTTATAATTCTATACACTGAACACATGGTTCACAGTGGCTCAAAGCTGTGGTAACACACATTCTTGATACCAATTCTGAATGACTAGTAAACAGAGGTCTTGCCAGCACCTCCTCAATTCTGAACAAGTAATATAAAGCTAACATTCATAAATTAAATTCAAAACACCAAAAAGTTCTTCCATTTAATTTTGGTGTTGATGATACAAGTGCCTCAAAGGGGGTTACTCTTCATTTACAGTCAGTCGCATTGCCTACCTTGTTTAAGAGGGTGAAGAGGAGGAGCTGATTTTCCCAGAGATCTAGGAATTAGGAATTCGCTGCTCCGCCCTTCCTCTCCATGCACGACCCTCGATGTAAACAAGTTAGATTTGGACGTTGTTTCCAATCTTACGAGCCAGCAGAAATCTTCAAAAATAAACATACAAATCTGGAAAAGATAAATTAAAAACTCTCCAACCACAGGAAACCGAAGAAAACAGTAGTTTTCCGAATATAATCAAATCGCGCTTACAAATAAAAGTCATAGGAAATTCAGAAGGAACTCACATTTTGAATTAACTGTAATTCCATCAGTTTAAAAAAAATACACGCTTAAACTTTGAGCTTTTTTTTTGTCAATTTTAAGCCCCGGCTAGCAACAATAATAACCTGTATTATAATACACGGCATTTTAATTCTACACATACAGGCATATCTGTTAAATAAAAAAAAATTGTAAACATATCCAGCCAACGCAGCCACAATTGAAGTAGGAGACTTGCTCAGCCACAGAGCGCCCCCGAGACCCCAGCAAGCTCGCCTCGTCCTTAGTGCCCCGTCTGGAGCTCGACCGTTCCCACATCGCTGACGCTACTTGCTCAGTTCCCCCTCACACTCTCTCCCCGTTTTCCCTCCTTCTCCTCGTTCTCCTCTCTTTGTTTACATGCATATTATTTTATGACGCAGCAAATACACTCTCGCAATGTGACTGCCGCCATTTTTGTGTTTTTATTAAATCTCATAGCCATGTGATATATAAAAAACTTCCGGGTCCCACTTCGACTCCCCGGAGTGCGAAATAAAGTAGAATGCAATCTTTTAAAAATTTGCCTGCTTGTAAGATTTTTTTTGCTGTTTAGAATAAATAATTTGTTTTGTAACTTGTTTTTTTTTTGCTTCCAGTTAGTTGGCACCCCAAACTGCTAGCTTTCACTTTGCACAAAGAATATATTTGCTCACTGGAAGGGAAGAGTCTCGATGATGTGTGCAATTTGATACCTCGCTTCATGGTAAAGGACAAGGGTTAAATCGGTCTGTATTCCCTTAGGAGCTGAGCCCACCTCAGATTTGCAATTTAAGCATTTCTCTTAAATGTGGTTCGTCAAATGGAAAGACAATTGACAAAAAGCTAGATTTGAGGCTATTGGAAACATAACATAATGCTAAACGGTCCCAAAAAGGTTATATTCATAACACTAATTGAACTTGAAGTTGTTAAATTACGATTAAATTTTGTGTTCTGAAAAATTGTCTTTTAATCGATTCTGTGTGAATGGCATCAAACCAACGGAATGTGCTAGTGTCACAATAATAGGGTCATCTGCTTCAGAACATCACATATTAACCAGAAGATCAGAGCAAACTTGACTGATGCCTAGACTGATTAGGTGAGCTCCCATTTGAGTAAGGTACTGCAGTGTAGTTATTGTCTTTCTTTTTCTTTTCTTTTTCCAATATTTTTATTGATTTCTACATAGAAGAATACAGAGTTCAAGAGAATACATATTAAAAAACAAAAGAAAAAATATAATAATACCAGGTACAGTATATTGAATCACATTAACAAACTCCTTACTCTATATTCATATAGATTAGATTAATTCGTAAATTAGAATATAAACAATTTTATTAAAAATGATCTACACCCACTACCAAAGTCGAAGCTGAAAGACATTGTTTTAAAATTCTACATTGGAGAATAATCCTATTCTTTTTTGGAGTTTCAAAAAATGGGCAAAAAAGAGAAAAGGGTTGAAGCCATGAGTAAATACACCAGAGTTATGTAAAACGAGCAATTCCAAAATACTTTGGAGGATTTTTTTTCCCACTCTTGCTGTATTAATCCTTTATTCCAAAGGCATGGAATACTAATTGCATACTTGAGAACTTTCCAAACTGCTGTTCTTTAAGTAGCGCATAAGAGGGACAGAGGGAGAAAAAGGAGAGTGAGAGAAAGAATGTGTGTATAAAAATAAGTAACAGATGGGGGCATAGCTGCCTTCCAAGCAGTTGACCCGGGTTAATGCCACACCTCCCCCTTGTCTGGGTAGCCTCCAACCTGATGGCATGAACATCGACTTCTCTAACTTCTGCTAATGCCCCACCTCCCCATCGTACCCCATCTGTTACTTATTTTTATACACACATTCTTTCTCTCACTCTCCTTTTTCTCCCTCTGTCCCTCTGAATATACCCCTTGCCCATCCTCTGGGTCCCCCCCCCTTGTCTTTCTTCCTGGACCTCCTGTCCCATGATCCTCTCATATCCCTTTTGCCTATCACCTGTCCAGCTCTTGGCTCCATCCCGCCCCCTCCTGTCTTCTCCTATCATTTTGGATCTCCCCCTCCCCCTCCAACTTTCAAATTCCTTACTCACTCTTCCTTCAGTTAGTCCTGATGAAGGGTCTCGGCCTGAAACGTCGATTGCACCTCTTCGTAGAGATGCTGCCTGGCCTGCTGCGTTCACCAGCAACTTTTATGTTTGATTAAATGAGATTCTCTTAAATCTACACTGATGCTGGAATGTCTATTATGAGTTAGTCTTGTATCTGTAATATTTGAACTCAGAAATGAAAGTACTTGTTATTTAATATTTCAGTAACATCTGAGTAATATTCTAAATATATTGTTTGAACAAGCATTCTTTGTTTACATAATTCATTACAGGTTATATGTAAGAAATATGTGAATGGCATACATTATTACACCACCACATGATATGTGAATGCTTCACTAGAGTAAAACAAAGTAGACACATTTTCCCAGGCTCCAATGTTTTTCTTTCAATTAATTTCTGAAACTACAAAACATAACAATGGTGATGAGTAGGTTTTTAAATGAACCTGAGATGGCTACCTACTTGTTGAAGGGAATGCTTGAGCTAAAAAATGTAGAACATATTTTTCTTTGGAAAAGGGAGAGAGACATTCAAATTTTTAAAAAGTGCAGCACATATTCCTTCACAAGGGGAGAGAGACATTAGAGTTTTAAAAAAGGCAGGAAATGGACAAAATTCATGGGTTTGCTTAGAAGGTTAATGATTCCAACCTAACCAGCTGAAATGAGTTTTGCTGAAATCGTGAATGTAATGTAGGAACATTTAGAACCAAAACCATTGTAGACTACAGAATGGTTTAGGTTATATAAGTGAAATCAAAAGAAAGGGGTGTCCATTTGTGGCTGAACTGAAGAGATTATCAGGGATTTGTCAGTTCAATGTTGGGCTTCAAGATGCACTGAGAGATGGTTTAGTTCATGGAATCTTACAAGAAAGCATTCAAAAATGACTCCTAACTAAAGTACAACTTGCATTTAAAAGGGCAGTTTAAATAACTGCATTAATGGAAACAGCAGACAGAGATGCAATTGAGTTGCATTCAGGAATGAAAGTGAATGTTAACAAAATTGCAATGTCGAAACAGAAACTCGCCTGGCCAAAGAAGTTGTGTTACCGTTGTGGCAGGGGCTCACATTCATCAGACCGATGCAGGCTTAAAGGAAAAACTTGCAGAAAATGTAACAATGTAGGTCAAATACAAAGGGCATGTTGGGCAGACAAAAATAAGTGGACTGTACAGGGAAGAGAAAGAGATAAAAAGTTAAATTTCAGATTCAAAAAGAGCACTGGTCTGCATATAATGATGAGAATGACACAGGACTTGGTAGCTTTGAGATTTACTATGTGAAAGCTGACAAAAGACAAGCAATGCAGCTTACACCAGAGGTGAATGGCAAATTAATTAAAATAGAATTGGACACTGGCTCAGCTGGTTCAGACATTCCACAAAATGAATTTGAATGGCATTTCAAAGATACTGGACTGAAGTCTGCAGATATCCAACTAAGTATTTATACTGGAGAAATAGATAACTCCTGTGGGAATGACACTCGTAACAGTGAAATACAACAACCAATAAGCCACGTTGGCTTATATGTTGTAAAAACAGAAAGCAGGCATTGTGGGGCCGTAACTGGCTGAGACAACCACAATTTCATTTGCGATCCGTCCACTATTAGCATGCCACATCCCCTGCAATGGAGTCAACTGAAAGCAAATTAAGAGAGGTACTGAATGGTGCCACAGCAGTGTTCAAGGATGGAATTGGAAAACTGAAACATATCAAGGATGGATAAAATAGTGTTAAATGAAAATGCCAGGTTTACAAAGCCAGTCTGGTTTACAATCCATGATAAAGTAGCCAGTGAGATCACATGGAGGCTGGAGGAAGTTTTAAGTGGAGCTCATGGGCAACTCCAGTGGTGCCAGTAGCCAAGAAGAATGTGTCTGTCAGGATTTGTGGTCATTTTCAGGTTACCAACAACCCAGTACTGAAAGCAGGTCAACACCCTCTCCCCAGGATAAGTCAAAGTCAAAGTAAAATTTATTATCAGTGTACATACGTGTCACCACGTACAACCCTGAGATTCTTTTTCTGTGGGCATACTTAGCAAATCTATAGAGCAGTAACTGTAAACTGTAAACATCAGGAACTGTTAACTGTAAACAAACTGTGCAAATGCAGATAATAAATAAATAGCAATAAAGAACAAGCATGAAACAAACAATATAATAGTCCTTAAATGAGTGTAGCTATCCCATTTTTATCAAGAGCCTGGTGACTGAGGGGCCGTAACTGTTCTTGAACCTAGTGGTGCGAGTCTTGAGATACCTGTACCTTCTACCTGATGGCAGCAGTGAGAAATGAGCATGGCCCGAATGGTGAGGATCTTTGATGATGGATGCTGCTTTCCTATGGCAATGTTTCATGTAGATGTGCTCAATGGTTGGGTGTTTTTATCCGTGATGTACTGGGTTGAATCCACTAACTTTTGTAGGATTTTCCACTCTGAGGTGTTAGTGTTCCCATACCAGGCTGTGATACAGCCAGTCAGTACACTTTCCACCACACATCTATAAACATTTGCCAAGATTTTTGATGACATGCTGAACTTCGCAGACTCCTGTGGAAGCAGAGGCATGGTTGTGCTTTCTTCGCAATAATATTTATATAGTGGGTCCAGGACATCCACTGACACTCAGAAATTTAAAGTTGCTGGTCCTCTCCACCTCTGAACCTCTGATGATTACTGGCTCATGAACCTCTGGTTTGCCTCTCCCAAAGACTACAATCAGTTCCATGGTCTTACTGACATTGAGTGAGAGGTTGTTGTTATTACACCTCTCAGACAAGTTTTCAATCTACTTCCTGCATGCTGATTTATCACTCTCTTTGATACAGCCCACAATGGTGGTGTCATTAGCAAACGTATTTGATGTTGGAACTGTACGTAGCCACACAGTCACAGGTGTAAAGTGAGTAGAGCAGGGGGCTAAGTACACATCCCTGTGGTACTTCTGTGCTGATGGAGTTTGTGGAGGAGATGCGTTTGCCTATCCAAGCTGACTGGGGTCAACAAGTGAAGAAATCCAGGATCCAATTGCACAAGGGGGTATTAAGGCCTAGGTCTTGGAGTTCACTGATTAGTTTTGAGGGGATGATGGCATTAACTGCCAAGCTGTAATCAACAAAGAGCATCCTGATGTATGCATCTTTGCTGTCCAGATGTTCCAGGGTTGTGTGAAGAGCCAATGAGATAGTATCTGCTGTAGACCTGTTACTTCAATGGGTGAATTGGAGTGGATCCAAGTCAGCATTCAGACAGGAGCTGATATGCTTCAACACCAGCTATAGAAAATACCTTTGAAAACCTTTTAGGAGGGAAATATTTCAGCAAAATGGACTTAGCAAAGGCCTATGTACAGACAGAGATGGAAGGAGAGTCCAAAGTGTTTCTCACCATAAACACTCATAAAGGGCTTTCTCATTATACGAGGTTTATTTTTGGAGTAGCATTTGCACCCGTACCCTGGCAGAAAGCTATGGACTAGGTGCTGCAAAACTGCCCAGACACTCAGTTTTACCTGGATGACATCATTGTTACTGATGAGGGTGACAAACAGCATCTCCATAATCTCAAGACGGTGTTAAAAACATCAGAAGATTGTGTGAGGTCGATGTCTGGTGTCATTATTATGATCCATATTGTCCAATGAAGCTTGCCTGTGACTCCTGGCCTCATGGTACAAGTGCAGTCATGTCACATATTCTGAGTGATGGAAGTGAATGCCACGTAGCCTTTGCATCACATTCCCTTACAAAGAAAAGATGTGCACAGATTGACAGAGAGGCCTTGAGTCTGGTTTAGGGGGTAAAACATGTAGTGTCCATTTTCAATTCACAGAAGGGTGTTCCACTAACAGCAGCAGCAGCACAAATGCAGAGAAGTGCTCTGTTTCTTGGAGGACATAATTACAAGATCAAATTCAAAAGGACAACTAATTATGGAAATGCTGATGGTTTGCCCTGTTTACCCTTGGAAAAGGAAACACATGAAAAATTTACAAAAGAGGACACTCCTCTTGAAGTATTCTCCTGAATGCAAACCTAAAGTCTCCCTGTTGTGGCAGAGTTGTTCTAAAAGGAAACCAGAAAAGACTCCACACTGACTCAGGTCTGCATGGTCACCCAAAATGGCTGGACTATGCAGCAGAAATTCCTGTTCCCCCATTTTTACCAGTGCTGAGGTGAACTTGCCCTTACCTTATGTAGGGATTGAGAATTGTTGTACCATCCCAGCTGACATGCTGGTCATCTAAATGAAATCTCTGGTCTGAATGAAAGCATTGGCTCGAAGCTATGTCTGGTGACCTGGGGTAGATCAACGGCTTGCCATGTACCGTTTGGGATGCCAGCATGCCCAGAGGATGCCAAGAGCAGTGCCTCTCCATCCCTGGGAACAGTGGCCTGCATTGCCCTGCAGAGGATTCGTGTGGATGTTGTTTGATCTTTCATGGGAACAGATTTCTTGGTGGTAGTGGATGAGCCTCGCATATTGCTGATGTATTGAGAAGCCTCATCACAAGGGTAGGTGTTCCAGAACACTTTGTCGGTGACAATGGACCACAGTTTGTTGTGGAACAGTTTCAGTCATCCTGAAAATGAACGTTATAAGACATGTTACATCTGCACTGTACCACCCAGCTACAAATGGCCTGGTGAAAAGATTTGTCCAGAGTCTGCAGAAAGCACTGTAAGCCATGTCAGCAGAATGGAGTACACTGATCTGAGTGAGTTACCAGTTAGTTCAGTTGTGTCACAGCAAGATCCCTGCACTCAACTTCAGCAAGACCAAAGTGCAAATTGTGGACTTCAGGAAGGGTAAGATAAAGGAACACAAACTAATCCTCATAGAGGGATCAGAAGTGGAGAGAGTGAGCAATTTCAAGTTCCTGGGTGTCAATATCTCTGAGGACCTAATCTGAACGCAACATATGAATGCAGCTATAAAGAAGGCAAGGCAGTGGCTTTATTTCATTTGGAGTTTGAGGAGATTTTGTTTGTCAACTAAAACACTCAAAAACTTCTACAAATGTACCGTATAGAGCATTCTGACTGGCTGCATCACTGTCTGATATGGTTGTGGGGGGGTGGGGTGCTACTGCATATTATCGAAGTAAGTTGCAGAAACTTGTAAAATTAGTTGGCTCCATCATGGATTCTAGCCTCCATAGTATCCAAGACATCCTCAAGGAGCGATGCCTTAGGAAGGCGGTGCTCATCATCAAGGACCCCCACAACCCAGGACATGGCCTCTTCCCATTCTTACCATTGGGAAGGAGGTACAGAAGCCTGAAGGCACACACTCCGTGATTCAGGAACAGCTTCTTCCCCTCTGCCATCCATTTTCAAAATGGATATTGAACCCAATCAGGAGCTTGCCAATTTTCTCTTTGCATATTGCAATGCAGTACACTCCAATACAATAACTATGCTGTTCTTGGTTTGTGTCTTGCTCTCACACTTGGATTTGCTCAAGCCCAATCGCAGAAAGTGTATGCAGGACTAACAGCTGAGACAAATTAAGGATTCCTCAAACAAAGAGGTTGGATGTTTCACTCTTAGCCAAGCAGTTCTGGTGAGGGAATACAGCGGTGATCAAAAATCGGTACTTGGGAAGATTAAGGACAGAACTGAACCACTCTCTTACATAGTGGAGTTTGCATCTGATATCATCTGGAGACGACACATCGATACACTGAGGAGAGCAGAGTCAATTGTTAGAGAAGAAAGGTGGATTCCACTGTCAGAACAATTTCCTGCAGTCCCAGAGTCAATCTCTACAACCAACTTGGAGGAGGCCCCAAAATCTGAGATTGTTTCACAGCCAGAAGTCTCACCTGTTGAGAAAAGTGACCCTACGCCCCCAATTCCTAGTCAGGAAAGACGTTATCCCACAAGAGTAAGAAATCTTCCACAGTGATTAAATCTTTAGACCTGAATGGGACAATTTAAAATTTACTATGATGTGGATGTCTATATAGCAGTTGTATTATATATTTTACTGTATATAAGATGACTGGAGAGCAAAATGTTGCACTTTTGTGTTGAATGCATTCTATATTGAGATGGAGTTTATAGCTAAGCAGGGAGGAGAGTAGTATATTAATATTTTGGTAAAGATATAGTAATATTGCAAATATATTGTAAATAAAACATTCTTTGTCTGTTTACATAATTCATTATGGGTTATATGTGAGATATACGTCATTACACCACCATGTCATATGTGAGTACCTCTCCGAAATGAAATGAAGTAGACACATTTTCCTGGACTCCGGTGTTTTTCTTTCAATTAGTTTCTGGAGTTACAAAGCATTGCAGAACGGATGCTAAGTCACGCCAACAATTACTTAGTGAATGCTCTTCATTGCTCCCCAATATCTCAGCACCTTGTTAGATAAGCAAAGAAAATGGAAAAGTGAAATCACAAGGTTAGTGAAAGGCTGGGCTTGGTGCGCAAATGAGAACGTACTGTGTAAGTTGTGGAGAGCCCCGGATCCACACCATCTGGGCTATACAAATTAAAAGCAAACATTGGCAGCACTCAGTGGATCAAAGAGCATCAGAGTCGATGCTTTTGGTCAAGGACCCCTTATCAGAACTGGGAAAGTGAGTAATCAAACAGGTTATGTTGCAGAGAGGAAGAGGGATGGGGGGGAAGGCGGAAAAACCCAGTGGGAATGTCTGTGACAGTATGCTGACTGAAATTGTTTAAGGGGCAACTATTTAAAAATTTGCGATTTGTGATAGGAAATAAAAGAAAAAAAATCAACAATATCTGTGCAGAGAAATGCGGAAGTGAAACCCATTTTTTGACGATCCAATGAGCCAGACAAATCTGAGAAATTGAGATTTAATTGATCTCACTAGGTGATGACACTCCATGTCAAAGTCCATTGAAAAGTTGTGGCTTTTGTTTTACCCATGATTTCTTCTAAGCTTGAGCATAAAGCTAAGAAGATCCAGGTTATCATTTTCTCATTCATAAAAGAATCACTGTGACTTTAAAGCCCCAACAACTATTTTGCTAAACATTGTGACTCAGAGATTCTGTTGGTACGAAATACACAATTTCATGGAGGTGCTACGATAGCGTAACGGTTAGTGTGGCCGGGATGTCAGAGTTCAGAGTTCATGTCTGGCGTCTCCTGTAAGCAAGTTTGTACGTTCCTTCCCATGTGTGCTTGGGTTTCCTGCGGGTGTTCCAGTTTCCTTTCACAGTCCAAAGATGTATTGGTTAGTCGGTTATTTGTTTGTTGTAAATTGTCCCATGATTAGTCTAGGGTTAAATTGGTGGATTGCAGCCTGCACGACTTGAAGTGCTGGAAGGGCCTGTTCTGCACTGTCACCATACCATTTATACTGGGTAAATGATGCAAATTATTACAGCTAACTGTATTTTAGAGAGCTTATAACAATGCAAAACATCCAATTGTGCCTTTCCAGAAGTATTAAGAAACTAAATTTATATCAAGTCAGCTAAAAGCTTGAATACCAAGTGAGATTTTAAGGACTGTCTAAAAGATGAAAGAGTGATGGGATGCTTTGGAGGAATTTCAGAGCTTTAAATCTTGCAAAGGACAACCACCATTGGTGAAGAAATTAATATTGTAAATAATCAGGGGACCAGAACTGGTGCAATGATATTTTAGCAGATTGTGGGTCACAGGATAGAATGGAACCACATTATCTTGTAACTGAGAAGTAGTGGATGGAAAGGGAATGGGGGTAAGAGAGAATGAGTGTGGGAGGAATGGAAGGAGAAGGAGGTATTATGAGCATGGGATTAAGAGTGAGAGGTGAAGGTGTGTATGGGAGGGAGAGGGAGGAATTGAATGTGTCAGAGCAAGGAGAGCATGGGAAAGCTGGAGGAATGGGTATGTTTAGTAGCAGATGGGAGGAAGGGAAGTGGGAGCATAGGAAGGGAATTGGAGGAAGGTGGAGAGGGAACTTGTGGAGTCCAAGGAGGAGGGTGTGCAGGTTGAGTATGGGATGGGAATAGATGATATGACTGGGTGTAGAGGGAGAAAGTGGCAGCAGCGGTTGGAGTTGGGGAGTTCTTCTACTATGTTGTAAGATATCAAATGTTTCAATGAACATGGCAGATGATGAAAACTTTCTGCAAATTTCAATTTTCAACTGATCAAAGTTTCATGCTTTCTCCTTATTTGAGTGACCTTGTGTCTGATCTTGCATCACTTTATATTTGAAAATGTATTTATTACTTCTTAACTGAATTTTTTATTTAATTTTTATTTATTTTGTTTAGAGATACTGTGTGGAACAGGGCCTTCTGGTGCAACGAGCTGCACCACCCAGAAGCCCGCCTATTTAACAAAGAGGTAAATCACAGAACAATTTACAATGACCAATTAACCTACTAATCGGTACGTCTTTGGACTGTGGAAGGAAACCGGAGCCCCCGGAGTAAACCCACATGATTCACAGGGAGAACATACAAATCCTTACGGAATGAATCGCTGTCTGTAAGTTAGATGTGAGCACTCTTCACAGATTGCCAACACAGTTGAGATTTCTTCCCCGTTTGGAAAAGTTGAAACTGAGGATGAAAGCAACAATGCAGAAGTTGTATCTTTTGACAGCAATAAAAGTGGTGAACTACTGTTGTTATTTTAAATAGTTTGAAGTAGACAGCACAGGATCAGAATCAGACTTAATATCACTAGCATATGTCATGAAATATGTTGTTTTGTGGCACCAGTACATTACAATACATAATAATAAAAAATACAAATTACAAATATATATATAACATTAAATAAGTAGTGCAAAAGGAGACAAATAAACAGAAAGGAATTATTTCAAATACTGTAAAATATGTATATCAAGATCTACAGAATGTGACAGCAAACATAATTAGAAAGCAAATAGGGGAGGAGGTGAAGCAGTAGAACTTGTTTTTCAGATATATGATTACAAAATATCAACAAGAAAAAAATATCTTTAGTTGTGCACTACATAGCAGTATTTTATTCTAATTTCCATGCCAGCATAAAACTTGAGGTTAACCCACTCCTGGAGAAAATAAAACTTTTGCTTCACAAATGCAACATTGATAAGAATGTGTGTACAGGTCAGTGCTGTGATGGGGCTGTTATGATATCCAGCTGCAATCAGAATTATAGAGAAGTTTTGTACAAAAATACTGTCCACTGTTACATAGACTTCCAACTGTGGAGAAGGTAACCTCGTCACAAATATGGCTATATTGTAAACATAATTTTAGCTAATATCTCAGCTGTTGTGCTGTATACCAGCTTACTTTACAACTGTACTCATTCTTTTCATTTAGTTTTAGTTGACTGTGTTAATAGTTCAGACCTTGCTGAGTTTTCCCTAACTATATTTCAATGATACAATTAGTTTCATCGACTAATTTACAAGATTTGTTTACTCAAAAAAAAAAGAAATTTGAGTCTCAAAGGATTGGAAAGATTTGACCCATAAGGAATTTGTCAATAAGTTGCTCACTGGGAATACAAAAACAATGTCAGCATTATGTATAGCATTAACTGATGTCATCAACTCGTCAAATCTGCACAGAGTATCAGGATAAGTGCAATGAATAAACAAGATTGATCGGTCATTTACAGCCAATCTCAATATGATGGAAAATCTTCCCTAATTTACAAAAACAATGCCTGATCATTATCTGTCTCCTGGCATGCAGTTGGTTTCTGCAATTAATCTTCTTGACTTGGTTATATTTGCCCTCAGGAATACATGGAATAAAGAAGTTTTGGAGAGTAGAGCAAGTGATCTGTGTGGACTTGCTGGAATCAAAACGGAGCAGATTCAAGAGACGAGGAAAAACGGCACAACCATTCTGTATAGAGCAGTTCATTATGCATTCTGAAATAGGGAAACAACTCTATTTCAGAACAACCCTGCCCTTCACAACATCTGATAATTATCAGATTACATCCAGTAATAAACAACTTAATTAGTGGATTAAATCAATGCTTTTCCCATAACTCTTGCAATATCTTGAATTTTATTTCATATATTGGTTCTATTAATCTTTATAATATTGTGAGTCAACTACAAGTCTATGAATTTACCACTTTAAGAGACATCCAAACTAGCAATCTCACTTCACTTTCTGTAACTAGAATGAACGTATTCGATGCTGACAAGATCATCGAGGCACTTTCCACAAATTAAGAAGGTGAAGTCTCTGTTGTGATCGGCAGGAAAACATTTCTTGTTGCAATTCTTCACTTTGCTTTCAATAAGGATCTCACAGAAATAGAGCTAATCTTCAGAACTAAATACACAATTACTCAACCTAAACCAGCAAGATTCATCCAAGCTCATTATAGTAGCTGTGATATGCAAACAATGATATGTTTAGAGGCCTAAATCCAAGTCGCAGTTCATTCACGGAATCATATGTTGAGGGGCCTGCACTCAACTTCCACAAGACAAACTTGTCTACAGTAGATTGTCACCTTTATGGCAATATCCTTCAAAGTGTAGCTTGGGAGGTACCTCTCTGCAAAGACAAAGAGGAAGATTGATGAGGAAATTCGCCATCCTCTCCAATGCAGAAGCATAACCTTCTATCACAGGAAAGTAGCTTAAGGTTTAACACAGCAACAATGTATCTGCAAAATCATTAAGTAAAACAGAGGCATAAGTTAAAGAATATCATTATTTTCTCATGGGCTAAAATCCCAGGCACGAAAGCAGAATTACATTCCATCAGCTACATTAAGCATACCCCTGAAAACAAACAATCTATTCTGAGCTCTATCATGGGAAGAAATTTTCTCAAAGCTTCCTCAAAACAATGCGAAATCCCTTCTGACTCTTGGAACCCATGATCCATGACCTAATGTTGGAGACAGATTGGGATGACGCTGAGAATTTGCTTCAATGTGTTGGAAGTAAAAAGAAAGCCAGTATGAATGGTCAAAGGAATGCAGCACCTTGCAAACCACCCACATATTAACACCACTGGGCAAGTTCCACCTCATCTGTTGGTAAGTCTGTGGGTACTCCATCAGCCATCAGAACACATAGAACTGGAGTGGAAGTAAACAGTCCTCTATTCTGAAAGATTGCCTCAGAAGAAAGAAGTAACTTAGTATTTTCTGTGCTTTTTAAAAAAATTATATTTTAGTTTCTCATTGATGTAGTGGAAACCATGAAAGTATGTTTCAGAAATGACAGATTTACATCTCGAATTTTGCTGTTTCATGCTTTCATGCACTTTTTGTGTTTTTGAATGATATTTTAGTTTTTTAAGAGCTGAATTGCTCTTGTTGGTTGACAAACTTAGCATGGGTAAACACTAACACATTTTATTCTGAACAGTGTTCAACACTGAGCACGTGCAACCAGCTCACCATTGTCACTTCCGGTTCTGGGGTGAACCACTCACAATGCCCATTGGGAACTGAAGTTCTTTATTATGTACACACGTAATAGCACATCTTCCCCTTTTAAAGAAAAAACAAACACAATACTATGTCCTCATAAACCTGCAAGGAACAATATTACATTCGAACAAAGATATCTACATTAAACAATTGTAATGAGCAACACAGTCCCTTATTCACTTAGTATCTTTCAATCAGTCTCCGAGGTGGTTTGTTGATCCTTTTTGATCTGATTTTTTTTGCACAGATATATTGCTTTCATTTGCGGCATTAATATTCATGGATTTCTGAGAACTCTGATCAACATGTCCAATCTTTACATCTGCGGGCCCCTTTGGTGTACTGACAGGTGATGTGTCACAGTTATGGATTGGAGATTGTGATCATAAATCCACACAGTTCCTTCTCAGAGGTGTCCCTCAATACACCTGGATCTGATAAGAATGTGGAACTACTTCTTCTTACACATATTCTTCCATGGACCATGTGCCAGAATTGTGATCTTGGATCTGGACTTGGTCTCCAGGCTTCAGGACTGATATGTTTTTCGCAGTCTTGTCGTGATACTGTTTCCATTTTTCTTTCCCTTTCACTTTAGCCAGTTTGATCTTGTGTGCTCCTTTAAGTATCAACAGGTTTTTGTGCACTGGAAGGTTAATGTGTTTGCATTGAACCAT
Source organism: Mobula birostris (assembly GCF_030028105.1). Taxonomy (NCBI): domain Eukaryota; kingdom Metazoa; phylum Chordata; class Chondrichthyes; order Myliobatiformes; family Myliobatidae; genus Mobula; species Mobula birostris. The sequence goes on along the minus strand of NC_092381.1, from coordinate 61,671,954 downwards.
CAGTATTTGGCTGGTGAAAGTCCATTCTGCAGTGGCGCACTTCTGTAAATCATCAAATTCTGTGGAAATTGCCTCGTCCATCTTGTGTTTTCTTCTTCATGAGGCCTTTCATTACCTTTACCAAACTCTCTGCTGGGCTATTAGATTTTGAGTGATGTGGGCTTTAAGTTATATGTTTAAACCCCCAGTCATAGGCAAAAGAATCAAATTCACAGCTCAAAAATTGTGGACTATTGTGTAATACCACTTCATCTGAAACTCCATGCCTCACAAACACATCTTTTAGGAAGATGATAACTGCTTTGCTGGACATTGATTGCAGTGCTGCAACCTCTGGTTAATTGGAAAAGTAGTTTGTTACAATAATATGACTGTTCCCATTACAACAAACAAATCCATTCCAACTTTGAAGTACAGCCTGTCTGGTACAGGGTGTGGAGTAAGCTGTTCTGCTTGCTGATTTGGTCTGTAGGTAAGGCATATTTCACATGAAGCAGTGGTCAGGCTGATGTCTTGGTTCATTCTTTGCCAGTACATCACTTCCCAAGCTCTATGTTTACATTCTTCCTCACCAAGATGCCCTTTGTGTATCTCCTGGAGCATTTCCTTGTGTAGCAGCACAGGAATCACAAACCTGTTCCCTTTGAAGACAATATCTTCCACTACTGACAGTTCAGCTCTGCATGCCAAAAATCCGATATACACATTGGACGGTCATTTTTAACTGCTGGCCATCCTTTCTGTATTGTCTGTTTGAGTACTTTCATTGCTTTATCCTTCCCTGCTGCTTTCTTAACCTTCTCTGTTCTATCAGGAGATACTGGAATGGAGATCACAATCATGTCAACATAGGGCTGTATATCAGCATTAATCTCTTTTCCCTCTTTTTGACTGCTTGAGACATCACATCAGTAGTATTTTCCAGGTGTGTAGATTATTTTCACTTCATACTTCTGCAGCCTTATCAACATACACTGTATCCTCATGGGACAGTCATTCAATACTTTGGACATAATTGATATCAGTAGTCTGTCTCCTTTTCAAAAGCTTGTCCATAGATGTACTGATGGAACCTTTCACGTGCATATGTGCTGGTGAAAAGCTCCTCCTCTATTTGTGTGTAGTTGGCTTCTGCACTTGTTAAATCCCTTGATGCATAGGCCGCAGGCTGTCATGTGTCATCATGCTGCTGCAGTAGTACTGCTCCAAGGCCGTACAGAGACACATCAGCCACGATCCTAGTACACCTTACCGGATTGTGAAACATCAGCAGGGGCTCTTCAGTAAGGACTCTCTTCAGCCTCCGGAAACACTTTTCTTGCTCATGACACCAAAACCACGCATTTCGCTGATCAAGGAGTGACCTAAGTGGTGCTGACACAGTAGATAGTTGGAGGATGAGCTTAGCCAGGTAAATCATCATGCCCTGGAAATGTCTCACCCCCTCTTCGTTTTGCGGCCTCTCCATGTTGTTGATGGCTGATGTCTTTCTTGGGTTAGGGTTCACTCGCTCTTCCGATATGACATCTCCTATGAAAGTCAGTGTCTTAACACCAAACTCACATTTCTCTTTATTTAATTTCAAATTGATATTCCATGTCACATCTAGCATCTGTGTCAGTCATGCATTATGGTCATCCTTAGTGGACACTCAGATGATGAGATCATCCATCATGGTCTCAACATCATGTATGCCCTCAAAGATCATGTGGATGGTTTTATGTTAGATATCGAGTGCAGACAGGATCCGATATGGTAGCCGAAGATAGTGATATCTTCCCTCAGGTGTGCTGAAATAACACAGTCTCGAACTTGCCTCGTCAAGCTTCATCTGCCAAAACCCAGATGATGCATCGAGCTTGCTAAACCACTTGGCACCTGCAAACTGGGACAGGATCTTCTCCCGTGCTGGCAATCTAACATGCTCTCCCTTGATGGCTTTATTGAAATCTCTTGGAATGAGAAATATCCACAATGCTCCATTTTTCTTTTGCACAATGACTGGTGAGTTCACCCAGTCTGTTGCTTCTTCTATCTTCTGTATATTTATCTGTTCCTTGTGTGCTAGTTCTTGTTTACGTTTGTCTCTTAGTGCAAACAGAACTTCCCTGTATGCATGGACAACAGCATAGTTCATCTCTATGAATTTTTTGTACAACAGGCAAGCATCCAAGCCCCTCAAAGACATTTGTGTACTGTTCCATGAGTGAAGTCTGGTCATCTTTGGACTGTGAAGCCACTACGAAAACTCTTTTCAAGAGGTTGACCTTAACACATTCACTCAGACTTAATATTAGCTATACTCTCTTTTCTACAGTCGGTAGCTGCGCCATTAGGTGCTGCCCTTGTGCTTGAAGGTCACTATACAGTTCGCTTCTGCAAGAACATTCCCTCCAGTATAGCCTGTCACTTTTAATTTCATTGGGTAAATATTGCTCTTTACTTTGAGAGTCTTGTAATCATCGATGGATAACAGATTCACCTAGGCTCTGTTGTCGAGCTTGAATGGAATTACTGTCTCATTCACAATCACTGGAACAATCCATTCTCTCATACCAGCACCAGTAGTCTGTTGAGAATCTATAAAGATTTTCCTCAGCAATAGTGTGTATCTTTCTCTTGGTAGCCCCAGCTTTGCAGGACTTTGCATAATGATTATTCTTTCCACAATTATTGCAGTTCTTTTCATAAGCAGGGCATGTCTTTTGAATGTGCCTACCTCTATATGTGCTGCATTTGCTGCTTAAGCCTTCCTTTTCGCTTTGCTATTGCTTTGAGAAACGCCTTCTGCTCTGCCCCTCTGTTTTCACAGCATGCACTGTCGAGTCAGCTCTGTGCAGCTCCTTAGCTTGTGCTTGTGTGTTTCTGCTGCCTTACACGTATCCACAGCCTTTTTCAGCGTCAGACTTTTTTTCACGGAGCAATCACTTTCTGAGCCTATTATCTGAGTTTCCACAAACTATTTTGTTTTTAACTAGTGAGTCTCTCAAATCTCCAAACTCACAGGACTTACTCAGTGTGTGAAGCTTGACTAAGTATTGGTCAAAGCTAACACCTTGTTTCTAGTCACAGGAAAAGAACTTGTTTTTCTCAAACAAGATATTTTTAGTTGGGACAAAATACTCCTCAAATTTTGTCATCAGGGTGTCTAATGTAAAGGCTGTCTCATCAATTTGAAAGCTGTTATAGTTGTCCAAAGCATCTTCACCAATTACATTTCGAAAAATAGAGACTTCCAATTTTTCATCAACCGCTCCAAGTCTGCTAGCTGAAAATATATGTTGAATCGCTGTCTGAGGCATTTCCAGTTATCCATTAAATTGCAGGTAAACTGCATAGGTGTGGGACTACTTAGCTTATCCATGATGGGAATTTTCAGCCTTTCACCTGAATTTCCTGGTGAACTTAGGGACGCTATGTGTTCTCTTACCTTGCTGCCCGTCTTTTTTTTCATTGGAACTAGTGTCTCTCAGTCATCATGGTATTCATTTATGCTCACACTGACTTCTGACACCATGTTACATTTATTCTTAATAAAGACAAACTTAATGTGTGTAAAAACTAACACGTTTGATTCTGTACACTGTTCAACACTAAAGTTTGTGAGTTCTCCCTGAGGTGACATCATTTCACCTGGGACCTCTGGTTTCTTTCCATGTGTTGATGTCATGCTGGCTGTTAAGCCATTTAACTACTGTAAAGTGTCCCTCATGTAGGTGGGGCAGGGGAATTGAGAGGGGGACCAGGGGATTTGATGGGAACGTGGGAGACAAAGTGGGATTAATGGAGATAAGTGCTTGATGGGTGGTCCAGATACAATGGGCCAAAGGGCTTGCTGCTGTTCTCTATGACTTCATATATTTGGACTTTAGTTTGATTGGAATTGTTTGATTTCCAGAAATGCGAACTCAAGTTTGCTTAGTTGCAGTTTATTTTCCTTTAGATGGCTAATTAAGACAATGTAATACAGTAAATCATCTGAGATGATGTGTATGCAATGAGGTTTGATCTAACCAGGTAGGGAAAAGGGTCATTTAATTGCTCACCCAGACGTGGTTAGGATCCATGGTCTGATTGGTCAACTATTGTTTTATTAGAAATGGAAGAGTTAGGAGAGGAGATCTTATTGAAAACACAGAATATCTAGAGGATCTGACAGGAAGGATTCTGAAATGTTGTTTCCCCTAGCTAAGGCATCTGAAACAAATTTTCTCAAAACAAGCAGCCAATCACCGAGACGAGAAAAATATCAGTTACTCGAAGAATCATGAATCTTTTGACTTCTCCATTAACAGGGCAGCGGAGGCTTATTTCCTAGGTATATGCTAAACAGATATTGATAGATTTTTGGTCATTGTGTAATTCAATGTATGTGGCATTTATACAAGAAAGTAGCACTGAGGTAAGAGATCAGGTAAAAAGTGTGATAAGCTAAAAGTCTGCTCCTGTTCCTGCTTCATATATTTTATGTTCTTATAACATTTTACCAAATTTAAGGTAATTATTTTTTGTATTATTCATTTACTTATCCTTATTCCCCTTACAATCATTGTTCTAGCAAACCGTTATAATTAAATCTAATCTGTTTGCAGATAATCTATACTTTTATTTCCATTCAAAAGTAATATAATTAAACCACATACTTCTCAGTGTTGCTAAAAATGGCTAAATAACCCTTAGCCGGAAGATCTATCGTGCTCCTTTTCCACCCCTATAGAAAGAGGCTGGCGCCATACTTGGATTTATTTGACTTCCTTTCATCCAATGACCTCATTTATCAAGCCAATTTTTCATACATCTTAACTGCCTTATCAGCTTGTCCTGCCATTTGGAGAATCATATTTCTGTTGGTTTTTAAATACTTATGTAGAAAAATAGGCTAACTTACATCCTAAACCTGAGCGAGGCTAATTTTGATGGCATTAGACAGGAACTTACAAAGGTTGATGAGCAGAGGCTGTTTACAGGTAGAGGGATATATGGCAAGTGGGAGAAGAGGCTGCAGATGCTGAGATCTGGAGCACCAAACAATGATATCAACATTGTGAAAGAGGAGTGTTAATGTCTTGAAGCTCATTGATGTGGATAAGTTCCCAGTGCATTTGAGAACACTGTGGCAAGCAAGAGAAAATGGTGAAGTTTTTATACCTTTGTTTACTCATGGGGAAAGTACCAGAGGACTGGAAGATGGCAAGGACTGATTGGAGAAAGTCAGCTTGGCTTTGTGCTTGGGAAATCAAGTCTCACAAATTTGACTGAGTTTTTTGAAGGAGTGACAGCAACACACAAAAAAATGCTGGAGGAACTCAGCAGGCCAGGCAGCATTTATGGAAAAGAGTTAACAGTCGACATTTCAGGCTGAGACCCTGCATCAGAACTCATGAGTAGCTGTCATCCTTCTGCTTAAAATATTTGTTCATTGTTTTTGGTAGGAAGTTCCAGAAATTAGAGACAAGGAAGGAATGGCAATACTTTGCCAAGTCAGGATGATATGTAACTTGGATGTAAACTTGAATGTAGGTAGGTTAATGGGAGATCTCTTACTGGCTCACATTATGCCATTCTTCACAGTCCAGGACTCTAGGTTTTATTTTGATCAGTCTTAAAAGATGTCAGTGGAAAAAAATGGCATAACAATTGATCTTGTAATCCATTTGAATAGAGAATGAGGGAAATCTGCTAAATTCTCATTTAAGGTGCAAATGAAGACTAGTGTAACGCTCCTTGCAAGTGGCCCATAAGTATAGACATTAACAATGTCTATGTTTACTCACAAATTAACATAGCAAGTTGAACCAAACATCCGAAGGTACCAAGTTTTGACAATCTGAGAAATTTTAGAAACTGAAATTTCACCCTTTGTCTAATATTAATGTTTGAGCAGTTGTAGAATTTGTCCTTTCATATTATAAATTACTCAGAATTTGAGTGTCCTTACTTCTTTCCTATCTTTCAATTTTAACTCAAGAATGAATTTGTTTTAAATGCAATTATTTTGGATTTACTGACTGCCTCTTAACTTTATAGACAATAGACAATAGACAATAGGTGCAGGAGTAGGGCATTCAGCCCCTCGAGCCAGCACCGCCATTCACTGTGATCATGGCTGATCATTCACAATCAGTATCCTTTTCCTGCTTTCTCCCCATATCCCTTCATTCCGCTATCTTTAAGAGCTCTATCTAACTCTTTCTTGAAAGAATCCAGAGAGTTGGCCTCCACTGCCTTCTGAGGCAGAGCATTCCACAGAACCACAACCCTCTGTGTGAAAAAGTTTTTCCTCAACTCAGTTTTAAACGGTCTACCCCTTATTCTTAAACTGTGGGCTCTGGTTCTGGACTCCCCCAACATCGGGAACATGTTTCCTGTCTCTAGTGTGTCCAATCCCTTAATAATCTTATATGTTTCAATCAGATCCCCTCTCATCCTTCTAAATTCCAGTATATACAAGCCCAGTCGCTCCAATCTTTCAACATATGACAGTCCCACCATCCCGGGAATTAACCTCGTGAACCTACACTGCACTCCCTCAATAGCTAGAATGTCCTTCCTCAAATTTAGAGACCAAAACTGTACATAATACTCCAGGTGTGGTCTCACCAGGGCCCTGTACAACTGCAGAAGGACCTCTTTGCTCTTATACTCAATTCCCCTTGTTATGAAGGCCAACGTGCCATTAGCTTTCTTCACTTCCTGCTGTACCTGCATGCTTACTTTCGGTGACTGATGAACAAGGACACCTAGATCTCGTTGTACTTCCCCTTTTCCTAACTTGACACCATTCAGATAGTAATCTGCTTTCCTGTTCTTGCCACCAAAGTGGATAACCTCACATTTATCCACATTAAACTGCATCTGCCAAGCATCTGCCCACTCACCCAACCTGTCCGTCACCCTGCATTCTCATAACATCCTCCTCACATTTCACACTGCCACCCAGCTTTGTGTCATCTGCAAATTTGCTAATATTACTTTTAATCCCTTCATCTAAATCATTAATGTATATTGTAAATAGCTGCGGTCCCAGCACCGAGCCTTGCGGTACCCCACTAGTCACTACCTGCCATTCTGTAAAGGATTCATTAATCCCTACTCTTTGTTTCCTGTCTGCCAACCAATTTTCTATCCATGTCAGAACCCTGCCTCCAACACCATTTGCTCTAATTTCGCCCACTAACCTCCTATGTGGGACCTAATCAAAGGCTTTCTGAAAGTCCAGGTACACTACATCCACTGGCTTTCCCATGTCCATTTTCATAGTTACATTCTCAAAAAATTCCAGAAGATTAGTCAAGCATGAATTCCCCTTCGTAAATCCATGCTGACTCGAACCTATCCTACTACTGCTATCCAAATATGCCGCTATTTCATCTCTTATAATTGATTCCAGCATCTTCTCCACCACTGATGTCAGACTAACTGGTCTATAATTGCCTGTTTTCTCTCTCTCTCCTTTCTTAAAAAGTGGGATAACATTAGCTACCCTCTAATCTGCAGGAACTGATCCTGAATCTATAGAACATTGGAAAATGATTACCAATGTGTCCATGATTTCTAGAGCCACCTCCTTAAGTACCCTGGGATGCAGACCATCAGGCCCTGGGGATTTATCAGCCTTCAGTCCCATCAGTTTACCCAACACCATTTTCTGCCTGATGCGAATTTCCTTCAGTTCGTCTGTTACCCTAGGTCCTCTGGCCACTATTACATCTGGGAGATTGTTGAATAATTTATAATGTTGAACTGGAAGGAACAATTTAATCCTCAAAACCTGATCCAAATCTTCCACTGGCTGCATGCACTCTACCAGTGCATGCACTGTTTCAAACCATTACTTCGATGCTTGTCGCTTGGGTGGCAATCTGATAGCTGTAGAGTTGATACTGTATCAGGTTCCAGTGAGCTTTCAAGGAGGCATTAGCTCACACGATATCACGGTGTAAAAATGTGAATTCTTTTATCATGACGAGATCAGTTGTGTCTTTAATGCCATATTCACCAATAATACCCAGCTTCCTATGCAGGGAAAAATAAGTATAGGTTTTCTCTGGGATGCTGTATAATTCGATTATTGAAATATAAATTTTAATCCCTCTTTATACTGTATTGCAGGAGAATAAGGACGACTTCATGGAGTAAAAGGCAAATTTAGAATTTTATAAAATCAAAAATTAGAATATTTTTCAATTTCAATCATGTTTTGAAATTACATTGTATTAAGCGTCAGCATGTTATAAAAAGGATTATTTTAGTCTGTGGTAGAATGTATTTAAATACTTGGCTACAAAATATTTGTGTATAAGTAAAACTTCAGTAGACACTATTTCAGTGTTAAATATCGTCTCTAAATATAGGAACATTCTAACTGTAAGAACTTAATTTTGTATTCGGTTTAGAAACAATTTATGTAACATTTTATAAATAAAAGTATATTTTCTGGAACTGTGTCCGAATTGTAAAAATATGGTGTCTTTTTTGTCTAGCCTCCTTTACTTTCTACCATATTTTATTTTCCTCAGCCGTTCTACCGTATTTAACTTCAATTAGCCAGTTTGAAAGATGGCTTACGAAATATTGCGAGCTGTCATCCTCAGTGTGCCTAGCTCTGGAAGGTTATCTCTCAGAGAATAACCAAATATTTTGGTCTCAAACACTTGGCGAGTGTAAGATCAGACGCTTAGGTACATAGGAGTATGCAGGCCTCTGTTGATGTCAGTGCGCTATCATCTGTGCTGCACCAACACAACTCATCCCTGGCTGTCTTAGAAGTGAGAACCGTACGTAGTAGAATTTTCCAAAATGCATTTTGAGGTCTGCACATCATTCTCTGATTTATTTGATCCAGTGCCAATGTAGTCTAAAGTATGTCCTTCAGATACTTCATGGAAATGTGAAATCTATTTCCTATTGTGTAGAAAATTACAGCAAGCAGTTTGGAAGTAAGCTATATGAGCTAATCTGCTTTCGTAACTTGGGTTGAGGCTGGAACACACAAGATATTCCCTGCATTATTAGTTTAACCCAGTATGGTGTTTAGCTTTCTCCCTGCTGTCAGTCTGGAGTCTGAATTTGGTGCGGCCAGCAGTGGCAAGGCAACTTCAAAAGCGAATACAGTACATCTGTGCACTATTCAGTACGAAGAAGCACACTGTTTGTTTTATTGTAGGCTAGGATGTCAGTTGCGACTTTCACCTCTCGAGTAAGACAAGTTAGCCCCAACTGCCTTATGAACTAATCAGAAGATAACTATTGAAAAATGCAGTGCACAGGGGAGTGTGGCAAATCCCATAGGATCCCTTAATTCAGCCAGTAAAAGCTGTCCCCATTGTATGGCAGGACTCTGTTAGAGTGTTGTAGAACAGAGGGAGTTGGGGACATATGTGTGGTGGTACAGGTACATAGTTCCTGAACGTAGACAGGATGCTGAAAAAGGTGTTTGACACACTTGCCTATATTAGCCAGGGCATTGATAGCAAGAATTGTGATTTTACGTTGAAGCTTCACAAGACATTGCTGAGACCACATTCATGCCATTCTGGTTGCCTAAGCTGGAAAGGGTGCAGAACTGATTCACAAAGATGTTGCCTGGCTTGAGCTATAAGCAGAGCTTTGGGCTGCTTTCCCTGGACAGCAGCACCCTTTGTAGAGGTTTATGTAATCGTGAGGAGAATAGATAAGGTAAATGGTCTCAATCTTTACTGAGTAGCGAAGCCTAAAGCTACAGAACAAAGCGTCTTAGGTGAGGGGGCGAAAGATTTTTTTCACACACGGGCTGGTGATATATGGGACAAGCTGCCAGAGGAAGCTGAAGAGGCAGATACAACTCCAATATCTAAAAGACATTTAGACATTTCCATGGTAGGAAGGATTAATATCGACCAAACTCAGGTAAATGGCACTAGCTCAGTTTGGATCAAATGTGTAGAGTACTGGGTGGCCTGTTTCCAAGCTGCAGAACTCTATGACTTTACCTGGATTTGCTCATCACAAATTATTCATCCATGATCACTTCCCAACAGCGTGGAGTAAAAGTAGATAATCCTGAAATCAAGCTATAGGCTGAATTGTTGGAACTCTATACAGTACTCCCCGCACTAAGCAATTACAATTCCCAACCACAATAGACTGACATAAAACAGCTTGCAGTTTTTGAACCCCACACAGCACTACATCATATATTCTGTCATTAAAGGTTAGTATCAACATTGTTTAAGAAAATTGTGAGCTGAAAAACAGTTCATTTTATCTTCTTTTGGCATATCATTCCTTCAGCTCAAATCATTTCCATTGTGGTAAGTGGAGATATTTAATCAGCCTTTTTGAGTGAAAATTGATGTTTCCTCAGCAGTTGTAGAATACACCTTTTGGTGCTACTTGGACATGTCTTCAGTGATGAACCCGGGGTCGTAAGGTGTTTTGGGTCTTTAATCATCTGACACCCTCACCTGGTCGACCCGGGGGTGGGGTGGTGATCAGCCCCCGACTTGTGTCCAAGTGGCGCACTAATCCACAGATCCCCCCCCCCAGATCCACAGCCACTGCGAGGCCTTTTCAGCGGCCTCCAGAATGTTCTTGGTGGCTCTTCTGCACTGCAGTCCTTAAACTCCAAGGAGTTTTAGAGTCTGCTGTAATGAATGGCCAGCAAAGCCCCAGCACCCAACTTCGACTGGCTCACAGCAAGCTCTCCAGCCATTGCTCCAGCATTCTGCAACAAGATCTGTGTATCTAGCCCTCTTGTGCTCGTTGGCCTTTTCAATCCGGTCTTCCCAGGGGACAGTAAGTTCCAGCAGGACCACTTGCTTTGTAGACTCTGATATTAACACCATGTCCGGGCGGGGCGGAGTGGCTGCGATGTTCTCTGGGAATTTGAGCTGCCTCCCTTGGTCGACGTGGAGCTGCCAGTCTCGTGCAGTGGCAAGAAGCCCTCCCGAGGAGCTAGGCCGATGTTGAGCCTTCTCCCCCGCTCTGATAAAGGTGATGGACTGTTTGGGAGTGTGCTGATTTTTGCTGTCTTGAATCGCTGTGCTGATTACGTCCGCCTTAGACCTTAGGACTTGGTCATGGTGCCAACGGTATCGCCCTTCCCCAACACCTTCGGGCAGCAACTTAGGATATGCTGCAAGGTGCCCCTCCTCTGGCACAGTTGGCATGCTGGAGTGTTTGCCATGCCCCACCTGTGCAGGTTGGCCGGGCTTGGGAGAACGTCATAGACTGATTGGATGAGAAACTTGATGTGAAATGGTTTGGCTCTCCAGAGCTCTGTCCAGGTGAACTTGCCAGGTTCCCCATGCTCCCATCTAGTCCAGGCACCTTGTTTGTACATGCCGACCATCTTGCTGTATCGTTCTCCCTCCACTCCTGCTCGTATCTCGTCCTGAACCAGTTGACGCTTCTCCTTTCCAGAGCCATGCCTCCGCTCTGTCGACAGCTTCCTGTGCCTGCCACTCCTTCCGGTCTTTACACAGATTCCTGCCGAAGTGACTTTAACATCAGAGGAATCTCGGTACATCATAACCTCCCTGGTTCGAGTGACTTTGAATTCCTCTGACAGGCTGCTGATGGGGAGCTGCAGCTTGGTGGAATGCCCAGACAGGGCAATGCAGCTTAAGATCCGGGGGAGCCTCAGCCACCTCCGGAGAAACTGACTGATGGTTTTCTCCAGAGCCTCCACTGTTGACATTGGCACCTCGTAGACTAGAAGGGGCCAGAGTACATAGAACACAGAATAGTACAGCACAGTACAGGCCCTTCAGCCCACAATGTTGTGCCGACCCTCAAACCCTACCTCCCATATAACTCCCCACATTAAATTCCTCCATATACCTGTCTAGTAGTCTCTTAAACTTCACTAGCGTATCTGCCTCCACCACTGACTCAGGCAGTGCATTCCACGCACCAACCACTCTCTGAGTAAAAAACCTTCCTCTAATATCCCCCTTGAATTTCCCACCTCTTACCTTAAAGCCATGTCCTCTTGTATTGAGCAGTGGTGCCCTGGGGAAGAGGCACTGGCTGTTCAGTATCTATTCCTCTTAATATCTTGTACACCTCTATCATGTCTCCTCTCATCCTCCTTCTCTCCAAACAGTAAAGCCCTAGCTCCCTCAATCTCTGCTCATAATCCATACTCTCTAAACCAGGCAGCATCCTGGTAAATCTCTGCTGTACCCTTTCTAATGCTTCCACATCCTTCCTATAGTGAGGTGACCAGAACTGGACACAATACTCCAAGTGTGGCCTAACCAGAGTTTTATAGAGCTGCATCATTATATCGCGACTCTTAAACTCTATCCCTTGACTTATGAAAGCTGACACTCCATAAGCTTTCTTAACTACCCTATCTACCTGTGAGGCAACGTTCAGGGATCTGTGGACATGTAACCCAGACTCCTCTGCTCCTCCACACTACCAAGTATCCTGCCATTTACTTTGTACTCTGCCTTGGAGTTTGTCCTTCCAAAGTGTACCACCTCACACTTCTCCGGGTTGAACTCCATCTGCCACTTCTCAGCCCACTTCTGCATCTTATCAATGTCTCTCTACAATCTTCGACAATCCTCTACACTATCTACAACACCACCAACCTTTGTGTTGTCTGCAAACTTGTCAACCCGCCCTTCTACCCCCACATCCAGGTTGTTAATAAAAATCATGAATAGTAGAGGTCCCAGAACAGATCCTTGTGGGACACCACTAGTCACAATCCTCCAATTTGAATGTACTCCCTCCACCACAACCCTCTGCCTTCTGCAGGCAAGCCAATTCTGAATCCACCTGGCCAAACTTCCCTGGATCCCATTCCTTCTGACTTTCTGAATGAGCCTACCGTGTGGAACCTTGTCAAATGCCTTACTAAAATCCATGTAGATCACATCCACTGCACTACCCTCATCTATATGCCTGGTCACCTCCTCAAAGAACTCTATCAGGCTTGTTAGACATGATCTGCTCTTCAAAAAGCCATGCTGACTGTCCCTGATCAGACTATGATTCTCTAATTGCCCATAGATCCTATCTCTAAGAATCTTTTCCAGCAGCTTTCCCACCACGGATGTAAGGCTCACTGGTCTATAATTACCCGGACTATCCCTACTACCTTTTTTGAACAATGGGACAACATTCGCCTCCTTCTAATCCTCCGGTACCATTCCCGTGGACAACGAGGACATTAAGATTCTAGCCAGAGGTTCAGCAATCTCTTCCCTCGCCTCGTGGAGCAGCCTGGGGAATATTCCGTCAGGCTCCGGGGAATTATCTGTCCTAATGTATTTTAACAACTCCAACACCTCTTCTCCCTTAATATCAACATGCTCCAGAACATCAACCTCACTCATATTGTCCTCACCATCATCAAATTCCCTCTCATTGGTGAATACTGAAGAGAAGTATTTATTGAGGACCTCACTCACTTCCACAGCCTCCAGGCACATCTTCCCACCTTTATCTCTAATTGGTCCTACCTTCACTCCTGTCATTCTTTTGTTCTTCACATAATTGAAGAATGCCTTGGGATTTTCCTTTACCCTACTCGCCAAGGCCTTCTCATGCCCCCTTCTTGCTCTTCTCAGCCCCTTCTTAAGCTCCTTTCTTGCTTCCCTATATTCTTCAATAGACCCATCTGATCCTTGCTTCCCAAACCTCATGTATGCTGCCTTCTTCCACCTGACTAGAATTTCCACCTCACTTGTCACCCATGGTTCCTTCACCCTACCATTCTTTATCTTCCTTACCGGGACAAATTTATCCCTAACATCCTGCAAGAGATCTCTAAACATCGACCACATGTCCATAGTACATTTCCCAGCAGAAACATCATCCCAATTCACACCCACAGTAGCCTTGGCAGGACTCCGTGTTGGTACATCCAGGCTTTGAATTTTCCCGGAAGCCCAGGTTTATCAATCGCAGTGAGCCAGGTTATCAAGTCGCTCCTGGTTTGTTGAAGTGCGGCTGTGTCCTTCAGGGAACTGTTGAAGATCTTACACAGGCTCTTGACTGGTTTTTCTGTCACCGTTGGAATCTGGATCCCTCCCAGGGTAAAGCAGAACCGGTCGGCCACTCTTCCCTTCTTCAGGACCAGAGACCTGGACTTGGCTGGTTTAAAGCTCATCCTTGCCCATGAGATAAGCTATTCCAGCCCTTGAAGGAGCCATCTGCACCCAGGGACGGATGTTGCCATCACCTTCAGGTCGTCCATGAGTGCTCTTATTGGGGGCTGCCGAGTACCAGATCTAGACATGGGGCCTCTACATTCCACCTCCGCTGACTTGACAATCATGTTCATGGTCAATGAGAAGAGTGGCAACGAGATTGCGCAGCCAGTGATTGTGCCCTTCTCCAGCCGATGCCAGGCGGATGACCCTGAGGAGACTCTCAACCTGAAGCTGCTGTAATTGTCCAGAATGAGGCACCTAATTATGGACTTTAATATTCCAGTCAACTATACAGAAATAGACGCTTCAAAACCTACTTTAACTCTCTGAAGTTGTAGCATCACCAGAATGCTAACTTTACATCATGGTTCTAACAAGTTAGTTGGAACAAGTGAAATAATTTTGAATACTGCTGTCTGGCTTAAGAAGTCACTGATACAAGGACATGCACACCACTTGCTAAGAAATGAAGTGCACAGCATCCTGTTAGATAATCTAACAATTCTAGCTTAAATTGCAGCGTGCATAACATTTTGTGATATATGCTTTGTGGGTGCACTGTGATCTGCAGGAACATTGCTTCATTTGGTTGTGTACCAACTACCAACTACTCGTACTTCAACTACTGCACAGAGTCTTGTCATCTTCAGAAGTTTTCGGATGACTCTGCCATAGTTGGATGCATCAGCAAGGGAGATGAGGCTGAATACAGGGCTACGGTAGGAAACTTTGTCACATGGTGTGAGCAGAATTATCTGCAGCTTAATGTGAAAAAGACTAAGGAGCTGGTGGTAGACCTGAGGACAGCTAAGGTACCGGTGACCCCTGTTTCCATCCAGGGGGTCAGGGTGGACATGGTGGAGGATTACAAATACCTGGGGATACGAATTGACTATAAACTGGACTGGTCAAAGAACACTAATGCTGTCTAGAAGAGTCAGAGCCATCTCTATTTCCTGAGGAGATTGAGGCCCTTTAACATCTGCTGGATGATGCTGAGGATGTTGTACGAGTCTGTGGTGGCCAGTGCTATCATGTTTGCTGTTGTGTGCTGGAGCAGGCTGAGGGTAGCAGACACCAACGGAATCAACAAACTCATTGGTAAGGCCAGTGATGTTGTGGGGATGGAACTGGACTCTCTGACAGTGGTGACTGAAAAGAGGATGCTGTCCAAGTTGCATGCCATCTTGGTCAATGTCTCCCATCCACTACATAATGTACTGGTTGGGCACAGGGAGTACATTCAGCCAGAGACTCATTCCACCGAGATGCAACACAGAGCGTCATAGGAAGTCATTCCTGTCTGTGGCCATCAAACTTTACAACTCCTCCCTTGGAGGGTCAGACACCCTGAGCCAATAGGCTGGTCCTGGACTTATTTCATAATTTACTGGCATAAGTTACATATTACTATTTAACCATTTATGGTTTTATTACTATTTATTATTTATGGTGCAACTGTAACGAAAACCAATTTCCCCCGGGATCAATAAAGTCTGACTGTGACTGTGACTATGTATCTATGCAGTCAGGTGACAACAAACTTGAACTTGATTTATATTTTCACAGATTATTCTAGTGGTTCATACATACATTCTTACTTATGGAGTCACGCAGCAGGTGGTTACTCAGAACTACAAACTTTCTAGCTTCTTTCAGTCCAAAGCTAATCTAAAACTTAACCCAACTGTTTTAGTATTGTTCACATTTTTTTTCCAATGTAGTACAATGACCAGGCTAATATTCATGGGTACCTAGGTAGTTAGAGTATGAGGTCAGATACCACAAGGGACAGAACAGTAGTCCAAAAGTGAGACATGACAATCTTAAAATGAAGGCAATGTAATCAGGGGTGGAAGATCTGAAGAAATTTCCCATTCACATGGCTTTGTGTTATTAATGCACCATGAAAATCCTGCAGGTTTTTTGAGGGATGAGTTACAACCCTAAATTCAAGTTATTTTGCAATCCTTTGAGACAATCCAAAACAAATTACTGTAATGTCCCTTGGCATAAAATGGAAGCTTAAAATGGAATGAACTAAACAATATTTTTTCAAGTGGTAGTATTACCTATTGAATGCCAAAAAACTTAAAAGTAGCTTGCAGATCAGCTTAAGGCAGAAATACAAACAGTGCAAATGTACATTCATTCAATCTTAAACTTTAGATGAACCCAATATTTTCTTCTCTTAAAGCATATAAAAACACAGCATTATTCAATTTTAAAACTTCAGGAGAAGGAAGTATGCATATAGTTATGGTTTTCTATGGGATTTATTACAAATGTTGTCAGATTATTTGACTTTTGGAACCTATAATGATCTGTCATTTGGCTGAATTAAAAACTGGTCAAGAATCTTAACATCTGTGAGATGGCAAATAAAGAATATATTTATACCTTGTAATTTGAGGCTAATTAATACAATGGTAAAATAAAATATCAGCTTGCAAATTCAGTGCATGGACTATAGGACTTCAATTTTGAAATTTAAAAAATGAACACGATATCATCGCAGTATCTTACATTGAAGATATTGTTGTTTCCCCAATAAATGACAGTTATGCAAGATTTATACTTTGCCTCAATAAAGTTGAAAATTGTAGAAATATTCAACTGGTCAGATGGCATCTGTGGAAGGAGCAACAGAGCTGGTGTATATTGAAGATGAACACAAGAGATTCTGCAGTTGCTGGAAATCTAGAGTAACACACACAAGTTACTGGAGAACAGCAGCAGCTCTGGCAGCATCTACAGATTTGAATAAAGAGCCCACGTTTTGGGCCAAGATCCATCTTCAGAGCAAACATATAGATTAGAACATAGGGCAGTATGTGCCCCACAATATTGTTCTGATCTTTTAACTTACTCCTGGATCTAACCCTTCCCTCCCACATGGCCTTCTAGTTTTCTTTCATCCATGTGCCAATCTAAGAATCTCTTAAATGTCCCGAATATATCTGCCTCCACCACCAAACCAGCAGTGCAGCCATACCACACCCTATGTAGAAAAAAAAGCAACCTCTGACATCCTCCCCCAACTTCCTTTCCTCCAGTCATGCCCTGGGAAAAAGGTATTGGCTGTCATTCTGTGTGTGCTTCTTATCACCTATATACCTCTATCAAATCGCCTCTTATCCTCCTCCACTCCAAAGAGAAAAGCCCTAGCTTGCTCAAGCTTTCCTCTTCAATATATGTTCTCTAATCCATGCAGCATCCTGGTAAATTTCCCGTCCACCTTCTCTGAAGCTTGCACGCCTTTCTATAAAGAGGACACCAGGACAGAACATAATGCTCCAAGTGTGCTTGAATCAGAGTTTTATAGAGCTGCAACATTATTTTGCAATTCTTGAACTGAATGCCTTCTCTAATGAGAGCCAACACATCATACTCCTTACCCACCATATCAACTTGCATAGCAACATTGAAGGATCTATGGATGTAGACCACAAAATCCCTTTTTTCCTCCACACTGCCAAGAATCCTGCCATTAACCTGTACTCTGCCTTCATTCAACCTTCCAAAGCGAATCACTTCATACTTTTCTGGATTCAACTGCATCTGCTACTTCTCAGACCAGCTCTACATCCTATCGATGTCCCATTGTAACCTACGACAACCTTCCACCCTATCTGCAAGGCCTCTAAGCATGATGTCACCAAAAAAGTTAACAACCCACCCTTCCACTTCCTCATTTAGGTCAGTTATTAAACAAAATCACGAAGGGCAGGGTCCCAGAACAAATCCCTGAGGAAAACCACTAGTCATGTATAGAATATGCCCCATCTACTACGACCCACTGCTAATGTAGACAAGCCAATTCCAAATCCATGCAGCCAAATTTCCTTGCATCTCATGCCTCCTGACTTTCAGAATGAGTCTACTGTGGGGAACTTGTTGAGTACCTTACTAAAATCTATATGCACCATACCCAGTGATCTACCTTCATCAATTTGTTCTGTTACTTCTTTGATATATTTATTCACAGGACCTCAAATGCTCATGAATCCCACCTCTAGAAATCCTCTCCAATAGTTTTCCCACTCACTGATCTATAATTCCTAGGGTTATCCCCAATACCTTTCATGAGCAAAGAAATAATATTTTCCATCTTCCACTCTGCTATTACTCCTGTGGCCAGTGAGGATGCAAAGATGAGCGTCAATGGTGCAGCAATATCTTCTCTCACTTCTCAGGATAACTTGGGGTATATCCCAACTGACCCTGGAGACTTAACTATCCTAACATTTTTACAAATGTTCCAAAACATCCTCTTTCTTAACTTCAACATGTTCCAGCATATTAGCCTCACATTCATCAAGGTCCCTCTCAATGGTGAAAACTGAGGCAAAGTATTCATTAAGGACCTTATATACCTCTTCCAACTCCAGGCACATATTTTACTTCTATCCATGATCAGTCCTCCCCTCACTTTAGTCATGCTTCTGTTCTTCATGTATATGTGGAACCCTTGAGGTTTTCCTTAAACCTACTTTCCAAGGCTTTCTCATGATCCCTTCTAGCTCTCTTAATTCCCTTCTTAAGCACCTTCCTGGCTACCTTAAAACTCTCAAGAGCTCTATCTGATCTTTGTATGCTTCTTTCTTCTTCTTGACTAAATGTTCCACTTCTCTTGTCAATTATGGTTCCTTCACCCTTCCATCCAGTAAATTCCATGCAGATGCTCCCTGAACAACCTCTACATTTTCTGTTGTACATTTCCCTATGAACATCTGTTCCCAATGGATGCTTCCAAGATCCTGTTTATTCCATCATAATTAGCTCACCCCCCAATTAAATACTTTCCAACACTCTGCTAAAGTTCAGGGAGTTGTGGTCACTATCTCCAGAATGCTCACCTACTGAGAGATCGTTCACCTGACCAGGTTCATTGCCTTGTACTAGATCCAGTTTGGCCTCTAGTCCCCTCTCATCAGCCTGTCCTCATTTTGTGTCAGGAGTCCTTTCTGGACACACCTAAAAAATTCTGTCCCATCTAAGCCTCTTGCTCTAAGGAGGTGCCAAACAATATTAGGAAAGTTGAAGTCACCCATGACACCAACCTGTTATTTTTGCACTTTTCCAAAATTTCCCTCTCAATCTGTTCCTTTGTATTCCAGCTGCTATTGGGCAACCTATAGAATAGTCCCAACAACGTGACTGCTCCATTCTTGCTCCTGACCTCCAACCACACGACTCAGAAAATCCCTCCATGACGTGCTCCCTTTCTGCAGCTTTGATACTATCACTGATTAGTAATGCCACTCTCTTGACTCCCTCCATGTTGAGTCCATTGAGTTGCGGCTGAGATTTAGATTTTTTTTTAGTTTCATAGAAATGGCTTTGGGGACAGAGAGGTGAGTTAGGGATCAGGTTAGGGTTTAGGAACGTGGATGAGGGGGAATTAGAGGTTAGGCCGCAGTCTTGTGTCTGCTCCAATTTCGAAGGCCAGCAGTGCAGACATGGGTTATCTGTGGGCTGGATCGGGATGTTCAGCTGGATGTCCGGTTGGTAAACCAGCATGGATAATGGCTGTCACCATCCACCCCCCCAGGGTCAGCAAGTTGTCGGCGGTTCTGGAGTTTGAGTTCCGTGTGTGCAGGAGGAACAAGGCCTGATGGTTCCCTGAGTCTGCAAATCGGTGAGACTGTAGTTTGAGGCCTAGTGTTCAGGTTCCTATCTTCATCTAGTCTGGGGCTCAAGGTCTCGTATTCAGAGACTGGCGGGTACTTGGGATTGATGCTGAGTATCGAAGCCTGAGGGTTGAACTGGAAGTCCAGAAGTCAAGACCTGTTGACCAGAGCCCTGAATCTGCATATGTAACACTATGAGTCCACTAGGGAGATCAAAGCCCAATGTCTAGGTCTACTAGAGGCTGAAGACAGCCTGCTGTGGGGTTAGAGGACTGTGTTTGCATGGGTGGGTGGGTGGGTGACAGGAGGGAGGAACAGGGCTTGTTTGGAAGTTGTTCTTTTCTTGCTTGCTGCATTCTGTTTTGTGGTTCGTGTTGTTCTGACAAGCATGTGGCATGCTATGTTGGTGCTGAAATGTAGTGTGACTCTTGTGGGCTGCCTTCAGCCCACCCTCGGGTGTGGTGGTTGTTAATTCAAATGATGTACACATGATAAATAAACTTGAATCTTGAAACTTTCTGTCCCTTCTGAAATATTGAAATCCTGGAACATCCAACAGTCATTCCTGCCTTATGACAGCAAAGTCTTCTGTACTGACTACAATATCATAGTTTCATATACCGATCCATGCTCCAAGTTCATTGCCCTTGTTCCTGAT
This sequence comes from Mobula birostris, assembly GCF_030028105.1. Taxonomy (NCBI): domain Eukaryota; kingdom Metazoa; phylum Chordata; class Chondrichthyes; order Myliobatiformes; family Myliobatidae; genus Mobula; species Mobula birostris. The sequence continues at coordinate 61,651,510 of NC_092381.1, read as the reverse complement.
ACTTCTTGTATTAAAGTAAACACACCTCAGCCCGTCCAATTAGAGTCATGGAGTCACAGAACACTACATCACAGAAACAGGCCATTTGGCCCAGCTAGTCTATGCCGAATATTAATCTGCCAATCCCCATCGACCTGCTCCCGGACCATAGTCCATCATATTCCTCCCATCCATGTACCTATCCAAATTGCTTTTAAATGTTGAAATCAAACCCACATACACCACGGCCACAAATAGCTCATTCCACACTCTCACCACCCTCTGAGTGAAGACATTCCCCCTCATGTTCCTCTTAAACATTTCACTTTTCACCCTTAAACAATAACCTCTAATTATAGTCTCACCCAACCTCAGTGGAAAAAAACCTGCTTGTCAGGCCTGCTCCTTCTGATACCCTTCAGCCTATACATGCAAGCACTTCCTAGTCTCCAACCAGCTAATAGGATTCACCTACTGCTGGGGCCAAGGTGGAAGCGTTCACGTCGCAGCCCTGTTATAACCCAGATCTTGCCATTGTCAGCAACGACATCGCTGGCCTCTGCAAGAAGCTTGTCACAGACCCAATACCACAGACACAGCACCGTCCTATTGGTATTCAGATAAATGCAGCAGTGTTACCAACCATCGTACTATTCAAAGTTTCAAAAGGCGCTTCAACCTCAAGAAGGCCGATTGGAATGGGTTCACAAGAACACTTGATCATAAGGTTAAACGTATTAAACCACTACCTGAGCACTACAACCTGCTTGCAAAAGCTGTCCAGAAAACAGCCAAAAGGACGATCCCCCGAGGTTGTAGAGCACACTACGTCTCTGGTGTCACCAAAGAGAATGCTGAACTCTACAGGGAGTATGCCTCAATGTTTGAATCTGACCCTTCTCAGAGGAAACAATATCTACCGGTGAGAGGGTGATGTTAAGTATCTCTGAAGAGCGTCAAAACACCTGGAACCCTTTGATAGAGACAACAGATCTTACAAAAAAAAACAAGAAGGCATGGTCTCGCATACGCAAACTTGGAGGTGATCCCGAGAAAGCTGCCCCAATGTGTCTGCTAACCAAGTTGCACACCAGTTGCTCCTAAATGGAAAAACCAACAAGAAACAACCAAGAGCACAGCTAGATAGGAAGAAGTACAGTGACGACCCTGGCTTCACTGGATCATTCACCACGGAAGAGCTGGAAATTGGTATATCTAGTCTAAAACATGGGAAAGCAATTGGTCTTGACAACATAGCATCGGAGCAGATAACGCATTTTGGACAGCAAGCAAGGAAATGGCTCCTACAATTGCTCAACAACTGTCTGGCAACACACAAGCTACCTAATATTTGGCAGAAGTCACATGTAATAGCACCTGGAAAAGATCCCTCAGATCCTAAGAGTTTTTGGCCAATCTCACTGCTTTGCCAAACTAATAAGCTGTTTGAACGCCTGATACTCAATAGGATAGCACCAACTATAGATGAGAAGATCATTCCAGAGCAAGTAGGTTTCCGCCCTGGCAAACAAACAGCAAGCCAACTGCTCAACCTCACACAATATATCGAAGATGGTTTCGAGCAAGGGATGGTGCTGTTTTTGTAGACTTGTCAGCAGCTTACAATACAATGAACTATAGACGTCTCCTCTGCAAGATCCTAGAGATGACAAAAGATATTCACTTAACAGAGCTGTTTGAAAGCATGCTTCAGAATCGCCGGGTCTATGTTGAACGAGGTGGGAAGCGCAGTAGGTGACGTATCCAGAAGAATGGTCTTCCTCAGGGAAGTGTGCTTGCACTGCTCTGTACAACATCTATACGAATGACCAACCTATAGATGATGTCACACGCCGTTTTATATATGCTGATGACCTATGCATCACTGCCTAAAGCACTGATTTTAACACCATGGAGAAAACGCTTTCTGAGGCCTTGGAGGGATTAACATCCTACTATGAAGAAAACCACCTCCACGCAAACTCATCAAAGACACAAGTTTGTGCATTCCACCTCAGGAACCATGAAGCCAAGCGCCAACTTAAAGTGACCTGGTGTGGAGCAACACTGACGCATTGCGAGCACCTTATCTACTTAGGAGTCACCCTTGACAGATGCCTCACTTTCAAGAACCACATCAATAAGACAAAGGCGAAAGTGAGTGCATGAAACAACATTCTGAATAAGATCACTAACACAAAATGGGGAGCAAGCTCAAAAACATTGCGATCTAGTGCACTTGCTCTTTGCTATTCTACTGTCGAATACACCTGCCCTGCAAGGGAAAGATCTACTCATGCTAAGAAGATGGATGCCACTCTGAATGCGAGCTTTCGATTTATCACAGGTTGTTTAAAACCAACAAACACCAACAGCCTATATATCCTGGCGGGTATCGCTCCCCCGCTATAAGAAGAAGGGTAGCCAGCAAGAAAGAACGACTCCATCAAACATCAGATGAGAGGCACCCTCTACATGGTCATATACCTACACCCAGCCACCTAAAGTCAAGGAAGAGCTTCATGAACAGTATTGTTCCATTACAATCAATCCCACTTGAAGCCCGCATCGCCTTGTGGAAAGACCGGCTTGCCAGTCTCAAACAACCCCCAACGATGGAAATTCCACCGGATGAAAGCCTTCCCCCAGGAGCTAATTGCAACTGGGCAATCTGGAAGTGCCTTCACAGACTTAGGTCTGGTGTAGGTCATTCAAAGGTGTCACTAAGCACATGGGGATATACAACCAGCCCGACAACTTGTGAATGTGGAACTGTGCCACAAACTATGCAAATTCTCCTGCAATGCCCATTGCTAGAGGAACCCTGTACTGTTGCAGGTCTTGCTGAATTCAACAACAAGGCGCAAAAATGTGTCCAGTTCTGGCTGGGCCATGTATAGATTGTCCATGGACACGATAAGAAGAGGACCTACTGCTAATTCCAGACCGATCACCTGCAGCCTATTTAACCCCAGTTCTCACACACAGTCCTTGTTCGCTCATTGAACCAGCCAGACTCAACCAGTTGTTCCTAGCTTTCACTCTCCCTGCCTAAAGTTTACTTTTTTACCTGTTGTGTTTAGTTTCTGTCATGGTCCGGTCTGTGAAGTCCACATTCCGGTTCACAATCCGGTTCATGGACTCCGGACTCCGGACTCCAGGTCTTCCGGCTGTCCCTTGTTTCAGTTGGGCTTAATCATAGGCACCTGATGCTCATCCTGGGGCTGGGAATATAAGTGGCCCTGGGATTGAGTGTAGGTGCTGGATTGTATTGTCAGTATCCTATCTTTGCCTCTGTGGGGTAAATCAGGCTGTCTTTGCTGTTACCCTGCGGTTGAATCTGTCCCTTCCTGTCCTTGCCTCTGTTGGGTAAGCCAGGCCATCTGTGCCGTTACTCTGAGGCTGGGCTGTTCCCTTCTCTTCCCCTTCTTTCTGAAGCCTTGCCTGTTTCACTGTCAAGTTCTACCGCTATAGCAACACCGGAGCCTTGCTGTGTCAAGATAAGAAACTGTCTATCGTTGTTTGGTACTGTCTCTTTGTGTCCTCACCATTGCTAGATAAGTCCGGCTGTTTGCTGCTACCTTGTGTTGGGAACCGTCTCTGTGTCCACACCTTTGCTAGGTAGGCCTGGCCATTTGCTGCTACCTTGTGTTGGGAACTCTCTTGTCGAGTTCAGCGTCCTGTGTATGAGTCCCAGCTCCATGTCCTGTTCACAAAGAGGGGTCCTGGCTCTGTGTTCTTGTCTCTCAAGTCCAAGGCTCTGAGTGTCCAGTCCTCGTCCAAAGCTGCGAGGCTCCTGTCTCCCAAGACCACATCATGTCTTTGTCTAGATCTGGGGTCCGAGCCTGAGTCAAGACCCAGGTTCTGGGTCCTTGCCCAGTCTCTGGCTTAGAGTCCACACCCAAGCCTCGAAGAACCCAAGCCTCATCATATCCTCGCCTAGTTTCGGGGTCTGAGCCCAAGTCAAGACCCAGGTTCTGGGTCCTTGTCCAGTCTCTGGCTCGGAGTCCAAGCCCAAACTCCTAGTTCCCAGTTCCTTGTCCTGGTCCCGCTTTCCTAGCCAAGTCCTAGCCCAGGTCTGTGTTCCTGTCCCAGCTCCCAGTCTGTGTCCTGTCCCGTCCCTAAGCCTAGTCCAGTCCAGTTCCTAGTACTTCAGTGTCTGTATCTTGCATTTGGGTCCACTACTAACACCCCCCATTTGACAGTTTCTGTTCTCTCCTGTTTTATGGCTTGTTTGTTTGCGGTCTATGATTAAAATTATTGTTCACTGCTGAATCATCTCTGCTGCCCTGCTTTTGGGTCAAACTTCCTCTGCATTTCTTGACAGGATGAACCCTTGATTTACCCACCTAAAGGAAATTGTTTGTTGCCACGAGTACACGATACAGAAGAAGCAGGAACCCATTGACCTTCTGCTCGCCACTCTCATCCACCTCTCCATCTCAGTACAGTAACTCTGTAGCATTCCCACTGAGCCCTTTTTTTCCTGTGCCCAAACACTTTGGTGGATCTCCAACCTGATATCACAACTTCCTGTCCCAGTGTGCATTACACTTCCAACTCCTGCCGTCTCTCTGTTCTGTGGACCGGGCCAAGATAGCCTTCCTCACCTCTCTCTTCTCTGGCCGAGCTCTAATCTAGGCCATGGCTAACTGGGACAATAAAATCCCTATTTGCAACAAATATGGGGACTTCACTGCTGAGATGCTCCAGGTTTTTGACCATCCTGGAAGAGAAAGGGTAGCAGCAGATCTAATATTTTGCCTGTATCAAGGCTCATGCACTGTGCTGGATGACACCATGGAATACAGGGCCTTGCGGCGGAGTGTAGTTGAAATAGAAAAGGAACAGGTTCTTTGGCCCACAATGTTGTGCCAAATCAACTAAAAAGTAAATTAAAAAAAAACCCTCCTACTTACATAATCCCCATATCCCTCCATCTTTCATATTTATGTGCCTACCTAAACATCTCTTAAAAGTCTCTAGTGTATTTGTCTCTATCACCATACCAGGCAGTGCATTCCAGGCACCCACAACTCTGAGTAAAAAATTTGCCCCTCACACCCCCCTTGAACCTATGCTCTCTCACCTTCAATGCATGCCCTCTGGTATTAGATATTTCAGCCTTGGGAAACAAATACTCTCTGTTCACTCTCTATCATTGATGCACTATCAATTACTCCAAAAGACTGGAAGTAGAGTAAATACTGAAAGGCTTTTATAACAGTAAATGGACCCACGTCCATGCTGAATATCTGACCTGGACTGAGGGGAGGAGCAGTGGCACAATTGCCTTTATTCAGGGTTCTGTGGGAGGAGCCACAGGAGCAGTCAGCAGAGGGGCGTGTCCAGGCATGTTCAGACAGGTAACCCAGTTACAACCTATATACATGGTTTACCACATCATATACAGAGTGGACAGAGAATATCTGTTCAATAATAATCTCATAATCTTTTGAACCACTATCAGATCTCTCCTCAGCTTCTGCCAGTCCAAACTAAAGAACCCAAATTTGTCCAGCCTCTCATGATAGCACATGCCCTCTAAATCAGGAAGCATCCTCGTAAAACTCTTTTGCATCCTCTCCAAAGCCTCAACATTCTTCCTATAATGAGGTGACCAGAAATGTATGCAATATTCCAGATGTGGACTAATTAGAGTTCTGTAAGGTTGCAATATAACCTCTTGACATTTGAACTTAATGCCTCAACTAATAAAAGCAAGCATTCCATAAGCCTTCTTAACAGGGCCGGATTAAGCTAGTGCGGGGCCTGTAGCATATGTTATAAAGGGGCCCTAAATTTTAAAAATGCACATTATTAAAACATAAATAATTCAATTTTTTCATTTGCTATACAGCCAGATAGTACAACAGATGTCTGACACTTCAGTAATAATATTACTTATATGTAGGTATCAATTTCCAATGTCAAAAGTAACAAAACTACAATTTGAAAGATATATTTTCTAAACTTAGCATGAGCAAATTTGTTGATGATACTGGAAATGTCTATTTCACGCAGAAGTTCATATTCAGTGCTCATTAGAGTGAGATTATTCAATCTGTTTTGACCCATGGTGCTCCTTAGTTTATTTTTAAACCTTTTCGGTTTTGAAAATGAGCATTCTCCACTGCAGTTGGTAACCATGAGTGACAAATAGATGCAGAAGGCATTTTCTACATTTGGAAAACATGACTCCAAAGAATTGTCAGTTATCAAAGATACAACTGTAACTCTACAAGGTTTTGTTTGGCGCCAATATGAGAAGCAAGATTAGTTTTCAACAGTTCAGTAAACTGCACAAGTTCTTCATCAAGTCTTTCTTCCAGATCTTCCGGATATGATTTAATAAGATTTGATAACCTCTTTATGATCTCTTCAGGTGTAAACGACTGTAACTGATGAAGGAATCCAAAAACACCGTTCACCTTTAGATAAGTGTTCTGCCTTTTTGACAGGGCAGAAAGCAAACTGTCAATAATGGCAAAAAATGTTCAGCTTTTAAACTTCTGGGAAGGTGTTTGAGATTCAACAAGTGGATCAAGAGTGCTGGAACCACTGAAATCATCATACGTGCAATTTTGCTTGCGTTTTCTTCGAGTTTGCTGTTGATAATCTTTACACTTAGTCAGATCCTTGGCTTTTTGCTCAATGTCTGAAAAAGTAAACCGTGTAACTTGAATATATCCATGCAAGAATTCATAGAGTGCACAAGCTTTGTTCAAGTCTTGGCCAGAAGATTGCAAAGAAGCAGTGGTCATTTGAAAACGTTGTAATACTTGATCCCACAATATGACCATTATTCCTGTTTCCAACTTCATCATGGTTGAAAGTAGTCCACGAGCCTGTTGTCAACCCTCTGCCTTCTGATCATTGTTATTTGAAATGTCATCCCAGACTTGTTTTATTTCAGAAAAACTGCGTAAAAGTGCTTTTGTTGCATCTGCAAGAGCTGACCACCTGGTATCTGACATTCTTTTCACAATGGGCAAATGACCACCACCATCGGAAAATGCAGCAGAAAGGAGATCCCACCAATAAGTCGAAGCAGAAAAAAATGTGTACAGGCTTTCTACAAATTGAAAGAAAATTAATGCTTCTTGACAACATTCAGCAGCACATTTTCCAACCAAATTTATTGAATGTGCAAAACATGGAATGTGATCTGCAAACTCATTCAGCTCTTTAATTCGTGCTTGTAAGCCACTATACTTGCCACTCATGTTGCTGACATTGTAATAACTTTGATCACATCAGTCTTTTTTATCAATGTCGTTTTCCTTTAAAAAGTCAAGTAAACTTTGAGCGAGCTGTTCAGCACTATGACCTTCCATATCCAAAAACTTCAGAAATCTTTAATCTGCTCCAGATGGCAAAATGTAGCGCAAAGTCAAAGTCAGCGGTGCGCCCTCCAGCGGCGTAACAGCGCACGCTGCAGCGGCTTGGGAGTGTGGGAGATAGCACAAAGGTCACCATGACACAGCAAGGAGCCAACACACACCTACACACACATACCATGCAGCTCCCCCGACATGAAAACAACAGCGTTGCCAGATCGTCATGAGAATACGGTGAGATGCCGATTTCACCAGAATGCAGTTTGCAAGTATTTAGTGCGGGGCCCTTGAAAATGCAGGGCCTGTAGCATATACTACTTTTGCTACTATGTTAATCTGGCCCTGCTTCTTAAGCACCCTATCGAACTTGAACCCCAATGTCTCCCTGCTCAGCACCAACTTTAAGGATCTTGCCCTCAACAGTGTACTGTCTCCTTGCATTTGCCCTACCAATGTGCAATACCTCACATTTATCTGGGTTAAACTCCATCTGTGATATCTGCAACTACACTCCCTACAACTCCACCAGCCTTGGTATCATCTGCAAACTTACTAACCCACTCATCTGCATTATCCAGATCATTTATATACATCACAAACAGCAGAGATCCCAGCACAGATCCCCGCATAACTCCACTAGTGACAGACCTCCAGCTCGAATAGGCCCCTACAACAATTACCCCTGTCTTCTACATGCAAACCAGTTCAGAATCCAAACAGCCAATTCACCGCGAAAACCATGCTCCCTAAGCATCTGGATTAGCCTCCCATGCGAGACTTTGACAAACACCTTACTAAAATCCACATAGACAACATCCACTGCCTGACCTTCACAAACCTCTCTCGTCACTTTGTCAAAAAAATCAATTTAGTTGGTAAGACATGACTTACCCGCACAAAACCATGCTGCCTCTCCCTAATTAGGCTATGGGTTTCCAAGTGCTCTTATATCCTATCCCTAAGGATTTTCCCCAGTAATTTCCCTACACCTTGCGTGATAATCACCAGTCTATAGTTTCCAGGATTTTCCCTTTTTTCCCTTCTTAAATAGAGCTACAATGTTAGCCACTCACCAGTCCTCCAGGACCTCACCTGTGCCTAGAGAGGACACGGAGGTACTGGTCAAGGCCCCAGCAGTCTTGTCTCTAGCCTCCCTCAATAACCTGGGGTAAGTCCCATCAGGAGCTGGGGCTTACCCATCTTCGTACTCATTAGGAGACATAACACTTCCTCCACTTTGATGTCTAAACATCCTAACATATTTATGCACTCAGCGCTGCTGGCCCTTTACCATCATGGCTCCTCAGAGTGCTTGAAAGACAAGCTGTCTCCCCGGAAGATCCCATCGACCTTGAAAGCCTCATCACTCTGGCTCTCTGTATTGACAAGTATCTCATGGAATGACCTGCCAGAGCCCCAGTTCCATTCCCAGAATCATTTCAAGCTTCAGAACCTCCATTACAAATGCCTCCAGAAACCATGCCATTAGGGGGAGCTCTCTTGACCCCCCTCCTCCCACCCAAGAACGTGTGTTGGTGAAGAAAAAACATGAGTCTACTGCAGAGCAGTAACCACCAACAGCAGCCGGGAAGTGGTGCCCCCCACGTAGAAATGAGGTGCCTCCTATTTGGTCCCCCATTCCAGCACCAGTCACACTCTCTGTCCTCCTCCACATTTCATTGACTCTACGTGCACAGGAGGCATTTACTACCGCGGACTCAACAAAATTGCCATTACGAACCACTACCCTCTCCTCTTGATGGATAGTGCATCTGCGGGGCCCAAATCTCCACCAAACTGGAGCTACGGAGTGCATACAACCTGATCCGCATCTGCCGGGGGATGAGTGGAAGATGGCACTTATCACACCCACTGACCACTATGAATACTTAGTGATGCCTTTCGGATCTTCCAATGGTTTCCAAGCCTTCGTTAACGATATCCTCCAAGATTTGCAGCACAGTTTTGTGCTCACTTACCTCAATGACATCCTCATCTTCTCCAAGAACCCCCAGAACCACGCCTGCCACGACCATTCAGTCCCTCAGTGTCTCCTTGAACACCAACTTGACTGCAGGTTAGAGAAGTACCAGTTCAACAACTCAGCCATCTCCTTCCTGGGCTATGTCTTTTTACCCCAAGGCATAACTTTGGACCTGGAGTAAGTACGTGCTGTTGTTGAATGACCCTGACCAGGCACCTAGAGTTCTTCTTGGGTTTCTCCAACTTCTACCGCCGTTTCATCAGAAACTACAGCCATATCACCACTCCTCTCACCTCCCTCACGGATAGCCTGGTTTGCTGCCATGAGCCATGCTTTTGAGGAGCTCAAATGATGCTTCACCACCACTCCCACTGGTGAGCTATCTTCTTCAAAACAATTTAATTTCATCATCTTCTTCTGACTGAGTTCCAAAGATGTTGTAGAACATAGAACAGTACAGCACATTACAGGCCCTTCGGCCCACAATGTTGTGCTGACCCTCAAACCCTGCGTCCCATGTAAGCCCCCACCTTAAATTCCTCCATATACCTATCTAGTAGTCTCTTAAACTTCACTAGTGTGTCTGCCTCCACCATTGACTCCATCTGCCACTTCTCAGCCCACTTCTGCATCCTATCAATGTCTCTCTGCAATCTTCGACAATCCTCTACACTATCTACAACACCACCATCCTTTGTGTCATCTGCAAACTTGCCAGCCCACCCTTCTACCCCCACATCCAGGTCGTTAATAAAAATCATGAAAAGTAGAGGTCCCAGAACAGTTCCTTGTGGGTCACCACTAGTCACAATCCTCCAATCTGAATGTTCTCCCTCCACCACGAGCCTCTGCCTACTGCAGGCATGCCAATTCTGAATCCACCTGGCCAAACTTCCCTGGATCCCATGCCTTCTGACTTTCTGAATAAGCCTACTGTGTGGAACCTTGTCAAATGCCTTACTAAAATCCATGTAGATCACATCCACTGCACTACCCTCATCTATATGCCTGGTCACCTCCTCAAAGAACTCTATCAGGCTTGTTAGACATGATCTGTCCTTCACAAAGCCATGCTGACTGTCCCTGATCAGACCATGATTCTCTAAATGCCCATACATCCTATCTCTAAGAATCTTTTCCAACAGCTTTCCCACCACAGACGTAAGGCTCACTGGTCTATAATTACCCAGACTACCCCTACTACCTTTTTTGAACAATGGGACAACATTCGTCTCCCTCCAGTCCTCCGGTACCATTCCCATGGACAACGAGGACATAAAGATCCTAGCCAGAGGCTCAGTAATCTCTTCTCTCGCCTCGTGGAGCAGCCTGGGAAACATTCCATCAGGCCCCGGGGACTTGTCCGTCCTAATGTATTTTAACAATTCCAACAGCTCCTCTCCCTAAATAACAACATGCTCCAGAGCATCAACCTCACTCATACTGTCACCAAGCTCCCTCTCATTGGTGAATACCGAAGAGAAGTATTCATTGAGGACCTCACTCACTTCCACAGCCTCCAGGCACATCTTCCCACCTTTATCTCTAATTGGTCCTACCTTCACTCCTGTCATTCTTTTGTTCTTCACATAATTGAAGAATGCCTTGGGGTTTTCCTTTACCCTACTCGCCAAGGCCTTCTCATGCCCCCTTCTTGCTCTTCTCAGCCCCTTCTTAAGCTCCTTTCTTGCTTTCCTATATTCCTCAATAGACCCATCTGATCCCTGCTTCCTAAACCTCATGTATGCTGCCTTCTTCCACTTGATTAGATTTTCCACCTCACTTGTCACCCATTGTTCCTTCACCCTACCATTCTTTATCTTCCTCACCAGGACAAATTTATCCCTAACATCCTGCAAGAGATCTCTAAACATCGACCACATGTCCATAGTACATTTCCCTGCAAAAACATCATCCCAATTCACACTCACAAGTTCTAGCCTTATAGCCTCATAATTTGCCCTTTCCCAATTAAAAATTTTCCTGTCCTCTCTGATTCTATCCTTTTCCATGATAATTCTAAAGGCCAGGGAGTGGTGGTCACTGTCCCCCAGATGCTCACCCACTGAGAGATCTTTGACCTGACCCAGTTCATTACCTAGTACTAGATCTAGTATGGCATTCCCCCTGGTCAGCCTGTCCACATACTGTGACAGGAATCCGTCCTGGACACACTTAACAAACTCTGCCCCATTTAAACCCTGCGATGGACCCTGTGATGGTCCATTCCAGCTGAAATGGAGACCGACCCTTAGACCATCATTCCATTAACTCAGGTCCTCAACTTGATCACCTGGAAATTTGAGAATCAGATCCACCAGGCCCTAAAGCATAAGCTTTCTCTGGCTGACGCATCTGACAGTCACATCTACATGTCGGCAGTTTAACACTCTGAAGCACTCCAGTGTGTCCACTCCGCACCCCTCTCTAGCCATCCAGGTGCATGACAGACTTTGGATTTTCAGTGAGTCTGGTTCAGCTGGCCCACCATGACCAAAGCTGTATGTCTGTTTGTTGCTGCCTGCACTCAGTGCATCCGGCCCAGTCTACACGGTTCCTGATGGATCCATGTTGTCATGGACAGAGGTGAGTAGGATTGGTACGGCCTAGCGGAGAGGCCTTTGGTGCCATCTTGGAACCATTGTCGTTGATGAGTTCCACTGGACCCATCCAGATCAGCCTGGGTCATCGGGAACCGCCCACAGGTGGGATGGGGGAGGTCCTGTTGGGTCTTTTTCTGCTAACAACTCCCAGTCTGTACATGCAGGCACCTCCTAGTCTCCACCCAGCTAATAGGATTCACCTGCCCCTCATCCAGACTCATCATGTGCAGCTTATTTAACCCTTAGTTTTCATCCATTGTCCTCTTCAATCATCATCGAACCAGCTGCTCCGGCCTTTCACCCTCCCTGCCTAAAGTTTACTTTATTGCCTACTGTGTTTCGTTTCTGTTCTCTCTTGTTTTGTGTCTTGTTATTTTCTGGTCTATTATTAAAGTTATCATTCACCTCTGAATCATCTCCACTGTTCTGCTTTTAGGTCAGCCCTCCTCTACATTTTCCTGACACTGATTTCATTTACCCTATCTATGCACCGTTTGTTCATAATGTGCCTTGCCGTTACGCCACAGGCATCTTCGTCTTTCCATAGCCATGACTGTTCTTGGCAAACTTTTTTACAGAAGTTGTTTGCTACTGTTTTCTTCTGGGCAGTGTCTTTGCAAGACAGGTGACTCCAGCCATTATCAATACTCTTCAGAGATTGTCTGCCTAGTGTCAGTGATCGCATAAGTAGGACTTATGCTGTGCACCAGCTGTTCATACAACCATTCACCACCTGCCCCCATGGCTTCACATGATGCAGTTGGTGGGCTAAGCAGGTGCTAAACCTTGCATGTGGGTGACCCGCAGAGTAACGGAGGGAAGAAGGCTTTAGACCTCCTTTGGTAGAAACATGTCTCCACCCCACCACCCGACTGTATCTATACCCCTCATAATTTTGTATACCTCTATGAAATTTCCCCTCATTCTTCTATGTTCTAGGGAATAAAGTACTAACCTATTTAACCTTGCCCTATAATTCAGGTCCTCAAATCCTGGCGACGTCCTTGTACATTTTCTCTACACTCTTTCAATCTTATTTACATCTTTCCTGTAGGTAGGTGACCAGAACTGCACACAATACTCCAAATTAGGGCTCACGAACATTTTGTTCAACTTCAATGTAACATCCCAATTTCTGTCATCAGCACAGAAGGCCAATGTACCAGAAGTTTTCTTTGTGCCCCTATCTAGCTGTGATACCACTTTGAAGGAATTATGGATCTGTATTTCCCCAATCCCTCTGTTCTTCTGCACTCCTGCACTTGACTGCATTTATGCCTGACCCACTGCCTCTCCTTCCTTACAGTCTCTCCACACATTGCATCTACCTTTACACCAACTGCACCATCATCTGGCCTATCACTTTGGCTTCCATCTCTGCCAACCGAGTTTAAATCCTCCACAACAGCTCTAGCAAACCAGCCCACAAGTACATTGGTCCCCCTTAAGTTCAGATGTAAACCATCCCTTTTGTACAGGTCATACCTTCCCCAGAAGAGATCCCAATGATCAAAAATCTGAAACCCTGTCCCCTACACCAGTTATCCAGCCACACATTCATCTGCCATGTTATCCTATTCTTACCCTCACTGGTGTGTGGCACAGGCAGCAATCCAACGATTACTACCTGCTTTTTAGCTTCCTTCCGAGCTCCCCATATTCACTCTTCAGGACCTCCTCCCTTTTCCTGTCTACGTTGTGGATACTAATATGCAATTATGACCTCTGGCAGTCCACCCTCCCTCTTAATAATGCTGTCGACCCAATCTGAGACATCTCTGACATTGGCACTTGGGAAGCAACATGCTAGGTTTACAGGGTACTTTGTAAATTGGATGATGGAAATGAAGGCAACGGAAAAGTAAATAAAGTAGTTGTAAATCAACAAAATATCCAAAAGCAAATATATGATTGCATAAAAGGAAATGAAGATTTTGCTAAAGTTGGCCAGCAGTGGTTGCCTCCAGTGCCATGAATGATAGAAGAAAATCAACATGACATTATGACGAACTGGATCCCTTTCGGTGCTAAATCCAAGTGCAGCCAGATTTCAATATAGAGGTGCTTCAGTTTCCAAGCATATTTGAATGATTTATGAATACCAGCCTCAGGTGTGGCAGAGTTAAAATTGACCTTTATCATTGCATCTGGCAAATGGTAGACCTGCCACATAAATATTTCCCTAAAATCAGGGGAAAGAGATTTCAAATTATATTACAGTTTCAACGCACTCACAAACTCTGAGCATAGACTTATGGTTTCAATGCAATAATTTGTTATTATTTCTATTTAGCTGCACTTTTGGACATGACAGATTGATGCATTTTATTGCCTGTTATTGAATCATAGCCAAAATCAATCATTTTTTTTCTGAGCAGCAAAAACAAACCCAGATTAAACTGAAGGTAAGGTCTGAAAGGAGTAAGCCTTAATGAAGTGATTAGGAATTAAGTTAATTTCTAAATAGATAAACATGTTGGGATAAATTTAATATGACTAATTTAGCTGGGATATTGGTTTATGTTGCATAATCCATCTTGAACAATTATCTGGATACATTTACCTGGATAATAATGTATGGGAGCTGATTAAGAATGTTCAGTCACTCAGCATTCAGGCTGAGTTAGTAAATTGGATTAGACATTGGCTTTGTGGGAAAAGCCAGAGTGCTGTAGTAGAAGGTTGCCTCTCTGACTGGGGGCCTGTGACTTGTGGTGTGCTGCAGGGATTGGTGCATGGTCATTTGTGTCTGTCATCTATATCAATGATCTGGATGATAATGTGGTTAACTGGATCAGCAAATTTGTAGATGACACCAAGATTTGGGGTGTAGTGGACAGTAAGGAAGGCTATCATGGCTTCCAGAAGGATCTGGACCAGCTGGAAAAATAGGCTGAAAAATGGCAGATGGAATTTAATGCAGACAAGTGCGAGGTTTTGCTCTTTGGTAGGACCATCCAGGGTAGGTCTTACACAGTGAATGGTAGGGCATTGAGGAGAGTGGTAGAACAAAGGGATCTGGGAATACAGGTCCATAATTTGTTGAAAGTGGCGTCACAGGTAGATAGGGTCATAAAGAGAGCTTTTGGCACATTGGCCTTTATGAATCAATGTACTGAGTTCAGGAGATGGGATGTTGAGTTGTATAAGACGTTGGTGAAGCCTACTTGGAGTATTCTATGCAGTTTTGGTCACCTACAGTACCTACAGGAAAGATGTAAACAAGATTGAAAGAGTACAGGGAAAATTTACATGGATGTTGCCAGGTCTGAAAGACTGGGGTTATGACGAAAGATTGAATAGTTTAGGACTGTATTCTTTAGAATGTAGAAGAATAAGAGGAGATTTGATATACAAAATTATGAGAGGTATAGATAGGGTAAATGCACGTATGCTATTTTCACTGAGGTTGGGTGGGACCACAACCAGATGTCATGGGTTAAGGGTGAAAGGTGAGAATCTTAAGGGGAATATGAGGGGAAACTTCTTCACTCAGAGGGTCGTGAGAGTATCAAATGAGCAGTCAGTAAAAGTGGTGCATATGAGTTCGATGTCAACATTTAAGAGAAGTTTGGATAGTTACATGGATAGTCGGGATATGGAGGGCTATGGTCCTGGTGCAGGTCGATGGAGGGGAGGTATTTTAAAGGGTTTTGGCATGCACTAGATGGGATGAAGGGCCTGTTTCTGTGCTGTTCTTCTCTATGACTCTATGAGGAATTCTGCAAAGGTTTTGTGCTGTATGAATGCAAATTTAAACTTTGTTTGAAATGTCACAAAGTCAAACCGGACTATTAAACAAACTCTCTGCCTCGTGAGTTAGTAGTTGCTTGGCTTTAACCTACTATGGCATTATCGCTCTTTATGGAGTTTGGCGTATGTCACTGTACACTTTCCTGGCTGCTGATTCCTATCCATCAGTGACAGTCTCACCTACAGGGAGGACACAACCACAGACCAACAATGGAGATTATACAGCTGCTTGAGAACCATCGTAACTGCCTCAGGCTCATATTCCTCTCAGAACTGTTGAACATAGCAGCAAGGGCCTTCTGAAGGTAATTCATGATGATGTTGTGAACAGCAGAGGTTATCAAACATTTATCTTTGGTCAGAGAGGCTGCAATTTATCTTTCTCTCACTTCTCTCTCCCAGAGCTCTCGTCTCACAAATCATAGGTGATTGGGCTACATCCATAGCCCAGATTTAGTCTGTGAAATTTTAAATACTGTAAAATAAAAAAAAAGGCTGTTCATCCCCTCTGGTTCATGCCTCTCACAGGAGTGCAGTTTCATCTGTCTAAATCCCCCAGTCCTTATTTCCCTCCAGCTTTGTAACTTAAAAATTGGACAATCGAAGTAATGTTCTGCTATAAGTTTTCCATTGCTAGAAAAATAGAAGAGGATGGTAGATAAAGTTCTGGGTGTGACGTTATACTTCCTCCTCCACCACAAGGTCCCTCTACTCATGCCCCTTACTTCCACCAAGATAGCAACCAAAGTAAGTTTCAAATCCAGGTTTGTTGGCACTGTGATGTGGGAGTGTTGACTGCTGTACCATCATGGTCAGAGAGGCTGCAATTTCTCAGATGGATATGTCAACTGTATTTGGCTTTGGTGTCAGGGTTCCTTTCTTGTAAAATTGAAATCACTATATCTTTCTTCAATTTAAAAGTATCCACATGATGGTGGAGGAGGCACTATAATGTCACACCCAACTTTATCTACCATCCCCTTCTTCTATTTTTCTAGCAACGGAAAACTTATAGCAGAAAATTACTTTGATTGTCCAAACAAATGACAGCAGATGTTGTGAATATACAATTTCAGTTGAAATGTGACAAGCAACTTTTCACTATGTCTTATAACAAACAATAATTAACTCAGAGTGGATCAATCATAAGCGTGTTTATTTTACTTGCAGCAAGGGAAGACTAGCACCACAGAGATGCCAGTGATAGCTTTGAAAAAAGCAGACATCACTCCTTTATACACACAAATCTTAGCAAACTACACCTGTTCAAGGACAGGGTGTGTTCCATTCATATGCTTATTCAGAGTACTTCACATTCTTCCAGTAACTGAACCTACTTATCTTTCTGCAGTTTGTCAAGTTCTCAGGTTCCATCCCATAATGTTGCATGAACACGATTAGCAAAACACGCTGGTATAATCCAGGTCCAATTTTGTTACATAAAGTATGTCATTTTGTTACTACAAGTACATTTCCATAGTTGCCTTGTTAGAATTCAATGTCAAAATTTTGTGAGATGGTGTGATGTGGACTTGTATCATTCAGCTTTACTACTTAAAAGGTCAATAGATTTTTGGACACGAGGAGAAATCAAGGGAAAGGAGGCTAGTTCAGATAAGTGGATTTGAGGTTTAAAAAATCACCCATGGTTCTATTGAATTGCAGAGTAGGTCCATGGAGCCAATTGGCCTAATTGTGTTTCATTTCTACATTTTTACATTTTAGTTTTGAAGTGGTTAAGGAAGAGAATCAGAGAAGGAAAATCTGCATCCAAAAGAGTTCCTTGAAACTATTGTGTATAGTTAGGACGAGGAAGTAGATTATGACCCCAGTAAAGAAAAGAAAAAACTGCTTCCAGAATTAAGAAAATGTGGCTAGAGTTGTCTGAAGAAGAAATCCATGCAAGGTGTACATATGAACTTCTAGCAGCAAGCTGAACCTGGAAAGAAAAAGTATTCCATGTTCATTTGCATCCTATAGTATCCCCACTCCCAATGAAGGTAAGATTTCATCACATCACAGTTTACACTTCCTTGTCTCTGCAGCGCACTATTCAGTTTTAATGTGGTCAGTGGTTGTTTTTATGCAGTAGGAAGGTGAATGGTGACATTCCCAAGGACTAGGGACATTGTTTCTTCTTAAGTTAATATTAATGATCTGATGAAAGGATGGGGGACAGGGGCAATATGCAATTTCTAAATTTTCAGATGTGATACAAAATTGAGTAGTACTGTGAAGAGGATAGTGATAGATTGCAACAGGAGATAGGCAGGTGTATGACAACTGCATCTTAATATGAGGTGATTCATTTTTGTAGGAAGCATGCGGAGGTGTAAGTTAGAATTGAAGAAATTATCTGAGGATTGTCAGTTCAGTGATGGGCTTAATGATGCACTGGGAGATTGCTTAGTTTGTGGAATCTTGCAAGAAAGCATTCAAAAATGGCTCCTAACTGAATCACAACTTACACTTAAAAGAGCAGTTGAAATAGCTGTATTCATGTAAACAGCAGACAGAGACACAACTGAGTTGTAGTCAGTCAGGAATGAGAGTGCATGTGAACGAAATGGCAGTGTCTAAATAAAAACCAGCCAGGCCAAACAAGTTGTGTTACCACTGCGGCAGGGGTCACATACACCAGACCAACGCAAATATAAAGTTGAAACGTGCAGAAAATGCAACAAGGTAGGACACATACAAAGAGCATGTCAGGCAGACAAAAGTAAATGGATTGCACAAGCAAGAAAAAAAGATAAGAAGTCAAGTTGCAGTTTCAAAAAGAGGACTGATCTGCATGCTGTTGATAAAAGGTCTGATAACAATGAGAGCGACTTAGGATAGTGTGGCCTTGAGATCGTACTGATCTTGCTGCACAGTATCATTCATTTGTTGTGTGCCATGTTGCTGCACAGTATGGCCTCCCAATAATAATGATCCACTTTGAGACATTGGAAAAGCTGGGTCACTTCTCATAAATTGGGAGATTGCTGGCAGGGACGTGTAAGCAGCCCATAAGAACGGATGGGGAATGTGGACAAAAAGTGAAGGCTCAACTCGTTCTCAGCTAACACAGTCCCCTCAGTACCCTACTTGATGTCCCACATCCGACGGTTACCTACCTCTACATTGGATGCAGCTCAAGCAATGCATGGCTTCAAATCCATGAGGAATTCAGTCTAGAGCACCCGAGCTGTCAGATTCAAAGCAGTCTTCTTCTGTCTCAAATAAAGCTACAGCAGTTGTATCATTTGGAAACATGTAGAAGAGCATCAGTAAAGATCTGCTACATAAGTACGGGGTTGCTTATGTGTGTTTTACAAGTTTAATGTTTGCTTGTACTCTGCTAAGTTTTTGATATATGTAAAGCTATTTCATTTATGTTGAAGGATGAACTGATGTCAAGCATTTGGATGGGGCGTTAAAACAAGCATATATACAGTAGCTGTTGTGGGGATACTTTTGAGTTGAACTAGTAAAACAGTATATACTGATTTCCTGGATTGACAGTGCCCAACTCAACTTTGCCATAATGAGAGCTGTAACGTGTATTTTCTCTGCTCAACTGGCTGCCTCTCATTTATCCTTCTTACCTTATGAGGGTCTGTGGGTTCTGTCCCTTGCAAGCCAGGCAGTCCCAGTACTCTCTACTGTGTGGTGATAGCGAGAGGCTGCAAGATAGCTTTACTACATATACTTTAGCTCGACAACCAGCTAGTACAGCTGCATCTTGAGAATTCAGAGACGTTGAGGGCATCTTGGCACCCAGCAGGAGTTCATTACAGACCTGCATGCATCATCTTTTTGTGGTGATACATTTGTTTACCTTTGACGGAGTAGAAGCTTACACAATCAATGAAAACACCTGCATTACGTGCACGTACCTATTTTGCCTGAAGAATAGCCACGGAGTGGTCATTATAGCAGGGTTCACTTCGTTAACTCGTCTAAAAAGTCAGATTTACGAAACAGGACTTCCCCACACAAAACATGGCAACTATCCCACGTTTTTCCAATTTCAGCTGCATTTCCCCCAAGCCCAGAATTCTATTAGAAATAAGTGCTGTTCATTCAAAACTCTTGACTTTAAACATTCATTTGCTAAGATCTTTAAATTAGGCATTCTTTGTTGAAACTTTTTCAGCTCTTCTTCAAGGTACATCATAAAAGTTTACCTGCCATCTGACCTAATTGACTTTATGCCACTCAGATTAACTGCTTATTTAAAATTATGCCATGTGCCAAAATGCTTCATTATGCTTACTATGCAAATTGATGTTGAATAAAGAAAAGTAGACCATTCAGATTGTCAAGTCCTGTTCTGCCATTCAGTTACATCATGAATAATTTATATATGTGTTTCATTTTGCCCCCTCAATTCTTGCCTCATCTTTGTACTACTAATTTACGTAGGGACAAAGGAGATAATTCTGTTTGCTATCTATATTCCTTTTTGTATTTATCTCTACTTTTTTTTAAAATTGCTAGACACCAGTTTAAAAACTGGATCACACAGAAATGGTTGATCCATCAGTGAGTAAAATCACAGCCCACTTTGTTCATCCTTAAAGAAAGACATCTAATCTCGCATCTGCCAATTGCTGTATCCAATTGTTTTGGAACCATTTAAAAATTTTCATCTCTATTACTGGGAAGTCTATTCCATATTTTTGCAAAACTTCATATGAATTTCACAGTGAACAGTTTCAACAATTGCCTCCTTGCCAGTGTAATTTTGAGTAGGTTTTGGATATGAACTTACTCAATTCTTTTCATCATCCGCCTTACTTGCTTTTGTGGTTGGCCTAGACACATTGCTCAATGCTTTCTTTGAATGGAGTAGTACGTTGTTTGAATATTTATTTAATTGCATTCTGTTGGTTTTGGCTTGGTAGCTTTGCATTCTTCGTTGATTGCTGTTCTGCAAAGCCTAACTATGTTGAGAGTCAAGTCTTCCCAGATGCCTGGACACTTTGGTTTTATTTTATGCAAGATTTAACTGCTCAATGGTCTTAAAAGCTGAATTTGATACTTGTTCCTCTTCTGACTGATTAATAGCCAATACAATTTAACAACTAATTTAGCTACATTCACTGCCATCCTGGTGTGCTCTGCACTCTCCCACATAACAAACACAACATGGTGTTAGAAGTGGTTGGCTGTTGATGCATTTGTGCTACAGACCAAGTGAGATCCCCAACAAGAGAGAATTTACAGTAAAACTGTTCTTGTTTGCATATACTTACGAAAGATGTCCGGAGACTTATCAAGCTAAACTGCTGATGCTAGTTTGCTAACTGAGCTGAGAATTGGCCATGGTTGCTAGGCAATGCCTTCAAGTTGCACCCAAAAGTAGATACACTGTGATAATCTGTGGGCCCCTAGCCTGGGAAGTGCACAGACACAGCAGAGAAGTGAGCCAAACCCCCAGGGAGAGAAAAAAGACTTGCTTAGTCCAAATAAATAAATTAATAAAAAAACAAACTGGAAAATGGGGCAAATTCTTGCAGTACCTCCTTAACAAATGAAACCCCCTGAGATATCTGATTTCTCTAAACCAGGAGACTTTGAGAGATGGCGCAGACATTTTGAGAGATTTAGGGTTACAAGCAATCTCACTCAGGCTTCAGAAGAGCATCAAGTAAGCACACTGATATACTGCATGGGTGACAAAGCAGATGAGATCATGGGTGGATTAGGACTGACAGATCTTAGGGAAAAGAGAATAAAACAATGCAGAAAGAACAAATTCAAAGAATATTTCACAAGAAAGTGAAATGTAATATATGAGAGGGCAAAGTTCAACTCCAAAAAAGAAAAGCTGGATGAAAGGCAACTAACTTAATCACAGAACTGTCAAATCACTGTGCATATGGGAATCTGAGAGACGAGCTCATTAGAGACAGGATTGTTGTCAGGTTACTAGTCACAAAATTGTCAGAGAGACTTCAGTTGCAGGCAAATCTCACACTGGAGAAAGCTGTTACTATAGTCAGACAATGTTTGTCAGCAACAGGCAGAACTCAGGCATGAACATGATGGTGAAGTAAAGTTAGAAGCTGCACAAAAAGAAGGGTACAAAGTGCAGTCATAAAGACTTCAGGAAGTGGTGAGAGTAGAGCTCAGTTCAAATAAAACAGACAAGCGAAACAACCAGCAAGTAAAATGTCCAACTGCAGGAGATGTGGCAAGTCTTCATTCCACATCAAAGAGCTCTATCCAGCAAAAGAAGTGAAATGCCACCAGTGCAATAGAGTTGGCCATTATAAAAATCAGTGTCACTCAAAAATCAGTGTCACTTGATCTTCAGGACTTCAAAGACGACCATGTTTCAGACAAAGAGAGAGCTTTCCTTGGGGTTCTAGATTCAAATAGACAAGGCTAATGTACAATGGTTCAGTTGCAAAACGAGGCAGTGGCATTTACAATGGACGCTGTAGTAGATGTCACAGCCATTCCCAAATGTCTGTCCACAAAACTTCTCAAGGAGCCAGGGAAACAGAAGCTTCCTACTACCATTCATGAAAAAAAGGATGTCTATGTTGTTCAGAATCTCTTCCCGTCTCTACTGGGACGACATACCATTGAGAAGCTGAACATCATTGCATGGGTGGATTCACTAAACCATGTTCAGTGGCAGAAGAAGTACTGGGAGTTGTTCACAGGCCTGGGGGTACTAAACAAGAGTACCTTATTCAACTGAGGTCAGGAGTGATGCCCTACTCTCTGACCACAATGAGGCAATGAGGCACCAATCCCATTGATGAACAAGGTCAAAGCTGAACTTAAGAGAATGGAGGCACTTGATGCCATAACTAAAGTGAAAGGACCTACTGATGACACAGTGGCGATCTGCGTTGATCCAGCAGAATTGAATAATTCAGTGAGGCGGAAGAAGTTTATTCTCCCCTCTGTTGAGCACACATTGGGTATGTTGGATGGGGCAAAGTTCCTCATCAAACCAGATGCAAACTCAGGGTTCTGGCAGACTGTTTAGCCTCTGAGTCACAGCGGCTCACAACCTTTATTACACCATGTGAATGCTATGCATTCAAGAAACTCCCTTTTGGCGTCTTTGTCAGCCCCTGAACTCTTTCAGATGAGGATGAACCAAATTTTGGAGGGACTGAAAGGAGTAGTCTGCCATATGGATGATCTTCAGAGGCTCAAGTGAGGAACATGACAAAGGTGGAAGCTTCCTTTGAAAAACTGTAACAGGCTGGAATCACCCTGAACAAAAATAAATGTGAATTTGTAAAGTTGGGGGTGAAAACTTTAAGCCACCAACTGTCCCCAGAGTGAGTGCAACCAGATTCAGACAAACTGGCAGGAGTTTGGAACGGGGCACAACCTACGAACGTATCTGAGATCCACAGTTTCCTTGGCATGGTAAGGCAACTGGGAAAACTCATTCCAGACTTGGCAGAGAAAACAAAGCCATTATGTGACCTCTTTTCTTGGAGAAACATTTGGACCCAGGATGCACTTCAGGAGAAGTCACTTTCTGCCAACATTGGCATTCTTTCATCCAAACAAAGCAACCCAGGTGTCAGCAGATGCTTCCTTCTTTGGCCTAGGGGGAGTGCACATGCAAGACTGCAGTGGTGTATCGAAACTGGTGGCATATGCATCAAGAGCACTGACTACTACTCCATTACACCAAATCAAAAAGGAGATGCTGGCTTTCATGTGGGCTTGTGAATGCTTCAGGCACTAAATTCCTACTTGAAACAGACCTCAAGCCACTTGTCAGCCTCCTCAGCTCGAAAGCTCGGATGACTTGCCTCCATGTCTGCAAAGGTTCAGAATGAGGCTTATAACTTTTATGACATTGAACATATCCCTGGTAAATCTTTCACAACACCAGCCACTCTGTTGAGGATGGCACGCAAAAGTGAGTGGACAGAAGCTGACTCTGCCCTCATGGAAAATCCCAACATCTACTTAGCTCAGGTACGTGAAAGTTTTCCTGCAATATTAGAGAATGTTCACACTGAGTTGAAAAAGGACCAGATCTGCAGCAAGGTCATGCAATACTCTGAGCATGGATGTCCAGCTGTTCCAGAAGGAGCTCATGAACCCAGTTGTACTGGCTTGAAAGAGACATACTCATCATTCTTGATGGTTTGCACCCACAATATCCCGATAAGAGAGGGTGAGCGGCCAGAAGTCGTGGTACATATTGGTACCAATGATATAGGTAGAAAAAGAGAGGAGATCCTGAAAACAGAATACAGGAAGTTATGAAGGAAGCTAAGAAGCAGGACATTGAGGGTAGTAATCTCAGGATTGCTGGCCATGCCATGTGACAGTGAGGAGAGGAATAGAATGACGTGGCAGATAAATGCATGGCTGAAGAATTGGAGCAGGGGGGCAGGGATTCAGATTTCTGGATAATTGGGACCTCTTCTGGGGCAGGTGTGTCCTGTACAAAAGGGACAGGTTGCACTTGAATCCAAGGGGGACCAATATTCTTGCAGGCAGATTTACTAGAGCTGTTGGGAGTGGTTTAAAATAATATGGCAGGAGGATGGAAACAATTATGATAGAGCTGAGGATGAGCCAGCAGGTTTACGAGTAGATGATGGGTATAACATGAATGTAAGGAAGGGTAAGACAATGATTGGGTACAAATGCAGACAGTACAAAGAAATTGTACCACAGAGGCAAAATTCAAAAGGGTGAAGAATGCAGTACTGAAGGAGCTTATTCAAATGTGTTTAGCATTCTGAATAAGATGGATGAACTCGTGACGCAATCACAGATTGGTCGGTATGACATTGTGGGCATCACTGAGTCGTGGCTGAAAGAAGACCAGAGTTGGGTGCTGAACATCAAAGGATATACTTTGTATTGAAAGGACAGGCAGGAAGGCATTGGTGGTGGTGTGGTTCTGTTGTAAGGGATGGAATTACATCTTTAGAAAGAGTTGACAGAGGGTTAGAGGATGTTGAATCTTTGTGGGTGGAGTTAAGAAACTGCAAGGGTAAAGAAACCATTATGGGAATCATTTCTAGGCCTCCAAATAGTAGCCAAGATGTGGGGTCAAGATTGCAAAGTGAGCTGGGAAAGGCATGTAATAAGGGTAATGTCACAATTGTAATGGGGGACATCAATATGTAAGGGGATTTAGAAAATCAGGTTGGTATCAAATCACAAGAAAGGAAATTTGTTGAATACCCCCAAGATGGCTTTTTAGAGCTGATTGTGCTAGAGCCTTATTTGGGAAAGGCTATCTTAGATTGAGTGTTGTGTAATAATCCAGATCTTATTAGAAAGCTTAACGTAAAGGAACCCACAAGAGGCAGTGATCATAATATGATTGGATTCATCCTGCAGTTTGTGAGGGAGAAACATAAGTCACATGTATCAGTATTTCAATGGGATAAAAGGAATTACAGAGGAATGAGAGAGGAGCTTGCCCAGGTGGATTGGGGGGGGGGGGGTGAATACTGCTGGGCAGAGCAGAGATGGCTGAAGTTTCTGGGAATAGTTCACAAGGCACAGGATAGATAGGTCCCACAGAGGAAGTTGTTTTCAAATGGCAGGATAGGCAATTTGAAGCTGATTGCATAAAAGCCAAGGAAAGGGCATATAAGGTAAAAAAAGTGAGTGGGAAGTTAGATGATCCAACAAAAGGCAACTAAAAAGCAAAAAGAAGGGGAAAAGATTAAATATGAAGGCAAACTAGCCAATAATATAAAGCAGAATACCAAAAGTTCTTTCAGTTATATAAAGGGTAAAAGGGAGGTAAGAGTTGATATTGGACCACTAGAAAATTATACTGGTGAGGTAGTAATGGGGGACAAAGAGTCTTCATTGTGGAAGACACTAGCAGTGTGCCAGAGGTCCGTGAGTGTCAGGGAGCAGGAGTGAGTGTCATTGCTATTACAAAGGAAAAAGTGCTAGGCAAACTGAAAGGTCTGAAAGTGGATGAGTTCTCTGGACCAGATGGACAACATCCCAGAGTCCTGAGAGAAGCTGCTGAAGGGATAACGGATGTATTGGTCATGATCTTTCAAGAATTACTTGATTCTGGCATGGTCCCGGAGGACTGGAAGATTGCAAATGTCACTTCCCTCTTTAAGAAGGATGAACACAAAAGAAAGGACATTATTGGCCAGTTAGCCTAACCTCAGTGGTTGGGAACATGTTGGAGTCTATTATTAAGGTTGTGGTTTCAGGGTACTTGGAGACTAATGATAAAATAAGTTAAAGCCAGTATGGTTTCTGTAAAAAAGAATCTTGCCTGACAAATCTGTTAGTTCTTTGAGGAAGTAACAAGCAGGGTGGATAAAGGAGAGCCAGTGGATGTCATTTACTTGGATTGTCAAAAGGCATTTGATTAAGTGCCACACATGAGGCTGCTTAACAAAATAAATCCTACAGGAAAGTTGTTACAGGACAGATACCGGCATGGATACAGGAATGGCTAACAGGCAGGAGGTAGCAAGTGGGAATAAAGGGAGCCTTTTCTGGTTGGCTGCCAGTGACTAGTGGTGTTCCTCAGGGGTCTGTATTGGGACTGCTACTTTTCACATTGTTTGTCAATGATTTAGATAATGGAATTGATGTCTTTGTGGCAAAGTTTGAGGATGATATGAAGATAAATGGAGGAGTAGATCGTGCTGAGGAAGCAATGAGATTGCAGCAGGACTTAGACAAATTGGAAGAATGGGCAAAAAAAGTGGCAGATGGAATACAGTGTTGGGAAATATATGATAAGGTATTTTGGTAAAAGGAACAATAGTGCAGACTATTATCTAAATGGGGAGAAAATTCAAACATCAGAGGTGCAGAGGGACTTATGAGTCCTCATGCAAGACTCTCAGAAGATTGATTTACAGGTTGAGTCTGTGGTAAAGAAGACAAATGCAATGTTGGCATTTATTTCAAGGGGAATAGAATATAAAAGCAAGGAGATAATGCTGAGGTTTTATAAGACACTAGTCAGGCCACACTTGGGGTAGTATCAACAGTTTTGGGCCTGATATCTCAGAAAGGATGTGTTGTCATTGGAAAGAGTCCAGAGGAGATTCATGAGGATTATTCCGCGAATGAAGGGGTTGTTCATATGAGGAGTGTTTGGCAGCTTTGGGCCTGTACTCACTGGAATTTAGAAGAAAGCGGGGGGATCTCATTGGAACTACTAAATGTTGAAAGGACTAGATAAGGTGGGTGTGGAGAGAATGTTTCCTATGGTGGGGGTATCCAGAACTAAGGGATGACCTTTTAGAACAGAGGTAAGGAGGAATTGTTTTTCCAGAGAATAGTCAATCTGTGGAATGGTCTGCCATAGACTGTGGAAGAGGCCAAGTCCGTGGGTATATTTAAAACGAAAGTTGATAGTTTCCTGATCAGTCAGGGCATCAAAGGATATGGCGAGAAGGCAGGTGTATGAGGTTGAGTGGGATCTGGGATCAGCCATGATGGAATGGTGGAGCAGACTCTATGGGTTGAATGACCTAATTCTGCTCCTATGTCTTTTGGTCTTATGGTCTAAAGGGCTCCAAACTCGTCATCCCTGCTTCTATGCATTCCAAAATCTTCAGTCAAATTCTCTGAGGACATCAAGGCATCGAAACATGTTGCCTAAGGGCAAAGCAGTACATGTATTGGCCTGGTCTGCATTCACCGCTGGGAGATTATGTAAAACAATGTGAAGCATGCAGACAACTGCACAAAAATCATGCTGAGCCTCTCTGTCCCACAGAATTCCCAGATTTTCCATGGCAAATTGCAAACACAGACACTTCTGTGCTGAAAAGAGACAAATATCTTCTCACTGTGGATTACTATTCATGGAATGTTCAGGTGTCCAAGCTGTCCTCTATATCCTCAGCAAGAGTTATAAAGCACCTGAAAACTGTATTTGCTCATCGTGGAATACCAAGGATACTTCTGTCGGACAATGGTCCACGATTCAGCTGCTCAGAATTTAAAGCCTTTGCTAGGGTCTTTGTGCTCAAACATCTGACAAGCAGTCCACAGTAGCCATAGAGAAATGGAGAAGTGGGAAGAGCAGTGCAAACTGTTCAGAGTCTCCTGTTGAATGCAAAGGGCCCCGACAAAGCACTGTAGCTTATCGCTCCACACTTTTTGCAAATGGCTGCAGTCCATCAGAGCCGTCAAAGGATCGAAGACTGAGAACAAGCCTACCCATTCTTCCTTCCCCTCTCCAACCTTACTTACTGGACAGACAAAGTGAGAAATTTTGAGACAACACAGCGTGAGACAATGAAGAGCATGCTTGATCTCAGACACAGAGCAAATTCTTTGTCACTGCTCAGGAGTGTTGAAGCTCCTTCTGTGTTTCAGACCAATTCAACAAAAGAACAATATTCTGGCAGCATGCACCATGATCATTTGTGATCGGAACATCACAACGTGAAATCAGGCAGAACAGGCGTGTAATCCTATGCCGTCCACAAAAGCCAGAGGAAGATTTAGAGTGGCCAGATGCTTATGACAAGACCACTTACCTGAGGTGGTTGCACCTGGTCAAGAATCTCTGTCTGTTCCACTGCTTTCAGGAACCTACACCAGATGTGGTTGCTCATCTGTGCCACCAGAGTTCAGAGTTCAAATAAATTTTATTATCAACGTACATGTATGTCAACACATTCAATGCTGAGATTCATTTTCTTGTGGATATATTTAGCAAATCTATAGAATAGTAACTATAAAAGGATCAGTGAAAGATCAACTAGAGTGCAGAAGACAACAAACTGTGCAAATGCAAATATAAATAAATAACAATAAATAATGAGAACATGAATTAATAAGACAAAGAGTCCTTAAAGTGAGATCATTGGTTGTAGGGACACTTCAACGGATGGACAAGTGAGTACAGTTATCTCCTTTTGTTCAGGAGCCTGGTAGTTGAGGGGTAGTAACTGTTCTTAAACCTGGTGGTGTGAGTCCTGAGGCTCTTGTACCTTCTACGTGGTAGCAGCAACAAGAAAAGGCATGTCCTGGGTGGTGGGGACCTCTGATGATGGATTATGCTTTCCTATGACAGTGTTTCATGTAGATGTGGTCAATGGTTGGGAAGGCTTTACCTCTGATTTACAGGGCTGAATCTACTTACCTGTTGTAGGATTTTCCATTCAAAGGCATTGGTGTATTAATACCAGGCTGTGATGCAGCCAGGCAAGACACTCTCTACTATATATCTATAGAAGTTTGTCAAAGTCTTAGATATCATGCCAAATCTCCACAGACTCCTTTCTTCACAATTGTACTTACGTGTTGGGTCCAGGACAGGTCCTCTGAAATAGTTAACAGCAAGGAACTTAAAGTTGTTAACCATCTCCACCTCTGATCCTCTGAGGAGGACTGGAGATATACTCCAGAGCCTAATGCTTAGGGGAAGTGACTAAAGAGGCAGAATACTCCTCTCACTTTGCCAGTGTGCTCAGTTATTCGATCCTGACCTCCATTAGATTTAGTGTTTTCTTAAAAAGCGTTCTAATATTGAAATTATTTCACAAAATAAAACTGTTCTTAAAAAAAGAATTGGTGAAAAATGAGGAAAGTAAGGAGAGTGAGAGACAATTGAAAACAAAGAGAAAGCCAGTTAAAATTCTATTTTATTTATGTTAGGAGCATAAGTTATGTGCTATGGGTAAAGTCAACTGAATTGCTCAATTTCAGTGACTATAATTTCAATGCGCTTCTATAGACAAGAAGTACATATCTAGTTTTTCTCAAGAAGGGGAGATGTTATGGTAGTTAATGGGTTAATCCTGTCCTGCTCAGTTAGCCACCCCCTCAAAGGAGGAGTTCACATATTGTACAAACAGTGCTATCAATAAAGTTCAGTTGAATAGCCTGCATGCTACAGTGCTGGTGTGTGATCTGTACTCTCCCTCATAATGAACACAACACCTAGTCCTATTTGACCTGCACCCAGACCATAGCCCTCCATACCCCTTCCATTCATCTACCTATCCAAATTTCTCTTAAATGTTGAAATTGAACTCACATCCAACATTTCAGCTGGCAACACTCTGACCACCTTCTGGGTGAAAAAAAATTCCCCTCATGTTCTGCTTAAACATTTCACCTTTCACCATTAATCCATGACCTCTGGTTCTAGCATCTACCAACTTCAGTAAAAAAAATTTGTTTGTATTTATCCATCTATACCCCTCATAATTTTGTATGCCTCTATTAAATCTCCCCTCATCTCTTCTATCTTCTAGAGAAGAACATCATAACCGATTCAACCTTTCCCTACAACTCAGGTCCTCAAGTCTCAGCAACATCCTTGTAAATTTTCTCTGCACTCTTTCAATTTTATTTACATCTTTCCTGACCAAATCTGGACACAATACACCAAGTTTGGCCTCACCAATGTCTTATACAACTCCTAACATCCCAACTCCTGTACTCACTACCATGGTTGGCCTGTATTGTGCCGTAGGTTTTCTATGTTTACATTGGTTTATGAAGGCCAAAGTGCAAAATGCTTTCTTTATGACCCTCTCTTCCTATGATGGAACTTTCAAGTAGGTATGGATCTGTATCCCCGATCCCTCTGTTTTACCACACTCCTCAGTGCTCTACTGCTCACCATGTAAGATCTACCCTGGTTGGTCTTCTCAAAGTGCAACAGCTCACACTTGTCTTCATTAAATTCCATCTGCCATTTTTCAGCCCATTTCACTAGCCTGTCCATATCCCACTGCAAGCTTTGATAGTCTTCCTTGCAGTCCACTACATCCCCGATCTTTATGTCATCGCAAATTTACTAATCCTGTTTACTACATTATCATCCAGCTCATCGACGTAGATGACAAGCAACTTTGGACCTAGCACTGATCCCTGTGGCGCACAACTATTGACAGGTCTTCTGAGAAGCAGCAATCTACTAACGCTCTTTGGCTTCTTCTGCGAAGATAATGTCTAATCCGATTACTATCTCATTTTGAATGCCAAGTAACTGAACTTTCTTGACCAATCTCCTCTGTAGGACCTTCTCAAAGACCATGCTAATGTCCATGTAGACAGCATTTACTGCCTGGTCTTTATCAACTTTCCAGGTAAATTTCTCAAAAAACTCTACAAGATTGGTTCGACATGACTTACCATGCACAAAGCCATGTTGATTACCCCTAATCAGACAATCCAATCTGTCTATCCAAATATTTACATATCTGATCCCTAAGAAGACTTTCCAACTATTTTCCTACTACTAATGTCAGGCTCACCAGACTATAGTTTCCTGACTTACTGTTAGACCCTTCCTTAAATAATAGAACAACATTAACTTTCCTCCTATCCTTCGGTACCTTACATGTGGCTAAGGATGTTTTAAATATCGCTGCAATTTCTGCACTTGCCTCCCACTAGGTCTGAAGGAACATCTTGTCAGTCCTTGGGAATTTATTCATCCTAATTTGTTGCAAGGCAGCAAACACCTCCTCCCCTGTAAACTGTTTACGGTTTAAGTCCTCACTGTCTCCTGAGTAAATACAGATGCAAAAAATCTATTTCAGACCTCCTCCACCTCTTTCAGCTCCATGCATAGATTGCCATAGATCTTCCAAAAGACAAATTTTGTCCCTTGCAGTCCTTTTGCTGTTAATATATCTGTCAAAGCCCTTAGGAATTTCCCTCACCTTGTCTGCTAGAGCAAACTCATGTCTTCTTTTAGCCTTCCTGATTTCCTTCTTAAGGATCCTCTTGCATTTCTTATACACCTCAAGTAGCTCAATTGTTCTGACTGTTATGCACATCCTTCTTTTTCTTAACCAGGGCCAGAATATCACTTGAAAACCAAGCTCCCCTAAACCTGTTACCCTTGCATTTTATTTTGACGTGAACATATAAACTCTGTACTCCTAAAATTTCACTTTCGAAGGCCTCCCACTTACCGAGTACACCTTTACGAGAAAACCACCTGTTTCAATCCATTCTGGCCGGATCCTTTCTGATATCACCAAAACTAGCCTTTTTCTGATTAACAGTCTTAACCAAAGGACCAGGCCTATCTTTTTTCCATAATTTCCTTGAAACTAATGGCATTATTATCACTAGATGCAAAGTGTTCCCCTACACTATCTCCTGTCACCCGTCTTGCTTCACTCCCAATAGAAGATCTAGTATTGCACCTTCTCTGGTTGGGACTTCTAGATACTTATAAGGAAACTTTCTCATTCAGCCCTTTTACAGTATGGGAGTTCCAGTTAATATGTGGAAAGTTACAATCACCTACTATCACAACCTTATGTTTCTTACAACGGACTGTGATATCCCTACAAATTTGCTCCTCCAAATCCTACAGACTGTTGGGCAGTCTATAATATAATCCCATTAATGTGGTCATACTTTTCTTATTCCTCAATTCTATCCATAAAGCCTCAGTAGATAAGCTCTCTAGTCTGTCCTGACTGAGCACTG
Organism: Mobula birostris; assembly: GCF_030028105.1. NCBI lineage: Eukaryota > Metazoa > Chordata > Chondrichthyes > Myliobatiformes > Myliobatidae > Mobula > Mobula birostris. The sequence goes on along the minus strand of NC_092381.1, from coordinate 61,619,447 downwards.
TCATGACATTTTCTCAGTGCTGATCCATGCCCTAAACTCATCTGCAATACTCCTTGCACTGAAATATCTGCAGCTCAGAACATTAGCCCCACTTTGCTCAACCTTTTGACTACTGATTTTGTATGTAGGCTTAACAACATCTTTCTCCACCACCACTCCACTATCTGTTCTGGCACTCTGGTTCCCATACCCTGCAGAACTCCCCACCACCATACAGCACATGCAATCCTTCCTGCTAGGATATTACTCCCCCTTCTGTACGGGTCCCACCTTCCCTGGAAGAGAGTCCAATGATCCAAAAATCTGAAACATTCCCCCTTGCACCATCTCATTAACCACATGTTAAATTGTATGATCTTCCTATTTCTGACCTCATTAGAATGTGGCATGGGTAGCAATCATGAGATTATAATTCTGGAGATCTTGTCCTTTAACTTAGCACCTAACTCCCCGAACTCACTTTACAGGGCTTGTCACCCCTCTTACCCATGTCATTGCTACGGATGTGGACCATGACCTCTGGCTGCTCATCCTTCCACTTAAGAATGCTATTGACTTGATCCAAGATGTCCTTGACCCTGGCAGCTGGGAAATGACATACCATCTGGGAATTAAGCTCTCATCCACAGAACCCCCTGTCTGTTCCCCTATCACTACAGATTGCAGGCCACTCTGTCTTCTCACATCCTGCAAGAGGAGATTCTGGAAAGGTGCAAAAAAATAACCAGGTTGTTCTCATGATTGGCCCCTCCTTAATGCAAGAGGCTTAGATGGGGCAGAATTTGTTAGGGGTATCCAGGAAAGATTCCTGAGAAAATATATGAATAGAGTGACTAGAGGAGGAGCCATACTGGATCTAATACTAGGCATTGAACTTGGCCAGGTGGCAGATATCTCTGTGGGTGAGCATTTCGGAGACAATGACTGCAACTGCCTGACCTTTATCACAGTCTTGGACAAGGATAGGAGCAGATGGTATGGGAAAATATTTAATCAGGGGAGGAATAATTATGATGGAATTAGCAGGAATTTGGAAACGTAGTTGAGAACAGATATTCACAGGGAAATGTACAGCAGGAATATGGAGATTATTTAGGGAGCACTTGCATGGGGTTCTGGATAGGTTTGTCCCATTAAGGCAGGGAAAATATGGCAGCTTAAAGGAACTTTAACTTTGACTAGAGGAAGATGGAAGCATACATATGGTTCAGGAAGCAGGGCTCTTGAGAGTTATAAGGTAATCAGGATGTGAATTTGAATTATTTAAATTTTACATCCATCCCATAATCTGAGGGAGTAAAAATCTTAGCATTATGACTTTGTCACAATGTATAGACATGTGAATTTATAAATTTAATGGCTTGTAGAAAGAAACTATCCGGTAGTCTGTAGGTCCTGACTTTAATGCTGCGATATCGTTTGCCAGACAGAAGCAGCTGAAACAGTTCATGGTTGGGTTGACTGGTGTCCCCGATGATCTTCCAGACCTTCTTTCTGCACCTATAGCTGTAAATATGGATTTTAGTAAGGCATTTGACAAGGCTTCACATGGAAAGCTCGTTCAGAAAGTCAGGAGGCATTGGACCCAGGGAAACTTGGCTGTGTGGATTCAGAATTAGTTTGTCCACAGAAGCAGAGACATGGAGTGTATTCTGCCTGGAGGTCAGTGACCAGTGGTATTCAGCAGGGAACTGTTCTGGTACCCCGACTCATTGTGATTCTTATGGCTTGGTTGAGGAAGTAGAAGGGTGGGTTAGTAAGTTTGTAGATGATATGAAGGTCGGTTGTGTTGTGGATAGTGTGGAAGGTTGTCAGAGACATTGATAGAAAGCAGAGCTGGTTTGAGAATTGACAGATGGAGGTCAATCCAGAAAAGTGTAAAGTGGTACACACTTTGGAAGGTACATTAAGGCAGAATACAAGGTTAATGGCAGGATTCTTAACAATGTAGAGGAACAGAAAGATCTTGGGGGTTCCTGTCCATAGATCATTCAAGGTTGTGCACAAGTTGATAGGGTGGTTAAGAAGGCATATGGTGTGTTTGCCTTCATTATTCAGGGGATTGAATTCAAGAGATGCAAGGAAGTTTTCTAGCTCTATCTGGTTAGCCCACACATGGAGTATTATATTGCCTCATGAAGGATGTGGAAGCTTCAGAGAGAAGTGCATGGATTAGAGAAGATGTGTTAGAGAGGAAAGTCTGAGTAAGCTAGGGCTTTTCTCTTTGGAGTGAAGGAAGATAAGAGGCTCTTTGAAAGATGTGACTAAGATGATAAGAGGCATGGACAGAGTGGACAGCCAGTGTCTTTTTCGAAATGCTATTCTATATTCTACGTCATGTGATAGCATTGTGATTAACTCATTTGCTGAGCAAGTCTCAGTTGAAGAAGAGTGTGGAAATTGTCAGTGAAACCCATATCCAATAAATCAATGGTAGAAGAATTTAAGATTAGTCAGGGCTCCACACTTTAGGAAAGATGTGCTGTCCTTGGATATTCACCAGAAAGATACAAAGCATAAAGTGTTAAGTTATAATGACAGATTATGTGGAATCAGATTAATTATGCATTTTTTATCTCCATCTTGACTGCCTCAATGAATGCTCATGTGAAATTTATTGTCTTGCTCCGAACTTGCATGAATCCTACACATCCATTTTTGCTTCTCCATTTGTTGTCTAATAATGAATCACAACATCCTTCAATGGCTGAAAAGGTTCAAAGTAAATTTATTATCAAAGTACATGTATCAAAATACAAAGTACATACACTACCCTGAGATTCATTTTCTTGCAGGCATTCACAGTAAAAACAAAGAAACAAAAGAATCAATGAAAAAACACATAGATCAAAGACAGACAAGCAGTCTGTATGTAAAATCATTAAACTATGCAAATATGAAAAGAAAAAAAAACAAAATAAATAAATAAGCAATAAATATCCAGAATATGTGCTGAAGAGTCTTTGAAAGTGAGTCCATTTGTTCAGTGTTTGGATGAGTGAAGACGAGTGACATTATCCTCTCTGCTTCAAGAGCCTGATAGCTGAGGAGTAGTAACTGATCTTGAACCTGGTGGTATGGGACGTGAGACTCATGCACATCTTTCCTGATGGCAGGAGTGAGAAGAGAACATGGCCTCGGTGATGGGGGTCCGAGATGATGTATGCTGCTCTCCTAGACAATACATTCTTTTCGCGAGGACCAGAATATAAAAGTAAGGATGAAATGTCGAGGTTTTATAAAGCATTGGAGAGGTCTCACTTGGAATATTGTGAGCAGTTTTGGGTCCCTTCTCTAAGAAAGGATGTGTTGACATTGGGAGGGTTCACAGCAGGTTCACGAAAATGATTCCAGGATTGAAAGGTGTGTTTGATAGCTCTGGGCCTCTACTCCCCGGAATTCAGAAGAATGAGGAGCGGCCTAATAGAAACCTATCAAATGTTGAAAGGCCTTGATAGAGTGGATGTGCAGAAGGTGTTTTCTATGGTGGGGGGGTCTAAGACCAGAGAACGCATCCTCAAAATAGAGGGATGTACTTTTAGAATGGAGATGAGGAAGAATTTCTTTAACCAGTGACTGGTGGATCTGTGGAATTTGTTGCCACAGGCGGCTATGGAGGCCAAGTCATTGGGTAGCGGTTGTTAGATTCTTGATCGGTCAGGGCATGAATGGATATGGGGAGAAGGCAGGAGGTTGGGGCTGAGATGGAAAATGAATCAGTCATGATGAAATGGCAGAGCAGACTCAATGGACCAAATGATCTAATTCTGCTCCTTATGCTTTCTTATGGTTTTTATTGTGTATAGTTGTACCAAATAAAGTGGCCACTAAGAGTATGTCTGTGATAATAAACCTGATTCTGAACTGTGGCATTTGTGATAAAGGATGTAGGAGGGTTGATACAGGTAAAGTAGCACAGACAAATAGGATATCACAACCAGTTGCTCAAGAGTTGTGAAAATCATAGAAAGCTGCAGATGGTGGAAATCTGAAATAAAGACAAGAGGTTATTGGAGGCACTCATTGAGAAATAAAAGAACTTAAAATTCAGGTCGATGAGATTTGTCAGGAAAAGTTCTGATGGGAGGTCTTTTATTTAAGATTTTAGCATTCTTTCCAAGACGTTGCCAGACCTGTTGAACATATACGTAATTGTGTGGTTTGCTTAGCGTTTATGGCAGAAAGCATTTTTGCACACAGACGCGTAGAGGGAACTTCAAATTCTCTTCCAGACATGGCTTATGAGGCGAATATTAATATCAAAACTGAATCTCTTTTGTAATATAAGGACAATAATGAATATGGAACTTTGATCTTATTGAATGGCAGTGCAGGCTGAAAATGGAGTGGCCATTTTAATTTTAGTGAAAATGGGAACATGTAGTAGGTGTTGATGCAGGCAAACATAATGTTTTTCATACTTTTTATTATTTCATTCAGCATTCTTGTAGGCTTTTTCTTTCATATCTCAGTTTTATTTTCTCTGTCAATTGTGAAACTGTTTATTTTTAGAAGTCTTATGTTGAAGCTCATTATTAACTGAGTTTGCTAAAGTCAGCATTTGGGGATGATAAATAACCTCCACACTCTTAAATCAGACAGCAGGAAAGTCAGCCATGGTTCAAGCTCTTAGTTATAAAACATTAACCTTAGTGGAAAATGTAAGTGCTTTTGGATATTGTGTCAGGATAACACCTGTCTTAGCTCTTCTATTTCTGAGTAAAAAGACGGCTGGCATTTTTTTTAAGGTCAAATATAAAGGTTGGCAATTGGAAGACATGTAATGGCATCCTGAAAGACAGCTGTGTGAGAGATTATAGGAAAGAAATCAAAAAAGAGATAACAATTAATGAATATATAGGAGCCCAAACCAACTCTATGCCTTATGAATTTCCAAATGGAATAGATCAATGGCTAAACGAGCTCGATTCATAAAAAATCCTGCAGCTCTAAGTACAGTAATTGCACCTCAATAGCAAGTTGGTACTGCTCAGTATAACCTTCGCCTATGAGCAAGTGGTTGCAATTTTTAGTGCAGTAATTATCAGACATCCCACCTCTCCCGGAAGTTCCGGGAGTCTCCCGCATATTAATAGTGGCTCCCTGATGCCCACAAATTGTATACAATATCACGGAAATCAATTTTTTTGAGAGCGAGAGTGCGAGAGCGCTTGAGAGCGTGCGAGCGACCACAAGAGAGAGAGAGAGAGAGAGCGCGAGTGAGAGCACGTCATGGCAGAGTGTTCCAAAAAACATATAAAATGTACGTCACCCCAGATTACACTAAAGTGTACCCCTGCCTAATAGGGGTCAAAATAATGACAGTGTTGCTCACTGCACTGTTTGCAACAGTGATTTTTCTATTGCCCATGGTGGGTTAAGACTGTAAAAGACATGTTGAGGTGAGTTTAACTGGTGTCATTCGTTCATTAGCATAGCTAACGTTATTTAAACTAGCTGGCCAGCTGCTAAGGAGCTACTCTATTGCAGACATCCCACCTCTCCCGGGAGTCTCCTGTAAATTGATGGTGTTACCTCCCTGAAATGAGTTTTTGCAGGGTGGGATGTCTGAATTATATTCAACTTGCATAACTATCAATTTTTGAAAGCAAGATATTGTTAAAAGCTCAATTTTATGGGATTTACAAGCCATCAGTCTCCAGCATTTCTTAGGGAGTGGCTGGGCTAACATCATGACAGCAGTGAGGAAGTGCTTGGGTCAGCTTTTGATTAACTGTCAAACCCAGCATGGCAGATCTTTTACCACAATGAGCACCCAGGAAATCTGAATTAAAAACTTTAAGTGCTTAGTATATCAGAAAACGTGCTCACACAGAGAAAATGGGGTTAATATTTCAGAGTGAAAGACTTCCCTAAAAAAAGACATATCTAAGTGTCTACAATACAAGAAAGGGGAAGGGAATAAAAAAATATTGAATTGCCGCATCATGCAGCCTGGAAAAAGGCCATTCAGCCCAACTCAACTACACTGATCTGTCATAGTCCGGTCCATGAAGTCCGTATTCCAGTTCATGGTCCGGTCCATTAATCCTTGCTCCAGGTTTTCTTATCTACCCTGTTTCTGTTCTTGTTGAGCTCTAACTGAGTCAGTTGATGCTAGTTGGGGCTGGCTGCATAAATACCTCCAGAGAGCAGGGTGTGGCTGTTGGATTGTTCTTGTTTTTACTCCTTGTATCCCTTGCTCTGCCTTCTGTTTCCTCGCCTGAAGCCTTTCCTTGTCTTGCCGGTAACTCTGCCCTCACCTGAAGTTCTCGTCTTGCCTTGCTTTGCCAGTAGCCTTGCCTTGTCTTGCTGTCTGGTCCTGGAGCCACCCTGTACCTAGCTCCTTTCCTGTCCCTTGCCTCTGCCCAGGTAAGCCAGGCCGTCTTGCCGTTATCTGGGGTTGGTTCTGTCCCTTCCTGTCCCTTGCCTCTGTCGGGTGGTGATCTGCGCCGTGCCCAGGAGATCTGCGCCCTGCCCAGGAGGAGCCAAGCCTCGTCTCAAGTCTGCTGCCTCCAGCCTCCAGCCTCCAGCCTCGCCTCGCCTCAAGTCTCCAGCCTCCAGCCTCGCCTCAAGTCTCCAGCCTCCAGCCTCGCCTTGCCTCGTCTCCGGCCTCCGGCCTGGCCTCGCCTCAAGTCTCTGGCCTCGCCTCAAGTCTCTGGCCTCGCCTCAAGTCTCTGGTCTCGCCTCAAGTCTCCGGCCTCCAGCCTCCTGCCAAGCCTTGCCTCGTCTCTTGCCTAGCCTCGAGCCTGTAGACTCCAGCCTCTAGTCTCTTGCCTGAAGACTCCAGCCTCGTCCTGCCTGCCTGCCAAGCCTCATCCTTGCCTAGTTCTGGGGTCCGAGGCAGAGGCAAAATCCAGGTACTGGGTCCTTGTCCAGTCTCTGGCTCGGAGTCGAAGCCCGGGCTCCCAGCTCTCTTGTTCAGTCCTGTTCCAGGTTCCTGGTTTTCCTGTCCATGTCCTTGCCATCGCCCTGTATTCTAGTCCTGTCCCTAGTACTTCAGTGTCCGTGTCTTGCACTTGGGTCCGCTCACAGCCACCCCACCTTATGACATGATCAGTGGACATTCTTCCATATTTACCCCTGTAGACATAACCCTCTCTGCTGAAGCCATTCAAGTGCTCGTCTAGATAATCCTTAAATGCTGTCAGCCACCCAGAAATCCATTCCCTCGTGAAGTGCATTCAGATACTCAAGACTCTGTGGGTAAAGAAGTTCTTCTCCTACCCCTCTGAATCTCTGTCCCCTTAGAACGTAAATCTATGTTTTATCAACCTCTAACATAGGGAAAAGTTTCCTGTAGTCTCCCCACTTTATGCCCCTCATAATTTTATATACCTCAATCATGTCCCCTCTTAGCCATCTTCATTCCAGTCTCTATCTATAATGGGACTGCTCCATCCCAGGCAACATTCTAGTGAATCTCCTGCGCGCCCTCTCCAGCACGATCACTTTCTTCCTCTACCTTGATGATCAGAAATACAAGCAGTACTCCAGCTGAGGTCTGCCTAGAAGTTATAAAGATAACATATGCTTTTGTATTCAAAGCCCTGACTAATGAAAACCAGGATCCTGAATGCCTTCCTAACCACATTGTCTGCTTGTGTTGCCAGCTTCAACCCATTGCCCAGCCATTTCACCCTCACATTGATCTCTCTCTTCAGCCTAACATTATGATCCACTACAAACTATTTGATCATGCATATCCAAGTCAGTCACATATATTACAAAGTTTCCTTGTGGAATACCGCTAGTCACAAAAAAAACCCTCAGCCATGACACTCTGTCTCCAATTGCCGAGTCTATTTTGAATCCAGTTTACCAATTAAACACCGGATCCAATGGGCCCAAACGTTTGAACAAGTTTCCATATGAAATCTTGTCAAGGGGTTTACCTAAGTCCATGTAAATCACCTCAGCTGCCCCATCCTCATTTATACACTTCGTTACCTGTTCAAAGAAGTCTATTAAATTGATCAGCCAGACCTGCCCCTGACACAGCCACGTTGGCTCTTTGATTAGTCTCTGTCTTTCCAAGTGATCATTAAATCTCTATCTCAGAGCTTTCTCCAACATCTTCCCTACTACGATGTTGCTACAGGCTTTTCAATAGGTTTCAATAGGTACATTTAATGTCAGAGGAATGTATACAATATACATCTTGAAATTATATTTCTTTGCAAACATCCATGAAAACAAATGAGTGCCCCAATGAATGAATGACAGTTAAATGTTAGAACCCCAAAGACCCCCAAGCTCCCCCTCTCCCACACATAAACAGCAGCAAAGCATTGACCTCCCCTCCCCCACCAGCAAAAAAGCAATAGCCCCCCCTACCGAACTCGCAAACGTGCAGCAAAGCATTAATAAAGACACAAACTTGCAGTACCCCAAAGACTACTCATTCACGTGGTATTCGACATACCACAGGCTCTCTCTCTCTCGTCCTAATGAGGGAAAACGAGGTGTCCCTGTTTCACAGTGAGGGGGAAGACATAACAAAACAACTCGCTGATTTATGGTGTTAAAAGTCCGTTGTGTCACTTCTTCCAATCTCTGTGCCCAAAAAACTCGGGTCTCTGGGCACACAGCCAGTAGCCAGCTTGCTGCTTTTGATCTTCCGTCTCCCTCGACACACCAGTTTTCTGTGGCAGCACTGACCTTGAGTCCGCCCGGCTCTGGAGCCATGAAATCCCAGAAACTTGAAAAGTCCGCTTGTCTTCTAGGCCGTGTCCTCGGCCTATCAAATAGCGGCCAGTCGTGAGACCCTGAGAGCGGGTCCCATTTCCGCAAAGAACACATGTAACTCCAGGTCAGAGTCTTCCAAAGAACCCTGAGAAGGAAAAATTGAGATCTTAAAGATAGAAATAGAGCTGTTTCTGAAGATGCAATCAAAGGAGTTGCCACTCAGGACCTGGATTTTCACCCTAAGGCATTTCATTTTGCCAGATATTTTCTGGAATTATCTAGTGTTTAAAACCCAGAGAGGTGGAATTTCTGAAGGGTCTCAAAGAGAGCTTTTTGATGCAGTTTGTAGATAGACCAATAAGGAAAGGAACATTACTAAACCTCATGTTGGGGAATTTAGCTGGCCAAATGGAAGGAATGTCAGAACAGAACAGTTTGCTAAAAGTAATGTGATAAGTAAAGAAAGAACTAGTGGTTAAGAGGAGGTGTAAATGGGAATCAAAGGATTGTAGCAATAAAGAAACTGCAGGAGGAACTCAGCAGATCAGACAGAATCTGTGGAGGCAAAGGGTCAGTAGATATTCATACTCCAGATCTCAACATTACAGTTTTTGGAGGATCACTATTTGAAATTACTACTGAGCATGCAAAACAGACATTTGCCAAGTTGGAAGTAGAAAAGTTGTTCCTTAAGCTGATCATCAGCTTCAATGGGAAAGTATAGGAGATCACAAACAGAGGTCAGGGTGGGTGCGGGATGGAGAATCAAGGTGACAAATAACTGGACATTCAGGATCATACTTGGCCACTGAATGAAGATGTGCAGCAAAGTATTATCCAGTCTGGAACAACCCACACAAAATGCTGCAGGAACTCAGCAGGCCAGGCAGCATCTATGGAAATGAATAATCAGTTGATGTTTCGGGCCAAGACCCAATCTATATTTGATACTTCCAGTGTTGGAGAAACCATACATGTTGCAGCAGATACTTATCATGAAATTAAAAGACAAGAACATTTCTGTTTGACCTGAAAAAGAGCCCATGACTGTGTCAAAGAGAAGGAAGAAGAACAAAAAGCAGGTGTTAAATCTTCTACATGGGCACAAGAAGATGTTATTTGTAGGAGAGGGAAAGTCAAGGATGATTGAGGAGTGTAGCAGGGTATAATATCTCCTTCCAAAGATACACTTTCTCAGATAACTCAGAGTCAACTGGTCAGCTCTCTGCTAATAGAAACCACTGTGTCCACAACGCCTGAACTGCTTTGAGTTAACACTAGGGAGGAGTTGATTTCTTCATAAAAGAACACCAGAGCCACTTGATTGAAAGACTATAAAATAAAACTAATAATGTTAGAGATTATGAGCACTACCGTTAATACTGCATGTTGCACCACTTTGGGTGTTGATCAAGAAAATAATCCTTTTTGTGAATGCTATGTAGTCCAGACTGATGTTTAACACATGCTTCCTATTCTCTGATAATGTCCCAAACCATTGTCAATCCAAGCTTTAAATCTGAAGTGATCTGAGCATAGCTGGTGTACAATCTTTTCCATCAACTGCTCTCTGCACATTCTATTTAATGAATTAGCTTCCAGCTGGATTTTCTTTACATGAGGACGGTGAACTTGAGAAGTAAAAGCACGTTTGACCTTCAGTTTCTTATTAAATATTCATATAACCAACTACAGCAGAAATTGTCAGACATAAAATGAGGAGTAATAACATATTTTCCCACCTCTAGTTCAAGGAAACTGAAACAAATTGTGAATAATGTTCTGATATACTACCAAAGCTTAGCTAAGGAAAAAAGATGGGTCCCAAGTTATTAGTCTCCCTCATCCCGCAGCAGATAGTTAACCAATATAGATTTCTGAGCTGTGCTCCAGATTTTCTATGTTAGTTGCTTGACAAATGCGTGACAAGTTCTCTTTTCTGCCCTGTGTGAAAAAGTGCTGTGCAGACAAAAACGATTGTAGAATTGATTCCTGCATTGTCAGTGAGTTCTGCAACATTAGCCAGGGTGGCAATAACTATGTAGTAATTATGATAGAACAGAACAGCATAGGAACTATCCCTTCAGTCCTCGATGCCTGAATCTGACTAAATGCCTCTTAAGTATTGCTAACTTAACTCCTTCCATCACTTTGTCTGCCATTCCGGGCACCCGTGTTAAACAAATCTTGCCTCGTAAATCTCTTGCAAACATTCCGTCTCTCACCCTAAACTATACCATCTACTATTCAACATCTTCATCCTGTGAAAAAGACTGTCTATCTACCCTATCAATATCTCTCATAAATTTATACATTTCGGTCAGATTATCCCTCAGCCTTCAGCATTCCAGGAAAACAATTCAAGTTCATTCAACTTCTATTTATAGCTAATACATTCTGATCCAGACACACCCTGCTGAACTTCTTCAGCACCGTCTTCAAAGGATCTATATCCATTAATGGGGCAACTGGAACTGCACAGAATACTCCAGAAACAGCCTAACCAAAATTTGATATAGCTGCAATATGACCTCCCATCTTTTATATGTAATACTTTAAATGATGAAGGCAATAATGCTGTACACCTTTTTCATCATCCTAAACACTTATGTTGCCACATTCAAGAGTCTATGGACTTGTACCACAAGATCTTTCTGTATATCAGTGCTCCTAAGGGTCCTGACATTTACTTCATATTTTTCTCTAATATTTGTCCACCCATGTCTAGATTAAGCTCCATCTGCCATTTTTCTGCCCATATTTTCAACTAGTATATAGTTCGTTGTATCCTTTGACAACCTTCTTCACTGTCACAAATTATTGAATCGTCTGCAAACTTACCAATCAGTTCATCTATATTTTTGTCCAAATCATTTATATACTGTATATCACTGACAACTGAGGTTAAAACACTGATCCCTACAGAAGCCCACTGGCTACAGACTCTGTCAGAATAACAGTCCTCCACCAGTAACTTCCATCTTCTATGGCCAAGCCAATTTTGAATCCAGTTCACCAAGTCATCAGGGATTCCATATGTCTTAATCTTCTCAATTAGCCTACCATCAAGTGTCCTGATTAAAAGCTTTACTGAAGTTCATGTAGACAACATCCACTGCACTACCCACATCAGTTAGCTTCATCACCTCCTCAAAAAAACCACTTCAGTTTTAAGACATGGTAATCAGAATCAGGGTTATTACCACTGTGATATATAATGTGAAATGTGTTCTCTTGCAGCAGCAGTATGGTGACAAGATATAATTATTATAAATTATGAAATAAATAGATATAGAGAAAAAGGAATAATGAGGTCATGTTCATGGGTTCAATGCCCATTTAGAAATCTGCTGACTATCATATATAAATCTGTGCTTTTACAGATGTGAGTAAATATCTCTAAAAATCTTGGACTGAGTGATTTTGGGATAGGGACCATACTGATGTATAACATTGCTAAATTGTTTGTTAACAGCTGCTACCAACAACTTCAAAGCTTCCTAATATAATAAAAAGCAGTATGTACAGTTTACATTTAATGGTCTGAAGCTATTTGCATGTGTACTTTGATTTTATTCGTAATATTAACTTTTCAAACATGCACACAGAAAAGGCTTCCAAAATTTCATTTTAATATTTATGCCAAGAATGTCCAGATGCAGATGATTTATTTCGACATTTAGAAGAATAGCTCCTCCTGCTGGTTTTACTGACAAATAATTGTCTGATAATATGATCTTTTATGCACGAACTAGGTTTCTCCCATACGCTAGCCCAGGCAGATAATATCGACCATTTTGATCTTTTCATTTACTTGAACATCCCATTTGAGACACTGAAGGAAAACTTCAGTGCCAGATGGGTTCGTCAGTGAAGTGGAAGAGTTCTTCCCTTTTGTATAGGGAATAATCTTTTTGCCTGTAGTTACAGAAATTTGCTTTGGCATTTCATATCAGGATGAAAAGATATTGCATTCATTAAATTACACCTCTGGTAATATTCAAAGACACATGACCTGGTCTTCTACTTAAACAGACCCTAATCTATTACTGACTGAAGAAATGTCAGTGGCCACTTTATTAGGTATCTCCTGTACCTAACAAAGTGGCTACTGAGTTTATAGTCTTCTGCTGCTGTATTCCATCCACTTCAAGATTCAATGTGTTGTGCCTCCAGAGATGCTCTTTAGGACACCACTGTTGTAACACGTGCCGATTTGAGTTACCGTTGCCTTCCTGTTAGTTTGAACCAGTTGGGCCGTTCTCCCCTGATCTCTCTCATTAATAAGGCATTTTTGCCAATGGAACTGCTACTCACTGGAAGTTTATTTTGAATCAGTCTCTGTAAACTCTAGAGACTGTTGTGCATGTAAATCCCAAGAAATCCCAGTTTCTGCGATACTCAAATTACCCAGTATGGAATCAACAATCATTCTATAGTTAAAGTCGATGAGATCACATTTCTCCCTCATTCTGACATTTGGTCTGAATCTCTTGACCATGTCTGCAAGTATTTATTTGTTGCCACATGATTGGCTGATTACATATTTGCATTAACGAGCAGGTGTACAGGTGCAATTGATAAGGTGACCACTGTGTGTACCTATAATATAGCAGTGATAGCGCTGAATGGTAGAACTCGAGCAGTAACATTTGCACTGGTGCATTTTTCATTTCTGCTGTGTCACTATGGTTAGAGTAGTCCACAGAAACCAGGGAAAATCAGATAAAAATGAGGAATTGGAGGAAATTGAAAAAAAAGTCTGTTCATTCATATAGATTCATACATTGTGGGGCTGATACAAAACACTGGTTCTATATTTTCGCTAATGGAGATTATTTTAGGTAGTTAAACTCATGAAACAGGAGCAGTTTTAAGTAGATGGACCCTAGCAGAAAAATAAGCTTGATTTTGTAATCTCTGTGATGTATTGAGCGAGCATGAGATGGTCATTTGTGTCACTTTCTGATCTTCTTTAAGGACCAGTCTTTAAAATCTTAATCCAAATGAATCCTTCAAAGAGTCGGGAAGTTATGTTGCAGCTTTATAAAACTCCGGTTCTTTGGTCACATCCTAAATATTGCATTCACTTCTGGTCACCCCATTATAGGAAAGATGTCGAGGCTTTGGAGAGGGTGCTAAAGAGGTTGGATTACAGGACAAATGTTATGAGGAGCAGTTGGACAAATTTGGGTTGATTTCTCTGGAGCAGCAGCAGCTGAGGGGAAATTTAATAGAGGTTTATAAGATGATGAGAGGCAGAGATGGAGTAGATCACTACTCTATCTGGTGCAACAATGGCGCAACATTGTGGGCCAAAGGGGTTGTTCCTGTACCGTATTCTATGTTCCTAAGTATTGGGTTTATTAAGTGTTTAGTTGTAGTGTAATTAAGATAAAACGATAATGTTTTTTAAGAACTTAATCCATACAAACAACTGATATTATTTACTCTACTATCTGACTTGAAGTTGAAGAATGTTTTCGTGCTCAGAGCAATAAATAAAGGCTAATTTAAGTTTAAATATGAGGCACTATCTGTCAGTCTTATTTTCTTTTTACCTCAAATATTGTGTCTTTAAAGGTACAGTCCAGCAATTAATCTAGTTGTTGTGAGGGATATTTTATAATTTTTAAAATGTATTTTGCCATGATTCTGTTCTTCATTACAATTTAAATGATCTTTTCCTCACATGCAGGAACTGATGACATTACTGGGGATGTTTTAATCCTGCGTGATGATGATGCTAGAACTAGTTGCATCCAAGTTCCATTATTACAAAGATACTACAAAAACAGTTACATATTTCTACAAGTTAGAAAGAAAATACTTTTTTATTTATAAGAAACCTTTGATGAAGCAAATCTCCTGAAGTGATTCACATTGCAAGATGAAATTGGAAGAGTGCTTGTGAAAAATATACAGTAAGGTTGGGAAATCATTGGAGGCTTTCACTGGTGGGAAATATTGAAGAATGACAGATTGGTTTCAGATTATTTATCGTGATATGATTAAAGGGACTTAACATTTACAATTCATACTGTTAGGGAGAGAGATTCAAAAAAGAGCTTTCACAGATTTCGGCTTTCTTCAGCGGTACAGTCACTATTCATTAGCAAGGGCAAATAAAACTAAGGTAGGGACAAGCAGAGCGGCCATTGTTCGAATGGACTAATATTAGAGTGGGGAAGCTTTAGCTTATCAGGTTTTGGCGAGAACAGAGAACAGGCTTGGGTGAGGTTAATATCTGTGAGTTTCTTCTCTTCATCTGTTAGTACATAATTAGAGCAGTGAGAAGTTCGAGAGTATTGAGGGGGGAGAAGTGAGTGCAGTTGCTATTACTAGGGAGAAGGAACTTAGGAAACTGAAAGGTCTGAAAGTAGATGAACTACACCTGAGGGTTCTGAAAAAGGTAGCTGAAAAGATTGCGGAGGCATTAGTAATGAAATTTTAACAGTAGTTTCTGGCATGGTTCCAGAGGAGTGGAATATTGCAAATGTCACTCCACTCTTCAGGAAGGGAGGGAATTGGAAGGAAATTATAGGCCAGTTAGCCTGACCTCAGTGGTTGGGAGGATGTTGAAGTCAATTGTTAAGCATGTGGTTTTGGGGCACTCAGAGACACATGATAAAATAGGCCAAAATCAGCATGGTTTCCTTAAAGGAATATCTTGCCTGACAAATCTGATGGAACTCTTTGAGGAAATAACAAACAGGGTAGACAAAGGAGAATCGGAGGATGTTGTGTACTTGGATTTTCAGAAGGCCTTTGATAGGTTGGCGTACATGAGACTGCTTAACAAGATAAGAGCCCATGGTATTATAGGAAACATATTAGCATGGACAGAGCATTGGCTGATTGGTAGGATGAAAAGAGTGGGAATAAAGGGAGTCGTTTCTGATTGGCTGCTGGTAACTAGTGGTGTTCCACAAGGGTCAGTGTTGGGACCACTTCTTTAATGTTGTATGTCAATGATTTGGATGACAGAATTAACAGCTTTGTGGCTAAGCTTGTGGATGATATGAAGATAAGTGAAAGGGCAAGTAATATTGAGGAAGCAGGGAGGCTGTAGGAGGACAGATGAGAAGAATGGACTAAGAAATGGCAGATGAAATACAGTGTAGGGAAGGGTATGGTCATGCACTTTGGTGGAAGGGATAAAAGCAGAGGTTATTTTCAAACTGGATAGAAAATTCAAAAATCCGAGAAACGACGGGACTTGATAGTCCTTGTGCAGGATTTCCTAAAGGTTAGTTTGTATGTAGGTTAAGTCGGTGGTGAGGAAGGCAAATGTAATGTGAGAATTAATTTTGAGAGAACTAAAATACAAAGGCAAAGATGTAATGCTGAGGCTTTAGAAGGCACTAGTAAGGCCTCACTTGGAGTATTGTAAGCCCTCTTTTTAAGAAAGGATGTTCAGACATTGGAGAGGATTCAGAGGAGGTTCATGAGGAAGATTCTGGGAATGAACGAGTTATTGTATGAATGGCGATTGATGGGTCTGGGCCTGTACTCACTGGAATTTAGAAGAATGAGGAGGAATCTCATTGAAATCTATTGAACGTTGAAAGGTCCAGATAGAGTGGATGCGGAAAGGATGGTTCCTATGGTGGGGAGGTGGAGGCATCTAGGACCAGAGGGCATGGCCTCAGAATTGAAGGATATCCTTTAAGAATGAAGATGAGAAGGAATTTCTTTAGCCGGAGTGTGGTAATCTCTGGAATTCATTGCCACAGGCAATTGTGGAGGCCAGGTAAATGCATGTATTTAAGGCCGAGGTTGATTGGTTCTTGATTAGTCAGAGTGTGAAAGGTTATGGGGAGAAGGCATGAGAATGGAGTTGAGAGGGAAATTTGTAGGCTTTCATAAATAAAACAGCAGAGGTGTTTTAAGTTGAAGAGAAACCGTAACAATTCACTTTTGTTTCAACTAAACACAGAACATAAAGTGCGGTAAAAAATCTCACGCCATTACGTCATCATGTCAGACAACCCTTTTAAAGTGAACTCCAACTCAATATCGGTGGTTGTGAATTATGCATATGTTTCTACTGTCTGGAGCTCAGACGAGCTGTCCGGCTTGGGTGCTGTGTTCCATGGGTGGAGTAACAGCAGATGCCACTGGCTTGTCCAGACATGTGTTGATACTCTCATGGTCATGTCGTGATGCCGGGGTATGACAGTAGAATCCTCTAAGTCTTGGTGGGCTGCTTTAAGGTAATCTACTGAAATACACTCATATCTATGATAAAGATCTTTCCTCTTCATTCCAAAATGCAAATGGGTTATTGTAAGGGGTCCTAAGGGGATGTTGGTGTGCATCATGGCGGGCAAAAATGAACGAGGCGAATAGGAACCCAAGAGTACTGTTCGCCATGATGGGAGATAGGATTAGGTGCAAGGGAATTGAATTACTGAGGAAGGTGGGGCACTGTTGAGAGGCCTGTCAGGCCTTCGTGGCATCAGGAATGAAATCACCTGGCACTTGGAACAGCTGCCTGTATAACAACTCAGCTACAGACGACTGCAGGTCCTCTTTTGGAGCTGTTCCAAGCCCCAGCAGGACCCATGGGAGATGATCATGCCAGCACTCATCTGTCGGTGATGCCCTCAGAGCAGGCTTTAAGGAGCGGTGAAACTGCTCACATAGTCCATTGGACTTGGGTTGATATGCCGTGGTGTGATGTAACCTCACACTGAGGTTCTGGGCCATTGCAGTCCAGAAGTCTGATGTGAACAAGGGACCACGGTCAGAGGAAATATCAGATGGGATGCCAAACTGAGCAACACAGGTGCTGATGAACGCCCGAGCCATGTCTGTGGCCGTCGTCGATGCTGGAGGGATGACCTCTGGCCACCTGGTGGTACGGTCCACCATGGTAAGCAGGTATGTGAAACTGCAGAAGGAGGAAGAACACCAACCACGTCCACGGTGACATGGTCAAACCATTGCTCAGCGATCTCAAAAGGTATCAATGGCACCCAAAAATGAAGGTTAGTTTTCATCCGCTGGCACTCAACGCAGGCTGCACTCCAATCTTATAGATAAGATAGAGGCAGGGAAGTTGTTTCCACTGGTAGGGGAGACTAGAACTAGGGGACATAGCCTCAAGATTCGAGGGAGTAGATTTAGGATGGAGATGAGAAGAAGCTGCTTTTCCCAGAGAGTGGTGAATCTGTGGAATTCTCTGCCCAATGAGGCAGTGGAGGTTACCTCAGTAAATATATTTAAGACAAGGGTGGATAGATTTTTGCATAGTAGGGGAATTAAGGGTTATAGGGAAAAGGTAGGTAGGTGGAGATGAGTCCATGGCCAACTCAGCCATGATTTTATTGAATGGTGGAGCAGGCTTGATGAGCCAGATGACCTACTCCTGCTCCTATTTTTTATATTATGTTCTTATGTCCAATCATACATGTCCTTTCTGAGGCTGTGCCACACAAACTTTAGTGCAACCAGTTTCTGTGAGGCCTCCCAGCCGATGCGAGAATCCGTGAGTGGATTTAAAAACGGTACATCTCCAGTTTGCGGGCACTAGGGGATGAGTGCATCTGGTTGAGACATCGCATTGAAGAGAAACCCCAGCTTCCCTGAACTTAATGTCAGCTAACTGCAGGCTGGCGACGAATGTTTGGTAAACCTAGACCTCTGGGTCAGTAGTTTGGTCGGCTGTCACAGCGGCATAGTCAACCTCTATGTAAATGGCCTCAATGGCTGGCTGTGAAAGGCAATCAGCCACAGCATTATTATTCCCCTTGATATGTTGTCTATCAGTTGTGAACTCGGGTATGTGAGGGGATTGTGGTCAATGAATGCTGTGAAATGGTGGCTAGCCAGATAGGGACCAAGAAGCTCATGGTCAAACATGCTGTACTTCTTTTCAGGAGGACAGATATGAAAAGAACTGCCACACGCCTCCAACCAACTGTTTGTGCACAGCACCCACAGCATGGTCTGAACTGTCAGTAGTAATGGCTATGGGTGCATTGGGGAGTGTGTGCGCAGTAGGGTCACATTAGAAAGAGCTCGTTAGGTGTTTCCAAATGCTCTGGTCATGCCCACTGGGTAGTCAAGCACACAATTAGAGGCAAAACACGTCAAAGTTGCTGGTGAACGCAGCAGGCCAGGCAGCATCTGTAGGAAGAGGTGCAGTTGACGTTTCAGGCCGAGACCCTTCGTCAGGACTAACTGAAGGAAGAGTGAGTAAGGGATTTGAAAGTTGGAGGGGGAGGGGGAGATCCAAAATGATAGGAGAAGACAGGAGGGGGAGGGATGGAGCCAAGAGCTGGACAGGTGATAGGCAAAAGGGATATGAGAGGATCATGGGACAGGAGGTCCGGGAAGAAAGACAAGGTGGGGGGGAACCCAGAGGATGGGCAAGGGGTATATTCAGAGGGACAGAGGGAGGAAAAGGAGAGTGACAGAAAGAATGTGTGTATAAAAATAAGTAACAGATGGGGTACAAGGGGGAGGTGGGGCATTAGCGGAAATTAGAGAAGTCGATGATGTTCATGCCACTCCCTCCGCACTAATCCCAACCTTATTATTAAACCCGCCGATAAGGGGGGTGCTGTTGTAGTCTGGCGTACTGACCTCTACCTTGCTGAGGCACAGCGACAACTCGCGGATACCTCTTCTTATTTTTACCCCTCGATCGTGACCCCACTAAGGAGCACCAAGCCATTGTCTCCCACACCATCACCGACTTTATCCGCTCAGGGGATCTCCCATCCACTGCTACCAACCTTATAGTTCCCACACATCGCACTTCCCGTTTCTACCTCCTACCCAAGATCCACAAACCTGCCTGTCCTGGCAGACCTATTGTCTCAGCTTGCTCCTGCCCCACCGAACTCATTTCTGCATACCTCGACACGGTTTTATTCCCCCCTTGTTCAATCCCTTCCGACCTATGTTCGTGACACTTCTCATGCTCTTAAACTTTTCAATGATTTTAAGTTTCCTGGCCCCCACCGCTTTATTTTCACCATGGATGTCCAGTCCCTATATACTTCCATCCCCCATCAGGAAGGTCTCAAAGCTGTACGCTTCTTTTTGGATTCCAGACCTAATCAGTTCCCCTCTACCACCACTCTGCTCTGTCTAGCGGAATTAGTCCTTACTCTTAATAATTTCTCCTTTGGCTCCTCCCACTTCCTCCAAACTAAAGGCGTAGCTATGGGCACCCATATGGGTCCTAGCTATGCCTGCCTTTTTGTTGGCTTTGTGGAACAATCTATGTTCCGTGCCTATTCTGGTATCTGTCCCCCACTTTTCCTTCGCTACATCGACGACTGCGTTGGCGCTGCTTCCTGCACACATGCAGAGCTCGTTGACTTTATTAACTTTGCCTCCAACTTTCACCCTGCCCTCAAGTTTACCTGGTCCATTTCCGACACCTTCCTCCCCTTTCTAGATCTTTCTGTCTCTGTCTCTGGAGATAGCTTATCCACTGATGTCTACTATAAGCCTACTGACTCTCACAGCTATCTGGACTATTCCTCTTCTCACCCTGTCTCTATCAAAAACGCCATCCCCTTCTTGCAATTCCTCCGTCTCCACCGCATCTGCTCTCAGGATGAGGCCTTTCATTCTAGGACAAGGGAGATGTCTTCCTTTTTTAAAGAAAGGGGCTTCCCTTCCTCCACTATCAACTCTGCTCTTAAACGCATCTCCCCCATTTCACGTACATCTGCTCTCACTCCATCCTCCCACCACCCCACTAGGAATAGGGTTCCCCTGGTCCTCACCTACCACCCCACCAGCCTCCGGGTCCAACATATTATTCTCCATAACTTCCACCACCTCCAATGGGATCCCACCACTAAGCACATCTTTCCCTCCCCCCCTCTCTGCATTCCGCAGGGATCGCTCCCTACGCAACTCCCTTGTCCTTTCGTCACCCCATCTCTCCCCACTGATCTCCTTCCTGGCACTTATCCATGTAAGCGGAACAAGTGCTACACATGCCCTTACACTTCCTCCCTTACCACCATTCAGGGCCCCAAACAGTCCTTCCAGGTGAGGCGACACTTCACCTGTGAGTCGGCTGGGGTGATATACTGTGTCTGGTGCTCCCGATGTGGCCTTTTATATATTGGCGAGAGCCGACGCAGACTGGGAGACCGCTTTGCTGAACATCTACGCTCTGTCCGCCAGAGAAAGCAGGATCTCCCAGTGGCCACACATTTTAACTCCACATCCCATTCCCATTCTGACATGTCTATCCACGGCCTCCTCTACTGTAAAGATGAAGCCACACTCAGGTTGGAGGAACAACACCTTATATTCCATCTGGGTAGCCTCCAACCTCTTGGCATGAACATCGACTTCTCTAACTTCCGCTAATGCCCCACCTCCCCCTTGTACCCCATCTGTTACTTATTTTTATACACACATTCTTTCTCTCACTCTCCTTTTTCTCCCTCTGTCCCTCTGAATATACCCCTTGCCCATCCTCTGGGTTCCCTCCCCATCTTGTCTTTCTTCCCGGACCTCCTGTCCCATGATCCTCTCGTATCCCTTTTGCCTATCACCTGTCTAGCTCTTGGCTCCATCCCTCCCCCTCCTGTCTTCTCCTATCATTTTGGATCTCTCCCTCCCCCTCCAACTTTCAAATCCCTTACTCACTCTTCCTTCAGTTAGTCCTGACGAAGGGCCTCGGCCTGAAACGTCAACTGCACCTCTTCCTACAGATGCTGCCTGGCCTGCTGCGTTCACCAGCAACTTTTACGTGTGTTGCTTGAATTTCCAGCATCTGCAGAATTCCTGTTGTTTGCGACACAATTAGAGGCATTGCCTTTAAAGGCACTATACAGGGGGAGCATAATTCCAGCAGCTTGTGGAATGAAGCGGCGATAGAAATTCACCGTACCTAAAACTTCTTGTTATTTTTTAGTCATGTGGGGTGGTGGGAAATCCAAAATAGTAGCTATTGATGGGAGGAGTTTTGCACCTTCTGCTGAGATGCAATGGCCGAGAAAGTCAATGGTTGACAATGCAAACTGGCACTTAGCAGGGTTAGTACTCAACTCGTGTTGGCTTAAGCACTCTAAAAGTGTGTCGAGACGTGTGTTCAGATTTGAATACACTGGCGACAAGTAAGTCATCTAAATAAACGGAAAGGAAATCTACGTCCTTTAATACAGAGTCCATCAGCCATTGGAAATTGTGCTGCCTTTTTCAGCCCAAATGGCATGCGAGGAAATTCAAAGAAGCCAAGCAGGGTTATCACAGCTATTTTAGGAATGTCCTCCTAGCACACAGATACCTGATGGTAGCCACAAACTGAGTTAACTTTTGAATAAATTGACTTTCTGGCTAACCGTGCCAAAAAGTCTTGGATATATGGGACCAGGTAATGATCGGGGGAAGTGGCCTCATTAAGGAGTAGGTAATCACCACATGGCAGCAACTACCATCGGACTTGGAGACCATGTGGAGGGGTGAAGCCCAGGGGCTATTCGACTGGTGTACACAGCGCAAATTGGGCCTCAGTTTATAGAAACCAAGCATTGGCATTTTGTTCCCAAAACTCCAACAGTTTCAAAGTGATTGTGTTGGCCGACATGTTGAATAACTCTGGAATGGTCCTAGAGCATCAGGGTGACCAATAAAGTATTTCGCAATTAAAATGGCAGAGGTGTTTTACGCTTAAGGGAAACTGTAACAACTCACTTTTATTATCAACCAAGAAAAATAAACAATGTTGTTATGTCATCACACATCAGACCAGCTTCTTAAAGTGAACTTCAATCTAATGTTGGTGGTTGTGAATTATTCATAGATTTCCACCCATTAATTACCCTACAAATGGATCTGCTCTAAGGAAATGGTGGAGCAGACTCGATGGGCCAAATGGCCTGATTCTGCTCCTATGTTTTATGGTCTTATGGTCTTTTTCCCTTGTTACTTTTGTTGGCTGATCCCTTTTAAATTGAAAGCTATTTATTGGTGATAACAGAGAGGCAACAAAACTTGTCTGATCCTCTTTTACCTCAATATTTCATTCCATTATCAAGAAAAGACTGTAATTATGAAAAATTGTGAAATGACTGTAACCCTCAGGCTCGGCCAGCACGTGCTAGTCTAGGGGAAGACAACTTCTGGCCCCGCCAAACCGAGAAATCTCCTTCATGTGGATGCTGCGTGATATGTTGCCCGGTTACAAATCCGAGCCGCAAAATATCACACAGTGCACCATATGAGATTAACTGATTGAACTCAATAAATCTTAATCTGAATATATATCTGAGTAAAGATATATATATCTAAGTAAAGAAAATCAGAAGAAAGAGGGCCCATTTTAAGAGAAAAGTCAAAAGTGCACGTTGAAGCTCACAAATACAGCCATTCATCAACCATCGACCTCCTCCAAGTGCTGCCGACCTTCAGCCCCTCTCTCCAGACCACCGTCTGATGGTCTCCCAGCTCTCTCTCTGCACTCACATCTTCCTCCTTCTCCTCTTGCCGACCAAAGACTGGGAAAATCTCTCTTCCAGACTCACAAGAAACAACAACATTTTTCTCATTGGATAGGCCCCCCCCCCCACATTCCAAGCCACATTATCTCCAGTCATAACCCAAACATTGCTGCTACAGAGAGGTCATTACATTAGCAGTGAAACATTACAGAGAGGCCAATACGTTAACAGTGAAACCTTACAGTGCATCACATGACTAAAAGGGAAAGAATATTTTTCCTGTAGGAAGGTTTGTGGTAAGGAGACATCAATAAAATTACTTCCGAAAATGGGCAAGGAATGTGTCAAAGGAATGATTCACCAGAGGCGGTAGTTGAAGTTGGGACAACTGCTTGCACTTACATCAGGTTTCTGTGTGACAAGAGTTGCTCAAGCTATGCCAGTGTAGTTCAGGACTGGTGATGGACAGCAATCCTGAGGTCTGGCCAAAGATGTTTGATCGGGTTATGGTCAGGACTCTGACTGGACTACTCAATGATGTCAATTTTCTTCATTTGAAGCCACTCCATGGGTGCTCTGGCAGTGTGCTTTGGGTCGTTGTCCTGCTGAAAAACAAACTTCCTCCCCCAGTTTAAGCTTTCTGGCAGATACTAGCAGGTTCTTATCCAGGATCTCTATGTATTTAGCTGCATTCATCTTCCCATCAATCCTGACCAGATTGGCAGTCTCTGCTGCTGGGAAGCAGCCCCACAGCATGATGCTACCTCCACCATACTTTACAGTAGGGTTGGTATTACCTGGCTGATGCACAGTATAAAATTTAAGCCATACATACTGTTAAAAAATGCATATCCTTGCCCGTAAGGACTTTGCAAAGCATAACTTAGAAGATACTGTAAAGATGTGGAAGAAGGTCTAATAGTCAGATGCGACTGAAGTGGTACTTTTTGGTCTCAACACTAGTGGTACGAATGGCATAAATCTAATAATGTACATCAGCCAGGTAACACCATCTCAGCAAGACAACAACCCAAAGCACACTGCCAGAGCAACCATGCGGTGGCTTCAAGTGAAGAAAATTGATGCTCTTGAGTGGCGTAACTCGTCTGACCTTAACTCGATCAAACATCTCCAGCAACACCTCAAGTCCCCCTTCGCTCCCCAAATAACCTGGCACAGTTTGAGACACTTTGCAAGGAAGAATGGGAAAATCTTGCTCATCATGTTATGCAAATCTAATGGAGACTTATCCAAAAAACACTACTGGTTGTAATAGCTGTGAGAGGCGGTTCAACTAATTACTCAGCAAAGGGGGATGACTATTTTTGAATTTTTTGCTTTTATGCTCTACAATTTTTCCTGTTTTTGAGCTCTGCTATGAACAAAGGAGCATGTGATTCACAAATAAAATTTCTCAGTTAAATTGATCAAAATCTCTGGTTGTAATACTCATTTATGTGAACAAAGGGTTGGGGGCTGATTACTTTTTCAAAGCATGGTATTTCCTCCTTTATCTCCTGCAAAGTGAATGCTTTCTCTGCACAGTTCTACATAATATTCTTTTGAAAGCAGAGATCTTGGACACAATCCATAGGCAAAAGTTCCCTTGATTTAGATTACCTGTAACCATTCCTTCTATGTGAATTTAGACAGTGAGTAACCAGCAGATTATTCTACAAAGAAAGCTCACAGGTTATTCCAATCGCATCTTCACTCGAAAGAGCATGTTTATCCACTATTCAGCATGGATCACAAGACCATAAGACAAAGGAGCAGAAGTCAGCCATTCGGCCCATCGAGTCTGCTCCGCCATCTTATCATGAGCTGATCCATTCTCCTATTTAGTCCCACTCCCCCGCCTTCTCACCATAACCTTTGATGCCCTGGCTACTCAGATACCTATCAATCTCTGCCTTAAACACACCCAATGACTTGGCCTCCACTGCTGCCCGTGGCAACAAATTCCACAGATTCACCACCCTCTAATTAAAAATTTTTTCATGTGTTAATAGTCAAAAGTAGAATCTTTGGCATTTTCTAATTGAAGAAGCAGAGGCCAGTTGCGGTCTTTTCTCACTGTCAGAATTCACCTTGTTCAAATTGCATCTTGATTTAATTATGGGATTTTGTTTTGAAAACCACACTGGATGGTACTTTAACTAACTGAATCATTGGCAAGGCTTTAAGCTCCATCAAAGAACAGCTTATTGAAATTCCCAAAGGAGAGGAGGAGACTCCACAGATCACTCCTTCATATGAACTGTTTCACTGAAGAGAAGGGAATGGGTTTTCTGACATTTTTAACACACAGTCGATTATATAATCCAATACATGTTTTGCATCATGACTAGTTATATAAAAGGTTTCTTCTGTAGTTGCTAAAAACAATAGTATTTTAATGTGGGAAAACAAGGATCTCAGAGGGGGGGAGGCGTTCATCTTGAAAAAAGAATACATTAGTACTATCTCAGACAAAGATGTAGATTATTCTAGCCAAAGCCCAAAAAGAAAACTGTATTGTTTTTGTGGCTTCCAGTATCAGCCTAGTGTTGGCACTGCTTCTCTGATTTTTCAGCTGTAATAAAACCCAAACAGAGAAAATGTGTTGAATATTTGCAAGAACATTGGAACATGATGTACCACAGCTGCAAGGACTCTCTGCCACTGTTTGGTGTATATTAGCATTGGTGGTCAAACACCATTTTAGTACAATTTAAAGTACAAACTCAGAACCATGTATTGTGCATTAAGGATTGGTCCTTTTTGCATCAGCTTTCTGAGTTATTATGTGTGTACATAATAAAGAATTTCAGTTCCCAGTGTGCAATGCAGGCAGTTCACCCGGAACCGGAAGTGAGGTCGGGGAGCGGGTTGCATGCACCCATGTCAAGCTGAAGCTATGAGCTGGTCTTGCACGCTTGTATGGAGCTAGAGCCATTTTGTAAATAGCGATGTGTTAGTTTTATCCACACTGATTGTCTTTATTAGGAACAAGTATAACACGGTGCCAGAAGTCAGTGCGAGGACTAAACTTGGGGAGTAAACGTACCGTGAGTGATTAAGAAAAGAACACTAAGTTCCAACGGAGAAAATCTGCCAGCCAGAGAGCATACTGTGTCCTCAGGCTGCTGCTGTTTCCCAAATTCACCAACAGAGATTCAGGTGACAGCCCAAAATTCAGTCATGGATAAGCTAAGTCCTCCCTTACTGGCAATCTAAATGATATCTGACAGTAGACAGTAGACAATAGGTGCAGGAGTAGGCCATTCGGCCCTTTGAGCCAGCACCACCATTCACTGTGATCATGGCTGATCATCCACAATCAGTACCCCATTCCTGCCTTCTCCCCGTATCCCTTGACTCCACTATCATTAAGAGCTCTATCTAACTCCTTCTTGAAAGCATCCAGAGAATTGGTCTCCACTGCCTTCTGAGGTAGAGCATTCCACAGATCCACAACTCTCCGGGTGAAAAAGTTTTTCCTCAACTTCATTCTAAATGGCCTACCCCTTATTCTTAAACTGTGGCCTCTGTTTCTGAACTCCCCCAACATCGGGAACATGTTTCCTGCCTCTAGCATGTCCAATCCCTTAATAATCTTATATGTTTCAAACAGCAATTCAATAAATAATTAGAGCAGTGATTAGAGCCGGTGGGATGGATAAAAATTTGGAAGTATCTGTTTTCCTGCATGTAATTGGTGAAGATGCTTTGGACATGTACAGTGGCTTTCAAATTGATGTGACAGCCCTTACTTTGGACACTCTGTTGACAAAATTTGAGAAGTATTTTATCCTAAGTTAAAACATCACATTTGAGAGATATAAGTTCTTTTCCTGTGACCACAAATAAGTGTTAGGTTTGACCAAAACTTGGCTGAGCTTTGCCTACTGAGCAAGTCCTGTGAGTTTGGAGATTTGAGAGACGACTAGTTAGAGGCAAAACAGTTTGTGGAACTTTAAATAATGGGCTCAGAGAAAGATTGCTCCGTGAAAAAGATTTAACTCTGGACAAGGTTGTGAAGAAATGTAGGGCAGTGGAGACCACACAAGCACAGGTTAAGGAACTGCACAGGGCAAAATGAGCAGTGCATGCTGTGAAAACAGAGGAGCTGAGCACAAGTTGTCCCCCAGAGCAACAGCAAAACACAGAGTTAGGCTCAAACAGCACATGCAGCATGTGTGGAGGTAGCCACATTCCAAAGATGTGTCCTGCTTCTGGAAAGTCCTGCAATAATTGTGGGAAAATAATCATTTTGCCAAGTGCTGCATAGCTGGGGCTACCAAGAGAATGGTGCACACTGTTGCTGAGGAAATGGAGGAAGTCTTTGTAGATTCTCTACAGAACATGAGACAGAATGAATTAGTGACTGTGAATGAGATAGTAATTCCATTCTTACTTGACACCAGCGCCTAGGTGAATCTGCTTGCCTTTTGATCGCTGTCAGAGGGGTCTGTGAGCAACCTATCATCTTGTGGCTTGCTGTGGCAGGTGGGTAGGCCTACCCCTCTGCCTCATGTAGTATCCCTCTCTTTTGATGACTGTCGCTGGTATCGTCAGATGATATCGTGAATCTGCATTTATGGATTGGATTACTGCATCTATGGACTGTGGACTTTTTCAGATTTATGGTTTTTATATTCTGTGTTTTTTTAATCATCCATTCCTTTTCCATTTTGAAGGCCTTTCTGAAGTCCAAATAGACAACATCCACTGCCCTCCTCTCATCTACCTTCAGAAAATCTAAAAGGTTCATCAAACAAGACTTTCTAAATACAAAGCCACACTGACTCCTCTATCTATCCAAATTATAATAGATTCTGTCCTTCAGAATTCCTTCAATTACTTACCCACTACTGATGTCATTCTGATTGGCCTGTAGTTCTATGACGTATCCTTGCTATCCTTTGTAAACGACAGAATACACCGACTCAACCTGGAGGTTAACCTTAAAGGTATCCTGCACGAGGACTCCCAAGTTGCATTGCTTCTCAGAATTTTGAATTCTCTCCCCATTTAAATAATAGTCTGCCCATTTATTTCTTCTGCCAAGGTGCATAACCATACACTTTCCAACATTGTATTTCATTTGCCACTTCTTTACCCATTCTCCCGATCTATCCAAGTCTCTCTGCAGACTCTGTTTCCTCAGCACTACCGGCCCCTCCACGTACCTTTGTATCATCAGCAAACTTAGCCACAAAGCCATCTATTCCATAATCCAAATCGTTGATGTACAATGTAAAAAGAAGCGGCCCCAACACGGACCCCTGTGGAACACCACTGGTAACCGACAGCCAAACAGAATAGGATCCCTTTATTCCCACTCTCTGTTTCCTGCCAATCAGCCAACGCTCTATCCATGTATGTAACTTGCCCGTAATTCCATGGGCTCTTATCTTGTTAAGCAGCCTCATGTGTGGCACCTTGTCAAAACCCTTCTGAAAATCCAAATATACAACATCCACTGCATCTCCCTTGTCTAGCCTACTTGTAATTTCCTCAAAAAATTGCAATAGGTTTGTCAGGCAGGATTTTCCTTTAAGGAAACCATGCTGAGTTCTGCCTATCTTGTCATATGCCTCCAGGTACTCCGTAACCTCATCCTTGACAATCGACTCCCACAACTTCCCAACCACCGATGTCAAGCTAACAGGTCTATAATCTCCTTTTTGCTTCCTCGTCCCCTTCTTAAATAGTGGAGTGACATTTGCAATCTTCCAATCCTCCGGAACCATGCCAGAATCTATCGACTTTTGAAAGATTTTTGCTAATGCTTCCGCAGTTTCTTTTGTGCCAAAGTGAAAACAGATTTCTGCAAAGTGACATAAATTAATTACAAATACAAATTAATTGATTGCACCCCCTTCAAGTCAGTATTCATTAGATGCACCTTTGGCAGCAATTACAGCCTTGTGTGGATAGGTCTCTATCAGCTTTGCATATCTGAACATTGCAATTTTTCCCCATTTTTCTTTATAAAACTGCTCAAGATCTGTCAGATTGAATGGGGATCATGAGTGAACAGCCCTTTCAAGTCCATCCACTAATTCCCAATTGGATTGAGGTCTGGACTGTGACTTGGCCACTCCAGGACATTAACTTCAATGTTTTTAAGCCATTTCTGTGAGGCTTTGGCTTTATGCTTGGGGTCATTGTCTTGCTGGAAAACAAATCTTCTCCCAAGTTGCAGTTCTCTTGCAGACTGCGTCAGGTTTTCGTCCAGGATTTCCCTGTCTTTCACCCTCTACCTTCACAGGCCTTCCAGGGCTTGCTGCAGTGAAGCATTCCCACAGCATATATATCACTATATACAACCCTATGATACATTTTCTTGTGGGACTTTAAGGGAAAGATAATGTTAAAGATAATTACTGGACCGTGTGCGTTAATTGCAGTGACCTAGCAAATGCCTGCCACTTAAGACTGCCATTTTGTTTGTTGCAGTCCATCATGCAGACATTTATAAATGAGGAGTAGAAATTTTTGCCATATCAATCTGGACACTCGGTTTCAGAAATTGAAACGGAGTGTCTGAACCACTCAATCGCACTCCCAAAATGTTTCATTTCCTTTCTATTAAATACTGAATTCCTAACTGGAATGATAAACCAATTGGACTCCTTTGGAAGGCTAAGAGCAATAACAATGGGAGCTGAAGAGTGGGTTATAATTAGATCAAGACAGAGAATGACAAGACAAGAAAGGCCAGAGAAGAGAAAACTGGAAGAGGATCAGGTAACTCCACATGAAACCAAGTGAAACAAACAACAAGAAAGTCATAATGAATTCTGCATGTTTAGAATACACAGAATGGGTCATGGAATCTGTCCATTAAAATTTTGCTGGACAGATTTAAAGACTCAAAAATTCAAAGTACGTTGATAATCAAAGTATGTGTGCAGTATACAACAGTGAGATTTGTCTTCCTCACAGGCAGCCACGAAACAAAGAAAACCATAGAACTTATTCAGAGAAAAACATCAACTCCCCCAGGTGCAAAAAAAAAAATTGCGCAAACAGCAACAAAAAAGCACAAGAAATACAGACATATTCAGCTTAGCTCAGTTTTTATTATCTGGAAGGGTGGAAAGGTGAGTTTATTGAAATCCACCAGCATTTTCCAGTCATGGGCCATGTTCAATTGTCCTGTTTTTGGCTTAGGAGGGAGATTAGTTGGTCTGTTCTCTACCTCCTGGACAAATGCTGCTGGTGTCAGAGCATTAATCATTCTAGGGGGCAAGGAGTTGGTTGCTATCCTCTTGGTCTCGTTTGCTGCTACCAGACACTTCAAGACCTGGTTGTGATGCCACATTTAACTGCCTTGTGTGAGGCTGGTTTTGCAGCTTGCCAGGATATGCTTGAGGGTTGCTGGAATCGGACACAGGGCACAAGTTGGGTCCTCACTGAACCTCTGGTGGAGGTTTTTTTGTGAGGGAAGCACATCACATGTAGCTCTGATGAGAAAGCTAAGTCTGTTTGCTTCCATCTCCCATATGTCCTTCCAGATGATTTTCCTCCTTTCAATGCTTTCCCACCACATCCATTGCCCCTGGTTAACCAGGGAGACAGCCTTTGCACTTTTGTCTGACTCTTCTTGTTACCGCACTTCCTTGCCAACCATCTTCCTTTGCTTTGTAATTGTGGCCTTGTGTCAAGTGGTCCACTTGCTGCCAGACGAAACCTGCCTCTGCCCTGTTGGACTTGTCCCACTATGTCTCTGTGTCTAAGGGCTGCTGTTGCTTGCTGCAGCACACCAGTTGGGGTCCATTTCCACCCAGTTGATAAGGTCTGTGTAGCGTTACTGATGGTCTTGTCATGAGAGTCTTTGAGTGTCATCTGTAGACACAGCTTAGAATGCTTGAATTCCTCTGTAAGGCCAGTGAAAGGTAGTTCAAGGACTCCTTTACCATAGAGACTGATGTTACTGATGGGACATTTCTTTACGAACAACTTGATGGTTCACTCGAGCTTCTTCATGGTTGTCAGTGGGACCTTGTAGACAGTGAGTGGCCTCATCACCTGGGGTAGGATTCCAAGCTGTAACACCAGAGCTTCAGTTTATCGGGGAGCATGGTCTTGTCAATGTTGCCCAGGCCATTGGTGATGTGTTGCTTTAGTTGCTGCACCTGCTCTTTGACCGTGAGGCTGGTGTTGTACAATCTACCCAGGCTTTTGACAGGCTGTTCAGACACTGTTGGAACTGAGTCATCACTGAAGAAGAACTTTATGTCTTTCAGCATTCCCTTGACTATGGAGTTGCTTCGTGACTTGCTGGGTTTGATTTCCATTCTTGCCCACTTGATTTTTTCCTGCAGCTTTCCAAGTAGTTGCTTGGTGCATGCTGCAGTAGTGGTCAGTGTTGTTATAGTGTGTTAATAGGCAGAAGACAAAGTACAGCACTTGTTCTTTCACCATCTACCATCCAATCTGAAGCCCTGATAATCATCTCCATGGCCATTGTAAAAGCCAGGGGTGATACAATGCGACCTGTCACAAGGCCTCCTTCCAGTCTCTGCCATGTGTGGTAAAATCTGCTGTTGTGAAGCACAATTGCAGGTCTTGAAAGTACAACTTTACCAGCATTGTGATGAGTTCTGGTACCTGGAAGAAGTCAAATGCTTCCCAGAAGAGTGCTTGGGGAATAGAGCTGAATGCATTGGCGAAGTCCAGGAAGATCACACAAAGATTTCTCTTGTCCTTCCTAGCTGCTTGGATCTGGTGCCATATCATGCTTGAATGTTCCTAACGTCTGTAGAACCCTGGACTTCCAGCTTTCTGTACAGATGTATCAAAGTACTTGTTTCTCTCCAGGTAGCTGGCCAGCCTCTGTGCTATTACAGTAAAGAAGATTTTCCCCTTGATGTTCAGAAGGCAGAATAGTCAAAATTAACTTATGTTTTCTACATCCTTTTCTTTTGGAATCAGGACACCGCCAGCCCTTTGCCATGCTTTGGGTGTTATTCACCTCTGCCACACTACCTTCATGAACCTGCAAGACATCCAGTGCGTTGTTATAAGGGCTATATGGTACCCCATTAGGCCTGGGAGCAGATGCCACTTTTGCCATCGGACTGCCTTCTCCACTTCTCTTCACTTTGGAGGGTCAAAATCCAGGTGGTAGTTGGGGGGCTGAATTGCTGGGATTTTGGATGGAGTGATCATATGTTCCTGCCTTTTCAAGTTGGTGTGAATCTTTTCCAGGTGTTCTTCCAGTTCCTGCTTTGATGTTTTCAAAGTTCCACTTTTTTTCTGATGTGAAGAGACATTTAATGAACTTAAAAGGGTCTTTGTAGGACTGTGTTCTTGTTTTTTTTCAATTCTCCTCCAACATTATCAAGGCAGAGAGAGACCATTCAAATGCAGGGATGATCCTTTGGGACTAGCCAGCGAGAGGAAGAGGGAAATCATCACATGCAGACACCTTTCTCTGGCAGCTGCAAGTGTGAGGCTGGTAGATGGTGCTGAGCATCTTCTCACCTTCTGCATTCTCCTAGATGACTCAATCTTCCTCAGTGCTTTAATCGGTGAGGAATGGAGTTAATCATGGGCTCGTGCCGTCTCCCGGCTTCTTGGCCTCAAGGTCGTACACTTTGCTCGAAGACTCATCGAACACCTCAGAGACAGGGAAGTGCCAGATTGCCCAATCAGCCTGAGTACACACCACCAAAATGTAGATCACAGGCTCCATCAGCAGTAGAACCATATCTGAAAGGAAAAGAAGTGAACAGTTCGGAGTATGTTGTCCTTGGTTGAATTGTTCGCTGCTGCCATCTTCTTCCCACTTAGATTTAAGTGCCCATTCATGCAACTACACATTTTCTCTGCCTGGAATAGGTACAGTAGAGGTAGGTAATGTGACAACAGACCTTTAAGTCATTAAAAGAACTGAAAAAGAAATGTTTGTTGTAAATCATAAGAGCAGTATGGTGATAGTGGAGCAAATAGACACTTGCGAATAACTTTGTGGCTTCAACTGTTTGATTTTGCTGCTCAGTAAAGTCACAGTACCAGTAGAGTGAGAAGTGAAGAGTCTTTCAAATGTTCAGGCTATGAATTTAGCCATACCCTAAAATTGGATTAGTTTTTGAGGTGCATGATTTCACCAAAAATCATCTTTGATTCCCCAGGAAGGAGGCAAGTTGCCTACTTCCCAATCTCACAGAGAGTCAACTGTACTCCTTTCTGCAATGATTTATATAACTTTATTTCCTACAACTTTACAACTCCATCAGGTTGATTATTTTGCTTACCCAAATACAGTAGCTACGCCGGAGTCACTGCACTTCCCCCAGCCCAAATGAAGCAGTTTCCTAACCCAGGAAAGACATTAGGTTTGCTGACGGGTATCTTGCTTTCCGATCCCCTTTGCTTGCTTTATTGCTTTTCTTTATCCCCCCTCCTCCATTCTCTTCTTTCCTACTTCAATAATGCGGTTCACAATTCCACAATTAGGGTGGCAAGATAACATAGTAGTTAGCGTAACGGATTACAGCACCAGCAGAAGTTTGTACGTTCTCCCTGTGACTGTGTGGGTTTCCTCTGCATGCTCTGGTTTCCTCCTACATTCCAAGATCGTCCGAGTTTGGGTTAGTAAGTTGTGGGCATGCAATGTTGGTGCTGCAAGCATGGTGACAGTTGCAGGCTGCCCCCAGGACGTCTCAGACTGGGTTCGTTGTTGACACAAGACAAAACATTCCTCTGTAAGTTTTGATGTTCTGATGTATATGTGGCAAATAAAACTGATATTTAATCTTTAATCACCACCTGTCATGCTTCTTCCAATTTCATCCAGATCCCTCTCCCATTCATCTCATGTATTATGCTCTCTTCTTCCCTCCACTTTTATCCTTCTCATTCTTTATTTTTCTCCTCATTATTTTTGTTCTCTTGCTTCCCTATCTTTCTCTACCTGTTTCCCATTCTATCACTGTGTTCAATCTTATTCACTGCCAATCGAAACACGACAGCTACATCAGAGAAGAGGGATCCACGCCGTAATGATTTTTCAGTGTTGGACAGATTCATATTGTAAGTTTTTTTAAAAAACCTTGATGATTAGTCTTTGGTACAGTACATGCCAGTGTGAGTCAATTAGCAATAACATACAAAGAAGTTGTTTATTAAGCCCAAGCGTATTGTACTGGTGATAGTGAAAGTGATACTTTTTCACTATTTATCACGTTGTGATGATATAACAACACATAATGAAAATTCTGTTTACGTACTGATTCTTCTGTACATATTTTCAAAAGCGCACAATAACTTGAGTCCCCCTTTTGAAGTCAAAATTCTCGGAGAAGGTTCTGATGATTGTCCTAAACACTGCCATATTTTATGCTACTGACTTCAATTAAGCTGAGTTGGTGGGTTAACATGGGGCTAATTCACAGCTGCGTCATCCTGGACAATGTGCTATTTCTTTGGTGTTGTTTGTTTTATACTTAGGCAGGAGCATTTTAGGTTTCTTCCAGAAAGTTTGGTTTGGGTGTTCTTGAGATGCCTAGAACAGATGGTTTTTCAACACACTTTTTGCCTGCCTCTTGTTGACTGACTATTTCCTGATCCTCCTCTCAAGTACTTGTAGACAAAGCTTAGTCTATGCAAACTCTAGGAACAGTGCCATTACTGCTCAGTACTTTTCGAGCAGAGAGTAGATTGTAAACAGCTTGATTCAGTAAACTGGCTTAAGATCATCCTCCTATTACCTGAGTCAGTGCTGAGCTATGCAGATTTGGCTTTCGGGAGCTTATTGTTTTATGATGATCACTTTTTTTTTACTGCTTTTTATTCTTTCTTCAGGGACCAAGGGAGTCTTGTACACATTTACTGGGATAGAAACAGACAAGATTTGGCCCTACATCCCATTCTCTATTGAATGCCAGGATTCGAGCCATTCAGCCAAAGCTGAGCCATTCCTTCTAGAAAAATTTCAGGCAGAAATACAGCAAATTGAAGAGTATTTTTCATAAATTCTCCACATTTTACTTATTTCGGCTATAAATAACATATTTTCTTCTAGACACATGAATGTACTGTTATTATTGATGCTTTCTTATCTCTATGTGCCTCTGAAGAGCATTTTCATCCTAACATTATTAAGTGAATTATAAATAGTGAAATGTCTGCAAATATCACTCCAGGTAGGCTTTTAACTGATTTTCATCTGAGATGTCTTTGTCTTGCATAATTGTATCCCAAACAATTTCACAAGACGGAAGAATCTGTTATTCCAGGAAATCTTCTTTTAATTTTATTTAATTAAGCTATTCTTTGGGATATCAATGAAGAACTTCAGCTGTGTATTGAGTATACTTGCCTTTTATATTGCACCAAAACTCTAAGCATGGCAGGCCATTTGTGCTGTAGAATGAATGAATGAATGAATGATATTTATTTCGGTCAGTACAAACATAACAAAAAGCATCATTTTCAACGATGATTTCATAGGACAAAATTACAACAAAAAGTATAGATATGCTTTAAAACAGACCGAAGGGATGTAGGCTGAAGCTACAGCTTATTACGCCTACCCCTCTTGCTTATACAACAGCATATTTGGTGTCAATTATCACATCAAAGCAAAAAATTTAATAATCCTTTACCACAAAATCCAATTCCAAGTATCATTTATTTACATTACTCCCATTTATTTTAAATCATGTATTTTATATTTGTTCATTAAATTATTGTCAAATTTTTTTTAACTTGTTAAGCATGGTGCATGTTTTTAAATTCTCACTACAACTGTTCCATAGATTCACCCCTCTGACTGAAATACGATGATTTTTTACATTTGTTCTTATCCTTTGTTTTTGAAATATACATGTTCCTCTCAAATCATGTTGACTTTCTCTCATTCTAAACAACCTTTGGATACTTTGCGGTAGCTGTCCATTTTTACTTTATACATAATTTGTATTATTTTAAACTCTACAAAATCTCTGAATTTTAAGGTGCTTTAAGATGAATAAATAGTGGATTGGTTGGCTCATAATAACTTGTCTTATTTACAATTCGCATGACTTTTTTTGGAGTAGAAAAATTGAGTTTGTATTTGTTTTGTATGTATTTCCCCATACCTCTACACAGTAAGTCATGTATGGGACTATAAGTGAACAGTACAATGTATACAAAGATTCTTGATTTTAACAGATTTGTAACAGATTCTTGATTTTAACAGTATTGTAACAGATTTTGACATTTTTGCTTTGACATAATTTATATGTGGTTTCCAGCTTAATTTATTATCTATTATGACACCTAAAAATTTTGTTTCAGATACCTTATCAATTTCAACATCATTTATTCTAAGTTTACTATATGATACACGGTTTCCAAATATTATAAATTTAGTTTTGCTTAGATTCAGTGATAATTTGTTAGTATCAAACTGTTTCTTTATAATTTTTAGTTCTTTCTCCACTGTATCCAAAAGTTGTTTCAGATGTTCCCACTACAACATATAGCTGTATCATCAGCAAATAATATACATTTTAATGTCTGAGAGACCATACATATATTGTTTATATACAAAATGCAGTGTATATTTTATTTTTGAGCTGATGCAGCACACTTTCTAAATAAAATTATTGTATTACAACAAACAATGGCTATAAAAATTAACTATTTCTGCATTTTAAGGTCAGATAATTGTACACCAAAACTCACTTCCCCTGACCCAAACAGTGTGAGTTAATCTAAAGAGTATACTGTTCATCAATTTTAAATATTTTCATTTAATCAATCCACATACTCTCTGAAATAAGTTACAATATGAAACATTTTCTCTTAGTTAGCAGTGTTAAACAGCTGGCTTAGAATGAATCATCTGAAATCCACTCACTGAGTATTTAGTTTTAATAGTTTTAATGGAGTTGGATGTTGGGAGGTAACCCTAACAGCGACTGACATTTTAGCAACCATTCAGCATCAAGACCAAAGACAGACCATGCTGGAATTGGGGCTCATATATTATGAACCTGAGGCTATTACAACTTATGACAACTTATTACAACTCTGGACTGACTGGTGATCTGCTTTGGGCTCTTAATACACAAATAGGAAAGAAATTGTTTTTTCTTCATTCCACATTGGGGAGTATAAAACTCATTGTTTACCACACCACTTGCAGTCAGCCAGCAGTTTGCAGTCATTATTCATTATTATTGTTTATTTGTATTTGCACTTGCATGGTTTGTTGTCTTCTGCACTCTGATTAATCTTCCAAGGATCCTGTTATAGTTACTATTCTATAGATTTGCTGAGTATGCCCACAGGAAGGTGAATCTCGGGTTGTATATGGTGACATATATGTATTTTGATAATAAAAATTACTTTGAACTTCTCCTCCTGCACCCCACAGCTACTCTGGTGTCATGACTTATAGAAAGACACACTAACACTAGCATACTGGAGGAGGCCAACATGTATAGCGTTTCCACCACCAGCACCTCACACAACCAGGTGCAGGACAGGTATTACCCCTCAGCCATCAGGACTTTGAAGCAAAGGGGATAACTTCACTCACACTTGCCCCAAAAATGAACTGTTCCCACAACCTATAATCTCACTTTCAAGGACTCTTCATCTCGTGTTCTCAATAATTATTGCTATTTTAATTATCATTATTATTATTTCTTTCTTTTTGCACTTACACAGTTTGTTGTCTTTCGAACATTGGTTAAAAACCCATGTTGGTGTGGTCTTTCATTGTTTCTATTATGATTATTATTCCGTTATGGATTTATTGAGTATGCCCACAAGAAAATGAATCTCGGTGTTGTATATGGTGATATATATGCACTCTGATAATAAATTTACATTCTCTCAGGGACACTATCCAGAGCACTGCACTCAAGGCCTTCGGGAAGAAATGGGGCAAGACACAGTACTGGTTTGAAGTGAGCTGAAGTAAGCTCACCCCTGTTATCGAGGTGAAGTGTGTTGCACTATTAGAGCACAAACGCAACCTCACCCAGGCAACACTGCAAGCGCTAAGGACAGCAAGAAGCAAGGCCCAGGAAACAGCCAGACGCAGTGCAAATGACTACTGGCTACAACTGTGCGAAAGCATTCAGTCATCATTTGACACAGGCAACATCCGTGGAGTGTACGAGGGGATCAAGAAAGCCATCGGGCCAACCCAGAGCAAGACAGCACCATTGAAAACCATAACAGGTGAGACCATCAATGACAAAGGCAAGCAGATGGAGAGATGGGTGGAGCATTACTCTGAACTCTTCTCCAGAGAAAACAGCATCTTGGACAGCGCGCTAGACGCCATGGAATACCTGCCTGTCATGGAGGAACTGGATGCATTGCCGACTGCTGAAGAGCTGCATAAAGTCATCGACAGCCTGCCCACTGGGAAGGCACCAGGATTGGATGGCATTCCACCAGAGGCCATCAAATGTGCAAAGGGCGTCCTGCTAAACCACCTGCATGAACTACTGTGCCACAGCTGGACAGAGGGAGCAGTGCCACAAGACATGAGAGACTGCAACATTGTCGCCGTATATAAAAACAAAGGGGACAGAAGTGACTGTAACAGCTACAGGGGAATCTCCTTGCTGAGCACCGTTGGGAAGGTCTTTGCCCGTGTGGTCCTGAACAGACTGCAGAAAATAGCCAAAAGGGTATATCCCGAGTCTCAGTGCAGTTTCAGGTCGGAACGCTGCACAATCGACATGATCTTCTCCCTTCGACAGCTACAAGAGAAATGCAGTGAGCAAAGGCACCACTATGCATCACTTTCATTGACCTTACGAAGGCCTTCGACCTTGTGAGCAGAGACTGCCTGTTCAAAACCTTGCCAGGATTGGTTGTCCCCTGAGGCTCCTCAGGATAGTTCAGTCATTCCACACAGACATTAAGGGTGTCGTTCAGTTCAACGGCTCTTCTTCAGAGGCTTTCAGCATCCACAGTAGTGTGAAGCAGGGCTGTGTGCTTGCCCCCACACTGTTCAGCATCTTCTTCGCAGTCATGCTGAAGCACACCTTTGGAACATCAACTGATGGTGTCTACCTCCACACCAGATCAGACGGGAGGCTGCTCAGTCTGTCCCGGCTGCGGGCAAAAACCAAGGTTCATGAAGTACTCATCAGGGACATGTTGTTTGCAGACGATACAGCACTGGCAACACACTCTGAAGAGCAACTGCAACGCCTCATGGACAGTTTCTCAAGAGCCTGCCAGGGCTTCAGCTTGACCATCAGCCTGAAGGAAACCAATGTGTTGGGCCAAGGCGTTGAGCACCCCCTCCCACCCCCGCCATTACCACCAACAACTACGAGCTGCAGGTGGTTCATGAGTTTACATACCTTGGCTCCACCATCACAGACAGCCTCTCCCTAGACCCCGAGATCAACAGATGGATCGGACGAGCAGCCTCAACATTCGCCAGGCTGACAAAGAGAGTCTGGGAGAACAGAAAGCTAATGACGCACACCAAAGTTGCAGTCTACAGGGCCTGTGTCCTCAGCACACTGCTTTACGGCAGCGAGACCTGGAGCCTCTACTACAGACAAGAGCGGCGTCTCAACGCCTTCCACCTTCGCAGCCTGAGATGCATCCTGGACATCATGTGGACTGACCGAGTCACCAACAATGAGGTCCTGGCCCGTGCCCAGATACCTAGCCTCTTCACCCTGCTCCAACAACGCTGTCTCCGCTGGCTGGGCCACGTACACCGCATGTCAGATGGGAGGATCCCGAAAGACCTGCTGTACGGGGAACTGGCTTCTGGCAAGAGAGCACAAGGGCGGCCCCATCTTCATT
Source organism: Mobula birostris (assembly GCF_030028105.1). NCBI lineage: Eukaryota > Metazoa > Chordata > Chondrichthyes > Myliobatiformes > Myliobatidae > Mobula > Mobula birostris. The sequence goes on along the minus strand of NC_092381.1, from coordinate 61,579,557 downwards.
TCAAAGATGTTTGCAAGAGAGACATGAAGTCACTGAAAATGAACGTCAAGAGGTGGGAGGACATCGCAAGCGATCGCTCTCACTGGAGGCTGGAATGACGCAGAGGTCTAAAAAGAGGAGAAGAGAAGCTGAGACTTGCTGCTGAAGAAAAGCGCACTCGTCAGAAAAACAGCACCAAGACAACACTGGAGGACAGCGCCTTCAAGTGCAGTCGATGCAGCCGAGACTGTCACTCCCGTGTGGGACTCTACAGCCACAACAGACGCTGCTCTAACACAGTCTGAAGCAAGACTTTACAGGCGCAGATCCATGGTCTCGCGAGACTAATGGATGCCACCACCATATGGTGATATATATGCACTCTGATAATAAATTTACATTGAACTTTGAATGATAAAGAAATACCAACTCCGATGGATAGGCCATGCCAAGCTCAAATAGACCCTTTACTCCCAGTTGAAGGAAGGCCAGTGAGCTCGTGGTGGGCAAAGGAAATGCTCGAAAGATAAAATCAGTATCAGCCTGAAGAAGTTCAACATCACATCTGAAAACATTGTACTCAGCAAATACACGGAGGAAATCTGTTTGAGGAAACTGTGCTTCATGAAAATGTTCTCCACTGTGCCATGGGAAATAAATGGCAGCTGTGAAAGGGGACACAGAAGAATCAAAAGATGCAAATACTATCCACAGCCACCACTTACCCTTGCCCACACTGCACCAGAATATTTAGATCCTGGATTGGCCTCTACACCCACCAATATGCAGCTCCTTAGGAGAATACAACACTCAGCTCGACTGATCACACTACTATCACTGATGTTTTTAGATGTGGTTCTGTCCTTGTGGAGGAAATATGAACTGATTTATATATGTACCCACATGTACTTTGCGTATCACCCATCAATCTAGCGGCCCACTTGGTCTGAAGCTGTCACCTTGTAAAATTGAATAGAACCACTTGCAGAAGCAGAATTTTTTCTCTCACCTGGATGCCATTGGACAGGCTCTGAAGAATGGAGGTTCCAAAGCAGCATGTTTCTTTCAGGCAAGAAGTTAGACACAGTCACCAAGCTAGATGTGACCCCAACTGGTAATTGTTACACCTCTATCGAAATAATATGTCATATTTTAGGCTTTTTGATGACAGTAGCCCCTTTTCAAATAAAATATTTGTAAAATAAAGATAAACATAATTTTGTTGCACTTGTAATTCAGCTGTGTATTAATAGACAAAACTTCCCCACTGCAAAATCAAAGGTTTCATCGTACGCTATTGATACGTTGAAGTGCTTTTCATAAATTTTGAATGCATACTTCGCACTTTGGAATGAATAAATTGTGGGTATTTATTTTCAATATAATACAAACAATATTTGCTGTGAGCAGAATAGATTGGTGTAAATGAAATGAAAAATGCTACTCTGAGAACTCGATGGACTGTGCCAGGGAAGGAAGAGCCCATGCTTTGCTAGGCACAGCTGGAGTGTCTATGCCATCATAGTTATAGGCCTGAGTTCCCTTACATCAAGGGGCGGGGGGATATTATCTTTATACCAGATCATTAAACACCACAAACTGTTGCAAGTGGATGTTGGCTAAGACATGGTGCTCCTCTGCCTGTGATGAATGAGTGATACTCTGACCCAAATGTATATGTACAGGTCAAGTCTGTCAATTCATAAGTCACTCGCTCAATTAATTAACTTCCTTTTAATTTTAATTATTAAACATTTCAGCTATAATACTTCTTGCAAGTAATATGTGAATATTTTATACAAGGGCCCATTCTCCGGTTGCTTCTAATATTTAATTTTAAAATATTAATTGCCCCAAGGATTACAAAATCAAATCTATGTCTACAAAGTCCCAGAAGACCAATAGCTTGGAAAGTTAAATACCTTGCTAACAAGGGTAGGCACACACTGACTCTGATTAACACATTGTAATTTCCATTGTATCATTTAAGTTCATGTAGTATACATTTATGTTCCGTGCCTATTCTGGTATCTGTCCCCCACTTTTCCTTCACTACATTGACGACTGCATTGGCGCTGCTTCCTGCACGCGTGCAGAACTCGTTGACTTTATTAACTTCGCCTCCAACTTTCACCCTGCCCTCAAGTTTACCTGGTCCATTTCCGACACCTCCCTCCCCTTTCTAGATCTTTCTGCCTCTGTCTCTGGAGACAGCTTATCCACTGATGTCTACTATAAGCCTACTGACTCTCACAGCTATCTGGACTATTCCTCTTCTCACCCTGTCTCTTGCAAAAACGCCATTCCCTTCTCGCAATTCCTCCATCTCCGCCGCATCTGCTCTCAGGATGAGGCTTTTCATTCCAGGACGAGGGAGATGTCTTCATTTTTTAAAGAAAGGGGCTTCCCTTCCTCCACTATCAACTCTACTCTTAAACGCATCTCCCCCATTTCACGTACATCTGCTCTCACTCCATCCTCCCGCCACCCCACTAGGAATAGGGTTCCCCTGGTCCTCACCTACCACCCCACCAGCCTCCGGGTCCAACATATTATTCTCCGTAACTTCCGCCACCTCCAACGGGATCCCACCACTAAGCACATCTTTCCCTTCCCCCCTCTCTCTGCATTCCACAGGGATCAATCCCTACACAACTCCCTTGTCCATTCGTCCCCCCCATCCCTCCCCACTGATCTCACTCCTGGCACTTATCCGTGTAAGCGGAACAAGTGCTACACATGCCTTTACACTTCCTCCCTTACCACCATTCAGGGCCCCAAACAGTCCTTCCAGGTGAGGCAACACTTCACCTGTGAGCCAACTGGGGTGATATACTGCGTCCGGTGCTCCCGATGTGGCCTTTTATATATTGGCGAGACCGACGCAGACTGGGAGACCGCTTTGCTGAACATCTACGCTCTGTCCGCCAGAGAAAGCAGGATCTCCCAGTGGCCACACATTTTAATTCCACATCCCATTCCCATTCTGACATGTCTATCCACGGCCTCCTCTACTGTAAAGATGAAGCTACACTCAGGTTGGAGGAACAACACCTTATATTCCGTCTGGGTAGCCTCCAACCTGATGGCATGAACATCGACTTCTCTAACTTCCGCTAGGCCCCACCTCCCCCTCGTACCCCATCTGTTACTTATTTTTATGCACACATTCTTTCTCTCACTCTCCTTTGTCCCTCTGAATATACCTCTTTGCCCATCCTCTGGGTCCCCCCTCCCCGGACCTCCTGTCCCATGATTCTCTCGTATCCCCTTTTGCCAATCACCTGTCCAGCTCTTTGCTCCATCCCTCCCCCTCCTGTCTTCTCCTATCATTTTGAATCTCCCCCTCCCCCTCCAACTTTCAAATCCCTTACTCACTCTTCCTTCAGTTAGTCCTGACGAAGGGTCTCGGCCTGAAACGTCGACTGCACCTCTTCCTACAGATGCTGCTTGGCCTGCTGTGTTCACCAGCAACTTTGATGTGTGTTGCTTGAATTTCCAGCATCTGCAGAATTCCTGTTGTTTTTGTAGTATACATTTACCTCTTTTTGATTAAATATGATGTTGCAAAAAGAGTTGAAGGGAATTTTATCAGGTGATAACCTATGGTGATGGGATACTGAGCTTCAAATTTACACAACATTATTTATTCCACTTGTTTTTTTTTCCTTCTCCCTTGGTTCCCTGACCAAAAGAAGGTTCCTAATGCATGGAGACTTTAATCCTGTAGATTCCCTATTTGAGAATTTTCTTGGACAGTAGCATCTGAACAAATGCTTTTTCCTAAATCTTTTTTTCTTTAAATTCTTTCTTATTATATCATTTCAATATACAATTTTTCTGGAGTTACCCTTGCCTTTTGAAAATGTTCTCTTATTGCATCTAAGCTCCACTATTTCTAAGCTTGTACAAATAACTCAGAATTATTTTGCCTCACAGGTGACAGAAAGATCCCATTTCATTACAGCATGAAAAATTTTAGAACTTTTGGAATTTTCACAGACCATGCACCATGTGCAAAACCTTGGGATGTGATTGAATGCTAGGCAAAGGACATCATTTCCTTTATATTTGTTGGCCCCTCTGCCCAATATTTGATTTCTGTTCTTATGTCTGACAAGACATTGATACTAAACACTATTCAGTCTGGTGGCAAACCGACACAGGTGTCTCACACTGTTGTGAAAGTATGTTAAGGAAAGAAAAGTGGTACATTTGCCCTTGCACCTCCTCCCTCAATGCCATCCAGGGCCCAAAGCAGCCTTTGCAGCTGAAGCAACACTTCATCTGTGAGTCATTTGGGGTCATCTACTAAATCTGCGGATCCTAGTGTGGCTTGCCCTACCTCAGTGAGACCCATTGTGGAATGCATTGTCACTTCAGTAAGCACCTTTGCTCTGTCCACCACAAAAGATTGGTCTTATCGGTGGCCACCTTTTTTAATTCTACTTCCTATTCCCAGTCTGACATGTTGGTCCATGGCCTTCTCTACTGCAGTATGAGGCCACTAACTGCAGTATGATAGCCTCCAATCAGACAGCATGACCATCAATTGTTCTAACCTCTGGTAACTTCTTCCCCTTTCCCTACTTTGTTTTTCCGTTCCCCATTCTGGCTCTCCTCTTACCCCTTCTCTTCTCCCAACCTGCCCATCACCTTGTCCTTGCTTCAAGGTTATATAAAATAAGCATACTTTGCCTGACTAATCTATTGGAATTCTTTGAGGAAATAACAGGTAGATGGCAAAGGAGAATCAGTGGATGTTGGTTACTTGGATCTTCAGAAGGCCTTTGTCAAGGTGCTACACATGAGACTGCTTAACAAGATAAGAGCCCACGATATTACAGGAAAGATAGTTGCGTGGATAGGAGATTGGCTGACTGGCAGGAGGCAAAGAATGGAAATAACGGGAGCCTATTCTGGTTGGTTGCCAGTAACTGGTATTGTTCTGCAGGGACCACTTCTTTTCACGTAACCTGTCAGCAGTTTTGGATGATGGAATTGATAGTTTTGTGGTCAAGTTTGCAGGTGGTGCGAAGATAAGCGGAGGGACAGGTAGTGCTGAGGATGTATAGAGTCTGCAGAGGACTTAGACAGATTGGAAGAATGGTCAAAGAAGTGGCAGATGGAATATAGTATAGGGAATTGTACAGTCATGCACTTTGATAGAAGGAATAAAGGCATAGACTATTTTTGAATTGGGAAGAAAATTCAAAATTCAGACATTGTAAGGGACTTGGGAGTTCTTGTGCAGGACTCCCTAAAGGTTACCTTGCAGGCTGAGTCAATGGTAAGGAAGGCAAATGCAATGTTTGCATTCATTTCGAGAAGACTAGAATATAATAACTAAGATGTAATGCTGAGGCTTTATAAGGCATTGATCAGATTGCACTTTGAGTTTTGTGAGCAGTCTTGGGACCCTGATCTAAGAAAGGATATGCTAAAGAGAGTCCAGAGGAGGTTCATGAGAAGGATTCCGAGAATGAGAAATGTTTGATGGCTCTGGGCCTGTACTTGCTTGAGTTTAGAAGAATGAGGGCAGATCTGAGTGAAACCTATCGAATATTGAAAAGTTTGGATAGAGTGGATATGGAGAGGATGTTTTCTGTGGTGGGTGAGTCTTTGACTGGAGGGCACAACTTCAGAACATACTGACATCCATTTAGATCAGAGATGAGGAAGAATTTCTTCAGCCAGCGGGAAGTGAATCTGTGGGATTCATTTCCACAGATGACAGTGAGCCAAGTCATTGAGTATATTTAAAGCAAAGTTTGATCGGTTCTTGTTTGGTTTGGATGTCAAAGGCTATGGATAGAATGCAGGAGAATGGGGCTGAGAGGGCTAAAATATCAGCCATGATGGAATGGTGGTTCAGACTTGATGGGTCAAATGGCCTAATTCTGCTTCTACAGTATGTCAGATGGTCTTACGGACTCTGAGATCTATTTGCCATATCTTTTTCTTTGTCTTGGAGATCTCTGTTTTTTGCACAGAAGTTAGTGGTTTTCTAAAAAGACCTGACAGAGGAGCTGATGGAAGCAGATGGATATACAATGTTTGGAAGGTGTTTGATTGGGAAAGGCACAGGGGAGTACAGGTGTAATGCAGGCAAGTGTGTTAGCATAGATGGACATCATGTTTAGTGACAAGTTGAACTGAAAAGGTCCACCTACACTCAGTGACCACTTTATTAGGTACACCTATACATCAGCTTGTAAAAGCCAATGACTTGTCAATCATGTGGCAGCAATTCAATCCATAAAAGCACGCAGACATGGTCAAAATGTCCAGTTGTTTTTCAGGTGAAACAACAGATTGGGGAAGAAATGTGATTTAAGTGACTTTGACCGTGGAATGATTGTTGATGCCAGACGGTGTGGCTTAAAATCTCAGAAGCTGCTGATCTCCTGGGATTTTCATGCACAACAGTCTTAAGAGCCTATCAAGAATGGAGTATAAAACAAAGAAGAAACACCTAGTAAGTGGCAGTTCTGTGGGTGAAAACGCCTTGTTAATGAGAGGGGTCAGAGAAGAATAGCCAAGCTGCTTCATACTGACAGAAAGGTGAAAGTAACTCAGATAACCATGGTTAGAACAGTGGTGTGCAGATGAGTATATCTGAATGTGCATCATGTTGAACCTTGAAGTGGATGGGCTACAGCAACAGAAGACCACAAACACACACTCAATGGCCACTTTATTGGGTACAGGAGGTACCTAATAAAGTGGCCAATGAGTGTATGTGCTGTCTGGCTCTACAATTCTATCCTTTATCCATTAAAGTCTTTTCTGAAGCTTTCATATCTGTGCCAGAGAATGGTGAATCTGTGGAATTTATTGCCACCGATGGCTGTTGAGGCCAAGTCATTAGGTACACTTAAAGTGGAAACTGATAGGGTCTTTATTAGTAAGGGTGTCAAAGGTTATGGGGAGAAGGCAGTAGAATGGGGTTGAGAGAAATAATAAATCAGCCATGATGGAAGAGTGGAGTAGACTCGATGGGCCGAATGTCTAACTATGCTCCTATGCTTATGGTCTTATGCAGTATTGAATGACAAGGTACAACTTTGTGCAACAAGCAGACTTGGAAATGTTGCTTTCTGTATTTTGCCACTGAATGAATTTCTCAACAAGGCCAATAATTTACATCAAACTTCCTGAGGTTTGTCTTTGCCTAATAGTTTTTTTATCAGCTGTAGGTTTGGCTGCTGAGGTGGGCTAGCATTGTGGATCAGTCCTTAAGTAGAGACTTGACGTTTGGTGATGAATCCTGAGGCCCTAATTCCAGATCCCAGATGGCCTCTGCTATGTTTTAATGCCTCTGGTGATCAATTCACTGGTCAAATGTATTTAAACAATTATTGCAACCCTCTGGTTTCCTTGGCTGCGTAAGTCTAGGGAAGGCAACCTCTGGTCCCACCAAACCCGTCGGATTGAGGCGACCTCCCAGCCTAAACCTTGTTTGTGTGGCTGCTGTGTCATTGCTACCATTACAAGTTAGTGCCATGAAATTACAGACAGTACATTGCACATGATTCAAAGATTATATTTATCAATCTTATTTTGACTAAAGGGTCAGTAAAGAACAAAAGGGCCCACTTTAATGAAACAGTCAAATGTGCACAAGTTGGAGCTCAAAGTTTCTCCATAGTCACTGATCCTCGATCAATCTTACCCTTAGCTTCGTCGAATCATGGTCCAGCTCCAGGTCGAATCCTATGACCTCTTCTCTCATGCGTCTTGCCTTTTCATCTCCTCTCAAACAAAAGCCTAAAGCCCAAATTTAGTGTCCCTCACCCGAGAAACCTCCCCTTAATTCGATCATCCTAATTGGATGACACACATTTCCTCTCATCTCTTATCTTCAACAATAACCCAAACAAACTGAAAACAGAACAGACTGCTCTTACAGAACTGCTAAATGAAATACATACAGCATAACAGCAAAAAATATGAACCGAGGAATTACATTATAAAAATACAGGAATTATTTTCTTAAATATTTACTTAAATAATTCAGTAAAATAAGAAACCAAAGACAGTTAACTGAAATTAAGTGCACAATTAATGTTCGTGATCCCTTTTAGATTGAATTGGGTTACATTATGTAAGCTAACTATCCTATTTCCACTGAAGCTGAAGGGATCTCCACCCTGAATTCAGCACTGAGTTTGGATGCACACTGTCATATGCCGAGATTCCCCTATGAACCACTTAACCATATAACCATATAACAATTACAGCACGGAAACAGGCCATCTCGGCCCTTCTAGTCCGTGCTGAACTCTTACTCTCACCTAGTTCCACCGACCTGCGCTCAGCCCATAACCCTCCATTCCTTTCCTGTCCATATAGCTGTCCAATTTAACTTTAAACAACAACATCGAACCTGCCTCAACCATTTCTGCTGGAAGCTCGTTCCACACAGCTACCACTCTCTGAGTAAAGAAGATCCCCCTCATATTACCTCTAAACTTTTGTCCTTTAACTCTCAACTCATGTCCTCTTGTTTGAATCTCCCCCACTCTCAATAGAAAAAGCCTATCCATGACAACTCTATCTATCCCCCTCATAATTTTACATACCTCTATCAAGCCCCCGTCAACCTTCTATGTTCCAAAGAATAAAGACCCAACTTGTTCAACCTTTCTCTGTAACTTAGGTGATGAAACCCAGGTAACGTTCTAGTAAATCTTCTCTGTACTCTCTCTGTTTTGTTGACATCTTTCCTATAATTCAGTGACCAAAACTGTACACAATACTCCAAATGTGGCCTCACCAATGCCTTGTACAATTTCAACATTACATCCCAACTCCTATGCTCAATGCTCTGATTTATAAAGGCCAGCATACCAAAAGCTTTCTTCACCACCCTATCCACATGAGATTCCACCTTCAGGGAACTATGCACCATTATTCCTAGATCCCTCTGTTCTACTGCATTCTTCAAAGCCCTACCATTTACCATGTATGTCCTATTTTGATTAGTCCTACCAATATGTAGCACCTCACATTTATCAGCATTAAACTCCATCTGCCATCTTTCAGCCCACTCTTCTAACTGGCATAAATCTCTCTGCAACCTTTGAAAACCTACTTCATTATCTACAACTCCACCTATCTTAGTATCATCTGCATACCTACTCATCCAATTTACCACCCCTTCATCCAGATCATTAATGTATATGACAAATAACATTGGACACAGTATATGACAAATAACATTGGACCCAGTACAGATCCCTGAGGCACACCACTAGTCACCGGCCTCCAATCTGACAAACAGTTATCCACCACCACTCTCTGGCATCTCCCATCCAGCCACTGCTGAATCCATTTTACTACTTCAATATTAATACCTAACGATTGAACCTTCCTAACCAACCTTCCGTGTGGGACCTTGTCAAAGGCCTTACTGAAGTCCATATAGACAACATCCACCGCTTTACCCTCGTCAACTTTCCTAGTAACCTCTTCAAAAAATTCAATAAGATTTGTCAAACATGACCTTCTACGCACAAATCCATGTTGACTGTTCCTAATCAGACCCTGTCTATCCAGATAATTATATATACCATCTCTAAGAATACTTTCCATCAATTTACCCACCACTGACGTCAAACTCACAGGCCGATTAATTGCTAGGTTTACTCTTAGAACCCGTTTTAAACAATGGAACAACATGAGCAATACGCCAATCTTCCGGCACCATCCCCGTTTCTAATGACATTTGAAATATTTCTGTCAGAGCACCTGCTATTTCCACACTAACTTCCCTCAAGGTCCCAGGGAATATCCTGTCAGGACCTGGAGACTTATCCACTTTTATATTCCTTAAAAGCTCCAGTACTTCCTCTTCTTTAATCAACATAATTTCCATAACTTCCCTACCTGTTTCCCTCATCTTACACAATTCAATATCCTTCTCCTTAGTGAATACCGAAGAAAATGAAATGTTCAGAATCTCCCCCATCTCTTTTGGCTCCACATATAGCTGTCCAATCTGATTCTCTAAGGGACCAATTTTATCCCTCGCTATCCTTTTGCTATTAATATAATGGTAGAAACCCTTGGGATTTATTTTCAGGAAGAGGTGCAGTCGACGTTTCAGGCCGAGACCCTTCGTCAGGACTAACTGAAGGAAGAGTGAGTAAGGGATTTGAAAGTTGGAGGGGGAGGGGGAGGAGGAGATCCAAAATGATAGGAGAAGACAGGAGGGGGAGGGATAGAGCCAAGAGCTGGACAGGTGATAGGCAAAAGGGGATACGAGAGGATCATGGGACAGGAGGTCCGGGAAGAGTTCCCCTTTTGCCTATCACCTGTCCAGCTCTTGGCTCTATCCCTCCCCCTCCTGTCTTCTCCTATCATTTTGGATCTCCCCCTCCCCCTCCAACTTTCAAATCCCTTACTCACTCTTCCTTCAGTTAGTCCTGACGAAGGGTCTCGGCCTGAAACGCCGACTGCACCTCTTCCTACAGATGCTGCCTGGCCTGCTGCGTTCACCAGCAACTTTGATGTGTGTTGCTTGAATTTCCAGCATCTGCAGAATTCCTGTTGTTTGGATTTATTTTCACCTTACTTGCCAAAGCGACCTTATATCTTCTTTTAGCTTTTCTAATTTCTTTCTTAAGATTCTTTTTACATTCTTTATATTCCTCGAGCACCTCACTTACTCCATGCTGCCTATATTTATTGTAGATAGCTCTCTTTTTTCAAACCAAGTTTCCAATATGCCTTGAAAACCATGGCTCTCTCAAACTTTTAACCTTTCCTTTCAATCTAACAGGAACATAAAGATTCTGTACTCTCAAAATTTCACCTTTAAATGACCTCCATTTCTCAATTACATTCTTGCCATAAAACAAATTGTCCCAATCCACTCCTTCTAAATCCTTTCGCATCCCCTCAAAGTTAGCCTTTCTCTAATCAAAAAATCTCAACCCTGGGTCCAGACCTATCCTTCTCCATAATTATATTGAAAATAATAGCAATGTGATCACTGGACCCAAAGTGCTCCCCAACACAAACCTCCGTCACCTGACCTATCTCATTCCCTAACATGAGATCCAACATTGCCTCTTCTCTCATTGGTACCTCTATGAATTGCTGTAAAAAACTATCCTGCGCACATTTTACAAACTCCAAAGCACCCAGCCCCTTTACAGTATGGGCTTCCCAGTCTATGTGTGGACAATTAAGATCTCCCACAATCACAACCTTGTGCTTACTACAAATATCTGCTATCTCCTTACAAATTTGCTCCTCCAATTCTCGCTCCCCATTTGGTGTTCTATAATACACCCCTATAAGTGTTACTGCACCTTTTCCATTCCTCAATTCCACCCAAATAGCCTCCCTAGACGAGCCCTCTAATCTATCCTGCCAAAGCACCACTGTAATATTTTCTCCGATAAGCAATGCAACACCTCCCCCTCTTGTTCTTCCGATACCATCACACCCGAAGCAATTAAATCCAGGAATATTTAGTTGCCAATCACACCCCTCCTGCAACCATGTTTCACTAATAGCTACAACATCATATTTCCAGGTATCAATCCATGCGTTAAGCTCATCCACTTTTCTTATAATGCTCCTAGCATTAAAATAAATGCATTTAAGAAATTTTCCACCTCATACTCTCTGTTTATCACTAACGGTGCAAACAACTTTACTATTTTCTTTTTCTTCCTTCTTCCCTACATCTGTTCCTACACTCTGATTCCCCTCCCCCCTCATATCTAGTTTAAATCCACTGGAGTCTCTCTAGCAAACCTACCTGCAAGAATATTTGTTCCCCTCCACTTCAGATGTAAACCGTCCCTCCGGAACATGTCCCACCTTCCCTGGAAAACTGCCCAATTATCTATAAATCTGAAGCCCTCCCTCCTGCACCATGTCTTCAGCCACGTGTTGATCTGCGCTATCTTACTATTTCTAAACCCTGCCTGCACATGGCACTGGTAGCGATCCTGAGATTGCTATCCTGGAGGTCCTGTCCTTTAACTTGGTGCCTAACTCCCTAAATTCACCTTTCAGGACCTCCTCACTCTTCCTACCCACATCATTGGTCCCTACATGGACCACGACATCCGGCTGCTCACCCTCCCTCTTGAGAATACTGAGAACTCGAACTGAGATATCGCAGACCTTGGCACCAGGGAGGCAACAGACCATCTGGGATTCTCGATCTCTTCCACAGAACCTCTTATCTGTCCCCTTAACTATCGAATCCCCTATCACTACTGCTCTCCTCTTTTCCCTCCTTCCCTTCTGAGTTGAGGGTCCCATCTCGGTGCCAGAGACGCAACCACTGCAACTTGTCCCTGGTAGGTCGTCCCCATCAACAGTATCCAAAACGATGTACTTCTTATTGGTGGGAATGGCCACAGGGGTGCTCTGCTCATTCTGTCTATTCCCCTTCCCTCTCCTGACAGTCACCCAGCTTACCTGTCTCCTCCCTGTAACTCCTGTTCATTTCTGCCTCTGCCTCCTGAATGATCTGAAGTTCATCCAGCTCCAGCTCCAGTTCACTAACTCTGTTTGTCAGGAGCTGCAGCTGGATGCTCCTTTCGCAGGTGTAGTTATCAGGGATGACTGTGCTCGCCCTGACTTCCCACATCTTGCAAATGGAGCACTCAACTGCCTTAACTGCTGCCTCCATTACCTACTCCTAAGGTAATTAGATTTATTAAAGGAACTTACCCGGCCTTACCTCACTTGGAGTGAAGCTCGTCCTCAGCCTCTGCTGGCCGAAGCCGCTCGAGCCAAAGCCTTCTTACTCTGTCTCCCTTTACTCCGTCGCCCGCTCTGTTAATCTGCTCTCTTTTAAATACTTTGGCTGCCTCACGGTCTAATTTACATGCGCTTGCGCAGTCGTGCCCTGTTCAACTGCCGAAGAAATGAACGACTTCCACACACTTGCTGAAGGTTAGTACATTCTAGCCCAATGCCATTCGCATTCTGGCACCCATTGTGTAGGACACCACTGGTCTTAACTGCAACTTCAAATTTTCAGTTCTTTTTTTAAGATATGGGAATTTAGGAAAAAGTGAGCATTTATTGCTCACCCATAACTATCCTTCCTGCATATTTCTGGTGAAGGTACCACAATACTGTCGGGCAGGGAGCTCAAGGATTTGATGCAATATCAATGCAGATGATACAATATTTTTCCAAGTTAACATGATATGTGATGAGGAGTGGTGAATCAGGTTGTGGTGTTCCCTTGATTCTGCATTACTCGTCCTTCCTGCTGGTACAACTTTCAGACAGGTGATTAGTGAAGAGGTGAGCATCTGGGACACAAACAAGGTGCAACCTACAGTTCAAAACCTTCTGACTCCGGTAACAACATTTCTATTAAGATAAGATAGGCACAATAATGCATCAAGCTTATTCCATCATGTCACATATCCTATGTTTGGATTCTTTCAAATTTGTCTCCTCCCTTTTTTTTGTTAACCACCTGAGCTTCTGTATCTTAGCAACTGCTCTGAAGCTCATAATGCTCAGAATGGGATGCTTTAATTTTATTATCCCAAATGCAACAGGATCTAGACAGCCTTTGATGGCTAAACATTGTCATCAACATCTTGGAAATTCACTACTAGCCTGTTGTGTATGGGGATATCTAATAAAAACTGCAGATACAAAACTAGGTCAGGGTCTAGGAATTCTGCAGTACATGACTCATGTCCTACCTCTCCAGAGCATTTCTAACATCCATGGTGTAAGCGTACGATAGGATCAATTCCATTTGCACCTATTCCATCAGAGCAGTTCCAGCAGTACTGAAGCTCAGCGCTGTCTAGGACAGAACAGCACTCTTAGTGACAAATCCTTTCATCATTCCAAGCATTCATTCCCTGCACCATCTGCACCCCCATGGCTGCTATGGGCATACTTGAAAACAGCAATTGCATAAATCCACTAAAACCTTTTCGTTTATGTGAAGCAAACCTGTGAACTCAGCCACCTAGAAGGACAATATTAGAAGATGCATAAGAACAGCACCACCTACAAGTTTCTTTCTGGGTGACAAAGATTTGAGAATGTATCACTATTTATTCATTGCCATTGGATGTTCATCTAGAACTCCCACATCATCAACAGTTTGGGAACACTTCAATCTGCAGTTCAAGAAAAGAGCTGCCCAAGAGCTTCTCCTTGGAAAAGAAGGCCTCACCACTAATGATTGCATTTCATAAAACAACAACAGAATCTTCTAAGCACTATTTTTTGATCTTCCTGTTTCTGCCTGGTCAGTCAATAATTTTGTTTCTCTTGGAGTTTCCAGTCCCAATCTCAATTCAGTTTCCTCTGATATGCATTCATGCCTCCTCTGTATTGTGCTTTGCTTTCTCCAAATGTCCATGGTTTATTATGAGCTACCCAGCAATACCATTCTCTGCCGTCTCTCTGGCAGCTCTGCCCAGTGTGCCCACTAGGAAGTAATCTTTGACTCTGGAAGCACTTCTCTTTATTCTACACCATTCATGTTCTCCACATCTTATCTTCTCCACTTCCTTCTACTCTCGAAAATAGTTCCCGAGTCATTTACAAATGCAGCTTCAAGCTTCCAATCCCCATTCTTTGATACTCCTTTTGCAACACTGGTTTTGCAGCTGCAATTACTCCCATACTGAAATCAAAATAGTATAAATACTGGAAATATAAAACAAAAACAGAAAATGCTCTCATTCAAACTGATAGTCAATGGTCTGAATAGTAACTGTTGCTCCACAGTAGCTGCCTGATAGAAAGCATTTTCACTATTTTCTGCATTTACTCACTTATCTTTTCTATTATGCCTCAGATCCAAAAACATGATTTCAAATCCACCATAGAACTTGGAAAACTAAGTAAAATAATTTTAAAATAGCTAGGCTCAGTAACACTGACCATGAAAATACTTGATTCTAGTAAACTTCATTTAGTTCATGATTATCCTTCCGGAAAAGAAACCTGCTGCCTTTATTCAGTGTGGCTTTCATTTGATTTTAGACAAACAGCAATGTGATTGACCCACACCAGGATTCTGAAAGGACTGCGTCATTCCAAAAACCACTAGATTGACACATGATAAGAATAAGACCGATGGACACCAAGCATCCGCCAAAGATTTGGATTTGGCAAAAGGAAAGTAATTTTAGTCCAAATCATTCCAAATTTCTCATCACAAACATCTTGAAACTGGTGTTTCACCTGGGGAGATTGGTTATGCACCAGTCTGATGCAGTCATACTCATAGAATCCTGCTATACAGATGCCTCCGTCACAGTCCTTGGCTAGATACTGTCTTACTGGCTGGACAGACTTATCAGAGTTGGTGGCATAACAGTATGCATTTGAGAAGGAATGGCCATGACAGCCTGCAGCATGGACTTCAGACACCATTTATCCTACTGATTACTACCTATTGTCCCCCTTAAGCTACTGAATCAGTATTTCACCATGTTGAACAGCACCATGGAAGAACATCAGGAGAAGCAGTAGGGTGTACTCTGGGTCTGATTTACAATATCTATGACGTTGCTTTTCTCAGTAGTAACACCACAGATTGAGCTAACTGACTCCTGAAGGGCGTAGCTCTGGACACAGTACATGGCAAAAGGTGGCTGAGTATCATAAGACTTAAACCTACCCGACCTTATCGTCACCAGTCTACGTGATGCAGAGATGTTTGTCCATGACGATAGGTGTGACCACTGCACAGTTCATGTAGAGACAACGTCCTTCCTTCATATGACATCACGATTCAGCTAAAATGGACAAATTCAGGTAGTTTAAAACTGGAAATCTGTAAGGAGCTCTGAGCTGCCAGCAGCAGCAGGATTGAATACCAACCTGACCTGCTACATTAGGATCAAGATCAACCTCCTCTCCACCAGGGAGAAAACCTCATTCAGTGATGACTTTTGAAGGGAACACTGGGAGCTGCACAATCCATGTGTAAGAACGAGCTGCCGGCATGTCAAAGCTGCAATAGGGATCTGCTTGCCTTTTCACCAGCTAAATCTGCATGCAGTATACAGGCCTTAGTGACCCCAGAACCAATGGATCAAATCAAAGCTACACAGTCATGTTACCTCCAGTCATTTATCTATTTAGAAATACAACACAAACCAGGCCCTTCCAGCCCAAAGAGCGACACTGCCCAGCAATGCACCGTTTTAACCCTACCCAAATCACATGACAATGTACAATGACCAATTAACCTTCGGAATGTGGGAGCATCCGGAGGAAATCCACGCTCTTGCAGGAACGACGTACAAGCTTCTTACATACAGCATAAAAATTGAACTCCAAGCTCAGATGCCCTGAGCCGTAATAGCATCACACTAACAGCTAACAGGAGAACGAATACCCCAACCACTACAAAAACAGAACCCAGCATGCGAGGGCCAGTAATAGTATTCCACCAATTTGATTAATTCCACATGATACCAGGAAATGGCTGAGAATGACGAGAATTCCAGAATTAACTATTCTCTGTCAAAGCTGTCCCAGTATATTTACAATGTTAGAAACTACCTGACCAAATGGTAAGCTGCTGGCTATGCTGGGTCAACAAAAACATGAGGTAAATCCAATCCAGCAAACTAACATCTTATCACTCTGTTCTAAATCATGAGAAAAGTGATAGAAGCTGTTGTTGGTAGTGCTTTCAAGCACCATTTATTCACCAGTAGCTCATCCCCTTTCTTCGTGTTAAGCTTTTCTACAACTTGTAATTCTTATTGCAGCCTTGATCCAGGCGTAAACAAACAGGATGACCTCCAGAGATGAGCTGAAAAGGACTGTCCATGATATCAAGGCAGCATTGGGCAAGAGGGGCATCAAGAAGCCCTGGTGCACTTATAGTTAGTGCAAATAAAGGGCAAGTTCTCTGCTGGCAAGGCTATTGTCTCAGGAAGGAAGTGATCTTGCTCAAGACCTTATTGCAGGAGTTCCTGAGAACAGTGTTCAGGGTCCACCAGCTTCAGTGATTCAATCTCATAGATATCCAGCCCAGCGTCATAAGGTCAGAGGTGAGGTTGCTTGCTGTCTGCACACTTCAGCTCAGGATACGAAGCAGGCCATGTCTGCATTCACTGAAATCTAGACCCTTCAGGATCTGAAAATCAAAAAGCTGGTTGACAATGTTTTTGGAGCTGTCTAGTTAATACATGAATGTGATAAATAAATGATTATATGATAAATGATACATAAATTAATACATCAATAAATTTTAAAAACTTGCCTCTGGTATAACTAATCATTTTCCAGGTGTCCCTACACTCTTAAGTCTAAGGACATGGATTCGATATGTCTGAAACAAACAGTTTAAATAAATAGCTGAACTTGGCACCACTATTCGTTCAACTGCACTGCTCTGCGAAAGTTTTTTCTTTTTTTAAGGCATAACTTCCATTGCTGATGCACGGATATCGTTTGAGGTCAGTATCGTGCTCTGTCGTGCTAGGCAGGGTTGGCAGGCAGTCAGCCAACAATCACTGCCTTGAACATATATCAAATGAATGACCATTTGCTTCCACAACTATACCCAGCGTGAATCAATGCCTTTAGCAGAAATGAAAAAAAGAAAGAATGGAGGATTTTTAAAAAGATTAAAATGCAATGAACTAAAAATGAAGATATATATTTTTCCAGGCTAATACATTTTAATAAAAGCAGAGGCAGAATTCAATTACTGAATTGTAAGTGAAAGGTTGGATGACTTTAATTGAATCAGTACAGCATGGTTGTTTTGTTATAAAGCAACGGCAGTTCCAGTATTGTTTTCCATGCCATCTGTCTGGGCTGTGCGTGTAGACGTTTGCTTCCTGTGCTTCTGTATGGCTCTGCCTACCAGGGCATAATCACGTAAGAGTGCTGTGCATCAGCAGCCTCGGATTATTGGATGGAATATGTGACCTTTGACTGCATGTGAATGACAAATCAAAGGTCAGCATTTTAGAAATCCTGCACAATTCTACAGCTGATCCTGGGTCTGAAAGGATTTAACACTGACTGCAACTAAAGGTAGGGAGAATGATGACTAATTAGTTTATGACATCAGAGATAACAAATAAATTATGCAGAACATTTCAAAGATATCTCTAAAGAATGCATACTGTTCCAAAACATTAAAAATGCAAAACCTGCACTCTGGTATTATCAAAAGGACAATGCTATTTTTAAACTTACGTACCAAATGATTAGGCAGTATAAAAGGCTTTGAAACCCTTTATATCACAACAGCACTGCTAGTCGTTGTATTTTTGAATGCTTTTATCTAACTCTGTCTTCAAGTCATTTTCTTAAATTTGTCAATACACAAATGAATTAATTCAAACAATTGGCTCTTTTGAATTCAATAATATTCTATTTCTGAATACAATGGAATGATAACTTAAGGTGGATATACTAGTTAGTTCAGTACAGAAAAAAAATTGTGTACTTGTTCTATTTAACGTATATTAAATATCCGATTTGCTGCAAGGCATCGGCAACCTTTTGGAATTCAACGCCGTACCGTACAGAGTTCCTCTATGCAAAGGGATAGGAACAAATGGGATCTGTAAAACAGGGATCACTTTCTGCATTGATAAGTGTACACATTCAGTACTTTTCAAGGCAACGGTCATAATCCCTTTCCACTTGCTGCTTTTGTTTTCTTCTACATCTGCCTGACAGTCCGATGGAGATTTAAAGCTAATTACAGCCAGCAGAAGCAAGCCTGAAGCCTAGTGGAGACAAATGTGGAACCAAGAGAATACAAAATTAGAATGTGAGTGAATTTTAAATCTATTATAACTGAAAAAAATGTTCATAATGGCTAGAAATGCACAAAATGACATAAATTAATATAATTATATATTATACAAACAATATGCAGAACACTATGTGTTACTGAGTAACTGGATACTTCACTATATTCCTTTAAACATTGTGGCATTCTTGAAATGATGTAAGATTAAGAAAAAGTATTTCACAGCAGATATAATCTTACTGTTCTTTACTTCTGTTCAACAAATTCCATATTTGGTTTTAAAATTGATGTAATATCTTGAGGTTTTTCTGACAGGAGAGAAAAAAAGCATGCTTTCATTTTTTAAAAATTTTTTTATTGTTATAAATTCAGAAATGTTCAGTTTCTATTGCGAAAGAAATCAGGATTTACAATCTGGTCTTGTCATGGCTTACTAACTTGACTGAGGTTTCTGATGAGGTGTTGAAGGTGATTGATGACGGTAGAGCTGGGGATGTTGTCCACATAGATTTAGGCATTTGATGAGGTCTATCAAGGAAGGCTTATCCGGAAGATTAAGATGCATAGGATCCATGGTAAATTGGCCATTTGGATTCAGAACTGGCCTGCCCATAGAAGGCAGAGGGTGGTGGTCAAAGGGAGTTATTCTGTCTGGAGGTCAGTAATTTGTGGTGTCCTGCAGGGATTGGTACTGGGACCTCTGCTGTTTGTGATGTACATAAATGACCTGGGTGAAAATGTAGATGGGGGCTTAGTATCTATGCAGATGATAAGAAGGTTGTTGGTGTTGTGGATAATGTAGATGTGGGTAGCAAAGAGTACAGTGGGATATAGATCAGTTGCAGACATGGATTGAGAAATGGCAGATGGAGTTCAACTCAGCCAAATGTGAAGTGTTGCACTTTGGCAGGTCCAATGTAAAGAGACAGTACATAAGACCATAAGACATAGGGGCAGAGTTAGACCATCTGGCCCATTGAGTCTGCTCTGCCATTCAATCATGGCTGATCCTTTTTCTTCTCTTCCTTAACCCCAGTTCCCGGCCTTCTCCCCATAACCTTTGAGGCCATGTCCAATCAAAAACCTATCCATCTCTGCTTTAAATACACCCAATGACCTGGCCTCCACAGGCATGTGGCAACAAATTCCACAAATTCACCACCCTTTGGCTAACAAAATTTTTCCGCATCTCTGTTTTGAAAGGGTGCCCCTCTATCCTGAGGCTGTGCCCTCTTGCCCTAGACTCTCCCACCATGGGAAACATCCTTTCCACATCCACTCTGCCTAGGCCTTTGAACATTCGAAAGGTTTCAATGAGATCCTCTCCTCATCCTTGTGAATTCCAGAGAGTACAGACCCAGAGCCATCAAACGTTCCTCATATGATAACCCTTTCATTCCTGGAATCATCCTTGTGAACCTCCTCTGGACCCTCTCCAATGCCAGCACATCTTTTCTAAGATGAAGGGCCCAAAACTGTTCACAATACTCAAGGTGAGGCCTCACCAGTGCCTTATAAAGCCTCAGCATCACATTCTTACAGTGTTGAGGGCAAAACCCTTAACAGTGTTGATGAACAGAGGGATCTTGGGGTCAAAGTTCATAGTTCCCTGAAAGTGGCTACACAGGTTGATAAGGTGGTTAAGAAGGCATTTGGCATGCTTGCCTTTACTATTTGTTATAAGTTCAAAAGTCAAGAAGTTATGTTTCTGCTTTATAAAACTAGTTAGGCTGCATTTGAAGCATTACATACAGTTCTAGTCACCCCATTATACGAAGGAAGTTGAGGCTTTGGAAAGGGCGCAGAGGTGATTACAGGGCATGTGCTATAATGAGAAGTTGAACAAACTTGGGTTGTTTTCTCTGGAGTGATGGAGGCTGAGGGAGATCTGATAGAGGTTTATAAGATTATGAAAGGTGTAAATAGAGTAGACAGACAGTATCTTTTTCCCAGAGTTGAAATGTCTAATTCCAGAGGGCATGCATTTAAGATGAGAGGGGGTAATTTTAAAGGAGATGTTAGAGGCAAGTTTTTCCACACAATGAGTGGAGGGTGCCTGGAATGCACTGCCTGGTGCAGTGGTAGGGGCAGGTATAATAGGGACTATTAAGAAACATTTAGATAGACACATGAATGTGAGGAAAATAGAAGGATATGGACATTATGTAGGCATAAGGATTAGTTTAGTTGGCTATTTGATTACTTATCCATTTGGTTCAGCACAACATTGTGGGCTGAAGGGCCAGTTCCTGTGCTGTTCTATGTCCTATGGTTTAAGCACAGACACCTTGACAATAAAAATCATTGTAATATATCGCATGGATTTCTTCTTTATCCTCGATTAACATCTAAATGTTAAAATCTTTAAACTGTATTGTGGAAATACGCCATGTTCTCATTGATTGTGAGACATGATGACCTTGTTTTAATGTACTGAATTCATACATCTGCCATATACTAAGAGGACATAGCTGCACTGAAGAATTTGTTGCAATTGTTTAGTATTTTACATAGTGAATGTGTCTTAGTAACGGTGATCTCCAAATCATAAGCTTGTGATGTGCCTCAAATGTTATGCTTGTACCTGTGTCTTAGTTAAACACTCTAGGAAAGTATGTGCAAGAAATAACTGGTCTATGTAGCTGGTTCTCTGCCCTGAGTATTGTTTAGTGTTGAATTAATGTAGCAGTCTTCCCACTAGTGAATATGCACCTGGAATACTTCAAAGTATTACCAGGGAAAATTGAGTCCAGGTTTCTTGTAGACTGCGAAAATGTTAGCTAATGAAAGGATCCTAACTTCAAGCTTTGCTTCATGCTTAAGAAAGGTTAAAATGGAGCTCAGTTTACAGCATGAAGACACAACAAATTCAGCATTTAGTTTATACTTTCACTAGGATCTTTAGAAGGATCAATGAAATGATACATTGGTGCCTTAGGGACAGCTTTTCCTGAGTGGAGTGAAAGGAATTTTGTCTTGGTCTGGAAGAGCATACAGTGGAATGCAAAAGCTTGGGCACCCCTCGTCAAAATTTGTAGTCATAGTCATACTTTATTGATCCCAGGGGGAGATTGGTTTTCGTTACAGTTGCACCATAATAATAAATAGTAATAGAACCATAAATAGTTAAATAGTAATATGTAAATTATACCAGTAAATTATGAAATAAGTCCAGGACCAGCCTATCGACTCAGGGTGTCTGACCCTCCAAGGGAGGAGTTGTAAAGTTTGATGGCCACAGGCAGGAATGACTTCCTATGACGCTCTATGCTGCATCTCGGAGGAATGAGTCTCTGGCTGAATGTACTCCTGTGCCCACCCAGTACATTATGTAGTGGATGGGAGACATTGACCAAGATGGCATGCAACTTAGACAGCATCCTCTTTTCAGACACCACTGTGAGAGAGTCCAGTTCCATCCCCACAACATCACTGGCCTTACGAATGAGTTTGTTGATTCTGTTGGTGTCTGCTACCCTCAGCCTGCTGCCCCAGCACACAACAGCAAACATGATAGCACTGGCCACCACAGACTCGTACAACATCCTCAGCATCGTCTGGCAGATGTTAAGGGACCTCAGTCTCCTCAGAAAATAGAGACAGCTCTGACCCTTCTTGTAGACAGCCTCAGTGTTCTTTGACCATGGTTATGGTGAGAAGGTGGGGGAGTGGGACTAAATAGGAGAATGGATCAGCTCATGATAAAATGGTGGAGCAGACTCGATGGGCCGAGTGGCCTACCTCTGCTCCTTTGTCTTATGGACCAGTCTAGTTTATTGTCAATTCGTATCCCCAGGTATTTGTAATCCTCCACCATATCCACACTGACCCCCTGGATGAAAACAGGGGTCACTGGTACCTTAGCTCTCCTCAGGTCTACCACCAGCTCCTTAGTCTTTTTCACATTAAGCTGCAGATAATTCTGCTCACACCATGTGACAAAATTTCCTACTGTAGCCCTGTACTCAACCTCATCTCCCTTGCTGATGCATCCAACTATGGCAGAGTCATCCGAAAACTTCTGAAGATGACAAGACTCTGTGCAGTAGTTGAAGTCTGAGGTGTAAATGGTGAAGAGAAAGGGAGACAAGACAGTCCCCTGTGGAGCCCCAGTGCTGCCGATCACTCTGTCAGACACACAGTGTTGCAAGCACACGTACTGTGGTCTGCCAGTCAGGTAATCAAGAATCCATGATACCAGGGAAGCATCCACTTGCATCGCTGTCAGCTTCTCCCCCAGCAGAGCAGGGCAGATGGTGTTGAACACACTGGAGAAGTCAAAAAACATGACCCTCACAGTGCTTGCTGTCTTGTCCAGGTGGGCGTAGACATGGTTCAGCAGGTACACGATGGCATCCTTAACTCCTAGTCGGAGCTGGTAGACGAACTGGAGGGGATCTAAGTGTGACCTGACCATAGGCCGGAGCAGCTCCAGAACAAGTCTCTCCAAGGTCTTCATGATGTGGGAGGTCAATGCCACCGGTCTGTAGTCGTTGAGGCCGCTGGGGTCTGGCATCTTCGGCACAGGAATGAGGCAGGATGTCTTCCACAGCACAGGAACCCTCCGGAGCCTCAAGCTCAGGTTGAATACATGGCGAAGTACTCCACATAGCTGAGGGGCTATTCTGTTACTGTGAATAACTAAGCGAGTAAAAGGTTACCTGATTTCCAAAAGTCATAAAGTTAAAGATGACACATTTCTTTAATATTTTAAGCGAGATTACTTTTTTATTTCCATCTTTTACAGTTTCAAAATATCAAAAAAGGAAAAGGGCCTGAAGCAAAAGTTTGGGCACCTTGCATGGTCAGTACTTAGTATCACCCCCTTTGGCAAGTACCACAGCTTGTAAACGCTTTCTGTAGCCAGCTAAGAGTCTTTCAGTTCTTGTTTGGGGGATTTTTGCCCATTCGTCTTTGCAAAAGGCTTCTAGTTCTCTGAGATTCTTGGACCGTCTTGCATGCACTGCCCTTTTGAGGTCTATCCACAGATTTTCAATGATGTTTAGTTTGGGAGTATGTGAGGGCCATGGCAAAACCTTCATCTTGCGGCTCTTGAGGTAGTTCATTGTGGATTTTGAGGTGTGTTTCGGATTGTTATCCTGTTATAGAAGCCATCCTCTTTTCATCTTCAGCTTTTTTTTTACAGACGGTGTGATGTTTGCTTCCAGAATTTGCTGGTATTTAATTGAACTCATTCTTCCCTCTACCAGTGAAATGCTCCCCGTGCCACTGGCTGCAACACAAGCCCAAAGCATGATCGATCCACCCCCGTGCTTAACAGTTGGAGAGGTGTTCTTTTCATGAAATTCTGCACCCTTTTTTCTCCAAACATACCTTTGCTCATTGCGGTCAAAAAGTTCTATTTTAACTTCATCAGTCCACAGGATTTGTTTTCCAAATGCATCAGGCTTGTTTAGATGTTCCTTTGCAAACCTCTGACGCTGAATTTCGTGGTGAGGATGCAGGAAAGGTTTTCTTCTGATGACTCTTCCATGAAGGTCATATCTGTGCAGGTGTTGCTGCACAGTAGAACAGTGCACCACCACTCCAGAGTCTGCTAAGTCTTCCTGAAGGTCTTTTGCAGTCAAATGGGGTTTTTGATTTGCCTTTCTAGCAATCCTATGAGCAGTTCTCTCAAAAAGTTTTCTTGGTCTTGCAGACCTCAACTTGACCTCCACCGTTCCTAACTGCCATTTCTTAATTACATTACAAACTGAGGAATCGGCTACCTGAAAATGCTTTGCTATCTTCTTATAGGCTTCTCCTGCTTTGTGGGCATCATTTATTTTAATTTTCAGAATGCTAGGCAGCTGCTTAGAGGAGTCCATGGCTTCTGATTGTTGGGAAAAGGTTTGAAGAGTCAGGGTATTTATAAAGCTTTGAAATTTACATCACCTGGCCTTTCCTAACGATGACTGTGAACAAGCCATAGCTCTAACAAGCTAATTAAGGTCTGAGACCTTGGTAAAAGTTATCTGAGAGCTCAAATCTCTTGGGGTGCCCAAACTTTTGCATGGTGCTCCTTTCCTTCTTTTCACTCTAAAATTGTACAAAACAGAAATAATACACTAATCTTGCTTAAAATGTTGAAAAGAATGTTTCATCTTTAACTTTATGACTTTTGGAGATCAGTCATCTTCTACTCACTTAACTATTCACAGTAACAGAAATTTTGACCAGCGGTGCCCAAACTTTTGCATGCCACTGTATAAGATGATGTAAAATGAACTGTGTCATTTACATAATTTGTACTTGCATTTAGAAACTATACTTACTTCAGAATAGGTTAATTGGTCATTGTAAATTGTTCTGCAATTTGGCTAGTGTTAAATAGGTGGGTTGCTGGGCATGCAACTCATCGAGCCGGAAAAGCCTGTATCTTTAAAAAAAAATAAACGTTGGACAATTTAAACTCATGACCACAGTATTTTCACTGGCTGAATTATTAAAGAAATTGTCTAATTTATAATAATGCTGGGAGTGTTCCCAAATTTGATCTTTATTTATATGGATTAATTATAGCAATGAAACAGATGAGATTCACTCTGTACAAGTTGGGGAGGGGAATGACAATGACAGTCTCAGGCTCCATTTGAGCAGCTGGTATTGAAGTGTGATCAAACATGTGAAATTTGACTGATTTTTCTTGCTGTAAGTCTAGTAACGCTGTGGTTGCCCCAGGGCTAGGAGCAGTTAATTTATCGGGGTCTGATATTCAGGCCTGATAATCATCGCAGAGCACTGCAAAGACAATCCAATTACAGACAGGTATTTTGGTGAGGCAGAATTCATTTAAGATTAGTAACGAAACTATTTAGAGAACCAATAATGAAATTGGGGAAATGCATTAAAGGAAATCTAATCATTTAAATGTTAGGAGTTCAGATCTCGATAAGAAAAATAAACATGTGAGAGGCATGGAGAGGCAGGAAGAACATCACTGGCTTCAGTCAGCCTAGTTGTAGAGCCTTGGAATGCAGACACAAAGGGCTGATGGGTTAAACCAACCCTTCAATAGGTTTGGCAATTGCTTTCCTGTTTACACACCCCTCAGCGCACCAGCCCAGTGTTCCCTTAGCACCAACACCTTCCCTCCTCCCCCCCCTCCAATTCAACACGTGGAAGAACAACTAAGGCTACCATGGTCTACAATCCCTCCTCCCCCTGCACCTACCATCCACCAGTCGTCATGGACTTGCCTTCACTACTGAGCAGGTGAAAAGGACTCTGGGGAAACTCAGACACAGCAAAGCATCAGCACCAGACGGTGTGAAGGAGAGTGCTGTGCAACTGTGGTGAGTTCTCCAGCGCATTTTCAGTTGGAGTCTCAGCCTGGAAAGGGTCCCGACTCTGTGGAAAACATCATGTGTGATTCCTGTGCCCAAGAAGGACAGAGCAAAAGTCTTGAATGACTACCGTCCACTGACGCTGGGCTCACTCATCCAGGAGTCCCAAGGGAGGCTGGTCCTGGCTCATCTCTGCCCCCTGGTCAGATCAGCCCTCCATCCCCTGCAATTTGCCTACCAGGACCACATTGGAGTTGATGATGCTGTCACGTACCCTCTGAACAGAGCCTACTCACATTTGGATAAGCAGGGCAGGACTGTGAGGATCATCTTTTTTGATTTCTCAAGTGCCTTCAAGACCATACTGCCCTCACTGCTGGGGGAAAACTCCATTCAATGCCGGTTGGCACTTCCATTGTATCCTGGATAATGGACTACCTGACTGGCAGACCACAGTTTGTGTGTCATACACGGCTATAAGCAGCACTGGGGCCACACAGGAGATTGTATTGGCTCCCTTCCTGTTTACCAGTATACCCCGGACTTCAGATACAACACTGAGTCATGCCATCTGCAGAAATTCTCTGATGACTCAGCAATATTTGGAGGTATAAAGGGAGGATGGAAGGATGAATACAGAGCCCTGGTGGAGGACTTTGTCACATGGTCATCTGCAGCTCAATATCAGTAAGATAAAAGGGATTTTGTTGGACTTTAGAAAGACTAAGTCTGCACTGCTCCCTGTTACTGATAGTGAGGACGTGGATGTGGTGAGGACCTACAAGTACTTGGGAGTGCACCTGGATGACAGACTTGAGTGGAGCACCAACAGAGAGGCTGTGTACAAGAAGGGCCAGAGTTACTCCGCTTCCTGAGGAGGCCTTGGTCCTTTGGAGTATGTAGGCCCCTCCTTCACATGTTCTACCAGTCTGCTGTCATCAGTACAATCTTTTATGTAGTGGTGTGCTGGAGCAATGGTATCAACACAGATGATACCAATAAACTGATTAGAAAGGCTGGCTCTGTTATAGGAATCAAATGAGACACACTAGAGGCTGTGGTAGAACACAGGGCCCTCTGGAAAGTCCTGGCAATTCTGGACAATGCTTTTTACCTTCTATGCCACCTTGGCTGAACAGAGGAGCACATTCAGTAATAGACCAAGACAACTGCGCTGCTCCAAAGAGCGCTATATGAGGTCATTTTTACCCTCGGCCACTAAGCTCTATACTGAGTCAAACTATAGCCAGGAAAGTGATGACCCCCTCTTGTTAGACTATTATTAACCTCTGTTTAGTTCCATTTACCACACTCCGCTATCGCAGACAACCTGTGTAATACTGAGCAATTCTACCATCACTTCTTATCTGGACAGTTTGAACGTTGACCCATGACCATATAATATTACGGTAATTCTTGCACTACCATCTTATAAATGTGAACTTGTAAATCTTGTACATCTTATTTTTTTAGGTAACAATTATCTTTTTTTCTTTACTTTTCTTACTTTCCTTCTATTTGTGTATCACAGATATTTGTATACTATATCTGTGTACGTGTAATGCTACTGTGACACTGCAATTTCCTTTTGGATCAATAAAGTATCTATCTGTTTACAGTATGTGGGGAGCCCAATGTGAGACAATGTGGATTGAAGTGACACAAACATATACAATAAATTGTATAAAATGTGGATACTAACTCCAATTGTGTTCCTCCTCTCCCGAATGTACTGATTTGTGTGGCAGTATTGTTTCACAGCCAATTATACTTTTCTAGTACTTCATACAATAGCCTTTGCAACTGAATGTGAATAGTGAAAGGTTTAGCAAAACTAAGAATCTGTCGTTCTTTAACAAATATGCTGGTGAGCATTACATGTGATTTTCCTGACTAAATATTCAAATACTTGATTTACAGCTCATGCTATTAAAATGGCCATGAAATTTCTGTTTATGCAATTGTTGCTGGCTATAGACGGCCCCAAGCAGTAGCTAATATGTAGGACAGAGGCACAATGGGGCCTATAAGAGGATTAAGAGGAAGTGTGGGTGATTTTAATCTTCATGTACATTGGACATACCAAATTAAAAATAAATGTCTTGAGAATATCTTCAGTCACTGTGTCAGTGATGGTTGCTAAGAACAACACATCATGGAACCAGTCAGGCAACACATTATTTTAGACCTTGCTATGTGCAGGGAGGATTAATTCATTGTCTTTTATAGAGGAACTTCTGCAAAAAAAAAGTATTATAGTGCGTTAGAATTTCACGGCCTGAAAATAAGAAACATATGTCCAAATCTGGTGACTTAAATGGAAGTAAGAGTAATTACAAAGAAGTGAAGGTGCTGCTGGCTAAAATGGAACTGGAAGATAAAAAGTAGATAAGCAGTGGAAGATACTTAAGGAAGTGCTTCATAATTCATCACCTGGTGCGCTCCATTTAGAAACAGAGACACAGTAAGAAAGATTGGAAAATGTTAGAAACCAGCAAAGAATAATAAAAAAAACACGAAAATAGAACAAGAGAGAACTATGATATTATTAAGAGCTTCTACATGGACATAAAATAGAAGAAAGTATCTTAAGCCCCCAGGTAGATGAAAGTGGGAGATTAATCAATGGGAAATAAGGCAATGACAGAGACCACAAGCACATCTGCCATCTTCCTAAAAGACATTTACAGCCATTCTAACACAGAAAACTATGTCAGAAACATGAGGAAACTATGTCAGAAAATAAGATACTAGGCCAGTGGGCTAGACATCTGCTATTTGGAAAGTGACTGAGTCTACAATTCATAGTAACAAAATTTAGAATAAAGCGATAGCATGGTATTATGAAAGGAAATCATGTTAGGCAAAGTTCTTTGAGGCTATAACAAGCAGGTTGGATAAAGCAGAACCAGGTGATTGAATGTATTCAGACTTGCAGAAGGCACTTGATAAGATGTCACACAAAGAAGCACTGCATAATGTAAGCCTCTTGGAACTGTTGGTGATATATGAGCATGGTAAGGATTGGCTAACTAAGGGTAATGAATTTTGTTCAAGCTGATAGTCTGCAGAGTTATCTGTCTCAGGGAGTGCTGAGGACTGAATCTTTGAACACATTCAAGGCAGAGAATCAGATTTTGTCTATATGAGAGTCAAGTATTAAGAGAACAGGCAGGGAAGCGAATCAGAGGCTAAACTCAGCCAGGATCTTGTTATATAATGGGGCAAGCATGAGGGAAATTTGGCCAGATCTTGCTCCCACTTCTAATGTTCTTAAACATTCACAGTTCAACAGTTTTCTGGTAGCAATATTACTTATCTTGTGTTTTCATTTAACCTTTAGCAGAAGTTGAAAACAATGGAATCAGAACATATTTGAAAGAAACAAGGATTACAATGTCTCTCCTCTTTAATGTAGATGGAAACATACTTACAATCAACAAAGTACAACAGAAACATATAACAATCATTTTCATAATTACAGATTTGATCTTGTTCATTCTGAATTATAAGCTCAGTTGATGCTGGAACATAACCACTGAATGGTAACATATCTTTTCAAGATGAGTCAGCCCTCTCTTACAACATCAGTCATAGATTCACACAGCACAGAAAGAGGCTCTGCAGCCCACGGGATCCACCAATCGCCCATTTCAGTTCAGGTAAGACATTTCTGATTCCAGCAAATGCTCACGTGGTCCACTTGCTGACAGGAACATACAGCATCTCATGCGATATTGACAATGTTTCTTCAAATAACATTCATTCACATGAACCACCGGTGCAATTGGTCCTGGGCAATCATTAACACATTTCTATAATTAGCTTCTTGTACAAATATAGTATTCTCTACTTCGAAATGGTGATCACAGCTCCGGCATCATGTTGTTCCTTCATCTTTATGTGTTTGGACCCGCAGTAGAACTAAGATCTGGCTGCATCAAATCCGAATGCATATTGAAGTATTTGTCAATGATGAACTCAGCAAATCTCTGTTCTGTGGTTGAAAGTGGTGTATTCTGATGCTGGATGAAGATATGTTCAATTGCCTCAATTTCATTTGCTTTCATCTTTTTCAGTCCATCTTCCACTCTTGATGCCAGCCGTTTGAAGCTGGGTGACGAGGTGCATATGCATTCATCCTATCCCTTTCCTTCTGCACAATGCAGCAAGTTCAGCAACAGTGAAATCAGTTCCACTGTCTGACTTTGGAAGACCACGTGGAGTGAAGCTCACTCTGAAGTCTTCGTTTGAGATGTACAAGTTCCATAGGAACTGCTTCTGTCCACTTTGAATATGATCCATTACAGTAAGGATCCTTTTCCCATTAATAGATCTGCACAATTCACTTACGTCCAGAGACAAGTGTTGAGAGGAGCTATAGGTGGATTTCTAGCCAATCGGTGATGTAGTGGCATCCACAACAGATTGCGAGGCGAGTTGTCCCAGGTTCAAATCCGACTGGCTCCTTGCATGCTTTCCATCCATGCTGGGTTGAGCGTTGAGCTAGCAACTCGGCCTCAGAAAAAACAAAGAAATGGTAAAGAAACAGCAGGGTTGCTGCCCGATGCACCACAAGGCATGGAAAGGAACAATAACTATAGGTAGATTGCTGCTAAGCTCGTGTCATGGCTCAAATTCAGTCCCAGTATCTCCCTGTAACTCAGCCACTCCTGGCCACCAAATAAATGTGACAAGTTGCTTAATGTATCAAACACCCCACGGAACTGCTTCAGAATAACCTCTCTTCTTTGCAGCAGAACAACAGCTCTGGATTCCCAAAGAACAACAGCATTCGGGATGATTAGTTGGTGGTTTGCCCTGTAATGTTGTCCACAGATGTGTCACCTTCTCATTCTCCTTCCTATCCATGTTGTATACCTGCAACAGGATAAGAGACATGCTTTGTCATGGTAGCAAGCTGTTGATTTGCGATTTGTGCATTGCAGCAATGACTGAAGCTCAGCCTGCAATAGTATTGCACATGAGGATACCATTAACTAACTCCAGGATACAGTCAGTGCTAATGGCTACGTCTTTGCTCTGGCATCAGCCAGCCAAGGAACCCTCTTGAATTTAACATGAAAATTGAAATGCTTCAGACAGGCAACCGCTTGTGGAAATTCACCACATGTCCATGTTAGATGGCTGTTTTTAAGAAATCTTGCAGGATTTTAAGAAATCTTGCAGGATATCCAAAAGAAGTCATCAAAAGGAAAATCTCCAGTCACAGATTCATGCTGGACAGCTTTTTTAATGAACTGACTTTTCTTAAAAACACATCTCGGTGGATAAAAATGAATCAAATTTTGTTTCTTACAAGAGTGAAGGGGAGGATGGAAACTGAAGAAAGGCAAAGCACTGGCAGTCCCAGGCAGCAAAATGTTCTTTACTCTATGTTTGTTTCTTCTCAGCTTTTGGGAGAGATCTTGGTGTACAACCAATTCATGGCTCATCTCCCATTCTCCAAACTGTATGACAAAACTGCACCACTGCAGTCAGCATGACTTTACTGAAAAATAATGAATAAACACTGAGCTCAGCAGCAACTGTCTTAACTCTTGGAACTTGCATGCTGTTTTGTGATTCAGCAGTTCCTATAGAGGACCGGGCATGGAACATGAATATGACATAAGATGTCCATTGTAATTGCTAATTCTTAAATCAGTCAGGTTGATGGAACTAGATTCACCCAAATTTGCTGTAACCTTGTCCTCAGCTTGGTGGAGTCCATTAGCATCCATTGTTTGCTCAGTTAGAGCACTGCTGGAGCAGCAAAAGTATGTCTTTCTTTAATCATCCCCTTGCTTCTCAGAATCAATTTACACCTTCCAGCTTCTCCTTGTGTTTATTCTCTATCTTTGTAGACCTCAAGATGTCATCTGTTACCTATGACATCTGGCAGACTTTGGATGTAGCTGCCCAATGTCCTCTGGAAACTGCTTGGAGCTGACGCTGTCCTGAAAGGAAGTTTGTTACATTATAGAAGCCCAAGGTGAGTATAAACTGTGGAATCCTACCTTGAGTCTTAGTCCAACCTGTGACATGCCAAAGATTGTGAATCTCTGTCATCCGACCACCTGCATGAACAATCATCAGCCAGATGTAAAGGGTATTGGCATACCTGCATATGCACGTTCTTGTCTGTGAGGCTCTGCACTATACTGCTCAATAGACTCCATCCTGCTAGGTTGCCACTTGATACCACAATTAAGGCAGGGAGTCATTTTCTTTGCTGTTATATTGCAGTTGCCATGACTACTTTCCATCAGAAAGATCTTGCTTTTCCCTGAAGATGCAGAGGAGCTGGGCCATGCTTTGGTAACATCCTGAACCCTGTCTGGCTAACATTACACATTCTTTGTCCACTGGACTGTTACATCTCAATTGCCTGGACAATATCAATTGCTGCTTGAAATTCACTTTTGTCGTGCCAAGCAGCTTCATTTGAATGTGCACATTTAAAATTGTATAACTTATACAGTATTCAGCAATCCATTGCAAATCCTGCAACGGTTTCATTTGGCAGCTGTTTTCAACTGCTAAACTCGTGCATTGCCTTATAGGACTGGGGCCCAGTGCATGTTGATCACTAATTTAATCAATTTTCAAACGTTTTCTTCCGAGCTCAGTTGGTTGGTGCCAGTTAAGAAGACAAATACCCTTCTTCGCTTTTGCATTTGCAGCAAAAAAAATTTACACATTCAATCCGAGAGTCAACTGAATATTTTAAAGTATCTAAACTGTTAATTATTGTCATCTTTACTGACACAGTCACAGAACAACTGATGCAAAAATAACAGGCTGTATCAATGAAATTGAACAGTAAACCATGCATTTCCACTTTTCAGAGAAAAAAAAGCAACAAAGTCTCACAAAAGGCAAGCACTGCCTACTCATTTTAATCCATCTTCTTTCATTGCTCACTTCTCAGTTCCTTTGCCTCCAGCGCATCTGTTCCAAGGATGAGGCTTTCCTTTCCAGGACATCAGAGATATCCTCCTTCTTCAAAGAACAGGGTTTTTCTTCCTCTACCTTTGATGCTGCCCTTACCCGCATCTTCTCAATTCCCTGAACATCCATGCTCACCCCATCCTCCTACCACCTTAACAGTGATAGAGTTCCTTTTGTCCGTACCTACCGCCCCATGACCCCATGACCCTCCACATCCAACTCATCATTCTCCAAAGAAATCCTACCACCAAACATATCTTTACCTCACCAAACTCTCTGCATTCCACTGGGATTGCTTCCCTTGTCCATTCGCCTTTCCTTCTAATCTCTCTTCAGGCACTTATCCCTGCAAGAGGCCAAAGTGCTACACCTGCCCATTCACTTCCTCTCTCACCTCCATTCTGGGCCCCAAACAGTTCTTCCAGGTGAGGCAACATGTTGCTTGCAAATTTGCTGGGGTCGCCTATTGTATCCGGTGCTCCCGATGCAGCCTCTTCCATGTTGGTGAGACCTGTCATAAGTTGGGGTACCACTTTGTTGTGAACTTCTGCTTCATCTGCCAAAAGCATAAATTTCCAGTAGCCAAATGATCAATTCCTATTTCCATTTCCATTCTGACATGTCAGTCCACGACCTCCTCTTGTTCCACCCTCAGGGTGGAAGAGCAATACCTTATATTCTGTTTGAATAGCCTCCAACCTGATGGCATGAATATCGATTTCTCCTTCTGGGAGAAAAAAATTCCCTCACCCTCCCCTCTTCTTTTATACCCCATTCTGGCATCTTACCTCTTCTATCTCACCTGTGAACTCCACCTGGTCCCATCCTCCTTCCTTTTCTCCTATGGTCCACTCTCCTCTCCTATCAGGTTCCTTCCTCTCCAGCCCTTTATCTTTCCCACCTACCTGGCTTCACCTATCACATTCTAGCTATCCTTCTTCTCCTCCCCCCACCTTTTTATTCTGTCACCTTCCACCTTCCTTTGCAGTCCTGAAGAAGGGTCTCACCCCAAAACATCTACTGTATTTATTTTCATAGATACTGCCTGGCCTGCTGAGTTCTTCCAGCATTTTGTGTGCAGAATTTCTCCTGTGTATCTCCATGTATCTCCCATTGCTGTCACCCAAGCCTGAAACCAAAAGTAAAATGACAATATATTGCTAACTGATAAGTGCTAATCACTGAAAATAATGAACTGGTGAATTTTGCTCCAAGAGGTAAACTGTTTGAAAAAGTGGTGTAAAAGGATATATCTTTGAATGAAATCTAATATTTCCCTGACTGCTAAAATCCAACAAAACTCTCACGAAGGTGACTAACACTTACACATGCAATTCATTGCTCAACTCAGCCCATTGGTTTCCAAAGATCTTGTATCAATGGCTTACCAGAAATATTAGGGTTGATTTTGACTTTGAGGTGACTGATCTGTGAAAGATTTGAGTCAGCTGCAAAGAGACCTTCAGAATCAGAATCCAGTTTAATATCACTGTCATATGTCGTGAAATTTGTTTTGTGGCAGCAGTATATTGCAATATACAATAAGAAAAATAACTATAAATTACAATAAGAAATATATTTTTAAAAAATAAATTAAATAACTAGTGAAAAAACAGTGCAAAAAAGAAAAAAGAAAGAAGTGAAATAGTGTACATGAGTTCATTGTCCATTCAGAAATCTGATGGTGGTGGGGAAGAAGCTGTTCCTAAAATGATAAGTGTGTGTATTCATGCTCCTGTACCTCATCTTTGATGGTAGCAATGAGAAAAGGGTATGTCCTGGGTGATGGGGGTCCTTAGTAATCGGAATCAGGTTTATTATCACTGGCATGTGTCATGAAATTTGTTAACTTAATGGTGGTCACCTTTCTGAGGCATCGACTTTTAAGATGTCTTCAATGCTGTGGACCTTTGCAATTTTGAGGCATTTTGTTCATGTCATTTTGGTTTGTAAAATATAAGGCACTAACTAAGTGTGCCAATGTAATTTGATGGGTTAAGGCTTCAAGTTCAGGTTAGGGTCTGAAAATATGATATTTTGATAATAAATTTAATTTGAACTGAAAGACACAGCGAAGGTACAACATCTCCAGGCTGATCTTTCTGAAAGACTCCCAAAGCAGTATCCGGAGGGAATTGAAGAATACTGGACCACACTGAAGATCACCATCCTCGATACTTGTAAAAACATCATTGCATACAAGACCAGGTAAAACAAAGACTGCTTTGATGAAAATGACAATTAAATAGAAGAGCAAATCAACAACAAAAGAAAAGCTTTCTGTGCCTGGCAGAAGGACATCAATTGCAAGGCAAAAAAAGAAGCCCACTCCAAAGCTAAGGCCATAGTCCAGTGTAGGGCAAGGGAAATAAAGAATCAATGGTGGACTGAGACGTACCTAGAGATACAGCAGCTTGCTGGGTCTGGTGATATCAGGGTTTTTTAAATTCCTGTCAAGGCAGTGTATGGCCCAAACCATCGTTGCCTAAACACCCTTCGCTCCAAAGATGGTCAAAGGCTGCTAAAGGACAATGATGCTATCAATTCTTGATGGAAGGAACACTTTCAGGAGCTACTTAATCGTACCACCACAGTTGACGTTGAAGATATCAACCAGCTCCACAGCGACCCATGAAGGAGGACATGAGTAAGCCTCTTACTATCAAAGAGGTGCAGACAGCTTCTAAGAAATTGAGGAACAACAAAGCCGCTGGGCCTGATGGAATTCCAGCAGAAATCCTCAAGGAAGGTGGCACAGAACTTTAAATCATATTCATGACCTGCTTGTCAAGACCTGGGACCATGAGAAGATTCCTGCTGAAATCAAGCCATGTCCACCTCAAGACCAGATCAACCACCAGCAGAAGAATCATATTTGACTACAAGTGAATGCTGATGATGATGACTTTGAACTCATGTCCATGCTCCCAGTTTGACCATCTCAACCAAAAGTAGCTACCCGAAGCTTATTTACATCAACATATCTGTTTGCCACAGCGAAAGGGAGCTGTTGCCTCAGTTACCAGAATATATACTGTAAATGCCTTTAAATACCTAGAGCTAGTGTGGAATGGCTGTGAGTTAGTTGGGAATATGGGTGGTTTAACTTTAGTACAACATTGCTGGAAAGTTGATGGTCCTACTTTGAAGTCATTGCAGATGAAAACAGTAGCAATGTACTCTTTGTGTTCTATTGAATCAACTTCGTCTACACATATTAATAATTTCTCATCATATTCCTAATCAGCCACTTTCCCGCTAAAGCGCTTAACAGGAATTTATCAACAGAAACAACCTTAAAAATAACAGAACAGTAAGTTTCTAAAGAGCAGTACAGATACCCATGCATCACTCTTTTTTAAACAGCCCAGTGAATGGTAGCATTCAGTTCTTAAGAATTGTTTTCAACAAAAGAAGCACACCTTAGATAATTAACAGGCTAACCCCAAAGTATTGTGGTGAACATTTGGTCCATAATGACAGAACAAGGAAGCTTGTTAAACTCAACATAAACACAAAATAGACCGGGCACCATGACCCGGAGAGTGAACCCAACCAGTCTCATACAGACGGGGGAAGAGACCGTCACACAACCCGGCTACAGTCGGGATGACCCACAAATACAGAAGCGAATAACTATATAACTCAAGCTAAAATGTAACAATAAATGAACTGCAATTTCCCACCATAATCCCACAGAAGCATTTTAAGACAAGAACAATAAACAGTGCTGGTTATTAGAAATGCAGGACCCCTCCCCCCCCCCCCCGGAGCGTCACAGTATATTCAAATTCCGCATGCGTACTGCAGAAATCACATTATGCTCCTGCTTTATTTTTTAATATGGCCCTTGGCTGTTGCCCACAGCATTCTTAATTAATAGCTTTTGAAATGCCAAAACTTTAAATACATTTCTGCCTCCTTCCTGTTGGATTACAGCATTGTGTAATCCCCCTCTGCATTTTTGTGTTTACTTCCAGATTCACTGGTAACAGCTGAAAGTCACAATAACTTCGTTTATTGTCCCACTGCGCTGAATTTTAAACGGTCCAAAGCGGCTTTTTATTATGAAGCTCACTTAAAAAAGTATGATATGCCATAAAACCTAAGTGAAGCATAAATTATGACACCTCAAGCTTTAGTTAGCATGTAAATTTATTAATTAGGAGCAGAAGGCCACCTTGTTCCTCAGTCCAGCTCCACCATTCAGTAGTTGATTGGATCTCAATTCTAAATTCCCGTTTAATTTGCCTAATCTTCCCTCATTAGACAACACAGCTATTTCAGGCATCAGTCCAGTATACCCCCTCAGAATTGCTTTCAATGCATTATCATTTTTGTGTACAGTGCTTCAGATGTGGTCTCACAAACAGCAAAGGTAGTGTGCGGTCAGACTGTCAGGAAGGGCAGGCAGATGACAGGACAAGATTGCAGCCAGCAGGGTGAGTATCAATGCATTCGGGATGCAGAATCAAGAAGGGTAGCAGATACAGCAAGGAGTGTAATAAACAAGATGGATGATCTTGTTGCACTGTTACAGATGTTGGGTATGATGTTGTGGCCATCAGTGAATTGTGACTGAAAGGTGGTTGTAGGTGAGAGCTAAATGTCCAAGGTTACACCTTGTATCAGAGGATAGGAAGGTTGGCAGAGGGGGTGGTGTGGCTCTGCTGGTAAAGAATGGCATCAAATGAGTAGAAAGATGTGATATAGAATTGGAAGATGTTGAATCCTTGTGGGTTGAGTTAAGAAACTGCAAGTGTAAAAGGACCCTGATGGCAGTTATATACAGGCCTCCCAACAGTAGCTAGGATGTGGACCACAGATTACAACAGGAAATAGAAAAGGCGTGTCAAAAGGGCAATGTTATTATAGTCATGGGAGATTTTAACATGCAGGTCAATTGAAAATCAGGTTAGTAATGGATCTCAAGAGAGTGAGTGTTGAGAGCTTATGAGATGGCTTTTTAGAGCAGTTTGTTGTTGAGCTTACTAGGGGATCAGTTATACTGGATTGGGTGTTATGTAATGAACCAGAGGCGATTAGGGAACTTAAGGTAAAAGGAGGCAGTGATCACAATATGATTCAGTTCAACTTGAAATTTGTTAGGGAGAAAGTACAGTCTGATGTAGCAGTATTTCAGTAGGGAAATTACAGTGGTATGAGAAAGGAGTTGGCCAAAGTAAATTGGAAGGAGATGCTGGCAGGTATGACAGCAGAGCAGCAATGGCGTGAATTTCTGGGAAAAATGAGGAAGGTGCAGGATAGATGCATTCCAAAAGTGAAGAAATACTCAAATGGTGAAATAGTACAACTGTGGCTGACAAGGGAAGTCAAAGCTAATGTAAAAGCAAAAGAAAGAGCGCACACAAAGCAAAAATTAGTGGAAAGATGGAGGTTTTGGAAGTTTTTAAAACCCTACAGAGAGCAACTAAAGGAATTATTAGGAGGGAAAAGATGAAACATAAAAGCAAGCTAGCAAACAATATCAAAGTGGATAGTAAAAACTTTTTCAAGTATGCAAAAAAAAAAGAGAGATGAGAGTGGATATAGGACTGCTGGAAAATGAGGCAGGAGAA
Organism: Mobula birostris; assembly: GCF_030028105.1. Taxonomy (NCBI): domain Eukaryota; kingdom Metazoa; phylum Chordata; class Chondrichthyes; order Myliobatiformes; family Myliobatidae; genus Mobula; species Mobula birostris. The sequence goes on along the minus strand of NC_092381.1, from coordinate 61,541,005 downwards.
ATAATTACGGGGGACAAGGAGATGGCAGATGAACTAAATGAGGATTTTGCATCAGTCTTCACTGTGGAAGACACTAGAAGTGTGCCAGATGTCGAACAGTGTGAGGGAAGAGAAGTGACTGCAGTTACTATTACAAGGGAGAAGGTGCCCAAAAAGCTGAAAAAGCTAAGAGTACATAAGCCATCTGGGCCAGATGAACTGCACCCTAGGGTTCTAAAAGTGGTAGCAGAGAAAGATTGTGGAGGTATTGGTAATGATCTTTCAAAAAGCTCTGGGCTCTGGTATTGTGGTAAACCATGTATATAGGTTGTAACTGGGTTACCTGTCTGGACATGCCTGGACACGCCCCTCTGCTGACTGCTCCTGTGGCTCCTCCCCCAGACTCCTGAATAAAGGCAATTGTGCCACTGCTCCTCCCCTCAGTCCAGGACAGCCATACAGCATGGACATGGATCCATTTTACTGTTAATAAAAGCCTTTCAGTATTTACTCTACTTCCAGTCTTTTGGAGTAATTGATAGTGCATCAGGTATGGTGCCAGAGCACTAGAAGATTACAAAAATCACTTCACTCTTCAAGAAAGGAGAAAGACAGCAGAAAGGAAATTATAGACCAGTTAGCCTGACCTCAGTGATGTTGGAGTCAATTGTTAAGGATGAGGCTATACAGTACTTGGTTACACAGGACAGGATAGGACAAAGTCAGTATTGTTTCCTTTAGGGTAAATCTTGCCTGATAAATCTGTTGGAATTCCAGAAGGAGATTATAAATAGGATAGATAAAGGGGATGCAATGGATGTTGTATATTTGAACTTTCAAAAGGCCTTTGACAAGGTGCCATACATGAGGCTGCTTACCAAGTTAAGAGCCCATGGCATTACAGAAAAGTTACTGGCATGGTAAGAGCATTGGCTGATTGGTAGGAGGCAGCGAGTGTGAATAAAAGGATCCTTTTCTGCTTGGCTGACAGTGAGTCATGGTGTTCTGCAGGGTTGGTGTTGGGACCGCTTCTTTTTATGCTGTATGTCACTGATTTATCTGATGAAATAGATGGCTTTGTTACCAGGTTTGCAGATTTTATGAAGACTGGCGGAGGGGCAGGTAGTGTTGAAGAAACAGGTAGGATACAGGATTTAGATAGATTAGGAGATTGGGCAAGCTAGTGGCAAATGAAATACAATATTGGAAAATGTATGGTCAGGCACTTTGGTAGTAGAAATAGATATGCAGGCTCTTTTCTAAACAGGGAGAAAATCCAAAAATCTGAGGTGCAAAGGGACTTGGTAGTCCTTGTGTAAAACACCCTAGAGGTTAACTTGCAGGTAGAGTCGGTGGTGATGAAGGCAAATGCCATGCTAGCATTCATTTCAGGAGGTCTAGAATACAAGATCAGGGGTGTGATGCTGAGGCTTTATAAGGCACTGGTGAGGCCTCACCTTGAGTATTGTGAATAGTTTCAGGCTCCTCATCCAAGAAAGATGTGCTGGCATTGGAGAGGGTTCAGAGGAGGTTCACAATGATGATTCCAGGAATGAAAGGTTTATCATACGAGGAACGTTTGATGGCTCTGAGTATGTACTCGCTGGAATTTAGAAGGACGAGGGGGGATCTCATTAAAACCTTTCAAATGTTGAAAGGCCTAGACAGAGTAGATGTAGAGAGGATGTTTCCCATGGTGGGGGAGTCTAGGACAAGAGGGCACAGCCTCAGGATTGAGAAGCATCCATTTAAAACAAAGATGTGGAGAAATTTCTTTAGCCAGAGGCTGGTGAATTTGTGGGATTTATTACCACAGGCAGCTTTGGAGGCTAGGTCATTGGGTGCATGAAAGGTAGATCTTGATTGTTCACAGCATCAAGGTTACGGGAAGAAGGCTGTGGAGTGGGGCTGAGGAGGGGAAAAAGGATCAGCCATGATTGAATTGAGGAGCAGACTCGATGGGCCAAATGGCCTCTTCTGCTCCTATATCTTATGGTCACCAAGCCTCGTATTCAGTGAGGAGAAGATGTTATTGCCCTAACACGTTTCCTTGTATTTCTGAAAACTTTGTCTTGAGAATTTTACTCAGTTTTGGTCACAAATTTTTGTGGGAATCATTCACTCAACTACCTGTTCAATCTTAATTTATAAAATTCAGCAAATTTTGGAAATATGCAATTAGAGAAGAAAATGAAAATACTTACAAGATCAGTCAAAAGAGGTTTATGTCTTTTAGAATGTCTACCCTTTATAGTTGGGTGATGCATTAAAGATGTGTCTCTAACAAAGGAGATGTAAGGCACTCCTTCCCTCTGCTAGCCTGCAGGTCACCCTTGGGCAAGGTGTAGCACCTGCTCAGCCCTCCAATGAAGGTCACATGAAGCCATGTGAGCAAGTAGTTGATGGTTGTATGAGCAGTTGGGGCATATCACAACTCCTGGTTATGTGACCACTGATGTCGGGCAGACAATCTCTGAAGAGTACTGATAATGGCTGGGGCCACCCAGCTTGTAAAGACACTGCCCAGAAGAAGGCAATGACAAATCATTTCTGTACTTTGCCAAGAACAACCTTGGTAGAGACCATGATCACTCACCTCATATGACAAGGAACATAATGATGATGGCCCTTATAGGAACAGATGATGGAAAAAATCAACTTTAGAGCCTGTATTTCCATATCATTAATCTGGTTTTAAATACAAAATACTTGTTTATAATTGGGTATAAATATAGGTACAATGAATTATAGATCTTTATTTAATTCTGGTGCAGGGTGGTGAGTTACTTATAATTTTGTAATATTTGAGATTGTACCCATATGCTGCGTGGATATTTATGTATTTCATCTGTCCTTATTAACGAGGTCACTTGACCCAACATGCCTATGCTACTTCACAGAACAACCCCATCAATTCTATTTCTCCATTTGTTTTCTTTGGAAACTATTATCCTTTAACCATCAGGCTTCTCAATGAGTGGATAATTTCACTTACTCAATGCTGAATTGATTCCACAACCTATGGACTCACTTTCAAGGAGTCTACAACTCATGGTCTTAGTATTAGTTATCTATCTATTTATTTATTTATTTATTTATTTCCTTCCTTCCTTCCTTTTGGGTATTTGCACATTTTGTTTTGTCCATTGGTTATCTGCCCACTTTTGTTTCTGTGTAGTTTTTTCATTGATTCTATTGTGTTTTTTTTGTATTTACTGTGAATGCCTGCAAGAAAATGAGTCACAAAGTGGTACATCGTGACATATATGTACTATGATAATAAATTTACTTTGAACTTTGAACTAAGGTCTCGTATATGCCTATTAACATTTTCACCCCGAATTCTCTCACCACTTACCTATACCAGGGGCAATTTGCAGAAGCTAATAAATTTAGCAACAAGTACACATTTGGAATATGGGAGAAATTAGAGGACCTGGAAGAAACCCACACTGTCTCAGAGAGTACATGCAAACTCCACACAGACAACAGAAAGTCAGAGCTGAACCTAGGTCACTGGAGCTGTGAGGTGGCCGCTCTGTCTGCAGGGTCACTGTCCTGCCCTGTGGATAAGTGTGCTGTTAAGTAACATCACTTGAATCTGTGTTAAGGAGTTTGCATAGTCATGAATATTACATGTGGGAGTGAGAATTATATCATAATTAAGTTTTTTTAGCTTTCCCCTTTTTTTCTACTGACTTGCTTCACCCTGATAAGAAAGCTGTGGAAATATTCTCCTTCAAACCATTTGGGGGCGTATTAAGATGATGGGCGCTTGATCTTCAGATGTCCAGAAAGCAACTTTGCCTCACCAACTCCTCCCACCACCCTCTCCTAAACCAATTGTTTTCTTGAACCATTTGCCATAGGTTGATAATGTCTCGTTTCCAGCAGGCAAGTGACCTGTGTACTTCTCCCTACTCATCTATCCAGTTTCTGATGGGCAAGGTCCACACTGCTCCTTTCTAGTTTTCTTTCTTCTACATTCTTCCCATCATGAAGTAATATCTCATCATGGAAGAAGCCTATACAAAGCAGTCGGAATAATATTTGCAGAAAGTTAAATTATGAGGATCAATTCCATAGAGTTATTTGCTTGAATTTATAATGTCGATTGATGATTATTATGAAAAGGTGTTTAAAATAAATAGGGGATTCAATAAGGTAGATGCAAAGAAAATATCTCCTCTGGTAGGGATGACAGATAAGGAGTCTTTGAAACAGAGTGATTGTCACTTAGAGATAATACAAAAATTGTTTTGACACAAAACATAATGAAAATCTCAAACTATTCCCTCCAAAAGCTCATCTGAGAGAACGTCTGTTCTTTATCAGATAGTGCCACTGGATATATCCTTCTGAAATGTCAAACAGGACCTTCTTCTGAGATATCATTAATTATGATTGTTATAATTACCTGAAAATTTAAAAAAAAAAGCAAAGTCATACTACAATAAAGCAGAAAATGCTGGAAGTACTTAGCAGGTACAGCCATATCCGGTAGAAGAGAAACAGAGTTATCATTAAAGGTTGAAGACTTTGTCAGAACTGAGAAGGAGACAAACAAAGCTTGCTCAGATGTATGAGGGAGGAGAAAGGGGCTTTAAGCAAGGTTAACTGGTCAATGACTGAATGAGAGCATGGATTGGCACATCCCAACTTCCAGGCAAAATAAAAACAAATGCTTAGATCATGTGCTCACATACAGTACCACAGGGGTCTTGAACTCAGAAATGAAAATACTTGCATTGGTCTGAGGTGAAGGAAGAGCAGAAAGCATGAAAGAATTTTTAATCAGCTTTGGCATTCTTGTCAAAAGTGTCTGAAATTATAATTATTTTTTCAAGACAGAGAGTGTTCTTTTCTTAAGCTCACTCTCCACAGCTTTGTACTACATATGGGTACACTTTCTGGTTATTGGACAGTAAAGAACATCATTGATAATTTTTATTTCTTAGTTGTGCTTTGATACAAATTCATAAATAAAACTAACATGTTTGTTGGGAAAATTCAACAATAAAATGGTTGCTACTAAACCGTTCTTGTAACTGCAATGTGGCTCACCAATAGCTTCTCAGGCAAAATCTTTCACACCACAATCACCTACCCACATTGTCAGATGTTATGAAACAGAAGATGTGAAAGCAGAAAGGGAGAAAAATGCATTTAAAAGCAAATAGTTCTTCCCACATAAAGGAGGAATGTGTATAACATACATTACACATGTCACACCTCAGTCAATTTGAGTGTACAGTAGATTTCATTTTGTGTGAATTATCTAGAAAAGTATAGTAACTTAAAAACTGAAGGCTAGGTGATATTATCAATAATTAGTTAAATTGGATAGCTATATGGACAGGAGGGGAATGGAGGGTTATGGGCTGAGTGCAGGTCAGTGGGGCTAGGTGAGAGTGAGAGTTCAGCATGGACTAGAAGGGCCGAGATGGCCTGTTTCTGTGCTGTAATTGTTATATGGTTATATAATTAGAATTTGCTGCAGTATCTACGCTTAACAAAAATGCTAAGTTAAAAAAAGCAGAAACTGCTGGAGATTTTCAACAGGGTAGAGAGCATCTGCAGAGAGAGAAAACAGAATTAACATTTTAGGTAATGAAACTTCATAAAAAGAAAAGTCTTTGACCCAAAACATTAACACCATTTCTCTCTCCGCAGATCTTACCCCTTGAGTAAGCCAGCGGCTTCTGTTTATATTTCAAATTTTTAGCATCTGCAACATTTTTTGCTTTCCAAAAGTTAAAAATATGCTCAGTATGCATTTACTTCAACATGAAGCTTGGTAATTAATTCTGTTTTATTTATCTCATTTATTTAAATGTCATCTGCTCTTACTCAAAGATCCCACCCGCCTTCACCTCCAGTTATTTATTAAAGTTTCACGTGATTATGAGGTGTACTCAGGATCTACAAAGTTTACAATTAAAATATGCTTTTCTGACTAGTGACATGTGCCACAAAAATAATCCCAATGGCCAAAAGGACACAAAGTACAGATATAAATCCTTAATGCAACCTTGTGCCAACTATAACTGGCACGTTCTGGTTGGGATACAAGTTTACTGATCTTGTGCAAATGGATACTATCACCTTAAGCAGCTCTCACATGACTTACAAAACCATTTTATCACATTTTTCTCCATGTATTAACAGATTTTACTCACTGGTCTGGCATTTGTGCCTGGTTTGCTTTATGCTTTGGTTCACATTTAAATGTATAAACTTTTATCATGATGAGGAAGAAAAGCTTTTCTTCCTCGTCATGATAAAGGTTTATACAGTTAAACATGTACTGTATCAATCCTTCATGTGTATCAAAAGAAAATGGCAAGTCTCCTCTAACATTATCAGGTAGATTTGGAAAAATATCAACAATCCCAGTGTACAAGTGATGTGTCTTGACCCTGTGTTTTTGCTAATCAAAGAAGAGTTAATTCATCATATATGCCAGGAAAGTACTAGGTCCTTTTTTAGAGATAGTGTTTATTCTTATCAGATGCCTGTGACCACTGTTATTTTCCAAGGATCAGTGCTGGGACTGTAGAAGTAAATGCATACTGAGCATATTTTTAACTTTTGGAAAGCAAAAAATGTTGCAGATCCTAAAATTTCAATATATAAACAGAAGCCCCTGGAGGTACTCAAAGAGTAAGATCTGCAGAGAGTGAAATGGTGTTGATGTTTCAGGTCAAAGACTTCCCTTTTGGTGAAGTTTCATCACCTAAAATGTTAATTCTGTTTTTTCTCTCTACCAATTTTCATGTCATCTGCAAACTTGTTAAACTACCTACTCTTTCTTCCAAATTATTAACAACCAAAAGTAGTCCCAGCACTGATCACCTTTGCCTTTAGCAGGCAGATTGGCTGAACTTGTAGGTTGTGGGAAAAATTATTCTCTATTTGTAAAATTGTATGTATGATTTTCTTGCAACTAAAATAAGAATCAGAATTCTCTTCCATTGTACAGTTGCATGAGATTCAAGGTGAGCTGGTCTAGTGGATAATAGTGATAGGGTTTAAACTCTTGTCGGGCTTCCAGCCAGGTACAGTTATCAAATATAACTGATGTTTTGATGACAAGCTCCATCATCTTCAGTTATAATCAATACGTGTACCCGGCTGGAAGCCCAAGAAGAGTTTATTCATCATATATGCCAGGAAAGTACAAGATTCTTTTTAGTAATAGTGCTTATTCTTACTGGATGCTGGTGACTACTGTTATTTTCCAAGGATCGGTGCTGGGACTACTTGTGTTTGTAATATATGTAAGTGATTTGGAAAAAAGTGTCGGTAGTTTAACATGTTTGCAGATGACATGAAAACTGGTGGAGTTGTGGATACCATGGAATGTTGTCAAAGGGAAGAGCAGGATATAGATCAGTGGAAATTTGGGGAGATAAACAGCAGGTGAAGTTGATCAGGTGATGAACATAAGATGATGCATTTTGGTAGGTCAAATGGAATGGGAAAGTATGTAGTAAATGGCAGGACCCTTAAGAGCACTGAAGTGGAGTGATCTTGGGATGCAAGTCCATAGCTCCTTGGAAGTGGCAACATAAGTGGATGGATGGTAATATATCTACTACCACCTTGTGCCTCTGTGTGGCGCGTGGCCAAGTGGTTAGGGCACTGGGCTCATCATCTGAAGGTCATGGGTTCGAGTCTCGGCCAAGGCAACATGTTGTGTCTTTGAGCAAGGCACTTAACCACACACTGCTCCAGTCCACCCAGCTGAGAATGGGTACCGGCAAATGCTGGGGGTTAACCTCACGATAGACTGGCGTCCTATCTGGGGGGGGGGGGGGGAGTCTTGTACTCTCAGTCACTTCACGCCACAGAAACCGGCATAAGCACCGGTCTGATGGACCACAAGGCTTGGGACAGACTTTGACTTGAATTGACCTTGTGCTTCTTCTTCCCTCTCCCCCGCCTGCTCTTCTTGCTCTGACTTCTCATCTTTTTTTCCAGTCTCACCCTGAAACATCGACTGTTTACTCTTTTCCATAGATGCTGCCCAGCCTGCTGAGTTCCTCCAGCATTTTGTGTGACTTGCTTGGACAGGTGGTAAGGAAGGTGTACAGCATGCCTGCCTTTATCACTGAGTGCAAAGGCTGGCAAGAAAATAAAACTTTGGTTAGAAGTGTGCTTTTGTTACTAAGCATACAAAAATATCACCTTCCTCACAATTCATTAACATTGGTTAGGTCACAATTGGAGTATTGTGTGCAGTTCAGTTACCGGATTATAGGAAGGATGTGGAAGTTTTGAAGAGGATGCAGAAGAGGTTCACCAGGATGATGCCTGGATTAGAAACTATAAACTTCAAGGAGAGGGTGGACAATATTGGATTGTGTAACCTGCGTGAGGGTCTGAAGGTCGACCTATGGGAAGTACTATATATAAAATTATTAGAGGCTCAAAGAATGTAGGTATTCAGCGTTTTGTTCCTGGAGTGGAATTGCCAAGTACTAGGTGTCATAGGTCTAAGGGGAAAGGAGAAAGTTTAAAGGAAAAGTGCAAAGCAAGTTTTCTTTTACATGAAGTGTGGGAGATGGCTGGAACACATTGGCAGGGGAGTTGGCAAGATTAGTTGGCAACATTTAAGAATCATTTAGCAGACACCTGAAAAAGCAGGGAATAGAGGGATATGGACAAATTATGTGAGCATTAGGCAGCAACTAGAGAGTGTTAATTGGGAACAGCTGTTTTTGGGCAAGTCCACAGCTAACATGTGGAGGGTGTTTAAAGACCAACTGCACAGTGTACAGGACAGGTATCTTTCAGTAGGAAGGAATGACAAGGATAGCAAGGTAAGAGAACCTTGGATGTCAACAGAGGTGATGAATTTAGTCAAAATGAATCAGAAAAGATATGTAAAGCCCATGAGCTAGAATCAAACAGAGCCCTTGAGGATTATAAAGAAGCCAGAAAAGAACTCAAGAAGGGAATTAGGAAAGCCAGGAGGACTCATGAAAAGTCACATGGATAAAAGGGGAAACATTTGATGTGGAGGATGTGGGTATAGTCCTTAATGAGTACTGTAGATCATTATTTATTAAGGAGATGAATGTGGAAGGTAGGGAGATAAGTGTAGAGGGTATTGGTTGTGGGTATTTTGAGGTAAAGGAGGTAGTGTTGGGTCTCTTAAAGAGCACTAGGGTGGGTAAGTCCCCAGAGCCTGCTGGGACAGACCCCAGGCTATTGAGAGGGGCAAGATAAGCCATTTCTGGGGCCTTGGCCAATATCTTCATGTCCTTTCTAGCCATAGGTGAGGTCCTGGAGGACTGGTAAGTAGCTAATATTGTTCTATTATTCACAAAGAAAACCAGGAATAATCCTGGAAACTATAGAATAGTGAATCTCACATCAATGAAAGGGAAGTTACTGGAGACAATTCTTAGCGATAGGATTTATGAGCATTTAGAAAACCATAGCCTAATTAGGGAGAGCTAGCCTAGCTTTGTGCAGGGAAATTCAAATCTTACTACCTTGATGGAATTTTTTGATGGAGTGAGAAGGGCGATGATGAGGACAGAGCTGTGGATGTTGTAAGGCATTTACAAGGTCCCTCATGGGAGGCTCATCCAGAAGATTAAGATGCATGGGATCTATGGTGAATTGGGCTTTTGGATTCAGAATTGGCTTGCCCATAGAAGGTGGAGGGTGTAGTCAAAGGGTCTTATTCTACCTGAAGTACTGTGATTAATGGTATTCCACATGGGTCTGTACTGGGACCTCTACTGTTTGTGATGCATATAAACAAGATGGATGAAAATATAGGTGGGTGACTTAGTAAGTTTGCAGATGATATGAAGATTGCTGGTGTTGTGGATAGCGTAGAAGACTCACAAAGAATACAGCAGGATATAGATTAGTTGTAGATATGGGCACAGATATGGCAGATGGAGTTTAACCTGTCCAAATGTGGAGTGTTGAATCTTGATAGGTAAAATACAAAGGGACAGTTCACTGTTAAAGGTAGAATCCTTCACAGTGTTGATGAGCAGAGGGATCTTGGGGTCCAAGTTCATAGCTCCCTGAAAATGTTTACGCATGTTGATGGGTGGTTCAGACTTATGGCATGCTTGCATTTATTAGTTGAGGCATTGAGTTCAAAAGTCAGGAAGTTATACTGCAACTTTATAAGACTCTAGTTAGGCCATGTCTGGGATATTGTAAACAGTTCTGGTCACCCCATTATAGGAAGGATGTTGAGGCTTTGGAGAGGGTGCAGAAGAGGTTTAATCAAACATAGAACATAGAATAGTACAGCACAGTACAGGCCCTTCAGCCCACATCATTGTGCCAACCATTAAACCCTGCCTCCCATATAACCCCCCACCTTAAGTTCCTTCATATACCCATCTAGTAGTCTCTTAAATTTCACTAGTGTATCTGCCTCCACCACTGACTCAGGCAGTGCATTCCATACACCAACCATAAAAAACCTTCCTCTAATATCCCCCTTGAACTTCCCACCCCTTACCTTAAAGCCATGTCCTCTTGTATTGAGCAGTGGTGCCCTGGGGAAAAGGCACTGGCTGTCCACTCTATCTATTCCTCTTAATATCTTGTATACCTGTATCATGTCTCCTCCCATCCTCTTTCTCTCCAAAGAGTAAAGCCCTAGCTCCCTTAATCTCTGATCATAATACATACTCTCTAAACCAAGCAGCATCTTGGTAAATCTCCTCTGTACCCTTTCCAATGCTTCCACATCCTTCCTATAGTGAGGTGACCAGAACTGGACACAGTACTCCAAGTGTGGCCTAACCAGAGTTTTACAGAGCTGCATCATTACATTACGACTCTTAAACTTTATCCCTCGACTTATGAAAGCTAACACCCCATGAGCTTTCTTAATTACCCTATCTACCTGTGAGGCAACTTTCAGGGATGTGTGGACATGTACCCCCAGATCCCTCTGCTGCTCCACACTACCAAGTATCCTGCCATTTACTTTTTACTCTGCTTTGGAGTTTTTCCTTCCAAAGTGTACCACCTCACACTTCTCCAGGTTGAACTCCATCTGCCACTTCTCAGTCCACTTCTGCAACCTATCAATGTCTCTCTGTAATCTTCGACAATCCTCTACACTATCTACAACACCAGCAACCTTTGTGTCATCTGCAAACTTGCCGTCCCACCCTTCTACCCCCACATCCAAGTCATCAATAAAAGTTACGAAAAGTAGAGGTCCCAGAACCGATCCTTGTGGGACACTAGTCACAACTCTCCGATCCCAATGTACTCCCTCCACCACGACCCTCTGTCTTCTGCAGGCAAGACAATTCTGAATCCACCTGGCCAATCTTCCCTGGATCCCATGCCTTCTGATTTTCTGAATAAACCTACTGTGTGGAACCTTATCAAATGCCTTACTAAAATCCATATTGATCACATCCACTGCACTACCCTCATCTATATGCCTGGACACCTCCTCAAAGAACTCTATCAGGCTTGTTAGACATGATCTGCCCTTCGCAAAGCCATGCTGACTGTCCCTGATCAGACCATGATTCTCTAAATACCCAGAGATCCTATCTCTAAGAATCTTTTCCAACAGCTTTCCCACCACAGACGTAAGACTCACTGGTCTATAATTACCCAGACTATCCCTGCTACCTATTTTGAACAAGGGGCAACATTTGCCTCCCTCCAATCCTCCGGTACCATTCCCGTGGACAACAAGGACATAAAGACCCTAGCCAGAGGCTCAACAATCTCTTCCCTTGCCTCATGGAGCAGCCTGGGGAATATTCCGTCAGGCCCCAGGGACCTATCTGTCCTAATGTATTTTAACAACTCCAACACCTCATCTCCCTTAATATCAACATACTCCAGAACATCAACCTCACTCATATTGTCCTCACCGTCATCAAGTTCCCTCTCTTTGGTGAATATCAAAGAGAAGTATTCATTGAGGACCTCGCTCACTTCCACAGCCTCCAGGCACATCTTCCCACCTTTATCTCTAATCGGTCCTACCTTCACTCCTGTCATCCTTTTGTTCTTTACATAATTGAAGAATGCCTTGGGATTTTCCTTTACCCTACTCGCCAAGGCCTTCTCATGCCCCCTTGCTTTTCTCAGCCCCTTCTTAAGCTCCTTTCTTGCTTCCCTATGTTCTTCAATAGACCCATCTGATCCTTTCTTCCTAAACCTCATGTATGCTGCCTTCTTCCACCTGACTAGATTTTCCACCTCACTTGTCACCCATAGTTCCTTCACCCTACCATTCTTTATCTTCCTCACTGGGACAAATTTATCCCTAACATCCTGCAAGAGATCTCTAAACATTGACCACATGTCCATAGTACATTTCCCTGCAAAAACATCATTCCAATTCACACCCGCAAGTTCTAGCCTTACAGCCTCATAATTTGCCCTTCCCCAATTAAACATTTTCCTGTCCTCTCTGATTCTATCCTTTTCCATGATAATGTTAAAGGCCAGGCCACTGTCCCCCAGATGCTTACCCACTGAGAGATCTGTGCCCTGACCTGGTTCGTTACCTAATAGTAGATCTAGTATAGCATTCCCCCTAGTCGGCCTGTCAATATACTGCGACAGGAATCCGTCCTGGACACACTTAACAAACTATGCCCCGTCTAAACCCTTGGAACTAATCAGGTGCCAGTCAATATTAGGGAAGTTAAAGTCACCCATGATAACAACCCTGTTATTTTTGCACCTTTCCAAAATCTGCCTCCCAATCTGCTCCTCGGTATCTCTGCTGCTACCAGGGGGCCTATAGAATACTCCTGATAGAGTAACTGCTCCCTTACTGTTCCTGACTTCCACTCATACTGACTCAAAAGAGGATCCTGCTACACATTTTAATTCCACATCCCATTCCCATTCTGGTATGTCTATCCACGGCCTCCTCTACTGTAAAGATGAAGCCACACTCAGGTTGGAGGAACAACACCTTATATTCTGTCTGGGTAGCCTCCAACCTGATGGTATGAACATTGACTTCTCTAACTTCCGCTAATGCCCCTCCTCTCTCTCGTACCTCATCCGTTATTTATTTATATACACACATTCTTTCTCTCTCTATCCTTTTTCTCCCTCTGTCTCTCTGACTATACCCCTTGCCCATCCTCTGGGTTTTTCCTCCCCTCCCCCTTTTCCTTCTCCCTGGGCCTCCTGTCCCATGATCCTCTCATATCCCCTTTGCCAATCACCTTTCCAGCTCTTGGCTCCATCCCTCCCCCTCCTGTCTTCTCCTATCATTTTGGATCTCCCCTCCCCCTCCCATTTTCAAATCTCTTACTAGCTCTTCCTTCAGTTAGTCCTGACGAAGGGTTTCGGCTCGAAACGTCAACTGTACCTGTTCCTAGAGATGCTGCCTGGCCTGCTGCGTTCACCAGCAACTTTGATGTGTGTTGCTTGAATTTCCAGCATCTGCAAAATTCCTCGTGTTCCTGCTACATTACCCACCCATTCTGTAGCTGTAATAGTATCCCTGGCCAGTAATGCCACCACTCCTCCCCTCCCCCCCCATCCCTTTTAAAGCACTGAAATCCAGGAATGTTGAGAATCCATTCCTGCCTTGGTGCCAGCCAAGTCTCTGTAATGGCTACTATATCATAATTCCATGTATGTATCCAAGCTCTCAGTTCATCACCTTTGTTCCTGATGCTTCTTGCATTGAAGTACACACACTTTAGCCCTTCTACCTTCCTACCTTTACACCCTTTATTCTGCTTCTCTTTCCTCAAAGCCTCTCTATATATTAGATCTGGCATTACTCCATGCACTTCTTTCATTGCTCTATCGCTCCAGGTCCCATTCACCTTGCAAATTAGTTTAAACCCTCCCAAACCATGCTAGCAAACCTACCCACAAGGGCATTGCTCCCCCTCGATTTCAGGTGCAACTCATCCAATCTGTACAGGTCCCACCTTCCCCAGAAGAGATCCCAATGATCCAAAAATCTAAAACCCTGCCCCCTGCACCAACTCTTCAGCCATGCATTCAACTGCCATCTCCTCCAATTCTTACCATCACTATCACGTCGCACTGGCAGCAATCCTGAGAACACCACCCTTGAGGTCCTGTTCTTCAGCCTTCTGCCTAGTTCCCAAAACTCACACTTCAGGACCTCATCCTGCCTATATTGTTGGTGCCAACATGTATCACAACTTCTGGTTGCTTTCCCTCTTGCACCAGGATGTCGTGCACCCGGTCAAAGACATCCCGGACCCTGGCACCCGAAGCAACAAACCATGCGGGTGTCCTTCTCATGTCCACAAAATCTCCTGTCTGCTCCCCTGACTATAGAGTCTCCAATGACGACAGCTCTCCTCTTCTCCGTCCCACCCTTCTGCACCACAGGGTCAGACTCAGTGCCAGAGGCCCTGCCACCATTGCTCACACCTGGTCGGTCGTCCCCGCCAACAGTATCCAGGACGGTAAACTTATTATTCAGGGAAATGGCTACAGGGGAGCTCTGCACTACTTGTCTACTCACCTTCACTTTCCCCCCTCTGATTGTCACCCAGTGACCTGATTCTGGCAGCCTTGGTGTGACTACCTCCCTGTAGCTCTCATCTATGACTGCCCCATTCTCCCCTACGAGTCGAAAGTCATCCAGCTGCTTCTCCAGATTCCTTACACAGTCTTCCAGATCTTACACAGTCTTACCAGGATGTTGACTGGATAAGAGGGCATGTGATATAATGAGAGGTTGAACAAACCTGGGTTGTTTCACTGGGGCAGCAGAGGATGGGTGAAGATCTGATAGAGCTTTATAAAATTATGAGGGGCATAGACAGTAGACAGGCAATAACTTCTAGGGTTGAAATGTCTAATACCAGAGGGCATGCATTTAAAGTGGGGGGTGGAGGTGTAATTTCAAAGGAGATGTGAGTGGCAAGATTTTGACACAGAGAGTGGTGGTTTCCTGGAATGCGTTGCCAGAGGTGGTGGTAGAATCAGAAACATTAGGGACCTTTAAGAGATGTTTAGATAAACACATGAATGTGAGGAAAATGTTAGGATAGGGACATTGTGTAGGCAGAAGAGATTTGTTTAGTTGGCTATTTGATTACTAATTTAATTGGTTCAGCACAACATTGTAGGCTGAAGAGCCAGTTTCTATATTTTATATTGATGAGATTAGTTTAGATTGACATCGTGGTGGGCTAAACTGCTGTTCTACTGTGTATTGCAGCAAGGGATATACTTAAATTTCTGAGGTGTGTACAAGTATAACATTTCAAAGACACTTAGGAAAGTACATGGATAGGAAAGGCTTTGAGGAAAGTGGGTGAAATGAAGTTTGAAGGATGTGTGTCTATGCTGTATAATGTTGACTCTATAATAGGAACCAGCACCACTGGTTAAGCAGCACCTGAAGGAAACTTTCATATTTCAGATTAAATTATCCAGAAGACTGAATCCTGAGAATGTTAACCAACTTAATATCTGCTATGAATTTCTGGTATTCCTTATTTTTATTTTCGATTGCCAGATGATATAGTCGTTCATATTACCCATTTTGTAAGTTTTTAAAATGAGGCTACGGTACACTACTGAAAGAAAATGGACCATGTGATAGTTTTTTTCGGAGCAAATCCGTGTTTGGAATTGTTGCTATAGATCAAAGGAATGAAATATTTGCTTGTCTGATTGTTTTATGGTTCGATGTATGGTAGACAAGGAAACATATTTGTGTCCCCTTGAGATTACTGCAAAGCCTTTTTTAAGAAAAATCTCAAAATAATAAACATTCTTAACAATGCAAAATATTGCCAAAAAGAAGTATTTTAAGAGAATAAATTCTCATCCAAATATTGATGGTCTGTGGTTGGTTCTGAAACATCTCGGTGTCGCAGGATTCATCTCACTGCGATTCAGTGACTTCTACAAAAAATTAGATGTGCACATATAACGAGTGAAAACAAGATTGAGCTAAAACTTATCCTAATTAGCCAGCCGTAATCAAGAATGTGGCATGAGAGTGCCTAAGTCATTCCACACAGACAGTATTTCAAGACGTTTGGAATAAAAATAATCCATGATCTATAGAAAAAATGGATTTGACAAAGCTACATTAGTATGTTTCAAACATACCCATACACTAACTGCAGAACCTTTCCATGAAGCCACACATTTTCTCGTAGCAGCACTATTTTGAAAGGCAGACAGGTTTGCAGGCAAGCTTCAGGCAACTCCTGGCTGAAGATGACCGTTTTCGTCAGGCAACTGGCAGGGAGCCAGTCGGAAGCCCGGAGAAGGACCTGTTAAAGGAGGGAGGCAGCTGGGGAGCTTTGCAAGTTTGTTATTGGGGTTGCCGGAGTTTTGCCTTTTCGATTTCTGCCCCTTTCTAGGAAACAAAACCGATTCATTCGCTACTTTGCTTCCTTTTTTTTTCAGGAGTCAGTTCATTGAACAAGGTCATGACTTACTCTCTCCCCTTTGTCTGTGAATGAGCATTCTTATTTGGTGACTTTTGTTTGAGTGCCCCATGAGCCTTCTTGGAAACTATCGCAAGAAGACAAATTATGACGGGTACGAATCGTTGCATTTGGTGGACACGGGTCCCGGCGATTTGGATAGTTGGCAGCAAGCTGGCGATGCAGAGCAGACGGTGAACCCGGCCCCTGCCCCAGCCCCAGCCCCAGCCTCAGCCCTCGCTCCCGAGCCAGCAGGAGCGATAGCAGCCAGTGGCCTGATCCCGCAGACAGCCCGCTACAGCACCATGGACAGGTCAGGTAACTGCTCCTCACTCGTCAACGCCATGTGCCATTCAGTAACACGAGCTCAACTCCTTATCTTAAATCCCGTGCTTGCAAAGAGAATTAATCATTTTCACTTGTATTTCTTAAATGTATGCAGCAATTCGTACTTTCTTGGCCCTTGTAACATTACCGAGCACTGTTAGTCGTTGAAATATAAATAATACCTCTAAATTTTTCTGTCGCACTGTTGGTAATGAAACGCTATGTGCTTTAAACCATTTTGTACTATATGTTTTATATTACTTCCGCTAGATTAGTGCATTCTTTAGTTTTTCAAATACGTAGGAAGAGAGATGTTGGTGCAGCAGTACGTAAATCATGTACAGTAGCTTCCGTGCTTTCTTTCAGGCTTCAAATTGCAAGTACAGAATTTAATCGCTAAATTCTTACAGAAGGCGTTGGGGGAGGGGCACTTGGCGAATGCATCCTGGATAGCAGCAGTATGGCGTCCTTCTGGTGCACGCTGTATTCACCTCCAGACTCCCACTTCTTACCCACGATCTTACCCGCTTGACTTGTTCTGTTGAAGTTTGGTTTACGTGTACTTATGGCTTTGACTCTGTTTTAACATTTGATTCATGATCAATTTTATGTTAATGAACTGAACGCTGTTGTTAACTAATTTTTGTGGTGGTGTCATATAAAGGATGGTCCAGTCTCTTTGAAGTGTGCACATTGGCTGCTGGGAATACTGTCAGCCGTTTGACCTTTTGCTATTGTCCAGACACTGAAGCAAATAATGTAATTGCTAATAATGTAATACATTTTATTGCATGTAAAGCAGAGTAAAATGATATTTTGATTAATTTCTATGCAGGATAAGTTGTTGGCATGTTTCTTTCTTTGTCTGTTCTTAATTGTCTAGTTTCCTAAATGCTGCTCTAAGAATCTAAAGCCTGTCTTATACTGTGCTTTCCAGAATTAAGTCACACATTGCTGTCTGCTTGATCTTTCCTATATTGTTTGTTCTTTAGAAATAAGTGATACTACAGGATCATCCTCATCTACACATCCTTGCCGTTGAAGTGAATACTGCATGTAATGCTTTAAAATTTGTCTCCAATTCCTATCTCGTCTTTCACTGTTCCTGCTGTTTCATTTTATTTGTGTTCTTTTACTTGTAATCCTGAAGTTGAAATAAAATTCACAATACTGCTAAGTGCAATTAATAAAACTTATTTGTAAGTTTGATAGTTAGTAGGGTTCTACTGGTTTGGCGCAGTGGTGCAACTACCAGAGCTGCTGCCCTAGCTTCAGTGCACCAGATTAATGAGAGATCTCCTGTGCTGTTAGTACGGAATTTTTACATCCTCCCAAAGACTTCTTCAGTGCTATTGTGTCCTCCCACATCCCTATGATGGAAAGATAAGAAGGTTGCCCCTAGTCTGTAGGTAAGTAGTAGTATCTGTGATTAGCGTGGGGGTGGGGTTAGTTGAGAAGAATGCAGGGAGAATAGAGTGTGATTAGTGTAAATGTGTGTTTCCTGGTTGGCGTGGGCAGGATGGGTGTACTTATTTGGAGATGGAGCACAG
Source organism: Mobula birostris (assembly GCF_030028105.1). NCBI lineage: Eukaryota > Metazoa > Chordata > Chondrichthyes > Myliobatiformes > Myliobatidae > Mobula > Mobula birostris. The sequence continues at coordinate 61,522,728 of NC_092381.1, read as the reverse complement.
AAGCAGGCCTGTGCCTCCCAGTTACACCCGTGTGACCAATTAACCTGTACATCCTTGGAATGTGGGGCAAAAGTCACTTACAGACAGTGGGAGAATGTACAAACTGCTTAAGACAGTGGGTGAATGGAGACACTGGAATAGTATTACGCTGACTGTACTTTGAAGAGCTAGTTTTCATTCTGTATAATTCTATGGCTCTGTTAATTGTACATTACATACTTTAAAAAGAAATATTGTTAAACACATGGGAGTCAACCTATCTTCAAAGAAAGCATTTACATTTCTGTTTTATCTTTCCACTTGCTTACATGACAATGGTTCCAAAAAATACTCAAGAAGCCCAACACAATCCAGAGCAAAGCAGAAGAATTAATTGGAACTGTGTCCACCAAGCTAAGTGTTGATTCCTTTCACAGCTGAGCCACAGTAGCTGCAGAGTGCACCATCTGCAGAACACTTTGCAGTTTCCTGCCTCGGCACTCTGGCAGCACTTTGTAAACCCACAAATTTTGTCAACACAGACTGGGTGGCAGGTGTGTGGGAACATTAGTGTTGGCTGCCCTCTTCGGTTGTGCAAACTCATGCTGTTATTGTCACTGGGTCTAAGTTCTGGGCTTCACTACCCAATGACAAGGTAGAAAGTGAAAGGTGAAACTGCAGGAGGAGGGGTGAAGTCAACTGGTGAAAGAGATATAGGGCTAGAGAATGGGGAATCTGATAGGGGACCAAGGCCATAGAAGAAAGGGAAGGGGGAGGAGCACCAGAGGGAGGTGATGGGCAGGTAAGGAGATGCAGTGAGCAAGGGGAATGGTGAAGGGAGGGGGGCATTACCAAAGGTTCAAGAAATCGATGTTCATGCCATCAGGTTGGAGGCTGCCCAGACAGAATATAAGGCGTTGCTCTTTCAACCTGAGTGTGGCCTCATCACGACAGTAGAGGAGGCCACGGATTGACATGTCGGAACGGGAATGGGAATTGGAATTAAAATGGGCCACTGGGAGATCGTGCTTTTTCTAGAAGATGGAGCATAGGTGCTCAGTGAAGTGGTCCCCAATCTACACTGGGTCTCACCGATATACAGGCGGCCCCTCCGGGAGCACCACATACAGTATATGATTCCAACAGACTCGCAGGTGAAGTATCACCTCACCTGGAAGGACTGTTTGGGGCCCTGAATGGTAGTAAGGAAGGAGGTGTAGGGGCAGGTGTAGCGCTTGTTCCACTTGCAAGGGTAATCGCCAGGAAGGGAGATCAGTGGGGAGGGACGAATGGACAAGGGAGTTGCGTAGGGAAAGATCCCCGTGGAAAGTGGAAATTTGGAGGGGGGGAGAAGATGTGCTTGGTGGTGGTAGACCCATTGCTTTTACTTATTCCTGCCCACTGAATTTGTATATACAGACTTTGACCTGGTTTTATTCCCCCTGGTTCAGTCCCATCCTATCTGCATACGTGACACTTCACACACTCTTGAATTTTTTAGTGATTTCAAGTTTCCTGGCCCCGATCATCTTATTTTCAATATGGATGTTCCAGCTATGCCTGCTTTTTTTATTGGCTATGTAGAACAGTCGGTATGTTCTAAGCCTACACTGGTATCATTCTCCAACTTTTCCTATGCTACACGGATGACTGCATTGGTGCAGCTTCCTACACCAATGCAGAGCTCGTCGACTTCAACTTTGCCTCCATCTTTCACCCCGCCCTCAAATTTACCTGCTTCATTTCTGCCACCTCCCTCCCCTTTCTCGATCTTACTGCCTCTACTTCTGGAGACAGCTTATCTACCAATGTCTTTTATAAACACAGTTATTTTCACAGCTACCTGGACTATACCCCTTTCCACCCTGTTACTTGTAAAAATGTTATCTCCCTCTTTCAATTCCTCCGTCTCCACTGCATCGGCTCTCAGGATGAGGCCTTTCATTCCAGAACTAAGGAGATGTCCTCCTCCTTCAAAGGAAGAAGGTTCTTGTCCTCCACAATCAACACTGCCCTCAACCACATCTCTTCCATTTCGTGCATCCTTATGCCACCCTACCAGGGATAGAGTTCCCCTTGTCCTCACAAGCCTCTGCGGCAAGCACATAATTCTCCGTAATTTCTACCATCTTCAGTGGGATTCCACCACCTTTCCTTTCCCCCAGGTTTTGCTTTCTACGGGGATTACTCCCTATGCAACTCCCTTGTCTATTCATCCCTCCCCATTGATCTCCCTCCTGGCACTTATCCTTGCAAGCTGAACAAGTGCTACACCTGCCCCTCACTGCCATTCAGGACCCCAAATATGCCTTCCAAGTGAGGCGACGCTTCACCAGAGAGTCTGTTCGGGTCGTGTACTCTATCTGATGCTCCTGGTGCAACTTCCTGTATATCGGTGAGACCTGATGTGGATTGGGAGACCACTTCGCCAAGCACTTCCGCTCCTTCTGCCTGAAAAAGTGGGATTTCCCAATGGCCACCCATTTTAATTCCACTTCCCATTCCCATTCCGACATGTCAGCCCATAGCCTCCTCTACTGTCGTGATGAGGCCACACTCAGGTTGGAGGAACAACACTTTGTATTCCGTCTGGGTAGACTCCACTCTGATGGCATGAACGTAGAATTCTCGAACTTCTGGTAATTGCCTACCACCTCTTCTTCACTATTCCCTGTTCCCATTTCCCCCTCTCTCCTTACCTGCCCATCATCTCCCTCTGGTGCTCCTACATCTTCAATTTCTTCCATAGCCTTCTGTCCTCTACTATTACACTTCTCCTTCTCCAGCCCTTTATCTGTTTCACCAATCGACTTGCCAGCTCTTCACTCACCCCTCTTTCCTCTCGGTTTCACTTGTCACCTGCTGCTACCTTGTATTTCTTCCTCCCCTCCCCCTACCTTCTTACTCTGACTTCTCATCTTTTTTCTCCAGTCTTGATGAAGAGGCTTAGCCTGAAACATTGATTGTTTACTGTTTTCCATAGATACTGCCTAGCCTGCTGAGTTCCTCCAGCATTTTGTTTGTGTTGCTTGGATTTCCAGCATCTGCAGCTTTTCTGTTGTTTGAGGTAAAACCAATTACAGCCACTGAAGCAATTGTAATTTAAGCTGCAGTGATGTTGGCCTGGCTTCGTTGGTAGTTCTCTTGGATTTAAAGTTAAGGATAGTTACGTAAACCACACCTAAACACTTGAACACTAAGAATTATGTCTGTCCTTGTTGAAAGTCCCAGGCCCAAACATCTCTTCAAGCTTGGATGCCTTGTGGCCATTAAATGATTTAAAAAAAAGCTCAGTGACCTCAAATCATGTCTCCTTCCCCCTTTGCATATTTTCTTTCATTTCCACCTTCCCCATCACCTGGGCTCTCCTATTACCTGCCAGCTTGCACCTCCCCCGCACCCTACCATTTTTTAATGTCTTCTGCCCTCTTCTGTTCTTGATGAAAAGCCTTGGTTCAAAACATTGACAGTTTATTTCCCTCCATAGATGCTATCTGACCTTTTGAGTTTCTCCATCATTTTGTGTGTGTTTGCTCAAGATTTCCAGCATCCGCAGAATCTCTTGTCTCTCAAGTCACATCCAGCTACCACAGCTACAGAACAGGGCACAATCTTGCAGTGGTGGCGAAATGAAGGATGAATTATGTCGAAGATGTGGGCAGACAGCGATATTTGGCCTATTCATTTTAATAGGACATCAATTCAAGAGAAAATGGCACTTAGGATTAACTTGTAATCATAATCATGTGTAAAAGTTTGTTACACCAAAGTTTATTCATTTTGTGCAGCTGAGGAAGCAGGGCCAACTGTATGTGATTTAAAAAATATAAAAGCAAACAGGAGATAACTTGTCTTTCAGCAGAACTCACGGAATTATAAAGTCCGTTTGTGGAATGTTTTTGGAGATAATGGATCTAGATTCAGGGCTGTCTTCATAACAACAATAGTAGCTCCAGGGTCAGTCAGGGTCCTGGGTCAGAGCACAGATGGAACCAAGTACTGTAATGAGGCCCGGCTGAGAGGCCACCACATCCATCAGAAGAAGAGGAATTTACATGAGTTGTTCATGATGTCTGAAGTAACTGATATACACCTGTAACTGGTAGGTTTAATGATAACTAGACAGTTGAGGATTAGTTAAACTATATTTTGTCTCAATGAATGCTCAGAAAAGATTTTTCTATACTACTGATGCTTGTCCTCTGTGCAGCAGATGAATAAATACTTCTGTTTGGTTTGAGTACAGACTTCTGTGAATAATTATACTCAGCACACTTCACAAAACATAGATGGACCTTTTTTTTTTGGAAATGGAGACAGCTGTAAATGAAGGACATGTGGTACTGTACCAGCTCCAAGACAGACTTAATGCATATATTTTGGGTACCAGATTGTGAACCTAGAATAGCAAATCATAGTGTCTGTGCATAGAATTGTTATCAGAGCAGTGTTTGAACAAAAAGAATGAGTAATACAAATTAGACTTTCTGGATAATTGTGTAAAGTGATTGCATGTGACAATCATCACTGAAGCCAGATAACAGAAACATGCGGTACACAATGGGCCATTCCGACAACGCCAACCATGATGCCTATCTAAGAGTAGCGGGGTAATGACCCTAATACAGGCAAATGGCTAATCCTATTTGACAGTATTGGGGTCATTATCCCTTTACCTTTTCCTATCAAGTATCTGTCCAATACCTTTTAAGTATTGTTATAGTACCTGCCCCCACTATCTCCTCAGGTAGCATGGTCCAAATATTCACTACCTGTTGTGTGGAAAGAATCACCCCTGAGATCTGTAAATATTTCCCTCTCACCTTAAACCTTTTCCCTCTAATTCTAGAGTCTCCTGACCTGGGAAAATGGTTCTGACTCTCCCATCTATGCAACCCCCTCCACTTTCCACAGGGATTACTCCCTCTGTGACTCCCTTGTCCATTCATCCTTCCCCACTAATCTCCCTCCTGGCACTTCACCCTGCAAGCAGCCCCAGTGCCATACCTGCCCATACACCACCTCCCTCCTCTCTACTCAGGGCCCCAAACAGGTGAGGCAACACGTCTGCGAATCTGCTGGTGTCATCTGTCGTGTCCGGTGCTCCCGATGTGGCCTCTTCAACATTGGTGAGACCCGTCGTAAATTGGGCGACTGCTTCGTCGAGCACCTCCGCAAGCAAAACTTCCTGGTGGCCAAATGTTTTAATTTCGATTCTCATTCCGACACGTCGGTCCATGGCCCTCTCTTGTACCAAGATGGGGCCCTCCGCAGGGTGAAGGAGCAAAACCTTAAATTCTTTCTTGGTACCCTCCAGCCTGTTGGCATGAATATTGATTTCTCCTTCCAGTAAAGCAAATCCCCCTCCCCCTTTTTATTCCCTACTCTGACCTTGTACTACTTCTCACCTGCCTATAGATTCCCCCTGGGTCCCCCCATCCTCCCCCTTCTCCTGTGGTCTACACTTCTCTCCTATCAGATTCCTTCCTCTCACCCACCTGGCTTCACTTATCACCTTCCAGCTAGCCTTTTTCCCCTCCCCCCCCAAACCTTTTTATTCTGGCATCTTCCCCCTTCCTTCTCAGTCCTGAGGAAGGATCACAGCCCAAAGCACTGGCTGATTTATTTCCCTAGGTGCTGCCTGACCTGCTGAGATCTTCCAGCATTTTGTTTGTGTTGCCCATCTATGTCCTTCTGTAATTTCACAAGTCTCAAATGATTCATCCTTCAGCCTTCTACTTTCCAGTGAGGTTAAACCCACCCTAACCAATTTCCTCCATTCCAGGAAACATCTTTTCTACACTCCCTCTGTTGTTAATAATGTGATCCTCGTAATGTGGTGACCACAATTGTACACAGTATTCTTGGTGTAGCCTAACCAATTTCTGCCCGACTTTCCATCTGATTTAAGTCCTGCTGTTGCTTTGAAATACCATGCTACAATGGTATTTTCTTTATCCACAAAGAGTTTCACAAACCTGAAAGGTTTGATAGATTTGCTCTGACAGTGTTTATTGAGCAGGATGCAGTGATACCGCTATACTAATAGTTACTGGTTGAGATCAGTATTTGCCTGGAAACAGCACTGTCAGTATCAAGTTGGACAGCAATCTTCTCATTGTTCACCATCCTGTTCAAATGCAACTGTTTGTGGCATGAGCAGGGATTTCATTGTTGGCATCAGAACTTTGAATGTTACAGAAGAGTGGAGGAATTTCTAAGAGGTATTTCTAAAAATGGACCCAAGGCAGTTTAGTTTCAACTTTTGCACCATCATTTGGCATGAAATGCTGTTGTCTGCTTTGTTAAACTTGAGGTGCAAATTATTACATATCGGTTGGACTCTGCAATCAGAGATTTTTTATTATATCATTTGTATTGATACAAATGGAAGCTAAAAACATTGATACAAACTCTGGATTGCATGAGCTCCTAAATTTATATTTGTGATTGGCATACCAAAGGATAGGCATTTTTTTTTCTTCTGCAGCACCTTTCGTGAAATTAATGATGCCCTAGATGGTCCTACCATGTTCTGGATATGGGGAGGCATGGTGACAATAACTCAAAAAGAGCAAGTTGTTTCAGTGATGTTGTTTGAAAGACAAATACTGATGAGAACTTTAGATGAGTTCTGTTGTTTTACCTGGCTAGGGCTCTTAGTCTTAAGATATAGTGTTGTCAATGAAGGGCTATAAAGAGAAAGCTCTTGAGTTTTCAGTTGAAAATCTTTGCTGTCTTTGTGTTCTGGATGCTTGATTATCATGCATGTTCAAGACTGAAATGTGTTTATGGATATTTTGGAGGAAACTAGGTAGACCTGAGAGCAGAGAAGGAGGAATTGAGGTGGAAGATCAGCCTTGATATTAAATGGTGAGTCAACTGATCCATCCCTTTTACATTTTTAGGGCTTTTTTTCTCTTTGTTACTGTCGTATAGCTGAAAAGTTGAGAATCTGTTATTTTTCTGAAGTCAAAACTAATTCATTTTCATAATATTTTGCCCATTTTCATAATTTCAGTGGTCTGGAATATATTACTTTTGTGATCTCATGCTTTATAGTGCTGCTTTCTAAAGACTTAAAATTTAAGCTTGTTTTGTTCTTCATAGTTTTCATTCTTGGTAATAGTGGGACATAGGTTGAGGAGGGTACATACATATATATCTCTGACATTTATTGTCCAACCCTAATTATCCTGTCAGTGCCAATGGAGTTAAAAGTGAACCATATAGGTTTGTCTGGGGTCGTATTTGGGCTAGGCAATATGAGTGAGGATGGCAGATTTCCTTCCTGAAGGTCATTATTGGACAAAATCAGATTTTTTTTACGAACAAGTGTAAAATTACCATTGTTGAGGGAAGATTTTTAAAATACTGTACTTTTGTTTAAGAAGAATATAAGATCCTCATCTGCATGGAAGTATTTCTGGAACAATAGTCCAAAAACAATTGCTGGTCCAGGATCTTAAATGCTACTGCACCGCACCAAGATTGAAAAATATCTGTAAAATCTGCTTTTTGATAATCTCATGGGATATTTTTCAAAGTTTATTATTGATTAAAATTGTCATAAACTTGGTATTATGCACCAAACTATAGTTCTACAAGTTGATTGATATAGGGAGCAAGAAAATATCATAGTTATGGTATGTTTATGAAGAGTGAAAAATTATTTTGAAGTGAAAATTTTTCTGCGTGTTAGAAACTGATACGGCTAAGTGTTCATTTGGGTAAATTCTTTGCGACATTAAAACTTAGTTACGTTATAATTAATATTCAGGAAAAAAGTGAAGTGAAAGAAGTGTCAAATTACCCAATTCAAGTAGTGTACAGATAGTTGGGGCAATTTAATATTGCAAATTAGGACATTATGGATGCACTCATTTAGTCTGTATCTCAATTGATGTGTCGTCCCTCAATCATCCCTGTCACTGAATTCTCCCCATCTCCTCCTCCTATGACACCTTCCATGTCTTCTTGGAATCCCCTCCAGCTTTTAAAATCTCATCCATCTAAGAGTAAAAATAATTGTTTCCTCTTGAAGTTGAATGTGGTTGCCATTCATGTAAAAACAGGGAATATCTGCGGTCATTGGGCCAATTCCCTGAAGTTACAGCACATCCCTGTTAGTTAATTTGAAAGTACCATTTTTCACCTTATTCAGTTAATATCACTAAATTTTTGCACTGAAATAAAGTTAACCTAAGCACTGATGGTGAGATAAACCCAAATGCCTTCTCAAGTATCCAGCAGGAACACATTAAAAATAACATGATTTCAACCAAGTTCTTGTGTGCGATTGGTATACTGTGCAATATGCAGCTATCGAGTGACCCTATTTTCAATGTTGAAATGCCATAAAGCCAGAATTGAAATATATCACAGGCTTTTGTGCTCTCATGTTGTAGGATTATGTGTTTTTTCCTTTGAATCTTAATAATTTCGACAGTAAGGATCATAAAAATAAGGATCATTGCAATGAAAAATACACAAAATGCTGAAGGATCTCAGCAAGTCAGGCAGCATTTATGGAGCAGACTGAACAGTGGGCGTTTTGGGCTGAGATCATTCATCAGGACTAGAAAGGAGGGGGGCAGAAACCAGAATAAGGGGAAATACAAGCTGGCAGGTTTTATGTAACCACCTGCCTGACTTGCTGAGTTCCTCCAGTATTTTGTGTGTGTTGTCAATATTTACAGAATCTGCAGAATCTCTCTTAATGACTTGCAATGAGCAATGTTTTCATCGACTGCAACACAGTTTTGAGAATACAAATATTTTCTGTGAAAGAACAAATGTTGAGTAGAAAGAAATTTTCTTGGTGTGACTTGTGCCACACAGAAGAATCTGGTATGAAGAGAATGATAAAAGTGTCACTCTGCTCCCTATGGCCTCTCAGTTTGAAGTCCAAATTTAGAACGGGCTCTGAATTTCCTGCATTTCTCCAGGTGGCACAATGTGCCGGTGGGATTCTGGCCCCCTTTAGCAGGAATTGCAAGCACTGAGTTTGGGGGAAGAGTACGTTTGAGTTGCCAGTTGTTCGGTCATGGTAATAGCATAGAGCTCATCCTGAACTGATTCCATGTAATAGAAAATGTGCCAACAACAACAACGCCTGTTCAAGTAGTGTCCACAGCACAGTCAAATTTCATGATACAGACTCCACCAGTGGGTGAAATGTAGAGGGATATATCACCTTCCAAACTACCTACTCACTCAACTACTTCCAGCCTACTAGTGGCAGAATCCATGGGTCCATCATTAGCCTTACCTGCTACTTCAGACCCCACAAGTCTGAGGGAAAGCAAGTTATTTTGGCTCAGCCAGTCTGCTGAATGAGAAGATCTGCTGAGGCTACTGTATCTATTAAATATCAAACATTGATTTTCATCGAGAGAGGGGACGTTGAAATCTGGAGCAACAAACCGTCAGTTGGAGGAACTCGGTCCTGGTGCAGCATGCTGCTCAGTTCACCGAGTGGAGAGGGAAGATGACCAACATAGAGGCAGGGTGGGGGTGAGATCAGCCAAGGGACTGTAGGTGATTGGACAAAGGCTGGATAAAGGATAATAGGCAGATGGAGCCAGGCAGGAGAGGGCAAGGAGTGGAGATGGGAGACAGGCAGGTGGGTGATAGATAGGGGCAGACACAAGGCTGGTGGAGCCAGATGGTGAAGGTGAAGTTAGCAGCTGGTGGATGCTAAGTGGAAAACAAAGGCTGTAATCAGATAAGTGAAGAAGATAATGGTAACAATTAAGCGAGAATTGAAGGAGAGGCGGAACTAAACAGGGGAAGTCAGGGGATCCATGTTTAAAACTGGTGGAAGCAACCAGGAGGGGGAAGGCGAGGAAGGCTATAACCAGACCAGAGGTGAACTTGAAGTGGGGAGGAATAGGTAAAACAGCAATAAAGGTCACCTCAAATTGGAAAACTTGCCGTTCGTGCCATTGGGTTGCACAGTACCCAGGCAGAATATGGAGTGTTGTTACTGTAGTTTGTGTTGAGCTCTACCTTGACAGTGCTGAAGGCCAAGGATACACAGGTCAGTGTTGCAAGGGGAATTGAAATGGCAGTCACCTGGGGACTCAGGATAGACATGGTGGAGAGAGTACAGGTGGTCTGCAAATTAATTGTCCAGTCTGTGCTTTGTTTGCAGAAGTAGAGGAAGCCACATTTGGAGCACAGAGTGCAGTATACAAGGATAGAGGAGATGCACGTGATCCATACCTCACCTGGAAGGGTGTTTGTGTCTCCGGATGGTGGTGAGTGAGGAGTAGGAGGAGGGGTAGGTAGAAGTGTTCTATCTTCTGCAGTTGCAGGGAGAAGTGCCATGAGTCAGGGAGTTTGGTTGAATGAACAGGCAAGGGAGTCACAGAGTGGTTTTTATGGAAGATGGATAGGATTGTGGAGGAAATGATGTGGCCAGTGGTGAGATCTCGTTGCAGCTGCAGAAAAGATGAAGCATTTGATTGAAATGTCATCAGTCAGCCCCACTTGTTACCATTATCTCCCAGTCTCTTCTCTTCCATGGCTTTGACCAGTGTTTCCTCTGTTGCATTCCTCTATTGTTAATATCAAAAGGTGTCAGACATCTTTGTCCTGAATTTGTGTGTTCTGGTGTTTGATTACTTCACAATAGTGATCAATTCAGTTGCAAGTATTGTGCATATATCTTTGATAATTACTGAGAGATATGTGAACAATAACTATATTTAAATGCTTGAAGCCATTAAGCAAAGGGTAGAAAACAATCACAGAAGAATATTACTCAAAAGATTGTTCAACCATGTTGACCATTATTGGCTCTTTGATAGAGTTACCAATTAATCTATCCCTTTCACTAGCTCTATAATTTTCTCTTTTCACATAGATGTAATTTTTTGTTGCTATTAGACATGCTTCTGTAACATCTCCATGTAATTAGTTGTTGATCACAACAACTCATTGTTTTAAAAGTGTCCTTTTACCAGTCATCGAATCATAGATCCATGTAACTGCATCTATTACTGGAAGCAATGGTTGCATCACCTGTATTTTAGCCCTTTTGAAGATTTTTGTGAGCCTAAATCAAATATCATTGCCATTATTTTCTTCCATACTGAAATTCCTATAATCCAGTTTTTGTTGCTTGCCTCATGTGGTAAACCAATTGTAAAACCTTGATGTATTCCCAATGTGCTCCTGCTGAAGTTTGACCAATGTCAAAAGGATTTAGCATAGCTTCCATCCTTTTGAATCCTCTTGCGTTATTAATAAGCAGAGAATTCTGTATAACTTGGCCTATGTCTTCCAAAGATTTGTTTACAAACAGCTGCATGCCCATCTTTCTCTCTACCACCTTCAGATTTGCCCTGGTAGGTTCACTTTGCCTCCTCCTAAATTTTTTAACCAAGATGTGATGCAGGTTGAGTACCCCTTATCTGAAATGCTTCGGGCTGGAGGTGTTTTGAATTTTGGGTTTTGGAATATATAATGTGATAGCTTAGGATTGCCATTATTTCTGGGTCTGAATTTATCTGCTACCGGTAAGCAGTCTTTGTCTTACACTTGTTCATCATACCTATGTACTTAACAGTAAAAATTATTGCATACCATTAATATAATGAAAATATAATGTGTACAGGGTAACAAAAGCAGCACAGCGGCATCAGGAGAGTAGCTGAATTAGCTTTTGAACAAGAAACAACGACAGGCTTTCAGTCTCCACCTAAGATGCTGTGTTTTGATTAAAAGGTTACAGTACACTCAGCATTGTAGACTTGTTAGGGTGTTAGATTTTCATCAGCGACGATCTGGACAAACTCAATGAATTTTTCTGCTGCTTCATGATCAGTAGGTGCTTTATCTTTTAATTTAAAAAAAAATTGAATCTGTGCCTTTTCTTAAATTCTGCAGCCAGCTGCTGAACACTTACAATTACCTTAAATTTTCAGTTTGTCGTGACAGATCATTGCTTGCTTCATGATCAGTATACCATGGAGTGACATGTGTTCGCTCCGATGCAGAGGAATCCACTCTTTCAATACACGATCAAGATCTTCAGTTTTTGCTTTATGCAGTGTTTTTCAATTTTTCACTAACTTCTCTGCATACATATGTGAGATCACTTGTCAGAACTGTGTGTTGCACAGAAACCTGTGCATCCCCTGGGAGCATTCCCAGTGCCCCGTGGAACTTTCCATTTGTGATACCATGTCAGAGCTCAAAAAATGTTTCAGATTTTGGAGGTTTTCGGATTTTGGATTCTTGGATAAGGGATACTTAACCTATAGTTCAGAGCGGCCTATGTTGAACTACATCAGCCATGTCCTTTCCCAGTTGATGTCCTCCACAAGGTTAATAATATCACCTTAAATTTAGTAATACATAGATAGTTATTTGGTAATAGGGGAGAAGTTTCTTTCAGGAACTGTTATAGAAACCCCTTCAGACTGAAAAGCACTGCTTAATAATTAATAATACAGGTTTAAGTGCAGATCTATTGATGTTGCACAGTTGGGAGGTCTTAATGGTGATTCCACTGCTCTCCAGGGTAGAGAATTCCAAAATTCATCACCCTATCAAGTGAAGGAATTTATCCTTTTCTTAGTCCTAAATGCACACCCCTTATTCTCAAACTGTTTTCCCTGGTCCTTGTTTCCCCTGCTTGAAGAAGTCATTGTCCTTGTATCTAGGCTGTCAAGTTCTTTTAAGTTTCAATTAGATCTCCTCTCATTCTCTGCTTTCAGTAACTTCTGTGCAAGCACACCTCAGTCTTCTTGAACATTTAATTTCTCAGCTGACTAATACTCTTTTAAAGCTTTTTTTTGCATCCTCATCCATTCTCTTACAGGTATAGCAAACTGACTTGATTTTCTCTGTCTAGAGTAAATTTCTCTAATCTTATGAGATAAAATTTGGATTTTGCAGCTAGTTGCTTAAAATGCCCAATAATGCAAAAGGTAGTAAATATCTTTCATTTTCATTTAAAACGAGCCTGTTGTCCTACTGCAAAATTTAATGTTATAGATTTAATTTAGAAAGGAATTTATAGCTCTAAATTTCAGAATTGTTAAATTTGATTGTGTGGTAATTCATAGGGGTTTATATAGATTCAATAATACTTTTCACTATTTTGATAGGAATAGCTATGTTATAATTAAAAAGCAATGCAACTGTTGACTAGTTTGATAACTGAGGTATTTAAAAAGAACATATAACTAAGTTTTGAGGATATTATTTCTGTTGATTAACAACCCTGTATTTCTTGTTTTTTAAAGGCAAAGAATATCTTCTTCGTGTTTTCTCGGCCTTTTCAGTTTGCCCCAAGGAATTCCAATTTCTGAACTTTTTAGAGATACTGAAGTTATTGATTTTCTTTCAGTATCTTGAACTCGCCCTGAATTGCTGGAAATAGATTATTAAGATACATTATGGTCCATCTGGTGCTTTCTCAGGTACCTCTTCTCAAGATGTGGAACCCACTTTTGGGAGTGGACTGCTCGATATGGTAAAAGGAGGAGCTGGAAGACTCTTCAGCAACTTAAAGGACAACCTGAAAGATACCTCCTCAAAGGTCATACAATCTGTAGCCAGGTAAATATTTGGAAGTACTGGAGGAACAATGCATGCAAAGTGAAAGCTACACCAATTCTCTGATGTTGAGGGTTCGTTAATTTGTTGAGCCACAAATGATTTAAGTCCTTAAATATTGAAGGGTAGTATAAATGTAACCTTAGAAATGCCATTAAATCTGCTCCTGTATATTTATAAAGATATATAACTTGTGCGTATTTTGCTTAAATTGATCTCCATTCTTGTTAACTTTGTGAGTAGCAAATCTAAAGTTATGTCTATGTGCAAACCAATTTAAGAAAACACGATCACCTTGCCTATAATGTACAAAGAAAATTACTAAGCTTAATTAAATAACTGGATAAATATGTATATGAAATTTTGGTATGATACATAGAGATTGTTCAGTCCATTGTAGGATGTGGAATATATTCCTGAGAGAAGATGTGGATCCTGTTGTTTTTATCTTTTATGAAAAGTCAGTGTACTCTTTGAAACAGTGATCTCTCACTTTACATTACATTTTCTTGTCATATAGAAGTAATATATATATGCAGGCCATCCAGATGATCCTGCTCCTGTCAGTTTTATTCCTTTGTATCCTTTTCTCCATCACATATCTATCAGTACCCTTCTGTATCACCTGCTATCTGTCTACCCTATGGGTAATTACAGTTTGTTTTGTGATGTGGCAAGAAACCAGAACATCTGTAAGAAATCAGGCAGTCACAAGAATGTGCAAAATCCACCCAGACAGCATCTGAGGTTTGGGCCCAATTTGGACTGTTGCACCTGTGTGCTATTTGTTGCAAACTAAATCCAGGTTTTGGGGACATGAAGGTTTATCTGCAGCTTGCCTTGTGGAATAAGGAAAAACTCTTTAGTTGTTACTTAGGCTGTTAAAGTTTTTTTTTCTTAATCCTCCTACTGCAAGTGTTTAAATTCCTTTTTTCCCTTTCCTAAAAGATTTTCAGAATTATGTTGAAGTACAAATTTTAAAGAGTCAAGCTTATAAAAAAAAGTTTTTTTAAAAAAAGAAAGCAGATTTAGGGCTTTGAAATATGCTTTGAAGGTTAATGGGCCACTGGTAGAATATAATAAGTCTTCACCTCTTTCAGGCGCGACGAGAATGATCATATGACTTGGCTTAGACTTCTCAAAAATTTGTTTTTCTTACAGGTTAAGATTACCCTACTCCCCCAGCTCTTTAACATCAAAAATCAGGACTTTAGAAAGGCTTAAATAAGGCTCTCTAGAGAAAATGGGTAGTTTTTCATAATTTTCCTTATTTATTGCAATTTTATTAATTGCGGTCTGATTATAATTGATATATATACTGTATTCACTTGTCTAAAATAAAAGCAATTTACTTGCCTCATACTAAAATTCTTTATGCCAAATCTTGGGGTGGACCAACTAAGAGGAAGCATGCGAAGGATGTCAGTTTGGGTCATGTGGATTCTGTTAACACATTGGTTTTATGCTGCTATACCCCTAAATCTACTGAAAGGAGTATTTAAAGCTTCCCCTTGGATGCATGGCATACAAAGTGATGCTGACCTGAGAGAGTGATCATGGCATGCCTGGAAATGAACTGACTGTTCATTTGAACACTAATTGAACGTTAACATGTAACGTTAAATCTGTGTCTGCCTCCACAGAGATGTCATGATCTAATTAGTATTTACAGCTAGTAGTTATGTTGTGACATTTAGACCATTTGCTAAGTTGGTTATCAGAGCTCAACATATTGAGAGTGATTTAAAAAAATCTCAAGCAAATAATATTCTTGTAGGAAAGACCTCTCTATTAACCAAAATGGAATAAATCAGCTGACATTTGTAAAGGAATTAAATTCGTTATACAAAGCGAATCTTGTCCCCTCTCAGTAGCATGAAAATGAAGACCAGAATTTGCAGTCAGACTAAACTCTTAAGGTTTAGATGTTTTGAACAGTGATTGCTGCCCAAGCAACTTGGCAGTGGAAACAGGAAAATATCAGCCAACGCATTTCTTCCTGATTATTCTGCAATGGCTGTCAGAGAGAATAGCTCGCCCTAACCAATGTCACAACTCCGGTTATTGTGAGACTTTTGTACGGGGAAGGGTAGGGCCAATCAAATTTAAATTTCATAAATATTTTGGAGCATTCTAGCAGATTAATCTGACTTCTGACATTAGAAAAGGTCAAGCAATCGAGGAATGATCCAGCTCAGTGAATGAGCTGCTTACAATGCAGACAAACTACACTGCATTTGAAATGATTTTGGCAGTTTTCACTTGGTGTGGTGGGCATGAGTCCAGTCTGCAAAGGTGCCTCTTCTTTCTGCAAAGTTTCGGCAATTGGCAATAATTTCAATCAGAGGCAGTGATTTTGAGTTGTGCTGTTGTGGCAAGGATCCGTGCTACTTAACTCTGGAGTGGATAATGTAGATGACATTTCATATGATTTTAGGAGGAGAAGCTGTCTTCATAGTTTTGATCTTAAGTTCACTAATCAATCTTACACCCTGCCAGAAAACAATATAACTCCAAAATTTTGTTCTGAAAGTTATGACCAAAAGTTCCAAGGTAAAGGCTACCAAAGTTTTAAGGTACCATCTGTTCATCAACTATCACGTTTTTTTTGTCCTACTTAGATTGATTACATGCTTCATAACAGCTTGATGCCTGTTTTTGAATTAGTTGGATAAAGTAAAATGAGTTTGTACTTTCCTCTCACCAAGCTTTCTTTCAAGAACTGTGCATGTGTACAAAAGCAGTTTCAGGAGATCAAGTGCAGGGGTGGGAGATCTTGACGATCTGTTTAAAAAGAAGGCAGGGAACTACCTGACTTGCTGCGTTCACCAGCAACTTCGTGTGTTGCAGGGAAGTACCAGGTTGCTGTTCATACAAGTTACTTGTTTTTATGTTGTACATTGACGCCATTGGAAGGAGAGGCAGTAAGAATTCTTAATTTCGCCTCATTTGACACTTATTCATGACACAGCAAACCACTAGGGGTAGACTTAGAATTTGATTGCATACAGCACAAAGACGTGGTATCTAACAAAGACAACGGGTGTCGCAATCATTTCTTCAGAACCTCAGACTTGCCTTCACTGCAGTCAGGGTCCCTTTTCCATCTGCTGAGTCTTGTTGCCTGCAGCTGCTGTCTCTGCCTCTCTCACACTGCAGACTTTGTATGCCCTTCTTCTTTCAACCTACATACATGTTTTCTACTAATTATTTCCAAATCGTAGTTTTGGTTATTATGAGCTTCATCATATCTGAACATTGAGGCATTTTGTATCATACTTTTTTACTCTTACACAGACAGAGCAACTCCTTTAGTAGAACTCCTGATAATTGTCTAGAATTCTGTCACATGCCATTTGCTTCAGTGATGTTGTCCTTTGAATGTTCAATGCCAGCCTTGTTTACTCTGTCTCTTATTCAGTGTTCTGGCTCTAGCTTTTTCACGAACCTTACTTTATTTGATCATTTGTAAGCTAACCCTTGAAGCACCTTCACTTACTCCAAAAGACTGAGGTTTGGTAAAATACTGAAAGGCTTTTATTCGCTGTACAATACGACCTCCACAGTGAGTGTCTGCCCCCGGACTGAGGGGGAGGGGCAAGGCGAACACCTTTATACAGGACTCTGTGGGAGGAGCCACCGGGGCAGTCAGCAGAGGGGTGTGTCCAGACAGGTAACCGAGTTACAACATATATACATGGTTTACCACAACCCTACTGGCAGATTTAATATACATATTCTGTCCCAGGTTTTCTCTGCCTTAGGCATCGCAGTTTAAATTAGTGTCCTGACTTTCACATCCTGCAAATCCCAAACATATTTCAGTTTCAGGACGTTTTTTGAAATTAGCATGACCTTTGACTTAACTGACCATTTGTTACTTGATCTCAATATCGTTTTAATATGGAGTTAATACTTGTTATATTTGTGTTTATGAACTTTGCACCACTCTTCCATTATAGCAACAATGCTGAGATAATAAGACCAGTCAGGAGCACTTTAATGTCGGCTTATGCATACCAATTATTTTACTGTTTGTTTAAGCTGCCTCTTGCAGGGTGATGGACTAATTTCACTAATGTTGGTATTGAATGCTTGAAACTTGTCTTTTTTTCCCTCTTTGCTGCATCCCATGTTCTTATTACAATATTTCAAATAATTTTCTATTAGTGAAAAAAATATATATATACATGCTTTAGCTAAACATTTAATTTGTTTTATTATAGTTATGCCAAGGGAGAACTTAATATTTCATACATCACATCAAGGTTAATAGGTACAGTAAATGTTCCTTTCATCTGTTATTTAAATGTTGAATCCAATTAAATTTTTCAATGCGGATCCTGTTTGAAAATGGATAAAGTAAAATGTTTCCCATTTATAACACATTCTTCTTGATCCAGCCAACTCATTTGGTAATGGAGTCGCATGGGGTTGCAAAAGTGATCATTTGACCTGTGCTGGTTTTTTTGGCCATTCCGATAAAAATGTCCACAGAATTGATAAATGCATATTTCATGGCTGTATAAAGTGCCAAGACTTTGTGATGCCTTATTCAGTTATGATGCTGTGCCATAACTCAGAGGAGGATGAGTTACCTGGTCTTTGTGGCTGAAAGTTCATCTTCACTGCGATGCACAGAGCTGTAACAATGAGTTTATAGATCATGTATCATACTGGGTTTTAGAAACTGATTTAAGAGAATAGAGATAATGTATGTAATGCAACCACCTCTTCAAGCTGCATGCTATAAATTGTCGTCACTCAATATAGTTAAATGGAGTCTGTGATGGATAAAGGTGTGAGGATTGGAAGGAAAGTGGGATACTTGGAGCTAAAGATCTTTGCTGAAGTCTTCAGTTTTAAAATGGGACGTTAAATTAAATCAGCTTTGCTTGTTGCTTGGTGGCTGGGGCGGGGTCAAAGTGCTTGGCAGAGATGGTGCTCAGAGCTTGTTGTCGGCGGCTCGAAGTTTTCGGACGGACTCAGAGTCAGCTGTGGTCGGGTGCTTCCTGGTGCTGCATCAGCAAGTTTGCAGCGCTGGAGGTTCATGGCAGGGAGAGTTTCTCCCTTCTACCGTCTGCGCGAGAAGATGGGGCTATCGGGACTTGAGAATTTTTACCATGCCCATGGTCTGCTCTTTATCAAATTACGGTATCGCTTTGCACTGTTGTAACTATATGTTATAATTATGTGGTTTTGTCAGTTTTAGTCTTGATTTGTCCTGTGTTTCTATGATACCTTTCTGGAGGAACATTGTATCATTTTTTAAATGTATGCTTTTCTAAATGATAATAAATGAAGACTCAGTGTCCTCATAATCTAATCTAATCTAAATTGAAATATGTGAAGGAGAAATACTGGTTTAATTCAATCTATTAAGAAGATTGTTATCAATCTGACAATAGTTTCCACTTTCTCTTAGTGATAACCTATCCTGCTGAAGGAGTGGAGTTGAGTTTCAAGAATCAGATTGATGATGTCCGATCGTTTTTGGATTCCCGGCACTTGGATCATTATACAATCTTTAATTTATCTCAGAAATCTTACAGAAGTGCCAAGTTTCATAACAGAGTAAGTATATGTTAATGATCTACTTCATGTGCCATTGGTTACAGCCACGTGCTGAGATAATTACTATTTTTCAGGAGTGTTTATAGGTAGGTTATTTAAAATGAATGTTTATCCATCTTTGGCCTTGCTGGTTAAATATAATTTAATGCTGCATACAGAATTCTCTTTTGACCCTGTTTTACTACTTGTCCGTTCCTCTTTGAATAGATATCTGAGTGCAGCTGGCCAGCTCGACAAGCTCCCAGTTTACACAACCTGTACGCAGTATGTAAGAATATGCATCACTGGCTACAGCAAAACCCCAAGAATGTCTGTGCTGTTCACTGTGTGGTAAGCTACAGCAAAACTAAGTAATATGAAAAGTTTGATGGAACATTGCCATTTACTGTTAAGAAATGTAGAAAAGGAAGTTTTTCAGTGCTGTCTGGGAGGGTGGGTTGATTAAAAAGTATGAACAATTTAAATGTGAATTATTTTGGCAAGTAAAAGGGGAATGTGAAAACTATTCTGGGACTTGTTGATCCACCACAGTCCAGTCTTCAGGCTTCTCTTAGGAAGCAATTGAGGTCAAAGATGATGTTTCCACTCCATTTCTGAGGCTTTGCAAGACACCTTGATGGGTGTGTGTGGGGGTTGTTTTCTTTTTTTTTTGTAATTTATTTTTTATTGAAGTTCATCATCAAACAAACATTTCCATAAGATGTATTTCAGATATTGTACATGTATATTATATAGTCATATTTGCCACAAATCTCCACATAATATTTATCTGATGTATACGCTTATAGAAAAGGGAGGAAAGAAAGAAGAAGCAAAAGGAGAAAACTATGTACAACACGAGGAATTCTGCAGATGTTGGAAATTCAAGCAACACACATCAAAGTTGCTGGTGAACGCTCTCATATCCCTTTTGCCAATCACCTGTCCAGCTCTTGGCTCCATCCCTCCCCCTCCTGTCTTCTCCTATCATTTTGGATCTCCCCCTCCCCCTCCCACTTTCAAATCTCTTACTAGCTCTTCCTTCAGTTAGTTCTGATGAAGGGTCTTGGCCCGAAACGTCGACTGTACCTCTTCCTAGAGATGCTGCCTGGCCTGCTGCGTTCACCAGCAACTTTGAAACTATGTACAAGTAGGGAGTGATTTTTTTTTTGAACAACATATTCATTGATTTGTGAGAATAAAATCAGGCCTATGAGGTGTTAGGTAGTTAAAGCATTTTTCCCCAGTATGAATCAAGTTGTTCCAACTTATGATTAATAGATGCTGTTATCTTCTCCATTTTGTAAATGTCCATTGTAATTTCCATTCATGCATTTAAAGTTGGGGTCTCCTGTGATAACCATTTCCTGATAAAAGTCTTTTTACCAGCCACCAGCAGTATATTCATTAAATATTTACTGTATATCTTTTCAACCATTCTTGAGGTATATACCCAAAATATATGGTCTTACTTTCTAAGGGTATTTCACATGTCTTGTGGGGCATTATGTATCCCGCTCCAATAGTCTTTGATAATGGAGCATTCCCAGAAAGTATGATAATGGTTTGCATTTTGATTTCCACAATTTCTCCAGCAAACAGGGGGGTTACTATCATAATGGAATTTCTGAGAGGGTGTAATAAAATACCTTATCAAGTTTTTCCATCTGAACTCCCTCCATTTCTGTGAACTGGTACACTTTCATTGATACCTCCATATTATTGCCCATTCTTCCTCAGATATAATTATCCCTCCTTTCTTCTCCCATTTTGTTTTAATGTATGAAGTCGAATATGCTTTAAGATTTGATAAACCCTTATACATGCTTGAAATGATTCTACTACCGTTATCTGAATTATATGCTTTTCTAAGTAGCTCTATCAAACATGTACTTGCCTTGTTTACATTTTTAACCATCCTATTAACATACTGTCGCATCTGTAATTACCGATAAAAGTCTTGTTTTTCTAATAAGTGTTTCTCTTTAAGCATTTCAAAACTGAACAGTATTCCTTCTTTCATTATATTGCAAAGGACTGTTATTCCTTTAGCTGTCCAGTCCTTAAATCTAGCATCCAGTTTACTCGGCGTAAAAATCCAAGTCATATGCACACCATTTAAGAGTTGCAATATCTCCCTCTAGTTTATATTCTTATATAATAATTTTCCATATTTTAAGAGTCCATTTCACCCATGGGTTACCAATAGTATTTATGTACCTTTGTAGGTTGTTATCAGCCAAAATTGCCTGTGGGGATGGGAAGTATCCCCTCCTCAAATGTTTTTCCATTGAGCGTCATATGATGGGTTGCACCAACATATCATAGCTCTCAGCTGTGCTGCAAAATAATAATTTCTAAGAGAAGGTAGGCCTCTTTTCCCCTCGCCCCACCTTTCCTTGGCTAATTGCAAAGTTTTGAGACAAACTCTAGACCTTTTACCTTGCCGTATATATCTTGATAACATTTTGTTCCATTCATTGAATTGATTTTGATTAATCTCTATTGGTAGGGTCTGAAAGAGATATAATAGTCTGGGCAGTATATTCATTTTAATAGATTCAATCCTTGAACTGAGACTAAAAAAAGGAATTAGGTTCCATCTTGTTATATTTTCCTTACTTTTTTTATATATAGGCTGGTAATTGCATTCTGATAATTTTGCCAAATCTTTTGGCATAATGACGCCCAAATGTTTGAAAGACTCTGTTTGCCATGCCCAGGGATATCTACTTTCAATTTCTCTTGATGGGCTATAGTTATATGAAATTGGGTTTTATCTATGTTGATCTTGTGTCCTGATAATTGACCATATTGTTCAAAGGATTGTATCAATTTAGGTAAAGAGTATGTTGGTTGCTCTAGGTAGATCAAAATGTCATCCGCGTAACAGACCAATTTACGCTCTGTCCCTTTAATAGTGATTCCCCTGATATCTTCATTTTGTCTGATGTAATGAGCTAATGGTTCCAGATATAATGTGAAGAGTAACGGTGACCATGCACAACCCTGTCTCGTGCCCCTTTCTAGGGTAAAACTATGTGATAAATATCCATTGATTTTAATGCTAGCAGTAGGGTTGTCATATAGTGCCTGTATATTTTTAATAATTGTGTCATGGAAACCAAATCTATGTAAAACTCTGTAATAAAAAAAAAAAAATTCCAATTAACTCAACGCCTTTTCAGTGTCCACGCTTATCACTATTGCTTCGGGTTTTTTTTATATATGATCCATAATGTGCAGTGTCCTTCATATATTGTCTTGTGTTTGGCGTTGTTGTATAACCCTTGTCAGATCATTATGTATCAGTGTGGGTAGAAATTCTTCTAATCGTTTGGCCATGATGGAAGTAAATAATTTATAATCTACATTAAGAACGGATATTGGTCTAAATGACCCACATTCCATTTTATCCTTGCCTTCTTTCGGTATAGCTGAGATTATCGCTTCCTTCCAGCTGGGTGGCATTTGTGCCTCTTTTAGAGCCCAGTTCAGTGTGGGGAGTAAGATAGGAATTAACTCATTTTTAAATTCTTTGTACCACTTTGCCATATACCCATCTGATCCTGGTGACTTGCTTAATTTAAGCCTACTAATTGCAGCTTTTAGTTCAACTTCACTTACATTAGCAGTCATTGTTCTATTTTGTTCTTCGCTTATGGTGGGTAACTCTAGAGAATTCAGGAAGGTCACTTTGGGTTATGCTTCCCCCTGGAACTTTGGAATATAGCGTTTTGTAAAACACTTCAAAAGGTTCTTGAATTTCCCTTAGCTAATTTTTTTTTTATCATTTTTGTTCTTGGATCCCTGATTCTATGAATTGTTTTTTCTGTTATCTTTTTTTTCAGTTTCCATGCCAGTATTTTCATAGACTTAGATCCAATTTCATAACGTCTCTGTTTCAGAAACATTAATTTTTTTCTGATTTCCTGTGTAGCCAAACTATTAATTTCATTCCTTATTTTTAAAATTTCCTCTAATATATCCTGTGCCAAATTCAATTTGTGTTTTTTTTCTAGTTCCTTCAGCCTATTTTGTAATTCCTCTGATGTTTTATTCCTTATTTTTTCTTATATGAAGGTATCACTATAACTTTCCCTCTTAAGACAGCCTTCAGAGTATCCCATAGAATGGGAGGTGAAACCTCTCCATTATCATTGAATTCTAAGTAAAGACCAATTTCTTTTTTAATTTGTTCCTTAAAGTAGGGATCATTGAGTATACTTGAATTTAGTTTCCAAATAGTATTCTTTGATTGTAGGTCAAAATCAACAGATAAATATATAGGTGCATGGTCACTTACATTTATTGTCCCAATTCCACAGGTGTTTATTTTGTCTTTGTTTTTTCCAAGTGTTAGGAAATAGTCTATTCTTGTATATACAGAATGGGGGGCAGGATAATGTCGGAGAAAAGGTCCCTCCATATATCAATTGGACCAACATCCTCAAAAAGTGTATTAACTTTCTTATGTAAGTATTTTGTTTCATAGGTTTTTCTATTGGAAGAGTCTAACTTTGGTTGTAACTGTAAATTCAAGTCTCCCCAGACCTTCTGTTTCCATTACAATAATGTTAGTAATTTTTTGAAAGAAACTAATATCACTTCCTGGGGGGGTGCGTATATATTCAATAGAGCAACTGGATTTCCATCTATATTCCCCATTACCAGAATATACCTGCACTCCTTAGCTCCCATTTCGAATGCTTTTTCCAAATTTAGCTTGCTTGAGATAAGAATAGCAACTCCTCTCCTATGTCCTGATTCATATGAGGAGAAAAACAAATCAGTGAAGCCCATTCTCTTTAGTTTTCCATGTTCATTATCACTTAAGTGAGTTTCCTGTAAACATACTATGTGGGCTTGTTCCTTTTTCATTTTGGATGGAATTTTACTTTGTCCTTAGCCATGTGTATTTATCTGTCAATACAGTATATCATTGAAATTGGCAGAATAAAACTTAATCGATCTATGCCCTGAACAAATAAGAGCCAAGAAAGGTGAATAATAAAAGAAAGGCAACAAAGGTGTGATTCCAAGGCTGAGGTCTCCAGTAGATGACCCTGGGTTGAGCTAGAGAAAAAGTCTAGCTCTGGGGGATAGCCCCTCCTACCTGTGAGTTGAGGGCCCCCATTGCAGTACCCAGAAAAAGTGAACAAATCTATGTCCATCACACAGAAAAGATTTCCCTGTGTATTCCTCCCATATATATATTCCCATTTAGGTGGGGAAAAAGGAGTGAATGAATGAATGAATAAAAAAAAATTGAGTAATATAAAATCCACTTTAAAATAAGAAGTATTTCTTGAGATGGGTATAGCACCGTCTATTTTTGCTTCCATTTAGCTTATCAACATTTTTTCTTTCTTTCTTTTTAAATCCTTTTATTACATTAGTACACACAGAGTAAAACATATAGCAACCAATACATTGTTACGATATAGATATACAAGAAATATTAATACAAATAAAACCAATGAAAACAACATAGGTTAGTTAAAAAGTAACAAGGTAATATAATTGTATATTCGTTTTCTATATAATGGTAAAGAGGAAAAAAAAACCCCGAAGAAACCACCCCCCCAAAAAAACTACGGTGCTACTAAGCTACGAAGCAAAGCAGTGGGCTAGCTAGGTAAATAGTAGACTTAACCAGATTAAACAATCACGTCCTCAAACCTGACCTCCATTAATAGCAGATAAAATCCACGAAGGGAGTATATATATGATAAGAGAGGAAAAAAATAGTTACATTAAATGAAAATATTGAATAAAAGATCTCCAGGTCTGTTCAAATTTAACTGAAGTATCATAAAGATTACTTCTGATTTTTTCCAAATTTAGACACAGAATTGTTTGAGAGAACCAGAAAAACATAGTTGGGGCATTAATCTCCTTCCAATGTTGTAAAATACACCTTTTCGCCATTAAAGTAAGAAATGCAATCATTTTACGTGCTGAGGGGGATAAATTACTGGAAGTTTTAGGTAATCCAAAGATAGCAGTCATAGGATGGGGAGAAATATCACTATTTAAAACCTTTGAAATAATATTAAAAATGTCTTTCCAAAAAGTTTCCAGAGTAGGACAAGACCAAAACATATGGGTCAGGGAGGCTATCTCGCCATGACATCTATTACAAAGAGGGTTAATATGAGAATAAAAACGAGCTAATTTATCTTTAGACATGTGTGCTCTGTGGACAACTTTAAACTGAATTAAGGAGTGTTTGGAACAGATAGAGGAAGTATTAACTAGTTGTAAAATATGAGCCCAGTCATCCGCCGAGATAGTGAGGCCGAATTCCTTTTCCCAGTCGGTCCTAATCTTATCGAATGGAGCCATCCTAAATTTCATGATAATATTATAAATAATAGCCGTTACACCTTTCTGACACGGGTTGAGGTTAGTGATAGTGTCTAAAATATTTGTAGGGGGTAACGCCGGAGGGGAAGAAAGTATGGTATTTAGGAAATCTCTAACTTGCAAATATCTACAAAAAATGTATTCTTGGTAAATTATATTTGTTAGATAACTGTTCAAAAGACATAAGGGAACCATCTGAAAATAAATCAAAAAACTATGATATACCATTAGTCTTCCAAATTTGAAAGGCACGGTCCGTAGAGGAGGGAAGAAAAAATATATTGGCAACAATAGGAATCGCTAGCACAAATTGATTAAGATCGAAAAATTTTCGGAATTGAAACCAAATGCGTAAGGTATGCTTAACTATCGGGTTGCAAACCTGTTTATAGCGTTTCAAATCGGAAGGAAGAGAAGAACCTAATATAGAGCCAAGTGCATAGCCTTGAACAGAATGTAATTCCAAAGCTACCCAGTTAGGAATGGATAGTGTATCTTGGTCAAGTAACCAAAATTTCATGTGTCAAATATTAATTGCCCAATAATAAAATCTAAAGTTAGGTAATGCCAAGCCTCCATCTCTCTTAGCTTTCTGTAGATGTATTCTACCCAATCTCGGATTTTTATTTTGCCAAATAAATGAAGAGATTTTCGAGTCTACTTTACCAAAAAAGGATTTTGGAACAAAAATCGGTAATGCCTGAAATATATACAAAAATTTTGGCAGAATAAACATTTTAACAGCATTAATACGACCAAAGTTAAATAAAGTGGAGACCATTTAAAGGAAAGTTGTGTAATATGGTCAATTAAGAGTAAGAAATTAGTCTTAAATAAATCCTTATGTTTACAGGTAATTTTAATTCCAAGATATGAAGAATGATTATTAACCAATCTAAATGGCAGGTTCTGATATGAGGGAACATGCTTATTTATAGGGAAGAGTTCACTCTTATTAAGATTTAATTTGTATCCTGAAAAGAGACTAAATTGTGCTAATAAATCTGGCTGCTGGAGTAGATTTTTGAGGATTAGAAATATATAAAAGTAAGTCATCAGCATAAAGTGATACTTTATGCCACTTTAACCCACGAGTTATACCAATAATGTTAGGAGATTCTCGAATAGCAGTTGCAAGAGGTTCTAATGCAATATCAAATAATAAAGGGCTAAGAGGACAACCTTATCTGGTACCTCGAAAGAGAGGACAAAAAGGTGAATTAAGAGCGTTAGTACGAACTGAGGCCGTAGGAGAGTGGTATAACAATTTGATCCAGGATATAAATTTCGGGCTGAAGTTAAACATTTCAAGCACCTTAAATAAGTAGGGCCATTCGACCCTGTCAAAGGCTTTTTCAGCGTCTAGGGAAACGACACATTCAGGATCGTTTTGTGACGGGGTATAGACAATATTTAAAAGTGTATGAATATTATAGACAATATTTAAAAGTGTATGAATATTATAAAAAGAGTAACGATTCTTAATAAAACCTGTTTGGTCTTCCGAAATAATATAAGGAAGTGCTTTTTCTAGTCTATTTGCTAATAATTTAGAAAAAATCTTAGAGTCAACATTTAACAAGGATGTTGGTCTATAAGATGCACATTGAGCAGGGTCTTTATCCTTCTTTAGTATTAAAGAGATAGAGGCTCTATAAAAGAATTCTGGTAGTTTACCAAGTTTTAATGAGGCCTCCAGAATCCTGGATAACCAGGGGACTAGTGAGGGTGCAAAAAAATTTTGTAAAATTCCACGGTAAACCCATCAGGGCCAGGAGCTCTCCCCGAATTCATAGAGAAAATAACATTCTTGATCTCGTCAGTAGTAAAGGAAGATTCTAACATAGAGGATATATCATGTGTAATCTTAGGGAAATCTAGGTTATCTAAAAAGTCACACATATGTTTAGAATCTCGTGGAAATTCTGATTGATAACATTTTTAAAGTTAGCCAAACCTTATGGCTCTTCTGGAGGGGGTGAGGGCTGTCTTTGGAAAACTCACAGTTCCTTCCTGATAATTCTTCTCTCGCCCACCTCCCCTGCTTTCTCGGTTCTCTTACTATTTCCCAAGCAAATTGGGATAACTGCTCAGCCAGGCTTTCCCTTGATTTGACCACGCTAACGGGCAACCCTCTGTTCTTCATGTCTGTAGTCGCCTCTTCCACTGTCTGATACAGTTGCATCTCATCTTCGTAAAACACCCGCAGTTTAGCAGGGTATGGAGTTTGGAATCTAATCTTTCCTTGCTTTAATATTCGCTTTACTTCAGAGTATTCCTCACATTTCTGTAGGACCACTGGGAGGTAATCTTGATCGAAATATATTAATTTCCCGTTCAGAAACACCCTCTTCTTTTCCCAGGCCCTTCGTAGAATCTCTGCCTTGGTATTGTATGGAAGGAGTCTAATTACTATAGAGAATGGCTTATCTTCTCCATCTTCAGTAGGCCTCGGGAGGAGCGCACGATGCGCCCTCTCAATTTCAAGTTCCATAGTTGAGGGAATGTCCAGCACCACCCGCAGCAACTTTCCTACAAACTCCATCATAGACAAACCCTTTGCTCCTTCGGGAACATTGTATATCCTGATATTTTTTTGTCGTGATCTTCCCTCCTGGTCAAGCAGTTTACTTTCTTGTTGATTTAATACTTTTATTGTCTTACTTAGTATCCGTTCCACGTTTTGCACGTGATCTTCCACCTTCTCAATTCGTGTCTCTGCCACCGCTATTTTTTGATTGACATTGGCGAGCTCTGACTTGATATCATTTAGTTGCTGTTTTATATCTTTTTGGAATCCTCGTATCTCTTCCAGAGTTTTTATCGTGTTTGCTGCTTCGACTGAACGAGACCCATCATCAGCCTCGCTAGCACGCGTTCGGGTAGGACAGCCACCTGCTGCACCCCTCTCGTCCACAGGCTCCGCAGTGATGCTTTTATTATCTCCATTCTTTTATTCTTTTTCCTCATTCTTGCCCCCCTATCAATTCAGATATTTTTGAAAGATCTTATATTTGATGGATTAATGGGGTAAAATATGCGTTTTTCCAGAGGAGCTATTGATTTAAGCTGCCATTCTGGACAATGATGTCACTGGAACCACTGTGGGGGTTGTTTTCAAGGTCCTCTGCCTTTGCTATTATTTTTGCTTGACCTCTATTGCTCCTATCAAAGGGACGGAGACGCTCATTGCCTTCCTGGTTGCTATGTCTCCATTAAGCACTACAGCCAGGAACAGGCTCTTCAGCTCATGATGTTGTGCAAAACTAGTACTCAAATGCCTCACTAAATTAATGCCTATCCTTCTATTCTTTGCACATATATTGCTTATCTGAGAGCATCTTAAACACCTATCATACTTGCCTTCACCACTACCCCTGGCTGGCAGTGCAGAGTGTGTGTGTGTGTGTGTGTGTGTGTGTGTGTGTAAACCTGCCCTGCACATCTCCTTTGAACTTAACCCTTCTCACCTTAAATGCATCTCCTCTAGTATTTTGATCCTGAGAAAAAGATGCTATCTGTCTACCCTCTATTCCTCTGATAATCTTATAAACTAATCCTCTGCTTCTGCTCCAGAGAGAGCAACCCAGGTTCGCCCAACCTCTCCTTGCAGCACGTACCCTGTAATCTAGGAAAGCGTTCTGTTAAATCTATTCTGCACTCTCTCCAGTCTTGACATGATTCCTATAACGTGGCAACCAGAACTGAGTACATTACTCCAGATACAGCTTAACTCAAGTTTTATAAAGCTGCATTTTGGCAGGATTAAATTCCATCTGCCACTTCTCTGCCCAACTGCAACTAATCTACATCCTGCTGTATCTTTTGGCAATCTTCTACACTCATACCACCAATCTTTGTATCATCTGCAAATTCAGTAACCCATCATCTATGTTTTCATTCAGTTCGTATACGTACATTACAAACATTGGAGTTCCCAGTAAGGATCCCTGCAGAACGCCACTAGTTACAGACCTCCAGCCAGAATAAGTCTCATTGATCACTCCCCTCTTGTCTTCTATGGGGAAGGCAGTTCCGAATCTGAACAGCTAAGTCACCATGGGTACCATGCAACTTAATCTTCTGAATGAAACTGCCACAAGGAATCTTGTCAATCCCCTTACTAAAATCCAGAGAGTATCCTAGAAGCAGAATTGTGTTTATTATTGCTGACAAATGTCGTGAAATTTGTTTTGTGGCAGTGCAATATGTAAAAATTATTCTAATTTACAATAGGAATATATAAAAAATAAATAGTACATAAAAAAAGCAAGATAGTGAGGTGGTGTTCATGGACCATTCAGAAATCTGCTGGCGGAAGAGAAGGAGCTGTTCCTAAGATGTTAAGTGTCTTTCTTCAGTCCTATACCTCATTGATAGTAGTATTGAGAAGAGGGCATGTTCTGGATGGCGAGGGTCCTTTTTGATGGATGCTGCCTTGAGGAATTGCCTTTTGAAGATTCTTCAGTGTTGGAGAGACTGGTGTCCATGATGGAGCTGGCTTAGTTTACGAATCTCTGCAGCTTTTTCTGCCTGTGCGTAGGTGCCTCCATACCGGATTGTTGAGATGCAACCAGTCAGAATGCTCTCAACAGTACTTAACAAATCTCCTCAAACTTCCAATGAAATATAGCTGCTGCTGTGCTTTCTTCATAATTACATCATTCTGTTGGTCCCAATATGGATCTTCAGAGATGTTGACAACCTAGGAACTTGAAGCTGCTCACCAGTTTTCACTGTTGACCCCTCAATGTGAACTGCTGTGTGTTCTTATGATTTCCCCTTCCTGAAGTCCACAATCAATTGCGTGGTCTCACTGACATTGATTGCAACGTTGTTGCAAAGCCACTTAACCAGCTGATCTGTCTCACTCCACCTCACCATATGAGAATCTGCCAACAACAGTTGTGTCATGGGCCACACAGTCATGAGTGTAGAGAATGAGTGAAGCACACATGCTTGAGGTGTGCCTGTACTGATTGTCAGTGAGGAGGAGATGTTATTTCCAATCCACACTGACCAGAGAGGAAGTCAGAGATCTGGTTGCAGAGGGAGATACAGAGCCCCAGGTTTGGAAACTTATTGATCAGTACTGAGGGGATGATGGTATTGTTTGCTGAGTGTAACCTATAAACAGTAGCCTGACATAGGACTTGCTGTTTTCCAGGTGGTTTAAGGCTGAGTGGAGAACCAGTGAGATTGTATTCACTGTAGAACTGTTGTGATGGTAGGAATATTGCAATGGGTCTAGGTTCTTCCTCAGCCAGGAGTTAATTCCAGCCATGACCAACCCCTCAAGGAATTTCACCACAGTGGATGTGAATTCTACTGGGTGATAGTCATTGAGGCAGCTCATCCTGCTCTTTTTGTGCACCAATATGATTGCTGCCTTTTTGAAGCTGGTGGGGACTTTGACTTCATCAGTATGAGATTGAAGATGTCTTTGAACATTCCAGCCAGTTGGTAGGCACAGGTTTTCAGTGCCCTACTACGTATACCACTTGGGCCTGATGCTGTGCAAGGGTTCACCCTCTTGAAAGATGTTCAGACATCAGCCTCTGAAACATATCAGAGGGACGCCAAATGCTGCAGGAATTTGCACAAGTATTCTCCCTTTCAAAGTGTGCATAAAAGGTGTCCAACTCATCAGGGAGTGAAGCATCACAGTCATTTATGATGTTAGTCTAGAGATCTACCTCCTTTGATCACTTTCCTCATCTGCTCAAAAAAACTCTTATCATGTTATTACGACATGACTTGCCTTGCACAAAGACTGTTCCTAATTAGGCCATAGTTTTACAAATGCTCATAAATACTGATCCTAAGAATTGTTTCCAGTAGCTTCTGTATTACTAATGTAAGACACACCTTCTTGGTTTCACTTCTTGAATAATGGAACAACATTAGGACCTTTTCGGTGACCAGAGGGCGCATAAAACTGTAGTCAAAGCCCCATTAATCTAACCTTTGGCCTTTCTCAATAATCTATAGCATATCACATCAGGACCTGTGGACTTATCCACCTCTCAAGAGACCCAACTCTACCTCCTCTTTTATCTGAAAGTGCCCCACGCTCTCCACACTGATTTCACTACCCTCCATGTCCTCCTCCTTGGTAAGTATCAACGCAGAGTACTCCAATCACAAACGAGAAAATCTACAGATGCTGGAAATCCAAGCAACACACACAAAATGCTGGAGAACTAGGCAGGCCGGGCAGCATCAATGGAAAAGAGTACAGTTGATATTTTGGACCAAGACCCTTCATCAGGACTGGAGGAAAAAAAGATGAGGAGTTAGAAGGGGGGGGAGGAAGAAATACCAGCTGATAGGTGAAACTGG
The DNA here is from genome assembly GCF_030028105.1 of Mobula birostris. Taxonomy (NCBI): domain Eukaryota; kingdom Metazoa; phylum Chordata; class Chondrichthyes; order Myliobatiformes; family Myliobatidae; genus Mobula; species Mobula birostris. The sequence goes on along the minus strand of NC_092381.1, from coordinate 61,490,913 downwards.
GAGGGGGGAGGTGTGAAGTAAATTGCTGGGAAGTTGATTGGAGAAAGAGATACAGGGCTGGAGAAGGGGGAATCTGATAGGAGAGGACAGAAGGCCATGAAAGAAAGGGAAGGGAGAGGAGCACGACAGGTAGGCGATGGGCAGGCAAGGAGATGAGCTGAGAGGGAAAAGGGGATGGGGAATAGAGAAGGGGTGGGAGGAATTACTGGAAATTTGAGAAATCAATGTTCATTTCATCAGGTTGGAGGCTCAGGTTGGACATGGGAATGAGGAGTGGACTTAAAATAGGTGGCCACTGGGAGACCCCGCTTTTCCTGGTGGACAGAGTGTAAGTGTTTGGTGAAGCAGTCTCCCAAGCTACGTTGGATCTCACCAATATACAAGAGGCTACACCGGAGCACACCTGCCCCTACGCCTCCTCCCTCACTGCCATTCAGTGCCCCAAATGGTCCTTCCTGATTAAGCATTGCTTCACCTGTGAATCTGTTGGGGTCATCTATGGTATCTGGTGCCCCCAGTACTAAGCTCCGACAGCCAGAAAAAGCAAGATCTCCCTGTGGCCACCGATTTTAATTCCACTTCCCATTCTCACTCCGACACATCCATCCATGGCCTCCTCTGCTGCCATGATGAGGCCACACTCAGGTTAGAGGAACAAAGCCTTGTGTTCCTTTCTTGAACTTCCGGTAATACCTCACCCCCTTCTCTATTCCCTATCTCCCTCTTTCCCCCTCTCACCTTATCTTCTTGCCTGCCCATCACTTCCCTCTGGTGCTTCTCCCCCCTTTTCTTTCTTCCATGGCCTTTTGTCCTCTCCTATTAGATTCCCTCTTCTCCAACTCTGTATATCTTTCACCAATCAACTTCCCAGCTCTTTACTTCACCCCTCCCAGTTTCACCTATCACCTTGTGTTTCTTCCTTCCCTCCCTTCTAAATCCGTTTTCTCATTATTTTTTCACCAGTCCCGTTGAAGGGTCTCAGCCCGAAACATCGGCTGTTTACTCTTTTCCATAAATGCTGTCTGGCCTGCTGAGTACCTCAGCATTTTGTGTGTGCTATAAAGAGTACTCATTTGGGATCTCACCCACAACTTCTGTCTCCAAGCACATGTTTTTTTATTCATCCATAAGTGGCCTTACCATCTCTCTTGTTAAAAGCTTGCTCTCGATGTGTGTGTGTGTGTGTGTGTGTGTGTGTATATATATATATATAGAATGCCTTATGCTTCTCTTTAAGCCTGCTTACTAAGGACTTTTCATGGCGCTGCCACTTTCCTAATTCACCTTTTTTGGGTTTCAGATAGTCCTCAAGGGATCTGTTTGATTTTCAGGTTCCTGAGCATTAATAAATTTCCTTTTTCTTCTTGATTAAATTCACCACTTCTCAACATCCAAGATTCCCTTACCTTGCCATCATTTCCCACCCTTCTTACTGGAACATACCTGTCCCATACGCTGTGCAGTTGTTCTGTAAACATGTCAGATATAAACTTGCTAATAAACAATTGTTCACAATTAACTCTCCCTAACTTCTGCCTAATACACTCATAATTTGCCTTCTTCCCATTTAATACTTTCCTGTTTCATACTTATGTATTGCTATCTTATAATTTAAGGGGTTGTGATCACCCTTCCCTAACTGTTCTCTTATTGAAAGGCCAGTCACCTGGCTAGGCTAATTGCCCAACACCAGGTCCAGTATGGCCTCTCCTCTCATTGGGCAATCTATAGTATTGGTATAAAAAGCCCACCTGGATGTACCTAATAAATTTTCCCTCATCTAACCTCTTGCACTAAAGATATCGCAGTCTCTGTTAAAGAATTTGAAGTTGCCCATGACAAGAGCCCTGTTTTTACACGTTTCCCTTATCTGTCTGTATATCTGTTCCTCAATATGGTGGTATCTATTAGGGAGTCTGTAATATAATCCCATCAGAGTGATTGCACCTTTCTTTTTCTGTTCTACCTATGCAGCCTGCCATTACGTCCTGAATAAGTGCAGCTGTGATACTCTTCCTGATTAATAGTGCAGCTGTGATACTCTTCTTGATTAATAATGCAGCTGTGATACTCTTTCTGATTAGTAGTGCGGCTGTGATACTGTTCCTGATTAATAGTGCAGCTGTGATACTCTTCCTGATTAATAGTGCAGCTGTGATACTCTTCTTGATTAATAGTGCAGCTGTGATACTCTTTCTGATTAGTAGTGCGGCTGTGATACTGTTCCTGATTAATAGTGCAGCTGTGATACTCTTTCTGATTAATAGTGCAGCTGTGATACTGTTCCTGATTAATAATGCAGCTGTGATACTCTTTCTGATTAGTAGTGCGGCTGTGATACTGTTCCTGATTAATAGTGCAGCTGTGATACTCTTCCTGATTAATAATGCAGCTGTGATACTCTTCCTGATTAATAGTGCAGCTGTGATACTCTTCTTGATTAATAATGCAGCTGTGATACTCTTTCTGATTAGTAGTGCGGCTGTGATACTGTTCCTGATTAATAGTGCAGCTGTGATACTCTTCCTGATTAATAGTGCAGCTGTGATACTCTTTCTGATTAATAGTGCAGCTGTGATACTGTTCCTGATTAATAATGCAGCTGTGATACTCTTCCTGATTAATAGTGCAGCTGTGATACTCTTCTTGATTAATAATGCAGCTGTGATACTCTTTCTGATTAGTAGTGCGGCTGTGATACTGTTCCTGATTAATAGTGCAGCTGTGATACTCTTTCTGATTAATAGTGCAGCTGTGATAGTCTTCCTGATTAATAGTGCAGCTGTGATACTCTTCCTGATTAATAGTACAGCTGTGATATTGTTCCTGGTTAACAGTGCAGCTCCCCTCCTGTCCAGCATCTGCCATGCAATTCTCTTCTACCTCCTTTTATATCTTTTCTGAAACATCAAAACCCTGGAACATTAAACATCCAATTCTGTCCTTCTCGTATTCAAGTCTCTGTATTGACCACAGCATCATAGTTCCATGTAATGATCCATGCTCTAAATTGTTCACCCTTGCCCATAATATTCCAAGCATTAAAATACAAATATTTTGTCTCATCTCCCCATTGCATGTATTACCTCAATCCTGCCTGTCCTTTCTTACAGACTTACTGGACATGATATCTACATTCCTCTCAATCCCTCCACTTGGACCTGGTGTTCTGTTCCCATCCCCATTACAAACTAGTTTACCCCCTCCCCTGTGGATCTAGCAAAGGTCCCAGCCAGGATACTTCCCCTCCAGTTCAGGTGCAGCCTGTACTCTTGTTGAGGTTGTTCCTGCCCCTTGAACCTATTCCTCAGCAACACATTCACCTGTTCTATCTTTCTATTCCTGATCTGAACAGCTCTTGGCACCAGGAGTAATCCCGAAGTTACTGCCTTTGAGGTCCTGTTTTTCAGCCTCTTTTCTAACTCCCTCTACTTTCTGCAAATGACCTCCTTCCCTTTTCTAGCAATGCCAATGTGCACCACAGCCTCTGGCTATTCCCAGTTCCCCTTTGAATGTTCTGAAGCCATTCCAAGATGTCATCAACACTGACAGCCGGGAGGCAGCATACCTTCCTGGTGTCTCCTTTGTGGCCAGAGAATCTCCTGTCTGTTCCCTTAAATATTGAACCTGCTATTGCGATTGCGCTGCCTGACATTACCAGCCCCAGTGCCACTGACCTGGTGGCTGCAGCTGTAACTTGGCAGGTCATTTTCTGCACCACCCACCGGCTGTATCCTAAGGAGTATATGTTTCCGCGAGAAATGGCCGCAGTAGCAACCTGCACCGTCTCCCTGTTCACTCCACCTTTCCTGGGGATCAGCTGACTATCTGCTGCCTGCACCTTGGCTGTGACCACCTTTCTGAGTGGTCACGAGACAGAAATTTTCATCGGTTAAGTGAACTGAGCATATCCTTTTTGTTTTATTTGTGCCTTGAAAATCTTTGCTTCGATGGGAGGCAAAGTGGCTTGTGTGTTCTGGGAATTTGTCAGGCATGCAAACTATATAGCCCATGCATTTGAATTGACTGAGCGTAACTGAAGCCTCGTTATTGTGGATATTGATGTGGGAGAGCATGATGACAGCAACATGAGAGAATTGTAGTTAATTCTTGCATGGCTCACACATGAAGAAAAATATTTGCAATGGTGGAACCAGCAATTGCAGCTGATCAGGGGCAAGCCAGAAAGAGCTGCTACGGAAGGAGGAAGAGGGGGAATCAGTTCAAATTTTGATCACAAACAGGAACTCATCACCATCAAGTTACAGTTCATTGTTAAAAGTTAAACATTTTTTTCTACTTATGATGGCTAAGCTAATTTCAGTTGAATCTCCTTGTTGTTTAAAGCTTATCTATGTACCCTTAAGAGAAAATCTGCAATACAGTGACTGCAATTACATATTTCTATTGTTAAAGAAATAGTTCAAACAAACCAGACTTGTAACATTTTTTAAAAATGTTAGATGTTACCTGACTCGGCAGCTTGTTTTCGTGAATGTTTTAGGTACTTAATTTGTTTGAACATTACCAGATGAGAGAGATGTTCGACACATCATTTGGATTTGACCCAGGTGGTGCCATTTGTATGTTGAGGTAGTGCTCTGTATGGCTGACTCTGTGTAATACACACTGTATGGAATGGTTGTGATGCTGAATCATGCAGAAAGGAAGGCTGTCAGGCTGAGATTCTGGAGTAAAATTAATAGAAATGGGAGAAAGGGAGAAGATTCTTTCTTACCCCCTTGTCCCCCCTATCTCCCTTCACAAACCACTCTGAAAGTTAATTTTGCCTCCGTGTTTATTTATTGGAGATTGTTAGTTCGAGTTTCTGTATTGCGTAATTTGAATATTGGCTTTGTTTCTTCGTTTTAATCTTTCCAGGATGGATGCCCTGCCTCTGCCATTTTAGTGTGTGGAATGTTCTGTTTCTGCCATCTGTTCTCTTGCCCAATTCCAGCCATCCAGTTGCTGAATACAAAACGACCAGGGCCTGCACTTTGGCCTTCACATAGGAGGTAAGAGATTTTAGAAATCAACTGCTAAAGGTAGCCTTTCCTGGGTATTGGAATACAGGTGTCCCCCGCTTTTTGAACGTTCGCTTTATGAAACCTCACTGTTACGAAAGGGTACATTAGTACCCTGTTTTCGCTAACAGAAGGTGTTTTCACTGTAATGAGAAAAGCAGTGCGCGAAAAAAATCAGTGCGCGATAAAAGGCAGTGCGCGCCCCGAGCAGCCGCTCTCCCCGGATTTGGAACTGCATTCCAGCCGGCATTGCTTAAACACGTGTCTGTGAGCAGCCGTTTGCAAGATGAGTTTTATGGTGTCGAAAAAGCCTGAAAGAGCTCATAAGGGTGTTACACTTAGCGTAAAACTAGCCATAATTAAGCGTTTCGATCGTGGTGAACGAAGTAAGGACAAAGTGAGTTTGGCTTGTGGAAGCTGACGAAGATGATGTTGAAGAGGTTTTGGCATCCCATGACCAAGATTCTGATAGATGAAGAGCTGATGCCATTGGAAGAGGAAAGGATTACAATCGAAACCGAGTGAGTAATGATAAAGTACGACTTTAATTTTGAAATGGTACGTTGGTTTAGGGGATATTTGCAGGATGCTTTGAGTGCTTACAAAGAACTGTATGATAGAAAAATGCACGAGGCTCAGCAGTCAAGCAAGCCTTCCACATCAGCCATAGCAGACGACGAACCTCAACCTTTGACATCGAGGTGGCCAGTCATAGGAGAAGATGAGCTGCCTGCTCTAATGGAAACAGATGACGAGATGACACCCCAGTGTCCCACCACCCCAACACCCAGGCTGCGGACAGATACCGATTCGCGGAGAATGCAGTGGTAGCCAGGAGACACACAGCACATCTTTAAGAAAAAAGCCAAAATGAACATGTATATTTAATTAGATGCCGCCCGACACGTAATTGTCGGCCCAGATCAGAGGTGATGACGCAATCGGCACTGATCTGGGCCGACAATTAGGTCTGGGCGGCACCTAATTAATTAGCATGTTTATTTCGACTTTCTTCTTAAAGATGTGCTGTGTGCCTCCCGGCTACTGCTGCATGCTTCATGGATCGATATCGGTTCGCTGCCTGGAAGGTGGGGGCCACTGCACCACCCAAACACCGATGACTCAGTCTAACACACCACCATCAGTGTGCTCTGCGCTTTCCCAATTCCGGTAAGTGATACTACACTGTACATACATTAGTTCTACTTTATATCAGCTGTGTATTTTTACGTGTTATTTGGTATGATTTGGCAGCTTCATAGCTTAAAGGTTACTGGAGAGCGCTTGCGCCGTGCTTTTGCCGATGGCACTTGCGTGAGATTTTCGCTACGGACAACAGTTCAGGCAATAATTGTGGAAAAGTATTTCTACTTTATGTAAGCTGTGTATTTATCATATCATTCCTGCTTTTACTATATGTTACTGTTATTTTAGGTTTTATCTGTTACTTGGCATGATTTGGTAGGTTATTTTTGGGTCTGCGAACGCTCACAAAATTTTCCCATATAAATAAATGGTAATTGCTTCTTCGCTTTACGACATTCCGGCTTACGAACCGTTTCATAGGAACGCTCTACCTTTGGATGGTGGGGGAAACCTGTATCTCTACTAATTTTCATTTCATAATATACTCTGCACTATAATGATGAAGGGAACTTTGCAGTCCCTCTACAACCAATCTACATGGAGCATTCAAAAAGATGAAGAGACTACATGTTCCCAAGAATATCCCTGTCCTCAGTAATGCTGGCATCTAGCATGTGAGTGCCAGATAAAAGACTGAAGCATTTACAGTTATCTTCCATCAGCACTGCTGAATAGCTGTGTTATAGAATTAGCACCATCTTTAGCAAAGTTACTCTTTCATAATTATAGTAGTGGTATCCACCAGAAGATGCTAAAAGCTGCCCAATTATAATAGATCGACAAACATAGACAATTCAGCCTGGTCAGTTATTGTACAGTCATGCTACGTTCCTTCATTCAGCTGACAGGACATTTTTCAAAATGATTTTGTTAAGTTCTATTAGCTCTTACTCTTTTGTTATTCAGTCTGTTATAATTAGAGAAATAATAATCTGTTTCATTCTGCATCTCATTATTTCTGATCTGTTCCATGTCTTAGCTGTGATGAGCTCCTTCCAGAAAGATTTTTAGCTGTAATTTGAGGAATTACCCTCATAACTTGCTGTTAATTCACCAACCTTCTAGTTTTAAAGTTCATATTGAAGATAATGTTTTTTTCATTTAGGCAATGATGGTATATAAAATTGCTGCCTTTTTCATTTTAGGTATATTGGATATATCTGTGAAATGGTTTCTGATAAACCCAAGCTCCCACATTGCAAGCCCATCGTCATTAAAACCATCACAGTGAGCCCAGTCCCTTGCTTTAACAAGCAGAGAACTGGCTGCCGACCTTTTTTTGAGGTTTTTATTGGTGAAACAAAGATTTTTACTACTGCACAAGAATATGATAAAATGAGGTATGATTCTGTCTTTAGCAAGTATTTTAGAGTATTTTCCCATAAAGACATTACCATCTGTAATTCTATGTATTTGATCAGTGGGCATTCTGAATCCTGGTATCTGCTTAAAACATTAGACGTTGGAAGCTATTGTTTGCAATTTTAGTATCAATATTTTTGTTTGTACGGTCACTGCATACATAGATTTAATAGAATAATTAACTATGATACATAATGTTGACAAATAGTTGACAATTTGAGTGTAACATAAGGATGTTTTTTAATCAGTGAACAAAATTTATTTTCTATCCAAACCTGTATCTAGTTTATAAAAATAATTATTAAGTACAAAAATCCTGAAGACGATAGCAAAGCAAGCTAGATGCTGGAAATCTGAAGTAAAACCAGAAAATGTTGGGATTTCTCTGCTGAAAAGCTTTCACTTTCACTTGGTCAGTAACAACTATTGTGCTATTGCGTAGAATGGAATGAATTTTAGGGGCCGTGCACAACATGCTGATGTGAATGACCCTGGAAGAATGTCCAGACCAGGGATTCCCAAACTGGAGTCCATGGACCCCTTGCTAATGGTATTGGTCCATGGCAAACCAAAGGTTGGAAACCCGTAGACTAGACAAACTTCCCCCTGAAACAAGCTTCATACAGTGAATAAGTAATTCCCTGTTAAGCATTCCTTTGAGAAACATCCTTTCGTGACAAATTATTGGAACTACAATGATCTGATTGTGCCTTGTTGCCCTGGTCTGTTCTAAAGAGAACTGAACCTACGTAACACACATCAAAGTTGCTGGTGAACGCAGCAGGCCAGGCAGCTTCTCTAGGAAGAGGTACAGTCGACGTTTCAGGCCGAGACCCTTCGTCAGGACTCCTGACGAAGGGTCTCGGCCTGAAACGTCGACTGTACCTCTTCCTAGAGAAGCTGCCTGGCCTGCTGCGTTCACCAGCAACTTTGATGTGTGTTGCTTGAATTTCCAGCATCTGCAGAATTCCTGTTGTTTCAACCTACGTAAATTGTATTCTCTCTGGGAGAAAGTGGTCAGTAAATTCTGATGGAAATTAATATGCTGATGTTTCTGAGGTTACAGATTATCTGCATCATGCCTTGAGTGTAAAATCCAGTGATACCTTTGGAGTATTTTGCCTTTTTCTCCACCTGTCAAGGGCTTTTAAAGCAAAATAGGATTTTTCTTTTTATAAAGTAAGATCTTTAATTTTAAAATATTACTGATTTTAAATTTCTTAAATCCTAAAGAGAGCATCGAATCCAGGAGGGAAAAGTCTTCGCTTCTTTGGGTGTTAGTGCCCATGGAGATGTTGTTGTTGCTGCCTTTCATATGCGGTCAACAATTGGTGGAAGACTTCAAGCAAAGGTTAGACAGTGTTGTAGCTTCATTTTTTGAATAGGGGTGTGTGAATTGTTCTACTCTTATGTTAGCAAACCTTTCCTGTTTATGGTTACTAATATAAAACGCTGTTGCTCTGGATCAGTTAAATGATTTTTGCATCATTAAAGCAATGAAAAACTCTTACTGTTTCACTAATCTTTCATTAGGAGATTGTGGCATGTGCTGAGATGAAGCTGAGGGTTTTTGTTTCATATTTCCAGAATCATACCAAATTTGACATGATGCAGACCAGCCACATTTGGTCCTGGATTGTCAAACCTATTATGCACCAGTTCAGCAACGGTCATGATGCAGGGTTTCAACTTAAGATGTCAACAGTTCCTTCCTCCCCCCACCCCCCTCATTTTCCCTCTGCTTAATCTGCTGAGTTCCATTAGCAGGTTGCTTATTGCAAGAGATACTGAAGTCTGGTCAAAGAAAAAAGGAAGTTCATGATAAGTTTAGGAAGTTGAACTCAGAAATTAGACAAGACCCTTGAGGAATATAAAAAAAGTAGAAAATCAGCAAAACAAGAAATATAGAGTACTAAAAATGGCCATGAAGTGTCGTTGGCAAGTAAGTTTAAGGAGAATCCCAAGCCATTATATATTTGGAGCTGTAGGATAGCTTGGGAAACTGTGGGTCCACTGAAGGACAAAAGAGATTTCTGTGTGGTGTCAGAGGAAATGTGCAAAGTCCTCACTTGTTGTTGGAGAAGGGAATGGATGATGGTGAAATTAGAGAGAGGTATGCTGGCAAGTGAGGAGGTTGAGGAGGTCTTGATACCGTCTTTGTAGCCTCATTAGCCATGGGCAAGGTTCCAGAAGTTTATGTTCTTCCTTTGTTAAAGAGCAACAGAGAAAAACTACGAAATTATAGACTAGTGAGCTTTGCAACATTAGTATGGAAATGATTGTAGTTGATTCATAGGAACAGGATTTACTTGCATTCTCAAAAGCATGGACTGATTAGGGTTAGTTAGTCTGGCTTCAGAGGGGAGATCACATCTTTCAAATTTGATAGAGTTTTGTGAGTTTTTGATGCAGATGATTGATGAGGGGAAGGCAATGGATGTTGCGTATGTGTAAACACAAGAAAATGCAGCAACGTGAAATCTGCTCGACCTGCTGAGTTTCTTGGAAGAGGTGTCCGTTGTGTAATGGCCTTCAGTAAAGGAGTTGGCAAGGTTCCTTGTGGTAGGTTAGTCCAGCAAATTAAGTGACATAGAATCCATGGTGAGCTAGTAAATTGGTAAACCTTCCTTATCAATCATCATGCTACTGGGTAGATTTAAACAGTGCACTTTAGTAAAGCTTTGTGGCTTTAGAATCTGAAACTGACAGTATAGTCCAATGCAATAAATTATATTCATTATATATTTCTAACTTTAGTTGTATTTTCTCTATGCTGTTGCTGATCCATGACTTTATTACTAGAATTTTATGTTTTTGCTGTGCTTGCTTTCCCAATTTAGCTAACAAACACACAGATATTTCAGATTCAAGTCCACACTGGATTCATTGCTCCTGGAACAACTGTTTTAAAGTTTACAAAGTGAGTAGGAGCTTATTGTACTTTTAATCTAACCAAAATAAATTTCTGGGCATTTTTCTTTTGATAAGTATCGTTTTGTGTCCTTAGAACAATATTTGTCAAATGTTAATGTCAATTGCAAAATTATTTCTTCTTCTTTGCTACCGCCACCCTCTGCTGCTCAACACAGTCCAAACAGAGTCATTTATTACATTGTTATTGACTCAAGTCATGTTATAACCCAGCTCTCTTTCAGAATTTTCTGTCTGACAGCTCTTGTTGTTCATTACTCATTACAGTCGGTTTATTTGGTAGTCAAAAATGAAATTGCATTTGCAGAATTGTATTTGTGCATGTAGCAGATAACTCAATAATTGGGGATGCGGTGGGAGTGGGGGGGGGGAGAGGGTGGAGCAGAGTCTGTGACTACAAACAGGTCTCCAGGGCGAAGCTGCCATCCATGGTCGGTGATGTCTCAGTGGTTGCTGAACATTCTCAATGAGGAGGGTGAACGAAGAAGATAACTCTGAGTGGAGTTATCGGGACACCGTCATTTGACGGTGTTTTCTTTTAGCAGGCTTTCTTATTTTTAAGAGGCCGAGTTGCTAGCTTGTCGCTCAACCCAGCACAGGTGGAAAGCGTGCAAGGGAGCCGGCTGGATTCGAACACGGGAGCCTTTGCTCCGAAGTCCGGCGCTGATGCCACTACGCCACCAGCCGGCCAGGGGAGGGTGAGCAACCAGAAATTATTGTGCATGTTGGCATAAGTGATATGGATAGGGAAAAGGATGAAGTCCTGAATTGTACTTGAGCATAGGAAATGGGAGCAGAAGTAGGTCATCTGGCTCATTGAACCTGCTCTGCCATTCAGTAAGATCATGGCTGACCTGGCTGTGGGCATGGCTCCACCTACCTGCCTTTTTCCTATAACCCTTAATTTCTGAACTATGCAAAAATCCAACTGAGTCTTAAATGTATTTAATGATTTAGCCTATGTGTTAATGAGAGTAAGAGAATTTGGCAAATTAATGCGTTGCTGAAAAGTTGGTGCAGGGTTTTGATATTTTGGATCTTTAGGAACCCTAATCAGTATTTTTGCAATATGTGACCCTTGTTTTATTTTTATGAAATATGAAGATGCCCAAGAAACATAATCAGATTGGGGAATAAGCAAACAATACCCAGAAAGGAGAGGAGGAAATAGCAGAAGGGACAAAGGCAAACCTCAAAAAGGGAGATTGAACGATTTGCTTAGGAGAAATGTCAATGGAAAGTTGGACAGTTATCCAAATATCGTTGGAATCAATGTTCATTTATCGAAGTTAACCAACTGATTTTTTTTTTGCCTCACCATTTTAGAATTCCTGAATTGTTCTCTGATGATCAGTTATTGAATTAGGTTAATTGCATCTCATTACATGTTTGGTGTACAATTATTGTGCATTAAGAAAACATTGGTTCCCTTGTTGCTGAAATTGTCTAGATTGCAGAGCAGTTTGTTGTGACAGTAGTGTGGACAGAAGTTCATGATGAATATTGTGCTCAGTAGGCATAATCTGGTACATTCAGGATTTGTGTGCCTGATTAACAGGTTTTTCCAGACAACAAGTTGGTATGTCCTTATAATATCTTAGTATTTTGTAAAATTTCACTTTTTTTAGTGTTTTGTACAATTGTAATAAATTTTCCTGGTAGGTTTATTTGGAGTGTGGGAATTGGGTGGATAGAGTTGATATAATGAGGTAAATGGATTACAGGGGTTGATGGTATTGCTCTGAGACATTGCTGATTCAATATGCTGAATGGCTTCCTCTGTACCAAGGAATTATGGAATATTTTTCTCTGCTCTAAAGCTTTCTTCTCACTGTGAATCACAAGGTTAGTTTTGCATTATCTGCAGATTTCTTTATCACACATTCTGCATTTAGGTCTAAATCATAATATATTGCAAAGAGCTTGGGATTGAGTGCTGAGCCCTGTAGAATCTTGTGAGTAATAGCCTTCAAGCTTTTTTTCCCCCACATAAATAATCATAGTCAAATATTTTTGCTTCTGATCCAATTGGCCCCTCTCATTTGTATCCCCGGGTTATTATTCTGTTGAGCAGACTACCATGTGTATGTAACCTTATTGAAAGCTTTGCAAAAATCCATGTAAGTGCATTCATTGCTCTATTCCTACTGGCTTCCCTGTTGCCTTCTCAAAAAATTCAGTCGCATTACTGAGGCAAAACCTTCCCTTAACCTGTCCATCTTGACTGCTCATGATTAAACATAGAAAACCTACAGCACAATACAGGCCCTTCGGCCCACAAAGCTGTGCCGAACATGTCCTTACCTTAGAAATTACCTAAGGTTACCCATGGCCCAGCTAAGCTCCATCTACCTATCTAAGAGTCTCTTAAAAGACCCTATTGTTTTTGCCTCTACCACCATTGCCGGCAGCCCATTCCACGCACTCACCACTCTCTGCGTTTTTTTAAAAAAAACTGACCCCTGACATCTCCTCTGTACCTACTTCCAAGCATCTTAAAACTGTGCCCTTTCGCACCAACCGTTTCAGCTCTGGGAAAAAGCCTCTGACTATCCACACGATCAATGCTTCTCATCATCTTATACACCTCTATCAGGTCACCTCTCATCCTCCGTCACTCCAAGGAGAAAAGACCGAGTTCATTCAACCTATTCTCATAAGGCATGCTCCCCAATCCAGGCAACGTCCTTGTAAATCTCCTCTGCACCCTTTCTATGGTTTCCACATCGTTCCTATAGTGAGGCAACCAGAACTGAGCCCAGTACTCCAAGTGCGGTCTGACCAGGGTCCTTTATAACTGCAACATTACCTCTCGGCTCCTAAACTCACTCCCATGATTGATGAAGGCCAATGCACCATATGCCTTCTTAACCACAGAGTCATTAATCTGTGATATTTCTCGAGGAAATTTGTGATAATTTAGAATGAGCTTCAGTAATTTGCCTACCACTTAAAACTGAGCGAATTGATCTGCAGTTTACTTGGTCATCCATTCTTTTTGAACCATAGTGTAATACTAACAGATCTATAATCTACTGACACCAACCCTGTAGCCATGGATTATAAAATGGTAGTCTGTGCTCTGCAGTTTTCTTCCTTGTTTCTTTCAGCAAGCTCGGATATAGTAAAATTCAGCCGTACTGATCATCAATTGTCAAAGGTGATAAACTGCATCGCACTTTGTATTATGCTTGGTGAATTCCAGAATTTCAACTCGTTCTCCTGTGAGCATCATCATTCTCCGAAACAAAATATTCAAAGCAGTATAGTGCTTCTGCATGAATAAAGAGAGAGATTACACTTTTAGTTAATTGATTTTTAATCAGTTTTTGTTCAGTTAATTGGAAATATTGTTGGATCATTAAAATTAGGACCTTCATTAGCTGTGTAGTTCTGCATTGGTGCAAGACTCTGACCAAGCGACAACAAAGCTCTGAGCATTTCTTTACATGCCGATTTAACTTCAGAATTCTAATGGAGCAGGTTCATAAATTGTGTATTGATTTTCATAACACATCAATGATTAAGGAAGTAAGTCTGCAGAAAGCGATGCACAGGAGATGCATTTTGAATGTCTAGTTTTGAAATCTTTGGTTTCCTGGACAGTTTAAAGGTTAGACTGATTGGAAGTCTACACTATAAATAAGTACAACTTTCTAATATCTGGGAAATGGAGAACTTCCAAATAACATTATGTTTCTAAGTTAACACTTCACGTTCATAACAATAGCAGCTACAATTCACCGTTTTGATGCAATCCAACGTATCCTTGAACAATATGTCTAAAGCTTCTTAAACCATTAACTCAAACTTTTTTTTCAAATTATGTTTTCAATAACGCAAATTCACTTGTTTCTGTTCCGCTATAACAGCAGTAGAAACTGATATTCAAAGGCTGCAGTATATTCTTCCACTCCTTTAAGAGCTGGATCTATTTCTAGTTAAGTGACAGCTGAAATACTGTGTTAGGAAAATGAATGTATTGTCTGCTCCTAAAAGATTACAAATTGTTAACATCTCACATTTAAAAATTGAGATTTTATAAGGATAAAAAAATTCAAAAAATATCCATTGATAATAACTATCTGCTGGTTATTTTTTGAAATTTAGACCTGAGTTGGATGCTTGTGATTCTCCAGAGAAGTATCCCCCAATGTTTCATGTGATACTGGAAGTGGAGGTTGAAAACTCTGATAAAAGATTTGACCTGACTCCACCCTGGGAGCAGTGGGACACCAAAGATCTTGCACCCAAAATCCTTTTTTCAAGCCACCAAGAGCATCAGGAAACTTTAGCCGCAGGTATTGATGTAATTCTGTCTGAGAGGGTATACAATTGATATTATATGATCATGAAGACACGTAGTCCTCTTTTATTGTCATTTAGTAATGCATGCTTCATATTTTTGAAATATTGTTCATATTTCAATAGTCATGAGTGTAATGTTCGGTTTGGGCACAATTTCTGCATCTCCTTTGCTTGACAGATAACTAATTGATAATGGCGTTATTGTATATTGAGGTAAGTACTGGATAGTGTTTTCTTGGTACTGGGACTGGGCATGGTTTGACTGGTAGGAAGGTAGTATGTTATATGTAGTTTGATGTTGGAGAAAATTTGTGTGTAATTTTTCAGGTTATTAACTGAGAAGGATAAAAGCAATGAATAATCCAGATATTCCACAGTTAGCTCTTGCACAGTTACCAATTTTTTAAAATTTAGCAATAGTTGAGATGTGTGCTGCCATTTACTGTAGCTATCACCAACAGATAATGACCTGCAAATTTACATATGGGGACAGATAAACCTTTTTAAAACAGAAAAGCCTAGATTTCTTGATGTTAAGAAGGATTATTGTTTCCTCATTTCTGAATAGCAGAACAATTGATCTTGGCTTCCAATGCAAAGCTTTGCATTTTGGGGTGTCTTTGTGACTATTCTGATACACAAGGCCCCTCCATCTCCAGGTTTGCTTTCCAGATTTCTACAGTTCATTTCCATTCAGTGAAGCTTGGACATGCTGAAGCTTACCACATAATGCAAAAAGCAGGAAGAGAGTTTGATATGAGCAAGGGACAGCTTTTAAACATTTGTGGGGTGAAGCTTACATTTATCGATTTGATCAAACTTGTATTCAATGGTATCAGTCTAAGAAAAGAAGCAAGCAAAGACAACCTGTGTATCAAATTTCATGACTTTTAGGGCACTCAAAACACCTAACAGCAAATAAAATTCTTGTTAAGATTGGTCCATCTTGTAATGTACTTATGAAGTTATGCAACCAGTTTATACACACCAAGATCCAACAGATAGTATAGTGATCAGGTTATCTATTCATTGTGATATTAGCTGAAGAGTGTACAGTATGTTGGATAGGCACAGGGAACAATGTGCTTACTTTAGAAGATAAATGGCTCAGTATAATTTCTCAATGACGTATAGCATTTCCGACTGTGCGATACTCAGTGTTGAATAGGAGCAACACACATCAAAATTGCTGGTGAACGCAGCAGGCCAGGCAGCATCTCTAGGAAGAGGTACAGTCAACATTTCGGGCTGTGACTCTTCGTCAGGACTAACTGAAAGAAGAGCTAGTAAGAGATTTGAGAGGGGGAAGGAGGAGATCTGAAATGATAGGAGAAGACAGGAGGGGGAGGGATGGAGCCAAGCGCTGGAAAGTTGATTGGCAAAAGAGATATGAGAGGATCATGGGACAGGAGGCCTAGGGAGAAAGAAAAGGGGAAGGGGGGAAAAGCCCAGAGGATGGACAAGGGGTATAGTCAGAGGAACAGAGGGAGAAAAAGAATGTGTGTGTGTATATAAATAAATAACAGATGGGGTACGAGGGGGAGGTGGGGCATTAGCAGAAGTTCGAGAAGTCAATGTTCATGCCATCAGGTTGGAGGCTACCCAGACGGAATATAAGGTGTTGTTCCTTCAACCTGAGTGTGGCTTCATCTTTACAGTAGAGTAGGCTGTGGATAGACATGTCAGAATGGGAAGGGGACGTGGAATTAAAATGTGTGGTCACTGGGAGATCCTGCTTTTTCTGGTGGGCAGAACATAGGTGTTCAGCGAAACGACCTCCCAGTCTGCGTCGGGTCTCGCCAATATATAGAAGGCCACATCGGGAGCACCGGATGCAGTATATCACCCCAGCCAACTCACAGGTGAAGTATCATCTCAAACAACAGGAATTCTGCAGATGCTGGAAATTCAAGCAACACACATCAAAGTTACTGGTGAACGCAGCAGGCCAGGCAGCATCTCTAGGAAGAGGTACCGTCGATGTTTCAGGCCGAGACCCTTTGTCAGGACCCTTCGCCAGTCCTGACGAAGGGTCTCGGCCTGAAACGTCGACTGTACCTCTTCCTAGAGATGCTGCCTGGCCTGCTGTGTTCACCAGCAACTTTGAAGTATCACCTCACCTGGAAGGACTGTCTGGGGCCCTGAATGGTGGTGTGGGAGGAAGTGTAAGGGCATGTGTAGCTCTTGTTCTGCTTACAAGGATAAGTGCCAGGAGGGAGATCAGTAGAGAGGGATTGGGGGGGGCGAATGGGCAAGGGAGTCGCGTAGGGAGCGATCCTGCGGAAAGCGGGGGTGGGGGAGGGAAAGATGTGCTTCGTGGTGGGATCCTGTTGGAGGTGGCGGAAGTTACGGAGAATTATACATTGGACCCGGAGGCTGGTGGGGTGGTAGGTGAGGACAAGGGGAATCCTATTCCTAGTGGGGTGGCAGGAGGATGGAGTGAGAGCAGATGTGCGTGAAATGGGGGAGATGCGTTTGAGAGCAGAGTTGATGGTGGATGAAGGGAAGCCCCTTTCTTTAAAAAAGGAGGACACCTCCCTTGTCCTGGAATAAAAAGCCTCATCCTGAGAGCAGATGCGGCAGAGACAGAGGAATTGCAAGAAGAGGATGGCATTTTTGCAAGAGACAGGGTGAGAAGAGGAATAGTCCAGAAAGCTGTGAGAGTCAGTAGGCTTATAGTAGACATCAGTAGATAAGCTGTCTCCAGAGACAGAGACAGGAAGATCTAGAAAGGGGAGGGAGGTGTCGGAAATGGACCAGGTAAACTTGAGGGCAGGGTGAAAGTTGGAGGCAAAGTTAATGAAGTCAACGAGCTCAGCATGCGTGCAGGAAGCAGCGCCAATGCAGTCGTCGATGTAACGAAGGGAAAAATGGGGGACAGATACCAGAATAAGTTTGGAACATAGATTGTTCCACAAAGCGGACAAAAAGGCAGGCATAGCTAGGACCCATACGGATGCCCATGGCTACACCTTTAGTTTGGAGGAAGTGGGAGGAGCCAAAGGAGAAATTGTTACGAGTAAGGACTAATTCCGCTAGACGGAGCAGAGTGGTGGTAGAGGGGAACTGGTTAGGTCTGAAATCCAAAAAGAAGTGTAGAGCTTTGAGACCTTCCTGATGGGGGATGGAAGTATATAGGGACTGGACATCCATGGTGAAAATAAAGCGGTGGGGGCCAGGGAACTTAAAATCATTGAAAAGTTTAAGAGCGTGAGAAGTGTCACGAACATAGGTAGGAAGGGATTGAACAAGGGGGGATAAAACCATGTCGAGGTATGCAGAAATGAGTTCGGTGGGGCAGGAGCAAGCTGAGACAATAGGTCTACCAGGACAGGCAGGTTTGTGGATCTTGGGTAGTAGGTAGAAACGGGAAGTGCGGGGTTTGGGAACTATAAGGTTGGTAGCAGTGGATGGGAGATCCCCTGAGCGGATAAAGTCGGTGATGGTGTGGGAGACAATGGCCTGGTGCTCCTTAGTGGGGTCACGATCGAGGGGTAAATAAGAGGAGGTATCCACAAGTTGTCGCTGTGCCTCGGCAAGGTATAGGTCAGTACACCAGACTACAAAGCACCCACCTTATCGGCAGGTTTTATAGTAAGGTTAGGATTAGTGCTGAGGGAGTGGAGAGCAGAGTGTTCGGAAGGAGTGAGGTTGGAATGGGAACAAGCTGCGGTGAAGTCAAGACGGTTGATGTCCCGTCGGCAGTTAGCAATAAAGAGATCCAGAGCAGGCAGAAAACCAGAGTGGGATGTCCTTGAAGAGGAGGTTGAAGACGGGAGAAGGGGTCATCAGTGGGGGTGGGAGAGTCCTTGCCAAAGAAGTGGGCTCGGAGACAGAGCCGGCGGAAGAAGAGTTCCGCGTCATGGCGAACGCGGAACTCGCTGAGGTGTGGGCAAAGGGGGACAAAGGTGAGGCCCTTACTGAGGACAGAGTGTTCTGTCTCAGACAGTTGAACGTCAGAGGGGATGGTAAAGACCCAGCACGGATGAGAATAGGAGTGTCTGTTTAAATTTAAGTTTATATCCCTTGAGTGACATTTGGAACCCCAACTTTTTGATTTGGGCTCAAATAAGATCGTAGGACATATGAGTAGAATTAGACCATTTGGCACATCGAGTCTGCTTTGCCATTTCATCATGGCGACACCATTTTTCCTCTCAGCCCCAGTTGCTTGCCTTCTCCATGTATCCCTTCATGCCCTGACCAATCAAGAATTTGTCAACCTCTGCCTTAAATATATATACAGACTTGGCCTTCATAACTGCCTATGGCAATGAATTTCACAGATTTGCTGTTCTGGCTAAAGAAATTCCTCCTTGTCTCCATTCTAAAAGGATGCCGCTCCATTTTGAAGCTATATCCTCTGGTTTTAGACTATTCCACCACAGGAAACATTCTTCCCACATCCACTCCATTAGGCCTTTCATAATTCAATAGGTTTCAATGAGGTCACCCTTCATTCTTCTGAATTCCAGTGATTACAGGCCCAGTGTCCTCAAGTGCTCTTCATATGACAAGGTGTTCAAACCTGGGATCATTTCTGTGAACCTCATTTGAACCCTGTCCAGTTCCAGCCCATTCTTTCTATGATAAGAGGTCCAAAACTGCTCACAATACTCCAAGTGAAGCCTCACCAGTGCTTTATAAAGCCTCAACATTACATCCTTGCTTTTATATTCTAGTCCTCTTGCAATGAATGTTAACATTGCATTTGCCTTCCTCACCACAGACTCAACCTGCAAATTAACCTTTAGGAATCCTGCGCAAGGACTCCCAAGCCCCTTTGCACCTCAGTTTTTTTAATATTTTCTCTCCATTTAGAAAATAGTCAACTCTTTCATTTCTTCTACCAAAGTCCATGACCATGCACTTCCTGACTGTATTTCTTTGCCCGTTCTCCTAATTTGTCTAGGTTCTTCTGTAGCCTCTCGACTTTCGCAAAACTCCCTGCCTCTCCACCTACCTTCATATCGTCTGCAAACTTTGCAACAAAGCCATCAATTCCATCATCCAAATCATTAACATATAATGTAAAAAGAATTGTTCCCAACACAGACCCCCGTGGAACACCACTAGTCACTGGCAGCAAACCAGAAAAGTCTCCATTTATTCCCACTTTTTGCCTTCTGGAATCAGCCACTGCTTTATCGCTTTATCCATGCTAGAGTCTTCCCTGTAGTATCATGGGCTTGTAGCTTGTTAAGCAGCCTCATGTATGGCACTTTGTCAAAGGCCTTCTGAAAATCCAAATACATAACATCAACTGATTCTATCCTGCTTGTTATTTCTTCAAAGAGTTCCAACAAATAATTTGTCAGGCAAGATTTGCCCCTGAGGAAACCATAAAATAGGACTACCGCCTATTTTATCATGTGTCTCCAAGTACCCTGAAACCATATCTTAACTATTGACTCCAATATTTTCCCAACCACTGAGGTCAGACTAACTTCCTCTTTCCTTTCTTGAAGAGTGGAGTGACATTAGCAATTTCCCAGTGTTCTGGAACCATTTCAGAATCTAGTGATTATTGAAAGATCATTACTAATGCCTCCACAATCTCTTCAGCTTTCTCTTTCAGAACCCTGGGGTGTACACCATTTGGTCTAGGTGACCTACCTATCTTCAGACCTTTCAGTTTCCCAAAAACCTCCTCTCTCGTGATGGTAACTTCACACAATTTATGACCCCTGACATCTGGAACTTCCACGATAGTACTAGTGTCTTCCAGAGAGAAGACTGATGCAAAATATTTATTCAGTTCATCTGCCATTTCCTTGTTGCCTATTACCAATGTCATTTTCCAGCAGTCTGATAGCCACTCTCACTTCTCTTTTACACTTTATGTATCTGAAGAAACTTCTGGTATCCTCAGTACTGTGCTTAGAGGAGGATAAATATGTGGAAATGTCTTTAAACTGGAGAGAGTCTATAACTAGTTTTCAATGCAGCAATTTGTGCACCATTTTGATAAATGTTTTACAAAGCAGAACAATGCTAAGAAATATCAACAGTGCAAATTTTGGTGTCTTATTGTAAAACTGTTTTCTTCAGTAGTTAACAGAATAGAGTTGGAATAGATGCTGATTTGTTACAGGCACCCTTGACAAAATATATTATTCACTGTTGGTTATGGGGATCCTTTCTTTTTTGCTGATGTTAAGGCTCCCTGATGAGAACTGAAAGTCTTGAATAATTGATTTGCCAGTGATGTAACTGACTTTTTTTGTTGCAGGCAAATCTGTGGCAGATTTGGAAACTGCATCAGATAATATTAAGAGCATGGGACAAAGTACATTTTTTCCATCCCTGGGCCACCAAGGTATTTCTGTTTTGGATAATCCTCTAATAAGTACTCCGACTCATTCTCATAAATTTATTTTCAAGGTACATTGTAACTGTAAAGACGAAATGAGTATTGCATAACATGGGTGGCTGGCCTAATATCAACACTTGCACTCCATTGTTAAAGGTTAATCATACTCTATTTCCTATAGCCACTTAAGTTTTGTTTGAGAAGAAAGCCAGTGTACATTAGGGGTTGAGACTGAGATCTTATTGTTAATTTATCGAAGGAAAGCGATTTTTTTTCCCTCTCTCACCACTTCTTCGAGGGAATTCTATCATTAGGATCGAGGCAATACATTTTTTTTAATGTTCATATTTGTTATTGATGGGAGGGGTATGGAGAGCTTATAGTCCAGATACAGATTGATAGGATTAAGCAAAATAATAGTTTGGCATGGACAAGATAAGCTAAAGGGCCTGTTTCTGTGCTCTTGTGCTCTGACTCTGAGCTGTGAAACAGAAATCATCTTGATTTCAGATTCATGTCAGAGATAATTAAAAATTTTGGACAGAACAAACAAAAATACCATTTTCTTCAAAATTAAATATGACCTTTTCTAATTTGATAATCTTGTTTAACAGAATTACAGTGTAAATCATCTTTGCAATTGCTTCCTAGAAACAAGAAGTGACAAGAACGGTGCTAATCCACCTTCAGAAGACCGAGCAGCTCTTGTAAATGAAGATAGCGAGCCATCTGACGATGAACTTCTGTCACTCTCCAGCCAACACAGTACTGCTAGCACAGAGAAACAGCATAGGACACAGCAAAGTTGCAAAGCACAGGCACCTTCTCAGTCCTCAGCCCCTGAAAGTGTGGATCTTCTTGGCTTAAATGGAGATGTTGCAGGCCAGACCTTTCCTCCTGTTGCTCAAGCCAGGTCTATGCCGACTAACTCTGACTTGCTCAATGATTTGTTCGGCAGCAGCTCCTCTATTCCATCAGCTCCAGGTTCAGCCCATTCTACCCCTCGAAGGTCTGCAGGCTCTCCCTCTCTATCACCATCGAGAATCAATGAAGGTATTGATTGTAGCTGTGTAACCACGCTGCAGAATATTAAACTAAGCTCTATGCAAACTGAATTATTTTAGTGGCCTTTCAATATCTAAATTAAAATGTGGTTTTGTTATGTTAAGATATATCTTATAGTATTTTAATCTGCCTGCATCAGTTTCATTACATATTTAATACACAGACTGAGAAATTCCTTGGCCATTGTGGTGTACACCATATGAGAAAATGAAATCTTCATTTTGTTCATTACACTAAGAGCTGGTGTTTGATGTGGGTTCAGGCTCTTGCTGAGTTAACTGATCTCATCTGGTGCGGCAGCAGGGGTCTTGGCTGAGATTGACTCTTCAGAAGTGGCATTGGGCAGGGTGGAAAGTCAATCTGCAAAATTTTTCTTGTCAATTGAACTTAATTATGATGGATCCGAATTAAATGTTTTGACATCTGTCAATTTTATTCTCTGCATTTTTTCCCTGATTTTCTGGATGTGGGAAGGATTGCTATTTTAATTTAGTGAGATAACGTTTTGTTTCATTTATCTATTTGGTATGCAGTGCTATGTTACTCGATATCTGATCACATTCATTATGTAATGTTATTATGCTGCTTGCCAAATGTACTCTTTGCAACATGATGGTTTTTATTTAGAAGAAAAATATTCTTTTCATTTTTCTCTTTTAGTATTCCCCACCTTTCATTTCAGCTTAAAATGAAGTTTTGTTTATTGGGCTCCTGAAAAGTTGGTAACTCTAAATGTTGAGTAACACATACACAATGCTGGAGGAACTTGGCAGGTCAGGCAGTATTTAAAGATGGAAATGCAGTAAATAGCTAACGTTTTTGGTCAAGACCCTTCATCAGGACAGGAAAGAAAGGGTACAATATGAAAAGTTGGCAGGTAATATGGCATTTGAGTATGTCACACCCTCAGAAATACAAGAATCTGTAAAGTTGTAATTGTTAATAAGTGGCAGCCTAAAAGCCAATTAGATTTCATCAGAGGTAGAAGGTAGTGTTTCTTCATCACTATTATCCTGCCCCTCCCTCCCCCACCACTCTGCAATCCTGAGGAGGACTGTTTGACATAAACATGGAGAAGTGTTGCAAACTTTGTATTGTGAATTCTTGAAAATTTTTCCTCACCGTTTGGGGAAAATGTGGGGCATGTAATTTCACAACCTTTCAGCATTTTGGTAAGCATAATTTTGACTTTTCAAATCTGTGGACCAGTTCAGCCAGGGTATTGCATTCTTACTGAACAGATATAAAGCCAGTGTCCAGTTAACCTTCAAATGCCATATGCTTGTACTAATACAACCAGACTGCGTGCAGTTCCAATTCCTAAAAAGAAATAGCAAGACCTAGAGTCTGCGTTGAAAAGTTTGAAGTGCGTTAATTTCAATTATACGGATTAACGTATCAGAGATACACAAAGCATCAACTGTGCTCTTCCTGTTCATGTGTACAATGCAAGCTGAAAATGTTGGATTGCTGCCTGTCTGTTCAATCGTACTACTTCTGGAAGTAGTCAAAAATAAATTAATTGGCCAGCAGCTGACTTCCCTCCAAACATCACAAGTTTCTGAACCTCATCTGGTTGAACCCACAAGCTCCATCTTTTGTTAAGTGATTGTTTGGCTAAGTGACCTTTAGAGTTGATTTTCGTGCTGGTTTATTTTCCAAGTTGCTTCTCCCTTTCAAACTAGGTAATGTGACCAGATAGTATAGATCAGAAAGCTTCCAAGTGAGCATGTTAGAAATTAAAAAATTATGGACAACACGAAGAATAGAAGGGCAACACACACAAATGGAAAAAAGTCAGTGCCAAAGGGTTTCGGCCTGAAACATTGACTGTACTTTTTTCCACAGATGCTGCCTGGCCTGCTGAGCTCCTCCAGCATTTTGTGTGTGTTGCCTGGATTTCCAGCATCTGCAAATTTTCTCTTGTTTGTTGGAAGAATAAAGGAACTAATGTTCTGTTTGTTTAAAGATTTATGCTCCTGCTATGTCAGAAAATGATCAGGCATGAGCTAAACATTATTTAAACTGGTTGACTGGAAATTAGGATTATTTCCAACATCCAAGTTAGTGATTAATGGTTTCAATGATTATATCCATAAGAAACTTGAATGTATTTCTTGCTCTAATTAAGTTAAACATTTAGTTATAACATGTGTATTAATGGATTGCATGGATGTGTGGGGTTGTTTAGAAATGTAGTTTTGGTTATTGGGTTCCTGAAAAGTTGGTAACTCTAAATGTTGAGTATCAGGGGAACTTGACAGGTCAGGCAGCATTTAAGGATGGAAATACAGTAAATAGCTAACATTTTTGGCCAAGACCCTTGATCAGGACAGGAAAAGAAAGGGTACAATATGAGAAATTGGCAGGTGATAGGTGGAAGCAGTAAAAAGTTGGAAGAAAAAAGAATGTAATTGGTGAGGACAATGGAATAAAGGCAAGGAGGTATGGAACTGGAGGGAGGTGAAGGGCAGGTCATGAGTGTGGGAAAGGAGAAGAGAAGGGGTGAGAGAGCTGCCAGAATGGGAGAAAATAGAAATGGTGGTGTTGGTGGTGGAGTTAGGGGTTGGGAGGGGGAGCTGGAGGAAACAGAGGACAGTGGTTGTCAGAAGTTAGAGAAATCAATGTTCATGCTGTCTGGTTGGAGAATACACAGAGAATAAGAGGTGTTGCTCCTCCAACCTGGCTTTGCCCCCATCATGGCAGTAGAGGCCATATCCTCTCCTATCAGATTTCTTCTTCATCCCTTTCTTTACCTTTTCCACCTATCTGCTCTCAGTTTCTCACATGAAGCCCCCTCCCCCACCAACCCACCTTCCCCTTCAACTGTTCTCATCTATCAGCTGCCAGTTTGTACTCCTCTCCTATTCCCCCCCAACACCACCCCCACACGATCACCACCTTATTCTGGCTTCTGCCCCTTCCTTTCCAGTCCCGATGAATAGTCTGAAATGTTGACTATCCATAGATGCAGCCTGACCTGCTGAGTTCCTCCAGCGTTTTGTGTGTGTGTGTGTGCGTGTGTGTCTCAAGATTTCCAGTATCTGCAAAATTTCTGTCAGTTCCAATTGTTAACATATTTAATTAACTATATTGTTATCTTAGGAACAACATTTGATCCCTTTGATTCTCATGCCACCCAAAACAATCAAGATTTACTTGGTGTTTTTCTCAGTCGGAGTGGTGCAACTTCTCCGGTTGGGCAAGCAGAGCCATTCCTGCACACAGCCAGGGCACCATCTCCTACACCACATAGTCCTGCTGGCGATCCTTTTAACATGGGTAAGGATTCAATGGATGAACTTTTAACTAAAACTGAATGCTTAATTATTACACTGATGTAAGTGTTGGTGAGCAATTGTTTTTACTTTGCTTCTGTCCTACAAAGAATGTAGTTATGTTTGGTCAGTGCCAGCATACAATGAAAATGTTTTATAATGTTTTAAGAACAAGTTTTTAATTTAAAATAAGATGAATTATTGTAATACAAAAATTTTAGTTGCAAATGCTTTTCAGCATGACATTGTACTTGTATGAAGGAGAGTTATGCTGTTATTTGTTATCCTCGAGTTACCTTGTGCCTGAAGCCACTCACCACCTGGGAATGCTGGGAATGTCAGGAATGTGCACTTCTGGTTCTTTAAAATGAGTCATAGTTATTGCACAGTATGGAACCAGGTTCTTCAGCCAAACGTGTCCAAACAGCTTCCTGATCTAGTCCCATTTCCCCGCAATGTTTTTCAAACACTTTACTGCTTGCTCTAGCAAGGACTTCTCTTCCCCCTGGAGTGCAGAAGGAGGCTGAGTGGTAAAATTTATAGAAGTTTATAAAATCATTTGTGGAATAGTTAAGGTGAGTAGCTAAAGTCTTTTCCCTAAGGTGGGGAGTTCAAAATTAGAGGGCATAGTTCTAAAGTGAGAGGGAAAAGATTAAAGAGGACTTTTAAAGGTGGGTATAATTCTACTTTTAAAAGATGTTTGGACAGTTATATGGATAGGAAAAGTTTAGAGGCTTGTGCACCAAATATGGGCACATAGGGCTAGCTCAGATAGCTAAATTGCTCTATCAACATGGATTTTAGAAGTATCAGCTTTACTTTTACAATGAAAAATCATATTATTAATATTGTTAGCTAGATAATTTTCTGATTAATGGTTAAATTATGGTGACCTGACTGCAGCAATAGGTTTGACAAATAAATTCTTAAAGTGTTTTTTTGAAACGTCGCTGTCATTTGAAATGAATGGTCTATGTCAGACTGAGTTGCATTTTAATGGTTGCAAGTGTGCAGCTGTATTGAGAATTTAATTCACAATTGTTAGGTGAACAACTGGGTGTGTGGCAATGGTACAGTCAAGATGTTCCTGAGCTACAGTTTGAGGTATCTTGGAGCAATTTTGCACTAAATTTGTGTTGCAAATAATAAAACATGAAGGGGAAAAAGACATATTGGGGCGGGCAGAACACCTGGTGATCAAAGGAGATAGAGAGACCCTCTGAGTGAAAAGCTCTACTTACTTTCGGACTGAGAAATCTGCAGAAGTTGGCACTGAACTGACATGGGCTCCATGAGGCCAGCACTGGATTGGAAAATTTTAGTTACGGCAAGCGATTGGATTGGTTGGATTTGTTCTCTTTGGGGTAAAGTGGCAGAGATGTGACCTGGAGGTATACATAAGATTACGAGAGACAATTTTAGAATGAATAGTCAAAACCCTTTTCCATTCCTAGTGATAACAATAACAAGAGCATAATTTGAAAGTGATAAGTAAGAGTTTTAAAGGGGGTATAAGGGTTAAGTTTTTTTTTCTGGCAGTGGTTGATATCTGAAATACACTGCCAGAAGACTGGTGGATTCAGATACAATCATTATAGTTAAGAGCCAACCAGACCCTTTTTAAAAACAAAAAGTAAGACAAAAAAGATAATAGTCCTAACGCAGGTAAATGGGATTGGTGTAGATGGGCAAAACATTACCGGACATGATGGGCTGAATGGCCTGTTTCTGTGCTGTATGATTCTATAACTTTATGCTGCTGTTGCAATTTCACATTCCACTCAGTTTTTTGGTTTATCCTCCTCTATGAACAATAAGTCAACTACTCAAACACATTTGATGGTATAATTTCCTTGGCTCACAATTGAGAGTGTAAAAAGTGGAGATAACTTGAAATGGAAGGTAAGTGAAACTGGAAAACATTGGCAATATGTAGCAAACCAGGCAGCATCTGTGGAGCGATGAAAGATGTGTAATTTCAATTCTCTTTCATCTGCCCTCTCCGTGCTTCCCTACTTGCAGCATTTTGTGCTTTTATTTTAGACTTCTGATCATCTGAATTATTTTGCATTTGTGCCAGTGTAGCATTTTATACTCCTGCCCTGATGTCTTCTGTAAATGGAGGTTAACGTAAGACGCTCTTTTATGCGTGGTCCCAGTGATGTCTAGGTATTTGTTTCAATATTTAGCTGACTCCCTTGGGTGTATGTTGCAATAATGCTGCAGATTTTGTTTTAAAGAAAAAAATTGTATGATACGTTGTTAAATATTGTTTACTTAGGTAGAATCTCCCCTGTCCTGCCATGTACTCCAGCTGTCTCCGTTCAGCCAGATCTTATGGGAGGATGGAGCTTGGGATCTTCCAGTTCATCTGCTGGTTCAGCAGCCTGGGCAAACAGAACAGCCTCCTCAGGTTAAACATAGTATTCTGCAACAAATATATTTTAAGCATCTGTTGACAATAGCTAGCTACCTGGGATTGTCAAGAATTAAATTCATCTAAGCAACCCATGCAAAATGCTGGAGGAACCCAGAAAGTCAGTTCCTCAAGCATTTTATGTGTATTACTCAAGATTTCCAGCATCAGCAGAATCTCTCTTGACCTTGGATTATGTGATTTCATTTTCTGTTGCTGTGTGGTACTGCCATAGTTCTTCCTGTACCTCTTCTTTCCCCCTTATTCTGAATCAACAGATGGTCTTCCAGCAGAGTTATGGTTTCCTGGTGTTTGAGTTATTCTTTGGCTTTTGTAACTTAATCTTGCAGGGACAACGTGTAAACAAAACAACTTGAGGAAAACTGAAAAGAGAGTACTAGAGTACAGGAAGCCGTCAAGAGTGTAAAGACCATGTGTGTTTCTAGGGAAAATTAATTAATGCTGAGAATGGTTGTAGGCAATGATTTATTGACTGTTTCTTGCTGCACTGAGTAGCTGTTGCCATAAATTGCTAATGTTAATGAAGTGAATTTATGCCAATGTATTTAAATGGATTACAGTACAGATTTTGATCCTACAATGTTGAAGGATCAGTTGGAATGGAGGAGGTACTACAAGTAGTGGTGTTTCCATGAGCCTGCAGTTAATTTCTTTTGAAGCTAATGGAAGTGTAGGTGATGTAAACTACAATGTTAAAAGGGGACCACATATTTAAGTTGTTGTGTTGGGATTCCATGCAAGCAGATTGGCTTTGTGTTGAACATTTTTCTTTCCACTGTTGGAGCTACACTTATTCAACAAAGAGGAGAATATTCCACTATACTCCTGATTTGGGCCTTGTGGATGGTGTAAAGATTTTGTGGAGTCCAGAGACAAGCCACTTGCTGCAGTAAGTCCCACCTCTAATCTCTTCTTGTGGTTGCAATTATGTGTGGCTGGTTCAGTTGATCTTTGATCAATTGTGACCTACCCAGGATGTTGATGTTGGGGTTGCTCAATGATGTTATTGCCATTGAATGTCAGGGAGGTTTGGTGGGGTGAAAGAGTTAAAATGCCATTCAATTCCAATTGAGTTGTTGTGCTGTTGGAATTGCACTAAGGCTAGAATAGGGAAGGACAGCAGATTTCATTCCTAGCAACATCAGTGCATCTGTTTGGTTTTGGTACATCTTGCAGCCTCATGGGCAATTTTGTAACAGTAGATTTTTTTGCCAAGTTACAAAATGCATTTTGATGGTAGAAATTGAAGACATTGAATAAATTTCAGAAAGTCTCGGCATCCTTGATACAAGAGTTGAACGTCAAATAACTGTGTTAAGTAAATATGGTTGCCTCTGGGCAGGTGTCCATAGCACAGTAATATTTAAAATTTGCAAGTTATTGGTAGTGACACTGATCTGAGGAAATGAGAAATGCATCAGAGAGTGCTGTTACAAAGAGAATGGAGTAATGTGCTTTTACCTGCAACCAAACATCAAAGAATTAATGCTAGGAGAGATTTAAATATTAATATTGGTTCCTTAAACAGAAATATGGCAGTCAGCTTTCTTACACATGAAGATCGCCCAAAACATTCAATTAAATCGAGCTTTCAGGTGAAAATGGTGGATAGGATTGTGTTCCACATTGACTGTACCCTGCACAGGTATTTGTGGAACAATGACGAGGCTAGGATTAATTACAAAAATGTCAGATATCGTTTACCTAGCTGTCACTGAATGCTTGCTGAAAATCTCGGGGAAAAGTGATCAAAGTGGAATAAAGTCACAGAAATCAGTAAACACACATAAAAGTTGCTGGTGAATGCAGCAGGCCAGGCAGCATCTCTAGGAAGAGGTACAGTCGACGTTTCAGGTCGAAACCCTTTGTCAGGACTAATTGAAAGGAGAGATAGAGATTCGAAAGTGGGAGGGGGAAGGAGAGATCTGAAATGATAGGAGAAGACAGGAGGGGGAGGGATGGAGCCAAGAGCTGGACAGGTGATTGGCAAAGGGGATATGAGAAGATCATGGGACAGGAGGCCTAGGGAGAAAGAAAAGGGGGGGGGGGAGAAAACCAGAGGATGGGCAAGGGGTATAGTGAAAGGGGCAGAGGGAGAAAAAGGAGAGAGAGAAAAAGAATGTGTCTATATAAATAAATAACAGATGGGGTATGAGGGGGAGGTGGGGCCTTAGCGGAAGTTAGAGAAGTCGATGTTCATGCCATCAGGTTGGAGGCTACCCAGATGGAATATAAGGTGTTGTTCCTCCAACCTGAGTGTGGCTTCATCTTTACAGCAGAGGAGGCCGTGGATAGACATATCAGAATGTCTATCCGTAGACACGCAAGTAAACATGGAAGTTTGTATAAAGAGAATATTACAATTTTGTATACCTGATTGAATTTACTGATTCTGCAAGAAAGTAAGGTAGACTTAAATCAATAGAAGCAGGATTATAGAAATGGCTCCTTCAAAGCAAGGCAGCTCAACTGGGTAAGATGTCATGAAAAATATGTTTTTTCAGAAATCACTATGATAATCAAAATTCATAAACATTAGCACAGGTTTTGATATTTGTGACCTTCATGATATATTCCTAGTTTTGTGATGTTTTGTGACAGTACATATTGCCAAAATGAGGTAATGGTCTTTATCCTCATAATGTTTAGGTCATAGTTTACTCAAGTGACTTTGGCTTTGACTGTGGAGCAGGTTATTGCCATGCCTTCAGGACAATATAGTAATGCATACTATTGGTGGTGGGTGAGGTTATAAGTGACTTACTGCATAATTTTAATGTATAGACCAAAAATGAGTTAGTTTTTACATTTTGCTTTCATTTTTTTGCAAACAGGAGGGGTCATGGGTGTGAGCAGGTCAGCCAACACAAGTCCTACAAGCTCTATACAGAGTACCCCGACACGCCAGTCCAAGCCACAGACACTGGATCCCTTTGCAGACCTGGGTGCGCTTGGTGCCAACTTAGCAGGTTAGTTCTGTCAGATATATTAACTTGTTCCTCTTTGTGGAGATGTTGGTGAAGAGGAAACTGCCTTGTGGTGCAGCAAATGCCGTTAAAGAAAGCTCTTAACGTGGAAAATTGTTCCGTGCTAATTTCAGGAAACCTGAGGAAAATAGATACTAGGCTAAATAATTCAATTTTCGTTGTGTATGTGGATGATCTGGATAACCAAATATTTATTCAGTTAGAGGTTTTAGTGAGGTTCTAAATTTAGGAGGAAGAGGTGGGATTTGGTGGAGAATTTCTGACAATGAGCTGTCAGTGGTGATTGTAAGCAGCTGCTAATAGAGGCCACCGGATGGACAAAATGCACTTATTATGGTCTGTGAGGTTTCACAGAATGTAGATTCGAGGCGGACTTAGATGTTTATATGTAAGTGGTGGAAAATACCAGTTCTTTTTCAAGTGATTGAAATTTTAGTTTAGATAGAAAATGAGTGCAGACTGCAATGATCTAGACAGGGTGAAAGTGAGAATGTGTTTAATTTGCTGCCTGTCTAAAGAAAGGAACTATTCCTTGGTATTATGTTCAGTACTGTACTGAAGAAACCTGGATTGAATATTTGTAAGTATGTAGAATACAAAAACAATCTCCAGACTTTAATTGGAATATAACTAGAGAATGCACATTATCCTGGGATTCATGTGTTGCTTGTCCGTGGGTGAGAACAGCAAAGCAAGTGTTCACTTAATAACCTATTTTATCCCATGTCTGTATTTACTGGGTTGGCTTCCTGGTATCCTTTTTATTTGGGTGATTTATATTGGAGGCCAATTTCAATACAACCTGGAGGGTGTGCTTGAGCATCTTTGTATTATAAATTTGTTGTGCTTAGAGAATAACACATTGGTATAATATAGCTGCACAATAGATACTTCAGAATTGTTGAAGTTGAATCAGGCAGTGCACAATGAGCGTCTGGAGGTCAGCAGAGGAAGTGGATATTAGAACATAGAACATAGAATAGTACAGCACAGTACAGGCCCTTTGGCCCACAATGTTGTGCCGACCCTCAAACCCTGCCTCCCATATAAGCCCCCACCTTAGATTCCTCCATATACCTGTCTAGTAGTCTCTTACACTTCACTAGCGTATCTGCCTCCACCACTGACTCAGGCAGTGCATTCCACGCACCAACCACTCCCTGAGTAAAAAACCTTCCTCTAATATCCCCCTTGAACTTCCCACCCCTTACCTTAAAGCCATGTCCTCTTGTATTGAGCAGTGGTGCCCTGGGGAAGAGGTGCTGGCTATCCACTCTATCTATTCCTCTTATTATCTTGTACACCTCTATCATGTCTCCTCTCATCCTCCTTCTCTCCAAAGAGTAAAGCCCTAGCTCCCTTAATCTCTGATCATAATGCATACTTTCTAAACCAGGCAGCATCCTGGTAAATCTCCTCTGTATCCTTTCCAATGCTTCCACATCCTTCCTATAGTGAGGTGACCAGAACTGGACACAATACTCCAAGTGAGGCCTAACCAGAGTTTTATAGAGCTGCATCATTACATCGTGACTCTTAAACTCTATCCCTCGACTTATGAAAGCTAACACCCCATAAGCTTTAACTACCCTATCCACCTGTGAGGCAACTTTCAGGGATCTGTGGACATGTACCCCGAGATCCCTCTGCTCCTCCACACTACCAAGTATCCTGCCATTTACTTTGTACTCTGCCTTGGAGTTCGTCCTTCCAAAGTGTACCACCTCACACTTCTCTGGGTTGAACTCCATCTGCCACTTCTCAGCCCACTTCTGCATCCTATCAATGTCTCTCTGCAATCTTCGACAATCCTCTACACTATCTACAACACCACCAACCTTTGTGTTGTCTGCAAACTTGCCAACCCACCCTTCTACCCCCACATCCAGGTCGTTAATAAAAGTCACGAAAAGTAGAGGTCCCAGAACAGATCCTTGTGGGACACCACTAGTCACAATCCTCCAATCTGAATTTACTCCCTCCACCACCACCCTCTGCCTTCTGCAGGCAAGCCAATTCTGAATCCACCTGGCCAAACTTCCCTGGATCCCATGCCTTCTAACTTTCTGAATAAGCCTACCGTGTGGAACCTCGTCAAGTGCCTTACTAAAATCCATATAGATCACATCCACTGCACTACCCTCATCTATATGCCTGGTCACCTCCTCAAAGAACTCTATCAGGCTTGTTAGACACGATCTGCCCTTCACAAAGCCATGCTGGCTGTCCCTGATCAGACCATGATTCTCTAAATGCCTATAGATCCTATCTCTAAGAATCTCTAAGAATTAAAGGAGTTAGCCACAATAGAAAACTTTTAGAAAACTGGTTATATTTTCCATTAATAAAAATCTTATTAATTGTCCAAAAGTGAACTGAGGCAAAATCCACAACTTGAGGTCAGAATTGAACTTGGGTCTCTGGCACTGAGATCACCTTCTATTAGTTGTATCAAAGGTTAGTTTTGATTTGTACATCCACCTCATCTGCTCAAGTGGTTTTTTTTCTGTTTTTAAAAATGTAAAACATGTGAACTAATATCTTAAGAACATTGCATATATTTAAATCCCATACAAAGTGATACATGAATGACAAAACAATTATTGAAAGCCTGATAAATAAAAGCTAGCTTCTTGCAGTAGATTGTATAGGCAATCAAGGGTTGTATTGTGTTTGGGAAGACAATTGCAAGTGCCTTGTATAGACAATGAAAGTAACTATCAATTCTTTAGAGAGTAAGTCAGTAGTGTTGTCCTTGTCCATTACCGCTGGATAATAAAACAAAAGTTCAAAGTAGATTTATTGTCAGGGTTGTATATGTCACCATATACAATACTGAGGTTCATTTGCTTGCAGACATACTCAATAAACCCAATAACCAGAATAGAATCAATGAATGACTGCACCAACAGGGCAGGCAGCCAGTGTGCAAAAGACTACAAACTGTGCAAATAAAAAAAGAAAGAAAATACAAGAAATAATAGATAAATAAGCAATAAATATTTGAGCAGCTGCCTTGAACCACTTGCAGGCTTGCTGTTGAAATTGCTGTCACAGGACTGTTGGGTAGGGTGTTCCAGGATTTGGATCCAGCAACGATGGAGGAATGGCAGTGTTTACCCCGGTCAAACTGGGGTGTGATTTGGAGGGGAACTTGTAAGTGGGAATACCTAGGCAACACAGTGGCATAGCAGTTAGTGTAACACTATTACAGAACCAGTAACCCAGGTTTAATTTTGTTGCTGGCTGTAAGGAGTTTGTATGTTCTCCTGCGACCATGTGGGTTTCCTCTGGGAACCCTGGTTTCCACCCACATTTCAAAGACCTGTCGGTTAGTAACTTGAATATATGACTGTAGATGGGCAGTTTGGGGTTGTTGAGCAGGAAGGGTCTGTTGCCATCCTGACTCTAAAAGGTTCAAGGTACTTAGTGTATTACCAGGAAATTAGGCTGCTTTATTTTGAATGGTGCTACATTTCTTCAATGCTGTTGGAACTTTGGAAAAGTCATTGACCTGAAAGTTTAACTCTGTTTCTCTCCACAGATGCTGCTGACCTAACTATTTCCGGTGTTTTCTGTTTTTTTAATTTCAGATTTTCAGCATCTGCGGTAGTTTCCTTTATCTGATATATTGAATGTGAGAATGAGAACTGAAGTTCCAGCCTGGCGACTTGGTCTTAATTATTCAGATAGCTTAGTGAGTGGTGGTGCCACCAGGCCAGTATTGACAATTGTCACTGAAGACCTCCAAACACAGGACATTTTAGCCTTGTTGCTGTCAGTATTCCAAGTAATGTTCAATATGGAACATCGACAAAATTCATTAAATAGTAATATGGAGGAAACTTTCTTGCCAATCCTTGACTCAGTGCCATGGTATTTCATGTGTTCTGGGGATGACATTGAGAATTACCAAAACTTGCCCTGCTGTTAAATACCACTCTACTGCCACCTGGTGGAGATGACCTGTTGATACAAGAAGGCAAAGACAGGCATGGCGATTGAGGGGCCTGACATTTTCAGTAGGGTGTGAATCCATGGTTAGGACTGCATTTAATAGTTGATTGACTAACACTGTGGTAGCTCTCCCAGATTTAGTCACCAGCTCCTAGGTGTTCAGAGGAGGAACTTGCAAGGTTATCTTAGCCTGAGGAGAATGTTACCCTGTCTGAATTTGGGTCATCACTCGATGTTTGATTATTTAACTATTAAATCTTTTTTGGGCTGCTGCATTTCCTTCATTTTTAAACATTGCACTTTGCTACGGTATAAAATAGAATATTCTGCAGATTTGAACATCATTCATGTTAGAAACTATTTTTAATATTTAAATGTTATGTGATCCAAAACCAGGTGGTTCATCATTTTCGAGCAAACCCACCACCCCTACTGGGACATCAGGAGGACCATTTCAACCAGTGGGGTCTCCACAGAAACAATCCCCTCAACCCGTAGGAGGAGGTTCTTGGCAACAGAATGCGGCATTTGGTCGGCAGCAAGGTTCATCTGCATGGCAACAGCCACAAACTAAACAGTCAAAGCCCCAGCAGCCAGTACCCCAGTCATCTCCACAAAATAGACCTAATTATAATGTGAGCTTTGCTAGTGTCATTGGTTCTAGAGAAGAACGTGGATCAAGAGGACCAAATTTCGGTAAGTATGAAAGCTTTTCTCTACTTTGCTCTTTAATGTCTTCCAAGCAAAACAAGTGAATAGAATAGTAAGTATTAGAATAACCAAATGATGGCTCTTTTTTTCCCCTTGTCTTTAGGAATGTATCAGATTAATTTAGGTCTGAAGTTAAACAGGTGCATAAATTTGTAATTAAATTATCACTGCAACTTGCTGCTATGCTGACTGGTCTTTAATATCTCAATTATATGTAGTTAAGATTTTTGTCGCTTCTGGTGTTTTCCTTTATTACAGATTAATAGCAAACAGTTTTTTTCCCTTTACATTAGTTTCTGATTTCATTTGCTTAATTTTTGAGACATAACAAAAGGGGCTGATTTCCTGCGAAGTGACTTGATCTGATTGCTATTGTGTGTTCCTGTAGGTAGTTCAAAATAAACAGTTGTAATGAGCATTATAAACACCTGTTTTTGATCCTATGGAAAAGAAGATAGGAAAGGATCAACACACACAAAATGCTGGAGGAACTCAGCAGGCCAGGCAGCATCTATGGGAAAGAGTACAGTTGAGATTTTGGGCTGAGACCCTTCGGCAGGCTTGGATTTTTGTGTTGCTTGGATTTACAGAATCTGCAGATTTTCTCTTGTTTGTGATAGGAAAGGAGCATATTAACTAGTTACTAGTTAGTAAATTTCATTGAGGAAGGTAGGAGGACTGTTCAATCTGTCTGGATTGGGGGTGAAAACCAGCACAAATTATGTTTCTGGTGTCTGTCCAAGGACATCAACGAGAATGTATTTGCATGTATACACTAACTGTATCCAGAAGCTTGAAACAGAAAATTCACTGTGATTTATTGCACAGTTGCTCTTAAGCATAACTTGTGTTGAATTGCAAATGTATTACTCCATCCTTATCTCCAAATTCTCCTGAAGTTGGACTTGCTATCGAGCTTGTCTCTTAGCTTCCACTTAACATCTTTAACTGCACTAGAAAAAGAATGCCAATGAATGCATTTGGCAAGAACCATTATTCTCATTTTTATATGGCTTATGAATCAGATCAGTTGAAATGATTTTTTTTATTTCTTTCAAAAAATTCTGTCTGTAGTTGCATTGTTAGACAATAAGCCCACTTTGGATGTGTCCCATTCATAAACTAATGCAACCTACTGAAGTAGTCTTGCTTTATTTTCGCAAGATTGTTGTTGTGACTGTGGTTCTCTTTAAATAATATAATATTAGCATTTAGTTGAAATAAAAACGCTGACTATGCAAATAGTGGTTGTTTGAAATGGTCTTCTAATTAATTTATTGATCATCTCGCTATTCTAATTTGCCCGACTCTAAAACTTCTTGACTTATGGTAAAGATTTTCCAATTTATTTTAGGAACTCGGCCAAAGGTTGCAGACAGTAACTTTGAGGACTTGTTGTCAAGCCAAGGGTTTGCATCCCAGAAGGATAAGAGAGGTCCAAAGACGATATCTGAAATGAGAAAGGAAGAAATGGCTAAAGATATGGATCCTGAGAAATTGAAGGCAAGTTGCATATTTTAATTAGATTGACAATAATAGAGAAGACCTGTTATATTTAGTTTTACATGTTTCATTTTGCAGGTAACTTTATGTAGCAGTATTTTACTTAAAAATTAATATGCTGTCTTGCATTTTTTAGAGCTTGTCATATTGGAGGAAATGTACTACCATGGATTGAAAATTAGTTATGTATGGAAGACTGAATTGGAATAAGTAGAT
This sequence comes from Mobula birostris, assembly GCF_030028105.1. Taxonomy (NCBI): domain Eukaryota; kingdom Metazoa; phylum Chordata; class Chondrichthyes; order Myliobatiformes; family Myliobatidae; genus Mobula; species Mobula birostris. The sequence continues at coordinate 61,453,675 of NC_092381.1, read as the reverse complement.
CTTTGAGGTTAGAAGTTCCTCGGTCCTCAGTTATTTACTATATATGTTACTGAGCTAGAGGAGAGGCAGATTGTCTGATACCCAAGTTTGCTGATGGCATAAAAATAAGTGGAAGAGCTGTAAGGAGAATATTTGTTATTGTGCAACAGGATGGTGAGAAATTGTAAATGGGTGAAGCCTTGGCCAATTGAGTATAATGTGAGAAAGTGTAAGGTCATACACTTGTGTATTTGGTAAAGATCAAATTCTGAATGGAATGTGACTACACATGACTGAAGTACAGAAGAATCTATGTGTTGTTCCTGACATTAACAAAAAAGGATCAGCCATGTGTAACAACTAGACAGGAGGATTAAAAGCATTTTGATCTTTATTGCAGAGGAATTAGAATGTAGAAAAAGTTCAGTTGGTTTCAGTTGCATAGGATGTTGGTGAGGACAGATGTCGAGTATTAATCTGTTTACCTGGTAGCTTCAGATAGCTTCCAAAGGATGAGATGAGAGTGATGTCCTGTCAAGAGAGACTAAGCAGGTTGGTCTGTGAAGTTTAGAAGAATGAAAGGTGTATTAAAACATAAAGATTCTCAGGGGGTTTGACAAAGTAGATGTAAGATATTTTCACTTGTGCGAAAGTCTTCAAAACATTAAACTAATTCAAAGGAAAAAAAGGGAGTTTGGGAATGCGGGTCCAACCTTGGGTTCACTTTAAGCAAGTTGTGCACGTATCACACAATAGCGTGATGAGGTATACAATTCATGCACTTTTACATATAACCCTTAATGAATTATTTAAACAAACAAGAATGCTTAATCTCCTCCCTGCTTAGCTATAAACTCCAACCCAATAGAGAATATAACCATTTAATAATTACAGCACGGAAACAGGCTATCTCAACCCTTCTAGTCTGTGCTGAAATCTTACTCTCATCTAGTCCCACCGACCTGCACTCAGCCCATAACCCTCCATTCCTTTCCTGTCCATATAGCTATCCAATTTAACTTTAAATGACAACGTCGAACCTGCCTCAACCACTTCTGTTGGAAGCTCATTCCATACAGCTACCAGTCTCTGAGTAAAGAAGTTCCCCCTCATATTACCCCTAAACTTTTGCCCTTTAACTCTCAACTCATGTCCTCTTGTTTGAATCTCCCCTACTCGCAATGGAAAAAGCCTATCCACATCAACTCTTATCTATCCCCCTCATAATTTTAAATACCTCTATCGTCCCCCCTCAATTTTCCCTGCTCCAAAGAATAAAGACCCAACTTGTTCAACCTTTCTCTGTAACTTAGGAGATGAAACCCAGCTAACATTCTAGTAAATCTTCTCTGTACCCTCTCAATTTTGTTGACATCTTTCCCATAATTCGGTGACTAGAACTGTACGCAATACTTCAAATTTGGCCTCACCAATGCCTTGTACAATTTCAACATTACATCCCAACTCCTATACTCAATACTCTGATTAATAAAGGCCAGCATACCAAAAGCTTTCTTCACCACCCTATCCACATGAGATTCCACCTTCAGGGAACTGTGCACCATTATTCCTAGAATGCATCTCAATTACACGCAGTTTATTATACAATACAACTACTGCATACCGACATCTCAGCATTGTAAATTTTAAATTTTCCTATTCAGTCCAAAATATTTAATTGCTGTGGTGGATTTCTTATTCTTGTGGGATAATGTCTTTCCTGACAAGGGGGATCACTGCTTGGCAGGTGAGACTTGTGGCTGCGAAATGATCTCAGATTCTGAAGCTTCCTGCATGGTGGTTGTAGGAGTTGACTCTGAGACTGCAGGGAATGGTTTTGACAGCTCTGGGCACCTCTCTTATCCTTCCTTTTTCTTCTAGTTTTGTGCATCTTGATTTTGGGAAGGTGCATTTAGTTACTGCAGTAATCTCTTATTAATCCTTCTATTGCTCCCTTTATGATCTGATCTGTCCTCCTGGTTTCCTCATCCACAACATCATCTCTTGAATCCACTCTTTTCATATCTACATTGACTGCTTTCAGTTTGGCCTTCCATTCATCCAGCTGAACTTTGGTCTTTGCATCTATTTTTACAAGCAATTATTTGTCTCCCACTTGAAGTTCATGCAATAACCCGAGTGCACACAGAGTAGATTCTGTTTCTCTATCCTCACAAAAGCTGAATGCTTGCAACTTTCCGGACGCTCCTTGAGCTCTCTTCCAGCTTCAAACATGCCATATTTAGCGAGTAACGTCTTATTAACATATCAGAAGCTTTCTCGGGTGTGTAGCCTACAAAAACTTTTGTAGTCAGAGTCAGATCACTGCTTTCGTCACTTTCACAATTCTTCTGAGCAGCGTGGTCCTTCCTTGGTCCAATATGCTTTCTAACTAGAAGCACAGAGGTTGGCACCAACACACGTTTGTCCTCTGTTGGGCAGCGGTTTATGGTGGTCAGCATGGAGACAATTGTGGCATCATCCAGTGCCTTTCTTAATTCACTTTCAGTTGACTCTATTACAGGGGATGTGGCATTCATTTGGTGAATAGATCTCCAATCAAGTTGCGGTTGCCTCAGCCGATCGCGCTCCCACAATGCTCGTCCTTTGGATTTTACCACATACGAGCTCAATGTGGCTTGTTGGTTGTTATATTTCACAATTACAAATGTCATTCCTGCAGGAGTTATCTTTTCTCCAGTATGAGTTCTTTGTTGGATATCTGCAGGCTTCAGTTTGGTATCTTAGAAATGCCATTAAAACTTATTTTGTGGAATGACAAACAGCTGAACCAGTATCCAATTCCATTTTAATTACAATAATTTGCCATTCACTTCTGGCATGTCTTATTGCTTGTCTATTAATAATTTTCAAACTGTAAATCTCGAGACTACACAAACCTGTGTCACTCTCATCATTATCCGATTTCTCATCAAAGATGTGCAGATTAGTGTTATTTTTTAAACTGCAACTTGACTTCTTAGCTTTTACTCTTCCTTGTGCAGTCCATTTATTTTTGTCTGCCCACTGTGCTCTTTGTATGTGTCTTATTTTGTTGCATTTTCTTCAAATTTCGCCTCTAGCCCTGCATTGGTTTGGTGTATGTGAGCCCCTGCCACAATAGTAACATAATTTGTTTGGCCAAACTGCTTTCTGTTCTGTACTTTTCTTCACGCTCACTTTAATTCCTGACTACAACTGAATGGCGTCTCTGTCTGTGGTTTCCATTGAAATAGCAATTTCTATTGCTCTTTTGAATGTAAGTTGTGCTTATTTAAGAGCCGTTTTTGAATGCTTTCTTTAAAGATTCCACAACCTTAAACAATCTCTCAGTGTATCATTAAACCCATTACTGAGCTGGTAACACTCAATCACTTCAATTCTGTCATGTATGCTGAAATGGATTCCCCTCTTTTTGATTCCACTTATGAAACCTAAAATCTTCTGCAATCAACAATGTATTCAGTTCTAAATGTTCCTGCATTACTTTCACAATATCAGTGAAGCTCATTTTAGATGGCTTGGTTGGAACAGACAAATCAAACTGTATACCTTTAATCCAATGCATTCAGCAAAATTGATACTCGTTCCTTGTTGGCTGTTTCATTTGTTTTAAAATATTGCTGAATTAAGTCAGTATATATATTTGAGTTATCTTTTGTGTAATCAACCATATCAATTTTTCCAGTGTAGCCAGCCATTTCTGCTATTTTTTAATGATTATTACCACACGGTACTCACTCTTTATGAACCTGTGAATTCCTCTATTTACTGCCTTGTTTTAAGAAAACTTGATCATGTCCTCCCTTCAGAAGAACAAGTGCTGTACGTTTTTAAAACTCTTAAGTTCTTCGCTACACTTTTTTTTTTAAAAGGTTGAATGTCGTGCTGAGCTTCAATAGGTTGGTGCAGGTGTCCGCCGCTTTTCAAACGTTCACTTTACAAAACCTCACTGTTACGAAAGACCTACATTAGTTACCTGTTTTCGCTAACAGAAAGTGTTTTCACTGTTACAAAGAAAGGCAGCGTGCGATAAAAGGCAGCGCGCGCCCCGAGCAGCTGCTCTCCCCTGGATTCGGAACGGCATTCTCGCCGGCATCGCTTAAACACGTGCCTGTGAGCTGCCGTTTGCAAGATGAGTTCGAAGGTATCACAAAGGTAATGCTACGGTTGTTATGGGGGACTTCAACATGCAGGTAGACTGGAGAAATCAGGTTGGTACTGGACCCCAAGAAAGGGAGTTTGTGGAGTCCCTCCGAGATGGATTCTTAGAACAGCTTGTACTGGACCCTACCAGAGAGAATGCAATTCTAGATTTAGTGTTGTGCAGTGAACCAGATTTGATCAGGGACCTCGAGGTAAAGGAGCCATTAGGAGTTAGTGACTATAATATGATAAGTTTTAATCTACAATTTGAGAGGGAGGAGGGAAACTCAGAAGTGTCAATATTACAGTTGAACAAAGGGAACTATGGTGCTATGAGGGAGGAGCTGGCCAAAGTTCAATGGAACAATACCCCAGCAGGGATGACAGTGGAACAGCAATGGCAAGTGTTTCTGGGAATAATGCGGAAGGTGCAGGATCAGTTCATTCCAAAGAGGAAGAAAGATCCTAAGGGGAGTAAGGGGAGGCTGTGGCTGACAAGGGAAGTAATGGACAGTATAAAAATAAAAGAGAAGAAGTATAACATAGCAAAGATGAGTAGGAAGCCGGAGGATTGGGAAACCTTTAAAGAGCAACAGAAGGTAACTAAAAAGGCAATATGCAGAGAAAAAATGAGGTACGAAGGTAAACTAGCCAAGAATATAAAGGAGGATAGTAAAAGCTTCTTTAGGTATGTGAAAAGGAAAAAAAAATAGCTAAGACCAAAATTGGGCCCTTGAAGACAGAAGCGGGTGAATTTATTATGGGGAACAAGGAAATGGCAGAAAAGTTGAACAGGTACTTTGGATCTGTCTTCACTTGGGAAGACACAAACAATCTCCCAGATGTAATAGTGGCCAAAGAATCTAGGGTAATGGATGAATTGAAGGAAATTTATATTAGGCAGGAAATGGTGTTGGATAGGCTGTTAGGTCTGAAGGCTGATAAGTCCCCGGGACCTGATAGTCTGCATCCCAGGGTACTTAAGGAGGTGGCTTTAGAAATCGTGGACGCATTGGTAATCATTTTCCAATGTTCTATAGATTCAGGATCAGTTCCTGTGGATTGGAGGCTGGCTAATGTTGTCCCTCTCTTCAAGAAGGGAGGAAGAGAGAAAACAGGGAATTATAGACTGGTTAGCCTCACGTCGGTGGTGGGAAAGATGCTGGAGTCAATTATAAAAGATGAAATTACGACACATCTGGATAGCAGTAACAGGATTGGTCCGAGTCAGCATGGATTTATGAAGGGGAAATCGTGCTTGACTAATCTGCTGGAATTTTTTGAGGATGTAACTATGAAAATGGACAAGGGAGAGCCAGTGGATGTAGTGTACCTGGACTTTCAGAATGCCTTTGATAAAGTCCCACATAGGAGATTAGTGGGCAAAATTAGGGCACATGGTATTGGGGGCAGAGTACTGACATGGATTGAAAATTGGCTGCCTGACAGAAAACAAAGAGTAGCAATTAACGGGTCCCTTTCGGAATGGCAGGCGGTGACCAGTGGGGTACCGCAGGGTTCAGTGCTGGGACCGCAGCTGTTTACAATATATATTAATGATTTAGATGAGGGAATTAAAAGTAACATTAGCAAATTTGCCGATGACACAAAGCTGGGTGGCAGTGTGAAATGTGAGGAGGATGTTATGAGAATGCAGGGTGACTTGGACAGGCTGGGTGAGTGGGCAGATGCATGGCAGATGCAGTTTAATGTGGATAAATGTGAGGTTATCCACTTTGGTGGTAAGAACGGGAAGGCAGATTATTATCTAAATGGAGTCAAGTTAGGAAAAGGGGAAGCACAACGAGATCTAAGTGTTTTTGTACATCAGTCACTGAAAGCAAGCATGCAAGTACAGCAGGCAGTGAAGAAAGCTAATGGCATGCTGGCCTTCATAACAAGGGGAGTTGAGTATAAGAGCAAACAGGTCTTTCTGCAGCTGTACAGGGCCCTGGTGAGACCACACCTGGAGTACGGTGTGCAGTTTTGGTCTCCAAATTTGAGGAAGGACATTCTTGCTATTGAGGGAGTGCAGCGTAGGTTCACAAGGTTAATTCCCAGGATGGCGAGACAGTCATATGTTGAAAGATTGGAGCGACTGGGCTTGTATACTCTGGAATTTAGAAGGCTGAGAGGGGATCTTATTGAAACATATAAGATTATTAAGGGATTGGACACGCTGGAGGCAGGAAGCATGTTCCCGCTGATGGGTGAGTCCAGAACCAAAGGCCACAGTTTAAGAATAAGGGGTAGGCCATTTAGAACGGAGTTGAGGAAAAGCTTTTTCACCCAGAGAGTGGTGGATATATGGAATGCTGTGCCCCAGAAGGCTGTGGAGGCCAAGTCTCTGGATGCTTTCAAGAAAGAGATGGATAGAGCTCTTAAAGATAGCGGAATCAAAGGTTATGGGGATAAGGCAGGAACTGGATACTGATTATGGATGATCAGCCATGATCACAGTGAATGGGGGTGCTGGCTCGAAGGGCCGAATGGCCTACTCCTGCACCTATTGTCTATTGTATCAGAAAAGCCTAAAAGAGCTCATAAGGGTGTTACACTTCACGTAAAACTAGACATAATTAAGCGTTTCGATCGTGGTGAACGAAGTAAGGACAAAGTGAGTTTGGCTTGTGGAAGTTGACGAAGATGATGTTGAAGAGGTTTTGGCATTCCATGACCAAAAACTGATAGGTGAAGAGCTGATGCAATTGGAAGAGGAAAGGATAATAATCAAAACCGAATTCAGTAGTGAAAGTGAAGTCGTCCAGGAACTGAATGTGAAGCAACTGCGTGAGATTTTCGCTGCAATGGTAAAGTACGACTTTAATTTTGAAAGGGTACGTCAGTTTAGGGTACACATATTTTGCAAGATGGTTTGAGTGCTTACAAGGAACTATATGCTCTAAAAATGTGCGAGGCTCAGCAGTCAAGCAAGCCTTCCACAGCAGACGACGAACCTCGACCTTCGACATCGAGGCGCGCAGTCATCGGAGAAGATGAGCTGCCTGCCCTAATGGAAACAGACGATGATGAGATGACACCCCAGTGTCCCACCACCCCAACCCCTAGACCCTGGACAGAAACCAATTCGTGGAGAATGCAGCGGTAGCTGGGAGGCACCCAGCACATCTTTAAGAAAAAAGCCGAAATAAACATGCTAATTAATTAGGTGCCGCCCGGCACGTAATTGTCGGCCCAGATCAGAGACGATTGCCGATTACATTGCCTCTGATCTGGGCCAACAGTTACGTGCCGGGCGGTACCTAATTAATTAGCTTGTTTATTTTGGCTTTTTTCTTAAAGATGTGCTGTGTGCCTCCCAGCTACCGCTGGACCCCTGCATGGTTCACGGATCGGTATCGGTCGGCAGCCTGGAGGTTGGGGGACCACTGCACCACCCCACCCTGCGACGACTCAGTCTAACACACCATCATCAGTGTGCTCGGCAAGCTGTCTTCCCAATTCCTGTAAGTGATACTACACTGAACATACATTATTTCTACTTAGGCTGTGTATTTTTACGTGTTATTTGGTATGATTTGGCAGCTTCATAGCTTAAAGGTTACTGGAGAGAGTGATTTTGCCAACAGCGCTTGTGTAAGATTTTCTCCTGAGAACGCTTGCGTAAGATTTTCACCACGGAGAACAGTGCCGGCAATGATTGTGGAATAGTATTTCTGCGTTATATAGGCTATGTATTTATCATATCATTCCTGCTTTTACTATATGTTACTGTTATCTTAGGTTTTATGTGTTATTTGGCATGATTTGGTAGGTTATTTTTGGGTCTGCGAACGCTCACAAAATTTTCCCATGTAAATGGTAATTGCTTCTTTGCTTTACAACATTCCGGCTTACGAACCGTTTCATAGGAACGCTGCACCTTCGGATGGTGGGGGAAACCTGTAGCTGCCTTGGGCTCATTTTAAAAATACCTCACTACCAATGTTATGTTTTGTATCTTCAAATCATTGAACTAATTTAAAGGAAGACACAGGAGTCGGGGAATGTTGGTCTAACTTCGGTTTTACTTTAAGTGAGGTATACACATATCACACGGTACCGTGACACATAGAGTACACGTATTTATACATATAACCCTCAATGAATTACTTAAACTAGCAAGAATGCTTAATCAAACAATGTACATACGCGATTACTCAAATATTAAATACACAACAGACTGGTATTGGTTCAAGACGAGGGCTGGTCATTTAAAATTTATTTATTTAATTATTGAGGTACCATACGAAATAGGCCCTTCTGGCCCTTCTAGTCATGTTGCCCAGCAATCCACTGATTTAACCTGAGCCAAATGACGGGACGATTTACAATGACCAATTAACCTACCAACTGCTGGATCTTGGACTGTGGGAGGAAACCCATGCAGTCATGGGAAAAATGTACATACGTACCCCTTTCATGCAGCGGCAGGAATTGAACCCCGTTCACCGGTACTGTAGAGCATTGTGCTAACCACTGCACTACCATACCACCCCCCCCCCCCCAGAGGTATTATTCTTGGTAGGTGTATTGGACTTTGCAATTCTTTGAAGAAGAAGAAAGCCCTTAACTCCAAGTGGAGTCATCGGGACGCCGTCATGACAGCATTTTTTTTTTTAGCAGGCATTCTTACTTTTACGAGGCTGAGTTGCTAGCTCGATGCTCGACGCTCAACCCAGCATGGATGGAAAGCGTGCAAGGGAGCCGGCTGGATTCAAACTCGGGAGCCTTCGCTCCGAAGTCCGGCGCTGATGCCACTACGCCACCATTTGGCTTTTGCAATTCTTTGCTTTCCCAAGAGTGTTGGGAAATAGATTATTTGAAATATTTAAAGTGGAGGTTGATAAATTTTGAAAGGTTGGGAAATTGAAGGCTATGGAGATCTGGCACAGAGGAAGAATCAAGATGGGGGTGGATCAGCCCTGATTATATTAAATGGTATTGCAGGCTTAAGGGAGCAGGTGGCCTGTTCCTATTTTTATGTTTTTAATTATTTAGGTGTAGTGCGGTCTTCCAGGACAGATGACCAACCTGCCACTAAGCCTCTTGCCAGTTGTCTGAAACTGGCCCCGGAAAACTGAATGATAGCTTGTTTTGACTATAGGAGTACATAAACTCGAGTTTTTTTTCTACTAGGTTGACCATCTTTTAGAAGAGAATGATTGGTTATTTGAGTTAATGTGCTCCTGAACAGTAAATCAGTTATAGGAAAGCAAATGGAAAACCTTGTTGTCTACTCAGATACATTTAAATGACCATTGTTTGCCTTCAAAATCAAAATGAAGAAAAAAATTAACAAACATAATTCTCCATTGTTTTCAAAAATACAGTTTTACTAAAAGCTAGTGCATATTTAGTTTAAGGTCTACACATTTTTGTAAATTACTACACTTTTTTTTCCAGATGAACACCAGGTCTTAACTTCATTTATGTCCAAAGGAAAAAGTAGATTTCCTTCTGACTTATGAGAAATTAAACAAATAAGATATTATTTCTTGAACAAATGCACCCTCAATGTGACTGCACTATGATAGTAAGAATGAAGGAAGAAATACTGGAATTTAAAAATAAAAGCCTTAATCACAGCTAAACAACTTGTAAGATCAAAAGTAATGCCTGTAAATGTCAGGTCTCAAATAAAGAGGTACACCAGGATTATGCTTCAATTAAGAATCCAGATATCTCAAGAGCATGGGCACCATGATGGTGTAGTAGGTAGCATGCCACGATTACAACTTGGGGTATTCTGGAGTTTGGAGTTCAACTCTAGCGCCATTTGTAAGGAGTTTCTACAATCTCCAATGAACCTCCAGGTGCTGCAGTATCCTCCCACAGCCTAATGACGTACTGGTTAGTAGGTCAATTGGTCATTGTAAATTCCCCTCTGATTAGGCTAGGGTTAAATAGGTGGTTTGCTGGGTGGTGTGGTCCGTTGAGTTGGAAGAGCCTGGTCTATGTTGTATCTATGTATGTGCAAGAGATTGGGTTACATAATCTGTTGTCTTGTCACCAGTGGGCAAGTAACTCAATGTAATGAAGAATAATGAGATGAAATTGTCTCTCTTCCTGTCTACAAAGGTCATGTGCAATACGAATTTAGGAAACCACATGTCAATTTCTAGCAATTTAATAAATGTCCTATAAAATGTGTTATTTAACCCAAATAGCTGTGTGACTTTCTGGTTTGGGAAGTGGTATATTCTGTTCATTAGATACTTTCGTGAAACAGTGTTTATAAGGTATTCACTTGAAGCAAAATAAGTTTTCTTTATTCTTCATCAGTTACATATCCTGAATGCAAGTTGATACTGTGTCGTAAAAGTCAAAATTGTTCTAACCCCACGTGCAAGTAATTTATTTTGGTACTTTGGATAAAGCTAGATTCAAAATGTATTTTAGAATATTTTGTACCTAAAATATCTTTCTAGATAAAGATTCTTCACTTCAAAGTCTGGTCCCTAGAGGTAAATTTCATCATCAGTCCTGCTTATCACTCAAGATTAATTTTATCATTTCAATTTCAGCTACTGGATTGGATTGAAGGGAAAGAAAGAAATATACGAGCATTACTGTCAACTATGCACACTGTTTTATGGGAAGGGGAAACAAAATGGAAGCCTGTTGGCATGGCAGATCTCGTAACTCCCGAACAAGTGAAAAAAGTCTATCGGAAGGCAGTACTTGTTGTTCACCCCGATAAGGTAAGTTCTACAATTATCTGGTATCAATACTTGGTAATCTTGATTAACTTTTGCCTCCTGCAAGCAGTTGCTGATGCATTGCAGGTAATAGACCATAGACAACATAGTCCTGAATTTCCATCTTCAGAATGGCTCTGGCAGCCTTTGACAGAAATTGAAGGTGGGAGTGTTGATTTGGTTTCTGCTGCATGCAGTGTGAAGTAGCTTTAACATGTTTTGTCATTTGACATACTATGTCATTTGATTTTAATTGCATTTCTGTTCTGAATTTGTTCACCATGCAGTGGATTATGAATTTTGAAATATAACAGTTCGCATAAGGCAATCCACCAATGGCCCACCTGACAGACAAAGTTTTTTTTGCCACAGTAAAGATGAAAATCATAAACCAGGAAATGGAAAACACATATTGCTCTCAGTACTCCTGAAGTTAATAGTGGAAAGAGCCATGAATTGCTTAAAAAAAACTGTTGGAGGGACACACATAAAAGTTGCTGGTGATATGTGTGTTGCTTGAAATTCCAGCATCTGCAGATTTCCTCGTGTTTGCGCTTTTAAACTGTTAGAGGAACTCGGTGGGTCTGGCAACATCTATGGAGACAAAGGGATAGTCATTAATTTAGGTGAAGACCCTGCTTCAGGATTAAGAGTGTAGACAGGAGATTGCCAGCATTCAGAGTTGAGAAGAAGGCTATGGAAGGGGCTTCCATGTGATGGATGAAACTAGGTGAGGAAGGAGACGGAGATTGGGTCTGGTGGAGGAGGAGGATTGGGTGGAGTCTGGAATCATTGGCTGCTGGGTGATGTTAGGTGCCAGATGGAGTCAGGTTGGTGGGAGAGAGCAAAGGATAGAGATAGACACAAAGCTGGAAGATGAGCGGAAGGAAGAGGTTGTAGATACTCGAGTCTGATAAGGAAGGTGATTGGTGGAACGAGGTAAAGGAGGAATGAGGGACCAACTGGAGAAGGAGATAAGAGCCAGTAGATGTAGTGTGTGGGTGAGAGGAATGAATTTGGGGTTGGTGGGGCATAAGGAGAGGAAAATGGAGCAATGGGAGTTTGGGTGACTTGGAAAATTGTTTGTACCATTGATGACTATCCCAGGTGAAAAAATAAGGTTATTTACCTCTACTTAGCTTTTGGTATTCCTTTGCTTCTATACATGCTACTTGAGTTTGTTCAGGAGTTTTTTTTCCCATTGCCGATTTAGCAACTGTTGTCTCTTATATCTACAGGAGCATTTGCATTTGTAATCTTTAGATGCTCCTTTGACATCTATTCGAAATGGATTTACTATTATAACATATCTTGAGATACAGTAGAAAATTTGTCTTGCATACTGTTCATGCAACTCAAATCTTTATTTTTATCTTGTTCTACATCAATATAATGTAGAATTAAGTATAACAGCAATAAAGAAAGCAACACTCACAACAGGCTGGAGGAACTCAGCAGGTTGGGCAGCATTCGTGGAAATGATCAGTCAACGTTTCGGGCCGGAACCCTTCGTCAGGACTGAAGAGGGAAGGAGCAGAGGCCCTATAAACCCTCGCCCCTACCTTCTTTATAGGGCCTCTGCCCCTTCCCTCTTCAGTCCTGACGAAGGGTTCCGGCCCGTAATGTTGACTGATCGTTTCCACGGATGCTGCCTGACCTGTTGAGTTCCTGCAGTGTGTTGTGAGTGTTGCTTTGACCCCAGCATCTGCAGAGTATTTTGTGTTAGCAATAAAGAAAGGGTAGTGCAAGTAAACAATAAGGCGCAAAATCATAGCGAGGTAGCTGAGTTCAGGAGTCCTTTTTATTTTAGAGAACTACTTAGTAGTCTTATAACAGTGGATAGAAGCTGTCCTTGGTGGTATGTGCTTTCAAGCTTTTGTATCTGCTGTCCAGTGGGAGATGGAGATGGAGGAATATTTGAGGTGAAGCGGTCTTGATTATGCTAGCTGCTTTACTGAGGCAGCAAGAAGTATAGATAGATGCCATGAAACGGAGACTCTGATATTCTGAGCTGTGTTCACAATTCTCTGCAGTTTCTTTGTGGTCATGTGTGAGCAGTTTTCATACTAAGCTGACGTGCATCCAGGTCCTATAAGTGTATCAATAAAAAAAATTGGTAGGTGTTGACAAGGACATGCCAAAATTCTTTAGCCTCCTGAGGAGGCAGAGGCATTGTTGAACTTTCATGGTCATGGTATCTACGTGATTGAACCAGGACTGGCCGGTAGTGATGTTCGCTCCTTGGACCCCGAAGTTCTCAATCTGAACACCATTGATGTAAACACTATGTGCACCATACCCCTTTCTGAAGTCAATGACCAGTTCTTTAATTTGCTGCTATTGAGGGAAAGATTGTTGTTATAACCCTGTTTTACTATGCTCTCTAATTTTTCCTGACCTCTGACTCATTGTTAAGAGATGTGGCCCACTGCGGTGTTATCATCTGCTAACGTAAATGGCAGAACCTGGCCTTGCAGTCATAAGTGTACAGAGAGTGGTGTACGGAGCTGGAAATCCAACCTTGTGGAGCATCAGGGTTTAGAATAATTGAGTTGTTACTACCTACCCTTATTGCAGTCTGTTGGTCAGAAAATCAAGGATCCAGTTGCAGATGGAGGTGTTAACTCCTAGGGTCCAGAGTTTGGTCATAAGTTTACCTGGAATTACGGTATGGAAGATGGAACTGTAATCAATAGACACACACACACGCGCGTGTGCTTCGGCCGGTGCTATAGTTACATTACGGACGATCTCGGCGTCCGTCAGGTGATTATATGTTGGGCATTCATCGTCGGCAGAGTACCACTGGTGTAGCTCCTCTTTGTTCCATTCAGACAGCTTCTCTGCCTCACGCACATCTTCCTCTGTGAAGCTGAACAAATCTGGCTCGTCATCATCATCTTCCATGGTGGATTGGCGTGATGAAGAGGCTGGCCCCAGACTCTTCTCCCAGCATTTCTCTACAGATGACAAGCTGACTGCTGCCGAGGCCTTCCCACCTAAGTGGCAAACTTCCTTCACGTTCAGGCTTTCCAGATAGGCATCAAGCGTTGTTGGATCGTCTACAATTCTACAAATTAATTCCCGCCTGTAATTCTGCTTGAACACGGAGATGATCCCCTGATCTAGGAGCTGGACCTTGGACGTAGTGTTCTTGGGGAGGTAAGAAATTGGGATCTTTCCATCACGGCTTACTAGGTTGGCAGCTGGCGGACGAGCGGGACAGTTGTCAAGCAAAAGAAGAGCTTTGGGTTCTAGCTTTTGCTTACACAAATGAGCGCAGACGGCAGGGACAGAAGTTTTGTGAAACCAATCCTCAAAGATGACACTTGTCATCCAAGCATTGCTGCTGTGTGTGTACTCGAACGGTAACAACTTCATGTTGACATGGTGGAAACAGCAGGACGAGTGAGATTTGCCAATCATGACCGGTTTTAACTGATGTGATCCAATCTTGTTTACACAAAACAACAACATCACGTGATCTTTGCATTGTTTGAACCCCTCATGTCGGTGGGCGTCATCTTTGCTAGTCAGTGTACGGTTTGGGATCACCTTGTAGCAGAGGCCTGTTTCGTCACAGTTGTACACTTGTTCTTCCACGTAGCCACCTTCTAAGAGTTTTTAGTTCAGCCGGGTACTCATTGGCAGCGGCACTGTCGGCTGAGCGAATTTCTCCTGACACTAACATTTGAGAAATCCCGTGACGGCGTTTAAACCAGTCTAGCCATCCATTGCTAGCTTTGAACTGTGAGGTTTCTCCACTGATCTGCTTGTGAAACTTCTCGGCTTGAGCTTTGAGAGTAGGACCAGAAATTGGAAGGCCATCTGAGTGAACTTGAAAATGAACCACTTGTACAGGGAGTCATCGAGGCTGACATCTTTGGCTGTCTTCAGGCGTTTGGCTTTTAGTCCTGCTTGTTCTTCAACTTTGCAAAGCGGCGCGCGTAACTTCTCTTCGTGACACTTCCAGCTATGAAGTGCTGATTCCAGTATCCCGAGGTCTCATGCAATTTGAGTCTGACTTTTAGTCTTGATCACGTCAAGTGCGCGAAGCGTATCTTTCACAGAAAAAGATTTTCTTTTTGTAGCAGTTTGTTCCATTTTGAGCCAAAAAAAGGTCCAATGACTCACACAAAATGCTGGTGGAACGTAGCAGGCCAGGCAGCATCTGGTGGAGACCCTTCGTCAGGACTAACAGAAAATATCATGGTAAAGATGGTATGGTAATTAGGAAAGGGAGCATAAGAACATAAAAAATAGGAGCAGGAGTAGGCCGTCCGGCCCATCAAGCCTGCCCCGCTATTCAATAAGGTCATGACAAAATGCAATGTTGTTCTCTAAAAATTATTATTGTTCTTGATGGTTGAAATTGAGGTGCTGTCATGCAACTTGTTGATGGCACATGTTGCAACCACAGTGAATTGATAACTGGGTAGTGAAAGTGCAGTGAATCAATAGTTTTTCTATTTTGAATGGAGTTCAACCCTTGAATGCACCCATCCAGGTAAGTGATAGGTTTGAAAGCATTAACAATTTTGTAAACATAGGAATGATTTGGAAAGGAGTCACTTGACTTCCCATTTCTAAAATCCAACGTGCTGAAAGGATTAAGCCATTGATGTCTTGAGATGCACATAAATGTGGGAACATTGAATGATTATGATGTAGTTGAAGATAAATAGATCAGATGATTTCCTTCTGTTATTGATGATCATTTCTTCCCAACTGGTATGCTGCAGCTTCAGCTGTTGCGTAAGGCTTTTCAGGCACTGCCATCACTTGGCAACATGTCCAATAATTGTTGAATTTTAACTTTGATCTCTAGGAATGTAGGGCTCCATAATATCATATTCAGTTGCCATGGGCTTGCAGTCAAACATGCTTACTGTTACCAGGGCTCCATTTTTCAGCTTTACTTCTGGGTCTGGATCAGGCTATGCTGAGATGAGCAAAAATTCTGGTGTTCAAACTGTGTTGGTGAGCAGTTGCTACTTGATGCAGGCTGCTTGGCCTGTTGTTGATTTGATTAGGAGGAGGATGCATGTGTGTAATTTCAGATTTTGTCCAGTAGATGCCAATATTACAGCTGGAAAGGAAAAAGCTGGCTCTAGTGCAATTAAACAGCTCAGCTGTCATGAGATGATATAACTGGAATGTATGGAGTCCAGTCAAGTATTATAGAAAACAGATTATAGCAACTAGTAGCACTTCGAACCGTGGAATCTCTGGGAAATAGGTTGAGTACAATTAGCCTATGACGTTGTCTGAAGACACTCATCAGCCTCCTTGTGTTTTTGTTATATATAGCTTCAAGTCACCTATTAAGATTCATTGCCAGCTGATCATGTACAGATTTTGACCAGATGCGCTAGGGCTTGAGTTTTATTCTGATTCTCCATTAATTGTCAGATAACTTTGCTTTGTTGATGACCTTGTGCTTTTTTAAAAAAAAACAGAGATCAGGAGGAATCTCCTTAGCCTGATGATGGTGAATGTGTGGAATTCATTACCACAAACAGCTGTGAAGACCAAATTATTGGGTATATTTAAAGAGGATGTTAATAGGGTCTTGATTAGTAAGGGGATGTAAGGTTATGGGGAGAAGGCTGGAGAATGGGGTTGAGAGGGATAATAAATCAACCCATGATGGAATGGTAAAGCAGATTTAATGGGTTGATTGTCTTAATTTTGCTCCTATGTCTTAGATTCTTGTATCTGTGACTTACTATTGGACCAAATTTGGTTTCTTGGCAAAATCAAGAGAACGTGATTCACTATGAGATCACAATTAAGGGCAATGCACAATTATACTGGTGATTGTAACATTTCATGATTGCCTTGTTTTTGACCCATCCTTAAGTCTTCTCTGCAAGATGATAGTGCATATTTTTGGTACAAGCAAATTTGATGGAAGGAAGTACTGTTTTAAACTTTCTCTTCCCAAGTATTCAAGGGTGATCATTCCTATCAAGACTAACTCAGATAGGTAAGCAAGTGATATGTGTGTCTGAGGACAATATGAGGTAAATTTGTTTCTTTATGTTGATTTCTCTACCAACAGGTGCAGGTTCAATATGTCAAATTTTCTCTGTAATCTGCTGCTACTGATTTGCCCTGAATGTTCTCTGCCTTTGCAATCTCTAAGTGATATTCAACTGAGAGGAGTTATGATCGATTGGTATTAGTTGGAGGGTGGATGATAATTAAGAGCTGATTCCATTTATATTGTTTGTTCCTGGGTAATTACCACCTACATCAACATCGAGGTGCATCCTTCCTTTCATTTTCTTTTAATACAGCACCTCTTAATCCTCCTCCCTCAGATGTATTGGATGGCATGAAGTTCGGGTACTGACATCAAAGATACAAACTCAACTCATTGGAAAATTACTGGCAACCTGTTTGAGCCTGAACACACACAGCACATAGTCACAGTCATATTAGCACATGGCCTGAAGATTGACAAGTTGACAAAGTGTGAGATACGTGTTTATGTAAGACGGTATAATGTTACTGGCACTATTACAATAAAACAAGGGTGGGGGGTGTGGGGAGCCTCACTTCCTCTGTCTCCTCAGGAAGTGGAGGTGTACCTGTGTTCTCCTGGCTAAGGAGCAGCTGTTGAGGGGCCACGTAAGATTGTCTGTAATGTGCACACCAAGAAACTTGGTGCTCCTGACTCTCTTCACAGAAAAGCTGTTGATGTGCAATAGGGAATGGCCAGCCTGCACCTTCCTGAAGTCCACAATCATTTTTTTTAATCTTGTCCATGCTGAGACTCGTGCTGTTGTGTTTATGCCTGTCACAAGCTGCATTACCTCCTCCCTGTATGCTGTTTCATCGTTGTTGACAAGACCGACCACTGTTTTGTCATTATCGTTATGTCATGTGATGTGGTTAGAACTGGACTTGGCAGTATATTTGAGTATATTTAAAACAGAAGTTGATAGGTTCTTGATTAGTAAAAGTGTCAAAGGTTACAGGGAGAAGGCAGGAGAATGGGGATGAGAGACAATAAATCAGCCATGATGGTATTGCAGAGTAGACTGTGGGTTGAACAGCCTGGTTCTGCTCCTATGTGTTATTGCATTTAACTTTTTTTAAAATTCTCACTCAATTGTTTTAATCCTCTCTCAATATTTTACATCCTCATTTTTATGACGATTGATTTACATTTCCAGGTCTCAATTTTCCACTGTCCAGTGTGTCTTTCAATATGGTTAAAGACATGAAGATGTTCACCTTGATGTTAATTTTCCCTGAAGAGGGTGTTACACAGTTCAGATATTTGACTGACAAGAATTTGCTCTGCAAAAGCACAGTGGATGATTATGGCCAAGTGCAAGTGTGGATGAATAGCTAATATTTTTTTTTACTCCTAGAAGGAATTTGATCCTGGAAAGATAAAGGCGACTTGTGTTTCCAAACTTCAAGGAAATGATTGTCAGGGTATATAGAAATGATGTAGTTCACGAACAATACTCTGAGATGTTTTCGGTTGAGGATGAGGCTAATTTACATTATGGAAAAGTTAACGTATATTACCACATTTTGTATATGTTGGCACTGGATGATTAAAATGAGAATTTTTTTTTAAATAAAAGACGATGAAAAAGATCAATTATTCATTGCTGAAAGAATAAATTGGTCAGTAACATCTGGTAATTTCAGAAAAAGCTAGAAATCTCAAAATCTAACAGCTGCTGTAAGAAACAGTTAACTTTTCAAGTTGATGACCTTTCATTAGGACTGTAAAGTAAATATCCTGAGAAAGTGATATTAGATTAAGTTTTGATTATCCTGTGTTTGAGTGAAAGTGATTCTCTGTGAATTTTGTTTTAGGTTAAATATTTTCTTTGAGATAAAGTGATTGAGGACTTTATAAGCCCAGCTTAGGTATTTATGAAGGGTAATTGATAAGTTTGTGGCCTAAGGTAGAAGGAGTCAATTTTAGAAAGCCTAGCACATTTATTTTTCAACATAGTCTCCTCCTACATTTATACACTTAGTCCAGCATTAAAAAAGAGGTATAACAGAGCTAAGGTGAGTGGGAAGACGGATGATTGGGAAATTTTTAAGGAGCAACAGAACATAACTGAAAAGGCAATACGGGGAGAAAAAATGAGGTATGAACGCAAGCTAGCTAGGAATATAAAGGAGGATAGCAAAAGTTTTTTTAGGTATGTGAAGAGAAGGAAGATAGTTAAGAACAATGTTGGGCCCTTGAAGAATGAATTGGGAGAAATTGTTATGGGAAACAGAGAAATGGCAGACGAATTTAATAAGTACTTTGGATCTGTCTTCACTAGGGAAGACACAAGCAATCTCCCAGATGTATGGATGGGCCAAGGACATAGGGTAACAGAGGAACTGAAACAGATTGACATTAGGAAGGAAATGGTGATGATTAGACTGATGGGACTGAAGGCTAACAAATCCCCAGGTCCAGATAGTCTGCATCCTAGGGTACTAAAGGAGGTGGCTCTGGAAATTGCGGATGCATTGGTGACCATTTTCCAATGTTCCTTAGATTCAGGATCAGTTCCTGAGGATTGGCGAATGGCTAATGTTATCCCACTTTTTAAGAAGGGAGGGAGAAAACAGAGAACTATCACCCTGTTAGCCTAACATCAGTAGTGGGGAAGATGCTAGAGTCCATTATTAAAGATGAAATAACGGCATATCTTGATAGCAGTGATAGGATTGGGCCGAGCCAGCATGGATTTACCAAGGGCAAATCATGCTTGACTAATCTATTGGAGTTTTTCGAGGATGTAACCAGGAAGATAGACGTGGGAGATCCAGTGGATGTGGTGTACCTTGACTTTCAGAAGGCATTCGATAAGGTACCACATAGGAGATTGGTGGGTAAAATCAGAGCTCATGGCATTGGGGGGAGGATATTGACATGGATAGAAAACTGGTTGGCAGATAGAAAGCAAAGGGTAGCAGTGAATGGGTGTTTCTCAGAATGGCAGGTGGTGACTAGTGGGGTGCCACAGGGCTCGGTATTGGGACCACAGCTGTTTACGATTTACGTCAATGATTTAGAGGAAGGCATTGTGAATAACATCAGCAAGTTTGCTGATGATACTAAGCTGGGTGGCAGTGTGACATGTGATGAGGATGTTAGGAGAATTCAAGTGACTTGGATAGGCTGGGTGAGTGGGCAGAAACTTGGCAGATGGCGTTTAATGTGAATAAGTGTGAGGTTATTCACTTTGGGAGCAAGAACAGGAAGGCAGATTATTATCTGAACGGTGTGGAGTTAGGTAAGGGAGAAATACAAAGAGATCTAGGAGTACTTGTTCATCAGTCTCTGAAGGTGAATGAGCAAGTGCAGCAGGCAGTGAAGGAGGCTAATGGAATGTTGGCCTTTATTACAAAGGGAGTGGAGTACAAGAGCAAGGAAATCCTTTTGCATTTGTACAGGGCCCTGGTGAGACCGCACCTGGAGTATTGTGTGCAGTTTTGGTCTCCAGGGTTAAGGAAGGACATCCTGGCTGTGGAGGAGGTGCAGCGTAGGTTCACTAGGTTAATTCCTGGGATGTCTGGACTGTCTTACACTGAGAGGTTAGAGAGTCTGGGCTTGTTCATGCTGGAATTAAGGAGATTGAGGGGGGATCTGATTGAGACATATAAGATTATTAAGGGATTGGACAAGATAGAGGCAGGAAATATGTTCCGGATGCTGGGAGAGTCCAGTACCAGAGGGCATGGTTTAAGAATAAGGGGTAGGTCATTTAGGACAGTTGATGAGGAACTTCTTCTCCCAGAGAGTTGTGGAGGTGTGGAACGCGCTGCCTCAGAAGGCAGTGGAGGCCAATTCTCTGGATGCTTTCAAGAAGGAGCTAGATAGGTATCTTATGGATAGGGGAATCAAGGGTTATGGGGACAAGGCAGGAACCGGGTATTGATAGTAGATGATCAGCCATGATCTCAGAATGGTGGTGCAGGCTCGAAGGGCTGAATGGTCTACTTCCGCACCTATTGTCTATTGTCTAAGGTAGAAGGAGATGAATTATACAGCTCTGCTTACGTGCACGTGCAGTTCAACTCTTTTGAGTGTTTATGCAGAAAGTTTGAAGTTAATAACTCATCTCCTTCTACCTTAGGCCACAAACTTATCAATCACCCCTGCTGTGGACCACTTTTGGAGGTCCAGGACGCCGACTTCTACAAAGAAGGGATCCGTATGCTCCATGACCGCTGGACTATTTGTGTAAATGTAGGAGGGGACTATGTTGAAAAATAAATGTGCTAGGTTTTCTAAAACTGACTCCTTCTACCTTAGGCCACAAACTTATCAATCACCCCTAGTAAGTTCACTCATTCTCACTTAGAGTGCTGGTGGCACCTGCTCAGCTATGGTGCCTCAGCCTTGCGTATTGAGATAAGCTTATTGTCCAAGTTTGAGTGACAGGTTATTCTGCTTCACCAGTGGATTGATGCCCTCAGAATGCTGGGGCATCTACAGTAGTTCTCAAAGCATATTCATCTATGAATAAGGATTTGGATTAACATAAACAGGATGCAAGAACAGGTGCTCTAACTTGATAAAAAGATGCATCCTGGCAGGAATCCAAATTTGTCAGTGTAAGGATACCCTGTCATTAAACTTGTATTTGTTTTGGTTTCAAACTCTCTTCCAGTAGGCATTTCATGTAACGTGGCTAAGCATACATGAAACAATCCTTAAAATTACAATTAATATCTTTCACACAAATGTTTGCTTTCTCTACTTGTCTTGTGTGTCTGTCCTGTGTCAGAATTGTTGAAAACACTATTTTTCCAGCTTGGGAGTGCTGATGCCAATAATTAACAGAAGAAATTAGTTCTGTGAATATAGGTATTCATCCTCAGTTGTCCTTAGGTGGTGATAATTTCTTGAGCTACTCCAGTCTACTTGGTGAAAGTACCTCTACAGCAATTTAAAGTGATTTGTCTTAGCATATTAAAAATGTGTTGGATTTGGAACGATACAAGTGATGTGTGTGAGATTTAACTGCTTTGGCTGAAAAGGATGATGTATTTCTAATAGCACCACATCTCTTAAATTTCCAAAGGTTGATTATCAACAATAAATGATGATACTGTTACACTCAAGAAATTATCATTGTGAATTTAGATAGCTTGTGAAATAAGCCTGGAGATAAATATAACTCTTCTTTCAAGATAAAATAGATTATATTTGATTGTAAGATAATTGGGATAGATTTGAAATGAAAGAACTTGGCATATTCAGAGTCTAATGTCATTTTTGTCATCCTGTCTTTTTTTCTTCTTGTGAAGAATATTTGGGATTACTAACCATTTTCTAATCATAATTTTTGCAGGTAATCATCTGTCTGAGTTTAGAATTCTGGATTGGGGAAAAAAGAGAGTAAAAGAAACCGGCACTAATGTATGGCTGGTTATGGTTTTCAGTGTCATTCTCTATATGATGTATGTATTTTCATTTTATTTTCACAGGCCACTGGTCAGCCATATGAACAATATGCCAAGATGATATTCATGGAATTGAATGATGCCTGGTCAGAATTTGAAAGTCAAGGCCAAAAGCCTCTGTACTAATTTCATGCAAACAATTTGCCGGTATTTACTGTTGACTCTAACTGTGTTCAATGTTTAGTTCCTATTTTGCTTTAATGTGGATGTATACTGCCTTCCCTTGGTAAATCTGTATACAGGCACTCATTTACTAATTAATTGAGTATATATCATTCAATCAAGCTATTCTTGTTTCAGTGACAAGTCCTTTTACATGCGGTTTTGTTAAAAGTAAATTATAACTGAAAAAAATTCACTACATGAATTTTGGGGGGCTTATAAAAATAAGAATTGACCCCTTCTGTGATTACTTTCCTCTTAATTTTGTTTGCAATGCAATTTGTAACATTCTGCCCGAATCTTAATATTTACATTCTTTATTCTGAAAAATGTTGCATGTAATTTGAAACTTATCACGTTGAAGTTCTGCTTTTCATTTCACACCATTTGAAATTAGTGTATTAGTATTGTTGTTACTAATTGCTGGACAATGTAACATTACGAAGTCTGTGTATATGTAAAGAAAAATTAAACACCTTGTCTAGGTAAAGCAACAAGCTTTATGATACATCTGGAATCATCATCTCACACATTCAATTCCCGATAGTACTGATCAGTATTACTCACTTGCAGTCTCATTAAGTGTCCTGCCTAATAGCTGCTTGGGATTGTTACATTATGCTGTATTGTGAAACACAATGGTTTGGAACTGTGCTTGTGGCTCTCACATATCAAGCTCCAGTTATTAATAATGCTGCTGTGAGCCATTGCCAAGATGAGGGTTCCTCATAGCAGTAAGAGGAAACGACATAAGGCAAATAGTTATGCTTAAAATTGTACTTCACTTTGTGCTTTGTCAAAGCCAAAATAACCAAAAGCTTCCTTTGGTTCTTTTGCTGAAGCAAAGTAAGCAAAAAAAAGAAGGGAGCGAAAATCACTATTTTAAAATGAGAAAAGCTGTGAATAAAAGCTAATTGGCATATGGAATGTCAAGGTAAGAGTGGCTGCAAATAGGCCCTAGACGATATCATGAGCACCAGTTGTAAATATAGAATTCCATTTTCAAGTATGTCCTTATTATCTAATTTAATGGAGAAATCCTAATTCTACAGCATTATTCAAAATATTTTATTTAATATGCCATTTTGTTTGTATATATCATGTAATCTGTTTGAATTTTCCTTTCCCCCCAAGATGCTTTATTCTACAGTCTGTGATACAGCAGAACACTAAAAGATTTGTTGTCTATGCACTTTTGTGAATCATGCAGATCATGGTTATTAGAGTACAGGAGCTTCACAATTTAGTCTTTATGCCTGAATATACGGTCCACGGAATGTCCGATTAACATTGATTTATTACTTGTGTGTTCGTAGGATGAGGTGGGGCGGGGATAGATGGTGAGTGGGGGAATGTAAAGAAAGCATAGATTGAATGTTAAATTCATTATGATCTTTGTTACATCTGATGTCATTGTATGAAATGTGACTATTGAGAAAATGTCTTAAGTTCTAAATTATGTTCATTATAAATTGTACATAATACTGCCTGTTATTGACAACAAATAAATGTGTGTATTGCTGAACGCTGACTGTTTGATTTGCACTGCAAATACAATTAATTATTGGCTTTTCCTCCAACACTGAATATTTTTGAAGAAACTCTGAATTTACAGAAAGGATTATATGTGAAGATCCAAATAGTCCAGTGGATTAGGGAGTTTCTTCGAAGAAAGTCAGATTCCTTCGAATGTGTTAATCAAAGTTACCCTGACTAACGTAACAGTAAAGTAACATTAAAACCATTCACAAAAGTATAGATTGTCAAGTAATCACGTACAATTTTTAAATCAAGCAAGCATCAGTGACGTGATCAGAGCAAATGGCTCCAATGATCTTGTCTAATTGGATATCTTTGTGCTTGCTGTTGTGCTCCATTTTGTATGGCTCTTGATGGTAGTGTGGAAATTAATGAAAGTCCAAAATGGCCGGTCATCCAAGATAACTTGGTATCAATGATGAATGGACAATTGTTTGTGTGGATCATTCATTTTGCCTGGATTTAAGCCAAGTTCTGTTATGTTAACCGGTTTCTGTAAATATTTGCAAACCTTTTCTCAAAGTCTTGTGGGTTTCAGATATGTTCTGTCTTTTGTTAATGGTTCTGTTTCATTGCTCTTTAAATACAATTTATTATTTCAGTCTTGTGGAATTTGTTTCCTATTTTGCTCATTAGTTTTTTCTTATAAAATAGGCTCCTTTCAGAAGCTTTTGTAAACATCTTTGATTAAATTTAAACTACACCAAAAGGGCTATGCAGTGTGCAAAACGGATTATGTATCCTTCATTTTCTAGCTATATATTCAACAAGTTAAGGGTGCACTATCAGAATCAGTTTTATTTTTACAAGGTCATGGACTAAGGGTCATTGTTCTAAAGGTATGATGAACTGGCATTCCAATTACTGATTGCTAATTCCTTGTTATAAAAATTCTGAAATTAATTAACAAGATATGGCTGACCTTCACAGGTGCATGATACCTTTGTCCAGTTCTACATTAGTCAGAGTGATTATGGAGATTATATCATTGAGTATTGGACCCTTGACTGGAATGTTACCAGAATGGCCATCCAGGCATCTAGACAAATGACTTGGAGATAAGTTTAACCCAGAAGTAAAAATAAGTGACGGAAGCTCATCTTGGCTTCACATATAACTGCAGAGGTTTCATCCTCTGGGAATTGATGGTTGGAAACAAAATTTCTGATGGTGGTTAAACACAACAATTCAGTTCCCAATTTTGGAGGAAAGGGATTAATATTTAGTGTAATGTAATTGATGATGAGATATATGACCTTGTAAAAGATGCTTAAAAGCCATATATTGTGATTCAACCTTCTCTAATGTCATTTCCAGTACAGAAGTGTGAAGGAGAACAAAATAATTGTTGCTCTGGATCTGATGCAGCAAAAAAAAGATAAAGAACACAATAGTAATAGAAAAAAACAATAAATATAAATACATAGCTTATATATTAATTGCATGTCATTAAAGTGACACTATGCACAGGAGTGTCTGTATGTAAGGTTTCTGACAGGAAATGATAAAGTAGTGGTGGTTGGGGTTGTGGTGGGGTGGTTTAGTGGGTTGATAGAGTCTTACTGCTTGGGGAAAGTAAACATTGTTGAGTTTGGTGGTTCTGACAAAGATGCTATGTAGCCTCCTTCCTGATGGGTGTTGGACAAACAGTCCATGAGCACAGTGGGATACTTCATGATGTTCCTGGCCTTTTTTCAGCACCTTTCTGTCCTTGGTGCAGGTGATACATTGGGCAGTTTTGACTACCCATTGCAGAGTCTTCCTGTTCACCACTCTGCAGATCTGATGCAGTGCAGTGATGCAGCTTGTTGAGATGCTGTCTGCCGTGCATCTGTAAAATGAGGTGAGTATAGATGTGCATTGTTTGCAGAATTCAAGTTCAGGATTAAAGGAGATGTAATGTGGCTACAAAGCTGGCTGAGAGATGGAAAGAGGAGTGGTGACCAGATTTTAGGCTAGAGGAAAATGTACAGTGATAGGTGCCAAAGGCTGGCAACAGAACAACCTCTGTCTTTCATTTGTGAAAATTAACGCAAAAGCCCATACTTTCAATGTGATGCTGAACTCAAATACAGAACTCCACTATAAGAACAAAGTGATGGCCAAAGCAACATATTTGTGAAATGGATCAGAATCACCAGCATGTGTCCTGAAATTTGTTATCTTAGCAGCAGCAGTTCAATGCAATACATAATATAGAAGAGAAAAAATAATAAATAAATTACAGTATATGTGTATTGAATAGATTAAAAATCATGCAAAAAAACAAATAATATACATTTTATGTAAGGTAGTGTTCAACGGTTTAATGTTCATTTAAGAATCGGATGGCAGAGGGGAAGAAGCTGTTTCTGAATATCTGATTGTGTGCCTTCAGGCTTCAGTACCTCCTACTTGATGGTAATAGTGAGAAAAGGGCTTGCCCTGGGTGCTGGACCTTTCTGAGACACCTCTCCTTGAAGATGCCCTGGGATACACACACAGCAGATGAAGCTTTAAGTACCAAACTGTAAAATGATTTTATTTAGGAAGAATGGAAGAAATCAAACAGCTAGTTTTAATGGATGCCCAGGAACCAACAGGCTTGATGATATATGCCGACAAATCTTTGAAACTGGCTGAACAACTTGAGAAGGCTGCTAAAATATAGAATCGATGTATGAATTTTTCTGGAACACTGGTTTTACCTGAACTAAAATATTCAGTTTTGAGCACTAAACTTTAAGAAACACATCAAAACCTTGGAGAAGGTGCAAAAGAAATGATAAATAGAATGCTGATATTCTATTTGTAATTATTCTGTGCAAAGTCTCCATCCTAAATGGATGACTCTTCATAATAAGACTGTGACATTTGATACTAGGGAATACATCAGTTCTGCTATACCTTATGAAATCTCTTCTGAATGCTGTAGCTATTGATGAGATCACATCTCATTCCTTTATATCCTGGCAGGTGTAAATTCAGCTTATGAATCTCTACTCAAGCAACAAATCTACTGTACCTTCACAGGAATCTGGTGAACCTTTGCTGCAATAATGCAAATATATTTCCTTAAGTCAAGAAATTAAATTTGCATTTAATCTTCAAGATGTAGTTTCACCAGGCATCTGTACAGTTCCAGTAAGGCAACTTTTCTCTTGTATTCAGATAGTACTGTAATAAATTTCAACATACAGTTTCTCCTAATTGCTGGCTGAAATTGTACATTAACTTTCACATACAGTGAGACCTGGGACCCTAATAATGTTTCGCCAATAATATAATCTACACTTCTGTTTCAGACTTTGTGACTTCCTGATCCTCTCATCTCTCTCCATTCACCCCTCCTCGTCTCTTGGCATTTCCTTTGCAACTTACAGAACCTGTCCCTACACCACCTCCCTCATCACTATCCAGGGACTTAAACAGCCTTTATAGGTGTGGTAGAGATGCATACGCACCTCTTCTGACCTCTAACTGCATTTGATGATCCCAGTGTGGCCTGCTCCACATCAGTAGGACCAAGCAAAGACCAGGCAACCAGTTTGCTGTTCATTTGCACCCTCTCCCCCCCCCCTCACCCCCAGAGACATCTTGTGCCTCCAGTGACATGTCACTATTATTCCCCATTCTCATAATGACTTGTTGATTCTAGGCCTTCTGCACTGACACAATAAGACCGAATGCAAGAATGGCTCATCGTATTCCACTTGTGTAGCCCGAAACACAATGGTATGAAAACTGAATTTTCCTTTTTCAGGTAATTCACATGCTCTGTGTTTCTTCCCCACCCTTGCTGGTTCACCCAGGCACTACCCCCATTTGCTTCCCTTTTCCATTTCTGTTTCTCCACCCACATACCTATCCACCTGGGCTGCTTTGTCCCAGCCTACCGTTCCTTATGCCTCCCCTCTATCTGTCCATCATCCCTCTCTTATCTGCAGTGTGAACAGCAGCGGGCTGAGCACACAGCCTTGAGGAGCACCAGTGCTCAGTGTCTTCAGCATGAGAGATGTTGCTGCCCACACTGACTGACCGTGGCTTGGCTGTTAAGAAGTCCAGTGTCCAATTGCAGAGGGGGGTGTTGAGACCTGGTAAGGACAGTTTTCCCACCAGTTTCTGGGGCTCGATGGTATTGAACGCTGAACTGTAGTCTATAAACAGTAGTCTGGCATATGAGACCAACTTGCCTGGTTTCGCCTATTACTTACTAGACCTTGTCTCAGCTCTCCCTTTCATCTGCCCATACTGATTACCTTCTGTCCACATGCTCAGCCCTGAAGCCGGATCATGACTCATCAATTATTCCTTTGATTCCACAGATGCTACTTAATTCTTCCAGCATTTTTGTTTGCGCCAGATTTTGTCATCTGCGGTCTCTTTGTGACTATATTGTATTTCTACTTTTTACCAAAACATTTTTCCACATCATATTCAATTTGACATGTCTTTTCCATTCGATTAACCTGTCTCCCCCCAACTGTCACTCAGATTTTTATCAGCAACATATGTGGCTATATTGTGCTTAATCTCCCTTCACCTACAGTATGCCATTGAAATAGATTGTGAACAGTTGTGTCCCTAGCACTTGTTCCTTGATTTAAGGGTTCCCTTTGGGGAAACCTTCTAAGGGGGCTCGAGTTAGTGTGGAAACTTCGGGGCTTTGACTCAAGAGGCTTCAACAAGAAGGGCCTCAGGCCAAAGAAACAGGTAAGAAGGGTATGTTTTTCCTTTCAGTATTGCTGATTTGGTCTTAGTTGCCCATTGTACAGTGCAGGCAGGATGGCAGATATGGCAGTGGAATGCTCCTCCTGTAGGACGTGGGAATTCATGGAGCCTGATAGTCTCCCTGTGGGAAGTGCAGCCAACTCCTGCTCCTGAAAGCCCGCATTAAGGGGCTGGGGCTGGATGAAGTAAGGATCATCCAGGAGGCAGAGCAGTTGCTAGAATTAGACAGGTGGTTACACCCAAAGGCACAATTCAGGGAGTGGATGGGTGAATACTGAGAGAGGTAAAGGGAGAAAGAAGTCCCCCTGAGGCCATTCCCCTCAGCAACAGGTATACCCCTTTGGATTCTACTGGGGGGGGGGGGTGATCTATCTGGGCAAGGCAGCAGCAGCCAAACCAATAGCACTGTGGTCGGCTCTGAGCCTCAGAAGGGTAGGGTGAAGTCAGGCAGAGCAAAAGTCATAGGGGACTCGATAGTTAGGGAGACAGATAAGAAATTCTGTGGCAGCAAATGAGATGCCAGGACAGTGTGTTGCCTCCTAGGTGGTAGGGTCTAGGATATCTCTGAGTGGTTGCAGAATATTCTTGAAGGGGAGGGTGAGCAGCCAGATGTCATGGTACATGTTGGTACTGATGATATAGGAAGGAGAGGGGTAGAGATCCTGCACGGTAAATTTAGGGGGTACGAAGGAGGCTGAAGTGCAGGTCCTGCAAGATGGTAATCTCCAAGTGCATTGAGCCAGGGAAGGTCAGAACAGGAAGATAGAACAGATGAATGAGTGTCTGAGGAGATGGTGTAGGGGGCAGAGTTTCAAGTTCTTGGATCATTGGAACCTTTTCTGGGGAAAGGGAGGGAAGCCAACAGCTTGGGAGGGAGCTAATGTGATTGGGGGGGTTTAAACTGGATTTGCAGGGGAGTGGGAACTGAAGTGAAGAGCCAGAGGATGGGGTGGTTGGTGCACAAGTAGAGCAGCTTGTAGGGAGTTTGTGAGGAAAGGTAGACAGATGATGGAGCAAAGATGCACTCGGCCAGATAGTTTGAGATGTGTCTATTTTAATACAAGGAGTTTCATAAACAAGGCGGATGATCCATACATGGAACTATGACATTGTGGCCATTATAGAGACTTGGATGTCTCAGGCAGGAATGGCTGCTGAGTGTGCCAGGCTTCAGATGTTTCAGAAAGTACAAGGAGGGAAGCAAAAGAGGTGGGGGTGTGGTATTGCTAATTAGGGATAGTATCATGGCTGCAGAAAAGGAGGAAGTCATAGAGAGATTGTCTACTGAGTCAGTGTGGGTGGAAGTCAGAAACAAGAAGGGAGCAATAACTCTACTGGATGATTTTTATTGATCCCCCACCCCCACCCCCAATAGAATCAGAGACATCGTGGGGCAGATAGGGAGGCAGATTCTGGAATGGTACAATAATAATAGGGTTGTTGAGCTGGGTCATTTTAACTTTCCTAAAATTGACTGGCATCTCTTTAGAGCAAGGTGCTTGGATGGGGTGGAGTTTGATAGGTGTGTTCAGAAAGGTTTCCTGACGAAATATGTAGATAAGCCAACTAGAGGAGAGGCTGCACTTGATCTGATATTGGGAAATGAACCTGGTCAGGTGTCAGATCTCTGAGAGCATTTTGGAGGTAGAGATCACAACTCTATCTCCTTTACCATGGCGCTGGGGAGGGATAGGAGCAGACAGCTTGGGAAAACATTTAATTGGTGTAGGGGGAAATAAGATGCTATTAGGCAGAAACTTGGGAGCATAAATTGGGAGCAGATGTTCTCAGGGAAATGCATGACAGAAATGTAGTTGTTCAGGGAGTATTTGCATGGTGTTCTGCATAGGTATGTTCCATTGAGGCAGGGAAAGGATAGTAGGGTAGAAGAACCATGATGTTCAAAGGATGTAGAAAATCTAGTTAGGAAGAAAAGAAAAGCTTACAAAAGGTTCACGAAACTAGGTACTGTCAGAGCTCTAGAAAATTACAAGGTTTCCAGGAAGGAGCTTAAGAATGAAATTAGGAGAGCTGGAAGGGGCCATGAGACCATAAGATATAGGAGCAGAAGTAGGCTATTTGGCCCATCAAGTCTGCTCCACCATTCAATCATGGGCTGATCCAATTCTTCCGGTTATCCCCACTCCCCTACCTTCTCCCTATACCTTTTGATGCCCTGGCTAATCAAGAACCTATCTATCTCAGCCTTAAATGCACCCAATGACTTGGCCCCAACAGCTGCTCATGGCAACAAGTTCCACAGATTTACCACCCTCTAACTAAAGTAATTTCTCCGCATCTCTGTTCTAAATGGACGTTCTTCAATCCTGAAGTCATGCCCTCTTGTCCTAGACTCTCCAACCATGGGAAATAACTTTGCCATATCTAATCTGTACTTCTAGAAATGAATGTCAACATTGTATTCACCTTCTTCACCAATGACTCAACCTGGAGTTTAACCTTTAGGGTATCCTGCTCTCAAGTCACTTTGCATCTCTTCATTTTGAATTCTCTCCCCATCTAAATAATAGTCTGCCCGTTTATTTCTTCCACCGAAGTGCATGATCATATACTTTCCAACATTGTATTTCATTTGCCACTTCTTTGCCCATTCCCCTAAACTATCAAGTTTCGCTGCCAGCTCTCTGTTTCCTCAACACTACCCGCTCCTCCACCTATCTTTGTATCATTGACAAATTTAGCCAGAAATCCATTAAAACCATAGTCCAAATCATTGACATGCATTGTAAAAAGCAGCGGTCCCAACACTGACCCTTTTGGAACTCCGCTGGTACTGGCAGCCAGCCAGAATAGGATCCCTTTATTCCCACTCTTTGTTTTTTGCCGATCAGCCAATGCTCCACCCATGCTAGTAACTTCCCTGTAATTCCATGGGCTCTTATCTTGCTAAGCAGCAGCCTTATGTGCGGCACCTTGTCAAAGGTCTTTTGAAAATCCAAGTACACCACATCTACTGCATCCCCTTTGTCTACTCTGCTTGTAATTTCCTCAAACAATTGCAGTAGGTTTGTCAGGCAGGATTTTCCTTTCAGGAAACCATGCTGGTTTTGGCCTATCTTATCATGTGCCTCCAGGTACTCCCTAATCTCTTCCCTAACAATCGATTCCAACAACTTCCCAACCACTGATGTCAGGCTAACAGGTCTATAGTTTCCTTTCTGCTGCCTCCCACCTTTCTTAAGTAGCGGAGTAATATTTTCAATTTTCCAGTCATCTGGTACAATGTATCAATTCCAAAGAAGAAACATACAAATTAGCCAGAAAAAGCAGCACACCTGAGGACTGGGAGAAATTCAGTGTCCAGCAGAGGAGGACAAAGGGCTTAATTAGGAAAAGGAAAAAAGATTGAGAGAAAGCTGGCAGGGAACATAAAAACTGACTGTAAAAGCTTCTATAGGTATGTGAAAAGAAAAAAGATTAGTTAAGATAAATGTAGGTCCCTTACAGTCAGAAACGGGTGAATTGATCAAGGACATGGCAGACCAATTGAATAACTACTTTGGTTCTGTTTTCACTAAGGAGTACATAAATAATCTTCTGGAAATAGTAGGGGACCGAGGGTCTAGTGAGATGCAAGAACTGAGGGAAATACATGTTAGTAGGGAAGTGGTGTTAGGTAAATTGAAGGGATTAAAGGCAGATAAATCCCCAGGGCCAGATGGTCTGCATCCCAGAGTGCTTAAGGAAGTAGCCCAAGAAATAGTGGATGCATTAGCAATAATTTTTCAAAACTCTTTAGATTCTGGACTAGTTCCTGAGGATTGGAAGGTGACTAATGTAACCCTGCTTTTTAAAAAAGGAGGGAGAGAGAAACCGGGGAATTATAGACCAGTTAGCCTAACATCGGTGGTGGGAAAAATGCTAAAGTCAGTTATCAAAGATGTGATAACAGCTCATTTGGAAAGTGGTGAAATCATCGGACAAAGTCAGCATGGATTTGTGAAAGGAAAATCATGTCTGACAAATCTCACAGAATTTTTTGAGGATGTAACTAGTAGAGTGGATAGGGGAGAACCAGTGGATGTGGTATATTTGGATTTTCAAAAGGCTTTTGACAAGGTCCCACACAGGAGATTAGTGTGCAAACTTAAAGCACACGGTATTGATGTGGGTAGAGAATTGGTTGGCAGACAGGAAGCAAAGAGTGGGAATAAACGGGACCTTTTCAGAATGGCAGGCAGTGACTAGTGGGGTACCGCAAGGCTCAGTGCTGGGACCCCAGTTGTTTACAATATATATTAATGATTTAGATGAGGGAATTAAATGCAGCATCTCCAAGTTTGCGGATGACATGAAGCTGGGCAGCAGTGTTAGCTGTGAGGAGAATGCTAAGAGGATGCAGGGTGACTTGGATAGGTTAGGTGAGTGGGCAAATTCATGGCAGATGCAGTTTAATGTGGATAAATGTGAGGTTATCCACTTTGGTGGCAAGAACAGCGAAACAGATTATTATCTGAATGGTGGCCGATTAGGAAAAGGGGAGGTGCAACAAGACCTGGGTGTCATTGTACACCAGTCATTGAAAGTGGGCATGCAGGTACAGCAGGCGGTGAAAAAGGCGAATGGTATGCTGGCATTCATAACAAGAGGATTCGAGTACAGGAGCAGGGAGGTACTACTGCAGTTGTACAAGGCCTTGGTGAGACCACACCTGGAGTATTGTGTGCAGTTTTAGTCCCCTAATCTGAGGAAAGACATCCTTGCCATAGAAGGAGTACAAAGAAGGTTCACCAGATTGATTCCTGGGATGGCAGGACTTTCATATGAAGAAAAACTGGATCGACTAGGCTTATACTCTCTGGAATTTAGAAGATTAAGGGGGGATCTTATTGAAACGTATAAAGTTCTAAAGGGATTGGACAGGCTAGATGCAGGAAGATTGTTCCTGATGTTGGGGAAGTCCAGAATGAGGGGTCGCAGTTTAAGGATAAAGGGGGAGCCTTTTAGGACCGAGATGAGGAAAAACTTCTTCATACAGAGAGTGGTGAATCTGTGGAATTCTCTACCACAGGAAACAGTTGAGGCCAGTTCACTGGCTATATTTAAGAGGGAGTTAGATATGGCCCTTGTGGCTAAAGGGATCGGGGGTATAGAGAGAAGGCAGGTACAGGGTTCTGAGTTGGATGATCAGCCATCCAACGGCGGTGCAGGATCGAAGGGCCGAATGGCCTACTGCTACACCTATTTTCTATGTTCCTATGTTTCTATGCCAGAATCTATCGATTCTTGAAAGTTCATTGTTCATGCCTCTGCAGTCTCTCCATCTACTTCCTTCAGAACCCGAGGGTGCATTCCATCAGTTCCAGGAGATTTATCTACCCTCAGACTATTAAGCTTCCTGAGCGCCTTTTCAGTAGTAATTTTCACTGCACGTACTTTACTTCCCTGACACTCTTTAATGCCCAGTATATTGCAGATGTCTCCCACTGTGAAAACTGATGCAAAATACACATTCAGTTCTTCTGCCATCTCTGCATCTCTCATTACAATATCTCCAGGGTCTTTTTTATTGGTCCTATATCTACCCTCAACTCTCTTTTACGCTTTATATACTTAAAAAATCTTTTAGCATCTTCTTTGATACTAGTCACCAACTTCCTTTCATAATTCATCTTTTCCTTCCTAATGACCTTCTTAGTTTCCTTCTGCAAGTTTTTAAAAGCTTCCCAATCCTCTATCTTCCCACTAGCTTTGGCTTCTTTGTATGCCCTCTCTTTTGCTTTTACTTTGGCTCTGACTTCACTCGTCAGCCACGGTAGTGTCCTTCTTCCATTCGAAAATTTCTTCTTAATTGGAATATATCTGCTTGCACTTCCCTCATTTTTTGCAGAAACTCCAGCCATTGCTGCTCTGCTGTCCTTCCTGCCAGTGTCCCTTTCCAGTCAACTTTGGCCAGTTACCCTCTCATGCCATTGTAATTTCCTTTATTCCACTGAAATACTGACAGATTGGATTTTAATTTCTCCTTCTCAGATTTCAAAGTGAACTCAATCATATTGTGATTATTGTTCCCTAAGGGTTCCTAAACCTTAAGCTTTCTTATCACCTCTGAATCATTGCACAACACCCATTCCAGCACAGCCGATACCCTAGTGGGCTCAACAACAAGCTGTTCTAAAAAGCCATCTCTCAGACATTCTACAAATTCTCTCTCTTGAGGTCCAGTACTGACCTGGTTTTCCCAATCCACTTTCATGTTAAAATCCCCAATGATTATCATGACATTGCCCTCCTGATATGTCCTTTCTATCTCCTGCTGTAATTTGTAATCCGCATCCTGGCTGCTGTTTGGAGGCCTGTATACAACTGTCATTCGCGTCCTTTTACCCTTGCTATTTCTTAACTCAACCCATAGGGACTCTACACCTTCTGATCCTACGTCATCCCTTTCTGATGATTTAATATTATTTCGTATACACAGGGCCACACCACCCCCTCTGTCTTGTAACCTATCTTTCCGATATACCATATATCCTTGGATGTTCAGCTCCCAGTGGCAGCCAAGTTTCAGAGATGGGCACAATGTCATACTTGCGAATCTGTAGCTGAATTTCAAGATCGTCCATTTTCTTCCTTACACTGCGTGCATTCAAATATAACACTTTCAGTCCAGTATTTGTTGCTTTCTGTCTTAACTGCACCACACCTCTATTGCCCTGTAACATCCTACTGGCTGCGATTATGCCTCATCTCCTGCCTGTCCCTTCTATCATCTCTATTGCACGCTATCTTTGATTTATTTCTGTTTTTCCCCTTCCTCATCCCTATCACTCTGGTTCCCATCCCCCTGTAAATTAGTTTAAACCCTCCCTAACAGTTCTATTAAACCTGACTGCTAGGATATTGGACCCCTTTGAGTTCAGGTGTAACCCTTCCTTTTTGTACAGGTCGTACCTCGCCAGAAGAATCTCAGTGATCCAGGAACCCAAAGCCCTGACCCCTACACCAGTCTCTTAGCTATGCATTAATATGCCTGATCATGCTATTCTTGCGCTTGTTGGCACTAGCACAGGCAACAATCCTGAGATTACTATCCTGGAGGTCCTGCTTTTCAGCTTTCTCCTTAACTCCCTCAGTTCTCTCTTCAGGACCTCCTCCCATGAGAATGCCTTGGTGAGCAGGATTACGGAAGAGCCCAAGGTACTCTACAGGTATATGAAAAGCAAGATGTGAGAATAGGTCCAATCAGGTGCAATAGTGGAAACATGTGAATGGAGTCGGAGGAGGTAGCGGAGGTGCTTAATGAATGCTTTGCTTCAGTATTCACCAGGGAAAAGGACCTTGGCAATTGTGGGGATGACTTACAGCAGATTGAAACACGAGCATATGGACACTAAGAAAGAGGATAAAGCACTAAGTTAGATAAGTCGCTGGATCTGCATGAGATATACCCCAGGCCTCTGTGGGAAGAGAGAGAGGAGGTTGCTGAGCCTCTAGCAATGATCTTTGCATCATCAATTGGGATGGGAGAAGTACCAGAGGATTGGAAGGTTGCAAATGTTGTTCACTTGTTCAAGAAAGAGAGTAGAGATAACCCAAGAAATGACAGACCAGTGGTGGGCAAGTTGTTGGAGAAGATCTTGAGAGGCAGGATTTATGAGCATTTGGAGAGACATAATCTGATTAGGGATAGTCAGCATAGCTTTGTCAAGGACAGGTTGTGCCTTATGAGTCTGATCTAATTCTTTGAGGATGTAAGAAAACACATTGAAGGTAGAGCAGTGGATGTAGTGTATATGGATTTCACTAAGGCATTTGATAAGGTTCCCCATGCAAGGCTCATTCAGAAAGTAAGGAGACTTTGCTTTGTGGATCCAGAATTGGGTTGCTCACAGAAAGCAAAGGGTGATTGTAGATGGTTTGTATTCTGCATGGAGGTCGGTGACCCCAGGGATCTGTTCTGGGGACACCCCCCCCCCTTTGTGATTTTTATAAATGAGCTGGATGAGGAGGTAAAAGGGTGAGTTAGTAAGTTTGCTGATGACACAAAAGTTTGGGGTATTGTGGGTCTGGAGGGTTGTCAGAGGTTACAGTGGGACATCAATAGGATGCAGTACTGGGCTGAGAAGTGGCAGATAGATTTCAACCCAGATAAGAGTGAAGTGGTTCATTTTAGTGGGTCAAATTTGAAGACAGAATATCATATTAATGGTAAGACTCTTGCAGTGTGGAGAATCAACGAGATCTTGGGGTTCGTGTCTATAGGACACTCAAAGTTGACAGTACTGTTAAGAAGGCGTATGGTGTGTTGGCATTCATCAATCGTGGGATTGAGTTCAAGAACCCTGAGGTAATGTTACAGATATATAAGACCCTAGCTAGACCCCACTTGGAGTACTGTGTTCAGTTTTGGTCACTTCTCTACAGGAAGGATGTAGATACTATAGAGAGAGTGCAGAGGAGATTTACAAGGATGCTGCCTGGATTGGAGAGTATGCCTTATGAGAGTAGGTTGACTGAACTTGGCTTTTCCTCCTTGGAGGGACAGAGGATGAGAGGTGACATGATAGAGGTGTATAAGATGATGAGGGGCATTGACTGTGTGGCTAGCCAGAGGCTTTTTCCCAGGGCTGAAATGGTTAACACAAGGGAGAATAGTTTTACGGTGCTTGGAAGTAGGTATAGCGGGGATATCAGAGGTAAGTTTTTCACTCAGAGGGTTGTGCGTGTGTGGAATGCACTGCCAGTAATGGTGGTGGAGGTGGATACAATAGGGTTTTTTAAGAGACTCTTAGATAGATACTGTACATGGACCTTAGAAAAATAGAGGGCAATGCGGCAGGGAAATCCTAGGCAGTTTCCAGAATAGGTTACATGTTTGGCACACCATAGTTGATCTAAGGGCCTGTAATGTGCTGTATATTTCTATGTTCTATTGAAATTGTCTCATTGGGACTTTTTTTCTTTCACATTAACCAATCCTCAGCCATGTCACTATATTATCTCTAATACTATGGTTCTAATTTTGTTTAATAATCTCTTAAATGGTAGTTTATCACCTGTGTGGATTTATGCAAACACAAATACAACATATCGGTAGGCTTACCCTTATCTTTTCAGCGTTTTCCAATCTTAAATGGTTACAAGAGATTTGACAAACCTGATTAACCTTCCTTCCATCCATATCGAGTCTGTTCAGTCCGATCATTATTTCCCAAGTTCACGATTACCTCTTATTTTATGGCAGATTCTAAATGATTGCTTTATCAGGAATATCACAGTAATTCGTCTATAATTCTATTTTTACCCCCTTTTTTTAAATAGTAAGATTGCATTTAGTATGTTCCAATCTATGGAACCATTTCAAAATTTGGAATTTGAAACATGACAACTTGTGAATCCACTTTTTTGTTAGCAACATCCTTCAGAACTGTAGAGTGCATCTCATTAGGGCCTGGGGATTTATTGCTCTTCACTTATAATAATTTCAATACTTTAAAAAAATTAATGCTAATTCCTTTGAAGCCCTTATTCACCCTAAATCAGTAGTTCTTCATTATTTCCTGATTTTCTGCCTTACATAAAGGTAGACTCAGAATATTCATTTATTTATTATTTTGCCATTTCCTTATTACCCCAATGTGACTTATGCTGTCATATTCTGTAAGAGACACACCCAATTTAATTTCTAAAGCTTCCTCTTTATAGAACTGTTAAAGGTCCTACAATATATCTTGTGTTGCTCAGTAGGTTATTTTTGTGTTTGTTTCTCTTTTCTTATCAAAGCCTTAGTCCTCTTTGGCTAATTCCTGAACTCTGCCCAATCCTCAAGTTTATTGGGTTTTTTTTTTTGGCTTGGCAATGCTGTTAGCTTCTTCCTTCATTCCTGACGAAGGGTCTCGGCCTGAAACGTCGACTGCACCTCTTCCTACAGATGCTGCCCGGCCTGCTGCGTTCACCAGCAACTTTGATGTGTGTTGCTTGAACTTCCAGCATCTGCAGAATTCCTGTTGTTTCCTTCATTTAATATTATTTTAATGTTGTGGTTTCTCCCCGGGATGGATCAGTTTTTCTGCTATATTATCTCAAGCGGATATATTATTTTACAGGGATATATTATTTTACGTTAACTCTTTATTGTTATATCTTCTGATGCAATTTCCCAATAATCTTTAGTTTTATGCACAAATCCTCTTTTAACCAAGGTCAACAAACCATTTGCCTTTTGAAATGCCAGTAGTATCTGAACTTGGTTTGTCTCAGTTCGGCTTGAAGCTTGTTCGTATCGTTATTACCATTTGGGAACAGGCAGTTTAAACGGTTTCAGCATGGACTGGACGGGCCGAAGGGCCTGGTTCTTTGCAGTAATTTCCTATGACTATTTCCATTGTCATTTATTTTTGTGTATCAAAAAACTTGGAAGCGTTACATTTGGTTCCCCACCCTCCGTTCCCGAGCCAGATTAT
Organism: Mobula birostris; assembly: GCF_030028105.1. NCBI lineage: Eukaryota > Metazoa > Chordata > Chondrichthyes > Myliobatiformes > Myliobatidae > Mobula > Mobula birostris. The sequence goes on along the minus strand of NC_092381.1, from coordinate 61,414,560 downwards.
TAATTGAATCATGGCAATCCAATAATTTCAGGATAATTTTTCGACAAAATTAGCATTTTATTTCCGGGATTTCTGCGTATTTAAACTCTTTCTTATTGTACAATATGCCTTTCTTTGAATGCGGAATTTCTCTTCCTGCTGATATGGACTATTTATTTATAAAATACTTTTATTTACAAATTATTTTCAATCCCTCACTACGGCACTGAAGGGAAGTGGTTGGACAAATTCACTTGGATTTAGCCAAATAGTGCGCTGATGACTGACGGGCTGATCTTCCATATGATTGGTTACCCAGCCTGAACGGATCGCGGATTGGTGACCTCCGCTCCTCCAGTAAAAAGTGGTGAGTCCTCGCAGGTTGCGAGTGCCTATTGGTCAAATGGTTTGCAGTATTTGCTGATTGGTAAAAGGATGCTACGCGTTGGCCAGCTGCACCCGTGGCAGCGTCGCTGATTGGATGGTTTCGGTTGGTAGGGGAAGGGTGACAACGCAGAGCTGGATCGGCAGGAAGATGGCGGGGATCAAAGGTAGGATGCGCCTCAACAGTGCCCACGAAACTGCGTTTGGAGTCTTCCTAGTGAGGCCTCAGCTATAGTAGAGGCCTCACTCGGATGACGGGGGTCGGTGCCCGCTCGGTCGGAAATCACACTACCGTCATATTCACAGCGAAAAACCTCGGCTTCTCCTGGGAAGCTGGATCTTGTTGGTCAGCAGCGGAACTCCTCCCAAGTGCCGCTCTTCACTCGTGAGCCCTGACAGTGAGTGCCAATTGTACAGTATAACAGCGGGAGCGATTCCACCCTCCTGTCCTGCAACTGAGAGTTGGGCGTATTCCCTCCTTCCCTTGTGTAGGGTCATAGTGGAACAGGCTTAGTATCTGAGATGGAACCCTAATGCTGTATACCACTCAGTGTCATTCTGATTGTTGAATATCTTCAAGCCGAAGCATTTCCTCCTTATTTATGGTCTGAAACGCTAGACAGAAGAGACTACAGATGCTGGAATCTAGAGCAATAAAAACAACAGCTGGAGGAACTCAGCGGGCGAGGCAACATCGGGAGGAAAATGGACAGTTCCCTCTACAGATGTTGACTGATCAACTGAGTTTCTTCAGTTTATGTTTTGATTTGTCCTGACGAAGGGTCCCGGTCCGAAACGCCGACTTCCTATAGATGCTGCCTGGCCTGCTGCGGTCACCAGCATTTTCTGTGTGTGTTGCTTGAATTTCCAGCATCTGCAGATTTCCTCGTTTTTATATTTTGATTTGCTTGGTTTTCATTTAACAGGGATAAAGTGTGGTACTCACTACCGTGAGAAAAAATGTTTCAAATAAGCAATTAGTTTCTCAATTGCTAAGAAAACATGTGTTGAGTGTGGATGAGGGTTCTTCCTCAAGCTCTTCAGCTGTAACTTATTTTTGGTAGAGCCAATTTCTCAAGTGGCTTCTAAATGTCATTACACAAATCCATATCTGAGGCCCATAGGGAGACGTGTTGGGCCAAAAGCTTGATAAAGGAACTGGATTTTAATTCAGGGATTCAGATAGAGAGATTTAACTAGTGAAGGCTGTCAATGAAAAACTAATAAAGTTGATGAACTCCAAGGCTAGAAGTTTTTTTTGAGTGGAGAAAATTACAGAGATGTTGATCAGCTCTTAAAACAGATAACTAATGTGAAGATAATGCAGGCTGGTATGAGTTGGCATACGGGCAGCAGTGTTTTAAATTGATTTGAGTTTTTGTATGGCGGGAGAATGGTTTCAACTGGGAGTTCACTGGAATAGTCAAACTGAGAAGAGACAAAGCTGTGATTGGTTGTTTCAGCACCTAAGGTGTAAATAAGAGTTGTTATACGTAGGGAGTGATATATTTGGTTTGGGATTGGAAACTCAACTTTGAGTCAGATAGGATGTCAGGGTCCGGTTTCTCTTTGATATTCTGAATGGTTGAGTATGGCTCTTAAGAACAAAAATTGTGGTGAGGTATTGACCTTTTCATTTTTTATTGAACGATATTAATGCCCATAGTGTATAGTTTATCAGGCAAATAGTGACGTTAGAGGGAGCCAGACAGTCCAAGTATTTTGATGGACATGTTATTGATAACTTGCCAGATGCAATAAATGGAGTGGCTAAATCAAAAGATTTAAGATTTCTTAAAGCAAATTGCATTTGGCTGAAATGATTGAATTCCTGGAGATAATGGAGAAGGCTAATCAACGAAATTTAGTGGGTGATTTCTAGATGTTAGGAATACATTCAGTAGCGTAACACAGGAGCCAAGAGGATGTTGGTTAAGTATTGGCTCAGTGGAAGAAATTAAACTGTAAAGCTCAGAGGATGTTTTTCTCTCTTCAGGACCTCCTACCATTTCCGAATATGTCATTGGTTCCAATATGTACTACGTATGTCATTGGTTCCAATATGTACCACGTATGTCGTTGGTTCCAATATGTACCACGTCTTCTGGCTGTTCTTCTTTCCCCTTTACAATGCTGTAGACGTGACCCTAGACATTTCTGACCCAGGCACCTGGGGGACAAAATACCGTCTGGATGTCTTTATTACATCCACAGAATCTATTGTCTGCTCCCCTAATGATGGAAACCCCTATCACTACTGCATTCCTCTTTTCCCTCCTTCTCTTCTGAGCCACTGAGACAGACTCAGTACCAGTGACCTGCTCACTGTGGCTTTTCCTTGATAGGTCAATCCCCCCCCCCCCAATCAGTATCCAAAGAAGTATACTTCCTGAGGAGAACTGCCAGAGGGGTACGCTGCACTGGCTGTCTATTTCCTTGCCCTCTTCTGACAGTCACCCAGGTACAATTGCAAGGAAAAGTTTCTGAACCCTCTGCAATTACTTGTTTTTTTGTTGTATTAATTGCTCATAAAATGTGGTCTGATCTTCATCTAAGTCACAATAATAGACAAACACAATCTGCCTCAACTAATAACACACAAACAATCATATTTCTTTTCATCAATGCTGAGTACACCGTTTAAACAATTCCAGTCTAATTCAAAAATGCATGTGAACCTCTGGGGTAATGCCTTCTACAAAAGCTATTTGGAGTCAGGTGTTCCCATCAATGAAATGATCTGAAAGTGATAAGAGAGCTTAAGGTTAAGGTTCCCTAGGGGAAACAGTGATCACAGTATGATTGAGTTCGCTTTGAAACTTGAGAAGGAGAAGCTATTTTCCAGTGTGTCGGTATTAAAGTGGAATGAAGGAAATACAATGGCATGAGAGGGAAACTGGACAAAGTTGACTGGAAAGGGACACTAGCAGGAAGGACAGCAGAGCAGCAATGGCTGGAGTTTCTGTGAAAAATGAGGGAAGTGCAAGCAGATATATTCCAATTAAGGAGAAATGTCAAATAGAAGAAGGACACTTCCGTGGCTGACAAGTGAAGTCAGAGCCAAAGTAAAAGCAAAAAAGAGAGCCTACAAGGACGCCAATGCTAGTGGGAGGATAGAGGATTGGGAAGCTTTTAAAAATTTGCGGAAGGAAACTAAAAAGGTCATTAGGAAGGAAAAGATGAATTATGAAAGGAAGCTGGCGACTGATATCAAAGAAGATACTAAAAGCTTTTTAAGCATATAAAGGGTAAAAGAGAGTTGAGTGTAGATATAGGACCAATAAAAAAAGACGCTGGAGATATTGTAATGAGAGATGCAGAGGTGGCAGAAGAACTGAATGTGTATTTTGCATCAGTCTTCACAATGGAAGACATCTGCAGTATACTGGACATTCAAGACTGTCAGGGAAGTGAAGTATGTGCAGTGAAAATTACAACTGAGAAGGTGCTGAGGAAGCTTAATGGTCTGAGGGTGGATAAATCTCCTGGACCTGATGGAATGCACCCTCGGTTCTGAAGGAAGTAGATGGAGAGATTGCAGAGGCATGAACATTGATCTCTCAAGAATCAGTAGATTCTGGCATTGTACCAAATGACTGGAAAATTGAAAATATAACTCCGCTATTTAAGAAGGTTGGGAGGCAGCAGAAAGGAAACTATAGACCTGTTAGCCTGACATCAGTGGTTGGGAAGTTGTACGGAATTGATTGTTAGGGAAGAGATTAGGGAGTACCTGGAGGCACATGACAAGATAGGCCAAAGCCAGCTTGGTTTCCTGAAAGGGAAATCCTGTCTGACTAACTTACTGCAATTTTTTGAGGAAATGACAAGGAGGGTAGACAAAGGAGATGGAGTAGATGTGGTGTACTTGGATTTTCAGAAGGCCTTTGACAAGGTGCCGCACATAAGGCTGCTCAGCAAGATAAGAGCCCATAGAATTACAGGGGAGTTACTAGCATGGGTGGAGCATTGGCTGATGGGCAGAAAACAGAGAGTGGGAATAAAGTGATCCTGTTCTGGCTGGCTGCTGGTTACCAGTGGAGTTCCACAGGGGTCGGTGTTAGGACTGCTGCTTTTTACGATGTATGTCAATGATTTGGACTATGGGATTAATGGATTTGTGGCTAAATTTGCCGATGATACAAAGATAGGTGGAGGAGTGGGTAGTGTTGAGGAAACAGAGAGCCTGCAGAAAGACTTAGATAGTTTAGGGGAATAGGCAAAGAAGTGGCAAATGAAATGCAGTGTTAGGAAGTGTATGGTCATGCACTTTGGTGGAAGAAATAAATGGGCAGACTATTATCTCGATGGGGAGAGATTTCAAAATTCAGATTTGCAAAGGGACTTGGGTGTTAGCCTCCAGGTTGAGTCGGTGGTGCAGAAGGTGAATGCAATGTTGACATTAATTTCTAGAGGTATAGAATATAAGAGCAGGGATGTGATATTGAGGCTCTATAAGGCACTCATGAGACTACACTTGGAAGTATTATGTGCAGTATCGGGCTGCTTATTTTAGAAAGGATATACTGACATTGGAGAGGGTTCAGAGAAGATTCATGAGAATGATTCCAGGAATGAAAGGGTTACCGTATGAGGAACGTGTAGCAGCTCTTGGGCTGTATTCCCTGGAGTTCAGGAAAATGAGGGGTATCTCATAGAAACATTCCAAATGTTAAAAGGCCTGAACAGATTAGATATAGCAAAGTTATTTCCCATGGTAGGGGAGTCTAGGACAAGAGGGCACAACTTCAGGATTGAAGGATGTCCATTTAGAACAGAGATGCAGAGAAATTACTTTAGTCAGAGGGTGATAAATCTGTGGAAATTGTTACCATGAGCGGTTGTGGAGGCCAAGACAGAGATAGATAGGTTATTGATTAGCCAGGGCATTAAAGGGTATGGGGAGAAGGCAGGGGAGCAGGGATGACTGGAAGAATTGGATCAGCTCATGATTGAATGGCAGAGCAGACTCGATGGATCAAATGGCCTATTTCTGCTCTTATACCTTATGGTCTTAAATGAGATTGGCAGTGTGGGTTGTAGAAGTGCCCTTCCCTATTAAAAATGACACAAAGTCAGTTTACTGACAGAGCTTGCTCATCACAAGAAAGATCTGTTTATGTGTACCATGCCTTGATCAAAACAACTTTCAGAGGATCTTAGAAGAAGAATTTTAGAGATGTATGAAGCTGAAAAAGGCTGCAAAAGCATTCCTAAAGACCTGAGTGTTCATCAATCCACAGTAAGGGAAATTGTCTACAAATGGAGGAAATTCAGTACAGTTGCAACTCTCCCTAGTAGTGGGCATCCTGCAAAGATCCCACCAACTGCACAACATGCAATGCTGAAGGAAGCACAAAAGAACCCAAGAGTAACAGCGAAAGACCTGCTTACTAAAGTCTCTGTTTATGTGCCCACCATAAGAAAAACACTGAACAAGAATGGTGTTCATAGGCAACACCACTGAGGAAACCACTGCTCCCTTTAAAAAAAAATCATTGCTGCACATTTCAGGTTTGCAAAAGGCCAAGTGGATGTTTCACAACACTTCTGGGACAATGTTCTGTGGATGTATAAGACAAAAGTTGAATGTTTTGCTAGAAATGCACAGCACTGTGTTTGGAGTCAAGAGGGCACTGCACACCAGCACCCAAACCTCATCCCAACTGTGTACAGTGGAAGGGCATCTTGGTTTGGGGCTGCTTTTGCTGCCTCAAGAGCCTGGACAGTTTGCATTGAATGATTAAACAATGGTTCAATAAAGACATGAAACGTACAATTGTCAGTTCAGCCAGATTTAGTTTGTCTAGTAATGTGACTTAGATGAAGATCAGACCACATTTTTTGAGCAAATAATGCAGAAAAACAGGTAATTGCAAAGCGTTCACAAACATTTTTCTTGCAACTGTACGTGCCTCCTGCAACTTAGGGATGACTACCTACCTGTAGCTCCTGTCACCACCTCATTCTGTATGAACCAGAAGTCATCATGCTGCAGTCTCTAAGGAGCTACAGCACGGTGCACTTCATGCAGATGTAGTTAGCAGGAATCCAAAGTTCTCTCATCTCACTCAAGGAACTCTGGACCAATTCTCAGCAGACTAGCTATGGACTAATAGACAAAGTGGAACAAAAAATAAACTTAGAACCTCCAACTGTGCTTCCTCAAGCCTGTTCTTGGTTGAGCCTGTTGAGCCAAAGTTGGACCACTCTAACACTGCCCCACTCCAAAAATGCCCACTCCACTAACACTGGCTCAGTGAAGACTCACTACTGACAAGACTGAGTTTTTAAATGGTTCCTGCCCTCCAAGATTTTGCTGTCACTCATAAAACTATAACTCATCCCTGACGAGACTTGTAGTTTTCTTAAATACTACCAAGGAATATTTTAAAAATAATTTGAAAAATTGTATTTAAATCCATTTTGATTCTGTTCATGGGAAGTTTACGTTGGGCTATACACAAATAAATTTGAATAGTATCAAGAGAAAAAATGCTTTACAAAATGAATACAATACTAGGCCTTATTTTTGCTTGACTCAATAGCTGTTGTGTAGCAGTATAACTTCGGGGTTGATATCTTTGATCTATCAGTTGCTCTGTTGGAGAGTGCAGAAGAAAATCTTGCTGCATGTGGGGTTTCAGCATACCATGTTTCCTTTTGGAGTTACAAAGCTTATGAATGGAAAATGCTTGAAATATTCATCAGGTTGCACAGGTTAGTTCACACTGGAGCATTGTGTGCAGTTCTGGTCACCACATCAAAGGAAGGATATGATTGTGTTGAGCAAGTGCAGTGGAAATTCACCAAGATGTTGTCTGAAATGGAGGACTTTAGTTTGGAGATGTAGAGCGAAGGAGGCTGAATGGTGATCAGATAGAAGTTTATAAGATTATGAGAGGCATAGGGTAGCTAATTAAAATATTTTTCTAATGAGTGTATTATCAAATCGGGGGCATAGGTTTACTGTAACAAGAGAGAGCTTTAAAGGAAATTTGAAGGGTAAGTTTTTTGCATAGTGGTTAATAGCTCGAATGCCAGTGGAGGTGGTGGATTCAAGTAGAATTACCATGTTTAAGAGACATTTAAACAGATACTTAAGTAGGAGAGGCATAGAAAGATAGAGACGTAATGTGATTAGTGTAATGAGCAAAAAGATTGGCATGGACGAGGTGGGCCAAAGGGCCCATTTCTATGCTGAACAACTCTGGCTTTGATTAACGTTTCAAGCTAGTCGCATTTCATGAGAGCCCTTGCATTAAGATAAGATACTTTACTGAGCTCTGGTTGTATGTCATTGTATTTTCATTGAAATGGCAGCCAACATTTGTACAAATTAGGCTGTTAAATACCAAATACGATTTAGTGGGAGTTGGAGTTAGGATCTAGGAAAATGCCCTGCTTTTCAAATAGCATAATTTGACTCTAAGTATAACAGATAGGCATTCTAACCTTTGGTTTTCATGCCTCACCTGAAAGATGTACTCAACCAATTTTTGAATATATAGGTGAGAGAAACCAGTTTTGGATCCGTGATGGAAAATCTGAATATTAGTGGCAAAGGCCTGGAAATTGTCCTTTTTTTTGGGGTAGCACTTGGGTATAAATAACAAAACAAGAAAACTAATCAAATACGGGCCTTTATTTCAGATGATTTTGAAGTTTAAAAAATGTATGTAGATCAGCTATACAGCACCTTGGTCACACTTCATCTGATACATTATTCCTTTCTGGACACTGTGTCAAAGGGGGCATATATTTAACTTGAGAGGAAGGAGTGAGGAGTAAAGTGTCGGCTAAAGATCTAGGTCTAGATATTTGATCTAAGCATAGCACATAACAAGCTATTCCCTCTTGTGGTCCGACCTTAAAATAAGAATTATCTTATTCGGGTGTGAAGCCAGTGGTTCATAGAATTTTCACCTCTGGCAGATTTTGATTGCTGCGGTCAAAATTTTTTAAGTGTTACTGAAAAAGAACATGAAGGTATGCAGTTAGAGGGGCAGTGAAAATGTGATTGGCTAAAGACTCCCTTCATAACCAAAGATGTTTGAGGAGCTGTCCAAACTGCCACTTATGTTCCAAGCTCCTCCACCAAAGCATACTAAAATATTCACTAGGAGAATTCTCAAGTTGTAAAGTGGGCTTGGTTCTGCAATTTCTCGCTTGAGCCTGAATGTTTTCACTGGACCAAACTCAAAGTTTGGTGATAAGTTAATGTGAGAGGATTGAGGTGGGAAAGGGTTTGTCACCATTTTTGATCTTGATGTTACTATTCTAGAGAAGGAAAAGCTCAGATTGATGGAAGCATGCAATTTGTTGAAAACAAATATTAATCAGTACCATACAGGATGCCCAAGGCTTGAGAGGTCTGGAGGAATTAGACTAATGAAATGTAGAAGAAATACAGTTATCAAATTAGAGATCTGTAATGACAAATGAGCAGTGACTGTACAAGCAACATGATGGATTTCACACTGAGGATTCATAGAGTTCCTGTAACAATCTGTGGTGGAGGAATGGGTATGCTGTTCTCTTCATTGAAAAGAAGAGCACATCATGTGTATCCAAAAAATTATTCTGTTTCTTTTATTAAAAGCATGCTTTTATAATTCAAACTGGAACACTGTTTCTACAGTTAATGCAGGAGCACATTGTATGTTAAGTAAATCCGCAATACTTTGAAAAATGTTAAATAGTACCCCTCACATTATGGGATGTTTGCATTCCTAGAAAATTATCCATAGCACTAGAAGCCATCACTCTGAAATTATCTGAAGCTAGGGGACATGTGTCTGTATTATACAGTTTGTTTGCAAGTAAATGCAAAGAGTCATCGAACAACATGCTACAAGCATGGAGACCTGATTTGCATGAGAACCTGTTAGAAAGAGAGTGGTCAGGAGCTTGTTCCTTAGTTTAAACTCAATCAGTGAACACTCATTCTAAATTACTACAATACGAAATGGATAACCAGACAGTACATTACTCCACTCAGGTTGCATCACTTTAACCCCAACATTCCAGACGCACGCAATAAATGTAATCACCAAAAGGGGTCTCTGTTCCATTGTATGTGGGAGTGCCCCCAGATAATCTGCTTCTGGAAGAAGGTACTGGATTTGATTAGTCAGATTATTGGAAAGAAGGTGTCCCTTGATCCTAAATTATGTATTCTGAATATTTATCCAAAGGACTTTGTAACCTCCAAAAATGTAAGGTCTCTGCTTAATATTTGTATTTTGGAAGCCAAACGCTGAATAGCCTATTCATGGAAGAAACCAACAACCCGTGGGCTCTCACAATGGCTGAAAGGAATGACTTCTTATCTTGCTCTAGAAAAGATAAGCTACATCACAGAAGCAAACTTGGCAAATGTTGGGAAATTTGGGACATTTTCTATAAGTTTCTGGAGAACAATATTCAGGATGATGAAAGTAACGAACTGAATTGACTGCTTTTTTTAATGGCGAGGTGTTTGCTTTTTTGTGTTTTTTTTCTTTTGATTTGTTATGTACTTTATTTTGTCTTTAAATTTGTTGTACTTTCAAACCTATGGATGATCTAATGTATTTTCATTCTGTAAAAGCAATAAAGAGATGTTTTTAAAAAAATTATCCATATCACAATATTCTTGTTATGTGAAATTGTCTCACTTGCATGAGTCAATTGAACTGAGATGGAACAAAAAATAGTTTTTCAATTGTTATTTTCCCCCCATTTTGTAACAGCAAGTTTTATTCCATTTCTTAAATCTTTGGGTAATTACTTGTGAAATCGTAAGGGCAAACCTCCAACACCTGAACAGCCATACTCCTTACTTTATTCTTGGTTGGTGCAACTGTAACGAAACCCAATTTCCCCTGGGATCAATAAAGTATATCTGTCTGTCTATCTATCTATCTATCTATCTATCTATCATAATGTAGCCATTGTCTGTGTAGTGCACATGCTGAATCTTGATGATGTTTATTTTTATACATCTTCCAGAATTTGGGTATCATTTGCAAGGCCAGCACTTATTTTCCATCCGTAATTGTACTGGAACTTGGTGATTTATTGATATACGAGGGGTGATTGATAAGGTCGTGGCCTAAGATAGGAGGAGTCGATTTTAGATTGCCTAGCACATTTATTTTTCAACATAGTCCCCTCCTACTTGTATACACTTAGTCCAACGGTCGTGGAGCATATGGATCCCTTCTTTGTAGAAGTGGCCCACAGCAGGGGTGATTGATAAGTTCGTGGCCTAAGGTAAAAGGAGATGAGTTATACAGCTCTCGTTGCATGCATGTGCAGTTTAATTCTTTGAGTGAAAATGCAGAAAGTCTGAAGTTTCTCCTCATCTCCTACTTTAGGCCACAAGACACCGACTTCTACAAAGAAGGGATCTGTATGCTTCATGACCGCTGGACTAAGTGTGTAAATTTAGGAAAAATAAATGTGCTAGGTTTTCTAAAATTGACTCCTTCTACCTTAGGCCACAAACTTATCAATCACCCCTCGTATTTAAAAGGTTCATTTTATTATCAATGTATGCAGAATACAGCTCTGAAATTTGTCTTCTCCAGATAGCCATAGAATACAAAAACCATACAAGTAGTTGAAAGAAAGGTGTCAATCTCCTCTTTACAAAAAGGTAAAGAAACAAAAATTCACAAACTGCTAACACGTTCAACCCCTCTCTCGCACAAAAACTAACAGATCACCCAACCCCAAGCCCCCAATATACAAAAAAGAATGGCGAGAACATGTAAAAAACATAGAATTGAAAGAAGCCAATATGAACTACAGTCCAATCTATAAATCTCAGAATTTCAATATATTTATTGATAGGTTTCAGAGAGCTTTTTAAGTGTCAATCAACAGGAATTCTGCAGATGCTGGAAATTCAAGCAACACACATCAAAGATGCTGGTGAACGCAACTTTGATGTGTGTTAAGTGTCAATCATATTGGTTTGTCACGAACTGCAGTTAGGCCAGACCAGTAAGGATGGCAGATTTGTGGTCATCATTGCTAATGACTTTTTTAAAATTCAAGATTGTTAATCAATTTTATCTGAAAGTACCAAGACTTGAGTGTCAGCCACTAGTAAGTTTTAAAGTTAGTTTGTGTTCAAAAGTATGCATATATTTCAACACAAATACTTTAACATATTTAATTCTGCAGTTTTAAGATTGAGGGGGAAAAGAGTTGGAGCAGGGTGTGATAAATTATTTCCTGTTCACTTGAAAGGTAGAGATTGATGAGGAATTGTGAGAAATGCAATGCATTGTGGCATTCATTACATGTGTAATGTGTAATAGAAGAGAAGTTCAAGTTGGGAGAAGATTCAGTAATCATCGTGAACAACTTTTAATGAAACTTGTCACGTGAAAACACTGAGATTGTCTAATATCCACATTATGTAAATAGTTTGTAAATGCTGGATAAGATACATATTTGGATAACTTGCCCTCTCCATTTTACTTGCAGCTCTAGTTGGTTTATCCTTCAGTGGTGCCATAGGCCTGACTTTCCTCATGTTGGGATGTGCCCTTGAACAATACGGGTAAGATTCTGACTTTTTTCAGTTAAACTCTTACCAGAAAATAATGTTCCTTTTAATTCTGTGGATGTTGCTTGTTCCCTCTACAAGACTGTTTAATGAGTCAGAAGTTACATTCAGTGGTAATTAGCTACCTCTCTTCAGCGTTTTGCTTTCATATTTGTGTAGAACAGCAGGCGGAACCATTAGGAGTCCTGATTACTGTTCAATAAATCGTGCAGAAGTGTGATAATCTAGCTGAGATCATTCATGGACTTGAAACTATTCAGAGCACACACGTGAAGATTTTGTACTTGATTGATGTGTTAAGAAACAGTGATAATTAGTTAAATTGTACCATCATCTTCTGGAAAGGAGCAGCATTGGAGTTTAAAAAAAAGTGCAAAACTGAAAAATATATTTTACTGAATTTGTCCTTGTTTCAAAATAGAATGATGTGTTATCTCAAGAGCAATATGTTATATAGCCCAGAACATATCTGTAGAACCACAATTTGTTTATCTTGAACATGAACTTTCTTGGTTAAGCCCATAGTCTAATTGTTGTAAGTAGACATGTTTTAAAGTCATTTAGTTAATGAGTGAAATTTGGAAATGGGTAGATGCTAGTAATTCCTAGCTTCAGAAGTAGCCAATCGGGAATAAAAAACTACATTTTAATCTTGTTATACAAAAATACAGGTTTTATAACTTAATACACTTCCAGCCAACTTATTATAGTAAGTTTTGGACCAAGGATAATGTTCTGCTGAGTAGTATTGTGTCATGAGTTTATTAGCATTGGTGGTGATTTTGTTATTTTGGAAATGCAGTCTGGATCCTGATGGTCTGACATGGCTTAAGACCTGCTAAAAGGGTGAACCTTTTATGGTAAGAGAATGGTAAAATGGTAAGAGAAATCTAGTGGTGGTCCTGGAATTGGAAAGTACATGCAATTCTTTATATGTGAAATTTAGTGGATCCAGCAGAACTGGGAAAAGGGCAAAGTATTGGAAAGGACAGAATTTGATGGTGTGAACACATTATTAGAAGGTGTTCCAGTTCAACGGCAGGTTTTGCAGTTTTGTAGGTGCTTGGGAAAAGCTAGGCCTGGAGTAGGAGACAAGGTGCAGATCTGATGTCAGTTGCCTCTTTTCGACCAATCAAATTCTTATACACAATCTTATATCTATTCCACACTTAACTATGTCCCCTTATTTGTTACTTTCTATTGTGCCTCTAGTTCAAACAAATTGATGTTTTGCTCCAATGTTTTCAACAGTTCCATTTAATATCAGAGAATGTATACAATATGCAACCTGAAAATCTTGTTCTTTGCAGACATCCATGAAAACAGAGTATCCCAAAGAATAAGTGACAGTAAAAACATTAGAACCCCAAAGCCCCCCTACTCCTCCTCCCACGCACACAGCATCGATCCTCTCCCTCCCCCAATTACTTCAGCAAAAAGCATCGGCACCCTCCAGCCACCAAGCAAGCAATTGGAAAACCTCCAGGAAAGGTCATGATCTGCAGCACAGCAGAAATAGTCGTTCACCCAACAATTCTTCCTTGTTTCTTGTTCCTACATAGTCTTCTTTACCTTACCATTTATTCCAGTTTGATCATTTAACTGCATTTCTTTTAAATGTAATTAAGAGAATATTTGCACAGTGCAAGCACAAAGACCTGTGCCATTAAAGAATCAGTATTTGAAAAGAATGAGGATCAAAGTATGCTGAAGTTGGCAGTAGAAAGGTCTACAGAAAGTGGTGGATGCAGCCCAGTGTATCACAAGCAAAGCCCTTCCCACTTTTGAGCACATTTACATGGACCGTTATTGTAAGAAAGCAACATCCATCATCAGCAACCTCCACCATGCTACTACCGTCGGGCTGGAGGAACAGGAGCCTTGGATTACGCATCAAGAATGGTTTAATGTCGTCAAGATTGTTCGATGTCGTTTCCAGTACATAAATGTACATGAGAATGAAATAATTGTTATTTTGGATCTGATGTAGCACAAAAGAAACACAGTAAGATAAAGAACGCAATTATAAAAAAGCACAATAAATCTAAGCTTATATACATTGATTGTATGTCCATAAAGTGATGCCAGCACAGGCGTGTCTGTACATAAAGTGATTGACTGGAAATAATAAAGTAGTGGTGGTTACCCTATAACTATCAGACTTCTGAACTGTTGAAGACTCATCACAACTCTGAACTAATTTCACAACTTACAGCCTCGCTTTCAATGACTCCACAAATCGTGTTTCAGTATTACCTTGTTTTGAACAATCTTCTTTTGCACGTTGGTTGTTTATCAGTTTTTATGTTTTAGTTTTTCTAGTGTATAATCTTAGTGTTTCCCTATTTTCCTGTTAGTACCTGTGAGAAAGTGAATCTCAAGGTAGTATATGGCAACATACTGTATACGTACTTTGATAAGTTTGCACTCAGTGGCCACTTTATGAGGTACGCCTGTACATCTGCTTGTTAACGTAACTATCTAATTAGCCAACTATATGGCAGCAACTGAATGCACAAAAGAATGGAAACATGGTCAAGAAGTTCAGATGTTCAGACCTAATATCAGGACAGGGGAGAAGTGTGATCTAAGTGACTTTGACAGTGGGATGATTGTTGGGGTGATTTGAGTATCTCAGAAACTGCTGATCTCCTAGGATTTTAATGGACAACGGTCTCTAAAGTTAACAGAGAGTGGTGTGAGAAACAAAAAACATCCAGTGACTTATCAGTTCAGTGGGTGAACATCCCTTGTTAATAAGAGAGGTCAGAGGAGAATGACCAAGCTGGTTCAAGTTGACAAGAAGGCGACAGTAACTCAAATAACCACGCGTTACAGTAGTGTGCAGAAGAGCACCTCTGAATGTAAAACTAGTTGAACCTTGAAGTGGATGGATTTTGCAGCAGAAGACCGCAAGCATAATTCAGTGGCCACTTTATTAGCTTAAGGAAGTACCTAATAAAATGGCCACTGAGTGTTCTTTGACTTTGAGTAATAACCAATTCAAGAATGCAATGTAATCACTCCTTGTTAATATATTTTGGTGTTCAAGCTTTCTCTCAGTTGCCCATTTGCTATGATTTGAAGATCTCAAACATCAAATTTGTTTAAATTTCTTACTGCTTTTCAGCTCTATTATATTTTGGCTACTAATTTAAGTTCCCTCTTTTAAGAGACTTAAAAGTATAAGTGAGAGCGTTTTATGAAACGTTAACCTGGTTTCAGTTAGAGGCATATGCAAGCCCTTTTGTCAGTAGAATTTATAAAGGTTTAAATCTTCTTACTTTAATTATTTTTCATTTTCATTTTTAACTCCACTGCAGCATTTACTGGCCCTTGTTTGTGCTGATATTTTACTTCCTGTCACCTATCCCGACCTTTATTGCACGAAGATTGGGTGATGACACCGATGCAGCAAGCAGTGCCTGTCGTGAACTTGCATATTTTTTCACCACAGGGATTGTTGTTTCTGCCTTTGGGCTCCCAATAATACTTGCTCGAGTTTCAGTGGTAAGTCCTTCCTAAACCTGACTGAAAACTGTGTTGTCATTCTAGCTTATTATCTATTTGTAATTTTCTGCTTGTCAAAAATAGGATATTTGTGCTGTAGGGTGGAAATATGTCCAGCCACCACGGTAGCATAGGGGCTAGCGTGATACTGTTACAGCTTGGGGCATTCCAGAGTTTATAGCTCAATTTCAGCATGCTTCTGTAAGGAGTCCCTGTACATCCTTCCCGTGGAATGCGTGGATTTTACCCAGGTGCCTCCGGTTTCCTCTCTCAGTCCAAAGGTGTACCGGGTACTTCAATTGGTCATTGTAAATTGTCCCGGAATTAGGTTAAGGTTAATCGGGGTTGTCGGGTTGCTGGGACAGCATGGCTAGGAGGATCTACTGTGCACAGTCTCTCTAAATAAAATAAAATCAACCAAGTATGCAGTGAAATAAAGGGATAAGGGCAATGTTTAAAGGTAGACAGGTTCTTGTATTATTAATGAGGTGGAATTAGATGGTCTTAATGATGCTACAGCTCAGTAGTCATTCGCTAAACATGGTGAAATATGATAGGAAGGTTACAAACAATCTAGTTTAATTGGAAATGGTGTCCAGAGAGGGAGATGGAATTTATGACTGAGGAAAACAGTTCTTTTGATAGTGACTGGATCTTCCCAAGTAATGACATCCAAATAAATTGCTCTTTCACTATTGCCAGATAAGGTGGTGGAGTCAGATACAATCATTATGTTTAAGATTCTTTTAGAAAGGTGCTTAAAAAAAGCAGGGAGTGGGATACAGGCCTAATGTGGACAAATGGGATTAGTGTAGATGGACAAAAAGATCTATAAGTAATCTTGCAATTCAGGGAGCACTGGGTCATATTTCTGTACATATAAGAGCAGACAGTCATTATGGTTAATGTTATTGAGGCGATTGACATTTATGTAAAATAAAATACAGTAATAGACCAGGGAATCCAGATTGAAGCAGAACAGCTTATAAATGTTGAATACATTGTCAAATACTGCATGTTTGAGATTTACATTCATGTGCTACAGTTTCCAATGTGCTCACTTAATATGGGTATAATACAATAATCTTGTGTTACTAAGATGTGTATTTGATATTTGATTAGTGTACCAGTTAATTTAATAGAATATATACTGAAAATTTCAAATTATTATCAAGTTTGGGACATGATATCAGACAGCATTTGTAGATTACAAAACAATTAAAGCTTCAAGACAAATGACCTTTTAAAATCCAATTTTTTAAATTCTTCTATTTTGCCCTTCTCTTCATACCATTCACATAACAGCATGGCTGAAGGTGGGGAAATTGCAAAGATGGGGTTACTAATTCTTTCATACAGTTACACAGCACTGAAATTGGTCCTTTGGTCTATCACATTTATGCTAACTTTTGGTCCATCTACACTAATCCCTTTTCTCCACATTAGGCCTGTATCCTATTCCCTGCCTTTTTAAGTGCCTGTCTAAAAGTATCTTAAAAATAATGATTGTATTTGACTCCACCAATGTATCTGGCATCAGGTTTCTAGACCATAAGATATAGGAGCAGAATTAGGCCATTTGACCCATCGAGTCTGCTCTTCCATTTCATCATGGCTGATCCATTTCCGTCTCAGCCCTAATCTCCTGCCTACTGCTGTATCCTTTCATGCTCTGACAAATCAAGAGCCTACCTCTGCCTTAAATATACCCAATGACTTAGCCTCCACATTCAGCTGTGGAAATGAATTCAATGGATCTATCACTGTCTAGCTAAAGAAATTCCTACTCATTTCAGTTCTAAATGGATGTTCCTCTAATCTGAGGCCATGTTTTCTGATCTTAGATTTCCCAAGCTATAGGAAACATCTTTTCCACATCCACTCTATAGAGGTCTTCCAACATTTGACTGGTTTTAATGAGATCCTCCCTCATTTTTCTGAATTCCAGTGAGTACAGGCCCAGAGCCATCAAATGCTCCTCATATGATGAGCCTTTCTATCCCGGAATCATTTTTGTGAACCTACTTCGAACTTCCTGGGGTGTAGACCATCTGGTCCAGGTGACTTACTTATCTTCAGACCTTTCAGTTTCCCAGGCACCTTCATCCTAGCGATGGCAACTTCGCTCACTTCTGCCCCCTGACGCTCGAACTTCTGGCATACAGCCAGTGTCTTCTACAGTGAAAAATAAATGCAACATACATAATTAGTTTGTCTGCCATTTTCTTGTCCCCTATTACTACCTCTCCAACATCATTTTGCAGTGGTCTAATATCTACTTTTGCCTCTCTTTTACACTTTGTATATCTGAAGAAACTTTTTGTATTTTCTTTAATATTATTGGCTACCTTACCTTCATAGCCCATCTTTTCCGTAATGATTTTTTAACTTGTCTTCTGTTGGTTTTAAAAAGCTTACTAATCCTCTCACTTTCCACTAATTTTTGCTGTATTATATGCCCTCTCTTTGGCTTTGACTTTTCTTGTCAGCCATGATGCTCTGCTGTCATCCCTGCTAATTTTGGCCAGTCCTCTCTCATGCTACTGTAATTCCCTTTACTCCACAGTAATACTAATACATTTGACTTTAGCCTCTCCTCTAATTGCGGGATGAATTCATCTTATAATGATCACTGTCCCTTTACCTTAAGCTCTTTAATTAATTCCAGTTCATTGCACAACGGCCAATCTAGAATAGCTAATTCCCTCGTGTGCTCAATCACAAGTTTTCTAAAGAGCTATCTTGGGATCTAGCACCAACCTGATTTTTATAATCCTCCTGCACATGGACCCTCCCTCCCCCCCCCATGACTATCATAACATTGCCCTTTTGACATGCATTTTCTTTCTCTCGTTGTAATTTGTCGGCCACAACTTAGCTACTGTTCTGAGATCTGTATGTAACTTCCATCTGGGTCTTTTTACCTTGCTGCTGCTTAGCTTGACATGCAATGATTCTACAGCTTCCATTCCTGTGTCACCTCTTTCTAATGATTTGATTTCATTTTTTTACCAGCAGAACCATCCCACCACCTCTGCCTACCTGCCTTCTTTTGATACAAAATGTATGCTTGGATGTTAAGCTCCCAGCTATAATCTTCTTTCAGCCACTATTCAGTGATGCCCACAACGTCATACATGCCGATCTGCAACTGTGCTATGTTCATATTCCTTATTCTATATACTCCGTGCAGTCATATGTAACACCTTCAGTCCTGCATTCATCACTCTTTTTGATTTTGTCTCCTTTTTACTTTGCAACTCATATTGACTGCAATTTTGTCCTATTGTCAGCCTTTCCTTGCTAGCAATGCAGCAGTGTGTTTGTAAACCTACTACCCCATCATCAGCCCTAGCAAACCTGACCGCGATGATATTGGTCTCCCTCAGGTTCAGGTGTAACTTGTCCCTTTTGTAAAAGTCATACCTTCCAAAGCGATCCCAATGATCCAGTAATCTAAACGCCCGCTGCCTGCACCAGTTCCACAGCTATATACTCATCTGCCAGATGCTCATATTCTTACCCTCACTGGCATGTGGCACAGGCAGCATTCCAGAGGTTACTACCCTGGAGGTTACGCATTTTAGCTCCCTAAAATCTCTGTTCAGGACCTCCTCAGTTTCCACCCTATGTTATTGGTGCCAATATGTATGAAGACTTCTGGCTGCTCACCTCCCCCTTTAGACCTGATCGAAGACACCCCTGACCCTGGCACCTGGGAGGCAACATACCATCTAGGTGTCTCTATCGCATCCACAGAATCTCATCTTTTTTCCTTTAGCTATGCAATCTCCGATCACTATTGCAGTCCTCTTCAAATCTCTTCTCTTCTGAGCCACTGTCCCAGACTCAGTGCCAGAGGACCCAGTTGCTATGCCTACCCCCTCCTTCCCTTAGGTTGCCCTCCCCCAAACACTTTTCATGAGATTTTAACACTTTCCCCTCAAATCACCTTTAAAGCTCCTTTCTGTTATATTAAACCTATGTCCCATTGTTCTTGATAGCCCTAGCCTGGAAAAGAGATTCTGACTATGTACCTTATTTATACTTGTTAAAATCTTATGCACCTTGGTCAAAGTATCCTTTGGCCTTTGCTCCAGGGCAAAAAAAGTAGGGCTGTCCAATCTCTCCCATAAACTAAAGTTGTTCAGTGCAAAACTGGACAAGTATGGCCCAGCCAGTGTTTGGTAAAATTGCAACATAACCTCCACCTTTTATTTTCTAAGCTCCAACCTGTGAAAGCAAGTGTGCCATATGCCTTCTTCGCCAACCTATCCACCTGCGTTACCACTAAAGTCCATATAAATAATTTTGTATCACCCTGCCTTTGTCAATCTTCTTGGTTGCTTCCCTTTAAAAGAAATTGATCAAATTATCCTGCATAAAGCCACACTGACTATCTTTGATCAACCTCTGTGTTTCCAAATGATCCGAAGATGATCCCTTAGGATTTTCTCCAATAAATTCCATACCACTGATATAAATCTCATTTAAACCAACAGTAGATTTATTTCCAGTCATCAGTCCCTGTACCTTTATGTTCAAAATGAAAATTTATCTCAAGGTTTATGAAATGTATCACCAAAAATATAATAAAAATAGTTCTGAAAATGATGCACCTCAAGTTAAAGAGGAAACATAAACATAAATGTTACTACTTTTTGAATTGCTATGTAATCCAATCAATATGTTGAAGTAAAAGTTAATTACTTCATTGACCCATTGATTGTCATCTGAAGTATAGTTAAAAAATACCCATTTACATACTTCTATAGTTACTTCAAATTGTAGGCTTCATTGGGGATAATTTTCTTCATTATGGAGAGCAAGAGCATGAACAGATCAGAGCTAAGCCAGCAATGAATAACAACTTTGCAGATAGCTAATTTGTAGTGGAACGTTTATTTGAATGTGCTTGCTGCAGTAGGGTACAGGTAATGTTCAATTTTTTAAAAACCTATTATGTTGAGATTGCTGTCCTGTGTTTCATATTTCAGATCCAGTGGGGAGCCTGTGGACTCGTGCTGGCAGGCAATGCAGTAATCTTTCTCACCATTTTGGGCTTTTTCCTAGTGTTTGGTAGAGGGGATGACTTTAGTTGGGAGCAATGGTAGTTTTGCAATGAACCCTGGATATGATGACCCTTTGATGCTGAACCTACTAAAACTCCAACTAAAGTGCAGTGTGTACCATCTGTAAATGCAGCATTCAAAAATAACCCAAGATTTATTTGTATATTAAATTTAGTTATTTCATGACCTAGGTCTGTGCTAATCTCGCAATTCCAAAATAGTAAAATTTTATTTGAACACAAAGATGGGCCTTTGCAAATATTTGCCTGTGTTGACCAATGAACAAAATATATTGTAGGGTGCATGATGACATCTACTCCGATGAGAGGAAAACATACTCCTTGGTTCTTGAAAGGTGCATCAAATTTTTCGTTTTAATACATTGTATAAACAAAAGTAAAAAAAGTAAAACTAATGGAGGAGTTCTGATGTGATTGGTGGCGTTGTTAGTTGAATTTGACTGGGGGATTTACCATTGGCCCACTCCTCCGGTATAGAGAGGTATAAATCCTCTTGACTAGTTAGTTATTTGTTCTGCCTCTTTTTAGTCAAAAAGACCATCATTATTGACCTGGCATTTACCTTGATGTCAGAGCTTTTACAATGCATCTTGAGCAACTATATATTATTTCCAATGAACAGAATGTCACCATTTGCTCTTTCAGAGTTTGTCTTTGCCATTTTGATATGCTTATATAAAAGTTCATTGTGCTTTAAGAACTTAAAATGCAATGTATTAAGTTATCCTTAAGATCTCTAGGATCTTTTTCTTTTTGTACTATATGCAAGACAAAAAGAGGTTTGAAATGCTTAGAAACAGAAGCACTACTCAAAAATTCTTGACAACCATTGTATTGTGTTCTACCCTTTCTAATGCTGACTGTCTCATATTTTGAAGAAAGGATTATTTGACTAAAACAGACATTTATTGTATCTTCTATGTATTAACATTAAAGTTAATGTAAAGAGTATCTCCACAACTCTCATGTTGTACCTAGTGGAGAAAGACTTCTGAAATTTAAGTATCTAAAAAGAATGTGATGGGGTTATGGGAACATTGAAGCTGATTACATTATGTGGTATTTGTAACCAATAATTTCACAGTAAATTATCGATATTGTATACCCTTCATGAAAGGTTTTATTTCAATATTAAGCCAAGCCCAAAGATATATGTATAGATGCAGCATTAAATGCCATACTTGTGGTAACTCATTGGCACCATGCTGTGCCTACTGTTGTTAATACATTGACTTATGTTCTCCCAAGTGGAACCAAGAATAAGAAATACATTAAACTTAAAGCATGTGACCATCTTGACAATTTCTATATTTTGTTTCCAGAATGATTTTGTAACTTGCAGGCTTATCCATGGAGCATGCTTTTTTTTGGAAGAAGCTTTGACTACATATTGTAGAATATGTCAAATGAAATTATAAAGGCTAGTGTTTCATAATATTAGATGAATGTCTAATATGATATTTGTATGCTTATTCAATGCTGGCATTAAGTATTTAATGGCATGGTTTCCATATTTGTAGTTAATATTTCCTTGATTAAATTTGGCCTTGTTATTTGAAATGCAGTCAAAAGCTAATTGGAGAAAAACATTCTGAAGTCAGTATCTCTCCCATTTTGTTATTTGTGTATTCAATTTCTTAAACCATAGTCTCTGGTAAAGCAAAATTGTAAACAAAACCTTGATTAAATGTTGAAGTTGTAATTTGCAAATGAAGATTATGCCCATCTTAAATAGTGTCCTTTTGCATGTATAGAAACTGAAATATTGTGTGCAAAATTATTCATCATTCATTTATATGCTGGCAGGGCACAGGTCATGAATCAGTTCCTTGCCTTCAGATCATTTAAATGTTGCACTAAGTTGGAAACTTGTTTTGACTATTCCTGTTGGTCATTTGATACAAGTAAACTGTGGAAGAATAACATTAATTATTGATCTTCAAATTTAGAAGATATTTTTAATAGATTTATTTGTGGAGGCAGGGATTTACTTTTTGTTAAATGGGGTTCCCTTTGGTTGAAGTTTCTTATTATGACTCTGTAAGAATATTGTAAGCTTCAAATGCCACAGATTGCTTTTAAACTTTTGTATGTGAATTGTTTACTGAATGTTATTGTCAATAAATTTTCAATACTTTTTCCACTGCATACCTTGTAAGCTAAACTAATTGTAGAATAATGAATTTGGCTGATACAGTATCTCAAGTTGATTCTTATACAGTTTTGTGTTTGAATTTAAATGTAAATTAATAAAATGCAACTTTTTTGTTACCTGAATTGATTACATGTTCCAGGAGTTCATATTAGGAACAGGAGTATCTTCCCATTTCAACACTGATAGTAACCATATTAAGATAAGTGGTTGGAAGCAATTTAAATCTTCCATTTTATTTTCTCATCTCAATTATCCAATTATATAGCAAAGTATGTGACGCAAGTCAATTTATTGCTATTTCCATGCTTGGGTCATTGCTTATGAGGAACTGGAGTACCAGGATCAGTCATCAAACCTGCAGACAAGGGTGATTGTATTGTGGTCTGGCAGACTGATTTCTACCCTGCGGAGGCCTACCAACAGCTCTTGGATACCTCCTCTTATCAACCCCTAGGCTATGATACCACCGACAAACTCCAGGTCATCATCTTATGCACTGTCAAAGATGTCATCACATCAGAAGATCTCCCTTCTATGGCCTCTAAGCTAATAGTTCCTCAACCATGCACTTGCCACTTTTACTTTTTTGCTGAAGGTTCACAAACAGTACTGTCTTGTTAGGCCCATTGTTTCTGCCTGCTCTTGCCCCACCAGACCTGTCTCCAAATATATTTGCTCCATCCAGTCTCCCCTTGTTCAGACCCTTCCTAACTACTGGGACATTTTGCATGCCCTCTACCATATGGACAACTTCTCACTCCCCAGCCTCATCTTCTCCATGGATGTTCAGTATTTATACACCTACATCCAGTTTGGAAGATGCAAGATCCGCTACTTCTTTCCAGCACAAAGGTCCAACCAGTTACTCTACACCAGCACTGCCATTGGCCTGGCTGAACTTGTTAGAACTATGCCTGACCTTTAGTTAGCTACGGAGAATGATCTCTGTTCCAAAACTGTTGGTACCACTCCTCCAAATCTTTCTCTGTTACGTTGATGACTGCATTGGTGCTATTTCTTGCACTGATGCAGAACTCATCAATTTTATCAACTTGGCCACCAACTTCCACCCTGTTCTCAAATTCACATGGGCCATTTCTGACACCTCTTCCTTTTTTGAATTTCCCCTGCATCTGTTGCCCACCTCATTTCTCTCAATGCGAGTGGTTCCCATGCTCGTTTGCTTATCAGATTTTGGCATTGGTAGCTTTTGGTTTTCCTGCTACCTGCCTTCATTAGTTGTGTCCAGTTTTCATCTAGAGCTATGAAGAAAGATTTTTGACCTGAAAATTGGATTGTCCATTTTCATCCATACATGCTGTCTCAGACTGCTTGTGTTACTGCAGATTGCAACACCTGCAGTCTTCTGTGACTCCATGCTAATTATGTGACCTGTTCTCTGGTTGGTACGTTTGCTTGGGAGAGGCTGCTGCCTGGTTTGTCTATCCTGCTTTGTGGCTTTGTATGGTTTTGTGCAGGTAGCTTTGGTGGTTTTTCCACTGCTTTCAGACAGGAACTGTAAATTGTTATACCTCTAATCCAAGCAGAATAGTAGGGATTACTGTGACATGGTAAATTATGAGTGGTGCTGGGATTGAGATCATGGTCTTTGAACACCTTGCAGCTGGCAGATCAAGGCTATATCATATTTTGAGGTGAAGAATCTACATCATTGACTTCCTTTTCTGACCGGTGATTCATGAGTAAGGGGAACTGATTATTTTGGGTTCTCATATATCTTGATTGTTGGGATGATGTGAACAATGACGGCAGGCTTGTGAAGTATGTTTGCCTTCTGGATATTTAGTGCAGGGCCCTTTTCATTTTTCAGTGAAAGAATTAACTAGGGTTTAGAGCTCCGGCATAGCCTAAAACATTAACATAGTTGCTGTCTCTATTGATGTGGCCTGACCTATTGAGTATTTCAAGCATTTTCAGTTTTTATTTAAATTTGTTTGCATTTTTAGTTTACTTTTGATTTTTAACATTTGCACTTGTTTTACTTTATTCTGCCTAGCCCCATTGACCCTCACGTGGACTGTAGCCCTCCATACCCCTCTCAACTAAGTACTTATCCAAACTTGTCTTATGTGTCGCAGTAAAAACTGCATCCACCACTCCTGCTGGCAGCTCATTTTGCACTCATGCCACCTTCTGAGTAAAGAAGTGTCCCTCAGCTTCCCCTTAAATATTTCATCTTTCACCCTATCCCTATGACATCTGGTTCTAGTCTCACTGAACCTCTGGGAAAAATCTTAAACAGAAGGCAAGCTGCAGATGCTGGAAATCCAGAGCAACACACACAAAATGCTGGAGGAACTTGACAGGTTAGACGGCATCTATGAAAATGAATAAATTGTTGACATTTTGAGCCAAGACCCTTCATCCGGACTGGAAAGGAAGGGGGAAAACTCCAGTATAAAAAGTTGGGGGGAGGGGAAAGATGACAAGCCAGAAGGTGGGTGGGGAAGGTACCCAATATCCAACACAACATTCTCCGCAATTTTCACCATCTTTAAGAGAATCCTACCACCAAACACTTCTTTACTTCCTCCCACCCTACTTTCCACTTTCAGCAGGGATTGCTTCCATGATTCCTTTGTCCTTCTGTCCCTCCCCGCTAATCTGCTTCCTACAAGTGAGAGAAATGCTTCACCTCCTCCCTAAATCCATTCAGGGCCTCAAACAGTCCTTCCAGGGGAGGCAACACTTTTTCTGCAAATCTGTTGTTGTCTATTGTATCTGGTGCTTCAGATGCTGCCTCCTCCATATCGGTGAGTCCTGACCTAAGTTGGGGACTGCTTTGTTGAGCACCTCCACTCCATTCATCAAAAGTGGAATTTCCTGGTGCCGACCATTTTAATTCCTATCTCCATTCGTGTTCCATCATGTTGGTCCATGCCGTTGTCTTCTGCCACGATGAGGCCACTTAGGGTGGAGGAGAAACACCATGTATTCTGTCTAGGTAGTCTCTAATCTAATTACAGGAACACTAATTTCTCCTGGTATTTTTTTTCTCTTTTTTTTTCTTTTTCCTTCCCCCTTCGCTCTTCTATTCCTCACTTTCCTGTTACCTCTTCTCCTTACCTGCTGGTCACCTTGCTCAGTGCCCCTCCTCCTTCCCTTTCTCCCATGGTCCAATCTACTATCAGATTCCTTCTTCTCCAGCCTTTTGCCTTTCCCACTCACCTGGCTTCACCTATCATCTTCTAGCTTTACCTCTTTCCACTCTCTCCGCTTTTTACTCTGGCATTTTCCCCCTTCCTTTCCAGTCCTGATGAAGGGTCTCAGCCCAAAACATCAACTGTTTATTCATTTTCAAAGATGCTGAGATCCTCCAGCATTTTTGTGTGTTCTGTGGAGAAAGGCTGTTGCCTTTACCCCATCTATACCTTTCATAGTTTATATATTTCTATCAAATCTCCCCTCATTCTCCTCTGCTTCAGGGAATATAATCCTAGGCTATTTAACCTGTCCTTATAACTTAGGTCCTCATGTTCCAGCAGCATCCTTATAAGTTTTCTTTGTTCTCTTTCAATTTCATTGATAATTTTCCTACAGGTAAGTGACCAGAACTACATACAATACGCTGAATTTGGACTCACTAATGCCTTGTGTCACTTCAACATAACCTCTCAACTTTTGTACTTCATTTTCTGATTTATAAAGGCCATTATGCCAAAAACACTCTTTCTGACCCTCTATGGCCCTATCTTCCTAAGACACCATCTCCAAGAAATTATGGATCTGTATTTCCAGATCCCTCTATTCTACTGCACATCTCAGGGCCTTACTGTTCACTATGCAAGTTCTGCCCTGGTTTGTCCTCCTGAAGTACAACACCTTAGACTTGTCCGCTTTAAGTTCCATCTGTCAATTTTTCTAGCAGGTCCAAATCCCTCTGCAAGCTTTGAAACCCTTTTTCGCTGTCCACTATGCCTCCAATCTGGTTTTAAAATTGTAAAAGATAATTGCTCAGTCCTTTATAAATGCACAGTCCATCAAGCTGGTGACCAGCACTTTTTGTCTATTTTGGAATATGCATTTTACTCCTCATCATATCCATGAAGCAGCTGGACACTGAAGGCCCACTGAAAGCCAATAGGATTTGAATAGCAAAATTGGCATCATTTTTGACATGCTGATTAATTGCAACATTATAGGCAAAGGCACCCAGCATGTTCTCTTTAAAACCTGGGGGTGTTTAAATTAACAGGAAAAGGCACATATTCTCTAATCGTGCCAATTATATCTAGTGTGAATAAGTTAGAAACTAAAATTACTGTCTGGTATAATAACTGTTAAATATAGCTTTCAGCTCACCATTTGGACGAATAGATCCTGTTTCATCCATCTAGAGCACAGGGAAACTGTTGAGCTGATTATAAGCAAAATGAATCCTTTGAATATTGTTGGAGACAGAATGTTCTCAAGGAAAGTAAGGCTACTAACAGCAGAAGGTCATTTAGTAATTTGAAGTGTGCCTTAGAAAGTTTAGATAATGCATGGAGTGTATATTATCCTCACTTTATCATGTTCAATTTTGACTAGTTTATATTTAGATATGTTTTATAAAGTTACCATGTTTCATCAGATTACACCTACAAATGTATTCTACTTGGATATGGTTGTGCATGAACGGGACTGAGTGCGACTTGGCTGAAGTAATTCTTTGGTGTTTGGGTGGAGGAATAGAGCCATAGAGCACAGAAGCAGGGCCTTCAGTCTACCTAGTTCCATCTACAAGCACCTGAATCATATCCCTCCAAACACTTTCTATCCGTGTACCTATCCAAGCTTCTCTTAAATGTTGAATTGAACCATGTCTATCAATTCCGCTGGCAACTTGATCCATACTTGCACCACCTGCTGAGTGAAGTTTCCCCTCAGATTTCCTTTGAATATTTCACTTTTCACCGTAAACCTAAGACCTCTAGTTCTTGTCTCGCCCAATCTTGGGGGGTGGCGGTGGGTGGGGGGAGAGCCTACATGCATTCACCCTATCTATACCACTCATGATTTTGTGTACCTCTAAAAGATCTCCCCTCATTCCCCTGTGCTTCAGGGAATAAAATCCTAATCTATTCTACCTTTCCTATAACTCAAGTCCTCAAGTCCTGGCAACATCCTAATTTTTCTCTGCATTCTTTCATGCTTTTTTTGATATTTTCCTGATTGGAGGTGATCAGACCTCCCTCCACACAGTACTGTAAATTTGGCCTTGTCAATGTCTTGAACAACTTTAACAGGCAACTCCTGTACTCACTGAAGGCCAAGGTACTACAGAATCTCTTCACAACCTTATCTGCCTGTGATGTCACTTTCAAGGCATTATGGATTTGTATTCACAGGCATTGATCGTGTGGATAGTCAGAGGCTTTTTCCCCAGGACTGAAATGGTTGCCACAAGAGGACACAGGTTTAAGGTGCTGGGGAGTAGGTACAGTGGAGATGTCAGGGGTAAGTTTTTTACTCAAGAGAGTGGTGGGTGCGTGGAATAGGCTGCCAGCAACGGTGGTGGAGGCGGATACGGTAGGGTCTTTAAGAGACTTTTGGATAGGTACATGGAGCTTAGAAAAATAGAGGGCTACGGGGAAATCTAGTAATTTCTAAAGTAGGAACATGTTCGGCACAACTTTGTGGGCCGAAGGACCTGTATTATGCTGTGGGTTTTCTATGTTTCTATGTTCCTTTCTCTAATGCACACCTCAGTGCCCTACTGATCAGTGTGTGAGTCATACTCTGGTTTGTCCTTCTACAGTGGAACACCTCACACTTGTGTGCATTAAATTTCATTTGCCATTTTTCTGCGCATTTTCCCATCTGGTCAAGAACACACTGCAAGGTTTGCTAGCCATTCTTGCTTCTCTTTATGCCCCCAATTTTACTATCATCTACAAATTTGCTGATTCATTTTACCACATCATTAACATAGATGATAAAGAATAACACAACCAGCACTGATACTGTGGCACTAGGTACAGGAGTATCTGTGCATAAGATGACTCTGACAAGAAATGATAGAGCATGTGGTGGGGTGGGTTAGTGGGTGGAGGTATTGATCAGCCTCACTGCATGGGGAAAGTAACTGTTTCTGAGTCTGCTGGTCTTAACATGGATACTGTTTTGTCTCCTCTTCAGTGGGAGTGGGACAAGCAGTCTATGAGCAGGCTGTTGAAGTGCAGTTGCCTTTGTGGAATAATCTAAAACAAGAGCTTCAGGTTAAAGAGTTACTGATTTAAGACATAAAAAGGGAGGAACATCTTTTCCCAGAATGCTCCCACTCTTTTTCCCCAGAGAACTGTATTTTTGAATGTATTTAAGACCGAGATAGATTTTGCATTGAAGGGTAATTGCAGGTTATTGTGTACAGGTAGTAAAATGGAGCTGAGGCCAACATCAAGCCAGCTAGGCTCTTTTTGAATGTCAGAACAGCTCCTACTTAAACACAAGGAAATCTGCAGATGCTGGAATTTCAAGCAACACACATAAAAGTTGCTGGTGAACGCAGCAGGCCAGGCAGCATCTATAGGAAGAGGTACAGTCGACGTTTCGGGCCGAGACCCTTCGTCAGGACCCTGACGAAAGGTCAGGTCCTGACAAGTCCATGCCTTCTCTACTTAGAGTTTAGGGATGTTAGGTAGATTTAAGAACTCGGTGGTGTAGGAAAAAGTGTTTTGGATGATTGTTTTCCTCTCTTCTGAGGAGAAGCTGCATCATCTATCACCTTCGTACTTGACAGTTGAATGGTGTTTTGAAGGTTGGATTGTCAAATTGTGCTTTACTGTGGAGGTGTAGTATGAGAGAGAGAGCGAGGGAGAATAATTGGGAACACCTGCTTCTAGAAGATTTTCAAATGTCTGAGAGTCATCCACCAAGCTGGGTGTAGTCTAACTTGAACAGACTTTGGTCTACTTAAACAGGAAATGTTAAGTTTTTTTCTAGTTTTATTTTTAAAGTGCAGTTCATTATTTATTTGGAAATCAAATAAAATACTTCTAAATTAATGTATTAAAAGGAACAAGTACTTTAAGCATGTTATGTCTTAATTATGAAAATTACAAGTAATGAGGTTTGAAATGTTTCATAATTGGGTGAGGGAAGGTAGTGGGGGCTGGAACAATAATCTGTTGATGACTTTCATGTTCCAGGATGTGAATGGTTACTACAGTATTTGATTAGTTCTTAAGTATCTGAAAGAATCTTAGTCAACACCAAAATGTTACAGCTAACTTGAACCAGAAACACACTCAATGTGTTCTTTGTACAGGGTAACCTTAAGCAATGTTTTTGAACTGCAGTGGAAAGGCATTTTTCATATAGCTTTTGTAATAGAATAGCTGTTCTGGGCAGAATATTATTACCAATAAAAAAGCCAGATTGTCATGGCTGGTATTGATTCCTGGCTCTAGTACAACAAATTTATAGAAAACTGCTGGCTGAATTTGATCTATGTTTTAAAGGTAGAAATTAAAATAAAAATAGGCTGAATTTGTGAAAAGGATTGTGCAGTGATTAACTTATTTACCATTCTGTTTTCTTTTCCCTGTTCAATAAACATGATAAAACTTAAATTATGTACTCAAATTTTAGGAAATATATTCTTTGGGATTATAAATAAATTACATAATTTCAGTCTAAAATGACAAGCAGTTGTGAAGGAGAATCAAGGAACTAATTTCAGAAAGGATTTAGAATTTGGCTGGCCTTAAGCTGTTCAAAAATCCTAACAAATACATTACTTAAATTATAGGATTTTAAGGAATCGAAGGACTGAAAGGCACCATTTAATCCATCATAGCAAAGTAGAATCAACCCAATGCATGTCCTTTCCCTTTCGGCTTGATTTATTAATTTGGTCTTTATCAAATATTTATCCACTTTTGGATTCAGCCTTCATCATTGTTTCCAGTGAAAATTTTGCATCCTTCTAACCTCCTGAAAGATGTAATATTTTCTATCCTTTCATTAATTATGTTATAAATTTACATTTCACGTTTTGTAGTGGAATTGTTTTTTCATCTTTTATCTTTAAAAAGAGTAGTCATAATTTGAGTTCAATTGGGTATACATTTAACTTCTTTGTAATGGGAAGGGTCCAACGTTTCCCTTTATCTTTATTCCTGGTATCTTTCAGAAATATCTTTTGTACCCTTATTGTGGTTATTGTTGTGTTTAAATACAGGTGGAACATTCCATTCTCCTTGCTATCAATTAGAAAGATCAGTGAGTGAGAATTATTTGAATCAGAGCAGAAAAGAAATTGAATGGGTAATTGAAAGATGTTAACCAGGTTAGTTATCCAAATGACTTTGCAGGTGAAGGTCGAGATTAGTAACATGGAGTTGGATGGAAGGGAATATTTGGATCATGTCAAGCCAATGTAGTTCACCAAATTCTGAATTAATTTCTGTAATTATATTATAAAATCCTACATTCTCATTTATTTATCATTGAAATTGGATATGTAAACTTCTCATGCTGTAGTTACATCCACTTGTTACTGGATGGTGCTAAAGTGCCTCATTTGGGGGAAGATGTAATTATGGTGTAGGTTTTCGTAAATAAAACAACAGAGGCGTTTTAAGTTTAAGGGAAACCATAACAACTCCTTTATTCTCAACCCAACATAGAACATAAAGTGCGGTAAAAACTTCACGACATTACATCATCATGTCAGTCCAGCCTCTTGAAGTGAACCCAACCCAATATCGGTGGTTGTGAATTATGCCTATTTCCATCCATTACATTACCCTGTGCAGAACTTCACCCCCCACCCCAAGAATTCACCAAAACTGCCATTGTAAGCCTGTCTGGAGCTCAGATGAGCTGTCCGGCTCAGGTCCTGTGTTCCAGGCTGGAGTAACAACAACTGCCTCTGGCTTGTCCAGAGGTGTGTTGACATGCTTGTGGTCCTGTTGTGATGCTGGGGCACGGTAACGGAATCCTCTAAATCTTGGTGGGCTGGTTTAAGGTGATATACCGAAATCCATTCAGGTTTACCCCTCCTATCTATGATAAAAGCCTTTTCTCTCCATTCCAAAATGTGGAATGAGCCATCGTAAGGAGGCCTAAGGGAATGGTGGTGTGTGTCATGGTGGATGTATATGAACAAGGTAGAATGTACATCAATAGGAACCCAAGAGTGCTGTGCCCCATGATGGGAGGTAGGAATAGGTGCAAAGGAATTGAGCTTACTGAGGAGGGTGAAACACTGTTGAGTGGCCGATCAGGTGGTCTTGGCATTAGGAATAAAACCACCTGGCACTCGTAGTGGCTGCCTGTATACCAACTCAACCATGGACAACTGCAGGTCCTCTTTTGGAGTTATTCTGGGGCCTAGCATTTCCCACGGAAGACAATCATGCCAACATTCATCAGTCTGGGAAGCCCTCAGATGGACCTTTGAGGAGCGGTGGAACTGCTGCATAGGTCATTGGACTGTGGGTGATACACCATGGTGTGATATAGCCTAACGCCAAGGTTCTGGGCCATCACAGCCCAGAAGTCTGATGTGAATTGGGGAACGTAGTCAGAGGAAATATCAGCTGGGGTGCCAAACTGAGCTATACAGGTGCTGACGAACGCCCAAGCCACATCTGCAGCTGTCATCGATGTGAGAGGGATGACCTCTGGCTAGCTGGTGGTATGGTCCACCTTGATAAGGAGGAGCATGAAACAGCAGGAGGGGTAAGAGGACTAACCAAGTTCACATTGACATGGTAAAACAGTGGCTTAGGGATCTCATAAGGTGCCTGATCATGACAGTTAATTTTCGCTCACTGGTATTCAACACAGGCTGTACTCCAATCACACACAGTCCTCTCTAATGCCATGACACACAAACTTTAGTGCAATCAGTGTCTGTGAGGACTTCCGGCCCGGATGCAAGAGGTTGTGATTGGAGTTAAAAACAGTGTGCCTCCAGTTTGTGGGCACTATGGGGCAAGAGTGACTGGTTCAAGACATCGCATAGGAGAGAAACCCCAACTTCCCCAAACTTAATAGCAGGCCTGTGACCCTGGACCTCTGGGTCAATAGATTGGTCAGGTGCCAGGCTGATATAGTCAGCCCCTATGTGTACAGCCTCAAGGGCTAGCCATGAGAGCCAATCAACCTATGGCATTATTTTTTTTCCCTTTAAGTGTTGTGTATCAGCTGTGAACTTTGATAAGTAGGCCAGATGGTGTTGCTGCCATGCAGACCAAGGGTCTGATATTTTGGCCATCATGTGCATGAGGAGTTTGTTGTCAATGAGCGCTGTGAAATGGTGACTCTAGTAGAAAATGAAAATGGTAGACAGCCAGGTAGAGACCGAGAAGCTCACGGTGAAATGTGCTGTTCTTTCTTTCAGGGGGGTGGAACTGCCAGCTGAAGAAGGCGAGAGGCTGCCACACGCCTCTGATCAACTGTTTGTGCTCAGCACCCACAGCATAGTTCGAAGAGTCAGTAGTGATGGCTAGGGGTGTGTTGAGGAGTGGATGCGCCAGTGGGGTCGTGTTAGAAAGAGCTCATTTGGTGTCATCAAATGCTCTGGTCATATCTGCTGGCCAGTCAAGCACGTGATTAGAGGCATTCCCTTTAAGGGCACTATGCAAAGGGGCATAAGGTCATGGATTGAAACGGTGATAGAAATTCACCATACCTAAAAACTCTAGTAATTTATTAGTATTTGGGGTGATGGGAAATATAATAGTAGCTATTGATGGGAGGGGTTTTGCCCCTTCTGTGGAGATATGATGGCTGAGAAAGTCAATGGTTGACAACCCAAACTGGAATTTAGCAGGATTAATAATCAATCTGTGTTGGTTTAAGCACTTGAAAAGTGTGAGGAGATGTGATACCTGTTTGGATTTGGATGCATTGGCGATAAGTATGTCATCCAGGTAAACAAAAAACAAGAAACTAAGCGAAAGTCTAAGTTTTTTAATACAGAGTCCATCAGCTGTTGAAAAGTCTGTGCTGTATTTTTCAGTCCAAACAGCATGTGTAGAAACTCAAAGAGGCCAAATGGGGTTATCACAGCTGTTTTGGAAATGTCCTCTGAGCACACGGGCACCTGATGTTAGCCCCAAACTCAGTCAACTTTAGAAAAAATTAAATGTCTGGCTAAACATGTTGAAAAGTCTTGGATGTGTGGGACTGGGTAGTGATCAGGGGTGGTAACTTTGTTAAGGCGTCAGTAATCATCACATGGGCAGCAACCACCATCAGGCTTAGTGACCATGTGGAGGGGCAAAGCCCAGCGGCTATTTGGCCCATGTACAATACCAAGACTTGCCATGTTAGTAAGCATACCCTTTGCGGTTGACAGCTTTTCTGGGTCCAGTCTACAGACATGGACATTGACTGGCAGGCCAGTTATGGAAATGTGGTGCTTGACCCCATGTTTTTTGACTAGTGGAGAATGTGGGCTTGGTGATGTTTGGGAAGTTACCCAGCAATCGAGTAAACTCGCATGTGGTGGTGCATGCATTTGACAGATTTGTTGAGGGGAACTTACTGAGGGAGCAGGGTAATGAACCAAAATCCTTGACATCCACAAGTTGTCAGTTCTTAAGATCAACAAATAGTCCTTGTGCACACAGGAAATCTGCACTGAGCATATGTCCAGCCACTTTAACCAGGACGAAGTCCCATGTGTAACATCGTCCACTGATGCAGAGCGTCACATGTCACGTCCTGTAAGTTTGGGTCCTGCTGCGATTGGCGGCTTCCAGCGAGGTGTTGTCGCTCTCTGCCTTCTAAATAACAGATGATGCTGGCAGCACACTCACTTCAGCATCCGTGTCACACAAGAAGCATCATCTAAAAGGATGTCTGTAATAAACAGTAGATGGCCCTGGCAGCTGGAACTCATGGTGTTCACAGACCTCTGATGTCCTGATCCTCTGGCACTGTTGAAGCTGTAAGGTGGTCAGCACTTCCTAGCATTTGTACCAAAGTGAGTGTGGTAAAAGCACAGACCCACCATTGGCTGTTTCGCAGCTGCAGCTGTGTGTGTGTTGGAGGCCCTGCTGACCGGGCTTGTTGAGGCTGGGAACAGAGGAGGAATGATGTATCTCTACCTGGCTGAGTGTGGACTATCAGCTCTTTTAGCAAACTCCCTATCGTCACTCACAAGTACGTTAGTGCGAGCTATGCAAAATTGCTCAGGCATTTGTTGCGTAAAGAGTTCTTTAAAAATAAAACAAGGATGGTGATTTTCCTGGAGTTTTCCTGTAGTTCATTAGCTCTGAAGGCCTAGCATCCCCCAGGTCAAGCAAGGAGAACAACTGTTTGATGTGCTCAGATTCTGATAGTCCAAAAGTCTGTAATAAGCGAGTTTTCAGTGTGTGGTATTTATTGCGTTCAGACTAGTGTTCAAGCAGACTCACCACTCTCACTGCTGTGGAATTTGCCAAACGATACTACTATGTAGTAATATCGGGTGTTGTCTGCAGAGATTTCTCACAGCATGAACACAAACCAAGCAACGGCATTTTGCTCCCAAAACTCCAGCAGTTTTAAAGTGACTGCATTTGTTCAATTATTCTGGAATCGACCTACAAAATTGGGGTCACCAATGTGGGTTTTTATAAATAAAATGGCAGAGGCATTTTACGTTTAAGGGAAACTGTAAAATGTCCTTTATTCTCAACCCAACACAGGACATAAAGTGCGGTAAAAACTTCACCTAATTAAGTCATCACATCAGACCAGCCTCTCAAAGTGAACCCCAATCCAATGTCGGTGGTTGTGAATTATACATATGTTTCCACTCATAACATTACCCTGCAACAGTTTGCCAAGTTTTCCATTACCATTTTAAATGTGAACATAAAAACTTAAAGGAAAAATCTGACAGAAGATTTGCAAGCATATTTTGGCATAATTAGTTTGCTATGGAATGAATTGCAGGACCACTAATTTACAATGACTGTTACTAAATTCTGCTTGTAAAAAGATATTGATACTTTATCTTGCTATTTGAGAATTCCATATTACAATCAATAATACTCTGAAAATTAGGCGAATGTCATTTTTGCATATTCTTTTCCCTTTAACTCATTTTAAAATATCTTTTCCATTGCTTTAAAGTTGTGAATGCAGAGTAAGTTTGTAAGCACGTGCACCAATTGCATAGTAGGAAGTTGTTGAGGATATTAGGAGAAAAAAATGCTGGAAGAGCTCAGCAGTTTGGGCAGACTGTTTGGAGAGAGAACTGGAATTAATGTTCCCAATTTGATAATTGAGAACTGATGAAAGATTATTGGCCTGAAATGCTAAATCTGTCTATTTTCACAGATCATGGAATTACTGGTAATTAGAAATATATAGAAGGAAATTGGTTTCATCATCTACTTAAGTTGTTGCTGGGATAGGAAATGGGTATCTACCTACTGGGATTTGGGAGAGACGACAGTTTTTTGTCATTATGAACTAGAAGTCTGCTTCACTCAAGGATTTGCTCAAATTCAACAAGAGGAACATCAGCAAAGGCAATAACAGGTATGCTGTGATTAGCCTGTTTAGTTTTCTGTCTCAATTTCTTCAGAAATGAACAATGTGAATTTTACTTGAATTAAGAATTTGCTGTTTATCCTGCAATTATACTTCCATTTTCCTGTATGAATAAGTAGAATTTCATGGAAGAGACCCATAATTCACAGCTAACAGAATGATGCTGTTATATCATGGAAATGTGAGATGCCAGGATGTTTTTTGAAGTGTTCATTTAAAAAAAAAACTACACTCTGTTTTTGGATTTTGGTCCTGACGATCATGAGACATGTGTAAGAGAGAAAGGCTATTCACATCATTTCTTTACTGATCCTTCTAATTAGATCCCATAGTCCATTTCTTTTCCTTTCATAGTATCTAGCCAATATCTCAGGATCCTTCTTTTCATTATTGAACTACTGGTCACATTGTATGGTAATTTGTATGAAAAACCTCCTAACATTGTTATTACATTTTGCCTTTTACTGGTATGAACATGTATATCTTTGAAGTTCTTGTTTCATATAAAGTGAAATTTGAGATTTTATTGTGATTATTATCTCCAAAGTGTCTGCTTTAATAGCTGATCAACAACTTCTGATTCCAGTAACATAATTTAATGATCCATATGGATATTTTAATTCCACCATGGACAGTCCCAAACCCGGCTGCAAAAGGCGGGTTGGGCATGAGGCCAGCAACCCCATTCTGTAAAAACCCAGTGCTACAGAAACTCCAAAGACCTCATCCCTAGGAGAGGAAGGTTCTTCGATGGACTACACCTGGGGACAACTTGAAAGACTGGCCCAGGACAGAGGACTCTGGCAAGCTGCTGTCAGTGGCCTATGTCCCAGTAGGGGTCATGGGCTTAATCAGAAAATATGGAATTGGAATTGGTTGATTATTGTTACGTGCACAGTGAAAAAAACATTTTCCATAGAACCATAGAACATTACAGCACAGAAACAGTCCTTTTGGCCCTTCTTGGCTGTGCTGAACCATTTCTTTGCCTAGTCCCACTGACCTGCACCTGGACCATATCCTTCCATACACCTCTCATCCATGTACCTTGTCCAAGTTTTTCTTAAATGTTAAAAGTGAGCCCTCATTTACCACTTTATCTGGCAGCTCATTCCACACTCCCACCACTGTCTGTGTGAAGAAGGCCCCCCCTAATGTTCCCTTTAAACTTTTCCCCCTTCACCCTTAACCCATGTTCTCTGGTTTTTTTCTCCCCTAGCCTCAGTGGAAAAAGCCTGCTTGCATTCACTCTATCTATACCCATCATAATTTTATATACCTCTATCAAATCTCCCCTCATTCTTCTACGCTCCAGGGAATAAAGTCCTAAACCTATTCAACCTTTCTCTGTAACTCACTTTCTCAAGTCCCGGCAACATCGTTGTAAACCTTCTCTGCACTCTTTCAACCTTATTAATATCCTTCCTGTAGTTTGGTAATTCCATATACATCATTTCATTACAACAGTCTTGGAGATAGTGCAAGGAAAAAAAAAATGCAGAATACAGTAATGTGTTACAGAGAAAGTGCAGAGCAGGCAAACAATAAGATGCAAGGCCATAACAAACTTGTGAGGTTTAGAGTCCGTCTTATTGTACTAGTGGACCATTCAGTAGTTTTACAACAATCGATAGAAGCTGTCCTTGAGCCTGATGTTGCATACTTTCAGACTTTTGCACCTTCTACTCAATAGTAGAAGAGAGAATGTCTGGGGTGAGTGGTGTGTGATTATGTTGGCTGCTTGGTAATAACATCTCCTCCACATTGATAATCAACATAGGTGAATCTCAGGGATGCATGCTTAGCCCACTGCTCTATTCTCTCTACACTCATGACTGTCTGACTGAACATAGCTCAAATGATGACACCACTATTGTCTCAAATGACAATGAGGAGGCATACAGGACTGAGGTGGATCAGCTGGTTGAGTGATGTTGCTACAAAAACCTCACACAACGTCAGCAAGTCCAAGCAATTTGACTTGTGGACTTCAAGAAGGTGAAGTTGGGAGAACACACACGAGACCTCATTGTGGGGCCAGTGATGGAGAAGGTGAATAGATTTAAGTTCCAGGGCATCAACGTCTCAGAGGATCTATGCTAGGCCCAACGCATTGACGCCTTCACAAAGAAGGAATGCTAGTGGCTCTATTTCATCAGGAGTTTCAGGAGATTTGCTATGTCACCATTGACTTAAATTTCTGTGGACGTACAGTAGAGAGCATTCGCTCTGGTTGCATCTCAGCCTGGTATGAAGGCTCCAATGCACAGGATCGCCAGAGGCTGCAGATTGTTGTAGATTCAGGAAAAATGAACAGACTATTTTCTGTTCTATGAGGTGCCATAAAGCCAAAGAAAATACTATCCTAGACTATAATCACTGAAGTGTTTCAGTTCAGGAACAACTTGTAGCAGCTTTGGTTTTGTTGTACAAGTAGTATATTTTTAATTGGTAAAATCGTGAAACACAATTATAATAAAACTCATTGTAAATCACTCAGCTGTATAGTCTTCAAGATCAGTGGACCAAACAAATGTGTCAGAATGATGATAGACACATTTCTCACTCATAATTAAACTTCAAAAATTTCTTGAAGTCCTTAAACTCCACTGTTGACTATCTGGCATTCCCATCCCAAGCTACAAGTTGTGACCGATGTTAGGACTTGGAGCAATCAATCTGTTTCACAGCAAAGTATACTTATTCAGCAGACTGAAAAGCAAACATTTAGACTATACACTAAATTTATTTAAACAGGAACTAAGATATTCTGAACTATAGCAGACAGAACTTTTGACCAAGATTTCACTAATGTCTAATAAAAGTAGCAAAATACAGTAGGTGGCGGAAAATGCAGATTATGTTGTTGACAATATTTTTAGGTACTAGTGCTAGTTTGTTACAGAGTGGAAGATGACTGAGTTAATATTTCTGCTTGGAAAAATGATATCACAATAGACAACTGTTATCCTACTTACATATAGTCTCTTCATGGTGCACTTTATGATACATTTAATTTTATAGGGCATGAGGATTCAAGTTTATACCTGGTATTGGATAGCAAACTCTGCAATATTCCAGACCTTCATTGCATATCAAAGGTGTATGTGGAGAGAAAAATGTGAAGAGTGTTAGATCAATATAGGAAATTCAAATAAATTGTCAGTAATTTTGTTTCTGATTATTCATTTTAACTTTTCCATTCAAACTTTCTGATCTAGTAATCTAGATGTCTGGATAAACAATCCAGAGACCAATTCAAATCCCACCAAGATCATCATACAAAAATCCATTTGATCACATATGCCCTTCAGGGAACTGAATTCTCCATCCTTGCCCGGTCTGGCCTGTACACAACTCCAGAAGCACCCCAAGCAGTTGGCTCTTAAGTGCCCTAACAAAGCCACTCTGTTAGCTACTCATGCTTCAATACTGTTGCATTC
Organism: Mobula birostris; assembly: GCF_030028105.1. NCBI lineage: Eukaryota > Metazoa > Chordata > Chondrichthyes > Myliobatiformes > Myliobatidae > Mobula > Mobula birostris. The sequence continues at coordinate 61,374,931 of NC_092381.1, read as the reverse complement.
AAACAGAAAGAAATAAAAATGGACATTGATACCGACACTGAATTTCAACATAAAGTTGGTCTCTATGTGGCCAACCTGGCAAAATCCTCCTCACAAACATCTAGGGCCTAGACTAGACTGGGAGACTGCTTAGGCAACAGCTTGGTGTGGCTTTTCTCACAGAATGATACCATTAAGATACTGTACCAGACACCTCTATCACAAGCCTTGGGTACGTCGTGTCCAATGGCAGTACAGCTCACAAGAGGTGATAGCACAAGTGATATATATTTAAGAAAGAGTATCTGTTAGAGCCCTCAACATTGACTCCAGATTCCATGAAATGTCATGGTCGCTGGTCCAATGGTGAAAAGTTCTTGTCTACTTTCCTCAGAATTGAGCAATCTTCGAAATAATACTGAAAATGGGAAGATTACAGAATGAACTCTGGATGAACTTCAAGAGTGGTTTGTCAGCACCAGCACTTACCAAGCTGGCTGAGTATCCAAGGCAATAGCTGCCAGTCAGAATCTGTGGTAGCAACTGGGTGAACCAACAGGAGGATTGACCAGTTTACCTGTGGCAGGTGTATCAGTTTCCAAAAGCATTTATAGCCGTGACACTGAGCAATCCTTGACTTCATGCTGCCAAAGGTGCATCTACTAAGTACTGATTTGAAAGAGGTGAGTAATTATGCAATTATTTTGAGTTTAATCATTGCAATAAATTTAGACTAATTAGTAGAAATTTGTTTTGCACTTTGACGGAGAAGTGTCTTTGCTGTTGATCAGTGTCAGAAAACCCACATTAAATCCACCGTAATTCAATGTTGTAAAATAATAAAACATGAGTACTTTTTATCAAAATTGTATATATATGAAACACTCTGGTTTTGTTGGCTGTGTAAGTCTAGGGAAGGCAACCTCTGGCCCCACCAAATTTGGGAGATGGAAGCACAAGCCCCCCACAAAACCCCCTGTTTCTGGGATGCTGTGTAAAATTCATTACCCTATTACAAATAGGGACCACGAAATAACAGATAGTGCATTGCATTCAATTAAATGATTTAGCTTTATAATTCTTAATTTGACTAAAGGGTTAGTAAAGAAAAAACAAAAAGAAAAGGGCCGATTTTAATGAAACAGTCTAATGAAACAGGCTGCACAAGTTGGAGCTCATGGTTTCCCATTTGCTGATCCTCCTTTGGTTTCCCCAGGCTTCGTTGAATCATGGCCCCGCTCTGGGTCGAGCCCTACAACCTCTTCTCTCCGGCATCCTCTCCCTTCATCTCCTGCCGAACAAAAGACCCCACTCACCCCGGTGTCAGGCACACATTGTGAAAAACACACTCCCTTCATTGGACAGCTCATATTCCAAAGCACTCGTTATCTCTAACCATAACTGCTTCTACAGAAAGACAATAGCAGTGAAACCTTTCCCAGGGTGTTACATATATTTTCCCCATTCTTTAAATTGAATCTCTATTTAAAAGACTGGAATCTCCGATCCTATACTAGGTCAGATTGATCAACACTGGTGCACCTCAGGGGTATGTGCTTAGTACACTGCTCTACTCTCTCCATACCAATGACTGTGTGGCTAGGCATAGCTCAAATACCATCTATAAATTTGCTGATGATACAACCATTTTTGGTAGAATCTCAGATGGTGACAAGGGGGCATACAGGAGCAAGATATGCCAACTAGTGGAGTGGTGTTGCAGCAACAACCTGGCACTCAACGTCAGTATGACGAAAGAGCTGATTGTGGACTCCAGGAATGGTAAGATGAAGGAACACGTACCAATCCTCATTGGAGAAAGTGAGCAGTTTCAAGTTCCTGGGTGTTAAGATCTCTAAGGATCTAACCTGGTCCCAACATATCGATGCAGCTACAAAGAAGGCAAGACAGCTTCTATACTTCATTAGGAGTTTGAAGAGATTTGGTATGTCATCAAGCACACTCAGAAACGTCTATAGATGTACCGTGGAGAGCATTCTGACAGGCTGCATCACTGTCTGGTATGGGGTGGGGGGGGGGCTGCTGCACAGGACCGAAAGAAGCTACAGAGAGAGGGTTGTAAATTTAGTCGGCTCCATCTTGGGTACTAGCTTACAAAGTACCCAGGACATTTTCAAGGAGCGGTGTCTCAGAAAGGCAGCATCCATTATTAAGGACCCCCAGCACCCAGGGCATGCCCTTTTCTCACTGTTACCATCAGGTAGGAGATATAGAAGCCTGAAGGCACACACTCAGTGATTCCCCTCTGCCATACGATTCCTAAATGGACGTTGATCCCCTGAACACTGCTTCACTTTTTTAATATATATTATTTCTGTTTTGCACGATTTTTAATCTATTCATTATACATATACTGTAATTATTTTTTTCTTCTATATTGTGTATTGCATTGGACTGCTGCTGCTAAGTTAACAAATTTCACGACACATACCAGTGATAATAAACCTGATTCTGATTCTGATGCAAAACGAAGAGCTTCACAACATATGCCAGTTATATTAAACCTGATTCTGATTCTGACTGAAATGGTATGATCTGGCTTCATGGGCTTCCAGAGTTCCAGCAGGTCTTCACACCACCAGGTTCAGGAACAATTATTACCCCTCAACCATCACGCTCTTAGACCAGAAGGAGTAACTTCGTTCGCCTCATCACTGAACTGTTCCCATAATCTATGGGCTCGCTTTCAAAGACTCTTCATCTCATGTTCTTGATATTTATCACTTATTCTTTATTATTTTTTTCTTTTTGTATTTACACAGTTTGTTCTCATTTGCACGTTGGTTGTTTATCTGTTCTGTAGGGTGTGGTCTTTCATTGATTCTATTGAGTTTCTTGTATTTACTGTGACTGCCCACAGGAAAATGAATCACAGGGTCGTATATGATGATACGTACATACTTTAATAATAAATTTGCTCTGAACTTTTGATATTAAAAGACCATCTGGGCTGAAATGGCCGGTTTCTATGCTAAATATTTTATAGTTTGCTTCACTCATTAACTAGAATTCCATTAATTACCCTCCTCCCTTTCACCCTCAGATTTATTTCTTCTCAAGCCTCTGATTGTGCTTTGCTTGAATATTGCACTTCGTCTTGATGCCGAATATTCATTTTTCATAATTCTACCTGTGATGTTTAAAAGTTGAGAACAGATTTAAAAGAGGTGCTGAGAATTGCAGGAATTTGTGGAAACAAGGAATTATTTCCATTATGTTTGGTAAATCTGAAACATAAGATTAATTGAAAGAAAAAACATGGAGCTGGGGATAACTCCTGTACATAGTTTATTCTACTTTAGTGAGGCGTGCATTTGTGATGTGGTGGCATAATGATGTATGCTATTCACATACTTTTACATGTAACCTGTAATTAATTAGGAGAACAACAAAGAATGCTAAATCAAACAATATATTTACAATATTACTCACATTACTGATATATTAAATACATAACACTCCTCCCTGGTTAGCTATAAATTCCAACTCAATATAGAATGCATCTTAACTTGTTTGCATTCTGTATATATACAGTATACTATATAATATAAATACTATATTGATCTCTACAGCGTGTAAGTTGTCCCATTCAGGCCTAAAGATTTAATTTCTTACTTTTGTGGGAAAATGCCTTTCCTGACAAAGGGGTCCAATCTGCTTGGCTGGTGAGGCTCTTGACTGTGAAACTATTTCAGACTCTGGGGCATCCTCTATGGTGGTTGTAGAAGTTGACTCTGACACTATAGGAAGTGGTTCTAACATCTCTGGACACCTTTCTTCTCTAACAATTGCCTCTGCTCTCTTCAACTGACTGATGTGTCATCTCCAGCTGACATTAGATGCAAACTCTGCTGCACAGGAGAGTGGTCCAATTCTGTACTTAATCTTTAAAAGTACCCACTTTTGCTCATCTCTGTAGTTCCTTGCCAGGACTGCTTGTCCAGGAGTAAAGCATCGAACTTTGTTTGAGGAACCCTCAATTTGTCTCAGCTTTCTATTCTGCATAGTACTTCTGAGACTGGCTTTGAGGAGATCGAAGCATGAATGCAGCACAGGAACAGCATAGCTGATGAGTGTTGGTTGTGGAGTGTGCTGCATTGTGATATACAAGGAGGAATTTGGTGAGCTTTTGATTCAGTGTCAGTGTGGTGTGCTGTGCTGATATTGCTTGCAGTAAATTCTGGACAATCTTTTCCACCAAGCCATTTGTCGCTGGGTGGTCTGGGACAGATGTAATACATCTTATTCCATTCATTTTCAGGAATAACTGAAACTGTTTTGCCATAAACTGTAGTCCATTGTCACTTACAGAGCATTCTGGAACACCAGTCCTTCAGAAGTGGCTTCTCACACATCAGCACGTGCGAGGCTGTAGTGGAGGCTATTAGTAAAACTTCTGGCCATTTTGTAGCTGCATCATCTGGGCATGTTGACATCTTGAACAGTTCATGGGAAGCTATTTGATCTGCTGGTCTACTCCAGGCCACCAGACAAAGCTTTGGGCCAATGCTTTCATTTTGACCATGCCTAGATGACCACATGTAGCTTCTCCAACACTTTTGCTCTCAGCTTGGATGGTACAACAATTCTCAATCCCTACATCCGGCCTCTGGTTGCAGTAAGCTGGTGACGCACTCAATTGCAGCAGCTTCTATGGGGTCAACAAAAAGTGCTTTAGTGCTTTTTAAATATATCTTTTTACGATGGTAATACCCTACTCGATACTAAGAACTTAAAGTACTGCAAGTCTACCCCATCAGTGAGCTGCTTGTTGGCGGAGAAAATGAAGGAGCTGTGCATCGTGCTACTGTCTGCATTGAAGGAGGCGTACACTCAATATTGAGTGATCGGCTTGTTCACTTTTCTTGTAATGGCAAGACCCTTTTGGGTGTTGTAAATGTGGAATGCTGCAAGTTCAAATCACTGTTTTATTGGCGGAGAGCAGAGATGGGCGGCGGGGAAGCTGCGTGGCTTCAGTCTTAGCAAGGACTAGGCCTGAAGGTGTGGTGTCACCTGTCTTCAGCCGCCAGGAGAGAGGCGTCGGAGCTGGTGCACTCGCAGCACCCAGGCTGGAGTCGGCGCTGCACCTCCCGCCAGAGTTTGCTCAACAGAAGACGAGCTGTATTGTGGTCGACTGCAGAATTCTGCAGCATTTATGGACTCAGGATTTAGACGATATATATATTTTTTGCATGGCTGTATCTTACTGATATCTTGTATGTGCTTGCAATCTTGTATTTGTGAGGACGTGGTCCGAAGCTGTGGTGTCACCTGTTTATAGCCAGCAGGAGAGAGGCATCCAGGCTGGAGTTGGTGCTACCCTCCAGTGCTAGCTTGGCAGAAGACAAACTGTATTGTGGTCGACGGCAGATTTCTGTGGTATTCATGGCTCGGATCTGGACTTTTTTTTGTGTGGCTGTATTTTACTGATGTATTACATGTGCTTGATATCTTGTATGTGCTATGTGTGCTTTGAGCTGTGTGACTGTTGGTACTGTGTTTTGTACCTTGGCTTGACACTGGAAAAACGCTGTCTCATTTGGCTGTATCCATGGTATTCACATATTGTTAAATGACAATTAAACTTGAATTGAATTGAGCATGAAGCAACCTATGTCAATGGCAAGTTCATCCTGGTGCTGGTAAAGATGGAGGAACTGGAATTTCTGCTGGTCATTCCAGCCATTTTGAGTTGCCATGTAGACCTGAGACAGTGTGGGATCTTTTCTCTTTTGCCTTTGGATCATCTCTGTTGTAAAAGGAGAGACATTTGATTTGCATTGGGGAGAATACATCAAGAGCAATGTCCCCTTTTGTAAATTTTTTAGGTATTTCCTTTTCCTTTGCTGACAGTCCATTAGCATTTCTATGTTTAGTCATCCTCTTAAATTCAATCTTGTAATTGTGCCCTCCAAGAAATAGAGCCCATCTCTACATTTGTGCTGCTGCTTTTAGTGGAACACCTTTCTGTGGATTGAAAATGGGTATCAGTGGTTGATGACCAGTAATGAGGGTAAATTCACTTCCATACGAGTACTGGTTGAAATGTTTTGTATGCCAAACCAGACTCAAACTCTCTTTTGTCAATCTGTGCATAATTTTTCTCTGCAGCGGTAAGGGAATGTGGTGCAAGGTCCATGGGGCATTCATTTCTATCAGTTTAGCATGTCACATGACTGCACCTATACCATAAGGCGAGGCATCACAGGCAAGCTTCCCTATTTGGTGTGAATCTTAATGTGTGAGTACAGTGCCTGATGTCACCATTTCCTTCTCCGTTTGGAAAGCCACCTTACAATGCTTCGTCCATTGCCGTTTCCTCCTCATCTATAGTAATGAGTTCAAGGGGTGGTGCACATTAGCTAGGTTTGGCAGGAACATATTATAGTAATTGATAAATCCTAAAAAGGAACCACAATTGTAACATGCCCTCTGGCATTCACTGCTGCTTGAATTTTCTCAGCATACTTGTGTAATACTTGTGAATCAATGGTGTGATCACAGTAAGTGATGGTTGGTTTAAAGAATTCACACTTGTTGCATCATTCTCAGAGCCCATAATCTTTATAACACTGTCTTGAGATTTTGGAGCTGTGCTTGTCATCCTTTCCAGTAACAATGATGTCATTCAAGTAACGCTGAGTGCCTGGATGGCCTTGCAGTATCTAGTCTATAGCTTTCTGCCAGAGTGCGAGTGCAGCTGCTACTCCAAAAATAAGCCTATGGTAGTGATATTACCTTTTGTGTGTGTTTAGTGAGAAACACTTTGGACTCTTATTCCATTTCCATCTGTAGGAAGACCTCAGCTAATTCCATTTTGATGAGGTACAGTCGACGTTTCGGGCCGAGACCTTTTGTCAGGACTAACTGAAAGAAGAGATAGTAAGAGATTTGAAAGTGGGAGGGGGAGGGGGAGATCCAAAATGATAGGAGAAGGCAGGAGGGAGGGATGGAGCCAAGAGCTGGACAGGTGATTGGCAAAAAGGATATGAGAGGATCATGGGACAGGAGGTCCGGGGAGAAAGAAAAGGGGGAGGGGTGAAGCCCAGAGGATGGGCAAGGGGTATAGCGAGAGGGACAGAGGGGAAAAAAAGGAGACAGAGAAAAAGAATGTGTGTATGTAAGTAAATAATGGATGGGGTACGAGGGGGAGGTTGGGCATTAGCGGAAGTTTGAGAAGTCAATGTTCATGCCATCAGGTTGGAGGCTACCCAGACGGAATATAAGGTGTTGTTCCTCCAACCTGAGAGTGGCTTCACCTTTACAGTAGAGGAGGCCGTGAATAGACATATCAGGGAATGGAACGTGGAATTAAAATGTGTGGCCACTGGGAGATCCTGCTTTCTCTAGCGGATAGAGCGTAGGTGTTCAGCGAAACAATCTCCCAGTCTGTGCCGGGTCTCGCTAATATATAGAAGGCGCATCGGGAGCACCAGAAACAGTATATCACCCCAGCCGACTCACAGATGAAGTGTCGCCTCACCTGGAAGGACTGTCTGGGGCCCTGAATGGTAGTGAGGGAGGAAGTGTAAGGGCATGTGTAGTACTTGTTCTGCTTCCAAGGATAAGTGCCACTCCCCCTCGTACCCCATCCTTTATTTATTTATTTATATACACACATTCTTTTTCTCTCTCTCTTTTTTCTCCCTCTGTTCCTTGTCTGCTGAAGTCTGCTGTGGCATTATCCAATATCTTAATTTACTTTAGGATGATTCTATTACAGGGGATGTGGCACGCAAATAGTGGAAGAATCTCCAATCAAGCCTAGTTGTCTCAGCCACTCAAATCCCCACAATGCTGGCCCTCCTGTTTTTGTCACATACAAGACAAATATGGCTTGTTTTTTGTTATATTTCACTGTTAAAATGTCATTCTCACAGGAGTTATTTTTACTCCAGTACAGGCTCTCAGTTGGATGTCTGTAGGCTTCAGTTTGGTATCTTTGAATTGCCATCCGAACTCATTTGTGGAATGACTGAAACAGCTGAGCTAGTGTCCAATTCCATTTTAATTAATTTCCCATTCACTTCACTATACCCCATATTGCTTGTCTATGGTTAGCTTTCATATTTTAAATCTCAAGGCTATCTAAACCCATGACACTTTCATGATTATCAGATTTTTCCTCAACAGCATGCAGATTAGTGCTCTTTTTGAAAATGCAACTTGACTTTTTATCTTTTTCTTTTCCCTGTGCAGTCCATTTACTTGTGTCTGCCTGACATGCTCTTTGTATGAGTCCAACTTTGTTGCATTTTCTGCAAGTTTCACCTTTAAATCAGCTTTGGTCTGGTGTATTTGAGCCCTTGCCACAACAGCAGCACAATTTGTTTAGCCAGGCTAGTTTCTGTTTAGATGTTGCAATTTTGTTGATATTCCCTTTCATTCCTGACTGTAACTCCATTGTGTCTCTATCTGCTGTTTCCATTGACACAGCAATTTCAACTGCTCTTTTAAATGTTAGTTGTTCCAGTTAGGAGCCATTCTTAAATGCTTTCTTGTGACCCCTGTTTCCATCCAGGGGGTCAGTGTGGACATGGTTGAGGATTACAAATGCCTGGGGATACAAATTGACAATAAACTGGACAGGTCAAAGAACACCGAGGCTGTCTACAAGAAGGGTCAGAGCCGTTTCTATTTCCTGAGGAGACTGAGGTCCTTTAACATCTGCCGGACAATGCTGGGGATGTTCTACGAGTCTGTGGTGGCCAGTGCTATCATGTTTGCTGTTGTGTGCTGGGGAAGCAGGCTGAGGGTAGCAGACACCAACAGAATCAACAAACTCATCCGTAAGGCCAGTGATGTTGTGGGGATGGAACTGGACTCTCTGACAGTGGTGTCTGAAAAGAGGATGCTGTCGAAGTTGCATGCCATCTTGGTCAATGTCTCCCATCCACTACATAATGTACTGGGTGGGCACAGGAGTACATTCAGCCAGAGACTCATTCCACCGAGATGCAACACTGAGCGTCATAGGAATTCATTCCTGCCTGTGGCCATAAAACTTTATAGCTCCCCCCTTGGAGGGTCAGACACCCTGAGCCAATAGGCTGGTCCTGGACTTATTTCATAATTTCCTGGCATAATTTACATATTACTATTTAACTATTTATGGGTTCTATTACTATTTATTATTTATGGAGCAACTGTAACGAAAACCAATTTTCCCCGGGATTAATAAAGTATGACTATGACTATAAGGTTCCATAAATTACCCAATCTTTAATTCAACATTCAGCCACTACAGAACTGGTAGTCCTCAGACAATTTCTTCAATTCAGTCATGTAAGCTGAAATGATCTCCCCTTCCTTTTGATTGTGCTTATGAAACATAAAACGTTCTGCAATTACCAATGGCTTCAGATCTAAGTGTTCCTGCATTACTTTCATGACATCAGTAAAGCTTACTTAGGCTGGTTTGGTTGGAGCAGTTAAACTTATAAGGAAACTGAGTTCATTTCCATCTATTACACTCAGCAACACTGGCACTCCCTTTGCATTGGTTATTTCATCTGCTTCACCTCTGTTTTTATGATTATTATCATCCTGTTTAGAAAGACTGGATCGGCTAGGCTTAAACTCTCTGGAATTTAGAAGATTGAGGGGGGATCTTATTGAAACGTATAAAATCCTAAAGGGATTGGACAGGCTAGATGTAGGAAGATTGTTCCCGATGTTGGGTAAGTCCAGAACGAGGGGTCACAGTTTGAGGATAAAGGGGAAGCCTTTTAGGACCAAGATGAGGAAAAACTTCTTCACACAGAGAGTGGTGAATCTGTGGAATTCTCTGCCACAGGAAACAGTTGAGGCCAGTTCATTGGCTATATTTAAGAGGGAGTTAGATATGGCCCTTGTGGCTAAAGGGATCAGGGGGTATGGAGAGAAGGCAGGTACAGGGTTCTGAGTTGGATGATCAGCCGTGATCATACTGAATGGCGGTGCAGGCTCGAAGGGCCGAATGGCCTACTCCTGCACCTATTTTCTATGTTTCTATGTTTCTATGTTTATGAACCTGTGAATTATGGTTTGTAATTTTGTAATTATGGTTTGAATTATGGTTTGTAGAACTGGAGAATGGCTCATGTTGTTCCGTTGTTTAAAAAAGGATCGAGAAGTAATCCAGGAAATTATAGGCCAGTAAGTTTGACGTTGGTAGTGGGTAAGTTATTGGAGGGAGTACTAAGAGACAGAATCTACAAGCATTTGGATAGACAGGGACTTATTAGGGAGAGTCAACATGGCTTTGTTCATGGTAGGTAATGTTTGACCAATCTATTGGAGTTTTTCGAGGAGGTTACCAGGAAAGTGGCTGAAGAGAAGGCAGTGGATGTTGTCTACATGGACTTCAGTAAGGCCTTTGACAAGGTCCGCATGGGAGGTTAGTTAGGAAAATTCAGTCGTTAGGTATACATGGAGAGGTGGTAAACTGGATTAGACATTGGCTCAATGGAAGAAGCCGAAGAGTGGTAGTAGAGGATTGCTTCTCAGAGTGGAGGCCTGTGACTAGTGGTGTGCCACAGGAATCAGTGCTGGGTCCGTTGCTATTTGTCATCTATATCAATGATCTGGATGATAATGTGGTAAATTGGATCAGCAAATTTGCTGATGATACAAAGATTGGAGGTGTAGTGGACAGTGAGGAAGGTTTTCAAAGCTTGCAGAGGGATTTGGAGCAATTGGAAAAATGGGATGAAAAATGGCAGGTGGAGTTTAATACAGACAAGTGTGAGGTATTGCACTTTGGAAGGACAAACCAAGGTAGAGCATACAGGGTAAGTGGTAAGGCACTGAGGAGTGCAGTAGAACAGAGGGATCTGGGAATTCAGATACAAAATTCCCTAAAAGTGGCGTCACAGGTAGATAGGGTTGTAAAGAGAGCTTTTGGTACATTGGCCTTTATTAATCAAAGTATTGAGAATAAGAGCTGGAATGTTATGGTGAGGTTGTATAAGGCATTGGTGAGGCCGAATCTGGAGTATTGTGTTCAGTTTTGGTCACCAAATTACAGGAAGGATATTAATAAGGTTGAAAGAGTGCAGAGAAGGTTTACAAGGATGTTGCCGGGACTTGAGAAAGTGAGTTACAGAGAAAGGTTGAATAGGTTAGGACTTTATTCCCTGGAGCGTAGAAGAATGAGGGGAGATTTGATAAAGGTATATAAAATTATGATGAGTATAGATAGAGTGAATGGAAGCAGTATTTTTCCACTGAGGCAAGGGGAGAAAAAAACCAGAGGACATGGGTTAAGGGTGAGGGGGGAAAAGTTTAAAGGGAACATTAGGTGGGGCTTCTTCACACAGAGAGTGGTGGGAGTGTGGAATGAGCTGCCAGACGAGGTGGTAAATGCGGGTTCTTTTTTAACATTTAAGAATAAATTGGACAGATACATGGAAGGGAGGTGTATGGAGGGATATGGTCCGTGTGCAGGTCAGTGGGACTAGGCAGAAAATGGTTCGGCACAGCCCAGAAGGGCCAAAAGGCCTGTTTCTGTGCTGTAGTCTTTCTATGGTTTCTAATTCCAGAACAGAATTCTAATCAAAAGATAAACACAGGGCACTGGAAGTAATATGTGTCTACTTAGTTTTTACTTCAGTGAGGCATGCACTTGTGATGTAATGACATAATGACGCATGCCATTCATATACTTTCACATATAACTCAATGAATTATGTAGAGTAGAGCTACTAGGACTTGACGTTTCAATCCGTATGGTAAATTGGCACTCTCGATGTTGACAGTGGGTTTGGAGTGGTGACAAGGAGGGAGGGTAGGTATGTCATCGGGGTCATCAGGTGGGCACCCTCCTTCTTTGATGTTTTGTTGTTAAGCCCACGACGTCTCCAGAGGGCTCAATGGTGCTACCTGGCGTCCCAGATACACCCCCTTCAGTTCCATACCCTCCTGTCTTCATCTTGCAGCCCAGTTGTTGTATTTCCTTTTAATATCAATCCAATTGCTGCTTTCTTCTGCTGCATTTGACAAGGACTTGATTGCTTGTTGGAGGGAGTGACCCCTCACCCCCATTTTCTTCAATAGACTGGTCGTAGATGTAGCAACGAATCCCCTGCATCCCACTTCTACAAGGAAAATCTTGGTCTTCCAGCCGTTCTGGGCAGCTTCAGTTGCCAGTTCAGAGTACTCGGTCTTTTTCTTCTCATAAGCTTCTTCAACACCATCTTCCCATGGTACTGTCGATTCCACAACGTATGCCAGCTTGGCTGTTGTGGACCACAGGACCATGTCTGGCCGGAGTGTTGTAGCCGCAATGTCTGGGGGAAACACAAGAATGCTTAGTCAAACAATATATTTACAATGTCATTCAAATATTACTGTAGTATGAAATACACAACAATTTCCATGCCAGGACCACTGTTAACCACCGGTTTAAGATAATAAGCAGAGGGGAATGAAAATGTTTATGATCACCGTCTGTTGTTATGACTTGGAATGTTCTACCCAGTAGCTTAGTGGGGAAGTAGATTCAATAGAATGAGAGAATTATAATTTTATTTGTTTAAAAAAACAACTTTGTAAAGCCTTAGGAAAGAGCAGGTTTGTGACTCTGATCAATTAGTCCTTGTTGGATGCAACACAGCCATTAGGCTTTTCTGTGCATCTTAGCCACAGAAATAGATAATCCTCCTGTGCTATAGTGGCCAACATCTTAATCCCACAGAAGTAATGGTAGTTAACTCCCATTTTCTGACTGCTTTAATATCCTGTTATACCCATTTAAAAAAATATTTAAATGTAATAATGTTTATTTTTCCTCACTTATGTAGAATTTTCTTTTCAAAGGCCTTTGAACAGGAATCCTCCAAAAGGTAGTGGATTGGTCCAGTACTTCATGGGTAAAGCCGTCCAACCATTGAGCACATCGACATGAAAAGCTGTTATAGGAAAGCAGCATCCATCAACAAAGATCCTCAGCACCCAGGACATGCCCTTTTCTCACTCCTGCCATCAGGTAGAAGGTACAAGAGCCACTGGACTCTCACACCAAGTTTAGGAACAGTTACTACCCCTCAACCATCAGGCTCTTGAATAAAAGGGGATAACCACACTCACTTGCTCCATTATTGAAATGTTCCTACAACCGATGATCTCACTTTAAGGACTCTATTTCGTTATCTCTTGTTCTTGTTATTTATTGCTATTTATTTATATTTGCATTTGTACAAGTTGTCTTCTACACTCTGGTTGATCTTTCATTGATCTGTTATCGTTAACTATTCTATAGATTAGATGAGTATGCCCACAAGGAAATAAATCGCAGGTTTATATATGGTGACATATATGTACCTGTGTAATAAAATTTACTTTGAACTTCCTTTTAGATAAAATCTCCATTACTATTCCCATCATGGCATTGGAGTGGGCCTTAACACCAAAACATCAAAGGTATCGGAAACTGTATTGTTTCATGGTCTCTAATATCATATGCATCCTTTTTAGTTTTTACCTTGGCTGAGAGAGGTACTTACTGATAGGCTTATTTCTTTATCATCAAATAAGTCTGAAATCAAGTATGCCTCTGTGTGATACCATCTGTAGAATGGAATCAGCACACTGTTGCAGATTTTCATTGAACTTATTTAAATCAAATGTCAATATTGAATTATGGTTACTATGCTTTGCTGCTCATTGATAAATGTGAAGATAGAATATAATAGTGTTTCAAAATCAATTATATCAAGCAAGGACAACATTTTATATATTATTTACATGATAACTAATATTTCCGCAATGATCTTGATTTTTTTTGGTTCATTTTTAATTTCAACTGGAGATTACTCAATAGAGCACAATGTGACTGATGCACATGTGCGTAAGAACTCTCAGGAGCAGCAAAGGAAAATTTCAAACACAATGACTAGAGTCAGAAGAATATTACAATCTAATCTTGATGCAAGGTGGAAATGGTTCTATATCTGGCAGATGGCATTTAGAGTTGAAAAAAGCATTGTTACTGTTATGGACAGGATTAATACCAAGGATATAATTATGATATGTGGAAGGATACAGCACCTTTCAGGCATTTGGCTCAGGACATCATGCTGATCTTGTTGCCAATTTAATATCTTACTCCTATGTATCATCTATGCACATATTCCTGTGTCATTGATATATATCAGAGGCCCCAACACGGATCCTTGCAGACCACTACTGGTCACGGGCCTCCAGACAGAATAACATTCTTGCACATTTGTTTTTTTTATGGGGGAAACTAGTTCTGAATCCAAACTTGCAATTCACCCTGGAGACTATGTACCATTATCTTCTGAATCAATCTACTCTGAGGGACCTTATTAAAGTCCATACTGATAACATCAACTATGAAGCACCTTTATCACCACCTCAAAAAAAATTCTATCAGTTTTATAAGGCATGGCCCAGCCTGCAAAAGCATGCTACTGTACCTAAGCAGGCAATGTTTTTCCATATATGCATTAATCCTATCCTTTAAGAGGTGACAAAAGGGTGTACAGGAATGAGATATACCAGCTAGTTGAATGGTGTCACAGAAACAACCTTGCACTCAATGTCGGCAAGACCAAAGAGCTAACTGTGGATTTCAGAAAGGGTAAGATGACGGAACACACACCAGGCCTCACAGAGGGATCAGAACTGGATCATCAGCTCTCCTTTAGACATCTCCTCATGTTAGACGTGGACTTGTCTGACAACAGCTGCTCCCAATCAACATTCCTTAGCTCCTACCTTATCTTGTCATAATTTGCCTTCCCCAATTTAGTACCTTTTCACAAGATCCAATTATATCTTTACTCTTAACTATCTTAAAACATAATGAGCTGTGGTCCCTAGTCCTAACATGGTCACATTATTTGCTCTGTCACCTGCCCTGCCTCATTTCCCAATGTCTAGTATCAAAGTTCAAAGTACATTTATTATCAGGGTGTATATAACATGTACAACCCTAAGATTTACCTTCTGGCAGGCAGCCACAAAACATAGAAGTAATAGAATCCACAAAAAACCCCACCCAACAAAGACTGTCAAACATCCAATGAACAAAGAAAGAACAAAACGTGCAAACAATAAAAAAAGTAAACAAATAATATACAGAACATGAACCGCAGAGTTCCTGCAAGTGAGTCCACAGCCATGGAACAAGTTCAGTGCTGAGGCGAGTGAAGCCTCACAGAGTTATGAGCTGAACACCGGTTGATCTTTGACCTCAGCCTCGATGTCTTAATCTTTTTAATTTCGTTCGGCACTTAAATCAGATGAACATTGGCTAATGTATGTTTTGTCCCCTAGCTGGATTCTCCATATACTGTTTCAAAAACCCCTCTTGGATGCACTGAAGAAATACCGCCCCATCTAAGCTTCTTGTATTAAGGAAGTTCCAATCAATACTGTGAAGTTAAAGCTTCCCACTATGACAAACCTGTCGTTTCTGCATTTTTCCATAATCTGCTGACATAACTGTTCCTCCTCCTTTCTGTGGCTATTGGATGGCCTAAAGTATAATCCCATCAGCATAATTACACCTATCCTATTTCTGAGCTCCACCCAAACTGCACTTGTTTGATTTTCACTTATCAGTAGTGCAAGCCCTTCACCTCTTTTACCCCCACCCCCTGTATCACATCTAAAACAACAAAACGTAGGACTATTGAGTTGCCATTCCTGCCTGTCCCTTTCACGCCCAGGTCTCTGTTATGGAAACAACATCATAATTCCATATATTGATCCAGGCTTTACGTTCATCCTCTTTTTCCATAATATTCCTAACATTAAAATAAGCACATTTCAGCCTATCAGTCCTACTACATTTATTAGTCTGTGCCTTGCTGTTCTTTTCACTTTTACTTGTCATACCATCTTTCTTGTACCTGTTGCTCTGCTACTGTGGTTCTCATCCCCCTGCCACTAGTTAATCCCTCCAAAGCAGCACCAGCAAACCACCCAGTGAGGATCATGGTTGCTCTCCAGTTCAGATGAAAACTGTCTTGTTTGTGGGGTTGTAGCTGCCCTGAAAGAGAGCCAAATGGTCTATAAATTTGAAGTTCTCCCTCCTGTATCTGCTCCTTAGCCACATGTTGAACTCATAGTCATAATCATACTTTGTCGATCCCGGGGGAAACTGGTTTTCGTTACAGTTGCACCATAAATAATTAAATAGTAATTAAATAGAACTGCATGCTGTATCCATTTCTCACCTCACATATGAGATTACAACCCGAAGTCCTGCTTTTTAATTTTATGCCTAGCTCCCTAAAACCCTTTTGCAGGTCCTTATCCCTACTGCTGCTAGTCCACGTCATTGGTTCCATCAGTATCTAAAGAGGCATGTCTATTGGTAAGGGGAATGTCCACAAGGTGTGTCCAGTCTGTTAGCTGAGTGAACATCGCAGAGCTGTAGTGTACCACCCTGGTAAAGGTTTCACTGCTAATGTGATGCTCTTTCTGTCGAAGCAGTTTTTGGGTTATGGTTAGAGATAACGAGTGCTTTGGAATGTGAGCTGTCCAATCGGGAGTGGGTTTTATTTTTGTATGCCTGACACTGGTATGAGCTGAAGGGTCTTTGTTCAGCGGGAAATGGAGAGAGAAGAAGCTGGAGAGAACCGGTCATAGGGTTCGAGCTGGTGGGAGATCATGATTCGATGGAGCAAGGTGCAGAGGTTAACTGAGGATCGGTGAATATGACTTTTGGAAGAGTTGAGCTCCAACTTGTGCACATTTGACTGTTTAATTGTAATGGGCCCTTTTTGTTTTTCTTTCTTTTCTTTACTAACCCTATAGTTAAGCTAACATTCATAAATATAGTTCCTTTATTCGTATGCAGTGTGCTGTCTGTTATTTCTTGGCACCAAGTTGTAACAAGGTAGCAAATTACACAGCATCCATACAAACCGGTGTTTTGGGTAGGAGAGCCGTGCCAATCTCACAGATTTGGTGGGACTGGAGTGTGTATTCCCTAGATTTACGCAGCCCAAGGAAACGAGGGTTTCAGTAGTCATTAGGGAGACTGCAAGGTTCCTTGACTGTTCACGTCTTACAGGAGGGGCAATCCGCTGCCCTCCTGCAAGATGTGAGCAGTCAGAGAACTGGTGCAGGTACCTCAGGTGCACCTCAGAGAGATGGGTGTCCAGCAGGAGAAGTAAGGTAGGTCAGCAGAGTGCAATAATGATAAAATGATATCCTTTTATCTACACTGTCAAAGATCATAGATTAACAGGAAAATAAAATTCTTACCTGAATCTTATTTGCCATTCACCTGTGCCTCCTCACCAAAACTTCTCAAGGAAAAACATCATCTCCCCATTCCAACACTGGCCTACCATCATAATGGCCACTCTGCTCAAATCTACTTTCTTTTCATTGGTAAAGTGTATAGCAACTCAAACAATAGAAACAAATAACTTCTTCAGACTTGCTGTCTCCTCTCCGTTGCTTCTCTGGCTGCAACAATTGTTGAGAGAAAAATGCAGAATGGTCAGTTTAAGTCTGTTGGGTGAGACGTCTACCTAGAAAGTCTTAACTTGGGGAGCTTGATTTTAGGGTAAGTGATCAACAGTTTAGGATAGAAATAAGAAGAAATGTTTGAATGGCTGTAAGTTCTTGGAATCCTCTGAGAAATAGGATACTCCATCATCATGTACATATTTTGGACATTAAGGAAATTGAAGGAAATGGTGGGAAAGTGGTTGGAGTACAGAATTAACTGTAGTCTTTTTGAATTGCAGAGCAACATGAGAAGCTCGAAGGCTTAGTTCTTTCTCTATATTCTGATATGTATGTCTCTAAAGATTTGGGGCCTGCACTGAGAGGATTAAGAAAAAGGAAATCATTAAAAAGGAATGCTGAAACGATCCAATATTACACAAAAAAACTACAGTATTTTAGTTATTTTTGACACCAAGTTTTGGCTTAGTTTTAGGAGTGATGTCAGTTCTGGTTTCCTAGATATACTTCTTTGAAAGAGTATTATTGAAGTACAAACTAGGCAGTTAGATCTTTTTGTTCAGGAAAAGTGGTGACAGTTGAAATATTTAAAATGATGAACATTCAGATTCATTCCATATGATCAGGGTAATTGAATTTAATTATAGGGCAACAAGTCTTCCAAGAGGACCACAACCTTGTCATAGAGTTTGGAGGCTTGCATGCCTCAATAACCAGGAGAACTATGTTGGCTTTGTGCTTTGGCTCTTGGTAGGGTCACTCGTGCCAAACAAGTCAAAGGGTAGAGGCCAGATTAAGAGCGGTCCACCGGTCCTCCAGGTTTGGAGGTTCAGTTCAGGGCTAACAAGCCTGACTAGTCAGAATAAATTGTCATGGAAACAGCAATGAAGAATCCTTCTATACAGACAGAGATGAAGGTCCTTCATTGCTGTCCTAAACGCCAGTGGTGTAATGGGCAGTAAGTAAACAACAGAGCAACAAGTAGAATTGCATGTAAATTACATAGCTAAAACTAGGGTGATTTTTGATTTTTACATAGGATCACTGAACTTTGGAATCTAGCTGACTAGTGAGTGCAAATTTGCTGATACTTCATGGGAAAACTGGATGAGTTTCTGGAGAAGTGTAATATCATGTGGAAAAGGTAAGCACCATAGTGTCACAGACAAGAGAAAATCTACAGATGCTGGAAATCCAAGCAGCACACACAAAATGCTGGAGGAACTCAGCAGGTCAGGCAGCAGTTATGGAAAAAAGTACAGTTGACGTTTGGGCCGAAACCCTTCGACAGAATGTGGTGTAATGTGCTTTGTGGTTATTGTAATATTTTAAACTCATCTTTGAATTGATTTGAGAATAACAATTTTCAACAATGACATTTTTTCTCTCTGGAATGCTCCAACATTGTTGTCTTTTTTTTTTTTGCCGGCTTGATGGCTGTTGGTTTGTGTTGGATTTCACGTTGCCAAGATTAAACATGACTGTTCTGTATTTTCAAATGTTGATGCAAAATAATCAAAAAAAGACAAGCAGATAAAAACTGCACAGCTGGAAGATTTGGCTCCACTGTATTTCAGTGTTCCAAGCACTGCACTGGTTCTGCTTGTGTCTGGCATTTGGGTATACATTTGTTGTGTAGCTTTTCTGGCTGACACACTTATAAATGTGTGCTGGAAGTATAAAGTGTAGGCAGATCAAGACATCAATCGAAATGTAATCCTTATTTGATACCAGTGCTCCAAATTAGAACATAATGATCCAGCTAATATCTTACTTCAGCCTTGTGTTACGAAACATGCGTCAACTACAAGCAGCAGGATGAGGGGGAAGGTACTAATGTATAACGTGCCAATTCTTCAAACTCATTTCAGCACAGAAGCCCCTACTTTGCTGAGAGCCAAGAGAACCACAGAACTTATCAAGAAGGGAGAATGCATCAGGACCTGATGGAGGGGGCATCTTAAAACAACCTCTTATCCTTTGATGCAATATTCTTTGACTTCATACCACTAAAAACTGTTTGATCCATATTCACTAACAAACCTGGACTGACAAGACTCTGAAAGACTGTATTCTCAGGAGCAGCTAGTACTCTGTTGCTGTAAAACTTGGTGGAGAGAAAATTCACATAGAGGGGGAGTTCAGATGCAAATTCACAACTGGGAGGAAGACTGTTATGTTTTTGTAACTCCAGAAACTAATTGAAAGAAAAATACAGAAGCCTGGAAAAACTTGTCTACTTCGTTTTTTTTTGGGTGAGGTGCTCACATATGACGTGTTGGTGTAATGACGTATGTCATTCATGTATCTCTTACATAATATAACCTGCAAGCAAAGAATGTTTAATCAAACAAAATCTTTGCAGTATTACTGAAATATTAAATACACTACAAAGAAAACATTCTGCAGGCCCATAGAGGCATGATGTACTTCAAGAAAGTTGAATTTGATTGCAATAACTAGAGGGGCTTTCTGAATTTGAATTTATTTAAATCTTGCACCCATCCCACAACGTGAGGGAGTAAAAATCTTTGTGTTATGACTCCGTCACAATGTACAGACGTGAATTTAAATGTCTAATGGCTTGTAGAAAGAAGCTGTCCCATAGCCTGTTGGCCCTGGCTTTAGCACTATGGTACCGTTTGTCAGACAGAAGCAGCTGAAACAGTTAATGGTTGGGGTGACTGGTGTTCCCAGTGATCTTCCAGGCCTTCTTTCTGCACCTGCTGCCGTAAGTGAGGGAGGTTCACATCCACAGTTGCGCTGGGCTGTCCGTATGACTCTTTGCAGTGCCTGGTGATCAAGGTTGGTGCAGTTCCCGTACCAGATGGTGATACAGCCAGTCAGGGTGCTCTCAATGGTGCCCTTGTAGAAGGTCTTTAAGGTCTTTCCTGCTGTTTGCCAGGGTTCTCTTCAATTTCTTCCTTCCCAAGGTCAAAATGGTAATCCCTGTCCAAACTATGTCACTTCCACTCCAGAATGCAGTTACTTCAACTTTGCTTATTGAACTGGCCACTATTGTGTATGTGCATGCTCGCGATCACCCTGTGTACAGAAAGTATAAGACCTTCCATAGTAATGAGGCCTTAATTACAATTAGTGTATTTAGTGGCCAGGCCACATACTTTGTATGCCCAATACTGGACTCTGAGCTCCATCGTGGCAAGAGACTATCAGGTGGACAGATGAAAGAGCCAAAGGATGTTATCAAAGCCTTCTTTCAAAATGTGTTACATCTTCACCAACTTTGGGAATCCCCAGCTCATGACTGCTTAAAATGGAGAAGGAAGATTTGGGATGGTACTGACAACCTTAATATTGACGAGATGGCGGTGGAGGTGTGGCCTGACCCTATGTAGTTTGGGGAGCACACAAAATGCTGGGGGAGCTCAGCAGACCAGTAGTTGGGGGACATCTTTGATCCGTCCGCCACAAAAGGCAGGATTTCCTGGTAGCCTTCCAATTTAATTTGACTTCCCATTCTTATTCTGACATGTTGGTTCATGTCCACCTATCACCTCCCAGCTTTTTACTTCATCTCCCCTTACCCAGCTACCAACCTTCCCCCTCACCTGGTTTCACCTGGTGCCAGCTTGTACTCCTTCATCTAACCCCCAACTTCTTATTCTCACTTCTGCGCCTTTCCTTCTGGTCCTGGTGAAGGAGCTCAGCCTGAAGTCTGTTTATTTTCTTCCACAACAGTGCGATCACTCAAGTTCAGTATGATGTTCTCCTAAGGGGTTGTCTATTGGTCTGTCCTCAGGTAGCTGTGGAGGCCGATCTACGATGCAGGTATTCTGATGCAGCGTGGGCGAGAGTAACTGGTGGCTGTGGAGGCCGATCTACGATGCAGGTATTCTGATGCAGCGTGGGCGAGAGTAACTGGTGGCTGTGGAGGCCGATCTACAATGCAGGTATTCTGATGCAGCGTGGGCGAGAGTAACTGGTGACTGTGGAGGCCGATCTACGATGCACGTATTCTGATGAAGCGTGGCGAGAGTAACTGGTGGCTGTGGAGGCCGATCTACGATGCAGGTATTCTGATGCAGCGTGGGCGAGAGTAACTGGTGGCTGTGGAGGCCGATCTACGATGCAGGTATTCTGATGCAGCGTGGGCGAGAGTAACTGGTGGCTGTGGAGGCCGATCTACGATGCAGGTATTCTGATGCAGCGTGGGCGAGAGTAACTGGTGGCTGTGGAGGCCGATCTACGATGCAGGTATTCTGATGCAGCGTGGGCGAGAGTAACTGGTGGCTGTGGAGGCCGATCTACGATGCAGGTATTCTGATGCAGCGTGGGCGAGAGTAACTGGTGGCTGTGGAGGCCGATCTACGATGCAGGTATTCTGATACAGCGTGGGCGAGAGTAACTGGTGGCTGTGGAGGCCGATCTACGATGCAGGTATTCTGATGCAGCGTGGGCGAGAGTAACTGGTGGCTGTGGAGGCCGATCTACGATGCAGGTATTCTGATGCAGCGTGGGCGAGAGTAACTGGTGGCTGTGGAGGCCGATCTACGATGCAGGTATTCTGATGCAGCGTGGGCGAGAGTAACTGGTGGCTGTGGAGGCCGATCTACGATGCAGGTAGTCTGATGCAGCGTGGGCGAGAGTAACTGGTGGCTGTGGTTAGTGGTTGGGTCTTTTGGTTTTTCAGTCTCACTTTTTGCAGTCGCCGCTTGTTCACTGTGGCACTGCTGAGGTTGTTCTCATGTAACACACAGCTCCCTCTTGAACAGATTTCTTCCAGATGTATCTATTGAGTGCAATGCCTTCCAGTTTTCAGATGCAATGTTGAATTTCTTCAGCCTGATTCTGATGTTGTCTTTGAACTGTTTCCTTTGCCCACCAGTGGCTCGCTGATCTTTCTTCAGCTGGGAGTAAAAGATCTGTTTGGGGAGATACACCCTCCATAGCTGCCACCTGACTTAATGAGTTCCTCTAGCATATTGTGTGTACTGATAACTTGAAGTTCCTTTATTGGGGGTAAACAGTGTAAATGGCAGAGGGAATATGCTACCCCTCAAACTTCTTACTGGTGTGACAGCTCACGTGCCTTCTGCAGCAATGCCTGCAGGTCTCACATTGCCTTTGTCCATCACTAATAATCATAGGAATGAAGTGAGAGGAAGCCATCCTCAATCCTGAAAGACTGCCTGAGGGGAGGGAGGCAGATGAAAAATGCCTCTGAGTTGTCCATCAGTTAAGAGATTTTGGATGCAGCATGTTCATCGGAATCTTGTGTGAATTGGGCAGCATATGCTCTGCATCTAGCTAATTCCAGTGGCTGGCTTCTTACCCGGAACAGCCAGAAAACAGTTGCTGGCCAGGTGGGAACATTGCACTGTCAGATGACAGGTGAATGTCAAAGGTCATTGGTGGAATGGGCTTCCACATTCCGATAAACATAAGAGTTTATTGGAGCAAGGAAAAGAGAGCTTTTCTTGTGAGATTGTCGAAGCACCTGTGGTTCTTAGCCCATTTGGATTTCCATCAATGGATGGCATTGTTCTGCTCAGACCTACAGTTTTGGGTTCCTGATACCATAATTGGAAGCTGATCCGTAGTATTCCTCTGGATACCTGTAGGTGTCCATCTCAATTGTTCAAGGAATAAGAAAAAAAATTGGTTGGAATGGGACATTAGTTACATTTAGTTATCTGATTAACTAAATTAACTAACTTATGTTTACCTAGCTTCCAGAAGGGTTAAAATCACACATATTATTCTTCTTTAACCAACTGTAGAAAATACACTGTATAGTTGGCACATGTTGCTCACAGATGTTTTCCAGATGTGCTATACTATTTCTTAATTTAAAATTGAGGAACTGAGTGAGAGAAAGATAAACCAGAAGCTTTATTTTTTGAAGGTATTAGAAGCAGCGGATATTCTGTAGGTCAAAAGTAGATTTGCCTGTTTCATCTGGCTCATTGTATGTATGATTATTTTCATAAGTCATTTGGGCACAGATATATGAGTACAATTCCAGAGTACATGGGCTTATATTTTTTTCCCAGAAAAAAAAACCGTCTTGAAATTCAGGTCATCAGCTTTATGCTTCACCCATGAACAGTAGACAGAAAATTTTGGCCTGCTGAAGTAAACCTCTTAAAGGCAGATTAACCTTTTGTGGCCATGTATTGTCTTTTGGAATTTTTATTCATTGATACCTGTATTTGTGCCACATGCTTTCAGATAGATCTTTATTTACTCATTTCTATGGCTTTCCTTTATTTATATCTCCTTAGACTCTTTCAGTGCAATGCAGAAAGAAGCGACTTCACTTTTGGAGTCCATAACAGTTCCTTCAAAGGGTGGTTCAGTTAGCTTCCACCCTACAATTATTTCTCTATTTATTTATTCTATTTTTTGAGTGTTAGTAAATTTTGAGTTTATTTCCACTGCTCTGTTAGGCATAGCCATTCATTTATTAAGTAAGTTTGTTCTCATGTAACCTCTTCTCTTGCCAAACACTCTAAATATGTAAAGTTTAAATAATGTCACATGGGGTGGGGGGTAAGAGTTGTTCTACATTACAATATATGAATCCTTCATGATTTTAAACACATTTACTGAATATCCTCTTTGCCGTCTCAGCTCGATTGGGTGCAGTTGACTTAGAAACATAGAAACATAGAAAATAGGTGCAAGAGTAGGCCATTCGGCCCTTCAAGCCTGCACCGCCATTTATTATGATCATGGCTGATCATCCAACTCAAAACCCCGCCCCAGCCTTCCCTCCATACCCCCTGACCCCCGTAGCCACAAGGGCCATATTTAACTCCCTCTTAAATATAGCCAATGAACTGGCCTCAACTGTTTCCTGTGGCAGAGAATTCCACAGATTCACCACTCTCTGTGTGAAGAAGTTTTTCCTAATCTCAGTCCTAAAAGGCTTCCCCTCTATCCTCAAGCTGTGGCCCCTCGTTCTGGACTTCCCCAACATCGGGAACAATCTTCCTGCATCTAGCCTGTCCAATTCCTTTAGGATCTTATACGTTTCAATCAGATCCCCCCTCAATCTTCTAAATTCCAACGAGTACAAGCCCAGTTCATCCAGTCTTTCTTCATATGAAAGTCCTGCCATCCCAGGAATCAATCTGGTGAACCTTCTTTGTACTCCCTCTATGGCAAGGATGTCTTTCCTCAGATTAGGGGACCAAAACTGCACACAATACTCCAGGTGTGGTCTCACCAAGGCCTTGTACAACTGCAGTAGTACCTCCCTGCTCCTGTACTCGAATCCTCTCGCTATAAATGACTTCACCAACCTATCCATGTAACTCATTCCAGGCAACCTTCCTATAAATTTCTATTGCACCTTATCCAAAGCCACCTCACCCTTCACAAAGTATGGTGCCCTGAAATGAACAATGCAAAGTTTTATAAGTCTGACTCCTTACTTTTATTCTTTATCCTAATGTTCCTAATGAACAGCATCCCTCTCACTTTGCTTACTGTTTTGTTGATTTGCTGTGCCACTTTAAGAATTTATGCATTCTTTTATTTGCACCACTTCAAAATTGATCCATTTATATTGCATTGTTTTGACTCCTTCACCATCAAAGGATTCACCATAATATAAATAACATCAGATATGCTGATGACATCGTACTAATAGCTGACTCAGAAACAAAACTTCAAGAACTACTCACTAGGGTGGCAGTAGAAAGTAATCGCAGAAGCCTCTCAATCAACACCAAGAAGACAGAAAGCATGGTCATCTCCAGAAAGACAAACATCCCACAATGTGTGATCAAGATCGGAAATACAAACATCAAACAAGTCAACAAATTCAGATATCTTGGCAGCCTAATAACCGGTGATGGTAGGTGCAACACAGATATCAAATACAGAATAGCAATGGTGAAAGAAGCTTTCCAAAAAATGAAGACCATATTAACAGACAGAAAGATGAGCACGTACACTAAAAACAGAATATTGCAGTGCTACATTTATTCTACCCTGACTTATGAAAGTGAATGCTTACCATTTCTCCAGCAATGGAAAAGAGACTAGAAACAGCTGAATTATGGTTCTACAGGAGAATGTTAAAAATATCATGGACCACACACACATCAAATGAAGAAGTTCTTAGAAGAGCCCAGCAGTTCGATCACTCATACCAACAATAAGAAAAAGACAAATCAGATTCCTAGGACACATCATGCGGAAAGATGAATTAGAAAAACTCATACTCTCTGGAAAGATCAAGGGGAGCAAACCTAGAGGAAGACCTCGGCTTATGTACATCAAATGCTTAGCCAGGTGGCTACACATCAAGGAAATGGAAGTTATCCAAAGAACGAGGGATAGGTCTACATGGAAAACCATGGTCACCAATGTCCGCATTGGATATGGTACCTAGACAGACAGGCAGACCACAATGTGATCACCTGCGATCTTTTTCCATGAATCTCATTTACTATATGTCTGTCCATTTCACAGATAGTCTATTTTAAGTCTGTTATCTTTCATTTTTGTTGTTTTTGTTGTCTTATGGACAAAAGCATTTAAATGATATAAAAGTGCACAATTTTGAATCTTCATATACCCAAAGTTGTATCATGGCTAAAAGAGTAATGGAATTAATGCACACATGAATAGCTATAGTGTTTTGTACATTTGCCTAAATTCTTGGAATCTTTTCCACCCTCCCCAACCCTTTTTATTTACAAAGAATTTCCTCTAGAATGATATGTGTTCTTAAAATGCCAAAATAAACATAAAATTCCAAAGATACATTTTAAAGTATGGGCTGTAACTTCAAGTAAACACAATAAATTTGGATGTCTTTTGGAAAAGTTGATCATTAACTGCTTTGGGATTCAAGGAAAGTAGACTCCCTGACCTTTTATGTGTGGGACCTGCTTTTGAAACAAGATTATGTTGATCAGATTTGAGGTTAAATGAATCCCACATCTGCACTTTTAAGTTTTAAAAGTTCAAATGACTCTATCTCAAAGGACAACAGGAGAGCTGCTGGCCTGATTTTTCTGCCAATATTTATCCCTCAGCCAATATTAACTGAACAAATTCATACAGCTGATAGGAAACGTTTGCTCTGTGCAAATGGACTGCTGCATTTGGACCCAATCACACCTGAAAAGTACTTATTTGCTTTCAAAGAACTTTGGGGGCCCCTGAAAGGGACAAAAAGCTCTCTAAAAGGGCAACTCTTTACTCTACATTGAAGAGGAGTATTTTAAAGAGATAAGCTCTGTGCAGCACATAGACTGTTTGGGAAATAGGAGCTTGGTTTTGCTGCAATGTGAATATTTAGGATTCTGAAAGGCTTTTTAAAAAGTTAAATCATACCTCAAAAGCTCTCAAGTCACTAGGAATGTTTTCGTTCAGTGATATGGAAGTTATTCAAGAGATTTTAATCATGTAAGTATTGTTAAAACATATTTTCCTGATCTTTTTGACTTTTCTATTAGCACCTGTATGCAAATACTTGTTAATGAGTTTGTCAGTGGCACACAGATAAGTGGTGCAGATAGAAGTAGAGCATAAAGAAATTAATTGATTAAATATAAAGTGGAAACTGTGCTAAATAAAGTGATAAACAAGTTGAGATCCAAAGTGATTTAAAGAAATATGTACATTGATCATTAAAACATATCATTGATAGATTCGAAAAATAATTTTAAAAAAAGAATTTTGATCTTTATGTCTGAAGAATCTGAATATGAGGGATTAAAAGTTACACATTGTGCGACACACACAAAATGCTTGAGAAACTCAGCAAGTCAGGTAGCACTTATGGAGGGGATTAAACAGCTGACAATTTGGGTCCGAGACCCTTCAAACCTGAAAGTGCCACTACACTCTACCGATTCCCTATTGGATATGGTGCAAGTCGTTAGATTCTGGACTAGTTCCTGAGGATTGGAGGGTGGCTAATGTAACTCCACTTTTTAAAAAAGGAGGGAGAGAGAAACCGGGGAATTATAGACCGGTTAGCCTAACGTCGGTGGTGGGGAAACTGCTGGAGTCAGTTATCAAGGATGTGATAACAGCACATTTGGAAAGCGGTGAAATGATTGGACAAAGTCAGCATGGATTTGTGAAAGGAAAATCATGTCTGACGAATCTCATAGAATTTTTTGAGGATGTAACTAGTAGAGTGGATAGGGGAGAACCAGTGGATGTGGTATATTTGGATTTTCAAAAGGCTTTTGACAAGGTCCCACACAGGAGATTAGTGTGCAAACTTAAAGCACACGGTATTGGGGGTAAGGTATTGGTGTGGGTGGAGAATTGGTTAGCAGACAGGAAGCAAAGAGTGGGAATAAACGGGACCTTTTCAGAATGGCAGGCGGTGACTAGTGGGGTACCGCAAGGCTCAGTGCTAGGACCCCAGTTGTTTACAATATATATTAATGACTTGGATGAGGGAATTAAATGCAGCATCTCCAAGTTTGCGGATGACACGAAGCTGGGTGGCAGTGTTAGCTGTGAGGAGGATGCTAAGAGGATGCAGGGTGACTTGGATAGGTTGGGTGAGTGGGCAAGTTCATGGCAGATGCAATTTAATGTGGATAAATGTGAAGTTATCCACTTTGGTGGCAAAAATAGGAAAACAGATTATTATCTGAATGGTGGCCGATTAGGAAAAGGGGAGGTGCAACGAGACCTGGGTGTCATTATACACCAGTCATTGAAAGTGGGCATGCAGGTACAGCAGGCGGTGAAAAAGGCGAATGGTATGCTGGCATTTATAGCGAGAGGATTCGAGTACAAGAGCAGGGAGGTACTACTGCAGTTGTACAAGGCCTTGGTGAGACCACACCTGGAGTATTGTGTGCAGTTTTAGTCCCCTAATCTGAGGAAAGACATCCTTGCCATAGAAGGAGTACAAAGAAGGTTCACCAGATTGATTCCTGGGATGGCAGGACTTTCATATGAAGAAAGACTGGATGAACTGGGCTTGTACTCATTGGAACTTAGAAGATTGAGGGGGGGATCTGATTGAAACGTATAAGATCCTAAAGGGATTGGACAGGCTAGATGCAGGAAGATTGTTCCCGATGTTGGGGAAGTCCAGAACGAGGGGCCACAGTTTGAGGATAGAGGGGAAGCCTCTTAGGACCGAGATTAGGAAAAACTTCTTCACACAGAGAGTGGTGAATCTGTGGAATTCTCTGCCACAGGAAACAGTTGAGGCCAGTTCATTGGCTATATTTAAGAGGGAGTTAGATATGGCCCTTGTGGCTACGGGGGTCAGGGGGTATGGAGGGAAGGCTGGGGCGGGGTTCTGAGTCGGATGATCAGCCATGATCATAATGAATGGTGGTGCAGGCTCGAAGGGCCGAATGGCCTACTCCTGCACCTATTTTCTATGTTTCTATGTTTCTAAGTCATGGAATTTTAGTTTTAAGGGAAACAAGTTCAATGCATCCTTTTGGGTGTCATATCTGTGTGGTAAACCATATATATGTTGTAACTGGGTTAACTGTCTGGACACACCCCTCTGCTGACTGCCCCTGTGGCTCCTCCCACTGATTCCTGTATAAAGGTGTTTCACCTTGCCCCTCCCCCTCAGTCCCGGGGCAGACACTCAGCATGGAGGTCATATTGTACAGCGAATAAAAGCCTTTCAGTATTTTACCCAAGTTCAGTCTTTTGGAGTTATTGAAGGTGCGCTTCAATTTTATTCGCTGTACATTTTAAAGCATGGAACACACGCTGAGACCCGACAGGTTAGACCACGATCTGCAAACGCCTGAAGCTGGAAACGCTTTCGAACTCTGGCTGGCCTGCTTTGAAGCGTACCTAGAGGAGATTAATGCGGCCGACCCCGTAGCGAAGCGCAGAGTTCTACTCTCCAGGGTCAGTCCACGGGTCTATTTGCTAATCAGAGACCAGCCGAGCTACGACGGCACGATGAGCGCCCTCAATGGACAATACCTGCGTCCGATAAACAGCGTCTATGCTCAGCATCACTTAGCGACAAGGCAACAATGGCCCGGAGAATCAAGTGCTGAGTTTGTCCAGGCCCTACGGACACTTGTGTGAGCCTGCAATTGCCAGGAGCTGACGGCGGTGCAGCATGCAGAACTCCTAGTGAGATATGCCTTTGTCACAGGAACCAGGTCAGTGTATGTGCGCCAGCGGCTGTTGGAAAAAGCCGATCTTACCTTAAGTTCGGCGATCGAGCTGGCCGACACGCTGGATGTCGCTCTGCATAACTCCGAGGCTCTCCAGGCACACGATCCCCCGATGGCCTCGTGGGCGTCGCAGACCCCGCAACCCGCCGGTGAATCGACCTCGGCTTCTGCCAGTCGCCAGTCCCTGCAACCCGCCAGCGAATCGACTTCGGCTGCCGCCAGTCGCGAGTCCGCGAAGTACTACTTCTGCGGACTGGAGAAGCACCCCTGGAAATGCTGCGCGGCCCGATAAACTACTTGCTCCAGCTGCGGAAAGAAGGGCCACTTCGCCAAGGTCTGTAAGTCCAAATCGCGAGCGGGATCGAGCAGTGCTGCGTGTGAGACATGGGGGTCGCCATCTTGCCTGTTGCCATCTTCCTTGCACGCCGCCACCACGTGCGAGACATGGGGGTGGCCATTTTGGTTGGCGCCCCTCCCACCGCCGACGACCAATGGGTGCTCACAGGGCATCCCACCGTGCTGGACCAAGACAGCGACTCAACCCTGGCCTCCGTGACCTTGACCAAAGCGCTCTCCACCAGCTCGCAAGGTCAATGATGGACATCCTGGTGGAGGGGCGCAGGACAAGCTGCCTGTTTGACACAGGCAGCACGGAGAGTTTTATCCACCGGACACAGTGCAGCATTGCGGACTCGTGATACGGCCGGTAAGTCAGAGGGTCACCATGGCTTCCGGGTCGCATACAACAGACATCCGGGAGGGGTTGTGTAGCGAATCTAGTGGCGCAGGGCACAGAATATCTAGACTTTACGTTACTGGTCATACCTCAACAGTGTGCCTCTGTGCTACTGGGGCTCGACTTCCAGAGCCACCTGAAAAGCGTGACAATGAAGTATGATAGGCCCCTCCCATCAATTACTGTCATAAATCCCCAGTTTCGTAGGGATACATCACATACCCCGCTACTGACCACACACACACACCGACCTGCACATCCCACCCAACACCATGCCAACTGCCGCACCACTGACGCCACTTGCGGCCTCTCCACCCTCAGGATCCCTCTCCCACCGCTGTTTGCCAACCTGACCCCGGACTGTAAACCTGTGGCAATTAAAAGCAGGAGGTACAGCGTGGGGGACAGAGCCTTCATTAAGTTGGAGGTGCAGCGGCTGCTCAGGGAGGGGGTCATTGAGGCTAGCACAAGTCCTTG
Organism: Mobula birostris; assembly: GCF_030028105.1. Lineage (NCBI taxonomy): Eukaryota > Metazoa > Chordata > Chondrichthyes > Myliobatiformes > Myliobatidae > Mobula > Mobula birostris. The sequence goes on along the minus strand of NC_092381.1, from coordinate 61,344,172 downwards.
GAGGGCGCCAGTGGTCGTTGTTCGGAACGGGGAGAAGAATAGGATGGTCGTGGACTATAGCCAGACCATCAATAGGTTCACGCAGCTCGACGCGTACCCTCTACCCCGCATCGTGGATACGGTCAATCAGATAGCACAATACAAGGTGTACTCGACCATAGATCTAAAATCCGCTTACCATCAGCTCCCCATCCGCTGGGAAGACCGCGCTTACACCACCTTCGAGGCGGATGGCAGGCTTTATCAATTTCTGCGCGTCCCCTTTAGTGTTACGAATGGGGTAGCTGTCTTCCAGAGGGCAATGGACCAGATGGTGGACCAGTGCCAACTGAAGGCCACGTTCCCATATCTGGATAACATCACCATCTGCGGTCACGACCAGCAGGATCACAACAACAACCTCCAAAAATTTCTCCAAGCGGCCAAAGCCTTCAATCTCACCTATAACAAGGACAAGTGTGTATTCGGGACCACCCGACTTGGGTGCGTCGTGGGGAATGGAGTCATCGGCCCTGACCCCGACCGTATGCACCCCCTGTTGGAACTCCCTCTTCCCAACACCCTCAGAGCCCTCAAATGGTGTCTGGGCGTCCTTTCATATTACACCCAATGGGTCTCTAACTACGCAGACAAGGCCCGCCCCCTGGTCAAGTCCACCACATTCTCCCTCTCAGCCGAGGCCCGCGCGGCCTTCAGCCGCATAAAAGGGGACATTGCCAAAGCAGCAATGCATGCGGTGGATGAGGCCATTCCCTTCCAAGTAGAGAGTGACGCCTCCGACTTCGTGCTGGCTGCTACCCTCAACCGGGCGGATAGACCGGTGGCGTTCTTCTCCCGTACCCTTCATGGCCCTGAAATTTGGCACTCCGCGATAGAGAAAGAGGCCCAGGCCATAGTGGAAGCTATTAGGCACTGGAGACACTATCTCGCCAGCAAAAGGTTCACCCTGCTAACTGACCAGCGCTTAGTCGCATTCATGTTTAATAATCAGCAGCGGGGCAAAATCAAAAATGATAAAATTCTGAGGTGGAGAATCGAACTCTCCACCTACAACTATGACATCATGTACAGGCCTGGGAAGCTCAACGAGCCCTCCGATGCCCTATCCCGGGGAACGTGTGCCAGCGCGCAGATCGACCGGCTATATGCCCTACATGTAGATCTTTGCCACCCGGGGGTCATCCGGCTTTTCCACCGTGAAAGCCAGGAACCTGCCTTACTCCCTTGAGGAGATCAGGACGATGACCAGGGACTTCCAAGTCTGCACAGAGTGCAAACCGCACTTCTACGGACCCGAAAAGGCACAACTCATCAAGGCCACCCGCCCCTTTGAGCGACTGAGTGTTGACTATAAGGGCCCCCTTCCCTCCACTGACCGCAATGTGTACTTTCTTAACGTTATTGACGAGTACTCGCAGTTCCCCTTTGCCATCCCCTGCCCCAACACCACTACCATGTCAGTTATAAAAGCCCTGCGCAAGCTCTTCACTCTGTTCAGATACCCACGCTATATCCACAGTGACAGAGGGTCCTCGTTTATGAGTGACGAGCTGCGCCAATACCTGCTGGCTAGGGGAATTGCAACTAGTAGGACCACGAGCTATAATCCCCAGGGGAATGGACAGGTGGAGAAGGAGAATGCCATGGTGTGGAAAGCCACACTCTTAGCCCTCAGGTCAAAGGGACTGCCGGTCTCCCGCTGGCAGGAGGTCCTTCCCGAGGCGCTCCACTCCATCCGCTCCCTGTTATGCACAGCCACCAATGCCACCCCTCATGAACGGCTCTTTTCTTTTCCCAGAAAGTCGACCACTGGAACCACCTTACCATCTTGGCTGACGTCCCCGGGGCCAGTACTGCTCCGGAAACATGCGAGGAGCAATAAATACTCCCCGATGGTCGAGAGGGTTCACTTACTTCATGTGAACCCTCAGTATGCCTACGTGGTTTTACCTGATGGGCGGGAGGACACTGTCTCCATCCGCGACCTGGCGCCCGCAGGAGCACCGGGCCCCTACCCTGAACACTCTATGGTGACTATTGACCCCGTACCCATCAATGTATGTACCCATGAGACACCGCGCACTCCAAGCCCTACACAGACACCACATGACACTCCCATACCAGGCGCGATGCACACACACGAGGGATTAACAACACCTAACGTGCTGACACCTCAAGTCAGGCCGGAGCCAGCACAACTGCTGTCGCCGATGCAATCACCACCGGTGCTACGTAGATCACAGCGACGGACTCGACTGCCTGATAGACTTAACCTGTAAGTATACTTGTTTTAAATATTGTCAGTCACTTCACCCCGCGGGACTCTCTTTTTTAAAAAAAAAAAGGAGGGGTGAATGTGGTAAACCATATATATGTTGTAACTGGGTTAACTGTCTGGACACGCCCCTCTGCTGACTGCCCCTGTGGCTCCTCCCACAGAGTCCTGTATAAAGGTGTTTCACCTTGCCCCTCCCCTTTAGTCCAGGGGCAGACACTCACCATGGGGGTCGTATTGTACAGCGAATAAAAGCCTTTCAGTAATTTACCCAACTTCAATCTTTTGGAGTTATTGAAGGTGCGCTTCAGTCTGTGACCAGAGGTGCATTGCAGGGATCAGTGCTGGGACCTTTGTTGTTGATGAATATTGGAGATATCATTAAAAGGTTTTCAAATTAAAAAGGTTTGTTTATTTAAAAAGGGAGCTTCACGGGTGTTTGGCCATTGCAGAGGCCCTATCAGTGGTGGGAGCAGAGTACTGCAAACTAAATAAAAGTACAGGAGGGACAAGCAGAGCGGCCATTTGTTGAGAGTAGGCCAGTGGAGAGAGTAGAAGTGTCAGGCCTTGGTTTAAAGGAAGCTTTGGCTCGGAGAAGCTATTGGCTGTGGGAAAGCTTCTGTTATGGTTTTCTTTTTGTTTTTCTCTTACTGGTCTTGGTATAGGAAATGGCAGTTGTGGTTTCTTCATGCCGGATGTTGGAGACCTGGGAGACCCAGAGTCTCCCAGGGAATTACATCTGCATGAAGTGCATCTGGCTGCAGCTCTGTGAAGACCATGTTAGGGATCTGGAGCAGCAGCTGGATGACCTTCGGCTTGTACGGGAGAGTGAGGAGATAATTGATCAGAGTTACAGGGAAGTAGTCATCCCGAAGTTGCAGGAGACGGATAGCTGGGTTATTGTCAGAAGAAATGGAAATATAAATAGGCAGTTAGAGCAGAGCACACCTGTGGCCATTCATCTCAAAAATAAGTATACTGATTTGGATAATTCTGTGGGGGATGACCTCCTGGGGGAATACCACAGCGACTGGGTTACACGCACTGAGCATGGGTCCATGATGCAGAGGAAAAGAGAGAAAAGGGAGCGGTGGTGATAAGGGACTCAATAGTGAGGGGAACAGACAGGAGATTCTGTGGGTGTGAACAGGATACCCGGATGGTATGGGTCAGGGACATCTCAGATTGCGTCTACAACATTTTGGAGAGGGAGGGCGAGCAGTCTTGGTACATATTGGTACCAATGACATAAGAAGGAAAAGCAAAGAGGTCCTGAAAAGAGATTTTAGAGAGCTAGGTAGAAAGCTGAGAAGCAGGACCTCTAGGGTAGTAATTTCTGGATTGCTGCCCTTGCCACGCGCCAGTGAGGGTAGAAACAGGATGATTTGGCAGATAAATGTGTGGCTGAGAAGCTGGTGCAGGGGGCAGGGCTTCAGATTCTTGGATCTCTTCTGAGGGACGTATGACTTGTTTAAAAGTGACGGGTTGCACTTGAATCTGAGGGGGACCAATATTCTCATGGGTAGTTTGTTAGAGCTGTTGAGGAGGGTTTAAACTAATTTGGCTGTGGGGTGGGAACTGGAGTGATAGTCCTCAGGATAGGATGGATGGTAAAAAAGTAAAGATAGCATGCAGTCAGACTGTCAGGAAGGGCAGGCAGGTGATGGGACATCCAACAGGGTGAGTATCAGTACATTAGGGATGCAAAGTCAAAAAGGCTGGCAAACATGGTACTCATGGTGTTGTATCTCAATGTGCGGAGTATAAGAGGTAAGGTGGATGATCTTGTTGCGTTATTACAGATTGCCAGGTATGATGTTGTGGCCATCACTGATTTGTGGCTGAAGGATGGTTGTAGTTGGGAGCTGAATGTCCAAGGTTACATGTTATATTGGAGAGATAGGAAGGTAGGCAGAGGGGGAGGCGTGGCGCTACTGGTAAAGAATGGCATCAAATCAGTAGAAAGATGTGACATAGGATCGGAAGATGTTGAATCCTTGTGGGTTGAGTTGGGAAACTGCAAGGATAAAAGGACCCAGATGGCAGTTATCTACAGGCCTCCCAACAGTGGCTGGGAGGTGGACCACAGATTATAACAGGAAATAGAAAAGGCGTGTCAAAAGGGCAATGTTATGGTGGTCATGGGAGATTTTAACATGCAGGTTGATTGGGAAAATCAGGTTAGTAATTGATCTCAAGAGAGTGAATTTGTTGAAAGCCGAAGAGATAGCTTTTTAGAGCAGTTTGTCATTGAGCCTACTAGGGGATCAGCTATACTGGATTGGATGTTATGTAATGAACTGGAGGCGATTAGGGAGCTTAAGGTAAGAGAACTCTTCGGAACCAGTGATCACAGTATGATTGAGTTCAACTTGAAATTTGATAGGGAAAAAGTAAAGTCTGACATCGCAGTATTTCATTGGAGTAAGGGAAATTACACTGGTATGAGAGAGGAGCTGGCCAAAGTAAATTGGAAGGAGCTGTGAGCAGCAATGGTGTGCATTTCTGTGAAAAATGAGGAAGGTGCAGGACATGTGTATTCCAAAAGTGAAGAAATACTCGAATGGCAAAACAGTACAACCGTGGCTGACAAGGGAAGTCAAAGCTAATGTAAAAACAAAAGAGAGGGCATACAACAAAGCAAACAATAGTGGGAAGATAGAGGACTGGGAAGTTTTTAAAAACCTACAGAGAGCAACTATAAGAATCATTAGAAAGTAAGAGATGAAATATGAAAGCAAGCTAGCAAATAATATCAAAGTGGATAGTAAAGGCTTTTTCAAGTATGCTAAAAATAAAAGAGAGTTGAGAGTGGATATAGGACCACTAAAAAATGAAGCAGGAGAAATAATAACAGGGGACAAGGAGATGGCAGATGAACTAAATGAGTATTTTGCATCAGTCTTCACTGTGGAAGACACTAGCAGTGTGTCAGATGTTGTAGTGTGTGAAAGAAGAGAAGTGGGTGTAGTTACTATCACAAGGGAGAAGGTGCTCAAAAAGCTGAAAGACCTAAAAGTACATAACTCACCCTGACCAGATGAACTGCACCCTAGGGTTCTGAAAGAGGTAGCGTTAGAGATTGTGGCAGCATTAGAAATGCTCTTTCAAAAATCTTTGGACTCTGGACTGGAAAATTACAAATGTCACTCCACTCTTTAAGAAAGGAGGAAGGCAGCAGAAGGAAATTATAGACCAAATAGCCTGACCTCAGTGGTTGGGAAGATGTTAGAGTCAATTATTAAGGACGAGGTGATGGAGTGCTGGGTGACACAGGACAAGATAGGACAAAGTCAGCATGGTTTCCTGAAGGGACTATCCTGTCTGACAAACCTGTTGGAATTCTTTGAGGAGATTACAAATAGGATAGCTAAAGGGGATGCAATGGATGATGTATATTTGGATTTTCAGAAGGCTTTTGACAAGGCACCACACATGAGGCTGTTTTCCAAGTTAAGAGTCCATGGTATTACAGGAAAGTTACTAACATGGTTAGAGCATTGGCTGATCGGAAGAAGGCAGTGAGTGGGAATAAAAGGATTCTTGTCTAGTTGGTTGCCAGTGACTAGTAGTGTTCTGCAGGGGTCGGTGTTGGGACCACTTCTTTTTATGCTGTATATGAATGATTTAGATGATGGAATAGATGGCTTTGTTGCCAAGTTTGCAGATGATACGAAGACTGGTGGAGGGGCAGGTAGCGTTGAGGAAGCAGGTAGGATGTAGAAGGACAGTCAGATTAGGAGAATTGGCAAGAAAGTGGCAAATGAAATATAATGCTGGAAATTGCATGGTCATGCACTTTAGTAGAAGAAATAAACGTGCAGACTATTTTCTAAATGGGGAGAAAATCCAACAATCTGAGATGCAAAGGGATTTGGGAGTCTTTGTGGAGAACACCCTAAAGGTTTACTTGCAGTTGAGCCGGTGGTGAGGAAGGCAAATGCACTCTTAGCATTCATTTCAAGAGGTCTAGAATACAAGAGCAGGGATGTGATGCTGAGGCTTTATAAGCCACTGGTGAGGCCTCACCTTGAGTATTGTGTACAGTTTTGGGCTCCTTATCTTAGGAGAGATGTGCTGGAATTGGAGAGTGTCCAGAGGAGGTTCACAAGGAAGATATCAGGAATGAAAGGGTTATCATACGAGGAACGTTTGATGGCCCTGGATCTGTACTTGCTGGAATTTAGAAGGATGAGGGAGGTTCTCATTGAAACCTTTCAAATGTTGAGAGGACTAGACAGAGTCGATGTGGAAAGGATGTTTCCCATGGTGGGGGAGTCTAGGACAAGAGGGCACAGCCTCAGGATAGAGGGGCGTCCATTCACAACGGAGGTGCGGAGAAATTTTTTTAGTCAAAGGCTGGTGAATTTGTGGAATTTGTTGCCACATGCAGCTATGGAGGTCAGGTCATTGGGTGTATTTAAGGCAAAGATTGATAGGTTCTTGATTGGATACAGCATCAAAGGTTTCGGAGAGAAGCAGGAAATGGGCTTGAGGAGGAGGAGGAAAAAAGGAAGAGCCATGATTGAATGTTGGAGCAGATTTGATGGGCCAAATGGTCTAATTCTGCTCCTATATCTTATGGTCTTATAAATTACATGAAGAAGGTTGTATAAAGATACAATTTGATATAGATTAGATGAAAAGTTGGATGGAGAATGGGGAGGTGGCACTTAATCTTGACAAGTGCAAGCTGATGCATTTTGGCAAGTCAAACAGGGGTAGGACAGGTACAGTAAATGGTAGGATGCTCAGGCATCCTGATTAACAGAGGGACCTTGAGGTTCATGTCCATGGTACCCAGACAGGCTATGGGTTATAAAAGTTGGGATGCTATGTTGCAGTTTTACAAAACACTAGTTACATTGCTCATGAAATGTTGTATGCAGTCAAGTTCAGGTGTAACTGTCATTCAACTGTACATGAACACCAATGAATACAGCCAATTGAAACACCGTCCCTCCACGGTCAGGGTGCAAAACACAGTACGAACAGAATTACACAGCACAAGGCAGGACGATCACATATGAGATAGCAAGTAAACATCCAGTCACGCAAAAATATTTATTTAGCCCAAGTCCCTGAGTGACATTTTCTGTAACTTGTTAGTGCATGGGCATTATTGGCAAGAACAAGTCACTGCAGTCTCAGCGGTCCACAGATGAAAGTTCACAAGCATGCACACAATCCAGCTTGTCTTCCCCCAAGCAAACGCTGGATGGTAGCACCGACAGGAGGTGCTAGCCCCCGACTTAGCATGGATGCCGCACTACACCGCCTCTGGCATCTCCTCTGCTGGGCTGCTGCACCAGGAAAGCCCACAGCTTGAGGCCTGGTCCTCACTACAACCGAGGCCACACAGCTCCCCTGGTTTCTGTCTTCCCAACAAACAAGGAAAACGGACTTGCAGTATTTTACATCACCTATGTCCGACAGGGTCTTGAGATCGTAGGAAAATGTCCAAGACAGTCACTGCTGTTGGAGTGCTCAATGCTTTCGTGCACCGACTCCGATGCCTTTCTGTAGCAGGCAGTAACATGGTCAGCATCAAGTACAGCTCTCGAGTTCTCTGACAAAGAGCCACTCTGTGGTGGGGTAAATACTTGAAGTTCTTAATGTCCAGCATTGTCTTGTGATCATAAAAAAGCCAAAGCACCTTTGGTTGGCTCCCAAGAAACTGTTGCATCTAAACGCGCTGCCATCTTATCAGAAGCAAGAGTAAATCTGCAGATGGTGGAAATCCAAGCAACGCACACAAAATGCCGGAGAAGCTCAGCAGGCCAGGCAGCAGCCCGAAACGTCGACTGTATTTTTTTCCACAGATACTGCCTGGCCTGCTGAGTTCCTCCAGCATTTTGTGTGTATTGCCATTTTACTGGAACTCACTCTGATATAGGATGGATCGGTTGCACTTGAATATGGAGGAGATTGACCAGGAAGTTGCCTGGTTGAAGGACTTTAGTTGTAGGAAGAGATTGGATGGGTTGTGCTTGCTTTTCCTGGAATAAAAGAAGTTGAGTGATATATAAAATATTAAGAGGAATGTATAGGGTAGCTAGTCAGAATTATTTTCGCATGGCAGGTGCATTAAACACAAGGTTTAGATTTAAAATCAGAGAGAAAATTTAAGGGGGTTTTAAGGGAAAAGATTTTAAAAAGAGAGTGGTTGATATCTTGGAATGCTGTTAACTTACTGCCCGTTACACCTGCTGGCATTTAGGGCAGCAGTGAAGCTCCTCCATCTATGTCTGTCCTTGGCCATCTTCTCTATTGTGCCCTGGGTGTGGTTCAGGGCTCTCATTTCTTTCTTTATGATATAGCGCCAAGTTGTTTCTGGTCTCCTGTGTTTCCTCCACCCTTCAGGGATCCAGTGAAGTGCTGTCTTGATGATGGATTTGGCCTCTTCTCATCACGTGCCCAGTCCATCTCCAATGTTTCCTCATGATGATTGTGGTTATGTCCTCTTGATGATACTGAAGCAGTAGGGTGTGGTTGGAGATCTTCCTTTGTCAGAAGATATGGAGGCTCTTGGTATGAAATGATGAAAGCTTGACAAGGTCGCTCCCTGTCATGTGCCAGCTTTCTCACCCGTACAAGAGTGTGGACAGAACACAGCTCTGGTACAGCTTCACCTTGGTGTGGACGCTATACTTGGTTGATCACTATATATTTCCCATTGATCTGAAGATGTTTGTAGCTTGGTCCTTGCTGCCACCATCCTGCTGAATGCTGGTGCACAAGTAGGTGAATCTGTCGGTGCTGGCTAAGTCAACGCCATATGCCTTGACGGGAGTAGGACACTCTACATTGAGAGTCATGGTCTGTTTTCTCTGGCTGATTCTGAGTAATCTGTTCACCAAAAGTACACAGGCGCTGAGTTTTCTCTTGCATCTGCTGCTGTGTGTGATAGTAACGGAAGGTCATCTAGAAAGTTAAAGTAGAGAATAGAGTCCACCTCATGTCTCTCTAGTTATCTGTCATTGTTTGCATCATAACCCAGTCAATCACCAGGTTAAACAACATCTCTGACATCACACAGCCTTGCCTGACCCCTGTCTTGATTTCAAAGCTCAGGTTGCTGTGCCCAACTGTGCAGGTGAAGTTAGCAGAGAAACTCTGGATGAGCTGGATAACTTTGGAAGGGATCCCGTATGATCTGAGAATTCACCAGAGGCTTTCCCTGGGGATGCCAACAAAAGCCTTTACAATGTCCACAAAATTCACATGCAGTTGTCTCTGCCACTCTGAGCACTGCTCTGTGATGTTATGCAATGTGAAGATGTGGTCAGCACAGTTCTGTTCTTCCTGAAACCAGCTTGCTCAAGTACACATTGACAGCAACTATAATCCGTTAGACAATGACTATGGTGATAATCTTGCTAGGCACAGACAAAAGTGTGATGCCACATCAGTTACTGTAATCACTTAGCACTCCTTTCTTGGGAATCCTAACAATGACTCCCTTTGTCCATTTCTTGGGTACTTGGGCCTGTTCCCAGATTATAGTAAACAGTGGTTGCAGGATGGCTGCTGCAACCTTTGGTTTAGCTTTGAACAGGTTGGCATTAAATTGTTGTGTTCCTTAGTGGCTTAGTTACAGCAACACTTCGGCAGGCCTGAAACGTCGACTGTACCTCTTCCTAGAGATGCTGCCTGGCCTGCTGCGTTCACCAGCAACTTTGATGTGTGTTGCTTGAATTTCCAGCATCTGCAGAATTCCTGTTGTTTGCCTTAGTATTTTTGTCTTTTTTTTTATGAGGCTGATATGCTAGCTCGCTGCTGAACCCAACACAGATGGAAAGCATGCAAGGAGCTGGCTGGATTCGAACCCAGGACAACTCACCTTGAGGTCTGGTGTGGATGCCACTACACCTCCGGACAGCTGGTCTATGCAGTAATTCTCTGAAATTGTACATCGTGCTGCTTGTTCTTTCTCAGTTGTCAAAAGCAGACCATACTTGTCTCTCAGAGGACCACTGGATTTGGCCTGCAACTTTCTGCTTACCAATTTTGAAATCTTGTATATATTTCCCTGGTCATTTGATTGGCTGGTTCTTTGGCCTACGCTGCATGGTCTTCCATGTAAGACTCTCTTATTCTTTTTACAAGTCTCTTCACTTTCTTATTAGCTTCGGTGTAGGATAGTTGAAGTTTCATCTTGAGTCGTGTTGACTTTGCATCTAGAGCTTTCTTCTTAATTTTTCCATTTTTCCTCTAAGGCTGTCCATGTTTCCTGCTGTATCCATTCTTTGTTATTTTTTTTCAACTGTCTGTCCTAGACAAGCCTCACTGCTCTCCTTGAAGACTGAGGTGATATGTTTCCACATTGTGTCGATCTTGTCTAACACATCCTTGTCAAGGTCTTCCAAGGCCTGGAATCTGTTCTTAAGGTGAATGATGAATGCAGATCTCACACTGGTTTCCTTGAGCTTTTCAACATCAAAATGTCTTTGTACATGTGTTCTGGTTCCAGTGCTTCTCAGCTTGAGTTTCATCACTGTTACGACAAGGTGGTGATCACTTCGTGTATCTGCTCCTCTCTTCACCTTTACATCCTGTAATGATAGTCTCCATGTATCATTGATCATTAAATGGCCTATCTGCCTCTTGTCGTGCCCACTGGGTGAGAACCATGTCAATTTGTGGATTTCATGGTGTGGAAAGATGGTCCCTCCTCAGATCAGGTTGTTCATGGCACAGAATTCTACCAGTCTTTCACCGTTGTTGTTCATTGTTCCACGTCCATGCGTGCCCATGACCCTAGTGAAGTGTGAGTTGTCATTTCACACTTTTGCATTTAGATATTCCATGACAATGATTACGTCATGGTGTGGTGTTAACTCCACCTCCGATTGCAGCTGTTTGTAGAAGACATCGTTTTCTTCAATGTCAATATCGTTAGTTGGAGTATAGCACTGCAACACAGTCATGTTCACTTGTTTTTTCATTCTGACTCTCATTAGCCTATTGTTTATTGATTTCTACTCCATCAAGGACTCCTCAGTTCCTTTCTTCAAAATGACAGCTACACCATCATGATACTGAGAACTTTCTCTTCCTGAGTGTAAGACTGTTTCTCTAGTTGCTGCCTTTAGTCTGCCAGACCCTGTCCATCTGCTTTCACTGAGACCCGGTATATGTAGGCTGTAATGATGCATTTCTGCAGTTATTTGTGCTAGCTTGCCAGAGTTGTACATAAGACCATAAGACCATAAGACAAAGGAGCAGAAGTAGGCCATTTGGCCCATCGAGTCTGCTCCGCCATTTTATCCTGAGCTGATCCATTTTATCCTATTTAGTCCCACTGCCCCGCCTTCTCACCATAACCTTTGATGCCCTGGCTACTCAGGTACCTATCAATCTCTGCCTTAAAGACACCCAATGACTTGGCCTCCACTGCTGCCCGTGGCAACAAATTCCATAGATTCACCACCCTCTGACTAAAAAAATTTTTTCGCATTTCTGTTCTGAAAGGGCGCCCTTCAATCCTGAAGTCATGCCCTCTCGTACTAGACTCCCCCATCATGGGAAACAACTTTGCCACATCCACTCTGTCCATGCCTTTTAACATTCGAAATGTTTCTATGAGGTCTCCCCTCATTCTTCTAAACTCCAAGGAATACAGTCCAAGAGCGGACAAACGTTCCTCATATGTTAACCCTCTCATTCCCGGAATCATTCTAGTGAATCTTCTCTGTACCCTCTCCAACGTCAGCACATCCTTTCTTAAATAAGGAGACCAAAACTGCTCACAGTACTCCAAGTGAGGTCTCACCAGCGCCTTATAGAGCCTCAATATCACATCCCTGCTCCTATACTCTGTTCCTCTAGAAATGAGTGCCAACATTGCATTCGCCTTCTTCACTACTGACTCAACCTGGAGGTTAACTTTAAGGGAATCCTGTACGAGGACTCCCAAGTCCCATTGCATCTCAGAACTTTGAATTCTTTCCCTATTTAAATAATAGTCTGCCCGTTTATTTTTTCTGCCAAAGTGCATAACCATACACTTTCCAACATTGTACTTCATTTGCCACTTCTCTGCCCATTCTTCCAATCTATCCAAGTCTCTCTGCAGACTCTCCGTTTCCTCAGCACTACCGGCCCCTCCACCTATCTTCGTATCGTCAGCAAACATAGCCACAAAGCCTTCTATTCCATAATCCAAATCGTTGATGTACAATGTAAAAAGAAGCGGCCCCAACACTGATCCCTGTGGAACACCACTGGTAACTGGCAGCCAACCAGAATAGGATCCCTTTATTCCCACTCTCTGTTTCCTGCCAATCAGCCAACGCTCTATCCACGTATGTAACTTTCCTGTAATTCCATGGGCTCTTATCTTGTTAAGCAGCCTCATGTGTGGCACCTTGTTAAAGGCCTTCTGAAAATCCAAATATACAAAATCCACTGCATCTCCCTTGTCTAGCCTACTGGTAATTTCCTCAAAAAATTGTAATAGGTTTGTCAGGCAGGATTTTCCTTTAAGGAATCCATGCTGAGTTCTGCCTATCTTGTCATATGCCTCCAGGTACTCTGTAACCTCATCCTTGACAATCGACTCCAACAACTTCCCAACCACCGACGTCAAGCTAACAGGTCTATAATTTCCTTTTTGCTTCCTTGCCCCCTTCTTAAATAGCGGAGTGACATTTGCAATTTTCCAGTCCTCCGGAACCATGCCAGAATCTATTGACTTTTGAAAGATGATCGCTAATGCCTCCGCAATCTCCACAGCTACTTCCTTCAGAACACGAGGGTGCATTCCATCTGGTCCAGGAGATTTATTGACCTTTAGCCTATTCAGCTTCCTGAGTACTTTCTCTGTCGTAATTGTGACTGCGCACACTTTTCTTCCCTGCCACCCTTGAGTGTCCGGTATCCTGCTGTCTTCCTCAGTGAAGACTGATGCAAAATACTTGTTCAGTTCCTCTGCCATCTCCTCATCTCCCATTACAATTTCTCCAGTATCATTTTCTATCGGTCCTATATCTACTCTCACCTGTCTTTTACTCTTTATATACTTGAAAAAGCTTTTAGTATCCTCTTCGATATTATTTGCTAGTTTCCTTTCATAGTTAATCTTTTCTCTCTTAATAACCTTCTTGATTTCCTTTTGTAAAGTTTTAAAGACTTCCCGATCCTCTGTCTTCCCACTAATTTTTGCTTCCTTGTATGCCCTCTCCTTAGCTTTAACTTTGGCTTTGACTTCTGTTGTCAACGACGGTTGCATCCTTTTTCCACTCGAAAATTTCTTCTTTTTTGGAATATACCTGTCTTGCACATTCCTCATTTCTCGCATAAACTCCAGCCACTGCTGCTCTGCCGTCTTTCCTGCAGTGTCTCTTTCCAGTCAACTTTGGCCAGTTCCTCTCTCATGCCACTGTAGTTTCCTTTACTCCACTAAACACCGACACATCAGATTTCGGCTTCTCTTTTTCTAATTTCACAGTGAACTCAATCATGTTATGATCACTGCCTCCTAAGGGTTCCTTCACCTCAATCTCTCCAATCACCTCTGGTTCATTACACAATACCCAATCCAGTACAGCCGATCCCCTAGTGGGCTCAACAACAAGCTGTTCTAAAAAGCCATCTCGCAGACATTCTACAAATTCTCTCTCTTGAGATCCAGTGCCGACCTGATTTTTCCAATCTACTCGCATGTTAAAATCCCCCACAATTATCATAACACTGCCCTTCTGACAAGCCTTTTCTATTTCCAGTTGTAATTTGTAGTCCACATCCCTGAAGCTGTTTGGAGGCCTATAAATAACTGCCATCAGGGTCCTTTTACCCCTGCTATTCCTTAGCTCAACCCATAAAGATTCTGCACCTTCCGATCCTATATCACCTCTTTCTAATGATTTAATATCATTTCTTACCAATAAAGCCACGCCTCCCCCTCTGCCTACCTTCCTATCCTTCCGATACACCGTGTATCCTTGGACGTTCAGCTCCCAGAGACATGCATCCTTTAGCCAGGTCTCAGCGATGGCCACACATGGCTTGTACATTCCAAAAATCAATTTAGGTTTGGTCTTGATAGTTTTCAGGGCTTCCTTCATCATGCTGGTAGCTTCCTCTTGGTTTTCACTACTGTCAGCCATGCAAATCCTGGGCGGAGACTCAGGAATACCATCGCACACAGATACAGAAAGACTTTTCAATGCTATTTCTGTAACAGTTTTGTTCGACCAGTCAGGCCCTCAGCTGAACCCCCGAACCTGGAGGTCAGGTGGATCTTTCTTAGTCTGCCCTCTATCCTTTGACATACTTGGCATAGTTGACCCTACTAAGAGCCAAGGCATAAGGTCCTGACTCCAGGCAGCATAGCTCTCCAGGTCACTGATGCATGCAATCATCCAAACCACTTCACAGCTGTGGTCTTCTTAGAAGGAACTCTGTTAAAGGAGCTGTAAAAAATCAAATAAATCGCTGTGTTTATGAGACAATTAGACAGACATATAAATTGTCAAGGCATAGAGGGATATTGAAAGTTCAAAGTAAATTTATTATCAACAGATATGTCACCAAATACTACATTGAGATTGATTTCCCTACAAGCATTCACAGTAGAATGGAGAAAAATGATATAATCATTGAAAAACTGCACACAAAGAATGACCAATGTGAAAAAAAGACAAACTGCGAATAAAAAAACATAAATAAATAAATAAGAAAATCCATAATACTGAGAAGATGAGCCCATAGTTTGTGGAATCGGTTCAGAGATGAGGTGTGTGAAGTCATCGACCCTGGTTCAGGAGCCTGATGGTTGCGGGGTAATAATTGTTCCTGAATCTGGAGGCGTGAGACCTAAGGGTCCTGTCCTGTCCTGTACCTCCCTCCCGATGGGAATAGCGAAGAGAGAGAATGGCATGGATGATACATGCTGCTTTCATGTGGCAGATATGCTCAGTGGTGGGGATCGCCCGGGCTGTGTCCATCACTTTTAGAAGGCTTTTCTGTTCTAGGGCATTGGTGTTTTTATACCAGACCATGATACAAACAATTAGGATACCCTGCACTATGCACCTACAGAATTTTGTCAAAGTTTCAGATGACATGCCAAACTTGCGCAAACTTTGAAGAAAGTAGAAGCACTCCTGTGCCTTATTTGTGATGGCACTTGCGTGCTTGTCCCAGGACACATCTTCTGATATGATACCAGAAAGGAATTTAATGTCATTGACCCTCTTCACCTCTGTTCCCCTAATGCAGACTGGCTCATGGACCTCCGGTTTCCATCTTCTGTAGTCAATTGGGAAAATGGGGTTATTGTAAATGGTTGGTCTGGACATGATGGGCTGAAGGGCCTTTTTCTGTACTGTATAACTCTATGACTGTATGAACGTTCATTTAAAAAGGTTCACTTGAACCACCTTAAGAGCGGGATTCTGGAATCTGCCAATTCTCATTGCAAAATATAATACCATAAATTTATTCTAATGCTCTCATAAATGTCAGTCTTATGTGTTTGCACTCTTAATAGGCTACTTAACATGTTCAGTCTTCTCCATATATCCTCATTATGTTGAAGTGAAGACTTACCTGAATCTCCCACATGCCAATTTTTTTTTTCATTCTCTGGATCTCTCAATTCCAAATAAAATATGTGGTTCAATTGAAAATAGGTTTAAATCAGACCAGGGCAATTTTGCACGCAAATTCTGCCCCTGACTTTTCATCAGGATTTTCATTTGTACAACCCTTTATTTTATTTTCTCACACAAATGCTGCTAAAAGTAGTGCAATGTCCAAAGTCACTGTGATTCTTAAATTTATTCATCTGAAAAGGTATTATTTTTAATAGTTCCATAATGTTTTATGGAAGCTGTTTTCCCTAAAACTGTGCTATTTAATAGGCTAACACAACACACATTTTTGTACTTGCTGAGGCATGTGCCCTCTTGCTATCTTTACACAACCTTTTCAATAAATTCCAAAGTTATTCTCAGTTCTTCAAGCTTTGGGTTAATTCCAGGCTGCTCCTGCTCATTGCTGCTATTTGCTGCATTAGTGAAGTACACCTGAACTTCATCTTCTTTTCATTCAGCCAAAAAGAGTAGTTGTATCAGATAGCGAAATTGCCTTCAGTGGAATTCCCCAGCCTGTCATATTTCTTTAAGATGTAAAAGAAGGCTCTTTGGCCCATTAAGTCTACACTAATCATCAGATACCATCAATACCAATCTTACACTAATCCCATTATATTTTCCCACATTCTCATCAACTTCTCCAAGATCCTACACTCACTTACAAACTAGGGGTAATTTACAGTGGTCAATAAACTTACCAACATGCATACCTTTGGAATGTGGTGGAATCCAGCACACTTGTGGGAATCTCAAGGCGTTACATAGAGAATGTGAAAGTTCCACTCAGCCAGCACCAGAGTTGAGGATTAAAGCTGGTGACCGGCACTGTGAGGCGGCGTTTCTACAAGCTGCAGCTTGTGTCTCCCCTAACAGACTGCATTAATATTCGTTCCTGTGCAGACCTCGAAGTATTCTCTTGCCTAGTTGCAGCCCAGATGAGTCTCCATACCCCTTGTGCCAAAAACAAGCCCTCTGCAACCATTTGTCGCCAGCATCCTCTTTGACTTTCTACCATCAGGCAGGAGACTCCGATGCATAAGAACAAGAACGGTCAGGATGGGAAGCAGTTTCTTCCCTCAGGCCATCAGGCTTCTGAACTCCCAGCTGCATCGCACTCGAAGTGTCACCGGTTAATCTGTTCCGTACCTGGCAATATTTAATTTATGCACTTTAGTTTGTTATTTATATGTGATTCATCTATAGAGTTTCTCCTTGCCTTCATAAGTTCTCATGTGTTATGTGTACTACTGTGCTTTACACCCTGGTTTGGAGAAATGTTATTTCTATGTGCATTATACATTATGTACGTTGTATACGTGTATATAGTTAAATCAGAATCAGGTTTATTATCACCGGCATGTGTCATGAAATTTGTTAACTTAGCAGCAGCAGTTCAATGCATAATATAGAAGAAGAAGGAGAAAGAAGAAAAAAATAATTAAATCAATTACACTATACGTATATCGAATAGATTAAAAATCATGCAAAAACCAGAAATAATATATATTAAAAAAGTGAGGTAGTGTTCACGGGTTCAATATCCATTTAGGAATCTGGATGACAGAGGGGGAGAAGCTGTAGACCTGACCTGACTTGACTTGACCCTGGGAGCACTCTTACACCGTCCCTTTCATCATGCCACATCCATTCATTCAGTAGCAAAACTCCCTTGTAGCTGAAGGGGTGTAGCTTATATTTTGATGTGTCCCTTTAAGAGCTTTCAGCAGAGATCACAAGTGAGATTAATTGCAGCTGTGAATAGTTGCAGTCAGGCAATGGAATACAGAGCCACTGAAACAGACACAGTGAAAGAGAATCCCAACAACACTGCTCTGTTGAGGATCTCGGTTGTTTTAGCACATTTGCAAACAGCTTTAAGGTGACTGACAACACTGCTTTACCACCATTATATGGGAATAAAGCAATTTCTCAGCTTTGACCTTTAGATAGCCTGCTGAGTGCTATCACTAACTCTCACTCAGTAACTGGCCATCCTTACACATTTCACCAGCTATTCCTATTGTACAAAATAGTAACCTATTTTAGAAAATGGATCTGTTGGTACATTTTTTATTGATGTTTTTCCATGGATTCAAAGAAGCAATAGGTTACTATGTTACTTTAGACACTTTATTTTTATATTTACAACACATAGTGGGGATGTAAATCATGGCAGAATGCAGCAGCCCTTCACTCGTGTGAATGTCATCATGAAAAGATAAATCGTTGGTGCTTAGTGAGTGAATGAGTCATGGGGTGTGGTTTTGAAATTAAGGATCAGGAAGATTCAGGTTCAAACATCAATCTGGCTAAGTCAAATGATCTTGCTCTAAAATAAGCTTCAAGGTCCTTGGGGCACAGTTTCCATTTGTAATGGTTACCTCTATTTAAAATCACTAGTAAAGATAGGAAACCACTCAGCTGTGATGACCCATTAGGAGGAATAGCCCACGTCCTCAGACCAAGATATTTTTTGTTGGCAGTTGTGTTGTAACAGAATTTTACTTGCTTGACTGATGTGGCACTGCTTCCAGCTAATTCCAGGAATGGGTCTAATTTAAATTTTACTGATGGCCACTGGTCACCCAGCATGATTCCTGATGGAAAATTCCTGTCATTGGCCTTTGGCATGTCCAATAGTAGATTGCTTGGCAATGTGATCTTGGCCAACACATGCTTCATATAATGTGCCAGATTAAATGAAAATTGACAATTTTGCAATAAATCAATGAGCCTGTATTTAATTTTTAATATATTTCTAAAGGCTAAATGAATTGTTAGTACCTTTTTGCATAGAGATAATCCCTACATCTCATCGATGTGACAGTATTTACGGACAAGATAGCATCATGACATGTGGTTACTAAAGCAACACACACAAAATGCTGGTGGAACGCAGCAGGCCAGACAGCATCCATAGGAAGAAGCACAGTCGGGTCTCAGCCCGAAACGTCAACTGTGTTTCTTCCTATGGATGCTGTCTGTCCTGCTGCATTCCACCAGCATTTTGTGTGTGTTGCTTGAATTTCCAGCATCTGCAGATTTCCTCATGTTTATGTGGTTATTAAAGCTTATTTGCCTGTTTTTAGGTAGTTATTTCAAAGATCTAGGAAAAATAGGACTGTAAGATGGCTCTAAGAACAGAAATATGCAGAAATCTAGCATGATGGGTCCCCAGTCATTTTTCTGCCCCAGAATTACTCAAGGAAACCAATAGGGAGAAAAGTTTCTCTTTGAATGTCTAGACTAAGATATGAAGAATGTACATTTGGGCAAAGCCCAAGAAGGCTTCTGGAAATTCTGAAAACGTACTCCAGCAAAAATCACAACCTTTGCGGAGAGAATTTTAAGAAGAAAATTTCCTCCATTTTTTGTTGTCTTGGTACCAATATGAATATAATGTATAGATCAATTACAATAAATTTAGGACAACGTAAATAAGGATTCGATATTAAATGAATATAAGATCATAAGAAATGTGAGCAGTATTTGGCCTGTCATCCCTTACTTTCAAAATGATTGTGGTTGATCTTTCACCCCAGTACCACTTAAAAACCATAGAAACCATAGAAAAACTACAGCACAGAAACAGGCCTTTTGACCCTTCTTGGGTGTGCCGAACCATTTTCTGCCTAGTCCCACTGACCTGCACAAGGACCATATCCCTCCATACACCTCCCATCCATGTATCTGTCCAATTTATTCTTAAATGTTAAAAAAAGTCCACATTTACCACCTCGTTCATTCCACACTCCCACCACTCTCCATGTGAAGAAGCCCCCCTAATGTTCCCTTTAAACTTTTCCTCCTTCACCCTTCACCCATGTCCTCTGGTTTTTTGTACAGGCGATGTTTCAGGCCAAGACCCTTCGTCAGGACTAACTGAAGGAAGAGTTAGTAAGAGATCTGAAAGTGGGAGGGGGAGTCTCCCTCTCCCCCTCCCACTTTCAAATCTCTTACTAACTCTTCCTTCCCCTCCCACTTTCAAATCTCTTACTAACTCTTCCTTCAGTTAGTCCTGACGAAGGGTCTCGGCCTGAAACGTCGACTGTACCTCTTCCTAGTGATGCTGCCTGGCCTGCTGCGTTCACCAGCAACTTTGATGTGTGTTGCTTGAATTTCCAGCATCTGCAGAATTCCTGTTGTTTTTCTCTGTTTTTTTTCTCCCCTTGCCTCAGTGGAAAAAGCCTGCTTGCCTTCACTCTATCTATACGCATCATAATTTTATATACCTCTATCAAATCTCCCCTCATTCTTCTACGCTCCAGGGAATAAAGTCCTAACCTATTCAACCTTTCTCTGTAACTGAATTTCTCAAGTCCCGGCAACATCCTTGTAAACCTTCTCTGCACTCTTTCAACCTTATTTATATCCTTCCTGTAATTCGCTGACCAAAACTGAACACAATACTCCAGATCTGGCCTCACCAATGCCTTATACAACCTCATCATAACATTCCAGCTCTTATACTCAATACTTTGATTAATAAAGCCCAATGTACCAAAAGCTATCTTTACGACCCTATCTACCTGTGACACTACTTTTAGGGAATTTTGTATCTGTATTCCCAGATCCCTCTGTTCTACTGCACTCCTCAGTGCCTTACCATTTACTCTGTATGTTCTACCTCGGTTTGTCCTTCCAAAGTGCAATACCTCACACTTGTCTGTGTTAAACTCCATCTGCCATTTTTCAGCCCATTTTTCCAGCTGCTCCATATCCCTCTGCAAGCTTTGAAAATCTTCCTCACTGTCCACTACACCACCAATCATCAGCAAATTTGCTGATCCAATTTACCACATTATCATCCAGATCATTGATATAGATGACAAATAACAATGGACCCAGCACTGATCCCTGTGGCACACCACTAGTCACAGGCCTCCACTCAGAGAAGCAATTCTCTACTACCACTCTTTGGCTTCTTCCATTGAGCCAATATCTAATCCAGTTTACCACCTCTCCATGTATACCTAGCGACTGAATTTTCCTAACTAACCTCCCATGCGGGACCTTGTCAAAGGCCTTACTAACTTTGCTAACAAATTCTCTGATTCCCTTCATAAACAAGCATCTGTTGACTCTGACTTGAACATGTTTAGTGACTGACTCTCTGAAGGCCTGCAATTCAAGTGGAGGATTCCAAAGATTTCTCACCTGTGGATGAAGAAATTTCTTCTCATTTCAATATGGAATAATTGACCCTTAAATTTGAAACTGATCCCTGATTCCAGTAATCCCACCCAGGGTAAACAGTATCCCTGGATCCATCCTGTTCATAAGGGGTGTATTTAAACCCTCTTGCAATAATGTCCAAACTATTGTTTCCTTTCCCGATTGTTTTATGTACCTGAATGCTAATGTTCCGTGATTCATAAGGCTCTGAACACCAGCACCTTCCAAAGCTCGCTATTTAAAGCAAATCATGCTTTCCTATTTCCTACAAGTGCTCTAAGATTATTTTCCACATGCCATGCCCTCATCCATTCACTGAACATGACTATATCTTCCTGACACGTTTCTGCAACCTCTTCTTGTGACATATCTTAAGCAATTTTGGAAATAGTACAGTTGGATCCCTTATCCAAATTATTGCTATAAATTGTAAATATTAGAGTTCCAACAGTAATCTCTATGGCATTAGACACAGCCTTCCAACTCAAAAGTGACCCATTTAGCCCGGTTCTTGTATTATAACATTAACAAATCCTGTTGATGTCAGTATATTACCCCTGCCTAATTTTAACCCATGTAATTCATTGTAATAAACCTTACTGAAAGTATTTTGAAAATACATCTAATAGTTTCCCCCATGTTCTGTGGAGTAAAACATCAAAAACTCTTTGCAAACAGGATTTCCCTTTCATAAATCTTTTTGAAATGAACAATCATATTAATATTTCCAAAATGCTCCATTACTATTCACTTAAGAATGAATCTTAGCATTTTCCTGTTTGATGTCAGACTAAATAGGTTATAAATTTGCTCTTTCCTTGCTCCCTCCTTTTTAAATTGTGAGATTGTATTTGCTAATCTGAATCTGTGAGAATTGTTCTAGAACTGATGGAATTTTAGAAGATGACAAGCAGTGCAGCCACTACTTCCATTGTCACCTGCTTCAAAATCTTATGACACAGGGCATTAGCTCCTAAGAATTTAAGGGCTATCAATTCTATTAATGTCTTCCATATTATTTTTACAAACTTTTTTTTTTCAACTCATTATTCTCTGTAGAGCTGTTGTTCACAATTTCTCATTTTTAATGGCTGCTGTCAACAGACACACTATGTTTAGCTTATTTTATATTTTGTTTCTTTTATTGCCATTCTTACGGTCTCATTTTATGTTTCTCACTAGATTACTTTTATATTCTATCTTTCCTTTCCATATCAACATCTTGGTCTTCCTTCGCCAAATTCTGAAGTTTTTTCAATCCTCTTACAAGCCTTTTCCTTTGATCTAATACCAATTTCTAATTAACAAGACAGATTCTGCTGATGTTGGAAATTCAAAGTAACATACACAAAATGCTGGATGAACTCAGCAGGTTTGGCAGCATCTGTGGAAAGAAGTAAAGAGTCAACATTTCAAGCTGAGACCCTTCAGGGTTTTCTTTAGCATTTTGTGCAAGTTACAAATTTCTCCTTGTCTATAATTGAGCTGTTTTTAATGTTTGAGATTTTACGCCCAGGGATATACATTTGTTATAAACCACATATTATTTGAATGTCAGTCACTGTTTGTTCACTGCTGTTTACCACATGCACCATAATCAACTTAGGTTTTTGCGTTTGTGGTTTGCTTTGTTTATATTTACGACCTGATTTCATATTGAACTAAACCATCATAAGTATTTCTGTAAAATTTTATCTGGCCAAGTTGATTCTACTTACTGGATTTTGGAGTGGAGCTCCATAACTCTCTGCCATTTTAATTCAATACTTTATTATTAGGATGATCCCCTTCTTTTTTATTTTGCCTGTCTCTTGTAAAAGTTAAGAATCCTGGAATATTTAAGTTGGTAAATTGGTTTAAAATTGTTACATGTACCAAAGTATAGTGAAACATTTGTCTTGTATATCATTCACACAGATCAATTCATTACACTAGCCCTTTGAGGCAGTACAAGGTAAAAGAATAAAGCAGAGCAAAATAAAGTGTTATAATTGCAGAGAAGGTGCTGTGCACGTAGACAATAAGGTACAAGGCCATAGCAAAGTAGATTGCGAGGTGAAGAGTCCATCCTATGGTATTCAATAGCTGTCCTTGTGCTTGGTAGTACATGCTTTCAGGCTTCTCCTCCTCAATGTGAGAGAGGCGAAGAAGAGAGAATGTCAGGGATGTGTCTGTGTGTTTGGGGGGGGGGTGTCTTTGATTATGTTTGCTGCTTTATCGAGGCAGTAAGAACTGTAGACAGAAACCTACAGATGTTCATTCCTAGGAGCCTGAAGCTCTCAACCCTCCTAACCTCAACATCGTTGATGTAAACAGAAGCATGTGTACCTCCAGCCCTCCCTTCCCTAAAGCCAGTGATAAGCTCTTTTGTTTTGCTGATTTTGAGGTAAAGATTGTTGTTAATAACACCATGTCACGAGCTTTTCCTGCACTTTATCCTGTACTTCCTGGACTCATTATTATTTGAATTATGGTCCACTACCGTGGTATCATCTACAAATTTGTGCATGGAATTAGAACACAGTATGATCACACAGTTGTGAGTGCATCTGGATTTGAGTGGGGTCTGATGATGCAGTCTTGTGGGGCACCGGTGCTGGGAATAATTACGGAGGAGATGTTGCTACCGATCCTTACTGATTGTGGTCTGTTGGTCAAGTTGCAAAGGGAAGTGTTGAATCCCAGGAATAGGAATTTGGAGATGAGTTTGATTGGAAATAGAGTATTGAAGGTGGAGCTGCAGTCAATAAAAATAGTCTAACTTCGGTGTCTTTACTGTCCAGGTGCTTCAGAAATGAGTATAGAGCCAGAAAGGTGGAGTCTTCAATAGGCCTCTTTCAGCAGTAAGCGAATAGTAGTGGGTTGAGGTTGCCTGGGAGGCTGGAGTTAACGCATGCCATGACCAGCCTCTGAAACACTTCATGATTAATTATCAATTAGGTAACTTTGTAACCTATAGTACTGCGCAAAAGTCTTAGGCTAGGATGTCTAAAACTTTTGCACAGTACTATATTTGTCAACGTGGAGCAGGGAGCAAGTTTGTATGTCTGGCAGGAGCAAAGAATGTTAGGAGTGCCACGTGAGGGGTGTGGGACAGGTGGCAGAGAAAGAGTGCCAGGGCAGAGGGTAGCGTGGGTGCAGACACTCCGAGTCCTGAGACACCAGGAAAGGTCATTTGATTCCAAACAATTGGTTTATTGATCATTACACAATGTCTCTCTGGTGCTTCCCACTCCTTCCCCTCTCCCTTCCCCTTTTCCCAAGCATGATTCCCCTCTCCCTGCCCCCTTCCCACTCTCAGTCCTTAGTCAGTCCTTAGTGGAGATCCATATCAGAATTAGGTTTATGATAACTCACATATGTCATGAAGTTGTTCTTTTCTAGGCAGCCATGCAGTGCAATATATAAAATTACTACAGTACTGTAGTAAAAGTCTTAGGCACTCTAGCTATATATATGTGTGCCCAAGACTTTTGCACAGTACTGTAGATTCATTAATGATTTGGAGACAAGACTGTATGCCTTTGTTTAGATTTGTACTATTAATTTATCTATCATTATTATGAGTGTTGTGCATACAGATATCGTTTTTTTGCTGTTTTTAAGTTATTACCTCCTCTTAACAAACTCTGGTTATGCTACTGGGCCTTATCATTCTGTTCTTTCTCTTTTAATTTTCTAAATTCCCCTCACCAGAACTCTCCCAAACACTATTTAGCTAAAAGTCTTTATCTACAGCCCCATTTATTGATTATGGCTTGAGGATGGCAGTCTGCAAAATGTTAAAAATGGTTTGCTGCAGGTCAAATTTCTTCAGTTTGATTTGCTCCTCAGCCAGCTTCATAATTTCACCATTGCTAGACACCACAGATCCCCTGGGAATACTGGGGAGACTATTAGCATTCATCAGTATGGAGGGCAGTAAATGCTTTGGGAAAACCGACTTGTCCAGTTAAACATGGGAATCCAGAAGCTGCTGCCAGGAAATCCCTGTTCCTCCACTGGATGTAGTCTCAGTGCAGTAAGCTGCATTGAAAGCAAAAATTACTAAGACATTAAGTTTCTAATAAATCATTCTTGCTGTAAAATCATTGTAATGTATTACATATTGTTAAATGAGGTGTAATTAAGTTTTTTATGTCTCATAATCATTGCTGAACAACCTCCTAGTTGTGAAAATTTGATTTTGTATGTTTGGATTTTCTTTCCCTCAGTATAAGGGAATGAAAACTCAACTATATAAAGGCTTTGAGTGGGTTTCCTATCTTAGGCAAATGCTGGCTGGTGGCGTAGTGGCATCAGCACCGGACTTCGGAGTGAAGGCTCCAGAGTTTGAATCCAGCCGGCTCCATTGCATGCTTTCCATCCGTGCTGGGTTGAGCGTCGAGCTAGCAACTTGACCTTGTAAAAATATGCAATCCTGCTAAAAAAAAAGCACTGTCATAGCGGTGTCCTGATGACTCCACTCGGAGTTAAAGGCTTCCTTCTTCTTCTATCTTAGGCAGGGGTACTGAATAAAAAAGTCAGCACATTATGTTGCAGTTGTACAAGACAGAGTTTAGGCTACTCTTGGAATATCACTTGCAGTGTCGAAAGGATGTGGTAAGTGCTGGAAAGAGTGCAGAAGAGATTCATCAGGATTTATCCTGGATTGGAGAGCTTTAGTTACAAGGGGAGAATGAATATGCTGGGATTCTTCACATTGGAGCACAGGAGGTTGATGGGTAACCTTGCAGAGATTTATAAAATTATGAAGGGGATAGATAGGATAGCTAGCCACAGTCTTTTTCCAAGGTCAGAGGGGCCTGAAACTGGTGAACCCAGGTTAGGGATGAGAGGGAAAATAATTAAAAGAGAGCTGGGTAGTAGGTTTTTCACCTGGAACAGACTATCAGAAGGGATGGTAGAGACAGGTACACCACAGCATTTAAAAGGCAGTTTACAAGTGTATGGATAGGATTGAAATAGAGTGGGAATAGAAGAAGAGGAGAGGGGGAGGGGATTTTTTTTTACCAGAAGGAGAAACTGATTTTCATGCCATCAGGTTGGAGACTACCCAGACAGAACATAAGGTGTTGCTCCTCCACCTTGAGAGTGGTCTTATCGTGGCACAAGAGGAGGCCATGGACCAACATGTCAGAATGGGAATGGGAGTCGGAATTGAAATGTTTGGCCAGAGAAGTCCTGCTTTTGGCGGATGGAGCAGAAAAGCACGATGAAGTATCGGCTCCAGTTTATGATGGATCTTACCAAAACATTTCGATTGGCTGGAGTATGTCAAAGTAGTATCTCTGATTGAAGAGGAATCCTGAGACACTGGAGCCAAACACAAATGAGTAAAAAGCAAAACAATATTTCTAGTTGACTGTTTAATATATATTCCAAAGATACTAATTGCCCAAATAATGTTTTCATCAATGAGATGAAAATTGAACTTTTGTGTAAGATTGTTTGTGATCTAACATAATTAGTGCATATGTTTCATATGTTTGATATAATTTTACCACTTTGACAGTTTGATTTTCTGACGTTCTATGATTATTGCTGCCAAAATGATAAAGGTGAATAATTTGATTCTAGATTTTGGAACCTTTATTGATAGTGTGATTCAAGTTTATGAATTTATTTATTGTATATGTCACAATGGTATGATCATGTGGATTTAAGGATCCATTGATAAAAGTATTCTACGATGTGATCAGTTGTTAATTGGGTCTCTGTTATTTTGCAGCTTTCTCTTCTTCCATATGTTGGTCCTTGTGTACAAGAAAGCTCAATGGATTATAACATTAGTCTGATATACAAGGACTTGCTTGAGTTAAAGCTTAAAAATAAGATGTCTGATTCTTTCAGCGAAGTGTAATCCCGATCTTTAGTGATCAGAACTGGAAGCCTTGACTGTTCACCTTTCATATAAAAACACAGCTAAATGTTGATGTTTCTGGGGTTTGTTTTAAATTGTGTTTCTGAATATTTCAGATTAGGAAATACAGTGCAATATGCAGGTAAAAGTTTAGACCTTTGATCAGTCTGGCTATTTATCAGGAAGGAAGTGGAATTCATGAGGGCTGTAGTTATTGTAAAAGATAAATGTAATTCTATCTAGCTTTTGTTTTGTTTTAGAACTATCAATGAAATCAAAACTTCCTAAAAAAAATGGCAGTTTGTGTAAAATATACTTGCAGTATCAGCACCAAGTAATTGAGCAGTTTTCGCCTTAACTGAAAGCTTTTATAGTAAATCCAAAGATGATCAAAAGAAAGGCACTATTTCTAAAACAAAAGACAGCACGACATCATTAAATGTTGGGCCTGAGCTTTGTGGAAGTTGCCAGCAGATCTCCATCACACGGCTGGCATTTATATACAACATCCCTTGCAAATGTCCACAAGCTCAAGACTCTCACAAGAATGCACATGTCCCAAACTTGCTGGTCAGGCTGAAATGGTGACTTGCTAGCTCTACTCACAGATGAACTGC
This sequence comes from Mobula birostris, assembly GCF_030028105.1. Lineage (NCBI taxonomy): Eukaryota > Metazoa > Chordata > Chondrichthyes > Myliobatiformes > Myliobatidae > Mobula > Mobula birostris. Next base: position 61,316,641 of record NC_092381.1, on the reverse strand, counting down.
ACCCGAGGGTTCTGAAAGAAGTAGCGTTAGAGATTATGGTGGCATTAGAAATGATCTTTTAAAAATCATTGGATTCTGGCATAGTGCCAGAGGACTGGAAAATTGCAAATATTATTCCACTCTTTAAGAAAGGAGCAAGGCAGCAGGTCAGAAAGTTAGCCTGACCTCAGTGGTTGGGAAGATGTTAGAGTCAATTGTTAAGGATGAGGTGATGGATTACTTGGTGACACAGGACAAGATAGTACAAAGTCAGCATGGTTTCCTTCGGGGGAAATCCTGCCTGACAAACCGATTGGAATTCTTTGAGATTAGTAGTAGGATGGATAAAGGGAATGCAGTGGATGTTGTATATTTGGACTTACAGAAGGCAGTTGACAAGGTACCACACATGAACCTGCTTACCAAGTTAAGAGCCCATGGTATTACAGGAAAGTTACTAACATGGTTAGAGCATTGGCTGATTGGTAGGAGGCAGTGAGTGGGAATAAAAGGGTCCTTTTCTGGTTGGCTGCCAGTGACTAGTGGCGTTCTGCAGGGGTCGGTGTTGGGACCACTTCTTTTTATGCTGTATATAAATGATTTAGATGATGGAATAGATGGCTTTGTTGCCAAGTTTGCAAATGATACAAGGATTGGTGGAGGGGCAGGTAGAGTTGAGGAAACAAATAGGATGCAGAAGGACTTAGACAGATTAGGAGCATGGACAAGAAAGTGGCAAATGAAATATAGTGTTGGAAAATGCATGGTCATGCACTTTGGTAGTAGAAATAAATGTGCAGACTATTATCTAAACGGGGAGAAAATCCAAAAATCTGAGATGCAAAGGGACTTGGGAGTCCTTGTGCAGAACACTCTGAAGGTTAAATTGCAGGTTGAGTCATTGGTGAGGAAGGCAAATGCCTTGTTAGTGTTCGTTTCAAGTGGTCAGAATATAAGAGCAAGGATGTGATGCTGAGGCTTTATAAGGCACTGGTGAGGCCTCACCTTGAGTATTTAAACAGTTTTGGGCCCCTCATCTTAGAAAAGAATGAAAGGGTTATCATACGAGGAATGTCTGATGGCTCTGGGTCTGTACTCGCTGGAATTCAGATGGATGAGGGGGGATCTCTTTGTAGAGGAGCACTTTGGTTCTAGTGATCATAACACCATTAGTTTCAACTTGATCATGGACAAGGATGGATCTGGTCCTAGGGTTGAGGTTCTGAACTGGAAGAAGGCCAAATTTGAAGAAATGAGAAAGAATCTAAAAAGTGTGGATTGGGACAGGTTGTTCTCTGGCAAGGATGTGATCGGTAAGTAGGAAGCCTTCAAAGGGGAAATTTTGAGAGTGCAGAGCTTGTATGTTCCTGTCAGGGTTAAAGGCAAAGTGAATAGGAATAAGGAACCTTGGTTCTCAAGGATATTTCAACTCTGATAAAGAAGAAGAGAGAGTTGTATGACATGTATAGGAAACAAGGAGTAAATAAGGTGATTGAGGAGTATAAAAAGTGCAAGAAAATACTTAAGAAAGAAATCAGGAGGGCTAAAAGAAGACATGAGGTTGCCTTGGCAGTCAAAGTGAAGGATAATCCAAAGAGCTTTTACAGGTATATTAAGAGTAAAAGGATTGTAAGGGATAAAATTGGTCCTCTTGAAGATCAGAGTGGTTGGCTATGTGCGGAACCAAAAGAAATGGGGGAGATCTTAAATGGGTTTTTTGCGTCTGTATTTACTAAGGAAATTGGCATGAAGTCTATGGAATTAAGGGAAACAAGTAGTGAGATCCTGGAAACTGTACAGATTGAAAAGGAGGAGGTGCTTGCTATCTTGAGGCAAATTAAAGTGGATAAATCCCCAGGACCTGACAGGGTGATCCCTTGGACCTTGAAGGAGACTAGTGTTGAAATTGCAGGGGCACTGGCAGATATATACGGGTGAGGTGCCGGAGGATTGGAGAGTGGCTCATGTTGTTCCATTGTTTAAAAAAGAATCGAAAAGTAATCTGGGAAATTATAGGCTGGTAAGTTTGACGTCGGTAGTGGGTAAGTTATTGGAGGGAGTACTAAGAGACAGAATCTACAGGTATTTGGATAGACAGGGACTTATTAGGGAGAGTCAACATGGCTTTGTGCGTAGTAGTTCATGTTTAACCAATCTATTGGAGTTTTTCGAGGAGGTTACCAGGAAAGTGGATGAAGGGAAGGCAGTGGATGTTGTCTACATGGACTTCAGTAAGGCCTTTGACAAGGTCCCGCATGGGAGGTTAGTTAGGAAAGTTCAGATGCTAGGTATACATGGAGAGGTGGTAAATTGGATTAGACATTGGCTCAATGGAAGAAGCCACAGAGTGGTAGTAGAGGATTGCTTCTCAGAATGGAGGCCTGTGACTAGTGGTGTGCCACAGGGATCAGTGCTGGGTCCATTGTTATTTGTCATCTATATCAATGATCTGGATGATAATGTGGTAAATTGGATTAGCAAATTTGCTGATGATACAAAGATTGGGGGTGTAGTGGACAGTGAGGAAGGTTTTCAGAGCCTGCAGAGGAACTTGGACCAGCTGGAAAAATGGCAGATGGAGTTTAATACAGACAAGTGTGAGGTATTGCGCTTTGGAAGGACAAACCAAGGTAGAACATACAGGGTAAATGGTAAGGCACTGAGGAGTGCAGTAGAACAGAGGGATCTGGGAATACAGATACAAAATTCCCTAAAAGTGGCATCACAGATAGATAGGGTCGTAAAGAGAGCTTTTGGTTCATTGGCCCTTATTAATCAAAGTATTGAGTATAAGAGCTGGAATGTTATGATGAGGTTGTATAAGGCATTGGTGAGGCTGAATCTGGAGTATTGTGTTCAGGTTTGGTCACCAAATTACAGGAAGGATATTAATAAGGTTGAAAGAGTGCAGAGAAGGTTTATAAGGATGTTGCTGGGACTTGAGAAACTCAGTTACAGAGAAAGGTTGAATAAGTTAGGACTTTATTCCCTGGAGCATAGAAGAATGAGGGGAGATTTGATAGAGGTATGTAAGATTACGATGGGTATGGATAGAGTGAATGCAAGCGGGCTTTTTTCACTGAGGCAAGGGGAGAAAAAAACCAGAGGACATGGGTTAAGGGTGAAGGGGGATAAGATTAAAGGGAACATAAGGGGGAGCTTCTTCACTCAGAGTGGTGGGAGTGTGGAATGAGCTGCCAAACGAGGTGGTAAGTGTGGGTTCTTTTTTAACATTTAAGAATAAATTGGACAGATACATGGATGAGAGGTGTATGGAAGGATATGGTCCGTGTGCAGGTCAGTGGGACTAGGCAGAAAATAGTTCAGCCCAGCCAAGAAGGGCCAAAAGGCCTGTTTCTGTGCGGTAGTTTTTCTCTGGTTTTCTATGGTTTTTCTATCTCATTGAGACCTTTCAAATGTTGAAAGGCCGAAACAGGGGGGATGTGGAAAGGATGTTTCCTATAGTGGGAGAGTCAAGGACAAGAGGGCACAGCCTCAGGATAGATGGGCGCCCTTTTAAAACAGAGATGCGGAGAAATTTCTTTAGCCAAAGGGTGGTGAATTTGTGGAATTCGTTGCCACGTGCACCTTGGAGGCCAGATTGTTGGGTGTATTTAAGGCAGAGATTGATAGGTTCTTGATTGAACATGGCATCAAAGGTTATGGGGAGAAGGCCGAGGAGTGGAGCTGCGGAGGAGAAGGAAAAAGGATCAGTCATGATTGAATGGCAGAGCAGACTTGATGGGCCAGATAGCCTAATTCTGCTCCTATGTCTTATGGTCTAAGTTGTAGGTTATTCTACCAATAAAAGAGAAGTTTCAGATGAGCCTGAAATTTGCATTGATCACGTGATTACAATCAAGTTTTCTTACTTCTCTGACCAGATCACCGAAAGTAGCTCAAATTTAATTGACTCTAACATTGAAGTAATTCAACATCTCATAATCAACTAAGTTATTTGATATATGATCAACAATACCCCAAGGTATTTTTAACCAGTTAGCCTGACCTTAAAGGTCAACAAAGGAAAGTCTTTCACAATTTTAGATTACCCAAAAGCACATTACAGGCATTCTTTGCATATTTACTGTTATAATGCAGAAAATTGGCAGATAGGTTGCACATAATTATTTGGCAAGAAAATATCTGTTATTCATTGAAGTACAATCTATCACTGCATCTTTGGGATTCACTAAAGAGAGCAGAGTTTACAGCACTGAAAACTGAACTGACAATATACCTGCCAAGGTTGCAAAATAATCACATACCATTCTCAATAAACATGCAGCACAATGTCCCATGGGTGGAAAAAGCAATGAAAGGTTTACCAGTGCTCTGTGGTTACAGGTTGCATTATTTCAGCTGATTATATTCAAGCAGTGCCTGGTTGTACACAACAAGCAATTACACCTTGGTGACTGACAATCTCTGCACCAGATCCCTGGACATGGGTGACACTTCTGATTATAGTTTGATAGATTTTCACAGATGCAAGCCATCTATCTGATTTAAGAACTAATACAAGAGTAGAGATTTAAAGATCAAGAGCTGAAAGATTGGCTTTATTTGTCACCTGCTCGAGAAAACAAGACAGTGTAATGTGTTGTTGGCATTAAATCAAATCAGCGAGGGTTGTGCTGGGCACCCTGCAAGTGTTGCCATACTTCCAACCCCAGCAATAGCATACTCTCAACTCACTTGCCCTAACTGTACATCTTTGGAATATGGGAGGAAACCAGAGCTCCTGGAGGAACCCCATGTTGCCACGGGGAGAACATACAAACTCCTTACAGATGGCAGTGGGAATTGAACCCAATATTACAGCTGATTGTCATGAAATATTAAATACTAATTTCAAAATAGTGCTTCTTTAGCCATTAAAGGAATATTTGTTTAACTAAGATTTCAGTGGATTATGAAATAATGATGGATTAATCAAAATCAAATAACATTAATTGTGAAAAACAAACTGACGTCCATTATTAAATTGTATAGATGTAATTTACTCAGACTTTATGTCCAGATTATAAAAGATCTGTGAGGAAATGAATCATGTTTTCCAGAGGTGATGTTATGAACCCATATTGTCAGAGCGCAGTGTGGCGCAGCTGGGTCAGATTAGTCGAGGACCTTGGGATTTAGAAAATTGAGTGTTAAGGCATTTACTTTTATATGCTTCAGTGAACAAGTTGACAATATCTTGGAGCTTGGCTTCTGAAAGTGCACAAACACAAGCAGACTGCGAACTGTAGCTTGACCACTACCATTCCTTTAATGGTTAATGTGCCTCTAAGAAGCACTATTTTAAAATTAATATTTCATATTTCATGCCAATAAGCTGTAAGATTGGGCAATCTTGATTCTGGAGTGTTTTGGCACAGTCCTCAAAGTTACCTCCAGTTCCACTGGAAGTTTGTTGAAGGTAAGGTTACGAAGATTGAATAGAGTATTTGACTGGATGCCTCTTCACTTTAAGAACTGACAATATTTCAAGTGTGTCTCATTATCTGTTATTATCTTAACCTCTTTTGTTATTGCCTCCACTCTTCCAGTTTACTGGCAGCATTCTCTGCTCGAGTGAAACCAGATGCAACATAGTTATTTAACTTCACTGCCACAGCCCTTGCTTCCACAAGATAACTTCTTTTTGATCCTTATTGCAGACTATGGATGAGATTTCATATAAACTATATTCAATGTCTAATCTGCACAAAGGGATTAAAATCTTGATTACAAGACAAAGAAGCAATTTTCTTCCCCCAATGTTGAACACTTCCATGTGAGTTGTTGAAAATATCCAGACCCTACCCAGTACGTTTTTTGGCATTAATTTCATGATGATAATTTTGTGAAATCCTGGAAAATTAAAAAAAAAACTTTAATTTTGTTATGTGGAATTAATTCTTCCAGCCGCATTGGCTGTGGTTTAACCTCCAAATATTGATGGACTCTGCCAAGTTTAAAGCTGATTTTAGCTAATTAAGAGCTGTTTAAATGGTTGCTCATATTTCCAAAATGATGATGTGAACCAGAGGGTAGAAGAAATAATATAAGTAAATTATTTTAGGGTTAATTTTCACAAAGAGTAGGAGTCAAGATAAGTTAGATTTGATGAGCTATAAGAAAGAAGAAATAGACCTGGGAAGGTGGGAGGAATTTGGATAACTTGGCAAGCACAATTTAAGTTTTTGCTTTGTGAAATTAGAGTAATCTTTTAAAAAATACAAAAGAAGCTGAAATATTGTGACCCATTTTATTTTTCAATTTGTGATGAAGAGACAGCAATTGATGTTAATTTTACTTAAAGATTTCAATAAAAATAATGGACAATTTTCAACCCAAAATATTGACATTCAACCGCCACCCCCCCACACACACATTCTACTGTGTTCCACCTGATTGTTTGTTGCTCCCGATTTCAGTACCTGTAGTCTCTTGAGTCTGTAAACAAAAATTAAGCTGTAGCGTGCTGGTCCTGATTATCTCGCTGTTACTTGTGCATGTACTTCTCTGCTCATGGTCCGACGGCCTTTCTTGCTAGCCTGCAGCATTATTGCCTCCAGTGGCAAAGTCAGAATCATAAAGCGGATTCTGCATTGTCGGAGAGAGCTAGCAGTTCAGCAGGCATGTATGGAGTTTAAGGTACACATGATATAAATGTAAAGGAACAAAGGAAGGGGAAGGGCAGGATTGGGTAGGCACTGAGAAAGAGAATGCCCTAGAAAAGTCAAGAATGAAATCTGTGAGCTTTGTGCCCAGTCCACTTCCCCAATAGGCAAGACTTCACATGTATCACACTCAAATAAATCAGGCATAAATAACTTCATATTTTAGGCAAAGAGGGCTCTGAGTAAAATGCACTCTAATCCAGCAACTAATCCTAGATGCTTCACACACATAGCATTTTTAGTGCATGCAGGTAGGCACAACAAAAGGGCTGTTTCCAACGAAGCGTTTTCAATAAGGTTGCATGTCTAAATAAATACTTATCAAGTACTTGTAAAAATGGGATTTAATTGCAAGTGAAATTATTATTTTCTTTCACATGTATATTTATGTATATTGTATATAAATATTATAAAAATTCACCACACAAGGAACTCTTCAGACTTTGGAGATTTTGATTGTTTGGGTTTTCACAATTCTGTCTGTCAAGTTGTGTGAAGTGTGAGCTGATAATGGGTGCAGGTGTGGCAATAAGTTTGTCACTTGATCAGCATTGAGAAATACTCATACGAAAGTGTAAATGGGAGTGAGTTAATATCAAGTCAAAGTAGATTTATTATCAAAGTACATATATGTTACCATATCCAACCCTAAGATTTGTTTACTTGTGGGCATACGCAATAAATCTATAGAATAATAACCATAACAGAATCAATTTAAGACCGTTCAACTAGAGTGTTCGACCAGAGTGCAGAAGACAACAAACTGTGCAAATACAAAAAGAAGAAATAACAATAATAAATAAATAAGCAATAAATATCGCAAATATGAGATGAAGATTCCTTGAAAGGGAATCCATTTGTTGTGGGAGCATTTGAATGATGGAGTAAATGAAGTTGAGTGAAGTTATTACTTTTGGTTTAAGATCCTGACGGCTGAGAGGTAGTAACTGTTTCTGAACCTAATTGTGTGAGTCCTGAGGCTCTTGTACCTTCTTTCTAGATAGATAGATATACTTTATTGATCCCGAGGGAAATTGGGTTTCGTTACAGCCGCACCAACCAAGAAAAGAGCATAAATATAGGAATACAAGAACCACAAACAATCAAACAACAAAATGCAAACTATGCTAGATGGAAATAAGTTTCTAATGGCAGCAGTGAGAAGAGAGCATGTCCTGGTGTTTGGGGTCCCTGATGATGGATGCTGTTTTCCTGTGACAGTGTTTCATGTAGATGTGCTCAGTGGTTGGGAGGGTGTCACCATGATGAACTGGGTTGTGTCCACTACTTTTTGTAGGATTTTTCATTCAAGGGCATTGGTGTTTCCATTCCCAGGCTGTGATGGACTCTCCACTGCACATCTATGGAAGATTGACAGTTCTAGATGTCATGCTGAATTTTCGCAAACTCCTTAGGAAGTCGAGATGCTGCTATACTTTCTTCATAATTGCACTTACATGCTGGGTCGCCCAGGACGGGTCTTCTGAAATAATAAAACCTAGGAATTTAAAATTACTGACCCTCTCCACCTCTGATCCTCCAATGAGGACTGGCTGATGAATCTCTGGTTTTCCTCTCCTGAAATATATAATCAGCTCCTTGTCTTGGTGATATTGTATGGCAATGTAATTTTGGTGGAAACATACATAACTCACAACCACTGGCATTGAGTTGGGGTTCACTTTAAGCAGCTGGTCTGACATGAAAATATAATTATGTAAAGGACTTTTACTGCGCTGTGTGTTCAGTTTCTTGGAGTTTAGTAAATGAGCTGTTGTGGTTTTTCTTAAGCATTAAATGCCTCACATCATTTTGTGTGTGAAAACCTACAACATTGAGTAAGAAGTTGTTGTTATGACACCACTCAGCCAGGTTTTCAATCTCCTTCCTATATGCTGATTCAGCACCACTTTGACATGGTCTATAGCAGTAGTGTCATCAGCAGTCTTGAATATGGCATTGGAGCTGTGCTTAGCCACACAGTCATCAGTGTAAAGTGAGTAGAGCAGGGGGCTTAGCACACAGCCTTGTGTGGCACCTGTGCTGATGAAGATCCAAGGAGGAGACACTGTTGCTAATCCAAACTGACTGGGGTTTGCAAGTGAGGAAGTCAAGGATCCGATTGCACAAGGAAGTATTGAGGCCAAGGTCTTGAAGCTTATTGATTAGTTTTGAGAGATTGACGGTATTAAATGCTGAGCTGTAGTCGACAAATACATCCTGATGTATACATTGTTGCTGTTCAAATGTTCCAGGGTTGAGAGAAGAGCTAATGATATAGGATCTGCTGCGGTAGGGAAGTTGGAGTGGATCTACGTCTCTCCTCAGGCAGTAACTGATATGTTGGCATGATGGTAGGGGTAGGCATCTGTGGCTGACAAAGGGAGTTAAGGACTGCATAAAAACCAAGAAAAGGGCATATAAAGTAGAAAAAGTGAGGGGGAAGTTGGAAGATTGGGAAGCTTATAAAATCCAACAAAAGGCAACTAACAATGCTATAAGAAGGGGAAAGATGGAATATGAGGGCAAACTAGACAAAATATCAAGTTTTCTCAGTTATATACAGAGTAAAAGTGAGGCCAGAGTTGATATTGGACCACTGGAAAGTGATGCTGGTGAGGTAGTAATTGCGGACAAAGAAATGGCTGATGAACTTAATGGGTACTTTGCATCTGTCTTCACTGCCAGAAGTCTGTGAGTGTCAGTGAGTAGGAGTGAGTGCCATTGCTGTTACAAAGGAAAAAGTGCTAGGCAAACTCAAAGGTCTTAAGGAGGATAAGTCACCTGGACCAGATGGACTACATCCCAGAGTCCTCAGAGATGTTGGAGAAGAGATAATAGATGTATTCGTCATGATATTTCAAGAATCAGTCCCAGAGGACTCTTTAAGAAGGGAAGAAGGCAAAAGAAAGGAAATTATAGGCCAGTTAGTCTAAACTCAGCGGATTAGAAAGTGTTGGAGTCTGTTATTAAGGATGAGGTTTCAGGGTACTTGGAGACTAATGAGAAAATAAGTCAAAGTCGGCATGATTTCTGTAAAGGGAAATCTTGCCTGACAAATCTGTTAGGTTCCTCAAGGAAGTAACAAGCAGAGTGGACAAAGGAGAGGCAGAGGATTTTCAGAAGACATTTGATAAGGTGCCACATATGAGACTGCTTAACAAGATAAAATCCTATGGCATTACAGGAAAGATACTGGCATGGATAGAGGAATGGCTGACAGGCTGGAGGCAGCGAGTGGGATTAAAGGAAGCTATTTCTGGTTGGCTACCAGTGACTAGTGGTGTTCCTCAGGTGTCAGTATTAGCACCACTACTTCTGAAATCGTTTGTCAGTGATTTTCATAATGGAACTGATGGCTTTGTGGCAAAGGTTGCAGATGATACGAAGATAGGTGGAGGGGTATGTAGTGCTGAGGAAGCAATGTGATTGGAGCAGGACTTAGACAAATTGGAAGAATGGACAAAAAATGGTAAAGAGAATACAGTGTTGGGAAATGTATGATAATGCATTTGGTAAAAGAAAAAATAGTGTGGACTATTATCTAAATGGGGAGAAGGTTCAAACATCAGGGGTGCAGAGGGACTTAGGAGTCCTTGTGCAAGACTCTCAGAAGGTTAAATTACAGGTTGAGTCTGTGGTAAAGAAGGCAAATAAAATGTTGGCAATTATTTGAAGGGGAATAGAATATAAAAACAAGGAGATAATGCTGAGGTTTTATAAGACATGAGTCAGGCCACATTTGGAGTACTGTCTGCAGTTTTGGGCTCCGTATCTCAGAAAGGATGTGTTGTCATTGGAAAGTGTCCAGAGGAGATTCACGAGGATGATTCTGGGAATTAAGCAGTTAACATATGAGTCATGTTTGGCAGCTTTGGACCTGCACTCACTGGAATTTAGAAGAATACTTGAGGATCTCATTGAAATCTACTGAATGTTGAAAGGAGTAGATGGGGTGGATGTGGAGAGGATATTTCCTATGGTAGCGGTATCCAGAACTAGAAGGCACAGCCGCAAAATTGAGGGGTGACCTTTTAGAACAGAGCTAAGGAGGAATTTTTTTAGCTGGAGAGTAGTAAATCTGTGGAATGCTCTGTCACAGACGGCGGTGGAGGCCAAGTCCGTGGGTATATTTAAGGCGGAGTTGATTGTTTCCTGATTGGTCAGGGCATCAAAAGATATGGTGAGAAGTCAGGCGTATGGTGAGTGGGATCCAGCAGCAGCCATGATGTAATGGCAGATCAGACTCGATGGGCTGAAGGGCCTAATTCTGCTCTTATGGTCTTGTGGTTTGATGTTTCATCTCTAACCTCTTAAATCACTTAATCACTGTGGATGTAAGTGCTGCTGGGTGATAGTTAGTGAAACAGATCACCAAACTCTTCTTGGCCACCAGTGTGATTGAAGACTGTTTGGAGCAGGTGGATACCACACACTGCTGAAGCAGGACGTGAAAGATCTCAGTGAACACACCAGCTGGTTGATCAGCACACATCATTAGTACTTGGCCAGGTGTCCCATCTGGGCCGGATGCTTTTTGTGGATTCACCTTCCTGAAGGCTTCTTGCACATCAACTCTAGAGGCTGAAATCATTGATTATCGGGAAACATTCGTTTGTGATGGTTCCTGCATGTTTTGACAGTCAACGGGTATTAAACTCACCTGGAAGCAAAGCCCGGTTGTCCCCATGTCCTTTGATTTAACTTTGTAAGAGGTGATAGTATTCAAGCCCTGCCACAACTGTTGAGCATCCTTCATTGATTTAGGTTTGGTCTGAAGTTTCCACTTTGCCCATGAGATGGCTTTCTGGCGACAGTACCTGAACCTCTTGTAACTTTCATCTTCACCAGACTTGAATCAGATGCGGTGAAAGCTAAAGAGAAATAATTGTTTAAGTAAAAGAGTAAAACCAGTGAAAATATATATTTTAAAATCTATTGTACAACAGCAATTAATGGCTAAAGGAATAAGCCTTCACAATTAGATATTTAATTTTTAGTGAACAAGCTGTTGATTGCCAGTAATTAATAATCATCTCTTCATTAAAAGATGCTTTTGTGCAGTGAGTTTTGTTCATATGCACAATATTCTATGTGTTCCCACAACAAGATGAATGAGGGATTGTTTCAAGGAGGTAATTTTGGAATAACGCAATTTGATTAGTACATAGTGGCACTTCACCACGTCAGTCTGTGCTCTTCAGCTGAAGGTGGTTTGCAAATTTTTCCACACATTTTGAAGAGTGCTGTTGGTCCCATTGGTTTCTTAGCAACAAACCCTGACTGTGCTAAAACAATCAATGGAACACATACCTTCCAGCCTCAACAGATCTTTGCATATGATTTATGAATGTGATAACTAGTGGAGCTTTGTACTAAACTGTGTGAGGAATATAGAAAGCAGTATATACAGAATTCTTTCAAGGGGTAATGAAAAATGGAAAATGCTGGGAGCATCCGGAAAGTTAGGCAGCACCCATGGAAGGAGAAATGGAATTAATGTTTCGGATTGAAAGCCCTTCATCAGAACTGAACAGAATTTAATTCTTTATTTAATTCTTTAATCCTTTTGAAGGATGTTGGAAGGGGAAAGGTGGATAGGTGTAGAAAACATATTTTACTACTGTGCACATTCTGTTCTAATTTAAAACTAAGTCATGTTATCAGGCAGATAGAAGATTATTCATCCAATTATTCAATGCAAGATTGTGCGCATATCAGTGTACCTAAAATGCTCAAGTATCATTCCATAATCACAACAATCAATGGAAAAGCAAAACCATTGATAGGTGTTGGTAAAATTAAACTTGATATTGTTACTGAGACACAAGAGACAGCAAATGCTGGAGCCTGGAGAAAATAAAACAAGCTGCTCCAACTCAGCATGTTGAATAGAATCTGTGGAGGCAAAGAGGTGGTCGACATCTTGGGTCAAGACTTAGCATCAGTGTTGGGTGTTATTGTCGGACTTAATATGGTTATGGTATGCAAAGATAGGAAATGAGTGAGAATTTTCAGCAGAATATTTTAGTTTCACATTTCCCATATCAGCATATTTTCCTTCCATTGCCTTCCAATACTAAGGTAGCTTAACTATTTTAACAACTGATTTTATTCCTGCTGGGACAAATCTGTCGACAATATTCATATTTTTCTAACTTTCTTCCTAATTCATTTGCCGAATTCCATGGCATAGAAAATTCACTTGTCTTCCAATTTTGAGTTTTGATGAAGAATCTACTCCTGCAAACTTCAATATACCTTCTCATACTCATTGTGGCAGCTGATGTCTATTCCTAGCAGTTTGTTTTCCTTTACTTTTGCAATATACACAGTTTTATTTACTTGAATGTATTTTGAATTAAGACCAGGAAAGTTGTTAACACATTGAGTAAATCCTCCCTTTGATCTCTGAAGGAAGGCAACATCTGACAGAGGATATTTTGATCCGATTTAAAATATGTAAGCAGATGTTGCATCTGTCACTCACTTACCCTGTCTCTGGGCCCAAATGCCATGAATACCACTGGCTGAAAAGTGGACTGTCATGAGGGAGGGGTGCTGGGAGCGGACCAAAGTGCAAGACACAGACACTGAGGTACTAGGAACAGGACTAGGTGTGTCAAGAAAGCCAGGGAAGTGGGGAAGAAACGACGCTGGACATGACACGGGCCCTGGACGAGACAAGGATTCAGGATCTGGGCTAGGACTTAGACTAGAGACACGGGACCGTGGAACTAGGAATGGGGAGCCTGGACTAGGACCCTGAGCCAAAGACTGGACAGGGGCCCAGAACCTGGGTCTTGACTCAGCTCAGGACCCAGATTTAGGTGAGGACAAGACGTGGCTACAGGACGGGATGAGAGACTCCTGGACAGGACAAGGGGGCTTCAGCCCAGGACGAAGGATCTCCAGCACCAGGCTGGGTGAGGTGCTCCTGGGCTGGGCAAGGCACAAGGACAGGACAAAGCCTAGACTTGGTCGAGGGAGACGGGAACGCAGAACACAGAGCCTCGGTGGTCTTGGGAGACGGGAACGCAGAACACAGAGCCTCGGTGGTCTTGGGAGATGGGGACATGGAACACAAAGCCAGGACAACCTCCTTGGGAACAGGACCTAGGGCCAGGACTCATACATGGAATGCTGAACACAACATGACAGTTCACAACACAAGGTAGCGGCAAACAGCCAGACCTACCTAGTGAAGACATGGACACAGAGACAGTTCCCAACACAAGGTGGCGGCAAACAGCCAGACCTAATTAGCAAAGGCTTGGACACAGAGGCAGTTCCAAACAGCAGAAAGACAGTTCCTTATCTAGACACAGCAAGGCTCCGGACTTGCTCTGGTAGTAGAACTTGACGGCAAGCATAGGCGAGGACGCAGACAAGGCTTCAGGCGAAAGGTAGCAGGTGAAGCTTCAGCCAAGGGAGGGGAGGAGAAGGGAAGGGAACAGTCCAGCACTGAAGCTCAACCCAGGAGCTGTTTATGTAGCCAGCCCAAAATGAGAATCATGTGTCTCAATTAAGGCACCAACAGAACAAGGAAAAATTGGAAAACCTGGAATAAGGATCAATGGACTGGTCCGTGAACCAGAATGGGGACTTCACGGACCAGACCATGACACAGACAGGCTAAGACTGACTTTTCAAGTAGTGGATGTTTTCTCCTCCAATAGTTTCTAAGGGTTGTTGGCATTTATTGTTACATGGACATGATTAATTTTCACTTTAAGGAGAAAATATTTGTGATTATCAAATAGAGTGAAAGATTGTTGTGGTGAACAGAGAGCACATTACCCTTAAGTAATGATGGTTTAAGCAACTGCATGGTGGGTTGATGTTTCTTCATTACTTCAAATTACACCTTAGTTACGTTTATATCTGTCATGGACCGGTCCATGAAGTCCGTATTCTGGTTCACAGTCCGATCCATAGCTCCTTATTCCAGGGTTTCTAGTTTTCCCCCGTTTCTGTTGTAGGCACATGATTCTCGTTTTGGAGCTGAGACAAACACCTCTGCAAACCAGGGATTCTCTGCTGGACTGTCTGTTCCCCTCTTTGTCTTTCCCCCCTTGCCTGACTCTGTACCTGCTCACCTAGCCTGGACACCCCACCTGTATCGCTGAAGTTTTACTGCTGGAGCAAGACCAGAGCCTTGTTAGGTCAAGATAAGGAACTGTCTTTCGTTGTGTGGAATCGTTTCTCTGTGTTCACGCCTTTGCTACGTAGGTCCGGCCGTTTGCCGCTACCTTGTGTTGGGATCTGTCCCTTCATGTTCAGCATTCTGTGTATGAGTCCCGGCCCTACGTCATGTTCCCAAGGAGGGGTCCCGTCTCTTCTAGTCCAAGGCTCTGTGCTCCCGTCTCTTCTAGTCCAAGTCTCCGTGCTCCCACCTCTTCTAGTCCAAGGCTCCGTGCTCCTGAAGGCCCTCATCCGGTCCGTGCCTAGTCCAGTCCTATCCGAGTCCTGTCCATGTGCCTTTACCTGTCCTTGCGTCTAGCCCTACCCAGGAGTGCCTCACCCAAGCCATGTCCAGTCCTGTAGCCTCGTCTTGTCCTCGCCTAGTTCTGGAGTCCGAGCCCCAGGTTTTGGGTCCTTGCCCAGTCTCTGGCTTGGAGTCCATACCCAAGCCTCGAAGTACCCTAGACCCAAGACCCAAGCCTCAAGCCTCAAGACCCCAAGCCAGTCTCCAAGCCTCAAGCCTCAACCCCCCAAGCCTGTCTCCAAGCCTCAAGCCTCAAGACCCTAAGCCTCAAGCCTCTAAACCCCAGCCTCCAGTCCTGCAGTCATGTCATGTCCTTGCCTGGTTCTGGGGCCCGAGCCCGAGGCAAGAGCCAGGTTCTGGGTCCTTGTCCAGTCTCTGGCTCAGGGTTCAAGCCCAGGCTCCTAGTTTATAGTTCCTTGTCCGGTTTCCCTGTTTCTTGTCCATGTCCTAGCCCAGGTCCTGCATCCTTGTCCTGTTCCCAGTACTTCAGTGTCTGTGTCTTGCATTTGGGTCCGTTTCCCAATGTCCCCCATTGTGACAATATCACATGCTTACTGAGAAGCAGCAGTGACTTAAAATATATAGAAGCTTTTTGTAAAATGATTACATTCTGTATTTAGAACGTAGTATAAATCACTTAGCCAATGCCATGAGCGTCTCATGTTTCTGCCAAGTCTGTTTCTCCAAACAGTAAAGAAACTTGTCTTGATATTGCTATTTACATGTTATTCTCTTACTCGCCCTCGGCCACTGAGATGGGCATCAGAATATCGATTGCTGTTAAATGTGATAGATGAGGGCTTGAGGAGGGCTCACAGGGTTAATTGGAATGATGAGGCTCAATTGAATGGCGCTGTGTTCTCTGGACTGTGGAAGAGATAATTAGTTTCGCACAACCTTGAATTTCATTTCAGAGCCTGGTTTGCTGGTTTCTTTATTTTGTTAGGCCAGTGCCTCTCATGCACTTTTCTGGATCCAGGTAACTTAACCTTACAAGCATACATCACACTGGGATTATTTTGAGTGCTTTTAAAATGTAAGCTTTAGCATTAATTTTTTTTAGATTTGCTCAGCCAACATATCTGACCACATGGATATACCGTACTTAATAGACATTAATTGAAAAGGTACTCTGGAATGAATGTTCTGCAACACATTTTTAGAACCTTCTTTTAGATTTCAGTTCATTCACATTTATTTTAGCATCTTTAGTCTTCTATCACAGACACAAGAGAAACTGCAGATTCTGGAAATCTTGAGCAACACACAAAATTGCTGGAGGAACTCAGCAGGTCAGGCAGCATCTATAGAAGGAAATAAACTACTGAGGTTTTGGTCCGTGACCCTTCATTAGGACTGGATAGGAAGTGGCAGAAGCCACAATAAGGTGGGGGGAGGGGGAGTACAAGGCAGCAGGTGTTAGATGAGACCATCCCTCCCTGCTGGTATGTTCTGGCACTTATCCTTGCAAATTGGACAAGTGCTACATCTGCCCATAAACCTCCTCCCTGATCACCATTCAGAGCCCCAAACACTCCCTCCAGGAGAGGCAACGCTTCACCTGTGAGCCTGTCAGTCACCTATTGTATCCAGTGCTCCTGTGCGGACTCCTCTGTCAGTGAGACCCAATGTAGGTCGGGAGCAAATTTGCGCTGTCTATCAGAAACTGCAGGATTTCAATTTGACCTCCCATTCTCATGCTGACATGTCTGTCTATGTCCACTGCCATGATGAGGCCAAACTCAGGTTGGAAGAGAAACACATCATATTCCATACCTGTAGCTTCCAATCTGATGGCATAAGCTCAATTTCTTGAACTTCTAGTATCTTCTCCCTACCTCCCCCCCACCCATTGCTTTCTTTCTCAATTCCCCATTCTGGTTACCCTCTCTGCTCTTTTCTTCTCCTCCTCCACTCTCATGAACTGCACATCACCTCTCTCTGGTTCCTTCCTACTTCCCTTCAGTCCTTGGTCAATTTTGCTCTCCTATTAAATTTCTCCTTCAGCCCTTTACCTCTTACACCTATCACCTCCCAGTTTCTTACTTCACCCCCCTCTTCCACCCACCCACCTTCCCCCTCACCTGGTCTCACCTATCCATCTGCTACCTTGTACTCGACCACCCCCACCCCATATTTTAATTCTGGCTTCTCTCCCTTCCTTTCCAGTCCTGATGAAGAACTTTGGCCTGAAACCTCAACTGTTTATTTTCTTCCATGGATGCTTTATGACCTGCCAAGTTCCTCCAGCATTGTGTGTTTATTAGTCTTTTATCAGGTTTGCTAAATTGGTCATATTTAGATCATAAGCATATGAGCAGAATTAGGTCATTTGAGCCACTAAGTCTGCTCCACCAATTGGTAATGGCTGATTTAATCTCAATCATATTCTCCTGCCTTATAATTATATAACCATATAACAATTACAGCATGGAAACAGGCCATCTCAGCCCTTCTAGTCCGTGCCGAACTCTTACTCTCACCTAGTCCCACCGACCTGCACTCAGCCCATAACCCTCCATTCCTCTCCTGTCCGTATATCTATCCAATTTAACTTTAAACGACAATATTGAACCTGCCTCAACCACTTCTGCTGGAAGCTCGTTCCACACAGCTACCAATCTCTGAGTAAAGAAGTTCCCCCTTATGTTATCCTTAAACTTTTGCCCTTTAGCTCTCAACTCATGTCCTCTTGTTTGAATCTCCCCTACTCTCAATGGAAAAAAGCTTGTTCACGTCAACTCTATCTGTCCCCCTCATAATTTTAAATACCTCTATCAAGTCCCCCCTCAAACTTCTACGTTCCAAAGAATAAAGACCCAACTTGCTCAACCTTTCTCTGTAACTTAGGTGATGAAACCCAGGTAACATTCCAGTAAATCTTCTCTGTACTCTCTCTATTTTGTTGACATCTTTCCTATAATTCAGTGACCAGAACTGTACACAATACTCCAAATTTGGCCTCACAAATGCCTTGTACCGTTTCAACATTACATCCCAACTCCTATACTCAATGCTCTGATTTATAAAGGCCAGCATACCAAAAGCTTTCTTCACCACCCTATCCACATGAGATTCCACCTTCAGGGAACTATGCACCATTATTCCTAGATCCCTCTGTTCTACTGCATTCTTCAATGCCCTACCATTTACTATGTATGTCCTATTTTGATTAGTCCTACTAAAATGTAGCACCTCACATTTTTCAGCATTAAACTCCATCTGCCATCTTCCAGCCCACTCTTCTAACTGGCCTAAATCTCTCTGCAAGCTTTGAAAACCTACTTCATTGTCCACAATGTATACTAACGCATCCAATTTACCACCCCATCATCCAGATCATTAATGTATATGACAAATAACATTGGACCCAGTACAGATCCCTGAGGCACACCACTAGTCACCGGCCTCCAATCTGACAAACAGATATCCACCACCACTCTCTGGCATCTCCCATCCAGCCACTGCTGAATCCATTTTACTACTTCAATATCAATACCAAATGATTGAACATTGCTAACCAACCTTCTGTATGGGACCTTGTCAAAGGCCTTACTGAAGTCCATATAGACAACATCTACCGCTTTACCCTCGTCAACTTTCCTAGTAACCTCTTCAAAAAATTCAATAAGATTTGTCAAACATGACCTACCATGCACAAATCCATGTTGACTGTTCCTAATCAGACCCTGTCTATCCAGATAATTATATATACCATCCCTAAGAATACTTTCCATCAATTTACCCACTACTGATGTCAAACTCACAGGCCGATAATTGCTAGGTTTACTCTTAGGACCCTTTTTAAACAATGGAACAACATAAGCAATATGCCAATCCTCCGGCACCATTCCCGTTTCTAATGACATTTGAAATATTTCTGTCAGAGCACCTGCTATTTCCACACTAACTTCCCTCAAGGTCCCAGGGAATATCCTGTCAAAACCTGGAGACTTATCCATTTTTATATTCCTTAAAAGCTCCAGTACTTCCTCTTCTTTAATCATCATAGTTTCCATAACTTCCCTACCTGTTTCCCTTATCTTACACGATTCAATATCCTTCTCCTTAGTGAATACCGAAAAAAAGAAATTGCTCAGGATCTCCCCAATCTCTTTTGGCTCCACACATAGCTGTCCACTCTGATTCTCTAAGGGACCAATTTTATCCCTCACTATCCTTTTGCTATTAATATAATGGTAGAAACCTTTGGGATTTATTTTTACCTTACTTGCCAAAGCAACCTCATATCTTCTTTTAGCTTTTCTAATTTCTTTCTTAAGATTCTTTTTACATACTTTATATTCCTTGAGCACCTCATTTACTCCATGCTGCCTATATTTATTGTAGATATCTCTCTTTTTCCGAACCAATTTTCCAATATCCCTTGAAAACCATGGCTCTCTCAAACTTTTAACCTTTCCTTTCAACCTAACAGGAACATAAAGATTCTGTACTCTCAAAATTTCACCTTTAAATGACCTCCATTTCTCTATTACATCCTTCCCATAAAACAAATTGTCCCAATCCACTCCTTCTAAATCCTTTCGCATCTCCTCAAAGTTAGACTTTCTCCAATCAAAAATCTCAACCCTGGGTCCAGACCTATCCTTCTCCATAATTATATTGAAACTAATAGCATTGTGATCACTGGACCCGAAGTGCTCCCCAACACAAACCTTTGTCGCCTGACCTGTCTCATTCCCTAACAGGAGATCCAACACTGCCCCTTCTCTAGTTGGTACCTCTATGTGTTGCTGCAAAAAACCATCCTGCACACATTTTACAAACTCCAAACCATCCAGCCTTTTTACAGAATGGGTTTCCCAGTCTATGTGTGGAAAATTAGAATCTCCCACAATCACAACCTTGTGCTTACTACAAATATCTGCTATCTCCTTACAAATTTGCTCCTCCAATTCTCGCTCCCCATTTGGTGGTCTATGATTCACCCCCATAAGAGTTACTACACCTTTCCCATTCCTCAATTCCACCCAAATAGCCTCCCTAGACAAGCCCTCTAATCTATCCTGCCAGAGCACCGCTGTAATATTTTCTCTGACAAGCAATGCAACACCTCCCCCTCTTGTCCCTCCGATTCTATCACACCTGAAGCAATTAAATCCAGGAATATTTAGTTGCCAATCACACCCCTCCTGTAACCATGTTTCACTAATAGCTACCACATCATACTTCCAGGTATCAATCCATGCTTTAAGCTCATCCACCTTTCTTATAATGCTCCTAGCATTAAAATAAATTCATTTAAGAAATTTTCCACCTTATACACTCTGCTTATCACTAACAGTGCAAACAACTTTACTATTTTCTTTTTCTTCCTTCTTCCCTACATCTGTTCCTACACGCTTGTTCCCCTCCACCCTTGTATCTAGTTTAAATCCACCGAAGCCTCTAGAGCAAACCTACCTGCAAGAATATTTGTCCCCCTCCAGTTCAGATGTAGACCGTCCTGCTGGAACAGATCCCACATTCCCTGGAAAACTGCCCAATTATCTATAAATCTGAAGCCCTCCCTCCTGCACCATGTCTTCAGCCACGTGTTGATCTGCGCTATCTTAGTATTTCTAAACCCGCCTGCATGTGGCACTGGTAGCAATCCTGAGATTGCTATCCTGCAGGTCCTGTCCTTTAACTTGGCACCTAACTCCCTAAGCTCACCTTTCAGAACCTCTTCACTCTTCCTACCCACGTCATTGGTCCCTACATGAACCACGACATCCAGCTGCTCACCCTCCCTCTTGAGAATACCAAGAACTCGATCTGAGATATGGTGGACCTCGGCACCAGGGAGGGAACAGACCATCTGGGATTCTCGATCTCTTCCACAGAACTTCTTATCTGTTCCCTTAACTATTGAATCCCCTATCACTACTGCTCTCTTCTTTTCCCTCCTTCCTTTCTGAGTTGAGGGTCCCATATTGGTGCCAGAGACTCAACCACTGCAACTTGTCCCTGGTAGGTCGTCCCCATCAACAGTATCCAAAACAATGTATTTTTGGTGGGAACGGCCACAGGGGTGCTCTGCTCATTCTGTCTATTCCCCTTCCCTCTCCTGACAGTCACCCAGCTACCTGTCCCCTGACTCTTAGGGGTGACTATCTCCCTGTAATTCCCATGTACTTCTGCCTCTGCCTCCCGAATGATCCGAAGTTCATCCAGCTCCAGCTCCAGTTCCCTCACTGGGTTTGTCAGAAGCTGCAGCTGGATGCTCCTTTTGCAGGTGTAGTTATCAGGGATGATTGTGCTCGCCCTGACTTCCCACATCCTACAAACGGAGCACTCAACTGCCCTAACTACTCTTAAGGTAATTAGATTTATTAAAGGAACTTACCCAACTTTACCTCACTTGGAGTGAAGCTCTTCCTCAGCCTCTGCTCGCCGAAGCTTCTACCGGTAGTTTTTGACACCCAGACTAATAAGGAACCTATCTACCTCCACTTTAGATATACTCAATGACTGGGCCTCCATAGCCATTACTGGCAATGATTTCCACAGATTCACTACCCATTGACTGAAGAAATTTCTCTTTATCTCTGTTCTGAATGTATATCCCTCTGATGTGAGGCTGTGTCCTCTGGTCCTAGACTCACTCATTATAGGAAACATCCTCTCGGCATCCACTCTATTTGGCCTTTCAATATTTGATAGGTTACAGTGAGCTCCCTGCTCTCGTTTTTCTCCCTATTTATAAAATAGTTCACACCTTTATTCCTTCTACCAAAGTGTGTGACCATACGCTTTCCTACATTAAATTCCATTAGCCACATCCTTGCCCATTCTTCCAATCTTCCCAAGCCTTTCCAAGACTTTGACCTATATTATCATGGTCCTCTAATGCCCTGAAACTTAATCCTTAATAATGGACTCCATCATCTTCCCAGCCACTGAAGTCAGGCTAAATGGCCTGTAATTTCCTTTCTTTTGCCTCCCTCTCTTCTTAAAGAATGGAGTGACATTTACAATTTTCCAATCCTCCAGAATCATTTGAGAATTTAGTGATTCTTGAAAGATCATTATTAATGTCTCCATGATCTCTTCAGCTACCTTCTTCAGAACACTGGGGTGTAGTCCATCTGGTCCAGGTGACCCATCTACCTTCAGATCTCTCAGTTTCCCAAGCACCTTTTCCTTCGTAATGTCAACTACACTAACATCTGTCCTTTGACACTTCCGAATTTCAAGAATAATGTTTGTAATTTCCATCGTGAAGAGAGTCACAAAATACTTATTAAGTTCATCTCTCATTTCTTTGTCCCTGTTACTACCTCTCCAGCATCTTGTTCCAGCTGTCTGATATCTACTCTCCTTTCTTTTTTACTCTTTATATATCTGGACAAAAACTTGATATCATTCTTTTACATTATTGGGTAGCTTGCTTTCATATTTCATCTCTTCCCTCCTTATGGCTTTTTTAGTTGCCTTCTGTTGGTTGTTAGACGCTTCCCAATCTTTTAACTTCCCACTAATGTTTTCTATATTATATGCACTCTCTTTTGCTTTTATGCTGTCTTTGACTTTTCCTTGTCAGCCATGGTTGCCTCATCCTATCTTAAGTATGCTTCTTTATCTTTAGGATGTACTTCTTCTGCACCTTTCAAATTGCCTATAGAAATTCCAGCCTTTGATGTTCTGCCATTATGCCTGCTAGTGTCCCCTTCTAATCAACTTTGGCCAGCTCTACTCTTGTACCTTTGTAATTTCCTTTACTCCACTGTAATACCAATACATCTGACTTTATCCTCTCCCTCTGAAAATGCAGGGTGTATTCTATCATATTATGATCACTGTCTCCCAAGGGTTCCTTTACCTTAAACCTCCTATCAAATCTGGTTCATTACACAACAGCCAATCCAAAATTGCCTTTCTCCTATAGGGCTCAATCACACTGCTGTAAAAAGCTATCTTTTAGGCATTCTGCAAATTCCCTCCCTTGGGATCTAGCACCAACCTAATTTTCCAGGTCTATCGGCATATTGAAATCCCCCATGACTATCGTAACGTTGCCAGTTTTACAAACCTTTTTTAGTTCTCATTATAATTTGTAGCCCACATTCAGGCTATTGTTAACACAAAATAATCTGCAGATGCTGGGGTCAAAGCAGCACTCACAATATGCTGGAGGAACTCAACAGGTCGGGCAGCATCTGTGGAGATGATCAGTCAACGTTTCGAGCCGGAACCCTTTGTCAAGACTGAAAAGAGAAGGTGCCGGGCTGCCCCTTCCCTCTTCAGTCCTGATGAATGGTTCCGACCCAAAACGTTGACTGATCATTTCCACAGATGCTGCCCAACCTGCTGAGTTCCTCCAGCGTGTTGTGAGTGTTGTTTTGGCTATTGTTGGAGGCCTGTACATAACTCCCAACAGGGTCTTTTTACCCTTGCAGTTTCTTCATTCTACCCGCAAGGATTCCACATCTTCTGATCCTATGTCATCTCTTTCTAAGGATTTGATTTTATTTTTCACTGAGAGCCACTGCACCCTCTCTGCCTACCTGTCTGTCCTTTTGATACAATGTGTATTCTTGGGTGCTAAGCTCCCAACTATGATCTTCTTTCAGCCACGGCTCAGTGATGCCCATAATGTTGTACTTGCCAATCTCTAACTATGTTACAATATCATTGACCTTATTCCGTACGCTGCGTACATTCAAATATAACTCCTTCGGTCCCATATTCATCAGCATTTTTGATTTTGCCCCCACGTTGCGCTTCAACCCATCCCACTGACTGCAAGTTTGCCCTATCATGTGCCTGTCCTTCCTTACAGACTTGCCCACAAGGATATTGATCATCCTTGGGTTCAGATATAACCCACCCTTTTTGCACAGGTCATACTTGCCTCAGAAGAGATCGCAAACAGTCTGAAATCTGAAATCCTGTCCCTTGCACTACTTCCTCGGCCACACATCATCTGCCAAATCATCCTATTCTCACCTCTGCTAGCACATGGCACCAGCAGCAATCCAGAGATGACTAAACCTGGGGGTGCTGCTTTCCAGTTTTCTACCTAACTCCCTATATTCTCTTTTCTACTTATGTCATTACTACCAACATGTACCATGACTTTTGACTGCTCGCTCCAGCACCCTTAGAATACTGTGGACCCAATCCAAAATATCCCTGACCCTGCATCTGTGATGCAAAATACCGTCCGAGTGACTTTTTCACATCCACAGAATCTCCTGTTTGCTCCTGTAACTGAGGGAAGGGTAATATCTCTCTTCCAAGTGAACATGATATGAATTTTATTTCTTCAGAGCTATTTCTAATCTATCTGGAATTCAAAAGCAACAGAAGTTATTGGTTTAATACCCTGCTCTCGTCCAACACTACATCACTCTGCTTCTCTCTCCTTCCCTTCTGAGCCACAGAGCCAGACTCGCTGCCCAAGACCCTATTGCAGCGCTTCCCC
Source organism: Mobula birostris (assembly GCF_030028105.1). Classification (NCBI taxonomy): domain Eukaryota; kingdom Metazoa; phylum Chordata; class Chondrichthyes; order Myliobatiformes; family Myliobatidae; genus Mobula; species Mobula birostris. The sequence goes on along the minus strand of NC_092381.1, from coordinate 61,292,073 downwards.
TGATAGATCATATCCAAAGTGGTATACTTAATTTCAAGGGGAATGGCCACAGGGTACTCTGGACTGGCTGCCTACTTCCTTACCTTCCCTGGCAGTCACCCACGTATCTGCCTCCGGAAGCTTCGGGGTGACTGCCTCTCTGTAGCTCCTATCCTCACCTTCTCATTTTCTCTTATGACCTGAAGGTCATCGAGCTGCAGCTCCAGTTCCTTAACACAGTCTCTAATGAGCTGCATCTAGATGCACTTTGTGCAGGTGTAGTTATCAGGGAAACTGGAGGTCTCTCAGAGTCCTGACATCGCAGACGAAGAACATACCATTAACTCTGGACCCATTCTCCATGCACTGTGTAATAATAGATGGTGGGGGGGGGGGGGAGAAAACGTACTTGAAATTTACTTTGAACTTCCATCTGTGCTGCCTAAGCCTGTTCTCGCCAAAGTCTCCCTCTCTAACACTGTCCCATTCCAACAATGGCCGCTCTGCTTTCACCTCCCTTCTTTTTATTGGCTCAAATAAAACTCACTCCCAAGTGAAGGGGGTTAAAATGAGTCAAATCTTGTGAATTGAATTTTACTATTTGTGAGTCAGGCTTAGGTGTATTTATGATCTGTAAATTCTTAAATATAATCAACCTTTGTTAATAAATGCATCCCATCTGCCCATCATGAACATTCTCCTTACACTTGTTACCCTTCCCATCTCCCTATCTTTATGCCATGCTCCCCATTTTCTCCTGTCAGATTTCAACATTGTCAGCACTTTGTTACTTCTACCTGGCCCTCCCAAGTTCTGGCTTCATTCTCATTTTCCCCCGTCCCCGTCTGTTCACCACCCATGCTCCTAATCCAGATCCAACTGTCACCTCCCAGCTCTTGATCCATGCCTTCACCTTATATACTGGCTATCTACCCTCTGCCTTTCACTCCAAATGACCCTAAACATTGTCCATTTCCCCCCACAAGTGCTGCCTGATCCACTGAGTTCGTTTTGTGTTGCCCCAGATTCCAGCATCTGCAGTCTCGGGTCTCCATTGATCCTAACCTGTTCCTTTTCAAAAATAGTTTCCTCACTCCCAGTGTTTTTGGAGGTAGGTTGTTTGTTAATCTTTTTGGACCAAGAAAAGTAATGGATACAATGGATAAAAGTCATTGGGTATATTTAAGGCAGAGCTTTATAGATTTGTGATTAGTTAGGGCATGACAGGATACAGGGAGAAAATGGGAGATTGAGGCTGAGAGGGAAATGGATCTGCCATGATAAAATGGTGGAACAGACTCAAAGGGCCAAATGGCCTAATCCTGCTCTTATATCTTATGGTTTTATGGATTTATGGATATTGTTTTTCATGAAAGAATTACCATGGAGCTATATTTCAATCAAAATAGAAATTTAAAAAGATGCCCATCAAAAGTAGAAAGCTTTGCCCTGGTCTAATAAAAAGTATTCTGAACTGTATTCACCAAGATAATGAAAATACAACAACTCTGCCTATTAAGTAAGAATCAGATACATCATGTGCTTAGTCAGGAACATGAAACACCTGGAATACTGGAGACTGTTTGTTGCAATAGATTTTGAGTGAACTGTAAGGTGTCTTCATCATTGCTCCGTACATTAACAGAAGCATATTTGATGTTAGACTTTCATCATATCAGTCATGTTACTCCCTTAGGGGAAGGTGATTGATGTCACCAGCAGATGCCCTTTGTGCACATGTTAGCATTGCACTGTAGATGAGTGAAATTTTATAGCTTCATTGGAGATGGTTCCCACTGAGGGAATCCAGCTAATGGTGGAAATAGGAAGTTACACTCAGAGGCCACTTTATTAGGTATGTCCTGTACGTTCGTGGTCTTCTGCTGCTGTAGCCTATCCTTTCAGGGTTCGACGTGTTGTGTGCTCGGAGATACTCCTCTGCACACCACTGTTGTAATGTATGGTTATTTGAGTTACTGTCAGTTTCTGACCATTCTCCTCTGACCTCTCTCATTAACAAGGCACTTTTGTCCACAGAACTGCTGCTCACTGGGTGCTCTTTTCTGCTTTTAACACCATTCTCATAAACTAGTGTGTAAAAATCCCAGGAGATCAGCAGATTTTTCACACAGAGGGTTGTGGTTCTGTGGAATGCTCTGCCTCAGAAGGCAGTGGAGGCCAATTCTCTGGATTCTTTCAAGAAAGAGTTAGATAGAGCTCTTAAAGATAGTGGAGTCAAGGGATTTTGGGAGAAGGCAGGAACAGGTTACAGATTGTGGATGATCAGCCATGATCACAGTGAATGGCGGTGCTGGCTCAAAGGGCCAAATGGCCTACTCCTGCACCTATTGTCTATTGTTTTGAGATATTCAAATTACCCTGTCTGGCACCAACAATCATTCCACTGTCAAAGTCAATTAGATCACATTTCTTCCCCATTCCAATGTTGAAACTGGATCTCTTGATCATGTCTGCAAGCTTTTACACATTGAGTAGCTGCCACATAATTGGCTGATTAGATATTTACAATTACAAGCAGGTGTATAAATGTATCTAATAAAGTAGCCACTGAGTGTCAATTTACTCCGACCCCATGACAGATTATCCCCCACTTTCTGAGCACATTCAAATACATGTGATCTGTATCTAAACTCTCATTCTCCCACTTGCGTCTCATCCTGTCCTGGCACCCTTTACCAATGCACTGCCAGTCCAGCAGTATCACTATTTTAGAATGCGTGTCCACTTTTCAGAGCTGCCAATGAATTGCTTGGCCCTTGCTAGTTAACATGAAGTGACAGCTCTTCAAAATCTCTACATTGCTTCCAATCGCTACCCACCTCAGCTCCCATAACTGTATCATCTGTAAGCTCTGCCCTCAATATTTCTTTCCCTAAACACCTCAGTTTCTTCTCTTTCAAATATTCTTTGAAGCTTGAGTCTTAGAAGCCATAGGTCCTTATGAATGAGAAGCCACTTCAGCCCGTCAAGTCCATGCTGTCTCACAGACCAATCCCATTCTCTATTAATTTTCCCCATAATCAGTTCTCTCAAGTTTATAGTACAGTCTTTGCTGCTGTATCAATCTGCAGCAAAGTAGACCCAGTAGTACAAATGACAAGGAGTGAAACTGTAATTCGGTAGTGCTGGCAGGTGTATAACAAATAAATATATTTTAATCAGAATATTTCTTCTCAGGTATACAGTGGAGTAATTCTTTGAGATGAACGCTTTTGATTGCATATGCTCTGATCTTATCAGCTTTGCAGATTATTCCCCTTTCATGATATTATTCTCCTTGAGGGTATGTCTCTTTCCAGTGTTCACGTTTATGGAGGACTCCTATTTTAATGATGTTAAACACGACAACATCTTGAGAGTCTGACATTACTTTATTTGTTTTTGATATGTTATCCTTGCTTCAACATGCTTCAATCTCTAAATTTTATGGATTGTTCAGAGGGCATTTGGTCTATATTTGCTTGGGATATTGCCTGTGGAAAATTTAGGCCACTATCATTTTGTTCAGTATAGCATTGCCTGAAAGAAAATGACATTGGGTTGTAAATGATACCATATAAATGTAAGACTTTTCATTATTGTACATTACATGTGGATTCCTACATTAGCACAAATCCTTACTTTCAGTGGAAGAAGACAGAAAAGTGTTGAGTTGAAGAAAATCTAGAGAGAAAAGAATACAGTAGTTAAGAATTGGATTTCTTCTGAATATTTCTGACAAAATGTTAAGCGTGATTATGACTTTTAAAATTTATATGTTCCTTAGGAACCTTGAAACTAAGATAGGTATAGATTCAACAGAATGGGATAACATAAGTTGAAGCCCTGAAAAGGTGATGACTAATTCAAGTTTGATTCTTCAAGGGTAAATAATAACAATGTAATTTGTTTGGAGTCAGACATGAATCATTGTTCTTAATTGAGCTGAAGATATAATAGAGATTCACAGATAGCAATGTGGAAACTATTTCTCAAAAACCCCTTCCAATCATTAAATTAGTATATTCTGCCTGTTTTCCAGAAACTCAAGGATCTTTTACCTTGTGTGTTTCAATGTTTTGATCAGTGCTCTTTCACTTTTAAAGTGCCTTTCCACAAAGACTTCACCTGCCTTCATTTAGTCCGTAGTATATAGGTGATAGAACAGTATACCACAGGAACAGGTAATTCAGCTCTCCATGTCTATGTCAACATACTGTCAATTTAAACTCATCCTGCCTGCTTACATATTGTCTGCTCCCCTCCCCCATTCATTCCCGGTCATGTGTCTGTCTAAATGCTTCTTAAATATAACTATCATATCTACTTCTACTTCATCTCCTTCAGCACTCTGTATGTTTAAAACAAAACCTTGCACTTCTCCTTTAAACTTTCCAACTCTTGCCTTGAAACTATGTTCTCTAGTATTTAACCTTTCCACCCTGGGGGTAAAAAAGACCCTGACTCTTTATCTTTCTCTGCCTTTCCTCATTTTATTTACTCCTATTAGGCTGCCCCTCAGTCTCCATTGCTCCAGAAAACACAAGTTTGTCTGATCTCTCCTTATAATTAATGCACTCCAATCTAAGCAACACTGTGGTGAATCCCTTCTGCACCTTCTCTAAAGCTTCCACGTCCTTTAACTAGACAACTCATTCCTATAACAGGTCTGGCCTCACCATTGATAGATCTTTTTTTGTTGTATTCATCCCTCCATAATCTTCTCTGTGATTTAAAAAAATGGCACTTTATCTCTCTTTCCAACTTTTGATAAAGGATCTGAAAAATATGAAATGTCAATCCTGTTACTTTTTTCATAAATGCTGCCTCATCTGTTAAATGTTTCTAGAATGTTCTGCTTTTACTTCGCATTTCCAGCATTTGCATTGTATTGAATTTTGTTTAATGATGTTTGGTTGCTCTGAAGCAATTACTGTTCTCTTGAAGTATAGGGGCAGTTATGATATGGGAAACACCATGGCCAGGTTGTGCTCAGCACAGTCTCACAAACAGCAGTGGGTCTTTGAAAAATAAATATTACATTTATAAACAACATATTGGATTTTTAATAAAACGTCACCTGTACTCTTTTCCATAGATGTTGCCTGGCCTGGTGAGTTCCTGCGGCATTTTGTGTGTGCTGCTCGGATTTCCAGCATCTACAGATTATCTTTTGTTGATGATATGGTAAATCTTTCTAAACACTGGTTAAGTCTAAATTGTGTTCAATTGTGAACATCACAGTTTTGGAAAGAAGGATGTCAAAGACTGGGAGAAGGAACAGAGGGGATTTACTATATGGTATCAGGGTATGAAATAGAACATAGAACATAGAACAGTACAGCACAGTATAGGCCCTTTGGCCTACAATGTTGTGCCGACCCTTAAACCCTACCTCCCATATAACCCCCCACCTTAAATTCCTCCATATACCTGTCTAGCAGTCTCTTAAATTTCACTAGTGTATCTGCCTCCACCACTGACTCAGGCAGTGCATTCCATGCACCAACCACTCTCTGAGTAAAAATCCTTCCTCTAATATCCCCCTTGAACTTCACACCCCTTACCTTAAAGTCATGTCCTCTTGTACTGAGCAGTGGTGCCCTGGGGAAGAGGCACTGGCTGTCCACTCTATCTATTCCTCTTAATGTCTTGTATACCTCTATCACATCTCCTCTCATACTCCTTCTCTCCAAAGAGTAAAGCCCTAGCTCCCTCAATCTCTGACCATAATGCATACAAATAATTCTCAGGTGGAGAGATCAAACAAACAGTGGTTGTTATTCTTAAAATGGAAAAAGTTCAAAGGCGCTCAAATCATGAATCGGATTATTAAAACAAGAAGAATCTCTTTCCAGTGGCAGAATTCTTGGTAGCCAAAAGACACAATCGTACAGTCTTTTCATTTAAATGCAGTAGTGTGGTTTTGTATGCTTTACCTAAAAGGCTGTTGAAAATATCTTCATTATTAACATTCAAAACAGAATCAGACAAATAGTTCACAGGGAAAACACATGCAGTGCTGTGGGAGAAAGCGGGGTAGTGAGATTTAGTGGGTAATGGCTCTTTTACATAATAGGCACAATGGCCTTCTTTTGTGCCTATATCATTTTGTAATTCCATGGCATTGTACCAGCTAAGGGGGGCCCATTTCCCCTTTCCTAATAACTAAAATTGCTTTGACACCCTTGCTTGAAATTAGCCAGAAAGTGCCCATTTTCTTATACTCCTGAAACTTGCCAATGCTAGCTCCTTTCTGTGTAGTATTAAACATATAGATTTAGTAATGTGATTGTGAGAGCTTTACAGAATGCTATCTACAAAAGCTGTACTATTCCCATGTCTTGGGGAAGAATACCAATGTGAAAATTGCAAATCATAGTGGAAAAAAAGTTTATGTAATTGTAATCAGATGTGTGTCCGTTATAACACGAACATTCCGTAATCTGCTTACAGTTAAAAACAACATTTATCAAACTAGTTTTTTTTTAATATAACAGGTAGGCCTAATTAATATAAAGAAAATACATTGCAAAATAAAATTCTCCCTGGAAACAATGGTGGAAACGTTGTTCACATACTCGCTTTTAAAGGCGAAATTAATATAAATTCGGAAAAGGCATTGTCGTTAAAATTATCGACAAAACTTATAAGCTTTCTTTGAAACTGCTCAAAACTCCTGATCAGAATTTTGCATAATCTTCTGATCCGTTGTATAGTTATGAATATTGCTCCCAATCCAAGCTATAAATGATTGATATGGGGCTTTTCCGATCCTTTCTATGGATGCTTATTAACCAATTCATTCGCAGGGATATTTGTTACCTTTTGGTCGTGCACCTGCAATTGTTCATACTTCCGTACTATGTACAGCACATACTATGTATTACACTTCACTGCCTAATTTCATTCTTTTTATTGCAGTTTCCCCGCCCCCATTATTGAATTGATTATGGATCGGGTTAAATTCCTAGTCATGTGTGCCCAACTGATGCCTACGCTCGTCTCTTACAGATCTGTTTTCTTTCCACGTTATTGAACGGCTTCAGATGACTGACTTGTTTTTTTTTCCCTTCTCGACCTTCTCCTGAAAGTGTAAACTTGCCGCAATTGATCCTGATAATACCAATCATTTCTCAGTTTCTTTGCTTTCTGCACGGTGATGGCTTAATCCCGACCTGTCAGTGTCCTTGTCCTAAACCCTCCATCGCCCATATGTTTGTCTTCATCATACCTCCTCTTAGGTATTCGACTCATGCAATTGCCCACCTCTTGCCCCCTCGGATCTGTGTCTGACGCAGTCACTACCCACTTCCTCGCTATATTACTCAGCGCTCATCTCTGATCCATGTCGACACAGAGTTGTTGTAACCTACTCTGATCAGTGCCCGGAATGAGGTGCGGTAGCCACGTGTGAATTAACGTCAGTGAAGCAGGAGCCAGGCTCGGGGCAGCCAGTCACGGGCTCTGCGCGACCGCTCTCCTGCCGTGAGGTAAGAGGAAAGGCTCGCTGCATTCTCATCTGTCTGTGTCGCGGTAACGTCCATTACCCAGCCCGACTGTTAGTTGCCGTACCGGCATGGGCTCTTATCACAGTTATCGTGATGTTCGCAGAGTGATTCTTGCAGTGAGGGAGCCTGTGAGTCTTTGACAGGAGTTGGGATAAGGGGCTGCGGCATGTAAGTTTTAAAAGACTGTTTTCGTTTACTTTTGGAGAGAGCTGTCAGCGGGGAGCGTATTTTAGATGTCAGACATGAAATACCGTTTGCAGGGCACTCAGATCTTGCAGGAAAAGTGAAATATAAAAGTTTATGTGAAACGAAACTTGCTGGGATTAAATTTATCTGATTTAATTTGGTGAAGAATCTAGTTTGGTCTTTCAAAGATCTGCTTTACTTTCTATCCGTTAATACCAAATAGAGAATGATGAGTGATTAGAGACGTTTGCATTTCGAGGAATACAGATTCGTGGAATGGGTGGCATGACCCTCTTGTTTTTGAGTGTAAGGAAGGGCCAAACCCTCTGCGCATCAGTACTGGACCGTCAGCGGTATCGAGCTTTTTGCATAGCTCCGTGCTAGTTACGCTATTCTACGTCGGCAGGTAAAAGTTTTGCCGAAAACTTCTTTTAAAGACCACGCCTTGCTTTACATTGTAACATTTTAGCAGAGTATAATTGTGAATACAAACAAACAGAAGATCACCGAATGCAAATCGGATTCCGAAAGGAGACGAAACCGCCCGCCGAAGATATATGCCAACTCTGAACACAGGAAAAAGTTGAGCAAATGTTTCCAAACAACTTGATAAGTCGGCTGGCTTTCACAATGGATTAATAGCTTTGGGTATATTTAAGCAAGCGAAATTGGTTTTCACTATTGTCACTTTGTTGAGCAAACATTGGCATTAGTATTTAGTTAAAGTTATTGTCAGATCCAAAGTCATCAGCTGCCAAATATCTAGATTCCCACTTGTGATAGGTATGGGGCAATAATTCCTTTGCTGAAAGATTGAAATTGAGTGGATTAATCTGTCACTGTCACCTTCGGTGGGGCAGATGGATCTATCCTTGCAGTATTTTGTATTTCTAATCGCTGTGCCACTGGCTACTGTTAGCCCCGGGCTTCCCTCCTGCCTCTCAACCTCTCTTATATGTATCCCCCAACAGATAGATCTACGTCAACTGGTTTAGACAGGGGTTCGCTAAATCTTCGAATGGGTATGACCATCTATGATTTATTTTAGTATGTTAATGTGGTCTGAATTTATATTCCAGTAAGCTTTGCGCTGTCTGAAGTATTCCTGACCACAGTGATGCCCTGATGCTGCTTCTCATTTCTGCATGCATTTCTTACCAACATTTCTTACTTGTTATTGGAGGATAATCTGTGAGAACTTGAAGATGCGGTTTATTTTAACAGTAATCCAGTGTGTGAGATTAATTATATTAAAATCAATTTTGATATTTGTGCAGTTTTAACTTTCTTGCAAACAATTATGAAGATGTATTTCTACCAGTAACAGGAGATGGTCTACACACACTAACTGCTGGAGGAACTCAGCAGGCCAGGCAGCATCTATGAAAATGAGTAAACAGTCCATGTTTCAGGCTGAGACCCTTCATCAGGACTGGAAAGGAACTGGCAAGATGCCTGAATAAAAAGGCAGGTGGGGAGGGGAGGGAAAGAGGACAAACTCAGGTGGATGGGAAAGGTAAAGGGCTGGAGAAGAAGGATTCTGATAGGAGAGGTGAGTGGACCATGGGAGAAAGGGCAGGAGGAGGAGCACCAGGGGAGGTGATAGGCAGGTGAGGAGAAGGGAAGAGGTAAGAAGCCATAGAGGGGAATAGAAGAAGAGGGAAGGGGAAGGAAATTTTTAGGGAAGGGGAAGGAAATTTTTGGGGAAGGAAATTTTTAGCGAAAGGAGAAATCAATGTTCATGCTATCAGGTTGGCGGCTACCCAGATGGACTATGATGTATCGCTCCTCCACCCTGAGAGTAGCCTCATCATGGCAAAAAGGGAGGCCATAGACCGACATGTCGAAATAGGAATAGGAACAAGAATTAAAATGGTTGGCCACCAGGAAATTCCGCTTTTGGTGAATGAAGCGGAGGTGTTTCACAAAGCGGTCTCCCAATTTACATCAAGTCTCACCAATATAGAAGGGGCCGCAGCAAGAGCACCAGGTATGATAGACGACCCCAAAAGGTTTGCAGGTGAAGTGTTGCCTCACCTGGAAGGACAGTCTGGGGCTCTGAATCGAGGTGTAGGAGCACGTGAATGGCTGGAGTAGCATTCTGTCGCTTGGGGGAGGGGTTAAGTGCTAGGAGGAAGACTCATGGGGAGGGATGAATGGACAAGGGAATCACAGAGGGGGCGATCCCTGTGGAGAGTGAGGGGAAGTAGAGATGAGCTTGGTGGCAGGATCTCTTTGAAGGTGGGGGAGGTTGTGGAGAATGTGTTGGATGTGGAGACTCTGGGGTGGTAGGTGAGGACAAGAGAAAGTCTATCTTTGTTAAGGCAGCGGGAAGATGGGGTGAGCACGGATGTCCAGGAAATGGAGGAGATGCAGGTGAGGGCAGCATCAATAGTGAAGGAAGGGAAACCCCATTCTTTGAAGATGCAAGAATTCTCTGATGTCCTGGAAAGGCGAGCATCATCCAGGGAACAAATACGATGGAGATGAAGAAACTGAAAGAAGGGAATAGCATTATTACAGGACAGCATCGATTTCTCCTTCCAGAGAAGTGTGTGTTGCTCTGGATTTCTAGCATCTGCAGTATCTTTTGTGTATTTAGGAGATGATCTAATGTTTGTGGCGTGTCAATGTGTATTTGAAATATATTATTTAAGTTCTGAAATTAAACTTGCTAATAATAGAATCATTCAAAACAATCTTATTGTTAGCACACAATCTTCCCCCACTACTTTTATGCAATTCTACTTCTACATAAATAATTCATTATCCTGCATTGTTCACTGCTGTTCAGCCAAATGGCTATTAGGGGAATCCTTATATTCCCATGGGGAGGGATCACTGCACACACCCAGCAGGCAGATGAGTTAGTTTTCCCAGCACAACCATAGCAAAGCAACAGGAAGCTGTTTGGCTTGGCTACTACAATACAAGTGCTTAAGATTAGAAGTATAGACAGTAATAGCTTAGTCATGAATGCACACGTTTGATGTGTCCTAGATATGTCCATTTCGGAAGTCCTTGTACTGCCTTTGGAGTGGTCAGTAACACTTGGTGGGGTCCTTTCCAGTGAAGCTCAAGCCTCTTTCTAAGATGGTTCTTTACAAGAACGAAGTCTCCTGGGTGAACTCGATGTTCATCTTCCAGTTCCTCTCCTTCTTGGTGGGCCTAATTCACCAGTGAATACAAGACCTGGAGAGATTTGGTTAGTGCCAGGCTATAACCTATAATTTCACTCAACATTTGATTCAGGTCCATCGCAGGTAATTTTCGGGTCAGCAAATCAGCCTTCCAGGGGATTCTTACAGTCTGCCATATACTATTTTGGCTGCCGACAGACCATGTTTGTTCTGATACTGAGTTCTCATCTGGAACAAGACTATCGGCAGCACTTTGAGCCAATTTTGACTGATTTCTTGTCCTAGTTTAGCCAATTTGTTTTTCAGTGTCCCATTAGCCCTTTCAATTAGGCCAACAGCCTGCGGTGTGCGGGGGCAATGGAATGTCTGTTTAATACCCAGAGCCTGGCATAGTTGGCGATTAATCTCACCCACAAAATGAGGGCCATTGTCAGAAACAACTTGCCCCAGTACCCCAAATCTGGGAATGATTTCTTTCAACAAAATACGCACCACGGTATCGGCTTTGTTACCTGTGGTGGGATATGCTTCAATCCATCTACTAAAAACATCAAGAATTATAAAACCATACTTATAGGTGTGGTAATTCGATAAAATCGAGTTGTAGTTGGCAGAAAGGGTGTCTTGGCAACCGGGCATATCCCTTTGGGCATGAGTTGCCTTTTCCTGGATTATGTTCTTGGCATATCAGACATCGTCTAGCAACATTCTCTACTACCTTCTTCAGGTCCCGGCTCCACACATTGCCTTACCATTCCCTCCTTGTCAAGGTGAGTTCTGGTTTGTACAAAATCTATAATATGGCCCAGTATAGTTTCGGCACGTAGACCTGATGGGCAGGAGTAAGCCCGAGGCCCTCGGTCGGTGGGTAAAAACATCCAGCCGATTTCCAGGTGGCTTTCTATTTTCCGGAGGTGTCCCTCTGTAAAACATGCTCATCCTTAATTCCAGGCACACCCTTTGATTCAGAAACGGGGGATTCATTTTTACCCCGGCGATTCGTCACTTGGGGAACAATCAGTGCTCTGGTAAGGGCAGCTTGTTTCACAGCCGAGTCAGTTCTGTTGTTTCCACTGTTACATACCCCGTAACTGGGTTGCCAAACCAGCAGAAATGGACCACTTAGTTGGAGCCTGGATTACTGGAACTAAGAAAGTTTTATTAAAGAAATAAGCAACACAGTACTCTATTAGTAAGGATATAAATGCAACAGGTTAGCAATGAATAAACACACATGTACACAGAACTAGGATAATAGGATCAATCAAGCTCTATCGCAGTCTAGGGGTAAAATGATCAGTCACAAGTGACACAGAGTTCAGTTCAGTTTCAGTTCGCAGTAATCGCTGTCGTGCCGTTGGGGAGAGAGGGAGAGAACGAATGAATATGCAAATCGGATTCCAAACAGACCTTCGATATTCCTCGCAGTTAGCTTTCGGGCGAGCCCTTTGTAATGTCTTCTGAGGTCACCGACTGTGACCCCTCCGTTCCAGATACGATCGTTCTTCTGCGGTGAACCCGGCACCCAAGCAAGGGCGGACACACACACCGGGTACCCGCCCGACCGCACCTTTCCACCCTGTGCGTCTATGGCTGGTCTCGTGACCAGACCTCCAAAACTCCCACCATCTTGTGGGGGCACACCACTTCCAGGGTCTCGTTACCTCATGGTGTCATGTGTCTGTTGCCTTAGCGAACCTGTCCCTTTTTATCCCCCTGCTGGGGTATTGCCTGTCCATCAAACTTCAAACAGTTCAGGTTCAAAGCAAACCGGTCTCTGACAATACTCGGAACTGTGTCTCCTTTTCGTTAATCCCTTTTGTCTCTCTCTCATTAGCATTTTGAATGTTCCCCCATTGTCCTCTTATTGGCATCAATCTTCTGATAATTTGGTCTGTTGTCACACCACGGTCAGTCTCTCCAGTGTGTGCAGAGCGTTTAATAATGGCCAGTTGTGCAGGAAGACAGATGGTTGTCGATGTAAATTTTATTAGTCATGGGCATGCCAGAGGAGGTGACATAACACCTAGCTTTCCAAAGTTGGCCGAAGTCATGAATCCCTAGCTTTCCAAAGTTGGTGACTCCAAAGGCATATCTAGAGTCTGTAAAAATAATGGCCGATTTTCCAATGGCTAGGATGCAGCTCTTTTGCGTGCAAAGAGTTCAGCTTGCTGCGCCAAGTGAGGAGAAAGAAAGGAAGCAGACTCCGCGGTTTCTATGTCGGAAACAACAGCATAGCCTGCATGGCGCTGGCCCTGGTTGTCTATAAAGGAGATCCCATCTACATAGAAGACTAAATCCGGGTTAGCGATGGGGACGTCAGTCATGTCAGGTCGGACTTCTGTCAATTGGTGATTTATTGTTACACAATCATGGGGAGGTGAATCTAGACGTTCAGGTGGGCATATTAAAAAGGTGGCTGGGTTCATAGAAGAATGGGAAAAAATGGAGAAGGGGATTCTGTAGGAATCTGTTTAATACAGACAAGTGTGAGGTTTTGCACGTTGGAAGGACAAACCAAGGTAGAACATACAGTGTTAATGGTAAGGCACTGAGGAGAGCAGTGGAACAGAGGGATCTGGGAATACAGATACAAAATTCCCTAAAAGTGGCATCACAGGTAGATAGGGTTGTAAAGAGAGCTTTTGGTACATTGGCCTTTATTAATCAAAGTATTGAGAATAAGAGCTGGAATGTTATGATGAGGTTGTATAAGGCATTGGTGAGGCCGAATCTGGAGTATTGTGTTCAGTTTTGGTCACCAAATTACAGGAAGGATATAAATAAGGTTGAAAGAGTGCAGAGAAGGTTTACAAGGATGTTGCCAGGACTTGAGAAACCCAGTTACAGAGAAAGGTTGAATAGGTTAGGACTTTATTCCCTGGAGCGTAGAAGAATGAGGGGTGATTTGATAGAGGTATATAAAATTATGATGGGTATAGAGAGTGAATGGAAGCAGTATTTTTCCACTGAGGCAAGGGGAGAAAAAAACCAGAGGACATGGGTTAAGGGTGAGGGGGGAAAAACTTTAAAGGGAACATTAGGGGGCACTTCTTCACACAGAGAGTGGTGGGAGTGTGGAATGAGCTGCCAGATGAGGTGGTAAATGCGGGTTCTTTTTTAACATTTAAGAATAAATTGGACAGATACATGGATGGGAGGTGGATGGAGGGATATGGTCCATGTGCAGGTCAGTGGGACTAGGCAGAAAATGGTTCGGCACAGCCAAGAAGGGCCAAAAGGCCTGTTTCTGTGCTGTAGTTTCTATGGCTTTCTATGGAGAAGGACCTCATATCTAGTGCGGTGGGAATTGACAAGGCCCAGGAATTTACGCATCTGAGTTGGCATAGTGTATTAACAATGGGGGTTAATTAGCACAAATCGGGGGCTAAATCTGGCACCTTCTGGTCTATTACGATCTGTACTACATTGGTGCCACACTTGAAAACTAAACAAATAAATCTTTCTTTCTGACAAACTAACACACTAGATTTTTTTCAAAAAAAAGTATAATGTAGTGTGCTTATATTCAGAATTGGACAAAATCAAAAATCAACCTTTCCTCACAAGGAAAGAAAACAAATATTAAAATATAGTGGATTGCTCCAGCACTGAAAATTTTAATGAACGTTTTTCCCTTTAGATGGCCTCTGTGGTTTGCTTTGAAAAACTGAACTAGACATTTCTTTCTGACAAGGCCACAGATTGTTAATGCAGCCACAATGATAAATAATGAACGTCTTTATCGGATTTACAGCTTTCCTAGAAATACTTTGTCTTTGTAATCTACTAACTCGTTTTAAGTGGCATTCTGAAGCTTGAGTGGATTCTAACCAGTTCATATTGTTGACTTTAACTTTGTCGGCCACCTTGCCGGGCAGGGCTCGGAGGAGAGCACAGTACTGTGGGGACTGGTTCCTAGCTACGTAGAGCGGACCTCCCGATCGTGCAGAATAAACAGCGTTAAAGCATTCTGCAAATCATCAGGGGTCTCACCTTTCCTGGGTTTACACTCTAAGTTACGTTTATGGAGGGGACCAAACGTGGGACAAGGCGTCCAATATATTTTCAATTATCCGCGGTTTGGTTTGGCAGGTCGCGCTTAACTGGTCGTAGTTGCCATGTCTGAGCCAAGTGCCGAATCGTGTCTGATCGATAGGAGTAAAGGCGGCCATAGCCGGGGGTGGGATCTCAGGAGTTAGCGGAATAGTCAGGACAGTTCTTAAATAACTACAGAACCCTTGGGGTCGACCTTTTTTGTCAGGGGCTGCATTCAGTAACCACAGAGTTCAGAAGGGATCCAGGGCTTATGGATCTGCAAAGTAGGTGCTTGTCCCGCCACTCCGGCTTCTGGGTTAGGAACGGTCCTCATAGGCAATTGATACAGAGTTTGTATCGGTCCCGGTGAAACCAATGGCCCTGGTTCGGGGGTCCAGTCCGGGAAAGATCCAGTTTGACTGCATGTGCGGGCAGAAACGGGTACTGGGCTTCCCAGCCGTTTTGGAGGAACTACATCGGTCGGTGGCGATGCGATGACTGTGGAGTTGGCGCCTGGGACACCAGGGCGAGAACCATATGGGGGTGGGGAACCTGACCGTGGTAAAGCAGGCGCCGATACAGTTGTGGGTAGTACGGAGGGATTATTAGGTCGCTTTAGCCATTCCCAGTCATCATCAGTATCGTTTGGGGAATCGGTCGGTATGTCTGGATAGAGGCGGGGTACCCCAGAATTATTTTTATTTTCTGTTTCCCTTTCCCATTTATTCTTTCTTCCATGGCCAGTATGTTTTGTCTCTGATACAATTTCTTTCTCCGTCCCCTTTGTCTGTTTCTATCCCTTACACCATTCTTCACAAATCGCTCTCAACTCTTGCCATCTCCACGTACGTCTAACCCTCTTCGCTTGGCATTATCGGTCCAACAATTTAATTTATGTCTTTCTTCTTTTATTTTTGCCTCTTGTCGCCATAGGCCAATCAGGCGACCATACTCTTTCCCTGCCTTCCCTTTCCATAGTCCCTGTTCCGCCTACCGTATTACATTTAAATCAAATGTATCCT
The DNA here is from genome assembly GCF_030028105.1 of Mobula birostris. Lineage (NCBI taxonomy): Eukaryota > Metazoa > Chordata > Chondrichthyes > Myliobatiformes > Myliobatidae > Mobula > Mobula birostris. Next base: position 61,276,197 of record NC_092381.1, on the reverse strand, counting down.
CCTGCAGGCCAATAGTCTTTCCCCACATGTTTAGACAATTCAAATGACATTTGTCTCAGTTTCCTTTCATTGTCTGGATATTTGTATATTATTTTCTGTAACGAACTACTCCCCCACCCCCTCTTTGTCTAAGTGCGCACCCATCGTATTCCGGGGGATTTAGGAGAAGACTGGAATTTCTCAATTATTCCGGGGGATTCGAACCACCTGTCTCCTCTTTCCGGGGGACTCAAACCGCCCGTCTCTTCTTTATTCCCTTTGGGCCCCATCAGTGGATTTTCCCCTGCCAAAATGAGGGAACAAACAGAGTCGTCGGAGAGCGGAGAGGAACCAAGGTTAAAGTTTACCTTGTGGGCCCGTTCGTCTCTGATTTACCCCAACGGCCCGTTCGTCCACTTACAGTATTCAGTTTTGGCGAGGGGGGGTCTACCACATATTGGGACCTGCTCGCTGCTGCGCCAAGACGTCCATCTGCCTCTCTACCAGAGGATTTTGGGTTCAGACCCAGGAAATAATTGTCAAACACACTTTATTTAAAAGTACATACTGTTTATTAGCAAGCTTGCGTCGCTCAGTTGACAAAACAGAGTCGCCGATCACAGAGCCTGGGAAAATCTGCAATCAAGTGAGCACCCCGAGTGCTGTGTGGGGCTGCTGTTAACACATTCATACTCTGATTGTTGCTAGGCATCCTTGGCAGCTTTCCCATGTAACAATCCCTTCATTAGTTATCTTTGCAACATTATTAGCCAAGCTGCAAATAAATCAGATAGGTTTTAGCCCTTTTAATTCTGCATATTATTCCTTCACTGGAAGTAATGTTTTAAAAAGTCTCAAGAGCAGCGATTGTTAAATGTTCAGAGAGCGCAATAAAGAACCAGAAAAAATAAAGTCCATTGGCTTCAACATCTAGTCGTTGAGTTCCAGTGATTTCGGTATTAGTAGTAGTCATATACAGTGTGTTCTTCGAATATTACTCAGCGTAAATCGGGAGCGAACTTTGTTAAAATTTTGCTTATGATTGTACCCCTATATGGCAGGAGAAGCAGAGTTTGTTAGTTTGGATCATGAGCTCCATTACGCTCAAGAAATAACATTTGGGGATGTTTTATAGTTACAAAAGACTGTGAGAAAACAATGCAGCAGAATGCCAATGAGTCACAATGTTTTTGTTTTTCTGTTTCATTTTATGTTCTTTTACCAGTTACAAATTTCTCGTATAGATTACCTTATAACTGACTACATGTGAATTTATCTGCACTCAGACAGTGGAAGGCACAAACGCACCAGAACTTAAACCAACATACATCATAGCTTCCTCAGTGATTTTTGTAGTCACTCTCAAATAAAATGATCTTAAAGCTTCTTTATGAATAGTTTTAACAACAGGCTTCCAAGGGTCTACTCTGGGCAATTGAAAGTTAGAGGTTCAACTGTATTAGACGCAGGACAATTTCTACATTGATCAATAGAGTGTTTAAGGTTGATTCAACAGCCAGACAATGTGTGACTAAAATAATTTGTTCAAAGCATTAAGCGGTGTTGGTGATGCTGCTTTGCTGGCAATTCAGATGGTACAACTATGCAGTTTATTTCAGGTGATAATTTCTGAACAATGTAATATGAGACCAGAATATTTGTTGGAGAATTGTATGGCCAAAGTTTAACGATTTGACAGAAAGGACTATTAATTCCACTAATATCAAATTGGGGTCCAATTTTTAGTGTTGTTTGGTTATGTATTTACAGGTTATCAGCAATCTCTAATTGCACTCTCTAAACCTATGATAATAACATAGAAAAAAGCAGATGTGTTGTAAACCAGAAAAGGGAAATTTTTGAACTTGTGTCCAGTTACTACATGCAAATGTATTATTGTGAATCTTGTTTTAAAAAATGTGTGGGACATTAATAAAATTCTTTATCAGACCCCTTCTTTTTGACTGAGAAGCCTGGCTCCAGTCCACGATGTTTCCCTGTGATGCCGTCCATGCAAAGTGTAAAAACTCAGTAAAGTGCTCCTGTGGTAGGGAGTTATTGTGCTGGATATAATCTATCGATTTCAGTTCTGTAATGTTACACTGGGGTGATGTACTGTCGTTAGACAGACCCATTTCATGACTTATGATTATGGCTCGCAGACCTCCACCACCTATTTTAGATTGCACACTGAACAAAACTTGTTTTTAGAATCACTATAGATAATTGGGGAAAATTATTTATTTGTCAACAGAAATTGCAGTAAAAGCTATGGAACTAGTGGGAATCATGGATAATCAGAGTTTTCCATTGCCACATGTAACTAGAAATATGGCAGAGAGAATTATATGCTAATAATTGATCTCTGCAATTTTTAAGTCATTCAGTGGAAAATCTCTCAGCAGTATTTCTGACCTAATTTTTCTTTATACTAAGGATTGAGAAAATTCCCCTTTGATTATTTTAAAATAGCAAGATGCTGGTAAGAATATTAAGGCATTGCCATTATTACTGGATCTGCAGACTCATTTTGACGAGTGGGAGCTTAAATCTTTGGCCATAGATTTCAATATCAAAGCTATACCAATCAAAGTATTTCAGCAAAAATTGTGAGGATATTGATGTTGTGTGCAAAACAAGCACCATAGCAAATTGGTCAATGGCCAGAAGGGAAAAGTGTGTGAATCTTTTGAATGAATTAGTTCACTGAAGTTGCTGGTGTTTTCCAAATTTAAAAATTTAAATTTTGCAGGATTTTTTCTTTGTAGAAATTATTCTCACTCTGTTAGATTATGTTCTGCTGCAAATTAATTTAAACGATTTTTTACATGAATGGCAATATGCAACTTGGATGTCTTTATTCCATTTTGTACATTTCAGGTTCCCTTCAGCTAAGAAATGATGTTACTGGAACTTGTGACTGCAACCTTGTGCCTGGGTAAGTCAAAGGTTAAACCTCTTATGGTATCCCTTTGAAATATGGGTGATTAGTCTACAAATAGACTACAGATATTTCTATTCTTGGTTCCTATGTCAACAAAATGGACAGCTGTGATGGCAAGGAAGCAACTGGGCCTGTGATGTTATCCACGCCAGTTTGTTATTCAAGTCACCTACAGCAGGAACATAGAATTTTATTTCTTAGTGATTCTTTTGATGAAAGTTGTTCATTTTCTCCTTCAATGAAAGGAAAATTGTTAATTTATTTTTCAAACCACTTTTGGAAGAATATACAAATTTGCTCGATTGCATTTTATGTAGCAGCATGGCAGTTATACACTCAATGGCCTCTTTATTAGTTGACTGCTGTACCTATAAAGTGGTCACTGAGTGCGTGTTTGTGGTTTTCTGGTGCTGAGGCCATGCACTTCAAGTTTTGACATATTGTGTATTCAGGTATACTCTTCTGCACATCACTGTTGTAAATGTGGTTATTTGAGTTACTGTCACCTTCATATCAGCTTGAACCACTCTGGCTATTCTCCTCTGACCCCTCTCATTAACAAAACATTTTTTGCCCACAGAAGTGCTGCGCACTGGCTGCTTTTTGTTTCTTTCACCATTTGCCGTAAACGCTAAACTGTTATGCATGAAAATCTCAGGAGATCAGCAGTCTCTAAGATACTCAAACCACCCTGTCTGGAATCTACAATCATTCCACAGTCAATTACTTAGATCACATTTCTTTCCCATTCTGATGTCTGAACAAACCTCATGACCATGTCTGCATGCTTTTATGCATTGAGTTGCTGTCCCATGATTGCCTGATTAGATATTTGCATGAATGTGCAGGTGTGCATGCGTACCAAATAAAGTGGACACCAGGTGTCTATCTATTAGCTAGCTGTTGGCTTTATTGATCAATTCAAGAGTTAAGAGGTCTACCATCTGCAGGAAGCCCTTGGTTTGAGTTAGTGGCTCAAATGCAAGTAGCACAATGGTTATTGCAAAATGGAAGCAACATTAAAGCTGCAAGGACACAGGACCTGAACATATAGTCACACAGTGGACAGACATTGAGGAAGTGCTGCTGGGCAGCTGAGTAAACATGTGACAAGAAATGGAAGCACTCCACCTGTGGAGGAGCCTGCCATCACCACGAAGCACTGGGTGTAGTCAGGTCTCCCTCAATAGGGGGCACAATTGACAACATCCTTGCACCAGTGAATGACAAACCGCTAGATACAGCAACAGTCTGCAGCTTCAGACTGCTGGATGCCGGATGTATAGAAGATAATGTCCAGCATTTCCCTGAAAGCAAATGGCACAGTTGTCCTCATCGTGCTCACCTGGATGTAACTATTAGATTTTACTGAGAACCTCCTACTGGACTGCAGATCCTCAAAGCTTAGACTTCCCAAGCAACTTTGGTGGATGTGGCCAACTGCTGGGAGTTCTGCCTTCCTACTATCCTCTACCCCCTCTTCCTCCCAACAACTTTTTCTAATCTGCATTGTATCTGTTAATATTATCTGTGCTGATCAGTTATCATGTTACCTTTACGATCAGGGGAATCTTCACTAACACACTCATGTTTGGGGTAAATTAGATCATGCTGAAACTCTGAAGTCAAGACAAAAACCTTCGGTGCTAGGCACACTACTTGCTCGAGACATTGATCACTGTAAGATAAACCTTAGAACAATCTAAACACTTGCTGATTTGGAGCAAATAACCTGTAACTAATTCATTACTTTAAACAGCAGTGGCAGGATTGGAGTTTGGGGATCCTTCCTAAACACAGAGATGTTTTGAGTTGTGTGAGTTCAAGAGAGCTCATTAGTGGAAACATCGGACTCCGGTTTTACGGTGCTGGCATTGACTCAGCATTGGATGCTGAGTTACTTAATGATCTGCCATTCTAAGTATCTCTGGCAGCCGTTGGCTCACCTTAGCAACGTGGCACCAGGTGTAACTTGTGCCACAAATATGCATGGTCACATTGATCAGCATATTGGAATTAATTTGATAACCATGGGCCCAAAAAAAGAGAAAACTTGGGAGCCACATGTTGCAGTCACAGAATTCTTTAAGTACTTTTCTTTTGAATAGGTGTAAATTTTACATTTTAATGTACGGGGAAAATATTTTTTACATTCCTTTGGTATTAGTATAATATTGCTGTTATAAAATGTACATTGTCAGTGTCATATAAAGGTTGGAAAAAAGTCTTGTGTACAATGTTATGTAAAAAGAAACATGTTGAAGATTGTGCTGTTATAAGATAATGGTGGGAAAGTGATAGTTTCTACCATTTACTGTAATCTCTCCTCTCACACATCTCTTTTGATGAAGTTGTTGACATGTGGTTTGTCACTTTTCACTTAAACATTGGCATATTCATCAGAATTCTGTCTTGCATAAGACCACGAGCTTTATCAGGGAAGGAGAAAAATAGTTGACGTTTTAATATTTTGTTTTTGCAAGCCAATTTTTCCATCTGTACATGATCAACTATTTGGAGATTCTACTATTGGAGTAATGTTCTCTCTACCCTCCCCCTCTCCATTATATTCATTGTATCCATGAGTTTTATCCTCGGATTTTCACCATTCTCCACTTTGTTTTTAAATTATGAGCCCTTTAGCTTTTAATCCACAGTCATTTTTCCCACATACGATGGCCACCAGCCTGTCAAAATGCTAGTTACTTTGAATAAGAGTACTTGTCTAAACTAGTCAGTAATGTGTTTTCTCCACATGTGTTGAAAGACCGTGTTTCCAGCATTTTCTATCTTTGTTGCCTATTGATTTGTGCGAGGATTCTATTTGTCAGTATAGGGATAGTTATGTGGGGTAATGTAATGACAGTTTTTTCAAGATAGAATCTGTTCTATATAATTCACAAACATCATCACTGAGGTGCTATGTTCACTTTAAGAGATGGTGTCTGAAATAATGACATCAGTGCTTTTGGTTTGCTCGTAATGGTAACAAAGGGCTGTGGCTTTTGTTAAGCACATCAAATGACTTACGTGTTTTATTCACAAAATCCTACAATGGTGACTCTGGCGATCTTAGAACCACTAAATGACATGTCAACCAATGCAGTCGCTTCAAAGCTGCCAGAGTTTTGGGAGCAGTTACCGAGTGGTTTGTACAGGCAGAAGTCCAGTATGCGCTGCAAGAAATCACCATGAACAATACCAAATTTTATGACATTACAATATTGTTAAGTAGTTCCACTGCAGTCAGAGTGGGGTCTACTAGAAGACCTGCCTACATGTGATGTTTCTCACTCTGAAGACTCACCTATTACGGTTTTTGGACCGTCTGAGTCTGAGTGCGCCAAACATTTGCTGTCCTTGCCCGTCATGGGTGACGCTAGGCCTTCAGAACATGTGTTCTCTCTTGGGCAATCACCATCCTAGTTTTATTTTTAGAGAACTCTTTGTGCAACAATTGCCTAATCAAAATTGCACAACCCTCACTAATGCACCCATGAGGACTACAGGGAGCTTGCTAAAATGGCCGATAGTCTACACTCAGCTGGGCCGAATGCATCATTTCTCCTGCTTTCCCTGTCTCTATAAGCCCTGTCAGCAGAGCCTCCAGCAGACTCACACCCATGACTCCGAAACAAACAACATCTGGTTTATGTTTTTTTTTACCACACATGCTTTGGCAGGAATGCCAAGAAGTGCCGAGTGCATTGCAGCAAGACATCAAAGGTCTGTGAACACTGTGGGTTCCAGCTGCCAGGGTCATCGACTGTTCATTACGGACACTCTTTCAGGACCACGCTTCCTGTGTGGCACGGATGCTCAGGTGAGTGTGTTGCCATCATTGCCCATTGATTATAAGCCAGGCAGCAACAGATCCTTGCTAAAGGCTGCCAATGGCAGCTGGATCTGGACGTATGGGACACAGCACGTGATGCTGTGCTTCAGTGGATGAAACAACACATGGGACTTTATCTTGGCTAAAGTTGCTAGACCTCTACCCGGTGCCAAAGGGCTGTTAGTAGATCTTATGAACTGTCAACTTGTGAACGCAAAAGACTTTGGGTAGTTATTCTGTACCTCAAGCCTCACCAAGCCCACTTTTTCCAGTACATGGGGTTGAGCATCACAGTCCCACAACTGGCTCGCTGGTCCGTGCCGGTGCGCATAGACTGGACTCAGAAAAGCTGCTCAGCGCAAAGGCTGAGCTTGCTAACATGGAAATGCTTGGCACTGTACACAACTCGATTAGCCCTTGGCTTTCACGCCTCCACGTGGTCCCTAAACCCGATGTGCTTACATCCATGCAGCAACTATTGCTGCCTTAACGAGGCCATCAGCCCCAATCAGAACCTGGTCCAACATGTTTAGGACTTTCAGCACGGTTAGCCGGAAAGATAATCTTTTTCTGAAGTGGACTTAGTCAGGGACTACCATGAGGTGCCTGAGTGCACTGAGGGTGTTCCCAAAACTGCTGTTACAACACCATATGGCCTATCTGAGTTTCTGCACACGCTGTTTGGGCTGAAAAATGGAGCACAGACTTTTCAACGGCTGATAGACTCTGTGTAAAGACTTAGATTTTCTTTTGTTTTTACTTGGAAGGCATACTTATCACCAGCACATCCAAAACCAAACATTTATCACATCTCTGCACACATTTCAAGCTCTTAAGCCAATGTGGGCTGATTAATAACCCCACTAAATGCCAGTTCAGGTCGTCTACTATTGACTTTCTCGGCCACCACAACTCCTAATAAAGTACGACATGTCTGCTAAGAAAAGTTACCACCAGTATGACTTTTCCACTGCCCCGCACTACCAAAGCACTGCAGGAGATTTTAGGTATGGTGAATTTCTGTCACTGTTCCATTTCACGAGCCACTGAACTTATGCTGTCCTGGTATCGTGCTCGTAAGGCAATGCCAAACTCGCATGTTTGATCGGTCAGTAGATATGACCAGAGCATGTAACAACGCCAAATGAGCCCTTTCAAACGCGATCCTACAGGTGCACTGCTGCACGGCAGCAATGCCATTTGTCCTGCATTTTGGAAGTCACATACAGCTAATGTGAATTCACAAACATCTTCTTACCATGGTGGACGGTGCCACCAGGTGGCTAGAGGTTGTTCCTCTTGTATTGATGGCGGTTGCAGACGTGGCTCGTGCGTTCAACACCTGGGTCACTCAGCTCGGCATCCCATCTGATATTTCTTCCGATAGCGGTCCCCAATTCAAATCAAACCTCTGAGCTACAATGGTGTTAAATTGCAGCATATCACCCGCAGTCCAATGTCCTGTGTGAGCGATTTCACCATTCCTTAAAGGCTGCTCTGAAGGATGAGTGTTGGCACAATCATCCTCCGTGTGTCCTACCAGGGCTCAATATGGCTCCAAAAGAGGACCTGCAGTTCTTCTCATCTGAGTTGGTGTATGGGCAGACATTACAGGTGTTGGGTGATCTTATTCCTGGTCAGTGGCTCAGCAGTATTCTGCACTCCTTGGTAAACTCAATTCTTTTACACCTCTTCTTACTTCCCATCATGGCACACAGCACTCTTGAGTTCGAGTTGACCTACCTTCTGCCTCATCATTTCTGTCTGCCATGACACACATCAACATCCCCTTATGACGCATTTTGGAACTGGGCAGAAAAAATATATTGCAGATAGTGTTATGTACCCCTAGGGGTCATATCCCTATGAACTGTGCTTTTAAAAGAGAGAGCGAGAGTTGTACATCACAAGCACCTTGTTATTAAGACAGAGAGAGGTGAAGACTACTTTGAGATGGTGTTATGGTTTCTCTGCAGCATGTTTACACTTTTGCAAGAACACTGCCAGCTTCTGTGTTCTTACAGAGAGAGAAGGGAGGAGCTACTTGATGGACAGCTGGTGTTCAGCATGGTGAGATAAATAGAAGGTCAGCTGGTAGGCAGACAGACGCATGATTTTGGATACTGGATGAACTTTGTAGTGCCCGAGGAACGGTGGGTTTTTGGAGGATCGATCAGGAGGATTGATCAGTTGCTCTCGCAGTGTGGAAAAGGAGTGACCGGTGGGGAGTTATTAGTATGTCCAACCCTCCGCTGGGTTGATAACTCCAGCACAGGAAATGATCCCCTTGTTGTGGTCACATTCGGTGACTTCTAAAGGATTTTGGAGGACAACGGGAAGATCAACAGCATCAGCTCAGCTGAAGAAATAAACACCACCCTCTCTCTCTCCACCACTACTCAACTCAATACCACGAACTGAACTGAACTTTACTCATCACCATAAGACTGTATCCATTTACCCCTAGGCTTGAAGAAGCTTGGTTTTTCTATTTCCACACTTGTATACATATAATCTTTGCTAACCTGTTTAATATATCTGAAATTATATTACTGTATTGTGTAGTTACTAGTAAATAGTATTGGTGAATAGCAATACCAGACTCCAAAGTGTTTTCCATTTCTGCTGGTTCTTTAATCCGTCACAGGGTACATGACAATAGGAAGGGTAAACCTGAATGTATTTGTGGAGATTGTTTTAAACCAGCCCACATGAACCTGGATGGTTCCACTACCATACTCCATACACCACAACATGACCGTGTGTGTGCCAGCATACCCGTGGATGAGGCAGAAGCACTTACTGTCACCCCAGCCAAGCCACATAGGGCTCGAGTCAGACAGACTCACAAGTCTGGGAGGGCCTGTGTAGGGTAAGTAATGAGTGACAAGATGACACATATTGTTCATCATACAAACTGTTCTATGCAATTCACAAACACCATCAGTGAGTTGTTGTGTTCACTTTCAGAGATGGCGTCTGATGTAATGATGTCAATACAGTATAATGTTGTTGGTTTCTTCATAATAGGAGTAAAGAGTTGCAGTTTTGTTAAGCACATAAAATGTCCCTCGCATGTTTTATTCACAAAATTCTACATTAACACAGGAACAAAGGAAGTTGATCTTACACATTTGCAAAAGTGCTAAGTTGTGAAATGGACTATTATGAGCCAAATCAGGCAAATATTGTAGAATGCAATTGGTGATGCCTCCAAGGAATTTATAATTGGGGTCTCCAAATGTTTACACCACAAACGTCAGTGCTAATCTAACCGGCAGAGTAAATGGGAGGAGACAATTGAGAAAGAATTTTCAGTGAGTGGTGAATAGGACTTTATTTTGGGGCAATTCATTGGGAAACTTCCCTGAAGATTCCACAAGGTTGTAGTGTGAATTGCCGAATGACGCACAGTTGGGAACTGTGGTGGACTAAAGAAACTTCTAAGGTTGCATAATTCAGTAAAAAGACAAAATATAATTTTTTAAAATATTAGCTTCCATTTTCTCAGGTATGTTGGATCACAATGTGATGGAGGTTGTCTAATAGTTGCACAGCATTCCGGTTTGATGTCATTTGGAGTTCTGCATTTAGTTTGGGAATTTCCCCTGCCCTGAGATGCAATATAGCATAAAATGAGTGCAGTGCCAGGGCTAGAGAGTTTAAGTTACAGGCAGCAGCACTGACACATTTTAGTAATTTAATTGAGGAGTTTAGACTGATTATTAATTATTAAAATAATTGATATTGCGTAGTTGGGTCATTTTCTCGACAGTGTAGTTCAGAACAAAGGGATACGACCTTAAAAATAAATCTTACTCTACGGATGCGTGCTTAAAGGAAACATACTTTTTAATTTTGTCTCTCCTAGTGAAAAAAAGTTGTTGCATCTTGTGTACCTGAAAAAAATTACATTAGAGGTTGATTTTGGAGGCCATTGATTTTAAGGGCTGTTAAAATATGTATGTGTCCTTTGTATTAATTTAATAACGTACAGGTTTAGGTGTCTGGATTGGCCAACCTGTTACAGTACTATCGAAACAACTAAATGATTCAGTCTCTCCGGGTTAAGATATTTTATCTGAAATATATTTCTTATATTATTGGACAGGCAGCAGAATCTATTGATCATTTAGTTTAGAAAATGGTCAAACAAGCTTAGTCACCTGCAGTTTTCCAGATTCCTCAGAACTTCAAACCAGCAGTTAGTGAACAACCGGAAAAAAATGTCCCTGGCGATATTTTGTTTCTCTAAGTTTCTACCAATCTCCTGAAGTTGTAGCAAGTGATTGAGTGATCTTCCCTGCAAATTGTACGTAGCTATTTCATGAATTGCTGTATAAAATGTTGATTGGCTATTTTCATTGCATCTGTCTGACACTCATTTGGAATTAATTAAGAGAAGTACAAATAAGTTATTGATACTGAGGGACTATTGTTGGATTTTAGAGGCTTATGTAATTTAACACAAGTCTTTGATTCTCTGAGACAATCAGAAAAGTATTTCTACTTCAAGCATCAAAGTAAAACATTTACAACTATTATGTTCAAAGGCTAAATCTGAATGTTATGCAAAAAAGAAACTAACAGGTGAATTGGTTTATTACTATAACCCGTGCAGAGGTACAGTGAAAAACTTGTCTTGTATATCATTCAAACAGATCAATGAATTACCAGTCAATGAATTACAACAATACATTGGGGTAGCACAAGGTAAAACAATTACATGGAGCAGAATGAAGTGTTACTGTTACAGACAAAGTGCAATGCAGGTAGACAATAAGTGCAGTCATTTCAGAGTTGACTGTGAAGTCAAGAGACTATCTTAATGTACTAGGGAACTGTTCAATAATCTCGTAACAGCAGGATAGATGCTGTCCTTGAGCCTAGTAGTATGTGTTCAGGCATTTGTATCCCCTACCTAATTGGGTGGGGGCGGGTGGTTGGGAGAAGAGACAATCCTCAAGTTGAGTGGAGTCTTTGATTATTCTGGATATTTTACTAAGGAGGTGAGAAGTGTAGTCAGACTCCATAGAAAGGAGACTGATTTCCATGATGTGCTATGTTGTGTCCACAACTCTCTACAGTCTCTTGTAGTTGTGGGTAGAGCAGTTACCATACCTGGCTATGATGCATCAATTAAAAATTGTTGAGGATTAAAGGGGACATGCTGAATTTCTTTCGGCTCCTGAGGAAGTAGAGGTGCTGGTGAGCTGTCTTGGCTGTGATCTCAGCACGGCAGGACTAGGCTATAGGTGATGTTCACTCCGTGAAACTTGAAGGTCTCAACTCTCTTGACCTCAGCGCTGTTGATGAATGCTTCAATGATCAGCTTTTTGTTTTGTTGATACTGAGGGAAAGGTTGTTGATAGGTCACTAGGTGTCACAAAATCAAATTCTGTTGTCTCTAAGTTAAATTTCGCTACAAAGGTTCAATTGAATTGAATCAAAGATTTATTATCCAAGGAAAATAAATCTAATTCTCTTGTAAGTAATCCAGAATTTAAGAAATCTAATCTTTCAGCAAAGTTCCACAGCATTATTTTTTCCCATAACTTAAATTCCTGATTCCTAAACCACCTTCTTGGGTTGTTTCTTTACCTTGAAATAAGACTATGAAAAAGAATACTTTTTAAAATTTACATTTGCAACTGGTTCTATATATGATTCGATTCTAAATTTTTTCTGTTTCCCAGTTTTTTGTGGATTGACTTCAGTGGACTTATGTCTAAATGTAGCACAGTTTTACTGATTTATGAAATAACCTGCTGTGAATAGCCAGTTGTATTTGAGCTCTGTTTCCTCTGAAAGTTGGTACAATAAGTGATAAATCGTGATGAGTTACGCACAGTTACAGCAGAATATGTCGGTGCTACAAGGGTTTTGTAGTTCACTGAAGCTTGAGCTTATGAATAACTTGTTTTAAGAAACTTTGTCTGAAAATATGTCAGTTAGGAAGTTGGAGGTTACTTGGATTAATTTGCTATCTTTACCTTTTTGTGCCGTGTGATTCAGACTTGGTGTGTATGAAGCTTGTCGAGGCAGAGCAATGTTGTGTTAATGATGTCAATGACGTGATGTGTTGTGGTGCAGTGCAGTATATGATCGTCCTCTTTAGCCAGTGGTCCCCAACCTCCGGGCCGTGGACCGATACATTGCCGCGAAGAATACAGCGGTACAAAGTAGCCAGAACACACCCAGCACATATTTAAGAAGAAGGCCGAAATAAACAAGCTAATTAATTACCTTATATTCCATCTGGGTAGCCTCCAACCTGATGGCATGAACATTGACTTCTCTAACTTCCATTAATGCCCCACCTCCCCTTCGTACCCCATCCCTTATTTATTTATTATTATTATTATTTTTTTCTTTTCCCTTTTTTTCTCTCTTTTTTCTCCCTCTGTCCCTCTCACTATAACTCCTTTCCCATCCTCTGGGTTCCCCCCCTCCCCCTTTCTCTCTCCCTAGGCCTCCTGTCCAATGATCCTCTCCCTTCTCCAGCCTTGTATCCCTTTTGCCAATCAACTTTCCAGCTCTTAGCACCATCCCTCCCCCTCTTGTCTTCTCCTATCATTTTGAATCTCCCCTTCCCCTCCCACTTTCAAATCTCTTACTATCTCTTCTTTCTGTTAGTCCTGACGAAGGGTCTCGGCCCGAAACGTCAACTGTACCTCTTCCTATAGATGCTGCCTGGCCTGCTGCGATCACCAGCATTTTTTATGTGTTAATTAATTAGGTGCCGCCCAGCACGTAAATGTTGGCCCAGGTCAGGTTGCGTCGCCTCTGATCTGGGCCGACATTTACGTGCCAGGCAGCACCTAATTTATTAGCTTGTTTATTTCAGCTTTTTTTCTTAAATATATGCTGGGCGCATTCCAACTACTGCTGCACCACTGCATTCTTCGCGGCAATGTATCGGTCCGCGGCCCGGAGGTTGGGGGCCACTGTCTTTACCTAATAGTGCTTGTAGTCAGAAACAATCTGGTAGAATGGCAACTCTATTATAAATGATTCAATAAATAAATGCTGCTTGGAAGGCTGCTTGAAAACTCATGGTATTCGGCCTGACAGGCACAGATCTTTAGACTGCAAACATAAATGTGTATATTTTTATGAATAGTGGAAGACTGAATAATGCTGATATTCAGATGTCCTTGTGCACAAATCACTAAGTTTACATGCTGGTTCTGCAAACAATTCAGAAGGCAAATAAGATGTAAGAGGATTTGCATATCAGAACTGAGGACGTCTTGGAGTTATGCAAGACCTTTTTGAGTCCGCACTTGGAATGTTCTATACAGATACTGGGGAGTAATTGTACGAGGAGAAATTAAATAGACGTTGAATCTAGATTCTTTTGCATTTAGAGTTTCTCATTTAAACACACTGAATTATTAAAGGCATGACAGAATTCTCCTGGCTAGAGCTTTTAGAACCAGGGGCCTCAATATCAAAATAAGGGCTTGGCAAGTTGGGACTGGGATAAAAAGAAATTTATTTACACAGTATGTAGTGAAATAGGAATTCTCCGTCAACCAGTGCTGTCAAAGGATCAAATGGCCTGTTCTGCTTCTGTTTCTGAAATTCTGAGCGAGCTGATCAAAAGGCAAAGAGAAAGGTATTCTTGTTCACTTAAATTTAATGTTTCTTTTAACAAATCAATTTAAAATAATTTTTTTTTCATTGTAAAATTATTTCAAAGTTTAAAAGCTCCTATCAGGTTTGTTTTGTTTTGGTCAGTACCTCTGCAATCAGCTTTTCTTCACTGGTCCATGTTGCTGAATTCTAGTGGTGGAAACACAATCTGCTTCAGGCCCAGATGGGTGTAGCACTGCTTCAGGGTGTTCCAGTATGATCCAGCCTATTAAGTGCACCAAGCAATACGATTGCTAAATGTTTCACATCAGGTATAAACACAGGGCAATCTTAGTAATATACAATTGCCACAGATTCCCCCAAATCATTTACCTCAGTGTTCCACTTCCACAGGCAGTCTTTCCCAATATACTTGTGCTGAAAAAAATAATTTTAATTTCAGTATTGAATGCTGTGTCAATTAATATTAGTTATGTAATCAACATTGATTCTTAGTTTATTGAAATCCACATGTACCACTGAAGGAACCCATGATCCCATATCCATTGAGTTTCTAGTTGAACCATGTTTCTATGGAGGTATTATTGCTTGCTTGCTTTGCATGATGAATGATGGCCAGGTTCCAAGTTACTTGATTGCTAAAATGCGGGAAGAGTGAGAAAACAAAACATTTACATCAGAGCTACACACTACATTCAGATTGGTTCTCAGTTGAAGCTCTGCCATTAATAATGGCGAGGTAAGGTTCACGTAGTCTCTGAGATTTACTGCCTACATGTTCATTCGTTATGTGCCTTGTCATATGACGTGAATGATCTTGGTCTTTCCATGAACATGATTGGTCTTGGCAAATTTATCTACAGAAGTCCCATTGCCTTCTTCTGAGCAGTGTCTTTACAAGATGGGTGACCCTAGCCATTATCAATACTCTTCACAGATTGTCTACCTGGCATAACCATGACTTGTGATATGCACCAGGTGCTCATATGACCATCCACCACCTGCTCCCATGGCTCATATGACCATGATTGAGAGGCTAAGCAAGTGCTACCTCTTGCTCAAGGGTGACCCGTAGGCTAGAGGAAAGAAGGAACACCTTATACTTTCTTTGATAGACACATACTTCCACTCCGCCATCTAAACTGTCCACTGATATACCATTTAATACAAAACATAAGATACATTATATTACATGGCTTCTTCTGTGAAAATAAAAGTGAAACTGGAAATACATTTGTGTGTCACTTTATATTTGAATTTTGTAAATACATTTGAAAGGAGAAAAATTTATCTGAAGGTTAAAGGTAGACAGGGTCATAAAGAAAGCTCGTGGCCTTCATAAATCAAAGTATTGAGTACAGGAGTTGGAATGTTATGCTGAAGTTGTATAAGACATTGGTGAGGCCTAATTGGAAGTATTGTGTGCAGTTCTGGTTACCTATCTACAGGAATGATATCAATAAGTTTGAAAGAGGGTGGAGAAAATTACAGGGAAAGTTACAGGGAAAGGTTGAACAGATTAGGACCTTATTTCCTAGAGTGTAGGAGAATGAGGGGACTTTTGAGAAAGGTAATCAAATTTATCCAACTTTGTTATGAAGGTACAGATAGGGTAAATGCAAGCAGGTGTTTTCCACTGAGTTGGGGTGAGACTACACTAGAGGTTGTGGGTGAAAGGTGAAATGTTTAAGGGGAACTTCTTTTCTCAGAGGATAGTGAGAGTGTGGGATGAGCTGTTGCTCGTGGGTTCTATTTCAACACTTAAGAGAAACTTGGGTAGGTACGCAGATGGGAGGGGTATAGAGGGCTATGGTCTGGTTCAGGTCGATGGGTCTAGGCAGATTGATAACTTGGAATAAACTAGACAGGCTGAAAAGCATGTTTCTGTGCTGTAGTGTTCTATGACTCTGTGACTTTTAACTGAATCCATTAATCTTATTGGTAAAACCATCTGATTTATCTTATTGCAGGTGTTCCCAACCTTTTTTATACCGGGGACCCCTACAATTAACCAAGGGGTCCATAGATCTCAGGTTGGGTACCCCATCTTATTTGAAAATGTAATGCACTTCCTACAAAGGAAAGTTTTAAGAAGTAAGTTCAGAGGGTAACTCACATGACTTAGTAATGACAAAGTAATTTATTGTAATCTCATACTTTATTTCTGAAATAATTGATATTGTTTTGAACCTGTGTATTTGGTCAAGTGTGTCAGTGTTGTTACTCTCCAGCGTATAATAGCGCCTTAGGAAAAGCAATTGCTTACTAAGTGCCACCAAGTCACAATTGACATATCAGACATGTATAATTTGTTTTAGCTCACTGCACACCACTTCCTCCCTCTGTCCTGAGGGATCTGTGTACTCACTGGAATCTTTGCCATGGATTAATTGATTGATTAGAGATGAGGGATCGTAGTGCAAAGAATTCACACCGCGGTCTGTAAGGAGCTTGTGCGTTCTCCCCGTGACCACGTGGGTTTCCTGCGGCATCTCCGGTTTCCTCCCACACTCCATACTGGTTGATAGGTTAATTGGTCACTGTAAGTTGTCCTGTGATAAGGCAAGGGTTAAATTGGGGATTGCTGGGTGGCGTGGCTGGAAGGGCCAGGAGGGCCTATCCTGCACTATATCTTGATCAATCAATAAGTAAAACTGGGCAGAGTGCCAGCATGACATTTTTGAAAGGCCTTATATGCACCATTCATACATTGGAGCCAATCCAAGAGGAAAGTTCTGCAAACCAATCAGAACAATAACATAGGCAAAGTTATGTTGCAAAAAGGTGAGGAAACAACTGCTACTGAGTGTTTAAAACTTTTTCTATTCTTATTGTGATAAGGTAGGATTGGTTGGGGAGAAGGTTTGTGGTTAAGTTCAAAGTAAATTTATTACCAATGAACATATATCATATACAATCCTGAGCATTTTCTTGTGGGCATACTCAATAAATCTATAGATAATAGCTATACCGAATCAATGAAAAACAGCCCAGCTAGGGTGTTCAACCAGAGTGCAGAAGATAACAAATTGTGCAAATATGAAAAGAAGAAATAATAATAATAAAAATAAATAAGCAATAAATATTGAGAACATCAGATGAAGAATCTTTGAAAGTGAGTCCATTGGTTGTGGGAGCAATAACCCCATCCACCCAGACAAATCCTCAGCATAGTCATAACTCTAAACCTTAAGATCCCAATAAAGGCAAGTAGTATTGAACTAGGTTAACGAAGGCATGGACCAGATCAAAGTTGCAGAGTCAAGTGACACTTACGCTCCAGTAACAAGATCAAGAAACACAGGAGGGATAGTTTTTCCACAGCCTGTGTGTGTGTGTGTGGGGGGGGGGAGGGGGGAGTGTGGGGTTGGGCCGGGCCAGTGTTTGTGGGAAAGTAGGGGTTAGGGTTGAGGATAAGGGTAGGGTTGGGGAATGGAAGTGAGAGGCCAGAGGAGAAAGGGGTGTGGAGTTTAGGGTTAGCGGCAGGGTTGGAAGATGGAGATTAGAGCCTGGCGGGGAGAAAGCTCAGGTTTGGGGGTGTGTAAGCAAGGATTTGTGGTAGTGTGTGGTCTAGGGTTTGTGGGAATGTGTGGGCCAGGGTTGTGGGGGTGTCTGGGCCAGGTTTTGTGGGAACAATCCTATTGTCAGAGCTCTAATTTTATAGGTACAATCACCATTTAAAGGCCTAGTTATTAGGCTTAGTTTTGACCAGTTGAAGAGTAGGTATTGTTTTTCTGCATAGTTATTAGATTTCATTTCAAAGAAGACATAGCTTCCCTACTTTGTGTAGTTTTTTTGTGATCTCTTTTGTAACTGGGTGCGTGGGGGGTGGTGGAAGGAGGGTAGTTTTCCCAGCATTACATTAATGGAGAATAGTCCTGCTCCCTTTGGGGAGTAGGTTTTGTTTTTTGGTCTAGTTCTTAGGCTTCGTTAAAAAGAAGACATAACTTCCCCACTTTGTGTAGTTTTCGGTGATCCCTTTTGTACCTGGGTGTGGCGGTGTATTGACTGTCCTGAATAATTACATCTTTGGTTCTCTCCTTTCTTTGCAGGAGCATCTGTTTTAGTTAACGCACATGATCCAGAAAAAGCCTTTGAGATTCCACCATGGAATTTTACGATGTTTTGCACACTGCAGAAGCACGGAGCTACTGAAAAACACAGAAGCTGGCAGACCCAGTTGTACAGGAATTCAAGCTGTCTCCATTCTTCGCTTAGAGAGTATATGCGAAGTGCAAATACATCACGTTCAACGGACCAAGATGGCTTTAGCTGCTGTCTCTGGAAAGAGGCTGATGCGCATTGCCCTGCACAGTTCATCAAACAAGAGAAAAGTAAGAATCTATTTTCATCAGTTGCGTTGTGTTTGTAAGTGGTTCTTTTGATTTTAAAAGGACCTTAAAAATCCACAGCTTGTGTAAACATATTGAAGGAAATCCATGTATAAAAGTCACTGAGGATTAAGTCCAAATGTGGTAAAACTAACTGATAACAGATGTGTTTAGCCATGGAATTATAATTTGCTTGATGGTAACATTGTTAACCGGTGGATTTTGTAAAAGAATTGGCAAATTCTAGCAAAACTCTGTTGAAATGGAGATCTATTTGCAAAGGATTGATTTAACACAAAAAGCTTTTATTTATTATTCACTTGAATAATGGATCAGCCCTTTTACTTTTTGAGTGTAATCCAGCCCACAGAGGTCTATAGGAAAGTTCTGATCTCTGGCACTGCAAGTGACCTTTCTCAAATTAAAATCTGGTGGCCATAAACTCAAAGGATAAAATTGGCACGAGTAGGTATAGATTGGCACCAAGCTCTAACTTTTGCTTGGACAGCTGAATTCCTGTAGACACAACAGGAACTTGGTGGGGGTGGGGAGAAATTGCCAGGACAAAACTATTAGCATTGCAGTTTATTCAAATTGTGTTAATCTGATTGGCAAGGTCCTTAGTGTGACTAGAATGGCATGTCGAACATCAAATATGCTCCACTGTCTAGTCTTAACACCTCTAGCCGAAATTAAAATTTTAAAACGTAATCTTATATCTTTTAAAAAATTAGTTTACTTAAGAGTCTTATTTATAAATCTGAGATCAATTGCAAAATTGTTCCACAGGCCATTTCCTGGTTTGGAGGGCCCAATTTATGGATACTTGTACCTATGAATGACCTCCTAAATGCTGTTAAATTCAGATGTCCACACACACTGTACATATATCTGATCCTCTGGATGTCAGACTCATTTCCTCTTTCTCTCCACGTTTAGCATATGTTCTCTCTTATTGTTGTTCTCTGATTTTGATAATTATTCTACTCAAAACTGCAGAATATGGTTACCACATTGAGAGATTTTTGTGTATTTTATGGCTTATGGACAAAATTGACATGGACATCTGTAAAAACGGAACCTGTTCTTTACCCCTGGGATGCTTTGTATTAGTCAGACTGGGAAGTGCAGAAGAAGTCAGTTCACATCTGGCAACATGGTGGTCTTCAGCAAACAAGGAAGATAGAGGTGGGGGTCTTGGGGAGAAGGTACCTCGTGGCTGGGAAGGGTGGGAAGATAGTGGCCAGGTTTGTAGGATTGGGTGTTTGGCCATGAAGGATGGTGTGTGTGGAGAGTGATAGTGAAGCAGGTCATCTAGAGGAGTGACACTCACTGGGAGTATAATGAACTGTTAGAAATGGTGGTGGTGCTTGGAATGTGTGGAAATTTGTGTTCATTGACAGAGTGGGTGCGGCAAGATGCAGGATGAATATTCTCAGAAGGAAAACTTGTTAAGGTTGAGTGTGCAGGATAGGTAATAGGATTTAAGAACTCAGTAGGGGATTGGTGTCCGGCAGCACCCTGAGTTTGCCCTTCATGGGTTTTCCTCTGCTCTTGGGCAGGTACAGCTGATCAGAATTTGTGCATGTGTCTTTAAGGCCCTCCCTTTAGGTAGCATACAGACCTTGGCAAAAGCCAGGCTTGCCATGAAGGCATCAACCTGGTTTCTGGCTTCTGATTTTGACATGTAGGCAGAACCTGTGTCAGTCATAGGGCATAGAGCAGTAACAAGCCCATCTAATTAAACTAATTCCTTCTGCCTACACATAGTCTGTATTTGTTCATTCTCTGCCTGTTCATGTGTCTGTTTTAGAATCTTTTCATCAACACACCTAGCCTCACGTTCCACTTCTGAATCAAATGAGTATGTTTTCTCACTGCTTTAATGGAGCATTGGAGGTTATTGTTTAACTACAGATTATGAGGTATGTGTGGATTTAACTTTCCTCCAATGTTCTCAAAGTTTATTCGATCTACTGGGATACAGTAGGATATCTGAGAGCACTCCACAAAATTTAAACACGTATGAAATTGTTGATTCACCAGTCACCAAAGTAACTGACCAATTCTCACAGATATCTTGACTTTACCCCAGCTTCCTGCCACCCTAACAGAGATAGAGTTCCTCTTGTCTCTACCTTCCTTCCACGAGCCTGTGAATCGTGCTCTTCATTGTCTGTGACTTCTGCCATCTTCAACAAGATCCTACCACCAAAAAATGTTTAGCCCCCTCCCCCAACTCTCTAGTTTTCATAGGGATCGCTCTCTCCATGTTCACCTTGTATATTTGTCCCTCCCCACTACTGTGCTTCCTGGCACTTACCCCTGCAAGTGAAAGAAGTGCTATACCTGTATCTATCCATTCACCTCCTCCCTCACCTCCATTCAGGGCCCCAAACAGTCCTTCCAGGTGAGGCAACACTTCAGTTGCAAATCTGTTGGGGTTGTGTATGGTATTGAGTGCGTTCGGTGTGGCCTGCTCTACATTGGTGAGACCCAATGTAGATTGGGGGACCGCTTCATCGAGCACCTTCGATCCATCTGTAACAAGCAGGATTTGCCGATGGCTAATCATTTTAATTCCAGTCCCCACTCCCATTCCAACATGTCGGTTCATGGCTTCCTCTACTGCTCTGATGAGGCAACTGTCTGGTTGGAAGAGCAACACCTCATATTCCATATGGGTAGCCTTCAACCTGATGGCATGGGCATTGATTTCTCTAACTTATGGTAAGTTTTCCCTTTCCTCTTCCATTCCCTACTCTGGCTCCCCTGTTTTCTCTTGTCTTCTCATCTGCCTATCACCCACCCCCCCCCTCCCAGCTGCTCCTCCTCCTCCTCCCTCTTCTCCCATGGACCACTCTCCTCACCTGCAGCCCTTTACCTTTTCCAGCTATCATCTCACAACTTTTCATTTCATTCCCCTCCCGCACCCACCGGGCTTCACCTATTACCTTCCATCTTGCACTCCTTCCACCCTTCTCACCTTTTTATTCTGGCTTCTTCCCCCTTCCTTTCCAGTTCCCGGCCTGATACATGGACTGTTTATTCCTCTCCATGGAGGCTGCCTGGCCTGCTGAGTTCCTCCAGCTTTTGTGTGTGTGTGTGTGTGTTGCTAAAGAAACTTTTCCTTGACGCAGGAATTAAGTTTGAATTTTACCTTCATCTAAAGATGTTAGTGCTGGATAAAGCAACATTTTAATTTTAGATGTGCAATGCCACTTTCAAGTTGCAGTAAATGCTTTGAGCTGCAGAGGAATAAATTCTTTTCTTCGACAGCCTCCAAATGTTGTAACACTGATCACTTCTTTTCCAGACTTTGTACCTTTCTGACCGATTTCCACTTCTGCACCCTGCATTGGAAATTTGGTCACACACTGATTTTTAATGAACTTGTAAAGTGTGCTTTTTGGCATTGAGTTTGGCTTTAAGGCCCTTGTTTTGAATGTTAAATATTTTAAAATTCACTGTAAAGTGTGAGTTGCCAGTGGGTACCTTTACCTGGACCTCTTAGCCAATGAACAGACATTTGGTATGACATAGAGAGGCACAAAACACTGCAGATGTCAGAATCCAGAGCAACAAGTAATCTGTGGAGGAACTTAGCAGGTCACACAGTGTCTGGTAGGGTGTGAGGAAGCTGGTAAGGAGGAATTCTCGAAGTTTCAGGTCAATACTCTGCATCATTTGCGCAAGCATGTTGTGATTTGGCTTGTACGTGCAGTAAAAGAGTTTTCAGATATAGATTAAATGTGCATAACCATTTCTTGAAAATATGCTGAAAATCAAAAATTGGAGAAATTCTAGTTGATGTATTTTATTGTCTGATTATCTGGGAAGGCAGTGCATTGAAATTATAGACTCCTTACTGCAAACAGAAGATATAGTATTGCAGAGAGGTAGGATGATACTTTGTCTTTAATACATGTCCAAGTTACAGATCTTGTCATTATAGTTTAATCCTTTTAGTGTTGGCATCATTCTGATGTATCTGCACGGCAGGACTAAGGCACTGAGGAAATGCTCCAGTAGGGTGGGTGGCATGCCTGGAGGAAGAAATCAAGCTTGTTTCAGGTTAGTAATCTTTAATGAGAAAAGTAAGCAAGAAAGCCAGCTTTAAGTTCCAGAAACAGGAGGGATGAAATCGGGTGGAAAGCAGGAGAGAGTGAGTGATAAAAAAAATGTGGACGTGGTAATGGAATAACAGTTCGGAAAAGATGGGTCTAATGGATGTGGACCTTCCAAGAGGAGCACAACCTTGTTGTGACTTGGAGGCCCGTGTGCCTCAATGACCCAGGGACTTCTGTTGTCTGGAGTCAGAGATTTGTGGTTAGGCTGTCGGTAGGGTCACCAATGCCAAACAGGTCAAAGGATAGAAGCCAGACTAGGAGTGGTCTACCGGTCCTCCAGGTTTGGGTATTGAAGACGAGGCTAGCAACCCTGACTGGTAAAACAAAATTGTTACGGAAACAGCAATGGAGAATTCTTCTCCGTCTGTGTGTGACAGTACTCCTGAGTCTACACCCAGAACTTGCATGACTGTGAGTAGTGAAAACTGAGCCACTGACATGATGAAGAAAGCCCTGAACACCACGAGAGATGGAGGACCTTCATTACTGTCCAAAATGCTAGTGGTGTTACGGAGGGTAGAGAGAGACTGGATGTGAATAAAATCTGAAATGAGGATAGAAGTTGCTGGAAATATGGGGACATGAGAGACTGCAGATTCTGGAAGCGAGAGCAATAAATAAACTGCTGGAAAAACAGCAGATCAGGCAGCATCTGTGAAGCAAAATGAGCAGTCTACATCCTTCATCTGGACTGATTCAGAGTTCTGATGAAGATCATAAGACATAGGAGCAGAAACAGGCTATTCTCCTCATCTCTGTTCTGGACATCCCTCAATTCTGAAACAAATAGTGAAAACTGACACAAAATACTTAATAAGTTCATCCACCATTTCTTTGTCCCAGTGGTCTGATTTCCACTCTTGTCTCTCTTTTACTTTTTTTTTATGAAGGGACCTGACCTGAAATATTGACTCCATGAATTTTTCTCCATTTTGCTCCATGAATGCGGCCTGATCCGCTGAGTTGCACAAGCACTTTGCTTGTTGATGGAAATATGACCTGTAACATCTAGTTGTCAGTTTTCCTGTTAGCTGTGGCCAGATTCAATTGGAGCAGAGGTTTGTGCAGGTGTACTATATGTCTTTCAGTCTCAGTAGCCAACTTTCCATTAGCTTTTTTTTGATCTCCTTACAGTTATTTATGTGCTTGATCTTCTCAAGGAAGAATTCTTCAAAATTAAGAATGTAGGATCTCAATACTATTTAAGGGAATGAGAAAAAAACAGAAGATAACCATTTCACTTTGGCTGTGTTGCAGTTTGGCAAAAGTATGATGCAAATTATTTGTCCAAAAGAACTGACTATTTTTCGGTAGTAACTTGGTTGGAAAGTTGCCACTGTATTAACTTATTAGGAATGAGAAAATGTCTTGTTTTTTATCAGTTTTGCAAACATTTAAGGACTAGGCAATGCATGCTTTTATGATCATTGCTGAATCTGCAGAAATGCTGTGCACTTTAGATGTTAGTATCTTATTTAAGTTTGTGGGTGAAATTAAGGTGATTGATGAAAAGTTATAAAGGAACTGTTGATGAGAGGAAGATATTGCACCATCTGATAATACTTAAGTACACTGGACTGATCTGCAAGCTCAGTGGAACAAAGCTTCAATCACCTGAAAACAGTGGGGCATGATTTCTAATGTACTCTTGGTCCAAGACTTGTTCCACTTGTGAATTGCTGTTACTACAAATAAATTCACATTATTGTAAAGGACAGAATCTTCAAAGGCAAGAGTTATCTCATCATCTGATAGTTGTTCCAGAATATAAAATATTGAATATAGTTCCAAATATTGTATTTGACATAAAGCACAATAAGCAGTATTGCTACAATTTAGTAAAATTCACTAAAAACTCATTCGAAGTTCAAAGTAAAATTTATTATCAGAGTACATACATGTCACCATATACAACCCTGATATTCTTTTTCCTGTGGCATACTCAGCAAATCTATAGAATAGTAACTGTAAACTGGATCTATAAAATAGCAAGAGCATAGACAACAACAAACTGTTGAAGTGCAACTACTAATAAAATAACAATAAATAACCAGAATATGAAATAACAAGGTAGAGAATCCTTAAAGTGAGATCATTGGTTGTGGGAACACGGCAACAGATGAGTGTAATTATCCTCGTTTGTTCAAGAGCCTGATGGGTGAGGGGTAGTAACTGTTCTTGAACCTGGTGGTGCGAGTCCTGAGGACCTTCTACCTGATGGCAGCAGCAAGAAATGAGTATGGCCTGTGTGGAGATGCTGCTTTCCTACAACAGTGTTTCATGTAGATGTGCTCAGTGGTTGGGAGGGATTTACCCATTTCACCAACAACCATGAAAACACCTGAATGTATGACTGACTGGTTCCATCAGCCCTGTTTTATCACTTCTATGTTTTGAACATGTTCCAGGGTTGTAATTATTTTAATACCAAATGAAATGGTTTATTAGCTTCATTGTAGTAATTATGAACACTGTTTCCTCTAAACTCGGCAGTTGTGCAGCCGTGCAGTAACTGAAATAGCCTTTGTTGCCGTATAGCTGGAATTGTCTCTTATATAATGTTAATATAATTTTGAAATTTGTTATTTATTTGTGAACTACCTTGTAATTAATTATGTGTTAGTGAATCCATAAATTTTCTAAATAATAAATGTACCACAACTTTTACTTTGAAACATTTTAGAGCTTCAACGTATTTCAAATTATCGCACTATTACAAATTGTAACAATAAACACAGAATGGAAGTCAGTAGCTCATTGTTAATTAACTCCCAGCCAGCTGAATGCCATTGCTATAATATGCCCATTACAAAAAAAGCATTTAAGGTGCTGCACATTTTTCAGGCTGTGTAAAAAAATTTCCTGTTCAGAGTAATGGTTGGTCTGTGTAGCCGCGAAAAAAAATTAGAAAGAATGTTGATTATGAATTACAACTCCCTATAAAAATCAGGAAGTTTGTTGGAAATTACAACTTATCCCAAACTAGTTGATCAGTTGATAGCTATAGATGGCACTATTGCAACGTTGTAATTGTTTGTTAGCTACTCAGTGTAACTTGATAATTTAATGCTGGCAATTTTTTAATTCATCTAGAATGATCTTAGGCAGCAAGAATGTAATTTACTAACATTGAATTTCAGAACATTTGCTGAAATTTGCTTAAATTCTTATTAATTGAAACAAATGAATGATAAAGTCATACAATAAAACTAATTGAAAAATGCTTGTTTAAAATTAAAGAAGATGTAAAATTGGGTAAATGTTACAAGATTTAATTATCAAAAAGTAATTTAAATATTTGGAGCTGTAATTTTAAGATTGGAATATGATGTAGTTGCACTTTTAAATGCATTCATTGTCCTTCTCTCTGAACCTTTGGTTGTGTCACAACAGCTGTTACATTTTAACCTGGTTTAACAATCACCACCCCATCCGTTCCATTACTTACGCTATGTTTAAAGAAATATTTCTTAACATGAGCCATTAATTTCAGTATTACTGGTATGTTCTATATGATTTTTTTCTTGTAGTATAATATTTTAATACATTTCTAAATTTAAGTTCCTGATGAGTCTCCTAAGGTTATTTTTATTTGTCTGTTGTTAAATTTGAAGTGCTGGTTAACACTGACACTTGCTTCAGGACTGAAGTTGATGTGTTGTGGTATGATGGTAATGGTGGTAATTATGGAACACAAAGTAATACAGTTTAATCCATAGTATCTGCTTCGCTACAGAATGCCCTCTGGGCAAGAGCTTATTATATAGTTAAATATCTCACAATCCTATTTAAATTCCAGAATTTTATTCAGAATCTCCCTCCAGATTTGAATAACAGTACATTATTTCTAGTCTGTAAAATTGTTCATATAAATACTGGTTGTTTCAATGCCAATAAAAATCAATACTAGAAATGCACATGCATATCATACAAAAAAAAGTTCTTCCCACCAGTCTGCATTTTAACATTTTCAGCCACACAGCACTTTGTTTTCGAAAGTGACACTTGTAGATGTGAATGAAATGCTCAGGTTGACATTTATTATTACTGCTTAATTGTCCCAAGAAGCTCCTTGCAGAACATCTTCAATTGCTGTAGTCCATGAGAAATTCTATCAGGTGAGATAGGCGTTTTAATTACTGTAGAGGGGCTGCATTGCCTGAAGGTCATATGCAAAATTAGTAATATGAGAAATAATGGTTGTCAAGGCGTTGGCAGATGAACTAAGTGAGTATTTTGCATTAGTCTTCACTGTGGAAGACACTAGCAGTGTTTCAGAAGAGAGGGAATAGAAGTGAGTGCAGTTACTATTACAAGGGAGTAGGTGCTCAAAAAGCTGAAAGGCCTAAGGGTACATTAGTCACCTGGACCAGATGAACTGCTCCCTAGGGTTCTGAAAAAGCTAGTGTTACAGATTGTGAAGGTATTATTAATAATGATCTTGCGAAAATCACTGGACTCTGGCATGGCGCCAGAGGACTGGGAAATTACAACTGTCAATTGTTAAGGATGAGGTTATAGAGTACTTGGTGACATAGGACAAGATAGGACAAAGTCAGCATGGTTTCCTTCAGGGAAAGTCTTGCCAGATGAATCTGTTGGAATTCTTTGAGGAGATTACACATAGGATAGATAAAGGGAATGCAGTGGATTTTGTATATTTGGACTTTTAGAAGGCCTTTGACAAGGTGCCATGCATGAGGCTGCTTTCCAAGTTAAGAGCCCATGGCATTACAGGAAAGTTACTAGCATGGTTAGAGCATTGGCTGATTGGTAGGAGGCAGTGAGTGGAAATTAAAAGATCCTTTTCTGGTTGGCTGCCAGTGGCTAGTGGTGTTCCGCAGGGGTCGGTGTTGGGAGCACTTTTTTAATGCTGCATATCAATGATTTAGATGATGGAATAGATAGCTTTGTTGCCAAGTTTGCAGATGATACAAAGATTGGTGGAGGGGCAGGTAATGTTGAGGAAACAGGTAGGCTACAAAAGGACTTAGACAGATTAGGAGAATGGGCAAAAAAGTGGCAAATAAAATACGATATTGGAAAATGCATGGTTATGCACTTTGGTCATAGAAATAAATGTGCAGACTATTTTCTAAATGGGGAGAAAATCCAAAAATCTGAGATGCAAGGGACTTGAGAGCCCTTGTGCCAAGCACCCTAAAGGTTAACTAGCAGGCAGACTTGATGGTGAGAAAGGCAAATGTAATGTTAGCATTCATATCTAGAGTTCTAGAATACAAGAGTAAGGATGTGATGCTGAGGCTTTATAAAGCACTAGTGAGTTCTCACCTTGAGTATTGTCAACAGTTTTGGGCTCCTCATCTAAGAAAAGATATGCTGGCATTGGAGAGGGTCCAGAGGAGGTTCACAAGGATGATGCTGGGAATTAAAACGTTATATGAAGAATGTTTGATCGCTCTGGGTCTGTAATCGCTGGTATTTAGGAGAATGGGGGGGGGGGATTTCATTTAAACCTTTTGAATGTTGAAAGGCATAGACAATGTAAATGTGGAAAGGATGTTTCCCATGGTGGGGGAGTCTAGGACAAGAGGGCACAGCCTCAGGATAGAGGGGTGTCCATTTAAAACAGAAATGCAGAGAAATTTCTTTAGCCAGAGGTTGGTGAAATTGTGGAATTTGTTACCACAGGCAGCTGTGGAGGCAGGTTGTTGGGTGTATTTAAGGCAGAGCTTGATATGTTTTCAATTGGACATGACATCAAAGGTTATGGGGAGAAGGCCAGGGAGTGAAGCTGATGAGGGGAAAGAAAAGATCAGCCATGATTGAATGGTGCATCAATCATTGAAAGCCACATGGCTAACTGCAACCTCAGTTCAGAGGCAACAAAAAGGAAGCAAGGTGTTGGCATTGTCAATGAAGTTTATCATGAATGAATGATGTCAATAGAAATCGATCTTTCATAATATATAATTGGTCTAACTTCTGTCTCAGACTAGTATTTAACAAGATAACAGGCAGTGGTGGGATGCAAGGCAGCAAAACCCATCCATCCCTGACAACACACATCAAAATTGCTGGTGAACGCAGCAGGCCAGGCAGCATCTCTAGGAAGAGGTACAGTCGACACTTCAGGCTAAGACCCTTCGTCAGGACAAACTGAAGGAAGAGTTAGTAAGAGATTTGAAATTGGGAGGGGGAGGGGGAGATCCAAAATGATAGGAGAAGACAGGAGGGGGAGGGATGGAGCCAAGAGCTGGACAGGTGATTGGCAAAGGGGATATGAGAGGATCATGGGACAGGAGGCCTGGGGAGAAAGACAAGGGGGGGGGGAACCCAGAGGATGGCCAAGGGGTATAGTCAGAGGGACAGAGGGAGAAAAAGGATAGTGAGAGAAAGAATGTGTGTATAAAAATAAATAACGGATGGGGTACGAGGGGGAGGTGGGGCATTAGCGGAAGTTAGAGAAGTCAATGTTCATGCCATCAGGTTGGAGGCTACCCAGACGGAATATAGGGTGTTGTTCCTCCAACCTGAGTGTGGCTTCATCTTTACAGTAGAGGACGCTGTGGATAGACATGTCAGAATGGGAATGGGATGTGGAATTAAAATGTGTGGCCACTGGGAGATCCTGCTTTCTGGCAGACAGAGCGTAGGTGTTCAGCAAAGCGGTCTCCCAGTCTGCGTCGGGTCTCGCCAATATATAGAAGACCACATCGGGAGCACCAGACGCAGTATATCACCCCAGCCGACTCACAGGTGAAGTGTCACCTCACCTGGAAGGACTGTCTGGGGCCCTGAATGGTGGTAAGGGAGGAAGTGTAAGGGCATGTGTAGCACTTGTTCCGCTTACAAGGATAAGTGCCAGGAGGGAGATCAGTGGGGAGCGATGAGGGGGAACGAATGGACAAGGGAGTCGCATAGGGAGTGATACCTGCGGAAAGCGGGGCGGGGGGGGGGGGGAGGGAAAGATGTGCTTAGTGGTTGGATCCCGTTGGAGGTGGCAGAAGTTACGGAGAATAATATATTGGAGCCAGAGGCTGGTGGGGTGGTAGGTGAGGACCAGAGGAACCCTATTCCTAGTGGGGTGGCAGGAGGATGGAGTGAGAGCAGATGTGCGTGAAATGGGGGAAATGTGTTTAAGAGCAGAGTTGATGATGGAGGAAGGGAAGCCCCTTTCTTTAAAAAAGGAGGACACCTCTCTCGTCCTGGAATGAAAAGCCTCATCCTGAGAGCAGGTGCGGCGGAGACGGAGGAATTGCGAGAAGGGGACGGCATTTTTGCAAGAGACAGGGTGAGAAGAGGAATAGTCCAGATAGCTGTGAGAGTCAGTAGGCTTATAGTAGACATCAGTGGATAAGCTGTCTCCAGAGATGGAGACAGAAAGATCTAGAAAGGGGAGGGAGGTGTTGGAAATGGACCAGGTAAATTTGAGGGCAGGGTGAAAGTTGGAGGCAAAGTTAATAAAGTCAATGAGCTCAGCATGCGTGCAGGAAGCAGTGCCAATGCAGTCGTCGATGTAGCAAAGGAAAAGTGGGGGACAGATACCAGAATAGGTACGGAACATAGATTGTTCCACAAAGCCAACAAAAAGGCAGGCATAGCTAGGACCCATATGGGTGCCCATAGCTACACCTTTAGTTTGGAGGAAGTGGGAGGAGCCAAAGGAGAAATTATTAAGAGTAAGGACTAATTCCGCTAGACGGAGCAGAGTGGTGGTAGAGGGGAACTGATGAGGTCTGGAATCCAAAAAGAAGCGTAGAGCTTTGAGACCTTCCTGATGGGGGATAGAAGTATATAGGGACTGGACATCCATGGTGAAAATAAAGCGGTGGGGGCCAGGGAACTTAAAATCATCGAAAAGTTTAAGAGCGTGAGAAGTGTCACGAACATAGGTAGGAAGAGATTGAACAAGGGGGGATAAAGCTGTGTCGAGGTATGCAGAAACGTGATTTCCACCCAGAATAGAGATTCCATCGACATTTCCTCCCAGCTTCCTTGTTTCATGCAACTTTATCTTCAGTGAGTCTTCTGAAGCTTTGCAAGAAGTTTAGGAATAGAGCTTTGGGAATGCCTGAAACTTATTTTTTTGCTCGAGAGAATAAAGAGGCCGCAGGCAACATCCCTACATGTATACACGCCTGCAGGTTTACTCGGTGCAATGTAGTGTGGCCAGTTTACTTACTAGCCAATTCGTCTCTGGGGAATGGGAGGAAATTCGAGTATCCTGGGGAATGGGGAAAAGGGGTAAATTCCTAACAACAGCACCAAAAGTCAGTATTGAACCGTATGGCCCCAGCGTTTAACATTCAGTTATGGTTTGTATTATTTTAAATATGATGTGTTGGTCGCGGAACATCCAAATCTGCATTAATAGAATGGTAGCACCATGCAGCAGCTTTTAAATATAGTTCCTATTGTCCCATGATACCTGTGAGTTTTAGGTTCTTTCATGTTCAATGACCTGATTATAAGGAGGTCATCCTCGACCCCTTGATCTGTTTATTTGCTTTCTCTGTCATGGGTACAGTATTGGGGTCAGATGTTAACATTACTGCACACAGACAGATTCCTAGTGAAATGTGTTTGAGATTGTACTTAAAAGAAGGAAGATTATATTAAGCCACTGTATAAGAGAACCTTTTCCAGTCAAACAAAATCTTCATAGCATTTACACATGCCAGGCTCTGCCACAATGATGGGTCTTGCTTTTTAGCCCCAGGAAGCAATTTGACTACGGTGGATCTGCAAAACATAAATTCACACTTGTTGTGTACATCAGAGTTAATCGCTCAGCACTGACAGCAGGTTCTGGCATATTGGGCCTATACTTGCTTTGTCTGTTGTCTCCCCTTTGAATATAAGCAGTATGTAATCTGTTTACAAGCTTACGATTCTTCCTCACTGTTCTATTTCTATCTCACTTTAGTTGTCTTATAACTTGATAGCCCGTTCTTTGCTTTAGTGAGCTCTCCACTGTTAACTATGTAAACTGATTTGATGATAGATGAATTGTAAATGGCACTAAGTGAAAACTATGTCTAACATTAAGCAGGAACTACAGGCTGGTAAGCCTAACTTCAGTGGTGGGAAAATTATTGGAGGTGATTCTGAGGGACAGGATCTACCGGGATCTGGAAAGGCAAGGGCTGACTGGAAATGGTCAGCATGGCTTTGTGTGTGAGAAATTGAATCTTACCAATGTTACACTTTTTTAAAAGTTGATCAAGAGGATTGAAGAGAGCAGGGTAGTAGACTTGTATACATGAACTTCAGTAAGGCCTTTGATAAGATCTTGGGCGGGCTGGTTTGGAAGGTCAGATCACATAGAATCCAGGATAAGCTGGAAAATTAGCTTGGTAGTAGGTGTCAGAGGATAGTAATGGAGTTGTTTTTCCAGACTGGAGACCTTTGACTAGTGGTGTACCACAGAGGTCAGTGCTGAATTCACTGTTGTTTGTCATGCCTCTCCTCCTCTGTCTCTTCTTCTCTCATCTTCTTTTATCCTGACTCTTTGATCCTGGAGTCATGTAGCCCTGGCCTCATCCGCTTCTTGTTCTCTCCCTACTCTTGCCGCTTCCTGATGACGTTTAGTGTCATCTGTTGACCATAATGTCCCCCTTCCTTTCCGCACGGCATAATTAGGCTGACCACTTTTTTACCCTAATGCTGGATAGAAGATACGAAACAGTAACACCAAAGGATGCTGATTATTCTTGATGATGTGGTTGGTGCTCTGCTAAATGGATGTGATATAGTCACTGCTGTCTTTTGACTGCAGCAGAGGGTCTTATGGGTGTCTCGAAGTATGTCATTACAATAAGATTTAATTATCTCTTATTGATGAGTGGCAGTTAGATCCGTCCCAATCCTGCACATGCTGATGGTGGTGTTAGCAGAATGTGACCCCTCGAAATAGAGCTGCCCTGCCCTTTTGCTCCAGTAGGTGTCGCTGCTGAGGCTGGCCGTGCGCATGCGTCGGGCTGTCGCGCCCCGACTTCCATGTTGGCCGATCGGGTCTCGGGTTAAAAGGGAGCCTGTTTATTTTGGCGAATGAGCAATTTTATACGAATATATAACCCTGAACTTTGCCTGCATTCTGTAAGTTAGCACATTTTAATTCGATTTAGCCAAAAAAAGTACCACTGTAATGCACCGTTTGTGCTAATTGGAGGCCACAAACAGACAGACAGAGCATGAGAGTTTTGGTAGTATATAGATACACTTTAATTTCAGCTTGTTGATGAACTATTTAAGTGAAATCCATTTTGAAACAATGTTCCTGTTTCATGGAAGGTTATCTTTGAAAACTAGAATTAAATGATTGAGATTTATGTTTTTATCCAGAGGTTGGGGAAAATATTACAGAACTAGTGAGGAGAGTAAAAATTTTACCATTGGTGAACTGTGTATTGTCATTGCAGTATGTGAATTGGGCTTTACTTGTTCATCAGCAAACATGAGGAGTTAAAACAAACACAGAAATCCTAAAACACTCAGTGTCTGAGCTATTAACTGCAGTTCAGGTTACTCATGTGCTCATTTTCAAATTAGATTGGTTAAAATGATTATATTGCTCAGATGATTTTGATTGCTACAGCATGACCCATTAATGCATTAATGAGGAGCAGGAAAACAAAGTATTTTTTCCATTACTCTT
The DNA here is from genome assembly GCF_030028105.1 of Mobula birostris. NCBI lineage: Eukaryota > Metazoa > Chordata > Chondrichthyes > Myliobatiformes > Myliobatidae > Mobula > Mobula birostris. The sequence goes on along the minus strand of NC_092381.1, from coordinate 61,242,758 downwards.
TTAGTCAAAAGGGTCCAGGATCAATTGGATGTCCAGAGCTACCTTTATTCAGCCCGTCATAGGTGCAATATTCCTGCTCGATGTTTGATTTCACATCACAGGATACATTTCTACACTGAACCATTAGAGCAGGAACTAAATCATCTGAAACTATTTAACTTTATTTTTTCATGAACTTTTTCTATTTCTTGGGTTTCATTGGATTTTTTTTTGTTAATCATTTATCCTTGTCAGGTATAAGAATCGACATCAAGTGTTGGGCAACCGAAGACCTGACATTATTCGTCTGTACATTGGACCCAGAAGATTGGAAAATGAGCAAGTTTGCAAAGTACAGAATGAAGCATCAAAATCAGCTGTAAGTTAACAAACTAAATAATCTTTTTTGGTGACATAATCTAGCCAAAGGAAATTCCCTGAAGTCCAGAAAATAGACCAAAGTTGATTTTGTTTCCGGCAGTGCTGTGGGATATTTGGAGGCCATTCTCAAAGTAATGCGATATGGATCAATGCCTGAAATTCCATTCATGGTGACCATAGTTACATTTGTGTAAAAGTAGAAGTTGCTGCCTCCCAATGACATTATGTTCTGTTATTGGAGAACAACATTGACTGCTAACTTTGGCATGATTCCACAGCAAACTGGTCCATGAATAAAAAGGATGAATCAAATCTACTAAGAATCAGATGAAACTGAAATGGGGCCTCTCTCAATTGGCTACTTGTAAGGATTAGAGAATATTTATTTTGGCAACTTCTTATTTGTCTGGCAAATAACTTTAGCTGCTTCATCGAAGTTCGAAGAGTTCAAAGTAAATTTTATTGTCAGAGTACATGTATGTCACCACATCAGACTCTGAGATTCATTTTTCTATGGCCATACTCAGCAAATCTATAGAATAGTAACTATGACAGGATCAATGAAAGATCAAGTAGCGTGCAGAAGACAATAAATTATGCAAGAAGATAAATACCCATAAATAACGAGAACATGAAATTACAAGATAAAGAGTCCTTAAAGTGAAATCATTGGTTGTGGTAACATTTCAGTGGATGGGCGAGTGAGTGTAATTATTCCATTTTGTTAAAGAGCCTAATGGTTGAGGGGTAGTAACCGTTCTTGAACTTGGTATTGCAAGTCCTGCGGCTCTTGTACCTTCTACCTGATGGCATCAGCGAGAAAAGAACATGGCTTGGGTGGTGAGGACCTCTGACAATAGATGCTGCTTTCCTACGACATTGTTTCATGTATATGTGCTCAATGGTTGGGAGGGCTTTATCCAAGATGGCTTTCCATCCAGCATAGTATCAGAGGTGGGGATGTATGGGGATGACTATACCATGCTCAATTGCACATAAAATTCCTCAGTGAATGAGGCAGCCATGCCAACATGCAGCAATACAACATTCAGGCCTGGTAACAACAATTGTGGCATGAAAGTACCAGGCAGACACTCTCCAACAAGAAAGGATCTAACCACCTACACGTGAAATCCAATGGCATTACCATTGTTGAGTTCTTCATCAGCAGTGCTGTATTTCTGTGGTCATCATTAACCAGAACCAGAAATCTAGCTGAACCAGCCAGATTCATACCGTGCTACAACAACGTCAGAGGAAGAGATCATGAGGCAAATGACTTGCCTCCTAACAACCCAAAGACATTCCACCATATACAAGGCACAGTTCATGAATATGATGGAATATTCTCTGCTTTCCTGGGTGAATATAAGTCCAACAACTCTCAACTAGCTTGACACCATCCAGGACCCATTCAGCACCCCAAATATTCATTCCTCTACCAACATTGCACAGTGGTTAAAGTGTGAACTAACTACAACATCCACAACAGTTAACTGCCAAGCTATAACGGCAACCTTTCAAGTAGGACAAGTGTAGTTAGCTTAGGAGTCCCCTGCGGCTTGCCCGTTAACTTGATTTGAAAATTGATTTGGTTTAAATTGTGGAACTCCAGATCCTGAAAATGAATTAACAAATATAAACCTGCTGTCCCCTTTGTAATATTTTGACATGATGAAGATGATGCATGGGGTTAATGTCAGCCAGGTTTCCTGCTGCTTGGAAATGTGACTGATGATCCAGTGGCCTAGATACTTCTGCCCCTGACCACAATCTGTATTGGAGCTGGTTCTTGGTGGTGAGTGGTCCTCAAGGAGGTGCACTTCCAGTCTGTAGAAGAAATACTGAAAACTCCTCAAGTAGACTTAAATGCTAAGAAATAAAGTTCAATCAAAAACATTAAATTACAAAGAGTAATTAAAAATAAACTGCATTCCCTATTGTAAAACTGTGAAGTGGATGCCAAGCGCATCTGTTCTGTCTGTTCAGTTAGTCTAGTTTCACTATTTCTCTTCCAGAGCACACTGAGCAATTGATTTTTATGATCTACGTTCCACTGCCAGTGGTGGAGTTTAAACTCTATTGCACTAGCATCTGACTTGCAACTTTCAAAGTGTTTGCAAACAAGTCTGATAGTATCAAAAATTGGATGGTTGCTCATCAGTTGTTCACCAGAGAACCTTCAGCTGTGTTGGCGTGTGGCCAAGTGGTTAAGGCATCGGTCTAGTGATCTGAAGGTCGCTAGTTCGAGCCTCAGCTGAGGCAGCATGTTGTGTCCTTGAGCAAGGCACTTAACCACACATTACTCTGCAACGACACTGGTGCCAAGCTGTATTGGCCCTAGTGCCCTTCCCTTGGACAACATCGGTGGTGTGGAGAGGAGAGACTTGCAGCATGGGCAACTGCCGGTCTTCCATACAACCTTGCCCAGGCCTGCGCCCTGGAAACCTTCCAAGGCGCAAATCCATGGTCTCACGAGACTAACGGATGCCTATAGGTTAAAAACAATTCAATCCACTTTTTAAAAATCACCAAGAATTATGTTGTTTGTTTGTTAAGGAGAGGATAGATTAGAATCAGTTGTCTGTTTTATTTTAAGGAAGAAGTTGCAATCTTTCCAGTTACAATCTAACAAGACATTTCAGGAAAAGAATGTTGATAAACTTAAATGACTTTAAAAGACTTATTGTGATTTTGGATTGTGCTTCTTTGAAAAATTTAGAATGGATTAAACTGAATTAGAAGGCATATGCTATAATGAGAAGTTGAACAAATTAAGATTTTCTTTGGAGCGATGAAAGCTGAGGGAAAACTTGAAGAAGTTTACAAAATGATGTGAAGCATAAGTAGACAGCTGGTATTTGTTTCCCAGATTTGATCTCTCTAATACAAGAGGGCATGCATTTATCATCAGATGGAAAAGTTTAAAAGAGATCTTTGGTGCAAGTATTTTTTTTGCAGAGTGGTGGAAACAGATATGATGTGGGCTCTTGAGACATTTAAATAGGCATTTGAGTATGCAGAGAATGGAGGGAAATCGACCATGTCTGGTCAACACACACAAAAAGCAGGAGAAACTCAGCAAGTCAGGCAGTGTGAGTAGAGGGGAATAAACAGTTCATGTTTCAGGCCAAGATACTTCATCAGGACTGGTAATGAAATGGGCAAAAACCAGAATAAGAAGGTCGGGGATGGCAAGGGGGACAAGCTGGCAGATGATAGGTTAGAGAGAAGGTGGGTGGGTTGGTGAGGTAGGAGGAATGAAGTGAGAACCTGGCAGATGATAGGTGGAAGAGGTAAAGGGCTGAAGGAGGAATCTAATAGGAATAGACAGTGGACCATGGAAGAAAGGGAAGGAGGAGAGGAATCAGAGGAGGTGAGAAGAGAAGAGAAGCAGTGAGAGGGTAGTCAGAATGAAGAAAGGAAAATGACAGAAGGACAGGGGAAGAGAAATTACTGGGCTAAAGAAATCAACGTTGATGCCATCAGGTTGGATGTTACCTGAAAGGAGTATGAGGTGTTACTCCTCCAACCTGAGTTTGCCTCATCATGGCAGAAGAGGAGACCATGCCTAGGCATATCAGAATGGGAATGGGAAGTCAAATTCAAGGGGTGGCCACCGGGAGATCCTGCCTTTTATGGCAGAGAGTTCAAAGTTGCTCAGCAAAGAAGTCCCCCAATCCACACTGGGCCTCACCAATGCAGAAGAGTCTGCACGGGGCGCATGGGATATGGTAGATGACCCAAACAGACCTGCATGTGAAGTGTCACCTCATCTGGAAGGACTATTTGGGGACCTGAATGGTAATGAGGGAGTAGGTGTGAGGACACTTGTCACACTTGCAGGGATAAGTGCCAGGAGGGAAATCAGTAGGGAGGGATGAGTAGGCAAAGGAGTCTTGTGGAGAGAAATCCCTATGAAAGTTGAAGGGGTTGGGAGGGAGGAAAATATGTACTTAGTAGGCTAATGTCTGGGTAGGAGGGATTTAATTAGGCAGCATTTAGCTTAGTTAGTTCAGTGCATGGTGGGCCAAAGGCCTGTTCCTGTGCATGTCTCACATTTTAAGATTAGCTCCCTGTTTACTCACATTGTGGGGCGATCATGTATTGTGGACATCTTGTCCTATTTATCCCTGTTTACATTTCTGAGAGTACTGCTTCAGGGAGGAGTATAGTTCAATAGCAGCTGACAACCTGGTGTACTTCACATATTAACTCATTGATTATTGTTGGCCTGTGCTATACTTCGGAATTGTCAAAGGAATACAATCAGCTAACAGAACTAAACCTTTAGACTTGAAAGAGTGCCTGGTAGGAACGTTAACTGTGGTTACTACCACATGTATTGAGTGCTTACAGCTACATAGGTTTGTTTTACAATATTGAGATTACTGATCTTGAAGAGTAAAGGCCTTCTCTGACATCCCCGTTCCACTGAGAATTGGTACTTGAGTTGTCTTTTGCATCTGCTGTTTGCAGGTTATTTGACCAGAAGGAAAGCAACACCTCAACTTACAGTAGTAGTTGTGTGGAGCAGCAAGTAATTCAATGCACTATCCCTTCCCCCGATCTCAATCACAAGTATTTCATCTGGATAGAGCTGATTACCAATTCTGGAACCTTGCAGTCACCTTTGATGTTTGTCATGCCAATAAATGTAGGTAAGTCTGGAAGAATTATGCTCTTGCAGTGTTTAATGCAATAAACAATTTTGAGTGTATTATCATGAAGGATGAAATGAGAAGCAGAGCAAACACTTCAGCTTACATTAATAATTGTGTGTGTGGAGCAGCATGTAATGAATTGCACCATCCCCTCCCCTGATCTGAATCACAAGTATTTCATCTGGTTAGGCTGAGAAAAAGTATTATTTCTAATGGTGGTTGAATGACCCTTGACTAAACCTTTAAAGTCTGTTGACTGTGGAAGAAAGAGTTAGTCAAAAGTTTATGGAAAATAACTCGTATGCTTGATTTTACATTTTAAGAGTTTTCAGGTAGCTAAGGTATTGGATGGAGCACATTTAGAGCAAACAGCGTTTCACTTCAAGTGAGCAGAGTAACATCATCATTAGTTTCTGTAAAACATAGAATACCTTTGAAGATATTTCAGATCAGTCGTCCATACTGTAGCCCAATTATGTGGCACTTTTGGTTAGCCAATATGATGTTTTATTACACTTCACTGGACTGTAAGTGGATCTCCTGCAAATTAGATGGAAATTGGAAGAGATACACTCTTAGTAAAGGTGGATATAAAATCAATTTTATGTGAAATTTTCCATACTGTTTTCAGCTGCCTTTCACCACAGTAAATTCCAGATCAACTCTGAAACCTGGTATACTTTGTTTGGTATAAGGTTTGGGACCCAAAATCTTTTTTTTTGTGAATTCAATTTTTCAGTTTTCAGACTCGTTTATCTGAAGAATTTGTTAACCGGAGGTACATGTGGAATGAATATTTTCAATTTTACTTTAGGGTGTTGGAGTACTTTTACAAATAACAACTCAATGTTCTTTCTCTTCCCATACTTTGCACTCATCAATATGGTGCACTGCAAATCAATCCCTTCATCGGCTTGGGATTTAGTCAAAAGACTTGAAGTTGGCATTGGCAGCAAGGAAAGTTTCTCCATCAAAGGCAGGGATTTTGTTTTTCTCCTGACATGGCTCAACCATGCCCATGTTAGACCTGTTTATTTGTCCTTTTGGGCTAGCTTCCTATTGTCTCTTTTCTTTATAACAGCCCATTCTGAATGTTAGCATTTTCCTATCCTCAGTCCAAGTTACTTGATCCCCTTTCTTTTCTTATCTTTGTTGTATGCTAGTTTCTGCTGTACATCAATAATCTGTTTTAGCTACAGCAATATAGTTCCATTTCTCACCCCAGGCACTTTAAAAGTCTGAGCAAAATGCAAATTATGACTACCCTTTGGTGCTCACGATACTGGTTTATTAAGAATCAAGTCAAATATCCCCTATTTTAATAGATTACAATTCTATTTAATAGAATAAAATCAGTTAGTTTGTCTTTTGGCAGTGCTTAACTTAGTAGAAAATAAATATTTGGAACATGTGACCCAAATCGTGCCGTGTGAATAAATAACTTTACATTTATTTGAAAAGGGCACAGCCAATGAGTCACAAATGTTCTGCCTCTATGTCCAACAGCCCAGCAGATTCATTTTTCACTTCTTGTGGGTAAACTTGATTTTTCCTTCAAATGTTGCATGTCTAATGCAGCCAACACATTTGGGTAGCCTTTCCTGAGCAATTTGCTAACAACAGTCAATATCATGTTGCTGGGAGTTTCAAACATTTAAAGCTTAATTTCCCCACTTCTTTATAATCCCTGTGTCATCTGGCTGCTGCTTTCAGATGCACAATGCAGAATTAATAAACAAAGGAAATTTACACCACAGAAGCGGGGCATTCATTCTATCCAGTAGAATTAGAATTAGAATTTGTTTAAATCTTCCACCTATCACACAATGTGAGGGAGTAAAAATCTTTGTGTTATGACTCTGTTGCAATGTATAGAAATGCACAGTATCCGCCAGTTAAAAAAGAGCTGTCCAACCTCAATTCAGCTTCCTGCGCTTTGAGCTGTAGCCTGGTTCTTAAATCCATATCCAATATTTTTAGTATGTTGATGTTTCTTCCTTTAGCGTCCTTACAGGAAGTGACTTACAGGTACCAAAACCCGCCTGGGTGAGAAAATGTTTCCTCACTGGTGGGGTAATTAAATTAACATTCTATACATTATTCAAAATAAAGAACTTACTAAAGTGTGAAGGTGTACAGTTGCTGTGGTACAATAGTCTCTCTGAAAGAATAAACTCATATGAATGCACATATTTCCCACTAAGAATCAGATAACAAAGTTTTACATTGGAACTTTCAGTAAAGTGCTTTCAGGAAGAAAGACCTTAATCAATGAAAGATGACAAGACTCTTGATTATGCATCAGTCACAAAGAATTGATTATTATAATATATGCAAAGCACTTGCTGTGCTGCCTAATGCAGAACTTTGCATGCCTTAGACAATTATGTTTTTTTCTGTTCTAGGTTACAAATATATTTCTGGTCAGTAAAATAGTCAGCGCTGCATTATTTTCTTCATTGTCTCTAAGTATTCTCATTGATTATGTAAAATAATGGGAGTTGTAAGTCTGAACAGAAAACCACATTGAATGGAATATTCAGTTTCAAAAAGGACACAATGTTGAGGCATGTGAGAAAAACTTTTACCAACTCCTCTCTGATAAATTGATTACTATTTTTGTCAGTTTTGCCTTGAATCCAAGCATTTTTCAGGAATCACTTCTCAAGGTTAATTTAATTCTTGCTTTATTGAATATTTCTTTACTAAAGAGTTTGATATTATATTGTCAAGTCAGTGAAGACCTGAGTCAATTCAACATTTTATGAGAAACATATTAACCTGCCATGCCATCACAAGCTTGACAAACTCAACCATGTTCAAAACAAGGTATAACTTTCTTTTATCTGCCACATCATACTGAGTAAATACTGTAAAGGAGATCTTGACAGAAAATTGATGTAGGTGAAAGAATAAGATCAAAAGAAGCTACTTGGAAGGAACAAAGAAAAGCTCATATATTGAAAAACCGTAGCAGGTAATAATTATAAATTGTGAAGGAACTGATCAAATGATTATCTTCCAAAGAAAAAGGTATTTTTAAAAAAGTGCACTCTGTCAAACTGTGAGGACCATTATATGTGCCAAAATGGGCGTTCAGCTGTTCTGAGTGGTGGATCTTTGAATAGATGGCTCCAATCTGATGGCATGAAATTGCATGTCATCTTGATCCATGTGGTTAGCCCAGACTTGTTAAGAATTTGAAAAGATGAGAGCTCCTCTGTAGGTCCACTTGCTAAGTGCCCTGCAAATTGATGAACTGAACAGGAAGTCACAAAAGCAGCCTGCATTCTGAAAGGAGTTAACAATAGTAGCCAGGTGTCTTTCAAACTTTCTTTGTCCTGTGCTAGATTTAAGATTCTTCAGATATAATAGGAAAGGAAGCATTAGCACATTTGAAAGAGAAAAAATAACTGTAGTCTCTGAAATTCCAGATAGTAATGGAAAATGCCGTAAATTGAATCTGAATGTTTTCTTATTGGAAATAAAATAATAGTTTTGGATTTTGCAGGGATTATCTGTAATGTCAGTCAGCTTAATTGTATCAATGATATTTTTCTCTTTGTAATTTGCAGTGAAGGTAAATCCTCCCCAGAATCTTCAGACTGAAATGACAGTTGAAGGAATTTTCAACCTTAGTTGGTCAAGCCCAAACCCTGAACCATACCTCCTCCAGTTTGAGGTAAAATACTCCACAGGCAACCCAGAGAGGGTCTGGAAGGTATGCTAATTTTATTTAGAAAATATATTTGTCCATTTATTATCATTTTCAAACAGAAAATTAAACAATTATTTCCAAAACCCTTGTGCAAACAGCATTGACAAGATTTTCTTTGCATCTTCGATAAATGTGTGGCATATTTTTGATCATTAATAGTACTGTTTAAGGACATCTTGGTGTATAACCCTGATTCAAATTATCTTGCCAGCTATTTTTCCTCTTTGTTTCTAAAGCAAGTCCTGTACTTTTCCCAATGTGTGAGACCGTCTGTCACACTGTAGTAGCAAACAATTGCATCAACTCAGCCATGTAAAAAGAGAAGAACAAGGTATTCAGCTTATCGCATGTGTTCATAGGCCATTGAGAATTATGTGTTGTGATATTATATCACCTTCTTCTTCTTGAGCTCATCACCCCTAATGGGGCATTGACCTCCAACAGCAGCTTGCCCGAGTCCTCTGTCCTGGGCCAGCCCAGGTGTACAAGTTGTCCACAGGTGTAGCCCATCTTCTTGACTTCTAGATGAAGATCCTTCCTCTCCCAGGGACGAAGCCTTTGGAGCTTCTGTTGGCATTTCTGTAGTTCTGGGATTTTATGGGATGGGGTTTGCAGCCCCATATCCAACCATCCTCTTTTCACAGCTGGACTTGGGACCATCCACGACTGATTTATATCACCTGGCACAATGTTTTTGTGCATGGCACCTTCAGTTTATCAACATTCAGTTATGATTAATGCACTTTTGGACTTCTAGTCCAAATTTTCTCTTCATATGATCCACATACAAAGGGGGGCCACCAGGCACAACCAGTGGAATCAAATGACACACTTTTAAGCTACTGATATCAACTATTGGACAATCAAAGATTCCCCCACCATCTAAGCCATACTGACTTTTTGCAACTACCATTGAGCAGAATTACAGAAAGCTGAAATCCTTCACCACCAGGCTCAAGAACACTACTTCTCTTTAGCCAATTGGTTCCCGAACCAACTGGCAAAGCCTAGCAACACCATGACCGCTTCAATCACTTTGCACTAAAATTGACTTTTTTGTTCTAATTGTGTTCTTTCTTGTAAAAAATATGCATAATTTATGTTTAATTTATGTTTTCTTGGGAATGCTGCTTAGTTGATGCCATGTGCTTGTGGTGCTGCTGCAAGTAAGTTTTTGATTACACCTGCGCAGACATGTATATATGATAATAACTTGTTTAATAAAAGAGTGGCCAGCTCCAATATGATATCTCCCATCAGTCACATCAGCCCCTCTTGTCCCACTTCTGCATATCACAGGTGTTATGTTTTGTAACTTCAGAACATTAAACTATTACAAAGGAAGATATGGGAGCCCGTAATGTGTGTCTAACCAGGTATTACTTTAAGTGAGGTGCACACAGATCACATGGTAGTGTCATGACGTATGCAATTCACGTATTTATACATATAACTTGCAATGAATTACTTAAATAAACAAGAATGCTTAATCAACAACATATTTACAGTACAAGATTACTCAAATATTACTGAAATATTAAATGCACAACTCTCCCTTCTTAGCTATAAACTCCAACTCAATATAGAATGCATCTCAACTATACTGTATACACAGTATACTATATAATACAACTACTATATACAGACATCCACAGCATAGTAAATTTTGATTGTCCCATTCAAGCATCAAGATTTAGTCGCCGTGGAGGCTTTGTTACTCTTGTGGGATAACATCTTTCCTGAAAAGGGAGGTTACTCTGTGTGGCAGGTGAGACTTGTGGCTGTAAAAAAAAACCTCAGTTTCTTGGGCCTCCTCCGTGATGGTTGTAGGAGTTGGCTCTAAGACTGCAGGAAATGGTTTTGACAGCTCAGGACACCTTTCTTCTCCTTCCTCCTTCTTCCAGTTTGTGCATCTGATCTTGAGAAGGGCCATTTAGTTCACTGAAATATTCTCTTACTAATCCTTCTATTGCTCCTTTTACAATCTGATCTAACCTCTTGGTTTCCTCATCCACAACATTCCCCAATGAATCCTCTGTTTTTGTATCTGCATTGACTGCTTTCTTTTTGGCCTTCCATTCATCCTGCTGGGCTTTGATCTTTGCATCTATTTGGACGAGCAGCTATTTGTCCCCCTCTTGAAGTTCATGCAATTACCTTAAGCACGCAGAGTAAATTTTGGTTCCTTATTCTCACAAAAGTGGAATGTTTGCATTTTCTGAAGCTGCTTAACTCTCTCCCAGCTTAAAACCAAGCCACATTTCGCAAGTAACTGCCGGCTTAACACATCAGAAGCTTTCTCAGATATGTTGGCTACAAAAACTGTTGTAGTCAGACCACTGCTTTTATCACTTTCACAATTCCACTGGCCAGCAAGGCCCTTCCTTGGTCCAATATGCTTTCCAACCAGAGGCACAAAGGTTGGCACCAACACCTGTTTGCCCACTTTTGGGCCACGATTCATGCTGCACAGCATGGAGATAGTTTTGGCATCATCCAGTACCTTTCTTAATTCACTTTTAGTTGGCTTTATTGCAGGGGATATGGCATGCAAATGATGAATGGATCTCCAATCATGTTGTAGTTGTCTCAGCCAATCACGTCCCCACAATGCTGGCCCTCCTGTTTTTACTACATACAAACTCAATGTGGCTTGCTGGTTTTTGCATTTCACTGTCATGAATGTCATTCTCACAGGAGTTAACTTTTCTCCTATATAAGTTCTTAATTGGATATCTGCAGGTTTCAGTTCAGTACTTTTGAAATGCCTTTCAAAATCATTTTGTGCAATGACTGAAAGAGCCAAACCTGTGTCCAATTTCATTTTAATTAATTTGCTGTTCACTTCTGGTGTATATCACGTTGCTTGTCTATTGTTAGTTTTTAAATTGTAAACCTCAAAAGATCCCAGTCCTGTGTCATTCTTGCCATTATCAGACTTTTAATCAACAGCATGTAGATTAGTTCTTATTTTGAAACTCTAGCTTTTTCTCGTTCCTGCACAGTCCACTTATTTTGGTCTGCCTGACATGCTCTTTGTATGTGTCCTACTTTGTTGCATTTTCTGCAGATTTCACCTTTAAATCTACATTGGTCTGGTGTATTGTTTGGCCAGACCAGTTTCTGTTTAGATGTTGCAATTTTGTTCATACTTACTTTAATTCCTGACAATTGTGACAATTTCAACTGCTTTTTTCAATGTAAGCTGTCCTTCAGCTAGCAGCCATTTTGAATGCTCTTTTGTAAGATTCCACAAACTAAATGATCTTTCAGTATCATTAGCCTCAACATTGAACTGGTAATGTTGAGACATTCTTTTCAATTCAGCCATGTATGCTGAAATGGAATCCCCTTCCTTTTGATTCTGCTTACGAAGTCTAAAACAGTTTGCAATGATTTTGGTATTAAGTGTTCCTGCATTATTTTCACAATGGCAGCAAAGCTAATTTCCACTGGTTTCGTTGGAGCAGTTAAACTTTGAAGTGAATTTCCAACATCTGCAGATTTCCTCATGTCAGCAAAATTGGTTCTCATTTCTCATTGGCTATTTCATTTGCTTCAAAATACTGTTCAGTCAGCTCAGTATACATAAGCCAGTTATCCGTTGAGCAATGAAACACATCAATTTTTCTGATGTAGACAGCCATTTCTGCTATTTTTAATGATTATTATCACCCTCTACTCAATCTTAATGAACCCGTGAATACTTGTGTTTACTACCTTATCTTTAACTTGAAGGTTTCTGTAAGTGCTGGGCTGTATTTTTTATTCACTGATTCACTGTTCCTCACTACATTTTTTTTTTAACTTGGAAATTTCATTTCTCTTTAACAGGTTGGTAGCCTTTTCGAGTTTGTTTTAAAAATACCTTGTTGCCACTGTTACGTTTTGTAACTTCAAAATATTAAATGAATCCAGAGGAAGACACTGGAGTCTGAAATGTGTGATTCTATCTTTAAGTGAGGCATGCTCGTTTCACATGGTAGTGTCGTGACATATGCAATTCGCGTATTTTTACATATAACCTGTAATGAATTATTTAAACGAACAAGAATGCTTAATCAACAACATTTTTACAAGATTACTTAAGTATTACTGAAATATTAAATACACACCAACAGGATCCACTTATTTCATGACTCCTTAGCTCACTCTTACACTTCCACCAAACACTCGTCTCCCACAGCACCTTCCAATGCAACAGGAGAAAATACACCCATCTGTTCACCTCTTTCCTTCCCACCATCCACTGATTCAAACAATCATTTCGGGTAAAACAATGATTCACTTGCATTTCTTACAATCTAGTCTTCATTTGGTATTTGCAATGCGGTCTCCTCTGCACTGGGGTAACCAGATTCAGACTGGGTGATCGCTTTACCAAACACTTGCATTCAGTCTGCAACAGTGCTCCTAAGGTTCTCATTGCCTGTCCTGATTCACCACCCGATTCCCACTTTGACCCTTCTCCTACTCTGCTATAGTGAGGCCCAAAGTACATTCGAGGAACAACAGCTCAATTTTTTTTGTGCATTGCAAGACTCAGTATTGAATTCCCCAGCTTCAGATAACTTGCTCTTTCTGTTTTAAGACTGGCCATTTGCACTTACTATTCAACTCCTCCTTTCTTTCATTTGTACATTTGTATATTGGGGCTTGCTCAGTACATTCCAATATGCCAGACCATACAATATTACCTGCGCCTCTCAAAATTAGCAATATATTCCACCGGCAAAGGAGCTTCACTATCTATTCAATGGAAGTTTTATAGACATTCCTTTAGTTCTATCCATTGTCCTCTTTACTTTCTTTGTTGCTTAAATAAACTTGCTTTTTCTCTTTTACAGTTCTGATGAGCAGGTTTCTCTATCCACAGATGCTGCCTGAATGGCTCTGTTCTTCCTGCATTTCTGTGTTTCCCTCTTACGTAGGAGCTGAACTAGAGGGTTGAGATCTGGTTAGTTGCTATTTGTAGGTGGGATGACCTCACCAGGGTTACTGCTCAGAACCCAAACTAGGGTCTTGGTAACTATTCTTGGTGTTCATTCCCACTGCAGCCATTTCACTGCAGATAACCTCATAGCCCATGATTAGCTGTCCAACTGATTGGCCCTGATCTTGACTGAATTGCCACATCAATTGACAGCACCGCCTTACACCAGACCCAACACCTCCACTCCCTGACCAGGATCTGAGCCAAGCCTCCTCTGTGACCATTCCCTGACACTGCATCCTCCACTCACCATTGATTCAATCTACTTCTCTTTGACTCCTTCCCCCCAAGCTTGAGAACGTGTACCTGCCAGGCTGAAGGACAACTATCCCCCAATCCACTCTTAAATGGACTTGCTGAACACTCGATTTCTCAGTCTACCTCATCATGCCCTTGCATTTCATTTGTGTACCTGCATATCATTTTCTTTATAAATGTAAAACTATGTTTTGCATATTTTTCTTTTTTCATGAAATATGTTTGGAATAGTTTGTCTGGATGGGATACAAACAATTTTTTTCTGTATCCTGGACATGTGACAACAATAAACCAACCGCCATTACCTCAAACCCCTATTTTGAGAACCGCCCATTTGTATTTCTGGATCTCTTCTCTGTCCAATTCTTTGACAAAACGTTCCTTTTTCACGAAGCCAGTGGTATATAGTTTTTTAAGAAGGTGAGTAAGGGAAAGATATTCCAAAGTTCATTATCAGAGTATATTTGGCATCCAATTACAACAGCTTTCTAACTGGGGCTTCAGAGTAGTTTTGACAAAAGGATATTACAACTATATGGTGTCAGCTTCTAGCAGAAGCACACACATAATCTTTGTCCATTGGTCTAGACTTAATATAAATGTATGTATTTGTTTTAAGTGTGATTTTAGCTCCGATTGGCAAGTTCTGCTGATGACAATTCTATTATTTGGATAAACATAGATTTTCCATAATGTATAATGCTTAATTATTATCATTGTTGTAAAACACACATGAGTATATTTAAAGTTTATAAACTTTATCTTTTATTCAAATAACTTAATAGTGTTTATAAGCACTTGTAAGGAATCTAACGATTAATATGGCTGGAAAAAATGTGTTAGAGAGGCTAATGGGCTTAGGGCTGATAGATTCCCCTAGACCTGATAGATAGATTTTAGGATTCTACATAGATGGCTACAAAGATAATGGACAAATTGGTTGACAATTTTGCTAGATTCCCAAAAGCCTCAGCAGATCGGAAAACAGCACAGATAGCAATGGAAAAAAGTGACAGACAAGACAGGACATGACAGTGGGGTAAATCCTAGAATCCAATATTAAGGAGGTGATAACTGCTTGGCAAAAAATATATTGCATTGCATTTGGAGTTATTGTGATTTTATCAACAGAAAACATTGTATATTAATGTTTTTGAGTTCTTTTGAGTATGTTGTCAGCCAGATGGGTAAAGCGGAGCTAGGAGATGTAAAATTTCCAAAAGTTATTGGAGAAGGTGCTGCAAAAAATATTGCACAAATTAAAGGCATGTAGAGTTGAAGGTAATGTGTCAGAATAATGTGGTTACGGGCAATAAGAGGAAGGTAAGGATAATAGGTCCAATTTCAAGCTGGTGTTAGTGGGTTGCTTTGGGGATCACTGCTGGGTCACAGTTAATTACGATCTATATTAATGGTTTCAATGAAGTAATTGTGCATAATCTAAGTATGCAAATGAATTGAAGATGGGAAAGTAAAGTTGTGAGGAGCACACGTGCCTGCAGAAGGATATGTAAGTTCAAGGAATGGGCAGATGATGGCAGGTAGGGTATATTGTGGGAAAGTGTTATGTCTGTTTTGGTAAGAAGAGAAGGAAGCAGATTATTTTTTAAGTATAAGGATATTAAATGTTAGTGTATACAGAGACTTATTTGTCTATATACAATAACACACATTTAGCATGCAAACACTCCAAGTAATTAGGAAGTTGTTTGGAATGTTGACCTTGATTGCATTTGACATGCTTACAAGTAAGGAAGTCTTAGTGCAGTTACATGAGATCACAGCTGAAGTACTGCAGTCCATGTTAGACTCTTTATTTATGGAAAAGTATATTCACATCTATGCGCTGATGATCCACAATGGATCCCTGGAGTAACCTGGATTGCCGGATGAAGGATGATGAGCAGAATGAATACATGTTGTTTGGAGCTCAAAAGATCAAGGTGATGCTGAAACGTATGATTCTGAAAGGAACTGGCAAGGGTAGGAGGATGATATGAATGTGTTTTCCCAGTGGAGGAATCTTGAACTGGTGTGTTTGTCTCAGAATAGGGGATAGCCATTTAAAATTGAGAGAAGGACCAATTTCTTATGAGGGTCGCGAATCTCAGAAACGCTTGACCCTAGAGTACTGTGGAATCATTAAATATGTTTAATTCTATTATTAGAGATCAGGCAGGGAAGTGGGGATGAGATCTAAAATCAAGTTAATCATACCTTATTAAAAAGCAGAGCAGGCTATCCCTGTCCCTATATAATCTCTCCATGTTCCTGATTCTAATGTTTGTATGTTGATAATCCTACCTAATAGGTTAAGAATATCTGGCAAAACTCTTTGATTCTTCATAATTTGGAGAGTGGCCAAACTTATCGTATTGTCATTCGCTGTAAACGTCGTAGTGGCCCAGGGTTTTGGAGTGATTGGAGTGATTCCCTACAAGTGAACGTACAGGGTAAGTATTGCATTGCTGTACTCAATAAGTAGAAGGCAGGACAGCAAATAGAATGTCTGTTTTTTAAGCATTTACTTTATCATTAAAAATTATAGAAAATGTCGTTGAGCTCAAACAACTTAAACAAAGGGATGACTGTTTAGATTTCCTAAGTAATCGTTTTTGATGTGTTTTTGCATGCTAGTTATTTTTTTCCCATGGACATAAACTTATCTCTTTGAGGGATGTCCTTTTCATTTCTGGTTCATGCCATGATAATTACATATTTTCCCTGGTTAAAGGTTTATTGTATCATGAGGAACCTCGCCCAGAGGAAAATTTACCTACTGTAGATATTGTCACTTGTATTGGTTAAGGGAATAGAAGTAATTGTGCTTACTGGTTATTAATTGGCACCAGATAGTACAAGGGGCCAGAAGGATGGTACATTGTAAATGGTAGGGCATTGAAGAATGCAGTAGAACAGAGGGATCTAGGAATAATGGTGCATGGATCCCTGAAGGTGGAATCTCATGTGGATAGGGTGGTGAAGAAAGCTTTCGGTATGCTGGCCTTTATAAATCAGAGCATTGAGTATAGGAGTTGGGATGTAATGTTGAAATTGTACAAGGCATTGGTGAGGCCAAATTTGGAGTATTGTGTACAGTTTTGGTCACCAAGTTATAGGAAAGATGTCAACAAAATAGAGAGAGTACAGAGAAGATTTACTAGAATGTTACCTGGGTTTCATCACCTAAGTTACAGAGAAAGGTTGAACAAGTTGGGTCTTTATTCTTTGGAATGTAGAATGTTGAGGGGGGACTTGATAGAGGTATTTAAAATTATGAGGGGATAGATAGAGTTGACGTGGATAGGCTTTTTCCATTGAGAGTGGGGGAGATTCAAACAAGAGGACATGAGTTGAGAGTTAAAGGGCAAAAATTTAGGGGTAATATGAGGGGGAACTTCTTTACTCAGAGAGTGGTAGCTGTGTGGAACGAGCTTCCAGCAGAAGTGGTTGAGGCAGGTTCGATGTTGTCATTTAAAGTTAAATTGGGTAGCTACATAGACAGGAAAGGAATGGAGGGTTATGGGCTGAGTGCAGGTCGGTGGGACTAGGTGAGGGTAAGAGTTCAGCACGGACTAGGAGGGCCGAGATGGCCTGTTTCCGTGCTGTAATTGTTATATAGTTCTATGGTTATATAAGGAAGACTCCTACATGAATATATTAATTTATAAATCATTTTGCATTTTTTGGCAAAGGTATGGGCATTACACAGCTTTATCTGGGCTTGGTAGGAAGGAAAGTTAGGACTTTAAATAAAGCCTTACTAGTTGCCTCTGCTATTATTCCCGCAGTACATTCAACACCCAAATCACTCTCACGTAAAAAAAATCCTCATGTCACTTTAGGTTCTTTTACCAAACATGTTCATTATTTGGGCCCCAAGCTCTTGATCTGTCTGGCACTAGGAAAAGTTTATCTGTCAGCCAAAAGTCTACATGATTTTAAGTACCTACATTATGTATTTTTGCAATGTCCTCTGTTCCAAAGGGACCAGCCACATTTTCTCCCATCCGTCCTCTAGACTGAAGTCTCTCATTGCTGAAATAATTTTAGGATTTTTTAAATAATTATAAAACTGCAAAAGCCATTAAGTGCCACAAAGCTTCAGCTAAAAAAAAGACAGATCATAAACTGGGTTTACAGAAGTGGAAGGTTTCACTGTTCCAGCTTAAATCAAAGGTTGTGAAACTGAGCAGGAAAACCAAGGCACTTCTGCAAACATGGATTTATGTCCTTGAGCCAGGATTTCATTTTACACCCTGTTGTTGCTTGGATGACTTGCTGCATTCCATGTTAAAAGCTGACCACTGTGACTGACAAGGTTTGTCAGTGCTTTTACTGCTGTGTGTCTTCCTGAGAAAATGGACACATGTGACCTTTATAGTCTCTGATCAGTCGAAGGCTGTTGAGCATTTCTCATTTAAAATTCCTGTCACGTGTCTCAGCTGGTACAGCTTGGCAAGAGGCTGCACTGAGAGCTAAACACTGCTCTGTTAGCTATTTCTGAAGGGTTGTTTGATCAATGTCAATAGATAGACTTATGCTGTTACGAGATGACTGTGAATCAATTGCATAAAATGGTATGTGGAGCAGCATCTTTAAAGAAAAGAGAGTCCACTGTTCAGCTTGTTGAAGAGCAAGTTGAGTTTGTCCTCTTGCCTCAACCCTGGTCCCAATTGGCTTGTTTTTTACATTTTGAATAATTCCCCATTTTAGGTGCCACTGGGGTCCTGCTGTGGCACCTACCTTCAGGAATTCCCATTTCATTTATCTGTAGCTTCCTCTGTGGATGACCCTGGTGGATCTCCACACGACTTGCTTTCATTTAGGAGATCGGCAGATGCTCTCCCTGAGGTCTGTACTCTTTTCTTTAGATCAACCTGCAATATATCCATGAAAATAGGCATGTTGGATTGGAGAGCATATCTGTAAAATGATTTAAACTAGTTCTGAATAAAAATGGAGATGTAGATCATTGGAAAATGCCACTTGAAGCAATCTTAAAATGATTTTAGATAAAACCATCTGCAGGCAGACACAAATGATATTACTTAACCTCCTCTACTAATACACTTTCTGGATTTTCCCAGTCCTAGACTTGAAGATCCCAAAATCCATCAATTCTGAACTTCCTGAAAACTCACGGTACTCACAACAGCCTATGTAAATTTGGTTATCTCGAAATGATTATCCAAGTTTGGGTTTGGAAATTTGCCATATTTTTCAGGTGTTAGTTATGGAGAAGCTTGCTGGTTTCACTACTCTGGGAGAATTCAGCTCCACATATAGATTGTAAAACCTTCACACTATTGTTCATCAGTTAATGAATAATCCTTTCAGAATAGAAAAAGTAAACACGTTATTATAATAGAAAAGAAAATGAGTACAACTTCTAGTTGGTTGAGTGGTGGAGTTCATGCCCCTCAGTTTGAAATGTGTTGACTCACTCCCCATTATGGAACCTTGAACAATTTGGGAGTTATCATCAGACACTGAATGCTGTTCTGTCAGAGCTGAGTCTTTCAATTGAAGCCTTGTCTATCTGCTCTGAAATAATGCATCGGAACCAAAAGAAGGGGAGTTCCACCAGTTCGGACAAAATTTATTCTTATACCAACAAATCAGAATCAGATTTATTATTACTGACTAATATGACATAAAATTTGTTGACTTGCAGCGGAATTAACTGATCAGTTAATTCTTTGTTCTTGCCCGTGTACAAGTTTACTGCCAGAGCAATTTGCATGTTTTTATTTGCACACTGAAAGGATTATTCATTCACTGATGTACAATGGTGTGAAGACTTTGCTAATAAATGTGGAACTGAATTTACACTGAGATTGTACAAGATGCTCTAGGAGTTATGACACGTGGAACTTTCTGCCTTAATCTATAGCCCCCAACTCTCACCCCTACTTTCAACCCATGTGTCGGAATTGACCACCATCAGATCAGGCACGGGAGTGGACAACGTCCCTTCCTGGCCTCCAATTTCATAAGCCCTAACCTGGCATAAACAGATGCATTCCTTGAAAAGGACTTCCATGAGTAAATCTATCATTGAGAGGTCTCTGGGCCTCTGGACCTCCCTCTGCAATTGGATCCTCAACTTCCTGACTGGAAAACTACAGTCTGTGAGGATTGGTGATAACATATCCTTCTCACTGACAATCAACACTGGCACACCTCAGGAGTGTGTGCTTAGCCCACTGCTCTACTCTCTATAGACACATGATTGTGTGGCTAGGCATAGCTAGAATACCATCTATAGGTTTGCTGACAATACAACCATTGTTGGTAAAATCTCAGGTGGTGATGAGAGGGCGTACAGGCGTGAGATATGCCAACAAGTGGAATGGTGTTGTAGCAACAACCTGGTACTTTCATATCAGTAAGATGAAAGAGCTGGTTGTGGACTTCAGGAAGGGTAAAACAAAGGAACACATACCAATCCTCATAGAGGGATCAGAAGTGGAGAGAGGGAGCAGCTTTACGTTCCTGGATGTCAAGATCTCCGTGGATCTAACCTGGTCCCAACATATCGATGTAGTTATAAAGAAGGCAAGACAGCAGCTATACTTTATTAGGAGTTTGAAGAGATTTGGCAGGTCAACAAATACACTCTAAAACTTCTATAGTTGTACTATGGAGAGCATTCTGACAGGCTGTATCACTGTCTGGTATGGAGGGGCTACTGCACAGGACTGAAAGAAGCTGCAGAAGGTTGTAAATCTGTCAGCTCCATCTTGGACTCTAGCCTACAAAGTACCCAGGACATCTTTAGGGAGCAGTGTCTCAGAAAGGCAGCGTCCATTATTAAGGACCTCCAGCACCCAGGACATGCCCTTTTCTCACTGTTACCATCAGGCAGGAGGTACAGAAGCCTGAAGGCGCACACTCAGCGATTCAGGAACAGCTGCTTTGATTTCTAAATGGACATTGAAGCTTTGGACACTACCTCACTCTTTTTTTAATATACAGTATTTCTGTTTTTGCACATTTTTAAAATCTAAAATTGATTTAGTTTATTTATTATTATTATGTTTTATTTTATTTATTATTTATTTTTCTCTCTGCTAGATTATGTATGGTATTGAACTGCTGCTGCTGTTAACAAATTTCACGTCACATGCCGGTGATAATAAACCTGATTCTGATTCTGATTCTGATTCATTTTCATCATGCCCTTACCGTAATGAATCTAATACATCTTCTCCTGACCCTGCTTCTTCTCTCCTTGTGCAGTCTTTTCCCTTGCCCTCTATGCTGCAGCTTAATTTGATGCTCTGCCACTCTTTCTTGTTTCCTTGCACTAACAGTTTCATTTTGACGTCAGATGCCTAAACTCTCTGCAACCTCCATTCTTCATGGGGCTGGTGCAGAAAGTCTGAGCATCTGTGGAGAAAATACAGAGACTCTGGGCACCCGACTGCATTCCGATAACTGTCATCCTCCTTTACCGATTAACATTATTCTCATGTTGATGTGCTCAACATGACTCCATTCAATTCCTCTGTACAAGTAATGTTGCTGTAGGGGCCCATATAGATCTTAGCTATGACCATTTAAAACAAAGCCATTTGATACTATCAAAATCTTACTGGTACTAAATTACTGAAGGAATAGAATAGATCTAGGGAACCAGTCCCTAGGCTTAACTCTACATTTATTCTAATGGCAAATGAATAATATATTTGTTGTCTATTCTTGCTCTTAACTCAAATTTCCTCAGGACATGCCTGGGTGTTTTTTTCCCCCCCATCACTGTTTTAATTGGGTTGTCCGTCACCTAATTCTGGTGTGGATGAACCCTGGGTTTATTTACTCACGATCACCAACTGTACTTAAGATATTTTAGTTTAAACAAAGTAAGGGCTGAGAACCTGGGCAGTACTAACACAATTGTAGAGATGCTGCCTCATAGTTGAGGTGACTTGGGTTCAACCCTGATTTTCTGTGCTGCCTATCTGGAGTTTGCACATTCTCCTTACATCTGTGCGACTTTCTCCTGGGTGCTCTGGTTTTCCTTCCTACGATGTGTGAGTTAGTCAATTACCCCCAGTGATAGAATCTAGCATGTTGATTGCAATGTGGGGTAAATGAAATGCATGAATGTAGAATTAATGTCAATGGGCATTTCGTGGCTGTTGAGTAATGCAGTTGCTACTTTCCGCAAGGTTCGCTTACAGTAATTTCGGAAGTTTTTGCATCTATTATGCTACTGTTTTACCCTTGCCTCCCCATGCGATGAGGACAATTTAAGAAGAGAATAGATAGATTAAGATTCGATCAGCAATTTCGTAGATTAAGCTTTAGTGCGCCGTACGGTAACATCCTAGGCAGAAAAAGGTGAGGCTATATTTCACGGGTAGGCAACCTCAAGCACAAATGATTTTCCAGCATGCGTTATTCATTAATTTGAGGCAAAGCATAACTAGATTTATTTAAATGGATAATTCCCATATTTCAAGTTTTTTATGGCATTTATCTGGCCCACCGTCCACTCATTAATACGCAATCTGGCCCACGGAGGCAAAAGGGTTGCCAACCCCTGCTATATTTCCTTTTATAAGATGTTTGTCATTTGCTACAGAACTAATGAATAAACATGCAAATATTAAGAAAAATATTTTTCTTTTGACAGAAATTACTTATTACCCATCCCAAGTGCTGACAACTGTTGGCTCGGATGTCACTGTACGGTGCATTTTCTATAATCGGACTCTGACCAATTATAGTGTAGCCTGGTGGTTAAATATGCATGAGAAAATTCCAGAAGATAATTATGCTTTAATCAGTGATCATGAAACTAGTGTCACTCTCCTCAATGTAACATCAAATGGACAGTCTGGATTCAACATATTGCAGTGTTGCCTGCGAGATGAACAAAGAAGTATATGTAACTTTCGCTATGCTGAAATAATTATAATTGGTAAGATTTGCTCTAAGTATTAAGTAGCTTGCTTTCTGACACTTTAAAATACTTTGAATCTCTTATATTATTTTAATCAATTAGTACAGGTGTATAATTATTTCCCACTTTTATACCATTTAAAATAAATTTATCTTCCTCCCTTGACAGTGCTGGGTTACACTTAAAAATAGCCTGATAATTATTTAGTATGGAAAACAGGTACTTGTACAAGAAAAGCATCACACACAAAACACTGGAGGAATGCAGAGGGTCAGGCAGCATCTGTGGATGGAAATGAACAGTTGACATTTTGGGTCAAGACTGTTCATCGGCCTGTTTCAGGGTCTCAACTCAAAATGTCGACTCTTCATTTCTATCCATAGGTGTTGCCTGACCTGCTGAGTTCCTCCAGCATTTTGTGTGTGTTGTTCCAGATTTATAGCATGTGCGGTCTGTCTTGTGTTTTCAGAAGAACAGCAGTGTTTAGATTAGATTATAGTGTTTACTATAAAAAAAGAATGATTGGTCACATCATCTTCCCTGATCCTGAGAGGAGAGCATGAGATGAGCTAACAGGTAGGTATCCTAATCTTTAAGATTATGAAAGATCCAAATGAAGAATGCAAGTGGAAAAATGAAATATTTTTCTACCTGCTTAGAATAGCATAACTAAAGTTCACTAATATGCGGCAATCACATTTGTAAAAAGGAAATTCAAAAGAAAAATCCTGATCTAGTAAGAATATGACAATCTTTATCAAGGAATTTATTGCACATGTATTGAAGGAGAGGTTAGAGGGACTGAGAAGGAATAAATGGTTATTTGGATAGTTATATAAGAAATAAAAATGAATAATGCTGGAAACACTCAACAGGTCAGGCAGCTTCTGTGGAAAGAGGTATAGACTTATGATGTTAGTCAAAGCCCCTTCATGAGTTTAGGGTCTATTGAAGCTTCTTTGATCTGAAACATTATCTCTGTTTCTTTATCTACAGCTGCTGAGTGATTCTGGTAATTTCCAGCAATTTCAGCTTTTTGGTTTTCAGTTAAATAAGCAAAGTCAAGAGAAGGACAGTAGGAGAAGTAGTTGTTGGTTGAGTGGGTGGGTTGTCTTTATGTTGTATATCGTGAACAATTCTTTTAACATTACTCTCATAATAATTGATTTTGTGGATTTAATCATGCATAGGATATAAAATATCTTTTTCCCATATCTTTATTAAAACTACTTGTAACATTTCTTTATATTGATATTTTAATTAGACTCAAAAATTAATATTTCATGCCAGACTGATGGTGCATTGGAAACAATGATCTGCAGATGGCACACAAATATATGGAAATCAGAAGCTATCGGTGACTACAAGTTAAAATATTACATGCAAGTATAATGTCTTTATTTTTATATTGGGGTGAGGTTTAACTCCTGGTTGCTCACTGAAGGATTTTCACTGCCTTAAACTGATTCGGGCAGGTTTTCAGACTTGTTCAACGTCTTCCATGTATGTCCCCTGTCACCTCTACACCAGATTCACTTCGATAACTGTCAGCTTCACATATTAAAGTCCCCTTTACATAAAAGTTTATATTGTGAAATCTTCATGAAGGTGCAAATTGGAGCTCTGTCTATTTTATTTGAATAAAATAAACTTCCTGATCCAGTAAGAATATGACAATCCTTATCAAGGAATTTATCGCACATGTATTGAAGGAGAGGTTAGAGGCTGCATACCGAGTCCCCTCCTTTACTCCCTGTATACCCATGACTGTATCACCGCCCACAGCTCCAATCTGCTAATTAAATTTGCCAATGCCACTACATTGATTGGCCTTATCTCAAACAATAATGAAGTGGCCTACAAGGAAGAAGTCATCTCTCTGACACAGTGGTGTCAAGAAAATAACCTCTCCCTCAATGTCACAAAAACAAAGGAGCGGGTTGTGGATTACAGGAGGAATGGAGATGGGCTAACCCCTATTGACATCAATGGATCTGGGGTTGAGACTGATGAACTCACGCTGATTTGAGTATACTCTATATTACATTGACTGCTCTATTTATTATAAATTATTGCAAATTACTATGATTGCACATTGCACATTTCAATGGAGACATAACATAGACTTTTACTCCTCATGTATGTAAAGGATGTAAGAAATAAAGTCAATTCAATTCAATTAAATTAAATAATATGCCTTAACTCCAAAGTAAAAACAATATTTCCTTTTAACAGTTTTATCCCATTTCCATTTAAGTGCTCTCCAGATTGATTGACTATTTGTCATGGTATCAGAACTTTAGGACAAATTGGGTTGAATTTGTCTTAACTCATTTTTTGTACACCATTACTTAAAAACCAGCAGGGATCCAGTGAATCCAGATACTGGAGGTGAAAGCATAAAGTGCTAATTTCCTGTGCCATCTAATTTACAAACATATATTATCTGATTTGATCATAACTAAGTACATTTTTTTAAATTTTTCTCCTGGAAAAGGAAAGAGTCTTGGTGTGATAACTCGGAAGTTGAAAGCAATAGCATTGATGTTGAGGAATGCACGGTGCAAAAGAATGAATTTGGCCATTGTCTTATCAAGCCAATTAATGTCACTTTTGGCCATGTGATGTGGGTGGAATTCAGCCTTCAAGAGATGGCGTTCAAATCTGAACCAACCTGCGTGATTCCCATGGACGTGGGTAAGTTCAGCTTTAATGGTTCTACTAAGGTGTCAAGGTCCAGCCAAGGTTCAATTTCCTCTTAACGTTTGCAATTTGAAATCCCCACCTTGTTTGGTGGTCTACTGGCTATCATTTGTATTTGCTACCGTAGAGGTTTAATAAGGAAATACACTCTTCTGATTCAATCTATGCATTAATAAGTGAGAAACTCCTACCTAGTTAAGAGTGCCTTTTATTGAAAGGGATCAATTTTTTTTTAGGCCTGTATGTGGTATAAATGGAGAACTTTTTTGTCTTGAAATTGTTAGCTTCACAAACCTTGAATACCTACTAATGGTGAAAGGTTTACCCATATGTTGCCTGGGTGGGGGACTATAAGGAACAGTTCAATAAATGGATTGTTTTGGTCAGAACATTGGAGGCGAAGGGTTAACCTGATAGAAGCATATAAAATGATGAGAAGCTGAGGTGGACTGGATAGGCTGTACACTCCAATGGTGGAGCAGTGGAGAGATCAAATACTAGAGACTGTAGATTCAAGATGAGAGGGAGAAAGCTTAAAATAAAATATTTGTGAGGCAGGTTTTTTCACACATTGTGTTTAGAATGCATTGCTAGGAGAGGTGGGTGAAGCAGATACAATAATAACATTTAAGAGACACTTAGGCAGGCACAGGGGATAGAGCGATGTAGACAAAATGCAGGTCGGTGGGATTAATTTAGATTGGCGTCATCTTCGGCAGAAGTAGCGTGTGATGAAGGGACTTTTCAAGTGCTGTCCGATTCTATGCTCTATCAGGCCAGCTGGTCTGCAGAGAATTGGCAGGGATGTTTCCTTGCAGTTCAACTTGCCTCTAACTTCTCATTTTGCTCAATGGAGTGTGATAGTGACAGAGATGAGCTGGGTCACATGTGCTGAGTTCAGTGATGGATCAGAGACACTGAGAGCAGGGTGCACTTTTCACCTAGCCTCTTAGACTTGTGTCAGGGAGGGCTGGCATAAGAAACACAGCCCAGTCATTAAATAGAATGCCTAATCTTAATTTTAAAAAGTAAGTGCGAGCAAACATTTTATTTATTTATAATTCTAATGCTTTAATTGATTTCTAGTATATTAATATAGTTTTCGTTCAGTTTGTCATGTTTTGCTTATTTTATTAAATCATTTATATTATGTATTTAAATTTCATCTTGTCAGGGAATGGCCTTTGAAAGTAGGGAATCCTCGAAAGGCTGTCAGTTTGTCCAGGGGCATGGCCTGGGTTTATTTAAAGTAGAGGTTCTTGATTAGTAAGGGTGTCGAAGGTTACGGGAAAAAAAGCAGGAGAATGGGAGTTGAGAAGGATAATAAATCAGCCATGATGGATTGACAGAGTAGACTCAATGGATCGAATGGCCTAATTCTGCTCCTATGGATTTATAGTTTTATATCCATGAGCTGCCAGTCCTGCCTCTCTCTCAGCTATGTTTCTATTAAGGCTAGCCACTCCACACTCTGAGTTCATCAGCCTTACTTCTTAAACCTGGAGCAACAAAATAAATACAGTTTAACTGAGTATTCCTTTCTGTGCCCCTAGCTGTTCTGACTACTAAATTCTCTTGTTCAGAGTTTCATTCTTCATCCCATGACTTGCTCCTGTTCAGTGTCTATCTCTGCACCCCACGCTCCCATGGCCCCATCTGGCCAAACTATTTTAAACCCTCCTGTTTATCACTATTCTGCAAGGATATTCGTCCATTGGTCCAAGTGCAACCTATACCTCTTGTATGGGTTGCACCCCAGAAGAGATACTAATGATCCAAGAACCTGAATCCCTGCCCCTTGCACCAGCTTTTCAGCCACAAATTTGTCTGGCCTGATTTCTATTTCAGACTTTATTAGCACATGGCACCAAGACTAATCTGGAGATCACTACCCACAAGGTCCTGCTTCTAACTCCTTACCTAACTAGTGGTAAGCAAGATGTGGGATGATCGTGGGGATTGGTGTAAGGATGTTGTGGTCGTATGAGTTTACAGCTGGATGTGATCGGTTTAAACACAATCTGCTGCAATGAATTAGGAGTATATGCAACTTGTTACACCATTTATCATGGGACCAAAGTGAAACCCAGGTGATTTTTTCCAATTTGAAACAGCATGAAATCAAATATATCTTGTCCTTTTTTCCCTGAAACCTTTAAGTCTTCTTATTGCTTTATTAAAATGCTAATTTGTTTTAACCTATGTGAACTTATTTATGTAACATAAATTCCTTATTTTGTAAGTCCTTCAATACCCATCAGAATTCCTTTCTCCTTTTCATATTTTTAGTGAAACCTTGGGCACCCTCTAATGTTGATGCAGAAATGACCTTAAATGGAAGTTATCTAAATATAAGCTGGGAAAAGCCTCTTCTGCCACCTTACACACTTCTGTTTGAAATTCAGTACTCTGAGGATGGAATAGAGAGTAATTGGAAGGTAGGGTGATTGGTTAAAATTTTTAAAACTTAAATAGTATAGCCATGATTGTGAGATGTACATACACTCAACCTACCTTGTCACCTACCTTGTTGTCGAGGTGTGTCAGATGTAGGTAATTTCAATGTAAGGGCAATGTACCTTGCCTGTTTTCTACCACCCTCTTCCAGAACAATATTATGAGCATGCCTAAGGATGTAAAG
The DNA here is from genome assembly GCF_030028105.1 of Mobula birostris. Lineage (NCBI taxonomy): Eukaryota > Metazoa > Chordata > Chondrichthyes > Myliobatiformes > Myliobatidae > Mobula > Mobula birostris. The sequence goes on along the minus strand of NC_092381.1, from coordinate 61,214,507 downwards.
TACTCGTCATGGAAATTGACTTGTGATAAATGAATCTTTCAACTAAATTTCTGTACATCTTTGTAAAGTCACAAGGAAAGAATAGCTTGTGGATTCACACTTTGTCTCTCTGTGGAAAAAAATAGCTTGGTTCTAATTCAATGTTGAGAGATAATTAGGTGTCCAATTCTGTATAGATCTTATCTACATTTCTTTACATTGACATATCTTCATGTATCCAGGCTTGCTTTGATCTCTTATTTTAAACATGATTAACTTAAAGATACTACGAGTGTAACTTCAGATTTAGATTTTATAGTATTGGGAAAAGAAGACTGCAGAAACAAAGCTCACTAAAGCATTTGGCAATTTGGCAACTAGCGAAATGTATAACTTGATGCAGACTGTGTAGCACAGGTTGCATGGTTGGAAGGTCTGCTATCTTGGGACTGCTCTAGAGGAAGCTTCAACAATGTTAACATTCTTCAAGTCAAAACTAGAAAAAAAGCAATTGCTAGAAAATAAAAGGAGTATTGTAGATAGAAGGTCCTTTAGCAACAACACTGAACATCTCGTTTACTCAGCACAATCTTCAGCTACAATATTCTGCAATTGTCAGACTTGACCTGGTCGGTGAGTGTTTAATATATTGCTGCAAGGGTATTCAGCCTTTAATCTCATTATTAGCAAAGCTGTTGATCATGGAACTAGCAGGCCTTCTCACAATGCTTTTAATTTCAGCGTGAAATCATAACATGTCACTCAGCTTGTTCACAAATACAAGCAATTATTTTCTGGAGGGTTGCATAACATATTGCAGGAAGTAGTTTCAAGTTTACTTAATGTAATCAAAAATGTTTTTGCGTGTCCAACAGATTAATTTTTCCTTCACTATTCCTCGTGTGCTCTTTCATTCTAGAGTACAGATTTCAATGTATCAGCTTCCTACAGGGACTGCCTCTGCAGCCCTTGTAAGTAATTTCAATGTGACCCAGCAGACAGACAATTTATTACATCAGATGCCAGTTTCTTTTTCTTTAAACTTGGACAATGTGTAAAACAGCAGTGTCTGCAAGATTTGTTTCCAGCCAGGCAAATTAGATTTCTTTCTTTAGTCTTCACTATAACCCAACAAGAAAGCAGCATTCACCATCCAGGGCATGCTCTCCTTTTAGAACATAGAACATAGAATAGTACAGCACAGTACAGGCCCTTGTGCCGACCCTCAAACCCTGCCTCCCATATAAGCCCCCATCTTAAATTCCTCCATATACCTGTCTAGTAGTCTCTTAAAGTTCACTAGTGTATCTGCCACCACCACTGACTCAGGCAGTGCATTCCACGCACCAACCACTCTCTGAGTAAAAAACCTTCCTCTAATATCCCCCTTAAACTTCCCACCCCTTACCTTAAAGCCATGTCATCTTGTATTGAGCAGTGGTGCCCTGGGGAAGAAGTGCTGGCTATCCACTCTATCTATTCCTCTTATTATCTTGTACACCTCTATCATGTCTCATCTCGTCCTCCTTCTCTCCAAAGAGTAAAGCCCTAGCTCCCTTAATCTCTGATCATAATGCATACTCTCTAAACCAGGCAGCATCCTGGTAAATCTCCTCTGTACCCTTTCCAATGCTTCCACATCCTTCCTATAGTGAGGCGACCAGAACTGGACACAGTACTCCAAGTGTGGCCTAACCAGAGTTTTGTAGAGCTGTATCATTACATCGCGACTCTTAAACTCTATCCCTCGACTTCTGAAAGCTAACACCCCATAAGCTTTCTTAACTACCTTATCCACCTGTGAGGCAACTTTCAGGGATCTGTACCCCCAGATCCCTCTGCTCCTCCACACTACCAAGTATCCTGCCATTTACTTTGTACTCTGGCTTGGAGTTTGTCCTTCCGAAGTGTACCACCTCACACTTTTCCGGGTTGAACTCCATCTGCCACTTCTCAGCCCACTTCTGCATCCTATCAATGTCTCTCTGCAATCTTTGACAATCCTCTACACTATTTACAACGTCACCAACCTTTGTGTCGTCTGCAAACTTGCCAACCCATCCTTCTACCCCCACATCCAGGTTGTTAATAAAAATCACGAAAAGTAGAGGTCCCAGAACAGATCCTTGTGGGACACCACTAGTCATAATCCTCCAATCTGAATGTACTCCCTCCACCACGACCCTCTGCCTTCTGCAGGCAAGCCAATTCTGAATCCTCCTGGCCAAACTTCCTTGGATCCCATGCCTTCTGACTTTCTGAATAAGTCTACCATGTGGAACCTTGTCAAATGCCTTACTAAAATCCATATGGATCACATCCACTGCACTACCCTCATCTACATGCCTGGTCACCTCCTCAAAGAACTCTGTCGGGCTTGTTAGACACGATCTGCCCTTCATAAAGCCATGCTGACTGTCCCTGATCAGACCATGATTCTCTAAATGCCCAGAGATCCTATCTCTAAGAATCTTTTCCAACAGCTTTCCCACCACAAATGTAAGGCTCACTGGCCTACAATTACCCGGACTATCCCTACTACCTTTTTTGAACAAGGGGACAACATTCGCCTCCCTCCAATCCTCCGGTACCATTCCCGTGGACAACGAGGACATAAAGATTCTAGCCAGAGGCTCAGAAATCTCTTCCCTCACCTCGTGGAGCAGCCTGGGGACTTATCCGTCCTAATGTATTTTAACAACCCCAACATCTCCTCTCCCTTAATATCAACATGCTCCAGAACATCAACCTCACTCATATTGTCCTCACCATCATCAAGTTCCCTCTCATTGGTGAATACCGAAGAGAAGTATTCATTGAGGACCTCGCTCACTTCCACAGACTCCAGGCACATCTTCCCACCTTTATCTCTAATCGGTCCTGTCATCCTTCACTCCTGTCATCCTTTTTTCTTCACATAATTGAAGAATGCCTTGGGATTTTCCTTTACCCTACTCGCCAAGGCCTTCTCATGCCCCCTTCTTGCTCTTCTCAGCCCCTTCTTAAGTTCCTTTCTTGCTTTCCTATATTCCTCAATAGACCCATCTGATCCCTGCTTCCTAAACCTCATGTATGCTGCCTTCTTCCACTTGATTAGATTTTCCACCTCACTTGTCACCCATGGTTCCTTCACCCTACCATTCTTTATCTTCCTCACCGGGACAAATTTATCCCTAATATCCTGCAAGAGATCTCTAAACATCGACCACATGTCCATAGTACATTTCCCTGCAAAAACATCATCCCAATTCACACCTGCAAGTTCTAGCCTTATAGCCTCATAGTTTGCCCTTCCCCAATTAAAAATTTTCCTGTCCTCTCTGACTCTATCCTTTTCCATGATAATGCTAAAGGCCAGGGAGCGGTAGTCACTGTCCCCCAGATGCTCACCCACTGAGAGATCTGTGACCTGAGCCGGTTCATTACCTAGTACTAGATCTAGTATGGCATTCCCCCTAGTCGGCCTGTCCACATACTGTGACAGGTATCCGTCCTGGACACACTTAACAAACTCTGCCCCATCTAAACCCTTGGAACTAATCAGGTGCCAAATCAATATTAGGGAAGTTAAAGTCACTCATGATAACAACCCTGTTATTTTTGCACCTTTCCGAAATCTGGCTCCCAATCTGCTCCTCTGTATCTCTGCTGCTACCAGGGGGCCTGTAGAATACTCCCAATAGAGTAACTGCTCCCTTCCTGTTCCTGACTTCCACCCATACTGACTCAAAAGAGGATCGTGCTACATTACCCACCCTTTCTGTAGCTGTAATACTATTCCTGACCAGTAATGCCACCCCTCCTCCCCTTTTTCCGCCCTCTCTATCCCTTTTAACGCACTGAAATCCAGGAATATTGAGAATCCATTCCTGCCCTGGTGCCAGCCAAGTCTCTGTAATGGCCACTGCATCATAATTCCGTGTATGTATCCAAGCTCTCAGTTCATCACCTTTGTTCCTGATGCTTTTTACATTGAGGTACACACATATCAGCCCTCCTACCTTACAGTCTTTACACCGTTTATTCTGCTTCTCTTTCCTCAAAGCCTCTCTATATGTTAGATCTGGCTTTACTCCATGCACTTCTTTCACTGCTCTATCGCTCTGGGTCCCATCCCCCTTGCAAATTCGTTTAAACCCTCCCGAACCATGCCAGCGAAGCTACCTGCGAGGATATTGCTCCCCCTCGAGTTCAGGTGCAACCCATCCAATCTATACAGATCCCACCTTCCCCAGAAGAGATCGCAATGATCCAAAAATCCAAAACCCTGCTCCTTGCACCAACTCCTCAGCCACGCATTCAACTGACATCTCCTCCAATTCTTACCATCACTATCACGTCGCACTGGCAGCAATCCTGAGAATGCCACCCTTGAGGTCCTGTTCTTCAGCCTTCTGCCTAGTTCCCGAAACTCACACTTCAGGACCTCATCCCTCTGCCTGCCTATGTTGTTGGTCCCAAAATGTATCACGACTTCTGGTTGCTTTCCCTCTTGTACCAGGATGTCGTGCACCCGGTCAGAGACATTCTGGACCCTGGCACCCGGGAGGGAACAAACCATGCGGGTGTCCTTCTCACGTCCAGAAAATCTCCTGTCTGCTCCCCTGACTATAGAGTCTCCAATGATGACAGCTCTCCTCTTCTCTGTCCCACGCTTCTGCACCACAGGGTCAGACTCAGTGCCGGAGGCCCTGCCACCGTGGCTCACACCTGGTCGGTCGTCCCCACCAACAGTATCCAGGACGGTAAACTTATTATTCAGGGGAATGGCTACAGGGGTGCTCTGCACTACCTGTCTGCTCACCTTCGCTTTCCCCCCTCTGACTGTCACCCAACGACCTGCTTCTGACAGCCTAGGTGTGACTACCTCCCTTAGCTCTCATCTATGATTGCCTCATTCTCCCTTATGAGTTGAAGGTCATCCAGTTGCTGCTCCAGATTCCTTACACGGTCTTCCAGATCGCCCAGCCGTATGCTGTTCTGGCAGATGTGACTCTGTGGTAGAGGGGCGTTCCCCCAAGACTGCCACATCTCACAAGAGAGGCACATCACCATCTCAGGAGGCATTGTAAAGACTAACTGCGAGCAAGCTCGTCCTCTGCCTCTTCTCATCAAAGCCTCTTCTCATCAAAGCCTCAAAGCTCCACTCCTTCACTGGCCCACTCACTCACTGGCCGCTTTCCATATTTTTTTGCTGCTGTCATCAGGAGCCTCAGGTTCCACACCTCCCGATTTAGGAACAGTTATTACCAGTCAACTTTCAGGCTCCTGAATCAGAGGGGGTAACTTCACACACCTCAATTCTGAATGGATTCCACAACCTATGGACTCACTTTCAATGAGTCTACAACTCTATTCTCAGTATTATTTATCTGCCAGAGCTTTTAAAAAAAATTTGCACAGTTAGTCTTTTGCACGTTGGTGATTTGTCAGTCTTTGTATGCAGTTTTCCATTGATTCTATTGTATTTCTCTGCTCTGTATGAATGCCTGCAAGAAAATGAATCTCAAGATAGTATATGGTGACATATATGTACTTTGATAATAAATTTACTTTTTACTTTTGTACTTTGTATAAGGACAGATTCTGTTGTGTCTGGTCATGCTATGAAGTCAAATGGCAGCAAGTATTACTGGATAACCATGAAGAAGCATAGATCATTATCAGAATGCTGGACAAGAACTGTGATGCGGCTGTGGTAGTGGCATCTGTATGACTATGGTGCTGGCTACAGGAAGTTAAACATTTGCTGTATAATTAGTTTCCTGTCTGTAGTGTGACAGTAGGAACTGTCATTAATGCTCCCCAATAACATGTTTATTTTGGGTTGGGCTATTCATTGAGATCCTTAACGTCTTGCTTCAGCAATATGAGGTACCCTCCTGCTTCAAACAGGCTTCAATTATACCAGTGCCTAAGAAGAACATGGTGATCTGCTGCAATGACTATCATCCAGCAGCACTTACATCCACATTGATGAATTGCTCTGAGAGGTTGGTCATGAAACATATCAATTGCTGCCTGAGAAGTGACTTAGATTCGCTCCAATTTGCCTACTGGAGCAACAGGTCCATAGTAGTTACAATCTCATTGGCCTGTCACTCAACCCTGGAACATCTCATAGCAAAGATATACACATCAGGATGCTCTTTTTTGACTATAGCTCAGCATTTAATGCTATCGTCCCCTCATAACTAATTAATAAACTCCTAGACCTTGGCCGCAGTACTTCCTTATACAATTGGACCCTCGATTTCCACACTTGCAGTTCAGATTGGCAACAACATTTCCTCCAAGATCTCCATCAGCACAGGCTGTGTGCTTATTCCCCTGCTCTACTCACTTTACACCTATGACCGTGTGGCAAAGCACAGCTCCAATGCCATATTCACGTTTGCTAATGACACCACTGTCATAGGCCGAATCAAAGATGGTGATGAATCAGTAGATTCGAGGGAGATTGAAAATCTGGCTGAGTGGTTCTACAACAACAACCTCCTAGTCAATGTCAGCAAGACCAAGGAGCTGATTATTGAGTTCAGACGAAGGAAACAAGAAGTCCACAAGCCAGTCCTCATCAGAGGACCAGAGGTGGAGAATGTCGGCAACTTTAAGTTCTTTGATGTTCTTATTTCGGAGGACCCGTGCTGGGCTCAGGACATAAGTGCAATTATAAAGAAAGCATGCAGAGCCTCTACTTCCTCAGGAGTTTGCGAAGATTCGGCATGACATCTAAAACTTTGACAAACTTCTATAGCTGTATGGTGAAAAGTATATTGAATCGAATTGAATTAATTTTATTACTTATATCCTTCATATACATGAGGAGTAAAAATCTTTACGTTATGTCTCCAGCTAAATGTGCAATGTGCAGTTTATAGTAATTTATAATAAATAGTATGTACAACAGGACAGTCAATATAACATAGAAATACAGTTGTGTCAGCATGAGTTAATCAGTCTGATGGCCTGGTGGAAGAAGCTGTCCCAGAGCCTGCTGGTCCTGGCTTTGATGCTGTGGTACCCTTTCCCGGATGGTAGCACCTGGAACAATTTATGGTTGGGTGACTCAGGATCCTTCGGGCCCTTTTTACACACCTCTCTTTGTAAACATCCCAAATAGTGGGAAGTTCACATCTACAGATGCGCTGTGCTGTCCGCACCACTCTCTGCAGAGTCCTGCAATTGAGGGAAGTACAGTTCCCATACCAGGCAGTGATGCAGCCAGTCAGGATGCTCTCAATTGTGCCCCTGTAGAAGGTTCTTAAGATTTGGGGGCCCATACCAAATTTCTTCAACCGTCTGAGATGAAAGAGGTGCTGTTGTGCCTTTTATGCCACACAGCTGGTATGTACACATCACTGGAAACACCAGTGACCTGGACTGACTGGAAACACCAATGCCCTTGAAAGGAAAATCCTACAGAAAGTAGTGGATACAGCCCAGTCCATCACAGGTAAATCCCTCACCACCACTGAGCACATCTACATGCAACACTGTTGCAGGAAAGAAGCATTCATCATCAGGGACCCCCATCAACCAGGACATGCTCTCTTCTTGCTACTGCCATCACGAAGAAGGTACAGGAGCATTAGGACTCACACCACCAGGTTCTCGAAACAAAGGGGATAACTTCACTCAACTTCGCTTGCTCCATCGTTGAAATGTTCCCACAACCAATGGACTAACCTTCAAGAACTCTTCATCTCATGTTCTTGATATTTATTGCTTATTTATTATAATTATTTCTTTATTTTTGTATTTGCACAGTTTGTTACTTTTTGCATGCTGGTTGAATGCCCAAGTTAGTGCGGTCTTTCATTGATTCTGTTATGGTGTTGGGCACGTGGCCAAGTGGTTAAGGCATTTGTCTAGTGATCTGAAGGTTGCTAGTTGAAGCCTTAGCTGTGCAGCATGTTTGTGTCCTTGAGCAAGGCACTTAACCACACATTGCTCTCGTGTCTGTGCGAGGTGTGGCGCCCTACACAGACTTCCAATCTGCACCTTGTAAGGCATGAAAATACCCGACACAGGCCTCTCAAGGTCTGAGTTGACGTTTCCCCCCCCCACCCCCGTTATGGTTATTATTCTGTGGATTTATTGAGTATGTCCACAATAAAATGAATCTCAGGGTTATATATGGTGATATACTGTATATGCATTTTGATAATAAATTTACTTTGTACTTTTTTGAGTTTGATAAAGAGCAAAGTCATCAGGTGCTATTCATAGGCACATGAAGGGTTCAGAAATCTGATGTTGGAGGGGAAGATGTTTCAAAAATATTGAGTGTTCTTATTTGGGCTCCTGTACCTCCTCCATGATGGTAGTAATGAGAAGAGAAGATGGTGAGAGGATGCCATCTTTTTGAGACACTGCATTTTGAAGATGTTTGGTATAGTGAATGAAGGGATATGGATCATGTGCAAGCAGAAGTGGTTTTCGAATTTTGCTTCATGTTTGACTCAGACATTGTGAGCCCAAAGATCTGTTCCAGTGCAGTTCAGTTCTATGCTCTATGTTCTAAGGTACAAAGGAGAATTACAGTTAATCGGGATCCGGAAGAATGCTATTCAGTAGATAAAGAGATATATGTGTAATGCAAAGGAAGATGGTGTAACTGATGGGGGCAGACACAAGTATTGTTAAGAACGATTGATAGGAACAGATAGAATGGATAAGAATAGGAACAGCATCCACTCCATCAGCGTCGTCCTCTCACCAGCTTAAGAACAACTCTAAGGCAATGTAATCAATTTCATTCATAAATTTCCTTATGGTATAGCATTTCATGGCAGTATAGAGTAGGAACTGAGTGTCATCCGGACAGGCTGCATGACAGGTTGCTGAGTCAGGGAACCACGGGCGTGAGTAGTGACATCAGTGGTGGGTAGCTCCTGGAGGTAATTTTGAGGGACAGGTCCATCAACAAGCTAATTTGGAATAGTCATCAATGCTTTGAGTGCGGGGAAATCATGTTCGAGAACGAAGAATTTTTTTGAGGATAGATGATGCTAGGGCAATGGAAGGTGTTTCTTGGTCTGGAGACCTGTGATGAGTTGTGTGCCAAAGAGGTTGTGGCTAGGACCTTTGTTGTGCATAATTAATATAAATAATTTGGATGTGAGCGTACAAGGCTTGATTAGTAAGTTTGCGGATCATACTAAAGTAGGTGGTATTATAGATACTGAAGAGAGTTACCAAGAACTACAGAGGGATCTTATTCATCCAGGAAAATGGGATGAAGATTGCCATAGGCACAAGAGATCTGAAGATTGCCAAATGGCTTTCAATTTGGATAAGTGTGAAATGTTGCACTTTGGAAAGTCAAACCAAGAAGGACTTGTAGACTGGTTGCACCCTGAGAGGTGCTGGGGAAAAGAGGATCCTAAAAGTACGAATACACAGTTAGCTGAAAGTGAGATCACAGAGAGACAGGGTGGTGAAGAAGGTGTCTGGCATGCAAGCTATCATCATTCAGACATTGAGTATAGTGTTGCAGTTGTACAAAATGTTGGTGAGACTGCACTAGGAGTATTGTGTGCACTATTGGTCGTCCTGTTATAGGAAGAACTTCATTAAGTGAGGATGTGCAGAAACGGTTTCTGAAAATGTTGCCAGGACTTGAGGACCTGATTTATAGGGAAATGTTGGGCAGGTTAAGACTTTCTTCCTTAGAATATAGGAGGTTGAGTGCTGACCTTTTGGAAGTGTATAAGATCATGAGGGGTAAGGATAGGGAGCATGCATAACAGCAGCATTCCAAACCAAATTGAGTCCTTAGATCTAAATCCCTGGAGCAGCCTGGAGCAGGCCCAAAGCCTTGGTATTCAGTTCTTCATATTAGCCGGGCAGGTCATCACAAAGTTTGGCAGATACGAAGCACAGCAGCTAGGGACAACCTCACAGCCTCAATGTCATGGAGAGAAGAGCCCTTAGTCTCTATGGGCTGGCATTTAAATTGACTGAACAGTAGATCGTACCTTCCATTAGGACCTGGGCTCCATTGTGGCGAATCACTCTGGGCCTAGAACACACCACCCAGTTGCTGTCTCTTCATCCTTCTGGGTAGAAATTCAGGATTTCCTTTGGTTCCACCAAGTTTGCGTGCAGTCAAATTTTACATTTCAATTTACCATCTAGAAATACATTGAAATGTTGCAGTTGTGGAGAAGTCTCAAGTTGTCAACATTTTAAAAAATGTTGCAATTTCCTTGCGAGCTGATTTCTGGAGGGAATTGGATAGCTCGCCATCAGTGATGTGAAAGTAAATGGTTGGGTGGGAGTGAGTACAACAAAATAATCTCATTGAAGAGCTCATATGATGATGTGAACTGAAATAGCAAAGCTTAAGTGGTTTATTTTTATCTGAATTTTTGTCATACAATTACTTCCACTGCAGTTACTGCTACCCACACAGATGATTAGAAATGAAACTATTATTTTAAAACTAACCCCTGTCTCGAGTGCAAAACATATTGGCCTGGAAATTCATTAATGTCCATTTTTGACAGCAAAGTGGGAGCAGGATAGTTCAAAAAGTTCAAAAGTAAATTTATTATTAAAGTACATGTTTGTCACCGTTCACAACCCCGAGATTTATTTTGTTAGAGGCACACACAGTAAATCCAAGAAACATTATAGAATCAATGAAAACCTGCACCCAACAGGATGGACAAACTACCGCTGTGCCGATGTGCAAAAACGAAAGAGAAAATAAGAAAAAATAATATATAAACAATTAATAATGAGAACATGAGGTGAAGAGTCCTTGAAAGTGAGTCAATAGGTTGTGGGAATAGATCAGTGATGGGACAAGTGAAGTTGAATGAAGTGATAACCCTCTCGTTCAATAACCTGATGGGTGAGGGTTCAGAACCTGAAAGGACAGCAGAAAATGGCATTGTACTATATGCATTACAGTTAGTTGCTCTCAGGAAGGGCTGCCCTTAAATCATTGCAGTGTTCCTAGCAGCAAATGGCCACAGTGAGGTCCAATTTTGCAAAAGTGCATTCAGCCCCGTGTCTGTATGTGCAGCAGTAGCAGAGGTAGTGTGATCTCCTGAGTATGATGCTCTCTTCAGGGGCTGTACAAGCCGATCTGGAATTCATGCATTCTGGTGCAGGTCTGGCAAGTGTAAGTGGTTAGTGGTCAGGTCATTTGGTTGTTCAGTCTCTCCCTTTGCAGATGCTACTCGTTCCCAGTGGCACAGTGAAAGTCAGTCTCATGTAGCACCACTTCCTCTTGAACAGATTTCCTCCAGGTGTACCTATGAGTACAATGTCTTCCCGGTGTTTCGATGTAATGTTGAATTTCTTCCGGCTGATTTTGATGTTATATTTCCTTTGTCCACCAGGAGTTCACTGACATTTGTTTAACTGGGAGTAAAAGATCTGTTTGGGGAGATGTGAGTTGGGCATCCAGATAACATGATCTATCCATTGGAGTAGGTATTGCTTTATCATAGTGGAGATGCTATTCATGTTGGCCTCCTTCAACATGATGATTATGTGAACCGTCCTTCCAGCTGAGCCTCAAAGTCTTTTCTACCTCTCTGTAAGTCCAAAGAAACCAATGACATGGGCTCAGCATTAAATTTTAATTCTTCTCTGAATCTCTTATTTCCTTTTTAAATGAGGCATTGTGTCAAGATGATGGGTATGGGAGCAAGTTGAGATGGCTGCAGAGTGGAGAACACATCCAGCCAAGAATGGAGAAAGTAAGAATGAGTGGGAGGGGCAAGAAAATGGTGTTTGGGTTGAAAGCAATAGAAGGAAATCTGGAGTTGGGTGGATCTAGTTAGGACCTCAGTTTAAAACTTGAAGCCAGTTGATCACTGGTGTGGGTGGTTGCTGGTAGATGTAGATGAGATGAGATCAAGGCCACCTGGTGCAATCTGCAGTGACAATTTCAAAATCTGCGGAAAGGATTTGGTCAGCAAAGGTCAGTAATATAAGGAGATACCTGAGTAGGCTGTTTTCTGAAGAAGTGTTCTTGAGTATGGAAGGACAAAGTCTTTGTTGTTCAGAATATTAAGTTAACTTATGATCTGCTTCTGTCATGACCTTCCTTTCATCACATAATCAGATGTGAGGTTTTGTGGTCCAACAGCCTTGGCTGCACCCTGTGCTCATATCTGTTTCTTGATATCACGAGGAGTGCATTGAACTGGTTGGAGGCTGGCTTCTATGCTGGTGAAGATCAGGGGACAAAGGCGAATGAGTCATTAGCTGACATTTTTGACTGAACACGGTTGTGAATGCTTCACCTTTGTCATTAACTGTGCATGTTGGACCCTGTCATCACTGACAATGGGATATATCTGGAGCCTTCTGATACCTGTCAATGTCTGCTAAGACCCTTATGCATCTCTGTTCTTCCCATTGTTTACTAGAGTAAATGATGAAATACATTTCTTTTCTGATTGCTTGTGCAATTCTTATTATTGCTGTTTCTCTTTGCAGACTTTATTTGCTGTCAATGAGACATTTATCATCACTGAAGTAGCTGATCCTTGTGCGATATATGTTGTCCGTGTACGCTGTATGAGGTTTGAAGGACCTGGATACCAAAGCGAATGGAGCAGTTTAGTGAATACAAATCTTGCAGACATCCAGGGTAATTTTTTTGTCTAGCTTTAGACTAATAAATAACCAATAAAGTTCCTCAAATAATTCTGTGAAAAATAGATTAAGGTCATAAGGTTATATTTGGTGTATCAATGTCATTTAACTTCAACAAGATGTTTTTACAAACGATGTTCTTCAGATTACTTATGCATTTTCTTACTTCCATTTTTGCTTCCTCCTTCTTTTATGCTGTCCCATCTCTGGTTCACACTTGTGCCTCATCTTTGGGCACAACTACAGGTCTCTTAACTGTACTGAACAGTGGCAGAAGATTATGGTTTTACTTGGTTTCATTGCTGGTCACAATCCCAAACACTTCAATAGGTGGAGCTTTTCCCAATTTCCCAATTAGTGCCAAAAAGTCCTAATAAAGAACAGCGGGCAATTTCCTTTGAAGGGTAACATGCTGATATTCACACCTGAAAGGTTAGAACATGGTTATGAAACAAGAACTGTATAAAATACATGTTTTATTTTTGAGCATTCAGTACAAATTTGTTTTGCGTAAATACAGTTATTTGGCGGGGGTGACAACTGTAAAAGTCATTCTATTAGAAATTATTCAATGTGCAAAACAAAAGTAATGATAAATCACTTCAAATTTTTTCAAATTGTTTATCAAAGTGACACTTTACAAAGTAATGACTTTTGCAGCAGTTTGTAACTAGATTAAAATATTCTTGATTGTTAATTTGGAAGACTCTTGGGCAGGGATTTGGGAGTTTTCCCTCATGTACACCCATTGCCAACATCTAAGTTTTCTGCATTTATAGCAGACTAAAGCAACTGTTCTTAGCACCTAATCTCAAATGAACTGTGGAATTTTTTCCTACTCAATTTTAGTAGCAAGTTATTGCTGAAACATTTAGTGCTCTAGCTGGAATTCTGAGTGTGCACCCAATATGTAATGAATTTAATGTAATAATAGTAACGAGTGCTGTGATTTTTCCAGGTTGAGGCACTGGCATAAAGCCCTTAAACCCAAAGAGAATTTTTGTCAAATTGTCTATGATTCATATTGTGCTATAGCAGTCTTGTGGAATGAGTAGTAAAGCAGCCTACCGTCTGTGATTACTACTGTACATATAGCTATATGTTTGGCATTTGGCATAATTACAAAATTGTTCTGTGTTACTGCAGCAATGCACCTGAGGTATTAATCTCTCTCTCTTTTGGGCTGATAGTGCTGACTAATTAATGTTTCCTGTGCTTGTTAGATTTGCTGCTTTTCTTTATTAAATGTCTATAGTTCAAGCAGTTGGATAATATCATATTTTTAGAATTACTTGTATTCTATATTAAAAATGTGAATACTTTTTTAACATTTTCTTCTGCAGAACCAACCACAGGGCCTGACTTTTGGCGATTTATTGATAGTGATCCCTTGACCAAGCAGTCAAATATCACTCTGATGTGGAAGGTAAAGAAATTTATTTTCAAAATAGTTTTTTAATGAGCTAAATACTTGCTGATCGTGCAGTGTGTAGCAGCAGATGGTGCCTTGGTTAGCTAATTCACTGTATTCCATCTCACTAAACTGCTTCTCTCAATCCAGTTTTTAAGAAGTCCTTTAGTGTGCTTCAGGCAATTTAGATAAAGAAGTGGATAATCTGGCCTAGGTCATGTTATGAGACATCTGCCACTTCTCAAATTCTTTTCTTTGTGTGCTCTGGATCTTGTTTAAATATGCACTTTTGGCTTAACAAGATAGAAAAAGAACAGGCAAAAAAGTGGAAACATATGTTGTAAACATGCATAAAAACCAACACTATGCATACGTTAATCCTGAATTTAATATTAAAATAAGATTTCTGTACCACGATTTCGATATCGTAGAGTAAAAGAAAAGTACAGCACAGAAGCAGGCCCTTCAGCCCATCTAGTCTATGCAATCCATCTAAACTGCCTACTCCAATCAACCTGCACCAGGACCATAGTCCTCCATATCCTTCCCATTGATGTACCTGTCCAAACTTCTCTTAAACATTGAAATTATGCTTGCATGCACCGTTTGTGCTAGCAGCTTATTCCACATTCTCATGACCGTCGGAGTGAAGAAGTTTCCCCTCAAGTTCCCCTTAAACTTTTCACCTTTCACCCTTAACCCATCCAACTAGTTGTAGTCCCATCCAACCTCAGCAGAAATAGCCCGCTTGCATTTGCCCTATCTATACCCCTCAGAATTTTGTACACCTCTATCAAATCTCCTCTCAGTCTTCTAAGTTCCAGTGAATAAAGTGCTAATCTATTTAATCTTTCCTTATAGCTCAGGTCCTCAAGACCCGGCAACATCTTGTAAACTTTCTCCGTTCTCTTTCAACCTTATTTGCATATATCCTGTATGTAGGTGACCAAAATGGAACACAATACTCCAAATTAGGCCTCATCAATGTCTTAAACAACTTCAACATAACATTCCATGTAATGAATTTCATGATGCTATACTGATGTAAAACAACACACTAAGCATTGGAGGAACTCTGAAGGTTTGGGAAGAAAGCGGTTGAGACCCTTCATCTGGATTGTAAGCAAGAGAGGAAAAGTATAAAAAGGTGGAAGGAAGGGATGGAGCCAGAATTGGCAGGGTATGGGTGCATCCAGGTTCTTTGTGTGCTGCTCCAGATTTCAGCATCTGCAGTCTCCTGTGCCTCCGGTGTACTGATACGATTTCACAGTGGACTTTCTGTCACCAGCTGGAGGAGGAATTCCCAGGCACATGAGTTTGTATTTTTCTTTGCTTATACACAACAGAAAATGGTCAGATGTCTGTATCTTACTTGCTCACATTTGAATAGCTGAGTATTTGGAGTAATTTGGAGCATCTGTTGTAATTTTTGAAAACGTTTGGGAAAACTCACTTTGGGAAATAACTAGTTTTTAAAGCCAACTTCTTCCAATAGTTCAGAATTTTCAGGAAGTGCCTGTTGCCTACCTGTGAAATCCAGAAATCTCACTTGTGATTAGAATGGGAGAAATAGAAAATGTAAATGTACAATCTTTGCTTAGTTAGAAAGAACTTGGCATTTATTGTGAGAAGTTTTTAAAATGAGTTGCTGATCAAGTGGTCTTTGGTTGAGAAAGTGGACTCTGTGATCCTGGCAAAAATGGAGCTACGATAGATGACATGGAGTCTTTTAGGACAGTGGGGCACTATGCAGCAGGCATAGTTAGTGGAGCTGCTGCTTCACACACTTGAGACCTGTGTTCAATGCTGTGCTTTGCTGTAATTCTGGATTTCCCACAGGCCTCCAATTTCCTTGCACGTGACAAAAGATACACAGATAGGGTAATTGGCCCTGGTAATTACCCACAGTGTAGGTGGCAGGAGAATTAGTGGGATGCTGATGAGAGTGTGAGAGAAAATAAATTATAGGGAATTTCGTTGGGAGATGGCACAGATGGGAATGCCCTGAAATTGGCATAGTTTCGATGGGCTGAATGGTGGAAGGCACTAGGGAAGGGATGCATTATTTTGATCCATTGTTTCTCAGGTTCGTTCATGTTGGCTTTTGGATAGTACTCTGCATGGTTTCAAGGAGTAAAATTCACAGTTCAATCTGTTCAAATTAACATGACATGAACAGATGCAGATGCAGATGAGAAGAGGTGGTTTAGATTCAGAATTAGGTTTAATATCACCGGCATATG
Organism: Mobula birostris; assembly: GCF_030028105.1. Taxonomy (NCBI): domain Eukaryota; kingdom Metazoa; phylum Chordata; class Chondrichthyes; order Myliobatiformes; family Myliobatidae; genus Mobula; species Mobula birostris. The sequence goes on along the minus strand of NC_092381.1, from coordinate 61,198,250 downwards.
TCGTCAAATTTGTTAACTCAGTGGCAGAAGTACAATGCACTGCATGATAATATAAAAAAAATAATAAATAAACAAATTACATTAAGAATATATATGTATATTGAATAGTTAAATTAAAAATAGTGCAAAAACAGAAAAAAGTGAGGTAGTGTTCATGGGTTCAATGTCCATTCAGAAATTGGATGACAGAGGGGAAGAAGCTGTTCCTGAATTGCTGAGTGTGTGCCTTCATGCTTCTGTACCTCCCTCCTGATGGTATCAATGAGAAGAGGGCATGTCCTGGGTGATGCGGGTCCTTAATACTGTAATAGATGTCGACTTTCTGAGGCACCGCTCATTGAAGATATCTTGAAGATATGGAGACTAGTACCTCTGATGGAGCTGACTAATTCTGTACTTATGCCCCTGTGCAGTGCCCCCCCCATTCCAGACGGTGAGTTGGTGATGCAGCCTGTCAGAATGCTTTTCACAGTACTTCTGTAGAAGTTTTCGACAGTTGTAGTTGTAGGTGACAAACCAAATCTGCTCAAACTCCTTATGAATTACAGATGCTGTCTTGCCTTCTTTATAGCTGCATCAATATGTTGGGGCCAGGTCATATCCTCAGAGATCTTGACACCTAGGAACTTGAAATGGCCCACTTTCTTTACTTCCGATCCCTCTATGACAATTGGTTCATATTCCCTCTTACCCTTTCTGAGATCCACCATCAGCTCTTTGGTCTTACTGACATTGAGTGCAAGGTTGTTACTACGCCACCACACCTAGCTGGTATATCTCGCTCCTGTACCCCCTCTCATCTCCATCTGAGATTCTGCCAACAATGGTTGTATCATCAGCAAATTTATAGATGGCATATGAGCTATGCCTAGCCACACAGTCATGGGAACAGAGATAGTAGAGCAATAGACTAAGCTGACACCCCTGAGGTGCGTCCGTATTGATCATCAGTGAGGAAGAGATGTTATTACCAGTCAACACAGATTGTGGTCTTCCAGTTAAGAAGCTGAGGGTCCAATTGCAGAGGGAGGTACAGAGACCCAGGTTCGGTAGCTTTTTGATCAGGACTGTAGGAATGATTATTTACCTATCTAACAGGCATTAGGTAATTTGTTTTTGCTAGTAATACATCTTTAAATTAATCACACCATTTCAATTTAAATAGCTTCACATAGTTCAAAGTAAGTTTATTATCAAAGTACGCTTATGTTACCATGTACAACCATAAGATTCATTTTCTTGCAGGCATTTACAGGAAAAAGAAATACTGTACAGTAGAATTATTTGAAAAACTGCATAAATAGTCAAAGACTGACAAAGAAGACCATTCTGTGCTAATAAAAGTAATACTGACCGTGTGAGTTGTTGGAGTTTGACATCTTGAAATGAATTGCTGCAGTTCAAATTGATTTTAACTAAAATGAACGAACACACACACACACTTTTATGAACTGATGCATGCTTGAGCAATACGAATGTGAATTAAAATTAAGAAATATAGATTAATGATACAGGAAGAGCTCAAATAGAAAGATAAAAATTACAAGTAAAACCATCTACACATTTCTGTTTATGTAGTGCATTTACCATAGCAAAGAAATTCTACGTATTTCACAGGATTATTACCAAATACAATCTGATAGTGAACCATGTAAGGAACATTAGTGCAGTTGATCAAAATGTTGGTCAAAGAAATTAGTCTTGAGCTGTTTAAAGAAAAAGAGGGCTGGAGAAGTCGGTACCTTGCTTCATAAACATAAGGCTGCTAATGGTGGAGTGAATATATTCCGGGATGGCCAGGAATTGGAGGAATGAGAGTTACAAAGTTTAGGGAAAGTGTCAACATGATTTTAAAAACAAGGATAAAAATTTTAAAATTAGAGGCTGGTTTAATTAGGTACCAGTATAAACCAGTGGTATGTGGAAGGAACTTTTCGTAAGGTAGCATGTGAGCAGCTTTTGAATATTCTCAAATTTATGAGGAAATAGGAAAGAGAGGGCCAGACAAAAGGTGGATTAAATGAGGCAGAGTGTTTTGATACCAGGCAGCCCAAGGCAGAAGTGGTTTATAATAAGATGACAATTGCTTCTATTGATACTTATGCAATAATTTAATAAACAATTATTAAACAATCTACAAACCCATGAAAACCAGCCAATGAGCGTGGGCATCCTGATTCTGTACCATTATAACAAGGCAGTGGAAGACAGCAAATACTAATATTAATTGATGTTCATTAACACCACCCTTTACAACACTGGGAATGTTTGGTTATTACATTGAGAGATTGTGTATTTTTCAATTTATATACATTATCGACTTGATGGTGATAAGAATGGAGACTTGTATTTCTGCTCAGGGTCAGATATGATGAAGACTGTAAATAGTCTGATCCAGATTCAGACATTTGGCATGGGGGATAATTTGTTAAGGAAACAAATTTTTGATGGTGACCAAATGACTTCCTTCATTGCAAGAAAGTGCAATTCCTTCGACAGGATTATACTATGGATCCACTCTCCGCTCCCCAATAGCTGCCAATAGATGGCGGAACAGATATGCAGGCAGATTAGGGAAAAGTACAAAAACAACAGGTTTTTCATATTGGGTGACTTCAGCTTCCCCAAAACAGGGTTCGATCTCTTTAGTGCAAAAAGGTTAGATGCGGTATTTATTGGGGGTAACCAGGAGAGCTTCCTCAAATGGTACAGTATGTGGATTATAGAACTAGAGCAGGAGCTGTACCTGGATCTAGTGTTGAGAAATGCGTCTGGCCAGGTGAAATGGCATACAGAGATTAATCACGGCAAGTGTGAGATGTTGTACTTTGGCAGATCGACTATATGGGGAAGGATGTGGTTAATGGCAGCAACCTTAATAGCATCAGAGGGTTACAGAGGGATTTTGGAAGTCTCTACCCATAGCTCCCTGAAAATGGCTGCACAAGTCAATGTTGTGGTAACGAAAGCACATACCATGTTTGCCTTTTCATTGGCTGAGGCAATGAGTTCAAGAATCAGGATGTTATGTTGCAGCTTTATAAAATTCTGGTTAGGCTGCACCTGGAATGTTGCATTCACTGCGTTACTGCAAGGATGTGGAGCCTGAGGAGAGGATATAGTAGAAGTTTAGCAGAGTTCTGCCCTGGTTAGTGGGCATGTGCTATAAGCAAAGGATGGGCATGCTTGGGATGTTTTCTCTGGAGTGGTAAAGGCTGAGGGAAGACTGATAGCAGTTTATAAAATTGAGAGGCATAGAATGGGAATCACGTTTATTACCACTGGATTTATATGTCATAAAACTTGTTGTTTTGCAGCAGTACAGTACAAAGATATACCAATACTATAGGTTACAAAAAGAAATATATAGCACAAAAGGCGGAATATTGAAGTAGTGCTCATAGGTTTCGTGGCCATGTTCAGAAACCTGATGGCAGAGGGGGAGAAGTTGTTTGTGAGTCAGAGTCTTCAGGCTACTGTACCTTCTTCCCCTTCCTAGTAACGAGAAGAGAGCAGAGAGATAAAGTAAGATAAAATGCTGGAGGAGCTCAGCAGGTCAGGCAGCATCGATGAAGAGGAATACACAGTTGACATTTCAGGCAGAGACTCTTCACTGGGACTGGAAAGGAAGGGGGAAGAAGCCAATATAAGAAGATGGGAGAGTGGAATGAGTGCAATCTGATAGGTGGTAGGTGAAGCCTGTGAGGGGGAAGGTAGGTGGCTGAGGCATGAAGTGAGGAGCTGGGAGATGATAGATGGAAAAGACTAAAGGAGAAATCTGATGGGAGAGGACAGTGCCTCATGGGAGAAAGGAAAGGAGGAGGGGCACCAGAGGCACGTGATAGGCAGATGAGGATTAGAGAAAGTGTAAGAGGGGATCCAGAATGGGGAATGGAAAAAGAGAAAAGGGAGGGGAGAAATAATTGGAAGTTAGAGAAATCAATATTCATGCCATCAGGTTGGAGGCTGCCTGGATGGAATTTGTTCCTCCAACCTAAGCGTGGACTAATCCTGGCAGTAGTGGAGGCCATGGACTGACATGTCAGAATGGGAATGAGGAGGGGAATTAAAATGCTTGGCTACTGGGAAAGCCAGCCTGTTGCAGATGGAGTGAAGGTGTTCGACATAGTGGTTCCCCAATGTACGCCAGGTCTCACCATTGCAGAGAAGGCTACGTTGGAAATACTGGAAACAGTAGATGACCCCCACAGACTCAATTTGCAGTGTTCCTTCACCTGGAAGGACTGCTTGGACCCCTAAATGGATGTGAGGGAGGATGAGAATGGGCAGATGTGGAACAACTTCTGCTTGCAGGGAGATCAGTGGAGAGGGATGTATGGACAAGGCAATCACCCTGCAGAAATGCAGAGTGATTTTGGGGTGGGGAAGAGGAAAAGATGTACTTGGTGGTAGAATCCCATTGAAGACGGTGGAAGTTGTGGAGAATAATTCCAGTCCTTTCTAGTTTCAAAATCATTTATCAGTCAAATCAGCCCACTGATAATGCCACAGCCTCTGCTCTCCACTCCAGCCTGTCCCACCTGGAAAACGGTGCCTCATACACCAGAGTGCTGTTTATCGATTTCAGCTCAGTGTTTAATACGATCATTCTTCAGAGGCTGGTGGATAAACTGTACTGATTGGGTCTCACTACCTTTCTCTGTAACTGGATCTTGGACTACTTGACAGAAACACCACAGCCAGCCCGCATTGGCAGCAACGTCTGTAGCTCCATCATGCTGAGCACTGGCACCCCTCGTGGCTGTGGGCTCAGCCTGCTACTGATGCATGGCTGCACTGATGGATCCAGTTCAAACTGAGTAAGCAGGTTTGCTGAAGGCACAACAATGGTTGGCCTCATCAACAATGACAACAAGACAGTGTACAGGGAGGATGTAGAGTCATTCGAGCACAGTGTGGACAAGACTAAAGAGGTGATTGTGGACTTCAGGAAGGTGCAGGCTGACCTGTTCTTACTGCACATAAATGGCTCATCCATGTGGGCAGTTAGGAGCACAAAGTTTCTGGGAGTGTACATGGTGGACGATCTCACCTGGTCTCTCAATGCCATCTCTTTGGTCAAGAGAGCACATCGTTGGCTGAAGTGCTTGTTCACATGCTGTACCATTCTATGTCCTAATTTATCACCGTTGGGTAAATGATGATGCTTTGTAAAATGTAGGTTTGATTAATTTCCATGAATGAACCATCTTGTTAGATTTAAGTGATATTCTGCCCAACTTATTTGGTATTGCAATTGTATTTACAAAGAAAATCAATAGAATATGAACCTGAAGTCATTATAGTAACAAAATGAGATTTTTTTTTTCTCTTCAATACAGCCTCTGACAAAAGGTGAAGCCATGTGCACTGTGAAGGATTATACATTGAAATATCAATCAAAAGAAAACATTACGTGGTTGAAACGTGTTGGAGATGTTACAAGTTACAGCTTTCCTCTGACAAATGAAATTAAAAGTGTCTCTGTGATTGCTATCAATTCTATTGGTTCTTCCAGAAGGAATTTTAAATTAATCTTGTCAAAGGACAACAGCAAAGGTTGGTTCAATATACTGCAGTTCACTCTGTGCTTCTTGGTTTTGTTTGCAGAACATAACAGGAATTCTGTGCAAAATTAGATTACAAGGAAGTTATGAATAGATTTGTTAATTGGAATGCTCAAATGGGTTATGAAAGCTTTGTATTCATTGATATTCTCATATTTTATTTAAAACACTTATTTTGAATCACAGCCGAGACTGTTCTTCATTCACTTCATGCCTCCGTAATAAACAACAGTTGTGTAGCTGTTTTTTGGAGAGTGCTTCCTCTTAATTGCCAGCCAACGTCTTTTGTGATAGAATGGAAAAGCCTGGCAAATAACCGTGTGAAGAACTTAAAGTGGATAAGGGCCTCTGAGAACCTTACAAGCATCTACATTCATGGTAGGTTCAGTTATGTAATTTAAAACAAAACTGGGAATTATTATGTTGCAAGACTTCCAAATATGTGCCTTATCAGAAGGGATGGAGCCTTTTCCACAGGGTATAAATAACTAAGCCGTTTTCACCGTAAACACACACACTGGTATTTTGATTAGGAATAAAGGTACAGTATGAATGTCTGGGAATTATGCTTTTGTACAGTTCTGTCGGGTCAGTGGTAATGGAATGGTCACAAGTTTAGTTTGATATTCTACTTGAAGGACAATTAGGTCTAATATTGAATATAAATTTAGATTAGATTATGAGGACACACAGTCCTCTTTTATTGTCATTTAGTAATGCATGCATTAAGAAATGATGCAATTTGTTCCTCCAGAATGATATCACAGAAACACAAGACAAACCAAGACTAAAAACACTGACAAAAACCACATAATTATAACATATAGTTACAACAGTGCAAAGCAATACCGTAACTTGATGAAGAACAGACCATGGGCACGTAAAAAAAAGTCTAAAGTCTCTTGAAAGTCCCATCATCTCATGCAGACGGTTGAAGGGAGAAACTCCCTTCCATGAGCTTCCAGCGGCCCAAACTTGCCGATGCAACATCCTGGAAGCATCCCAACCACAGTCCAACTCTGAGTCCATCCGAAAACTTTGAGCCTCCGACCAGCCCTCCGACACCAAGCACCGAGTACCATCTCTGCCGAGCGCTTTGACCCCAGCCCCAGCAACAGGCAATAGGCAAAAATAGGCAAAGCTGAGGATTTCGGGCCTTCCCCCCCGCCCCCCGGAGATTCACGATCGCACAGTAGCAGCAGCAGCGAAACAGGCATTTCAGAAGTTTCTCCAGATGTTCCTCCGTGCTTCTTCACATCTGTCTCCATCAAATCAGGATTGTGCATGGCATCCTACTTCACAAATATGACATCATATGGAGCGGCAGCGCGTGGTGCATCGCATCGCCATCTTCTCCTCCCCTTATAAGGATACAGGCCGTCACTGGGTTACAAGTGGGTTCAATTATCACAGATATACATAAGTTGAAAAATACACAAACTCTCTCAATGCAGTAACCATATCTTCACTGTGTTGCAAAGAGCAGTGTTAATGAGGGTCAATAACATGAGCATAAATTGTCTTGTGCTGCCTAGTTATAATGAATAGTACAGAACCGGGATGTCCCATGCTCAGTGGTTAGTTTTCATGGGTTTCAGCTTGTGTTCTCAAAAGACAATGGTGTATGATTACTGTGGAGAGGTTCCATATCAACAGCATTTTTTCCCCAAGACTGGGTCTCAGTTGAATTTAGTAATATCTATGAAAGCTCATTTGTATGTAAATGTGTCCATAAGTCAGTCATTCAAAACCTGTGAAGGGCCTAAAATGCAAATTTGCTTCATGCTGTTGTGGTCTGGGGATCATCCGTAGTTCATAGAATCATTGAAGTTTATAACACAGGAGCAGGGTAGTTGGACTATGAGTTTCAAAACAACTAAAAAAGGAGCTGTTTGGAGTAAATTCCTTTCTCAGTTCTTGATCTACAGCCCCACAGAGTTCAGCATTTTGAGTTCACATCCAAATACATTTTTCATAGAGTATACTGATGGATTGCAGCCTCTCCCTTTACAGCAGGAACTTCCAGAACTTCATTGTTCTCTGGTCTATAAGATATGGGAGCAGAATTAGGCCACTTAGCCGATCAAGTCTGCTACACCATTTCATCATGGCAGATCCACTTTCCCTCTCAGCCCCAATCTCCTGCCTTCTCTCTGTAACCCTTCATGACCTGACTAATCAAGAATCTATCAACCTGTGCCTCTGGCTTAGCCCCCACACGCGTCCATGGCAACGAATTCCACAGATTCACCACTCTCTGGCTAAAGAAATTCCTCCCCTCTATTCTGAAGCTGTGTCCTCTGGTCTTGGTCTCTCCCACCATCGGAAACATCCTCTCCACATCCACGTTATTGAAGCCATTCAATATTCAATAGATTTCAATGAGGTCACCCTTCATTCTTCTGAATTCCGGTGAGTAGAGGTCCAGAGCCATCAAACACTGCTTATATGATAAGCCTTTCAATCCTGGAATAATTTTCGTGGACCTCCTTTGAGTCCTCTCCGATGTCATCACGTCCTTTCTTAGATAAAGGGCCCAAAACTCTTCAAAGTACTCCAAGTGAGGCCTCACCAGTGCTTTATAAAGCTTCAACATTACGTCCTTGCTTTATATTCTAGTCTCCTCAAAATAAACGCTAGCACCACATTTGCCCTCCTCATCACCAACTGAGCCTGTAAATTAATCTTTAGAGAATCCTGCATGAGGACTCCCAAGTAACGTTGTACCTCAGAGTTTTGAATTTTCTCTCCATGTAGAAAATAGACTGTGCTTCTATTTCTTCTAACAAAATGCATGACCATGCACTTCCTGAAACAGTATTCCATCTGCCACTTCTTTGCACATTCTCCTAAACTGTCGAAGTCCTTCTGAAAAATACTTATTCAGTTCGTCCACCATTTCCTTGTCCCCAATTACTATTTCGCCAGCATCATTGTCCAGCAGTCTGATATCTACTCTCACCTCTCTTTTATACTTTACGCATCTGAAAAACTTCTGGTATTCTCTTTAATATTATTGGCTATTTCATCGTATTCCATCATTTCATTCTTTATGATTTATGATTTTTTTCATTGCCTTCTGTTGGTTTTTAAAAGTTTCCCAATCCTCTAACTTCCCGCTAATGTTTGCTCTATTATGAGCCCTCTCTTTGGCTCTTATGTTTGCTTTACTTCTCATGTCAGCCACGGTTGCATCATCCTGTCTTTAGAATACTCTTTATTCTTTGGGATGTATACACTGCCTATAAAAAGTGTTCATCCCCCGGTCCCTGGAAATTTTCATGTTTTATTATTTTACAACATTGAATCACAGTGGATTTAATTTGGCTTTTCTGACACTGGTCAACAGAAAAAGACTTTTGTGTCAGTGAAAGCAGATCTCTCTAACTCTCTCTCTCTCTCTCTCACTCACTCTCTCTCTCTCACTCACTCACTCTCTCACTCTCTCTCACTCACTCTCTCTCACTTTCTCTCTCACACTCTCACTCTCTCACTCACTCAATCTCTCTCACTCTCACTCTCTCTCTCTCTCTCACTCACTCTCACTCACTCTCTCTCTCTCACTCTCACTTTCTCTCACTCTCTCACTCACTCACTCTCTCTCACTCTCTCTCACTCTCTCACTCTCACTCTCTGTCTCTTTCTCCCTCTCACTCTCACTCTCTCTCTCTCACACTCTCTCTCTCACTCACTCTCTCTCTCTCTCACTCACTCTCTCTCACTCTCTCTCTCACTCTCTCTCTCACTCTCACTCACTCTCTCTCTGTCACTCTCTCTCACTCTCTCTCTCTCACTTTCTCTCACTCTCACTCTCTCTCTCTCTCTCTCTCTCTCTCTCTCTCTCTCTCTCTCCTCCCCCCCCCATAGGATGATGATGGTTTCTTTCAGTCAGTTAGTGGGGTAATTACCCCACTCCTCAGAAAGGAACAGCATGTGCGTGAGTGGATTTTAGGTGAGTAGGGGGTTGCACAGGTCCAGACCCACCCTCTCGACATCCCCTCCTGGACCCAGCGGCATGGTGGGGTCCAAGACGGCTGGGGGCAGTTCTGTTGCAGTGAAAGGCCAGACCAAGCTTTGCTGCAAGGGATGCCCTTACTGCGCTTCACGGCACGTGTTTGCTAGATGGCTGTCGACCCTGTGAGAGGGTTCATCCGCCCTTTGACAGGTCTTGTTTTTCATCCTGCAGGGTGTCTAGCCACCCTCCTCACCAGGCAAGCCTGGTGGGGGAGCTGGTTTAGTCGCCGACCACCCGACCATGCGACAGGTAGTACTGGGTTACATGGTACCAGTAGCACTCAGACAAGTGACCTGACCCTTAAATACAAGTATAAAGCATGAAATAATTACGTGTATTCACTCCTTTTAATATGACACACCAAATCATCACTGGTGCAACCAATTGGCTTTAGAAGTCACATAATTAGTTAAATGGAGATCTGATTTTGGAGACCTGTGTACAGTCAAGGCGTTTGAATTGATTGTAGTAAAAATACACCTGTATCTGGAAGGTCCAACTGCTGGTGAGTCAGTATCCTGACAAAAGCTACACCATGAAGACAACAGCACACTCCAAGCAACTCCATGAAAATGTTATTGAAAAGCACAATAAATGGATACAAGGAAATACCCAAGTCACTGAATATCCCTTGGAGTACAATTAAGTCAATCATCAAGAAATGGAAAGAATATGGTACAGCTGTAAATCTGCCTAGAGCAGGCCATCCTCAAACACTGAGTGACCATGCAAGAAGGGGACCAGTCAGGGAGGCCACCAGGAGACTTATAACAGCTCTGGCTTCAGTGGCTGAGATAGGAGAGACTGCACATACAACATCTGTAGCCCGAGTGTTTCACAAGTCACAGCTTTATGGGAGAGTGGCAAAGAGAAAGCCACTGCTGAAAAAAACTGACGTGAAATCTCAGCTAGAGTTTGCCAGAAGGCATGTGGGAGACTCTGAATTCATATGGAAGAAGGTTCTATGGTCTGATGAAACCAAAATTGAGCGTTTCGGCCATCAAACTAAATGCTATGTTTCGCATAAGCCAAACACCGTACATCATCAAAAACACACCATCCCTACCCTGAAGCATGGTGGTGGCTGCATCATGCTGTGGGGATGCTTCACTGCAGCAGGCCCTGGAAGGCTTGTGAAGGTAGACGGTAAAATGAATGCAGCAAAATACAGGGAATTCCTGTAGGAAAACCTGATACAGTCTGCAAGAGAACTGCGACTTGAGAGAAGATTTGTTTTCCGGCAGGACAATGACCCCAAGCATAAAGCCAAAGCTACACGGGAATGGCTTAAAAACAACAAAGATAGTATCCTGGAGTGGTCAAGTCAGAGTCCAGACCTCAATCCAACTGAGAATTTGTGGCTGGACTTGAAAAGGGCTGTTCACTCACAAACATGGATTCTGATGGAGCTTGTGCAGTTTTGTAAAGAAGAATGGGGAAAAATTGCAGTTCCAGACATGCAAAGCTGACAGAGACCTATCCACACAGACTCAAGGCTGTAATTGCTGCCAAAAGTGCATCTACTAAATACTGACTTGAAGGGGATGAGTAATAATGCAATCAATTATTCTGAGTTTCCAGTCCTTATATACTTCCATCCCCCATCAGGAAGGTCTCAAAGCTCTATGCTTCTTTTTGGATTCCAGACCTAATCAGTTTTCCTCTACCACCACTCTGCTCCGTCTAGCGGAATTAGTCCTTAATCTTAATAATTTCTCCTTTGGCTCCTCCCACTTCCTCCAAACTAAAGGTGTAGCTATGGGCACCCATATGGGTCCTAGCTATGCCTGCCTTTTTGTTGGGTTTGTGGAACAGTCTATGTTCCGTGCCTATTCTGGTATCTGTCCCCCACTTTTCCTTCGCTACATCGATGACTGCATTGGCGCTGCTTCCTGCACGCATGCAGAGCTTGTTGACTTTATTAACTTTGCCTCCAACTTTCACCCTGCCCTCAAGTTTACCTGGTCCATTTCCGACACTTCCCTCCCCTTTCTAGATCTTTCTGTCTCTGTCTCTGGAGACAGCTTATCCACTGATGTCTACTATAAGCCTACTGACTCTCACAGCTATCTGGACTATTCTTCTTCTCACCCTGTCTCTTGCAAAAACGCCATCCCCTTCTCGCAATTCCTCCGTCTCCACCGCATCTGCTCTCAGGATGAGGCTTTTCATTCTAGGACAAGGGAGATGTCTTCATTTTTTAAAGAAAGGGGCTTCCCTTCCTCCAATATCAACTCTGCTCTTAAACGCATCTCCCCCATTTCACGTACATCTGCTCTCACTCCATCCTCCCGCCACCCCACTAGGAATAGGGTTCCCCTGGTCCTCATCTACCACCCCACCAGCCTCCGGGTCCAACATATTATTCTCCGTAACTTCCGCCACTTCCAACGGGATCCCACCACTAAGCACATCTTTCCCTCCCCCCCCTCTCTGCATTCCGCAGGGATCGCTCCCTACACAACTCCCTTGTCCATTCGTCCCCCCCATCCCTCCCCACTGATCTCCCTCCTGGCACTTATCCGTGTAAGTGGAACAAGTGCTACGCATGCCCTTACACTTCCTCCCTTACCACCATTCAGGGCCCCAAACAGTCCTTCCAGGTGAGGCAACACTTCACCTGTGAGTCGACTGGGGTGATATACTGAGTCCGGTGCTCCCGATGTGGCCTTTTATATATTGGCGAGACCCGACGCAGACTGGGAGACCGCTTTGCTGAACATCTATGCTCTGTCCGCCAGAGAAAGCAGGATCTCCCAGTGGCCACACATTTTAATTCCACATCCCATTCCCATTCTGACATGTCTATCCACGGCCTCCTCTACTGTAAAGATGAAGCCACACTCAGGTTGGAGGAACAACACCTTATATTCCGTCTGGGTAGCCTCCAACCTGATGGCATGAACATCGACTTCTCTAACTTCCGCTAGGCCCCACCTCCCCCTCGTACCCCATCTGTTACTTATTTTTATACACACATTCTTTCTCTCACTCTCCTCTTTCTCCCTCTGTCCCTCTGAATATACCCCTTGCCCATCCTCTGGGTTCCCCCCCCTCCTTGTCTTCCTTCCCAGACCTCCTGTCCCATGATCCTCTTGTATCCCTTTTGCCTATCACCTGTCCAGCTCTTGGCTCTATCCCTCCCCCTCCTGTCTTCTCCTATCATTTTGGATCTCCCCCTCCCCCTCCAACTTTCAAATCCCTTACTCACTCTTCCTTCAGTTAGTCCTGACGAAGGGTCTCGGCCTGAAACGTCAACTGCACCTCTTCCTACAGATGCTGCCTGGTCTGCTGCGTTCACCAGCAACTTTGATGTGTGTTGATTCTGAGTTTAATAATTGTTATAAATTTAGACCAATTTGTAGAAATTTGTTTTCACTTTGACATGAAAGAGTCTTTTCTGTTGATCAGTGTTAAAAAAGCCAAATTAAATCCTCTGTGATTCAGTGTTGCAAAACAATAAAACATGAAAACTTTCGGGGGCCGGGGGAGGTGAATACTTTATAAAGGCACTGTATTAGGATCTTTTTATGCTTGCAGTTCCTTAGCTCTACCCACAATGATTCAACACCTTCGGACCCTATGTCACCCCTTTCTAATGATTTGATTTTATTTTTAACCACAGAACCACACCACCCCTCTGTCTACCTGCCTGACCTTTACATACAATGTGTATTCTTGTACGTTAAGTTCCCAGCTGTAATATTCTTTCAGCCATGACTCAGTGATGCCCAAAATGTCATATATGCCAATCTGTAACTGTGCTACAAGTTCAACTACCTTATTCCGTATACTGTGTGCATTCAAATATAACACCTTCAGTCCTGTATTCACCTTTTTGATTTTGTCCACCTTTTACATTGCAACTCATCCTGTTGAATTCCATTTTGCCCTATCAACCGCCTCTCTTTGTTAGCAATCTCACTGCACAATGCCTCTGTTTGTAAACCAACTGCATCATCCTCAGTGCTATCACTCTGGTTCCTGCCACATTAGTTTGAACCTTCCCGAAATGCTCGAGCAAAGCTGCCCACAAGGATATTGGTCACCCTCGAGATCAGGTGTTACCCGTCCCTTTCCCAAGAAGAGATCCCAGTTTACGGAAATCTGAACCAGAGATCATGGAAGAGGTTGAAAGATGAGAAGTGTAAGGGGAACATGAGGGGAAACTTCTTTACTCAGAGGATCAGGAGAGTGTGGAATGAACTGCCAGCACAAGTGGTGGATGCGAGCTCGATTTCAACATTTAAGAGGTAGATACACGGATATTAGGGATATGGAAGGCAATGGTCCGGCTGCAAGTTGATGGGAGTAGGCAGTTTAAATGGTTTCTCATTGACTAGATGGGCCGAAGTGCCTGTTTTCTGCTGTACTTCTCCAGGACTCTATGACACTACCTAGCTACCTAAAATCTCCCTTCAGGACCTCCACAGCTCTCCTCACTCCGGCACCTCAGTGGCAACACATCATCTGGGTATCTCTATTGCAGAATCTTATCTATGCTGCTCTGGCTATGGAATCTCCTATCACCACTGCAGTCCTCTTCACCTCTCTTCTCTTCTGAACCACAACACCAGACTCGTTGCTTGAGCATGTACAGACCTAGACCTTTTTTCCTTGTCATTATTCCCTAAACAATACAGTATAACAATTATTTACATAGCATTTACATTGTATTAGGTATTATAAGTAATCTAGAGATTATTTAAAGTATACGGGTGGATTTGCGTAGGTTACCGCGGATCGGGATCGATAAAAAAAAACCTGGAAGTTCTCTCTCCAGCACTCATTGCTTGAGCATGTATTAGGTATAAGTAATCTAGAGATGATTTCTTTCTTTTCAAATATTTTTATTATTATTATATTATTCAAAAATAACATGAGTACATCAAAGTAAGCAACACACAATGTTTCAAGGAGAAAAAAACTTTAAGTTAAAGATTGAAAAATTTTGGTGATAATAAAAAAAAACTCTACTAAGCAGAAAAAGTGGGGGGAACCCCATTAGGTGCTCAACCCCGGAGCCATGTGTCACACAAAAAGCTTCTAACGATAAACATCAAACCGCCAGCAAGAAAAAAATATACCAAAAATTTACTATTAGATCATGGAGGAAATCTATCAATTAACTCAAATGATAGTAACAAGCAAATGAACCCCATCTTTACTCAAAATCAAATAAAGGTTCAAAGGTTCGACTTCTAATTTTCTCCAAACTAAGACATAGCATTACTTGGGAGAACCATTGTGACAAAGTGGGAGCTGATGTATCCTTCCACTTCAACAAACTGGCCCTCCTAGCTATCAATGTAACACATGCAATAACATGTTGGTCAGACACAGAAATACCATAGATATTTTGAGGAATTATTCCAAAAAGCACAGTTAATTTGTTAGGTTGTAAATTAATTTTAAGTGCTCTGGAAATTGTCGAAAAAACTGACTTCCAGAACTGTTCCAGTACAGAACAAGACCAAAACATGTGTGTCAGTGTAGCTGTCTCAGTTTTACATCTATCACAATAACTATCAACATTAGGAAATATTTTAGACAGTCTCTCCTTCGTCAAGTGCTAATGAAATACAATTTTTCATTGAATCAGTGAATGACTACCACAGATCGAAGAAGAGTTAACCAGCTTCAGAATCCGCGTCCAATCCTCCATCATAAAAGTTAAATTGAGTTCCTTTTCCCAATCTTGTTTAATCTTAAATAAAGGAGGCTTATCCAATGTGATAATAAATTATAAATTCTTCCAATAGAACCCTTTGTCGAAGGGTTCATACTCATAATAGTATCTAACAGGTCAGCCTCCAATATGTAAGGAAAATTACTTAAATATTTTTGTAAGAAATTGGATCACTCAAAGAAGGCTTAAAAAAGTAATTTCGATAAATTAAACTACAAAGTTTAAATGTTTTTAAGATTAAAAAAATTGCGGAACTGGAGCCAAATTTGTAAAGAATGCTTAATCACAGGGTATAGGTTTAAATTAGCAACTTTAGCGAATTGTATCATTAAAGCTACTCCCAATAATGAGGTTAAATAAAACTGTTTCACAGCTTTCAATTCCAGGTCTGCCCAAATTGGCCGATCGTTCTTATCAACCCAATATAACCAAAAGGACATGTATCGCACATTAACAGCCCAGTAATACATTCTTAAATTAGGCAAAGCGAGATGAATTCCATGGACTCAGTGATTATGTTAGAGACTGAAATAAGGAAGGCCCAGGCAAATAGAGAGTCAGTAGTGGCAGTGTTCTTTGACATTGAAAAAGCCTATGATATGATGTGGAAGGAAGGATTATTAATTAAACTGCACAAGATGGGGGTTGGTGGGAGAGTTTTTAATTGGATTAAAGATTTTTTGTTTGGTAGAAAAATTCAAGTTCGGATTGGATCAGAATTATCAAAACAGTACATGGTGGAAAATGGCACACCTCAAGGTAGTGTGATTAGCCCATTACTTTTCATGATTATGATCAATGATGTCTTAACAAAGGTACCAGTGGATATAGGTAGGTCACTGTTTGCGGATGATGGGGCCTTGTGGAAAAGAGGCAGGAACATGGACCATATAATCAGGAAACTACAAGAAGCAATTGATGAAGTGGTGGAGTGGGGTTATGACTGGGGATGTAGATTTTCAGTAGATAAAACTCAAACTGTATTTTTTACCAGGAAAAGGGTTGAGGTAGGGAAGAAGTTAAGGATGTATGGGGTTGAATTAGAAAGGGTTGCATCATTTAAATTTCTGGGAGTTATATTTGATTCACGATTAACATGGGCAGGCCATATCAGGAAAGTTGAGGAGAAATGTAAAAAAGTAATAAATGTGATGAGATGTTTGACTGGTAGGGAATGGGGAGCAAGTTGTTCAGCTTTGAAGAGAATGTATGTGGCTTTAGTAAGATCTGTATTGGATTATGGAAATATAGTATATGGATCAGCAGCTAGGTCTCTTATAAGGAAACTGGATGTGATTCAGGCTCAGGCCTTGAGAGTGTGTAGTGGGGCTTTTAAAACGTCACCAGTGTCAGCCCTACAGGTAGAAATGGGAATAATACCTTTGGAACTAAGAAGGATGCAACTGATGGCAAACTACTGGGCTAACTTGCAGGGGCACAATGATTCTCACCCTACTAAAGGAGTGTTGCAGGAGTGCTGGAAAAATGGGAGGTTTCAGAGAGATACCTTTAGTTGGGTAGGGAATGATATCGCGAAAGAATGTGGAGTGTTTGATCTGAGGATAAGTCCTTCAGTAGTTTATCCGGTTGTAGCTCCATGGAAGCTTGTATGGCCTGACATAGACTGGCATTTGTTAGAGGCAAAAAGGAAAGAAAGATATAAAACAGATTTGGTAAATGCAATTAACTGTCATGTGATGGAAAAGTATAGTGATTATACTCACATTTATACGGATGGTGCGAAGGAACCTGAAACAGGAGTGACAGGATTTGGGGTGGTAATACCAGCAAAAGAAATTGGAATCAGCAGAAGAACATCTAATAAGTTAGGGATGTTTACAGTGGAGATGCTGGCAGTGTTGGTTGCGTTGCAATGGGTGTAGAAAGCCAGACAAGCCAAAGCATTGATATATTCAGATTCATCCTCAGTTCTAGCAAGTTTAAGGTCTATTCACACAAACAGTCAGCAAGATGTACTTCATGAAGTCCTTCAGTTAGTTACAAGAATTGCAAATCAGGGAGGTCAGGTAAAATTTCTATGGGTTCCAGCACATGTAGGGGTGAAGGGGAATGAGAGGGTGGATGAGTTGGCAAAGAGGACGTTAAAAAAAGAAAATATGGAAATGCACATTAGTATCAGTAAAGCAGAGGTTAAGTGTGTAATCTGGGAAAAAGTCAACCGAATGTGGCAAGAAAGATGGAACAGGGAGGGGAAAGGGAGGCATTTATATCAAATACAAAAGAGTGTTGCAGTTACTAGGGTAGGTAATGGAAACAGAAGAGAGGAAATTGTGTGGACTAGGTTAAGGCTGGGGCATTGTGCATTAAACAAAACATTGAAAATGATAGGGAAACACCAGACAGGATTGTGTGAGTATTGGCAGGAAGAGGAGTCAGTAGAACATATAGTTTTGTGTTGCAGGAAGTATGGGATACAGAGAGAGATGATGAGAAATAAATTAAGGGACTTGGGGATGCAGGAATTCACATTAAAAGGGTTGCTGGGCATGGGTGAGAGAGCACAAGTCCGGGTATTTTTAGCGTTTTTAAGGGGTACAGGGGTTTTTTATAGACTATGACGAATAAACAGGAATAGGATACTAGGATGGTCAAAGATGGGAGGGTGAAGTGTAGGTTTCTATGTGTGTGTGTGTGTGTGTGCGTGCGTGTGCGTGTGTGTGTGCGTGCGTGTGCGTGTGTGCGTGCACGCGCGCGATTGGGTGAAGGGATTTAGAATGTATGTCTAGTGCACATTCCGGAGCAGAGGGTGGCGGTAATGCACCATTAAGCTGGATGCCAACCGCCGTAAAACAAGATACAGACAGGCAGGCAGACCCCTGCCCTTTTTCAACTTTTGTAAGTGACGTTTACTAATTCTTGGTCTTTTATTATTCCATATAAAAGATAAACTAATAGAATCAATCCAATCAAAAAACTTCTTAGTCAAAAAACAGGGATCTTCTGAAATAAATATAAAAATTTTGGTAAAATCATCATTTTAACTGTATGGATATGACCGACAAGTGAAAATGTAAGTGGACTCCATCTACTAAATAAATACTTCATGGAGTCTACCAAGGGAATGAAATTGGCTTTATAAAGATCCTTATATTTTTTAGTGATTATAACACCTAAATATTTAAAAGAATCTGTGACTTTGAAAGGAGTATTATCATATATAGAGACAGATTCATTTAAAGGAAACAATTCACTTTTACTAAAATTTATTTTATATCCTGAAAAATCTCCAAATTCATTGAATAATTTTAGCAAGGCAGGAATCGATTCTTTGGGATTAGATACATAAACCAGTAAATCGTCAGCATAAAGAGAAATCTTATGAATGGTCTCATTCACAAGAATCCCATGAATATTTTTAGCTTCACAAAGAGCAATAGCAAGAGGTTCTAATATTAAATTAAATAACAAAGAACTTAATGGACAACCTTGTCTTGTCCCCCATGAAAGCTGAAAAAAAGGAGACCTACAGTTGTTAGTGACAACAGTAGCAATAGGAGCTTTATATATCATTCTAATCCAATTATTAAAACTAACACCAAAGCCAAATTTCTCTAAAGCATTAAATAAATATTTCCACCCGACTCGATCGAACGCTTTTTCAGCATTCAAAGAGACGACGCATTGTGGAGTTTTAAAAGAGGGTGAATATATAATGTTAAATAGTCTCCGAACATTTGAAAAAGAATAACGACCCTTTATAAAGCCTGTTTGATCTTTAAAAATAATTTTACCTAAAATATTCTCCAATTGATTGGCCATTATCTTTGACAGAATCTTAGCGTTGACATTCAATAATGAAATAGGTCTACATGAGGCACAGTCAGTAGGATCTTTATCCTTTTTAAAAATTAAAGAAATAGAAGCCTCATAGAAAGTAGAGGGTAAATCACCTTTCACAAAAGAATCCTTAAACATTTCCAACATATACAGCGAAGGTAGGGTAATCGGTGGACAGATCTAGGAAAGCTTATGGTTAGTCTGGAATCATTAGAGTTGAGTCATTTTGCAGAAGCTGATGTAACAGGTACAGGAAAATAGCTTGATAAGGAAGAAATTAAAACTCGTAGCTAACAGTAAGGTTTTAAAGGACAGGTGGGCAAGAGACAAAGCTTGATAAAAGAATTGGGCAACAGAAAAGTTGGGAGAAAGGTTAGTAGAATTTGGCGTTCAAGGCTACATAGATGAATGGTGGTTATGTCAGAACTCACAACTTGGTAGGAAATTTAATTAAAAAGGAATTGTCGTTAGATACTGTCATATCAGTGGAAACAGTCATAATAAGCATCACTTTGTTTATGAATGTAGGGATAAATGAAAGTGTGAAGTTACTGTTGATCCTCTGAAAGAGTGAGATAGCAGTAGTTTGATTTCATGCAAAACAAAACATAAATGCTTATTTATAAATGTCAAGAGTGACATAAATTGTTCCACTGCAAACAGTAATTCTTTATTCTTTGACAGTGAGGATAATCTATCATTATGTTACTGATTCAAAATGAACCAAAAAGTCTAATATGCATCTTAATATATGCTGCTTTCCCTGTGTGTGTGTGTGTGTGTGTGTGTGTGTGTGTGTGTGTGTGTGTGTGTGTGTGTGTGTGTGTGCGCGTGTGTGTGTGGTAACTTGGCTGAATCTGAATCTCCCACAATAGTGAACTGAAGAGCAACAATTTATAAACCAGCAGCAGAAGATGATAAAGTAGTCCTCTGTGAGGTTTTTAAAACACCAGGAGCCCAAATAATTCATAAAATAACAACATAAACAAACTTAAAGTTGTTGTACACAAGAAGACTTCTTTGCTATGGGCAACAAATATCTGTGGATCCAAAGCAGTGATTACAGAGAACTTACTCCTTCCAGACATTTTTATTATGTGCATTACTTTTTTTTTCTCCCATGGGCGAGGCTTCTATTGTAGGAGGCAAAAGAAACTCAGACCATTCTTGTTCACTGACATGTTTCTGGTATATAAAGCTGTTCATAATCTGAACACATAGCCTCAGCTTTGATGTTAACATTTTGGTGAAAGCAGTAACTATAGAGAAAAGGGAAGAATCGAGGGGGAGGGAGAGGGGGAGGGAGAGGGAGAGGGATTTCAGTGGTAGTCTAAAATGAGTGGTAACAATATAGCCTTACATGCTATCCATCTTTTTTCTACTAATTTATTATTATTATTATTATTATTATTATTATTTAGCTAGAGTGATGGTATTGAGTGCCAGCGACCCAGGGGTCAGTTCCGCCACTGCTTGTACATCTTTTGAACATTCTCTCTGTGACTTTGTGGATATCCTCCAGGTGTTCTGGTTTCCTCCCACATTTGAAAGACATACCAGTTAGTAGGTTAATTGCTCACGTGGAACTAATTCGGCAGCATGGGCTCGTTGGGCCAGAGGGGTCTGTTATATATATTCCTCTCTCTGTCCCTTTCCCTCTTGCCCCCTCTTTCCCTCCTTCCCTTGTCTCTGTAGTTATTGCTTTCACCAAAATGTTAACATCAAAACTGAGGCTATGTGTTCAGGTTATGCACTGGTTTATATACCAAAAACATGTCTGTGAACAGGAGTGGTCTGAGTTTCTTTTGCCTCCTGTGATAAAAGTGCCTAGCCCAAAGGAGAGAAAAAAAACGTATTGCACATATTAAAAATGTCTAGAAAGAGTAAGCTCTTTGTAATCACTGCTTTGTACATCATGCAAAAAGCAAACTTTATAATTGGAAGAAGCCTTTTGCCAAAAAATTCATGGCACTATTTAAAGAGAACAATGGTTTCTTCCATATTAAACCCATGACAATGTAGACTGAAATCAACGGATGTTTCTTGGAGTTATTGTAATGGTATTTAGCTATCCTGTTACTTATCATTAGTACACTTAGGTGGGGAAAAATTAATTGGCTGTGAAGAGCTTCTGAGAAGGTTAGAAGAGGCTTCTTCTAAATATAAAGTCTGCCGTTTGTATGACGTGCATTCTTGGCAGGTTGTGTTCAAATTCATGACAGCACCTGTGCCTTTACCCTCAATCTTCTTCCCAATTTAACACGAATCTGGTCATTACTTGCAATTATGTTTGTGGAGGTGTCTACATCTGGAAGAACCAAATTTTCAACTTGAGCAGAGTTTACTTTATGCTCTTAGATTCTAATTGATGTTAAATACCTTGGATGTCATTTTAGATACGGCCAAACAGCAGCCAAGAATAACTATCTCCAACAAATCAAAAAAAATCATAAACTTCACCGTGACATTGACTGACATTGTCCTCTTCAAATTTCCCCTAAATGAATTCTTGGGAATCAGTATTGACTAGAAATGTAACTGGACCAGGCACACACAGCATTAATTCCAAGAGGAGATCAGAGGCTGAGAACTCTGTACCAACTGACTCACTTCCCAAGTCCCCATTGTGCCCACTCTGCCACCAAAGATTTTCGACCATCTGCATGGTACAACCTTGCAACAGGAATACAGTGCTCTCGCTTTGATAAGTTTGGTTTCATTGACACTCAGAAAGAAACTTGACACTATTGGAACAAAGGAGCCTACTTGACTGGCGTCCAAATTCTCTTCATCAATCATATTACTTACATAAAAATTATCTTACAGATGAGATGGAATGTATCAGCTATCAGAAACATGTCCTTGCAGAAAATTCACAGACTCCCCAACAGTACCTCCTGGACCTGTGACCTCTATCTAAAAGGCAAGATAACAGCTGTAAGGGGGCATACAAATATGAACTAGGATCTGGAGTTAGCAACTCAGCGTCTCATGCCTCCCCATCATTTGATAACAAAATGTCTGATCTAATTTGAATTTCAACTCTGAATTCCTTTTTACCTACACGTCCCTCCTTTCTTGTCAAGTATCTGTTTACCTCTATGTAAAAATGTTAAAGTTTCCACCTGCAAACTTGCTACTATCTGAGAAGAAATGCTTTTACCTCATGCTTGGGTGACTTCTTTTATTCAACAGTGACTACTGATTCTAGATTTTCACTATGGCCTGGGTGCAGGTAGATGGGACTAAGCAGAAGAACAGGCTGGCAGAGACTAGATGGGCTGAAGGGCCTGTTCCTGTGCTCTAGTTCTCTATAGCTCTATGACACTATAATTGTTGTGCATTAGCACCGCTTTAAGCTTACCATTGCAATGTTTTATCTTTACAGACCATTTTTATCCATCTGTTCAGTACCAACTGACGATATATCCAATGTTCTCTGAAAAGGAAGGACAACCAAGCAGCCTTTATATGAAGATTAAAAATGAAGGTATTATTTAATTTTTTTAGTGCTGAGTATTTTAATTGGTAACACATACTTGCATAGGAGGAGAAGGTGATGATGGAACATATGAGTACTCAAACATTGTCCAAATAATACAAATTTATTCCAGTGGATTCCTTTACCATATAAAGGCCAAACAGAAGCTAAGAAGCATATCCTCAGGTCTTTTACTGCACTTGCATTATTTGATTCAACATCCACACTGTAAAGACCTAATTTCATTCCCTCTGCTACTGTTCAGTGGGTCCTCCCTTTCTTTCATTCTCTCAATAAACATTTGACCAGTGTTTTCAAAATTGTAATTGTTAAACCTTAGCCCTTATTTCATTTACAGTCCAATACAGAATTGGTATGATAAATTATTTTTAAGGCGATGGGTAGTTTTTAAAAATTTCTCCCATTCTGATAACTAAGCTGCTGCTTTTGTTTCATTATTGACTCAATGACACATACGCTCAGTGGCCACTTTATTACGTGTCTCCTGTACCTAATAAGGAGGCCAATGCTTCTGTAACCCATCCACTTCAAGGTTCGATGTGTTGTGCATTCAGAGATGCTCTTCTGCACATCATTGTAACAGTGGTTATTTGAGTCCTGTTGCCTTCCTGTCAGCTTCAACCCAGTCAGGCCATTCTCCTTTGTCCTCTCTGATGAGCAAGGCATTTTTGCTCATAGAAATACTGTTCTGGATTTTTTTTTGCATTGTTCTCTGTAAACTCTAGAGACTGTTTTGCATGAAAATCCCAAGAGATCAGTAGTTTCTGGGATACTCAAATCACCCTGTCTGGCACCAATAACCATTCCATAGTCAAAGTCACTTAGATCACATTTCTTTCCTTTTCTGGTGTTTAGTCTGAACAACAACTGAAAATGTCTGCATGCTCTAATGCATTGAGCTGCTGCTACATGATTGGCTGATTAGAAATTTGCATTAACGAGCAGATGTACAGGTGTACCTGATAAAGTGGCTACTGAGGGTATTTTCAACTGTACATCAACAGAGTTTGAGACTCGGTGCATCTCATGGAGATCTAATCCATGTAATCCTGAAGTCAAACTTGACAGGACTTGGTAAGATTTCTGAGTTTATTTAAGTGTGGTTTAATTTAACCATGCTTGTTTAGAATATTTCCAGAATTGCCAAGAGCAAATGGTGCCCAAGTGCAACATAGTACTAGGGGCAGAGAAATTATTTTTTGAATTTCCCCCTATGCCTTCCAACAACTCTTCTATATTCCACCTTTGGGCTGAAGGTTTATTTCTTCATTGCTTTCTTCACCCAAGATTTTGACGTTAAGGACCAATATCAATTCATGACTGCGTCATTATCATAAAACATTGCCTGAATGTTGTCTAGGTCTTGGTGCATTAGAAGCAAACATGTTAATGTATGACACTGCTGCATGCTGCAAGATTCAAACAACATTTCAGGCATGTGCTGATAAGAGCGAGATATGACTGATGACACAAAAGTAACAAACAATCATTTCTTAAAAAAGAGAGTCTAAACAGCTATCCCTAATATTCAATAGCATTTCTATTGCTCAACCCTGCTTTGACCAGAAATGGAATCGGACTGGCCTGTTAAATACTGTAGCTACCAGAGCAACAGAGTCTGAGTATCTTGTGCAAATGTTGTGAGCAGATTTGGCCTCATATCTAAGAAAGGCATTGGAGAGGGTCCAGAGGAGGTTTATGAGAATGATCCTGGGAATGAAAGGGGTTAATGCATGAGGATCATTTGATGGCTCTGGGCCTGCACTCACTGGTGTTTAGAATAATGTGCAAGGTGGGAGTGGGGGTGGTTTCATTCAAAGGCCTGAATAGAGTGAACATAGAACATACAAGTCTACAGCACTTACAGGCCCTTCAGCCCACAATGTTGTGCTGACCAGGTAACCTATAGAAACTGCCTAGAATTTCCCTAGCGCATAGCCCTCTATTTTTCTAAGCTCCATGTACCTATCTAAAAGGCTCTTAAAGGACCCTATTGTATCTGCTTCCAGCACTGCCATCAGCAGTGCATTCCACACACCCACCACTCTGTGTGGAAAAACTTACCCCTGACATCCCCTCGGTACTCATTTCCAAGCACCTTAAATCTATGCCTCCTCATGTTAGCCATTTCAGCCCTGGGAAAAAGCCTCTGGCTATCCACATGATCAATGCTCTCAACATCTTATACACCTCGATCAGGTTACCGGTCATCCTCCTTTGCTCCAAGGAGAAAAGGCCAAGTTCACTCAACCTATTCTCATAAGGTACACCCTCCATTCCGGGCAACATCCTTGTAAACCTCCTCTGCACTCTCTCTATAGTATCCACATCCTTCCTGTAGTGAGGTGATCGGAACTGAGATGTGGAGAAGATGTTTCCAATTATGTGAGAGTCTAGGATCAGGGGCACAGCCTCAGAGTGGAAAGATGTCCCTTTAGAACAGAGATGGGGAGGAATTTCTTTCACCAGAGGGTGGTGATTCTGTAAAATTCATTGCCACAAATAGTTGTGGAGGCCAAGTCATTGGATATATTTAAAGTGGAGTCAGATAGGGTTAGACCATAAGACATAGGAGCAGATTAGGCCATTCATCCAATCAAGTTTGCTCCGCCAATCTGTCATGGCTGATCTGAGATCTCATTCAACCCCATACACCTTCTCCCCATATTCTTTGATGCCCTGATCAATCAGGAATCTATCAACATCTGCTTTAAATATACCCACAGACTTGGCCTCCACTGCAGTCTGTGGCAGAGCATTCCACAGATTCACTACTCTCTGACTAAGAAGAATTCCTCCTTACCTCTGTTCTAAATGGTCGCCCCTCAATTTTGAGGCTGTGCCCTCTGCTTCTGGATACCCCCACTAGAGGAAGCATCCTCTCCACATCCACTTTATCTAGTCATTTCAACATTTGGTAGGTTTCAATGAGATTCCCCTTCTAAATTCTTCTAAATTCCAGTGAGTACAGGCCCAAAGCTGCCAAATGCTCCTCATATGTTAACCCTTTCATTCCTGGAATCATCCTCGTGAACCTCCTCTGGACTCTCTCCAACGACAACACATCCTTTCTGAGATATGGGGCCCAAAACTGTTGACAATACTCCAAGTGCAGCCTGACTAGTGTTTTATAAAGCCTCAGCATTATCTCCTTGCTTTTATATTCTATTTCCCTTGAAATAAATGCCAACATTTCATTTGCCAACATGATTTTTGATTAGTAAGCACGTTCAAGGTTGTGGGGAGAAAGGCAGGAGAACGGGGTTGAGAGGGGGGAAAAGTCAAACTTGATTGAATGGCAGAGTAGACTTGATGGTCCGACTTACCTAATTCTGCTCCCACTGTGTGTCTTATGGTCTTAGGGTCTCACCTCCTAATACCCAAAACAAGCCCACCATCTGGGAAGGACATCATGAATGTGATAGAAACTCTCCACTTATTTAGACAGGCATGGTGATAACAACACTCACAAACCTCATCTTTATCCAGGACTAAGCAGCCCATCAGGTGTGAAGATAGCACTGAAAGATATAGGAAAGCTTGCTTAGAATATGATTCTGAGTTGCAGGCTGGAAACGAGCCCACGGAGATAGTCTTTGTGGCCGAGTCACACGGTTGATTCAAGTGATTTTAATGGACAGCCAGGACCACACCAGTTCCAAAGGGATTAGGCTGCATATCAACTGCATTTGAAAGGCAGGAGGTGACATTATGGGAGACATCCAGGCTCAGAATGCCCAGGATTGTAATTAGATGCAATCCCTTGAAGCCATTCATGTCTTAAGTGCAGGAGAGAAGAGCGTGTAACATTGTAAGCATTAGTGACATGATTCATCCTGTGAATGTACATTCCTTTTTGTGACAATATGATGTGATACTCATGACTCATGGCATGGTATTATGTAGTCTATAGCTTTGCATCAGCTGCTAATGTTCTTTAAACGCAGCTTGAACCTGATGTAACTCCTCTATTCAGCAATAATACGAGGTCTTTCTAGAAGGATCTTTTTTTTTCTTCTGAAGTCACTGGCTTACTGTGACTTGAACAGAATTCAGCAACCTTCTGAATCAGAATCAGGCTTATTATCACTGGCAAGTGGAATGGAAGTTCTTTTGTGGCAGCCGTACAGTGAAAGACATGAAATTACTGAAAATTACAATAAAAATTAAATACAGTAGTGCAAAAGAGAAATAGTGAGGTAGTGTTCATGGATACCTCACATTGCTTGTGTGGGACTTTAAACTTGGCATTGCATCACACCACAGCACAGCTTTTTCCTTATTTGGTCACAGGATCAGAAACTAGAAACAGAAGCTGATCATTAATAATGGACACTGATGTGAGTTGGTGCACTCAGCTGCCTTCTTCAGCTATCAGATTACCTCCAATGCACACTCAAGACTGAACCGTAAACCTTAAGCTCTGAAGAACAAGGTAGCACTTACCCAGCCAAACAATAGAAAAAAAAAACACCTATTTTCATTTAATAATGACAACCCACTATATTACTCATGCTATGAGTGCATTTGTATTGACCTTTCTGTAACAGTTTAAAAAATGACATCAGAAATCCTATTTTTTCTTTCAGGAGAAGTGACACGAGCCAACAATGATGGAATGCAGAATGTCATTCTACCACTCGTATTTTTATCCTCGGTTTTATTGATTGGAATCTTTTTGATATCCAAGCAAAGGTATGTTTGCATATCTATTAGATTTAGGAATGTTAAAACTCATCAGAATGACTTGCTAAAGTTGTTTCTTTTCCCAATGTGATTTAAAGAATGCTTCAGAGATGATCTGAGTCACCAAGCTGACAAATTCTTAATTTTTCAAATAGTACGTTTGAAGTCAAGCTCAGAAATGGGTTTGGAGATTGGAGTTTTGCAGCAATTAAAACAAAATCATTATTAATTTAACTTGAAAATGAGACTTTTAAATACATCTGCAGTTTGCAGTTGTGCAGTGAGTATGACAAGGTAGCAGAATGAGCAGTTAATTGTACTCTCACAATCACAGGCCAAAACAGACCACACAATAAATATAGGGCTTCCTTCTGTTGCTCACGTTCTGAGAACAAATATTATTGAGAAAACAGCAGAAAAATGTCATGCAAAATGTAATAAAAAGCACAAGTTTTACTGTATCAGGAATGTCCTGTACTCA
Organism: Mobula birostris; assembly: GCF_030028105.1. Lineage (NCBI taxonomy): Eukaryota > Metazoa > Chordata > Chondrichthyes > Myliobatiformes > Myliobatidae > Mobula > Mobula birostris. Next base: position 61,170,512 of record NC_092381.1, on the reverse strand, counting down.
GAAGGACTGGATCATTCCAGCACCCTCTGCCCACTGTCACAACAGGTCCACAGCACATGCCATTTCATTGGCTCTTCACTCAATCCTGGAACATTTGGTTAACATCAGGATGCTCTTTATTGACTACAGCTCGGCATTCAATACTATCATCCCCTCAAACAAATCAATAAGCTTCAAGACTTTTGCCTCAATATCTCCTTGTGCAATTGGATCCTCGATATCTTCACTTGCAGATCCAAGTCAATGCAGATTGGCAAAAAATTCTCCTCCAAAATCTCCATTAGCACGGGGGCACCACAAAGCTGTGTGCTTTAGCTCCGCTTTACTTAGTTCATACTTATGATTGTTAGGCTAAGCACAGCTCCAATGCCATTTTTTTTTAGATTATGAGGACACGCAGTCTTCTTTTATTGTCATTTAGTAACACATGCATTAAGAAATGATACAATGTTCCTCCAGAATGATATCACAGAAACACAAGACAAACCAAGACTAAAAAAAACTGACAAAAACCACATAATTATAACATATAGTTACAACAGTGCAAAGCAATACTCTAATTTGATGAAGAACAGACCATGGACACGGTAAAAAAAAGTGTCAAAGTCTCTTGAAAGCCCATCATCTCACGCAGACGGTAGAAGGGAGAAACTCTCCCTGCCATGAGCTTCCAGCGCTGCAAACTTGCTGATGCAGCACCCTGGAAGCACCTGACCACAGCCGACTCTTGAGTCTGTCCGAAAACTTCGAGCCTCCTACCAGCCCTCCGACACCGAGCATCGAGCACCATCTCTGCCGAGCATTTCGACTCCAGCCCCGGCAACAGGCAATAGGTAAAGCCGAGGATTTGGGGCCTTCCCCTCCGGAGATTCTCAATCGCACAGTAGCAGCGGCAGTGAAGCGGGCATTTCAGAAGCTTCTCTAGATGTTCCTCCCTGCTTCTCACGTCTGTCTCCATCAAATCAGGATTGTGCACGGCCCCTATTTAACAAATACAATATCATTTCAGAGCTATTAAAAACTATTTAAGTTTGCTGGTGACAAAGCTGATGAAATAAAGGTTATGACAAATTAGCATGTAAGAGGGAGATTGACAATCTTTCTGAGTGATGCCAAAACAACCTCTCACTCAATGTCAGCAAGATCAAGGAGCTGATTATTGACTTCAGGAGGAGGAAACTAGAGGTCCATGAGCTACTTCTCATCAGGAATCAAAGTTGGAGAGAGTCAATGATTTTAAATGGCTTGGAGTTATCATTTCAGAGGATCTGTCATTGGTCCAGCACATAAGTGCCATTGCAATAAAAGCATAGAAGTGCCTCTACTTCCTTAGAAGTTTGCAGGCATTCAGTACAACATCTAAAACTTTGACAAACTTCGGTAGATGGATGGTGAAAAATATATTGGCTGGTTGCGTCACGGCCCAGTATGGAAACACCAATGCCCTTGAATGGAAAATCCTATAAAAAGTAGTGGATATGGCCCAGTCCATCATGAGGAAATTCCTCCCCAACACTGAGCACATCTACAAGGAGCACTGTCGCAGGAAAGCAGCATCCGTCATCCAGGCCACGCTCTCTTCTTGCTGTTGGAGGAACAGGAACCTCAGGACCCACCTCACTAGTTCCAGCAACAGTTATTATCCTTCAGTTCTCAGGCTCTTGTGCCAGAGTTAATAACTTCACTCAACTTCACCTGCCCCATCACTGAACTGTTCCCACAACATCTGGACTCACTTTCAAGGACTCCTTATATCATTTTCTTGATACTTATTGCTTGCTTATTTATTTATTATTATTATTATTTCTTTCTTTTTGTATTTGCAGTTTGTTGTCTTTTGCAGACTGGTTGTTTGTCCATTCTATGGATTTTCATTGATTCGATTGTGTTTCTTAGATTTACTGTGTATGCTTGCGAGAAAATGAATCTCAGTGTGGTATATGGTGACATATATGTACTTTGAGCTTTGTAGCTGTTCCAATGAATTCAATAAAATTAAGACTGATCTGAATCATGGTCTAAACTCCATCAGAATTGAGAATCTGATGTATTATCACTGGCTTTGTGATGAAATTTGTTGTGTAGTGGCAGAAGTATAGTGCAAAGATAAAAAAATACTATAAAGTACATGAATAGTATATAAAAAAAAGGAATAGTGAAGTACTGTTCATGGGTTTCATGGACTGTTCAGAAATGTGATGGCGGAGGGGAAGATGCTGTTCCTGAATCGATGCGTATGAGTCTTCAGGTTCATGTATTTCCTCCCTGGGAAGAGAGCAGGTCCTGGATGGTGCGTGTCACTAATAACATGTGCCTCCTTCTTCAGGCACCATCTCTTGAAAATGTCCTTGATGGCAGTGAGGGTTACACCCATGATAGTTACCATCACTTTGTATTCCTAGATTAACAAAAATCCTATTGAGTTCAGATTTAAAATTACTGAGCTAGCATCAATGACTTTCTGTGCAAAACAGCGGATCACTTCCAACACCCCTTGCTTAATTTCCCTCCTAAAAGGTGTGTCTCTGATTTTCATGTATGAGCCTGTGCTTTCTATACCCTTATCCACTGAGAAATGTTCTCTTCCATCTGCACTAACAATTCTTTTCAAAATCCTAAAGTATTGAGTTGATCAACAACGTTCCAGTTTACGTGACCCCCTTCTCATAACCAAGGTAACATTCTGGTGAATCCAGCCGGTATATCCTTGCTAAAGTTTCATAACCAGAATTGTACTCTTGTGCACAAACACTTGTATGCATCGGGAGCAGGAGGAGGCCTTTTGGCTCTTGAACCCTGCAGTCTGATTTAATAACATCGAGACTGATCTCAATTCTCTATCCATGAATGTGCAATAACCTTTCACTTTCCTGCCTTTCATGCATCCATCTACTTCTGCCTTAAAAATACCCGATGATTGGCTTTACCTCCTTTACGAGAATTCTAAAGATTCATAATCCTCTGAGGGGAAAAAGAACACTTCTTCTCTGTCCTAAATGAGTAAGTCTTTATTGTTAAATAACAACCCCTAGTTCTAAATTCTCTCACATGGGAAAAAAAAAACATCCTTCCACGTTCACCATATCAAGTCTCATGGGGCAGTGGTCCCCAACCTCTGGGCCGCAGACAGATACATTGCTGTGAAGAATGCAGTGGTGCAGCGGTAGCCAGAATGCACCCAGCACATCTTTAAGAAAGAAGCCAAGAAAAAACGAGTTAATTAATTAGGTGCTGCCCGGATGCTATCATGCCTCTCTCATTAGCCTAGCCTGTCCATCCTTTCCTTAAAAGGCAACTTGACTGTTCTAAAGGATTGGAGAAAACTACAGAAATGTGTAAACTCACCCATGTCCATCATGGGCACTAGCCTCCCCAGCATCGAGTACACCTGCAAATGGCAACGCCTCAAGAAAGTGACATCCATCATTTAGGACCCCCATCACCCAGGACATGCTCCCTTCTTATTGTTATCATCAAGGAGGAGGTACAGGAGCCTGAAGTATATGCTTATTGTTTCAGGAGCAACTTTTTCCCCTTTGCCATCGGATTTCTGAATGGACAATGAATAGAACCTCACTATTTTTTGCTCTCTTTTTTGCACAGCTTTTTAAATTTATTTTTATGTACAGTATAAAAATATTATGTATTGTAAACACGAGCAAATCTGCGGATGCTGGAATTTCAAGCAACACACATAAAATTTGCTGGTGAACGCAACAGGCCAGGCAGCATCTCTAGGAAGAGGTACAGCCGACGTTTTGGGCTGAGACCCTTCATCAGGACTAACTGAAAGAAGAGCTAGTAAGATGCCCCGCCTCCCCTCGTACCCCATCCGTTATTTATTTATTTATATACACACATTCTTTCTCTCTCTCTCCTTTTTCTCCCTCTGACCCTCTCACTATACCCCTTGCCCATCCTCTGGGCTTTCCCCACTCCCACTTTTCCTTCTCCCTGGGCCTCCTATCCCATGCTCCTCTCATATCCCTTTTGCCAATCACCTGTCCAGCTCTTGGCTCCATCCCTCCCTCTCCTGTCTTCTCCTATCATTTTGGATCTCCCCCTCCCCCTCCCACTTTCAAATCTCTTACTAGCTCTTCTTTTAGTTAGTCCTGACGAAGGGTCTCGGCCCGAAATGTCGACTGTACCTCTTCCTAGAGATGCTGCCTGGCCTGCTGCGTTCACCAGCAACTTTTATGCGTGTTGCTTATGTATTGCAATGTACTGTTGCCGCAAAAAACAACAAAATTTCATGAGATATGCCTGTGATGTTAAACCTGATTCTGGATACTGATTCTAAACATTACACTAATAAACCTTCTCAGAACCACTTTAAACTTCAAAGTAAATTTATTATTAAAGTACATACATAGATGTGTTGAATGGTTGGGAGGGTTTACCTGTGATGGACTGGGCCGAATCCACAACTTTCTATAGGGTTTTCCATTCAAAGTCATTGGCTGTGATGCAGCCAATCAATACACTCCCCACTACATACCTATAGAGATCTGTCAAAATTTTAGATGTCATGTTGAATCTTCGCAAACTCCTGAGGAAGCCGAGTGGCAGCTATGTTTTCTTCACAATCGCACTTACTTGAAGGGTCCAGGACAGGTCCTCTGAAATAGTAACACCCAGGATTTTAAAGTTGCTAACCCACTCTATTTCCGATCCTCCACTGAGGACTGGGTCATGCCCTCTGGTTTCCGACTCCTGAAGTCTATAATCAGTTCCTTGGTCTTGCTGAAATTGAGTGAGAGGTTGTTATTACTTTACTTTATACTTTATTGTCGCCAAACAATTGATATTAGAGCGTACAATCATCACAGCGATATTTGATTCTGTTCTTCGTGCTCCCTGGAGTACAAATCGATAGTAAATATTAAAAATTTAAATTATAAATCATAAATAGAAAATAGAAAAGGGGAAGTAAGGTAGTGCAAAAAAACCAAGGGGCGAGTCTGGATATTTGGAGAGTACGGCCTAGGTCCGGGTCAGGATCCGTTCAGCAGTCTTATCACAGTTGGAAAGAAGCTGTTCCCAAATCTGGCTGTACGAGTCTTCAAGCTCCTGAGCCTTCTCCTGGAGGGAAGAGGGACGAAAAGTCTGTTGGCTGGGTGGGTCGTGTCCTTGATTATCCTGGCAGCACTGCTTCGACAGCGTGCAGTGTAAAGTGAGTCCAAGGATGGAAATTGGTTTGTGTGATGCGCTGGGCTGTGTTCACAATCTTCTGCAGCTTCTTTCGGTCTTGGACAGAACAACTTCCATACCAGGTTGTGATGCACCCTAGAAGAATGCTTTCTACGGTGCATCTATAAAAATTAGTGAGGGTTTTAGGGGACAGGCCAAATTTCTTTAGCTTTCTCAGGAAATAAAGGAGCTGGTGGGCCTTCTTGGCAGTGGACTCTGCTTGGTTGGACCAAGTCAGGTCATTTGTGATATTGACCCTGAGGAACTTAAAGCTTTTGACCTGTTCCACTTGCACACCACCAATTTAAATGGGATTGTGCGGTCTGCTACTCCTGGAAGTCAACAACCAATTCCTTCGTCTTGCTGACATTGAGGGATAGGTTATTGTCTTCGCACCATCCCACCAGGTTCTTAATTTCCTCTCTGTACTCAAACTCATCATTACCCGAGATACGGCCTACAATTGTGATGTCATCAGCAAACTTATATATTGAGTTCGATGGAAACTTGGCTACACAATCATGGGTGTACAGTGAGTACAGCAGGCGGCTGAGTACACAGCCTTGTGGGGCGCCAGTGCTCAGAGTGATTGTCGAGGAGAGCTTGTCCCCTATTTTTACAGCCTGGGTCCTGTCTGTGAGGAAGTTGAAGATCCAGCTGGTATTATGACACCACTCAGCCAGAATTTCAATCTCCCTGCAGTATGCTGATTCATCAGCAACTTTGATTTGGCCCACAACAGTGGTGTCATCAACAAACTGGGATGTGGCATTGAAGCATTGCTTAGCCACATAGTCATAGGTGTAAAGCAAGTAGAGCAGAGGCTAAGCACATGACCCTGTGGTGCACCTCTGCTGATGGAGATCGTAGAGGAAATGTTATTGTCAATCCGAACTAAATGGGTCTGCAAGTGAGGAAGTCGAGTATACAATTTCACAAGGAGGTATTGAGTGCATTAATATCATTTCCGTAAATAAGGAAACCAAAACTATACTTAATATTCCAGATATATTGTCTTGTCAATGCCCTGCATTATGGATAACATTCTTACCTTTGTATTCAGGTTTTCAACCAATAGACAATACCATTATTACCTTTCCAATTACTCCCTATTCCTGTAGCAGGACATTCCCTTCCCTTGGCATCATAAAACTCGGTAATCTCTCACCAGTAAGATAACATGCTTTCTTAGTTTTCTTGACCAAATGTACACCATTACCTTCCCAACCCTCCCACATTATACTCCATTTGCTCTTTTATTCTATATTTCAGATACTAATGGCTTCCTGTCTATCACATCTACCTGACCTATTATCTTAAGGAAGTTGTGAGTGTGCAATCCAAACCCCTCTGTTCCTCTACTCTTTGTACTCTATTATGCATTCAAATACCTTGCTTGCCTTTTCCAAACATATTGCCTCACTTCCCAGGGCTGAATTCCATTTGCAGTCCTTTTCAAATTTCTGAATAGTTCATGAACGCCACCTCACTATCCCTCTTTTGCACTATTTATTTTAACTTATAGTCATTTTCAAATGTTGTGAACTGTACCGATGCCACTAACAACCTTTGTCAGTGAGAATAAACCTGATTATGACGTTAATCTATTCTGTTACTTATCTATTACTGTCTTTCTGCAATCTACAGCTCCAACACTCCTAATGTTGGTATCATCATACCCTTCTATCCATGATTCAACATTTAATCTGAATCATTGATAGAAAAACAGATTTAGTGTTTCAATACCCTAACACCTCTATACTTACCTGTTGCGAAAACTCTCACTGAGCTATACACTTTGCTCTCTGCCACTTGAGTTCACTTTGAATTCATCTTGCCACTTTCCTTGGAATCCTATGATCTAATCATCACCTACTGTCAACTTCTCAAAAAAAAACAGTTGTTATTCAGACATAACTTTTTCTCAAGCCTATACTGACTGTTCTTGATGAACTAGTGTTTTTCCAAATAATGTGCCAAAGATGCTATGGAAAATAACAGTCGTAAACTCAGGCACAGGTCAAACCAGAAGATGCTTGAGTCATTCTACTTATGGTATACTTATGTGTACAAAGTTTATTTTGAGGTCAAAATTACACATTATGAACAATTTGACCCAAAGACTTCTTCCAATAATTTTCTTTCTACAGATGTCAGCCTGACAGGCTATGATTTCTCATTCTATCATTTTTATGTTTTAACAGCTGTATGACATTAACAGTTTTCCAGTCATTTGGCGGCATGCCTCTGGCTAGAGATTTGTTAAATGGTCAGAGTCGCTGCTATTTGCTCTACTTTTAAGAGTCTGGGATACATTAGATGCACTTGTGATAGGTGGTTGGGATAGGCTTCTTCATGGAGGAAAGTGGAAGTGAGAGGTTGGAAAGTATTTTAGAGATTCAGGTCTGCGAATGCCTGTGAACTTGGTGATATGCATTAGTAGAATTTGAGAATGTGAACAAATGTTGTAGACTTGGAGGGAATGAGAGGAAGAGATGACTGAGATATGAAGTAATTTAAAATAAGGTTGAGAGTTATAACAGAGGTACCACTTAAGCCTCAAAGAGCACAGGAATCTTGGATTAGAAGTTAAAATGCAAACTGAGAGGCTGGTCAGGACCATGCAGGAAAGCCAAGCTGAGTTTTAAAGAGGCAAAGGAGAGAATTTCAGCAGCTAAGGCAAGAGCAGAGCCTGGTAATGATGCAGGGCTGAAAGCTGTTGGACTTTGTAATGTTCAGTTACAGGGTTCAAAGATCCTCTCAAGGTCAGATTTTGCAAACCGCCGTGCTGGTGACAGGAATAATCGAGTAAAGGGGCCACAAAGACTTTAACCTCCTAATTTTCTAGGGAGTAGCTAGGAGATTTTTCCTCATCCTCTAATGCTGTTGGACATGTCAGAGTTGATAGAATAATGAAGGGAGTTAGCAACGAGGTTGAGTTGTGACAGATTCTTGAAAGACAAGGTATTTGATAAATTCAAACCTAGCAAATTGAAAGGCCGTGTGATCACAAGGAAAGTGAGAATTTGGTCCCAAAATTGGTTCTGCTGTGGAGAGCAAAGGTGACAAGAAAGTAATGCTTGCCTTTTAGGTCATATTTCCAACGATATCAGGTAGATGAGAATCCTTGGAGGGCATTGGAGATAAATGTCAGAACAGAAAAAAAATCCTTGCAGTTGATTCTCTGGCTGCAACTGGATAAATAAGGATAGGACCGGATGTGTGGTTTAGCCTGGCAGGTGAAGAGGTATATTTGGGGAGGTTGGTATAGTCGATCCTGTCAAAGGATGCAAAAGGCACAGGGAAAATGCTGGTGGAGGTGCTGCATGATGGATTCAATCCTGGCCTCGGGGCATGTCTGTGTAGAATTTGCATGTTTTCCCTTTGACTGTGTGGGTTTCCCTGTCTGCTCTGGATCCCTTCTATATCCCAAAGGAGAGGGTTAGTTAGCTACTTTAATTTAAGAGAGTGGTAGAGTCTGGGGATATCTGAGGGAATTGGTGGCAGGATAACTTGGGATCATTGTTAATGGACGCTCGGTGGTCAGCATGGAGTCAAGTGGGCTAGAAGGACTGTTTCTGTGCTGCATAGTTTTATCTTTCAAAATAATCATGATAGTAACAAAAAGGAAGTCAACTAAGCATTCAGATTATAGTGTATAAGTAGATGGAATTAATTAATATCAACTTTTAATTATTTCATCAAGTACTGAAGTGTTTTTTTCACCAGCCAAATAAAGAACACATAATAAGGATGACCTGAAAACCAAAGACGGTTATTACAAGTAAACCCTTCTTATAGTTCTGCATAGTGAATTCCATACTAATGGTCAGTGTTTTTCAGTTAATTTAATAACAAGAGACAAACAGGTTTATTTTTTTTTTGCTGAGTTATAAGGACTGGTAAGTAATAACATGGCATGTGTCCACAACTGAACACAGCAAATCAATTAGTATTAATTAAACCTAATATTTAAAGAAATGTGTTAGCTGTAAGGGCATAAAATCAATGTCACATAATATTAACTGCAATGGTGGTAACATCATATCCTTCAGTGTCTCAAAGAAGACTTTCAGCAGATGAACATTTTAATGTTTGTCCAAAAGAAAGCAATTTGTTATTCCCACTGATGCCAGGAAGGTATTCATGTTCTCCAGCAAAGTATTTCCTCATTATTCCCTAAGATTGTTTTTTTTGGTGTACAACTGCTAACATTATTTTGCATTAATGAGCATTTGTTTGTAGATTGCTTGAATTAAACAAAGTAATTATCACGTGTATGGTTAATATGGTATTGAATCATTTCAATAAATCCCTTCTGATAGAATGTTTCTACCAAATAAAGTTTAGGTTTTTGATTTCATATCTTTAATTTTACAGCAATAGATCAATAATTTCATCTAGTTAATGAAAGTTCTCATTTCAGTACATTAGACATCCAGTAATTTTGCGGTATTTTAAAAAGTTTCTTTATTGGTAAATTGTTTTATTATTGTCACATGTACTGAAGTACAGTGAAAAACCTGTCTTGCATACAATTGTTCAGATAATTCATTACAACAGTGCACTGAGATAGTACAGGTTAGACCAATAGCCGTGCAGAAGGGTATTGTCATTATAATTTTAGTTGATATTTTCCTATAACTTAAAGAATATTTCAGGTGATTAAAATAATGGATCAAGAGTATTTTTTGTTGGTCTTGTTCAGTTTTTTTTCTCGGATGTATAGCCCTGTATATTTTTGTGTTTCTTTACCTTTATTGCGGCTACTCATTTGCTTCTTTGACTGATCTCCAAGTTCACTTTATTACTTACCCATTAATACCTGGTTTATTTGGGTTCAAGGCAGGCTTTAGTAGGAATTTCAAAGCATATTTCTACAATTGTGAGGAGCCACTACGTTGCATCAAGGCTTGTCATTATTTCATTACTGAATTAACTTGCTTTCAGATTAATAATTGAGATGAAAGCATCCAGCATTTTCTTGAACACAAGGCTAACAATCACCACAGTACACATAACTGAAGATCAGCTGAAAGTACTATTCAGCAGAGAGATGAAATTATGTGCGTGCTTGCTCTGCAATAAAACATTTAAATGAAACTGTTTCAGAAATGCAATGAATTAATAAGTAACATTCTTTACCATTAGAATAAGAAGTCTTGTCTGGAAAGAAGTTCCTAATCCTAACAAATGCTCGTGGGCTCAAGGAATTAACTTTAAAAAGGTGAGTTTTTAAATTCCCTTGTTCCTTCACTTGTTGTGAATTTGTCAATAATGAACATACAAGTTTGACTACAGAGACTTCCTAACCGGAAGACCACAATCTGTGAGGATCGGTGATAACATCTCCTCGCTGATGATCAACAGGGGTGCACCTCAGGAGTGTGTGCTTAGCCCACTACTAGATACACATAACTGTGTGGCTAGGCATAGCTAGAATACCATCTATAAATCTGCTGACGATACAAACATCGTTGGTAGAATCTCAGGTGGTGACGAGAGGGCGTATTAGAGTGAGATGCCAATTAGTGGAGTGGTGCAGCAGCAACAACCTGGCACTCAACATCAGTAAGACGAAAGAGCTGATTGTGGACTTCAGGAAAGGTAAGACGAAGGAACACGTACCAATCCTCAGAGAGGGATCAGAAGTGGAGAGAGGGAGCAGCTTCAAGTTCCTGGGTGTCAAGATCTCTGAGGATCTAACCTGGTCCCAACATATTGATGCAGTTATAAAGAAGGCAAGACAGCAGCTATACTTTATTAGGAGCTTGAAGAGATTTGGCATGTCAACAAATACACTCAAAAACTTCTATAGTTATACCACGAAGAGCATTCTGACAGGCTGCATCACTGTCCAGTATGGCTACTACACAGGACTGAAAGAAGCTGCAGAAGGTTGTAAATCTAGTCAGCTCCATCTTGGGCACTAGCCTACAAAGTACCCAGGACATCTTCAGGGAGCGGTGTCTCAGAACGGCAGTGTCCATTATTATGGACCCCCAGCACCCAGGGCATGCCCTATTCTTACTGTTACCATCAGGTAGGAGGTACTGAAGCCTGGAGGCACACACTCAGCGATTCAGGAACAGCTTCTTCTCTCTGCCATGCAATTCCTAAATGGACATTGAACCCTTGAACACTACTTCACTTTTTTAAATATACAGTATTTCTGTTTTTTGCACATTTTTAATCTATTCAATATATGTCCCGCTCCCTCCGGATGAACCGGACCTGATGGCATCGAGATTCATCGTCACCGAGGAGGACGTTAGAAGGGCCTTCCTGAAGATAAATCCAAGGAAGGCGACAGGCCCAGATGGCGTCCCAGGACAGGTTCTCTGGGTCTGTGCAAGGAAGCGAGCTGGAGTGTTTGCTGATATCTTCAACCGCTCCTTGCTTCAGTCTAAGATCCCCTCATGTTTTAAGAAGGCAATGGTAATCCCAGTGCTGAAGAAGAGCAAGGTGGCATGCCTGAATGACTATCGACCTGTGGCTCTGACATCAATTGCTACGAAGTGCTTCGAGAGATTGGTTATGGCACACATCAACCACAGCCTACCGGTCAACCTCGACGCTTTGCAATTCACCTACCAGAGCAACAGGTCAACGGCAGATGCCATCTCTCTGGCCCTACATTCCTCCTTAGAACACCTGGAGAATAAAGACGCATACGTAAGGCTCCTTTTCATTGACTACAGCTCTGCCTTTAATATCATCGTTCCAAATAAACTGATTCCTAAGCTCTGGAACCTGGGCCTTGGCACTCAGATCTGCAGCTGGATCTTCAACTTCCTCACAGACAGGACCCAAGCTGTAAAAATAGGGGACAAGCTCTCCTCTACAATCACTCTGAGCACTGGTGCCCCACAAGGCTGTGTGCTCAACCCCCTGCTGTAATCTCTGTACACCCTTGATTGTGTAGCCAAGTTTCCATCAAACTCAATATATAAGTTTGCTGATGACACAACAATTGTAGGCCGTATCTCGGGTAATGATGAGTTCGAGTACAGAGAGGAAATTAAGAATCTGGTGGCACAGTGCGAAGACAATAACCTATCCCTCAACGTCAGCAAGACGAAGGAATCGGTTGTTGACTTCAGAAGGAGTAGCGGACCGCACAACCCAATTTACATCGGTGGTGCGCAAGTGGAAAAGGTAAAAAACTTTAGGTTCCTCGGGGTCAATATCACAAATGACCTGACTTGGCCCAACCAAGCAGAGTTCACTGCCAAGAACGCCCACCAGCACCTTTACTTCCTGAGAAAACTAAAGAAATTTGGCCTGTCCCCTAAAACCCTCACTAATTTTTATAGATGCACCGTAGAAAGCTTTCTTCCGGGCTGCACCACAACCTGGTATGGAAGTTGTCCTGTCCAAGACCGAAAGAAGCTGCAGAAGATCGTGAACACAGCCCAGCACATCACACAAACCAATCTTCCGTCCGTGGACTCACTTTACACCGTATGCGTCGGAGCAGTGCTGCCAGGATAATCAAGGACACGACCCACCCAGCCAACAGACTTTTCGTCCCTCTTCCCTCCGGAAGAAGGTTCAGGGGCTTGAAGACTCGTACAGCCAGATTTGGGAACAGCCTCCTTCCAACTGTGATAAGACTGCTGAACGGATCCTGACCCGGATCTGGGCCGTACCCTCCAAATATCCGGACCTGCCTCTCGGTTTTTTTGCACTACCTTACTGACCAATTTTCTATTTTCTATTTATGATTTATAATTTAAATTTTTGATATTTACTAATTTTAACTATTTTAATATCTTTAATATTTAATATTTGTAATCCAGGGAGTGGGAAGCGCAGAATCAAATATCGCTGTGATGATTGTATGTTCTAGTATCAATTGTTTGGCGACAATAAAGTATAAAGTGTAAAGTATACTGTAATTGATTTATTTATTATTATGATTATTATAATTTTTTTCTCTTTTATATTATTTATTGCATTGAACTGCTGCTGCTAAGTTAACAAATTTTATGTCACATGCCGGTGATAATAACCCTGATTCTGATTCTGATGTTGAGTGAACAATTAGAGTAATAGATATTCGAGAGTGTTTGTGTAGAATTGAGCAAATATTTTTTGCACTGAATGTAGGATAACAAACAACGTTACACAAATGAGTGTGATACTGAGATTAATGTTCTGTGTACTGGATGATTGCAATTAAAATAATTTATTGTTGAGTTAAGGCCTTTTAAAAGTACCATAATCAAACACCGAATCAATAAAAATCTGGTTGAGGGAATCATATTAAATAAGCACTGAGTAAATAGGTTCAGTATATTCTCAGCTGATATATTAATATCAAATTAGATCAAATATTTTGCACACTTTGTAATTTTTCTTTCCAAGTGATTAATATCAATTAAATCGTATTTATAGCACACCTTTCCTATTCCCCATATGTTCTCCTGTGTTCTAGAACTGATGATTTACTTTTGAAATGCAGTCACTATGGTTAACTGAGAGTCAAAATACACTCAGCAGGTTCCCCCTAAAGATAATGTGATATAAGCAGATCATTTGTTTCGCTGATATTGACTGAGAATGCAGTATTAGCTAGGTCACTGGAAGACTCTACTTCTTTGTGAAATAAAAATATAAGATCTATTCAGTCCAGTCGAGGGGGCAGGGAGGCGTAAGCCATTTAATTCCTTGGGTACTTCTCAGAGGTGGGAGTACTACCAATGACAGGCGATGAATATTGTGACTAGTGTACTTTGGACTGTCTTTGAAGATAGGTCATGAATTAATTGAAATTTAGTGTTAAGTAGCTGAGGATTATATATAGTCCTTTATTACAACCACCGAAAATACAATACTCTTTGAAAAGAAGTGTGCAGAGGGGAAGAATTGACATTGCTCCCAAATATCTCTGTGTTTAGCATCTCCAATGGTGAAGACTGGTGAGCAGTTGACTTTGGAACACTATATATTGGTCTAGTTCCTTAAATTTCTGGAATTTAGACCGTAAGACCATAAGACATAGGAGCAGAAAATAGGCCTTTTGGCTCATTGAGTCTGCTCTGCCATTCAATCATGGCTGATCCTTTTTTTCCTCCTCAACCCCAGTTCCTGGCCTTCTCCCTGTTACCTATGATGCCATGTCCAATCAAGAATCTATCAATCTCTGCCTTAAATACACCCAATGACCTGGCCTCCACAGCTGTATGTGGCAACAAATTCCACAAAATCACCATCCTCTGGCTAAAGAAATTTCTTCACATCTCTGTTTTAAATGTATGCCCCTGTATCCTGAGGCTGTGCCCTCTTGTCCTGGACTCTCCCGCCATGGGAAACATCCTTTCCACATCTACTTCATCTAGGTCTTTCAACGTTCGAAAGGCTTCAATATGAGACCCCCCCCCGCCACCCCATCCTTCAGACCAGAGCCATCAAACATTCCTCATATGATAACCCTTTCATTCCTGGAATAATCCTTGTCAACCTTCTCTGGACGCTCTCCAATGCCAGCACATCTCTTCTAAAATGAGGAGCCCAAAACTGTTCACAATACTCAAGGTGAGGCCTCACAAGTGCCTTATAAAGCCTCAGCATTACATCCCTGCTCTTGTATTCTAGTCCTCTTGAAATGAATGCAAACATTGCATTTACCTTCCTCACCACCGACTCAACCTGCAGGTTAACCTTTAGGGTGTTCTGCACAAGGACTCCCATGTCCCTTTGCATCTCAGATTATTGGATTTTCTCCCCATTTAGAAAATAGTTCACACATTTGTTTCTACTACCAAAGTGCTTGACCATGCATTTTCCAACATTATATTTCATTTGCCACGTTCCTGCCCATTCTCCCAATCTGTCTAGGTCCTTCTGCATCCTACCTGTTTCCTCAACACTACCTGCCTCTGCACCAATCTTCATTATCATCTGCAAACTTGGCAATAAAGCCATCTATTCCATCATCTAAATCATTTATATACAGCATAAAAAGAAGTGGTCCCAACACTGACCCCTGTGGAACACCACTAGTCACTGGCAGCCAACTAGACAAGAATCCTTTTATACCCACAAGGATTCTTTTATTCCCACTCACTGCCTTCTTCCGATCAGCCAATGCTCTAACCATGTTAGTAACCTTCCTGTAATACCACAGACTTTTAACTTGGCAACAGCCTCATGTGTGGCACCTTGTCAAAGGCCTTCTGAAAGTCCAAACATACAACATCCACTCCATCCCCTTGTAATCTCCTCAAAGAATTCCATCAGGTTTGTGAACAAAGTTTTCCCTGAAGGAAACCATGCTGACTTTGTCCTATCTTGTCCTGTGTCAACAAGTACTCCATCACCTCATCCTTAACAATTGAATTTAACATCTTCTCAACCAGTGAGGTCAGGCTAACTGGTCTATAACTTCTTTTCTGCTGCCTTCCTCCTTTCCTAAAGAGTGGAGTGACATTTGCAATATTCCAATCCTCTGGCACCAAGCCAGAACCCAGTGATTTTTGAAAGATCATTGCTAATGCTGCCACAATCTGTAATGCTACCACTTTCAGAACCCTAGGGTGCAGTTCATCTGGTCAGGGTGACTTATGTACCTTTAGGTCTTTCAGCTTTTTGAGCACCTTCTCCCTTGTAATAGTAACTGCACCCACTTCTCTTCCTTCACACACTATAACATCTGGCACACTGCTCGTGTCTCCACAGTGAAGACTGATGCAAAATACTCATTTAGTTCATCAGCCATCTCCTTGTCCCCTGTTACTATTTCTCCTGCCTCATTTTCTAGTAGTCCTATATCCACTTTCTAGTAGTCCTATATCCACTCTCATCTCTCTTTTATTTTTTACATACTTGAGAAAGCTTTTACTATCCACTTTGATATTACTTGCTAGTTTGCTTTCATATTTCATCTTTTCCCTTCTAATGATTCTTTAGGTTGCTCTCTGTAGGCTTTTTAAAACTTCCCAATCCTCTATCTTCCCACTAACTTTTGCTTTGTTGTAGGCCCTCTCTTTTGTTTTTACTGCCATTGCTGCTCTGCTAACATGTCTGCCAGCAGTTCCTTCAAATTTACTTTGGCCAACTCCTCTCTCATACCACTGTAATTTCCCTTACTCTACTGAAATACTGCTACGCCAGACGTTACTTTCTCCCTATCAAATTTCAAGTTGAACTCAATCATACTGTGATCACTGGTTCCTAAGAGCTCTTTTACCTTAAGCTCCCTAATTGCCTCCAGTTCATTACATACCACCCAATCCAGTATAACTGATCCACTAGTAGGTTCAATGACAAACTGCTCTAAAGAGCCATCTCTTATGAATTCAACAAACTCTTCAATCTGTTGTTGCTCTCAGCTCTTCAATCCACCTGTCTACCTGAAATAAACACGGATCATTAAATTGAAACTCAAAAAGAATCATCAAAATCAGCAATCGTTCTTTCTTTTTTATTTATGATTTTTTGTACAAATTGAAGACTATTCACCCTAAAACTATCAGCAGATATTCTGATAATTACACCTCGCTTGCTTTTGTTAGTCAGATTCCCAGACAATGGAGAGTCAGAAGTAAGAAAATGGTGTTTTGTTACAACATTGGGAATACCTCATAGGACCTACGTAAATACCATCAAGGACACACCTCTTGCCATGACAATATGCTTCCTGAAATAGCAACTCAATTAATTTTCCAGTGGCTATATTAACAATGTAAGATAGTAATAAAAATAATTTTTAAATGAGGTGCATGCCTATATATGATCATATCATATGCACTCTTTTGATCAATTACAAAATAGCATTTCAGTATTATTTGCTTTTTTGTTATTCTATTGCAGATTAATGCAAGAAGAGAAATAGTGAGAACTTAAAAGTACAATATCGGATATTACTAGTCCACAATTGAACATAAAATTTATAAATAATGTTACTTGCTATTTGCTACTTGTAAAACCACAAATATTTTCATAATTAGCAGAAATGGCTGTTGCTGATGTTTCTTATTTTAATCTTTAGAAGGATCTTAAAATTATTTAAAATGTTGTCTTTCTTTTGCAGCCTGACGCCGCTGCCAATGTATTTGGGAAATACAGTCAAGGTGTATTACCTGTTTCCCCACAACTTGTGGAATCAGAAATATTTGCTGCAGCAATCATAGAAGAGATAATACAATTTAAAGAAGACAAAAGTGTAATTGCTGTGGATTCTGGAAGTGAGGTAGTAATGAAGCAAAATGCAAATTCATCAGATATTCAAGGTCTGAGTGAAAGTAATAACATAGATGGCAAAATAGAAGACAATGTGGAAACTACTTGTGCACAGTCAAAATCTGAATATTCGAAGATTATGATAGACGTGGAAATGGATCCACTTTGCACAAAACAGAAGTGCGTAAGCAGCTATTCCGATGAAGGTGTGTATTCAGGCAATGAAACTGACAGTTCTAGTAATGAATCTAATAACCTGTGGGAATTTCAAAAACATACACTCATGCAGTTAATCCAATTTGATGAAGCCAATTCAAGTTCTATTATTTCTTCAGAGGGTTTCTCTGAATCTCATGAACAAGAAAGCAAAGTCTTCTTCAATGGCAATGATGAAGGAGTAGATTTTTGTTACTTGGAACAGACTTCATTCGAGGACGTTGCTAACAGTAACATAGAAGGACACACTGTGCAAGAGCTGCCACTTCTGGAAAAATGTTTATCTCTGGACTTTCAGAATCCATCTGAAATTTATTCAATATCTTACCTGAATTCATTATTGAAATTCAGCCTGAATGGAGATCACCCTCCTCAGAGGGCACTCAGGTCATATATGCCTCAGTTTCAAACAGACTTCTAAGCACTGAAAAGCAAGCAATATTGATGACCAAATATCATCTAGCCATCTTAAAGGTTAGCCTGCAATTGACTGATGTTTTTGACTATGTATACATTACATTGTATCATTTTGTGTTGTTTAAATCCATTCCAAACCCAGGACGAGTGTGTTCATGAATAATGGCCTTATGTGTACTGAGCATTTCATTCTTGCACCCTATTAATTTGATTAGCTAATAATATTAGAAAGGATGGTAAGACAGTGCAATAAATTCAAAAAGCCATAAAAGATTAATTATTAATCAGTATTTATTGATAAGGTATTGAATTAAGTTCTATGGCTTTAAAAATCACAAATTAAGGCATAATATTTTGGAAGTGGATGGGATTTCAACGAGGTTAGAATGCCCAAAATAGAAAGTACATACAGGGTACCACTTAAATTTCAGACGCATGACATTAGTATAAGTACAAAGTAGAGAGTAAAGTTTAAAGGACTGAGGTGGTCTCTAGATTAAATTCTATGCCTTGATATCATTAAGTACCTTGATAACTTCAACGGTTTGAGTGTTACATTGGCATAAAGTGAGTACTCTGATGAATCTGATATGATTCCATGAGTGCATTAGAATGCATAGAACTCTGAGCCTGTACTGTCAACCTATTAAATAAATGCTGATACGACTTCTACTTTACATCATACACAAATAGAGGCTCTCATTGACGCATCAGTATCTTTTTATACAAAGAATAAATAAATTCAAAATATTCATTCTACTAACCAATGTCATGTACCATTACTTAATGCTGAATTCACCATTATTCCTTCAAGAAGCTTAGCACATATTTTTTTGAGCCTTGATTAAACTTGATGTCTTGAGGGCTTTGTTCAGTGTTAGCCTGGATGCCATTTACTTACTGTGCAGGGGCTTATATGTTTGGTGCCAATATGATGGTAACAAGTTTAATGCATGAACCTTGATATGATCTCCAAACACTAAGGGTCCACACTTTGTTTCTGGACTACAGAAATAAAAAATCAGCCAAAGTCCATGTAAAGAATCGTTGATTTATGTTGAAAGTCATTGAATCTTTACAGGAGTCTATTTTCCGGCATAAAACCAGGAAAGCAGATTCTTTTCTGAAGTAAATGGGATACTTTTTATCCAGAGAATAGTTGGAGATTAGTCTTTAAGCTGGTAACAGTGTGTGAAATTGGAATTAATTTATTATTGTCATATGGACTGAGATACAGTGAAAAACATTTTGCAAGTCATCATGTGCATCATTTCAACAGACAAATACATTGAAGACAAGGGAAACACAGCAGAGAAGGAAGAACATAGTGTTACAGAGAAAGTGCAGTGCAGTAATGGGGTAGGTTGTGAATTCCTTAATGATGGATGCAACCTTTTGAAGATGTCCTTGTTGGTGGGAAGGCTTGTGCCCATGGTGGAGATGGCTGAGTCTACAAGCCTCAGTAGCTTTTCTTGTTTCTATGCATTGGCGCCTCCATGCAAAGCAGTGATGCAACCAGTCAGAATGCTCCCCTTGGTAGAAATTTGCAAGTGGGGTATGCTGAATCTCCTTTGTTTTCTGAGGAAGTAGAGTGCAGGTGTGTTTTTTTTTGCCCTATGTGGTTGGGCACCAACAGACCATTGGTGATATTTACAGCAAGGAACTTGACCATCATCATTGATAATTACAGGAACATGTGCTCCACCCTGCCTCCTGCAGCTCTTGTTTTGCTGATATTGAGAGAAAGTTTGTTTTCCATGACAACATGTTCATAGGTTTTCTATTTCTTACCTGATTCAGCTGAAGCAGGTAAGTGCCAGCCATGTTTCGATGTGTCAGATCCCTTCAATAAGTAACTTTCACTTTAAATTCATCTCCTTTAGTTTCAATGACCTGGGTGTTTGCTGGGACTACACTGGGGAGGTAGGGACTTGATTCTGGTTTACTTGTTATTTGAGATCTGGTCTACTATGGTGAACTTGTAGAATCTGGCCACTGCATAGGAAATAAAGTAGGGAGGAGAGGACTCAACCTTGTGGGTCACCAATACTGAGGACAGTCATGGATGAGGCATTGCTGTCTATGCTTATCTGCGAACAAATGCAATCTTCTACCTGCTTCTGCAGTAATAAATAGGCCAAGGTTATCTGGGAAGTTGGAGATGATGTGACCATGACTAGCCTATTGAATCATGTAATGATGTTATCTGAATTGCTATGTTAGTGATTAATGAAGTGAAACACTCCCTGTTATCCTCCTCTTCCTTCAATCATTACAAACCACACTTACATAACATGGGCAAAATAACAACGATAGAGAAAGGATAGGAAAGGAGCATTTTCCATTTGAAGTATACATTGATTTACACTACTATTAATGTGCCTTTTGCAAAATTATACCATTTGAAAGAAATATATAGATATGAAATATTCCTTCATACATTTTAATGCTGAAAATATTTACATGCTAAAGTTTATTTTTTCACTAAATGAGGCTTGCAGTTGAAAATGTGGAAATGTAAAATTGTCCCTTATATCAAGGATTGGAATGTTTTGCATTTTGTGATTTTTTTAATTCTACATATAGTTTAGCATCTTTGTTATGTGTGTGGTGCTAAATGTTATAACTTACAACAAATTGTATATATTTGCATTTAATAACCTGTTTGGTTCATAAAAACATAAGAAATAAAACCAGAACTAGGCCACTCCACCTTTGTGCCTGGTTTACCATTCAAAAAGGTCATGGCTGCAGTTTTTGAATAAAAGTATCTCAACTCTCCTAAACTAACCCCACATTCCATGCTTCTCTTGCAATCCATGACACAGCGTTATCAAAGTCAGTGTTCCATCTATCCTTTTGCTGTACTCTATGGGTTAAATATTGATGAGTCATCTTCATCTCAAGTATCATTTTGTTTGGAAGAGCTGTGAATTATTTTTAGTTTGCAGGTGATGGATAGAGTGGCCTTTTGACCCACTCTTATATAACCAATATGCTTTTGTGTTTTTGTGGAAAAATATTATTTTTCTTCTCCATGTCTGTTTTAGTCATCTAACTATACTTCAAAATTTCCAGTTGGGAGATCAGTGTAAGAGATTCTAGATTGAAAGTCCATAATACCTATAAGAAAGGAGTTACTCCTCCTTTCCCCACCTTCTTACTCTGACTTCTCCCCTTCACTTCCATCCGCATGAAGGGTCTCGGCCTGAAATGTCGACAGCTTGCTCTTTACCATAGATGTTGCCTGGCCTACTGAGTTCCTCCAGCATTTTGTGTATGTTGCTTTGGATTTCCAGCATCTGCAGATTTTCTCATGTTTGTGATACCAGATTTTGAAAAATTTGTTTTAATAACAATTTTGTTACTTAGTATCGCAAAGGCGTTTCTTTGCTATAAAGGACAGGGGCATAGACGGTGAATATTTAGAGTCACTAGTTTTATATTTCTGTCACTGCTGCTCTACCCTTCAAACCATAATTATTTACAGTGGCCATCTAACCCTCACATATATTAGTGGTCAACAGCTCAAGCACCTTCTTGCCTGTGTTTCTTATTTTCATGGCAGTTTGTTATAAGACCATAAGACATAGGAGCAGAATTAGGCCATTTCATCATGGCTGATCCTGGATCCCACTCAACCCATACACCTGCCTTCTCCCTATATGCTTTGATGTCCTGACCAATCAGCAAACCATCAACTTCCGCTTAAATATACCCCTGGAGTTGGACACCACCGCAGTCTGTGGCAGAATATTCCACAGATTCATTATTCTCTGGCTAAAAAAACTCCTCCTTACCTCTGTTCTAAAAGGCCACCCCTCAATTTTGAGGTTGTGCCCTTGAGTTCTGGATAACCCCACCACAGGATACTCCTACCATAGGAAACATCCTCCCCAGATCCATCCTATCTAGCCCTTTCAACATTCAGTAGGTTTCAGCGAGATCCCCCCCATTCTTCTAAATTTCAGTGAGTACAGGTCCAAAGCTGCCAAACACTCCCCATATGTTAACCCCTTCATTCCTGGAATCATCCTCATGAACCTCCTCTGGATTCTTTCCAATGACAACACATCCTTTCTGAGATATGGGGCTCAAAATTGTTGACAATACTCCCAAGTGCGGCCCGACTAGTGTCTTACAGAGGCTCAGTATTATCTCCTTGCTTTCATATTCTATTCCCCTTGGAAAAATGCCAACATTGATTTTGCCTTCTCTAAAGCAGACTTCACCTGTAAGTTAACATCCTGGGAGTCTTGCACGAGGATTCCTAAGCCCCTCTGCACCTCTGATGTTTGAACATTCTCTTCATTTAGATAATAGTCCGCACTTTTGTTCCTTATACCAAAATGCATTATCGTAGATTTCCCAATACTGTATTCCATCTGCCACCTTTTTGCCTATTCTTCCAATTTGTCTAACTTCTGCTGTAATTGCATTGCTTCATCAGCACTACCTATCCCTCCACCTATCTTTGTGTCATCCACAAACATTTCCAAAAAGCCTTTAATTCCATTATCCAAATCATTGATGAACAATGTGAAAAGGTCCCACTACTGACTCTTGTGGAACACCACTAGTCACAGGCAGCCAACCAGAAGAGGCTGCCTTTATTCCCACTTGCTGCCTCCTGCCTATCAGCCATTCCTCTATCCACACCAGTATCTTTCCTGTAACACTTTTGTTGAGCAGCCTTATGCGTGGCACCTTATCAAATGTCTTCTGAAAATCCAAGTAAATGACATTCACTGCCTTTCCGTTATCCACCCTGATTGCTAATTCCTTGATGAACTCTAAACAGATTTTCAGGCAAGCTTTCCCTATTTCCCTTTACGGAAACCATGCTGACTTTGACCTATTTTATCATTAGTATCCATGTACCCCAAAAGCTCATCCTTAATAATAGACACCAACACTTTCCCAACCACTGAGGTTAGGCTAACTGACCTACAATTTCCTTTCTTTTGCCTTCCTTGCTTCTTAAAGAGCGGAGTGGCATTTGCAATATTCCAAATTCTTGAAAGATCATGACCAATACATCTGTTATCTCTTCAGCAACCTCTTTAGGGACTCTGGGATGTAGTCCACCTTGTCTAGGTGACTTATCCACCTTAAGACCTTCGAGCCAGCCTAGCACTTTTTCCTTTGTAATAGCGATGCACTCACTTCTGCTCCCTGACACTCACAGTCCTCTGGCACACTGCTAGTGTCTTCCACAGTGAAGACTGATGCAAAATACCCATTAAGTCCATCTGCCATTTCTTTGTCCCACATTACTAGCTCACCAGCAACATTTTCCAGTGGTCCAATATCAACTCTCACCTCCCTTTTACTCTTTATATAACTGAAAAAACTTTTACTATCCTACTTTATATTATTAGCTAGTTTGCTCTCTTTTTTCATCTTTTCCCTTCTTATAGCTTTTTAGTTGCCCTTTGTTGGATTTTAAAAGCTTCCCAATCATCCAATTTCCCACTCATTTTTGCTACCTTATATGCCCCTTCCTTGGCTTTTATGCAGTCCTTAACTTCCCTTGTCAGCCAAGGTTGCCTACCCCTTTCAGTTGAGAATTTCTTCTTCTGTGAGACATATCTACCCTGCACCTTGTGAGCTATTCCTAGAAACTTGAGCCATCTCTACTCTGCTGTCATCCCCACCAGTATTCTCCTCTAATTCACCTGGGCAAGTTTCTCTCCCATGCCTCTGTAATTCCCTTTATTCCTTTGCAATACTGTTACATGTGTCTTATGCTTCTCCCTCTCAAATTGCAGTATAAATTCAATCATATTATGATCACTGCCTCCTGAAGGTTCCTTTACATTAAACTCCCTAATGAGATCTGGGTTATGCATCATGCCCAATCTGAGATAACCTTTCCCTGAGTAGGCTCAAGCACAAGCTGCTCTAAAAAGCTTTCTCATAGGCATTCAACAAATTCCCTCCCTTGTGATCCAACACCAACCTGATTTTCCCAATCCCCTTGCATATTGAAGTCTCCCATTACAATTGTGTCATTACCCTTATTACATACCTTTTCCAGCTCCCTTTGCAATCTCAATCCTACATCTTGGCTACTATTTGGAGGCCTATATATGATTCCAATAATGTTTTTTTTTTAACCCTCACAGTTTCTTAACTCCATCCACAAAGATTCAACATTCTCTGACCCTGTATCACCTCTTTCTAAAGATGTAATCCCATCTCTTACCAACGGAGCCTCATCACTGCCTATGCCTTCCTGCATGCCCTTTCAATACAAAGTATATCCTTTGATGTTAAGCTTCCAAAAATGGTCTTCTTTCAGCCATGACTCAGTGATGCCCACAATGACATACCAACCAATCTCTAATTGTGCCATGAGTTTGTCCACTTTATTCAGAATGCTACATGTATTTAAATACAGCACCTTCAGTCCTACATTCTTCACCCTTTCGAACATTGCCTCTGTGGTACAATTTAACTCTTTCCTCTGTTTGCATTTGTACCCAGTCATTGGTTTATCCTTCCTTACATTCATGTTACATCATCTATTTTTAACCTGCTGGCTCATCCTCAGCTCTATCATACTGGTTCCCACCCCCTTGCCATATTAGTTTAAGCCACTTCCAACAGTTCTTGTAAACCTGCCCGTAAGAATATTGTTCCCTGTTGGATTCAAGTGAAACATGTCACTTGGTACAGGTCACACCTGTCCCAGAAGAGGTCCCAATTATTCAGAAATCTGAATGTCTGCCCCTGCTCCAATTCTTCAGGCACGCATGTATCTTCCACCTCATTCTATTCCTATCCTCACTGTCACGTGGCCCAGGAGCAATCCCGAGGTTACTACCCTTGAGGTCCTGCTTCTCAGCTTCCTTCCTAACTCCTTGTACTCCTTCCTTTTTTTTTTAACCTACGTCAGTGGTAACAAAAAGTACCACGACTTCTCGCTGCTCACTCCCACTTTTTGGGATATTGAGGACGCATTCAGAAACATCACGGACCCTGGCACCTGGGAGGCAAACTACCATTCCTGTTTCTTTTTTGCCCTTGAGCAGGAGCTCCCAATTTGTTATAATGTTATGGACCAATACCATTAAGCAAGGGGCCCAGGGTGGGAACCTTTGCCCTTGGGGAAAGTTATTTTATGATGTTATTTATTCAGCAGCAGGCTTTCAATTCACAACCTTTCCTTATATGTGTGGAACCACTGTTTTACAAAACAAATAGTACTTTTTTTTTCAGAAGTCTGCTTGTAGCTAATTTGCAAAATAAAATTGAAGCTAATAAGGAAAGACTGTGGAACATGTTTGAAATTAAGTTTCTAAAAAGGAAATCAATTTGTCTAGTATATAATGTGTGAGAAAAAAAATCTAATCATCACTAATGTGAATGCATGTTTTAAATGTGTAAATTTTACTTTGTAAACTGTTTTGAAGACCGCAGTAATTTATGTATAAAAGTGATAGATGCTGGTGTTGAGCTGTATTGACAGTGGGGAGCAATACAGCAAACTAAGGAAAAGCTTCAGTAGCTTGAACTATTAATGAATGTGAGTGTTGCAACGATTTGTTTTATCTACTTTTCAATGTAGTGTCTAGGCTGACTGTATTTGAAGTTATGGGATCAAATCTCTATGATTCCATCTGAAACTGGGATAAGTTGCAGCAGACAATAGAGTAAAATCAGGCAGCAAGTCCTTCCCAATCCTGACTTTATTTCCACAAACTGATGAAGGACAAAGTGGGGCTATAGCTTTTCTTTTCTTTTTATTTTGGCATGTGCCTGCGTGCGTGCGAGTCTGTGTGCGTGCGTCTGTGTGTGCATGCGTGCATCTGTGATGATGTCATTTTCATGGCTTTTACAAGGCGCGGAGCGAGAAAGAGACCGTGTGGCACACCACTCCTCACACAGACATTTTTGCAGTACTTTTCCCTTTATTTTACGAGGTTGAGTTGTGATCTCGACACTCAACCCTGCACGGATGGAAAGCGTACTCGGGAGCGGGCCCGACTGGTTTTGAACTCGGGAACCTCCGCTCCCAAGTCTGGAGCCGATACCATTGAACCACCAGCCGGCCCGGGCTATAGCTTTTCAATTGATATATATTCCCAACCCTCATTCTCACCATTATTCCTAGACACCATTATTCTTACCAGTCTTAAAATTTGAACATTTGTAACTGACGCAAAAGGGAAAAGAGAACTTCCTTCCCTCCAATTTTGGCCCAAGTCAGAAAATATCCAAAGTTCATTTGATGTGGCAACCATACCTCAAAAGTATTGTAAAGAATGATATTGAAAATGTATAAGACTGAAAAGTAAGAACAATCACTGAGAGTGGAAAGAGAGAGGAACAATATTTGGACTTTTGAATTTAATACTATGGGAGCTCATTCATATGTAGGGGTACCCATAAGTTGGGTGATTGTAACCCAGAGATCGCCTGTTCTTCTTTCCACTGTGTCTATAAGAACTCTAGTGCAAATTCAAAGTCTATGTTATGCCATTCTTCAACATCCCAAGTGAGCTTTCATTAGTAGTGCCTACTCAACCTCATCCAAAACATATTGCACTTCCCCTTCAAGAGAAACATACTGGCCTTAAGCAGAGCAGACTACATTTAACCTCCAGTATCCACTCATGATACTGCTACCTCCACCCCAACTGAAACAACAAAATGATGAAGAGACATCATGCACTCATCATTATAAAGTTGGCACATTTTCTGCATTTGACTGAACAGGGGTGGTTTATTCACAGAGCAGGATTGCTACACCGGCTTTTGGAATATATTGAAAGTTGGCCATCTAATTTCTACGACTTTTACTTTTGTTTTTACACGTAGTATTTGCTGCACAAGAAAACAGTCTCAGTAGAATTGAGCTGACATTAAATTGAATTGTTATATGATTTAGTAGTAACCTGAAGAACTTTGGTTTCTGCTCGGATGATCATCTATCGTCACGTGATGGAATAAAAGTAGCTGAATGACGGAACGAGCTTCATCTAAAGTCGTATGAACTCAGGAGAGGTAAATAAACTTTGTTCTGCATTCTTTGGTTCTTGGACTCCCATCATCTAAGGGTCTGAAGTAAAGGAAACCTGTAGATAAATAAAATATTTGAAATTAAGCCAGTTCAAGGCTTGGACATATCACAATTCACCAAAGCCTTAAAAGGCAGAAACAACTAATTCTGGAGATTCTGGATCGTAACTGCAATTTATTATTAATAGATTATGCGTAAAGGATTCATAACTTGTTTACCAGCCTGGCACACATGAAATTAGACTCACTCCTAAAAAAATAAATATTCACAGTAAATTTGAACAATATGCAAGCAATGGAAAGCTGGCATTGTCAAGCCTGATAAAATTGATTGTTGCATGTTTTCACTTGTGATAACATAAACTAAAAAAACATGATGAAGTGATGAAATTACAGTCTTGCATCAGGGAAACTGCCTCAAGCATGGAAAAATGTTGGATGGGACTAATATTTGAAACTCTACCAATAGTACCATTGCACAAAAAGAGGGACCAAGAGGTAGCATAAAACTGAATGGGAATTGATCCAGGAGGGAACATGTTTGCTTTCAGATGCCTTGAGCATTATGGGGACATTTGGATGGAAACTGCAATGTAATTCAAGTAATTTCAGATAAATGTAAGAGAATGTGATTCTTTTGAGTTTTTGGGACATGGACATCACAATTAAGACTTTCCCTGTGAAGATAGTGAAGTTAGTTTATGATGAAAGCACTCTTACACTCCTGCTGGTTGCCAAGTTGGAATTTTCAGGATCTAAAGCTGCTGGTGATGAAGGACGAGCAATATACTTCCATGTCAAGATGACAAGTGGCTTTGTGTTTACCATATTGTCCTTCTTGGTGCCAGAGACTGCTGGTTTTGAGGTTGTGGTTGGAACAGCTGGGCGAGTACCTGCAGTTCAGATTATAAATAGCACACACTGCATCCACTGTGTACCAGTGATGGAAAGAATGCAATGGATGAAATGGCAAAGAAGTTACTTTGTCCTGGGTAGTTTTTCAATTGCTGTTGGAACGCCAGTCGCTCAGGCAGGCAAGCAGAAATTATTCCATCACATCCCCTACTTTGTTCCATAAAGAAGAAAAAGCTTTCAGGTGTCATGAAGGTAGTCATTTCTTGCAGATTCCCCAGATTTGCTCTTGTAGCTTCCATATGTATGTGGCTGGTTCCATAAAGCTTTAGTCAGTGTAGTCCCATGATATCAATAGTGAGGGACTTCATAATGGTAAAGCCATTGAACATTCATGGATGGCTGGGAAGATGGGGTATATTTTAAAACTCCAATCCAGGAATAAAACTGGCATTATTGATCAGTTGCCTATGAGAAAATTCATTTTAGAAATCAGAAACTTGCTCAGTTTTATGCTTGCATACCAAGTTGAAAAGCTTGTCTGGTTCCTGAAAGTTTTGTGCACAGTTTTGGCCTGCTTACCAAAAGGAAACAGGGGAATTGGAGGCTGTACAAAGGAGATTCATTGAACTAACTTCTGGGATGAGAAGGTTGACCTACAAAGAGAGACTAAATGTTTGGGCTCGTATTCCTTGAAATTTAAAAGAATGAGCAATGACCTTATTCAAACATTAAAAAAAAACCTAAAGGGTTTCTCAGGGTAGGTGTTGGGATGTTTTCACTGCTGGGAGAGTTTTGAACAAGGAAACATAACTACAAGGTGCCAGTTATTTTAAACTGAGATACACCACCCTCAGCAAGAAGACATTTCTATGTCTCTCTGGAAATTTTGGTTCCACTGGGTGGTGAAATCTGGATCATTAGAAGAATTTAAGGAGGAGGTGAATATATACTCAATAGTTTGAGGAACAGAAGGGTAGCAGTCAGCATGGATAGGACTGATGGCCCACCCAGTTCCTATTTTGTGATATTCTTTTGTTCAAAACCAGTTTGAGATTAACATAACATTTGTGATTTATGCTACTTTGATTTATCAGACAACTTATGATATCCTTGTAAATGTATCTTTACCTTTTGCAAATTATCACCTGTAATCTTATATTGCAGATAACTATACGTGGAAAATGATAGGACTACATGATGCAATTACTTTGCTAAATAAAGCAAGCAGAATATAGAAAATAAGATTGAAGAAGGGTTAGAAAGACATTTTCATTTACACTTGTTTGGAATTGGCAGTAATATATTCAGTGATAACATTAAATATTGGAGACATGAAAGGAATGAATAGAGAGAGCACTGAATTGAATGCCCATTGGTTGCCTGGTCTAGTTTGAAAATGATGTTTAGCAGCCACCCAAATTACAGGTCTGTGTGTTATTGGCTGGAAATGTTCAAAGCCAGAGTGTGAAGTCAAAGAGTTATCCTTATATAGCTGTGTTGTATAAAATTATCACTTGTATCTTCCAATGCAAAATGACAGGTACTTTACATAATACGCAGTAACTAGGGAAATGAAATTCATGAATTGACAGCAAGATATGCATTCACTGATATTTTTGCGTCATCACAGTTTACAATTCTTACCCATGCAGTTTTATCCTCCAAAAATTGTCACTGCAGAATTAGTATCTTGGTTAAACTCTTATCTTTCTCTTTTTCATCAAAATTAAATGCTACAATGCTGTACATCAGATTATATATTATTACACTTACTTAAAATAAATATTGCTGTTTCCTCCCCATTTTGAAATTATTTCAGCCTGAATTGTGGCTTACTGCCTTATTCTGTCACCACAAAAGTTGAAAATGAAATGAATATGTTTAGGAAGTAAAAAAATGAGCAAGACAAATATAAATTAAATGGAACAATCTTCAAGTAGACACACATAAGGTCAAAGAAGCTCTGTGGATTCATGTGCATTAAACGTTTAGCATGAATAAAGCTGTTTAAAAAAGGACAGAAAATTCTAATTAGAGAACAAATATAAGGAAGTTCTGGTAAACTTTTCCAAGTGGTTAGTTGGCCTCACACTTCAGAACAGACAGCAAGATCTTTGCAATGGTGTAGAGAAGGTGTATTAAAAAATTACCAGGGATATGGGGCTTAATCGAGATACGAGAAAAGATCGAGATTTTCTTCGAGGAACAAGGGGTGACTAAGGGTAAATTTAATATTGTGGGTTGTTTTGAATGAAAGTTGGGAAACAGAAAGTACACATTTAAGATAACTGGTCAATAATCTTGAAGGGTGATAAGTGAACCAAACTGCACTGCCTGAAACTGTTTTATATGTACTTAAAAAAGGAGCATTTCTAAAATGATCGGAAAGATGGTTGATGGAACAAAATGGTTTCTTCTTTCAAAGAGTTGGCTTGGGCTTGATGGACAGAGTACATTTCTATGTTGTGTGCTTCTATAGGCTATACATTTCATTGCACATTAGTCAAAAAGCTGGCATTGTGTCAATGAAAAACTTATCAGCTAGACCAGCACTTGTTCTTTGAGCTGACATTAGTTGTTAAAAAGTATAATTTTGTGTGAGAAATTGATGTAGCCTTGTACCCTTTTTCTAGCAACTATCCATCATATGATGTCAAAGTTCACATTCAAAGTGCAGTTATTATCAAAGTGTGTTAAAATTATACAACATTGAGATTTGTCTTTTTACAGGCATCCACAAAACAAGGAGACCCAAAAGACACCTTTTAAAAAAAGACTGAAACACCGGATGTGCAGAGCAAGAAAACAAATCATGCAAACAATAAAAGCAAGCAAATAGCATTCAGAACTGAGGTTCTGAAAGAGAGTACATCTACAGACCCTTAGCTCAGAGTAGAGCCAAGTAAGCTGAGCCAAGCTGAGTCAAGCCAGCTCAACAGTAAACTGATGCCCAAAATCCATTTCCAACATGAGTTTCAAGTACGGTATTCTAAAATATAACTAATCCCATTGTGGTACAGAAACATGAAGCTTTTAATTATCCTGAAGTCTCAAACTGAGTTATTTAACGAATGAAGAACTTTACTACAGCTTTCATAGGCTGGTGTTGCACAGCTAGCCACCAAACCAGCCTCAGATGTACCAACACAGAATGGAAACCCAGTCACCACATCAGCAGGTGGTTTCAGCAGATATTCCTTCAACCTCAAATAGCCAGAGGTGTCAGAGCAAATCTGGCTGAAAAAGGTAAGTGGTTTTGTATTCATCCCATCAAAAATGAATAACAGTTGAGAAAGGCAATTGGCAAAGCTGTTAGAATTTATGACTGGAATTTTCCAGGGAGCTATATATAAGGGCAATGAATACCCTCATTGAATACCAGAATTTATGGGAGCCATGCACTGCATCCAAATGCCATTTCCAGATGTGAACAGAAAGGTTGTATTTATCTAAAGTAGAAGGCTCCCCACCTTCCAGCGCAAGAGATTCTTGAATTCTCCAATACTATGGTGAGCAGCAAATGGTCACATATGGTATATCTGAGCAGACCTCCCTGCAAGGATCCCAGTGCAGTGTTAATGAGTTGGAGTGACTCTGACATTCACTTTGAGATACATACATTTCTTGGGGCTTGCCTAGGACACAAATTAAGATTCCATGATCCTCATCACTTCCTCAGTGTAACAATGCATTGGATTCAGGGAGAGGTGATAAATATTAAGGTCAAGGTTTCAGGGTACTTGGAGACTTATGATAAAATAAGTCAAAGTCAGCAAGGTTTTTGTAAAGGGAAATCTTGCCTGACAAATCTGTTGGAATTCTTCAAGGATTAAAAGCAGGGTGGACAAAGGAGAGGCAGAGGATGTCATTTACTTGGATTTTTAGAAGGCAATTGATAATGTGCCTCACATGAGGCTGCTTAACTAGATATAATCCTATGGTGTTACAGGAAAGATACTGGCATGGATGAAGAAATGGCTGACAGCCAGGAGGCAGCGGGTGGGTATAAAAGGAGCCTTTTCTGGTTGGCTGCCAGTGACTAGTGGTGTTTCTCAGGAGTCAGTGTCGGGCCCACTATTTTTAGCATTGTTTGTTAATGATTTAGATAGTGGAATTGATGGCTCTGTGGCAAGATTTGCGGATGATATGAAGATAGGTGGAGGGATAGGTAGTGCTGAGGAAGCAATGCAATTGCAGCAGGACTTAGACAAATTAGTAGAATGGGCAAAAAAGTGGCAGATGGAATACAGTTTTGGGAAATATATGATAATACATTTTGGTAAAAGGAACAATAGCGCAGACTATTATCCAAATGGGGAGAAAATTCAAATATCAGAGGTGCAGAGCGACCTAGAAGTCCTCATGCAAGACTCCCAGAAAGTTAATTCATAGGTTGGGTCTGTGATAAAGAAGGCAAATGCGATGTTGGCATTTATTTCAAGGGGAATAAAGTATAAAAACAAAGAGACAATGCTGAAGCTTTATAAGATACTAGCCAAGCTGCACTTGGAGTATTGTCAACAGTTTTGGTCCTCATTTCTCAGAAAGGATGTATTGTCATTGGAGAGTGTCCAGAGGATATTCACGAGGATGATCCCTGGAATGAAGGGGTTAATGTATGAGGAGCATCTGGCAACTTTGGGCCTGTACTCACTGGAATTTAGAAGAATATGTGGTGATTTCATTGAATGCTACCGAATGGTGAAAGTACTAGATAAGGTGGATGTGGAGAGTATGTTTCCTTTGGTGGGGTATCCAGAACTTAAGGGCACAGCCTCAAAATTGAGGGGTGATATTTTAGAACAGAAGTAAGGAGGAATTTTTTTAGCTAAGGAGTGATGAATCTGTGGAATGCTCTGCCACAGACTGCAGTGGAGGTGAAGTCAGTGGGTATTTAAAGCAGGAGTTGATAGATTCCTGATTTGTCAGGGCATCAAAGGTTATGGTGAGAGGGCAGGTTTGTGGGGTTGAGTGGGATCTGGGATTAGCCATGATGAAATGGCAGAGTGGATTTGATGGGCTGAATGGCCTAATTCTCTCCTATGTCATGGTCTAATATCTGCTGTAGATCGCTGATCTGAGCATGGGATGAAGACGTCACAAGCTGTTTTGACATTGCTGCTAAGAGCAGGTGCACATGAGGCATTACCTGTCTGGCTGAAATCAATTTAGCAAGACAAGCAACAAAGCAGCATTGATGAAAATCCATACCACCATTTGACTACGCTCTATACCTCCTGAGACCCTGAACAACCAAATGCACACTTCAATTTGCTGTGTTGTATGCCACACTGAAATTGTTCTCTGGCAATTCACAAAAAATACAAATTTGATAGAATCAGTGCCCATGGTGTTGAATTGAATAGCCAAATTTGCTCTAATAAAACAGTGCAATTTCAGATTATAGTTTATTTTAGACAGACGTTTCCCTACTGCTTCTTTCAGATTATCAAATGTTACACATCAAAGGTGACTTTAATACATAATCTTTTGTTTCTTTACACAGTTATTAAAGCTCTGCCTCTTGGATTCAAACCTATACCATCTACAAAGGTAATGTAATGCAGCGGTGTTCTATAACTTTTCTGTTGAAATTATTTTCTTGAATGTACAACTTCTTCCCTTTGGCAATAAAAAATGGTGCTCATGTTTACCTTTACCTCAAATTAAAGCAGGAAAATATAGCCTGACTCTTTGACGGCATTATTGAAAAATGCATTGCTTGTTAAGGCCACCTACAGTTGACATGATAAAAAATTCCAGGTGTGATATCTGCGTAAGGGGTTTCGTCTTTTATGTTACTGTGTAGGCTAATCAAAATGGCTTCTTTGTTATGTTAACTGCTGAGAAAGTTCTCTCACCAGCTGCTTGTTTGGGTTATAGAGTGAGTTGTATTCAGTTGCTAACCAATTGGGATAGATGTTATTCTTTCTTGTGTGTCTGTAAGCTATTGTGATACGCGGGTTTTGGGCAGAAGGCACGATGGGGAGAGAGAGAGTGGACGCGATGCTGTGAGCTGGCCAACAGGGAGGACCATGAGCTGAACTCTGAGGTCCAGCGTCTTCAGTGAGGAGAGGAGATGAAGACAGACTTGTGTGGAGCATCTGGTCGACCACCGTGGTTGGTCCCAGGCGGCAGGTCGAGGTGGTCAGAGGGGATCGAATGTTGAGAAGAGGACCGTTACTAGAGCTCCAACTGTTTGTGCATGAAGAGGTTGAACTTTGATAAGTTTGGTGCCTTTTACTTTCCTTTTTTATCTTTATTAATTATATAGTTCCAGTGATATCTATAAATTGTAATCATTTAATCATATATGGTGTATTGTCTGTTATTTGGTGGGGTGGGGTACATCACACTGCATCCACACAAACTTGATTACCCAGTTTGGCGGGGCCAAAGGCTGCTCCCCCTAGACGACAGCGAGTTGAGCGACCCTGAGGCTTACCGGGGGGCTACATCTGTATTTTGATGAGTTAGCTGATGGCAGTTGAGAGAGGAATTACAATTCATCTCAGGTGTTTCTGTTTGGAAGAAATCACATAAATGCCTCTTCCTATTCCTGGTCCACTCTTGTAGGTATTAAGTGAAAAAAGTAAGTGAAGAAGGATGACAAAGTATCAGCAGCAATATCAATCAGAGTTACTCATCACTGCTTTGCAGAAGTCAAGAATAAATTCTGATAAGGGAACCATTGTTACAAAAAATTATGAAGATAAAATTTAGCATAATAAAAAGTGATGTTGTAAACAAGTTATCATCTATGAGGCATCTAAGAGCCAAAAATGGGCTCTGCAAATAATTATCTAAAATTTATTGAAATAAATACAAAGAAAGGAATACAAGGAATTGTTCACTTCTAACCTCCCTCAATTGCACTGTGTGTATTGTGCATCTCAATTTCAAATATCCATCTTAACTTTTCTATCTCTTAAAACATTGGTCCATGAAAATGAATTGTGCATCTTTCCGGGCCACACTTGAAAGGGCTATTGAACCTGAGATGTACTGATGGCAGACTGGAAGATATTTTTGTGGAGCCAGTGATATAATTAATGCTGTTAAAACTCCACCCCCACCCCATACAAACACATCAGAAATCACTTAAAGCACTTACTTGTTATTGTTACACACATAAAAGTTGCTGGTGAATGCAGCAGGCCAGGCAGTATCTCTAGGAAGAGGTGCTGCCTGGCCTGCTGCGTTCACCAGCAACTTTTGTGTGTGTTGCTTGAATTTCCAGCATCTGCAGAATTCCTGTTGTTTTTGTTACTTGTTATTATTTCTGTCTTGCTTAAGAATCAGAGTTTCAGTCCAGGCACATTCACTATTACTTGGCAGATAGTATGAACTTTGTGAATTGATAACCAACTACTCCCTTGCAGCCCAACAACTTGTTGACTATACCAGAGCTTATGTGGTCCATCTGTTACAAACAGTAATGACTGACCACAGTTAATCTAACAAACAGTTATTGATTGAGATTAGCATACTCCAATTGTTCAAGTGAAATGATGGCTGTTTTATAATTCTAGGTGTAATGGCTTCTCTGTAATGTTAACTAATGTAATGACTTCTCTGTAATGTTACCTGCTGAGGTAATGGTTTCTCTGTAGCAGAAATATTTGGGTTATGAATAGAGATAATGAGACTTTGGAATTCAGTGGCTAACCAATTGGAGAAATATTATCCTTTCTTGTGTGTTTGGGAATGGGGTTTTCGTGGGTTTTCGTCGAAGAGGGAAGAAGAGGAAGGACGCGTGTGGAGAGTGCTGGTAGACCACTGGAAGTTGTATACTGGGATCCGAGGGTCGGCGACGTTTGGCAGAGATCGATGGTGGAGGAATGCCTGCTGAGTGAGCTCCAACTGAAACTGTGACTTTAATTTGGGCCCTTTTTTGTTTTGTTTATTTTCATACTAACCCTATATTCAAATAAGATTCATAAAGTCTATCATTTAATTGCATATGGTGTACTGTCTGATATTTTGTGTTGCGGGTTTGTAATCGGGGTACATTACACAGCATCCACACAAATGTGAATACCCAGTTTGGCGAGGCCAAAAGCTGGTTCCCCTAGATGAATACCAGCGGGTGAACCTGTGGGTTACAATTTTGGGGCTTGTCCGGGATTGATTCTGTTGGATGCTGTGCGATCGCCTTGTTTAAACCAGTGCTGGTATGGATGCTGCTGGGGTGGAAAGCTGGTGTGCCTCTGTGGGATTACCGGTTATTAATACATGTGTGTTGAGTGGGGTGCATATTCGTACCCTGCATGAATTGTTAATTCAATTTTTGAGCATGCTTAAAGCAGTTGGCAAAGTTGAAATCATAGCACGAAAGTTTGATAAAATAGTGAGCTCAGACCTTGTTTTAATTCAGACTAGCACTGACGTAACAGCGGTGGAACTGCCAGTGTCGATCGGTGCTCTGAGGAGGCGGGTCCATGGGCTGTCCATACTGTCAGGGAGGAGGAGAAAGGAGCCCAGCAGGCTGGGTCACAAGCTGAGTTGCCTGCAGCTGGGGGTGGAGATTTGAGAGACAGGGTTCTATCATTTCTGCAGAGTGAGGGGAAAGAGTGGTCGGATTCGGAAAGTTTAATTAGTCCCCGTCCCCCAGTGGAGAGTGAGGATTCTGAGTTGGTATCAGCCCTTACTTCCCTGACGAATAAGTGGCCCAGCACACAGGCAGGGGGATCCCGCCAGAAGCTAAGAATTTTCTCTGGAGTAACGCCCACCCCCGAGGGGGAGGAGGATTATGAGACATGGGTGGAGCATGCCTTTCAGTTGTTGGGTGAGTGGCAGTGCTCTGATGTCAAAAAGCGACAGAGATTGGTTGAAAGTTTGAGGGGGTTGGCAGCCGAGGTAGTAAGAGGCGTGAAAGTTAACCAGCCCTCTGCTTCCCTTGCTCAGTATCTAGATGCATTAGTGAGTGCTTTTGGGCTGACCAGGAGCACACTGGAGCTCCTGGGGGGGGGTTTCAAAACATGTGTCAGGAGAACGGGAGAAGCTTTCCGCGTACCTTTTTCCGCGAGTGAGACAGCTAAATTGTTTCAGGCAGCTGAGGTGGATCAGCTAAGGATGGACCAGGTAACCAGGGTTCGTCCAGGCCCAGGACATGATTGCTTGGGGTCTCCAGCAGTCCCGTAAAATGCACCCCCCCTCCCTCATTTGCACGACTAATCAGAGAGGTGAGGGAGGAGGAGAACGCGTTGGGGCCACAAGAGGACTCCGTCAGCAGGGTGCCGTCCTTGGTAGTAGCCCCTTGTGGTGAAATGACTGGGGCCAGCTCAACCCAGGAAGTGGTAAAGGAGGTGAGAACTGAGATGTCCCGGGGGTTCCCGGCAGGTGTGGGCCCTCCATATGATAGGACCAGGAGAAAGGCCCCCGCAAGGGGATGGACTTCGCAGAGGGCTGTGGGTTGCTGGGGTTCCGTGAGAAGAGGATTGGCCGGTAGCGTGTGTTCAAACTGTGGGGAAGAGGGACACTTCCGGCGGGAATGTGAGCGGCAGGAAGCCCCTCGGAGAGCGAGCCCACCGGTATCCAAGCAGGGAGAGGTGTCGGGAAACTTAGAGGAAACCCAGCGAGGAAATGGCCTGGTGTCTCTGGGGGAACATGTTCCCAGCAATGTACCAAGGAACTCCCGAAAGCTAACCACCCTATTCCTGAAGGATTAGTGGGACCACACTCCATCGTTTCGCTACGAATAGAGGGAATTTATATTGAAGCCATACTCGACACCGGGTCGCAGGTCAGGAGTGGGAGAGCATTCCTGCCCCTGGGGTGAAGGCCATCTGTCAGTTTGCCATCACCGTGAAGGCAGAGGAAAAGGAGAGGTCGGATCGAGCAGTGGATCAATTGGGAGCTTCTGACGACACCATACCCCAAGTTTACTGTAACCTGACTGTGCTGAAGACCAAGCAGCTGCCGGACTTGAGTTCTGAGGAAGTGGCAGCTGCTCAGCAAGATGATCTGGGCATTGACACTATTTGGTCAGCGGTTGAAAAGGGAGACATGGCTCAGGCGGGGAGGATGAAACACGCTTCGGTGCCTCCATTACTGAAAGAATGGCCTCAGTTGAAGTTGAAGAATCAGATCTTATATCGGGTCACGTCACCCCCAGACCGACCTCAGTGTTGCCAGCTGGTTCTGCCCAAGGAGTATCGGAGGATTGCACTGAAGTTACTTCATTATGGTTCTGGACATTAGGGGGTGGAAAAGACCTATGGATTGCTCAGATACCGGTTTTACTGGCCCCAAATGAAGTTGGAGGTTGAAGAATACTGAAAGTCATGCATTCACTGCATACGGCGGAAGACACTGCCTACGCGGGCAGCTCCTTTGTCCCACTTGCGGAGTGCAGGGCCTCTGAACCTGGTGTGTATGGATTTCCTATCCATAGAACCCAATGCCAGCAATACAGCAAATGTCTTAGTCATCACGGACCACTACACCAGATATGCTCAGGCTTTTCCTACCAAGGACCAGAGGGCAACTACGGTGGCAGAAGTGTTATGGGAGAAGTATTTAGTTTATTGTGGCCTTCCCAGGCGGATACATAGTGACCAGGGACGGGACTGCGAGAGCAGACTCATCTATGAGTTACTGGGCATGCTTGGAGTTGAGAAGTTGAGGACCACGCCCTATCACCCGCAGGGCGATCCCCAGCCTGAGAGGTTTAATTGGACCTTGCTAGGTATGCTCAGGACCCTGGAGATCAGCAAGAAGAGCAGGTGGAATCAACATATTGGGCATCTGGTTCACTGTTACAACTGTACACGAAATAAAGCTACTGGATACTCGCCATATTATCTGATGTTTGGGCGCGAGATGAGGTCAGGTTGCCCATTGACCTTTGTTTTGGGACTGATGAGGGTGACTTACCACCGAAGCCTTATCTGAAGTATGTGTCTGATATGAGGGGAGAGCTGAAAAGGGCTTATGAATTGGCTGGGGTCGCAGCTGCCAAGCAGAATTGTGGAAATAAGAGGAGATATGATCAGAAGGTGAGGTTCTCCCAGCTCATGCTGGGAGATCGAGTCCTCATAAGGAACTTGGGGCTACCTGGAAAGCACAAGTTGGTTGACCACTGGGTGGCCTCACCCTATGTGATGGAGAGTCAGATGCCAAACCTACCGGTTTTCTGGGTGAGACCAGAGGTGGGGAAGGGGCCTGCCAACATTCTCCATCCGAACCATCTGTTGCCCCTGGGACAAGAGGTGCAGGTAGACCCGGAGCCTGACTTGGAGCCTACACCTAGTAAGAGGACTCTGCGAGAACGCGGGTCGACTGCAGGGCCCCTAGTGGGAGAGGTTGGGCTGGGACCCACCCCTGAGAGGGATACTGGTTTGGAGGATGATGATCTGGATGTGTGGTACATGCTGCCATTCGCTAACTCCCCATTAATTGAGGCAGACTCCTGGCCCTTCTACCACTGAGTCAGGTGAGGTGGGGGGGGGCTATCTGTGGGCAGCCTGGGTTACAGCAGGACCTTGAAGGAGAGGAAGCAGGGCCTGGACATGGGACAGAGGGCTCTGAGTTGCTGGGGAACACAGGTGATAGATCAGGAGAGGACTCTCCAAGTAGGCCCGAATTATCCCCAGTAGCGCCTGAGCCTGAAGAGTTAGGTGAGGAGGTATGAAGGTCTCAGAGAATTAGGAGACTACTGGATAAGTTGGCCTATGTAGCGCCTGGGTAACAGGGCGTGATCTCTACTGTTTTGGGGAGCAATGTCACTGCCTTTTGCACCTGGATTGGGCTTTGTGTTTTGCAGGAAGGGTTGGCAAATTATCTCAACGTCATGAGGACATAACTAAATTTGGTGGGGGGAGAATGTAATGGCTTCTCTGTAATGTTAACTGCTAAGGCTAATGTAATGGCTTCTCTGTAATGTTAACTGCTAAGGCTAATGTAATGGTTTCTCTGTAATGTTAACTACTGAGGTAATGGTTTCTCCAGCAGAAATGTTTGGGTTATGAGTAGAGATAATGATACTTTGGAATTCAGTGGCTAACCAATGGGAGAAATGTTATTCTTTCTTGTGTGTTTGGGAGCGGGGTTTTCGCGGGTTTTTGTTGCAGAGAGAAGAAGAGGAAGGACGCATGTGGAGAGCGCTGGTAGACCACTGGACAGCGTGAAATGGGATCCGAGGGTCCGAGGGTCGATGACATTTGGTGGAGATCGATGGTGGAGGAATGCCTGCTGCGTGAGCTCCAACTGAAACTGTGACTTTAATTTGGGCCTTTTTTTGTTTTGTTTATTTTCATACTGACCCTATATTCAGATTAAGATTCATAAAGTTGATCATTTAATTGCATGTGGTGTACTGTCTGATATTTTGCGTTGCGGGTTTGTAATCGGGGTACATTACACAGCATCCACACAAATGTGAATACTTAGTCTGGCGGGGCCGAAAGCTGGTTCCCCCAGACAAACGCGAGAGGGAGAACCTGAGGGTTACATAGGATTTCTAAATTCTTCTTTTAAATATTTTTGTGAAATGTTTCTTATTAATTTTGATGTACTGTTTCCCTCTATTACATCATGTTTTTCATACTCTTCCTATACAGCCAGATCTCAATATGGACAAATTCACTGCAATAAATTTAATTTCTTTGCAAAATCTGATGCTAAGATGTGCTGGGACCTATTAATGGGATCCTATAAGCAAGCTTAATTGTGTTACTGGAAACAGTGAAGAATGCAGTTGACCTTTTCCAGTGGCATGTAGCAACAATTATCTTGTATTAATGTATTTTACCATTGCTAGTTTGTGTTGTTTAAGAACTATATTAAATCAAAAACAAATTGTTCAGGTTCATAAATAACAGACATGTTACATTCCAAGTCTACATTCATGATCTTTCAATAATTATTATGAATCATATTTTGCACAGAACTTCATATAAATGAAGCTTAGTTATGATGGTGCTAAATGGCGACTCCTTTGTTTGCATCTTCAGAAACAGCTCTATTTCCATTTTTAATATCTCTATTTTTCCCTTTCAGGGATCTTTTGAAGACCCTGACCTGGAGTTACATGCTGACTTCAGTTCTTTGTGGGAATGGGACCTGCTCTTGGGGTTTCTCAACTGGCCGTTTTTCGACATGCCAAGGATGTGGCCTAAGAGTTCAGTTCACCTTGGGAGGTCTGGGATCTCATAGCTCTGGAGATGGGCGGATTGAAGGTCAGTGTCCCGGCAGGAAATCAGTGTGTCGTGGGAGTTGGAAGATCTCTGGCTGTGTGCCCAGAGAC
Organism: Mobula birostris; assembly: GCF_030028105.1. NCBI lineage: Eukaryota > Metazoa > Chordata > Chondrichthyes > Myliobatiformes > Myliobatidae > Mobula > Mobula birostris. The sequence continues at coordinate 61,129,372 of NC_092381.1, read as the reverse complement.
CAAAGACCTATAGACACAGAGCTTGGAAAAAGCGATGCAACAGACTTTTAACATTGTAAACCAGTGAGTTGTTTGTTATGTCTCCCCTCTCGCTGTGAAATAGAGGCACCTCTTTCTCCCTTATTCAGGAGAGGAGGGAGTCTGTAGTATGTCAATTACCGGGTGAACAAGTAGTCTTTGGGGTACTGCAAGTCTGTGTCTTTGCTGTTGTTTCGCTGCACACTTGAGTACTCAGTGGTGGGTGCCGATGTTTTCTTTTTGCCGGTGAGGGAGATGGGATCATTGCTTTGCTGCTGCTTATGGGCGGGAGGGAGGGGAGCTGGGGGGGGGGGGACTTTGGGGTTCTAACTTTTAACTGTCATTCATTCTTTGGGGCACTTCTCTGTTTTTGTGGATGGTTGCAAAGAAAAAGCATTTCAGGATGTATATTGTATACATTTCTCTGACATTAAATGTACCTTTGAAACCTTTGAAATTACACGGACTGATAGCCCTTTGTATTACTTAGATAAAGTTCAATTTTTGAAATGTTTTCTGGTCCTTATCTTGATCCTATCATGACTTGAATGTGATAGTGCCTGCCTATAATCTTGATGAACAATTAATAATTAAGCAGTTATCATCTACCTGTCAAAAGTTAAATAAATTACACTTGACATTTATTAGATTATATTAGATTAGATTCAACTTTATTGTCATTGTGCTTACAGATATAACGCCAATGAAATGCATTTAGCATCTGACCAGAAATGCAAGGAATAGTGTTATTTACAAAATAACTGCGAATATAATAAGTGCTACAGCACACAAATATAAAAGTACTGAGACAGTACAATACGGATGCAATACTGCTTAGCGCTGTGATGAGAGGTTCAGCAGTGTCACAGCCTCAGGGAAGAAGCCCTTCCTGTGCCTGCTGGTGCGGGAGCGGAGGCTCCTGTAGTGCCTACTGGATGGGAGGAGAGTAAAAAGTCCATGGTTAGGGTGAGATGCATTTATAAAAGAACAAAGAAGTATTCCCAGACGCATCGTTATTTAACTAGCAGTTTACAAAAGTAGCAGCTTATTATCTTCAATCTTCTTCCTGCTAGTTATTTTCACAATATACATGCACATACAGTACATGTATATACAGAATTGAGAGAGAGAGAGAGATGATGTACTTTGGGAAGTCAAAAAGGCATAGGGTACTAAGGAATGGTGATGAATCTTGATGTTCAAGTCCATTGTTTGCTGAAAATGGCAACCCTGGTAAATAGAGTGATGAAGAAGGCCTGTTCCTGCGATGTATGGCTTTGTCACTCTAAATAAACATACTTCTGCACTTCAGTAGGGGAAATTACAGAGATGAATTAAAAATGACAATGGGAAACTCTCTGTAAAATTCTCGTCATTGTATTTTGGAACCTGACACCAGCTTGTATAGAAAATCTGAGTCTAAGTTCTGATCTAGCTAAATTAAGGTATTTGCTTCATTTTTAGCAACTGGCATTCATTGATAATGAATAGTTGTTGCAGACACAAGAAGCGGTAGATATTGGAAACTGGAGCAGAAGAAACACTGAGGAACACAGCAGGCAATGCAGGATCTGGAGGGAAATGCATATTCGATGTTTCAGGTTGAGAAACTTGATCTGGACTCTAAAATCTGTTCGTTTTATGATGGGACAAACCTTAAAATTAATGTAGACAATAGACAGCTGTGCTGTTCACACATTTTAATATTTGGTGGATAGAATTATACATTTGCTTCTGATCATAATAATCAAATGTGCTAAAAATTCAGTAATTGAAATTGTTATTCAAGTACAATATTTGTACAATACATGTTGATGTAGGATATACACCAATTGTGATATTGGCATGCCACTTTTTTTTAGCCTCTACACCTATTGAAGAAAATTAGCTGAGACTTTGTTATAATATATTGTTGCATATATACCTTTTGAAACACAGAATTCAGAAAATGTTTTATATTTTTCAATCAATTTATTTGCAATTGTTACTATTTTCTGTCTCTATAATCAGTCAAACTCATATTTAAATGTTCAAAATTTTTTCAAAAATTACAAAGTGTAAATGTGTGAATCTATTTAATCTAACCAGTTCATTCCTTTTGCAGGATTTCAATATTCTCTCCCTGGGTAATTCTTGATGGTTGTGGGATTATCTGTCTTCATAGTAACATGTTGGAGATAATTTTAAGTAGATATACAGTAACGTGTTTCTTGCAGCAGTCCTAAGTTGCCACACTTTCCATATCAATGACTACTTCCAAGTTCAAGTTTATGTTTACTGTCATTCAACCATACGTATGTATCCAGCGAAATGAAACATCGTACCTCTGGGCCCAAGGTGGAAAACACGGTAAATATAGTTATGATCCAGCACATACAGTCACAAAATAATATTAGTACAAGTCTGGGTGGCATAGCCTGAAGATTGATGGTGCCTGTAATGCTGTTCTGGAACCATGTTCCTGTAGGAATACGCACCAGTCATCTACCCAGCAATGTGGAAAATGCACAGGTATATCCTGTATACAAGAAACAAGACAAGTCTAATCTATCCAATTACCGCTCTGTCGGCCTACTCTCAATCATCAGCAATGTAATGGAAGGAGTCATCAACAGTGCTATAATGCAGCACCTACTTGGCAATAACCTGCTTACGGATGCCAGTTTGGGTTCCATCAAGGCCACTTGGCTCCTGACCTCATCACCTCCTTGGTCCAAACATGGACCAAAGAGCTAAATACCAAAGGGGAGGTGAGAATGATAGCCCTCAACGTCAAGGCAGCATTTAACTAAGCACGGTATCAAGGTGTCCTAGCTAAAATGGAGTCAATGGGAATTAGGGGGAAACCCTCCGCTGGTTGGAGGTCAATCATCTCATCATTGCAGGAGTTCCTCAGGGAAGTGTCCTAGGACCAACCATCGTCAGCTGTTTCATCAATGACTTTCTTTCCGTCATAAGGCCAGAAGTGGGGATGTTCGCAGATGACTGCACAATGATGTGGACCATTCGTGACTCCTCAGATATACAGTAGGTGCTGGACAATATCCAAGCTTGGGCTGACAAGTGGCAAGTAACATTCAAGCACCAAGCAATGACCATCTCAACAAGACAGGCTCTAACCATCGTCCCTTGACATTCAGTGGCATCACCATCAATGAATCCCCTACTATCAACATCCTGGGGTTTACCATTAACAGGAAATCGAACAGGTCTAGCCATATAAACACCATGGCTATCAGGGCAGGTCAAATGCTAGGAATCTTGTGGCACTTAAATCACCTCCTGTCTCCCCAAAGCCTGTCCACCATCTACAAGGCTCAGGTCAGGCACACCCACACTCAAATGCACTGTGGGTGTACCTACATCTTCGGGACTGCAACGGTTCAGGAAGGCAGCTCATCACCACCTTCTCAAGGCCAACTAGGGATGGGTAATAAATGCTGGCTTAGCTGGTGACACCCACATCCCGTAAATGAATAAACTTAAAAAAAAACACACTAGTCCCAACCATGTGCTGCAAATTTGTGTCAGAACTCTAATCATCACAATCTTTATTTATAAACTACAGTTGTACTTATATCCTGCATTAAATTAAGTTCTTTGGCACTCACACTGCTGTCTTCATGGAAGCTCCAATTAATGTAGGATTCGGTTTGTTTAATGACTTCAATTAAATTTGTTCAACAATTATATTACATGCTTGCCACATAGCACTGAGTCTATGAATCTTAGTGCTAAGATGAATCCTTCAATGAGGCAAATTATTCTCTAACAGACTCCTGATTCCTCATTTCAAAATTTTACTCCTGCATAATTTCTGGTAGCTTAGAACTGTATACCTTAGTCTAATATATATATGCTTCAGTTCAAAGAATGTCTTTCTGCAGTCCATTCTGGCATCATTTTGTGCTGGTATAATTTTTGTGCAGTTACTGTTCGATATCTGTTATACAATATGTAACTATTTGTCATGTGCATTTTATCTGATAATCTTTGGAATTAGTTTTTGCATGTTGATCCCAATTCTGGTTTTGGATCTTATCCTATATGCCCATCCCCTCCCCGAACTTATTACTTCGTTCATTGATACCTTTCTGTTTTCTCTGCACAAGTGTGCTAATAGAGAGAGTGGGCACAGTTCAGCTCAGCACGTCAAGGACACCAGCTTCCCTTCTGTGGACTCTGTCTGTATTTCTCACCCTCTCAGTAAAACAACCAGCAAAATCAAAAACCCATCCATGCCGGATATTCTGCCTTCTCCTTTCCCCCATCTGGCAGAAGATACAAAAGCATGAAAGCATGTACCACCAGACTCAAGGATTCAAAGACTCAAAGCACATTTATTATCAAAGAACGTATAAATTATACACCTTGAGATCTGGTTGCCACAAAGCAAGAACTTCGAATGACCTAAATTAAAAAAAAGAAAGACCCAACACGACTGTGCAGAGAAAGAGAGAAAACAGAACACAAATCATATGAATGATAGAAGCAAGCCAACAGCACTCCAAAGCAGACAGAACCCCAGATCCGCTTCCCGAACTGCCGGAGTAAATCCAGGCCTTGGTCCCAGATCATCACAGCAGCGGGGTAAAAACACCGAGCCCCAGATCCGCTTCCCGAACTGCCAGAGTAAATCCAAGCCTCGGTCCCGGATTATCACACCAGCGGGGCAAAAGCACTGAGCCCCAGATCTGCTTCCCGAACTGCCGGAGTAAATCCACGCCTCGGTCCCAGATCATCACACCAGCGGGGCAAAAACACCGAGCCCCCCAGATCCGCTTCCCGAACCACCAGAGTAAATCCAAGCCACAGTCCCAGATCATCACACCAGCGGGGCAAAAACACTGAGCCCCAGATCCGCTTCCCGAACTGCTGGAGTAAATCCACGCCTCGGTCCCGGATCATCACACCAGCGGGGCAAAAACACCGAGCCCCCCCAGATCCACTTCCCGAACTGCCGGAGTAAATCCACGCCTCGGTCCCGGATCATCACACCAGCGGTGCAAAAACACCGAGCCCCCTCAGATCCGCTTCCCGAACTGCCGGAGTAAATCCAAACCTCGGTCCCGGATCATCACACCAGCGGGGCAAAAACACAGAGCCCCAGATCCGCTTCCCGAACTGCCGGAGTAAATCCAAGCCTCGGTACCGGATCATCACACCAGCGGGGTAAAAACACCGAGCCCCAGATCCGCTTCCTGAACTGCCAGAGAAAATCCAAGCCTCGGTCCCGGATCATCGCACCAGCGGGGTAAAAACACCGAGCCCCAGATCCGCTTCCCGAACTGCCGGTGTAAATCCAAGCCTCGGTCCCGGATCATCACACCAGCGGGGCAAAAACACCGAGCAGCCAGGTCAGTTCACAGCCTCGGCACTGTGGAGAAGGAAAGAACATTTGTGGAAGAGCGAGTGAAATCAGCCCAACCCTTGAGCTTTCAGTCTATCCATGCCAATGTTTAAATTGCCCAAGCACTGCGTACTGCCTCGCTTTAGGACCTAGACCCTGGTGCCACTATACGCTGGGCTGCCCAGCCTGAAGCCATTCTCAATCTCACCAAATCGGCTTGATGCTTGGAGTGGTCCAACCTTGCACCTGGGTTAGGTGGTTGGGCATCGAAACTCTTCCACATTGATTCTTCTCCAAAATGCTCACTTCATCTCCAGCAGTGATACCAACTTTGCCTGCACCTACGCCACTGTTTTACCACTATTAAATGGTTCCTTAGTATGATAGTAGAGACTCCTGACTGCCCAATCTACCTAATATTTTTGCATGTCATTGTTTTCCTCCACTGCACTTCCTCTGTAGCTGTTACAGTTTATTCCACTTTTTTTTCCCTAATGCACTGTATACTGATTTGATTTGTATGAGCATTATGCAAGGCAAACTTTTCACTGTGTCTGGGTACATGATAATAAAAAACCAATTCCAATTCCATCTTCTATTAAATGGTTACTTTAAAATATGTCAGCCAGACAGAAACAGCATTGAAAATTTGGCTTGAAAGTAGAAAGTGCAACTTCAGCACAATGGTCTTTGGTCGTCATTTTACTTAGTTCATAGTTCTTAGTTCATCATTGCTACTTGTCACTGGACAGTGCTTTGGCATATTGGCATAAGGCCGACTCTCATTCTTAGTTCTCCTACTACTTCTCTTTTCAGCTGATCCACCAACTTTTTCTAAGTCAGTAAAAAATCCAATTTTTAAACTCTTGGATTTATTTGTATCAAATAACATGTGGCATTGTATTGTCCACTGAAAGCATTGCCTAGTTCCTGTGGTATTCAGTCCTGAGGGAGAGTGCAGAGCACACCACGACCCCAGCCTTGCAGGATATTCAGCTGAACTTTATCAGTAACACTACTTGTACAGCATGTGGGAGAGACTAACTGTGTGGCAGAGGGATAACATTATTAACTACCACCACATTCTCCCTTTTTGGAAAATAAAGCATAACTAGAATGTACTTCTTGTCCAAAGAACTACATTGAAATTATAGTCACTGAAATTGAGTGATTGAGTTCACTTTACCCAGAGTACTTAACTTATGTACTTTACATAAACATAAAAAAGGATTGCCAACCTGCTGTCTCTGGTCTCTCTTTGTTTTTAATGGTCTCTCTCACTTTGTTTTCCTCCTTTGTCTTCACCAATTCCTTTTTTAAGAACAGTCTCATACAATGTTTTCAACATTAGAACTCTTTTTAAAAAAGAACACTAAATCCTATGGAGGTCAGGATAGACTATTTGAACACTCCAGCAAAGTGAGAGGGTTATTCTGTCTCTTTAGTCACTTGCCCTAAACTATTAGTCTATGGAGTACATTTCTGTGGTGGGACAGATAAACGACCATATCTAGTATAGGTTCTTGGAAGTGTTGGAGCGGATGGAGATTCTTCAACAGGTGCGTCCATCTCAGGCAAGTGGTTCTTGTCATAAGGATCAGGCCACTCTATTTCTTTCTCTACCTTTCATGGACTTTGAAGGTGTAAAAGTGCACACCTGTTCCACCTGATCTCACCTTGTGATGTTCTGATCATAAACGATCGTGATGTCTGCTGCCGGACTATTGTTTCGTTGGTGAATACCTCAACAGCTTCACCACTCCAAAGCAGCGACAAAGATTTTTCTCTGTGTCTGAGATCATGCACGCTCTTTGTTTTCTCAAGCTGTATTGTCTCAAAATTTCTCACTTTGTCTAAATTTGGTAAGTGGAGTTGTAGAAGGGAAGGAAGAACACAGGCTTGTTCTCAGTCTCTGGCTCATTGACAGTTCTGATGGACTATAACCATTTGCAAGAAGTGTGAAGTGATAAGCAAGCAGTGGTATTTTGGCTTCAGTAGAAGATTCTTAAGAGTTTGCACTGCTCTTTCCACTTCTCCATTTACCAGTGGACTGCTTGTCTGGTGTTTGAACTCATAGTCCCTAGCAAAGGCCTTGAATTCTGAGTAGCTGAATTATGGATCATTGCCTGACACAAGGGTCTCTGGTATTCCATGGTGAGTGAATACAGGTTTCAGGTGCTGTATAACTGCTGCTTAGGATGTGAGGACAGTTTAGACATTCCATGAGTAGTAATCCACAGTGAGAAGATATTTGTCTCTTCTCAGCTCAAAAATGTCTGTGCCTGCAACTTGCCAAGGAAGGTCTGGGAATTCTGTGGGACAGAAAGGTTCAGCATGAATTTTGTGCCACTCCCTGCATGTTTCACGTTGCTTTACATAATCCCAGCTGTGTGCTCATAGCAGGCATCCACACAGATTGCCTTGTCTTAGGTGACACTCTTCAATGCCTTGATGTCCTAGGTGGATTTGACTGATGATCTTGGCATACGTAGATTCAGAAATGATGAATCTAGGGGCCTTTAGCAGCAAACCATCAAGAGTGGTGAGTGTGTCTCTCTCAAGCCAGTAAAGTCTAAATTTTTGAAATCCTTTTGGAACAGTTGGCCATCCATGTTCACAGTACTGCATGACCTTGCTGCAGATTTCGTTCCATTTACTTTGTGATGCAGGAAAACTTTCACGAACCTGAGCTAAGTAGATGTTGATATCTTCCATGAGGGTAGAATCAGCTTCTGTCCACTCACTCACAGAGTGTCTGGTGTTGTGAAAGATTTGCCAGGGACATGTTGAATGTTATAACGGTATTGCATCTGCATCATTCGGAATCTTTGCGGATGTGGAGGCAAGTCATCCAAGTGTTTAGAGCTGAGGAGGCTTACAAGTGACTTGTGGTCTGTTTCAAGTAGGAATTTCATGCTTATCAAGTAGCAGATGATGTGTTCACAAGCCCACACTAGTGCCTGCATCTACTTTTTGATTTGGGAGTAACACTGTTCAGTAGGAGTCAATGCCCTTGATGTATATACCACTGATTTCCATACACCACTGCAGTATTGCATGAGCACTCCCCCTAGGCCAAAGGAAGAGGCACCTACTGAGACCTTGGTTGCATGTTCAGATCAAAGAATGCCAATGTTGGTGGGGAGATGAACTCTGCTTTAAGTGATGAGAATGACTTCCCCTGTGGTGTGTCCCAGGTACAAACGTTCATTTCAGCTTTGTTTCTATGCCAAATCTGGAATGAACATTTCCAGCTGGTTTGCCTTGCCAAGGAAACTGCAGATCTCTGATATGTTTGTAGGTTGTTCGATGTTCTGAATTCCAGCCAGTTTGTTTGAATTTGGTTTTACTCCCTGTGAGGATAGTTGGTGGCCGAAGAACTTCACATCCAACTGCAAATTCACATTTCTTTTTGTTCAGGGCGATTTCAGCCTGTTTCAGTTTCTCCAAGGCAGCTTTCACTCTTTTTGTCTTGTTCCTCATTTGAGCTTCTGAAGGTGAGAATATTCTGCATGTGGGACACTACTCCTTCCAGTCTCGCCAAAATTTGGTTCATCCTCATGGGCTGATGAGATGCCAAAAGAGAGTGTCTTAAAGGCATAGCATCCATATGATGTGATAAAAGTTGTGAGCTTCTGTGACTCTGGAGCTAAACAATCTGCCAGAACCCTGAGTTTGCATCTAGTTTGGTGAAAACTTTGCTCCACCCAGCTTACCCAATGTGTGCTCAACAGAGGGCAGAATAAGTTTCTCCCACCTCACTGCACTATTCAACTTTGTTAGATCAACACAAATCATCACTGTGCCATCTGGCTTGGGAACAGGAACAATACCCACACACCAGTCAGTAGGTCCATTCGCTTTAGTTATGATGTCAACCACTTCCACTCTCAAGTTCAGCTTTGATTTTGTTCATCAATGGGACTGGTACACACCTTGCTGTGGTCAGAGAGTAGGGCGTCACTCCTGGCCTCAGCTGAATAAGGCACTCTTTGTTCAGCACCCCCAGACCTGTGAAAAACTCTGGGTACTTCTCCTGCCACTGGACATGGTTTAGCAAATCCAACCTTGCAATGAGGTTCCATTTCTTGATGGCCTATCATCCCAGCAGTGGTAAGAAGAGATTCTGAACAACATATATATATATTTTTTAAAACTGTTTTTCATTTTTATAGATGGGGGAAAGTAAACATTCCTTTCACGCTCAGCTTATGTTTCCCTGGCCCCATGAGCGCTTTCTTTGTTGGGCTGTGAGGACGCTGAAGCAGGGACCCAATTGCAGACCGAGTACTGTGCACACTGTGATATTCACTGAGTAGCAAATCCAGAGGGGCAACGAAGTCAGTGTCAAAGTTCAGGCAGAGATCAAAAATTCCAGAGAAATCTAAAAAGCTGGAATCGACAGAGAGACAGCTGATACAAATGCTAGAACAGTTCAGGAAAACTCACTGGCACAATCTGATGAAAACACAGGACTGAAATACACTGAGCAATAAACAGAGAGGCAGATGATAGGTGGAGCACAATGAGACAGAAGTGGCAGCAAAACGGTTAACAATGAGAAACGGGTGAGAGGCAGAGTAATACAGGGGCTGGAGTAGAGCAGAAGCAGAGACAGGAACACATGGGGCATGGAAGCAAACAAGAGCACATGGCAATACAAAACCACAGACTGATGGCTAGGGGGAAAACACACAAAAAGACAGAGTTCAACTGGAGGTAATGACACGGTCTTAGCATAACGACTGTTTTCTTCACCAGTTTTGTGAACAGACATTCATGGATGGCTGTGATTATCTGTTCTAGTGTTCATTTTAAACATCACTGCCTCATTTTGTAACTAAACCATAGTAAACCAGCTTTGTCTATTTGAATCTAGAGCCCCAAGAAAAGCTCTTTTTCGTCTGAATCATGTCTTCTTTGACCTTCTGAACTGTTTTGAGTGACTCTGATTTTTATAATGGCCAACTCTATTGCATTGGTGGTATTTCACTTCTTTTGCTGGACAGAGCTCTTTAGATGGGGAATGGAGACTTGCCACATCTCCTGCAGTTGGACATTTTACCTGCTCTTTGTTTCACTTGTCTGTTTTATTTGAGCTGAGCTCTACTGTCACCTCCTTCCTGTAGTCTTTCTGACTGCACCTCATTTGTACCCTTTTTTGTGCAGCTTCTAGCTTTACCTCAGCATCCTTTTTTGTGCCTGAGATCTGCCTGTTGCTGACGAACATTCTCACTCTTTCTGACTATAGTGATAGTTTTCTCTAGCGTGAGATTTGCCTGCAACTGAAGTCTCTCTGACAATTTGGTGTCTAGTAGCCCAACAACAATCCGGTCTCTAATGAGCTCATCTCTCAGGTTTCCATTTGCACAGTGGTCTGACAATGCTGTGATGAAGTCATTTACACTTTCACCCGGCTCATGTTTTCTGCCCCCTCTTGTATCACATTTCGCTTTCTTGTGAAATATTCTTTGAATTTGTCCTGCACTGTTTTGTACTTCTTTTTCCGAGTATCTGTCAGTCCTAATCCACCCATGATTTCATCTGCTTTGTCTCCCATGCAGTATTTTAGTGTGTTTACTTGATGCTCTTTTAAAGCCTGAATGAGATTGCTTGCATCCGAGCCATCTCTCAAAGTCCCATGGTTTAGAGAAATTGAATGTCTCTGGGGCTTTATTTGGTAAGTAGATGTAGATACTGCAGGTATTTGCTCCATTTTCCTGTTTGCTTATTTATTATTTTATTTATTTGGACTACAAAAATTTTGTTCCTTTCTCTCCCTGAGAGTTTGACTGACTTCTGTGCTGTGTCTGTATCTCTGTGTACTTCCCCAGGCTAGTGGCCCACAGATTATTACAATGTATCCACTTGTGTGTGCAACTTGAAGGCATTGGTTAGCAACCCTGGCCAGTTCTCAGGTCTTGCCTCATGATGCATACAATTTACAATTAGCAGAGGCTGTTTTGGTTGATAAGTCTCTGGATATTTTTCATCGATTATATATGAACAGGTTTACAGTAAATACTTCCTTGTTGGGGATTTCACTTGGTCTGTGGCACCAATCCATTGACGGTCATCCACTTCTGACACCATGTTGTGTTCGATATTAAGGGATAGTGTAGATTACATTGAGATGTCAACCTTGCAGGATAGTCAGCTAAACTTTATTGATAGCCCTGCTTGTACAATATGTGAACTCCTCCCATGAGAAAGTGGCTACTGAGTGGAATAGGAATAACACTATTAATTACCACTACATCTACCCTTTTTAAGCTCTAAGGTGAGGATCCAAGTATTTATGTACTCCAGGAGTTCCCAAACTTTTTTTATGCCATGGACCCCTACGATTAACCGAGTGATCCGTGGACCCCAGCTGGGGAAACCCTGATCTACTGTTTTTCTGGTCTTTGTGTACTGAATAAGAGACATTATTTTGAGCATTGATTTCAGGGAGGAGAACTAGGAGGTAAGCTGCAAAATCTGGAGCAACAAATGAAGCAAGAGAAATAATTAAAATCATCTTTCTTTCTTTGTTGCCAATGCCTTGGAGTGAAATATATTTTTGTTGAATTGTAAGACTATCTGTCAGTCTACTTATTAAAGCAATACTGTCCATGTGAAATAAGAAAAATGTTTACCTTGTTCAAGACATAATTCCTGAGATGCACGTTTTCAGTGCCAGTGACAAGGCTTATTGCTTTTTATGGCTGGAGGTAGGTCAAGAAAAGTAGACCTCACGTAAATGGAGAAATCAAGTCTTCATGTATTTGTATGATGATTTATGAATTAACAGACTATACCTCAGAGTCAGAATGTCATTAACTATGAATATTGCAGATATAGTTACATACAAGACATCACTACCTGCAACGGACTGCATTCATTCATTTTTTTTCCTGTTTCCTATACTTGAATCTCTAACTTAGAGCTGATCGAAGTCCACTGAAACAGCTGAAGAACTAGAGAGATAATGCACAATTTTAAACACAGGAAAAATTATTTCCCCTCACTTTTTTTAAACAATGGTGTTGAAGTAGGCCATAAGTGATGCAGAAAGGTTGGTGGAACCTAACACCACCTTGCGTAGTCACTATACATTGATGCATTGTCATTAACTGTATGGATAGAACTCTTTTTAAGTGTTTGCTTATAAAATCAAGTTACCAACGTTACATGCTGTATTGGAATAAGATCATTATAGGTATCTAATTCAAGAGATTGGTTATTGCTTTCACAGCAATAATCTTCCATGAATGACTGTTTGCACAGTATCCTAGTAACACTTTAATTTGCTTGCATTTCTTTATGATTATGCAAGCATGACAAGTTTGATGCCAATGGAAATGATCTTTTCATGACTGATATAGATGGTATTTGTAAGTAGTTTTCCATCTGCCCTATGCTTTTCAGTTGGAGTCTGCAACAAATCAACAGCATTTAGCTAGGATACACTTACTGCTGTTAATGATTTCTCAAGAATAATAGAACCAGTTCAGCCATTTATTGCAGCTTTACAGTTGAAGAGGCCACTCCTTGTATTACTATCAATACTAATGGACTTTATGAAGACTTTATGTAATTTTGACAGTATATTGGTTGTAGAGATAGTGAAGTAAAGGTCTGTTCATTCTTATTAATGGAGAGCAATCCGTAATAGCCTAATAATGACCCTTCCTGGTTAAATTTCATTGACATAGCTACAAATATAAATTATGGAACATATTTTCTCAAGAGAAGATGAGAAAGAAGTTGGATCAATGCATTCAAAAGTTACGTACACAATAGATAGCCAGAGAATGTTTTAACGTGGCTGATATGCAATCATATTATATTTAAAGCAAGGCTGATGCTCCAAAGATGAGCTTGCAGTGTTGGATGGAAATTCTGTGAGATATTAAAGAAATTGTAGGAGTTCGCAAAGAGTTGAGAGCTTGCAACATTGATTTCTGTTCTGTTCTCCAACTGCTTGTATTTACTTTGCTAAGGAGGAGGGAGTAAAACAAGTACTACTTTACAAGGGCAGTGTAATACTGAGTAACACACATAAAATGCTGAAGAAACTCAGCTGGTCAGGCAGCATCTATGGAGAGAAATAAACAGTTGACATTCAGACTGAGGCCCCAGGTCCTCATGAGGTTATTTCTCTCCATTGATGCTGTCTGACCTGCTGAGTTCCTCCAGAATTTTGTGTATATTACTCTGGATTTCGAACATCTGCAGAACCTCTTGTGTTTACACACTTCAACGCTTGTGGGGCGGAAGGCCAGATTATATTGAGATGTTCAAAAGTGGGTGAACACAAGACCATAAGACATAGGAGCAGAATTAGGTAATTCAGCAAATTGAGTCTGCTCTGCTATTCCATCACGGCTGCTCCTGGATCCCACTCAACCACATACACCTGCCTTCTTGCTATAACGTTTAATGCCCTGACCAATTAGGAAAGAATCAACTTCTGCTTTAAATATACCCACGGACTTGGTGTGCACCATAGTTTATGGCAGAACATTCCACAGATTCACTACTCTCTGTCTAAAAAAATTCCTCCTTACCTCTGTTCTAAATGGTCACCCTCAATTCTGAGGCTGTGCTCTCCAGTTCCGGAGACCCCCACCATAGGAAACATCTTCTCCATATCCACCTTATTTAGTCCTTTCAACATTCAGTAGGTTTCAATGATATCACCCCACATTCTTCTAAATTCCAGTGAGTACAGACCCAAAGCTGCCAAACGCTCCTTATATGCTAACCCCTTCATTCCCGGAATCATCCTTGTGAACCTCCTCTGTACTCTCTCCAATGACAAAATATCTTTCCTGAGATATGGGGCCCAAAACTGTTGATAATACTCCAAGTACAGCCTGACTGGTGTCTTATAAATCCTCAACATTATCTCCTTGCTTTTATATTCTATTCCCCTTGAAATAGATGCTAACATTGCATTAACCTTCCGTACCACAGACTCAACCTGTAAATTAACCCTCTGGGAATCTTGCACGAGGACTCCCAAGTTCCTCTGCAACTCTGATGTTTGAAATTTCTCCCCATTTAGATAATAGTCTGCACTATGGTTCCTTTCACCAAAATGCATTATCATACATTTCCCAACATTGTATTCCATCTGCCACTTTTTTACCCATTCTTCCAATTTGACTAAGTCCTACTGCAATCCCATTGCTTCCTCAGCACTAGTTACCCTTCCACCTATCTTCGTATCGTCCACAAACTTTGCCACAAAACCATCAATTCCATTATTCAAATCGTCTTGAATACAAGAGCAAGGATGTGATGCTGAGGATTCATGAGGCACTAGTGAGGCCTCACCTTGAGTATTGTGAACAGTTTTGGGCCTCTCATCTTAGAAAAGATGTACTAACATTGGAGAGGGTCCAGAGGAGGTTCACAAGGATGATTCCAGGATTGAAAGGGTTATCATATGAGGAACGTTTGATGGCTCTGGGTTTGTACTTGCTGGAATTCAGAAAGATGAAGGGGAATCTCATTGAAACCTTTCAAATGTTCAAAGGCCTAGACAGAGTAGATGTGGAAAGGATGTTTCCCATGGTGGGAGAGTCTAGGACACGAGGGCACAGCCTTAGGGTAGAGGGGTGCCCTTTCAAAACAGAGATGCGGAGAAATTACTTTAGCCAAAGGAATTTGAGGAATTTGTTACCACATGCCCCTGTGGAGGCCAGGTCGTTGGGTGTATTTAAGACAGAAATTGACTGGTTCTTGATTGAACATGGCATCAAAGGTTACGGGGAGAAGGACAGGAACTGGGTTTGAGGAGGAGATTAAAAAAAGGGATCAGCCATAATTAAATGGCAGAGCAGACTTAATGGGCCAGATGGCCTAATTATGCTCCTATGTCTTGTGGTCTTATGGTCAATGTGAAAAGTAGTGGCCCAATACTGACATAGTGGTGAGGAACACTACTATTCACTGGTAGCCAACCAGAAATGGCCTCCTTTATTCCCACTTGCTGCCTCCTGCCTGTCAGCCATTCCACTACCCATGCCAATGGCTTTCCTGTAACACCATAGGATTTTAGAAAGTTAAGCAGCCTTGTGTGTGGCACCTTATCAAATGCCTACTGAAAATCCAAGTAAATGAGATCCACTACCTCTTCTTTGTCCATCCTGCCTGTTACTTCCACGAAGAACTCTAACAGATCTGTCAGACAAGATTCCCCTTTACAGAAACCATTCTGACTTTGACTTATTTTATCATCAATCTCCAAGTACCCGAAAACCTCATCCTTAATCATAGACTCCAACACCTTTCCAACCACTGAGGTTAGGCTAACTGGCCTATAATTTCCCTTCTTTTATTTTCCTCCCTTCTTTAAAAGTGGAATGGCGTTTGCAATTTTCCATTTCTCCGGGACCATGCCAGAATCAAGTGATTTTTGAAAGGTGATGACCAATACATCTGTTATCCCTTCAGCAACCTCTATCAGGACTCTGGGATGTAGTCCATCTGGTCCAGGTGACTTATCAAAGTACTCATTAAGTTTCTCTGCCATTTCTTTGTCCCCTATTACTACCTCACCAGCATCATTTTCCAGTGGCCCAGTATCAACTCTCATCTCCCTTTTACTCTATATATAACTGAAAATCTTTTAGTATTCTGCTTTACATTATTGGCTAATTTGCCCTTGTGTTTCATTTATTCCCTTATAGCTTTTTCAGTTGCCTTTTGTTGCCTATTAAAATATTCCCAATTGTCCAACTTCTCACTCACTTTTGCTACCTTATATGCCCTTCCCTTGGCTTTTATGCAGTCCTTAATTCTCTTTGTCAGCCACGTGTGCCTACCCCTGCCATTTGAGAACAACTTCTTCTGTGGTACATATCTATGCTACACTTTGTGAACTATTCCCAGAAACTTCAGCCATCTCTGCTCTGCTGTCAACCCTGCCAGTATCTTCCAATTCACCTGGGCCAGCTCCTCTCTCATACCTCTGTAATTCCCTTTGCAATACTGATACATGCGACTTATGCTTCTCCCTCTCAAACTGCAGTATGAATTCAATCATATTATGATCACTGCCTCCTAAGGGTTCCTTTACATTAAGCTCCCTAATGAGATCTGGGTTATTACATAACACCCAATCAAAGATAACCTTTCCCTGAGTAGGCTCAAGCACAAGCTGCTCTGAAAAGCCATTTCATAGGCAGTCAATAAATTCCCTCTGTTGCAATTTGACACCAACTTGATTTTCCAAATCCCCTTACACATTGATGTCCTCCATTACAATTGTGACATTAGCCTTATTATATGCCTTTTTCAGCTCACTTTGCAATCTCAACCCCACATCTTGGCTACTATTTGGAGGCCTATATATGATTCTCATAATTTTTTTTTACCCTTGCAGTTTCTTAACGCCACCCACAAAGATTCAACATTCTCTGACCCTATATCACTTCTTTCGAAAGATGTAATCTGATCTCTCACCAATAGAGCCACATCACAGCCTATGCCTTCCTGCATGTCCTTTCAATGCAAAGTATATCCTTTGATGTTAAGCTCTCAAATGTGGCCTTCTGTCAGCTACAACTCAGTGATGCCCACAATGTCATACCAAACAATCTGCTACTGCACGGTGAGTTCATCCACCTTATTCCGAGCGCTACATGCATTTAAATACAGCACCTTCAGTCCTGCATTCTTCGCCCTTTTGAATTTAGCCTCTGTCTGCATTTGGCTTGTCCTTCCTTATATTCATGTTACATCCATCATCTACTTATAAGCCTCAGCCCTATCATACTGGATCCCATTCCCTTGCCGTACTAGTATAAACTACTCCCAACAGATTAATGTCTGAGTGTCCTGGAGTAATACAGACACTTTGACCCACCAATTGGTCTAAATATCAACTACCTATTTACACTAATCATGCACTTATTCCGTTTTATTTACTCTGACAAATCTGTTCGAATTCTTTGAGAAAATAACAAGCAAGATAGGCAAAGGAGAATGGGTGGATATCGTGTACTTGGATTTTTCAAGGGCCTTTGATATAGTGCTGTACGTGAGGCTGCTTAACAAGATAAAAGCCCATGGTATTACAAGAAAGATACGTACATGGATGAAGCAGTAGCCGATTGACAGGAGGCAAAGAGCGGAAATAAAATTACCTTTTTCCGGTTGGCTGCCAGTGACTAGTGGTGTTCCTCAGTGTTCGGTGTTGGGACCACTTCTTTTTATGTTGTATGTCAATGATTTGGATGATGGGAATTGATAGCTTTGTGGTCAAGTTTGTGGATGATACAAAGATAGTTGGAGGCACAGGTCGTGTTAAAGAAGCAGGGAGTCTGCAGAGGGGACTTGAACAGATTAGGAGAATGGGCAAAGAATGGAAAATAGAAAACAGTGTTAGGAAGTCATGCACCTTGGTAGAAGGAATAAATGCCTAGAGTATCTTCTAATTGGGAGAAAATTCAAAAATCCAAGGAGCAAAAGGACATGGTAGTCCTGTGCAGGGTATTCTGAAGGTTAATTTTCAGGTTGAGTCTATGGTGAAGAAAATGCAATGTTACCATTCATTTAAGAGGTCTAGAATATAAAATCAAAGATGTAGTGCTGAAGCTTTGGAGGGCATTAGTGAGGCCCAACTTGGAGTACTGTGAGCAGTTTTAGACCCCTTATTTAAGAAAGGACATGCTGACACTGGAGAAGATTCAGAGAAGGTTCACAAGAAAGATTCCGGGGATGAAAGGCTTATTGCCTTCTTCTTCTTCATGTGCCTTGCACGTTACACGCTTGGGCGATCATGGCACTCCATATCGAACGATCCCTCGCAGCGTCAATGACATCTCGCACACTTAGATCTCTTAGTTCTTACACAATGTCCATATATTTTCTTCTTTGCCTTCCTCTTCTGCGTTTCCCAGACATAAGGCCTTGTAATGTAAGGCATTCTATTTCTCCCTTTCTGATGACATGGCCCAGGAGTTTAAGTTTTCTCTCATTTAATGTTCTCATTAAAGATCTTTTTATATGGGCACGTTGGAGTACTGTCTCATTAGTTACCCTATCTCTATATGATGTTTTCAGCATTCTTCTAAGAAACCACATTTCTGTTGCTTCTAAGTTCCTTTGGAGTTCTGGTGTTCTAGTCCATGTTTTGGAAGCATACAGCAAAATTGACCAGCTGTAACATTTTAGTAGCCTTGTTGTCATAGAAATGTGTTTGTTGGTAAAAATGCGTTTCATTTTTTGGAAGCTGGTTTTGGCAATGGCAATTCTTCTTTTTATTTCTACTAGCGTCTTGTGATATGAAAATACCAAGGTAATTAAAGCTGATCTTTTGTTCAGTCTCTTGGTTACCGATGCACAATTGGCAGTTGGGAGTATCCTGCTGTTTTGATATTACCATACATTTGGTTTTTTTTTTACAGTTGATGGTTAGACCAAAATCTGCACTTGTTTGTATTACTTTGTCTAGGAGGATTTATATGTCTTCTGCAGCACTTGCTATTAGGGTGGTATTGTCTGCATATCTTATATTGTTAATGTTAACACCTCCAATTTTTATTCCATCTAGGTGTTTTATTTCTCTGAGAATCATTTCACTATAGATATTAAATAATTCCGGTGAGGCAATGCATCCTTGTCTAACTCCTTACTGAATTTTAGTCCAACTGCTTATATTATCATCAATTTTTACCGCCGCCGTTTGATTCCAATATAAATTCTGAAGCAGTTGTTGGCCCCTTCCATCAATGTTTAGTTTAGCGAGAATTTGAAATAATTTCCTGATATTTAGTTGGGACCCAGCCACCCCATACACCCCAGGCTTATTGTATGAGGAGCAATTGTTGGCTCTGGGCCTTTACTCACTGGAATTTAGAAGAATGAGTGGGTACCTCATTGAAACCTATTGAATGTTGAAAGGCCTTGATAGATTGGATGTGGAGGGAATGGGTCCTACGTTATGAGAGTCTAGGACCGGCAGGCACAGCCTCAGAATAGAGGGACATCCATTTAGAACAGAAATCAGGAGGAATTTCTTCAGCCAGAGAGTGGTGAACCTGTGGAATTTGTTGCCACAGGCAGCTGTGGAGACCAGGCCATTGAGTGTATTTAAGGTGGAGGTTCTTGATTAGTCAGGGCATGAAAAGTTACAGGGAGAAGGCAGGAGAATGGGGTTGAGGGGGAATTGGAGCAGACTTGAAGGACCAGATGGCCTAATTCTGCTCCTATGGTTTCTGGTCTTATGTTCCCATCAATCCTGCCAAACTCTACTACTTCTTAAAACACTGCAGGAAGTTTACAATAGCCAATTAACCTACCAAATGAAAAATTAGAGTACTCATAGAAAGATAGTGAAAGGTCCACAAAGACTGGAAGGCCTATGACAAAGTCCTGGATGGGACGCTGGTCTAGAAGGTTAGCCCTCTTGGCCTTTAGGATGATGTAATAAATTTGAGTCAACATTGGCTTAGTGGAAAAAGACAGAGATAGTAACATAGAAACATATGTAATGCTCAGTTATATTGGCTCGTATATGTCTAGGGGAAATCCCATCCAGCACCTGCCTCAATGCTTCCCACGGAGTCGGTTTCCGCCTGAATCATTTCCAAACATCAATCATCAGCCAGCACACCCAGTATGTTTTACCAAGTACACTTTATAGATATTACTAATTCTAATTTTTTCTTAGAGAGTGGTTGGTGCGTGGAATGCACTGCCTGAGTCAGTGGTGGAGGCAGATACACTAGTGAAGTTTAAGAGACTACTAGACAGGTATATGGAGGAATCTAAGGTAGGGGCTTATATGGGAGGCAGGGTTTGAGGGTCGGCACAACATTGTGGGCCGAAGGGCCTGTACTGTGCTGTACTATTCTATGTTCTATGACATTAATATAAATTCGATACAGTAAAGGAAGTAATAGAAAAAAAAGGTGCCAAGACTCATCAAAGTCCAAGTTCTTCGTGCGGAACCGTTGGAGTTCAATGGATTCCTGACGACCATCCGAATCCTGTCGACTCACGGCTCGGGACCACCCGAAGTGATCGACCGGAGCCTTTCCGCATGTCCGCCGTCCTCCCCGTCTCTCCTCCGACTCCCCGCCAAAAACCCCCGCACGTCCGCCGTCCTCCTCGTCTCTCCGGCTCCCCGCCAAAACCCCATCCCCAGTCATATGATACAGCATTATCATCCAAAAACAAAATGATACATGAACACCCTATCTGTACTAACGCAAGCAACTGTCTAGCTACAGACTTTCTCAGCATTTTACATAACAAAGAAGCATTCCCCAGTATAACATAACAAAGAAGCCACTTTAAATTTAACATACAAAAAAAAGAAAGACCCCGTACACATAGAAAACCTACAGCACAATACAGGTCCTTCGGCCCACAAAGCTGTGCCGAACATGTCCTTGCCTTAGAACTACGTAGGCTTACCCATAGCCCTGTATTTTTCTAAGCTCCATGTACCTATCCAGGAGTCTCTTAAAAGACCCTATCATTTCCGCCTCCACCACCGTCACCGGCAGCCCATTCCACGCACTCACCACTTTCTGCGTATAAATAAAAAAAACCTACTCCTGACATCTCCTCTGTACCTACTTCCAAGCGCCTTAAAACTATGCCCTCCCGTGTTAGCCATTTCAGTCCTGGGAAAAAGCCTCTGACTATTCACACTATCAATGCCTCTCATTATCTTGTACACCTATGGTGAATTTCCCACTAAAGACCAGTGACTAGTGGTGTGCCACAGTGATCAGTGCCAGGTCTGCTGTTGTTTCTAGGACCATAAGATATAGGAGCAGAATTAGGCCACTTGGCCCATCGTGTCTGCTCTGCTATTTCATCATGGTTGATCCAATTTTTTTCTCAATCCCAATGTCCTGCTTTCTTCCCATATCCCTTCATGCCCTGACCGATCAAGAATCTATCAACCTCTGCCTTAAATATCTATAAAGACTTGGCTTCCACAGCAGCCTGTGGCAAAGAATTCCACAGATTCACCAATCTCTGGCTGAAGAAATTCCTCCTCATCTCCATTCTAAAAGGATGCCCCTCTAATTTGAGGCTGTGTTGTCTGGTTCTAGACTTTCCTATCATAGGAAACATTCCCTCCACATCCACTCTATCAATTCATAATTCAATAGGTTTCATTTAGGTTACCCCTCATTCTTATAAATTCCAGTGAATTTATGAGCCATCAATTCTGTTTTTCAAATCATTGACATATAATGTTAAAAGAATTAATCCCAACACAGACCCCTGAGGAACACCGACAGCCAACCAGAAAAGGCTGTCTTTATTCCCACTCTTTGCATTCTGCCAATCAGCCGCTGCTTTATCCATGCTAGAATCTTTCCTGTAATACCATGGCCTTGTAGCTTGTTAAGCAGCTTCATGTGCAGCGCCTTGTCAAAGGCCTTCTGAAACTCCAAGTACACAACTTAAATCAATTCTCCTTTGTCTACCTTGCTCGTTATTTCTTCAAAGAATTCCAACAGATTTGTCAGGTTAGATTTTCCCTTGAGGAAACCATCCTGAGGAAGGCCTATTTTATCACGTACCTCAAAGTACCCTGAGACCTCATCTTTAATAATCAACTCCATCATCTTCCCAACTACTGAGGTCAGACTAACAGGCCTATAATTTCCTTTCTTCTGTTTCTCTCACTTCTTGAAGAATGGAGTGACATTTGCAATTTTCCAGTCTTCTGGAACTATTCCAGAATCTTGAGATTCTTGAAAGATCAATACTAATGCCTCCAGAATCTCTTCAGCCGCCTCTTTTAGAACCCTGGGGTGTACACCGTCTGGTCCAGGTGGAAAGTGTATGGTCATGCACTTTTGGTGGAAGAAATAAATGAGCAGACTATTATTTAGATCGGGAGAGAATTCAAAATGCAGAGATGCAAAGGGACTTGGGAGTTCTTGTGCAGGTTAACCTCCAGGTTGAGTGGTGGTGAAGAAGGCGAATGCAATGTTGGCATTCATTTCTAGAGCTATAGAATATAAGAGCAGGGATGTGATGTTGAGACCCTATAGGTACTCGTGAGATGACACTTGAGTATTGTGTGCAGTTTTGGGCTTCTTGTTTTATTTTATCTTATTTTAGAAAGGATATACTGCCATTTCAGAAAGGATATACGCTCGACCATGGTTTTCAGTCAGGTGCCGAGTGCTCAGAGAGACTCGGCGGGGGGCGGGTGCCCAGTGCTTGGTTGGGGGCCATAGTCGAGTGGTCGGGGACTTGGGCCGGCTCCCCCACCGGACTTAGTCTGGTGAGGAGGGTGTGAGGACACCCAGAAGGACTAAATAAAAAACAAGACTTGACAAAGGGCAGATGAGCTCCTTGTGAGCCAACGGCCATCTTCTGTGGAAGAGTTTAAAGCCTCACTGCGTATCTATGAATCGTATGCTATGCACTTAGTTAGAAGAGACATGATGAACTTGGGCGCTGCACTGTGTGTCTGGACCTGCCCAAGGCCTCCGCCTAAGGGAGGGCTGAGCTCGAAGAAGCGGCCGCGGCTGGAGGCCGATACGGCCTCGAGCTCGAGTTTGGCGGGGGTGGCAGCGGGCAGTGCCAAGGTGGCCAGCGAGAACAAACTGGAGGAGAGGCTGTACTCGGTGCTGTCGTAAGATCAAAGAAGATGGAGGTGTATAGCTGCCAACCCCAGATTCGGGACGGCACCCACTGACTGACTGACTGCCATTAGAGAGGGTTCAAAGAAGATTCACAAGAATGATTCCAGGAATGAAAGGGTTACTGTATGAGGAACGTCTGGTAGCTCTTGGGCTGTATTCCCTGGAGTTCAGGAGAATGAGGGGTATCGCATGGAAACATTCCAAATGTTAAAAGGCCTGAATAGATTAGATATGGCAAAGTTATTTCCCATGGTAGGGGATTCTAGGACAAGAGGGCATGACTTCAGGATTGAAGGATGACTATTTAGAACAGAGATGTGGAGAAATTACTTTAGTCAGAGGGTGGTAAATCTGTGGAATTTGTTGCCACGGGCGACTGTGGAGGCCAAGTCATTGGGTGCATTTAAGGCAGGGATAGATAGGTTCTTGATTAGCCAGGGCATCAAAGGATAGGGGGTGAACGCAGGGGAGTGGAGATGACTGGAAGAATTGTATCAGCCCATGATTGAATGGAGAAGCAGACTCGATGGGCTGAATGGCCTACTGCTGTGGTCTTATGGTCTTATTTACCTTCAGAATTGAAAGTTTCCCAAGAACCTTCACTCTAGTATGGTAATTTTACACACTTCTTGCTCCCTGACACCTGGAACCTCTACCATGCTGCTAGTGTCTTCCACAGTGAAGGCTCATGCAAAGTACTTATTCAGTTCATCTGCCATTTCCATGTCCCCCATTACTACCTCTTCAGCATCATTTTCCATCATTCTGATATCCACCTTCACCTCTCTTTTACACTTTGTGTATCTGAAGAAAAACTTTTGGTTTCCTCTTTAATATTAATGGCTAGCTCACTTTCGTATTCCATCTTTACTTTCTTAATGATTTTTTTACTTGCCTTCTGTTGGTATTTAAAAGATTCCCAATCCTTGAACTTGCCACTAATTTTTTGCTCTATTATCTGCCCTCTCTTTGGTTTTTATGTTGGCTTTGATTTCCCTTGCTAGCCATGGTTATGTCATCTTGTCTTCAAAATACTTCTTCCTCTTTGGGATGTATATATACTATGCCTTACAAATTGCCTCCAAAAATCCCAGTCATCGCTGCTCTGCCATCATCCCTGCCAGTGTCCTTTTCCACTCAATTCTGTCCAACTCCTCTCTCATGCCTCTGTAATTTCCTTTACTCCACTGTAATACTGATACATCTGACTTTAGTTTTTCCTTCTCAAATTTCAGGTCAGGGTGAATTCAATCATATTATGATCACTTCCCAGAAGGGTTATTTTACCTTAAGCTCTCAAATCAATTCCAGTTCATTGCACAACATCCAATCCAAAATAAATGATCCATGAGTGGGCTCAACTATGAGCTGCTCTAGAAAGCCATCTCGTAGGCATTCTAGAAATTCGCCTTCTTGGAATCCCGCACTAATCAGATTTTCCCAATCTATCTGCATAATGAAATTCCCCATGACTATTGTAACATTGTCCTTTTGGCATGTATTTTCTATCTCCTAGGGTAACTTATACACCACATTCTCGCTACTGTTTGGGGGTCTGTCTATAGCTCTTGCAGTTCCTTAGCTCTATCCACAATGATTCAACACCTTCCAACCCTATGTGATCTCCTTCTAACGATTTAATTTCATTTTTTACCAACACAGCCATGTCACTCCCTCAGCTTTTCTGCCTGTCCTTTGGATTCAATGCATATCCTTGGACGCTAACCTCCCATCTACTTAACAAATATCATCTATGTTAATAATGTAGATGATAATATGCTACATTGATCAGCAAATTTGTGAATGACACCAAGATCAAGGGCATTGTTAACAGTGAGAAGGACTATCAAAGTTTGCAGCATGATCTGGACTTGCTGAAAAATGGACTCAAAAGTGGCAGATGGAATTTAATGAGACAAATGTGAGATGTTGCGTGTTGGCAGGACAAACCAGGACTTACACAGTTAACAGTAGGTTGCTGAGGTGTGTGGTAGAACAGAGTGATCTGGGAACACATACATAATTCATTGCAAGTGGCATCACAGGCTGATAGGGTCATGAAGAGAGCTTTTCGCATATTGGCTTTCGTTAATCAGGGCATTGATGTTATGTTGAAATTGTGAGTGAGTCCAAATTTGGGGTATTGTATGCAGTTCTGGTCACTTACCTTCAGGAAAGATATCAATAAGCTTAAAATAGTGCAGAGAAAATTAACAAAGATGTTGCTAGAACTTGAGGACCTGAGTTCTAGGGAAAGATTGACTAGGATAGGATTTTATTCAGTGCAAGACTGAAGGGAAATCTTATAGAGCTATACAATATTATCAGAAGTGTCGATAGCATAATTATATGTGGGCCTTTTTCCCTGAGATTGGGCAGAACTAGAATTAGAGGTCATAGGTTTATGGTAAATGTTTAAATATTTAGAGGAAACCTGAGGGAGGAACTTCTTGACTCAGAGGGTGGTGTTAGTGTGGAACAAGCTGCCAGCGCAAGTGGTGGATGCAGGTAC
Source organism: Mobula birostris (assembly GCF_030028105.1). Lineage (NCBI taxonomy): Eukaryota > Metazoa > Chordata > Chondrichthyes > Myliobatiformes > Myliobatidae > Mobula > Mobula birostris. The sequence goes on along the minus strand of NC_092381.1, from coordinate 61,103,871 downwards.
AATTGCAATATTTAGCTGAAGTTCGGATAGGTACATGAGAAGTAACGGAGGGTGTGGGTAATCTAGGTGTGGGTAGATGGGACTAAGCAGAAAAACTGGTTGTAATGGACTAGATGGTCTAAAAAGCCTGTTTCTGTGCTCTATGATTATAACCAGAGGTCAGTTGTAAACCTGTATCACTTGAGAGGTGAGCTCTGATAGCTGTGTCTCTGCTGTCACTTGGGCAGTAATTTTGCCTTTTGTGAGTGATGGGAATATTGCCATTCTCAGTAGTGAGCAATCCCGAGGTGGATTTTATGATTAGACGATATAACGCACCTGATTCACCTAAGTGTTGGTATTTCTGTTGTTCATAGAGTTGTTAAATGGCCTGAATGAGGTTCAGATTGAATGGAAGCCTTGTAAAAGGATTGCTTACGCAAACGCGAGAAATTCTGCAGATGCTGGAAATCCAAAGTGACACACACAAAATGCTGGATGAACTCAGCAGGTCAGGCGGCATCTATGGAAAAGAGTAAACAGTCCACGTTTTGGGCCAAGACCCTTCATCAGGTCTGGAAAAGAAGGGGAGAGGAAGGTGAGGGGAATGGAGGAAGAAGTACCAGGTGGCAGGTGATAGGTGAGACCGGGAGATGGAGAGGGGGTGAAGTGAAGAGCTGGGAAGTTGGTTGGTGAAAGAGATAAAGAGCTGGAGAAGGGGGAATCTGATAGGGGAGGCTTACTGGTCTGCAATTCAACTTTGTTTTTCTTCCCCTTTTTATAAATGAGGTTATATTTACTTATCTCCAATCTGTAGGAACTGCTTCAGAATTTTAGAGGATGAACATCAATGTGTCCACTATTTAGGACAGAGATACGAAATGTCTTTAGTCAGATGATGGTGAATCTGTGGAATTCATTGTCACAGATGGCCGTGGGTACGTGACTTATATGCCACTACATGGCTTCTGAGATTCATCTTCTCTGTTCGCTTATCTATGCTTTCTCTTTGCCCTGCTAATTCTTGTGTTACCAATTTGTTTCTGTTTCATGTCACTCTATTTTTTTTGTTAACTATGAAGTTCAGCAAATTGTTGCTCTATGTTTCCCTCTTGTGGGAATATATCTAAACCTTATTCAAAGCATCTTTTTTCTTGTAGGCCTCCCACTGCTAAATTACAAATCTGTTAGATTCCAATTTACCTTGGCTGTACAAAATGTTCAAACTACTGAATTCATTCTTTCTCCTTTACAAGATATTTATTGTTCTTTGTCATTTCTTATGGCTAAACTATGGTATTTACTATTTTCCTAACAATGCTCCATTGATCCATTCTTTGCTTTTTCTTAGTCCATTCCTCAACTGATTTCACAGTGCCTTATGAAAGCAATAAAAAAAAGGAAAAAAAAATAGCAGATCAAATATTATCTCTGGAAAGGGAAACTGAGGAGCTGACTGATAAGACCATAAGGTACAGGAGCAGAATTAGTCCATTTGGTCCATCAAGTCTGCTCCGCCATTTCATCATGGCTGATCCAATTTTCCTCTCAGCCCCAATCTCCTGCATTCCCCCCATATCCCTTAATGCCCCAACCAATCGAGAATCTCCCTGGCTAAAAAAAGTTCTTCCTCATCTCCACTCTAAAAGGATGCCCCTCTATTCTGAGTCTGTGTCCTCTTGTCTTAGACTCTCCCACCATAGGAAACATTCTCCCCACATCCAGTCTATCAAGGCCTTTCACCATTCAATAGATTTCAATGCGGTTACCCCTTATTCTTCTGAATTCTCATGTTTTCAGGGCCAGAGCCATTAAACGCTCTTCATATGACAACCCTGGAGTCATTTTCGTGAACCTCCTCTGAACCCTCTCCAGTTTCAGCACATCCTTTCTAAGATAAGGGGCCCAAAACTGCTCACAATACTCTGAGTGAGGCCTCACTAATGCCTTCTAAAGTTTCAATATTACATCCTTGCTTTTATATCCTAGTCCTCTTGAAATGAATGCTAACATTGCATTTGCCTTCCTCACTACTGACTCATTCTGCAACTTAATCTTTAGGGAATGCTGCACAAGGATTCCCAAGCCCCTTTCTGTCTCAGTTTTTTGTATTTTCTCTCCACTGAGAAAATAGGCAGCCCTTTCATTTCTTTAACCAAAGTGCATGAACATACATTTCCCGACACTGTGTTCTATCTGCCAATTCTTTACCTATTCTCCTAATCTAAGTCTTTCTATAGCTTCTCTTCTTCCTCAAAACTACCTGCCCCTCCACCCATGTTGATATTGACTGCAAACTTTGTAACAAACCCATCAATTCCATCATCCAAATCATTGACATATAATGACAACAGAGACACATGTGGAACACCACTAGTTATCGATAGCCGACTGGAAAAGGCTTGCTTTATTCCCACTCTTTGCCTCCTGCCAATCAGCCACTGTTTTATCCATGCTAGAAACTTTCCTGCAATACCATGGCTTTGAAGCTTGTTAAGCAGCCTCATGTGTGGCACCTTGTCAAAGGCCTTCTGAAAATCCAAGTACACAACATCAAATGATTCTCCTTTGTCTAACCTGTTTGTTATTTCTTCAAAGAATTCCAACAGATTTGTCAGGCAAGATTTGCCCTTAAGGAAATAATGCTGACTGCAGCCTATTTTATCATGTGGCTCCAGTACCCTGAGACCTCATCCTTAATATTGAGTCCAACATCTTCCCAGCCACTGATGTCAGACTAACTATAGTTTACTTTCTTCTGCCCCTCTCCCTTCTTGAAGAGTGGAGTGGTATTTGCAATTTTACAGTGTTCTGGAACCATTCCAGAATCTAGGATTCTTCAAAGATGATTACTAATGCCTCCATGAGGAGTATGACACTTGACATGTATACGAACGATGTAAGATATAAAGTCAATTCAATTCAATGACACTTACATCATTCTCGCCATTCTGCAACAGTGCTATAAGTTCATCTACCTTGTTCCGTACACTGCGTGTATTCAGATACAACACATTCAGTTCTGTATACCCCCTTTTCAGTTTTGTACACCTTTTACATTGCAACTCACCCAGTTGACTGCAACTTTGCCGCATCAACAGCCTCTCCTCTCTACATGTTGCTGCTGTTCGTAAACCAGCTGCCTCATCTTCAGCACTATTATCTGCCTTTCCTTTGATACTTCTTGCATTTAAATATAGGCAGCTCAGGACACTAGTTGCGCCATGCTAAATCTATTGATTCCTTACTTTGTCTGAGGTCTTGACAATATCTGCCTCAACAACCTCTCCACCAACTGTCCCACAACCCTCATCTAAACCCCACCGTGCAGCATTAACAATACTCAGCATTGATCTGCTGAATACTTCCAGAACATTCTGTTTTTACTTCATGTTGAATTGGAAATGTGCTGATCAAGAAAGTTCTCCAAAGTGCATTGCAGAATATTACTTTCTCTTCCTGTCCATTACTATATTAAGAAAGTTGGATTCCCTCCACTTTTTCAATGTTTGGTGGTTTTTGCATTCAATTTAATTAACCTGCAAATTTGCTTTCTATGCTCCTGAAATGTACGAGAAGGCAAGGATCACAGCTGTTTGTAAATCATGGACTCTGTGCCAGTCTTGAAGTTTTAATCTTCAATCTTTTCCTCAGATGGTACACTTGAGGAAACAGTGACTTTCTGTCAGTGTGGTGAACATTTGCTGAGAGGTGAACCTCCTTGCAAATGGAAAGAGGTCATTTTTTTCAGAGTTTTGTCATGGATGTTGATTGTCAGGTGATAATGGGAGCAGATTGGTCGAAAACCTTTGTTTTATGGATGCTTTGCTTGGGCCTGTTCTCTTATACTCTTCAATATGAATTAATAATGATGTAGAGTACTCCACATGCTAAAGCAAAACAAGAGGTAGTATATTTACTGGTAAGGGCAGATTCAGAACATATGAGAAAGTCAAAGAGATGTTTACCGTGTTAAACACATAAATTGCTAGTGAGCTGAAGGTATAAAATGGTAAGCAGGAATATGAAGTGGTATTATGATTTTCTGACTTAGACTGATTCCTGGCTTAAAATGAAGCATGATTGGGCACCCAGCATGATGAGGATAGAGAGAAGAGGAAAAAAGAGGGATTGTCAGAATTGATTTAAGAAATATTTACAGTGGTGGAAAGAGAGAATATTTTCTGGTGGTGTTGAGGATTTAAAACCTTCTGTTTCAAGGATCAAGAAGGATGCCTTTGTTTAATTTGGGTTCATTCTATAGATAGCCACAAAATGGCTGAAAGATGGAAGAGTGAGTTGTAGGGATTACTGTTTGAATAGAAGGTTGCTGTAGATAACTGGGAACTTCAGCTACCCTGATATTGATTGGACTAATATCAGAGCATAGGATAAATAATGAGGAAGAATTCAGAATCCGAACAGCAAATTCCTGCCACAATGAGGAAGGAGTCATTGCTAGATTTGGTTCAGAAGTTGAGCAACTGTTCATGGTGGAGCACTAAGGGTGTTGTGATCTTTGAACCGTTAGGTTTGGTTTAGTAATGGAAAATATTATGCAGCTGTCAAATGTGCAGTTCTAATTTAGTGTTCATGATTAATTTGAATCAACACTGACAGGGAAAGCTGAAATAGAACAGTTGGTAGACTTGAAAAGGAAATGGTTTGGATCCTGGACATTCCCGGTAATGAAGTGAAGAGGTCCTTGGCTGATAAAAGAGATAGAAAGGAGGAGGATGTGTAAAAGGCAGATATGTCACTCATAACAGTCTAATAACACAAGTGAGATAAAGAGTGAATGTAGAGTGCTCAGAGAGGAAGCGAAAAAGGAAATGAGATCAAAGAGAATTGGAGAATGCCTTGCAGGAAACATGAAAGAACAAACAAAAGTATATAAATAGTAAGTGGGTAAGGTTAGGAGGGATGGGTTAGGTTAGAGTCTAAAAAGATCTATGATTGGCACAGAAGCAATGAGTGAAATATTTAATGTATATGTTTAATGTGAATCTACCAAGGAAAATGCTGCCAAGACATCAAAAAAGATAGGCAGCAGAATTAAAACCAAGAACCAAAAAATGGTTAGGTTAGATTAGATTATGAGGACACTCAGTCCTCGCTTATTGTCATTTAGAAATGCATGCATTAAAAAATGATACAATTTTCCTCCAGAATGTTATCACAAGAAACGCAGGACAAACCAAAACTAAAACTGACAAAATCATACAATTATAACATGTAGTTAAAACAGTGCAAAGCAATACCGTAATTTGATAAAGAGCAGACCATGGGCATAGTAAAAAAAAGTCTCAAAGTCCCAATAGCTTCATCGTCTCATACAGATGGTAGAAGGGAGGAACTCTCTCTGCCATGAACCTCCAAGCACTGCAAACTTGCCGATAAAGCACCATTGGAAGCATCCGACTACAGCGGACTCTGAGTCTGTCCTAAAACCTCGAGCCTCCAACCAGCCCTTCGACACTGAGCACTGAGCAGCATCCTCTGCCGAGCGCTTCGACCCCGTCTCGGCCGCCGAGCAACAAGCAAAGCTGAGGACTCGGGGCCTTCCCCTCTGGAGATTCTGGACCACACAGTAGCAGCAGCAGCGAAGCAGGCATTTCAGAAGTTTCACCAGATGTTCCTCCGTGCTCTCACGTCCGTCTCCATCAAATCAGGATTGTGCACGGCACCCTATTTGATAAATAACAGACATCACCACCGGAGTGGCCACTGCCAGCTGCGTTGCGCCACCATCTTCTCCTCTCCTGGAATGGTGAGTTTAATCTTAGTATCAGAGGGAAAAAATTTAATTGTTACAAAGAAGTCTGATTTGATAAAGCATCTAAACATTGATTTTTCAAAGGCAAGTTTTGTTTGGCTGATTTTTTATTTTTTATTTATTGATGCCACCCAGCAATCTGCCAATTTTATCTGAGCCTAATCCCGGGACAATTTACAAAGACCAATTAACTACCAACCTGTACGTCTTTGGACTGTGGGAGGAAACTGAAGCACCTGGAGGAAACAGGGAGAACATGCAAACCCCTTACAGGCCGTGGTGAGAAATCTCGGTCGTCTGTACTGTAAGGCATTGTGCTAACCTCTAGTCTAGTCTGGCCTGGGTTTTATGAAGATGTTTGATGTGATAACAAAAGGGTTGATGAAGACAATGCAATGGGCTCCTACCCACATGGCTTCACCTATCATCTTCTAGCTATCCTCCTTCCCCTCCCGCCACCTTTTTATTCTGGCATCTTCCCCCTTCCTTTCCAGTCCTGAAGAAGGGTCTCAGCCCAAAATGACGACTGTTTATTCACTTCCATAAATGTTGCCTGACCTGCTGAGTTCCTCCAGCATTTTGTGCGTGTTGTTATATTGCTGAATTTTCAGAAGGCAGTTTATATGGTTCAGAATTAAACGCTGCTTAGCAAAGTTGAAGCTCAAAGAATGAAAGGGTTAGCTACTGCACGAATAAGAAATTAGCTCAGGGACAGGATATACGATCATGATAAATGGTCGCTCTTCGGACTGAAGTAATTTAGATGCTGACATTTGTTATGGTTGGGCACTGTACTCTCGTTTTTTAGATATATTATTTACTGTCATGAGTACACAAAACAATATTTCCATATTTGTCAAAGATACAAATTTTAGAAGTATAGTAAACTGTGAGGAGGATAGTAGTAAATGTCAAGAGAACATAGATTAGCTGGGGAATAGGCAATGATATGAGGTTGAAATTTAACGCCAAGAAGTCTGAATTGATATATTAGGAGAGACACACTAGATTAAATGCTGCAGTTCTTAAAGGGGCACAAAAATAGCAAGTCCTGGATGACAAATCAAGTTCAAGTTTATTGTCATTCAACCCTATATGTGTATACTGCCAAATGAAACAGTGTTCCCCAGACCAAGGTCACAACACAATACATACTGTATAACTCACACACAGAACATGAAGTAATATTACCATAAATAAATTAACAAATAATAATGTGGATTTACAACACAAGTTAAAAAGTGAGAAAATATGACCCTACTGCCACTTCATACATGGTCAGACCTGTGTCATGGCAGGGAGTTCAGTTGTCTCATGGCCCGGGGGAAAAAGCTGTTTTCCATTCTATCAGCCTTTGTCTGAATGCAACAGTACCTCCTGTCTATTGGTAGATGGACAAAGAGATTATTGGATAGATGGGAGGGATCATTGACAATGCTAAGAGCCCCACATACAGGACTCCTGGTACATATCTCAGATGGGTGGAAGAGAGACCCTGATGATTCTCTCAGTGGTCCTTGCAAGCCTTTGTAGGGTCTCACAATCAGATGCCTTGCAATTCCTGTTCCAGATGGTGATGGTGCTCCTGTAAAAACTGTTTAAAATTGTGGGTGAGGGGAGCCTTGCTCCCCTCAATCTCCTCAGGAAGTGGAGATGCTGCTATGCTTTCTTGACTAATGCAGTAGTGTTGAGGGACCAGGTGAGATCATCAATTATGTGCACTCCCAGAAACTTGGTGCTCTTAACTCTCTCTGGGGAGGAGCAGCTTATGTGCAGTGAGGAGTGATCAGCCTGCACCCTCCTAAAGTCCACAATCATCTCTTTAGCCTTGTCCACATTGAGTCCCAATTTGCTGTGCTCACACCATTGGATTAGCCTTTCTAGCTCCTCTCTGTATGCCATTCGTCACTGTTGTTGATGAGGCCAGCTGCTGTTGTGTTATCAATGAATTTGATGGATCGGTTTGAACTGGATCTCATGGTTCAGTCATGCATCAGCAGTGTGAACGGTAGTAGGCTGAGCACGCAGACCTAGGGACACCAGTGCTCATTGCGAAGGAGCTGGAGATGTTGCTGCCAACACAGATTGACTGTAGTCTTTCTATCAAGAAGTCCAAGATCCAGGTAGAGAGAGAGAGGTGCTGTGATCCAACAAGGACAGTCTACCCACCAGCTTCCAAGGGATGATGATATTAAATGCTGAACTGAAGTCAATAAACAGCATCCTGGCATATGTGGCATTATTTTCCAAGCAGACAGGATGAAGTGGAGTCAAAGGCTATGGAATTATCAGTGGACCAGTGGACCAGTTTGGGAGATAAGCAGGAAGAAGGGATTTAATACGACCTATAATCAGCTGCTCAAAGCACTTCACTATTGTTGAGGTCAGTGCCACTACATGGTAGTTAATAAGGCCAGTTACTGTCTCCCAATTGGGCACCAGGATGATGGTGACTGTCTGCGGTGACAGTGGATGGACTGTTCCAGAGAGACGTTGAAGATGTCCGTTAGAACCTCTGGTAACTGGGTTGTACAGTCCTCCAGCACCCGACCAGCTGTGTTATCAGGCCCTGCAGCTTTACATAGATCAAGCCTGGCTAGGGTCTTACGCACGTCAGCTGTGGCCATACAGAGTGCCTGCTCCTTGGGGGAAGGGGGTCCTTCCTCTCTGGTACATCGTTCCAAGCATCAAACCTTGTGTAAAAGACATTCTCACTGAACAAGAATGGAAGATAGGCATTGATCCCAGTCTCTCAGCACTGCCGGGACCTCTGCTGTCAGCCATGGGTTCTGATTTGCCTTCACCGAGAAGTGTTTAATAACGGTGACATCCTGATGCACTTCTGTATGTTGCCAGTCACAGATCTCACATATTCATCAATGTTAATGTGATTGTCATAGGTAGCTGCCTCCCTGAACGTGCTCCAGTCCGTGTTTTCAAAACAGCCCTGTAATGCTGCGGCTGCTCTTTCTGGCCTGGTCTTGATCTCCCTTTGAACTGGTTTGACTCAGCAGTGGTCTTTCTGCAGGAATTAGCATGACAGATAAATGGTCAGATTATCCAAAGTGGGGGTGAGAAGCAGCACAGATGTTGGTATAAACCAGGTCTAATGTGTTCTCACGTCTGGTAGCAGTCAACCTGCTGATGGAATTTATGCAGGACTGTTTTTAAGTTAGCATGACTGAAGTCACCAGCAACAACAGAGAAACCATTGGGATATGTGGGTAGGAGGTCACTGTGAAGCTCATGTAGTGTTTCCCCAACATTTGCACGGGGGTGGGCGCACGTGATGTATACAACTACAATTGCAATGACAGTGAACTCCCTCGGTAAATAGAAGGGCCTGCACTTCACTATTAAAACTCTACCAGAGGTGAACAGTGGCTCATTTCTACCGAAGTGTTCACACCCCAGTTTTTATTAACGTACATTCAGTCCTCCTCCGCAGGTTTCAATAGAGGCCGTGAGACAAAACCCTCTTTGCTGGATGGTCATTTCAGGGGTGGTATCCTGGAGCCATGTTTCCATCAGGATGAGGGTGCAGTTGTCCTTTATCTCACACTGATTCGATTTTTGATTATGAAAAGGCAGGTTTACAAACACCACAAAAAACATAAAACCTTCATAATGGGTTACAAAATAATGGAAACGTTGAACCTTTATAATGTGAAGTACTGTATCCATTTCTGATCATTAAACATTCTGAAGGATATCAAGTGGATTTGCTGGATATGTTTCTCCTGATTCCACAAGGAATGTTGAGCCATCCCCTGGTATTGATCCATGTGTGCCATATTCCCATGAGACACTATTGAGAGAATACACCAACAGCTATTTTTGATATCTGTATACTGTCGGAAGGGGGCCTCTGCATCAAACAATTTCTCTGACTTCCGATTATGAAAAGTAAGGTCCAAGTCTTCAGATGGCAATGTACTACTGCTGTAAAGCATCAAATTTCATGCCACATAAGATCATGATGATAAACTTAATTCTGATCCTGATTTATCCTAGAGTTAGAATTAGGCTCATAAACAAAAAAAACACTTTAAAAGAATGGGGGTGGGGGGGAATTATTGGAAAAAAAGTGACACCTTGGGAATCAAAAACACATAAATTATAACATAAAAATATAATCTGATACTACATTACCACAGGTTGGTCGGCTTTCAACAAACACGTAAATTATAACATACAAATATAATCTGATACTACATTACCACAGGTCAGTTGCCTTTCAACAAACATGTAAATTATAACATACAAATATAATCTGATACTACATTACCACAGGTTGGTTGGCTTTCAACAAACTAAGTGGCCATGTATTTAAGTCTGAGGTCCTCTGTTGCCGGGGTCAACTATGGGTGTTGCATCCTGGCTGTCATGCGCAAGCCAGGGCAGGACCATATGCAAAGCAAGCTGTTGCCCATGCAGCAGGCTCCCCTTCTCCATGCAGTTGATGAATCCAAAGAAAAGGCAGAGACCAATACAGCTTGGCACAGTAGTTGCCAGTCAATGTTGAACTCAACGTAGGTCTGCCTTCGGGACGCTAGAGCCAGACTTTTCCTTGTGGTTTACCGCTGAAGCTTTTCCCATGAGGTGGGTATAGCCGCAAGGCAGTGGAGGTTTAAGATCAGAGTTCTTCTTCTCCTTGATAAGCTGCCAACCATGGCTGAAGATCCTCATCTTCCAGAAGTGACTGGTTTTAAGGAGTCAGTAACCTGCTTTTGCCCCTTCTCCTGTCAGTAGAAACAGTTCCACTGGACTTAGCAGCTAAGCCACTCGTGGCCAGGAGCTGAACTTGGTTGTCAGAGGCTGTATGAGACAGATGCTATCGAGAGCATTTAATAGGTAGTGGGAGCTTATCCCCACTATCAATGCCCTCCACCCCTCCGAGTTGACAACCGTGGCAAATGGATTTAAGCAGTCTTGTCCTTAACGTACAATAATTATATATTCAAATGTAATTGTAGTTTATTGTTCAAAATCCATTCATTTTTATATTTGTATGTTCTGCACAATATTTCTTAAATTTTACCCAAGTTTAATGTCCTGTCCTCCATTCCTTCTTATTAGTATCAAGTGAAAACTCAAGCTCAAAAAATTGGTTAATATCCATAAAGTTTGATGAATTCAGTCAATGGCATTGTAGGTTGTAGCTGTTTGAGAATACTACTTTGTTTCTATGTAAGCTTGTTTCCTGGAATGATAAAAGACTGTTTCCCTCCTCTGCTTCTTTTGCCTTTGAGGTACATTTCTAAATATGGCCTTGCAAATGTTTCCTAATGATAAACAATAAGTTGTTCCCTGATTAATTTTCTTGACGTTCCATAAAACATAGAACAGCACACCCCAGCAACAGGCCATTTGATCCACCATGTTGTGCTGAACTAATGAAACTAGTAATCAAAGCCCATTAAACTTGTCCCTTCTCCCTACACAATGGAAGGGTATGGACACACAATGGCACTCAGCTATCTTGCCATTAACGGTGTACTGTCTCTTTAGATCTGATCTCCAAAAGTGCATCACTTCATATTTTTACTAGGTTAAACTCCATCTGCCATTTCTCTACCCTATCTACAACTAATTTATATCCTGCTGTATACTTCGGCAGTCTTCAAGGATATTCACAACACCATCAATCTTGTATCGTCTTCAAACTTAACCGTCTACATTTTTGTTCTATATATCACCAACAGCAGAGGTCCAGTATGAATCACTGAAGAACACCATCTGTCATAGACATTCAGCTGGAATAAGTTCCTCTTCCCTCTGTCTTCTGATGGCAAAACAATTCTGAATATAACCCATGCATTTTAATCATCTGGATGAACCTCACATGAAGACCTTGTCAAATGCTAACTAAACACCTGTAGTGCAAAGCTCAAAGTGAATTTATTATCAAAGTACATATACGAGAACCCAGCTGGTGGCGCAGTGGCATCAGCGCCGGACTCCGGAGTGAAGGTTCCCGAGTTCGAATCCAGTCATCCAGCACGCTTTCCATCCATGCCGGACTGAGTGACGAGCTCGCAACTCAGCCTCGTAAAACAAAAACTGCACCGTGACAAAGAACGTGGGGGAATCACTCACAGAATCTTTCCTCCAAGACAACCACTTGAAAAAGTGGTTGCCGAGGCGCTGGCAGATTATGGCACACAAAAATCATATACGAGGGGTGATTGATAAGTTTGTGGCCTAAGGTAGAAGGAGTCAATTTTAGAAAACCTAGCACATTTATTTTTCCTACATTTACACACTTAGTCCAGCGGTTGTGGAGCATACAGATCCCTTCTTTGTAGAAGTCGGCATCTTGGACCTCCAGAAGTGGTCCACAGCAGGGGTCATTGATAAGTTTGTGGTTTAGGGTAGAAGGAGATGAGTTATTAACTTCAAGCTTTCTGCATAATCACTGAAAGAGTTGAACTGCACGTGCATGTAACAAGAGCTGAGTTATCCCCTCTGGTTCAAGAGCCTGATAGCTGAGGGATAATAACCGTTCCTGAAGCTGGTGGTGTTTGCCCTAAGGCTTCTGTACCTCCTCTTATGGCAGCAGCAAGAAAGAGCATGTCCTGGGTAGTGAGGGTTTCTGATGATGACATGCTTCAACCTTTCTACCTCGTTCTACCTTTCCTGTGACAGCACTCCATGTAGATGTGCTCATTGGTGGGAAGCACTTCACCCGTATGGACTGGGCTGTATCCATTATTTTTTTGTAGACCTTTCTGTTCAAGGGCATTGGTGTTTCCATACCAGGTTGTGATGCAACCAGTCGTCATACTCTCCACGACATGTTTATAGAAGTTTATCAAAGTTTTAGATGACATGTCAAATCTTCTCAAACTTCTAAGAAGGTAGAGGCGCTGTAGTGCTTTCTTTGCAAAAGCACTTGCAAGGTGAGCCCAGGACAGATCCTCTGAAATGGTAACACCGATGAATTTAAAGTTTTTGACTCTCTCCACCTCTGATTCCCCCATTGAGGACTGGCTCATGAACCTCTGTTTTCCTCCTCATGAAGTCAATAATCAGTTCCTTGGTCTTGCTGACATTGAGTGAGAGGTTTTTGTTGAGGCCACAGTTTAATTCTCCCTCCCATCTGCTGATTCATCACCACCGTTGATTCCACCAACGACAGTGGTGTCTTCAGCAAACTTAAGTTTGGCACTTGAGCTGTGCTTAGCCTCACAGTAATAAGTATAAAGTGAGAAGAGCAGGTGTTAACCATACACCTTGTGGTGCCCATGTGGTGATGGTGATTGTGGAGCAGATGTTGTTGCCATTCCGAACTGACTGGGATCTGTGTGTGAGGAAATCGAGGATACAGTTGCAAAAGGAGCAATTGAGGCCTGGGTCTTGGAGCTAGGATCTAATGGGGAGACTTTATAAAGCACAGCTGAGGCCTCACATGGAGTATTGTGAGCAGTTTTGGGACCTTTATCTTAGAAAAGATGTGCTGAAACTGAAAAGGGTTCAAAGAAGGTTCATGAAAATAATTCCAGGATTGAATGGCTAGTCATACGAAGAGTGTTTGATGGCTCTGGGCCTGGATTCACTGGAATTCAGAAGAATGAGGAGTGATGTAAATGAAACTTATCGATTGGTGAATGATTTTGATAGGATGGATGTGGAGAGGATGTTTCCTAAAGTGGGAGTGTCTATGACCAGAGGACACAGCTTCAGAATAGATGGGTGTCCTTTTAGAACAGAGATGAGGAAGAATTTCTTCAGCTAGACAGTGGTGAACCTGTATACTTCACTGCCACAGATAGCTGTGGAGGCCAACTCTTTGTGCAAACTTAAGGAAGAGGTTGATAGATTCTTGATTGGTCAGGGCATGAAGGGATAGAAGGGAAGGCAGGAGATTGGGGCATGAATCAGCCATGATGAAATAGTGGAGCAGACTTGATTGGCCAAATGACCTAATTCTGCTTATGGTCTTATGGTCTTATTGATTAGTTTTGAGGGGTTGATAATACTGAATGCCAAGCTGCAGTCAATGAAAAGCATTCTGAAATATGCATCTTCACTGTCCATGTGTTCCAGCATTGAGTGAAGAGCCAAAGAATTGGCATCTTCTTTTGACCTGTTGTGATGGTAGGCAATTAGAATGGATCCAAGTCGCTCCTCAGACAGGAGTTGATATGTTTCATCAGCAACCTCTAAAAGCACTTCACAGTAGATGTAAGAGAAGGTAGGAGGACAGCCAGAAGGTCAGACTTCCTGAAGTGCAGTCTAGGGATGGAACAGTAGGCACTCCTGATAGTAGTATAACAGTGGTCGAGTGTGTTCTAAGGTTCAAAGGTTCATTTTATTCTCAAAGTATACATGCACAATACAACTCTAATACTCCAGAGAGCCATGAAATACAGAAAAAACCATGGGAGTTGTTGAAAGAAAGGGCATCCACTACCCTCTGCTGGCATGAAGAAGAAGTAGAAAAGAACCAAATCCCCTACCCCTCCCTTGCACAAAAAACTAACAGATCGTCCACACGGAAAATGGCAGCTAGAACATCAAAAACCCCAAATCCCCAACCCCCTCCCTCACAAAAAAATGATGATAACATCAAATCCCCAACCCCCTCTCTCGCACACAAGAAACTACCAGATCGCCCACACAGAAAAACACAAACAAGAACATCATTCCCCAAATCCGCAACTCCTATCCTCTCACAAAAAGTAGCACATTGCCCACCCACCAATCAGCAACAAGAAAGAAAACAGCGAAATGTGAAAGAGACCAATATAAAGTACAGTCCATGATCACATAAATCTCAGAATACTGAAAACATCCTCTCATCAGCATTTGAGGAGTGTGGCCGCCTGAACTCAGTCCTTCCGTGAAGCATAACTGCCATGCCGGGACTGAATGCCCCCGACCCAGCTACCATCCACTATCGTCCCTGTGGCCTCCATTGAGGGCAACCACTGACCTCGATGATGTAATCTTCCTTGACACTTCAGATTGGAGTCATTCATGACCCCGCGTCCTGTCTCTGCTCGTGTTCTTGGTCCTCTCTGGACACTGCAGACCACTAGATCATTCGACTGAATTCTGAACTGCACATTACAGGCTACAACAGTTTCCGTAACACAATCAAGACAAAAAGAACCAGCCGAAGATGCAGAGAAAGTGAAATAATTGAAGAGATTGGCTATCTGGAAGATGTTGCCCGAGGAGTTGTTGTTCATTGGTGCCATCTTGATTAGAAGTGACTAGAAGTTGGGACCCTTTGTGCTGCAGTGAGATATGGACAACATCCATATGTCTACCCCCATCTACACCTTTGTCACGTCCATGAAAAAAATCAATTCAGTAAGGCAAGTGCTGCTCCAGGCAAACCCATGTTCACTACCCCTAATTAAGCCACGGCTTTCCAAATGCTCATAAATCCTATCCCCTGCGAGTCCTGTCCAGTATCTTCCCTCCACTGAGTTGAGACTCACTGCCCCTGGCTGCTGTGCTTCATGTCTGCAAACTTTACGATGATTTGCCCCAGTAATATGATGAACTGAAGGTTTTGGGACTATTCTAGGCTGCTCTGGGGATTTGGATCTAAGGGCTCAACTTGGTTCAGAATGCTGTTGTTGTTGTTCACATCTATTGTGTAAATGATTTAGTTTGCGTTTTTCCCCTTTCTCTGTGGGCACCGGCTGGGGGGGGGGGGAGGTCTTTTTTTAAAATTGGGTTCTTTCAGGTAACCAAACAGATCTCAAGGTTGTATAATTTATACATTCTTTGATAATAAATGTACTTTGAAACTTTGAAACCAATCCATAGTTTCCAGGATTATGCCCATTTCTCTCCTGGTCCTCAAATGTGGCTAGAGAGGACATGAATGACATTGGCCAAGGTTCCAGCAGTCTCATCTTTTGCATCTCTCAAAAACTTGGGACTTGACAACTTTAATGTGTTTCAAGAGACTGTACACTACCTCCTTCTTTATCTCTAGCATATTAGCCAGCACTGCACTGATCTCCTAATCCAGTAAGTCCTCCTGCTTGGTAAACACTCATACAAAGAACACATTTCAGGCATCCCTACATTCTCCACCTCCAAATACATATTCCCTTCTTTATCCTTCAGTGGTCTATCCTCTTGCTCTTGATGTAAGTGTACGGTGCTTTGGAATTCTCTCTAATCTTACTTGCCAAGAATTTTACATGAACCTCACCCCCTACCAGCTCTTCTAATTCCCTTCTTGACTTCTTGTCCGTCTACTTTATTATCCTCAAGGGCTCTTTTGATTTGTTTGATTTTAGCTTCCAAAACTTCACATACATTTCCTTTTCCTTCTTGACTCAATTCACCATGTCTCTCAACTTTGAAGGTTCCCCTACCCCGCCATCCTTCTCATTCCTTGTTACTGGGACATATCTATCTTGTACTCTGTCTTTCACCCTCCGCACGTCAGATGTGGATTCACCCAAAACCAGCTGTTCCCAATTAACTCTTCCTAATTCCTCACTATTATCCACAGAATTTATCCTACTTCAATTTAAGAGGCATACTTGTTGTGCGGGTTCATTCTTATCCTTACCTGTAGCTATCTTAAAATTTAAGGATTTTTGATCACCAATCCTTTACTGTTCTTCCATTGAATGGCAACTAATCTGACCAGGCTCATTCCCCAACATAAGGTCCAGTATGTCTCTTCCTGCTCTTGGACTATCTAAATACTGATTTAAGAAACCCTCCTGAATGTACCTAACAAATGCTACCCTCTTTAAACCTCTTGCACTAAGGAAGTCCGAGTCTACATTAGGGAAGATGATATAGACAACCACAGCAACCCTGTTGTTTTTACACCTGCATATCTGTTCCTCAACGTCCCTGTGGCTATCGGGGAGGGAGGTTCGTGGCAGAATTGTAGTCACCTTCATAATGATTGCACTTCCTTATTTTTGAGTTCTACCCATATAGACACAATGCATGAACCCGCCTTTATGTATTCTCTAAGTTGAGCTGTGATATTGTCCCTGATTAATAGCACAACTTCCCCAACCCCCTTTCACCTCCTCTCTATGGTTTGTTTTTAAATCTCAAAACCCTGGAACATTCAGCATCCATTCCTACCCCTCTCTCAACCAAGCCTTTGTTATGACCACAACATCACGGGCCCATGTCCTGATCCACGCTCTTAAGTTTATTCCCTTACCCGTAATACTCCTAGCATTAAAATACACACACACCAACCCTGCCATCCCATTGTTTCTATTACTTTATGCCTGCCTGTTCTTACTGGTTATGACATTTATCTTTCTCTTAATCACTCCGTTTGATGACTTGGTGCTCTGGTTCCCATCTCAAGCTAGTTTACTCCCTCCTGAGTAGTACTAGTGAACCTCCCGGTCAGGATATTGGTGCCCCTCTGTTTGCAATGCAATCTACCCCTCTTGTACAGTCACTCCTGTACTAGAACAAGGTTCGAATGATCCAAGAACATGAAACCCTGCCAACTGAATCAGTTTCTCAGCTAATCCTTCATCTGTTATATATTTCTTTCTATTTCTGCCCTGACTGGTGCATAAAACTGGGAGTAACCACATATTACCACCTTCGATGTCCTGCTTTTCAGCCTCTTTCCTAACTCTCCACACTCACTGTGGAGGACCTCTTCACCCTTTCTACCTCCCTGGGTCTTTGACGTCAATGTGCACCATGGCCTCTGGCTGTTCAACCACACTCTCCACCCCCAGAATGTTCTGCAGCTGTTCTGAGACATCCTCAACCCAGCACTATCCACCACAGAACCTCTTGTCCCCTTGACTATCAAGTCTCCTATCACTATTGCTCTGCCTGACTTTCCCCATCCCTTATGAGCATCAGAGCCTGTCACGGTGCCATTGATAACATTGTGTCCTGAGAGGTCATCCGAAAAGGTATTCTCATTGTGAGGGGAAAGGTTACAGGAGGATCCTACACTGTCCTTGCCTCTTCTGCTGGTCACCCAACTCCAAATTATCTGTGGCCTTTACTCTTAGGCATGACCACTGTACTAAAGTCCTGTCCATACTGCTCTTGGCATCCCTGATGACCCAAAGTAATCCAACTCCAGCTCCAGTTCCTTAACAAAGTCAGTCAGGAGCTGCAACTGGATGCACTTCCTGAAGTGATGTCATCTGGGACACTGACAGACTTCCTGGTCTCCCACACCCTGCAAATGGATCACTGCCCTAACTAACATTCCAGCTACTCAAATAGAAACACTAATTCTTAGAAAAACCTCACTTGCACCAACCTGCTCAGCCTCTGGAACTAAAGTCTCAACCCTCCTACTCAGCAGCAACACCTACGCCTCAAACATCATCAATTCCTTAAAATGGCCGCTCTGCTAGCACCTGCTTTCTTCTTGCACGTCTTCTTCTGAAGTCCATCACCCTTAGTGGGGCATAGGCCTCCAAGGGCAGCTTGCCAGAGTCCTGAGACCTGGACCAAAGGTTGAATGGCCCTGTGGCTTCCAGTTTCAGCATGGTACTCCATGTGCCTTCTAGCCAAAGAATATTCCTCTCCCAGCGATTTCTGTTGGTGTTTCTTTGGCACTTGGTTTTTACAGGATAGGGTTGCTAACCCTATTCCTAACCTTCCTCCTTTCATAGCCGGGCTTGGGACCGTCCATGGCAGAGCTTTCCCTTTCATAACTGCAAAAATAAGCAACTGGACAAATGAGTTCTTAAGTGAAAAATAATATTCAAAAAGGTGTTGCCTCCACACCCCCACACCGCTTCTGTGGCTGCTGCACGTGGACAAACTTGATCAATGGTCAGAAACTTAGTGCCTATTGAAAGCAGAATGAATTTTGCCCAGCTACTCACACCGGAGGACATGAAATGGAGTTGCTGATTTATTATCTCGCTGCCAGACTGCAGGGGACAGGGAAGGGGGAAAGTCACTGAGGATAGAGTTCTGGCCGTAGCCAAGAGATTTTGAAAGATTTTGTGTCTGCAATGGAAATGGACTGTCCCCAGTGGCACTAGGATAGAGTCATGGAGAAGTCTGGTAGAGAAACAGGGTCTTTGGCCCATATAGTCCATTCCTAAACTTTTTAAACTGCCTATCGCCATTGACATTCACAGGGACCATTGCCCCTTCATACCCCCTACTATCCATGTACCTATCCAAACTTCTCTTAAACATTGAAATCGACCTCACTTGCACCACTGGTGCTGGCAGCTCATTCCACACTCTCACAACCCCCTGAGCGAAAGTTTCCCCTCACTTCTCTCCTTTCACCTTTAACTCATGACCTCTGGTTATAGTCCCATCCAACCTCAGTGGGAAAAACCTACTTGCATTTATCCTATCTATATCCCTCATAATTTTGTGTACCTCTATTAAATCTCCTCTCAATCCTCTATGTTCTAAGGAATACAGTCCTAACCTATTCAGTCTTTCCTTTTACTGTAACTCAGGTCCGCCAGTCACAGCAGCATCTTTGTAAATTTTCTCTGTACTCTTTCATCATTGCTTGCATCTTTCCTGCACACAATACTCCAGATTAGACCTCACCAAAGTCTTATACAACTTCAGCATAACATCCCATCCCCTGTACATTGATTTATGAAGGTCAATGTGCTAAAAACTTTCTTTATCACACTACCTACTTGTGATGCCATTTTCAATGAATTACAGATCTGTATTTCCAGATCCCTTTGTTCTTCCACATTCCTCAGTGCCCTACTTTTCACCGATTAAGATCTACCCTGTTTGGTCCTACCGAAGTGCGAACTCTGCACTTGTCTACATTAAATTCCGTCTGCCATCTTTCAGCCCATTTTTCCAGCTGATGCAGATCCCTCTGCAAGCCATTATGTCCACTATACCCCAAATGTTGGTGTCATCAACAAATGTGGCTGATCTGGTTATAGGACCTAGCACTGACCCCTGCAGTAGACCAAATGTCAGAGAGGCAACCATCAAGAACAAGAACAAGAAAAGAACAGGCAATTCTTGAAGTGTGGTTCTCTACAGAAGGATCCATCAACAAACACATCAACATAGATCCAGTATATGAACCCTTACAGAGAAAAGAGAAACAAAGTCATCAACAATCAATGAATTATCAGTAATCTCGCAATCTGGACAGCGAAGCGAACACTTCCAATGGACCTCTCTCAAAGCTAGCCAGTCAGAATCTTCTACTGCTAAACTGTTCACAGTGTTTTGAAACAGCCAACAAGATGACAATGTCCAATTAATATCCATTCAGATTCCGGAGGAGTATATAAACTGGCATTCTGAAGAGACAACACCCTCAACCGCGCACTGAAGATGGCTTCTCGATTGGAGCCAAAACGTCTGCCTACATTTTGCCAAGCTCGGTGATCAACCAAACTTCCATCCACTACCACTCTCTGGCTTTTCCCACAAAGCCATTGTCCAATCCAATTTACTACCTTATCTTGAATGCTGAGCAACTGAACCTGCTTGACCAACCTCCCATGTGGGACCTTGTCAAAATCCATGCAGACAACATCACTGCCTTGCCTTCATTTACTTTCCTAGTAACATCCTCGAAGATCTCCATAAGATTGGTTAGACATGACCTACTATGCATGAAGCCATATTGACTATTTTTAATCAGTCCATCTCTATCCGGTCCCTTAGAATACCTCCCAACGACTTTCCCACAGCCAATGTCAGACTCACCAGCCTATAATTTCCTGGTTTATATTTAGAACCCTTTTTAAACAGAACAACAGTGGCTATCCTCTGGTACCTCTCCAGTCACTAAGAATGTTTTAAATATCTCAGCTACGGCCTCAACAATTTCAGTACTTGCGTCCCGTTGGGTCTGAAGGAACACTGTGACAGGCCTGGGGATTTACCCACCCTGATGTGCCTCAGGGTAGCAAATACCTCCTCTTCTGTATTCTGTACAGGGTCCATGAAGTTGATGCCGCTTTGCCTCCCTTCTATAGACTCTATATCCGTGTTGTGAGTAAATACAGATGCAAAGAATACATTTAAGATCTGTTTTGGCTCCACACAAGGATTACCATTCTGATCTTCCAGAGGACTAAATTAGTCCCTTGCTGTCCCTTTCCTCTTAACATGTCTGTAGAATCCCCTAAGATCCTCCTTTACCTTGTCTGCTAAAGCAACTTCATGCCTTCTTTTAGCCTTGCAGATTTCTTTCTTACGTGTTCTCTTGCATTTCTTGTACTCCACAAACACCTCATGTGTTCCTACTTACCTATACCTGCTATGCACCTCCTTTTTTTTCCTCTTAACCAGGACCTCAATATCTCTTGAAAACCAAGGTTTCCTACACCTTTTATCTTTACCTCTTATTCTGACAGGCACATATAAGCTTTGTAATCTCAAAATTTCATTCTTGAAGGTCTCCCACTTTCCAAGTACCCCTTTGCCAGAAAACAGGCCATCCCTATCCACACTTGCCAGATTATTTCTGATACCATCAAAATTGGCATTTCTGCAATTTAGAATCTCAACCCGCAGACCAGACGTATCTTTTTGCATATTTACTTTGAAACTAATGGCATTGTGCTCACTGGATGGATCTACTGTGATAAGTGTTTTGAGAGGTTGGTCATGGCTAGAGTCAACTCCTGTGTAAGCAAGAACCTGGACTTGCTGCAATTGGCCTATTGCCACAAGAGGTCTACAACAGATGCAATCTCAGTGGCTCTCCACTTGGCCTTGGATCTCCTGGACAATAGCAATACCTATGTCAGGCTGCTGTTTATTGACTATAGCTCAGCTTTCAATACAATCATGGTGCTAATCAACAAGCTTCAAAATCTGGGCCTCTGTACCTCCCTCCTCAACTGGATCCTTGATTTCGTCATCGAGAGACCACTGTCTGTGCGGATTGGAAATAACAAATCCTCCTCGCTGACAATCAACACTGATGGCCCCTCAAGGATTCAAGGATGAGTGCTTAGCCTACTGCTCTACTCTCTCTATCCTCATGATTGTGTAGCTAGGCACAGCCAAAATACTGTGTATAAATTTACCTATGACGCAACTATTGTTGGCAGAATTTCAGATGTATGGAGAGGCCACTGCACAGGATCAGAAAAATCGTGCAGAAACTTGAAAATGCTGCCGGGGCACCTTGGACACTATCCTTCCCAGCATCCAGGACACATTCAAAAGGGGATGCCTCAGAAAGGCAGCATCCATCATTAAGTATCCCCATCACCCAGAACATGCCCTCTTCGCATTGCTACCATCAAGGAGGAGGTACAGGAGCCTGAAGGCACACATTCAACGTTTCAGAAACAGCATCTTCCCCTCCACCATCAGATTTCTGAATGGACAATGAACTCATGAACACTACCTCAGTACTTTTTCCCTCTCTTTTTGCACTCCTTATTTAGTTTTTTTTTAAATATATACTTCTTATTCTAAGTTATAGTGTTTATTATTATGCATTGCAATGCACTGCTGCCACAAAACAACAGATTTCCTGACACATACCAGTGATACTAAACCTGATTCTGATCCTTCTTTCCCAATCCAAGGGATTTGTTTTTAGCAGGTGAATATCCAGATCATTGCTGGAAACACTCAGCAGGTTAGAGAGGAAATCTAAAACTGTTGTTTTGATCACAGAAATTGGGAGAACCATTCCAGAAAAAAATGTCCAGATAATTACTGTTGGGTTAGTTTGAATTCATTCACCCAATGTATGTCACCTGATTCAATCTTCACTGTGCTCGGTATAGTTTTTCTGTTGTAGCAATTTACTGCTAATCATAAGGAATTGTTAAGAGCAAAGTCATTGATTATTCTGATTTTCTTTCTTATGATTATGCAATGCCCTCTGAATCTGAATAGATTTCTAACACCATATTTGTACTCAAGCATGAAGATTAGTCATATGGACAAGATGCTAACAACTCCATGTTTCTCTAACTTTGAGCATATCCCAGTCAGTATGAATATAACCAGAGTGTTGAAAATTGAAGGGAAGCAAATGATATAAAAAACAGACAATGCTGGAAATACTCAGTAGGTTAGACAGGATATTTAGAACTGTGTTGCTTTGGTCACAGAAATGGGCAGGACCATTCAAGAAAAAAATAATTAATGGATCTCGTCTTAATTTGCTGTATATGATATGATACATTTTAATGTGGGGTATTTCACAATATTATTCAACCCCGTCCAGTCATTAATATACTGTAGGTATATGAAATTAAGCCTTTGCCCTAATACTGATTCTTAGGGAGTGCCACAATTCACCTTCCTCCATTCCAATATCTGTCTCTGTCACTGATCCAACTTTCTATCCATTCTATCGGTGCCCCTTTCATGTCATGCAATATTATGTAACACATTACAAAACCTTTTGCTTTGTTCTTCAAGCATCCTCTGATTATCAATCCAAAAAAAATTGTTGCTGAATTTGTATCTTAAGAATTTTATTTTTTGTTAAATATGTTAAAGCTCAAAATAAACTCAAAATTAGTATATGTATCTATCAAACACTATCCACTGCATTACTCTCATAATCACTATCTATTATCTCAGCAAGAAATCCCATTGTTGATTAAAGATAATCTTTATTAGATCTGTTCTCGTTTGCCCTAACTAACTTATTAACCTCCAGATGATTACCAATCTTGTCCTAAATCAATGTTTTAATTTATTTTTCAGCACCAAAGTTAAACTGACTAGCTCATAGTTGCTGGGCTTATGCAATAATGGAGTAATATTTGGTATAGGAATTTCATTTCTTATTTTTCATTTTTCTTTTTATCATGTTTAATTACATTAAGAGTTTGGGAGGCTTGGTATACTTGCGTTATCTGTAGTTCATATTTGCATATGTTAATTATCAATAATGTATTCCCGATCTATTTGTACTAATATTGTTGTTATGTTTATGAATTTGAAAATTAATAAACAGATTGAGAAAGAAAGAAAGGAATTTCCATGGACCACTGGAAGATAACGGTCATTTCAGTAGCAATTTCCTCCCATATTTCACTCGTAAGGCTGGAATAACTTCCACCCACTCTTTGTGACTTATCTTCTTTAAGTTCAGCCTGCTTTTTTAATACTTCCATGATATCAATTTTTAAGATACCTGAAGTCTCAAATATATATTTCTTCACTGTCACTTTGGAAGTTCCTTCTTTCCTTGTTTTAATTGTCTGCCCCATTCCCACTCCGGTTTCTCTTCTCTAAAGGAAGAATCCTACACTGTTCCTTGAGGAACAACATTTCTTCCTCCATTTGGACCTCATACTTGATTTCAATAATTTCAATATTTCAGGTAATCAGCACTTTTCTCCTCCATTCACAGATATTTACCGGATATTTCAATTTCAATTTGCTCTGCTGTCTCTAACTCCTGGAATTTCAAATAATAGTTACCTTGGCAACTTCACTCTGAACTCTGTCAGAGATATTCCTTTCATTATTTGCACCCTCTCTCACTCGGAAATTTAAAACAGATTTTATTTTTTATTTTTCTAGCTTTACTGAAAGGTCATTAACCTGAAATGCTGACTAATTTTTTCCTCAATGGATGTTGTCATTTTGTTTTACTTGCATTTTCTGTTTTTGTTTCTACGAAACTGTGGTATAAAGGGAGGATGGGAGGATGAATACAGGGCCCTGGCGGAGGACTTGGTCAAATGGTGCAAGCTGAATCATCTGCAGTTCAACATCAGTAAGGCAAAAGAGATGGTGGTGGACTTTAGGAAGACTAAGTCTGCACTGCTCCATTACTATCGATGGCGAGGATGTGGATGTGCTGAGGACCTACAGGTATCTGGGGCTGCACCTGGATGACAGACTTGAGTGGAGCACCAACACAGAAGCTGTGTACAAGAAGGGCCAGAGTCACCTCTAATTCCCGAGGAGACTGAAGTCCTTTGGAGTATGCAGACCTCTCCTTCACATGTTCTACCAGTCTGTTGTTGCCAATACAATCTTCCAGGCGGTGGTGTGCTGGGCAATGGCAGCCATATGGGTGATGCCAAGAGGCTCAATAAACTGATTAGAAAGGCAGGCTCTGTTATAGGAATCAAACTGGACACTCTAGAGGCTGTGGTAGAAGAAAGGACCCTACAGAAAATCCTGGCAATTCTGGGCAATGTTTCTCACCCTCTGCATGCCATCTTGGCTGAATAGAGGAGCAGTTTTAGTAATAGATTAACATTACTGTGCTGCTCTAAAGAGCGCTACATGAGGTAATTCTAACCCTCAGCCATGAGGCTCTATGAGTCAACCTATAGCTGGGGAAGTGATGATCTGTTCCTGTTAGACCGTTTGAGATAACTTATTTTTTTATTCTTTCTTACCTCTCTTCTAATATTTGTATATCTGTGCACTTGTAATGCTACTGTGACACTGTAATTTCCTTTGGATCAATAACGTATCTATCTATCTATGTGAACTAGTGTCTTAAAAATTGATTTTGTTATTAAATATCAAATGTTGCTAATTATGTTGAAGTTCAAATTGAATTCAATATTAGTATATATGCATATATTCAGCAACAAAAGTTACCCTAAATATATTTTTAAAGAACCACAGTGGCATTTAAAAATTAGAGCAAGAGTAGATCATTGGAGCCTAGTCCACCACACAATAAATCATAGCTCAAAAATACATCTTCATTCCCTGTCTCTCAAAGACTTTTGTATTTAGAAATTTATCTTTCCCCTGCTTAAACATATTCAGTGACTTGATCTCCATAGCCACTTTTGGTAGAGAATTCCAAAGATTTACTACCTCCTAATAGAAGAAATTTCTCCTCATCTCAAACCTCAATGTCTTTCCCTGTATCCTCAGACTGTGATCCTTACTTATAGACCCTCAAGCAGGGAAAACATCATCCTTGCGCTCAGCTCTTCCAGTATATGTGAAGTTGATCTAATCTCTCATCATAGGGCAATTTAATACAAAAGAGTTTTTAATTTATTGATTTCCTTACGATCTGATATCATAACAAAAGGTATCTCTGGAAGTATCGCTTTATCATTTCAGCAAGAGAAAACAGAAGAGGTTCTTATGACAATGGAGGATTAGGGAGACCTGAGAAAACAATTTGAAAGGCTACATGGTGACCCTTGTGACAGAATCACCTTGCATTGCACTAATAATTGCTGCCACAAGGGAGAGCTATTGTTAGTATTTGTTGGTAAATTTTCCACTGTGCTACCCTTGCACAAAGAATAAAGGAGAGGATAACCTCTAAAATCATTTAACTCTCATGGCTTATGTGACTGTATCTAAAGAGAAAGAAGATGGGGTATATGAAAATATGAAGTCAAGAGGTGATGTGTGAAATGAGGGTTTTGTTTTGGATTGTGAAATCATCCTTGCAACTCTATGTATGACAGTTTTTGTGCTGTACAATCCTTAAGGACCTTTAAGTTTCATTGATTCTTTTTTTCTCTTCCTCTAGAGATTTAATATTCAGGGATTTCATTTTTCCCTAATTGCCTTTCTCATAAGGAAGCTTGTAATTTGCAAAGAGGAAGTCCATAAAGAATTTACTTCACTTTGGACTGCCTACCCCAGTGGTCCCCAACCTCTGGGCCACGATGCATGCAGGGGTGCAGCGGCGGCTGGGACGAACCCAGGACATCTTTAAGAAAAAAGCCGAAATAAACAAGCTAATTAATTAGGTACCACCCGGCACGTAAATGTCGGCCCAGATCAGAGGCGATTGCCGAGAAAACGCCTCTGATCTGGGCCGACATTTATGTGCCGGGTGGCACCTAATTAATTAGCTTGTTTATTTCGGCTTTTTTCTTAAAGATATGCTGGGTGCGTCCCAGCTACCGCTGCACTACTGCATGCTTCATGGCTGGGTATCGGTCTGTGGTCCGGAGGTTGGGGACCACTGGCCTACCCCATGTTGCCAATCCTAAGTGATACAAACTGAGTCACTGGCGATTGGTTAGTGATGCTAAAGGGCTTTAAGCTATAGAGATATAGAATAACTCAGCACAGATTTAGGCCTTTTACCCCAACCATTCCACTCTGTTTTGGAGCCTACCCACTTGTCCCAATTCATGCATTTGTCCTATATCCATCTAATCCTGCTGTTCCATGTACCTATCCAAGTCCTTCTTAAATGATGCTATTGTACCTGCCTCAACCATTTCCTCTGGCAGCTTATTCTCATACTTACCACCCTCTGTCAGACGAAGTTGCCCCTCAAGTTCCTCTTAAATCTCTCCCATCTGACCATAAACCTGTGTCCCATAGTTTTAGCAACACACACAAAATCCTGAAGGAACTCAGCAGGCCAGGCAGTATCTTTGGAAAAGAGTACAGTCAATGTTCCAGGCCAAGACCCTTCAGCAGGACTGGAGAAAAAAGCTCCGGTTTTAGATTCCCTTGCCACTCAACCTTATCTATGCCTTTGCAATTATAAAAGTTGCCCCTCATTCTCCTACATTCCAAAGAATGTAGTCTGGCAACCTCCCCCTATAATTCAGGCCTCCTAATCCTGGCAACATCCTCCTAAACCTTTTCTATACTCTTTCCTGTTTAACCCCACCTTTCAAAACTGTTCACAATATTCCAAGTGTGGTTTCACCAATGACTTACGCAGCTGCAACCTAACGTCCCAGCTTCGAAACGCAGTGTCCTGACTGATTAAGGCCAGTATGCTAAACATCTGTTTTGTCATTCTGTCTATCTGCGATGCCGCTTTCAATGAAATATTCCCTTGTACTGCTAGGTTCCTCTGTTCCATTACACCGCTTGTGCCCAACCATTCATGGTACAAGACCTACTGTGGTTTGACATTCCAAAGATGAATCACCTCACACTTACCTGTATTTAAATCCAACTGCCACTCCTCAGCCCCGTCCCCTAACTGATCATGATCCCCCCACCCCATAATCTATGATACCTTTCTTCACTATCAACAACACCTCTTAATTTTATGTCATCAGCAAACTTACTGATCAAGTCTAGTGCGTTCACATCCATATCATTTACACAAATAATGAATAAAAAGGATCTCAACACTGACCCCCTGCGGTACACCACTAGTCATTGGTCTCCATCATGAGAACCAACCTTCAACCTCCATCCTTTGCTTCCTACCTGTGAACCAATTTTGAATCCCTGGATTCCATGGGACCTAACTATCCAGACCAGTTTACCATGCGGGACCTTGTCAAAGGCCTTGCTGAAATCCGAACAGGCAACATTCATTGTCTTACTCTCATCTGAGTCAAAACCATAACTCAATGTCCTCAATGCCTCAGTGGCGTTTGTCTAGTGATCTGAAGGTCGCCAGTTTGAGCCTTAGCTGAGGCAGCGTGTTGTGTCCTTGAGCAAGGCACTTAACCATACATTGCTCTATGTCTGTGTGAGGAGTGGCGTGCCACACAGTCTTTTGATCAGCGCCTTGTAAGGCATGAAAATGCCCAACGCTGGCCTCTTAGGCCTGAGTCGATGACTTCCCCCCCCCCCCCCAATGTCCTACATAAAAAAACCTTTAAAATAGATATAAAAGATCAGGAATATAACTGCACACATACAAAATACAGGGCACAGCATTAATTTTCAGTTCCAAATATTCCACTTTGTCTGGATATTTTTGCCTTATCATGCCCAGTAACGTCACAATAGTTTAGTTCTTGTATTTCTGGCTATATACTTCTTGCCAGGAGTTATAGTCTAGAATGACAATCAAAATGTTTTAAATGCATTTTCTGTATTTTTGTCTTATGCTATAAATAACTGTTTTAACCTGGTTATAGGTGTTAGCCTGTTTTAACCATAGTCTGGAATAGTTTGTGACAAGATACTCTTGGTTCCTTTCATTTTGCAAGGCTAAAAATTGATTTGTTGATGGAGAGACTGGCTTGAACAAGGAGTGGAAAGTAGACATTGCACTAATACCTTCCATCATTGATCTTGGGACAAATGCCAGTAGCCTGCATTGTCCTTGATAAAGGGACACCAGCTTTGTAATAAGCTCCTTAAATTACAAATGATCAATATCAATGAAGCCTTTAAAATCACCAGGGTTTTATAAGTGTGAAGTCTTCAGACTCTAATAGCAAATAATTTTGGATTAGGATTGTGTCTTGAGGGTGCAATGCAGTGTTGTAAAAAACCCATATCTTTAAGTTGATTACAGAATTAGTAATTCATGAACATTTCTGAAAATCTGTGACTATATTTATGGGTGATATTTGGGATTTACCTTTAGACATCTGATGGTGATACTGAACAGGAATTAACAGCATTTAATTTATTTCTGCTGGCCATTTGGAGGATTTCTGAATGGAGCCCCTTAACCAAGCAAGTGTCTGCCGTCTCAGTAGAAAAATATGTGTCCCAGGAGGTAGGTGGAAGTGAGAAATAAGAGAAGATAATATACAATAGACTAAGATCTTAAGATGGAGAGCAAGACAATTAATTCCTTGTGCAGGAAATGCACATTCCACATATCACAGACTCCACTCACTCAGTGTTCAAGAGAACCTACAATTGGCCTCTGCTACTTTGTACTTTGAAGAGAAAGACATGATATGTATCTTTTGGATATCTAAATAATTTCATAACCCAGACCCTAACCTTTGTCGTCTTTGCCTTGCATAAGTAATATCTCTTATACCCAGCTGCTCCTGCAGCATAGTAATCATTATTTTTCAATAGGATATTTCACAATTTTCATTCAGACCTGTAAATATAATCCCTCTTGCTGTCACTGTCAAAACCGTAAAAAGCCTTCAGAATGTTTTGGAATGTGACCTCAAGATCCTCCACCTGAAGCCATGTCATCGTGTGTTGGTGGCCTTGAGGTTGATTGGTAAGATACAGCTTTTAAGATAAGTGCTGCTCTGGGAAAGGGTTGAGGTGAGAAAATATGGCCAGTGATTCAGACCAGCTAGTCTGAGCCATTATAAGCAATAACAGCTTGGAATCTTCCCCTTTGGCCTCCAGTGTGAACACTGATTTTGAATGTGTGGAGAGTAACTAATAGTTGTTCCTATTGTCCACTTGTTCCTCTGTCTTTTCCATATTTATACATCTGAAGATACTTCTCAGTGTATTTATTATTGAACAACTCTTTACCTAGAAAATAGATTTTATCTTTTTTGGTACATTAAACCAGATTTCTGTCTTGGTATTATTTTTCCTTACTTCAAAGACATGTAATCACACTTTCTGAAGGAGGGACTTCAGGAAATTAGAGCTAGGTGCCACAATCAAGTGAAACAACAACTAAATATTGCCTGTTCTCGAAGAGCTTTCACTGCTGTGTAGGATTTTAAAGCTGCTGAGATAAGGTTAATTAAAAGCAATTCCTTCAATGGGATTATGTTATCGTACAGTGAGAACAACTGATTATTGTGAGCAGAATGAACACTCTTCAGCTGAGAGTGGCTTCTCATTTCAGAATCAGAACCAGGTTTAATATCACAGGCATAGGTCATGAAATTAGTTAACGTTGCGGCAGCACTACAATACAATTCATCTCCTAAGTTACAGAGAAAGGTTGAACAAGTTGGATCTTTATTCTTTGCAGCGTAGAAGGTTGAGGGGGGACTTGATAGAGGTATTTAAAATTATGAGGGGGATAGACAGAATTGACATGGATAGGCTTTTTCCACTGAGAGTGGGGGAGATTCAAACAAGAGGACATGAGTTGAGAGTTAAAGGGCAAAAGTTTAGGTGTAACATGAGGGGGAACTTCTTTACTCAGAGAGTGGTAGCTGTGCAGAACGAGCTTCCAGCAGAAGTGGTTGAGGCAGGTTCGATGTTGTCATTTAAAGTTAAATTGGACAGCTACATGGACAGGAAAGGAATGGAGGGTTATAGGCTGAAGGCAGGTCGGTGGGACTAGGTGAGAGTAAGAGTTCGGCACAGACTAGAAGGGCCGAAATGGCCTGTTTCTGTGCTGTAGTTGTTATATATGGTTAATACATGATAGATATAGAAAATACTGAATTACAGTAAGTATATACTGTGCCTATAAAAATATTCCCCTCTTGGAAATTTCATGTTTTATTATCCTACAACATTGAATCACAGAGGATTTAGTTTGGCTTTTATGACACTGATCAACAGAAAAGACCCTTTTGTGTCAAAGTGAAAGCAAATTTCTATAAATTGGTCTAAATTTATTATAATTATTAAACACAAAATAATTGATTGCATAATTACTCACCCCCTTCAAGTCAGTATTTAGTATATTCATCTTTGGCAGCAATTACAGCCTTGAGTCTGTGTGGATAGGTCTCTATCAGCTTGGAACATCTGGACACTGCAATTTTTCCCCATTCTACTTTACGAAACTGCTCAAGCTCTGTCAGATCGCATGGGGATTATGAGTGAACAGCCTTTTTCAAGCCCAGCCACAAATTCTCAATTAGATTGAGGTCTGGACTGACTTCGCCACATCAGGACATTAACTTCTGTTGTTTTTAAGCCATTCCTGTGTAGCTGTGGCTTTATGCTTGGGGTTATTGTCTTGCTGGAAAGCAAATCTTCTCCTAAGTTACAGTCCTTTTGCAGACTGCGTCAGGCTTTCCTCCAGGATTTCCCTGTATCTTGCTGCATTCATTTAGATTATGAAGACACGTAGTCATCTTTTATTGTCATTTAGTAATACATGCATTAAGAAATGATACATTATTTCCTCCGGTGTGATATCAAAACACAGGACAGACCAAGACTAAAAAAACTGACAAAACCATGTAATTATAACATATAGTTACAACAGTGCACAATACCATAACTTGATGAAGTCCATGAGCACAATAAAGTTCAAAGTTTCTCAAATGTCCCACATCTCACGCAGACGGAGAGAAGGAAGAAAAACTCTCCCTGCCATACCTGACCACGGTCTGACTCTGAGTCATCCGAAAACTTCGAGCTCTGCTCAGCTCTCTGACACCGAGTACTGAGCGCCATCTCTGTCCGAATGATTTGACCTCCTTCTCGGTCGCCAAAAGCAGGCAGGGCCGGGGATTTTGAGGCCTACCCTCTGAAAGATTCCCGACCACACAGTAACAACAGCAGCAAACGGGCGTTTCAGAAATTTCTCCAGGTTTCTCTGTGCTTTCACGTCCATTCTCCATCAAATCAGAATTATCCACGGCCCCTACTTAACAGATACAATATCATTTTTCACCGGAGGGCTGCGCACACACAGGCGCGCCACCATCTTCTCCTCCTGCTTTTATCCTCTACCTTCACAAGCCTTCCAGGGCCTGCATCCCCATGGCATGATGCAGTCTCCGACGTGCTTCACGGTAGGGATAGTGTGTTTCTGATGATGTGCGGTGTATGGCTTATGCCAAATGTAGCATTTAGTCCGATGGCCAAAAAAGCTCAATTTTGGTTTCATCGCACCATAGAACCAAATCATCCAGCTGACTTTAGAGTCTCCCATATGGAAGGCAAGGGCAGGATTGAGTGGTGGATCAATTGGGAGCTTCGGATGACGCCATTCCACAAGTTTACTGTAACCTGACTGCTCTGAAGACAAATCAGTTACGGAATTGAGTCCTGGGGAAGTATCAGCTGCTCAGCGACATGACCCGGGCAACGGTACCATTTGGTCAGTGGTTGAAAAGGGAGACATAGCCCAGGTGGAGAAGATGAAACATGCTGCGGTGCCTCCATTACTGAGAGAATGGCCCAGAATGGAGTTGAGGAACTGGATCCTATATGGGTCACCTGACCTCCAGACCGACCTTGATGTTCCCTGCTGGTTCTGCCTGAGAAGTATCAGAGGACTGCGTTGAAATCACTTCATGATGATTCTGGACATTTGGGGGTTGAAAAGACCTATGGATTGCTCAAAGATAGGTTTTACTGGCCCTGAATGAAGCCGGAGGTCAAAGGATACTGCAAGTCGTGCATTCGATGCATATGGAGGAAGATGCTGCCTACGCGGGCAGCTCCTTTGTCCCACTTGCAGAGTGTGAGGCCTCTTGACCTGGTGTGTATGGATTTCCTGCCAACAGAGCTAGATGCCAGCAACATGGCGAACGTCTTAGTCATCACGGATCACTACACCAGATATGCGCAAGCTTTCCCTACCGAGGGTCAGAGGGCATCCACAGTGGCCAAAGTGTTATGGGAGAAGTATTTAACTTATTATGGCCTCCCCAGGTGTATACATAGTGATCAGGGATGGGAATTTGAGAGTAGGCTCATCCATGAATTACAGAGCATGCTCGGAGTCGAGAAGTCAAAGACAATTACTTATCACCTTCAGGGTGATCCCCAGCCCGAGAGGTTTAATTGACCTTGCTAGACATGCTTGGAACCTTGGAGGTCAGCAAGAAGAGCGGGTGGAGTCAACATATTGGACATCTGGTCCACTGTTCCAACTGTACCCGAAGTGAAGCTACCGGATACTCGCCATATTATCTGATGTTTGGGTGCGAGGCGAGGTTACCCATTGACCTTTGTTTTGGGACAGACTAGGACGACCTACTACCGAAGACTTATCTGAAGTATGTGTCTGATATGAGAAGGGAGCTGAAAATGGCTTATGAACTAGCTGAGGTCGCGGCTGCCAAGCAAGACCATGGTACGTGTGCTTGCAACACTGTGTGTCCGACAGAGTGATCAGCAGCACTGGGGCTCCACAGGGAACTGTCTTGTCTCTCTTTCTCTTCACCATTTACACCTTGGACTTCAACTACTGCACAGAGTCTTGTCATCTTCAGAAGTTTTCTGATGACTCTGCCATAGTTGGATGCACCAGCAAGGGAGATGAGGCTGAGTATAGGGCTACGGTAGGAAACTTTGTCACATGGTGTAAGCAGAATTATCTGCAGCTTAATGTGAAAAAGACTAAGGAGCTGGTGGTAGACATGAGGAGAGCTAAGGTACCGGTGACCCCTGTTTCCATCCAGGGGGTCAGTGTGGGCATGGTGGAGGATTACAAATACCTGGGGATACGAATTGACAATAAACTGGACTGGTCAAAGAACACTGAGGCTGCCTACAAGAAGGGTCAGAGCCATCTCTATTTCCTGAGGAGACTGAGGTCCTTTAACATCTGCCGGACGATGCTGAGGATGTTCTACGAGTCCGTGGTGGCCAGTGCGATCATGTTTGCTGTTGTGTGCTGGGGCAGCAGACACCAACAGAATCAACAAACTCATTTGTAAGGCCAGTGATGTTGTGGGGATGGAACTGGACTCTCTGACGGTGGTGTCTGAAAAGAGGATGCTGTCCAAGTTGCATGCCATCTTGGACAATGTCTCCCATCCACTACATAATGTACTGGGTGGGCACAGGAGTACATTCAGCCAGAGACTCATTCCACCGAGATGCAACACAGAGCGTCATAGGAAGTCATTCTTGCCTGCGGCCATCAAACTTTACAACTCCTCCCTTGGAGGGTCAGACACCCTGAGCCAATAGGCTGGTCCTGGACTTATTCCTGGCATAATTTACATATTACTATTTAACTATTTATGGTTTTATTACTATTTAATTATTTATGGTGCAACTGTAACGAAAACCATAAGAGGAGGTATGATCAAAAGTTTAGGTTCTCCCAACTCATGCTGGGAAATTGAGTCCTCATAAGGAATTTGAAGCTACCTGGGAAGCATAAATTGGTTGACTGCTGGGCGGCTACGCCCTATGTAGTGGAGAGTCAGACGCCAAACCAGAGGATGGGAGTGGGTCTGTCAAGATTCTCCATCGGAATCACCTTCAGCCTCTGGGACAAGAGGTGCGGGTTGACCTGGTGCCTACACCTAGTAAGAGGACTCTGTGGTGTCGCAGGTCGACTGAAGGACCAACAGCGGGAGAGATTAGACCGGCCCCTGCCCCTGAGTGGGATACTGATTCAGAGGATGAGGAAATTGGGGTGTGGTATATGCTGCCCTTTGCTACCTCCCCACTGATTGAAGAAGAGACTCCCAACCTTCTCCTGTTGAGTCAAGTGAAATCGGGGGGGGGGGGGCGCGGGGGCGGGGTGCTATCTGTGGGCAGCCAGGAGTCCAGCGGGACCCTGCAAGGGATGAAGTGGGGCTCGGCCAAGGGACGGAGGGGTCCGAGTTGAAGCGGGGCACAAGTGATAGGCCTCACCAGGTAGACTAGAAGTATCCCCGATAGTGTTGGAACATGAAGAGTTGATGAGGGGATATGGAGTTCTCAAAGAATCAGGAGACCAGAGGCTGGCCTTTGTACCACTGAGGGAACAGAGTGTGGCCTCTACCACTTTGGGGAGCTATGTCACTGCCTTTCACACATAGAAAAAATAGGTGCAGGAGTAGGCCATTCGGCCCTTCGAGCCTGCACCGCCATTCAATATGATCATGGCTGATCATCCAACTCAGAACCCTGTACCAGCCTTCCCTCCATACTCCCGATCCCTTTAGCCACAAGGGCCATATCTAACTCCCTCTTAAATATAGCCAATGAACTGGCCTCAACTGTTTCCTGTGGCAGAGAATTCCACAGATTCACCACTCTCTGTGTGAAGAAGTTTTTCCTAATCTCAGTCCTAAAAGGCTTCCCCTTTATCCTCAAACTGTGACCCCTCGTTCTGGACTTCCCCAACATTGGGAACAATCTTCCTGCATCTAGCCTGTCCAATCCCTTTAGGATTTTATACGTTTCAATAAGATCCCCCTCAATCTTTTAAATTCCAG
This sequence comes from Mobula birostris, assembly GCF_030028105.1. Taxonomy (NCBI): domain Eukaryota; kingdom Metazoa; phylum Chordata; class Chondrichthyes; order Myliobatiformes; family Myliobatidae; genus Mobula; species Mobula birostris. The sequence continues at coordinate 61,068,519 of NC_092381.1, read as the reverse complement.
ACAGTATAACCCTAGTCGATCCAGTCTTCCATCATATGAAAGTCCTGCCATCCCAGGAATCAATCTGGTGAACCTCCTTTGTACTCCCTCTATGGTAAGAATGTATTTCCTCAGATTAGGGGACCAAAACTGCACATAATACTCCAGGTGTGGTCTCACCAAGGCCTTGTACAACTGCAGTAGTACCTCCCTGCGCCTGTACTCGAATCCTCTTGCTATGAATGCCAGCATACCATTCGCCTGCTGTACCTGCATGCCCACTTTCAACGACTGGTGTACAATGACACTTAGGTCTCGTTGCACCTCCCCTTTTCCTAATCGGCCACCATTCAGATAATAATCTGTTTTCCTGTTTTTGCCACCAAAGTGGATAACCTCACATTTATCCACATTAAATTGCACCTGTCATGAATTTGCCCACTCACCTAACCTATCCAAGTCACCCTGCATCCTCTTAGCATCCTCCTCACAACTAACACTGCCGCCCAGCTTCGTGTCATCCGCAAACTTGGAGATGCTGCATTTAATTCCCTCATCTAAGTCATTAATATATATTGTAAACAACTAGGGTCCCAGCACTGAGCCTTGTGGTACCCCACTAGTCACTGCCTGCCATTCTGAAAAGGTCCCGTTTATTCCCACTCTTTGCTTCCTGTCTGCCAACCAATTCTCTATCCACATCAATACCACTACACCCCCAATACCGTGTGCTTTAAGTTTGCACACTAATCTCCTGTGTGGGACCTTGTCAAAAGCCTTTTGAAAATCCAAATATACCACACCTGGGTTGGCCTTGGTGTTTTGCAGGAAGGGTTGACAAATTATCTCAAAGTCATGAGGACATGACTAAACGTGGTGGGGGGGAGAGTCTGACACCCTGGGAAAGGTTTCACTGCTAACGTAATGGTGAGCTTCCAATGTGCACATTAGACTGTTTCATTAAAATGGGCCCTTTTCTTTTTATTTTTCTTTACTAGTCAAATTAAAAATTATAAAGCCAAATCGTTTACTTGCATATGGTGTACTGTTTGTTATTTCGTGGTACTGATTTGTAACAGGGTAATAAATCATGCAGCATCAACACAAACAAGAGGTTTTGCATCTCAGATTTCACATGTTCGATGGGGCCAGAGACCGTCTTCCCCAGACTAATGCCGCCGGTCGAACCTGAGGGTTACATGTATATGTATATCAAATAATTAAGTTAAAATAAGAAGTGCAAAAACAAAAATAAATTTTAAAAAGTAGTGAAGTAGTGTTCATGGGTTCAATGTTCCGAATCGCTGAGTGTGTGCCTTCAGGCTTCTGTACCTCCTTACAGTAACAATGAGAAGAGGGCATGTCCTGGGTGATCAGGGTCTTTAATAATGGATGTTAACTTTCTGAAGCACCGCTTCTTGAAGATGTCTTGGATACTACGGAGGCTAGTAGCAATGATGGAGCTGACTAATTTTACAACTTCCTGCAACTTACTTCAATCCCTTGCAGTAGCCCCTCCCCACAAACCAGACAGTAATGCTCTCCACTGTACATTTGTAAAAGTTTTTGAGTGTTTTAGGTGACAACCAAATCTTCTTAGACTCCAAATGAAACATGCCCACCACCTTGTCTTCTTTATAGTTGCATCGATATGACCAGGTTAGGTTCTCAGAGATATTGACACCCAGGAACTTGAAATTGCTCACTCTCTCCAGTCTATGAGGGTTGGTTCATGTTCCCTCATCCTATCCTTTCTGATGTCCACAATCAGCTCTTTGGTCTTATTAACATCTTCATCAGGGATGATGCCTAGGCATGTTTCGTCCAGTGGTACGTCTGTAGAAGTCATTGTCCATCTCTCCTGATTGGTTAGTCCTCATCCAGTCAGGTTTCTGCTTTCCCACTTTGTTTAAAATTGAATTCCAGTTCTTACTTGGAGAAAGACCTTGTTGTATCATCAGTAAATTTATAGATGGCATTTGACTTATACTTAGCCACACAGTCATGGGTGTAGAGAGAGTAGTGGGCTATGCACACATCCCCGTGGTGCACTAGTATTGACTCTCAGCGAGGTGGAGAAGCTATTCCCAATCCGCACAGACTGTAGTCTTTCAGTTAGGAAGTTGAGGATCTAGGTGCGGTGGGGGGTAGGGGGTGGGTACAGAGGTCCAGGTTCTGTAGCTTTTCAATCAGGACTGCAGGAATGGTTGGTGTTGAACACTGAGCTATAGTCAATAAACAGCATCCTAACATATTTATTTGTATTTTCCAGGTGACCCAAGGGTGCATGGAGAGCCACTGAGATCGCATCTGCCGTAGACCTATTGTGGTGATACGGTCCAGGTCCTTACTCAGTTTGGAGTTAATTCTAACCATGAGCAACCTCTCAAAGGATTTCTTCACTATAGACTTGAGTGCTACTGGACGATATTTGATAAGGTAGCTTATACTGTTCTTCTTGGGCACTGGCATACTTTTTGCCCTTTTGAAGCAGGTGGGAACCTCATAGCAATGAGAGGCTGCAAATGTCTTTGAATACCCCCACCATCTGGTTGGCACAAATTTTCGGAGCCTTACTGGGTTACTCCATCAAGGCCTGCTGCCTTGTAAAGGTTCACCCTCCTGAAATGTTGGCCTCCAAGACAGAGATCACAGGGTCACCAGATGCTGCAGGGATCCTCACAGCTGTAGTTCTATTCTCCTTTCAAACGGAGCATAAAACACATTGAGCTTGACTGGAAGTGAAGCACCATTGCCAATCGTGATGTTGGGTTTTGCTTTGTAGGAAGTAATGGCTTACGAAACCTGCCAGAGTTGGTGTAGAGCCAACATTGCCCCTTACCTCTCTCAGAATTGTTTCTTAGCTCTTGAAATAGCCCTTTGCAAGTCATACCTGAATTAATTCAGTGGCTCGAAATGAACGATTTTCAATCTGTGCTATTAATTTCTGACAGATGTCTCTTAATGCATCCATTCAATTTGTACTTGATCAGAGTTGCTATTTAATAGTTCAGTAATATTGTAAATATATTGGTTGATTAAGCATTCTTGCAGTTGACATAAGGCACTGTGGGTTTTCTGTAAAAGTACTTAAATGGTATACACATCACACCATGAAGTATACACATTTATCTCCTGGCTCCTTGTTTTGATTTCAATTAGTTTTAATGTTTTGAAGATGCAAAACATAACAGTGGTGATTAGAAACTTTTAAATGAACCTGAGACAAATACCTACATGTTGAAGTGCGGCGAGGTGTTCGAGTTTAAAAGAAGAGCAGTGAGAAATGGTTGAGTTAAAAAAAGCACAACTTTTTTTTTCTTTAGAGCAACACATCTTCCTCACAAAAGGATAGGCAACTGAGTAAAAAAAAAGGTTGAAAATGGAAGAATTCTGTGGTTCATAAACAGTGGGTACTGGGTGATAATAGTCATTGAAAAGAGCAGAAATGCTGGCTACATTGGAAAAATTGATCTGATAGATTACACAACAGGTAACTGGATATTGCATATCGAATGGATTGAGCAGTACTATAAAACAAATGGAATAACCAATGAGAAACAAGTGCCAGTTTTGTTGAATGTATTGGATTTAAAGGCATACAGTTTGCTTCAAACTTTAACTGCTCCAACCACACCAACTGAAATTAGCTTTGCTAAGATCATGAAAGCAATGCAGAAACATTTAGAACTGAAACCATTTTTGATTAGAGAATGCTTTAGATTTCATAAGTGGAATCAAAAGGAAGGGGGGTTCATTTCAGCATAAGTGGCTGAATTGAAAAGATTGCCTAAGCATTGTCAATTTGGAAATGGACTTAACGATGCACTGAGAGATCATTTAGTTTGTGGAATCTTACAAGAAAGCACTGGCTCCTAACTGAACCACAACTCACATTTAAAAGAGTAGTTGAAATAGCTGTATTAAAGGAAACAGCAGACAGAGTCGCAACTGACTTGCTGTCAGAGAAAACAAGGTGAGCGTGAACAAAGTTGCAAAGTCTAAACAGAAACTGGCTTGGTTGAAGAAATTCTGTAACCGCTCTGGCAGGGACTAACATACACCAGACCAATCCAGATTGAAAAGTGAATCCTGGCAGGAGGATGGGAACAAGTATGAGTATGAGCTGAGGATGCACCAGCAGGTTTACAAATAAATGATGGGTGTAACACGAATGTAAGGAATAACAAGCCAATGATTAGGTACACATGGAGACAGAGCAAAGAGTTAAATTGTACCACAGAGGCAAAATTCAAAAGGGCAAAGATGCAGGAGTGAAGGTGCTGTATTTTGGTAAGTATAGCATTCAGAATAAGGTGGACAGCCTGGTGGTGCAATTTGAGATTGGTTAGTATGATGTTATGGGCATCATTGAGTCTCAGCTGAAAGAAAGCCATAGTTGGGGGCTGAACATCAAAGGATATTCTTTGTATCGAAAGAACAGACAGGAAGGACTAGGCGGTGGTGTGGCTCTGTTGGTAAAAGATGGGATTACATCTTTAGAAAGATGTGACATAGGGTCAGAGAATGTTGAATCTCTGTGAGTGGAATTAAGAAACAGCAAGAGTAGCCAAGATGTGGGGTTGAGATTGCAAAGGGAGCTGGAAAAGGCATGTAATAAGGATAATGTCATAATTGTATTGGGCGACTTCAATATGCAAGGGGATTGGGAAAATCAGGTTGGTGTTGGATCACAAGACAGGGAATTTGTTGAATACCTATGGCTTTTTAGAGCAGCTTGTACTGGAGCCTACTTATGGAAAGCCTTAGATTTGGTGTTGTGTAATAACCCAGATCTTATTAGGGAGCTTAACGTAAAGTAATCCTTAGGAGGCAGTGATCATAATATGATTGAATTCATACTGAAATTTGAGAGGGAGAAGTATAAGTCACATGTATCAGTATTGCAATGGAATAAAGGGAATTACAGAGGCATGAGAGAGGAGCTTGCCCAGGTGGATTGGAGGAGGATACTAGTAGAGATGGTGGCAATGCAGAGATGGCTGAGGTTTCTGGGACTAGCTTACAAGGTGCAGGATAGATAGGTCCCGCAGAAGAAGTTGTTCTCAAGTGGCAGGGCTAGGCAACCGTGGCTGACAAGGGATGTTAAGGACTGCATAAAAGCCAAGGTCCCAGAGGACTGAAAGATTGCAAATGTCACTCCACTCCTTAAGGAGTGAGGAAGGCAAAGGAAAGGAAATTACAGGTCAGTTAGCCTAACCTCAGTGATTGGAAGTGTTGGAATCTATCATGAAGGATGAGATTTCGGGGTACTTGGAGACTAATGATAAAACAAGTCAAAGTCAGCATGGTTTCTGTCAAGGGAAATCTTGCCTGACATATCTGTTAGAGTTCGTCCAGGAAGTAACAAGCAGATGGACAAAGGAGAGGCAGTGGATGTCATTTACTTGGATTTTCAGAAGGCATTTGATAAGGTGCCACACATTAGGCTGTTTAACAAGATGAAATCCTATGGCATTACAGGAAAGATACTGTCATTGATAGGGGAAAGGCTGACAGGAAGGAGGCAATGAGTGGGAATAATGGGGGCCTTTTTTGGTCGGCTGCCAGTGACAAGTGGGGCTCCTCAGGGGTCAGTATTGGGATTGCTACTTTTCACATTGTTTATCAGTGATTTGAATAATGGAATTGATGGCTTTGTGGCAAAGTTTGTGGATGATATGAAGAAAGGTGGAGGGGTAGGTAGTGCTGAGGAAGCAGCTGGACTTGGACAAATTGGAAGAATGGGCAAAAAAGTGGCAGATGGAATACAATGTTGGGAAATGTACGAAAACACATTTTGCTAAAAGGAACAATAGTGAGGACTATTATCTAAATGGGGAGAAGGTTCAAACATCAGAGGTGCAGAGGGACTTAGGAGTCATCATTGAAGACTCCTAGAAGGTTAATTTACAGGTTGAATCCGTGGTATAGAAGACAAATGCAATGTTGGCATTTATTTCAAGGGTAATAGAATATAAAAGCAAGGAGGTAATGCTGAGCAACACACACAAAATGCTGGAGGAACTCTGCAGACCAGCAAGCATCTATGGAAAAAAGTGCAGTCAATGTTTAGGGTCGAAACCCTTCGGTAGCCCGAAACATTGACTGTATTTTTTTTCCATAGATACTGCCTGACCTGCTGAGTTCCTCCAGCATTTTGTGTGCGTTGTTCAGATTTCCAGCATCTGCCATTTTTCTCTTGTTTGAGAGAACCTAAGGCTTTCTGAGACACTTGTCTGTCCACACTGGGGGTATTGTCAACAGTTTTGGGTCCCATATCTCATAAAGGAGATGTTGTCATTGGAGAGAATCCAGAGGAGGTTCATGAGGATGATTTCAGGAATGAGCAGTTAACATATGAGGAGCGTTTGGCAACTTTGGGCCTGTAGTCACTGGAATTTAGAAGAATGAAGGGGGACCTCATTAAAATCTACTGCATGTTGAAAGGACTAGATAGGGTGGATGTGGAGAGGATGTTTCCTCAGGGGAGATGTCCAGAACAGAGGGCCCAGCCTCAGAATTGAGGGTAACCCTCAATTTGCAGGGGTAAGGAGGAAATTTTTATACAGAGGGTAGTGAATCTGTGGATTGCTCTGCCATAGACTGGACTGGAAGCCAAGTCTATATTTAAGGCGGAATTTGTTGACAGCTTCCTGATTGGTCAGGGCATCAAAGGATATGGCGAGAAGGCAGGTGTATGGGGTTGAGTGGGATCTGGGATCAGCCATGATGTAATGGCAGAGCAGATTCAATGGGCTGAATGGCCTAATTCCACTCCTATGTCTTATGGTCTAAAATGAAACAAAGTAGGACGCATGCAAAAATTATGTTGTGTAGACTAGTGGTCCCCAACCACCGGGCTGTGGATCGGTACCGGGCTGCAAAGCATGTGCAACCGGGCCGCGAGCCGTGAGGAAATGATATGATTCAGCTGCACCTTTCCTCATTCCCTGACATGCCCACTATCGAACTTTAATGCACGCGAGGTCAACAGTGACCCAAGATGTGCAAAGGAATGTGTCTGTGACCTATTTGCGAATGTTTCCGGTGAATCTTCCATGTCAGCGCGGGAAAAAGATCAACTCCTCCAGCTTGCAAATGATGGCGAGCTAAAAAGTATGTTTGACATAATATCTCTGCCAGCATTCCAGATCAAAGTCAAGGCTGAATATCCTAAGATAGCCACGAAAGCACTGAAAATGTTGCTTCCACTTCCAACATCATATCGCTGCGAAGCGGAGTTTTCTGCGATAAATGCAATGAAAACTAAATTGCGGAATAGACTGGACATAAGGAACCCCCTTTGAGTATCTGTCTCCCATCACCCCTCGATGGGACCGTCTTGTTGCAGGAAAACAAGCCCAGGGCTCCCACTGATTCAGCGATATTGGTGTGTTGCAATGATTTTATATGTTCATGTGAGGAAAGTATGCGCTGTGTGTTTAATATCCAAACATTTCTTAAAATGTTATGATGCTATTGACTTATAAGTGACTTATAATTCAGTTGTCCCCAACGTCTGGGCTGCGAAGAATGCAGAGGTACAGCGGTGGCCGGAACGCACCCAGCACACCTTTAAGAACAAAAGCAGAAATAAACAAACTAATTAATTAGGTGCCACCCATCAGGTAAATGTCGGTCCAGATCAGAGGCGATTGCGTTCCGGCCACCGCTGTACCGCTGCATTCTTCATGGCAATGTATCGGTCCAAGGCCCGGAGGTTTGGGACCACTGTTATAATTGACTTATCACTATATTCATGGGAGGAAAATATGCGCTGTGTGTTTAATATTAAATTCATTAGATAAACCCCTTTAGAAACAAAATTGAGTGTATTAGCCATTTATAAGTGACTTATAGTTGACTTGTCACCTATATTCCCATCATGATTAACACACCCCCACCCCCACCCCGGTCGGCCAGTCCGCAAGAATGTTGTCAATATTAAACTGGTCTGCGGTGCAAAAAAGGTTGGGGATGCCTGGTGTAGACAAAGATAAATCGACTGTACAGAGAAGAGAAAACTAAAAAAGTCAAGTTGCAGTTTCAAAAGGAGCACTAATCTGCATTCCATTGATGAAAAATAAGGTAATGATGAAAATGATACAGGACTGAGTTCCTTGAGATTTACAGCGTGAAAATTAACACGAAACAAGCAATATTGCTTACACGAGAAGTGAATGGCAAATTCATTAAAATGGAATTGGATATTGGCTCAGCTGTTTTAGTCATTCCACAAAATTAGTTTGAATGGCATTTTAAGGGCAATAAATGGAAGCCTGCAGGTATCTAAATAAGAACTTATACTGAAGAAAAGGTAACTCCTGTAGAATGGCATTTGTAACAGTGAAATACAATGAGTCACATTGAGCTTGTACGTGGTAAAAATAGGAGGGCCAGCATTGTGGACTGTGATTGGCCAACTCAGCTACAACTTGGTTGGAGATCTATCCACCATTTGCATGTCATATCCCCTGCAAAGTCAACTGAAAGCAAATTAAGAGAGGTACTTTATGATGCCAAAGTTGTCTCCATGCTCTACAGAATGAACTGTTGCCCAACAGGGGGAAGCAGGTGTTGGTTCCAACTTCTGTGCCTTTGTTTGGAAAGTGTATTGGACCAAGGAAGGACCATGCTGCTCAGAGGAAGCGTAGAAGTGACGAAAGCAGTAGTCAGGCTACAATAATTTTTGTTGGCAACATATCTGAGAAAGCTTCTGATATGTTAATCGTTAGCTCGTTCCTGTTTCTGTGGGTCTGTTTCTCAATCTCTTGGCATCCTCCATTGGTACTTTTGTAATCAGCACATTTTCATTTCTATACATATCTCTTTCAACATCTTTTTACTATTTTCATTTTAATTAACCTTCTATTATTTGGCATGTATTGAAATGGGAAACCATGGAGTATCAATCAGTTACAGCTGAATGAAGAAAAGAAGTAACAAAAGTAGATGGGGGTGAATTGGGTGACTTTCAATTCTCCTAGATGATCATTGTATTCATTTCACTTAGTCAAAGATCACAATGAAAAAGACAGCTATCAAATCCTCCTAATTCATTAATTAAAAATATTCTTAACAAGCCTTCCCCTATTATAGTGTTCAGTTATTTTTCAAATGATACTAAGGAACTCACTTTCTAAACTGTCTTAAAATTACCTATGCATAATTAGATTCAGTGTGCTCTTGTTCCCTTTCTAATCTCTGCTAAAGTAATGATTCCAGTCTCAGGATTTTACGTCCATAACCAATTTCTCCATCTCCATGAAGCAAAACTATTTATTTAGAATCCAACACATCATTGTGAAATACTGTATATTTCTCAGCATGTATTGAAGAGTTTTAAATACTTCAGCAGTCTTTTATGAGCCTTGGCAACAGAATATTTACCACATAGCTGTGGTCAGAATATTCCTTCAACCCGTTAACTTAATACTAAGTTTATATACAAATCAATACTGTCTTGGTAGAATCACATTTTTTTGAATGAAACTCTTGAATCTGGAGATAACATAAATATAATCAATACATACCATTACAACCTATAAAGTATACATTCAGTGACCACTTTATTAGGTGCACCTGTACCCTAGCTTATTAATGCAAACACCTAATTAACCAATCTCTATGCATAAAAACATAAGGACATAGTTAAGAGGCTCAGGTGTTGTTCAGACCAAACATCAGAATGGGGGAGAAATATGACCTAAGATGATTGGAATGATCGTTGGTGCCAGATGGGATGGTTTGAGTATCTCAGCAACTTCTAATCCTCTAGGATTTTCACGTACAACAGTTTATAGACAATGGTGCCAAAACAAAAAAAAAATCAAGTGAGTGGCATTCTGGAGGCAAAAAAGCCTTGTTAATGAGAGAGGTCAGTGGAGAATGGCCAGACTAGTTCAAGCTGACAGGAAGGTGACAGTAACTGAAATAACCATGTGTTACAACAGTGGTGTATGGAAGAGCATCTCTGAATGTACAACATGTCAAACCTTGAAGCGGAAGGGCTACAGCAGTGGAAGGCCACAAACATACAGTCAGTGGTCACTTTATTAGACATAAGAATGTACAGAAATCTACTATATACCCTCTGTAATTTAACAATATCCATGGCAGCATGTGCAAATTTTTACATAAGGAGTTAAAAATTAAAACGTAATGGTTTCTTCAAGACCTCTTCACATACAGTCACTGAAATCTCTACAAGAGATTGTTTGAGCTCAGAGAGCAATTATTCATATGATACAACCCTTAAAGCAGATAGCAATTATCTGTTCATAGCCAATATTATATATATGATGCTGCTTTCTCATTTTGTGTTGAATTTGTTGATTCTCCAGGTACTGCTGGAATACAATCCACCTCTGTACCTCATAATGCACTCTCATTTCCAGTCTTATTTGAAACATTTTATGTTGAGTACTCGTGAACAGTAGGCTGATTCCCCCACTTTAGGAAACATCCTATCCACATCCACACTACCTAGGCCTGTCAATATTTGATAGGTTTCAATGAGATCCCCCCTCCCATTCTTCTAAACTCCCGCGAGTAAGGGCACAGAGCCATCAAATGCTCCTCAAACTTAAAACTCTTCATCCCCAGAAACATTCTCCCGAAGCTCCACTGGACCTTCTCCAATGCCAACACATCTTTTCTTAGATGAGGGGCTCAAAATTGCTCCCAAAACTCCAAGTGCAGTCTGACCAATGCCTAATAAAGCCTCATCCTTACATCCTTGCTCTTATATTCTAGTCCTCTTAAAATGAATCTTGACATTGCATTTGTCTTTCACATCACCGACTCAGGCTGAAAGTTAACCTTTAGGGAATCCTGCCCGAGTTCTCTCAATTCCCCTTGCACTTCAAACTTAGGAAGAATAAACATGAGAACATCTGTAGTTGCTGGAAATCCAAAGCAACACACACAAAATGCTGGAGGAACTTAGCAGGCCAGGCAGCATCCATGGAAAAGAGTAAACAGTCAATGTTTCAGGATGAGACCCTTCATCAGGACCCCACTCCACTGCAAAGTCTCTTCCAGGGATGCCTACCCTGAAGAAGTTTAAATCTTCCCTTTGACGGGAGTTCAGTGAAACTCTCTCTCACTTTTTTATTGTTTACACAATTCCATGAATGCTGCTTGACCTGCTGAGGTCTTCCAGCATCTGCAGATTTTCTCATGTTTAGAAAATAGGTTATGCCTTTATTCTTTCTACCAATGTGCATGACCGTACACTTCACTACATTATATTCCACTGCACTTCTTTGCCCATTCTCCCAAGTCATTCTTCTATGTTATTCTGCAGACTCCCTGCTTCCTTAGCACTACGTGCCTCTCCACTTATCTTTGTATCATCTGTAAATTTGGACACAAAGCCATCAATTCCATCAGCCAAATCATTGACATATAACGTGAAAAGAAGACATCCTAAAACAGACCCCTGTGGAACACCACTAGCCACCAGCAGTCAACCAGAAAAGATCCTCTTTATTCACACTTTTACCTCCTGCCAGTCAGCCACTCTTATGTCCATGCTAGAATCTGTCCAGTAATGCCATGGGCTCTTATCTTGTTAAGCAGCCTCACGTGCAGCACCTTGTCAAAGGCCTTCTGTAAATCCAAGTAAACAGCATGTACTGACTCTCTTTTTGTTTATCCTGCTTGTTATTTACTGAAAAAATTCCAACAGATTTGTCAGGCAAGATTTTCCCTTAAAGAAACCATGATGACTTTGGCCTATTTTATCATGTACCTCCAAATTACCTGAAACCTCAACCTTAATTATCGACTCCAACATCTTCCCAACCACTGAAGTCATGTTAACTGGCCTGTCATATCCTTTCTTCTGCTTCCCTTTCTGAAAGAGTACAGTGACATTTGCAATTTTCCAGTCCTGCGTGAACATTCCAGAATTCAGTGTTTCCTGAAAGATCATTACTAATGCCTCTACAATCTCTTCAGCTACCTCTTTCAGAACCCTGGGTGTAGTCCATCTGGTCCACGTAACTTATCTACCTTTAAGCCTTTCAGCTTCTCAAGCACCTTCTCCTCAGTAAAGGCAACTACACTCACTTCTGCCACCTGACACTCTTCTGGCACACTGCCCATGCCTTCCACAGTGAAGAATCAAAATACCTAATCCTATTATTGGATAGCTTACCTTCATATTTCATCTTTTCTCTCCTAATGTTTTTAGTTCCCTTCTATTGGGTTTTAAAAGCTTCTCAATGCTCTAACTTCCCACTAATTTTTACTATACATGTCTTCTATTTTCCTCTTATGCTGTCATTAACCTCCCTCGTCACTCACAGTTGCCTCATCCTCTCTTTAGAATACACCTTCAGCCTGTGGTGTATTTATCCTGTGCCAGGCATGTTGCCTCCAGAAACACCAGCCACTGATGTTCTGCCATCATCCGTGCTAGTGTCCCCTTTCAATCAACTTGGGCCATTACCTCTCTCGCGCCTCTGAAGTTCCCTTTTCTGCACTTCAATCTTCTCCCTCTCAAACTGCAGAGTGAATTCTATCATATTATGATCATTGCCTCCTAAGGGTTCCTTCCCTTTAAGCTCCCTAATGAAAACTGGTTCATTACAAAACACCCAATCCAGAATTGTGTTTTGCTGAGTGGGCTCAAGCACAAGCTGCTCTAAAAAAGCCATCTTGTTGGCATTCTACAAATTCTCCAGGTCATACCTGCCCCAGCAGAGATCCCAATGATACAGAAATCTGAAACCCTGTCCCCTGCACCAGTTCCTCAGTCACTCATTCATCTGTACTATCATCCTATTCCTACCCTCACTAGCACATGACACTGAGAGTGATCCAGAGATTACTACCTTGGATGTCCTACTCTTCAACCTCTTCCCTAATTCACTATACTCACTGCACAGGACACCCTCCCCTTTTCTCCCTATGATGTTGGTGCAATGGTGGAACACAACCGTTGGCTGCTCACACTCTGTCTTGGCAACCGCTCTGAGGCATCCGTGACCCTAGCACCTGGGGGGGGGCAACATACCAACTCTTTTGTGGCCACAGAATCTCCTCTCTGTACCCTTGACTATCGAGTTTCCTATCACTGTCACTTTACGTGACTTTACTCTTCCCTGCTGAGCCAGAGCCAATCACCGTGCCACTGACTTGGCTGCTGTTTCTGTGCCCTGATAGGTCATCCCCTCCCCACCCCCAGAGGTATACTTTTTGCTGAGGGGAATGGCCACAGGGGAACTGTAAACTATCTGCTTACTCCCCTTACTTCTCCTGGTGCTCACCCATTTACTATCTGAAGCCTGTGCTCTAGTGATCAATGTCTTTTCAATTTTAAAAAGATAATTTCTAGATTTACATCTTTTAGTTTTCCCAATGTCCAATTTCCTTATTTCTGACCAACTGGGAAGTGTGGAGTCTCACATGCAGGTAAGTCTCCTTCTCCCTGTGGCTATGTTGTGAAGTTTTCTCTGTTTTAGTTGCCTCCGTCACTGTCACCTCCACCACCTCTGCCATCTTCCCTTCAAAACTGGTTTAGAAAAGAGTTATCCATTCATCCATATTTTGTCAAGAGTAAACCTTGTTGTGGCAAGCGACAACAGGAATTCTGCAGATGCTGGAAATTCAAGCAACACACATAAAAGTTGCTGGTGAACGCAGCAGGCCAGGCAGCATCTCTAGGAAGAGGTGCAGTCAACGGTTCAGGCCGAGACCCTTCGTCAGTGGCAAGTGACATTACTTCATATTTGTGGTGGTGTATCACCATATCAGTGACATACCATTTAGACTGAGATTGTAAAGACTGGAAGAAAATATAAACATCTGAATTCAAATCCTATCCTTGTAGCTCTGGAAATTGGTTTGTCACAAATATCCATTTGTATCATTAGTGCCATTCAAGAAAATAGCCTGCTCTTACCTGCTGAACTTGATGTGACCAGTCCCACGTGGTTAACTCCAAATTAACACAGCAAGCTACTCATTTATAGCTCATGAATGGACATAGGCACTGAATTTGATGTGGCAAAGTAATTCCCTGCCTAAGCAACCTCGTAAAGTCCTCTTCACAAACATTGAAGTCTGTTGTTGCACAAAGAAAGATGTAGTTTTTGGAGATGCGTCCTCCCAATCACAAGACATTACTGCAGAAACTCCTGAGAGCACTGCCCTCAGCGCAAACATGTTCAGCTGTTTCACCAACGATGTTTTTCCTGATAAAGCCAGAAGTGATAACATCCACTTGTACATTACTCCTTGATATAGGTTAATGACTTCAAACAGCAAAAGAGAAGTGGTGGGCATTTGTGTTAGATGTAACTTGTGGGAGTACCGAGAAGGAAGGAGAGGGGATTGGAACCTATGGGATTGCTTTTCTAGGAGCCAGCATAGTGATGGACTAAATATTTTTCTGTCAGTGGAATTATAAATTAACTCAATATTACTATAGCCATAGCATGTTATTTTTCATACCAGCCTGAGGGTTAGTAACTATTGCTTTAGGAAATTGTATTCTGTAATCCTGAGCAACAGTGTCTTTACTGTACAGATGCTCTTTTTTTGCTATTTCCTTTATATTCATAATGTCCAAACCTTCCGCAAGGTTTCTCCCATGATTTCCCCTTCCAATTTCTCCAATGTTACAATATTGTGATACCATTTTATAAACCATGGTTGGTCCTCAAATCATAAAATCTCTGACAAAATAATTTCATGCAACAACACACACAAAATGCTGGAGAAACTCAGATCAGGCAAGAATGAAGGAGGGAAATGAATAGTTGATGATTTTGGCCAAGATCCTTTAGCTGGACAAATAATGAAGGGTCTCAGATGAAGGGTCTTCATTCCCCTCCATAGATGCTGCCCTGCTGAGTTCCTTTAGCATTTTGTGTGCATTTCTCTGTATTTCAAGCATTTGCAGTTTCTCTTGTGTCTCCAAAGTAATTTCATGTTTTCATTCTGACCTTTGTCTTTGCCTCAATATGTTTGTCGACAACGTGTGTTCATAGACTTGCTGTTAAACGGCTCTAACTATCTCTGCTGCTGTGACATGAAATTTATTTTCAACCAGCAATAAAGTATAAAATTTGTTTTAATGCTCATAAAGACTTCTTTATAGGGTAGTCTTGATAAGACTTCTGCTTCGGTATTTTGCTTGGTTGTTCTATTAGTCATGTCACAGTTGCACTGAAACATAGATATGTCTCACTTGCTTCTTTGATGTTACCCCATGGGAATAGCTGACTTCAGAAACAAAGTGACCGGCAGTGACTTGAGGTATATAACTAATCCCTTAAATGGACATTCCCTCTTCTCCCCTCTCCCATCAGGCAGAAGATACAAAAACCTGAAAGCACGTACTACCAGACCCAAGGACAGATTCTATCAGACTCTTAAATAGACATCTTGTACAATAATAGTAGCCTCACAATCTACCTCATTATGGTCTTGCACTTCATTGTTTATCTGCACTGCACTCTTTTGGTAGCTTTTACACTTTATTCTGCATTGTTATTGTTTTACCTTACAATGCAGTGTGTAATGAGTTGATCTGTATAAGCAGTATGCAAGGCAAGCTTTGCACTGTATCATGTGACAATAATAAACCAACACCATCACTAATAATATAATTAGTCTTCCCATCAAAAATAATGATGAATCCCTTACATTATCTTGTTTATTCTTGTCTGGAATATTTTAAGTAATGATTTTACCTCATGGTAATTCAGTTACTTTAATTTTGAAATTTGTGTTTTTCTCGTTATAACTACTAGTCCCAAATGTGATTTATAAATATATATTCCTTACATTATTCATTCACCTCAATGTTATGCACACTTTTTTATTACAGTTGTTTTCTTTTCATTCAGACATGGTTTGAATGGAACTGCAGAAGTGTGAAGAGCTCTGTTTTACTTTGTAAATAGAAAATGTGACCTTGATTCCTACATTTAAAACATCTGGCAGCACCAAACTGACATACTTAAGCTGAGTGTTTCCCGTAGCAACAGTAGCAGGGTTTCCTGCCGTACCCAGCCTTCATGCTGCTCTCACTCACATGACCCAGACACAATTTCAGAATTCCCTCCCACCAGTGCTCCTGCTGTTGGTTCACTACTTCTTTAATACAGATGTCTGTTTCCTTCACATTTTAAAGGTAATTTCAACACATGTAGTTAATGTGCATACCTGTTCAAATGTTAAGTAACTTGCAATGGAAGTTATGAACAATTCCTGCAAACTATGGACTCACTTTCACTGACTTGTCATCTCATGTTCTCAATAGAGAGATAGATACTTTATTGATCCCAAAGGAAATTACAGTGTCACAGTAGCATTACAAGTACACAGATATTTATTATTATTGTTTCTGTTTTCTCTTTCTGTATTTGCATAGTTTGTTGTCTTTTGCACATTTGTTATTTCACTGTCCTATTGGGTGTGGTCTTTCATTGACTCTATTGTGTTTCTTGTATTTACTGCGAAAGCCCACAAGAAAATGAATCTCAGGGTTGTATATGGTGACATATATGTACTTTGATAATAAATTTACTTTGAATTTTGAACATATCAATTTATATCTTAGTGCACAATCCAAAACATGCAGAAGTTGATGTAACTGATTTTTCAGATCAACGATATACAGTGCCTTGAAAAAGGATCCTGCCCTCAACCCAGTGTTCACTTAAATCTGTATTACAACCAGGGATATTGATCAATTGAGAATTTTTATTTGTGAATCAATTTCCCGTTTTTTTTCCACAGTAGACCTCCCCACAAAAAAACAGGGAAAATTTTAAAGCATGAAAAACTAAAAATTTAAAAACAGAGAAGTCAGCAGTTTGAAAGTATTCATCCACCTTTGCTCAGTACCGCTCCACAACTAACTTGGTACAGCTTGAGCAATTTTGTAAGGAGAAATGGATAAATCTTGCTCCAGCACATTGTGCAAAGCTAGTAGACTGATCCAAAAAGACTTTTAAAGATAGCTGTGAGAGGTGGTTCAACTATGCACTGAGCCAAGGGGTGGTGAATATTTCTGATTCTCTGCTGATCTCTGGTTATGTGTTCAAACTGTATAGCTTTTCATTATCTCCAATAGCACTGGCTTAAAGCCATTTTAGAATTTCTCTTTATAATTGGACATCAGTTGTCTGAGAGGATGCAAGAAAGTTTACCAAAGCCTCACATGCATCTGGCCACACTTCAACTAAAAAATTCACTGTCTTATGCTCACATTGATGGCATACCAAGTATCTTTGCTCACTGTTAAAATAATGCTATCCACCCAAGAAAACATTTCTGTCCTTTTAAAGTACTAATTGAGCAGCACCTGTACCTTGTTATAGCCAGTGTCATTTCTAATACAGTTAGTTTATGACTCATCTTCTATTTTGTATGCCTAACACCCTGACAGTTGTTTAGTTTGACTGTTTATCCATGCTTAATTCTGCATCTGCTGCCTTTATTTTCTTCTATTAAGCTCAAGTCTATACTTTAGATCTGTTGCAATGAACTGTAAGCTTATTAACAGGCACAACCTTCTTATGTAGTCATGTACTCTTTTATAAACCTCAGTCACTTCTTTCCTTTTAATGATCATCAACATTATGAAGAATGCTGTTTGGGTTCTTGAATTTAAACAATGCCCACTGACAGAACTGCAAACTTGCACATAAGGAGCTGAATGTGTGTGTGGTTTATTCTACATTTTACAAAATGACGTTGCAACACAAAGATCAGTAAATATCATGAACTAACTATCCTGATCCAACCATGTAGATGCTATGGCAAAGAAAGCATATCAGCATCTACTTCTTCAGGGAGCTACATAAATCTGGCATGGCCCCACTGACCTCCACCATTTTTTACAGGTGCACCACAGAAACATCCTATCTGGCTGCATTGCAGCTCGTTATGGCAACTGCTCTGCCTGAGACTGCAAGGAACTGCAGAGAGTTCAGGACACAGCTCAGCACATCATGAAAAACAACCTTTCCTCCATGGATTCTGTCTACACTTCTCATTGGTTCAGTAAAGCAGCTGATATAATCAAAGACCCTTTCCAGCTCATGCATTCTCTTCTCATCAGGCAGAAGATACAAAGGTCTGAAAATATGTACACCAGGTTCAAGGACAAATTCTATCTTGCTGTTAGAATTGAACAGACCTCTTATACAATAAGATGGACTCTTGGCCTCACAATCTGATTGGTCATGGCCTTGGACAATATTGCTTGCCTGTGCTGCACTTTCTCTGTAACTGTAACATATAAAAAACATCATTGTTCTTTCCTTCTATTGCCGTAAGGTACTGACGTGAAATGCTCTGTATGGATAGTATGCACAACAGTTCACCGTACCTTGTGAAAATAATAATCCAATTTACCAACTTAGTCATATGACATAATCTTGAAAGAAGTAAAATCTTTAAAGAAACAACAGTTTTTCAGGATCAATATTAAATATTCTATATATTACAAATATTCTTAAATAGAGATTGTGAGGTTCAGACAAGAATTTGAAAGCACCATGCTTTCTTAATCATGCTTATATTCACATCTGAAACTTCCCTGACTTAAGTTTGTTCGATTAAGTATTCTTAACAGGATATGTCATTGCTTAGGAATGGAATATTTTTCCAGATTTGCATTGGAGTTCAATACCAAGATTACCAATTTATTTTAGGGACAGATTGCAGCTTAGCAAGCTGTCGTAACAAATTTTTGTAGAACATTATATGCTAAACCAGTATATTATTATCATATATTGAAATAACTTTTTCAATCATTTTCTGTCATTTGTCCATTATGTAATTATCAGTATCATACTGTAGCTAATTATACCCATTTACGTCCATAGATTTCATCTAAATTTTATTTTGATTTTAATATCTTCATTTTGTGAATGACAAAGATGAATTTATTGCTCATATTTATGCCACACAGACTAAAACTCCCAAATTACCTTCTGGTAAGGGTTTGGTATTTGACTAACCTATTAGTCAAACATCATTTATGCATTTAAAAATGGCAACCAGAATTTCACATTATGTAAAAATCCCTATTGCTATAGAGTCTGAATCATGCTGCACTGAGATGAGCCTTTATAATTATCCTGTCACCAGTATAGTTCACATATACTTTAAACTTTATTTGAAATGAAAATGCAATATATCCATAAAAATAAACTGGAATGGAAAGCGTGTGCACGTAGGCACAGCTGTGATGTCTTTTATGTTTGAATATCCTACCTAACCTCACTATATATGTAAGAACGTACTAGATATCTCACCAAACATAAATAACTAAAGATACAGCAGTGTGCACAGCAGCCAATGACCAACTGTTTGAGCAAGAGGTAACTTATAAATTACACTCC
This sequence comes from Mobula birostris, assembly GCF_030028105.1. NCBI lineage: Eukaryota > Metazoa > Chordata > Chondrichthyes > Myliobatiformes > Myliobatidae > Mobula > Mobula birostris. The sequence goes on along the minus strand of NC_092381.1, from coordinate 61,049,164 downwards.
CTCAATATTCCCACATTCTTATTTTTATTATGGATTATCTGATAGTGATCTAAAACCGAATCTCAGTATATTTCTCCTAGCTCTTTTTTTCCCATTTCCATGAAAACAGTGTGTTTCAAAACACCATTAAGTGAGATATTTCATGTGGTATCTACTGGGTACTGAACAAGGAGCTTGATGATTTAATGGGCTAGAAGTGGTATAGTGAATTAAAATACATGGAGTACCTGCACCAGTCTCATCGGTGGCTGTTGGGGAGGGAGTGAATAGGAAGCCATTGTGCATGCAAGTGCCAGAATTTAAGGGCCTTTTGAAAATATTTTATCATAATACTCAGTCTGAATTCATGCAAAATGTTTCTTTTATTTTGCATAGGAGGCTAATTTATACTGTTTACAGCACAATTAATAATGATGGCCTGCTGGGGCCTCAAAGCACTGTAGCATGGAGAGGATGCTCAACATATTTTGAAGTAGTGATGTACTATAGATAATGCTCTGTTTTATTCAGTTAATTGGTGCTGCAATTGAAACATTCCTTCTTTTATAACAGTTTTAAATTCAGCCTCCATTATTGTTTGATAGATTTATTTTATGTTTAAAAGCATTCTTGTAAATATGTGCAAAGAATGCAGAATAGGTAAACAGACTGATAGATACTTCAATAAAATCAACAGAAATAAATTCCACATAAACATTTGCATTTCAAGAAGAGGATATTCTCAAAGAAATTAGAACTGAAGATTGATTTGTCATTTTGGAATCTCTCTGTCATTGTTGTTTGTTGTTTTGAACATGTAGTCTTGAATAAATAATCTTTATCCTGAACCTTGTGCTCTCATTTGTGTATTAATGATTTATCAACACCAGTCAATCTATTTTCAATCATTATCGCCTCCATTGTTTTCATTTACAGTTTCACTTGCATATATTATGGATGATAAGAAGCATAAATAGAGTGGGCATTCAGTGCCTTTTTCCCAGGGCAGAAATGGCTAACATGAGATGGCGTAATTTTAAAGTGATCGGAGGAAATGACAGAGGTAAGTTCATTATGCAGAGAGATAAGTTCATTATGCATGGAATGTACTGCTGGAGATGGTGGTAGAGGTAGACACACTGGGGACATCTGAGAGGTTTTTAGATTGGCACATGGATGAAAGACAAATGAAAGGCTATGTGAGAGGGAAGGATTAGATTGATCTTAGAGTAGGTTAAAAAGTTATGCCGAAAGGTCTGTACTGTGCAGAAATGTTCTATATCCTATGTTCCTAAGGTAGTATCCAAGACATCTTCAGGGAGTGGCGCCTCAAAAAGGTTGCATCCATCATTAAGGACCCCCACCACCCAGGACATACCTTCTTCTCATTGTTACTGTCAGGAGGAAGGTACAGAAGCCTGAAGGCACACACTCTGCGATTCAGGAACAGCTTCTTCCCCTCTGCCATCTGATTTCTAAATGGACATTGAACCCATGAACACTACCTCACTATATTTTTTTTGAATTTCTGTTTTTGTGTGACTTATTTTAACTATTTAATACACATACATATGCTTACTTTAATTTAGTATTTTTCTATATTTATAATGTATTGCATTGTACCGCTGCTGCTAACAAATTTCACAACATACGTCGCTGATATTAAACCTGATTCTGATTTGATTTTAATTCTTAGTGATTGTTAGTTGTCTAGCTTGCTAATAAAATATTTTAGTAACAAATACAGCTTGCCTGGTATTCTTCCTCATTTCTTTTGTAAGATCAGTCATACCCTTTGTTGACGTGCATGTGCTATTGTATATCATGAAATTAGGCATCAGTGCAACAATAGCTATGCAATAATAACAGTCAAAGCAATGTAATTCAGATTCATTAATTGATCTGGTAATCTCTTTCTACAATTCTGTGCTGCAGGAGAGGATATTCAGTGGTCAGAGAAAGAGTGAGAGAAAATGTATAGAGCAGGAGTTCAGGATCTATGTTGACAGGGTAGGCGGAAAGATAAAAGACAAAGATGGTCTGTTTGGAAACTGGAATCAGTAATGGTTTCATTTAAGGAAGCCAACTAATAAGTACTTTATTGATCCCGAGTGGGAAATACTTTTGTTACAGCAGCAACATTTAAAAACACACATAGCAGTGTGCAGACTTAACTAATAATATACAGAATAATAATATACATGATAATAATTTACCAATGTGCAATAATAATGTATGAAATAATAAAGCAGAGACTATTGTGCTATGATGTGTGTTCTCCTGTCGCACAGAGATGAACTGTTGTATATGCTTATTGCATTTGTTAGGAAAGATTTTCTGTAATGATCCTTGTGACAGTGAAGAAGGATGAGTCTGTTCGAAAGGGTGGACCGCTGCTTATTCAGTAGGTCATGGAGAGGATGTGGCAGATTGTCCATAGTGGATACCAATTCTTTTAGTAGCTTCTTCTCCACCACTGATGCTGTTGGGTATATACGGTAATGTTTTGTTTGATTGACCTTTGGGAAACATGGAGAAGCTTTTCTCAAAAACTATGAGTTAACTAGAATGTTTGTCAAAACAAGTTGTAACATGTTTGATGAAATCAACATGAATATCTAGAGATTTCATTTGGAAATATAAATTTGCTACTACTCTATTACTGTCATAGTCCGGTCTGTGAAGTCTACGTTCCGGTTCACGGTCCAGTCCATCGATCCTTGTTCCAAGTTTTCCTGTTTTCTCCCTTGTTCTGTTGGGTGCTTTAATTCAGGCACCTGATTCTCATTTCGGTCTGGCACATAAATACCTCTGCAAACCAGCGACTGTTGGCTGGACTGTTCCCTTCCCTTCCCCTTCCTTCTGAAGCCTTTGCCTGCGTCCTCGCCTGTAATGCCGGCAGGTTCAACCGCCAGGGCAAGACCGGGCACTTGCTGTGTCAAGGTAAGAAACAGTCTGTTGTTGTTTTGAATTGTCTCTTTGTGTCCTTGCCTTCGTAGGTAGGTCCAGCTATTTGCCACTACCTTGAGTTGGGAACTGTCTTTGTGTCCTCGCCTTCACTAGGTAGGTCTGGCTGTTTGCCACTACCTTGTGTTGGGAACCGTCACTTTGTGTCCACGCCTCCACTGGGTAGGTCCAGCCGTTTGCCGCTACCCTGAGTGGAGAACTGTCTCTTCGTGTTCTGTGTATAGAAAGAGCCCTGGCCCTTTGTCCTGTTCCCAAGAAGGGGATCCTGGCTCTGTGTGCTGTGTACGAGTCCCGGCCCTACGTCCTGCTCCCAAGGAGGGGCCCCAGCTCTGTGTTCCATGTTCTTGAGTTCCAAGCCCAACCTCTGAGGTTCCTGTCTCCCAAAACCAAGTCAAGGCTTCGTGTTCTTGTCCTGTCCATGTGCCTCACCCAACCCAAGAGTACCTCGCCCAGCCCTGTGCTGGAGCTCCCTCATCCAGTGCTGGAGTTCCCTTGTCCTGTCCAGGAGTCTCACATCCAGTCCTGTAGCCACACAAAGACGTGTAGCCATGTCTTGTCCTAGCCTAAACCCAGATTCCGGTTCCAAGTCAAGACCCAGGTCCCTAGTCCCAACCAAGACCTAGGTTCCGGGTCCTTGTCCAGGGTCTAGTTCAGGAGTTCCGTGTCCCTAGTCCAGGCTGCTTGTTCCTAGTTCCGTGTCCAGGTTCCATGTTTCTTGTCCATGTCCTAGCCCAGGCCCTGCATCCTAGTCTTGTCCAGGGCCTGTGCCTATGTCCAGCGTCCTTTCTTCCCCACTTCCCTTGCTTTCTTGACACACCGAGTCCAGTTCCTCGAACTTCAGTGTCTGTATCTTCAATTTCGGTCCGCTCCCAATCCCCTCCTTGTGACAGTTGCACTTCCCATCACCTTACAGAAGGCCTTGAGAGGAACAGTCCAAGGTAACTTGTACTATGTGGAAAAGAGAATTATGATTTACTGAGGATTCTGTTTACCACTTTGAGGTCCAAAGGGCATACTCTACACCCTCTCTTTTCCTATCAGAAGTCATTTGCTGATTAGTTCCATACCAAAGCCACATAACTTAAAGGTGACGTGAAGCTATGCTGGTTATTACTGTCCACTTGCAAATGATACCTGGATCTCCGGTTTCTTTGGGATTCATGTTAATAATGGCAAATAGAGAGCAGGAATTCTGCATTGTCTGACCACCCATTGGAAGCCTAGATCCAAGTCAGCTCTGACATTTTTCCTTCACAAATGCAATTTTGAATTGCACAGTTTAAAAAATGAATAGTTGAGAGGAAGTGGAGAGAAAAAAACTGGGAAGTATTTTAATATCCCCTCTTGACCATTAGGCCAAAACTATAGGCAAGTTTTCCATTCCCAAATAAAGAGGATTCTCAAATGCTTCTTTGGATTGATGTGCCTGTTCCGTTTTTGGGTTTTTTTTGTGCAGGGTGAGGGGATTTGGGGTTGATGATTGTGCTGTCTTTTTTGTCTTTACTGGTTTCATGGCTACCTGGAGAAGAATTTCAGAGTTGTATACTTTGATAATAAATGAACCTTTGGATATAAAATTATCACTTTCCTCAGCTTATGTTTTCTGTCTTGTTGAATGATTAAGTGGATTAACAGTACAAAAATTTACATACATTTCCATTGAGAAAAAAGAATTAATGAGGATATTCATCCTTGAGGTGTAATAAAAATTAAAAGACATGGTTGAGTAAAATGATGAATAATAAAGAATAACATTTACACTGCTAACAACAGGAGCAAATAGCATTATCTGTAATGTGGAAAATTATGATGTTCATCCAATCTTAAGTAGCCTTACAAAAGGAATAATGTGTAGCAAGAGTTCTTTATGTTCCAATAACATACCCATTGAAAATTGTTCCTAGAAATTAATGCTATTTTCTTACAGATATTACCTTCAGTTATCCATCTGGTAGTGTGCTTTGGTGGGATTAAGACACTATTGTTCATCTTTCATACAGGGCTAAAATTACACCCCACTGTTTCTTATCGAATCACCACAAGGCTTTACGTCCTTGGTGGGATTCTGAGCAGAAGATCCAACAGTGAGGAAATTGATATTCCCTTTGAAGGAGATTACCTTTAGACTGAAAGAACGTTAAATGAGTAGAATAGTAAATGTATCATAATCCTGAGTTTTTAAAATTTGGGGATTAGAATGACAGATTTTGAATGTTATTCCTATTAATATCCAAAACAGTTATAATTCACTTTTTAAAGTGCTATACACTATTATAGTACCTTTCCCAGTAAACTCCATAAATTTTAAGAGGGCATGGGAAATTAGGCCCTGGTCAGATTAAAGGGACCTAGAAACTGGGACCCATGTGATTTTTTTAGGGCCCACAGGAACCAGAGGGGCCCTGTGTGTTGAAGGGAGAATGGCAAACGGAACCCCAGTGGAGTTCAAGGGATCAGAGGAACCAGGCCCCTGCTAAGTTAAAGGAAGCATGGAAAATAGGCCCCTAATGAACTCAAAAAGGGCATAGGAACTTGTGCCAAGGAGAGTTGAAAGGGAGTGCTGAAAGCATCATTTGGTAAACCAGATTTTGAACCATTGGGATTTTCAGATGGTCAGATTTCAGATTATTGCAGGTTTACTGTATGCCTTATAGTTTGCTGCTTCTTTGAAATAATTATCCAAAAAGTAAACTCATTAAATATGTTGCTCATAAAGTATTGCCAATTTCAGTGTGACATCCATAGGCTATGCCCTAACCATAAGTAGTATAAGGCAAGTTATACTGTAAAATTTCTTGCTCACTTAACACTTGTGCAGCAAAATAGAATCAGTCACTTTGTCTATGTGCTCCTTCATCCCTTATGTAGATACCGTTCAATGCCATAGTCAGTGGGTGAAATGGCCAAAAGCAGCTTTCAAATGAAAGTATTATGGAGGAGTTGGGTTCTGAATTTATTTGATCCTACACAGTGATTTTTGGAAGGTGACTGATGAAGAATGAACCTGGCATTGGCCATGGAGAACTAAACCTTGTGGTCTATCAGAATTTGAATCTTGAAGGACTGGTAGCCATTCAAAGATGTAAAATGCTTTGAGTTCTAAAGGGAAACCTGAGGCACAACATATGTGCAGTGTCCCATTGCTGAACATTTGGGAAATGACAATCATACACCCATTCAGTTCTATTTTATGTGCTGATGGATATAAAGATAAAATTCAAGCATGTCTTTTTTTTCCCTTGAAAATAGAGCATTTCTAACTTCCTGAAATCTCCAGTAAGCAACAAGTTAGCCAGATTCAGAGGTTAGGAAGGTGAGTGTGACAGTGTCCTTGACCTCAGGTAATAAAGCAGTCTAGCCATGAGTCTAAGTTACAAGGTTTGTTCAAAGAAGAGTGCATATTTTAGTGACAGTATACGTTGTAAACCTCTGAGATGTTGATGCTAACAATGTATCAGAGGCCTGGGTTCCTGTAGATGTTATGGTGATAGGATAATTGACTGACCATTTCATGGCTTTTTCCTCAGGGTGCCCAAACTTGCTGCTTCTGGGCTAATGCAAATAAGTATGAATCACTATGGAAGCATTCATTACAAGAAGTTTCTAAGTCCTGAAATACAATGGCATTGAGTAGAATTTTTGTGGGCAATTGGAAATGTTTCTAGTAGGCAATTTCCACTTCCATAGTATTGTGAGGCAGATTGCAGCAGGCAGATGACATTTGAGGCCAAGACCCTTCTTGAGGACTGGAAAGGAAGGGGGAAGATGACAGAATGTGAACTAATAGGTCATTGTTAGGGGTTGTAAAGCATCAAACTACCGCCAGCAAGGTTGTTCTTTATGTTCTTTCCAAATCATTGGTCTCAAAACTCCTCACTGTCCATGACCTCAGAAGAGCAGATCATAGAAACATAGAAAACCTACAGCACGATACAGGCCCTTCAGCCCACAAAGCTGTGCCGAACATGACCCTACCTGAGAACTACCTAGGCTTCACCCATAACTCTCTATTTTTCGAAGCTCCATGTAGCCATCCAGGAGCCTCTTAAAAGACCCTATCATTTCTGCCTCTACTACTGCTGCTGGCAGCCCATTCCACGCACTCACCACTCTCTGCATAAAAAAACTTACCCCTGATATCTCCTCTGTACCTACTTCCAAACACCTTAAAACTGTGCCCTCTCGTACCAGCCATATCAGCCCTGGGAAAAAGCCTCTGACTATCCACACGATCAATGCCTCTCATTACCTTGTACACCTCTATCAGGTCACCTCTCATCCTTCATCGGTCCAAGGAAGAAAGGCTGAGTGCACTCAACTTGTTCTCATAAGGTATGCTCCCCAATCCAGGCAACATCCTGTGTAGCCTCCTGGTAAGCCTCAGGCTTGCTCAGCTCACTTTCGTCTAGGGGGAGCAGCCATCAGCCCCGCCAAACTGGATAATCAAGTTTGTGTAGATGCCATGTGATGTACCCCACCACGCCAAATAACATACACCATATGCAATTAAATGATTACACTTTATAAGTATTTCTTGGTGATGGGTGAGTAGAAACAAATACAATAAAGGTGCCAAGTCAGTAACTCTATCAGTTCTGCGCACAAATAATTCGTTGGAGCTCTTACAGAACCAGGTCTCTCTTTCTTCCAGTTGATGTCTTCCGAACTCCGCCGACCTTCGAATGGGACCACCTTCAGTGGTCGACCAAACGCTCCACACGACTCTGCCCTCATTTCCTCTCCTCGCCGAAGACCCTAGGCCTCGGACTCCCGCTCGGGGTCCATTCCGTCACCCAGCTCACAGCATCGCGTCTCGTCTCTCTGTCCTCATCGCGCATTCTGCCCAAAACCTGCGAAAACAATAGCTTCCAGACACACAAGAAAGAATAACATCTATCCCAATTGGTTAGCAAATGAGTACAATTCTCGTTATCAGTAATTATAACCAAAACAAGCTGCTACAGTTAATGCAGCAGTTAACATTACAGAGAAGCCATTTTATTATAACATAACAAAGAAGCCATTTTATTAGCCTTAGCAGTAACATAAAAGAAGAAACCCCTTACACTTGTAAATCTCCTCTGCACCCTTTCTATGGTTTCCATGTCCTTCCTGTAGTGAGGCGATCAGAATTGAGCACAGTACTTCAAGTGGGGTCTGACCAGGGTCCTATATAGCTGCAACATTACCTCTTGGCTCTTAAACTCAATCCCATGATTGATGGAGGCCAATTCACCGTATGCCTTCTTAACCACAGAGTCAATCCACACTGCCAGGAGTCTTTCAATTAACACTATATTCTGCCATCATATTTGACCTACCAAAACGAACCACCTCACACTTATCTGGGTTGAACTCCATCTGCCACTTCTCAGCCCAGTTTTGCATCCTATCAAACAACAGGAATTGTGCAGATGCTGGAAATTCAAGCAACACACATCAAAGTTGCTAGTGAACGCAGCAGGCCAGGCAGCATCTCTAGGAAGAGGTGCAGTCGACGTTTCAGGCCGAGACCCTTCCTCAGGACTAACTGAAGGAAGAGTGAGTAAGGGATTTGAAAGCTGGAGGGGGAGGGGGAGATCCAAAATGATAGGAGAAGACAGGAGGGGGAGGGATGGAGCCAAGAGCTGGACAGGTGATAGGCAAAAGGGATACGAGAGGATCATGGGACAGGACGTCCCGGAAGAAAGACAAGGAGGGGGGGGACCCAGAGGATGGGCAAGGGGTATATTCAGAGGGACAGAGGGAGAAAAAGGAGAGTGAGAGAAAGAATGTGTGTATAAAAATAAGTAACGGATGGGGTACGAGGGGGAGGTGGGGCATTAGCGGAAGTCGATGTTCATGCCATCGGGTTGGAGGCTACCCAGACGGAATATAAGGTGTTGTTCCTCCAACCTGAGTGTAGCTTCATCTTTACAGTAGAGGAGGCCGTGGATAGACATGTCAGAATGGGAATGGGATGTGGAATTAAAATGTGTGGCCACTGGGAGATCCTGCTTTCTCTGGCGGACAGAGCGTAGGTGTTCAGCAAAGCGGTCTCCCAGTCTGCGTCGGGTCTCGCCAATATATAAAAGGCCACATCGGGAGCACTGGACGCAGTATATCACCCCAGCTGGCTCACAGGTGAAGTGTTGCCTCACCTGGAAGGACTGTTTGGGGCCCTGTATGGTGGTAAGGGAGGAAGTGTAAGGGCATGTGTAGCCCTTGTTCTGCTTACACGGATAAGTGCCAGGAGGGAGATCAGTGGGGAGGGATGGGGGGGGGGACAAACCATCTCTCACTGCTCCCCACCTGTAATTTCTTCGGCTCTTCAACTTTTCGACCACACTTTGACTCAGACTCGCTATCACAGCCATATATCCTTTCTTGGAACGTGCCTCCGTCGCCAACTTACTCCAGTTGGCTTTAGGATTCGTTTCCGAGCCTCTCAATTTGGACCTTCTGAGGATCCCAGGTACTCACACTTTATTGACTCTGCCTCTCGCCGCTTCTCCCGTCAAGCTCTGAAGGCGACTATCTCCGCCATGAGGAGGTACTTGGTGTCCCTATCCCAGACCCTTCCACACCTTCGGGACACTTTCTTCGCCGTCTGTAATGGTCCTACCCGTTATTTCATCCTCCGTCGGATTCACGCCTGCAATCGCCGTTTTTTTGACTTTGTCATGTTAGGCAAAGAACGCAAGATCCTACATCTGCGGATCCCAGAGCCTGCTGGCCGTGAAGCTAGCAGGCATGAACTTCAGATTGCCTCTGCCATTGATCTCGCCGGCTCCAACACCTCAGGGCATATTCAAAACCCGGACTCCAGCAACGACCATGGACACCTTCAAAGCGATTGCGCAACCACCAACTGCGACTCCAGCCTTGAACTCCAGTCCGGGTCTTTATGTGCTGCTGTTGTGACTCCCGTCTCCCCTTCCCCCACCAATACTCTGCAATCCCATCTCTTTCAGATCCCACCATCAGCTCGTGGGCCCTCAGAGGCTCCTTCTTCCTCTCACCCCAACCCTCCCCTTTCCATTGACACCCCCAGCCTCCCCCCTCCCCCCTCTGATCCCAGCTCTCATCCGTGCCGGGTCTTTACCATCCCCTCCGACCTTCAACTGTCGGAGGCAGAACGCTCTGTCCTCAGTAAGGTCCTCACCTTTGTCCCCCTTCGCCCACACCTCAGCGAGTTCCGTGTTCGCCATGATGCAGAACTTTTCTTCCGCCGTCTCCGTCTCCGAGCCTACTTCTTCGGCAAGGACTCTTCCACCCCCACCGATGACCCCTTCTCCCGTCTTCAACCCTCCTCTTCTTCATGGACACCCCGCTCTGGTCTTCTGCCTGCTCTGGATCTCTTTATCGCTAACTGCCGACGGGATATCAACCGTCTCGACTTCACCCTACCTTGTCTCCATTCCAACCTCACTCCTTCGGAACGCTCTGCTCTCCACTCCCTCCGCACTAATCCTAACCTTATTATTAAACCCGCCAATAAGGGGGGTGCTGTTGCAATCTGGCGTACTGACCTCTATCTTGCCGAGGCACAGCGACAACTCGCGGATACCATTATTTACCCCTCGATCGTGACCCCACTAAGGAGCACCAGGCCATTGTCTCCCACACCATCACCGACTTTATCCGCTCAGGGGATCTCCCATCCACTGCTACCAACCTTATAGTTCCCACACCTCGCACTTCCCGTTTCTACCTCCAACCCAAGATCCACAAACCTGCCTGTCCTGGCCGATCTATTGTCTCAGCTTGATCCTGCCCCACCGAACTCGTTTCTGCATACCCCGACACGGTTTTATCCCCCCTTGTTCAATCCCTTCCTACCTATGTTCGTGACACTTCTCACGCTCTTAAACTTTTCGATGATTTTAAGTTCCCTGGCCCCCACCGCTTTATTTTCACAATGGATGTCCAGTCCCTATATACTTCCATCCCCCATCAGGAAGGTCTCAAAGCTCTACGCTTCTTTTGGATTCCAGACCTAATCAGTTCCCCTCTACCACCACTCTGCTCCGTCTAGCGGAATTAGTCCCTACTGTTAATAATTTCTCCTTTGGCTCCTCCCACTTCCTCCAAACTAAAGGTGTAGCTATGGGCACCCGTATGGGTCCTAGCTATGCCTGCCTTTTTGTTGGCTTTGTGGAACAATCTATGTTCCGTGCCTATTCTGGTATCTGTCCCCCACTTTTCCTTCGCTACATCGACGACTGCTTTGGCGCTGCTTCCTGCACGCATGCAGAGCTCGTTGACTTTATTAACTTTGCCTCCAACTTTCACCCTGCCCTCAAGTTTACCTGGTCCATTTCCGACACCTCCCTCCCCTTTCTAGATCTTTCTGTCTCTGTCTCTGGAGACAGCTTATCCACTGATGTCTACTATAAACCTACTGACTCTCACAGCTATCTGGACTATTCCTCTTCTCACCCTGTATCCTGCAAAAACGCCATCCCCTTCTCGCAATTGCTCCGTCTCCGCCGCATCTGCTCTCAGGATGAGGCTTTTCATTCTAGGATGAGGGAGATGTCTTCCTTTTTTAAAGAAAGGGGCTTCCCTTCCTCCACCATCAACTTTGCTCTTAAACACATCTCCCCCATTTCACGTACATCTGTTTTCACTCCATCCTCCCGCCACCCCACTAGGAATAGGGTTCCCCTGGTCCTCACCTACCACCCCACCAGCCTCTGGCTCCAACATATTATTCTCCGTAACTTCCGCCACCTCCAACGGGATCCCACCACTAAGCACATCTTTCCCTCCCCCCCCTGCATTCCACAGGGATCGCTCCCTACGCGACTCCCTTGTCCATTCGTCCCCCCCATCCCTCCCCACTGATCTCCCTCCTGGCACTTATCCGTATAAGCAGAACAAGTGCTACACATGCCCTTACACTTCCTCCCTTACCACCATTCAGGGCCCCAAACAGTCCTTCCAGGTGAGGCAACACTTCACCTGTGAGTCGGCTGGGGTGATATACTGCGTCTGGTGCTCCCGATGTGGCCTTTTATATATTGGCGAGACCCGACGCAGACTGGGAGACCGCTTTGCTGAACACCTACGCTCTGTCCGCCAGAGAAAGCAGGATCTCCCAGTGGCCACACATTTTAATTCCACATCCCATTCCAATTCTGACATGTCTATCCACGGCCTCCTCTACTGTAAAGATGAAGCCACACTCAGGTTGGAAGGAACAACACCTTATATTCCGTCTGGGTAGCCTCCAACCTGATGGCATGAACATCGACTTCTCTAACTTCCGTTAATGCCCCACCTCCCCCTCGTACCCTATCCATTACTTATTTTTATACACACATTCTTTCTCTCACTCTCCTTTTTCTCCCTCTGTCCCTCTGAATATACCCCTTGCCCATCCTCTCGTACCCTATCCATTACTTATTTTTATACACACATTCTTTCTCTCACTCTCCTTTTTCTCCCTCTGTCCCTCTGAATATACCCCTTGCCCCCCCTTTGTCTTTCTTCTGGGATGTCCTGTCCCTTGATCCTCTCGTATCCCTTTTGCCTATCACCTATCCAGCTCTTGGCTCCATCCCTCCCCCTCCTGTCTACTCCTATCATTTTGGATCTCCTCCTCCCCCTTCGACTTTCAAATCCCTTACTCACTCTTCCTTCAGTTAGTCCTGACGAAGGGTCTCGGCCTGAAACGTCGACTGCACCTCTTCCTAGAGATGCTGCCTGGCCTGCTGCGTTCACCAGCAACTTTTATATATTATTTGCATCCTATCAATGTCCCATTGTAACCTCTGACAGCCCTCCACTCTATCCACAACACCTCCAACCTTTGTGTCATCAGCAAATTTACTAACCCATCCCTTCACTTCCTCATCCAGGTTATTTATAAAAAATCACAAAGCGTAGGGGTCCCAGACCAGATCCCTGAGGCACACCTGCCTCCATGCAGAATATGACCTGTCTACAACTGCTCTCTGCCTTCTCTGGGCAAGCCAGTTCTGGATCCACAAAGCAAGGTCCCCTTGGATCCCATGCCTCTTTACTTTCTCAATAAGTATTGCATGGGGTACCTTATCAAATGCCTTGCTAAAATCCATATACACTACATCTACAGCTTTACCTTCATGAATATGTTTAGTCACATCCTCACAAAAATTCAATCAGGCTCGTAAGGCACAACCTGCCTTTGACAAAGCTATGCTGACTATTCCTAATCATATTATTCCTCTCTAAATGTTCATAAATCCTGCCTCTCAGGATCTTCTCCATTAACTTACCAACCACTGAAGTTAGACTCACTGGCCTATAATTTCCTGGGCTATCCCTACTGTCTTTCTTGAATAAGGGAACAACATGTGCAACACTCCAATCCTCCAGAACCTCTCCCATCCTCATTGATGATGCAAAGATCATTGCCAGAGGCTCAGCAATCTCCTCCCTCGCTTCCCACAGTAGCCTGGGGTACATCCCGTCCAGTCCCGGTGAATTATCCAACCTGATGCTTTCCAAAAGCTCCAGCACATCCTCTTCCTTAATATCTACATGCTCAAGCTTTTCAATCCACTGCAAGTCATCCTTACAATCACCAAGATCCTTTTCCATAGTGAATACTGAAGCATCTCCCATTTGGCCCTTCCGAAGATACCTATGTCTGCCTGACCTCAACTATCTTAGCATTATCCTAATTATTCATCTGGGTGATTTTTCACTGCTGATTCTCTATCTGAAAGCCCCGCAATCATTGCTCCACATTGATTCTTGTCAATTCTGTAATCTCTGGACATCTTGCTACTGATTTTACTGCATGAAACATTCCCCCTTGATCCATCCCACTTTCCAAAATATCCCCCCTTCCACAGTCATCTCACCTTGTAACTTTGCCACTGATGCATTTAACTTTCACAGTGGTGCAATTAAATATGCAGATGGTTGTAGTCTAGAAATAATTAGCTACAAAACATTTAGCACAGAGTGAAACAGGGAAATCTGTTTGAATTTTTTTGGCTATCTTTGTTTCATGCCTCAATTACCATCTCCTTTCCCCTTGCATCATTGTCCCTTTTGAAATACTCAATCCTACCCTCTACCTTATCAACAATCTTCCTGTTTGCTTTCTGCTTCCCTCCCGTATATCCTGTCTCTGTCCTTGTTTCAAATCTATTGATTCAGAAATGTTATCAGCTAGTGCAACATTTTTGTCTGTTATATGATAAAATCTTATAAAAACTGATCACGAAATGCAGTTGTGCTCATTGGTGATTAAATTAAATATGCAAAGACACGTACTTAGTTTCTGTTTTTGTTCTCAAAATGTGAACACTGCTGCCAACAACGGCATGTACGGTCCAGATCTAATCACTCCAAAATGAGGCAAGTCAGTGTCAATCACATATAGACTAGACCGGTAAATGATGGTAGATGACAAAATTGGGAAGGGAGTTTTGCCAACATGTAAATGTATGAAACCTTTTAACAGTTCTTAAATGTCTCTAACATGCAAAAGCGCTAAAAAAAATCAAATTCAATTTAAAAGTTTATTAAACATATTTTAAAAGAGTAGAATATTAGGTAAAAATAAAATCAGAAATAAACTTAAGCAAATATTTTTAAAGAAAAACTTAACTTTCTCTTTGCTTCCTAAGTTATTGCCCTTCAGACAGCATCAGAACCAATAAGGACCCTAGAGACACCACAGACTGCAGATGCTGGAATCTGAAGCAACAACCAGTTTGCTGTAGAAACTCTGTGGGCTGTGAGGAATCTGTGGGAGGAAAGTTGTGGACATTTTGTGTTGGAACCCTGCATCAGGACCCCACAGACGAAAGTTCAAATGCAAGGTTTCAACCTGGAACATCAAAACTCCTTCCCCTCACAGGTGTTGCTCAACCTACTGAGTTGCTCCTGTAGATTTTTTTTTTGTTGCTGAAACTTAATGAGTTTTGGATCCTGTATAGTCAGACTTAGCACTTGATCTGAATGTGATGCCCTAATAAAAGTATGGAAACAAGTCTTCTGGGTCATCCAGTCTGCGCTGATTATCAACCACCATTTTCACTAATCCTACATCGATCTCACTTTCTATTCTTCCCACATACTCCCAACTCTCTCCAGATTCTACCACTCACCTACACACGAGGATCATTTGACAGTGGAATGCCTTTTCAGAAAGCCTTTGATAAGGTCCCACATAGGAGATTAGTGGGCAAAATTAGGACACATGGTATTGGGGGCAGAGTACTGACAAGGATTGAAAATTGGCTGGCTGACAGAAAACAAAGAGTAGCGATTAACGGGTCCCTTTCCAAGTGGCGGGCAGTGACCAGTGGGGTACCGCAGGGTTCAGTGCTGGGACCGCAGCTGTTTACAATATATATTAATGATTTAGATGAGGGAATTAAAAGTAACATTAGCAAATTTACCGATGACACAAAGCTGGGTGGCAGTGTGAAATGTAAGGAGGATGTTATAAGAATGCAGGGTGACTTGGACAGGCTGGGTGAGTGGGCAGATGCATGGCAGATGCAGTTTCATGTGGCTAAATGATGAGGTTATCCACTTTGGTGGTAAGAACGGGAAGATAGATTATTATCTAAATGGAGTCAAGTTAGGAAAAGGGGAAGCATGATGAGATCTAGGTGTTCTTGTACATCAGTCACTGAACGCAAGCATGCAAGTACAGCAGGCAGTGAAGAAAGCTAATGGCATGCTGGCCTTCATAACAAGGGGAATTGAGTATAAGAGCAAAGAGGTCCTTCTGCAGCTGTACAGGACCCTGGTGAGACCACACCTGGAGTACTGTGTGCAGTTTTGGTCTCCAAATTTGAGGAAGGACATTCTTGCTATTGAGGGAGTGCAGCATAGGTTCACAAGGTTAATTCCCAGGATGGTGGGACTGTCATATGTCGAAAGATTGGAGCGACTGGGCTTGTATACTCTGGAATTTAGAAGGCTGAGAGGGGATCTTATTGAAACATATAAGATTATTAAGGGTTTGGACATGCTGGAAGCAGGAAGCAGGTTCCCGCTGATGGGTGAGTCCAGAACCAGAGGCCACAGTTTAAGAATTAGGGGTAGGCCATTTAGAACAGAGTTGAGGAAAAACTTTTTCACCCAGAGAGTGGTGGATGTATGGAATGCTCTGCCCCAGGAGGCTGTGGAGGCCAAGTCTCTGGATACTTTCAAGAAAGAGATGGATAGAGCTCTTAAAGATAGCGGAATCGAAGGTTATGGGGATAAGGCAGGAACTGGATACTGATTGTGGATGATCAGCCATGATCACAGTGAATGGCAGTGCTGGCTCAAAGGGCCGAATGGCCTACTCCTGCACCTATTGTCTATTGTCTATAATACATTGATCTGAAAGTATGGAAACAAGTCTTTTGGGTCATCGAGTCTGTGCTGATTATCAACCACCATTTTCACTAATCCCACATTGATCCCATTTTTTATTCTTCCCACATACTCCCAACTTTCTTCAGATTCTACCACTCACCTACACATGAGAAACATTTGACAGTGGAATGCCTTTGGAGTGAAACCGACACTTGGAGGAAACCGAAGCACCCGGGGGAAATCCGTTTGGTACAGGGAGAATGTGAAAGCTACATATAGGAAGCATATTGATCCAGAGTGAAGCTGCGAGGTCTGCCACTATTCCACCAACAAGAATAGACTTGCTGCTGATCTTTGGGTGAACTGAGACACAGATTGTAAAGGATCAAATGACGTAGAATCTTTGTGAGTAAAGTAACTAAAAGAATAAAAATAGCCTGTTGCGAATTATATATAGACTTCTGATAGTAGGCACAATGTGGGATATGAACTACATCTGGAGAGAAAAAACAGGCATGAAAGAAAAATAATGTTACAATGGTCATGGAGGACTTCAATATGCAGGTAGACTGGGAAAGTCAGGTTGGCAAAGATTCCCAAGAGAGAAAAAAAAATCTGTAGAATGCCAATGAGATGGCTTTTTAGAGCAGCTTGTGGTTGAGCCCATTATGTAAAATGTAATTCTGGTTTTGGTGTTGTGTAATTGACTAGATTTGATTAGAGACTTAAGGTAAAGGAACCTTTATGAGGTCATGGCCATAAAATGTTAGAATCTACCCTGCAGTTTGAGCATGAGAAACTAAGAACAAGTGTATAGGCATTACAGTTAAGTGAAGGTAACTACACAGACCGAAGAGAGGAGCTGGCCAAAGTTGGAAGGGGATGATGATGGAACAGCAATGGCTGGAGCTTCTGGGAGTAATTCCAAAGACTCATGATAATTTTATCCCAAAGAAAAAGGAACTTTCTAAAGGGAGGATGAGACAACTGTTACTGACAAAAAAAGTTAAATACTGCATAAAAGCAAAAGAATAGGCAAAAATATTGCAAAAAGTTAGTGGATTGGGAAGCTTTTATAAAACAACAGAAGGCAACCAAAAGAAGTAATAATGGGAGAAAGAACAAAATATGAATTTCAACCAACTAACAATATAAAAGAGGACAAAGTTTTTTTCAGATACGTAAAGAGAGGCAAGCTTTGACATTGGACCAAAGCAACAGCATCTGCAGGTTTTCTCACGTTGTTTGGACATTAGACCACTGGACAATGACGTTGAAGAAGTAGTAAATGGGAACAAAAAAATTGCAGAAGAACTGAAAAAATATTTTGTATTGGTCTTCACTGTGGAAGACACCAACAAGTCAGATATTGAAGAGAGTCAGGGGTAGAAAAGAGAATAGTTACTATTACTAAGGAGAAAAAGCTTGGGAAGCCGAAAGGTCTGAAGTCACCTGGACCAGATAGACCACTTCAGGATTCTGAAAGAGGTAGCTAAAGAGATTGTGGAGGCACTAGTAGTGACTTTTGAATGGCAGAGTTGGGAACGGTTTCAGAGGACTGGAAAATTGTGAATACTACTCTACTCTTTAAGAAGGAGGGAGGCAAGAGACAAAACCTTATAAGCTGATGAGCTTGATACCAGTGGTTGGTAAGATTTTAGGGCCCATTCTTAAGCGTGAGGATTTATGGTACTTGGAAGCAAGTGGTAAGTTTGGGCAAACTCAGCATGGTTTCCTGAAGAGGAGATCTTGTCTGAGATATCTGTTGAATTATTTGAAGAAATAACAGTCAGGCTAGACAAATGAGAGTCAATGGGTGTTGCTTACTGCGATTTTTAATAGCCCTGTGGCAAGGTATTGCATGCAAGGCTGCTAAACAAGATAAGAGCCCATGGCATTACAGGAAAGATACTAGCATGAATAGAAGATTGGGTAACTGGCAGAAGGCAAAAAGAGGAAATAAGGGAGCCCTTGTCTGTGGTTGGCTGCCAGTGACTAGTGGTGTTCCACAGGGATTGGTGGGGCTGCTGCTTTTCATGTTATAGGTTAATGATCTGGATGACGGAAGATATAAAGATAGGTGGAAGATTTGTGGAAGATATAAAGACAGGTGGAAGATTTGTGGAAGATATAAAGATAGGTGGAAGATTTGTGTAAGATATAAAGATAAGTGGAAGGTATAAAAATAGGTGGAAGATTTGTGGAAGATATAAAGATAGGCAGAAGATTTGTGGAAGATATAAAGATAGGTGGAAGATTTGTGGAAGATATAAAGATATGTGGGGGACAGGCAATGTTGAAGAAGTAGGGAGTCTGTTGAAGGACGGACAGGTTGGGAGAATGAGCAAGAAGGGGTAGATGGAATACCGTTTTAGAAAAGTGTGTGGTCATGCACTTTGGTTGAAGAACTAAAGGCTTAGACTATTTTCTAAATGGGGAGAGAATTCAGAAATTGGAGGTGTAAAAGGGGCTTGGGAGTCCTAGTGCAGAATTCCCTAAAGGTTGAATTGCTAGTAAGGAAGGCAAGGGCAACACTAGCACTCATTATGAGAGGACTGGAATATAAAAGCAAAGGATGTAACTGTGGGAGTTGCAGTAAGGCAAGGGTTAAAATAATACAGTATCTGGCAAGGATAGAGTGCAGAGAGCCCAGGGAAGAAAGATCTTTTAAGAGCATAGGTTACTTTTGCACACCAGGGGTCTGCACACAAGATGTGCAATCTAAGTCACACACACCAACTAAGAGACAATTGTTTTACTAGGTTCAAATGATCAGCTGTTGTCAGCTTGTAGTTTCTATTGTGAATAGTGATTGTTTTGGCAAGTAAGACATTTAAACATATGTATTTCACCACTTCTACAACTGCTAGACAATTCTGTATAAAAATGGCATTTCTCTGTTCATAATTCAGATCAGTGTGGTGACAGGGGCCAGGCTGTTCTCCTTGTGCACAAGTAAATTAAAGTGTGGTTGAGTCCTATGAGTGCATGTGATCTAGGTCCAGTTATTTTATTTTATTATTGGCGACAACAGTTCCACTGAGATGGCTAACTCTTGATGTCATTATATGGGAGAAAAGAATTCAACTCCAGTAGCTAAATCCTAGGCTGCTCATATTTGAGTAAGGGACTGAGTCTGGTGCTAGAATGCAAATTTCCTCTTGTATGGGGTAGTCAAGAGACATCAACAGCTTAGTTGCTGACATAGGAAAGCTGGAGCATTAAAAGGTGGGTGCTCTGATCTGGCTCAGGTCCTGCGGGAAGCACAGGACAAAGGGTTGGGTCCCGCAGGAAGTGCAGGAAAATTAACTCTGGTCCTGATTGGGTCCTGCAGGAAGCACAGGAAGAAGCTGCCATGGTTTAGAGTGGTTCATGTGCAAAGTTACCCTGGTCCAGGTCACGTCACGCAGGAAGCATAGAAAAAGTTGCCTTGTCCAGGTCGAGTCCAACAAGAAGCACAGGAAACCTTCAGTAAGTGTGTGGTTAAAAAAAGGGGAATTCTGAAATGTGTGTGCCTGTGTACGTATTTATATGCACCCTGATTGTGTATGTGTAAATGGTGGCGTGAAAGTCTCTTGTCCCCAGACCTCTGAAGGATTCCAATAGCGTGCATCATAGACCAGAAAGCATTACATATGTTGAGAGGTATGCTGTATGGAGGAATGGACTAAATGAGTGTCTGTCGGCACTTTGTTAGAAAAAGGAAAATGTGAGAAGGCTTGTGGCCTGTGTTTGTTCAATGCAGGAGCGAAATACAAAAATGGTCAGATGAATTCTGTAAAAAAAAAAAGCAGAGAAAGTGAGTTTAAAAGAAGTAAAAGACACAGAAAGGACAGGCAAAGGATAATAGTGTCTACCTCAATGTTTGAAAAGAAACATTTGGCACTAGATTCTAAGGGTGAACTAGATGACTATAACTTGCTGTATCCTGTCTTCTTCAGGCACGGTTTCAATAAAGCTGTGGCATTTCTTGAGTATTCAGTGAGGCCTGTGTTCCCAATAGTAATGTAGGAGATCGGAGACAGAGGGGTGCAGAGTGGATGAGACATATGTTGATTTGAGTGTACCTTGAACTGATCTAGTTGGAGCTCTAAGAAAATTGTTTCTTCACACTGTATATTGGCATAAAATACATAGGGTCGTACAAAAGATGTCAGCTGGCACTTTACAAGCTTAAGTGTCATTTTCTTTGGTTTTACCTCCTGATCTGATATTGGGAAAAATGCTAGTGGATATGCAGTATGTGTACCTCATATGACAGCCGAGGTGTCACAGCTACCATCCCTCCTGTTCTGCTCAAGCAACTGATCTTTTTTGCATAATTGAAAGGCTGCATCCTTGCAGCCAGTACCACAGCGAGTATTTGTCTAGACTCTGGAATTGCCTTAGACCTGGAGTCCACAGATCCCTTGCTTAATAGTATTAGTCCATGTCATGGAAAAGGTTGGGAACCCCGCCTTAGAAATAGAATATGACAATAGACAATTATGGAAACTATGTGGGCTTCTCATCTCTTCAGGAATCTCAGTAAAACACTGTGAATTAACTATAAATCTTTTCTTGTTTTTTAACTACTTACTGCAATTCTTGTTATAAAATATGTGGAACATACTAACGGGAAGGATGAAGTAACTGGAGGGAACAAACGAGCTGACTCCTTTGCTAAGCCAGCAAAAGCAGATCTTTACGGCTACCTAGCACTCCAGTGTGATCAGGCTGCCAATACTTCCCAAATTCTTTTGATGAACTAGTACAATTACAGTGTGATGCCTCATTGGCTAAACAGATGTTATGGACTAAAGAACACTATGTGCAAAACTATAAAGGATAACGGGTATAATCGTAAATGAGAGATTTTTGACCATTGCAAGAAATGTAGCAGCCACTGTATGATTTGCCAGAGACATAATCGTGAAAGACGCTGCAGGTATCTGCCGCCACTGCGTCCACCCCCAGGCAGCTATTTGTGCATCTTCAAATGGACTTTATGCAGTTACCTAAATGTGTCCGTTGTGATTATGCACATTATTGTATTTGTTATCTCCTTGGGTAAAAGCTTACTCAACTCAGAGAAGTGATGTAACTGTTGCTATTTTTAAAAAATTACAGTGGACAACAAATTTCTTTGGAAGTGTTGCTTCTTCAGAATTTTTTTTTGTTTATGATAGATTGGTTGAAGCTGGACACATATATAATTTCAGACTACTTCTATCATGTAGGAATTTGGAGAAACAAGAAATTAACTTTTATTGAATATAATGCGTTATATTGCATAATGGTGCTGATGCTTTCCAATAGTTCAACAAAGCTAAAAAATGCTTTGTTGATGATTTTCATTTGTACTCAGCATCTAAAGCTTCTCGCTTAAGTGTCCAACAATAATCAGCCGGCATTGATGGATTTCAGTTTCCCTGATACCATTTCTCCATGACCACAATGTTCTGGTGAAACCTTTCACCATGCTCATCTCTGACAGTGCCAAGATTTGTATGTAAGATGTCTAAATGGGAATACAGAAAATGAATCTTTAGTGACATGTTGTACTTTATGGTTTTGTATGTGTGAAGCATGTTGTCAACCAGCTACATGTAGTTTGTGCTCTGTAGTTGCCAAGAAAATTTTGAATAACTTCCTTGAATGCCTTCCATACGATTTTCTCCTGTCCCATTAGAAGCTCTTCGAATTGGCTGTTATTGATGACCTGTTTGAATGTGGACCAACAACAATGCGTTCCTTAATGTTGGCATCAGTTATTCTGACTTAAATTGTGAATCGAAATAACAAATACAGGAGATTTCAAAATAATGATGCAGGATAGGGAAATTTCACAGTGATTTTCATGATCGGTAGTCCAAAATTCATAAGATACACCCAAAGTATTCAGGAAGCAAATCTTTGTTGTCTAGTGTTAAGAGAATTTATTCCTAGGTTTGGGATCCCTGAGTAAATCTCAAATGATAACAGTCCTCAATATATCAGTAAAGTTCTATAGGAGTTGACAAAAGCCTTGCAGTGT
This sequence comes from Mobula birostris, assembly GCF_030028105.1. Taxonomy (NCBI): domain Eukaryota; kingdom Metazoa; phylum Chordata; class Chondrichthyes; order Myliobatiformes; family Myliobatidae; genus Mobula; species Mobula birostris. The sequence continues at coordinate 61,026,903 of NC_092381.1, read as the reverse complement.
AAGCATAATTTCACCTGCCCTTACCACTGTCTTACGGGGCAGCTGAAAGACAGAGCAGGGCCCTGAAATTAAGGTCAGTAAATTGCAAAAGAAGACCAAGCAAAGGTGGGCAGAAGTGCTTCTACTGGCCCTTGTGGCACTGCATTGCACTCCAATTTGTGTAACAGGCCCATCTCTGGATGACGTAGTTTTGGAACGTCCCATGAGCTTGCCAGTCTATTTAATTAAACAGATGAACATTTATGAGTGAAAGCATGTTGCATTATTGTTTAGCATTAACACAAGTTCTTAAAGGTTCCCAACAACAGGGTCAGAAGGTCGTGCTGGCTGCAGAGTGCCACACATACCAGCTAGGAGATTGGGTACTGGTGAGAATGAAACTTGGATATGAATGAACTGCCTGGAGCCCTGCTGGGAAGGTCCACTCTAACTGTTGTTGACCACATATACCTCTGTATATGTCCAAAGAAAGCCAATGTGAATACACACCTCACACGTTAAGGCAGTGGAAACACCAAACCAGGGAACAGGTGGCCAGAAAAACCTTGATGGCAAGGATCGATAGGCTGAATCCTTCATCTTTGCTATTCGTCACCTTAAGTAATCACTATGCATCATAAAGACATAGGTAATATCAGCATCTATTTTCTCTGAAAATGCGGAATTATCTTATGACGGTAATACTCCTAACACTTTTCTTCAACTTAGTTATGAATATGTGTTGTGTACTAACCAGTCAGGTTGTTAGGTGTGCTCTAGAAGGCCTATACCTTCAGGAGGTCAATTGCCCCAACTTGTTTCCACTCCTGGATTGTAGTGGGTTTGATTCTGTGTTTAGTTTGATAACAAACCAGGAATGGTAAAAGGAGCAGGGAATGGCACTGCCCATAGGAATGACTCTTGCCATGCAACTGTCTTAAGGGTTTGTATCAACCTATCCACAATGGATTGCATAACTTCCAGCTCTAAAGCTGCTTCATAAGGATAAGGGTGAAGTTTGCTATCATAACCACCAAGGGGTTGGACGAGACTTGGGTAACAGTACATGCAATGTCTATACTACTGGTAACCCTCCGAATCCCATTAACAGTATTTAACTGGGTATGTAATCATCACGGCTATCAATGGCTGCCAGAAGTATCCACTCTACAATAGGATTTTTGACCTGAACCAAAGCCATGGAGGGGTGGTTGTTATCTGGCCTACGTAGTACTATATAGAGTATGTACCACCTGCCTACTCTCTCCCTACATTTACTTTGTGTGGCTACCATCGGAGGACTACAGAGACTGAGCATTTCTGGATTGTAGTGCTCCCATTCTGGGGATTTGCCAGACTGGCTCATGAGAGGATCAAGTGCCTGAGTGCTGGAGATATTGACTACATGGTACGAGCCAGACCATCAATGACATTACTGCTAAAATGTTGGCAATCTTCACTGTGGCCCGTCAATTCAATTGGCACTAAACTTCTTGTTGGCTGAGAAGGCTGGTGCCAGGAATGTCTGATACAGCTGAGAACATCACCAATCTAGCTGTGCACACCCAGCTGGATGCTGATACGATTAAGAAGACTGGAAAAGACTTATGTAGGACTCTGTCATCACCATGGGCATCCTTTAGCTGATTTCACTCTTTACAAGTCGTAGTAATACTCCCTGCTGTTTGTAATATTCATTGTAATCTCTTGCCTGATATTACTCTGTGGAGTGATGGTCACCAGGCAACTTCCTCCATCATGGTCAAACAGTCAACTGTTCCTGTTGAAACCGTCACAGAGTTCAGAGGCTCTGTGCTATTGAAATTCAGTAAATTTGTGGTTTCCTCTGCAGGGCAAAAAGGAAGTTCCAGTAAGGCAAGGGTTAAAATAATTTGTAGGCAAGGGTAGATTGCAAATAAAATGTTGACAGGCCAGATAAGAAAGGTCTTTGAAGAGCATAGCTTTTCTTTGCATACCAGGGATCTGCACACGAGATAATCAATCCAAGGCATATGCACCAACTAAAGGATAATTGCTTTACTAACTTCAAAATATCATTGGTTGTCAGCTTGTAGTTTCTAGTCACACCTACATCGTGAATGGTTATTGTTCTTACAAGTAAGGAATTCAAACATAAATAGTTCACCAAATAGATAATATCTGTAACTGCAAACCAATTATGTATAAAAATGACATTTCTCTGTTCATAATTCAAAACAGTGTGGTGACAGGGGTCATGCTGTCTCCTTATGCACAAGTAATACAAAGTGTGGCTGAGTCATAGGAATATGTGCGTTCTAGGTACAGTTATTTTATTTTATTATCAGTGCTGAGGCTTTATAGGGCATTGCTCAAACCACATCTGGATATTGTGACCACTTTTGGGCCCCTTATCTCAGAAAATTTGTGCTGGCCTTGGAAAGGAGGTTCATAAGAATGATCATGGGAATGAGAGGGTTAATACACAGGGAGCATTTGAAGCCTCTGGTCCTGTACTCAAGATTAAAAGGATGAGGGGGCATCTCATTGAAACCTACCGAATATTGAAACACCTGCATAGAGTGGATGTGGAGAAGGTGTTTTCAGTAGTGAAAGAGTATAGGACCAGAAGCTACAACTCAGGATAAAAGGCTATCCTTTTAGAAAAGAAATAAGAAGGTGATGAATCTGTAGAATACATTGCCACAGATGGCTGTGGAAGCCAATTCATTGAGTATACTTAGGGCAGTGTTTGAGAGGATCGTGATCAGTGAGGATGACAACAGTTATGGGGAGAATGCAGGAGAATGAGCTTGAGAAGGAACAGTGCATCATGGTGGAGTGGACTTAACAGGCCGAATGGTGTGATTCTGCTCCTATGTCTTATAGTGTTATGGATATTGAAGGTTTGGCCCAAAGTAAAATTCTAATGGGATCTGCCAACAAAGCTGTGCATGCAACTACACCTTATATAGATTATTGCTGAGGATACCTTTCTTAATCAAAATGTCATGTGCTATATGAGATATCCAATAAGACACCTTGGATTAAGTTAATAAACCTCCTGGTCTTGGAGAAAGATTGTTGATTGTGCAAGTACTTGTGAATGCCAGAGTTCTAGAGATTCTTTATGTCAACACCAATAATGCAATAACACCAACAACACCAATGAGACCGACTATTGTTACTGGTGTCCCCTTGAGCATTCTGGAAAGAGGATGTCTTGGATGTCCTTCTTTTCCAAAAAGCAATTGCAGAATTATGAAATGGACAGCAGAGAAATGGGCCCTTTTGACTCCCAAACCCTTGCATTAGGTCTGTTTCCTATCTAAGTACTTAACCAAATGTCTTTTAAACATTGTAATACTGTCTGCCTCTATCCCCTCCTTTGAAAGCTCTTCCAGATGACCACTACTCTGTGTGAAAAACTAACCCCTTGGACCACCTTTAAATTTTTCCCCTCTCACCTTAAACCCTATTGTTTTAGACTGCACTGCCTAGGGGAAAAGATTCTGGGTATATGTCCTATCTATGTCTCTCATAATTTTATAAACCTCTTACATGGTAGCCCTTCAGTTTCCAAGATTCAAATGAGAACAAATCCAGACATGAGAAAATCTATAGATGCTGGAAATCCGAGCAACACACACAAAATGCTGGAGGAACTCAGCAGGCCAGGCAGCATCTCAGCCTGAAATGTCGACTATACTCTTTTCCATAGATGCTGCCTGGCCTGCTGAGTTTCTCCAGCGCTTTGAGAATAAACCCAGCCTATCCAATCCAGGGGGCATAGTACCTATTTCCAAGCACCTTAAAACTGCGTGAGATGTCAGGGGTAAGATTTTCACACAGAAGGTGGTGGGTGCATGGAATGCACTGCTGGCAGGAAGCGGATACAATAGGGTCTTTTAAGAGCCTCTTAGATAGGTACATGGAGCTTCGAAAAATAGAGGGCTATGTGTTAGGGAAATTCTAGGCAGTCTTTAGAATAGGTTACATGGTCAGCACAACATTGTGGGCCAAAGGGCCTGTAATGTGCTGTAAATTTCTATGTTCTGTGTTCTCTCCTTATAACTACAGTGCTCCATCACAGGCAAAATTCTGGTGAACCTCTTCAGCCTAACAACAGGTTTCTGGTCTTATTGTACACTCTGTAACAGTTTGTTTAGAGAGCCCTAGGCCTGACAGAATTGAAGATTTAATTTACTTACCCTGTATACTGCATGGGGTAGGGTCTGAAACCATTCCTATTTCTACAACTGTTATCTTCTTCCTCTTTGTTTTCTAATTGGTGTGTAACTGTTAGAAAAGCCCACAATCATCACACAGGAACATTGCAAGGATCACTTTCACATTTCACAACAGTATGCAGCCAGTACAAAAATACTGAAGTAAACTGGAACAAAAAGCATACAACATAATACAGGCAGAATGTTTCCTAAAGCTTGGGTATAGCCAAGAGCACAGTAACAGAAATTCTTCTTTTCTGACTTTGTCCACCCACTGTTTTGAACAGATTGTGGAGCTGGCAGTTACAATATGGAAAGAGACAAGAAAAAATATTTTTACTGTGTCATTTGACCTCAATCTGCATATATTAATGAGGCTCGCACCTGGTTCTGGCTGAAACTTTCTACCTAAATTAAGGTTATCTTGAAAATCTAAATAGTGGTTTAGCTGTGACGTTAGCACAGAACCATCTGAAATAGAAAGCTATTCACCAGTGTCACTTTTAACTAATATATTGCTGCTTCTTGCAGAATATATGCTTGTTATGGAAACTCTTAATATGACCTGTCAGCATTTATCACCCATGGAGTTGAAAAAAGATTCCATAAGGATTGTATCGGTACTACTGTACAAAAATAACTCATTGCCCCATTTCTAATAGTGGGCTCCAAAGCATGTAATTATTCTTTTCTACTGAGTTCAATAAATCAGCATCACAGATTACAATAGTTTATGATTTAAGACAATCAAAATAGACTTTATGATTAATTAGAATTAGATACAGAAGTTGACGACAATGAAAATGACTCTTCCTACACAATAGGTGACATTATTTAACAACTTTTTTTATAATGATACACTCTCAATTAATAACTTGGGAATATAAGAACCCAAGGAGAAGAACTGACAAGGCCAAAATTTGTTACCTGTCTTTAACTGCCTTTGGTAAGGAACTGCTCTCTTCCATTGCTGTTCGGTAAGGAGTTACACATTTTGATCAAGAAATTGTGAAGAAGCAGCAAAGTGAGTCCGAGGGTAATCTGTCGCCATCAGAGATTCATAATGTAATTGTAGTAGTTCCTGTGTTTTCACTACATGTACTTCCGGATGTTTGGGATGCGATATTGAAAGAAAATTACTTAGTAGGTGAAGTACATGTAGCATTTGGTACGTTCTGCAGCCAATGTGGAGTGGAGTACAGTTAAGGTGATGATGGGCTGTCAATCAAGCTATGCATGTCCTGCTGAGTTCCTCCAGCACGTTGTGAGTCCTGCATGGAGTAGAGTCTTCTTGGTCGAGGTTTACGTTGCACTATTCCAGGTAATAAAGAGAATGCCAACATACTTATAACTTCTACAGGGATATTTCTGTTGCATACCCAACTTCTGAACTATTATCTTGGCCACATTATTTTGGTTACCAGCCTATTAATGTATTGGACTTTAATATGTGGGAGCTAATGATAAGCGTGTCTTTGAATATCAAGTTGGATTAATAAGAAGTTCTCTTGTTAGGGCCAGTCATTGCCTAGCTCTTGTGTTTTGTAAATGAATTTGACATTTATCCACCCATACTTGAATAGGTTGAAGAGTTGCAAATGGAAAATACATTTTGTGATTACAAATGAAAAGGCCCACTTCTGACCTTATGTTGAAAAGAAGGTCATTGATAAAATAGCTGAGGGTGGTTGGGTCTTAAACACTTTGCAGATGAACTCCACAATAATGATCTGGGCTGGGATGTTTTACTTTCAATGAGCACAGCCATCTTCCTTTGTAGTAGGTACGACTACAGCTAACAGATAATTGTCTCATTTATTTCCCGTCCTAAATTTTATCAAGGCATCTTTACATCACTCCCAGCAGATACTGCGACTGAACAACCAGCCTTTGACTGCTGTTATATTCATAGTAATTTTATGATAGCTTTAGATTTATGTTAATATTATAGTTTCAATTATAACATAATTTTCTTTTGTTTATTAATCTTTTTATTGATTTAAAAAGAGCATATATAAAGACAAGAGCAGAATTATCTCAAATATATCAATCACAATACAAACAGAAAGTGAAATAGACATTATCAAAATCATACATAGTATTAAGCTAATATGTAGTATGTAATAAAAAAGAAGACAGTTAATTCTCCTCATCAATTCATGGAGAGAAAAAAAAACTCAATTTTTAAATGAAGAAAAAAAAACCCACTACACTATACCAGAAAAAGAGAAAAAAAGGGACTAGGCAGAAAAGAAAGACTTTCTGATCAAATCTAAAACTTCCAAAAAAAAAAAAATTGGAAGAGTAATAAATCAAATCAAATCAAAATATTGAATAAAAGGTCACCAGATTTGCTCAAATTTAAAGGATGTATGATTTTATACTAGGTTTGAAATTGGTATAATTAACTCTAAGATTTAGACAAAGTCACGTAGAGTTGCGAGAGGCAAGCTTACTGAGATTTATTGTAAAATGATCAAGAAATATAATGGCAAACATTCGAGGAGATAAATTCATAAATCCCAATGAATATATTTTCTTTTCAGGAATAAATTAATGGAAAATTGGTACATCCACAAGTAATTAGAGAAGTTGAGCACAGTATTTAATTAAATCAAAAGCTTTACAATTTACCATAAAGTGTTGTGAAATATTTAAAAATCAATAAAGAATTATCAAAAATGCAAAAGAAGATAATGGTAGAGCTTTTACAAGTCTGCGAAAAGAAATGGATTGGTGAAAGTAAAATTTCACCCCTTAGAGGTGAAAACTGGTACAATTATAATAAATAGTATGTGAATGACAGACACATTAAATGAATAGACTGTGTCTTCACAGTTGAAGACATTAAAGATGAATGAATTTAGTGGTTGAGAGGGGTGGCAACAAATGTCTACTCTGCCACAGTTGAGCCAGAGGTGCCTGATGGGACAGAAGTGTGGATAATTTGTGAGGTGCTGTCCTCCTTTGGACACTTATTCAAGGAAATTATGTTTAAGTATTTAAGTATGCATATAAGGCCGAACTACTTGCTTTGGATTTTCACAGAACATCTGATGATTTGCTACATAAGATGCTATTATATAAGAACAGATCCCTTGAATAAGATGGGATAATATGGATTGGAGACTGGTTAAAGGACAGGAAACAGAGATTTAGAAGTGATAAATGACTTATTACAGTGTAAGTGCTGAAAAATCAGAGGCCTTGATGCTTTACTATCTATACTTCTTCACCTATGACTTAGACGAAGGGACCAAAAGTCCCAGATTTACTACGAATGCATGACAAAATTGTTATGGAGTTTCTGAGGATGCTTCAAAAAGGTTGCAAATAGATATAGACTAATTATTTGATTGTACAACAAGTTGGCAGATTAACCATGTTGGCAAGAGTGTGAAGTTATTAATTTAGCTGAAAGAAAGGAAAAGCGGAGCTTTAAAAAATCATGAGTGATCAATTAATGTTGGCTATTCTGGACCTTAGGATGTAACTATGAAAATGGACAAGGGAGAGCCAGTGGATATAGTATACCTGGACTTTCGGAAAGCCTTTGATGAAGTCCCACATAGGAGATTAGTGGGCAGAATTAGGGCACATGGTATTGGGGACAGAGTACTGACATGGATGGAAAATTGGCTGGCTGACAGACAACAAAGAGTAGCGATTAACGGGTCCCTTTCGGAATGGCAGGCGGTGACCAATGGGGTACCGCAGGGTTCAGTGCTGGGACCGCAGCTGTTTACAATATATATTAATGATTTAGATGATGGAATTAAAAGTAACATTAGCAAATTTGCCAATGACACAAAGCTGGGTGGCAGTGTGAAATGTGAGGAGGATGTTATGAGAATGCAGGTTGACTTGGACAGGCTGGGTGAGTGGGCAGATGCAGTTTAATGTGGATAAATGTGAGATTATCCACTTTGGTGGTAAGAACAGGAAGGCAGATTATTATCTAAATGGAGTCAAGTTAGGAAAAGGGGAAGCACAATGAGATCTAGGTGTTCTTGTACATCAGTCAAAGAAAGCAAGCATGCAAGTACAGCAGGCAGTGAAGAAAGCTATTGGCATGCTGGCCTTCATAACAAGGGGAATTGAGTATAAGAGCAAAGAGGTCCTTCTGCAGCTGTACAGGACCCTGGTGAGACCACACCTGGAGTACTGTGTGCAGTTTTGGTCTCCAAATTTGAGGAAGAACATTCTTGCTATTGAGGGAGTGCAGCATAGGTTCACAAGGTTAATTCCCGGGATGGCGGGGCTGTCATATGTCGAAAGATTGGAGTGACTAGGCTTGTATACTCTGGAATTTAGAAGGCTGAGAGGGGATCTTATTGAAACATATAAGATTATTAAGGGATTGGACACGCTGGAGGCAGGAAGCATGTTCCCGCTGATGGATGAGTCCAGAACCAGAGGCCACAGTTTAAGAATAAGGGGTAGGCCATTTAGAACGGAGTTGAGGAAAAACTTTTTCACCCAGAGAGTGGTGGATATATGGAATGCTCTGCCCCAGAAGGCTGTGGAGGCCAAGTCTTTGGATGCTTTCAAGAAAGTGATGGATAGAGCACTTAAAGATAGCGGAATCAAAGGTTATGGGGAGAAGGCAGGAACTGGATACTGATATGGATGATCAGCCATGATCACAGTGAATGGTGGTGCTGGCTCGAAGGGCCGAATGGCCTACTCCTGCACCTATTGTCTATTGTCTATTATTGACATTTTTAATTGTCCCTCAACTAATTGGCTTGCTGGGCCAGGTCAGAGTGAACCAATTTGAATTTAGGGTGACAAATCAGCCAAATTGGGAAAGGCTAGTAATTTTCTTTTATAACAATAGCTTTATGGTCAGCATTGTTGCTAACAGCTTTTCATTCCAATTTAATACTTTCAATTTATATTCTCTAGGGATTTAAACTCTTGTCTTCCAGCCAATGTTTCTGGATACTATTCCCATGATTAGACCACATTTACCACCTTACACACATGTTAGCTTAGAAAAGCAAATCTTTTTAGAATGTCTGAGGTAACACATCTGGACTGCCTTGCCCAGTAAACTTACGGTGAAGAAGGTTGTTCTTGCATTAGGATGCGTGTGACAAAGAGATTGATTTCTGGTATATAAGAAATATGTGGCTTAGAAAGATTTAAAAAGTAACCTTTGCGAACTTCATAAAGTTGGCAAAGTTGATTTTAAAAGACTATTATCCTGATCGGAGAGTTAAGAATCTGCTCTCAGGATAAGGAGTTGATAGTCTAGGACTGAAACAAAAAGAAATGCTTCCACTCAAAACTTTGTGTGGCTTTGCAATTTTCTAACTGGAGTCTGCAGGGATGCTGGTCAAGGAGTGCATTTAAGACTGAAGGATATCACGAAGAGAGCCTTCAGAATCCTTTAAAGGGCTGAAGGCGTGTTCTGTGGATGGTGATCTGTAGAACGTGGAAGTTGATGAGATTGTAGTGAGTATGAAAGGAATCCATTTCTTATGGAGGGAGGAGGAGCCTTTCATTCAGAATTGTGGAAAAAAAGATCAGAAAGATTAAGGCCTCTATCATTAAAATATAATTCAGTACTGTAACTCAAGGAAGCAAAGAATTTGACAAAAAGCAGTGAAATTTGGATGGAAATTTCCAATTGGAGGTCAGAATATGAATGTACTGGAAAAAGGAGTGAGGTTGATGAAGAGGCGAGATGGAATCCTAGGACTGGAATAAAGCATGTTCCATAAATTACAACAAGAGGAAGTCTAGCTAGGATCTGCATGGATTTCTATAGTGAAACCTTTCACTTAGAGGAAGTGAGTGGAGTCAAGGGAGAACTTTTTCAAATTTTCTGCTGCAGAGGATTGCTGTAAACAAGACTATTTGGTCTCCGTTCATTGAAGGTGTGAAGTTCTGGTCTTTTGCTCTTAATTTGTATGACCAAATACTATGTCTGCAATTACGTAAATGTATAACTTTATAAGTCATCCACACTCATTCTCTCCCATTTGACATAAACATCAGTCTAAACACAATACAGTTGAATTTTACTTCACCTTATTCATATTGCCAACAAAATCTTTATCCATAACCTTCAGAAACAGTTTTTCAATTTATCCCATGTTACCTTCCAATTTCTATGAACAATAACTTAATTAATGATGCTCTTATCCTGTACTCGTTCTTCATTATACCTACCCTTGCTGCTGCTCTGGATATTCCATTAATTTCCTTCAGTTCTATTCTCTAGACTTGCTCGCATTTTATATCTCTTCTCGTTCACCCTTGACTTTTTAAGGCTAATCTTTTTAGGATAAAATTGTATCCAGCTCCCATGGAGTTTCTCACAATGACTCAGAAACATAGAAACATAGAAAACCTATAGCACAACATAGGCCTTTTGGCCCAAAATGCTGTGCCGAACATGTACTTACTTTAGAAATATCTGACAGCCCCCCACACTATTCACAACACCTCCAACCTTTATGTCATCAGGAAATTTACTAATCCATCCCTCCATTTCCTCATCCAGGTCATTTATAAAAATCACGAAGAGGAGGAACCCCAGAACAGATCCCTGAGGCACACCACTGGTCACCGACTTCCTTGCAGAATATGACCCATCTACAACCACTCTTTGCCTTCTGTGGGCAAGCCCGTTCTGGATCCACAAAGCAAGGTCCCCTTCGATCCCATGCCTCTTTACTTTCTCAATAAGCCTTGCAAGGGGTATCTTATCAAATGCCTTGCTGAAATCCATATACACTACATCTACTGCTTTACCTTCATCAATGTGTTTAGTCACATCCTCAAAAAATTCAATCAGGCTTGTAAGGCATGACCTGCCTTTGACAAAGCCATGCTGACTATTCCAAATCATATTATGCCTCTCCAAATGTTCATAAATCCTGCCTCTCAGGATCCTTTCCATCAACTTACCTACAACTGAAGTAAGACTCACTGGTCTATAATTTCCTGGGCTATCTCTAATCCCGTTCTTGAATAAGGGAACAGCATCTGCATCCCTCCAATCCTCTGGAACATCTCCCGTCCCCATTGATGATGCAAAGATCTCCTCCCTTGCCTCCCACAGTAGCTTGGGGTACATCTCCTCTGGTCCCGGAGACTTATTCAACTTGATGCTTTCCAAAGCTCCAGCACATCTACCTTCTTAATGTCTATATACTCAAGCTTTTCAATCCACTGTAAGTCATCCCTACACCCACCAAGATCCTGTTCCATAGTGAATACTGAAGCAAAGTATTAATTAAATAATAATTAAATAGGTTCACTAGATTAATTCCTGGGATGACCGGACTGTCTTACTCAGAGAGGTTAGAGAGACTGGGCTTGTACACACTGGAATTAAGGAGATTGAGGGGGGATCTGATTGAGACATATAAGATTATTAAGGGATTGGACAAGATTGAGGCAGGAAATGTGTTCCAGATGCTGGGAGAGTCCAGTACCAGAGGGCATGGTTTAAGAATAAAGGGTAGGTCATTTAGGACAGAGTTGAGGAGGAACTTCTTCTCCCAGAGAGTTGTGGAGGTGTGGAACGCACTGCCTCAGAAGGCAGTGGAGGCCAATTCTCTGGATGCTTTCAAGAAGGAGCTAGATAGGTATCTTATGGATAGGGGAATCAAGGGTTATGGGGACAAGGCAGGAACCGGGTATTGATAGTAGATGATCAGCCATGATCTCAGAATGACGGTGCAGGCTCGAAGGGCCGAATGGTCTACTTCTGCACCTCTTGTCTATTGTCTATTATAAATATCTCTGCCATCTCCTCTGGTTCCGTATACACTTTTCCACTGTCACACTCGATTGGTTCTATTCTCTCACATCTTATCCTCTTGCTCTTCATATATTTGTAGAATGCCTTGGGGTTTTCTTTAATCCTGCTCACCTAGGCCTTCTCATGGCCCCTTCTGGCTCTCCTCATTTCATTCTTAAGCTCCTTCCTGCTAGCCTTACAATCTTCTAGATTCTTATCATTACCTAGTTTTTTGAACCTTTCGTAAGCTTTTCTTTTCTTCTTGACGAGATTTTCAACAGCCTTTGTATACCACAGTTCCTGTACCCTACGACCTTTCTGTCTCATTGAAATGTACCTTTGCAGAAGGCCATGCAAATAGCCCTTGAACATTTGCCACATTTCTGCCATACATTTCCCTGAGAATATATGTTCCCAATTTATGCTTCCAAGTTCCTGCTGATAGCTTCATATTTCCCTTTACCTCAATTAACAGACCTAACTTGTCTGTTCCTATCCCTCTCCAATACTATGGTAAAGGAGATAAAATTGTGTTCACGATCTCCAATATGCTCTCCCATTGAGAGACCTGACACCTGACCAGGTTCATTTCTCAATACCAGATCAAGTACAGCCTCTCCTTTTGTAGGCTTATCTACATATTGTGTCAGGAACCTTTCTGAACACACCTAACAAACTCCACCCCATCTAAACCCCTTGCTCTAGGGGAGATACCAATCAATATTGGGGAAATTAAAATCTCCCACCACGTCAACCCTGTTACTATTACACCTTTCCAGAATCTGTCTCCCTATCTGCTCCTCGATGTCCCTGTTACTATTGGGTGGTCTATAAAAAACACCCAGTAAAGTTATTGACCCCTTCCTGTTTCTAACTTCCACCCACAGAGACTCACAGACAATCCCTTCATGACTTCCTCCTTTTCAGCAGCTGTGGCACTATCTATGATCAGCAGTGCCATGCCCCCACCTCTTTTGCCTCCCTCCCTGTCCTTCCTGAAGCATCTTAAGTTTGACACTCTAAGTAACCATTCCTGCCCCTGAGCCATCCAAGTCTCTGTAATGGCCACAACATTATAGCTCCATGTACTGATCCATGCTCTAAGCTCATCTGCTTGACAACAGCTATATGCCCTTAAAATATTATAAGAATGTGAATTTATGTTGTTAAAGGCAATAGAGTTATGTCTGATTCTAGTTACACCTGATGCCTGCATGCATGTTTTACAAACAGCAAGAGCCATATGTTGAGAATGTTCTTGATGTTCTTACGAACTGCAGCCATCAGTATTGAATCCAATTGCAGTGCACTATAATTTGCTTTGTTTACACAGTTCTTAAAAATCAGATGAAACCAAGCACTTTCTAATGGGTTGTCGTGCTCTGTTTACACAATGCCATATTTTTTTGTAATGTCTCAGCAGATTGAGCATGAACTGTAATTCAACATCATCTGCAATTGTACATAAATGGTTTAAATTATCAATGACAATCTAATGATTGGAGAATGATTTATCCCAGATGATTTTATGTGTATGATGGGTTCCTTAAGGTTGTTTTAGCTAGGGGAGGGGGTAGTGGGGATAAGTTCACACTACTCATTAACTGTTTCCAATGGTGTGCACCTCAAATAGCCTCGAACGACCAAGTTCAGCTCCTGGCCATGTGTGGCTTAGCTACCAAGCCTGGCAGACCTGCTCTATTGACAGGAAAAGGGGTGAAAGTGAGTTACTGGTGTCTTAAAACCAGTTGCTTCAGGCAGATGTGGTCGGCAACTCATCTAAGGGAAGGAAAGCTCTCATCTCAAACTTTTTGGAGCATGCATCATCCAATGGTACGCAATAATTCCAGCTGACAACACAATGTTACGCAATAACTCCAGCTCCATCGCTATCGAGCAACTCACTGATGGGATAGTCCTGCAGGACTTGATGTTCTTGGTACCCAGCAGTGACTTGCAATCGTAGTAAAAAAAAGACTACAAGATGAACAAACTCTAGGAGAAGATGACGCTAGCGAACAACACAACCATGGACGGTTAAAGAAACTACTTCTTTCACATCTTAATTTTCTTTCAAAATGTGTTTCTGCCACAGTTGGAGCCTGTGATCAACATTTTGGTGGTGTGTTATTAGGCTGATTGAGTAATCTGGCGCTTTGCTGTCTCGGAGGAGGTTGGTGAGGGGTGCAGACTTTAGGCCAAGAAGCCTGGAGGTGGGGTGTGAGCCCATAATTGACTCTATTTCTCACTGATCTCACTGATTAAAGCATTGAGGAAGATGAGATGAGAGCAGAAGGCAAGCGAGTGTTCGGCTCTGTCTACCAACAGCGCCTACTGCTGCCAAAGGAAGATGTCTGCATGTGGTCTCTCTCTCCCTCTTGCTCACTGCTCCCAGAGGAAGGTCCCTGCGCTTGAATGGTCTCTCTCTCTCCCTCGATGCTGTCGGAGGATGGTGCCAGAGTCCTAGGTCTTAGGCAAGGCTTAATCGACGTGATTTAAGGATTGGACTCAGTAGTTCATATTATGATGTGTTTCTGGTTTCTAGTTACTCCTTACTTTTGTTGCTATTTTCGGCGATTTTGATAGGGGCGGCCTGCAGATAATGAATAACACAGTGCTACATTTAACTAGAACTGAGCTGAGCCGAATATACCTGCATTCTTTTGATTTTGAGTTTTATATTCTGTGTTTTTTGCCATTTGCATGATTTGTTTTTTTTTGTATGTGGAGGGGGTTTCTTTGAATGGTTCCATGGTTTTCAAAGTTCAAAGTACATTTACTATCAAAGTATGTACCAGTTGTATAATCTTGAGATTTGTCTCCTTACAGACAGCCACAAAACAAGAACCCCAAAAAGACCTATTTAAAAAAAATGACTCACCAACACCCAATGTGCAGAGAGAGAGAGGGAAAAAACACAAATCACGCAAACAATAAAATCAACCAATGGCATCCAGGACAAAAGTGAGTCCATAGACACAGAGCAGGCCACATCCTCAACCTCAATTCAACACACAGCAGGGCAAATCTTCATGAAACCTGCAGACACGAAGCCCGGAAGAGCCTGAGCAGGCCACATCCTCAGCCTCAGTGCCACAGACAGCAGAATAAATACTGCAGAGCAGCAAGCAGAACTGGCTCAACCTTCCCCGACACCCAGCCTTTTCAGTCCATCTGGCCCAGTGTTTAAACTGTCCAAGCACCAGGTTACCCCTCACACTAGGAACTGGGCCCTGGACCCTGCCACCACCTTCCAGCCCGTACCCAACCTCTCCAAATTGGCCCAGCACTTGGATCAATCAAACCTCAGGGTTGTATACTGCAAACATACTTTGATAATAAAATCTGTGAATCTTTGTATCTTTGAATACACTGTTGAGTGGACCCGGAGCGGTTGCTGTGCTGAGCATGACACCATCTTACTGTAGACCCTGTCATTTATCACCCGTGTGCTACATAGAGCATGAGAACAGGCCATTTGGCTCAACTTGATTGCCAGAGCTAAATGCACATAGAGATCACCCCACTCCATTGATTCAAGCAGACAATCTAATGGCAACACTTCAGTATTGAGGGTACACTACATTATTGGAGGCAGCCTTCCAAATGACAAGTTTAACTCGTACATTAGGTGATGTGAATGGTCCCATGATACAATCTGAATTCTGATGTTCTATCAAATATCCATTCTTCAACCAGAAACAAAAGCTACATATTCTTGCCTTTTATTTTCTCGCTAGAGAACCATATTGCATGTAAAATTGCTCTGCCTTACTGACATTACAACAAGGAGTACATCATAACATTAAATTGTTGTGGTGTGAAAAGGGATATTTCACATAGCAATTGCTGCTATTTCGTATAAAATCTTATTTCAGAAATCTTAACCATATCAAATTTCTTATTACTGTATTGCATTTTGTATACGGTATCATTTAGAAATGACGAAGTATTATATCCAACTGTGACACCAAAAGTCACATTTTAAAGGTACGAAAAACCTGTTTCTTTAGCATATATCACAATTTCAGGACATTACAATGTTGTTTATAGTTAGAAATATAGAAAACCTACAGTACAATACAGGCCATTCAGCCCACAATGCTGTCCTTATCTTAGAAATTACCTGGGCTTACCCATTTTTCTAAGCTCCATGTACCTATCCAGCAGCCTCTTAAAAGACACTCCACCACCATCGCTGGCAGCCCATTCCACGCACTCACCACACTCTGTGTAAAAAAAACTTACCCCTGACATCTCCTCTGTACCTACTTCCAAGCACCTTAAAACTGTGCCCTCCCGTGCTAGCCATTTCAGCCCTGGGAAAAAGCCTCTGACTATCCACACGATCAACGCCTCTCATCATCTTATACACCTCTATCAGGTCACCTCTCATCCTCCGCCGGTCCAAGGAGAGAAGGCCGAGTTCACTCAAACTATTCTCACAAGGCATGCTCCCCAATCCAGGCAACATCCTTGTAAATCTCCTCTACACTCTTTTTATAGTTTCCACATCCTTTCTGTATTGAGGTGAACAGAACTGAGCACTGTACTCCAAGGGGGGTCTGACCAGGTTCCTATATAGCTGCAACATTACCTCTTGGCTCTTAAACTCAATCCCGTGGTTGATGAAGGCCAACGCACTGTTTGCCTTCTTAACCACAGAGTCAACCAGTGCAGCAGCTTTGAGTAGACTCGGACCCCAAGGTCCCTCTGATCCTCTACACTGCCAAGAGTATTACCATTAATATTATATTCTGCCATCATATTTGACCTATAAAAAAATGAACCACCTCACACTTATCTGGGTTGAACACCATCTGCCACTTCTCGACCCAGTTTTGCATCCTATCAATGTCCCACTGTAAGCTCTGACACTATCCACAACACCCCCAACCTTTGTGTCATTAGCATTTACTAACTCATCCCTTCACTTCCTCATCTAGGTCACTTATAAAAATCACCAAGAGTGGGGTCCCAGAACAGATCCCTGAGGCACACCACTGGTCACCGGCCTCCATGCAGAATATGACCTATCTACAACCACTCTTTGCCTTCTGTGGGCAAGCCAATTCAGGATCCACAAAGCAATATCCCCTTGGATCCCATGTCTCCTTACTTTCTCAATAAGCCTTGCATGGGCTTTGCTAAAATCCATGCACACTACATCTACTCCTCTACCTTCATTAATGTGTTTAGTCACATCCTCAAAAGAATTCAATCAGGCTTATAAGGCAAGACCTGCTTTTGACAAAGCCATGCTGACCATTCCTAATCATATTATGCCTCTCTAAATGTTCATAAATCCTGCCTCTCGGGATCTTCTTATCAACAACTGAAGTAAGACTCACTAGTCTATAATTTCCTGGGCTATCTCTACTCCCTTTCTTGAACAAGGGAACAACATCTGCAACCCTCCAATCATCTTCAACCTCTCCGATCCCCATTGATGATGCAAAGATCATTGCCAGAGGCTCAGCAATCTCCTCCCTCACTTTCCACAGTAGTCTGGGGTACATCTCGTCTGGTCCCGGAGACTTACCTAACTTGATGTTTTCCAAAAGCTCCAGCACATCCTCTTTCTTAATGTCTATATGCTCAAGCTTTTCAATCTGTTGTAAGTCATCCCTGCAATCGCCAAGATTCTGTTCTGTAATGAATACTAAAGCAAAGTATTTATTAATTATCTCTGCTTTCTCCTCTAGTTTCATACACACTTTTCCACTATCACACCTGATTGGTCCTATTCTCTCACATCTTATCCTCTTGCTCTTCACATACTTGTAGAATGCCTTGGGATTTTCTTTAATCTTGCTCACCAAGGCTTTCTCATGGCCCCTTCTGGCTCTCCTAATTTCATTCTTAAGCTTCTTCCTGCTAGCCTGTTAATCTTCTAGATCTCTATCTTTACCTAGTTTTTTGAACTTTTTGGAAGCCTTTCATTTCGTCTTGACTAGATTTTCAACAGCCTTCGGACGCCACAGTTCCTGTACCCTACCATCCTTTCCCTGTCTCATTAGAACGTACCTATGCAGAACACCATGCAAATATCCCCTGAACATTTGCCGCATTTCTGTCATAGTTTTCCCTGGAAACATCTGTTCCCAATTTATGCTTCCAAGTTCCTGCCTGATAGCTTCATATTTCCCTTACTCCAATTAAACACTTTCCTAACTTGTCTGTTCGTTCGAATTGTGATCACTATCTCCAAAATGCTCTCCCACTGACAGACCTGACCAGGTTCATTTCCCAATACCAGCTTCTCCTCTTGTAGGCTTTTCTACATATTGTGTCAGCAAACCTTCCCGAACACACCAAAAAAACTCCAACCCATCTAACCCCTTGCTCTAGGGAGATGCCAATCAATATTTGGGAAATTGAAATCTTCCACCTCGACAACCCTGTTATTATTACATCTTTCCAGAATATGCATCCCTATCTGCTCCTCTACGTCCTTGTTACTGTTGGGAGGTCTATAAAAGACACCCAGTAGAGTTATTGACCTCTTCCTGTTTCTAACTTCCACGCACAGAGTCTCAGTAGACAATCCTTCCATGACTTCCTCCTTTTCTGCAGCCGTGACACTATCTCTGATCAGCAGTGCCATGCCCCCACCTCTTTTGCCTCCCTCCCTGTCCTTTCTGAAACATGAAAAGCCTGGCACTCTGAATAGCCATTCCTGTCCCTGAACCATCTAAGTCTCTGTAATGGCCACAGCATCATAGCTCCAATTACTGATCCACGCTCTAAGCTTTGTTCATTATGCTTCTTACATTAAAATAGACACATCTCAAATCATCAGTCTGAGCGCGTCCCTTCTCTATCAACTGCCTATCCTCCCTCTCGCACTGTCTCCAAGTTTTCTCTATTTGTGAGCCAACAGCCCCTTCTTCGGTCTCTTCCGTTTGGTTCCCACCTGCCAGCAATTCTTGTTTAAACTCTCACCAATAGCCTCAGCAAACCTCCCTGCCAGGATATTTGTCCTCCTCAGATTCAAGTGAAACCCGTCCTTTTTGTACAGGTCACGCCTGCCCCAAAAGAGGTCTCAATGATCCAGAAATCTGAATCCCTGCCCCCGATCCAATCCCTCAACCATGCATTTATCCTCCACCTCATTCTACTCCTATACTCACTGTCACGTGGCACAGGCAGTAATCCTGAGATTACTACCTTTGAGTTCCTGCTTCTCAACTACCTTCCTAACTCTCTGTAGTCTGTTTTCACGACCTCCTCCCTTTTCCTACCTATGTCGTTGGTATCAATATGTACCACGACCTCTGGCTGTTCACCTTCCCACTTCAGGAAATTGTGGATGCGATCAGAAACATCCTGGATCCTGGCACCTGGGAGGCAAACTACCATCCGTGTTTCTTTCCTACGTCCACAGGTTTGCTTGTCTGACTCCCTAACTATAGAGTCCCCTATTACTGCAGCCTTCTTCCTTTCCCTACCCTTCTGAGCCATAGGGCCAGACCCTGTGCCAGAGGTGTGGCCACTGTTGGTTCCCCCGGGTAGGTCGTCCCCCCCCCCGCCATATAGTACTCAAACAGGAGTACTTATTGTTAAGAGGGACAGCCACAGGGGTACTCTCTAGTATCTGCCTCCTGCCCTTCTCTCTCCTGACTGTTACCTACTTACCTGTCTCCCAAGGTCCCGGTGTGACTACCCGCCTATAGCTCCACTCTATCACCTCCTCATTTTCCCTGACCAGACGAAGGTCATCAAGCTGCATCTCCAGTTCCCTAAGGAGCTGCAACTCAACGCACCTGGCGCAGATGTGGCCTTCCGGGAAGTTGGGAGTTTCTTAGACTTCCCACATCTGATGCCCAGTACAGAAGACCGGCCTCACAGACATACTTCCTGTTTCTATTCTTCACAGATAACCTACCTGGCCTCGACCCGTAATCACTGAAGCCCCATTGAACCAAAGCCCTCCTTCTCTGTCTCCCGCACCTCCAACATCTGCTCTGTAAAGCTGAGTTAGAGCGTTTATTGAGTCATTGTACTTATTGAGCAGTTACCTTAGTTACATTCTTTCATTGCCACTTAATTTTTAGAGGAACTAGAAAAACAATTCAATAACGAGTTTTTAAAAGATCCCTTTCATTGCGCTCTTCCAAATCTGAAGGCTAATTTAAGAATTTACGTAAAATGTGTTAATTTTGTTCAAGCATAGGACTCAGAAGAGGATAATAATATTATAATTGTATGAATAAATGCATTTTCTGAAGTGCTTCTTCCTGAAAGATTCCTTATTTTTAGTTGTAGATAAGGTGTAACGTACATCAACAGCAATTATTTTAGGGGAACTGATTCATACTTCAACATTCTGCTTGGGTAGTTCTTTAGGATCAAGTGTGCCTTGCATCCATTCCAGTTCCATTAACTCTGTGATGTCTGACCAGCATTAGTGTTCCCTCCCAGGCCATCACCCCTGGTTATTTAATTCCAGTCACTGGGCCTCCTCACCTGCCTGTGGGACCGATGGATTTTGTCACGATAAACAATCTGCTAGAGGAACTCAGTGGGGGGGGGGGGGCATCGACTCAGACCAAGAGAGGCCTGCGTCGGGCATTTTCATGTCTCACAAGGTGCAGATTGGAAGTCTGTGTGGGGCGCCACTCCTCGCACAGACTAGAGCAATATGTGGTTAAGTGCCTTGCTCAAGGACACAAGGAGCTCAGTGGTTGAACAAAATCTGTGGGAGGAATAGAATTGTTGATGGTTCTGGCCAAAATCATGCATCACATCCATAGTTTTTTTTTGCTCCAGATTCCAGCAACAGCAGTCTTTTGTGTCTCCAGATTCTGTCACAGATGGGTTGGGTAGATGTACCTGTTGGGAGGTGCAATACTCCCTCAAACATTTATGCTAGCTTCTGTGGGCTCTCAAGCTCCAAATGCCCTATTCAATGTTCCTTCTCTATTTTGCATGGTCACCTGACAGGGATTCTCATCACTCAACAGGGATCTTGCACTTTTTCAATTGGACTTTACAAATATCCTGTAATTATTTATTTGTCCATCTGGTAATATTTCCAGAGTTCAGAGTAGACTGTCCATATTAACAGTCTGGTGTCAGGCATGCAAAGAAGACCAGGCCATAGGAAGCAACTGACTGCAATTGTCACCTTAATGCTGGGGGGGGGGGTGTTGGTGTGGCAGATTTTGCTGATGCTGGTTTGCTTATCAGTCAACAGATTTCGAGAATATTAGAGATCATATGGATGGGTTCATTACAAGACCATAAGACACAGGAGCAGAACCAGGCCATTCGAACCATCAACTCTGCTCTGCCATTTCATTATGGTTGATCCATTTCCCCTCTCAACCCCATTTTCCTGCCTTCTCCTCGTAACCTATAGGACCATACGACATCCACTCCAGTGTTTTACGGTGCTTGCTATTAAACAACTCATTATATGAACATAATTAAAACCATTTCTGCAGAGCACAACAGGAGCGTTGTGCTGGGTTTGAAGTCTTGGTCTCCAAGCAGCCGTTTCTTTAGAAGGCTAACGACTTCACTGCAGCATTGATGGTTTTAGTGAATTGAACCACTGTTTGGTCTATGTATTCCATTGAGCTTTATTGTCAGAGGGTGATGCTGTACAGCAGGGACAGATGGTGGATGACCTTTATCTTCAGTGTATTAACTAAGCTTTGCTTCAGGTAACAAGTTGACAATAACAACCTTTCCACATGTCTGGACCCCAAGCACCAAGCTGTTTTCTGTAGCTGGTGACTGCAGCTGGAGTGCTATTAATCTTAGAGAGTAGGTGATTTACGATGAATGATTTACCACTTGAGCTGTAGATTAGCTTCGTGGTGGCAGATAGTCTGAGCAGCGACTGCCCTGATGCAGGCTTTTGACCAGAAATGTTAACCATACCATGGCCTTTCCAGCTGCTGCTCCACCCACTGGATCCACCCTGCAGTTTACTTTTTGCTCCAGAGAGCAGTGTACAGACTTGCATTTTGCTCTGCTGCCACAGCCCAAGGTCTCCAGATGCTTTGACATCGATATCACTGTATTAAATGAAAGATAATAGGCAGGTGAGGACAAACTCAGAACTCAACTAATGGGTAAATCTTCTGGAAGGGCACTGTGGGTGGACATGGATTTTCAATGAAAAAGTGAAGGGATGGAAGAACAGTGAGTTAAACAGCATTTGTGGAGGCAAGTCTATTTTTCTGAGAATACAAATTGGATAGGCATGGACGTTGCTGTCAATAATGAGTTAATCCTATAACTCAGAATCTCCCCTTGTTGGTCAAGCAAAAGTCTTATGGCCTTCCAACTTACTTTACCAGAGGAACAGTTTGGTAGGGACGCCAGAATTTACACCCCAATCCTAATTCTTTGGGTGCGGCAATTAATCAACATTTATTTAGCATTCTTCATCAAAACAAATTATTCTGGCAAAATTATAGTACAACATGACGATCTTGAGGTTTCACCACAGAGTGTTCGTATTTACACATAAATAGACGACTTACCTGCCAAAAAACGGGCAGCAGCCACTGACGTAATCAGCGTAGCGGAACCCAGGGCGAGTTAATTGCAAAGCACACGCCCCTTTTCAATGCCTTTGCGCATGTTACTGGTACTACACTTTGCACTTCATTCAAATGCATGCGGAAAACCAGATGGAGCTGTCAGAGGGAGACAGATAAACGTACGGCACCTTGCCAGGCTAGAAATGGGGCTGTAAATACAGAGAGCGGCAGGAGACTGTCGCATTGCCCAGGAACCTGACCTTCCTTAGCAACACTGCCTTCACTTGAGAGTGGGATCAAGTAGCCCGACAGGACATTGGCCGTGGAGCGCAATAGCCCGCAGGAACCGGACACCACCGCTCGCGTGAGCCAGGCAGCCGGAGAACAGAGGCTCGAGCTTCAGCTGGACATTCACTACCAGCACGGGCTCGACTGCTGGACACCGAGAGGGACAGTCTGACGAGGCTTTCAAACGCTTAGGTTTATTTTTAATCCCACTCTTCGCCACCTCGTTTTCCCACCTTCAGTCCGACGACAACACTTGTCTTCCGATTCCAAGGTAAGACTCGGGGAATAATCCGTAGTGTGCTGAGTTTGTGTTCACATTCTCATAGACATAAGCAGATAACAGATGAGCTGCACTGTACGGTTCCCGGTGAACACTCACAATAAACAATGCACAGTCGACAGAGGTTTCTTCTTCTTGGGCTGCCCTACTTGGGTGCTAGCAAGTACTTGGCTGATCTTGTATTTTATTTGTATTCCGTTTTGGTAAATTATCCATTGCCCCTCCCCCTTCCCATCACCCTTACATCATTTTAAAAGACGTTTTAAAGTACACAAATTCCTTGTGGCCCAGAATGGCACGTGTTGGAATATACACTCCCAGAACTGACCAGCTGAACTCCTGTTAAAATTTTGTGTGTTTTGAAGTTTTCTTGTCTTTGTATGGTCGCTAGCAATATAGGCTGGAACAGACTCGTGCCTTCCCTCCCTTTCATTGGTTGGTAAAGCTGTTCAAACGTACCGACCAGAGGGTGATTTCGAACGGCTTGATTGTAAGAAGGTTCCCTTCCATATCTTCACTTTTTCCATCTGAAACACCGAAGCGCTGAATGTACTGTATCTGCTCTTTTTATACGCAGAATACAAAGAAACACTATTTTTAGCTGCAGTGTTTAGTCTTCCTGTTTGCTAAGCATAGCAAATAGATCGTAAACCTGTAAACGTCCAATCCTGCAATTGTTGTGAGGACATCCAAATGGAGTTCAATGATTGAAACAAGACGAACCATTACCGAACAATAATGCAGTTTTGATCAGAAAATATTCATGGAGAATTTTGTATCAAACCGAAAGAAAATAGCTTTAGGATTTGATCATAGTCATCGTTCAAATTTTTCCGATGTCTTCGCAAACTTATAAAATGAAAGCGAGTTACCAGTCCACTTATTAATGGCAAAAACACGATGCCCTGTTGGTATAATTGACAGGTTCAGCAAATCCTGATTAATTGATTTTCGAATTCGAGTGAGTTCAAAATAAAAAAAACGTATTTCTGTTTCTTCAAGTTTAGTTTTGACTGTTATGGACATACTAAGTTTTTTTAACGTGTTTGACCATTAATATCATGTACTAAAACACTTGTGATATTAGAATCTTTGGCATTTCTTGCTTTATTAGTTCTTCCGTCAGGCGATACAGGACAATTGAACATGTAGACACTCCATTGTAGAAAGAATATTGAAGTAGAAAGGAAGCTTGAAATGTTGCATTTGTTCACTGGACCATTCTGACTTTCCAAACAGAATTGTAAAACTGAATTCTTGTTTTGCCAAAAGAAAGCATGTTAATGGATACTAAATTGTTTTGAAAACCTTGACTTACTGTCCATACATATCAATTGATTATGACAGTGTATTGAGGAGGTACAAGGTAAAATATAAACACGGCAGAATAAAATGTTACAGTACAGTAAAAGTGCAGTATGGATCTATCAGGGACATTGTTAAGCATCAGATTGCACAGTAAGTAAGTAACAAATGAAAAAGGATATTTTAACTGATTTAAATTGAGAAACTTGAAGAGTTTCCACACAAAGTAACTACTGTTGAAACCAAATAAACCGTGACATTTGATAGGAGACTAAATTTAAACCCCTTACAGAGTAAGCATTGAGAAGTAGCATGGCTGATAGTTTTGAGAGAGAGCTAGTACTGATGCAAGAATAAACTGAACAGTGTTGAAATGTATGCATATCTGTGTATCTCAAAATATAGGAGAGGCTGCATTCATCACAGATGTGATAAAGCTGGCATCCCATAAGGATGTGTCTAAAACCTATACTTTTTACACAGATTTGTGTTTGGGAAACAAAATCGACCAGAATTTGTAATTTTGACACTACAGAATTCATGCTCTTTTTGAGGTTTGTGGGTCTGTAGCTGCTGTAGAATGAGAACTGCAGCAGTCAAACAAGCTGTTAATCTGGACCTTCCCCTGTGTTAACCAACTCTAATGTGTTTAAAATTTAAATACTTCCCAGTTGTATAAAGATGCTTGTTTATAGAATGAATTGTTTAATGTGAATAGTGCATTATAAATTTTAATTTGCCTGAATCCTCATTTGTTAAATAAGCAGTTGCAGGCACTGCAATAACTCATCTGATTGTCCTACTCATTTGCACTCTAGTAAGGATGATGCTGATAAAATTTCAGATTAATTCGAACAGACTGGCACATAAGCACCGCAGATACTGCTGACTGGCAATAGGCAGACATTGATGTTCACAAACTCCAAAGCATGGAGTGCTTTTTATTGGCCTCTAGTGGCTAATGAGATTTCTAGTAAAATTTCAACTATACTATTGTTTGGCCTAGATTTATTTCTGTGTCGCCTGAATGGTGTTCCATCTTTCATCTTCATAAACCTGAGTCTTTCTACCCAAACTCTTTCTCTTGTCCATCAACTCCACAGAGTTAATCTCCATAGGCTCCCAATCTATTTCCATGGGCTCAGGCCCCTCTGTGGCCTCAAACCCTTCCTCCCACCCCCATCCCTAGAACTTATCTGGCCCAGTTGCTGGATCTGTTCTGCTAACTCTGCATTCTTGTGCATTTTGCAACATAGCTGTCAGGTTTTTGTTGTCTGGATTTTGACTTCAGGATTACCTATGTTGTTTTATGACTCCACTCTTAAAATGCATTTTCATATCTAACTCTTAACTAAGGTTTTGGTACATGTCCTAATATTTTTTTCTATGAAATTGTCGGCTTTTTCATCTTGTTTAATCTTGTATGGAGCTTTTTTGAGCAAAATACCTCCTTATGTAACATAAATGCAAGTTAGTAATGTCATAGTGAAGAGATGTCTTTAGTTTTTAATTGGTAAATTAGTTTATTATTGTCAAAGTACTGTGGTGTAATGAAAAACCTGTACACTGTACATCAATTCGTTACAGCAGTACAACAATACAAGGTAAACCAGGAGTGCAGAAGAGTGTTGCAATTAGAGAGAAAGTACAGTGCAGTTAAGTGCAAGGCCATAACAAGGAAGACTGAGGTCGAGTTAATTTAGCATATTAGGTAATTGTATATTGTCTTATAACAATGGGATAGATGCATGCTTTCAGACTTTTGTATCTTCTGCCTGATGGGAGGGGAGAAAAATGAATGTCCAGAGTAGGAGTATATTTGATTATGCTGTTAGCTTTACCAAGGTAGAGAGTCCATGGAGTGGAGGCTGGTTTCCATGATGTGCTGAATTGTGTTTTCAACTCTCTGTAGTCTCCTGTGGTCACAGGCAGAACAGTTGTCTTATCAAGCCATGATGTATGTGGACTGGATGCTTTCTAAAACTGGTGAGGGTCAAAGGAGACGTGCCATATGTTTTTGGGCTCCTGAGGAAGTAGTGATGTTGGTGTGCACTCTTGACTGCAGTATTTATGTGGTTGGATTTTAAAAAAAAAGGTTATTGGTGATGTTCTCTCCTAGGAATATGAAGCTCTCAACTTTCTCAACTTCAGCACCATTGAATTAAACAGGAGCATGTGCACTGTCCCCCTTCATGAACTCAATGACCGGCTATTTTGTTTTCCTGGCACTGAGGTAAAGGTTGTTCTTGTGACATCATGCCATAGGCTCTCTCTCTCACTCCTTTTTCTGTACTCTATTATTATGAGATACAGCCCACTATGGCTGTATCATCTGTAAACTTGTATATGGAGTCGGAGGAGAATCTGGCCACACAGTCTTGAGTGTATGGGGATTATAATAGGGGGCTGAGGACACACACTTGAGGGGAACTAGTGTTGATAATCGTTATTGAGGTGTTGATACCTATCTGTATTGATTGCAGTCTGTTGGTTGGGAAGTCAAAGTATTTGGCTGCAACGAGAGGAGGTGTCTTAGTCTCGCAGTTTGGAGATCAGTTTGTTTGGAATGATAGTAATGAAGGTGAAGCTGTAGTTAATAAACAATAGTCAAATGTTGGTGTTTTTATGGTTCAGATGCTCCAGAGATATGTAGGGAATTGCCATGCACTGTAGACCAGATTCAGTAACAGGTAAGTTGCAGTAGGTCAAGGTTGTCTAGGAGGCTGGAGTCAATATATGCCATGACCAGCTTTTTGAAGCACCCATGATGGAAGCCAAAGCTACCGGGCATAGACATTGAAGTATATTACTTGGTTTATTCAATAGCTGAATGATAGTGATGCCCTTAAGCAAGTGGGAATCTTCTATTTGTTGCATAAATTAAGTCATTGGAGAAAAGTACTGGTAGAAATGAAGCAGCCTCTTTATTTGACTAAACAAGGTACAGCAAGCATCATATTGATAGTCCTTCAGTGGAAACATCTGACTGGCCTAATGCTACCTGATATTTTGTGTGGCAAACATTAAAGGACAATCCCATATTTACAATGTATTCACAATGCTTTCTTTGAAACTACACATAAACTTCACATCTCTGAAATCACACTCACACCACAGATGTCTAAATGAATTCTGATCATCATTGTCCGGTCTGGGAGCTGCACTTTAAATGTAAATCTACAATCTATATTCAGAATTGAAGATCGGTGGCTGAAGTTATTTGCTAAATGTTCAAAACCCAAAAATCGCTCTAACAGTCCCTGCTCTTGGCCGTCCTGGACAAAAATAAATTCGTAGCAGAAAGGCCAAACTCAAATAGGGCAGCAGAAATGCCCTGCTATGGAATTCCCTCAATTACATTATGTGCATTTACCTCTAGCCTATCTTCCCTAATGGTACCTACAAAATGCTAAGCAGAGTGATTGTTCCAGAAATTTGAACAACAGTCTTTAGAAATGTAGCTTTGTGTGTATGCCTTTTGGCTCTTTCTCCATTGGCTGATTACAGCTTAATCAAATTTCTTGTCTTCACCCCTTCACTCTCTTTCCAGAGGCACCAGCAAGTTAAGTTCATCAGGCTCAAGGGTCCTCTAATCAATGCACGGGAAGGGGCTGGGGTGGTCTCTATTCGAATGCACGGGAAGGGGCTGGGGTGGTCTCTATTCGAATGCACGGGAAGGGGCTGGGGTGGTCTCTATTCGAATGCACGGGAAGGGGCTGGGGTGGTCTCTATTTGAATGCACGGGAAGGGGCTGGGGTGGTCTCTATTTGAATGACTGCAAGGACCTCTCCCTCATGGCACTAACTTCCGAATTGTCCAGTTGATCGCTGAGCCCAGCCACTGAAAGGGGTTAGCTCGCTTGCGTTCAGCCTTGGGATGACTGCCTTCAGAGGCCATGTGCAATCTTTCTCAGATTGCCATGCCATCAAAGTTATGGAACCTGATGTCTCTGCCTTAACTCTGTGTCCTGTGGTCACCTTCCCGTTTCCTGTGGGTGTGTTTCCATTAACTGTGATCAGGTCTGGTGTGGTCAGCTGATGTTCATCTCTTAGGTTCTCTGTAACTACATGTTTACTGGGTACACTTGATTCCCCGGCTCTCTCTGGGGGCAATGTGAAGATGAGTCGTACGGTGTAACCCGAGTCCAGTGTTTCCTCTGACTACCTCGCCGAGTCTGCACACAGACGCAAGTGTCACTTGTTAAAAGTGCTGTCTGTGGTCCCAGTCATCTGGGAGCAAGCCCTGCTCTTTTCTGGCAGCACCCTCACCATGTCTTGGTCGCCCTGCTATCTCCTTCCCATCTGGCTCTCTCTCTCTCTGATCAGCAATGTGCTGCTGTTGTTTTGCTTGGCCCTTTAACATATTAAGTTGGTTACAAAGGCCCTTCACATACTGTCATTCTATCCCTGTAAGTCCCAAGCTCACCGCAACCTATAATTACCCCATCAGAGAGTCACATGGCTTGCCCTATCAGTAATTCGTAGGGGACTGAGACCCAGCATGCGGTTTGGGGTTGCTCGCAATCTCATCAGAATTCCTGGTAGTACATCAACCCATGTCTTTCCCATCTCAGCTATAGCTTTGGCTAAGGCATTCTTGATTGTAAGGCATCCTTTCTCCTATTCCTGAACTCTGAGGGTGGTAGGGTATGTAGAACTATTGTTGATTCCCTAAGAGTCAGCACATTTCCCTAATCACTTTCCCTGTGAAATGTGCTCCCTGATCTGAGTCCACCTGGACTGGGGTTCCCCACCTTGGGAGGTTTTCTTGAACTAGAATTGGTGTTGATCCTTGTTGGGAAAGCGTTTACCCACTGGATGATGTGATCTATAATTACTAGACAACTGCTGTTTGGCAGGAGCCCTGTGAAGTCCATCTGGATGTTATCCCAGGGTCCCCTTGGCCATGGCTAGTTTGTCAGCTGTGGCTTTAAGCCCTTACCAGAGTTATACTGGGCATAAGTGGTACCACAGTAGCAGAACTTCTCAACGTCCCCAACCATCCCTAGCCATCACTAGTCTAGCCAAAGTCTTGTGATCATGCTCTGTCTTCCCTGATGTATCACCCTCTGGTATGACATCAGGAGGATCTTCCTAATGCATGGTGGGGCCACTGCAACTCCTTCCACCCCATGGGTCCAGATCCTATCTGGTCCCTTTTCTCCCTTTCTCCTCTATATATTTTTTTATTAAACGGTCTTAAGTCATTTCTTCCTGCACACTTGCAATTTCAATTGCCTCTTGTTCCTCTGTTTTCTTGACATTGATGTCTGCCCACTCATTTCCTTTCTGCTCCTCACTCTCCCCTTTCTGCTCCTCACTCTCCCCTTTCTGGTGAGCTTTTACTTTAATTGCTGCCACCTCTGCTGTCAGACTCACTGCTTTAACTGTTGTCGTATTCGGTACCCGTGCTGAATACCTGCCCATATTAAGGTTACAAATGCTCGTCGTGCCAATGCCATCAGATAATCATGCTCACCCTGATGGCATACCGGCTGTCTGTGTATGCATCACTTAATGTCCACGATACATTCTGTGAAATCGGACGTTATATGATTTGGACGTTGTGCAAACACCATATTATATACTTAGCAAACCTATATGGAGTTCCGTAGTGTACCTGTATTGACTAAATAGCCAAGAACTTGCACTAAAACTGTATACTGTACACTATAATAAATACACTATAATTTTTAATTTCATTTTAACCTTTTTTTTCACTTTTTAAACTTTTATGTAAACACTTTCTTAGCCTATATCACACACAATTTATCAACGATGATCAGGATTGTCCACATCACTGTTCTCAACTTCCCCATAGTGTTCCACTGGAAGAGTTTCAGGTCGAATAACCTGCGTTTGGAACCCGTGATGCACTTTACGGTAATATTTTCAAAATAAAGTTAAACAGAGAGATAATGCTACTTCGCTCAAGAAACGTGCGATACACGAGATTGGTTATGTCTGCTACGTCACGTTCTCCGATCGGAACTATGGACGTATATGCGATTGGACATTGTCCGAATGGACGTTAAGCAGCGCACACCTGTATATTTGTTCGTCTGCCTTTACTGTAGGGTAGTGCTTCTATCAGGGCCACCGGCTCTGCCACCTGGACTGAGAAGCCCCCTGGCAGTGCTCCTGAATCTCATTTGTCACCAGTTTGCTTCACCATGGCCCACCCAGTCCATGGCTTCCTGTCTATGAAACTCCAAGACCCATCCGTTTTTTAAAAAAAAAATCCTGTTCTTCCCCTTCCAGAGGTTGTTCCTTCACACTGGTATCTTCTTCCTATTTCTACTTGGCTCTTGTGTGTCTCCCCCCTCTGTTTGGATGGTGCTCATGGGATTCATTTCACTATTGTTACTGACTTGTGAACAACTGTCAGTGGTTCAGTTTTTATAGGATACTGCTTACATAGAAACATAGAAAATAGGTGCAGGAGTAGGCCATTTGGCCCTTCGAGCCTGTACCACCATTCAGTACGATCATGGCTGATCATCCAACTCAGAACCCTATACCTGCCTTCTCTCCATACCCCCCGATCCCTTTAGCCACAAGGGCCTTATCTAACTCCCTCTTAAATATAGCCAATGAACTGGCCTGAACTGTTTCCTGTGGCAGAGAATTCCACAGATTCACCACTCTCTGTGTGAAGAAGTTTTTCCTCATCTCGGTCCTAAAAGGCTTCCCCTTTATCCTCAAACTGTGACCCCTCATTCTGGACTTGCCCAACATCAGGAACAATCTTCCTGCATCTTACGGGATTTATGCAAGCCCCCTTTTATTTTAACTGGGTGTATCTTTACTCGACTCCACTCTTGCTTGTGTCTAGCCCACACTCCTGGGAACTGCTGACAGTAACCCATGGACATCATTCTGGCTCCAGTCCCTGATGATCGAAGATTCTGTGACTACGCTGACTATTGTGTATTCTGGTTGTACGTGTTCACTTCCCCTAGCTTGTCCATACTATTTCTCCCTTTCCTCAACCTGTAATGGCCATTACTTCCCTTGAGATGTTCTTTCCAAGGATAGCACCCTCGTTATTTGGACAGACCCAGAAGTACAGTGGAACCTGCACCTTGCCGATTTCGAGTATCTGTGACTTGCTTCTTTCTGCTTTCACTGTTTTCCTCTTGCACCTGTAATATTAATAGCCTGTCAAGTTGTTGGCAAGGGTAGGTCAGTTGTTGATACTGATGTTCCTGTGACAACTAACATATAGCATTGCTGGCCCCTAACAATGCTGTTGTATACAACTGTGGGATAAGGGTGCTGGCAGTGGGGGGCTGCTGTGACATCTTTTTCTGCCCTAGAAACCACCTTCAGCAGCTCTATGATCTGACTGACAGTCAGATCTGTCAGATTGGGTGCTGATGAGGTGAGAGATTGCACGTCTGCTGTGACTTTTACCTGCTTTTTTTTTATATAAATCCAAGAGTATTTTCAATAAACTTGCTCACTTTGACTGCTAAAATGGCTGGCCACATGATGGGTTGCACAAATGTATCCCACTCCTGACCCCAAATGTTGCATGAATAAAGTCACGGGAAAAAAGTACTGGTAGATATGAAGCAGCCTCTTTATTTGACAAAACAAGATAGAGCAGGCATCGTTTTGAGACTCTTTTGGTGGACAGGTCTGGCTGGCTCAACACTACCTGTTATTTTATGTGCTAAACATCAAAGGACACTTCCATATTTACAACGTATCCACAATGCTTTCTTTGAAATGCACACAAACTTCAAACCTCCTGATTCACACTTGAACCACACCTAGCAAAATTAATTTTAATCAGCATTGTCTGGTCAGTGATTCAAGGCTTTGATGAATCTATTGTTCAGAGCTGTTTTTTAAATTAAATCTATAATCTACATTCAGATTTGAAGTTTGGTCACTAAAACTATCTGCTAAACCCCAAAAGTCACTCTTAACAATATTGAAGCAGGTGAAGTTTAAAAATGTGTGCAGATATACTTGCTGGGCAATCTACATAGGGTCTGAGGACGTTGCCGGGGACACTATCTGAGCCAGATGCTTTCAGGGTTCACTCTCCAGAAAACTGATCTTGTTTCTGTTACGTGTCCACATTTTTGTCTTCCTGGGAGTCCATAGTTTCGTTTACTGTGAGCATTACATGTCCCCAGTTTCATTTTACTGGGAGTCCACAGTTTCGTTTCTATGAGCGTTACCTTATGACATATGCTGATGGTATAAAAGAAATTTGGACATAGTGCTGAGGAGGAGTTGAAGGAAAGAGAGAGAGAGTGAAGATTGTAGACTTCGAGCTATCAAGGAACAGCTCATGATCAAGAAGGGTAAAGTCTAATGCTTACCCATACCCAAAGGATTGGGTTAATCAGCGGCACGCTGTGCATTGTGGAGACGTATCTGTCCTTCATATGATCCATGAGTGTGGATTTCATGACAGTCACTTTGTGAAATCGCTCTTCGTGGACGTCGGAACAGCATTCCTCGGCTGGGATCTTCGGTAACCGTTTCTTCGTTCGCTAGCCGTGGAATCTTTGGAATTCATCGTGATCGCCTCGTCGCTGCACTGTGAATCCACAAGTCTCTCCTCTCACCTATTTCGTGAATTACTGGGACTCTCTGAACTGCCACTTTAAGACTGTGCTTCAGTAAGATTTGTTAAGAACGGGTTTGACTGTAAGGGAGCTATAGAGGCATAACACTGTTAACTTCTGTTTAAGAAAGTAGTTTATTTAATTTTCTATATTTTTGAGTAGATGTTAATAAATATAGTGGTTTTAATATTAAAACCCGACTCAATTTGTTATCTCTTACTGCTGCTATGTTACAGAATCGTAACATTTCTGCATTGGTGGCTGTAGGTTCAGGTGCTTTGAAGGCTGTTGGGGTGGATGATGACATTCCAATTTCCTTGTGTCAAAAATCTGCATAGAATTAATTAAAATCACTGGGATGGGATGTACTGTTGTCGGCAATGCTGCCTGACTCTGTCTTGTAGCTCATTATAGCATGTCAGCCCTGACACAACTGATGGCTGGTCAAAGACTTCATTTTAAACTGGTATTTTTTCCTTGGTGTCCCTGACAGCTTTACAGGGTTCACGTTTTGATTTCTTATAAATATCAAGGTGATCATATTTGAACACCGTAATCTTAGACTTAAGTACAAAGTGGTTCTCCAGGTTTATCCATGGTTTCCTGTTTGGGAACAATCAGATCGCCCTCTTTAGTACACAGTCCTCTACATACTTTTGTTGAAGTCCATCAAGGTGGCAACATGCTCATTTAGGCTAGTTGGTGAGTCTTTGAACATGGACCTGTATACAGACTGCAGTCAAGTAGAATCTCATCTACTGTATTTCCTCAGATCAGCACTGTTGAACTTTCAGTGCCATGTCCTCGTGTTCAATTTGTTTGTATGTGGAGGTAAGGTCTGATTTCCAAAAGTGTGTGTGGGTGGTGGCTTGATAAGCATCTTTGGTTGTTTAGCAATGGTCAAAACTGTTTGCCCTCTTGGTGGGACAGGAGACATGCTGTTAGTATTTTGTAGCACATTCTTGAAGTTGACCTGATTGAAGTTACCTGCAGAGAGCACAGACGAACATCTGGAGAAATTTCTGAAATGCCGGTTTGCTGCCGCTGTTACAGGGCGATCGAGAATCTTCCGGAGGGAAGGCCCCAAAATCCCCGGCTGGTGGTGACTGAGACTGAGGTCGAATCGTTCGGATAGAGATGGTGCTTGATACTTTGTGTCGGAGGGCTGATCGGAAGCTCCAAGTTTTCGGACGACTCAGAGTCGGACTGTGGTCGGGCATGGCGGGGAGAGTTTTCTTCCTTCTCCCGTCTGCGTGAGATGTGGGACATTCGAGAGACTTTGAACTTTTTTTTTACTGTGCCATGGCCTGTTCTTCATCAAGTTATGGTATTGTTGCACTGTTGTAACTATATGTTATAATTATGTGGTTTTGTTAGTTTTTTCAGTCTTGGTCTGTCCTGTGTTTTGTGATATCACAGCGGAGGAATATTGTATCATTTCTTAATGCATGCATTACTAAATGACAATAAAAGAGGACTCCATGTCCTCATAATCTAATCTAATAAAGAGTGCCTCAGTGTATGCTATTTCTAGGCTGCTTTCCACAGTTGATTGAGTGCCGGATTCACGGCCACCTGTGGTGGGATGTAGACTGCCATCAGGATAGCTAAATTGAACTCCTGTGGCGGGTAGCATGGATAACATTTCTGTGTTTGATATTTTTACAAGCTGATTGAGCTGGAACTTGTCAGGACCCTCGTGTCTAAGCACCATGAAGCAGAGCCCTCCACCTCTTGCTTTGCCTGGGGAATCCATACAGTCCATTGGGTGAATTGAGAAGCCCTCACGTTGTATGCTCCAGTCACATGAAGCAGATAGAAGCCATATTTTGGGCTGATGTAGCACACAGCAATAATATTTGTTCTTTGGGGCTAAACATTGTTGAATAGTTATTCAGTAGGTTATACTTCGAGGTTGCATTATGGTCATTGCAGGTGGTGAGTTGGAGAAGTGTCTCTACCGAAGGAGGTATAAAGTGCTCCTTCGCTCCACTAGCCTGTGTGTTACCTTTGGCAAGGTGTAGGGCTTATTTAGCCCCCTGATCAGTGTCATGTGAAGCCATGGGAGCAGGTAGTGGATGTTCATATGAGCAGGTGGTGCATATCGTAAGTCCTGGTTATGCGACCACTAATGCCAGGCAGACAATCTCTGAAAAGTATTGATAATGGCTGGGTTCACTCATCTTGTAAAGACACTGCCCAGAAGAAGGCAATGGCAAACCACTTCAGAAAAAATTGCCAAGAAAAATCATGATCATGGAAGTAACATGATCGTCCACATCATGTGACACGGCACATAACGAATGAATGATAGTGATATAAACAAATCTTGGGTAGCTGACTCTTATGCAAACCCATTGCATAATTTGTGTTTTATCTGAGACAAGCAGACTGGTGATGTTTATCATGGAGAACCAGTCTTGGATCCTTTACGTAAAGAATTCATTCTCAGTATTTGCTACAAGTTGGGAAGGAGTTCAAAATGGTGTTGGTGAAACACAGCTATGCTTTGCTGGAAGGCTTTAAAATTTCTAAATGTACTTCTCCTGAAATACCCCCACTGCACTCTGTGGCCTGTAATTTCCCTTTAAGTTGTGTACTTCTAAACTGTCTTAATGATTTCACAATCTTCTGAAAAACTTAACTATCAAGAATGCAGGTTTGACACCTTTATGCAGATGAAGGTACATCACCACAGCTGGAAGAGAGGAGGAGGGGAAGGCTCCAAATCAGACTAAAACATTGGAGTATGACACTTCCTCTACCCAGTATCTTGTTAGGAAATGTAAAGGTCACTGGAGAACAAAATTGAGGTCCAAAGGGCAAGACGATTGAATTGGAGAGAAATGAGGGATTGCTGCCTTCTGTTTCACAGAGACATGGCTAACCTCAGGCAAGCCAGATATGTTGGTAAGAAATGAGGGCTTTTCAATAGACTGGATGTACTGGACTGCTGATTCTGGAGAAGGCAAAAGGTGGGGTTCTGTGTTTCATGATAAACACATAAAATGGTGCTTGGATGTAGTACTCTTGTTTCCCCAAATTGCAACATTTAATGATTAAGTGTGAACCATTCTGCTTATGAAGACAGTTCTCCTCTATGAGTTTACATACCGCCAAGCACGATGCCAAGCCAGCACTCCATGTACTGAGTGCTGTGATCAGTGAACAAGAAGCAGCCTGAGCTGATGCATTTCAAATAATTGCTGGGGACTTCAAACAGGCTCATTTGAAGAAATCTCTGTCCAATTATCATCAATATGTTACCTTCAGCACAAGGAATTCCAACACATTCGACCGCTATTATACCATGATTAGAAATGCTTACCGTTCGACCATTGGTGGTAGATATAGGAACAATACAAAATGACGCTGGAGATATTGTAATGAGAGACGCAGAGATGGCAGAGGAACTGAATGTGTATTTTGCATCAGTCTTCATGGTGGAAGACATCTGCAGTATACCACACATTCAGAGTACCAAGGAAGTGAAGTATGTGCAGTGAAAATTACAACTAAGGAGGTGCTCAGGAAGCTTAATGGTCTGCGGGTGGATAAATCTCTTGGACCTGATGGAATGCATCCTCAGGTTTTGAAGAAATTAGCTGCAGAGATTGCGTAGGCCTTAATGATCTTTCAAGAATTGATAGATTCTGGCATTGTACCGGACGAATGGAAAATTGCAAATGTTACTCCACTATTTAAGAAGGTTGGGAGGCAGCAAAAAGGAAACTATAGACCTATTAGCCTGACATCAGTGGTTGGGAAGTTGTTGGAATCGATTGCTAGGGATGAGATTACGGGGTACCTGGAGCCACATGATAAAATAGGCCAAAGCCAGCATGATTTCCTGAAAGGAAAACCCTGCCTGCCTAACCTACTGCAATTTTTTGAGGAAATTACAAGCGGGGTAGACAAAGGAGATGCAGTAGATGTGGTGTACTTGAAGGTGCCGCACATGAGGCTGCTTAGCAAGATAAGAGCCCATGGAATTACTGGGAAGTTACTAGCATGGGTGGAGCATTGGCTGATTGGCAGAAAACAGAGTGGGGATAAAGGGATCCTATTCTGGCTGGCTGCCATCTACCAGTGGAGTTCCACAGGGGTCTGTGTTCAGACTGCTGCATTTTACGATGCATGTCAATGATTTGGATTAATGGATTCGTGGCTAAATTTGCCAATGATACAAAGATAGGTGGAGGAGTGGGTAGTGTTGAGGAAACAGAGAGCCTGCAGAAAGACTTAGATAGTTTAGGAGAATGGGCAAAGAAGTGGCAAATGAAATACAATGTTGGGAAGTGTATTGTCATGCACTTTGGTGGAAGAAATACATGGCAGACTATTGTTTAGATGGAGAGTAGATTCAAACTGCAGAGGTGCAAAGGGACTTGGGAGTCCTTGTACGGGATCCTCTGAAGGTTAGCCTCCAAGTTGAATTGGTGGTGAAGAAGGCAAATGCAATGTTGGCATTCATTTCTAGAGGTATAGAATATAAGAGCAGGGATATGATGTTGAGGCTCTATAAGGCACTCGTGAGACCATACTTGGAATATTGTTTGCAGTTTTGGGCTCCTTATTTTAGAAAGGATATACTGACATTGGAGAGGGATCAGAGGAGATTCACGAGAATAATTCCAGGAATAAAAGGGTTACGGTATGAGGAATGTCTGGCAGCTCTTGGGCTGTATTCTCTGGAGTTCAGGAGAATGAGGGAGAATCTCATAGAAACATTCCAAATGTTAAGAGGCCTGAACAGATTAGATATGGCAAAGTTATTTCCCATGGTAGGGGAGTCTAGCATTAGAGGGCACGATGTCAGGACTGAAAGATGTCTATTTACAACAGAGATGTGGAGAACTTACTTTAGCCAGAGGGTGGTAAATCTGTGGAATTTTATTGATATATAATCTTCTACAGCTATAAAATACAAAAGTTCAACAAATTAGTGTGTGTGTGTGTGTGTATATATATATATATATAAAAATATTTAATAAAGCTGAGGAAAAAAACTAATGCTAATAGAAAAAAAAATGTAAGAAAAAGAAGGAAAAAAGAGAACCCCAACTAACTACAAAAAACCCCTACTAACTACAAAAGGAAAAAAAACATTAGGAACCAACTCCCGGAGCAATATGTCTTACAATTTTAAAAAAATTATAAATATATATATTAGAAAGAACAACAACAACCAAATCACATTTATATAACATAAATTTGGAAGGTAACCATATAAATTAATTCAAATTAAATGATAATATTTGGCAAAAGAGCCCCACCTTCTCTCAAAATCGAATCGGGGATCAAAAGTTCTACTTCTAATTTTTTCCAAGTAAGGCATAACATTACTTGGGAAAGCCATTGAATTAGTGTAGAGGCAGAAGTATCTTTCCACTTCAATAAAATAGCCCTTCTTGCCAACAATGTAACGATTGCAATTACTTGTTGGTTTGAAAATGAAATACCCTGAATATGATGTGGAACTATTCCAAATAGAGCAGTCAATGTATTAGGCTGTAAATTAATTTTCAAAGCTTTAGAAATTGTAGAAAATAAAGATTGCCAAAGAGATTTTAATGAGGAACATGACCGGAACATGTGTGACAAAGTAGCTACTTCATTTTTACACCTATAACAATAGTTGTCTATATTAGGAAATATTTTGGATAGCCTCTCCTTTGTTAAGTAATAACGTTGAACAATTTTAAATTGAATTAAACAATGATTGGCACATATTGAAGAAGAATTAACCATTTTCAGAACTCGCAACCAATCTTCATTAACAAAAGTCATATTAAATTCTCTCTCCCAATCTTGCTTAATCTTTAGTAAGAGGTTATCTTTTTGCAGTAAAAATAAATTATAAATTCTACCAATGGAACCTCTCACTAAAGGATTCATATTCAAAACAGTATCCAACAAATCAGATTCTTGCATATATGAAAACGTAGAAACATATTTTTGTAAAAAATGTCTAACCTAAAAATATTGCAAGAAATATGTATGAGAGAGAGAATATTTGCTAATTAACTCTTCAAAATTCATCAATCGACCATCAATAAACAAATTTGCAAAAGAATAGATCCCCTTATTTCTCCATAAAAGAAAAATGGGATCAGTAATTGAAGGTTTAAATAGCAAATTTCAAAACACAGGGCTAGGCAATTTAAATTGTTTAAAATTAAAAGAGTTGTGAAACTGAAACCAAATCCGTAAGGACTGTTAAATAACAGGGTAGAGATTTAAATTGGGAATTTTAGCAAGTTGTAAAGGTAATGGTGCTCCTAATAATGAAGTTAAATGAAATTGTTTAATAGCTTTTAGTTCCAAATCAATCCAAGCTGGTTTTTGGCTCTTATCAGGCCAATATAACCAAAAGCATAGTTGTCGAACATTAACAGCCCAATAATACAATCTAAAATTTGGTAGCGCAAATCCACCATCTTTTTTGGATTTTTGTAAATGAAACTTATTAACTCTTGGTTTTTTTATTATTCCAAATAAGGGACAAAATAGTAGAATCAATTTGATCAAAAAAATTTTTGAGTTAGAAAAATAGGTATATTTTGGAAAATATATAAAAATCTAGATAAAATCATCATTTTCACGGCATGAATACGACCTATTAAAGAAAGTGTAAGAGGATTCCATCTAGAAAATAATTGTTTCATAGAGTCCAATAAAGGAAATACATTAGACTTTATAAAGATCTTTATTTTTTTTGTAATGATAATACCCAAATATTGAAAAGAATTCACAATTCTAAATGAAATATCATTATATATAAAAACAGCAATATTTAAAGGGAAGGTGGGAAGCCTTCAAAGCAGAAATTTTGAGAGTGCAGAGTTTGTATGTTCCTGTCAGGATTAAAGGCAAGGTGAATAGGAATAAGGAACCTTGGTTCTCAAGGGATATTACAACTCTGATATAGAAGAAGAGGGAGTTGTATGACGTGCATAGGAAGCAGGGAGTAAATAAGGTGCTTGAGGAGTATAAGAAGTGCAAGAAAATACTTAAGAAAGAAATCAGGAGGGCTAAAGGAAGACATGAAGTTGCTTTGGCAGTCAAAGTGAAGGATAATCCGAAGAGCTTTTACAGGTATATTAAGAGCAAAAGGATTGTAAGGGATAAAATTGGTCCTCTTGAAGATCAGAGTGGTCGGCTATGTGCGGAACCAAAGGAAATGGGGGAGATCTTAAATAGGTTTTTTGCGTCTGTGTTTACTAAGGAAACTGGCATGAAGTCTATGGAGTTAAGGGAAACAAGTAGTGAGATCATGGAAACTGTACAGATCGAAAAGGAGGAGGTCCTTGCTGTCTTGAGGAAAATTAAAGTGGATCAATCCCCGGGACCTGACAGGGTGTTCCCTCGGACCTTGAAGGAGACTAGTGTTGAAATTGCAGGGGCCCTGGCTGAAATATTTAAAATGTCGCTGTCTACAGGTGAGGTGCTGGAGGATTGGAGAGTGGATCATGTTGTTCTGTTGTTTAAAAAAGAATCAAAAAGTAATCCGGAAAATTATAGGCCAGTAAGTTTAACGTCGGTAGTAGGTAAGTTATTGGAGGGAGTACTAAGAGACAGAATCTACAAGCATTTGGATAGACTGGGACTTATTAGGGAGAGTCAACATGGCTTTGTGTGTGGTAGGTCATGTTTGACCAATCTATTGGAG
This sequence comes from Mobula birostris, assembly GCF_030028105.1. NCBI lineage: Eukaryota > Metazoa > Chordata > Chondrichthyes > Myliobatiformes > Myliobatidae > Mobula > Mobula birostris. Next base: position 60,986,326 of record NC_092381.1, on the reverse strand, counting down.
TTTTTCGAGGAGGTTACCAGGAATGTGGATGAAGGGAAGGCAGTGCATATTGTCTACATGGACTTCAGTAAGGCCTTTGACAAGGTCCCGCGTGGGAGGTTAGTTAGGAAAATTCAGTCGCTAGGTATACATGGAGAGGTGGTAAATCGGATTAGACATTGCCTCGATGGAAGAAGCCAGAGAGTGGTGGTAGAGAATTGCTTCTCTGAGTGGAGGCCTGTGAGTAGTGGTGTGCCACAGGGATCAGTGCTGGGTCCATTGTAATTTGTCATCTATATCAATGATCTGGATGATAATGTGGTAAATTGGATCAGCAAGTTTGCTGATGATACAAAGATTGGAGGTGTAGTAGACAATGAGGAAGGTTTTCAGAGCCTGCAGAGGGACTTGGATCAGCTGGAAAAATGGGCTAAAAAATGGCAGATGGAGTTTAATACTGACAAATGTGAGGTAATGCACGTTGGAAGGACAAACCACCGTAGAACATACAGGGTTAATGTTAAGGCACTGAGGAGTGCAGTGGAACAGAGGGATCTGGGAATTCAGATACAAAATTCCCTAAAAGTGGCGTCACAGGTAGATAAGGTTGTAAAGAGAGCTTTTGGTACGTTGGCCTTTATTAATCAAAGTATTGAGTATAAGAGCTGGAATGTTATGATGAGGTTGTATAAGGCATTGGTGAGGCTGAAACTGGAGTATTGTGTTCAGTTTTGGTCACCAAATTACAAGAAGGATATAAATAAAGTTGAATAGTGCAGAGAAGGTTTACAAGGATGTTGCCGGGACTTGAGAAACTCAGTTACAGAGAAAGGTTGAATAGGTTGGGACTTTATTCCCTGGAGCGTAGAAGAATGAGGGGAGATTTGATAGAGGTATATAAAATTATGATGGGTATAGATAGAGTGAATGCAAGCAGGCTTTTTCCACTGAGGCAAGGGGAGAAAGAAACCAGAGGACATGGGTTTAGGGTGAGGGGGGAAAAGTTTAAAGGGAACATTAGGGGGGGGCTTCTTCACACAGACAGTGGTGGGAGTATGGAATGAGCTGCCAGACGAGGTGGTAAGTGCTGGTTCTTTTTTTAACATTTAAGAATAAATTGGACAGATACATGGATGGGAGGTGTATGGAGGGATATGGTCCGTGTGCAGGTCAGTGGGACTAGGCAGAAAATGATTCGGCACAGCCAAGAAGGGCCAAAAGGCCTGTTTCTGTGCTGTAGTTTCTATGGTTTCTATGGAACAATTCACTTTTATTTAAATTGAGTTTGTATCCTGAAAATTTTCCAAAATCATTTAATAATTTCAAAAGATTAGGAATAGGTTCTTCAGGATTTGAAATATAAACTAAAAGATCATCTGTATAAAGAGAGATCTTGTATATGGTCCCATTTATAGAGATACCATGAATGTTTTTAGCTTCACGAATTATTATAGCCAAAGCCTCCAGTATGAGATTAAATAATAAAGGACTTAATGGACGCTCTTGTTGAGTACGTCATGAGAGTGAAAAAAAGGGAGACCTGAGATTATTAGTAATAACGGTAGCGATAGGGTTCTTGTATATCATTTGAATCCATTTATTAAAATTATTACCAAAGCCAAATTTCTCTAATACATTAAATAAATAAATCCATTCAACTCTGTCAAATGCCTTTTCTGCATCCAGAGAAATAACACATTGGGGTGTTTTGGATAATGGTGAATATATAATGTTAATCAATCTCCGAACATTAGAAAAAGAATAATGGTCTCTAATAAAGGCTGTTTGATCCATAGAGATAATTTTATATAAAATGTTTTCCAAACAATTAGCCATTATCTTAGAAAGAATTTTAGCATCCATATTTAATCACGAAGTAGGTCTATAAAATGAGCATTCAGTAGGATCGTTATCTTAAGGATTAAAGAAATAGAAGCTTCATAAAAAGAAGGTAAATTACCTTTCTCAAACGATTCATGAAATATTTCCAAAAGGTATGGGGAAAGTAATTTTTCAAATTTTTTGTAAAATCCTACCGAACAATTGGAGCAATCAAGAGTCTGTTTCAAGACCTTGTCCTCAATACCTCCTTGAGAAAGTGGATCCTCTGTTTCCTCATTTGCAGACCCCAGTCAGTTTGAATTGGCGACAACATCTCCTCCACAATCACGATCAGCACGGGTGCACCTCAGGGCTGTGTGCTTAGTCCCTGCTCTACTCACTTTATACCTGTGAATTTGAGGCTAAGCACAGCTCTGATGTCGTATTTAAGATGTTGATGATGCCATTGACATTGGCTGAATCAAATATGACAAATTGAAAATATGGCTTGGTGATGCCACAACAACAACCTCTCACTCAATATCAACAAGATCAAGGAACTGATTGTTGACTTCAGAAGGAGGAATCCAGAGGTCTATGAGCCAGTTCTCATCGGGGATCAGAGGTGGGGAGAGTCAGACACTTTAAATTCCTTGGAGTTATCATTCAGAAGATCTGTCAGGGGCCCAGCACATAAGTGTCTTTACACATAAAGCGCAGCAGCACCTATACCTTCTTAAAAGTTTGTGAAGATTTGGCATGTCATTGAAAACTTTGACAAATTTCTTTGGATGTGTGATGGAGAACATATTGTTCGGTTGTATCACTGCCTGGTATGGAAGCACCAATGCTCTTAAATGGAAAAGTTTACAAAAAGCAGTTTTACAGCCCAGTCAATCCCATCTGAAGCCCTCACCACCATTGGGCACATCTACGTGGAGTTCTGCTGCAGGAGAGCAGCAGCAAGTCTTGATGAAGGGTCTCAGCCTGAAATAGTGACTGTTTACTCTTTTTCTGTAGATGCTGCCTGGCCTGCTGAGTTCCTCTAGCATTTTGTGTGTGTTGCATCCATCATCGAGCCCCCACCATCCAGGTCATGGTCTCTTCTTGCTGCTACCACCAGGAAGGTACAGGACCCTCAAGACCTATGCCACTAGGTTAAGAAACAGATATTATCCCTCAGCCATCAAGCTCTTGAACCAGAGGAGATAACTTCACTCTTTCTATCATTGTCCTGTTCCCACAACTTGTGGATTCACTTTCCAGGACTCTTCATCTCCTGTTCTCGTTATTTATTTATTATTCTCCTTTTTGTCTTTATACAGTTTATTTTTTTGCACATTGGTGTTTGCCCATCTTGTTGGATGTGATCTTTTATTGATTCAGTTGTGTTTCTTTGTGAATGCCTGCAAGAAAGTGAATTTCAGGTTTGTGTATGGTGACATATATGCACTTTGATCATTTACTTTGAGCCTTGACTTTTCTTTCTCTACTGCTGAAGCTGCAGGGCAGTTGTTTAAAGAGCATTGTTTGAAACGTACTTGAATAACTTTAGTCAGTCATCCTGGGGTAATGAGTGAAAGGAAGAAACTCATGAGACTAAGGGAATCACATCTTCCAGGGGTAACTTGAAAGCTACAATTTTGGTGGTGATATATTCACTTTTTCTTGATGAGTTGTCAATTTTTAACATCCTGTTTTATTGGCCAGTCTTGTTTTGTTTTGCTTTTCAGTTGCCCTTCAGGATATAAATTCATGTGAACATAAGTAGGATCATCTGGCAAGATCTTTTTCTAACGAGTATCTAGAAATGACTTGGAACAAAATGTGTACTTTTGTTAGATATAAAATAGATAGAAATTGCCTCTTGTCTGTTGACTTTGTAATTCTTGGGAGAATCTCAGGGTTGATTTTCTAAATGCATATTTCCATTACAAAACCAAATTTTTTTTTACCTTGATAGTGGTTTATTTATGACCTGAGTTTTCATTTATAAAAAAAAAGACATGATTTTCTGAATCTTCAACAGTTTTGCACTTGTTTCATTTATAAATATATTGTACTGTCAATTCACGTTCCTGACAGGAATGGCAGGAGTGATGAAATTGTCTTTGCAAAGAATGTAAATGTATTTGTATGCAGTTGTTTAATATCTGGGCAGAGTACTATATGATTGAAAATTCCTATTCCTTGGTGAGTGCAACTAAGCAAAGGTTGAAATCTTCTGTTGATGTAAATGTGTCCATAACCACAGCTTACGGTCCAGTGGTAATCCATCACCAGTTCTATCATATAAAGAAAGCTCTTGAGTCTGTTTGTTCATTCACTTATGGGATGTAGGTATTGTGAAGGCCATGTAAATATGTCCCATTCTAATTTCCCTTGCAAAGTTAGTCTCACCTTGAGCTGCAGACTGTGTCAAAGGCACTTCCGCTGCACTATGAGGTAGGGAATGTCAATATTTATTTCCATTTACAATAAAAGATGTTTTATATATGCAGGCTTTCATGTTTCATAGCATCTGCTACCCTTCTTTGAAGTAGTAGAGTTCCATGGTTTGGTAGGTACAAATGAAGAAGCCTTGAATTTGTGATTGAAGTTATCTGTATTGATGGCTTAAAAAAACTATTTCTCAGTACATGTGACAATAATATAATTTTACCAGCATGTGAATAGTAAGCAGGAAGTCGGACCAATTTGGGACAAATAGTGGACAGCACTAGAGGTAAAAGCCAAGGTTAAAATGTATCTGGATGCTAAGGAAGAGACTAGTAAGAGTAAAGATGGTGGATAGGCTGAAAATTGATAAACAAGTTATACAAGAAAGACTATCTATGCTTAGCTGATAATCTGCCCATCCAGATGGCTTAGACCCAAATTGAGTGTTGGTGATGGCATTGAAAATAGTCGCCATGATCTTGCAATATGCAATAGTCATGGAGGAGATCTTGGAGATTGGAAATTGGCAAGTTTGATGACTTTGAAGAAAAGATGTAAGAGTATTCCTCATACCAGCAAGTTGGTCAAATTAACATTAATGGTAGGAAAGGATTCAGAAAGATAACCAGGAGAAAGATTAATAAGTACTAGAAATTTGAATTAATTGAGGAGAGCCAGCAAGGGTTTGTTGAAGATCATGTATGATTCGTCTAATTGAATATTTCAATAAATTAACAAGGGTGATAAGGAGAAAGAGACTGAGGTTGTCCATATGGATTTTGAGAAAAGAATTTGATAGAACATTATCTAAAAGACTAGTTGATAAAATTGAGGCTCGTTAATGAGGAGGGTTAATGTCATCTTGGATTAAAAATGAAAATGTCTTATGGCAGAGAGCAGAGGTTTATGATAAATTTTGTTTATCAGATTGGAGGATGACAAGTAGAGCTGATCCCCAAAGAACATCGTGGGGATGCTGCTTTCCTTAACATGCAGTGGCATGCAAGACTTTCTTTTTTTTTTCAATCTTTGTGTTGATTTTTTTTAAAAGGTGTGTATACAAACAAGAGGAGAATATCTCTGGTATACATGCCAGTAACAGTACATACAGAAGGTAAAATAAACAATATCAGAATCACACATAGTGTTGATCTACAAGGTATAAATTTGATATAGAATGTATAATACAGAAACAAAATGTAATTCATTCTCCTCTTATCAATTTATGAAGAAAGGAAGGACTATTAAAAATTATTGTATATATAAAAACAAGAAAAAAACCCACTATTCTAAACAGGAAAAAAAAAGGACTGGGCAGTCCATCCTGAGAGAAAAACCAAGAGAAGAGAGACTCTCTGATCAAATCCAAGATTCTGAAAAAATAGCTGGAAGAGAATCAGTACAAAAATCAGATCATATGAAAATATTGAATAAAAGGTCACTAGATTTCTTCAAATTTAAAGGATGTGTCCAATGTCTGACTTTTATTTTCTCTAGACTTAAACAGGACATGATAGAGGAAAGCCAATAAAAGGCGGTAGGAGGGTTAGGGTCCTTCCATTTAAGTCAGATGGCTTTCCTAGCAAATAGGGTTGAAATGGCTATCATCTGCTCAGCGGAAGCAGGAGTATATCCTCTAAGATTGGAAGACAAGACCTTAATCCTATTATTAAACATACATTAAGAATTTGGTTTCAGTTTCACAGATTTTTTGAATTAAATAATTTTGTCCTTTCTAGCAAAATATATCGTAATTATTTTTTTAAACTATTAATTTTAGATCAGGCTTTTTTAATTTGGAAAACCAAAGGAGTAATAACGTTTTTGGATTTGTTTATAGGGGATTGTTTAATGTCTTTTACTCAGCTAGCAGATAAATTTGATTTATCCAATGTACACTTTTTTAGATACTTACAAATTAGGAATTTTTTTTACGTACTTTGCTTCCAAGTTATCTTTCTGCTTATCCATCTAATATAATAGATACCCTGTTCCAGGTTAAACCACTCCAAAAAGGATTAATAGCTACAATTTATAAATGGTTATTGAATTTACGAATTATATCTAATGACAAAATTAAAGCTGCCTGGGAATTGGAATTTCAAGAGTTACTTTTGATAATCAATGGAGTAAAATTTTTCATCTGGTAAATACTTCATCTATTTGTGCCTCTCATTCTTGATACAGTTCAGGGTAGTGCATCGGGCACATATGTCAAAAGATAAGTTAGCCTGTATTTTTCCCAGTATTAATCCTATTTGTGATAGATGTAATACTCAGGTGGCCACTTTAATTCACATGTTTTGGTCTTGCATAAAGTTGGAGAATTTTTGGAAAGATGTTTTTAAAACCTTATCAAAAGTGCTGGATCTGGATTTACAACCAAACTTATTTACAGCTATTTTTAGTGGCATGCAAAACTCTGGGCACCCCGGTCAAAATTTCTGTTACTGTGAATAGCTAAGTGAGTTAAAAAAATGACCTGATTTCGAAAAGGCATAAAGTGAAAGATGACACATTTCTTTAATATTTTAAGCAAGATTACTTTTTTATTTCCATCTTTTACAATTTCAAAAAATAAAAAAGGAAAAGGGCCTGAAGCAAAAGTTTGGACACCTTGCATGGCAGTAATTAGTAACACCCCCTTTGGCAAGTATCACAGCTTGTAAGCACTTTCTGTAGCCAGCTAAGATCTTTCATTTCTTATTTGGGGGATTTTCGCCCATTGTTCCTTGCAAAAGTCTTCTAGTTCTGTGAGATTCTTGGGCCGTCTTACATGCACTGCTATTTTGAGGTCTATCCACAGATTTTCGATGATGTTTAGGTTGGGCAACAGTGAGGGCCATGGCAGAACCTTCACCTTGCATCTCTTGAGGTAGTCCATTGTGGATTTTGAAGTGTGTTTAGGCTCATTATCCTGTTGTAGAAGCCATCCTCTTTTCATCTTCAGCTTTTTTTACAGATGGTGTGATGTTTGCTTCCAGAATTTGCTGGTATTTAATTGAATTCATTCTTCCCTCTACCAGTGCTACTGGCTGCAACACAAGCCCAAAGCATGATCTAAGCACCCCCGTGCTTAACGGTTGGAGAGGTGTTCTTTTCATGAAATTCTGCACCCGTTTTTCTCCAAACATACCTTTGCTCATTGAGGCCAAAAAGTTCTATTTTAACTTCATCAGTCCACAGGACTTGTTTTCAAAATGCATCAGGCTTGTTTAGATGTTCCTTTGCAAACTTCTGACGCTGAATTTTGTGGTGAGGACGCAGGAAAGGTTTTCTTCTGATGACTCTTCCGTGAAGGTCATATTTGTGCAGGTGTCGCTGCACATTAGAACAGTGCACCACCACTCCAGAGTCTGCTAAATCTTCCTGAAGATCTTTTGCAGTCAAACGGTGGTTTTGATTTGCCTTTCTAGCAATCCTACAAGCAGTTCTCTTGGAAAGTTTTCTTGGTCTTTTAGGCTTAAACTTGACTTCCACCGTTCCTGTTAACTGCCATTTCTTAATTACATTATGAACTGAGGAAACAGCTACCTGAAAACGCTTTGCTGTCGTCTTATAGCTTTCTCCTGCTTTGTCGGCATCATTTATTTTAGTTTTCAGACTGCTAGGCAGCTGCTTAGAGGAGCCCATGGCTGTTGATTATTGGGACAAGGTTTAAGGAGTCAGGGTATTTATAAAGCTTTGAAGTTTGCATCACCTAGCCTTTCCTAATGATGATTGGGAACAAGCCATAGCCCTAATAAGCTACACACATCAAAGTTGCTGGTGAATGCAGCAGGCCAGGCAGCATCTGTAGGAAGAGGTGCAGTCGACGTTTCAGGCCGAGACCCTTCGTCAGGACTAACTGAAGGAAGAGTGAGTAAGGGATTTGAAAGTTGGAGGGGGAGATCCAAAATGATAGGAGAAGACAGGAGGGGGAGGGATAGAGCCAAGAGCTGGACAGGTGATAGGCAAAAGGGGATACGAGAGGATCATGGGACAGGAGGTCCGGGAAGAAAGACAAGGGGGGGGGACCCAGAGGATGGGCAAGAGGTATATTCAGAGGGAGAAAAAGGAGAGTGAGAGAAAGAATGTGTGCATAAAAATGAGTAACAGATGGGGTACGAGGGGGAGGTGGGGCCTTAGCGGAAGTTAGAGAAGTCGATATTCATGCCATCAGGTTGGAGGCTACCCAGATAGAATATAAGGTGTTGTTCCTCCAACCTGAGTGTGGCTTCATCTTTACAGTAGAGGAGGCCGTGGATAGACATGTCAGAATGGGAATGGGATGTGGAATTAAAATGTGTGGCCACTGGGAGATCCTGCTTTCTCTGGCAGACTTCTCTAACTTCCGCTAAGGCATCGACTTCTCTAACTTCCGCTAAGGCCCCACCTCCCCCATCGTACCCCATCTGTTACTCATTTTTATGCACACATTCTTTCTCTCACTCTCCTTTTTCTCCCTCTGTCCCTCTGAATATACCTCTTGCCCATCCTCTGGGTCGTTCCCCCCCCCCGTCTTTCTTCCCGGACCGCCTGTCCCATGATCCTCTCGTATCCCCTTTTGCCTATCACCTGTCCAGCTCTTGGCTCCATCCCTCCCCCTCCTGTCTTCTCCTATCATTTTGGATCTCCCCCTCCCCCTCCAACTTTCAAATCCCTTACTCACTCTTCCTTCAGTTAGTCCTGACGAAGGGTCTCGGCCTGAAACGTCGACTGCACCTCTTCCTAGAGATGCTGCCTGGCCTGCTGTGTTCACCAGCAACTTTGATGTGTGTGGCTTTAATTTCCAGCATCTGCAGAATTCCTGTTGTTTGCCCTAATAAGCTAATTAAGGTCTGACAACTTGGTAAAAGTTATCTGAGAGCTTAAATCTCTTGGGGTGCCCAAACTTTTGCAAGGTGCTCTTTTCCTTTTTTTCCTCTCTAAAATTGTACAAAACAAAAAATAATACACTAATCTTGTTTAAAATGTTGAAAAGAGTGTTTCATCTTTAACTTTATGACTTTTGGAGATCAGTCATCTTCTACTCACTTAACTATTCACAGTAACAGAAATTTTGACCAGGGATGCCCAAACTTTTGTATGCCACTGTATGTAAATGACTTAAATATTGGAATACAGTAAAATTTTAAACATTTGTGCATGGTACCAAAGTTAGCTTGACAAATAGAGAATATTATAATGTACAGAAACTGTCAGGTTAGCGGAATTAGCATACAAGTGGCTGAGGAAATTTAATATAGAGAAGTACGAGGTGACACAGCTTGAGAGCAGGATGGGAGAAGTGAAATAGGTGATTCTGTTGTTCTGAAGAATGTGCAGGGACTGAGTAACCTGTGGTTCATGGTGCATAGATGGTTAATGGTGGTTCGACATATTGACAAAGTGGTTAACAAACCAAAAGAAATTTTGAACTTCATGAAATGTGGTATTGAATACTCAAGCAGGGACGTTATCATGAACCATTGCACAATTGTGGTTATACAATTAACATATTGTGTCCAATTCTAGTCAACACACATTAGAAAAGATGTATGCATCTTTCAAAATGCAGAAGAGATTTATTAGTGCATGAGACCAGGGATATGAGAGTTTTGCTATCAGATTAGGATGGACCAATCAAGAATCTGTCAACCCCTGCCTTAAGCATAGATAAAGACTTGGCCTTCACAGTTATCTGTGGCAATGAATTCCATAGATTTACCATTCTCTGGCTAAAGAAATTCCTCCTCATCTCTGTTCCAAAATGCTGCCCCACTATTCTGAGGCTGTCCTCCTGATCTTGGACTCTCCAACCATAGGAAACATCCTCTTTACATTCACTCTATCAAGGCCTTTTACTATTTGATAGTTTTCAATGAAGTCACCCCTTATTCTTCTGAGTTCTACTGAATACAGGCCCGGAGCCATCAAATACTTTTCACATGACAAGCCATTTAATCCTGGAATAATTTTCATGAACCTTCCTTGAACTGTCTCCAGTTACAGCACATTTCTAGGATGAGGGCCCAAAACTGCTCCCAATACTCCAAATGACTCCTCACCAGTGCTTTATAAAGTTTCAACACTACATCTTTGCTTTTATATTCTAGCCATCTTGAAATCAATGCTAACGTGCATTTGCCTTCCTTACCACAGACTGCAAACTAACCTTAAGCGAATCCTGCACAAGGACTCCCAAATCCCTTTGCGCCTCAGTTTTTTGTATTTTCTCTCCATTTAGAAAATAGTCAATCCTTCATTTATTCTACCAAAGTGCATGACCAGACACTTCCTGACACTGTATTCCATCTGCTGCTACTTTGCCCATTCTCCTAATTTGTCTAGGTCTTTCTGTAGCCTCTCTACTTCCTCAAAACTACCTGACCCTCCACCTATCATCATATTGTTTGCAAATGTTGCAATAAAGCCATCAGTTCCATCAGGCAAATCATTGATATATAACGTACAAAGAATTGATCCCAACACAGATCTCTGTGGAACACTAGTAGTCACCAGCAGCCAACCAGAAAAGGTTCACTTTATTCCCACTCTTTGCCTCCTGCCATTTGGCCATTGCTTTATCCATGTAAAATCTTTCCTGTAATACCATGGGCTTGTAGCTTGTTAAGCAGCCTCATGTGTGACGCCTTATCAAAGGCCTTCTGAAAATCTAAGTACACAACATCAACTGATTCTCCTTTGTCTAACCGGTTATTTCTTCACAGAATTCCAACAGATTTGTCAGGCAAGATTTTTCCTTGAGGAAACCATGCTGACTATTGCCTATTTTATGATTTGGCTCCAAGAACCCTGAGGCCTTATCCTTAATATTTGACTCCAACATCTTCCTATCCACTGAGGTCAGGCTAACTGGCCTCTGGTTTCCTTTCTTCTGCCACTCTCATTTCTTGAAGAGTGGAATGACTTTTGCAATTTTCCAGTCTTCCGGGAGCATTCCAGAATTTAGTGATTCTTGAAAGGTCATTACTATTGCCTCCACAATGTCTTCTGCCACCTCTTTCAGAACGCTGGGGCATGCATTAGCTGGTCCAGCTGATTTATCTATCTTCAGACCTGTCAGTTTCCCCAAATATCTTCTCCTTAGTAATGGTAACGTCACATAATTCATGACCCCTGACCCCTGGAATTTCCACCATACTGTTAGTGTCTTCTCAAGTACCTATAAATGGGATTAATACAGAAACGAATTTGATTTGCATGTAAAAGTTGCTGGTGAATGCAGCAGGCCAGGCAGCATTTCTAGGAAGAGGTACAGTCGACGTTTCGGGCCGAGACCCTTCGTCAGGACTAACTGAAAGTAGAGCTAGTAAGAGATTTGAAAGTTAGTCCTGACGAAGGGTCTCAGCCCGAAACGTCGACTGTACCTCTTCATAGAGATGCTGCCTGGCCTGCTGCGTTTGCCAGCAACTTTTATGTGTGTTGCTTGAAATTCCAGCATCTGCAGATTTCCTCGCGTTTTGATTTGCATGGATGTGCTGAGCGCAAGTCTGCTCTGTGCTGTCTGACTGTATAAATGCATAAATTTAGTTTTGCCAAAGCCATTAATACTTCACATGGCCAAATGATGTCTCACTGCTGAGGGCCAGCACGCTTGTAATTCATCTTACTTATCTTTAAACTCTGACTGTATTGAGTTCTGCATAGGAGTCTAAGCGTTGTGAGCACACTATTGGCGAATATGACCTGGTTCACAACATTACTGATGCTACTATATGGGCTGAGAGTAGTCTGATAGCTTGATGAAACTACTTCTGTACCTGTGAGGGTTGGAATTTTCTTGGCAGATGCGTTTTGAAAGCTTGGGTGCATTCTTTTCCACCCATTATATTGGAGGTTTGGTGAATACATAATTAACTCACTGATAAATGCTCATAAAAGGTTTATTTTTTTCTGGCTTAAATTTTTAAGAATACCAGCATACTGCTGTCCTTTCATGAATAACACCAAAATCTTGGATCTGTTATTTTAGATCAGATTAGATTATGAGGACACTCAGTCCTCGTTTATTGTCATTTAGAAATACATGCATTAAGAAATAGTACAATGATCCTCCAGAGTGATATCACAAAAAAAAGGACAAACCAAAGACTAACATTGACAAGATCACATAATTATAATATATAGTTACAGCAGTGCAAAGCAATACCATAATTTGATAAAGAGCAGACCATGGGCACGGTTTTAAAAAAAAAGAGTCTCAAAGTTCCGATTGACACCCGATAGTCCCGATAGCAGGTGGCAAAAAAGGAGAAACTCTCCCTGCTGTATACCTCCAGGTGCCGACAACTGCCGATGCATTGGAAGCACCCGATCACAGCCGACTCGGAGTCCATCCGAAAACTTCCAGTCTCCAACCAGCCTCTCCGATACAGCCTCCCGAGCACCATCCGCTGCTGAGCGCTTTGACCCCGCCCTGGCAGCCGAGCAACAAGCAAAGCCGAGGACTCGGGGCCTTCTCCTCTGGAGATTCTGGATCACACAGTAGCAGTGGCAGTGAAACAGGCATTTCAGAAGTTTCTCCAGATGTTCCTCCATGCTCTCACATCTGTCTCCATCAAATCAGGATTGTGTACGGCACCCTACTTGACAGATGACAGATAGCATTCACCGGAGTGGCCGCTGCGCGCTGTGTCGCGCGGCCATCTTCTCCGATTATTTATTTTAATCTTCACCAATTTGAGCCCATGTTCTTTGCTATAACATCCTGGTTTATTTAGAAAAATACAGCATTGCATGAATGTATGCCTTTCATGATGAAGATGTCTCCGAGTTTAAGGGAGGGGCCATGAGCTTCATCTGGAAGTGCACGAGGACGTTGTCCCCCCAAAGATCGGTCAGGGTCTATCCAAATCCGAAACCCTGGATCAACAGTTCCATGCACACTGCACTCATCACGCGAGACAGAGGTTTCGCAGCCAGTAACCACCAGAACTCAAGAAGTGCAGTTACAATCTACACAAAGTCATCGAGGCAGCGAAATGACAATACAGGGACAAGATCCAGACACAACTGTCCACGAACAACACACGCAGCTTATGGCAAGGTCTGCACACCATTGAAGATTTAAAAGCTAAATGCGATGGTGCTGCTGACATTGCTGCCTCTCTACCAGATGAGTTAAATCTTTTTCACGCTTGGTTTGATGTCGCCAACACTGAGTCCCCGGGGAGAGCCGCTGAAGCGACCTGCACCTTGGTCATCTCTGAGGCTGAAGTACACGGGTGTTTCCAACGAGTTGATAGTCACAAGGCTGCGGAACCAAACGGCAACCCAGGGCGGATACTTGGAGTATGCGTGGCACCACTGGCTGGTGTGTTTGCAGACATTTTTAATCTCTCCCTCTCCCAGTGTAGAGTGCCCTCCTGCTTCAAAACATCCACCTTTGTCCCTGTACATAAAAAGACCAAGGTAACCTGTCTGAACGACTGGTGTCTGGTCACACTCACCTCAATAATAAGCAAATGCTTTGAGCTGCTCATGGACTATATCTGCAGCATGCTACCACCCACACTGGACTCCCTACAATTTACCTACCAACACAGCTGATCAACAGATGATGTAATAGCCAATACTCTACACACTGTGCTTACACCTGGAGAGGAGGGATGCTTATGTGAGAATGCTGTTCTTGGACTACAGTTCAGCATTCAACACACAATTCCCTCCAGGCTCGACAAGAAGCTCAGAAACCTCGGCCTTCACCCCACTTTCTGTAGCTGGATACTGGACCTCCTGTCAGATCACCGGCAGGTAGCAAGAGTGGGCTCCCTCACCTCTGCTGCTCTGACCCTCAACACAGGAGTCTCTCAGAGCTGTGACCTAAGCCCCCTCCTTTACTCTCCGTACACCCATGACTGTGTTGCCACCTATAGCTCCAACCTGCCAATTAAATTTGCTGATGATACTATATTGATTGGCCTCATCTCAAATAATAATGAGGCAGGGTGAACAGCTTCAAGTTCCTTGGTACACACATCACTTGGTTTATACATATTGGCTGTGTGGTGTAAAAAGCATAACAGTGCCTCTTTCATCTCAGACGGTTGAAGAAGTTCGGCATGAGTCCCCAAATCCCAAGGACTTTCTACAGGGGCACACTTGAGAGCATCCTGATTGCCTGGTATGGGAACTGTACTTCCCTCAATGGCAGGACTGTGCAAAGAGTGATGCGGACAGCCCAGCACATCTGAACTTCCCACCATTCAGGACACTTAATGTGACAGGTGAGTTAAAAAGGGCCCAAAAGATTATTGGGAACCCAAGTCATCTAACCACAAACATTCCAGGTGCTACCATCCGGGAAACGGTACCGCAGCATTAAAGCCAGGACCAACAGGCTCCGGGACAGCTTCTTCCACTAGGCTATCAGACTGATTAATTCATGCTGATACAATTGTGTTTCTATGCTATACTGACTTCTGTGGTACATACTATTTATTACAAATTACTATAATTAGCACATTCAGACAGAGATGTAATGTAAAGGTTTTTACTCCTCAAGTATGTGAAGGGTGTCAGAATACAATTCAATTCAAGCCCATGTCAACCATTGTATCTATCCAGCTAGTCCCAATTTCCTATATTTCACCCATATCCCTCCAAACCCTGCTGCTCCATCTACCTGTCCAAATATTTGAAACCTTTTTTCCACAACTTTCCGTGTATTTTTTTTTCTTATTCTCTTCTTTTGAGGGGGAGGGTGTGAGCTGGAATTTGCTGGGAAGACCAGAATGTACAGCTCATTCTTAGTTGCCTCAAAAAAGTGGTGCCTGGCTTCCTCCATGTATCACAAGTCCTTCTGATGAAGCTACTTCCACAGTTTTGTTGAGTTGGAATTTCCAAAATCATATTCACAGGTGATGAAGATGTGATTATATAGTTCCATATCTGAGTGGCGTGGAACTTGAAGAACGTGAGGTAGCTTTGCTTCCCGTGTCCACTGCTCTTTTTGTCCTTGATGACAGAGATGACAGCTAATGCTGACAGAGTAGCTCGTGCAAATACCTATAGTGTATCTTGCTGTGGTAAATTCTGCAGCTACTGAGCTAATGGCAGATAACACCACTTCATGGAAGAGGAATCAATTGAGTACGAACTTTGAGAAGACTCAAATCTTTCATCTCCTCAATACAGCCTCGCACCCATTCGTCCATTTCTCTTTTGTTTCTTGGTCAGTATTTAATAATTGTGTATGAATAATTTTTGTGTAGTGGGGCTTATTTGGTGTTTTTCTAAATTGACTTTCATGTGGGGCATGTCTCAGATCATTTCGGATACATTGCTTGCAGTGACTTTTTTTCTGTATTAACTTCTGATTTGCTTGTGATAAACAGATTTCTCCACTCAGTATTAGATAACTGATTCACAGATCCTCCCTAGGTTACAAATGCCTAACTTGCATGCAGCTGTACATATGAGCATTTAGGGGCTGGTGCAATGTATTTGGTGGCTGCTGCAGGCATCATCTATCACCTGGTTCATGGCTGCATTTCCTGTTATATGAACCAAGTGGGTTGTGAACATTTCAGAGAAAATGAACCTTTCTGTGTCCTGGGGAGAACTGGTACCAGTAATATCTATCAGTGTAAGGTTGTCAATGGGTCAAAAATAAACTTATGCTTGGCAAAATAAATTCACCCATTTCCCTGGTCATTGCACTCCAGAAGAATAGGCCTACTAGAAATCTGTGTTATACACTGTAACTCTGCTTTATTGAAATGGAACTGTTCAAAGTATTATCAAAGTACATTTATGTCACCATATATAACCCTGAAATTCATTTTCTTACAGGCAATCACAGTAAATACAAGAAACACAACAGAATCAATGAGAGACCACATCTAATAGGAGTGACAACAACCAATGTGCAAAAATGAAAATCAAACTGCAAATACAAAAAGAAAGAATAAGTAAGCAATATGTCCCTGGCACCTGCGAGGCAACATCTCATCCTGGAATATTGCTCTCATCAGTAGAACCTCCTGTCTGTTCCCCTAACCAATGAATCCACTATCACTGCAGCTTGCCTCTCTCCCCCCCCCCCCCCCCCCACTTCCCTTCTGAGCCACGGAGCAATCTTCAGTGCCAGAGATCTGGCCGCTGTGGCTTTCCTTGGCTATATCATCCCCCAACAGCATCCAAAGTAATATAGAATTAAAACAAATTAAACATATAAAAAAAGATCTACCTACAACCTTTGCCTCTCCTCGCTGGAACCTCTATGAGCCAAAGCCAGAGCCAAACCCTCTCGCACTGTGCACTCCGCATAAACCTACCTCTTTTTTTATTGACCCTTGTCATGTGTCTAATTTGCACAATCCAAAGTCTCCTTGGCAACTGTGGCACACAGAATGTCGCGACTGCTCCCACTCACTACCTTTCACTACACATGCCAACATTTTCTCAGAGATGGTGGCACACAGAATGTCCTTACTGTCCTTGCTCGCTTCTGTTGAAATCTCTCTCCCTCTACTCAATCTAGCATCTCCTTGTGAACTGTGGTGGGATGTTTTTTGATTCCTCTAGAAATGAATGCTAATATTGCACTTGTCTCCTTTGCTATCAACTCAACCTGTAAGTTAATCTTTATGGAATCCTGCACGAGGACTCCCAAGCCCCTTTGTGCATCTGATTTGAATTTGCTCCCCATTTAGAAAATAATCCATGCCTTTATTCCTTCTACCAAATTGGCAAGATTGTACATTTCCTTACACCATATTCCATCTGCCACTTGTACATTCGTCTAATCTGTTCAAGTCCTTCTGCTGACTTCCTCAATACTATCTTTTCTCTCCATCTGTCTTTACATTGTGCGCACACTTGGCCACGAATTCATCAATTCCATCATCCATATCATTGACATATAACGTAAAAAGAAGCAGCCCCAATACTGGCCTCTGCAGAACACTAGCAGCCATGCAGAAAAGGATCTCTTTGCCTCCAAAGGTCAACCAATCTTCTATTCATGCTAGTATTTTTCCTGTAATACCATGGGCTCTTATCTTGTTTAGCAGCCTCAGGTGCAGCACCTTGTCAGAGGCCTTCTGAAAATTGAAGGAAACAACATCCACGGATTCTCAGTTGTCTATTATGCCTGTTACTGCTTCTGAAACCATTCCAGAATCTCGAGATTCTTGAAAGATCACTACTAATGCCTCCACAATCTCTTCAGCTACTTCTTTCAGATCATAGGAGTTTTGTCCATCCGGTCCAAGGGATTTATTTACCTTTCAACTTCCCAAGCACCTTCTGCTTAGTGATGGTAACTACACTCATTTCTGCCCCCTGAAACACTCCAATTTTTGGCATGCAGTTTGTGTCTTCCACAGTGAATATCAACTTTAAATACATATTTAGTTTGTCCACCATTTCTTTGTCCCCACTGCTACCTCTCCAGTGTCATTTTCTTGTGGTCCAACATCCATTCATTTTTTTCCTCTTCTGTATAGCTATGGTGGTTTGTGCAATATTTTGCACACAGTTCTCCTAAGATGCAATATTCTATATTTAGAGCTAGGTATACAGTATGAACAAAAGCCTGGCAATCTACTTCCATATCTTAGACAACTGCGTAGGGTCACCATGAGTCAATGACGACTCGATGGCACTCAATAACAACAACAGCAATGTACAGTACATTTTAAGCCGAACCTTCATATCCCCGTTGTGTATTTTTTAACCACGAGCACTTGCTTTGGTCTGAAGGGGGAAAAAAATCTTTTATCTTATTGAGGCTTTATTAAATCATGTAATTTTTTTTCCCTGTCCTCTAAATTTTACTCTTCAGTTTGTTCATAACGAGCCATTTTCAGGTCAGTCACACTGGTGCAATGAATTTTTTCAATTAGATGAATCGTTCCTCCTATCGATTTTTAGAGAATATTTTCATGTGTAGATTACTGTACTATTGGAAACTAGCAGAGTGCTTTCTTCAGCACCAGACAATATTTATTTTGCTTTAGTAATGTAATGGAGCCAAATTTGGCACAGCATTATTTTGAATGCTAAAAAAAGAAAGCAAGACACAGAATGTATTTCTGTGCAGGTCTTGCTTAGTGAAACATGCTGCACCTGCACTATTTATTTTCAAAGTTGTGTATCAATCCGCATTTTTGCTGATTTTCCATGGGATGCAGCTTTTTTTAAGCTAAGTTTTCTGAAAGTTGTTCTTGCTCTTGGGAAATTTACTTCCTCCAGTTTAAAAAAATATTTTGTCTAATTATTTTTAAAATCAATGGAAGGCTAATTATTGGTGAGTATAGCTTTATTCAACCAAATTTTTCTAGTAAAGCCAAAATATGATTGATTAATTTAGCTATTAGATTCCCAGTCTAAACTTGAATTTCCTTTGGCTTTGGTCCTTTGGACAACACAGAACAAGGGTAGGAATTGCAGTTGAGTGGCAGGGATCTGAGGAGTGTGGTAGAAAAGAGGGATCTGGGAATACAGATCCATAGTTCTTTGAAAGTGGTAGATAGGTTCATAGGGAAAGCTTTCTACACATTGGCCTTCATAAATCGAAGTATTGTATTCAGGAGTTGGAACGTTGAAGTTGTATAAGTTCATTTAGAGTATTGTGCATAGTTTTGGTCACCTACCTACAGAAAAGATATCAGTAAGACTGAAAGAGTGCAGAGAAAATTTACAAGAATGCTGCCAGGACTTGAGGTCCTGAGTTATAAGGAAAGGTTGAATAGGTTGGGACTTTATTCTCTACAGCGTAGAAGAATGAGGGGAGGTTTGGTAGAGATGTGCAAAATTATGAGCGAGATAGATAGGGTAAATGCAAGCGGATTTTTTTTTTCCTGCTGAGGTTGGGTGAGACCAGAGCTAAAGGTAACAGGTTAAGGATGAAATGTGAAGTATTTAAGGGGAATATGAGGGGGAATGTCTTCTCTCAGGGTGGTGAGAGTGTGGAGCGAGCTGCCAGCGGAAGTGGTGGATGTGGGTTTGATTTCAACATTGAAGATGGGAGGAATGTGGAAGGCATGGTCCAGGTGCCGGTTGATGGGACTACCCATATTAATAGGTCAGTATAGACTAGATGGGGTGAGGGGCCTGCTTCTGTGTTGTCATGTTCTATGTCACTATTACTGCAATAATTAAGTATTGTTCATGTCTTATTGGACTAGTGCATCTTTTCCATGTTGTCATGGTAAATCAGTTTATCATTTCAGTACGACTTCAGAAGATAAACTGTCCTTGGTTACTGATATGTGCATATTTGATACTGGAACATCAGAACAAGTAGGTGTCTAGCTTGATTTTTTTTACTTCCTTTTGAGTTGGCTGTCTTGGCTGGAGTGGAAGAGGTTGTATAGCATTTGAGAGTTTAGCAATAATGTGATGATGTGGGCAAGACTTAAAAAGATTCATGATATTATTAACTTTGAAGTGTAAGTGCCCTAAGATTCTGTGATGTCCTTGTATTTGCATAAGCATTTGCTTTTGGTATTATGTACGCAATCATGCAGCTTTTCAAATATATTTTTATAGTTTGAAGTAATGTTATTAAATTTAACACTGAAAGAACAATTACTTTTCAGAGGCTTTCAAGTAACCTCTATTTTGCTGCAACCTTTCCTTTTGAAGGGAGTGTGAATTGTATTGAATCAAATGCACAACTTGGAAGTGATTCTTCAAGGCTATTCGTTGTTTTGTTATGGCCGGCTGTTTATTGACTGCTTTCAAAAGGAATAAAATTATGTTGTTTGCGTATGTCAGTAAATCACTTTTATTCAGCAGATGCTGTGGCATGTATTTGAAGCATTATCGTCCAAGATATCCTGCAGTGGCAGGGAGAATAGCCAGAGGTCGTGGTACATATTGGTACCAATGACATAGGTAGGAAAAGGGAAGAAGTCCTGAAAAAAGACTACAGGGAGTTAGGAAGAAAGTTGAGAAGCAAGACTGCAAAGGTAGTGATCTCGGGATTACTGCCTGTGCCGTGCAACAGTGAGAATAAGAATAGAATGAGGTGGAGGATAAATGTGTGGCTGAGAGATTGGAGCAGGGGGCAGAGATTCAGATTTCTGGATCACTGGGACCTCTTTTTGGGCAGGTGTGACCTGTACAAAAAGGACGGGTTGCACTTGGATCCCAGGGGGACCAATATCCTGGCAGGGAGGTTTGCTAAGGCTACTGGTGAGAATTCAAACTTGGAATTGTTGGGGGGTGGGAACCGAACCGAAGAGCTGGAGGAAGGGGCAGTTAGCTCACAAATAGAGAAAGCTTGTAGACAGTGCGAGAGGAAAGAGAGGCAGGTGATAGAGTAGGGTTGTGCTCAGACCGAAGGTTTCAGATGTGTCTACTTTAATGCAAGGAGTGTTGTGAACAAAGCGGATGAGCTTAGAGCGTGGATCAGTACTTGGAGATATGATGTGGTGGCCATTACAGAGACTTGGATGGCTCAGGGACAGGAATGGTTACTTCAAGTACCGGGTTTTAGATGCTTCAGAAAGGACAGGGAGGGAGGCAAAACAGGTGTGGGCGTGGCACTATTGATCAGAGATAGTGTCATGGCTGCAGAAAAGGTGAACGCCATGGAGGGGTTGTCTACGGAGTTTCTGTGGGTGGAAGTTAGGAACAGGAAGGGGTCAATAACTTTACTGGGTGTTTTTTATAGGCCGCCCAATAGTAACAGGGATATTGAGGAGCAGATAGGGAAACAGATCCTGGAAAGGTGTAATAATAACAGAGTTGTCGTGATGGGAGATTTTAATTTCCCAAGTATCAATTGGCATCTCCCTACAGTGAAGGGTTTAGATGGGGTGGAGTTTGTTAGGTGTGTTCAGGAAGGTTTTTTGATACAATATGTAGATAAGCTTATAAGACGAGAGGCTGTACTTGATTTGGTATTGGGAAATTAACCTAGTCAGGTGTCAGATCTCTCAGTGGGAGAGCATTTTGGAGATGGTGATCATAATTCTATCTCCTTTACCATAGTATTGGAGAGAGATAGGAACAGACAAGTTAGAAAAACGTTTAATTGGAGTAAGGGGAATTATGAGGCTATTAGGCAGGAACTTGGAAGCATAAATTGGAAACAGATGTTCTCAGGGAAAAATACAGAAGAAATGTAGCAAATGTTCAGGGGATACTTGTGTGGAGTTCTGCATAGGTACATTCCAATGGCACAGGGAAGTTATGGTAGGGTACAGGAACCGTGGTGTACAAAGGTTGTAATAAATCTAGTCAAGAAGAAAAGAAAAGCTTACTAAAGGTTCAGAGAACTAGGTAGTCTTAGAGATCTAGAAGATTACAAGGCTAATAGGAAGGAGTTTAAGAAGGAAATTAGGAAAGCCAGAAGGGGCCATGAGAAGGCCTTGGCGAGCAGGATTAAGGAAAACCCCAAGGCATTTTACAAGTATATTAAGAGCAAGAGGATAAGACGTGAAAGAATAGGATCTATCAAGTGTGACAGTGGGAAAGTGTGTATGGAACTGGAGGAAACAGCAGAGGTACTTAATGAATACTTAAGTGTTCACTACGGAAAAGGATCTTGGTGATTGTAGTGATGACTTGCAGCAGACCGAAAAGCTTGAGCATGTAGATATTAAGAAAGAGGATGTGCTGGAGCTTTTGGAAAGCATCAAGTTGGATAAGTCGCTGGGACAGGATGAGATGTATCCTAGGCTACTGTGGAAGGCAAGGGAGGAGGTTGCTGAGCCTCTGGAAATGATCTTTGCATCGTCAATGGGGACAGGAGAGGTTCTGGAGGATTGGAGGGTTGTGCATGTTGTTCCTTTATTCAAGAAAGGGAGTAGAGATAGCCCAGGAAACTATAGACCAGTGAGTCTTACTTCAGTGGTTGGTAAGTTGATGGAGAAGATCCTGAGAGGCAGGATTTATGAACACTTGGAGAGGTATAATATGATTAGGAGTAGTCAGTATGGCTTTGTCAAGGGCAGATCATGCCTTACAAACCTGATTGAATTTTTTGAGGATGTGACTAAACATATTGATGAAGGAAGAGCAGTAGATGTAGTGTATATGGATTTCATCAAGGCATTTAATAAGGTATCCCATGCAAGGATTATTGAGAAAGTAAGGAGGCATGAGATCCAAGGGGACATTGCTTTGTGGATCCAGAACTGGCTTGCCAACAGAAGGCAAAGAGTGGTTGTAGGCGGGTCATATTCTGCATGGAGTTCGGTCACTAGTGGAGTGCCTCAGGGATCTGTTCTGGGACCCTTACTCTTCGTGATTTTTATAAATAAGCTGGATGAAGAAATGGAGGGTTAGAAAATTTGCTGATGACACGAAGGTTGGATGTGTTGCGGATAGTGTGGAGGGCTTTCAGAGGTTACAGCGATTGACATTGATAGGATGCAAAACTGGGCTGAGAAGTGTCAGATGGAGTTCAACCCAGATGAGTGTGAAGTGGTTCATTTTGGTAGGTCAAATATGATGGCAGAATATAGTATTGATGGTAAGACTCTTGGCAGTGTGGAGGATCAGAGGGATCTTGGGGTCCGAGTCCATAGGACGCTCAAAGCGGCTGCGCGGGTTGGCTGTGTGGTTAAGAAGGCATACAGTGTATTGGCCTTCATCAATCATGGAATTGAATTTAGGAGCCAAGAGGTAATGTTGCAGCTATATAGGACAATGATCAGACCCCACTTGGAGTACTGTGCTTAGTTCGGCTTGCCTCTCTACAGGAAGGATATGGAAGCCATAGAAAGGGTGCACAGGAGATTTACAAGGATCTTGCCTGGATTGGAGAGCGTGCCTTATGAGAATAGGTTGAGTGAACTCGGCCTTTTCTCCTTGGAGTAACGGAGCATGAGAGGTGACCTGATAGGGGTCTATAAGATGATGAGAGGCACTGATCGTGTAGATAGTCAGAGGCTTTATCCCAGGGCTGAAATGGTTGCCACAAGTGGACACAGGTTTAAGGTGCTGGCGTTTAGCTGCAGAGGAGATACCAGGGGTAAGTTTTTTACTCAGAGAATGGTGAGTGCATGGAATGGGCTGCTGGCAATGGTGGCGAAGGCGGATACGATAGGGTCTTTTAAGAGACTTTTGGATAGGTACTTGGAGCTTAGAAAAATAGAGGGCTATAGGTAAGCCTAGTAATCTCTAAGGTAGAGGCATGTTCGGCCCAACTTCGTGGGCCGAAAGGCTTGTATTGTGCTGTAGGTTTTCTATGTTTCTATATTTGGAAATGTAGTAAGTATCCACTAATGGGCTGAACTGAACAGAAATGGCTAGCTTCCAGGTTGAACAGATGTAGCAGTAGCTTCGGTACAAACTAATTGCTTTACTACTATTCAAATAGAAAAATAATACTTTGGAGTCACAATGGATTTACTTTATGTTGGCTGAGTTATCAATTAGAGGTGAAACTGGTTGTGAAATTGCAGCCACGGTTTGTTTTTCTATCTGATAATATAAAAGGATATTAAATTCTGCCAGCAAGTAAGAGAATTGGTAGAATCGGCACTTACTGAAAGTACCACTCCTCAGAAATAAGTTGATTTAATTTCAGAATCAGGTTTATTATTGCATACTTTATACTTTATTGTCACCAAACAAGCGTGCAATCATCACAGCGATAATTGATTCTGCGCTTCGCACTCCCTGGAGTACAAATTGGCAGTAAATAGTAAAAATTTAAATTATAAATCGTAAATAGAAAATAGAAAAGGGAACATAAGGCAGTGCAAAAAACCAAGAGGCAGGTCTGGATATTTAGAGGGTATGGCCCGGATCCAGGTCAGGATCCATTCAGCAGTCTTATCGCAGTTGGAAAGAACATAGAATAGTACAGCACAGTACAGACCCTTTGGCCCACAATGTTGTTCTGACCCTCAAACACTGCCTCCTATATAACCCCCCACCTTAAATTCCTGTTCTCAAATCTGGCCATATGGGTCTTCAAGCTCCTGAGCCTTCTCCTGGAGGGAAGAGGGACGAAAAGTGTGTTGGCTTGGTGGGTCGTGTCCTTGATTATCCTGGCAGCACTGCTCTGACAACGTGTGGTGTAAAGTGAGTCCAAGGATGGAAGATTGGTTTGTGTGATGTGCTGGGCTGTGTTCACGATCTTCTGCAGCTTCTTCCGGTCTTGGACAGGACAACTTCCATACCAGGTTGTGATGCACCCTAGAAGAATGCATTCTACGGTGCATCTATTAAAAATGAGTGAGGGTTTTAGGGGACAGGTCAAATTTCTTTAGCTTTTTCAGGAAGTAAAGGTGCTGGTGGACCTTCTTGGCAGTGGACTCTGCTTGGTTGGACCAAGTCAGGTCATTTGTGATATTGACCTCGAGGAACTTAAAGCTTTTGACCTGTTCCACTTGCGCACCACCAATGTAAATGGGGTTGTGCGGTCCACTACTCCTTCTGAAGTCAACAACCAATTCCTTCGTCTTGCTGACGTTGAGGGATAGGTTATTGTCTTCGCACCATGCCACCATCTATTACTGACATGTATTTTGAAATTTGTTTTGTGGCAGCAGTGTAAGACAAAATTTACTGAAAGTTACAATAAATGGTGCAAAAGAGGAATAGCAAAGTTATGTTCATGGACCATTCAGAAGTCTGATAATGAAGGGGGAAGAAGCTGTTTTTAAAACATTGAATCGGGGTCTTCAGTCTCCTGTACTTCTTCCCTGGTGGTAGTAAAAAGAAAATATAATGGTTGTTAAGGGTCCTTAATGGTGGATGCTATCCAGAAGAATCACCTTGTGAAGATGTCCTTTATGAATGGAGCAGACGGCATCTACAACCCTCTGACAGCGTCTTTCAGTCCTCCTATACCAGGCTGGAGGCAGTGAGGCAGAATACGTTCCACTGTATATCTGAAATGTACTAGTTTTTGACATATTAAATCTCCTCAAACTCCTAATGGAAGCTACCAGAATGAACAACGTATGTTTAAGCCATTTCAAACAATTTGACCATTTTGCACTAAGGTGGAAACAATTACATTCTGACAACTGGCAGGATGTTCTATAGTCTCTCCAGGATTATTCTTGTTTCTCTTCTTGAATATTGGAACAACAATTAGCTACTCACCAGTCCTCTGAAATATTGCCTGTGGTTAGAGAGGACAAAGATATATTGATCAAGGAAAATAAACAACCCTCAGGCAGAGAATATGTGGACTGGAGCTAAGGGAGGTTTGGTAAGTGAGAAGTGGCCATGAGAAAAGTTACTGGGGTAAGAGAATGAGAAATACCTCCCTCTTTTTCTGGAAATTTGAAGCATAAGTTAACATATTCTTGACATGTAGCAGATAGATGGCAGTATGGGTTTGGGAACCATGCTGATCAATATATCAAAAAGTCCAAGTTTAGTCAGTCTCCATAAAGCTAATACTCTCCAATGTGGTTCCTATTGAACCTTTCCTGCACCCTCTCCACATTCTTCCTGTAGTTTAAAAACTAGAACTACACACAATATTCCATATGATTTCACTTTTTTAAAAAAAATACAGCTGCAACAAAACCCCATAAAATCAGATGTTGAATCAATAAGCCCAATATGGCCAGACTGATATAGTAGTTGCAGAGTGTCGCACTGCTAGTTCAGTGAGGTTTCTGTCAATGATGACTTTCAGGAATTTACTGCTGGAGAATTTGATAACTGTAATTCCTTTGAGTGTTAAGTAGAAGTGGTTGGGCAGTCACCAATTGATCATTGGCCAGGGATGTATCTGGCTTGTATGTTATTTGCTACATAATCATTGAACACTTTTTAGATCATTAGGACATGGGCTTAATTACCGAAAAATTTGTTATAGAACTGAAAAATGTGGAATCACCAACAAATACTAACACTTCATACCCAAGTGATAGAGAGAAAGGAGGTAGGTAAGCCAATGGGTACTTGAATGTTATTCCACTCAAAATATTATCCTCAGGAATTCATGTGACTGATTCTGATATCCAAGAATCTCAATCACCTTCCTTTATCTACGCTAATCCAACTAGTGGAAAGTTTTCCCCATAATACCTTAAGACATAAATTCTAATAGGGATGTTTGAAGCTTTATGTGGTTGAATACTGCCCGGGCTCCAAGAGCAGTCATTTTCGCCTTACTCCTGGAATTCAATATGATTTGACCAAATTGTAATAGGGTCTGGTGCATTTGAAGCCAAGCTAGGCAAATAAAAACTAAAATTGTTAGAATAACTGATCACTATGGAAAGAGAAATAGAGTTAAAATTCTTCAGGTCAAAGACTATTTAGAGCATCAACAAGCATGCTTCTTGTTATTAAATGGCACTTAGAGAGGCATTATCCATAACTCTTACCAGTTGTCCATCATTTAAGTGATGTAACTGAAGTAGCATAAATTGCCTGCAATTGAATTCCATTACATCTTGTGAATAGGACATATCTAGGACATTTTTAATATTACGAGATAAATGCTAGGGACAATGTGTTTCAAGAAACAGTTCATTTTGGAGTCCAAGACTTCACCATTATAGCCACTATGATACCAGGACTCGGGGCCTTTACTTCACCATTATAGCCAGTATGATACCAGGACTCAGGGCCTTTACATCACTGTTATAGCCAGTATGATACCGGGAGTCAAGGCCTTTACTTCACTGTTATAGCCAGTATGATACTGGGACTTGGGGCCTTTACATCACCGTTATAGCCAGTATGATACCGGGACTCGGGGCCTTTACATCACCGTTATAGCCAGTATGATATCGGGACTCGGGGCCTTTACCGTGCTGAGACTACTTACCCTGTTTTAGATATCATGTTTGTGAATTAAGCTGGTCAAAGATCAACTTCTCCAAAAGTTGGCTGTAACATTCTCTATTGGCTATGAGTATTTACAACTGGATGATCAAGGATGACAGAGAAACACACACAAGCTGCTGGAGGGACTCAGCAGGCCAGGCGGCATCCATGGAAAAGGGTCTCGGCCCAAAACGTTGACTGATGCTGCCTGGCCTGCTGAGTTCCTCCAGGTGTATGTATGTGTGTGTGTTGCCTGGATTTCCAGCATTTGCAGATTTTCTCTTGTTTGTGCTGGGAGAACAGAGTTGTGACCTCAACTGTTAATTCGAATCGTTTATTTTGGAATCCCATTTCTGATTTCACTAGTGCTTATCCTCACAGGGCTCCATTAGGTTCATAGGTACATTTAATGTCAGAGAAATGTATTGAGCATTTCAATTCCATGTCTCACAGATGCAAAAAGGCTCCAAGCCAGAACTTCCTCACAATCTCCTTTAGCAAAACTATCAGCATGTTCACCTCTTCCCTTTGCCGTTGTTTATGTCATTTCCCCTATTAATGCAACACAACTAAATTAAGAAGAGTAGAATAGCAATACAAAATACTGACAAATCCAAATAGGCTTCATCAGCCCATACTGATGGTGGAATTCAGGAGTATGATACAAAAGATTCAGAGAAAACAGTTCAAAGACTGCTAAAAATAAAGATAAACTATTGTCCTAGTTTGTATTCTAAAACCTAATAGAGATCTTTTAGTTAGTAAAGACATCTAGAAAAATGTAAATATGTTCATGGTGGAATAAGATTAAGTAGAGTGTGCATTTTTTTTGAATCGGGTGTGACTCTCACAGAGCCATACAAGCTAGAAAGGGAACGCAAACACGAGGAATTCTGCAGATGCTGGAAATTCAAGCAACACACATCAAAGTTGCTGGTGAACACAGCAGGCCAGGCAGCATCTCTAGGAAGAGGTACAGTCGACGTTTCAGGCCGAGACCCTTCGTCAGGACTAACTGAAAGAAGAGCTAGTAAGGGATTTGAAAGTGGGAGGGGGAGGGGGAGATTCAAAATGATAGGAGAAGACAGGAGGGGGAGGGATGGAGCCAAGAGCTGGACAGGTGATTGGCAAAGGGGATATGAGAGGATCATGGGACAGGTGGCCCAGGGAGAAAGAAAGGGGGGGAGGTCCCAGAGGATGAGCAAGGGGTATAGTCAGAGGGACAGAGGGAGAAAAAGGAGAGAGAAAAAAAAGTGTGTATATATAAATAAATAATGGATGGGGTACGAGGGGGAGATGGGGCATTAGCGGAAGTTTGAGAAGTCAATGTTCATGCCATCAGGTTGGAGGCTACCCAGATGGAATATCAGGTGTTGTTCCTCCAACCTGAGTATGGCTTCATCTTTACAGTAGAGGAGGCCGTGGATAGACATATCAGAATGGGAATGGGATGGGGAATTAAAATGTGTGGCCACTGGGAGATCCTGCTTTCTCTGGCAGACAGAGCGTAGGTGTTCAGCGAAACGATCTCCAAGTCTGCGTGAGGACTCACCAATATATAGGAGGCCACATCGGGAGCACCAGACGCAGTATATCACCCCAGCCGACTCACAGGTGAAGTGTCGCCTCACCTGGAAGGACTGTCTGGGACCCTGAATGGTGGTAAGGGAGGAAGTGTAAGGGCACGTGTAGCACTTGTTCTGTTTACAAGGATAATTGCCAGGAGGGAGATCGGTGGGGAGGGATGGGGGGGGGCGAATTGACAAGGGAGTCGCGTAGGGAGCGATCCCTGCGGAAAGCAGAGTGGGGGGGAGGGAAAGATGTGCTTAGTGGTGGGATCCCGTTGGAGGTGGCGCATCTGCTCTCTCTCCATCCTCCTGTCACCCCACTAGGAATAGGGTTCCCCTTGTCCTCACCTACCATCCCACCAGCCTCTGGGTCCAACATAGTATTCTCTGTAACTTCCGCCTCCTCCAACGGAATCCCACCACTAAGCACATCTTTCCCTCCCCCCCCCCCGGCTTTCCGCAGGGATCGCTCCCTACGCGACTCCCTTGTCCATTCGTAACCCCCTATCCCTCCCCACTGATCTCCCTCCTGGCACTTATACTTGTAAGCAGAACAAGTGCTACACATGCGCTTACACTTCCTCCCTTACCACCACTCAGGGCCCCAGACAGTCCTTCCAGGTGAGGCGGCGCTTCACCTGTGAGTCGGCTGGTGTGATATACTGTGTCTGGTGCTCCCGATGTGGCCTTCTATATATTGGCGAGACTCGACGCAGGCTGGGAGATCATTTTGCTGAACACCTACCCTCTGTCTGCCAGAGAAAGCAGGATCTCCCAGTGGTCACATTTTAATTCCACGTCCCATTTCCATTCTGATTTGTCTATCCACGGCCTCCTCTACTGTAAAGATGAAGCCACACTCAGGTTGGAGGAACAACACCTTATATTCCGTCTGGGTAGCCTCCAACCTGAAGGCATGAACATCGACTTCTCAAACTTCCGCTAATGCCCCACCTCCTCCTTGTACCCCATCCGTTATTTATTTATATACACACATTCTTTTTCTCTCTCTCCTTTTCTCCCTCTGTCTCTCTCACTATATCCCTTGCCCATCCTCTGGGTCCCCCCCCCACCCTTTCTTTCTCCCTGGGCCTCCTGTCCCATGATCCTCTCATATCCCTTTTGCCAATCACTTGTCCAGCTCTTGGCTCCATCCCTCCCCCTCCTGTCTTCTCCTATCATTTTGGATCTCCCCTTACCCCTCCCACTTTAAAATCTCTTATTAGCTCTTCCTTCAGTTAGTCCTGACGAAGGGTCTCGGCCTGCAACGTTGACTGTACCTCTTCCTAGAGATGCTGCTTGGCCTGCTGCGTTCACAAGCTAGAAAGGTGGTACCATTACTGCTTGTAGGATTCTTCAGAGGATGGATAATGGAGGTCCTGATCAGATGTCTGTTCTTATTGAAAGGACAATTATGAAAGAGAATAAATTTGAAACTAATCTGAAGAAATATTCCAGTGAGTGAGTAGTCAATCTATGGAACCTATCTCGAGGGAGTTTATAAAAGCAATTAGTATTGATTAATTGAAAATGAAACAAGATGGATTTCTTTTAGAAGCTAGCATGTTGTAATGTACGAGGAATCTGAGACATGGCAAGGGATAATTGGGTTTTGCTTGAGATAATGAAGTGACTTTGGTTACAATTTTCACTGCCAGTAGGGATTCTTCACATGTTTATTAAAAACTATATGAAGGGGATAGGCGAGTGTTGTCACTGCTAACCATGCTGTTGCTTGGCTGCTATTTGTAAAAGGCTAGGATTACTTAAAGATAGCTTGCACTTAATTCAAGGGAAGGACATGGTAGCCAGCATGGCATGAGCCTTGGAAATTTTTACAGGTGTTCTGTGGAGAGCATTCTCACTGGTTGCATTACTCTGACATGGAGACTCTCAGTGCACAGGATCATAAGAGGCTGCGGAAGTTTGTAGACTCAACCAGCCCCATCACATGTACAGGCCTGCCCACCAATGACATCTTCATAAACCAATGCCTCAAGAAGATGGCATCTGTGATTTAAGGATCCTCACATGCCCTCGTCTCATACTTTCCATCAGTAAGCTGGTACAGGAGTCTGAAGATGCACTAAATGATTTAGGAATTGCTATTTCCTCTTCGCCAAATTTCTGAATAGTCCATGAACCTATGAGTCCTTTGGCCAAAGCTGACTTGTGTAATAAAAAGACAATCAATTCTCCCTGATGCTGGATACATTTCTTAACGAGCTGAAGCTCAGGTGGTTCATCCCTTAGCCATCGTGGGCTGGGATGCACTCCATGTACAGTGGGTAATCATGACTGGCATGATTACCAGACACACCAACACTGTAGAATGAGATGCAGCAACTGAGCAGGTTTAATGACTTCACGTGTAGTGAATACATCTTCAAAATGCAATATTCTACCAACAGCTATTTAATTTCAAATATTGCTTAAAACATCACACCTCTATCAATCTGAAGTTATTCCTAAAATTCCATATCAATTTTACAGAATTAGCATTATTTCTTACCTTAATTCCATATATTAAATCTTGCACACATGGACAAATACTTCACCATAACAGCTTTGTTACCGTACAAAAAAATGAATTGAACAACACCGAAGGAACATTTTCTTTTCTCTGGCAGAAAATGTGTAAAATGAGAGGAATTAATCAGCAAGGGGAAGAATGCACTTGCATGTTCATATTCCAGGAAGGAGATGATGTGGTGACCTTGTTTCTATAAAACTTTAACCAGTAACAGATGGAGATAATGGCAATCCAACTCCAATGTTTTTCCAGCACAACTCTTCCAGCATAAGAGCTGCAAATAAAACAAAGACACCGTCCTTTCTATCCTAATCTCACTTTTCCGTACCCACCCTCCCACCCCCCCAATCAGAGAGGAAAGTTCGATTAGGCCAGGCTGTGAGGGATAAAACAAAAATGGAAATAAAGGCCACTGACAGTCAATTTCAGTCAGCCTTCATTTTCTCAGTCATCTCAAGGGGATTTGTTTTTTTTTCCCCATTCTTAATTTATAACTCACCTCAAGATGTGACCATTACAGCAAAGGACCCAGTAGGAAATTACATAATAGATGACCATAAGATTTAAGATGGTAACTATAGAATTCTGAAGGAACCTGGGATCTCAAGGTCACAGGAGTCTTCAGAATTTGACGAAATTCATTTTGTGTCCACGTATTGCACTTACTTTAAAAATGCTCATTTACAGTACATGATTCGCTGGCAGAACCAGAATTTGCTACTAACCCCCAAATGCCTTTGAGAAAGTATTGTGGTTATTACACAATGCCTGTACCCATTTGGAAGGAATTCCAACACTTTCTCTGGGAACAAAGCTTGTAGCACTCCTATAATCCAGAATAATGAATGACTTGGAGATGAATGCCGCAGATGGAAGTGACAGTACTCCCACATGCATGCTGCTTTCTAGCAGGCAAAGGGCATGAATTTGGCAAGTGCTTTGAAAAATGCTGAGGCAATTTGCTGCAGTAGATTCTATAATTGACATATCTGGCTGGAATCGTAGGTAGCAGATGAGCTACAAATCATAATTCCCTGCTTTCTCTAAGATATTATTGACATTAGAGTGCTAGAGCTGTGCTTATCTCAGAGTAGTAGTACTTCTTCACACTCATTTGTACTGAGCTAGAAGCTTTCTACTGAGCACGAGAGATGCAAACTTCACTTCTGACTTTGTAGCACAAGTCTGAATGTGGCCCAGGACTGTTGCATGCAGGTATGCATAGCTTCATTATAAGAAGCTGCAAATCAAACTGAACATCGATCAGCAAAAATCGATGGTTCCAATGTTATGACTAATGAAATGTCATTGTTAGAGCAGCAGAAGACAGCTGGGGCGAATTTATTGCCCTGAGGAAGACTTGTCACTTTAAGCTGAAGGTGTTATTTATTTATTGAGATACAGCCGGAAGAGGCCCTCCCAGCCCTTCATGCCACATTGCCCAGCAACCCCCAATTTAACCCTTGCCTAATCACGGGACAATTTACAATGACCAATTAACCTACCAACCAGTGTGTTTTTGGACTGTGGCTGTAGACTGAAGCACCAGGAGGAAAATCACAATGACTATGGGGTGAGCCATTTGTGTTTGAGCCTGTAAAACCAATGCCTAATATGGGACAGTCAGCATAGCTTCGTGTGGAGCAATTCATGAATTACTAGCTTGAATTTTAAGGAAGTGACAAAGGTAGAGCTGTGGATATTGGCTACATGGATTTTAGTCAGGCGTTTGATAAGGTTTCTCATGAGAGACTCATCCAGAAGATTAAGATGTATGGGATTAACAGTGAATTGGCCATTTGGATTGAGTATTAGCTTGTCCACAGAGGTAATGGTCAATGGGACTAACTCTGGTGGGAGTTTCATGGCTTGTGGGGACAGCTCGCAAGTGCTGTTACACTTCCAGTGCCAATGTGGCATACCCCATACCCACATTTCACTACCTGTATGTCTCTGGCATGTTGGAGGAAACCGGAGCACTGAGAGGAAACCCACAAAGTCATCTGGCAAGCATACGAACTGCTTACAGACAGCGATGGGAGTGATTACCAGATCCATAAAGTAATAATGCTGACCCCTACTGTGCCAGACCCAGAATGCACTTTAATGGAAAGACCCTAAACAGTGTTGATGTACAGAGTTATCTTGGAGTCTAAGTCCATCATTTCTTGAAAGCGGCTACAGGGTTTAATAGGGTGGTAAAGAAGGTAGTTGGCATGCTTGCCCTTTAGTTCAAGAGTCAGGAAGTTATGTTGCAGCTTTATAAAATATAACCCTGCATCTGGAGTATTGCATTCATTTCTGGTCACCCCATTTATACGCAGGGTGTTGAGGCTTTGGAGAAGGTGCAGAAGATGATAATCAGTTTGCTGATTGGATTTGAGTGCATGTGCTATAAGGGGAGTGTAGACAAGAGTTGTTTTCTGTGGGGCGGAGGAGGCTGAAGACAGATCTCATAGAGATTTATAACATTATGAGGGGCGTAGATAGCCAATATCTGTAACCCGGGGTCGTAATACCTAATACCAGTGGGTTGCATTTTAGGTGAGAGGGGTAAGTTGAAAGGAGATGTGCGGGACAATATTTTCACACACAGTTGTGGCCACTTGAAATATGCTGCCTGGGGTGATATGCACTGGAGGTGTTCAAAACGTTCTTGGGCACATTTATGTGCAGGAAACAGAAGGATACGGGCATTATATGGTATATGCAGAAGGAATTAGTTCAGCACAATGCTGTGGACTGTAGAGACGGTTCCTGTACTGTATTATTCTATGTTTACTTTTGTCCTGCAGGCTATGTAAAATTATACAATAAGTTTATTACATGAAGTAGTTATGTGATTACTGAGAGACTTGGTGGTCTTGACATGCTTTATAGGGAGGCACAATTACAAACTTTACATGCTGTCATTAATAAAATTTGATTATGATAGAAATTTATTTCTCACAATGGAAATCCTTTTAGAATTCCCATTAGCTACATTATAGATGTTTTTGTTTTGCCTCTGTTGGCATTCACTGTGCTTCAAATAAAATGGGTACTTTTTACTTGAAGTGAAGTGTTTATATGTTTCAACATTAATGATCAATTAAGCATAAAATATTTATGAAATTTATTCTTATCAGGAAGGAGGGCTTTTACAGTTTGACTTTATTTGCTTCTGTAACACAACATGATTCATTAGCAAGTCATTGAACTGGTTGGCACAGATCAAGGAGTGAGGTCATTTGTATCAATACAACCACTCTTGTGATTGACATACTAGAGGATAAAGTGATGGATATGGTTTTCACCAGTAACTGGGCTGATGCTGTGAGTTGGATCTTTGGATGATCTATTTTGTAATCCATTTAAGTGATTCCTCTACAGGTAAGAACTTTTGATAGTTGGCTAACATTTGGATATGAATTCATAAGTCAAAATGTACACAGTAGAGATAGAATGAACTCTGTTATTAGTAATCATATATAAAGCAAAATTACCAATCTTTCAGACTGGAATATATAATTGAGGGGAAACCCCTTGGTTATTATCATTCCAAGATGAATAATGAAGTTAATAATCATAATAGTAAAATTACTGTTCTATGTTCATTGATTTTTAATGTTCAATTAATTATTTAATATTTCTTGAATAGTCTTTAGTCTGATTCTGTTATTTTTAGAAGATTGAACCTCCTAGCATACTCCAGTAAGACGGAATGTTAATTCTATTCTTGGTAAAGATATTGAGTGTTTAGAAGGACCTTTGGTGGGATGGTACAAATTATAATTTGATATTGTATTATAAAAATGAAGTATGGTTTTTTAAAAGCCATATGCAAGCCAAGAGGATGGATGAATTAGCCACGTGCGAACATTTTCATACCCACTCATGAATACAGAAAATAGGTGAAATAAAGCCATGTGGCTCCGTGAAACTGTTTTATCATTCAAAAATACAATTAATTATCTAGCAGAATAACAAATAATTTTACGAGTCTATTTGTAGGTGGAGTATAAATCTGTGCTATTTCATATTATACTTGCTTCATTGACTGCATCCATATTTACAAATTGATGTGTGGCTTAGGGAAAACATCACATGAACAGTAGGCAGGATGTAGAGCAAGATCCCTGTGTGTTTTTTTAAAACTCTGTCCTGAGATCTAGAGGTAAAAGATGGGGGGAGAAGTGGCCCTTGGTATAGAGGGCAGAAATGTTACAGAAGGTAAATAACAAGGGCATTAGAGGAATTAGCCAAGGATATGACTGCAGTATCCCTAGACTGTGATCATGGTGACACAAGAAGTGTAATGACCACACATATGGAACTCTTCAGGGATATGGTGTGCTTACTCCTCTGCCTTCAGCCTCCATTAATTAGGAGGCCTCGTCCAGGGTCCTCTCCTCTGACTCATCTTACTGGAGGCTTATTACTAAAGCCCCTTTTTCTTTTGAGGCTTTATTTCAATAATGAGCAGAAATTTCTTTAGTAATGACCTAACTAAGCCCAAAGAGCTGTCATTTTGAACCAGTGACCAATAAGCCAGCAAGTATTAAAGGACTCTTTCCTGAAGTGTAGGTATAGGATTGCTTCCTGCCACAATTTTTAATCTATTCTACTATGTGAAGCGTGGACTGAGTTGCAGGAATATGGCCCAGTATGGTTGGACGAGCATCCACTGTTGCAGGAGGACTGGTGGCGTTGCTTCATATTGTTCTTTTTGGCTGTGTGTATCTGATGTGGACAGAATTGCATGATTGAATGTCTCAACCTGCATGTAGTGAGTTATCGTGTATCACATGCAAAATGCGTAAAGAGGCACTTATGGTTCAAAAATCTTACAATCTACTTTTTGATTATTTTTGTTTACTATCACTCACAGACATTTGGCATTTAAAACAAAATCCTGAATCAAACCCTTTAAACAAGGCAATTTTTCCTCAGAAGATGATTCTTTGAAATGACAACTCTTAATTTCACTCTTACTCAGCCATACAAAATGATGCCAATTTTTTTAAATTGTCTTTCAGAGAGGTTATGCCTCATTCTTGGACACAATAGAGAACATGCAACCATTCCCCAATCTCATTCATTGGAAAGCAGCTTCATTCCTTTCTAGTGATGATCACTTGTGTACCAATGATGAGGCCATCTCTGACCACCTCTCAATATTTTTCATTATTGGTTCCAAGCTTACATTCTTCTGTATCTGCCTTTGGTGCAAACATTCTGATTCGCTTGCCTTGCATTTCAAAATCCTAGCCATCTCGTCTTTGGCTTCAAATTCACTACAGCATTTTGTTGTTGCTGGCCTGCTCTGCTGCCTTTGCCTTGGAACGTAATACCTTCTCACCCTGGCTTTTCTTCCTGGTATCACTTGCATTTCCCTCCCATTAAGACGAGTGTGTCAAACTAAAAACATATATGACACATACTGTGGACATTAAACATCAAACTGCACAGTCACAGTAAAAAGAGTCCTACGGCCACGAACGCACATCAAAGTTGCTGGTGAACACAACAGGCCAGGCAGCATCTCCAGGAAGAGGTACAGTTGACGTTTTGGGCCGAGACCCTTCGTCAGGACTCACTGAAGGAAGAGCTAGTAAGAGATTTGAAAGTGGGAGGGGGAGGGGGAGATCCAAAATGATGGGAGAAGACAGGAGGGGTAGGGATGGAGCCAAGAGCTGGACAGGTGATTGGCAAGAGGGATATGAGAGGATCATGGGACAGGAGGCCCAGGGAGAAGGAAAATCTGGACTATTCCTCTTCTCACCCTGTCTCTTGCAAAAATGCCATCTCCTTCTCGCAATTCCTCCGTCTCCACCACATCTGCTCTCAGGATGAGGCTTTTCATTCCAGGATGAGGGAGATGTCTTCCTTTTTTAAAGAAAGGAGCTTCCCTTCCTCCACCATCAGTTCTGCTCTCAAACGCATCTCCCCCATTTCACGCACATCTGCTCTCACTCCATCCTCCCGCCACCCCACTAGGAATAGGATTCCCCTGGTCCTTACCTACCACCCCACCAGCCTCCGGGTCCAACATATTATTCTCTGTAACTTCCTCCACCTCCAACGGGATCCCACCACTAAGCACATCTTTCCCTCCCTCCCCCGCCCCGCTTTCCGCAAGGATCGCTCCCTACACGACTCCCTTGTCCATTCGTCCCCCCCATCCCTCCCCACTGATCTCCCTCCTGGCACTTATCCTTGTAAGCGGAAGAAGTGCTACACATGCCCTTACACTTCCTCCCTTACCATCATTCAGGGCCCCAGACAGGCCTTCCAGGTGAGGCGACACTTCACTTGTGAGTCGGCTGGGGTGATATACTGCGTCCGGTGTTCCCGATGTGGCCTTCTATATATTGGCGAGACCCGATGCAGACTGGGAGATGGTTTCGCTGAACACGTACGCTCTGTCTGCCAGAGAAAGCAGGATCTCCCAGTGGCCACACATTTTAATTCCACATCCCATTCCCTTTCTGATATGTCTATCCACGGCCTCCTCTACTGTAAAGATGAAGCCACACACATGTTGGAGGAACAACACCTTGTATTCCATCTGGGTAGCCTCCAACCTGATGGCATGAACATTGACTTCTCTAATTTCCGCTAATGCCCCACATCCCCCTCGTACCCCATCCGTTATTTATTTATATTCTCTCTCTCTCTCTCTCTCTCTCTCGCTCTCGCTCTCGCTCTCGCTCTCGCTCTCTCTCTTTCTCTCTTTCTCCCCCCCCCCTCTCTCCCTCTGACTATACCCCTTGCCCATCCTCTGGGTTTTTTCCTCCCCTCCCCATTTCCTTCTCTCTGAGCCTCCTGTCCCATGATCCTCTCATATCCCTTTGCCAATCACCTGTCCAGCTCTTGGCTCCATCCCTCCCCCTCCTGTCTTCTCCTATCATTTTGGATCTCCCCCTCCCCCTCCCACTTTCAAATCCCTTACTAGCTCTTCTTTCAGTTAGTCCTGACGAAGGGTCTTGGCCTGAAACGCCGACTGTAGAGATGCTGCCTGGCCTGCTGCGTTCACCAGCAACTCTGATGTGTGTTGCTTGAATTTCCAGCATCTGCAGAATTCCTCGTGCCTACAGCCACGAGCCACGATTGGATCTTGCAGCGTGAGGCCCAAGACTCCTGCACCTTCCCCCAGCAGTTGCAAGTGGGAGATCAGGCAGATGCGCTGAACACCCATTCACCTCCTTCTCTTGTCCTCTCCAATTTCAATTTGCTCGGTGCTTTAATTGGCAGGGCATAATGGAGCCGACTATTGAGTTTTGGTTCCAACATTAGGAAGCACCGGCCGCGCACTCCACTCTCAGCCTCCTCGAATTCCCCAAGAGATAACAAAAGCACCAGATCACTCACAGCCCAAAAATACATCATAAAAAATGGAAGTTACAGGCTGAAATTGCTGACAGTCCATAACTGATACAGTAATCTGTAACTGAGAAGCCAATTCTAATTAAAAATAGCAGTTTTCTGTTCAAACTTACGAACATTGTGGGTGACAGGGCCCATGCTGTGCTCCTTGTGCACAAATAAATGCAAAGCATGCTCGAATCATAAGAGTGAGTGTGTTCTGGGCCCAGTTATAGGCACAACAGTTACTCTGATACATGCTGCTACGTTGGCTAATTTGTAACACTTAAGAGTGACCACACAGCCTTCAGAATAGCTGAACTTTTGCCTCCTCTCTTCTAAACATTAAACACTAACCTTTCTCACTTTACAGGTTAGATCACAAAAATCATTCTGACTGTGCTGCCAAATTTTATATTCTTGCCTTTCCAAGAGCTTCACGGGTGAATCCTTCCCAGGCATGTTTCTTGCAAGCTGAAGAACCGAAGAATGTTTTTTATTAGTGTCAGTGATTTCCTGTTTGTTTTTTTTATTTTTAGGTTGGTTCTAAACTCTTATCTCCTAGTCATCCTTGACCCATCTGCAGACTTTGTCAATGGGTGCTCTCTCTTCCTTTGTTCAATTCACTGAGCTACCACTCCTCTGGTTCTATTCTCATCTTGCAAGCCAGGCAATTATTGCAATGGGTTTACTTCCTGATCCTCCATTATCTCTGAGGTCCCTTGAGCATCAACCAGTGGTTCTCTCCAATTATGTGAAAGCATCACAGCTTCTCTAGAGATTCCCTTTCACCATAAGATTTAGGAGCAGAATTAGGCCATTCAGCTCAGGTATTCGCTCATGGCTGATTTTATTTTCATAGAACTTAGAAATGTACAGCATATTACAGACGCTTTGACCCACAATATTGTGTTAACCACATACTCTAGAAACTGTCTAGAATTTCCCTACCGCATAGTCCTCTATTTTTCTAAGCTCCATGTGCCTATGGAAGAATCTCTTAAAAGACCCTATTGTATCCACCTCTACCACCTTCGCAGGTAGTGCATTCCATGCACCCATCACTGTGTGGAAAAATTTACCCTTGACATCCCCCTTGTACTTACTTCCAAGTACCTTAAAATTATACCCCCTTATGTTAGTTATTTCAGCCCTGGGAAAAAACCTCTGGTTATTCATACAATCAATACCTCTCATCATCTTATACACCTCTATCAGGTCACCTGTCATCCTCCGTCACTCTAAGGAGAAAAGGCCAAGGTCAGTCAACCTATTGTCATAAGGGACGCTCTCCAATCCAGACAATAGCCTTGTAAATCTCCTCTGCACTCATTCTATTGTATCCACCTCCTTCCTTCAGTGAGTTGACCAGAACAGAACACAGTACTCCAAGTGGTGTCTGACCAAGGTCTTGTATAGCTGTAACATTACCACACAGCTCTAGAACTTAATCCCATGGTTGATGAATGGCAATACATCATATGCTTTCTTAACAATTTTGTCAACCTGCGCAGCAGCTTTGAGTGTCCTATGGATACGGACCCCAAGATCTGTCTGATCCTCCACACTGCCAAGAGTTTTACCATTAATATTACATTCTGTCTTCAAATTTGACCTACCCAGATGAACTACTTCACACTTACCTAGCTTCAACTCCATCTGCCACTTCTCAGCCCAGGTCTGCATCCTGCTGTAACCTCTGACAACCCTCCAGGCTATCCACAACACCCACACAACAGGAATTCTGCAGATGCTGGAAATTCAAGCAACACACATCAAAGCTGCTGGTGAACGCAGCAGGCCAGGCAGCATCTGTAGGAAGAGGTGCAGTCGACGTTTCAGGCCGAGTCCTGACGAAGGGTCTCGGCCTGAAACATCGACTGCACCTCTTCCTACAGATGCTGCCTGGCCTGCTGCGTTCACCAGCAACTTTGATGTGTGTTGCTATCCACAACACCCGTAACCTTTGTCATCAGCAAATTTACTAACCCACCCTTCTACGTTTGTACTTCCCATCCAGATCATTTATAAAAATCACAGAGGAGAGGTCCCAGAACAGATCTCTGTGGAACACCACTGGTCACCACCTCCATGCAGAATACAAACCATCTACAATCACCCTTTGCCTTTAGTGGGCAAGCCAATTCTGGATCCACAAAGCAAGGTCTCCTTGAATCCTATGTCTTCTTACTTTCTGAATGAGCCTTCCATGGGGAATCTTATCAAATGCCTTACTGAAATCCATATACAGTACATCCATTGCTCTACCTTCATCAATGAGTTTAGTCACATCCTCAACAGATTTAATCAAGCTCATAAGGCATGACCTGCCTTTGACAAAGCCATGCTGACTATCCCTAATCATATTATGCCTCTCCAAATGCTCATAAATCCTGCCTCTCAGGATCTTCTCCAACAACTTGCCCACCACTGAAGACAGATTCATTGGTCTATCATTTCCTGGGTTATTTCTACTCCCTTTCTTGAACAAAGGAACAACATTTGCAACCTTCCAATCCTTTGGAACCTCTCCCATCCATATTGATGATGCAAAGATCATTGCCAGAAGCTCAGCAATCTCCTCTCTCACTTCCCACAGTCGCCTGGGGTACATCTCATCAGGACCTGGTAACTTATCTAACTTGATGCTTTTCAAGAGCTCCAGCACGTCCTCTTTCTTAATGTTTATATGCTCAAGCATATAACTCTATCAGTTCCTAGTTTCTTGAACCTTTTATAAGCTTTTCTTTTCTTAACTAGATTTTCTGCATCCTTTGTACACCATGGTTCTTTTATCCTACCATCCTTTCCCTGCCGCAATGGAACATACCTATGCAGAACTCCATGTAAGTATTCCCTGAACATTTGCCACATTACTGCTGTGCATTTCCCTGAGAACATCTGCTCCCAATTTATGTTCCCAAGTTTCTGCCTAATAGCATCATATTTCCCTCTACACCAATTAAATGTTTTCCCAAATTGCCTGCTCTTATCCCTCTCCAGTGCTATGGTGAAGGAGATAGTTGTGATCACTACCCCAAAAATGCTTTCGCACTGAGAGATCCGACACCTGACCAGGTCCATTTCCCAATACCAGATCAAGTACAGCCTCTCCTCTAGTTGGCTTATCTACATATTGTGTCAGAAACCTTCCTGAACGCAACTGACAAACTTCACCCCATCTAAACCTCTTGCTCTAAGGAGATGCCAGTCAATATTAGGAAAGTTAAAAATGTCCTATCACAACAACCCTATTATAATTGCACTGCTCCAGAATCTGCCTCCCCCATCTGTTCTTCAATATGCCTGTTACTATTGGGGGTCTATTTATATAAAAAAAAACACCCCATAGAGTTATTGCCCTTTTCCTGTTCCTGACTTCCACCCACAATGACCTAGTAGATAATCCCTCCATGACTTTCTCCTTTTCTGCAGCCATGATACTATCCCTGATTAGCAATGCCACGCCCCCACCTTTTTTTGCTTCCCCCGCTGTCCTTTTTGAAACATCTAAAGCCTGGCACACTCAGCAGCCATTCCTGCCTCTGAGACATTCCAAGTCTCTGTAATGGCCACAACATCATAGTTCCACGTATTGATCCACGATCTAAGTTCATCCGCCTTGTTTATGATACTCCTTGCATTAAAATAGACACATCTCAGACCATCAAGCTGAGTGCATCTTTGCCTGCTTACCCTTCCTCATAAGCTCCCTACAAGCTGCCTCTACTGCCTACCAACTGCCCCATCCTCTGCCTCTTCACTTTGGTTCCCACCCCCTTGCAATTCTAGTTTAAACCCTCCCCAATAGCCTTAGCAAACCTCCCCACCAAGATATTGTTCCCCTCAGATTCAAGTGCAACTGTCCTTTTTGTACAGGTCACACCTGTCCTAGAAGAGGTCCTAAAGATCCAGAAATCTGAAACCCTGCCCCCTGCTTCAATCCTTTAGCCACGCATTTATCTGCCACTTCATTCTTTTCCTAACCTTACTGTCTTTGGCACAAGCAGCAATCCTGAGAATACAAGGTCCTGCTTCTCAGCTTCCTTCCGAACACCTTGTATTCTGCTTTCAGGACTTGCTCTGTTTTTCTACCTATGTCGTTGGTACCAAAATGTACCAGGGCTTCTGGCTGCTCACCCTCCCATTTCAAGTTATTGTGGATACATTCAGAAACATCACAAAGCTTGGCACCTGGGAGGCAAACTACCATCCACTGCCATCTTTTTCATTCCCAATGAATCACCTATCTGTTCCCCTAACTATAGAGTCCCCTGTTACTGCTGCTATCCTCTTCCGTTCCCTACCCTTCTGAGTCACAGGGCCAGACGGTGTCAGAGGCATGGCCACAGGGTTGCTCTTCACTACCTGAAGCTCTCCCTTCCCAGTCACGCACTTATTTTTCTCCTTTGGCCTTGGTGTGACTACTTACTTCTAGCTCCTATCGATCATCTCCCCACTTTCCCTCGAAGGTCATCGAGCTGCAGCTCCGGTTCCCTAACTTGGCCTCTAAGGGGCTGCAGTTCAATGCACCTGGCACATGCTGGAAGTTCCTCTCAACCCTATCTTTCTGCCTTCTCCCATAACCTTTGGCACCATTACTAATCATGAACTTATCAGCCTCCGCTTTAAATATACCTAATGACTTGGTTTCTACAGCCAACTGTGGCAACGAATTTCGGAGATTCACCACCCACTAGCTTAAAAAAAAAAAAAAAAAAAAAAAATCCTCCTCTCTATTTTAAAGAGATGTCCAATGCCAGCTCATCCATTCTTAGATATGGGACCTAAAATTGCTCACAGAACATTTAGAGCAATTTGATCAATTCTTCATAAAGTCTCAGCATTGCATCTGTGCTCCCAAAATGAATGCGAACCTTGCATTTATCTTCCTTACCACCAACTCAACCTTTAAGATAACTTTTAGGGAATCATGCACTAGGGCTCCCAAGTCCTTTTTGCATCTCTGATCTCAAAGTGCTTTCCATTTAGAAAATAGTCTTTGCCTTTATTCCTTCTACCAAAGTGCTTGACCAAGTACTTCCCTGCACTGTATTCCATATGCCATTTCTTTGCCCAACTCCTAATCTGTTCACATTTTTCTGCAAGCTCCTTGCTTCCTCAGCATTATTTTCCCCTCCACCCATCTTTGTATCATTCACAAATTTGGTTACAAAGCTATAACATCAGTCATCCAGACCATTAACATGTAGCATGAAAAGCAGTAGAACTAACAACAACCCCTGCAGAATGCTACTGGTTAGTGCCAGCCAAACAGAAAAGGCCTCCTTTATTCTCCTCGCCACATTTTCTAAAGGAAGATGAGACAA
Source organism: Mobula birostris (assembly GCF_030028105.1). NCBI lineage: Eukaryota > Metazoa > Chordata > Chondrichthyes > Myliobatiformes > Myliobatidae > Mobula > Mobula birostris. The sequence continues at coordinate 60,942,617 of NC_092381.1, read as the reverse complement.
TCGTGACTGACAAGTCAAAGACAGCATAAAGGCAAAAACCAACAGAAGGCAACTAAAACAGGAATAAGGCGAGAAAAGATGAAATATGAAGGCAAGCTAGCCAATAGTATAAAAGTTTTTGAGGAAGTGATGAAGGTAATTGAAAGTAGAGTTGTGGATGATGTCTACATGGATTTTTACTAAGGCTTTTGACAGGGTTCCTCATTGGAAGCTCATAGTGAAGATCAAGATGCATGAGATCCGCAGTGAACTGGCTGTTTGCATCCAGAATTAGCTTTCCCATGGAAGGTAAAAGAAAGGGCATACAATATACCAAAAACTAGTGGAAAGCTGGATGACTAGGAAGCATTTAAAAACTAACAGAAGGCAACTAAGAAAGGAATAAGGAAATAGAGGATGAAATATGAAGTTATACCAGATGCACATATGGGTGAAGAAATGGCAGATGCTGTTTAACCCAGCCAAGTGTGATGTGTTGAAGTGTTGCACCTTGACAGGTCAACAGTCTACTATTAATAGCAAGGCCCTTAACAGTGTTGTTGAGGGAGACAGTTAAGTAAGTGCAGTGAGATCTTGGGGTCCAAGTCCATAGGCCCCTTGAAAGTGGCCACACAGGATGATCCGGTGATAAAGAAGACATGTGGCACGTTGCCATTATTAGTTGAGGAACCGAGTTCAAGAGTCAGGAGGTTGCAACTTTATAAAACTCCTGTTTGGCAGTGTCAAAGGTACTGTGTTGAGTTCTGGTTGCTCCATTATAGGAAGGAGGTTGCAACTTTGGAGAAGGTGCAGAAGTGGTTTATCAGTATGCTGCCTCAATTGGAGAGCATGTGCTAAAAGGAGAGGTTGAACAAACTTGAGCTGATTTCACTGGAGTGGTGGAGCTGAGGGAAGTTTATAAGATTGAGAAGTATAGATGGACAGCTTTATCTTATTCTCCGGGTTTGAAATATCTAATGAGGCGAGAGGGAGAGGTTTCACATTTAAGGTGAGAAGGGAGTAAGTTCAAAGGATATGCGAGAGGCAGGTGTTTTTTTTTCTACAGAGTGGAGTGTTCCAGGAATGTCCCGCCTGGGGTGTTGGAGGAAAATATAATAGAAGCTTTCACAAGGCTCTTAGGCATCTGAATCTGTAGGAAATGGAATAATTTGGACATTTTGAAGGCAAAAGTTGGGCATTTAATTACCAATTAGTTTGGTACAACATTGTGGGCTGATGGGCCTGCCCCTGTGCTGTAGAACTGTTAGTTTTCTTGCATTTTTCATGTAGTTTGACTTCCATATGCTTGCTTAATATTTTAAACAATCACCTATATATGTGTAATTGTTGAACAAAATTTCTGGTAATTTCTAGTATAGTTTATTCTGTACTTTCTAGAAGCTTCTCAGTTTTTCTGCAGCAGGTCTCATGCCACTTGAATCTGGTTATTTTATAGGTTTACTGTCATCACTGGAATGTTGTTATCTCTAGTTAGGGTCAGAGATGAATGAGACTTTTTCTTTGTTTATTCTTTGTTTTTATAACACTTAGTAAAATGGCTGTAACTACTGTGTTTTATGCCTCATCCTTGACTTTCTAAGAACCTCTGATTGGTATCACCAGACCCAATAGCAAGCAGCATCCTTTGTTAGTTTTGTTGACTCTTTAGTTATTCATTGGGTGTAAGAATGATTTGGGTATGAATGGGCTACAAGTTTGATACTAAATTAGAGGGTCTTGTTAGTATAGCAAGTCGCAATGAATTGCAAAAAGATCTTAGTCAATCCCTGACCTCAGACCTCTGCTGTCTTGCGGCTATACTGTTATAAGGATCTATCCCTTAGTAACGATGATCAGAGAGGCACAGAGAGAATTCGTATTTACCGACAAGTAACCTTTATTGTCGCAACTAAAAAGCATGTGGGTTCTCAAGCTAACTAGCTGTGTTCACCCCCACTAGTATTCCCTGACCCTCCATGAACAGAAGAGAAAAGATATTACCCAGAAAAAGAGTCTGCGCTGGCTTGGTGTTCCTTGTGCTTCCGGTCTCCATGTGTATGTGGGGGGGTCCTCCTCATCCACGGTGGTTGTCTCTAGTTTCTGAAGAGTCATTGCTGTTACGTATTTGGAAATCCTGACACTTATGGTGCTCCTCATCAGGTGAACTGATGGATTCTATTCACCTGACCTACCTGGGTCACCACCTTACTGGCTCCAGTCCAGAGCTACAACCAATATTGTTCTATGGCTTCTGCACCACCCCACCCCCCCAACCTCATTCTGCTCTGACTGGTTCAAACTAGTCAAAACGAGGTGACACTGAGTCAAACGAGATTACAGATCACTTCTCTGGTAAGTCTGGCACTTTACAGAGTAAATAGCTACTCATCTGAGAATGGTCTCCGGTTTAGCAGGTCAGTAGTTAAAGCTCCTTGTGTCCACATTCAGTTGCCCTGATTAGATTATCTCAGAGCAAGAATCAATTCAGAGTGCACAAAATGGGGGGTGGGGGGGAGATGGGAACAGACAATTGATTCGTCTGCTTCCTCTGTCCATGTTTCATCTAAATCCACTCATTTGTGAACTGCGGTTCCTCCTGGCCAACAAAATACACTCACAGAGGAGGCTCCGGGAAGTAAGCTCCAAGGGAAAAATCTGGAGCCGGGACCTCTAAGGCAATCTTGTGTTGAGTTCAACGCTGACTGGCAACTCCTGCAAAAAGCTGCTCGTGCCAAACTGTATCGGTCTCTGCCATTCCTCTGGATTCGTCGGCTGTGTAGAGAGGGTGTAGCCTGCCACATGAGCAGCTGGTTGGTCTCCATATCATACTGCCTTGGCTTGCGTATCAAGTAGGCAGCTGGGGCACATCATCCGTGGTTGACGCTGGCGAATGGAGGAGCCTTTTGGTCATTTAGGAAGATGGGCTAAGGAATGGCAAATGGATTTCAATTTGGATCAGTGTGAGGTGAATGCCAGGGCACCGACAAGTGTTTTGAAGCAGAGGGATCCGCAGAGTGCAGGTGCATAGTTCACTGAAAGTGGCCGCATGATTAGACAGGGTGATGAAGAAGGCCCTTATTTGCTGGCCTTCAGTCAGGGCATCATGTTTAGGAAGAGATACATTATGTTACAATTATAAAGGTCATTGGTGAGGCCACACTTTGAGTTGTGTCACCCTTTTCGGTTTTGGTCACCCTTTTGAAGAAAATGTATTGTCAGGCTGGAGAGGGTGCAGAAGAAAATTGAGGCTGTTTCTTGGACTGGAGGGTCGGAGTTGTAGGGGAGTTGGCCATGCTGGATCTTTATTCCATGGAGTTACCTCAAAGTTTAAAAAAAAAACAAAAATCATGAGTGGAGTGGATGAGTGAATGGGCATAGTCTTTCCCCCTCTGCCCCCTCTGTCCCCCCCCTGCAGAGTTGGGGAGTCCAAAACTGAAGGGCACAGATACAGGAAAAGGGGGAAGAAATTTAACAGATCTGAAAGGTAACTTTACACAGTGGGTAGTGAATACTTGGAATGAGTTGCCAGATGAAGTGGTTGAGATGGGTACAATTGCAACATTTTAAGAGGCATTTGGATAGGTCTAAATTCGGCATAGCAATTTTAGAATCACTTCTTCAAATCACTTCCTCAATTGTCATCACATAAATTATTTCTTGCAAGATAATGAAACTTTTTGAGCATCATTGCTGACATTTTCAAATTTTAATTGTTTACTGAAATTTTCCTTCTGAGCCGTAAAAGTTAGTCAACTTGCCAGCAAGACTTTTTTCTTCAGATGAGATGCCTTTGGGAGCTTGAGTGAGTGGGATTGCTGAATATCCATTTTATTTTAGTCTGGTTTTCTGTGTAAATAGTTATTAAAAAAACGGCTAAGGAAATGTGTTTCAGGAAATGGCTGATGCTCATACATGGCATTAATATTGATAGAAACAAAGTTCAAGTGTGCCTGCAATTTCCCAAAATGTGCTTCTTTGGCTTTTTCCACTGGGAATAATCAGATTTTGCTGAATGTAAAACTATAGATACTTAAACTGCAACTAAATTCCTGCAGACAGCTAAGGCGGCAGCCAGCAAGAACTTTTTTTTTGGTTTTGCAATGTATCACTTAATTCTCCTAATGGTAAAAAAGACTTTGCTTTATTCACTTTCTTTTGGGGTGTGAATGTTGCTGGCCAGACAATTTATAGTCATGCTGCAATTACCCTACGTCATTTTCGATTTCTTTCCACAACGGTAAAAAATGAATGCCTAAGCTCATTCTAATGCAGAAAGCAGTATTCAAGACAATATTTATAAGGATTTGAAGCACTAGTTGGATTAAGGGGAATTAATTTTACAGTGTTGGAAATCGTATAATTTCAGGGAAAAGAGTAGCACGAAAATACAGACTAAATTTCTCAAATCTCATTGCAAATAAATGGACAAAAAAAATTACTGCCCTCTCATTTAATTATTAAATATAAAGTTAAACCTAATATTTTTCTGTGGGGGATGTCTGTTGTTCTGTCTGACATTGCTCAAGATAATCCACTCACATGAAATGTGAACAGATCTTGAAAGATTAAATCAGCAAAATAGTAGCTGCTCGACCAGAGAATTTGAACTGTGTTGGATTTTCAGGATTGTAGATTGTTTACTAAAATTTGGTGTAGGTACTTTTTTTTGTAAGAAGTGTGGAATATACTCTGCTATTTCACCTTCCTGAAGTGCTGTGTTAATGTGCCATTCATAATCACTGTATACTGAGAACAGCTGAATAATATTACATCTTGTAAATCTGTTAAGTACCTCAGATCTTTTATAGGCAATCAAACCGAACTATCATTGAAAAGGTGATGGTGAGCCAGATTCCAGAGATTGCTTGGTGTTGTTTGGTAGGGTGTTTCGAGGTATAGACAGACTAAAGCAATGTGTTAGATTTGATGTTGGGTAACATGAAAGTGAGCATGCAGCCTTATCCTGCTGCATGATTTTAATCATACTTGGTGTTGCCCTAGCACTGAAGTAGGATTGGTATTCCAGGATGATAACAATAGGGCTAGGCAGGGCCATTTGATTGCAGGTTTGAAGGAAGGCATTTCAGCTAAAGTTTAGAACTGGGAAATTTCTGCAGGACAACTCTCTTAATTGAGTTTCAGTCTCCAAATGATTGAGATGTATCACTATGGACTGTATGTTGTTTTAAAGTAGTGTTTTTACAAGTATCCGATAAGATCAGCATTTATTAAACTAGTGAAAAGTAATAGGATGAAATATGGGGGGGGGGGGAAGCAAGAGACAATTCAGAGGGGTACTTTCAGGTAGACATAGACCAGACCAGAAGAAAATGGCAGATTTCCTTCCCCGATGGCCTTGTTGAACTGGATGGGTTCTTACAATAATTCGGTTGTTTCTGATGTCTTCATTGCTAACACTAGTTACTCCTGATTCCATGTTATGAGCTGAATTTAAATTTCACAGTTATCGTGCTGTGATTGGTATTCTGATTTCTGGTTGTTCAGGTTTCTGGATTACAATTGGAGTAAGTAATTTCACCACCACCAGCATACTGATCTTCAGTAAGAAGATTGGATTTTGTCTCTGTGAGGATTGTGTAGTGATTACTCTTATCAAAACTGTCAGGGACATGTGCAAATGACATTAGTGTGGGCAGGGTAACTTCCTTTGTATTGATGTATTTGCCAAATGCAACTGAATTTGTTCAGCTTGGTGGTGCTACGTCCGCTGCTAAACGATTCTTGGTAAGAAACTTTGAAGTCTCCAACCTAGAGTGCATTCTACATCAAATTTCAAATTAACATTTATAATCAGAGTACATACGTGTCACCACATACAGCTCTGAGATTTTTTTCCTGTGGGCATACTTAATAAATCTATAGAACAGTGTCTGTAAACAGGATCAATGGAACTCAAACTGTGCAAATGCAAATATAAATAAATCACAGATAAAGAGTCCTTAAAGTGAGATTATTGGTTGTGGGAACACCAAAAATAGAATGTGTAGCTATCCCCTTTTGTTCAAACACCTGATGTTTGAGGAGTAGTAACTATTCTTGAATCTGGTGGTGAGAGTGCTGAGGCACCTGCACCTTCTACCTGATGGCAGCAGCAAGAAAAGGGCATGGCCTGGATAGTGAGCATCTTTTGATGATTGATGCTGCTTTTTTTTTTAAGGCAATATTTCATGTAGCTGTGCTCAGTGATTGGGAGGGCTTTACCTGTGATATACTGGGTCAAATCCACTATCTCTTGTAGGATTTTCTGTTCAAAGGCCTTGGCATTCCCATACCAGGTTGTAATGCAGCCAGTCAAAAAACTTTCCACCACAAATCTATCGAAGTTTGCCAAGGTTTTTAATTCCATGCCAAATTTTCATAGACTCCTGAGGAAGTAGAGGCACATTTGTATGGCATGGCCAGGATGGTCCTATGAGATGGTGACACCCAAGAATTCAAAGTTACTGGCCCCCTTCACTTCTGATCCTTTGAGTACTGTGTTATGGACCTCTGGTTTCCCTCTCCTGAAGTTTGCAGTCAGTTTTTTTGATCTTATTGACATGAGTGTGAGGTTGTTGTTATTATAACACTCAGCCAAATTTTCCATCCCCCTCCTATCTGCTGATTCATTACAACCTTTGATACGGTCCACAGCAGTGGTGTCATGAGAAAACTTGTATATGGTGTTGGAGCTGTACTAAGCCGCACGGTTTTTAGGCATAAAGTGAGTAGAGCAGGGGGCTAAGTACACATCCTGTCCTGCTCACATTGTTTCCTACAAGAGTGGCTCAGGGTAGAGAGCACTGACTCATCAGATGTGAAATGATAGGAAGTACCAACTGGAACTTTCCATACCGTGTTTAATCTGATGCTATGAGACATTGATGTTTAGATGTGAAGGACCCCTTCTCTCCCCAGCTTCATTTTATGCTAACTGCCCTATATTGTGCTGACTCCTCTGCGGTCTATCCTGCTCATCATACAGAACTTGCCCAGAAATAATAATGAATTTTGGACATGGTCTGAAATATTATATCATACCTTTTAAGTATGACTATATGAGGCACTTGATTAGTCTTTTGAACACCGGTCCCAGGTGACTGAGAAGAAAACTTTAGAAGGCTGTCCTACTTGGTTACAGTTGCACTATTAGAAATTTAAAGCCTTCAGATGCACTTTTACCTTCAGCAAATATATCTAAGATTAAAAGTAGGAAACAATCTTGCTCAAGCTGATTCATGAGCAGTAAATAGTTGAGGACAAAGGGAAATATAATTTGACACAACTGGCATACAGACATGGGACAATAATGACTTTTATTACAACTTGTACACAACATGATATGAAGATCACATGATTCTAACTGACTTCAGATGTTATAAAACCTCTGGGTTATTTAGTCAGCATTTATTCTAGGCTGTGTATGAAGAATAAGCAAAAAGAAAAGGTAGTTCAAGTGATTGTTGGTGTGCTGTATACCAATGGCAAAGTGTTCACCTTCAATTTGCTTGTAGCAGCTGATTTAAGTATTTTGAGACTTAAGCAAGGTCAGAAAACTTATAAATAAAATAACATGACAGTGGTTTATTTTAACCTTCCTACTTCAACAAGCTGAATTTGTGGTTTAAACCCAGCCACATTTGGTTTGACAATAAACGGTCAGATCCATAAACTTGCTCTTTGTTCCAGAATTTAATTTTCTGTTTTTAATGTAATCCACCTGACTGACAATCCACCATTCCAGCTGGGAAACAGCAGCATTGGGAAGTTGATCGCTGCATACATAGCAGCTTTTCAGTGGCAGCTTCAACTTTCAAATAAGTATACCTATTGAATTTTTAAAATCTCAAAGAATGAATGCACATGGACGCAAGAGCTGCCTGTCATTCAGTAAAATCGTCTATGATTACCAATATTGTATTAATTTACTCAGTAAGTGTTAAATTTCCTGTTTTCTTAATTTAAAAAGAATCTACCAATCTCTGTGTATTCATATACTTCCTGGGAAGAGATTCCAAAGATATGCAACATCGTTCTATTCCTTCTCGGGTTGCAATAGCATATCTTTTCTCATGATTTTCTGCCCCAGTTCTGAATTCTCCACAATGAAGAAATAGCGTAACACTGTAAATACTCTTCAGAGGAAGGGGTAACTAGGTGGTCAGAAAAGATTTTAAAGATGTCATCAAGGCCTTGATTAAAATAGAAGATCTTCAGGAATCACTGGCCCATGGCCACTTGAACTGGAGAAGGTATATCTGGGATGGTATTCAGAACCTGGAGGTCATGTATTGGGAGCACAGAGGCCCAGTGTAACTGTTGCAAGGATCAGACACTCACAGGCTATGCACCCTCCCACACCCTTGCCTCGTTTTGTTCCATTTCTGATAGGGCCTGTGTTCTCACATTGGTCTCAGCCATCAAAAAATCTTGAGTAGTCAAATTATTCTGAACCTGAAATATTGCCTGAGAAAATTTAGGAAGACTTCTCATTCTTCTAGGTTCCTTTTTAGTATTGGCAAATTTTCCTCTCCCTTCTCACAGAACTCCTTTATCCCAGGAATAAATCTCTTGAATCCAAGCTGTACCACAAAGGGAAGGCGGTCATTTCCTAAATATGGAAATGAATAGTGCGCATGATTTTCCAAATGAGATGCATAATCCTCAGAATAACGGTGCTTGTTCTCAACATACCTACTGATTAGAAAGTTGATGGACAACAGAAGTTGGTGGAATTGCCTATAGTGAGGAAGGTTTTCAAAAGATACATGGGGTATAGGTCAGTTGGAGATTTTATAGTTTAATTTAGACATGTCTGAGATGATGCACTTTGGGAGGTCAAATGAAAGAGGCAAGTATAGTCAATGGGAGCATTCTCAGGAACATTATACCAAGTCATGCAATGGTATTCTCCACTTAGGGAATATTCCCTTGGGAGAACATATGTGACTCAAGTGATTGCACTACCTTAGGAACGCTGATGTAGAAAGGGGTCTTGGTATGTAAGTGCATAGCTTTCTGAAGGTGGCAATACAAATAGATAGGTTGTAAAAGCTGTTGTGTATGGCATGATTGCTGCCTTAATTTGGAGCATTGAGAATAAAAGTTGAAGTTATGATGCAAGTGATAAAACTTTCATTAGGCCACATTTGGAGTAGTGTGTGGCATTTTGGTCACCACGTTAAAGAAAGATGCAGAATGGGTTCAGCGAGATCTTCCCTTGATCGTTGAGTATTAGCCATACGGAGAGGTTGGATAGTCTTGGGTTGTTTTCTCTGGACCATTGGTGGTTTAGGGTTTTTATTTATCCCTAAGCCATTCTCAGTATTTATTTCCATGCTTCCAGCTCTGGGTAAACTTTGTTTTTTCCTAATTTCTGATGATCTGTGCATTTGCAAGTCATTATTAGTTGCCTGGACTTTTTGCTCTGGAAATCTCTAAACCTTTCCACATCCCTCCTCTTCCCCATTTAAAAATTACTTTGTCCATGATTTTGATCAAACTACCAAATATTTTCTTCTTTGTATGAGCGTCAATTTACTTTCTAATGCTTACTTAACAATAATAAACCTCAAAAGGTTTGCGGAGGAGAAATCTAAATGGGAATGCAGAAAATGCATCTTTAGTGACATGTTTCACTTCATAGTTTTGTATGCTTCAAGCATGCTGTCAACCAGCTGCATGTGGTTTGGTGCTCTGTAGTTGCCATGAAAAATGTTAACATCCGTAAATGCCTTCCATGCGATTTATTCCGGTCCCACCAGAAGTTCTTCAAATTGCCTGTCATTGATGCCCTGCTTGATTTGTGGACAAACAAAAATGCCTTCTTTCATAATGGCATCAGTTATTCTGAGAAACATATGTCTCAAATATCAAAATCCTTCATGGAAATTTTTGTGTCTGGTAATGGCAGATTCTATCCTTAGAGTCTTGAACCCAGTCTTGCCTTTGACAAACTCAAGTCTCTGACCAGGTCATTTAACTTAGATTGAGTTATCAGGAAGGAAAATCCTGCCTGGCTAACTGACTGAAATTTTTTGAGGAAATTACAAGCAGTATAGACAAAGGAGATGCAGTAGATGTGCTGTACTAGGATTTTCAGAAGGCCTTTGACAAGGTGCTGCACATGAGACTTAGCAAGATAAGTGCCCATGGAATTACAGGGGAGTTGCTGGCATGGGTGGAGCATTGGCTGATTGGCAGAAAACAGAGAGTGGGAATAAAGGGATCCTATTCTGGCTGGCTGCCAGTTACCAGTGGAGTTCCACAGGGGTCGGTGTTGGTACTACTGCTTTTTACGATGTATGTCAATGATTTGGACTATGGGATTAATAGATTTGTGGCTAAATTTGCTGATGATGCAAAGATAGTTGGAGGAGTGGGTAGTGTTGATGAAACAGAGAGCCTGCAGAGAGACTTAGATAGTGTAGGGGAATGGGCAAAGAAGTGGCAAATGAAATGGGTAGACTATTATTTAGATAGGGAGAGAATTCAAAATGCAGAGATGCAAAGGGACTTGGGAGTCCTTGCGCAGGATACCCTAAAGGTTAACCTCCAAGTTGAGTTGGTGGTGAAGAAGGCGAATGCATTGTTGGCATTCATTTCTAGAGGTATAGAATATAAGAGCAGGGATGTGATGTTGAGGCTCTATAAGGCACTTGTGAGACCACACTTGGAGTATTGTGTGCAGTTTTGGGCTCTTTATTTTAGATAGGATATACTGACATTGGAGAGGGTTCAGAAAAGATTCACAAAAATGATTCCAGGAATGAAAGGGTTACCATATGAGGAATGTCTGGCAGCTCTTGGGCTGTATTCCCTGGAGTTCAGGAGAATGAGGGGGGATCTCATAGAAACATTCCAAATGCTAAAAGGCCTGAACAGGTTAGATATGGCAAAGTTATTTCCCATGGTAGGGGACTCTAGGACAAGAGGCATGACTTCAGGATTGAAGGACGTCCATTTAAAACAGAGATATGGAGAAATTACTTTAGTTAGATGGTGTTAAATCTGTGGAATTTGTTGCCAAGAGCAGCTGTAGAGGCCAAGTCATTGGGTGTACTTAAGGCCGAGATAGGTAGGTCCTTGATTAGCCAGGGCATCAAAAGGTATGGGGGGAAGGCAGGGGAGTGGGGATGACTGGAAGAATTGGATCAGCCGATGACTGAATGGCAGAGCAGACTCGATGGGCCAAATGGCCTGCTTCTGCTCCTATATCTTATGGTCTTATGGCTCACTTGATCTAAAGGGTTCAACATCTGTATCTGTATGTGTCGTTTTCCATTCCTGACTTGTGCATCATGGCATCTTCATCTGTCTCCTCTAAACTCCATGTCTTTGGTGGCTTTGGTACTGGAAGACCATCATCATGTGGTGAACATTTCGTGGCTGAAGGGAGATTGGGGGTAGTCAGTAGATTTCTTGTTTTTAGCAGAGAAACCAGACACACTGGTCAGACATAAGTAGCAGTCTGTCACATGATCCTTCTGCTCTCACCATATCATTGGGATAGCGAACATCATTGACTTCTGAGTACCTCTGAGAGAAGCCCTAAGATGGACAGCCGATGTTATGCAACAAATGTGAGGAGCCCAGGCTTTGTCATGGTCATCAATTTTACATTCAAAGTAGAGCCCTTAGGCTTTCTTAAGAGGAGTCGTGCTCCATCTTTTAGAATTAAGCGTATATTCACCACAAATATAACAAAGTACCGTAGTTATTACAACATTAACAAGACATTTTGCTATCACAAATGCTCCTGAAAATACGATTACTTTATTATAATAAGTATACCCAATATGATATTCTCATAGAGTATGTGCGTCAACGTGATCACAAACTGATATACATGTAAACACAATGCATAGAACAGTGTGTGCATGATGCTTTTATAGCCTTTCTAAAGCCTGTCCTGCCTTGCAGCATCTGCCCTGCCTGAGCATACACAGGCATGCCTGGACAAGATAGAAAACTTTTCAGCTGACATCTGCAAAATTTTAATTGACTTTAATAATGGGTTGAAATAACAAATTTAGGCTTTTTTTTAATAGTGCATGATAGAGAAATTTCACGGTGATTTTCCGATCGGCAACCCAAAATCCATAAGATACACCTAAATATATTCAGGAAGCACAATCTTTATTGTCCGATGTTAAAGGAAATTATTAACTTTATAACAGTAAAGTACAGAAAGAAAAATGATTAATAAAGTAGTAAAAGAAACAAAGTAATACTTATCAATAAATTACGAAGCCATGGCACACTGGAGGGGACTTCTTGTGTAGGTAACGCTCAGTATATTGGCTCGTATATGTCCAGGGGAAATCCCATCCAGCACCTGCCTCAACACTTCCCACGGAGTCGGTTGCCACCCGAATCAATCCCAAACATCAATCATCAGCCAACACACCCAATTTGTTTTACTAAGTACACTTTATAGATATTACTAATCCTATGACATTAATATAAATTCGATACAGAAAAGGAAGTAATGAAAGAGAGGCGTCAAGACTTATCAAAGTCCAAGTTCTTTGTGTGCATCCGTTGGAGCTCAATTGATTCCTGACGACCACCCGAATCCTGTCGACTCACGGCTTGGGACCACCTGAAGTGATCAACCGGAGCCTTTCCGCATGTCCGCCGTCCTCCCCATCTCTCCTCCGACTCCCCGCCAAAGCCCCGTCCCCAGTCATATGATACAGCATTATCATCCGAAAACCAAATGGTACATGAACACCCATTGGCTAATAGCATCCTGCTGTCTGTATTAACCCAAGCAACTGTCTAGCTAGAGACTTTCTCAGCATTTAACATAACAAAGAAGCATTCCCCAGTATAACGTAACAAAGAAGCCATTTTAAATTTAACTTACAAAAAAAGAAAGACCCCATACATCTATTTGATATTTCAATAATATTTGAGTAATCGTATATACTGTTTATTTGATTAAGCATGCTTGTTTTTAATTTATTGCAGGTTATATGTATAAATATATTAATTGCATATGTCATCATGCTACTACGTGATATGTGCACACCTCGTTTAAAGTAAACTGAAGTTAAACCCGTATTACTAGATTCCTGTATCTTCCTTTGAATTAATTTATCTTTTGAAATTATGAACACAAATGGTGACAAGGTATTTTTTAAAACAACCCCAAGAGAGATATTGCCCTCTTGAAGCGCAGCGAAGCATTCGAGTTCTTAAAAAAAAAAAAGCAGTGAGGAATGGCAAGTGAATATTGCAGCCCAGCACATGTAGTGATGGTAGAGTGTTTTTTTTTAAAAAAAAGCATCACAGACTATGTTCTTTGAAAAGGAAGACATGATCGAGTATTAAAATAAATCGGAAAACATAAGAATTTATAGGTTTATAAAGAGTGAGTGCAGGGTGATAATCATAAAATCACAGCAGAATTGGCTGGCTATGCTTAAAAAAAAAAGATGGGTTTGATTACACAAAAGATAACTTGATTTCATACACTGGGCAAATAGAACAGTATTATGAAGCAAATGAAATAGCCAATGCGAAACAAATACCAAATTTGTTAAGTGCATTGGGATTAAAGGCATACAGTTTGCCTAGAAACTTAACTGCTCCAACCAAACAAGCAGAAATTAGGTTTGCTGATAATTGTCAAAGTAATTCAGGAGCACTTAGAACCAAAGTCATTGTTGTTTGCAGAATGTGTTGGTTTTCGTAAGTGGAATCAAAAACAAAGGGGAGTTCATTTCAGCAAATGTGGCTGAATTAAAGATGTTGTCAGAGCATTGTCAGTTTGAAAATAGCCTTAATGGTGTACTGAGAGATTGTTTAGTTTCTTGAATCTCACAAGAAAGGATTCAAAACCGGCTTCTAACTGAAGCACAACTTGCATTTAAAAAAACAATTGAAATTGCTGTTTCAATGAACCACAGACAGATGAAATTGAGATGCAGTCAGGAATTAAAGTGAGCATGAGTAAAATTGCAGTGTCTAAACAGAAACCAGCCTGGCTGAAGACATTGTTACCACTGTGGCAGGGGCTCACATACACCAAACAAATACTGGGTTAAGGGTGAAACTTGCAGTAAATGCAATAGAGTAGGCCACATACAAAGAGAATGTCAGGCAGACAAAAGTAAGTGGACTGCACAGAGAAGAGAAAAATAAAGTCAAGTTTTGCAGCAGTTTCAAAAAAGGCACTAATCTGCACGCTGTTGATGAAAAATATAATAATGATGAGACAGACAAACGCCACTGTATATAACCTTGAGATTTGCAATGTGAAAACTAACAATAGACTAGCAATATGGATTCTGCTGGAGACTGAATGACAAAGCCTCCTGGTTTGACTGTTTCAGTCATTCGAAAAAAAAATGAGTTTGAATGGCATTTCAAAGATACCAAAATGAAGCCTGTAGATTTCCAACCAAGAACCTGTACTGGAGAAGAGATAACTCCTTGGGATAACATTAGTAACAGTGAAATATAACAACCAACAAACAACATTGAGCGTTGTGGTAAAAACAGCATTGTGGGGGATAATAGGCTGAAATATCTACAACTTGATTGGAAATCCATCCATCATCTGTAAGCCACATCCTCTGCAACAGTCAACTGAAAGTGAATTAAGAAAGATGCTGGATGATGCCACAACTGCCTTCATGCTGTACACCATGAACTGTTGCCCAACAGAGGATAAACAGGTGTTGATGCCAACCCCTGTGCCTCTGGTTTCGGAAAGCATATTGGACCAAGGAAGGATCTTGCTCAGAAAAAATTGTGCAAGTAATGAAAGCAGTCATCAGAAAACAACAGTTTTTGTAGACAACATATCTGAAAAAGCTTCTGCTAGGTTAAGCCGGAGTTTACTTGCGAAATGTAACTTGGTTTTAAGCTGGAAGAGAGTTCAAGGAGTTTCAGGAAAGTTGCAAGCATTCGACTTTTGTGAGTATAAAGAACCAGAATCTATTCTGCGTGCATTAAGGTTATTGTATGAACTTCAACTGGGAGACTAAAAACTGCTTGTAAAAGATGATGCAAAGACCAAAGCCCAGCTGGATGAATGGTAGGCCAAAAAGAAAGGAGTCAATGGAAATAGGAAACAGAGGATTCATCAGATGATGTTGTGAATGTGGAAACCAAGAGGAGAGGTCAGATTGTAAAGGAAGCAATAGATGGACTAATAAGAGAATACTCCAGTGATCTAAATGCACTTTCCCAAGATCAAGATGCAGAAACTAGAAGAAGAGAAAGGAAAGTGAAGAAAGGTATCCTGAACTGTCAGAACCATTTCCTACTGTCTCAGAATGAACCCCTACAGCCACTATGGAGGACGCTGTAGAACCTGAGATTGCTTCAGTCGCAAATCTCACCTGCCAAGCAATGACCTCCACCCCCTTGTCAGGAAAGACATTATCCCACAAGACTAAGAAATCCTCCTCAACAATTAATCTTTAGGCCTAAGTGGGACAATCTAAAGTTTACTATACTGTGGACGTCTGTGTATAGTAGTTGTATTGTGTGTGTGTGTGTGTATTTACATTCATGTATTCTGTACATGTAACATGCATATGTTATATGTATAAAGAAGTGAATTGCATACTTCATCACACTACCACGTGGTATGTGTATGCCTTGCTTAAAGTAAACATGAAGTTTGATCAACCTTCTCAGACTCCCTTCTCTTCCTTTGAATTAGTTTATGTTTTAAAGTTACAAAATCGTTGAAATTTTCTCTGCACTCGAGCATCTATCTTTCCTGTAGGTAGGTGACTAGAACTGAACAGAATTATCTAAATTTGGTCCCACCAATGTCTTCAAAACACTTTGCAATCAATGAACATTCCTGATGAAGGGTCTTGGCCTGAAATGTCAACTGCTTTAACTTTTACATAGATGCTGCCTGACCTGCTGAGTTCCTTCAGCATTTTGCGTGTGTTATTCCTGTACTCTGTGCCCTGATTTATGAAGACCAATATGCTAAATGCTGCCTTTACTACCCTATCTGTATTGTCATTTTCAAGGAATAATGGATCTGTATTTCCAGGACGTAATTCTGGAATTGTGGTTTGTTATAACTAATGACATAGCCTAGATGAAAGTTCTGTCCCACGCCACATCTACTGTTCCCTGAAACTTCCATGAGATTTTTGGGTCCATTAGTTTTTAAACATTTTTAGAGCGTAAGAAAAGTTTGTGGCTGCATTAAATTTGTGAAGCAACAAGTCATACTCGGATGCAGATGAAGAAACAGTCAGCTATTGGACAAATTTAAATAAAGATCTTTTTAAAAATAGTTAGGAAACCTTGTTAATGGGGAAACTAAATATTTACAGAGGTGCATTTCATGAAGATTTGAACAATGATTTCAATTACAAGAGAAAAATTAAAGGTTCTTGTACAACTTTACCAATTAAAAATTTTGCTTCAGTAACATTTTGTGTTAATTTACCTTGACTTTCATTTCATGGGTACTTAAGTTCCAAATTCTGTTTAATTCTGGATAAAATGTTCTTCAGCTACATATGTGAATGTTATTACCTTTGAGTGTATTATTTTGTCCAATGTGGATGTTAAGTTTTGTGAGGAAGTGGTAGAAAAGATGTTCTCTTCCCCTCACCCCCCACCCCCCAGCCTACCACAGAAACTACAAATAATTTTGTGGTGAGAAGGAAGTATCAACTTACATATACAGTGCCTATAAAAAGTATTCACTACCCCCTCCCCCCCCCCCAGAAGTTATAATGTTTTATTGCTTTACAACATTGAACCAGAGTGGATTTAATCTGGCATTTTATGACACTGATCAACAGAAAGACACTTCCTGTGAAAACAAATCTCTCCAAAGTGATTTAAATTAGTATTTTTTGTGCAGTTGTTAAGTCGAGTCCAACTCTTTGTGACCTCATGGACCATAGGGTCCATGGGGTTTTCATAGTAAGATATGGAAGTAGATTGCCAGGTCTTTGTTCCACGCAGATACTGCTGCTGCCCAGGCTGGGACCCGGCTGGGTTTGAACTCAGGACCATCTGCCTCGAAGTCGTGTGCTGATGCTGCTACACCACCAGAAATTACTTTCTTTTCTCCCCCATTTTTGTATTTGCAGTGTTTGTTGTTTGCACATTGGTTGTTGTCCATCCTTTCGGGTGTGGTCTTTCATTGGTTTTATTGTGCTTTTTGTAATTACTGTGATTGTCCGGAAGAAAATCAATCCCAGGATTGTACCTGGTGACATATACCATAGAAACTACAGCACAGAAACAGGCCTTTTGGCTCTTCTTGGCTGTGCCGAACCATTTTCTGCCTAGTCCCACTGACCTGCACACGGACCATATCCCTCCATACACCTCCCATCCATGTACCTGTCCAATTTATTCTTAAATGTTAATAAAGAACCCGCATTTACCACCTCGTCTGGCAGCTCATTCCATACTCCCACCACTCTCTGTGTGAAGAAACCCCCCCTAATGTTCCCTTTAAACTTTTCCCCCCTCACCCTAAACCCATGTCCTCTGGTTTCTTTCTCCCCTTGCCTCAGTGGAAAAAGCCTGCTTGCATTCACTCTGTCTATACCCATCATAATTTTATATACCTCTATCAAATCTCCCCTCACTCTTCTACGCTCCAGGGAATAAAGTCCCAACCTATTCAACCTTTCTCTGTAACTGAGTTTCTCAAGTCCCGGCAACATCCTTGTAAACCTTCTCTGCACTCTTTCAACCTTATTTATATCCTTCCTGTAATTTGGTAACCAAAAACTGAACACAGTACTCCAGATTCGGCCTCACCAATGCCTTATACAACCTCATCATAACATTCCAGCTCTTATACTCAATACTTTGATTAATAAAGGCCAATGTACCAAAGGCTTTCTTTACCACCCTATCTACCTGTGACACCACTTTTAGGGAATTTTGTATCTGTATTCCCAGATCCCTCTGTTCCAGTGCACTCCTCAGTGCCTTACCATTAACCCTGTATGTTCTACGTTGGTTTGTCCTTCCAACGTGCAATACCTCACACTTGTCAGTATTAAACTCCATCTGCCATTTTTCAGCCCATTTTTCCAGCTGGTCCAAGTCCCTCTGCAGGCTCTGAAAACCTTCCTCACTGTCTACTACACCTCCAATCTTTGTATCATCAGCAAACTTGCTGATCCAATTTACCACATTATCATCCAGATCATTGATATAGATGACAAATAACAATGGACCCAGCACTGATCCCTGTGGCACACCACTAGTCACAGGCCTCCACTCAGAGAAGCAATTCTCTACCACCACTCTCTGGCTCCTTCCATCGAGCCAATGTCTAATCCAATTTACCACCTCTCCATGTATACCTAGCGACTGAATTTTCCTAACTAACCTCCCATGCGGGACCTTGTCAAAGGCCTTACTGAAGTCCATGTAGACAATATCCACTGCCTTCCCTTCATCCACTTTCCTGGTAACCTCCTCGAAAAACTCCAATAGATTGGTCAAACATGACCTACCACGCACAAAGCCATGTTGACTCTCCCTAATAAGTCCCTGTCTATCCAAATGCTTGTAGATTCTGTCTCTTAGTACTCCCTCCAATAACTTACCTACTACCGACGTTAAACTTACTGGCCTATAATTTCCTGGATTACTTTTTGATCCTTTTTTAAACAATGGAACAACATGATCCACTCTCCAATCCTCCGGCACCACACCTATAGACAGCGACATTTTAAATATTTCTGCCAGGGCCCCCGCAATTTCAACACTAGTCTCCTTCAAGATCCGAGGGAACACCCTGTCAGGTCCTGGGGATTTATCCACTTTAATTTTCCTCGAGACAGCAAGGACCTCCTCCTTTTCGATCTGTACAGTTTCCATGATCTCACTACTTGTTTCCCTTAATTCCATAGACTTCATGCCAGTTTCCTTAGTAAACACAGACGCAAAAAACCTATTTAAGATCTCCCCCATTTCCTTTGGTTCCGCACATAGCCGACTACTCTGATCTTCAAGAGGACCAATTTTATCCCTTACAATCCTTTTGCTCTTAATATACCTGTAAAAGCTCTTTGGATTATCCTTCACTTTGACTGCCAAGGCAACCTCATGTCTTCTTTTAGCCCTCCTGATTTCTTTCTTAAGTATTTTCTTGCACTTCTTATACTCCTCAAGCGCCTTATTTACTCCCTGCTTCCTATACACGTCATACAACTCCCTCTTCTTCTTTAGCAGAATTGCAATATCCCTTGAGAGCCAAGGTTCCTTATTCCTATTCACCTTGCCTTTAATCCTGACAGGAACATACAAATTCTGTACTCTCAAAATTTCTGCTTTGAAGGCTTCCCACCTACCGATCACATCCATGCCAGAAAACAACCTGTCCCAATCCATGCTTTTTAGATCCTTTCTCATTTCTTCAAATTTGGCCTTCTTCCAGTTAAGAACCTCAACTCTAGGACCAGATCTATCCTTGTCCATGATCAAGTTGAAACTAATGGTGTTATGATCACTGGAACCAAAGTGCTCCCTACACAGACTTCTGTCACTTGTCCTAACTCGTTTCCTAACAGGAGATCCAATATTGCATCCCCTCTAGTTGGGCCCTCTATATATTGGTTTAGAAAACTTTCCTGAACACATTTTACAAACTCTAAACCATCTAGACCCCTAACAGTATGGGAGACCCAATCAATATATGGAAAATTAAAATCCCCTACCACCACAACTTTATGTTTCCTGCAGTTGCCTGCTATCTCTCTGCAGATTTGCACTTCCAATTCTCTTTGACTATTGAGTGGTTTGTAATACAATCCCACTAATGTGGTCATACCTTTCCTGTTTCTCAGCTCCACCCACAAGGACTCAGTAGACAAGCCCGCTAATCTGTCCTGCCTGAGCACTGCTGTAATATTTTCCCCGACAAGCAATGCCATTCCCACACCTTTCATTCCTCTGCCTCGATCACATCTGAAATATCGGAACCCTGGAATATTAAGCTGCCAGTCCTGCCCCTCCTGTAGCCAAGTTTCACTAATTGCTACAACGTCATAATTCCACGTGTCAATCCACGCCCTCAACTCATCCGCCTTCCACGCAATACTCCTAGCATTGAAATATATACACCTCAGAAGATTTTTACCACCACCCACAACCTTTCTATTAGTGGATTTGCTTGAACTTTTAACATCATTTATTTTCACCCCAGCCACACTGTCAGCTCTGGTACTGTGGTTCCCATTCCCCTGCAAATCTAGTTTAAAGCCCCCCCCCCCAATAGCATTAACAAACCTCCCTGAAAGGATATTGGTCCCCCTGTAGTTCAAGTGTAACCTGTCTCTCTTGTACAGGTCCCACCTGCCCCAGAAGAGGTCCCAATTATCCTGAAATTTGAAACCCTGCTCCCTACACCAGTTCCTCAGCCACTTGTTCATCCTCCAGAGCATCCTATTCCTACCCTCACTGACACCTAGCACAGGTAGCAATCCTGAGATTACCACCCTTGAGGTCCTGCTTTTCAACTTCCTACCAAGCTCTCTATACTCACTCTCCAGGACCTCCTCACTCTTCCTTGCTATGTCATTGGTACCGATGTGCACCACGACATCTGGCTGATCACCCTCCCACTTCAGAATGTCATGCAATCGATCAGAGACATCCTTGACCCTGGCACCTGGGAGGCAACAAACCATCCTGGATTCTCTGTCATGACCACAGAACCTCCTATCTGCACCTCTAACTATTGAGTCCCCTATCACTACTGCTCTCCTCTTTTTCCCCCCTCCCTTCTGCACTGCAGAGCCAGACCCAGTGCCAGAGATCCGGCTACTGCAGCTTGTCCCAGATAAGTCATCCCCCCCAACAGTATCCAATGCAGTATACAGTATGTACTTTGATAATAAATTTACTTTGAACCTTAAGATATGAAGAGTGTTTGTTCAAATGGTTACAAGGGCTGTTTCAAAGTTTTTGATTGTGATGAAACTATGTAATAGTAAATTGTTATTTATTAAACATCATTCCTGATTTTTAAAAAAATCTTTTCTATTTACTGTGGTGACAAGGAATATTGTAATGTATACACAATGGAAGCTACTACTTTTGATCTTTAAATATTTGTCAAAAATCTAGCTGTTATTTCATCTATCACTGTGTGATTTGTTTCACTAATTTATGCCCCCTAAATATACATGAATGGCTTAAATTCTCCCTCATCAGAACTATCCCTGCTACCACCACGTACATGTTTAGTTTGCGAGGGATCAATTGGGTGTGAAGAAAATATCTCTCCAGTTCATTGCTTGATTTCTATATGCAGGTTTGAATCTCACAGACTGACTCGACCATATAATCTATTTTAATCTCATGCCTGCCATCAGCTTGTGAAAGAAAGAAAGGAAATTCTCTGGAATATTAGAACATAGAAATTCCCGAGAACCAGTTTATCAGTGGAAACAGTGTGGGGGGGGGGGGTGTTGGGGTGGGAGAGTCATTGTAACATTATGTAAAGAGAGATGCATTTCGGACAGACTGCTGTCTCCTGTCCTCTCTATTGCTGTGCCGAGAAGTTGGTGAGGAGTTAGCTGCTAGCTCATGCTCCCACAGTTAAAATGATCTCATCACCATGTGGTTCATTGTGGAGTGAAGCACAGAGGTAATGTGTGGAAGCTGTCTGTGAGATCTGATATTAATTAGGCAAATTAGGATGAGCAGTTTGGTGTCTAACCTGTGAAATCCAGTGCTCACAGCTGTGGCCTAGGTAGTTTACTGAGTGAGGGTGTTGCTCAGAATTAACAGCAGCTGCTCTATATGTTGCCCAGGTTCTAGAATTTCTCACACCTTTTTGGATGTGATGCCAAATACTCCTTCCTTTTTCTTTGGCTGCACGGTGCTCCCCAGCACACAAATGACTCTGTGAGAACATTCTTAAAGGCAAGTAACCACTGGTAAACTTGTCCCCATGTGAAGGCAGTGCTGCGAAGGCCTACGATCATTTTGCCAGTCAGAAAGCATCTCTGAGCACCATGTATTAGTGTTGAGCAGCTGTACCACTCACCCTAGCTTGTCCTCATGGGCAGCCTCTGCATATTGCCTGGGTGGTTCAGTGAGTCATGTATTGTTACATTTCATGTATTGTTCCATTGCCTCTGGAGAGACAACAGAAGGCAAGGGTTAATATTACGTTCCAAGCACAGTAGCACACAGACCTAGCAGTTGTCTTTTTTTAAGTGTGGAGCTGTTTGCAATCCAGGACCCAACAGCACTGTAATAAATCAATGGCTTGTATGATTGTGCTACATGGGGAATCAATGAATTTCTAATACCTTTCTTCTTATTTTATTTTCTGTTTTTTAGGTTTCAGTATCATATTTCATCAAATGTATCCCCAAACTCATGTTCATAACTAAACTGTAGTGATTCATCGAACATTTATTCATATAACATTTCAACATTACTCTTGACCTAAAGTTATTTGTTTGTTTAGTTTTTATCCCCTTGGCTGTCCTCGCTGGCTATATATTAAGCTGTCTTTTTCTACCATTTCTTCAAATTGTGAAAACTAACCAAAGAAGGAACATTATTTATCAAGTGTAAGTTTAAGTTTACACCACCAATTGAGTGATTGTGGGATTAAGCCAAGTATAAATTGCTTTGAGAAATCATGTATATTTTCG
Source organism: Mobula birostris (assembly GCF_030028105.1). Lineage (NCBI taxonomy): Eukaryota > Metazoa > Chordata > Chondrichthyes > Myliobatiformes > Myliobatidae > Mobula > Mobula birostris. The sequence continues at coordinate 60,919,998 of NC_092381.1, read as the reverse complement.
TTTTTGAAATCTCAGCCAAAGTCAATCTACCCTTGAGTCTGGATGATACTATCAGCCAAAAAGGCTTTTAGGAAATTTTATTGGAAGACTTCAGGAGAGTAAGATTTTCTTCCTTTTTGCACTGGTAGTGCATCTTCAAAGTAATAAGGAGATGGGGCAGGGATATGATTTCATTGGTCATGGTCTTATTGAATGGTGAAGAAATTTGATTGACTGAATAGCCAATTCTGCTTTTATTTCATGTTCCTTGTTCAAGTGGAATGATTTGTTTACACAACAACATAAAGCTTCTGGTTCATTTGTTCACTTAAATAAGATTTTTAATATTAAATTTGTAGTTTCAGCAATAAATTAGAGGCCTATAAAAGCACTGAATTTGGGTGGGGGGGGGGGAAGAAGAGCTACCACTTCATCTTTTGAGAATCCTATTCCCTTAAACCATTCAATAAGGTTGTGACTAAGAATGTATAGGCAACCTTTCTGTCTGATCCTCATATCCCTGAATTCCGTTGAGAAAATTTCTTTGAGTCTCATTTTATCACAAGGTAATCAAATGAGCGACTGGATTCAGTGAATCTATTACATTCACATTTGTTGAACATGCAAAATAGAGGTGCGCATTTTTTTAATGAATAATTCCTATATTAGTTTTATAAATTGTAGTGATAAATCAAGGCATCAGAAGGTTGCTATTTTGTTACCTGTCAGATGAAATTTTGATCTCCTCATGTTCAATTTCCTTATAAATTACACACGGGCACCATGTTATCATAGCAGTGAGTGTGACGCTATTACTGCTCAGGGTGTTAAAGTTCAGTCCTGCCATGCTCTGTAAGTACTGTGGTCCGTATGTTGTACCTGTAGAATGCATGGGTTTCCTCCAGGTGCTCCAGTTTCCTCTTACGGCCCAAAGAATAGTTAGTAGGTTACAGTAATTGAAAATTGTCCCAAGATTAGGTTAGGGTCAAATCAGGGGTTGCCAGGCTGCATGATTCAAAGGGCTAGGAGGGCCTATTGCACGCTGTGTCTCTTAAATATATAAAATGGAAGAAATTTGACAATTAAATAGGATGTGATACGATTTAAATGCCAAACAAATCCAGAGAATGTTCACTTCCCTATGTATTGAAATAAGTCTTCAGAGTAATATAAAGAAGTTAGGATAGATGACCCAAGGTGGGGAAGATGCTTACTTAGCACAAATACTAACAAAACCATGGTGGACATGTTTGTTTTGCTGATCCTGTAAAATTCAATACAAAAAAATATTACTGCAATTTTCTTTAATAAAATCCCCTACTGAAGGTTCAGTTTTAGTCATGCTGATTTGACAAGTGTGTTTATATTCGATTTATACAGGTTCAGGCCATCCTTGTGTCTGAAGTAGTTAAATTTATAATTGTAATATCTGGCATGAACTTAGTTGCATGAATTTTATTATGTGAACATTTGCCATAAATGCATACATTCAATGAGATTCAAATAATTTAAGCTTTTCAGGCACAGCATAATTTCAAACCATTTCTTTTGCAATTCTTTAGAGGTGCCAAATCATTTTGATCAGAAATATAGAGTGTGTGCTGTTCATTGTAATACCAGCATACAGTTACATCGCAGACACAAATATAGTTGTGATCATTTGCTGCTGCAAAGGACACTGGAGTTGTGGGCAGGTTGGTCCAGGTCATGGGTGGTTTTCATGAAGGAGAGCAGTAGTTAAGTAGCTGATTGACAGATCAGAACAAATACGGCTTTGAGTGCCAGGTTGGAATGTAGGAAACAGGTCTTGCATTGTGGATAAGCTTTTTATGGAAAGGCAGATGGTTTTGAGAGGCAAAGGTGCAGGTTTGACAGTGGAGGAAATTGGATTGGGTAGATCCAGGTTGTAATTTCATGGTGATTTTCATGATCAGAAGCCCAAAATCTATAAGATAAACCCAAAAGTATTCAGGAGGCAAAAATCTTTTCTTTTTGTCCTAAGTAATTTAGTACTATGTTTGGGGAAAAATAGCTGATGTGTAATCTACAAAATATCAGCACAAGATTCTGCAGGTGGTGGAAATCCAGAGTAACACACACACAATGCTGGAGGAACTCAGCAGGTCAGGCAGCATCCATGGAAATGAAGAAACAGTTGATGTTTCGGGCTGAGCCCCTTCGTCAGGACTGGAAAGGAAGGGGGACAAAGCAGAATAAGAAGGTGAGGGAAGGGGAAGAAGTACTGCTCGAAGGTGAAGCCAGGTGGATTGGGGAGGAAGGACAAAGCTGGGAGATAATAGTGGAAAAGGTAAAGAGAATGGATCTGATGGGAGAGAAGAGTGGACCATGGGAGAAAGGGAAGGAGGAGGGCCCCCACGGGGATGTGATAGGTGAGGAGAGGAGGAGAAGAAGTAAGATGAGAGCCAGAGTGGGGAATGAAAGCAGAGGGAAGGGAAAGAAATTACCAGAAGTTATAGAAATCAGTGTTCATGCTATCAGTTTGGAGGCTAACCAACTGCAACATGAGCTGTTGCTCCTCCAACCTGAGGATGGCCTCCTTGTGACAGTAGAGGAAGCCATGGATCAATGTGTTGGAATGGGAACTGGAGTTAAAGTGGTTGGCCATTGGGAAATCCTGCTTGTTGTGGATGGAGCGAAGATGGTTGGCAAATTGGTCCCCCAATTTTTGGCGAGTCTCACTGTTGTAGAGGAGAATGCATCGGGACCACTGGCTATGACCCCCAGCAGACTTGCAGGTGAAGAGTTCCCTCACATGGAAGGACTGTTTTGGGACCTGAATGGTGGTGAATGGGCAGGTGTGGCACTTCCGTTTGCAGGAATAAGTGCCAGGAGGGAGATTAGTGGGGAGGGACAAGTGGACAAGTGTCGGGAGCGATCCCCACAGAAAGCGGAGAGTGGGGGTAGGAGGTGAAGATGGCGGAAGTTGCAGCAAATATGTTGGATTCAGGGCTCCTGGGTGGTAGGTAAGGACAAGAGGAAGATGGTTAATGTGGTGGGAAGATGGAGTGAGGGCAGATGTCCAGAAAATAGAGGATTTGCGACATTAATGGTGGAGGAAGGGAAACCCTATTCCTTGAAAAAAGGGGACATCTCTGATCTCTGACATATTGAAATAAGTAAGATGGGTTGCAACTAAACTGAGAGGGGAACAAATACCCAGACTGGGAGGTTTGCTGGTGCTACTTGAGAGGGTTTAAACTAGTGTAAGACTTGTTGCATCTAGTGGCATGATCTCGGGGGTGGCTCCCCCTCCCTGACCAAACTTTAGCACTCTTATTTGGGTAGATGCTGCGTGTTGTGTCCCCTGTGTAACATCAGTACCCCGAAATAATGTTCTGTCCACAACGTGAGGTTAAACGATTAAGATTTCTTATTGAAGTATGGGGTTAGTAGAGAAACAAAAGAAAAAGAAAACAAATAAAAGATGCCGATAATCTCATCAACATGTCCAGTGCACAAATGTTGGAGCTCATGGATTCCCTTTCGCTGATCCTCCTTCGCTACTCGGCCCCTGGGCTCTCACCCCGAGCCCAGGCCCAGCAGATCTGGCAGCTGTCTCCTCAAGCCACGTCTTCTCTCTTCATCCTCCTCGCGCCTTCTCTTCCAAGCCCGTGCAAACTGACAGCTTTCACACAGAAAGTATAACATCTATCCCAATTGGTTAGCAAATGAATACAAGTCCAGTTATCACTAATTATAACCCAAACATACTGCTATAGAGAACCACTGTCTCAGCAATTAACAGTACAGAGAAACCATTTTATTCACCTTAGCAGTAACATAAAAGAAGAAACCCTTACACTAGTTTGGCTGGGGGATGGGAACCAGAGCATCAGGTCAGAAGAATGAGTGTAGCAGATGAGAGGTACAGTACATCAAAACTGACGTACCTACTGAATCAGAAGTAATCCAGCACTACTATTACCTTTGAACTCTCAGAAGCCACTGGAACCCAAATACACCCCTCTACAGTCTGGAGAAGGCTTGCCAGAAACCAAGCCTTGCCACTTGGAAGAAACTCTTCCAAGTAGTCTTCGTGGAAGAGTTTCTGGCCAAAAGACATTCCTCTGAAGTGGAAACAAACCCAAGAAACTGGCCTACAAAACACATGAACTGGGGTGCTGAACAATGGTAGCAAGTGCTCTGGATTGACCAGAGTATTTTTGGCTATGAGGCAGTTTGTCTGTAGGAGAGATAAAAAGCACTACATGGATGAGTGTCTGCAGCCAACAGTGAGGCATGGCAGAAATTCCCTACAGGTTTGGGGCTGTATTTCTGCAAATTGAGTTGGTGATCTGGTCAGAATTAATGGAATCCTCAATGCTGAAAAATACAAGCAGATTCTCATCCATCACACAATACCACCATGGAAGCATCTGATTGGTCCCAAATTCATCCTGTAGAAGAACAATGACACAAACACAAACCAAGACCATAAAGAACTATCTTCAGTGAAAAGGAGAACAAGGAATTCTGCAACAAGTGGTATGGCCTCCAGAGCCCTGATCTGAATAACATTTGAGGCTGTCTGAGATTAGCTGGGGAGACAGAAGCAAGCAAGACAGCCAAAGTCTGCAGAACCATGGCAAGTTCTCTAAGATGCTTGGAACAACCTAACAGCCAACTTTTGAAGATTGATCTTTTTTAAACATCTTAAAACAATGTTGCTTACTGAAATACCCTTGGCTGTGACTGTGGATTTGAGCAGTAGTAGTCCTAAATGGGACTATAGTGGATTACAGTTAATTGGGACACATTGGGACCAGTACATTTTGGGCCAATTAAGCAGCTGTCGCAATGAACCAAAAATTCATGGAAATGGTTAAAAATGTACAAAAAAGGATAAACTACCATTTAACTAAATATCAAATTATGTATTTAAATAAAGTACAAAACAAATTAGAACACTACCAGTACTTCTACAGAAACATAAAACTCTGTATTAGTTCCTAATATCTGTCAGTGGAGGGATTCATCCAGTGCCTTGTTCTTTTGATTGATTGTAAATTAACAAAATCGGTGCGAGTAATGGATAATCTTCATTTTCATTGTAACATTCAAGATGATTGTCAATATCTTCAAATTCTTAGTTCTTAACTTGTTGAAGTCATGAAATTATTTCATTTCCACTCCTAGCAGTTTCTGGCATCTCCAAACCAGAATGCTTGAAACCACAGTAAGAAAACAGTTCTGAATTGTCTTATACAAACTTCTTGCCAACTATCAAAGACAAATTGTCCAGTTTGTACTGAGTTTTGAATTGGTGTCTGTCAGCCCAAAGGGATAACAAACATAAGTGCACACAACTGATACAATTTAACTACTGTTCACTCTAAGCATGGTGTAGTGTCCATCCACTACACAAGTACACGTGACTGATGCTAGTTACAAACTGCTCAGCAACAGTTTCCTGTCCTAGTTCAGCTGCATAGTGTCCCAAATAAATAAAGAAAATCCCGGCTGTTTACTTGATTAGGTTTTATTCTTTAAGAGTTGTCCCAGGTAAGCAGCTGCCCCAGTTAACTGGAATCCACTGTGTTTGATGATTCCCTTTGGAGCTGCACGTGAGTCATACTTATTGGCGCCACCTTGAACTTTTTGATCAATATTATGTGGAAAATACTCAGCTGGTAAGGCAGCATCTGTGAAAGAGAAAAAAGTTACTCTTTCAGATCCAAGAACTTTTTGGCAAAACTGAGGAAATGGAAAACAAATCAGTTTGTTGCAGAGTTGCTGAAGGAGAAATTGTGAAACAAAGTGAATCGTTTTCTGTTAGGGTGAGGCCACATGAAGTGTTAATTATTGCTAACAGCAAGGCTGTATGGCATTGCCATGTGTAGTTTCATGAGACTGACATTATGTTTTAGGGCTTGCTGTTGCTGCAATTAAAGTTTTTGCTACTCCTAGTCCAGCTCTAAAAATCCTTTATTTTTGAACATGAATCAAGGATAGATTGCTTTTGTGGTAATATCTGTGGAATGAGTGTGAGACTTGGCTAAGGATATATGACAGAGTAAAATTCTGGGGTTGTGGTGGCGCACAGCATCAAGAATGCCTCATCTGATGTTCACTGGTTATGGAGCTAAATGGAAGATGTTCTCAGTGTGAAAACTGGGCATTGCCTTCGTCAAAATTGCATGGAAGTCACTGTTCTTAAAGATGAAAGATCCTGGTATAGGTAGGCTGTGTTGATCAGGTTAACTGGGACTTAACAGTGTTGTTTCTCTCACCACCATGTGCTACATGCCTGATCTAACAGTTGTGTTATATGGATCTTGGGGAGGTTGTTTAGTATCGGTGCTATTGATCCTCTGATGGTAATGGACATTGACGTCCCTTAACTGGTCTGTATCTTGCTACGTCAAACTAGACAGGACTGAGATAACAACACACATAAAAGTTGCTGGTGAATGCAGCAGGCCAGGCAGCATCTCTAGGAAGAGGTACAGTCGACGTTTTGGGCCGAGACCCTTCGTCAGGACTAACTGAAAGAAGAGCTAGTAAGAGATTTGGGAGGGGGAGGGGGAGATCCAAAATGATAGGAGAAGACAGGAGGGGGAGGGATGGAGCCACGAGCTGGACAGTTGATTGGCAAAAGGGATGTGAGAGGATCATGGGATGGGAGGCCTAGGGAGAAAGAAAGGGGGAGGGGTGAAGCCCAGAGGATGGGCAAGGAGTATAGTGAGAGGCCTTCTATATATTGGCGAGACCTGGTGCAGAGTGGAAGACCGTTTCGCTGAACACCTATACTCTGTCCGCCAGAGAAAGCAAAATCTCCCAGTGGCCACACATTTTAACTCCACGTCCCATTTCCATTCTGATTTGTCTATCCACGGCTCCTCTACTGTAAAGATGAAGCCACACTCACGTTGGAGGAACAACACCTTATATTCCGTCTGGGTAGCCTCCAACCTGATGGCATGAACATTGACTTCTCTAACTTCCATTAATGCCCCTCCTCCCCCTCGTACCGCAATTGTTATTTATTTACTATTATATTTATATTTACATATTCTTTTTCTCTCTCTCCTTTTTCTCCCTCTGTCCATTTTGCTATACTCCTTGCCCATCCTCTGGGTTTTCCTCCGCTCCCCCTTTCTTTCTCCCTTGGACTCCCGTCCCATGATCCTCTCATATCCCTTTTGCCAATCAACTGTCCAGCTCTTGGCTCCATCCCTCCCCCTTCTGTCTTCTCCTATCATTTTGGATCTCCCCCTCCCTCTCCTACTTTCAAATCTCTTACTATTTCTTCTTTCAGTTAGTCCTGACAAAGGGTCTTGGTCCGAAATGTCTTCCTAGAGATGCTGCCTGGCCTGCTGCATTCACCAGCAACTTTTATGTGTGTTGCTTGAAATTCCAGCATCTGCAGATTTCCTCGTGTTTGAGGACTGAGATAGGACAGCAACTAGTAGTCTGCCAGAGGATTCCTTGTGTTTAAGTTTAACGTGTTGAGGTTTCCCACCGTTTCCCTCCTGGCTGACGGAGATGGAACTCACATCTTCTTATAACACATGAAGAGCTTGGAAGATTGAGTGAAAGGTATTATATTCTGAGTAAGACTCTGTATGGTTTTTGAGTAGTCTACAAGACAGCTCTTGTACTTATACCATATCCTTTGTTTAGTTTTGAATTTGATCCTTGGGTTGATGCCAGATGTCTTGTTAAAGTGTTATTTTCATATTTTTGTAGTGTCTTAATACAGCTGAATGGCATTTCAGAGTAGACATTTGTCTAGGTATAAAATCAAAACCTGATCCAACACATGAGCTTAAGGACTGGTAGATGTTTTGACGCCCAAGCTCAAAGATGATTCTAAATACTATCATGGGGTTTTATTTTTAATGAAAAGATTTGTTTATGAAACCAATGCCCTAAGTTAACCTCACACACTTCTAAGCTGTCATCTCTACTTTTAAGGTTTGGTGACCTAATTTTGACTTTAGATTTTTATCAGACTAGCAAAGTTGCTGCTTAAATTGTTAGATCAGAGTCTGGGCAAAGACCAAGATAACGAGAAAGAGTAACAGCCTCATTAGCTGCTTGCTGCTCTCAAGAGGCTGAAAGCAGTGTGCTTGTGAAGGATAAGCTTAAATAAAATGTTTGAATGATAGCATCCTGGGTGATTCAATATATTGCAGTAGTTGGAGATATTTGTAACCTATCAGAACAAGACCTGATGCCTTGGGTCTCAACTTTCTCATCTTGATCTGCCAGAAATGTTATTGGGATTTCACAAATGGTAACCCTAATGCATCAGTCAAGTAATTTATCAAAATATAAAAACTTTGCTTTCAAAGTCAATTTGCAGACATCCCACCTCTCCCGGAAATTCCGGGAGTCTCCCGCATATTAATAGTGGCACCCTGATGCCCACAAGCTATATACAATGTCACGGAAATCAATTTTTTTGAGAGTGAGCGAGAGAGCGCAAGACAGAAAGCAAAAGAGAAAGTGCAAGAGTGCCCACGAGAGAGAGAGAGAGAGAGCGAGAGCAAGCAAGCGAGAGATAGGGAGGGAGGGAGAGAGGGGGAGAGAGAGGGAGAGAGAGAGAGGGAGAGAGAGAGAAGAGTGTTCCAAAAAAAAAGAAAATATAAATAGTACATCGCCCCAGACTACACTGAAGTGTACCCCTGCCTAATAGGGGTCAAAAATTATGACAGTGTTGCTCGCTGTGCTGTTTGCAACAGTGACTTTTCTATTGCCCGTGGTGGGTTAAGACTGTAAAAGACATGTTGAGGTGAATTTAACAAGTGTCATTCATTCTTTCATTCATTAGCATAGCTAACGTTATTTAAACTAGCTGGCCAGCTGCTAAGGAGCCATTCAATTGCAGACCTCCCACCTCTCCTGGGAGTCTCCTGCAAATTGATGGTGCTGCCTCCCTGAAATGAGTTTTTGCAAGGTGGGATGTCTGCAGTATGTGTGGATGCTCATGTCTGTACTGGCCATAATGATGGTAGTGTGCCATGTGTGTGCCCAGTATGTATGTCTGTCCTCAACTCAAGCAGGTGGCAAGCCCCTTTTCTAACTGTCAGAAATGCTGACGTTTAGTTTGAGAAATTCCCTGGATCGATAGGATTTATACCAACCTGCTGAGGGAGGCAAGGAAGGAGATTGCTGTGGCTTTGAGACTCATGAGTTTTCATTGGCTGCAAATAAGGTACAGGATTACTGGAGGACGGCAAAATGGTTCACAGTTTTTCAAGAAACCCAGCAGGGATTGCTGTGGTCCTGCAAGGCTCACATCAGTAGTAGGGAATTGCTGTATGCATGTGTTTTGACATAGAGTATTAATGATCAGATAGAAAAGCAGGGACTAATCAGAGGTAGGTCCTGTATGACAATTTAAACTGAATTCCTTGAATTTGTGATAGTGTATCAATGCAAACAAGGCAGTAAATTGTGATTTACATGGTAAAGTCTATTGAAGACCCATACATAGAGATTGCTTTAAAAGGTTAGAACCCACAAAAGACGTTGACCAACAGGATCCAAAACTGGCTTGGCAAAAGGAGAAGGAAACTGATATTTGAACATTGTCTTTGGTAGCAGAGTCTGAGAAACAGAGTGGCCTCAGTACAAGTCCATAGATCCTTAATGATGGCAATGCAGGTAGACAACTTGGTTAGGAAGGCATATTAGGGTACTGGCCTTGAAGCACACACAAAATGCTGGAGGAACTCAGCAGGTCAGGCAGCACCGATGGAAAGGAGTACAGTTGATGTTTCAGGTCGAGACCCTTCAGCAGGACGGCATTAGTCGGGACAGTAAATGAGAAGCGGGGAAGTTATGTTCCAACTTGAGGGAAAAGACCTTGGTTGGACTTCAGTTAGTACTGGGTGCCAATTTGTCACCAAAATATAAGGATGTGATGGTGCTAGACAGGGTGCAGAGAAGATTCACCAGGATGTCATCTGGGGATGGAGTAGTTCAGTTATAAAGAGAGGCTGAAGAAGCTTAGTCTCTTTACCCTGCAGCAGAGGATAATAAAAGGGACCATGATTGAGGTATATAAAATTGCGGTGTATACTGTAGGTAGGATAGAAAGCATGGAATTAGGATAAGGGAGAAGAGATTGAGAGAGGGTATGAGTGGGGCCCCACCTTCACCCAGTAAGTAGTTAAAACTGGATCACTGACAGCCTGTGAAGTATTATCCAGATCAGGGGTTCCCAACCTCGGTTCCACAGACCCCTCGGTTAATGATAGAGGTCCATGGCACGATAAAGGTTGGGAACCAAAGATCTAGATGGATACTTGAATTATTGGGACATAGAGGGCTCTGGGCCAAGTGTTGGATGATGGGGTAAATGCAGGTTGGCATAGATGAGTTGGAGAAAATGGCCTGTTTTCATGCAGCGTGATTCTTTGAGTGTGAAAATAAGGGAACAGCTACTCCAGACTGGTGTGAAGACATTTATTTAGCCCAAGAGAAATGAACCTTTGAAATTCTTTCCCCAAATTGGCTTTGGTGGTTCAGTTAGTGAGTATAATAGAGATAAATCAATAGTTTTTTGTCAGCAAGGAATAGTACAGGAGAGTGCCAGAGTAGTAGAAAATCAGCCATGATATAATTGAGTGGAGGACTGGCACAACAGTTCAAGAGACCTCCTCTTCAAGTTCTTCAATTTTTTTTTATTGTTATGAGCTTTTTCCTTGTAACTTGGGTTTTTGCTGTAGGCCATTTCTTGCAGTGCTGTGAGCTGCGTTCAAAACAACAGATTTAGAATTGTGAGTCAGTTGGGTAAGAGTAAATGCAAAAAGAAGAATTTTTGAAAGTCTGAAGCACTGATTTATTTTAAAGAAAGAAACAACTCTCTATAAGTAAACTTATTGAAATGTTTAAACCTAAAATCATGCTATATTTTCCAGCAATTCAGCTTGAGAGTTTAGGTTCAATCTAAATTCAGAACCTTTTGACACACCCATGAATTTCTCTTTCATTTATGACATATGATGCTACGTCAGTTTTTAATATCAGATGAGTTTTATTGATTTTCATTTATCCAAGCTCAGTAAGGATGAGAGATGAAAACTCTTTGAACAAAATTAGGTCAACCCTGATCTAATTGAATGATGGAACAAAGGACAAATAGCCGATCCTCTTTCCTGTGGTAGAACTTTTAAGTGGATTATTCGTTCAGGTTAATATTCCCATTGTATGTTACTTCATTTTATCTTCTATTCTATATTCCCAATGAAGCCTTTTTTTTCAAAATTAGATTTCTTTTATTAAAAATATAGATCACATTAGAGTGACAGTAATAAACTATTTTTTTCTGGTAATCTCATCTGTTTTTCCTCTATTAGATCTGTTGTATTAAAAGTGTGTCGTTAGCATTGATCCTTTCTAAATGTTTACACCACAGATGCTCCTAGCCATAGACCAAATGACCTCAGTATAACAAATTGTCTTTTATAACAGAATAATAAAAGAGCAAGATGCCACAAATTACTGCAATCTTGCTCTGGAGCACAGGTATACAACAGGCTCAGCACACAATTATTAGTCTGTTCTAAGAAGCTGGGTTACGCCAAGGCTGTTATACATGACTTGTTTACTAAAATCTATTGTATGTCTTTGTACAAGTGACAAATTGGCCTTTTGATCTATTTGTTATCAAACATAGATTTCACTTTCCTGGTACAGCTAACCCATAAACACTGCCACATTTGTCACTTTCTGTTTGATTGGATCAGCTGCATGAATTTGCATTTAGTATTTGGAGATAACAAAGGCATTACTGCAAAAAATATTCATTAAAATTACTGTCAAGTAAATGACTATATTCCCAAAAGTAACTTTTATTAATGTATTTATCTAATACTTTTCATACAAACACTGTAATTCAAAGTGATTTCCAATAGGATGATATGAGACTGAAAATAAAAGATGACACGATGTTAGTCAAAAGCAAGGTTAAATACTGTAAATAAGTTTTGAGCTGGCATTTAAAAGATTCAACTAAATCTGCATCACTTATAGTTTTAGGTATCGAGTTCCACAGTTTAGGAGAGTAGTTACAAAAAGCTGACCTGACAGTTATCGTTTGAGGAGATTGCTTAAGTTCAAGAGACCAGCAGAAGAAGACTTGAAAGCTCAAGCAGGGTTATAAAATGAAATTGATTCTGTGATGTACTGCAGTCCCAGACCATTGAGAGCTTTAAAACAGGTAAGAGAGCTTTAAAATAAATTCCTAAAAGCTATGGGAAGTTGATGCAGAGTAGTTAGAATGTGAGTGATATACTGTCTCATTCCCGGTTTTGGTTAAAAGTCTAGCAGTAGCATTCTAAATAAGTTGAAGTTTGTCAATAGGTTGCTTTGTAAAGCCAGTAAAAAGTTGCAGTAATCTAGTCTATTCAATATAAAAGTGTGGATTAGTTTTTCTGCTTCATTACATGACAGAAACAGATGCCTTTCTAATATTTCTTAAGTGTAGAAATGCTGCCCTGGTCACTTCCTTTATCTAGGATTTAAAGCTCAAATCTGAATCAAGGATAACACCTAGGCTTGTTACTAATTTTACAGGGAAGCTAAGTCCCCAAGCTTATCAAGAATATGATCTCTTTTTGGTTTTGGGACCAACAGAAGTATTTGTTTTACCTCCATTTAGTTTTCAAAAACTACTGCTCATCCGGAAGTCAGAGAAAATGGGATATTATCATTATCAGGTTGAACGAAGATAGCCAATTGTGTGTCATCTGCATAACTGTGGAAATCAAGGTTGTACTCTCTATGACGTCTCCTAAGAAGAGCATGCGTAAGGAGAAGAGTAGTGGCCCAGGTCAGCTTCCCTGAGCAACACCAAAAGGTATATTGTATGTCTTAGAAAATTGGCTCCAAGACAGACAAAGCTTTTTCTCTCCAAGATAAATCCAACTGAGGGTGCTACTAGAGTGGCCAATCCGGTTCTCAAGGCAACCTAGGAGTATGTTGTGGTCAATTTTGTCAAAGGCATCACTTAGATCTTGTAGAATTAGAACAGAGACCCTGTTGGCATCAAGATTGCTGACAATTTTGGTAAGAGCCATCTCTGTGCTGTGGTTTGCTCTTAAAGTTGACTGAAACTTTTCTAGAATATTGTTCTTATTCAGAAAGTAGAGTTGGCTGAAGATGACTTGCTTAAGGATCTTGTGTAGGAGACGTTATGTCTTACTTTGTGTAAGATTTTATGTAGAACAGTGGTCAGTGAGTACCTTACTCTCAAGGTTTGTCTATTTAAGTAGAGGTCTGCCAGCCACCATTTTGAAGGCATCTGGAAAAACTCCAGTTTCAAGGGATATGGTAATAAATTTTCCAGCAGAATTGAAAACTCTACTAAAAGAGTCTTTCAAAAGTGTGGTAGGGACAGGGTTAAGACAGCAAGTAGATGATTTACTCTTTATTACAATCTATATATAGAGTTCTGAATCGGACATACCTGTCTATGCTGTCTTTTTACAAGGTTGGCTATAGAGGTTACCAGTATCTGTAGTTTATACTCTCCCTAATGGAGTAATTTTGTTGATTTAAAAAAAAAAGAAATATTGTGAATTTCTCACATTTTATGGCAGATGCTTGACTGAGGATACTGTAGGTTTGGACAGGGCTCAACAGTTGGTTTCTAGTTGAGAATAATACTGTATTCCTGAATTGCTACTATTCTTTCTAATGATGTGGGAAAAATGGGCTCTTCTTACAGAGAGTGCAGCAGCGTTAAGAGGTTAGTTTTTCCTTGAAAATATTATGGTGGACTTCTATCCCAGTTTTCCTCCATTTTCTCTCAACACCCTAAATGATCTTTTGAGCTTGCGGATGGAATTATTTAACTGTAGTGATGCTTCACTAAGTGATTTCTTTTTAATCCTAAGTGGGTTAATGGTCTGATAAACTGCACATGTTTAATGCTTTTTCTGACCATAAACCACAAAGCATACTGACCAACTTAGAATTATGTCTTTCTACTGATATAAAACTTAACAATAAAACTCATAACAGCTATTTATTTGGCTTAATTTAAAATACTTTTGGAAAATGTAATTAACATAAATTGAAAGTTCATGATAGTCTGTTGCTTGCCATTTTTTTAAAAAAACTATTATTTTGTGGATCTTGTCATTGACAAGACAGCATTTGTTGCTAATCCTCACCATTCTGTTAAATACTTTTTGGTTAGGAATATATTTGCTCTCACATCAGCACATTTTCCCACTTTGCATATATTAGCATATTCTTTAAAAATTATTTCAAAACGTCAGTCATTCTAGGATTGGATTTGATGCAATTGGGGGGAAAGTCTGATTATGCTATCCTTCATAATTTCATCATCAAAATAAAAATTAAACTTCAATACCCGATCATTCTTCATTTTGAAAACTTCCAACATATCAACCTTCATCAAACTTGTGTACTAATAGCAGATGCGAAAGATGCCACTAAAATCTTTCCAAAATCTTCAAAATCCACTACGAAGATGATCAAATTGACACCTACATCTTCTTCTAAGCCAGCATCTCCATTATTGAAGTTCCTGTTGTATTCAGCTCTGTCAGGCTGACTATATTGAATATGTAGTATAGGACCTCAGAAGTGGACACTATTTGGAGCCCTGATTTGGAAAGTTATTTTCATCTGTCCAACTGAAAATATTCATGGATATTCTCAAAGCCTACCAAAACTGCAATATCTCTACTAACTGCAGATTCTGTGACCCAAATGGAGAGGGTACTTTGAGCATGGTATCAAGAGCCTCAAGATTGTTCATTGTCTACCAGAACGAGTTTCAGCTTACAAGCTACCCATCGGCCTCTGAAGTCAGGCACTTCCTGTGAAAGATTCTGTGGTTTTTGCACTGGCCTCATCAGTAATCTCCAAATCCACAGAAATGGGATGAAAGAGTCATCCTCTATCCTGGAAGACTGCATAAGAACAGTAGAAGTATTATTTTTAACTTGATCTTGCTGTAGCCATTTTAAGGCCTATAAGGTTTGGTATTTTTATTCTATGTGTTTGGTTGAATAGACAGATCCAATTTGCACTTGATACTTGACCTTTGTTCATGGTTCCAGTAAGTTGTTGAACTGCAGAATGCAACAGGGTGATAATTGTTCATACGAGAATGAGTATCCCGTACTGTGGTGCCAGCAATATTCCTTGGGCATGTGAGGGAGTAAAAGCAAATAATGGAGTGTAATCAACAAGAATTCTGCAGATGCTGGAAATTCAAGCAACACACATCAAAGTTGCTGGTGAACGCAGCAGGCCAGGCAGCATCTGTAGGAAGAGGTGCAGTCGATGTTTCAGGCCGAGACCCTTCGTCAGGACTAACTGAAGGAAGAGTGAGTAAGGGATTTGAAAGTTGGAGGGGGAGGGGGAGATCCAAAATGATAGGAGAAGACAGGAGGGGGAGGGATAGAGCCAAGAGCTGGACAGGTGATAGGCAAAAGGGGATACGAGAGGATCATGGGACAGGAGGTCCGGGAAGAAAGACAAGGCGGGGGGGGGACCCAGAGGATGGGCAAGAGGTATATTCAGAGGGACAGAGGGAGACAAAGGAGAGTGAGAGAAAGAATGTGTGCATAAAAATGAGTAACAGATGGGGTACAAGGGGGAGGTGGGGCCTTAGCGGAAGTTAGAGAAGTCGATGTTCATGCCATCAGGTTGGAGGCTACCCAGACGGAATATAAGGTGTTGTTCCTCCAACCTGAGTGTGGCTTCATCTTTACAGTAGAGGAGGCTGTGGATGGACATGTCAGAATGGGAATGGGATGTGGAATTAAAATGTGTGGCCACTGGGAGATCCTGCTTTCTCTGGCGGACAGAGCGTAGATGTTCAGCAAAGCGGTCTCCCAGTCTGTGTCGGGTCTCGCCAATATATAAAAGGCCACATCGGGAGCACTGGACGCAGTATATCACCCCAGTCAACTCACAGGTGAAGTGTTGCCTCACCTGGAAGGACTGTTTGGGGCCCTGAATGGTGGTAAGGGAGGAAGTGTAAGGGCATGTGTAGCACTTGTTCCGCTTACACGGATAAGTGCCAGGGGGAGATCAGTGGGGAGGGATGGGGGGGACGAATGGACAAGGGAGTTGCGTAGGGAGCGATCCCTGCGGAATGCAGAGAGGTGGGGGGGAGGGAAAGATGTGCTTAGTGGTGGGATCCCGTTGGAGGTGGCGGAAGTTACGGAGAATAATATGTTGGACCTGGAGGCTGGTGGGGTGGTAGGTGAGGACCAGGGGAACCCAATTCCTAGTGGGATGGCGAGAGGATGGAGTGAGAGCAGATGTACGTGAAATGGGGGCGATGCGTTTAAGAGCAGAGTTGATAGTGGAGGAAGGGAAGCCCCTTTCTTTAAAAAAGGAAGACATCTCCCTCGTCCTAGAATGAAAAGCCTTATCCTGAGAGCAGATGCGGCGGAGACGGAGGAATTGCGAGAAGGGGATGGCGTTTTTGCAAGAGACAGGGTGAGAAGAGGAATAGTCCAGATATCTGTGGGATGTTAATGGAGTGTAATGTCATATGAAAACGTAGCAATGGTGGGAGTTCCACAAATGTATAGAAAGAAGCACCTGCGTGTAGTGTAGGTCGAAGGGATCAGTGACAAGTCATATTCTCATTGTATGCATTGGGCAAACTCCAGCTCCAACCAGAGAGTTCAGACATCTGTGCTTATTGCACAATTGCATCACAATTGCCAAATACCCCATCATTAATGTTCCTTCTTCATCTAGCAACCATCTTCATTGATATTTTAGAAACCTGCCTGGATCTGCTGCGGAAGTACTTTAGCTTCAGTCGTTTTCTTGGAACCAGTCAGAAACATGATGTAAAATCCTCTACTTGTCTGAATAATTGCAGCTGAACCAAGAAACAACAAAATTTATACAAAACAACCTATTTCAATGACACAGTAGTCCCTTGCCTTAAAACCATGTAGTCTTCCCATCAAGAAACAGCATGGCTGTATTGCACCACTTACAAAATACTCGAGCACAGCAAGCAGCTCCCACATCAGTTAGGACAACAGGCTCAAAGGAACATCTCACCTGAGTTCCTTCCAAGTTGCCCAGTACGCCAACTTGGACATATCACTTGTTTCTTCTTTGGTCATGATCAAAATTCTATAACCTCCCATCTAGTGATGTTGTTGAAGAACCTTACAATTGGAACTTGAGGCAGTTTAAGAAGGTGGGAATCCACTGCTTTTTCAAGGAGTAAATGGTGAAACATAAATATTAGCCTTTCCAGCAGCAGGCAAACCTATCAATGTAGTAAGTTTTAAGTTTCTTTCTGTCAATGGATGAATTTTTGACAGGTGTGTGTGCTTGTTATGCAGTATTCAGCTTTGTTTGCAGTGAATGTGAGAATATTGGACACAAAATGCAGTACAAAATAGATTTACGTTTTACATAACATTGGCAGTTACAGCAGTTGATTGTGATATAATTGTCAAGTGTGGAACTCTAATCATTTTGGTTTTGACATCCTTCAGTTTAAGCTGAACGAAGGAGTTTACTATGATAAAGGAAGCAAGTATTCAGGTAAAAACAATGTAGGCTGGATGAAGCAACTTTGATATATTTGATCTGCTACAGTAGTTATTAATGCACAGACAAAAGCCACAAAATTGTAATCATGGGGTTGAAAATTTATTACTTTTTGATAATTGCCTTGTGTCTCATTTATTTTACTATAATACTTTACAAGTACAGTTTTGGATGTACCATTTGTAGGCTTGTGGTTGACACAAATTGATTGCATGTTTAAGACCTGTGATAAGGACAATAAATAGCAGTTGGTTGTGTATGAATTGCTATAATTGGCCAATTCTAGAAGATTGATTTATGGATAAAAAATGGTATGACGTGCACTGAATGGAACACGGAATCCATATGGGTTTGAGGGCAATGGCCCTGGATGTGTATAATACAAAGAGTTTGGAATATGAGAACAAAGGGGCAGGAGTAAGCCAAATTATTGATCAAGCCTGCTCAGCTTCTTTTCAAAATCATGCCTGAGTTTTTAAACCTCAGTGCCATTCTTACAGCATCATTGCCATATTAATCAATTCCTTTAATATCTGGAAATCTATTGATTTATGTTTTAGTGGCTGAGCCTTCTCTGCATACCAGAGTACGAAACTCCACTGATTGACACCCTCTAAGTCAGGGGTTCCCAACTGGGGTCAAATGACTGCTTGGTTAATGGTAGGGATCCATGGCATAAAAAAGGTTGGGAACCTCTGCTCTAAATGAAGAAATTTCTCCATATCTCAATCCTTCTGAGGCTGAGCCCGGATTGGGATCCGTGAGTTGTCCTATATCCAGCTTGTCGGTCCTTGTAAGAATGGGGCACGTTCCAGTGATCTGTCCCCCTCGTTCTTTTCACCACAAGAAAATATAGTCCTCATCTACTCAACCTTTTCTCGAAGAGCATACTTGGCATCTCAGCAGCTTGTCCCATGAATGCACCGTTCAAGTATATAATTTTTTAATAAAGAGTCCAAAGTTACATATTGTAGGTGTGATGTCGGCAAGCCTGTATAGACTGCAGGACATCTTTACTCCTGTTTTTTAATCTCGTGTAACAGAAGTCAACATACCATTTGCCTCGATAATTGATTGCTCTGCAGTAGTGTAGCCAGCAAAACTCATGCCACACAGCTTAAGCAAACTTGATTGCTGCTCTGTCTGTGTGGAGTTTGCAGGTTTTTCCCCGTGGCTGCATGATCCATTGATATGTTAATTGACCTATTTTGTGTAGATATGCTGTGGAACCTGGGGAGACTTGAGGGGGATGTGGGTGAATTAAACAGAAATAATGGGATTATTGTAAATGGGCATTTGATGGTTGGCACAGACTGGCCAAAGATCCTGTTTCCATGATGTACAAATATGACTCTGACCTGTGGGTTGGTTTTCAGCAATTTGTCTCTTGGGCACCTAGGTTACTTTGAATCAATCCTACTTAATCTTTCCCCATTCTGCAGAAAATTCTGCTTTCCTATTGTTTTGCCTCACAATGGATAACTTGATATTTTTGACACTACATTGCTTTAGTCATGTTCCTTCCCACTCGGTTAGTTTATGTACATCTTCTTGAAGCCTCATTGCATCCTCCTCCATACTTGCGATACCACCTAGCTTTGTATTATTAGCGAAGATAGAATTATGGCATTTGATGTCCTTGGCCAAACTGATGATTGTAGTTCATGAATAGTTGTGGTACAAACAGCTATGTTTGTGGTATTCTACCAGTCACAGCCTGCAAACCTGAGCACATTGATTTGTTCACTCTGTTTGCATCTGATAATAATTCTTAGCCTGTGCCAATATATTACCCTAATTCTGTGTTCTCTGACCTGTTTGGGACATCGTAAAATTGCATCTAATTATATCTGCATTTTCCTATTGTTGCATCCTCAAAGAATTCCAGTAATTAGTCAAATGTGAAATTCCTTATGTAAATTCACACAGCATAGTAATGAAACAAAGTTCAAAGCACACTTAATATCAAAGTGTGTATACTATATGCAACTTGATCTTCATCTCCTTACGGAAGATGACCATTGATAAATGGATAAATGAACCATTTAGATGTACCATTTAACCACCTTCTCCATGCCAACCATCAAATAGCCACCTGTTGCATTTATCAGCATTTGTTCCATAGCCTTTAGATGTCTTGGCAATTCCAAGCCTCCTGCTCAGGCAGTACAGTACAAATTGAAATCACCTGGATGATTTTTTTCCCCCTCAGATTTCCCCATTGCCCTCCGCCCTCCCCCACAAGCCTACTCCCAACACCCTCCCCCCACTCCTCATTGTAAAACTATGCCCCTGGTTTTAAACAAATGTTATGGGAAAGGATTTTGGTATCCACCCTATTTAAGCCAAAAGGAGCTGCATGTAGAAAACTTGATCTCCTATTGAGGTTTGGAATTAACCTTCAATGCAGATTATGAATTTCTCCCAGTTTTTTTTTATCTCTGACAGTTTACTGGGTCATGTTTTAAGGTCTAGGGATGGATTTTCCAGAGACTTTTGAACTAATCATAGTAAGTTTTTAATATTTTCTCAAACGCAGGTCAAACGGAACAGATGTGATTTGTGGTGTGCAGAAATTGAGCTGTGGCAGTAAATAGCAGACGTAAGGAAGTCTGGGTTTATAGGTTGGAGCTTGCTATCTAATTCGGAACTACTGTCATTTAAAGACACCAAAACCTAGATTTTTGCGCATACATTGCGAAATGTGATAATTCCTGAAGTTACTGACTGGTTCAGAGAACCAATTTTGTCATTTTGCTCTGTTGTTGGATTGTACATGCTAATGACTGAGCCTAGTCTTTCTAAGATAGCTTGGTGTTAGGCTGGTGGCCCAACCTGGGGTATAGGTTTCAGGAATTTGTTAATTTTGATGGGAATTGTTGGATTTGGGATTAGGAGGCCAAAAGAGAAAGTTATTTTTGCTTTTGATGCTAGATTAATAGTTATAATTATTTTGAGTTCTTATTTTGTTTATAAAGATTCTTCAGTTTGTATTCCATATAGGTTATAATATCTCAATGTCAGGGACTTGAATAAATTTAGAATTCCTTGGTGTCTTTTACTGTTGGCAAAACTGGGAGTGAAGCTTTGTTACCAGTTGAGTTTCTCAGTAGTAGTGAGAGAATGAGGTCTCCTCACTGCTCCACTGCTACTGCTGAATATGTGTTGCTGAAGGTCCAGGATACTGTGAACTGGTACGATTAGCACATTTCATGTAGGCCAGCTGAATCCTGGTGGGGGGAGATTGCAGTGCTGGGAGAGCATGATCTAGTCCGTAATCTGACACTCCACTACTGTGGTGTTTCGGTATTCATCTTTGATCAGAGGAAATTTTACCCACTCTACTGGAATTTGAGGGATGTTTGACACATACCACTCCCAATGAATGTAATTGCATAATTTTTATATAAATGTGTGCATATGGGTTTAGCAGATTGACTATTAAGAGGGTGGTAATGAGCTACTGCCTTGAATCACAGCAGTACTTGAGTGTGGGTATGCCTACAATGCTATTGGAGAGAGTTTCAGGATTTTGACGTAGCAATGGTGAAGGAATAGTGAAATATTTAGAACTCAATATGGTGTGTGTGGCTTGGAATGCAACTGTAAGATTGGTGGTATTCACATGCACTGGTCCTATGAGCTGATAGAGGTTGTGGTTGGAAGAGGCTATCTGAAGAGTTTGAGGGAATTGCTGAAATGCATCCTGCCAATGCTGTGTGCAGCCTCTACTGTGCATCAGTGGTGTAGTGAGTGAGTGGTTGTGTATGGGATACTGTTGTGCTCTGTATGATTTGAGTGATACATGTTCTGTATATACAGCCGCTTGAATGTCGAAGCTGGAGTCATCCATGAAGAGTATTCTATCACATTCCTGACTCGAAGTTAAGTCAAAACTAAGTTGATGTTTTCTATTATAGAGATAAAATTTCTTTGGGTGTAAATTGGGAAAAATCTGGTTAAGATGACACTGTCTGCAGAAATAAATAGCATTAGTTGTGTTGGTGTTTCTAAGATTTTTATTAAAGAAATTGCAGAGGTGATACTATAATTGTCAATTCCCTGTCAATGGAAGAAAATTTTTAACTTACATGTTATGGGAGAGCACTGGAGCTGGGGCATTACTGGTTGTAAATTATTTGAAGGGAACTACAGAAATTGTAGTTTTCCTTTAAAATTTTCATTATTCACTAAAGTGGACCTTTTAATACAAACTTCAAAAATATATGTTTGTGTAATTACAAAGCTGTGATTATCTTAGCAAAACATGCCCACTGATGCCACTAATGTAATAAATAACAAAGCTGAAGTGTTCATTATCTATTTTTCATGTTGAAAGATATTACTGTTTTTCAAAGTAAAAAGATTAAATACTTGAATTAAAAACAATTGTGAAAAGATTGCCAGATCTGACTTAACATATGAAGAAGAGTCCTAAGTTTAAATTTGGATTTTGGACTTAGATTAATATTTTATCCAATGTGTCAAATTTATAAGTAATTCCTTAAAAACAAGCACTGCCATGTAATTTACTTTGACTGTTTCAATATCAATTGTTTTGTGTTTTACCGGCTTGTATTACTTTTCATTCATAGTCATACTTTATTAATCCTGGGGGAAATTGGTTTTCGTTACAGTTGCTCCATAAATAATAAATAGTAATAGAACCATAAGTAGTTAAATAGTAATATGTAAATTATGCCAGTAAATTATGAAATAAGTCCAGGACCAGCCTATTGGCTCAGGGTGTCTGACCCTCCATGGGAGGAGTTGTGAAGTTTGATGGCCACAGGCAGGAATGACTTCCTATGACACTCAGTATTGCATCTCAGTGGAATGAGTCTCTGGCTGAATGTACTCCTGTGCCCACCCAGTACATTATGTAGTGGATGGGAGACATTGCCCAAGATGGCATGCAACTTAGGCAGCATCCTCTTTTCAGACACCACCGTGAAAGAGTTCGGTTCCATCCCCACAACATCACTGGCCTTACGAATGAGTTTGTTGATTCTGTTGGTGTCTTCCACCCTCAGCCTGCTGTCCTAGCACACAACAGCAAACATGATAGCGCTGGCCACCACAGACTCACTCGTAGAACATCCTCAGCATCGTCCAGCAGATGTTAAAGGACCTCAGTCTCCTCAGGAAATAGAGACGGCTCTGACCCTTCTTGTAGACAGCCTCAGTGTTCTTTGACCAGTCCAGTTTATTGTCAATTCGTATCCCCAGGTATTTGTAATCCTCCACCTTACAACCTTAAATGTTTTGTTACAAAAACTTACAGAAATCAAGTGAATTCAGTACTTCTGCTTGTACAGTGGGGAACTCTAAAGGAAGTCAAAGTCAGAGTGTAAGGATTGCTTTTATTGGCTCTGTTCTAAACCAATGGGTTTTGAGTGTAGCTACTTGTTGCGTACCTTTGGATTAATTCTGAAGCATTTTCTCCACTGAGCACTGGTTGATTCTTCTTTCTTGTTTTTTATAATACCTGACTCAGATAGAAGTATAGTGTTCCCTATAGTGGGGAGGTGTAGGACCAAAGGGCAAAGCCTCAGTATACAGGGACGTCCATTCAGTATGGAGATTAAAAGGAATTTCTTTTGCCAGAGGGTAGTGAATCTGTAGAATTTGTTGCCATGGGCCGATGTGGAGACCAGGTCATTGGTTGTACTGTTTGTATTTAAGGCAGAGGTTGATAGGTTCTTGATCAATCATGGCGTGAAAGGTTACAGGGAGAAAGCAGGAGAATGCGTTTGAGAGGGAAAATGGGTCATCCATGATGAAATGGCAGAGCAGACTCAATGGACTGAATGGCCTGATTTTCCTATCCATTGTGGTCTTGAGTAAATTCAGATATTTCCTATCTAGTGTTATAGAGAGATGCTAGTGCTTCAATAATTGACAGGGCAAATTTATACCAGCTGTGCTATTTTATTTTTAGGATTTTGGAGTGTCTATGAAAATTGTTTCACATCAGTATAATGTTCTACACTCCAATTCCCACCAATGAAGTAAAGACAGATACTTATCACTATTCACTCTTTAAATACCCATTTAATTATAATTTTCCAATGCATTGCCTTTGTTTTGAACTGTAGACTAGTAATGCTTTTGCTTATTGCATGCGAATTAGTTCTTTGCTGTTGCATTTACTTTCACTATTTTAATACATCTGTATCTGCACCTGAACTGGAGGGAGGTGGGGCTTGTCTCCATGTGGGAAGGTTTGCTTGTGCTGCACGGGGGCTTTAAACTGGAGTTGCAGAGTGAAGGGAGCCAAAGTGCCAGAGCAGATAGTGGAGTGGATGGGAAATGTGTTGCTAAGCCTACATGTGAATTTATGAATTGAAAGATTGAGCATGGTAGGACTGAATTTCACAGTTGTGTATATTTCAATGCCAGGAGTATTGTTGGAAATGCAGATCAGCTTAGGACATGGATCAGCACGTGGAATTATGACATTGTAGACATTAGTGAGACTTGGCTGCAGAAGGGACAGGACTGGCGGCTCAGCATCCCAAGGTTCTGTTGTTTTAGACATGATAGAGCAGGAGAGAATAAAGGGGAAAGGATGACATTACTAGTCAGGGAAAATATCATAACACTACTCAGATAGGACAGGTTGGAGAGTTCATGTGCTGAGGCTGTATGGGTGGAACTGAGGAATAAGGAAAGGATGACCATATCAATGAAATTCTATTATAGACCATCCAACAGTCCATGGGATTTAGAGGAGCAAATTTGTAGCAAGATTGCAGACCGTTTCAGAAAACGTAAGGTTGTGATAGTAGCTGATTTTTAACTTTCTACCTATTGATTGGAACTCCCAATCTGTGAAAGGACAGGATAGGATAGAGTTCATTAAATGTGTTCAGGAAAGTTTCCTTCATCAGTACATAGAGGTCCCAACTAGGGGGCATGTGATACTAGATCTCCTGTACCCAGGGCTGACATGCTGTTACTTGGACCCTGTGGGAGGCAAGTTCAGAAATTGCAGGAACCCTGCAGAGATATTTAGAACATCCCTAGTCACTGGTGAGGTGAGAGAAGATTGGAGGACACCTAATGTTGTCCTGAATAACTATTCTTGGGCTTCCAGCTGGGTACAGGTATTGAGTTTAAACGAAGTTTCGATGACAACCTCTGCCATCTTCATCAAGGATGATGTCTGGGTATGTCTAATCTGGTGGTATTTATACCCCTGTAGTCCATCCCCTCCCTTGGTTAGTCCTGATCCAATCAGGTTTCTGCTGTCCCACCTTGTTTACAATTGAATTCCAGTTCTTGCTTGGAGTGAGACCTTTGTTTTTGTGAAAATTCTTATCCTCTAGTTTTATTTCAATGGCTTCCTTCGCCAGGTGGTCCCAAAACCCATTGGCACAGCACATTAGTTTTTTTGCTGTTGAGGTCAATCCTATGACCATTGCGAATTCAATGTTTTGCTACCTCCAATTTCTCCGGGTAACCCAAAACGGATACACTTCCTGTGATCCTTGATGCAGGTTTCCACCATCTGTCCCATCTGTCTGTTGATACACTGCTCCACATTCACAGGGAATCCTGTAAATGGCAACGTCCTGATTCCCAGGTCATCTTTCACCTACATAAGCTGTGATTTGAGTTTCCTTAAGGGTTTATGGGTGGTATTCATCCAGTATTTCTTCAGAATCCTGGTGATCCTTCCAAAAACCATGGAAATGTCGGGGAAGACAAGCAGTATCAACAGATTCTTCCTAATTGTTAAGTTTCCTGGTTTTTCCATCAGACCTTTTAAGGACCCATTTGATTTTCTTCACCTTGTTGTCATTCTGATTGGACAGGGACTAACCAATCAGGAGCAATGAACGACAGGGTATAAATACCACCAGACTAGATGTGTCCAGGCATCATTCCTGATGAAGATGCAGTTTGTCATCGAAATGTCGGTTGAAATCGATACCTGTACCCAGCTGGAAGCCCAAGAGGAGTATATGCTGTGAAAGCACTGGATCCTAATGTTCCATTGTTTAAGAAGGGCTCTAAGAATAAGCCAGGAAATTATGGGCCAGTAAACCTGACATCAGTAGTGGGTAAATTATTGGAAGGTATTCTCAGGGACTGGATATATAATATTGGATAGCCAGGGACTGATCAGGGATAGTCAATATTGTTCTGTGCATGGTAGGTCATGTCTAAGCTATCTTGGAGAGCTTTTGAGGTATGTTACCAGGAATGTTGTTGAAGGCGAAGTAGTGGAAGGCGAAGTAGTGGATGTTGTCTACATGCTCTTGAGAAAGGCCTTTGACAAGGTGCCATATGGGAAGTTGGTCAAGAAGGTTCATTCGCTTAGCGTTCAATATGAGATAGTAAATTGGATGAGACATTGGCTTCACGAGGGAAACCACAGGGTGATAGTAGATGATTGCCTCTCTGACTGGAGGTCTGTAACTAGTGGAATGCTGCAGGGGTGGGTGTTGTTGTAATCTATATCAGTGATCTGGATGATAATGTGGTAAACTGGATCAGCAAATTTGCAGATGACAACAAGCTTGGGGTGTATTGGACAGCAAGGAAGTTTATCAAAGTTTGCAGTGGGATCTGGACCAGCTGGAAAAATGGGCTGAAGAATGGGAGATAGCATTTAATACAGAGACAAACTAGGGGAGGACTTGCATGGTAAGTGGCAGGGCACCGAAGAATGTGGTAGAACAGAAGGATCAATAATTCCTTGGAAGTGCCATCACAGGTAGATAGGGTTGTAAAGAAAGCTTAGTTGGGGTGTTATGTGGAAGTTGTATAAGATGTTGGTGAGGCTTAATTTGGAGTGCTTTATACAGTTCTAGTCATCTACCCCGATGAAAGACATCAATAAGTTTGAAAGAGTGCAGAGAAAACTTACAAGAATGTTGCCAGGACTTGGGGATCTGAGTTATAGGAAAAGATTGAATAGGTTGGGATTTTATTTCCTAAAGCCTAGGATAATGGGAGTTTTGATAAAGATATGCAAAATTATGAGAGGTATAGATTAAAAGCAAGCAAGCTTTTTCCACTGAGGTCTGATGAGACTAGACATCATGGGTTAAGGTTGAAAAGGGAACATAAGGGGGAACTTCTTCATTCAGGGTGATGAGAGTGTGGAATGAGCTGACAGTGGAAGTGGTAGATGCAGGTTTAATTTCAACATTTAAGAGAAGTTTGAATAAGTACATGGATGGCAGGGCTATGTACTGGTGCAGGTCAATGGGACCAAGCAGGTTAATGGCTTGGCATGGACTAGATGGGCCGAAGGGTGTTCTTCTGTGCAGTAGTGGTATGTGACTTTGACTATGACAGTATAGTGTAGATCAATTATTGTTTGGGTGGCTACCATTGCAAGGATGATTTAATTTTCTTCTTTTGTGGCCATGGAATCTTCTATGTCAGTGTCTTCATTAACATTTAACTTTCAACTTGTAAATGTTCTAGATATTAAACATTAGTTTTTATTGTCTGATTAGAATATACCCAGTAATGTAGTTAACCATGCTAAATATTACCCCTTGCAAACCTTTGTTCAAAATTGTTAAATGTTTCTAAAATAGAGTGTAGTAATTTCTAAAAGGAGATTTGGAAACAGGATGAGGAGTGGAGTGTTCAGTGCATTTGAGTGTTATGCCATTTAGCTCAATCAAGGCTGATCCCATACATTGCATTCCTGTTGTCTCTCTCTTTTGACGTCTTGTTTAGTTGATCCAATCCCTCCTTAAAATTAAGCTCTGACACCTTGTATATTATTGATGTTTTATTAAATAAATTACTAAAGAGGAAATGTATTTGATATTATATTTCATAGTGAAGCTAGGTTAATGATTTCCATGTAAATAGATACCCTCAAACTTTAACTGAGTAATACATTAACTATTTACAACAGGCACTTATTTTTGTTTCTATCATTTATCTGAGGTATGTTCAGGATATAATGGACTCTGAGAATGAAAAGGTATTAGCTGATGTTAGTCAGGTGGTTCAAAGAGGGACTTTTTGTGTGTACATGAGAACTCCTCTTGTGTCTTTGAATGATTCTCTATAGGTGAAGTGCAAAGAGTCAAAGGCCAGAACCCTGATGAACTTGACAGACAATGGTGATTGTAGAACGAATATAACAGCTGTAAATTTAGTTGTGATCATTGATACCAGTTTGAAATACCTGATTGGTGCCTCATTAATGTGAAGTGTTGAATCCCATTTTGGGAAAATTTGTGTTTTAGGTTTCTATGGCAATAATTTCAAGTTGATGTTTTCAGCCATTAGAATAGTCTAGTGAAGATCCAGGTATGTTTTAATTGTCTGTGTTCTCAAGTGTTTTACAAATAACAGTAGTTTAATAACATTCAAACTAGTATGAGTTTAGATTTTGAGTTAGCTTTCTAAAGTAGAAATAAATTGGGTCACTCTCAGATGAACTCAATGCATTTTATGCTCAGTTTGACCGTCAAAACATGGAGGCACCTTCACGAGCTGCCACAGCTCCCAGTGACCCTGCTCAAAACTAATCAACGAGGTTCAAGGCCTTGCACTCAATGCCTCCTTGTGCAATTGGATCCTCTATTTCCTCACTTGTAGACCCCATTCAGTTCAGATTGGCAACATCTCCACAATCTTAATCAGCGCAAGTGCACCACAATGCTCTGTACTTAGCCCCCTGCTCTATTCGTCTTACGCTTATGACTGTGTGGCTAAGCACAGCTGCAATGCCATATTCAGATTTAGTGACAACACTACTGTCATAGTCTGAATCAGAGGTGGTGATGAGTCAACATGTAGGAGGAAGTTTGAAAACCTGGCTGAGTGGTGCTATATCCACAACCTCTCACTCAATGATAGCATGACCAAGGAGCTGATTATTGACTTCTATAGGAGGAAACCAAAGGTCCATGAGCCAGTCATTGGAGGATCAGAGGTGGAGAAGTCAGCAACGTTAAATTCCTCTGAGTTATTATTTTGGAGGACCTCTCCTGAGCCCTAAGTGAAATTACAAAGGAAGCACAGCAACACCTTAACTTTCTTAGAAATTTGTGAAGATTCAGCATGGCGTCAAAAACATTGACAGACTTCTATAGATGTGTACTGGAGAGTATTTTGTATCATAGCCTGGTATGGATCTATCAACTCCCTTGAATGGAAAACCACACAAAAAGTGGTGGATATGACCCAGTGCCTTGTGAGTAAAGGCCTCCCCACCATTAAGCACACCTGTACAAAGTGTTGTTGCAGAAAAGCAGCATCCGTCATCGGGGACCCCCACCACTCAGGACATGCTTTCTTCTCAGTACTGCCATCAGAAGGTACAGAGGCCTCAAGGCTCACACCACCAGGTTCAGGAACAGTTATTACCTCTCAACCATCAGTCTGTTGAGCCATCATTGGAATGTTCCCGGAACCAATGTACTCACTTTCAAGGCTCTTCATTTCATGTTCTCGATGTTTTTATTATTTCCTTTTTGTATTTGCAGAGTTTTTTGTCCATTGCACACTGGTTGAGCCCCACATTGATGTGATCTTTCACTGATTCTATTATGCTTATTATTCTATTATGTGTTTATTGAGTAAGCCCGTAAGAACATTAATCTGTAGTAATGGTGACGCACATGTCCTTTGATGATAAATTCACTTTGTACTTTGACCCTGTGATTTCACTCTCTGAAGACTTTGTGTGAGCATCCTTCAGGAGGGTACACCCAAGAAAAGCTTCCAGCCCAGACAGGGTATCTGGATGAGTACTGGAGACCTGTGATGATTCAGTGATATCTTTAACCTCTTGTTTCGGCAGTCTGAGGTAACCGCGGGCTTCAATTATACCGATGCCTGAGAAGAACATGCTGATCTGCCTCAATGACCATCATCCAGAAGCACTTGCAGTGCATCCACTGTGATGAAGTGCTTTTAGAGGTTGGTGATGAAACTTAATCAGTTCCTGCCTCAGAATCAACTTGGATCTACTGCAATTTGCCTACCGTCACAACAGGTCAACGCCAGATGCTATTTCATTGGCTCTTCACTCAACCCTGGAACCCTGGGCAGGGAAGGTGCATACATCAGGATGCTCTTCACTGGCTACAGTGTGGTATTCAATACTATTATCACCTCAAAACTCCTAAATGGACGTTGAAGCTTTGGACACTACCTCACTTTTATAAAAAATATACAGTATTTCCATTTTTGCACATTTAAAAAAATCTATTCAATGTACATAAAAAGTAAATCAATTATGTTTTATTTTTATTATTATTTCTCTCTCTGCAAGATTATGTTTTGCATTGAGCTGTTGCTGCTAAGTTAACAAATTTCATGTCACACGCTGATGATAATAAACCTGATCTGATTCTGAAGACCTAGGCCTCAATACCTCCTTGTACAACTAGATCCTTGACTTTCTCACTTGCTGGCCCCAGTCAGCTTGAACTGGCAGCAACAACTCCGACATGATCTCCATCAGCACAGGTGCACCACAAAGCTGTGTGCCTAGCCCCCACTCTAATCATTGTATTCTTATGACTGTGAGGCTAGTCACAGTTCCAATGCCATATTTAAATTTGCTGATGACACCATTGTCGTTAGCCAAATCAGTGTAGTTGGAGTCAAGTGGTATTTCAGCAGCTGTGTACAAATGAATCCTTTGACAGATGTAGAAGTTTAAGACCCAGCTTAAGAGAGAAATCAAGAGGGCCAAAAATGTAAATGCATACTCATTCTATTTATCACTGCAGAAGACAAAAACATTTTTAGCATCTGTGCACTTGAACTAACTTGAATTGACCACGGTTGTCATGGGCCAAGAAGTTTGTGAATCTTTTTGTGCCAGATGTGCAACTGATTCTTAGTCAGGTCTTCTTGGGCAGCCGGGCTTTTCTTTGGAATCCTGAATTACTGTTCATTTGAAGTGTATTTGTATGTCACCAAGACAGCTGAGGTATTTGTATTCAAGTAACCAAATACACATGGAATGAAAAGCTGTTGTCAGTAATAGTGAGCACAAAGCCTCTTGACTATCACTTAAATATCCATCCCATTCATTGCAAGTTCTCGGAAAAAAACTAACATTCTTGCCTGGTGTTTCCTCAGCAATATGATCCACTCTATACTGCTGTTTGAAATAGTCATGCAATTCATTTGAGGACAGTTAGGACTGGGCAATAAATGTCCCCCCCCCCCCCCCCCGCCACCTCCAATGACATCCACAATCTAGGAATAACATATATGAATTAATTTTCATTTTCATGTAAAGTGAAAAGTGATTAATTTTGGTCTAAAAGTATAGAATTAAAGGACTGAATCAGGAGTTATAGGTTAGTAACTCTCCAAAAATGATGCAAGAAATTGAAAAAGTGTAGTGGCACATGAGATCCATCTTTCTCTGTTTTTATAGAGTTAGGGTACAAAAAAGGTAAACGTACTGAACTTCTGCTATGGTACCACAGCTGGAATAGTTTCTGGACTTTGCATTTCTAGGAAAGTTGTAACACTCTGTTTAGATTGATAAGGATGAAAGTTGTTGTCAATTAAAACACCTGTGTCAGACTTCTATTTATTGACTACAAGCTCTGGACCCTGGGTGTCTCAGCAACACTGCCCTGCAATTAGATCTTTGACTTCCGAACCAACAGACCTGTCAGTAAGAATAGGAAGCAACACTTCTGGCAAGATTACTCTAGATGTTGGTGCTACATGTATTTGCTTCCTCAGCCCTCTACTCCCTGTATATTCATGCCGGATTATGCTATAACTCCATCTACAAGTTTGCGGATGACACCACCATAGTGGGCCATATCTCAAATAATGATGAATTAGAGTCAGAGTCCAGAATCCCTGTTCCTTTCCAATCCCGATGAAGGGTCTCTGCCTGAAATTTTGACTGTTTATTCATTTCAATAGATGTTGCCTGACCTGCTGAGTTCCTCCAGCATTTTGTGTGTACGTGTGTTGCTTTGGATTTCCAGCATTTGCAGACTTTCTCGTGTTTATTCTTTCTAAGTTGTTGGCAGTTTTATTTTTGCTTTTCAGGTTCTAGTGACGGAATTCTGAAAATAGCTCATGTTATTCCTGGTGTCTTTTTAATTGAACTTCATCCATTATAATGTGTTTCCTACCACTACCAACCCCATCTCTATGATGAGCATAAAAGGTTTTCCAGATATTTTGGAAATCTTGAGCAGTGCAAACAAAATGCTGGATGATATCAGTAAGGCAAGCAGCATCTATGGAGAGGAATAAACAGCAAACATACAAAATGCTGGAGAAACCCAGCAGGACAGACAGCACCTATGGAAAAGAGTACAGTCGATGTTTTGGGCTGCGATCTTTCAGCAGGACAGGAGAAAAAAAAGATGAGGAGTCAGAGTTAGAGGGTGGGGGGAGGGAAGAGATAAACTACAAAGTAGTAGATGAAACTGGGAGGGAGGAAGTAAAGAGTTGGGAAGTTGATTGGCGAAAGAGATACAGGGCTGGAGAGGGGGGAATCTAATAGATGACAGAAGGCTATGGGAGAAAGAAAAGAAGGAGGAGCACCAGAGAGAGACGGTGGGCAGACAAGGAGATAAGGTAAGAGGGGGAAAAGGGGATGGGAATGATGGAGGGGGAGGGTGTTCGAGAAATCAATGCTCATGCCATCCAGTTGGAGGCTAACCAGACAGAATATAACGTGTTGCTCTCTCCAACCTGAGTGAGGCCTCATTGTGATAGTAGAGGAAGCCATAAACTGACATGTTGGAATGGGAAGTGGAATTAAAGTAGGTGGCCACTGAGGGATCCAGCTTTTTCTGGTGGATGGCATGTAGGTGATCGGTGAAGCAGTTTCCCAGTCTACATTGGGTCTCACCGATACACAGAAGGCAGCACTGGATACAGTAGATGACTCCAACAGGACTCATGGGTGAAGTGTCAACTCACCTGGAAGGACTATCTGGGGCCCTGAATGGTAGTGAGGGAGGAGGTGTAGGGGCAGGTGTGGCACTTGTTCTGTTTGCAAGGATAAGTACCGAGAGGGAGATCAGTGGAGGGGGTGAATGGACAAGGGAGCTGTGTAGGGAGTGATCCCTGCGGAAAGCAGAAAGTGGTGGGGAGGGAAAGATCTGGTTGATGGTGGTATTCTGCTGGAGATGGCCAAAGTTTTGGAGAATTATGTGTTGGACCACAGTTGATGTTTTGGCCAGGACTAGAAAGGAAGGAGGTAGAAGTCGGAATAAAGTGGTGAGGAGAGAGAATGAGTACAGGCTGGAAGGTGATAGGTTGGGGGGAAGGTGGGTGGGGAAGTAGGATGAAATAAGAAGCTGTAAGGAGATGGGTGGAAAAAGTAACGGACTGAAGATGAGGGAATATGATAGTCATCTCTAAAATACCAGGATGAAAACCATTAACATCACTGATATTTTGGGCTTTTGCTTTTTTTACGTAACATACTTTCTCATTTTTTTCCCCCTTTCTTCATTCTCTTTATACCTTTGGTTCTCCTCAATTTCTGATGTGTTTATGTAACTTCCATGAGGATTGTTAAAGATGTTGGTTTAAGGAATGAGCTATTCTCTTGATCCAGTTGCTTTACTTGCCTGTATCTCTTGGGCGGACCTATGTACTCTATAGTTTCGTCATTATCTCTTGCTCGCAGAAGCTCTCAGTATCCTTTTTCATACTTTTTATATTTCTTTGCTTTCTTATTCTATGTCAGAACTATTATCAACTTTATCATCCTCTTTTGCTCTTCTAGTTCCTTAGGCTTATCGGGGATCTCAATCAGCTCTGTAAGCAGGCTGAGGAAGGCAGAAGGCATTCAATTTAGATGAGCGTGAGGTTTTTTGCATTTCAAGAAGCTGAAGCAGGATAGGATGGTCATGGTGAATGGAAGGTCTCTGGAGGGTGTTGGACAGAACAAGTATTGAGTTTGCTCTTCTGAATCAATCAGACTGCTGTGTGTATTTAGATAAAGGATTTTTAATTGGAATTTTTGACCATGGGTTGTTGGTTTCAACTTATTGCACTGATTCCTGATGTAAGCAGGGTCATAGTGAAAGGTGCCGTGAATAAAATTGGAGATTAGAGCTTTTGTTAATCTATTTTTCAAGGCACAAACTGAAACAGCTGAAGGTCTGAACTCTAGTATTTACTAAAGGTTGCAAAGAATATGAC
Organism: Mobula birostris; assembly: GCF_030028105.1. Classification (NCBI taxonomy): domain Eukaryota; kingdom Metazoa; phylum Chordata; class Chondrichthyes; order Myliobatiformes; family Myliobatidae; genus Mobula; species Mobula birostris. The sequence goes on along the minus strand of NC_092381.1, from coordinate 60,886,338 downwards.
CACGGAGGACAGTATGTGCAGTGTTATGAACCTTTGCATTATATTTATTTTATATCGAAGAATAAATAGACATGAGTATTTAAAACTGTAATTTTTAAGCATATGTACTTAATGTTTTTCAATTAATTCCATCACAGAAATCACAAATCACAGAATGTATCTAATTTTTTTTTGCTCCTTCAAATATTTTCTGGTAGTTTTTATCTTTCCTAAAGTTTCAAATTTAACTTGGAAATATTAAGCCTTAATATGATTGATAGTAATTTTATTCTGATGTGTTTATTGTTGCTTTGTTACAGGGGATACATGAACTTGTAAGGAGCTGGCAATCTGCTTCTCTGAAATAGAAGTGCTGGAACTGTAGAATCCCAGTTATTTTCATAATGAAAAAAAGTAGAAGTGTCTTGGCAGTAAGTGCGGAAGATGTAAGTCAACAGTATGGGTTGAATACCCAATTTAACAGTACAAGTTCAAGCTTTATTTACTAAAATGTTTTTCTAGATGTACTGTGTTAACTTTTTTAAAAAAAATTCTTAGTTATTAGTGCTAAACTTAATGCTCATACTATTTCAGGATTATTGGATATCGCATAGATTTGGGCGTGATCCCCAGACCTGGAAAATTTCCTTCTCTCTTACTGGATTCTAATCCTCCCTTACTGAAAATGATTTAGAATCTCCTATTTTTTTTTTTTTTTGTGGTCATTATTCAACACATTGAGTACATGAAATGTTAGTATATTAAGTAGATTCTTGTGCTTTCACACATGGTTTGGAGTGGAGTGAAGTGTTCACCTGCCATAAGAATGTACACTTAAACGGATTTCTAGAACTATGCACTTAATTGTACTTTAGCTTCTTTGCTAGGAAAGTTTGGTTAGGAGTAGTATTGATGAAAATGTACCCTCTCCTCTAATGCCACCAATTCTCTTTCCCCACCCCCTCCCCATCCCTGCATCCAGCTCTAATCCCTGCTGGCTTCTCCATCCCCCCTGACTTTCTCCTCTCTGAGATGGAAAGTTCTGTCCTCAGCAAGGGCCTTTGCCTGCACTTCAATGAGTTCCTCATCCACCATGATACTGAGCTCCTTGTCTGTTGCCCTAGCTCACTTCTTTGGCAAGAATTCCCCACCCTGCATTGATAATCTCTTCACCCATCTCAAAGTCTCCTCCTCTTCTGCTGTGGACTTCTTTTTATCTCTGTTGTTGATGAGACATCAACCAGCTTGACTTTAGCACTCCTCTCTACTCCTCAAAAATTAATCTCTCTGAACACTTCCCTCCACCCTCTCCACACCAACCTTGCCATCATTATCAAACCCGCAGACAAAGCGTGTGCTGTTGCAGTGTGATAGACTGACCTCTACCTTGCTAAGTGCAGGCAACAACTCTCAGACAGCTCCTCTTGTCCCTTGAAGAGGACCCTGGACCTCACTCAAGACCATCAGAAAATTGTCTCCAACTCCGTTGCCAAGCTCATAGCTGGAGACTGTCCATCCACGTCCACCAAGCTCATAGCTAACTTACCCAACACTGCTCGTTCCTACCTCCTACCCAAGATCCACAAATCAGACTGTCTGGGTAGGGCCACCGTTTCTGCCTGCACCAGTCCCAAATGAACTTCTGTCCATATACTTTGATTCCATTTTATCTCCCTTGGTTCAGTCCCTTCCGACCTACATGCATGACACTTCACATGCTCTCATTTCCTCAAAAACTTTGAATTCCTGGGCCCTAATTGACTCACTGTCACCATGGATGTCCAGCTCCAATACTCTTCTTTCTCCCCCATCAAGAAGGCCTTAAAGCTCCCTGCTTCTTTCTCGACAACAGACCCGACCAATTCCCTTCTACCACCACCACCCTCCAGCTGGTGGAACTGGTCTGCTTCCTCAACAATTTTTCCTTTGGCTCCTCCACTTTCTCCAAACTTAAGGTCTAGCAATGGGCACTCACTTGACCCTCAGCTATGCCTGCTTTTTCATTGATCCAATGTAGATTGGGGGCAGTTTTGTTGAGCACCTTTGCTCCATCTGCAAAAAGTGGAATTTCTTGGTGCCCAATCATTTCAAATCCTATCTCCTTTCCCTTTCTGGCGTGTTGGTCCATGTGCCATGATGAAGCAATTGCGGGTTGAAGGAGAAACACCTCATGTTTTGTCTTGGTAGCATTCAACCTGATGGCATGAACATTGATTTCTCCTTCCAGTAATTCCCACCCTCCCCTTTGCAGTTTTTCTGTTCTCTTGCTCTGGCCTCTCACCTCTTCTCCTCAACTGTCCATAACCTCCCTCTGGTGTCCCACCTCTTTTTTCTGACAAGATCCACTCTTCTCTCCTATCTGATTCCTTCTTCTCCAGCCCTTTAGCTTTTCCACTTATCACCTACCAGCTTCTTATTTAATCCCCCATCCACCTGGCTTCACTTGTCACTTTCTAGGTTGTCCTCCTTCCCCTCCCCCGACCACCTTATTCTAACTCCTTTCCCCTTCCCTTGTTATCCTGATGAAGGGTCGACTATTCATTCATTTTCATAAATGCTGAATTCTGCCAGCATTTTGTGTGTGTTGATGAAGAAATACTATTGAAGTTCCCCAAGCTGTCAAAGCTTCCTGCAATGCATCTCTTTGGGAATTTCCTGAACAGTCAAACGAGGAGTGAATTGGTTTTAATGTAGTTATTTTCTTGAAATTACAAAGTTGAGGAGATTTTATTTTACTTTCATTTGGGAGATTTAACATTCAACTACTTTTGCCACTCTTTGAAAAGTGAGATGCTCAAACATTCTGTATGATGCAAATTATGGGTTATTTGTCACATAATTTATTTATGTATTTCTGTGTACCTATTATATCTACTCTGTACGTTAGAACAGTTAAACGAAGTACATATTATTAGCTCCAAACCAATTTCTCGTGATAAAGTCTTAATCAGGTTTATTATCACTGTCTTATATGATGTGAACTTTGGTGTGTTGTGGCAGTACTACTAAGCTTTCTATATAAATTACAAAATAAACGAATAGTATAAAAAATCAGAAATGAGATTGTTTTTATGGACCATTCTGAAATCTGGTGATGGAAATGAAGAAACTGTTCCTAAACTGTCGAATATGAGTCTTGAAACTTTTGTATCCCTTCCCTGATGGTAGTAACAAGACGAGAGCATGTCCTGATGGTGAGGAACCTTAATGGTGGATACTATGTTTCTGAGACACCTCTTCTTGAAGCTGTCTTCCATGGTAATGAGAGTAGTGTCACAGTTTAAACTGGTTGTGTCTACAACTCTCTGCAGCCTTTTGTGATTCTCTGCATTAGAGTCTCCCCACCAGGCTGTAATGCAGCCTGTCAGAATGCTTTCCACCATACACCTATAGAAACTTGCAAGTGTCTTTGGTGACATACTAAATCTCAAACACCCAACAAAGTAGGACTGGTGTCATTCCTTCATGCTTGCATCAATACGTTGACCCAGGATAGACCTTCAGAGATGTTGACACCCAGACACTTGAAGCTAAGAACGATACATCAGTTCTCATTGAGGGGTCATCCCTGGTCTTGTTATTGTCAAGTGTGAGGTTCCTGTTGAGACACCACGCAACCAGTCAATCCATCTCATTCTTGTATGCCTCCTTGATGGCATCTGAGCTTTTACTGACAACATGTGGTGTCATCTGTGAATTTATAGATAGCATTTGAGCTGTACTCAGCACATAGTCTTGAGTGCTATGATCAATTTTTTTTCCCAATTACCTGGTGAAACAAATTCTATAAATGAGAAAATCTGCAGATGCTGGAAATCCAAATCAACACACACTATATGCTGGAGAAACTCAGCAGGTCATGCAGAATCTATGGAAAAGAGTAAACAGTCAATGTTTCGGGCTGAGACCCTACTTCAGGATTGGAAAGGAAGGGGAAAAATAAGTAAGAAGGTGGGGGAGGGGAAAAAGAAGAACAAGGTGGCTGGTAATGGGTGAGACATGGAGGGGGGAGGGGGCGAAGTAAAGAGTAGCATTACCAGAAGTTCAAGAAGCAGGACTGGTGAAAGTCAAGGGGGGAGCATTATGGTAGGCTTATTCAGAAAGTCAGAATGCATGGGATGCAGGGAAGTTTAGCCAAGTGGATTCAGAATTGGCTTGCCTGCAGAAAGCAGAGGGTCGTAGTGGAGGAAGTACTTTCAGATTGGAGGGTTGTGACTAGTTGTGACCAGAACCACAAGCATTGGTTCTAGGACCTCTACTTTTCGTGATTTTTATTAACGAGCTGGATGTGGGGGTAGAAGGGTGGGTTGGCAAGTTTGCAGATGATACAAAGGTTGGTGGTGTTATAGATAGTGTAGAGGATTGTCAAAGATTGCAGAGAGACATTGATAGGATGCAGAAGTGGGCTGAGAAGTGGTAGATGGATTTCAACCCGGAGAAGTGTGAGGTGGTACACTTTGGAAGGACAAACTCCAAGGCAGAGTACAAAGTAAATGGCAGGATACTTGATAGTGTGGAGGAGCAGAAGGATCTGGGGGTACATGTCCACAGATCCCTGAAAGTTGCCTCACAGGCAGATAGGGTAGTTAAGAAAGCTTATGGGGTGTTACCATTCATAAGTTGAGGGACAGAGTTTAAGAGTCGCGAGGTAATGATGCAGCTCTATGAAACTCTGGTTAGGTCACACTTGGAGTATTGTGTCCAATTCTGGGCCCTCACTATAGGAAGGGTGTGGAAGCATTGGAAAGGGTACAGAGGAGATTTACCAGGATGCTGCCTGGTTTAGAGAGTATGCATTGCAATCAGAGATTAAGGGAGCTAGGGCTTTACTCTTTGGAGAGGAGGAGGATGAGAGGAGACATGATAGAGGTATACAAGATATTAAGAGGAGTAGGTAGAGTGGACAGCCAGCGCCTCTTCCCCAGGGCACCACTGCTCAGTACAAGAGGACATGTCTTTAAGATAAGGGGTGGGATGTTCAAGGGGGATATTAGAGGAAGGTTTTTTACTCAGAGTGGTTGGTGCGTGGAATGCACTGCCTGAGTCAGTGGAGGCAGATACACTAGTGAAATTTAAGAGACTACTAGACAGGTATATGGAGGAATTTAAGGTGGGGAGGGGTTATATGGGAGGTAGGGTTTAAGGGTTGGCACAACATTGTGGGCTGAAGGGCCTGTAATGTGCTGTACTATTCTATGTTCTATTACCAGAAATTTGAGAAATCAGTATTCATGCCTTCAGGTTGCAGGCTAACCAGACAGAATACAAGGTATTGCTCCTCCAACTTGAGTGTAGCCTCATCCTTGGAGTAGGCCATGGAATGACATGTTGGAATGTGAATGGGAAGTGGAATTGAAATTGATGGCCACTGAGTAAAGGTGTTTGGCACAGTGTCCCAATCTACGTCAGGTATACAGGAGGCACACCAGGAGCACCGGATACAGTAGATGACCGCAACAGACTCTCAAGTGAAGTGTCACCTCATCTGATGGTGGAGGAAGGGCATCTACTTTCTTTGAAGAAGGAGGATATCTCAGTTGTTCTGGAATGAAAAGCTTTGTCCTGAGAGCAGATGTAGAGAGGGAGGAACTGAGAGAAGAAAATGGCATTTTTACAAGTGACAGGGATGGGAGAGGTATAGTTCAGACAGTTATGAGAGTCAGTGGATTTATAAAAGATGTTAATAGATAGTGTCTCTAGAGGTGTATATGGAGAGTTTGGGAAAGGGGCTACAGTTGTTGGAAATGGATCAAGAAATTTGAGGGTAGGGTGGAAGCTGTAGGCAAAGTTGATGAAATTGATGAGCTCAGCATGGGTGCATGAAGCAGCAGCAATGCTGTCATCGACGTAGCATAGGAAGAGTTGGGGAGAGATGCCGGTGAAGGCTTGGATCATGGACTGTTCCACGTAGCCGACAAAAAAGCAGGCATAGCTGCGACCCCTGCAAGTGCCCAGGTCTACACCTTTGGTTTGAAGGAAGTGAGAGGAGCTGAAAGAGAAATTATTGAGGATCAGTTCCACCAGGAGGAGGAGAAAGGTGGTAGACAGAAACTTAATTGGGTCTGTTGTCCAAAAAGTGGAGAGCTTTAAGGCCTTCTTGATGGGGGATGGAGGTGTATAGAGACTAACTATCCATAGTGAAAAAGAGAGGACTGGGGCCAGGGAACTTAATCAGTGAAAAGATCAAAAATGGTGAAGTGTCACAGATGTACGTAGGAACAATCTGAACCAGCAGGGATAAAATAGTTGAAGAATGCAGCACAATTTCAGTGGGGCAGGAGCAGGTAGAAACAATGATTCTACCTGGATAGTCAGGTTTATAGATCTTGGGTAGGAGTTAGAAATGGGAGGTGTGGGATAAGGGAATGATAAGGTTGTTGGCAGCGGATGGGAGATCCCCAGAATTAATGAATTCAGTGATGTTGCAGGAGACTTGGCACGGAGAGGGAGGCGATGGAAGAACAGCCCAATGACATGGTATCAATGTCACTGAGTTGTAGGCACAGCAGGACAAAGGTGAGGTGCTCACTGAGGACAGAACTTTCTGCCTCAGAGAGGGGAAGGTCGGAAGGAATTGTGAAGACCTGGCATGGATGAGAGCTGGGATCAGAGTGGGAGAAGAGGATTGGGGTGTTCAGGAAAGGTGGGGTTGGAGGAAGATGGAGGCTCTGTTGACTTGAGAGCTGACAGTGCGGCCTGAGCGACACGGGATTGCAGAGTGGTGATGGGGGAAGGGGAGACTGGGGTTCCAGTAGCAGCTCGTAAGTTCTTAGCCTGGACATGCTGTTGGTCAATGTCCAGATGAGGCGGAGGTATAGGTTGAGCAATTACCCATTTGAAGGTGCCAGGGGTCCTTGGAGCCGGCATTGATGGCGGTGGAATTAGGGTTCTCAATCTGCTTGGGATTGCTGGAACTGGTATTGGTGATGTTGGTGTCACTGATATAGAGGTGTCCAGAGCCACTGGGGCGGGGGATTGATTCGGTGAGATTCATAATCTGGGGGGATCTGATGGTATTGAGGTTGGCAGCAGGAATCCTTCCAGACTTCCGGCCTAAAACATCGACTGTTTACTCTTTTCCAAAGATGTGCAAAACAATTCGCATGCTCATTTCATGTGTTACCACTCATTGTTCCTATCATTCTGGTCATTTCTTATTTTCTGTTGGGGCGCAAAATCCAGTGTAAGAAGTTGTGCCCCATTTTCGTCAGTTGGTAATGGATAATTAGGCAAATGACAAGGGCCGTTTAAAAGTAATTAGTTTTAAGCTGAGCAGCCTGAGGCAGGGAGATGAGGCTTTGACAAGAGTGCAGAGGTTGAGGTTTCTGTCTTTCTTTATTATTGCATAGGTAGAGCAGCAAGAATGGATCCCTGGGAAGTGCTGTGCTCATCTTGACTGGTGTAGTCATCGGGAGTCCTCCAGTCTCCCTGACTTCCCACACCCGTGAGAAGTGCATCCGGGTGCAGCTCCTTCTAGACTGTGTTAGTGAGCTGGAGCTGGATGCCCTGTAGATCATTTGAGAGAATACGAGGTTGATAGACAGTAGTTACAGGGGGGGCAGTCACACCGAAGTTCCAGGAGGCAAGGAGCTGGCTGATTGTCAGGAGAGGGAATAGGCAGATAATTTAGAATATCCTTAGAGCTGTTCCCCTCAATAACAAGTACAGCACTTTTGATATAGCTGGAGGGGTGACCTTCCAGGGAAAGATGCAGTGACCAGTCTCTGGCATGGAGTCTAGTTCTGAGGCTCAGAAGGGAAGGTGGTGGAGGGGTCGATGAGGAAGAGTGGTGGTGATAGGGAATACAGTATTTGGGGGAGAAGGCATGAGATTTTGTGCATGTGGAAGATGCACCCAGATGGTATGTTGCTTCCCAGGTGCCAGAGTCAGGGATGTCTCATTTTGGGCCCACAGCATTCTTAAGGGGTGGGGAGGGGGGAGAGTTAGCAGCTAGCAGTCCAAAGTTGTGGTATGTATTGGTGATAACAATGTAGGTATGGAAAGGTCTGAGGTCCTGAAGAGAAAATGGGTAGCTAGGAAGAAAGCTAAACAGGACCTGAAGGGTAGGAATCTCTGGATTGCTGCCTGTGCCACACACCAGTGAGGGTAAGAATGAGATGATATGGTGGATGAATGTATGACTGAAGATTTGGTGCGTGGGGCAGGGTTTGAGATTGGTAGATCGTTGGAATCACTGCTGAGGAATATATGGCCTGTACAAAATGAATGGAATCAGAATCCTTTATTATCACCAAGTATGTGGACACATACAGGGAATTTGACGCCGGTTTCCCTGAGCTCTCGCTGTACCAGGAGTTGCACTTGAACTTGAGAGATTGTTGGAGAGAGTTTAAACTAATTTGGCAAGAGGATGGGAAACTGTGATGGGTCAGATGATGGAACAATTGGTGTCAAGGTAGATGCGAAATGTAGAGAGACTGAGGAAGGAGAGGCAGTGGACTGAAATGTTGTCAACTGGACTTTAATATCAGAAGTATCAGAAACAAGGGTGATGAACTCAGCATTGGTCAGTACATGGAACTATAACATTGTGACCATTCCAGGCACTTGGCTGTCAATAGGGCAAGAATGGCTGCCATATGCTCAGGGGTTTAGGTGTTTCAAAGGGAACAAGGAGGAAGGTAAGAGGTGGACGAATGACATTGGTTATCACAGCTGCAGAAAGAGAGGACATCATGGAAGGATCATCTATGGAGTCAGTGTGGGTGCACATTAGAAACAGGAAGGGAGTAGTCTTTCTTTTGAGAGTATTTTGTATGACTGCCAATAGCAACTCAGGAGCAGATCATTGGTAGATTTTGGAAAGGTGCAAAAATAACAGGATTACTGTCAAATTCCCTAATATTGATTGACACCAGATGGAACATTTAGTCAAGAGGAAGAAGGAAAGATACTTCAGATTTAGGAGAAGGAAGGATACTTAAGGTTTAGCAAGCAAAAATCAGGCAGGGTTCATGAGAGTTATAAAGAAGCCAGGGAGAAGCTTAAGAATGTACAGTAATTAGGGGAGCTAAAAGAGGGTGTGAGGTGGCCTTAGCAAATAGGATATAGGAAAAGCCCCAAAGCATTCAACATGTATGTGGACAACAGGAGGATGACTAGAGAGAGGGCAGAACTGACCAGATTTTTTTTTTGAAAAAATGGAAATGTGCTTGGAGTCTGAGGAGGTGAGGAAGGTCCTTAATGTATTCATCAGTGAGAGATCTATAACAAATGTGAGTTCAGTGCAGAGTAGGCTAATGTATTGGAACATGTCAAGTTAAGAATGCAGGTGTGCTGGTACTTTTGAAAAGCATTAGTGTAGATAAATCCCTGGGATCAGACAGGATATATCCCAGGTTAATACGAGAAGTAAAGTTGGTAATGATCGTTGCATCCTCACTGCCCACACAAGTAGTACTGGAAGACTGGATGGTGGTAAATGTCATTCCTCTGTTCAAGAACGTTAATAACGATCTTCTTGGAAAATATAGATGAGTGAGTCTTAACATCAGTGGTAGGCAAGTTATTGGAGAGGACTTCGAAAACCAGGGTTTGGAGAAGCAGAGTCTGGTTAGGGATCATGTGCATGGCTTTGTGAGAGGCAGGTCATACCTTGAGAACTTGATTGACTTTTGCGAGGAAGTGACAAAACAAATTGAGGGTAGAGTAGTAGATGTGGTGTGAGGTTCCCCATGGTACGTTTATTCAGAAAGTCAGAAGGCGTGGGGTCAGGGAGATGTGGCTGTATGGATTTGGAATTGGCTTGCCAATTGAAGGTAGATGATACTAGTGGATGGAACATATTCTACCTGGAGGCTCATGACATGTGATGTTCCACAGGTATCAGCTTTGGGAGCCATTTTTTTTATGATTTTGATAAATGACTTGGATGAGGAAGTAGAAGGATGGGTTAGTTGGTGGTGTGGTGGATAGTGTAGAAGGTTGTCTTAGGTTACAATAGAATATTGATCAATTGCAGAGCTAGGTTGTGAAGTTGCAGGTGGAGTTCAACCTGGAAAAGTGTCAATTGATTCATAGTGGCAGGATTCTTTGTGTGGAGGAATAATGGGATCTTGTGCAAGTTGATAGAATGGTTAAGAAGGTGTATTGGCCTTCATTAGTTGGAGGACTGAGTTCAAGAGTCACGAGGTAATGTTGCAGCCCCATAAAACTCTAGTTAGATCACATTTGGAATATTGTTTTTAGTTTTGATCACCTCATTATTAGGAAGAATGTGGAAATTGGAGAGGGCACAGAGGAGATTTAATGGGTTCTTTCTGGATTAGAGAGCATGTGTTATGAGGAAATGCTAAATGAGCCAAGACTTTTCTCTATGGAGTGAAGGAGGATGAGAGGTGAATTGTAGAAATGTCTAAGTTGACAGAAGGCTTAGATAGAGTGGACAGTCAGTGCCTCTTCCCAGGGTGGCAATGGCTAATACTTTTAATGTGCTTAGAGGTAACTATAGGGAAAATGTCAGAAGTAGGTTACTCACAGTGGTAAGTGTGTAGAGTGCACTGGTGGGGGTGGTGAACATTTAAGAGACTTGTAGATCAGCATATGGAGAGTTATTTGGGAGGGAAGGATTAGAATGATCTGGAGTAGATTACAGGGATGTCACAACATTGTGAGGCCTGTACTGGGCTGTACTCTATGTTCCATGTTTAGTTACACTATTTCTTCTGTTAATGTTTGTGTGGATCAATGCACACTCAGCCTCATTTCATTATCTGAAGAGATTTCTTCTAGACACTTCTAGACAATCTTAATATTTCCTGGTTTCTTACCTTAATGCTAGACCAACTGAAAATAACACATTACCTACTTACTTAATAGGAATTGCTGTATTTAATCACCCTATCCTAGTTCTAACCAAGTAGGCTTAACTATTTAGATCTGTAGAGACCCAAAATACTGCACTTGGAACCTGGAATAATAAACAATCTGTTGGAGAAGCTCGATGGGCCAAGCAGCACCTGTGGGAAGAAAGGAGTTGTTGACATTTCAGAAAGGGGATTGAGAATATTTGGATAGCTGCTGGAGGGAGTTGAGCAAGAACACAAAAGGCTAGTAGTGCTGGGATCTGCCATTCACCATTCTCCTAATGGTTCCTGTGACCTCTTTATCAGATTTCAGCACTGGTCACCCTTTGTATTCCTCCTTATCTCCTTCCACTTCCCTGCCCTACCTTACACCATCTCTCTCAATTTTTCTATTTGGCAGATGAATGATGTATGAAGGCTTCCACCGTCTCCCAATTCCACACCCCATCTACCCTCTCTTACCTAGCATCGCCTTCTTGTTATCCTTCTTCCTTACTTGGTCTACCAATCACCTCGGACACCTGTCTCTCCACTCAGAGAATCCTCTGTGTTCTCTACTTCTACTCCAGATTCAGAGTTTCCATCTGAAATTTCTTTCCTTCCACAGATGCTGCTAAACCTACTGAGTTCCTCAATCAGGTTGTTTGATGTTTTGGATGTGTATTTTTATTTCCTTTTATAGACCCTCTAAGACCTCCTATTTCTTCTTGTAGTATGGATCCTGGTGCATAAAGGTCTTCGCTTTGTTATTGGTCTTTTAATTTGTAAAAATTAGAAAAATAGATTCATTTAGGAAAGATTCCCAAATTTTAGTTTGGTAAAATAATTATTCAAAGCGGAATCAACTCAATATTTAATGATGTGTATTGCAGAAGGTCATCCTGTCTTTTATTACATTATTAGAAAAAATAATCGGTCTCTGTCCACTCTCTCCATGCACAGATCATCAGGCCAGGGCTTTGATTCCTTTGTAGACTAATTTGAGAACTAAATAACAGAAAAAGGTGAATATAGCCAATAGATAGACAAATCTGATGAAAGACCGCTAATATGAAATGTTAACACCTTTAACTCTATTTCTTCTTCCACATATATTGCATGTTTCCAACACCTATTTCTGATTCTCAGCATCTGCAGTTTTGAACCTCTATTTGTGAAAATTACACAGGCTGCTCTATAGCTGGGGTATCAGGCAGACATGCTCATTGATCCTTTTTTTTTAATTAACCTCGAAGTCTTTCTTGGCGGGGAATTGATTATACTGTATTTAGAAACATAGAAAACCTACAGCACAATACAGGCCCTTTGGCCCACAAAGTTGTGCTGAGCATGTCTCTACCTTAGAAGTTACTAGGCTTACGCATAGCTCTCCATTTTCCTAAGCTCCATGTGCCTATCCAAAAGTCTCTTTAAAAACCCTATCGTATCCGCCTCCACCAGCATTGCCGGCAGCCCATTCCACACATTCACCACTCTCTGAGTTAAAAAAAACTTACCCCTGACATCTCCTCTGTACCTACTCCCCAGCACCTTAAACATGTGTCCTCTTGTAGCAGCCACTTCAGCCCTGGGAAAAAGCCTCTGACTATCCACACGATCAATGCTTCTCATCATCTTATGTACTTCTATCAGGTCACCTCTCATCCTCCGTCGTTCCAAGGAGAAAAGGCTGAGTTCACTCAACCTATTCTCATAAGGCATGCTCCCCAATCCAGGCAATATCCTTGTAAACCTCCTCTGCACCCTTTCTATGGTTTCCACATCCTTCCTGTAGTGAGGCGACCAGAACTGAGCGCACTCTCCAAGTGGCGTCTGACCAGGGTCCTATATAGCTGCAGCATTACCTCTTGGTTCCTAAATTCAATTCCACGATTGATGAAGGCCAATGCACCGTATGCCTTCTTAACCACAGAGCCAATCTGCGCAGCTGCTTTGAGCGTCCTATGGACTCGGACCCTAAGATCCCTCTGATCCTCCACACTGCCAAGAGCCTTACCATTAATACTATATTCTGCCATCATATTAGAACTACCAAAATGAACCACTTCACACTTATCTGAGTTGAACTCCATCTGCCACTTCTCAGCCCTATTTTGCATCCTATCAATGTCCCGTTGTAACCTCTGACAGCCCTCCACACTATCCACAACACCTCCAACCTTTGCGTCATCAGCAAACTTACTAACACTTCCTCATCCAGGTCATTTATAAAAATCATGAAGGGTCTCAGAACAGATCCCTGAGACACACCACTGGTGACTGACCTTCATGCAGAATATGACCAGTCTGCAACCACTCTTTGCCTTCTGTGTGCAAGCCAGTTCTGGATCCACAAAGCAATGTCCTCTTGGATCCCATGCCTCCTTACTTTCTCAATAAGCCTTGCATGTGGTACCTTATCAAGTGCCTTGCTGAAATCCATATACACTACATCTACTGCTCTTCCTTCATTAATGTGTTTAGTCACATCCTCAAAAAATTCAATCAGGCTCGTAAAGCATGACCTGTCCTTGACAAAGCCATGCTGACTATTCCTAATCATGTTATGCCTCTCCAAATGTTCATAAATCCTGCCTCTCAGGATCTTCTCCATCAACTTACCAACCATTATTCGATAAAATTGTATCTGATTCATTTCTGAGTCAGAATCAGAATCAGGTTTAATATCACCGGCATATGTTGTGAAGTTTGTTAACTTTACAGCAGTAGTACAATGCAATACATAATAATAGAGGAAAAACTGAATTACAGTATCTGTGTACGTATATAATTTTTTTTTCTCAACCATTATGGGTGGTGTATATGTGTGTTTTTCCCTCAAACTCAGGTCCTCTACCAGAGGCCTGAGAGTTTGAGGGTTCTGAGCAGTATCTTTGCTGCTCCTAATAGTGCACTTGTCTGGACCAAAATCTCAGATGTTGTTCCTGGGATTTGTTGGAGCCACTCTTTAGTTGAGATGTCATAGGTCCAAGTGCTCCTGGCACCTCCAAGACTACATTGGCTTTAAGCTTCCCTTCCACATTCTTTCTAACTTGCTGTTTCAAGCCCTGGTATTTCTCCAGCTTCTCGTATTCTTTCTTTCCGATTTTACTGACATTTGGATTTACCACATTCATTACTATTGCATTCTTCTGTTCCTTGTCCAGTATTACTGTGTCAGGTTGGTTGGTCACTACCTGCTTATCAGTCTGTATTTGGAAGTCCCACGGGATCTTAACTCTGTAATTCTCCCATTTGGACTTGGGATTGTCCAATCTCTACTCAGCGCAGATGTTCCTGTACACAATTCCTGCAACTTAGTTGTGCCATTTAGCGTAAGCCATCCTGTCTGAAATTTGCACCCTGCTATGTGTTGGATGGTTTCCATAAGATACAGGAGCAGAATTAGGCCATTAAGCCCATGAAGTCTGCTCCACCATTTCATCGTGGCTGATCCAATTTTCCTCTTGGCCCCAATTTTCCTGCCTTATCCCTGTATCCTTTCATGCCTTGACCAGTCAAGAATCTATGCCTTAAATATAAAAAAAGACTTGACCTCCACAGCTGCCTGTGACAAAGAATTCCGCAAATCCACGACTCTTGGGGTAAAGAAATTCCTTCTCTTTGCCATTCTAACAGGATGCCCCTCTATTCTGAGTAAGTGTCCTCTGGTCTTTGATCCTCCCACTGTAGGAAACATTCTTTCTGCATCCACTGTATCAAGGCGTATCACCATTTGATAGGTTTCAATGAGGTCTCCCCTCATTCTTTTGTATTCTAGTGTATACAGGGTCACAGTCATCAAAGGATCTTCATATGACAAGCTATTCAATCCTGGAATCATTTTTGTGAACCTCCTTTGAACCCTCTCCAGCTTCAGCACATCTTTTCTAAGACAAGGGACTCAAAACTGCTCACAATACTCCAAGTGAGGCCTCACCAGTGCTTGAACATTGCATCCTTATTTTTGTAATCTAGCCCTCTTAAAATGAGTTTCAGTGGATTCCTTGCACAGTCTGCATCTTGGGTCTTGTCTAGTATGATGGACCCATGCTTCTATTGCTCTTGTGCTCAGTGTCTGCTGTTGTGCAGCCATGAGCAGTGCCTCTGTGCTGTCCCTCAGCCCTGCCATTTCCAGACATTTGCAGAACTTTCTTATGTCAGCCACCTCTGATATCTGGCGATGGTACATATTGTGCAGTGGCTTGTCCTGCCGTGGCTTCTGGTTCTCTGGCTCTGTTTCACCCACTTCCATTTCCATATACTCTGCCTGCTGCCTGAGGTCTTCTAGCAGATCATCCTTGGGGACAATCTTCCCGACATACTCATGGATGTTTCGCATTTCTTCCAGGTCTGTGGCCTTAACACTTCCAAGTCCCTATCCTACTTTATTCTAACAGGTGTAAAGTCACTTGACTTTGGACTTTAGATAGAATCCTCCACGTATTGTTAGTAGTTTCTGGGTCTTGACGTCAACGGCTTCCAATTCATTCCTTGGCCAGCCCACTTTTGCGGCTGGAATATGATGACTGGTGGATCAAATGATTGATGGCTTTGACTTTGTTCTTCCCATTCAGCTGGCTTTTTAGGACCTCTCTCTCACTCTTTGGTGGTACTTGGATGTTGTAGCCTTGTTTGTTTCCTCATTGTGGCTTCCATGCACCTCCAGGATCCTCGGGTATTTGTTGCTGTCCTGTACATCTGGTATGTGGCCTTCAGGTTCAATATATGGTGTAGCGTGTGTGTGTGTGTGTGTGTGTGTGTGTGTGTGTGTGTGTGTGTGTGTGTGTGTGTGTGTGTGTATGCATATATCTATCTATATATATTATAAAATATATAAGTTTGTATATGTAGAGGCTAGTGCCCATGATGAGTTGACTAATTTTACAACTCTCTGCAGCCTACTTTGATACTGTGCTGTAGCGCCCCCCCCCCGCCACCACACACCAGATGGTGATGCAGCCAGTTAGAATGCTCTCCACAGTATGTCAATAGAAATTTATGAGTATTTTAGGTGACATTCCAAATCTCCTTAAGCTCCTAAAGAAATATAGTTGCTGTCTTGCCTTCTTTATTGCTGCATCGTTATGTTGTGACCAGGTTAGGTCCTTAGAGATATTAACACCCAGGAACTTGAAATGGCTCACTCTCTCAGTTCTGATCCCTCCATGAGGACTAGGTGTATGTTCCCTCGCCTTACCCTTTCTGAATTCCACAATCAGCTCTTTGGTCTTACTGATGTTGAGTGCGAGGTTATTGCTGAGACACCAGTCAACTAGCTGGTATATCTCACTCCTGTATGCCTTCTGGTCATCATCTGTGATTCTGCCACCAATGGTTGTATTATCAGCAAAGTGATAGATGGTATTGGAGCTCTGCCTAGCCACGCAGTCATGGGTGTAGAGAATGTAGAAGAGGGCTAAGCTCACATCCTGGAAGCACGCCAATGTTGATTGTCAGCAAGGTGGCGATGTTATTTCCAATCTGTACAAATTGTGATTTCTTGTATCCTAAAGCCAACTAATGCACTGAAGGCAGAAGATAATTTTTGGGTTACTTTGAATGACACTGTCTTAAAGCTTAGATGTGAGAGATGTTGTGTATACTACTGGTATTTCATTTGAAAGCAGTGCCACCTCCTCCACCCCTGCAATAACTGTCTGCTGTGTTGTTCCAACTTTATGCAAATTCTGTGTGATTAATAGCATTAATCTCTCTGACTCTAACTCTAGATATGGCAAATTAAGCCAGATTTCTAGAGAGACATGTAATGCATTTATGCTAATCTTGCATTCCTCTGATCCAAGAATGATTTTTTAACAAAACATGGGATTGCACTGAGTTTTCCAACTAATGTTCAGATGCCAGGCATGGAAATAAGAAAATAACAAGTCCCCTGCTTTGAAAATATACTTTACATGCCAAAGCAGTGGTTTCCAAAGTGGGTGATATTTCACCTCCCCCGAGGGGGTGGTGGGATTTTCTGAGGGGATGATAAAAATCTGATTTCAATGAGCACATATTCGCCTTATCTCTTGCTAACCCACCATTCTCATAGACTTTGCTCGATGCCTGTTATAGGTGTTGAAAAGCCAAGTGACACTTCTGTATTTGGCATATCATAAGAAATCGTTTTATTTCTGGGCACGGACAGCGCATTATTGCCGTTCAGTACTTTAGAACAGTGTTAGCATGTACGATTTCCATACTCTAATCCTGCAGTGACATAATTCCTGTGAATGAGGGAATGGCTTTCTATGGGGTAAAGTTCAGAACCTGCCCTTTCAAATG
Organism: Mobula birostris; assembly: GCF_030028105.1. Classification (NCBI taxonomy): domain Eukaryota; kingdom Metazoa; phylum Chordata; class Chondrichthyes; order Myliobatiformes; family Myliobatidae; genus Mobula; species Mobula birostris. The sequence goes on along the minus strand of NC_092381.1, from coordinate 60,869,263 downwards.
GCCTTGACTGAATTTCTCTAGCCCACTGTATACAATATTTCATTGCCAAATCTGGAAAACCCCATACAATTGGAGAAGAACTGATTCTGCCAGCAGTAAGGGAGGTTCTCAGTGTAGTTTTGTATAAGTCACCAGACTAAATAATTAAAGTAATTCTGCTCAGTAACAACTCTGCTCAAAGATGAATAGATGAAATGTCTGAGAATGTAGATGACATATTGTGCAATATACTTAGGACAACAGAATTTGCTCTGCAATTGGATGAATCAAATTTGTCAGTCAATGAATTTTTGCTCCTTGGCTACGTTCACTTCATAAAAGATGAAAGCATGGTTGAAGAGATGTTATTTGCAAGGGGACTAGAAACAAATATGAAGGGAGAGTTATTATTCCAGGTTTTTGGGGAATTTTTCAAAGAGAAGGGCATTCTGCTGTCATCAGAATTCTTGCTTTTGCAACAGATGGGACACCATCAATGACAGGATGCCACCATGATGTTATTACTTTCTTGAAAAAAGCTGTACCTAAAATATTTACCATTCACTCTGTAAATCATAGACAACATCTTGTTGCAAAAAAAAATCTGTGTTGGCTCACAAATCCTTAAATATTGGTATCACAGTAGTAAACAAGATCAAGTCCCATGCTCTCAATTCTTGACTATTTTGAGAGATTTGAATTGACAGTGATGAACAGTTTGAAAGCGTGCTGTTGCACACAGAAGTCAAGTGGCTCTCAAAAGGAAACTGACACACACTTATGCACTTTTTGAAACTGATAAAGTTGTTTGAAGACCCAATTGCTTCATTCAGTAATCAAAACAAGAATGTTTGGCATGAGATTGCTTATTTGTCAGAATTATTCAAAGTTTAATGAAATTAATCTTCAATTGCAAGGAAATGATGTGAATCTTATTAAAGTCAAATCAGTCCTCTCCACATTTCTGTTTAAGTTAACCCTATTTAAGTGTATCATTGGTTGTAATAATCTTTCTTCAATTTCTGAGCCTCGGAGTTGGAAGAACAAGAAAGAAAGAATTCCAGATGATGATCTACAAGTATACTGCACCCACCTGGGTGAACAGCAGAAAAATAAGTCAGAGATTTCACACAAAAAATGCTGGTGAATGCAGCAGGCCAGGCAGCATCTATAGGAAGAGGTACAGTTGACATCTCGGCCCAAAACGTCGACTGTACCTCTTCCTATAGAAGCTGCCTGGCCTGCTGCGTTCACCAGCTTTTTTTGTGTGTGTTGCTTGAATTTCCAGCATCTGCAGATTTCCTCGTGTCAGAGATTTCACTTTTTTTTTCTCGATCCAATCTCCAGATTGGGTAATAAATCCATTCCTGAACACTGAAGCTGAAGTTCCAAAAATCACATCAAGATTTTTAGTTGCAGAAAGAAACCTTTGAATGCTATCCTGCACTGTGAAAAAGGTCAAGGTGTTCTTTTATCGTCCTTCCAACATCATATTTAGTGAAGCATGTTTTCAGTGCCGTTGCCAAATTCTTTCAAAGAGACTAAAATAACTGAATGTGGGATCTGAGATTCCCGAGTGACATTCAGTCTACTGTTGAGAAGCTGATGTCATTGCACCAAACCCATCCATCTCATTGAAAAGTGAAAAAAGCAATGAATGGTGAATAGTTGGACCACTAATGTATGCTCTAAAGTTATTGAAAATCATTTTACTGTAATTAAAGATATAATTTGTAGCTTTAAATATATTAGAATAATTCTTGCAATTATTTGTCGCTGCTTCAAATTTGCAGTTCCTATTTTCTTTGTGCATCATAAATCAAAATTCTTTATAGTTTTTATGTAATTGCAAAATGGGGTGGTGGTTTGGTGATGTGGTTTGGGAGCGAAGGGGGTGGTAAAAAAGTTTGGAAGCCAAGTTTCAGAACTTATTAAATTCCTTTAAAATCACTGTTCGAAAGGAATTTAAGAAGTCAAGGGATTCCAGTATCAATTAATTAATGAATACTAATACTATTATTGAATAATTCCATGTATGCAGGATGTGACCAAAGAGTTTCTGAATGAGGCAGATGGGCGTTATCAACTTATTAAAGGGGAAAAAAAACGTAGCAATATAAACTATAGGCAGATTTAAAAATTGGGCACACATTCTATTGTTAAAAAACAAGCTTTGAGGTTTTCATTCTGAAACTTGCAAAACCTGAATGGAATTTTCAAACTTTATTTGGGCAAATTATAATTAATATTTCAAATATTATGAGACAGTAAATAAATTATTGGTTTAAAGAGGATAGAATTAGAACTTTCATACCATTCGTGTAGTGGAGTGGTGGAATGAACCATCGAGAAACTATTTTGGCAGTCTCACAGCTTCAGCAAGTTTGTGTCAAGTTGAAAAATCGAGTTTGGGACTGACAAAGATTGTGAAAAGTGCAATGTACATTATGATAATTTAAGCATCAAAAGAAGCAAAGAATATTGCGAAAGAAAGATTTGGACAGTTTAGTGAGCAATGGTACATGGACAAGAAGCAACCACCTGTTGGAGTGTATTTGGAACATTTCATTTTTTATTTCCTCACATGCAAGGTATGACTAACTCTTCTGAAAGAATGCAAGGCACATTTACAGTATAATGAACCTTGATACTTTTGATAGGGTAATAGGATTGGAACTCTACTCTAACAAGGTTGATAATAAGCTGCAGTCAGAAAGGTTTTAGAGTTCAAAGTTTATGCAGATATGGGAAAGCCACTGTCACAGTTTTAAGTTGTAGTGTACCTTTTCGGTAATAAGGGTTTACTGTTTTCACCAGAATTTTGAAATTGCTGTTTTGTGATGATTTCAATTTATGGCTTTCTTTTAAGATGGAACGAGAAATAGCTGGTGCAGATATTTCCATTAACAAAACAGAAATTAGCATCAAAGTGATCTCCTGGCTTAGTTTTGATCAGAGTTGGATAAGTTTGTGGCTATTTTCCTCTGTTGGATTCTAAAATGATTTTTAATTTCTTTCTGAAAGTATCATAGCTTTATATAAAATGGCTTATCGCACAAAGATTTATGCCACTTTTTAAATAGATGATAAGTAAAGAAGGTAGTGTAAATTGACTTCAGGATAAGTTGGAGATGAGTGAAGGGATTGGAAAAAAGAGTATGTTGAGGTGGTGAGCAGCTGAGGAACAACCATGGAATAAAGGAGCAACTTCCTTGGTGAATTTTTTTTTACTATTAATTATCTTGGGGAAAGTTTTGAAAGCTGATTTATATCTCGGGGGAAACCAATTAAATTGAAAAGTGTTTGTCAGCCGCCTACATCACGATGACTCTTACCACTCATGAAGAATGAGTCTACTTATTAATTGTTAGCCATGTTGTCATATTTTCAGTTGTGACAATTCTGGTTTCCAGATGAGTTTTTTTTCCCCTCCTCCTTGCCTTTGGGCGTACTTGAGTGCTCACGTACTGCAGTTGTGGGTGGATTTTTTTTTACTGGTGGAGCAAGAATATTCACAGAATATAGAATAATTCAAATGTAAAATACAATAGCATGCAAGATTGTAAAATTGTACAGGTGGTTGAACACTATCTGAAATGGGGTTGCTGTCAAATGGGATAATGTTTAAAATCTGTTTATTAGGTATTGAAATTAACAAAAAATGCAAGCAGCTGCTATTTTTCCAGCAGTTGAGGGTGGGGGGTGTTGGGGGGTGTTGGGAGGTGGGAAGATGTCATCCATTGTAAAACGTTGATTTATCAGATGATGAATATTTTTGAGCTCTTCAGTTTGCACAATATCAGGAAGGACTTCAGTTTAAATGGTGAGGTCAAGTGGCAATGACCCAGTGCTGCCTCAGCATCTGATTGATTTTTCAAATTCTTTCACTGCTCTGTTCTGTGTAGCAAGTAATATTGGTGGGAGGGCCCAAGCCTTGACGGAATTTCACTTGTTTTTACTATTTGCGTGGAGAATCTAGTGCTGAACGTGGAGTATTGATTCCCAAGAAAGAAAAGATCAATGCACACCCTTCCCTTGCTTGTGGCCCTTGTAGCTCATGTAGCTCTGCAATTTCGGTCAAGACCATTAAAAGAAATTCAATTTGGTTTTGCTATCCTTTTAATGTCTTTCAAACTGCTAAATGCACTGATGATTTTCCAAACATGAGTTGCTGGGATTTCCACAGTTTCACTAGTGGTTTGCATTAGCACTGTTCCTTGAACAGCAGATATGTGTGGCATTCCAATTTGGAAGTTACTCAATTCAGCAAAAAAAAAGACTCCTGCCTGGCTAATAAAGATTTAGTTTTCTGTATGAGTCATTAATGCTTGCTTGACCAAGGTAGATGCTTTTCATTTTCTAGTTTGAAGAAAATACTGTTCGGAATAGGAATGAAGTCTCTTACCAAGGAATTGCACAAGTTTCAGAAGAGATCTAATCTGGAGTTTGAAGTGTAAGGTGTTACACATTGGCAGGTTGAATTCTGGGGGAATGTATGCAGCGTGATGGTATTGGGTTTGCTGACTACGAGGTTCTAAAATCAATCGGAGACTTTAAGCCCTATCAGATGAGTACTTTCACTAAACTACCCAATCTTTAAAGATTAGTTTACATCCCTGTTTATTCTCCATAACAGGTTTGAGCTGCCAATACTCACTATTTGAGTGGTGGGTCCCCGCTCCCTACCAAGGAGAAGGTACTTGCAGCTAACAAAGTAGTTTAAACACAGTTCATTTATTTTCAGTGATACATGCTTAAATCCAAACAACATTCTTAAAAGACATTTAAAACTCTCAGTGGATGTCTATGTGAGAAAACATTTCCAAATTACAAATGATTTCTAAAATATAAAGGATTTCCAAAAGACGGGTGCAATCCCTGTTAACTATAAAACATACAGATACAGATGAATGAATCATTAGTTGCAGAAACTGAATCAGAGGAATGTATTCTAGTCACCTGGTCTTCCTATCATTCTTGTTGATGTTCTTCAGCCACTTCTAAGAATCCTTAGCTGCTCTCTACATTTATACACTTCTTCTACCACTTGGGTGACTTCACACATATTGGATATTTCCTCAGTTACCCCTTTAGCAAAAATGATCTAAAAACATTGTGGGGATACAGATCTTGGCTGATGTACATAGTTCACAATTAATGCTGTAAAGATAACGTGTAAATAAATATTACAATTATAAACACATCAGTTATTTGATATGCTAAATGATATTGTCCATCTGGATCTAAAAGCTTCTGTGAACTAAGCAACTTAAGAGTCACCTCATCTATGAAATAAACCAGATTAAACTACCCACTGTCTTGTACTGCTTTTCAGCAGTAATAAACCTAATATAGTGAGCAAAATATTACTTCTCAGACAATGTACCTACTATCCACAGTGCTTATTTGAGTAACTGTTGTATAGACAGTACTTGTTTTAACTTGAACTGACTTGAGGCCCTCCATTGGTCAGGGTGGACTGTGGATGTTCTCTCCCAACTGTCTCTGTGATATGCAAGTCGGTATGCAAGCCACAGAAGTGTGATATAGAGAGCAAACTGTTGCCCATGCAGCAAGCTTCACCTCTCCACATAGCTGATGAATCTAAAGAAACAGCAGAGATTGATACAGTTTGGCACCAGCAGGATGTGGGAGTGGCCAGTCAGCATTAAAGTCAACATAGGACTGCCTTGGGGATTCCAGCTCCAGATTTATCCTTTGGGTTTACTCTCAAAACCTTCCCCGGTGAGCAGGTATAGCCATAAGCAATGGAGGTTTGAGATCAGAGTTTTCCTTCTCCTAGACAGGTATATGGAGGAATTTAAGGTGGGGGGTTTATATGGAAGGCAGGGTTTGAGGGTCGGCACAATATTGTGGGCCGAAGGGCCTGTACTGTGCTGTACTATTCTATGTTCTGTGTTCTAGATGAGCTGCCAACCATGGCTGGCAAGCCCCATTTTCCCAAAGCGACTAGTTTTAAGGTGTCACTAAACATCTTTGCTCCCTCTATCTGTATAAGCAGTTCCATTGGACTTAGTAGCTAAGCCACACATCAAGGGCAGGAGCTGGACTTGGTTGACAGAGGCTATTGGAGATGCATGCCATTGGGTGCATTTAGTAGGTAGAGAAACTTATCCCCAGTACCACCCAGACTATGACAGCCTTAAAGAACCTCAAGCTGATTACTGCTTTCCATTTCCATTTTAAGAAGTGAAGACTGACTTCTATTTATGACTAGAAGTCAAACAACTGTTAGTTGGAAGTTTACTTACAATGGTTGGTAATCTTAGAAGTGGCAGCTGCTGTTTAGAAAGCAAGGTTAGCAAACAATAAAAAGGCCTTCTGACCAGGAGTGAATACCCATCACAACAGTCAGTGGCAGAACCCTTGACAGCACTGATGTCGAGATGGATCTTATGGTCCAAGTCCACACCTCTTTGAAAGTGGAAATGCAAATAATTGTAAAGAAAGCATATGGCATGGTTGCCTTCATCACTAGGACATAGAGTATAAAAGGCAGGAAGCCATGCTGCAGTCATTTAGAAATTCTGTTAGGCTTCATTTCCAAGCAGAAGGGATTATTTCAGAATCAGAATCAGGTATATTATCACCGGCATGTGACGTGAAATTTGTTAACTGAGCAGCAGCAATTCAATGCAATACATAATCTAACAGAGAAAAATAATCAATAAAATAAAACAATAAATAAACGAGTAAATCAATTACATATATTGAATAGATTAAAAAAACATGCAAAAACAGTAATACCATATATTTTTTTAAAAAGTGAGGTAGTGTCCAAAGCTTCAATGTCCATTTAGGAATCAGATGGCAGAGGGGAAGAAGCTGTTCCTGAATCACTGAGTGTGTTGCCTTCAGGCTTCTGTACCTCATACCTGATGAGAAAAGGGCATGCCTTAATGATGGCCGTTTTAATTTGGCATCATACTCAGCACAGACATTGTGGGCCAAAGGGTCTTTTGCTATGTTGTATGGTTGTATGTTCTAAAAGAATTATTTATTGCAAGTGATGGTACATAGGCTAGCGTTGGGCAATTGAGCGCACTGCTCTGCATTCTGGTGTATATGGGATACCACTTATTTATTTTACCTTCAAGTTATTCAGTTTCCTCGAAGAAAGCCTTCTAAAGGAAAGGAGATAAAAAAAGGGAATGAATGAATAATAAATAAAATAAATAAATAATGGATGGGGTATGAAGGGGAGGTGGGGCATTAACGGAAGTTAGAGAAGTCAATGTTCATGCCATCAGGTTGGAGGCTACCCAGACGGAATATAAGGTGTTCCTCCAACCTGAGTGTGGCTTCATCTTGACAGTAGAGGAGGCTGTGGATAGACATATCAGAATGGGAATGGGACGTGAAATTAAAATGTGTGACCACTGGGAGATCCTGCTTTCTCTGGTGGACAGAGCGTAGGTGTTCAGCAAAACGGTCTCCCAGCCTGCGTCGGGTCTCACCAATATACAGAAGGCCACATCGGGAGGTCCGGACGCAGCATATCACCATAGCCGACTCGCAGGTGAAGTGTCGCCTCACCTGGAAGGACTGTCTGGGGCACTGAATGGAGGAACAACACGTTATATTCCGTCTGGGTAGCCTCCAGACTGATGGCATGAACTTTGGCTTCTCTAACTTCCGTTACTGCCCCTCCTCCCCTTCGTACCCCATCCCTTATTTATTTATTATTCATTCATTCCCTTTTTTATCTCTCTCTTTTTTCTCCCTCTGTCCCTCTCACTATACTCCTTGCCCATCCTCTGGGCTCCCCTCCCCCTTTCTTTCTCCCTAGGCTTCCTGTCCCATGATCCTCTCCCTTCTCCAGCTTTCTATCCCTTTTGCCAATCAACTTTCCAGCTCTTGGCTCCATCCCTCCCCCTCCTGTCTCCTCCTATCATTTCGAATATCTCCCTCCCCCTCCCACTTTCAAATCTCTTACTATCTCTTCTTTCAGTTAGTCCTGATGAAGGGTCTCGGCCCAAAACGTCGACTGTACCTCTTCCTAGAGATGCTGCCTGCTGCATTCACCAGCATTTTCTATGTTCGTAGCCAACATAGTCATCTGTTGTTACAACAGATATATTATGTCTATACTTTCTTCCATTTATAAGATGGATTGCATAGAAGGCTAAATTCTCAGTTTTTCTATTGACCTTTTATCTAGAAAACCGGTTCCTCATGTGGGGTGAAAAATATTTGAAACTTGGTGTCCACTTTGGGAGCAGATCTCTAAACCTGCAATATCACCTTGGACCTTCACTAACCCCTTCCAAATGATGATCATTTCTTCAAAATCAAACTTTTTTAGAAAAATGAGCTCTTCACAGGGTTTGGAGTTGGTCACTAGCTGCCTGTTTGCACACCTGATTCGTTTGGTGATTCATAATAAATCAACTATAATATTTGAATAAGAAATAAAGCGTTTCCCGCACTGCTTGTAACAAAAGTTGGAAGGCAATTCAGGATGAAAGGGAAAATGGTGAATTGTTTGGAAGTTTATCCATATCTTATTATTCCCTATAATAAAGACTGAACAAGAGTCAGTATACAACAGACCAAAATCAAAGTGTTCTTGAGTAAATGTTAGGAAATCGATGGAAGGTATTTAAACAAAGATAAAATATTTAAATATAGTAGATTCTGGTTAAATGAGCCATTGGTTAAATCAAGGCAGCCACTTATTTGGGACAACACAACTCTTAAAAGATCAAAAATTAATCAAGAAAAAAAAATGGGGTTTCCTTTATTTATTTTCGACACTGTGCCTCTTAATCGGACAGGAGACCTTTGCCAAAGGTTCTAACTAGCCTCAGTCACGTGTACTTGTATGGCTGTTAAACATTTTTCTGTGCTTAGCGTGAACAGTTTTTAAATAGCATCAGTTGCATGTGCTTGTGTTCAAAAAACAGTGATTTTTGTCACTGATAGTTGGCAAGAAATCTGCAATGCAAGAACTTGAAATTGTTATGTTCCCTGCAGTTTCAAGCATTCAGGCTTGGAGATTCCAGAAAAGGCCAGGAGTGAAAATGAAACAATTTCACGACTTTAACAAGTTAGGAACTACAAAGAATTTTAAGGTACATGTTTCCCCCGCCATCCGAAGGTAGAGCGTCCTATGAAATGGTTCGTAAGCCGGAATGTCGTAAAGCAAAGAAGCAATTACCATTAATTTATACAGGAAAAATTTGTAAGCGTTCGCAGACCCAAAAGTAACCTACCAAATCATGCTAAATAACACACAAAACCTAAAATAACAGTAACATTTAGTAAAAGCAGGAATGATATGATGAATACACAGCCTATATAAAGTAGATTTTCAATACAGAGAACAGTGTGGCAATGATTGTATTTTCCACAATCACTGCTGCACTGTTCTCCGTAGCGAAAATCTCACGCAAGCGCTGTCAGCAGAAACACGGCGCAAGCGCTCTCCAGTAACCTTTAACCTATGAAGCTGCCAAATCATACCAAATAACACGTAAAAATACACAGCCAATATAAAGTAGAAATAATGTATGTACAGTGTAGTATCACTTACGGGAATCGGGAAGACATCGAGCACACTGATGATGGTGTGTTAGGCTGAGTCTTCGGAGGTTGGGGTGGTGCAGTGGTCCCCACCCTCCAGGCAGCGAACCGATACCGATCCACGAAGAATGCAGGGGTACAGCGGTGGCCAGAACACACCCAGCACATCTTTAAGAAAAAAGCCGAAACAAACAAGCTAATTAATTAGGTGCCACCCGGCACATAAATGTCAGCCCAGATCAGAGGCAATTGCCGATTGCGTCGCCTCTGATCTGGGCCGACATTTACGTGCCGGGCAGCACCAAAGTAATTAGCTTGTTTATTTTAGCTTTTTTCTTAAAAATGTGCTGGGTGCATTCCGGCCGCCTCTGCATTCTTCACAGATCGGTATCTGTCCACGGCCCCGGGGTTGGGGTGGTGGGACACTGAGGTGTCATCTGTTTCCATCAGGGCAGGCAGGTCATCTTCTTCTATGTCTGCCTGCCTCGATGTCGAAGGTTGAAGTTTGTCGTCTGCTGTGGCTGATGTGGAAGGCTTGCTTGACTGTTTAGCCTTGTGCATTTTTAGATCATACAGTTCTTTGTAAGCACTCAAACCATCCTGCAAATATGCCCTAAACCGACATACCTTTTCAAAATTAAAGTCGTACTTTATCATTGCAGCGAAAATCTCACGCAGTTGCTTCACGTTCAGTTCCTGGACGACGTCACTTTCGGTCCGTTCACTACTGCATTCGGTTTCAATTGTAATCCTTTCCTCTTCCAATTGCATCAGCTCTTCATCTATCAGTTCTTAGTCATGAGATGCCAAAACCTCTTCAACATCATCTTTGTTAACTTCCACAAGCCAAACTCACTTTGTCCTTGCTTCGTTCACCACGATCGAAACGCTTAATTATGTCTACTTTTACACTAAGTGTAACACACTTACGAGCTTTTTTAGGCTTTTCCAATACCTTAGAACTCATCTTGCAAACAGCTGCTCACAGCACGTGTTTAAGCAATGCTGGCTAGAAAGCAGTTCCGAATCTGGGGAGGGCGGCTTCTCGGGGCGCGCGCTGCTTTTTGTCGCGTGCCGCTTTTTTTTTCGCGTGCTGCCTTTTTTTGTAACAGTGAAAACACCTTCTGTTAGCGAAAACAGGGAACTAATGTAGGTCTTTCGTAACAGTGAGATTTCGTAAAGCAAATGTTTGAAAAGTGGGGGCCACCTGTATGGACAATCATCTTGAATATTTTGATGAAATGAAAATATAGATTATGCAATTGTCAAAGGCATTGTATGAAGGTAGTCCACTACGTGTCTAACTGGAAATGAACAAAATCAGTGCAATCTAAAGAACACGGAATGAATGCCTCTGTCAAGAACTATTAGGAACTGCAGTTTTATAGTACTGTAGTAGTATTGTTAGTGTTCTATTTTTGTTCTCTTTCATTTAAATATATAATTTCTGATTCGGTTAAATGGTAGTTTATATTTTTTAATACATTTTCCACTATTTCCATGAAGTTTAGCTCATTGGGGTAACCACTTAATTGGGCCAAAATATACTGATTGCGATGTGTCCCAATTAACCAGAATACACAGTACTTTACATTGGCACTGAGGGACCAGTACAAATTAACAAGGCCAAGCATATTTTCTATTTGGTATGGCATAGGCATCTATGCTGCCAATCAGAACGTGAATAGTCCAATCAGAAATTAGTGAGACAGGAATGAGAATTCCAGTTACAGAAGGTTAAAGCAGAGGCAGACGGAGATTATACATTATGTTGCAGAGATTAAGGAACCTTGACTGCATACAGACTTAGCAGTTACTTGATACACAGCCATCTACAACCCTTCACTCATTCTACCGGTATCACATAGCAGCAGCAGTTTGACCCATCTACAGGGTACACTGCAGCAACAGACCAACACTCATTAGACAACACCTTCAAAACACACAATCTCTATCAGCTAGGTGAAAAGCAGCAAAAGCCTGGGAACTCCACTACATGGAAGTTACCCTCCAAGCCATATGTGATCCTGACATGGAAACATATTATCATTCCTAAGCAATTGCTGGGTCAGAATCTTGGGTCTCACTCTCTTGCAGCACCCAGACCTCAAGGAATACAATGGTTTAAGGTAGCAGCTCTGCTGTGCGCAGTCAAGGTGTTTCAATTGATTGTAGTGAAAATACACCTGTATCTGGAAGGTCCAACTGCTGGTGAGTCAGTATTCTGGCAAAAACTACACCATGAAGACAAAAGGACATTCCAAGAAACTCTGCAAAAACGTTATAGGAAAGCACAGGTCTGGAGATGGATACAAGAAAATTTCCAAGTCACTGAATATGTTAAGTCAATCATCAAGAAATGGAAAGAATATGACACACCTATAAATCTGCCAAGAGAAGGCCATCTCAAAAACTGAGTGATCGTGCAAGGGGACTAGTGAGAGAGGCCAACAAGAGACCCATAACAACTCTGGAGGAGTTACAAGCTTCAGTGATTGAGATGGGAGAGACTGCGTATACAACTGTTGCCTGGGAGCTTCACCAGTCACAGCTTTATGGGAGAGTGGCAAAGAGAGAGCCAATGTTGAAAAAAGACTCACTTAAAATCTTGGCTAGAGTTTGCCAGAAGACACGTAGGAGACACTGAAGTCAGCTGAAAGAAGGTTCTATGGTCTGATGAAACCATAATTGAGCTCTTTGGCCATCAGAATAAACACAATGTTTTGCATAAGCTAAACACCGCACATCATCAAAAACACTCCATCCTTACCGTGAAGCATGGTGATGGCTGCATCACGCTGTAGGGATGCTTCACGGCAGCAGGCCCTGGAAGGCTTGTGAAGGTAGAGGATAAAATGAATGCAACAATATATACAGATATTCTGGAGGAAAACATGATGCAGCCAACAAGAGAACTGCAACTTGGGAGAAGATTCGTTTTCCAGTAAGACAATGATCCCAAGCATAAAGCCAAAGCTAGGAATGGCTTAAAAATAACAAAGTTAATATCCTGAAGTGGCCATGTCAGTGTCCAGACCCAATCTAACTGGGAATTTGTGGCTGGACTTGAAAAGGCCTGTTCACTCATGATCCCCATGCAATCTAACAGAACTTCTTCCCAATATTTTTATTAGTTTCTACATAGAAGAATACAGAGTACAAGAAAGTATATACAAGGTCAAAAAAGATTTTTAAAAACTACCAATTACATTATATCTATCCATAATCACAATCTTATTACCCCGTATTCGTGTAAGTTAATCAAAAGTTATATTGAAATATTCTAATTTATTACAGAAAGGATCTAACCCCTACCAAGACTGAAGCTGTTTATTAAGGAGAAAAAAAAAGTAAAATATCTTCTCGTATAACAAAAATTAATAATAGCCAACATCTGAATTTAAATAACAAATTGAAGGTTTTGAAAGTTTTGAAAATAATTCAGAAAAGGTTCCCACAATGTTTGAAAGTCTTGATGAAATTCAGAAATTGAACAATGAATCTTCTCTAAATCTAAGCATGACATACGTCGCATAACCATTGAGCATGAGTAGGAGGAAAAACATCTTTCCATTTAAACAAAAGCGCCCTCCTAGTTATAAGAGAGCTAAAGGCCAAAATATGTAAATCAGTTGTCTTCAACTTGATATCTTGTCCTGCAACAATATCGAATAAGGCCATCATAGGATTAGGCTTAAAATTGACTTTGAAAAGTAAAGAGAAAGTTTGAAAAACTTCCTTCCAATATTTTTCAAGACCCGGACAAGTCCAAAGCATATGAATTAATGAAGCTTCTCCATTATTACATCTGTCACGGTAGGGAGATCTATCCAAATAAAAATGAGAAAGCTTATCTTTAATCATATGGGCTATGTACCACCTTAAGTTGTATGAGGGAATGACGAGCACATAGCGATGAAGTATTAACCAGTTTAAAAATTTCATTCCAAGTTTCCTCAGATATTGATGTCTGTAAATCTTGTTCCCAGAGTTTCTTAATTTTGTCTAAAGGAACAGTCATCGTCTCCAGTAACATACCATAAATATTAGATATTGAACCATTATGGAAAGGTGTCAAATTAAAAATTACGTCTAGTAAGTTCTTATCTGAGCTTATAGGAAATGTGCATAATTGAGATCTTAGAAAGTCTCTGATTTTTAGATATCTAAAAAAGTGAGTTTTGGTTAAGCTATATTTAGCTGACAATTGCTCAAATGATAAAAGATTTCCTCTGACAAACAGATCCCAAAATCATTTAATACCCAACCTGTCCCATTCTTTAAGAACTAAATCAGTCATGGAGGGTTTAAAAAAAATTAGATTCGATGAAACTTGAAAAGGAAAATCTCAATAAACCAAAATGTTTCCTAAATTGTATCCAGATCCTCAGAGTATGTTTCACTATTAAATTATCAGTTAGTTTACTTACAAATAAAGGAAGTGAGGATCCAAGAAGAGAAATAATAGAAAATTTATTAACAGAGTTAGCTTCTAAAGAAATCCAGACCAGACAGTCTACACGATTAATATCTGGCAGAACTTGAGTAACGTGTAAAGAAGAATGAGGAAAAATTGCAATGTTCAGATGTATAAAGCTGGCAGAGACCTAGCCACACAGACTGAAGGCTGTAACTGCTGCCAAAGATGCAGCAATTATTGACTTGAAGAGGGTGAATACTTATGCAATCAATTATTTTGTTTTATATTTGTAATTAATTTAAGATCACTTTGTAGACATCTGCTTTCATTGACACATTTTTTTGTTGTGTCAAAAAAGTCAAATTAAATCCACTGCGATTCAATGTTGAAAAACAATAAAACATGAAAACTTCCAAGGGGGGGGGGGAATGAATTCTTTTTATAGACACTGTAAATGCTGGAGCAGAAAAATAAAAGCAAATAAAGCCCTAGTCATTATCGCCAGAGAAGGACAACACAAAATTGGTGATGTGGTGCTTCAGATTGTAGAACCTTCATTAGATCCTTCGTTAGATCCTACCTGGAGATTTGCATTTACTCCTGGACACCACTAATATACTGGCCTTGCAAGGAGTTCAGTACAGATCTAGTACAGTGGAACAAGCTGAAAGCGTTAAATTATTAGAACATTTAATAAATTTCACTTTAAATTTAGATAATAGGATGCTGATCAAACAGAAATGTTTAAAATGACAGAGTTTCAGAAGAATTGATACAGAAAACCTTTAAGAATGCAGAACAACAGTCATGACCTTAGAGTCACAAATGAGCAATAACTCAATTGAGAAAGCTTATCTGCACAGGTAATGCAGAACATCTCTGGCAAATGCAGACTAAATTCAGCAAGATATTAGAAACTAAGCAATCTTTAATAAGAATATGAAGCGCAGAGAGGCAAATACAACTCACGGCAAGCTACCAGGTAGAATATGATTCTGCTAGTATTGGATTAGAAATCCATGAAGTCTAGAGAATGATCCGGAGGCAGGACAGGAAGGAAATTTAAATACTGTATGATTAATGAATACTGGAATGAAAAGTTAGAATCAATAAAAACCTACTGCTCAATTCTCAAAATCCCATTACAGCAATGTGACTGATTTTAAACTGTCCTCTTAAGTGGCCTTACTTGAGCAAATTGTGAACTGCTAATGACAAAATATAGTATCAATTTAACTGAAATGTTCCAGTTGAGGCATTGGATTCATAAGGGAAACTGTGGTGCATTGGACTATTAGCTAGAATTCTGGACCACTGGTTCAGAGATATAACCGTGAATTGCATAATGGCATCTGGTGAATTTAAATTCAAGTCATTAAATATTCAGAAATTAACAAGCTATTCATGGTAACAGCAACAATAAAACTACCAGTCATAAAAAATTAATGGGTCACTAATATCCTTCAGGGAATGATATCTATCATCCTCATACTTTCAGGTCCAGAAGCAATTCTAAACCTATCATTTTGTTGACTCTTAACTGCCTCCACCAGGTCTGGGGCAATTAAGGATTGTATTACATAATTTCTGTTTTAAAGTTGAGTGTTATGTTCATACGCCTACAACTACTGAGGAGATGGAAAAAAAGCTGGAACATGAAATAAACTTTTATTCAGTAAAATCACGCATCCAAGAAACTCACCAGTGCATTCAGAGCATGACTACTTATTGTTTTCTCCCCAAGAACATTCGAGACATTGTCAAGAACAACAACCAGTGAAAATCACTGCAGTCAGGTGCTTCCAATGGTGCGGCATCGGCAAGGTTGCGGCACTTGGAGGTTCATGGCAGGAAGAGTTTCTCCCTTCTACCACCTGCGTGAGATGATGAGGCTATCGGAACTTTGAGACTTTTTTTTACCGTGCCCACAGTCTGCTCTTTATCAAATTATGGTATTGCTTTGCACTGTTGTAACTATATGTTATAATTATGTGGTTTTGTCAGTTTTCGTCTTGGTTTGTCTTGTGTTTCTTGTGATATCATTCTGGAGGAACATTGTATCATTTTTTAATGCATGCATTTCCAAATGACAATAAACGAGGACTGACTGTCCTCATAATCTAATCTAATCTAATCTAAGGTGGTCGCAAGTGGTTGATGAGGCGACACCAGGGATGACTGTCTATAATAACTACATAGAGCACTTTCCCCATGTGCTTGACGATCTGACCTGATACCCAGGTGTTTTAAGCATTGCAATACCCGCTACCACACTGTCGCTTCAGGTTTGAGTGACTTCACTCATTGTTGTGGCTATCTTTGTGGATCTGATCATCTGCTGTCTTGGATGTTGGATGCTGTGGCAACAGTGCATCCAACACTCTGTGCAGTTTCCTTTCCAAGAGCCTTTCCCTTAAGGGCCTGAAAGTCGTGATACAATTCGATATGTCAGCAGAAAGGTGTTCAGAGCCATGGCTGATGCTCCTTCCCCTCTAGATTTCAAAAGCTACTCTTTGAAGGTATCCACAAACATTTTGGCTTGGCCATAGGTCTGTGGATGATATGGGGTGAGCAGATGTGAATATTTCCACTGTTCTGGCAGAATGCAGCACACTGCCCTGCACTGAACAGGGTGCTTATTTCAGAAATAAGCATTTCTGGCATCCCAAAGTGGCTGAAGATCTTCGCTGTTGATTTCATAGGTAATACTTCTGGCCATTTGGAATAGGATTTAACTAGGACAAGGTAGATACCCCCACTGATTGGGACGGCAAATTCAATATGTACTCAACTCCAAGGTCTGGTAGCCTGAGGAATGGTTGTGGATTGGCTCTCCTTGTATTTTTGCTGCCTTAGATCAGTGCGTACACAGCTTATCTATGAATGTGATACCTTTGTCTATGCCCGGTCAGTAAAAGTTTCTTGCCAGGTCTTTCACTTAATTGATGCCTGGGAGACCATGGTGGAATTGTTTCGGTACTGTTGGTCAAAGTGTTTGCGGAAACATTATTCTATCTCAAAAAATTAGGCAGGCATCCACAGTTAAGGGCAGTATATGATGTATTCCTCATATTTGATGGCCACCTGTTAATGAGATATCTGAGATACACTGAAGAGGAGGATCTGCAGCCATTTCTGCTCTGATCTTATTGACCGTGACCGGAAAACCTTCAGCAGCATCTGGTAAACCTGGTAGACTTTGCAATCAACTGAAAATGCAGCCATAACTGCATCTTTGTTTTCAGTAACCGGCTGATTAACAAGTCTGGAGAGGGCATCTGCCTGACCAAGTTCATAGTTGATGTGTATTTGATTTCAAAAATGATAGGTTAATAGCATCATCTTTATAGGCAGTTAGCTGTAAACACTGGGATGCCTTTCTTAAATCCAAAGACATGGTTTGTGACCAGTAAAGAGTGAAGCATCTGCCATAAAGCATCTTGTGTAATTTCTTCACAGAAAAGAGGGTTCCCAAAGCTTCTTTCTTGATTTGTCCATAGTTCTTCTTTGCTGTGATTAATAATCTGACTGTGTGCATGACAGCTTTTTCAGAACCATTAGGGAGGATATGGTATATGACAGCACCTGCCCCAGAGTTGCATGCATCCGTTGTGACAACAATTGGCAACTTTGAGTTGAAATGCATCAAGAGAAGGTCAGTCGACAACATATTCTTCACTTGATCAAAATCCTCACGGCATTCGTTGGACTATTTCGTCACGGCACAATTGTTGAGCAGGGCAATGAATGGCTCCCTCAGCCCGTGAATTGCTGGGAGGAAGGCAGAATAATGACCTGATCATGCCCCAAAATGATTATAAGGTGCTGACATCTGATGGTGGAGGCATCTTTACGATAGCTATGATGCTCTCTTACTTTCTGTATACCCATGACCATGTCACCCACAGCTCCAATCAGCTAATTAAATTTGCTCATGACACTACACTGATTGGTCTAATCTCAAATAATAATGAGGCAGCCTACAGAGAAGTCATCACCCTGACACAGTGGTGTTAAGAAAACAACCTCTCCCTCAACGTTGCAAAAACAAAGGAGCTGGTTGTAGACTACAGGAGAAATGAAGACAGGCTAACCCCTATAGACATCAATGGATTTGGGGTTGAGGGTGAACAGCTTTAAGTTCCTCAGCATAAACATCACCGAGGATCTCATGTGGTCTGTACATCCCAGCTGTGCGGTGAAAAAGGCACAACATCACCTCTTTCACCTCAGAAAGTTGAAGTATGGTATGGCCCCCCCAAATTCTAAGAACTTCCCACAGGGGCACGATTAAGGCCATCCTGACTGGCTGCATCACTGCCTGGTATGGGAACTGTACTTCCCTCAATCATAGGATTCTGCAGAGAGTGGTACGGACAGCCCAGCACATCTGTAGATATGAATTTCCCACTATTCAGGACATTTACAAAGACAGGTGTGTAAAAGGGGCCCGAAGGTTCATTGGAGACCCGAGTCACCCCAACCACAAAATGTTCCAGCTGCTACCATCCGGGAGACAATACAGCAGCATAAAAGCCAGGACCAACAGGCTCCGGGACAGCTTCTTCCACCAGGCCATCAGACTGATTAATTCATGCTGATGCAATTGTATTTCTATGTTAGATTGACTGCCCTGTTGTACATAATATTTACTATAAATTACTATAATTGTACATTGCACATTTGAATGGAGACATAACAGAAAGATCTTTACTCCTTGTGTATATGAAGGCTGTAAGTAATGAAGTCAATTCAATTCCAAGCTTTCAGGAGCTGGGTGAGAACCATGCTTATCTATGATGAACCCCAGATACCTGGAGGCCATCAGGAAGCTACATTTTTCTGGCCAAAGTTGCAATCAAAAATCTTGTAGTTTGCTCAAACGTGGCCTAGTCATTACCACAGTTCTGTCTGATCTGTGCCCATCGTAATGATATTGTCAAAGTAAGCAGCAACACTGTCAATACCAATCAGTGTGGTTTCCATCAGCTGTTGGGAAATTGAAGGAGCTGTTTTTACCACTAAAGGCAGATGGAGGAAGGAAAACAACCCTTAGGCGTTGTAATGGTAAGAAGCATTTGTGAATTTTTGCCACCTCTACCTGGAGATAGACTTCAGCCAAGTTCAACTTTGTAAAGAAACACCCTCCATTCAATTTTGTGAAGAGATCTGCTAGTACCAGTTTTGGGTATTGGTGTCTCCTGTGCCACACTGAGACCAGATGAGAAGTCTGCACACAACCTCACTGTACCATTGGCTTTCTCGCTGATGGCTATTAGAACTTCTGAACATGAACAGTTAACAGTTTTGATCACACCACTTTGCTTCAGGTGATCTAGCTCTTTCTCCATAAGAAAAGGAAATAAGAAATTGGAAAGGCTGCACATGGCACTGGTCCCTCAGGATGGAAGACTGAAAGAGATGGAGTACTGCTTGCTGTTTTGTGCAGCGATCTGGACCATCTTGAAACACTACTGCATAGTTCTGTTATAGTTATTGTTGTATGGACTCGTGTACTGTGCGGCATGGTGCCGACAGACATGATTTGAAAGGCCAATGTCTTCGTACTGACCTCATCCAGAGGGAGACTCCAGAGATTAAGCCTGTCCATCAAGTCAATGGCAAAGATGTTCAGATCTGTTGCCTAGTGAGCTAGCCCCATCTGCTCATATCTAGCCCATAGCCCCCTAACCCTCTCCTATCCATAAACTCATTTAGGTGGCTTTTAAATATTGCCAATGTGCCCACCTCAACCGTTATTTCTGGCAGTACTTTTTTCCTTTGGATGAAGAAAGGATCCTTGGTGTATATCACAAGAAGCGGCAGAAGAAGAAACACTCTAGACCTTGTTCTCATCAGTCTATCTGTTGCAGATATGTTGACCCATAACAATAACTGGTAGGAGTGACCAAATTGTATGGTGCAGCCACTACACTAAATGAGATTGGTTCAGAATACATCTCACTTCTTAAAGGTGGGAATCTGATAAGTCCTGCGCATCCTTGGGAGCAATGTAATTACATTCAGTCTGGGAAATGAACCAGGTATTCTTAAATGGAGATGCCAACTTACGTGTGCTTACATACACGATCACATACACTCGAAACCAAAGAAGCAGCTTGTTCTAAACAATGTGAGATAATTCCACAACTAATTGAACACAACAACCTACTGTTAACTTGGCAAATCAATTTGTCAACGTTGGGCAGTGAAAAATTTATTGAGTAATACAAAGAACTAGTCACAAACAACCTGCTCAGTCTGGGTTCCACCACGGACTCTTTCATCCCTGCCTTGTTCCAATTTGACCACAGAAATGAATTACTGAGACAAGCTAAGACCTTTTGTATCAAGATACTATTACAGGCAGCTTGAGAAAAATTAGGTCAATAGCAATAAGGGGAAGAATTCCCACTAGCTGATATTACATCCAACACAGATCAAGAAGCTTGCGGTTATCAGAGACCAATTACCTCATCCACACAAGGTGTGAAAGCCAATTACATCCACAGCTAGCAGAACAACTATCAGATGAAAGTGACCAAAGTGGAAGAGCACCGCACTATCTCACTATCTACACAACACCATCGCCGAAGATGCTTCCCAAACAATTATCCAAGGCTCAATCATCAGATTTTATCAATAACCTTCACTCCACCTTAACAATCAGGTGAAGATTTTGCTATTTATTAGGAATGAGGAATAAATGATATTATGATTATTTTAAAAAAATGTTAAGGAAAAGTAAATAAGTGACTGACCTCTGTGACAGTCAAAATCAAAGTCTGCCCCGAGCCTTTTGTAGCCCATCAGGCCGGTGCTTATGCCGGTTTCTGTGGCATGAAGTGACTGAGAATATGAGACTCCCCCCGGATAGGACGCCAGTCTATCTCAAGGTTAACCCCTAGCATTTTGCCGGTACCCATTTTCAGCTGGGTGGAGCAGTGTGTGGTTAAGTGCCTTGCTCAAAGACACAACACGCTGCCTTGGACGAGACTCGAACCCATGACCTTCAGATCGTGAGCCCAACGCCCTAACCACTTGGCCACATGCCACAATCTGTGACACGGGGCAGAATTTAAAGATTGCAATCTCATGGTTTTGAACTTGATTCAAGATCCAATTCTTTTAAAACTCTGGTTTACCTACATCATCTTTCCAATGCCCTTTGCTGTTACATGAAGCAATTCTGGTGTCTAGATAATTTAAAAAAAGAAACCAAAACCTTCCAATAAAAGCAACAGTTCTACTTGGAGTGCAAAATGCAAATTATTTTCATTGACATTCAATGTAAGAAAGCCAAATTACATTTATTTGTTCAGCATTATATTTTAACTTTAATGCTCATGAATTTAACCAAAATATTTAAAATGGAATATTATTTTAGATACTCAATAGCAATGTTGACAGAGATGCGATGGGACAGACAGGGAGCGAACTTGGTGACTCACTGTATTTCTAAGTGCAGGAAAGGCTAACAAAAGGTGCTGCCAGAATTGAATGACCACTATTATTAAGGGAGAAAAGCTAGTGCTGTTTTTTTTCCAAAAGAGAAATCAAAGATGGCCAAAGTAATTATTAAGTGGTTTTCTAAGGCAGAGTTTGCTATATTTGCCAATTAAACAAAAAAAGCATGGTAAATAAACAATAAGCACAAGAAAATCTGCAGATGCTGGAAATCTAAAGCCACACACACAATATACTAGAGGAACACAGGTGGTCAGGCAGCATCTATGGAAATTAATAGATAGTCAATGTTTCGGGTCAAGACCCTTCTTCAGGAATGAGAAGGAAGGGGGAAGATACCAGAATAAAAAGGCGAGGGGGAGGGGAAGGAAGAGAGCTAGAAGACGCTATGTGAAGCCTGATGGTTAGGAAAGGAAAAGGGCTGGAGGGAAAGGAATCTGATAGGAGAGAAAAGTGGACTACAGGAGAAAGAAAAAGAGGAGGGGAATAGAGGAAAGAGGGTGGGAGGAAAATTTGTTTATCGGAAAGAGAGATCAATCTTCATGCCATCAGGCTGGAGGCTACCCAGACAGAATAGAAGCTGTTGCTCCTCCATCCTGAGGGAGGCCTCATCTAGGCACGCGAGCAGACAGGTCGGAAAGGGAATGAGAATCAGAATTTAAATGTTTGGCCATCAGGAAGTCCCGCTTGTAACAGATGGTGTGAAGGTGTTCGACAAAGCGGTCCCCTAATTTACAATGGGTCTCACCAATGTAGAGAAGGCATTGGGAGCACCGGACACAATAGACCAGCCCAGCAGATTCACAGGTGAAGTGTTGCCTTGCCTGGAAGTAATGTTTGGGGTCCTGGACGGAGGTGAGGGAGGAGGTGAATGGACAGGTGTAGCACTTAGGCTGCTTGCAGGGAGAAGTGCTGGGAGGAAGATTAGTGGGAAGGGACGAATGGACAAAGGAATCGCAGAAATGGGGGCAGCGGCAAGTGAAGATGGCGGAAGGCATGAAGGAAAATGTGTTGGATACAGAGGCTCATGGAGTGGTAGGTAAGGACAAGAAGAACTATCACTGTTGAGGCAGTGGGAAGGTGGGGTGAAAGCAAATAACCGGGAAATGGAGATTTGGGTAAAGGCAGCATCAATAGTAGAGGGAAGGATACCCCATTCTTTAAAGGATGAGGACATCTCTAATGTCCTGGAGTGAAAGGCCATGTCCTGAGAACAGATACAGCAGAGGTGAATAAACTGAGAAAAGGGAATAGCACTTTTACAGGAGATAAGGTGGGATGAGGTATTGTTGAGATAGCCGTGGGAATCAGTAGGGTTATAGAAGATGTTGGTTAACAGTTTGTCTCCAGAGATGGAGATAGAGAGAGATCAAGAAGGGAATCAAGTGAATTTAAGGGCAGGGTGAAAGTTAGAGGCAAAGTGGATAAAATTGGTGAGGTCAGCATGAAGCAGTGCCAACACAGTTGTCAATGTAGCAGAGGAAGAGCTGGGGAGTATTACCAGGGAAGGTGCCAAACATGGATGGTTCTACGTAGCCAATGCAGAAGCAGGTGTAGCTGGGGCCCATGTGAGTGCCCATCACTACCCCTCAAACTTGGAGAAAGTGGGAGGAGCTAAAGGAAATATTGTTCAGAGCGAGGACCAGGTCTGCCAGACAGAGGAGGGTGTTGGGGTGGGAAATTGGTTGGTTCTTTCATCAAGAAAGAAGTAGAGGGGTTTGAGGCCTTCTCGATAGGGCATAGAAGTGTATAGGGACTGAATATCCATAGTGAAGATGAGGCAGTCAGGGTCAGGGAATTGAAAGTTACTGAGGAGATTGAGGGCATACAAAGTATCACTGATATATGTGGGATGGGACTGAAGCAAGGAGGCTAGAATGGAATCGAGATATGAAGACACTAGTTCAATGGGGCAGGAGCAAGCAGAGACCCAAAGAGTCTGGTTTGTGGATCTTGGGTAGGAGGTAGAAGGGGTTGTAAGGAAACTATGAGTTTTGTGGCAGTGGTTGGGAGATCTCCAGTGTGGATGAGGTCAGTGCTGGTGTCAAAGAGGTTTCTGATGGTCTGGACTGGGATCCTCTTTGAGGGCTAGGTATCTTGAGAGTTGCCACCTCACCAAGGTAGAGGTCAGTGTGCCACACTACAACAGCACCCTGTTTGTGGGTTTGATGACAAGGTTGAAATTGCTGCAGAAAGAGTGAAGGACAATACGTTCAGAGGGAGCAAGGTTGGGGGAGGAGAGAGAAGTTTTGAAGTCGAGACAGTTGATGTCTTGTTGATAATTTGAGATGAAGAAGAACTTTTCATTTCATTCAGTGTCTAAGAAGAGAAGGAGGGTTGAAGACAGGAGAAAAGTTTATTAGCATGGGATGTGGAATCCTTGCCAAAGTGTACTCGGAAACTGAGGAGATGAGAGAAGAACAGACGCAGAACTCAGAGTTGCGGGCAAAGGGAATCAAAGGTGAAGCCCTTACTGAGGAGAGAACATTCTGCTTCAGAGAGGGGCAGGTTGGAGGGAACGGTGAAAACCCGGCAAGGATTAATGCTGGGGTCAGATGGGGTAAATAACAATTTGGAATTCAGACAGAACTTAAAAATGTGTAACTCATTACCAAGCAGATTCATTGAAGTGAGCTGCACAAATGTATTGAAAGGGAAGCTAGATTATGATGGATAAAGGAATAATGTTGGTCATGATTAAATTATAAAAGGTGGGAGGAAGCTCCAGTGGAGAATAAACACATTTCCAATTCAATGAGGCAGAGCTGCTTGCTCCATCATTTTTCATGTAATCTATCACTATGACATCACTCTATTAGGTTTTCTTTGTTACTTGTCACAACACAGCTAACATAACATGTAATAATTTCTCCTGTCATCCCTACATACCCGTTTTTAACCACATCAATGACAAAAGCAGCTGCCAACTATTCATAACCAGGAGATGACTGATGCAAGGATAAATTCAGAAAGTTAGCTTGGAGCCGGGAGCAGCAATGCACAGTTGACTTCAAACAGAAGAAGCTGGTGGGGGTTACTGGGGTTGAAGTGCAGCAAAACAGTCATTCATTGATGCGCCAATGTTTTCTGATACTAGATAAGGAGGGCAATCGCATCAAGCATCTTATCCAGTTGATCTATTACAAATCCTATAGGATTTTTAAACTTTGGAAGAACCAAGAGCATTTGCTGGGAAAGCCAGAGTTCAATGCTCATTCCAAACTGCCCTTGAAGTGCAGCAAGTTTCCTTTTATCACTGTAGCCTGGGCTGGCTATACTGCCCTCAATCTGTAAGGGAAGGTACACGAGCTCAAGGATGAGCCTGAAGAGTAATGCATTTACAAGAACAGAATGCATTCAATTTCAAATGGAAACTTACGGCTGTTGCATCCCAGTGAGTGCAGAAATTTCCACCACACTTCAGACTTCTGTCATTAGGTGATGAAAAAGACATTTTGCTGAGGCAAGACTAAGTATCATGCCTCTGATTTGCTCTTGCATCCCCAAGTATTTATGTGACTAATACCGTGAAGCTTCTTGCCACTGGTAAAATCACACAACCACTTCACGTGACCACCTCATTCCCACGATATTGATGTTGAAGATAGAAATAGACTACCACTTACACAACAAAAAGTTATTTTGTACAATACAGCTCAGATTTGAACTGTAATTTTTTGTCTCTGGCTAGTTCTTGTTGCAGACATCCCACCCTGCAAAAACTCATTTCAGGGAGGTAGCACCATCAATTTGCGGGAGACTTCCGGGAGAGGTGGGATGTCTGCAATAGAGTAGCTCCTTAGCAGCTGGCCAGCTAGTTTAAATAACATTAGCTATGCTAATGAATGAATGACACCCGTTAAACTCACCTCAACACGTCTTTTACAGTCTTAACCCACCATGGGCGATAGAAAAGTCACTGTTGCAAACAGTGCAGCGAGCAACACTGTCATTATTTTGACCCCTATTAGGCAGGGGTACACTTTAGTGTAGTCTGGGGTGACGTACGTTTTATATTTTTTTTGGAACACTCTGCCATGGCGTGCTCACACTCTCTCTCGCTTTCTCTCGCTCGCTCTCAAAAAATTGATTTCCGTGATATTGTATATAATTTGTGGGCATCAGGGAGCCACTATTAATATGTGGGATGCTTCCGGAACTTCCGGGAGAGGTGGGATGTCTGTTGTTGAAACAGGCCAAGCTTATTCACCAAATTCACTTCAAGAGCAATGAATAGTATTAGATGATGCTACTTCTGACCTTCTGATGGCTCACAAAGAACTCCAGGACCTGATCTGATTAGGCAGTGAAACTACAACCATCTTCATTTTGTTAGACAATATTTTAGCCAATAGAGTATTATCCATCAGATACATAACTGCTTCATGTTTTTGCCCAGGCTGCTCAATACCACATTTGCACACATATATTGATATCAAAGCCAGTAATTTAGGTACGCCTATAGTATTCAACTCTCACCTACATTTTAAACAACGTATTGATGAAGGTCAATGAACAAGTGGTCCTGATAGAATTGAAACAAAGCATTGGACTTGAGTTTATTGGTGGGTAATTGAGCCTTCCTACTGCTCCTAACAATAATTAATCAGCAAAATAACGCAAGCTGAAGGCAACAAGTTGATATTTGGACAGATTTCTTTCAGACCTGGTTTTCATCTACACAATCCGACTGAGTAATGTTCCACCCTGTCACAAATTTGCCAATATTCCATGTTAATGAAACATTGATAATGACCAGGCCGGTTCCACAATCAGATCTTCAGCTCAATAATGAGGATATTAGAATGTTTGCAGCATCCAGTGCATTCGGCCATTTCTCCTTATCATGAGGTATGATTACGACTTGCTGAATAATAACTTCTGTGAAGGTGGAAACCTTCTTAATTGACCAATATGGATCATTCACTAGAAATATTATTGTGAAACCCATACTCCTCAACCTTGTGCTGAGGATTTTAATGGGATGTTAATGAAGCCTTCTCAAATTATTTAATGTTTAATTCTTTATTTCCATTCACAAAATGATATTTAGGACTCCAGATTTTGTTCCAATCTATTGACTCTTTTATCACTTTGCTCCAGTTATAATATACTCCTTCTACTATGTAGCATTCACACTGTCCAGTCCTGTGACTTCACTGAATTACCAACATATCTTTAGGCTTGCCTAATCCTGATCCTGCTCCTTTTGTTTTCCTCAATGACAACTGTATTCGAAACAGACAGGTTTCAGGGAAGCGGTGGTCAAATAGACCCCTCACTTTTAGGCTCCTGTTGCAGATCCAGTGACGTTGATCAGGATTTGGTCAGGTTGCCAGTTGTTATGTTATTAAATTAATTTTGATTATATTGAAAGATAGAACGCAGAGCTGTTCTATAGTCTGGACTGACTAATGAACTACCACAAATAAAGTCTCCTCAATCTCAAATTAATTTAAGAGATACAGTGCAGAACAGGCTGCTCTGGCCCAACGAGCCACACCACCCAGATACCCACCTGTTTAACTCTAGCCTTACCACAAGACAATTTACAATGACCAATTGACCGACTAGCCAGTACATCTTTGGAATGTGGAGGGAAACCGGAGCACTCAGAGAAAACACACGTGTTCCACAAGGAGGAACATATAGACTCCGTACAGATGACACTGGAATTGAAAGCAGTAACTCCAGTGCCCTGAGCATTAACAGAGCTCCACTAACTGCTGTGCCACCATGGAGCCTCCAGCAAGAAAAATCACAACACTAAGCTAAAACACACTATAACTCCTTGCCTGCTCTTCATCCTCTGGGCTCCTCTCCCACTTTCTTTCTCCCTAGGCTTCCTGACCCATGATCCTCTCCCTTCTCCAGCCTTCTATCCCTTTTGCCAATCAACTTTCCAGCTCTTAGCTCCATCCCTCCTCCTCTTGTCTTCTCCTATCATTTCGGATCTCCCCCTCCCCCTCCCACTTTCAAATCCCTTACTATCTCTTCTTTCAGTTAGTCCTGACGAAGGGTCTCGGCCCGAAACGTCGACTGTACCTCTTCCTATAGATGCTGCCTGGCCTGCTGCGTTCATCAGCATTTTTTGTGTGTGTTGCTTGAATTTCCAGCATCTGCAGATTTCCTCATGTTTGCGTGACTATGTTAGCTATTTGAAAAGGTAGTTTTACATTAATTTATTTCTAAGAAAGTCCTTTTCATAATTCTGAGTACTAAGTCCCCTCCTTTACACCCTGTATACCCATGGCTATGTCGCCACCCGCAGCTCTAATCTGCTAATTAAATTTGCCTACGGCACTACATTGACTAGCCTATGCTGAAATAATAATGAGGTGGCCTACAGGGAAGAAGTCATCTCTCTGTCACAGTGGTGTCAAGAAAGCAACTTCTCCCTCAATGTCGCAAAAACAAAGGAGCTGGTTGTGGATAACAGGAAGAATGGAGATGGGCTATCCCCATCAATGGATCTGGGATTGACAGGGTTAACAAATTTAAGTTCCTTGGCATCCACATCACCGAGGACCTCACGTGGTCTGTACACACCAGCTGTGTGGTGAAAAAGGTACAACCGCACCTCTGTCACATCAGATGGTTGATGAAGTTTGGTATGGGTCCCCAAATCCTAAGAGCTTTCTACAGGGGCACAATTGAGAATATCCTGACTGGCTGCATCACTGCCTGGTATGGGAACTGTACCCCACTTAACCGTAGGACTCTGCAGAGAGTGGTGTAGACAGCCCAGCGCATCTGTAGTTGTGAACTTCCTATGATTCAGGACATTACAAAGACAGGTGTGAAAAAAGGGCCCAAAAGATCATTGGGGTCCTGATTCATCCCAATCATAATCTATTCCAGCTGCTACCATCTGGGAAATGGTACCGCAGCATAAAAGCCAGGACCAACAGGCTCCGGGACAGCTTCTTCCACCAGTCCATCAGACTGATTAACTCACGCTGATTTGAATGTATTTCTATGTTATATTATTACAGTCTGTGTTACATTCTATGTCACAAACAGTCATAGCAATAGCTGGACAAAGTTTCTAGCTATATCCAAAAGCAAGAAATTTCAACTACTCAGACAACTGAACTGCAAGGTGACAACGAAGAAACTTAGGAAATAATTTTCTACCAAAGGCTCAAGGGAGAATCTTAAATAATATATTGCACCTAATTTGTATCTACAAACTATACAAGCACTGAATGGGTGTTAAAAAAAACAAAGTGCGCAGAGCATTAAGATTTTATTACTTCCTAGTGGGAACATAACTGATACGTAGATGACTCCCTGGAGAAACTTGAGAAACAATGGGTATAGAAAATCACAGAATTCAATTGATACTTGTGGGACTAGGCAAATAGTAAGACAAAGCAAAAAAAAACACAATTACTTCTGGCTGCTTCCAATATTAAATCACATTATATTATATTTAAAAAAAACCAAGACCAGACTTAATCCCTCTTAGAAGCTCCATTAATATTATCTTTTCACAGTTACTTGGCCGGCTGGTGATGTAGTGACATCAGTGCCGGACTTCGGAGCGAAGGCTCCTGAGTTCGAATCCAGCCGGCTACCTTACTCGCTTTCCATCCGTACTGGGTTGAGTGTCGAGCTAGCAACTCGGCCTCGTAAAAATAAGAAAGCCTGCTAAAAAAAAAACGCCATCATGACGGCGTCCCGATGACTCCACTCAGAGTTAAGGGCTTTCTTCTTCAGACAGTTAATCGGGAGAAGCATGTAACAATGAAAAGGGAGACATGCATGAATTAATGACTGATTCACGAATCTGGTCCACCTTTTGAACATCAAATGAGGTATTAGCTGAGTTAACCAAAACTTTTGTTGGAAAGGTCTCCAAATAGAAATTGGAACACAAAGACAACTCCAAATAGAATTTGCTGCAAAAGAAATATTAATTTCCAAGTTTATGTCAAAAATATATAAAACTGAGGGCAAAGCACATCTGGTTTTAAAAAAAAATGTTAGAAATCAAAAAGGAACTAAATTCTGAAAACACTCAAGCAGGTTTGGCAACTTTTGTGGGAAGAAATAGTTCACATTCCAGATTTAAATTAAGTCATCAGAACTAGGATAATAAGAAAGCAAATTAGTTTTCAGAAATAGAGAAGGATAAGAGAGAAAGCAAGTTAATGCAACATTATGCTTCTTTGTGCCATGTGTTCTTAAACATTAACAGAGGCAGTGGGACACTTTCACGTCAATAGTTTCCATGCCTCAAACCCCAGATGCTTGATTTTTATCATGAACATATAATCTCACTCTAAACTTCCTACCCACATTACAAGGGCCTGAGAATCCTCTGTTAAATCAGTTTTCCCTCAGCAACATTCGTTTTCCATGAACTCATCTTCACATTGAACCTTTCCTTCAACTTCACTCACATTCTCTAGGCCAAACCTAAAATACTTGCATAGGATCAAACTGCAGCTCTATTTTTTGAACAAGCTTTGCTTTTGTTCCTCAGTTCTTGATCAGTACATGAATAACCAGAATGCTGCCATTTCCTGCACCCAGAGCTTGAAATTTTATTTTTTTTGTTGCCAATTCCCACCCTCCTTTTACCCTCCGAGTTGGCCCATGTGTGCTGATCTTTCTCTTCTGGATGTCTCAATTTCAAGGGACAAATGAACTACCAATGTTCATTACAATCCAACAGTTAACTTGACTATTCCTTCCTCCCAAAGAGATTCCACCAGGGTCACCATGCCATTCTCCAAGTTCCACTATTTCCATTGAATTTGTTCTGATAATAACACATTTCTGAACAGATACTGGGAATATTTTCCTTCTTCTGAAATCTTGGCTTTCTGTCCATCAGTAATATAGTCCACCTTGATTCTACTTCCCCGACATGTTTTCTCTCACCTCTGCTCATTCTGGATTTAAAAAGAACAGAGTACCCTTGCCCCTGAAGTTCCACCATCACTTATTCAACCCTCCTGCACCCCCCTACACTTTCAGCATACTGAAGTGTTTGCTCCCTCTGATCTTTTGGTCATCTCTTAAGACCCTACCACCTACTGCTCATCTTTTTGCAATACATAGGCTACTCTTTCTCACCCTCTTACAAATGCTGGGCAAGAAAACCATGGTCAGAGGGCATTGAAGTGGAATGCAGCCATTAAGTTAACAATTATTACATTTACTAATTCTAATTTAGTGAGGGCGGAGCTACAGTGGTACTAGAGAACAGCTTCTTTCCACTTATCTAAAGCAGCAGCTTATTTTCGACCTTTAATGTCAAGGTGGACCAGTTCTATCAGTGCCCTTGACCTGCAGCTACACTCAATTGTGGTTCTTTGCAGCGACGGGACCTGCTCTCGGTGTTCACTGACCGGCCATTTTTCGATATCCCAAGGTTGCAGCCTAGGAGATGAGTGTGCCTCCGGGGTTCCATGGCTTTGCGGCCCTGCGGAGAGCCAATTCCAAGCTGGTGCGGCCAACTGAAGTGTCTTGCGAGAAAATGGAACATTGGGAATAGATGTCGGAGGTCTCTGTAAATATTACTCCCTCATTAAGAGTGTGCTGCCAAATCTTGAGTCTGAGAACTCAGAAAAAACAATACAGCAGAATTAACACCGTAAATAAGCAAGCTGCTTGTTTTTGTTGGTCTCCCCTCTAGCTATTGACTGTTCTATTTATTATAAATTATTTAAAAAATTACTATGGTTGCACATGGCACATTTAGATGGAGACATAACATAAAGATTTTTACTCATGTATGAAGGATGTAAGAAATAAAGTAAATTAAATTCAGTTTGATAATTTTCTTCCTTATCAGCTTTAACAAAAGCCAGCGATGGACATTGATGGACAGTGGTTGTTTTCTTGACACCACTGTGACAGAGAGATGAATTCTTCCCTGTAGGCCACCTTGTTATTATTTGAGCTTAGGCCAATCAATGTAGTGCCGTTGGCAAATTTAATTAAAATTTATTGGATCTCATCAGTTACTTTAATACTGGTGATCCCCGGCTTGGATTTATTCACAGTAAGGATGTTGATAATGTCACGTGTCCAGCAACAATGGATATGAAATTGAGTCAGGTTATATAAACAAACAACGATATTTATTAACCTCTACTCAAAACATAGAAAAAATAAACAAACTAGCTTAACAAAAAGTTAAACGTTATGTAGCTATCTCGAACAAACAGTCAAACTTAGAAATAGTTCTTAATGAGTTCTCATTCAAGCACAGTCTTAAAGTAGTAAGTTGAAAAGTCCAAGAGATTTTTACAATCTTTAAGGAGAGACTTCCCCGAAACAATGATTTCTTTAAAGTAAATGATGAATCTGCTGATCATAGTCGAGCGATGCCCTGTTGAAGCAATCGTGAAGAAATAAAGGAACTGACCTTTCGGTTGGCGGGTGGTCACTGCACAAACCATCCTGACCTATGCAGGGTTTAACTCAAACGTGCCTGCCACAATTTCCCAGAGGATTCAGATTCTAAACAGTCGATCACTTCCAAAAGACCGAACGTCATTAACTTTACCCGATCATTTGTTCCTGTACTCTGGTAAGGTCTCCAATACTAGACTGTAAAGGAAAGCAAAGGTGCAACAAACAAAAAGTGGCAGCAATTGGCGGAACTGCTGGCACAATGTGTTTGCACCTTAAAATAGAAAGTAAAAACTGCATCACACTTTGGCGGCTTCCTTAAATACTGTAGGGAACATGCCCTCATGTGACATAACATCACCCCACGGTCATGAGACAATTACATCATCCCACTCACAAGACCATTACATCATCCCACTGTCCTGTGATCAAACTGTGGACATGTAACAATAGTCCAGTGGAAGCATTAATGGATACCAAGTCGTGACTGAAGTAATGTATTAGTGAACAAAACAGAGGGATCTGGCTGTTGAGGAAAGCTATTTCTAGCCCATGCAGTTCTGATTATGCATTGCAGATAACTCAATGTCACCCAAAGTGGGCAGGGGCAGGCAGGAACGAGAGATGCATGGATAATGTTGCTGGTACATACCCGTCCCCACACTAATGAAGCAGCAATCCATTGACATTATAAGCCCAGTGGAATTACTCTTTGAAATGATACAACTGCAGTGTATGGACAAGGATTGTATTCCAAGTAATTTAAAGGTTTTTTTTATATGGATTGTTATAATATATGGCACATTATTGACATTTTTCATAAGACTTCCACTGAGAGAGATAAGTACAGATGGGGAGAAATCGATCCAAGAGACTACATGAATATCAGCTAGCTGTAACAAGACACGATTCTCTGTCAGTCGTCTCAGTACATGAAGACCAAGAAGGGGACTAGTTCATCTGGGAAACTACAAAAATCCTAACAGAAGCACAAAACAAGAAATCAATAGAATTCTTCGAAGCTTGTTTCTCAATGGAAGACTCTGTGAACAGGTATATTGAACCTGTGCATCTACAGATCGGGGCTGAGGGTTGAGCTAATACTCAGGACAACTGATAAACATTGATAGGGGCAAATGGAGATCACTCAGCTATCTGCTTGGCCGAGATGCAGCAGAGACTAGTGACCAGCATGGTGACCAGCCAATCAGAACAATATAAATGCAAGCACTCGGCAGAAACAACACATTTGCTCACTGATGGTGTCACCTCTCAATTGGTGACATAACATTTGCAATCTAACCTCCACGCCGGAGAAGAATGCTACAAACAAGAGGCAAGTGCAGTTTGATATTTCTTCATTAGTTGCAAGAAGATTCATGTCATGACAATGCCCTCTAGTGACCTAAACACACCATCTGAAAATTGAAACAACAGGTATTCCTATGATTGAATTTAAAGCATCCTATTTGTATCTTCATTGCCTGTACTAGGGGTGACACTATTTTATCTATGATGTGACCTTGGATGGAAAAACAGCCGAAGTTTTTGATAGTGGTGCCAAGTCAAGTTCAGTGTATTGTCATTTAACTGTACACATGTACACCAGCAAATGAAACAATGTTTCTCCAGCATAAGGTGCACAGCACAGTACGTATAACTTACACATGACACATAAAGTAAAATTACCATCAGTTAACAAATAATGAGGTGCATTTACGACGCAAGTCTAAAAAGTAAACTGTATAATGCTACTGGCAGTTCATATGTGATGAGACCTGGGTAGTGGCAGAGAATTCAGTAGTCTCACAGCCTGGGGGAAGAAGCTGTTTCCCATCGTAACAGTCCTTGTCAAATGCTATGATACCTCCTGTCTGATGGTTGGAGTGCAAGGAAATCGTGGGACGGATGGAATATTTGATGATACTAAGGGCCCTGCGTATGCAGTGCTCTTGATAATTATCTCACCTATGTGGAACAGAGACCTCGATGATCCTCTCAGCTGTCCTCAAGTACTTCGTCGGGACTTGCAGTCGGGTGCCTTGCGATTCCTGTACCAGCTGGTGGTGTAGCTGGCCTGGACACTCTCACTGGTAATATTGTGAAAATTGATTAGCATGGGTGGGCGGCCAAGCTCACCTCTTCTCTTCAGGAAGTGGAGATGCTGCTCTGCTTTATTGACCAAAGAGCTGGTGTTGAGGGCCCAGGTGAGATCAACCATCACGTGCACTCCCAGAAACTCAGTACTTCTAACTATCTCCACTGAGTAGTCGGGACTGGTCGGCTTGACCTTCCTGAAGTGCACGATAATCTCTTTAGTCTCGTCCACGTTGAGACTCAAGTTGTGGTACCCGCACCATTCTACCAGCTGCTCAACCGCCTCTCTGTACACTGTCCCGTCATCATAGTTGATGAAGCCAACCAGTGTTGTGTCATCAGTGAATCTGATGATTCTGCTTGAACTATGTGAACAGCAGTGGGCTGAGCATGTAGCCCTGGAGGATGCCGGTATTCTGTGTGATGGAGCTAGAGATATTGCTGTCAGCATGGACTTCATCAGCAAGAATGTAGAAAACTGCTTACCAGAGAGGTCAGTTTGTGTGTTCTAAAACTGAAACCACAGATGAACAGAGAAATCCACTCCCTTTTGAAGTCCAAGAATGTGGGTAGAATTGAACTATACAAAGAATTGAGATATGACTTTCATGATGCTCTGAGGGATGCCAAGAGTCAGTCCAAAATAGGAGTCCCAGACCAGCCACTGTCTCATCCCAATACCTTAGAAAAATAGGGCAGTGTGCCTTAAAGTCTACTGCTCAGTGTCTCTGACTTTCATGAAGTGCTCTGAGAAGCTGATCATAGCACACATTAACTCTAGCCTTCCAAACATCTTCGGCCCACTGCAATTTGCCTACCATCAAAACTGGTATATGGCAGTTGACATCTCCCTAGCGCTATGCTCATCTCTGGAGCATTCGGACAATAAAGCCACCTACATTAGACTGTGGTTTACTGACTACATCTCACATTCAATACCCTATAATTCCAAGCAATCTGATCTCCAACCACTTGGAACTTGGTCTCAATATCTCCCTTTGCAACTGTAGTTTTGACTTCCTAACCAACTGACTGCAATCAGTAAGGGTAGACAGGAACACATCAGTCATGATTATTCTTAACACTGGTGCCCTGCAAGTCTGCAGCCTCACCTCCCTGCTCTAATTCTTATACGCTCATGCCTGTGTGGTCATATTCTGCTCTAGATCCATCCACAAACCTGAAGATGACACCACTGTTACGGACAGTACCTGAAAAAAATTATGAGTCAGAGTACAGGAAGGAGCTAAAGGGAGCCTAGAAACATCCTTCAATGTCAGCGAGTCCCTGTTGTCTGGCCATTGCCTTCAGGAAGGGGAGGGGGTGGGGGTCAGTGCACATGCTCTTATTTATATCAGTGGTGCTGGTGCTGAGGTCAGGAGGGTTAGGAGCTTAAAGTTCTTTGGAATGAGCATTACCAGTAGCCTGTCCTGTAACCACGTTGGTGCCACAGCCAGGAAGACTCACCTGTGTGTAACACCTAGGTAGCACTGGTCTTACCACATGTGACTAGTCACCATACTCTTTGAGAAAATCAAATTACACTGAGTGCTAGTAGACTATCAGAAGAGCCAGGTATCAGAAAGAGGGAGTGAATAGAAACCATACTCTTCTGGGGATAAGGTTTTTTTTAATAAGAAGAAAAACTATACTAAATACTTACATGAGCAAGAACAACTCAAAATTCCAACATTTTGTTGATAAGTTCCAAATCTGAGATATTAAACCATAACAAATTCCTTTTTAATTAGAAGCAGTGAGATTCCTTTATTACTCTGATCTAACTAACTAGACCTAGTGTTACTCCCTGTTTAAAAGTTTACAGACTGAACTTTCCTTTTTACTTATCCCTAGTTAGTTAGAAAACCAAATATAATTCCTATTCTCAAGTATTATATTTAATTTCAGTTTCAGTTCCAGGCAGCATATCTACAAGTTTAATTTCAAATTCAAAAATTATATATACACAGTTTAACTCCTTTCACGACAATTCTCCAACATCACAACTTTTAAACAAAGTAAATCTCATTCAGTAACTTCCAAAGTCTTTGCAAAAGTAGTCAACTCTTGCAGAAAATCAAATTCAGATTCTTCGAATGAAAATAAACTTGTGCATCCAACTGTATAAAATCCTCTGCGTCATTACACATTTCGTTCCCGCGCTGGTTCTTCACCTTGGGTGGCACACCATCTTGTTTCTTAGTTCATTGGATGAAATAGTTTATCATCCACGGTAAGTCAGTTCATAAACTTGTACAAAAACTTTACCAAATCCCTTGGTATGATTTTACAAAACTAATTCCTGACTACACGGTAGGGATTTTGGACACTGGTCTCTGCCGATATTGTCTCGTTATAGCTGTAGCTTCAATAAATCTTTTATTGCTATCATCTCTCCTCCAGGAGTTTCACCCTGAGGATTTCCAGTTAGTAAGATAAAGATACTCACTACTAATTCCACTCAAACAGTTCATGTCTTCAGTTTCTAATAACACACACAAAATGCTGGTGGAACGCAGCGGGCCAGGCAGCATCTATTGGAAGAGGTACAGTCGACAGTGTCCTGATGAAGGGTCTCGGCTGGAAACGTCGACTGTACCTCTCCCAATAGATGCTGCCTGGCCTGCTGCGTTCCACCAGCATTTTGTGTGTGTTGCTTGAATTTCCAGCATCTGCAGATTTCCTCGTGTTCAGTTTCTAATCGTTGCTTTGTTTTTCTCCTTATCCATACGTGCGTCCAGCCCCGCTCCGCCCTCACATAGTGTTGTTTTTCAAATTTTCTTTTTTTAAAATTGCTAACCCTTGTTTTTATCCCTCTGCAGGTGGAGCTTTCTGACATTACATCTTGGGGTTTAATTAATCTGGGTTACTTCCTCAGAGAGCTAAACTAATTTGGCATGTCCCCTTTGACTCTCACCATTACAGCATGTCGTGGAAAATGCAGCTAGTGCTCCTTGTAGATGTGCTGAAAGGTTGGGTGGGCTTTACCTGTGATGGACTAGGCTGTACCCACTACCTTTAGTAGGCATTATTGTTTCCATACCAGGCTATGATGCAAGCAGTCAGTATACTCTCCACCGTGCATTTATATGAGTTTGCCAAAGCTTTAGATCAGGGGTCTAATTGTGGTTTGATTGTGGTTTCCCTTCTACCGTCATCAATGATGCCCTCACCCGCATCTCCTCCATTTCCCGCACTTTGGCCCTCACCCCATCCTTCCGCAACCACAACAGGGACAGAGTTCCCCTTGTCCTCACCTACCACCCCACCAGCCTCCGGATCTAGCACATTACCCTCCGCAACTTCCGTCACCTTCAACAGGACCCCACCACTAAGCACACCTTTCCCTCTCCACCCCCTCCGCTTTCCACAGGGATCGGTCCCTCCGCGACTCCCTTATCCGCATGTCCATCCCCACAGATCTCCCACCCGGCACTTATCCCTGTAAGCGTAAGTGCTACACCTGTCCCTACACCTCCTCTCTTGCCACCATTCAGGGCCCCAAACAGTCCTTCCAGGTGAGACAACACTTCACTTCTGAGTCTGTTGGGGTCATCTATTGCATCCGGTGCTCCCTGTGCAGCCTTCTCTACATCGGTGAAACCCGACGCAGATTGGGGGACCACTTTGTCGAGCACCTCCACTCAGTCCGCCACAACAGACAGGATCTCCCGGTAGCCATGCACTTCAGCTCTGCTTCCCATTCCCATTCAGATGTATCCATACACGGCCTCCTCTACTGCCATAATGAGGCTAAACTCAGATTGGAGGAGTAACACCTCGTATACCGTCTAGGTAGTATCCAGCCCCTTGGTATGAACATAGAATTCTCCAACTTCCGGTAATTCCCTCCATCTCCCTTCCTCTATCCCTATTTCACTCTGCTGCCTCCCCTAGCTGCCTATCACCTCCCTCATGGTTCCGTCTCCTTCTACTACCCATTATTTTCCTGCCTATCACCTCCCTGCTTCCCCTCTCCCAGCCCTTTGTCTTTCAAATTACTGGTTTTTCAACTGCACCTACCAGCCTTTTTCCAACCCTCCCCCACCTTCTTTCTTTAGTCCTGACGAAGGGTTCTGGCCCGAAACATCGACTCATCGTTTCCACTGATGCTGTCCGATCTGCTGAGTTCCTCCAGTGTGTTGTGAGTGCTGCTTAGATCAGGGGTCCCCAACCGTTTTTGCATCGTGGACCGGTTTAATGTTCACAATGTTCTTGTGGACTGGCTGGGGTGTGGGGTGTGTTAATCATGACGGAATATAGGTGATAAGTCAACTATAAGTCACATATAAGTGGCTAATACACTCAATTTCATTTCTAAAAGGGTTTATCTAATGAATTTAATATTAAACAGACAGTGCATATTTTCTTCCCATGAATATAGTGATAAGTCAATTATAAGTCACTTATAAGTCAATAGCATCATAACATTTTAAGTAACGTTTGGATATTAAACACACAGCGTGTATTTTCCTCATATGAATATATAAAATCATTGCAACACACCAATATCGCTGAATCAATGGGAGCCCTGGGCTTGTTTCCCTGCAACAAGACGGTCCCATCGAGGGGTGATGGGAGACAGCGATACTCGAAGGGGGTTCCTTATGTCCAGTCTATTCCGCAATTTAGTTTTCGTTGCATTCATTACAGAAAACCCTGCTTCGCAGAGATATGATGTTAGAAATGGAAGCAATGTTTTCAGTGCTTTCGTGGCTATCTCAGGATATTCAGCCTTGACTTTGATCCAGAATGCCGACAGAGATGTTATGTTAAACATACTTTTCATCCCACCATCATTTGCAAGCTCGAGGAGTTGATCTTCCCGCGCTGACATGGATGATTCACTGGGGACATTCACAGGTGGGTCACGGACCCATTCCATTGCACGTCTTGGGTCATTTGCGGTTGGGAAGTTACGCTCGAATTCTGTCGACAGCGAAGTTAGGTGGTCGCACACCAGCTGTGAGAAGGACGGTGCAGCCTCAGTCTCTCCCAAAATCCCAGCCAATGTTGGGAACATGTCAAATATGCCCCTGTCCACTCACTGTCCCCACAGTTCCAGTTTGGCTTTGAAAACAGACACTTTATCTGCCAACTTGTCATTCTCCCCTGAAGTGACAAATTGAGTTCATTGAGCAGGTTGGAGATGTTACACAGATAAGCGAGTTTTGTTGTCCACTCCTTGTCACTGAAGTGTGCTGCCAGTGGTGACTTTTTTCCTGAAAGAAATCTCTGTAGCTGCTCTCTCAACTCAAAAACCCTGGCCAGGGCTCTGCCCCTTGATAGCCACCTGACTTCAGTGTACAAGAGAAGGCGTTTGTGCTCTGCATCCATTTCCTCGCAAAGCTGCTCAAACAGATGTGAGTTAAGGGCTTTTACTTTGATGTGATTGATAACTTCAACAACATCATTCAATACGCTGTTAAGATCAGGTGACATTTTTCGGCTAGCCAGCATTTCCCTGTGTATTACACAGTGTGTAGACTGGCATTCAGGAGCAACCTCTTTGACTCGGGTAGTGAAACCAGACAGCTGTCCAGTCATAGCTGCAGCCCGTCTGTGCATATTCCAACACAAAATGACCAGTCCAGTTTGCCTGACATGTAGTCATTCAAAGACTTGAATAGTTCTGCCCCAGTTGTGTTCGTTGGCAGCGGCAGTGCACACAACATATCCTCATGCACATTGTCTTGAAATATATATCGCACATAAACCAGCAGTATTGCCTTGTTGTCGATATCGGTAGTCTCATCGACCTGGATAGCATACCATGGTGACTCGTTAAGCCGTTCCAACAGCTGTGCTTCGATGTCCTCCACAATGTCATCGATTCTCCTTGAAACTGTGGTAGCTGAAAGAGAAACCTGTGCCATCTTGTTAGCTGCAGCTTCTCCCGACAGTTCATGGCAAATGTCCTTGGCAGCAAGCACAATCAATTCTTCACCAACAGTGAAAGGCTTCTTAGCCTTAGCAATACGGCTAGCCACTAAGTACAACACTCACAGAGCAGCAGCATTTGTGGAAGTGGTGGCTCTCAGCACTTGCTTCTGTCCCGCTTGCTGATGTTTTTCCCGCTCAAAAAACTCAATGGGTTTTTCATTAAGTTCAGGGTGCTTGGAGTCAAGGTTCCAAAGCAGTTTTGAGGACCTCATTGCCTCATTAGACAGCTTGTCTCTACATATCATACACAGGGGGCTTGAAGCGTGTGAGTCACCGGTCGCAATAAAGCCATATTTTATGTACAACTCGTCGTATTTTCTGTTGAAGGAAGCTTTCTTTTTTTTGCAGTCTGGGCCTCAGCTGTCTCTGCGTGATCATAATCGTGAGGTCTTTTATGTCCCCTACCATGTCTTCCAAAGAAACTCTGAAGCGATGTTTGTTTTTCACTCATTGAGTAGTTGTAGGTTATACCGACTGATGACCTCGCGTGTGTTCAAATTCAACAGTGGGCATGACAGGGAATGAGGAAAGGTGCAGCTGACTCGTATCGTTTCATATCACTAAATCATATCGTTTCCTCGCAGCATGGTAGCACATGCTTTGCGGCCCGGTACCAGTCCGCAGCCCGGTGGTTGGGGACCACTGCTTTAGATGACACGCTGAATCTTTGCAAACTTCTAAGAAAGTAGAGGCACTGACAAATCGTCTATCTGACGACACTTGCGTACTGGACCCAGGACAGACCTTTTGACAGAAGAATTTAAAGGAATTGACCTTCTCCACCTCTGACCCCTTGATGAGGACTTGCTCATGGACTTCCGCTTTCCTCCTCCTGCAGTCAATAATCAGCTTTTTTTTTTGCTGACATTGTATGTGAGGTTGTGGCACCACTCAGCCAAATTTTCAACCTCCCTCCTTTGATTCGTCAACAACAATGGTGCCCTCAGCTATCTTAAGTATGGTATTGGAGCTGTACTTAGCCTCACAGTCATAGTCATACTTTGAGTAGAGCCGGAGGCTGAGCACACAGCCTTTGCCAATGGTGATTACAGAGGAGATGCTACCAATCTGAACTTACTGGGGTCTACAAATGAGGAAATCGAGGCTCCAGTGGGGCACAAAGATGTATCAAAGCCTAGGTTTTGGAGCTTATTGATTGGCTTTGTGGGGATGATGGTTTTGATTTCAGAGTTCTAGTTTAAGACTATTGAATGCTACAATAAGGTGAACTCTTGACCTCCCATCCTACTTCATTATGGGTTTAAGCCTTGTCTACCTCCAGTGCAATTTCTCTCCAACTACCATTTTCTTCTGCATTCTGTTATTATTTTCATTTGTACTGTCTCAATACAGTGTTGTAATGAAATGGTCTCTATAGCTGGCTTGCAAAACCAAGTTTGTCACTGCACCCTTGTACATCTGATAAGAACAAACCAATTTACTGATTTTTATTCTAATCCCTCTAGGTTTCCACAGTCAGAGCAATATGACAAAGTTGTATTGTTTAAGGAAAACAATATGCCACTTCACAATTTCTGTTTGTAAACATTTCCAATAATTGCACTATTAAAGAGTCAATACTTATTGAAACAATGATCACGTTAGATAATAAACCATTT
Organism: Mobula birostris; assembly: GCF_030028105.1. Classification (NCBI taxonomy): domain Eukaryota; kingdom Metazoa; phylum Chordata; class Chondrichthyes; order Myliobatiformes; family Myliobatidae; genus Mobula; species Mobula birostris. The sequence continues at coordinate 60,827,821 of NC_092381.1, read as the reverse complement.
ATATATTCCCCACAAATCATTCAAATTAGATTTATGACAATTTTTAATGTACAAATTATCATTTAAACAAATCAAAAGATTTAAACTAATGCGTATTTCACAATTTGATGAAATGAATATTTGGGACTTGGGTGTTTCATGTATTTTTGCCCATCACTAGTGATCCTGAAAAGAGTGCAGGTAAGTGGTTTGTTTAAGCATTGACATGGATACAGTGGATTCTGGTTAGTGGAATGCATGGGGACTAGTAGATTTTGACGCAGTTAAGCGACTGCCCCAATTAGCCAAAGTTTCATGGAAATAGATAAAATGATATATGTTAAAAAAAGACAAACTACCGCTGAGCTCAGTAACAAATTATGTATCTGACTAGACAAATAAACAAATTAGAACACTACTGATGTTACTAGTGGTTGTCCGTCATATCCATTGAAGACAGGAAAACTGTGTTGGGTAAGTTTTTAAAGAGGAAAAGATGACACTGAGGCAGTTCTACTCTTCTGACCTCAGATGTTCTGGTCAGTTGGGACAAGTAGTCGGCACAACTGGGGTCTTCCCTGGTTGCAGTAAATGATCATGACTACTTCTGTGCCTCTTAATGCATGTCACTCTCTATGTAGTGTTGCAGAACTGCCATCCTGGCCGTTGGATCTCACCGTAGATCTCATCTGCCCAGTCTTCTGGAGCTGACTTTGCTTACTAGGCCAGGCATGCCCCCATTTCGCCGGGGTATGAGACCTGCTGGCTTCACTCATGTGGTTTCGCCCACCTGTCAAAATGGTGTATGAGAGTGTGGACGCTGTCGTGTGCAGTTGGCTACTTGGAGTCACGGCTTTGAGCTGAGGGTCTGGGTGGGGTTCAAAGTTAACAATCAAGATGCTTGTTAATACCTTCAAATTCTTTGTAGTCCCGAACTTGAAGTAGTGAAATACTTTCATTTTTTCTCCTGGTTGTTTCTGTCACTTCCAAGTCTGAATGCTTGAAACTGCAGTGAGTAATACAGTTCTGAATTGTCTTACTGCTTACCTCTCACAGACGATTAGTGACAAAAATCACTGCTTTTTGAACACACACATGCAACTGATGCTATTTTAAAAACTGTTCGTTCTAAGCATGGTGCAGTGTCTAATGGCTACACTATGTGCATGTGACTGATGCTAGAAAGTGTTCAGCAACAGCTTCCTGTCCCAATTAAAATGGCATATTGTCCCAGATAAGCAAAGGGAAACCTGGCTATTTTCTCAATTTGTTTTTGTTTTTTTAAAGAGTTGTCCCAAATAAGCTGTGGCCCCGATTAACCAATGGCCCAATTAACTGGAATCCATTGTATCTGCTGAAGCAGGTAAAGTGAACAGTTTCTACAACCATTAGTCTTTCCTGGTTTATTTTTTGTTCCTGTGAACCAGCACAGACTCAGTGCAGTAAAAAATGACCTATATTTATCCTGGACCTTTACAAATTCTTCGTTGATAATTAGTACTGAACTTATGAACTCATCTTTTCAAACCTTTTCTCTATTTTTGTGTAAGTTGCTTGTTGAATAATTTTTTGGTGGTATTTGTTGCAGGCATTCCTGATATCATCATTGTGGGAAGATTTAAAGGTCATGCATTGAATTATAATTCAAAAAAATTGATCCTTCCATGTGTCATAGTTTGTGCTAATGCATTTCCATGGTTAGATAATTTGTAGCTTTTTCACTTAAAGTTGGACCGAAGCTAGGTTTGGGACTCAGTTCAGTATCAATAATGTAGGAGATAATACATCAATTACATATTAATGTGCTTATGTAGTGCAGAAAGAGTGGCTAGATAAATTATCACCAATTCATGGACTCGAAAATTCCATGCTGTTTCTGACATTTCTGGGCCTAACATTGCTAATTTGTTTGACTGCCCACATGTGGGCCCTGAACTCCAATTTTCTCCTTCAAAAGCTCTGGCCAGATTGCCGTGATATTTGCTGTTTATTCACCAGCCTTCTTGCTGCATTTTAAGCTGATGACACAGCAATCTTTATCTTTGTGTTATATAGGAAACACAATGGCACTATGGAAGAATACAAATGTAGGTGTAGCTGCTCAGATTACCCAAGGCAAGATCCTGTTAGAGGCTGCTTTATACTGAAAGGTTGAGTGGTATTTACGGCAGCAGGGAATGTGTATGTGCAGTTGTCAGAACCAGGTTTACTATCACCAACTTATATTATGAAGTTTGTTGTTTTGCAGCAACAGTATGTTACTATGTTATAAAATAAATAGTACAAAGGCAAATAATGAGGTAGTTTTCATGGACTGTCCAGAAATCTGATGGCAGAGGGGAAGAAGGTATTCCAAAAACAATGGGCGTGAGTCTTTGGGCTCCTGTACATCTTCAGTGATGGTAGAAACATGAAGAAGCTGTGTTCGGATTGCTGAGGGTCTTTAATGAAGGATGCTGCCTTCTTGATGCACCACCTCTTAAAGATGTTCTTTTTGTTGGGGTGTATTGTGTTGTCATGGAGCTGGTGGAGGCAACAACCCTTGGCGTCCTCTAGCAATCCCATATATTTGAGGCAGGCTGGCTAATCCACTGAATACATTCAGAGTTTCCTCTATTTCAGAGTTGTATCGTCTGAAATTTTAACTCTCATTTAATTTAACGTGTTGAAAAGTGTTTGCCTCCACTCAAGTTGCACTCTGGAAGGTGATAAGTGGAGACTCAAGAAGCTCGTGCTTACTCCCATTCTCCCCTGTCCCTTTCCCTCCCTGGATGCCGCTAGCCACTTAGAGATTTGTTTTGGAAGCTGACAAGGCAATCTCTTAAATGGCCCACCGCTGTGAGGCAGCAGCTGTTGTATCATCATAACTGTTGAATAAAACAACATCTCCTAGGAACCCACTTCCACTTACAACATGGGATACAATGGGGAAATAGAGGAATTGTGATACAGACAGTTTTATAGTAATACAGTTCTTGGCAACACCAGGCATTGCCTCTTCTAAAACCTGATAGCACTAGTGAAGTTAAAAGAATTCACACAGTTGTTTTTTATTTATATGTTGTAGTTGCAGAGTTAGGTGGAAACTGTTCTATTTTGTCTCCTGTTCTGCAATTTTTTGATTAATATCATTATTTCAAAAATTATGTTGATTCCAGGAAAAATAAGAAAGTGTTAAATACTCTTGTAGATACTGAAATCATTTTGTTCCTCTTTCATTCTTTGAAAGACTAGGTGCCGACTGTCGACCAGATTGCTTCCTTTTTCTCCTGAGGGTTTTGATTTTTAAATGTTCTTGTGTGGGGATGCCCACATTTTTTTGTGCCTCCAGCACTTTGTGGTTGAGAACAGTTAACTCGGTGTGGCAAATTTTGGTCACTAATATCATGTTTTGAGCGATAATCCAGATTCTTTGTGTAGAGCTTTGTTTTAATTCAACGATTTATACAAGTTTTGATCAAGGCTATAAATACTATTTCAGCAGTTTTAAGTACTTTAACCAGAGCGACTTGTAATTACAATAGATCAATAGAAAGTAATATAATTTATTGAACAAATGTCTTGATTGTATTAATTTTTAATACTGATTCATGAAACCAGTTGAATGTCATGCCGTGTGAAATGCGTCATGGTATAAATGTGGTGGGAATTGGCATAGCTTTCTTTAGCTTTTAAGATACTTTTGGATAAGAACATGGAGCTTAGAAAAATAGAGGGCTATAGGTAAGCCTAGTAATTTCTAAGGTAGGGATGTGCTTGGCACAACTTTGTGGGCCGAAGGGCCTGTACTGTGCTGTAGGTTTTCTATGTTTCTGAATTTGTCATGCATGTTTATTCTCATGCACTAGCAAATTGACACAGAATTACAAACAACCAAACCATGATTTATTGCTGTTTGATGAGAGATTAAAGCAAAGATTCATTCTAAAGTGAAACTTAAATCCCTTGCATATAGTGGACTCCTTTTATTCCTAAAAGTTTCAAATATTTATCTCCTCTTTAGAATGGTAACGAATTCCCAGAACATGGTCTTAGCAAATCTTATACTTCTTCTGGAACCACGCTTGGAGTGGATTTACGAAGAGGGAGAAGAAGATTCTCTGGTAATCTTCAGTTGCCACCATTGGCTTGGAGGCAGGGGGAAAGAGCGAAGACTCCAGAAAGAGACAGCATACCAAGGCCGACCACTTTGCCATTGCAAACCCCTCCACGGATAGCTATTACACCTGTGGACCAAGATTGGTAAGGCTATAACCTGAATTTACAGTATGGAATTTAACTGTGACATGCTTATGGTGGATAAATGTTTCTGATTGGATAAGTGAAGGCAAGATGGAGATGTAGGAAGGTGGAATAGACTATTAGGTCCAGAAAGGTGGCTGGGGAGGGGGGGTGCCGGGGGGGAAATGAGGTTATAGTAAAGAAATTGACATGGGAGAACATGCAGTTATTCTTATCCACCAAAATTCAAAGTAAATTTATTATCAAAGTACATGTATACCTCCATATACAGTACATTCCTGAGATTCGTTTTCTTGCAGGCATACATGGTATATCCAAGAAACACAACAGAGTCAATGCAAGACTGAACCTAACAAGATGGACAAACAACCAGTGTGCAAAACACAACAAACTGTGCAAATACAAAAGAGAGAAATAAGAATGATAGCTAAGTAAATAAACAATAAATATCGAGAACATGAGATGGAGTCCTTGAAAGTGAGTCTACAGGTTGTGGGAACAGTTCAGTGATGGGGGAAGTGAAGTTGAGTGAAGTTATTCCTGCTGGTTGAGAGGTAATACCTGTTCCTGAACCTGGTGGTGTGGGTCCTGAGGCTTTTGTAACTTTTTCCTTATGGTGGCAGCTGCGAGAAGAGAGCATGTCTGGGTGATGGGGATCCCTGATGATGGATGCCGCTTTCCTGCGATAGTGCTCTGTGTAGGTGTGCTCAATGGTGAGAAGGAGTTTACCTGTGATGGACTGGGCTGTATTCACTTCTCTTTGTAGGCTTTTCTGTTCAAGGGCATTGGTGTTTCCATACCGTGCTGTGAAACAACCAGTCAATATACTCTCCACCACAAACCAAAAGAAATTTGTCAAAGTTTTAGATGTCATGCCGAATCTTCACAAACTTCTAAGGAAGTAGAGGCACTGCCGTGCTTTCTTCATAATGGCACTTACATGCTTCGTGTGGCCAGCAGCATCAATGTGCTCACCCTTCTCCTCTGTTTCAAAATTCATGTGAAACTTTGCTCTCCAGGAATCCGGGCACTCTGCTCCCTTTGTACCTTGTCCTAGCTACTGGCTGTTGTTTATTGTATTGCCAAAATGTGGCACAGGCAATCCCTTGCATGACAGGTAGGTTGCATTCTGACAAAAAGGTGCACGTTGTGATTTTCCATAATTCAAAGCTGCGTCATCTGCGCATGTGTTAAGAAATGCAATTTGAAAAAAAATGTTTAATTACTTCAAATAAATCCTGTATGAATTAATTTTTGGGTAGTGATTTATGGATTTTGTAATGGGAAATTTCAGTACCCAGAATGGCTATTTTGCAAGGTTGCCTGTACTTGGGTTTTAGATAAAAGCAAGATGCAAATTTGCAAAGAGGACTCAAGATCAAGATTCAAGATTATTATCCTTCTGTACATGAGTGTAAAGGAGAATGAAATGATTGTTACTTTGGATCTGATGCAGCTTTAAAAAGTCATTAAGCATAATGAACACAAAAAGGAAAAAGGATGCAATAAAATAAAAAAAATCCTATAAAACATAATGTACAAGTAATTGTTCGTCTGTTGCCGTGTGTACATAAAAGTAGTTTACAGTATGTAAATAGACTGATTGTATGTTCATAAAGTGATGCTAGGTAATGGTGGCGGGAGTGGAGGGATGTGTTAATGGAGGTGCTGATCAGCCTGACAGCTTGGGAGAAGAAGCTGTTTTTGAATCGAGTGGTCCTAACATGGCTGCTTTGAAGCCTCTTTCCTGGTGGGAGTGGGACATACAGTCCATAAGCAGGGTATGTGGGGATGCCTCATGATATTGCTTGTCTTTTTCTAGCACTTTTCTTTATATGTCCAAGATGGCAGGTAGCTTGGTGCAAGTGATGTGTTGGGCAGTTTTAACCGGCTGTTGTAAGCCCTTTTGTCTGCCACAGTACTGCATGTAAGATACCCTCAGCTGCGCATCTGTAGAAGACCGTGAGAATTGATGTGCCTAGTTCAGCTCTCATTAGCCTCCTCTGAATGTAGTGGCAGTGGTGAGCTTTGTTACCTTTCTTAGGCAGCAGGAGAATGAAGGGCACATATATACACCATCTACAGATTGAAAAGCAGGAGAGTAAGTGTGAGATTTGAGCAGAACGAACCACGAGTTGTGCTGCTGGTTGTTACCTAAGCAAAGGCAGCTTTAAAGCAACCGAGTTTGATTCAGTCTATTTGGGCAGGTTGCTTGATTTACAACTAAATCCCTATTGGAATCTCCAGCTGCCAGTTGCATGTCATCTCCTCCTGAAAGAAAGGTAGGTGTCAATGCCATAGAGTGTATTTGGATGATGCAGTTGAAATGTGTGTGAGAGATATAGGTGTGGGATTTGCAAGGATGCTAAATGTGAGGGTTAAGTGAAGGATCTGATGATTCTGGTTAGAAATCATTCAGTCACATCAGGAAATTCTTACTACAGCATGTTGAGATGTGTTATTATTTCACTCCTCTTATAGTAGAAGACAAATGGTTTCCCTGTGTTTACACAAATTTCTTTATTTGCATACCTTACTTCAAGGTAAACCACCATGTCAGTAACTAAATTAATTATTTTTACCTTCCCAGGTATCTAATATGCAGGAAAAAATGCATATTAAAACAGACTTGAGCTACAGGCCTGGAAACCCTTTCTCCGGGATGTGTAATTTAACTGTTAACGTTTCATTTATCACTTACCCAACAGCCTAGATTATTCACTCAAGGCACAGTGAACTTGATACCCTCCATGAAGGACATGTACTGGGCAGCATTTGCCAAGTTCCTGTACAACACTGAGACATAAAGACTCGTGGTTAATTATCCTTAGTCATCTGATAGTCTTTATTTCTTGTCTTTCTTACTAAGCTGGGTCATATTATGATCTTGGTTTTCATGAACACGAATCAATTTTTCCTTACTGTGCAGCAATTATCTGCATTTGATAATTTTGGCCAAAGCAGTCCAAGAGCTGTTTTGGATTTTTTCTTTATTAAGCTCCAATTAATTCTTGCAATTTTAAACCATGCTTACAGCATTCACCAGCATAGCATATATGGCAAGAACAAAACTAACCAAAATCAAACAAACTAACATGAATGCACATGGCTCTATAGGGCTGGCCAGTGGTGTAATGGCGTCAACACTGGACTGAGCAGATGGTCCTGAATTTGAATCCGACTGGGTCCCAACCTGGACAGTAGCAATATCTGCATGGAAACGCTATGGACCCTATCCATAGGGTCGCCCTGAGTTGACAATGACTCAATAGCACTCAACAACAACATGGCTCTATAAGCTTAAATGTTATGACAAATCAATAATTGCACAGGAATTGGCAGATTTCATTACTCTGAGTCCATGCACTCTTTTTCATCTTGAAGGCCCTGACCCAATGTAGGGTTTGATCAGGGCTTGTTACAATTTGATTCATATCTTGCTCAGCCACTTGCCTGGTTTTAGCTGGCACCAAATAGTCTCTTTCGTTATAAGTTTCCGATTCTGTGGCACACTGTTAAGTGTTTTATTGGCATAATTAATTGTCATTCTGGATTAGCTAGACTTAATGACGGCCAAGTCTACCAAAGCATCTACATTTGTTTAGCTTCCCCCTTGGGCATTTCTCCATCTTTCATGGAGTATGTGTATCATTCATTTTCTCCTGTATTTATTCAGAAGTGAGGCAAGGCGGAATCAACTTCATTGACCTGATACAATTTGCAGGTGTTTGTTGTCTTGAGGCAATTCGGGGTGGATAAATCCCCAGGGCCTGACAAGGCATTTCCCCAGACCCTGCAGGAGGCAAGTGCAGAAATTGCCAGGACCCTAGCAGAGATGTTTAAATTATCCTTCCTGACTGGTAAGATACCAGAGGATTGGAGGATAGCTAATATTGTTCGCTGTTTAAGAAAGGCTCTAAAAATAAACCAGGAAACTATTGGCTGGTGACCCTGACATCAGTAATGGGAAAGTTAATGAAAGGTATTCTAAGGGACCAGATAAATAACTATTTGAATAGACATAGACTGATTGGGGATTGTCAGCATGGCTTCATGTGTGGTTGGTCATGTCTTACCAACCTTAGAGTTTATTTTTGGGAACTACCAGGAATGTGGATGAAGGCAAGGCAGTGGATGTGGTCTACGTGAACTTGACAAGACATATGTCGAGGTCCCATATTGGGATGTTGGTCAAGAAGGTTCAGTCACTCAGGATTCAAGCTGAAGTAGTAAAAGGAATTAGGCATTGACTTTGTGGGAGAGGCTGAGAGTGATGGTGAATGGTTGCTTCTCTGACTGGAGGCATGTGACTAGTGGAGTGCCACAGGGCCCGTGGTTGTTGATATAGATGACAATGTTGTTAACTGGATCAGCAAATTTGTGGATGTCACCAAGGTTTGAGACAGTAAGGAGGGTATCATAACTTGCAGCAGGAATCTGGACCAGCTGGAAAAATGGGTTGAAAATGGCAGATGGAATTTAATGCAGACGCATACGAGGTGTTGCATTTTCGTAGGACCAGCCAGGGAAGGTTTTGCACAGTGAACGGCAGGGTACAGGGGAGTGTGGTAGAACAAAGGGAACTGGGAATACAGGTCCATAGTTCATTGAAAATGTTGTCACATATAAATAGGGTCATAAAGAATCCTTTTGGCACAATGGCCTTCATAAATCAAGGTACTGAATGTAGGAGATGGTATGTTGAATTTGTATGACATTAGTGAGGACTAATTGGGGTATTGTGTGCAGGTTTGGTCCCCTACTGACAGGAAAGATATCAACAAGATTGAAAGAATAGAGAGAAGATTTACAAGAATGTTGCATGGTCTGGAGAACCTGAGGTAAGGAAAAATTGAATAGGTTAGGACATTATTCTTTGGAATGTAGAAGATTGAGAGGAGATTTGATAGAGATGTACAAAATTATCGTCTGTATGAGGGGTATAGATAGGGTGTAAATGCAAGCAGGCTTTTTCCACTGAGGTTGGGTGGGACTACAACCAGATGTCATGGGTTAAGGATGAAAGGTGAAAAGTTTAAGGGGAACATGGGGGAAACTTCTTCACTCAGTGGGTCATGAAAATGTGGAATGAGCTGCCAGCACAAGTGTGCATGCGAGCTCGATTTCAACATTCAAGAAAAGTTCGGCTAGGTACATGGATGGTCGCGGTATGAAGGGCTGTGATCCAGGTGGAGGTCGATGGAAGTCGGCAGTTTAACTATTCAGCACGGACTGGATGGGCTGAAGGTCTTGGTTCTGTGCTATACTTTTTTTAAATGATTCTATAACATATATAAAATTGTAACCAGGCGTTTGCTACTCAGCTTCATGAGTTGTTTCATTATTTAACCGTGGCTCATTTACTTGAGTTATTCCCTTGATTCCTTTTAAATTGAACAATCAATCGATCTTGGTTTTGGATGAAACCAGTGACTGAGCTTCTACAAGTTCTTTAGGCTGAGAAATCCAAAGATTCAATACCGTTTGAAAGAATTTCTCATCATTTCAGTCTTTAGTGACCTAACACTTTGATAGTTCTCAACTCCTCTGCCAAGGAGCACATCCTCAACTTAATTACCCTGTCCAGTCTTCTATGAATTTAGTGTATTTCAATGAAGTCACTGTTTATTCTTTAAACCTCTTTTCTCTAAGGCTTTCCAACTCGATCTCTCCTCACCTGACAGGTCCTCCATAGCAGAAACAGATCATCAACCTTGAATTCCATTAGATTTAACTTAAGATTTTAGATTGAATGATATTAACTGCCTTTTCAAAACAGACATTATAGTGTCCTTTCTTTTGTAATCAACACCTATAAATTGTAGGATAATTTTTATTTGTGGACACATACTGAGATAAAATCCTGCTAATTGAAGCTATAACAACCACTTTGGTTGTGAATGAAGGGTTAGAATCTTTGTGAAGCTAAGTTTTTTTTTAAAGTTTAGTAATCATGCATAAACTTACCAATAACAGAATGTACTCACGAATATAAAATGAAGGACAAATGCTGAAAACTTACAATAAGAATGCAAAAATATGAAGTGGTTATTAGCATCTAAATTCAGAACTCAGAAATCTTTGGTTGCAACTAGAAGTTCATTTTAAGGAGTGTAAAATCAATGTATTTGCTACCTCTAGTGGTAATATTGGTTGCTGCAAGTTAGAACAAGCCTTTTCCAGGTGTCCTTTGAAATGTGTTTTTGTTTCCCCTTTAATCATGCCTTCCCCTCTACCATAATTGCCTGGGCTTCTGGTGATGCTTCTGCTTTTGAATCCTTTCTTACTAACCAGAATAAGGATAGGGCCCTCTTCACCCCGCGCAAGATGAATCAGAAGGTTGTTATATGGTATTCATACTTTGATAATAAATGTACTTTGAACTTTGAGCTCACTGGCTTCTTCATTCTATAATGTTAGCAAACACCAAGTGTTTCCCTTTCCTATTGCAAAGTAATTGTTACTTTCTCAATCACTTGGTTTGTCCTTCCATTTTTACAAACCACTTTCCTTCTCATCATTTTTTTTTATCCAGCTGCTGTCAATGTAGCATCTGTCTTTTGAGCTTTTCCTTTCCCACAGTCCAGGGATCCAGGCAGTCAATCTGAGTGAAATATCACTTCTTCCAGTGTAATGTAGTTTATTTAGTGTTCACTGTCATTTACAAAAAAACAAATGCAGATTGTGCCAGGTTTGCAGCACACCCCCATTCCCCCATTCAATATGCAAGGGTAATGTGTACTTCTAGCCACTTGTCAATTTAATGATCCACCCCCGTTCCCACCCCGTCCATAAAATGGCCAAGCCATTTATCATAGATTATCAACCCACAGTCATCCTATACCTCTGAGCTGTCAGAAAAATAGCAATGAAAGGAAAATCCAGTTTCAGTCCATGACATTATGTGTAATATTGTCCATTTTGTGTTACTAGTTGGGAATATAGTGTAGGGAAGTGTATGGTCATGCACTTTGGCAGAAGGAATAAAGGTGTAGACTATTTTCTGAATTTTTCTCCCCATTTAGAAATCAGAGGAGCAGAGGACTTGTGCAGGATTCCCTAAAGGTTGACTTGTTGGTTGAGTCAGTGGTAAGGAAGGCAAATGCACTGTTAGCATACATTTCGAGAGGATTAGAATGTAAAAACAAACAGAGGCTTTATAAGGCATCGGTCAGACTCTACTCGGAGTATTGTGATCAGTATTAGGGCCCTTGAAAAGATGTGCTGACATTGGAGAGGGTCCAGAGGAAGTTCAATTGATTAATTCTGGGTGTGAAAGGGTTAACGTCTAAGGAGCATTTGATAGCTCTGCACCGTTACTCGCTGGAGTTTAGAAGAATGAGAAGGGGGTTCTGATTGAGCTCCACTGAAGATTGAAAGGGCAAGAAAGAGTGGATGTGGAGAGAATGTTTCCTATAGTGGAAAAGTCTAGACCCTGAGGGCATGGCCTCAAAATAGAGGGACATCCACATTACAGAGTTCTGGTGGAATTTCTTTAGCTAGATGGTGGTGAATTTATGGGATTCATTATCATTGACTGCTGTGGAGGCCAAGAAATTAAATATACTTAAAGTGGGTGTTGATAAGTACTTGATTATTGGGATATCAAAGGTTACTGAGAGAAGGCAAGAGAGTGAGGTTCAGAGGAATAATAAATCGGCTATGATGGAATAATGGAACAGACTTTGTGGACCAAATAACCTAATTTGCTTCTATGTCTTGTGGTCTTATTCATGGTAGATAAAGTAAAACTGTTGCTGTAGTTTAATTTGAGGTTAATGTAGCAATTGTAATTACTTTATTACTTTCCAATGATATTTAAATAACTAATGTTAAATTAATAATTAAAAGATAAGCCAAAATAATGATACTTTATTTCCTTTAGTTGTTGTTGAAAGCTAGAAATTCACAATTGAGACATCTTTGAGACATCTGGTGTCTGCCAACTTTAAAATTAAAATTATATTTTCTTTCCTGAAGTACGGTATTTTTGTTCCAGCTTGAGTTGAATGGGACTGGTTGATAACATTTCCTTACTGGCTTTGAGTGAATAATGTAGTATATTCTACCAATTATTTGCCACTTTGCAGAGTTTTTAAAAAATTGTAGGTCTGATAAGGATCTGAGTGAAGATGTTCTGTAGTTTACTTTTCTCAAGTATTTTTTAAAGGAAACAAACATTATAATGTACAGGAACTAATTCTCATTAGTTTCTATGCATGGGGCAAGCTATCACATGATGTTTTTAGCAACAGATGCACAAAGCAAGCGTAAGTGCAGTAGTTGAATCTCCAGCTTTCTCTCAAAGTTTCAGTGACTTACATTGATGAGGTGTAGCTACACAGATGTACTGTTTCTTACTCGTATTCAGCCCACGTTTCCTATACAAACCTGGTCTGTAAATAATGGGAGTTCCACTTGGCAGTGAAGCTCTGCTGCATCTGTCAGACTATTTTAGTCGCTAGATTGGTCCACAGCAGCACACACAGAATGCTGGAGGAACTCAGAAAGTCACTCAGCATCTGTGAAGATAAATAAACAGTTGATGCGTCAGGCTGAGGCGCTTCACTAGGATTGGAAAGGGAGGGTGGTAGACACCAGAATAAAAAGGTGAGGAGAAGGGAATGAGGTCAAGCTAGAAGGTGATAGGTGAAGTCAGGCGGGTGGGACTGGTAAAGAGCTGGAGAAGACAGAATCTGATGGGAGAGCAAGGTGTACCATGGGAGAAAGAAGAGAAGGAGGGGCATCGGGAGAGGTGATGAACAGGTGAGGAGAAGAGTTAAGAGGCCATAGTGGGGAATAGGAGAGGGAAGGGAGGGGAAAGGGAAGAAAGAAAAAGTATTACCAGAAGGAGAGATGAATGTTTATGCCATTGTGTTGGAGGATATCCAGATGGAATATGAGGTATTCAGTTTACTATACCACTGCTCCTTACATTGGTAAGACCCGATTTAAATTGGGGGACTGCTTCGTCGAGCACCTCTGCTCTATCCCTCAAAAGCGGAATCTCCCGGTGGCCAACCAGTTTAATTCCTGTTTCAACATGTCAGTCCTTGGCCACCTCTTTTTCTACAATGAGGCCACACACAGGGTGGAGGAGCATCCTTCCATAAACTACCCACATGGCTGCACCTGTCACTTTCCAGCAGCTTCTTTCCGTTTCCCTGTCATTTCACTCTGGCACCTTCCCCCTTCCTTTCCAGTCTTAGCCAAAACATTGAATGTTTATTCATTTCCATAGATGCTGCCTGACCTGCTGAGTTCCTCCAGCACTTTGCGTGTGTGTGTGTGTGTGTGATGCTCTGGATTTCCAACATCTGCAGAATCTCTGGTGTTTAGATTGGCTTTCATTTGATTTTGATGCTACAAATAACTTGATTATTGTGATACATGGAATATTCATGACAGATCAACTCACAAATGTAGCAAAAAAAATCTTATTTCCGATTCTGTTGGAACATTTTTACAAATCCTGAGTCTATCTTTACTACGTTTATCTGTGTTGATCACGGACTTGTTGCAATTAGTGTAAGAAGGCAGCGGGCTGCAATTAGTGCGAGAGGTGGTTTATTTGTGTCACAGGGCGAGGTTTAAAAAGAGCTCTAGGCTTTTGGTCTTTACAGCAGATTGCAATCAGTGTGAGAGAGTGTTTCTTGGTGACGTAGCGTGAGGTTAAGTAAGAACTCCAGAGCTTTTGACTCGGTATTGGCTGATTGGTAGGAGGCAGTGAGTGGGAATAAAAGGATCCTTTTCTGGTTGGCTGCCAGTGACTAGTAGTGTTCCGCAGGGGTCAGTGTTGGGACTGCTTTTTATACTGTATATCAATGATTTTGATGATAGTATAGATGGCTTTGTTGCCAATGTTGTAGATGATATGAGGATTGGTGGAGTGGCAGGTTGTGTTCAGGAGATGAGTGGGATGCAGAAGGACTTAGACTGATTAGGAGAATGGGCGAGAAAGATGCAAATGAAATACAACGTTGGAAAATGCATGGTCATGCACTTTGGTAATAGAAATAAATGTGCTGACTAACTTCTAAACGGGGATAATATCCGAAAACCTGAGATGTAAAGGGACTTGGAAGTCCTTGTGCAGAACATCCTGAAGGTTAACTTGCAAGTTGAGCCAGTGGTGCGGAAGGCAAATGCAATGTTAGTATTCATTTCAAGAGGTCTAGAATACAAGAGCAGGGATGTGATGCTGAGGCTTTATAAGGCACTGGTGAGGCTGCACCTTAACTATTGTGAACAGTTTTGGGCTCCTCATCTAAGAAAAGATGTGCTGGCATTGGAGGGAGTCCAGAGGTGGTTCACAAAGATGATTCCAGGAATGAACAGCTTATTATAAGAGGAGTGCGTGGCTCTAGGTCTGTACTTGCTGGAATTTAGAAGAATAGAGGGGGGGATCTCATTGAAAACTTTTGAATGTTCAAAGGCCTAGACAGAGTAGATGTAAAAAGGATGTTTCCCATGGTGAGGACAAGAGGGCACAACCTCAGGATAGAGGGGCATCTGTTTAAACGGAGATGTGGAGAAATTTCTTTAGCCACAGGGTGGTGAACTTGTGGAATTTGTTACCACAGGTAGCTGTGGAGGCCAGGTTGTTGGGTGTGTTTAAGGCAGAGCTTGATAGGCTCTTGTTTGGATGCGGCATCAAATGTTACAGGCAGAAGGTCAGGGAATGAGGTAGAGAAGGGGAAAATTAAGGATCAGCCATGATTAAATAGCAGAGCAGACCTAATTCTGCTCCTATGTCTTATGGTCTTGGGGTTCCTTTTGGTAGACTGCATTCAATGCAGGGCCAATAGGAAGAAGAGAGGTGTAAGCAGAGCAGTGGGAGCGGGCCGGTGTTAGTGTGGCCAGGCGCTGGCAAGCATGGGCAAAGGTTCTAAGTGAATAAGTTCCTTGTAGGTTTTTATTTCCGTTAATGCATTGCTAATCCATTGAGAACTGTTTTGGAGGTAGAGGAATTTTCTCTTTGTGAGATGTGGGAGCTCTCCCTGATAACTGCATCTGTATGAAGTGCATTGAGGTGCAGCTCCTTAGAGACTGTTAAGGAACTGGACCTGCAACTAGCTGACCTTTGGCTCATTCAGGAAAATGAGATGATAGATGGGAGTTACAGGGAGGTAATCACCCCTAAGTTGCAGGAGGCAGGTACCTGGGTGACCGTCAGGGGAGGGAAAGGGAATAGGCAGCCGGTGTAGGGTGTCCGATTTCTGGATCATTGGGATCTCTTTTGGGGAAGGTATGACCTGTACAAAAAGGACAGGTTGCACCTGAACCTGAGTTTGCAGATGATACGAAGATAGGGGGAGGTGCAGATAGTGTTGAGGAAACAGGGTGTCTGCAGATTCCCCTCCTCTTGGTCAGACTGGAAGAAGGGGCAAAGAAGTGGAAGATGGAATATAGCATAGGGAAGTGCATGGTCATGCATTTTGGTAGAAGGATTAAAGGTGTGGACGATTTTCTAAATGGGTAGAAAATTCAAAACGCAGAGGTACAAAGGGACTTGAGAGTCCTTGTGCAGGATTCTCTGAAGGTTAACTTGAAGGTTAAATTGGTGGTAAGGAAGGCACATGAAATGTTAGCATTAATTTTTAGAGAACTAGAATACAAAAGCAAGGATGTAATGCTGAGGCTTTATAAGGCATTGCCCAGACTACAATTGGGGTATTGCGAGCAGTTTTGGGCCCTTTATCTAAGAAACGATGTGCTGGCATTGGTAAGGGTCCAGAGATGGTTCATGGGAATGATTCCAGGAATGAAAGGGTTAACACATGAGCATTTGATAGCTCTGGGCCTGTACTCATTGGAGTTCAGAAGAATGAGGGAGGAACTCATTGCAGCTTATCAAA
The DNA here is from genome assembly GCF_030028105.1 of Mobula birostris. Taxonomy (NCBI): domain Eukaryota; kingdom Metazoa; phylum Chordata; class Chondrichthyes; order Myliobatiformes; family Myliobatidae; genus Mobula; species Mobula birostris. The sequence continues at coordinate 60,811,742 of NC_092381.1, read as the reverse complement.
TATTGAAAGGTCTAGATAAAGTAGATGTGGAGAAGATGTTCCCAATAGTAGGGAAGTCCAGGACTGAAGGGCACTGCTTCAGAATTGAGGAACATCCATTTTAAACTGAGATGAGGAAAGATTTCTTTAGCCAGAGAGTGGTGAATAGGTGGAATTCACTGCACAGACAGTTGTGCTGGCTAAGGTGGAAGTTGATTAATCACAGAATCAAATGTTACTGGGAGAAGGCAGGAGAATGGGGTTTAGAGGGAAAATAAATCAGCCTGGAATGGAATGGCTGAGTAGACTCGATAGGCTAAATGGCCTAATTCTGCTGTATGTCTTAGGATGTTATGGTCTTACAGTCCTGTTCAGCATGCATTGCTAGTCATTGTCTGTAGGTGGCAGCAATTGTTTTTCTGTGAAACAGGCAGGCATTTCTTGGAAGCAGCAACACTCAAAATGCTGGAGGAACTCAGCAAGTCGGGCAGAATCTATGGAGGGGAATAAACTATCAATGTTTTGGACCGAGACCTTCATCGGAACAGGATCTTGGCCTGAAATGATGACTGCTCATTTCCCACTGTAAATGCTGCCTGATGCTGAGTTCTAGCGTTTTGTGTGTGGTGCTTATGATTTTCAGCATCTGAAGAATCTCATGTTTATTTCTTCGAAAAAGGTTTGGAAAGTGTCAATCGTCTAAGAAGGGTTGTTACAGGACTTCCACCTACTCTCCTGACTTCACTGTTATCCAGTCATGGTGACCACTCAGTAAAAACTTGAAAAACAAGTCAGAGCCCATCGCTGACCAGGTGAGGGTGAGTGTTCATGTTGTGGCAAAATATTAGATTAGGTGGAGGAGACCTCATGGTCTTCATAGTTGTATTATATTATTAATTTATATTGCACTAGAGTTTTGATGTTGAGGGCCATGAGATTGTTTTTAATCTTCTGGCATATGAAGAGGCAAATTAACTTGTAGTTTTATTGGACGAATGCTTCTCCTATGCCAGTAACTTTTTTCCTAATCAATTGCTTGCACACCATCAAAGACTCCTTATCCTAAATTTTTGTAGCCTCAGCTCTTGCATTCCTAAATTTATTTCATTTCACTGAAGCTGGTGAGACCATACATGGAGTATTGTATTCAGTTTTGTTCACCCTATATTAGGAAGCATGTGATTAAACTGGAAAGAATGCAGAAAAGATTTACACTGATGTTACCAGGATTGGAAGATTAAGTTATAGCGAGAGGTTAGATAGGCTATCCTTTACTCATTGGATTATAAGAGATTGAGCAGTCATCTCATGTAGGTATATAAAATCATGAGGGGCATAGATAGTGAGTGGTCTTCTTTCCAGTGTTGGGAATTCTAAAACTAGAGAACATATATTTAAGGTTAGAGGTGAAAGGTTTATTAAGAATCTGAGGGGCAATTTTTTCTTTACACAGCTTGCAGTGGTTAGATAGAACAAGCTGCTCAAAGAATTGCTTGTGACAGGTGCATTAGATACATTTAAGAAGAATCTAGACAGCTACATGGATGACAAGGGTGTAGGCAGATAAGAGGAAAGTGCTGAGAATGGGATTATCTTGAATGTTGATCGTGGTTGACAAGGATGTGTATGGATTGAAGGGCCTTTTCCCATGTTGTACAACTCGAACTCTGTGACTCTAAGTTAAAGATTACAACATCTGGTTTTCAGAAATGGTGGGCAAGCCTTACATCTGAATGAGATGGATTTTTTTTGTTAACCGTATACTGCAATTTCATTAATGATTGTAAGCTACTTCTGTAAAGATAGATGACTAGAAATCAGACTTCAATCTTTCTGGCAGGTGAGTTACACTACCTCCCACTTGGACCTCACACAAAGATGAGCCAAAGCCATGAGACATAGGAGCAGAATTAGGCCATTTGGCCTATGAAGTCTGCTCTGCCTTCAATCATGGCCGATCCTTGTCTCCCATCTCAGCCCCACTCCCAAGCCTGCTCCCCATAACCTTTGATGCCGTGTCCAATCAAGAACCTATCAAGCTCTGCCTTAAATACCTCCAACGACCTGGCCTCCACAGCTGCCTGTAGTAATAAATTCCACAAATTCACCATGTTTGAAACTGTTGTAGTTAACACCCAGAGTAAAGAGCCAAAGAGGCTCCTTCATGGTTCCCATTGAGTTTAATGCACCTGGTGGTACTCCGATGTGCTCCAATCTGCGGAAGGTTTATCAGCCCTTGGCTCTCATTTCCCCAGTAAGATAACAGCAGCATACCACTATGACTTAAAACAGTTGGAGCCAGCTACTTCAGTAAATCAATCAGGATTTATTCAAGTGTTAGGAACTATGCAGCAGCCTGCAAAAGAGGATGTGAGGGTTGAGTGTGTTCTCCAGACTAATTATTAATGAAGCATTCAGTAATATCGTTTGGAATGTGAGGAAGTTTAAAATGGGGTCTGTGGTTTAGCACATTTCTTTAGGGAACTTCTTTATTGTCTGTGCCATTGCCTCTCCCCTCTGCTCTGCTGAGCAATAAGACCATGGTGTTCTTCTACACCTATCTCTTAAGCAGCCTTAGGCATCGACTTTTTTAAAATTTGTTCTTGGTATTCTTCAGCCTTTTCCCATTTCACTCAGCTCTGGATTAGTGTTCAGCTTTTCCTCTGACACCAGCAGCTGCTTTTGGAGATCTAGATTATGCTGCAAAGGTATTCTTCCCCATCTGCAGTGTGCTTCCAGACCGATGCATATACTGGAATTTCATCTGCAATATACCTGTGGTGTTTTCACAAACATTCTGTCATGCTTGACTCTTGTATCAGTGGTGAGCAATGGTGCCATGGCCACCAGTTGGAGTGATGAGCATGAGAAATAGCGGGAAGCCCTGGCTCTCCAGGCTCATGCTCCGGGTAGTGCTAGCCACAGAAAATCTGTTAGTTTAGTCTTTGAGGATAAATACATTATGTGGTCTTCCCACAAATGAACATTTACCTTGCATAAATTCTTCTCGTGATCCATATCAACCTGTAAATTATAGGAATGGAAAACTTTCTTGTTCTTCAATTGCAGCAAAGTATTACGGCTGAGTGTGGCCACAAGACTCAGGGGATTTGCTGCCTGCAGTCCTAAGAAACCAGTAATAAAGGCTAGACCAGGGACTATGATGCCATCTAATGTTCATTGAAACAGAAGTGCAGTAAAGCTCCAATAGTCACTATCAAATTACTCAGAACGTTTGGCATTTGTGTCGTCAGGTGATACTTGCCGTGACTCTCTTTAGATTCATCTGAATCTGTCGGCTGCACTGTCATTAGACAAAGGGGTAGAAATAATTTTATTGTGTTAACACAGCAATATAGACCATCTAAGCACTGTATGTTCAATTTCAATGTTAATAAAACTGCAGTGCTGGGTTTCCCTGTGTAATGCTACAGTGAATCTGACATTGTCAGTGCAATGTTCCTTTTAGTTATACGTCACATTCACGCTACTCCCAGAATAACTTAGTAGGTGAGAAGATATAAAAGAGCAATGAAATCTTAGCAGCGAAAACGTCTGTAATCTTTTCTTCAAGGTTCTAAACCATTTTTGTTACTTTCATGCACATTTTTTGTTAATAAAACATTTATATACAGTACACATTGAACTGTCCGGTGTATATCACTCATTCATAAATAATGTCCAAACATTTTTGGCTGGGATTCTCATTTATGGTCCCTGTGGCATATCCAGCCAAGGAGGGGTTTCATTATTTCACTGCCCTATTTTCTTCTGCTACCAGAAACCTTCTCCATTTGTCATATTGGTGTTGTTACCATGATCTTTAGATGATTTCTTTTCTTCTGCCTCATGCAGAGGCTGGCTATGCGAAAAGAGAAAGCAGGGGAAGTTGTTGACTCAGGTATGATAACATTTTATAAGTACATAGATAGAAAGTGTTTTGAGGAATATGGGAAATATGTGGGCATGTGGGACTAACATGATGTGCACCATGGTCACCGCGAATGAATTGAATCGAAGGCCTATCTCCAAGCTTTGCTATTCTGATATGATGACACTATCATTTCCTTGGAATGCTGCGTATAAAGATTTAATACATTTTAGAACTTGGTGGTAAATTTTCAATGTACAATAGCATCCTTGCCTTGTGTGGGTCTTAACAGAAGTCCTGAGTATCGTAATAAAATCAGCATGCTTAGCTAATTGGTGCAATAATGGTTACTTGTTTACACATGATATAAAGTTTGCATTTATCTCTCTTCAATCTCATTAAATAGTTGATTACCGACTAGAATAAAATAGATTTACATTGGATAAAAGTAACTCTTTAGCTTTTGAAAGAAAATGGGAGAAAAGCAAATTCTGCTCCTGTTGTCGGAACTAACAAACGAGAGTTATCTTTGAATTGCAGATTGTTGATTAGACCACACTTAAATGTGAACCTCTATTCTTTTTTTTTGTAATTTATTTTTTTATTGAATTTCATCATCAAAGAAACATTTCCATAAGATGTATTTCAGATACTGTAATATATATTATATAATCATATTTGTCACAAATCTCCACATAATATTTTTCTGAGGTATACACTTATAGAAAGGGGAGGAAAGAAAGAACAATCGAAAGAAGGAAACTATGTACAGGGTAGGGTTACAACATATTCATTGACTTGTGAGAATAAAATCAGGCCTATAAGGCGTTATGTAGTTAAACCATTTTTTCCAGTATGAATAAAATTGTTCCAACATGATTAACAGATGCTGTTATCTTCTCCATTTTGTAAATGTCCTTTGTAATTTCCATCCATACATTTAAAGTTGGGCTGTCCTGTGATAACCATTTCCTGGTAAGGGTTTTTTACCAGCCACCAGCAGTACATTCATTAAATATTTATCTCTTTTCAACTATTCTTGAGGTATATACCCAAAATATATGGTCTTACTCTCTGAGGGTGTTTCACATTTAAAGATGTCTTGTGGGGCATTATGTATCCCACTCCAATAGTCTTTGATAACGGGGCATTCCCAGAAAATATGGTAATGGTTTGCATTTTGATTTCCACAATTTCTCCAGCAAACAGGGGGGTTACTATCATAATGGGATTTCTGAGAGGTGTAATAAAATATCTTATCAAGTTTTTCCACCCGAACTCCATCCATTTCTGTGAACTGGTACACTTCCATTGATACCTACATATTATTGTCCAGTCTTCCTCAGATATTATTATCCCTCCTTCCTTCTCCCATTTTGTTTTAATGTATGAAGTCGAATGTGTTTTAAGATTTGACAAACCCTTAAACACGCTTGAAATGATTTTACTACCGTTGTCTGAATTATATGCTTTTCTAAATAGTTCTATCAGACATGTACCTGCCTTGGTTACATTTTTTACCATCCTATTAACATACTGTCGCATCTGTAAATACCAGTAAAAGTCTTGTTTTTATAATAAGTGTTTCTCTTTCAGCATTTCAAAACTGAACGGTGTTCCTTCTTTCATTATATTGCAAATAACTGTAATTCCTTTAGCTGTCCAGTCCTTAAATCTAGCATCCAGTTTATTCCGCATAAAATCGGAGTCATATGCACACCATTTAAGAATTGCAATGTCTCTCTCGTTTATATTCTTTTATAACAGTTTTCCATATTTTAAGAGTCCATTTCACCCACGGGTTGTCAATATTATTTATGTAACTCTGTAGGTTGTTATCAGCCAAATTGCCTGTATGGGGATGGAAAGTATCCTCTCCTCAATGTTTTTCCATTGAGCGTCATATGATGGGTTGCACCAGCATATCACGGCTGTCAAATGTGCTGCAAAATAATAATCTCTAAGAGAAGGTAGGCCCCATCCCCCCTTTTCCTTGGCTAATTGCAAAGTTTTGAGATGAACCCTAGGCCTTTTACCTTGCCATATATATCTTGATAGCATCTTGGTCCATTCATTGAATTGATTAATCTCTATTTGTAGGGTCTGAAAGAGATGTAATAGTCTGGGCAGTATATTCATTTTAATAGATTCAATCCTTGAACTGAGACCAAGAAAAGGAATTAGATTCCATCTTGTTATATCTTCCTTAAATTTTTTTATATATAGGCTGATAATTGAATTCTGATAATTTTGCCAAATCTTGTGGCATAATGATGCCCAAATATTTGATGGACTCTGTTTGCCATGCCCAAGGATATCTACTTACAATTTCTCTTGGTGGGCTATATTTTTATGAAAGTGGTTGGGTTTCATCTATGTTGATCTTGTATCCTGATAATTGGCCATATTGTTCAAAGGATTGCATCAGTTTAGGTAAAGAGTATGTTGGTTGCCCTAGGTAGATCAAAATGTCATCTGCGTAACAGGCCAATTTATGCTCTGTCCCTTTAATAGTAATTCCCCTGATATCTTCATTTTGTCTGATGTATTGAGCTAATGGTTCCAGATATAATGCGAAGAGTAGCGGTGACCATGCACGACCCTGTCTCGTGCCCCTTTCTAGGGTAAAACTATTAGATCGGTATCCATTGATTTTAATCCTAGCAGTAGGGTTGTCGTATAGTGCCTGTTTAGTTTTAATAATTGTGTCATGTATGTAGTCCCCCTGGCCACCCTCAGGGTCGCTCGGCTCGCTGTTGTCTAGGGAAACAGCCTCGGCCCCGCCAAACTGGGTAATTCGTTTGTGTGGATGCTGTGTGAGGTACCCCACCCCGCCCAAATAACAGACAATACACCAGATGCAATTAAATGATTTACAGTTTATAGATATTACTGGAACTATATAATTAAAAGAGAATAAAATATAAAAGGAAAATAAAAGGCGCCACACTTATCAAAGTTCAATCTCTTCATGCACAAAACCGTTGGAGCTCAAGGACCTTCTTCTTCACCCTGTGACCCCTCGGACCACCTCGACCGGCCGCCTGGGACCGACAACGGTGGTCGACCAGACGCTCCACACGAGTCCGTCTCCGTCTCCGTCTCCTCGCCGAACGTCCCGCTCGGGGTCCGACCCCGTTAGCGGACTCACAGCACCTGGTCCATCCTCTGTCTCGGTCTCCCGCCTTCTGCCCCAAAACCCCGCGCATACAGTATCTTCAAATACACCAAAACCATAACAACTATCCCAATTGGTTAATAGCACTTTCTTATCACCCTCTAAACCACAATAAGCTGCTAGCGCAAACTTTCTCAGCGTTAAAGCACAACAAAGCCGCATTCCCCAGATGAACATAACAAAAACGCCATTTTAATTAGCCTCCGCAGTAACGTAAAAATCGAAACCCCCTTACATGTAGACTAAATCTATGTAAAACTCTGTAAAGAAAATTCCAATTAACCGAATCAAATGCCTTTTCAGCATCCATGCTGATCACTATTGCTTCAATTTCATTTTTTTATATGATCCATAATGGACAGTGTCCTTCATATATTGTCTTGTTGTATAAAACCTGTCTGATCATTATATATCAGTGTGAGTAGAAACTCCTCTCATCATTTGGCCATGATGGAGGTAAATACCTATAATCCACATTAAGAACAGATATTGGTCTAAATGACCCACATTCCATTTTATCCTTGCCTTCTTTCGGTATAGCTGAGATTATTGCCTCCTGCCAGCTGGGTGGCATTTGCGCCTTTCTTAGGGCCCAGTTCAGTGTGGGGAGTAAAACAGGAATTAATTCGCTTCTAAACTCTTTATACCACTCTGCCGTATATCCATCTGATCCTGATGACTTGCTTAATTTAAGCCTACTAATTGCAGTTTTTAGTTCAATTTCAGTTATGTTAGCAGTCATCGTTCTACTTTGTTCTTTGCTTAAAGTGGGTAACTCTAGAGAATTCAGGAAGGTGTCAATTTGGGTTATGCTTCCCCCTGGAACTTTGGAATATAGAGTTTTGTAAAACATTTCAAAAGCTTCTTGAGTTTCACTTAGCTTATTTTTTAATCACTTTTGCTCTCGGATCCCTAATTCTATGAATTGAATTTTCTGCAATCTTTTTTTTCAGTTTCCATGCCAGTATTTTCATAGATTTAGATCCACTTTCATAGTGTCTCTGTTTCAGAAACATTAAATATTTTCTGATTTCTTGTGTAGCCAAACTTTTAATTTCATTCCTTTTTTTCTGGCATGTGCCTGCGTGCGTCCGAGTCTGTGCATGTGCGTCTGCGTGTCCATGCGTGAGTTCGTGATGATGTCTTTTTCATGGCTTTCTACAAGGCGCGGAGTGAGAGAGAGACTGTGTGGCGCGCCACTCCTCACACAGACATTTTCGCAGTATTTTCCCTTTATTTTATGAGGTCGAGTTGCGATCTTGACACTCAACCTGGCATGGATGGAAAGCGTACTCGGGGTTGGACCCGACTAGTTTTGAACCCGGGAACCTCTGCTCCCGGGTCCGGCGCCGATGTTGTTGCACCACTAGCCGGCCCATTTAATTTCATTCCTAATTTTTAAAATTTCCTCTAGTGTATCCCGTACCAAACTCAATTTGTGTTTTTTTTTTCTAGTTCCTTCAGCTTATTTTGTAATTCCTCAAATGTTTTATTCCTTATTTTTTTCTTATATGAAGATATCGCTATAATTTTCCCTCTAAAGTCAGCCTTCAGAGTATCCCATAGAATGGGAGGTGAAACCTCTCCATTATCATTGAATTCTAAGTAAAGACCAATTTCTTTTTTAAATTGTTCCATAAAATCGGGATCATTGAGTACCAGGTTTGCCCTGCCATCCGAAGGTAGAGCGCTCCTATGAAATGGTTCGTAAGCCGGAATGTCGTAAAGCGAAGAAGCAATTACCATTAATTTATATGAGAAAAATTTGTGAGCGTTCGCAGACCCAAAAATAACCTACCAAATCATGCCAAATAACACATAAAACCTAAAATAACACTAACGTACAGTAAAAGCAGGAATGATATGATGAATACACAGCCTATGTAAAGTAGAAGTGCTTTTCCACAATCATTGCTGCACTGTTTTCCGTAGTGAAAATCTCACGCAAGTGCTCTCAGCAGAAACACTGCGCAAGCGCTCTCCAGTAACCTTTAACCTATGAAGCTGCCAAATCATACCAAATAACACGTAAAAATACACAGCGGATATAAAGTAGAAATAATGTATGTACAGTGTAGTATCACTTACCGGAATTGGGACAGTGCCGAGCACACTGATGATGGTGTGTTAGGCTAAGTCCTCAGAGGTTGGGGTGGTGCAGTGGCCCCCACCCTCCGGGCCGTCGACCGGTACTGATCCGCGAAGCATGCAGGAGTACAGTGGAGGCTGGAACACACTCAACACATCTTTAAGAAAAAAAAGCCGAAATAAACAAACTAATTAATTAGGTGCCGCCTGGCTCGTAAATGTTGGCCAGATCAGAGGTGATGCAATCGGCAAACTGTCTGTCAATCTGCCCATCTACCTCCTCCCTCACCTCCATTCAGGGCTCTAAAACAGTCCTTCCACATATGAATCTGTAGGGATTGTCTGTTGTATTGGTGCTTCTGATACGGTCTTCTCTACATTGTTGAGACCTGACATGAATTGGGGGACCGCTTTCTCGCGCACCTTCATTCCGTCTGCCAAAAGGGGAATTTCCTGGTGGACAACTATTTTAATTTCTGTTCCCCCATTCCTATTCCAATATATCAGTCCATGGTCTCCTCTTGTGCCACAATGAGACCTTTCTCAGGGTGGAAGAGCAACAACTCATATTCTGTCTCGATGCTCTCCAACCTAATGATATGAACATGGATTTCTCCTTCTGGAATTTTTTTCCCTTGTCCTTCCCTCTGCTTCTTTTTCCCACTTTGGCCTTTTCCCTCTTCTCCTCACCTGCCTATCACCTCCACCTGTTGTTTTTCTTCTTCCCTTTCTCCTATGCTGCACGCTCCTTTCCTTTTAGATTCCTTCTTCTCCGACCCTTGCTTTTCCTACACACAGCTTCACCTATCACCTTCCAGCTAGTTTTTCTTTCCCTCTCCCCACCTTTGTATTCTGTCATCTTCCCCCTTCTTTTCCAGTGCTGAAGAAGTGTCTCTGCTTGAAACATCGACTGTTTATTCATTTCCGTAGATGCTGCCTGACCTGCCGAGTTCCTCAAGTATTTAGTGTGTGTTGCTTAGGGCATCTGAGTTCAGAGTTCAATTCCAGTGCTGTCTGGAAGAAACTTGTATGCTCTTCCCATGAATATGTGGATTTCCACCAGGTGCTCTGGTTTCCTCCCACAGTCCAAAGACGTACTGGTTAGTGAGTTAATTGGTTATTGTAAATTGTACAATAATTAGGCTAGGGTTAACTAGTTGGGTGGCTGGGCAGTGTCTTGTTGGGCTGGAAGGGCCCATTCTGAACTGTATCCCTAAATAACATTATTTTTATTTCACAAGTCTTCTCAAAGCCACTGGTGACCTCCTTTCTCTGACAGACCATTTGACCCCCATTACAGGCAGTGCAAGATCTTTTGCTGTAGACAATGTGTACGTTGCCAAGAGGCAAAATAACCAGACAGTCCAAGATCAGCTCTTGGATCTATATTTAGTTATCAGCATTTGTCTCTGACATGAAAAGATGAGCAAGTGTGTTTGCATAATATTTCCTGGTTCATCTGCTGCCAAGGTCAAAGACCATTTTTGGATTGGTAGGGAAATCATTTGAGGCACTGGCCTCATTTCAGGGAACAGCATAATCAGGGTTATGATCTGTGTAAATGGTGAATGGATGTGAATGCACTGGGGACTACTGTGATCCAAACACTACAGCTTTATCTACATTATTCAGCCGAGTGTATTTCTCTTTGCAGTCAATATTCTAGTTATTCACTTTAACAGCTTTTCAGAACCATCTTCCATTGAACAACATGGCACTGACATAATATATCAGCAGCCAAGTTAAACTTTATCTCAACTGGGTGATGAACTAGTTCATCAGCAGACTGTGGCAACGTTAAAGCCTTTCAATGAGTTTCAGTCTATCTCTGCTTCATATTCACTTCACAACAACCAGCACAGTGGAGTGGAGAATTGCTAGATTTGGTAAGAGGTCATAATAATTTGATAATCCCAGATATGTCATCAGCTAAATTATGCTTTGGTAATTGCTTTTGCCTTGTGTCCTTTAGTACTGCTCTGTGTTAAAGTCTCATATTTTATTCACCAGACGAGTACTCTTCTCTTCCAATAAAGGCTGCCTTCTTCACTCTGCTTAACACTTACAGATTCTGTAGGCATTCTCCTCTACAGACTCTCAGACAGGAAATTGTTCAAGTGCTAGTGACCCAAGGAATGTGCAGCAGCTATCCCTCATGGTTTTCTGAAAGATAACAGGTATAGAAAAGGCTCTGAAAAATAGGTGGTTGTTTATAAACGAGCTGTAATGTATGTGGACATTCATAGGCTACTTGGACTGAACCTTCAGCACTACCTGCTGATCTGTATAGCTCATAGTCGGTATGCTGAACAGCTGCCCTCCGGTCAACATTGTGAATAAGGATGGTGGTGAATATTAGTAGCTCAGGTTGAGGCATTTGATGTTGCGGTGTTCATTGAGCTTGGCAATTAGCTGACAGGTGTTTTGTCACCAGTCAGGGATATGTTTCGAAATAGATGCCACCTATAAATGCCTAAGAGCCAAGGAAACACAAGCCAATAGAATTTAAAAGCAACTGAAGGCAATCCAATCATCACTGAGGCAAGCAAACGGGGGGGGGGGGGCTACATAAACACGAGCACTCCCAGAGAGGCACCCACAACTGCGTACTGAGGATGTCACTCCAACTGGAAATGAAATGTCTGCAAACTAATTGACAAGCTTGGCTAACACCACAACATAATTGTAAATAACTCTTCTATTCTAGAAATGCCATACTTTTGCGGGGAGATTTGATTAACTGTTGACTTGTATTCTGTGCAAATCATGATGGATTTGTTGCATTGACAAAGTTGATACACTCCAGAGTGCTAACAGGTTCAATTATTTTCTCTCTGGGAAGCCAGTGAATTTCATCCTCCAATTTTGGTTTCATTAAATATGCCTTATAAGGTGCTAAGCTGAAAAACCATGGTTCGGATTCTGCAGCGTTACTAATGATAATGGTTTTAGACTTTGTTTCACTATCACATCAGCATCACCAATGACTCAAATACTTTCACTTATATAGGTTTCAAGTTTATTTGTCTCCTTTAAAGTTTGGTGGTGATGTTTTCTGGCCACCCAGTGGTATATTCAGCCTAGCTCATCAGTCTAGTGCTGTATTCAAACTCAGATGGAATTATTTATTTTCATCATAATTATCAATGGTTCAACTTCTGTAAATCAGTCTTTTTCATTAAACATTTAATGCTCCTTTGAATTAATTTTCACTTCCTTTACGTGAAATAGTGGAAATAAGAAATTATGAGCTCCTTCAGTTTCTTTCTACTATTTAGTTTACATTTGTTGTGCAAGTTTTGGTGGTTTGAGAAGCCAAACTGCATAATTAAAATTTTTCTTACCTGAGCCAGAATTCAGAATTTGCATGCTTATGGACTCTTATGGATGCTGCTGAGTGATTCTTGCTCCTGGCCAATGTTTTTTTTTACTTATTCTGCCAATTCTGTCGAGTGGGCTGAGATTGATAGTGCTCATTGATCCAAGGTATGCCGTGGTGTTGTAGGTTAATATTGATTCAACGAAGCATTTATAAAATGTCTGGAAAATGAATGGCTGGACCTGAAGTTTCTGCATCTTCCTAAGAAAAAATAGTCACTGTTGGCACTTGGAGAGTATCAACCCACCATTGGTTTTGCAGGTAATTTTGTTATCTATAGTTGTGCCGAGGCACTTGTATTCTCCAACACGCTTTATCAACTGGCCACTTATTTCCAGGGTTGGGACAGTGTACTGTTGTTTTCTGAAGTCCTGTACCATTTCCTTCATTTTACTGGGGTTCACTTCCAGATAGTTGTTTGTACACCATCCAGAAAATGTATTTATTTCTTCATTGATACAACGCTGAGATTCACTTTCTTGTAGGCATCCTCAACAAATAGAATATAGAATAATAACCATAACAGAATCAATGAAAGACCACCCAACTAGGGTGTTCGTCTAGAATGCAGAAGACAACAGACTGTACAAATACAAAAAGAAGGAACAATTATAAGTAAGTAAATAAATAATATTGAGGACATAAGAGGAAGAGTCCTTGAAAGTGAATCCATTGGTTGTGGGAACATTTCAATAATGAGGCGAGTGAAGTTATCCCCTTTGGTTCAAGAGCCTCATGTTTGAAGGGTAGTAACAGTTCCTGAATCTGATGGTCTGAGTCCTGATGCTCTTGTACCACCTTTCTCATGGGAGCAGTGGGAGGAGCGTATGTCCTGGGTGGTGGAGATCCCTGATGATGCTGCTTTCCTACATTTCACGTATTGTAGATGTGCACAATGGTTGGGAGGGCTTTACCTGTGTTGGACTAGAACATATCCACTATGCTTTGTAAGCATTTCCGTTCAAGGGCGTTGTCATTTCCGTTCCAGTGTTTGATGCAGACAGTCAATGTAGTATTAGGGGAATATATGAAAAGAGGATTAGCTAACCAACAGAAAATATTAATCTCAAGATTCAATCATGTCTAATCTTATTTGAACAATGGAACAGACGAAAGGAACCATATGGCCACTTCACTTTTCTTATCCATAGGTGTAATAGCATTTGTCTTTTCCACAAAATAGCCCTGGCTTCTCCCAGCAATGGAAAATCCCATTGTTCAATGTAAAACATGAAAGGTAAAATAAAATGAAGAAAATAACTATAATACTGAAATGATCAACCCACCTTTGTTGTCCTCCTGTGCCACAGCTGTTGAAATTTGGAGAGAGTAAATTGTAGGTGGATTTTATGATTTTAAACATTTTAATATTCCTTTATTTCTCTGTGTTTGGGTGGGTGAGGTGTTTAAAATTATTCATCAAGTATATGCTGATCGCAAAACTCAAACTGGGCTTAGGAAGTGTTTTTGTGAGTTCACCGGCCATTGTGCACCTGCAGCTCAAACACAAGTCTCATTATTGAATGATATTGGAACACAAAGGTCCACAACATACAATGGAATCTTCTACTCACTATCGTGCTGGCTCCCAACTTGAACAATCTAAAACTAATACCACTCCTTCTCTGTTCCAAATGTTGATGAAGTTTTCTTTCAGTAAGTGATTGGTCTTTGTGTCAACCACAAGAGGGGTTACAAAGTTTCTATTCGATAAACTATTCATGTATCTTAATTTCTCCATCTAATTCTGGCTCTTAGTGTTAGTTTTCATTTGACAATAGTTGGGATGCTAGAAGTTGGTCTTTGATAAATTTGTCTTAAGCTGTTGCAAAATCAGTCAGCCTACTGTACTCCTGATATCATTTACGTTAAATCAATGGAACCAAATGTTGATTCCACATAGTGTCTAATGCATGAGACCTCAAGTGTCTAATTCTTCAACATACAATTAGCACTAAAAGACAAAACACATTTCTGTTCCTTACTCACTTTTAACTGTTATGCTCATTTGGGTAAACAGCATGTTATAATCAAATTTGTTATTATTCTTTTTGTCTGTCTGCCCAGTATTTAGCCAATTAACATCACTAAACCAGATCACTTAATGTTGCTGGTTATGGAATCTTGTTTTTGCATTTTCTACAAAACAGCAATGACTGTGCTTAAACTTTATCAGCCTAGAATTTGAAATGCATAGCAACCTATCATTAGGTACCACATGATCCAATTTTGATTTGGTACTGGAAATCATTTCCCAGAGAAATTGCACCACTTGAGAAATTCAGCAGGGCATTAGGTGCAATCCACATTAATGTACTTGACATTTTCCTGGTGTTAGGCATGCTCCAAATGTTGAAGCTGACAACCTCATACTATAATTTTCACTGGAACTCAAAACATATTGCGCTAGATTTTTTTTACCCCCTCTAAAGCATACTCTGCAGACATTGGTAGTCTTGACTGACAGTTTTAGAATTTACTACAGGATGTTTAACCATTTAAGTCAACAGAGTAGACATAAACTGGAATTTTCTCTGTGGAGAATTTGGCTGCTGAGTCACTCATTCAGTGGAGATTTTGATGCCTCTCAGGGTGGATTGGGCTCCTTGGAGAAGGTGGCCCATAGGCAAAGTGCTTTTTTTCCAGAATATCTCCTAAGCAGCACATTGTCATCTGCAGATGTCGCACAGCCTTGCCAATCAAAAGAAGCAACTGGTGCTAGAAGAAGAAAAACAAGGTGACCTGGAACACAAGGCTATGAAGTGGAAGCTAGAAAGCAGCATGTGAAAATGTCTACAGGATTTTAATCTTGTAGCAAGATTTCATACAAGGTATTGCAGCAAATGTCAGCAAGATTTTGACTCTGCAAATGCAAATGGAAGTTTGCAGATCACACTGACGTACAGTATCCTGTGAGGATTGTAAAATTTCTTTCAGCTTCCTAGGTGGGGTTGGTGTTGTTATGGCCGCCCTGTTATACCTGACTTGCCTCCAGGAATGTCTCTTGATATCTAGGAATGCTTTTCTCTTCATTCAATGTGGATGCTCACTCCACCTCACCTGCAGCCTTGTTCCTTGATGGCACCCAAAGTATGTGTTGCTGGTGTCTGGCGGCTAGTGAGGATTTTGCCTTAAAGGGCTTCTCTGGTTGCCCTGCAGCAAAGTGTAGGCAGATGCATGTTGTGTATAAGATGGTGTGTGATACATTTGAAAATTGTGCAGATCCATTTTAGTGTGCGTTACTGAGTTCAAAACATCTTTCTGATGAAGCTCACGGTTTTGCGGTGGGCCATGTTGGGCATTATTGCAAAAAGCATTCATATCTTATTGTACTGAAAAACAGATGAAGTGGAATTTCTACACATTCATTTGCTATAATTTGGTAGTCTTAATTTGTTTTCTTCAAATTCTGTTGCCTTTATCTTGGTTTAATATACAAAGATATATTAGTTGGTACAATAAACAGTTAAACATTGGGGAGTTATAAATGTAGTTTACACCAGCACTTCTTCCAGTGTCTACACTCAGTCTGGTCCAAAATTTATCAAATATACTTGAGGAATTTATAACATTTCTTTTGCTTAACAAATTCCCTGAACATTTAATGTCCTCAAACTATAACACAGTCTATTTTAAATGAAAGTATAAATCAGTTTTTCTTTCAAGAGTACTCACAATGCATCACAACGACTTTACCTCCTTGCTCACGAGCAATGCAATCTGTTGAGTCAAAATTGACATTTCCATCTTATTAGACAAGACAGTGATGAAAAATGGGAAAAAGTTGGGTATTGCAGTGAGCTTCATCCCAGTTCAAAGTAAATTTATTACCAAAGTACGTACATGTCAATATGTATTAACCTGAGATTCATTTTCTTGTGGGCATTCATGATAAAAACAAAGAAACACAATAGAATCAGTGAACAGACTACACATGAGCAAAGATGGACAAAAACCAATGTGCAAAAGCCAACAAATTGTGCAAGTGCCCAAAGAGAAACAAAATAATAAATATAATAGATAAATAAGTAATAAATAATATTGAGAACAGGAGTCCTTGAAAGGGTGCCAATAGGTTGTGGAATCACTTGGGGTCTTGGTGTTGGGGTGAGTGAAGTTGTTCACTGTGGTTCAGGAGCCTGATGGTCGAGGGGTAGTTACTGTTCCTGAACCTGGTGATGTGGGACCCAAGTCTCCTCTACCTCCTTCCTGATGGCAGCAGCAAGAAGAGAGCATGGACTGAGTGGCGTGTGTTCTTGATGGATGACCCTGTCCTGCAACAGTACTGCTTGTACATGTGCTTGACGGTGAGAGGACTTTACCTGTGATGGACTGGGTTATGTCCACTACCTTGGGTAGCCTTCAACCTGATGTCATGAATATCGATTTTTCTAACTTTTTTAACCATGCCCCCTTCCCTCTTCTTCCAATTACCACTCTGGCTCCCCCTCTTACTTATTCTCTTCTCCTCTCCTTAGCTGCCTATCACCTTCCCCTGGTGCCCCTTCTCCTTCCTTTTCTCCCAAGGGCCACCCTCCTCTATCAGATTCCTTTTCTTCACCACTTTCCCATTTCCACCTACAGTATCTTCTCACTTCATCTGCCCACACTCCTCCCCCCCACAACCCTGTTAGTTTCACCTATCATCTTCTAGCTTGTATGACTACCTCTCTCACCAACTTCTTACATCGGTTTCGTCCACCTTCCTTCCCAGTCTTGATGAAGGGTCTCAGTCCAAGACGTCGACTAATTATTCCTTTCCACAGATGCTGCCTGACCTGTGGAGTTCCTCCAACATGTTATATATGTTACCTTTTGTATCTTTGGCCACACTTGAAGGGTCAGATTGTCAATTTAACCCTCGTCTCTTTGCTATTCTGTCATTCCAATATTCAGAACATTTTAACCGTTCTTTTGGTCATATTTCCTTGGTGAGTATTTCCTTGGTAAATTCCTTGGTGTCCACATTTCCGAGGGTCTCACCTGGTCCCTGAACTCCTCCATCCTGATCAAAAAGGTGCAACAGCGCCTTTATTTCCTCCGGAGCATGAAGAAAGCTCACCTCTGTACCAGGATACTGACAGACTTTTACTGCTGTACCATTGAGAGCATACTCACCAACTGCATCTCAGTGTGTTATGACAATTGTCCCGTATCAGACCACAAAGCACTCCAGCGTGTGGTGAAAACTGCCCAGCGGATTATCAGCACCCAATTACCCACCATTGAGAACATCTACCATAAACGCTGCCTGGGCAGGGCGAAAAGCATTATCAGAGATGCATCTCACCCTAACCATGGACTTTTTACTCTCCTCCCATCCGGTAAGCTCTACAGAAGCCTCCGCTCCCGCACCAGCAGGCACAAGAAGAGCTTCTTCCCTGAGGCTGTGACACTGCTGAACCTCTCATCACAGGGCTAAGCAGTATTGAATCCGTATTGTACTGTCTCAGTACTTTTATATTTGTGTGCTGTAGCACTTTTTTTATTTGCAATTATTTTGTAAATAACACTATTCTTTGCATTTCTGGTCAGATAC
This sequence comes from Mobula birostris, assembly GCF_030028105.1. Taxonomy (NCBI): domain Eukaryota; kingdom Metazoa; phylum Chordata; class Chondrichthyes; order Myliobatiformes; family Myliobatidae; genus Mobula; species Mobula birostris. The sequence goes on along the minus strand of NC_092381.1, from coordinate 60,793,708 downwards.
TAAATGCATTTCATTGGCTTTGTATCTGTACTCAGCATAATGACAATGAAGTTGAATCTAATCTAATATACTCTATTTCCTTCATTCCTGCTGTGTATGAGTAATCTAATTTGCAAGTTGCTGTATAGATCAACTTCGAGTATTGCTTTTAAAATGAAAGTAATATCAAATGCCCCTCCTATAAATATCATTGAATTTAGAACTTATTTCATACAAATTATACTTTTGACTAGGTCCCATGTGGTAGGCTGGTCCAGAAAGTTAAGGCACAAGGGATCTGTGGCGTGGTGGTAAACTGGATTCAAAAATTGGCTTCAGTGGATGGTTGTTTTTTCTGCCTGGAAATCCATAACAAACAATGTTCTGTGGGAAAGGCACTGGGTCCCTTGTTGTTTATACTGTATATAAATGAATTGGGAAAGGAGAGGATATAATTAGTAAGTTCACAGACAACAGAAAAGTTGGTGGAGTGGTGGCTAATGTAGAAGATTGTTTAAAGACACAGTGGGATATAGATCAAATTGAAAATTGGTAGAGTGGTAGTAGATTGAATAAGATCAAGACAAGAGTGAGGTAATACATTTTGGGAGGCCAAATTCTGCTAGGATTTACAAATTAAATAATAGGGTGCTTGGGGACATCGTCACGCAGAGAGAGCTTGGGTTCAATTCCATAGCTCGCTGAAAATAATGACACAGGTGATAGGACAATGAAAAAAGGTGTTTGGTATGCTTGCCTTTAAAGGCAATGGAATGACTACAAGTTCAAGTTCAGTTTGTTGTCATTCAACTGTACACATGTATACTGCCTAAGAAAGCACTATTTCTCCAGACCAAGGTGTACAACACAATGCACATAACTCATACACACCATGCAGCAATTAAAATTATCACTAGTAAATTAACAAATAATAAGATGCATTTACAACACAAGTTTAAAAGGTAAACAGTATGGTGCTACTGGCGCTTCATGCATGATGAGACCTCAGTGGTGACAAGGAGTTCAGTAGTCTTGCAGCCTGGGGGAAGAAGTTGTTTTCCACCGTAACCATTCTTGCCCTAATGCTATGGTACCTACTGCCTAATGGTAGGGGGTCAAAGAGGTTAGTGGTCGAACAAGAACTATAGAAACCATAGAAACTACAGCACAGAAACAGGCCTTTTGGCCCTTCTTGGCTGTGCCAAACCATTTTCTGCCTAGTCCCACTGACCTGCACACGGACCATATCCCTCCATACACCTCCCATCCATGTATCTGTCCAATTTATTCTTAAATGTTAATAAAGAACCCGCATTTACCACCTCATCTGGCAGCTCATTCCATACTCCCACCACTCTCTGTGTGGAGAAGCCCCCCCTAATGTTCCCTCTAAACTTTTCCCCCCCTCACCCTAAACCCAAGTCCTCTGGTTTTTTTCTCCCCTTGCCTCAGTGGAAAAAGCCTGCTTGCATTCACTCTGTCTATACCCATCATAATTTTATATACCTCTATCAAATCTCCCCTCATTCTTCTACACTCCAGGGAATAAAGTCCTAACCTATTCAACCTTTCTCTGTAACTGAGTTTCTCAAGTCCCGGCAACATCCTTGTAAGCCTTCTCTGCATTCTTTCAACCTTATTTATATCCTTTCTATAATTTGGTGACCAAAACTGAACACAATACTCCAGATTCGGCCTCACCAATGCCTTATACAACCTCATCATAACATTCCAGCTCTTATACTCAATACTTTGATTAATAAAGGCCAATGTACCAAAAGCTCTCTTTACGACCCTATCTACTTGTGACGCCACTTTTAGGGAATTTTGTATCTGTATCTCCAGATCCCTCTGTTCTACTGCACTCCTCAGTGCCTTACCATTAACCCTGTATGTTCTACTTTGGTTTGTCCTTCCAATGTGCAATACCTCACACTTGTCTGTATTAAACTCCATCTGCCATTTCTCAGCCCATTTTTCCAGCTGGTCCAAGTCCCTCTGCAGGCTCTGAAAACCTTCCTCACTGTCTACTACACCTCCAATCTTTGTATCATCAGCAAATTTGCTGATCCAATTTACCACATTATCATCCAGATCATTGATATAGATGACAAATAACAATGGACCCAGCACTGATCCCTGTGGCACACCACTAGTCACAGGCCTCCACTCAGAGAAGCAATTCTCTACCACCACTCTTTGGCTTCTTCCATTGAGCCAATGTCTAATCCAATTTACCACCTCTCCATGTATACCTAGCGACTGAATTTTCCTAACTAACCTCCCATGCGGGACCTTGTCAAAGGCCTTACTGAAATCCATGTAGACAATATCCACTGCCTTCCCTTCATCCACTTTCCTGGTAACCTCCTCGAAAAACTCCAATAGATTGGTCAAATATGACCTACCACGAACAAAGCCATGTTGACGCTCCCTAATAAGTCCCTGTCTATCCAAATGCTTGTAGATTCTGTCTCTTAGTACTCCCTCCAATAACTTACCTACTACCGACGTTAAACTCACCGGCCTATAATTTCCTGGATTACTTTTCGATCCTTTTTTAAACAACGGAACAACATGAGCCACTCTCCAATCCTCCGGCACCTCACCCGTAGACAACGACATTTTAAATATTTCTGCCAGGGCCCCCGCAATTTCAACACTAGTCTCCTTCAAGGTCCGAGGGAACGCCCTGTCAGGTCCCGGGGATTTATCCACTTTAATTTTCCTCAAGACAGCAAGCACCTCCTCCTTTTCAATCTGCACAGTTTCCATGATCTCACTACTTGATTCCCTCAATTCCATAGACTTCATGCCAGTTTCTTTAGTAAATACAGACAGAAAAAACCTATTTAAGATCTCCCCCATTTCCTTTGGTTCCGCACATAGCTGATCTTCAAGAGGACCAATTTTATCCCTTACAATCCTTTTGCTCTTAATATACCTGTAAAAGCTCTTTGGATTATCCTTCACTTTGACTGCCAAGGCAACCTCATGTCTTCTTTTAGCCTTCCTGATTACTTTCTTAAGTATTTTCTTGCACTTCTTATACTCCTCAAGCACCTGATCTCCCTGTTTCCTATACATTTCATACAACTCCCTCTTCTTCTTTATCAGAGTTGCAATATCCCTTGAGAACCAAGGTTCCTTATTCCTATTCAATTTGCCTTTAATCCTGACAGGAACATACAAACTCTGCACTCTCAAAATTTCCCCTTTGAAGGCTTCCCACCTACCAATCACATCTTTGCCAGAGAACAACCTGTCCCGATCCACGTTTTTTAGATCCTAAAAGAGTTGGGATGCCATTTGCACCTGTATGAAACATTAGTCAGTCTGCACTTGGAGTATTATGCACTGTACTGGTTGCAGCATTGCAAAAAGAATGTGGCAGCAATAGAGAGAGACTGCATGAGAGACTCACCTTGATGGTGTATGGGATGGAGGGAGGGTTGTGGTTGTAAAGAGAGATTGGATAGCTAGATTTATTCTTACTGTAACTTCATGTGTAGAAGACAGGAATTTTAAGGTTAGAGGATGGAAGTAGAAAGGCAACATCAGAAGCAAGTTTTTTTATACAGTACGGTGGGTCACTGGGGTAGTGAAAGCAGACAGTTTGGTAGAGTTTAAGAAGCTTTTAGATAGTCGCGTGAATATGAAGGGAATGGAAGGATATGGATAATACACAGGAGAAGGACATTTAATATAAATTGGCATCAAGATTGGCACAATGTTGTGGCAGATTGGTCTTTCCAGTGCTGTATTGTTCTATGTTCTAACTAAGGCTAAGTGGCAACTTTATGGATGTTTACAAAGTTATGAGGGGCATTAATATGACCAGATTCATTCTTCATGGCAGGGGACTCTCAAATTAGAGTGCACAAGTTTAAGGCTGAAAGGGAGAACTTTCCACACAGTTTTTCCACGCTGGAAAATACTGGTGAATACTTGGAATGAACGGCTGGAGGTGGTGATAGAGGCAGATACAATTACAATGTTTAAACAGCATTTGGACAAGTGCTTGGACAAGAAAGGAGTTGAGAGGTATGGGCTTAATGCAGGCAAATGGGATGATCTTGGATGGGCATTATGATTGACATGGATGAAGTTAGCCACACAGGCCTGTTTCTTTGCTGTATGTTTCTATAATTAGAGTCATAAAGCTATAAATGATGAAAAGCAGGCCCTCAAGCCCTCAACCTCTCAACCTAACTCATCCATACTGACCATTGCCTCACTAAGCTTGTTCCATTTGCCTTCATTTGGCCCACATCCTTTCAAACATTTCCTTTCATGCACTCTCTTAAATGCTGTATTTTACTTTATCGCTTCTAGCAGCTTGTTCCATTTTTGGGCCACCCTCTGTGTGTGTTGAGCGGGGAGGTGGGAAGATACCCCACAGGGCTTTTTTATCTTAAATCTTTCCCCCTCACTTTAAACAAATGTCCTCTAGTTTGGGACATCTTTGCCTTGGTTATTCACCTTGTCTCATTGTTTTGTAAGCCTCTATAAAGTCACACATTAGCCTTCCATGCTCCAAGGAAAAAAAATCCTAGCCCATCCAGCCTCTTTTTATAACTAATCCCCTCCAGTCCTGTTCACATCCTTGTAAATAATGTTTTCACCCTTTCCAGATTAAATCCATCTTTTCTATAGCAGGGTAGCCAGATCTATGTACATTACTCTAAATGTGACATCGCCATTACACAGATCTCCAAGGTGTTCCAACTCTTGTACTCAATATCCTAACCGGTGAAGGGAAGAATGGTAAATGCCCTCTGCATCACTCTGTCTACCTGTGTCATCACCCTCAAGTAATTATTAACTTGCATCTGTTGATCTTTATGTTCTATGGCACTGCTCAGGTCCCTAGTTTTTACCGTGAAAGTCCTATCCTGGTTTGTCTTGCCAAAGTGAGCACCTTGCGTTTATTTGAATTAAGCTTCATCTGCCAATCCATGACTCACTGGCTGAGTTAGAAACATAGAAACTGGATAACCTCTCTCTTCACCATACCACCAAAGTTAGTGTCATCCATAAATGTATTAAGCATGCCAGTTGCATTCGCATCAAAGTCAGTAACATAAATGCTGAGCAATGGTGTATCCAGCACCTGTTCCTGACCATACCGCTCATTATGGGCCTTTAATCTAATAACCAGTCTTCTACTATCACTGTCAGTTCTCCAACTGCCAAGCCAATGTTGTATCCAATTGGCTAGTTTGCCTTGAATCCCATGTGATTTAATTGTCTAGACCGGCCTACCATATAGTACCTCATCAAAGCTCACATGTCAGCTGCTTCTTGGTCATCTCTTCAAGCAACTCTTAATCAAATTTATGAAACACTATTTCTTGTATGAGGTAGGCAGTGTTGACTATTCGTATTAATTGGTCCTTTCCTTTCTAAATACGTATAGATGCTTTCTCTCAGTATTCTCTCTAATAATTTATCTACCACTGATCTTGGGCTCACCAGTCTAAATCTGAGGGTTTACTTCTGCAGAGAGTTGTGGACACAGCTCAGCGCATCATGGAAACCAGCCTCCTATACATGGACTCTGCTGATACTTCTTGCTGCCTCAGTAAGGCAGTCAGCATAATGAAAGACCTTGCCCACCATCAGACCCATCTCCCATCAGGCAGAAGATACAAAATCTTTCAAGGCCAGCTTCTATCTTGCTGTTATCAGCCTATTGAATGGTTCTCTGGTATATTAAGATGTACTCTTGACTTCAAGCAACACACATCAAAGTTGCTGGTGAACGCAGCAGGCCAGGCAGCATCTCTAGGAAGAGATACAGTCAACGTTTCAGGCCGAGACCCTTTGTCAGGGAGAAGGAAAAGTGGGGGAGGGGAAAAACCCAGAGGATGGGCAAGGGGTACAGTGAGAGAGACAGAGGGAGAAAAAGGAGAGTGAGAGAAAGAATGTGTGTATAAAAATAAATAGCGGATGGGGTACGACGGGGAGGTAGGGCATTAGCGGAAGTTAGAGAAGTCAATGTTCATGCCATCAGGTTGGAGGCTACCCAGACGGAATATAAGGTGTTGTTCCTCCAACCTGAGTGTGGCTTCATCTTTACAGTAGAGGAGGCTGTGGATAGACATGTCAGAATGGGAATGGGATGTGGAATTAAAATGTGTGGCCACTGGGAGATCCTGCTTTCTCTGGCAGACAGAGCGTAGGTGTTCAGCAAAATGGTCTCCCAGTCTGCGTCGGGTCTCGCCAATATATAGAAGGCCACATTGGGAGCACCGGATGCAGTATATCACCCCAGCCAACTCACAGGTGAAGGCCTCCTGTTCCATGATCCTCTCATATCCCCTTTGCCAATCACCTGTCCAGCTCTTGGCTCCATCTCTCCCCCTCCTGTCTTCTCCTATCATTTTGGATCTCCCCCTCCCCCTCCCACTTTCAAATCTCTTACTAACTCTTCCTTCATTTAGTCCTGACGAAGGGTCTCGGCCTGAAACGTCGACTGTACCTTTTCCTAGTGATGCTGCCTGGCCTGCTGCGTTCACCAGCAACTTTGATGTGTGTTGCTTGAATTTCCAGTATCTGCAGAATTCCTCTTGTTTACTCTTGACTTCAGTCTACCTTATGATCTGGCACCTTATTGTTTACCTGCACAGCATTTTCTCTGTCGCTATTACTTTATTCTGCATTCTGTTATTGTTTTATCTTGTACTACCTCAATGCAATTCAAGCTTTTCACTGTACCTAAGTACACATGACATTCGGAACAAATTTAAATTCCAATTAACCTTGATGCCTTTCTTATATAAGGGTACAGCAGTCTTCAGACACCTTGCATGCAGCTAGCTATGATACAGATTAGATTAGATTATGGGGACACACAGTCCTCTTTTATTGTAATTTAGTAATGCATGCATTAAGAAATGATACAATATTCCTCCGGTGTGATATCACAGAAACACAGGACAGACCGAGACCGAAGTCTAACAAAAATCACATAATTATAACATATAGTTACAACAGTGCAACAATACCATAATTTGATGAAGAACGGGCCATGGACACAAGAAAAAAGTTCAAAGTCTCTCGAAAGTCCCACATCTCACGCAGATGGGAGAAGGAAGAAAATTCTCCCTGCCATACCCGACCACAGTCCGACTCTGAGTCGTCCGAAAACTTTGAGCCTCCAATCCGCCCTCTGACACCGACTACCAAGCACCATCTCTGCCAAACGCTTCGACCCCAGCCTCGGTCACTAGCAGCAGGCAAAGCCGGGGATTTTGGGGCCTTCCCTCCGGAGATTCTCGATTGCACATGTAGCCCCCCGGCCACTCTCAGGGTCGCTCGGCTCGCTGTCATCTAGGGAAACAGCCTCGGCCCCGCCAAACTGGGTAATTCGTTTGTGTGGATGCTGTGTGAGGTACCCCACGCCGCCCAAATAACAGACAATACACCAGATGCAATTAAATGATTTACAGTTTATAGATATTACTGGAACTATATAATTAATAGAGAATAAAATATAAAAGGAAAATAAAAGGTGCCACACTTATCAAAGTTCAATCTCTTCGTGCACAACAACCGTTGGAGCTCAAGGACCTTCTTCTTCACCCTGCGACCCCCTCGGACCACCTCGACCGGCTGCCTGGGACCAACAACGGTGGTCAACCAGACGCTCCACACCAGTCCGTCTCCGTCTCCTCGCCGAACGTCCCGCTCGGGGTCTGACCCCGTTAGCGGACTCACAGCACCTCGTCCATCCTCTGTCTCAATCTCTCGCCTTCTGCCCCAAAACCCCGCGCATACAGTATCTTCAAATACACCAAAACCATAACAACTATCCCAATTGGTTAATAGCACTCTCTTATCACACACTAAAGCAAAAACAAACTGTTAGCGCAAACTTTCTCAGCGTTTAACACAACAAAGCCGCATTCCCCAGATTAATATAACAAAGACGCCATTTTAATTAGCCTCCGCAGTAACATAAAAGTCGAAACCCCCTTACACACAGTAGCAGAAGCGGCGAACTGGGCATTTCAGAAATTTCCCCAGATGTTCCTCTATGCTTCTCATGCCTGTCTCCATCAAATCAGAATTGTGCACGGCATCCTACTTACAAATATGATATAATTTCACCGGAGAGCAGCGCGTGCTGCGTCGCGCTGCCATCTTCTCCTCCCGCCATCTGGCAGATCAATAGATATCTACTTTCCACCATGTCATATGATATACTTGATCAGGTCCAAGGAATTGATCTACCTGTCTCTGTGTTTTAAGACCTCCAGCACAATCTCTTGGACAATGAGTACTCTCTTCACTGTAAACCTCCATTGTCTTTCTCGATGGTAAATTCTATGAAAAGCCTACACGTTAAATTATTGACATATATTACATTAAAAGCAATGTCTTTATGTCATCGTGATTTAAAGTTTAAAACTTAAAAAGGTGATTTTGATCTTGCTACTCTCCATCAAGAATAGTAAAATCAAATTCACTAAAATTAAGTAGTCACTTTCTTTCCAATGCAGGAAATATAATGTTGATGTGCTTTGGTTTTAATGCAACCTCAAAGACCCCTACTATCTAATTTTAAATGCATGCCTATGTTTTTGGTCTAATCATATCAATAATTGAAAAGCTTTACCTTCCAGATTGTTGTTTATTTGCAAATTGATGGAAATTGATGCTGGTTGAGTGAATTGAAACTTAAGAGTATATATTTAAAGAAAGAATGTACGTGTACATTTGCTAAATGTGTAACTGTGGTGAAGGACCAAATTAATGATCTGAATCTCTTCTAACATTGACAAATGTAAGAAGTTATTTTTAAACCTGATGGAACCAGTTACTGTAACTTTTAACTACACACTACATAAATAGCAAAGTTTCTCCTCTCTTTCTACCAAACTAGTAGTGGTTTCCTTTTTTAAAATTCAAGAAATCATGCCAAGTGTTTTTGAGGTTTGACAGCATATTGTGTTTGAAATACTTTCACCAGTTTTACAGAGGCTTAAAATAGTCTGTGTTTTTAATCCAAGTGAATACCTCCATCAACTGTAACACAGTTGCTGACTTACGAAGTAAATTGAAACATTTCCAGTTTACATTACTGTTAAACAGATAATTCAGATAACTAATTCTGCTTTCTCCATTTATATCAATTTATTCAGCTCAAAGAGGAGAATTTATGTTAGGTACCAGGCTACTTTTGGTGGGGGGAGGGTGTGGTTGAAGGGGGCTTCTAGACTTGTTGACTGGCAGACCTCAATTTGTCAGAATTGATCATAAAAACTTCATCCACACTAACCTAACTCTTAACACTGGTAGTCCCTAGGGTTGTATGCTCAACACTTTGCAGTGCTTCCTGTGTGGTCAAATATACCACCAGCTCAACCTTCAAGTTCATTATATAGGTCAGATTGACAACAATGATGAAACAGTACAGGAAAGAAGTCACTAACTCAAAAACCTGACGTTTAAGCAGCATCTATGGATGAAGGGTATTAATCTGAAAAGTCATCTGCACATTTCCTTCCATAAATGCTAGCTGACCTGGTGAGTTCTTCCTACCTTTTCAGGTTTTGTGACATCTTCAAGATCAAAGATATCCATATCACCAGCAACTTCCATACGGTTATGGTGATTCTGGTAAATTGATCACCATCTGTCCCTTTCCCCTCTTCGCCTGGCCCATGTCACACATTCTTCAAACACTCCCCAAAGTTCTTCCTTCAGTCCTGACGAAAGGTTTCGGCCCGAAACGCCGACTAATCTTTTCAACTGATGCTGACTGACCTGCTGAGTTCCTCCAGCGCATTGTGAGTATCTCTTCCCCTTCTCAACCTTATCATCAGCCCATTACTCATATGCTTTCCACTAATTCCCCTCCCCAGCTCCTTCCCTTTATTCCATGTTCCAACTTCCTCTCCTATTAGATTGCATAATATTCAGTCCTTTGACACTTCAACTGCCAGCTTCTGATGCAATTCCCACTCTTCGCTCAACATTCATGCTGTCAGTTGTAGGCCGCCCATGTACAATATAAGACTACGGACACATGTGTTGGTTTGGGAATGGGTAGAAGAAATAGAATGGCTAGCAACGGGGAGATCTGGATGGCTGGGTGAATGGAGCACAAAAAGTCAATGAAGAAGACTCCCTTCCTTTGGTCTCACTGACATAGAGGAGGTCACTTTAGAAACAATGGATGCAATTAAAGAAGGCTAGAGGAAGCTATACGAAAGACTGCCTCACCTGCGTGTTTGTGAGAGATGAGGTACAGGGATAATGTTACATTTCTTACTGTTACAGAGGAGGGATCACTCTCTCTCCATGACTCTCTGGTCTGGAGGGATGAGCGGAAGATGTGGCTTGCAATAGGATCACTTTGTAGCTGGTGCAAGTTGCAAAGAATGATATGCTGAATATACAGACTGTTGGGGCTGATAGATGAGGACCAGGTGGACTCCGACATCTACACCTCCTCCCACGCTGTCACTCATAAGGTGCTGTTCCTTTTTCTTTCTCCGTCTTTGTTACATCTACACTCGATATGAGGCCTTCCACTCCAGTGCAATTTTTAGAAAATGGGATTTCCTCTCCTTCACCTGTTATAGATTGAGACCTCCCCCACATATCCTCTATTTCCTGCACTTCTACTTTTACTTACTAATGCTCTGACCCCATTTCCTCATCCACCTCCCCAGAAAGAACGGGAGTACTTTATATCCCTCCATTGATGCTGCCTTAACCACTGAGTTCTCCCAGATGCCAGCTTCTGCAGTCTTTTGTGTCTCCTTGGAAGGCAGTGTTGATCAGGCACACTCAACATGACTTTGGTAGGAGGTCTTGTCTGACTAAATTGATCACTTTTTTGACAAAGTGACAAAATATATTGGTATGCAGTTGTTAAGGAATATATCAAATGAAGTTTAATCCAGATGTGTGCAAGCTGGTGTATTCTGTGAGTTCTAGTAAGGGTAGAATATATAACCATGCATCATAGCCCCATGGGCAGTTCTGAGGAGCAGGGGGACCCTGCTATATATCCATATATCCAGCATAGGTAGACAACATGAAGAAAGCATTTGAGATGTTGGCCCTTATTGGCTGGTGTGTGGAATGTAAGAGCATGGTGATCATGTTACAGTAAAACTTTCATTAGACCTTAGCTGGAATACTGTGTACATTTCTAGTCACCACAATATAGGAAGAACTTGATTGGATTCCATCAGGATGTTGCCTAGGATGGAAGGATTGGATAGTTTGGTTTTGTTTTATTGGAGAACAAAGCGTAATATTATGAGGGGCATAGAAAGGTTGTAGAGTGAGGAAGCTTTTCCCTTAAAAGAAGCATCTAAAACCAGAGGGCAGAGATCGCAGGTTGGGTGTCAGAGGGTTAGAGGAGATCCGAGGAATTGACTTAATGTAGTTCCGATTTGGAACGTATTGCCTGAGAAAACACTTTTTTTTTAAAGTATCTAGATGAGCTTTTGAAAGACAAGACATGGATTGCCTCTAGCCAATTTTTGGTAAATGGGATTATCCCTCCATTTAACAAGGCTACATTAGTCTTTCAGATTATTTTCATTTCTCTACATTTCTGAACTTCCACTTCCTCAGCATTTGAGTTTATTTTTAAAAAAATTGAATTCACCTTTTTCTTGGTTCACTGCCCACTCACCCTGTGCTGAAAGCCATTTGTCATGGTTTTGCTTATTCATTAAGTCTGTGAATGTCCCTTTGTAATTTTATTCTGTGTAATTATTTGCTGCTATCTACAATATTTACCTGTCTCAGCAATCAGAGACAGCTATGCAGAGTTGATCGTATGGCTCTCTATTTTGTTATATAGGTCCTTAATGAGTGTGGTGAATAGTTGGGGCCTGAACACAATCTTTATGGTATATCATCATTCATTTCCTTCCATTTCAAATGTACATTCAATTCCTAGTGCCTTCCCTATCTCTTAACCCTCCCAATAATTTCCTTTATTCTTGTAACCTTGGAGCTGTTAATTTCTTACCTGGACCCCTATTAACACTATGTTGTCTTTTGGAGATGCACAAAAACTGGTCTCCTGTTCAGTTAGGTTAGAGATAGTTTATTGCACAAATTCACATTGAGTTGCAAGTAAGAAATAATTGGCATACCAGCTTTGTCGAGTTGCTACAAGTCCTGTGGATTATGCACAACACAGCAGTAAAGAAGGGAATGAAAACTCAGGACTGGCAAAGTTTGCTACTTTCTTTGGTCGGTGTTCAGCTTTCTGAACATTATACCCATCCAGAAAAGTACTGAGTATTTTATCAAGCTGTAGATTTAAGCTTTGCAGATGGAGCACAGGCCTGAAGGTGCTTTAAAATGCACCACACAATGTCCAGTAACTAGACGGTGTTATTCTGGTAACTGGGGAATTAATGTATTTGGTTCAATTAAGTTTTAAGCTTCTAGCCAGCAGTAATCCAAAGATATAAGCAGCAAGTGTTGCAGTTGTAATTGCATCATTAAAGGTAAGGTAAAGTGTCAAAGAGCTATTGAATGTGAGAATGGAAGTGGCGTGCCCCATTTGCCTTTTATGCAGCATTTCTGTTGCCCTTGTGCATGAGCTCAAAACCACTGCAAGTACTCTCTGTTGTAATTTAGGCACTCTCGAGGGGGCAAGGATATTTTGTTTTTGAAGGATACTTTGACTACACCTGTGAATCTTTTCTTCTGCCTGCTTGGAAATCTCTTCCCACTGGCGGAGATCAGAACTGATTGTTTATTTTGGGAGTCTACCATCAGCATTTCTCTGGTTTTCTCAGCAGAGGTCCTGAAGTCTGCATTAGCATGGGTTTAACCCCATAGTGGCACCCTGACTATGCTGCCAGCTGTGCCTCTGGTGCAGAGGTGAACTCTTTGTGGAGTGAAACAAGACGGTGAGAACTTGTGCATATTTCTCAGCTTTGGGAAACCTTTCATTTGCGCAAGTCTGGAATAAGAACAGCAAGCCCTGAGAAATCAATAGGTAGAAATGGCTGCTGGCAAAACATTAATTAGACCACCACCTTCGATTTTGATTCAGTTACTTAAAATATTTTTAAAAGCATGTGCTTTCCCTTACTGTTTTGATTCCTGCATGTGCCAGTGATTTCAACAAGCTAAAAAGACATTCATTTTCAAAAATACTGTAATTTTCCTTGAAGTTATTCAAGTTTTTTTAAAGTGGCAGGTCAGATTAGTTTTAATATAATTTATATAGGCTTTTAAAACTTTTGCAAAGTATCATTAGTTAAAGATAAATCAGGAAACCATCTCTGCCTTGAAAAGATACATAACTTTCTAATCTAATCTAATCTAATCTAACTTCTGCATACTAGCACGTATATTTCAGCCAAGTAGAATGATATCTTGTGACAGTTTCTTGGCTTTAATGTATTCTTTGAAGAAATAGATTATTTTTACTGAAGTAGGAAAGTTCATTTTTTTTTTGCAATTAAACCACTTAATGTTGAAAAAGGACACCCTGTTTAGCTCTCACGGGTTGTTAATCTTTTTCATAAACTATTGGGGTGAAGTAAATCTGAATGAAAATTTCAACTCGATCTTGAATGCTTGTTCTGTATCATGCATCATCATTACCAAACCAATTGAATGTTTTGTGGGTGATGATAAATAAATGATAAGAATTTTGTAACAGTTCTTTCCAAAACAGTATTCAACAAATTACTTGGTTTTTATTTTGAAGCATTAACATTTTACTTGGGTGATGCCTTGAGCTGAATGAATTTCATGCAGTTCATTGCGTGCTTCAGAGGCCTGCTTCATCCACTAGGCGGCTTCTGACATAAATGATCACACACTGACTAATATTCAAGACATCTATCAGTACTGCTGGAGCTCTTGTAAAAAGCAGCTGGCCATCATTACGTGTGGCAAGATAGTCTGGACAAGTCTAAGGTTTACAGAGGTTTCTTTTTATTGAAATTGTTTATTTAAATTTTTGCTTTAAGAGCAAAATATTTTTAACAGCTGCTTAATGTTGTTGTGCTGAAACCTTTTCCTACCAGCAAGAATATCTGAATGCAACACAGGACAAGTATTTTCAATGGCACGAATTTGGTGAACATGAACAAAATGACAACAAAGGACGTTTTTCGTTGTGAGCTCACGGCTCCTGAAGAGGATTCTTGCATTAGGATCTTTAAAGAGCATATGCATTTGGAACTGGAACCGTCCAAATTAACAGAAAAGAGAGCCACCTCTCCTAAAATCTCTCCTCGGAGCTCCCCAAGAAATTCTCCACGTCTGTTTAGAAAGTTGTTGGTGAATAAAAGCATTCGTCAACGCCGACGGTTTACTGTTGCACATACATGGTAAGAGCTTAATTACAGCAATATGTATTTTTAAATTTTAGATAAAATGGGTCATGGGGGACATTCTAATAAAAATTATCAGCAAAATGATAGAATTAGAGGAATTGCATTTGATTAATAATATACCTTGTTATCTATCATGTAAGAAATAAATTCATTGTACTTTTTCTGCAAGGCAAACTGGGAAGCATGACCCATTGATAACAAGCTTAGCATGTTTACTATTGAAAATGTCTTGTTGAGAGCTTGCAATGCAGTGATGGTTAGCAATGATTGCAGTTGCACCTGCAGAATGGCTGTATCAGCAGCACAGTGAATAAGCCCCTTTATCATGTCATTGCAAAGTGTGTGGTTCTAAATTGTATCCCTTTGTAATTGAAGGACACTGATAAAGATCTCTTCAAGGGCCAAGTATTGATACCATCACTGCTTTGCTTTCAGGATTATTCACAGGAATACAGCAGTGTTACTAAATTTAAAAAAAACAGTTGTAAGTACGATTCTATTGGCTGGTGTGAAATATCTGCAGTGTAGGAGCCACTTGTGTTATAATTTAACTCTGAAGCAGGTCCCATGCTATCATTTTAATTAAAAATAATTTCTGGCAGATAGTTATTATTGGGTTAAGTGAGAGAGCCAAATTTAAAATTCTCTGTGTGTTTTCCTGTTGAAGGTATAGTGTTCCTCCCTCAGCTGTTAATGAACTGCTCCATTGATGACATCGTGGTCTGACTCTGATGCTGCTCTCAATTTGTTCAACCCATGATATCATCCAATAGAACGGCTCATAGATCAGAATGGGGTACTTCGTAACTTTAACATTTATATTTTAAGGTGTACACATGAGTTTTTAATTAATTATTCAGATAAAATTGTCATTCTATTTATTGCTAGCAGAATTTTTAAAGTAATTTGTTATTACATAAACCTCAAAGTTCGTCACAGCCTCTGTTGTGGCAACACAGTGGTACTCATGATATCATTTGGAACCACTCACCACCCACTTCTTATTCTCCCATTGCACTTAGCAATCTTGTTGCTCTAAATACCTCTGGTCTTCCTCCTCCGTGTGTGAAATGCTAGCAGCACTGGTATTCAGTCTCTCTCTTCTTCTCCTAGTTGATTAAGAGCAAACATTAATATTAGAAAGGTTACCCAACAATAGCAGAGTGACTGAAAGAGATACATTATGGAAAATAGCACCCATGTTGCCTGGCTGCAGAGTGTGGCACAATGGAGGTTTCTTCTCGAAGGTGCACCTCTTTGAATACGGTTCATGACAAAATGTAACCAGTGTTCTGCTAACTGGGCAGAGGCTCTTTTATTCAGTAGTTATGAGTTTTGATTTTGCTTTCAAGCTATTCTATGTTAATCCAGAGATTCAGGTTCAAATCTCATCACAGCAGTTAGAGAATTTAATTTCAGTTAATTAAATGTCTGGAATGAAAGGTCAGCATCCGGGCTGATGACTGTGAATCTAACAAATTGACGTGAAAATACATCCAGTTCAATAATGCCTTAAGGGAAAGAAATCTCTCCCTGTCTGGACAGTATATGACTCCAGTCCCCAGGCAATGTGATTTACTGGTAACGTCTTTCTGAAGTGACCTAGGAAACCACTCAGTTGGAAGGCAATTGGGAATGGGCACAAAATGTTGATCCTGTCAGTAGCGGCCATGTTCGGTGAATTAAAATTTAGTTTCAGCAGATTGGAATTTTGCTAACAGGTTAGTGCTTACGATAGTTTAAATTTACTTTATCTATTAATCTATTTCCTTTTCAACACATTCATTTACCTGTTTGCAGATGCTTGCTCCACTTGCAATTAATATGTGAAAAGAGTAAGTTTAAAACTAGCATTAAAGAGATCAATAAAGTCCAGCTGCATACCAAATTATTCTGAATTCGCCTTGCTAAATTGCATCAAATCAGCTAGGGCTTTTATATTTGTTTTCCTTGAACCATAAAAAGTCAGTCATACAGCATAGAAAAGGACCCATTAGCCCAACCAGTCTATGCCAATCAAAATGCCTATCTAAGCTAGTAATTAACATGTGTTTGCCCTGCATCCCTCTGTCTGTACATGTCCCAGTGCATTTTAAATGTTGTTTAATGCACCTGCCTTTGCTGCATCTTCTGGCAGCACATTCCACATACGAACCACTCACTGGGGTAAAATGTTGCCTCTCAATTGCTTATTAAATCTCTCCCCTCTCACCTTAAAAGTATGCCCTCTGTTTCTTTACCTAGCCTTGGTGGGGTTGGGCGGGGGGGGGGGGGGTGAACTATGCTTTCACTTTTACCTATGCCTTTTATGATTTTGTACATCTCTATCAAACAACCCCCCCTCCCCCATTCTTCTACATTCCTAGCCTGCTCAACCTCTCTCTACAACTTAATCCCTCAAAACCTGGCAACATTCTCAAATCTCTTCTGCACTCTTTTCAGCTTAAAGGCATCTCTCCTATAGCAGAATGATCTGGACACAATATCCTCAATGCAGCCTCACCACCATCTTGTACAAAAGCATCGTACTATCCCAACTTTTATAATCTGTGCACTGACAGATGAAGGCCAGCATATCAAAAGCCCTCTTCACCATCCTATCCACCTGCAATGTCACTTCTAGGGAACCATGAACTCCTAGGCTCCACTGTCCTACAAGACTAGCCAGGCTCTACTGTTCACTGTAAAGTCTGACTCTTATTTTTCTTCCCAAAATGCAACAGTTCACACTTATCAGAATGAAACTTCACTTGCCATTCCTCAGTCTGCTTATCCAGCTGATCAAGATTCTGCTGTAATCTTTGATAAAGCCATCTTCACTCTTTGACATCACATATTTTGATGCCATCTGCATATTTACTAGCCATGTCCTTATTCATTCTTATCCAAATCATTGATATAATTTGCTAACAACAATGGACCTAGCACCAACCCTTGAAGCACACAACAACTCAAAGCCTCTGGAAACAACCTTCCACCATCATCCTCAGTTTCCTACCATTAATATAATTATGTATCCAATTATCTAGGTCTCCCTGGATCCAATGCAAAATAACTTTCCATAGCATTGTATCATATGGAACCTTATCAAAGTCCAAATGGATTACATCTACCTCCCTACCTTTATCTTCTTGATTACTTCCTCTAACAGTTCATTCAGGTACTCACTATACTCTCTGTAAAGTTATTGCTGAAGTCTCTGTGTAAAATCTCTGTATCCTCTAGGTTTAGACTCTGGAACACTGGGGAATAGACTATGACTGTCCACCTTATCCACACCCTTTACAGTTTTCTAAACCTTTTTGAGGTCACCCCTTATCCTTCTGTGCTTCAGGGATTACAGATCCAGCGCGGCCAGCCTCTCCCTATAACTCAGGCTCTCGAGTCTAGACGTTAACATAGTGTATCTCTTCTGTAACCTCCCTAGCTTGACATCTTTCCTATAATAGTGACCAAAACTGTACTCCAAGTGAAGCATCACAGATGACTTGTATAACTGGAGTGTAATATCCCTACTCCTAAACTTGATGCCCTGACTGATGAAGGCCAGCATGCTAGGCACCATCTTCACCTCCTTGTCAACCTGTGTAGATGTTTTCAGTGAACTGTGCACTTGTACTTCCTGGTCCCTCTGCTCCACACTCTCATTCGTATCCTGCCATTCATTATGTAAGTCTCACGCAAGTTTGACTGTTGAAATGCATCATTTCACACTTATCTAAGTGGAAGTCCATTTGCCATTAGACTTATAGAGCACTGCAGCACAGAAAGAGGCTGTTTGACCATCCTAATCTATGCTGAATTGTTATTCTGCCTATTCCTATCAACCCATCCCAGGACCATTGCTCTCCATACTCCCTTCCATTCACGTACTTAACCAAACCCCTTAAATGTTGGAATCGAGCCCAAATCCACCACTTCTGCTGGCAGATTGCTCCACACTCTCACCACCCTCTGGGTGAAGAATTTCCCCCTCAAGTTCTCATTAAATATTTCAATCTTTATCCTTAACCTATGAATTCCAGTTCTAGTCTCACCCAACCTCGGAAGCCCCCTCATAATTTTGTATAACTCTATCAAATCTCCCCTCAGTTTCCTGCACTCCAGGGAATCAAGTTCTAACCTATTCAACTTTTCCCTATAACTAAGGTCCTCAAATCCCAGCAACATCCTTGTAAATTTTCTCTGTACTCTTTCAATCTTAATTACATCCTTCCAGTAGCTATGTGACCAGACTGTGCACAATACTCCAAATTAGACCTTACCAAGGTCTTAAACAGATCCAACATAACATCCCAACTCCTATACTTAATAATTTGATTTATGAAGGCCAATGTGCCAAAAGCACTTTTTGCAACCCTATCTATTTGTGACGCTACTTTCAAGGAATTAAGGATCTGTATTCACAGATCCCTCTGTTCTACCGCAGTCTTCAGTGTGCTATTATTCATGATGTGAGCCCTACCCTGGTTTGCCCTGTCATAGTCCCTCGCCTCACACTTGTCTGCATTAACTTACATTTGCCATTTTTCAGCCCACTTTTCCAAGTGGTGCAGATCCTGCTCCAAACTTTTATAGCCTTCCTCGCTGTCCATTACAGCCCCAATCTCGTATCTTCCACAAATTGCTGATCCAGTTTACCACATGAATATCCAGATTGTTGACATGGATGACAAATACAACTGACCCAGCAGCTCAGCACATGTTACGGGCCTCCAGTCAGAGGACCAACCATTTACTACCACTCTTTGGTTTCTCATGTGAAGCCAACGTCTAATCCAATTTACTAACTCATCCTGAATATCAAGAGACTGATCCTTCTTGACTAACCTCCCATGTGGGAGTTTGTCAAAGGCCTTGCTAAAGTTCATGTAGACAACAACCACTGCAGTTCCTTCATTAACGTTCCTGATAAGCTCTTTGAAAAACTCTATGATTGGTTAGACATGACTCACCATGCACAGCCATATTGACAATCTCGAATCAGTTCCAGTCTGTCCTAATACTTAAATATCCATTCCCTCAGGTATGGATATAATTTCAATAATTTTCAATGATTTGCAATAATTTACTCACTACTGACAGCAAGCTCATTTGACTATAATTTTATGGCTTATTGTTCAGAATCTGAATCATCACTGGTATGTTGTGAAATGTGTTGTTTTGCAGCAACAGTACAGTGCAAGTTACAATTATTTTATATATACGTATATAGCAAAAAGAGAGCAAAAAAGAAAAAAAAAAGTAGTGAAATAGTGTTCATGAATTCATTCTCCCTCAGAAATCTTATGGCAGGGGGAAAAAACTGTTCTTAAAAACACTGGATATGTGTCTTCAGGCTCCCCTACCACCACCTTGATGGTAGCAATAAAATGAGAGCATGTCCTGGGTGATGGGGGCCTTCTTGATGGATGCTATCTTTTTAAGTCTTCACCTTTTGAGATGTCCTGGATGTTGTGGAGTGTCCATGAAGGAGCTGGCTGAGTTTACAACCTTGTGCAACTTTTTCTGTTCCTGTGCGGTGCTTATCCATACCAGATGGTGATGCAACCAGTTAGAATGCTCTCTACAGTAAATCTGTGGACATTTCTTAGATTTTGGTGATATACAAAGTCTCCTCAAAATCCTCATGAAATGTAGCTGCTGTTGCGCATTCTTTGTAATTGTGTCATTATGTTGAGCCGAGGTAGATCTTTAGATACGTTGGCACCTAGGAACTTGAAACTGCTCACCCTTTCCACTGCTGATACCTCAATGAGGACTGAAGCGTGTTCCCTCAATTCCTTCTCCTGAAGTCCACAATGAATTCCTTGGTCTTACTGATGTTGAGTGCAAGGGTGTTTTTGTGACACCATTTAACCAGCTGATTTATCTCACTCCCGTACACCTTTTCATCACCATTTGAAATACTGCCAACTATAGTTGTGTGATTAACAAATTTATAGTAGGCACCTGAGCTGTGCCGAGCCACAAAACTCAAGGGTGTAGAGAGAGTAGAGCAGTAAACTAAGCACACATTCTTGAAGTGTGCCTTAGAGCCTTTACTGGACATCAGAACAATAGTAGCCATCATCCAGTCATCTGACACCTGGCTAAGGATGTGTTAATTATCTCTGTCAGGGCCTCTTCAGTTTCTTTACTGGCCTCCCATGAGGTCTGAGGGGACGTCTTGTCATTCCCTGGGGATTTATCCATCCTAGTTTTCCACATGACTGCAGGCACCTTCTATAATCCATATGTGGTCCATGACCTCACTGCTGCTTTACCTTTCTTCTCTTTACAATGCGTTGCAACTTGCATCACTATCAACAGGACCTCTAATTCAGTATGACCTGCTAATTATGCCGTGTATCAGAATCAAATTATTTATCTGAATAATAAACAACAGTTGCCAATACCTATCCCTGGGGCACGCCACTGGTCACAAGCTTCAAGTCAGAATCATCCTTCAACCATAACTCTCTGCTTCCTATCATCAAGCCAATTCTGAATCTATCTCACGATTTGTCAGATAGGATTTTCCACATACAAAACCATTCTGACTATTCCTAATTTAGCCTTGACTATCGAAGTAGTGGTATATCTTGTCCTTCAGAATTCCCTCCAATAATTTCCCTACAACTGAAGTCGGGCTCGTTGGCCAAGATTTCCCTGGCCTGTTCTTGCTCACCTTCTTGAACAATGGAACAACAGTAACCACCCTTTAGTTCTCTGGAATTTACCAGCAGCTAATGATGAAGCAAATATCTCTACAAGGGCCTCTGTGATTTCTTCAATGACCTTCCATAAGGTCCTGTGTGTACTTATTTAGGCCCTGGAAATCTGCTCACTTAAATAATCTTCAAGGCTGTAAATACCTCCTTCCTTATAATATACATATGAAGCAAGACTTCACTATTTATTATCTACATTTCTTTGGCATCCACAATATTCTCATTAGTAAAAGTCAGCCATCTCCTGTGCGTTCATACAAAGAGGGACCAAATGATAATTAAGTGTATCTGGTCATCCTTTTACGGGTCTGTAGTTCCCGAGTTTATCTTTGCTCCTTTTCTGAGATGGTTCTCTGGCACCTCACCTGTGGCGAATGATGTTGCATATTTCTCAGCCAGGTCTCCCAGAATTTCTCCTTTAGCTTCTCACAGTGCTCTAGGATATATCTGAACATGCCCCAGAGATTTATCTGCTTTCATGTATAATAACATGGCTAGCAGCACCTCTGCTGTAATATGGAATATTTGCAAGACATCACCATTAACCAACTTAAGTTCCATAGTCTTCATGTATTTCTCCATAGTAAAAACAGTAGAAATGTTTATTGATTACCTTGCCCATTTCCTCTGGCTCCAAACAGCAATGTCCACTTTGGTCTTTTGCTAGTTACTTTCTCCCATATAATTATATATTTCATATAATTATGAAATGTCTTTGGGTTTTCCTTGGTGTTCCCTGCTGAAATTACATTATTATTTTCATTTTTGCTCTTCTGATTACCTTATTAAATATGGTCCCACATCCACTGTTCTGTTCCAGGGATTCCCTTGATCCCAGCTACTTTTAATGACCTAGCTCTCTTCATTTTCCTTATCATTTCCTCAGTATCCCTCATCATTCAAAGTTTCCCATGCCTGCCTGCCTTGCCCTTCACTCTGAAAGAAATATGCAAACGTTGAGCTCTCATTTGCTGAAGATCCCTTTTCATACAAACAACCTATTTAAATTAACTTCTGCAAGCTCCTGTCTAATACCATTTAAAATTTGCCTTGTCACAGTTTTGACCTTTAATTTGTGGACCCAATCTGCCCCTTTGTATAACTAACTTAAATCTAATAGATTTATGATCATTGGTCCCAAAGTGCTCCCTTACTGACACCTCAATCGCTAGTCCTGCCTTATTACCCATGCGTAGATCAAGTTTTGCCCTCTCCTTAGTAGCACCTTCTATATATTGCCTAAGCAAACGTTCCTGAACACACTTAACAAATTCCACCACATCTTAGCTTTAGCACTATGACAGTCCCAGTCTACGTTAGGCAATTTAAAATCTCCTATAATTATAAGCATATTTTAGCATGTTTGACTTAATTTTTCTCAAGTAACATTGTCCTTGGTCTTTGAAGCTATTGAATTAGCATTGTGATAATTAATATTATGCAGAGATAATTTGTCTTTTCTCATGTTTCCTGCACAGTAACCACTATTAGAACATGATTAAAAAAAAAAGAAAGCTGGGTCTAATGCTCTGGGAAAACCATCAATAGTGCCATGACTATGACTAAGGACTGAGTTATCCTTTATTTTGTCCTTCATGGGCTAAAGGAGTGAACACCAGCAATAGGAATCCTCTGGTTGTTTTAAACAACATTTATCCAGGGTAAATTAGAAAATAATGATGGGATTTCAATAAAAATATTGCCATAATAGCACATGTATTTAAGGTAGGAGAGTGATGTTTAAAGGAGATGTGTAGGGCAGTTTTAATTTGTACAGTGTGGCAGGTGAGTGGAAGTTGTAATTGCAGCAGTCACAATAGTGGTGTTTAACAGGCTATGAGATGCACATGAGGGGAATGGAGGATCATGGATTACTTACAGGCAGAAGAAAGTTGGTTGAATTCAAGGGCCTGCTCCTTGCAGTAATGTTCTATGTTATATTGTTTATTGCCCTTGTGTGGAGGAGAGCTTTCACCTAGTTTCACAGCTCAATTTACTGTGATCACCGTAGCTTTCATTATTCAGACATAACCTTGATTTGAAATAGCAACATTAGAACAGGCCACTTTGCTGTCCGTTTTTGTGTTTATCTTTCACAAGAACCTATGTGATTTCCTACTCTAGTTTTCGTTTTATTTTCTCTTCTTTGAAAGACTTGAACCACTTTAAAATTATGATGATCTCTGCTTCAATCACTAACTCCTTCAGAATAACACACATCAAAGTTGCTAGTGAACGCAGCAGGCCAAGCAGCATCTGTAGGAAGAGGTGCAGTCGACGTTTCAGGCCGAGACCCTTCGTCAGGACTGACTGAAGGAAGAGTGAGTAAGGGATTTGAAACTTGGAGGAGGAGGGGGAGATCCAAAATGATAGGAGAAGACAGGAGGAGGAGGGATAGAGCCAAGAGCTGGACAGGTGATTGGCAAAGGGGATACGAGAGGATCATGGGACAGGAGGTCCGGGAAGAAAGACAAGGGGGGGGGACCCAGAGGATGGGCAAGAGGTATATTCAGAGGGACAGAGGGAGAAAAAGGAGAGTGAGAGAAAGAATGTGTGCATAAAAATGAGTAATAGATGGGGTACGAGGGGGAGGTGGGGCATTAGCGGAAGTTAGAGAAGTCGATGTTCATGCCATCAGGTTGGAGGCTACCCAGACGGAATATAAGGTGTTGTTCCTCCAACCTGAGTGTGGCTTCATCTTTACAGTAGAGGAGGCCGTGGATAGACATGTCAGAATGGGAATGGGATGTGGAATTAAAATGTGTGGCCACTGGGAGATCCTGCTTTCTCTGGCGGACAGAGCGTAGATGTTCAGCAAAGCGGTCTTCCAGTCTGCGTTGGGTCTCGCCAATATATAAAAGGCCACATCGGGAGCACCGGACGCAGTATATCACCCCAGTCAACTCACAGGTGAAGTGTTGCCTCACCTGGAAGGACTGTTTGGGGCCCTGAATGGTGGTAAGGGAGGAAGTGTAAGGGCATGTGTAGCACTTGTTCCGCTTACACGGATAAGTGCCAGGAGGGAGATCAGTGGGGAGGGATGGGGGGGACGAATGGACAAGGGAGTTGTGTAGGGAGCGATCCCTGCGGAATGCAGAGGGAGGCGAGGAGGGAAAGATGATGTGCTTAGTGGTGGGATCCCGTTGGAGGTGGCGGAAGTTACGGAGAATGATACGTTGGACCCGGAGGCTGGTGGGGTGGTAGGTGAGGACCAGGGGAACCCTATTCCTAGTGGGGTGGCGGGAAGATGGAGTGAGAGCAGATGTATGTGAAATGGGGGAGATGCGTTTAAAAGCAGAGTTGATAGTGGAGGAAGGGAAGCCCCTTTCT
This sequence comes from Mobula birostris, assembly GCF_030028105.1. Classification (NCBI taxonomy): domain Eukaryota; kingdom Metazoa; phylum Chordata; class Chondrichthyes; order Myliobatiformes; family Myliobatidae; genus Mobula; species Mobula birostris. Next base: position 60,769,344 of record NC_092381.1, on the reverse strand, counting down.
TTAAAAAAGGAAGACATCTCCCTCGTCCTAGAATGAAAAGCCTCATCCTGAGAGCAGATGCGGCGGAGACGGAGGAATTGCGAGAAGGGGATGGCGTTTTTGCAAGAGACAGGGTGAGAAGAGGAATAGTCCAGATAGCTGTGAGAGTCAGTAGGCTTATGGTAGACATCAGTGGATAAGCTGTCTCCAGAGACAGAGACAGAAAGATCTAGAAAGGGGAGGGAGGTGTCGGAAATGGACCAGGTAAACTTGAGGGCAGGGTGAAAGTTGGAGGCAAAGTTAATAAAGTCAACGAGTTCTTTATGCGTGCAGGAAACAGCGCCAATGCAGTCGTCGATGTAGCGAAGGAAAAGTGGGGGACAGATACCAGAATAGGCACAGAACATAGATTGTTCCATACCTCACCTACCACCCCACCAGCCTCCGGGTCCAACATATTATTCTCCGTACTAGGAATAGGGTTGCCCTGGTCCTCACCTACCACCCCACCAGCCTCTGGGTCCAACATATTATTCTCCGTAACTTCCGCCACCTCCAACGGGATCCCACCACTAAGCACATCTTTCCCTCCCCGCCTCTCTCTGCATTCCGCAGGGATCGCTCCCTACACAACTCCCTTGTCCATTCGTCCCCCCCATCTCTCCCCACTGATCTCCCTCCTGGCACTTATCCATGTAAGCGGAACAAGTGCTACACATGCCCTTACACTTCCTCCCTTACCACCATTCAGGGCCCCAAACAGTCCTTCCAGGTGAGGCGACACTTCACCTGTGAGTCGACTGGGGTGATAAACTGCGTCCGGTGCTCCCGATGTGGCCTTTTATATATTGGCGAGACCCGACGCAAACTGGGAGACCGCTTTGCTGAACATCTACGCTCTGTCTGCCAGAGAAAGCAGGATCTTCCAGTGGCCACACATTTTAATTCCACATCCCATTCCCATTCTGACATGTCTATCCACGGCCTCCTCTACTGTAAAGATGAAGCCACACTCAGGTTGGAAGAACAACACCTTATATTCCGTCTGGGTAGCCTCCAACCTGATGGCATGAACATCGACTTCTCTAACTTCCGCTAATGCCCCACCTCCCCCTCGTACCCCATCTGTTAATTATTTTTATGCACACATTCTTTCTCTCACTCTCCTTTTTCTCCCTCTGTCCCTCTGAATATACCTCTTGCCCATCCTCTGGGTCCCCCCACCCCCCGTCTTTCTTCCCGGACCTCCTGTCCCATGATCCTCTCGTATCCCCTTTTGCCTATCACCTGTCCAGCTCTTGGCTCTATCCCTCCCCCTTCTGTCTTCTCCTATCATTTTGGATCTCCCCCTCCCCCTCCGACTTTCAAATCCCTTACTCACTCTTCCTTCAGTTAGTCCTGACGAAGGGTCTCGCCTGAAACGTCGACTGCACCTCTTCCTACAGATGCTGCCTGGCCTGCTGCGTTCACCAGCAACTTTGATGTGTGTTGCTTGAATTTCCAGCATCTGCAGAATTCCTGTTGTTTGCGTTTAAACTCCTTCAGAGTATTCAGAATACCTATTTAATTTTCTGTTAGATATCCTCAATGCATTGGAAATATTGAAAACATCATAGTTTTTCGTAACTGACATCATTATAGGAATTTGTGCTTATAGATTGCCTATATTTATTGAACACATTTCTGTAATTCTGTGCCCAAAATTGCATACTATGTTCTAACTGTAGCCAAAATTTTTGTGAAAGTTTGTCATTGGTTCTTTACTGTTTGGATTCTTGAAGAGGAAGTGCAAAGAGGGTGTTTGTGGTTGAAGAAGAAATCAGAGAACAGTGGAGGCAAAACAGATCCTCAGAGGAGACAAACTTAGTTTGGGTGTGAGGAATGATAGTATAGTTACTGCCCAGGCAGATGTAGCAGAAAGTGTTGGAGATCTACCATTTATCCCCTCTGGTTAATACGTTATTTCACTAAACAACTAAACAACCATGACATTGAACTTAGTTGGTTTAATGACAATGTTAAACAGTATTTTGTGATTAAAGATCCAAAAGAAGCAGATGAAAGGGTCCAAAAATAATATGTGGGTATGCAAGTCAAAGGTTGCCAATGGATCAAGGACAGAGACAGAAAAGTTATCTACTTTCAGTCATTAGTGACTTTAGTAATTATTAGGTAGTATGACAAAACAGACATCTAATTGAATCATGATTGGAGAGCTTCAGCTAAGGAGTTCTGAGAAAGATAATTTGGTATTGACATGTTCAAGGATTGGGGAGAAGAGACTGTAATTTGTAATGACTAAGGGGAAAAGTTTTTTTTGAATGAGTATGTAATGACAAATTTTAAAGAGTGTCTGAGGTGAAAGAACCATTACAATATTGTTTATGTGGGTGAGAAGATAGGAAGTTGGAGTTAACAGATTAGTTGATTACCAGGAAGCAAAAGCTGGCTCCCATGTACAACATGGGTTTGGAGGAGGACAAGAACTGAGATGGAGATGAGATTAGAGGAAAAATAGATGTGCATTCAGAGGTTAAGTGGAAAATTAAGTTACTTAAGGTATTTGATCAGATGATGTCAACCATTAGTGACAGTGGTCCATGAGATCCACATGACCTTGTTAGATATGAGTAAAAAACGTAGAAACATAGAAAATAGGTGCAGGAGTAGGCCATTTGGCCCTTCGAGCCTGCACCGCCATTCAGTATGATCATGACTGATCATCCAACTCAGAACCCTGTACCAGCCTTCCCTCCATACCCCCTGATCCCTTTAGCCACAAGGGCCATATCTAACTCCCTCTTAAATATAGCCAATGAACTGGCCTCAACTGTTTCCTGTGGCAGAGAATTCCACAGATTTACCACTCTCTGTGTGAAGAAGGTTTTCCTAATCTCAGTCCTAAAAGGCTTCCCCTTTATCCTCAAACTGTGACCCCTTGTTCTGGACCTCCCCAACATCGGGAACAATCTTCCTCCATCTAGCCTGTTCAATCCCTTTAGGATTTTATATGTTTCAATCAGATCCCCCCTCAATCTTCTAAATTCCAACGAGTATAAGCCTAGTTCATCCAGTCTTTCATCATATGAAAGTCCTGCCATCCCAGGAATCAATCTGGTGAACCTTCTTTGTACTCCCTCTATGGCAAGGATGTCTTTCCTCAGATTAGGGAACCAAAACTGCACACAATACTCCAGGTGTGGTCTCACCAAGGGCTTGTACAACTGCAGTAATACCTCTGAGTACTACTGAGTAGAGATTGGACAAATCAGATGGATTTAAAAAGTTAGTTTCCCTTCGGTTATATAGTGTTTGGCTATCTCTGAACTTCAGGATAGTTCTGGAATAAAGAGCAGTTTTGGAAGAGGAGAACATTATTTCAGAGCACTTCATAGAGTTCAGCCAGATCTCTTTCCATATATTAAACCAGTTGTGCCCATGAACATTCAAGTGTGTCCTTTTGAGCTACGTAACTGAGCATGAGGGCTGTCACAAGAGAGACATCTGACTGAGAGAACCAGTGATTTTGATTAAGATGGTGGGATAAAAAATAGTGGATTGGGTGTGGTCTCTATCCAGAGGACTTGTCCCATTTCAATTTAACTTCAACAACCTGGTTACAATAAAATCCACCAGTCTGTTCAAACCATTGTGAACAGCTGATTAATTGTTAACAATTTTTTTAAGTATAGTTGCTTCATAAAAATTGCAGTTGGTTTTTAAATAACTAATTTTCCACTGTAAGCAACATTAAGTATTCCCTTTTGCTCACTTCTGTTGCTTTGAGAAGAGCATGAAAATGTCATCTGAAGATCCTGTGGTGATGGTGCTTGCCAGGCGATGGTGGAGAATTCCTATTCTTGTTCTTCAGGATTAATGATAAAATTAATAGCACTGAGGGCTGAACTATTAACGTATACAAAGTATCAAATAATCTCTTCCTTAAACGCCAACTGATCATAGAACTAACTAAGTTAGTAGGTTTAAGCTGTTTGGAATGAAGACACCAGATGGAGGTGACCAGGGATAATACAGAGCATCAGTCTTTTGAGACAGCAAATTTATCGTGCCAGTCTGGTAGTAGTTGTGCGCATTTCATTAGTCTCAACCTACAAATTAACAAATTCTCAAGTATCATTATTTAGCATTGTATGATTTGGACTCAGCTTCTAGATTGCTTGTTCATTACCTCAAGTCACGAATACTTCTTAAATATTGGCCTCTTTATTGAAAACAAATAATGTGCTGCATGCATCATGTGAACAAGCAAAGTTTTAGATACATACCCCTTCTGAATATTTGCATATGACCAGTTCAGTGTAACCTTAAACTCTAAGCCAATGAGTTCTCAAATCACAGATTAGAACTGGAAGCTGTAACCACCTAAACTTAAGATGAAAGCGCTCACAACTGAGCGAGTTGATAATACACTGACCTGGAAAATGGAGAACTGCCGGCAAGGTGTCCTTCACAGGTCAGTTTATCTCCAGCTCTTTACCCATACATTGTAATACTATCATCAGACAAGCTATAGGTCAGATGCTGGCTAATCAGAGCTCCCACTTAGTCATTGAATGTATTCAATTTACACCCAGCCCTTCAACTCTGCATCAACATAGCAGGAATAGGAACAGAGTTGTCAAACTGGAAACTCTACTATTGCTTAAAATTGCTAATTATTTTGATTAGTGTTTGTGTCCACTGGAGATCAATTAATTTATGACCTGCAATTTTATATTTACTAATGTAGAAATGACATTGTGAGAAAGCATCAAAGGAAAAAAATATAATTGACCAATTCATTCTTCTCCAGTGCTATTTTAAACTACAAATGTAAAAATTCTGCGTAGATTCTCTCTGGCCCATATTCATAACGCTCTTTCAATCACCATTCTAATTGAGCCTGGAGGCTTCCATAGAAAAATCATTTTTACTATTGCCTCAACCAGAAAACCATTGGATCGTAGACAATAAAACATAGAAACATAATTAGGCCATTTGGCCCAACAAGTGCGCTCTGCCATTCCATCATGGCAGAGTTATTATCCCTCTTAAGCCCATTCCCCTCTGTCTTGCTGTAACCTTTGACCCCCTTCCTAATCAAGAACCCACCAGTCTCTGTTTTAAATATATGCAATGACTTGGCCTCCATAGCCATCTGTGGCAATGAATTCCACAGATTCAGCACCTTCTGGTGAAAGAAATCCCCCTTCATATCTGTTCTAAAGGGACATTCCTCTATACTGAGGCTGTGACGCCTGTCCAAGACTCCCCCCTATAGTAATCATCCTACCCATGTCCACTCTATCTAGGCCTTTCAATATTCGATGGGTTTTAATGAGATACCCCCTTATTCTTCTATAGTCCAGCAAATCAGGCCAAGAGCCGTCAAATGCTTCTCATAAGTTAACTCTTTCATTCCCAGGATCATTCTTGGGAACCTCCTTTGGAACCTCTCCATTGCTAGCACATCCTTGTTTAAATAAGGGGCCCAAAACTGCTCCCAATACTTCAAGTGGTGTCTGGCCAATGCATTATAAAGCCTCAGCATTACATCTTTGCTTTTATATCCTAGTTCTCTAGAAATGAATGCTAACATTGCATTTATTTTCTTTATCACTGACTCAACCTGCAAGTTAACCTTGAGGGAATCCTTCATTAGGACTCCCAAGTCCATTTGCACCTCTGATTTTTGAATTTCCTTCCTGTTTAGAAAATAGTCTAAAGTGTAGACCATTCAGTTTCCAACTTGTTGTCCATGGACCCCTCTGTTAATGGTAGGGTCCATGGCATAAAAAAGGTTGGGAACCCTGGTCTACATCTTTTCCTTCTACCAAAGTGTATGACCATACGCTTCTCTACACTATATTCCATCTGCCACTCACTTGTCCATTCTCCTGATCTGTTTAAGTCCTTTTGCAGACTTCCTGCTTCTTCAACATTACCTGCCCCTCCAACTGTCTTTGTATCTTCTGCAAACTTGGTCACAAGGCCATCAATTCCATCATGCAGATCATTGACCTATAATCTGAAAAGAAGCGGTCACAGTACCAACCCTGGCAGAACACCACATATCACCACCAGCCAACCAACCAGTAAAAGCCCCATTTATCCGCAATCTTTGCCCCCTGCCAGTCAGGCGACCTTCTTTCCTCTAATACTATGGGCTGTTATCATGTTTAGCAGCATCATGTGTGGCACCATGTCAAAGGCCTTCTGAAAATCCGAGTATCAAAATTCATTCATTCTCCTTTGTCTATCTTGCTTGTTATTTCCTCAAAGAATTCTAACAGATTTCTCAGGCAAAATTTCCCCTCAAGGAAATCATGCTGACTTTGGCCTATTGTATCATGTGTCTCCTGTGCCCCAATTGATCATTTGTCTCGGACATATCTGCAATTTCCTAGTGTCATTGCAAAATACACATTTATTCAATACCAATCTCCTCTTAACAATCTATCCTCCTCTATGAAATGAAACACTAGTATAATTGATTGAGTAACACGGTCCTGATGAAGGATATCAGCCCAAAATGTCTGCTGTTTATTCCCTTCTGTAGACGCTATCTGTCTTGCTGATATCCTCCAGCATTTTGTGCGTATTGTTCAAGATTTTCAGCATCTGCAGAAACTCCTTTGTCTATAATTGGTTAAATTCTTCAGTTCTACAGCAAAGTGCAGGTAGAATGTATTATTAATATTTTATTATAGTTAAATTATTTCTCAAGCTTCTGCCCCCTCCCATGGTGGCATAGTAGCACAGTGGTTAGTGTAACACTATCAGAGCACCAGCAATCAGTAATGCTGTCTGTACATTCTCCCCATTACAATGTGGGTTTCCTCCCACATTCCAAAGATGTAAGGGTTAGGGTTAATAAGTTGAGGGCATGCTATTTTGGTGTGGGAAGCATGACGACACTTGCAGGCTGTCTCCAGCATATCTTCAGCTTGTGGTTGTTGACGCATTTCAGTGTATGTTTCAATGTTTTGATGAACATATGACAAATAAAGCTATTTTTTAAATTAAATTTACTAACCAGCCAGAGAAAAAAATTCCAAAGAATCTTTCATTGTGGCATAGTGGCACAACAAGTAGAGCTATTCCCTCTAGACTTCTGTGATCTTTCTCATGCCGTCTACGAACAGGTTTAGGTTTCTCTGTTTCTGCATTGATTCTTTTGGGTATATTGATGTCCTTCCACATCACAAGCGTGGTTCAGTGCAATAATCGCCCTAGTTTGTAGCTGTGAAGAGCTGATGGTGGAGTTGTATGGAGACGAGGATATAGAACAATTGTAGCGGAACAGTGTTGCTGAAGAGCTGACAAAATTAATTTGCTGAAATACTGTCTTGTACAGTAGATTGTAAGAAAATATGGAAATGCCTACTGTCATGCTGAACAGAATGATTTGTTGAGGTTTCAGCAAACATGATTGCATTAAGCTCACAAGTCCTTCATTGGGCGACAAGACTATCAATTAAGTTTGAACATATAGCCAAATATAGAGGTGTATTTTCAAACACATCAAGGAAAACAAATTATAGGTTGTCTATGCAGAATAATCAGCAACAATGCTCAGTGTAAAGCAGAGCATTTTCTTAGGCTAGTGAGTGACATATAACCATCTATCCAACTCTAGTCTGTTGTCTTAAACTTGCTGTCAGCTGGTACACGTCTCAAGCTAGGATGAGTGGCAAAGTAATAACACATTCAAAAGAAGCTATAAAGGTTCACTGAAAATCTTCCTATTTTCACTTGTTAATTTTGAAAGTGGTTGACTGTTTTGTTTTCATTGCTCTCATCACGTGGGTAAAAAATGGTGAGACCCTCCTGTAAAGCCACCATGCTCCCTCAGCTGGAGGTACTTCCACAGTGTTATTGGGTAGGGAACCATGATTTTCAGCCAGATGTAATGAATAAACAATGATATGTTTCCAAGTTGGGACATTGTATACCCTGAAGACCTTTCATGTAGTTTGGTTTCCAGGCACCTTCAATGCATGACTGTGGATGGTTGTGCATTTAGGAAGCGCTGTTGGTGTGCTGTGTGTTTAATAAGGTGCAGACTGCAGCCAGAATGTGGTGATGTCAGGAAATGTTTAGGATTATGGGTTCAGTGCTAACCGAATGGGCTGTTTTGTCCCAGATGCTCGATTTCATGAGTGGTACTGAAACTGCATTCACCCTGACAAGTGGAGTATGAAGATCATATTTCTGATTTAGGCTTTGTCGAGGAAGGCTGAGCTTGTTATTGACATGTATCTTTCTTATTGTGATTGTTGGGAAGCATGTATCTTTTTAGTGACTGTTACCTGAAACTAAAGCTGTCCAAATTTACTGTTAGAAACTTTTATTTGTGAGTACAGATGCAAAGTAGTGTTTGCCTGCAAAAATTTAGATTTATTTCTATTTTTCTGTGTAAATGTATTTATCATTGAGTACAACATTCTGCCAAAAACGTTTGTCTAATTTGGGAGTATGAGATTTAAAATTAGTGCTTCGTAACAATAACCAATAGCAAAAAGACAATTCAAACTTGTTTTTTACTGAGTAGTACAATGGTATTGAAATGGCTTTCATTCTGTGACATAACTAATTTTTACACATCTATAACAAAATATCTTGTTCTAGTCAGAATATAACCTAAGGCTTGCTATTCCTTTTATTATTCAAGCATAGAATGGAACACTAAAAAATCCTTGTTGAATGAGGTGCTTTATATGTCATGACTATTGCATTGATGTATCGGTCTTCTAAGACCAGCCTGTATCATGGCTTTCACTCTTTTAAGAGAAATACAGGTGCCCTCGGTATAGTGGGGGTATTGCATTTCTAAAGAAATGGTCTGTATCATAATCTTTCAAAGCAAAAACTAGCATCATACGTACACGTGTAAAGAAATGGAAGTTGAAAAAATTAATTCTGTAGTTACTTTTTTTCCCCACTTGAAATCTGTAAGAGCATTCTTTTCTGTATCTCAAATTTTGGGCAGTGATTTGTGAACTTAGTAAGGTTGAATTTCTATAACCTGAATGGCCATAACATGGGGATCATACGTTTCAGCCTGTCAATTTAATTTCACTTGCCTTCGTAACATCCAAGACTCAAGCCACCTTTCCAGGTGCAGCAGTAATTTATTTTCCAATTTAGCTTTCAATTTAGTTTATTGCATTCAGTGGACTTTGAATAGATGAAATCAAATGCAAATCAAGTAATCTCTTTGCAAAACACATCTATTCAGTCTTCAAATTTGACCCCATGTTATCAGTTGTCTGTAAATTTAATTTTAAATCCTACTCCAAATCTGGTTGCTGTTTTTGACCTGCACTGTTCCAATGAACATGCGAATGAGGAAGAGGATTTGGCTACTCGGCACTTCAAGCTTACTACTCATTTAAAAAAGATCATGGCTTATCTGATAATATTCTCAACACTGGATTACCCTTAAACCCTTACTTATCAAGTATCAATCTAGCAGTGCTTTAAAAATTGAAGACAGTGCTTCCACTCCTTTTTTGACAAAGAGAGTTCCAAAGACCTTTCTGACTGAAATCATTTTGCCTCTTCTGTCTAAGATGGAAGTAATTTGTTTTGAAACAGTGACACCTTGGTTACAGGTTCTCCAGCATCAGCTTAACATCAGTTTTGTCACAAGCCTTTACCATTTACCTGTTTCAATTTTTTTTTCTCTAAATTGCTTGCAATGCATTGACATCCTTCCCTGAAAAAAGATAATTGCGCTGTACGCGTGCTTCAGTTGTGATCTCACTAATGGCCAAAATACTTAAAAATATAATCTCCCCTAGTAATAAACAATGACAGTATTAGCTTTCTCAATTCTTTGCTATTACTGAATACTAGCCTTTTATGCATTATGCTTTAGAACACCCAGTGTATATGAAGGTTATAAATAGGGTCGTACACTATATTGAATCCCATTCCATTTATGTGGCTGTGTTGTTCCTGCTCTGCTCATCTGACTTTCAGTTGTTAAGTGATGAACCGTAAATTAATAAGCCCTCCAGAAACAAGTTTTCTTAAAAAACTTATTTTCTTTGAAATGCAGTTTTTGAGAACCAGACTTGTGCTGAAATAGTCCATTTAATGAGTCGTGCTGCTGTCTCATCCAGAAATGGAATAAAAGAATCCTCTTAAATACTCCATATGTTTATAAATATATTAAAAACCAATCTTGTAAAGCCCATTTTTTAAGTTTTTTTGTAGGTAAAATATGTTGCTCTTAAAAACAAGGTATAAATAGGCTCAGATGATAATTGCACCGTCATGTGCACTGAGAAACTCAGGCTGATAAGGTTTCTAAGTTCCATCCATGGTCTACAGTATACTAATCTGCACTTCAGCAGTAAACGTTGTCCATTTGGTTGACCTGGAGAAAGAAGGAGAATATCAAGGAATCCTTTTCATGCTGTAATTTAAGTAAAGCTTGCAGAAATATGCATGAATGGTTGTTGTGGAAATAGTTCTGTATTTAAATAACCTTCTGACTAAGTTTGCATACAGAATTTTCAACAATTATGACTCCACCACAGGTCAGTATCTGCAAAGACAAATTGGGGAGGGAGGGTAGATTGAAAAAAACAAAACTATATTTGTTTTTTTCATGTTACTTGGTGCAGATGAATCCCATTCCATTCCTGTCCTGATTCCTTTTTTAAAGTCAAATAAAAGTATTGAACTCATTACTTATTGAAGTTAATTATTACAGTCAATAACATTTTAACTGCATCAGTCAACCAGAAAAATAAGTTCACCTTAATGTTTGTGCAACAACAAATCAATAAATAATTTCAACATGATAAAAGGCCCAAGCAGTAGTGGGTCAAATAATCAAAACATTGAGTAGAAAATTAAAACTACAAAATGTTTGAAATGTTACTTTGTGCTAGATTCCTACAATTTGAAATTTATTTTTTGTTCATTAAATGTATGTAAAATATACATAGAAATGTCCTACAGGTTAAAAAGAAGATCTCTCCAATATGGATCTCACATTGCATTGAATAATTACACTTTTTTAACTCTCAAAATTGTACAGATTTGCTTCAAAATTCAGGTGATAGTTACTCATGCTCAGAATGTTGCCATTTTAAAACATAGAATAAAAACACAAAAATGCAAAACCTGCTGGTGCTGGGTATCAAATTTAAAAATAAATCCTGAAGATACTCATCAGGTCAGGCAGCATTGATAGAAAGAGAAAAAAGAGTTAACATTTCATGCAGATGATGATCTCATCAGAACAGCAGCCTGCACTGATAATGCACCCTTAATATGAAAACCTCTGAAAACATTTTGCTGGGTTTTCAGTAAATATCCTCTGACTAAAGAAGTAAGCTCTCAGAAAGGTAAATGAAAACTTGAAACGGAGCTTTTTTGTTTTGGAAATATACAGCACGTGTTGACAATTTGAGAGGGAAAAACAGCTAAGAGTTAAACTGAGGCAGGTGATCCACATAGATCAGGCTTCTGCTGAAGCTGGCAGGAAAATCTCTGACAGCTACTTCGTGATACTGTTGCCTATGTGCAGGACAGAGGGGGTGGATGCCTTCCTGGTCAGCGTGAACCAGGAGCCGGCCTTCAACAGGATATCATGTACATACATAATGGATGTTGTGCTCTCCAAAATGTATTTTGGTGAGGGAAGCAGAAACTGGATCCAACTGCTCTGCACTGATAACTATACATCCACTGATGTTCATATCAGTGAGCAGGAGACACAGTATCCCTTCAAATCTGAAGTCGGGTAGCATTGTTCACTTTCCCATCTTGCGTGTATGCTATTTAGAGCCCTTTCCCAAATCCATCAGGAAGGATGGGCGCTTACGTTAGACAGGTGTCGTTGTCAGCACACTTGTCAAAACTACCCTGTACATGGATATGTCGCTGTCTTCTGCTCAGATCCATGGTCATTTTGCAGATTGGTTGGCAATTATGACCAGCTTAAGTTGGCATCAGGGGCCAGAGTCAACTCCAGGAAGTGCAAGGCCACTGTCTTTGGTAACTGACCCAACCGACCCTTCACAGTCAGACTCGACTACCTGAAACTGCTGGGGAACTGGCTCGGAGGGACGGAGGTATGTAACAATAGTTGGCCGAAGATGATTGGGAAGGCAAAACAAAAATTGGGTCTGTGGAATGACATACTCTGTCAATAACTGCTTCTTCATTTGTGTACATTTTATACACATTTTTATCATGAATAAAGTTTAATTTTGAAATTGCAAAAAAGTCCACTGCATTTACTCCATTGTGTGGGTCCTGACGAAGGGTCTCAGCCTGAAACCTCGACTGTGCTTCTTCCTATGGATGCTGTCTGGCCTGCTGTGTTCCACCAGCATTTTGTGTGTGTGTGTGTTATTGAATTTCCGGCATCTGTAGATTTCCTCGTGTTTGTGTGGGTATAAGCCTCATTTCTCATGGGGTACTTGGTTTCTCAGCTCTGCCATGCGATTTCTATTTCTATGGTATTTTAGAGAAATAACATTCATTCCTGTTATGAACTTCTGGACCTTGGCCTTTTATGACCTTAAATAACTTAGGCTACCTAATATCTGACTCCTGTAAGAAAGTTAGTTCATTATCTTTGAAATGTTATTCAAACTCATTTTTTGGAATGACTGAAACAACCAAACAAGTGTCCAATTCCATTTTATTTTATGTTCCTTTCACTTCTCGTGTAAGCCATATTGCTCACCTATTGTTGGTTTTCACATCACAAATCTCAAAGCCAACGAGTCCTGTGTCTCTCTCATCATTATCAGATTTTTCATCAGCAGCATGTAGATTAGTGCTGTTTTTGAAACTGCAACTTTTTATCTTTTTCTCTCCCCTGTGCAGTTTCCTTTATTTTTGTCTGTCTGACATGCTCTTTATATGTTTCCTACTGTGTTGTATTTTCTGCAAATTTCAACTTTAACCCTGCATTGGTCTGGTGTATGTGAGCCCCTGCTACACGGTAACACAATTTGTTCAGCTTGGCGGGTTTCTGTTTAGGGATTGTAATTTTGTTCACATGCACGTTCATTCCTGACTACAACTCAATTGTGTCTCTGTTTCAATTGATACAGCGATAGCAACTGCTGTTTTAAATTTGAGTTGTGCTTCAGCTTGGAGCTATTTTTGAATGCTTTATAAGAAAATTCCACAAACTAAACTATTTCTCAGTGTATCATTAAGCCTATCAATTGACAATGCTCAGACAATTGTTTTCAATTCAGCCTTGTACACGGAAATGGACTCTCCTTCCTTTTGATCCTGCTTATGGAACCTAGAGTATTCTGCAATCAATAATGGCTTTGGTTCTAAATGTTCCTGCATTATATTCACAACATCAGCAAAACCCATCTTAATTGCTTTGATTGGTGCAGAGAAACTTTGAAGCAAATATATGCTTTTCCACTAATAGTTAGCAATTGCATTCAGTAAAACTGGCACCCATTTCTCATTGGCTATTCCGTTTGCTTTAAAATACTGCTCAATTCGCTCAGTTTACAATATCCAGTTATTTCTTATGCAATTGAACCCATCTATCTTTCCAATCTAGCCAGCCATTTCTGCTTTTTTTTAAATTTATGGTTATTATCACCCTGTATTCACTCTTTTTGAACCTGTGAATTTGCCCCTTTTCTTTTTTTAACTCAGTTGACTCTGTCCCTTCTTGAAGAAGCACAAGCTGCATTTTTTTTATAACTTCGATGTCTTGTTGCACTTCACTCGTCAGTAGTTGTCTCAGGTTCATTTAAAACTTCCTCATCGCCAGTGTTATGTTTAGTAACCCCAAGACATAAAGCTGATTGAAAGGAAAACACAGAACTGGGAGATGCATTTCTTTGTTTCATTTTTGCTTTAGCAAGGTGCACACGTATGGCATGGTGACATGATGTGTCATTCACGTAATTTTACATAAAACCCATAATGAATTATATAAAAATGAAGAATGCCTAGTCAAACAATATATTTATAATATTAGTCATATATTACTGAAATATTAAATACATGTCACCCATCAGTGGAAATAATATCCACTAATATTAATATTGTGAAATTAATTAGAACCTTGGGAATAGGTGCAGTATAAATTAGGATAATGTTTTTTGTCACTTGATTTACACTCTGAGATATTAATTACCCTCTTGTATAGTAAACATGGTTAGCAAGTTTTGGTTACTAAGAATTAGATTTTTACGTAGCCTGCAAAACCTCAGAAATATAGTCACAGACCCATTTCCCATTCTACTGGCATCTATTTTAGGTGCACTTGATACATCTCTGAAATTAGGAACAAGTATATTGTTTGTAAGGTCCTGAATTAGGGTCTCAGCTTGAAATGTCAGCAGTTTATTCTTTTCTATAGATGCTGCCTGGTCTGCTAAATTCCTCCAGCATTTTGTGTGGATATTTTTGTAGGTCTCTTGACAACTTGCTTTTCACATATCCCAATCATTAATGTCTCTTGCTAGTGCCTTTGTTGATAGAAGTTAGTTTGGATATTGGTTAGACTACCTTGAGCGGAACACCTGCAAAATATGTGAAAAAATATAATATGGTTCTCAGATATACAAACATGGAGTTATCTACGAATCATTTAAGTGGATGCAAGTCTAACCCAAAAACATTAATGTTTTAAAAACTTTGAAACAGCATCCACAAAGCTCCTCCCCTTAACTTTTATCTAAAACTGGCTAAACACTGTGATTTTAATTTACCTAATTATCATAATTGTAGTCTGACAGTGATAAATCTCACCTAGATGTGCTCCGATCCTGACTCAGCTAATGGCTGGTATATGTAACAGAATTGCAAATGAGAAAGGGCATTTTGTTATCTTGCATAAACACCCTACAGTCCACTGACTACTAAAACTATTTTTCTTGAATACTTCAGTTGTCCATGTCCATTTTACCTGGAAAAGGCATTTCAGGTGTTTGTCATTTTTTTTGGATAAAGAAATTCTTTCTGACATCCATCCTAAAGTTGCCAATACTTCTGTAAAACTGTTCATCTGGCACCCTGGTACTGGACTAGTAGGTCTACTGAAATGTTGGATATTATTCCAATTAATATTCACCTTTTAACACTAAGCACTTTTTTAATTCACTTTTTTTTACAAGATGTTATGCAGCAATATAACAAAATTTCCATTTAACCTGATGAATTTATCAGCACAGGAAATTCGGGCATGTCTAAAGGAAGTGGAGGGTGGAGGCTGAACTAATTGAGTTTGCAGTTTGGTTGATTGGTGACACCGACGGTTGGGGGAGCTGAGTTGCTTTGGTTGTTGCGCAGACCAGGTCTTCATGCTACGACATTGGCTATGACAACCGCATGGGACCAAGTGTGGGAGGCGGTGTGGAAGAAAACGCATGTGCGCTAGAATCAGTGCTAGATTGGAGGCTGGCCCCTGTAGGCCAGCTCTCCACTATTCGCTTCTTGGAAGACAAACTGGATTTGCCTTCAGCTGAGGCTAACTATTTGCTGCTGCTTGCAGATTGGTGGCCCTAGGACAAAATCCCATTTACAAACAATCCTCAGACCGTGCCATTCTGGGGTCTGTGCTAATATTTTGTGACCGTTTGTGCTATTATGACTATATGGTGCTGTGTGTGACTGTATGCACTGTGTTTTGTACCTTGGTCCCGGAGGAACACTGTTTCATTTAGCTATATACACTTGTATGGTTGAATGGCAATTAAACTTGAACTTGAAGTTTCAAGAGAGCCCTGGCAGTTAAAGAGTACATGGGAACTGGGGTCCCTGGTAGATTCCAGGGAACATAGGAATCAGCACCAAGAGAGTTGGGTGCCAAACTTTTCGGATTTTAGAGCAATCGGGCATGGATTATTGGGGTTTTATGGTAGTCTGTGCCTGTGCTTTTCTTCTCCAATTTCCACAATTTAAAGGGACTTTTTAGATTTATATTTTTATATAATTTATAATCAGAGAGCTAACTGAAATGGATGAAACTTCCAATTTTTTTTTCATCTCCTAGACCTGTCGCACAAAGAATCAGCCTTGTCTTCTCCTCCACATACCTTAAGTGAATTAAAATAGGCAACAAGAACTAGATCCAGTACTTAATGTGGCCAAAATAAGCTCCATCTCATTTGATCCATTGATTCCCTCTTCAGAGTAATTTATTGTTTACCTACTTTATATTTTCTACGGAACGGTTAACCACAAGTGAGATAAGACCAACGGTTGTATAATTTTATGCATTTTTCCTGTTGTTACAAATATAGTAAGTTTCTTTAAACTAGAAAATACATCAACTTTTGGCTGACTCTGAATTCATAATTCTAAATGACCCACTTCTGTGATGACTACGTTTCATATCAAAGACTGATTACTCAAAAATTTCAGTAATTTAATCTTTGGAGTGTGGTGATGACCTGAAAAAAAAACCTGGCAGAGAAAATACCACTGAAACTAGGAAATAATTCTCACAAATTTTGGAAGAATATGCAATGAGCATATTTACTGAAACCTACTTGTGACTGAATGAGCTGCATTTCTAACAATTGGAACCAATACTCCCATGATGCAATGTGTTGAAACGGAACCTGGCTATTTCCATTAATGGTTCACGGTGTTATCCAGGCCCACGTACCAATTGCTTAGAAGATTAACTTCCGAATTATGTCTCCACAGGATTGACATTAAACTAAAAAATTCTTAATGCATGGTATTTACTTTAAAAATAGCTACTTTAATCAGAGGTAGTAGAAAGCTTTGCTATTTAGATAGAACTGCTGTGATATTTATTACATTATTATATCCTCCATGCAGTACTGCAAACACACATTCTGACATTTAATAAGATGTGGACTTTTCCCTGTGCAGGTAGATTTAATTTCTAACAAAGATATCCTGTCAACCCAAGCATTTTCATTTGCTCCATAACAATATATCTAACATGTTTTAACTTTTGAGAGGCTATTTCGTTTAATTGCATATTGATGGGAGACAGATCAGTGAAAATATTTTTATTATTCATGGTGTACATTGCCTGATATTAATACATGTTAACAACTCCTGTACCAGCTCCACCTGTTATTAAAAGGAATTCTAGTCAGCCTTTTTTTCTTTTTCCTGTGAACAGATATTTACAGTGCCTTGAAAAAGTATTCGCCCCCCAGCAAATATTTTCACATTTTACTGTCTCACTTTCTAAATTTAAAATATTTTGAAATAGAATTTTTGAGCTAATCTACAAAACATTGTGCATGTCAGAACAAAAGAAAGACTCCAAAACGTCAACAAGTTACTAAAAATTAAAAACCAAAATTGTGAGGCTGGAAAAAGTATTTGTAATTGCTGTGCTAACTTTCTTCAGGTGCAATATACTGTATTCCCTTACGAACTCACCCAATTTGTTGATGTAGAAACCTGTTTTCAATGAATTTCTAAGAATAGATACCCCCCTCTCTGTAAGGTCCAACAATATGGTAGATTTTCAACGGAGCTGGTAAAATGAAGACGAGAACATTCAACACGGGTTAGGGAAATGACAGTAGAGAAGCATAAATCTGGGGAAGGGTACAAGGCCATCTCAAAGGCATTGAACATTCCTAAGAGCTCAGTGCAGTCCATCATGAAACCACAGCCACACTGCCTAGGTCAGGCCGCCCCTCTAAACTTTAGTCATCGGAGAAGAAAGGCACTTGTAAAAGAGGCTGCTGTGATG
Organism: Mobula birostris; assembly: GCF_030028105.1. Classification (NCBI taxonomy): domain Eukaryota; kingdom Metazoa; phylum Chordata; class Chondrichthyes; order Myliobatiformes; family Myliobatidae; genus Mobula; species Mobula birostris. The sequence goes on along the minus strand of NC_092381.1, from coordinate 60,751,661 downwards.
CCAGCAGTCAGTCTGAGGAGGCTGCAGAAGTCAGTGGCTGTAACTGAAGATGAAGTTCATGGGTCTGCAATCTTAAAGGTCTTGCACAAAAAGGGCTTTTATAGAATAGTGGCAAGGAAGAAGCACTTGATAGTAAAAAAAAACACCTGTGCTTTTCAGCAGCAGGGACTGGAAAACTGGTCAGGACTGATGGGAAGATGAATGTTAAATACAGAGAGATCCTGGATAAAAACCTGCTTGCCCTTGCCAGAAATCTTAAACTGTGGAGGAAGTTGGTCTTTCAGAAGGATAGCGATCCAAAGTGCACTGCCAAAATAAAAATGGAGTGGCCTCAAATGGAGAAAATTGATGTCCATGAGTGGCCCAGTCAGAGTCCTGACCTTAAGAGTCCACTGCTGTTTCCCAACTAACTTGGCACAGCTGAAGCACTTTTCCAAGGAGGAATGGGAAGACCTTGCTTCTTCATGTTGTGCAAAGATAATAGAGACTTACCCAGAAAGACAACAGCTGCAATAGCTGCAAAGGGGTGGTTCATTTAATACTTCTGAACCGCTGACATTTCAGCTTTTGAATTTTTACTTTTTCATGCTTTACAATTTTTCTTGTTTTTTTTTGGTGGGGGGCTCTACAGTGGGGAGAAAAAGCAGCTTGTGATCCAGAGATAGGAATTCTCAGTTAAATTGATTAATATATGCTAGTATGGGTAGACAATTGGCTGTCTGCTAGAAGGCCAAGAGTGGGAATAAAGGAGGCTTTTTCTGGTTAGCTGCCGGTGACCAGTAGTGTTCCATGGAAGTTGGTATTGCGACAGCTTCTTTTCACGTATGTTAATAATCTGGATGACAGAATTGATAGCTTTGTGGACAGCTTTACAGATGATACAAAGATTGGTGGAGGGGCAGGTAGTGTTAAGGAAGCAGGGAGTCTGCAGAAGGACGTGGATAGATTAGGAGAATGGGCAAAGAACTGGCGTATGGAATAATGTTCAGAAAAGTGTATAGTCATCTACTTGAGTAGAATGGATAAAGATGTAGACTGTTTTCTAAACGGAGTAAATGGAGAAACTGGAGTGCAAAGAGACTGTGGCATCCCAGTGCCATAGGTTAATTTGAAAGTTGAGTCAGTAGTAAGGATGACAAATGTTAGCATTCTTTTCTAGAGGACTACAATATAAAAGCAAGAATATAATGCTGAGACTTTGTGAGGCATTGGCAGACCACATTTTGAGTATTGTGAGTAGTTTTGGGCCCCATATCTAAGAAGGGTTGTGCTGGGGCTGGAGAGGGTCCTGAGGAGGTTTACAAAAATGACCCTGGTAATGAAAAGGGTTAAAGTGCAAGGACTTTGGCCTTGGGCATGTACTTGCTGGAGTTCAGACGAATGAGAGGTGATCTCATTCTAATGTACCAAATATGAAAGGCCTGGATAGACTGGACAATTGAAAACAGTCTCTGAATAGAAGGATATCTCTTTAGAACAGAGATGAGGAGGAATTTCTTCAGCCAGATGGTGATGAACTTGTGAAATTCATTGCCATAGATGACTATGAAGGCCAAGTGTATTTAAAGTGGAGGTTGATCAATTCTTGATTAGTCAGGGCATCAAAGGTTACGGGGAGAAGGCAAGTGAAAGGGCTTCAGAGGGAAATTAGATCAGCGATAAAAGAATGGTGGAGCAGACTTATTGAGCCAAATTGTGCTGAACGACCTAGTTCTGTTCCTATGCCATGTGGTTTGATAAACGTCCCTGTGACAGTCCTGACTGGTCTTTCTTTTTCTGTAACCATTTAGTACTGAGGCACATGCACTCATTTTGGCATTACTCAACTACCATGTAAGATAAAACTTGCAGGGCAGCCCTCAAGCATTGCCATGCTTCCGGTGCCAAGATAACAGGCCCATAACTCACTAACTTTAACTGTACTTCTTTGGAATACCAGAGCACTCAGAGGAAACCCACGCGGTCTCAGGGAGAACGTACAATGTCCTTACAGACAGTGGCAGGAATTGAACCCTGATCTTGCAGCTGACTGCTGTGAAGCATCGCATGTTCCCATGCCACCCATATATATCACTATATAGGGATGAAATTGGGAAGCTTTCTAGGGCATGGTGGTCAAACTTAACATTTTAGGGTTATATGATTTCATTGTTTAAAATTTCATCTTGAATTTCAGCTGAAATTCCAATTGACCCTTAATTTCCTCTTATTTTGATTTTTGAGTATATCATACATTGGCTATCTATTTATTTTATCCTTTCTTCAATATTCCAAGTAATGGTCTGACTTTATTGTGAATACGCCAAACTTATTTTGTTGGGGGATATCCATTAGGAATCAAAGAAGTTAAAGTACACTATTGCAAGAATGCCGATTTTGAATTTTAACAACAGCCATTCTTGTTATAGCAAGGACAAGATTTGATTAAAAGGACGGTGGATTGTTAATGTTTATCACTGGATCTGGAGTTTAAAAGGTGAAAATGGAGAGATCTGGTTAAATCTTAACTGGCGTGCTAGTTCAGTTCTACTCAGCATATCTTTGGAAGGATATAAAGTATTATTCTTGGACTAGCATGATATAGATTCAGTCAGGTAATATGGATCAACACACATCAAAGTTGCTGGTGAACGCAGCAGGCCAGGCAGCATCTCTAGGAAGAGGTGCAGTCGACGTTTCAGGCCGAGACCCTTCGTCAGGACTAATATGGATATTGCATTTGCTTGTTTTAGATATTAGATAGTTAATTCCTTTATTTCTGGTGGGTGGGGGGAGGAAGGAGATAAGATTTCTCATCTGGTGGAGGTCCAGTGCAAGGAGCTATTACTTTAAAAAAAACTAAGGGTGAAGATGATGACAGTAATCATTGTTTATGCTCATGTTGAAACGGAGCATTGATATTTTCACTTTGGATTGATTCTTAATGGAAAGAGCAAAAACTTCCCCACAAAATTGGAAATCTAAAATCTACTTCTTAAAGATTTTCTGGCCAAGTCAACTGAAAACTTAAAATTAAAATTGAAAACATTAAACTTGAGAATGGCCAAATGCATTAAGACTTTAATATTACATGCTGGTGTTAATTGAAAACTTAAAACTGAAAATGGTTGATTGATGTTAAGTATTAGGGGTAAGTATAGTTAAAATACAGGTTAGCCTAATCTAATTGGATAGTGAAACTGCAGAAGGGTACAGAATACTTTATTTCTTTCCCTGATGAGATTACCTTGGTTTGAAACCACTGCAAACTCTTCTCTTATTCTAAGTTCAACTGAGATAACTTTTATAGATTTGGTTTTAAACAGATTCATTTCTGGTGTGCATACACTATTTTGCTGTTACTTGCATTCATCTTATTTTAATTGTTTCATCTTCATCTATTTCAAATTTCTGAGCAATAATTGCTTTTTGTCAAATCTATACAGAATTAGAAAATCGTTTAGTAATTATGTGCATCAGCACAGTGTTATGATTGATTTCTTGCAACTACTTTGTATGAATCTGTATCAATGTGAATTTGAATTAGATTACCACCTTTAACTAAACAGATAATATTCAAAAAAAGGTAGGTATTTCATGTTAGCCTTCTTGATAAACAAAGATTAGTACATATAACCTTCAACTTGTGGTCTTGTAAAATGATGCCCTACAATCAGGGTTGAAATGGCTGTGAAATATTTTTATGCATGGTGTGTCTGCTCTAATCAGGAGGTCAGATGCTAGACTGAAATCAGCCTAGAGCTTCATTCATATTAATTAGATGATCTTCCAACACATGCTGCTTATATACGGAGAGCCTCCAATTAAAACAATTAACAATTGTCTGTTTGCCTTGCAATGTCACACAGTGCAAAGGTGCAGGAGAAGTCTGGGGAGAGTATGAGAGGAGCAAGGGGTGAGGGGAAATCTTACTAATTGTAGACCCATAGAAAACAGAAAATAAACTTGCCTTCCAGCTGCTCTTTAAATAAAATTTTAGGAAAATCTTAACAGAATTAGAAAATCTGATACCTGCGTGGTCCAAGATTGCTGATTTTCCTGAGGTACAAGAACAACTGTTAGGTTTCAATAATATAAAATGAGGGTTTAAGTGGTCATTTAATATAGATAAGCCTAAAAATAAAGAGTAATTTCTTCCCCTCAAAGATTTAGTTTATTTTGGAGCTTGGTGAATTTACTGAAATAGGACTACAACACATGACAAATCATGTGATTACAAACTCTGAAATATTTTGATGTGTTAAAGTGCAATCTAAACATATGCATAGTTTATTGTAATACTTATGTAGATTTTTCCATTAGATTTGCAAAAGGAGTGTTCAGGAAAAATGGAAGGCATTTCCTGGCTTGTGAAAGAATCTTCATGGGACTTAAAACATAAACTTTGCTCTTTAAGATGGGTTGCAAAGTTTGTGACAGGTTGTTTGGTTTCTCTGGGTATTGAATTATTACTATTATGGCAGCAGAAGTTTAATTTGTGACAGGAGTTTCTCTAGCTGCCATGATGATGGTGTTATCAATGCTGCCGGGAGTGAGCAGGTCTGACATTAGTTGGTTTGTAATGTTAAACTGATACCAGCACTGCCAAATTGCGATTCCATGCTCCAGATAATGTTTTCTGTTAGTGTTTCCGCCAAAGCAATTTGATAAGAGTGCAGTGCTTTCTAAAATTATATAAAGTTACTAAAATTAACCAGGGAGCTGTTTGCTGGGTGCTAAAGACCATTTTACCAGCTTAACAAATTTTGGAGAAACTAGACATGGGTGTACTATTCCCCATGATGGGTGCATTAGCAATATTCATACAATATAGAGATAGACTTTTTGGCGAACTGAGTCAGGACTGACTATCCAACACTAATACTCTCATCAATTCACCAAAATCCCACCATTCATCTACATGTAGCAGCAATTTACAGTGGGAGCAGCCTACCTACATGTGATGCACCCAAAAGGAAGCTGCACCGCTGTATACATGTGCATGGTTGAATGATAATTAAACTCGAACTTGGAAGTAACTGTTTGAGTCTAGTGCTTCTGGAGTGGATGCTGCATAGCTACTTCTCTGATGGGAATGGGACAAATAGTCCATGAGCATGGTGGGTGGGATCCTTCATGATATTGCTGATCTTTTTATGGCATCTTTAGGTGTATGACAGGGAGGCTAGTCCCAGTGATGCATTGGGCAGTTTTAACTATCTGTTGTAGTCCCTCCATTCCAGTGCAGTGCAGTTCCATACCACACAGTGATGCAGCATGTTGAGATTCTCTCCACTGCATCTCTGTAGAAGGTCGTGAGTACCTTTAGAGTCTGGACCATAGATCAGCTCTCTTCAGACTTCTTTGGGAAGTAGAACCATTGGTGAGCTTTCTGAACTGTAGAAGATATGTTCTGAGACCATAAGAGGTCGGGCGAGATGTGCATTCCCAGGAGTTTGAAGCTGCTCGCAGTTTCCATTAGTGTACTGCCGGTGTATCTTATTTTCCTTATGTAACAGGATGATAGTCTTCTTAAAGTTGCTGTGAACCACACTAAGAACCTAATACCTTCCCAACAGCATGAAAGAACCTGCCAGCAGGAATATTGAACTTGTTCTTATGCAACCTGTCCTCCTCTACATGCCCTACCTACCCTGGAAACATTTCCAGTGATCTAAAAATTAAAACCCTCACTCCTGTATTTCCCATTAGATATGTTTTTTCCTATATCAGAGCCAAGCTTTTGTCACTAATATATTTATGTAACTTGTTGTTTTCTGGCAGCGGTACAGAGCGGGCAGAGCAAATTGCTATATGTTACAATAAAAATAAATAAGTAGTGAGATAGTGTCTATTGGTTGTTCAGAAATCTGATGGCAGAAAGGAGGATGTTGTCCCTAAAACATAGAGTGGACCTTTAGGCTCTTGTTCCTCCACCCTGATGGTAGTAATGAAAGAGGACGTGTCGTAGATGGTGAGGTTCCTTAATGATAGATGCCGACTTCTTGAAACACCATTAGTGATGGAGAGGCTTCATAAATAATCCATTGATTACAACCTTAGAAGTCCTGATAACTCCATAAATTCATAGGGGAGGATCTCACCCTTTTTTTTGCTAACCCATGTCATTGATTCTGACGTGTATTCTGACCACTGGCTTTTCAGCTTCTTACTTCAGAATGTCCTGTGGATGCTCTGAGACATCACTAATGCTGGCACCAAGGAGGCAGCATGCTGTTCAACTGGTCATATTTAGTCATGGTGTTCTAAAATCATCCTGAATCACAGCCATAGAAACTGTGATGCGTCTGCACTTTAAGTGAAATATGCATATTCAGACTCCTCTAACTTCTCCTTGATGTTAGTAATGAGAAGAGGGCATGTCTTGGATGGTGATGGTCCTTCATTATGGGTACTGCCTTTTAAATATGTACTAAATAGTGGGGAGGGTTGTGCCATAATGGGGTTGGTTGAGTTTACAAGGCTCTGCAGGTTTTTCCGATCCCATGTATTGGTGCCGCCTCTATGCCGGACAATAATGCAACCAGAATACTCTCCACAGTACATCTGTAGGATTTTCCTAGTCTTTGGTGACATGCCAAGTCTCCTCAGTCCCAGGATGAAATACAGCTATTGGTGCGCCTACTTCATAATTGCATCAATATATCCACCCAGGATAGATCATCAGAGATGTTGACATCCAGGAATTTAAAGCTGCTCATCCTTTCCAATGCTGACCCCTCAGTGAGAACTGCTGTGTATTCTCATGACCTCTACATCCTGAAGTCCACATTCAATTCCTTGCCTCACTGATATTAAACACAAGGTTGTTTTCGTGACGCCATTCAACCAGCCAATTTACCTCACTTCTGTATGCCTTCTTGTCACCATATGAGATTCTGTCAACAACAGCTGTGTCATTGGCAAATTTATAGATGGCATTTGAGCAATGCCTAGCCACACTGTCCTGAGTGTAGAGAGAACAGCTCAGTGCTCTGATCACATTGTTGAAGTGTGCCTGTATTGATCGTCAGCAAGCAGGAGATGTTACTTCCTATCTACACTCACTGTGGTCTCCCAATGAGGAAGTCAAGGATCCAGTTGTAGATGGAGGTAAGATGCCCAGAATTGAAATTTATTGATTAGAACAGAGGAGATAATGATTTTGAATGCTGAGCTGTATTCAATAAGCACCACCCTAATGTAATTATTACTGTTGTTCAAATGGTTTAAGGCCAAGTGGAGAGTCAATAAGATTGTATCCACTGTATGTTCTTTGTGGTGGTTGGCAAATTGCAGCAGGTCCAAGTCCTTGGTCAGAAGGGAATTAATTCTAGTCACGAACATAGTCTCAAAGCACTTCATCATAGTAGATGTGTGTGTCACTGGGTGATTTTCGTTGAAGCAGCTCACCCTGCTTTTCTTGGCTGTTGGTATGATTGGTACCCTCCTGAAGCAGGTGGGAAACTCTGACTGCAGCAGTGAAGTGAGAGGTTGAAGGTGCCCTTGAATAGTCCAGCCCGCTGGATGGCATGGATTTTTCAGTGCCCTGTCTGGTACACGATTGAGATATGAGGATTCACCTTCAGGTGTAATTTTAATCTTGTAGTAAGTAATGGCCTGCAAACCCTGCCATAGCTGATGTGCATCCGATTTAGTCTCTCACTTCACTCAGAATTGCTTTATTGCTCTTAAGATAGATTTCTGTAGATCATACCTGGACTTCTTTTAAAGTTCCGGATCTCTGCTCTTGAGGGTCACAGATCTAGCCTTCAGCAGATTGCGAATCTCCTGGTTCGTCCACAGTTTCTGCATTGGGTATGTCTAGTACATTCTCAAAGGTATGCACTCATTCACACAGGTTTTGATAAAGTTGGTGACAACTTTGGCATATCCATTCAGATCTGAAGATGAATCTCTGAATATGGTCCAGTGTATGATTCAAAGCAGTCCTGCAAGCACTTCTCTGCCTCCTTTAATGATTACTTCATGATCCTCAGTCTCAGGCTGTGGATGCACCTACAATATTCGTGTGGACCAGTCCTTGTAGTTGGCCTCCCTCAACCCTGTATCTGGAATCAGGCCTTAGACACTCTTGCTCGTTCGGATTGCATCAATAATGTGTTGAACATTAGCATTTTCCTTACCTCAGCAACCAAAAAATCCAAGGAAAGCATCATAGACACAGTGTTTTTACGTTATACCCCAACTTGACATTCAAGAAAGAGTACAGTCATCAGTCTTTGTGATGTGCCAGTCATAGCTGAAAGCTGGTTGTGTGGGTAAACTACAGAAGTGCATTTTGGATTTATTGTTAAATGTGTTGGAGTAGATTAAATTTAGATTCTTAGAGACTGTTAGTGGGTGAGTTATGTGTATGAAGTAGATGAGGCAGTATTCAAAGTTAAATCTGCATTTGTTGTAATGTGACATTTAACAAGGTATTAATTGACAATCACTCATAATAGCATCAATCTTGTTGCATTGCATCCAAGTCCTCTATTTCTGACCCTTGGAGATGGCTAAGGTTATGATTTCACACTGTTCTTGAATGCAAATGAAGGACATCCAGTCATTCTCAGAAACAGGTATTTACTTTCGCCTTCTCAACATCCCTCAGGTGTTGGAAAATCTGGAAACTGGGGTGCTCCTCTGGAATGCATCCCAAGGCAGAATAAGTTTCGAGGAACCTGCTGCAACTACTTAAACTAAATAGGCTGCACTTTAATATGGTAGTCTACTAATAACTGCTACCAGCCATGAACAAAATTAGGACCCATATTGGAGGAAAGATCCTGGGAAGAGTGAGGATGGTGTGGGTAAACCTGCTCCGTACTCACTGTTCCCAGTATAGTAATTGCATAAATGAACAGGCAGTAAGAAATTGGTGAGCTGCCTCTGGGGGAATCTGCAGGTAGTAATTATGCTTTGCAATCTCTCTGCTATGTTTTGGGTCTTAATCTCACTTAACTCTCATTGAGACCATGATACAGATCAAAATATTAAGACAAATGATGTATGTTTGAATTTCTGGGCTTCTTGTTATCTCTCTTCCTTTTAAACCTTTCAACATGTCTTTCCTTTCTTGTTCTTTTCCCAAAAATTCAAATGCTGGATCTATTTCACTGCTCGTCCCAGTGAATTCCACATCCTCTTCCTTCAATAAAGGCATCTCTCGAGTTTTCTATTCAATGTATGGTGATCTTCTAAAATTTATTACCTTCCAATTTGAACTCCCACACAATTTTTCATGTTTATTTTTAAATGATGTCATGAGTCTTGATGTCATCTGTCTGCATGCAGTTGGTTCAAGCGATTTAGGAGGAATTAGGGAGCTGGATGATCTAGTTTTATACTTGCAGAAAATGAGCTACCTCATTAGGACCAAAGGAGGAAAAAAACCGGGTAGCTTTATGCTGAGGTAGTCCTGAGCTTAGAAGTGTATACTTTAATGGTCGGTGTTACTAATGACATGTGTTACATATTTCAAGATATTTCTCTTTGGAAAGCTATGAGTGCATTGATTTTATTCCAAGATGAATACCAGACATTTGTGTTGCTGACATCAATTCACAGCCTTTAAATGGAAAAGGAAACAACAGTTTAAAAGGGAGCACAATCGCGAGGAATCATTTAAATTTTTATGAAGACTGGTGATGTACATCAGTACCACATTTTGAATATTTTTTGCAATTTAATTTGATCTAGAGATGTAAAACATTACTATTATTTTGTCATCTATGTTAGTGCATGAAAAAATAAATTCAGGTATTTACATTTTTCTTTGTACATAAAGAAATTTTGAATTCAGGAAGACCTAGAGTTCAATGAATGCTATTCATTTTATCCAAATAATTTTGAATATGCACATTGAGATATGTGGTGATTTTATGTTCATTGCTAATCCAGATTACCTAATTAGCAATAACATTACCTAAATATTTCATGATTAGATTTTTACATGCTAATAAAGCAAATAATGTTTGCACTGTATTCCAATTTAAATTTCAAGTACACTGATCTCACTTATTTAACAGTTGCTTGGTGTCCTCTGTCCAATAGAAATCTTGACTTTATCCTTTTCAGATAGTTTATTTGGAATGAAAAATTGTAACTTTTGGTGTTACTTGGATGTATATTAGAAGTATGTTATCGATCTTTGTTTTCAAGAAAAAGACAAACCAAGCTATGAAAATTTTCTTTTCTAATTACTCTCTTTGATTCTCTGGATACCAGATCAGTTACTTGTCTCATAAATAACCATATTTATGTCTGAGATTAGACAGAGATTAATAAGGATTTTTAACTGTGCCATCCTTGTTTAGTTCCAAGAGAATCTTATTGTGTGTAATCACAGATCTCATTCCAGAGGCACAACACATAAACTACATGTAATCTTAGTGTCAATAATGTCAAGGGAATAAAGTGCTGAGGTAACTTAAATAAGACTTGTGATCCAACTACCCTTGCTTCCTGAGATGAGCTTCCTTGAAGTTGCTATGAGTTTGTGAGTGATTTTGATGCTGAGGTTTGAGCAGTCAAGCTGTCATTTCTGACCCAGAAAGACAACCGACAAAAGCAGTGTGGTGTACAGCACCTGTGGAAGCTGCACCAAGAATTATGTCAGCCAGACAGGATGAAACTCTTCACTCATTTACAGGAACACAAACTGGCAGAATGGAAACATGATCCACCGTCACTGATCTTGTTGCATGAAGACTGAGAAGGACACCACCGTGGAAGTTCTGTTGCAGGCAAACACGAAGCAGACGTGAGAATTTTTAGGAGCGTAGTTCTCGTCTGATAACTCCATAAACACACACATCAAAATAGATGCCATTGACAAACCCTAAGAGACAAAGAAACATGAGCAAATTGAATTCAAAGGTCAGCTGAAGGGCTAGCCAAACAGGTCCAAGGCAAGCCAACGGGGGCCTATATAAATGTGAGCACTCCCAGAGAGAAGTATCAACAACTATGCACTGAGGATGTTACCTTGACTCATGATGAAATGTCTCCAAGCTAATTGTAAAACTCAGCAAACACTGTGACATCAAAATCGTGTAACATTTTCAAGCTTCAAAAGTGTGTGATGAGTCTGCATTTGTCATCAAAATTTAACATGAATTCAAAAAGGATGTGTATGACGAACTTCTGATTTTCAGTTTTGGTTTGCATAATATATTTTGTGCCCATCAAAGTGAGGGATGTGAAATGTGAACCGGGACAGGATGAGATGTATCCCAGGCTACTGTGGGAGGCAAGAGATGAGATTGCTGAGCCTCTGTCAATGATCTTTGCATCATCAATGGGGATGGGAGAAGTTCCGGAGGACTGGAGGGTTGCAGATGTTGTTCCATTATTCAACAGAGGGAGTGGAGATAGCCCAGGAAATTATAGACTAGTGAGTCTTACTTCAGTGGTTGTTAAGTTGATGGAGAAGATCCTGAGAGGCAGGATTTATGAACATTTGGAGAGGCATAACATGATTAGAAATAGTCAGCATGGCTTTGTGAAAGGCAGATTGCGAGCCTGATTGAATTTTTTGAGGATGTGACTAAACACATTGATGAAAGTAGAGCAGTAGATGTAGTGTATATGGATATCAGCAAGGTATTTGACAAGGTACCCCATGCAAGGCTTGTTGAGAAAGTAAGGAGGCATAGGATCCAAGGGGACATTGCTTTTTGGATCCACAACTGGCTTGCCCACAGAAGGCAAAGGGTGGTTGTAGACGAGTCATATTCTACATGGAGGTCGGTCACCAGTGGTGTGCCTCAGGGATCTGTTCTGGGACCCTTGCTCTCATGATTTTTATAAATAACCTGGATGAAGAAATGGAGGGAGAGGTTAGTAAGTTTGCTGGTGACACAAAGGTTGGAGGTGTGTGGTTCGTGTGGAGGGCTGTCGGAGGTTACAGCAGGACATTAATAGGGTGCAAAACTGGGCTGAGAAGTGGCAGATGGAGTTCAACCCAAATAAGTGTGAAGTGGTTCATTTTGGTAGGTCAAATATGATGACAGAATATAGTATTAATGGTAAGACTCTTGGGAGTGTGGAGAATCAGAGGGATCTTGGGGTCCGAGTCCATAGGACACTCAAGGCTGCTGCGCAGGTTAACTCTGTGGTTAAGAAGGTATACGGTGCATTGGCCTTCATCAATCATGGGATTGAGTTCAGGAGCCGAGAAGTAATGTTACAGCTATATAGGACCCTGGTCAGAACCCACTTGAAGCACTCTCAGTTCTGATTGCCTCACTATAGGAAGGATGTGGAAACCATAGAAAGGATGCAGGGGAGATTTACGAGGATGTTGCCTGGATTGGGGAGCATGCTTTATGAGAATAGGTTGAGTGAACTTGGCCTTTTCTCCTTGGAGTGACAGAGGATGAGAGGTGACCTGATAGAGGTGTTTAAGATGATGAGAGGCATTGACTGTGTGGATAGTCAGAGGCTTTTCCCCAGGGCTGAAATGGCTAGCATGGGAGGGTGCAGTTTTAAGGTGCTTGGAAGAAGGTACAGAGGAGATGTCAGGGGTAAGTTTTTTTTGCACAGAGTGGTGAGTGTGTGGAATGGGCTGCCAACGATGGTGGTGGAGGCGGATACAATAGGGTCTTTTAAGAGACTCCTGGATGGGTACGTGGAGTTCAGAAACATAGAGGGCTATGGGTAACCGTAGGTAATTTCTAAGGTAGGGACATGTTTGGCACAGCATTGTTGACCGAAGGGCCTGTATTGAGCTGTAGGCTTTCTATGTTTCTATGTGAAAATAGAGCTCTTTTCATAATTGAATGTGCATTAACAGCATACAAGAATCAGAGTGAAGCTCTGCTTCTATCATTCTCCATCTCAACTGAATGAAATTCCCAATATGCTGATTGAAGATGGGGAATGTTCATGAAGGACGCTGTAGATAGTTTGCAGAATGTATGATGCAGTTCTGGACATAGAGGCTGAATATAGTGCAGTATGCGATTCAGTTTAGCAGCAGTCTGCAAAGTCATTATTTTCCCCTGTAGGTAGGAGAAGGTGTTTCAGGAATCTTCAGTCATCTGTTGAAGGCTAACTTGCTGGACTTTGGTGATATCCTACAAACCTGATTAAAAACAAGCTCAGTGTTGAATGGATTTATTCTGAATATTCTAATCTGGCAGAATCTATTTGTGTAGCAGTAGAAGTTCAAACATCACTGCTGTACTGCTTTTGATGGGACAACTGCGAAGACTAAATTGTCCACCAATAACATGTTGGAGAGGATGATTTGAGCAATGTAAAATTATTTTATTCAGTTTCTGCTAGATTTGCATGCTCCTTTGGATTCGGCACACACACTCAGACAGACTTCCCGGTACACCAAGTATTTCATTATGTAAACCCTATGTGCTTTCTTCTGTAGCATGCCCTTGAAATCTTCTTTTGAGTTTTTTTTTGTCAGAGAATATATGTGTAGCCTTTCCTTTTGGCACTCTTACTCCTGTCCTGATCACAGTTCATGTGCTATATTTTTGTCTGAGCCTTTAGTTTACCTAAGTTAATGGGCTTGTTCATCAAATCAAATGATAGTGTGTCTTAATTATCACTTCCTTTGTGTTGTTTCTTCACTGCCTGGTCAGGTTGAACTTAATTATTTGGAAGATGAAAGACACAAGGCCAGTTGTCATGAGATGAAGGAGAAAAAGGTGGTGGTTAGATTAATTGCAGGTTGTAAGAAAGGAAGGTTATGAAGGAAAACATTTATGAAATACTATTAGCTTCAGTTTATTCAGCCTTGCTCTGCTTGCTATGGGTTTGTCAGTGTTATTTCCTATATTGTCATCTTTGTATTTTCTCTGGCAATGAGCTCATGCTTCAGCACCGGCTTTCCTCTGGCTGCTGCTGCTGTTCCCCAGTGTCTCACACTTTCTCCTGCAAAACAGCTGTGTTCAGAATTGCCATGTGATTTTGTAAAGTGATGCAGCAATCATAATTGAATTTCTGAAGGGGCTTTGGACTTGCAACTCTTTAAACTGTGTAAATGCTTGGTAAGGACACTGATTGAAGAAAGTTCTTTGTATGTAAGTGATAGGAGTGTGAATAATTGTGCAGTGGCATTATGTAGCACTTGAGGATGCATTCACTAGCCTTCACCATTCCTTCAAAGTTATTAAACTTACACTACAATCAGGCCCTTGGGGATTAACAGCTTGTAAGGCTGTATTCTCCTACTATCACTTGAGCTGTGAGTAACATTTTCAATAACGTTCTAAAAAGAAGTATTAAGCTTGCCATTCAGTGTACATTCAAATGAATGAACTCAAAGTTCCTGAGCTAGCTCTAACTTGCTGCAGGTTCTGTGGGTGGACTCTTCACCCTAAATGATGAATCTAGCAATGGAACACTGGTTGGGAAATCACTGGTGTAGCTCAGCAGACAGTCCTAGGACCTTGATGTTCATGTGGGAATACCAAACCAGCTGACACTTCCAAGGTTAATTGGTGGCAAATAGCTGCATAATGTGCTGTAGTTTCTCAGCAACTTCAAGCTCATGATATGATTTTGTATGGAGACTCCCTTTTATGGAATTTAACACAATACTTCAATGAAACACTGAGCTTCTACTGTTTCTGGCTGCTAATAAGACAATATCCCCCTGGATCTCTGCAAAGTCTTCTGTTGGTTAGTTTTTAATCACCATCTCAGGGCTAGGTGCAGTACTTCTCTGATCTATTGTGCACAATGTCTCATCTTCCAGAACTCTGCAGGACAAACAAAGAGCATTACAATTTTGATTTACTTTTGTGAAAGGGGTTCTTCAGTATTGCCGACAGCCTGGACCCTAGGAAAATAGTATTGTTTCTACAGGGTTTGCTTGCCTTTTCAAATAATGGTGAACTGGTGCAGAGTATAGTCACTGTGATGTTATGCATGGGCATATTAGTTTCTTTTCATGGTTTGACTGAAAATACTCTTTTTTTTCATAATGAAGGTTATTAAGTCCTTGAGATCTCTAGATGCATCATTAATGAACATCCACACCTCTAGAAAGCCAATCACATGGTAAAAGTATTGTACAAGTGGTTGTTTTTGGCATCTGATGAAGAAAAATAAAAGACTGTTCTCTTTGTCTTTGTGACTTACTCTATAATGCACTGACTAATATAGCAAATCTCACTAATGATTGATTGAAAGAATAATTTGTAAATATTCATATATGTGACTAGTAATCACAGCAATGGATAGCCCTGGCCATACGTCTGACCTTTTCTGGAGTTTAGTTTTGAGCAGATGGCATAATTCTGTTGACAGCCTGATTCATGAATAATTGATGGTGGAAGACAGCTGCCAATTGCTTAGTTTCTGACTGGGATGTCAGTACTTTGGCAGCATATGCAATGTATGTCTGACTGCCTACAGTGAATTAATACTGTTTTTGCATTATATATCATTTTATGCAAATGTAATATTTCAGTGGATGCAGAAAAAAAAGCTTACTAGGGTGCCCATTATAGCTACTAAGTCTGAAGTCTCAGTGTATCACAATTGAGTTGAAGATAAATGTAAATAAAATAGTCCTTGTTACTTCATTTGAAACTACTTTTTCTTCTCTCCCTAAGCAAGAGGCAGATTTTGCCTACCTGTTCTGTTGCTAATAAGGCAGAGGAGACAGTTACATTTCTTCAATACATTTTAAACAATTATCTTATTTTCTGTAATTTTCCTTCAAATCTTTAGGAAAGACTTTTTTATTCTAGTGCTGTGGAAGATAACTTAAAATGAAGTTGTTGAATAAACATCCTTAAAGCCTTTATTAATTCTGCAGTTAAAAGAACCCAGGAGCTTATCTGCCAACATTCCAGGATCTTCCTGCTGGCTGTAATTGTGCACTGCTCTTTTGCAAAGGAGTGCAAGTGAAAACTTACTTTGTATGTCCATAACTGCCTCTGGCAATCATAGTACTGAAGTATTCAAGGCCCCAAACTGCTTTCAGTCATGAAAAGAATGTCAATCATTACTCTCCACTTCTTGCCACATGCAGTTTTAGTTCTATTTTCTCACTTTTCCTTAAATCCCAAATGCTACTTTTCCTACCAGTTTTCCATTTCATTGGAGACTTATTCCATTATATCAATTGTAACCCTCAGCCACCCTTCTCATTAGCTGGCCTTAAGAATATAGTGCCGACTGCTTTTGATATCTGCATTTCAAAATGATAATTTATACTGTTCGTGTAGAATTTATCACAGTAATTATTCAGCAACTTATTTAAGATTATTAATGTAATTAATGTTAATGTACAGGAATTTTTGGAAACCCATTTGCTAGGTTGCTTTCTTGAGGTTAACACCAGAAATGGATCAAACTCAGCAACGTAGCAACTTTAAGTTCACAATCACTGAAAGTTTATTCCTTTGTAGTACATAAAGCTTCAGTATAGTTTGGCAGAAAAGTTTGGGTTATTAAATATTTCTAATGTTTAGAGATGCAGCACAGAATAGGCCCTTCCAGCTGTGCCACCCCTGACAACCTCTGATTTAACCCTAACATAATCACAGGACAGCTTACAACGACCAATTAACTTACTACCAGCATGTCTTTGGACTGTGAGAGGAAACTGGAGCACCCAAAGAAAACCCACAGCTTCCACAGGGAGGGAATATGGACTCCTTACGGAGGATGCCAGGATTGAACTCTGAACTCTTGATGCCCTGGGCTGTAATAGCGTCACACTAACCACTGTATTACCCTGGCATTCCACGGTAGTCTGTTGTTTAATCATGTCTTGTTGCTGAAACATCAATTGATCTAAACACATTTTAGAAGCTGTACAACTCATGTATGTAATCAACTGTTTCAGTTGACAAGATTGAAACTGAAAGGGAATTGATGGATTGCATGATGAAAGCAGAGAAAAAAATCAGCTGGCATCCATTTACAAAGTGCACTCGAGAGTTATGATTGCTTATGAAAGAGATATTTCTTTGTGGACAAACAAGTGCAAAAGCAAATACATACATATGTTAACAATGAAACACTTTGTATTAATGATCTATAATGACAGTAAAGGATGCAGTATTAGGATCACTGTTACAATTTATAGCTTGCCAACAGACACAGATGACCGATGGCTGACCTCACATCTGGATAGATTTTTAAGAATTGCAGTTAGTAACTGCCAGAGTAAATTATTTTTAAGTAATTTGAATGGCTGATCTGCAGGCTGATATTTGCACACAAACACCTGCACACACTGGGCCCTTTTATAGTCTACTGTAATTTTTCAAACATTTTGATAAGAATAGATTAGTGGTCCTCAACCTCCAGGCCGCAGAGCATGTGCTACCAGGCCGCAAGGAAATGATATGAGTCAGCTGTTGAACTTGAACATAGGGTTGCCAACTGTCCCGTATTTGCTGAGACATCCCGTATATTGGACTAAATTAGTTTGTCCCATATTTTCCCCGCTAAGGTAGAGTGTTCCTATGAAACCTTTCATGCCAAAATGGCGTGAAGCAAAGAAGCAATTACCATTAATTTATATGGGAAAAATTTTTGAGCATTCCCAGACCCAAAAAATAACCTAACAAATCATACCAAATAACATGTAAAGTGGAAAATAAATAACAGTAGCATATAGTAAAAGCAGGAATGATATGATAAATGCACAGCCTATATAAAGTAGAAATAATGTATGTACAGTGTAGTCAGGAAGATGAAGGCAAAACCAATTTGTGGGGAAAAAATCGGCATGTACGTGCATGCACACATCACATGAGCACGTCACGCACGCGCACACAGGTGCCCGCGCAAGGCTTCATGGTTATGGTAGTCTCCGTTGGGGTAAAGTGTCCCGGGATTTGCCTGCTACTATTGTCCCTTTTTTGGGAGTGAGAAAGTTAGCAGCCCTAACTGTAAAAGACATGTTGAGCTGAGTTCAACCCTACTTGAACATCACCCCGCCCACCCCGGTCAGCCGGTCCGCAAGAATATTGCCAATATTAAACTGGTCCACTGTGCAAAAAAGGTTGGGGACCCCTGGAATAAATGATGTGACTGTTTTTGGAATCTGGTGCAAAAAGATAACAGCTGGAAGAATTCAACAGTTCAAGCAGCATCTGTGAAAGCAAAAAGATACCTTGTTGAGATCCTTCTATAGACATTTACATGCAAGACATGACTCCTTGCCTATGGTTCTTGTGTACTCTGGGAATTCCAGAAATGAAGGCATATTGTCTAGAAATAATAGTGTTGGCTGATGAATTCTTCAGTGGCCAGTTTACAAGATAATTTATCTTGCTTTTATTTTGCTTGATCACAGACTATCTAATTGAATTGAGGTCTCTCTTCAGACAAATTCAAATAGCAGCCCAAAAAATGAAACATGGAAAAGACAAAGAACAAAAAATAATCAAAGCCAAGGAAAATATTCTTCAAATTGCTTTAAAATGCACCATTTTGGGAATGGTGGTTATGTTGAAAAAAGTGACCTTAAATTAAATGGTGAACCACTTTTTGACTAAAGCTTTATAAATTAGTTACAGTATTGTTTGTTGACTGTTTTTCTTGAACACCTCATATGGCTGATGAAGTTGCCTGCAGCCTTGCTGATATAATGTTTTTTTTATTGGATATAATCCATCGCAACATTATAAACTATTGTCTCATTGGCAGACTGAAGTCTGTTGTTTACCTGTGCTAAGCAAGTGAAACACTGTTAAATATATTTTTATGATCCATTATTTGACTCTTAAGATATTGGAGTTTCAGAGTGTGGGTTGTGCTTATCAGAGTCACTTATCTCAATAAATTTCCTTAAGTGTTCAGCCATTTTTATGATACTATCAGACATGTGCAACTGGAGATGTTGGAATATGGAACCACAAGTAAATTGTAGGAAGAGAGTGCGCAGAGCAACATCCATGGAAACAAAGGGATGATTAATAATTTGGGTTATTTAATTTTAAATCAAAACTTTTGGCAATAAATTGTAGTAAAGATAGCTTAATTAAACATCTGCAGTCTTCAGTGAAAAGCAGTAGGGTTTCCTCATAGCATACAAGATGGCATGGAGCACAATTGGTCTCTTAGAAATCCATTTCAACAATGATTCTTTTCTTTCAAAATTCTTTTTGAGAAGGTGTAAGCATTAGAAGCTAATTGGGTGTACTCCTAGAGCGAAGACTGGACAACAATGTACATTAAACTGGTATCCATTATATACAGTGCAGTCAGTACATAATCTATATTTTGCCTGCTTCGCTAACATAATTGTTGAATTTAACCAGCTCAAAGTGCTTTGATTGTCTTGTTAATTCAGTAGGAGCTGACTTTCTGGTGTGACGAACTCCAACTGAAGTTAGGCTGCATATCCTACAACAGGGTAGATATATGGAAGCTGTAAGTGCTTTCTGTAACTTAAACAGTCTTTCAGAAATAGCATAATTGTAAAGCATATGAGATCTAGGGTTTTGCAGTGTTGTATTGAAGGGAGTGGAAAATGCTGGAAATGCTCACCAGGTCAAACATCATCTTCACAGAGAGAAATGGAGTTAACATTTCATGTTGATGATTTTTTTAAGAATACTTTGGTGTTTTTCCTTTATTAATGGTCATTGTTCTGAAATGTTTAACTGTACATCTCTCTGCAGAGATCCTGCCTGACCCAACTGAATGTTTCTAGCATTCTGTTTTTCTTTCGGATTGCAGCACTGAAAGCCAACTAGGGAGTAGAGAGGAGCAGTAATATCCAGTTTCTGCAGGGCGCTAGGAGCCCCTCGATGCACACACCCAAATCGTAGTTGGAGAAATATCTACCCGTGGTCACAGCCAAGAGTGAAACCTTGAGAGCCTCTGCACAGATTTCGATTTATCCTTAAGAGTGAATAGAGTTGTAAATACACCTTCACATAATATACCTCAATTACAAAATGAGCCTCATACCCAGCTTAATTCACCTCACCATCAGAACTCACCAACTGATAACTTCTATCAGTCTGTACCCAGATCTAACACTAATATTCCCCACCACACCCTCTTGTGCTTGGCACAGCTGCACCACTAATTTCACCTTGACCACTTAGAAGAAGAATGAGCGTATTAGCTTTATTTGTCACAAGGACATTGAGACATAGTGAAATGTGTTGTTGGTGAGGACAGTCTGAGGATTGCAGTGCTCCTGGCACCAGCAAAGCATGCCCACAACCTACCAACCCTTACTAACTCGTATGGCTTTGAAACATTGGCGGAAACCCACACAGTCACAGGCAGGCCGCACAAACTGCTTGCGAGAGATTGAGTCCTGGTCACTGGTGCTGTAAAGCGTTGCACTAGCTGCTGCACTGCCAGGCTACACTCGCTTAAGACAAGATGGTTTTCAGATGCACTTAGAGCTCAGCTTATTTAAAAACTTTCCAGTTACTAGGAGCCATATGCAAAGTGTGATCCAAAAGGACAAAACTTTAGAGGATTTATTTAAGTAAATCAGCAATATTTTCCTTTTTTTTAGGATACTTTATACTGCCATTCTTTTTTTCTGCAATCAAACAGGTTTTAATTGCATATATTCCTACATCTTTACAAGTACTTCATCTTATTGTAATTTCACTTTATTCTGAACTGGTTCTCTCTGGTCCTGGTGAGCTTTTATTTCTAAAGCTATTGTTGTAACTTACAGTTGTCCATTATATGCCTCCTATATGTCATGCCATAATAGTTTTATAGTAAGACCCGCTGAAAAAAATGACAAGTTATTGGTATTCATTCTGTAAGCAACAAACAACCTGCTGGCACTCATCAAGGGTGGGGCAGCATCTGGGAGTGGGGGTGGGAAAAGCAGGAGGAAGGAACTGTTAATATTTCAGGTCAGTCCTGAAGCAGGGTTTTGACCTGAAATGTTGATACTTCCTTCACCCCACCACACCCCTTCTCAAAAGATGCTGCTCAACCAGATGAGTTCCTCCTGCAGATTGTGTGCTGCTCTTTGACTTTGAAACTGGTAAGGGCAAAGTTGGGAATTGAGCCGGAAAGTATTTCTAACAAGTGTAGTCTTCTGCACTGTAATGCAAAAATGTGATATTTTATGTGTTGCATGGAATATTAATAATGTATAAAAGCTACGTGGTTTCTAACAGGATTTTTGTATTTGCACAATTTGTTTTCTTTCACACATTGGTTCTATCTGTGTGTGCAGCTTTTCAATGATCGTATTGTATTTCTTTGTTCTATTGTGAATACCTGCAAGAAAATGAATCCTGGGGTAGTATATGGTAGCATATCCCACCATAATAAATTTACGTTGAACTTTCAACTTTGTGGTAAGTATGCAACATCTTAACTCCAATAGCACAGAGCATTTGTCTTTCTTTAAAAATTCTTGTATTCAAATTGGTTCCCATAAATACCCAACAGGAATCACAGGTTGCTGATCAGATTTTTTGAAGAATGGTTTTTTCTCTTGGATACAAGTAACTGGCATTTTGGTTTTTTTCTGAGAATTCCACAAGTTATATGCACAAAACTAGAGAGTTAGGTTTTTGTTTGAAATTGTGAATGTCACTTTCTTGAGGGTATGTGAAAGATTTTGACAAGTAATTATGTTAACAAGTGAAAAGATTTGAATGTAATAAATTGTTCAGCTTTCAAATGGCCAGACAACCAGAGAGTAATTGGCATTGCTATGACAATGATAATGTTTTAAGGTGACCTGTAGTGATGTTATTTATACAAATAGAACCAGAAAAAAATTGAAGAAATGTAAGGTTGTATATCCTTTTTTAAAAAAATCACCCACCGAAGTAGTCAAATATAATTTGTAAGATAGAAAACGGAGTCTTGATAATAATGACTTCCATTGTTCAAGTGACAGAAGACTATGCAAGCTGATAAATTCAACAAGATAATTTGTCTTCATTTAAATTCAGACTGTTGGTAATAAACTTTGTTTCATGAAAGGGTAGAATAAAGGGATCATAACTATTATATGTGAACAATAGTATTTCATGTCCCAAGAAAATATTGGCTACATAGGCTTAATATAATGACGTGGAAGATGTTTCCAGTCACATTTTGGCCATGACCAGTTCCTCTGAAAGAAACACGTTAGTTTAAATAATTAGCTATAATGATACAGAGTACAAAAAAAAAACAACTTGTTTAATGTAAATCGCATGGAATGGCAAAAAATATCCACTGGTGGTATGCTGTTCTAGTTCACGGAAAAGGGTAGTAGCTGATCATGAGTTTGACTAATTACCATAGAGTAAATGCTGAACTGAATTCCAGTGTTTTACAATAAATGGTGAAAAATTGAGAGGTCAATTGCTTGAAGGAGTTTCATGAGACAAGTAGTAATTGTGATTGAATGGTTCCCACAGAATATGGTTTAACATCAATAAACACAAAATATTTTCTAAAATTAAAATTAAAATTAGATGGTCAACTGTGTATTCTGTTTATGAATTATGGTGCTAACAAGTTGTGTCAAAATTCTCTTTTGATCCTTTCTATTCCCATGTCTACGTTCTTTTGAAAAGAAAATACTTATTTGACTTAAATGACTTGGATAAAAATATATATTGGTGGATTAGTAAATTTGCAGACATTATAAAGTTTGATGCAGCAATGGGGAGAGTCAAGGGCCATCTAAAAATAAAGCAGGATATAGATTACTGATATGCATAGAAAATGGAAGGAGTTAATTCTGAGCATGTGTGAAGTGTTGCACTTTGGGATGCCAAAAGTATGGGGAAAGTGTACAGTTAATACCAGGACCTTTAACAGCAATGAAATGCAGAAGGATATTAAAATGTCAGACCACAGCTCACTGAAAGTGACCACGCATGTAGATAGAATAGTAAAGAAGCACATAGTGTGCTTGCCTTCATTGCCCAGGGTATTAGTTATAAGAGCAAGGAAGTAACACTGCAACTATATAGAACTTTGGTTAGGTCATGCTTAGAGAAAGGTGTGCAGTTCTGGTTGCCCCATAAGAGGAGGGATGTGGAGTCTTTAAAGAAGGTTCAGAAGAGGTTTAAAAGGATGCTGCCTGGATGAGAGGATGTGATCCAGATGGAAAGATTGGACAAACATGGGATTGTTTTCTCTGGAGTTCAGTAGGTCGAGGGGAGACCGGATAAAGTTCTATAAAGTTATGAAATGAATAGATAGGGTAGATGATCAGAATCTTTCTCCCAGGGTATAATTATCAATTATTGAAGACACACATTTAACATGAGTGGAGGAAAGTTTAAAGAGGATGTGCAGGGCATGTTTTTCTTTACAGAGTGGCAGATGTCTGAAACGGGCAAATAGGGGAACTATGAAAGCAGGTATGGTCTTTAAGGAGATTTTTAGATAGACATGTGAAATTTGCAAAGAATAGAGGATATAGATCATGTATAGGGAGAAATATGTAATCATATTTAGTGCAGACATTGTGAGCAAAGACATCCTGCGTTGTCCTGTTCTACATTTATCTGTTTTCTTTTGGAATAGAGGTTATTCTCTGATACTTTTCTACTTGGATTTTTTCATCTGGAAGGATAGAGTCATAGCTCATGGCAGCTCAGAAACAGGCCATTTGGCCCATCCAGTTCATGCCAAACTATTAATATGCCTAGTCCCATTGACCTGTGCCCACTCCATAGCTCTGCAATCCATGTAATTATCCAAATTTCTATGAAATATTGAAATCAGCAACATCCTTTGCACCACTTCTGCTGGCAGAGGATGCTGAGCCTTTAAAGACAGTGGGCAAGATCAAACACCTTAACAATGAGGTTAATGAGCTGAAAGAAGTAGCACCCATGGAATAAATAGTGGAAAGCTTATATTTGTTTTTAAACTAAGGAAACATTAGATGTACAGTAAACAAGAGAAAGATGCTAGAAATCCAAGCAGCACACACAAAGTGCTGCAGGAACTCAGCAGGCCAGGTAGCATCTATGGAAAAGAGTACAGTCGACGTGACTGAGACCCTTCGGCAGAACTGATATACAGTAGTTACTTTAGGTAAAGAATTTAAAGTGTATAATGTATAATGTTACCTGGGTTTATAAACATAGCATACAATTCACAATTTTTTTTTCTTAAGGGTGCAATCTCCTCTAAAACATAAACTTTATTCCGATGTGGATAGTGAAGGAATGTTTTAGAATATTTTCAAGAAGCCAAGTAACTTAGGCCAAGGTCAAAAATCTTAATAATATGTCTCATAAATATATATTCTTTACATGCAAATGCAGGTGAGTTAAACAATAAATCACAAGAGTTTAAAAAAAAATTGATATATTTATACAATGCATTGTTGGGGTCTTAGAGTATGGCTTGTAGTTTCAAAGCCCAATACATGGGAAGCAAAGCCAGAGAGAATATCAAGCATAGATTACGCAATGTTTCCTCCGGAACAGGAAACTGTAGCATACAGAAAAAGTTGAGATACTGAAATACTTTGAGAAAGCAGGAAGAGGTAATAAACTATATTAATATTATTAAGAAATGTATTGAGACTGCTTATATTTGTTTTAAAACGAAGGAAGCAGTAGTTACTTTAGGTAAAACATTTAAAGTGTATAATGTTACCAGGGTTTATAAACATAACTTAGAAATGTAGGATACAATCCACAATTTTTTTCATAAGGAGACTGTTTCTGAATAAGGAGGAACTTATGCGTAAGGATAGTGAAGGATAGAAATGAAGAAAGATCATATTTTTAAAAATGTTAACTTGGTGAGGGAGAGAACATTGGAGATGAGGTAAGGAAAAATTGGATAAATACTTCGTGATGAAGCATAGAATCCTACAAGGAGAAGGCAGTTAGGATGCAAAGGACCAGTAGATAAGTTGGACTAAAGAGATTCTTGAATTTTAAGCTTCTTTCACCCCTCTGATGCTTCCCTCCATTATGCCATGTAAATACTTGCACTTTGAATAGCTTGAGCATATTTGGCCACAGGGTAGTGCAGCAAGGCAGAAGAGTGGTACAGCCTATGCCAAGCTAAGTCCTGGCCTCTGGTATTTGCACGTTTTCCCTGTGGGTACCTCTTTATGTGTTCTGGTTTCCTTCACGTTCCCAAGAATGTGTGAGTTACTAACTTGTTGCTGGTATGTGGGTGAGTAATAGAGTCTGAAGGCAGTTAATGGGGAAATAGGTGAGAATAAAATACGAATAATGTAAATGAATACTTGAAGGCCAATCTGGACGGGGTGAGCTGAAAGGCCATGCTGTATGTTGTACGGCAGTAAGTTGATTCTTTTTGAATATTTGCTATTTTATTTTCCATGCCGTATGTCATTTTCTTGTTATTTGCAGAATACGTGCCTTCTGTGCCTCCTTTGTTCCAGGATGTTTTCCTTCTGAATAAAATATTGTTAGAAGTTCTTGGAATTTAAAATAAAAATTTCTTTTCCATAATTAAAGCCATTCTCTGTTATATAGGCATCCATTAGTCTCGTGAGACCATGGATTTGTGCCTTGGAAGGTTTCCAGGGCGCAGGCCTAGGCAAGGTTGTATGGAAGACCAGCAGTTGCCCATGCTGCAAGTCTCCCCTCTCCACGCCATTGATGTTGTCCAAGGGAAGGGCATTAGAACCCATACAGCTTGGCACCGCTGTCGTCACAGAGCAATGTGTGGTTAAGTGCCTTACTCAAGGACACAACACGCTGCCTCAGCCAAGGCTTGAACTAGCGACCTTCAGATCACTAGACAAAAGCCTTAACCACTTTGCCATGCGCCAACACATTCTCTGTTATAATTATGCACTATATAACTTTTTTTAGTACTTTTGATAGCTTATTAAATCCTTGCAGACTTATTTAATTATTACTGCAGATGTGTTGGATTGACTATTTTCACAAGCACTGCTAACAAATTACGTTTCGATGGCTTGGGCATTACAGGAGAATTTCTTTCTTTAGTTCTAGTAGTGGTTTGTTATCCAGTTATTTTTAGGAAAAAAAATGAAATCCAGCCTATTATTCAATGTATTAACTGTTTTATAGTCAGTGGGCAAACCAAAGGAAAGTTTTGCTCCCAAAGAATGTATTTGTGTTAATCATCCAATCTGCGAAAATCTGTGGCTTGCTATGCATCCAGCTGAATCAATGTAGCAATGAAATTGACTGTACACTCTTCACTTTTCTTTAAATATCTTTCTTGTGAATTGTTCAAGTTGTTTTGATTGCTGAGTGTCGCGTAAGTAATTTGCCCCGGGTGTCATTTTAATATTTTCTCATTTTCCCCTCCCTCTCTAAAATGCAATTGCTTGTGTTGTAGAATGAACATAGCACTTTACTGTTCTACTGCACACGAACAAACCCTTTGGCACTCCATATACGCACTGCCCAATGTGCCAATCACATCTGCCTGCACATGATCCGTGTTCCCGCCTGTGTATGTTTCTGTCTAAACCCTTCTGTAAGCACTGGCAGCTCCCATATACTACACCCAAGTGGCCACAAAGAGAAAGTCCTCTTTTTTTTTATATAAATAAAAGACACATTGAAAATTAAATATACAAATTTTAGTGCTCAGCAAGAATCTACATTTCCTCATAACATCATTTATATGTACTGGGGGAGAAAGATGAATGTGATTGAAAGAGAAAAGGACACTGGTGTTCTTTAGAAAACTCAGCAACAGCCTTTAATATTTCCAACTGTAGCAATACACGCAGCATCTCTGTGCAGCTCTTCTGTTTACAGAAATCCTCTCTTATGTAATAGACAAATCACAATCCAAAAGCCCAATTCATGGAATTACATTTGCTCTGATGGAACTTACGTTGGAGAAAAATATAAAATACAAGTAAAACAGCAAATTTTATCTGTTTATATTATTTTCAGTGAGTGCTCTTGCCACATGCAGGTTTAGTTGGGCAGGTTTAATTTAACTGTGGTAGGTGAATTTTGTTTCCTTGCAGTTTTGTTCTGTGAGTTTTCCATGTTAATTTCCTTTAGAAATCTGAAACAGGGCCAACAAGTTTAAGTGCAAGTTGTAAATCCAAATGCCCGCTAATACTTGTTACCAGTTGCATTATTAAGCTGCCTTACCTTTATTTGTAATGTGCTTAACAGTACACGTCTCCTTTCAAACTGAAGGCTGGGAGGTGTTCAGCCACAACAGACATTTGACTTTAAAAGCAGGTACAGATTTCCAAAGCAAATCTCTACAGTACCCCGCTCCCCAAGAAATAACATCTGCATTATTCACATTGATGTAAATCCTATATGAAAATATCTCCAATGATACTGTGAAGTTCAATGTGAAATAGGGTTTCATAATATGAAAAATCACAATGCAAATGTTTTTCTCGGGGCACAACTGCTTCTCAATGCAGGGGTCATCATAGTATCAAGTTTTCAAAGAAAAAGTAATATCCTTTCTTCCACTACAAATTCTAAAAACACCTACTGAATAAGTTGGTCAAAACATACAGTAGTTATCATTTAAATTTGTTCAATACAAATGATGCATTGAACAAATTATATTCCCCAGTGTAAAGTTAAACTTGGGGCTGCCATCTGACTGCTGCGTGATGTGATTGAGGGAAAATAATCAAGTAGTTGATCAAATATCAAAGAAGGGCTTTAATGAGACATAAGACCATAAGATATAGGAGAAGAAGTAGGCCATTCGGCCCATCGAGTCTCCGCCACCATTCAATCATGGGCTGATCCACTTCTTCCAGTCATCACCATTTCCTTGCCTTCTCCCCATACCTTTTGATGCCCTGGCTAATCAAGAACTTATCTATCTCTGCCTTAAATACATCCAATGACTTGGCCTCCACAGTCACTCATGGCAGCAAACTAAAGTAATTTCTCCGCATCTCTGTTCTAAACGGACGTCCTTCAATCCTGAACTCGTGCCCTCTTCTCCTAGACTTCCCTACCATGGGAAATAATTTTGCCATATCTAATCTGTTCAGGCGTCATCATCGATAGAGTGGATGAACTATTATAAAATTTTTGTTACATCGAGAAAAGATTAATGAAATGGAAAATCAATGAATGGAAAATTGCAGGTAGTGCATCCAGAATGTTCCATACGCCGTTCATAGCATGCAAGGCCTTTGCTAGTGATGCTAATTTAGGGGCAAGTTTTGGTCTGTACTTCTATTATAACACACATTGATTTTTTTTCTGAATCTATTACTTGTAGTTTGGACGCATTAGTCAACAATGTTTAGAAGAATTTTCAACAACATTGAAACAAACATCAAAATTCAAGCTATATTCCTTGTCTGACTACTTTCCTAACTTTTGTTTGACAACTTTAGAATAACTTGTATTCTTATCTTTTGTCCTCCTGCTATTGTCACTTTGGTAATAGCATTACAATATTAGAGGACTAATTTAAAATATATAGGAATTAAACAAACAATCTAGCAGATAGGACTGCATTTGACTATGTACCAGGAAAAAAATTATTTCTTGTATCTCTTATCAATAGCAGAAAGAAGTATCTATGTTCATTATGTAAACAGAAGCTAATGTCATTATTTTCATAACCATGTGTCATAGCAAGATAAATACAACTGAGATGCAGCTGGTGGTTCTATGAAATTTATGTCCAGGATACAGTTTGAGTGGTTTCTTTCTGGGTACGTTTAAGCAGCATGTCCAAATGAGATTACAAGGCAACCACATTATTTTAAAAACAATTCTGACGAGGTGATGAAGTACAAAGCAATTTCAAGCTCCTCCTAAAATAGGCATCATGAAATGGAGGAATCTATTCTTGAGGTGTTTAAAAGCGGGAAACGCTGCAATGCATCAGCTCTGCTTGCACATTCTTGGCAAGTTGTAATGACAGGTGGGCTTAATGCTGCAGCTCATGTAAAAGGCTAGAGGGACATCTTGAAGTTTGACAGATTACCTATGTGTGTCTGCATTTCTAGTTGTGATTCAAATCTTCATGTGTAGCAACTTTAGTGAGTTACTGAAATATGATTGTTAATTAGGTTTTACTCACCCCACAAACAACTAATTGCAAAATTCTTACTACTATCAATTTAGAACATAGAATATAGAATAGTACAGCACAGTACAGGCCCTTTGGCCCACTATGTTGTGCCGACCTTTAAACCCCACCTCCCATATAACCCCCCCCCACCTTAAATTCCTCTGCCTACTTGTCTAGTAGTCTCTTAAATTTCACTAGTGTATCTGCCTCCACCACTGACTCAGGCAGTGCATTCCATGCACTAACCACTCTCTGAGTAAAAAAACTTTCCTCTAATATCCCCCTTGAACTTCCCACCCCTTACCTTAAAGCCATGTCCTCTTGTATTGAGCAGTGGTGCCCTGGGGGAAGACGCTCTGGCTGTCCACTCTATCTCTTCCTCTTAATATCTTGTATACCTCTATCATGTCTCCTCTCATCCTCCTTCTCTCCAAAGAGTAAAGCTCTAGCTCCCTTAATCTCTGATTATAATGCATACTCTCTAAGCCAGGCAGCATCCTGGTAAATCTCCCCTATACCCTCTCCAATGCTTCCACATCCTGCCTATAGTGAGGTGACCAAAACTGGACACAGTACTCCAAGTGTGGCCTAACCAGAGTTGTATAGAGCTGCATCATTACCTCGCGACTCTTAAACTGTATCCCTCGACTTATGAAGGCTAATACCCCATAATCTTTCTTAGCTACCCTATCTACCTGTGAGGCAACTTTCAGGGATCTGTGGACATGTACCCCCAGATCCCTCTGCTCCTCCATACTACCAAGTATCCTGCCATTTACTTTGTACTCTGCCTTGGAGTTTGTCCTTCCCAAGTGTACCACCTCACACTTCTCTGGGTTGAACTCCATCTGCCACTTTTTCAGCCCACTGCTGCATCCTATCAATGTCTCTCTGCAATCTTTGACAATCCGCTACACTATCCACAACACCACCAACCTTTGTGTCATCTGCAAACTTGCCAACCCACCCTTCTACGCCCACAACCAGGTTGTTAATAAAAATCACGAAAAGTGGAGGACCCAGAACCAATGCTTGTGGGACACCACTAGTCACAACCCTCCAATCTGAATGTACTCCCTCCACCACGACCCTCTGCCTTCTGCAGGCAAGCCAATTCTGAATCCACCTGGCCAAACTTCCCTGGATCCCATGCCTTCTGACTTTCTGAATAAGCCTACAGTGTGGAACCTTGTCAAATGCCTTACTAAAATCCATGTAGATCACATCCACTACACTACCCTCATCTATATGCCTGGTCACCTCCTCAAAGAACTCTATCAGGCTTGTTAGACACGATTTGACCTTCACAAAGCCATGCTGACTGTCCCTGATCAGACCATGATTCTCTAAATGCCCATGGATCCTATCTCTAAGGCTATGTCCACACTAGACTAGATAAATCCGTAACCGAAGCTTTTTCTCTTTGTTTTAACCCTTCATCCACACTAAAACGGCGTTTTCATCCCCCGAAAATGGAGATTTTCAGAAATGGTCCGCAGAGTGAATAAATCTGAAAGTGCCTAATATCCATTGTAGTGTGTACGGGGTACCCGGAGCTTTTTAAAAACACTGTCATGACGTGCCGGAACAGATGGCGGCAGCGCGGCATTTCATTGTTTTCTTGAAAGCAACCCCCCCCCCCACACAACCTAACAATTTCAGAACGGACGGCAACGAGACTGAAGCTAGAAGAGTTATAAATGTACTCACCAAATACTTTGACCCATAGCTTACTGAATAAATAAGTACACTCACTTTGCCCTGTTTTCTGTCCTTCCTTGTATAAAGGTGGTTTACCTATTTATGCGAGTACTTCTCTGACAATAGATGTGTAACAGCCTAATGTAACATTGTATGGAAATACAAGATAACACTGATGCAGACATGCTTTATACATTTAACAAGGTGCTTTATTAATGCAACAGAGTTAGTCAGTTTTTCAATGTTCGTCGTCAGCCGGGTCACACTGTCCATGAACTCCCTGTCGGTTGCCTCCATACGCTCCAGTATTTGTTTCTCTTTTAGTTTTAAGCCCTCCTGTGCAAGAGCCAAGAGCAATTCCTTTTAAGTTTCTCTACTCTGTAACTGGACAAATAGGCACCAAGTATACCGTTTCCTCTTCGCTTGTTTTCTGTGTGTCCTGCATATGCCCAGTAGGAGGAGATTCGCCCAAATATCCGTTCTAATGTGGACGGAGATATTTTGAAAAACGCTTGGTGTGGACGCCTATAGCTTTTACGCAGAACTGGCATTATCAAAATTATCTGGTCTAGTGTGGACATAGCACGAGAATCTTTTCCAACAGCTTTCCCACCACAGAAGTAAGGCTCACTGGTCTATAATTACCCGGACTATCCCTACTACCTTTTCTAAACAAGGGGACAACATTCGCCTCCCTCCAATCCTCCGGTACAATTCCCTTGGACAACAAGGACATAAAGATCCTAGCCAGAGGCTCAGCAATCTCTTCCCTCGCCTCGTGCAGCAGCCTGGGGAATATTCCGTCAGGCCCTGGGGACTTATCCGTCCTAATGTATTTTAACAACTCCAACACCTCCTCTCCCTTAACGTCAACATGCTCCAGAACATCAACCTCACTCATATTGTCCTCACCGTCATCAAGTTCCCTCTCATTGGTGAATACCGAAGAGAAGTATTCATTGAGGACCTCGCTCACTTCCACAGCCTCCAGGCACGTCTTCCCACCTTTATCTTTAATCGGTCCTATCTTCACTCCTGTCATCCTTTTGTTCTTCACATAATTGAAGAATGTCTTGGGGTTTTCCTTTACCCTACTCGCCAAGGCCTTCTCATGCCCCCTTCTTGCTCTCCTCAGCCCTTTCTTAAGCTCCTTTCTTGCTACCCTATATTCCTCAATAGACCCATCTGATCCTTGCTTCCTAAACCTCATATATGCTGCCTTCTTGCACCTGACTAGATTTTCCACCTCACTTGTCACCCATGGTTCCTTCACCCTACCATTCTTTATCTTCCTCACCGGGACAAATTCATCCCTAACAGCCTGCAAGAGATCCCTAAACATCGACCACATGTCCATACTACATTTCCCTGCAAAAACAACATCCCAATTCACACCTGCAAGTTCTAGTCTTATAGCCTCATAATTTTCCCTTCCCCAATTAAAAATTTTCCTGTCCTCTCTCATTCTGTCCTTTTCCATGTTAATGTTAAAGGCCAGGGAGCGGTGGTCACTGTCCACCAGATGCTCACCCACTGAGCGATCTGTGACCTGACCCGGTTTGTTACCTAATACTAGATCTAGTATGGCATTCCCCCAGTTGGCTTGTCGACATACTGTGACAGGAGTCCGTCCTGGACACACTTAACAAACTCTGCCCCAGCTAAACCATTGGAACTAGTCAGGTGCCAATCAATATTAGGGAAGTTAAAGTCACCCATGATAACAACCCTGTTATTTTTGCACCTTTCCAAAATCTGCCTCCCAATCTGCTCCTCAAGATCTCTGTTGCTACCAGGGGGCCTACAGAATATTCCCAATAGAGTATCTGCTCCCTTCCTGTTCCTGACTTCTACCCATACTGACTCAAAAGAGGATCCTGCTACATTACCCACCCTTTCTGTAGCTGTAATAGTATCCCTGACCAGTAATGCCACCCCTCCTCCCCTCCCCCCCCACCCCTATCACTTTAAAGCACTGAAATCCAGGAATATTGAGAATCCAATTTATTCCTGCCCTGGTGCCAGCCAAGTCTCTGTAATGGACACTACATCATAATTCCATGTATGTATCCAAGCTCTCAGTTCATTACCTTTGTTCCTGATGCTTCTTGCATTGAAGTACACGCACTTTAGCCCTTCTGCCTTACTACCTTTACACTCTTTATTCTGTTTCGCTTTCCTCAAAGCCTCTTTGTATGTTAGATCTGGCTTTACTCCATGTACTATACTTGCAGTTCTCGCATGACCTTTATCCTCCTCCAACTCACTATCCGCTCTAACACTCTAGTTCCCCTCCCCCTACAATCTAGTTTAAATCCCCCGGAGCAGCACTAGCAAACTTTCCCGCAAGGATGTTCATCCCCCTCCAGTTCAGGTGCAACCCGTCCTGTCGGAACAAGTCCCATCTTCCCTGGAACAAGGCCCAATTGTCCAGAAACATGAAGCCCTCCCTCCTGCACCAACTCCTTAGCCACATAGTTAGCTGCATTATCTTCCTACTTCTAGCCTCACTAGCACGTGGCACGAGTACCAGTCCTATGATTGAAATTGTTTTGCCAACATTTTTATTTTATTGTTATGTTAAAACAAATGGCAATTGTAGTTTTAAATTTCCTTTCCAAGCACTATTGAAGATGCAGCAGAAAATGAAAAACAAAAATAAGTAACTTGTATTTAAAAGGAAGATCAATAATGCTTTGTTCAGTAATAGTGTTGTTTTAATTACAAGATCACCACATTTATCATGTAACTTTCATTTTAGAATTAGTGAACACCAGTAAATATGCATTTAAGAAAGAATAAATAGTTGATACAATTTTTATGCTATAAAGAAGCATCTTGTAACATATTGCCAGCACAGAAAGAAAAATATAAATTGATGGTCTTTCTTCTCTAGAAAAATATATTCTCCTTATTTGGTAATGATATCACTTTATTCACTTTAAGTGTATTATTTCACAGTTTTAATTCATTTCATATTCATTTCCAGAGGACTATAATGTAAAAGAAAGGACATAATGCTGAGGCTTAATAAGGCATTGGCAATACTACATTTGGAGTATTCTGAGCAGTTTTGGGCTCTATATCTGAGAAAGGATGTGCTGGGATGGAGAGGGTCCAGAGGAGGTTTACAACAATGATTCTGGGAATTAAAGGATTAATGTAGGAGGAGTGTTTGGCTCTTTGCCTGAACTTGCTGGTGTTTAGAAGACTGATGGAGAATCTAATGGAAACCTACTGAATATTGAAAGGCCGAGATAGAATGGACATGGAAAGCATGTTTCAATAGTGGGAGAGTCTAGGACCAGAGGACACAACCTCAATAGAAAGATGTCCCTTTAGAATAAAAATGAGGAGGAATTTCTTTAGCCAGAAGATGGAGAATCAGTGGAATTCATTGTCACACACTGCTGTGGAAACCAAGTCATTGGGTCTACTTAAAGTTGAGTTTAATAGGTTGTTGATTAGTAAGGGCATCAAAGGATACGGGCTGAAGTATAGGGGAGATCGAAAATAAATCATCCCTGATCGAATGGTGGAGCAAGCTCAATGGGCCGAATGGCATAATGCTGTTCCTATGTCTTGTGGTCCCATACACTTCATTCAATACTCCAGTTCATTACTGCTCTCTTAAAATGTTCTCAGGAACTCAGCTTCCTCCTGCTGTTACAGTTTCATGTGAAAATGAATAATAATTGTGAGGTCAGATAAATCTTCAATGAAAGGAGCATTACAAATATTTAATTCTGTGTTTTGAAAGGTAGTAAAATTTAGATTGGATTTTGTGTCCCTGAACTAAAAATATTATGTCGAATGTAAATAATCTTGTTCAAAGAATGTGACAGACATTGTTGCAGGTCTTTCCTCTCAAATTATTTTGCAAATAAAAGTGCAAACGCGTGCTGGGATTAACTGGCACTATTTAACGCCCTTCTTATAATTGTGGTACTCCCATCACGCTGAATTACTTGACAACCAAGTCATCCTGTGAAATAGATCAAAAATATATAGCTATTTTCCATTGTTCTGTTTCCAACATTAAAAACAAGTGTTCAGGATGAGCAGTGAAGGGATTGTCTAGAGGAAAATGTTGGTTTCTATTCAGCCACACTCATCAGCACTCTTTCCCCAGAGCTCCATCTCGCCTCCCTATTGTGGTCTATTCAATATTTCAGTAATACTGTAGGTATAGTGTTTGATGAAGCATTCTTTGTCTATATGTAAAAATATGTGAATGGCAAATGTCATTACACCACCACATCGTAAGGGAGCACCTCACTAAGTGTAAAAACTAAATTAAGCATACGTGCATCTTTCAGCTTACTGTGGTTTTCCTTTGTTTAATTTTATGTTTTGGAGTTACAGAACAGAACAGTAGTGACAAGGAAGTTTTAATCAAATGCGGGACAGTTACCTACCTGATGAAGTGCAGCGAGACTTCAGAAGAAGGGGACAGAGTAGGTCGAGTTAGGGGAAAAAAAAGGCAGAAACCAGACAAGTCCACGGGTTCATAAACAATGCGTACTGGGTGATAATAGTAGTAAATTAAAAAGAACAGAAATGGCTAGTTATATCAGAAAGATAGATATGTTCAATTGCACAGGAGATAACTGGAATATGTATATTGAGTGAATTGAGCAGTATTTTAAAGCAAATTAAATGGCATGTGCAAAGAAAGTGCCAGTTTTTCTAAGTGCATTAGGTGAAAAGGCATACAATTTGTTTAAAAGGTTCGTCGGAGACCCCTTGTCGGGGTCTCGGCCTGAAACGTTGACTGTACCTCTTCCTATCGATGCTGCCTGGCCTGCTGCATTCACCAGCATTTTTTGTGGGTGTTGCAGCAAATTAATTAAAATGGAATTGGACACTGGCTCAGTTGCTTCAGTCATTCCACAAAATAAGTTTGAATGCATTTCAAAGATAATAAACTGATGCCTGCGGGTATCCAACTAAGAGCTTACACTGGAGAAAAGACAACTCCTGTGGAAATGACATTTGTAACAGTAAAATAGTACAAGCAATATTGATCTTGTATCTAATAAAACAAGAGGGCAAGTGTTGTGGAACATGATTGGCTGAGACAACTGCAACTTGATTGGAAATCCATCCATCATTTGCATGCTGCAATCCCTGCAATAGAGTCAACTGAAAGTGAATTAAGAAAGGTACAAGATAATGCCACAGCAGTGTACAAGGATGGCAATGAAAAACACAAACATATCAAGGATAAAATCGTGTTAAATGAAGATGTCACACCATAGTTCTACAAAGCCCATCCTATTCCTTATACCATCTGTAATAATGTCATCTAGATCTAGATCACATGAAGGCTGAAGAAGTTCTTTCCAAAGTTGACTGGAACACATAGGCAACTCTAGTGACCCTAGTAACCAAGAAGAATGGGTCTATCAGGATCTGTGATGATTTTAAAGTCGCCATCAACCCAGTACTGAAAATAGATTAATACTTTCTGCCCAGGATAGAGGATATCTTTGCAAACCTTTTGTGGAGGAAACACTTCAGTAAAGTGGATTTAGGCCTACGTACAGATGGAGATGGAAGAAGAGTCCAAAATGTTTCTCATGATAAGCACTACAAAAGGCTTTAGCACTACAATCTGCTTGTTTTTGGAATAGTATCTGCACCTACACTGTGGCAGAAAGCCATAGGTCATGTGCTGCAAGGGAGTCCATGCTCTCAGTGTTACCTGGATGACATTTTGGTTGCTGGTGGGGCTGATAAGGAACTTCTCCAAAATCTCAAGACAGTATTAAAAAGATCAGGAGATTCTGGTCTCAGAGCCATGATGTTACAAGTGGGAATATTTTAAATTAAGCATCACTTACAGTGGTCACGTCATTGACGATTTACACAATCATACTGATTACACAAGTGTGCTGAGGAAAGTCAAGCAGTAGTGGATGCTCCATGGCCAAAGGATGTGTCACAGTTGCTGGCCTTCTAGGAT
Source organism: Mobula birostris (assembly GCF_030028105.1). Lineage (NCBI taxonomy): Eukaryota > Metazoa > Chordata > Chondrichthyes > Myliobatiformes > Myliobatidae > Mobula > Mobula birostris. Next base: position 60,715,072 of record NC_092381.1, on the reverse strand, counting down.
TTGTCAATTACTGTAATAGGTTCTTGCTGAACCTGGATACTGTGCTTCACCCCTTGAACTCATTACTACAGAGCAGAAAGAGATATCAATGGACAAAGCAGTACGAGGTGACTATCCAAAAGGCAAAGGAAATGGTGATGGCTGACACTGCTCACACACTATAATCCACGTTGTCTAGTGAAAATTGTCTGTGATTCCTTATAGTACAGGTGCAGTTATGTCACATGTTATGAGTGATGGAAGTGAATGCCCCATAGCTTTTGCATCACATTCCCTTAACCTCGCTGAGAAAAATTAATCGCAGATTGATAGAAAGGCCTTGATATTTGTTTGGGGTATAAAACATTTCAACCAGCACTTATGGGAGAAATCTTACCCTCATCACTGATCATCAACCATTGGTGTCCATTTTCAATCCACTGAAGGGTGTTTCACTAACAACAGAAGCTCAGATGCAGAGATGAGCTCTGTTTCTTTGGGTACATAATTAGAAAATCAAATTCAAGAAGACAGCTAATCATAGAAATGCTGGTAGATTGTTTTGGTTACCCTGCATGAGGAAATACCTGAAATATATGCAAAAGTGAACACTTCTCTTGATGTATTCTCCCTAATGCAAATTGAAGGTCTGCTTAATATGGCAGAGATGATCCAAGGGGAAACCAGGAAATACCCCACACACTCTGAGATCTACAAGGCCACCCACAATGGCTGGAATGTGCAGAAGAGATCTCAGTTCACCTATTTTTACCAGTGCTGGGCTCCACTTGCCCTTGACGGGCCTGCCTTTTTGTGGGGATTGAGAGTTATTGTACCATCCAAGCTGAGAGCTAACTGTTGGAGAAGTTATATATATGCTGGTCATCTAGGTATGGACAAAATTAGTGTTGGCCTGAAGCTTTGCTTGGCAGCCTGATTTAGATCAGCAGATAGAGCAGCTTGCCATGCACTGTCTGGGATGCCAACATGTCCAGAGGAAATCTGTCCAGAGCTGTCAGAAAAACACTTTATGCAGTCCTAACGTCAGCTCTGACAACCACCATGGAGGAGGCTCCAGAACCTGAGATTGTTTCACAGCCACAAGTCTCAAGGGCCAAGCAGAGTGATCCTCCTTGTCAGGAAAGGCTTTACGCACATGTAAAATGACTAGAGAACAGTACTTCCCATTTTTGGATTGAGATGCTCTCTGTATTGAGTTGGAGTTTATAGCTAAGCAGGGAGTTGTGTAGTGTATTCAAAATTTAAGTAATGTTTGAGTAATATTTCAAATATATTGTTTGATTAAGCATTCTGTGTTGTTTATATAATTTATTGCATATTTTATATAGAAGTAGATGAATGGTATATGCCATTACACCACCACATCATAAGTGCATGTATTGCTAAGAGTAAGAACAAAATTAAGCATACATACATCTTTTGGCTCCCTGTTTTTCTTCCAATTAATTTTGTTTTGGAGTTGAAAAACATAACACCTATGTGAGGCTCTTTTACAATGCAAGGTCTTACCAATAATACACGCAAAATTCTGGAGGAACTCAGCAGGTCAGGTAGCATTTTGGGAGAAAATTGAAGAGTTTATACCAATGACATTCACCAGAAAGCTACTTTTGGGGAATACACATCAGCATAATTTGGATTTGGTGCCTGAATTATTGGTGTGGTTAATCAGAAATTCTGACCCATTATATTTGAAGTAAGAAAATTCCCCACTTGTGAGATTCTACTGATACTGCTAATCTCACCTTGCAGCAAGGTTATAAAGCTTCAAACAAATTTATAATTTTGTAAATGTTCCTTTTTGTTGTGTCTGTTTACATATATCAATTAAATAAATGCACACACGCTGGGGATGGCTTTAACTGGTATTCACATTGCAACGAGAGAGAGAAACAGTGTACATGTGCAGACAACAGATCAATACGTAGTGCTAAGGGAGGGGTTCATTGCTGTAAAAGAAATAGATCCATACATTACGTTTCCTCCTCTAGATTAATGCAACATAAAGCTGCATATGTACAAAACATTCAAGTTCCCTTTCATGAACCCATATTCCAAATAAATATGCTTTTCACAACAACAGTCCATAACTAACTAACTTCACAGTCTTTCGGGTGGTGTTCTGTCTCTTTCAGGATAGCGCCTCTCGGCGTGTGGAGTGGCATCGGGTTTGGTAGGTGTCTTGTCAATGATAATGTTCTCGTCATGCCTCTGGACCAGTGGAGTGGCATCGGGTTTGGCAGGTGTCTTGTCAATGATACTGTTCTCGTCATGCCTCTCGGCGTGTGGAGTGGCATCGGGTTTGGTAGGTGTCTTGTCAATGATAATGTTCTCGTCATGCCTCTCGGCGTGTGGAGTGGCATCGAGTTTGGTAGGTGTCTTGTCAATGATAATGTTCTCGTCATGCCTCTCGGCGTGTGGAGTGGCATCGAGTTTGGTAGGTGTCTTGTCAATGATAATGTTCTCAGCGTGTGGAGTGGCATCGGGTTTGGCAGGTGTCTTGTCAATGATAATGTTCTCGTCATGCCTCTGGACCAGTGGAGTGGCATCGGGTTTGGCAGGTGTCTTGTCAATGATAATGTTCTCGTCATGCCTCTCGGCGTGTGGAGTGGCATCGGGTTTGGCAGGTGTCTTGTCAATGATAATGTTCTCGTCATGCCTCTGGACCAGTGGAGTGGCATCGGGTTTGGTAGGTGTCTTGTCAATGATAATGTTCTCGTCATGCCTCTCGGCGTGTGGAGTGGCATCGGGTTTGGCAGGTGTCTTGTCAATGATAATGTTCTCGTCATGCCTCTGGACCAGTAGAGAGGCATCAGGTTTGGTAGGTGTCTTGTCAATGATAATGTTCTCGTCATGCCTCTGGACCAGTAGAGAGGCATCAGGTTTGGTAGGTGTCTTGTCAATGATAATGTTCTCGTCATGCCTCTCTGCGTGTGGAGTGGCATCGGGTTTGGCAGGTGTCTTGTCAATAATAATGTTCTCGTCATGCCTCTCGGCGTGTGGAGTGGCATCGGGTTTGGCAGGTGTCTTGTCAATGATAATGTTCTCGTCATGCCTCTCGGCGTGTGGAGTGGCATCGGGTTTGGCAGGTGTCTTGTCTAAGACGACGTTTACGGTTTCCCATGTCAGATTGCTGTCAGTGGCATGATCATTACTGAGAAGTAAGTCCGGTGACAATAACGTATCTGTCTTGTTGGATGCAGTCGACTCAGGTATGTTCTTCGGTTGAGAATCCAGTATCTGGTCCATATGATATCTCCATGTCTGATCTCCAACATCCACTTTAGTGGTCTGGTTCTCGTAGCTATCCTACCTGGTGCCTACCTGCCATCTCAGTAGTCACACGCTAGGACTTCCTGTCCAATCTTGAAGCTCCTTGCTGCGTCACTTGGCAACTGGCTGAACTGTTTATTCTGTACTTCCCTCTAGAGGTCTATGCAAGATCTCAGGTTCCTGCTCATGAACAGCATTATAGGTGTTTGATTTGTCATTGCACGAACAGAGTTCTGATACACAAAAAGAAAGTTGTCCATCTTGTGCTGTAGAGAAATGTCCTCCTTGTCCATCACTTTAATGGATTTCTTGAAGTTTTGGATAAACCTTTCAGCCAGCTGATTCTTTACTGGGTGGTGAGGAGCTGAGTTGAATTGCCTGATGCCATTTTTCTTCAGGAACCGTCAAAATTCTTCTGACATGTATTGTGGTCCGTTGTCACTCACAGTTTGTTCTGGTAAGCCATATCTGGTGAAGGTAGTCCTCAGGGCGGAGACAGTCTTTGCTGAGCTGGTTGACTTCATTGGTATAACCTCCAGCCACTTCGAATGAGTATCTACAGCAATCAGAAACATGGAGTCTATGAATGGTCCTGCAAAATCAATGTGTACCTTTTGCAATGGTGATGATGGCTGCTCCCCTTGGTGTAACCATGTCCGTGGGGGTACATTTTGAACTTTTTGGCATCCCAAACAGCTTTTGGCTAGATCTTCAATCCGTCTATCTATTCCCAGCCACCACACATAGCTCCAGGCGAGGCTCTTCATCTTGACTATACTCAAGTGTCCTTCATGCAGAGATTCTAACACTCTGGTGTGCAGTTCAGTGTGAACCACAACATGAGATCCACACATCAGGGTTCTTTGACATACTGACAGTTGATTTCATCTCGCTGAAAACTCTGGAAACCTAGGGTTATAATGAGCTGGTCGTCCTTGCATGGTGATTTTATAGACTTTTGACAATACCAGGTCATTCCTTGTTTCCTTTTATATTTTAGAATTTGTTACTGGCAACTGGTCCACCAATGCAGTGTGAAACACTTCTGCTGGGTCGCAGTATGAAGACTTTTCTTCAGTTGCCATTAGTAGGAGACATGACAAGCCGTCAGCATTGCTGTGTTGTTTGGTGCCCATGAACTCTAGGTCATAAGAGCGTGCTCCTAGGAATAGTGCCCAACGTTGTAATCAGGATTGAAAATGGACACAAGGCTGGTGATCTGTCACTATGGTAAACTTTTGTCCGTAGAGGTAGTAGTGAACTTCTTTATACCCCATACTAGATTTCAGTTAATCTGTGCGTAGTTGTGTTCTGTGTTCATTAGTAATCTTGAAGCAAATGCAATTAGGTGTTCAGATCCATCTTTCATAATATGTGACAGAACGACTCCACAGCCATAAGGGGATGCATTGCACACCAGTCTGATGGACAGGGATGGAGCATAATGGGTGAGCAGTTCATTGGATGTTATTAGTCTGTTTGTTTCTTTGAATGCTCTTTCACATCTTTCTGACCACTCCTACTTTGCTCCTGTCTGTAACAGTGCGCTCAATGGATGCAGCACTGTAGCAATGTTTGGGAGAAACCAGTGGTAGTAGTTTACAAGGCTCAAGTATGACCTGAGTACACAGCACCGGGTTGATGCTCACCTTGAAATCCCCACATATGCAAACAGCTCCAGCCTTCCCTTTCTTGAACACCGGGACAATGGGTATGACCCAGTCGCTCCACTCAACCTTGAAGGGAATTCCAGACGCTTCCAAGCTCTGAAGTTCAACATCCACTTCAGAACGTAGTGTGTAAGGCGCTGGACGCACTTTATGGAATCTTGGTCTTGGTGTTGCATCCAGTTCAACACAACAACATATCAATTAAATAGAAGCATGCATGCTGGAGGTGGCTTTAACTGGTCTATTCACATTTCAATAAGAGACAGAGAACAATGCACGTGTGTAGACAACAATGCATATGTAGATAACCGATCAATATGTAGTGCTAAGGGGCGGGGTCATTGCTCTAAAAGAAATATATCCATACATTTCACTTTTTCTTTAAATATACCCCACAGTTGGACTATGATGGGCCACCATGCTAGAGGCACTCTGTCAGCCTTATTGTCTGATACAGTGAACAGAGCTTTCTGTTGTGCCTTAGAGGCTCCATTAGTCTATGGTAGTCAATATCTTATAGTTTAAAATATTTTGAAGATTTGAAAATGAATCAAATTTAAACCATGACTGTAGGAATATATGACTGTTTGAGGAATTGATTCACAATCTGATAATGGAAACTAATTTCGCAAGCTTTTGAAACTGATTTATCACCAATAAATGTTTTAAAAATATCATAGTTATGCATGCAAATGCTGCAGTGATTTTCTGCTGCGTAGAGTCTTGGAACCTGTCCTGGCAGTAGCCGAGGGTTAAATATTTGCCAGAACACTAGGAGACTGATAGGAAAAGAGCAAAATAGTTGGAGTAATGACATAACTTTATCCCAGAGCTGATACAGGCAGGATGAGTTGAATGCCCACTAACATTTGATTATGTTAATTTTTATTTTAAGGAGAACCGTGCAATCTGTTATTTTCACTTAGGGGAGGAAAAAAACAAACAAGCCTCAATATAATGTTTTAAATGAGAAGACATTGATGACTAAAATGATTTTCCTTTTGTATTCATCTCACTGGGGCCATGATACATTGTGGACATCCACTGGCTCAGAATCATGCAGTCAATGTGCCGACTACTTGCTCTCTGCTTATTGTATTCACTTTGCATGTATCCAGTGCCAAATGTTTTGTTCATTAGATGCATTAGCAGGAGGGCTTAAGTCATTGCTTGGCAGTTGTTTTAAAGCTAAAGGTCAAGGTCAGTGAATGCAGCCTTGATCATTACATCTGATCAACTGCTGCACAATATTTAGTCACAGATCAACTTATCAAACCCTTTCATTTACCTATCAACCGTCACTATCAATACCTAATGCTTAAAGCTACAAAAGATTGATGTATGCATACAATAAATCTCGTATTAATTGGTCACGCATCTTTGTGAAGAGCTTGAAGCACATCCTTAAAAGAATCTGAATCAGGTTTAAGATCACAGGCATATGTCATGTAGTTCATTGTTTTGGAGCAGCAGTACAGTGCAATACATAATATTTTAAAAACTAAATTATAATAAGAAATATTTATACAGTGAGTTCTGGTTAATTGGGACACATCAGGACCAGTATATTTGGCCCAATTAAATGGCTGCTTCAATTGGACTCTTTCCTGGGAAATAAAAGAGACAAACTACCATGAGAGTTACCGCAGAAGTCAGGCGTCAGGGTGACTGCTGGGCCTCAAAGGCACAGTGTTGCTAGCGGGCTTCGGGGGCCAGTCGACAGATGATATCGGTGGGCTGGGGGGAGGGTCTGGAATATATTTGCACATATTCTGCATTGTTGTATGTTTACTGATATTCAATATGGGTGTGTTTACTTGTGTGCATCAAGCCACGGCGTCATGAGGGTGCGGACTCTTTTTACAGGATTGTGATCTTGTGTGTGCTTGCGGTGTGTGTGACTTTGCACCTTGACCCTGTAGTGATGCTGTCTCATTTGGCTGTATTTATGTATGGTTAAATGACAATTAAACTTGATTTGAATTGAATTGAAAATGTCCTTGAACAATCCTGTCAAATGGTTGGCACAGGTTTTCAGTGCCTGATCAGGAGCACCATCAGGGCCTGGCCTGACGCCTTGTCTACCCTCTTGAAAGATGTTCTGACATCGGCCTCTGATGCGGAGATCACAGGGTCACCAGATGCTGCAGTGATCTGCACAGGTTTAGTTTTATTCTCCCTTCCAAAGCACACAAATAGCATAATACTAAGAAATGTGGATAAATCTTAGGATGCACCTCTGCAGTCCTTTCATTATGGGGCAATGCTTTTATCTTTGTTGCTGAAGGGGTGGAATACAGTAGTAGTGAGGCCAGACTAATTTAATGCAGAATGTTTATTGGGCACACTTGGAAAGCTGTCTAGGATTCTGGTTTCCCATTGCCAGGATGATGTGCAGATACTGCAGAAGATGCAAAAGTTTTTGGATAAATTGCTTGGACCAAAGAATCACTTTGTTTGGACCTGGCTGTTTGTGCCGGGATTATATCTTCAGAGTATGGGTGTCTAAGGAGAGATTTAACTCCCCGACTTAAAAAGTGATTTAAGTCAGAGGTAAGAGGTTAAGTGATGAAAAAGTCAAAAACTCTCACTACATTTGGAATGTGCTGGATAGAGAACTTGGGAAGTGTAGCGGCTGTGGACTGGGAGCTGGGACGTGGGACTGTTTGAAAGTTAATTTGTGGATATGATGGGCTGAATTGCCACCTATGCTTTAAGTCTCTATGGTTCTATAACCTTCATCAACTCATTGTGGAATCATTCATACTTTGACATCTGCTGATTTGCTTCTCAGCTTCTATTGCAGGGCATGCAGCTTCCCGCAGGGTGCTAGAATGCAGCCTTAGAACACTCACATACAAGCTCTTCTCACAGCCAAAATGTTCCTTTTGTTTACCAGTGCTCAGTGGGGATTCCGGTGGCAATAGTCCAGAGATGGTATTCAGAACTGTCCAAAGATGGTTTCGCCAGAGTATGGAGCTAAAAAACTGTCTCCGTATATCTATGGCTTTGTCAGAATTAGTGTTTTATGCTGCTTTGCTTTCTCTGCACTCTTTGGACGTTAGCAAACCTTTATCAAGATACTGTACAGATGGCACTTGGAAACACTTGGAGATGCAAACCACAGGAAGCTTAACCTAAAAGGAGTGAGGGCCTTATAACTCATTCTCATCGCCAATTCTCTCAACTCCAAAGGGGAAATAGTCTTGTTTGTCTAAACTGTGCCTATGGCTCCCTGGAGCCTGATCTGACTCATTAAACTTATGACTCAGAGGTGAAGTTGCCACCACTGTGCCAGGCTGACAAAGCGAAGGTCATTTTTACATAGGCTGAACACATTCTGCTTAACAACTTGTACTTTTTGACATACTGCAGAACCTTAAGTAGGTTCCACTTAACATCAAGCCAGGTACATCCAGTGGGTTTCAAACTGCGTCAACTCAAGTAGGGGTTTTTATTTAATGACCGATAGGAGCCCAGGAAACATTTAAAGGCCGCCTCTTGATTAGAAGTTCTGCTATTTTATCTCCCAGTGCAGCCCTTGAGCCTTGTTGCTATTAATCAATGGTTACTGAATCAGCCTTGAAAGGACAATATAATCTTGATGCAAAATTTTAGGGTTTTCTACACAAACAAAGGATTATTCAAACATGGAGCAGGATACTCCAATAATTGTTGGGCACAATTTGCTCACAAGAAGACATTGGATAAACAGTTAGAAAAATAAATGTAGAGTAATGGGAGTAGATGAATCTGACATGGTGCAGGCATAATGAGCGAACAGTCCATGATTTTCTGATTAGCATTGTGTTAAATTTAATTGTAATAGATTACTGCTGCTTTTGTAACAAAATTGATTGGCAAATCCTGACTTATGATTCCGAACAGAAAACTTGAGTGGACTCCTGGGACACTATATCAATTTCAGACAGTGAACAGAATAATGAAGCAGTGGAACTGTTGGTTAGATGCAATTAAGATGAACCATAAAATAATAAGCTGATTAGGTTTTTAAAAAGAAAGATTTTTTCTTGTATTTTAAAACTGTTAAGGTCATAATTATTGTATGCCACAATAATGTATTATAAATTATTGGTTTAAAGGTTAAAATCAATGGATTATGAGCTACTCCTTTTGTGAAAGTCTTTATTTTTTAAAAATTAAAGATTTTAAACACTTCAAATGAATCAACTTTCAGTCAAATTCAGGCCATGTTTACATAATCTGTTTAAATAGTTTACCCCAGGCAAATGTGCCTCTTACTAAGTAAAATGGAATATACAGTGTTCCGGATGGGAATCAATGTTCTTTGTAACTAAAATGCCCCTTTCTTAATTTTGAATTCAGCAACCTGGAGTTAAATAGTAGTAGTTTCTAAACTACTAAATTCCTACCTTTTGATAATATGTTACCAGATAATTTCCTGCAACACTCTTGATCTCTCATATTCAGAAAAACACCTGTTTTTCTTTTACTGTAGTCTAGTACCGCCCGTCAAAGTTTTGTTCATTCTCTTGATTTGTCCGTTAGTGAGAAAGGAAAGCTATTTTACCATCATATTGGCTATATTAAGCATAGGACAGAATTGATTCCTCAAAGTTTCACTTTTCTCTGACTGAATTATCCCCATGGGGAAGCCTGTTGCTTGAACTATTGAATAAGAAATCAACATTTTAGTTGAAATGAATAAGCAGGAAAATGTAATCTTTGAGTTTTGATGCACCAAAGTAATCCAGGTGGATTGAGAAGGGTGTGATGTCAAAAAATTGGTGATTAAAGTGGAAAGAGAACAGCTGGCAAATTATTTTCTGTTGTGTTCTTATATCTATCTTTCTCATATTTTAAATATTTTTATTGAATGAAAATATACCGTCAATGGATTCTTTGGTTGGATAATTTAGAAAGCTATCCTTGTTAGAAGGAGTTGATTACCACTATCACAAATGCCACCATTAACATAGCAGTGGGGTCCCTCCAGTCTGTGCCAGGTTCAACAAAAATTTGAATTACAAGTCTTTGACTTCCTCATTGGAAAACCACAGTCAGTACGTATCAGAAATAACTTCTCCTTGTTGACAGTTAACACTGATGCACCTCAAGGATGTGAGCTTAGCCCACCGCACTACTCTCTCTACACCCATGACTATGTTGGTAAGTACAGAGTGGTGTTGCAACAACAAACCGGCACTCGACATCAGTAAGACCAGGGAATTGTTGACTTAAGGAAGAGTAAGTCAAGGTAACACACACCAGTGCTCATCAAGGAATCGGTAGTGTTATGTTTTGTAACTCTAAAACTTAAAACTAACTGAAAGAAAATTACGAGAGCCCGTAAGAGTATGTACGCTTCATTTTTACTTTAGTGAGGTGCGCACATTTGATGTGATGGCATAATAATGCATGCCATTCATGTACTTTTACATCTAACCTGTAATGAATTATTTAAACAATAAAGAATGCTTAATCAAACAATATATTTACAATATCACTCAAATATTACTGAAATATTAAATATACTCTTCTCATCCCTGCTTAGCTATAAACTCCAACTCAATATAGAATGCATCTCTACTTGTATTTTAAAATTTAAAATTTTATTTTTAAAATTTTAAATTGTTCCATTCATGCCTAAAGATTTAATTGCTGTAGAGGGGTTCTTAGTCCTGTCCGATAACGTCTTTCCAGATCTGTTTGGTAACCATGCTTGTCAAGTGAGACTTGTAGCTATGAAACAATCTCAGGTTTTGGGCAAACATGAGGAAATCTGCAGGTGCTGAAATTTTAAGCAACACACATAAAAATTGCAGGTGAACATAGCAGGCCAGGTAGCATCTATAGGAAGAGGTACAGTCGACGTTTCAGGCCGAGACCCTTCGTCAGGACTTACTGAAAGAAGAGCTAGTAAGAGATTTGAAAGTGGGAGGGAGAGGGGAGAGCCGAAATGATGGGAGAAGACAGGAGGGGGAGGGATGGAGCCAAGAGTTGGAAGGTTGATTGGCAAAAGGAATATGAGAGGATCATGGGACACAACCTTCCAGCTCTTAACTCCATCCCTCCCCCTCCTGTCCTCTCCTATCATTTTGGATCTCCCCCTCTCCCTCCCACTTTCAAATCTCTTTACTACCTCTTCTTTCAGTTAGTCCTGATGAAGGGTTTCGGCCCAGAACATCGACTGTACCTCTTCCTATAGATGCTGCCTGGCCTGCTGCATTCACCAGCAATTTTTATGTGTGTTGCTTCAGGTTCTGGGGCCTCCTCCACAGTGGTCGTAGGGATTGAATCTGGGACTGCAGAAAGTTGTTCTGATGGCTCTACTGGCATTCCAAACAGTGTATTGCAAGCTGCTGATCCGATGATCTATCCAAGGCCACCAAACAAAGCTTTGAGCCAATGCTTTCATTTTGACCATGTCTACATGACCGGCCTGTAACTTCAACACTTTTCCTCTCAGCTTGGACGGTACAACAACTGTCAATCCCCACGTAAGGAAATTCCCATCAATGGCAAGTTCATCCCGACACTGGAGCAATGGGGGAACGAGAATTTCTACTGCACATTCCAGCCGTTTAGGGTTGTCGTGTTGACTTGAGGCAGATTGAGATCTTTTCTGCTTTCCCTGTGGATCATCTCTGTCATAGTAGGCAGACTTTTGATTTGCATTAGGGAGAATACATGAAGAGGAATGTCCTCTATTTTGTCCATTCCCATTTCTTCCCAATCTTTTGTAATGAGTTCAAGGGGTGGAGGAGAGTAACCAGGTTTGGTAGGAACCTGTTGTAGTAATTGATAAATCCTTAAAAGGACCACAACTCTGACACATTCTTTGGCTTTGGAACATTCACTACTGCTTGAATTTTCTCAGCACACTTATATAATTCTTATGCATCAATAGTGTGACCATAGTAGGTGATGCTTGATTTAAAGAATTCACACTTATCGCATTGTGCTTTGAGCCCATAATCTTCTAATCTTTTAAAACCCGTCTTAAGATTTAGAAGATTTTCCTTGTCATTCTCACTGGTAACAATGTTGTCATCTAGGTAACGCTGAGTGCCCGGGCAGTCTTGTAGCACCTGGTCCATAGCTTTCTGCTAGAAGACAGGTGCAGATGCTATTCCAAAAATAAACCTATTATAGTGATAAAGCCCTTAATGAGTGTTTATGCTGAGAAACACATTGGACTCTTCTTTAACCTCCATCTGTAGGTAGGCTTCAGATAAGTCCACTTTACTGAAGTGTTTCCCTCCAGAAAGTTTTTCAGATATATCTATCCTGGGCAGAAGATATTGATCCACTTTCAGCACTGGGTTGATAGTGACCTTAAAATCACCACAGATCCTGACAGACCCATCCTTCTTGGCTACCATGATCATTGGCATTATCCATGTGCTCCACTGCTGCCCTCAACCTTGGAAAGAATTCCTTCAATCTCCATGTGATCTAGCTCACTGGCTACATTATCACAGATGGTGTAAGGATTGGACAGGCTTTGTAAAACCTGGGTGTGGCATTTTCATTTAACATTATATTACCCTTAATATGTTTGCCACTGCCACAAAACAGCAAATTTCACAACTTACAGCAGTAATATTAAATGTACTTCTCACTCTGATTCTGAAATCTTCCCACTCTATTCTAAAGACTAGCTTGATTTGTCACATGTGCATTGAAGCATACAATGAAATTGTGTCGTTAGGTTCAAATCAAGTCAGCAAGGACTGTACTGGGGAACCCACAAGTGTCCCCACACTTCCAGCGCCAACACAACATGTCCACAACTCACTAATCCCAACCTGTACGTCTTTGGAATGTAAGAGGAAACTGGAGCACCTGGAGGAAGCCCATGTGGTCACAGGGAGAACATACCAACTCCTTACAGGCAGAGGCAGTATTAAACAGGGGTTACTGACTCTGTAATAGCTTCACACTAACCACTGTGCTATCGTGCCACCATAAATTTTCATTTAGAATCTTTCTCAGTTGTGATAGAAGTTCATCAGCCTGAAACATCTCTTTCTCCTCAGATGCAGTCAGGCCTGATGAATATTTCCAACCTTTCTGATTTTATTTTATTGAGGTTTCAGCATGGAATGTAGATAATCTTTAGGACAACATGTAAACTTGTGTGCATTTTACATTCTGTGTTCTGGTTTTCGGGGCCAGCTTGATTTCCCACATAGATTGGTGTGGGACTAGACATTTTGACTAACATTCATAAATAAAGATCATGATGTATAATGAGGGAAGTAAATTATAGGTTATAATATTCATTTTTTATTCTTGTGTGTAATCTAGTCCTTGTATAGGCCTGGATCAAAGCCATGTTGAGGACCTGAGGAAGGCACTTTACTTATAATGACCTGAATACAATGATACTCTTCAGAGTTCACTGAGTGTTTCTTACAACAGCTCAATGTTTATAATTTAATGATGATTGATATTTGATGAAAGGTTAGCAGTACTGTTGATGTTGAAATTAGTGTATGAATTTAAAGCGAGATCTCTACAAAATACTTGAGATAAATTTGCATGGTTGTTAAGCTGTTGTGCTGTAAAGACCAATGGTAATGCAGTGACTGCATGAAAAAGGATCTAGTGCTTTCCCTTCTCGGGCTTCTAGATGGGTACATATATCAATTATAACTGATATTTTGATGACGAACTCTGCCATCTTCTTCAGGGATGATAACTTATGATTTACTTCCCTCATTATACATCATGTTCTTTATTTATGAATGATAACTCAAAATGTCCGGTCCTACACCAAGCTATCCCTAAAGAAGATGGCAGAGTTTGTCGGTGAAACGTCGGTTATAATTGATACTTGTACCTGCTGGAAGCCCGAGAAGATTTGATTTGACATTGACTGTATTTATTCATCTTGTCTATAAAATTATGATAAAATTTAATTATCTCCCACACCATCATCGACTTTATCCGCTCAGGGGATCTCCCATCCACTGCTACCAACCTTATATTTCCCACACCCCGCACTTCCCGTTTCTACCTCCTACCCAAGATCCACAAACCTGACTGTCCTGGCCGACCTATTGTCTCAGCTTGCTCCTGCCCCACCGAACTCATTTCTGCATACCTCGACACTGTTTTATCACCCCTTGTTCAATCCCTTCCGACCTATGTTCGTGACACTTCTCACACTCTTAAACTTTTCGATGATTTAAGTTCCCTGGCCCCCACCACTTTATTTTCACCATGGATATCCAGTTCTTATATACTTCCATCCCCCATCAGGAAGGTCTCAAAGCTCTACGCTTCTTTTTGGATTCCAGACCTAATCAGTTCCCCTCTATCACCACTCTGCTCTGTCTAGCAGAATTAGTCCTTACTCTTAATAATTTCTCCTTTGGCTCCTTCCACTTCCTCCAAACTAAAGGTGTAGCTATGGGCACCCATATGGGTCCTAGCTATGCCTGCCTTTTTGTTGGGTTTGTGGAACAATCTATGTTCCGTGCCTATTCTGGTATCTGTCCCCCATTTTTCCTTCGCTACATCGACGACTGCATTGGCGCTGCTTCCTGCACGCATGCAGAACTCGTTGACTTTATTAACTTTGCCTCCAACTTTCACCCTGCCCTCAAGTTTACCTGGTCCATTTCCGACACCTCCCTCCCCTTTCTAGATCTTTCTGTCTCTGTCTCTGGAGACAGCTTATCCACTGATGTCTACTATAAGCCTACTGACTCTCACAGCTATCTGGACTATTCCTCTTCTCACCCTGTCTCTTGCAAAAACGCCATCCCCTTCTCGCAATTCCTCCGTCTCCACCGCATCTGCTCTCAGGATGAGGCTTTTCATTCTAGGACGAGGGAGATGTCTTCATTTTTTAAAGAAAGGGGCTTCCCTTCCTCCGCTATCAACTCTGCTCTTAAACGCATCTCCCCCATTTCACGTACATCTGCTCTCACTCCATCCTCCCGCCACCCCACTAGGAATAGGGTTCCCCTGGTCCTCACTTACCACCCCACCAGCCTCCGGGTCCAACATATTATTCTCCGTAACTTCCGCCACCTCCAACGGGATTCCACCACTAAGCACATCTTTCCCTCCCCCACTCTTTCTGCATTCCGCAGGGATCGCTCCCTACACAACTCCCTTGTCCATTCGTCCCCCCCATTCCTCCCCACTGATCTTCCTCCTGGCACTTATCCGTGTAAGCGGAACAAGTGCTACACATACCCTTACACTTCCTCCCTTACCACCATTCAGGGCCCCAAACAGTCCTTACAGGTGAGGCAACACTTCACCTGTGAGTCGACTGGGGTGATATACTGCGTCCGGTGCTCCCGATGTGGCCTTTTATATATTGGCGAGACCCGACGCAGACTGGGAGACTGCTTTGCTGAACATCTACGCTCTGTCCGCCAGAGAAAGCAGGATCTCCCAGTGGCCACACATTTTAATTCCACATCCCATTCCCATTCTGACATGTCTATCCACGGCCTCCTCTACTGTAAAGATGAAGCCACACTCAGGTTGGAGGAACAACACCTTATATTCCGTCTGGGTAGCCTCCAACCTGATGGCATGAACATCGACTTCTCTAACTTCCGCTAGGCCCCACCTCCCCCTCGTACCCCATCTGTTACTTATTTTTATGCACACATTCTTTCTCTCACTCTCCTTTTTCTCCCTCTGTCCCTCTGAATATACCTCTTGCCCATCCTCTGGGTCCCCCCCCCCCACTTGTCTTTCTTCCCGGACCTCCTGTCCCATGATCCTCTTGTATCCCCTTTTGCCTATCACCTGTCCAGCTCTTGGCTCCATCCCTCCCCCTCCTGTCTTCTCCTATCATTTTGGATCTCCCCCTCCCCCTCCAACTTTCAAATCCCTTACTCACTCTTCCTTCAGTTAGTCCTGACGAAGGGTCTCGGCCTGAAACGTCGACTGCACCTCTTCCTACAGATGCTGCTTGGCCTGCTGCGTTCACCAGCAACTTTGATGTGTGTTGATCAAAATAAACCTACCACTTTTTTCAGTGGGTTAGGCTCTCTCATTTCTTTGGGAAAATATTGATTTTCTGAACAGAGTGAAGAAGGAGGATGACTGCAAAACTTTCCCAATGGGATAAGTCTGTCCTTGCTTATGGAGAAAAGAACTATTTCTTGAAAATATTTACTTGAGTAGTACATTTTGGAGCAAGTAAATGCGCCAAGGTAGTTATGCTAAAGTAATAGCTTAAGCCTATATTTTACTTGTGTACGGGTCAGATATCAACCTTACCAATATGCAGCTAGACACTGACTGCAGTCTGAACCTGATGTCAATGATGTGAAGCTGGAGAGCAAGAATGATTCAAGTCTTAATGAAGGGTCTTGGCCTGAAAGGACGACTGTTTATGCTCCTCCCTTGGTGCTGCCTAACTTGCAAAGTGGACAGTTTAATACTTCCCACATTATAGCCCATTTGTCAGTACTCTTCAAAAACATATAACTAATTTATTTCACTATAGCTTCATAACATTCTTCTGCCTTTTTATTCAACTTTATTTATTGGTGCCTTCATCCAAGGCATTCATGTAGAAAGTAAAATGTTGCTGTCTCAGTACTACTGTGCCTGTGGCACATCAGTTATTGCATGCTGCCAGTCAGAAAATGATCCACTGTGCCTACTATTTGTTTCCTATGAGCCTGCCAATTCTATCCATGTTAATAAATTATCTCCTATACTATGCAATAACCTTTGATGTGACCCTTTCTCAAATGCCCTGTAGAAATCTAAATGTAGTGCATCTCCCATATCAATGTATTACTATTTCAAAGGATTCTAATAATATTTCCCTTTCAGAAAGTTATGTTGACTTCTCTGATTGATTTTTTTTGGCGCTGTGCCACAACGTTTTTAGTAATAGTTTCTATCATGTTTCATATAACACATGTGAAGCCTGTAGGTTCTTGCTTTCTGTCTCCCATTCATTTTCAATAAAAGAGTTACATTAGCCATTTTCCAATCTAATGGAACCTTCCCCAATAACATGCAGGATTTGGGAAAATTAAAACAAATGATTCAAGTATTTCACTGTACACCTCTTCTCAGACTCCAGATTGAAGTCCAATAGAACGTGAAGCCTTGTCAGCTCCAACTCCAACTCAAATAGTTTATTAAGAACAACTACCCTAAGGATCATAATTTTTCTCTGTTCTTTCCTTTCTTACAATTTTTAATTTAGCTATTTCGAGATGTTGCATATGTTATAGTGAAAGTTGATGCAACACACTATTACTAAGTTGCCACATACAAAATTACTGTGCAGGACATTGAGCACATAGAGTTGAGGTGAAGGATAGGGGCTAACTCATGGAAAACAAAAAGTTACAGAGAAGTACAGCACAGAAACAGGTCCTTCGGCCCATGTAGTCTATTCCAAAACCATTTAAACTGCTTACTCCATCAATCTGCACTGGGGGCCATAGTCCTCCATACCCCTACCATCCACATACCTAACCAAACTTCTCTTAAACGTTGAAATTGAGCTCACGTGTACCACTTGTGCTGGCAGCTCATTCCACACTCTCATGACCCTCTGAGTGAATAAGTTTTCCCTCATGTTCCCCTTAATTTTTTCACCTTTCACCCTTAACCCATGACCTCTGGTTGTAGTCCCACCCAACTTTAGTAGAAAAAGCCTGTTTGTATTAACCTTATCTGTACTTCAGAATCAGAATCAGGGTTAGTGTCCAAGGGTTCAAAGTCCATTTAGGAATCGAATGGCAGAGGGGAAGAAGCTGTTCCTGACGCTGAGTATGTGACTTCAGGCTTCTGTACCTTCTTCCTGATGATGCCAGTGAGAAAAGGGCATGCCCTGGGTGCTGGAGGTCTTTAATAATGGACGCTCCCTTTCTGAGACACCACTCCTTGAAAATGTCCTGAGTACTTTGTAGGCTAGTACCCAAGATGGAGCCAACTAAATTTACAATGCTAGCGGAAGTTTGAGAAAGCCACATTCAGGTTGGAGGAACACCACCTTATATTCCGTCTGGGTAGCCTCCAACCTGATGGCATGAACATTGACCCCAAACTTCTGCTAATGCCCCATCTCCCCCTCATACCCCATCCCTTATTTATTTATATACACATATTCTTTTTCTCTCTCTCCTTTTTCTCCTTCTGTCCCTCTCACTATACTCCTTGCCTATCCTCTGGGTTCCCCCCCCCCTTTTCTTTCTCCTTGGGCCTCCTGTCCCATGATCCTCTCATATCCCTTTTGCCAATCAACTGTCCAGCTCTTGGCTCCATCCCTCCCCCTCCTGTCTTCTCCTATCATTTTGGATCTCCCCTCCCCCTCCCACTTTCAAATCTCTTACTATCTCTTCTTTCAGTTAGTCCTGACGAAGGGTCTCGGCCCGAAGCGTCGACTGTACCTCTTCCTAGAGATGCTGCCTGGCCTGCTCCATTCACCAGCAACTTTTATGTGTGTTGCTCGATATGTTGGGACCAGATTAGATCCTCAGAGATCTTGACACCCAGGAGCTTCAAACTGCTCACTCTCTCCACTTCTAAACACAAAATAATCTGCAGATGCTGGGGTCAAAGCAACACTCACAACACGCTGGAGGAACTCAGCAGGTTGGGCAGCATCCGTGGAAACGATGAGTCAACGTTTCGGTCTGGAACGTTTCGGTCCTGACGAAGGGTTCCAGCCTGAAACGTTGACCCATCGTTTCCACGGATGCTGCCCGACCTGCTGAGTTCCTCTAGCGTGTTGTGAGTGTTGCCTCTCTCCACTTCTGATCCCTCTATGAAGATTGGTATGTGTTCCTTCGTCTTACCCTTCCTGAAGTCCACAATCAGCTCTTACGTCTTACTGTCGTTGAGTGCCAGGTTGTTGCTGCGGCACCACTCCTCTAGTTGGCATCTCACTCCTGTACGCCCTCTCATCTCCGCCTGAGTTTCTACCAACAATGGTTGTATCGTCAGCAAATTTATAGATGGTATTTGAGCTATGCCTAGCCACACAGTCATGTGTATATAGAGAGTAGAGTAGTGGACTAAGCACACACCCCTGAGGTGCACCAGTGTTGATCATCAACGAGGAGGAGATGTGATCTCCAATCTGCACAGACTGTGGACCCAAAATACTCTGCAGAGGCTGGGATCAAAGCAACACCCTCATAACTACCTCGACTATACCTCTTTCCACCCTGACACATGCAAAAATGCCATTGCCTATTCCCAGTTCCGCCGTCTCCGCCGCATCTGCTCCCAGGATGAGGCTTTCTGTTCCAGGACATCTCAAATGTCCCCTTTCTTTAAGGATCGTGGTTTCCCTTCTGCCATCATCAATGATGCCCTCACCCGCATCTCCTCCATTTCCCACACTTCAGCCCTCAACTCATCCTCCCGCCACCACAACAGGGACAGAGTTCCCCTTGTCCTCACCTACCACCCCACCAACCTCTGGATCCAGCACATTATCCTCCACAACTTCCACCACCTTCAACAAGACCCCACCACTAAGCACATCTTTCCCTCTCCACCCCTCTCCACTTTCCGCAGGGATCGATCCCTCCGTGACTCCCTGATCCACACTTCCCTCCCCACAGATCTCCCACCCGGCACTTATCCATGTCAGCGTAAGTGCTATACCTGCCCCTACACCTCCTCTCTTGCCACCATTCAGGGCCCCAAACAGTCCTTCCAGGTGAGGCAACACTTCACTTGTGAGCCTGTTGGGGTCATCTATTGCATCCGGTGCTCCCGATGTGGCCTCCTCTACATCGGTGAAACCCAACGCAGATTGGGGGACCACTTCGTCGAGCACCTCCGCTCCGTCCGCCACAATAGACAGGATCTACCGGTTGCCACCCACTTCAACTCTGCTTCAGATTCCCATTCGGATATGTCCATACATGGCCTCCTCTACTGCCATGATGAGGCTAAACTCGGGTTGGAGGAGCAATACCTCATATACCGTCTTGGTAGTCTCCAGCCCCTTGGTATGAACATAGAATTCTTCAACTTCTGGTAATTCCCTCCCCCTCCCTTCCCCTATCCCTATTTCACTCTGCCCCCTTCCCCCAGCTGCCTGACGAAGGGTTCCGGCCTGAAACGTTGACTGATCGTTTCCATGGATGCTGCCCGACCTGCTGAGTTCCTCCAGCGTGTTGTGAGTTTTGCACAGATTGTGGTCTTCCGGTTAAGAAGTCGAGAATCCAACTGCAGAGGGAGATGCAGAGGCCCAGGTTCTGTAACTTCTCAATCAGGATTGTGGGAATGATGGTGTTAAATGCCGAGCTATAGTCAATGAACAACATCCTGACATAGATGTTTGTATTGTTCAGGTGGTCTAAAACTGTGTGAAGAGCCTTTGAGATTGCATCTGCCATTGACCTATTGCGGCAATAGGCAAATTGCAATGAATGGGTCCAGGTCCTTGTTGAGGCAAGAGTTCAGTCTGGTTATTACCAACCTCTCAAAGCATTTCATCAGCGTAGATGTGAGCGTTACCGGGCGATAGTCATTAAGGCAGTTCACATTATTCTCCTAAGGCACTGGTATAATTGTTGCCTTTTTGAAGCAAGAGGGAATTTCTGTCCGTGGCAGTGAGAGGTTGAAAATGTCCTTGAATACTCCCGCCAGTTCGTTAGTTCTCATAAAAGTTTGGGTTAAATGAGTTGTATTAAAAGCGGCAATCAGCAACTCATGGGGTTTCAAAGGGATCGTTGCTGCGGCCTGGTTAGATGTAAAAATAAGTGGTTTTAACATATTGTAACAAGGATAGATAGAGCCTGCAAAGAGAAATAGATAGGGTAAGTGAATGGGAAGGAGGCTGGTATATGGAATATTATGTGGAGGAAATGTTAGGCTTTTATATTTCGGAAAGGATGAATGATAAAGCATTTGAGACGACAGAACTTTGCAGTACAAAGGGACCTAATAGTACATGAAAAATAATCTGTTTAGCATGCAAGTAATTAGTAAAGCTGACAAAACGTTTGTCCATATGGCAAGAGGTAAGGTATCGTATATAAAAGAAAGGTTCATTTGAGGCTTTTAGAATGAAGGTGAGACCATGAAGTACTGCACTCTGTTTTTGTTTACGAAGTTAAGATAAGTTATGATTGCATTTGGGCAACGCAGAGTAAGTTCATTGGGTTGATCCTGGTTTGAAGGATTGACGTATGATGAGCAGTTGGGCAAGTTGGAGCAATGGGTATTGGTACATAAAAGAACTAAACATTAATGATGTTTAACATAACATGAATAACATAAAATCTTGGTTCTGATAAGGGTATTAAAGCATACTTTCAGAATAAGTGGAGATGAGAAGCATTTTCTTGTCAGCAGGTCACAAATCTTTCACTTTACTGCCATTTAAATTCCAAGGGAGTGGAGAGGATGGGGAGAACATGTAAAATTGCTTTTGAGGCCAAGATTATATCAACCATGATCTTATTCCATGGCAGAGCTGGACTGACCCACTGACTAATTTACTCCTGCTTATGTTGTTCGGTCATTCTTTATATTTTTTGTTACTATCCTTTGCTGCTGTTGTTCCTTTCATAACATTATTGGTCTTTCAGTATCTTCGTTGAGTGATGAATTTTGATATGTGTTTTTCTCCCTGGTATTTCAAAACTCTCTTAAATAATCAATCATACTTCTGGTAAGATGACAGTGCGCTCAGTTGTAGCGGCCGCTCTGGGTCCAAACAAAGATGTCATTGTTCATCTTTTGCAGCTTTTTTGTGATCACAAGACACTGCCTGATATTGAGAATGTCAAGTACTGCAGGTCTGTCCCTCTGGTGAGCTGCTCAATGGCATTGGAGCTGGCCTTGTTGTGTATTGTGCTGCCTCCTTCTATAGCCACACAAGGAGGAAGGCGTTAAAGGTGATGTGTGGCCCAACAGATGGTGCAAGTGGTTGCCTTGGATGTTGTTCTTGTAATCACAAGGCCCTGATGGACATTGGCAATGCAGAATTCTGCAAGTCCGGTTTATTGGTTTATTGGTTCATTGGCAAGACTGATGGCAGGGGAGCTGCGTACCCTCGGTTGTTGCATGGACCCTGGGCCCTCAGGCGGTGGGGTCATGATTTGCAGCCACCCAGGGCTGGAGACACTGGGGGCGGTGTTGGAGAGAGCTGAGGCCTGTGCTGGATTGCGGGGCTGGCCCTTCCTATTGGTCTCGTTCTCCGGTGTTCACTCATTGGAAGACAAACTGGATTGTGTCTGTCCGTAGCCACACTAGTATGTGATGTTGATGGCTGCGTACTTGTTCTTGCAGAAACGTGGCTCCAGGACAACATTCCACGCACCATCAATCTGCAGGCCATGTGACTTGGGCAAGATTACTTCAGTGTTTTTGCTATCGTAACTCATTCTGACTGTTGGTACTGAGCTTTGCTTGGCCCTAGAGGACCACTGTTTCATTTGGCTGTGTTCATATACATTATCAAATGACAATTGAACTTGAACTTGAAGCTTGTCTTTCTCTATAAGACATTTTTTTTATTTTGAGTATGGAATCAGGGGTGAACAGTAACCTGTTTCGCTCTTCAGAGTAAAACCACCTGGCCCAAAACCACCCTAATCGTATCTAAAGAATGGCTTGAACCAGAGTTTTTGGTGCTTCAAACATTTATGGAAGGTCAAAGAGCTCATGAGATATTGTCAAAACATGGCAAAACAAAAGGTTTCTGTTGCTGTTGGCGGGTGACTTTCCTGTCATAGTAGCACAAGATGGGGGTAAGATTGTGCAACCTGATTGAAGCAAAGACCCATTAAGCTATTTCGTGATTCGTGAGGGAAATTAGAGAGAGAGGGGGAGTTGAGAGGGAGAAACAGAGAGCTAAAAGACTTCTAAAGGCAGTGAAAGGCAGTTCAGAGATATACTTTACATAGGAAAAACTGAAGATACATTGGATGATGATTTTACTGTGCACCTCTTTTCATTCTGCAGGAGCAACCCTAAGCTTCCAGTTGTCTGCCATTTTTGAGTTTGCATTTCATTCGGACTCGATGCCTAATTCACAGTTTCAGATAACCTGCCTTTTCTGTGTGCTGGACTGAACTGGCTTGAGCTAAAGAGAGGTTATCTATTGATAGACTACCAAACCAAAATTAACTCATTCTTTCCCAGCATTACCCTTCAGACTTCAGGTCTGCGCAATAGCCCTGCATAGTTCACAACCTCCTACACTCCCCTGTTTCCATTTCTAACTGCCTCCAGTAATCTATTAACCTGATTAAACCCACCCTCACCCTATCAGAGATGTACCCCTTGCCCCTAACCATCAATTTCTGCTCTCCCTTCCCCTTAAACTAACATCCCATTTCCAAAGAAAGGCCTCTGACCTGTTATATTAACTATGTTACTCACTCCCCAGTTATTGCCTGACCTGCTCAGTCTGTCTAGCATTTTATGCTTTAACGTAAGAATCGCAGTATTTGCAGTTATCTGATACATAATTGTTCATTTCAAACATTTGAATGCTACTGAACCAGAAGTTTTGAGTGGCACAAGCAATGAATATCTAAAACTCTCAAGACAGTGACAGTGAAACTACTTCATAGAAAAAACAGCGCCCAGAGAATGCTTACATATTGAAATTGTGCTTGGAAATTCCTGCTGAGTGCAGGTAAATTTTGGCCGTGGTGTTTTAAGTATTTTCCCCTGGTGCATCTGTGTGATAAATTGTTGATATAAAAGTACAGACAACTATACGTCAGTGGAGGTTTGGTTGAGTTTCTCTTTATTGGATAAAGGTGGGTGTTGAAGTTTTCCATAACACAAAGCCTCACCATCTGTTCCTGTATCAAGAAATGTGAGTTTAAACTAAAATTGTGTTGATATGTTTTCTTTAAAATATATTCCTAGGCAGCAATTTTTATTAAACATCTCAAATTTTTGGATTGTGATTTGTGAATTTTGTAAGGGTGAATTTCCATAACACTAGGATCATTTCTGATACAGGTAATTAGCAATACATTTTTTATTATTATCACTTTGTAGGGTACAAATGAAATGTTGGAACTTATCTTTAATTGTTAACTCTGAATAGATCAGAGTTTGCCATTGGAATAGGCTGATAAAAATGAACACAGATTGAAATAGTGCATGTTCTATGATGGATGTAGTCTCCATGGCAACAATGACATCAATGCTGTAACCAAGTAAGGTAGAATTTTTTTTAGTAATTATGAATGATGCTGGTGATTCAAGAAAATTTCAACAATAAGATAGGGAAGTTGATATCCTGAATTGCTAAGTGAAATTCAAAAGTATTTATTAACAGTTAAGAAAATGAATTAGTAATTTTCAAGTATAGTTTTATTTTTGATTTGCTGCTAACATGCAAAATCATTTAAACAGAATTTGTGAAAAATTATACGTTTTCTTAGCTGTGTTTATGTTATTTTTTTCCCATCTGCAAAAAAAAAAGATGTTTAAGATGGATTGTACTGTGGCTGTGCAATTTTCACACAAAATAAAATTTAATATTACATGTTTTTGTGTAACACAGTTTAATGGTTTTAAGCAGAAAGAATAGAGCCATATACCACTGTCATTTTGCTGAAATGATGAATTGGTATTTGGAATATTTATTTCATTCATTTTATCCCTTCTATTTGAGGGTTCCACAAGGAAAAGCATTTCTTTCATGGATGAAATGATGCCACATTGATGTTATAGATTACTGAATTTAAAAAATGTCGCTGAAGATTTTGGAGAATAGCAAATTTTACACCTTAGACTAGATTTTAGGACACAGTTCTTTCTGCAGTGAATTACTGTTATTTGAATAACATTGGTTGAAGGGCTGTGGGGCAGAGGGGACTTCTCCTGCAGGAAAGCAGGTGAAGAGAAAGATAATTCCTCTTTAAAATTATCTGAATAATTTAAAATATAACATTGTCAGAAAATGAGTCACTTATCTATAAAACAGGTGAATGGAAGAGGAGGAAACTCCTTTACAGAAAATAGCTTTGTTTTAGATTTTCAGTCGGCCTTTGTAGTTGAGCATGCAGTAGCTTGAGGAAATACTTTGATCATAGAGCAACAATTCTGGCAGTTCAACAACAATTTGCAATTCCAAAAATTACGAGAAATTGGATAGTGTGGCCCTCACTTTCATTGGTAGCACAATTCAACCTATTCATGGATTTGTTTGCAAAGGGAATTACAGAATTCAGAGTAAATTTGGAAAAGCCCAGGATCCTCTCAGATGTGCTAATGCACAAGGAACCCAGATATAAGCAATGGCATGCAACCTAGGCCCTAAGTGTCCGGCCAGTGGTTAAAGCAGACCACGCAAGCAACAGCAAATTGTCAGGGTGCTTGGAAGACTTCCAACCCCATTAGAGGTACAACACGGTAACAGGCCCTTACGGCCCAATAAGCCTACACCACCCATGTGACCAATTAATCTGCTAACACCTATGCCTTTGGAATGTGGGATGAAGCTCACAGAAAGAATGTACAAACTTCTTACAGACAGTGTAAGATTGAACCCGGGTCACTGGCGCTACAGTAGTGTGATGCTAGCCGCTTCACTATCATACTGCCTGTTCTGCAACCCTTTATACATTTAGTCAAAAACCTTTCAACCACCACTTTAAATATACTTAATGACTTGGGCTCCACAGCCATCTGTGGCAATAAATTTCACAGATTCACACTCACTGGCTAAAGAACTTCCTCCTCGTCTCTCTTCTGAAGGATATCCTGATATTCAGAGGATTTGCCCTCTGGTCCAAGACTCTCCTGATATATCAAACATCCACTTTACGTCCACTCTAGCCAGGCCTTTCAAGATTCACAGGTTTCAATGAGATCTCCCCTTCATTCTTCTGAACTCCAGCGAGTATAGGCTCAGAATCATCAAATGCTCCTCATGCATTAACCCTTTAATTCCTGGGATAATTCTCACAAACCTCCTCTGGACCTTCTGAAATGCTGGCACATCTTTTCTTAGCTTTGGGGCCAGAACTGTTCACAGGACTCCAAGTGTAGTCTGACCAATGCCTTATAAAGTTTCAGCATTACATTCTTGCTTTCAAGGCATGAAAAGATACTGGGAGAAGGAGGCCGATGGAGGAAATGGATCAGCCATGATGAAATGGTGGAGCAGACTCAATGGGCCAAATGGCCTAATTCTACTCCTATATCTTATGCTCTTATGGACTTATGGTCTTTCATACTCTAGTCCACTGGAAAAGAATTAGTACTGACCGAACCTGCAAGTTGACCTTTAGGGAATCCTGCAATAGGAATCTCAAGTCCATTTGTACTTACGACTTTTGAATTTGCTCTCTATTTCAGGAACAGTCTGTTCCTTTATTCCTTCTACCAAAGTGCATGACCATACACTGTATTCCCTACACCGTATTCCATCTGCCACTTCTTTGCCCATTCCCCCAATCTATCCAAGTCTTCTGCAGACTCCCTGTTTCTGTATCCCTACCTGTCCCTCCGCCTATCTTTATATCATCTGCAAACTTGGCTACAAAGCCATCAATTCCATCATCCAGATCATTAACATATATCATGAAAAGTAGTGACCCAGCATGAATCCCTGCGGAACACCATTAGTCACCGGCAGCCAGCCAGAAAAGGCCCCCTTTATTCACTCTCTTTGTCTTCAGTTAGTCCATGCTGGTACCTTCCCTATAAGACCATGGGTTCCAATTTTGTTTTGCAGCCTCACATGTGGCACCTTCTCAAAGCCCTTCTCAAAGTGCAAGTAAACAACATATACTGATTCTCCTTAGTCTGTCGTGCCTGCTATTTCCTCTAAGAATTCCAGCAGATTTGATAAGTGAGAAACCATGTAGGAACCTTAAGGAAACCATGTAGATCTTGCCACCTCTGCATGCCAACTTGGCTGAACAGAGACACACTTTTAGTAATAGACTAAGACAACTACACTACTCCAAAGAGCATTATATGAGGTCATTCTTACCTTTGGCACTTTGGTAGAAGGAACAAATGAACAGACTATTTCCTAAATGGAGAACAAATTCAGAAGTCGTAGGTACAAATGGACATGGGATTCCCAGTGCAGGAAGTGATGACCTGTATAATGAGTCAACATATACAGTATCTGGGAAGTGATTACCACGTCCTGTTAGACTGTTTGAAGTAACATTTTTTATTCTTTCTTACTTCTCTCCTAATATTTGTGTATTTATGCACTTGTAATGCTACTGTGACACTGTAATTTCCTTTGGGATCAATAAAGTATCTATTTATTTAATCATGTGCCTCTTAAGTACTCCAAGACCTCATTCTTAATAATGGACTCCATCATCTTCCCAACCACTAAAGTCAGGCTAACTGGCCTGTAATTTCCTATCTTTTGCCTCCCACTCTTCTTAAAGAGTATAGTGGCATTTGCAATTTTTCGGTGCTCTGAAACCATTCCAGGATGTAGTGATTCTTGAAAAAACAGTAATAATGACTCTACAATCTCTTCAGCTATCTCTTTCAGAACCATGGAATGTAGCCAATCTGGTCCATGTGACATATCTACATAGTTTCAAGCCTCTCCACTAACTAAGAACCTTCTCCTCAGTAATAGCAGCTATGCTTATTTCTGTCCCAATGCTCAAATTGCTGGCATATTTCTCTCATCTTCCACAGTGAAATCTGACCCAAAATATTTATTTGGTGTGTTCATGATTTCCTTGTTCCCCATTGCTATCTCTCCAGCATCCGATGTCAACCCTTACCTTTATTTTACCCTTGGGATTGAGTACCAACCTGATTTTCCTAATCTATCTGCCTTTGAAAGTCCCACGTGATGAATGTAACATAATGTTGCCCTTTTTACATGCCTTTTCTCTCTCCTGTGTTCCCCTCTATGGATTCTTTCTGATCCGCTGATATCCTCCAGGGCTCTGTGTGTGTTTAAATAAATAGGTGCTTCAGGCTCTTCAGAACTGGAATTTAGAAAACCTACACTGGGATTTCAACTTTTTTAAAAGAAGACTTAACATTTTAAATAAATAATATTCATACCAAGATTTAAGTGGTATTGAACTGGGAAAAAAACTATTCTTTGAGCCATTTTGTAAGAAATAGTGGTTTTGGATCTTTATTGATATTTAAGTCCATCTGATTGATGCTGGATTTTGGAGTGGTTCATTGGATTCTACTTTGCATTATTCTTCGTAACTATGACAGCAGATATGTGATGAGTACAGATCAGAAGTCTTCATTAATTGGTAATACTGCTGTTTAATTTGAAAGGTGAATTTAAACAAAATTAATCTGAAGTTGGGCAGTACTAATCAGTACATTTGGACATGCTGGGACATAGTGTGTATCCCACCCAGTGTTGGTTTAGGTGAAGCAATTAGTTATGAAATAAAATTAAAGTGGGAGAATGTTATCTGGAGAACTGACAGTACATCTCATACAGTGGAAATATATAGGTCAGTAGCTTGAGGTGCCAATTTTTGATGTCTGCTTTCAATCAGTAAAGTAAAAATAGGATTGCAGAAAATTCCACACTTAATATCTTGTTCCTCTCACTAGCCTATCAGCCATTCCTTCCCCTCATTCTTTCCCTTCTCCCCTTCTGAGTATTTGGCTTTACTCCTTCCTTATTGATTCTCCCCTTTTAACCCCTCCCCTCCTTTACTATGTCAGTCCCTTGTTCTTTTCATCATTCCTTCAACCAATCTTTGTTTCCCTTTTGGCCCTTGTATCTGCCTCTCATTGTTTTTATCTCTCTCTATCGTCCACATCCATGTTCTTGTCCATTCATTTTCCCCCTTTTCTCTCCACCCACTTCTCATCCCTCTGCCTCATTCACCCCTTTCCTTCTCAGCCCTTTCCTATGCCATCATCACCTAGTCTCTGCCTTTCTCATTTCTCCTTGTCCTCTGCACTCCTGCTAGCCCCCATTATTCTTCTTATCTCTTTTCCCACTCTCCTATTCATTTTATCTCCTTTTTACTCTGCATAACTGTTCATTGATCCTCATCCCTTTTACTCATTCCTTACTATCACTGATCCCTTTATTACTTCTACTCCTCTCCTAGGATGGCAGGACAAACGCATGGAAAGTAATGTTCGAATTCCTTAGTCTAGAAGAATGGGTTCAAAGTTGAAAGTACATTTATTATTGAAGTATGTATTCTGTATACAACCTTCAGATTCGTCTTCTTGCAGACAGCTACAAAGCAAAGAAACACCACAGAACTGGGTTAAAGAAAAACCTCACACAGCGTGACCATTAAAATGTACAAAAAAAAGAACAAATCACGCAAACAACAAAAAGCCAATGTGTATTAATATTTCAGTAATATTTGAGTACTGTGTGTATGTGTGATATATATATATATATGTTGATTAAGCATTCTTATTTGTTTAAATAATTTATTATGAGTTTAGGTACTGTATAGGTATGTGTATTGTGTGTGTCATCATGCTACCACGTGATATGGGCATGCCTTGCTTAAAGTAAAGCATGAAGTCTGGATCGCATTTCAGACTCCCGTGTCTTCCTTTGAATTAATTTAATGCTTGAAGTTATAAAACAGAACCATGGTGATGGGGTGTTTCTAAAATGAAGCCAAGACAGTTACTGACCTGGTGAAGTGCAATAAGATGGGCAGGTTAAAAATAAGCATAGCAAGAAAAGGGTGAGTTTAAAAAAGAGTAGCAGAACATATGCGGGGTCAGTCGAGTTTTAAAGAAAGTCAGAATGTTGAAGAATTTGTGGGTACATAAAATGTGAGTACCAAGTGATAATAAAAAAAAGCAGGAATAGCTGGCTGCATTGGAAAGACTGTTGTATTTGATTACACGGCAGATTACTGGATTTTGTATATTGAATGGATTGAACAGTATTTTGCGGCAAATGAAATAATGAATAGGCGACAAGTACCAATTTTGCTGAGTGCCTTGGGTTTAAAGGCATACAGTCTGCTTCAGAGTTTGACTGCTCCAACCAAACCAGCAGAAATGAACTTTGCTGATATTGTGAAAGTAATGCAGAACTTTTAGAACCAAAACCATTAGTGATTGCAGAATGCTTTAAATTTCAGTGTACATGGCTGAATTGAAGAGATTGAGCATTATCATTTCAGTGATGGGCTTAATGATGCACTGAGAAATTAGTTTTTGGAACCTTACAAGAAAACATTCAAAAATGGCTCCTAACTGAAGCACAAATTGCATTTAAAAGAGCAGTTGAACTCACTGCTGCCATCAAGAAGAAGGTACAGGAGCCTGAGGACTCTCACCATCAAATTCAGGAACAGTTCTTGCCTCTCAACCATCAAGCTCTTCAACCAAAGGGGATAACTTCACTTGTCCCATCATTGAATTATTCCCACAACCTACTTTCAAGGGCTCTTCATCTCATGTTCTTGATATTCATCGTTTATTTATTTATTATTGTTATTTCTTTCTTTGTGAATTTTGCGGCAGCTTGTTGTCTTTTGCCCAAGTTGTGTGATCTTTCATTGATCCTGCTATGGTTATTATTCTATGGATTTATTAAGTATGCCCATGTAAGAGATAAAGTCAATTCAATTCAATTCACAAGAAAATGAATCTCGGTGTTGTATATGGTGACATATTTGTACTTTAATAATAAATTTGCACTTCATTAATACATTTGCTTTGAACTTTGAAATCCAAGGAGATCTCTGAAAGTGAACAGTTGATAAATTTCAGCTATACATAGCATAAATTCTTTCAGAATCTCCTGAGCCCCTTTTGTCAATATGTGTTTCTATCCATTAACAGCTTTCACTTGTTCTAGGATGGGATAAAAGTACAATTTAGTGAAAAGAAATGGAAATGTTTTAGTAGATTGGAAAATGACTGTTGAATGTTGTTCTTAACCTTTTCCAGCTGTTCTTTGCTGTTGGCATGTATCACTGGTAATATGTTGTCTGAATATTTTATCATGTATTTTTAGCTGCTTTTTATGATTAAGTGTTGGAATGGATGGTCTGTCTTCAGAAATTTAGCCACCAGGAGTGGTTTGGGATAGAGGGAAGGGAGTGTGGTGCTGGAATCCATTTTGTGTTTCCTTTATCTACCCTCCTGTTGTTTGGTCTTCCTACACTAGGTGGTGGTTTGCAGTCAGGAAGATATAAATTACCTTGTCCATTATTCATCATGGGAAGGGTAAAACTCTGACCAAAGGGCAGTGGTCCCTCATACTACAAATTCTGAAGCAATGCATCTTCCAATAATTAGAACATCAAAGTTAGATGCATGGTCATGCAAGATGCATAATTTATATCTTACTGCTTTTGACTTATGACATGATATGGTGCAACATGTGAACAACCCTGATCTTCTGCCATTTGCATTGTTTTGCTCATTGTATGTAGTTAGCTAAGTTTTAGGATCAAACTTTATTGCATTGCCTGCGGCCCATGAGTTATATTTTAGTCAGTAGTGACAGTGCTGCACTGTACAGGGAACATTTGTTGTATCATTTTGACCACTCTGTACTGAAAGTGATTTTTTTTTGTTCTAATCATGTTTTCTTGTAAAATTGTGCATAATTTATGTTTTTGTGAATGCTGCTTATACGATACTATGCACTATGATGCTGCTGCAAGTAATATTTTAATTGCACCTTTACATGCACGTATTTGGGCTCGTAACAATAAACTGGACTTTCAGTTTCAGGCATAGAGTAACACACAGGCATGGTATAAACAGTCTGGAAACAGGCCATTCAGCATAAATTTGACTTTCAACTTTAAAAGCAAGTCTCAACTGCCCTCTTAAACAGACATAAAATATGGTGTGATTCTACTCCAGAGATAGTGTATTCTGGCTAATAGTTATACTTCAGCCAACATCACAGAGCATCAGACTACCCGATTGTGGAAATAGCTGTGTGTAAATTGCCCAAGTATTTTCCAAACATAACAAATAACTGCGCTTTAGAAGTACTTTATTATTTGAAAGTGTTTCATAAATGCAGCTTTCCTTCCTAATCTCTTACTCATTAAGCTATTTAACTTGCAAAATATATAATACGTTGCAACATGTTTTGAGATCAACTGACTACTAATCTTATTTTTTTCCACAGGTAAGTAATTCCATTGTATCTGAGAATTCAGACATCAGCTAATTTGGTAAGATATTCCTGAATTTGAGACCAATGTGCACTCCAACTATATAATGACTATATATTGATGTTAATTTGAAGTATTGAAATAGTATTTTTATTTATTCAGCTGTGTTGTTAATTCTTTATTAAAAGTAATTATATTTTTTGTATAAATGGAATTGACTTCACAATTACAACCACACCAAATTCTATTCATGGTCTTTTTCCTGTGTAACTACTTATAATTGCATTTTTACTTGGATGTACAGTGAAATTTTCCTCATGAAATGAATTCCAAAGTAGTTGTAGATCAAATTAATTATTACACTAATTTTCATGCTGATGAAACTGGAAAATTGTTTGAGCCTTTCTACAGTATAGAACAGTAGAGCAATGGACAGGCCATATGGTCCACAATCTTGTGCCAATATTGATGCAAATTCATATTAAATGTCCTCCTCTAGTGTATCATTCATATTGCTCCATTACCATAATATTTATCTTTCTATCTAAACTCCACCAAACTGCCTTCACCCACTACTAGCCAGGGTAACCCATTCTAGACACCTACCATTCTCTGCATTAAAAAAAATTGCCTCTTATATCAACGATATACCACCCCCACCTTCCTCAGTACCACCCAACCATTGGTGTTTGACATTTTTTGTTCTGTGGAAAAGATTCTGACTGTCTTATGACTAGCTTGCCTCTCATAATTTGAAAAATCTCTAGCTTGTCTCCCATCAGTCTCTGACACTCTGAGAACAACCCAAGTTTGTCCAACCTTTCCTTATCACTGATGCCCTCTAATCCAGGCAGCATCCTGGTAAACCTCTTCTGAAACCTTTCTAGAGCCTCCACGTCCTTCCTATAATGTGGTGACCAGAAATGCACACAGTACTCCTAGCATGATCTGACTAAAGCTTTATAAAACTGCACGATGACTTTCGCAGTCTTATGCTGAACGGCCCTACCAATGATGGCCACCATTCCATGTGTCTTCTTTACCATCTTATCCAATTGTGTAGCAAGTTCCAGTGAACTATGGACCTGAACACAAAGAACCTATTACTTCAGCGTGATCAAGGAGCCTACCATTAAATGTGTGCTTTCTCCTTTCATTTAACATCCCAGACAGCACCATCTCAATCTGCCCAAGTCAAACTCCATCTGCTACTTTTTGCCCTTTCTGACTTATTTAGTTTCTCAAATATTCTGTTGTTTTACAATGTGTATCAAGTTATCTTACCAGCTCAAAATTATCAGAGTGTATAACAGTTCAACAACATAACGTCCCACTACATCATTATTCTTCCTTTTCTGTTAAATTCATCATTTACATTTTTATTTTTCATTTTTAAATCTTTTTATTAATTATTATTGAAAATCAACGACAAAGAAAAATACATCAAAATAATCAAGACAACATATCCATATGTAGAATAAGAGTTAAACTATCAACCAAACTAAACAGTATATCAATAATAAAAAAAAATGTTAAAGCTATTTTTTTGGAAAAAGGAAAGAAGGAAAAAAGAACCCCTACTAACTAAAACAAAAAAAACCCCAATAACAAAAAAAAAACAGGAAAAAATGCCATTTGGAGCACAAACCCGGAGCCATACAAGCTTCCATAAGAAAAAAAAGATATCAATCCGCCAACCAAATCCATTTACCCAAGAATCAGAAGAGGACCATCTTAATTAACTCAAATCAAATGATAATAACGGGTAAAAGAGCCCCACCTTTTCTTGAAGTCAAATCTAGGATCAAAAGTTCGACTTCTAATTTTTTCCAGACTAAGACATGACATCACCTGAGAGAACCATCGTATCAAAGTGGGAGCAGAAGCATCTTTCCATTTTAATAAAATAGCCCTTCTGGCCAATAATGTAACAAATGCAATTACGTGTTGGTCTAATACAGAAATACCGTGAATATATTGAGGAATTATACCAAACAAAACTTGTCAATTTATTAGGTTGTAAATTGATTTTTAAAGCTTTAGAAATTGTAGAAAAAATAGATTTCCTAAACTGTTTTAATAAAGAACGCGACCAAAACATGTGTGTCAATATAGCTATTTCAGTTTTACATCTATCATACTGACTATTAACATTAGGAAATATTTTAGACAATCTCTCCTTTGTCAAATAATAATGATGTACAATGTTAAATTGAATTAGAGAATGACTGGCACAAATCGAAGAAGAGTTAACCAACTTCAAATTTCGCAACCAATCCTCTGTTATCAAGGTCATGTTAAACTCTCTTTCCCAATCTCGCTTAATCTTAAGTAAAGGATAGTTATCCTGTTGTAATAGTGAATTATAAATTTTCCCAATGAAACCTTTCACTAAAGGGTTCATTTTTAAAATAATGTCTAACAGGTCAGAATCTTGTATATATGGAAAATTACTTAAATATTCTTGAAAGAAATGTCAGACCTGAAGATATTGCAAAAAATGTGAATATTTAGTTACTAATTTCTCAAAGGACATCAATCGGCCTTCTTGAAACAAATCCATAAAGGAAAAAATTCCTTTATTCCTCCAAAGAGAAAAGGTAGGATCACTAAGTGAAGGTTTAAATAAATAGTTTTGATAAATTGAACTAAAAAGGTTAAATTTTTTAAGATTAAAAATCTTACGAAACTGATACCGGATTCGTAATGACTGCTTAATCATAGGATTTATATTTAGAATAGAAATTTTGGCTAATTGTACAGGTAAAGGAGCTCCTAATAACGAAGTTAAATAAAATTGTTTCACAATTTTCAATTCCAGATCAACCCATAGTGGTAACTTCATCATTTACAAGCATCAAAAATATTTTTGCTTTATTCTTAGGTGAGGAATCATGTTTGAGTTAAGAGGGTTGGAAAGAGGATCTTAAATGCAATGAACTCTTTGTAATTAACTTTATAAAAAAAAGTTACATTTCTGGCTAAATCTGATTAGAATATTCAAATATGCCAGCCTACAAAAGCAGCAACATAAATAAGCAGCCAGTGAGGAACTGCGTATCCACCTTCCACAGTCACAGGTGCTATAGTTGATTTTTTTTTCTTCTGGCTTGTAGTGTAAAAGCAACTAGCACAGGCATTTTCCACATCTGGGTGGCACATCTCTAGTTAGTATTATTTTTTGGTTAGTTCAGGGTTCATTACTTCCTATGTGCTACAATTTTCTTCTGATAGATTTTGACCACTCATACTTTTTTACCCGACTTACTGCCAAAACTTATTGCTAAATTGAATGAGGTAATTATAGAGAAAGTGTGCAAATGTATTCTGAGTTCACACCTTGGTTTTTTATACATTTTGAAGTCTAATATTTGCGTTCCTATAAGGGAGTTTTGGTTGTCAAGAACACATGCTAGAAAAGAGTCGACTACTCAAGGGCGTCAGGCATTGCATGCATTGTATGTACATTCTCCATTTCAAATCTGCAAATACAGAAAGCCATTCTCTTTCCCTACATCCAGTTATTTCGCATTAGTGGCACGAGATTGTCAACTGAATAAATGAGTTGATGTTGAAGGTGAGAGGATAAATGTAGAATAGCAAATAAAAGGAATGCTATGTGTGCATATCTTTAATTGAAAAATAAGAACCAGAGAGTGCTGGTTCTCCTCTAATCTATTTAGTCATAAGGGTCCAGCTTCAATTTTTATGATTTAATGTGGCATCATGCAATTTATTTACAGCTATACAAGTGATTCATATTATGTCTGTGAGAACTGTTTTTTCGTTCATTTTCCTCTGGTAAAAATAATTACTTGTTTCCAACAGATTGTTTTTAAAAGATGTTTAGATATAATTTAGTAATACATTTCATATACAGTACTGTGCAAATATTTTAGGTACAAAATGTCTTAGGGTGCTGAAGACATTTGCACAGTACTGTATTTGTTAACATGGAGTGGAGGGTGAGTTTGTAAATCTGGCGGGAGCAAAGGATGTTGGGAATGTAAGGAGGGTTGTGCACCATACAAGGTGTGTGGGACAGATGGCAAAGAAAGAGTGCTGGGGTGGGTGGGGGGGTTAGCATGGGTGCAGACACACCCAGCCTTGAGACACTAGACAAGGTCGTTTGATTCTATACAATTGGTTTACTGATCAGTACTGAATGTCTCTCTGGTGCTTCCCATGCCCTCCCCTCTCCCTTCCCCCTTTCCCACCCATGATTCCCCTCTCCCTGCCCTCTTCCCACTCTCAGATCACAATAGACCCATATTAGAATCAGATTTATCACAACTCACATATGTCATGATTTTTTGCAGCAATACATAAAATTACTACAGTACTCTGCAAATGTCTTAGGCACCCTAACTATATATATGTGCCTAAGACACTTGCACAGTACTGTATCATCTTGGAAATGAGTAAAGTTATAATTGTGAGAGGCCTTTGAGCATTTGTTTCTTGATTATAGGTACAATGCATAGATGTCTTAGGTTGAAAAGATTATGTTTATGTTGCATCTAGTTGTGATTGTGGAAGTCCAAATCACAAAATAGAACAATGAATTTAAAGAACTGGCTAGTCAAATCATTATTTTGTGTTTCAATAGCTACAAATAGCTATGCTTGTAGTCCTGAAAGTTTGTCTTTCTGGCCTCAGTGAATGAGTTGGAGAAAAGCAACAGAAGCATAAGTTGCTTTCCATAGATTTTGAAATTATTTTTGTGCAAATTCAAACATAGCAAACTTGAACAAATATTGTGTATTTTCAATAAACTGTTCTATTTCTACTGTTATATCTTTCTTATAATTATATTACTCCAATGACTTAAAGTCAGGGGAATGCTGGGCTATCTATAATATGGATTAATTTTACTGTACATCTTAAAAAATGGATGTCCTGCACTAATTCAATTAGTGTATGTCAAAGAACTTAAAGCTGTTCACCCTCTCAACCCCAGATCCATTGATGTCAATAGAGGCTAGCCTGTCTCCATTCCTCCTGTAGTCCACAACCAGCTCCTTTGTTTTTGTGACATTGAAGAAGAGGTGGTTTTCTTGACACTACTGTGTCAGGGTGATGACTTCTTCTCTGTAGGCTGTCTCATTATTATTTGAGATTATGCCAATCACTATAGTGTCATCAGCAAATTTAATTAGCAGTTTGGTGCTGTGGGTGGTGACACAGTCATGGGTATACAGAGAGTAAAGGAGGGGGCTTAGGACACAGTCCTGAGGGGCACCTGAGTTGAGAGTCAGAGGGGCAGAGGTGAGGGAGCCCACTCTTACCATCTGCCTATATTTTCACCAAAAGTTATTTTTAAAAATCCAAAAAAGTTATGAATAATATTTTGAGTTTGTTTTCTTGATTTCTTTTTCTCTTACATTTCCTCAATACTAGCACTGGACTAAAGCCATGGTGCCTTATGTTATTAGATAATTGGTTGAAGGAAAGGATAGATAGGAGTTCACTATCTAAATTAACAATCAATTTTTTTCATATTTCCTGTAAGAAACTGTTGAATAGCATTAAAAATTCAATTCAAAGAATTCAATTTCTTTGGGTCTTTTTGCTAAAAACACTAATTGAATTTCTTCAAAAATTGTAATACGGTTTGCTTTATGTTTAGTTTTACAATGCAGGGTAGAGAAGGGGAGAGTTAAATTCTCTCCATCTGTCATAGAAGTAACAGACCTACAATTCCTCTTTGTTATCATGCTTTCTCCATGAGCTTCTGTTGACCTGCCAATTCTTCCAAATGATTCAGACAGAACTTTCATGAATAATCTGAGATTTCAGGGCTTGCACTGAACTTCATTGAATAATAACTGCATAGTAGAATGTGTGTTATGGCAGCATCCTTCAGAAACTTCTAGCTGCACAACAGAAAATGCTATAACTGTTTTGGTGTTGTATTTATTAAGATGGGATCTAGATGAAAAGATGTTTTCTACTGGATTCCAGCTCCTGGCACAAAAGGATCCATTTCCTAGCCTATCCTTCACTATTCCATCATGATGCACAGGTACTCAGAATACAGGTACATCACTTTAGAACAGAGATGATTGGAACTTCTTCAGCCAGAGGTGGTGAATGTGTGGAATTCATTGCCATAGACGGTTGTGGAAGTCAAGTCATTGGGTATATTTAAAGCAGAGGTTGATAGGTTCTTGTTTAGTAAGGGTGTCAAAGGTTACTGGGAGAAGGCAGGAGAATGGAGTTGAGAGCGATAATAAATCGGCCATGATAGCAGAGCCGATTTGATTGGCTGAATGGCCTAATTCGGCTCCTATGACTTATGGTCTTGCAATCATGCCAACTGATCTATCCTAAGTACTAAATGGTTAAGTTTTATTTTACTTCACTTGGCTATAACCGACACACCAATCGTGAGCTGGAGAGCTACAACAGAGGAGGCAGCATACAAGTGCGGGAGCCAAGTTTAAAAGGGGAAAGCTTTACGGCACTCAGCTATAACCAGCACACTAATCGTGTGTTGGAGAGCAGGGGAGGTTCAGGCCTGAATAGAGATCTTGACAGGATGAAAGCCTGGGCAGACGACTGGAATGTCACCTTTGAGCCTACTAAGTGCAAGGTGATGGTGATGTCTAGGAAGAGGAATCCATCTAACCCTGACCTGTACTTTGGGAACTGCAAGCTGGATTTAAAGAAGGAGCTAGTAATCCTTGGTGTTAATATTGACAGCAAGTTGGTGTGGGATAAACACCTTTCCACTATTTCAAACAAGGCTAGACAAGGGCTTGGAGCTCAGTGGAAAGTAGCATCCAAACTAGACAAAGAGGGCAGAGCCATGGTTTACAAAGCCCAGGTACGAAGTATCATGGAGTATGCCTGCTTATCATGGATGAATGCCTCACAGAGTGTCCTCAGCCAGCTTGATTTCATTCAAAGAAAGACTCTCAGGATTATAGGTGTAGATGAAGCCACAGCTCGTGAGAAACTAGCCATCAGTAGCTTACACCACAGATGACAGGTTGCTGCAGCTACTGTGCTATATAAAATGCACACCAGCCACAGCCCTGCAGACCTTCACTCCATGCTGCCTTCATCTTATGAGAGACGGCGCACAACATGATCAAGTTTATCTATGTCTGCTCATGCTGTTTCTATGCCTGATGCGAGAACCTACACACTGGATAGAAGCTTCCTTCACTGTGCTATCAGAATTTGGAACAGCCTTCCAGATGCTGTGGTTGGAAATATCTGTGACGATGGGGTTCAAACCTTCAAGAGTCAAGTGCACAAACACCTATCATCTCTAGGAGGGAAGTCACATGCTTCTTCATAAGCTATCATGAAGGGGACCAGGTTGGCAATGCTTGGTTGTTGGTAGGTAGGGTTAATACCTGACTTTCAAGAGCACTTGTGAGTGATGTTCTGGCTGGACTTAGTCCTTAAACTGCTGGAGAACAGTGTGGAAAGAACAGGTGCTGTTTTCTCCCGGTAGGGATTACTTTTTAGTTCCTACTGCTCCTGCCACGTTTTGTCACTCTGCAACCTTATCCTTCAATCTCTTTGAATTATGGAGGACAGCATGTGTATCAGTGTCTCTCTCCAGCAGACTTCATCATGATCATCATGACTCCAGTATTTCTACTATTTCTCAGCTATTTCTCAGCTATCGCTGAGCAGCAGTGAACCATCTGATTGGCCTATCAGAGTTCTCTTTGGGAACTAGTTGACTTGATCAGCATTTCTGATCTGGCTATTGTTCACGATTGCATTTAATCAAAAAAAAGGGAGACACTGCCTAGCGGAGTGGTCACCGTCGGAGTGGTCTGAGTCAGGGTGGTAGGGCTTTGGTGAGGTAAGTGGACTTCATTTTTCCCTTGCAATTTTTGAGGAATAGAGAGCATGTCTGCAGGTTAGTACTTAGCTCTGGGTGCCAGATGTGGGAATCCTGAGAATTTTCCAGTCTCCCAGACAGCCACATCTGTGCCAGGTGCACTGAGATGCGGCTCCTAAGAGACCGTGTTAGGGACCTGGAGCTGTGGCTTGGTGACCTACAGCTTATTAGGGAACATGAGCAGGAGATAGAGGAGTTAGTCACCCTGAGGCTGCAGGAGTTAGATAAGTGGGTGACTGTCAGGGAAGGGAAGGGAAGAGCTCAGATAGTAGAGAGCACCCCTGTGGCCATCCTCCTCAGAATCGTTATCTCATTTTGGATTTTCTTGGGGGGGGGGGTGACCTGACAGAGGATGACCACGCGATCGGGTCTCTGGCACTGAGCCTGGTTCTGTGGTGCAGGAGGGAGGGAAGAAGATGAGGAACGCAGTAGTCATAGGGGATTCCATAGCGAGGGGAACAGACAGATCTGTCAGCCTGACAGAGATACCTGCATGCTGTTTTGCCTCCCAGGTGCCAGGGTACGGGATGTCTCGGGTAGTGTGCAGAGTAGTCTGAAGGGGGAGGGTGAACAGCTAGAAGTCTTGGTACATGTTGGTATCAATAACATTGGTAGAACAAGGGAGGAGGTCCTGAAGAGAGAATTCAGTGAGTTAGGTAGGAAGCTAAAAAAGCAGGAAACCAGGGTAGTAATCTCAGGATTGCTGCCTGTGCTACGTACTAACGAGCGCAAGAATAGCACGATCAGGCATATTAATGCATGGCTGAGAGACTGGTATAGGGGGGAGGGCTTCAGATTCCTGGA
Organism: Mobula birostris; assembly: GCF_030028105.1. NCBI lineage: Eukaryota > Metazoa > Chordata > Chondrichthyes > Myliobatiformes > Myliobatidae > Mobula > Mobula birostris. Next base: position 60,674,441 of record NC_092381.1, on the reverse strand, counting down.
TCACTGGGGCCTTTTCTGGGGGAGGTACAACCTGTCTGAAAAGGACGGGTTACACCTAAACCCAAAGGGGTCCAATATCCTAGCAGGCTGGTTTAATAGAACTGTTAGGGAAGGTTTAAATTAATTTGGCAGGGGGATGGAAACTGGAGTGATAGGGCTGAGGAAGGGGAAAACAGAAGTAAATCAAAGATAGCGTGCAACAGAGATGATAGAAAAACGGGCAGGAGATGAAGCATAATCACAGCCATTGGGATGAGTTATAAATACTGGACTGAAAATATTATATTTGAATGCACGCAGCATAAGAAATAAACTGGGCGATCTTGAAATTCAGCTACAGATTTGCAAGTATGATGTTGTGGCCATCTTTGAAACTTGGCTAAAGGATGGCTGGCATTAGGAGCTCAGCGTCCAATGATATACGGTGTATCGGAAAGATAGGTTAGTAGGCAGAGGGGGTGGTGTGGCCCTGTGTGTAAGAAATAATATTAAATCATTAGAAAGAGGTGACATAGGATCGGAAGGTGTAGCATCTCTATGGGTTGAGTTAAGAAATGGCAAGGGTAAAAGAACTCGAATGGCAGTTGTATACAGGCCTCCAAACAGCAGCCAGGATGTGGATTACAAAATACAGCAGGACATAGAAAAGGTGTGTCAGAAGGGCAATGTCATGATAATCGTTGGGGATTTTAGCATGAAAGTTGATTGGGAAAACCAGGCTAGTACTGGACCTCAAGAGAGGGGATTGGTAGCATGTCTAAGGGATGGCTTTATAGAACAGCTTGTTGTTGAGCCCACTAGGGGATCAGCTGTGCTGGATTGGGTATTGTGCAATGATCCGGAGGTGATAAGAGAGCATAAGGTTTAGGAACACTTAGGGAACAATAATCACAATATGACTGAGTTCACTTTGAAATTTGAGAAGGAGAAACTAAATTCCAATGTGTTGGTACTTCAGTAAAATAAAGAAAATTGCAATGGCATGAGAGGGGAAATGGCCAAAGTTGACTGGAAAGGGACACTAGCAGAAAGGACAGCAGAGCAGCAATGGCTAGCGTTTCTGAGAGAAATGAGGAAAGTGCAAGACAGATATATTCCAAATGAAAAGAAATTTTCAAATGGAAGAAGGACACTGCGATGCTGACAAGTGAAGTCAGAGCCAAAGTAAAAGCAGAAGAGAGGGTATACAAGGAAGCCAAAGCTCGTGGGAAGATAGAGGATTGGGAAGCTTTTAAAAACTTGCAGAAGGAAACTAAGACGGTCATTAGGAAGGAAAAGCTGAAGGGGACTTTGCAGTCCTTACGTTTATCTGCCGTTCATTCTTTGGGGCATTTCTCTGTTTTCGTGGACATTTGCAAAGAAAAAGCATTTCAGGATGAATATTGTATACATTTCTCTGACATTAAATTGGACCTTTGAACCTTTGAATTATGAAAAGAAGCTGGTGATTAATATCAAAGAAGATACTACAAGCTTTTTTAAGTATATAAAGGGTAAAACAGAGTTGAAGGTAGATATAGGACCAATAGAAAATTACACTGGAAATATTGTAATGAGAGATGCAGCGATGGCAGAGGAACTGAATGAGTATTTTGCATCAGTTTTCACAATGGAACATACCTGCAGTATACAGGACATTCAACAGTGTCAGGGAAGTGAAGTATGCGCAGTGAAAATTACAACTGAGAAGGTGCTCAGGAAGCTTAATGGTCTGAGGGTGGATATATCTCCTGGACCTGATGGAAGACACCCTCGGGTTCTGAAGGAAGTAGCTGGAGAGATTGTGGAGGCATGAACAAAGATCTTTCAAGAATCGATAGATTCTGGCATTGTACCAGATGACTGGAAAATTGCAAATGTTACTCCGCTAATTAAGAAGGGTGGCAGTCTGCAGGAAGGAAACTATAGACTTGTTAGCCTGACATCAGTGGTTGGGAAGTTGTTGGAATTGATTGCTACGGATGAGATTAGGGAGTAGCTGGAGGCACATGACAAGATAGGCCAAAGCCTGCATGGTTTCCTGAAAGGAAAATCCTGCCTGACTAACCTCCTGCAATTTTTTGAGAAAATTACAAGCAGGGTAGACAAGGGAGATATAGTGGATGTGGTGTACTTGGATTTTCAGAAAGCCTTTGATAAGGTGCCGCACATGAGGCTGCTTAGCAAGTTAAGAGCCCATGGAATTACAGGGAAGTTACTAGCATGGGTGGAGCATTGGCTGATCAGCAGAAAACAGGGAGTGTGAATAAAGGGATCCTATTCTGGCTGGTTGCTGGTTACCAGTGGAGTATCAAGAAGACTTTTCAAATTAGTGTTGCACACAGAATAACTCATAATAGCACATGCATGAAAAGATCTTGAACACCATAGTTTAATAAAGAATTATTCTCATCAGTTATCGGCATCACTTAATTTGTAAATTACTTTGAAATCAATTCCAAAGTACAGCTAAGATAGACGAAGACTTAGCTTTTTTGCATATTGGACATTTTTCGTCTTAACCAAATGGCTTAATGATGGACAATTACAGAAATGATTTTTGTTTTGGTGTCCTTTGTTTTGAATACAAATAATTTCAATTTTACTTGACTGCATATTACCAAAATAAGACTAAGTATTTTGTGGAAGAGAATATACTGATATTCCTCTGTTAGAATTTAGAAATCACTTAACCTTAACTTGTACTTAAGCAATGAAATATATCACTGATGTAACGTGGGAAACAACCACCATTTTGAATACTGAGGTCACACACTGCGGGGAGATCAGTTTATAGAAAGTCTTTTAAATGTTGCTCGTGTTGAAGTAAATGTTGACCAGGGCTTCAAAATCAGTGGGAAGCACCAGAGAGACATTCTGTAATGATCAATAAACCAATTATTTGGAATTAAATGACCTTGCCTTGTGTCTCAAGGCTAGGTGTGTCTGTACCCATGCCACTCCCCACCCCGGCACTCCTTCTCTGCAACCTGATCCACATCTGAAAGACAAAAAAATACTATAAGTTACAATAATCAATGGTGCAAAATTGGATAATGAGGTAGTGTTTGTGGATTCATGGACTGTTGAGAAATCTGATGGCGGAGGGCAAGATGCTGTTCTTGCAAAGCTGAGTGTAGTTCTTCAGGCTCTTGATGGTAGTAAGGTGAAAAAGATAGGGTCTTTAATGATGGACACCACCTTCTTCAGGAACTGCCTCTTGAAGATATCCTCTGTGATGGGGAGGTTTGTATTTGAATGGAACTGGATGAGTGTACAATCTCTGCAGCTTATGATCCTGTGCATTGGTGATTTCTGACCCTATCAGGCTCTGATGTTACACTGTGATGCCTTGGGTTCCTGCTCTTCACTTTTCCCTAGGAGTCCTCTCTGGCAGCCACATTTATTGATACGGTGGAGATGTCCCCTGAGCTTCCAGCTGCTGTACTCACTCCCTGGGCGCTTTAGAGTCTTGTCTACATATTCTGAAGATCACTAGTTCTTTTAAATGTCTTTAAACAGTATTGAATACTGCCATGTGTGGACTGCAGATTTCTGAGTGTAATTAATATTTCAGTAATATTTGAGTAATATTTTAAATATATTGTTTGATTAAGCATTCTTTGTTATTATGTAATTCATTATAGATCATATGTAAAAGTACGTGAATGGCATACGTCATTATGCCACCATGTTATAACTGTGCATTTCACTAAAGTAAAAACAAAATGTGCACTTTCTCTCAGGCTCCTGTGCTTTTTTTTAATTAGCTTTATATTTTGGGGTTACAAAATATAATTTTTTTCAGCTGCAGTAGTTATAAACAAGGGTATTTTATAATTCTCTTGGGAGCTTAACACGCAAAATACCAAGGGATTCTTTCTGTTGACCTCAGAAGACATTATCTGATTGAAATCATGTAAGATCAATCACAGAATAGGACTGGAACCTCGGAATACATAGTAGACAATGACACTGTGGACGGTCTGCTTCCAGTAGCTTGCCTAAGCAGGAAGGGCACTAGAGAATCAGCAGTGTTCTTGATTGCCATGTGTGCCACATTTGATGATGCTGCATGGATCACTGATGTGTAGGGAGCAAACAGGGTGCGATACAAATTGAAAAGGAGAGCCATATAAAATAAAGAAATTGAGGGACCGTTTCTTTGAGCACTTTGTTCTAGCCGCTGCAAAAGACAGCATCCCCGGTGACCACCTATTTCAATTCAACTTCCCATTCCTTTCCTAACGTGTCTGTCCATGGCCGCCCCTACTGTCGCGATGAGGCCATACACAGGTTGGTGATGCAATACCTGGTATTCCATCACAGATACCAACCACTCCTCCATGGGCTCTGGGCTCTGTCTGCACTTCTTTCTGCCTCAGTAAAGCAGCCAACATAATCAAAAACTCCACTTACCCCCCCCCCAACATCCTCTCTTCTATCCCCCCATTGGGCAGGAGATACAAAAACCTGAAAACATCTATTACCAGGTTCAAGGATAGCTTCTATCCCATTGTTATAAGACTACCGAATGTTTCTCGTGTGATAAGATGGACACTTGACCTCAGTCTACCTTGTGACTTTGCACATTTCCTCTATTCTGTAACAGTTTATTCTAACCTATGACCCTAACCCCAATCTCCACTTTACAGCTATATTAACAAAGTTATATGTTTACACCACCAAATTTAGACATAATAAAAGAGATGAACAAATTTCAAATATTGTAATGTTATGTTAAAACGTAGTTGGCGACGGCCATCTTAAATTCATCTAAAGTACATTAATCATGTATTCAGAAAAGGATAAATCCAAGCAAATAATATATTACAACTGAAATTTTTTTAAAAACTTATTTTTTTCTATGATTTGTAAATATATATCAAACCCAGAGCTATATTAATATTAAGGCAAGCAAAAAAAAATTAAATCAACCAGGTCCTGTGCAGACATCCATAAAATGCGGAACAGATTTTCTTCAAAGCAACTATAGAAATGTACTAACTAGTAACAAATTAAAAAAAAATAAATTAACCAAGTCCTGTATGGACATCAATAAAACGTAGAACAGACTTTCCTCAAGGCATCTATAAACATCTCCCAGCTTGGGGTTGCCTATTCAAGCTGCATTGAACATGGATTTAAACCCCTTATTAAATTCCCAACCTTCATCTGGAGAGTTAATCTTCTGTGGCAGAGAGTCAGGTGGAAAAATTATCAAACGTGCTGGATAACAGAGTGACAGGCGACATTTTATTTTATATAACTCAACCATCACTTCCCTGTATTTCCTTCTTTCGGCAAAGATCTCTGGAGCAAAATCTTCCACTATACGAATTTCTGCTGCATTGTAGATTAGCCTACCCCTTTTTCTTGCCCCTCAGAGTATAACTTCTTTGGTTGTAAAATAGTGCAGCCTATTTATCAGTGGTCGTGGATGTAGTTCGGGTGAGGGCTTAGATCGTGAGATTCGATGAGCTCTATCGAGTACAGGGTATGCTTCAAGAATCTCGCTAAAAAGTGAATATAGCATATCTGAAAAGAACTTTAACAGGTCACCGGTTTCAGTATTTTCAGGCAAGCCCAATATACGTAAATTCCTCCTGCGCATTCTGCTATCTAATCAATTGTTTTTTCCTTCGTACTTGATAATTCCAAAGTAACTTCATTAATTTTCTTTTCCATAGATGACATGTTCAATTCTTGCTCTTTAATAGTTTGCCTGAATAACTCCTGTTCCCTCTCAATTCGATGAGTTGTCTGTTTGAGTATCTGAAATTGAAAATCCAAATTCTTCAAAGATTCTTGAACAGTAGAGATGGATTTTTCAAGCTTTCCGTTAGCATCCATCAGTTTATTAATCTTTGTCAATCTTAGTGTTAAGCGAACCGAATTGGAGTTTTATATTTTGTATTGAAGGGAGTATTCTTTCTGAAGTAGAAAGTTCCTACGATTTCTTTGTTTGTTCCATTTGTTCTGTTTTGGAAAAGGTCTTGCCGCCTCTCAATTCAATACCAGATCAACTTCCTGCCATCGTAGTTAAGTCATGAATCCTTCAATAAAAATAGTGAATCTTCAAACTTAAAATGGATCTATCAGTGGAATGTAAGATATAAAAAATTAGAGCTGTGGTGAAAAACGCGTCTCACTCGATTCGCTGCAAAATGGAGTATTCGAAAGGTTACTTTGCAGCCTGTCTTACCCTGACTGCCATGAAGGAGACTGCAAATAACACAATTTGTCAAGGAGTCTCTCATCTTGAAGAGAGATCGTGACTGATGCCTGTTATGCAAGCAACACTTTTATACCCATATATGAAGGAAAGCTGTCTAATCCTGCACAGCACTAAATAGATCAATTAGAGCATAAACATTTTAGATGACATGCCAAATCTGTACAAACTTCTAAGAAAATGGAAGTGCTGAAATGCCGCCTTTGTGATGGCATTTAGTTGTTGGTCCCAGGACAAATCTTCTAATATGGTAACACTAAGGAATTCCAACCACAGGTCACGTAATGAGGACTGGCTTATGGACCACTGGCTGCTTCTTCCTGTCATCAATAATCAGCTCCGTAGTTTTGTTGAAGTTGAGTAAAGGGTTTTTGTTCTGGCACCATTCTACCAGATTTTCTGTCTCCCTCATATATGCCAATTTGTCACCATCTTATACACGGTATTGGAATTGTACTTAGTCACACAATCATAGGTATGAAGAGAGTAGGGTAGGGGACGAAGCAACACAGCCTTGTTGTGCACCTGTGCTGATGGTGAATGTTGTTGTCAATCTGTACTAACTGAGGCCTGCATGTGACAAAATTGAGGATCCAGTTGCATCACCTAACTTAAAGGTGACTAAACCAAGGCTAGCTTCTATTAGTGTTTATCTCTGACTTTTTGAATTGCATAGTTTCAACTCATTAATTTTCTTCATCTCTAAACGAGATTTCCCGTAAGTTTAAAACGGGCATCTAAGATTTTAAAAACTTGGAACTTTAGCATAATGGATGAGTATTGTCTGGTGTCACATTAGTTAAGTAATTAGCAGATCTTCTATGGCATTACTGATGATTTCCCAGATCGTATGGAGTTGCAAAGGGAAGGTATGGGTACTTATTACATTGAAAGCAACTGGACACTTACAGTTGGAGAAATTCAATTCTGTAGCACAGAATCAGGCCTCTTTGTCCTAGCTTGTCCTTACCACACTATTAGTCTGCCTAGTCCCATCAACCAGCACCTAGACCATAGCCCTCCATACCTCCCCCATCCATGTACCTATCCACATTTCGCTGAAATGTTGAAATCACACCAGCATCCACCACTTCCGCTGGCAGCTCACTTCATGCTCTCACCACCCTCTGACGGAGGAGGTTCCCTCTTATGTTCCCTTCTTAAACATTTCACTTTTAACCCATAACCTACGACCTCTAGTTCTAGTCTCGCCCAACCTCAGTGGAAAAAGCCTATTTACATTTTACCCAATCTATACCCCTCATAATTTTGTGTATCTCTATCAAATCTCCCCTCAAATGAAGCTCTTAAGTAACAGATACAAATTTATTAAAATTCTCAGCACATACGGCAGAATACATTCTTTGTCTTTCTTTCTAGTCTTTTACCTCACCATAAAATTTGAAGGCCTGTATTTCTGAGTGGTGATGACAATGAAACTATTAGAATATACCAACATAACTCCATAAAACTGATGGAATTCTGGGAGGACTCTCTGGCCCTAAAAGGTGAATTTCATATACTTAAAGAAAACCCTGTGATTTTCCATCTCCCAGGGAGAATGAAAATCTAGCTGAGTGGTGTCATAACAACAACCTCTTACTGAAGGCAACATACACAAAAAGGCTGGAGGAACTCAGCAGGCCAGGCAGCATCTATGGAAAGGGGTAAACAAGCAACGTTTCTGGGTGAGACCCTTCATCAGAATCTCTTACTCAATGTCAGCAAGACTAAAAAGCTGAATATTGACTTCAGGAGGAGGAAACCAGAAGTCCATGAGCCAGTACTCAACAGAGGATCAGAGTTGGAGAGGGTTAGCAAATTTAAATTCCTTAATGTTATTATTTCGGAGGTCCTATCCTGGACCCAGCAAGTAAGAGCAATTACAAAGAAAGCGTGCCAGGGCGTCTACTTCCTAAGGAGTTTGTGTAGAGTTGGCAGGACATCTAAAACTTTGACTAACTTCGAGAGATGTGCAGTGGAGACTATATTGACTGGCTGCGTCATGGCCTGGTATGGATACACTAATGCTGTTGAATAGAAAATCCTACAAAAAGTAGCGGATTGAGCCCTGTCCATCATGGGTAAAGCCCTCCCCACTATTGAACTCATCTACACGAAATGCTGACACAGGAAAGCAACATCCATCATCAGGGATCCCCACCACTTAGGGCTTCTCTCTTTTCATCGCTGCCATCAGAAAGAAGGTACAGGAGCCTCAGGACTCACATCACTATCCTCAAATAACAGGCTCTTGAAGCAAAGGGGATAACTTCACTTAACTTCACTTAACCCATCATTGAAATGTTCCCACAACCTATGGACTCACTTTCAAGGGCTCTTCATCTCATGTTCTCGATATTTGTTGTGTATTTATTTATTTATTATTTTCTCTTTTGTATCTGTACAGTTTTGCACACTGGTCGTCTGCCCTGTTGGTGTAGTCTTTCATTGATTCTATTACGGTTATTGGATTTATTGAGTATGCCCACAAGAAAATGAATTTCAGGGTCGTATAAAGTGCCATATATGTACTTTGATAAAAATTTACATTGAAGTTTGAATTTTTTAATTTATACAGGATGTGAAAAGATTTACCCTTAGCTTTTGGCATTTCTGTCTCTCCCTGATCATCTGTATATGTTACAATCTTTGCATTTATAAATATAATTAAAACTTGCACATTTGGTTTGTTGCTGTGGCCTGCAAGTTACTAAGAAAGATCAAGTGCTCAGTGAGCTTGATGATAGTAGTTAGGTAATGAGGAGTTTGAAGTAATAGTCATTGGCAGTAACTGTCAAAAAAGATGTCCTTAATGCAGGAATTGCTGGATTACTCTTTGAGGTCAGAAGTGAGCACCGTTGCTCCATCGCTCACATAAATTGTGGGTCATGAATTAAAGTCACTTTCATTTACACTTATACATGAAAAGATTTCTCAATTCATAATCCAGATCATTTTAATTTGATAGGTAAAGTTTTCTTCTTTAGCTTTGGGAAGAGTGGCGACCACAAAGATTCATGTCCTGAGTGTCAGTTTTGGATATCCCATCTTGATAGCCCGTCAAAGATGGACGTGATTGGGCAGCACAGGCTCGTTCTGCTGGAAAGACCTGTTGCTGTGCTGTACCTCTAAATAAAAATTTAAAAATATGTGGTGTCCAGTCCCTTTCACCACTGCCACAGGAACAGAAAGCTGCCCCAAGCCAGCCCATTCTACTTGAAGAGGTTGTTTCCACATGTATAATCTTTGGACAAGTCCACAGCGGACTTGGAATTCAAGGTTCAGTGCACATCATTTGTGAAAGAAGACCACTACCCAGTAGCTTCAGCCAAATTATCTGTGGAGCAATATTTCAGCTTTTATTTTTAAATGCAGAAGAATTTGTAGACTGGATATGCTAGAATGAGATGAGAGCACATGTAGGTTTTATAATGGCAGGCCTTTTATGCATGAAATGCACAATAAAGTGGCTGAGAGATCTCTGATCTCCAGTAGGTAGCCATAAATTTTCCTTGGCAACATGAAAGACTGCAGATACTGGAATCTGTGGCATTGAACAATCTGATCAAAGATGGTACAGGTGATACACTGCCATGCTGTGCAGGCAGCTAACAAGACTACTAATAATTCTACTAAATGCAATCCTTTTTGGGACTACAATCACTGCTATTCACAGCTTATAATTTCCCACAGGGGCATGTGCTTTTGAACTATCTGTATGACCTGGCATTTTTAGTGGTATCCTGAAGGATTTGGCAAACTGGACTCTTGAGAAAGCTGGTACGGCTATGGCAGCCATTGCTGGAGCGGACCTGGGGCCAGACTGAAGCAGTGGGGCCTGGGCCTGAGAGCTGATAGCAAACCAATGTTCGGCTGATTTAAGCGTCAAGCCAGATTAAAAAGATTAAGGCGAAGAGAATGAGGGCAAAGAATGAACTGATGTTCAGCTCACTTCTCTGTGAGACCTTACTTGCCTCAGCACTGAACTGACTCTGCATCTGTGGCCTGCAGCCATCAGCACTCACCTCAGCACTGAGCCTGGCTCCACAGCTGTGGGCTGTGGCCTGCAGCCATCGGCACTCACCTCAGCACTGAACCTGGCTCCATGGCTGTGGGCTGTGAGCTGTGTCCTGCAGCCATCAGCATTCGCCTCAGAGCTGACCCTGGCATTATATTCTTGTTGCAACTGTGAACTCGTTATGATGCAGCAATGCCATCATCATGCCATTGAAATATTAATGTTTAGTGATAACTGGTTCCAATTGCCTATGTCCATAGCTACTGATAGCTTAGGAGAAGGATACAGCATGAAAAGTGGGTGGTTAATTAAGGAAATAAATGGACTAAGAGCAGAAATGTAAAGTTGAAAATAGATCAGTGAGGTTCTTTCCATTTACAACACAAATCTAACAGTTTTTCAGCTTTGACCGGGCTGCTTATGGCAATTGTCTAGCAATTTTGCAGCAATTGCTAATGTGGCTCAGCTCTTCCTTGACACAAATTGCTAGTGTTTTAAAACAATAATGATAGTCTGCACCGTAAACTGTTATTTTCCCAGCAATCTTTGAGTATTTCCCTGTAAGAGTGGGGCTGTGTTCTTCCATGTTTTGGAGTAAGCATGAACTTCAATCTCTCCAAGTTTAATTATTGCTTGAACTAGCTTTGCTAGATTTTGCAGAATTCACTTTGAAAATCGGCAAGTACATTGTTGAAAAAAGGAAAATAGCACGGGCAGTGAAAGCAGTGGTCTAGCAATTAGATCACATAGTGTAGGGCTTTTCTTCACCATAATTTAATTTTTATATTTCAGATTTAAATTATGAAAGGATGGTGCCGTTGGTGAAATACATTGTGAACACCATGTAATGTACACTAATTTAATGTACAGTATGAACATGGAGTGTTGCCATATGTAGAACAATATTTGAAACATTGGCAGCTGCAATTGTTCAGGATTTATTCCTTGAGAAGTATGAGTGACCATTTGTGGAAGCCCATTTACATTGCCTCCATTTCCCATGCATCAACGCTCACCCCATCTTCCTGCCACTTTTGTAGTGATATAGTCCCTCTTGCCCTCACCTACCACCCCATCAGCCTCCGCAACCAACACATTATCCTCTGCAAATTCCACCATTTCCGAAGGGATCTTAGCACCGAAAATCTCTTTATCTTCCCCCTCTCTCTCCACTTTCTGCAGGGATTGTTCCCTCCACAATTCCCTTGTCCAGTTGTCCCTCCATTCAGGGCCCCAAACTGTCCTTCCCAGTGAGGCAACATTTCTCCTGTAAATCTGCTGGAGTTGTCTATTGTGTCTGGTGGTCCTGATGCGGCCTCCTCTACTTTTGTGAGACACATTGTATATTGGGGGACAGCCTTGTTGAGCACCTCTGCACCATCCACCATAAGTGGAACTTCCCAGTGGCCAAACATTTTAATTTTGATTCTGATTCTGTTCTGACTGGCCAGTCCATGGTCTCCTCTTGTGCCTAAATGAGGTACGTTCAGGTTGCAGGAGCAGCACCTCTGGGTACCCTCTAACCTGATGGCATGAATATCGGTTTCTCCTTTTAGTAAAACAAATTCCCTCCTCCCGCTTTCTCTATTCCCTACTTTGACCTACCTATTACTTTTCACTGGGTCCCCTCCTCCTTCCCTTTCTCCTACTGTCCACTCTCCTCTCCTATCAGATAGTTCCTTCTCCAGCCCTTGACCTTTCCCATCCAGCTGGCTTCACCTATCACCTTCCAGCTAGCATCTTTCCCCTCTCCCCTCCTTTTTATTCTGGGATCATCTCTCTTCCTTCTCAGTCCTGAAGAAGGGTCTTGGCCCAAAACGTCGACTGTTTATTCTTTTCCATAGATATTGCCTGACCTGCTGAGTTCCTCCAGAGTTCTAGAATTCCGTTCCCTGCTGTTTCTTAAGAGCTATCAGCTATTTGCCTTGATCGCTGCATTCCACTGAAATGATCTTTGGAGGCTGTATGACTGCTCAAGAGAACACTATCTGATAAAATGACTGAGTTTGGTGCAATGTTATTGCTCTGTTTATACCTTAGAAATTTAATTGCATAATGCTTTTTTTAGCATTGTGCAATTAAAATTAATTTCCCTCTCCCCATTCTCCAAACCAAAAACTTGGTTTGCATCACTTGAGAAATTGGATAGGGCACTTCTGAACATAGAAACAGGAAAAAATAATCCTGGAGGAACTCTGTGAGTCAAGCAACATTTTTGGGGGATGATAGGGAATTATTGGTATACCAAGATTGAGTGGAACATCTAAGCACACGGCAGTCTCTTCATTTTGGACCAATCCCAACCAAGCTGTCAAGGTTGATGCCTTTCTAATCAGACAGACTAACCTCTACCTTGCAGACATCACGATATTTCTCTTTCACAGTGTCAAACTTCATGGTGCCCTAACCCCACATTTCCTGCTTTATCTCTTAAACCAAAATCCACAAGGAGTACTGTCTTGGTAGGACCATTACCTCTGCTTCTCTGGCCTCACTGAATTTATCTGTTCATACTTTAGTCCACTTACAGGGCATCTCTCTACCCCCCAACAACTACTTCATCTTCTGACTCTTGCCAGAATTCTCTGCTTTAAGCAGAGAACGGTTCCATAAGATCCATTACTTGCTTTAGCCAGAATCATATCATCTACAAAGGTATTTATATGATTATCCTAAGAACCTTCATAGAGAGCGCCCTGATTAAAGTATCTATACTTGAAACTGGAGATCACTATAACTTAATGGCTTACCTCAGTTCTAGTCAAGCAGAAATGCTTTAAGTGTGCAGTACCCTTAGAATCATAACAGTTTGAATACTTCATTGCTTTTTGCCAAGCAATGTATTTTTATCAGAGGGACCAATTAAGATAAAAAAAACACTTCTGATTTTCCAAGGTTAGACTTGGCACCATATTGCTGCAGTGAATGTTGAGACACAAAGGCAGTGTGGACACTGCAGTGGTATTCCAGAGTGGTCAGGTGACAGGATGGGGGCGGGACTAGTCCATGCAGAGGTTTTCTCCTTAGATCTTACAGCAATCAAAACAAAGAGTGCATGATAATAGTCAGTGCATTATGTTCTTGGATGTAGTGCCCGGCAAGCATACAGCTGTGCGTAGATAATTATTTGCAATGACGTAACAACCCTCATCACAGATTACCAGGATAGCAGACTACATTTTATCCCTATCACACTTCCAGTATCATCACGTGGTCCCATGGTCCATGCACTTTATTTGTCTACTTGCACTATACTTCCTCTGTAACTGTAACGCTCTTTTTTGCTTTCTGTCTTTCTTTACCATTTCGATGCAATTATGTTTGGCATGTTCTGATTGGATGTCTCACTAAACAAAAGTTTTTCACTGTGTCTTGGTACATGTGACAATAATATACCAATAACAATACCACTCTCAGGTCTGGAGGACGTTGTAAACTTTATTGCCCTATTTTCATAAGGAAGGAGACCATTTTGCATACCATTTGAACCTTTGCGGCAACTTCTGCTTGTTGCAGATTACCTTATCTGCAAGACACAGGGGAAAGTAAAATCAAAGAGCTGTTACGATAATTGTGATCCATTTCTGTATTGGAATGATTTGCAGTAGACTCAAGTATTTCCAGAACTGAAAATTAGATAAGAGTGTTTCACTGCTCAGCTGGAGGTGGTTATTTAAAAAATATAATTTAACTTTGTGAAATTGATTGCGTGATATTGATTGATGCTAGGTATTAATTAATGTGCATAGATCAACTGTACAATCCTAATGAGGTGGTGTGGAGAATGCTCTGTATCAAGATTCTGGTGATTCAACTGATGTCCTTTCATACTTTTCAAGTTCAATAACATTTTCTCATAATGGATTTGAACCTTAGTTTCAGCCTCATCTTCTCTCGCTGTTTCTTCTGGCTTTCTGACTTTTTCAATAATTTTCCTCCCTCCCTGCTGTGATTTTCTATTAATGACAACTGGAAAAGGCAGTTGATTAAAATCAAGCAAACAAACTCTTTGATTATATTTGTGTTTCTTCAGAAACCCTCAACCCATTGCTTTCTAATAGAGTTTAGTCCAGTGTTGATTTCATTTAATTACAAATCCCAGGGGCACTGGTAACAACACCAATAGTGGAGATTTGTGCAGAAAGGAACCCCGCAATGCTAATAGCCAGTATCAAATAACTGCAGTAAAGTGAAGAAGTAACAAAAGAAACAGCAGATTTATAAGTTTAGAATGCACAGTAAGCAACTTTATGAAAAACAATTGGTGCCAGCCTCTAAAACAGATGTTTAGCAATCATTGTGGAAGTGGCGTGTATTTTAAATATAAAGGGAATACTTTGCTGAACCTATTTAAAATCCTTGCATTAATTTGCTGTTAGCAACTCCTACACAAGTTTAATGTGGCCTTTGTGAAGATCACTTTACCTGGCACTAGGTCCTTGGAAAAGTTGAGTAATTGGACTGATCTGAGAGGAGTTAAGGATCTTTCATGACACTTCCACTTTAGATAAATTATCAATGAGCCCAAGACTCTGTAAGTTGTGTATGTTGGAAGAGAATTTTGTTTTTGGGCATTTCCATATTTCACTCAATGTTGGGTGTTTTGGTAAAGATCTTTTTTTTGATATTTTGTTTCTTCTTCTCGTCAAGATTGTTTTTAGTTTGCATAGCATTGTGAAAATTGATGCACTTGGGTGTTGCTTCAGTGTGTTGTAAAATAGCTTGTCACTTCATATAAGGAGAAGAAACTCATAACTCACTAATTGCAGCTGCAATAACACCTGAAGCTTTCAATTTCTCCCCAATGAGATCCATAAGAATCAATGCCAACTGAAATATGTTTACCTTTACCACTTAATGATGCAAGCTGCCTTGAATTGGTACCATCCAATGTGCAATTTCTAGGTAGTATTTGAAATAATGACAATGCTTCTTGTAGAAGTAATGGTTTTTTTTAACATTTACTTGTGTTATATGTAGAAAGCTTCACAGAGACATACAATGCAGAAGACCCATTGTTTTATGTTTTTCTTGAGAAAATTATGTTATCAGTCCTGCTCCCTTAGACCTCTTCCCATGTTTGTCTAAATATTTTAGTCAAAGTTTTTATTTAAATCCCTTTTAAAAGTTATGTCTCATATCTGATAGTACCAGTTTGATATGTCCTGTCAGCTTCTATTTAGGTGAGGGGCAGCAATGGTCTCAAGTTTCCTGTGAAAATGAGGCATCCACTGAACATGACATGAAGCCTTTAACTGAAGGTCTTTGACTAAGTGCAAGATACCACCAATGAAAACCATGAGAGAATAAGATTTATTCAAATATAAACCATATGACTTCTACCCTAAGAATAAGTTTGCACTTAATATGCAAAGTCTGGCCTTTGAAATCATCAGGACACGTGAAAAGTCAATGTATGGGAGTAGCCACGTTGTGAATGTATTTTTAGAAGTAGAGAAAATCTTGATTAGGTTTGCCACATTAGATAGTCTACCTATAATCACCATCCTCTTAGTTCAAGAAAATTATTCATATTTGATAAAAGTGGGAAAGAGGCTTTCTGTTATCAGTCAGTATTGAAGAAGCTTTAGGTATAAAGGTAATCAATTAAAAAGTTAGATCAGGTCATTCCATAGTGATGCAGGTCTAATTAGATCTGAAGAATTGCTTTTTAGATACTTCAGTCTACTTTGTTTTGGACCTGACATTCCTCCTCTTGGGTATTCTGTTGATCTCCATGCTCTTCCTTCTCCTTGTGGCTTTAATTATTTGAGTGATGGTGGGAGGTAGGTGTTTTGGAGTCCAGGAGTCCATCTTATTGTACTAGGGAGCAGTGGAGTAGAAGTTGTCCTTAAGCTTGGTTGTATGTCCACCATAGAATGTATCGTATTTGGATGCATCATGGCTTGGTATGGCAACATTCCCTCTTCTCCCGTGATGGGAAGGGAGTGAAGAGGGAATGTCCAGGATGGGTTGGGACTTTGATTTCGCTGGCTGCTTTACCGAGGCAGCAAGAAATATAGACAGAATCCGTAGAGGATGCTGGTTTCTGTGATGCACTGTGCTGTGTCAATGATTCCCTGCAGTTACTTGCAGTCACAGGCAGAGCAATTGCCATACCAAATCATGTTGCATCTGGATAGGATGCTTTCTATGGTGCATTGTTAAAAATTAATAAGAGTCGACAAGGACATGCCAAATATCTCTGTCCTTCTGAGGAAGTAAAGGCATCGGTGAGCTTTCTTGCCAAGGCATTGACGTGTTTGGACCAGGACAGACTATCGGTGATGTTCAATCCCAGGAGTTTGAAGCTCTTAACCCTCTCAACCTCAATGCCATTGATGTAGAGAGGAGCATGCACTGCCACCTCCCCACCTCCCCCCCCCCCCACCAAAATTCAATGACCAGCTCTTTTGTTTTGTTGACATTAAGGGAAAGAATGTTGTTATGACACTATGCTAATGAACTTTCTATCTCCTCCCTGTACTCCAGCTCATCATTATTTGAGAAATGATTCATTACAGTGGTATTATTAGATTATTAGATTATGAGGACACACAGTCCTCTTTTATTGTCATTTAGTAATGCACGCATTCAGAAATGATGAAATATTCCTCCGGTGTGATATCACAAGGTATACATAGGACAGACAAGACTGAAAAACTAACAAAAACCACATAATTATAACATATAGTTACAACAGTGCAACAATACCATAACTTGATGAAGAACAGGCCATGGCACAGTAAAAAAGTTCAAAGTCTCTCGAAAGTCCCACATCTCACGTAGACGGGAGAAGGAAGAAAACTCTCCCTGCCATGTCCGACCACAGTCCGACTCTGAGTCGTCCGAAAACTTGGAGCTCCGATCAGCCCTCCGACACCAAGTACCGAGCACCATCTCTATCCGAACGATTCGACCTCAGCCTCAGTCGCCAGCAGCAGGCAAAGCTGGGGATTTTTGGGCCTTCCCTCTGGAAGATTCTCGATCGCCCAGTAACAGTGGCAGTGAACCAGAGTTTCTGGAATTTCTCCAGCTGTTCCTCTGTGCTTTCACGTCTGTCTCCATCAAATCAGAATTGTCCACAGCCCCTATTTAACAGACAATATCATTTCACCGGAGAGCTGCGCGCGCTGCATCGCGCCGCCATCTTCTCCTCCCGCCACCTACCTTTATTATCTGCAAACTAGTAGGTGTCCTGCAACAATTTGTTGGACATTCCTCACAAGGCTTGTGTTATTATATTTAATGACCTGCAATGTCCCAAAGCACTTTACAATTTTAAAATTTGATCACAGTTGTAAAACAAGAAATGTGACAGGTAACTTCAGATTTCAAAATAGTTCCACAAATAGCCATGTGATAATAGCCAGTAAAACAGTTTCATTAATTTGGTTGTAGGAGAAATATTGGCATAAGTGTCAGGGAAAGCTCTTTTGTAAACTCTTTCCTAATTATATAACCAAATTTGAGAAAAATCTAATATTTTATTATCAGCTAAATTTCTTTTTTTTTAATTTAAATTTAATGATCATTATCCCAGATTCAGGTCATTAACATATTCTTGTTTCTTTTTTGGCAATATACAAGGACTATGTAGGTAAATAATGTGCAAAAGCATGCAGAAAATATATTAAAATATATCTATTAACATTTAGTGAAATACATATAGTTGTATGCATTGTGCCTTCAGTGTTTCTTCAGAGGAATAGGTGTTTTTTCTACAAGCAGCTGGTTCTTAACTAGTAATTTACTTTGCAGTCAGGTGAAAAAGTGGTAAGACAATTTAAATTTCTTGCTTCTTTGGCTAATTTGTTTCTTGTGATTTAACTTAATCTTGTAATGAGTTATTAGGGTGGCTTCCAATACCATTCTCCTGTATTTTGTAAATAGCAACACTAAATACTGCATTGAAGTCTGCACACACAAACCTGTATTACCAGTCTGACCCTTAAAATAAAGAGAATTCATAAAGAATGGGGACTTAGGCCAAGTTTTGCTCCATTTGGTATGTCTATCTTTGGAATAGAAATGTCTTGTTTTATCTTTGTTGTTATTTGTAACAGTTGGTAATCTAATATCCTTGAATCCTTCAGAGAATGACCAGATAGCACAATAGATCTTCATTATGAAATTCAAACAAGTTGCCGCAGTGCAGAGTGGATGATGTTACTTATATCTGTCTCTGACCTTTTAATGCTCCAGTCACTTTTATAATTGCTTGTTGTCTCCATAATCTAGCTCACCATACTGTGCTTACTCCAAAAATGCTGAGATCAAATATCATTTTGAAGTATTCCGGGAAATTTGTCGAGGAGTTTGAAAGCTCAAAATCAAGGAACCAGGTTAGTTGGGAAGGAGCAAAAAAAAGCAAACTGCTGGAGGATCTGAGTGGGTCAGACATCTGAGGAGGGAAATGGGGTCATCTGGTCTAGGGTGGAGACTGAGTGCAGGGAGAAATTCATAGAAGTGAGAGGAACTTGTATTCAGATGATAACCTAAAGTGTAATGCTAGCAGTTATCTAACTCCAGTGTACTTAATTTAAAAAGACTTTGTATGCGTCAGTTTGCAGTAATCGTACAATACCTCAATGTTCTTGTATGTGAAGGTATTCATAAACTCAACTTTATCATTCCAATTAATGCTAATGTTTCATTTTGTTCCTTGTCCAAATTGACTTTTGATGTCCATTATGACAAACCCATAAAGTCATGAAAACAGACCATTTTACCATTCCCCCCCCCCCCATGTTCATGCTGACCAGTACTTACCAGGACCGTAGCCCTTTGTTTAATGTTGATGATTCAAGGGTTCATCCAGACAGTACATTCCAGATTTTAATCACCTAGGTGAAAAAAAATTCCTCCCTAATCTAAATTTCCCACCGTTATGCTAAACTTAAACCCTCTGCTTTTTAACTACCCCACTAGGCAGAAATGCTTTTTTTTAAAAAACTCTACTCTATCTATGCTCCTCATTATTTACATATTTTATTCTGGTCCTCCATTGAGCTTCTCTGCTCCAAGGAAAATAAACTCAACATATCTAGTCATAGAATAATACAGCATGGAAACAGGCCCTTTGCCCCAATGTGTCCATGTTGTCCATCTCGGGATCTCTGGTTATGACTGAAATAGTCCATCCCAACCAAATACTGGTAAACCTTTTTGTTGTATATTTGAGCAAAATTGTGTGTCTGAATATATATAAAATAAACATTCATGTTCATTTAAATAATTAATTACAGGTTATATGTAAACTATATTAATTGCATACATCATCATGCTACCACATGATAGATACACACCTCACTTAAAGATGAAAGCAGACCTGCATTCCTGGACCCCTATGTTTTGCTTGGAATTAGTTCATGTTTTGTAGATTACAAAACATAATGCTCCTCTGCACCCTGCCAAGGTGCAGTGGCCTCTTTCCTATAGTGCAGTGACCAAAACTGCTCACAGTGCTGTACCTGTTGCCTGACAGGTGTTTAACAATGCTGTACCACAGTAAAAGTGCTCTTCCAATTTTGTATTCTATGTTGCAGTTTAAGGCGGCAAATATCTCCTTCACTACTTGCGTTGTCACCTTCAGGGATTTTTGGGTGTATATACATTAAGGTTCCTCTGTGTCTCAATACTCAGTAGGATACTTATCTTTGTACAAGTACTACTTTTATTAATCATATAAAAATGCATCAGCATATCAGGATTAAATTCCATCTGAATCAACTGTGCCCATCTTATTGGGTTTTCAGTATAGTCCTGTAACTTAAGACAACCTTCCTCATCATCAACAATGCCACTGTGAATTTCATAATCATATCTCCTACATTCCCATTTCAAATTATTAATGTAAATAACTAACAGTTACAGTCCCAGGACCAATCCCTGAGCACTAATAGTTGCAGACTTTCAATTATAAAAAGAGCCCTCCACATCATCTGCTGCTTCTTATTACGAAGCCAGCTTGGTGATGGTATTGTTTATCATTGTCACAAGATACAGTGAAAAGCTTGTTTTGCGTACTGTTTATATAGATCAAATCATGTCACAGTGCATTGAACTACAGTAAGGTAAAACAAAAACAATGCAAAATAAGGTCTAAAGTTCAGTGTAGGTAAGTGATAAAGTTCACCACAAGATAGATTGTGAGACTGAGAGTTCATCTTATCAAACTAGAGGTCTGTTCAGGACTCTGATGGAAGCTGTCCTTGAACCTGATGGTATGTGCTTTCAGGTTTTTGTATATTCTGCCTGAAGGAAGTGGGAATGTTTACAGCTAGGAACTTGAAGCTCTGAAGTCTTTCAAGCTCAACACTGCCTGTCTTCCTGAAGTCAATGGTCAGCTGTTTTGTTTCACTGACACCATGTAGTTAAGCTTTCGATCTCCTTCCCATACCATAGTTCTGCCATAACCCCAAGCTGTTATTAACCACTCAGTAATACTCAATTTAAACTGGATTCCAACAATATCAACCAGATGGCAAGGCTATTAGCTACATTTGGAAGCTGTTACTGACCTGCCTATGTCAGGTGAGGGCAATGAGCATTGACTGGTGCTCAACTCTCAAGGTTTTGTATGTGTCGGATAAGTCATGTAGCTTCTACAGTCATGAGTTCATCAGTGCAATGCATCTGTCCATTCTGAGCATTTATGAAGGGATTCTGTGGACAATGCGCTCAAACCACCATCGAGAAAGCAACATCCCTTCGACACAGTTAACCTATCTAATTATGAATAGTTATTTTGCCCTTTGCAAATGTCAATACATCTGGTTCTTTGTGAAGTGCAAATGTCAGCCAGCCAGATGGTTCACTCAGACATTTTACTATTGTAATCAATTTAAAATAATTTGCATTAATGTACTCAGAAAATCAGACTCGTTATATATAAAAAAGGATTTTGCATAACATGGCTGCCAAGATGGAAAATAATAGGAGCAAATATGCTATTGTTGCTTTGTCTCTTTTAAAAATTTAGCTTATCAAACACAGATAGCAATTATTTTTGAGTAATAATTTGAAGTACCTTGTCAATAAGGAATGAGAAAATCTGCTTTGGCATCTGTAGTTTTACTACCAATAATTTATTAACATCAATATCTTCATTACCAGCAACTGTATATGTGTTAAAAGCCAAGGTTTTTGCAGCAAATAAACAATGGTTTTGAAAACATGTTGCTGTAAATTATCTACAGTCGTGGGAGTAGTGTATGCCATTTCAACTACAAGATTATTCCCTCCAAATTTTCCACGCCACACTTTGTATTAATTTTGATCCTGCTTGAATATGTGTGGGCATGAGATCTGGTGCTATTGCAGTATTTAAGTAATTGCAGAACTATTTTAAGTCCATGCAAGATGCTTGTTAACTGGGCTGGGAATTCCTCCAGAGCCTCAGTGACAGATGATTTACTATTTGGAATTAACGTGAAAATATACATCTATGGGACAAAGAGAAGGAAGTCAATGAAGAAAATTAACATGAAAACATGCGTCTATAGTACGAAGAGAAGGAAGTCAATAAAGAATACAATGCAGGCCCATCTAAAAAGCTGTTTGAATTGACAAACCTCCAGATTAGCGAAAGAAAGAGGATTTACAATAGCTTTCCCTAAAAACTGGTTTACTACTAAAGACACTTACCTTATAGTTATGAATTTTATGTCTACCTGTAAAGATTTCAAGGAAATTCTTAATATACACATGCTCTGTGGCTGGTCTTTCACTCACTCTAGAATGTTGGGGGGAGGGGGGAGGGGGGTGGGGGGCAGAAGAAAAGCCTCATTGGCACATTAGCTTCACTCTCACTCGCTTCAAGAAATATCCACTTATACTGTTCTGGTGTGTGTTCACGTGCTTCATACAGCACAGAAAAGGGTCCTTTGGACGATCGAGTTGACTGCCTGAGCTAATCCTATTTGCCACCATATGGCCCATATCCCTCTGAGTCTTTGCTAGCCATTAATTTGTCCCAATGTCTTTTAAATGTTGTAATTTTGTGCTCCTCTACCACTTCCTCTGGCAGCACGTTCCGTATACCCACCATTTTCTGAATGGGAAAACGCTTCCCCCTGAATCTTTCTCCTTTCATCTTAAACCTATGTGCCTTATATTTAGACTCCACTGCCCTGGAAAACAAAGACTGTGACAATTCACCTCATCTTGCCTTTCATGATTTTAAATATGATACGGTCACCCCGCAACCTCCTGCACTCCAGATATAATAGCACCAGCCTATCCATTCTCTCCCTACAACTCAAGCCCTACTGTTTTGCCCAAATTCTTGTGAGTTGCCTCTACTTTTTTAGAAGTCTGTCCCGCACACCACTGTTAAGGAGAAGGCTTACTTGAGTTACTGTCGCCTTCCTGTCTGCTTGAGCCAGTCTGGCTATTCTCCTCTGTTCTTCCTTATTAACAAAACATTTTCACCCACAGATCTGCCGCTCACTCGATGTTTTTGATTTTTAGCACCATTCTCTGTAAACTCTAGAGACTGCTATGTGTGAAAATCTCAGGAGATCACCAGTTTCTGAAATACCCCGTCTGGCACTGACAATCATTTCACAGTCAAAGTCACTTAGATCAGCATTTGTGCCAATCTTCACCCTGAAATGTCAAGTGGACGATGCACCGTATCTTTGTCCTAGGCTTCCTGGTTTCATAATTTATCATCTCTGCCCAAACAAATTTACTTTTGATGTACCTGGAAATGGTTGAATGCATATGATAAGCTGTAGAGCTGGAAAATAGTGTGGATTTTGGTCCTATAGTTTCGCATTCATCTTGATTCATGCCACAGGTTAAGCTGCTGCAGTACTGCTGAAACATTGGTGTTCACTATGTCTGAAGTTGCCTAGGTAGATCATGTCAATACAAAGTAGAATACTCTAATCTACTTGGGCGGTGTCTTTCAAATCAGTGTATCCTCAAGCAACAGCAAAGAAAAAGTCATTGACATCCCTCTCAAGGGCACTTACTTGCTAGTTCAACATTTAAGAGAAGGTTGGGTAGGTGCAAGGATGCTAGGGTTATAAGGTGCTATGGTCCTGGTGCAGGTCGACGGGAATAGGCAGTTCAAATGGTTTGGCATTGACTAGGTGGACTCAAGGGCCTGTTTCTGTGCTGTACTTTTCTATGACTCTGTGACTTTTATACCCTGCTCACCAATTCCTAGTTGGGTTTCAGCAGGACAATTTCATAGCAGGCTTCATTGTAACTTTGGTCCAAAATCTAAGAGCTGAAATTAAGAAGCGAAGGTGATGTGGTTTGTCCTAAAGTAAAGACATCATTGGACCAAATGCAACACTCAGGAACTCATATAAAAGTACAACCAATAGAAATCAGAGGAAAAATCTGGCCCAATTGAAGCCATCCTTGGCAAAAATAATTAATTTCTAACAAACACAACCATTTAATAACCCATAATTATTTAGGCAGAATCAACTCAGCCATCTTCATCATCAGTGACCCTTCCTCTCCAATAGGTTGAAAATGGAGATGCTTGCTGATCTTCCATTTACAGTTCCTCAAATAATGTATCGGTCCATTCCCTCGTGAACCAAGAGCTGAATATATATAGTTTTATCCTATTGTTATTACACCTTTCGTTAATCTACCTGCATATGTGCTCTTCAGTGTCCCAGTGGCTATGGGGAGGGGGTGAGGTCTATAGTAGAGTCCTGTGAGAGTGATTGTACCCTTCCTATTTTTGAGTTCTACCCATATAGACTAGTAGACATATCCTCCATTAAGTCCCCTCTGAATGCAGCTCTAATATTGTCCCTGATTTGTAGTGCATCTCCCTCTTCCCCCAACTCTTAAATAGGCATGTGGGTGCAAAAAATGGAAGGCTATGTGAGAGGGTAGGATGAGTTTAATCGTGGAGTAGACTAAGGAGTTGGCACAATATCATGGTCACAATATCTAAGGCAACTTATCACCTATTGGAAGTACAGTATTCTCGAATCCTATAAATAAGGGGCAGCACAGTAATGTAGTGGTTAGCACAACGCTTTATGGTACAGGTGACCCGGGTTCAGTTCCCACTGCTGCCTTAAGGAGTTTGTACATTCTCCTCATGACCACGGGGGTTTCCTCTGGGTCCTTCTGTTTCCTCCCAAGGTCTGGGGATGTGCTGGTTTGTACGTTGATTGATCATTGTAGATTGTCTTGTGACTGGTCTAGGGTTAAATCGGGGTTCCTAGGTGGTGTGGCTTGGTGGACTGGAGGGTCCTGTGCCACACTGTATCTCAATAAATACCGAAGTAAATAAATTGGGCAAAGATTGGTGGTGGTGGATGGGGGGAGGGGTGGTGAATTCACATATTATAGAAATCAGTATTACAAAGTATGAAGTCAATTAACCTCCTTTATTTGCTTGAATACTTGCCTGGAAGCTGTTTTGTCACAGTACTGTAATCAGAGAAAGGCATAATGCTCATAATAAAATGATTAGTGTTTAAAGGGCAACATGTGCACTGACAGAAACCATTATGAACATTTTATTCCCAATACAAGAGAACAAATCTCTGGTGTCACTGATGGTGTCAGATTGGAAGCAAAGTCTGGAAATTGTTGGTAATAACTTTGGATATAAACACTTGTAATAGATTACTCTCTGCCATCTGACAGAAGATGTATCTTATTTACTGATTATTGCATAGATAGGTGTAATGAATCACTACTGTGGAAAATGTACACTGGAATAAAACTCAGAGACACTGAGATATATGTAGTGGACCCTGTTGAAACAGAGTATTTTAAGTAACAGGTTTAGAGCATTTTGTTGGTTGTATGTACAGATATTGTTTCCAGCATTATTTTGTAAAACTCAGGCAACCCCACATTCCTGTACCATGTCCTGAGATGACAATGAAATTGGCAGCAATCATAGGTTGATCCAAACATTTACAGCAGATCAAACAAATTATCCAAACCAAACGTCATGTAGGGGCAATGCAGTTGAGATCAAGTTGACATAAGTGGGCTTGGAAGCTGCTGATTCACACTAGCAGTGAATCAGGTTCAGTCCTGACCTGTACTGCCAGCAGCATGGAGTTTGCACACTCTCGCTGTCGCCTCAGGATTTCCTCCAGGTGCATTAGTTTTTTTGCATCTCAAGGATGTCCAGTAGGTGGGCTAATTGACTACTTTATATTGTCCTGAATGTGTAGGTGGGTTCTTAAGGGATTGATATGAATTTAAGGAGAATAAAGAAAAACTAGTGCAGGATTAGTATAAGTGAACAGTTGACGGTTGGCACAGACTTGCTGGTCACATGGCCTATTTCTATGCTATAATATATTTCTATTTAGAGATGAATTGAATGAGGGAGTATGCTGTACACTTAAACTATGCTAACAATTAGGCAATTCTATGGAATGTGTGGATAGAATTAGGAAGTTGTAAAGTAAGCTGGCAAACAATATTGGTCAATGGAGAAAAGGAAACTCAAGCCTTGGACATTGTTCAAATGAAATTCAGCAAGCACATTAAAGTACAGCCTTCCAGTGTCAATATTGAGTTCATTTATTGCAAGTCATAATGAGTACCCCATATTTTATGGTACAGCAATTACTGTTAATACCTTTATCATTTTTAGCTTCTCTATATCACTCTTTTGGTTTGTTTCGTTGCTCAATTACAGCTCCCAGTTTGCCCTGTGCTGTCATTCCTTTTGACTCCATTTCTCCTACCTACACTCTGCTTGCACCTTATGTTTCTTCTGATGGAAACTCATCAGGAGAAATTATTTATTTCCTTGCTTTGGAAGGGAGAGGTAGCCAGAGTGTGGTTCTGTTCTGCAAAGAGAGAGCTGTGATCTTCAAATTCACTCCGATGCTGCTTCAAACAAAATATGGTAAAATCTTGAACTATTTCCTGCTAAACATAGTTTAGGCTTGTCCAGAGACCTATCATGCTTTTGTTATAGATCAACTGGATTGCTGAAAATGTCCTGTGTTTTCTGTTTTCTGTTTTATACCGAAATGATAATACTGAGTCTTTACCGGAACAGCCTACTCATGATTCCTTTACAGAATTCTATTCGAATTGGCCTATCATTAAGTCTCTTGATACATGGAGTGATAACAGAGTAACAGTCCTGATTAGATTTCAATTGTCATAATCATTATGAATCAGTCTACTATCGTGATTATAGTGTTTCCTCAATCTCTTCCAAGTGTTTAATTACTATAACAATGCATGTGTTTTAAATCAGTTGACAAAATAGATAGTGCTGTGATAAATGTGAGCTAGTAAAGGGTTAATTCAATAGCAGCTGGTCTTGTAGGCTGTCCCAGACATCAACTTTCTCCAACATCATGTATTATTGTTCCCGCAACATCAATGGAAAACCTTAAAACTAGAGTTAATGGCTTTTGTTAGCTGTGATGAAGAAGGGCAGAACTGGTCTAATTAGATGTTGTTATACCTCAGAGGCCAGGTTCGGTTTATAGCTTCTTGCTGTTTAAAAATTACTCTATCCACCTCACTAACAAAATGGATGATTTTGCAATTCCTCCTTATTGAGTTTCACTTAAGAATCTCCTGTAACAACTTTATGTTGCCTTCACCTAAATTTATGGTGCTAATTAAAATAGAATTGCCATCCCATTATAGGAAGGATGTGAAGACTATGGAGAGGGTGCTGAATAGGTTTACCAGGATGGAGCCTACCTTAGAGGGCAGGAGATATAAGGAAAGGTTGGACCAACTTGGGTTGTTTGCTAGAGTGCTGGAGACCAAGAAGGAACCAGATAGAAGTTTTCTAAAATATGAGAGGCGTAGAGTAGACAGTCAGAATTTGTTCCCCAGCATAGAAATATCAAACACCAGAGGATGTGATGTCAAGGTTTGAGGGAGAAGGTTTAAAGGCGATGTGAGAGGTGATTTTATGCAGAGAATCATAAAATCTCTGATTGGGGGTAATAGTAGAAGCTAGCAGTCTGGTGGGTTTTTTAGAGCCTTTTAGATAGACACGTGAATCTGAAAGGAATGGGGGTTATGGATGATACGCAGGAAGAGGGTGTTTATTATAAATTGACATCAAGATCAGCACAACATTATGGACTGAATAGCTGTACTGTTCAATGTTCTAACTCCTGAAGTCAAGAACCAGCTCCTTCTGACCATGAGGCAAGCATGCCATTTCCTGAGACTGGACTGGCATCTTAAATTTCCTACATTGAAGGATAAGACATGGATATCATTGGCAAGACTAGTATTTATTAATCTGTCCCCAAAATTGTGTGGCCTGCTTTGATTGTCAAGTCAAGTTTATTGTCATTTGACTATATGCATGTATACCATCAAATGAGATAACATTTCTCTTGACCAGAGTGTAAAGCACAGTAGTATACATACATATAACACACAATAACTTAGGAAAGAAAGAATAAAATCTGCAAATGAATTCCGCAGATAAATGAAGTAAATTGTATAAATTAAATACTGTGGGGTACAGTACAAATTAAGCTGTGACGCTTCGAAAGTGCTGTGGCTGGGAGTTCAGAAGCCTAATGGCCTGACAGAAGAATCTGTTTCCCATCCTGACCATTCTTGTCTTTATGTATCTGAGTCTCCTGCCTGATGGTAGGAAGAGGATGTTGGATGTACAGGTGGGATCCTTCATAATACTAAGGGCCCTGCGTTTGCAGCGCTCCTGATAAATGTCCTAGATGAATGGTAGGGAGATCCCTATAATCCTCAGCTGTTCTCACAATCTTTTATAGGGACTTCTGGTCCAATGCACTGCTGCTCCCATACCAGATGGAGATGCAACTTGTCAGGATGCTGTCAATGGTGTTCCTATAAAATTCAGTTAAGATTTGTGGGAAGGGAGGGGAGCCTCACTTGCCTTAATCTCCTTAGGATGTGAGGTCATCCATGATGTGAGCTCCCAGGAACTTAGTACACTCAACTCTCTCTATGGAGAAGCCAGACAGGGGTGGTTCATCTGCTCCTTCCTAAAGTCCACAGTAATTTCCTTGGTCTTCTCCATGTTTAGACTTGGATTGTGGCTCTCACACCAGTTCATCAGCCATTCAACTTCCTCTCTGCACTCCGTCTCATCATCATTGTTGATGAAGCCAGCCACTGTTGTGTCATCCACGAACTTGATGGCATGGTTGGATCTGAATCCTGTGACACAGTCGTGTGTCAGCCGTGTAAACGGCTGTGGGCTGAGCACACGGCCCTGAGAGCACCAGTGCTCAGAAGAATGGGACAAGAGACGTTACTGCCCACACAGACTGACTGTGGCTTTTCTGTTAAGTGCAGGATCCAGTCACAGAGGGAGGTGTTCAGACTTGGTGAGGACAGTTTCCCCACCGGTTTCTGGGGTATGATGGTGTTAAATGCTAAACTGAAGTCTCTAGTGGGGCTGAGGAGGGGAAAGAAAAGGATCAGCCATGATTGAGTGGTGGAGCAGACTCGATGGGCCAAACAGCCTAATTCTGCTCTTATGTCCTATGTCTTATGAATAATATTTGAGCTTGGTCTAATAGCTGCCCATTAATATTTGAATGAGACAAGACCATCTCCAAAAGGGTTTTGATATTTGCTGTTTGGCAGTCAGCAAAATAATAAATGTCAATTTCTCTATCATCAATA
This sequence comes from Mobula birostris, assembly GCF_030028105.1. Classification (NCBI taxonomy): domain Eukaryota; kingdom Metazoa; phylum Chordata; class Chondrichthyes; order Myliobatiformes; family Myliobatidae; genus Mobula; species Mobula birostris. The sequence goes on along the minus strand of NC_092381.1, from coordinate 60,645,588 downwards.
TTCTGACTGTCACCATTACCAAATAGTTATACAAGCCACATAGAACTTTACATTTAGCTGTGAGTTGGATCTTGGGCATTCCACAGCAATTGCAAGAGGTTCACCTTTTGATTCTCCAAAATCATTTCACCCCCTACAAGGCAGAGATTAGGAATATAATGTCACAACTCAATTGGCCTCAATGTGTGCAGCTCAAAATATGAAAACACGATCAGCATTTCATCCACTGCTTTAAACTTCAACATCTGCACCCCTCCCCACCCACCTCTGGCATATTGTGCCTACAATATGTACCATCAATGTGGTGAATGGCAACAATTTAGAAAATATTTCAATAGCACTTCTATATCTAAAGGACAAATGCAGCAGATACATGGAATATCATAAGTTCCACTTCATATGCCATAGATTTGGAATTATGCCTTCAGTATTCCTTCAAATCAAAACTAAATCCTGAAATCTTTCCAATAGCATCCAAAATGCACCTTTGCTAAGTTGAATGCAACAGTTCAAGAGAGACACCTCCCACTAGTTCTTCAAAAGCAACAAACCGTTAGCAAAAATCCCACTACTTTTGTCAGTGATCCTCTCATCCCACAAAGGGTAATATTTAAGCAGTAATTTGAACAAATGATTAATACTTTCAACTAGACTGTTCCAATTAGAAATTAAATATTTACATTCCCTTTTAGATGGAAACATCTGAGAGGTAATGAGATATGGAGGCATTATTGCAGTAAAATCATCATCGTATTAGTGATGTCTATCTTACCGTAGCTGGTTGCGATTGGATTCCCTCCTGGGTTTTCATTACATGTGTGAACAGAAAACAAAGCCATAAACTTTTTAAGAGGTGATCCTTTGCAATATCATTCTTAACTGATTCTTCAGACAAGTTAACGAAAATTTGGAAGTCATCGATGGGTTAGATTGAGCCTCTCCCCCTCAGGCAGCAAAGCAACTTACAATAATTATCATTCTTTCCAGTACCTTCCACTGGATAGCTGAGTTAACTGACAATGCATATCTGGTACTGTATGAATCCTGTTTAGATCTTCATCAGTCAACTCTGTAATAGTTGAGCACTACTCCAGGGAGATAGAGGAAACACAGCAAATGGAGCAATCTGTTGATTTTGAGTACTTAACCAAGAATTTGAGAAATGGTGGAGAAAATAATTTTAGATCAATAAGGACAGAGCAAACAGAGAGTGGAAGTCCATACGAATGTCGCAGAATAAACCAAATGCCAGAGTTTATATAAATTGGAACATAGTTCATCTGATTCTGAAACAATGAACAGTGCCTATAAAAAGTATTCCCCCCCTGGAAGTTTTCATGTTTTATTGTTTTACAACATTGAATCACAGTGGATTTTATTTGGCTTTTTTGACACTGAGCAACAGAAAAAGACTTGTGTCAAAGTGAAAACAGATCTCCATAAAGTTAGCTAAATTAATTACAAGTGTAAAACACAAAATAATTGATTGCGTAAGTATTCACCCCCTCCAAGTCAGTATTTAGTAGATGTACCTTTGGCAACAATTACAACCTAGAGTCTGTGAAGATAGGTCTCTATCAGCTTTGCACATCTGGATGCTACAATTTTTACCCATTCTTCTTTACGAAACAGCTCAAGCTCTATCAGATTGTATAGAGATCATGACTGAATAGTCCTTTTCAAGTCCAGCCACAAATTCTCAATTGGATTGAGGTCTGGACTCTGACTTGGCCACTCTAGGACATTAACTTCATTGCTCTTAAGCCATTCCTGTGTAACTTTGGCTTTACGCTTGGGGTCATTGTCTTGCTGGAAGACAAATCTTCCCTCAAGGCGCAGTTCTCTTGCAGACTGTGTCAGGTTTTCCTCCGGGATTTCCCTGTATCTTGCTGCATTCATTTTACCCTCTACCTTCACAAGCCTTTCAGGGCCTGCTGCAGTAAAGCACCCCCTCAGGATAATGCATCCACCACCATGCTTCATAATTGGGATGGTGTGTTTTTGACGATGATGCGGTCTTTGGCTTACGCCAAACATAGCATTTAGTCTGATGGCCAAAAGGCTTAATTTTGGTTTTATCAGACCATGGAACCTTCTTCCAGCTGACTTCAGAGTCTCCCACATGCCTTCTGGCAAACCCTAGCTGAGATTTCATGAGAGTTTTTTTTTCAACAGTGGCTTTCTCTTTGCCATTCTCCCATAAAGCTGTGACTGGTGAAGCACCCAGGCAACAGTTGTTGCTTGTGCAGTCTCTCCCACCTTGGTCACCAAAGCTTGTAACTCCTCTGGATTTGTCACAGGTCTCTTGGTGGCCTCACTCACTAGTCCCCTTCTTGCACGGTTACTCACTTTTTGAGGATGGCCTGCTCTAGGCAGATTTACAGCTGTGCCATTTTCTTTCCATTTCTTGATGATTGACTTAACTGTACTCCAAAGGATATTCAGTGACTTGGAAATTTTCTTGTATCCATCTTTTCACTTGTGCTTTTCAAGTACCTTGTTGCGAAATTGCTTGGAGTGTTCTTTTCTCTTCATGGTGTAGATTTTAACAGGATACAGACTCGCCAGCAGTTGGCTCTTCCAGATACCTGTGTATATTTACTGTAATCAATTGAAACACCTTGCCTGCACACAGATCTCCATTTAACTAATTATGTGACTTATAAAACCAATTGCCTGTATCAGTGATGATTTGGTGTGTCATATTAAAGCAGGTGACTACTTATCCAATCAATTATTGTATGTTTTATATTTGTAATTAATTTAGATCACTTTGTAGAGATCTGTTTTCAATTTGAGATGAAAGAGTCTTTTTCTGTTGATCAGTGTCAAAAAAAGTCAAATTAAATCCACTGTGATTCAGTGTTGTTTAACGATAAAACAAGAAAACTTCCAAGAGGGTGAATATTTTTTATAGGCACTGTAGTTAAATTTTATGTATAATGAAAGGAATCCAAATATTAAAAATTAGTTCATGGGTAGGATCAATCTATCATAAAATGCACTGAAAACCACGTAGATGAATGCCCTAGATTATTTTCTGTTATGATACCATCCATATTTATGTAGAAACCCCAACAAATGCATCATGACTCTTGATATAAATTTCTGATTGTTTGCAGATCTTTTCTGTTGCTTCAGCTGAAGGACTGTGTATAACAACAGCTAACCTGCATATTCAGCTCCTGACATGACAACTTCCACCAACCCAGAAATATTACTACTACTTAACCTGTCATGTCACATTTATAAACTCTTTCACCTCCTCTGCCCCGCGCACCCCCCAAGATAAGGTGCTTTCCACTAGCAACACCCCAAAGTATAGCACATCGTTTACTCCCTCCCTTCTCCAAGTGCTTTACTTAAACTCTCATCATCAAGACAATTTCCCATTCTCTGCTCTCCATTCACTTGCTCATTTTCTTGTACCTCTCTTGTCCATCTCTCTTCCACTTTCTTCTCTGTTCCCCAATTATTGTGTCAGGATGCTTGACAATGGCATGCAACACATACAAAGTGCTGGAGGAACTCAGCAGCCCAGGCAGCAATGATGGAAATTAATAAACAGTCAACGTTTTGGGCTGAGAACCTTCCTCAGGACTGGAAAGGGAGGGAGAAGACACAAGAATAAAATGGTAGGGTGGGAAAGGAGGACAGTTACAAGGTGAGGGGTAAAGAAAGCCAGGTAGGAGGGAAAGATGAAGGGCTGGAGAGGAGGGAATCTGATAAGAGTGGACACGGGAGAAAGGGAAGAAGGAGGAGCACTAGGGGTGTTGATAGGCAGGTGAGAAGTGTTAAAAGGCCAGAGAGGAGAATAGCAGAAGAGGTAAGGGTGAGGTAAGAAAGTTTTTACTGGGAGGAGAAATCGATGTTCATGCTATCATGTAAGAGGCTACCCAGACAGAATATGAGTTGATGCTCATCCATCCTGAGAGTGGCCTCATTGTGGCACAAGAGGAGGTCGTACACAAACATCTTAGAACAGGAATGGGAACAGGATTTAAAATGGTTGGCCACCAGGAAATTCCAATTTTGGTAGATGGAGCAGATGTGCTTGACAAAGCGGTCCCCCTGTCTATGACAGGTGTCACCAATGTAGAGGAGGCCACTTCAGGAGCACTGGATATAATAGACAACCCCAACAGAATCACAGGTGAAGTGTTCCCTCATCTGGAAGTACTGTTTGGGGGCTAAATAGAGCTGAGGGAGGGTGTGACTGGGCAGGTGTAGCACTCTGGCCACTTGCAGGGTTAAGTGCCAGGAGGGAGATTAGCAGGGAAGGATGAATAGAAAAGGGAATCATGGAGGGAGCAATTCCTGCAGGGAACAGAGAATGGAAGGGAGATAAAGATGTATTTGGTGGTAGGATCCCTTTGGAGATGGTGGAAGATGAGGGGAATGATGTATTGGATGCAGAGGCTCATGGAATAGTAGATTAGGACAAGAGGAACTCTATCCCTGCTAAGGCAGTGGGAAATGGAGGAGATGTGGGTAAGGGCAGCATCAATGGTTGACAAAAGGAATCCCCATTCTTTGATGAAGTAAGAGACCTCTGATGTCCTGGAAAGGAAAGCCTCATCCTGGGAGATGAATGAGCTGAGAAAAGGAATAGCATTTTTACAGGAGACAGCATGGGAAGAGGTATAGGCAAGATAGCCGTGGAAATGGTGTCTTTATAAAGGATGTTGTTAAAAAGTTTGTCTCCAGAGATGGAGACAGAGAGGTTGAGAAAAGGGAGAGAAGTATCAGAAATGGACCAAGTGAATTAAAGGGCAGGGTGGAAGTTGGAGGCAAAGTTGATGAAATTGACAAGCTCAGCATGGGTGCATGAAGCAGCACCAATGTTGTTGTTAATGTAGTAAGGAAGAGTTGGAAAGTATTACCAAGGAAGGCTTGGAAAATAGACTATTCTACATAGCTACCAAAGAGGCAGGCATAGCTAGCTCCATGCGAGTGCTCATGGCTACCCCTTGAGTCTGGGAGGAGCCAAAGCAGAAATTATTTTGAGTGAGGACCAGTTCTGCCAGATGGAGGAGGTTGGTGGTGGAGGGGACTGGGTGGTGCTTATGTTGAGAAAGAAATGAAGGGGTTAAAGGCCTTCTTGATGGGGGTTGTAGAAGTGTGTAGGGTCTGGACTTCCATGATGAAAATGAGAGTGTCATGGCCAGGAGGTGAGGAGATTGAAATCATGTGAAGTATTGCAGATGTAGGAAGAAAGGGGCTGAAGCTAGGGGAATAGAATAGAGTTGAGGTATGAGGACACAAGCTCAGTGGGACAGGAGCACATAGAGACAATGGGCCTACCCAGACAGTCAGGCTGACAATTACATGCCTCTTTCCCGTTCTCTTAATTGTTTACCCTCAATGAGGTAATAGTTGGGTTTTAGAATCAGTCATTGAAAGATACAACATGAAAAAGACCCATTGGCCTATTGAGTTCAGAGTCTATACTAATCGTCAAATACTACTTACCCTGATCCTACCCAAACCTATTTTATTCTTCCCATGTTCCCACCATCTACTCTTCCCCACGTTCTACTAGTCACTTTCATGAGGTGGAATTAACAGTGACCAATTAACCTACCAAACTGCACATCTTTAGGATGTGGGACAAAACTGGAAAACCCAGGGGAAATACACCCAGAAACATGAAGATTGTGCAGACTCCATATTCCGAATTTCAGGATCACATCTCTGAATCAGTGGTGCTGTGAGGCAGTGCCTCTACCAGCCGTGCCACTGTGAAGTAACATTAGTAATTTAGTTGTTAGTGATAGAAAAACAAATAAAATGAGCATTCATCTACCTCAGCTCCATGCTCCTGCATTATCCCCATTTGCCTTGATTTCATTAATGTACAGAAATTTATAAATATCTGTTTTTAATACACTCAGTGACATAGCCCTCATAGCTAATGGGGGTGGTGTTTTCAAAAGATTGTCTTTAGTAATTTCTCAGTATTTCTGTTCTAAATGGCCTACCGCTTAATCTGTGGGTATGAATCATGGATCCAGACCCTTCATGCAGGGAAGTGGTTTACCTGCATCCATCCTATCGACTTAAAGGTTCACTTATTGTCAAAGCAGGTATCCATATACAACCCTGAAGGTTGTCTTCTCCAAATAGCCATGAAACAAAGAAAGAACACGAAAGTTGTTCAGAGAGTAACAGCAAACCCACAACACCTCCCCACACAAAAAATAACAGCATCCCGATCATCAACCCCCCCAAACCCCCTCCCCCCACACAAAACAGAACAGGAACATCGACCCCCCCCCCAAAAAAAATAACCCCTCCCCTGCATAAAAGAACTAACAGAACATCAACCCCCAAAATACTCCCCTCACACAACAACACGGAAAAGGAACAAGCAATAAAAATACAGAATATAAAAACCATAAGGCTGAAGAAGTCCACAGTCCATAAACGCAATAGTCCAATCCATGAATGCAGAACCATGATACAATTCTATAATATCGCCGTCACTCATCGAAAGAGAGGGACACCACACGAGGCAAAGAGGCCTTCCCTGCCTGCCACAGCGAGCCGCCACTCACAGATTCCTTCTCTGTCAGCGATCAAAAGGAAGGTGGATGGTGCTGAACTGGCGATCGCCTTCTGCCTTCACCTCAATGTCCGAATCTTCCTCGATGCTTTAACTGGCAAAATGGAGTCGAACATCGGCTCGCGTCCCATATCGAAGTTTCTTCTCATCGAGTCTGTCCGAGTAGGCACTTGCTTGCTGGAATGTTCTCAGGGACAGCAGAGCGCTAGATTACTCAAACGATCTCCAAACTGTAAATTGCCGACTCTAACAGTCCCAGAAACTAATTTAAGGTGGAAAAACTGACATAACAGAAGTAAAAAAAAAAAAAGATATTTTTGTGAGCAATCTGGAAGATGTCCTGTAAGGAATTGTGAACTTCAATAATATCGCCTCTCAGTTTTATAAACCCCGTAGAATGCAGGTATAGCTTTGGCAAACCTGCCATATAGAGAAACCAGTCAGGTGAATCTTCATTGAATTTCATTTTTGGCAAAAATACTTGCTTTGTATATAGACCAAACCTGACTACAATACCCCAGGTGCAATTGAATTAAAATTTTATATAATTGCAGCTAGGCATCTTTACTCACCACCTCCAGTCCTCATGTGATAAAATCCAACAGATCCTCAGCCTTCAGGTCACATTAGTTTTCGGTGATGTGTGTAAGGACACTTGGGTCCCTTTTGAACATTAACATTTCCTAATCTGTTAACATAAAAAAAACTTTGCATTTCTGTTTGGTGTACCAAAGTCAATGACCTCACATTTTTCTACATTGCATTTTATCTGCCATGCTATTATCCACTCACTTGGTCTGTCTGTATCTCCTTGAAGACTTTATGTCCTCATTGTAAGAGCATCTTGCTTCATTGGTATTTTTGGCAATTTTTATGTTTGATTCTGTTAAAAAGAGACACCAAGTTCTTATTTAAGGGGCTGTTTCCTTATTGCCCCTTGCAAGTTCTTTTTGTAAAGGACACGTATTTTCCATCACACTTCTTGGTTGAGTATTCTGGCAAGCTCACTCTCATATTCTGTTTTCCTTCACTTTATCAATTTCTTGGTTCTCTTTTACTGCTTTTTTTTTACCAACATTATGAGATTCTATGAATTTATTACTATTGTAAATTTCTCCAGACAATCATAAGCAGACATTTCCTGGTGGATCTTTTCCTGGAATGCATTCTTAGCTAGCCTCCCACTTTTCACCCTCCACAAACCTATCTTTATATTCAGACCTCTTTGTAACCTTGCTGTTCCCGGTCTCTCTTATCTCTACATCACTCGAAGAGCTCAGCGTTCCACCAACTTTGGCCTTGTGCAACTCCCAATGCCTTCTGTCTGGGAATGGTGACTGCTTCTCAGTTTTCTAGGCCATAAACTCCGTCCCTGTGTGTTTTTAGCTTCTCCCTTGAGGCAGCATAAAATTTATTTCTGGGGCCCATTGTGGTATCTCCTTTTGGCTTGAAGGCAGTTTTTATCTGACTGTGCTTCTGTGAAGTGCTTTGGGCAAGCAGAATACGTCACGCGTGCTCTGTAATGTTATGCTATGCTATGTATGCAATTTATTGTCAATATTTTACTAGTGGCAATATGAATTAGTCAGTATTTGCAGCAAGCAGTAGAGCAACAAGCAATGAAAACTCAGGTGAAGTGTTATAAAATGCACCATAAATCTTCTTTTAATGCAGACACCTTGTCAGATAACCTCTCTTCCAATATGCAATATTTCTTTTATAAAACTGATATAGGAAAAGTGAGTGATCAGAATACCATCTGACTTAAATTTTAATTAGACTGCTCCCTCTTTCCAAAGAACGCATTATATAGAATGTAATAGAATGCAGATTATTTAAACAGTGCAAAAGCTAATTAGTATTTCAAGTTGGACAGCAGAACCTAATTATGTGGGTGTGTCCTAAATGCTGATCAGTGTAATACAGGGATAGCAGAAAAGTTTTTGATGTATTTTACCATGATTGGATTTTATTTTATTTCAACCTCATTCTAAAGCTCCTCTTGGAAAATTAGACATTATGAATACTCTCAAAGAAAATAAATGTTTTCAAAAGTAGTATCAGCTATTTCTAAAAATCTTTTGAATGAACATGCAGTTTTTTTTTTAACCAAATTAGAAATCTCATTTTTACTTAATGGTAAGAATTTGGAATCTAATTCCATCAGTCCCTGTTGAACAGGATCCCTTTTTAAAGCAATGGTGAACCAACAGATTGCAAAATTCAATATCCAAGCAGATATGTACCAGACGCAAAAAAAAAAAATTCTTTATGTGTCCTTTCAAAGCTGGAGGAGGTAATTTGCCCATTAAGCCTATACTTGCTCTCAATACACAGTAATCAGACTAATTTTCCCTCATATTTTCTTGTAATTTCTATTTTTGAGTAAGCCCTTCACCTCTCACTAGTTCTCCTGCCACATTTGGTGGAAACTAGCCAATTTATGTTTCAGTACGACTTTAGAATGTCGGAGGAAATCAGAGCCTCTTGTGGACACCTACATGTTCACACAGAGAAGATGTGTAAACTCCAAGGTCAGGATCAGGCAAGAGTTGTGAGACCTCAGAACTAACCGCTGTGCCACTGCTCTGTATGGTGCTTAATGATATCTAGCTGCACATGAAAACTTCTTTAAAAAATAAACTGACAGCTTCCAATCAGTACTTATAACATTTTGCAGAGGAAGATTTACATAAAGCAGAAAAGAATCAAACATGCAGCATCTCCCTCATCAGTGTGGCAGAAATCATTCATTCATTCAGGTGCCTTGCCGTTCGGCATGGGCGATCATGTCTCTCCATCTATCACAGTCCCTGACCCTCCGAATTGTAGTTGTTGCCTCCCCTGTTTCTAACCATGATGTTATTCCATCTTTCATTTTCATTCTCTGTCTGCCTCTGCTTCTTTTTCCTTCCAGCTTTCCAGTTGTAATGAATTTGTTCTTCATTGTTATTTGGAATTCATTTTTGATATCACTGTTTTTTCTCAAAAGTCCCAAATTTAGCTTTGGCTCTACACTTGGTCTTTTAAGCTTTCTGAGTCTCAGGTACATCACGCTGATTATTGATACGTGATCACTGTAGCAGTCTGCACCCCGATATGTTTTGCATGATTTCAGAGCATTTCTAAACCTTCTCCTTATAAGCACATAATCAATCTGGTTTCTGGTGCTATCCCCGGGTTCTTCCATGTCCATAGTTTTCTCAGGTGTTGCTTAAAGATGGTATTACCAATTATATGATCTTTTTCTGTGACCCATGTAGCTAGTCGTTCACCTCTCTCATTTCTCTCACCTGTGCCGTAATACCCAGTAGTGTCCTCGTCCCTGGTCTTGCTTACTTTTGTATTGAAGTCACCTTGAATAATGGTATTTTCTGAGCTTTTACATTGTCTTAATGCTGTTTCTAGTTCGTCATAAAATTGATCAATGCTTTCTTCACTGCTGTCTGCTGCTGGGGCATAAACTTGAACGATGTTCACGTCCAAAGGTTTTGCATGTAGTTTCACAAGTAACATTCAATCTGATATTGTCCAATAGCCTTTTATTGATTTTGCATGTTCTTCATCTAACATAATTCCAACACCTTTTTCATGTATTTCTCCTCCTGAGTAAATGATGGTATATCCCTCTGAGCTTGCTTTACCAGCTCCTTTCCACCTCGTCTCGCATGTTCCCAAGATGTTGATTTTTATTCTTTCCATTTCCTGTTTGATGTTGTCTAGTTTACCAGGTTGGTTAAGGGTTCTTACATTCCAGGTTGCTAGTCTGATTTTATTTGCTTTTAATCTGGTGACAGTCGCTGGATAACGGTCGAGGTTCACCTGTGGCGCATGAGATCCTCTACCAGATGAGGCTCCTTCGGTGAAGGCTCCATTCACATCTTTGAGCTGAGACCGTAGTTGATTTGAGTTCATGATTGTACAAGAGAGGAATACTGAAGTGGTTTCCTGTTGCCTTCTTCAGTTGCAGTGTCCATACTGGATGGGTAACCCTGGCCATTGATCAGCAGATTCATCTGCCCAGCGTTTTTAGTTTTACAGTCATAAATTCCAATTGTAGAATCTGCTTGTAAAACCATTCACCACCTGCAAACCATGGCTTCACGTGACCCTGATTGGGAGGCTAAACAGGTACTACACCTTGCCCCAGGGTGACCTGTAGGCTATCGGATGAAAGGAGCACCTTACAGCATTGCACAGCACCGACACCAAGTGGCAGAAATAAGATGCTCTATTCTACAAAGGAAAAATATTGCTTTTTGTATCCCCTATGCCACTCTAACTCTATTATGCATCAGTGGTTGTCAGAAAATATAAGTAATGGTATAATGTTTGCCAAGACACGACTCATGATAATAAAATATGTAAATTTCGTAGTTCAGCACAAGTGTGCATTAAGTTTAAAAAAGAAATAATTATAGTTCATGAACATATTTTGATCATCTTAAAGAAATATATTCTTAAGGGTTTTTGTCAAGCTCCTTTATTATTTTATTCATAGGATAATCAAAAAATAGTTTTGATACTTAAAAGTAGTCTCAATAGACAATCATATTAATGTCGAATGTTGCAGCTTTTGCAAATCTCTGTCCTGGCAATTGATGTGAATTGATGCTTTCCACTGTAGAACAAACACTTGCTCCCCATGACATTTCTCCAACAAATGGCAATGTTCCAATCTTCCACATGACTGCATATTATTTTACAATTTCTCCATTCTTATTCTTTCATGCTTTATTAGTATCGTGGTCGTTATCTATGTTTGTTAGACAGTCCACTAATATGACTGGCAAAGAATCAGTTTGTTGGTAAATCTGCACTATGGTGGGCTGCTTCACTTTTTACAGAAGGTTGCTCACCTCATTCTGTCAACTCAGGATGAAACCTTATACATATATGAATGCAACAGTGATGTTTTGAGGTTGAAGTGTTCACTATTAATCAGAGGAAGGAGCTAAAGAGGTCATTATAATAAGTGGAACATCTGAAAATTCTCCTAGGACACATCCAAGTAGAATGTTCAGACTTTTTTTTTCATAATATCCTTCCAGTCAGTACACCAGATGGGGTTGTGTGAAAATGGGGGACACCTCCCTTTCCCTAATTAGGGAGAGAGAGGACCTGTGGTTTGTTGAATGCTGGATGAAATGTGTTAGTTTTTGGGGTAACTGCAAGGTCTGTGTCTTTGCTATCGCCTGGTCCATGCTTGTGCTCAGTAGCGGGTGCGCTTTTTTTTGCCGGAGAGAGGAGGGTTCGTTGCCTTGCTGCCGCTTACACGCGGGAGGGGGTAGCTGGGGGGGGGTACTTTGGGGTTCTCACATTCAACTGTTGTTCATTCTTTAGGGCACTTCGCTGTTTTCGTGGATATTTTGCGAAGAGAAAATTTCATTTCAGGATGTATATTGTATACAGTTCTCTGACCTTAAATTGAACCTTTGAACCTCTGTTTTGGCTGTACAGAAGCATTCTGTATCATTGTGTATCACGGGTCCCCAAAGAACTACCACATCATGATTGCATCGTATTTTGTGACAAGTTCTCATGATAGAGATTTAGGAGGCCACTTTGCACTGATGACTGTGAGGTTGATAGCTGTTCAAGATCATGGAAGTATCTTGTTGAAAGAGTGATAGGAAAGACTGGACTGGAAAAAAAGCCTGTATAAACAAAGGAAAATAAAATAAGTGAGCTTGGATTTATGGATCACTGACTCAATACTTATAGCATGTGAGCATGCTGTATATTCTTACTAGCTTCCAAATATTTATCGCGTCTGTCTGTTCAAGCCATATCCCGGTATACTGTTTGATTACATTGTGGTTATACTAGATGAAAGCAACTGCTGGATGAAATAATGGAACATCATTCTGAATGCAGCCTTTCCTGCTTTCCCAAAGCTTTAAATACAAGAACTTCCAGTCAGTACAGCAGATGGGGTTGTGTGATAATCTCTACTTGGCTGTCGCCTGCCAAAGTGTAAGGGTATGCCTCAGCAGATTCTACAGTTACTGCAGCTGTCTGCATGAATCCTGGTTGCATTGCAATGCTGACGTCAAAATGAGTATTCAAATGAATCTGGTGAATCCAATAAACCCCACAGGAATTGAATGAATAGCAAGAGCATAAAAGCATTTAGATGAATAATAAATGCTGACAATTTTCTACAGTTTCCAGCATAGTAAAAGATCAGCAAATATCTGATTCAGAATCTAGCTTGGTTAATGACATTGTACTAAGTTAGGTAGTGTTAATAATATCTTTATATATTAAAAAAACACTTTAATGTAGTGTCTGACGACATTGTTCTGCCTGCAGACTGTGTTGAAGAGCTTCATGTTTTGAAGAGAAAAATAAACTAAGCTGCAGCAAATATTTTGAAACAATTTAAATAAAAATTGCTTGTTGAGGCATCCAGAATCTAGACCAGAAGAGATAAATTAGAATATTTAATTCAATGTAAATTAAACCAAAAGAAGAAAAATAGAGGAAAGAAAGTTTAAAAAAGGGAGAAATGGTAAAAATAACCAATATATATTTTTCAAATTACAGCAATAGTGACAACTTGAAGGAATGGGACCTTATGCTTGTAAAAGTAATGCTTGTAGAGGTGCTGCTTCACAGAGCCAGAGACACAGGTTCAATCCAGGCCTCTTTTGCTGTCTGTTGTGGAGTCTGCACATTTTCCCTTTGAGCAAGAGGGTTTACTCCGATTGACTGTGTGCTTTGGTCTTCTCCCGAAGATGTGCAGGTTGGTAAGCTAAATGGCCTCTGGCAATTTTCCTGGTTTACGGATGAATAGTAGGATCTGAGAGAGTTGATGAATCTGAATCAGAATCAGGTTTATTATTACTGGCATGTGATGTGAAATTTGTTAATTTAGCAGCAGCAGTTCAATGCAATACATAATCTAGCAGAGAGAGAAAAAATAAATAAAATAAAACATAATAATAAATAAACAAGTATATCAATCACGTATATTGAATAGATTATTAAAAATGTGCAAAAGCAGATTCATATTTTTAAAAAAAAGTGAGGTAGTGTTCAAAGCTTCAAAATCCACTTAGGAATCAGATGGCAGAGGGAAAGAAGCTGTTCCTGAATCGCCGAGTGTGTGCCTTCAGGCTTCTGTACCTCTTACCTGATGGTAACAGTGAGAAAAGGGCATAATCATACAATTTAAAGGTTACTTACTCTTGAATAGGCAAGTCTTAACATTTTTGGGACATTCAATGGGTACATGTTGGAACTATGTCCTTTATTTGCTTGAATGCTAAATTTCAATGAGATATTAATGTTATCAAGGGTCGGCAGGAAAGGGCAAACGAGTTTAGGTGCGGCAAACGAGTTTTGGTGCACGTATACAGATTGTTACATATTGGTACCATTGACATAGGAAGGAAAAGCAAAGAGGTCTGGAAAAGAGAATTTAGAGAGCTAGGTAGAAAGCTAAAAAGCAGGACCCTCCTGGATAGTAATTTCTGTGTTGTTACCTGTGCCATGCACTAGTGAGGGTAGAAACAGGATATTTTGGCAAATTAATGCATGACTGAGAAACTGGTGCAGTGGGGAGAGGTGGGGGAGGGAGTGTTAGAGGGGTGGGGAGAAGGGGGAAGAGAGGAGGGGAGAGGGGGAAGAGGGGTGGGGAGAAGGGGGAAGAGGGGAGGGAAGAGAGGGGGTCAGGGCTTCAGGTTCTTGGATCATTGGGAGCTCTTGTCGTGGTGGTATGACCTGTTCAAAATTTACAGGTTGTGCCTGAACCTGAGTGAAACCAATTTTCTCGCAGGCAGGTTTGTTAGAGCTGTTGGAGAGGGTTTAAGCTAATTTGGCAGGGGGTGGGAACTGGATCAAAAGGACTCAATAGAATAGGTGGTAAAAAAGCAAAGATAGCGTGCAGTCTGACTGTCAGGAAGGACAGGCAGATGGTAGTACGTAATTGCAGCCAACAGGGTGAGTATAGGTGCATTAGGAATGCAGAAACAAAAGGAGTAACAAATACAGGACTAAAAATGTTATATCTCAATGCATGGAGTATAAGAAATAAGGTGGATGATGTTGTTACAATATTACAGATTGGCAGGTATGATGTTGTGGCCATCACTGAATTGTGGCTGAAGTATGATTGTAATTGGGAGCTGAATGTCTAAGGTTACGTGTTGTATTGGAGGGATAAGAAGGTCGGCAGAGGAGGTGGTGTGGGTCTGCTAGTAAAGAACAGCATCAAATCAGTAGAAAGATGAGGCAGTGGATTGGAAGATGTTGAATCTTTGTGGGTTGAGTTAAGAAATTGCAAGTGTAAAAGGACCCTGATGCCAGTTATATACAGGCCTCCCAACAGTAGCTAGGATGTGGACCATAGATTACAACAGGAAATAGAAAAGGCGAGCCAAAAGGGCAATGTCGTGCCAGTCATGGGAGATTTCAACATACAGATCAATTGGGGAAAATCAGTTTGGAAATGGATCTCAGTCAGTGAGTTTTTGAATACCTTCGTGATGACTTTTTAGAGCAGTTTGTCATTGAGCCTACGAGGGGATCAGCTATGCTGAATTAGGTGTTATGTAGTGAAACGGAGGTGATTAGGGAGCTTAAGGTAAAAGAACCCTTAGGAAACAGTGATCACAGTATGATTGAGTTCAACTTGAAATTTGATAGGGAGTAAGCAAAGTCTGGCGTAACAGTATTTCAGTGGAGTAAAAGAAATTACAGTGGTATGAGAGAGGAGATGGTTAAAGTAAATTGGAAGGAGATGCTGGCAGGGATGAAAGCAGAGCAACAATGGCGTGAGTTTCTGGGGAAAATTAGGAAGGTCCAGGATAGATGTATTTCAAAAACAAATACTCAAATGGCAAAATAGTACAACTGCGGCTGACAAGAGAAGTCAAAGCAAGTGAGAGGGCATGCAACAATGCAGAAATTAGTGGGAAGACAGAGGATTGGGAAGTTTTTAAAAGCCTACAGAGAGCATCTGGAAAATTGTAAATGTCACTCTAATCTTTAAGAAGGGAGGAAGGCAGCAGAAAGGAAACTATAGACCAGTTAATCTGACCTCGGCGTTTGGGAGGATGTTGGCGTCAGTTGTTAAGGATGAGGTTATGGAGCGCTTGATGACACAGGGCAAAATAGGACAAAGTCAGCATGGTCTCCTTAAGGGAAAATCTTGCCTGGTGAACCTGTTGGAACTCTTTAAGGAGATTTCATGTGGGATAGATAAAGGGGTTGGAGTGGATGTTGTATATTTGGACTTTCAGAAGGTCTTTGACAAGGTGCTACAAATGAGGCTGCTTATCAAGGAATCCATGGTATTACAGGGAAGTTGCTGGCATGGTTAGAGCATTGGCTGATTGGTAGGAGGCAGCAAGTGGGAATAAAATGAACCTTTTCTGGATGGCTGCCAGTGATAGTGGTGTTCCACAGGGGTTGGTGTTGGGTCCACTTCTTCTTATGCTGTGTACCAATGATTTAGATGATGGAAAAGATGGCTTTCTTGCCGGGTTTGCAGATGATGCAAAGATTGGTGAAATTGCAGGTTGTATTGAGGAAATAGAAAGACTTAGACAGTTGAGGAGAATGGGCAAGAGATTGGCAAATGAAATACAATGTTGGAAAATGTATTGTCTTGCATTTTGATAGTAAAATAAATGTACAGACTATTTTCTAATGGGGGGAAAATCCAAAAATCTGAGATGTAAAGGGACTTGGGAGTCCTTGTGCAGAACACTCTAAAGGTTAACTTACAGGTTGAGTCAGTGGTGAAGAAGGCAAATGCCATGTTAGCATTCATTTTAAGAGGACTAGAATACAAGAGCAGGGATGTGATGCTGAGGCTTTAAAAGGCACTGGTGAGGCTGCACCTTGAGTGTCGTGAACAGTTTTGGGCTCCATATCTAAGAAAAGATGTGCTGACTTTGGAGAGGGTTCAGAGGAGTTTCACAAGGATGATTCCAGGAATGAAAAGTTTATCATACAAGGAACATTTTATAGCTCTGGGTCTGTTCTTTCTGCAACTTAGAAGGATGGGGGGTGGGGGATGTTCTCTTTGAAACCTTTCAAATGTTGAAAGGCCTAGATGGAGTAGATGTGGAAAGGATGTTTTCCATGGTGGGAGAGTCAAGGCCAAGAGGGCACAGCCTCAGTATAAAGGGGCATCCATTTAAAATAGAGGTGCAGAGAAATTTCTTTAGCCAGAGGGTGGTGAATTTGTTGAATTTATTACAACAGACGACTGTGGAGGCCAGGTCATTTGGTGTATTTAAGGCAGAGATTGATAGGTTCTTGATTGGACATGGCATCAAAGTTTATGGGTAGAAGGCCGGGGAGAGGGGCTGAGGAGGGGACAAAAGGATCAGCTATGATTGAATGGTGGAGCATACATGATGGGCCAAATGGCCTAATTCTGCTCCTATGTCTTATGATCTTAAGATCTTATCTTGTTTCATTTCCTTCTACCAGATCTAAGTCGATGTGACTTTTTAAAATGAATACTGAAACTACTACTTTTGATTGTAGATTTCCCCCAATATTTAACTTTTTGTCTTTCAAACAAAATTTTATACAAAACCAATTTGTGCAACATGAATTCATAGTAGAATTTCACTTTAGTTTGGTTGCTCACATCCAAATGGTTCTGTTGATTACCAGAGAATGTATACGGTATACAACCTGAAAAACTTGTCTTTTCAGAGAAATAGAAGAACCCCAAAAGAATGAAGAATGCTAGAACTGCAAAGTCCCCTCTCCCCGCAAAAGCAACAGCAATCATCAAAGCATCAACCTCTCCCCTCCCCACCCCCTGCACGTTTCAGCAAAAAGCAAAAGCTGCAAATTGTAGTGTTCTTGTGAGGTGTATGATTAATCTCACTTTGTCAAGTCTCAACCCTTGCAACCTAACTGCAGCTTCCATCTGGGTTACCAACACCACTCTCCTCGAATACTTCTTTACCAAGACCATATTGAGTGAAATTGCCCTTGTCTGGTTTTACTCTTATCTGCTAATTTGTAGACAGGCAATCACCCTGCAGTGGCTCTATTTCCATTTACGCCAGTAATCCCTCAATGGTCCATCCTAATGCCTTCAGTTTTAGTTCTTTATCTCTTTTATATGCATCTGCCGGAAGCTTCATCTGAGAACAAAACACCACTTTCTGCACACGCACTGAAACCAGCAGCTCAATCTTACCTCAAAGCATCTCGACTTTTGGTGCCTCTCATTTGCCATGCTGCTTGTCCAGTATTCAAAATGAGTGAACAGAAATCTTCGCAAGCCCAACAACAGGGAGACTGAAGCCTTTGTCTTTGATCTATGTTGTAAAATTCATGTGCTCAGCATAATTTGTATGCTTCTCCCTGCCTGTGGTCTAAAGCCATCAGACCTTTCAGACTTGGATCTGATTTTGGTACCAATGCTGTCCACTTGCATGTGCATACCATTACCAAACCTTATGCAACTTTAGCTCACCCATAGCTGAAACTACTCCCGCTCCCCTTCCTATGGCTGGCCACCCTTGTTTGAGCTTGTGTAAACTTGTGCTCATCCAAAACACTTCTCCCCATTCACTGACATCTGATCTGTTCACTTATCTTCTTCGCATTCTTTGACCTGTGCTGTATATTACAATGATAGTGCATCTATTTCATAATTCCTTTGCTTGTTTTCAAACCTTGCACCCGCCCACCCCCCCCCCCCCCCGTCTTGCCTCTTCCTATCTCTGCAATGAGATCTTTCTGCTCCTCCAGTCCCCTGATCTTTTAACACTGTGCCTTTGGCAAAATGGGATGCATATTTGCATTTCTGATATTTTGAAATACTTCTTTTCTATTTTATTTGATCTTACTGAAAATCATTACACTACAACTTGGAGTTGTGTGGCAACTGAATTGGTGTTTTATGTGAGAAAATCTTGTACTTGCATGTCCTTCAAAGCTTACTGATTAATGGGAATTTATAATAGTCAAGGACTTTAAAAGTCAGAATGTTACTGAGATCATGAAGGATCATTTCCAGAAGATAAAAATCCCGGTATTCATTGAAACAGATTCAACTCTGTCAACTTGCTCTACTCAGGTATATCATTGTGTACATGCAGAACAGGGCGTGAGCGTGTACCAGATCAGCTTGGACCAGGAGAAGGCCTTTAATCACATTGCATGTGCACATCATGGACAAAATGGGTTTTGGGGAAGGAATCAGGAATTGGATAAAATTGATAACAGTAGCACAATCAAAATTAATTGTTGGGGAACAAGAAGCTTCCCCTTCAAATCAGGAATCAAGTAAAGCTGCAACCTTCTTTCAAGCCCTTGTCCAAATGCATCTGGAAGAACATAAGTCGAAGCCTGCTTGTAGATGTATGACATCATGGTCTTCTGATCAGATCCACTGTTTCTCTGCTGGTTCATCAGCATTTATAACCAGTTTAAATTGGCCTTGAAGGGCTAGTTAACTGAGGTGGTCCTTACCCTGCTTCTACACTGTAGCAGTTACCTGAACCATCATATGTTTTATCTGGTGATACAGTCTGTATAGTCTCTTTCAGGTCATGGTGTATATGTCTCCAGAGTAAAGAAGAACAAATATACCAAATATAATTGTCATCCTGATGGCCCACTGTATATGTGGTGCATAGGTAGTGCCAGAATGTGCAAACACCAAGAATTACAGAAAGACTTCATTGCTGTTCCAGAAGAAAGAAAATTGATGAGATAAAAAGGAACATGTCTGAAATAATATCAGTAAAGTTGGATAATACACAGCAGATAAATCTGAAAGACAAAAAAACCACATTTCAGATGTTATCAACCATTTTAGTTCTTGCAATCAGACGTTAAATTTAAATTTTAATATGAACAACTATTTTGGAATACTTCACATCTAATTAATTATTATTGAAGTGTGCTTGCTGCTACATATGTAAGTAAACACACTATTTTATTGGACACAGTAAAATTGCACAAATTGCCAAGAATTAAATAGAATATGTGCCACAGAAAGTATGCATTCAACCCAATCAGACCAATGCTGCCATTTTAGCTTCACTGTCTTTATCCTCATCCAAATCTATCAGCATCTACTATACTCCCTATTCACTCATCTGCTTGACCAGGCTTGCTTTACGTGCATCTATACCGTTTGCCTTAATTGAACGATCAATGGCATAATAAAGAACTTTCTTTAAAAGACAAAAAACCTCATCCTCGATTATGGTGGAGCTCAACCCAAGAATACCAAAGCCAAACATGTTCAGCCTGAAGCATTGAGTGGGTAAACCATTTTGATTTATTTTTGCGAAACCCACCATCACTGAACCCAGCCTTATGCTAATGTGATTTCCTTTAGGTGATATGTACAAATATACTGCTGACAGCCTTAGATAAAGTAGACTCCAAATTTACATCAGCAGTTTTATCTCACCACAATGGTTTCTAATTTAAAATTCAAAATTCTCAATTTTGGAAGTGTCATAATGAATAATTTCTCAGTGTTTGGAATAAAATTTATAAACCAGAAAGGAATTGCCAATTTACTACATTCTGAGGAGCTTACCAATCTAAATTAGAATGTAACTGCAAGTCGTGGACAGAATGTATTAATCACACAAAATTAACTTTAAATTTGAACTATTCATCCATTGAGACTATTAATAAAATTTGCAATACTCTTGAACTTTGTTTAAGGATTCCAACTACAGACTGTTTTTGATGTGCTTATGAGTCACACAAAGATAAGCAGAGGAGTACAAACTGTCGCACACAGATACTGAGAAATTAAACCCATTTGCAACAAAATTATAGAGGAATAATTGTCTTACTGTCGTTCTGAATTAATTACTCAGGTCAATGAACTGTTACATCAATATTATCCACATAGCTCCATTTTAAATATCAATAATATCTTGTAATTGTACTGCTATTGAAAGCAAGTTCACTTGCTATATGAGATTTGTGATCTGTAAAATCACAATTTCGTAAATGGAGTTCAACAGATATGTCCTCTTTATTACGCTTTACACACAGACAACTGAGGACAAATTTCTGCCCATGTTGCTTATATAATATTAAGGTAATTGGAGGAAAGTATAGGGAGGGATGTCAGCGGTAAGTTTTTTTCACATAGAGGGTGGTGGGTGCATGCAAGGCCCTGCCAGGACCAGCAGTAAAGGCAGGTACATTAGGTCATTTAAGAAACTCTTAGAGAGGTGTAACTCTTGCTTCAGCTAGTGGCTTGATATAGACCCCTGGCCCCGCCAAACTTAAGAATTCTCATTTGGGTGGATGCTGCGCGATGTGTCCCCTGTTACAAATCAGTACCACAAAATAACAAACAGTACACAATATGCGATTAAACGATTGAGCTTTATAATTCTTCATTTGACTATATGGTGAGTAAAGAAAACAAAAAAAAAGAAAAAGTGCCCATTCTCATGAAACAGTCTATTGCTCAAGGTTGGAGCTCACTGATAAGGCCGTTCGTCCACTATCGACCTCCTCCGATCGTCGCTGACCTTCGGACCCTCGCTGCAAGTTCACTCCATCCGAGGTCTACCATCTCTCCCCATTCGTGTCTTCTCTCCTCATCTCTCCCCGGCAAAAGACTGCGATTTCCCGGCTCCCAGACACACAAGAAACAACAACATCCCGCTCATTGGCTAGCATGCCCCGTTATCTCTGGTCATAACCTAAACATTGCTGTTACAGAGAAGCCATCACCTCAGTGTGGAGCATTACGGAGAAGCCATTACATTAGCAGTGAAACCTTACAGCATGTTACATAGGCAACACAGATAAAATGCTGGGAGAGCTCAGCAGATCAGGCAGCATCTCTGGAAAAGAGTAAACTGCCGACATTTGGGCTGAGAACCTTCTTCAGGACTGAGAGGGAAGGGGTGAAATGCCTGAATTAAGAGGTAGGGGAAGGGGAAAGAGGCTAGCTGGAAGGTGATAAGTGAAACCCCGGTTGGTGGGAAAGGTCAAAGGCTGGAGAAGAGTTAATTTGATAGGAGGTAGAGTGGATAATAGGAGTAAGGGAAGGAAGTCAGGAGGAAATGACAGGCAGGTAAGAAGTAAAGGGTCAGAGTGTGGAACAAAGGGCTGGGGGGGGGGGGGAGGGAGGATTTTTGTTCACCAGAAGGAGAAATCAATATTCACGCCATCAGGTTGGAGGCCAACCAGAAGGAATAAAAGCTGTTATTCCTCCACCCTGTGGGTCTCCTAATCTTGGCACAAGAGGAGGCCATAGATCAACATGTTGGATAGGCACATAGAAGATAGGAAAATTGGGGGCTATGTAGGAGGGAAGGGTTAGATTGATCTAGAGTAGGTTAAAAAGGTTGGCACAACATCATGAGCCAAAGGGCCTGTACTGTGTACTGTATCGCTCTATATTCTATGTACAGAGAAAGCTAATCTCACAAGCTTGAGGCTTTGGTAATGCCAGACCTGCAGAGTTTCTTAAGTATTAGATATTTTCCTATTAATATCCTAATATACTTTAAATTCATTTTTATTTTGAATATTATGCAGTATAATGAGTTTCCCAGCAAAACTGATAAGTTTAACTGAAGAAGTGGAAACAGAACCTTCATAGGTGTGAAGGGAGTGGGAGGAGCTGGAATCTGAGGTGTTGAGGAGAGCATTGAAAGCCCAGACTCCGGTCTGTGCAGAGGAGAGCAGGAACCATCCAATCTGCAAAATCATTGGGATTTCTGAATAACTGGGCAAAATATAATCGGAGTTACATCATGAATAGTGATAATATTCAAGCAAGTTAAGGATGAACAATGTAGAGGATATTATAAGCTAGTGTACATTATTGGTATTGCGTTGTTAGAGTCAGTCTTCCTATTAATTTGGATATTTAGTATTTAGTGCTAATATAACTAAGTTTAGTTGTGTTCCGATATAAACAGAAATTGCTGAACAAGCCAGGCAGTTTTTGTGAAAAGCAAAACACAAATATTTCCTGGCCTGTTGAGTATTGCCAACATTTTCTATTTCAAATTAAGATTTACTGCATCTGCTGTTTTGTTTTGCTTTTTAATATAGGTGTGCTCAGTGTCTTTATCAAATCCATTGCATTTAACATGCATTTAATTTAGCAAAGTGCAATTGTATCATTTTATTACTGGCTTATATTTTGTGCTTTCCACTGACAGATTGGCTTTGAATGTATTCATGGTGTGTTGTCTGTTCATCTTGCAAGAAAATGAATATACATGATTCGGATTTTCCAATACATATTTATATCAACACATTAAAATCCACAGTGGAAAGAGAAAGCAGTATAAAAGTTCCACCCACATATTTCCAAATATTACAAAGTAGAACTACTTATTTAATGATGGCATTTTTTGTTCAGCTACAAAATACACGTGGACTAAGATGTTAACTGTCCTGTGCTATCACCAGTGGGATCATCAGTTGATCTGCCACCTGTCTTCAGGAGTTTCGGCCCGCCTATGATCAAGACTCCCTCGAGGTGGTGGGCCAGCAGTGCTAAAGCACCACCTCCCACTAGTAAGCTTAAAAACTTGGCATATGCCTCTATCAGAGTTATTGGTCACTTCCATCCAACAGATAGTCTACTCTTCAGGTGTCTATGCAACTACTGAAGGGTTTGCAAGGTATGTATACACTGTCTGACTATCTGCCCCTCTGGACATACTTGGTCCACACCCACACTGACCCTTTCTCTGCTGCCTCAGCTACAGCCCTGCTGGTTGACTTGATCTCTCTTCTAGTGAAGCCAAGGTCATGCAGCCACTTCTGGAGAGTGAACGCAATAAACCCATGGCAGCCTACTTTGAATGGATAGCATGAGACCTTCCAACCTCTGTCTCTGCACTCTGATCTTAATTCTGCATACTTGGTTAACTTGCGCTCATGGGTTTCATCGATTTTGTCTTCCCAGGGGACTGTGAGTTCACCAATAACCGCTTCCCTACTGGTGTCAGACCATATGATTATATCTGGACGCAATGTAGTGAAAGCTATTGCTCCGGGAAATTGCCTTTCCTGTCCAGGTCAGCCTTGACACACCAATCATTGGCTGAAGAAAGTATGCTTGATCGTGAGCCTGCGCTGTACACCCTTGACTTGGAACCTTCTTTCACAAATGATATGCGATGTTCTGTGCAGCATGGGGCATGAGATAAGTTGTGCTGCAGTACTCTCTGCTCCACCGCTTCTGTTACAACTTTGAGAACATTGTTATGTCTCCCAGTGTACATGCCGCTGGAAAGATTGACTCCGCATGCACTCAAGATATGTTGAAGTGTTCCCTTCTCGCCACAAGCAGCACACCTGTCTGTCTTATCTTCATACCAGGTGCTGAGGTTGGCAGGTGTTGGGAGCAGATCGTACGCTGCTCTGCATAAAAAAGAAATGCGGAGCAGTTCCATCTGCCACAGAACATTCCAAGATAGGTGTCATTGTTCAACACTTTCCCACCGGGTCCAAGCCCCTTGTTTGGCCAGGCCAGCTGTTTTAGTTAACCTCTTCTCCTCTTCTACCTCTCGTATTTCTTGTGTTACAAGCTCACGGCGCTCCTTACCTATAGAAGATGACCACCACTTGTGGGTTGTCCATCCAAGTCCCTGGTGGCCTAGCTGGATAGCCCCATCCGCCTCCTTGTGCTTCAATCTAGACTCTGCCTCATCAACTGCTACATGAGCTGATCACTTCCTGCCTGATCTCACATCCGGCCGGGTGTTCTTGATGACAGGGTCTTTTGAGTCTCGAAGCATCAAGAATGATCTTACCTTGGCTACTTTGACCTCCTCAACAAGGGATTGCACTGGGATGGTAAGCTTTGTCTGGCTACTGTGGATTGCAACGTTGGTGAGGCTGCTCTGTACTCCAAGCCACTTCTTCACATACTTGCTGATCTTCCGTTCCATTGCCTCAACATGGGACATTGCCACTTTGTAGACAGTTAGTGGCCACATTATCTGTGGCGTCAGTCCGTACTGCAAGCACCACAACTTCAACTTGCCGGGCAAGCCACACTTGTCAACAGACATCAGAGCTCTGCTGATCTGTCCTCCTGTCTCTTTAACCCTCTCGGTGTCTCTCAGCTCCTCTGTGTACCATCGCCCGAGGCTCTAAACTGGTTGGTCCTGAATGGATGGAATCTCCTCTCCACAAAGGGTGAAATGAAAGTCAACCAGTTTTCCTCTCCTAAGAACAAGGCTCCTTGACTTCTTGGTCTTGAACTTCATTCTTCCCCAATCCATTAGCTCCTCGAGCCTAGATAGTACATTTTCCACTGCCTCCGTGCTGGGACCCAAAAGGGTAAGATCATCCATGAACACTCGTATTGGTGGTAACTCCTCTCTGCCATCAAGTGCGACACCTGGTCCCACTGATTCTGCAGCCCTCACAATATCCTCCATGGCTAACACAAAAAGGATGGGTGAAATTGCACATCCCATTGGGATTCCAACATCCAAGCTCTGCCACCTAGTTGTAAACTACTGAGTGGAAAACCTCATCTGGAAATCGTTGTAGTACTGAATAACAAATTTCCTCACCTTAGCAGGAATCCATAGGAATTCCATCGCAAACTCAATCAGGACATGGGGAACAGAACCATATGCATTTGCCAGACCAAGCCAAACTACACCCCAGATTTCTTCTCAACCTTTTTGACTCCTGGATGGTATGCCATATCATACTAGAATGTTCAAGGCAACCTGGGAAGCCTGGTATTCCTGCCTTCTGCACAGATGTATTTACTAATCCATTCTCAATCACAAATGAAGATATTCTTTCTGCCAGAATGCCAAACATAATCTTCCCCTCGACATTCAGGAGTGAAATTGGTTGGAACTGATTCAATGTAGAAGAATTCTCTTCCTTCGGGATGTATACTCCTTCAGCCTCATTCCATGACAAAGGAACAACACCTTGTCTCCACACCACCTTTAACAATCTCCACAAGTATTTCCTCAGCTGTTCACTCTTCTTGGACACCTTATACGGCACTCCATTAGGTCCTGGCACTGAGCCTGACCTTGCCTTTCTGATGATCGAACTTCACTCCTGGCTTGGTAGGCTTCACAAGCCCTGAAATGTCAAGCAAAGGAGCCTCCTGCTGTTCGTTAGAGTAAGTGCTTGCCAGGTGATCCTCAAGTTCTTGTTGAGAGATGTTAAGCTGCCCGCTCTTACTTCGTTCAAACAGTTTCTTTGTGAACTCGTGAGGGTTCTCAAAGAACGACTTTCTTGCCTTCTCTCTCTTCTTTCTCTTTTTACATTGTGACTCTGCACGATGGAGTGATGCTAACTTTATTTGAAAATGCTGTGGGAGATCAGCAAGCCCTGGCTTGTCACCCTCACTTGCTACCATCCACCTCTGTCTCAACGATCTAAGCTCTCTCCTCAACCTACTAATCTCCTTCTGGCGCCTGCTTGGTTGCTGTGTAGGCTTTGTTTTCTTCAACTCAACCAAACCAAACCTGTACTTTCCAACGTCGTAAATCATATCGCCCATCACTTCCAACTTTCTCTTTGATGTTCCCCTGAGAGTGTTCTCCAACATCATACTGATAACCTCATCAACTACACGCCAGACCTTCTCATCTGCCATTGCTGGCCACTTGACCTTCCTCTTCTTCTCTACCTCCTCACCACCGCCATCATGCGAAGAATCTACCTGGGAACTGTGGTCTGAAACCTGACTTAGGTTATCTCTCGTCTGACCTGGAGTATGATGACACTCTCCAGAGCGAATCGCTGTGGCTTGTGAATCAGTGGTTGAAAAGACCACATCATCTGTGCTTGGTGAAGTAATCTCATCTTCATCCACTGGGATGGAATAGCAACTTCAACTTTGCTTGGTGGACTCGTAAACCTTTAATGCTGGAAAACGCTCTCCGACACCAACACACTGGACACTCAGAGCCTCTTATCCTAGCTCTTGGTCGTAGACATTCCCTGTAATTAACTGTATTCGTCCGATTGGGTCCATCATTCTCCCTCCCTCTTGGAGGACCCCAAGGGTATGTTTCTCCATGTAAACTAGAAGCTTCAAGAGGTGGGTGCTCTTCTGAGCTGGTGCCCGGACTGCCAATCCTGACACCCCCGGTGCCAGTCTTTCCTGGCTGTCCGCTGTCTCTCCACGCTGTCACCGGACTATTCCTGGTTGTCACCTTCATAAAATAGATGCAATGATAATAGGGTAACACATACAAAATGCTTGAGGAACTTAACGGGTCATGTAGCATCTGAGGAAAGGAATAAATAGTCGACATTTTGGGCTGAAGTCCTTCATCGGGATTGGAAAGAAAGGAGGAAGGTGCCAGAATATGAAGGTGGGAGTGAAGTGAGTAGCTGGGAGGTGATAGGTGGAAAATGTAAAGGCCTGAAGAAGAAAGAATCTGATAGGAGAGGAGAGTGGACCATGGGGAAAAAAGGGAAGAGGAGAGTCACCAGGGGGAGGTGTAGGCAGTTGAGGAGAAGAAAAGTGGTAAGAGGGGAACCAAAGTGGGAAATGGAAAAAGAGGGAACGGGGAGGGGGAACAATTACTGGAAGTTAGAGAAATTGATGTTCATGCCATCCATTTGGAGGCTTCCCAGATGGAATATGAAGTGTTGTTGCTCCAACATGAAAGTGGCAGTAGAGGTGACCTCAGGCTGACATGTCAGAATAGGAATAGGGATTGCAATTAAAATGGCTGCCCACCGGGAAATCCTGCTCATTGCAGATTGAGTGAAGGTGCTCAGCAAAGCGGCCCCCAATCTATGTCAAGTAGATTGGAGGAGCAACACCTCATATTCCACCTTCCCCCCCCCCACCTTCTTATTCTGCCTTCTTCTACCCTTCCTCTCCAGTCTTGATGAAGGGTCTTGGCTTGAAACATCGACTGTAAATTCCTTTCCATAGCTGCTGCCTGATGTACTGAGTTCCTCCAGCATTCTGTATATGTTACTCTGAATTTCCAGCATCTCCAGAATCTCTTGTGTTTGTGATAATGATTATAGTTTTATTTAAACCAAATAAAAGGACAATGAAACATGAGCAGTAATCAGTAAATAGAATGCTACGCTGGCTTGAAATAGAGGATTGCTGCAAAATGTTAAATTTCAATATTTTGATTATTTTTTCAATTTTAACAAATTCATCTATGAAAAACAACACTATTTCCAGAAGCTTACAAGAGGCAGTAAAAGTAAACTATTGTAGAAATCCGCGCTGAAAAATGCTGATCCGAATGATGAGGTACATAGTCTGCAATCAAAGCATAGTCACGTGTTTATGCAGCTGCTTCCAACTATTGATATTTCTAAGCAACAATGCATAAATTTACACTTTACCCCCTGCAGAATGAAGGATGAGCCAGCTGTCTTAGCAGATAATTAGAGGTTTGTACCTCTAAAACTCCAACTCTCCTAGCCTACCATTGATTACAGTTTGGATGCTTCCTTGTAGCTTTGTCTCTGTTTCCTTGCTTGATTATTGCCAGATTATCAGTTTCAAATTACTTAGTAATTTCAGCTGCTGGACCTATGGATGCCATTTGCTATTGTGTAGTATTCTGACATGTATCAATCAGTGCTTTTACATGTGTGAAAGAGGGCTGATCAGCATCTATTTGCGTACATACCAATGAAAATTGCCCAATATGCTGTGCAATCTTTCCGTAACGCCTTGTGTCAGCTTATTGTCTCCAGACTTTGTGGTCAATCTTGGAAGAATGACTTATACTGCTGACCTTAAGGGAAATTGCCCAAAGATCTAGTGATCCCTTGAGCAACACACACAAAATGCTGGAGGAACTCAGCAGGCCAGGCAGCATCTATGGAATAAAGTGTAGTCGATGTTTTGGGCCAAGACTCTTTGGCAGGACTGGAGATAAAAGAGGAGGAGTAAGCCTGCTGAGTTCCTTCAGCATTTTGTGTGTGTGTTGCTTGGATTACCAGCATCTGCAGATTTTCTCTTGTTTGTGGCAATCTTTCGAACATGTGTTCAACCATTCTCACCATGATCTTTGTCAGCTACCAGTTTTGGCGAGTTTCTGGCAAAGCTACCAGCAACAAAGCAGGTATTGACAAATTCTGTTGGACTGAACAAACCTGGAAGTGAAAACACAATTTTCATTTCACCATTTAAGCAATATATAGCTCTGACCAGCATTTCACAGCTAAAATGAATTCCTTTATTTGTTTGCTTTACTTCTCATTGTCCTCCATCAGACAGTTCTACAACATTGAAATCACTTGAGCAATCCTGGCATCAGCTTCTTCTAAAAAATAAAATAAAAATTGGAACATATACATATAGTTATGGTTGCAGCTAAAATATCATAATTTTTAAAGAAATCCAAAGCAATCCAAGTCCATTCACACAATTAATTTATTTCATAGGATTATAGCAATTATTAATTGGTAAAAATGATTTGGTACATAATTAGAACTTTGGTTACATCTCATAAAAACAAAAGAAACCTTGGGTCTAGACTGTTTGGCCCCTTGTGTCTACTTTGTCGTTCAATAAGTGTTGCCTCAGAGTCACTTTCCCACACAAACTCCATATCCTTTGATTTATTAATATCCAAAAATATATTAATCTCTATCTTGAATATATGGAAGACACATTTCTCTGCTCTCTGGTGATTTGTCATCCACTTATCTCAATCTTCTCAAGGCTCCTGGGTTATTTTATGTAGAAGGTACAATGTAAATAACGGTGCTTCTCATAAGATAATACAATTCCACTAATATAAAAGACACAAGAGGTACCGCAGTTGCTGAAAATCTAGACCAATACACACAATGTCCTTCAGGAGCTCAGCAGGTCAGGCAGCATCTATGAATGGTAATAAACTGTCCATACTTTGGGCCAAGACCCTTCTACAGGACTGGGCTGATGTCCAATAATATAATGCTCATAAGATAATAGCCGGCCAGTGGTGTAGTGGCATCAGCACCGGACTTTGAGGTGAGTGGTCTGAATCCAGCTGGCTCTTTGCACACTTTCCATCCGTGCTGGGCTGAGCACTGAGCTTGCAACTTGGCCTCGTAAAAATCAGACAAAATGCTAAAGAAACAGCAAGGTTGCCACCCAATGCACCACAAGGCGCGGACAGGAATAACATAAGATAATACAATTCCATCTATTTCTACCTTTGCATCTTTCTATTATTATTAATGATGATTGACTGTTGTACATATAGTCTAATTGATGTATTGTGAAGCCATATTATAATATATACAAAAGAGTATATTTGGCCACGTTGCATAGAGCCTGCTTTGCCATTGGCTGATCTGTAACCTAACTTTGCCCCTTTCCCCAGAAAATCATTGATCAATGAACAATCTATCATCAATTGCTATTTGTAGGAAAGCTACAAATTCTACCCTTCACTGGGTCCTGCACATTTGTTGGCTGTTTTAATTTGTTCACTGTCTTAACTGGAAATGTTAAGTTAAATAACTTTGATAAATGATTTTTTGAACAAGTTTTGTTCCATTATCATGCTGAATGTCACAAAGGGATATTTTGCCTGACATCTAATGCTTTAAATTGTTTACATTAAATATCATTTGTCTTTGGTTCATTCAATTACAGAACTTTGCAAAAGCCATTAACTGGGCTATTAATCATATTTTGATATTAACCTTATCTTCAGTTTTGCAAACACCTCGTTGATTTTAGCCTCCATGCGATTTATATTAGAAATGTTATCGGTGAAACAAAGATTCCTGGACAGATTTCATTCAGAGACTCACATGCCATGCCTCTTATAAATAGATTTTGATTCAATAACAATAGTTAAAGGGCACATGGACAGGAACGTGTATGGAGAAATTTAGAAGGATGGGTCAAACACGAACAGATGCAACTAGCTTAAATTGGAATCTTGGTCACTATAGACCAGTTGGGCTGAAGGACTTGTTTCCATGCTGAATGACTCCTTTTTTTAAAAAACTTATTTAGCCACTGTCTTGTTCTATGCTAAACTTGAATCTGTTTGTTTGTACCTACAATAGTGAGTTTATATCACAATATAACTGACTTTCCCAAACCCACATAATGGATGCTGCCCCTCATGCCTGAAAGAGATCAGCTCTAACAGCAAGGATGTGGACCTTTTGATCTACTTTTGAGTTTCAAACTCCACCAGAAGTTATTACCACCCCACCCTCGCCACCCCCCACTCCCAGACCATTGGGTGAGGGAATGGCCTGCTTATGATTGCCAATTCAATTCTGCACTGTATCACAGCTGGCTACAGGAATCAAGTAGTGTAGGAGAAATCAATTACCATATGGCAAGACTTATAAGTTTTCCAATTGATTGTTCTACCTATTTTAGATATCAGCTTATTTGGGAATACATTCCATGAAAATTTGTCAGATTGTATGAAATATGAAAAATAAATAAATAAAGACTATTGTGTGCATTTCAAAGCTGTGAATGATGGAAACCAGATGGTTCTCTAATGTAACTCTATGTATACATGGACTGAAGATTAGACAAACAATTACCTTTCAAAGAGATGGGAACGAATAAGCATCTGTTTAACTAACTGTTTGAATAAAGAAAGACATAGTATACTGAAGTCAGTGCTGATGCAAGACCATTAAACAGTCACGGAAACTTTAGAATGTGTAATTTTTGGGAAAGAAAATTATTTACAATTAAATGCAGTTGAATTTTTTTTGTTGGTGTTTCAGTAGTTTCTTAATGTCATGCAAAAATAATTAGTTTCACATTGCATTTCCTAGATGTAAATAATCAGGAATCTTCTGACCTATGTGTTTCCCATGTTTATGACAGTTTTCCATAAAAGGTCTCATGGTTTTATAATTTTTATCTCTCTTGTATACTCCAGAAAATCTTTACAACGTTGCTGAAATGATTTGCCATGCCTGACGTTGAAGGTTATCAATTTATTATCTCAGCTATTTTAAACCTGTACATTAAATTCTTTGTAAAATTAAGATAGAAGTATGATTTTTGAGGTACTTGTATAATTGTGAATAATTATGCTACTCAAACTCCAGAGTGAATGGACCTGGTGAGAAGGTGTTCTAGTGAAATCCTGTTACATGTAGCATTTTTATTTGATGTTGCATTCGTAATTTCTAGCTCTCACTGCTGGATATCCCTGTGCCTGCTGGGTCGCACTGCAGAATATATTGTCCACAAGATCTACAGCTACTTCTGACACAATAGACTCATGCTGTTACTTAATATTTATATGTAGTTGGAAACAAAAGTTACATGGTACACTATTGTAAAAAAATTGTTTAGTAAAATAAAAGTATTGGAAATAATCATCAGCAATAAAAATTCATAACTATATAAAGTTGGCAATGAAGTTGTTCTTGCAAATCCTTGAAATAGCTGTAGTGGCTGTAGATAACCTGGTAATATATAGACTGCAATTTCAATCAGGCCACATTCATATAACCCTAATACAGTTAAACCCTCTGGAAATATAGATATTTATTGAATAGGGTCAGGACAATCCCATCACTTTGTTTTCTGTTACAGTACAGACACCATACATTCATGTGTAACTTTCAAACGGTGAAGAATAAAGGAAAGACAGATGTTAATTTGCTTTTATTCTGGTCTGAGTTCTGTGGTGTAACAGTCGAGGTTCTGGCATGGTTACCTACATTTAGTTGCATCCATTGCATTCTCTGTAACTATTTTCTCAAGCAATTTTCTCATGAAACACTCTGCTTATGCATGTGGCTGCTGTTCATAAATCATGCTGCAGTTTCTTTGGATGTTTCCCACACCACTGCTCTTCACTATGTTCTTAATCCTGAATAACTACATTATAGTACTAAAGTGTTGATGAATCAGTTGTTTTTTTATTGATCTGAATTATGCTAGTTTGAAGCAGTCTTCACTTTTGAAATCTACTTTTCTTCTGAGGGTAGTAATTACTCAGTCAGATTAGGTGATTGGCTCGTATTCATAGTTCATTATGGTGTGATTGAATAATATGCATTGGCTTTATGTAAGAATATGATTCATCCCACACAACAACCTCCTGCTCAGTTTATCCAATATTGTCAACAATCTTGAATCTCATTGCAAAGACATCATCTTCCCCACAGGAAATCAGACTTCTGAACCAATCACCTCTTTTATACCCCCTTCCTGGTGATGCTGTCTCTGTCTCTTAATTCTGCCTGTCTCGGTGATTCCATTATTGTTACTTTAGCATTTCTTTTTGCACTAATTCAGGTTGTGCTGCTGTCTTTTCACCATTTTGCTGTGCTTTGCAACACTCGGTTATTTTGCCCTCATTGCTGTATTATTACTGGGTATGATGTTCACTCTGTAAGCTTCATTTGAGCAGGGAATTTCATTGCACCCTTGTGTATATGACAATAAAGTAATCCAAATCTCATTTGTACTGCTGAAAACTGTCAGACTTCCCTGTTCCCTCTCTGTTCTGATGCTGGATGTGCACTCAAAAGGTTTACTACAGCAATCATTTCCACAGACGCTGCTTGAACAACATTCTCCTTTTTATATAGATTGGAACAGTTTGGACTTGAAGATAATGTGACAGAAGTTGAGCATTATTTAATTTATTATCCAAACATATGTAAGACTCGTTGTATCTAGTGGCATGATCTTGAGGATGGCGCCCACTACCCGGCCAAACTTTAGCACTCTTGTTTGGGTGGATGCTGCATGTTGTGTCCCCTGTGTAACATCTGTACCCCGAAATAACATTCAGCCCACAATGTGCAGTTAAACGATTAAGATTTTGTATTTAAGTATGGGGTTAGTAGAGAAACAAAAGAAAAGGAAAACAAATAAAAGGTGCCAATAATCTCATAAATGTGTCCAGTGCACAAACGTTGGAGCTCACGGATTCCCTTTCGCTGTCGGCCCCTGGGCTCCTGCCCCGAGCCCAGGCCCAGCAGGTCTGGCAACTGTCTGCTCAACCCACCTCTTCTCTCTTCATCCTCCTCGCGCCTTCTGTCTCAAATCCTGCACAAACAACAGCTTTCAGATACACAAGAAAGAATAACATCTATCCCAATCGGTTAGCAAATGAATATAAATCCCGTTATCGCTAATTATAACCCAAACATGTTGCTACAGAGAACATTACCTCATTAGTTAACATTACAAAGAAGCCATTTTATTAGCCTTAGCAAGTAACATGAAAGAAGAAACCCCTTACACATACAATGGGGGTTAAAAAATAAAAGTTTTAAAAAATAGGCAAGTTGGAAGGCTATGCTCCAGGGTGCAAGGAACTTTCTGTATCATCATTTTGTTGGTGGTAAGCAACACACATGCAATGTTAGCGTTCATGAGCAGGAATTTCATTAGCCAGAGGGTGGTAAATCTATGGAATTCATGGGCACAGACAGCTGTGGAGGCCAAATCATTGGGTATATTTAAAGTGGCATTTAAATAGGATTGAGGGGAGCAAAGCTGAAAGGGCAAATTGACTAATTCTACTCCTACGTTTTGTGACCTTATTGCTCATCTTCCTATTTTTAGACAGTCCCTCAGTATTGAGAATGACTTGCATCCACCTTGGTTATGTGGGTTCTGAGGTGACTATTGATGCCAATGTGAGAATGACAGACTTTTCCACAGATGGCATTAGTGGCGGTCATTGGGGTTGGTGGGTTAGTAGTTTGTGAGACAGAGTGGCCCTAATAGGGTGGGTGAACGGGTAAGTAGTGCGTGACTTGCAAAGGGCTTCTTTGTGCTTCTAGTTAATGGCATTGAAGTTCCATCATGCATGCTCGCTTTTAGGCCAATGGTTCCCAGCTATGTGGGGTGATATTGTATATTTTCAAGGAAGATTTGGACATGTCTTTTGGATCTGTCTCTCTTTGCCTGGTAACTCTCCCCACAACTGTACTCAAAGCTTTTCTGAATTCCCCCAAAAATGATCCTGATTCTGAGATTTTCCAATGAGTAGCCTAATGTCAGGTTAAAGGGTCATGGGATAAATAGAGCTGCCCCATTATGACAGGAGTTGCCCCCAATCTGTATGGATACAGCATGGATGAGCCTCAGCACGGATGCAGCTTTGGAACTGGTTGCTGCTATAAACATGTGCTCCTGCTGCCTCCACACAGGGCTCCCACAGAGCCTGTCTTGGTCATGACCAGTGCCACTTCTGCTACGCTTCTCACAGGATGCTTACCTCAGTAGTTTCCTGACAAAGTGAGCAGCTCAAAACCTATATGCTGGAACAGACCAGCTGCTAGCTTCTGTCATGGCTCAACAGGTAGTACCGATTTAAATGATTCACTCCTTAGCTGGCTGAAGTCATCCTGGTTGGGACATGTATTAGTTAATGCAGTGAAATCTATGGACGTAGTCTAGCTGTTGAAACAGGAGAGAGAGAGAGAGAAAGAAAGAAAGAAACTCATCCAGCAACAAGCTTAACTAATGTGGTCAGCTCTGAACTCAAGGGTGATCTATTAGGTGTTTAAGCGTGTTAACTGTCATTGAAGAGAAAAGCTGCAACATACGCTGTCAGATAGATGATGGTTAAAGAAGTGTATGAGGACCGTGCATATTGGAGATGAGTACACATCCATGCAGGCAGACACAATGGTGTTGGGCTCATTTTCTGGCCAGTCTAACTGTATGAGGTAATCGGACCATTTAGAGGAGAAGAGACTTCTGCTCATAAGGGAAATAATCAGATGCTTTTCATGGTGTACAGGCATGCAATAAGAAAAATGCTTGACTATATGTAGTTGTGGTCTTCTAATATTGTGGTTGTAAGTTGCATTGCATCTGAGTGCAAAGAGTTGGTAACTTGAATTGTCAAATAGCTTTGTTACACTTCTATGTTTTTTTTAACACCGGGTCTAGATAAATTGCTGTTTATCTCAGAACAAGAGATTGAAAGTCTTAGGAGGCAGAATTATTCTTTATAAGAAAACAACCCATAGTTGGCCAGAACTATTTTCACTAAACATTGGGCTTTCCATGGTTTAAACACTTTTTAGATGTTTTTATTCAGGAAATGAGGCAAGGATCAACAACAACTTTACAGTTAGAGCCATTTCAATTTTTAGGTTCCTGGGCATCATTATTTTGCAAAACATCATGTGGGAGAACCATATTTCCTTCATTAATAAGAAAGGCTCAGCAGAGGATGTACGTCCTGTGGCAATTTGTAGAATTCCTTCTTCCCCAGAATATTATGGCGCAATTCTACACTGTCACCATAGAGAGCATCCTCAGTATTGTTAGGTGCCTCATCCTCTCATAATATATGAAAACTACAGCAAATTCTCCGGTCAGTAGAAAGTACAAGAAGAGAACAATCAATATTGACCATTGCTGCAGGTAAAATAGTGAATTCATCATTGTGAAGCCTTGAGTTACATTTGAAACCTCTTTGATCAGAGTTGTCTCCATGCTGATGGATAATAACCATTGATCAAGCTCCCACAGCTCATTAGCTGGAAACCAGCATCTTCATTTTTTTTCAGTCCTGATGCTGAAAGTTCACCTGAAACATTTAGATTTTGTTCCCTCCACAGATGATGCTCAACCTGCTGAGTTGTTGAGGATGTTGCTGTGCTTCAAGGCACTGAGATATAAAGAGAGATTGAACAGGCTAGGACTTTATTCATTGGAGTGTTGGGGAATGAGGAGTGATGTATAACTGTATAAAATAGAGTGAATGCAGACAGTCTTCCCAGAATTGGGGAATCAACAACCAGATTACAGAGACTGAGAGTGAGAAGAGAGAGTTTTAATAGGAATCTGAGAGGCAACTTGTTTTTTTATCCAGAGGCTGGTCTATACATGGTCTCTTGTTCCTCCTTAATTTTCCTGTCAGTCTAAAGCACGTCAGCAGGAAAAGCAGAACTGTTACTTCACATGCTGTACTAGTCAATTGCTACCTTCTGAAAATTCAGGGCGAAGTGACTGAAAGTTTGCATCTGGGGTTTACAGATTAAACTAAAATGTTTCCTTTCTTTTATTTTCATGTAAAATTCTAGTGCTTGCATTGAAATTGAAGCTGTCTTTTAATCTACACATATTATAATTGCTCTCTTCTATAGTGCCTGTGCAAGAGAGAAAATAAAACTAAAACCTGTCCACTTTTATGTCAGTAATCAGTGGACGAATGAATTAAAAATGAATTAACTCAGAATGCATAAACCTAAGATGCGACTATATTACGATTTACAATGGATGAACACTGTCTTAGGTTTGCCTATATTAGTATTTCTCCCTCTCTTTATGAACACTGTGTCGTTTTATGTAGAATCCTGCCTCCCTGTGGCTAAATTAATAAATATTCAATTGAGACAAGACCAAACATAAACCAAGAAACTGATATATTTCCTGTAGGTTATGGAACTGAACAAAATATTGTTGTTTATTTCATGCAACTTCCAATAGCACAGAAAATAACAAAAGATTGAATTGCCAAATATAGTGCCTAGCAATCATTAACCAGATTTCTTTTGCCACTTTTCCTATTAAAGCTTAGTTCAGACAGTATTTCTATCTTGGTTGTGTAAATAATAGATTTGACTGCTGATTTTTCCTTCAGCTCTCTGCATTAAGGGAGCTTTTACTGAATTTGAAATCAAAATGTTTTAACCTTAATCAGAAATATTATTACCCTTGGTTTGCTTCATCCTCAACCATTTGTTCAGCTAAGGTTCTTGATAATCTGATACACTCAAGATATCAAACTTTCAATAAGTTTCAATTTCCCAATTTGCTAATGAACTGTTTTGTCTCAGATTAAAATGCAAATAGAAATGCCACTAGTGATGTCCATAAGACCATAAGATACAGGAGCAGAATTAGGCCATTTGGCCCATCGAGTCTCCTCTGCTATTTCATTATGTCTGATCCATTTTTCCTTGCCGCCCCAGTCTCCTGCCTTCCCCCTATAGCCATTCATGCCCTGATTAATCAAGAATCTGTCAACCCTTGCCTTAAATATACATAAAGACTTGTCTTCCACAGCTGCCTGTGGCAAAGAATACCACAGATTCACCACTCTCTGGCTAAAAAAATTCCTCCTCATCTCTGTTCTAAAAGGATGCCCCTCTACTGAGGCAGTGTCCTCTGATCTTCGACACTCACACTGTAGAAACATCCTCTCCACATCCACTCTACCAAGGCCTTTCACCATTTGATAGGTTTCAATGAGGACACCCCTCATTCTTCTGAATTCCGGTGAATATAGACCCAGGGCCATCTAAAGCTCTTCATATGATAAGCCATTCAATCCTGGAATCATTTTCATGAAACTTCTTTGAACCCTCTCTGGTTTCAGCAATCCCTTCGAAGATAAGGGGCCCAAAGCTGCTCACACTACTGTAAATGATGACTCACCAGTGCTTTATAAAGTCTCAACATTACATCCTTGCTTTTATATTCTAGTCCTCTTGAGATGAATGCTAACGTTACATTTGCCTTCCTCACCACAGTTATCTATTATCAGTCAATGGATTTAATTCGTCTGGCCAATCTGACCAAACCGTTTGAGAATTAGAAATTATTAGCTTTTTGTGTTCTGATTTTAATAATATCTAAACATTATCCTGAAGATAACTAACCAAAGCTATTCATGTTATAAAGCCTGTCGCTCATTCAATCCCAGAACTTGATATTTTGCTTCCTGGCAAACAGACTGGTGTATAGCTGTGAGGAGGGGGTAAGGAAAACACCAAAACAGCCTTCAACCAAGAAAACGGAAGCAGTAAGTTCTCCCCTTCGGTTATTTTGCTTTATTTTTAACCAGGAGTGGAGCAACCCCTTTATGCGAGAGCTGTCGCTTCTACATAGCTTCTGCTCTGAATTACAAACAGGATCAGCCCTGAGATCTCAGGTGATCGGTCTGATGTGCTTTTGGTGACAGTTATTCAATATAATGATCTTGAGAATGAAATTCAATGTGAGCATGAGTAGAACGGACCAGGTGAGGACAGGCAGGTTTCTTTCATAAATGACATCAGTGAAGCAGATGGTTTTCACAAGACAGTGCTTCCAGTAACCATTAGCAATACTGGTGTTCTTTATGTTCTGAGTTTGTTTAATTCAGTGGATTGAAATTTTCAGCTGCCATGATGGACTTTGAATTTGTGCCTCCAGAACCCCACTATAGTAATAATGTCAACAGATTAAAACATTAAACTCTGGATTAAAAAATCAAAAAGTTGTAAAAGATTGGAATGCAGATTGAAAAGGAATATGGTTGAAACCTTGAAGTTGAATCTCCAACAGAGTAAATATGATTCTTTTCAAGTGAAAAGCTTAAATGATAGGCCAAGGTACAATGCAGTGCATTACTAAGTCTGAAGAAAATAAAAGACAATACAATAAAGGAATAAACACAACAGGTTCTGCGTATGCTGGAAATCTAGCGTAACAAACAGACTGCTGGAGGAACTCAGCAGGTCAGGTAAAATGGATGGAAAGGATTAAAGAGTTGGCATTTTGGGCTGAGGCCCTTCATTAGGACTATGATGAAATAAGTGAAAAGGCAGTGTAGAGGATAGCAAAGTTGAGTTTCACCTCTGTAGGTTATAAAATGAAGTGAAAACTGTGAATTGCCGGTTTGAGTTTAAGAGTCATACAGTATGAAAACAAGTCCTTCAGCACACCAAGTCTTCAAGCACCCATTTACTCTAATCCAATTACATTCTCCCTATATTCCCATCAATTTCCCCAGATCCCACCACACAATTTACAATGTGTGGGTTATCACACAATTTACAGGGATAAGATACAGTGGCAATCAACCTAACAATCTAAATGCCTTGGGGAGGAGCAGGGGAGAGAAACTTAGAGCACCTGGAAAAAAAACCCACACAGTCACAGGGAGAATGTGCTAACTCCTCCCAAAGCACTGGATGCCAGGGTGGACACAGTCATTGTGGCTGTGACGCAGCAACTCTGCCGTCTGGATCATTATGTAGCTTTTATTCTGAGAAAGAAT
Organism: Mobula birostris; assembly: GCF_030028105.1. Classification (NCBI taxonomy): domain Eukaryota; kingdom Metazoa; phylum Chordata; class Chondrichthyes; order Myliobatiformes; family Myliobatidae; genus Mobula; species Mobula birostris. Next base: position 60,606,099 of record NC_092381.1, on the reverse strand, counting down.
GCTTTGAAATTAGAAAGTACTTGGATGAATATTTATTGATGCCTTTGTATATTAAGTTATAGATAGAGCTGGAAAGTAGGATACACTAAATAGATTTTCTTCATTTAGCATGTTTGCACTGGGTAAACTGGCCATCTGGTTACTGATCAATGAAGCTTAACTTGACCAAAATCTGATTTTAATCCAATCTCTATATGCTGTAACATTTTTGTATATGTCAAAGAAGAAGTTTATTTCAGTACCAGTGTAATGTAAAAACAAATACCTTTCATGAAGAAAATCTCAAACACAATAAAAGTAAAAAAAAATGCAGGGACTAAATGGAAGGTGAGAAGTTGATTTGTGAAGAACTCCAAACTATCTTTTACTCTTCTTTTGCACATCGTTATCTGCGAAGCTAGAAACATTTTTTGGTTTTTTTTGTAAGTGTCCTCTGTTAGGTCTATGTCCAAATGCCTTGCATTGAATTGACTTGAATTGACTTTACTTCTTACATCCTTCACATACATGAGGAGTAAAAATCTTTACGTTACGTTTCCATCTAAATATGCAATGTGCAATCATAGTAATTTGTAATAATTTATAATAAATAGAGCAGTCAATGTAATATAGAGTACACTCAAGTCAGCATGAGTTTATCAGTCTGATGGCCTGGTGGAAGAAGCTGTCCCGGAGCCTGTTGGTCCTGGCTTCTATGCTGCAGTACCATCTCCTGGATGGTAGCAGCTGGAATAGATTGTGGTTGGGGTGACTCAGGTCCCCAGTGATCCTGCAGGCCCTTTTTACACACCTGTCCTTGTAAATGTCCTGAATCATGGGAAGTTCACGACTACAGATATGCTGGCCTGTCCAATCAGCGCTTACAATCTGATCCAGGCCGTGTGCAAACATTGTGTTTACCTCAGTGTAGCAGATAATTTTCATATGAAACATCTGCAAAGAGCCCAACCCTACCTCCTTAACTCTGATTTAGAATGATAGTTCTTGTTTGTGGAAGGACAGATTTCAAGAAAATAAAATTGACTGAATTCTGCCACCTACTGTCGGAACAATGAACTTCATCCTTATGATACATTTTTAATATTCTAGGCAGTACTTGCAATGACTGAATAGAAGTCAAGAAGCAACAGGGAAACTTATATTTTTTTTAAATCATGGAAATGAGGGCCACGGAGAACTAGCACAGAGACATGAGGCCTGAGGCAGATCAGACATAATTGTATTGAATGGGAAGGCAGGATTGAAGGGCTAAGTGAATTACCCTGCGCCTGTGTTCTTAAGTTGACATGCTGCCTTGGAGAGGATTTGCGCAGTATGTTAGGGTGACATTTTCATTTGTATAACATGCCATCAGTTTATAGTTAAATATCGGTCAAGGTAAGCTTCTTTGCATAGAATCACAGAATTGTTACAGACATTAGAGTTTATTTCTACCCGTCCATGCCAACTCTGTCAGTAATCCAATCAGTCCCACTCTCTAATTGTTGAATGCAACAATTGAATCTTATATCAATTTGACCCCTCACAGTACATTCTAGATGTGAACCACTTGTTGGGCAAAAAGATTTTCTTCATGTCACATTGAGCACTTTTACTGATTACTAGCTTGCTACAATTTTGAGTTTGATCGTGACCGAGCCATTGTTTTATAAAGTCATTGTTGTAATAGGTGTTGATCCCCCTGCCCATGGAAACAAATTCTCTTTATCTGCCTTTCACTACTTTTAAATTCCCCAGTCAGATTTGTCACAACTACTCTATCCAAAGATTCCACACTGACCATTATGCACCCATTTTTGATCCTACATTAATCCCATTTTTAGTCTCCCCACATTCTCATCTACCTCAACAACCATAGCTTCTATTGTGTATTCAAAATACTGAAATACTTTATCTCCAGAATCTCATCTACAACTTTAATAAATTTGTATCATTCCTGAGGTGAGCCACGTAGAGCTGGGCATTACAATCCAGTTGTGGCCAAGTTAGTGGTCTACAGAGGTTCATTGTGACTTTTTTGCTCCAGTGTTCTTTCCTGTATCAATGAAGCACATGGTCTATTCTTCATTTTTCTGTGGAGCTTGAGGAAATTTGCTATCTCACCAAACAGGTGTACAGTGGCGAGCAGTCTTACTGGTTGCATCACAGCCTGGTGTGGAGGTTCCAATGCACAGGATTGCAAAAGATTGTAGACGATTGTAGATTCAGCCTTGCTTTCCATAAGGACATCTTCAAGAAGTATTGCCTCAAGAAGGCAGCATCCAACATTAAAGACCCTCACCACCTGGGATAGGTCCTCTTTCTGTTACTACCATCAGAGAAGAGGTAGGCACAGGATCCTGAAGACAAACACTCAACATTTTAGGAATTCCTTCTTCCCCTCTGCCATCAGATTTCTGACTGGTCCATGAATCCATGAATACTACCTCATTGTTCAGTTTTTATACTGTATATTTATTTTGTAACTTGTCATTTTTATGTTTTGCATTGAACTGCAGCTGTAAAGTATTGTTTCACAACATATGTCACTAATAATAAACCCGATTTTGATTCTTATGCTTTAGCTCACTCTAATGGATTATATAAATATATAGTATCCCAATAAATATATAGTATCCCAATGCCTTTCTCTTCTTGTACCACTTTTGAATTGTGCATGCTACATTCCCACTTCTTATTACCAAAATATATATTTTCAGCTTGACATTTTGCTAGTTAGTGTCTCCACAAATGAGTCAGGTGCTGGGCAGTTCTTATAAGATCTTGGGCAGGTAACAGTTCTGTTTCATAGGATTTGAGATAGTTAATCTTGTAGTAGGTAGCTAAGAGCAATTATAACTACTTGTATTTATAATTCTGATGTTGATTTCCTAGTTCCCATCAACATTAATGAACTTAACTTTCAGTGTTCCTATCGTAGACTTGCTCCCCATCACTGCTTTATTTCATTAAATGTTCTTGTATTCTTTATTATTTCTAGTATGATCAATTAAACTATATTTACTAAATATTATATGCTGTTCAAATTAAACAATCGCTATCTACAATGGCTTAGAGGACTACCTGGTTCTGATTATACCTAATCATCTGGAAGTCAGGAGTTTCCAAAAGAAGTAACACTTTGTGATTTTTAATTCATAATGTAGAGGAACAAAATTGCATGGAAGTCGAGCAATTCAGAGAAGTGGAGACATGACTAATTTCTTCCTCTAGGTTAAAATGGACAAGCTGAAGTTTATATATGTATCTTTGTAATTCATCCCAAGAAAAGTGACAGCACATTGCAGTGGTCCAGTATACCAGAAAAAGGTCCAAGGACAAAGTGTCAGAAGTGCCAGTCTTATTCCAAACACAGGACTCATTACTTCCGGTCCAATTTCTACCCAAATGAAGTTGAGTTTTTCAGGCATGATCACTTAAAATTATTCAATTGGAACAAAATACTGCAGATACTAGAAATCCAAAACGAAACAAAAAATTGGTCAGCAGGTTGAGCAGCATCTGTGGAGAAAGAAATGGATTTGCTGTTTCGTGTCAAAGGCTGTTCTTCAGAATTGGAAAAGTAAGAAGACGAATGTGTTTTATGTTGCAGAGGGGCAGACAGAAGAGGCAAAAATACTTCAAAAGGATTATTGGTTGGAGGATAGGGGGAAAAAATAAACAACTAAAGCAAAGAGGTACAGCCTGATCTGAGGAAAGAAAAAAATAAAGACATGAGGCCATTGAAACTATAGAGACTGATAGGCTGAAAGCTGAGGATGTTATACATTGACCTGGCGTAAATGAGATGAGATGAGAAGGTGAGAGCAGAAGTGTGGATGAATGAAGAATTGCCTCTGAAAATAAGGAAAGTTTATTCTTGGATTGCATATATTATCACATGAGGGCTGTCAGGCTTGGTATATTGCATGATGTTTGAAATTAAAATCTTAATTAAGGATAACTCTTGTTTCCTTCAAGAATGTTACTCTTCATCCTGTTTTAAGCTTCCAGTGGTCTTGCAAGCAAAATGATCAATTTTGTATAAAGTTAGTGAAAGTGAGGAGAGTAATTGTGGTGTGAATGTGTTAGCAACTGAAGTTAGTGGATGTAATTTTTCAGGTGGCTCAATGGTTCCAGTTACTATCAGAGAATGTATACAGTGTACAGCCTGAAATTCTTATTCTTCACAGACATCCACGAAACAGAAGGAAAAACCTCCATACAACGAATTACAGAATAATGTTAGAACCCCAAAGCCCCTCCTCCCCTCCCATGCACAAGCAACAGCAGCAAAGTATCAACCCTCCCCCTCGCCTTCCCCCCACCTGCTTCAGCATGTATCAGCCCCCACCACGTGCCCACTCGCCGTGCAAGCAGTAGCAAAGCCCCCAAGGAGACGATGATCTGGAGTCCAACAAAAACCACTGTCCATCCCAACAGTTCAAAATCGCACAACCTCTGTGTGAGAGAGAGAGAGAAAATAAAAAAAAAGAGAATTCCTGCCACCGCAACAGGGGAGAGCAGCAGCTTGCTGTTTCAATGTTACAGTCTATAACATCACTTTAGTTCTAGTTCTCCTGACTCGAGATCAGCAACAGACTGTCTCTCACCATCGAGAGAGAGAGAGAGAGAGATTACTGGAGCGCAAAGGCCTCCAGTGGCCGCACCCACTGTTTCAATATTCCAATCTCCCATGACACCAGCGAGGAATCGGGTTGTCTACAAGGCTGCACCCTGAAGGCTCACATCTTACAGGCTGTTCCTGGAGATATCAAAAATACTAGGCTGCTCAGTGAGCTTCAAGAGTGGGAAGCCACTCTGCAGTTTTGGTGCAGCTGTAAATCATGGGCTCCAACAGGATTCTGACCACCTTGAAAAGGAAAGAAGTAACATTAAAGGAAAGATGAACTAGAAGAAATCACCCTCTGGTGCCATATTTAGCTCCTCCCCCTTATGTATTGATGTGCTGTATACTTAACAATGTGCCGGAGTGGTATGCTAGAATTGTTAAGCCTCATTTGTAACTGTCCAAAGGTATTTTGTGTCACGTTTCAAACAATAAGTTTTTATCTTATTAGTTTTGGCTGTATTCAAACATAAATACCAGAAGCAAAATATCTCCTAACCCCTGTTCCTAACCCAGTGGAGCAGCAGTCCATAATGGTCATTGTGGGAAGCTTTTGGTATTTGTATTTGTAGCCTTATATTAAATTTTTGATGATAATGTATTTTGCTATTATATTTTCATTGTTCAAAAAGGAACTTCTGTTTCTCCTTCCTTAATATTCACTGAATTAGTTGGCACGTGACCAAGTGGTTAAGGCATTGGTCTAGTGATCTGAAGGTCGCTAGTTCAAGCCTTGGCTGAGGCAGCATGTGTGTCCTTGAGCAAGGCACTTAACCACACATTGCTCTGCGATGACACTGATGCCAAGCTGTATGGGTCCTAATGCCCTTCCTTTGGACAACATCGGTGGCGTGGAGAGGGGAGACTTGCAGCATGAGCAACTGTCGGTCTTCCATATAACCTTGCCCAGTCCTGCACCCTGGAAACCTTCCAAGGTGCAAATTCATGGTCTCACAAGACTAACGGATGCCTATATATATATATATATATAAAACACCTCAAGCTTAATGGATATTACCTGACTTTTAGTGAAGTACTGCAAAGAACATTTCCTGATTCTTCTGCACTGATTGTTTTGAGTAATTATTGTGAGTGTCAGTGTCAGAGTTTGACTTGACCTATCATGGATTTTCAGGCTTTATCACAAATAATTGGTTATATCAGCTTGTTCGTCTGAATTTCAAAATATAACATATGTATGATTTTAAGAATGATTGGACCTTCAACAATCAGTGGTGAATCCTAAATGATTTTGCGAATAAACATCACTAATGATGTATGTTTTTGAGACTTCAATGTTCAGTTCATATATTTGCTAATTATTGACATTTAAAGTGGTTATACAATTCCTTATATATTATTTGGCTTCCATTCCCTCCATAGAAATCATAGAAAGGATATAAGAACATTTAACAAAATAAAGCAGGAGTAGGAGAGCGGAGCAGGTTGAAGGATGGTAGTATTGTGGGAAATAATCTCTTTGTTGAAACAATATCTAGCAAAAAGAAGCTGGGAAACTTTATAATCACATAACACAGATGGAGGCTGTTCTACCATTATGACCATGACGGCCTGTCAAACTAGTTCATTTCCTCACCTCTTTTCTTTGGGCTTTCATATTTTCCCCTTCAAGTGTGTAACTAATTCATTTTAAAGTTTTTGTTACAAAATCATCAAGCTACTATGCTTTTAAGCAAACGAAAGAAAATCTGCAGAGGCTGGAAATCAAAGCAACATACACAAAATATCGATGGAACTCAACAGGCCATGCAGCATCATTGGAAAAGAGTAAACAATCGCCAATTCAGGCTGAGACCCGTCATCAGGACTCAAATAGTCAACGTTTCAGGCCAAAGCCCTCTTAAGCAGTTCTTTTTAATGGGCTTCTCAATTTGTCATGTCATATTCAAAGATTTGTATTCTGCTATCTTTTTCATGCACCTACATTAATATTGTACAATGTAGTTAATATTATCTTTCTGCATCCTTCCTGCAAAATGTGTTATTTCACATTTCTCTGTTTCCTAATGTATCTATCAGTCCAACAGTTTACAATATTTCCAAATTTTGTCATTACAAACTTTAAAATGATGCTTAGTGTGCAACAGACCAGATAATTATATATTTTAAAAAGAACCATAGAACCATAGAAACTACAACACAGAAACAGGCCATTTGGCCCTTCTTGGCTGTGCCGAACCATTTTCTGCCTAGTCCCACTGACCTGCACACGGACCATATCCCTCCATACACCTCCCATCCATGTATCTGTCCAATTTATTCTTAAATGTTAAAAAAGAACCCGCATTTACCACCTCGTCTGGCAGCTCATTCCATACTCCCACCACTCTCTTTGTGAAGAAGCCCCCCTAATGTTCCCTTTAAACTTTTCCCCCCTCACCCTTAACCCATGTCCTCTGGTTTTTTTCTCCCCTTGCCTCAGTGGAAAAAGCCTGCTTGCATTCACTCTATCTATACCCATCATAATTTTATATACCTCGATCAAATCTCCCCTCATTCTTCTACGCTCCAGGGAATAAAGTCCTAACCTATTCAATCTTTCTCTGTAACTGAGTTTCTCAAGTCCCAGCAACATCCTTGTAAACCTTCTCTGCACTCTTTCAACCTTATTTATATCCTTCCTGTAATTTGGTGACCAAAACTGAACACAATACTCCAGATTCGGCCTCACCAATGCCTTATACAACCTCATCTTAACATTCCAGCTCTTATACTCAATACTTTGATTAATAAAGGCCAATGTACCAAAAGCTCTCTTTACAACCCTATCTACCTGTGACGACACTTTTAGGGAATTTTGTATCTGTATTCCCAGATCCCTCTGTTCCAGTGCACTCCTCAGTGCCTTACCATTAACCCTGTATGTTCTACGTTGGTTTGTCCTTCCAACGTGCATTACCTCACACTTGTCAGTATTAAACTCCATCTGCCATTTTTCAGCCCATTTTTCCAGCTGGTCCAAGTCCCTCTGCAGGCTCTGAAAACCTTCCTCACTGTCTACTACACCTCCAATCTTTGTATCATCAGCAAACTTGCTGATCCAATTTACCACATTATCATCCAGATCATTGATATAGATGACAAATAACAAGAATTTTCCTAACTAACCTCCCATGCGGGACCTTGTCAAAGGCTTTACTGAAGTCCATGTAGACAATATCCACTGCCTTCCCTTCATCCACTTTCCTGGTAACCTCCTCGAAAAACTCCAATAGATTGGTCAAACATGACCTACCACGCACAAACATGACCTACCACGCACAAAGCCATGTTGACTCTCTCTAATAAGCCCCTGTCTATCCAAATGCTTGTAGATTCTGTCTCTTAGTACTCCCTCCAATAACTTACCTACTACTGACGTTAAACTCACCGGCCTATAATTTCCCAGATTACTTTTCGATCCTTTTTTAAACAATGGAACAACATGAGCCACTCTCCAATCCTCCGGCACTTCACCTGTAGACAGCGACATTTTAAATATTTCTGCCAGGGCCCCCGCAATTTCAACACTAGTCTCCTTCAAGGTCTGAGGGAACACTCTGTCAGGTCCCGGGGATTTATCCACTTTAATTTTCCTCAAGACAGCAAGCACCTCCTCCTTTTCAATCTGTACAGTTTCCATGGTCTCACTACTTGATTCCCTCAATTCCATAGATTTCATGCCAGCTTCCTTAGTAAATACAGACGCAAAAAACCTATTTAAGATCTCCCCCATTTCCTTTGGTTCCGCACAAAGCCAACCACTCTGATCTTCATGAGGACCAATTTTATCCCTTACAATCCTTTTGCTCTTAATATACTTGTAAAAGCTCTTTGGATTATCCTTCAGTTTGACTGCCAAGGCAACCTCATGTCTTCTTTTAGCCCTCCTGATTTCTTTCTTAAGTATTTTCTTGCACTTCTTATACTCCTCAAGCACCTGATTTACCCCCTGTTTCCTGTACATTTCATACAACTCCCTCTCCTTCTTTATCAGAGTTGCAATATCCCTTGAGAACCAAGGTTCCTTATTCCTATTCAATTTATCTTTAATCCTGACAGGAACATACAAACTCTGCACTCTCAAAATTTCCCCTTTGAAGGCTTCCCACCTACCAATCACATCTTTGCCAGAGAACAACCTGTCCCAATCCACGCTTTTTAGATCCTTTCTCATTTCTTCAAATTTGGCCTTCTTCCAGTTCAGAACCTCAACCCTAGGACCAGATCTATCCTTATCCATGGGTCAAATTGAAACTAATGGTCTTATGATCACTGGAACCAAAGTGCTCCCCTACACAGACTTCTGTCACTTGCCCTAATTCGTTTCCTAACAGGAGATCCAATATTGCATCCCCTCTAGTTGGTCCCTCTATATATTGATTTAGAAAACTTTCCTGAACACATTTTACAAACCCTAAACCAGAGAGTGGCCTTTCTCTCAATCTTGAGAGACAAAACTGCGTACATCATTTCAACTTTTTAGCTGCTTTCTGAGCCTTGATATCTTTGTTTCCATGTTGTTACTTCCCTTTGATACTTTATTTGTCAGTTTTACTAGCATATATTAAGTCATTTTTGCCAAACACCTTATGAAACCTCACACTCAGGGGGACATGCCCAGCAGCCAGGGTTATGCCCTGTAACTATATACCCAATAAAAGTCACTCAGTGAGTGGATTTGTTAGTTCCATGTGTGTATCTTTACTGCTGCTCAGATGCCAGCATTTTGGGTCCAGAAACAATCATTGCATTCCTTCTCTCAATCACTGAGGAGCCATCAGTGTATAGAATCAAATCTTTGGCAGAGAAGTAATCCACAGGTCTCTTCTTGAATTAATTCTGTGACCACGTGTTTCTTGTTGACATGTAAGACCATAAGATGTTGGAGCAGAATTAAGCCATTTGGCCCATTGATTCTTCTCTGCCATTCAATCATGGCTGATCCTTTTTTCCCCTCCTCTACCCCATTCCCTGGCTTCTCCCTGTAGCCTTTGATGCCGTGTACAATCAACAACCTATCAAACCCTGCCTTAAATACACCCAATGACCTGGCCTCCACAGCTGCATGTGGTTACAAATTCGCCACCTTCTGGCTAAAGAAATGTTTCTGCATCTCTGTTTTAAATGGACTCCCCTCTATCTTGAGGCTGTCCCCTCTTGTCCTAGACTCCCCCACCATGGGAAACATCTTTTCCACTACTCTTTCTCTACCCTCTCTAGGCCTTTCAAGATTCAAAGGTTTCAGTGAGACCCCCCTCATCCTTCTAACTTCCAGCAAGAACAGACCCAGAGCTATCAAACGTTCCTCATATGGTCACCATTTCATTCCCAGAATCATCCTTGCGAACATCCTCTGAACCCTCTCCAAAGCCAGCACACCTTTTCTAAGATGAGGAGCCCAAATCTGTTCACGATGCTCAAGGTGAGGCCTCACCTGAAGCCTTATAAAGCCTCAGCATCACATCCCTGCTCTAGTATTCTAGACCTCTTGAAATGAATGCTAACATCACATTTGCCATTCTCACCACTGACTACAAGTTAACCTTTGATGATGATTTTGAGGACACGCAGTCCTCTTTTATTGTCATTTAGTAATGCGTGCATTAAGAAATGACACAATGTTTTTCCAGAATGACATCACGGAAACACATGACAAAACAACTTAAAAACTAACAAAACCACATAATTATAACATATAATTATGACGGTGCAAAGCAATACTGTAGTTTGATAAGAACAGACCATGGCACGGTAAAAGTCTCAAAGTCTGTTGAAAGTCCCATCATCTCACGCAGACGGTAAACCTCCAGTGCCGCCAAATTGCTGATGCAGCATCCTGGAAGCATCCGACCACAGTCTGACTCCAAGTCCATCCGAAAACTCCGAGCCTCCGACCAGCTCTCCGACACCGAGCACCAAGCACCGAGTACCACCTCTGCTGAGAGCTTCGACCCCGGCCCTGGCAATAGGCAAAGCCGCGGATTTGGGGCCTTCCCCTCCGGAGATTCTCGATTGCACAGTAGCAGCGGCAGCGAAGCAGGCATTTCAGAAGTTACTCCAGGTGTTCCTCCGTGCTTCTCACGGCTGACTTCATCAAATCCGAATTGTGCATGGCCCCCTAGTTACACATACGATATTCATTCGGAACAGCCGTGTGCGCTGCGTCACGCCGCCATCTTCTCCTCCCTCCTTTAGGGTGTTCTGCACAAGGACTCCCAAGTCCTTTTGGATCTCTGATTTTTGGAATTTCTCCCCATTTAGAAAATACTCCGCACATTTATTTCTACTACCAAACCGCACGAGCATGCATTTTTCTACATTGTATTTCATTTGCCACTTTCATTCTCCTAATCTGTCTAAGTCCTTCTGCTTCCTACCTGCTTCCTCAACACTACCTGCTCTCCACCAATCTTGGTATGATCTGCAAACTTGACAACAAAACCATCTTTTCCATCATGTAAATCATCGATATACAGCATAAAAAGAAGGGGTCCCAACACCGACCCCTGCAGAACACCACTAGTCACTGGCAGCCAACCAGAAAAGGATTCTTATTCCCACTTACTGCCTCCTACCAATCAGCCAAGCTCTTACCATGCTAGTAACTTTCCTGTGATACCATAGGCTCTTAACTTGTTAAGTAGCCTCATGGGTGGCACCTTGTCCAAGGCCTTCTGAAAGTCCAAATATATAATGTCTACTGCCTCCCCTTTATCTATTACACTTGTAATCTCCTCAAAGAATTCCAACAGGTTTGTCAAGCACGATTTTCCCTGAAGGAAACCATGCTGACATTGTCCTGTCTTGTCCTGTGTCGTTAAGTACTCCATAACCTCATCCTTAACAACTAACTCCATCATCTTCCCAACAACTGAGGTCAGGCTAACTGGTCTATAATTTCCTTTCTGCTGCCTTCCACCCTTCATAAAGAGTGGAATGACATTTGCAGTTTTCCAGTCCTCTGGCACTATGCCAGAGTCCAATGATTTTTGAAAGATTATTGCTAATACCTCCATAATTTCTACTGCTACCTCTTTCAGAGCCCTAAGATGCAGTTCATCTGGTCCGGGTGACTTATGTACCCTTAGGTCTTTCAACTTTTTCAGCACCTTCTCCTTTGTAAAAGTAACTGCTCTCACTTCTATATAGGGTGATTTGCCCAGTTTAACAGGGATTCTTAATGCAAGTGCTATATACAATCTTACCTTTAAAGTCTAAAACACTTTCAGTTGTTCTTCATTAGGTCACAGGGTTGTCAGAGCATTTCTTGACCTTCAGCAGATTGTTAAGCGATTGAGCAATAGTCGATTGATCTGCTACTAGCTTGTCAATACATTAGTTAGCAATAATTTTATCTGACATAGCTGTCAATCTTTTTTATTTCATCACTATCATTCTCACATGAATCACTAGGGGCCGCTGTAGAGACCTTCTACTGCATCCTGAATTTCTTTGAAGTTCAGATGGTGGCGCTGTTCCTGGAGTCTTGTAATGCTCCCAAGTACGGATGGTGGCACTATATAATGAGACTATTCAATGTGAGCTGCAATTCCTCAGGCAGAGCTCCGGAATTAGGTGTTCCCCAGGGCGGAGCACCAGCAGTAGCATTTCAAACAGACCACCCACTTGAAGTCTCAGTGGTGCGTTTCCATTTTCTTTTAGTTTGCTTTGAAACTTCATACAATGCATATTCATTGAACTACAATGTTCTTTTGCTCACTCATTTAATGCAGAAGTTTCCTCTTTAGACACTTTAAGCTGTTTTCGTAGTTTATCACATTTTTGGCATTTCTTTTGATTAGTCAGACTATTCGCATCGTTAGTTTTCAATCACTCACACATATTACTAAGCTTGTTTTTAATCTTTCCATTCATTCTTTCTACTAAGCCTGCTGCCTGAGGATGGTAGCTGTAATGGAAATGTTGGTCATGCTGTAAGGCCTTATATACTTCCTTTATTACCTTCCCGGTAAAGTGGTAAACATTTAGCTACTGTAATTGCATCATTCTTTCTACAAGGAAATGCTTCACCGCTTCATGAAAAAACATCAATGATGGCCGGTGTATATTTATATCCTTCACACGAAAGTAATTCTATGAAATCCATCTGTACAGTCCATCAGAGAGCAGTGTATCAGACCCTTCCACCTTCACTAGTTTTCCTGGATTTTGTAAAACCTGTATCATGCATTGTTCACAAACTTGAGCTTGCAATAAGCCAGGGGCATACTATATTTGATTTTTACGTTCTAGCAATACCCTTTACAGCCTCCAGGTAAAGAAGGTACTGTGCCCCACAGGGTGGTGGAGCATTTGGGTTGATGGTCACTATATACAGCTCAACTAGAGTCATAGAAAAGTACAGCACAGAAGCAACACAAAATGCTGAAGGAACTCAGCAGGCCAGGCAGCATCAACCGAAAAGAGCACAGTCCACTTTTTGGGCTGAGACCCTTCAGCAGGATGGGTCTCAGCTCGATAAGTGTACTGTACTCTTTTTCATAGATGCTGCCTGGCCTGCTGAGTTTCTCTAGCATTTTGTGTGTGTTGTTTGATTTCCAGCATCTGCAGATTTTGTTTTGTTTGTGGTCAGCACAATAGACAATAGGTGTAGGAGTAGACCATTCGGCCCTTCAAGCCAGCACCGCCATTCACTGTGATCATGGCTGATCATCCACAATCAGTATCCAGTTCCTGCCTTATCCCAATAACCTTTGATCCCACTATCTTTAGAGCTCTATCCATCTCTTTCTTGAAAGCATCCAGAGACTTGGCCTCCACAGCCTTCTGGGGCAGAGCATTCCATATATCCACCACTCTTTGAGTGAAAAAGTTTTTCCTCAACTCTGTTCTACATGGGGCTACCCCTTATTCTTAAACTGTGGCCTCTGGTTCTGGACTCACCCATCAGCGGGAACATGCTTCCTGCCTCCAGTGTGTCTAATCCCTTAATAACCTTATATGTTTCAATAAGATCCCCTCTCAGCCTTCTAAATTCCAGAGTATACAAGCCCAGTCGCTCCAATCTTTCGACATATGACAGTCCCCTTGGCCCTTTGGCTCATCTAGTCCATGCCAGACCATTTAAACTGCTTAACCCTTTGACCTGCACCCAGACCATAGCCCTCTATACCCCTGATATCCATGTATCTATCCAAATTTCTCTTAAGCATTGAAATCAAGCTCGCATGCTCACTCCACACTCTCATGACCCTCTACGTGAAGAAGTTCAGATTCAGAATCAGGTTTATTATCACCGGCGTGTTTTGTGAAATTTGTTAACTTAGTGCAGCAGTTCAATGCAAAACATAATATAGAAGAAAAATAATAATAATAAACAAATAGATCTTATTCAGTATACTTTATACAGTATACATATATTGAATAGATTAACAATTGTGCAAAAAGCAGAAATACTATATATTAAAAAAAAGTGAGGTAGTGTCCAAGGGTTCAATGTCGATTTAGGAATCGGATGGCTGAGGGGAACAAACTGTTCCTGAATCACTGAGTGTGTGCCTTCAGGCTTCTGTACCTCCTACCTGATGGTAACAGTGAGAAAAGGGCATACCCCGGGTGCTGGAGGTCCTTAATAATGGACGCTGCCTTTCTGAGACACCGCTCCTTGAAGATGTCCTGGGTACTTTGTAGGCTAGTACCCAGGATGGAGCTGACTAGATTTACAACCCTCTGCAGCTTCTTTCAGTCCTGTGCAGTAGCACCCTCCATACCAGACAGTGATGTAGCCTGTCAGAATACTCTCCACGGTACATCTATAGAAGTTTCTGAGTGTATTTGTTGACATGCCAAATCTCTTCAAACTCCTAATAAAGTATAGCCGCTGTCTTGCCTTCTTTATAACTGCATCAATATGTTGGGACCAGGTTAGATCCTCAGAGATCTTGACACCGAGGAACTTGAAACTGCTTACTCTCTCATGTTCCCCTTAAACTTCCCACCTTTCACCCCTAACCCATAACCTCTCGTTGTAGTCTCACCCAAACTCAGTGGAAAAAGCCTGCTTGCATTTATCCTATCTATACTTTTGATAATTTTGTATAACTCTATCAAATCTCCCTTCAGTCTTCAATGTTCCAAAGAATAAAATCCTAACCTACTCAATCTTTCTTTATAACTGAGTTCCTCCAGTCCCAGCAACATGCTTGTAAATTTTCTCTGTACTTCCTAAACCTTACTTGTATCTTTCTTGTAGGCAGCTGACCAAAACTGCATACAATACTCCAAATCGGGCCTTACCAACACCCTATACAACTTCAACAAAACAACCCATCTCCTTACTCAATACTTCGATTTATGAAGGCCAATGTACCAAAAGCCTTTTTTATGACCCAATCTACCTGTGCCGACACTTTCAATGAATTGTGGATCTATTTTTCCAGATCCCTTTGTTCTACTGCACTCCTCAGTGCCCTACCGCTCACTGTGTAAGAACTACCCTGGTTGGTCCTACCAAAGTGCAACACCTCACACTTGTCTGCATTAAATGCCATCTGCCATTTTTCAGCCCATCGTTCCAGCTGGTCCAGATCTCACTGCTTGCTTTGACTGTCTCCCTTGCTGTCCACTATACCTCCAATCTTGGTGTCATCCACAAATTTGCTGATCCAGTTAACCACATTATATCCAGATAATTGATATCGATAGCAAACAATAACGGACCCAGCACTGATTCCTGCAGCACACCACTAGTCACTGGCCTCCAGTCAGAGAGGCAACCATCTACTACCACTCTCTGGCTTCTCCCACAATGCCAATGTCTAATCCAACTTACTACTTCGTTCTGAATGCTAAGCGACCGAACTTTCTTGACCAACCACCCATGCGGGACTTTGTCAAGTGCCTTGCTTAAGTCCACGCAAACAACATTCAGTACCTTGCCTTCATCTACTTTCCTGATAAATTCCTCAAGAAACCTCATAGGATTGGTTAGACATGACCTGCCATGCCTGAAGTCATGTTGACTATCCTTAGTCAGTTCCTGTCTACCAAAAATACTCATTTAGAATACTTTCCAATAACTTTCTGACTACTAATGTCAGTCTCACCAGCCCATAAGTTTTTGGTTTATTTTTAGTGCCTTTCTTAAACAGCATCTTACCCATTTCATTTGGCTGGAGGGCCCAAAGTTGCAGTGGAACCTTGGAGAGCAGAGGTTCCAAATCAGCACTGAATGGAAACAGCCCTCCTACAACTTCCTGTTCAAAGGTTGCCTCTGTTCCTAATGTACAAGAGAGCAATAAAGGAAAGCCCTTTCCTCCTTCCAAACACCACTGACTTCATCCAGTCATTGACAAGACCTACCGACCTGACATTCCTTGCAGACCATGCCATTGGTCAAAGGTCCTTTGTTGCCCTACCCCTGGAACCTGCTAGACTTAGGTAAGGTTTCCTGTTCTGCTGATTTTGTATTATCCACTGAACCTTGTAGGCAAGCCATGATGCCCCCCCCCCCGCAATACTAGAATCACGCACATACATTTCAGAAGTGCATAGGACAAATTTTCTTACTGATATAGTGATCCACTTTCTACAGTGAAGATAACAGCAACACTCACTGAGTTTTAGATCTAAGCGGAATCTAGAGAAATCTCCAGAGGCTTTCAAGGCACTTGCACAAAAGTGTTTCCAACTCCTTGATAGGTGGGTAGTGAGTAACTGCCACTTAAACAAAATTGGTTGACTACTACTGAAATAATATAGTCCACCATTGCTCTCTGATATACACATATTAAGTCCCTCAGGAATGTAGGTAATAGTAGCTCCCATCTTACAGAATAAATCTCTTCCACATAAGTTTACAGGCAGATCCGGAGAAAGGACAAAGGTATGATGTAAATCCTGATCCCCTATGCTAATCTCCATGGAGTATGATGTTCTTGAAGCCCTGAAATTTAACCTCATATAATTCAAACTTTGGGCCTAATGATACTCTCATTAATGTTTCCAAGTCCATAATGCTAGGTTTGTGACACAAAACAATAGCTTTAAGTTTCTGAAGAGCTTTTTCTAAACCTGTCTCTGGATCAGGCAGTTCTACTATTGTGCGTTATTACCAATTTCTAGTCGCCCTTCCTCACCCTACTTGGTATATTTTCTCAAGCACGAGAAAATCTGCAGATGCTGGAAATCCAAAGCAACACACACAGAATACTGGAGGAACTCAACAGGTCAGGCAGCATCTATGGAAAAGAGTAAACAGTCAGTGTTTTGGGCCAAGACCCTCTTGCTCTTGATGTGTGTATAGAATGCCATGGGATTCTCTTTAACTCTAGTTGCCAAGGACTTGTCATGTCCCCTCCTGGCTTTCCTAATTCCCTTCTTGAGTTCTTTTCTGGCTTTTTTATAATCCTCAAGGACTCTGTTTGATTAAAGTTTCCTAAGCTTCGCATGCTTCTCCTCTTTCTTCTTAACTAAATTCATTACCTTCCTCGATATCCAAGGTTCTCTTACTTTGTCATCCAAGTCCTTCCTTCTGACTGGAACATAACAAAACAACCTCTCCCTCAATGTCGCAGAAACAAAGGAGCTGTTTGTGGATTAAAGGAGGAATGGAGACGGGCTAACCCCTATTGACATCAATGGATCTGGGGTTGAGAGGGTAGACAGCTTTAAGTTCCTCGGCATCAACATCACCGAGGTCCTCACGTGGTCTGTACGCACCAGCTGTGTGGTGAAAAAGGCACAACAGCGCCTCTTTCACCTCAGACGTTTGAGGAAGTTTGGTATGGGCCCCCAAATCCTAAAAACTTTCTACAGGGGCACAACTGAGAGCATCCTGACTGGCTGCATCACTGCCTGGTATGGGAACTGTACCTCCCTTAACCGCAGGACTCTGCAGAGGGTGGTGCAGACAGCCCGGCGCGTCTGTCGTTGTGAACTTCCCATGATTCAGGACATTTACAAGGACAGGTGTGTAAAGTGGGCCCATAGGATCATTGGGGACCCGAGTCACCCCAACCACAATCTATTCCAGCTGCTACCATCTGGGAAACGGTACCACAGCATAAAAGCCAGGACCAACAGGCTCCGGGACAGCTTCTTCCAACCAGGCCATCAGACTGATTAACTTACACTGATTTGAGTGTACTGTATATTACATTGACTGTTCTACTTATTATAAATTACTATGATTGCACATTGCACATTTAGATGGAGATCTAACGTAAAGATTTTTACCAAACATGCATGTGAAGGATGTAAGCAATAAACTCAATTCAATTCAATACCTGTCCTGTATTCTGTGCAATTGGTCTTTAAGCACCCTCACATGGCACATGTGACTTGTCGAAAAATAGTAGTTCCCAATTAACTCTCCCAAATTCCCACCTAATGTTCTCGTAATTTACCCTGCTCCGTTTTAGTACTCTCCCACAAGGTCCATACTTATCTATAGCTATCTTAAAAGTTAAGAAGCTGTTGTCACTGTTCCCTAACTATTCAGCCACTGAAACATCTCTTTCAAATCTTTTTATTATTATTATCCAAAATTAACGCGAGTACATCGAAGTAAACAACACTTACCATGTCTCAAGAAAAAAAACATTATTTTAAAGATTGAAAAAATTTTGGTGATTAAAAAAAACCCTACTAAGCAAGAAAAAGTGGGAAAAAAAAACCATTAGGTGCTCAACCCCGGAGCCATGCATCATACAAAAAGCTTCTAAAGATAAACATCAAACCACCAGCAAGAAAAAAAAAGTACCAAAAATTTACAATTAGATCGTGGAGGAAATTTATTAACTCAAATGATGATAATGAGCAAATGAACCCCATCTTTTCTCAAGATCAAACATAGGTTCATAGGTTCAGGCTATGAACCTATGCTCAGGCTCATTACCCGACACCATGTCCTGTACAGTCCCTCATTTTGTTGAACTATCTACATATTTACTCTGCCCCATCTAAACCTTTTGCACTCAGAAAATACCAATTTATATTAGGAAAGTTGAAATCCCCCATGACAACCCTTTTGTTTTTACACCTTTCCTTAATCTGCCTGCATATCTGTTCCTCAATGTCCCTAACCTATTGGCTACTGGGGCGGTGGGGGGGGAACGCGGTTGTAATACAATCTTATTAGCATGATTGCACCATTTTGATTTTTGAGCACTCCCCATATAGAGTCAGTGGATGAGCCTTCCATTATGTCTCCTCTGAGTGATAAGTAATGCAACTCCTCTGTCTCTGTCTCTGTCTCTGTCTCTGTCTCTATCTCTATCTCTATCAAAATATCAAAACCCTAGGGCATTAAGTACCCATTCCTGTTCCTCTCTCGACCAAGTCTCTGTAATGACCACAATATCATAGTTCCGTTGGCTGATCTATGCTCTACATTCATCACCTTTACCTATAATAGTCCGAACAGTTTTTCCTGGCCCAGACATCTCTCCACCTTCCTCTCCATCCTTCCGCTTTCTGTTCTGGTGCTCTGGTTCCCATCCCCCTGTCAAACAGTTTTAACCCTTCCACATAGCCCTAGCAAACTTCCCAGCCAGGGTATCGGTTCCCTTCTAATTTAGTTTTGGTGCAAGCTGTCCCTCTTGTACAGGTCACTCCTGTTGCAAAAAATTTCCAAGTATTTAAGAACCTGAAACCCTGCCCCCTGCACCAGTTCCTCAGCCACTCATTTATCTGTACCATCCTCCCATTCCTGCCCAAATGAGGACGTGGCAATCCTGTAATCCTGAGATAACTACCTTGGAGGTTCTGGCTCTTCAGCCTCTTTCCTAACTCCCTATACTCACTGTTCAGGATCTCTTCCCCTCTCTACCTAGGTATGCATTGGTACCAATGTGCACGACGGCCTCTGACTGCTTACTCTTCCTCCTGAGAATATCCTGCTGCCATTCTCAGACATCCTTGACCCTAGCAGGTTGTTGATTTCCTTTTATTTTAAGACAGCTGGACTACGCTCCAAAATCATTCCCGAGTGAGTCATGTTTCATGTTGACATATGAATTCAGGAGTACCCTTGTAAGAATTGTATAACCAAGTTAGCTTTAAGTGAACTTTCTCTGCAACAAAACAAACAATTTTTGAGTTCACCCATGCATCGGATATTCATGTCTAATCAACTTACCTTTAACGGCTGTGGCACAACCAGGAGTATGTTTATCTTGGATTCAGAATGTTGCTGTTTTAAGCCCTACTCCAGAGACACAAGTGGCAAATGAAATACAATGTTGGGAAGTGTATGGTCATGCACCTCGGTGGAAGAAATAAACGGGCAGACTATTATTTAGATTGGGAGAGAATTCAAAACGCAGAGATGCAAAGGGACTTGGGAGTCCTTGTGCAAGATATCCTAAAGGTTAACCTCCAGGTTGAGTTGGTTGTGAAGAAGGCGAATACAATGTTGGCATTCATTTCTAGATGTATAGAATATAAGAGCAGGGATTTGATTTTGAGGCTCCATAACGCACTGGTGAAACCACATTTGGAGTAGTGTGTGCAGTTTTGGGCTCCTTATAGGATCTACTGACATTGGAGAAGGTTCAGAGAAGATTCATGAGAATGATTCCAGGAACGAAAGGGTTACTGTATGAGGGACGTCTGGCAGCTCTTGGGCTGTATCCCCTGGAGTTCAGGAGAATGAGGGGGGATCTCATAGAAGCATTCAGAGTGTTAAAAGGCCTGAACAGATTAGATATGGCAAAGTTATTTCCCATGTTAGGGGATTCTAGGACAAGAGGGCACGACCTCAAGATTGAATGATGCCCTTTTAGAACTGATTGTGGAGAAATTACTTTAGCCAGGGGGTGGTTAATCTGTGGAATTTGTTGCCACGAGCGGTTGTGGAGGTCAAGTCATTGAGTGTATTTAAGGCAGAGATAGATAGGTGCTTGATTAGCCAGGGCATCAAAGGGTATGGGGAGAAGGCAAGGGAGTGGGGATGACTGGAAGAATTGGATCAGCCCATGATTGAATGGCGGAGCAGACTCAATGGGCTGAATGGCCTACTTCTGCTCCTATATCTTATGGTCTTACCAGTATGAAATTCTAAGCTAATAAGTTGCAGTATTGAAGGTGCACTGCATTGCTGAAGATATTGCCCTTTTTTATTCCTTGAATGGATGCGGGCTTTTCCAGCTGAGCCAACATTTACTTGTCCATCTCGATTTGTCCACGTGAAGGCTGTGACCAGCATCTACTTGTCCACCCCTTAATTGCTGAGAGGAAGGTGGTGATGAACTGCTTTCATGAATTACTGCAGCCCTTGAGGAATGGGTATCCCCACAATGTTGTTAGGGAGGGAATATGCCCAACAGCAATGAAAGAAATGCAATCCATTTCCAAGTCGGGGTGGTGTGGCTTGGAGGGCAATTTCCAGATGGTGGTGTTACCTTGTTTTAAGTGCCTTTGTTAAACTGATGGGCCTGTTTCTCTGACCCTGGTGAACCTAAAAGATTCCATGTAACAATTCTGAGAAGAATAGGAAGTTATATCAATACACTTGTCAATATTTGTTCTGCAATCAGTATCACTAAAACAATTTATTTGGTCACTGTTGTTTGTGAGATATAACTGTTCAAGTTGGATTTTGTGTTTCATACTTGGCAACAGTTTCTGAAAGATAAAGCAAAGATCTATAGACAAATATAAAAGAATAGGAGGTGAATTTTTTGAAATATAAAAATATGTTTCAAGTCTTTATAGGATAGCTAGGGAGATGAACGGGCATTTAGGGGAAAGAGTTACAAATTTAAAATAAGCACCAAAATAAAATAGGAGCAGGAGTTGGCCATCAGTTCCTTAACACCTGCCCCACCATCTAATATGATCAAGGCTCATTCATCCTGGCTTTAACTCCTCTTCTGTGACATTTCTCTCTACCCCTATGTTCCTTGATCAGTCAAATATCATCCACTCCACTTCAAGTACATCAAATGATTCGGCTTCCATCACCTCACAGGGCACAGATTCCCAGAGGTTCACCGTACCCTGCAATGAGAAATTTCCACATACCTCAGTTTTAAAGGGCTATCCCCTTACCTTGTAGTTGTGTCCTCTTGTTATTGAACATTCCAACATCAATCCTGTGGAGCCCCCTAGGATCTTATGTGGTTGACTTTGTTCCCATTCAGAACGGAGTGATTGACAAGATTAACCTTTCCAGGAATTAATTATCTAACATCTAATAAAACAGGCACCATAATTTATTCACAAAGCTTCTAATAGTCATAGTTATAAAGCCTATGGATCAAAGCAGTCAGGTTTTATAATGTATGTGGAAAGATCACTTTCAATTAGCTGCTGTTGAATTCTTGCCTTTCATAGGAAAGTGAGCTTTCTATCTTGAGCTTATTATAGCTTCAAAGTTAGTCTGTCAAGATCCAGGATGGCTTGCTTCTATTTTAATTCTATTATTTCTGAGGTGTTTCCCGAGTCAATGTGATATCCGTAGGGGCAGCACAAGATTCTTGAATGTGCATGAAGATCAGTACGTACTGTGGAAAGTGTTGTGCTCCTTCAGTCATTTTTGTTGGGGTTTTGTGTGCTCCTAATGAGAAGGTGGATGTTGGAAGCTTTATCTTTCCAAGGGATTTGAACAATTTTGCAGAGGAAGCATAAGTGGCGTGTTGCCAGTATTTCAAAGCGCTTAGTGAAGATTGTAGATCTTTCTGAAGCATAAGGAGGGTGGCATTTCTACTGCTTATTTGTTGGTCATTAATGTACTGTTTTTGAGTTCTGATCTCTCTAATCCCCAAACAGCATAACACTCTGCTGGTGTACTGGGGGCTGTGGAGAAAATTGTCATCGACATAAATCATCAATGAGAATTTCCACACATTTCAGGATCTTACTCTGGATATTTATTGGTGGAGGATGTGATATGATCACAGTTTGTGGAGTTTTTCTTATGGATATCTAGGGTAAGATCCATTTTCTTTCACTTTGGAGTGAGTAAGTCAAGACTTGGAGCTGGGTCTCCGAATATGTGTGTATGTCATCTGTTTACTGATGTTGGTCCAAGAGTGAAGATGATGAGGGTTCATCCTGCAGGCTAGCTCCATGTCGGCAGGAATCTTTTGCAGTGGAGGTACAGAATTACAGTGAGAGATATTGCTTGACATCATTCAACACTGGGACTGTGTCAGTGGTGAAACCACTGATGAGAATTATGTGAAGGATGTATGATTTTGATATACATCTGAGGAGAACAAGATTTCAGAAGAATTTCCACAGTATCTCTTGGATGAAGGCTTATACAATGTCAGAAAGGACCATGTATACTGGCTAATGCATTTTACCTTTTCATATTTTCTAACAACATAGAAAACCCATTTAGCTCGTCAAATTTATGCAGGCTCTTGGGTCTACCCTCTAAATCTCAGTCCCTGCATTTGTTTCCAAAAAATCCATTCTCTTACACATTGTCATTAATACCTCTTCTCATTAAACTACCCTTGTATTATTTTGTGGTGAAAGCCATTGTGCCTCATGATGGACAGAATCTACTCGGTCTTCAGCCACTAGGAGAGATCAGTTGAGGAAGATCATTGCAATGACTTGCAGACATTTGGAATTTGGATCTATCTCTTTTAAGAGATAGTAATGATTAAGACCATAAGACGTAGGAGCTGAATTAGACCATCTGGCCCATTGAGTCTGCTCCACCATTCAATCATGGCTGATCCTTTTTTTTTATATCCTTCTCAACCCTAGTTCCCAGCCTTCTCCCTCAGCCGTCTTTGATGCCATGTCCAATCAAGAACCTATCAATCTCTGCCTTAAATACACCCAATGACCTGGCCTCCACATTTGCATGTAGCAACAAATTCCACAAATTCACCACCTTTTGACTAAAGTAATTTCTCCGGCATCTCTGTTTTGAAAGGGTGCCCCTCACTCCTGAAGCTATGCCCTCTTGTCCTAGACTCTCCCACCATAGGAACCAACCTTTCCACATCTACTCTGTCTAGGCCTTTCAACATTCAAAAGATTTCAGTGAGATCCCCCCCTCATCCTTCTGAATTCCAGTGAGTACAGACCCAGAGCTATCAAACGTTTTTTGTATGATAACCCTTTCATTCCTGGAATCATCCTTGTGAACCTCCTCTGGACCCTCTCTAATGCCAGCACATCTTTTCTAAGATGAGGGGCCCAAAACTGTTCACAATACTCAAGGTGAGGCCTCACCAGTATCATAAAACCGCAGCATCACATCCTTGCTCTTGTATTCTAGACCTCTTGAAATGAATGCTAACGTGGTATTTGCCTTCCTCACCACTGATTCAACCTGCAAGTTAACCTTAAGGGTGTTCTGCACAAGGAATCCCAAATCCCTCTGCATCTCAGATTCCTGGATTTTCTCCCCATTTAGAAAATAGTCTGCACATTTATTTCTACTACCAAAGTGCATGATCATGCATTTTCCAACATTGTACTTCATTCGTCAATTTCTTGCCCATTCTCCTAATCTGTCTAACTCCTTCTGCATCCTACCTGTTTCCTCAACACTACCTGTCCCTCCACCAATCTTTGTATCATCTGTAAACTTGGCAACAAAGCCATCTATTCCATCATCTAAATCATTTATATACAGCATAAAAAGAAGTGGTCCCGACACCAGCTCCTGTGGAACACCACTAGTCACTGGCAGCCAACCAGAAAAGGATCCTTTTATTCCCACTCACTGTCTCCTACCAATCAGCCAATGCTCTAACCATGTTAGTAACTTTCCTGCAATAACTTGAGCTCTTAACTTGGTAAGCAGCCTAATGTGTGGCACCTTGTCAAAGGCCTTCTGAAATTCCAAATAAACAGCATCCACTGCATCCCCTTTATCTATCCTACTTGTAATGTCCTCAAAGAATTTCAACAGCTTTGTTGGGCAGGATTTTCCCTGAAGGAAACCAAGCTGACTTTGTCCTATCTTGTCCTGTGTCACTAAGTACTCCATCACCTCATCCTTAACAATTAATTTCAACATCTTCCCAACCACTGAGGTCCGGCTAACAGGTCTATAATTTCCATTCTGCTGCCTTCCATCTTTCTTAAAGAGAGGAGTAACATCTGCAATTTTTCAGATTTTTGTAAGATCATTTCTAATGTCACCACAATCTCTAACACTACCTCTTTCAGAACCCTATGGTGCAGTTAATCTGGTCTGGGTGACTCATGTATCTTTAGGTCTTTAGCTTTTTGAGCACCTTCTCACTTGTAACAGTAACTGCACCCACTTCTCTTCCTTCACTCACTACAACATCAGGCATATAGCTAGTGTCTTCCACAGTGAAGACTGATGCAAAATACACATTTAGTTCATCAGCCATCTCCTTGTCCTGTTATTATTTCTCCTGCCTCATTTTCTAGCGGTCCTATATTCACTCTCATTTCTTGAAAAAACTTTTACTATCCACTTTGATATTATTTGCTAGCTTGCTTTCATACTTTTATCTTTTCCCTTCTAATGATTTTTTTTAGTTGCTCTCTGTAGGTTTTAAAAACTTCCAATCCTCTATCTTCCTACTAATTTTTGCTTTGTCGTATGCCCTCTGTTTTGCTTTCACAGTAGCTTTGACTTGTCAGCCATGGTTGTACTATTTTACCATTTGGGTATTCTTCATTTTTGGAATGCACATGTCCTGCACCTTCCTCATTTTCCCCAGAAACACATGCCATTGCTGCTCTGCTGTCATCCTTGCCAGCAGCTCCTTCCAATTTACTTTGGCCAACTCCTCTCTCAACCACTGTAATTTCCCTTACTCCACTAAAATACTGCTACATCAGACTTTATTTTCTCTCTATCAGATTTCAAGTTGAACACAATCATATTGTGATCACTGGTTCCTAAGGGTTCTTTTACCCCACGCTCCCTAATTGCCTCTGGTTCATTACATAACACTCAACCTAGTATAGCTGATTCCCTAGTAGGCTCAAAGACAAACTGCTCTAAAAAGCTATCTCTTAGGCATTCAACAAACTCACTCCCTTGAGATTCATTACCAACCTGATTTTCTGATTGACTGGCATGTTAAAATCTCCCATGACTACTATAACATTGCCCTTTTGATACGCCTTTTCAATTTCCAGTTGTAACCTGTGGTCCACCTCCCAGCCACTGTTGGGAGGCTTGTACATAACTGCCATCAATGTCTTTTTACTGTTGCAGTTTCTTAACCCAACCCACAAGGATTCAATATCTTCCGATCCTATGTGACATCTTTCTACTGATTTGATGCCATTCTTTACCAGCAGAGCCACACCACCCCCTCTGCCTACCTTCCTATCTTTCCGATATAGCGTGTAGCCTTGGACATTCAGCTCCCATCTACAACCGTCCTTCAGCCATGATTCAGTGATGGCCACAACACCATACCTGGCAATCTGTAATATTGCAACAAGATCAGCCACCTTATTTCTTATACAATGTGCATTTAGAGTACCGTATTTGCTATCCTTTCTGATTCTGCATCCCTAATGATTTGATACTCAGCCTGTTGGCTGCAACTAAGTCCCATCACTTGCCTGTCCTTCCTGACAATCTGACTGCATGCTATCTTTACTTTTTTAACCCATTTTTCAACTCATACAGATTCAGCCTTCTCTTTGCATATGAGTAAAATTAGGTTCATAACTTGTGTCCAGATTTAGGAGCTTGAATACATATACCAGCAGAAATAAGGTTAATTTGGTGTTTGGGCTTTACACTGCTTGTGGTTCTGGAATGGTGGGAAGTTTGCGTCATATAGTACATTGTGGAATGGAGTCAGGGTCACTCTCATAGTCTCATGGTTCAGGAATTCCTTGAAGTTCTCTCTCTAACAGGCACTAACTTCTTCACAATCCCTGACAAGTTCTTCATCCCTGGCTTTCACTAAGAAGAACATTTGGAATGTTTGCACCATAAATGATCTTGACATCATAGAAGAATCCACATGTGGTCCTTATTCTGACCCCAGTGATATTAATTTCACTGGTTGGGAAACAGCTCCAGCAATTTTTATTTTACTGTACACTGGCAGTCCGTTCCAAGTAAAATAGAAAATCCACTTCAGGATTCAGTATGTGCAGATTACAGCTCACAGTAACAGGAGTCTAAGAAAGTTTTTGTGTGCATGTATTACGGTATATTCGGATTACGCAGATCTGAAATGTCAGAGAGATACCACTAGCTACGATGATTCTTCGCTCTTCTTTATGGGACTTTCCTGTAAAACATCCCAATAAAGTACATTTCTCCTTCAGTGACGAAGATATTAAACGAGCTCGTCTGTCTGCTAAACTCGGGTTTGTAATTTCTTTCTGCACAGGAGTGTTTCTTTCATGCTTTGAATAGCTGTTAAATTCAGAAAATTGATCTAGCATTTCATGAATATGTTTTTGTATAATTACACGGCAAACATTTGCTTGGCTTTATTTATCTGAACTGTCAGGCTTTGGATAATTTTGCTGTTTTTATTATATCATAACAAATAGTGAAATGGAGGTTTCACCTGAGTATACTTTCTTGGGTCTGAAATATAACTGCATCAAGTGCATGAGGAAAAACATTGAGTTAAACTTGTGACGTGAAATATTAACAAAAGTATGTGAATAAAATTGTAATGAAGACAATCTATTTGTGAGGACATTCACTGCATTTGTGGTGAGGATAAATTTGTACAGCTTCTCCCCAGTTTACGATTGCCTTACTTAAAATGCATCTGGTACATACAAACACAAACATTTGGGGGACCTGGAGTATGGATGTTCTGGCTGTCGTGGGGCAAACATTTGCTTGGTTTTATTTATCTGAACTGTCAAGCTTTGGATAATTTGCTGTTTTTATGATATCATAACAAATAGTGAAATTAAAGTCTCACTTGAGTACACTTTCTTGGGTCTGAAATATCTTCGGCCACTGCCACACTTCAGATATGAACTGTTTGTGTTGGAAACACTGTGGGGACAGGACCTTGGAGTTATCTGGCGAGAAGCTGTGTAGGTGTTGCATTCATTAATATCGTACAGCTTAATACAATTTAAAAGTTGGTATTTCTACCAATTGGCTCATAAAATTAAAACATTGTTACTTTTAATTTTGTGCTTTACCATGATTATTTTAACCATTGTTTGTACGCTAATTTTGATGCATTAGTCGATTTTCTGTTGCCCTCCTTAAACCTCATCCTACTTGGCATTTACAAGTATGTTTACAATTAAAGGTTACTTTTTCAGTATGGCAATAACTTCAAAACTTAGAAGAAAACAATGGTTGAAATGATGTGTCTTAGATGTGTTTAATCCTTACTGTTATATTCTACATTTAGTGACTCAAGGTGGTATTATTTCCATAGCTTTTCATACATTTAAATAACTTCTTTAAAAGTTTTATTGATCTGTGACAATTGTAACTGCAAAGCTTTTTTTTTTACTTTATTCACCCTTGAATGACAACAGTGGGTCATTTCATCATAAGACCATAACACAGGAGCAGAATTAGGCCACAGGGCCTGTCATGTCTGCTCTACTGTTCGATTATGGCTGATTTATTTTCCTTCACAACAACATTCTCCTACCTTCTCTGTGTAACCTTTGACACCCATACTAATGAAAAACCTATTAAACTCCACTTTAAATATACCCAATGGCTTGGCCTCCCCAGTCATCTCTGGCAATGAATTCCATAGATTCTCTGCACTCTGACTAAAGAAATTCCTCCTCTCTGTTCTAAAGGGACAGCCTTCTATTCCGTGACTGTGTCTTCTGGTCTTAGACTGTCCCTTATTGGAAACATCCTCTCCATGTCCACTTTATTTAGGCATTTCAATATGCAGCAGGTTTCGAAAAGATCCCCCCTCATTCTTCTAAACTCTAACAACTAGAGGCCCAGAGCCATCAAAAACTCCTCATACATTAACAATTTCACTCCCAGTATCATTCTTGTAAACCTCCTCTGGACCGTCTCCAAAGCCAACATGTGTTTTCATCAATAAGTGGTCCAGAACTGCTCAGAATACTCCAAATGTGATCGGATCATTGCCTTTTAAAGTCTCAGCATCACATCTTGGTTTTTATATTCTAGTCTCTTTGAAATGAATGCTAACATTGCACGTCCTTCCTTTCTACCAACTCAAACTGCAAGTTAACATTTAGAGAATTTTCCACTAAGACTCCCAAGTTCCCTTGTACATCGGATTTCTGAATTTGCTCCCCCTTTGGGAAATTGTCTATGCCTTTAGTTCTTCTACCATTATTACCTCTCCAGTGTTTTCTTTTTCCCAAGGGTTCTGTTGTTCACTCTTGCCTCTCCTTTACCCATTATATATCTGAAAATAAAACCTTTTGGTATCCTCTTTTATATTATTATTGGCTAGCATACCTTCATAATTCATGTTTTCTGTCTTAATTGCTTTTTTAGTTGTCCATTAGTTGGTTTTTAAAAGCTTCCAACTCCTCTAACTTCACTCTAATTTTTTCTATATTTTATACCCTCTCTTTTGCTTTTGTGCTGCCTCTGACTTGTCAGTCACGGTTGCTGCAACCTCCCTTTAAAGTGCTTCATCTTCTTTGGGATGAACTGATCTTCAATCTTCTGAATTACTCACAGGAACTCCTGCCTTGCTGCTCTCCTGTCATCTCTGCTAGTGTCCTTTTCCAATCCAGTTCTCTCTCATGCCCCTGTAGTTTTCATTACTCCACTGTAATACTGATTCATCTGATTTTAGCTTCTCCTTCTAAAGCAGCAGGGTATATTCTATCGTATTATGATCGCTGCCTACTGAGGGTTCTTTTACCTTGAGTCCCTAATCAAATATGGTTCATTACACAACACCCAATCCAGAATTGCCTCTTCCCTAGTTCACTCAAACATTGTCATAGAAAAGTACAGCACAGAAACAGGCCCTTCAATCCATCTAGTCTGTGCTGAACCATTTAAACTGCCTACCCCCATCGATCTACATTGGGACCTGAGTGCTCTGTACAACATGAACTGCTCCAAAAGCTATCTCATTAGAACATCAGCGAGCAGGACAAGTCCTTCAGCCCACAATGTTGTGCCGACCTTTTAGCTTACTCTAAGTTCTATCTAACTCTTCTCTTACATAGCCCTCCATTTTTTTTATCATCCGTGTGCCTACCTAAGAACTTCTTAAATATTCCAAGAAATTCCAAGCGAGGTCTAATGTTGCAGTAGCTGCAGCATTATTTTGTGGCTCTTGAACTTAATCCTCAGACCAATGAAAGCCAACACACCATACACATTCTTAGCAGTGCTATCAACTTACATGGTAGCATTGAAGGATCTATGGATATTGTCCCCAAGATTCCTCTTTTCCTCCACACTTTCAAGAATCCTGCCATGAAATGTATATTCTGCCTTCAGGTGCAACCATTCAAAATTAATCACCACACTTTTCTGAGTTGAACTAAATCAGCCACTTCTCAGCCTATCTCTGCATCCTGTCAGTGTCCCATTGCAACCTTTAACAACCCTCCACACTATCCACAACTCCACTAACCTTTGTGTCATCTGCCAACTTACTAACCTATCTTTCCACTTCTTCGTACAAGTCGTTTATAAAAATCACGGAGCAGAGGTCCCAGACAGATCTGTGCAGAACACCACTGGTCACTGACCTGCAGGTTGATACTGTCCATTTTTTTACCACTCTCTGCCTTCCATGTGCAAGTCAATTCTGTATTGACAGAGCCAAGTTTCCCTAGATCCCATGCCTCTTGATTTTATGAATGAGTTTCCCATAGGGAACCTTGTTAAACACTTTACTAAAATCCATATACACCACAGCTACTGCTCTACATTCATCATTGTGCTTTGTCACATTCTCAAAGAATTCAATTAGGATCACGAGGCATGGCCTGCACCTTGCAGAGCTATGCTGATTATCCCTAATTGTAGGCATTCTCTTAATTCTGGGATCCAGCACTAACCTGATTTTCCCAATCTACTTCCATATTGAAACTCCTATGACCATGACCATTGTAACATTGCCCTTTTTACATGCCTTTTCTCTGTCCCACTATAATTTCTACCCCACATCCTGGCTGTTGTTCGGGGGCCTGTATATAATTACCTTCAGTGTCTTTTTAACCCTGCAGTTTCTATGCACGATGGCTCTACATCTTCTGATCCTATGTCACTTCTTTCTAAGGATTTGATTTCATTTTTTACCAACAAACCCAACCCATCCCCGCTTCCCATCTGCCTGTCCTTTTGATATGGATGTTAAAGTCCCAGCTGGGATCCCCTTTCAACTATGACTTACCTGCTACTTTATAATTGTGCTGCAAGATCAACATTAATTTGTATACTGTTCATTGAAGTATGAAGGATCAAGGATTAACTTTATTCACCAAATGCATCGACATGTGTTAGAACTTTGCTGTGTTGTGTTAGTGTGACTTGTAACAAAATTGACATTCAACAATTATAAAGAATAAAGAATTTTATAAGAATAAAGCTAGAGGCTAAAGTACAAATGTGGAATGAAATGTGCATAAATACATTAAAGTGCAAAGGTAAATTACAAAATAAAACATCAAAGACTATTGAAGAAGCAAAAAATCTCTAGCTATATAAATAAAAGGAAAATCATGAGGTGGATGGGCTTACTAATATATATACACAATAAACTCACTTTTAATGGCAAGAAATTGTAGAAAATATGGGCCAGATTTTATAATGTTATGACAGCTATTTCGTGTATAACTATCATGTTTACTTTTTTTAAGTGGGGCACGCTTAGGGCTTCAATGTGTAAACTCACTGATAGCAATTTGCTGGTGTTTCTTAGATTGATCTGCAATTCTGAACTCTTGGGTTCAATGTCATCCTTTACAGGAGGAATAAATTTCAATTCTGAATTTTAAAATTTCTTGAAATATAAATTACATTTTGACTTTCCTTAAAACCACCAGAAATTGTATTCATAGTAAATCCTCTGAAATGCTAGTTTTGATATCTATTCATACAAACCTTATATTTATCTTGGTTTTCTGCCTCAATAATCTGCCTGTGCATATCTCTCAAAAAGACAAGAGATTCTGCAGATGCTGTAACTCCGGAGTAAAACACACAAAATGCTGGAGGTACTCATCAGGTCAAGTAGCACCTATGGAGAGGAGTAAAGACCCCACTTTCAATCCGAAACCCTTCATAATCCGGTGCCTGATGAAAGTTCTTGAACCAAAACATTGACTTTTTATTACTCTTCGTTGATGCTGCCTGACCTGCTGAGTTCCTCCAGCATTTTTTTGTGTGTTACTTTCCATATCTTTCCTTGTTCCATTGATTTCTTGCTTGTCTCTGCACTTTCAAATTATTATGTCAGGCCTAATTAACCCCCAATTTTGGTCATGATCTCAGCAGAAGCTATTGATGTTCAGGAAACTGGACCTAGGCATTACCATATAACATTACTTCTTAATGGTTTCCTCACTGTAAGTTAGTGGGATTTGGATCAGATACATTTATATGCAATATCCAACTTCACATCATAGCATTACCATCAGCTGCCTTGCCCCATGGACAAAAAAAAAACTCTACTTCTCTTTCCTCCTTTAAGAAACTTTGAAGATGATGTGCTTATAACTGATGGACAAGAGTGAAAATAAATATGAGTGGGCCAGCAGAGAAGGATAATTATTACATTGTGTCTAATTATCAGTAAGGTTGAGAAAGATAATGATTAAAAGTACCATGGTCAGACCTCTACCATTCTTATGTGCTGATGAAACGTAATCTCACAGTCACTTTACAAAAATCTTTCTGGAATTACTTGTTTAATTAAACTCTTCCTCCTATTTTCAACCAAAGACCACCTTTACAGTGTTTCTAGACTTCATTTGTGTCACATTCAAGCATGGTAAAATAGAACTGCAAAACTAAAACCAGTTTTCAAGGCTGCAAACTTTGATATTATGCCAAACACTTAGACTAAGTCCAAATGCTGCAGAAATCTAAGGTCCTTTCACTTTGGACTTTGTTCGTGTTGGCATATATTCTGAGTTTTTAAAGAAATGAAAATAAAGTGCCTCGATGAAAGAAAATATAATGTTACTGGTTTAGTATTTTCATGGTAAAATAAAGAGAATCATGAACTTTGATCCCTAAAAATTGGTAAAAGTTTGGGAATATCGTCTAATAAAGAACTGTTTCTTTGGTACAGTTGTTGTAAGTCACTGATAACCATAAATCTGAAAATTCCTTGTGTATCAGATGACATAAAAATAAGTACATGCTGTTAGAAAACATATCCTTCTGATCATTGTAATCATGAACACATAAATACATGTAAGGAATGTAGGTCCAACACAGTTCAGAGATCACAGTCAAGCATATCAAATGCAGAAACAGAAAGACAATCATTCAGTGGTTGTTTCTTTTCAACTGGTACCAGAAATTTCTGTTTGAGCAATATAAGAAGGTTTCTTACCTGACTCTTTCCTGTAGATTAACAGGGTTTTGGATCAGTAAGGATCAAAACAAAAAGTCAAGCAGGTGGAACCATTGAGCCGATGGTATATATTGCCTTGGATTTTTTAAGACACAGTTTGTTGTTGTGTTTAATTGCTTGAGGTCCAGAGGCCCAGCAATTTTCACCAATACTTAGATGTTGAAAGATTATATTCATTGATTTATTGAATGAATGGGTCCATCACTCATCCCAGTTCCGGTGAAGTACAAACATTGGTGAAGCCTATTTACTAAACAACTGAAATGTGTAGATCATCAGTGTGGCGTATCATACAAACTGCAACACCTCCAACAAAACAGCATTCCCTCACTATTGTAATCTGTTGCCAATTTTGATTATATAATTAAATTCTGAAGCAGGTGCTACATTACTATCTTTAAATCTGTAAAAAAAAAACAGTGCACTCTCATTGTTAGAATAAATTATCCTCCATCTACTATCTTATATCAAACACAAAAGTATAGGACTGCTTTAATTTGGTTCTGGGTAGATACCCTGTGCAAATCCCAAGATAGGTGTAAGGCCTAACGTATACTTAAATATCATGCTCATCATAGAAGCAGTAACTTGGAAATGAGGTGGTAAGTCCTAACAAATAATTCACTGGACCATACAGCATTTTACAATGCGGAGCAAGCGAGCCTCCTCTTGCCCTGGCCAACATGTGCACTTCAGCCTCCATTACTAAATACAGAGAAAAAGCAAATTTTCGGGGATTTTGCCATGCAAAAATATTGCATTGTTTTTCCTGTCTGTACACCATTGGCTATAAATTGTTACAACATGTCCCAAGAAAATTGCATCTATATAGTGAATTCTTGTAATTTCCACTAAAGTTGGTAAACTATTAAGAGCAATAGAAAATATGTCTCTTTGAAATATGTGGGATCATCTTCTGAGATTTATTCTGCATCTGACTGATCAGTGCCAGATGTAGAGTGCTGAAAGGGTTCTACTTTCCAAAATCACTAGTTTGGTTAATTTGTTGTTATTGCTGCATGTACTGAGATACAGTGGAAGGCTTTTGTTTTATGTGCTATCCAAGCAGATCATGTCATATGTAATTAGACAGAGATGGTAAAAAGAAAGATACAAGTGTTACAGTAACAGAAAGAGTGTATTGTTAATTTAACGTGGATGAAAGCAACTTCGTGGTTTTCAACTCCCCAGTGTGTAATGCCTGAACTGTATAAACATGGCTGAAGGGTTTTATGATTGACAGTTATTCCTGTGAATGTGGTTATTGCATTTGTAATATAAGTTAATTATTGAGAAAAGCTGTATGAAATATTGGCTGTTCTTTTTACTCTGAGGTAGTACACATATTGTATGAATCAAGCACATGCCACACATGAGGCTACTTATCAAGATAAGAGCCCATGGAAATACGGAGAAGTTACATACATGGATAGAGTGTTGGCTGATTGGCAGGAAACAGAGAGTGGGAATAAAGGGATCCTATTCTGGTTGGCTGCCGGTTACCAGTGGTGTTCCACAGGGGTCTGTGTTGGGGCCGCTTTTTTTTTACATTGTACATCAACGATTTGGATTATGGAATAGATGGCTTTGTGGCTAAGTTTGCTGATGATTCGAAGATAGGTGGAGGGGCCGGTAGTGCTGAGGAAATGGAGAGTCTGCAGAGAGACTTGGATAGATTGGAAGAATGGGCAAAGAAGTGGCAAATGAAGTACAATGTTGGAAAGTGTATGGTTATGCACTTTGGCAGAAGTAATAAACGGGCAGACTAT
Source organism: Mobula birostris (assembly GCF_030028105.1). Classification (NCBI taxonomy): domain Eukaryota; kingdom Metazoa; phylum Chordata; class Chondrichthyes; order Myliobatiformes; family Myliobatidae; genus Mobula; species Mobula birostris. The sequence continues at coordinate 60,571,294 of NC_092381.1, read as the reverse complement.
TATTTAAATGGGGAAAGAATTCAAAGTTCTGAGATGCAACGGGACTTGGGAGTCCTCATGCAGGATACCCTTAAGGTTAACCTCCAGGTTGAGTTGGCAGTGAAGAAGGTGAATGCAATGTTGGCACTCATTTCTAGAGGAATAGAGTATAGGAGCAGAGATGTGATGTTGAGGCTCTATAATGCACTGGTGAGACCTCATTTGGAGTACTGTGGGCAGTTTTGGTCTCCTTATTTAAGAAAGGATGTGCTGACATTGGAGAGGGTACAGAGAAGATTCACTAGAATGATTCCGGGAATGAGAGGGTTAACATATGAGTAACGTTTGTCCGCTCTTGGACTGTATTCCTTGGAGTTTAGAAGAATGAAGGGAGACCTCATAGAAACATTTCGAATGTTGAAAGGTATGGACAGAGTGGATGTGGCAAAGTTGTTTCCCATGATGGGGAAGTCTAGTATGAGAGGGCATGACTTAAGGATTGAAGAGTGCCCATTCAGAACAGAAATGCGAAGAAATTTTTTTAGTCAGAGGGTGGTGAATCTATGGAATTTGTTGCCACAGGCAGCAGTGGAGGCCAAGTCATTGGGTGTATTTAAGGCAGAGATTGATAGGTATCTGAGTAGCCAGGGCATCAAAGGTTATGGTGAGAAGGCAGGGGAGTGGGACTAAATGGGAGAATGGATCAGCTCATGATAAAATGGCAGAGCAGACTCGATGGGCCGAATGGCCGACTTCTGCTCCTTTGTCTCATGGTCTTTTAATATGGTGACATTTAGAAAGTTGAATGATGAATTTAATTTTTCAAGAAACTATAATTTCAAGTTTGTCTTTTAAGCAGCCAGAAATCAGTTCAGAAGGTACATAAATACTTACAAGAATCAGTATGGTTTGAATTAGGGATTCAGTGCAAGTTTAACCTTTTGCATGATGACAATTGGACCAGATCCAGTAGTGGGACTAAAGACTGAGTTAAATTCAGGGATTCAGTGTAAGTTTAACCTTTAGTGAGATGACCATTGAACCAGATCCAGTAGTGGGACTAGAGACAGAGTTAGATTTGGAGATGCATTACAAGTTTAACCTTTTGAGTGGGGGATTCAACATGTAGGTACAGTGGATTGGGAAAACCAGATTGGTGCTAGAGATGGTAATCTTTAAAGAAGCTGGTGACTATAATCTTTTGCTTATTGCAGCAGAGATATACCAAAGATTATGATCTTCCACCATCCAAAGGTAAGCCAGAAATTACTGTTGACAAAGCCTAGTTTTAGTTAATAAATTTTAAGTAGTATTCCATGATAGGTCTAAATCATATTGAAGATATGGACTTAGCTCTGATTCACTTTAACACTTCTATCGTTGGAGAGAGAGGAGATCAAGCAGCAGGCTACAAGTTTAATGTTGAGCTAAGAAACTTATGCAGTCGCAAAGCAAATGCTGGAAATCTGAAAATCTTCTAGAAGATAATCTTTTATGTGTATGACCCTTCTCTCAAACTGCCTTGTTCTTCAGTTCTGCAGAAGGATTATTGCTCTGAAAATTATCCGCCTGTTTATTTGGGCAAACCTTCTCAGTCATTTTCTTGGCAATTCCAACTTTACATTTTTATCGTTCATTTATATACCTAATTTGAAGTTAACTATAAAATGATTGTCAGTTCTTTTCCTCACATGAATTATTCACCTTACATCATTTTCCAGGCTTCAGCTGAGCAGTGAAATTATACGGCACAGAAAAAGGCACTTTGGCCCAAATTATCCATGCTAACCAAAGTGGCTTCCTGAACTTTTTCCATTTGCAACTTTTCTGTGTTTGGAAATGAATTGACTTTGGAGGTAGCCTTGATATATTATGAGAAATATTTATCACTTTGGCCACGCATTACTACTGTCTCAGTGTGCAGTATGTAAGCCCAGTTTCAGCATTGTAAATCCAGTTGTGTATTTGAAGCAATTGCGCTTCAAATAGCAACCATGCTATTAGATGCTAAATAATCAACACTATGGGGTAGAATTTATGCCCATGGATTTTGCAATGCCCTTGGTTATTCTTGCTAGGAAAAAGGAGGAGAAATAGTGTGAATTGTTTGCTCACATAAATTTTCTGTGATTTCATTTAGCATCATAGGAGAATTACTGACGCCCCATGCCTTTCATTTTGTCTTGGCACAAAAGGGTTTCTCTTTCTATGAAAATATTGTTCATATTTTATTCAGAAACACAGCATGTCAAAATAAAAGGGTAGAATTGAAGTTGGTTTATATTTTCTTAAAATTGTGAGTTGAGACTGCAGATTGTAACTTCTATGCTCTAACCTTAATTACATTAGTTGGAATAGTGACAAGAATACTATGTTTGCCCTTAATAACCTTTGTTTTGTAGGTGGATAAATTGACCAGTTTTCCTGGTCACTAGATGACATAAACCTTAATTGAAATGTAAAGTCAGATCCTTATGTTTGCCTAAACTCATAAAATAAAGTTGTAACATCTGCATGACAGATATTAGGTGCAGAATCACAGCATGACGCAGCACAAAGAAGTGATCGAGGCATACAGCACAAAACAGGACTTTCAGCCATCACAACCAAACAGAGCACCATGCATTCACTTACACTCATCCCATTTTTTCCCCTTCCATCCCTGTGTACTTGCTGGACATAATTCACCTGCTACCCAACTGCACTAGGGGCATATTTTTCACTCTCAATAGTTTTTTCTTTGGCTCCTTCCACTTGCTTCAAACAAAAGGTGTAGCCATGGGCACTCACATGGGTCCCAGCTATGCCTGCCTTTTTGCTGGAACAGTCTAGGTTCCAAGCCTACACTAATATCACTTCCCAACTACATTGACGACTGCATCCATGCTGACCTCATTGACTTAATCAACTTTGACTCCAACTTCAACCCTGCCCTCAAATTTACCTAGTCCACTTCCGACATCTCCTTCCCCCTTCTCGATCTCTGTCTCTCTCCGGAGACAGCTTATCTACTGATATCTTTTATAAACCCACTGATTCTCTCAGCTACCTGAACTATACCTCTTCCCACCCTGTATCCTGTAAAAATGACATCTCCCTCTCTCTGAATTCTTCTGTCTCCAACACATCTGCTCTCAGGATGAGGCTTTTCATTCCAGAACTAAAGAGATGTCCTCATTCTTCAAAGAAAGGGACTTCCCTCCTTCTATCATCAACGCTGCCCTCACCCTCATCTCTTCCATTTTGCACACATCTGCCCTCACCCCAATCTCCCTCCACCCCAGCAGAGATAGGATTGCTCTTGTTCTCACCTACCACCCAACCACCCTCCACATCCAGCACATAATTCTCTGTAACTTTCTCCATCTCCAGCAGGAGCCCACCACCAAGCACATCTTTCCCTGCACCCACCCCCCAATTTCTGCTCTCTACAGGGATTGCTCCCACATGGCTCTGCTGTCCCATTCATCTCTCCACACCAATCTCCCTCCTGGCACTTCCCCTTGCAAGCATAACAAGTGCTACATCTACCCTACACCTCCTCCCTCACTACCATTCAGGGCCCCAAACAGTTCTTCCAGGTGAGGAGACACTTCACCTGTGAGTCTATTGGGGTTATATCTACTGTATCCAGTGCTCCCAGTATGGCGTCCTGTATATTGGTAAGACCAGACACTGATTAGGAGACTGCTTCACCGAGCATCTACCAGGAATAGCGGGATCTCCTGGAGGCCTCTCATTTTAATTCCACTTCCTTTTCCCAGTCTGACATGTCAGTCCATGCCCTCTACAGCCGCACTCAGGTTGGAGGAACAACACATTATATTCTGTCAGGGTGGCCTCCAACCTGATGGCATGAACATTAATCACTCAAACTTCCAGTAATTTCTCCCACCCCTTCACTATTCACCATTCCCATTTTCCTCTCTCACTGTATCTCCTTTCCTGCTCATCACCTCCCTCCGGTCCTCCTCCCCCTTCCCTTTCTTCCATGGCCTTCTGTCCTCTCCAATCAGATCCCCCCTTCTCCAGCCCTTTATAGCTTTCACCAATCAACTTCTCAGCTCTTTATTTCACTCCTCCTCCTCGCCCAGTTTCACCTATCACCTACTGCCTTGTACTTCTTCCTTCCCTCTCCCTGTCTTCTTACTTAAACTTCTCATCTTTTTTTCTGCAGCCCTGATGAGGGTTTTAGCCTGAAATGTTGACTGTTTACTCTTTTCCATAGATACTGCCTGGCCTACTGAGTTCCTCCAGCATTTTGTTTGTGTTGATTGGATTTCCAGCATCTGCAGATTTTCTCTTGTTTGCAATTTACAATATTTAAATAACTTTTTACCCAGCAAATCTTTTCACATGTGGGAGGAAGCTAAAGCACACAGGAGAAACCAGTGCAGTCACTAGTAGAATGTGCAAACAGTCTAGGATGACATCAGCTATAGATAATGTTTTTTATCATGTGAGGTCAGAAATGAAAGGAAATAGCCTAGGACGCTGATTGGAAAGCCTCAATCTTGATGCTACTGGACTTTTTTTCCTGCTGCTGGGCCTAGGTACAGTGCTCAAAGGTTAGAGAAATAAGGAAAGAATCTGAAGACCCTTGCATTCCTGGAATAGTAAATAGTTTTGATTGGGAGATTAAATATGCCATAGGTACTTGCACTTTTGCTGAACTTCATCCATGCTTAATTACCTTTTTAACCTCCAGTAGTTCAAATGATCAGCTGGGGTATTTTTTCTCTTGCACCATTATGAAAATATTTTGTAATTTTTCAATCTTCAGAAGTTGACTATAGACATTGACTATAGTTGACTTCGTAACCTGAGAGATTTTATTTTTTTTGCCTGGGAACTCTGAGCTCTGGGTTTCTCTGCATGCTGTGGTATTCTAACTCCACAACCATATGATATTTTTTTCCCCTTGGCAATCTTCCCTGGAAGTCTGTCTCGTGAAATTTTCTTCAGAGTAGTTTCTGAAAGTACTGGTACAATCCATTTTGCAACACCAGTTTCATTTGCCATTGTGTTTCTACCCTATATCCTTTTCTGAAATATATTTTGGGAACTTGAAATGAAGTTGCTTAAACAATATGATAAACGGTAAAATTTCAATTCAGCTGAGACGAGATTGATCCAGTACTTGTATTCAGCTGTATGCCCAGTCAGACACACTGCTGATTTTTGAACTAAGTACAAGCATACCCAATGTGGTCAAAACAGCTGCAACTTGTAACCGAAACTGGACTGGATTTCTCTTGGTGACGCCTTTTACAGCGACAAGGTCTTCCATTTATACCTTGGAATAATCATTTGGGAGCAAAGGGAGAACGAGTTTCTCCATCTGGTACTGTAATTGTAGGACTAGCTGTAGGACACATAAACCTATTCAAGGGAATGGGTTCTGGCTTTGAGCATATCAGGAACTGAAATTTTAACTGCACAAAAGAATACAATTCAATTGTGCTCCATCTACTTATTGTCAATCTGCTCTGAGCAGTTTGTCAACAACTAAAGTAAGATGAACAAATCCCCGCTTGGTGCAAACTTCCCCTCAACAGAGTTCAGGAGCATAATAGCTGAAGCTTTCCCTGTTCAATTATTACTGTGAGGTTTCCTTGATGTGTATCTTCAGTTTCCTTTTGTAAACTCTCTTGGCCGAAAGTAAGTGAGGGGATGTGTTTTTCACCTGAATTGCAAACAGCATCATCTACAATTTACGGCCCCTGTGATTTGGAGTTTCTTTAGTGCTCCTGCTAGTACGTTCATCAGACAGGTCAGCAGTTCTTCTGGTTATGGGACTGCTTAATGGAAATTCGGTGGAATCCAAAGGCTAGGCCCAGTCCAGAAGGCCATAGTGGAATGGGATTTGAGGATGGGGGTTTGGATAATATCAGAAGGAATAACGGGGTGAATGGTACAATCTGGTAACCATTCCCTTTGCGTAATAAACAATATGGTAACATTGGAAACAGTACAAAGGTGATTCACTACGCTGACACCATGAATAAGAAATTTGTCCTAAAAACGAGAGACTAAATCGTTGGGCCTGTTTTCCAAAGAGTTAAAAGCATAAGAAGTGGCATTGTTCAAACATGTAAGAAGCTGAAGTGGCTTAGCAGTGTAGATATTGGGATGCTTTTGCTTGTGGAAAAGTGCTCAGGAGGACAGTAAACAAGACAAGGGAATAATCATTTAAAACTGAAGTACATAAGGAATTTCTTTTTGCAGAATGTGATGTATCTCTGGAATTCTCTGGGTGATGGAAGCTGGATTATTTGAAGTATTTAAAGTGGAAGTGGAGAAATACTTGATGGTTTGAGAAATAGCACTGGAGCTGAATATGACATAGATCAGCCATTATCATAATTAAAAAACATGGAACATAGAACATTACAGTACAGTAGAGGCCCTTCAACCTTTTAAACTGCTCTATGATCAATTTAACCCTTCCCTCCTACATAGCTCTGCATTTTTCTATCATCTAAGAGTTTTCTAAATACCCCTGATGTCTCTACCATCACCTATGGCAAGGTGTTCTGAGCACCCACCACTCTCTGTATAAAGAATTTACCACAGGCAACCCACCACCTAATACAGAACTCCATCAACCTTCATATCATCTGTAAACTTCATAACCTACCCCTCCATTTCGTCATCAAAGTCATTTGTAAAGATCAAAAAGGGCACTGTCTCCAGAACAGATCGCTATGGAATCTGGTCACTGACCTCAAGGCAGTGTCCATCTGTTATTCCCCTCTGCCTTCTATGGGCTAGCTAGTTCTGTATGGACACAGCTAAGTTTCCCTGGATCCATGTCTCCTAACTTCCTGAATGAGCCCTCCATGGGATTACATGGTGGGGCAGGTTTGAAGGACCTGATAAACTACTACTGCTCCTATTTTCTTGTGATAGATTGAACACCAATAGGAAATGGCAGCATACACGGAAGGTTGGTGCATCCTGTGAATTGCTGGAGTTGCAGGGTGTCGGTTGTTCGGAGTATACAAGCGTGATTGTAGGAAGGTGTCCATGAGTCAAGGGAGCTGTGAGGCTGGGCTTTAGTCTGTAAGTCAACGTTTTTCAGGCTATTAGAGTCAGAATTTGGATTGGGGATCATGATGGCAAATGGGGGCAAAAAGGTCCTAGTGAAATGATTGGTTGTTATGAACCTGGTTGGTAGAAGGGATTTGGTGAAGGAAACATGTTGAGGGTCATGACCTAAGGAATGCTGGGGAAAGTAGTTGATAAGTGGCCTGAGTATTCCAACGTACATGAATTGGGATCACAACACCAGACTGAAACCTACTCACTGAGGTCTCCTTTAATTTACTAGTCGACAGATGAGATGGTCCTTTGGAAAACAGGATGAATGTTAACTGCCCAACCACAGTCAATTACATGGGTGGCACTCAGAACTGACATTGAAATGAGAAAGATATCATTACTGTACTTTCTGATGTACCAAATAGCTGATTCAGAATGGGAAGTGTCACTTTGAATTGTCCTTGTGGTGTATTGCAATGTAGAAAACATGCAATGGCTCTGTACTCTGAATATGTCATATCCATTGAGTGAATGTCTAAGCTTTGGTGCTTCTTTCCCTTTTTCACTAAATATATATATATATATATATTACTCTTGATTTCAAGCAGGACAGAATTTAATTTCTTCCCTAGCTTCAGTATTACAATGCTTCAGGAACTATCTAATGTTTAATGGATTTCATTTTATCTGTTTCCTTCACATGTGTAATTCTTTCTGCATACTTATTACTTTCAGTTTTTGTTCAAGTTTTTATTAATCGTCTTGGATTTTGTAAAGTCTCTCTCCAGTATATTGTTCTGCATCCTAATAAGTTAAAAAGCGAATTTGTTGTTTTATTTACTTTTACACATCAATTCCATGAGAGGAATCTTATTTTGTATTTCTGTATTTTGGGTCATGATTACTGAATTCTTTAAGGGCTAATTTCTGGAACACAGACTGCCATAATGCAAGGGTCACCTATCCTAGAAACAAGAAAACCAGAAAAGAGAGCTGTTGCTTGGTCACTCTCATTCACTTATCTGGTGTTAGAACTCTATTGGCTTAGAATCAAGCCATTTACCAAGTTGTTAATTGATCTTTGGTTCAAGCAAACTAAAAGAAATTTGAGCATTGTAATATGATAGATAATTTTAAAGACGGTTACAAACAAACATGTGCCAATGAAGCATTTTTGTGTGTGCATTTTCTAATAGTTTTGATGTGGAGAATGGTCCCTCTCCAGGCCGGAGTCCATTGGATCCTCAAGCTAGTCCTGGATCAGGGCTTGTATTGCACACAAATTTTCCAAGCCATAGTCAGCGCCGGGAATCCTTTCTGTATCGCTCAGACAGTGACTATGAATTGTCACCAAAGTCTATGTCCAGGAATTCATCAATTGCAAGTGAAATGTAAGTAAGTTGTAACATCTTAGCACGTTAACACTTGACAAATTTATACTGTGAAACATATTTGCAGGTCAACCATGGAAACAATATTTAAGCATTATCGAAAGCAGTAATTTTATGTCATCCGCTTTAATCAAAACTTTCCAATGAGCTTTCTAACCGCTTGGTTCTTTTTGACTGTGTAACATAACTTGATAAAGGCAAGATTACTCGTATACATTAGCAATCACCTAGTCTCACAACAGCAACCACTGATATGAAATCTTCCCTGAATAATAATCCTTCAAAGTGAAAAGACATTTGTGTTCTAATGACAATAAGGATCAATCTTCTCACCAAAGTTCAAAATTCAAATTTATTATCAAAATACATATATGTCACCTGAGGTTTATTTTCTTGCAGGTATTCACAGTAGTTAGAAAGGAATACAAGGGAATCAATGAAAAGATACACACACACACACACACACACACACACACACACACACACACACAGCCAATGTGAAAAAGAAAACACACTGCACAGCTGTTTCCAACTACGTTTTGAAAATCATGCTGTTGAGATTTACTTATACTGGCAATAATGCCCAACTAACAGCATGGTCCTCAAATCCATCATCACCACCTGCTGCACCAGGCACATAGTCAAACACATTTATTGATTATTTCTGGAGTAAATGGTGCTTACAAACTTACAGTAAGAGCTGATTGAAGGGCATAGCCCATGGAATTACAATTCTATTCTCAAATGAATTGTGGAAATGTTTGAACAAATGTAATGTATGAAAGTTCACCATGATTTTAAACAGAACGAGCTTCACCCATGTATTACAGAGATGTGAACTATCAATTGACAAGAGCTTATTGTGCAGCTGCAATTTTTAACTTCCTGAACAAGAATTTCAAAATAGTTAACACATCTATTCTGCTAAGTTCCTTTCTGTGGTGGGCTGCTGCATTCAAATTCAGAACACTTTGGCTTCCCCACCATCACCCTATCAGACTGCAGTTATTTTAATTTTGGTTTCTGGTTTTATAAATCTTTAATCAGAAGGGTGTTTAAGGAAACTCACTGAGTTAAAAAAAAAACCTCTACTGAATGATTCTTTTTATATTCATGCATTGTTCTGAAACTACCAATTCAGACTGAAGTACCCTTTTAAAGACAAGTATTTTGCCTGAATATTCATTTTTATGTGAAGCTAGAGAATTATTATGAAGCAATATTCATTCACTTATCATGCATGATCACAGAACTGTTACCATTCCATTTGTTCTAGTTTGACCAATACCCAATGAAAATATATAATGGATATGGGATTCTAGCTAATTGATTTATCTTCTCCTTTGTCATCAGGCATTATGATCAGATTTCGAATGGTACTATAAACAAAACAATACATTCAAAAGTCAAACCTGGGACTATTTTATTCTGATGAACCTATTACACAAAGAAATTAGTGACTCCAAGAAGAAACTTTGAGAGCAGTTTATTAATAAATAAGTCAAAATAAAATTAATGTTTCACTTATATTTCATTAATACTGACCAGATCACATGAGGAACTGGTAAATGATTTGAAAACACTGGCAAACAGACTGTTACTTTTCTATCTGCTGGCATTTGCACATCTCTGCTTAGCAGTTAGCAGTAATGGAAGTGGAAGCAAGCATTTTAACGTGGTGAACTGGAATGGTAACAGTGCAAGAAGCACACAAACTGTGTCTGATATTTGGACTACAAGTTTTTGCTAGTTAAGAATCATATTCTATTGCTGGATTAAGAATAAACTTACGCAAGGCTGTTGCTCATGAGCACTTTCCCAGTAACTATTATGTAAAAGTGCACCTGTTGATTACCAAGTAAAGAACTGGGCTAGAATGGGAAGGTCCCACAGCCTATCATTTTCTGCATATCCAGTCGTACCTCTGATTCTCGTCTTCTAGTAATGAATGAAAGAGACTGCAAATATCCTGTGCCATAAGAACATTTCAACATATTATTTATGAGCAGCATGAACTCAAAATCCCAACTGGTTACTATGACAAACAACAAGTTAGCCTCTGCTAATATCCATGCAACCTGACCCAGGGTGGGATAGTCCTTTCAGAATCAGAATCACGTCTATTATCGCTGACGTATGTTGGGAAATTTGCTGTTTCTGTGGCAGAAGTACAGTGGAAAATGTGAAAAATCATGATAAAAATGCTAAATTGTTTGTTACCTACATCAATGATCAGGATGATAATATAGTAAACAGGATCAATAAATTTGCTGATGACACCAAGGTTGAGAATGTAGTGGAAAGTGAGGAAGACTATCAAAACTTGCAGCGGGATCTGTACCAGCTGGAAAAAATGAACTGAAAACATGGCAGATAATGCAGAGAAATGCAGGTGTTGCACTTTGGGCGGACCAACCAGGGTAGGACTTACATAGTGTGTGGTCAGGAATGGAGGAGCGCAGGAGAACAGAGAGATCTGGAAGTACAGATCTGTAAATCCTTGACAGTGGCGTCACAGGTTTATAGGGTCATAAAGAGAGCTTTTGGCACATTGGCCTTCATAAATCAAAGTACTGAGTACAGGAGATGGGATGTTATGTGGAAATTGTATACGGCATTGGTGAGGCCTGATTTGGAGTATTGTGTATAGTTTCGGTCTCCAACCTAAAGGAAAGGTGTAAATAAGATTGAAAGAGTACAGAGAAAATTTACAAGGATGTTGCCAGGACTCCTCCAAGAGGACCACAACCTTGTAGGGTTTGGAGGCTTGCGTGTCCCAATGACCCAGAGAGCTCTGTTGGTTGAAGTCAGGGCCTTGTGCTTTGGCTCTTGGTAGGGTCAACCATACCAAATGAATCAAAGGATAGAGGCCAGACTAAGGTTCGGGAGTTCAGATCAAAATTAACAACCCTGACTGGTAATAAAAAATATCATGGAAACAGCAATGAAGAATCCTTCTATAGCTGTATGTGACTGTATGGACAGACAGAGGTGGAGGGCTTTCATTGCTGCCCTAAACACCAGCTGCTTAAAGGATAGTAATTAAATAAGTTGCCAGAACTTGAGAATCCAAAATATATCAAAAGGTTGAATAGGTTAGGACTTTATTCACTAGAGCGTAAAAGAATGAGCGGAGATTTGATAGAGGTATACAAAATTATGAGGGATATAGATAGGATAAATGCAAGCAGGCTTTTTCCACTGAGGTTGGGTGAAACAAGAACTAGAGGTTATGGGATAAGGGTAAAAGATGAACTGTTTAAGAGGAATATGTGGGGGAATTTCACTCAAAGAGTGGTGAAAGTATGGAACGAGCTGCCAATGGAAGCTGTGGAGGTGGGTTCAATTTCAACAATTACGAGAAATTTGGATGGGACGGAAATGGAAGGATATATCCTGGAATGAAGTTGATGAGACTAGGCAGAGTGATAGCATGGCACAGACTAGATGGGCCAATGCACCTGTTTCTGTGCTGTACTGTTCTATGGCTCTATTATTCTATGACTCTAAATATAGCGCAGAAGAGGAAGAGTGAGCTTGTATCCATTGATTCATGAATTATTCAGAAATCAGATGGCAGAGGGGATGAAGCTGTTCCTAAAATCTTGAGTGTGCATCTTCTGGCACCTGTACCTCCTTCCTGATGGTAGTAATGAGAAGAGGGCACATCCCAGATCGTGAGGGTCCTTAATGATGGATGCTGCCTACTTGAGGTCCTGCCTTGCGAAGATAACTTGTAAGGTGGGGCGGCTTGTGCCCACAATGGAGCTGACTAAGTCCAAACCCTCAGTAGTCTTTTTTGATCTTGTATATTGGAGGTTGTGATGCAACCAGTCAGAATGCTGTCCTCAGTACATCTGTAGGAATCTGCAATTGTCTTTACTGACATATCAAATTTCCTCAAACTCATAAAGAAATACAGTTGCTGATGTGCCTTCTTTGTAATTGCATCAATGTGTTGGGCCCAGGATAGATCCTCTGATTTGTTGACACTCAGGAACTTGAAACTGCTCACCCTTTCCACTTCTGATCCCCCAATGAAAACTGGTGTATGTTATGGCGAAGCCTCTTCCGGTGATGCCTACACCGAAGAAGTTTAGATCCTCTCTTCGACGGGAGTTCAGTGAAACTATCTCTCACTGCTCCCCATCTGTAATTTCTTCGGCTCTTCAACTTTTCGACCACACTTTGACTCAGACTCGCTATCACAGCCATATATCCTTTCTTGGAACATGCCTCCGTCGCCAACTTACTCCAGTTGGCTTTAGGATTCGTTTCCGAGCCTCTCAATTTGGACCTTCTGAGGATCCCAGGTACTCACATTTTATTGACTCTGCCCCTCGCCGCTTCTCCCGTCAAGCTCTGAAGGCGACTATCTCCGCCATGAGGAGGTACTTGGTGTCCCTATCCCAGACCCTTCCACACCTTCGGGACACTTTCTTCGCCGTCTGTAATGGTCCTACCCGTTATTTCATCCTCCGTTGGATTCACGCCTGCAATCGCCGTTTTTTTGACTTTGTCATGTTAGGCAAAGATCGCAAGATCCTACATCTACGGACTCCAGAGCCTACTGGCCATGAAACTAGCAGGCATGAACTTCAGATTGCGGCCCCTGCCACTGATCTCGCCGGCTCCAACACCTCAGGGCATATTCAAAACCCGGACTCCAGCAACGACCATGGACACCTTCACAGCGATTGCGCAACCACCAACTGCGACTCCAGCCTTGAACTCCAGGCCGGGTCTTTATGTGCTGCTGTTGTGACTCCCGTCTCCCCTTCCCCCACCACCACTCTGCAATCCCTTCTCCCTCAGATCCCACCGTCAACTCCTGGGCCCTCAGAGGCTCCATCTTCCTCTCACCCCAACCCTCCCCTCTCCATTGACACCCCAGCCTCCCCCCTCTGATCCCAGCTCTCATCCGTGCCGGGTCTTTACTATCCCCTCCGACCTTCAACTGTCGGAGGCAGGATGCTCGGTCCTCAGTAAGGGCCTCACCTTTGTCCCCCTTTGCCCACACCTCAGCGAGTTCCATGTTCGCCACGATGCGGAACTTTTCTTCCGCCATCTCCGTCTCCGAGCCTACTTCTTCGGCAAGGACTCTTCCACCCCCACCGATGACCCCTTCTCCCGTATTCAACCCTCCTCTTCTTCATGGACACCCCGCTCTGGTCTTCTGCCTGCTCTGGATCTCTTTATCGCTAATTGCCGACGGGACATCAACCGTCTCGACTTCACCGCACCTTGTTCCCATTCCAACCTTACTCCTTCTGAACGCTCTACTCTCCACTCCCTCCGCACTAATCCTAACCTTACTATTAAACCCGCCGATAAGGGGGGTGCTGTTGCAGTCTGGCATACTGACCTCTACCTTGCCGAGGCACAGCGACAACTTGCGGATACCTCCTCTTATTTACCCCTCGATCGTGACCCCACTAAGGAGCACCAGGCCATTGTCTCCCAAACCATCACCGACTTTATCCGCTCAGGGGATCTCCCATCCACTGCTACCAATCTTATAGTTCCCACACCCCGCACTTCCCGTTTCTACCTCCTACCCAAGATCCACAAACCTGCCTGTCCTGACCGACCTATTGTCTCAGCTTGCTTCTGCCCCACCGAACTCATTTCTGCATACCTCGACACTGTTTTATCACTCCTTGTTCAATCCCTTCCGACCTATGTTCGTGACACTTCTCACGCTCTTAAACTTTTCGATGATTTTAAGTTCCCTGACCCTCACCGCTTTATTTTCACCATGGATGTCCAGTCCTTATATACTTCCATCCCCCATCAGGAAGGTCTCAAAGCTCTACGCTTCTTTTTGGATCCCAGACCTAATCAGTTCCCCTCTACCACCACTCTGCTCCGTCTAGCGGAATTAGTCCTTACTCTTAATAATTTCTCCTTTGGCTCCTCCCACTTCCTCCAAACTAAAGGTGTAGCTATGGGCACCCATATGGGTCCTAGCTATGCCTGCCATTTTGTTGGGTTTGTGGAACAATCTATGTTCCGTGCCTATTCTGGTATCTGTCCCCCACTTTTCCTTCGATACATCGACGACTGCATTGGCGCTGCTTCCTGCACGCATGCAGAACTCGTTGACTTTATTAACTTTGCCTCCAACTTTCACCCTGCCCTCAAGGTTACCTGGTCCATTTCCGACACCTCCCTCCCCTTTCTAGATCTTTCTGTCTCTGTCTCTGGAGACAGCTTATCCACTGATGTCTACTATAAGCCTACTGACTCTCACAGCTATCTGGACTATTCCTCTTCTCACCCTGTCTCTTGCAAAAACGCCATCCCCTTCTCGCAATTCCTCCGTCTCCTCCGCATCTGCTCTCAGGATGAGGCTTTTCATTCTAGGACGAGGGAGATGTCTTCATTTTTTAAAGAAATGGGCTTCCCTTCCTCCACTATCAACTCTGCTCTTAAACACATCTCCCCCATTTCACGTACATCTGCTCTCACTCCATCCTCCTGCCACCCCACTAGGAATAGGGTTCCCCTGGTCCTCACCTACCACCCCACCAGCCTCCGGGTCCAACATACTATTCTCCGTAACTTCCGCCACCTCCAACGGGATCCCACCACTGAGCACATCTTTCCCTCCCCCCCTCTCTCTGCATTCCGCAGAGATCGCTCCCTACACAACTCCCTTGTCCATTCGTCCCCCCCATCCCTCCCCACTGATCTCCCTCCTGGCACTTATCCGTGTAAGCGGAACAAGTGCTACACATGCCCTTACACTTCCTCCCTTACCACCATTCAGGGCCCCAAACAGTCCTTCCAGGTGAGGCAACACTTCACCTGTGAGTCAACTGAGGTGATATGCTGCGTTCGGTGCTCCCGATGTGGCCTTTTATATATTGGCGAGACCCGACGCAGACTGGGAGACCGCTTTGCTGAACATCTACGCTCTGACTGCCAGAGAAAGCAGGATCTCCCAGTGGCCACACATTTTAATTCCACATCCCATTCCCATTCTGACATGTCTATCCACGGCCTCCTCTACTGTAAAGGTGAAGCCACACTCAGGTTGGAGGAATAACACCTTATATTCCGTCTGGGTAGCCTCCAACCTGATGGCATGAACATCGACTTCTCTAACTTCCGCTAGGCCCCACCTCCCCCTCGTACCCCATCTGTTACTTATTTTTATGCACACATTCTTTCTCTCACTCTCCTTTTTCTCCCTCTGTCCCTCTGACTATACCCCTTGCCCATCCTCTGGGTCCCCCAGACCTCCTGTCCCATGATCCTCTCGTATTCCCTTTTGCCTATCACCTGTCCAGCTCTTGGCTCCATCCCTCCCCCTCCTGTCTTCTCCTATCATTTTGGATCTCCCCCTCCCCCTCCAACTTTCAAATCCCTTACTCACTCTTCCTTCAGTTAGTCCTGACGAAGGGTCTCGGCCTGAAACGTCGACTGCACCTCTTCCTAGAGATGCTGCCTGGCCTGCTGCGTTCACCAGCAACTTTGATGTGTGTTGCTTGAATTTCCAGCATCTGCAGAATTCCTGTTGTTTTCTGGTGTATGTTATCCTGGCTTTGACTTCCTGAAATCCATAATCAGTTCCTTGGTCTTTCTGACAATGAGTTCAAGGTTGTTGCTGCAATACCACTCATCCAGCCTATCTGTCCCACTCTAGTATGCCTCCTTATTGCATTCATACCCTTAAGACAACTTAAGGAATTGAGGCTAATAGCGATTTTGCTGTCTAACTTCATCGTAAATTGATCACTGAACTCAGGTATCTGTGCTTCACGCACCATATTGCACTGATCAATCAAGTTATCGAGAAAGCAGTAGTGCAAGTCAGTTATACAACCTTTACAACTTGATTTTCAAGTAAACCGATATTCGTCACCAATGGCCAGTAATAAATCTTTTCTAATTTTATTTACTGCCATGGTTATCTCCACTGCTTCCAGTAAATTCCACATGATGAAATTTGAATGACTCCTTAGACCTACTTTGTGCCTGAAATGTAAATAGTGTCAGAATTGAACAAGAACTGAAAGCAATGTCCAGCTGGATCAACAAGGAATTCTAAGTTTTCTTTCATGAATGCCCAGTACCAGTTAACAAACTCCAAGCTGGACTTTCAGTTACTTCAATTCCATCCAAAACATACAAAAGGAATTTCCAGAAATGACATTCAGTCACAACATAGCAAAACATAGTTATGATACAGTATCAGAAACCAGTGCAAAAACACATGGTTGTGCTTTATAACATTTGTCAGTATTCCATCTTTAGTCAACATGAGGCAGCTTTAAAATGATATAAACATTTTCATAGAGTAGTGATTTTGATGAGAATAAAATCTCCAAGGCATATTACACAATCACCATTATGCCAAGAAAGGATGTAGAAAGAGGGGAATTTGGTTACAAATTTGGATTTTAAAGAGGGTATCAAAAGAGACGAGAAAGTTGAGGGAATGGAAGAATGTAATAAAGATGTATGAGTCTTGCAGCTTAAGGCCTAACCTCCCATATTCAAGAGAAAAAGGATATCAAAGAAGTCCATGGCAAGGAAGTTGTGGGGATGCCTTATGATCATATCAGTTTAGGCCAATAACAGGCCAAAGGATAGTTTGACAAGAAATGGGTGAATGGCAGGATAATTCACACCGCAGAAAGCCCATCATTTTCACCTTCCCATTCAACTTAGTGATTTATTCCAGGGTTTGAAAGTAACTTACAGTATTCAGCAATATTAAAAGAAAGGAGTATATGGAGATTTATTGCTAAAACATGGAAGAATACAGCACAGTACAGGTCCTTCACCCTTGATGTTGTCCTGACCTTTTAACCTACTCTATGATCAATCTAACCCTTCCCTGCCGCACAGCTCACCATTTTTCTTTCATCCGTGTGCCTATACAAGTGCCTCTAATGTACCTGCTTCTACCACCACCCCTGGCAGCATGTTACATGGACCCACCATTATCTGGGTAAAAACCTATCCCCTGTACTTTCCTCCAATCACCGTAAAATTACGCCCCCTCATATTTGCCATTTCCACTCCTGGAAAAAGTCTCCAGCTGTCCACTCCATCTATGCCTCTTATCATCTTGTACACTTCTCATCCTCCTTTGCTCCAAAAAGTATAACCCTAGCTCTATCCTCATAAAACCTGCTCTCTGATCCAGACAATGTCCTGGTAAATCTCCTCGGTGCCCTCTCTAAAGCTTCCACATTTTTCCTATAATGAGGCAACTAGAAACGAAAACAATATGAGGGGTGATTGATAAGTTCATGGCCTAAGGTAGAAGGAGGCAATTTTAGAAAACCTAGCAAATTTATTTTTCCTACATTTACACACTTAGTCCAGCAGTTGTGGAACAAATGGATCCCTTCTTTGTAGAAGTCAGCGTCTTGGACCTCCAGTAGTACTCCACAGCAGGGGTGATTGATAATTTGGTGGCCTAAGGTAGAAGGAAATATTAACCTCTAACTTTCTGCATTTTCACTCAAAGAGATGAACTGCACATGCATGTAACGAGAGCTGTATAACTCATCTCCTTCTACTTTAGGCCACGGACTTATCAATCACCCCTGCTGTGGACCACCTGGATGTCCAAGGCGCTCTCATTACATGCACGTGCATTTCAACTCTTTGAGTGATAATGCAGAAAGTTTGAAGTTAATAACTCACCTCCTTCTACCTTAGGCCACAAACTTATCAATCACCCCTGCTGTGGGCCACTTCTACAAAGAAGGGACCCGTATGCTCCACGACCGCTGGACTAAGTATGTACATGTAGGAGGGGACTATGTTGAAAAATAAATGTGCTAGGTTTTCTAAAATTGACTGCTTCTACCTTAGGTCACAAACACTCCTCATACTCCAATTGCGGTCTTACCAAGTTTAATAGAGCTGCAACATTACCTCAGTCCCAACTAATGAAGTACAACTCTCTATCCTATCAACTTGTGCGGCAACTTTAAGGGATCTATGGATGTGGATGCTAAGATGCTTTTGTTCCTTCATGCTAATAAGAATCCTATCATCAACCTCCAAGTATTCTCTACTCTGCCTTCAATTTTGAACTTCCAAAGTATATCCCATCACACTTTTTAGATCCTCATTTCCCAAATCCAATTCCCTAAAGCCATTGCGACATCTGCATACAATAAAATTCTTGGTAACCTGGTACCAGCAGAACTTGGGTTAATCAACTTTATTTTAGATGTTTTGCAGTGCTATAGTACATTTTTCAGTGAACCAAGTGAATTTAAAGGGAGCACAGGAAGCAAAGCCCAGTGAGTGTTAAAGGATTGCAGGACAGAACCCTGCTGAGTTTAGAGGTTGTGTGGAAAATGGGGCTCTGGTTGCTTTAAAGGAAATATGGGGAATGGGCGCTAGTGTGTTCATAAAGTACAGGAATGTGAATGGTTGTTTATAAGGAATGCTGGAAGCAGAGCCCTTGTGAGTCTTCAGGGAGCATGAGAACGGGGGCCATAAAATTCTAGGATTCACACAGAAATGGAACCTAGGAATATAGCTCCATGAATGTGGTATTAGAGCCGGGTGAGTTTATTGGGAGCTTGAGAAAGAGGTTCAGGTGAGTTTATAAGTAATGTTTGGAATGGAGTCAAGGTAAGTTTATAAGCATCACAGTAAACTGGGCTCCAGTGAGTTTATAAGGACCATGGGAACAGGGCCTTGATGAGTTTAAAGGGAGCATAGGAAACAAAACCAGATGAGCCAGTGCCAAACCATTGTGATTTCTGACCAATGAGATAAAGACTTATCAGAATTTCAATTCATCTTGAAGATGTATTGCACTCCACGTAAAGACATTAAGAAATATAAACAACAGATCTTAAGTATATTTTTTGCAAATGAATTCTTAAACAAGAGAGCTCCCCACACTCTACTATTGAGGTATATATTTGGCTCTGAATGAATCTTACGGATTTTATCTCATTTATTCTAGTAGTAAATATTATTCGTTGTTTATATATGTTCTCATAACATAGTAATCAGTTAACCCATTTGAATCTATTCTTGCTCTTTCTATCTGTGATAATCTTTTGTTCTTTCTCATTTTCCTTTTCCCAGCTTACAGTTTCCTTCCACTAACAACAAAGTTCTAAGTTTAACGGTTCAATAGCTCATGCCTCTGTCATGTCCTATTGGTTCCATTTTTCAGATCAGACATCTTTGTGTCCAAAATTCAAAGCCGCCATGTTGAAACCTATGACAAAAGTTTACACAGCAAGAAGTGATGGTGTCACTCCCATTATGAAGCACAGTGATTTGTACTTTGTATACTAATTTATTAACATTCATTCTTCGCATTCTAATCAATGTGAAAAATAATGTCAAATGCCTGGACTGACTTTATTTTGTTTTGTTTTATCTTTTCAGACATGGAGATGACTTGATAGTTACACCGTTTGCACAGGTATATTAAATTACATTTTCTTTTCATTGTGAGTTTTCCTCCTCTTCTCCTTTTGTCTCTTATTTTCCTTTCTTTTTTTCCCTGATTCCCTGGTGTGCTTGTTTTATCCAGAAATGCACGAAAGCTAACAGCCTGTTCTCGGAACTATGAGAGTCACTCTGAAAATTGGAATCAAATGTTTTATGAGAATGGTCCACTGGGACAGCTGTTCTTGGATATTTTCCTTTGCTTTCAGTATGAAGAAACCCAATTAATCCAGCTGTACTTAAAATGTTGCTAAAAATTGTCTTGTGTTTCACTCTTTGAAAAAAATTAGTCCCATTCTTGTACAAATCACATGATACCTTATAATACCATTACGAAACAGTGTTGGGGCTTTTCTGCTAAAGTTAATGTCAGTTGTACAAGCAAACTTAGCTGGAATTTTCTGAGATCTCCTGTAACAGCTACTCTACCATCTCCCTCATTATCCTCTGTTTCCAGTATATTTTTGTGGAATTACTTTCAAAGAGTATAATGTCTGTTCAATAAGTAGGAATGTTAGTTATTTTATTTATTTTTATTTAGAGATTTAGCGTGGAGCAGGCCCCCACCCCCACCGGCCCAATAAGCCGCGTGGCCCAACAACCCACCTATTTAACACTAGCTTAATCAAAGGACAATTTACAATGACCAATTAACCTACTAACCAGTACGTCTTTGGACTGTGGGAGGAAACCCATGTGGTTAGCCAGGAGGATGCAAAAACTCCTTACGGGCAGTGCTGGAATTGAACTCCAAACTCCAGAATGCCCCGAGCTGCAATAGCGTCATGTTGACAGCTATGCCACTATGGCACCCATTACGATTATATATATGTATTCTGCCACAAATGTATTAACAAGTGTGAGATCCCACCATGCAAATCAATGGGCGTCTGACATCATAAATAATCTCAATCTCAACTCATTGTGTCCTTGACAACTTTCTGGCAAGAATCACGCAATATACAAAATGCTTGAGGAACTCATCAGGTCAGGCAATATCTGTGGAGGGGAATAAGCAGTGAACGTTTTGTGCTGAGATCCTTCATCAGGACTGGAAGGACCGGGAGAAGGGCAGGAACTAGAGTAAGAAGGTGGTTTTCTACCCAAGATCCACAAACCTAATTGTCCCATTAGGCCCATTGTTTTTGCCTGCTCCTGCCCCGCTGAACCTGTGTCCGCATGCTTTGACTCCATTTTGTCCCCCTTGTTCCAATGCTTCTTCCTACACCTCCGCAGAGCTCGTCAATTTTATCAACTTTGCCTCCACTTCTACACTGCCCTCAACTTTTTCTTGATCCATCTCTGACACCCCTCTGTCCTTTCTCGATCCCTCTGTCTCTGGAGACCAACTGTTTACTGACATCCTTTACAAACCCATTGACTCTCACATTTATCCTGACCACACCTCTTCCCACTATTTCTCTTGTAAAAATGCCATTCCCTCTTCTTCATTCCTGTGACTCCACTGCAACTGATAGTTTCCATTCCAAAACATTTAAGATTTTTTTAAACAAATGGGGTTTTCCTTCTACCACCATCTTTGTTGCTGCCCTCACCAGCATCTCCTCCATTTCTGACACATCTGCCCTCATACTATCCTCCTGCTATTGTAACAGGGATAGAGTTTCCCTTACCTTTACCTATACCCACAAGCCTCTGTATCCAGCACATACAGACTTAACTTCCACCTATATCCAATAGGATCCTACCATTCATACATTTTTCCCTCCACCCCCCCCCATCGCTTTCCATAGGAATCACTTACAAGGGAGTGTGACTCACTTATTCACTTGTCCCTCCCCACTGAGTTCCCTCCTCATACTTACCCTTGTGACCCTGCTAAGTACCACACCTGCCCCTACACCTCATCTCTCACCACCACTGAGGGCCCCAAACATTCCTTCCAGGTGAGGCAACATTTCACCTGCAAGGCTGTCAGTCACCTATTGTATCTGAAGCTCCTGGTGCAGTGTCCTCTACTGCAGTGAGACCAGACACAGATAGGAGGACCGCTCTGTTGAACATCTTTGCTCTGTCTGCTTCAACAGCCAGGATCTCCCAGTGGCCACCCAGTCCAATTCAACTTCTCATGCTCAGACTGACATGTCTGTCCAAGGCCTCCTCTCATGCCATGATGAGGGCAAAACTCAGGTGGAAGAACCAGTACTTCATATTCTATCTGGGTGACTTCCGACCTGATGGCATGAACATTGATTTGTCTAACCTCTGCTAATCACTCTCCCCTGTTCACTCCCACCCCCAACTTCTTACTCTCTTTCCATTCCCCATTCTGACTACTCTCTCGCCCTTCTCTTTCTCCACCCTTATGACTTCCCTTTGGTTTCCTTCCTTGCCTCTATTCTACAGTCCACTGTCCTCTCCTATCAGATTCCTTCTTCTTCAGCCCTTTACCTCTTCCACCTATCACCTCCCAGCTTCTTATATCATCACTCCCTATCCGCCCATCTTCCCCCTCACCTGGTCTCACCTATCATCTGCCAGCTTGTGCTTTTCACCCTGCCCCATCTTTTCGTTCTGGCTTCTGTCTCCTTTCATTCAAGTCCTGATGAAAGATTTTGGTTTGAAACATTGACTGCTCATTCTCCTCCATAGATGCTGCCTCTCCTGCTGAGTTCCTCCAGCACTTTTGTGTACTGTGCAAGATTTCAAGTATCTGCAGAATCGCTGGTGTCTAGGAATCACACATAGGAAGGTTTCAGCAAGGACTGCTGGAAGACAACTTGTTAACAACTAAACATTTTCCAATAATGAGAGGCTGGGAAGCAATTTCCTGTTCTGATGTTTTATTTCTTCCCACGGCCTTAGTAACAATGGAATGAAATTAGTGGACTCTGGTAACACAAACATTTCAGTTCAAGTTTATCCTAGTGCACTTGATTGCACCATCTTGCCCAAAGCCTTGCTCAAATCAACTATTCTATAAATGAATGGGAATTGAATCTAGCACTTACTTCACCTTTTAACTAAGTTTCAAATTAGGCAATTCTCTCAAAGCAGATTATCTGAAGACCATTAAAATATCTTTAAGTGAACAAACTGCTTTTATTTTTTTAAGGTACTGGCCAGCTTGCGGAGTGTGAGGAGCAATTTCTCAATACTAACAAATGTTCATGGAGCCCCAAGCAAGTAAGTTCATCATAAAAGTTAAATAATGGGGATTTCTAACCTGCAGGAGCATGTCGGTGGCATGATGACTCATGTTTGCACTGGGCTGTGTCTGCTGTTTAGGTCCCAGCTCAGTTGTTCTCTTTTAGTGTTTTTGTGGATTTCTGGGGATAGTTTTGGGGATAAACAGGGTTTTAGGGACATGGATGTGAGGTAATTAGGGACATCTGTGGACTAGGCTCCGATGTCCGACAGACCAGCGTGGACAAAGGCTGATGGCTCCCTCGCGGTCAACCAGTTGTTGGCAGGACCTGGAGTCAGAATTCTGTGCAGGCAAGAGGAAAGAGGTCTGATGCCCCCTAGGTTCACAAATCAGTGAGACTGGAGTTCGAAACCTAGTGTTGAGTGATCAGCAATTCCTGAGGTCGATGCCAAGGATTGTCCTGAGGATTGAATCAGAAGTCCGGAATTCGAAGCCCGTTGGCTGGACTCCAGAGCCTGAAAATCAGAGTAGAGTACACTAGAGTAGTTGAAAGCTCAATGTCCGCATGACCATGTTTAAATCTTTGTCTACTGGAGGCTGAAGAATATGGTTTGTCTTGGGAGTAGAGGACTGTGTATGGCATGGGTGGGATGGAGGAATGGGGTGCTTGTTCTTCTATTTCTGTTTTGTTGCTTGTTGTATTTGACGTTGTTCAGCAGAGTATCATGAGCATGCTATGTTGGCGCCACACTTGCGGGCTGTTCCCAGCATCCCCTTGGGTGTGTTGGTTGTAAACACAAACAATGCATTTCACTGTATGTTTCAATGTACATGTTATAAATAAACTTGAATCTTGAATTTTGAATGATGAAAGTGTATGACTGGATCACATTCTGCTGTAGTGCATCTGTTTCTGGATTTGATGATGGTGCATGTACATCCAGCAAGTCACTTACTTGTGAACCTGGCTGGCTCATGTTGCACAAGTAATATTAAGAGCTGAGGCTTCATAATTGTAAATCCAAATACTGCAGAACCTGAAAATCTGAAATAAAAGCAGAAAGTAATAAAATTGTACCTGTAATACTCAGCTGGTCAAGCACATCCCATCTTTGACCTGAACTGTTAACTCCATTTAAGACCACAAGACCATAAGATATACGAGCAGAAGTAGGCCATTCAGCCCATAGAGTCTGCTCCGCCATTCAATCATGGGCTGATCCAATTTTTCCAGTCATCCCCACTCCCTTGCCTTCTCTCCATACCTTTTGATGCCCTGGCTAATCAAGAACCTATCTATCTCTGCCTTAAATACACCCAATGACTTGGCATCCACAGCTGCTCATGGCAACAAATTCCTCAGATTTACCACCCTCTGACTAAAGTAATTTCTCCATATCTCTGTTCTAAATAGTCATCCTTCAATCCCAAAGTTGTGCCCTCTTGTCCTAGACTCCCCTACCATGGGAAATAACTTTGCCATATCTAATCTGTTCAGGCCTTTTAACATTTGGAATGTTTCTATGAGATCCCCCCTCATTCTCCTGAACTCCAGGGAATACAACCCATGAGCTGCCAGACATTCCTCATATGGTAGCACTTTTGTTCCTGGAATCATTCTTGTGAATCTTCCCTGAATTCTCTCCAATGTCAGTATATCCTTTCTAAAATAAGGAGCCCAAAACTGCACACAATACTCCAAGTGTGGTCTCATGAGTGCCTTACAGAGCCTCAACATCACATCCCTACTCTTATATTCTATACCTCTAGAAATGAATGCCAACATTGCATTCACCTTCTTCACCACTGACTCAACCTGGAGGTTAACCTTTAGGGTATCCTGCACAAGGGCTCCCATGTCCCTTTGCATCTCTGCATTTTGAGTTCTCTCCCCACCAAAGTGCATGACCATACACTTTCCAACATATTTCATTTGCCACTTCCTTAACTATCCAAGTCTCTCTACAGACTTTCTGATTCCTCAACACTACCTGCCTCACCTCTCATCTTTGTATCATTGGCAAATTTAGCCACAGATCCATTATTACGCAGTCCAAATCATTGACATACATCGTAAAAAGCAGCTATCCCAACACCGACCCCTGTGGAACTCCACTGGTAACGAGCAGCCAGCCAGAATAGGATCCCTTTAATCCCACTCTCTGTTTTCTGCTGACCAGCCAATGCTCCACCCATGCTAGTAACTTCCCTGTAATTCCATGGGCTCTTATGTTGCTAAGCAGCCTCATATGCAGCACTTTGTCAAAGAGCTTCTGAAAATCCAAGTATACCACATCCACTGCAAATACTTTGTCTACCCTACGTGTAATTTCCTCAAAAAATTGCAGTAGTTTAGTCAGGCAGCTTTTTCCTTTCAGGAAACCATGCTGGCTTTGTCCTATCTTGTCCTTGGTGTCAAGATCTCTAAGGATCTAACTTGGTCCCAACATATTGATGTAGTTATAAAGAAGACAAGACAGCGGCTATACTTTATTAGGAGTTTGAAGAGATTTGCATGTCAACAAGTACACTCAAATCTTCTTTAATTGTACAGTGGAGAGCATTCTGACAGGCTGCATCACTGTCTGGTATGGAGGGGCAACTGCACAGGACCAAAAGAAGCTGCAGAAGGTTGTAAATCTAGTCAGCTCCATCTTGGGCACTAGCCTACAAAGTACCAGGACATCTTTAGGGAGCAGTGTCTCAGAAAGGCAGCGTCCATTATTAAGGACCTCTAGCACCCAGGACATGCCCTTTACTCACTGTTACCATCAGGTAGGAGATACAGAAGCCTGAAGGCACACACTCAGTGATTCAGGAACAGCTTCTTCCCCTCTGCCATCTGATTCCTAAATGGACATTGAAGCTTTGGACACTACCTCACTTTGTTTAATATGCAATATTTCTGTTTTTGCACATTCTTTTAAATCTATTCAATATACGTGTTTGATTTACTTCTTTATTTATTATTAAGTTTTATTTTATTTATTATTTTTTTCTCTCTCTCTGCTAGGTTATGTATCGCATTGAACTGCTGCTGCTAAGTTAACAAATTTCACGTCACATGCTGGTGATAATAAACCTGATTCTGATTCTGATGTGCCTCTAGGTGCTCCATAATCTCATCCCTAACAATTGATTCCAACAACTTCCCAACCACTGATGTCAGGCTAACAGGTCTATGGTTTCCTTTCAGCTGCTTCCCACCCTTGAAAAAGCTTTCAGTATCTTCTTTGATATTAGTCACCAGCTTCCTTTCATAATTTATCTTTTCCTTCCTAATGACCTTCTTAGTTTCCTTCTGCAAGTTTTTAAAAGCATCCCAATCTTTTATCTTCCCACAGCTTTGGCTTCCTTCTATGCCCTCTCTTTTCCTTTTACTTTGGCTCTGATATCACTTGTCAGCCACGGTAGTGGCCTTCCTCCATTCAAAAATGTCGTCTTATTTGGAATATATCTGTCTTGCACTGTCCTCATTTTTTGCAGAAACTCCAGCTATTGCTGCTCTGCTGTCCTTCCTGCTAGTGTCGCTTTCCAGTCAACCTTGGCCAGTTCCCCTCTCATGCCATTGTAATTTCCTTTATTCCACTGAAATACCGACACATTGGAATTTACTCAAATTTCAAAGTGAACTTGATCATACTGTGATCACTGTTCCCTAAGGGTTCCTTAACCTTAAGCTCTCTTATCACCTCCGGATCATTGCACAACACCCAATTCAACACAGCCAATCCCCTAGTAGGCTTAACAACAAGCTGCCCTAAAAAGCCATCCCTTAAACATTCTACAAATTCTCTCTCTTGAGGTCCAGTACTGGCCTGGTTTGCTCAATACACTTTGATGTTAAAATCCCCAAAGATTATCATGACATTGCCCTTCTGACATACCTTTTCTATATCCTGCTGTAATATGTAATCTACATCCCGGCTGCTGTTTGGAGGCCTGTATACAACTGCCATTAGGGTCCTTTTATCCTTGTCATTTTTTAACCCAACCCCTAGAGATGCTATACCTTCCAATCCTATGTCATCCCTTTCTAATGATATAATATTATTTCTTATACACAGGGCCACACCACTCCCTTTGCCTACTAACCTGTCTTTCCAATACACCATATATCCTTGGACGTTCAGCTCCCAATGGCAGCAAAACTTTAACCAAGTTTCAGAGATGGCCACAACGTCATACTTGCCAATCTGTAGCTGAATTTCAAGCTCATCCACTTGCCTTTTCATCAGACACTGTTTGATGACTTTCAGATGGTTTCCAGAATTTTCTTTTTTTTTTTTGTTTAGCGGTTCTTTGCTGTAGTGGTCCAGCATTTGGCTTGGGGGCAGGGAGGTGCAGAGAGAAAGGGAGTTTGGATAACTTTCAGACTTCAAAAGATCAAAATCAAGAATTTACTGATTGTATGCCGAGAGATTGTCATGATTATCATCCTCGAGCAAGGGTAATGAACCTTTTCAAAAGTTCTTATTACCACATTTAATTGCATCTGTGAAAACATATCTGCATCTAATTACTAAAATTTAGCCCTAATATTTACATGAGTACCACTGATTTCTGAGAGCTCAGAAGACCGAATAGAAAATAAGGCCAAGTTTAATTTCTTTTGTGGCCAGCGCATTTCATCAACCTAATGAGACCTTAAAAATGTAAGATTAGGATCAGCTTAGGATTAGGTTTGAATTTGATGAAGTGATATTGACTATTTCCCTCCACTGATACTACTTCACTTGCTGAATTCGTCCAACTTTTGTGTTTGTTGCTCAAGTTTTCCAAAATCTGTAGAATCCTTTGAGTCTAGAATTAGGATCTGAATCTCTTTGTGAACTCATCAAAAGGGCAGATCGTTACCATCCATGGTGGAGATCATGTAGTGCAGTAGAATCAGCACCTTCTTAGGGGTGTGCACAGAAGGGATGTCACAAGAAGCATCATCAATGTCACAAGATTTGCAGGCAGAGCTTCAGCTTTCTTGGAGGTGCAGTCCTTCAGCCACATGACACTGCCATGAGCGGACCCACTGTTCGTTGACCTTGATAGACATGTACTTCCTCTGTTTGTGACAGTAACCATGCCCATCTCATCTTTTAAAAGCTTGCAGTCATGGCCAACAAAATACCCAGGTTTGTCCAGCCAGTTATATTAAACATATACAGTAAAGCTATAAAGCGTTCTTCTGTGAGTTGATTACCATGGCTGAAGATTATTTGAACTTACTATGATATCAATACCCAAAGTGAGGTGTGAGTCAATTCTCTTTAATAAGTAAGTCTAACACAATATGTTAGGAAGGCAAATCAACATTTATTTGAAATAAAATGAAGTAAATGCACAGCTATGAAAAAATAAACATCTTCAATGATTTCAAACATCCTCAAATGATAGTTTTATACCAGTTGTTAGAATCTAAACTCATCCTTTTCAGATGTGGTTACATAGAACTGATCTAAATGACTCAGTCAACAAAATTGACACATCTTGATGTTGGGAAGGAGGATCAGAAGCCTGAAGGCACACACTCAGGCACAACTTCTTCCCCTCTGCCATCCAATTTCTAAATGAACATTGAACTCATAAACACTACCTCACTACTTTTTTTTTGAACAACTTATTTTATCTTAACTATTTAGTAGGCATATAGTATATATTCTTAATTCATTTTTTTATTTATATTTGTTTCATTGTACTGCTGCTGTAAAGTTACCAGATTCCAAGACATATGCCAGTGATATTAAACTTGATTCTGGCTCTGATCGTATTCCTTAATGACAATGGCACTTTACAAAGTTCCTGTTCCACCTAAACCAACAGTCTTGACTGACTTCTGACCAGAAAGTTCCACTGTACGCTACAGTCATAAGTTTTCTTGCAGAAGTGAAATCAAATTACATTACATTGGGGTCCTAGATCTATTTGAAAACCTATTTGATGATAGTTGTCCAATTCTCGTTAAAGTGCAACACATTCTCCATCATCCAAACCACAAGCTTGGACCACATTGATAATAGAAACTGTTCTTCCTGTTTCCTCATGTTTCTTTATGTGCAGCTATTTGTTTTCCAAAATTAAGGCTCTTTTCACACCCCACACAATAGTTACGGCCCACGGAGGTCAGCATGTTAAACCCATGGCCACTTTGGGTGAGAGCTAGACCCACTTTATCAAGAGACAGTCTCATCCCCTCACTCCTCAGACCCGCAAATTATTTTCCTACATATGAGATTTTGGATCCCTTTTGATTACTGCCCTTTGAATCTTGAATACTACACCTAGAAGTATATCCAGACCTCAACCACGCAGTTCCGCTAACTGCATTACAGGAAAGATGTGGAAGCTTTGGAAAGATGTAAAACAGTTCACAAGGATGTAGTGTGGATTAGAGAGTATCAGTTGTAAAGAGAGATAATTGTAATCTCTAGAGCATCAAAGGCTGAGGGAGAAGCTAATTAAAGTACATTAAGTCATGATGGGTTGATAACTAGTCTTTTGTTCCCGCTGTGGAAGTGTCAATTACTATAGGGAACTGTTGCAAGAGGAGTAAAATGTAAAGGGGATTTATAAAACAAGTTTTTGTTTGACACAGAGTGGTAGGTACCTGTGATGGAACCTAATATGACAGCAAACAGGTGTTTCAGTCCCATGAACTGAAAGAGAGTTGAAGGAACTGCACATGGAGCAGGCAGATGTGCAGTATGAAGTTGGCATCGTGGTCGGCATACATGTGAAGGGATGAAGGGCCTGTTCCTGCACTGTACTGCTTTCCTGTTCTATGTTCTTATAGACGTGAGAAATATGAGAGCCTTCTGAATTCATCCTTCTCTTGGATCAATGCTACATAATACGATAACACTACTGCAGATCAGATTGGTGAATTTGGCCATGTGCTGCAAGGGCTACAGTTCAGCCATCCTGATCACTGACTATTTGCATTAGTAGAGTGCTGCTGTAAATACAGTGAATATTGTTGGGTTACATCATAGTTTGACGAAACATAGAGCCCTAAAGTAAAAATTGGTTGATGCTTTTGATATAAAAATCCCTAATTCTAACCTGCTTAATAAACTTCCTGGCTTTACCGTGCACAATATCCAAGCTAATCCCTTCAATCATGTTAATATTAGGGGTGATAAATTTAATGTGAAAGGCACCCAAAGCAAGAATTGTCAATAGTTGTATGTATGCAAGTGCATGACTGCCCTCTTTAGAGGTTTTGCAATGTAGCCAAGTGCCGCTTCCAGGTGTGAATGCTTAGCCATCTGGACCAAAAATGGGAAGTTCCCCTCTCTGCAAGTTGAGCAGTGAGTGTTGAGGCAACACAAAGTTACATACTGTTCCTGAGGCAAGTTTTCTCAGAGCGAAGCTGATTTTGACTTCTGATGATGAAAACGATGAAAGCAATGGAAACACATCTGTGATTAAGTTTTTCTATCCTGGGGAGGGGGTACAGATGTAAGCGAGGGCTCTTCTGCAGAAAGATTGCTTATATAGTCATTACACCATCAGCAGTGTTTATAAAGAGTGTTTTCCTGTGAAGTTTAAGTGGAGAGGTTTCATTCCTCATCCTTTAAATGTCCTTCTTATAACTTCCACTCATTTCTGATCAGATGAATGTAGAACCATTTTTGTTCTTACAGGTTTCTAATGAATATGATTTAGGAGCACGAGCAGCTCACCCAACCCCTAGGTCTTCTCTGCCATCTAATGAGATCATGGCTGAACTAATAGTAACCTGAATTCTGTATTCCCATTTACCTGCAGTAACCTTTCTCCTCCTTACTTATAAAGTATTTGACCACTTTTTCCTTAAAAAATTTTCAAAGACTTTCCTTCCCCCACCTTTAAGGAAAAGAGCTCCAAGTATACGCAACTGAAAGAAAAAAATAATTACATCTCCTTCTTAAGTGGATGATGCTTTATTTTTAAACAATTATCCCCAATCATAGATTTTTCCATAACAAGAAACATCCTGTCAGGACCTTTCAGGTCCCTTTATGGTCTATATTTTCCAGCCATTGCAGACCCTGCCCGCCCAACCCTCCCCAAATGAAGAACAACTCATTCCAGATATTAGAATCTCAGAATAATTTCAAATCACTGGTATATCTCATGAAGTTTGCTGTTCTGCGATAGCTGTTCATTGCAATACATAGTAATTTTTAAAAACTGTAAATTACAAAAATATATGTATATAATAAGTTAGATAAATAATGCAAAAAGAGAGCAAAAAAAGAAAAATGAAGAAAAAATAGTGAGGTAGGGTACATGGGTTCATGGCTTATTCAGAAATCTGATGGCAGAGGGGAAGAAGCTGTCCTGAAACATTGAGTGTGTGACTTCAGGCTCCTGTACCTCCTCCTTGATGGTAGCAATGAAAAGATTTGTCTAGTAAAGCTTCTCTGAAGTACATCCACTGCAATAATTCCTGAAATAACCAGACCAGTCATTACAGATGTGATCTCAGCAAGGCTCTTTATAATTTTCATGCTTTTGTTATGTTGCCTGGCAATTAAAAACAACATTTTTGCTAGTCTTCCCAATTAATTGATCTACCTATATACTAGTCTTTTGTGAATCATGCATACTCCTAGATCCCACTATAAGTACCTGTAAAAAATCTGCAGTTCTTTACCATATAGATCAAATGATTTTTTAAAATTTTCCTGAAGCCACATTGCAACACCTCTGTTCATCCACTTAACCCAGATTCCTTGTAGCCACCTTCAGTCAAACTCAGCATTTATTGTCATGTGCACATGTCCGTTTGCAGAGGTCTAGTGAAAAACTGGCCTGCAGCTCTATCACAGTCAAATAGCTTCATATGAATAGTATTCACAAGGGAAACATAAATTAAGCACTATTTTACAAGAAATGAATTGAATTGAATCAAATTGAAATGAACACAATTAGAACTAAGTGGTCATGGTGTTGCTGTACTCTAGTGATTAAGTTGTGTTGGTTGGTTCAAGAACCATGTGTTGGGTGGAATTAGTTGTTCTTGAACCTGGTGGTGTAGGACTACAGAATTCTGTACGGCTTCTCTGCTAACTGTTTGTCAACTTATTTAGGTATTATTAGCAAAACTACTACATTCTGTGCCTTCATCTGAAATATTTATATTAATTGTGAAAGTTCAGACCCCAGCAATAATCCCCATACCCTGTCACTTATGATAGCTTGCCAATCAGCAAAAGGTCTTCTTTTGGCTGCTGTCTGCTCTGTTTCTCGCAATAAATTTTGATAAGGCTTCTTATCAAATAACTTCTGTTAATCTAAGTGTTGTAGATCCCCCAGTTCCATTTTATGGGTAGCATGTATTTTTTCCCTCAAAGACACCAAATCTTGGCCAAAGCTGATTTTCCTTTGATAAAA
Source organism: Mobula birostris (assembly GCF_030028105.1). NCBI lineage: Eukaryota > Metazoa > Chordata > Chondrichthyes > Myliobatiformes > Myliobatidae > Mobula > Mobula birostris. The sequence goes on along the minus strand of NC_092381.1, from coordinate 60,538,948 downwards.
CCATGTTAATTTTGCTTGATTACCATAAACATTTCCATATGCGCTGATTTATCTTTAATAATAATGTTTAATATTTTCCCAGTGACGGAATTAAGCTAATAACCTGAAGCTTCCTGTTGCCTGTCTCTCTTCCTGTCTTCTGGCATTTGATGGGCTGTAACTGAAACCTTGAGTGCATGCAGTGACTGGGCTCCAATTTTCAATCTGTTTGTCTTTTGTCAAGAGGTATTGTAACATTTTGTTACACCATGCAGGACAAATGTATGTAGTCCTTTAAATATTATTGCAATTTGAGTTTTCAGCATTAGTAAAAGCTTTCTGCACAACAGAACTCAAGTAGATTGAAAATGAGATCCCAATCACTAGACCCAGAAGTGGTTTCAGCCACCACCTTACTGTGAATGAACAGTCCTAATGCCAGAGCAGTAGAAAGTCCTGCCAAAGCAAATTGTGGACATAGCATGCAAATATTGACATCATTAGGTTCTCTGAATGCCAGGGTTCTTAGAGCACACTAAGTTTCACAACAAAACAAAATCCTTACTAATGAATTTAGGCATTTTGAATGTAGAATGTTAAACAACGATGTCCTCATTTTAATTAAATAAAAACTTGGAAGGAATCACCTGGTTAGCTAATCTTGTGAATAAAGTGTGTTGCTGTACTGTAGGGATCAGATATGTCTACCAGGGAATTATTGAGCAATTAAAAATCACTGTTACATGAACTGGATAAAGAGAGTTCTGGGGCGGGGGGAGTGGTATTGGAATAAGCTTCCAATTACAATCCCTTGTTACTCAGACTGGAAAGAATACATTTTTGGCAAGATTGGAAATAAGCATGGTTTTTTGCAACCACCTGGGGTAGAACTGTCAAGGCTCTCGAATAAATTAAAATGTGGATGTGGAACTAAAAGTCTGCCAGTAAATTGAAAACTGTAGTGTTGAAGTCAGAACTTTAATTGAATCCAGGGGTGTGTATAAGAATAAGTAATCCAGACCTATCTTTTTCCCAGGAAATAGTTAGTTGAAGTCAAGCAGAATACAAATCAAAATACTAGAACATCCTGAGTCAAGACCCATTTCTTTTTGCAGAAAAGCATATTTGCTGTAGATAGCTACTAGAGGGCGTACTTCACCATATTGTGATGAATTTTTGAGGAACATACAAACAAAAGCGAGTGCTATTTCTAATATGTTTAATTGGATTAAAATTGGTTTAACCTGAGTTACTTTACCTACTATGTTTTAAAATAATTTACTTCTTTGATGTGAAACGTAATGAATATTTTGAAATTAGTGTCTAACCTAAAGGATCAATTGTCTCCTTATGTATCACAGCTCCTTGTGGAGGGTTTCCCTGTATTCTTTGTGAATCTCTATCACTTCATTGAAATAAGCGTGTAGGATTCCCAGCGTAGATTGGCCATATGCTCAGACTGGAATACGCTGCAGGCGTTTGTTAGCATAGCTGATGGAGCCAAAAACTGATGGTGAGGTGAGAGGCATCAAAATTTGCACCATTTTGTAGCAGTTGTCTTTAATATTTCCATTTTGCTACTGGGTTAAAATTGACTAGGATGAGTTTAATAGCCCTAGGAGAGAGGAAAAGCACTCCTTTTATTGAGAAAAATCTGAATTCAGTAGCACGTACATCTACTTTGATGAAGTGCTTTGAGAGGTTGGTGATGAAACATATCAACTCTTGCCTGAAGAGCAACTTGGATCCACTCCAGTTTACCTACTGTACTGTCACAATAAATCAACAGCAGATACCATTTGACTCAGCCCTGGAGCACCTGTACAATGAAGATGCATACATCAGATGCTCTTCATTGACTACAACTTAACTTTCAACTCTATCATCCCATCAAAACTCATCATTAAGCACCAAGATCGGGTACTCAATACTTTCCTGTACAAATGGATCCTCAATTTCCTCATAGACAGACTCCAATCAAAACAGATTAGCAACAACATATCCTCTACATTCACCATCAGCACAGGTGTACCACAGGGCTATGTGCTTCACTCCCCTGCTCGACTCGCTTAACATCTATGATTGTGTAGCTAAACACAAGCCCGGTGCTGTATTTAAGTTTGCTGACAACACCACTGCTGTCTGCCAAACAAAAGCTGGTAAACAAATTAACATATAGAAAAGAGATTGAAAATCTGATTGGTGCCGTAACACCAACCTCTCACTCAATGTCAGCAAAACAAAAGAGCTGATTATTGACTATAGGAAGCAGAAGCAGAAGATCCATGAGCCAGTCTTCTTCAGGGAAACAGAGGTGGAGAGGGTCAGTAACTTTAATTTCCTTGACACTATCATATCAGAGGATCTGTCCTGGAATCAGCACGTATGTGCCATTACAAAGAAGGCATGAGAACACCACTACTTTCTTCGAAGTTTGAGCAGATTTGAAATGTCTTCTATAGATGTACAGGGGGAAGTATCCTGACTCGCCCAGCCTGGTATGGAAACACCGATGCCCAGGAATGGAAAAGCCTACAAAAAAAGTGATGGATGCTGCTCAATCCATCTACAAGAAGAGCTGCCACAAGAAGACAGTATTCATCGTCAAGGACCCACCATCCAGGCCATGCTGTCTTCTCACTACTACCTTGGGCCTGAAGGTCAGGAGCCATAGGCCCCACACCACCAGCTTCAGGAACTGTTGTCACCAGTTAGTAATGATCTTTCAAGAATCACTAAATTCTGGAATAGTTCAGGAGGATTGGAAAATTGAAAATGTCACTCTGTTCTTAAAGAAGGGAGGAGGCCAGTTAGCCTGACATCAGTGGTTGGGAAGATGATGTTGGAGTCCGTTATTAAGGATAAGATTTTGGGGTATTTGGGGCATATGATATTATAGGTCAAAGTCAGCATGATTTCCTTAAGGGGAAGTCTTTCCTGACAAATCTTTTAGAAATCATTGAGGAAATAACAGGCAGGATAGACACAGGAGAGTCAGTGGATATTATTTACTTGGATTTTCAGAACGCCTTTGACAAGGTGCTGCACATGAAACTGATTAATGTGAGACCATGGTATTACAGAAAAGATACCATCATGGATAGTGGATTGGCTGACTGGCAGGAGTGGGAGTAAAGGAGGCCTGTTCTGGTTGGCTGCTGGTGATTGGGGTTGGGTGTTGGGACCACTTCTTTTCACGTTATATGTCTATGATTTGGATGACAGAATTCTTAGCTTTTTGACCATGGTTGTGGATGATACAAAGACAGGTAGTGTTAGGGAAGCAGAGAATCTGCAGAAGGACTTAGACAGATTGGAAGAATGAGCTAAAGAAATGGCAGATGGAATATAGTATGGGGAAGTGTCTAGTCATGCACTGTGGTAGAAGGAACAAAGGCATTAAATAGTTGAAAGGAGAAAATTTAAAAATCTGAGCTGCAAATGGACTTGGGTGTCCTTCTGCAGGGTTTCCTAAAGGTTAACTTGCAGTCTGAGTCGGTGGTAAGAAAAGCGAATGCAATGTCGGCATTCATTTCAAGAGGATTAGAATATAATGCAAGGATGTAATGCTGAGGCTTTATAAAGTATTGGTCAGGCCGCACTTGGAGTATTGTGAGAAGTTTTGGGCCCCTTAACAGTAAAAAGATGTGCTGCTGTTGGAGGGGGTCCTGAGGAGGTTCAAGAGAATGATTCCAGGAATGAAAGTGTTTTAATGTGTGAGGATCATTTGATGGCTCGGAGCCGGTACTCACTGCATTGGATGATGCCTGGTTAGCTCCATCATGGGCACTAGCCTCCGAAGCATCTAGGACGTCGTCAGAAAGGATGCATCCATCAGTAAGGTCCACCATCACCTAAGACACACCTTCTTCTCATTGCTACTATCAGGAAGGAGGTACAGGAGCCTGAAGGCAGACATTCAACGATTCAGGAACAGCATCTTCCCCTTGCCAGATTTCTGAATGGACATTGTACCCATGAACACTACCAACACTACCTCACTACTTTTTTTTTGCTCTACTTATTTAATTTAACTATTGTGTGTGTGTGTGTGTGTGTGTGTGTGTGTTTCACTGTAATTCACAGTTTTATTATGTATTACTATGTATTGCTGCTGCATAACAGCAAATTTCATGTCATACGCTAGTGGTATTAAACCTGATTCTGATTCCGAGCTTAGAAGACTGAGGGGGGATTCTCATTGAAACATATTGAGTATTGAAAAGCCTAGATAGAGTGGATGTGGAGAGGATGTTTCCTGTAGTGAGTGAGTCTAGAGCCAGAGGTCACAGCTTCAGAATAGAGGGATGTCCACTTAGAACAGAGATGAGGAGGAATTTCTTTAGCCAGGGGGTAGTGAGTTTGTGGAACTCATTTCCAGGGACAGCTGTATAGGCCAATTCACCGACTTTATTTAAAGTGGAAGTTAATAGGTTCTTGATTAGTCAGGGAGTCAAAGGTTATAGGGAGAAAGCAGGAGAATGGGGCTGAGAGGAATAATAAATCAGCCATGATGGAAAAGCAGATCAGACTCGATGGTCTGAATGGACTAATCTGGTCCTATATGGTCTTATGGTGAGGGAAGTGGAATGGATAAGGGCTCATTGGAGGATGTCACATCCACTCATTTTGATCACATCTGTTTCTTATGTCTAGCTGAAGCAGGGTTACTTAGAGATGGTTGACTTCAGCAAAGGAGGTCACAGACAGCCTTGTTGGGTGATCTCAATTAGCTTGGCGCCTGCAAGATCCAGATTTGGACTGTGTCCTCTCAGCATGAACGAAGGCAATCTGTACTGACTGGCTGACAGGCAATAACAAAGGATGGGCAAAATGGCAGGAGCGCAATCATAAATGCATTTAGTGCAATGTGAGCTTGGGTCCTTAATTTAATTACATGTTGTGCCAGGAATATAATGAATTACTAAGTGACACGAGCTGCTAAAACGTGCACTTCATTTACTCCACACTGCAGAAATGAATGTGCATCACGTAAATGTCACAGGTTTAGATATAATAAACTGCATTCACTTCTTTTTTTAAAAGGTGATTCACATGTTCAAACATACCTTATGATGTTACTTGAATTTCTCATAAAATATCTTGTGTCATTTCTTTCGCAATCTTCATTGGATCAACTTCCAGAAAACAATTTGATCACACAACTTTTAAATATTTCCTGGTACAGTACATCTCTCACAGAAGTTAAGTGATTTACATAGACACTTCTAATTTAGCCTCTCAGGTTAACAACTTTGTATGGCAGACTGCCACTCTCACTCCAGCTCCTATTTGCAAAAGCCGTCTTTGTCAGGTGGTGTTTATATACAAACGATATAAATTGTTTAAAATCTCTCTCTCTATGCCCTAAGTAATAATTTTGTTTCTGTAACAATTGGTTTTCTGCTGTTCTCTCAAATTTAGCTGAACTGAGCCCAATGATTTCCTGAGTGTTCTACAACTGCGTAATGAAGGTGTGTGACCCATTGTAAAATGTAACATTGTTCTGTTATTCAGCAAAATGTTTGTTAAATATTGTCTTATTATTAAACTTAAACCTCTTGAGAATACTTGTTTCTTAACTTGACAATCCTCATTGATCTTGCTGCCATACTATTGGATAACTGGTGCATTTAATACCATTTTACTTTCAGAATGAGCTCATTAGAAAAAAATAAAACTGATTTTCATTATCAAAGACTAACTCTTTTTCCACATCACAACATAGGAAAATGAATCTTGATTTTTTCTGATAGAACATTCTGTTGTAACAGTGGACCCATATGTATCATACTGATTCATTTCAAAAGACGAGTTATTTGTTCGGAGCTATTAATATTCTTTGCACAGTAGTTACCTCCATCATCACTGGTCCAAAATCCTAGAACTCTCTCCCTAGCAGCGTTGTGGGTGGTTGCCAGTGGTGCAGCGCTAGCCGGAGCGCACCGGAGCGCATCCGGCACCTCTTTAAGAAAAAAGCAAAATAAACAAGCTAATTAATTAGGTGCCACCCAGGGTGATTTGAGTATCTCCGAAACTGCTGATCTCCTGGCATTTTTACGCACAACAGGCTCTGGAGTTTACAAAGAATAGTGCCAAAAACAAAAAAAATCCAGCAAGTGCCTGTTCTATGAGTGAAAACATCTTGTTAAATCCACTCGCTGGATTTTTTTTTTGTTTTTGGCACCATTCTTTGTAAACTCCAGTCTGTTGTGCATAAAAATCCCAGGAGATCAGCAGTTTCTGAGATACTCAAATTATCTGGGTGGCACTTAATTAATTAGCTTGTTTATTTCGGCTTTTTTCTTAGAGAGGTGCCAGACGCATTCCAGTGTGCTCCGGCTAGCACTGCACCCCTGGCGGCTGCACGCCTCAAGGACTGCAGCTCACCCTCACCTGCTTCAGGGCAATTAGGGGCGGTCAATTAAATACCGACTCAGCCTGTGAAGCCCACATTCCCTGAATGGACATCCATAGAAAAAAATCAATAAATATTCTTTGAAAAGGTTTCAGTGGCCTTTTGCGATCTTGTAAAACTATTTTCACTGTAGTGGCTCAGCTATTTTGTACACCTGTATACTAGCCCTACAAGATATTCTTTATCTAAAATTCTGGCAGTTACCTCAATGTTCTTGATGCCAGAATGTTTGATTTCTCAATATATTTGATATGATAGTTCTGCAGCACTATTTTTCATAATCTCATACTGTTGGTAATAGAATGGTTTCAAGTCTTCATTTGTGTATTTGTATGATGAAATGCATTTTAATGGATTTATGGATTTGTACAGCATGGGAACAGGTAGTTTGTCCCAAATCATCTATGTCACCCAAGATGTCTTTCCAAGTTAATCCTATTTGCCTGCATTTGGCCCATATCCCCAAACTTTTGCTATCCATGTATATGTCCACATGTTTATTTAATGTTATAATTGCACCCATCTCTTCCATTTCCTCAGGCAACTCATTCCATATACCCACTGTTTGAAAAAGATGCCCCTCAGATCCCCTTTCCTGCATCCTCTGTATCTTGATCACATTATTTCTATAACTTGGTGATCAGAATTGCATACAATACTCCCAACAAAAATTTTGTACAACTGTACGGTGATGCCTTATTTGTCATGGACGATGAAGGCAAGCCTGTCATACCCTGTCTAACTGTGTTTTCATTTCAGGGAACCTTGTTCTTATACCCCTAGGTCTCCACTTGTCTGACTTAAATTCCATCTGCCATTCCTTTTGCTTTAATTTCCCTGCTGATCAATATCCTCCTATAACCTTAGATGACCTTCTCCACGATACCAGCAAATTTGGTGTCGTCTGCAAGCATACCAACCATACCAGCTACTACATTCTCATGCAAATCATTAATATATATGACTATCAGCAAGAAATCCGGCACTGATCTCTGCAACAAACTTTACTCTGAAATCCACCACCAGCCACTGCTTTATACCACTAAGCCAATTTTATATCCACTTGGCAGGTTCCCTCAGGATCCCACATGTTCAAACCTTCTGGACCATCCTACAATATGGGACCTTCTCAAAAGCATTGCTAACATCCATAGACAATGCCTACTGCCTGCGATCATCAATTCTCTTCTTTGTCTCTTCAAAAAAATCAGGTTCGTGAAATATGATTAGCCTCACACAAAGCCATGTCAGTCCTTGCCTTTTCAAATTCAAATAAATTGTATCTCTCAGAATCCCCTCCAGGAGCTTTCACATCAGTGATATCAGGCTTCCTGGATTATTCTTGTAGCCCTTCATAAATAAATGCATAACATTAGAATTTCTCCATTCTTCTAGTACTTCACTCTTGGCTATGCAAATGCAAAGCTCGCTGCAAGGGCCCCAGCAATTTTTCAATAGGTTTTAATAGGTACATTTAAAGTCAGAGAAATGTATACAGTGTACATCCTGAAATTCTTTTTCTTCGCAAACATCCGTGAAAACAGAGGAGTGCTCCAAAGAATGAATGACAGTTAAGTGTTAGAACCCCGAATCGCCCCCAGCTCCCCCCTCCCACATGTACACAGCAGTAAAGCAACAAACCCCACCCCCTCAACCAGTGATAAAGCATCGTCAGCCCCACTGGGCACGCAAGCATGCAGCAAAGCATCAATAAAGGCACAAACTTGCAATACCCCAAAGACTGCAAAGACCCCAAAGTTCACCCAGTAATTGGACATACCACAGGCTGTCTCTCTCCCTAATAAGGGAAAAAGAGGTGTCCCTATTTCACAGCGAGAGGGGAGGCATAACAAAGCAACTCGATGATCTATGATGTTAAAAGTCTGTTGCGTTGCTTTTTCCGAGTTCTGTGCCCATAGAATTCAGGTCTCTGGGAACACAGCCAGCAGCCACCTCGCTGCTTACGATTTTTCATTTCCCCCACTGCATCAGGCAGCGGCACCAGTCTTGAGTCTGCCTGCCTCCAGAGCCACAAAAATCCGGCACCCTGAAGGTGCGTTAGTCTTCCAGGCCACATCGTTGGCATATCAAAAAGTGACCAGTCGTGAGGCCCTGAGAGCGGGTCTCATTTCCACAAAGACCCGAGGTCAGCTTGTAACTCCAAGTCAGGGTCTTCAAAAGAACTTTGAAAAGGAAAAAAAAGAAATATTAAAGATAGAAATAGAGCTGGTTATGAAGATGTAAGCAAAGGAGTCGCCATTAGGCGCCATTGTCCAACTAAATTCTGCCCTCCCTGGCTTTCCACAATGTCCTAAGATGCAGCTGGTCAGCCCTCAGTGATCTGTCCACAAAATGCACTTCAAAACATCAACAGGACATCCATGAAGAGGGTGAATCCTTGCATGGCATTGGGACCTGATGGTGTATCTGGAAGTTACTGAAAATCTGTACCAAGCAGCTGACTGGAGTATTCAAGAATATCTTCACTGCTGTGCTGTAAGGTTCCCACGTGCATCCTTGGGTATCAATCATATCAGTGCCCAAGAAGAGCAGGGTGAGCTGTTTCAATGACTATCACCTGGTAGCACTCACATCTACTGTGATGAAGTGCTTTGAGAAGTTGGTCATGGGTAAAGTTAACTATTGTCTTAGCAAGGGACTGGACCTGCTGCAATTTGCTTTTTGACACAAAAGGTCTACAGCAGATACAATTTCACTGGCTCTCCGCTCAGCTTTGAAGCACCTAGATAATAGCAAGACGTACATCAGGCTGCTGTTTATTGACTATAGCTAAGCTTTCAACACCATCAACCGTCGCGATTAATCAGCAAACTCCAAAACCTGGGCTTCTGTACCTCCCTTTGCAACTATATCCTTGACTTCCTTATCGGGAAACCACAGTCAGTGCAGATCAGTAATAACATCTTCTTCTGGGGGAAGGCACCAGAGGTGGCTGCAGGATGCAGAGGAGAAGCTACAGGATTGCTTCGAGTTGGTGGACTGGGCCATGTTCAACATCTCACAGGAGGATCTGAATTAGTACACCATGGTTCTCATGGACCTTATAAAAACACTCATGGTCAAGTCTGTCCCCCTATCATCATTCAGAGTCTTCAATATTAGCCTTTCCCCAGATTAGGATTTTAGCTTGTGGACCAGTCCTATCTTTTTTATTTCTACATTAATATTGATAGAATTTTGGTCACTTGTGCCAAATTGCTCCTTTACTGAATTCTGTTACTCATGTAGTCTCATTTCCTGAGAGCAGATCAAGTGTAGTCCCTTCTCTCATAGGTGATTCCACATTAAAGCTTAAGCAAACTTTTCTGGATGCATACCTGCATAAGAATGATAGCTTCATGTATCTTCTCAGCAATCTCTATTGCTATGGTTAAGACATAGAACAGTAGAGCATAGGAAAACGCCCAAGCTACTTAAACAAAAGCACCTAATTAAACCAATCCCTTCTGTCTGCACATGGTCCACAGTCCTCCTTTCTTTGCATCATGAGTCAATCTTAAAAGTGTCTTAAAGAACTATAATGTATCTGCTTCCATCAGCATCAGGACGTTATTGCCAATTTTTAAATGAAGCCCATGCTGTTCGCGCCTGAATTCTTATCTGATATATTTTTCATTATTGCATTTCCAACTACGTTTTCTCTCCATGGTCTATGTTTAACCAGTCATATTGTGATAATAAATCATAAATATCTTCTGCTGCTGTTCTTTTTTCCACTTTTCCTTCTTTCTCCATCCTTTGTTAATTCTGTTAAAGTATCATTTAGATAGGTATTGCCCACAGACATTGGAGCAGCTCATCCGAGAGCTACTCTTCGCAGATGATGCTGCCCTTGTTGCCCACACAGAGACAGCCCTGCAGCGTATAACATCCTGCTTCGCAGACACAACTGAGCTCTTCGGACTGGAACTCAGCTTGAAGAAAACAGAAGTTCTCCATCAGCCCACACCTCAGGAAGATTACCACCCTCCCCGCATCACCATCGGTGAGGTAGAGCTGAAGACAGTCCACCAGTTCAGCTACCTGGGGTGCACCATCTTGTCAGATGCCAAGATCGACAAAGAGATTGACAACAGACTGGCAAAGGCAAACAGCGCATTCAGCAGGCTGTACAAAAGAGTCTGGAACAACAAGCACTTGAAGAAAGGCACAAGGATCAGCTTGTACAGAGCCATTGTACTGACCACCCTCCTGTACGGCTCTGAGTCGTGGGTCACCTACCGTCACCACCTACGACTCCTTGAGCGTTTCCACCAGCGCTGCCTCTGCACCATCCTCAACGTCCACTGGAGTGATTTCATCACCAACATCGAAGTCCTCGAACAGGCGGAGGTCACCAGCATCGAGGCCATGCTGTTGAAGATGCAGCTGCGTTGGGCAGGACACGTCTCCAAGATGGAGGATCATCCCAATATTGTGCTGTGTGGCGAACTCTCCACTGGCCACCGTGACAGAGGGGCACCAAAGAAGAGGTACAAGGTCACTGAAGAAATCCCTTGGTGCCTATCACGTTGACCATTGCCAGTGGTCTAATCTAGCCTCCGATCACAAGGCCTGGCGACACACCATTAACCAGTCTATCTCCTCTTTTGAGAACATACGCAGGGCTGGCATTGAGGACAAAAGGAGAAGGAGGAAGAACCGTGACACAGCAGCACCAAACCCAGAACAGAATTTCCCTTGCAGCCGCTGTGGTCGGACCTCCCTGGCCCGTATTGGCCTCTTCAGCCACCAGCGAGCCTGCAGCAGACGTGGGCAGCCCCCTTCCTAAATCTTGAAGCTAAGCCATGATGATGATCAGTTAAATAGGTATTGCCTGCTATGCCACTGGCGTTTAGGGCAGTAATGAAGGCCTTCTTCATTGCTGTTTCTGTAACAATTTTTTTTTGACCAATCAGGGTTGTCAGCTCTGAGCAGAACCTCCAAACCTGCAAAATCGGTGGACCCCTCTTAGTCTGGCCTCTACCTTTGACCTGCTTGGTATGGGTGACCCTACCATGAGTCAAAGTACAAGGCCCTGACTCCAGCCAACATAGTTCTCCAGGTCATTGAGCCATGCAAGCCTCCAAACCCTACGACAAGGTTGGGGTCCTCTTGGAGGTAAAGTATCAGTAATGAAATCAAAATCTGGCAGAATTTATCATCATACTCTGCCGTGCCTAGGGATTGTATGAGTTCTGAAATGTTACCAGTTTTCCTTGCCTCCAAATTGCTTCTATTTTCTTTCTGGCTGCAATCCAGTTTTTCACCAAAGTAAGCTTCTCTTTCTGTATGAATACACACTTCCATTGTATTCATATATGTATCTGTGTGAATGCTTCAAATTTTCAAGGATTTTTTTTTAGCACTTGTGCAAACATTTTGACCGCAAAGACACCAGTTTATATCTCATACTATGTAGTGCATTGTAGTTTGAAAGCTCATCAGAGATTATTTTAATGTCACAAATTTGTTTTGTATTAAAATACAGGCCCTTGGTACATTAATTGTCACATTTTCTTTGTTTTCTACTTCTATGTTCTTTTGAACATTAAGCCTGTATAATTTAGTGAAACATTGATTCCTATCGACCCTTTGTATAGATTCTTTTAAGTCATTAATTGGTACAGTTCATTGTTTGATACTTGGTTAATTTTAACTTGTTATCACCACATTAGCAGCCTTGTTCGTGTTGGGTGCTATCATTGTGGTACTGCCTGGTAAATCTGCATTGTCTTCACTGGAGTGGATCAAGTGAGCCAAAACTGTTTAATTCTCTGCTTATAGAAATTCATAAGCAGAATTCATTTTATCTTTATTTATCTAATACTTCCTCATTTTAGGTTATCAACAGTTTTCTCAGTCTTGCCTAGAACTTCTGATTTTGCTTGAAAATGCATCAATCACCCCTGTCTATAATTCTAAATTGTTATTGAATTTGGATCTTGGATTAAATGAACTTTTTTAGTTTTGTTACCATTTATATTAACTGTAAAAATTGATCATCTGTAAAGTTCCATATTTCATAACTTTGAATAAATTTGCTCATTGATTAAGCTAAAAACCAAACTTAGCATTCAGTGTACAATGCAAGGTGCCAATGTTGCATCTTAGAACAAGGCCTTCAGTGGAACAAGGTGTTTATTAATAGGTTCACCTGAGCCTAAGATTGTTTGTGCCAAATTTTATGCTCTCTAAAACTTCGAAGGGTCTCAAAGATTTCCTAACATTCCTGAACTAATATTAATAAGCAGAATTGTTCTGTTGCTCTCCTGTACAGCATCATTCTGTCCAGGAAGTTTCCCACCACTATCATAACTTCCATTTTTTGCTTGCTCAACAGATGTTCCATGCATAAATGGAAAGGTTACAAGAGCAATATGAGATGTTCACCATATAAGCAGGACCATGATGGTGCTGGTCCTCCAATTTGTCTTTCCTTGTTCACTTTTGTCATCATTACCCTCTATTTGGTTCGACAAATCCAGAAGCATAAGTAAGATTGTCAATGTAACCTGCTCAAGTCTGAGTAGCCATTTTGTCTTTTTCTTCTGATGCTATTCTTGCCAAGACTGGCACTCAAACCAGGGCACTTGAAGTTTCTTGTCATTTTAGGATCTACAAAATGTAATGGCAGCATTAAATGGTTTGTTAATTTAATCAGAATGCCTTCTTAATGTGAAGCATCTGCTGAGAGCTCCTATCCTGATACGTACACACACACCTGACATTACTCTATTGGCTAGGTATGTGACCCAATTTTTCTCAAAATTAGTGCTGGTATTTGCCTAGGAGCCTTTCCATCTGTATTGTTCTTCCTTCTCAGGCAGAGTTTTGGCCACATCCTTTTCCCACACTTACTGGCACTCAGTCAAGGTTAGCAGTTACTAGTCCCTTGGAATGCCAATGGGTCAGGTGACAGATGTATCCTTATTCAAGTAAGGTCTGCTCTTGTTTCTTCGTACAGGATCCCTTCCTTGTATCCTTATTATCCATTTATAATATGTACAATATACTGTAGTTTCTTATTTGAACTGCATCTGGTGCTTAGAACATAAAAGTTATGGAGACATCAGAAGGCCAGCTGAAACACAGCTGTTTAGTCCACTCTGTCCAAATGCATCTGTGCACACATACCCTCAGTAGGTCATGTATTTTTGCTGGGTGTGACTGATTTTCAGAATGTCACTGGAGAAAACTAGTTTCTGTCAAATGCTGGATGGAGTAAATAATCAAATGGTCTTGAACTAGTTCAGAAAATCCAGGTTCTACAGTACTCTAAAGTAATGTGGCTGTTGAGAAATGGACAACATAGAAGAAATAATTAAATACTGTAACAGTTCAAAGACACCAGGGAACTTCTAGCTTTCTCGACAGTACAAGACACTTTGGCAACTAAATTACAGGAGTAGGTCGGCTGCCAGCAAATATTTAGACACAGCATGTTTGGAATCTGAAATGCACTACCTGAAGGTGTGTGGAAGCACAAACTGTGGCCTTCAAGAGGAACTGGATAAATTTGTGGTGAGGAAAAAATGTTAGTCAATGGAGAAAGAGTTGGTGAACTGGAGAAATGTTCTGGTAGAGAACTGGCTCAGACACTGTGTTAAATAGTCTCTTATTCCATGATTCTAGGATATTCAAAACTGGCTTAAATATATAATTCCCACTGGGGTGTTGGAAATCCTTGTACTTCCTCACTATTTCCAGTAATCTTCTCACTTGAGGCACAATGTTTACATTTATTGATTTTAGCTATATGATCACAATTATTTTATTTGTAAGTGCACTGCCCATTTATGAAATATAGATATACAACAAATGAAAACGATAAGACCAACTAAGTAATCAATTTTGTTCCTGTAACAATGATGGCTGCAGTTTTATAAACAGCACTTCGACATTTGAGCCATCTAACACTCATCCAATTCTACCCACTCAGCAGACCTGTGTAATCTCCTGAGAGAAACATAAAAAAGGCTACTAATAATAAAAAAAAATCATTTGAAAATGTCCTTTTCTTCCCTATCCTCACAATTGACTAAAAGCGTCAATTGTTATCATTGTTATCGATAAAGATTCTTGGGAGTGATGGGCTCCTTGCATAGGTCTAGTTATACAGATCTGAATGTCATTCACAGCCCCTCTGAACAGAAAACTGATCTCAGTCAAGTCATTTGAGGGTGACCTCCAAATGTCACTATAACTCTATACTAGGAAATGATTTTGAGAGTTTTGACTGAAGTTGGCTATCTTCCTCAGTAGAAAATACATGTATTGCTGTTAGATAAGGACCTCAACAGAAAAGTAGTTTGCCATTTCTCAACAGTGAATCTTGTGTGAAAGACTGATCTAAAGTAAATACCAGAGGAGTGCAGCCACCCTTATATCAGCAAAGCTTGATATCTTCAGAGATGGGAAGGTGAAGACTGGAAGGGAAAAGGGTGTTAGGATAAAACTCACTGGCAGCTGTAAATATTGAGGAAGTTGAACTAACTGTTATGTTTCCAGTTAATCTCAAACAGATCGAAATACTTTGAGACAGTTATAAGCTGCTGAGTGCTGTCTTGAATGATGATAAACATTACCAGGAGAGTTGACTGGCTCTCATAATCCTCAATAAATGAAGTGGTACTATTCAAAAGAGTTTTGCTTTGGGAGTGTGGTTGTTGAAAATGCTGTTGGTGAAGATTTTCCTTCTCTAAATAGATTTCCAGCGGTAACTGCACAAGTTGATTGGATTGTTAAGAAAGCGTGTGATATGTTGACCTTCATTGGTCAGGGGATTGAGTTCAAGAGCTGTGATTTTTATTGGAGCACCAAGGATAACGTCCTGCCCAGCTGCATCACCATCTGGTACGAGAATTGCAAGTCATCTGACTGTAACTCCCTATAAAGGATTGCAAGGACTGCTGAGAGAACCATCGGCATCTCTCTCCACTCAGAGATATTTATCAGGAGTGCTGCATTCGCAGGGCCCTTAGCATTGTCAATGATCCCTCTCGTCTATCCAACAATCTCTTTGACCCCTACCCTCAGGCAGAAGGTACCGTAGCATTAGGACAAGAGCTGTTAGGATGGGAAACATCTTCTTCCCCCAGGCTGTAAGGCTACTGAACTCCCTGCCACCACCTGGGTCTCATCACTTTTGAAGCAGCAGTAACCGTTAACTGATAACTTTTTAACTTGTGTCATAAATGCACATTATTAATTGTTAATTTACTTGTGATAATATGTGTTGTATGTGTGAGTTACATGTTCTGTGTTGTTGACCTTAGTCCGGAGGAAAGTTGGTTCATTTTTTTTGGTATACACGTGTACAGTTGATTGACAATGACTGAACTTGAACTTGAAGAGTCGTGAGCTCTATGTTGCAGCTCTATAAAACCCTAGTTAGACCATACTTGGTATGCTATATTCAGTTCTGGTTTGCTTCATTAAAGGAAGGATGTGGAATCTTTAGAGGGGTGCAGCGATTTATTAGCATGATGCCTGTATTAGATAGCATGTCTTATGAGAACTGGTTGAATAAGCTAGAGCTTTTCTGTTTGAAGCAAAGGAGCATGAGAAGTGTTTTAACAGAGGAGTACAAGATGAAAGGAGGTATAGATTAAGTCGATAACCAGATACTATTTTCCCAGGGTTGAAATGGCTAACGTGAGAGGCTAAAATTTTAAGATGATTGGAGGAAGGTATGGAAGAGATGAGAGAGGGAAGTATTTTTTTTACACAGGGAGTGGTAGAGTGGAACTGTAGCACAGTGGTTAGCACAACGCTTTAAAGTACAAATGACCCAGGTTCCATTCCCGCTGCTGCCCGTACAGAGTTTGTACATTCTCCCTGTGACCACGTGCGTTTCCTACTGGTACTCCGGTTTCCTCCCACAGTCCACAGGTGTACTGGTGTGTACATTAATTAGTCATTGTAAATTGTCCCGTGATTAGGCTCAGATTAAATCAGGGGATTGCTGGGTGGCATGACTAGAAAGGCCCACACCACACAGTGTCTCAAAATAAGTAAAATATGGAATGCCCTGCTG
This sequence comes from Mobula birostris, assembly GCF_030028105.1. Lineage (NCBI taxonomy): Eukaryota > Metazoa > Chordata > Chondrichthyes > Myliobatiformes > Myliobatidae > Mobula > Mobula birostris. The sequence goes on along the minus strand of NC_092381.1, from coordinate 60,522,512 downwards.
GGATGGTGGGAGAAGCAGATACATTAGGGGCACTTAATAAACTCCTAGATAGGCACATGGATAATAGAAAAAAATGGAGGGCTATATAGGAGGGAAGGGTTAGATTGACCTGAGAGTATGTTAAAATCTCGGCACAACGTGGTGGGCCAAGAGCCTGTAATATTCTATGTTATATATTTTATATATATATCTCACCCATGAAAAATTTTCCATAATTCTGCTTTTTTTGGCCTTGATCACTTTGGTACTATCTTCTTATAGACCACATTCCTTAAATGTCCAAGTCTCTTCCTTTTGGTAGTTTCAGACAATAAATATAAATCTATTCTAATATTATCTATGAAATGCTCAACCTCTGCCTTCCATCAAAAATTGCCACAATGTGCAGCTGCGGCAATTATAGATGGATGGCAGAGCTCGAGCACAGACAACTCGTCAACTCAGTCCCCTGACTAATGAAGGCCATCACACCATATGCCTTCTTAAAAACCCTATTAGCTTGCATGGTTGCAGCCCAAAAGAAAAAAAAATCTTCACCAACAGCATTTTAACAACCATCCCTCCATAACAAAACTCTTCACCATTTCAGTGCTGTTCAATTTCTATATTTCATGAATGTACAATTTGTAAATTCTGCTAATGCTTTATGAATTATTTAGAAATCGGAGGATTAGGAAGTACATTTTCATTCACAAAGAGAATAAAGAAGATAAATTACATCAAACTGATGTGAGTTGTTTACAAAGGCCCACCCACAGTTTTAAAGTGGGTGCTACCCCAAAGAAGCTGACAACTCAAGTACTCATACAATGATCACTAGAGGCATAGAAACAGATTGATCGACAGGTTTTGTTAGTTAAAGTTCGAGTCTAAAGGACATTCCTTCACTAGGATTAAAGGACAAAGTGGCAAAAGTAGAGTACAAAGTAAATGGCAGGATACTTGGCCGTGTGGAGGAGCAGAGGGATCTGGGGGTACATGTCCACAGATCCCTAAAAGTTGCCTCACAGGTAGATATGGTAGTTAAGAAAGCTTATGCAGTGTTAGCTTTCATAAGTCGAGGGATAGAGTTTAAGAGTCGCGAGGTAATGATGCAGCTCTATAAAACTCTGGTTAGGCCACACTTGGAGTACTGTGTCCAGTTCTGGTCGTCTCACTATAGGAAGGATGTGGAAGCATTGGAAAGGGTACAGAGGAGATTTACCAGGATGCTGCCTGGTTTAGAGAGTATGCATTATGATCAGAGATTAAGGGAGCTAGGGCTTTACTCTCTGGAGAGAAGGAGGATGAGAGGAGACATGATAGAGGTATACAAGATATTAAGAGGAATAGATAGAGTGGACAGCCAGCGCCTCTTCCCCATGGCACCACTGCTCAATACAAGAGGACATGGCTTTAAGGTAAGGGGTGGGAAGTTCAAGGGGGATATTAGAGGAAGGTTTTTTACTCAGAGAGTGGTTGGTGCGTGGAATGCACTGCCAGAGTCAGTGGTGGAGGCAGATACACTAGTGAAATTTAAGAGACTACTATACAGGTATATGGAGGAATTTAAGATGGGGGGGTTATATGGGAGGCAGGGTTTGAGGGTCTGCACAACGTTGTGGGCCAGAGGGCCTGTACTGTGCTGTACTATTCTATGTTCTATGTTCTGTAAAATTATAGAGGTCAAGACAGCAGAGCTTATTTTTGCAGGTTTGATTGGAACAGCCAAACTTCAAAGCAAACTATATGCCTTTAAGCCTAATGCGTCTGGCAGAATTAGTACTCGTTTCTTGTCGGTTATTTCATTTGCTTCAAAATACTGTTCCAATAGTTCAGTATACATAAGCCAATTACCCATTATGTAATCAGACTTGTCAGTCTTTCCGATGTAACCAGCCATTTCGTGATTTTTTTAATGATTAGTATCACCCTGTACTCACAACTTATGTACCCTGAACTCTTCCACTTCCTGCCTTAAAAAAAAGCCAATCATATCTTCCCTTGTGAAGAACATGTGTTGGCTGCTTCTGTTTTAAACTTGACCACCTCTCCACGTGATGGGGTGTCTTCTTCACTCTCCGATGTTCCTGCTGTGCTTTATTTTATTTCAAACATCTGGCTCCACTTTAACAGGTCAGTAACTGTCTCAGGTTCATTTTAAAATACCTGGTTGCCAATGTTATGCTTGTAACTTCAAAACTTTAAATCAGTTCAAAGAAAAAGTGGGGAATCTGATATACCTGTGTAACTTCAAGTTTACTTTAAGCAAAGTGCACATGTGTCACATGGTAGTGTGATGTCCTTTGCAGTTAACATAGCTTTACATATAACCCGTAATTAATTATTTCAACAAACAAGGATACATAATCAACAACATATTTACGAAATTACTTATGTAATGGCCTCTCTGTAATGTTAACTGCTGAGTTAATGGTTTCTCTGTAGCTGCGATGTTTGGGTTATGACTAGAGATAACGGGACTTTAGTATTCAGGGCTATCCAATGGGAGGAATGTTATTCTTTCTTGTGTATCTGGGAACCGGAGTTTTCCACGGGTTTTCGGTCGAGGAGAGCGAAGAGGAAGGATGTGTGTGGAGAGCGCTGGTAGACTAACAGACGGCATATACTGGAATTCGAAGGTCCGAGGGTCAGTGATGTTTCAGCTGAGGTTATTCGTGGAGGAATACCTGCTGCGTGAGCTCCAACGTATTTTGAGACTTTAACTGTGGGCCCTTTTTATTTTTGTTCGTTTATTTTCCTACTAACCCTATATTCGAATTAAGATTCATAGAGTTTATAATTTGATTGTATATGGTGTACTGTCTGATAATTTGCATTGTGGGTTTGTGACGGGAATACATTACATAGCATCCACCCAAACCTGAATACCCTGTTTGGCGGGACCGAAAGCTGATTCCCCTGGACAAACATGAGCGGCAAACCTGGTGGGTTACACTTAAAATAGCTGAAATATTAACTACACAACAATTAGACCTTCATGAGTCCTGCACAGGTGTCTGATTGTGGTTTGGTATTTGTAAAATACTGGGAAGAGGGTGTTAAGTAAGCCTGTGGTCACCTGACAGAGACAAGCAGCAAAGAGAAATAAATGGGCATTAGGTACAAAAGTTAAGTTAAAAAAAAATAAAGGGGACTTACCTCTAAGAAAATCCAGGTGACTAAATCCATGATTGGTAAGTCGCATAAGTTCATGTGATAGGCATATATTCCCATCCTATTAGAAACAGATTTAGGAAATGGCTCAGAACTTGTTCGTCCATCCCTTTGCTATTTCAATTAAGAAACTTCACCACTTGTAAGTAACCTGAGAGGACCCTGAATCAGCCATACCAATAACTGCTATATGTTGCTGAGCCTAAATGATGGCACCTGGACCAATGTAATCCAATAGGTTCAATGTTGGTTCCTGGAAATATTAGATTAAATGGACCTTTCTCCCTCCCCCTTGTTCCTACATCACAGTGTTTCTTGTTTATCATCACCCTTCTAATCACTTCAATTGAAATTGCCTTTGACTAACCTTGTTTGAGTTAAACATATTAATGTAAGTAAACCATCCAGCTTTTGACCTTATTTAATAATTAAGACAGAATGTAGCTGATGTGTCTCAGTATTATTTACTTGATTTTTTAAGACACTTACTTCATTTAAATTTGCCCATCTTAGTTGTCAAAATTACATTTCAACCCATCAAGTACAATCTTTTGGTACAAATTCTAAGTTTCTGGTACTTGTTTTGAGGAAAAGTCCTAATTGTTTTCCGTTTTAAATGACCTTTAAAATTATGCCTCTTGTAATTCCCTCACTAGAAGAGGTATTGTCTCTAGCTAAATGATTCTGTGATTTAGCTTAATGATTATATGTTCCTCATGATTAAATTTAATCAAAGTTAATAATTATTTTCTTACCATCATTTTACTTAAGTGCTCCTTAAGTGTGGAGAGAGCCGGATGTTCACAGTGGCATCCAATGTGTCTTGAGCCTTATTTCTGCTAAATCACATGGCATGCTGTCCCAGACAGGTCATTGCAACAAATGCTGGCAACATGCTACTACTTGTACTTATGTTGAGTTTGATTGGAACAGCCAGAATGGGAATTGAATGGTATTATTCAAATAAGAGATGAGCAGAGTCTTGGGATATGCTTGTGACTGAAACGGGTATTCCTATAAACCAGACACCCAGAAGGCATTTGATCTCCAAAGTGTAGACTACGGTGGAAACAAAAACTGGATGAAATTAATATAAATAATGTTTGCTTCACCTGTAAAGTATGTGTTGTGTAGTTAATATTTCAGTAATATTTGAGTAATTTTGTAAATATATTGTTGGATTAAGCATTCTTTGTTGTTCATATAATTCAGAGTAGTTATATGAAAAAATAAGTGAATTGCATACATCATCACACAACCACAGTGAAATCAAATGCAAGGGTAAACTCACAATTTGGACTCCTGTGTCTTCCTTTGAATTAGTTAAGTGTTTGGAAGTTACAAACCATAACAGTGGCGATGGAGTAATTTTAAAACAAACCGGAGACAACTACCAATCTGTTGAAGCACAGCGAGATGCTCAAACTAAAAATAAGAGTAGAGGGGAATGGAGGGTAAAGAAACACAGCCTCGCACATGTCGAGGCAGGTGAGTTAAAAAAAAAGCAGTGTAACACATGTTCTTTGGAAACAAAGACACGATCAAGTATATATAAAAAAATCAGAAAATGGAATAATTCATGAGTTTATAAAGAGTGAGTATCGGATGATATTCATTAAAAAAAAAAGCAGAAATGGATGGCTACATCAGACATATTGATGTGTTTGATTTCACAAAAGGGTGGCTAGAGTACGCACACTGATCTAATTGAACTGTATTTTGAAGCAAATGAAATAACCAATGAGAAATGAATGCCAATTTTATTTGCACGTTTGAGCTTGCATGTGGTACAAACAAAAGAACCAGCATCGTGCGGGCATGATTGGCTGAGGCAACTACAATTTGTTTGGGGATTCATCTGCCATTTGCATGCCACATCCCCTGCAATGAAGCCAACTGAAAGTGAATTAAGAAAGGTACTGGATAATAGCAAAACTGTCTCCATGCTGAACACCATGAACCATGGCCCAACAGAGGGCCAACGGGTGTTGGTGCCAACTTCTGTACCTCTGGTTGGAAAACATATTGGATCAAGGAAGGATCATGCTGCTCAGAGGAATCATGAAAGTGACAAAAACAGAGATCCGACTACAGCAATTTTTGTAGGCAACATTTCTGAAAAAATTTCTGATATGTTATTCAGGCAGTTACTTGCAAAACTGTGGCTTGGTTTTAAGGAGTTCGAGGAGTCTCAGGAAAGTTGCAAACATGTGGCTTTTGTAATTAAAAATCTAAAGTTACTGTATGAATTTCAAATGGAAAAGAAAAAGCTGCTTTGTAACAGTAGATGCAAAGACCAGAGTTCAGCTGAATAAATGGAAGGCCAAAAAGAAAGAAGTCAATGGAGATACAAAAACAGGGGATTCATCAGATGATGTTGTGTTTGAGGAAACAAGAGGACATATCAGATCGTAAAGGAAACAATAGGATTAATAAGAGAATATTCTAGTGAATCAAATGGATTTTTCCAAGATCATGATGAACAAACTAGAAAAAGAAAAAGGAAAAAGAAAGGTGTCCAAATCTATCAGAACTATTCCTGCAGTCTCAGAGTCATCTCCTACAACCACAAGAGAGCAGGCCCAGAACCTGGGATTGTTTCACAGCCACAATTCTCACCTGCCAAACAAGGAGATTCCCCTGGTCAGGAAAGACGTTATCCCACAAGAGTGAGAAGTCCTCCGCAGCAATTAAATCTTTGGACTGAATGGAACAATTTCAAGATTTACTATGCTGTATATAGTAGTTGCGTTATATAGTGTACTGTGCATATAGTTGAAATGCATTCGTTGTTGAGTTGGAACTTATAGCTAAACAGGGAGGAATATTTCAGTAATATTTGAGTAATCTTGTCAGTATATTGTTTGATTAAGCATTCGTAGTTTATATAATTCATTATGGTTACATGTAAAAATATGTGAACTGCATACATCATGACACTACCACGTGAGATACGCACGCCTCACTTAAAGTAAACACAAAGTTAGACTCACATTTCAGACTCCTGCGTCTTCCTTTGAATTAGCTTTCATGTTTTGAAGTTATAAAACATAACGTGAGTGAAACTCAGCAGGACGGAAGTGGAGAAAGTAAAAGGTTTGGATCTCTTGAGTTGCACATGAAAATGGTTGGGAATGTTTGTCGTGACCTGGGTGTAAACCAGAGTATGGTGAACAGAATAGTTCCTTTGAAATGGTGAAGGGGAAATATGAAGATGTCAGAGATGGCAAAGAATGACCTATTGTTTATGGAGGCTCATGTTGGTGGGGGGGGGAACAGCCGAAAATTCTTATAATTTTGAGAAGAATGGGGAAGGTAGAGACAGAAGAGAGAGAGAGATGCAAAAGACTTAATTAAAGAGAAAGAAGGAGTTGTACAAAGCTTTACTATGAAAGGTTGTGTCATCATGCAATATGATTGCGGTGTCTAAACCGTTTGTGCAAGAAGTGAGATGGGAGAACATTTGGGCAAGATATCTTTGATTTGCAGTGCATTTACAGCTGGAGAAAGGAAGGTCAAGGAATTAGCTTTATTTTAGGCCGAGTCCCATAAAAATCCAGCCCTATTCTTGTATTCAGAACATTGCTACCCCTATTATTTTCCTTCCTGATGTTATAGCATTCATCGATTTGAAGAACTGCTAGGGCTTTGCTGCCAACCCTAGAAGCTGTATTTGAGTACAACAGCTGTCAGAGGGAGGTCAGAAGTCTGATCCTGTCAGAATTCTGTCAGGAGCTTCAGCTTTGTGAAGACACTGCTAAAGCGAGAACTGTTCTTATAACAGAGGTAGTTGTGAGGAAATCTGATAATGCATTTTAATTCATGAAGGGTTCAGACAGAGTAGATAGAAGAAAACGGTCCCCATTGGACAGCTCAGTGGTTCAGCTTGCAACACTTCTGCCTCGTAGATCCCTGCAACCCCAGTTCGATGATGGCTTCAGATGACAAATTACGACTGATGGAAGTTGCATGTGACCATGGGGGTTTTCTCCCACAGCTCAATAAAATGGTGTAAGAAAGTATTGTGAGTGGATTGAGAGGATAAAATGGAAGTATTTGGCAAAAGAATCGAAAGTAGCCTGAGGGAGAACTTCACGTAGCAAGTGGAGCCTGGAGTGCAGTGTCAGGGGTAGTTGAGGAGGTAGGGCCACTAAGGAAGTTAGCATATCTCTCTCACAAAACTAGTGACCCAGGCTCAATTCCACCGCTGTTTGTAAGGAGCTTGTATGTTCTTCCTGTGACTGCGTGGGTTTCTTTCGCGTACTCTGATTTACTCTCATATTCCAAAGATGGAAAGTATTCTTAGAGATGGTATATATAATTATCTGGATAGACAGGGTCTGATTAGGAACAGTCAACATGGATTTGTGCGTGGAAGGTCATGTTTGACAAATCTTATTGAATTTTTTGAAGAGGTTACTAGGGAAGTTGACAAGGGTAAAGTGGTGGATGTTGTCCATATGGACTTCAGTAAGGCCTTTGACAAGGTCCCACGCGGAAGGTTAGTTAGGAAGGTTCAATTGTTAGGTATTAATATTGAAGTAGTAAAATGGATTCAGCAGTGGCTGGATGGGAGATGCCAGAGAGTGGTGGTGGATAACTGTTTGTCAGATTGGAGGTTGGTGATTAGTGGTGTGCCTCAGGAATCTGTACTGGGTCCAATGTTATTTGTCATATACATGAATGATCTGGATGATGGGGTAGTAAATTGGATGAGTAAGTATGCAGATGATACTAAGATAAGTGAAGTTGTGGATAATGAAGTAGGTTTTCAAAGTTTGCAGAGAGATTTAGGCTGGTTAGAAGAGTGGGCTGAAAGATGGCAGATGGAGTTTAATGCTGATAAATGTGAGGTGTTACATTTTGGTAGGACTAATCAAAATAAGATATACATGGTAAATGGTAGGGCATTGAAGAATGCAGTAGAACAGAGGGATCTAGGAATACTGGTGCATAGTTCGCTGAACGTGGAATCTCATGTGGATAGGGTGGTGAAGAATGCTTTTGGTATGCTGGCCCTTATAAATCAGAGCATTGAGTATAGGAGTTGGGATGTAATGTTGAAATTGTACAAGGCATTGGTGAGGCCAAATTTGGAGTATTGTGTACAGTTTTGGTCACCAAATTATGGGAAAGATGTCAACAAAATTGAGAGAGTACAGAGAAGATTTACTAGAATGTTACCTGGGTTTCATCACCTAAGTTACAGAAAAAGGTTGAACAAGTTGGGTCTTTATTCTTTGGAACGTAGAAGGTTGAGGGGGGACTTGATAGAGGTATTTAAAATTATGAGGGGAATAGATAGAGTTGACGTGGATAGGCTTTTTCCATTGAGAGTGGGGGAGATTCAAACAAGAGGACATGAGTGGAGAGTTAAAGGGCAAAAGTTTAGGGGTAACATGAGGGGGAACTTCTTTACTCAGAGAGTGGTAGCTGTGTAGAACGAGCTTCCAGCAGAAGTGGTTGAGGCAGGTTTGATGTTGCCGTTGAAAGTTAAATTGGACAGCTATATGGACAGGAAAGGAATGGAGGGTTATGGGCTGAGTGCAGGTCAGTGGGACTAGGTGAGAGTAAGAGTTCAGAAGAGCCGAGATGGCCTGTTTCCGTGCTGTAATTGTTATATGGTTATATATGGTTATATGGGTTTGAGGGTTAATTAGTCACAATGGTGTAATTGGGTGGTGCAGGCTCATTGGACCAGAAGGGTCTGATACCATGCTGTATCTCCAAATAAAATCTGCAGCATTTTAAAGGCAACTGGATAAATATCTAAAAGGAACAAATTTGCTGGACTCTAGAGAGATGGTGGCCAAGTGAAAAGCTGTATTGTTCCTCTGTAGAGCCAATATGGATTTGATGGAGGGAAGGCATTTCGCCGTTCTGGGATTCCCATGATTAGTAAGTGAATCCCAGGTCTAGATTCCAAATCCATGGAAATCTACTGTGCATGAATCATCCCATTCTCAATTTACATCAGATTTATTTGTAGTTTGACTCAAAGCCAGGAGAATCAGCTGACTTGTTTTTAACTGCTCTAGGGCTAGAGTCAGAATTTTGTTATTACAATTTTCCATTATTCAGGTATTTTGTTTTGCAACTAAAAGGTGGGGTACCTGCTCAGAAAGTGCTTTACAGTGTGGCTACATGACTAAATTGAAAGAAATTCTTTGGTCCTGTAATCATACTTCAGGAATAAGACATTAGAAAACAATAGAAGAGTAATATATAAAACTAGTATAAAACTAGTTTTTCCTGTTTGTCATTTTTATTATTTGTTTTAATCTGCATTTATTAACCATCTATTATGTTTTCAAATTTTTCTATTGCAGCAAGGTATGAAATTAGGCTATGGTCTAATTTGTCTCATTTTCTTTTCCATAGAAGATCTCCAGCCACAAGTCAACCACCCCTTACAAGAATCAGTCTGACAGGTACCAAATTCTTTCTTAGAAATTACATGCAAACTCAGATGAGGGTATTTGATTCTTGGCTCTGTGTATACCATTCAAACACGACCATTGGTATGAAATCTACTCAAACCTCCCTCTTTTAGGCACAATGCTGATTTTACATAACTATTCTCTCTAGTCTAACATTGTGTTGTTTGCATTTAGCATTTTGTTCATTAGTTTGGCTGGAAAATGATATTCATTTTCTTGCCTTCCTTATACAGTTCTTGTGTAACTTCAGAGATGAAATTGTCAGGTAAACTAAGTATTATTGCTTGAGAAGAAAATTGCTCACAGTTGTAATTCAGTAAATTGATTTATTATTTTCATGTGTACTAACATACAGTGAAAAACTTGTCTTGCACACCATTCATACAGATAAATTCATTAAAACAGTACATTGAGGTGGAGCAAGGTAAAATAAAAACAGAAAGCAGAATAAAGTGTAACAGTTACAAAGAAGGTGCAGTGCTTTCCCAAAGCAGTGAGAAATGCTGGCAGTGTCCATGGAGGGGAGGCTGGTTTTAGAAACATAGAAAACCTACAGCACAAGACAGGCCCTTCGGCTCACAATTCTGTTTTAGGAATTTTAGAAATTACCTAGTGTTACCCATAGCCCTCTATTTTACTAAGCTCCATGTACCTATCCAGGAGTCTCTTGAAAACCCTATCGTATCCACCTTCACTACCGTCGCCGGCAGCCCATTCCATGCATAAAAAATTTACCCCTGACACCTCCTCTGTACCTATTTCCAAGGCCTTAAGACTGTGCCCTTTCATGTTAGCTATTTCAGCCTCTGACTATCCACACAATCAATGCCCTCATCATCTTATACACCTCTATCAGGTCACCTCTCATCCTCTGCTGCTCCAAGGAGAAATGGCCGAGTTCACTCAACTATTCTCAGAAGGCATACTCCCCAATCCAGGCAACATCCTTGTAAATCTCCTCTGCACTCTTTCTATAGATTCTGCATCCTTCTGCAGAAAGGTGATGAGAACTGAGCCCAGTACTCCAAGTGGGGCCTGACCAGGGTCCTATATAGCTGAAATCCATACACACTACATCTACAGCTCTACCTTCATCAATGTGTTTAGTCACATCCTCAAAATATTCAATCAGACTCATAAGGCATGACATGCCTTTGACAAAGCCATGCTGACTATTCCTAATCATATTATTCCTCTCCAAATGTTCATAAATCCTGCCTCTCAGGATCTTCTTCATCAACTTACCAACGACTGAGTAAGACTCACTGTTCTTTAATTTCCTGGGTTCCCTCTACTCACTTTCTTGAATAAGGGAACAACATCTGCAACCCTCCAATCCTCTAGAACCTCTCCTGTCCCCATTGATGATGCAAAGATCATCGCCAGAGGATCAGCAGTCTCCTCCCTCGCTTCCCACAGTAGCCTGGGGTCCCGGTGACTTATCCGATTTGATGCTTTACAAAAGCTCCAGCACATCCTCTTTCTTAATATCTATATGCTCAAGCATTTCAGTCCGCTTTAAGTCATCCCTACGATCACCAAGGTCCTTTTCCGCAGTGAATACTGAAGCAAAATATTCATTAAGTACCTCCGCTATCTCCTCTGGTTCCATACACACTTTTCCACTATCACACTTGATTGGTCCTATTCTCTGGTGTCTTATCCTCTTGTTCTTCACATACTTGTAGAATGCCTTGGGGTTTTCCTTAATCCTGCTCACCAAGGCCTTCCCATGGCCCCTTCTGGCTCTCCTAATTTCATTCTTAAGCTCCTTCCTGCTAGCCTTATAATTTTCTAGATCTCTATCATTACCTAGTTTTTTGAACCTTTCGTAAGCTTTTCTTTTTTTCTTGACTAGATTTTCAACAGCCTTTGTACACCTCTGTTCCTGTACCCTACCATCCTGTCCCTGTCTCTTTGGAACATACCTATGCAGAACGTCACATAAATATCCCCTGAACACCTGCACATTTCTGCCGTACATTTCCCTGAGAACATCTGTTCCTAATTTATACTTCCAAGTTTCTGCCTGATAGCTTCGTATTTCTCCTTACTCCAATTAAACACTTTACTAACTTGTCCATTCCTATCCCTCTCCAATGCTCAGGTAAAGGAGATTGAATTGTGATCACTATCTCAAAACTGCTCTCCCCCTGAGAGACCTGACACCTGACCAGGTTCATTTCCCAATACCAGATCAAGTACAGCCTCGCCTCTTGTAGGTTTATCTACATATTATGTCAGCAAACCTTCCTGAACACACCTAACAAACTCCACCCCATCTAAACCCCTTACTCTAGGAAGATGCCAATCAATATTTGGGAAATTAAAATCTCCTACCACAACCATACTGTTATTTTTACACCTTCCCAGAATCTGTCTCCCTATCTGCTCCTCGATGTCCCTGTTACTATTGGGAGGTCTATAAAAAACACCCAGTAGAGACTCAGTAGACAATCCCTCCATGACTTCCTCCTTTTCTGTAGCTGTGACACTATCTCTGATCAGCAGTGCCATGCCCCCACATCTTTTGCCTCCCCCTGTCCTTTCCTGAAACATCTAAAGCCTGGCACTCTAAGTAACCATTCCTGCCCTTGAGCCATCCAAGTCTCTGTAATGACCACAATATCATAGCTCCAAGTACTGATCCACGCTCTAAGCTCATCCACTTTGTTTATAATGCTTCTTGCATTAAAGTAGACACATCTCAAACCATCAGTCTGAGCACATCCCTTCTCTATCGCCTGCCTATTCTCCCTCTCACACTGCCTGCATGCTTTCTTTGTTTGCGACCAATCGCCCCTTCCTCCGTCTCTTCAGTTTGGTTCCCACCTCCCAACAATTTGAGTTTAAACCCTTCCCAGTAGCCTCAGCAAACCTCCCTGCCAGGACATTTGTCCCCCTTGGATTCAAGTGCATCCCGTCCTTTATACACAGGTCACACCTGCCCCAAAGGGGGTCAAGGGGTCCCAATGATCCAGAAATCTGAATTCCTTCCCCCTGCTCCAATTCCTCAGCCATGCATTTATCCTCCACCTCACTGTAATCCTATACTCACTGTCACATAGCACAGGCAGTAATCCTGAGATGACTACCTTTGAGGTCCTTCCTTCCTAACTACCTGTAGTCTGTTTTCAGGACCTCTTCCCTTTTCCTACCTATGTCATTGGTACCAATACATACCACGACCTCTAGCTGTTCACCTTCCCACTTCAAGATATCGTGGACGCGATCAGAAACATCCTGGACCCTGGCACCTGGGAGGCAAACTATCATCTGTGTTTCTTTCCTACGTCCACAGAATTGCCTGTCTGATCCCCTAACTATAGAGTCCCCTATCACTGCTGCCATCCTCTTCCTTTTCCTACCCTTCTGAGCCACAGGGCCAGACTCTGTGCCAGAGGCGTGGCCACTGTTGCTTCCCCCAGGTAGATCGTCCCCCCAACAGTTCTCAAACAGGAGTACTTATTATTAAGGGGGACAGCCACAGGGGTACTCTCTAGTATCTGACTCTTGCCCTTCCCTTTCCTGACTGTTACCCACTTATCTGTCTCATGAGTCCTGACGAAGGGTTCCAGCCTGAAACGTTGACTGATCGTTTCCACTGATGCTGCCCGACCTGCTGAGTTCCTCCAGCATGTTGTGAGTGTTGCTTTGACCCCAGCATCTGCATATTATTTTGTGTTTACGAAGGTCATCAAGCTGCAGCTCCAGTTCTCTAACACGGTCCCTAAGGAGCTGCAGCTCGACGCACCTGGCGCAGATGTGGCCATCCGGGAGGCTGGCAGACTCCTGGACATCTCAAATCTGACACCCAGTGCAGAATACCGGCCTCACATATATACTTCATATTCCTCACAAGTAGCTTACCTCGCCTCGACCCGTTATCACCAAAGCCCTCCTACTCTTGTCTCCCTCTACTGCATTGCCCGCTCTATAAAACTGTCTTCTTTTAAGTCCTTTCCACTGTTTCACTGTTGTACTGAGCTGTGTTCACCACTCTCTGCAGTTTTCTGCAGTCACAGGCAGAACAGTTGGCAAACCATGCATCCGGGCCAGGTGTTTTCTGTGGCGCATTGATAAGGACACTAGTGAGAGTGAAAGGGGACATGCCGGATTTCTTTAGCCTCGTGAGGATGTAGATGCGCTGGTGTGTCTTCTTGATCATGGTATCAACATGGTCGGACCGGGGCAGGATATTGGTGATTTCCACTCCACGAAACTTGAAGCTCCTAGCTATCTTGACCTCAGCATAATTGACACGAACAGAAATGTGTGGCCAGCCACCTCCTGAAGTCAATGACCAGCTCGTTTGTTTTGCTGCCTTTGAACGAAAGGTTGTTGATATGCCACCACGTCACCAGGCTCTCGATCTCCTTCCTGTGCTCCGAATCATCATTACTTGAGATGCAGCTCATGATGGTATTACCTGCCAACTTGTAGATGGGGTGAGAGCAGAATCTGGCCACGTAGGGGAGTTATCAGTGTATGGGGAGTAGAGGATGCTGCCTTATGTGGCATCAGTGTGAGAATAATCAGTGGTGGAGGTGTTTATTTATTTTGTTTAGAGATACAGCACAGATCCACTCCTGCCAGCCCAGCGAGCAAACCGCTCAGCAATCCACTTATTTTAACACTAAACTAATCATAGGACAATTTACAATGACCAATTAACCTACTAACTATGACTTTGGACTGGAGCACCCGGAGGAAACCAACATGGACATGGGAAGAACGCACAAACTTGCTTGCAGAGGACGCTGGAATTGAACTCCAAACTCCGATGCCCTGAGCTGTAATAGCGTCACACTAACCGCTAAGCTACTGCTGTGCCCTGCGTTGCTGCCTATCATGACTGATTACAGTCTGTTTGTCAGGAAGGCAAGGATTCAGTTGCACAGTGAGGTGTTGAGTCCCACGTCTAGGTGCTTGGAGATGAGAATGCTTGGAATTATAGTATGGAGATGGAACTGTAGACAATAAACAATAGTTTAATCTAATAGCTCAGAGAGCATAACGCCAAGGAGAAGGCATCTGACGTAGACCTGGTTTGATGGTAGGCAAGTTGCAGTGGGTCAATAGTGTCTGATTGGCTGGCGTTAATATGTGCCATGGCCAGCCTCTGGAAGCAACTTTCATGATGGTGGATGTCAGAGCCACTGGGCAGTAATCGTTAATGCATATTACCATGTTTTCCTTCAGTATTGGAATGATAATAGGGTTCTTAAAGCAGGTGGGACCCTCATATTGAAGCAGGGAGAGGTTAAGCATGTCTGGAAATACCCCCACCGTCTGATCTGACCTTGGACTGTGACAATCCATCATACCTATATACCTCTTGGTCATGCTTCAGCCTGCTATGCTGCAGAGAAGATAGTCCCAGTATATCCTGTCACTCCTTATAACTCAAGCCATCTAGTTGGTAACATTGTCATGAATCTATTTTGCATTCTTTCGAGCTTAATCACATCATTTCTATAGTATGGCAACCAGGACCGCACACAATGCTTCAGATGCAATCTCACCAATATCTTGTACATATGTAACATGATTTTGTAAGTCTTATACTCAGTGCCCTATATGTATCATATAACTTCTTCACCACCTTGTCTACCTGTGACACCACTTTCATGAAACTATATGCTTCTACCCACAAGTGTCTCTGTTCGACAACATTCACCAGAGTCTGACTTTCACTTTGTAAGTCTGCTCTGATTTAACTTCCCTGCGGCACACCACTGTTCACCGTCCTCCAGTCTTACAAATAACCCTCCATTATCCCTCTCTGATTCCTTCCCCGAAGCCAGTTTTGTACCCAATTGGCTAGCTCACCTTGGAGCCCATGCGATCGAATCTTCCTGGCCAGCCTGCCATGCAGAACCCTGTCAAAGGCCTTGTTAAAGCCCATACAAACAACATCTACTACCTAGCTGTCATCTATCCATGGTCATCTCTTCAAAATAAAAGTCTTTCAAACTCAGGAGATGAACAATCGATGAACTATAATATGCTGGTGGTGTAGTGGAATTTGCATGGGACTTCAAGGCAAGTGGCTCCAGGTTCAAATCCAGCTGGCTCCTTGGGTGCTTTCCACCCATGCTGGTTTGAGCGTCGAGCTAGCAACTTGGCCTCAAAGGAAAGAGACAAATACTGAAGAAGCAGCAAGGTTGCTACCCAAAGCACCACAAGGCGCAGCAAGGAACAGCAAACTGTACTTAATAAAGTGGCCACTGAGTGTATCCATGTAGTTTTCTGTTGCTGTAGCCCATTCACTTCAATGTTCAACATGTTATGCTTTCAAAGATGTTCTTCTGCACACCACTGTTGTAATACATGGTTTTTTTGAGTTATTGTCAATTTGTCAGTTTGAACAGGTCTGGGCATTCTCCCCTGACCTCTCTCATTAGCGAGATGTTTTCACCCACAGGGTTGGCGTTCATTAGATGTGTTTTGTTTTTCATACCGTTCTCTGTAAACTCTAGGGAATGTTGTGCCTGAAAGTCGCAGGAGATAAGCAGTTTCAGAGATATTCAAATCACCCTATGTGGCACCACCATTCATCCAATAGTCGAAGTCACTTCGGTCACACTTCTTCCCCATTCTGATATTTGGTCTGAACAGCAACTGAACCTCTTGACTATTCCTGCTTGCTTTTATGCATTGAGTTGCTGCCGCATGATTGGCTGATTAGATATGTGCATTAACACAGTGTCTTTAAGTCGACATTTACTTTCCAATCATGCTTCCTTCAGTTGATACTCAACTATCAGCATAGCCGCCAAGTGTCTTCTTTAAAAACTTCCCCCAAAGTGCTTCTATATT
The DNA here is from genome assembly GCF_030028105.1 of Mobula birostris. Taxonomy (NCBI): domain Eukaryota; kingdom Metazoa; phylum Chordata; class Chondrichthyes; order Myliobatiformes; family Myliobatidae; genus Mobula; species Mobula birostris. The sequence continues at coordinate 60,506,094 of NC_092381.1, read as the reverse complement.
ATTTTTTTCTGTACTCCTTGTGATAATCAGTTCCACATCCTAATCATACATGTATAAAATTTCACTAAGGAATTCTGTAAGATGATTACAGATACCAATGCAAAACAAAATTCGTATCTAAGTTCAAAACTTCAAAGTACATTTATTATCAAAATATGTAAAAAAAAATTATACAACCTTGAGAATTGTCTGCTTACAGGCAATCACAAAGCAAGAAACCCAAAAGATGTATTTTTGTAACATAGCAATATGTTATACTGCTGCCACAAATCAGTAACAATTAAAAAAAAAGACCGACAGCCAGTGTGCAGGAAAAAAACACAAATCATGCAAATAATAAAAGTAAGCAACGGCATGCAGAACCAGACTGGGTTCATAGACCCGGAGCTCGGAGCCAGAGTAGGCCCATGGCCTTGGTCTCAGCTCATCACACAGCAGGGCACATCGTCGCGAAGATCGCAGACATGAAGCACGCGGCAGCCAGAGCAGCTTCACGGCCTCAGCGCCGTGGAGACAGGAACAAGTGTCACGGAATTATTAAGTGCATAAGCAGTACTAAATTACTTTCAAGAATTTATGGTAAAATCTGAGTTCAGGGAATGATTTTAGTGCGATTGATATTATCATTTGTTTTAACAGGCATTTCAAGTGGTATTTTTTTCTTTGAGTAATTATTTATATCAACTCCAAGAAATATTAGCAGTCATTTGTAAATTCAGGAACAATTGCTCCTGGTTTTAGAGACGTTGATCTATGTAATTGCTGACTTTCAAGTGCATTTATATAGAACCATAGAGTCATAGATCACTATAGCACAGAAACAGGCCCTTTGGCACATCTTGACTGTGCTGAACTATCAATCTGTTTAGTTCCATTGACTTGCACCTGGGAGTTGCTAATGTATGTGGACCATGGCCCATGCAGTATTATTGTCTGTGGAAAAAACAGAAAAGGAGTACCATAAATGTTGTTCTATTTTCAGAATCAGAATCAGGTTTATTGTCACTGATATTAGTCATGAAGTGCACTGATTTCTGGCAGCAGTATAACATATGGCTATGTTACAAAAAATAAACGAATAATAGTGCAAAAGAGGAATAGTGAGGTAGTGTTCATGGGTTCAAGAACCATCAGAAGTCTGCTGGCAGAGGGGAAGAAGCTAAGACTTTGAAAGAGGGCCTTTAGGTTCCTGTACCTTCTCCCTGATGGCAGTAATGAGAAGAGAGCACGTCCCAGATGGTGAGGGTCCTTAATGATGGATGCTGACTTCATGAGGCATCCATCAATGGTGGAGAGGCCTATGCTTGTGAGCACCTCACTAAAATAAAATGAAGTAGATATATCATTCTCCAGACTCCCATGTTTTTTTAATAGCTCATGTTGTTACAAAATATAATATGGTGACGAATGTTATAAAGTGAGCCAGAGATGCCAACTTAGTTGTTGACGCCATTTTACCTGTTGAAGCACAGTGAGACATCTGAATTTTTTTAAAAAACACAGTACGTTTTCTCCACGAAGGGAGAAGAGTGGTTGAGTTTTTTAAAATAGCCTGATTATGATTCTGATATTTTTGGTTGAAAATCTGCAGAGTCATAGAACACTACAGCACAGAAACAGGCCCTTTGGCCCATCTAGTCCTTGCTGGGCTATTATTCTGCCTAGTCCTATTGACCTCCACCCAGACCATAGCTCTCCAGTCCCTCCCGTCTATATATTGATCCAAATTTCTCTTAAATTTGAAATTGAACCCACATCCACCACTTCCACTGGCAACTCATTCCTAACTCACACCAAATGCGGAGTGAAAAACATTCCCCTCGTATCCCCCGTAAAAGTTTCACCTTTCACTCTTAACCCTAGTCTTATCCAACCTCAGTGGAAAAATTCTGTTTGCATTTATCCGATCTGTACCGCTCATAATTTTATTTACCTCTGTCAAATCTCCCCTCATTCTTCTAGCTGTAGTGAATAAAGTCTTAATCTATTCAACCTTTCCCTACAACTCATGTCCTCAAGTCCTGTGGACATCCATGTAAATTTTCCCTGGACTCATTCACTCTTATTGACACCTTTCCTGTAGGTAGGTAACCAGAACTGCACAACAATACTCCAAATTAGGCCTCACCAACATCTTAATCAACTTCAACATAACATCGTAATTCCTGTTCTCATACTTAGTGATGAAGGCCAATGTACCAAAAGCTCTCTTTATGAGACTATCTATCTGTGACACCACTTTCAAGGAATTATAGATGTTGAATTCAAGCATGTTGATGTTTTGAGTCAAAACTCTGCTTCAGGACTGCAGCACAAGGATGACGAGACTAAGCCAAGTTGATAAATCTAACTTTATACAAACTCTTAACAATTTAAAACTTTAAAAACTTGTAAATTGATTGGATACAAACATTAATAATTGAATAAATAGAATACGTTTAAATAAACGTTGTACCATCTGGACAGATTACGTAATCCAGTCTCAGGTAAGTATGACTCCAGTAAATGTTGGCAATTCACCGATCTTCAGCTCAGAGTTGGTTAACTGGAGTCTGAGGTACAGTATCAGGCAGAGGGGGAATTACCTGGTCATCAGCATGCAACATGTTTAGGTAATATGGCTGTTGGGGCTGAGTGGCTGCCTGCAGGTTGTGTGATGCTTGCAACAATGAGAAGGTTAAAAACTGCATGAATTGTATGGTTGAGCACCAAGCGATAGAGATTTGTGGTACACGATGATGCAGTGCAAGTGGATGATACTAATAACACAGCTGGTAGGAGATACTATTTGAAGATAAATTCACTGTGACAATTTGTATGAAGTTGTTAGATTGTTTCTGCACTGTATCCATCTTCTTTTGGTGAACTGTCAAAGTGGGCATGCTCTATTGTATTTTCACATTGCCTCCCCAACCCCAACCTGTACTGCAAGGCATCTCCTCCCCACCAATCCTTGCCCCGTGTGAATTAGAGAAACAGGATCTCTCACTGCTCACCTCCTAATGCACTATCAGAAAATATTAGTGCAGCCATTGTGTTTGTTCAGCCACTGATCAAGGCTTTGATCAATTTTCAAATGGTTCCTATGACTTCTTTCATTAAAAAGGTACAATCTGTTTTTAAGTTTCATTGGCACAAAGGATAAACGGATTTTTTAAAGCTGTAGGCAGTCAAGCTGAAGTGACAGCTCCTTGAGCAGTCATGGAAAGCATCAAGCAACCCATCTGATATTATCTTGTCCTGTCCATATTGTAATACATTTGTTAATAATGTGCCAGAAATACCATGTCTATTTCTGAGTAGTTGCCATTTGTCAAAACTTGTGCAACCAGTTTTAACATACATGACTGTTTTATTTTGTAGTTTTAGTCACCTATTCTTGGATTGCAGGATGGTGCTTGTAGAGTTATTGACATTCTGGAATCTTGTAAGTGTGGCAAAGTGTGGGCAACATAAATAACTTAGAGCTGAAAAAGTGGTGAAATAGACCCTAATACAAATTAAAAATTGTAAAATTAATATTTCACAGGTAAATAGTGCTTTATATAATCTGAATTTGGTTTTCCTTGTCTGCTGATAAAACCTAAAACCTTTGTTTGTGGATCCAAAGCAAAGATAATCATCTCTACCATTGATTTAATTAGTTTGAGCTCACATACATTCATGCTAAGGAGGAATTGATTTATGCTCTTCCTCTTAACAACGTCAGAAAAAAATCATTTCATAACCAGCTTTAATTGCCATTTATTTTCAATCTTATTATGGCATAATCAATTTTAACTTTACAAGTGCTTCTAAGGGGATTCTAATATCTACTTTGATTAAAGCAGTTTTCAAAATGCTGTATTTTGATTGGCTGCAACTGTTGTTATGGCCACTTTTGTAGCCAATGGAAACCTTAAAGCCGAGAAATGCTGCTGAACAAATACGTCCATTGGCACCCAGAGCCATTAATACCTGGATAAGTAACCTTGCCGATAAAGTGTAGAGGGATAGTTTCTTAAATATCAGTTATGGTATTGAGCATTTTTGATATTTCACTTGTGTGTGAACCATTGTTAATCTTGTGTACAGTATCTATCTTCCAGAAGCATTTGTTCAAAGTGAGTCACTGTTACAATTTCCTGTTACAATAATTGTCACGGCTGAGGTGTTCATCATTCCTGTCAGCTGTTGTTGATGATCCTTGATTTAAGGCTCCATCAGAGCAACTTTACGTAATCAAAGCAGGAAAATGTAGCTCAGTGATTTTGTTCCTGTTTCCTGGCTATAGACACACTTGGGTGCACTTTCCTGTATCCTGTTCTGCTGGCAAAACATAAAAAGCTAGTTTTGAAAAATAACTCCTTTTGAAGAATTTCAGATGACCATTTTTCCATCTGGAAATTACAAAACAAAACCTTACTTTATGATATGTCTAAGGATTACAAAAGTCAAGTAATTCTTGCAATAAACTGATTAATCTAATTACAGCTAGCAATGTATTTCCAGCAAAAAAGTCAAATGATTGATATAACATGGGCTCCTTTATATTAGGAAAAGAGGAAAATAACATTTCCGTTAACTTCCAGTGTTTTGTCCTCTGTGTCTACCGGTCTGATTCAATGTTCGCAGACTTTTCCTGTTTGTCAATTTTTGTGAAGCTAGAGGAGAAGAAAGAGTTGGCTGCAATATTGATTTGATTAGACAATTACAATTACATTATTAAAGAGCAGAGTGAATTAAATAATTAAGTTGAATTTAAAACATTTAAAGCATTGTGGTTTAATATTTAAGACAAAGGTTGCAAATATCATTATCTATGATGATTTGAGGACTACTGTGTCAATGCAGAACATGGCCTGCGTTAAGGAGATAAAAATCATTTCTCATGAATTAGCACAATTCCTGTACTTCATCTTCAATAATTTGTTAAAGAAATAAGATTCTGGCTAACATTGAGAAAGAAGCAGTCTTCCATAAAACCACAAAATTATCTGCTTTTGGCACTTAGAGAACCTTGCATGTTGATTTCTTATAGTGGTACTTCTCAAAGAATTCTTATCAAAGTTGGGTATTTCACAGGTATGATTATGAAGCCAATTTTAAAATTGCAACCGAAATAATGAAAATCAAGCTTATTGTTGCTCGAGTGGGTTTCTTGAAAGTAAATATGACTGTTGGTGCATTTCAAATCTTAATCAATCCCATGCTCTGATACTTATATTTATCAATAAGCTGTTGCTCTGTTGGAAAAGTTAAATATTGCTTGGCATGTGACATTGAAATGGCATATGAGCTTATTAATTGCACAAAATAACTGTGTTCTTTAGATTGCCTGTAGTAAATGCAAAGTACTTGTATCCAGCTGCTTTGGACATCATGATATAATTTCTGAATGAAACAGCTCTCTGAGACTACATTTCACTTTGAAATTTTGAACACCCATGTGCTAGATAACAACACTAATACTAAAGCAAAATACTGCAAATGCAAGAAGTGTAAATGAAAATGGAAAGCCAGGCAGCATCTCTGGGGAGAGAAACAGGGTTAATATTTCAGGTGAATCATCTCTCGTCACAACTGAGGAAGAATTTGAGTATTGACAGTCTCTGATCGAAGTCCACACTCAAAAATCTCTAGTGCTTCTTGATTTTGGCTGAACCTTCAGTCATTTTGAATTTTTTGGTGCATTCAGTTGCCAAATGGTTGATAGCCTTTTAGTTATCAAGGGTGGTGTATCCTTTCAAATCATTCGGTGATAAAATCCATTAATATTGCTGAATGCCTTTTTTATTATAACCAATAAATATGAAAGTACTTACTTGTCGCAAAGTTTAGAGGGTAAATCTCCATGGCTCCCAAGTCAATGTGGAGTTAGCTGATTTTATTGGTGGCATACAATCCTGATTTTTATTGGTCTGCTACAATCATAAGAGGGAAACAACTGGTATTATTGAATGAGTTTGCATGCCTGTGTACACATCGGTGTATTCAAGTGTACGCATGAACAAGTACCCTTTGTTACCCGCTGACTAAATTAACCACCTGCCTAGCCTACGTTCCTGACACTCAGATCCAATTACACTCTGGATCGCAAATCTTTCTATTCATCCCAATTCTAAGAAATAATTTTGCTGTCACTGTAATTGTGGCCTATTCCGGCAATTGTGAAAGATTAAGTCACCTGGGACTGAACTCACTGGAATTCAGAAGGATGAGAGGATATCTTATAGAAATATATAAAATTATGAAAGGGATAGATAAGACAGAGGCAGGAAAGTTGTTTCCACTGGGAGCTGGGACTAGAACTAGGGGACATAGCCTCAGGATTTGGGGGAGTAGATATAAGAAGGAGATGAGGAGGAACTGCTTTTCACAGAGAGTGGGTATTCAGTGGAATTTTCTGCCCAGTGAAGCAGTGGATGCTTCCTCAATAAATATGTTTAAGAAAAGGTTTGATAGATTTTTGCATGGTAGGGAAATTAAGGGTTATGGGGAAAAGGCAGGTAGGTGGATATGAGTCCATGGGTAGATCAGCCGTGATCTTATTGAACGGCGGAGCAGGCTCAATGGGCCAGCTGGCCTACTCCTGCTCCTATTTCTTATGTTCTTGTTTTCTTATTGATAGTCGTAGCCAACTCAGCAAATAAGTTCTTAAGCACCCTGCTGTATTTTTATTCATGGAGTTGACCTGAACCCACACTACAATTTATCTACATTGGAAGAAACATTCAACAATATTATAATAGGCCATTCATATGGTCATGATCTGATGTGACTGATGTCCCAGCTTCCTTCAAGAAGCGATGCCAATATCTTTAATTATCCACTAAAGAACATTTGACTTGATAGATATGGGTGTAATGCTTCCAGTCAGCAGACAGAAGGCATATTCTGTTTTTCCCTCTATATGTATTTCTTTCTGAATAAGTTAAAATGGGAATTTGCTTTTGAAGTTAATTTGTGTCTGTAAAAGTACAGGAAGAGTAACAAATATCTCACATTAGTATTCCAGAAAGGCTCAATAAAAGTGCCTACAGGGAAGAAAACAAAATAACTAAACCTGAGAAATAGAGAAAATGCGTTTATTTTTATATTGTGGTATGATTTTGAAAGCCTATCTTTATTTGTAACATTAATATTAAAATAAGGGTGTACAAAGCCATTAGTTCATTAGATTATCACACTAAAGGATAGATTCCAAAATGGATATCAAAATATATACTCCACAGTACTTCCTTCTAATTACAAATGTGAATATCCATTTCAAATGTGTATGCTCCATTTTAGTGCAATAAATAACAGAAGTGCAGTAAATCACTCAATATAAGGTCTAACAAGCTACAGACATCTACAGGTCAAGATGAAATGTTTGCTTACTTGAGATAGCTACTTCATACCCCTCCTCCATCATCCCATGTGTTTGGGGTGCAAACCTAATGTATGGTCAGCGAGTTGGGATTTTGTTTCTTTCTTATGCAGTTACTGTGATGCCACCTAGAAACTGAGAGACTAGATAAGGTAAATTCAGATTCTTACAGGTACCTGGGCTCCTACAACAACAATGACCCTTAGGTGAATAACAGAAGCTTGCTGATCATAACTGAATTTAGTGTAAGTCACTAAATTCAAAACAGGCACAATAGTTCATCTTGTGTTGTTTACAGTAATCAGATTTTCCAAGCCACTGTAAGAAGGAAGTGATGACAACTAGGAGTTGTGAGCATTGGTATCTTAACCTTTGGATCTTTGATGTCTATATCATTGAGTGTGGGTTTGCTATCAGTCAAGTTATCTTGAACAGTTGATGACAGCATAATTTCAAATAATGAAGTTAAATTGGCAGCTAATTTCACCTATAATTGTCAGAGTAAGGCTCATAGATGCAAAATTTTTGCCAGCAGCTACAGGACATACACTTAGTCGAAATATTGATCAAACCTAGCTAGATGAATTGATTTAGTGGTTAGTTCTATCAACTTTAGATTTGAGATGGGTACTGCCTGGCAATTAGAAAAATGGGTTGATTTTCTCATCAGTCTAATATCTTTGGATTTCCAGAAATGTGTCAAATATTTTGCATCATATTCAAGCCAGTAAGTAGGAGCCATTATTCCTTCTGATAACCTTGTGGACTGTGTGTGAGTAGCTGAAGACAAAGTAAATTAAAACCTTAATTATGAGGAGTTTGCTTACATGCATGCTTGTCAAATTCAGAATGATATCATGACTATTATTAGTTAGAAATGGAGACATTTTAACAATACTCTCCTCAAGATCTGGAGTTTGAAATCTATTTCAGACAGATATGAAGTAAATTTCAATTACCTTGTGGCAGAAAGGACCTGCGTGAAATGATTGTGAAGTTTCTCACCTTATTACTTAATAGCTGTGAGTATATAGCAAAAAGATACATTATAAACATGAGGAAGTCTGCAGAAGCTGGAAATCCAAAGCAACACACACAAAATGCTGGAGGAACTCAGCAGGTCAGGAAGCAACTATGAAAATGAATAAACAGTTGACATTTTGGAGTTACGTTAACCCAGCAGAATCAAAATCAAGTTTATTATCACTATCATATCTTGTGAATTTTATGTTTTGCTGCAGCAGTACAGTGCAAGACATACAAATTACTTGAAGTTACAAAAATAAATAGGACAAAAAGGGAATAACAAGATAGTGTCCATCGGTTCAGAAAGCTGGTGGCAGAGGGGAAGAAGCTATTGATTAAGTGTTGAGTGTGGGTCTTCAGGCTTAATGACCGATGCTTGGTTCTCGAGACACTGCCTCCGAAAGATGTCCTCAGTGGTGGGGAGGGTGTGCCCATGATGGAATTGGCTGAGCCCACAGTCCTCTGGAGCCTCATTTCATCTGCACATTGGAACCTCCAGAAGAGGTGATGATACAGTCAGTATTCTCTCCCACAGTACGTTGGTAAAGTTTTCAAGAATCTTTGGTGATTTACCAAATCTTTTGAGGGAAGCACGAGAGTGTTTGGAGGAGAAAGTAAGAAAGACTAAAAAGCAAGCTAATGCTCTATAATATAATAATGTAAGTCCATTGCAAGTTGTAAATTATTGCCTACTTTGCAAGTTCACCATATTATTTCAGTAAAGTACATTGAGACAAGTGGATCCAAGGAAAGCATCTGGTCTGGACAGAGTACCTGGCCGAGTACTGAAGACCTGTGCTGACCAACTGTCTGGTGTGTTCGTGGATATCTTCAACCTCTCGCCCCAGCAGTGTGTGGTACCCATCTGCTTCAAGCAGGCTTCAGTCATACTGGTGCCCAAGAAGAGCATGGTGATCTGCTCAGTGACTCTGGCCCAGTGGCACTTACATACACAGTGATAATGCGTTTTGAGAGGCTGGTGTTGAAACATATCAGCTCCTGTTTGAGTGGCGACTTGGATCCACTCCAGTTTGCCTACAAAGCAACAGCTCCTCAGTAGATAATATTTCATTGGCTCTTCACAGAGCTCTGGAACATCTGGACAACAAGGATGCATACATCAGGGTGCTCTTTATCGATTATAGCTCAGCATTTAATACCATCATCCCCTCAAATCTTTTCGGTAAGCTCCAAGACCTGAGCCTCAATATCCCCTTGTGCAATTGGATCCTGGATTTCCTCACTTGCAGACCCCAGTCAGTTTAGATTTGTAAAGAACATCTCCTCCACAATCTCCATCCGCACAGGAGCACCACAGGGCTATGTGCTTAGCCCCCTGCTGTGTGGTTAAGTACACTTATGCCTGTGTGGCCAAGTACAGCTCCAACACCTTATACAAGTTTGCTGATGGCACCACTGTTGTGGGCTGTATCAAAGGTGGTGATGAATCAGGATACAGGAGGGAGACTGAAAATTTGGCTGAATGGTGTAATAACAATAAACTCTCACTCAGTGTCAAAAAGACCAGGGAACTGATTGTAGAATTTAGGAGAGGGAAACCAGAGGTTCATCAGCCAGTAATCATCAGGGAATCAAAGGTTCAAAGGTCCAATTTAGTGTCAGAGAAATGTATACAATATACATACTGAAATGCTTTTTCTTCGCAAACATCCACAGAAACAGAGGAGTGCCCGAAAGAATGAACGACAGTTAAACGTAAGAATCCCAAAGTCCACCCCCCCAGCTCTCCTCCCTCCCGTGCATGTAGCAGCAAGCAACGATACCCCCTTGCCCCACCAGCAAAAAGAAAACATCAGCGCCCACCACCGAGCACTCAAGTGTGAACAAAGCAGTAGCAAAGACACAGACTTGCAGTTACCCCAAAGGCTTCGCGTTTCACCCGGCATTCGACATACCGCAGGTTCTCTCTCTCCCTAATAAGGGAGAAGGAGGTGTCTTCATTTATCCCAGCAAGTGGGGAGACATAACAAACAACTCTCTGGTTTACGATGTTAAAAGTCGGTTACGTCGTTTTTTCCGAGCTCTGTTCCCAAAGATCTCAAAGATCTTGGGCCTTTGGGCCCACAGCAGTAGGTTTTCCAACTCTCCCGACACCACTTGGGTCTCTTGCCATGACACTGACCCTCGATCCACCCACCTCCAGAGCCCTGAGATCTTAGGCTTCCAAATCCAAGCTGGACTCTCAGGCCATACCCTTGGCATGCTGAACAATGGCCAGTCCTGAAACCCTGAGAACAGGTCCTATTCCCACAAAGAACCGAAGTCAGTGTGTAACTCCAGGTCAGAGTCTTCAAAAGAACCTGAAAGGGAAAAATAAAGATATTAAAGATGGAGATAGAGCTGTTTCCAAAGGTGCAAGCAAAGTAGTTGCCGTTCAGCGCCATCTTGACTTCGCTCCGCTTCTCCACCTCAGAGGTAGAAAGGGTCAGTAATTTTAAATTCCTGGGTGTCACCAGCTCAGAGAACCTGTCCTGGACACATCATATGAGTCTTACTTCAGTGGTTGGTAGGTTGATGGAGAAGATCCTGAGAGGCAGGATTTATGAACATTTGGAGAGGCATAATATGATTAGGAATGGTCAGTGTGGCTTTGTCAAAGGCAGGTCGTGCCTTACGAGCCTGATTGAATTTTTTCAGGATGTGACTAAACACATTAATGAAGGTAGAACCGTAGATGTAGTGTATATGGATTTTAGCAATGCATTTGATAAGGTTCCCCATGCAAGGCTTATTGAGAAAGTAAGGAGACATGAGATCCAAGGGGACATTGCTTTGTGGATCCAGAACTGGCTTGCCCACAGAAGGCAGAGAATAGTTGTAGACAGGTCATATTCTGCATGGAGGCCAGTGACCAGTGGTGTGCCTCAGGGATCTGTTCTGGGTCCCCTTCTCTTTGTGTTTTATAAATGACTTGGATGAGGAATTGGAAGGATGGGTTAGTAAATTTGCTGATGGCACAAAGGTTGGGGATGTTGTGGATAGTGTGGGGGGCTGTCAGAGGTTACAGTTCGACATTGATAGGATGCAAAACTGGGCTGAGAAGTGGCAGATGGAGTTCAACCCAGATAAGTGTGAGGTGGTTAATTTTGGTAGGTCAAATATGATGGCAGAATATAGCATTAATAGTAATACTCTTGACAGTGTGGAGGATCAGAGGGATCTTGGGTTCCGAGCCCATAGGACACTCAAAGCTGCTATGCAGATTGACTCTGTGGTTAAGAAGGCATATGGTGAATTGGCCTTCATCAATTGTGAGATTGAGTTTAAGAGCCGAGAGGTAATGTTGCAGCTATATAGGACCCTGGTCAGACCCCACTTGGAGTACTGTGCTCAGTTCGAGTCGCCTCACGACAGGAAGGATGTGGAAACCATAGAAAGGGTGCAGAGGAGATTTACAAGGATGTTGGCTTGATTGGGGAGCATGCTTTATGAGAATAGGTTGAGTGAACATGGCCTTTTCTCCTTGAAGCGTCAGAGGATGAGAGGTGACCTGACAGAGGTGTACAAGATAATGAGAGGCATTGATCGTGTGGATAGTCAGAGGCTTTTCCACAGGGCTGAAGTGGCTAGCACAAGAGGGCATAGTTTTACGGTGCTTGGAAGTAGTTACAGAGGAGATGTCAGGGGTACATTTTTTATGCAGAGAGTGGTGAGTGCGTGGAATGGGCTGCCGGCAGCGGTGGTGGAGGCGAAAACGATAGGGTCTTTTAAGAGATTCCTGGATAGCTACGTGAAGCTTAGAATGATAGAGGGCTATGGGTAAAGCCTAGGTAGTTCTCAGGTAGGGACATGTTTAGCACAGCTTTGTGGGCTGAAGGGCCTGTATTGTGCTGTAAGTTTTCTATGTTTCTATATGAATATAATTGCGAAGAAAGCACGACAGCACCTCTACTTCCTCAGGAGTCTGCAGAGATTCAGAATGTTTTCAAAAATCTTGGCAAACTCCTATAGATGTTTTGTGGAAAGTGTGCTAACCGGCTGCATTATGGCCTGGTATGGGAACACCAATGCCTTTGACCAGAAAATCCTCCAAAAGGTGGTGTATTTGGCCCAGTACGTCAAGGGTAAAACCCACCCAAGCATCTGCACATCTACGTGAAACATTGATGTTGAAAAGCAGCATCCATCATCAAAGATTCTCACCACCCAGGCCATCTTTTCTTGCTGTTGCCATCAGGTAGAAGGTACAAGTACCTTAAGACTTGCACCATCAGGTTCAAGAACAGATACTGCCCCTCAACCATCAGGCTCTTAAACAAAAAGGGAAAACTACACGCATTCTCTTTCTGGTGTTCCCACATCCAATGGTCACATTTTAAGCACTCTTTATCTTGTTACTTCATGCACTCATTATTTATTGCTATTTATTTATATTTACATTTGAACAGTTCATTGTTCATCGATCCTGTTTACAGTTACTGTTCTTTAAATTTGCAAAACATGCCTCCAGGGAACAGAATCTCAGGGTGGTGACATGTATGTACTCTGATAATATATTTTACTCTGGATTTTGAGGATTCCGAGGCTTGGAAACATGACTACATGAGCATGGTATAATTTATTTCATCAGATCCTTTGGCCAGCTCTATTTCTGGCACAATGCTAAGGCAACATACCAAATGTATAGAAAAAATATCTATGCTATCTTGGACCATGCCTCGGAGCTGAACAAAAAGCTTCAGCCTTGTTTTCTGATTGTTTATGGCATCTGGGCCTCTGCTGCAGCTTCCTGCTCTTTCTTTAACACACCAGGGCTCTGATTCACATGTCCTTTGAATTTCATGAGGACTCTGTTTCCCAGCTTCCTTCAGTCTCCCCAGGGACTAGTTCCTGTGCTCCTTTGAAACTCATTGGTCCCCTTTTCCATAGTTCCTTGAAAATTACTGGGTTCACTGACAAATTACAAGTCATAACACCCGAAGCAAAGCGAATTATAAGAGTGATAAATTATTAACTGGGATAACATCCAACCATCTGCAAGATCTGCACACCCAGCACCCTGAGTGTATTAGATTAACAAAATTTTACCATATTTTCAAATCAGGAAGATGAGCAACGTGGGAGGAGTGGTGCTCCAGGCATCTGCTGTTAGTGGGGGAGGTTTAATAAGTGCTGTCAGAGTGCATGTATTTTGTAGGTGGTACAAGCAATGGCCGCTGTGCATTAGTGATAGAGGGAATGAATCTTTAGAGTAGATACCAATCAGATGGACTGCTTTGTTCTGAATGGGGTTAATCTCCTTGAGAGATGTAGGAGTTGTACTTGACAAGGCAAATGGAGAGTTTTCACATACCTGCCTTGTGCCTGCGGAATGTAGAAAGGTTTTGGAGTATCGTTCAGCAGAGTGCACACTCTGCTCGTGTAATCATGCTATGTTGAGCACACTATGTTGGCACCAGAGGCACAGCGACGCTTGCTGGCTGCCACCAGCATATCCTTGATGCAAACGGTGCGTTCCACTTTATGTTTCCATGTGTCGAGGCTAATCTTTAAAAAATCTTTGATTTAGTTGTGGTGTTTATGTGGTTGGTTTGGTTGGGTTTCTAGTCACTGGATATTAAGCCATAAAAGCAGAATTAGGCCATTTTGGCCCATCAAATATGCTCTGCCATTTCGTCATGGCTGATTTATTATCCCTCTCAACCCCATTCTCCTGCCTTCTCCCCATAACCTTTCACTCCCTGGCTAATCGAAAATTTATCAACTTTCGTGTTAAATACTCCCCCAGTGACCTGGCCTCCATAAGGGACTTGGCACCGGGAGTACCATTAAATGTATAGGGGAATTGTTTAGAACTACTCTTGTTGGAGGCAATTGTCTTGCCTAGACTGATTCTCTTGTTGAAGAGCTGGTTGACTGTTGTGCAATCATCATCTATTCGTGAACTGAAGAAGGAACGTCATCAATGAAGCATCTAAAGATGATTGGTGTGAGAATATTGTGCTAAGCACTTCCTGCAAGGAATACATGTTATGCAGCCATGTCTTGGATGGATCTGATTCTAAGTTACGGGGATCTGAGTGCCCATTATAATCAAAGTCCTTTCCATGGAGTGTGACCTGAACAGTTGGTCTGTTTTCCCCTTGATGCTTATTGATCAGTTTTATTAGGTCTGTCAATGGCACCTTGATGTCAAGGGCAGTCACTCTCATCTTCAGAATTCAGCAGTTTGAGTTGTAGAGTTATATAGCACAGAAAATGACCTGTTGACAATCAATTACCAATCTGTTCTAGACGGGTATGTGTATTTGGGTCAAGTTTAGATAGCCATCTTGGATAGTCATATGGATATGTTGGGCTGAACAGACTATTTCTGTACTGTATTACTCCATGACTCATCTGCTATCATTTGATCTGTAGTTGCTCATGTAGATGCTTCCTAAATGTTGTGAAAGTACTTCCCTCTGCCACCACCTCAGCCTCTTCCACTTTAAGGAAAAACACAACGAGGTTATCCAAGCACAGTCTGGGTGAAAATATTCTTCGTCAGATCCCCTCAAAACTTCTTATCCCTTACTCTGGTAACCCCCAGTTACGGACACCTCTGCAATGAGCAATAAAACTCCTACTATCTACCTTAACCATCGCCCTCATAATATTAAATTCTTCTGTTAACTCCCCCCCAAGTCTCCTCTAAAATATAGCATAGTACAGTATAGGCTCTTCAGCCCACGATGTTGTACTAACTTCTTAACATATTCCAAGATAAATCTAGCCATTACTTCCCATATAGCCTTCATTTTTCTTTCATCCAATTCTCTTAATTGTCCCTAATGTATCTGACTCTACCGCCTACCTGGTAGTGTGTTCCATGCACTCACCACTCTCTGTGTGAAAAAACTTACCTCTGACATCCCCTGTACTTTCCTCCATTCACATTAAAATCATGTCCTCTTGTATTAGCTATGCCACTTGGGAAAAAAGTCTCTGGTTGTCCACTCTATCTATGCTTCTTACCTTATGTGCCCCTATCAAGTTGCCTCTCATCCTTCTTCACTGCAAAGAGAAAAGCCCATGCTTGCTTAACCTTACATAAGACTTTTTTTCTAATCCAGACACATCCTGGTAAATTCCCTTTGCACCCTCTAAAGCAATGATTCCCAGTGGAGGCAGTAGCACCCCCCAAGAGGGCAGTTATGTGTCCTAAGGGGGAGTTAGGGGAAATAGAAGTCGTTGGGGGGGCATTCAAGATTCTTGGGGGGGGAGCAAGCTGCACCCCAACAAGGCACGAGACCTGAATGATGGTTAGTAGAGCAGGAGCTTCCAAAAAAAGGATGAGGCACTAGAACACAGGAAGAACCATGGTTCTGCAGGTGGTGAGCAGTCGTCATCACAAAGCATCTGAAACTCAGCAATCTCATCCGACCTTACCAACCTTTGCGTGCTGATACCATCGTTCCATCCGTGTGAATCTGCTGCCATCGTCAATATCCGACAGGCATTCCCAGTTGGATTTTTAATTTTAATTTAGCCCTGTTAATGATGGATAAATACATACGCCGCAATCTCTATGAATCTGAAGATGGTGAAGCCTTGAATTCTAATCCTGCTAAGAAACAAAAGCTACAGAAGGTGTGTCAATAAAATATTACATACCCAGAGTATGGTTTTATTCCACTCCTGTCAGATCAGCGATGCCCCATGTGTCTTATTTGTAATAATGTACTGTCTAATGAAGCCATCAAGATTGCAGTAACACACTCTATAAAAGACACCCTGAAAAGGCTACTTATAGTATTACTCAGTTCTTGAAAATGAAAGAAGCATTTGAAAGGTGTTGCAAACTCAAATCCTTTGCCAAGAAAACTAGAAATGACCTTGATAGTGATTTCATTGCTTCTTATAAAATTTCCAAAATGATAGCAAAGTGTGGGAAATCCCATATAATTGGTGAAAGAATAATAATAGCTGCTGTATCAGAAGTTGCTCATCACTGCTCTCAAAATGAATACCAGTATTTTTAAATCATTTCTGTGTAATATATCTGTAGTTCATCATATTGATGAAATGAGTGAAGACATTGAGCATCAACTAAGCACAGAACTACTAAAAACAGAATTTGGGACACAACTGGATGAGTCAACTGTGTGAGACAATGAGGCATTGCCAATAGCGTATGTATGGTTTATCAAAAATGGATGTTTATGAAGAGATTCTCTTTTGTAAAAAGTTAAAAACAAATATCAACAGAGACTCAATCCATGGCGAGCTCAAAATGTATATTGAGGATAAAAGTATTCCAATTAGGAACATGATTGCTTGTGCAACAGAGAGAGCACCATATATGAGAGGTCACCATGCTCATTTAGTGACATTTATGAAAAAGGAATTCCAAGTCTGTTTGCAATCCATTCTGTAATTCATGGTCAGCATCTCGCAGCCAAAAACTTCAGCCAGTGACTTTTTTCAAGCATGACTCTTATAATATTTGCTATCAACAGTATTAAAGCTCATCCATTAAATAGAATTTTTCGCCAGTTACACCAAGATAACGAAGAGTTTGAATGCTTGCTTCTTCACACTGAAGTGCATTGGGTGTCAAAAGGTTCCTGCTTAAAATGTTTCTTTGATCTTTTTGACACTGTGGTTGAATTTTTGTTCAAAGTCGACAAGAGCTTAGGAAACAAGATTGAATTTCTATGTGGAGATGTGGCGTACCTAGCCGATCTGTATGACAAAATGAACATTCTAAATATGAAACTGCAGGGTGAGAACTTCAATTTAATCTAGACAAAAAGTGCAATGTTCATTTTATCAGAAAATTGGAAATAAATAAGCAAAACTTTGGGAGAAGAATGTTCTCACAGTTTCCCCATATGGAAAGTATGGCACTCTCTTCCACAGATGGTGATTTGCAAGAGTACTGCTTAGACCTGTAGTCACTGAAGAAGGATTTTCAGAATTGATTCAAGGATTTGAATGATATGGAATTCCAGACCAGGTATTTAACTCATTTCTTTGCAAGGTGGAAGAACAGGAAGAGAGCTTGCAAGAAGAAATTATCGAAATTCCGAAGAGCAAAAAATGCTTTTCAAAAATGTCAGCTTTTGTGAAATGTGGCAACAGTGTCATACGAAGTTTCCTGTCTTTAGAGGAGCCAAACTGCTCTTCCTTGCATTTCCATCCTCCTACCTTGTTGAAAGAGGCTTCAGTGCAGAGAAGTACATACTCAGAAAAAAACAGAAACTGCTTGGACATTGTTACGTAGATGGACTTAAGACTTTTGCTGTCACAACTTGAACCAGATATTTCAACTCTTGCTAAAAACCATCAAGCTCAAGGATCACGTTGATATTGAAGCTGCTGTACAGTGCCCAGGTACTGTGTAAGCTAGGATTAAAGACAAATAACAATTTAAAGTAGAATAATGTTTCTCATGTTAGCATATGGTAGACATGTTTTTACACTATGGGGGTACTGGAAAGTATATTGTTTCTGGGTTGAACTCTATCTGCCACTTCTCAGCCCAGCTCAGTATCCTGTTGATGTCTATACTATCCACAACACCACCAATCTTTGCACCATTTGCAGACATACCAACTGTTTCACATACCCAAATCCCTGCAGAACACCACTAGCCATGACCCTCCAGCCAGAATACACTACAACTAAAGATTATCTTTATTTGTCACAGACACATCCAAACATGGAAACATGCAATGAAATGCATTGTTTGCTTCAATAACTAAGAAGGTCCAAGGATTGTGCTGGGGGGAGCCCTTGAACATTGCCACATCTCCAGTGGATTTTTAGCAGGCCCACAACTCACTAACCCTAAGCATACATCCTCAGAATGTAGGGGAGACTGGGGCACCCAGAGGAATCGCACACTGTTATAAGGAGCTCATATAAACTCCTTACAGAGAGCAGTGGGAATTGAACCCTGATTGATGAAGAGTGAGGTGTACCCAGAGTGAAAATGAGGTACTGTTCCTTAAACGTCCACTTCGGGCTTCATTGTGACAGTCGAGGAGGTCACAGACCCATAGATCATAAGACCATAAGACAAAGGAGCTGAAGCCGGCCATTCGGCCCATCGAGTCTGCTCCGCCATTTTATCATGAGCTGATCCATTCTCCCATTTAGTCCCATTCCCCTGCCTTTTCACCATAACCTTTGATGCCTTGGCTACTCAGATACCTATCAATCTCTGCCTTAAATACACCCAATGACTTGGCCTCCACTGCCGCCCGTGGCAACAAATTCCATAGATTCACCACCCTCTGGCTAAAAAAATTTCTTCGCATTTCTGTTCTGAATGGGCGCCCTTCAAGTCATGCCCTCTCGTACTAGTCTCCCCCATCATGGGAAACAACTTTGCCACATCCACTCTGTCCATGCCTTTCAACATTCAAAATGTTTCTATAAGGTCTCCCCTCATTCTTCAAAACTCCAAAGAATACAGTCCAAGAGCAGACAAACATTCCTCATATGTTAACCCTCTCATTCCTGGTATCATTCTAGTAAATCTTCTCTGTACCTTCTCCAACGTCAGCACATTCTTTCTTAAATAAGGAGACCAAAACTGCCCACAATACTCCAAGTGAGGTCTCACCAGCCCCTTATAGAGCCTCAATATCACACCCCTGCTCCTATACTCTATTCCTCTAGAAATGAATGCCAACGTTGCATTCGCCTTCTTCACTACCGACTCAACCTGGAGGTTAACCTTAAGGGTATCCTGTACGAGGACTCCCAAGTCCTGTTGCATCTCAGAACTTTGAATTCTTTCCCCATTTAAATAATAGTCCGCCCGATTATTACTTCTGCCAAAGTGCATAACCATACACTTTCCAACATTGTACTTCATTTGCCACTTCTTTGCCCATTCTTCCAATCTATCCAAGTCTCTCTTCAGACTCTCCATTTCCTCAGCACTACCGGCCCCTCCACCTATCTTCGTATCATCAGCAAACTTAGCCACAAACCATCTATTCCATAATCCAGATCGTTGATGTACAATGTAAAAAGAAGCAGCCCCAACACGGACCCCTGTGGAACACCACTGGTAACCGGCAGCCAACCAGAATAGGATCCCTTTATTCCCACTCTCTGTTTCCTGCCAATCAGCCAATGCTCTATCCACATATGTAACTTTCCCATAATTCCATGGGCTCTTATCTTGTTAAGTAGCCTCATGCGTGGCACCTTGTCAAAAGCCTTCTGAAAATCCAAATATACAACATCCACTGCATCTCCCTTGTCTAGCCTACTGGTAATTTCCTCAAAAAATTGTAATAGGCTTGTCAGGCAGGATCTTCCTTTAAGGAATCCGTGCTGAGTTCTGCCTATCTTGACATATGCCTCCAGGTACTCTGTAACCTCATCCTTGACAATCGACTCCAACAATTTCCCAACCACCAACGTCAAGCTAACAGGTCTATAATTTCCTTTTTGCTTCCTTGACCCCTTCTTAAATAGCGGGGTGACATTTGCAATCTTCCAGTCTTCCGGAACCATGCCAGAATCTATCGACTTTTGAAAGATCGTCGCTAATGCCTCTGCAATCTCCACAGCTACTTCCTTCGGAACACGAGGGTGCATTCCATCTGGTCCAGGTGATTTATCTACCCTTAGACTATTCAGCTTCCTGAGTACTTGATCAGAGTGGGAGTGGGAGTGGGATGTAGAATTAAAGCAGCGGGCGACAGAAAGATCAGGGTTGCCGCTGTGAACTGGATGCAGATGCTCCATAAAGTGATCACTCAACTTGCATTTGGTTTCTCCACTGTAGAGGAGAACACCGAATGCAGTGCACTGGATTAGAAGAGGTCTGAGTGAATCACTGCTTCACTGGGAAAGGCTTAATACCTTGGCGTTGGGAAGAGGTGAAAGGACAAGTGTTGTATTGCCGGCACTTGCAAGGAAATGTCTACAAATAAGGGTGGTGGTTGGTGAGAAGGAGTCATGAAGGAAACGAGGGATGATTAGCCAGATTGTACTCATCCTGCTTTTTGTGAGCTGGACTCTTCTGGGCAACTTTCCACATTACTGAGCTGATTCCAGTATTGTAACTACTGAAACAGCTAGTCAAGAGGTGCAACTCATTCTGGAGTGCAGGTCCTCAGTAATACAGCTGGCATGTTGTCCATTCCCGCAGCCCGGCCTAGTTCCGTTTCATGTCAGGCATTCTTTTCTAACTTGATGCAGAAGCGGAAGCGGAAGGCTGACTGAGCTGACTACAGTCCTTTCTCTGTATCTGAAAATCCTTCCACAAAATGGGCAGGCAATAAACACTGTCTGAGTTTCACGCATCAGATCTTGGAAAATAGTCATCAAAAGAGGTCACTTCATGTATCACTGCTGTTAAAAGCCATTGAATTGTTTTTAAATGTCCCTGATGTGTACAAGAATGATCAACAGAAACTGCGTAGTGTAAATAAAGCATCAAGGTTCAGTAAAATAAAGAAAAAGAAACAAAGCACTACATACATATAACACTTTGCACACAACCTTGCTCCAAATTCACTGGCTACTTAGTTTAACTGTATGACATGTCGTGTTTCTAGCTGGCATCTGACCTCCAGCTCGTCTCTGACTTCCTGTGTTTCAATAGACAGGCATGGAAGTCAGGGACAAGCTGGCCTACAGGGAGAACTTAGCAATAATTCCCTACATAGCTGCCAGCCAAGTGTGAGTCTGATGTAGCACATTAAATAATCAGTGAGAAAATTACTTTTATTTTGAATAGTTCAAATGTAATTTAGCATTTGATGGCCCTCTGTTCTGCTAATCACAATTAGAGCCTCAAAGTTGAAAGAGGAATAGCAAGACAGCGAAGTATTTCAATATTAAATATTCACTCGGTAAACCTTCACAAGTTCTTATGAACTGTAACTCCCCCAAATCTCAGAAGGTAAAAACATTATACAATATGAATTTATGCCATTTCTTATGTCTAATTAGTCCAAATATTAACAGTCTCACCTTATCTGTGCAACAAAGAATTAGTAGAGTTTGATTGACATGTCAGTAGTTAGTGTTTTATCTAGCAATGAAATATTAAAAGCATTCTGAATTATCAAAAGTCCCAAATTTCAAATTAAATCTCAAAATTTACTGATCAGAGTGTGCAAGTAAAGAATAATGACAACTACTTGAAGATAAGTAAGTTTTTCACTAACATTTGCACACTAGCCAATTCTAGTTGAAAGCAGATTAGCAGATCATCTCAGGATTCATGGCTGAAATGATTGCTGCATGTGCTTACAGTCCCTGCATCCTGAAGAAAAATCCATTTTGTGGGATATTCTTTAATATTTTTTCAGAATCCCTTGTAAAATTTGGGTCACCAATCTGCATAAAGCTGTAAGATCACCAGAAGTGAAGATTTCTGACAATGCTATGTGGTGAATTATAATTGGGGAGGCACAGTCAAGTTGGATTGGTTTCTTTGGGAGAAAAAGGAAGATGAAGGAAGATTTAATCATGAGTCCTGTGTAGGGTAAGCAAAAAAGATCATTTTCCCTTTGGCAAAGCAATAACTGAGGGACATGGATTTAAATTTTTGGTAGGAGGCTACAGCTGAGATGAAAAAGAATGATTCCATTCAGTGATGGCATCTTGCCACTGAGTGTCCAAAAGGTGAGTGGTAGCAGAAGGTCTCTCCACTATTAGAATGTCTATGGATGAGCATTTGAAGAACTATAACCTGTTGGGGTATGTACCAAGAAATGGGAAATGGCATTAATGTAAAATTCATATTTGGCTGGCATGCATAGAATGAATTTAGAATGACTTTCACCATAAGACCCACAAAAAATACCCCACAAATTTCCATTAATTCTGTGCTCAGTTTTGTTTTTGATCTGTACTTGCTAAGATGTCCCATCCAAGCTGGTTCCATTTGTGACGTATGACCCATAACATAACATTCTAGTCCATGTACCTGTTCAACTTTCTTTTAAACTATTTTATTGTACATGCCTCATCCATTTCCTTTGGCAGATCATTACACATGGATACCACCCTTTGTGTAAAAAAAAAGTTGTCCTCAAGATGCTATGAAACCAATGCGCTCTAAACTTTAACCTATGCCCCTTAGTTCTTGATTCCCTAATCTTGGGAAAAAGACTGTGTGCATTCACCCTATCTATGCCCCTCCTGATTTTATGCACCACTATAAGATCACCTCTCAACCTCAAGTCCTGGCAACATCCTTGTAGATCTTTTTTTACATTCTTTCCAGCTAAGTGGGATCTTTCCCATAGCAGGGTAACCAAAACTGAACACAACACTTCAAGTGCAGCCTCACCTGTTTCGTCCATGAACAACCGCACAATGTCCTTCCAAAGTTATGCACTGATTTATGAAGGCCAGCGTACCAAAAGCCTTCTTCAGCACCCTGTCTATCTGTGACTCCACTTTTAGTCAACCAAGTACGTGTGCTCCAAGGTTCACTTTGTCCCCCAACCTTCCCCTAGCCCCTGCCATGCACTAGTTGCAGACCCCCAGTCTGAGAGGCAGCCTTCCCCCATCTGCTTTCTACCACCAAGACAATTTTACATCCAATTAGCCAGTTCTCCCTCGATTTCACGTGAGGTAACCTTACAAAACAGACTACTATGTGGAACATGATACAGGTTATCTGCAAGGAAATAATTCTGGCCACCATTTTCTCTGGCATCTACCTTCGCCAATGGAATGCCCAGTGGCATTGCATTGAGCTTGTGCTATGACCCATTGTAATCCTGTAATCTAGCACACCTGTGGGATCCTAAAAGCAACTTGAAGAAAGAACGAAAGGGCCCCCTTCCCCACTTCCCCCATTCCCCCTCCTGCCGTCCTCGGCCGTCTCTGGCAGCTAAGAATGTACCATATCTAAATGAAAATTTAAATAAACTGTGCTGGAAACCTGAAATAAATACAGACAATTTTGGAAACAGTCTGCGGCAATACCTGTGGAGAGAGAAATGCTTAACCCACTGAATGCTTGCAGCAGTTTCAGTTTTTCATTTTGGTGTACCTTCAGGCCAGAAGCTTTGTTCATGTTTCTGTTCTGTAGATCTCAGGTTAGACCCTCTGAGCTCAGAATGTTACAGAGATATCTTCTATCACAAGTGTAGAATGCTATGTAATGTATTATAAAAATATTGTGTAATGTACCTAAGTGCAAATGTACTTTTGGTGATCCAGTCAGGATTAATTGGAAGAGTGTTAAGATTTCCTTAACGTACATAGCTTTCCTCATATATATAAGACCATAAGATATAGGAGCAGAATTCGGCCATTTGGCTCATCGAGTCTGCTCCGCCATTCCATCATGGCTGATCCAATTTTCCTCTCAGCCCCAATCTCCTGCCTTCTCCCCGTATCCCTTCATGCCCGTATCCCTTCAAGCCCTAATCAATCAAGAATCTATCAATCTCTGCTCTAAATGTACATTAAGACTTGGCATCCACAGCAGCCTGTGGGAATGAATTCCAAATATTCACCACTCTCTGGCTAAAGAAATTCCTCCTTATCTCCATTCTAAAATGATGCTTCTCTATTCTGAGGCTGTGCCCTCTGGTCTCAGACTCTCCCACCATAGGAAACCCTTTCATTTCCTCCGCCAAATTGCATGACCATACACTTCCTGACACTGTCTTCCATCTGCCATTTCTTTGCCCATTCTCTTAATCTGTCTACGTCCTTTTGTAGCCTCTCTACTTCCTCAAAACTATCTGCTCCTCCACCTATCTTCATATTGTCTGCAAATTTTGCAACAAACACGTCAATTCTATCATCCAAATCAGTGATATATAATGTAAAAAGTATAAGTCCTAAACCAGACCTTGTGCAACACCAGTAGTTACCAGCATCCAACCAGAAAAAGCTCCCTTTATTCCTGCTGTTTGCCACCTGCCAATCGGTTCGATTTGGATCCCACAAACCGCCTATGGGTCGTAGGGGCACTTTTGCATGTCTTGATCTAGTGAGGCCTGACAGCACCTCCAGGACAGACCACAGCCAATGTCCTAAAACTCTGTGGCTTGCCCTGGTCTCGAACACGTGGCTGTTGTAGTTCTTTGGGGAATTCATCTGCCCTGGCTGGTGAATTCGTTGACAAGGTCTTTCGCCCAGTGGTGCCATGTTAACACCACCCCTTCACATTGTTTAGCCGGTCGGTTGACGTGGTGTACTGGGGTATGTCACTTGGAGGTAAACGTGAGAAATTTAGGAGGTGGATGAGGACCAGTGATGTCTGTCCACCAACAAGGTAGAGTGTAGCTGCCAGACATCAAAGGTACTACCTCAATGCAGAGCCCCCTACACCCCTCCTGCCAATCAGCCACTGCTTTATCCATGCTAGAACATTTCCTGTAATACCACAGGCTCGTAGCATGTTGGGCAGCTTCATGTGTGGCACCTTGTCAAAGGCATTCTGAAAGTCCAAGTACACAACATCAACCAATTCTCCTTTGTCTGTCCTACTTGTTATTTCTTCAAAGAATTCCAACGGATTTGTCAGGCAAAATTTTCCCTTGAGGAAATCATGCTGACTACGGCCTATTTTATCATGGGCCTCCAAGTAGCCTGAGACGTCATCCTTAATATTTGACCTCAACACCTTCCCAGCCACTGACTAACTGGCCTATAGTTCCCTTTCTTTTACCACTTTCCCTTCTTGAAGAGAGGAGTAACATTTTCAATTTTCCAGTTTTCCAGAACTATTCCAGAATTTAGTGGTTCTCAAAAGATCATTATTAATGCCTCCACAATCTCTTTCAGAACCCTGGGGTGTACACCATCTGGTCCAGGTGACTTATCCACCTTCAGACCTTTCAATTTCCCAAGAACCTTCTCTCTAGTAACAGTAACTTCACGAACCTTATGACCCCTGGAACTTCCACCAAACTGCTAGTGTCTTCTACTGTGAAGACTGAAGCAAAATACTTATTCAGTTCTTCTGCCATTTCTTTGTCCCCCTTTACTACGTCTCCAGCATTTTTTTCCAGTGCTCCGATATCCACTCGTCTCTCTTTTACACTTTCTGCATCTGAAGAAACTTTTGGTATTCTCTTTATTATTGGCTAGCTTACTTTGGTATTCCATCTTTACCTTCTTAATGATATTTTTTGTTGCTTCCATTGGTTTTTAAAAGTTTTCCAATCCTCTAACTTCTCACTAATTTTTTGCTCCATTTTATTCCCTCTCTTTGGTTTTTATGTTGGCTTTGACTTCTCTTGTTAGCCACGGTTGTGTCATCTTGCCTTTAGAGTACTTCTTCCTCTTTAGGATGTTAAATAGTTTATATTTAGTCAAGTATAAAAAAATGAAAATGGTATGAGGTACCAAAATGCAAATCTATCAAGTCTGCAGTTGGCACTTTGATTGAGAGATTACAGTATGTGACCTGTTAACTGAAATGGCAATTCACATTACATTTGCTGACCATCAGTCTTGATAAGCATAGTTTTGTTTAATGTTATCTCCTCATGCATGTGGTATTGGATGGCTAGAACAGTCATTTATGTATCACTTATTAGACTGTTTAAACCAATCAGCACGACTGAATCAATATCATTGAATTCTGATAAGATGGTACGATGGCGGCACACTTGGACGCAATGGCTTCAATAGGGTCAGCCAAAGGTGTTATTGTCTTTTTTAAACTCATTTTTTACGATTGCATGACTCTGCTAGACATTAAGAACTGAAAGTTCTGCTGGTCTATCCCATCAGCAAGTTGCTCATTGGTGGGGAAATGGAAGGAGCTGGACTTGATGCAGACTGTGATGCAGCCTGCAACAGAGAGGCCTGGCGTGTGAAGGAACTGACCGGTCTAACCGTGAGTGATCATCTTAGTTGCTTTACTTGTGGTCACAAGACTCTGTTGGACATTGATGGTGTGGAATGCTGCAAGTCCAGTTCATTGCTTTCTTGGCAAACGGCGGGGGTGGACAGCGGGGAGTTGTGTAGCTTCTTTCATAGCGGGGACCATGTAGCCTGTTTGCAGCTGCCCAGGAGGAGGCGTTGGAGTCGGGGGTTCCACCAGACTGCCAGAGGCAGTGTGGCATGGCGTCAGTACTGGAGTCAGTGCTGCTCCCTCAGTGTTTGCCCGGCAGAAAACAAGCTGTGTTATGTTCAAATACAGGCTGCCGCAACACTCATGGAGTCAGGGACTTGGACTATATTTTTCGTGTGACTGTATTTTACAACTATCTTATATGTGCTTGCTATCTTCTATGTACTTTGTGTGCCTTGTGCTGTGAATGAATGTTGGTACTATGTTTTGCACCTTAGCCCCGGGGAAACACTGTTTTGTTTGACTGTATTCATGTATGGTTGAATGACAATTAAACTTGAACTTAAAATTGATAATCCTGATTTTTGATTTTTAATCTTTCTCACATCATCTATTCGAGCTATGTCTGTATATTGCATTTGGACTTGATCCTTAAATCCCATAACAATCCAGAGACAAAATGTGCAATGCCTGTTTACCAGGAATAATGATGCCATTATTTCTGTGCAAATGAGCTAAGAATTTACTCAGGTTTTGTTTGCTCCAGAATTTTCCCTGATTTGTTTTTATCATATTTTAAATGACAAGAAATGTTCTCAGCATTTCTTCTTTTAGGGAGCTGTCAATCTCAGCAGGAGGAAAAAACAAGGGTTGAAGCACTAAGCCTCCAAACTGTCAACAGGGAGGTTGGTTTATGAAACTAACCAGATGACTAAGCCATGTCATTTAGGATCAGGATGATTCATTCATTTACCCTAAAACAGATGTTTAGTACATCACTGTCCTACTTTATAATTCAATGGGTGATTATATCTGGGAACTTACCTGATTTAAAATATTTGCAAGCCACAATAGGATTGTAATTTAGTAACTCCCAACCTGGAGGTAAATTAAAATTGACATTTCAACTGCAAAATATACATTTAATTACTCAGATGAATTATAAGGCTCTACACAAAACTTCACAATCAATCTGTTAATGTGTTTTCATTTATATATGCTATCATAATGGAGTCTACATGTTTAATTTTAAATTTGTTTAATTTGAGAAAAACACATTTAATTTACCTTATTATAACTTAATATACTTTAAATTGTTGAATGAATTGATAGATTGTAGTTGTGCTTAAATTATACTAACCAACTAAATTATGCCAGATTAAAGTTAATTAAATGTAATCTATTAATATTTTACCAAAGTAACAATTATTTTACTTTTTCCACTCCAAGACATATTGCATCAACTATCATACTGAGTGAATGTTCCCTAGACAATAAAATATTGTCTTGTGGTTGGATGAAGTAGAATCAAATTGGTATTGTAAACCATTGATTTCCTTTGACCTCCATGCCCCAGTGGCAAGCGTGCAGTTTCTCTGTAGACAATATTGAATTATATCAGGTCATCAATCCCTATCCTTATGATTGTTTGTAATGTTGTGAATCATAGTCTAAGATCTTAAAAATTCCTATTGCAACCATGGCTGATCTTATAACTCAGCCCCAATTATCTGCATATAATCTCATATCCTTGATTCCAATAATTTAATATTGCTGTTGGATGCCCTCATCAGAATAAACAAATATTAAATGTCTGCTTGTGGAGCAGGCCGGAAAATATCTACCCAATAATCATTTGCAGAACTACTGGCGTGACCCCGTTAAATGCACCGTAAAAATGTACGGCTCTTTATAAGAAATACAATTCATTTGAATTATCCCTGACTAGTTTCCCAAAACTATCGATGTAATTTATCATAAATGTCTTGTTTATCTTTCTTTTTAAAACCAATCTATACTTAACTTTATTTTTCAAATAGTGTTGCCTGAATATACAGCTGTATAAAACTGCATATTTTAAGTCATAATATGATAAACAATCATAGAATTATTTTGTCCTATAGATTGTTACTCCGTGCTTAAATATATACCTGTACCGTGCTTGTTGGCAGTAATAAATGTTCAGTGAGCCCTGTGCGTCATCAGCATGAAGCTTGGCATGTGCAATGTGTTAATTGCTACAATGCAAATTTATTCACTGCTAAGACTTGCCACCTACGGTTCTAAATAAAATAATCTTGCCCACTTTGATCCTATAAATCTGGACTGGATGTATGGATTTCTGCTTCATGTACAGGCGACTGAAAACTGAAATAGGGCCATAAAGTAGGAATTATTTCATTGGTTCTCCAATTTTGACTTTTGAATTTTTTGAGCTAACCAGTCCTTTATTCAAGTTGAATGCAATATAGCACTTTCATTTATATACACATTCATGATATCAACAATTATATAGATACAGTGACAAATAAATAAACCCACAAATTTACAGTCTATTTCACACTCTTTGTACTTAATACCAATAATTTACACAAATAATTTAAAACCAGGTATTGAAATATTTTCTTAATCTGTTTTTTTATGGAGATTAAGGTAATAACTTTTCTTTAAATCTGTCTCGGTGTCTGATATGGTAACATGATTTTATAAAAAGGAATAGAAAGAAACATCTGCTGATATTCATCACCATTAATTTCTTTCTACATGTGAACACTGTTTCTCTCTACAGATGCTGTGTGACCTGTCGAGTATTTCTGACATTTTTATCACAGATTTTTGATGAGTATTGACTTTAAGCAAGGCTTGCAAATCTTACCCTGATTTAGACTCTAATTACGTCTAGGTTTAAAAAAAAATGCATGGTGTCTTTCCCTGACTGGTTGCTTGAATTTACCTACATTTTATAGTAGCACAGTGGTATAACCAGGAGAGCCACTGTCTGACAGCAATAGAAACCCTGATTCAATCCTGACCTCCAGGTGCTCTCGGGGTGGAGTATGTACCTCCCTCCCTGTGCATGGGCGGATTTTCTCAGGGTGCTCCACTTTCCTCCCACATCCCAAAAACGTGCTCATTGATAGATCAATTGTCTGCTGTAAATGACCATAAATTATATGGGAGAGAAGGAATCGGGGCAAAATTAGAACATAGAATAGTACAGAACACAAAGAGGCCCTTCAGTTCATGCTGTCTATTCTGACCATAATGCCAATCTAAACTAATCCCATCTACCTGCACAAAACTCATATCTCTCTATTCCTTTCTTGTTCATTTACCTCTCTGTGTGCCTCTTAAACATTGCTATTGTATCTGCTCTAACTATTTCCCTTGACAGTGGATTCCAGGGACCTACACTCTCTGTGTAAAACAAAAAGCTTGCCACATAAATCTTCTTCAAACTTTTGCCCTCTTGCATTTGGCATTTCCTTGCAAGGAAAACAGCTCTATCATATCCTATATGATAGTCTACCATATCATATAACATCCACGCTCACCCCATCTTCCTGCTACTTTGACAGTGATAGAGTTTCTCTTGGCCTTACCTACCACCCAATGAACCTCCATATCCAACACATCATCCTCTGCAACCTATGCCACCTCAAAAGGGTTCCTACCACCAAACATATCTTTACTATTCCCTTTAGCCTTTACCTTCCTTCCTTAGCTTTCCACAGGGATCGCTCCCTCCATGATTCCCTTGTCCATTCATCTGTCCTGGCATGTATCTCTGCAAGTGGCCAAATTGCTACAATTGCCCATTCACCTCCTCCCTCACCTCCTTTCAGGACTCCAAACAGTCCTTCCAGGTGAAGCAATGCTTACCTGCAAATCTACTGAAAGCATCTATTGTGTCTGGTGTTCCCGATCCGGCCTCCTCGACATTGGTCGGATCCGTGGTAAATAGGGGGACCAGTTCGTTGAGCACCTCTGCGCTATCTGCCAAAAGCAGAGCTTCCTGGTGGCCAAACATTTTAATTCTCCTTCCCATTCTCATTCTGGCATGTCAATCCATTGCTTCCTCTTGTGCCACGATGAGGCCACCCTCAGGGTGGAGGAGCAATACTTTATGTTCCATCTGAGTAGCCTCCAACCTGATGGCATGGGTATTGATTTCTCCTTCCAATAAAAAAACCTTCCCCCTTCCCTCTTCTTCTATTCACCACTCAGGCCTCTTACCTCTTCTCACTTGCCTATCACCTCCCTTTGGGTCCCCTTCTCCTTCCCTTTCTCCTATGGTCCAGTCTCCTCTCTTATCAAATTCCCTCCTCTCTAGCCCTTTACCTTTCCTACCCACCTGGCTTCAGCTATCACCTTTCAGCTTTCCTCCTTCCCCTCCCCCCACCTTTCTATTCTGGCATTCTCCCCCTTTCTTTTCAGACCTGAAGAAGGGTCTCAGCCCGAAATGTCAACTATTTACTCATTTTCATAGATGCTGCCTGACCTGATGAGTTCCTCCAGAGTTTTGCCTTGAATTTACAGCATCTGTAGAATTTCTCACTGTCTATCATATCAATGCCTCTTATAATTGTATATATTTCTATCAGGTCGTCACTCAGTCTTGTACAATCCAGCAAAAAAGAATCTAATTTTGTCCAACTACTCCTTGTTGCTAGATCTCCTTAATCCAGACAACATCTTGGTGAACATCCTGTGCACTGTCTCCAAAGCTTCCATATCATTTCATTAATGTAGTGACCAAGTGCACACAATATACCAGATGTGGCCGAAGTAAAATTTTATAAGCTACAACATGTTATACTCAGTGCCCTGGGGAAGGTAAGCATGCCATATGCTTTCTTCACCATTTTCATGGAGCCATGGACTTTCACCCAGATGATCCCTCTGAACATCAGTACCTGAAGGATACTGCCATTTACAATATACTTTCCTCTTGCACTTGACCTCCTAAATGGACCATCTCGCACTTGTCTGGATTAAACTCCATCTGCCATTCTTCTGAGTTGATGAGAATCTGGGAAGAATAATAAATGGAATGAATGTAGGATTGATGTGAATAAGTGGTGAATGGCGGGCACAGACTGAGTGAGCCAAAAGAATCATTTCCTTGCTATATCTGCCCTTCACTCTAGGATTTTCACTGGAACTCTATTGAATAAAGTCAGCACTTTAACAACAGGGAAGACCACCCCACTGCTAATGTGTCATCCCTGTTCCTGAGGTTATGTGCTCAAGCCCCACTTCAGAAACTTAAGCATACAATCTGGAATTGAATTGCTGTACCATGCTGAGAGAACATGCACCATCAGAAATTATTAAACTAAGGCCCATCAGGTGAACAAATGTGTTATTATTATACTGGGGTTACTTACGAGCAGCTACACTTCAAACATGCTTAATTGGATAAAAGAAGAATTTAGACTTAACAAGATTTTGCAAAGCACTGTATAAAAAGTAAGTTTGTTCTTTGTTATCAAGAGTCTAAATGAAATCAGTTCATTCTCTAAAGACCAGAAAACAGACAGGATATTTTTTATCAATGTGGCCAAATTACACAACGGGAAGGGTATTTACTAAATGAGCCACTTCAGGCATTGAGAGGGTATAATAATATCAATGAATA
The DNA here is from genome assembly GCF_030028105.1 of Mobula birostris. NCBI lineage: Eukaryota > Metazoa > Chordata > Chondrichthyes > Myliobatiformes > Myliobatidae > Mobula > Mobula birostris. The sequence goes on along the minus strand of NC_092381.1, from coordinate 60,474,324 downwards.
ATCTGGAATTAGTATTTCTGAAATGTTTGTAGATTTCTCTTAGGCCTGGGCTTAATTTGTAGCACAGTCTGGCATCCTTCTGCATTCAATGTGGTTGTTTCACCAGTCACAGATGTGAATTTATGTAAAACCATAGACACACTGTCTGAACCCCTTGTCTTCCTAACATTCTGAAAAAGTAAAATAGAAGCAAAATTAATGATTGTTGTACAAGGAAAGCGGTTAGATTTCATAGAACCATGTTGAATCAATTGGAATTGCACTGGAAAAGTTCCAGTTTCTGAGTTCAAAGAGCCTTTATGTCTTTATTGACGTACATCCTGCCATTTCTTTGGGATAAAGATTTACTGGTTCAATTTTTAATGTACTCCATGAGGAACTTTGTAATTCTGATGGTTAAGGGGCAAGTATAAATTTTCAAACTGGAATACTAATGTGCTCAAAGAATTTGACTACTTGAATATTATATTCTTCACTGAACTTAGTGTATTTTTGATGTAAAAGAAAAAATAATCAATGCAGTAAATCTTTGATAAAGCTAAATAAATGAGAAATGCATGGCAAGGGCAGTTAATATAAGAAACAAAATATCTTAACATTTCAGTACTTCTATTTAATAATGGTGTCTATTTTTCTTTCAGATTCTATGCATTCACATAAGCAAAGATTTTTAAAAATATATTTCTAGCCATGGTAACATAGTCATTAAGTTACTGTATTCAAATCCAAGGCCCAAACCAATAATCAAATTCAACCATAGAAATTTAAATTCATTTAATTAAATAAATATGGGATATACTTTGAAAAGTTCGTTTAAGTAATGGTGACCACAGAACTATTAGTTTGTGTTTAAAAATCCATCTGGTTCATAAATGATACTCAGGGAAGGAATTCTGCCATCATTAAATCTGGCCTATATGTGATTCCAGAGCCACTAGTGAGGATGGCAAACCATATTAAACTTTAGTATTGAAGTTATTACAGATTACACCCCAAACTGGCTTTACTTTCTGTAGACCTAGCTAAGATATACTGCGGACATTCTCAATGCTCTAACTGAATGTGACTGAGGCCAAGAAATAATGTCCATTTCAATTATAAAAGTGCTCGAGAGGAACAAGAATTCATGTTTTTTCAGGTGCTGATTTAGGAAGTCATTCTCACAACCACAATGTTGTGTAAGTTTAATGTTTCTTGTCAAAACTAATCCAGAATAATCAGAATCCAGTTCCCAGTCAATAAATCCATTTCATGTGTTCTTGGTTATCCTCGACACAACTCTGAAAGCTGGTTTCATGCACCCAAGTAAATATTTCAGTTATGCTATTGACGTCATTGAAGTCATTAATTGGACACAAGGCCCTCCCAGCTGCAGAACCTGCCAAAACACTGAACTCCACGCATACTGTATTTAGAAAGGAAGTGCAGTATTACTGAATGCTTTCATGATGTCCTTTTCATGAAACTAATCAATTCAATACTAAATAGAAATATACTTTATCAAAAATTTTTGAGAACCAGTGTTTGACATTTTAAACAGGAATGCCTTGTGTGTTTTGTCCCATGATTTTAACATTAAAGGCATGTATCCAGTTTTTTTCATTAGTACTAGAATATTCTTTGTTTTTCGTTTAATTAGTATATTTACAATTTTATTCAAGTTAAGATGATTGTGTCTCACACACTGTTTATCACAGGTATGGTTAACATGAGTGCAGATTTGAAAATCTGCACAGTTCAGCAGACCTCCTATTGTATAAAAATAAATATGATGGTGGTAGACTAATTTATGACAGCCTTCCACTTTCGAACACCATTCAAAATCCTCGGCACCGAATCAGGCTCAGAGGTTCCAAACATTTTCAGTTGTATTCCATTTCAGATAGATTTGTATCTGCTGCCTAGCCCCCACCATTCCTGCAGTCCAGTGGCAAACTTTGCTTAAAATTGTTCGAATTAGGCCCCACCCCAGCCTTATCGGACTCCCAACTTCAGTATGAGAATACATGACCTAGGTTGAAGCATTGGCAAAGTTGGGGTGTAATTGCAAGATAAAGGGTCAGTCATTGAAAAAGGAACTGTGTAGAAATTTCTTCTCTCAGACCATTGTAAGTCTTTGGCATTTTCTGGCCCCAGAGGGTGGTGGAGGCCGGAATATTGGATAAATTTAAGGTCGAGGTAGATGAGCATTTGAAATTTTGAGGATTTCAGGAAATTTGCATAGAAGAGTTTGCATAGAAGAGGAGTTGAGGCATGCGCAGTTCAACAGCCATGATCATTTTGGACAGCAGAGCAGGCTTGAGGGGTTGCAGTCACCACCCACTGCTCCTGTTTTCCTTTATGTTCCTATGAGGTTGGGCGAGGGATGGATCAGGGTGTAATTTGCACGTACTGTATTATAGAGAAAGGCATGCTCCTCCTGACATACAACGGTAAATGGCGGAGAAACCGAGGAGTCCAGAGACATGGAGAATCAGACAAACATTAATATATTTGTTATTACTGAGCCCTTGCTGATTCCAGCCAGGTCTGTATTCAGTCAACTGATAGAGGATAGGAGTGGGAATTTGTGAGATAAAGGGACCAAGTTTGTGTTCTTTGGGGATTTCAGCTGTAATTATGAGAGTAGCAGTGCAGAGAATATTTTGGGAGCAGGGCATCCAGGAGTTTAAGTACAGCTCAGGCTCTAAATTGGTTTGAAAATGGAACACCAGAGTTCAAAGATTTTTGTAGAAAACTGATTAGTGAATAGGCTCCTCGTTAAGTTCCTGTTTTATAAATTATAGGCTGTTAAGGTAAGGAATTACAGGTCATCTTGACAGAGTGGAGAGTGCATTCTGTACAATGTGGGAAACCATGGGCACTTTCAGTATCCTTGGCAACCAAATATGCTGGAAAAACCCCTCTACCAGCAGGAGATCATACTCTAGTCTTGGAGCTGGAGCAACAACTGGAGTCACTGTAGTCCATTTGTTAAACTTTTACAAGTAGATAAGCCGTTAGGCAACTAACAGGCAGAACAGGAGGAGGAGGTAGATAGTATAGCAGTCTCCTCTGTCATCCTCACTCACTGATAGATTTTTCCATTTGGACACCTTGAAAGACAATGGTTCTTCAGGCGAGTGCAACCAGTCAGGAACTTGGTGCCACAGGTGCCACACCTGCCGCTACATGGCAGGGTTAAGGAGATATACGTGAGAGCAATAGAGAAAGGGTAACTGACAGGTAGGAGGGCAGTTTTGTGGTCATAGGCACATGAAGGAATAAAGGTCGATACTGAAATATCACAGGGTATCGTGAAGGGAATGCTGCACAGCCAGTGGGCAACATCCATATCAGGACCAGCAGCATTGGTAGAAAGAGAAATGAGGTTCTGTGGTCACAGTTGTGGGAGATTGATAAATAGTTTTAAAGGAAAAAAATCAGGATTTCAAAGGGAGGAATCTCTAGATGACCTCTAGTTCCACATATATTCAACCATGGTAATCATAAACAAACATTTGGGCAAGCACAGTAGCTTAGGAGGTAATGCTACTTCCCACACGCCTCCAATGACTTGGGTTCGTTCAATCCTGATCTCTGGTGTTGTCTGTGTATGTGTGTGTGTGGGGGGGGGGCTTAGATTTTCTCCCTGTGAGCACATAGGACCCCCCTCCAGATTTCCTGTTTCTACCCTCATCCAGTGCTGAATGTGTGCATGGTAGGCTTATTCAGAAAGTCAGAAGGCATGGGATCCAGGGAAGTTTGGCCTGGTGGATTCAGAATTGGCTTGCCTGCAGAAGGCAGAGGGTGGTGGTGGAGGGAGTACATTCAGACTGGAGGATTGTGACTAGTGGTGTCCCACAAGGATCTGTTCTGGGACCTCTACTTTTTGTGATTTTTATTAACGACCTGGATGTGGGGGTAGAAGGGTGGGTTGGCAAGTTTGCAGATGACACAAAGGTTGGTGGTGTTGTAGATAGTGTAGAGGATTGTCAAAGATTGTAGAGAGACAATGATAGGATGCAGAAGTGGGCTGAGAAGTGGCAGATAGAGTTCAACCCAGAGAAGTGTGAGGTGGTACACTTTGGAAGGACAAACTCCAAGGCAGAGTACAAAGTAAATGGCAGGATTCTTGGTAGTGTGGAGGAGCAGAGGAATCTGGGGGTACATGTCCACAGATCCCTGAAAGTTGCCTCACAGATGGATAGGGTAGTTAAGAAAGCTTATGGGGTGTTAGCTTTCATAAGTCGAGTGATAGAGTTTAAGAGTCGCGATGTAATGATGCAGCTCTATAAAACTCTGGTTAGGCCACACTTGGAGTACTGTGTCCAGTTCTGGTCACCACACTATAGGAAGGATGTGGAAGAATTGGAAAGGGTACAGAGGAAATTTACCAGGATGATGCCTGGTTTAGAAAGTATGCATTATGATCGGAGATTAAGGGAGCTAGGGCTTTACTCTTTGGAGCTTTGGAGAGAAGGAGGATGAGATGAGACATGATTGAGGTGTACAAGATAATAAGAGGAATAGATAGAGTGGATAGCCAGCGCCTCTTCCCCAGGGCATCACTGCTCAATACAAGAGGATATGGCTTTAAGGTAAGGGGTGGGAAGTTCAAGGGGGATATTAGAGGAAGGTTTTTTACTCAGAGAGTGGTTGGTGCGTGGAATGCACTGCCTGAGTCAGTGGTGGAGGCAGATACACTAGTGAAGTTTAAGAGACTACTAGACAGGTATATGGAGGAATTTAAGTTGGGGGCTTATATAGGAGGCAGGGTTTGAGGGTCGGCACAACATTGTGGGCCGAAGGGCCTGTACTGTGCTGTACTGTTCTATGTTCTATGTTCATATTGTCCCCAGTATAGGTGAGCAGTAGGTGACTTCGAGTGACATTGGTACGCAAAGGAGAAAATACATGGAAACAGCTGGGGAGATGGAACTCATGAGATTTCAGCAAACATGGGCTTGCTGAACCAAAAGGCCCTTTTTGTATCATAAGGAAGTAGAGAAAAACAGGATGAAAGAGCAGACAAATGCATGCTGGAGAGGTGATGCAGGAGGGGGGACTTGGTACTGTATTCCTGAAGAATTGGATATATTTATTGATTAAATGAAACACATGCAAGCCAGACAGGTTATATGTTAAGAGGAGTAAAAATGATAATCCTCATGGGGAATTTGCTAGTATTGTTGGGGAAGTTGTAAATTAGCAGGGATTGGAAACAAGTAGTTAAAATCAGAAGGAGAAAATCTAAGCAAGAAGTGGAAGGTAGGAATTCAGGTGAAATTGTATTTGGGAAGTCAAGGAAAAAAAGAAAAGACAATAGTTCAGGGAAGTCTTAAGAGTAGTGTATCAGAAAGAGCCAGTCAGATTAGAAGTGTATGAAGCAAATAGACTAGGGAGAAAGGGAGATAAGATGAAAATTAAAAGCACTTTATCCAAGTGTATTTGAAACAAGATAGACGAGTTGATGGCACAAACAGAAATCAATGGATATGATTTAATAGCTATTGCAGAGACGTGGTTGCCAAGTGACGCAAGTTGAAAATCAAGTGTTCAAGGTTAAAACATAAAATAGTGCAAACACTCAGCAGATCAGACAGCATCTATAGAAGGTGAAACAGCATTAACATTTCAAGTTGAAGATCCTTCTTTTTTTCACCTGAGACATTAACTCTTTTTCTCTTTCCACAAATGTTGCTTGATCTCAGGAGTATTTCCAGTATTTTCAGTTTTTTATCTTAATTTCCCAGTGGACATGTTCTCACTGTTTTTGTCAGATTCTCAGGGATGTTTGCACTGCAGCCATATTTGTGGATGATACAAGAAAGGTGAGTTAGCAAGTCATGAGGCTGCAAAGTTGTGTAGTTGTGCCGAATACAGGGGCAAAGATGATTTGATATGGCTTTACAGTATGAAGGTGAGACTGTACTGTACTTGAAGAACTATGGACAGTTTTGGGTGCCACATTAACGGAGGAAGAAGTGCAGAGAAGGTTTTCTAAATTGATCCCTGAGATGAAAAGGTTGGGGTTGGAAGAAACATGCAGTAGGTTTGGCTTAAACTTATTGGGGCTGAGAAGAAAATTGGATCAGTCATGATGAAATGGCAGAGTAGACTCGATGGGCCAAATGGCCTAACTCTGCTCCTATGTCTTACGGTCTTATTGGAGTTTAGCAAAAAGAGAGGTAATTTTAATAAAATATAGGAAATTCTGAGAGGAGTTTATCAGGTGGATGTTGAAAAGATATGTCTCTGATTGGGGGCATAGTTTTAGAATCCTATAATTGTGCACTGCGTACTAAGACAGATCTTGTAGGGTAGGACTGTGATAACCATTATTAACTGTATCTCTGGCGTTTGGAGTGTTCCACTATAGTCAGTTTCTTCTTCAATGCCACAACATATTTTTCCCAACTTATATAAGCTTCTGTAAGTAACAGACTGCAAAATGCAGAGCCAGTTATATATAACTGTTTATCCCATCCTATCTTTCCCAAGAGACGAACTGCAAGACAAAATTCGCCATAATCACTGCAAAAATAGCATCCACTTCCATTCCTGTTTCTTTGGCAAGGAAACTGACCCCCACACCACACTAATGACCCCTTCTTTCATCTCCAACAATCCCCTTCCATGGAGCACAACAGCACAGAAACAGGCCCCTTGGCCCATCTAGTCCGTACTGGTCTGGTCTTCTGCTTAGTTCCATCCACCTGCATCTGGACCCTCTATACCACTCTCATCCATGTACCTAAGCAAGCCTTTCCTGAATGACATAATTGAACCTGTATCTATTCCTTTCACTGGCAGCTCATTCAACATTCGGACCACCCTCTGAGTGAAGAAGTTTCCCCTCAGATTCCCTGTATTTCATTTTAACCCTATACTCTGACTTCTAGTACTCATTTCACGCAGACTGAAGGGAAAAAACCTACATGCATTCACCTTTTTCATACCCTCAGGTGTATCCTGTACCTCTATAAGATCTCCGTGCATTCTCCTGAGCTCCAGTGAATAAAGTCCTAACCTGTTCAACCTTTCCCTATAAGTCTGTCCTCAAGTCCAAGCAATGTCCATGTAATAGAAGTCTTGGGATTCTCTTTCACCTTGTCTGCCAGAGCAATCTCATGTCTTCTTTTAGCCCTCATGATTTCTCTCGTGTTCCCTTGCATTTTTTATATTCCGTAAGTGTCTCTTTTGATCCTAATTGCCTATACCTGATACTTGTCTCCTTCTTTTGCTTTACCATGGCCTCAATGTCACTTGATAACCAAGGTTCCCTAAATCTGTTAGTCTTGCCTTTTATTCTAACAGTAACATACATATTCTATACTCTCAATATTTCACCTTTGAAGGCCTCCCACTTACCAAGTGTCTCTGTCAGAAAACAACCTGTTCCAGTCCGCACTGATGCCATCAAAATAGGTCTTTCTCCAATTTAGAATCTTAACCTAAGGATCAATACTATCCTTCTCGATAATTCTCTTGAAAGTGATGGAATTATGAGCACTGGATCCAAAACAGGACAGAGAATATAGCTTAGAAATACAATTGCGTCAGCATGAATTAAGCAGTCTGATGGCCTGGTGGAAGAAGCCGTCCCGGAGCTGGTTGGTCCTGGCTTTAATGCTGCGGTAATGTTTCCCGGATGGTAGCAGCTGGAACAGTTTGTGGTTGGGGTGATTCGGGACCCTAATGTTCCTTTGGGCCCTTTTTACACACCTGTTGCTGTAAATGTTCCCATGCATAGATGTGTTGGGCTGTTCCGCACCACTCTCTGCAGAGTCCTGCAATGAAGGAGGTACAGTTCCCATACAGCCAGTCAGGATGCTCTCAATTGTGCCCCTGTAGAAAGTTCTTAGGATTTGGGGACTCATGATGAGTTTCTTCAACCGTCTGAGGTAAAAGAGACGCTGTTATGCTTTTCTCACCACACAACTGGTGTGTATAGTCCAAGTGAGATTGATGTGTATACCAAGGAACTTGAAGCTGTTCACCCTGTCAAACCCAGATCCATTGATGTCAAAGGGGTTAGCCTGCTGCATTCCTCCTGAGTCCACAACCAGCTCCTTTGTTTTTTGTAACATTGAAGGAGAGGTTGTTTTCTTGACACCACTGTGTCAGGGTGATGACTTCTTCTCTGTAGGCTGCCTCATCATTTGAGATAAGGCCAATCAATGTAGTATCATCTGCAAATTTAACTAGTAGTTTGGAGCTGTGGGTGGCGCAACAGTTGTGGGTATACATAGAGTAAAGGAGGGGGCTTATGACACAGCCTTGGGGGGCTTCTGTGTTGAGGGTCAGAGGGGCAAAGGTGAGGGAGCCCACTCTTACCACCTGCCAGCGATCTGACAGGAAGTCCAGGATCCAGCTGCGCAAGGCAGGGTGAAGGCCGAGGTCTCTGAGCTTTTGTTCTAGATTTAGGTCTGGCATCTGCAATAGTTTGTCTTCAGGCAGAAATAATAATTGCATGTACATTTGAGGCAGACCAATGAAGGATTCAAAATAAGAAGATGCCAGCCAAATTCACTTTTCACTTACCTCAGAATTTGTCACATATCACTTGTTCATTAATAATTACCTTGTTGGACTTTTATTTTTCTAAATCATCTTCTTAAATGTTAAAAATACAAGCACTGGGCAGAAGCTGGGTATTTGGCTGTATGTGTCACAGCTCTTGACATACTAAACCTTTTCCATAATCATCATCATCATCATTACGTGCCGTGCCGTATGATGTGGGCAGTCATGGTCTTCCATCTGTTTTTAATCTGAAAAATTACAATAAGCTCTTCAAAACTTTTGCCTGTCCATCTCTTTGTGGAACTCATGAATGTCATGAGCTGTCAACCGCGACTTTTCTTTCATCAAGTTTTCCCATCACTACAAGATGTTTGAGCTTTCGTCAGTAACTGTCCCAGAAATCCCAGCTGCTGCTTCCTGATTGATGATATCAGCTCTCTTTTTATTCCGGCTTTTCACACTTCCTCATTCTAAGGGTAGAAAGACCTTAATGGGAGTTATCTACAAGCCCTCAAACGGTAGTCTGGATGTAGGGTGTAAGTTGAATCAAGGGTTAAAATTGGCATGTCACAAAGGTAATGCTACAGTTGTTATGGGGGACTTCAACATGCAGGTAGACTGGAGAAATCAGGTTGGTACTGGACCCCAAGAAAGGGAGTTTGTGGAGTCCCTCCAAGATGGATTCTTAGAACAGCTTATACTGGAGCCTACCAGAGAGAACGCAATTCTAGATTTAGTGTTGTGCAATGAACCGGATTTGATCAGGGACCTCGAGGTAAAGGAGCTATTAGGAGGTCGTGACCATAATATGATAAATTTTAATCTACAATTTGAGAGGGAGAAGGGAAACTCGGAAGTGTCAGTATTACAGTTGAACAAAGGGAACTATGGTGCTATGAGGGAGGAGCTGGCCAAAGTTCAATGGAACAATACCCTAGCAGGGATGACAGTAGAACAGCAATGGCAAGTGTTTCTGGGAATAATGCGGAAGGTGCAGGATCAGTTCATTCCAAAGAGGAAGAAAGATCCTAAGGGGAGTAAGGGGAGGCTGTGGCTGACAAGGGAAGTAATGGACAGTATAAAAATAGAAGAAGTATAACATAGCAAAGACGAGTGGGAAGCCAGAGGATTGGGAAACTTTTAAAGAGCAACAGAAGGTAACTAAAAAGGCAATATGCAGAGAAAAAATGAGGTACGAAGGTAAACTAGCCAAGAATATAAAGGAGGATAGTAAAAGCTTCTTTAGGTATGTGAAAAAGAAAAAAATAGTTAAGACCAAAATTGGGCCCTTGAAGACAGAAGCGGGTGAATTTATTATGGGGAACAAAGAAAGTTGAACAGGTACTTTGGATCTGTCTTCACTAGGGAAGACACAAACAATCTCCCAGATGTAATAATGGCCAAAGAATCTAGGGTAATGGATGAATTGAAGGAAATTTATATTAGGCAGGAAATGGTGTTGGATAGGCTGTTGGGTCTGAAGGCTGATAAGTCCCCGGGACCTGATGGTCTGCATCCCAGGGTACTTAAGGAGGTGGCTTTAGAAATCGTGGACGCATTGGTAATCATTTTCCAATGTTCTATAGATTCAGGATCAGTTCCTGTGGATTGGCGGGTGGCTAATGTTGTCCCTCTCTTCAAGAAGGGAGGAAGAGAGAAAACAGGGAATTATAGACCGGTTAGCCTGACGTCGGTGGTGGGAAAGATGCTGGAGTCAATTATAAAAGATGAAATTACCACACATCTGGATAGCAGTAACAGGATTGGTCCGAGTCAGCATGGGTTTACGAAGGGGAAATCATGCTTGACTAATCTTCTGGAATTTTTTGAGGATGTAACTATGAAAATGGACAAGGGAGAGCCAGTGGATGTAGTGTACCTGGACTTTCAGAAAGCCTTTGATAAAGTCCCACATAGGAGATTAGTGGGCAAAATTAGGGCACATGGATTGAAAATTGGCTGGCTGACAGAAAACAAAGAGTAGCAATTGACAAATCCCTTTCAGAATGGCAGGTGGTGACCAGTGGGGTACCGCATGGTTCAGTGCTGGGACCGCAGCTGTTTACAATATATATTAATGATTTAGATGAGGGAATTAAAAGTAACATTAGCAAATTTGCCGATGACACAAAGTTGGGTGGCAGTGTGAAATGTGAGGAGGATGTTATAAGAATGCAGGGTGACTTGGACAGGCTGGGTGAGTGGGCAGATGTATGGCAGATGCAGTTTAATGTGGATAAATGTGAGGTTATCCATTTTGGTGCTAAGAACGGGAAGGCAGATTATTATCTAAATGGAGTCAAATTAGGAAAAGGGGAAGCTCAACGAGAACTAGGTGTTCTTGTACATCAGTCACTGAAAGCAAGCATGCAAGTACAGCAGGCAGTGAAGAAAGCTAATGGCATGCTGGCCTTCACAACAAGGGGAATTGAGTATAAGAGCAAAGAGGTCCTTCTGCAGCTGTACAGGGCCATGATGAGACCACACCTGGAGTACTGTGTGCAGTTTTGGTCTCCAAATTTGAGGAAGGACATTCTTGCTATTGAAGGAGTGCAGCATAGGTTCACAAGGTTCACAGTTTAAGAATTAGGGGTAGGCCATTTAGAACGGAGTTGAGGAAAAACTTTTTCACCCAGAGAGTGGTGGATATATGGAATGCTCTTCCCCTGAAGACTGTGGAGGCCAAGTCTCCGGATGCTTTCAAGAAAGAGATGGATACAGCTCTTAAAGATAGCAGAATCAAAGGTTATGAGGATAAGGCAGGAACTGGATACTGATTGTGGATGATCAGCCATGATCACAGTGAATGGCGGTGCTGGCTCGAAGGGCCGAATGGCCTACTCCTGCACCTATTGTCTATTTTTTACTCTGTCCTTCCATGATATTTTCATCATCCTTCTCAAAAACCACATTTCTGCAGCTTCAAGTCTTCCATCATTTTGCGTTGATTTTGTCCATTGTTCACTTCCTAATGTTCATGTAGAATTAAAATAGCACTGCAACACTTTGAGGTTTCTACCCATAGAAATTATATTATTCTTTAGTATCTTGCTCAAACACTTGAACATGCATTTAGCAATCCCAATCTTCCTTCTAATTTCACCGTCAGCCATACCATCAGATGTTATCGTAATCCCTAAGTAATTAGACTTCCAAGTTTGTTTAATTGTTTTGTTTCCCACTTTTGGTTCCCATTTCTGTATTTCTTTCTTTGTTACAACCATACATTCAGTCTTCTTGCAAGTTGATGGTTAATCGTCTCTTTGAATTTTCTTTGGCAACTTTATCCTTGTTAACCTTTTCCTCTAGCTATAAAACACTAGTCAAGAGCAAATGAAAATATTTTCCACTTATCTCAGTGAATGCATCTTCATGTATATTTAAGAACCCCCAGGACACTATATCATCCCCTGAATCCTTCACTGCCCCCAAGACCAAAGCACCACACACACAGTGTTTCCCATCTAAAAATACACTGTGGTTCGTCAACCAGGCTACTCTGGCAGGACCCCTAACCCAAGTTCTCTGCCAAGAGAAAGGACAACAGAAGCAAAGGCATGGGAATACCACCATCTATAGGTTCTTCTCCAATTTTCCCACCATTTTGATTTGGGACTTACTAAAATTTCCTTGTTGAGTTTAAATTCTGGAGCAGTCCACCAATAGCACAGTGTGAGTATTTTCACCAGAAGGACTGTAGTAGTTTGGGAACGTGGCTGGGATCACCTTTTCAACTACAGTTAGGAATGGCCAGTAAATCTGATGCCTACATCCTGGTAACTAAATAAATAACCATAAAATAGTTTAACTTCAATGAGAAAAGCATGAAAGCAGTGTACCAACTCTATTCACAAGACAAGAGATCTTGTAGATACTGTAAATCTTGAGTAATACACAAAAATTTGGAGGAATTCAGTAAGTCAAGCAGCATCTATGGAGGGGAATAAACAGTCAATGTTTTGGGCCAAAACCCTTCATCAGTACTAAAAAAGAAAGGGGTAGGGCTCAGAATAAGAAGGTGTATGAAGGGGAAGGAGTACAAACTGGCTTTGATCCCATTACGGACTACTCAGATTTCATGGAAAGGTCAGGACATTGACAGCAGTTACTATCTAGTTTACTTTGATTTTTTTAAAATTATATTTTAATCTACAGCTGACATATTGGATGCCGCGATGTTACCGGTCCATTGTTTCAGGCCTTCTTGCACCAGGGAAAGTAATCCATTTTGCCTTTGTTTTCCACCCTGAAATAATATCAGGGTCATGATCATCAATTAATCCTGACTTGTTACATACACCTGTTAGGGTGCATTTTCCAGTTACCTTATAAGGTAACCGTAGCTTTCAGCCAGGAGCAGATATCATCAGATGGTTCCCAACCTTCACAGAGTGTTTCGACCCTTAACCACGACACTCTCCAGTTGGTGGCCAGCAGTGGTGGCCAAATCTCTGCCCATCTGCTCTTGGCTTCCAGCTTCCCTCCTCTCGCCTACTCCAAATCCAACAAGAGGCTCGTTCTGCCTCTTCCCCCATCCTACGAGCTGCTTGTTTTTTGCTCCTTTCGTCCAGGCCCAGATCTGACAACAACCGCCATGCTGATTTGCCTGGGATAGTTAATCTAGATCTGCTTATTACTTTTTTAACTCCTTTGTCAATATCTGGAGTGAGGAAAGGAAAGCAGAACAGATTCACAAGGCTGTTGTCAGGACTGGAGAACTTGAGTCATAAGGAGAGACTGGATAGGCTGGGGATTTTGCCCTGGTGCATCAGAGGCTGAGGGGTGGCCTTATTAGAGATCACAGCTCTTTCCCAGCATAGGGGAAAGTAAAACTAGAGAGCATAGATTTACAGTGAGAGGGGATAGATTTAAAGTGAATTTAAGTTTTTGACGCGGAGGTTGGTGGGTATATGGAATAAGCAGCTAGAGACAAGCACAATTACAACTTTTGAACTACATTTATACAAGTTGACAAATTTCACGACACATGCCTGTGATAATAAACCTGATTCTGATTCTGAAGAATGTGGATGGGAAATGGTTAGGGAGATATGGGCAACTTGGGTGGCATGAACAACGTGGGCCAATGGGCCTGTTTCCACTCTGTATAATTTGACAACTCTATCATCCAATGAAAACAGAAATTGCTAGAAATATCTAGTTGCTCAGGTAGCATTTGTGTAGGAGAAATGGATAAAACATTTTCATATGGTTTCAATTTCTATTTATCTGATGAATATAGTGTTACATACCTCATGGGTATCTTGTGACTGTCTTATGACCATGATGTAATTGAGTATCTGATGAGCATGATGTAATGGTCTTGTGGAGGTCACATGATGTAATTTTCCTGCCGATGTGCGGTCACGTGATATAATTTAGGGGCTCGTAAGGATTGTTCCAATTTTGAGCTTGAGTGCTTGTTTAATTATCAATCTGATTTGGAAAAGGGAAATACCGAATTCTTTGGTTTGTTTGGTCTATGGGTGATATTTGACAGCCGTGAATATTGACGACTTTATGGAATTGCTAGACCCGGAGTTTTTGGCAAAGGCGAGAAAGGGTGATGTATCCGAGATTGCTAGAAGGTTGGACCTTAAAGGAATTACGAAGGTTACAACAAAGTCAGTAATTCAGAGAAAAATTGCGGCACACTATAAAGAGTTGGGTGTTTTTGATGAAGCAGCGTTAGATATATTTCCATTAAGTAATGTAGAGATGCAGTTACATATCGAACAAGTAAAGTTAAAGCAATTAGAAGCTGATTTGGAATGAAGTCGGTTAGAAGCAGAGAAACAGAGGAAATTTGATCTAGACATGGAGAAATGAAAGTCCGAGAATCAGTCCTCGGGTTCTAGGAAACAGTTCGTTGCTAGTCAAGAGGTTATTTTGGCTCCTCCATTTAGTGAAACGGAAATGGACATATATTTCCAACATTTTGAAATTGTTGCTCTGATTTCAGAGTGGCTGAAAGATAAATGGCCGGTGATGTTACAAGGTGTAATTACGAGGTAAAGTGCAACAAGTTTATACAGCGTCAACTGCTGAGCAAGCACTTGATTATGATATTGTGAAGCAGCATATTGTGAAAGTCTATGAACTGGTTCCAGAAGCTTATAGAGAAAGATTCAGAAATTTGAAGAAATCTGTGGAAAAAACTTATGTGGAATTTGCCTACGAGAAATCTGTGTGTTTTGAGAGATGGGTTTCCTCTAAAAATGTGAGTGGGGAGTATAATAAATTAAAAGAGTTGATTTTATTGGAGAAATTTAAAAGGTGCGTTCCTGTTGAAGTGAGGACATACTTAAGTGAAAGGGACACTGCTACATTGCAGGAGTCTACTAAATTAGCTGATGAGTATGCTTTAATTAATAAGAGTAAATTTTCTCCAGGTAGAACTTTTAAAAGGGAAAATAGCACAGAGAGTCAAGGTAAACCAGAAATTAAATCTGAAGTAAGTGGGAAAGGCAAAGATGAAGGGAAACCTGTGATGGAAAGACATTTTGGTCTTATTTGTAATTATTGTAAGAAACCTGGACATGTAATAGCTAACTGTTTCCGATTGAAGAAGAAAGAGAAGGAAGCAGTCCCAGATGCTTGTGTGCAGGATATTGAATCACCTGTAAATCCACAGAGTTCGATAAATACCAATGAAGTTTTGTCAGAGTCTGACCAAGTTAAGAGGGGATATGAATATTTTATAACCGAAGGATTTGTATCCTTGAAAGAGGGATCCTCTCCAGTGCTAATAAGAATCCTTAGAGACACCGGAGCTTCTCAATCACTAATGTTAGACAGTGTTCTAATGTTTAGTGATGAATCTGACACTGGTGAGGTAAACACTAGAAGAGGAGTTGGGAGTGCCCTTATGCCGGTACATTTGAATAGAGTAAATTTAAGGTGAGGGTTAGTTACAGGGCCTTTTAAAGTAGGACTACAACCCAGTTTACCCGTGAATGATGTTTCTCTTTTGTTAGGGAATGAGTTAGCAGATGGACAAGCTTTTCCTGAAGTGCATTTGACAATAAAGCCTATTTCTGAGGAATCACAGAGGGATTCTAACACAGATTCTTCCTGTGTTGTAACCAGAGCTACGGTTAAAAAGACTGAAGTGCAGAATGGGTCAGTTACCCATGACTGTTCAACTCAGGATGCGAATTTTGAGGATGTGTCAGAAACTTTCTTACCTTCATTATTTGATCAAGATTCTTGTGATAAGACTGACCATGAAGACTTGTCTTTATCTCAGAAGGAGATGATAGTAGAGCACAGTAGAGACTCTGAGATTATCAAATTAAAGGAACAAGCTCTTCCAGATAGTGAAATTGAGAAGGTGCCAGTAGGATATTATTTCGAAAAGGGAGTATTAATGAGGAAATGGCGATCACCTACAATTCCTGCAAGTGAAGAATGGGAAGTTAATCACCAGGTAGTAGTTCCTAAAGTTTATCGAAATGAGATTTTAACTATGGCTCATAGTATGCCTTTGGGTGGCCATCAAGGTGTAAAGAAAACTGTGAACAAGGTTTTTAAACATTTTTACTGGCCTAGTTTAAGAAAAGATGTGGCGACATTTTGCAGGACGTGTCGTACTTGTCAAATTGTAGGTAAACCTAATCAAGTTACTCCAGTGGCCCCACTGCAACCTATTCCAGCATTTGGTGAACCGTTTTCCAAAATTATTATAGATTGTGGAGGCCCATTGCCAAAAACTAAAACTGGACATCAATATTTGCTGACCATTATGTGCACAGCGTCTCAGTTTCCAGAGGCAATACCTCTTAGGAATATAACAGCCAAAACTGTGACAAAAACTCTTATAAAATTCTTTACTTATTTTGGGTTGCCTAAGGAAATACAATCGGATCAAGGTAGTAATTTTATGTTCTGGATTGTTCCAGCAGATAGTTTATAAACTGGGAGCAAAACAGATGACCTCATCTGCATATCATCTAGAATCGCGAGGAGCCTTGGAGAGATTCCATTCTACCCTTAAAACTATGATTAGGACGTATTGTGTGGAAAATGAAAAGGACTGGGATGAAGGCATACATTTACTACTTTCTGAAGTACGGGAGGCAGTGCAGGAATCATTAGGATTTAGTTCTTTTAAACTTGTGATTGGACATAGAGTTCAAGGACCTTTGGCCTTATTGAAAGAACTGTGGATTAATAAAGAGGTACACACTAATTTTCTGGATTATGTTTTAAAATTTAAAGAAAGATTACATAAAGCTTGTAGCTTAGCCAAGGAAAATTTCAAATTGGCTCAGGAGAAAATGAAAACTTGTTATGATAAGGAAGCTAGAATGAGGTCATTTAAGCCTGGAGATAAGGTGTTAGCTCTTTTCCTGGTTGAAATGAACCCATTACAAGTTAAATTTCATGGTCCTTATGAGATTAAATCTAAAGTAAATGATGTGGATTACGTAATAAAAACGCTAGATCAAAGAAAGGCAACACAGCTGTGTCATATAAGTATGATAAAACTGTATTATGAGAAACAGGCTGCTACTATGACTGTTGTCATCAATAATAATGAGTCTGATCCCATTGGGAACTTAACGGATGATTCATTTGAATCTCATTTTAAACCCAACATTATTTCTGCCAGATTACCAAACTCCACAATTCTGGAAAATATTGATGAAAAATCAGCTCATTTACAGCCAGAGCAGAGAGAGCGGATGAAACAGTTAATTTTTAAATATAGGGATTCATTTTCGGACGTTCCTAGAAGAACCACTGTAGCTTTGCATGATGTAAATGTTGGAGATGCAAAACCAATAAAACAACATCCATATTGGATGAACAGGGGAAAATGTGAACTTGCTGAACAAAGAATTAAGTATATGTTAGAGAATAATATTATTAGACCTTCTAATTCGAAGTGGAGTTCACCATTGTTATGGTGCCTAAACCAGACAATAGTATTCGGTTTTGTACAGATTACAGGAAGGTGAATGCTGTGACAAAAACTGATGCATATCCAATCCCTATGGTAGATGATTGTGTGGATAAAGTTGGACAAGCAAATTTCCTTACAAAGATTGATTTGTTAAAAGGTTATTGGTGTGTTCCATTGATGGATAGAAGTAGAGAGATTTATGCACTTGTAACCCCACCCGGGTTATATGAATATAATTTTCTTCCATTTGGGATGAAGAATACACCAGGTTCTTTCCAGTGGATGATTAATAGTGTGATTCATGGGTTAAAAGATACAGATGCTTATATTGATGTTTTAGTTACAGGAAATAATACTTAGAAAGCACATATTACTGTGGTGGAGAAACTATTTGAAAGACTTTCAAAAGCTAACTTAACTATTAACTTAGCTAAAAGTGAATTTGGTCATGCCACGGTGATCTACCTAGGTTACATTATAGGTCTGGGCTCAGTTAAAGAGAATAGTTAAGGAAGTAAATCAAACTCCAATTTAGCAACAAAGTTTGATGTTACAGGAGTATAATATTTTGATAACTCATATTAAAGGTAAAGATAATGTGATCGCTGATTGTCTATCTAGATGTTAAATGTACAATGTAAATTTTTTATGGAGTGGTATTTTAACATTTGTAACACTCCTACTGTATATTAGTTTGCAAGATGCTGTATGATAATACTGTGTATATTGTGTAAGTAGTAAATTTTATACATTTGTATTTTTTTTTGTAAATAGTTAATTGTTAAAATTTTGCTCCTAAAAAGACCAATTTATTTTGGAGGGAGGTGTTACATACCTCATAGGTATCTTGTGACTGTCTTATGACCATAATGTAATTGAGTATCTGATGAGCATGATGTAATGGTCTTGTGGAGGTCACATGATGTAATTTTCCCGCCGATGTGAGGTCATGAGACAATAGAAACAAAGAAAGCCGACAGCACAATACAGGCCCTTCGGCCCACAAAGCTGTGCCGAACATGTCCTTACCTGGGAACTACCTAGCTTTACCCATAGCCCTCTATTTTCCTAAGCTCCATGTATCCATCCAGGAGTCTCTTAAGAGACCCTATCGTTTCCGCCTCCGCCACCGCTACCGGCAGCCCATTCCATGCACTCACCACTCTCTGCGTATAAAAATTACTCCTGACATCTCCTCTGTGCCTACTTCCAAGCACCTTAACACTATGCCCTCTTGTGCTAGCCATTTCAGCCTTGGGAAAAAGCCTTAGACTATCCACACGATCAATGCCTCTCATTATCTTGTACACCTCTATCAGGTCACCTCTCATCTTCCGTCACTCCAAGGAGAAAAGGCCAAGTTCACTCAACCTATTCTCATAAGGCATGCTCCCCAATCCAGGCAACATCCTTGTAAATCTCCTCTGCACCCTTTCTATGGTTTTCATGTCCTTCCTGTAGTGAGGTGACCAGAATTGAGCACAGAACTCTAAGTGGGGTCTGACCAGGGTCCTATATAGCTGCAACGTTACCTCTTGGTTCTTAAACTTAATCCCACAATTGATGAAGGCCAACACAGTTTCTCAATAAGCCTTGCATGGGTTACCTTATCAAATGCCTTGCTAAAATCCATATATACTACATCTACTACTCTACCTTCATCAATGTGTTTAGTCACATCCTCAAAAAATTCAATCAGACTCATAAGGCACGACCTGCCTTTGACAAAGCTATGCTGACTATTCCTAATCATATTATGCCTCTCCAAATGTTCATAAATCCTGCCTCTCAGGATCTTCTCCATCAACTTACCAACCACTGAAGTAAGACTCACTGGTCTATAATTTCCGGGGCTATCCCTACTCCCTTTCTTGAATAAGGGAACAACATCCGCAACTCTCCAATCCTCCAGAACCTCTCCCATCCTCATTGATGATGCAAAGATCATCGCTAGAGGCTCAGCAATCTTCTCCCTCGCTTCCCACAGTAGCTTGGGGTATATCCCGTCCAGTCCTGGTGACTTATCCAACTTGATACTTTCTAAAAGCTCCAGCACATCCTCTTCCTTAATATCTACATGCTCATGCTTTTCAGTCCGTTGCAAGTCATCCCTACAATCACCAAGATCCTTTTCCGTAGTGAATACTGAAGCAAAGTATTCATCTTCTCTCCCATCTCCTCCGGTTCCATGCACATTTTTCCACTGTCACACTTGATTGGTCTTATTCTCTCACATCTTATCCTCTTGCTCTTCACATACTTATAGAATGCCTTGGAGTTTTCCTTAATCCTGTTCACCAAGGCCTTCTTATGGCCCCTTGTGGCTCTCCTAATTTCACTCTTATGCTCCTTCCTGCTAGCCTTATAAATCTTCTAGATCTCTATCATTACCTAGTTTTTGAACCTTTCCTAAGCTCTTCTTTTCTTCTTGACTAGGTTTACAACAGCCTTTGTACACCACAGTTCCTGTACCCTACCATCCTTTCCCTGTCTCATTGGAATGTATCTATGCAGAACCCCATGCAAATATCCCCTGAACATTTGCCACATTTCCGCCGTACATTTCCCTGAGAACATCTGTTTCCAATTTATGCTTCCAAGTTCCTGCCTAATAGCCTCATATTTCCCTTTACTCCAATTAAAGGTTTTCCTAACTTGTCTGTTCCTATCCCTCTCCAGTGCTATGGTAAAGAAGATTGAATGGTGATCACTAGCTCCAACATGCTCTCTCATTTTGAGAGACCTGACACCTGTCCAGGTTCATTTCCCAATTCCAGATCAAGTACAGCCTCTCGTCTTGTAGGCTTATCTACATATTGTGTCAAGAAACCTTCCTGAACACACCTAACAAACTCCACCCCATCTAAACCCCTCACTCTAGGGAGATACCAATCAATATTTGGGAAATTAAAATCTCCCACCACAACAACCCTGTTATTATTATTTGTTTCCAGAATCTGTCTCCCTATCTGCTCCAAAATGTCTAGTATCTTCTTTTTTTAAATTCTTGTACTAACAGGACTCATCTCTTGCACTTATCAGTACATGCCCAAATTCATGTTATTGATTGAACACTTTGCTGTTCCACATAGCGTCACATAAAAAAACACAAGGCAAAAGTGGTGGATACAGCCAGTCTGCACTGGTAAAGCCCTCACCACCACTGAGTACATTTACAATGAGCAATGCCACAAGAAGGCAGCAAGGAACTCTGCCATCCCAGCTGTACTCGCATCTCACTACTACCGTGGGATAGGAGGTACTTGAGTCTTAGATTCCATATCACCAGGTTCAGGAACAGTTACCCTCTAACCATCAGCTCTTGAACCAGCATGGATAACTTCACTCAGCTCAACTCTCAACTGATTCTACAGCCTACAGACTCACTTTCCAGACCCTGCAACTCATGTTCTCAGTATTATACAATTTGTCACCTTTTGCACATTGATTGTCTGCAAGTCTTTGTTTATGTATAGTTTTCACAAATTCTGTTGCATCAGCCTACAAGAAAATGCATCTCAAGGTAGTATATGGTGCCATCGAGTATACGTACTTTGATAATATATTTACTGTGACTTTGATCAAACCAAATTGTTCTTAATAGCATTGTAGTTTTAAGTATTTTCAGTTTATTGAATAATTTAAGTCAAAATTGTATAAGATTTTCATTAAAGAGAATGCCATTATATTTTAAAACATTTGCCTTTCATTCAACTTCAAAAAAGGCAGGATACTGGCAGTTTTTAGATGAAGAACTAAGGAACCAAGGTATATGAATGGGGAAGGAGCATTGGTGGGTTAGTCAGTTGCCACTAATGGAGGCAGGGGGTAGAATGTATGACATCGTGGGGTGTGTGGGGTGGTGGGGGTGGGGAGATAGTATGTGATGAGAATGAAAAAGCTCATGTGAGTCATAGGTGTCTGGCTATACCAGGAGGAGATATATAAGGAAAGTATATGATTTCATTGAGTAACTTAAATGTGAAAAGGGATGATGGTATACGGACATATGGAATGGTAATAGAAGAGACAAATAAACTCATTTTTACTTATTTAAAATCATAAGATTTCGTAAGGTCTTCAGGTCTCTTCCTAGTCTACTTTTGTAATCAATATTTATAAAGCCAAAAATCAGAGGCCTTCTTGCATATGAACAAAATGGGTGAACCTTCTTACTGACTTTGGTATTTTACTGGCAAGGCAAGAAAATGATCTTAAATAGAGGAGTAGGCATGCAAAGCTGAATGCACCTCTCCTCCTTTTACATATCTTCTAAAATCCCATTGGAAGGAGAATTGGTCAGAATTTTTTCTGCAATTTAATTTTTTTCAGTGAGCACCCTTGCACCTTGTAGTCCCAACTATTGTCTTATTGATCTCCAAGTGCACTTACTTCATTAAGTGCGAATGAAGGTCAATGCAGCTCTTACTCCAACAGTGATCTTAAGGTGAGATCATCTGAAACACTTTCTGGTGCCACAAGGTGAAAGTGAGAAGTTTTGAGAATGGCAAAAAACAAGGCTGAAAAGTTTGACTAAGATTTTATGCTCCCGCGAACAACTATTGGCAGTGTTTATACCATGCCACCAATACACAGCCAAACAACTTACTAAATTAGCACCTTCAACAGAGAAAAAATGTCTCAAGGTCCATCACAAAGATGTGCTGGTAGGTGAATTGTGACTGTAAATTGCCCCTCAGTCTCAGTAAGTTACAAAAGGGAACATGGTGATCAAATGGAGAAAATAATTTGCAGAGCTCCGGGATGAGGGGGACTCATGGGATTTCTCTGCTGCATGCTGGCATGGACTCTGTGAATGAATGCTTTCTTATTAAGTGTATTAGTCGTACTAACAGCAGAAAGGTACATCAGTTAGACCAGGTTTCTACGAGATAGCATATTGGCTGTATAATCAGAGTGCCCAAGGCATGCTTTCACTCCTTGCAGGTTAAAATAGCTTATTTTTGTAAATGTAATGAATAGCTGTTGCCTGATATGTCCTTACAGTATGGTAGAATTTGCCCTCGAATATCCCAGAATTACGGAGCATCCTTCTTATAACCATCTCAGCCTCACTTCCTGACTGCTCTCATTCTTTCTCCAAAGTGATTAATAGTTTCTCAGTGACATGCTTTATCCCAGCAGCTATAAAGTAACTCAGCATCTGATATTCTCCTATTTTACTTGATGATTCTGAGTTTATTTTAACAGATTTTTAGTATTTATTACTTAAAGTTGAAGTAATTTCTTATCGAAGTACATATATGACACCATATACTACCTTGAGATTCACTTTCTTGCGGGTATTCATAGTAGAACAGAGGAATGCAGCAGAATCGATGAAAAACTACACACAAATGAAGACTAGCAAGCAACCAATGTGCAAAAGAAGACAAACTGTGCAAATTAATATGAATAAATAAAACTCAGAACATGAATTATAGAGTCCTTAAAAGCAAGTCTTATCAGTTCATATTTGAGGTGAGTGAAGTTATCCACACTGGTTCAGGAGCCTGAAGGGCAGTAACTGTTTATTCTGCTGAGCATTGTAGAATCTGTCTGCATCCATTTGAAAAGATTGTGAGGCATTTGTCCTTATTGCACTGGGCATGATTGGATTTTATTTTCTACTTCATTTATCAGCTATCTGTATGGATATCTTTGAATGAAATTGCGTCGTTTCAACTTGAACAAATTCTTTTTATTGATATCCGAATTTAGGTCAGTCAGTTGAATCAGTCAGTCACTATCTCAAGAGGCACTTGTTCTGCCTATCATTTTCTTATCCTATTTGGCGATTAGTGTGGTGCTAAGGGATTGAAAGATTGCAATACCATGCCAGTCATTGTAACCTTGGTGATGGGAAAATTATTGGAAACAGCTATATGGAAGGCATACATTAAATTTAGAGAGGCATAGATTAGCCAGCATGAATTTATTTTAGAACGTGTTTGTCAAGGTAATTAGGGGTAGGACATTTAATATAATCCATAAAGGTTTTAGCAATGCTTTTGTCAAGTACCACATGACCAACTGGCCGAAACCCCTTTCCTCAAAGTAAGATAGAAGCAGCCTTTGAATATATTTAAGGTAGTGGTAGATAAGAAAAAAATGTGGATGCTTCCCCTGGGTAGAGAGGACTGGGAAGTTTTGGTTACAGGCAGATCCGTAAAATAGCAGAGGAGACTGGAAGGGATAAATAACCTCCTCCTGGTTTTTATTGTTTGTATTTTAAATGTCCACCCGAGGAGACTGCAATTCAACAAGAAAATTGGCTGTGCTACCTGCTAGAACCTGACCAGCATCCATTTCCACTTGTTACCATTGGGAACCATAATTGTCAGTGCCTGCCAACGTCACCACTCTCTTGATTTTGCATCCAGTTCAGACATACAAGGCTAAATTTTTGGAAGTTTTGCAAAATTACTCAGCAGTCTTGAACTCGTGCATCAAGCTCATCAACAAATTTGGAAACACAATCTTGTTAACCAAAATATTTCACTGCAGAGTTTTCTCAGTTTTCTTGAGTTTCTGTTTTAATCAGAGTGTAGAATATAATAATTTGCAATTTATGTGTCATTACAAGATTAATCCAAGCAACGTTATCAATAGCAAAATATTCCATTCCCTGGAGTATGGAATCGATATGTTACTAATACTACCAAATCTTCTGTATTAATATTTAATGTCCCTTCACAATTTGCCTTTATCTTAGGGTATAGATCTGATCTCAATAACTTCTTTTGAACCTTCCACTCACCAGCCTCACTCAGACTGCTCACCTTTGAACACTTGAATCAGATATGCCAAATATCACCTCTCTCACCAGTAGTGTATGTCAAAATGTGTTTTTTTAATTTGCATTAATTACATCTTCCTCTCTCCACTCGAAGTGTTTGATCTCAGTCTGCAGTTGTCTGCCAGGCAGAAAGCATGGACTGAAGTGAAGCAGTTGGCTGAACTTTCTGTTGTTCCATTGCAGCAGCCTGCTCTGTTTCATTTGGAATAAAAATCAGTGCAGAGGAGGATAGAGTGTTCAGAGGACTCTTATTGTATTTAAAAAGGGCAAGGAAAAAATTGTTTTAGAAAAAGTGAGATGCATCAGCAAGAGAATGCAAAAGTTAATTTATGGCTGATGGTATCTGTCTTTCCATGGTTTGTTCTTGACCTCTCCAGGAGTTAGAGAGCTGGGTAGTTGGTGATGATTCAGGAATCAGAGACCTAGGTACTGTACTGGTGATGATTTAGGAATCAGAGACTTAGGTACTGTACTGGTGAGGATTCAGGAATCAGAGAACTTGGTACGGTACTGGTGACGATTCAGGAATCAGAGACTTAGGTACTGAAAACACTTGCCACCAGACTCAAGGACAGTTTTTACTCTGCTGATATAAGATTATTAAATGGTTTCCTAGTACAACACAATGGACTTGGAATCCTCACAATCTACCTCATTATGTTCTTGCACCTAATTGTCTACCTGCACTGTATTTTCTCTGTAAGTGTTGCTATTGTATTCTGTTATTGTTTATAAAGCACTGTGTAGTGATTTGATCTGTTTGAACAGTTTGCAAGACAAGCTTTTCACTGTGTCTCATATATTTGACTATAACAAACCAATTCCAGTTCAAAATTCAATGGGCCTAGGTGTTTGCAAGGTGAACGTTTGCCAAAAGCAAATAGGACACAGAGCATAGAACATAGTACAGGCTTTTTGTCCCATCAATATTGTGCCAATCTTCCATTCTGCCCCAATATCAATCTAACCCTTAGATCCTACATAGCCCTCCATTTCTCATTCATCCTTGAGCCTAATAGGGTTTCTTAATTGCCCCTAATATATTTGCGTCTACAATCACCCTTGGCAAGGCATTCCATGCACTCACGACTCTCTGACTTTCTCCCTGTACTTTCCTCCAGTAAACTTAAAATTATGCCCCCTCAGATTAGCTGTTTCCATCCTGGGGAAAAAGTCTGTATTTATCCATTCAAACGATGCCTCTTATCATCTTGTACACCTGTCAAGTCACCTCTTATCCTCCTTCACTCCATAGCTGGGTCTCATGAGAGTACCCATGGCTAAACGTTTGATTTGGAGAGAGTCCAACTAGTCAGAAGATAAGTTGTCTGGTTCTGTCTGCATTGAAGAAAGAAGCAGAGAATCCTGAAGGTTTTGTTATGGGGGATAGAAGTGTCCAGGGACTGCAGATCCATGGTGAAAATGGGAATAGAAGGTACCTCTTCCTAGAGATGCTGCCTGGCCTGCTGCGTTCACCAGCAACTTTGATGTGTGTTGATAGAAGGTCCTGTTTGACTCTGTTTGCAAGGATCGTACCACTCTCCCCAAGTCTAGAAGAAGTTGCAGAGTTTTGAATGTCACTCAATCAAACATCCCCTGCACTGACTCTCTCTACACTTCCCAATGCCACAGTGAAGCAACTAAACTAACCAAGCACAACACACAAAATGCTGGAGGAACTCAACAAATCAGGCTGCATCTATGGAAGGGAATAAACAGTCAAGACCCTTCATGAGACCTGGCCTCAACTGCTGAGTTCCTCCAGAATTTTGTGTTGCTCTGGATTTCCAGCATCTTCAGAATCTCTTGTATTTAACTTAATCAAGGACAGCAGACATTCATTTTTCTCTCCCTCCCACTGGACAGAAGGTACAAAAGCTTGAGATTATGTTCATCAGAGCACAGGGCAGCTTTTATGACACTGATTGGGACTTTTGAGTGGGTCTCTCAAGCAATAAAAGATGGACATTTGATCTCCCAGTCTAACTCATCGTATTTATTATCTGTTTACTTACTTACGTATTACCTGTTATGCCTGCTGGTGTTTAAGGCAGCAATGAAGGTCCTCCATCCTTGGTGGTGTTCAAGGCTTTCTTCATCATGCCAGTATCATCTTCTCCATTTTCACTACTGTCAGCCTTGCAAGGCGCAGGTGGAGATTCAGGAATACCATCACACTCAGATGTAGAAGGATTCTTCCTTGCTGTTTCCGTAACAGTTTTGTTTGACCAGTTGGGGTTGTTTGCCCTGAGCTGAACCCCTGAACTTGGAGGATTGGTGGACCACTCTTAGTCTGTCCTTCACCCTTTGACCTGTTTGGCATAGGCTGTCCTACCAAGAGCCAAAGCATAAAGCCCTGACTGCAGCCAGGGTAGCTGTCTGGGTCACTGAGACACGCAAGCCTCCAAACCACAAGAAGGTTGTGGTCATCTTGGAGGATTCATCTGCTTGCACTTTACTTCCTCTGTAGTTATAGCACCATGTTCTGCCTTCTTCTTTCCTTTTCACTCCCTTGGTATAATTATGTACAGCATGATTTATCTGGATGGCACACAAACAAAGCTTTACACTATATCTTGCTGTATGTGATTTTATTAAACCAATACCAATTTGTATAAAAATCATCATTGATGAGTCCAAAGTTCGGGGCCTAGAGTTTGGAGTCCCATCCTCAGCAGACCTTTGGGCTGATACTGAAGTTCAATCAAAGGTCCAGAGGTCGATGCCCGATGGTAGAAGCCAAGTCTGTGAATCCAATAGGGAAGTCAGGGGTATGATCTCAGTGAGTCCGTGAGTCCAATGGAGGCTGGAGGCCCATCCTGTCCTGGGGTAGGAGGGTTGTTTGTCTGTCTCAGTGAGTGCGAGCGAGGAAAGGGACTCATTTGCTGTTGTTGTTTTGTTATTGTTTTCCTGTTGTTGATTTGCTTATTTTGTTCTGCTAAACATGGTTGACATGCTACGTTGGTGCTGGAATGTGTGGCAACACTTATGGGCTCCCTCCAGCATATCCCTAGGTTGTGTTGGTTGTAATGCCAACAATGCATTTTTCTGTATGTGTAAATGTATGTGATAAATAAATGAATCTGAAAGAGAGGTTTGGTCTTCTTATCTGCACTATTCCATATTGTTTCTACATTGTATCTGTTGGTCTTTAAGTTACATGCTAATGGGAACAACTCCTCTCTACTCACACACTCTAAATCAATTCATGACCTTGTCCACCTCCATCAAACCTCCTCCTTCTCAACTACAAGGAGAACAACATCAGCCCTTTCCAGAACAACATGCACAAAGTGCTGGATGAGCTCAGGAGGCATCTATGGAGAGGAATAAACAGTCAACATTTCAGTCTGAGACTCTTCCTCAGGACCCTTCCTTTTCCAGTCTGATCTTATCACTGAAATCTCTCATCCTGTGATAAGTGAAGTAACTCCCTTCTTTAGCTTCTCTGAGATCACCAGTTCTTTTCTAAACTATGCTGCCTGAAGTCACACAGTGGTCCAGCTGTGGACAAACCTAATTCAAGATCACTTTAGAAAAATATTAGTGACTAAATATCTTGTAAGTTGCAAAGAAGAAGAAGATTTTGCTATCTTTGCAACCTCTCAGTGGCTCAAAACAGGCTCATTTTCAAACCTTTCATTGTTCTAGTGAAAGTTTAACTTTATACTCTCACTGAGCTACACATAATTTGAAAAAGTAGAACTGGGATTGGGATTGGAATTGGTTTATTATTGTTACATGTACCAAGATACGGTGACAAGCTTGTCTTGCATACTCTTCATACAGATTAAATAATCACACAGTGTATTGAGGCAGAACAATGTAAAACAGTAACAGAATGGGTGGCGCAGTGTTAACAAAATGCTTTATGTCATCTGCAATTAGAATTAATTTCCTGTTGCTATCTGTAAGGAATTTGTACGCTCTCCCCAAGGTGCTCCAATTTCCTCCCACATCCCAAAGACATACAAATTAGGGTCAGTAAACCGAGGCTGTGCTCTGTTGGTACCAGAAACATGGTGACGTTTGCGGTCTGCCCTAGCACATCCTCAGACTGTGGTGGCACTTGGGCAAGTGACACACTTTACTGTACTTTTCATCGTTTTGATGTACATGTGACAAATGAAGCTAATCTTTATCCTTTAAAGTGTTATAGTTACAAAGAAAGAGCAGTTCTGCTAAACAATAAGGTACAAGATCAGAACGAGATAGAACGTGAGGTCTAAAATCCAACTTATCACATTAGGGAAGTCAAGAAACTTATAGTCTTATAACAGCAGGGTAGAAGCTACTCTTGAGCTTTCATGCTTTCAGCTTTTGTATCTTGTCGAACAGGGGAGAAAAACGAATATCCAGAGTTATTGACTTCTTTGACTATGCTGGCTGCTTTACTGCAGCAGTAAGGACAGAATCCGTGGAGGGGAGACTGATTCATGATCTGATGAGCTGTGTCCAGAACTCTCTGCACTTTCCAAAGTGAAAAACCATAGCTTGTTCATCCCTATACTCATAAGACACGGTCTCCGTTCCAGGTAACATCCTGGCAAATCTCCTTTCTAAAGCTTCCATATCCTTCTTATAATGTGGTGACCAGAACTGAATATAATATTCCTATGGTCTAACCAGGGTTTTATAGAACTGCTACATTTCCTCATGGTCATACTAAGTTAAAATTTCAATGAAGAGCATTATGTAAGACTAGACAACGGGGTGACCTGTTGGGCACCCTTTGAGAGAAGGGTAGTGCAGTCTGATGTGACCAGAATGAACATTAAATTTTCCTGATCACTTTGCTTTGGAAATTGAAGAAGAAAACCTCAGTTTATTAAAGAAGAACAACGTGTAGCAAGGCAAATATAGCTCCTCCTCGTTTAATGAAGGACACTTTTGATGGCATCATTTCTGGTTGATCTGCCATCCTTGTGCCTCTCTTTGTCATTCTGGAGATGTGCGATCCTTTCATCCGTCATCTCTTCATCTCTTCTGCTGTTTATTCTTTATCTCTGATCTTGGAGAAGTGCATTTCCCTGCTCCTTTGCTTCTTCCTCTCTCCTCCTTCTGTGCCTGTTTTTGTCATTCTGGAGATGTGCAGCCCTTTCATCCCCCGTCTCTTCATCTCTTCTGCTGTCTGCTGTTTGTCTCTGATCCTGGAAACGTGCATTTCTCAGCTCCTTTGTCTCTTCCTCTCTCCTCCTATGCCAGTTGTTGTCATCTTGGAGACATGCATGCCTCTTCTCCTCTGTCTCTTCTTCTCTCATCTTTTTTGTCCTGACTCTTTGATCCTGGAGTTGTGCGGCACTGGCCTCATCTGATTCTTGTTCTCTCCCTCTCCTTGCCACTTCCCAGTGGCGCTTGGCATCATCTCTTGACTATATTGTCCCCCTTCTGTTTCCACACAGCATAATTAGGCTGACCATATTTTTTTTACCCTAATGCTGGATAGGAGATACAAAGCAACAACGCCAAAGCATCCAGGATGCTGATTATTCTTGATGATGTGGTTGGCGCTCTCCTAAATGGATGTGATATAGTTACCGCTGTCCTTTGACTGCAGCAAAGGGTTTGATGGGTGTCTCGAAGTACGTAATTACAATAAGATTTATTTATCTCTTATTGATGGGTTTCTTATTGGTGTTGGGCACATGCCCAAGTGGTTAAGGCGTTCGTCTAGTGACTTGTAGGTCACTAGTTCGAGCCTCAGCTGTGGCAGTGTGTTAGTGTCCTTGAGCAAGGCACTTAATCACACATTGCTCTAGTCTGTGTGAGGAGTGACGCCCCACACAGACTTCCAATCTGCGCCTTGTAAGGCATGAAAATGCCTGACATAGGCCTCTCATGGTCTGAGTCGACGTTCCCGATGGATCTCAGTTTGATCTGTCCCAATCCTGCACATGCTGATGGTGATTAGCAGAAAATGACTGCTCAAAATAGAGCTGCTCTGCCCTTTTGCTCTAGTTGGTGTCGCTGCTGTGAGTATCATGAGTTGCTTCTGAGGCTGGCAGTGCGCATGTGTCACGGTTTCCATCATGGCTGACATCGGCTCGGATGAACGCAGGCTGTTGATTTTGGCGAGTGAGCAATTTTATAGGAATATATAACCCTGAACTTTGCCTGCATTCTGTAAGTTTGTGCATTTTAAGTCGATTTAGCCAAAAATAGTGCCGCTGTAATGCACCATTTATGCCAATTGGAGGTCACAAACAGACAAACAGAGCATGAGAGTTTTAGTAGTATATAGATAAATAGAAATTCCATCTGATAATAGCATCACATTTAGAGTCATAGACAGGTACAGCACGGAAACAGACTCTTTGGCCCATCTAGTCCATGCTGAAACCATTTAAACTGCCAACCCCCCATCGACCTGCTCGGGGACCAAATCCTCCATATCCCTACTATCCATGTACCTATCCAAATTTCTCTTAAATGTTGAAACTGAACACGTATGCACCACTTATGCTTGCAGTTAATTCCACACTCTCACAACCCTCTGAGTGAAGACGTTTTCCTTCATGTTGCTCTTAAATTTCTCACCTTTCACCCTTAACCCATGACTTCTGGTTGCAGTCCCACCCAACATCAGGATAAATACAAACAGGCTTTTTCCACTA
This sequence comes from Mobula birostris, assembly GCF_030028105.1. Classification (NCBI taxonomy): domain Eukaryota; kingdom Metazoa; phylum Chordata; class Chondrichthyes; order Myliobatiformes; family Myliobatidae; genus Mobula; species Mobula birostris. Next base: position 60,443,495 of record NC_092381.1, on the reverse strand, counting down.
TCTGTACCCCTCATAATTCTGTATACTCAAATCTCCTCTCAGCCTTCTACTTTCTAAAGAATATGCTCCTATCCTATTCAGTCGTCCTTGTAACTTGGGTCCTCCAGACCTAGCAACATCCTTGTAAATTTTTGCTGCATTCTTTCAAACTTGTTTCCATCTTTCCTATAGGTAAGTGACCAGACCTCCACACGATTCTCCAAATTGGGTTTCACCCATGTCTTATACAACCTCATGCAAGTTGTATATAACATCCCATCTTCAGTACTCAATACATTGATTGATGAATACCAATATGCCAAAAGCTTGCTTTATGACCCTATCTATCCGTGAAGCCGCTTTCAACAAATTATGTACCTGTATTCCCAGATCTCTGTTTGACCACACCCATTAATGCCCTACTGTTCACTGTGTAAGACCTTCCCTGGTTGGTCCTACTGAAGTGCAAAAACCTTGCACTTGTCTGCATTAAATTCCATCTGCTATTTTTCAGCTCTTTTTTCCAGCTGATACAGATTTACAGTGATTATAAGATGCAAAACAAAACTCAACAAGAGATAAAGAACTATGGTGGAGAGGAAACAGAGCAAAAAGTGGATCAACACACTTCTATTGCATTTGAGAATATTCATTCACAGGCCTGTAAAACTAACATGGTCACTCAATGATTACAGTGGAGAATACTTACAAGTATTTCAAGAAAACAAAATAAATTTAAATTAAGAAATCTTTTCAGCACAACGTAATTCATTCAAAATAAAATGATAGCATTGTGGGGCAGTGAAGTTATCCCCTTTGGTTCAAAAGCATAATGGTTGAGGGGCAATAATTGTTCCTGAATCTGGTGGCGTTGGTCCTGAGGCCCCTGTACCTTCTTCCTGGTGGCAGCAGTGAGAACAGAGCATGGCCTGGGAGTTTGGGACCCCTGACGATGGATGCTGAATTCCTGCGACAAAGCTTTATGTTGATGTGCTCAATCGTGGGAAGACCCTTACCTGCAATGGACTGGACCATATCCACTAATTTTGTAGGATTTTCCATTCAGGGCATTGGCGTTTCCATACCAGGCTGTGATGCAGCCAATGGATATAGCCTTTACTACACATCTACAGAAGTTTGTCAAAAGTTTAGATGTCCTGATGAATCTTTGCAAACTCCTAAGGAAGTGGAGGCACTGCCAAGCTTTCTTCGTAATTGCACTTACTTTCTGGGCCCAGGACAGGTCCTCCAGTGTAATAACTGAGGAATTTAAAATTGGTGACTCCCTCCACCTTTGACCCTCCAATAAGGACTGGCACCAGTATCTTTGGTTTCCTCCTCCTGAAGTCAATAATCAGCTTCTTGGTCTTGCTGATGTTGAGTATTGAGTAAGAGGTTGTTGCTGTGGCATTCAGACAGATTTTAAGCCCCTCTCCTATATGCTGATTTGTCACCACCTTTGATTTGGCCTACATCAGCAAACTTGAATGGGGCTTTGGAGCTGTGCTTAGCCACACAGTCATACATGTAAATCAGGTAGGGCAGGGGTGAGAGCACATGGCTTTGTGCTGCACCTGTGCTGATGGTGAAGATGTTGTTGTTAATCTGAACTGACTGCGTTTTGCAAGTCAGGAAATCAAGGATCTAATTGCACAAGGAGGTATTGCAGACAAGGTTTTGAAGCTTATTGATTAGTTTTGAGGGGATGTTGGTATTGAATGACAAGCTGTGGCTGATAAAGAGCATCCTGATGTATGCATCTTTGCTGTCTAGATATTCCAGGGTTGAGTAAAGATCCAATGAAGTGGTATCTGCTGTGGATGTGTTGCTCCAGTAGGTAAATTGGAGCAGATCCAAGTCAAATCTCAGGCAAACTGTAATTACAAAAGAAAATAAATAAACAAGCAATAAATATCAAAAACATGAGATGAAGCGCCCTTGAAGTCAAGTCCATAGGTTCTGGGAACAGATAGGACATGGGGACAGAATTAAGCCATTCAACCCTTCAAGTCTGCTTTGCCATTTGATCATGGCTGGTCTATTTTCCATCTCAACCTTTAGTGTTGGAGTTGAGTGAAGTTATCCCCACTGGTTCAAAAGCCTGATGGTTGAGGGGTAATAATTGTTCCTGAACATGGTGGTGTGGATCCTGAAGCTCCTGTACCTTCTTCCTGATGGCAGCTGTGAGAAGAGAGCATGGCCTGTGTGGTGGGGGTCCCTGATGATGGATGCTGCTTTTCTGTGATGGTGCTCCTTGTAAATGTGTTCAGTTACCCGTGACGGACTGAGCCATATCCATTACTTTTTATATGATTTTCTGTTTAAGGGCATCACTGTTTACATACCAGGCCAAGTCAGATTCATGTTTATTATCACTGGAAAGGTTATGAAATTTGATGCTTTGCAGCAGCAGTACAGTAAAAATATATAAAATTACAAGTTAGAATACGAAATTAAAATTAGTTCAAAAATTGAACAACTAGTGACGTATTGTTTATCGGCTCAGAAATCCGATGGCAGAGAGGAACAAGCCACTCCTAAAACTTTGATTGTGTGTTTTAAGGTTCCTGTACTTCTTCTCTGATGATAGTAATGAGAAGAGGGCATGTTCTGGGAGCTGAGTGTCCTTAATGATGGATGCTATCTTTTTGAGGCACTGCTTTGTGAAGATGTCTTCTATGGTGGGGAGACTAGTACCCATGATGGAGCTGGTTGAGTTTACAGCAGCTTTTTACAATCCTTTGCATGGGTGCCTCCATATCAGACAGTGAAGCAACCAGTCAGAATGCTCTAATGGTACATCTATAGAATTTGTTAACATGTTTGGGGATATACCAAAACTCCTCAGACTCCTAATGAAATATGGCCACTGGTGTGCCTTCATAATTGCATCAAAATGTTGGATAAATCTTCAGAAACATTGATATCCGGGAACTGGAAGCTGAATGTGAGTAAGTTCTAATTCTTTCAAAATAAAAGCAACCATGAAACTACAAGGTTGTCATATTAAAAACACACACACACACACACACACACACACCCCTACACCTGGTTCACTAATGTCCTTTAAGACAGAAGATATGTCATTCCTACCTTGTGATTTTTAATAACTGTTGTCTCAATTCGCGGGAAATTGAGGGAAGGATAATAAATCTCAGTTACAGCCACATTCTGTGAAAGATTAAATAAAAGTACTTTAATTTTCCCCAAATGTAACATACAGTTGTTTTTGAAAGAATTCCTAGGACTTTGACTTCACTTTTCTCTGTAGATTTATTTTCTTTACTTAAGGCCAAAGGCCTGATGTTGAGGCCAAAGCCAGCAAATTACACAAGAGGCTGGACATCCTTGAGTACGGCTCGCCACCTACTCCCCAAAGGATTCCTTTATTTGCACAGGAAATATTGGGAATATTTTTGTCAGAATGAATGAATTTCAACCCCTTCCAAGATAGACCATCCTGTCCGAATGCAATTACATCTACTGCCTTAGCATTTGCTCCCCTCACCTGTGACATACAGTGACTAGAGAGATCCATCTACAAAATGCATCATACGTGTTCCTTGAACCTATTCCAATACCTCTTAAACTAACAGTCTTAACCAACTAGAAAAACATGGGGAAAGCATATATCACAACACCGACATTTCCAAGATTTCCTTTAGATCGCTATTGTGACCCGAAAATATATTCTTGTTCCTTTATTATCATTGGGCCTAAATCCAGGAACTTCCTACGCAACATTCAGAGTCAGAATCAGGTTTAATAACATTGGCATATGTCATGAAATTTGTTCTTTTGCAATAGCAGTACAGTGCAAAACCTAATAAAAATATAAATTACGGTAATAATATATATACAGAATATAAATTAAATAAGTATTGCAAAAGTTGTCCTTTCAGAAATGTGATGGCAGAGGAGAGGAAGCTGTTCCTGAAATGTTGAGTGTTTGTCTCCATACACCTCTACCTCCTCCTTAAATGGTAGCAATGGGAACAGGGCATGTTCTGAGGATGGTGATGAGGATACATAATGGTGGATGTTGCCTTTGTGAGGCATCAACCTTTGAAGATGTCCTCAGTGCTGAGAAGGCTAATGCTCATGATGGAGCCGACTGAGTTTGCAATGTTTTGCAGCTTTTTACAATCCTGTACAGTGGCTCCTCCATACCATACAGAGATGCAACTATACAGAGTGCTCTCCATGATACCTCTGCAGAAAATCCATCAGCTAGGGGCTGTGAGTGTTCAGAAGGCAACTTAGCACCATCTTCATGGGAACAACTATGAGCATGCTTTAAATATCATCCACATCCAGTAAATGAATTAAAATTTCCTACAGTAAAATCTAATTAGTACCTGGAATGAAAAAACATACCAGTTCATGAAAAGTAAGAGGTGATAAGTCACATAGAAAAGAAATTGAGTGCAATATCTGAACACAATATTTGCTGATTACCAGTGGAAGGTTATCACAGGTGATTCCACAACATTATATAAGATAAAGGACATGAGGTCAATGAGAGAGGAACAGTTTGTAGAATTGGAAGGTGAGATGGTGGGTAGTGGTCATGAGGTAAAAGACTGTAGAAAGGAGAGGTGGAAGAGAGCACAGAGGATTAGAATGGAGGAGGGGAAATTGAAGGAATAGAGAGAAGGTAGGAAATTAGAGAACTGGGGAGAATGCAAGGAATTGTAAGAGTGGGAAAAGAGGGTGGGGACTAGAATGTGGTGAGCTGGGAGTAGAAACAATCGTATTCCCACTCCGATCAGGGTGGAGGCTGCATAACATCCATGTTTGGACCACCAGACTCAAACACAGTTCCTTTCCCCAAGTAGTAAGGCTAATCAACACCTCCATCCACTAACCCACCCCTCCACATTCCCCACCACCACTATTTTATTCATTTTCTGTCAGAGTCATCTTATGCACAGGCACTCCTGTACCTAGAGTCACTGTATGTATAGACAATCAATCTATACAACCATCTTATGTATTTATAATTGTTTTTATTAGTGTTCTTATCTTAATTTTGGGGGGGGGGGCTGCATTGGGTCTGGAGTAACGATAATTTCATTCTCCTTTACATGTGTGCACTGGAAATGATATTAAACGATCCTGAACCTTGAATTTTGAGAAAGGACGGGGAGGGAGCAGAAATCGGAACGAGGAAAGGACTTGGAATGTAAACGGAAGAAAATGTATGTGGGCAGAGAAAGAAATCCAAGAGTGAAAAGGACTAAGATTCAGAGTTGGGGGGAAAAAAAAAAATCAGAGGAGCTTGCTACGTAGAAGATTTGGAGTTCAATTAAGTAAAGGGCAAATTAAAGGGAGCAAATGGAGAGGACTGGAGGGGAAAGAATACTGTGTATCGGGAATGGTTAGTCAGAAAGGGAAATACAAACCACTGGAGGAGTTCAGCAGGTTCCTTTAACCATACATCTAACATGCCACTGCCCTGTGTCAGTTGCCAGTGTGCACTGCTGCACGACAATGGTGCCAGTCAGTCTAATTGGTTTTATTGTATTGCTTACACTGTCTGAATGCACTTTACATCCACAAATTTTGTAATTTTATTGTATATTAATGTGTGCACGCATCGCTGTCAAAATATGAGATCCATTAAAAATTAGATATGTACCTCTCTCAGGTCATCTGTCAGCCTCCTTCACCCCACAGAATGTAAACCCAGCTTTTCAGATCCCTCCTCATATCTATGGTCTTCAGATCCAGACCGTATCCTGGTGACTGCTCTCTGTGGTGCAACCACATCCTTCCTATGGTGTGGTGACTAGAACTGCATACATAGAGTGCAGTCTAACCAGTGATTTGTAAACTATAAATATGAGAAAGTCTGAAGATGCTGGAAATCCAAAGTGCCACACACAAAATGCTGGAGGAATTCAGCAGGCCAGGCAGCATCTACGGAAAAGAGTAAACAGTCAACGTTACCCTCCCCCCACCATTTTTTATTCTGGCATCTTCCCCCTTCCTTCTCAGTCCTGAAGAAGGGTCTCAGCCTGAAATGTCAACTGTATCTCGTTTCCATAGATGCTGCCTGACCTGTTGAGTTCCTGTAGCATTTTCTCTGTAAAGATCTGTAAAGTTTCATACAGCAACCCTGCTTTTATTTTTCTTTCCCAATCTATGAAGGCAAATGTGCCATATCCTTCCTTACGACCCCATCTACCAATGTGGCTGCTTTCAGGGAATTATATTGCAGACAAATCCCAAGATACCTCTGTACGTTAACACTCCTTCGTGCACTAAGACATACTGGATATGTGAGATCTCATCTGACTTCCAAAGTGTGTCATTTTATGCTTATGGATTAAGTCCCATAAAATCGCAGGATGAGGTTTTCCTTTCTAGATCATCAGAGACGTCCCCCTTCTTCAAAGCACAGGATTTCCCTTCCTCCACCACTGATGCTGCCCTTACCCACATCTCCATTTCCTGGATATCCACACTCACCACATCTTCCTGCTGCCTTAACAGGGACAGAGTTCCTCTTGCCCTGCCCTCACCTACCAAGCCCATGAGCCTCTGCATCCAACACATCATTCTCTACAACTTCTGCCATTTTCAATGGAACCTTACCACCAAACACATCTTTACCTCTCCCCCCCCACCCCCCCGCAATTGCTCCCTCCATGATTCTGTCATCCATTCGTAACTCCCCCCTAACAACCCCCCTCACTGCCCCCCCCCGGTCTTATCTCTGAACATTACAGAAATCTATACCTGCTCATTCACCTCCTCCATCAGCCCCATTCAGGGCCCCAAACAGTCCTTCCAGGTGAGGCAACACTTCATCTGCAAATCCCTTTCCAACACTTCGGTTCATGGCCTCCTATTCTGCCATTATCGTCACTAATCAGAAAACAAAATAACTAAAATAACTGAGCCCAGAACACACACACCTTTATGAAACAAACATTATTTATTTTATTTGTGCACCAGGAGAACAGAATGGGCCCCTGTCACCCACACTGTTCTGAATCCTGAGCAGATATCTGATTATTTTTAATGCAGAATTGGCTTATCAGTTATGGATATTGACCATTTGGTAACTTATGCACATTTGAATTCCTTACTTGCAAGATCAACAACCATTCACAATAGAGGCGATAAGAGTCAATCAAAACTTCAAGCAGACAACCAATTATTTGGTTATTTGAATAGGTTCCTAACATATTCTGGTATCTGTCCCCCACTTTTCCTTCACTACATCGATGACTGCATTGGTGCTGCTTCCTGCACACATGCTGAGCTTGTTGACTTCATTAACTTTGCCTCCAACTTTCACCCTGCCCTCAAGTTTACCTGGTCCATTTCCAACACCTCCCTCCCCTTTCTAGATCTTTCTGTCTCTATCTCTGGAGACAGCTTATCTACTGATGTCTACTATAAGCCTACTGACTCTCACAGCTATCTGGACTATTCCTCTTCTCACCCTGTCTCTTGCAAAAATGCCACCCCCTCTCGCAATTCCTCCGTCTCCTCCGCATCTGCTCTCAGGATGAGGCTTTTCATTCCAGGACAAAGGAGATGTCCTCCTTTTTTAAAGAAAGGGGCTTCCCTTCCTCCACCATCAACTCTGCTCTCAAATGCATCTCCCCCATTTCACGCTCATCTGTTCTCACTCCATCCTCCCTCCAGCCCACTAGGAATAGGGTTCCCCTGGTCCTCACCTTCCACCCTACCAGCCTCCGGGTCCAACATATAATTCTCCGTAACTTCCGCCACCTCCAACAGGATCCCACCACTAAGCACATCTTTCCCTCCCCCACCCCTGCTTTCTGCAGGGATCGCTCCCTACGCGACTCCTTTGTCCATTCGTCCCCCCCATCCCTCCCCACCGATCTCCCTCCTGGCACTTATCCTTGTAAGCGGAACAAGTGCTACACATGCCCTTACACTTCCTCCCTCACCAGCACTCAGGGCCCCAGACAGTCCTTCCAGGTGAGGCGACACTTCACCTGTGAGTCGGCTGGGGGTGATATACTGCATCCGGTGCTCCCGATGTGGCCTTCTGCATATTGGCGAGACCCGACGCAGACTGGGAGATCGTTTCGCTGAAGACCTATGCTCCGTCCGCCAGAGAAAGCAGGATCTCCCAGTGGCCACACATTTTAATTCCACATCCCATTCCCAGTCTGATATGTCTATCCACGGCCACAGTCATCGATGTAGCAAAGGAAAAGTGGGAAACAGATACCAGAATAGGTTACTGGCCTCTTACCTCTTCTCTTTACCTGCCTGCCATCTCCCCCTGTGCTCCTCCTTCCTCTCATGATCTACTTTCCCCTCCTTTCAGATTCCTTCTTCTCCAGCCCTTTGCCTTTTCCACTTATCAGCTTCCAGCTTCTTATTTCATCCCCTCCCTCACCTATCACCTACTACCTTGTCGTACTCCCCCCCCCCCCCACTTTCTTATTCTGGCATCTTCCCCCTTCCTTTCTAGTCTGGCTGAAGGGTCTCGGCCCAAAAAGTTGGCATCATTTCCATAGATGCCGCCTAACCTGAGTTCCTGAAGCATTTTGTGTGCAAGCCCTAACATAACCAATTCCCCTCCACCGCCACTCTCCTCCATCTGGTGGAACTGATTCTCACTCTCAATAATTTCACCTTTGCCTCTGCCCACTTCCTTCAAACAAAATGTGCAGCCATGGGCACTCACATGGATCCTAGCTATCCCTGCCTTTTTGTTGGCTATGTGGAATAGTCTATGTTTGAAGCCCACACTGTTATTACTCCATACTTTTCCTACGCCACATCAACAATTGCATTGGTGCTGCTTCCTGCACCCATGCCGAGCTTGTCGACTTCATAAACTTGGCCTCCAACTTCCACCCTGCCCTCAAATTTATCTGGTCCATTTCTGACACCTCCTTCCCCCTTTTCGATCTCTGTCTCTATCACTGGAGACAGCTTATCTACTGATAAACCCATTGATTCTCATAGCTACCTGGACTATACTTCTTCCAACTCTGTGTCTTGTGAAAATGCCATCTCCATTGCCAATACACCTGCTCTCAGGATGCAGCTTTTCATTCCAGAACTAAGGTGATGTCCTCCTTCAAAGAAAGGGACTTCCCTCTCTCTATCATCAACACTGCCCTCACCTTCATCCCTTCCATTTTGCACACATCTGTCCTCACTCCATCCTCCCTCCACCCCACCAGGGACTGGATTACTTGTCTTCATCTACCACCCAATCGGCTTCCATATCCAGCACATAATTCTCTGTAACTTCTTCCAATCGGAACCCACCACCCAGCACACCCTTCCCTGCACCCCCCCCCCACTTTCCACAGGAATCGCTCCCACACGACTTCATTGTCCATTTGTCTCTCCCCCTTGTTCTCCCTCCTGGCACTTATCCTTGCAAGCAGAACAAGTGCTACACCTGCCCCCACACCTCCTCCCTCACTACCATTCAGGGCCCCAAACAGTCCTTCCAGGTGAGGGAACACTTCACCTGTGAGTCTGTTGGGGTCGCCTACTCTATGTGGTACTTCAGGTAGAGAGACCTGACGTAGATCGGGAGACCGCTTCACCAAGCACCTATGTCCTTTCCACCTGAAAAAATAGGATCTCCCACTGACCACCCATTTTAATCCACTTCTCATTCCCATTTCAATATGTCAGTCCATGGCTCCTCTACTGCTGCGATGAGGCCACACTCAGGTTGAAGAAGCAGCAACTTATCTTCCTTCTAGGTAGCCTCCAACCTGTTGGCATGACCATAGATTTCCCCATCTTCCGGTAATGCCTCCTCCTTCACCATTCCCATTCTCCTCTCTCACTGTATCTCCTTACCTGCTCATCACCTCCCTCTGCTGCTCCTCCCCCTTCCCTTTCTTCCATGGCCTTCTGTCCTCTCCAATCAGATCCCCCCTTCTCCAGCCCTTTATAGCTTTCACCAATCAACTTCTCAGCTCTTTACTTCACTCCTCTGCCTCGTCCAATTGCACCTATCACCTACTGCCTTGTACTTCTTCCTCGCCTCTCCCATCTTCTTATTTAAACTTCTCATCTTTTTGCTGCAACCCTGATGAAGTGTCTCAGTGCCAAAATGTTGACTGTTTACTATTTTCCATAGATGCTGCCTGGCCTGCTGAGTTCCTCCAGCATTTTGTGTCTGTTGCTTGGATTTCTAGCATCTGCAGATTTTCTCTTGTTTGCCAAAATTCTATCCAACTTCCCACCTCATCTGTCTCCTGCTGTACCCTTTCTACTCATAATACCACCAACTTTCATGTCATCTGCAAATGTACTCACTCTGTCTTCTGCTTTTATATCGAAGTAATGAATATCAGAAACAAGGGAACCAATACTAACCTCTGCAGTTTGCCACTGTTCACATACTTCCACTCACAAAGTTATTCTTCCACCATCACCTTGGCCTCCTGTTACCAAGTTCATTTATTTTATCCAAAAGGGAACAAACACAGAAATTGTTGGAAATGTTGGCAGTTTAATCCGCTTCTATGAAGGAAAAAATAAATATTTTTAGTTTAAAATTCATTCTACTGTAAGATTTCCAAATAATTGCATAAAGCTTTGCTAAACACATATCAGTAAAATCATCAGCAAGATTTAATGACCTTCCAAACCACATAATCAGTTCCAGAAAGAACTTAAGCTTTATTACCTGACCTCTAAATGATCCAGTGTCAGCTGGAGTTACGGTTGAACATTTGGATGGTCTTAAATATTCCCAGCAGGAACAGCAAGACGGTGTAATGCTTACAGGAGAATAGATAGCCCATAGTGAATAATTGGCTATGAGGTGCAGAGCATCATTATTATCAGTAATTGATTAATTTATTCAGTTCGCGTTTTATGTTAGGATTGGGGAAAATCCAGTCCAGGCTTTCCAAGTGGTTTGTGTCACCGTTCAGTAAGATTTTCTGGCTTTTAACGAGTAACAACGTTATTCATTCAGCTAACACTTAATACAACTGAAGCACATAAGATACAAAGTAGGAAAAAGGGACTACCCTTGTGTGGGCTTTGATGGAGTTACATTTTTATTAAGTTAGAGAAAGCCCACAAGGCAACAAGTGTCCGGCAAAAATCGGGCTGTTCTTGTGATGCTGAGGGGTTTCCCTAAATCTGTAAGACTCCAAGGCGAACTTTCTTTCAACTTACGAAACCTACAAGCGTGCTCCGTAACGTAAATGCAATATAAATTAAAGTTTGTCATAGTTTCGCTAAGGAGTAAACAGTACTGTTGACTAATTTTATGCTGGAAACGTGACGTCCGATTTGGGAAATCTTCGCTATTATGCAAATTTCATGGTGTCATTTCTCCACTCCCCTTCCACGTTTAGAAGAGCGTTCCTGGCTGATATTCTGAATCTGAAGCTTGTCAACAAACGCAAAGATAGCTGTCCCGTAACTCTGATCATTAACTGTGAAGGACTGTGAGGCTCGCACGATGAAGGAACATTGTGGTCGGGCATTGGGCTGCCCTAGTAATTCTGAAATAGACACGATGCAGCAGTTAAACCCTGACTACATGCCTATGTGCTTGTTTACAGAAGAAAACTACCAAAAGTTAGCTATGGAGACTCTGGAAGAATTAGACTGGTGTTTGGATCAACTTGAGACAATACAAACATACCGGTCAGTCAGCGAGATGGCTTCGAATAAGGTAAACAATTGTTTATTATGTTTTCATGCTTGACAAAATAAATGGAAAAACACTAATATCTCTGACATAAAATGTAGTTGTGAATTATCAGTATATTATGATTAAATGCTAATGTGCACCTATGGTCAAATATTTTATCAACTTTACACCAGAATGCATTCATGTTTTTAAAAACTTTAAAATCTTCAAAGAAAACTAAAACCCTTATTTAGATGTGTGTGTATATATATATAATTTTTTTAACCTGTTGCTCTTAGATTGTATTGCTGCCTAATTATTAGTGAAATGAATACTTTGAACAGCTTAATGTTACTAGTTTTGTTTTTAATATCATCACAATTATTCATATATTTTAGTGCATTTAGTAGACTTAAACAATAGAATAGTAACAGAATCATTAACAGTTCAAAAACAAATATATGCATATTTTAAATAGAGATCATGTAATAGCTCATATTACAGTACTGCACTGAATCTGAAATATGACCTCTAATAATTTTAAACATGTCTATGTATTCACCAGTTATTATTTGTGTAGAATGACTAAAGGTATTATTTAAAATGTCATGAATTGACATGTTTAATTCTGTTCTTGTATGCTTACTCATTAGTATAGTGTCGAATATTATGCAAAGGATACAGTACAGCTAATATCTATTAACAAAATATCAGTAATTTAAAGAGTTTTCATTTCTAGTTTTGTGCTGAAGTTTATCCGAACACTCTTGTGAGTAATACCATCAATAGTTGTAAAGGATCTTTGCTCTGCCTCAACAGTATGGTTCATCTACCATGTCAGAATTCCGTTGTTTTGTTTTCTATGGAATTTCCCATGTTTTCCAGTAAAATCAACAAATAAGTATGAGCAAAATAGGAATGGTCCTTATTCATCACATGCAGGACTGTTAAATTATGGAAATGGAATTCATTTAATCAATCAGGGCTGTATTTGGATCCAAGTACCAGAAAAGAAAATTTAATATTTTTAATATATCTGTAGATATTGATGTAAGAATGATTTTATGTTTGAGTTAGTATTACAAACTGGAGGCACTGACTTTAATTGTTTCAGTTCTATAACACTTAACTTTTTCATTTTAACACCTATATCAAACGCTACCACAGTTCACCAGGTCATTGCTGCTTAACTCAACATGGCAAAGCAGAAAATGGCTTCCATGCAACAAGGGTCAACAGTTGTCAAAATGGGTAGCGCACAACTCATGCGATATGAACATCAGAAGCTATGTTACCACACAAAATATGACAAAGCAGACCACAGTGTCCTGAAATAACAAATCCACTGCCTGGAGCTCTGTATTTCATGAGTATCTACAACATACCCCACAGTCTTGCAATTATAAGGGATAATAATTATCTTGGCAACAGGAATATTGCAATTATTTCTTTCTTTATGACATGGATGGATGTCATTTAGCCCAGAAAGTCTATGCCTGTTCTCAGTGCATTTATATTATTTCCTATTCCCCACCTATTAACCTGTAAACTATTCTCTGTTGCATTCCAATTTTCCTGCCTCCCATTTATATGAATGGAAAATTTGTAGCAGTCAGTTTAACAACGAGCACACCTTAGGGATATGGAAGTAAACTGGAACACCCTGTGGAAAAGTCACATGGCCATAGGAAAAATGTGGCAACTCCACAGACACAGAGACAGACAGACAGACACACACACACACACACACACACACACACACACACACACAGATATCAGAACTGAACTGGCACACTGGAACCATGGAACAGCTACATGAGCTGCAGCACCAGGGCACTGGCAGAGTGGTGAGGAACTGGGCAACAAATAAACGCCTTCCTCCACGGATTGTCTTCGTGCAAACAATACATTCAGCTGGGTTTTCCAATCCACTCAGCCCCAGGTGGCCACATGAACAGTCTCAAATCACAGCTAACCTCTGGTTACAGTCAAGAGATCTACTTAGCCACATTGTAAGAATGAAACAAACACAAAATAAACATTCTGAACATATAAATCAAAGCATGCTGTATTGCAAAGCAATGCCCCCAATCAAGTTTTTTCTTCATTTTCAGAGTGCCTATTGTTCATGTACTTCTTCTTCTCTTGTTCAGTGCCTTCAGAATGGATCGAGCTTGAATAATGCAAAGTTTCTGACTAAATGTTCTTGGCTTTGGAGGATGACCTGAAACAATGGTTCTGCATCTGAACCTGGTTCGGTCAGGGTTGGGTGCCTGATGGATGAGAACAAGAGAGAAAAAAAATATATCAGGATTTTCTGGTATTCATTGTCATGACAGAAGTTAAAATCTGTTGATTTTGCTGAACTACAATCTGAAATATGAGCCAGAAATATTGGCTGAGTTAACGACTGGGCTAATGAGTTGCTGCTACTTCCCTGCTGTATGGAATGGGCTCCAAGCATGATGCAAGGCCCCACTTTGGTCCTTGCCACAATACACAGGTTTTCTGGCAGGCTTCAAAACCATAATGTGACATCTGTGTAGGGCTTGTCTTATCTCGTGTGACTGGTCGCCACATTCTTTATGAGAAAATCAAATTACATAGTACTACACTAGGCGCTAGTAGCCCATCAGAAGTCTAGGTATCGGAAGGAGACAGTAAATAGAAATCAAACACTGTATATAATAATATATACAAAATATTGATATGAGTAAGAACAATTTAAAATTCCAATGTTTTGTTTAGATTCCAAATCTCAGATATCAAACGAAAACCAAATTCCTTTTCAGTTAGAATCAGTGAAATTCATTAGAATAACCTTTGTTACTCTATTTTCACTAACTAATTAGATCTAGTGTAATCCCCTATTTAAAGGTTTACACACTAACAATTGCCTTTCTATTTATCCCTAGTTAGTTGAATAATAATTCAGCTCAAGTCAGTATCCCTACAGATTCAAATTCAAATTCCAAGATTATATATATATCCAGCTTAACTCCTTTCAAGACAATGCTCCAACATCACAACTTTTCAGCAAGGTAAATCCCATTGTAACTTATCAAAGTCTTTACAAATTAATCATTTCTTGCAGAAAATCAAATTAAATCCTTCGAATGAAAATAAACTTGGACATCCAACCGTATTAAATCCTCTACTTCATTAAACATTTCGTTCCCATGCTGGTTCTTCGATCTTGGGTGGCTCACCATCTTGTTTCTTGGTTTGTTGTCTGAAATAGTTGATCGTTCGTGGATAGTCATTTCACAAACATACACGAAAAAAAAACTAACCAAATCCCTTGATATTGTTTCACAGAACTAATTCCTGGTTACACTTTAGAGATCTTGGACACTCGTCTCTGCCAATATTGGCTCGTTATAGCTGCTGCTTGTTATAGTCATAGCTTCAGTTAGCCCTTTTATCACTATTGTCTCTCCTCCAGGGGTTTCACCCTGAGGTTTTCAAGTAAGTAGGGTAGAGATACTTAATACTAATTCACTTTTAACAGTTTATATCTTCAGTTTCTAATAAGTTTGCTGCATTTCTCTTTCTTGTCTGTGCCTGTGTCAGTTGCGCCTCGTTCTCACAGTTTTTCCTTAAGTTCTCTTTATTAAAAAAATTGGTAAACCTCATTTTCATCCCTCCACAGGTGGAGCTTTCTAACATTACGTATTTGGTTTGAATTAACCTGGGTTACAATAACATTTTAACTTGCATATCATTCAGCCTTCAATGTAATTGGTTAGTCCTCTGCAACAAAGTGTGTGTGTTTGCCAAGCTCTCTGCTGGGTTTGGCGGGGTGGGGGAGGGGGGTGAAGCTGGCACCTTTATTATCTGTGTGCTCAAGTTATGGACATTTTCAATATATGAGCGGGTGGTTAAGGATGTTAGACCGTGCGTGATGTGTTCTTAATCATGCTTTACGATATTGCCTGGCTAGGTACTTGCAGCTTTAGAGTTCCTGAAATGCATGGAGGAATGAATTTTATAAGAGGTTGGGATGAAAAATAAAAGCAAATTCTTTTGTTCTGTGTAGTGCTGAATTGGAAAAGGTGGTAGGTCAAAGGGAAACTGAATGTGAGAAGCAACACACACAAACGCTGGAGGAACTCAGCAGGTCGGGCAGCATCTATGGAAATGAATAAACAGTCGACATTTCAGGCTGAGGCCTTTCTTCAGGACTGGAAAGAACTGGGGGGGGGGGGAGGGAAGATGCCAGAATAAAAAGGTGGGGAGAAGGGAAGGAGGATAGCTAGAAGGTGATAGGTGAAGCCAGGTGGGTAGGGAAGATAAAAGGGCTGGAGAGGAAGGAAACTGATAGGAGAGGAGGCTGGACCACAGGAGAAAGGGTTGAAGAGAGGACCCAGGGGGAGACAATAGGCAGGTGAGAAGAGGTAAGAGGCCAGAGTGGCGAATCGAAGAAGAGGGGAGAAGAATGCATGTATGAGAATAAACTCTTCCATTGTTTCAACCCATCCCCAGCCTCTGCTTCAGCAATGGCCTGTCCAGTTGTACTAAGCATGGGGCTGTAAAAGCTGCAACACTCATCCATGTCTGTTACTGCCTGTTATTCTGGCTGTGCACCTTTTTGATCTGCAAAGGAGATGTCCCAGTGCATTTCTTTTTGGTAAGATATTTGGTCAACTTAATTGATATAGTTGTTGAAGAAAGTTAATTGTAAAAAGACAGGATGTATAGTGATATCCAAAAAGAAGGAGAATCCTATCAGCAGGCTGAGAATAAACAGGGAAGACATAAAACAAATACAGAACTTTTGCTACTTAGGAAGCTGGGTGACATCAGATGGCAGGTGTGACATGGACATCAATAGAAGAATAGGGATGGCAAAAGACACCTTTACGAGAATGAAGAATATACTGACCACACTAAACTAGGCATGACAACCTGCCTCAGAGTACTGAAATGTTATGTTTATCCAGTTATGTTATATGGATCAGAATGTTGGACAATATCTAGTAACATGTGGAAACAAATTGAAGCAGCAGAGATGTGGTTTTTAAGGAGGATGCAAAGTATATCATGGATGAAATGAATATCTAATGAGGGTGTCATGAACAGAGCAAGCACAAAAAGAGAAATAATGTATGAGATCATGAAAAAGCAATGTAACTTCATTGGCCTTGTGATTAGGAAAGAGGAGTTAGAATGCATGGTAATTATGGGAAAGATTGAAGGGAAGAAAGCAAAAGGAAGGTAAAGACAAATGATGATGGGGACAACAGCCAGAGAACTGGAAATGAATACCAATGAATTGATCCACTTGACCCGAAACAGGAGAGTGAGGGCCATGGCAGTCAAAGCTCAATCTGGGCATGGCACCTGATGATGAAGATGATGATGATCTGGTCAACATTCTGTCCAAAACATAGAGGGAACAAGTTCCTAGAAACAAATCAAAAAATCATTTCTGAATGAATCAAAGAGACCACAAATCTAACTACAAACGTTTGTACATGTATGTATTTAGAACATAGAACAGTAGAGCACAATATGAACCATTTGGCCCACAATGTTGTGCCAACATATATAAACCTACTCCATGATCAACCTAACTCTTCTCTCCTACACTGCCCATACTCTCTATTTTTCTTATATCCCTGTGTCTATCTAAGAGTCTTTTAAATGCCCTTATTGTAACTGCCTCTACCATCAGTCCTAGCAGTGTTCCACTGCTCTTTGTTTTTATAAAGAACTACTCCTGACATCTCCGCTAAACTTTCCTCCACTCACCTTAAATGCATGCCCCCAGCATTAACTTTTCAACTGGAAAATTTCACAGATTAACATCACTTAACTTCAAATTCAAGCAACATATTGACAAATTGAAATGAATTGGAAATTTTGAATGTTTTGTAATTAAGTTACAAACCATGATTTGTAAAGGTAGAATTAACTTTTTTTACTGAACGGGGTTTTTGAGGGAACTGTTTGGGGAGGTATAAAAATATCTCCACAGTGCTTTAGTTAAATGTGTTGAATTTTTGATTTCTCAGCCAGAAAGTATGAAGTGTGAGGAATAATTGTTTTGAAATACTTTTTGTTCTCAAGCATATTAAGTATAAGATGCATTATTATGAAAATCAAAGCTCCAACATAAAACAAATTAATGTCTCCCAAAAAGAAAAAGGATTTTTTAAAAAACGGGGTTCAATGTATAACAATAATGCCTTAAAGTTTTAAAGTGTTGTCCCGAGAGAGAGAGAGGTTGCAGCTAAAGTATGGAAATCACAATAATATTTCATTGTGGTTGAAATAAAGGTTAAAAGTTATCCATGATTGCTTTATCAAAAACAGGATGCTTGTATTCGTGATAACTATGAAAGGAAGACAAGTCAGTGGAACAATGTGGGGTGGAAATTGCAATAGAAATGTGAACACATCTACTGCAGTTGCACAAGCTGTGACTGTTTTCTGGCGAGATCATTGCTGAGTTCCTGACTGTGTTGCTAAACCCAAAAGACGTCATTGAAGACTGACAGGAGGCACCGGGTATCTGCTTAAAGAGTGACTTGTACTTCCTGTCTCGTTCCTGGCTACTTAACAGTACAAAGGCACTAAAGTATTTGGAATGTAGGCGTGTGCAGCTTCAACCTTTCTATTCAAACTGATTGCAAACAGTAAACTAAAGGCAACTATGATTACCAATAATTAAAGGGGATCTATCATAAAGATCGTGGCAGAATTTTAAATTCCTCAGGAAAATCAGCTGCAGGCAACTGTACTAACTTTTTCACTGAATTGTTGATGTTAGTACTGCTTGGATTGAAAATGGGAATATCCAGAAAAGAAAACAGGCCATATTTTGACTGTTAGTTTGAAAGTCTAAATAGTACATGTTCTACCATTTATTTAATATATTTGCTTGGTGGACCACACTGCATCCAGCAAATTAATGCTGTGTGGTCTATCTAGCAAACACACAGCCAATACATTGCCTTTTGCTTTCTTCTTGGCATCTAATTACTCAACTACCTCACACAGTATTTCAACAAATACTGTAAAGAGAGAGAGTACACTGTTATGGGCAGGTGTGATGACCAGAGGGATTTGGGGGTCCTAATTCATAGCTCCCTGAACGTGGCTATACAGATTGATAGGGTGGTTAAGAACCATATGCTTGGCTTTATTAATCAAGGCATTGATTTCAAAAGTCAGGAAGTTATGTTGCCAGTTTGTAAAACTCTAGTTAGGCCACATCTAGAGTTTGCATACATTTCTAGTTGCCCCATTCTTGGAAAGATGTTGAGGCTTTGGAGAGGGTACAGAAGAGATTTACCACGATGATGGCCAGATTAGAGGGCATGTGCTATAAGAGGGGTTGGACAAACTTGGGTTGTTTTTGCTGGAGTGGAGGAGACTGATGTTATATTTTGTAACTCCAAAACACAAAATTAATTGAAAGAAAAACGCAGGGAGTCCAGGATAAATATGTACTCTTTATTTTTCCTTTAAGTGAGACAAACCCTTATGATGTAGTGGCATAATAATGTATGCCCTTCATGTACTTTTACATAGAACCCGTAATGAATTATTTAACCAAAGAATACTTAATCAAACAATATACTTGCAATATTACTTAATACTACTGAAATATTAAATTACACAACACTCCTCCCTGCTTAGCTATAAACTCTAACTCAATATAGAAGATATACTTTATACAGTCCACTATATAAATCAACTACTATATAGACATCCACATCATGGTAAATTTTAAATGGTCCCATTCAGGCCTAAAGCTGTGGTGGATTTCTTACTTTTGTGGGATAATGTCTTTCCTGACAAGGGGGATCACTCTGCTTGGCAGGAGAGACTTGCGGCTGTGATACAATCTCAGGTTCTGGGTCCTCCTCTGTAAAGGTTGTAGGAGTCTTCTCTGGGACTTCAGGAAGTGGTTCTGACAGCTCTGGACGACTCCTTTCTTCTCTAACAATGGACTCTGCTCTCTTCAGCTGATTGAGGTGTTGTCTCCAAGTGATATCAGACTCGATCTCCGTTGTGCAGGAGAGTGGTCCAGTTCTGTCCTTCATCTTTCCAGAAGTATCCGTATTTGTCACCTGTGTATTCCCGTGGGAGAATTGTATGTCCAAGAGTGAAACATTGAAACTCCTTGTTTGAGGGGCGCTCAATTTGTCTCAGCTGTTTGTCCTGCATACGACTTCTAAGATTGGGTTTGAGCAGGTTCAAGCGTGAATGCAAGGGATGACCCAGGAACAGGAACTGGTGAATTATTGGCTGTGGAGTGTGTTGCATTCTGATATGCAAGGAGGAAATTGGTGAGCTTCTGATTCAGTGTCAGTGTTGTGTGTTCTGCTGACCTTGCTCGCAGTGAGTTCTTTAGACTGTGGACAAACATTTCCGCCGAGCCATTTGTTGCTGGGTGGTGTGGTACATATGAAGTGTGTCTCACTCTATTCATTTTCCAGAATGAGTGAAACTGTGCCCCCACCAGCTGTGGTCTATTGTCACTAACTAAGTGTCTGGAATATCAGCCTTTGTTTATGTGTTGAGAAGTCTCTTCTCAATGTGTGAGGCTGCAGTGGAGGCTACTGGGAACACTTCTGGCCACTTTGCAGCTGCATCCACGACTACCAGAAAATTTGTGCACATGAATGGTCCAGCAAAATCCACATAAATGCTTTTCCAGGACAGTGCAGGCCATTCTCAGGGATGGAGAGATGCTGCTCTTAGCATCTTCTGGATGTGTTAGCATCCCAAATAGTGGATGGCAAGCTGCTCATTGTGCTGATCTATCCCAAGCCACCAGACAAAGCTTCGAGTCAACACTTTCATTTTGACCACACCTAGATGACTTGTGTGTAGTTCCTCCAACATTTTACCTTTCAGCTTGGATGGTACAACAACTCTCAAGCCCCACATAAGGAAACCTCCATCAAGGGCAAGTTCATTGTGACACTGGTAAAAATGAGGGGAGAAGTTTCTGCTGCATATTGCAGCCATTTTGCACGGCCATGTAGACCTGAGAGAACGTAGGATCTTTTCTGGTTTTCTTTTAGACTTTTGATTTGCATTAGGGAGAATATATCAAGAGGAGTGTCCACTTTTGAAACATTTTCAGTTATTTCTTTTTTCAAGGGCAAACAAGACAATCATCAGCATTTCCATGATCAGTTGTCCTCTTGAATTTGATCTTGTAATTATGCCATCCAAGAAACAGAGCCCATCTTTGCATTTGTGCTGCTGCTGTTGTTAGTGGAACAGCCTTCTGTGGATTGAAAATGGACACTAGTGGTTGATGATTAGTGATGAGGGGAAACTCTCTCCCATATCAGTACTGGTTGAAATGGTTCACACCCTAAACCAGACTCAAGGCCCCTCTGTCAACCTGTGTGTAATTTTTCTCTGCAGCAGTAAGGGAATGTGATACAAAGGCTATGAGGTGTTCACTTACATCAATCATAACACGTGACATGACTGCTCCTGCATTATACCATAAGGCGAGGCATCACAGGCAAGTTTCACTGAATGATATAGATCTTAATGTGTGAGTACAGTGTCCGACGTTGCCATTTCCTTTCCTTTTCGCAAAGTCACCTCACACTTGTTGTCCATTGCCATTTCTTCCTGATCTGTAGTAATGAGTTCAAAGCATGGAGCCAAGTAGCCAGGATTGGCAGGAGCCTATTAATATAAATTGAAAATCCCGAAAAAAAAACCCACATCTATGACACATCCTTTGGTCTTGGGGCATCCAACACTGCTTGAATTTTCTCAGCGTATTTGTAATCATTGAGGTCAATCATGTGACCTCAAATGATGCTCGGTTTAAAGAACTCACACTTGTTGCATTGTTCTCTGAGCCAATAATCTTCTAATCTTTTGAACACAGTCTTGAGGTTTTGGAGAAGTTTCTTAGCATCCATACTGGTAACAGTGATGTCATCCATGTATCACTGAGTGCCTGGGCAACTTTGCAGCCTCTGGTCCATAGCTTTATGCAGAGAGCAGGTGTAGATGCTACTCCAAAAATAATCCTATTATAGCGATAATGCCCTTTATGAGTGTTTATGGTGAGAAATATTTTGGACACCTCTCCATCTCCATCTGTAGTAGATCTCAGCTAAGTCCACTTTACTGAAGTGTTTTCCTCCAGAAAGATTTGCAAATATCCTGGGCAAAGGGTATTGATCTACTTTCAGTACTGCGTTGATGGAGATCTTAAAATCACAAAAGATTCATTCTTCTTGGCTACTGGGACCACTGGCATTGCCCATGAGCTCCACTCAACCTTGGAAAGAATTCCTCCATGCATTCTAGCTCACTGGCTACTTTCTCGTGGATGGTATAAGGAATAAAATGGGTTTTGTATAACTTAGGTGTGGCATTTTCATTTGACACTATTTTACCCTTGATTTGATTGAGATTTCCAGTGCCATCACTGAACACCGTAGAGGCATCATCCGGTACCTTTCTTAAAATGCTTTCAGTTGACTCTATTACAGGGGATGTAGCATGCAAATAGTGGATCGATCTCCATTCAGATTTTGGTAATTTTTATGAATAGATTTTAAATTGAGGATAAGATTTAGAGTCAATTTTAACTGAAGAAAACCCCTTCCTGAATTTGCATGATATTGCTCTGTTTACTTCCAACTATATTTTTATAAAGTATAACAACTAGAGTAACATTGTCCTAAAAATAGGAATTGCTCTTGGAGAAATCTGTGTAAATAAATCAGGAAATGCTGCACCTGAAAGCAACCTAGTTTATTAAAAACCTCCATCACCCAGTACATGCCCTCTTCTCATTGATACCAGTGTTTAAAATAAAATGTTGCCATGCTCTAGATTGTGCCCCTCACGAGGTTGCTGTGGTCCAGGTTATGTCCTGCACAAAGTTGCTGTGGTCTGGGTCAGGACCCACACAAAGCACAGGAAAGTTCAGTAAGTTGTGTTGTAAAAACAAAAGGATTCTGAAATGTGTGTTGCTGTTTTGTAACTCCAAAATATAAAACTATTTGGAAGGAAAACAAGGGAGCTGGGAGACAGCTCGTGTATTGAAAGTTTTATTTTAACTGAGGTGTGCATGCATCATGTGGTAGCACCATGACATATGCAATTCACACATTTTTACATATAACCTGTAATGAATTATTTAAACAAACAAGATGCTCAATTAAACAGTATGCTTGCAATATTACTCAAATATTACTGAAATATTAAATACACAACACTCCTCCCTCCTTAGCTATAAACTCCAACTCAGTATAGAATGGATCTCAACTTAAGTACGTAGTATACTATAAAATATAATTATTATACAGACACCACAGCACAGGAAATTTTAATTTGTCCCATTCAGGCCTAAAGATTTAATTGCCTCAGAGGCTTTCTTATCTTGTGAGATAATGTCTTTCCAGACAAGCGGGATCAATCTGCTTGGCAGGTGAGACCTATGGATGTGAAACAATCTCGGGCCCTGGGGCCTCCTCTGTGGTGATTGCAGGGGTTAACTCTCATGGCAGTGATTCTGACAGCTCTGAACATCTTTCTTCTGGATGTATTGGCATCTTGAACCGTGCATGGCAAGCTTCAAAGGACGATGTGCATCACACTGTGTGAGAACCGTGTCTGACATCACTATTTCCTTTAACTTTTGGAAGGACACCTCACACTGCTTTGTTTATTGTCATTTCTTCCCAGTCTGTCGTAATGAGTTCAAGGGGTAGAGAACAGTGGCCAGATTTGGCAGGAATCTTTTATAATAATTGACAAAATCTTAAAAGGGTTGCAACTGTAACATATCCTTTGGCTTTGGGGCATCCGGCCCTGCTTGAATTTTCTCAGTACACTTGTGTAATTCTTGTGTGTCAGTAGTTGACCACAATAAGTGACGTTTGGTTTAAATAATTTAAACTTGTTGCATCATGCTCTGAGAACATAATCTTCTAATCTTTTTTAACACTCTGTTGAGATTTTGGAGATGTTGCTTGTCATCCTCACTGGTGACAATGATGTCCTCCAGGTAATACTGAGTGCCTGGGCAGCCTTGCAGCTCTTGGTCCTTAGCTTTCTGCCAAAGTGTAGGTGATGATGCCACTCAGAAAAAATAAGCCTGGTAGTTATAGTGATAAATCCCTTTGTCTGTGTTTATGGTGAGGAACACTTGAGACCCTTCTTCCATCTCCATCTGTGGGTACACCTCAACTAAGTCAACTTTGCTATAGTGTTTTCCTCCTGAAAGATTTGCAAAGATATCCTCTATCCTGGGAAAGGATTTTGACCTGCTTTCAGTACTGGGTTGATGAAGACCTTAAAATCACCATGGAACCTTACATAATTCTTGGCTACTGGGACCACCAGCATTGCCCATTTAGCTATCTGGCTATTTGAATTTGCCAATACCATCCTTGAACACTGCTGTACCTTTATTAATTCGCTTTCAGTTAAATCTTTTGTAGCGCACGTGGCCGCAAAAGAATGAAGTTGTAGTTGTCTCAACCAAACACAGTCCCACAGTGCTGGCCCTCTTTTTTGTACCACATACAAACACAATGTGGCTTGTTGGCTGTTGCATTTCACTGTTATGAATGTCATTCCCACAGGAGTTATCTTTTCTCCTGTACAAGTTCTTGATTGGATGTCTGCAGCCTTCAGTTCAGTATCTTTGAAATATCATTCAAACTCATTTTGTGGATTCACTGAAACAGGCAAGCCAGTATCCAATTTTATTTTAATTAAGTTGCCATTCCCACTTGCCATAAGCCATATTGCTTGTTTCTCATTAGTTTTCACATTGTAAATCTCAAGGCTATCCAGACTGTGTCACTCACATCATTATCAGAATTTTTAGCATGCAGATTAGTACTCTTTTTAAAGCTGCAAATTGATTTTCTATCTTTTTCACTTCCCTGTGCAGAAAGTTTATTTTTGTCTGCCCAACATGATCTTATTATGTGTCCTATTTTGTTGCATTTTCTGCAAGCTTTTCCTTAAAACCTGTATTGATCTGGTGTATATGAGCTCCTGCCACAACAGTAAATTTTTTTTTAATCCAGGAAGGTTTCTGTTTAGACTAGGAGTTCCCAAACCTTTTTATACCATGGAACCTTACCATTAACCAAGGTGTCCGTGGATCCCATGTTAGAAAACCTTGGTTTAAACATTGCTATTTTGTTCATGCACACTTTCATTTCTGACTGCAATTCAATTGCTTTTCTGTCTGCAGTTTCTATTGCTACAGCAGTTTCCACTGCTCTTTTAAATATGAGTTGTGCTTCAGTTAGAAGCCAGTTTTGAATATATTGTAAGATTCCACAAACTAAACAATCTCTCAGTGCATCATTAACCCCATCACAGAACTGACAATGCCCAGACAATTTCTTCAATTCAGCAACGTACGCTAAAATGGACTTCTTTTTGATTCCACTTATGAAACCTAAAGTATTCTGCAACCAGCAATAGTTTTGGTTCTAAATGTTCCTAAATTACTGTCACAATATCAACAAAGCTCATTCTGGCCGTTTTAGTTGGACTATTTAAACTTCTAAGCAAACTCTATACTCTTCCATCGAGTGCAAAACTGGCACTTGTTTCTCATCAGCTATTCCATTTGCTTTAAAATAGTGCTCAATTCACTCAGTATACATCAGCCAGCTATCTTTTGTGCAATCAAACATGCCCGTCTTTCCTATGTAGCCAGCCAACTCTGCTTTGTTAAATGTATGATTATTTTCACTCGGTACTCACTGTTTACGAACTTATGAATTTGTCCATTTTCTGCCTTTTTAAAAAATTCAGCTGGCTCTGTCTCTTCCTGAAGAAACACATGCTGTGCTGTTTTTTTTTACTCATCTGTTTCTCATTGCGTTTTGTAAGAAACTCGTACGTCTCACTGTGCTTCAACAAGTGAGTAGTCATTTTGGGTTCGTTTCAATCTTCCCTTTCATCATTGTTACATTTTCTAACTCCAAAACTTAAAATTAATTGATAGAAAAACAACTAAATACAGGGATAAACATGTACTCTTCATTTTTACTTTGTGAGGTGTGCACTTATGACCTGGTGACATAATGACATATGCCATTCACGTACTTTTACATATAATCCATAATAAATTATTTAAACAAAAAATGCTTAAACAATATCTTTACAATATATTACTTAAACTTTACTGAAGTATTAATTACACAACGGCTGAGAGAAGATTTGATGGAGGTTTATAAGACAATAAGAGACATAGATAGAGCAGACAGATAATATCCTTTTCCCAGGGCTGAAATGTTTAATACCAGAGGGAATGCATTTAAGGTGAGAGGAGGTAATTTCAAAGGAGGTGTAAGGAGCAGGTCTTTTACACAGAGAGTGGTGGATGCCTGGAATGCATTGTCTGAGGTGGTGATAGAGGCAGATACATTAGGGGGTTTTAAGAGATGTTTAGATAGGTACATGAATGTGAGGAAAGTGGAAGGATATTGTCAATCTGTAGGCAGAAGGGATTGGTTTTATTGGCCATATGATTACTAGTTTAATTGGTTCTGTACAGCTTTGTGGGCTGAAGGGTCTATGCTGTACTGGTCTATGCTCTATGTTAACACTAATATCATAAATTGGTGGGTTTGCAATGTTAAAATTAAAATGACCTCAAAGCTATTTTTGCTCCCTCATGATTATCAGCAAATTTTAAGTTTGTAGATTCCAAGCAAAAACTTACAAAGATATACAACATTGTGGTACAGCAATTAGTGCTGCTGCTTCACAGAGAGGTACTTAAATGAGATATTGAAGAGTTTTTTTTAATATTGATTCTTCTTGATGTATATCTCCTGCATATTTTTCTTACCATGTCTGTAATAATTTTCTTCCTTAATTTAGACACTAACTTTTCTTGTGGATCATCATAAAAGTATTCAACAAATGTACCTTCATGACTAACTGTATCTCAGCCCAGTTCTTACCAGAGGCATCCTGGACATGCATTTCTTGTTGTGGTAGAATTTTCATTTTGAATGACCCATTGATCATGTAAGCACGTGCATAATAATAGTAGAGGACTGGCAAGTTATAACATGGAAGTTGTTAATCGGAACTTCCGGCTGAATACAAGGAGCATCATTGAGTGAGTTGAGAAATAAGGAAGAATGACCATCCATATCATGATCAGATTGATTTTGAGCTCTACAGCAATATGCTGGCTATCCTACAAAACGACATTCTTCTCTGGTAACACTTCACTAAACATATAGATTAAGCCATCAACAAATTAGAGGTACTTGATCAGAGAAGCTTTATTGATTATCATTCTTAAAACTGTATTCACCAACACTAAACTGTAATGTTGATACTTTATAAAGCGCTGGTGAGACCTGACCTGTAGTATTGCGAGCAGTTTTAGGCCCCTTATTGTAGAAAGGGTGTGCTGAATTGGAGAGGGTTCGAAGGGTATTCGCAAAAATGTTTCTGCGTTTGAACAGTTTGTCAAATGAAGAATATTTGATGGCTCTGGGTCTGTATTTGCTGGAATCCTTAAGAATGAGGGGTGACTTCATTGAAACCTATTGAATGGTGAAAGGTCTTGATAGAGTGGATGTGGAGAGGATGTTTCCTATGGTGGGAGAGTCTTAGACCAGAGGACACAGCCTTGGAATAGAGGGGCGTCCTTTTAGAATGGTGATGAGAGGAATTTCTTTAACCAAAGAGTGGTGAATCTGTGGAATTCATTGCCACTGGCAACTGTGGAGGCCAAGTCTGTATGTATATTTAAGACAGCGATTGACTGATTCTTGATTGATCAAGACATGAAGGGATATGGGCAGAAGGCAGGAGACTGGGCTGAGAGGAAAGGTGGATCAGCCATGATGAAATGGCGGAGCATACTCACTGAGCCAAACGGCCTAGTTCTGCTTCTATGTCTTACGGTCTAAGCAATCTGCACGAAGGCATTACTTAAAGAATTAATTTAAGTGGATGCTCATTATTAAGCTACATTGTTGGCATAACGTCTGAGTGTCTGTCAACCAACAATATCTGTTTCCACAAGCAATAATATTTCTGACATGTCCTTAAACTAGTTGATTGTTCCTAAATATAGTACATTGTTTTCCAAAGATTCGTGGAATGATATCTTATCCATAAGAATCTGTGATGGAACCATCTTTCCGTTGATGCTAAATTTGTTTATGCGGATTTGGACAACCTGACTTTCATGATGTGTTTGCTCACTGCTTTGTCTGCTTCATGTTAAATTTCTGAAGTTCCTTTATGCTGCCATGATGTTGTGATTCCCAGTTAAAAAGGGCAAGGTTTCCTGCTGATAATCTTGATAACCATTATATTTTCCATTTGCTTTTCAACTGATGTCACAATTCTATCTGAAGTAGTGATAAATTGAGTTACATTTGGGAGAAAACGTTTTGAGCATGTGCTGAATGATAGGGGAATAACTACAGATGACAATTCAGGTCATGAATTTAAATGATTGTACGTTAGTCCAAATGGCAGGTTCGTGCCCTAGTCTACTGAGAGCTTCCCACACTAATCTTTTCTATTAACTATATAAACATACATGTATAAATAACAGAACTTACTTTATCTGCCAGGACATTGACTCCCTTTAAACTGATTTGAAAGGATACATTTTCAGAAGTATTCTAAGCTGAAATTTGCACTGCATTTGAAAATTGTTCAGATGCGTAAATAAGAATGCAGGTAGGTCATATGTTGACTATTGAAGATGATGTACAACGTGCTGAATCAGTCCAGGTACACAGGTTTGTAGAATGGGAATTGAGGGGAAAGAATTTCTCAAAATACTAATAGGTAGTGACAACTAACTTAATTTATTTTGGATGAGGAAGCCAGTTGACCTTCCTCTGTTGATCCATCTAAAGAAATGCAGAGCCTAATTGTTTCTTAAATAATTTTATGCCGATTGTCTTCTCCATCTGGAAATTTGTTCAAGTTGTTGAATTTCCTGATTACTTCTTTGAAATATTCTTATATTAGAGTTCCAGTTCAAAAATATGAGCACACATGTATATGTTGCCACTAAAATGTAACATGTAGCAGGTGCTATCTTTTCGATAAAGAGTTAAACTAAGGTTTCAGCTCCTTTCAGGTATAATTCAAAGGAAACAAGAGAATTGTGCTCCCATATGTAAATGGCTACTTAAGATTATTGAAAGACTATATCTGATCACTATCATATTGCTATTTGTTTCAACTTGTGCATAAATTTGATTCTATGATGCCTGTATGTCGTCAACAACTATATGGATATCCTGAATGGGAAATGAAAGGTACTCTTTAAACTTTGATCCTTTCCAATTCCATTTTATTCCACTGTTTTGGCTTAAACTAATACATTCAAAAATGATTTAAATCCTTAACAATTTTGTGTAACTTTTATAGTGTTAGTTTAGTTGTCTGCTTTGCTGGTTGTACCAAGCTACTTGATTCTTTCCCGACAAGTTGAAGCCCAAGATTAGTCATGCTGCTTTACAACATTTCAGAAACAATTTTACAAGGTGTGTTCTATCTTGAGCTTTGTAATAACTGGAGCAGTAAGACAGATAGTGCTGTCAAGTTACTTAAATTGTGTTTGATAGATAATGATAATTTGCACCTTGCACCTCCAAATACTGTAGATGATAGGCATAAATAAAATGTCAAAATATCAAACCAATAATGTCAGCCGCTCAAGAGTAGCATTGAAATAGTTGCAGATGAAATTAGAAGTGTCTGTGGGTGCATTAATAGGTTCAACGTTTTCAAATTTTAATGGGGCACAATCACAACGTTCATAGGAAATTATATAGCAGGAGTCCAAGAAAGTAATGGTTGAAGTTTATGGATATAGCTCCCCCTATGGATTAGCTTCAGTTGACCTCACATAATTTAACATTGTGGGTTTCAGTTCTGTGCATTCATAGCCCCAGCTTAAATTGGATAATACTGTTACCCAAGTTGGATTGTATTGTTACTCATGAAAAGTCCTTTCTGATTATGAATAAAACAACATCTTGCTTCATGCTTTGCATGTCATGGAAAGTTATAAATGTTCATAAATCACAGCCTCAGCAAATACAAGGTTAAAACAGTTTTATTTAATTAGGAAGTAATCTCATATGAATATCAAAATTGCTGCTATGCATGTGAATCTCACTGGTTAGGCAACAAACATTCCTGTTAGTTCTCCTTTATAACCAGCTTCATATACGGTCTTTGAGTCAGTGTACCTAATCTATTGGCAAAGTGAATGAACTACCAGACCAGTAGTTTATAAGTTGTGGCGATATCCGGTTGCTGATGGCAAGTATTTCCTTTTAGGTACCCATTTTGATTTTCTAATTCTGACCTGATTCTGTCTCTTATGGGACAATGGCAGTCCTGTGTAAGAGAATGGATGATAGATATCGTTATATGATCATAGGAGTTACTTGCATAGGTTCTATGCAATAATTACTTTTAATAATATTATTATCAATATATACATCCATAACAGGAAGAGTATAGGCACCTGCTGAATTTCCACCTTGTCATGTGTTCTTTTAGAAATGAGTTAATTTTGATATTAAGCCTCTTTTAGTGATAGATGTTTTAGGGTCCCCTCAAACTGCTTTTGTATCATACCCAAGCACTCCTCTGTCCAAGTGATAGTGAGCATGGAAAAAAATTATTGGTTCATCACTAAGGAAGACTAAGGTGGCTATCAACAGGAGGCTTCATATTTGACAAGAGATGTCATGATGTCCAATGACAGGAATTCTCCAATTGTTTCTAAGCATAATTTTATTTGGATTTGCATGCACCATCGTCCCTTCCTCAGGTGGAGGTGCTTCCAGGCATTTCCTTTCCATAGAATGGTACTTTGGGCCAGGAACATCTGACCCTCCCCTCACTGACTTCCCAGGGAGAGCAGAGTGAGCTGCTTCAATGGCTGTCGCTCAGTGGCTCTCCCATCTACTGTGACAAAGTGCTTTGAGAGGTTGATCTTGCCTAGAATCAACTCCTACCTAAGCAGGGACCTGGACCTGCTGCAGTTTGCTTGTTGCCTCAATAGGTCTGCAGCAGATGCATTCTCCTTGGCTTCCACTCAGCCTTGAATCACCTGGACAATACTAATACCTAGATCAGGCTGTTATTTATAGTTACAGCTCAGTGTTCAACACAATCGTACCTTCAGTTTTAATCAATATGTTCCAAAGCCTTTGGCCTCTGTACCTCCCTCTGCAAATGGATCCTTGACTTTCTCACTGGGAGACTGCGGTCTGTGCTGATTGGATTTAGCATCTCCTCCTTGCTGACAATCGGATCTTTTTATTTTGCCAAGCTCAGCCAATATTCTTTGTTCAGATTCTTGTCGTAAATGGGAGCCACTCTTCAGTACTTAATGTAAATGGCAGGCAATAATCAGTGAAGTTAAAAGGACAGCTTTGCAAACATACACACAGTCTATAGAACACAGGATGCTGGCCCACAGCGTCTGGGCTGATTTCTCAAGAGTCACAGTGTAAGATAATGGAGTTACTCCTTACTCGATCTTCATGATTTTAATTTTGGGAATATTGGCACCCCAGCAAAATTCATAAAACAGATTTAAAACTCAGTGGTTTTCTACAGTGCCTTGAAAATGTATTCAGCCCCCACAACTATTTTCACATTTTACTGTCTCATTTTCTAAATTTAAAATATATTAAAGTAGGATTTTTGAGCTAATCAAAATGTTGAGCATCATGTTAAATCAAAAGAAAAATTCCAAAATCTGCCAAAAATTTACTTACAATTAAAAAACAAAATTGTGAAACTGAAAAAGTATTCATCCCCTTTGTAATTACTACGGTAACTTTCCTCAGGTGGAATGCTTTATATTACCTTACCAACTCACATAATTTGTTATGTAGAAAATTGGAGGAGCACCTGAATAAATACCCCCTCTGTCTGTAAGGTTCAATAGTATGGTAGATTTTCAACAGATTAAGCCAAAAGGGCATTCAAGGCAAGTCAGGAAAATGATAATAGAGAAGCACAAATCTGGGGAAGGGTACAAGATCATCTCAAAGGCACCAAACACACCTCAGAACTCAGACCAGTCCATCATGAAAAAGCAGAAAAAATATGAAACCACAGTAGAACAGGCTGCCCCAATAAGCTTAGTCATCAGAGAAGAATGGCACTTGTAAAAGAGGCTACTGTGACACCAACAGTCACTGGAAGTGTGTTGCAGAAGTCAGTGGCTGCAACTGGAGATGAAGTTCATGGCTCCACAGTCTCCAAATCCTTGCAAAAAAAAAGGAATTTATGGAAGAAGCCTTGGCT
Organism: Mobula birostris; assembly: GCF_030028105.1. NCBI lineage: Eukaryota > Metazoa > Chordata > Chondrichthyes > Myliobatiformes > Myliobatidae > Mobula > Mobula birostris. Next base: position 60,411,592 of record NC_092381.1, on the reverse strand, counting down.
TTAAAAAATATATATCTTTGCCCATAAGGACTTGGTAAATGACCATTTAGAAGTTGCTGTAAAGATGTGGAAGAAGGTCTTGTGTGAGGAGGTATGGGCAAATCTTGCTTCATCACATTGTGCAAAGCTAATACAGCCTATATAAAAAGACTACTGGCTGTCTTAGCTGCAAGAGATGGCTCAACTAAGTACTGAGCAAAGGGGGATGAATTCTTTTGAATTGCTCACATTTCAGGTTTTGAATTTTTAGTTTTTCACGCTTTACAGTTTTTCCCTGTTTTGTGGGCTCTACTTTGGTGGGGGGGGGGGAAGGAAGGTGCATGTGATTCACAAATAAAAATTCTCAGTTAAATTGATGAACACCTCTAGTTGTAGTACTCATTTATATATACAAAGGGTTGGGGGCTGAATATTTTAAAAGGCACTATATCTGGAAAAAAGATTCCTAATTACTAAGGAGTAATTAAAGTACAAAGGATTTGCAAAGCACTGGAACAATTCCTACTAACTAAAAAGATATACCAATGAGTCACAGATGAAGAAATCGTCCCTCACAGAAATCAAAGGTAGAGGAATGGATTCCAATTAGCTGTCTTTCTATCATTCTTCTTATGTTTCTTTACCATTCTTAATAAGTCTGTCTGCTCTCTACATTTATGCTGTTTTTTTTTGCCACTTTGGTGACTTCATGCGTATATGATATTTGTTCAGATACTGTATCTTTTTACGTAAACAGTCTAAGCTTCTGGAGACAAAGTTCCCAGTTTCCAACAATTAAAGCTATGAATCTGACTCTGACCACACAGACCTTTGGACTATTAACAGTCCAGCTATTTGATAAGCTGCTATTATTTGAAGGACCCTACAAGAACACAAATTTTATGTTCTAAGTTTGGTAGAACAGGCAAAAGCAAACTTTAAAAAAGAGAAAAAGGACAAAATGGTTGAGTGAGAATGGAATAATCTAAAGCTGCTATACATGGTTTGTAGTAACAGTCTAGAACGATGTCTTTTACATCTGACATGCAACCACTCAAAGATGATTTTGACAACTTATTCATAAATTTGAATTTGTTTTCAAGCCATAGCCATGCTTGAGTTTACTCTTTTTGTAACAACAAGGATGAAAGTTACAGCATTGAAATGGAATATTTTATTTTATTTTGTTTAGAGAAACAGTGCAGAATAGCCCCTTCTAGCCCTTCAAGCTGCACTGCTGACTAACCCCCAATTTAATCCTAACCTAATCACCAGACAACTTACAATGACCAACTAGCTTACTAATCGGTGTATCTTTGGACTGTGGGAGGAAACCAGAGCACCCAGAGAAAATGTACGTATTCCATGGGGAGAACGTACAGACTCCTTACGGAGGATGTCAGAATTGAACTCCCATTCTCCACTGCCCCAAGCTGTAATGACATTGTGCTAACCACCATGCTACCATGGCACCCCAAGGGCCTGTTAAATCCTTGTGAAGGGAAAATACTACTACAGTAACTATCCTCTGCATTTTTCTGTCATTTGAGAGGAATTCATAAAAGTGAAGTTGTGTAAAGCAATTTTTACACCAATGCATCATCGTAATTCTAAGCCAAATTAGAGGATTACACCGACGTATTGTCAGAGATTCCGACTGGAAATTACAGTCATTGGGTAAGGACAAGATGGAGCATTTCTGTGATTCCCTCTGGAGTCATATGAATTGTTGATCTTCATTGTCTTGGTTCAATGTGAAGAATGACTGTTTAGCTGGTATTTCATTAGACCTCTGCTCTATTACAAATCGCTGTATGTTACTGAAGAAAGATGCAATGGCCTAATCATAATCTAGTGACATGATCTTTTGAAAAATTTGAAGCAGTTCATTCACACCTTTGGAGGATTATTGACTGTGTGGATGAACAGAGTTTCCAACTCCAGGAAGAATGCCCTGGTTTTTTGTACTCTTGTGAAATTGACCCATCAGTCACATTAGCCCTAGGCTGTAAAACATTTACCATATCTATTGTTTCATTGGATGTGAATGATGCTGGCATTTATTTTCCATCCATGACTGCCCTTCATGCTATTTCCAAGTGGTAATAAAGAATTAACCACATTGGCGGATTTCAAAAACATACAGTTCTTTTGTCTGGACAGGAAATTTCCTTCCCTGAAGCACAGCAGTGAATCATCTGAGTTCTAAATGGCAAAACAATTATTCCACAAATATTATTGATAGCTTTTTGATCCAGATTCACTTAATTACTTGAATTCTAACCCCATTTACTGTTTGAGGGATTAGAATTTGTGTCTCTAGATCAAGAACTGAGGTCTCTAGATGGCTATTCGGTAATTTAACCACTCTGTAGCTATCGGCATTAAATCTGCCCATTTAATCCTAAATGTAAGCAAACTGGCCTCTGGCAATAGATCAGTATTCTTCACAGGCACTATTGTGATTTGCATTTCAGTCTTCCGATGAGCGCCCTTTCTGACGTACTATAATGGAACCTCAACATTAGCATGTACACATGTCAGAATTGGTTTGTAATGTTGAAGGGTAGTCTTAAATGTTGTAAATGTGCCTCTGTTAAACCTTCTGCTAGGACCAAGTCAAATTTTTAATGATGGTTGTTTTAATGAAATGTTGTATTATCAAATTGAATGACTCCTTTCAGTGAAAACTATCATATTTAAAACAGATAGTCCTAGGTGAGCAGTTTGGTTAGAGTAACGACACTGCGGGGAAAAAAATACCTCTCTTCATTCTTGATTAATACCTGGTGACCCCTTGAAAAGAAGCTCCATGAGCTTTCTCCTTCACCTGTGAAGCTGTACGTAATCTCATAATTTTTTTTATTTTATTGTTTGAGATCACAGAAAGCAGGCAAAATCTATGGAGATCATAAGAATAATTGTCAATTGATTTTTTAAAACCAAACTTTAAACAAATTAAAGTGAAGTTATTAAATCTTATTACATAAGGTACACTGGCCATGATCATTGGAGAGGTTGTGTTGGTTTATGTGTTCACAACAATTGCTTCTTTGAATTCAGTGGCAGATGCAAGTTAAATTATTATGCAAAATAAATGAGAATCCAGGCAACTTCTTTGTTCATCGGTAATGTAATATATAGCAGGAACTCTTTAGGTAGCTAGTTGGAGCAATAGTACAGGATATGATACCAGTGGAGTTCTAATGTTCAATTTGTGATGCTATTTTGACTTGCTCAAGATTCTCGGGGGCTCCTTAATGTAGCTGCCCTCCCATGTTTTAATGCTCTTTATCAGCAGTGCAGAGAAAGCCAAGGTGATGTCACTGCAGCTGAGCTGAAAGCCAATCAGACACAGAGTGAATAGCATTTTTATGCAGGCACTGTGCTTCATCTAGGATTTAAAGGAGAACTGTTATGGGGAGTGCAGGTTGTAGTACAAGCTTTAAATAATCATCAATGTATCAGTTTCTTCAATATTGGGACTTTCTCCATTGTCTGAGAAAGGTAGTTTCTCTGTAGAATGTTTAATGAAACCATACAAAACATTGTGTTTATAGTTAGGAATGTCTCGCCTGGGTGATCTCAGTAAGGTGGAACTGATTTATTAGGATACCATTGTTAAGCACTCACTCAGTAACTTGGTTCTACTTGCTGGCACTATATCCATAGTTTCAAATAACATTAGTTAAAAACCTACACATGTACAAATATCAGCAAATAGCCTCTTAATAAAATACTTGCTTCTGAAAATATATCTGTTTTAAATTTTAATAACTCCTTGAACAAAAAACAGCTAAATGGAATTCATCAGTATAACAAACCTTAATTTTATATTCTGTGTGTCAACAGAGAAATCTAAACCTCATAGAATTACTCTAATTATTATTGTAAATCATTGTAATACCTTTTTTATTCTCCTTATTTTGTACAATTGAGAAGATTGGTTCAGATCATACCTCTATCTTAGACTGCTAATATGCCTAATCATTTGTCATTATGTTGAAAAGTATCTGACAGTACTGTAGGAGGGTGCTAAAATCAGATTCTATTCTCCACTGAAATGGGGACACCATCTGCATTTGATTTACATAAATAAGACATCTAATTTACATAAGTATTGGGCATCCTCCATGTTCTGTCATTTCCTATATTGTGCTTTAACGATCTAGATTCTGTAAGCTTGCAGACAATAGATATATTTTGCCCCTTTATACTGAGGCTAATATGAAGTAACACCCCCACCCCCTCTAGCGAAGAGACCAAAGCTATTCATAATTCATAAGAGCTGTGAAGTGCACACACTTGTATGGTCTCAGTTCCATGTGACCCCCTGATTTCATTATCTCAGTTCTGTCAGTGCAAATGCGCAGATAGATCCTGGGAAAGATACTATTGCATGAACTGGATTTTCTCAGTCAGTGAAAGAGTATACTGAATTTTGGGACAAATTTTCTTCAAACATTTAAACTGCTAATGAAGCATTGTGACCATTGCTGTTGAAACTCTGCGTGTGGAATTGACCAGCTAGATACTTATTTTGTACACGGCTGTTGTTGCTTCTGTTGGGCCAAAATGCCTGAAGCAAATTATTTACTGTCTGTTTCTTGGGGTTATATCAAGGTGAGTAAATTAATTATGAAATGCTTTTGAAACTGCTTTTTTTTGTGAGATTACGTGGCTTTAGGTTAATATGCTGAAACCTCTGAACCTCAGACTTTATTTCCATATTGACAGTTTATTGCACTTGCTAATTTAATTTCAAATGAATATCAATAAAGTTCATCAGAATTAAAATGTTATCTTTATGAGCAGAGACAAATAAATGAAACAAAAAGAGACTGACCAGGAATTTCCACTATCACATTTTGAATATAAAAGTTTTTATTTTTAAAAATAATGTATAATTAGAACAAGCCGTGCAGTGAAGGGGATGAGAAAAATCTTCAAATATACTGTATGTTCTTTTATTATTCTTTTATTAATATTTAACATTCTGAGTTCCAAAGTACATGTTTACAATTCTTTTATAAGTCATCACAAATATCTTTACAAATATGTTATAAGATTTCAGATTTTATAATGGAGTAATAGAGAATTAAGCTGCTATCATATTCAGAAAAATATTTAATATATGATCTCACTAAATTTACGATTGCATACTTTATATCAAAATAAATCCAGCTATTTGTTTAGGGAAATTATAAAACTGAGCTTCCATATGGTCTATAGATTAAATACAATTTTAAATACCCATTTTTATCAACCATTTTAAAATAAATGCTAAAGGTAAGATTAACATATGTTTTCCCGTAATGCTGTGTCTTAGAACTAATTCATTAGCAATGTAGCTACATAATTACAATACCATTGTTTATTGTGTAAGTAAATAATTTTGTATGCAAGTCAAACACTACTTCATCTGTTCTAAGCTCTTCCTTATTCATAATTAATATTTAAAATTTGAAGCATCAATTATTTGGGAACAATTCCTATATAACTGAAAATAGAACAATGAACCTATTTAAAATGCATTTTAGAATATCAGCTAGGTTTATACAGAGCACAGTTAAAATATTACAAACAATACCTGACAAAAAATGTGAAAATTTACATTTCCTTTCACTCTTGAGGAATGTATAAATTGATGAAAATATCTGATTCAAAAGTGATATTGAAATGGTTGATAAAAATAGTTGGTGATAATTCCTCTTTTTGTCTTTGCAACAGTTTAAGAGGATGCTGAACCGTGAGCTCACCCATCTCTCAGAAATGAGTCGGTCAGGCAACCAAGTATCTGAGTTCATTTCCAATACTATTTTGGGTGAGTCTGCTAAAGCACCTTTCATTTGCACTGCATAAAAGCAGAGACATTATTTGATAGTTTCAACAATTAAGAGCTTCCTTTAAAATAGTTAATACAATCTGAAATTACTCTGCATTGCTGCACCATTCAGAAAATACTTACTTTTAGTACCTTTTGCATTATTGTCCTATGCATCCCTGTCATTTAAATGTTTTTTTGAGATTTACATATTAACTGCAGATTTCTACTGGCCTTGTGATCCAGTGAATAAGCCTTAGTTGTATCGTTGATCCCACCATTACTCATTTCTTGGGTAAGTCATTCCCAAGTCCACAGCTCAAATTCATTATAAGAAAATTATATTTTTCTAAAGAAGAGTAGAAGTGTCCCGCTTTTGGAGTATTAAGAACAATAGAAGAAGCAGGATGTTGCTCCACTGTGCCTTCGTATCCAATCTAGCGTGCAGTGATTAGAAATTTGGCAAGTCCCCATTAGGGAGCTTATCAACAGAATGATTCTGTTTTATCAACAGGAAGATTCTCTAGAATGAATATATGTTCTACAGATTACTAATTTCTTTATGTATAACGTATTCTAAACTTTTGTATCTTTCCAAACCACTTGTGTACGGATAGTTACATATTTTTCTACCTCCTCCCACTCCTGGCAATTATAAAGATAATTTTCAATAATGTTGGTAACATGGCAATGTGAATTGTACAAGCACTAGGATAGAAATCGGGATCCATGTGTGGGATCTACTCTGAAAGCTTCCCACAACGTTGATGATTTTCACCGCAATCAATTGCAATAACACAAACTCTGCTTATCTTGTCTTCTCCAAATTCATTCTTCTTTTGGAAAGCAAGTTAAACCAAATCACTGCCTATGACTCAACTAAATGTAGCATATCTCATGGCATTAATGAAAGATTTCCTGATTAGCATTCCATTTTCAGTTAACACCAGCTAGTATAAAACCACATTACCCAGTTATGTATAAGCTGCTGACTGCAGGATCCACCTGGTGGAGTTGGATTCAATCTCTGACAGTACATTGACAGTGATTGCACTAAAATATAGTGATTTCTTTCTACTTTATTAATCCATGTTTCTGACAATATAATAAATATCAATCCACAAGCATTTGTTGTTAGAAAGTGACTGGCTTGAGAGCAGGTTTCCTTGGAAAAATAAGCAAAATATTAGCTAAGGAATTTTAAATAGTATTGATGGCAGCTATTAAAACAAGTTGCAAAGCAGGCTACCTTTTTAGAAATTATAAGTGGAAATTTAATTTCTTTCTGGTAATGTCTGCTAATGACTAATGAGTCTGCCAATAGTAGCAGAGAATCTGTTCACCTGGATGTCCCGTGAACCATCTGGGCAAGGGGAGGACTTTATTAAATCTGCAAGACTCAGCAAAGCCTCCCTGGTTCTGATGGACTCTTAAAGGAAAGGTTTTAATTTATTTTCTTGTAGCTGCACAACTCGGACGTGTATGAATTACCAAGGATTTTAAGATTGTTCCCAAGCAGCAATTGGCCCACCACATCTTACTGAAATCGTGTCTCAAGTAGGGAAAGCCCTACCTGTGGAAGTATAGCAATGGTGGGGGCAAAATGATACAGTCAGTGCTGGAAACACTTTCAACGCTATAAAAATTGTTCAGCTGGCTCTTAGGTGAGGTCCATACTGTGGTAAACCATGTGTATAGGTTGTAACTGGGTTACCTGTCTGGACAGGCCTGGACACACCCCTCTGCTGACTGCTCCTGTGGCTCCTCCCACAGACCCCTGAATAAAGGCGTTTGTGCCATGGCTGCTCCTCTCAGTCCAGGACAGATACTCAGCATGGACGTGGGTCCATTTTACTTGTTAATAAAAGCCTTTCGGTATTTACTCTACTTCCAGTCTTTTGGAGTAATTGATAGTGCATCACATACCCTGTGTGCTTTGGTCTCTCTAATCATCTTAAAACTACAGCACAATTCAGGCCCTTCAGCCCACAAAGCTGTGCCAAACATGTCCTTACCTTAGAAATTACTTAGGGTTACCCATAGCCCTCTATTTTTCTGAGCTCCATATACCTGTCCAGGAGTCTCTTAATAGACCCTATCGTATCTGCCTCCACCACCATTGTCGGCAGCCCATTCCACGCACTCACCACTCTATAAAAAAAAACTTAGCTCTGACATCTCCTCTGTACCTACTGCCAAGCATCTTAAAACTGTGCCCTCTCATGCTAGCCATTTCAGCCCTGAGAAAAACCCTCTGGCTATCCACATGATCAATGCCTCTCATCATCTTATCCCCACTCTCCCCATCTATAGTATTTTTACATGGGGAAATGCTCTAAGATCACCTGAGCCATTTCAACTAGATTAGCAATCCAGAGCCACCTGGATCTATTTGATTGGGTACCAATATAACTTTTGAGTGAATTCTACAAAGAGAACTTTCCTTGCATGCAGTTTAATCAAATTTGAAACAAATATTTAATATAAGCCAGCATATTAGACATATGCTGCATATACTGATGTGCAATTATATAATCAGCTATCTGCTAAATTGGCAAAGCTGTGTGGAAATCAAATTTTCTGTATCTATCCAAGCATGTTCTGTTTTAGCTATGAACTATTTGATTGGCACCCATGGAATTTGCAGGCTTTTGCTTCTAATTCCTACATGTGTTATTTTGCTGTTTCATATTGTTTATCATTGTGAAGCAATTTGTTTGGTAGGCTAGTGGGAAAATAGTTAATTTTCCATCTAATCCCTTTGAACGTGTGAACATCTGAATTGACCACATGCCTTCCTTTTAATTATTTGGATTATTTTCCAGAGTCCTATCAAAATACTCCCTGAGGCTTTTTTATGTATTTGCTGACCAATGTGAAATCAGTTAATTGGTTTTAATTGCCTCTATTTTCACTACAAATCTGATACTGATTTATTCTGTGGTGTGCTTTCCACTCGTTGACTCAATTATTCACAGAAGTGGAATAAATAATTTTATGGTTCAATTGGTAAAGGAGTTTCCTCTCCTGATGACTCACTAGGGACAGCCATTCAAATTAATTATCACTTAACCATATATGAATATAGCCAAAGGAAACAGCATTCCTCTGGGCTAAGGTGCAAACGACAGTACCAACAGCACCTAGCACATAGCGTAAATATATAATCATGTGGTTATGGTTTCAGAAAAACATAGTCACAATGAAAAAAAACAATATAGCCAATATGTCTGAGTGGCATGACTAGATTTACGGGATGTTGTCCTTAGACTCTAAGACCATAAAAAATAGCGGCAGAATTAGACCATTCTGCCCACAGAGCCTGCTCCGTCATTCCAGCATGGCTGTTTTATTATCACTCTCAGGCTCATTCTCCTGCCTTCTCCCCTAATCTTTAACACCCTGGTTAATCAAGAACATATCAACCTATGCCTTAAATGTATCCAATGACTTGGACTGCACAGCTGTCTGTGGCAATGAATTTCACAGGTTCACCACCTTCTGGCTAAGGATATTTTTCCTCATGGACATTCATAAATTTTGAGGCTATGCCCCCTGGTCCTAGGCAACTCCACTAAAGGAAGTAAAATCACCATATCCACTTTATCCAGACATTTTGATAGGTTCCATTGTGATCCCTCCTCATTCTTCTAAGCTCCAGCAAATACAGGCCTAGAGCAATCAAACACTACTGGTATGTTAACTCTTTCCTTCCTGGGATCATTTTTGTGACCCTTTTCATTGCTAGCACATCTTTTCTTAGATTAGGGGTCCAAAGCTGCTCACAATATTCCAAGTGCAATCTGACCAATGTCTGTCTTGATCATCTTGCTTTTCCACTGAGCGAGCACCTGAGAGCAGTACAGAGTGAACACCAGAGGGCAGCACCAACAGAAGGGACCGGGCCCCAACACAATACTAATTCCTGTACACACACAGAGATGCTTGCCTCGGTATCTCTTCTCATGGCCTAGGCCTTGTCCTCACCACAACCGTAGCAATGCAGCCCTCCCCCTACTGTCAGTCTCACCAGTGAACCAGAATTGCAGTATTTTAGTTTACCAGTGCTCTGTAAAGTCTTGTGTTCCCACTAAAAATGTCCAAGACAATCAGTCCCACTGATTGTTTGATGGTATGCCACAGCACAACAATGGTACAGAATACGCTGGGATAGTCCAGCAGTCCAGCAGTGACCTGCAACCATGAAAAAAGACATACAGGAAAACAAATATACCTTTGATTAGATCCACAGTGGTTGCTGCATCCAAGTATGCCGCCATCTTACTCAGTACAAATATAAATGCCATAAAAATCACTAATGATTCTGACACAGTCACTGTAATGCCCAGGGAGTGGATCACAACTAGGGAAATCTAAATATCATGGTCTTCTAAACAGTAGAATAGTAAACAGTAAATAGTTGTAATATAAACATAGATTTTATTTTGAAATGTGAAGCTGAATTAGCATGTAGCAGAAAGTCTGAATCGTATAGTCCATCAAAACCACTCCCCAGATCTGATCATTTCTCATTCAAACAAGTTGAAAATTTGAATTTGTCCAGACTTTTTTGATGGAATGCTCAGTGAGTGCAACATTTCCTATTGTTCAATTCTTTTGCTGACCTAATCAGCTCCTAAACATGTACTTTTGCCAAAGACATGGCCCAAAATTTTCTTGTTTTCTCTGGTAGTTCTGCAGTGAGCTGCCAACACATATCCACTATGTCGAAACATATCCAGGATATTCTGAATCCCCAAGTTTATTGACAAAGCTTTGCTGGCAAATTAATGGCTGCTCCATCACAGATTCTACTAGGGGATAGATTTGCTGTGACACTCCAGCATCTAAACTGGGGTATTTACTCAGGTTAGTTCCTGAGCACAAGATCCACAGACCTATTATCCCAATGGAGACTCGATGCTGCATTTTTTAATTATTTAAGAGTTCTTATAAAAAATGTATATTATTTTACTTGCCCTCATTTTAATCATTTTGTTTGTTTCTGAATGTCATGAAGATAAGCAACTTCGGAAAAATTTGACATTTGGGAGTTTTTTGGGTAGAGCCTGTTCTGGCCCACATATTCACTCAGTGATCACTTTATTAGGTACACCTGTACACCTGCTTATTAATGCAAATATCTACTCAGCCAATCACGTGGCAGCAACTCAATGCAAAAAAAAACCATGCAGACTTGATCAAGAGGTTCAGCCATTGTTTAGACCAAATATCAGGATAGGGAACAAATGGGATCCAACTGACTTTGACTTTGGAGTGATTGTCAGTGCCAGACAGTGTGGTTTTAGTTTCTCAGAAATTGCTGATCTCCTGGGATTTTCACACACAACTGTTTATAGTTTACAGAGAATGGTATGAAAGACAAAAAAAAAATCCAGTGAATGGCAGTTCTGTGGGCTAAAATGCCTTTTTGATGAGAGAGGTCAGAGGAGAATGGCCAGAATGGGTCAAGCTGACAGGAAAGTGACAGTAACTCAAATAACCACGTGTTACAACAGTGGTGTGCAGAAGAGCATCTCTTAATGAATAACATGCCAAACCTTGAAGTAGATGGCGTACAGCAGCAGGAGACCACATCAGGTCCTACTCCTGTACCTAATAAAGTGGCTCCTCTGTGTATGCCTCAATTACAGAAGTTTCTAGTGCCTTATAAAGGTTGAGGGACTATGTCAATTCTTTTCTAGTAGTAACAAATTTTAAAGTGAGATTGGCTAATCTAGGGTCTCAGGGAAGAGCGTAAAACTGAGGGAAGCCTTGAAAGAGTGAATTGGAAAGATCAGGGATAGGAATAACTAGAGATCTTCAACTTGAGATGATTGGCTGAAGAGAGCTTTGGGAAAAAAAATTGTTGTACCCAAAAGAGCAGTTGTGTCTGGAAGTCATAATGATGGGCACAACAACAGTCCCAAGTGCTTTCTGTTTACTCAGCAAGACTGGGGCAATCTGTACAGAGTTAAGGAGTTCATGTTTCAGATCAAAAAAATCCTCATCAGAGGAGGGAATGTTAAAAAAAACAACAGGCGTGTTTTTAACTTACAGAGAAGTGAGAGAAATTTAACAGCATTTCTTGTTTTTATTTCTCATTTCTAGGATCTGCAATCTATACTTCAAATCACTACCAGTAAAACTAATGCACTCTTGCCCAACTTTACTTTTATCAAATTCATCTCTCAAAGAAGTGACAGATGAAACACAAGTCTTCTACCTACTTTGTGGTTTCCATGGGAAAAAATAACTTTATGGAGTTTCATTTATCATCTTTGAAATTTAAACACCTGGTCCTTTGTGTCTTCTTTCAAAGAAACTTTGCATTTGGTATATTTTTCTTGAGTTCTCATCAGTCGAATCTCAAGCATCACTCAGCTACAGCTTGTTAATATGAGGTTACTTCTTTGTCCTCTAATTTTCTCCTCATCTCTCCTGAAGGGCATGTTCTGGAACGTCCTTCCAATTTGACTGTGTAATGTCTGCTACCTAGTACTGGTTGTTATAGTTCAGGCTTGGCACTGTTGTAATTCAGTCTGACTGAAGATCTGTGACCGCTCATTTAGAAGATGACGGAGCACTGCTGAGACAGTGTCATTAACCTTTCTGTGCTGCTCACCATCAGCATCCAATTTGCCAAAGAAATCTTTGAAGGGGAAGCCCTTCACTGATAGTACAGAGTGAAAAAACATCCAATAATATCAGTTTGATAAGATGCTTGTGAATAAGGCCTCTGTGATGTGCTGCTTTGATGCAACCAGGTTCAGCTGAACTGCTTTCTTTTGCAAGGGTCTTTAATTAAGTTGTGGAATAGACCCTATGAATTCTGGTGTATAAATTATCCTGGTTGATTAAGCCCCTTATCCTCCGAAGAATATAATGACCTGTTACCTTAATAGTTGAAGACAAACCACAGTGGGATGTCATCAATTCAATGTGTCTGAAGAGAAACTGAGGTTTTGGTGCTGAATGCAAAATTCACGCAGATCCAGTAGATGTATTCTGCATTGAAATATAATTATGGGATTTAAAATGAAACTGATAAAATATTTTGGAAAAAGAAATAGAGAAGTCCATGACATAATTAATATGCTGCAATCCTAATCTTCAAGGTTCTATTATAAATATTAATTGCAATTCCCTTTTACTGTTTGGGAAGTAATCATTTGTTTTAGATTATTTTCTTAATCACATCTTCAGACTTCTAATTGTTAAGTACATCAAATTTAGATTTTAGTGAACATTCCAAAAAGACACAGTGTCAAAGTTCAAAGTAAATTTATTAACATAGTTACTATATACAACCCCGAGGTTTATTTTCTTGTGGGCATACACAGTAAATCGAAGCGCAACAGAATCAATGAAAGACCACACCCAGCAGGGTGGATGAACAGCTTGTGTGCAAAAGACAATAAACTATGCAAATACAAAAATAGTAAATAGAGAACATGAGATGAATAGACCTTAGAAGTCTATAGATTGGGGGAACAGTTTAGTGATGGGGCAAGTGAGGTTATACCCTCCAGTTCAAGGGTCTGATATTTGAGGGTTAATAACTGTTCCTGAACCCCCTGTACCTTCTTCTTGATGGCAGCAGCAAGAAGAAAATGTGACCCGGGTGGTGGGGGTGCTTGATGATGGATGCTGCTTTCCTGCGACAGCACTCTTTCGATTTATTCAGTGGTGGGGATGGTTTTACCCACGGTGGACTAGGCTGTATCCCTACTTTTTATAGCATTTTCCATTCAAGGACTTGGGTGTTTCCATACCAGCCATGATGTAACCAGCCAATATAATCTGCACATATCAGAACTTTATCAAAGACTTAGATGTCATACCGAGGTTTTGCAAACTTCTAAGGAAATAGAGGTACTATCATGCTTTCTTTGTCGTGGCATTTAAATGCTGGACCAAAAACAGATCCTCTGAAATCTTAATGCAAAATTTAAAGTTGCTGACCCTATCCACCTCTGATTGCCCCGATGAAGACTGGTTTATGGACCTCCGGTTTCCTCCTCCTGAAGTCAATAATCAGCTCCCTGGTCTTGCTGACATTGAGTGAAAGGTTGTTGTTTTGGCACCACTTAGCCAGATTTTCAATCTCCCTCCGATATGCTGAATCGTCGATAGTCATTGAGGCAGGTTGCCACACTCTTCTGTGGTACTGGTATAACTGGCCATCTTGAAGCAAGTCGCTACCTCAGATTTCTGAAACGAGAGGTTAAAGATTTCGGTGATCAGCACTGGCTTTTAGTACTCGCCCAGATACTTTCCTTGGGTTCACCCTCCTGAAGGATGCTCTCACGTCGACTTCACAGACTGGAATCACAGGGTCATTGGGAACTGCAGAAGCTCGAAGAGCTTCGTCCATGTTTTGACGGTGAAAGTGGACATAGAAAGCATTGAGCTCATCTGGGAGTGAAGCTCCATTGTTGCCCAGTTCCACTTTGTAAGAAGTAAGAGCATTGAAGCTCTGGCACAGCTGTCGAGCATCCTTCAGTGACCTAAGTTTGGATCAGAACTTCCACTTTGCATGTGAGGTGGCTTTACGGAGATCGTACCTGGACTTGTATCATACTTGGTCACCGAACCTGAATGCCACTGATCTGGCCGTCAGCAGATTTCATATCCGTTGGTTCTTCCAGGCCTCCTGGTTGGGGAAGACAACTGTCTTATAATGTCTTTGACAACCCTGGTGTATTCATTCAGATCCTCCAATGACTACTTGAACACAACCTAGTCTACTGACCAAAAGCAATCCCGTAGCTGCTCCTCTGCTTCCAGCAGCTACTTCTTTCTTGTCCCCAACTCTGGAGCACTGCTCTTAGGCCTCTGCCTTTGTGCAGGTAGGAAGAAGACAGCCAGATCAGACTTCCCAAAATGTGGTCTGTGAGTGGAATGATAGCCATTCCTAATCTTACTACACCAGTGGTCAAGTGTGTTGGGACCCTTGCTGCTGTAGGTTATATGTTGATAATAATTGGGCAGAGAGTTTTTTCAAAGTAGCCCGATTGCTATCAGCTTGCTATTTACAATTGGATAGCATTATAGTGTAGGCCAGTGTTAATAATTTAAAAGGCACCCTGAAAGGTGTCAGTTCATGAAATGAATATGTCATACTATTGAGAAGGAAAAGAAAACAATTCAACATGATCCTGGAACTGTAATTGTTAATCTCTTTATTGATGACAAGTTTTGAGGAATACCAATATTTTGTTGCAAATATAGGCAAATCTGGTCTGCCACACCTTCTCCCAAACACCCTCCCCACTTCACCCTGCTCACATTATCAAACAGACTCCCCAAGTAACAAAGGGTGGGAACTGTTCATCAGTTGTGATTCTTAGCCTAGGAGCATTAAAGCCAGATTAATCATGCTCTCACTACTCAGTCTGAGTTTACACAATGATCATGTGAAACACTGGCCTACACTGTGATGCTGTCCAATTGTGAAGAGCAAGCTGATCGCAGAGGCTGCTTGGCAAAGCACAGGAGAGCTATTGGTGCCTATGCAAATTTATACATTCAGAACAAATAAAATAGAAACTGCTGAAAGTATATTTAAATGCCACTACTTCTCATCAAAAAATGCTTTGAAATAATTAGCAATATACTCCATTGTGAAAGCTATGGTAATAATGAAGATACAATTCAATGTTGACAATGGTCTGCAAGGAAAATGGAGTAGGCTGCATAAAGGGCAGTCACTCTGTAACTGCCCACATTCCCTTCTAGATAAAATTATGTCCACTTCAAAAATTCTGAACTTTCCCAATAGGTCTATGTTCATTTTAGGTTTACTATTATTATGTACTTTAAGTGAATAATTACACTCACAGTGAAAAATGTCCCCTATTTTAGTATTCTTCTCTATTGTATTTTTCTTTTGAAGATAAAGCAGAATTTTATTTTTGGATTTCTAATTTATCCCAAGGTGTCATATGTTCTGTTCTCTTGTTACAGACAAGCAGAATGATGTGGAGATGCCGTCCCCCACACAGAAAGAGAGAGACAAGAAGAAAAAGAAACAGCTCATGACACAGATTAGCGGAGTGAAAAAGCTGATGCACAGCTCCAGCCTCACATATTCAAGCATCCCCCGATTTGCTGTCAAAACTGACATGGAAGATTGCCTTTCCAAGGTACAATTCAAGCCTCCATGTGAACTTTTATAGCAATGGAATATTAGAAAAGGAGTTCACAGTTTTGCAGCCCAGCTTGTTCTATTTTTCAGTGGGATTTTGGCTGATCCACAAGTAATGTCCCTCAGTGGACGACATTCCAGCAAGTTCAGGTTTTCCAGTAAATACAAGCTAGATCATAATGATCAAAGATCATTACATCCTTCCAATGTGTAATGCTCTGACTGCTCACAGTATACAGAATCAGAATCAGGTTTATTATCACCGGCATGTGTCATGAAATCTGTTAATTTAGCAGCAGCAGCACAATACAATACATGATAATGCAGAAAGGAAAAAAAGTAAATCAATTGCAGTAGGTATTCCCACCATCCAGACCACGTCATCAATTTGCAGCTACTATCGGGCAGGAGTACTGAATCTCCTTGCCACCAGGCTCAAGAAGAGTTACTTCCCTGCAACCAGTTGGTTGTTGAACCAACGGGTAAAGCCCTGGTCACTACAACTGGTAAAGTAAAGCCCTGGTCACTACAACTGGTAAAGCCCTGGTCACTACAGCTTAGCAACACTATGTCCACAGTGCTAAAATAGACATTTTTTCTTGTTCTAATTGTGTTTCTTGTAAAAAAAAGTGGATTATTTATAGACGTTTTATTCACAAATGCTGCTGATGTAAGATTATGTGTCTGTGATGATGCTGCAAGGTTTTCATTGCATGTTTGCATGCACATGCTTGTGCACATGACAATGAACTTGACTTCATTTTGTAGCAGTACAGTGCAAAGACACAAAATCCATAAAATTTTGGATCTCCCTCTCCCCATCCCACTTTCAAATCTCTTACTAACCCTTCCTTCAGTTAGTCCGGACGAAGGGTCTCGGCCTGAAACGTCGACTGTACCTCTTCCTAGAGATGCTGCCTGGCCTGCTGCGTTCACCAGCAACTTTGATGTGTGTTGCTTGAATTTCCAGCATCTGCAGAATTCCTGTTGTTAATATAATAATAATCATAAATAACTAAATCAATTACACATTACATATATTGAATAGATTAAAAATTGTACAAAAAAACAGAAATACTATATATTAAAAAAGTGAGGTAGTGTCCAAGGGTTCAATGTCCATTTAGGGATCGGATGGCAGAGGGTAAGAAGCTGTTCCTGAATCGCTGAGTGAGTGCCTTCAGGCTTCTGTACCTCCTACCTGATGGTAACAGTGAGAGAAGGGCATCAAGACTTGTGTCTGCATCAAGACTAGCATGTCCTTTATAGAAATGAAACTGTTGTATTAGCACATTTTAGATAAAAACTGTGAAATGATATGTGTGGATGCAATATTTCCATACGGTTTTCATAAATATCTGAGGAATTTATTGTAATTGCTGTATTCCAATGTCCTTATCTTTGCAGGAACTGGATGACCTGAATAAATGGGGACTTAACATATTCAAAGTGGCAGAGTTTTCAAACAATCGACCTCTCACCTGCATTATGTACAGCATCTTTCAGGTCAGTAAGGTCAAGCGAGCAGTGAATTCTGGATATTTCTAGTTCAGTTGTTACTACTATTGAATATATTTCAATGCACTAGTTAACAAAGTAAAAGTAATTATTTTCTGCACAAAAAAGTTAAATGAAATGCAGCCCAAAATGATTCTATGTTGATTTTAAATTGATGTGTAATTTACATTTTTAATCCATTTTCAATAGGAGAGGGATCTGCTGAAGACATTTCGGATCCCAGTGGATACATTTGTTACATACATCATGACACTGGAGGACCACTACCATTGTGACGTAGCCTACCATAATAGTCTGCATGCTGCTGATGTTGCTCAGTCTACGCATATTCTTCTTTTAACACCAGCACTAGATGTAAGTACAATGTAAAAAAAGGAGTTGCATTGGATTCATTATAACCAGAGAATACTCTTAAAGTCTTTTACAGCCAGTTAAATGTTTTCTGAAGTGAAATGCACAGAATCACTACCAAAACATCTTGTTTCCCAAACCTATTTCATTCTTGCCTAATTCTCAATCTATTACAACCAGAACTATTGCACCTCTTTTCCAATAACTCTTTCTGCTGCATGAAACAGATTATCTTTCTATGTTCCTACAATGATTAAGTTTATGCCCTAAACCCAGGATCGCCTTTCAATTCTTGCTGATTATTATCTGCAGCTATCAGCATGACACAGTGATTATGATAGAAAATGTATAATTGTAGATTTGCCAAATCAAAGCTTCATTTCATTATAGTACTGAGTTATTAGTTATATAATGTTTTAGTTCATCACTGATTCAATTATTTGTAAATTGAATTATCTAATTCTGACTATCGGTAGCCTTCCCCACTTCAATCATGGGTTTACAATCAAATACAACTACTGTTTGTTCTGTTCCCTTTCCCAGGCCTAGAAATACTAAAGCTAATTACCATCCCATAATCAGTAACCAAGTTGAAGTGAGCTAAGTTCAGTGCGGAAATAGGATAGAACTTGTAAACCTCCTAATCAGCATTGTTCAATAATATATTACACAATATATTTTCTCGATAAGCTATCAAACAAGATTTTGAAGTTATGGATTTCAACATTTTGTGCAAAAGTAGGATATGTAGTTTTGTTCCTCGCTTTCATCGGTTAGTTCCAGTTCTGGTCGCCTCGCTACAGGAAGGATGTGAAAACCATAGAAAGGGTGCAGAGGAGATTTACAAGGATGTTGCCTGGATTGGGGAGCGTGCCTTATGAGAATAGGTTGAGTGAACTTGGCCTTTTCTCCTTGGAGTGACGGAGGATGAGAGGTGACCTAATAGAGGTGTCCGAGATGACGAGAGGCATTGATCGTGTAGATAGTCAGAGGCTTTTTCCCAAGGCAGAAATGGCTAGCACGAAAGGACACATTTTTAAGGTGCTTGGAAGTAGGTACAGAGGAAGTGCCGGGTAAATTTTTTATTCAGAGAGTGGTGAGTGCATGGAATGAGCTGCCGGCGATGGCGGTGGAGGTGGAAACGATAGGGTCTTTTAAGAGACTCCTGGATAAGTACATGGTTCTTAAAAAAAAAATAGAGGGCTATAGATAATTTCTAGGTAATTTCTATGGTAAGGACATGTTTGGCACCGCTTTGTGGGCCAAAGGGCCTGTATTGTGCTGTAGGTTTTCTATGCTTCTATGATTACTTTCTAGTCCCATGGAATTATTTTCCTCCAGACCAATTAGAGACAATCATCAATGATATTCTGGGACTTGGGCTTATTTATCCAGGACAATAAAATGTCAGATTGTATACATGAATTCCCATGATTTAAAAGGCAAACCTGGCATTAACAAGTGCTTGTGAATGTCTTTGCGTACATTAAATAGTTTCCAAACATAATACATTGAATAAAAGTTCATCCCCCATTGTTGTCGGTGGAAGAACACATCTGACATTCAGTCGGTAAACTCCCATAGCAGTAAATATGAGATCAGTGATTGTGTTACAACAGTCAATTCGTACTATTTTGTGCCCTTGTTTTGCACATTATTACTACCATGTGGTTCTCACAGGAACAGATTGCAAACAATTAAATTTATCTACAGTGAATCCAACACATTCTGTTCCACAGTTTTTTTTATTAACTGGTACAGTATTAGAAAGAAAAGTTAACGATCCTAAATATGCAGTTATTGCTATCTTTTGCTATTCATTCATGTTTGTTTGATATTTTGTTTTCCAGGCTGTATTCACAGACCTTGAGATACTTGCTGCAATTTTTGCTGCTGCAATCCATGATGTGGATCATCCTGGTGTCTCAAACCAATTCTTAATTAATACCAGTAAGTGCATAGAAGATGATTGATACTGTAACAAACTTCAACAATTGCATAGACTGTAGAACATTGAATAGTATAGCATGGACAGACACTATGGCCCACAGTACCTGTATTCATTGTTATTTCTATTCTTTAGCATATGATTTCTGATTCAATTTAAAATGTCTAAAAAATTCATCTTTCTTCCTTTGTCCATTTATAGTAGTTCTTTCTGAAGTAGTACTTTTTTGTTGTAAGGCTTTCTATTGTAAGTGATATGAGCTGGATCCTGGAAAATGAGACCAGCTGGTATAGACATCTTGATTGGCAAGGACAAGATAGACCAACATCCCTGTTTCCTTGCCATAAAACCCTGAATATTTTCACAGGCATCAGTTGTCTTTGTGTAGTCTTCCTATTGGCTTTGTTGTAGAGTTTACAATGGAAGAGATTTTTCCTAACCAATGTCAAGTCCAAGATAGCAAGTGGAACTTTTCAATTATCTGTGACCACCAATGCTGAGTGGATGGTGCACTCTCATTCCCCTTGATATTCTCCTCCAAACAAATGGTTTCATTGACTTGGAGGCGCTTTGAGCAGCTGATACTATGGCATGTGTTTAGTTGTGATTATTAAGGATGAATTCTTAGCCCAAAATTTTCAAACATCTAGCATTCGACTTAAGAAGCTTACCTTCAATTTTAATAAAAATGAAGGGATATAAATTGACAAAGCTATTAAACCATTAATGCCAATCACATATATTCTACCCTTTAAAAGTAGAGAAATAATAATATCTGAGAGAATATCTTTAATTGCTAAATTTTATCTGTCATATCAACACAGTTATTGATCTCGTGTATTCCTGTTTCCCTATTTTGGTTTTGTCTGTTTAACACTTGGTGACTAATTTTGTGTAGGCGGAGTGAGCAATGAGTATAAAGCCTCCAACTGGTTGCAGTTTCTAAAGGAATCTGTTAAGATTCATCACGTATTATGTTTTTGTTGCTGTTTTAATCCAGTTCTAAAATGGAACAATTTAAGCCTATTTCCAATATATTTTTTGTTCCTAATGAATTGCGTCAATACAGATGGATGTTTCTCCGGACTTTTTTTCTTAATGGTGTCCAGGATGTCTACCATCCTAGGTGCCTTATGTAATTGGCTATTGTTTGTAGCAGAGCCAAAAGACATAATACCAACAAATTTACTTGGCAATTGAACACTTAAAACTGCACCTAAACTGGTAGAGTAGAGTGGGATGATTTACATGGATGATCTGCTAGTCAGCTGTTAGGTAGCAAACAACAACGCCTAGCTTTCTTAACCCATCCTTTCCCCCAATCCAACATGATTGTTTTATTTTGAATTATTTTAAAAGGGAAGCCCTGTATGTACTTGTGTCAACCCTTAAGTATTGTAGCATTCTTGTACTTTAATAAGCTGCACTGATTTTTTTTTTGGCAAAACATATTACCTAATTCACAAAGAATCAACATCACATGGGTGTCTTCAGCTTTCTTTTCATTGTCTTCACTGTCTTGAACCTGCTTATTTTTCAGATTCCGAGTTAGCACTGATGTACAACGATGAGTCTGTGTTAGAAAACCACCATCTGGCTGTAGGTTTTAAACTGCTGCAAGAGGACTCCTGTGACATTTTTCAGAATCTTACCAAGAAGCAGCGGCAGATGCTAAGGAAGATGGTTATTGAGATTGTAAGTAATCAGGCCTGTGGACTCGGTGCTATAAACTGACAGGCATCTTTTTGTTTCTGTGGAGATCTAAAACCTAAAATAGTTGATCAAATATCCAATATTGTTCTTTGTTCTAGGTGTTGGCCACAGACATGTCAAAACATATGACGTTGCTGGCAGATCTCAAGACCATGGTGGAAACAAAGAAAGTGACGAGTTCAGGTGTTTTACAACTTGATAATTACACAGATAGAATTCAGGTGTGTAGCTTGACCAACAACATTCAATGTCTACATGAAGTGCTGTTGAGGGTGCTGTTCATTTTTTCCAGGGCATCTGGTACACCCCTAATGAGATCATTATTCTCTTAACATCCATTTCCACACATGCTATTATAAATGAGATTAGAACTACTGTGGAACTGTTTTAATATGAATAGATGCATGCCCTTATGGTTTCTTGGTTTTTATACTATTTAAAGCTCCCTTTATATGGCAACATTAGCAGGGGGTACCTTGCAGCATACACAAAAGATCCATAGTGCCTTTATATTCATCCACTACACACTGCACAATAAAAGAAGAAAACAGCTAGCAGATGGGCCATTCAGAACCTCATCTCCTGCTGAGTGAAGGAAACAAGTATTGTCTGCAAGGAATTTCAGTGATTATTCAATTGAGTGTCCTATCTTAAGAAGCCTGAAACATGTAATTGCCTGGTACAAACTAAAAAGCACTGTGCTTCCAAACTGTCTGTCAACGATTTGGATGGGAATGTATAAAGCATGCTTAGTAAGTTTCCGAAAGATACTAAAATGGGTGGCATTGTAGACAATAAAAATGGTTATCAGGATTTACAGAGGGATCTTGATCAGCTGGCCAAGTGGACCGAGGAATGACAAATGAGTTTAATTTTGATAATTACAAGTCGTTGCATTTCAGGAAGACAAATGGGTGTGGGACTTGCACACTGAACAGTAGGGTCCTGGGAAGTGTTATAGAACAATGGAAACAGGAGTACAAGTGAAGCAACCCCTGAAAGTGACCTTTTGGCACACTGACCTTCAGTCAGGGCATTGAGTAGAATGATTGAAATATATATATATATATTGCGTAGGAGGTACATTTGGAATATTGTGCTCTTTTTTTCATCATCCTGCTATATGAAAGACTCTATTAAGCTGGAAAGAGCGCAGAGGATTTTTATAAAGATGTTGCCAGGACTCAAGGAACTGAGTTATGGAGAAAGGTTGAGCAGGTTGGGACTTCATTCACTGGAATGTGGGAAAATGAGCGTGATTATGAGAACATCTTTTTTCCCAGGTTTGGAGAATCAAAAGCTAGGCTCAAGCTGAGAGGGAAGAGCTTTAATCAGAATGGGAGGAACAACTATTGCACCCAGACAGTCATTGGTACATAGAATGAGCTGTCAGAGGAAGTGGTTGAGACATATAAACAAAATTTTAAAGGTACTTGAGTAGGAAAGGGTAAATGGAACTACCTTAGATTATAATCTTGGTCCGAGCGGACTACTTGAGTCAAAGGACCTGTTTCCATGCTATATGACTCTGACTTTCGACTTTATGATCCTTAGTATCAATATAGTACACTGATAATTAATTTAATTTATTTAGAGATACAGTATGGTAACAGGCCCTTCCAGCCCAACGAGCCATTAATTTACCAACCTGTTTGTCTTTAGAATATGGGAGGAAACCCGAGCTCCAGGGGAAGCCCACACAGTTCCAACCTGCTCAAACTCCTTACGATAGCAGTGAGTCAGAAGCAAGAGGTCAGAAAAGTCACAAAATACCATCACATTCACTTCTATTAAAATAAACAGGCGTTTGCAGTGTATCACTGCTGTCGAGCTTTGTAGAAAAGACAGGCTAGAATAATATGCCTCCTTTGATGCCATTATTAAAATAATTCTGTAATACTGATCTTCAGCAGTCTGGTTAAACATCTGTTATTTTGGTTGCAGGTTCTCCGTAACATGGTACACTGTGCTGATCTGAGCAATCCCACAAAGTCTCTAGAGCTGTACAGACAATGGACGGATCGAATCATGGATGAATTCTTTCACCAGGGAGACAAAGAACGGGAGCGAGGCATGGAAATAAGCCCAATGTGTGACAAACACACAGCAATAGTTGAAAAATCCCAGGTAGGTGATAAGTTCTGTAGTTGTTGAATAGTGTTCAAAAGGTCCATGAACAGTTTTATTATTATCCTGACTTCCTTGTTTATGTGCACTGTGCCTCTATTTATAAACTGAAAAATATTGATATTTTAAAATAGCATTATTAGATTGATCTTCTGTCTTCAAAGATTTGTCTATTAAGCCTGCCACTCTTGTGCACCCTTTTTGTGTCATTTAAATTATATTGACTTTTGTTCAAAAAGATACCACTTCACACTTCTCTCATTATGCTTTATTCAGCTTTTGTCTGTCAATTTTCCATAGGGGGCCTTTGCTGTCCTGAACTCTGTTACTTTTTGTCACCATTTTGTGTGCTACATTTTAAAGTTTTTTGTCGCCTGTATTAAAATAATGCCCTATTCTGGGTCACTAATGTACATCAGATCAAGAGCAAACAATCTTGTGAAGCGCAACTCCATTCATCACTTCAGAGCTTTCTGTAATAGGGTGAGAGAGTGGATTAAGTGTCTTTGATTAATGGAAAAGGAACAGGCTTATTTGATCCTTGGTCTCTATTCTTATGTAATCAGTGCACTGGATTACTTTCTGTTCTCCCTACTCCTCCTTTGGTCATTTATGTAAGCAAGAATGCATTTGGCCTTGTGGTGCCAGTTCAAATAGATTCCAAATGAAGCACTGAGACAGCATTCTCGTTCAAAAATTACAGACTTATATTTCCATCTTTACATGTGTACATTTTAAATCTATGTTCTTAATTTGTTTTAATTCAGGTTGGATTCATTGATTACATTGCACATCCATTGTGGGAAACGTGGGCAGATCTCGTTCATCCTGATGCACAGGATATTCTAGACACATTGGAGGACAATAGGAATTGGTATCAGAGCATGATACCCCAGAGCCCATCCCCTTCCCCTGATGAGCAAGAGAAAGAAGGACAGTGTTCCACTGAAAAATTCCAATTTGAACTCACACTAGAAGAAAATGAGGATTCTGAAGAAACTGAGAAAGAGGAAACAAGTCAGGGAGAAGAGGACAGTAGCTGTCAGAGTTGTGAAACAAAAATCTTTGTTGCACTGGAGTCCGAGAACCAGGAAACAGAGATGGAAGAAGCACAAACAGATCCACTCACGGAAGACACAACACCCGTAGATACGTAAATTTTCTAAAGATGTGGACATATGCTTATTGTCACACTTGCAATTTATCTGTAGGAAAGAAGCCTATGATATGGGTTTATAATCCTAGATAGACATTTGCTGAAGAAAGCTTGCCGTTATGGTTCAGATGATGAACTATCATGACACCAAGGTTGGAAAGACAATAGTGGTGGAAACATTTAGAAGTTTTGATGTAGGGGCTTATTGACAAGCAATGTTTATTTGAAACTGGTGGGCACAAGCCATCCAAAAGTAGGGATGAGCATGCAAATGAATGACACAACACTGAGAGATTTTGTATTGCAAGACACTGAAACTGCATTCCAGTCTCAACAATATGAAATAGCTTTTCATGTAGGAAAATGTTCTCTGTTAAGTCAATGATGTCTTAGGACTGTGTGCCTTTTGAAAAACGTTTCTGTCCTTCCAAAAGTATTTTATTTTAAGTGAACACAATTTACTAAAATCCTAACAGAATTTTTCTACATATGATGAATAGTGGCATGAACAAATGAGAATTAAGTCTTCCGTTTCCCATCATAGACAAAATGGCAATATCTTCCAGTTATCAGTAAATTGTTTATAAAGTGTATTCTTTGGTGTATCTTTACTTTTGAAAGTTAAAAAGGGGACAAACAGTTTAAACACATTTTTTAATGTATCCCAACTATTATGGTGGTTTAGAAACATTTTCTTTTTTATACCTGCCTTTTTTTAAGAAACGTTCTTGGGATATTCTAAATACCGACTTGTTACACATTACCACAGTTCTTCAAGGAGGAAAGGCAATTTAACTTTACTCTGTAATGCAAGTTTGAAGATCTGAACACAATATCAAGTCATTGATTCTGTGAAATATACCAAATGATAATATTTCCAACTCACAGTTCACCCTGAAACTAACAAAACAAGTGAGAAGGTTGAATGGCTCACTAAGTTTGAGCCTTCAGGGCAAGAGTTTGGATCCAGCTCAGAGTGATGTGTTGAAAGAAAAATGAAGAAAATTTGGGCACTCCACTCTGGCATGGACCCTTCAGAAAAGTTGCTCACCACCCAAAGATTTGGTCTAATTTGATGTTAATTCTGAGAAAATACCTGGATCATATGTTAGGATAATGAAAGAATCCTAGGATTGTATAGATGAAAGGAAGCAGTAAACTTTCTTTGGATCAAACATGTAAAAAAAACACAAAAATGATACATCCCCATAATGTCAGTTAGCATTTTTTAAACTCATTCACACCACATCCTTTGGGAATTAGGATCTGTTTATTGGGAAATGTAAGGAATTTTTCTGCTGGAAATGTTCTGGGAGTTATGTCATGTCATTTTCCAGGTTGTCAAAGCAGATGCATGTGCCAAGCTCAGACCTTTGTAGAAAGACACGAGTTTCATTAAGAATTGTGATTTCTTGTGTAACTTAGCAGCTTGGATTCCAGTCTTTTTAGTTCAAAGAAATCTCTTAATCCCTTTAGAACATTTTCTTTTTGGTTTCTGTATTAGTGATATATGCTGGAAAATTATTAGTTAATTTTTATTAACCAACAGTGTTAATAAGTTCAAATAAATTGTGGGCTAATTTTGATTTAATTAACAAATGAATTATATGACATCACCAGGATCAAGTAAAAATTATCTTTTCTTTTTTTCTCTTTTTACTCTTCAAAATGGAAACTTTTGATTAGGAAGAGGTTTCAGCTCTATTTTCATAATTTCACTTCTTAAAAACTGGTATTTTGGCGCACACATATTGCCTGATCCACCATAGGCCAAAATTTTTCAAACACACATTACCAATGTTAGGTATGATCACCCACAATTATAAATTGTCTTTTCAAACGGTAATATTTCACTGGATAATTGGGTAGTTAGAGGGCGTTGGAAGAGCATGGCGATGCCTTCCTCCTTTGCTTATACTCTGAAACCATGGCACCACTTTTCATTGTTCCTATTCATGATCTTAACAGTCATAGAAAAACATTGTCTACGTGCAGCTACTTCTAACCAACAATTTTAGAACAAACTCTGGCAACATGAGTTTGTATTAGGAGACCTTGGTGAGCATTTAGATTTTTTACATGTATCATGTAGAACTAAGAGACTGTTCACTTGAATGCTTTTATCCTTTAATTTATTTAGGTGTCTTGCCATTCTTCATCAGCTTGGGCATCTTTTGTATAGCATTGCAACCATATTCTTAGAACACATCCATTTTCTATTTAGAGCTCTGTATTTATACCATGTACATACTGTATAATGTTTGCTGTAAATTATTAATTTATACAGGTACATTAACATTGCCTTTAAAGTGGTGGTGTTGCTGTGTAGAAAATTTCAGGTGAAAATTCCCTTTTTACCTTTTTTTTAATAATGGTGTAATATAGAATAACCTGAACAGTGGTGATAAAGAGACATATGGAACCCAGAGGTCACAGATATTAAAGTTTTTCAGTTATCTGAAGTAATCCACCATAGATTCCAGTTTAAAACTATTCAATGTGCAACTATGAAGCAATGTCTGGGATAACTGTTAAAAAGATAAAGCAACAAAACACAAAAAAAAAATTGCAGTCTGATGTCAGTACCTTTTAAAATACGTTTTAAGCTTTTGGTCCAAATTGTGTTAAAAAACGGTTCAACAGATTGAAACGTCTGCATGAGTAATGGGTTTATATGTCTGTTAAACATTGCAATGTTTCAGGTGGTGATTTCCTTAATGTTTTCTGAGTCTCACACAATGTATGGTACAGTATTGTATATTGTGTTCAGAAACCTTTTAAGAGATTTTTATATGAAGTGATTAAACAAAAGCATGGATATATTTTATGTTCCTTCAATTTTATTGCATTTTGGAAGTTATTAAATAGCACGATTGGTGCTTTTAAAGTCAGTGAGTATAATACTCTGCATTTTAATTATTTTTCTCATCATGTCCTCTTTTTATCCTGGTCACCCAGCATGCTTCACTCATTGTAATCTCTCCAGTTGCTATTCTTTATTGTCCACTCTAATTGCTCTCCAGAAGTTTGGCCTCCTTGAACCACTGCAGTCCTTGTACTGAAGCTACTGCTGTGAAGCAGCTTAACAGGGAATGGAAGAATTTTGCTGCAGCAGAACTGAAAGATCCAGTGTATTTCCAGTTCAGAATAGCGTGCTGGTTGCATTGAGATGCTGTTCCCGTATACTGCCTTTAGCCTTCCGTCACAATAGATTTCATTCTTTGTTTCTCAGTGAGTTTCTGCATTTTATTATTGTTGCACATTGGAGTCACGGACTACTGAAAATGAAGGGAGAAAGTGTTTAAGGCAGGGGTTTGAATACCTGAATAAGGTTAAGATGTTGAAGTACTAATGGGACTGGCACGTAAAGAGTTTCCCATCGTATGGCTTGTGCGTTGTAAATGGTGGAACGGCAATGGCAAATGGAAAGTTAAGCCTGTTTTTGCAGAGTATCAAGTTTCCCCTTAGTGATGACCCCAGGCTGTTGAGGGAGTTAAATCTGAAGGTAGTACCTTTAAATGGTAGGTGATTTGTAGATGTATTACAGGAAATGTCCATTGGCCATGTCCATGTCCGAATGTTATTTGATAGCTTTCATTGCAAATTAGGCCATGCTGTGTGAGGGCACAGCATCCCCTTACCTATTGAACTACAGGTGAAACAGATCAGCCAGCAGTAAACTCAAATGTTGTCCTTTGTGCAAACTGAATTCTACCCATTTCCCAAATACTTCAGTTCTGCCAGGACGTCTCAGCTAAATGCTGTCTTGAAGTCAAATCTCATTTCTGAAGTTTAGTGTTATCGGGCTGCTTCCTCCTGCCACCACGTATATCTGTAACTTTCCAAACAAGGATTGTTGGCAAAGTTTGCCACTGGACTTTCATAGCTGATGTTCATACGGAGAGTATTACTGAATGCTAGTCAGCAATGGGAAGACTGGTTGATTTTCTTTATTTGTTCTGTGGTTATCAATAGAATTCATATGTTGCCTTGTTAAACTGGGTAAGCAAAGACAGATTGTAAAAAGTAGTTTTAGTCTGTGATGCTTAGTTTTACGTGACTGATTTACCAACTTGAATGCTCAGGAATTCTTCTCAACTTCTGGAAAGCACTAACCATTTGTATCTCTGGTTATGTTTCTGGAGGTCACAAGTAGGCAATGTGCTCAAACACAATAAGGAGTCATATAGAGTTGTACAACATAATATCAGGCTCTTCTGCCCATTGTGTAATGCTGACTATCATGCTTATCTATATTAATCTTATTTCCCTGCACTAATTCCATAGCTTTTCACATGCCTTGCACACACAAGTACTTGTCCAGATGTTGTTACTGTTTCAAAGTTCAAAGTAAATGCATGAACAAAGCACATATATGTCGCTATATACAACCTTGAAATTCACTTTCTTGTGGGCATACTCAATAAATCTATTATAGAATAATAGCCATAATATAATCACCGAAAGACCGCACCAATATGGGCATTCAACCAGTGTGCAGAATACAATAAACAATGCAAATACAAAAAGAAACAAATAAATATCAAGAACATGAGATGATGAGTCCTTGAAAGTAAGTCCATAGGTTGTGGGGATATTTCAATGATGGGACACATGAAGTTGAGTGAAATGAACCCTTTGACACAACAGCCTGATTATTGAGGGGTATTAGCTCTTCCTGAAACCGGTGATGTAAGCTCCTGTACCTTCATCCTGATGGCAGTGGTGAGGAGAAAGCATGACCTGATTGGTGGGAGTCCCTGATGACGGATGCTGCTTCCCTGCAACAAGGTTTTATGTAGATGTGCTCAATAGTGGGGAGGGCTTTACTCATGATGGACTGGGCTGTATCCTCTACTTTTTGCAGGGTTTTCAATTCAAGGCCGTTGGTGTTTCCAGACCAGGCCGTGATGCAACCAGTCATTACACTCTCTACTACACATCTGTAGAAGTTTCCCAAGGTTTTATATGTAGTGCTGAATCTCTGCAAACTCCTAAGGAAGTAGAGGCGTTCCCATGCTTTCTTCATAATTGCACTCATGTGCTGGATCCAGGACAGATCCTCCAAAATAATAACACCAAGGAGTTTAGACTCTCTCTACCTCTGATTTTCCATTGAGGGTTGGCTCAGGAACCTCTGGTTTCCTTCTCCTGAAGTCAATAATCAGCTCCTTAGTCGTGCTGACTTTGAGTAGGAGGTTGACATCATGGCACTCAGCCAGATTTTCAGTCTCCTTCCTACATGCTGATACATTACCACCTTTGATTTGGTGTCACCAGCAAACTTGAATTTGGCATCAGAGCTATGCTTAGGTATACAGTCATAAGTGGAAAATGAATAGAGCAAGGGCTAAGCACACAGCTTTGTCGTGCACCTGTGCTGATGGAGATCATGGAGGAAATCTTGTTTCCAATCCAAACTGACTGGGTCTGCGAGTTAGGAAATGGAGGATCCAATTGCACAAGGAGTATTGAGGCCAAGGTCTTTCTCCTCCCCGTCTTACCCCATCCGTTGTTTATTTTTATTCCCCCCCCCCTTTCTTTTTTTTCTCTCTCTGTCCCTCTCATAATCACTCCTTGCCTGCTCTCCATCTTCCTCTGGGCTCCCCTCTCCCTTTCTTTCTCCCTGGGCCTCATGTCCCATGATCCTCCCCCTTCTCCAACTCTGCATCCCTTTTGCCAATCAACTTTCCAGCTTTTAGCTTCATCCCTCCCCCTCCTTTCTTCTCCTATCATTTCGGATTTCCCCCTCCCACTCCCCCTCCCACTTTCAGATCTCTTACTATCTCTTCTTTCAGTTAGTCCTGACGAAGGGTCTCAGCCTGAAATGTCGACTGTACTTCTTCCTATAGATGCTGCCTGGCCTGCTGTGTTCCATCAGTATTTTGTTTGTGTGTTGCTTGAAGCTTAATGATTAGTTTTGAGAGGATGATGGTATTGATTGCTGAGCTGTCGTCAATAAAGAGCATCCTGATATAAGCACCTTTGCTGTCCAGATGTTCTAGGGTTGAGTGAAGAGCCAATGCGATGGTATCTGCTGTGGACCTGTTGTCAGGGTAGGCAAAATGGAGCAGATCCAAGTTGCTCCTCAGGCAGGAGTTAATATTTCATCACCAACTTCTCAAAACACTGACTCAATCACCTCTTCTGACAACTCATTCCAGTTATATGTACCAGCTATTCTGTGTGAAAAGATTGTCCCTTGTATCTCTTTTAAACCCTTATTGTCTCGCATAAAAATCAATGCCTTCTAGTTTTAGATACCCTACTATGGGAAACAAATTCTGCCTATCTAGCCTATCAAGGCCTCCCATAATTTCATGTACATTTATCAAGTTATCCCTGAGTCTCCTTTGCTCCAGGGAAAATGGACTCAGCCTATTCAATCTCTCACTATAACCCCAAGATCACCAGAGTAAACAGCATCATCTGCATCCCCTTTCTCAATCTCCCTCACCTCTCTCCACTATTTCGATCTCTCTGTCTCCATCTCTGGAGCCAAAGTGTCAATCGACACCTTTCATAAACTGATCGATTCCCACCATAATCTTGACTATACCTCTTCCCACCCTGTCTCCTATAACAATGTTATTCCTTTTCTCAGATCCTTTGTATCCACCGTATCTGTTCCTAGGATGAGGCTTTCCTTTCCAGGCATCAGAGATGTCCTCATTCTTCAGAGAAGAGGTTGCCCTTCCTCCACCATTGATGCTGCCCTCTTCCATTTCCCAAACATCCATGCTCACCCCATCTTCCCACCACCTTAACAGTGATGATGGTGTTTGCAGGTGATAGGAAGATTGGTGCAGGGGTAGGAAATGGTGAGGAAGCAATGCAGCACTTAGACAAATTGGAAGAATAGGCAAAAAAAGTGGCAAATGGAATACGGTGAGAAATGTATGATAATGCATATTGGTAAAAGGAACAATAGTGCAGACTATAAATAGGGAGAAAATTCAAACATCAGAGGTGCAAAGGAACTCGTGCAAGACTTCCAGAAGGTTAATTCACAGATTGAGTCTGTGGTAGAGAAGGCAGATTCAATGTTGGCATTTATTTCAAGGGGAATAGAATATAAAAACAAGGAGATAATGCTGAATCTTTATAAAACACTAAGCAGGTTACTTTTGGAGTATTGCCAACAGTTTTGGGACCCTTATCTCAGAAAGGATGTGTTGTCATTGGAGAGTCCAGAGAAAGTTCACGATGATTCCGGGAATGAAGGGGTTAACATACGAGGAGTGCTTGACAGCTTTGGGTCTGTACTCACCGGAATTTAGAAGAATGTGGGGGAATCTCATTGAAACCTACCGAATGTTGAAAGTACTAGATAAGGTGGATGTGGAGAGGATGTTTCCTCTGGTGGGGGATATCCAGAAATAGAGGACACAGCCTCAGAATTGAGGGGCAGTCTTTTAGAACAGAGATAAGGAGGAATTTTTTAGCGAAGGAGTAGTGAATCTGTGGAATGCTGCCCCACAGACTGCTGTGGTGGCCAAGTCTGTGGGTATATTTAAAGCGCAGGTTGACAGATTACTGATTGGTCAGGGCCTCAAGGGATATGGTGAGAGGGCAGGTATATGGGGTTGAATGAGATCCGGGATCAGCCATGATGAAATGGCGGAATGGACCCGATGGGCTGAATAGCTTAATTCTGCTCCTATGTCTTATGGTCTCTTGTTCTTACCTACCATCCTGTGGCCTCCACATCCAACACAACATCAACATCTTCCACAACTTCCACCATCTCCTTAGGATGCCTACCACCAGGCATATCTTTACCTTACACCCCCTGCCCCCCATTTTCCACAAGGATCGCTCCCTCCATGATTCCCTTGGAATTTATCCTTCTCCACTAATCTCCCTGCAGACATTTATCCCTGTAGATGGCTAAAGTGCTACACCTGCCCTTTCACCACCTCAATCACTTCTATTCAGGGCCTCAGGCAGTCCTTCCAGGTTAGGAAACCTTCACGTGTGAATCTCCTGGGGTCATCTATTGTGTCTGGTGCTCCCAGTGCAGCCTCCTCTATATTGATGAGATCCATCATAAATTGGGGAATCACTTCATCAAGCACCTCCGCTCCATGCGCCAAAAGCGGAACATCCTCGTGGCCAAACACTTTAATTTCAACTTCCATTCCTGTTCCTCTTGTTCCAAGATGAGGCCACCTGCAAGGTGAAGGAGAAACACCTTATATTCCTTCTGGGTAGCCTCCAAACTGATGGCATGAATATAGATTTCTCCTTCTGGTAAAAAAAAATTCTCCCCCCACCTCCTTTTCTTCTATTCCCCACACTGGCCTCTTAACTCTTCTTGAGTCTATCCTGTCTATCACCTCCCCTTGGTTCCCTCCTCTGTCCCTTGTCTGGTTCCCTCTCCTCTCCTATCAGATTCCCTTCTCTCTCGCTCTTTATCTTTCCTACCAACCTATCTTCACCCATCACCTTCTTGCTACCCTCCTCCCCCCACCCCCTACCTTTCTATTCTGGCATCTTTCCCCTTCCTTTTCAATCCCGAAGAAGGGTGTCAGACCAAAGCATCGACAGTTTATTCATTTCCATAGATGCTGCCTGGCTTTCTGTGTTCCTCCAGCATTTTGTGTGTGTTGCTTTGGATTTCCAGAATCTGTAGACTTTAATGTGCTTATCATCTACATGTGATATATACAATGTTAATATACAAAAATGTAGTCAATTCCTCACTCCTATCAATATTGTCCAACTTACACATCAGAAACCTGAACCCAATGTACTTTATTGCCCAGAGAATGTTCTGCAGAAATTGTTGTATTTTAAAGATCAACACAGACCTCCACTCTATGACCATTTACACATCCATTATTCCAGACTAGCTAGTTGTTTCCCACTTAACACTGTCATGGTCCCAGCAGCCCTGGAAACCACTCTGTGTAAGGGAGCATTTCATCCACATTGTCTCTTCTTTTCCTAATAAACTCTAATTCTATTAGAAGCCAGGCATTTTTCCAGCATCTCTTTGAGGGGATTTGTTGACATAGAAATACTGCTTTGCTGCGAAGTTTGCATCTTTCAAGTACCCAAGGAGGCTAAAGTATTATCACAGTACAGTGGCTGCACTGAATACTAACTGAAACAGTAAAAGGGAAGCAAGAGGAACATTAAAAAAGCATTTGGGGAATTCCAATTTAAAGAGAAATAAAATAAATGAACACTAGCTCTGGATGTGTGAGGTATCACTGAAATATATGTCTGTCTAAATTTTCTTCATTATTCACAATTACTGCTGTATTGTCAAAAGGAACTGCTGACTGATTTTCCACAGAAAGGATCAAATTAATATCAGCTAAATCAGAATGTACCTATCGCTAATCATTTGAGCTAAATATGGCCTCCAGGTAATTAAAGCCTTGACACATCATCTGGTGGTTCTATAATGATTTTGACGATGAACTGAATCTTTCATCCAACACCAAGGAAAAACCCTCATACACTACCTTCAAGATCATGCTATTTCAATTCTGCCATGTTTGCACACATTTGTCACAGCTTTATAGGCACCAAGGCCTCAAGTGTTGGAATAGTTTCTCCGAAAGATTTCTCTTCCTATTTCAAATTTTTAAAACTCTTTTCCCCTCTGATGCCCTCCTTAAAATCTAACCAGCCAAGCAGTTGGTTTTTAATATCTTTGATCAATGAGATTGAAATGTTTTGAGACAGTTCACAATGCAAGCCAAATTGTGAAGCTGTTTATTGGGCAGATGCAAAATTAGGGAGCAACACAGAGATAAATTGGATGTAGGACCAGAGCCATTGGGTACGTCAAAGTATTCTAAGTCCATTTATTATCGAAGTTGTATGCTGCATGCAACCTCGAGATTCGTCTTCCCCACAGACAGTCACGAAACAAAGAAGAGCCATGGAACCTGTTCAAAAAAATCCATCTAGCTTCCCTTCTCCCACATGCAAAAAAACCGTGCAAATGGCAACAAAAAATGAGCAAAAAGCACAGAATATAAAACACAAAATCAAAAGCCATATTTCAGTTCAGCTCAGTATTCCTTATCTACAGGATGCCCTGATTTAACATTTGCCTAAGCTATCAACAAAAAAAAATAGGAGAGACCAGATAAACTAGAAATAAACATAGTGAGAATTATCCAATCCACAAAACTGCATAGATTAAACCTTGCTCCAGCACCGTCCTCTGACAACATCGAGGGAGAGAAAGAGAGAGAGAGATCATTCAAGTACAAGGGCCTTCCCTTGGGAGCAGCAAGTAAGAGGGAGAGAGAGAGACCATCACACACAGGCACCTTTCTCAAGCAGCAGTGAGCGAGAGGCAGGTAGACAGCGTTGAACACTCGTTCAGCCTCTTCACCTGCCTTGACAACTTCAACCTTGGCGTTTCATTCGGTGAGATCGGTGAGAAATGGAGTCAATCCCGGGCCGGCGCTGCATCTCCTGCCTTCCTGTCCTCTAAGCTGCACACTTCACTCACAGCCTCAAAAAACCTCCACCTTTTAAATCTACTCCTCAGCTTTTCCCTCCAGCCTTGCCAAAGGGGTTCGGCCCGAAACGTTGACTGTGCTCTTCTATTAGATGCTGCCTGACCTGCTGAGTTCCTCCAGCATTTTGTGAGTGTTTCTCAACTTCTGTATTCAATTCCCTGATAGGTGATGGCTAATGTGTCAAATGTTTCCTTCACCACCTTATTTAACTGTGACACCATCTTCAGTGAGCTATGAATTTGCACTTCTCAGTCTGTCTGTCACAATGTTCCTCTTGGCCCTACGGTCACTGTGCAAGTCTTACCCTGGTTTGATCTCCTAATACACTCTACCGCTCATTTATCTGATTGAAAGTCATTTGTTAATCCTCAACCCACATACCTCACTCATAAAGATCTCACTCTAATGCTTCATAATCTTCTAGATTGTCTTCAAGACCACATATTTTAGAATCATCTACAAACTTACTTGCCTTGTATATTCACATCCAAGTCATTTATATAAATTACAAACGACAAAGGTCCCAACACTGACACCTGTGGGATACCATTAGACACAGGCTTCCATTCCAGAAAAAAGCCTCAACTCAGCTTCCAATCACTGAGACAATTATGAATCCAATCAGCTATGCCCCCTAGATTCTATGTGATCTAATCTTACAGTGTAGCTTGCCATGAGGGACGGTGTCAAAGCTCTTGCTAAAATCCGTATAAAAAAACTTCCACTGCACTATCCTCTCGGTTACTTCCTCAAAGAATTCTAACGTCAGACATAATTTCCCACACATAAAGCTGCACTAGCTCTCCTGAATCCAACCCTGACTCTCCAAATGCATGTAGATCCTGTCCTTCAGAATCTCTTCCAGCAATTTATCCAACATGATGTCAGATTCACTAGGCTGTAGTTTCCTATCTTGTTTTTGTAACCCTTTTTAAATAATGGTACTACATTGGCCTCCACATTTGTGACCAGAGATGAAGCAAAAATCTCTGTACGGTCCCCCGCAATTTCTTCTCTGGTTTCCCACTAGGTTTGAGAATCTACCAGGTTTATCCATTTCAATAGACTAAGGCTTCCAATACCTTCTTCTTGCTAATTTGTATATGGCCCAACGCAGCACCACGCTCAGCCATTTCCTTAGCTTGTATTGTTTTCTCCATAGTACAAATTGTGGAGAAATATTTATTAAAAATCATTCCCATTTCTTTTGGCTCCACACACAGAAGAACCTCAATATCTTTTACCCTAAATGTCCCAGCCTTCCTGTTCACCCTAACAGAAGCACACAGATCCTGCACTCTTGACATCACTCATCTAAAAACTTCCCACTTTGCAGACGTTCATTTCCCTGCAAGCAATCTCCCCCACTCATCCTCTGCAAGGTTCTGCCTATTGGCTCCAAAATTTGCTCTGTCCCATTTCAACACGCTAACTTATGAAATGGTCATAACCTTCTCCAAAACTCTTTTAAAACTAAAGGTATTATGGTCTCTGATCCAAAATGCTCACTAACACAAACTTCCACCACTTGTCCAACCTCATTCCCCAGGAGGAGGTCCAGTGTGGTTCTCTCTTTAGTAGGTCCTTCCTTATATTGATAAAGGAACGTTTCAAAGGTTTCAAAGGTACATTTAATGTCAGAGAAATGTGTATGATATACATCCTGAAATGCTTTTTCTTTGCAACCATCCATGCAAACAAAGGAGTGCCCCCAAAGAATGAATAACAGTTAAAAATTAGAGCCCTAAAGTACCTCCCCCCCACCAGCTCCCCTCTCTCCTGCACGTAAGTGGCAGCAAGCAACGATCCACCCTCCCCAACCAGCAAAAATAAAGCATCGGCACCCACTACTGAGCACTTAAGTGGGCAGCGAAGCAACAGCAAAGACACAGACTTGCAGTACCCCAAAGAATACTCGTTCACCACAGGCTCTCTCTCTCCCTAATAAGGGAGAAAGAGATGTCTCCGTTTCACAGCGAGAGGGGAGACATAACAAACAACTTGCTGGTTTATGATGTTAGAAGTCCATTGCATCACTTTTTCTGAGCTCTGTGACTAAACTTCTCAGGTCTCTGGGCACACAGCCATAAATCTTCCAACTCCCATGGTCTCCTGCTGGGACACTGACCTTCTATCCGCCCGTCTCCAGAGCCACAAGATCTTGGCCCTCCAAAGGCAATCTGAGCTCTTGTGGGTTCCATTCCCGCAAAGAACTGAAGTCAGCATGTAACTCCAGGTCAGGTTCTTCAAAAGAACCCTGAAAGAGAAATAGAGTTGTTTCCGAAGATGCAAGCAAAGGAATCACTGGTAGGTGCCATTGTCTCTCCTAAGCTCTTCCTGGACACATTTCACAAATTCTATTCATTCCACTTCTTACAGTATAGTTGGATGAGCCAATATGAGGGAAGTGATAACCTCCCATTGATACAACCCTGTTACGTTTACAACTAGCTGCAATCTCTCTACATATCTGCTCCTCTAATTCCAGCTGACTTTTGGTGGGGGTATAATACAATCCCAGTATTCCATACTTTGTACCCATTTGGCCTTACTGGATGACCCCCCCAAAGGACATTTGTTATGACCTCCTTTATCAAGAAGCCAACACACCCCCCTCCCACTCCCACCAGGGCATTTGTCACACTGAAACATCTGTATTACCTATTGTAAGAAAATAACAAGCTGGAGAGACAAAGCAGAATTGGTGGATGTGGTGTACTTGTATTTTTAGAAGGCCTTTGACAAGGTGCTGCACATGAGGCTGCCTAGCAAGATAAGAGCCCGTGGATATCAGGAAAGATATTAGCACGAATAGAGCACTGGCTGTTTGGCAGGAGACAAAGAGTGGGAATAAAGGGAGCCCTTTTTTATTGGCTGCCAGTGTCTAGTGATGTTCAGCAGGGGTCAATGTTGGGACCATTTTTTTAAATGTTGTTTGCTTGACTGCTATGTGCCGTGTTGTATGATGTAGGCGATCATGGTCTTTCCA
The DNA here is from genome assembly GCF_030028105.1 of Mobula birostris. Taxonomy (NCBI): domain Eukaryota; kingdom Metazoa; phylum Chordata; class Chondrichthyes; order Myliobatiformes; family Myliobatidae; genus Mobula; species Mobula birostris. The sequence continues at coordinate 60,373,347 of NC_092381.1, read as the reverse complement.
TAACCATGATTGTTCTTGGAAAATTCTCCTATAGAAGTGGTTTACCATTGCTGCCTTCTAAGCAGTGTCTTTACAAGACTTGTGACTCCAGCCATTATCAAATCTAGCTGGCATCAGTGGTCGCTTATGCATCAGCTGCTCATACAACCATCAACCACCTGCTCCCATGGCTTCACATGACCCTGGTTGGGGGTGGGGAAGCCAAGCAGGTGCTACAACTTGCCCAAGGGTGACTTGATGGCTAGTGAACGGAAGGAGCATTTTGAACCTCCTTTGGTAGAGACATATCTCCACCCCGCCATCCACGTTGTACATCAATGATTTGGATGACGGAACTGATGGCTTTGTGCCCAAGTTTGTGGACGATATAGTGATTGGTGGAGGGGCAGGTAATGTTGAGGAAGCATTGAGGCAGCAGAAGGATTTAGGAGAGTGGGCAAAGAAGTGGTAGACGGAATACAGCATGAGGAGGCCTATGGTCACGCACTTTGATAGAAGGAATAAAAGCCTAGACTATTTTCTAAATGGAGAAAGTTCAAAACTCTGTGGTGCAAGGGGACTTGGGAATCCTCGTGCAATATTTCCTAGATGTTAACTTGCTGGTGAGTCATTGGTGAGGAAAGCAAATGTAATGTTAGCATTCATTTCAAGAGAACTAGAAAATAAAAGCAAGGATGTAATGCTGAGGCTTTATAAAGCATTGGTGAGGCCTCACTTGGCATATTGTGAGCAGCTTTGGCTCCTTATCTAAGAAAGAATATGCTGACATTGGAGAGGGTTCAAAGGAGGTTCATGAAAGTGATTCCAGGAATGAAAGGCTTATGATATGAGGAGTGTTTGATGGCTCTGAGCCTGCACTCAGTTGAACTTAGAAGAATGAGGTGGCGGGAGGGATCTCGTTGAAACCTATTGTATGTTGAAAAACCTAGATGGAGTGGATGTGGAGAGGACGTTTCCTATAGTGGGTGAGTTCAGGACCAGAAGGCACAGCCTCAGAATAGAAGGAGATCCATTTGGAATGCAGATGAGATGGAATTTCTTTAGTCAGAGGGTGGTGAAATGGTGGAATTCGTTGCCACAGGCAGCTGTGAAGGCCAGGTCATTGGGGATATTTAAGGTAGAGGTTGATAGATTCTTGGTAAGTCAAGGTGTGAAAGGTTACAGGCAAAAGGCAGGAGAATGGGGTTGGGAGGGAAATGGATCAGCCATGATGAAATAGCAGAGTAGACTCGATGGACCGAATGGTCGAATTCTGCTCCTATGTCTTATGGTCTTATGGTATGCTGAATCACTGAGCTGCCAGTCCTTGCCTTCCTTCAGCCATGTTTCTATTATGCCTGTGATATCTGAGTCCTCAGATCCAATCCAAGCCTCAGTTCATCCATCTTCTAAATCAAACCTTTTGCATTGAAATAGATGCAGTTTAAAGCAATGGGCTTTTGTCTCTCTTTGTGCTCCTACCTATCCTGACAACTAAACATGCTGTCATTGACAACAGTATTATCCCGATTTCTCATCAGCTATTCTACAGCTCAGCTCAGAGTCCCACACCTCTACCACTCCTTTTTAAATGTTCCTAAGTAGCACTAAAATATCTCCCAGCCAGAATATTGGTGTTTAGTAACAGTAATGTGTTAGTTACCTAAGGGTGATGGAAAGGAGAATTTGGTGCAAGTTACCATACACATGATGTGATTTAAGTGACTTTAACCATGAAATGATTGTTGGTTTGAGCATCTCAGAAACTGCTGACTTCTTGGATTTTCACACATTATTGAGAATTTACAGAGAAAGGTTTGAGAAGCAAAAAACATCTAATGAGCTGCAGTTCTGTGGATGAAAACACCTTGTTAACAACAGAGGTCAGAGGAGAACAGCGAGGCCCTGTGGGCTTATCCATCTTAATGCATTTCAGAAGAGCCAGCCACTACTTCCTCATTAATCTCAAAATGTCCCAGCACATTAGCACACCCCACTCTGTTTTCACTATCTTCTAAATCCTTCTCCTTGGTAAATAGTGACACAAAGTTCTCATTGAATACCCCAGTCTTCAAGCACAAAATCCCTCCACCCTTGAGTAGTCCTACCCTCGCCTTAGTTATCCTCTTTTTCTTAATGTATGTATGAAATTCCTTGGCATTCCCCCGATCCTGCTTCCCAAGGATATTGCATGGTCTCTTCAGTCTTCCTAGTTGCCTGTTTGAGCACTTTGCTGTTAAATTTATGCTCCACAAAGGCCCAGTTTGATTTTAGCTTCGGAAACCTTATGTATAAGGATAAGACATGAGAGAATAGGACCAATCAACTGTGACAGTGGAAAAGTATGTATGGAACCGGAGGAGACAGCAGAGGTACTTTATGAATACTTTGCTTCAGTGTTCACTACAGAAAAGGATCTTGGCGATTGTAGGGATGACTCACAGTGGTTTGAAAAGCTTGAGCATATAGACATTAAGAAAGAGGATGTGCTGGAGCTGTTGGAAAGCATCAAGTTGGATAAGTCTCCAGGACTGGGTGAGATGAACCCCAGGCTACTGTGGGAGGTGATTGCTGAGCCTTGGGCAATGATCAATGGAGAGGTTCCAGAGGAGTGGAGGGTTGCAGATGTTGTTCCCTTATTCAAGAAAGGGAGCAGAGATAGCCTCGGAAATTATAGACTAGTGAGTCTATAATGAGGAAGTGGAGGGATGGGTTAGTAAATTTTCTGGTGACACAAAGGTTGGGGGTGTTGTGGATAGTGTGGAGGGCTGTCAGAGGTTACAGTGGGACATCGATAGGGTGTAAAACTGGGCTGAGAAGTGGCAGATGGAGTTCAACCCAGATAAGTGTGAGGTGGTTCATTTTGGTAGGTCAAATATGATGGCAGAGTATAGTATTAATGGTAACACTCTTGACAGTGTGGAGGGTCAGGGGGATCTTGGGGTCCGAGTCCATAGGACGCTCAAAGTTGCTACGTGGGTTGACTCTGTGGTTAAGAAGGCAAATGGTGCTTTGGCCTTCATCAACCGTGGGATTGAGTTTAAGAGCCAAGAAGTAATGTTGCAGCTATGTAGGACCCTGGTCAGACCCCACTTGGAGTACTGTGCTCAGTTCTGGTCACCTCACTACAGGAAGGATGTGGAAACCATAGAAAGGGTGCAGAAGTGATTTACAAGAATGTTGGCTGGATTGGGGAGCACGCCTTATGAGAATAGGTTGAGTGAACTCGGCCTTTTCTCCTTGGAATGGCAGAGGATGAGAGGTGACCTGATAGAGGTGTATAAGATGATCAGAGACATTGATCATGTGGATAGTCAGAGGCTTTTTCCCAGGGCTGAAGTGCCTAACACGAGAGGGCACAGTTTTAAGGTGCTTGGAAGTAGGTACAGAGGAGATATCAGGGGTAAGTATTTTTACGTAGAGCGTGGTGAGTGCATGGAATGGGCTGCTGGTGACAGTGGTGGAGGCGGATACAATACAGTCATTTAAGAGATTCTTAGGTAGGTACAGGGAGCTTAGAAAAATAGAGGGCTATGTGTAACCCTAGGTAATTTCTAAAGTAAGTACAGGTTCGGCTTAGCATTGTGGGCCGAAGGGCCTGTATTGTGCTGTGGGTTTTCTATGTTTCTACGTAAACTTCTTTTTTCCTTCCTGACTAAATTTAGGCTCTCTCAGGTCAATCAAATTTCCCTTATCTCACCATCCTTGTCCTTACTTCTTCAAAGACTATGCTGATCATGAACTTTAATCATCTGGTCTTTAAACATCTCTCATGTGTCAGATGTGGACTTGTCTGACAGCGGCTGCTCCCAATCAATGTCCTTTAGCTCCTATTTCATTCTGCCATAATTTGACCTTCCTTATTTAGTACCTTCCAGAAAGATCCAGTTTGATTATCCACATAACTATTTTAAAACATAATTAGTTGTGGTCACTAATCACAAAATGCTCATCCACTATCAGGTCTGTCACCTGGCCTGGCTCATTTCCTAGCAGATTCTCTCCTCTTGTTGAACTGTCCACATACTCTTTCAGAAAGCCTCCTGGATGCACTGAATAAATCCCAAGTCTCTTGTATTAAGGAAGTTTCAGTTAATACTAAGGAAATTAAAGTCTTGCACAATGACAACCCTGGTGCTCCTGCTTTCTTGCTTACTGCCCGTTAAGCTGCTGACATTTACAGCAGCAACAAAGGTCCTCTATCTCTGTCTGTCGGTGTTCAAGGCTTCCTTCATTGTGCCAGAGGCTTCCTCTTGGTTTTCACTACTGTCAACCACGCATGTTCCAGGTGGAGACTCTGGAACTCCATCACACACAGATGTAGACGAACTCTTCATTGCTGTTCTATGGGTTTTGTTTGACTAGTCAGGGTTGTTAGCTCTGAGCTGAATCCCCAGACCTGGAGGAGCCGTCGTCCACACTTTGTCTGGCATCTACTCTTTGACCTGTTTGGCATGGGTAACCCCACTAAGAGCCAAAGACCTGACTCCAGCCAAAATCGTGCTCTGGGTCATTGAAGCACACAAGCCTTCAAACCACGGCAAGGCTATGGTCCTCTTGGAGGTATTGTTCCTGCATCTCTTCATAATCTGTCTACATATCTGTCCCTCCACCTCTCAGTGGCTATTGGAAGAGGGGTCATATAATATAATTCCATCAGCATAATTAAATCTCTCCTATTTCTGAATTCCACCTAAATTGCCCTCCAGTACTGCTATGACATTCTCCCTTAGCAGCAGTGCAACCCCCACCTCTTTTATTCCCCCTCTCTGTCATGTCTAACGCAGAAAAACGCAGGAACACTGAGCTGCCAGTCTTGCCCCTCACACAACCAGGTCTCTGTAATGGTAACAAGATCTTAATTCCATACACTGATGCAGGATGTAAATTCATCCTCCTTATGCATAATCCTGCTAACACTGAAATGAGCACAGTTCAGCCGATCAGCCCCAACACATTTATTAGCCTGTGCCTTGCTGGCCTTCTTTTCAGTCTTATCTTCATTGCCTCATTGCCCTCAATCCTATCACTTGTCCTGCTGTGGTTCCCATCCCCCTACATATGTACTGTGCATTTGTGCAGGAAATTCTGATTTCTGAAATGCAGGGATGACATCAATTTATCGTCCCTAACAGCAAGGTATAGAATGTACCAGCATAAGCTTTTTTAAGCCTTTAAGGAAGAAGATGAAAATGTTGGTTTGTTGTTTAGATGTGTTGATTTTAATGCAAAGACTATTAAGAGTAAGGCGACAAACTTAGAGTATGAATCAGTGTATGGAACAATGACATGGTGACAATAACAGAGACCTGATTGAGAGAGGGACAAGACTAACTGCTTAACATTCCAGGATTTTGATGTTTTAGAAGAGATAGAAAGGGCGGTAAGGGAGGACAAGGTGTTGAATTACCTTTGAAGAGCAATATCACAGCTGGATTCCGAGGGTAAGAAATGAAGGGTTCATCGACTGAATCTAAATGGGTAGTCTAAGATCTAAGGGGTAATGGGTAATCTAAGCTCCAAACTTGGGCCTTAGCACTCAGATCTGCAGCTGGATCTTCAACTTCCTCACAGACAGAACCCAGGCTGTAAAAATAGGGGACAAACTCTCCTCTACAATCACCCTGAGCACCGGTGCCCCACAAGGCTGTGTACTCAGCCCCCTGCTGTACTCACTGTACACCCATGATTGTGTAGCCAAGTTTCCATCAAACTCAATACAGTTGTCCCCCGCTTTTCAAACGTTCACTTTATGAAACCTCACTGTTACAAAAGAACTACATTAGTACCTGTTTTCGCTTTCAGAGGGTGTTTTCACTGTTACGAAGAAAGGCAGCGCGCGTTAAAAAATCAGCGCGCGAAAAAATCAGTGCACGATAAAAGGCAGCACGCGCCCCGAGCGGCCGCTCGCCCCTGGATTCGGAACAGCATTGCTTAAACACGTGCCTGTGAGCAGCCGTTAGCAAGATGAGTTCTAAGGTACCGGAAAAGCCTAAAAGAGCTCGTAAGGGTGTTACACTTAGTGTAAGACTAGACATAATTAAGGGTTTCGATCATGGTGAACGAAGCGAGGACAAAGTGAGTTTGGCTTCTGGAAGCTGATGAAGATGATATTGAAGAGGTTTTGGCATCCCATGACCAAGAACTGATAGATGAAGAGCTGATGCAACTGGAAGAGGAAAGGATAACAATCGAAACCGAACGCAGAAAGTGAAGCAACTGCGTGAGATTTTCGCTGCAATGATAAAGCACAACTTTAATTTTGAAAGGGTACTTAGGTTTCGGGGATACTTGCAGGATGGTTTGAGTCCTTATAAACAAACTGAAAAATGCGAGAGGCTCAGCAGTCAGGCAAGCCTTCCACATCAGCCACAAAAGACAACAAACCTCGACCTTCGACATCGAGGCGGCAGTCATAGGAGAAGATGAGCTGCCTGCCCTGATCGACGATGAGATGACACCCCGATGTCCCACCACCCCAACCCCCGGGCCCCGGACAGATACTGTACCGAATCGCGGAGAATGCAACAGTAGCCGGGAGACACAGCACATCTTTAAGAAAAAAGCCGAAATAAACAAGCTAATTAATTAGGTGCCACCGACACGTAATCGTCGCCCCAGATCAGTGCCGATTTCCAATTTCATCGTCTCTGATCTGGGCCGACAATTACGTGTCGGCGGCATCTAATTAATTAGCATGTTTATTTCGGCTTTTTTCTTAAAGATGTGCTGTGTGGCTCCAGGCTACTGCTGTGTTCTTCGCGGCAACGTATCGGGTCGGTGGCCCGGAGGGTGGGGGCCACTGCACCACCCAAACTGCGACGACTCAGTCTAGCACACCATCACCAGTGTGCTCCGCGCTGTCTTCCCGATTCGGTAAGTGATACTACATTGTATATACATTATTTCTACTTTATATAGGCTGTGTATTTTTATGTGTTATTTGGTAGATTCGGCAGCTTCGTAGTTTAAAGGTTATTGGAGAGAGTGTTCTTGCCAACAGCGCTTGCGTGAGATTTTCTGCCGAGAGCGCTTGCGTGAGATTTTCGCTACAGAGATCTGTTCAGGCAATCATTGTAGAAAAGTATTTCTACTTTATATAGGCTGTGTATTTATCATATCATTCCTGCTTGTACTATATGTTACTGTTATTTTAAGTTTTATGTGTTATTTGTCATGATTTGGTAGGTTATTTTTGGGTCTGCGAACGCTCACAAAATTTTCCCATATAAATAAATGGTAATAGCTTCTTCACTTTACAACATTTCAGCTTACGAACTGTTTCATAGGAATGCTCTACCTTTGGATGGCGGGGGAAGCCTGTATATAAGTTTGCTGATAACACCACAATTGTAGGCCGTACCTCAGGTAATGATGAGTTTGAGTACAGAGAGGAAATTAAGAACCTGGTGGCATGGTGCGAAGACAATAACTTATCCCTCAATGTCAGCAAGATGAAGGAATTGGTTGCCGACTTCAGAAGGAGTAGGGGACCACACAACCCAATTTACATCTGTGGTGCTCAAGTGGAACAGGTCAAAAGCTTTAAGTTCCTCAGGGTCAATATCACAAATGACCTGACCTGGTCCAACCAAGCAGAGTCCACTGCCAAGAAGGCCCACCAGCACCTTTACTTCCTGAGAAAACTAAAGAAATTTGGCCTGTCCCCTAAAACCCTCACTAATTTTTATAGATGCACCGTAGAAAGCATTCTTCTAGGGTGCATCACAACCTGGTATGGAAGTTGTCCTGTCCAAGACCAGAAGAAGCTGCAGAAGATCGTGAACACAGCCCAGCGCATCACACAAACCAGTCTTCTGTCTGTGGACTCACTTTACACCGCACGCTGTCGGAGCAGTGCTGCCAGGATAATCAAGGACACGACCCACCCAGCCAACACGCTTTTCGTCCCTCTTCCCTCCGGGAGAAGGCTCAGGAGCTTGAAGACTTGTATGGCCAGATTTGGGACCAGCTTCTTTCCAACTGTGATAAGACTGCTGAACAGATCCTGACCCGGATCTGGGCCGTACCTTCCAAATATCTGGACCTGCATCTCATTTTTTTTGCACTATCTTACTTTCCATTTTTCTATTTTCTATTTATGATTTATAATTTGAATTTTTAGTATTTATTATCAATTTGTAATCCAGGAAGCGGGAAGCACAGAATCAAATATCGCTGTGATGATTGTACGTTCTAATATCAATTGTTTGGCGACAATAAAGTATAAAGTAAGGTAAAGAACTCAAACATAAGATTGGAGCCATCACACTGATGGGTTTATACCACAGACCACATTTAGCCTTAGAGGTACTGAGGTGCAGTGAGGTGAAGAATAAGAAGGGCAGAATATACAGAATGAAAGGCACTGCCCTCAACTGTATTGGAGAATAGAGGGCCAAGGTGTACAAGTCTGAGTATCATTGCAGATGTCAGCACAAGTAGGCAAAATGGTTAAGAAAGCATATGGCATACTAACCTTCATTAGACAAGGTACAGAGTTTAAGAGTAGGGGTATTTATTGTACAACTTTATAAACAATTGATTAGGTGGTCAGCTGGAGTACCCTGTGCAACTCTGGTTGCCACACCATAAGACCATAAGACATAGGAGCAGAACTAGGCCCACCAGCCCATCGAGTTAGCTCCGCCATTCCACTCTGGCTGGTCCTGGATCCCACTCAACTTCATACACTTGCCTTCTCATCATATCCTTCTCACCAGTCCTTACAAAGGGTCTCGACCCGAAACATCGACTGTACTTCTTCCTATTGATGCTGCTTGGCCTGCTGCGTTCCACCAGCAATTTTGTGCGTGTTGCTTGAAATTCCAGCATCTGCAGATTTTCTCATGTTTGCACCATATCCTTTGAAGCCCTGACCAATTACGAAATGAGTAACTGCCACGTTAAATATACGCACAGACTTGGCCTCCACTGCAGTCAGTGGCAGAGCATTCCACAGATTCACTACTCTTTGGCTAAAAAAATTCTTCCTTTCCTTTCTCCTAAAGGGTCACCCCTCAACTTTGAGGATGTGCCCTTAAGTTCTGGATACCCCCACCATAGGAAACATCCTCTCTGTATCCACCTTATCTAGTCCTTTCAACATTTGGTTGGTTTCAATGAGATCCTCCCTTATCCTTCTAAATTCCAGTGAGTACAGGCCCAAAGCTGCCAAACGCTTCTCATATATTAACCCCTTCATTCCCAAAATCATCCTAATGAATCTCCTCTGAACTCTCTCCAATGACAACACATCCTTTCTGAGATACGGGGCCCAAAACTGTTAACAATACTCTAGTTGCTACCTGACTAGTGTCTTATAAAGGCTCAACATTATCTCCTTGCTTTCATATTCTATTCCCCTTGAAATAAATGCCAACATTGCATTTGCCTTCTTTACTGCAGACTCAACATAGGATTTCCTTGGGATGGAACATTTCAGCTATGAGGAGAAAATGGATACACTGGGTTTGTTTTGCTTGAAGTGGAGGAGGCTGAAAGAGGAACCTGATGGAGATATACGAAATTATGAGGGGCATAGATAATGTAAATCATGTATAACTTCTCTCCATAAAGGAGATATCTGAAGCCAGAGGCCAGAGGGTTGATATAAGTGGTAAGAAGTTTAAAGGGATTAGAGGAATGTTTTTTTCCCTTCCACCCAGAGGGTGGTTGGAATCTGGACATACTGGGTGCTGAAAGCAAAGACTCATGATTTAACAAGCATCTAGGCAAGCATGAGTCGCCATTGCATTATAGGCTACAGCCCAGTAGCCACTGGGACATTGAGGAACAGACATGCAGGCTGATTAAAGAAAGTTGTAAAAACGATTCAGCTGTTGGCATGGGGCACTTCAACTTCCATAATATAAACTGGGACCTTCTTAGTGCAAGAAGTTCAGATGGAGCAGAATTTATCAGGTGCATCCAAGAGGGTTTCTTAAATCAATATGTAGATAGTCCAACAAGAGGGAGAGCTGTGCTGGACCTGGTGTTCAGAAATGATCCTGGCCAGGTAACCGACCTCAGTGGGAATAGTGACGTCTTTAAGCTTTAAGTTAGCTATAGATGAGGTTAACTATGGACCTTGCAGGAGAGTATTAAATTGGAGCAGGGCAAATTACAAGAGCAGTAGGCAGGAACTAGAGATATTTACTTGGAAATGGATTTTTTTTGGGCAAGTCCACGACGGGCATGTGGAGGATATTTAAAGACCAACTGCACAGAGTACAGGACAGGTATGTTCCAGTCAGAGGGAAGGATAAAGATGACAAGGTGAGGGAATATTGGATTTTGAGAGAGGTGATGAATTTAGTCAAGATGGAAAAGGGAAAGTATATAAAGTTTTGGAAGCTAGAATCAAACAGATCCCTTGAAGATTATAAAGAAGCTAGAAAACAGCTCAGAAAGGGAATTAAGAAAGCCAGGAGGGGCTATGAAAAGTCCTTGGCAAGTAGGATTAAAGAGAATCTCAAGGCATTCTATATCAAGAGCAGGAGGATAACTAGGGTGAGGGTAGGACCACTCAAGCATAGGTGGGGGGGACTTTTGCTTGGATGTGGATGAGGTCTTGAATGAGTACTTTACATCAGTATTTACCGTTGAGAAGGTAGTGTGTAATGATATGCTAGGACATTTCAATATAAAGGAGAAGGTAGTGCTGGGCCTTTTAAAGAGCATTAAGGTGGATAAGTCCATGGGATCTGATGGGATTTACCCAATGTTATTGAGAAAGGCAAGAGATAAGATTTCTGGGGCCTTGCCCAATATCTTCGTGCCCCTCTTGAGCCACATGCAAGCTCCTGGAGGACTGGTAAGTAGCTAATGTTTTCCTATTTTTCAAGAAGGAAACCAGGGATAAACTACAGACCGGTAGTCTCAGACCAGTAGTAGAGAAGTTACTGCAGGATATTCGTAGAGATAGGATTTATGAGCATTTGGAACCATGGCCTAATTAGGGAGGGCCAGCATGGCTTTGTGCAGGACAAGTCGTATCCTACTAACTTGATTGAGTTTTTTGATGACGTGACGAGGGTGATTGATGAAGGTACAGTTGTGGATGCTGTCTACATGTACTTTAATAAGATGTTTGAGATAGTCATTCATGGAAGGAAGTCATGTTGCAGTTCTATAAAACTCTCGTTAGACTGTATCTGGAGTATGGAACACAGTTCTGGTCACCCCATTGTAGGAAGGATTTTGAGGCTTTGGAAAGAGTGCAGAAGAGGTTTACCAGGACGTTGTCTGGATCAGAGGGCATGTGCTATACTGAAAGGTTGGACAAATTCATTTATTTTTGTCTCTGTACTAGCAGAGGCTGAGGGGAAATCTGAAAGAGATTTACATAACATGAGAGGCATAGATAAAGTAGACAGACGGTATCTTTTTTACCCCAGTGTTGAAATGTCTAATTCCAGAGGGCATGCATTTAAGGTGAGAGAGGGCAATTTCAAAGGAGACGTGAGAGGCAAGTTTATTACACAGAGTGGTGGGTGCCTGGAAAGCACTGCCTGGGGTGCTGGTAGAGGCAGATATTACGGATTTTTTAAGATAAGCACATGCTTGTGAGGCCAATGGAAAGATATGAACATTGTGTAGGCAGATGAGATTAGTTTACTAGGCCATTTGATTACTAATTTAATCGGTTTAGCATAATGTTGTGGGCCGAAGGGCCTGTTCCTGTTCCTACATTCTCTGCTCTACAGCCTGAGTGCTAGAAAATGGGATTGGTATACAGTGATAGTTAATGGCTAGCATGGGCATGGAGGATTAGAAGGCCTGTTTGGTGCTGAATGGCTGAATGTGACAAAATCTTGTTCATGGTGTCTTTCTTTCTCTAAACTGAGCTCTTTTAACAGGCATAAGCAATTTCTGTTCCACCCCACCCATTTCTGACTGCAGCCAATGTTTCCCCACCCACTGCAGCCCACACCTGGTTTTAGTCACAGCAAATGTCTACATAAGCAACCCCTCAATTTCCTGCTGGTTTCTCTGCCCCTTCATTCCTTGTTTTCTTTTCCATTTACAACTAGTGCCTCTGCCAATGATCAGGTTTTCACTTACCAGTTGTCCTCAATTCCTTGCCATTGTTGGCCTCACAATTTACTTTGTCTCCACTTTAGTATCAAGGTCTAACTCTGCAAACTTAGATGAAGGCCTGTTTAATTGCCTAGAAACCTTATAAGCCAAATAACTCATTGTACAGTTGCTGGAATGAACCACATTTCCAACTTATTTTTGTAGTGTCCAGAAAGGAAATTTTAATTTCCTACACTCTGTACTTTGATGAATAAAAGTGTCCAATCAATAATGTTTTTCTTTATTTCTGCTGTTTGCAATTTTTTTCTCCTCCAACATTTAATCTTCCAATGTTTGTATTTTAGAGGAGGCATTGTCAGTTGGCAATGAAAAAATGCCATTGTGCTAATTTGAAGCTCGCAGTAAATTTCACACAGTCCAGTGTGGGCAGATGGTGCTAAAAATAAAATTTCACTGGCACTCTCTTGTCACTTAATAAATTGGCACAAGTTTTAAACCCCACACAGAACCATCTGCAAGAAGCAATCTCCATAGTTTGTTGAAATATACTTAACTTATTAAACTCAAATGAGTCATCTGATGGAGTACGTGCTGCATTAATTGGAGCAGCTTTCACCCCGTCACCCAGACGTGGTGCTGTTCTAAGGAGGAGATATTTTGTTTCCCTATTACAACTGGATCCAGAATTGAAAGGAATTGTCTGCTAATTAAAAGTTTTCGATAGCAAAATAAGTTATGATTATACTGCCTAACTCATATGTGACATTTCCCAACCATAAATCTTTGTGGAATACTTGCTACATACATAATTTGAATTAAAACTGATGATCAGTTCTACCACACACAGTCATTTCAATATTCACGAAGCGAATGCCTTGGTGTCAGATTTACTCATTAGTGATCTGTACTTAAACCCACACAATGAAAACAGCCGCAAGCTGATAAGAGTATTTATGGTTGAAGAATCTATAAATCACTGGGATGCAGAGGCAAGTGAATTATTTCTGGTGGAGAGGAGTATACCCAGTTCTGTACTATCAATTCATATGGAGTGTAAGAACACGTGTAGGTCATTTAACTTCTTATTTCTGTTATGATATTCAACGAGAGCTGCAACCTAATTCCATGTGCTTTTGCTCAATAACTCTTAGTATGTTTGCTTAATAAAAATCTATCAATTTAAAATTAACATATGATGAAACTTTAACTGCCACTTCCAAAAGAGTTCTTAAATTCCACAATCCATGCATGTCAAAATGCTTCCCGGCGTCTCTCTCCAAAGGGTGTGGCTCTTATTTTTTGAAGTATTCTTTCTCCCCACACATCCCTGCACCCACTCGCCTCCCTGGAAATAATCCAAAATGGTAATAGCATCTCCTTAACATATCGAAAATCACGAATCAAATCTTCTAAAAGTTTCAGAATGTTATGAAACCCACCCATCCACGCACACCAGCTTCCGAGATTCAAATGCTCTAACTCCCCGGAGAATGGATAGCTGACTCGGCCCTTTAAAGGTTCAGGCCATTCCTGCAAATTGGTAGTCACGTCTTGGGGGTTAACGATTGAGCATTTAAGGAACTCCTGAACTAGGGTTCAGTGTATAATTGTAAACCTACTCATGATTTTGTCTAGTGTTTGTTTTGTGCTCAGGTTCTCGATTCAGTTTGAAACCGTGTCTTGATCCTAGCCCTGGATACTCCAGCACTTAGGTCCAAGTCATTCTCGTCAAGAACTCTCATCATAGTACGACTGAACCAGCATGGACCCAGCTGGGTATCAGAGTCTTTCATCTGCTGAGACCAGCCACAATGAAAATACTTCCCATCAGAGCCTGGAGATACATGACCTCCAGGTAGCCATAGGTCAACTTTTGCAAGGAGGAAGCCAGAGTCACCTGGGAGAACCAGTCGGTACCACTGCCGAGCCAGGACATCTTCCAGCCCCAGAGAGATTTGACAGTGACCTCGGTTCTTGCTGCAGCTTCCTCATCCAGTGCTTGTTAGTGTTTGAGCTCCAGCCGTCCCGACTCCCTTCAGTGCACCGAGTCGTGGCCTTCATTATTTCTCTTCTGACTGGGAGCCCTGGCCTGGGCCACCGTGCATTGGGAATGCAGGTTGAAGATTTTCTCGCACTCAGAGAAATTCATGGACGTCATGAGGGAGGTGCTTCATCACCCTGTCGGAACCGGTTGCACTTCGGACTGCCTGATGAAGGTTTGACAGGGGGGATGGACAGAGGCCAACTATACGATCAAATTTCAGACCTTGGCCCAGGTGAGTGGTTGGAATGGGGAGGCCTTAGAAATGTAATACTGCCACAGGCTCTGAGAAACTGAAAGATGCCCTCACCTTGGGAGAGCCAGCAGAGAAATTAGAAGGTTTCATCGACCGGTCCATTTGTCTCGATCTCTCTGGCAAAGCGTAAGTGGGACTACATCATGAGGTCAAGGAGGGCTAGCCCAAGCCCAAACTCAATGCATCATTGATCCACTCTCCAACCTTGGACCACGACCAGCCCGTAAAGATCCTGTTGAACCCATGCAGGTTGGTTGCACTAGACTCTGTCGATGAGAGGTCCCCGTGCCGGAATCAAGGTTGCTGCTTTTACTGTGGGGAAGCAGGTCACCTACAGGCCAAATGTTCGAAGCTGCAGCCACCTGGGGAACTGCTAAGTCTGTCAAATACTGCAAGGGCTGTGATGGTAGCAGCCATTACACCCAACTCCACGGATTCTGGTTTTGTGCTAAAGGCACAGTTTACCTGGGGTCAGAACTTGAGGCGGGTCAAGGCTTATAAGACCATAAGATATAGGAGCAGAAGTAGGCCATTCAGCCCATCGAGTCTGCTCCGACTCTGTGGACTCCGGAGCAGTGGGTAATTTTCTGGATAGAGGAACTACTCGCTGGTTTGACATACCACTGTGAAAGTTTAGTCAGTCCTTGCTCGCAACTGTCTTGGATAGCTGCCCACTAGGTAGCAGGCAGATCCTGCAACAGACTGTGGAATTGCAGATGAGGATAGAGGGTCAAGTGGAAGACATTAGTTCCTACATTATTGACTCTCCATTCATACCCCTGATCCTTGGGTGCCTTTGGCTATTCCAATATAACCCATCCAAGGACTGGAGGGAGGGGAGAATTTCTACCTGGTCCAACCATTGAAAGAGGGATTGTTTTCAACCCCCAGACTCTCCCAAGACCAACAGCCAATGACTTCTGCTCAGAGTAACCTGGAGCCTTCAGAAAACCCAGTCCTACCTTCCAGGGAAGACAAGCCGGCTCAGGTGAATAGGCCTGTGCGAGTCCTGATCCATTACAGTCAAGCATGCGCTACAACAAGATCACTAGCTCAGGAGCAAACGAGGGAGGTGCCCAAGCACCATGGAACTCTAGCAGCTAAGCCAATGGCCTCCAGTTAACAAGGGGCAAGGCTCCAAATTGAAGATCCTTGAAAAACTATTCCCAAGAACAAAAGGACCTTTTGGCGTACCTCACTGCTGATGTCTGAGGAGATGGATGAGGATTTCGATTGTGATTGACTTCTGTTTTCACTAGACTCTTGTGGACCTATGGGGGAGAATCTGGGATCTGCCGAAGCACCCCCGCCATCAGGAGAGTCTCAGAAGTCATCCTCAGAGGAAGGTTTGGGGGTAATTGCAGCACCTGAGTGGGTAGAAATCCCTTCCATCTACAAGGATTTGGAAGGGGCCTATAACTGAGCAATAGATCTACAGCCAGGTACATGTCCTCCGCGGGGTCAATTATACATGCTCTCAGGCCTGGAGAGAAGCTCTGTAGAGGAGTATATTAAGACCATAAGACATAGCAGCAGGAATAGGCCATTTGGTCCATTGAGTCTGCTCCGCCATTTAATCATGGCCGATCATTTTCTCCCCTGCTCAGCCCCACTCCCCGGCCTTCTCCCCATAACTTTTGATGCCGTGTCCAATCAAGAGCCTATCAAGCACTGCCTTAAATACTCCCAACAGCCTAACCTCCACAACTGCCTGTGGCAATAAATTCCACAAATTTACCACCCTCTGGCTAGAGAAATTTCGCCACATTTCTGTTTTAAATGAACACCCCTTTGTCTTAAGGCTGTGCCCTCTTGTCCTAGACTCTCCCACCATGGGCAACATCCTTTCCATATCTACTCTGTCTAGGCCTTTCAACATTCAAAAGGTTTCAATGAGATCCCGCCTCATCCTTCTAAATTCCAGCGAGTACAGACCCAGAGCTGTCAAACATTCCTCGTATGATAACCCTTTCATTCCTAGAACCATTTTTGTGAACCTCCTCTGAAACCTCTCCAATACCAGCACCATCTTTTCTTAGATGAGAAGCCCAAAGCTGTTCACAATACTCAAGGTGAGGCCTCACCAGTGCCTTATAAAGCCTCAATATTACACCCCTGTTCTTGTATTTTAGACCACTTGAAATGATTGCTCACATTGTATTTGCCTTCCTCACTACAGATTCTACTTGCAAGTTAACCTTCAGGGTGTTCTGCACAAGGACTCCCAAGTCCCTCTGCATCTCAAATTTTTGGATTTTCTCCCTGTTTAGAAAATAGTCTACACATTTATATCTACTAGCAAAGTGAATGGCCATGCATTTTCCAATACTGTATTTCATTTGCCACTCTTTTACCCATTCTCCTAATCTGTCTAAGTCCTTCTGGTTCCTACCAGTTTCCTCAACACTAGCTGTCACTCCACCAATCTTCATATCATGTGCAAACTTGGCAACAAAGTTGTTCTATTCCACCATCTAAATCATAGGTATACAGCATAAAAAGAAGTGTCCCAACACTGACCCCTGCAGAACACCACTAGTCTTTGGCAGACAAGGATCCTTTTATTCACACTCACTGCTTCCTACCAATCAGCCTTTGCTCTAACCATGTTAGTAACTTTCCTGTAACACCAAGAGCACTTAACTTGGTAAGCAGCCTCATGTGTGGTACCTTCTCAAAGGCTTTCTGAAAGTCCAAATACACGACATCAACTACATCCCCTTTATCTATCCTACTTGTAATCTCCTCAAAGAATTCCAAGAGGTTCGTCAGGCAGGATTTTCTTTTAAGAAAACTATGCTGGCTTTGTCCTATCATGTCCTGTGTCACCAAGTACTCCATGGCCTCATCCTTAACAATTGACTCCAACATCTTCCCAACCACTGGGGTCAGTCTAACTGGTCTATAATTTCTTTCAGCTGCTTTCCTCCTTAAAGAGTGGAGTGACATTTGCAATTTTCCCGTCCTCTGGGAGCATGCCAAAGTCTAACAATTTTTGAAAGATCATTACTAATGCCTCCACAATCACTACCACTACATCTTTCAGAACCCTGGGGTGCAGTTCATCTGGTCTGAGTGACTTATGTTCCTTTAGGTCAACAACATCTGGCACCCTTCAACATCTGGCACACTGCTAGTGTCTTCCACAGTGAAGCCTGATACAAAATACTCAATGTCCCCTGTTATTATTTTCTAGTGGTCCTACACCTACTCATCTCTCTTTTATTTTTTACATATTTGAAAAAGCTCTTACTATCTACTTCAATATTTTTTGCTAGTTTTCTTTCATATTTCATCTTTTCCCTCCTAATAATTCCCTTGTAGCTGTCAGTAGGGATTTAAAAGCATCCCAATCCTCTGTCTTCCCACTAATTTTTGCTTTGTTGTATGCTCTCTCTTTTCCTTTGCCATGAGCTTTCAGCCATGGTTGTACTACTTTGCCATTTGAGCATTTCTTTGTTTTTGGAATACATCTATCCTGCATCTTCCTCATTTTTCCCAGTAGCTCACACCATTGCTGCTCTGCTGTCATCCTTGCCAGCATCTCCTTCCAATTTATCTCTCTCATACCACTGTAATTTCCTTTACTCAACTTAAATACTGCTACATCAGGCTTTACTTCCTCCTTATCAAATTTCAAGTTAAACTCAATCATATTATGATGACTGCCTCCTAAGGGTTCTTTTACCTTCAGCTCCCTAATCACCTCCAGTTCATTTCATAACACCAATCCAGTATAGCTGATTCCCTAGTAGGCTCAATGAAAAACTGCTCTAAAAAGCCATCTTGTAGGCATTCAGTCAACTCACCCTCCTGGGATCCACTTCCAACCTGATTTTCCCAATCGAGCAGCATGTTGAAATCTCCCATGACAATCCTTTGCCCTTTTGACATGCCTTTTCTATTTCATGTTGCAATCTGTGGTCTACATCCCACCTACTGTTGGCAGGCCTGTATATAACTGCCATCAGGGTCCTTTTACCCTTACAGTTTCCTAACTCAACCCACGAAGATTCAACATCTCCAACCCTTGTCATATTTTTCTACTGATTTGATGCCATCTTTTACCAGCAGAGCCATGCCACCCCCTCTGCTGACCTTTCTATCCCTCCGATACAAAGTGTAACCTTGGACATTCAGCTCCCAACTACAACCATGCCTCAGCCATGATTCAGTGATGGCCACAACATGATACCTGACAATCTGTAAAAGTGCAATAAGATCATCCACCTTATTTTTTATACGCTGGTGCACTGATATAATACTTTGAGTACTGTATTTGCTAACCTTTTTGAATCTGCATCCCTAATACACTGGTACCCTGCTGGCTGTAATTATGTCCTATCATCTGCCTGCCCTTCCTGACAGTCTGACTGCATGCTATCTTTGCTTCCTATCCTGAGTCCCTTCACTCTGGCTCCCAACCCCCTGTCAAATTAGTTTAAACCCTCCCCAAGACTTCTAACAAACCCGCCTGCAAGAATATTGGTTCCCCTCGGGTTCAGGTGCAACCCGTCACTTTTGAAGAGGTCATACCTACCCCAGAAGAAATCCCAATGATCCAAGAACCTGAATCCCTGCCCCCTACACAGGTTCTCAGCCACATATTAATTTGCCAAATCATCCTGTTTCTACTGTCACGGGTGCATGGCACAGGCAGCAATCCAGAAGTTACTACCAGGTGGTCCTGCTTCTTAGCTTTATACCTAGCTTTCTAAATTCTCCTTTCAGGACTTCTTCACTTTTCCTTCCTATGTCATTGATACCTATATGTAACAAGACTGTTGGCTGTGCTCCCTCGCTCTCCAAAATGTTGTGGACACGCTCCAAGATTGCCCTAACCCTGACACCTGGGAGGCAACATATCATCTGGGTGTCCTGTTCACGTTCACAGAATCTCCTGTCTGTTCCCCTGACTGTTGAGTTCCCCATCACTACCGCTCCCCTCTTCTCCCTCTTTCCCTTCTGCACCATGGTGGCATGCTCAGCACCAGTAACTCAGTCTCCATGGCATTCCCCTGTAAGGTCATCTCCCACAACAGTATCCAAAGTAGTATACATTTTCGAAGGGAATGGCTGCAGGGGTGCTCTGTGCTAACTGTCTATTCACATTTCCATTCCTTCTCCTGACAGTCAGCCAGCTGCTCACCTCCTGCAAATTAGGGGTGACTACTCCCCTGTAACTCTGAGTGACTGTCTCTCACTCTCCTGTACAAGCGGAAGGTCATCCAGCTGCTGCTCCAGATCCCTAACATGGTTTTCAAGGAGCTGCAGCCGGATGCTCTTCCTGCAGGTGTAGTTCCCTGGGAGAATCTGGGTCTCCCAGGACTCCAACATCCGGCATGAAGAACACATTTACTACACTAGGTAGAACAAGAGAGAGAGGAAAAAAGGGGGAACCCGAACGGAGTTTACCCAGAACCAACACCTTTTTCGAGCCAAAGCCTCTTTTGAGACAAAGCCGAACACTCCTACTCTCACCACTAGCCTACTCCCAACAATGGCTGCTCCAACAGTGGCCACCCAGCTTGTCCCTTCTGTACTTTTAAACAAGCGTTGCGACCTGCGAGAAACCTCATCGCTGTGGCCTGCTCCTGCCGCTCTTGCCCTGGGATTCATTCGGCCCTCTAACTCTCCAGCTGGCTCTGGCTTTTTCTTGGTACAGAAGAAGAATGGGAGTCTGCGGCCTTGCTTTGATTATAGAGGGCTGAACTGTTACCCTCTTCCACTCAGGAACACTGATTTCAAGATTCTCCATGGGCACGAGTATTCTCGAAGCCAGACTTGCGGAGTGCATACAACATGGTTTACATAAAGGAGGCCGACAAGTGGAAGACGGCATTCAACATACCAATAGGACACTGAGCATCTGGTCATGCCCTTTAGCCTTGTGTCCTCTCCAGCTGTTTTACAGGCCTTTATAAATGACCTGATCTGGGATGCTCTCCATAAGTATGCCTTCATCTACTTGGATGACATCCCAATTTACTCGAAGTCGATGGAGGAGAATATTGCTCATGTCAGAGATATCCGAAGGTGGTGTCTTGAACATGGAGTTTACATCAAGCTGGAGAAGTCTGAATTTCACAAAACCACGAATCTTTTTTTTTTGTGCTTCATCATAAATAATGGTAATCTCAAAATAGACTCTAGTAAGATTTTGGCCACCACCATCCAGTGTGAAGTAGGACTAACAATTCCTGGGATTTGTCATCTTTTCTCAAAAGTTTATCAGAAGCTTCAGCCCAGTAGTGACTCCACTGACAGCACTAACCGAGAGATCGATGAGCCCTTTTGTTTGGACTACTGAAGCAGAGGCTGCTTTCACAGAGCTCAAACAACGGATCAAGACAGCTCCCATTTTGGTCGCCAGACCTTCCCTTCATCGTGGAATTGGACACCTGGGTTGTTGAAGTGGGGCAGTGTTGTCTCAGCAGACACCTTTGGCCAATGACTGCACCCGTATGCGTTCTTTTCTAGGTGACTATCCTGGCAGAGGTATATTACAACAGAGTAGAGAGCTGCTCACAGTCAAGTTGGCTCTGGAGGAATGGCACCTCTGGCTCACAGGGGGCCAAGAACCCTTTTATCATCTGGATAGAGCACAAGAATCTGGCTTATATTCAGGAGGCCAAGAGACTAAATTCCAGGCAGGCCAGGTGGTCTCTTTTCTTTCACTGTTTTAATTTCATCCTGATTTATCGACTGGGATCAACCAGAACCCAGATGCCTTGACCCCTCGGTTTGACAAAACCGAACAAGAGAAGCAGCCTACCACCATTTTGCCCCAAGCCAAGGCGATAGCACCAATTCATTAGGGGATCAACACACTTGTTTGCAGGGCTCAGGCAGAAGGAGGGATTCCTCTGATCGGCCCTCCAGGAAACTGTTCATTCCTAGTCCCGTACAGTTTCTGGTTCTTCAGTGGGGACATGTATCGAGATTGACATCTCACCCAGGGATTGTCCAGACCCTCGAGTTCATTAAGAAAAGATATTGGTGGCCTGGAATGGTGAGGGAGGTCCATCAATGTGTGCCAGCATGCAAGGTGTGAGCCTAGAACAAGGATCCTTGCACCCAACATCAAGGGCTCCTTCATTCTCTGCCTGTTCCGGAAAGACCAGGGGCTCACAACTCCATGAACTTGGTCATGTGTCTTCCTCCTTCCAAGAGGAAAACCATTATCATGGTAATTGTGGATTATTTTTCAGGGGCCTGCAAATTCATTGCCTTAGACAGACTTCCATCTGAGGTGGAGAGGGCCGAGATTGTCCTGAGGCAGGCCTTCAGGATCCATGGTTTTCCAGTGGACATTGTGTCGGATTGTGGTCCACAATTCGCATCATGTTTCTGGAGGGCAATTTGCAAACTGATTGGGGCAACAGCGAGTCTTTCCTGTGGGTTTCACCCAAAGTCCAAATGCCATACGGAACAGAACCAAGATATGGAATGTACCGTAAAATGCCTGGCCTCTGAAAGTCTGAACAAGTGGAGCAATCATTTGATGTGGGCAGAGGTCACTCGCAACGCTTTACGGCATTCGGTGCATTGGATGTTTCCTTTCACATGCCAATTTGGGTATTCTCCGCCACTCTTCCCTGAACAGGAGGCACAGGTTGGTGTTCCCGCAGCTAAAGATCTCATCCGATGCTGCAAGGAGAGATGGACTAGGGCAAGTAAGATTTTGTTAGTTTCTACCTGGAAGCAGGAAGTAAAGGCTAACTGCAAGAGAAGATGGGGACCAGTTTTGCAGCCTGGGCAACAGGTCTGGCTGTCAACTCAGGATTTGCCCCTCCAGGTGGAGAGTAGGAAATTAGCATCCAAGTCAGCAAGTTAGAACTGCGAGAAGAGTTTAAAAGGAGGTAGTTATTTCTTCAGCGGTTTGATCGAGGCACGACTGCGCATGCGCGTGGTCATCTGCGAGTTAGAAAGAAGACAGCTTTACAGAGCGGTGGACGAAGTAGGAGGACTTTGGTTCAACGTGGCTTCGTTGATAACAGGTCGAGGCCAGGTAGGCTACCTGTGAAGAATAGAAACAGGAAGTATGTCTGTGAGGCCAGTGTTCTGTACTGGATGTCAGATGTGGGAAGTCCGGGAGACTCCCAGCCTCTCGGAAGGCCACAACTGCGCCAGGTGCATCGAGTTGCAACTCCTTAGAGACTGCGTTAGAGAACTGGAGCTGCAGCGCGATAACCTTCATCTGGTCAGGAAGAGTGAGGAAGTGATAGAGAGGAGCTATAGGCAAGTGGTCACACCAGAGCCTTGGGAGACAGATAAGTGGATAACAATCAGGAGAGGGAAGGGCAAGAGTCAGATACTAGAGAGTACCCCTGTGGCTATCCCCCTTAACAATAAGTACTCCTGTTTGAGTACTGTTGGGGGGACGACCTAACTGGGGGAAGCAACAGTGGCCATGCCTCTGGCACAGAGTCTGGCCCTGTGCCTCAGAAAGGTAGGGAAAGGAAGAGGATGGCAGTAGTGACAGGGGACTCTATAGTTAGGGGGTCAGACAGGCAATTCTGTGGACGCAGGAAAGAAACACAGATGGTAGTTTGCCTTCCAGGTGCCAGGGTCCGGGATGTTTCTGATTGCATCCACGATATCCTGAAGTGGGAAGGAGAACAGCCAGGGGTCATGGCACATATTGGTACCAACGACATAGGTAGGAAAAGGGAGGAGGTCCTGAAAACAGACTACAGGGAGTTTGGAAGGAAGTTGAGAAGCAGGACCTTAATGGTAGCAATTTCAGGATTACTGCCTGTGCCACGTGACAGTGAGTATAGGAATAGCGTGAGGTGGAGGATAAATGTGTGGCTGAGGCATTGGAGCAGGGGGCAGGGATTCAGTTTTCTGGATCATTGGGACCTCTTTTGGGACAGGCATGACCTGTACAAAAAGGATGGGTTGCACTTGAATGCAGGGGGGGTGGGGTGGCAATATCCTGGGAGAGGTTTGCTAAGGCTACTGGGGAGAGTTTAAACTAGAATTGCTGGGGGGTGGGAACTGAACTGAAGAGATGGAGGAAGGGGCGGTTGGCTCACAAATATAGAAAGCTTGTAGACAGTGTGAGAGGGAGGATAGGCAGGTAATAGAGAAGGGATACGCTCAGACCGATGGGTGAGATGTGTCTATTTCAATGCAAGGAGTATTATAAACAAAGTTGATGAGCTTAGAGCGTGGATCAGTACTTGGAGCTATGATGTTGTGGCCATTACAGAGACTTGTATGACTCAGGTGCAGGAATGGTTACTTAGAATGCCAGGCTATAGATGTTTCAGAAAGGACAGGGAGGGAGGCGAAAGAGGTGGGGGCGTGGCACTGCTGTTCAGAGATAGAGTCACGGCGGCAGAAAAGCAGGAATCTATGGTGCGATTGTCCACTGAGTCTCTGTAGATGGAAGTTAGGAATAGGAAAGGGTCAATAACTCTACTGGGTGTATTTTATAGACCTCCCAATAGTAACAGGGACATTGAGGAGCAGATAGGGAGACAGATTCTGGAAAGGTGTAATAATAACAGGGTTGCTGTGGTGGGAGATTTTAATTTCCCAAATATTGATTGGCATCTCCCTAGAGCAAAGGGTTTAGCTGGGGTTGAGTTTGTTAGGTGTGTTTAGGAAAGTTTCTTGACACAATATGTAGATAAACCTACAAGAGGAGAGCTGTACTTGATCTGGTATTGGGAAATGAATCTGGTCAGGTGTCAGGTCTCTCAGTGGGAGAGCATTTTGGAGATAGTGATCAAAATTCTATTTCCTTCACAATAGCATTGGAGAGGGATAGGAACAGACAAGTTAGGAAAGCATTTAATTTGAGTAAGGGGAAATATGAGGCTATCAGGCAGGAAATTGGAAGCATAAGCTGGGAACAGATGTTCTCAGGGAAATGTACGGCAGAAGTGTGGCAAATGTTCAGGAGATATTTGCGTGGAGTTCTGCATAGGTATGTTTCAAGGATGGTAGGGTACAGGAACCAAGGTGGACAAAGACTGTGGAAAATCTAGTCAAGGAGAAAAGAAAAACTTATGAAAGGTTCAAAAAACTAGGTAATGACAGAAATTTAGAAGATTTTAAGGCTAGCAAGAAGGAGCTTAAAAATGAAATTAGGAGAACCAGAAGGGGCCATGAGCAGGTCTTGGTGGGCAGGATAAAGGAAATCCCCAAGTCATTCTACAAGTATGTGAAGAGCAAGAGGATAAGTTGTAAGAGAATAGGACTAATCAAGTATGACAGTGAAGAAGTGTGTATGGAACCGGAGGGGATCACAGAGAAACTTAATGAATACTCTGCTTCAGTATTCCCTACTGAAAAGGGTCTTGGCAATTGTAGGGATGACTTACAGTGGACTGAAAAGCTTGAGCATATAGATATTAAGAAAGAGGGTGTGCTGGAGCTTTTGGAAAGCATCAAGTTGGATAAGTCACTGGGACCGGACAAGATGTACCCCAGGCTAATGTGGGAGGTGAGGGAGGAGATTCAGTAGACGTAGTATATATGGATTTTAGCGAGGCATTTGATAAAGTACCCCATGCAAGGCTTATTGAGAAAGTAAGGAGGCACGGGATCCAAGGGCACATTGCCTTTTGAATCCAGAATTGGCTTGCCCACAGAAGGCCAAGAGTGGCTGTAGATGGGTCATATTCTGCATGGAGGTTGCTGACCAGTGGTGTGCCTCAGGGATCTGTTCTGGGACACCTTCTCTTCATGATTTTTATAAATGACCTGGTTGAGGAAGTGGAGGAATGGGTTAGTAAATTTGCTGATGACACAAAGGTTGGGGGTGTTGTGAATAGTGTGGAGGGCTGTCGGAGGTTACAGCAGGACATCGATAGGATGTAAAACTGGGCTGAGAAGTGGCATTTGGGGTTCAACCCAGATAAGTGTGAGGTGGTTCATTTTGGTAGGTCAAATATGATGGCAGAATATAGTATTAATGGTAAGACTCTGGCAATCCTTGGAGTAATGGCAGTGTGGAGGATCAGAGGGATCGTGGGGTCCGAGTCCACAGGACACTCAAAGCTGCTGTGTAGGTTGACTCTGTGGTTAAGAAAACACACGGTGCATTGGCCTTCATCAAACGTGGGATTGAGTTTAAGAGCTGAGATGTAATGTTACAGCTATATGTTGTTGTTCGTCCATCATTGACATCAATGAGGACCTCGACACCATTACGATGGTGTCGAGACTAGCGCGTGATGTGGATTTAAGTGAGGGAGAGTTGCGCAGCGTCAGCCTCACTCTCTCTTCCCAATTCCCATCTGGATCCAGTGGCAGGACAGAGTCTAGACGGCTGGAGATGGGACTGGGCGCAGTGGATGACCAGGACGTCTTCTGTGTCTTGTCCTGCTCTACACATTCCACGACGCTTGCAGAGACCGCCTTCTTGACCGTTGGCCTTCCGCTGGTCTCGTCTGCTCAATCCGCCGGAGTCTGTCTTCACATGCTGGGATAGACAACTCCCTATCTCACCAAGGGTTTGAGACCCGTCGGCTACCCTCACCTGGTTTAGCCGGCTTGTCGAAGTCGTTGCCTGGGGTGTGGCCGCTGTCGCATGCAAACAGCTACAGGGAGCCACAGGTGAGAGCTGAGTGCCAGGTGGGGACCAAAGGTGGACTAACCGCCCTGAAAAGGACGCAACATGTTGCCCCACCAGAGGTGCTACCCCTCCCTGACACCCCATATACCCCTATATACAGCTATATAGGACCCTGGTCAGACCCCACTTGGAGCACTGTGCTCAGTTCTAGTCACCTCACTGCAGGAAGGATGTGGAAACTGCAGAAAGGGTGCAGAGGAGATTTACAAGGATGTTGCCTGAATTGGGGAGCGTGCCTTATGAGAATAGGTTGAGTGAACTTGGCCTTTCCTCCTTGGGGCGACGGAGGATGAGAGGTGACCTGATAGAGGTGTATAAGATGATGAGAGGCATTGATTGTGTGGATAGTCAGAGGCTTTTTCCCAGGGCTGAAGTGGCTAACATGACAGGACACAGTTTTAAGGTACAGAGGAGATGTTAGGGGTAAGTTTTTTCACAGAGGTAAGTGCATGGAATGTGTTGCCGATGATGGTGCTGGAGGCGGTTACAATAGGGTCTTTTAAGAGACTCCTGGAGCTTAGAAAAATAGAGGACTATGGATAACCTTTGGTAATTTCTAAAGTAAGCAAAAGTTCGACACAGCATTGTGGGCTGAAGGGCTTGTATTGTACTGTAGGTTTTCTGTGTTTCTAAGTTCATTGGATCCTTCAGGATTGTCAGGAAAGTAAAACCAGTGGCTATCATCCAGCAGCTTCCCAACACCCTCAAGATTATTCCCACTTTCCATGTTTCCAAGTTAAGCCTGTGAACACCAGCCCTTTAGCCCCACCCTGGTTTATTGATGGGGAACAGGTTTTCACCGTGAAAAAAATTTTGGTCTCGTGTACAATTCGAGGTGTTTGGCAGTATCTCGTGGACCGTGAAGGATTGGACCGGAGGAGAGGTCCTGGGCACCTGGATCTGGCTGTCATCCATGACTGCAACCATTATCCCTCTGATCAGCCAGGTCCGTCAGGAGTCGACCACGGGGTAGGGGATCCTGTTACGACATGCTACCCATCTGCACCAGCTTCCAGGTTTGGGAATCCAGTTTGAAACCATGTCTCGATCCTTGTCTCGGATGCTCCAGCATTTGGGTCCAAGCCCACCTCATCAAGGACTCTTGTCACACAGATACCAGTTTCTGTAATTTCTCGTCGCAATTTAACTCTTAAGAGACTAAGTTTCATTCTGTAAATTAGGGGCTGCTGTTGTTGGGTAAGCCCACAACTGACAGAGACCAGCTGGTTGGAATCGAGGGCCCAATGTTTTCCCATGGAAAAGACAGACAAAGCTGGCAAGGTTTGGGAAGCTTGGCTGATGAAAGATATTTTTAATTTAGTCAAAAAGGAAAAGTAAGCATACTTAAGTTTTAGCATAGAATAAATACATATAATTTTACAGCACAAGAACAGGAACTTCTGCCCACGATGTAATGCCAAACAAATTAAACTAGTAATTAAATACCAAACTAAACTAATCCCGTCTGCCTACACAATGTCGATATCCCTTCATTCTCTGTATATTCCTGTACATATCTAAGAGCCTCTTCAATGCTTTACTCCATTAACACACCTGGCAATGCATCCCAGTCATGACCTCTCCCTCTATGTAAAACAAAACATGCCTGAACATCTCCCTCTCTCCTTTCATCTTAAATACATGCCCTCTAGTACCGTATGTCTACTCTATGCCCCTCATAATCTTAGTTTCAAGCAGCATGACTATGTACAAGGAAGCTTGACATTGACTTGTCTTATTGATTCCATAGGACCAGATTCACCTGTGGTCCTTGTGGATGTAGTTCATGTGATAAAGTGTTTATACAGTATATACATCATGGTTGTTGGTCAGAAAGAACTGTAATCTACAAAGCAGTAAATAGGAATGAGGCAAGGGCAGTGGTAAAAGACAAAGCAAAAGTTTTTGTTCTTCTCATGGAGGCTGCCATCTTGTGAGACTGTCCTTGGAGCCACCATTGTGTGCACTGTTTGGTGAATTGGTTTTTGATCAGGGGTAGCTTAATCAGAGCAATTGAACGTGGAAGCAGGCATATAATGCTGATGATCTGCGAAACCTGAGGCCACTCTCAGATAAAGAGCTATTTATTATGTAAAATATCAGGCTTATAGAAGGAAAAATCTGTGATCTGGTTATATCTGCCCAATGCTTAGCTAACCTGGTTGAACTATTTTCAACCAGTCTGTATTGGAAAGAATAAAAGAAATTATCTAAGGCACAAGACTAGAGGAAAGAGCCATAAAGCAATATGCTGTACCCTTGGGGCATATCTGTAATAAAAACATTGTATCCAGTGTGCTGAATCCTGCCAACTACACCAATTTTGTAATAAAAAAAATTTTAATTTCATTATGGGTTATTTCTTTATTCAGCTCAGGGTATTTGCATAGGCATCTGCAAACAAAGGAGACACTTCACATGTATTCATCCACAAGAAAACACGTTATTAGAACTTGCACAAGAAAAACAAATATCTACAGCAGTAGTAGCAGTACAGAAAGTCGATCTCTACTATATCGGAGAGGACCACAAATCTGACAATCTTACACATCTCTCTCTCGCTCTCTCGCTCTTGTTCTGGCACTTCAGTCTAGACACATAATTTAGGAAAACAGGGACATCAGGTCCGCAAGAAGGAAAAGATCATTCATTATCACATCTCTGGGAAGTGCATTCCTGCACACCTCCAGACAAGCACAACATTTCAAATTGACATCATTTTGTCTTTGAACTTCCATTTTATTCTGGCATGTACCAAGGAGGAATCCAATTAACTCTTTCCTTACGTGCCACCCCTTGATTCCTCATTGGTACTATACGTTATACAAAATTTACGGTAATTATAGGTTAACTAGAATTATTACAATATAATATCTTAAGCAGAGGGATTATAATATGAATGCTATATAAGCAAGAAGCTAAAACAAATTGCACTACAAGCTTCACTAATATAATCAGATTAGTTCACATACACAATTTGTTCTCTGAATTGCAATCGCAATTAATCATGATTAAATTTCACAAATGCGTGTGTTGTTATCAGAGGACATCTTTTATAGCTGGCTTTTGTGTGTTCTTCCCACATGTTCGCATGGTGATCTCTACTCAAGGGAAGGTCCTTGCCATTGACAAAATTAAATCTAGGACTGTTATTGGAAGAAAGCAAAGTATCTGTTATTATCAGTCTTACACAAATTCATATCATTCTCATTTGGTCAATATCTCCCTGTTTAAACACACCAGATGATCTTTCTTTTGTACTGATACCCCAGTAAATATTACCATCTCCATTTGCTACAATCTCTCCCTTGCAGACTGGAGAATTTGGAATATGACCCCAAACTTTCTTTCCTATCCTGTGAGCCCTTTCTTCAGTGCCTCTTTCCTCCTCTGGTCTGACCATTGGCAATGCTTGGAGTAATGTTGTTCAGTTTGTACAAGGCAGGGGATAATACAGTCAGCCACCCCTAAAACGTATGAATTGCTGTCAATAAACACATTTG
Source organism: Mobula birostris (assembly GCF_030028105.1). Taxonomy (NCBI): domain Eukaryota; kingdom Metazoa; phylum Chordata; class Chondrichthyes; order Myliobatiformes; family Myliobatidae; genus Mobula; species Mobula birostris. Next base: position 60,343,933 of record NC_092381.1, on the reverse strand, counting down.
TTGTTTTAAAAGTCTATTCATTCTTTCGATCAACCCTGATACTTGGGTGCGTATGATACACCCAACAAATGCCTCTATTAGCAACAGTCTCTCATAGTCTGTCCCAAGGAATGAGACCCATTATCTGATTGTATCACTTGAGGATCTTCATAGCAACCAATTAACTTCTGCAATCCCTTTTATGTATGTATCTGGTCAGCTCTGGTGCAAGGAATTGCCCTGGTCAGCAAATATTTAAATCATTGGTGCTGTGGCAGGGGTCTGATGTAATCAATTTGCCATATCTGAGCTGGACCAGCTGTGCATTTTAATGTGAACGGTCAGCTTCTCAGGAGTGCTCCCCTTTTAACCTCCTGACAAATATCACCATAAGACCATAAGACCATAAGACAAAGGAGCAGAAGTAGGCTATTTGGCCCATCGAGTCTGTTCCGCCATTTTATCATGAGCTGATCCATTTTATCCTATTTAGTCCCACTGCCCCGCCTTCTCACCATAACCTTTGATGCCCTGGCTACTCAGATACCTATCAATCTCTGCCTTAAAGACACCCAATGACTTGGCCTCCACTGCTGCCTGTGGCAACAAATTCCATAGATTCACCACCCTCTGACTAAAAAAATTTTTTCGCATTTCTGTTCTGAAAGGGCGCCCTTCAATCCTGAAGTCATGCCCTCTTATACTAGACTCCCCCATCATGGGAAACAACTTTGCCACATCCACTCTGTCCGTGCCTTTTAACATTCGAAATGTTTCTATGAGGTCTCCCCTCATTCTTCTAAACTCCAAGGAATACACTCCAAGAGCGAACAAACGCTCCTCATATGTTAGCCCTCTCATTCCCGGAATCATTCTAGTGAATCTTCTCTGTACCCTCTCCAATGTCAGCACATCCTTTCTTAAATAAGGAGACCAAAACTGCCCACAGTACTCCAAGTGAGGTCTCACCAGCGCCTTATAGACCCTCAACATCACATCCCTGCTCCTATACTCTGTTCCTTTAGAAATGAATGCCAACATTGCATTTGCCTTCTTCACTACCGACTTAACCTGGAGGTTAACTTTAAGGGAACCCTGTATGAGGACTCCCAAGTCCCGTTGCATCTCAGAACTTTGAATTCTTTCCCCATTTAAATAATAGTCTGCCCATTTATTTTTTCTGCCAAAGTGCATAACTATACACTTTCCAACATTGTACTTCATTTGCCACTTCTCCGCCCATTCTTCCAATCTATCCAAGTCTCTCTGCAGACTCTCCGTTTCCTCAGCACTACCGGCCCCTCCACCTATCTTCGTATCGTCAGCAAACTTAGCCACAAAGCCCTCTATTCCATAATCCAAATCGTTGATGTACAATGTAAAAAGAAGCGGCCCCAACACGGACCCCTGTGGAACACCACTGGTAACAGGCAGCCAACCAGAATAGGATCCCTTTATTCCCACTCTCTGTTTCCTGCCAATCAGCCAATGCTCTATCCACGTATGTAACTTTCCTGTAATTCCATGGGCTCTTATCTTGTTAAGCAGCCTCATGTGTGGCACCTTGTCAAAGGCCTTCTGAAAATCCAAATATACAACATCCACTGCATCTCCCTTGTCTAGCCTACTGATAATTTCCTCAAAAAATTGTAATAGGTTTGTCAGGCAGGATTTTCCTTTAAGGAATCCATGCTGAGTTCTGCCTATCTTGTCATATGCCTCCAGGTACTCTGTAATCTCATCCTTGACAATCGACTCCAACAACTTCCCAACCACTGATGTCAAGCTAACAGGTCTATAATTTCCTTTTTGCTTCTTTGCCCCCTTCTTAAATAGCGGAGTGACATTTGCAATCTTCCAGTCCTCCGGAACCATGCCAGAATCTATCGACTTTTGAAAGATGATCGCTAATGCCTCCGCAATCTCCACAGCTACTTCCTTCAGAACACGAGGGTGCATTCCATCTGGTCCAGGAGATTTATCGACCTTTAGCCTATTCAGCTTCCTGAGTACTTTCTCTGTCGTAATTGTGACTGCGCACACTTCTCTTCCCTGCCACCCTTGAGTGTCCGGTATCCTGCTGATGTCTTCCTCAGTGAAGACTGATGCAAAATACTTGTTCAGTTCCTCTGTCATCTCATCTCCCATTACAATTTCTCCAGTATCATTTTCTATCGGTCCTATATCTACTCTCACCTGTCTTTTACTCTTTATATACTTGAAAAAGCTTTTAGTATCCTCTTCGATATTATTTGCTAGTTTCCTTTCATAGTTAATCTTTTCTCTCTTAATGACCTTCTTGGTTTCCTTTTGTAAGGTTTTAAAGACTTCCCAATCCTCTGTCTTCCCACTAATTTTTGCTTCCTTGTATGCCTTCTCCTTAGCTTTAACTTTGGCTTTGTCAACCACGGTTGCATCCTTTTTCCACTCGAAAATTTCTTCTTTTTTGGAATATACCTGTCTTGCACATTCCTCATTTCTCGCATAAACTCCAGCCACTGCTGCTCTGCTATCTTTCCCGCCAGTGTCTCTTTCCAGTCAACTTTGGCCAGTTCCTCTCTCATGCCACTGTAGTTTCCTTTACTCCACTGAAACAGCGACACATCAGATTTCGGCTTCTCTTTTTCTAATTTCACAGTGAACTCAATCATGTTATGATCACTGCCTCCTAAGGGTTCCTTCACCTCAATCTCTCCAATCACCTCCGGTTCATTACACAATACCCATTCCAGTACAGCCGATCCCCTAGTGGGCTCAACAACAAGCTGTTCTAAAAAGCCATCTCGCAGACATTCTACAAATTCTCTCTCTTGAGATCCAGTGCCGACCTGATTTTTCCAATCTGCTCGCATGTTAAAATCCCCCACAATTATCATAACACTGCCCTTCTGACAAGCCTTTTCTATTTCCAGTTGTAATTTGTAGTCCACATCCCTGCAGCTGTTTGGAGGCCTGTATATAACTGCCATCAGGGTCCTTTTACCCCTGCTATTCCTTAGCTCAACCCATAAAGATTCTGCACCTTTCGATCCTAGATCACCTCTTTCTAATGATTTAATATCATTTCTTACCAATAAAGCCACGCCTCCCCCTCTGTCTACCTTCCTATCCTTCCGATACACCGTGTATCCTTGGACGTTCAGCTCCCAGAGACATGCATCCTTTAGCCAGGTCTCAGTGATGGCCACAATATCATACCTGCCAATCTGTAGCTGTACAACAAGATCATCCACCTTATTTCTTATGCTGCGTGCATTTAAGTACAACACCTTAAGACCAGTATTTGATATTTTTTGCTTTGATTTCACTGCAACTTTATTGCACTGCAACTCATCCCAATGGCTACACATTTGCCCCATCACCTGCCTGTCTTTCCTGACACCTTTACTGCTCATTATCTTAGATTTATTTCTATCTTAGATTTATCACACACAGTAACAACTTCTTTAGTCATGACTACAGGCAGTCGTACACCTCATTGTCTAGTCCATTCAATTGTACCAGGCATTCCCAGATGACCAGCCATATTTTGTGCCCATTGACCCAGTGCATGGAATTCAAGGGTGTTGGCCTGGCATACCCAGATTAACTGGTCCACTTTATTTTTAAGGGTGAAAATCTGTTCCCGCGTTCAGATGTGGCCAAGAGGAAGAGAGGGACACTGATGCTGGTCGATAGTTCATAGATTTTAATGTGAACAGGATTTTAAGGGAAAGGAAAACAATAAACGCTAGGGCAGGTGGGGCCATTAACCATAACTCTCAAATGGAAAACTAAATGCCAGCACTATAGCTGAAAGAAAAATCTAAACATAAAATCCTTCCTAACGTGCTGCACCAGACAGTCAGCCATTCTTGTCTGGCACGTGGTGTCAGGATTGGTCTTCTTTCGGATTAACTGGGTCACGATATGAACGGTCCTGACTCCACCCCTTTTTTTTTACGAGGCCGAGTGACTAGCTCGATGCTCAACCTGGCACAGATGGAAAGCGTGCTCAGGGGGTGGCCCAACTTGGATTCGAACTCGGGAGCCTTCATTTCGATGTCCAGCGCTGATACCACTGCACCACCAGCCGGTCAATATAAAATGGATACTGCTCATCTCTAGTGTAAGTCAAACTGATTGTCCACTTCCTCAGATAAGGCTGAATGCAAGCAGGCAGTGTAACATTGCTGTGCTTTGCTCAAATCTCAACAAGTACTACAATGCAAAGAAGGGAGTTAAACACCACCATAATGAAACAGTAATTAGCTGAAATGTTTGTATTCACGAGCTGTGGTAAACCATACATATATGTTGTAACTGGGTAACCTGTCTGGACACACCCCTCTGCTGACTGCTCCTGTGGTGATTGTGCCATCGTTTCTCCTCTCAGTCCAGGGCAGATACTCAGCATGGTCAAGGTCACACTTTACTACTAATAAAAGCCTTTCAGTATTTACTCTACTTCCAGTCTTTTGGAGTAATTGATAGTGCATCAATTTTATTAGCAGTAATTCTAAAGCATGGAACACGTGCTGAGACCCGACAAGTTAGACCTCGACCCGCAAACACCGTCTATGCACGACATCGCCTAGCAACGTGGCAGCAGCGGCCCGGAGAGTCGAGCACTGAGCTTGTCCGGGCACTACAGACACATGTGCAGACCTGCAATTGCTAGGGGCTGACATCTGAACGGCATGCGGAGCTCCTAGTAAGAGACGCCGTCGTCACGGGGACCAAGTCAGTGTATGTGCGTCAGCTGGAACCCGCCAATCTTATCTTACGTTTGGCAATTGAGCTGGCTGACAAGCTGGAGGCCGCTCCGTACATCTCTGACGCTCTCCAGGCACGCGATCTCCCAACAGCCTCGTGGACACTGCAGACCCCACAACCCCCCAGCAAATCGACCACGGCTGCTGCCAGTCGCACGTCCGTGAAGTGCTACTTCTGCAGACTCGAGAAGCACCCCCAGAAACGCTGCCCGGCCCGAGAAGCTACCTGCTCCAGCTGCAGAAAGAAGGGCCACTTCGCCAAGGCCTGTAAGTCCAAACCGCGAGCGGGATCGAGCAGCGCCGCATGCGAGGCATGGGGGTCGCCATCTTGCCTGCACGCTGCCACCATGTGCGAGACATGGGGGCGGCCATCTTGGTCAGCGCCACCTCACACCGCCTACGACCCACGGGTGCCCACGAGGCACCCCACCACGCCGGACCAAGACAACGACTCAACTCTGGCCTCCGTGACCCTCGACCAAAGCGCTCCCCACCAGCTTGCAAGATCAATGATGGACATCCTGGTGGAGGGGCGCAGGACAAGCTGCCTGTTTGACACAGGCAGCATGGAGAGTTTTATCCACCTGGACACGGTGCAGCATTGCAGACTCATGATACGGTCTGTAAGTCAAAGGGTCACCATGGCTTCCAGGTCGCATACAACAGACATCCGGGGGGTTTGTGTAGCAACGCTAGTGGTGCAGGGCACAGAATATCGAGACTTTACGTTACTGGTCATACCTCAACTGCGTGCCCCTGTGCTATTGGGGCTCGACTTCCAGAGCTACCTGAAAAGCGTGACAATGAAGTATGATAGGCCCCTCCCACCAATCACTGTCGTAATTCCCCAGTTTTGTAGAGATATGTCACGTACCCCGCTACTGACCACACACACACACCGACCCGCACGTCCCGCCCAGCACCATGCCAACTGCCGCACCACTGACGCCACTTGCGGCCTCTCCACCCTCAAGATCCCTCCCCCACCGCTGTTTGCCAACCTGACCCCCGACTGTAAACCTGTGGCAACTAAAAGCAGGAGGTACAGCACGGGGGACAGAGCCTTCATTAAGTCGGAGGTGCAGCAGCTGCTCAGGGAGGGGGTCATTGAGGCTAGCACAAGTCCTTGGAGGGCGCAGGTGGTGGTTGTTTGGAACGGGGAGAAGAATAGGATGGTCGTGGACTATAGCCAGACCATCAATAGGTTCACGCAGCTCGACGCGTACCCTCTACCCCGCATTGCGGATATGGTCAATCAGATAGCACAGTACAAGGTGTACTCGACCATAGACCTAAAATCCGCTTACCATCAGCTCCCCATCCGCCTGGAGGACCACGCTTACACCACCTTTGAGGCGGACGGCAGGCCTTATCACTTCCTGTGGGTCCCCTTTGGTGTCACGAATGGTGTATCTGTCTTCCAGAGGGAACTGGACCAGATGATGGACCAGTGCCAACTGAAGGCCACGTTCCCATATCTGGATAACATCACCATCTGCGGTCACGACCGGCAGGATCACGACAACAACCTCCAAAAATTTCTCCAAGCGGCCAAAGCTTTCAACCTCACCTATAACAAGGACAAGTGTGTATTTGGGACCACGCAACTTGCTATCCTTGGGTGTGTCGTGGAGAACGGAGTCATTGGCCCTGACCCCGACCGTATGCGCCCCCTGTTGGAACTCCCTCTTCCCAACACCCTCAGAGCCTTCAAAAGGTGCCTGGGCTTCTTTTCATATTACACCCAATGGGTCTCTAACTATACAAACAAGGCCCACCCCCTGCTCAAGTCCACCACATTCCCCCTCTCAGCCGAAGCCCGCGCGGCCTTCAGCTGCATAAAAGGGGACATTGCCAAAGCAGCAATGCATGCGGTGGACGAGGCCATTCCCTTCCAAGTAGAGTGACGCCTCCGACCGGCAATATGCCCTACATGTAGATCTTTGCCACCCGGGGATCCCTCGACTTTACCACTTCGTGAAAGCCCGGAACCTGCCTTACTCCCTTGAGGAGATCAGGACGATGACCAGGGATTGCCAAGTCTGCGCAGAGTGCAAACCGCACTTCTACCGACCCGAAAAGGCACAACTAATCAAGGCCACCCGCCCTTTTGAGCAACTGAGTGTTGACTATAAGGGCCCCCTTCCCTCCACCGACCGCAATGTGTACTTTCTTAATGTTATCGACAAGTACTCGCGGTTCCCCTTCGGCATCCCCTACCCCGATACCACTACCATGTCAGTTATAAAAGCCCTGCGCAAGCTCTTCACTCTGTTCGGATACCCATGCTATATCCACAGTGACAGAGGGTCCTCGTTTATGAGTGACGAGTTGCGCCAATACCTGCTGGCTAGGGGAATTGCAACTAGTAGGACCACGAGCTATAATCCCCGGGGGAATGGACAGGTGGAGAAGGAGAATGGCACGGTGTGGAAAGCCACACTCTAAGCCCTCAGGTCAAAGGGACTGCCGGTCTCCCGCTGGCAGGAGGTCCTTCCCGAGGCGCTCCACTCCATCCGCTCCCTGTTATGCACAGCCACCAATGCCACCCCTCATGAGCAGCTCTTTTCTTTTCCCAGAAAATCGACCACTGGAACCACTCTACCAACTTGGCTGATGTCCCCGGGGCCAGTGCTGCTCCAGAAACATGCGAGGAGCAATAAATACTCCCTGATGGTCGAGAGGGTTCACTTACTTCATGTGAACCCCCAGTATGCCTATGTGGTTTTACCTGATGGGCAGGAGGACACGGTCTCCATCCGCGACTTGGCGCCCGCAGGAGCTCCGGGCCCCTACCCTGAACACTCTGCGGTGACTATTGACCCCGTACCCATCGATATACGTACCCACGAGGCACTGCGCACTCCAAACCCTACACAGACACCACACGACACTCCCATACCGGGCGCGATGCACACACACGAGGGATTAACAACGCCTAACGTGCTGACACCTCAAGTCAGGCCGGAGCCAGCACAACCACCATCACTGGTGCAATTACCACCGGTGCTACATCGATCACAGCGACGGACTCGACCGCCTGATAGACTTGACCTGTAAATATACTTGTTTTAAATATTGTCAGTCACTTCACCCCATGGGACTCTTTTAAAAAAAAAGGAGGGGTGAGTGTGGTAAACTATATATATATATGTTGCAACTGGGTTACCTGTCTGGACATGTTCCTCTGCTGACTGCCCCTGTGGCTCCTCCCACAGACCCCTGAATAAAGGCGATTGTGCCATTGCTCCTCCTCTCAGTCCAGGGCGGATACTCAGCATCGTCAAGGTCACATTTTACTGCTAATAAAAGCCTTTCAGTATTTCCTCTACTTCCAGTCTTTTGGAGTAATTGATAGTGCATCACGAGCACAATTGACTCATCCGTTGTGCAGCCCACCCGTGGGAGTGCACAAACCCTGCAGCCATGTCTGTGGTTGTGACTGAGGCATCTTTCTGGTGAGTGTCTACATGAAACACAGTGATGATCATTCCATGGGCCCCCTCTCAAATCTTTTCCCAGAGTGCTTGTCTCCGTACCTGCCAGCTTTCTTGTTGCCATCCTGTCACACGCTAGCAAGTCCATTCGCAACTGCGCATGAGACTGTGCATGTGTGCACCTGACTCGTTTCAAGCTGCAATGGTAAAGTGATTACTACCAGTTCAGCTAGCTGGCTGGAACCGCTCTCCCTGTTGCTGGAAAACCGTTTCTGTGACTGGATTCAAAGCAGCTGCTGTCCACCCCTGGACACTGGCTGTTCTATGACTAAACTAGGCGTGGTGTTTGTCTGCTACAGACAACTGCTCGTATGATACGCCCCTTGTAACAAGAGAGCGAGGCACAGGTGTGAGGGGTTTAGTAGTTTCAGTACATTTTTAGCCATGTGCATGTGAGCAATACTTTTGTGTAACTTACTGACCCCCTCCCAGACCTTGTTTGTCCGTTCTCCAAGGCACCACTTCCATTTCACAATAGGAGTTTGCTGCACCCTCCCGCAGCTAGTTAGTGGAGGTCTCCATGAACACCCGCGTCATAATGAGGAGGTCAGATCTCATAGTGACTTCGCTTCCCTCGGTGGCAGCCTCCATTCCCAGGGAGCAGGCTGGTAGCTGTCTTTCAGAAGGTGTGTGTCAAACAGCAGCATCAGGCTGGGTGCAGGACCAGAACCCTAGGGAGTGCGCACCCCATTCTGTCTCTGCCATAAATTTCATAGAGCGCTGTTCTGATGTACGAACACTTGTAGCTCGAAGGGGAATCTGGGTGAACGAGAAGCCCCAGGCAGGACCTGAGCCATGGCTTCCTTTGCAGCCTTGAATGCCTGTTATTATTCTGCACCCCACTCAAAAGTTTCTTTCTCCCAAGTTACTTCATATAAGGGTCGCAACAGGACAATTAGGTGTGGTAAGTGTCACCTTATGTAGCCCAATAGTCTCACAAACCTTTGGATCTCCTGCTTATTGGGGTTGGGCAGGGTAGGCATTTTATTTTTATTATTCTGTACTTTGTTTGGGAATACTTAATGTCCTGAGACCCACTGGATACCTAGAAACTGGACTGACAGGCTCTGCCCTGTGTTTTCTGTGGATTCACCATCCATTCTTGGCCTCTCATGTGGCTTACCAGCACATCCAGGGCTTCAGCTGCCCCCTCTTCAGTGGATCCACTTCACATGCTGTTATTGATATAGTGGGATACCTGTATGCCTGCTGAGAGAGTACATGTATTACGGTCTCTCACTATCAGTCTATAACACAAGGTAGGGCTATGCATATACCCCTGAGGCAATCTGATACCTCCCCATGTGAAGGCAAATTGGTTCTGTGACTCTAGCGACAGGGGAATAGGTAAAAATGTGTTGGCCAAATCTATTACAGTGTACCATTTTCTGTCTCCCTGTGAAATTTGGAGGGAGGATCGCACTTATTCAACTGGCAATAATCAACTGTCACCTTCCAGCTGCCATCCGATTTCTTCACAGGCTAGACAGGATTGTTGTGCTCTAAAGTTGCATACCTGATCACACCTTGTTTAAACAACTCTGTTACAGTGTCTGAGACTTCCGAATATCCTCCCAGTATTCGGTACTGTTTCACACAAACCACGGCACTCAGTGGAGGTACTGTAAAAAGCTCCCACTTCGCTAGCCCCACTAACATTGTTGCTATTAAACTATCCAATGTGAACTTCCCCAATTTAGTTTGCACTATCTGTCCCTGCAGCACATTCACTCCAATTGTATTTTCAGATAACAGGGCTATCAGTATTCGGTCTCCCTCCCCAGTAGCCAATCGGACCATCGCTCATTTTCCATGGTTTTATTATATTCCCTTCAAACACTCCACTCACACCAGCAGCTGCTTATAACTGAATGCTCTGCATCCACGTCCAGCCTCCAGCAAACTCAGGTCTAAATGGACATTGAACCCATGAACACTATCTCAATACTTTTATTTCTGTTTTTGCAGTACCTATTTTAACTTAACTATTCAATATATATATGTAATTATTGTAATTCAGTTGTTTTAAATATTTATCATGTATTGCTTGTACAGCTGCCGCAAAGTTAACAAACTTCATGACATATGCCAGTGATATTAAACCTGATTCTGATTCTACCAATGCCTTGCAATGGACAATATGTTAGCCATTGAAGTAAAACCATGGGTTTTATCTGTCCACACCAGTACCTTAATATCAGTCTCATCCTCAGGTTCGTCATATTGTTTGCAAGACACAGAATCCTGCCGCCTACACCAATTTTGTAACAAAACATTATTTCAAATTTAGATATGAGTTTACTTCCTTATTCACTCAGGGTATTTGCATATGCATCTGCAAACACAGGAGGCACTTCACACATATTCAACCACAAGAAAACACTTTACTATAATTAGTACAAAATACAACATAGAAAGAGAAACAAATGCCTACAAATGTAGCAGTACAGGAATCAAAATAATACCTATCATTCATTAAACAACCTAATCCCTGTTATATCTGAGAGGGCCACAGATCTGACAATCTTACATGCAACCTGTTTCCCTTATGTCTGTCTGTCTGTCTTTAACTCTAATGTACACTAACTCTGACTCAACATAGTTCCTTCTCTCAACACCAACCCTGATCCAGCTTAAGACAGAACTCTCTTCCACTTCCACAAAGTAAGTGACCCTTTTTTATACCCTTTCAGATTTGCTCAAAGCACAACATAATTATCACCTCAGTACTTTCCCATCTCTGGGTCGTACCAGCTGCATTTCCTTATCACCTGTGACTTTCAGGCCAAACACATAATTTAGGAAAGCAGGGACAACAGGTCTGTAAGGAGAAAAACATCATTCATTATTTCATCTCTGGAAAGTGCACTCATGCACACCTCCAGATAATCACAACATCTCAAACTAACATAATTCCATCTTTGAACTTTCATGTTTTTTTCTGGCTTGTACCAAGAAGTAATCACAATAAACTTTTTCTTTACAACATCCAATGAGAAGTTGACACAGGTCAATCTTATGAGCTTGAGCCAGTGAAATTGAAACTTCATAGATTGATCTGATAAGGAAATAAATAAGACTGGAGGATCTTGGGAGCATAGACAGTGACAACTCTGTGGAGACCAACCATCGTAGAAATGGATGATTCCACCCTGGAAACATGGAGATTACACTGGGATCAAGAAGAATCCTGGCCAGCATCGACTTCCTTTCCTGGGTATTATATCTCTCTCCTTTGACCACTCATGCAGGGTCAGTGAAACCTGGTGGATCTGCACATATGTACTTAGGTTTGTAAATTCATGTCTTTGTAATTGAACCAATAAAGGGACTTGTCAGTAAATAAAGATTCTCTCTGTGCCTAACTGATCACTATTGTTGAGGGTTAAAACTTGTAACTGTGAGGGTTTGCTGGAATCAAATGTTTCTGCTCCTGAACTGAAACTGGTCATTTGATGGTCAGTGTGGACTTGTTAGCCAAAGAGCCTCTTTCTCTGCTGTATGATTCCATGACTGATGTCGTGAAGGAGAAATGATTCATCTTGAAAAGACATATTAACGTTCCAGCATAAACTCAGCTTGTTATTTGAAGTGTTCATTTTGAAATAAACAGATTATCCACCGAGGATAGATTGGACAGGCTAAGCTTGTATCTACTGAAAATCAGAAGAGTGACAAGTGACTAGATTGAAACGCAGAAGTTCCTGATGATTCTTGACAGAGCATATGTGGGTAAATCCTTAAAAATATGAAGTGCCTATTAGTGGTTTGCTGGTTTGGTCTCTCGCCTGTCCTTGCTCTTACTCTTGCTAGGTGTCATATGGCATGTCGGAGTCAGAAATGCCCTGGGTTCAATTCCACCACTAACTGTAAGGAGTTTGCACGTTCTTCCCATGACTGTGTCAATTTCCTCTGGGTGCTGTGGCTTCCTTGCACATTCCACAGATGTACAGGTGAGTAGGTTAATTGGTCACTTTGGTGTAACCGGGTGCTGTGGGCTCGTTGGGCTGGAAGGGCCTGTCACTGTGCTCTATCTCTAAATTAATAAAAAAGGGGCTGAGAGGTGTTCGTTTTTTTTACATAGAAGGTGGTGGATATATGGAAAGAGCTGCCTGAGGATATGGAGGAAGCAGGCATAATTATGACATTTCAAAGACATTCAGATTAATGCCAACACAGTTGTCCCTGCAGCTTATCTCAATAAACTCATCTGCAACTCTGCGAAACTCCTTAATATCTCAATACCACTTCCAGAAAAGCCACAACTCTCATTACCTTATCAAAAGTAAGGTTTGTTTTGTTATTTTTTCATGGCTATACACTAATCTGTCACCTGATACTCCAAGGACATACCAAAGTTTCCTTGCTGGTACCTCAAATTGACAAGGTAATCCTTAATTGCCTCCACTGTATTTGGTTATGAGCATCAAATGAATAGCTCTGAAGTGTTTTGGTCGGTTGAAGTGCAGAAAAGGAAATGCTTTTTGACTTCTTTTGTCTTTAAGTCTTTCAGTATCTCACTGAACTAATATCATTTTTTTTTTGCTGGCCCTAATCTCTTCACAAACTCTTTCAGACTAATCATATTATCTTTTCAACATAGCCTCTATTATTGGAGTCAGCCACGATGATCATGTTAAAACAGAAAACACTGGAAACACACCACAGGTCAGGAAACATTTGTGGAAAAATAAACAGTTAATGTTCAGACCATGGTTCCTGTTTATAATTTGCTTGTGTTTCAGATTTCCACTATCTACAGCTGCAGGAATGCAGCTGGGTAGTTTAAAGTAAAGATAACTCTGAAACTACAGGACCATGATTGACCTTGGTAGGTTAGGACTGGTCCAACCTGACCAAGTAGGAGCATTAAACCATCCTCGTCCACTTACAGATAAGGCCTGCCATTCATGATTGCATTAACATCATAGCTTTGGCTGAAACTTCAATGTACAGAGCGTTCTGTTGACCCTTGCTTAGGCTGTCCAGCTCCACCATGCCGTCACCTCTTATCAACACCGGTATTGGTTATGAATAGTTTAATTAGCTATCTGTCAGAGATGGATGACTGCAGTTCGTTCCCTTGGTGTATTAGTAAGATGAGCATTGATAGACTTGGCTCCACACAAAAAAGCAGTATACCCCAGCACTAGTTCTTTTCCTCTTTGGACACCAAGCTTTGGGTTAAGCCAGACAATTTCCAACTCTGGCCTGCTGTCTGACTTTCCAGTGAGTTTGTGATCCTGCATTACTTCCAACAAATTCCCTCTCCCCTCCCCTGCTCTTCCCACCATGCTTGTCAAAGTCTACTTCCATGCCCATATTACCTCTTGAATTAGTTGTTGAGTATTGCCCAAACTGGCTCCCCAGACAAAGGCTCTAACTCATTCAAGACCAGTTTCTTGGTGTTACTTCCTTCATTACAATCGGTTCCTCTATTGCCACTCTTCTTACTGACCTCAAAGCTCCCATGTTTCCTATTTAAAACATATTCCATTCTTTGTGCTCTCATTCTTCCCCTTTTCTCAGCCTTATAGTTTCCCACTCGACCACGACTGTTTCAGCTGTCTCTTGTTCGCCTCCATCTCATCACTGCAAACTGTATTTCAGGTGCTGTATTTCAGACTCTGTAATAGTCTTCCTAACTCCCTCCAATTCTTCATCTCCATCTTCTTTTAGGTTCCCCCTTAAAATGCAGGACCATCATCAAATTTGATCGTCATCTTTCCACATATCTCCTCTTTAGGCATAGGATAGTTTTACTTCTGATTTACACATGTTTGTGGAATACCTAGATACATTTTCATTTTCATTTTTAAATCTTTTTATTAATTATTATTGAAGATCAACAAAAAATACATTAATCAAGTCAACATGTCAATATGTACAATGAGAAATTAAATTATCAAATAACTGATTAACAAAGCTAAACAACATATCAATGATAATAAGAAAAAATAAAATGTTAAAACTTTTTTTTGGAAAAAAGAAAGAAGGGAAAAAGAACCCCTCCTAACTAAAACAAAAAAACCCCTACTAACAAAAAGAAAAGAAAAAACCCATTGGGAGCACAACCCCGGAGCTATAGGCCATACAAGCTTCCATAAAAGAAAAACATCAATCTGCCAACTCAAATCCATTTAAACAAGAATCAGAAGGGAACCATCTTAACGAACTCAAATCAAATGATAGTAGCGGGCAAAAGAACCCCACCTTTTCTCAAAGTCAAATCGAGGATCAAAAGTTCGACTTCTGATTTTCTCCAAACTAAGACATAGCATCACCTGAGAGAACCACTGTATCAAAGTGGGAGCAGAGGCATCTTTCCATTTCAATAAAATAGCCCTTCTGGCCAGTAATGTGACAAATGCAATTACATGTTGGTCTGATATAGAAATACCATGAATATATTGAGGGATTATACTGAACAAAACTGTCAATTTATTAGGTTGTAAATTAATTTTTAAAGCTTTAGAAATTGTAGGGAAAATTGATTTCCAAAACTTTCAATACAGAACATGACCAAAACATATGTGTCAATGTAGCTGTCTCAGGTTTACATCTATCACACTCACTATCAACAATAGGAAATATTTTACACAGTCTCTCCTTTGTCAAATAGTAACAATGTACAATTTTAAATTGAATTAAAGAGTGACTGGCACAAATCAAAGAAGAGTTAACCAACTTCAAAATTTGCAACTAATCCTCTGTTATCAAGGTCATGTTAAAGTCTCTTTCCCAATCTTAAGTAAAGGATTATTGTACTGTTGTAATAGTAATTTATAAATTTTCCCAATAAAACCTTTCACTAAAGGATTCATTTTTAAAATAATGTATAACAGGTCAGAACCTTGTATATATGGAAAATTACTCAAATATTCTTGTAAGAAATGTCTGACCTGAAGATATTGCAAGAAATGTGAGTATGAGAGAGAGTATTTAGTTACTAATTTCTCAAAAGACATCAATCAGCCGTCTTGGAACAGATCCATGAAGGAATAGACTCCTTTATTCCTCCAAAGAAAAAAGGTAGGATCACTTAGTGATGGTTTAAATAAATAATTTCGATAAATTAAACTAAGAAGGTTAATTTTTTTGGGATTAAAAAAATTACGAAACTGGTACCAAATTGGTAATGACGGTTTAATCATGAGATATAAATTTAGATTAGAAATTTTGGCCAGTTGTACAGGTAAAGAAGCTCCCAATAACAAAGTTAAGTAAAATTGTTTCACAGCTTTCAATTCCAAATCCACCTAAGGTGGTCGTTCATTTTTATCAGTCCAATATAACCAAGAACACACATAACGTACATTAACAGCCCAATAATACATTCTTAAATTAGGCAGAGCAAGACCTCCATCTTTTTTTAATTTTTGTAAATGATATTTTCCAATTCTTGGTCTTTTATTATTCCAAACAAAAGATGAAATAATAGAATCAACCTGATCAAAAAACTTCTTAGTTAAAAAAATAGGAATATTTTGAATACATATAAAAATTTTGGTAAAATCATCATTTCAACTGCATGAATTTGGCCAGCTAATGAAAGTGTAAGTGGATTCCATCTACAAAATAATTGCTTCATAAAATCCACTAAAGGAACCAAATTAGCTCTATAAAGGTCTCTGTAATTTTTAGTGATGATAATACCTAAATATTTAAAAGAGTCCGTAACTTTAAAAGGAATGTCATCATATATAGAAGCAGAATCATTTAGAGGAAATAATTCACTTTTATAAAAGTTTAGATTATATCCCAAAAACTTTCCAAATTCATTTAATAATTTCAATAAACTAGGAATGGATTCTTCAGGATTCGAAACATAAACTAAGAGATCATCGGCATAAAGGGAGATCTTATGAATAGTCCCATTTATGAAAATTCCGTGGATGTCTTTAGCTTCACGAAGTGCAATGGCCAAGGGTTCCAACATCAAATTAAATAACAGGGGATTTAGTGGACATCCTTGCCTCGTATCCCGCGAAAGTCGATAAAAAGGAGATTTGCAATTATTAGTAATAACAGTAGCAATAGGGCTTTTATATATCATTCTAATCCACTTATTAAAATTAGTACCAAAGTTGAATTTCTCTGAAACATTAAATAAGTATTTCCATTCAACTCTATCAGATGCCTTTTCAGCATCAAGAGAAACAACACATTGGGGAGTCTTAGAAAAGGATGAGTATATAACATTTAACAGTCTCCAAGTATTAGAGAAGGAATAATGGCCTTTTATAAACCCTGTTTGGTCCTGAGAAATAATCTTAGCTAGAATATTCTCCAGTTGATTAGCCATTATTTTTGAAAGAATTTTAACATCCACCTTTAATAATGAAATAGGTCTATATGAAGCGCAGTCAGTAGGGTCTTTATCTTTCTTAAAAATTAAAGAAATAGAAGCTTCATAAAATATGGGAGGTAACTCTCCTAACAAAAAAGAATCTTTAAGTGTTTCCAACATATATGGAGAAAGCAATCTTTCAAAATTTTTATAAAATCCTACAGAAAAACCATCCAATCCAGGAGCTTTACCAGATTGCATTGAAAGAATAGCTTTCTGAAGTTCTTTTTCAGTAATAGGAGTATCAAGAGTTTGTTGATTTTCAACAGATATTCTAGGAAAATCAATCTTTTGTAAAAAAAGCAATCATTTTAGAAGGATCAGTTGGAAACTGAGATTTATAAAGTTCACTGTAAAAGTCTTGAAAATTTTTATTAATGTCTTCATAATTACAAGCTAAACTACATTCTCCCTTACGAATTTTTAAAAATTGTCTTTTAGCTCTAGCCGCCTTTAATTGGGATGCTAACAGCTTATTATTTTTATCTCCAAACACATAAAATTGACTTTTCAATGTAGGCAAATTTCGTTCAATAGGATAAGTTAATTGTAAATTATATTGTGATTGAAGTTCAACCCTTTGTTTAAATAAATCAATGTTAGGAGAGATTGCATAAATATTATCCAAGTCTTTAATTTGTTTTGAAATCTTATCTAACTCTAGTTTTGTCTGTTTCTTAAGCTTAGCTAAATAGGAGATTATCTGACCTCGCAAATATGCTTTAAATGTATCCCATATAACCAATTTCAACATATAATTAATTTTAACCCCTTCACCCTCCTGACTGTCTGAGTGTCACCCAGTTTTCCTGTGCCCTGTATCTTGGGTGTAATTACCTCTATGAGGGATGATTGACAAGTTCGTGGCCTACGGTAGAAGGAGTCAATTTTAGAAAACCTAGCACATTTATTTTTCAACATAGTCCCCTCCTACATTTACACACTTAGTCCAGCAGTCATGGAGCATACGGATCTTGGACCTCCAGAAGGTGTCCACAGATGGGTGATTGATAAGTTTGTGGTCTAAGGCAGAAACAGATGAGTTATACAGCTCCCGTTACACGCACATGCAGGTCAACGCTTTGAGTGATTATGCAGAAAGTTTGAAGTTAATAACTAATCTCCTTCTACCTTAGGCTACGAACTTATCAATCACCCCTCGTATATATGCCCAGTCTATCACCCCCTCAGCCTCCTGAATGATCCAGAGTTCAGCCAGTTCCAGCTCCAACTTCTTAATGTGAAGTGTTGCAGCTGGATTCACTTCTTGCAGGAGAAGACATGCAGGTCTCTCTGCCTTCCCAAATCCTGCTAAAGGAGCATTCAACTCCCCTGCTTGACATCCCTACTGCTCTAACTGTGCAATTATAAAGAAGGAAACAATAAATTAACTGGAAAAAATCTATCTACAGCTTTTCACCTTGTCTCACTGATGCTTCTCCTTGCTGAAGCCTCAAATCCCCACTTTAACACTGTCCACTCCAATAAACATTGCTCCACTTGCCCCTACGTTATTTTTTTTTGCCCTTGCTAATGAATCCCAATCTCTGATTGGGTGCTTTTCATGATATGTTATAGTTATCCCAGAATACAAGCTATTCGTAATGTCAACACATGCAAATGGACGTTGTTTAGAAACTCTTTAAATAATTAATTTTCAGCTATTGCTATTTTTTGATTGTGTGAAGGGAAGTCAGTCCTCTATCTCCTCCATTCTTTTAGTGAATGATATATGTAGACGATGGAGTTATTTCTTGGAATGACAAACTCCTATTCTGCTACAAATACATTATTCATTTTATATCATGCACAAGCAAGACAGCAAATTGTTAGAAAAAATGCAATGAAAATCTTAAGGCTTGCACACTGAATTTGGTACCAACTGAAACTTCCTCATATCTTCCACACCATTGTCATGGCATTAACAGTCTTGAGAGCTAGTTACAGGTTAGCTTTGGTATGTGAAAACAGCCTTGCTTGAACGTACTTATCCATGAGTCCACTTACAAACCTGGTCTTACAACATTGCAAAGTTATAATGCCTTAATAAATTCTTTAATTTAATTATGGTTATAATTACCATTTCCCTTTTGATTAAGCTAAGGTTCATCTTTTGCATAGACGTTCTTTTCATATGAAGTTCCCAAATTCAATCAGTCTAACTTTCTGTAGTCTGTCTTTGCAGCCTTGCCAATGTATTATCTGGGTTCTCCGATTGGCAGTTGTATGAAGAGATAAACCATCTCATCAAAACTCACTATCTCAGACATTTAGTACTGTGAGGGTCTGGAAGTTTCTACAAATTGTACCACAGCTCACAGAAAAGTAAGCCACATATTACAGCAGCAGCCTTGCAGCAACAATACTATTCACACTCTTTCTGCTTGTAACTGAATACTCATTCTCCTTATAAATACTTGCTATACCAACTGTGGTGCATCAACTAAATGGTGAAGTCATAGCTCTCTTTGTTGTACAGTTATGTCCCACCAACTACAACCTTACGAGAGAAAAATGACATCTATAGTCTCTGTTGTCTTGAATACAAAACAATCATTAGATTTTGCTAACACAAAATACTCTGTAGATGCTGGGGTCAAAGCAACACTCACAACACGCTGGAGGAACTCAGCAGGTCGAGCAGCATCCGTGGAAACGATCAGTCAACGTTTCGGGCCGGAACCCTTCGTCAGGACTGAAGAGGGAAGGGGCAGAGGCCCTATAAAGAAGGTGGGGTGAGGGTGGGAAGGAGAAAGCTGGTAGGTTCCAGGTGGAAAACCAGTAAGGGGAAAGATAAAGGGGTGGGGGAGGGGAAGCAGGGAGGTGATAGGCAGGAAGGGGTGAAGAAGGAATAGGGAAAAACACAATGGGTAGTAGAAGGAGGCGGAACCATGAGGGAGGTGATAGGCAGCTGGGGGAGGAAGCAGAGTGAAATAGGGACAGGGGAAGAGAGGGGGAGGGAATTCCCGGAAGTTGGAGAATTCCATGTTCATACCAAGGGGCTGGAGACTACCTAGATGGTATATGAGTTGTTGCTCCTCCAACCTGAGTTTAGCCTCATCATGGCAGCAGAGGAGGCCATGTATGGACATATCCGAATGGGAATGGGAAGCAGAGTTGAAGTAGGTGGCTACCGGGAGATCCTATCTGCTGTGGCGGACAGAGCGGAGGTGCTCGATGAAGCGGTCCCCCAATCTGCGTTGGGTTTCGCCGATGCAAAGGAGGCCGCACTGGGAGCACCGGATGCAATAGATGACCCCAACAGACTTACAAGTGAAGTGTTGCCTCACCTGGAAGGACTGTTTGGGGCCCTGAATGGTGGCAAGAGAGGAGGACAGGTGTAGCACTTATGCTTACAGGGATAAGTGCTGGGTGGGAGATCCGTGGGGAGGGACGTGTGGATCAGGGAGTCGCGGAGGGACCAATCCCTGCGGAAAGCAGAGAGGGGTGGAGAGGGAAAGATGTGCTTAGTGGTGGGGTCCTGTTGAAAGTGGCAGAAGTTGCAGAGGATAATGTGCTGGATCCAGAGGCTGGTGGGGTGGTAGGTGAGGACAAGGGGAACTCTGTCCCTGTTGTGGTGGCGAGAGGATGGGGTGAGGGCCGAAGTGCGGGAAATGGAGGAGATGCGAGTGAGGGGATCATTGATGACAGCAGAAGGGAAACCACAATCCTTAAAGAAAGAGGACATTTGAGATGCCCTGGAACAGAAAGCCCCATCCTGGGAGCAGATGTGGCGGAGACGGAGGAACTGGGAATAGGGAATGACATTTTTGCATGTGGCGAGGTGGGAAGAGGTATAGTCGAGGTAGTTATGAGAGTCAGTGGGCTTGTAGAAGATGTCAGTGGACAGTCTGTCTCCAGAGATGGAGACCGAGAGATCGAGAAAGGGGAGAGAAGTGTCCGAGATAGACCAAGTGAATTTCAGGGCTGGGTGGAAGTTTGAAGTAAAATTGATGAAATTGACGAGCTCAGCATGGGTGCAGGAAGCAGCACCAATGTAGTCATCAATGTAGTGAAGGAAAAGTCGGGGAGAAGTACCAGAATAGGTTTGGAGCATAGACTGTTCCACATAACCAACAAAGAGGCAGGCATAGCTGGGACCCATGCGAGTTTTGCTGCTTTCCCATAATTGCAAAGCTAATTTAACGTTCCTCAACCTCCAAGTGGCTTTAAAAAAAAACAAAGATCTCACATCATCTGACAAAACTTTTATCTATGCTGAAGATTTCTTTTTAGTGGATCATCTGGACTCACTTGAGAAGCTTCATAGACCATTCACTTGTAGTGGAAATCTTGGCCATCTCACAAGATGTTTGTAGTAATTCCTTAGAACAACTTCCTGCTGGTGCACAATTATCTAAAGGATTTCAGGACATTCATGTTCAACAGTGATGATCTAGTGATCTGTGCTCATATTTTGTTGAAATACATGCTGGCATTTTTCTCTACAGCTGCCCATTTTCCAGGATGATCAGTTATGACAATGGTTCTGTACTCTCCTAACTACAGCCTGTACAGACCTTGGCCAAAAATCTGAAGTACTATGAAAATTCTTCTTCTGCAGGTAAGACACTCCTTACCTCTGCACTTCTGTCATGGTACTTTTTTTCATTTTTAATAGTTTGTTCTATATTTTGGTTTTCACTTTGGGAAGGTAAGATTTAAAGGTGGCTTCAATTTCTTTGCCCGTAAGTAACTCTACAGGAGATGGTGTAGCTATAGACTATAGTATTATGAACAGGAACTGAGACACTTAGTTTTCAATGCTGCTTCCTTGCACTTTCTTGGTTCCTTCTTTGAAAGTCTAAACGGCTCTCCTCACTTAAATCATTAGAGAAAAGATGAACTGGACAGATGTTGCATAAATTTTGCCATTTTGTTTCTTCGGTGTGCTTCTTAACAACTTCAACCATGCTTGTGAAACAACTTCCATTGTCTGATACAAACATAGGAGATAATCACAGCACTGAAAATGTGTCTCATCCTTCAGTTTTGACACTTGACACTAAGGCATTCATTGGGCATACAGCATCAAGAATAGCTGACCTACAAAAAGTCTCGGCTGTAGGTACTCAGACAACTCAAAGTATGCAAGGAAGAAGAATCAGTTTTTGCTCAAGACTACACTTCTTGTTCAATGCAGTTGAGATCAATTATTCTCTACAGCTGCCTGTGTTTTGGCATACACCCTGGTGACCTTTCAGGTAATCTTCCATTCAATGGGAATCACAGCACAAATGCCTTATAGTAATACCTCACAAGATAGGATTAACTTTTGATCAGTAGTGTAGTAGATGAGCTATCAACAGCCTATACATTTCTTTGGAATGCACTAAAGCTTTTCCAAGGGCTTCAGGCCATATCCACCTCCTTTCACAGTTACTGATGCAGTAAAGTTAAGAACTTTGTGATATTTGGCAAGTAGTGTTGACAAGAATTTATCATAATAATTCAAAAATCGCATTTAGCTGGGTCCAAAGAAATAGAACTGGATTTAACCTTTTCAAACTGTAGATAACCCTTTTCACCCACACATTATACAAAGTACTGTACTTCATTTGTCAAAGAAGGTACATGTTGCCCTGTGTTTTCCAGTCTGGTGAACACATATTGCACATATCAGGAATTCTTCCCCCATGCCTCTGTAACCTGGATATTCTTGTATTTCCTATCAACAATGATGGAGGTCATTTGGTCTATTGAAACTTTGCAGACTGTCAGCACGATTTCATCAATTCTACCCCCCTACTTATATCAGTCAAGTATACAGCAACCCTAGGAATGCCCTGAAACAATCCTTCCATGTTCCTCTGAAAGACAGCAGCTACAAACAAAACTTAAAGGTAGTTGGTGAATAAGCTCTTGTTTCTATTGGCATCCAAAAATATCTTTGTCTGATCCTCTGGTTCTATTCATTGATCCATATGAGTTGTATTGAAGTTGATGAACTTCTCACCCAACAAAACTACAAATAACTCTTCAGTTTGATGAATGGAATAGGGTCAAGACTTGATTAATGATCAGCTAGCAATTTTCACAATTCCTGATGGATCCTCAAACACTGGCACTGTGTATGTGACCTGATCTGGAGTACTTAACTGGTTAATCATCTTCTCTCTGAGAAGCCTGCCGATCAATGCTTCCAATTTTGGTTTTCTTGTGTTTTGTTTCATCTGACACCGACCTTGGCTTTAAAAAACATACTGGATCATCTGGACAGCATTACAAAAAGTACAGATACAACCCACTCCATCTCAGGGAGTGCTCCCTCCACCATTGAGCACATCCACAAGGAGCACTGCCACATGAAGCCTGCAACCATGATCAAAGAACCACACCATCCAGGCTATGCTTGATTCTCACTTCTGCCATCGGGAAGTATGTACAAGAGTCTTCGATCCCATACACCAGGTTCAGGAACAGTTATTACCCTTTAACCATCAGGCTCCTGAACCAACATGGATAGCTTCACCCACTTCAATTCTGAACTGATTCCACAACCTATGGACTCACTTTCAATGACTCTAAAATGTTGTTCTCAGTATTATTTATTTATTCATTTATTTTTGTGTTTTGTCTTCTTCTGCACGTTGGTTGTTTGCAGTCTTTGTTTTTGTGTAGATTTTCACTGATTCTATTGTATATCTCTGTTCTGCTGTGAATCCCAGCAAGAAAATATATCACAAGGTAGTATATGGTGATATATTCTATATGTCCTTTGATAATAAACTTACTGAGAACTATTTATTTATTTATTTATTTATTTATTTAGCGATATAGCCCAATCATGGGAAAATTTACAACAACCAATAAACGTACTAACTGGCACATCATTGGATTTTGAGAGGAAACTGGAGCACTCGGAGGAAATTCACACGCTCGTGGGGAGAACGTACAGACTCTGTACAGAAGATGCTGGAATTAAACTCTGAACTCTGACACCCTGAACTGCAATAGCATTGCGCTAACCACTACGCAACTGTGAAATTTGGATTTTGTTTTGGGCGCACTTCAATGTACTCTGCTCCTTTTTTGAAAACGTCTTGTAATAAAGTCTCATCCTTCACAACATAATGAATGTAACTCCATTCTGGAGGTATTTGTTTTCAAAAGCCTTTTCCAACAGGTCCAGTCCAGAGCCTACAGCAACTACCAATGTTATGGTTTTAACATGTCTTTGGCATTTCGCTGTCATAGCAGCAAATCCACCTATTCCAGTCCTTTCATGTGGAACAGAGAAAGTTAAGGTGTAGTGTTTGTTAGCCATTCAGCTCCTTATCTTTCTGGTTTATCAGTGTAACACCACACCCATTGTCAAGATGAACTGTCACAATTATGTCTTTTATCTTCATTACATCAGTCAATGCTTCTTCTCTTGTTCAGTCAACCCTCTTGATGTGGAACATGGAGAGGCTACACTGTGTTGCAATCTTCATTTGCTTTCTTCTTACACTGACGTTGGTGGACACTTAGGAAATTTGTAGCAACTTCATTTGATTTCTTTCCATTCTGTTTTCTCAACTTTATTATTGTTCCACAAGCCCTGGCATTATGGCCCTTCAAAGCATAGGTGTGACACTTCATCTTTGAACTAGTATTAAGAAGATGTACTATTCCCTCCATAATAACCTTGATTTAGCTTCTGAAAGTGATGTTTAATTTGCTTCAGCGCAGAGTCTTTTACAGCATGTCCTCTGTGCATGCTGTTACATGGAATAGCAGGCCCAACTTGGATGTTTTGAGTATTTTTACTTGCCGATTCCCTGCTTTTCCATGATCTTGCTTGGCTTTAGGTTCAGGTGATTGTTTAACAAATCCCCAGATGCCTGAAGGATTTTAAGATCAGGTTATCTCGAGCTCAGCAGATTTTTCAGTGAAGTATATTTAGGAGCTCCCATGACACTGATTAAAGTAGACTTACATTTATTTCCATTATCAATTTCAGGAAAGAAATGTGCCGATGCTCCACACATCAAATGTAGCAACTGAGCCTATTGCTGTAACCATTACTCTTTTCATAATTTTTCTATTTTCTTATGCACGTAGTTGTTAGTTTGTCACCATTCCCCCTGGGTTTTTGCTAAAATGAGTGCTCTTCAGTCACCTCACTTCAGGAACAATTTTCCTCATCACCAAAGTCATCACCTTGAACAAAAATGGGAGACAGATACATCAATTAGACAGCTTTATCCATGGCTTGCTGAACTAGCTCAAGTCTAGCAGCTACATCCCAAATGGCTTCCAAACGTTAGGAAACATTTAATGCACAATGACCCCTACAGGCTTGGAAGGTAATGATCAATCTGACATTAATGCATTCCTTCTGTCTCTTCTCTCTCTGCTTTTCTTATTGCCTCTGCCTCAGCCCCTGCTCTTCCCCTTTTCCTGCCACTGACTCTGTCTCTTCCACGGATGCTGCCCGACCTGCTGAGTTCCTCCAGCATGTTGTGAGTGTTGCTTTGACCCCAGCATCTGCAGATTATTTTGTGTTTCTGTCTCTTCCTGCCGCTGACTCTGTCTCTTCCTCTCCTTCTCCTTTCACAAGATGAAACTTCTACCATTCCACCCTCTGAAGGCCTCTCAGAATCTTATATAGTTCAAACATCCCCTCCCTCTTTCATAAACTTCATCAGACACAGGCCTAGCTGTCCCACCTTTCCTGGATCCTGCCCATTCTGGGATTTAGTTTCACCAAATGGAGCTGGGATAACATTGAAAGCCTCAGACGATGCGTTGGAGCACAGAGAAGCTCTGTATATGTGAAAGAAGGAGAGCACCACCTCACAAACTGCTCATCCACCTGTCTTGTCAGCCACCTCCAAAGTGTCTGTTGTTTTCACATTGACCTCACTGGCCTCCTCAAAACCCACTTAACTGGTATGGAATCACATCATCCTTGATTGCAAGAGACTGCCTAAGGAGAATAAAATAACATAACTGAAGAATAATTCCGTAATTTGTGTTCAATTCTCCAGGCAATAAATAGTAACATTCTGAGTATCTGTATTGTTGTTTACAAAAACCTGAATACTTCCCTTTTTGCCCACCATGCATCCCAGATGTCTCACCGTCTGGAAACTGTGATTTTTATTTTTCCTGCTGGGATGCACTATTTTCCCACATTATTCTGCATTTGCCAGACCTTTGCCCACTCACTTAGCTTGTTTTTACCCTTTGCAGCCTCCTTGCGGCTTATTTCCACTTTACTTCTCAACCTATATATTGTGTCTTCAGCAACCATATCTTTAGTGCTTTCATCCAATATACAGTATATAAATTGTGCAAAATTGAGGTCTCAATACCCATCACCCTGGCATAGCGATTACTGGATTTTGACAACCAGAGTGAAGCTTGCATTTCCTTCTGTTCCGCTTATGGGATCCTTTTATCTGCAAATTGTCTGCTATTTTGATTTTAATGATCAGAAGTTTCGATGTCTGTGAAAAATGTATTTCAACAATCAAAATTACCTTGTATATAGATGTAACTAACCAGCAGCACTTAACATTTCCATTGCCATTTATCAGGAGAGATGCAGTTTTTGCTCTGTTGTGCAGCTTTTCTTCAGTACAATTTTCTCAAATTTGTTTCCAATATAAATCCTTTATTTTTCTCTCCTCACCTGACTATATATTCCCTAATCATCCTGAGATATTTTTCCTTCTCTATTTCCAACTTTCTTGATTATAACCTTCAATAGCAATCGACTGCCAGGCTTTATCTCTGAAATTCAATTCAATTCAGTGTTTAATTGTCATTTAACCATACATAAATATTCATGAATACAACTAAATGAGACAGCGTAACTATGGGGTCAAGGTGCAAAGACACATTACCAACAGTCACACACAGTACACACACACATGGTCACAATCGCGTAATACGAGTCCTGGGGCCCAGCTCCCCCCTCTGCCCCCCGCGACGCCGTGGTTTGATGTATACAAGTCAACAAACCCATATAGTATATCAGTAAAAAGTACAATGACGCAGAATATGTGTGTGTGTATATAGTCCAGACCTCCCCCCACCAGCCCACCGATATCATCTGTTGACTAGACTCCAACACCCGCTAGGCAACAGCGTGGCTTTGAGGCCCAGTCCTCGCATATACAGGCACATAGAGAATATTAGTAAAAACACAACCACACAAATATATATGTATATAGTCCAAATCCCTCAGTCCATTTTAGACAATAGACTATAGGAGCAGGAGTAGGCCATTTTAACTCTTCAGTTGGCACAACTGTGCCCCGCCACACCCAGTAGAGAGCGTGATAGTTTGAATTGCTCTCCTCCGGCGGCTGGAAAGCAAGCGATCCCGCAGCTTGAAGCCCAAGTCTATTGAGTGCCACTAAAAAGCCTGCAGTCAGCCACAACAGAGCTTGTCTTCTGCAGAGTGAAATTCTGGGAAGGAAGATAGCTCCAATTCCCTTCTGGACAGCGTGCCACACTGCCCCTGGTGAAGCACAACAGCTTTGTCCCCTGACTCCGGGTGGCTGCAAACAAGCCACTCCGTGGCTTCAGGCCCGGTCCTCGCTATGACTGAGGACTAGGTCCACTCCACCCTCCCCTGCTCACATCTAATAAATCAGTGAATCAAACTTGCAGCATACCAGATTATCAGTGCCCAAAAGAATCGCGCGATCACAAGAAAAGCGACCGTGGCCATCACTCACTCCATCGACTCAGGCAACAGCACATTGCGCAGCTCCTTCACTTTCTCTACCAGCTAGCAACTTGCTGATAATGTAGATCTGCAATCCTTTGAGTTCTTAACGTATAGCAGGTTCTTGCGATCATTAGAGGTGTGTTTAAGTATAACGGTAGCACCTTTTGTTGATCCCGTAGAAGCCACTGCGACCAGTCATGCTGCCATCTTGCCGGAAGCCATCTTCCTTCTGAACTCCCTCAAGTTTCCTCTAAAAATCCTGCATGGTTCTATGTCTTTCCCCAAACTTTTGGTAATTGTTCAAAATATCATTTGTGACATTAAGAGGACGAAAAGACACGTTGGACTTTATTGTAAAGGGGTTGGAGTTCAGAAACTGGGAAGATCTGTTGCAGTTATAGACTGTCAATGAGACTCTGTCTGAAGTATTGCGCACAATTTGGGTCTCTTTATCAAAAGGGACACTGTCGCATTGGAGGCAGCTTAAGGGAGATTGATTCACCCTAGGATGAGAGAATTGTGCTATCAAGTGACAAAAGAGTTTGGATCTGTAGCTTAGAAGTATGTGGCATGTTCTTATTGAAACATACAAGATCCTTAGTAAGCATAACAGAGTAGATGTCAAGAATTTTTTACCAGTGGAAGACTCTTGAATGAGGGGACATAGTTTTAAGATAAGGTGCTGGTCATTTAAAACCCAAGGAATGTGGAAATTTCGTTTCAGAGGTGTGGTGAATCTCCATAATTCTCTGCCCCAGAGAACCCTGGTGGGGGGGGGGGGTTAGATTATTAGAAGTACTTAAAATGTGGTAGATAAATTACTGAAGGCTTGGTGGCTTGAGGACACACAGCAAGTGTTGAGACATGGGATAATGAAAGGTGGGGCAGGCTTGAGCTACATCTGTTCCTGCTTTCTTGTGCAAATGTGACTCAGAATTTTGTTTGATAATGGTATTATGAAGGGCCTTGAGACATGTAAATAGATGCTATATAAATGCAGGTTGTTGTTCTTTTCATTGTGGAAAATACAATGATAGGGAGAGGACAGTTTCTCCTTTTCTCTATGAGGTTTAAATTATTAGCAGTATGGAAAATGAGGTGAAATGAAATCCTCAGTATTGTGGGGTGAGGGGGTTGTTGACAGCTTTATCAAACCATTAGCCCGCAGCTTCCCAGTGATGCTCTTTTAATAGGTCCTGTGTAGTAACCTCTTGAGAACATTAATTAAGAGGGGATTTGTTAAATCTTTAGATATTGAACAAATTCTGTCATGTTGATCAATATAAGGTAATGCATTTTCAGAGGTCCAGCGGTGCTAGGATATACACAATGAGTGGTAATGCTCTCATGAGTTTTGAGGGATAGAGAGGCCCTGGTATACAAATCCAAAGATTCTTGAAAGTCTCAACACAGATGGTTAAGATGGTGAAGCAGGTAAAATGGATACTTGCCTTCATCGGTCAAAGCTTAAAATATATGATCAGGGCGGTTATAGTAAAACTTCATAAAAGATTGGCTAAGCCACAGCTAGAGGACATGTACTGTTCTGGTTGCTGCATGAAGTGAAAGCCCTATTTGCACTGAGAGGGAGCAGAGGAGATTCCCCAGCACGTTTCCTGGGGTGGAATGCATGAAGAGAGTATGAAGAGGTATGAAGAGAGGCAAGATCAGAGGCATTCATGTTTGGTGACCAAGAGGTCCAGGTGCAATCTCTGGAAAGCCATCTCACAGGCAAAGGGGCAATTCCAGACTAAACTTGAATTAACAAAGGATGCTCAATAGTTTTGGCAGGGCTTGAATGCTATCACTTCTTATAAAGTTAAACCAAGCGACAGCAGGGCTTCGCTTCCAGATGAGCTCAATGCCTTCTATGCTCACTTTGACTGCGAAGACATGAAGGAACCATCACAAAATCCCACATCCCCGATGATCCTGTCATTTCAGACTCTGAAGCCAACAAGCCAGCAGCCTTTAGGAGTATGAACCCAAGAAAACCATCCAGCCTAGATGGGGTACCCGGCCAAATACGGATCAACTGGCTGGAATGTTCACTGAGATCTTCAACCTCTCACTTTGGCAGGCTGAGGTACCCACCTGCTTCAAGTATACCGGTGACTAAGAAGAGCATGGTAACCTGCCTCAATGACTATCATCCAATAGCACTTACATCCACCGTGATTAAGTGTTTTGAGAGTTGGTGATGAAACATATCAACTCCTGCTTAAGAAGCATCACGGATCCACTCTAATTTGCCTACCAGAGCAACATATCCACCCCAGATACCGTCTCATTGGCTCTTTACTCAACCCTGACACATCTGGACAGCAAAAGTGCATACATTAGTCTGCTCTTTATCGACTACAGCTCAGTATTCAACACCATCATCCCCTCAAAACTAATCAACACCCTCGCCTCAACACTTCCTTGTGCAATTGGATCCTCTATTTCTTCACTTGCAGACCCCACTCATTTTGGTTTGGAAACAATATCTCCTCAACAATCTCCATTAGTACAATTGCACCACAAGGCTGTGTGCTTAGCCCCTTGCTGTACTACTTTACACTGTGGCTAAGCACAGCTCTAATGCTATATTCAAGTTTGCTAATGATATAACTGTTGAAGGTCAAATCAAAGGTGGTGATGAATCAGCACATAGGATGCAGATTGAAAATCTGCTTAGTGATGCCAGCTTATCAACCTCTTACTCAATATCAGCAAGATCAAGGAGCTCATTATTGACCAGGAGAATGAAACTAGAGGTCCATGAACCAGTCCTCATCAGAGGATGAGAGGTGGAGAGGGTCAGCAACTTTAAATTCCTCTGTGTTATTATTTCAGAAAACCTGCCCTGGGCCCAGCATGTAAGTGTAATTATGAAGAAAGCACAGCAGTGCCTCTAGTTCCTTTGAAGTTTGTGAAGACACGGCATGACGTTGACAAACTTCTATAGATGTGATGTGGAGACAGAATTGACTGGCTGCATCACAGCCTGGTATGGAAAAAGCAATGCCCTTGAAAGGAAAATCCTACAAAAAGTAGTGGATAAAGCCCATTCCAACACAGGTAAAGTCTCTCCCACCATTGAGCACCTCTGCAAGGAGCATTGTCACAGGAAAGCAGCCAACATCATCCGGAACCCCCACCCAGGCCATCACTCTCTTCTCGCTGCTGCTGTCAGGAAGAAGGTACAGGAATCTCAGGACTCACACCACCAGGTTCAGGAACAGTTATTACCCTTCAACCATCAGGCTCTTGAACCAGGGGGGATAACTTCACTCAAATTCACTTGCACCATCATTGAAATGTTCCCAGACCTATGGACTCACTTTCAAGGACTCTTCATCTCATGTTCTCGATATTTATTGCTTATTTATTTATTATTATGCTTTCTTTTTATATTTGCACACCTTGTTGTCTTTTGCACTCTGGTTCACTGCCTAAACTGGCGCAATCTTCCATTGATTCTGTTATGGTTATTTTCTATTATGGATTTATTGAGTATGCCTGCAAGAAAATGAATCTCAGGATTATATATGGTGATATATATGTACTTTGATAATAAATTTTACGTGGAACTTTGAAGACAGGTTGGGTTAATTTTCCCTGGAGCAGTGGAATGTGTGGGAGAACCAATAGAGATGTGTTGTTCGTCCATCATTGACGTCGATGAGGACCTCGACACCATTATGATGGTGTCGAGACTAGCGCGTGATTTGGATTTAAGTGAGGGAGAGATGCGCAGCGTCAGCCTCACTCTCTCTTCCCAATTCCCACCTGGATCCAGTGGCAGGACAGAGTCTAGATGGCTGGAGATGGGACTAGGCGCAGTGGATGACCAAGATGTCTTCTGTGTCTTGTCCTGCTCTACACGTTCCACAACACTTGCAGAGACCACCTTCTTGACCGTTGGACCTTCCATTGGTCTCGTCCGCTCAATCCGCCGGAGTCTGTCTTCACATGCTGGGATAGACAACTCTCTATCTCACCGAGGGTTTAAGACCCGTCGGCTACCCTCACCTGGTTTAGCCGGCTTGTCGAAGCCGTTGCCCGGGGTGTGGCCACTGTCGCGTGCAAACAGCTACGGGGAGCCACAGGTGAGTACTGAGTGCCAGGTGGGGACCAAAGGTGGACTCACCAACCTGAAAAGGACGCGACATGTTCCCCCACCAGAGGTGCTACCCCTCCCTGACACCCCATACACCCCAATAGAGATGTACATAATTAAGTGTGGCACACTTAGAATAAAAGGTTTAAAAAAAAAACTGTTCCCCATAATAGAGGTGTCAGAATGAGTGGTTTGAGGTAAGTTGTAGAAGGTTTAGAGGGAATTTAAGGAATTTATTCACCTAATGGATGGTATCTGGAAGGTTCGGTATAAGTGGGTTGTTCAAAAGTTCATAGTTCAAGGTAAATTTATTATTAAAGTATGTATATGTCATCATATACTACCCTGAGATTCAATTTCTTGCAGACATTCACAGTGGAACAAAGAAACACAACAGAATCAATGAAAAACTACACACAAAGACTGGCAAGCAACCAATGTGCAAAAAAAGACAAACTGTACAAATACAAATAATAAATAAATATGTAAATATTAAAATGTTAATCATTGAGAACATGAGTTGTAGAGTTCTTGAAAAAGAGTCCATAGGTTGTGTTCAGTGATCAGTTCAATGTTGAGGTGAATTAAGTTATCCATGCCAGTTCAGGAGCCTGTGGAGACAGCTACTAGATACCACTTAAGAGGTACCTAGATGAGCACTTAAGTTAACGAGGCATGGAAGGCTATGAGCCAGGTGCTGGTTAAAGGAATAACTAGAGATGTATACTCAATGATTGGCCTAGACAGGGATGAAGAGACTATCTTTATATTGTATGACCTCTTAGCTGTATGACTGCAGTTTTTCATTGGAGTCCGAACAATGCTATTTACAGCAAAAAGAAGTTGATTACTAATTTATGCAATCTTCCTGTGAATTTGGTCATTGAGTTCTTATTTTCTTCAGCTAGGCTGTAACGTAAAGCTCTCTGCAAGTATTCTGACTCTAAACTGGCTAACTGGACAGATCGACTACATAAATCAATGGGGTCACCTGTCAAAGGATTCTTGCCTATTTGCATCTCATCCCAGTGGATTGTTAACCTTTATTTCTCTCATTTCTTAAAACCTTTCCCTCAATGGAGACCAGGGGAGTCACCATGGCAAGAGGCCCTTTGATTGCAGCCAATGTTCAAAAATAGAAATGCAATTCAGTGACCTGTGTTTCTACTATCTCACTCCAGTTGTATTGTTGATAATTCAATTTAATTCTGCAACCTTTATTGCTAAATGTGTGTGTCTATATAAGGGTGGATTATCTGGTTGTTTAAAATATTTCTGGCACACTGGGAATTGAAGGCTGAATCTACCAAGCTAAATGATGTAGCAGCTCTGTGCTGGATGGTTAAAAATAGTAACAGGTGAGGATAACATTTTCTTCAATCCCCTGAGATCACCTTGTAGGAATGTAATGAAACAGTCTATTTGAATTGATTAACTCCAGTGTGATGCTGCTATTTAGCTGCTGACAGTGCATTTTATTCTCCCTTCTAGGCTTTTGTCTTAAATATCAAAGAAACAAATGTTCTGTCTGGGCATTTGCTATTATGAGAATTTTGTGCCAATGGCTGTCACACCAATTTGATGACTCCACTGCCAACTTCTTATCATTCATTTTCAAATGTTCTTTATCTTCTAATATATGTAACCTTTATTATTAATTTCAGCACAGTATTTGGATTGCTGATCTAAATGGGTAAGATACTTGGTTGAGAAATGGAGTAATTTTGTTGCACCTCAAAACAGTTGGCAACGGTCTGCCTTTGTAAGCTCCCTTTCTCAAACTTATGCCAAAGTAATGCTGCTGGCATTTAACATGAGTCTGTTCCAGTTAGCTGCTATTGCCTATTTGCTCACTCTAGCTCACAGTCCAGCATCTTCTGATGGTCCTCTCTGCTGATAGTAATGTGACTCTATCACCAGGGTGATGATCTGGGCTTAAACCCCAAGGATAGGGTAGTTTGTCCTACCAAGATGGGCCTCTACCAGTGTGAATGTCCTTGACAGACTCAAATCTGTCTCCTCATATGAGGACACCACTTGAAGTCCTCCCAGCTGGGCTAACAATTCTCTACTTCCATTCTGAAACAGATTATTTTGGAATTAAATTGAGTGATCCATATGAATGTTTGTGACTTGGAGGAACTTATGCTAGTTTAGCTCAATTTATGTGTCATTTGATCAGTAGCTAATCTGAACATTGGAAGTTTGGAAGGAAGGGATTTCACTTAGGCCCACTACACCAGTAGAAAAAGGGAGCAGTGGGTCATGGCAGTGTAATAGAGCTTAGACCAGTGACCAATCTGGACATCAGAAGTTTGAGAGGAGGGGATTTCACTCGGGTTCACTCAGATCCTTCCCTTCTTTACATCTGCTCAGCCAGGATAGTTGAGATGCCAGGCAGATAGAGTCCCCAGCATTCTTAAGTGACAATTGACAATAGACAATAGGTGCAGGAGTAGGCCATTCGGCCCTTCGAGCCAGTGCTGCCATTCACTGTGATCATGGCTGATCATCCACAATCAGTATCCAATTCCTGCCTTATCCCCATAACATTTGATTCTGCTATCTTTAAGAGCTCTATCCATCTCTTTCTTGAAAGCATCCAAACTCTTGGCCTCCACAGCCTTCTGGGGCAGAGCATTCCATATATCCACCACTCTCTGGGTGAAAAAGGTTTTCCTCAACTCCGTTCTAAATGGCGTACCCCTTATTCTTAAACTGTAGCCTCTGGTTCTGGACTCACCCATCAGTGGGAACATGCTTCCTGCCTCCAGTGTGTCTAATCCCTTAATAATCTTATATGTTTCAATAAGATCCCCTCTCAGCCTTCTAAATTCCAGAGTATACAAGCCCAGTCGCTCCAATCTTTCGACATTTAACAGTCCTGCCATCCTGGGAATTAACCTTGTGAACCTATGCTGCACTCCCTCAATAGCAAGAATATCCTTCCTCAAATTTGGAGACCAAAACTGCACACAGTACTCCAGGTGAGGTCTCACCAGGGCCCTGTACAGCTGCAGAAGGACCTCTTTGCTCTTATACTTAATTCCCCTTGTTTTTAGCTTGTTTTTGCCATTAGCTTGCTTCACTGCCTGCTGTACTTGCATGCCTGCTTTCAGTGACTGATGTACAAGAACACCTAGATCTCGTTGTGCTTCCCCTTTTCCTAACTTGACTCCATTTAGATAATAATCTGCCTTCCTGTTCTTACCACCAAAGTGGATAACCTCACATTTATCCACATTAAACTGCATCTGCCATGCATCTGCCCACTCACCCAGCCTGTCCAAGTCACGCTGCATTCTCATACCATCCTCCTCACATTTCACACTGCCACCCAGCTTTGTGTCATCGGCAAATTTGCTAATGTTACTTTTAATTCCCTCATCTAAATCATTATACATATTGTAAACAGCTGCAGTCCCAGCACTGAACCCTGCGGTACCCGACTGGTCACCACCTGCCATTCCAAAAGGGAGCCGTTAATCGCTACTCTTTGTTTTCTGTCAGCTAGCCAATTTTCAATCCATGTCAGTACCCTGTCCCCAATACCATGTGCCCTAATTTTGCCCACTAATCTCCTATGTGGGACTTTATCAAAGGCTTTCTGAAAGTCCAGGTACACTACATCCACTGGCTCTCCCTTGTCCATTTTCATAGCTACATCCTCAAAAAATTCCAGAAGATTAGTCAAGCACGATTTCCCCTTCGTAAATCCATGCTGATTCGGACCGATCCTGTTACTGCTATCCAGATGTGTCGTAATTTCATCTTTTATAATTGACTCCAGCATCTTTCCCACCACTGTCGTCAGGCTAACCGGTCTATAATTCCCTGTTTTCTCTCTTCCTCCTTTCTTGAAAAGAGGGACAACATTAGCCACCCGCCAATCCACAGGAACTGATCCTGAATCTATAGAACATTGGAAAATGATTACCAATGCGTCCACGATTTCTGAAGCCACCTCCTTAAGTACCCTGGGATGCAGACCATCAGGTCTCGGGGACTTGTCAGCCATCAGACCCAACAGCCTATCCAACACCATTTCCTACCCAATATAAATTTCCTTCAGTTCATCTATTACCCTAGGTCCTTTGGCCATTATTACATCTGGGAGATTGTTTGTGTCTTCCCTAGTGAAAACAGATCCAAAGTACCTGTTCAACTCGTCTGAAGTGGGAGCGTGAACAGCCAGAGGTCGTGGTCCATGTAGGTACCAATGACATGGGTAGGACAAGTGATGGGGTTCTGTAAAGGGAATTCAGGGAGTTAGGTGCTAAGTTAAAGGTTAGGACTTCCAGGGTTGTGATCTCAGGATTGCTAGCATGCCACGTGTTAGTGAGGCCAGAACTAGGAAGATTATACAGTTTAATATGTGGCTAAGGAGTTAGTGTAGGAGGGAGGGCATAAGATTTTTGGATCCTTAGATTTTCTTCCAGGGAAGGAAGGATCTATACAGAAAAGACAGTTTGCATCTGAAATGGCGGGGAGAACTAATATTCTCGTGGGAAGTTTTGTTAATGCTGCATGGTGGGGTTAAACTAGAGCTGCAGGGGATGGGAACCAGAATGCCAGAACAGTTAGTGGAGAGATTGTGGAGGCAGATGTTGGTAAGACCTCAGGCAATGTAAGGAATTAAAAAGTTGAGTATGGTGCTACTAGTGTCCTGAGTTGTGTACGTTGCAATGCACGAAGTATCATAGGAAAGGCGGATGAGCTCAGGGCACAGAACAACACCTGGAATTATGACATTGTACCCATTAGTGAAACTTGGTTGCAGCAGGGGCAGGACTGGCAGCTCAATATTCTGGGGTTCCGTTGTTTTAGACATGACAGAGAGGGAGGGTTAATAGAGGAGGGGTGGTGTTACTAGGAAAAATGGCATGGCAGTGTTTGGGCAGGACAGACTGGAGAACTCATCTGATGAAACATTATGGGTGGAACTGAGAAATAAGATAGGTTATGACTACATTAATGGGGCTACATGACAGATGACCCAACAGTCCGAGGGATTTAGAGGAACAAATTTGTAAAGAGATCGTAGACTGTTACAAGAAATATAGGTGATTTTAATCTTCCACTGGGAATCCCATACTCTAAATAGACTAGATAGATATAGTTCGTTAAATGTGTTCAGTAAAGTTTCCTTCATCAATATGTAAAAGTCCCATTGAGACAATATGCAATACTGGAAATGTTAATAAGGAATGAGACAAGCAGGTGACAGAAGTTTGTTCACATGAATATTTTGCATCCAGTGACCACAATGCCATTAGTTTCAAAGTAAGTATGCAATGAGAAAGGTCTGGTCTGTGGGTTGAGGTTCAAAATTGGAGAAAGGCCAATTTTGATCTTATCAGAAATGATCTGGCAAGTGTGCATTGGGACAGGCTGCTTTCTGGCAAAGGTGTACTTGGGAAGTGGAAGGCCTTCAAAAATGAAATTTTGAGAGTACAAAACTTGTGTGTGCCTCTCAGAATAAAAGGTAAAGATAACAAGTGAGGGAACCTTGGTTTTCAAGAGATATTGAGACCCTGGTTAAGAGAAAAAAGGAGGTCCACAGCAGGTACAACCAAGTAGGAATACATGAGGTGTTTATGGAATACAAGAAATGCAAGATTAGACTAGGTTAGATTATGAGGACACACAGTCCTCTTTTATTGCCACTTAGTAATGTATGCATTAAGAAATGATGCAATATTCCTCCAGTATGATATCACAGAAACACAAGACAAACCAAGACTAAAAAAACTGACAAAAACCACATAATGATAATATATAGTTACAACAATGCAAAGCAATACCGTAATTTGATAAAGAACAGACTATGGGCATGGTAAAAAAAAGTCTCAAAGTCTCTCGAAAGTCCCATTATCTCACACAGATGATAGAAGGGAGAAACTCTCCCTGCCATGAACCTCCAGTGCCGCAAACTTGCCAATGCAGCACCCTGGAAGCACCCGACCACAGCCAACTCTTGAGCCCGTCCGAAAACTTTGCGCCTCCGACCAGCCCTCTGACATGGAGCACCGAGCACCATCTCTGCCGAGCGCTTTGACCTTGGCCCCGGCAATAGGCAAAGCCAAGGATTTGGGGCCTTCCCCTTCAGAGATTTTCGATCGCACAGTAGCAGCGGCAGCGAAGCAGGCATTTCAGAAGTTTCTCCAGCTGTTCCTCTGTGCTTCTCACGTCTGTCTCCATCAAATCAGGATTGTGCACGGCATCCTACTTACAAATACCACTATCATTTCAGAGCGGCTGCACGTGCTGCGTCGTGCCGCCAACTTCTCCTCCCCCCCCGCCCAAGAGAACACTTAAGAAATTAATCAGGAAGGCTAAAAGAAGACATGAAGATGCTCTGGCAAACAAGGTGAAGGAAAATCCTCAAGGATTCTGTGGGTATGTTAAGAGCAAAAGGATTGGTAGGGACAAAATTTGTCCTGTGGAAGACCAGAATGGTAGTACATGTGTGAGGCCAAAACAGATGGCGGAGATCTTAAAATGCATTCTTTGTATCTGTATTAACTCACGACACGGATATAGAGTATATAGAAGTGAGGCAAAATGGCATCAACTTCATGGACCCTGTACAGAATACAGAGGAGGAGGTTTTTGCTACCCTGAGGCATATCAGGGTGGGTAAATCCCCAGGGCCTGTCAAGGTGTTCCCTTGGACCCTACGGGAGGCAAATACAGAAATTTTCAGGGTTCTAACAGAGATATTTAAAGCATCCTTAGCAGCAGGAGAGGTACCTGAGAATTGCAGCATAGCCAATGTTGTTCCAGCGTTTTAAAAAAAGCTCTAAACAGAAACCGGGAAATTATAGACCGGTGAGTCTGACATCAGATGTGGGGAAGTTATTGGAATGTATTCAAAGGGACCTGATATGTAAGTATTTGGATAGACATTGACTGATTAAGGATAGTTAACTTTGATTCATGCATGGTAGGTCATGTCTAACCAATCTTAGAGTTTTTCAACGGAGTTACCAGGAAAGTGGATGAAGAGAAGGCAGTGGATGTTGTCTACATAGACTTTAGTAAGGCATCTGGCAAGGTCCGGCATGGGAGGCTGGTCAAAAAGATTCAGTTGCTTGGCATTCAGGATGAGTTAGTAAATTGGATTAGACATTGGCTTTGTGGGAGATGCCAGACAATGGTAGTAGAAGATTGCCTTTCTGACCGGAGGCTTATGACTATTGGGGTGCTGCAGGGAATGGTGCAGGGTCCTTGATTGTTTGTTATCTATATCAATGATCTGGATGATAATGTGGTTAACTGGATCAGCAAATTTGCAGATGACACCGAGATTGGGGATGTAATGGACAGTGAGGAGGGCTATCGTGGCTTGCAGAGGGATCAGCATAAGCTGGAAAATGGGCTGAAAAATGTCAGATGGAATTTAATGCAGACAAGTGTGCAGTTTTGTATTTCAATAGGACCAACCAGGGTAGGTCTTACACAGTTGGTGGTAGGGCACTGAGGAGTGTGGTAAAACAAAGGGATCTGGGAATACAAGTCCATAATTCATTGAAAGTGGTGTCACATGTAGATAGGGTCATAAAGAAAGCTCTTGGCACATTGGTCTTCATAAACCAATGTACTGAGTACAGAAGAAGGAATTCAAAGGTGAGACATTGGCGAGTATTGTGTGCAGTTTTGGATACCTACTTACAGGAAAGATGCAAATAAGGTTGAAAGAGTACAGAGAAAATTTACAAGGATGTTGTCGGGTCTGGTGGACCTGAGCTATCAGGAAAGATAGAATAGGTTAGAGCTGTATTCTTTAGAAATTAGAGGATTGAAAGATTTGATACAGGTTTACAAAATAATAAGGGGTTTAGATGTGGTAAATGCAAGCAGGCTTTGTCCACTGAGGTTGGGTGGGACTACAACTAGAGTTTAGGGGTTAAGAGTGAAAGGTGAAAATTTAAGGGGAACATGAAGGGAAACTTCTTAACTCAGAGGGTCGTGAGAGTGCGGAACAAACTGCCAGCACAAGTGGTCCATCCGTGCTCAATTTGAAGGTTTAAGAGAAGTTTGGAGAGGTATATGGACAGTAGGGATATGGAGGATTATGGTCCCGGTGCAGTTTGTTGGGAGTAGGCAGTTTAAATAATTTTGGCATGGACTAGATGGGCCAAAGGGTCTGTTTCTGTGCTGTACTAATCTGACTCTATGACTCCATTTTCAGAGAATCAAAGGGCAGATTTCCCAGGAAATGCAGAAATCCCGTCCCTTATCATCTTAATATCTGTGTAATGTGGGGAGGGTGGGTGAAGATTGATGCAGTTTGACTGAGGACCTAATTGTGTGCTAGTTGCCCTTCCTGTTCTCTCAATATTAGTTAAATGACTCATTTCATTGGAAATCGATTGAACGCCAAATTCTAAACCACACCCTGAGACTAATGGAAATTGCCCAGACTCCAAAAGTCCCAGGAATTTCAGGGCCCTTAAATGAATTGTGGTCAGATATTGTATAATCACTGACTTTATTAATATTGGATATAATGGATTAATAAGAAAACTGGGAATTTCAACAAATTTTTGCCTCATTAACTGTACATCACCTTTTCACTACAGACACTGAAGACAAAATTGAGCACGTTACCAACTCAGTATCCTTGTGCCCAATTATTTTGTATTTCCAAGTCTCTATATTATATCAACAGAAGCCAATTATGTCCCTTGCCTGTGACACCTAGTCATTCCTTGTTCCTCAGATCACAGAGTACTGGACGTATTCATCAGAAAGTTTTGAATTGCTCTATCCCTTGATTTTGCATTCAATGTGTCTGATGACTAGAAGTCACAGCAGTACTTGGTAAATATTATTAATGAAGATGATGGGGCAAAGTCAGGAGATAACTACAGTGACGTCAAGAAGAGAAAGCACTGGGACAAATAGTAATTTGAAGTCAGTGGAAGAAGCGCATGAAGTTATCTAGATGGACAGTGTGGAGGTGGTGCTGGAGAAAGTTTCCCAAATACCATGAACCTAGACCTAATTTGGAGTATTTCTTGTAGTTCTGGGCAACTAACTACAGAAAAGATATCAATAAGATTATAAGAATGCAGAAAAGAATTTACATGGACGTTGCTGGGACATGAGGACATGATTTATAGAGAAAGGTTGAATAGGTTTTGACTTTGTTCCATAGAGAGTAGAAGATTGAGAGGCGATTTGATAGTCTATGAAATTGAGAGGTATAGATAGGGTAAATGCAAGCAGGCCTTTTCTCTGAAGTTTGGAAGACTAGAACTAGAGATCATGGGTTAGGGGTGAAAGGTGTAATATGTAAGGGGAACATGGGGGGAGGGCGCGACTTCTTCACTCAGAAGGTGGCGCAAGAGTGGAATGGCTGCCAGCAGAAGTGGTGAATGCAGGTTTGATTTCAACATTTAAGATAAATTTGGATAGGTACTTGGATGGGAGGGTTATGAAGAACTATGTTCCAGGTGTAGGTCGATGCAACTAGGCAGCTGGTAGCTTGGCGTGGACTAGATGGGTCAAAGGGCTTGTTTCTGTGCTGTACTACTATAAGAACACAAGACACTGGAACAGAATGATAGTCTATGGCTGTCTATGATACTGGATTCAAATACATAGTTGAGACTCTTTTGAAAATTATTTATTATTATCACATGTACTGGGATACTGTGAAAAGCTTTATTTTTGCAACCCATCCATACAGATTATTTCATCACAACAATGCATTGAAGTGATACAAGGAAAAACAATAATAAAGTGTTACTGCTACAGATAAAGTGCAGTGCAGGCAAGCAATAAGCTACAAGGCTTTAACAGGGTAGATTTTGAGGTTGAGTCCATTTTATCAGACTAGGGGACAATTCAATTGTCTTATGATAGCAAGAGTAAAACTGTTCTAGAGCCTGATGGTATGTTTTCAGGCTTGGTTATCTTCTGCCTGATGGAAGGAAGGAGAAGAGAGAATGTCCATGCTGGGAATAGGTCTATGTTCATGTTGGCTGCTTTACTGAGTCAGTGAGACACATAGACAGCCTCTCCAGAGAGGAGGCTGGTTTCTGTGATGTGCTGAGCTGTGTCCACATCTCTCTGCAGTTCCTTGTGGTCTTAGACACAGCAGTTGCCGTACCAAGCTGTGATGTACCTGTATTTGGATAGAATGGTTTTCACGATGCATTGATTAAAATTTGGTGAGTGTCAAAAGAGCTAGGCCAAATTTTTTTAGCATACTAAGGAAACAGGCACTGGTGAGCTTTCTTGGCCCTGGTATCTATATCCTTGGAACTTGAAACTCTCAATCCTCTTGACTCAGTACTGATGATGTAAGTATGAAAGTTTGTACCACACCCCTTTTTGAAGTCTCTGTTTTGCTGACATTGAGGGAAAAGTTATGCAAACCCACTAGGGTACACAATTGGGCTTATCCTGAGTTAAGAGACTAACTGATGGTCTAAGCGGAAGTAATAGTGAGAGCTCATCAGAATGGAACCCTTTTATTAAAATCATTGAATAGAAAATTCATGTTGTACATTTTAACAGCTCAGGCTCAGCTTGTAGGCTAGTGGGTGATGGTACAATACTATTAACCAGGAACAAGAACAGAGTTCTATTGGTCTTAACCTTCACCTCAACTGGCACATCATTCTTCACTATTTCTGCCTTCTCTCCCTGATTTTCCATCAACTGTTAACCCGAAGGTTTTGGAAACTTTTCCATATGATGAAGTAATACTACAACATTAGCCTTTATTAATGGCCAACTTGAAAGACATATAGAGAGAATAGGATACAGGAATATAATTGGGTGAATGGAACAGATGGGAATGCACTTAGTGGAGCAAGTGGACTTTTATGTTGTACGGAAACATGAGATCCCATCACGCCTCTAGGAAGTCTGAAATGAATCTGAAGCTGAGAGGCTATCTTGCATTTGGGGCAAGTCCCATAATGCCAGAAAACACAAATACCAAAGCCACAAGATAAGGTGGGAAGGGTAAAAATTGGGATTAAGATGCAGTTAGTGTAAAATAGGTGGTTGATGGTTTGTGTTGGCTTGATGGACCAAATGGGTGGTTTCCATGTTGTATTTCTCTATGACTGCAAAAGATACAATTAGTGTATAGATTGCAGCTTTTTTTTACACACGTACTGCATTTCTGTACATGTTCGTGGTGAAACCATACTGAAAAATACTTGGAATGAATGTTGTCCAATCAGCCAGTGCCAAGATTCATTTGTGCTTTTTGTGTTAATTTACTGTGCCTAATGAAAGAGAGAGAATTACAGTACAAACAAGTGAAATTTGAATGGAAACATGAAAAATGTCAACTAAATTGCAACAAAAGATGAATTGTTGGAAAAGTAGGGTCCTGGACTGAGATTATCATAAATCTGAAGGAATCTGTGCATACCTGGGATCTTATTGTACAACCCTCGCTTCATGATTTGGTGGAATGCGACATTGTTGAAATGTAGAAAATTATTTTCAATAATAAACTATTTCAAGTCTGAAACTGAAGAGGGTGGATGTTGTGATAGCCAAAACCCAGACTGTGCAGGTGATGAGCACATTGCCATATTTAAAGAGCCTTTTAGAAATATTGCAAACAGACATAAGGTGTAACTCTTCAAAACTAAGCTTGCATTTGTGGAGATAAGTCAACATCTATCTGTGTAACTCCCCATGTCACTGTCAGCAGTTTGGGATATTTTTTCATGGAGTTCAGAGTTAAACCCTGTAATAGTAACATCTCTCCACCACCTACACTGGTGCAAACATTGGGGCTGGTGCAGAGAGTGGCTCTGTGCCTATTACAATGCAGGGGTTTGTTGCAAGGGGCCAAGTAATATATTTATTGACATAGGTTCTTATAAATTTAATAAGTTTAACATTTTTATAATTTTCTAAAATTTTATTTTTTAGGTATAGCTTTATCAATATTAATTGATTTAAAACATTTAAAAATTGAAATTAGTTTTTACATGTCCAGAATATTGCAGTTCCAATATGCTTATTCTTTTGGCTCTATGTAACTTAGAATTTGTTTTTACTTTTATTCTAAGTGTGTACAAATGTAAAGAGGCTTTTAGTTTGGTATTGATAGAACCATGATGCTGCCAGGGCCTTGCTGACTCATTCCAGCGGTTGAGGTCAGTTTATTAAAAGCTGAAAGTTTATCAAAGTCTGCCCTCTGCTGTCCATTTTAAAAATAACTTAATAGCAAGCACCTTCCTTCAGGTTGATTTTCTGGATTTGTCCTGTGGGATGTCAGACATTTGCTTCTCAAAAGGCTGTTTATGGCCTAAGCAAGGAATATTTTAAGTATTTCAAATATTTTCCTCATTGCAGGCAAGTATTATTATTTTAAAAAACATTTTGTTATTCTTGACACAAGAGATTCTGCAAATGCTAAAGATCTTGAGTGTTAATTTGTTATTTTTGAATGTCATCTTTTCATGTTCTTTGTTTAAGCCACCCCTCATTAAGTAGTTTTTCTTTACCTGGTGATACCCTCCCATGACAAGTTCAGGA
Organism: Mobula birostris; assembly: GCF_030028105.1. Lineage (NCBI taxonomy): Eukaryota > Metazoa > Chordata > Chondrichthyes > Myliobatiformes > Myliobatidae > Mobula > Mobula birostris. The sequence goes on along the minus strand of NC_092381.1, from coordinate 60,300,057 downwards.
TACAGTGTCTGCTCAGGGTTCTGGCGTTGGACATGTGAGTGATATGGCCTGCCCATTGTAGCCAAACTGTAAAAAGGACCTCAATAATTAGTTTATTAGTCTGTCCAGAACATTAGTATTGGTTCACTTATCATTAAAGTAAATTTGAAGAATTTTGTGAATGTAAAACTTTGGTGATATTTTCCCAGCACCTTGATATGCCCACTGTGGTTAATCACAGTTTCAAAAACAAATAGGACAGCGGGTATCAATGCCGTTCAATAGACTATATCTTTTGTGCCATGTCTTCACAAGGGTGCCACGGTAGCATAGCAGTTACCATGACGCTATTACAGCTCGGGATGTCAGAGTTCAGAGTTCAATTCCGATGCAGTCTGTAAGAAGTCTGTACATCCTTCATGTGAGCACATGGGTTTCCTCCAGGTGCTTTGGTTTCCTCCTACATTCCAATAGGTTTACTTGGACATTGTAAATTGTCCTGCGATTAGGTTAAAGTTAAATAGGTGGGTTGCTAGTTGTGTAGCTTATTGGCTTAGAAGGGTCTGTTCCATGCTGTATCATTAAATAAAAATAACATTTTGAAAAAATTATTCAAAAATTAAAAAGTAAATAAATAAAAATAAATAACTTGAGAATAATTTTCCTCAACTGACCATGGGCTGTGCTAACACACTGAAGAAAGTGATGATTTTTATCAAAATTTTGCTCTGCACCACTATTGTCAGAAAACAGACAAACAAGTGCAGCAGGGACAGGTTGGCAGACAAATCTCCATCTTGGTAATACTGAGTGAAATATTCACCCCTCACCCTTCATAGCACCCATAGGTGGGGGGAAGAGATGTATTGAAAAGATGAAACACAAGTTTAGATCTAAAAATTCCTATTCACTTGAGGAAGATCTCAATGCCCAAAATATGGTGTTGTTTTCAGAGTAAGGAAAATTCAAACTCCAGGAAGAAAATTTGCTCTTGCTATACTTTACTTTTAATATTTGTGTTTATAACAATATTATTCAGCACTGCCTTACTTGCTTTTCACCTTTGAGCAGATGGAAGTCGCATGTACTATGGAACTTGTCTCATCTGGCAGGGTCACCCCCAAATTTAATGACTCAGAAAATATTAGATTAAAAAGCTCTGCGAACAATATTGATTTTAATTTAAATATTACCAAATGGCCCTTACCCCTGGGTCATATGGGAACTAATACACTAGAACACCTAATTCTTGCCTCTGGCAAAGTGATTTTTCCCGTCCATCTAAACACTCACTCTGACTGTATTGCAGACAAAATGAACATAGATACAAAGAATCACTTGCAGAAACAGGAAACCGGCACTTCGATCCACCTGGTCAGTGCCAATCCATCAATCTCCCTAGTCCCATTGACCTGCACCCGGACCATAGCCCTCCAAACCCATCTAGTCCATGTACCACATTTGTTCCAGCCTGCCTATACCTGCTGTGCACCTCCTCCTTTTTACTTATGTAATTATTTATTAGGATACAGCATGGAATAGGCCCTTTCACCCTCTGAGCCGCACCACCCGGCAATACTCGATTTAATCCTAGCCTAATCACAGGACAATTTACAATGACCAATTAATCTACCAACCGGTATGTGTTTGGACTGTGGGAGAAAACTGGAGCACCTGGAGGAATCCCATGCGGTCACAGAGAGAAAGTACAAACTCCTTACAGGGAGCTGCACAACGGGGCTAGAAAGAGTGGCATAAACGTTACCTGCTCCATTCTTTCCCAGGCTTCATTAATAACACTTTTTCTGGTAAGCTATCACAGCAAATGATGGAGAAGCAATGCAGAGTCAAGGGTCAAGGCAAGTGGGTGCAAGGCAGAGTGAGAGCGAGGGAAGATCCGAGGTTTGATCGATCTAAGCACCAGGCTGATTTGGAAAGGTTGAGTATGGGCCAAAACGTAGCTGTGGGGTGCAGGCTCAGAGCATACCGAAGTGACAGGGCCCGAGTCCAAGAATGAGGAATGACCCAATATTTGGATGATTTAAATGCCAGGGAAGCTTGGAAAGGCAGAGTGTTGGGACCAGAGGCAAGGGCTGAGCTAGTTGTGCTTGCTGCTCACAAAGTATACTTGGCTCTACACTGCAAATGAGGCTGCGGTCTGCTCTGACTGCAGTGATGCCGGGCTTCATGTCTGTGGTCTCGCTTCCATTCTGAAAACTATTTGCTTACTTTAATTGTTTGCATGATTTGATTTTTGGTTTTTTTTTCTTCTCTGCACATCTGGTGTTTGACAATCTTTTATTAATGGTTCTTTTGGGTTTTTATGTTTTGTGACTTCCTGTAAGCAGACGAATCTCAATGTTGTAAAATGTATACATATTTTGATAATGAATGTACTTTGAACTTTGAATTTTGAGGTATTGAGGCCAAGATCTTGAAGCTTATAGATTAGTTTTGAGAAGATGATAGTGTTAAGTGCCAAGCTGTAGTCAATAAAGATCATCCTGATGTATGCATCTTTGCTGTCCAGATGTTCCAGGGTTGAGTGAAGAGTCAGTGAGATGGCATCTGCTGTGGACCTGTTGTGCCAGTGGGAAAACTGGAGCAGATCCAAGTCACTTCTCAGGCAGGGGTTGATATGTTTCATCACCAGCCTCTCAAAACACTTCATCACAGTGGATGTAAGTGCAACTGGACGATAGTTATTGAGGCTGGTTACCATGTTCTTCTTAGGTACAGGTATGATTGAAGCCTGCTTGAAACAGGAGGGTACCACAGATTGCTGAAGTGAGAGGCTAAAGATATCAGTGAACACTCCAGCCAGTTGATCAGAACAGGTCTTTCGTATTTGATCAGGTACCCCATCTGGGCCAGATGCTTTCTGTGGGTTTATCCTCCTGAAGGATGTTGGTTTTAGGAACTGAAATCACAGGGTCATCAGGGGCTGTGGGAGTTCATGAAGGTTCCTCCATGTTTTGCCACAGATATCAAGCATCCTTCATTGATTCAGGTTTAGTCTGGAATTGCCACTTTGCCCGCAAGGTGGCTTTCTGGAGATCGTACCTGGAACTCCTGTATCTTATTTGGTCACCAAACCTGAATACCTCTGAACTGCAGATCTCATGATTCATCCAGAGATTCTGGTTGAGGAAGACTCTGAATGATTTTGTTAGAACACACTCATCTACGACTGTTTTTATAAAATCTGTGACAACGCTGGTGTACTCGTTCAACAGAGGCCATAAGACCGTAAGACATAGGAGCAGAATTAAGCCATGTGGCCCATTGAGTCTATTACATCATTCAACAATGGCTGATCCTTTTCTCGCTTCCTCAGCCCCACTCTCCAGCCTTCTCCCCGTAACCTTTAATGCTGTGTCCAATCACGAACCTATCAAATTCTGCCTTAAATACACCTAATGACCTGCTGCCTATGGTAGTAAATTCCACAATTTCACCACCCTCTGGTTAAAGAAATGTCTCCACATCTCTGTTAGAAATGGACATCCCTTTATCCTGAGGCTGTGCTCTCTTGTCCTAGACTCCCCCATCATGAGAAACATTCTTTCCTCATCTACTCTGTCTAGGCCTTTCAACATTCGAAAGGTTTCAATGAGATTCGCCCTCATCCTTCTAAGTTCCAGGGAGTACAGACCTAGAGCTATCAAATGTTCTTCATATGATAACCTTTTCATTCACGTAAACCTCCTCAGAACCCTCTTCAGTGTCAGCACATCTTTTCTTAGATGAGGAGCCCAAAACTGTTTACAAAACTCAAGGTAAGGCCTGACCAGTGCCTTATAAAGCCTCAGCATCACATCCCTGATCTTGTATTTCTAGACCTCTTGAAATGAATGCTAACATTACATTTGCCTTCCTCACTACTAACTCAACTTGCAGGTTAACTTTTAGAGTGTTCCTCACAAGGACTCCCAAGTCCCTTTGCATCTCAGAGTTTTGGATTTTCTCCCTGTTTAGAAAATAGTCTGCACATTTATTTCTATTACCAAAGTGCATGACCATGCATTCTCCAACATTGTATTTTACTTGCCACTTTCTTGCCCATTCTCCTAATCTGTCTAAGTCCTTCTGCAGCCTGCCTGTTTCCTCAACACTACATGCCCTTCCACCAATTGCCGTATCATCTTCAGCTTGGCAATAAAGCCATCTATTCCATCATCTAAATCGTTGATATACAGCATAAAAAGAAGTGGTCCCAATACTGGCTCCTGCAGAACACCACTAGTCACTGGCAGCTAACCAGAAAAGGATCCTTTTATTCCTACTCACTGCCTCCTACCAATCAGCTAATGCTCTAACCATGTTAGTAACTTTCCTGTAATACCATGGGCTCTTAGCTTGGTAAGCAGCCTCATGTTTGGCACTTTGTCAATGGCCTTCTGAAAGTCCATATATACAACATCCACTACATCCCCTTTATCTATCCTACTTGTAATCTCCTCAAAGAATTCCAAAAGGCTTGTCAGGCAAGATTTTCCCTTAAGGAAACCATGCTGACTTTGTACTATTTTGTCCTGTGTCACCAAGTACTCCATAACCTCATCCTTAACAATTGACTCCAACATCGTCCCAAACACTGAGATCAGGATAACTGGTCTATAATTTCCTTTCTGCTGCCTTCCTCCTTTCATAAGTGCACTGATGAGAACTCGAACACGGTCCAGCCCACCAACTCAAAGCAATCCTATCTCTGGAGCCTTGGTCTTTAGCCTCTGCCTGTATGCAGGTAGAAAGACAGCCAAGTGATCAGATTTCCTGAAATACAGTCTGGACATGGAACAGTAAGCATTCCTGATTATAGTATAGAAGTGGTCTAATGTGTCGGGACCACTGGTGCTACAGACTATATGCTGATGGTAATTGGGCAGAGATTTCTTCAAACAAACCTGATTGAAGTCCCCGTTTATAATTTGTTTGCTGATTGCAGCATGCAGTATCTCAAGTGCCTTATTAGAGTTGGCTGATGGTGTAATGTAAACTGTGCTCAGGATCATGGAGGAGAACTCTCTTGGTTAATAGAAGGATCAGGACTTGATCGTTAGGTGTTCCATGTCAAGGCAACCAGAGAATGACAAAACCACCACAAAGAGTTTATCATAAAACACACACCATCACCTTTTGTTTTTTCCGAATCTGCAGCTCTGTCCATCCTGTGTATCAGGAATCTGTGTATACAGTGTATATATGTAACGGCCTTCTGAGACTCCAGCCACCCTCCGAACCCCCGAGGTCTGGTATCTACCATCCTGGAACCGCTGTCCGTTCCTCACATGTCCGTCCTCTCTGCTCACCTCCAGAAAAAGCCCGCGCTCCTCAACTCAGCACACATATACAAGATAACAGAACATGACATCCATTGGCTAACAAATGAATACAGTTTCCATTATCACATTGTATAACCCAAACATTGCTGTTACAGAGAACCCCTTGCTCAGCAGTTAACAGTACAAGAAGCCATTTTAATATAACACCTCAGAGAAGCCATTATGGTATTAAGCAATTAACAGTTAACAGTCCGTCTAGTATTACTAAGAGCCCTACATATACTTATGTAGTTGTTTGTGTATATTCTATATAATTTATAGTATATTTTATGTATTACATTCTACCGCTACACCAAAACAACATAATTCGTGACATAAGTCAGTGATAATAAATTTGATTTTGATTCTGAATAGGTACATTCTGAGAACTTGTCTTCAAAAGTACAGATCTGAAAGCTTTTCTTCAAAAGCCAAAATAAGCTTGGAGTAAGCTTTTCTCACAGAAGCTAAATTTAACATTACTCCTGGTGTGCTTTTATCAAAGAAAGAGGCATCTTTTTTAGTTGATTTCACAGCCCAGAGGCACTAAAAGCCAGATGGTCTGTACTTGTTTTGATTTCTTACGTTCTCTGTGTTCATTGTGCGCTGTCTGTTGGCCTGAGTAATTTCCTTCCACTGCGAAGTGTATAATTTTTCAGACATTGCTGCATGTTTTCCATCTGTCTGCTCCGGATCCTGTGCTTCTTACAGTTCCAGTTTCAAGAGCTTTTGTGGGATCTTCTTCTGTTGTCCCAAAACTTTTCGCCATAATCTGTGCACCTGAATTTGTGTATATGCTATAGATATGTCTTTGCTTTTCTTGTGTTTGGGGACATCCAGGTCTATCCACTTGAATCTCCAATCATTTTGTTCTAATGAACTTTCAGACATATGTTATGATAATTCAGATACATCACTTGTCCAACTCCAATAGGAGTGAATGACAAACAGCTGGGGGATCTTAGCAAATGAAGCAACATTTGTGGAGGCAAAGTAAGGGCACAACTCAAAGCATCAGATATCTCTCTGTCTTCACAGATGCTGCATGACCCATTGTATTTCTCCAGCAGTTTTCTTATTGCTCAGATCGCCAGCACCTGTAGTCTCACGTGTCTCCAGCTCTAGTAGAGATAGTTTGGCCTTGGTAATTTGTTTCGGTAATTCCAGACCCATTGTTAGTCCCTTTTTGCACAATCACGTGGAAAAGCTTTAAGCCATAATCTGTGCACATGATGGGTCACCAGGTTATGGTCTGGTTGCCTTATTATAGGAAGGATGGGGAAGCTTCAGAGGAGATTTACCAGGATGCTGCCTAGATTACGGGGTTAGGTTGAGCAAGCTAGGCCTTTTCTAGTCAGAGAGAACAAGTATGAGAGGTGACCTGTTTGAAATATATAAGATACTAAGACGCAGAGATAGACAACCAGAGGCTTTTTCTCAGAGTGGAAATGGTTTAAGAAGTTTGGAGGATAGGAAAGGGAGACTGTCAGTAGAAGTTTTTTTAAAACACAAGTTGGTGCCTGGAATACGCTTGCCGGGACTGGTGGTAGAGACAGATATATTTGGGATATTTAAGGGACTCTTACATAGGCACATGGATGAAAGAAAAATGGAGGAGAAAGTGAGAGGGAAGGGCTAGATTTGATCTTGGAGTAGGTTAAAGGTTGGCACAACATCATGGGCTGATGGGCCTGCACTGTGCTGTGCTGTCCTATGTTCTGCATTTTCAAAGAGAACGTGTTGGTGCACTTGGTGCAACTGAGTTTATTAACAACAGCAGGTCATGAGAAGGAAGGTGGGTGGGGGGATCTCATTGAAATCTACTGATTATTGAAAGGTCTAGACAGAGTGGACGTGGAGAGAATAGTGGGAAAGTCTATGACCAGAGAGCACAGCATCAGAATACCTTTAGAACGGAGATGAGAAGGAATTTCTTTAGCCAGAGGGTAGCGAATCTGTAGAATTCATTGTCACAGATGGCTGTGGAGGCCAAGTCATGGTGTATATTTAAAACGGAGATTGATGGGTCCTTGGTTAGTAAGGGTGTAAGAACTTAGAGAGAAGACAAAAGAATGGGATGGAGAGGGAAAATAAATTAGTCATGATGGGGCAGCAGAGTGGTGTAATGGTTAGTGTAATACCATACAGTACCAGTGATCCAGATTCAATTCCTACCGCTTTCTGTAACGAGTTTATACATCCTCCCCATGATTGTCTGGATTTTGTCCCAGTGCTCCAGTTTCTGCACACGTTCCAAAGACATGCAGGTTATGCTTAGTAAGTTGTGGTTTTGTTATGCTGGTGCCAGAAGCATGGTGACGCTTGCAGACTGCCCTAGCTCAGCGTTGGACTCTGTTAGTCTTTGACGCAAATGACACATTTCACTGTATGTTTCACGTGACAAGTAAAGTTAATCTCTCTTCAAAAGCTCTCGTGGAGAAGATTTGATGGGCAAAATGACCCAATTCTACACCTATATCTTATGGCCTTTTGGACTAACATTGTCTTCAGACCTGGCCCAGCCAACCATTTATCATAAGCTGGATGCTGTGAAGATAAATGTGACAGATGGATCTAACCTGTACATTTAACGTAAAATGCTTTGTCCTTTGCACAATATGAACATTTTCCTTTGGTCTTTTCAAAATACAACATTTTTCTGAGCTAAGTGCTTCTGTTTTGCATATTCTTGGAGTATTTTAGGTCTCCAGTTCATGGTAATCTTTTCCTGTAACATCTCTGATACATTACTGACTGCTCTTTTTATTGTAGAATGAAATATTTCTGGAAATTCAATTTAAATTACTCAAATGCACTACATTCATCTGGTAGCCACACTAACATCCATGTCATCTCCAGTAAACTTTAATCTTCAAAACTACTGTCTCCAAACTTAGAATCTTTCTGCTTTACCCTGCATTTTCTGCAAATAGCAATGGCCTTCACTATTGCCCAGATACACTTGAAATATCCTACCATGCGTAGAACATAGAACAGTATAGCACAGGGGAGGAGCTTCTGCCCATGATGATATTCTGAACTAATTTGACCAGTGACTCTTAATTAATCTGACCCCACCCCCCCCCCCCACCTTCCCATACATTGACTTTACCCCTCCCTTCTCTACATTTTCACGTGTCTGTCTAGGAATTTTTCAACCCTCCTTTGCTATCTGTGACTATCACCTCCCCAGCAGTTCATTACAGGCTCACAGCACTCTGTAATAAAAATAACTTGCCTCACACATCTTCTTTACACTTTCCTCTCTCACATTAAATACACAGAGAAAAAGATACTGGCTGTCTTGCCTTCTATCAAATCTTCCCTCAGCTTCTGCTGCTCAGGAGAAAACAGCCTCAACTCGCCCAACTTCTCATAGCATGTGTCCTCCAGACTAGACAGCATCCTGATAAACCTCCTCCACATCCTTCCTATAATGCGGCAACCAGCAATGAATGCACTAGTCTAATTGTAACCTAATCAGAGCCTTACAAAGCTGTAACAACCTCTTGGCTCGTGAACTCAGTGCCTCAACTAATAACAACAAGCACACCAACCTATCAACCTGCATGACCACTTTTAAGGAGCCACTTACCTGGACTCCAAGATCATTCTGTTCATCAGTGCTGGTAATGATCCTGCCATAAACCGTGTACTTTCCCTTTATGTTAGCCCTCCAAAAGTGAAGCCCCTCACATTTAATAATAATTATAGTAATAAGAATAATTTATTTATAAAGCACTTTTCAAGCAAACAATGTAGTTCAAAGTGCTTTACAATGGGATAAAATGTAAACATAAAAATAAAAGACAAAATGATGTTAGTTAAAAACAATGTTAAATGAATAGGCTTTGAATTGCCATTTGTAAGTGTCAACTGAGTCTGCATCCCTTATAGCTTTAGATATTGAGTTCCACAGTTTAGGAGCATAGTTCTAAAAAGCTGACTTGTCAATTCTCTTTTCAGGAAAATTGTTTAAATTTAAGAAATTGGCAGAGAAGATCTGAGAGCTTGAGTAGGGTTATTAAATAAAAACAATTCTGTGATGTACTCTGGTCCCAGACCATTCAGAGCTTAAAAAACAACATGAGAACTTTAAAATCAATGCTAAAAGATACAAGAAGCCAATACAGAGTAGTTGGGATGGGAGTGTAATGCTTCCTCATCCTGGTTTTAGTTAAGAATCTAGCAGCAGCATTCTAAATGAGTTGAAGATTGCCAATAGATTGCTTTGGAAGGCCAATTAAAAAATGCATTGCAGTAATCTAGTCCAGATTAAATGCATTTGCCACTTTTCCAGCCATGTCTGCAACTAGTTTATATCCTGCTGTGTCCTTGGGCAAACCGCTATGCAATTGACAAAGCAACAAATATTTGTCATCTGCAAACCTTCTCACCTACCTTACCACATTTTCATACAATATATATGCCAAACAACAGCGTTCCCAGATTCACGTGGAACACCACTCATCACAGATCTCCATCCAGAATAAGACCCATCGATTACTACCCTTTGACTTCCATAGCCAAGCCAACTCTTGATCTAGTTCATCAAGTCACCATGTATCCCATGCATCCTAATTTTCTGGAAGAGCAGAACCTTGTCAAGTACCTTAATAATATCCAGGTATGCAACATCTACTGCCCAAACTTCGTCAATCACCTCATCACTAAACACAAGTTCCTTCCTTTATCTTTGAGCAATCCTACCCCCTTCCTGGTTATCCTCTTGATCATGACATATGTGTAAAATGTCTTCTGATTCTCTTAAATCTTACGCAGTAAGAACTTTTCATCAACCCGTCTAGATCACTAAAGTTCCTTCTCAAGTTTGCATCTGGCTCCTTTATAGACCTCAAGCAGCCTGTTCAATTCAAGCTTCTTAAGGCTTACATATGCTTCCTCTTTCTTAACTGAATTAACTGCCTCCTTCATCATCCAAGGTCCATGCACCTTCCCATCCCTGTCTTTCCTTTTCACTGGAACAAACTGGTTCTGAACTCTGCACAGCTGGTCTTGAAACAGCCTCCATAGGTCAGATATGGAATTGCCTGAAAACAAGTCTTCCCAGTTAACTCTCCCTGGCTCCTATCTGATCCCCTCACTATTTGCCCTCCCCCAGTTTAATTCTTTCCTGCAAGGTCCACTCTTATCCTTATTCATAGCCATCTTAAAGCTTAGAGTTGTGATAATTGTTTCCCAAGTGTTCACCAACTGTAAGATCAGTCACCTGGCCATGCTTAAACGCCAGTAGAAGATCCAGTCTAACCTTCCCTCAGCTGGACTATCCACAAATCCTCTTGGACACAGCAAACAAATTCTGCCCCATTTATCGCCGAATTTGAAATTACGCACAGTGATAAGCAGCTGCCGATTTGAGGGGAGCATGGGTTTGCACCTCTGCTGGACTGGGATAAGCAGCATCTGCTGTGACTGTGGAGTCCAGTGCAGGAGTGACAGTCCTTGTCACACTGTGCACAGCAGGACGCTGAGGCAGTTCTGGTGTCTTGGACAGTTTGGGCACCTAGCTTTCGGTGGGCTCTCTTTTCCTCTGCTTGCCGCATCAGAGTGGTCTCATACCTCAAGAGATCCTTTTCCACCTCCTGCTTCCAGGCACACCTGCCTGAGGCGAGTGACCGCCATGTGTTGGCGCTAATACCACGGGCCGTGAGGTCGCGCTTACAGGTGTCCTTGTAGCGCAGCTGGGGTCTTACTGTTGCCTCTTTCCAGACTCCAGCTCCCCAAAGAGAAGGTCCTTCGGTATGTGCCCATCTGCCACTCGCAAGACGTGGCCTGGCCAGCACGTACGCCTCTGTTTGAGGAAGGTGAACGTGGAGGTGGTGCCTGCTCTCTCGAGCATTGTGTTGTTGGTAACTTTGTCTTCCAAGGTGATACCAAGTATGCGTCCGAGGCAGCGCATGTGGAAAGCGTTGAGTTGCTGCTCTTGTTTTGTGCGCAGGGTCCAAGTTTCACTGGTATAGAGCAAGGTGCTCAGCACACAGGCTGTGTACACCTGGACTTTGGTGTTCATGGTGAGTCTGTCGTTGGCCCAGATTCTCTTAGTCAACCTTGAAAAGGTTGTGGCTGCTTTTCCGATGTGTTTGTTGATCTCACTTTCGAGTGACTGGTTATCTGAGATCGTGGAGCCCAAGTATGTGAATTCATGGACAACTTCCAGCTCAGAGTCTACAATGGTAACGGATGGCTTGTCGTTAATGTTCTGCCCTATCACCTGTACCTTCTTCAGGCTAATAGTCAGGCCAAACTCTCTGCAAGCTTCCCCAAAACAGGTCATAAGATGTTGTAGCTCCCGTTGTGAGTGAGTTGCAACAGCAGCATCATCGGCAAGCAGGAAGTCTCTGAGGAGCCTGCTCTGCTTTGGTCCACGCGCTGAGTCTTGACAGTCTGAGGAGGTTTCCGTCTGATCAGGAACAAAGATAAACGCCCTCAGTGGCCTCCCCAAAGGTGGACTTGAGCAGGACTGCAAAGAAGATGCCGAACAGCATCGGAACGAGGACATGCCCCTGTTTTACCCGCTGAGAATGTTAAAGGACTCTGATGTGGAGCAGTCAAATACTATGGTCCCCTTCATGTCGTCATGAAATGACCAGATGATACTGAGTAGGATTGAGAGGCAGCTAATCTTGGCAAGGATCTCAAAGAGGCCCTTTCTGCTCACAAGGTCGAATGCCTTAGAAGGTTGATGAAGGCGATGTAGGGTGGTTTCTGCTGTGATAACCCTGTTATATCAGAAATTCTAGCAAATTTCTACAGAGGTACCATAGAGAGCATTCTGACTGGTATGGAGGCTCCAATGCACAGAATCAGAAAAAGCTGCGAGGGTTGTAGACTTTGCCAGCTCTATCATAGGCACTAACTTCCCAACCATAGATGACATCTGTAAAAGGCAGCATCCTTCATTAAAGAGCCTCACCATCCAGGACATGCACTCTTCTAATTTCTACCATCAGGGATGAAGTACAAAAGCCTGAAGGTGCACACTCAATGTTTTAGATTCCTGGATGGTCCATGCATCCATGAATATTGCCCCACTATGCTGCACACTTTTTGCATTATTTATTTATATATATTTCTTGCAGTAATGTATCGTATTTTTAAAGAATGTACTGTAGGTGCTGCTGCCCCAAAACAACAAATTAGAGAACATGCGTCAATAATAAACCTGATTCTGATTCTACGAAAGGCAACAAAAATACAGATGCTGTAAATCTGAAATAAACACAGAAAATGCAAGCAACTCTCGGCATGTCAGGCAGCATCTGTGGAAAGATAAGCCAAACTATCATTTCAGATGAATGACCTTTAACAGTCAGAATCTTGTCAGTCCCATACATTGCTTATCACTTACACTCTTCTGCTAGGATCAGAATATAATGTATTTTCACTAATGAACCCTGAAATTATATGTATACACAACACCTTCCTTTTACCTCCAACATATAAATATTCTTTCAATGTATGTGTAATGGCCCCTCTGCAATGTTTCACTGCTAATGTAATGGTTTCTCTGTAGCAGCAATGTTTGGGCTATGATTAGAGATAACGGAGCTTTGGAATATATGTTATCGAATGGGAGAAATGTTGTTCTTTCTTGTGAGTCTGGAAATGAGATTTTTGCGGTCTTTTGTCAGCTCGAGGAAAAGGAAGATGCGTGTGGAGAGAACTGGTAGACCACCGGATGGAGTGGTCCGGGAGTGAGGGTCCGAAGGTTGGCGATGCTCGGAGGAGGTCAATGGTTGATGCATAGCCGTAGCAGTGAGCTCCAACGTGCTCTTCTGACTTTTCCCTTAAAATGGTCCCTTTTACTTTTTATTTTCTTTACTAACCCTCTATCCAGATTAAGATTCATAAATTTCAGTCACTTAATTGCATATGGTGCACTGTCTGATATTTTGCGGTGCGGATTTGTAACCGGGTAACGCATCACACAGCATCCACACAAATGAGATTTCTCAGTTTGGCGGGGCCAGAAGTTGTTTTCCCCTAGACGAACATGTGCTGCCTGAGCATGAGGGTTACATATGTGAATATGCAAATTTGTGTATGGAAGATCTAGACTTTGATCTGTTCATTCAACATGGCATTATATCAACACTGTTGTGTATTTAATATTTCAGTAATATTTGAATAATCTTGTGTGTGTACATATATATATATGTTAATTATGCATTCTTATTCATTTAAATAATTCATTACGAGTTATATGTGTAAATACATGTCACATATGTCATGACACTACATCATGATCTGTGCACACTTCGCTTAAAGTAAACACAAAGTTAGATCCACATTCCCAGACTTCAAAGTCATCCTTTGAATTAATTTAAAGTTTTGGAGTTACAAAACATTACAAATACCATGTTATATAAACAGATCAAAGTCGAGGCAGTTTTAGCACACCGAGGAAGGAATAAGGTGCACTGACTAGGGGGAAGGTGGAGATTTTAATCCTGAATACTGTCTTGGCTTGCAGTTACCCAAGAAATGTGACTGGATTCCAGATAAACAAGAGACTAAGGGAATTCAGTGACTCGGGCAGCATCTGTGGAGAGTAATGGACAGCTGACGTTTTGGATTGAGACCCTTCATTAGCCCTGATAAAGAGTCTCAGTCCAAAACGTGAACTATCCATTTCCCTCCACGGATGCTGCCTGGCCTTCTGAGCTTCTCTAGTACTTTGTTTGTTGCTCCATATGTCAGCACCTGCAGCCCCTTTTGTCTCCATGCTGGGCATAGTTGGGATAGCTGTACTGTAGCATTGCTGGCAATTGCTGTCATTGTTTATACATAAAGCATTACCTCAGGAGAGATATGGATGACGTGACAATAATCATGGAATTTCACTCAATGGGGGTCGATAGCTGGGAATGAAATGTAACCCATGTATAATCTTTAATATAAGTAAAGGTTTAAAGAAATTGGAAAGTTATGAACAAGAGAAAATAGAACTGTTTACTAAAACCATACTTTAAAAGGACATGTCTTTGACAAATCAATTTATTTTACGGCTTTGCCAAGTAAAATTGATTCACCTTGGGTCAAAATACATAATATCATTCTGGCTGTTCTTCATCTCCAGACATTAGGATGTTATCATTGATCAAAGTATCCATAACATTTTTAGGGCACTGGTAACCAAACAGCAGAACAATAAAAGTATTTTTTTTCTTAGACTACTTGATTTGAGAAAATAGAGCAATTTGAATGTAAAATTGGCTTAAGTTCACTATGGCTGATTCATATTTAAGCTATTTTTTTTTCTAGAGCTGTGAAAAGTGCCTATACTTGACGAGAACCAACACTTATTTCCTCCTCCATGTCTGTCTTCACCAAGAGGTGACTCCTGAAGCAGAGAAAGTCGTTCATGTTTTCAGTGATCTGGACATGAACCTTTACTGTCAGGGGATGATGTAGAAAGTTGTAGATGCTGTGTGAAATGCATATTTTGACTTATTGTTTGCCAAGTGAGTTAACATTGTTTTTGAGCTCAGCTTCTGAATGTAAATGAAGAAAGCATTATAGATATATTGCACTTTGACTGGTGGCATTCAGGTGAATTAGTTTCTGCAGTTCTGGAGTGTCTGTTGGTAGTGGGTTGTAATATTGCAATTTTAAAAATTGAGGAAAATATTCAGGCATTATACAATTTGTTTAACCCCAGAGATAACTGTGTCAGACAACAGAGAGATACCAGTTATTTAATCCAGTTGAAGTTGACTTCTTTCTTGAAGATGGTCATGTTTAGAGCATCCCAGAAGTACCCTGGCATGGCCTCCCCTTCCCAGTTATTGAAGATGAGATTTGTGATGGAAGATTTTCACCCTGATTTCAGTGGGAATACTATCTGCTCCCCAGCAACTCTCGACTTTTTGCTTGTCAGGAGTGACAGCAAGACTGGCCTGAACGGGCTGCTGCACATGTAATCTGGGGGGGCTGACATCAAGGACAGAGTCACAGTTGAGAAGGTCTTCCAGCGGGCATTGACTGACTCTCCATCCCTGATTAGACACCATATGTAAAACTGCCTTAGACATTGTGAATTGGGCAATGTGAAAATGGGGGGGGGGGTTGTTCATTTTCAGTTAATCATTTAATTTTGAGAGCCAGATTGTAAATATTGCTCTAGATGTGTTGGTTGTTATTTACTGCGTGCAGGTGCCAGTCCTCCCAACTGGTTTCTAGATTGATTTCCAATAATTAAGGTTAGACTAGTCATTTTGTTGGTTTTCTCTAACTTTAGAATTGTATTTCCATGCCTTCAGTCTGCTAGAACCGTGCGGAATACCATCAATATAACTCATTATTAACCTTCTCTCTTGTCTACCTTGTTCACAATGATTGTTATTCATTCTCATTGAGATGTTCACCGTTTTGAAGTCATTCAGCATAAGGGGGATGGCAATTGGAAACCAGTTCCTTTTTCCCCAGAAAGGCAATGCACAGTATTGTTTCTGTTCATGAAATGTGGAAGGCTTTGTTTTAGCTTGATTTCTTGTACCCAAGCATCCAGACTTCCACCAGAGGTCACCAGTTAACTCCTGGGGAAATATTGTTTCCTTTCCTAAATATGAGAAACATGGTGAGCAGCCCTAGGGAGACTAGTAATTAGAACAATCTGCAGATCAAAATTAAATCATAATCTAAATTAAAACTTGCCACCTCAGGATGTTTACCATAGTAAGTAATCTATGTGCAGTAGCTATTCAAACTTCTTTTTATCGGAAGTACTTATAGTACATAATTACAGCTACTAAGACATGTTCTAGTAGCTCTGCTTGCTTCAAACAAAATACTCTGTATTCCTTTTAGTGGGCTTTTGGTGATGCATGTTATAAAATAATTTTGAGCTCCTTGCAATATGGTTGTCCTCGATCCTAGCAACATTGTATGAATGGGAAATTGGTCAGATGCCACTTGGAGTACTATGTTCAGTGCTGGTCACCACAATACAGGAAGGATGTGGATACTATGGAAAGAGTGAAGAGGAGATTTACAAGGATGTTGCCTGGATTGGTTGAGTGAACTTGCCCTTTTCTCCTTAGAGCGACGGAGGATGAGAGGTGACCTGATAGAGGTGTATAAGATAATGAGAGGCATTGATTGTGTGGATAGTCAGAAGCTTTTTTCCAGGACTGAAATGGATAACACAAGGGGACATAGTTTTAAGGTGCTTGGAAGTAGGTACAGAGCGGATGACTGTTTTTTCACACAGAGATTGGAGGGTGTGTGGAATGCACTGCCAGCAACAATGGTAGAGTCGGATACAATAGGGTCTTTTAAGAGACTCTTCGATAGGTACATGGAGCTTAGAAAAACAGAGGGCTATGCTGTAGGGAAATCCTAGGCAGTTTCTGGAGTAGGTTACATGGTCGGCACAACATTGTGGGCCGAAGGGCCTGTAATGTGCTGTAGATTTCTATGTTCTATGTTCTATGGAATGCTTGGTGCTTACAATTGTATTTTCATGAGAACATTCCCTTTTTTTTAGGGATTTCAGTATTCAATGTATACAGAGTCCATGCTCCTAGTGTTTCAACAAATTAAATACTGATGACAACTATACAGTAAATCCTTTGGATAGGAGGACAGTTCTCTTCAAGAGCAGCAAATTCTGCTTTATACATTTCTTTCTTTGAGTTTTTTCATTTTAATCATGCATTTGCCTGGCAATGCCACATTATATATTACAGCAACACACACAAAATGCTGGAGGAACTCAGCAGGCCAGGCGGCATCGATGGAGAAAAGTACAGTCGACGTTTCGGGCCTTTGTAGCTCTTGTTTTGTCTGCACACTTTCTTACTGATGTCACAATGTTACCTATAGCTCCATTATCTACCTAGAACTTTGCTTTTCTTCCTTCTTATATTTCCCATTGTGTTTCCAAGATCTCTGGGTTGAGTATCTGGCCTGCTCTATTCTACTCAGTGTTCTATTTCTTTAGTGAGTTTGGTGTAGTTGTGGTCTCCCTCAGAGATCTTATATAAACTTTTATCAGCTTGTTTGATCCTGTTAACTAGCCTTGCCCCTTTATTGTTACTCCTCTTGCAACAAATCTTCACTCTACCTTTTGTAGTTGTGACATTTCTTCCTAATAGCTAGCAATTTGTCTTCTGCCATTTCTTTCTTTCACAATTGATACTGTTTGCCATAACACTGGCATATCTCAAACCCGTACTGCTCTTTCTCTCTGTGATTGCATGGAAAGAGCTAGGCTTTGTGCCATCCAGCTCATCAATTCTGCCTTTGGACGGGTCTGCAGCATTGAACACACTTTGCCAGGAGTAAGTTTGTTTCTCTCAACAGATGCTTCTCACTCAAGCGTCTGATTGCCTTGTTCTTTCCAAACAGAATTATAAGTGGAACTCTGGGCATCTGAAATCAAATTTCCAACCAGCAATGTCGGTCTACCCATTCACCCGACATTTTTAAAATGCTTGAACCTGCCCACCATCTTATAGCATTGGAGGGTTGAAATGATTTTTCAAAGTCCTTTAAAACAACTGAGAGCAATTTAGTAGTAGGCATGAATACTTATTAGAGAGCTCAGTCTCAGTGACCAACCTGTTACAACAGCATCTTCATTTTCCTTTCACTTTATTAGTCATTTTCAGCTTAATGTATGGGAGAGAATTTGCTTCCATAGATTGGCAGTTTGCTAGCCTCGAGCAGAATTGCTCTAGTCTGTCAGTGGTGTACCATCAAATGGAAGCAAGCCAAGTCTGGCAATTCCAATTAAACAGCCACTCATGGATCAGGTAATATTTCAACCAGGCTATTTCTATCTAGTACCAAGTTACACGGCGATTGATATTCTGGCCAGAGGGTGAGTGCAACCATACATTGTCTTTCCTGAAAAGCAGGTCAGTGAGCCATGTAAAACCACTTAAAAGATGTTATAATATTGTGGCATTCTGAGGGTGTCAACAGCTTCCCCAGCATTCCTGGTGGCCAGCTTGTGTGTTTGTGGATCACCCTGACTGTAACTGGGGTGTGTGATAATCACCTCTCCGGTCTGTATGTGACTGGGCTGGTTCTCACTGAGCGATGACGCTCTGTCTGTTATTGTGCTTGTCGCAATAAAACCAGCAATTGAGATAAACGAGCTCTTCTCTTCTGTCATCATGGTCCGAAAGCTCACCACATTGGTGTCAGGAGTGGGATTAGAAATTGACAGCAAGGTTGAAGAGCTACAATGTTGGATGAAGCGCCTCAAATCCAGGGAATAAGTCAAGCAGTTTGCTTCCCCCACACCCCGAGGCTAGGCTCCCGAAGACGGGGTGCCGACCCGGAGGGAGAACATGGGAACCGAGCTTTGTGCCTTCCCAAGGCGACAAGCGTACCCAGGGTACAGCGCGGAGCGCATCACCTGCTACCCTCGCGGCCTGCACCAGGGAACCCAAGACGCCATAGCCATGGGAGGACGGACAAAGCAGCAGGCACCACCCATGCCGCCAGAGAAAGAGGAGGGCCAACGAGCCCCAGCAATTAACATCGCAAGGTCCTCCCTGAAGCTCCCAGAGCACGCAATCGTACCAGCTGCCTGGTGCCTTACCAGGCGTAAGTTAAACTTGCCGCATGGCACAACGGATGGAGCCCTACGGAGACGGTGGTGAATCTTTCCCTGGCACTGGAGGCTGATGCCCTGTGGGCCCTCCTTGACATAATGCATTTTCGGAAGATCTCTGCCATTATGCTCAGTATGGCTACCCGCCCTCCCCCAACACCCCTGTTCCCTCCTGCGACCCCGGAAGAGCTTGCCCTCCATGCCTACGTAAAGGCACTGACGCCAGGGCACCCTCACCTGACATCACCATCATTACCGTCATTGCTGGCTAAGGTGCTGGCTGACGCAGAGAGGGCAGAAGCAATTTTAACCCGCCAAGGCGTTCCAGCATCTCCACCCCACGCCACGGGGCTGGGCTTGTGTCACTGAGTCAGAGGCATTCTGAGGGCGTCGACAGCTTCCCCAGCATTCCTGGTGGCCAATGAGACAGGTCTGACCAGCTCCGTGACGGGCCCCTACTACCAGTGTGGCAAGGCAGGCCATGTGGCCTAGGACTGCCCCACACCAGCACCACACCACAACCCAGCGCAGCCATCGGGAAACGCCAAGAGGGTGGCACTGGCTGAAATCTCTAGCAGAGTCCCTTCATTGTCACCTCTCCAGGTGGGGCATTTGGATGGAGAGCAAGGCTTATACGTGGACTGCATGGAGGACAGCACAGATGCTGTGTGTTGGTGGGGTCAACAATCACCGTCATCCATCTGGGTGTCCTCCCCAACACGGACCAGCCACCCGCCACCTGGGTGGACAACAACGGCAATCCAGCTGGCTACTGTCACCGGCGACTGTGCGGCAATGAGAGGGAAGATGAGGCGGCACATCACAGTGGGGAGAAGCACAGTGGAGCACGAGCTGTGGCTGGCTGACATCCAGGAGTCCTGCATCATTGGCCTGTTGGGGGCCCGTGTGGATGTGCTGGTGTCAACATTCTACCTCGGCGCTGAAGCCGTCTCTCTCTGGCGGGGCGGCTCCAGGAAGTGGACCAGGCGGGCACAGCAACGACTATCACCGGTCCTACAGCGGCCCACCGCAGTGCAGCACACTGCGCAGTGGCCCAGTGCAACACTGTGGGACCAGGGGCAAGCGGTGGGGGGTGGTACTTCAGGTGGCAGCCAGTGGTGAGGTAAACCTCCCCACCATTGACCACCAGCGGCTGCGCAGCAAGCAGGAGACTGATCCCCTGCTGGCTCGAATGAGGGGATGGCTGAGTGTGGGATGGCGGCCAAAGTGCGCAGAGGTCTCCGCCCTGGATCCAGTGGGGTGCACTGGAGGTGCGCAACGGGTGGTTGTTCCAGCACTGTCTCCTGACAGTGACAGGCATCTCCTGGAGCTGGTCGGCCCCAGGGGCTCTACGCTGCGTAGCTGCGGTCAGTGAAAGGGCTGGTGGGGGCCAGCCATTTCGGGGTTGCAAAGACGTTGGGCTAGCTGTGCAAACGCTTCTATCGGCCTGGGTACAGGCAGGATGTGGAGCTATTCATGCACTGCTTGTGACGCTTGCACGGAGGGGGCCAGGGCACCAATGCAGCAGTATGGGTCTACTGCCCTACCTGCAGAAGGGACTGTCTGCAAGGGGCCAGAAGAAGTGCTCAGTCGCATCTCTGAGGTGGTCTCGTGGATGCGGTTGCCCGAGCGGCAGAAGGCAGTCAGGCTGCACTGAGACCCGCAGGCACCGTATTGGCCCTTGGCCACCCCCGACCCAGCAAGGCTGAAGGGAGGAATTGACACTCCAGATGTCCTGCCACTTGCCTCACCAAACAGTGCCTCCCCTGGGGTGGGGCACAGACATCCCCCAGCGCCCCAAGGCAGTGGTGTCAACCACCACTGGGACTTTGGGACTTTGTTGTGGACACTGCAGTTGCCGGGGATGGCTGAGCCATCCGGTGGGGGAAGCGTAGCGCTCCTGGGGTGTGGTCAACAGCTGACCCCAGCATTCCTGGTGACCAGCGCTACTTATTGTTCTTGTTTTCAAATGTGTCTAGGGAATTATGGTGAAATGTACAAGTTCATTTATTTTTACATTTTAGCTTGGGTTATACAGCTGTTCGCTTGTGTGTTTGTGGGTCACCCTCACTGAAACTGGCGTGTGTAATAATCACTTCTCTATCTGTACATGACTAAGTGAGTTCTCATCTAGTGATGGTGTTCTGAGTGCTATTGTGCTTGTCACAATAAAACCAGCAGTTGAGATAAATTAGATCCTCTCGTCTGTCATCATGGACTGAATGCTTGCCACGATATTCTCAAACTGCTTCTTGCTACCATGTCTTGAATAGCTATTCATTCTTCAAATAAAGAATGTCTTTTCATGTGCTATGGTTCTTAGTGAGTTATGTTGTAGAGTTTGTTTTTCGGCTACACCATCTAACTTGGAAGTTCTTGCTGCTTAGAGTGGTTTTACATTGGGATGGAACTAAATGGCACAATATCTCTTCCGGATGAGAATTCAGTTGAGTCTACAGTAATGTGTTTTGAATCAGTTTTAGGAAAGCTAAATTGAAACTTGTGCAATTTCACAGTGCCAATATATTGAGTAGGTGACACGATAAAGAAAATGATCTTTGTGTTTGCAGACTAAGTGAGAGAGAGTTAGGTTATGAGAAAATAAGGGAAGTAAAGAGCATTAATTCAGCTTCACTGCAGGCACTTTTCCTTGTGGGTGACACAAAGGAGACAAATTTCCTTGGAGCTAACATAAAAATAAACCTATTCATTTGACAGTGTATTATACTAGAAATGGAGGGGCAGTTTTAATGTGATGTACATTGGACTGCAAAGCAATTGAAATGCACTCTTACTGTCACCAGAGGGAGGTTGTCCAGCGCAGCTTGTTAGTTGGGGATTTGTTTTTGCATTACAGAGAGAAAATTCCAGAGTGATCCGCCTTTGTTAGCGAGAGGAATTCAATTCCCTGCCTGTGAATCAAGGATGGCCATGAAGGATTCAAACACCACAATTATCCAGAAATTGAAGAACAGAAAGCAACATTGACTGTGATGCTGCAAAAGATGCTGATTCTAATCTTTTAGTTGTGCACTGAGGAGAGTAACAATCTCCAACACCAGAGAAGCATTGTGATAATCCTCAATTGACAGAAAAAGCGATGCTCACCTGCTTTGCATTAGATTGATGGCTGCTGAATTTTGTCTGCTGTACGGTGGCACAGGGGTCTGCTGTGGATGGTAACATTTTTATTCATTTTAATTTCTCTGGAAACTGTGTGGCAGAATGTTTAACCTGTGCCCATTGTATGAGAGGTAAATGTAACATTGACATGACCATACATGATTCAAACTTAAATTATGAGTTAGATTAATGGAACTATCAGGAGGATGAAAGTAAATTATAAAGAGTATTTAGGTTTCCTATATTATTATTAAATGCTTTTATGAGATAAAATAGATGAGCTAGTTTTGGCACCACCCACACTGCATAACACGTAATGATGAGATTGGAAAATACATTTTATTAAACACTTAGGTATTTTAAACTCATCGACGAATTGAGATCACAACTTTCTTTCATACTGAGACAAAATTGTCAAAAGCTTTAGATTAGCTCAAACCACAAAATTATCTTCAGGTCCAATAATTGTCATGAAAGCCTTCACAGAGCACGATAACAAATCCTACATGGACTTTGCCAGCTCAGCCACCTAGAAGGCAAGCCCAGAAATTCTACTGCATTTTGCACAAGGGAATTTTTTGAAGACTCGACCATTAAAGCTTTGATAGTTTATTGACGTGACGTTCATTTTAAAAGCACTGTGCAGATGAGCCAGTGTACAACAGGTGGTTGGCAAATGGTTCAGAGCCAGGTTGAGGACACTCAATGCTCTCAGAGGAACATGAGTGCTTCACTCGGCCAGCACCCAAGATAGATTTTTGTTCTCTAGCCATGTCTGGTACAGAAGTAGGTGTTTAGATCAGAGAGCAGTCTGATTCCTGAATTGATTCTGGATGAACTGAAAAACGGATGCTCTTTCCCTGTGAGGTACATTTTTTCCTGCCAATAGTGTGGAGGCCCAATTATTTTCCAGACAGGTTTGCAGAGCAAAGGGGTAACAATTCTCGATTTGGAAACAAGTGAAGTGTGTTTGTGTTAGGAATGGATGGGGTAGTTTCACTTTGATGTATAGTTAGAATATTAAGTTAAAAGGAATGATAAAATATCCTTGGGAATGAAGTCCAACCCAAAGTTCCCAGCATGAGAAGTGTCAGCAGGTAAGGCTGGCCAACAGGGCTCTGGTGGAGCTGCTAAGGCCAATCCCCTGTACAGTGGATACAATAGATGACAGAAACATTGATGAAGTCCAACCATAACTTCGACTTTGTGAGAAGAGGCTCATCACTGAGTGAGCGGATTACGCAGCACAGGGAAAGTCATCAGAATCCTGCGCAGCTGCCATCTCTTTTCTCATCAAAGTCCATATCTACCTTGGGTATCGGGGCAATGCTGCTACCTCAGAGCAGATGAGGCAGATCTCAATTGTTTGTTGCACCGAGACTTGGGTATCAGTGAACACACCGGATGCAGCAATCCGACCAGAAGGTTATACAATTTTCAGAATGGATCGAACCACGAACTCTGGTAAGGAAAAAGGTGGCAGTGTGTTCTTTTCAGTCAATTGGTGTTCAGACGTGAGGGTTTTGTCAATTTCTTGTTCCCCTGACTGAGAACATCTACCGATCAAATGTAGACCATTACATTTTCCTCAGGAGTTGTTATCTGTATCCCGACCTCAGTTTATATACCACCAGTGGCCAATTATAAACAAGCACTCGCAAATCTCCACAACGTTGTCTGCAGGCAAGAAATAGCCCATCTTGATATACTTCAAATTATAGTTGGTGACTTTAACCAGGCCTGTTTGAAGAAAACCCTGCCCAATTATCACCAACACATAACCTGTTGCACCAGGTCCTAACAGACGAGGCTACTGCTACACTATGATAAGGATTGCCTATTGTTCCTTTCCAAGACCACATTTTGGCAAGTACTCCTACTACCTACATACAGACAAAGCCTAAAAAGCAAGGCTCCAGAGATCAAGACAACGAAGAGATGGTCACAGGAGACACAGAAAAGGTTACAGGATTGCCTTGAGTGAGTGGACTGGGTCCTGTTCCAGCACTCATCTGAGGATCTGAATGACTACACCAGAATTGTAACAGACTTTGTTAAAGCAGCTGTAGATGAGTGTGTCCCCACAAAATCATTCAGGGTTTACCCCAATCAGAAGCCCTGATGAAACATGAAACCTGGAATTTGCTGAGACCCAGATGAGAGGCTTTCAAATCTGGAGGTCAAGAATGCTACGAGGTGCAGTAATGATCTCTGGAAAGCCATCTCATGAACAAAGTGGAGATTCTGGACTAGACTGGAATCAACAAGGGATGCCCAACAGCTGTGGCAGGGTTTGAATGAAATCACCTCCTACAAAGTTAAATCTAGAGACATGGAGGACAGCAGGCTTTTGCTTGCAGATGAGCTCAATGCTATCTATGCTGGTTTTGACCACCAGAACAGGGAGAAACCATCATGCACCCCCATGTCTCAGTATCTGAAGATGATGTGCAGGTCATCTTCAATAGAGTGAATCTAAGGAAAGCATCCAGTCTGGTTGGAGTACCTGGCCAAATACAGAAGACCTGTGGTGACCAACTGGCTATGTGTTCACGGATATCTTAAACCTCTCACTTTGGAAGACCCACCTTCTTCAAGCAGGCTTCAATCATACCAGTGCCCAAGAAGAATGTGGTAACCTACTTCTATGACATCGCCCAGTGGCATTTACACCCACAGTGATGAAGTGTTTTGAGAGGCTGGTGTTGAAACATATCAGCTCCTGTCTGAGTGGTTACTTGGATCCGCTCCAATTTGTCTACCAAAGCCAAAGTTCCACAGCAATGACATCTCGTTGGCTCTTCACACAATCCTGGAACATCTGGACAGGAAAGATGAATTCATTAGGATGCTCTTTATTGATTACAGCTCAGCATTTAATACCATCAACCCCTCAAAACTAATCAGTAAGCTCCTAGACCTGAGCCTCAATGCACCTTTGTGCAATTGGATCTCAGATTTCCTCACTTGCAGACCCCAGCCAGTCTGGATTGGCAAAGACGTCTCATCCACAATCTCAATCAGCACAGGAGCACAACAACCATGTGTGCTTAGCTCTCTGCTCTACTCACTTTACACCTAAGTCTGTGTGGCTAAGTACAGACAGACCAACACCATGTACAAGTTTGCTGATGATACCACTGTTGTGGGTTGTATCAAAGATGGTGATGAATCAGCATATGGGAAGGAAATTGAAAACTTGGCTAAGTGGTGTAATAACAATTACCTTTCACTCAATGTCAGCAAGGCCTAGGAAAGTATTGCAGACTTCAGGCGAGGGAATCCAGAGGTCCATGAACCAGTACTCAGAGGAGGATCAGAGGTGGAGAAGGTTAGTAACTTTAAGTTCCTGGGTGTCACTATCTCAGATGGCCTGACCTGGGCACATCATATAAATGAAATTGCAAAGAAAATATGACAACGCCTCTACTTCCTTAGGAGTCTGTGGTGATTTGGCATGTCATCAAAGACCTTGACAAACTTCTATAGAAGTGTGGTGGGAGACGTATTGAATTGGCTGCATTATGGCCTGGTATGGGAACACCAATGTTTCTGAATGGAAAATCCTACAAAAAGTAGTGGATTTGTCCCAGTACCTCACAGTTAGAGTCCTCCCAACCACTGAGCACATCTACATGGAATGTTACCATAGCAAATTGCCTCAGGACTCGCATCACCAAATTCAAGAACAGTTAATACTGCTCAACCATCAGACTCTTGAACAAAGGAGGATAATTTCATTCATTCTACTTATGGTGTTACCCCAACCAATGGTCTCACTTTAAGGACTCTTTATCTTGTTATTTATTAATATTTGCATATGCACAGTTTGTTGTTCATTGATCCTGTTTACAGTTAATCAGGGTTGTATATGGTGACATATATGTACTCTGATAATAAATTTTACTTTGAACTTTGAACTTTCCAATGTGAGAACCATGTACCAGGCAGGAAGATACACCATCATAGCAAGTGAGATGAAAAGTTACAAACAGTTAACTCTTGGGCTGAGTAAGACAAGATGGACGTCATCTGGAGAGACCCGACTGACAGTGAGGGTACGTGTCATCTACTTGACCATCAAAGCAATGATGCACCACAAACAGAGGGTGTAACCTTCATGATGACACCAGAAGCACGTAGAGCCATGGCTGCATGGGAAGCCACCAGTTCCAGAATTATCACTGCTGGCTTTAAAACCAAGCAGCAGAAGATAACAGCTCAAGTTATCCAATGTTACCCACCAACAAACGATGACAATGAAGGAGACAAAGATGAGTTCTACAACACACTCAGTGGAGTCATCGGCAGAGGGAAGGAAAAAGACCTGACCATTGGCATGGGAGATTTAATGCCAAAATAGACAGGGATAATGCAGGATATGAACAGGTAATGGGAAACATGGTCTTGGAGAAACAAATGAAAATGGAGAATGATCTGCTGAAACCTGTGCTATCTTCCACCTAGTTATTGGAGGAAGTTTTTTCCCACACAAGCAAATACACAAGGTAACACGGGTGTCACCAAACAAGGTCACAGAGAACCAGATCAACCACGCATGTATCTCAAAGAAGTTTTGAAGATCTCTCCATAATGTCAGAGTGAAACGTGGTGTAGATCCAGGGTCAGACCACCATCTTCTGATCACCAAAGAACAGATGAAGCTAAAAAGAAACTACGCACTACCCAATCAGAGACTGAATACAATGTGAACTACCTGAAAGACAAAGAAACAGCTCAGAGGTTTGCCTTCACACTTTCCAACAGATTCCAAGCGCTTGATGACCTTGATATCAAAGACGAATGGATTGCCGTCAAAGAGGCAATAAAAGAAGCTTGTGAGGAAGTGCTGGGTAAAAGGATATTTGAGCATAAGTAGTGGATTACACCAGGAATGATGGAAACAATCAACAAGAGGAGAACACTAAAAACAGAGGCACAGAGGGAATATGACAGAGTGCACAAGGAAGAGAGGAGAAACATCAAGAGGGACAGGAGGGAGTGTCCCAAGCAGAAGAAGCCTCAGCAAATGGGAATATGAAAGAACTACACAATACTACCAAGAAACTAGCTTGCAAATTCAACCAGATCAACATCCAAGTGAAGGATAAAGATGGAAATGTCCTGACTAAAGAAGACAAGCATTACTTCAAAGAGATTCTGAGGAGACCACCTCCTCCAAAGTCTCCTTTAATTCCAGAAGCACAATCAGACTTTGATGTCAACTATGCCAAGTTATCAAAGAAGGAAATCAAGCAGGCAATCAAGAGGCTAAAGTCGGGAAAAGCACTTGGCCAGACAGGATTCTACCAGAGGCATTGAAGGCAGACTCTACACTTTTGGAAGATATCCAATGCACTTTGCTCCACAAGATCTGGGACAAAGAAGAGATGCCACAAGAGTAAAAGGAAAGTCATAAAATCAGGCTTCCAAAGAAAGGTAACCTATGAGACTGTAAAAACTACAGAGGTATATCCTTAATGTTTGTAGTTGGAAAGGTGCTAAACAGAATTATTCTGCAGCACTTTCAACAAATTGTTAGCACAACAGGCTTTAAGAACGATTTCTCCAGCACAGACCTGATAGTTACCTTAAGAATAACCATGGGATAGTCAATCGAATGGAATACTTCGTCCTACGTCAACTTCATTGTCAACTAGAAAGTCTTCGATAGCTTAGACAGAAACAGCTTATGGAAACGTATGAAACGTTATGGAATAGTGCAGAAATGTATCAATATCATCAGGGACTCCTACAACAACATGTCCCACAAAGTCACACATGTGGGAAAACTGTCAGAAAGCTTCAACATCAACACTGGCGTGAAGCTGGGTTGTTTGATGGCTCCTTTCCTGCTCCTGTTGGCAATAGATTGGATTATAAAATGGACAGGTGAAAAATGAAATTGAATCCAGTGGCCTATGTGGCAGCAAATTAATGACCTAAGGTTTGCAGATGACATCACCCTACTGTCTAGTTTAACCAACAACTGCTAACTCTACAATGCTGGGTCTAAGACCAAATGTAGATAAAATGAAAGTGATGAAGGTAAACTGCACCAGCAATAAACCCATAGTGATGAGAGATACCACCCTGGAAGAAGTGACTTCCTTTGTCTATCTTGGAAGCATTGTGAGTATATGCAGATAAGGATGTAAAATCCAGGATCAACAAGGGCAGACTAATATTCAACATCTTGAAAAAAGTCTGGGCATCCAGAGCCATATCAAGGAAAACCAAAATCAGAATCTTCAAATTTTAAACAGTGCTCCTGTACGGCTCTGAAACCTAGAAAACAACAAAGCAGACACGACAAAAACTGTAGGCTTTCGTCAATCAGTGCCTGAGAAGGATCCTAAACATCAGATGGACTGACAAAGTAACCAACCAGACACTGTGAAAAGCACCAACAAGGAATCCACAGAGATATAAATATGCAAACTGAAATGGAGGTGGATTGTCAATGCCTAGAAGTAGTCAACCAACTTCACTAGGCAGGAATTCAAATGGAATCACCAAGGAAAGGGGAAAAAGGGATGACAAAAGAACACATGCAGGAGAGACATTAAGACTGAAATTAGACAATGGGGATACTCTGGTCCACCCTCAGAAACTGGCTCAGACAGAGGATAATGGAAACTGGAGGCTATCGAAGGCCTGTGCTCCACTGGAAGCTATGGACCCAAAAAAAAAAGAAGTTCAGCTTTGATGGATGATGGCAAAGACATACCCATCCTCAGGGAACAAGTTAGCACTTCTCCCCTTTACAAAAGGAGGAGACAAACACCTTACATTCCATTAGGGTAGCCTCCAACCTGATGACATGAACCTCGATTTCTCCAGTTTCCAATAACATTCCCCCCCCCCTTCATTCTTCTTCAATTCCCCACTCTGGCCCCCTTCTTATTTCTTCTCACCAGTCGATCATGTCCCTCTGATGCCAATCCCCCTTCTCTTTCTCTCATGATCTTTTCCAGCCCTTTACCTCTTCTACTTATCTCCCAGCTTCTCACTTCATCCCCCATCCCCCACCTACCTGGTTTCACCTATCACCTTCTAGCTTAAACTCCAGCCCTCCCTCGCCTTCTTATTCTGGTTTCTTCTTGCTTCCTTTCCAGTCCTGATGAAGGGTCTCAGCCCAAAATGTTGTGTTTATTTATTTACATAGATGCTGCCTGACCTGCTGAGTTTCTTCAGCATTTTATGTGTTTTATCTGGATTTCCAGCAGCTGCAGAATCTCTTGTGTTTAGGAGGAATGAGAGAACTTGAGACAATGGAGGAATTAGAGGAACAGAGATGGAGAAGATCAGTAGCTCTAAATTCCTCAACGTCAATATAATCAGACGACCTTTCCTGCGACCAGCACAGTGTCATCACAAAGAAGGCATAACAGCACCTCTACTTTCTTGGAAGTTTATGTAGATTTGGCACATCGCCAAAAACTTTGACCAACTTCTATAGATGGACAGTGGAGAGTATTCTAGCTGGTTCTATCATGGCCTGGTATGGAAATGCCAATGCCCAGGAAAGGAAATGGCTACAGAAAATGGAGCATACAGTCCAGTCCATCACAGCATCGAGTGTGCAGAGTGCTGCTACAAGAAAGTTCAAAGTAAATTTACTATCAAAGTACTTATACGTCATCATATACTGCCCTGAGATTCATTTTTTGTGGGCATACTCAATAAATCCAGAATAGAATAATAACTATAATAGAATCAATGAAAGACCACACCAACTTGGGCATTCAGCCACTGTGCAAAACTGTGCAAATCCAAAAGGAAAGAAGTAATAATAATAAATAAGAAATAAATATTGAGAACATGTGATGAAGAATCCTTGAAAGTGAGTCCACAGGTTATGGGGACATTTCACTGATGAAGTGAAGTTTGGTGAAGTTATCTCCTTTGGCTCAAGAACCTGATGATGGAGGGGTAATACCTGTTCCTGAACCTGGTGGTGTGGGTACTGAGACTCCTGTGCCTTCTTCCTGATGGCAGGAGCGAGAAGAGAGCATGTCCTGGGTGGTGGGGGTCCCTGATGATGGATGTTGCTTTCTTGTGACAATGTTTTGTGCAGATGCGCTCAGTGGTGGGGAGGGCTTTACGCATGACGGACTGATCCGCATCCACTACTTTTTATAGGATTTTCCATTCAAGGGCGTAAGTGCTTCCATACCAGGCTGTGATGCAGCCAGTCAATATACTCTCCACTACACATCTATAGAAGTTTGTCAGAGTGTTAGATGTCATGCCAAATCTTTGCAAACTCCTAAGGAAGTAAAGGCACTGCCATGTTTTCTTTGTAATTGGACGTGTGCTGGGCCCAGGACAGGTCCTCCGGATTTAAAGCTCTGACCCGCTCCAACTCCAATCCTGCGAGTACATCTGGAATGCTGATATGATTTGGGAGGTCGTATTTACTTGCCCCTATTATATCTTGTTTCTTAATCTGTCATCTCAGGAAGCAGTTTCCTGGATATTACATAATGAATTTCTGGATTTTTCTGCTTTCTCTCATTCTCAGTCACAAATCTCTCAAAAGCACATGACCATTTATAATAGTATTCCATCCATCATTAGTAGCGCAAGTTTTTTTTATCTTCTGTTGATAGTCAGTATGTTACTTTAGAGAGTCATGTTAAATGGCCAATTGAATTGGTATTTTTAACATCAGAGTGACAAGGGGAAAATTCACACAACAGTTGAAACAAAGCATTGATAACAAAGAGATTCTAATTTTTTTGTTATTTACATACAGTATTCATGTAATTTATTTTGCCATTGAACAGTAAAGGAAAGCAATCACTCCAACATTTTGTGTGACATACCAGGTTTGTTGTGACCATGCCATTACATGAATTCACGCAGTGATTGCTGGTGGTTGGTTTTTATTCTGGTGCACTTGCAAGAGTGACTTTTTGCCTTATTTCTTTCTCATTAAACGAGAAATTTGATGAAATAATGGTATTTTCTGGTATTTATTTACTGCAGTTTTGCTAATATATCTAGTTTTCATAAGTAAAACTTTATAAAAATTTTGCATCTTTATTTTTACTCACAATGAAGCCTAGACAATTAAGATTTATCTAGCAAATCCTAGTCACTACTACACTTCCCCACAAATTCAATATCCAATTCTCTGAGGCTGCCGACAGTCATAGTCCAGAAGGCATCAAGTGCTCAGCTCCAGATGGAAAGGCAGATTGAAACCGTATGAGTGGGAGGAGTAAATGATGCATCTGTCATAGAATAGGTCCCTCACATAGTCTTAAAGCATGACTACTGTAGCTTGTTGATGAATTCAAAGGCACGACTTTACAAAGCAGGTCCATGCCAGATTTTTTTTTGTGTTTGTATGATGGTAATATGAAGAATTTCATTTATGTGGTGCCTGAGAATGTTCCTGTTTGCTGTAGCTCAACTACAGTAAATCATGAATTATAAACTCTTGATAAAGATATGAAACCAGATCAAGATTACAATGTTCACAGGTTTTGAAGATGATATTGACAATTGTTTGGGCTCCATATGCATTAGTAAGTTGTTTTATTGTTGTCATATGTACTAAGGTAGGCTAGAAAAACCTGTCTTCCATATCATCCATTGCAACAGTGCAATGAAGAACTGCAAGGTAAAACGATAACAGTGCAGATTTAAGTGTTACTGTTACAGAATGCAGTGTGGTTAAACAATAAGGTCTGCCTGTCTGTCTAGGTACCATATCCGATGCGGACATTGGTGACCATGGTTTTCCATGTAGACCTATCCCTCGTTCTTTGGATGACTTCCATTTCCTCGATGTGTAACCACCTGGCTAAGCTTTTGATGTACATAAGCCGAGATCTTCCTCTAGGTTTGCTCCCCTCGATCTTCCCAGAGAGTATGAGTTTTTCTAATTCATCTTTCCGCATGATGTGTCCTAGGAATCTGAGTTGTCTTTCTCTTATTGTTGGTATGAGTGATCGAACTGCTTGGGCTCTTCTGAGAACTTCTTCATTTGATGTGTGTGTGGTCCATGATATTTTTAACATTCTCCTGTAGAACCATAATTCAGCTGCTTCTAGTCTCTTTTCCATTGCTGGAGAAATGGGCCAGCATCCACTTCAGGATAGAATAAACATAACACTGCAGTATTCTGTTTTTCGTGTACGTGCTCATCTTTCTGTTTGTTACTATGGTCTTCATTTTCTGGAAAGCTTCTTTCACCATTGCTATTCTGTATTAATAAGCTACAAAGCCATAATGAGGTAGATCGTGAAGCCAAGAGTCGATTTTATCATACTAAGATATTTTTCAATAGTCTTACGGCAGTGGGATAGAAAATCTCTGTTAGCCTGGTGGTCCATACTTTCAGGATTTTATTTCTGCCTAATGGAGGAGGAGAGAAGAGAGATTGTCCGACATCTTTGATTATCCTGGCTGTTTTACTGAGGCAGTGAGAAGTAGGGACAGAGTCCCTGGAGAGCAGTTGGTTTCTTTGGTGTGCCCAGCTGTGTCCATATCTCTCTGTAGTTTCTCACTGTCTAGGCAAAGCAGTTGACACACCAAGCTGTGATACAACCACAAAGTGTACCAATAAAAACTGGTGAGGGAAAAAGGGGACATGTCAGCTTTAGCTTCCTGAGGAATATAGAGGTACTGCTGCACTTTCTTGACTGTGGTGTCCAGGACAGGCTATTGGAGATGTTCACTCCTAGAAAGCTGAAGCTCCTAACACTATTGATGTAAACAGGAGCATCTGCTCTTCTGGCTTTCTGAAGCCAATGACCAGCTCCATTGTTTTGCTGACAATGAGGGAAAGCTTGTTGTTATGGCACCATGTCACTAGGCTTTTTATCTCCTTGCTGAATTCTAACTCAATCATTGTTTATGAATTGGTGCTTTACTGTAGTGTTATCTGCATACTTGTAGATGAAGTTAAAGCCAGAACTGGCCATGCAGATGTGAATGTACAGCGAATGGGGATGCAGTTTCGTGGGGCACCAGTGTAGAGAATAATTATGGCTGAGGTGTTACTGCCTGTTTAGACTGATTGTGATCTGTTGGTCAGGAAGTCAGAATCCAGTCACAAAGGGAGGTGTTGAGTACACTCAAATTGTTGTTTTATACAGGAACCTCAATAAACAATGGCTTAACAAGCTTAGTCTCATCCTCTTCCTTATTGGTTCCAGCTGGTGTGAATTGACCACCTTCCCGATCTTAATATATTCAGATCCCCCACCTCCCTGCCATATGGGAAGCTTCACCATGTCAATGACATCATATTTGAAGTTAGGGGAGATTCTGAAGTCAGCTGCAATCTGGAATCAAGAGTCCCTGCTAACAGGTATTAAACACTAAATGACTGACTGGATAATATTGATGCAATCTGAAATGTTACATTGCTTCCAAAACTATGCCAGATTTTCCATTCCTCTTTGATCAATTGTATGTGAAACTTGGTATAAAAGATTTAACAGCTTTAATAACACCCTAGTCTATAGATTATAAAATTAAATTGGTTTATTACAAGACATAGGAGCAGAATTTGGCCATTTGGCACATCAAGTCTGCTCTGTCATTCCATCATGGCTGATTTATTTTGCCGTTCACCCCCATTCTCCTGCATCCTTTCTGTAACCGTTGACACTCTTACCAGTCAAGAACCCATCAACCTCCAATTTAAATATACCCAATGTCTTTAAATGTACTCAGTGAATTCCACAGATTCAGCATGCTTCTCCTCATCCTTTCTCTAAAGGGATATCTTTGTATTCTGGGGCTGCGACTTCTGGAATCATCCTCTCCAAGTCCACTATCTAGGCAGTCAAATGTTCCTCATATGTTAACCCTTTTATTCCTAGGATCATTCTCATAAACCACCTCTGCATTCTCTCCAATGTGAGTACATCCTTTCTTAGATACTAGCCATAAAGCTGCTCTAAATACTTCTCTCTGTCTCTGATCCTTCTCTGAGTACTGACTCATGGACCTCTGATTTCTCTGTCCTGAAGTGTACAATCAGTTCCTTGGTCTTATTGACATTGAGTGAGAGAATTGACACCACCACCTTTTCCTTACCAGAATTCAAAGTTCAAACCATTCTGAAAATCATAAAACTACTTATCAGCAGCCAACCTGAAAAGGTCCCCTTTATTCCCACTCTTATCCTCTTTCCAGTCATACAATCTTCTATCCATGCTATTATCTTTCCTGTAATACCATGGGCTCATGTTTACAGCCTCATATGTAGCACTTTGTTGAGGGCCTTCTGAAAATCCAAGTAAGCTATATCAATGGATGGACACAAAATGCTGAAGGGTCTCAGCCTGAAACATCAACTGTACTCTTTCCCATAGATGCTGCCTGGCCTGCTGAGTTCTTCCAGCATTTTGTGTGTGTTGCTTGGATTTCCAGCATCTGCAGATTTTCTCTTGTTTGTATATCAACCAAGTCTCCTTTGTCTTCCCTCCCTGTTATTTCCTCAAATAATTCACAGATTTATCAGGCAAAATTTCCCCTGAAGGATACATACTGACTTCCTTCTATTTTATCATGTGCCTCCAAGTACCCCAAAACCTCATCCTTAACAATGCACTCTAACATCTTACCAAACACTGAAGTCAGGCTAACTGTCCTGTCTTTCCTGTCTTTTGCCTGCTTGTATAGAATGTGCTGCCATAGGGATTTGTGAAACGAAATGCAAGCACTATACTTAAGAGACTTTTAGACAGTCATGTAAACAAGCAAAGCATAAAAGGAGGTGGACCTAACACAGGCGAATAGATCAGTACTGAAGAGCAACACACTCAATATGGGTGATGTTGGCTAAAGGGCCTGAGCCTGTGGGGTACAACTGTGACTATAATGCAGCTTTCTAGCCTTTTTCAATATTTTCTTATTTCCACTGCCTGTAAGGAGTTTGCATGTTCTCCCCCATGACTGCGTGTGTTTCCTCAGGGTGATCTGGTTTCCTCCCACAGTCCAAAGACGTACCGGTTGGTAGGTTAAGTAGTCATTGTAAATTGGCCCATGATTAGGCTAGGATTAATTCGGGGATTAATGGGCGGTGCAGCTCAAAGGTCAGTACTTCGCAATAAATACATTGTAAAGTTTTTATTTGTAACAAACAGATTTAAATAAATTATATAAAAACAGTTATATCAATTTGATGGTTGATAATGAATATTAACTCATCTACTGAAAACATACAGGAAGTGTACCATGCATTCTGCTGAGCAGGATACTGCAGTAGAGAATGAAAGAGAGATTCCTTTGAACAAAATGCTGGACGAACTCAGCAGGTCAGGCAGCATCTATGAAAATGAATGCATTTTGGGCCGAGACTTTTCATCTGGACGGGAAAGGAAGGGGGAAGATGCCAGAATAAGAAGGTGGGAGGAGAAGGAGGAGGAGAAGCTGGAAGGTGATAGGTGAAGTCAGGTGGGTGGGGAGGGGGGAAATGAAGTAAAAAGCTGGGAGATAAGTAGAAAAGGTGAAGGATTGGGGAAGGAATCTAATAGGAGAGGAGAATGGATTATGGGAGGAAGGGAAGGAGGGTTGTCATCACTCGGAGGTGATAGGCAGGTGAGGAGAAAAGGTAAGATGTGTGAGTGGGAAATGAAGAAAGAGAGAAGAGGGAAGGAAAAAATTTACTGGAATCTGGAGAAATCGGTGTTCATATCTAGACGGAATATGAGGTGTTGCTCCTCCAACCAATGGAAGAGTTACTGGAACCAGATTTATGAGTAACTGTATTTTTTTATATAATGTGTCCTATGCTTTTAGAGGAGTGCAGCAGGTGATGTAACTGAAAAGACTTATGAAAAGGCCTTGAAGTAGAAGGAAATGTTTGTGCAGCAATTATCAGTGAATTTGCATGCATACCCTCTGGCTTTATGCATTGCATCCAGCGCTCCTAATGTGGTGACGTTTACGTCAATGAGACTGGATACAAACTGACCAACTGCTGTGCTACACTCCATCTGACTGAGTGGAAGCAATGAACTTGTATGTTTTAGAATTGAAATAAAGTTCCAAAAGGCAAGTGAAAACATAGAAGTAGCTTTCTTGATTATTGAAGCTTTCATATTTGAGGAAGAAGAATTTTTTTTAAATCTGTTGCTGTATAATGCAGGAATGTTCTTGAAGTATGCGTAGTATGTGAATGTTAGTGTACAATAATTAAAAATTGAGACAGAACCAGACTGGCTGTTAGTCATTAAATCTCTTCCCCCCTAGATTTGGTCGTCCATACACTGATAAAGAATTATGCCTCTCAATTTTAAGCATTCTACAAAGACACCCCTCTTTCTCCTCAATTCCAAGAACAGACACCTAGCCTGGCCAACTACCTTTCAATTCAGGTCCTCCATTCTGGTATTGACCCTCAAATCTACTTTGCCCTCGTTTCAGTTTAACTACAACTTTCCTACAACAGGGTGAACAAAACTGTACACAATACTGCAAGTGTAGTCTTACCAATAACTTAGAACTACAACATAATATCCAGACTCCTAAATTCAGTGCACTAACAGAAGGCCAGTGTGGTAAGTGTCTTTTTCACCACCTATGATGCCAATTTCAACAAACTATGTTCTTGTCCTATTTGGTCCCTCTGTTCCATTACATTCCCTAGTGCACTACCATTCATAGTACACATCCTGTGCTGGTTTGCCTTTTCAAAAAGCACCACCTCACGCTTATCTACTGAAATCCATTTGGTATTCACCAGCCTACTTCCCTAACTGATCTACATTCTTCTATAATCTACGGTAACATCCTTCTCTATCAACTCTTAATATTGTGTCATCCACAAACTCGATCAAGTTCTATGGGTTCACATTAAAATCGTTTACATAAACAATGAGTAGCAAGGTGACAAAACTGACACCCATGGTACATCACTAGCCACTGGCCTCCTTTCAGAGAAATAACCTTCAACCACTGCCCTCTGCTCCTTAACTCAATCTACTTTTTTAATTCATCAAACTAACTCTTCCTGGCTTCTGTGGGACAAAACTTCCAGACTAGTCTATCATGTCATAGTCATAGTCATACTTTATTGATTCCGGGGGAAATTAGTTTCTGTTACAGTTGCACCATAAATAATAAATAGTAATAAAAAGGACACTGAATGCCTTCTTAAAGTCCAAACTGATTACATCCACTGCCCTACCCTCATCTACATCTTTGATACTTCAAACAGCTCTAGAATGTTAATCAAGCATGACTTTCTACGTACAAAGTGTTGCTGTCTCCTTCTAATCAGACAGTCTATCCAAATGCTGGTAAGATTCTGTCTTCAGAAAGCCCTCCAAAAACTTCTCTGCTACTAATGTCTGCCTGACCAAACTGTAGTTTCAGGTTTGTCCTTGCTATTCTTAAACAACGGAACGACATTAGCCACCTTCCAGTCTTCAGGAACTTCACCAGTGTCAAATGATGAATCAATTATCTCTGAGGACCCCTGCAATTTTCTCTCTAGCCTCCCATAAACTCTAAGGATGCACTTGGTCAAGGCCTGATGACCATGAGAGCCAATGTGCTCACTGCCTGTCTGCCAATTCAGTTATCTGCCTAAGATAATTTCATCTCCTAAGGACGATCCAGTATTGCACCCTCCTGAACAGGGCCTTCTATATGTTGATTGAAGAAGCTTTCCTGGACATATTATTCAAATTACACCCCATCTGAGTCCTTAACACTATGGGTGGCCCAGTCAATATCAGTGAGATTAAGATCTCCCACTAATACAATCATATTATTCTTACAACTGACCAACCTCTCTACACATCTGCTCCTCATGTTCCCACTGCCTATTTGGGGAAGCATCTCTAATATAACTACAGTAGAGTGACCCTCTCCTTGTTTTTAAGTTCTACCTATCTGGCCTCAATAGACAATCTCCTACTCTAAGTACTGCTACTACATCCCACCTTAACAAAAGGGAAACATCTGCTCTTCGCTAATCTATAACTCTGTCATTCCTGTAGTATCTGTATCCTGGAATATTAAGCTGCTAGTCCTGCCTTTCTCTCAGCCATGTTTCTGTTGTAGCTATAACATCCCTGTATACAGAGCCAATACACACAGAGTTCATCTTTCTTACCTGTTAAACCTCTAGTATTGAATTAGATACAGCTTATCCAAGAATTGCTTTCCCTGTCTCTTGCTTACTCCAACCTGGTTTCTCTTCCTTAGGGACAGAATCTCTTGTCCATTTCTCTCACGATTAAATGTCTCATTGCTATTGTCCTATCTGACTGCACACTTTTCCTCTGAGCCTCAGAGCCAGTCACAATGCCAGAGAACTGACTATTACTGCTAGCCCCAAAAAAAAGCAATCCCACAACAGATCCAGTTGGGTCAGTGAGGAGAATGTCCACAAGGGAAATCTGCTCTGACTGCAGAACTTTGTACTGCTGCTGTAAAGTTAATAAATTTCACAACATACACCAGAGATATTAAATCTGATTCTGACAGCCTACTCCCCTTATTTTTCCATTTATCCAAAGCCTATAGCTCATTTACTACCTCATTAAAAACCTTAACCACGAGGTTCTCTGTCTCCCAGTCCCAAGTACATCCAAATCTGGCTCCAGTTCCTTGACCTAGTTTAACCAGAGCTGTACTTTCCTTGGATGTAAGCATTAAGGAGACTGTGAATTTCTCTAAGTTCCTACATCTTGCAGGAGAAGCATTCCACTGTTCTAACTGCCAGCCTGCTTACATTGACCCAAGTAGTGAGGATAAACTGCAGAAAGAAATCTTACCTGTTCATACCAAAACCTCTTGAACAAAGGCCTCAACTCCCAAATCTCAGAAATGACATTCCAAAAGGCATTCCGCTTAACTTAACCTTCCATCTATTGGATGAAGTTCCCCTCACCCAAATAGCCAATCAATGAGACTTTCCTTTTTAATGTTCCTGCTCTTACTCCAAGCACCTGGGTCACTTACTCATCCTTTTCGTACCAAAGCCTCCCCTGCTGTTGTAACCAAATGCTAGCAGCTTCACTGGAGGCATGGCTAGTTCTATAAAGCAAGACTTTAACCACTACATCAGGGATGTTGTCTGGTCTCATAGATTTTGCTATGCTCAGCACTCACAACCATTGCTTGACTGAGGTGGGATGCATCAAATCGACTGAACGTGGCTCCTGAGATGGTGGAGCTGTCAGAAGAAAATCAAGATGGATCATTCATTTGGTGCTTCTGGCTGAAAGTGTTGCTTTTTACTTGTCCACCACCACTGCCAGCTGGACGTAATAGAACCGCAGAGCTTTGATCTGATCTGTTGGTTCTATCATATCTAATAGAACTTGTAATGCCATATAAGCAGCTTCACCAATTTTTGATAATTGACGTTGTTGACAGAGCTTGGCCACTTAAATAAAACTGATTTAATTGATTAACCCTAATGGTCTTGTTATTCATAACTAACTTTAAAAAATGCAAGGGTCAGAACAGTTCACTTAAGAGTATTGATATATTTTGAGTAAACAGACAGAATTCAAATAAGGGTAAGGCTCTGCTCATTAAAAATGGGTATAACTCACAGCTAATGTGTTTGACACTCCTGGACTGAAACCTCTCCCACCAATTTGTTCAAAGATACAAAAGAATAACAGTTTATAAAATCAAAATAATAATTTATCCAACCAATGTCATTCAACCAAGAATCAAGCTGCCTTAGTCATTCTGTCTGATGTTGATGCCAACAAATCAAAGCAAGATTTGCAAATATAGATGGCACTACTGCAAATTTTGTAGTTGATATATTACTGTTCTTTATTGCATAATTCATGGAGCCTACAATGTCCTTGTTAGAATTATGAAATGTTCTCCACAGCCTAAGACTGCAAGTGAAATGCAAGGTATAATACTAATGAGAATGTAGGCTAGATGATGTTCACCAGTCTTTGTATATTCTCTGAAGTGAGAGCAATACATGGTATAAATTCTGGACCCCACCACCAAGGCCATGCTCCCTTCTTGCTGCTGCCATCAAGAAGAAGGTACAGGAGCCTCAGGACTCACACAACCAGGTTCGGGAGCAGTTATTAGCCCTCAACCATCAGCCTCTTGAACCAAAAGGGATAATTTCACCCAGCTTCACTTGCTCCATCAGCGAAATGTTCTAGCACCCAGTGAGCTCACTTTCAAGGACTCTCCATCTCAGGTTCTCAATATTTGTTGTTTATTCATTTATTATTATTGTTTCTTTCTTTTTTGTATTTGCATAGTTTATTGACTATTGCACACTGATTGAATATCCAAGCTGGTGTGGTCTTTCGTTGATTTTATTGTGGTCAATTTTGTTGATTTTATTGTGGTTATTATTCTATTATGGGTTTACTGTGTATGCCCACAGGAAGTTGAATCTCAGGGTTGGATATGGTGACATATATGTATTTTATTAATAAATTTACTTAGAAGTTTTTGGACTTTGATAGTGATTTAGATGCTGATTACAGAGGGAACACCATGCAAAATATTTTATAAAGAGACAAACTTAGCACTGGTTTCAGAAGCACAAACCAAAAACATTGATATTTCAGTGCCATCTCTAACAATTTTGGAGTAAGATTTCAAGATATGAATGAATCCTCATCGAGGGATCAGCAGTAGAAAAGTAAGCCGTTTCAACTTCCTGGGTATCAACATCAACATCTCTGAATATCTATCCTGGGCCCAGCATATTTATGTAATTTCAAAGAAAGCACAACAATGGCTGTACTTCATTAAGCTGTTTGAGGAGAGATGGTATACCACTAAAGCCACAAACAAATTTCTATATCATGGAGGGCATTCTAACTGGTTGTATCACAGTCTGGTTTGGAGAGGGCACTGCACAGGGTCGTGTAAAGCTGCTGAAATGTGCAAACTCAGCCTCCTCAGCATGGAGGACATCTTCAAAAGGAGGTGCCTCAAAAGGTGGCATCCATCAAGGGCACCCTTCACTCAGGACATGCCCTCTTCTCATTACTACCATCAAGGAGAAGGTACAGGAGCCTGAAGACACACACTCAATGTTTTAGGAACAGCTTCTTCCCTAAGCCTTCAGGTTTCTGAATGGGCAATGAACCCATGTGCAGTATGCTACCTCATCTTTCTTTTGGTCTCTTTTTGCACTACTTATTAAATATATATATATTTCATATTGTAATTTTTCATCAGTAGATGTATGTACACAGCTGAACAAAAATTTTTGCAATGGATTATTTGTGAAAACCAAGTGGTAGAAGTTCATTTAGTTAAGGTTATACAGTTTGAATGAATTTATAAAAGGGAAGAAATCGCACTCTTTTCATGGATCAGAATCAGATTTATTATCACCGGCATGTGACGTGAAATTCGTTAACTTAGCAGCAGCAGTTCAATGCAATATATAATCTACTAGAGAGAAAAAATAATAAATAAAATAAAACATAATATTAAATAAACAAGTAAATCAATTACGTATATTGAATAGATTAAAAAAAGACATGCAAAAACAGAAATACTGTATATTTTTTAAAAAGTGAGGTAGAGTCCAAAGCTTCAATGTCATTTAGGAATTGGATGGCAGAGGGAAGGAAGCTGTTCCTGAATTGCTGAGTGTGTGCCTTCAGGCTTCTGCACCTCCTACCTGATGGTAACAGTGAGAAAAGGGCATGCCCTGGGTGCTGGAGGTCCTTAATAATGGACGCTACCTTCCTGAGACACTGCTCACTAAAGATGTCCTGGGTACCTTGTAGGCTAGTGCCCAAGATGGAGCTGACTAGATTTACAACCTTCTGCATCTTCTTTTGGTCCTGTGCAGTACCCCCTCCATACTATACAGTGATGCAGCCTGTCAGAATGCTCTCCATGGTACAACTGTAGAAGTTTTTGAGTGTATTTGTTGACCTGCCAAATCTCTTCAAACTCCTAATAAAGTATAGCCACTGTCTTGCCTTCTTTATAACTACTTCGATATGTTGGGATCAGGTTAGATCCTCAGAGATCTTGACACCCAGGAACATGAAGCTCCTCACTCTCTCTCCACTTCTGATCCTTCTTTGAGGATTGGCATGTGTTCCTTCGTCTTACCCTTCCTGAAGTCCACAAACAGCTCTTTCGTTGTACTGACGTTGAATGCCAGGCTGTTGCTACGGCACCATTCCACTAGTTGGCTTATCTCACTCCTGTACGCCCTCTCGTCACCACCTGAGATTCTACCAACAATGGTTGTATCATCAGCAAATTTATAGATGGTATTTGAGCTATGCCTAGCCACACAGTCATGTGTATATAGAAAGTAGAGCAGTGGGCTAAGCACACACCCCTGAGGTGTGCCAGTGTTGATCATCAGCGAGGAGGAGATGTTATCACTAATCCACACAGATTGTGGTCCTCTGGTTAGGAAGTCAAGGATCCAATTGCAGAGGGAGGTACAAAGGCCCAGGTTCTGCAA
This sequence comes from Mobula birostris, assembly GCF_030028105.1. NCBI lineage: Eukaryota > Metazoa > Chordata > Chondrichthyes > Myliobatiformes > Myliobatidae > Mobula > Mobula birostris. The sequence goes on along the minus strand of NC_092381.1, from coordinate 60,257,621 downwards.
CTTCTCAATCAGGATTGTGGGAATGACGGCATTAAATGCTGAGCTATAATCGATGAACAGCATCCTGACATAGGTATTTGCGTTGTCCAGGTGGTCTAAAGCCGTGTGGAGAGCCATGGAGATTGCGTCTGCTGTTGGCCTATTGTGGCAATAGGTAAATTTCAATGGGTCCAGGTCCTTGCTGAGGCAGGAGTTCAGTCTAGTCATGACCAACCTCTCAAACTATTTCATCGCTGTCGACATGAGTGCTACTGGGCGACAGTCATTGAGACAGCTCACATTATTCTTCTTAGGCACTGGTAAAACTGCAGCCTTTTTGAAGAAAGTGGGAACTTCCGCCTGTAGCAGTGAGAGGTTGAAAATGTTCTTAATTGCTGCCGCCAGTTGGTTGGCTCAGGCTTTCAGAACAATACCTAAAACTCAGAATACTTATTTTCCTCCCTGGGCACCACAGTAAAATTTTGAAAAAAACTATTTCATCTGCTTACTTAATTCATAATTTTCATTCCTCCGTTTGACATGTTTACTTTCTGTCATGCTTAAACTTACAGCAAGAAAGCTATATTAGTGTGAAGATGCTTCAAAAGAAAATGAAACCTCCTGTTAAGATGAACGATATCTTAAATGTTTGGCAAATCAAATGACATCGCCTACAAAGTAAGTTTCAAATCCATGTTGAACATTCATTACTAAAGGTGTGGAGTTCAGGATTTTAAAAGTAAAATGTACGTTGTGAAACATGAAAATTAAATTAAAGAAAAATAATCATGAATAAACTTGTAAATTTGCTAATAGAGGTAGATTAGATTCAGGCAAGAATTTTGGAGAATTTCCCTTCTCAAAATGTCAGTTATTTGGGCAGAATGGTGCCTGATCTATCAGTGGCTTTGAACACTATGTCTGGAAAAAGATGATAGATGGATACGGATGATGGCAAGGGATGGGCATCTGTGTGTAAGTTGCATGTATAAGAATCAAATGATGGACAAAGGAGAAATGTGCACGTTTTCCAGTTGAAGGCTTAAAAGTATGTTTTGTTTTAACATGCTGCATGTGGAATACATACATTTCTGTAAAGCCTACAAGGAGCAAGTTCCTAACACATATTTGCATGTAATGTGCTGCTTATTTCAAATCACAGATGCAAAAGTCTGATTATGTACATACAATGCACATTATGTATAATGTTGCATATGAAGCACACCTCTTGTCACTGGAAAAAGATCAGGAACAATGCTTCCCTTTGGCAACTGCTCTTTCAAATTGTGATGGAAGAGGAGAGGAAATGGGATGTTAGCAGAGTTGGTGGTGAAAAGGGACAACTCTAACAACATTCTTCATCCTTCTCTGAAAGTTGAGGCCCACAACATGTTTTCAAGCTAAAATAATGCAACTGTAATATTAATTGAGTATTGCACATCCACTATATGGCAGCAGCTTCCGTACATAAGTGTAAGATCCATGTTACAGTTCCAAGTATCTGAAGCAATTGGTTTGCATATACTGTAAAATACTATTATGCAATGCATTACAACCCTGTGAGCTATGCAACAGAATTTCTATCACAAGGTTCCATTAAAATTAGCATAAGCGTTAATATATGAGGGATAGGAAAAAGCTCTTGAGCTGTAGATCAGTTGGTCTGAATGTCTAACTAATTCTGTGCGAAAGCACATCTGTATATAAAACAAAAAAGAAGAATGTAGTTCTGAGGTACTTTGTATGAAAACCTAGATTCCCATTCTAACTTTCTGACAGCATGAGCAGTATATGTCTTAACATTTGGTCCAAGAACCATTGAGGAAAAATGGTAGTTTGCAGAGGCATTCATATTCATCAGATGGTCCATTTGCAGGCCCACTGAACCAGTTGCTGATGGAAAATCGGCAGAAAATATTGGAGTAATATGCAAGTCCACTGGAACATCTATAAAGCCAGTTGTAGCTGGAAATGGCAGAAAAGCAAGACATTCAAAGCTGCTACGTGGTTGACTGTGGTTAAGAAGGCACACAATGCATTGGCCCTCACCAAATGTAGGATTGAGTTTAGGAGCTGAGAGGTAATATTTCAGCTATATAGGACCCAGGTCAGACCCCACTTGGAGCATTGTGCTCAGTTCTGGTCACCTCACTACTGGAAGGATGTGGAAACCATAGAAAGGGTGCAGAGGAGATTTACAAGGATATTGCCTGGATTGGGGAGCATGCCTTATGAGAATAGGTTGAGTGAACTCGGCCTTTTTTCCTTGGAGCGACGGAGGATGAGAGTTGACCTGGTAGAGGTGTATGAGGTGATGAGAGGCATTGCTTGTGTGGATAGTCAGAGGCTTTTTCCCAGAACTGAAATGGCTAACATGAGAGGGCACAGTTTTAAGGTGCTTGGAAGTAGGTACAGAGGGGACGTCAGGAGTAAGTTTTTTATGCAGAGAGTGGTGAGTGCGTGACATGGGCTGCTAGCAACGGTGGTGGAGGCGGATACAATAGGGTCTTTTACGAGACTCCTGGATAGGTACATAGAGCTTAGAAAAATAGAGGGCTATGGGTAACCCTAGGTAATTTCTAAAGTAAGGATATGTTTGGCACAGCATTGTGGACCAAAGGGCCTGTATTGTGCTGTAGGCTTTCTATGTTTCTATGTTACTGGGCCTATCTAGATGAATGTAGCAAGTCTTATCAGAATCAGAATCAGGTTTATTATCACAGACATGTGTCAGGAAATTTGTTAATTTAGCAGCAGCAGTTCAATGCAATATATGTTAATATAAAAAAATAAGGAAGTAAATTAATTAGAGTAAGTACATATATGTACATTAAATAGCTTGATTAAAAGTAGTGCTAACAGAAATATTATTTAAAAAGTGGGGTAATGTTTATGGGTTCAATGTCCAATTAGGAATCACATGGCAGAGGGGAAGAAGCCATTTCTGAATCGCTGAGTGTGTGCCTGCAGGCTTCTGTACCTCCTTCATTAATATGAATATATTAACGTCTCTTTCTGAAGTTGTCTAACACAGTCAAACCTGACAGAGGCAAGCAAGGGAAGCAATGGGTTACAAAATAATGCAAAGAAAATATTACAATTCTCAGAGCCCAACTCGCAAGTATTATCCAATAAAGTAAACAGAGGAGAAACAGAACGTTACCGAAATGATGGAGAGACGTTTCACTTGTGTTTTGTGCCAACTTGCTCAGCTCTATGTTTGCAAACCAATACAGTAAATCAAAAATGCCCTCACCAAAACGGACAAAATAACGTCTTGACCATATTATTTTCCTTCTGTGGATACCCAAACATGTCTCATATTCAAAATGGATCAACTGAACAGATGACCTTCTTCTTGTACCTTCATTCAAGTGGTAATGTACAGTCTTTTCTTCTTATACCTCATATTTCATTTGAATAGTATGATATAATGGCATAGTTTTCATGGGACCAACAGCCTTAACAGTGATTACCTTTAAATTAGCCAACAGAATATCCTACTCTCATTTGGAAGAAGCCACTCGCATTTTCTGGGTGTAGGTAGTTTCCTGGATGTGTACAGTTAATGCTCCCACACTCCTCATCTAACACATCAACATCATTAATGTAATCTCAGTTCTAACTTCCCACATCTTTAAAGCCTTGACTGTCCTGCCTTCAGTCTGTAACCATCTTGAAATTTGCAGCAGTTACAACACAAGCTAAAAGCCTTTAAAGCTGTGGTTTCCAAAGTGGCCAATATCAACCCCTGGGGGTGGTGAAAGTTTCTAAGGAGCAATAACCGTAAAGGGGGCAGTGGTGCGGGGTGCTCGGTAGCAAAGCGGGAAAAATGGGAGATTACAGTTTTAATTTAAGAAATTAATTGCTTATCATAAGCATTTGATCCAATGTGACTCATAATTGATTACAATGATCATGTAAACATCTCATCTCTTGCTAACCTACCATTCTTTTAGACTTTGCTCGATGCGCATTATAGCTGTTGAAAAGAAAAGGGACACTCCTGTATGTAGCACATCATGAGAAATCGAGATTGAAGAAATCATGTTATTTCTGGGCACGGTCAGCTCATTATTGCCATTTACCACTGTAGTACAGTGTTAGCTAGTATGATTCACATACTCTAACCACGTAGAGACACAATTGTTCTGAAATAGGGTATGGCATTCAATGGGGGCAAAGTTCAGAATCTGCTTTGTTGAATAGTCTTGAAATCATTTCTCTAGCCCATGGCCCAACTGAGATATCAGTGCCCCACTTTATGTACTTTAGGCAGAGGGTCAGGTTTTGCTTGAGCTATTATGACGTCTTGGATGGTTTTTAAAGTAGGTATTCATAATGATCTGATTATTCATCTTGCACCATTCTACCCATTTCTCACCTCTTTCATTTCTTTCTCCAGTCCGAATTTTCCCATGGTATTTCCATCAGCACCTTGTCCTACTTTCACGTTTAGATCTCCAAAAAGTCCTGGTGATAGCACCAGAAATCAAATTGACTTTCTTACTATAAACCAAAGATTTAGAAACTCAATGACTTAATGCAAAGCATATCCAGGTGCAGACTGTAATAGTGACCATAACGCAGTAATATGTCAGTAATAAAGTAATACTTAAAAAACTAAAGAAGCAAAAACCTGAACAATCCCCCGACTACTCGCAATTAGTTAAAGAAGAAAACTTAAGACAAAAATTTACAATTGAAGTAAGGAATAGATTTCAAAGTCTAGAAGTAGAATCTGTTGAAGATGATAACAATCATGTAGAAATAAAGTTACTAATTCATCAGGACCTGCTGCATTTCCTTTCTTCATCTTATTTATTGCATTACAAACTTCAGATTTTAAAATACTTGGACCTTCAATGTTCTTCTTAATTTCTGGTTTTTCGCCTCGATCGTCTTCAAACAATTCCTGAATATAATCAGTCCATCTGTTCATAATCTCATCTTTTTCCATGATAATAGTACCGTCCTTTGCTTTCAAACATCCACCTGAAGAACAGAGGAGCTTTTTACCACTGATATTCTTGATTTGTTGATGTACCCTTTTTAGATTAGTATTACAATATTACAAAAAATAAGAGACATCTTGGGAATCAAAGTTGGCGGTGAAAACATCAATAATTTCAGATATGCAGATGACACTGTGTTAATTGCAAGTACGGAGGAAGAACTACAAAACTTAATTAATATAGTTGTTGAAAAAAGTGCAAAAATGGGTCTATCAATTGCAAAAAGACAGAATGTATGGTGATATCCAAAAAGAAGGAGAATCCTATCTGCAGGCTGAAAATAAACAGGAAAGACATAAAATAAGTACAGAACTTTTGCTACTTAGGAAGCTGGGTGACATCAGTTGGGTGATGCGACATGGACATCAAAAGAAGAATAGGGATGGCAAAAGACACCCTTACAAGAATGAAGAGTATACTGACCAATACTAAACTAGGCACAACAACCCACCTCAGAGTACTGAAGTGTTACATTTATCCAGTTATGTTATATGGATCAGAATGTTGGACAGTATCTAGTAACATGAGGAAACAAATTGAAGCAACGGAGATGTGGTTTTTGAGGAGGATGCAAAAAATATCATGGATGAAATGAATATCTAACGTCATGAACAGAGCAAACACAAAAAGAGAAATAATGTATGAGATCATGAAAAAGCAACGTAACTTCATTGGACATGTGATTAGGAAAGAGGAGTTAGAATGCACAGTAATTATGGGAAAGATTGAAGGGAAGAAAGCAAAAGGAAGGCAAAGATAAATGATGATGGAGACAGCAGTCAGAGAACTGGAAATGAATACCAATGATTTGATCGACTTGACCCGAAACAGGAGTGTGTGGGCCATGGCACTCACAGCTCAGTCTGGGCATGGCACCTGATGATGATTATGACATCAAAACTTTCACCTTTATTGATCACACTGTTAGAAATTGAACTTAATCTACAGGTAATTGTTCCTGGTTGTTAATCCATAACAAATCTGGTAAAAGCAGACCAAATGAAAACAAAGTGAAGACATTCTGGTGTGCAGTATCAGAAATACGGATTTATACCAGCATCAAGCAACCAACAGCAGCCAATGTGTTTGTTGTGTGAAAAGGGTTTCTCAAATGAGGCAATGAAACCATCCAGGCTCCTTGAACACTTGGAGAGAATACACTTTGAGAAAAACAAGCAAGAACTTGATTTATCTTCAGTTACTTTGTGAAAATGTTCAGAAATGCAAAACACTTCCAAACCTGTTTGCTAGCACTTCACAACAAAACAGTGATTATTTGTGTGCTTCATACAACATTTCATTGCTCATTGCTGAATTTGGAAAGCCCCATACAATTGGAGAAGAACTGATTCTGCCAGCAGTAAGGGAGGTTCTGGGTACAGCTTTGCATCAGTCATCAGACCAAATAATTAAAATGATTTTGGTCAGAGATAACTCTGTTCAAAGACGAATAGATGAAATGTCTGAAAATGTGGACAACAGAATTTATTCTGCAGTTGGATGAGTCAATTTTGCCAGTTAACAAATCTTTGCTTCTTGGTTATGCTCTCTTCATAAAAGATGAAAGCATTATTCAAGAGATGTTATTTGCAAGGGAAGTAGAAACAGATACAAAGGGGGAGTCAAAATTTTAGATTGTTGAGCAATTTTTCAAAGAGGAGGACATTCCACTCACCAACATTCTTGCTTGTGCAACTGACAGGGCATCATCAATGACATGACACCACTGTAGAATTATTACTTTCTTGAAAAAACACTGTCTCTACTGTTTGTCTCTCTCTCTTTCCCTCTCACAATCACGCCTTGCCTGATCTCCATCTTCCTCTGGTGCTCCCCTCTCCCTTTCTTTCTCCCATGTCTCCAGCTTTGTTTCCCTTTAGCCAATCTACTTCCTAGCTCTTAGCTCCATCCCTCCCCCCCCGTCTTCTCCTATCATTTTGGATCTCCCCCTCCCCCTCCCTCTTTCAAATCTCTTACTATTTCTTCTTTCAATTAGTCTTGACGAAGAGTCTCGGCCCAAAACATCGACTGTACCTCTTCCTATAGATGCTGCCTGGCCTGTTGTGTTCTACCAGCATTTTGTGTGTGTTGTTTGAATTTCCAGCATCTGCAGATTTTCTCGTGTTTGCGTACCTAAAATATTTACTATCATATTCATAGACAACATTTTGTTACCAAAAACCTAAGTGATTAGCTGCACAAATCATTAAATACTGTTATTACAGCGGTAGATAAAATCAAGTCCCATGCTCTCAATTCCTGACTGTTTTGAAAGTTTTGTATTGTGAATGATAAACAGTTCGAGCACTTGCTGTTGCACATAGAAGTCAGGTGGCTCTCAAAATGAAAATGTTGAGGAAATTTATGTGCCTTTTGAAACCATGATAAAATCTTTGAAAACTCAAATGCTTCATTCAGTAATCAACTCAAGAATGTTAGGTATGACATTGTTTCTTTGTCAGAATTATTGACGAAGTTTAATGAAATCAATCTTCTGCAAGGAAATGATTTGAAACTTACCAAAGTCAAATCAGTTGTCTCTGCATTTCTGTCCATGTTAACCCTATTTAAGTGCAGCATTGGCTGTCGCAATCTTTTCCAATTTTGGAGCCTTTGAGTTGGAAGAGAAAGAAAGAATACTAGATGATGACCTTCAAGTCTACTGCGCCCACCTAAGTGAGCTGCATAACGACAAGTCAAAGGGATTTCAGAATCTTCTGTCAGTCCAAACTCCAGAGAAGGTAATAAATTGATTCCTGAACACTGAAGCTGAGGTTCAAAAAATCATATTAAGATTTTTGGTTGCTGATAGAAATCCCTGAAAGCTACTCTGCACTGTGGCAAAAGGTCACGATGTTCTTTATTGCCTTGCCAATATCATATTTAGTGGAGCGCAGTTTCAGTGTAGTCACCCAACTTCTTTCAAAGCAATAAAGCAAACCATAAATTACTGAACATGGGGATCTGATCCTCCTTCTGTGTGATATTCAGCCTGATGTTAAGAAGCTGATATCACTGCACAAAGCCCATCCCTCTCATTGAAGTGAAAAAGTAACGAAGTAGTGAATGCTAATGTACGCTCGAAAATTGTTGATGAAAATTGCTTTTACTATAAAATAAATATTTTTATTTGTAGATATGAATAGATTTGAATAACTGTTGCAAATTCACTGCTTTGAATTTGTAGTTCCTGTTTTCTTTTGCTGTGTATCGTAAATCAAAATTCTTTATAGTTGTTATGTACTCACCGGAAAGGGAGAGGGAAACACTGGGGATGTGGTTTAGGAGTCAAGAGGGCGATAACCCAAAAAATGTTTGGGAACAACTGCTTTAAAGCACTGACATACACTTAGTGGCCATTTTATTAGGCACACCATACATCTGCTTGTTAATGCAAATATCGATTCATGTGGCAGCAACACAATGCATAAAAGCATGCAGACATGGTCAAGAGGTTCAGTTGTTGTTCAAACCAAATATCAGAACAGGGAAGAAATGTGATCTAAGTGACTTGTTGGTGCCAGACAGGGTGGTTTCAGTATCTCAAAAACTGATGATCTCTTGGGATTTTCATGCACAATAGACTTGAATTTACGGATAATAGTGCGAAGAACAAAAAAATAACCACCAGTGAATGACGGTTCTATGGGTGAAAATGCTTTGTTAATGAGCAAGGTCAGAAGAGAATGGCCAGACTAGTTCAAGCTGACAGGAAGGCAATAGTAACTCAGATAACCACATGTTACAACAGTGGTGTGCAGAAGAGTATCTCTGAATGCACAAGATATTGAAACTTGAAGTGGATGGGCTACAGCAGCAGAAGAGCACAGACATACACTGAGTGGTCACTTTATTATGGACAGGAGGTACCTAATGAGGTGGATGTCACTGAGTGTAGATGTCATTCATTTTGATACAAGAAAATACGGTTCCAACATTCTAAGTGCCAGCATCAAATTTGAATGGTTTTCATCAACAAGCTTCTCCACTCTCCATTCTCAGAACATAAACTTGGACATATCAAACCTGCTCTATTATCATTCATTCTTAGAAGGTCAGAACTGCAGTCCTTTATTCTTCTTCTTTTCCTTTCCTGTGCTATCACTAGTTGTTTTTATTCAAAACTTCAAGGCTGTTTCTTCCCAGTGACAATGCCTGAATGATCTCAATTTCTCAATTTTTTTTAGCCTATCATTCTGTGGGCTTCGGTTCTTCATCCACCTTTCTCAAACTCAGATCAATTCTTCGAGGTGTAACAGGTCACTTTCATCTATCCCAGATAGAGAAGTAATATGTTAACTCTCCTCCATTTCTCCGGAAATGCTATCACTCTCCTCATGAGGATTCAGTAACCTAGCTTCTACCACGTTACATACGGCCTGATTTTACTGCACTGTGAAGAGATCAAAGTAAAATCGATGAAGGGCAGGGGCGTGAGGTTAAAATATAATCACTAGCAAATCCACCTACTCTCCCATATGGTGGGTTAGGTTAAATTTGGAATTGTGATGTCTGGCAATGTGATAAGGTGAAACATAAAAATCATTACAGCAGGGGTACGAGGGGATTCTAGGATGATTACACTGAATGGTACTTATTTCTGAATAGCAGTATGATGTTTTATGCTATGTCTTGCCAGCAGTTCCACACAGAAATGTCAGTACAGTATTTGTCTTGTGTAAGTGGCAGCACATTTTAGAACTCTCACAAAAACAGGGAAGTCTTGATATGGGTGAGCTTTGCTGACAATTACCCTCTTGAACTCAGCTACTGGAGTCCAGGAAAGGAGCAGAATTAGATTGAGATTCCCCAGCACCTATGCTGAGGAATCTATTCTCAAATTCTGCACCAAGATGTACAGTTAAACTGGAAATGTGGTGCTGCAGGGAAAAATAACTAGAGTAACTTAACAAAAATTATCTATGCAACACACACAAAATGCTGGTGAACGCAGCAGGCCAGGCAGCATCTATAGGAAGAGGTACGGTCGACGTTTCGGGCCGAGACCCTTCGTCAGGCTCCGCCCGAAATGCCGACTGTACCTCTTCCTATAGATGCTGCCTAGCCTGCTGCGTTCACCAGCATTTTGTGTGTGTTGCTTGAATTTCCAGCATCTGCAGATTTCCTCATGTTTGCGTTTTTAAAAATTATCTGTGTTTTATTTAATGCTTTTATAATTTATTGTTAAGCACCTTAAGTGATTAATTATTTTAAAGACATTTTACATAACTTTGGCTTTAGTTTATATTTCATTTGTAATAGTTTTTAAATATTTCTCAATATCAGATTCACACAGTACATTGAAAATATTGTAACACTAGTAACAGTAGATGATCTTATGGCATAGGATCTCTCTCTCTCTCTCTCTCTCTCTCTCTCTCTCTCTCTCTCTCTCTCTCTCTCTCTCTCTCTCTCTCCCTCCCTCCCTCCCTCCCTCTCTCTCTCTCTAGTGATCCGGGGGATTTAATAGTTACTATTAACCAACAACTGCACAGAAGTTTGTTCTGTGATCTTCTAAGTCTCTGCTCTTTTATTTTGATAAATCCTTACCTTGTCCTTCAATCCATAAAATTTAATAATGTATTTTTCTGCATTTAGTTTATATCAGCTTGCATTTGGCCAA